>NC_071509.1:35042799-40042799 GCF_027887155.1 Malaclemys terrapin pileata | reverse complement strand
ATTACCAAGCGATCCAACTATATTTACCTCTTGGACCAGATCCTGTGCTCCACTTAGGACTAAATCAGGGGACTCAAAGTCCTGGCCTGCGGGCCATCTGTGGCCTGAGAACCTCCCCACTGTGACCCGTGGAGGAGAGACCCAGGCAGACATGCTGCCAGTAATGTCTGCTGCAGGCGCTGCTTGCTGCAGCTCCCATTGGCTGGGGAAGAGGGTCAGAGATACCATCACTAGTTGCCGGGAAGAGTCAGCCATGGAGGCAGCGTCACTTTTTTCCACAATGAATATAAACAAGTCAAAATACCGAACACAACTATCTGATGCACACCTTGCTGCAATCCTGAAGGTTCCAACTGCTCAGACACTGAGGCCAAACATCAACAAACTGACAGAACTGAAGTGTTGCCAGGTGTTTGGCAAACACTAAATACTCTCTGGCAGGCGAAGAATTGTATAAAGTTGTATGACAGTTTTATTATTTCTAAGAAATTCAAAATAAAAAAAAATACAATATAAACGTTTTCTTTTCTGAACACCATCTTCAGTGACATTATTGGCCCACTGGGAGGATTTGAGGATGGGCACTGGCCCTAAGGTAAATTGAGTTTGAGACCCCTGGACTAAATCAAGACTTGCCTCTCCCCTTGTGGGTTCCAGGAATAGCTGCTCCAAGAAGCAGTCATTTAAGGTGTCAAGAAACTTTATCTCTACATCCCTTCCTGAGATGACATGTACCCAGTCAATATGGGGATAGTTGAAATCCCCTATTATTATTATTATTATTGAGTTTTTTATTTTTATATCCTCTCTAATCCCCCTGAGCATTTCACAGTCACTATCACCATCCTGGCCAGGTGGTTGGTAATACATCCTTACTGCTATAATCTTATTATTAGTGCATGGAATTACTATCCATAGAAAGCAACAGAGGTACAGTGAGGTACAATCGCATCTGCTCCAACCAGTCAGACAGAGACCAACACCTACAAGATCTTCACCAGGCATTCTCAAAACTACGATACCCACACAAGGAAATAAAGAAACAAATCAACAGAGCCAGACGTGTACCCAGAAGCCTCCTGCTACAAGACAGGCCCAGAAGAGAAACCAACAGAACTCCACTGGCCATCACCTACAGTCCTCAGCTTAAACCTCTCCAATGCATCATCAGTGATCTACAACCCATCCTGGACAATGATCCCTCACTTTCACAGACCTTGGGAGGCAGGCCAGTCCTCGCTCACAGACAACCTGCCAACCTTAAGCATATTCTCACCAGCAACCACGCACCGCACCATAACAACTCTAACTCAGGAACCAACCCATGCAACAAACCTCGATGCCTACTCTGCCCACATATCTACACCAGCAACACCATCACTGGACCTAACCAGATCAGCTACAACATCACCGGCTCATTCACCTGCACGTCCACTAATGTTATATATGCCATCATATGCCAGCAATGCCCCTCTGCTATGTACATTGGCCAAACTGGACAGTCACTACGCAAGAGGATAAATGGACACAAGTCAGATATCAGGAATGGCAATATACAAAAACCTGTAGGAGAACACTTCAACCTCCCTGGCCACACAATAGCAGATGTAAAGGTTGCCATCTTACAGCAAAAAAACTTCAGGACCAGACTCCAAAGAGAAACTGCTGAGCTCCAGTTCATTTGCAAATTTGACACCATCAGATCAGGATTAAACAAAGGCTGTGAATGGCTATCCAACTACAGAAACAGTTTCTCCTCCCTTGGTGTTCACACCTCAACTGCTAGCAGAGCACCTCACCCTCCCTGATTGAACTAACCTCGTTATCTCCACACTGATATATACCTACCTCTAGAGATTTCCATTACTTGCATCTGAAGAAGTGAGGTTCTTACCCACGAAAGCTTATGCTCCCAATACTTCTGTTCGTCTCAAAGGTGCCACAGGACCCTCTGTTGCTTTTTACAGATTCAGACTAACACGGCTACCCCTCTGATACTATCCATAGAAATTATATGGTACAGTTTGCTTCATTTAAGATTTTTACTTCATTTGATACTACACTTTTTCACATATTGTACCACTCCCCCACCAGTATGACCTGTTCTGTCCTTCCAATACATGTTTCTCATCAGATCCTACCATATTTTATCATCTTCCATCCTTTCCTCCTTACTAGGACACAGAGAATCTCCACTAATAGAGCCTCACCCTAAGGATGTCTCTGTCCGAACCGTGTGCTCCATCACACCTGTTGGTTTTCCTCCAGCCCTTAGTTTAAAAACTGCTCTACAACCTTTCTAATTTTAAGTGCCAGCAATCTGGTTCCATTTTGGTTTAGGAGGAGCCCATCCTTCCTGTATAGGTTCCCCCTTTCACAAAAGTTCCCCAGTTCCTAATAAAACTAAACCTCTCCTCCCTACACCATTGTCTCATCCATGCATTGAGATGCTGTGTTTCTGCCTGTCTAACTGGCCCTGCGTATGGAACTGGAAGCATTTCAGAGAATGCTACCATGGAGGTCCTGGACTTTCACCTCTTACCTATCAGCCTAAATTTGACCTCCATGACCTCTTTCCTATCCTTCCCTGTCATTGGTACCTACATGTACCATGATCACCAGCTCCTTCCCAGCAATATGCATAAGTCTATCTAGATGTCTCAAGAGATCCACAACCTTAGGACCAGGCAGACAAGTCACCATGCGGTTCTCCCGGTCATCACAACCCCAGCTATTTATCAGAGGGGTAGCCGTGTTAGTCTGAATCTGTAAAAAGCAACAGAGGGTCCTGTGGCACCTTTAAGAGTAACAGAAGTATTGGAGCATAAGCTTTCGAGGGTGAATGCCCACTTCATCAGACGCAAGACTTCTGTTAGTCTTAAAGGTGCCACAGGACCCTCTGTTGCTTTTTCCAGCTATCTATGTTTCTAAAGATCAAATCACCCATTACTATTACCTGTCTCTTTCCAATAACTGTAGTTTCCTCCCCCAGAGAGGTATCCTCAGTGTGAGAGGATACCATGTCATCATCAGGAAGGAGAGTCCCAACTATGGGATCAATTCCCTCTGCCCCAGTTGGATGTCCTCCTTTCCTGAGACTTTCATCCTCCTCCATAGAACAGAGGCTGTCAGACCAGCGTGGGGTGGGGTAGGGTGGGACGGTTCTACTGCGTCTCGGAAAGACTCATCTATGTACCTCTCTGACTACCTTAGCTCCTTCAGTTCAGCCACTCTGGTCTCCAAAACCTATACATGGTCTCTGAGGGCCAGGAGCTCCTTGCACCGAATGCACACATATGCCACCTGCCCATAGGGCAGGTAATCATACATGCTGCATTGGATGCAATAAACTGGATAGCCCCAGGGCCGGTGCTACCATTTAGGCCAACTAGGCGGTTGCCTAGGGTGCCAAGATTTGGGGGCGCCAAAAAGCAGCGCCCCCAATTTTTTTTTTAAAGCGGCTGCTGCGCTGGGAGGGAGAGGGAGTCTGAGCCACCGGCAGGCAGCCCAGGGGTTCCCCTGGGTCAGCGTGCCACCGGCAGCCCAGGGGAATCCCTGGGTCAGAGCTGTCGCACGGCTCCCCGGGCCAGGGGAGGGGGGGATGTTGCCGTGGGGGGGTGCACCTCAGGGTGGAGGGGGGGCAGAGAGCTGCCGCAGGGCTGGAGGGGGGTGGCGCACAGTGGAAATTTTGCGTAGGGCACGAAACTTCCTTGCATCGGCCCTGGATAGCCCCCACTCTGTTGCTGGACTTCTGACTGCATTCCTTTTTTACTCCTGAAGCTCCTTCCTTTGTTGATGTCTTGCTTTTATCTGGGGCTGTTTTGGGCTTTAAGTTTAAAGAATGCTTAGTGTATTTGGCACCCCCTCAAACTCCCGGTCTAAACTCCCTTGCAAAACTCCCCTGTTAGCCGCTCCTGTTTGCTAGCTCTTCTGGTCGCTTAGGAACAGGATTTTTAAAGCTCTGATCTTCCGGAGTAGTCCCACACCCCCAGGTTAAGGGTTGATGAGTGCTAAATTATGGACTGATAAAAACATGTTTGGTTCCAAAGTGAAAATATATGAAATCACTGTACTAACAGTATTAGTCCATGCGAGCTGCATTAATTGAAACAGATAACAGAAGGCTGGAAACAGCAGAGATCAGAGTTCTTCGGAAGATCACAATTGTAAAGTGGAATGATATTAAGACCGAAAGAGAAGTTAGAAGGAGAGTAGGATGTGAAAACAAGGTACAAAGATTGGCTGCAATCAAAAAGATTACCATGGTGAGGACACTGTAAAAGACAAACAAATGATAGGCTGCCAAAGAAAATAATGCAAATACAACCAAGGTCAATCAGTTGTAGAGGCTGGCCATTGACTAGATGGAGGGACATCATATGCAGGAATCTGACCAGGCTGGAATTAATGGAGAAACAAGTCATGAGCAGGAATGAATGATGATACTGTACTGCTCTCTGTCTGTAAAGATGCTTTGGGATGAGAAGAAATTGTGTTTCTCTAGTTTGTGGTAATGGCAGTGTCTTGTGGTGCTGTGGGAATGTAGGAGTGACCTTGGCACACTTACTTCCTGGCCTGGCAGAGGCTGACACAGTAAAAGGCTGTTTAGTCATTGTGTTTGAGAATAGCTGAAATTCTATTCAAGTACTGTCCATTCGTGCACATGTGGCAGGAGAAGATCAAATACAGAAAAGGCAGACCCAGAAGAGAACAGTGATTAAAAATCTCCACTTATTCAACTGATAGCCCATGTTGTATAGATTTAGGCTATGTCTTGACAAATAATTGCTGGTATTTAATTTCCCAGAACTTTGTTATATGTTATCCAGAAATTTATGTTTCATTTTTATCTGAAAAACAAACAACCGAGAGTATAAAAGTAGCTCAAAACGTTTTTTCCATACACATTTCTGTAAATGATTTCTTTTTTTAAAAAGTACACCTTGTATACTATGTCCCAAACAGAGTAAACATGATTTCCTGTTACTTACACCTGTGTAAATCAGGAGTAACCCTACTGTAATCAAAGTAGTTACACTGGTACAAAACTGTCGTGAAAGCATTATCAGGTCGAAGTCTATTCTTCTTTGACTGCAATATGTTTCAACCTATGAGGTACTGGGAGAGTAAGATGAGGGCTCCATGGAAAGCTAAGAGCATGTAACATTTTTATGATGAATGTGTGCACAGAAAAGCTCTTCCCATTTGTTCATCTAAAGTGAGGTGTGAACGTAAACAGAAGAAGCATTCAAATATATTTCAAAGTTTATAATGGATTAAAAAAAATCTTCAGGAAAATAAAGCAAGAGCTTTGAAGTATATAAGTTCAAATATTTGACATCTGAAAGGAAGGATCAAAAATGAATTATAAGAAAATAAGATTTAAATATAAGCCAAAGGCACAAAGACAAATGGACAGAAGGAATTGTTCAGAATGAAATCGTGTGATGGGTGACACCACCAAAGTAGCGCAGTGCAAGACAATGTATATAAAATCAATTAACTCAGGGGGATCCTGACTACAGTTGTTGCAGATTCAGTGTTTGCTAGAAAAACTGTTTTGTGCAAATGTGAGATTTGATCTTCAGTTAAAATATGTGTCCTTGGTATCATAGTAAAAAAGAATATTAGCAGTGCGTTCTGGCACAAATTCAGCCTGTCATTTCTGAAAATTGTAGTGAAGGAAAATGTTAGCAATTTTATTATTAATTATTTGTGTTGTTGTAGCACCTTGGAGGCTGAGTCATGGACCCCATTGATATTCAGTTGTCACTGAAGTGGATTTATATTCAGTTATAAACCCTTGAATGCATCACTTTATTGATTTTAACATACCTCCCGTCTTTCTCTGTACATTTATCCATTGCTGCAATATCTTCTCTTTTGATTGCTCTTTTTTATGCCAAATTCTGGCTTTTTTTTTTAAACCAGAGGTATGATGGAGGTTAAATGGAAGGTAAAGATGCTGTGGCTTGTGGACACGTTGTATTTGTGTAAGACAGACAGTATTCTATTCACTGTGTGCCAAGCACCTACCTTTTCTTTCAGAGCCTACAATAATCTCCTCAACAACAGTCACTCTGCACCTGCTCATTCTAGAACATTTGTCCTGTTTTGTATTTATTAACGTATATATTATATTACAAACCGTTTGGTGAACAGATCTGGGGCTACATTCTGCTTTAAATTCATTTAAGTTCATTTATTTTTTAATGGAGTGACTGAATTTACACCAACATAACCAGAAACTGGCTCGTTGTATTTTGAAATGCTTTGGGCATACTGACAGTGCTATTTTCTCTCATAGTCAGTAATAAAAGTAACTTGGAAACAATTTTGAAATAGTAGTTGAACCAATTCTGAAGATAATTAGAGTCTTTCAATAACAGAAACTGAAGCCAAACACTTTTGTGTGCATATATAGGTAGAGATATACAGTCTGTACTTTGGAATTAATTGATTTTTTTTTGTTTCTGTTTTCTTGTCTATTTCACAACTATATAGCTGTAACATTCCAAAGCCTGGAGAGGCCTTTGAGCATTCCCTAGTCTATCTACCATCTTCTTTCCTTTCCATTTTCTTCATAAATTTCTGCTTTAAAATATTTTTTAATAATTAACAAAAATAGACAACTTAGTTCTGACTTATACATTCTTGCTGGCATTATAACATCAGAGCGACGTCACTTCAGTGATGAACTGCCATGATAAATCATTAGAGTGATACTGTTGTGATGATGTATTGTGTTACACAAATATATCAGTATAGTCACACTTATGCTTTATTAGTATAATACATCATCCAAATTATGTGACTTTGATGATGTACTACTGCTCAGTAATATAATGCTGGCAGAAAACCACATTACTCACTGTTATACTCTGCAACTTATATTTTATAAAGTTTAAAATTGTGCTATCCTCCTCCAGTTCTCTCCTCCCTTCACGATCCCTCCATTCCCAATAAAACAGCTACATGGATATCGGTAACCCTTTAGCAATGGAGGATGGAAATTCCAAATTTGGAACAGTAATGTATAGTGATTAAACTAAATGACATGACAACTATCAACCAGTGGAAGCCCATTCTGCTATAAGTTGCTGATCATCATTTAACCAAATGAAAGTTACACCCAGCAGCCCAAAGGATTTCTTTTTATAATCAGCTTGGAAAAGTCCAGGGGTTCCTTGGGACATCAGCTTACCTGCACTTAATGGGCCAGATTCTACCAGGGCTACATCAACCTCATGCCAATGGATTTGTCTTACAAAAAAAACAGGATAGTACTGCCTCCAGACTAAATTCTCCCACAGTTTGATTATAGCAGTTTCTTGAGCAAATAAAGATATTTATTCTTGTCTTGTTTGTGGTGTGCACTCTGGAGTTCAGATCTGATGGATCTAAGGATTTAAGCAACAGAAAGTTGTGAGGACATCCTAATATTTTTTCACCTTATTCTGTTTCTATGTCTTACTATATATATGTATTCTGAGTAATTCCTAGAACTAGTAGAAGAGGACTATTTAAATATTATATTCAATGAAACTTGAAATGGTTGTTGCTTCATGATGCATTCACAGACAAATCCCATTAATTGCAAAACTATTTGGTATTCAGAACTGTTTGGTGAATAACAAACCGAAAGATGATGACACATATTTCCCCCCACCTCATTCGCCCATCTAAGTCCTAGGGAAGCCTTACAGAGTCTGTATTGGGGAGTCAGCAGAGACAAAACAGGATGGGGGAGGAGTCAGTGAAGCTTTGCCCCTTCTCCTATGGTATTTATGGAGGTCATTCCAGGGTCTGTGGCATGGAGAAGGGAGAGAACTGGATAGTGGGGAAGTGTCAGTAGGATGAAGGGAGAGACACATCATCCACACTCTGGCTCTGTGGGGTTTCCTCAAAGATAGTGCCTGGAATATACTATCATTTCTTTCTGGCCAGGGAAAGCCTCATCTAGACAGAGTCTTTAGTAGCATGACTTCAGTGAAGCTGCATTGTCAGGGAGCAAATGGGGATCACTGGGGACCAGAGCTGGTGAGAGTCACATAGTCCCCCTGCATGGATGGCCCTGAATTCCCATGGTTCCTTAGAGAGTCATCAGGCTTAAGTCTGGGACTCACAACCCATTCAAGAGTGATGGGGAGGCATGATCTACCCCTCTGACGGAAGGGTAGAACTCTACAAGACCCAGATCCCACTCCCACTCTTTTGTGCAGCCTGCGGGCCAATTGAAGAGTGGGGAACATAACATAACATATTGAAACATCTCACAGGCGTCCTCTGAACATCTGGGAGATCTCGGAGGAGACACATGGAGTTCCCCATGAATTAGTGCAGTTCTGCATTGTCCCAATGCAGGGATGTGTCTATCAGCACAATTCAGCTTCATGCATATAGGAATATTTACGCATCATCATAATGCAACCTCACCTGAGAATGAATGTGATAATTGTTTAACACCATACAACAATACTACCCAAGTCTTTAGGTCATGCAGTTAAAAAGCATTTAGCGAGCTGACAGTTTATTTATTTATTGGCAGATGCATGGCTGTCACCTAACATATGAAATAATGGAATGCAGAAATATTAAACTACAATACTATTTTATGGTACATATTCAAAAATCCACAATACTGTTTACACAATTCAATTATATTTGCCTTGGTT
The DNA here is from genome assembly GCF_027887155.1 of Malaclemys terrapin pileata. Lineage (NCBI taxonomy): Eukaryota > Metazoa > Chordata > Testudines > Emydidae > Malaclemys > Malaclemys terrapin. The sequence goes on along the minus strand of NC_071509.1, from coordinate 40,034,124 downwards.
CCTGAGGGTGAAAGACGATTGTCTGTGATTTTATATGACAACAAACATTCTACAATCATGAAGGAAGAGGAGAAACATTTTAAGATTTTAATATAATGGCCAATTGTATTCATAGTTTGTCTAGGCTTTGCTTCATGATTGGCCAAAAGAATGACAATGCAGCATTTGAATTAAATAAATATCAAGTGATGCATGTGTTTTGAAAGGGGACAAGCCCCAAGAAGGGAAAGTGATTGTTTAACATGACAAAAGAGGTTACAGTTTGGAATAATGGCGTGAGTTTGAACAAGGGGAAATTCACCCTGAATAGCAAGAAAATCATCCTGGCAGTATGAAGCACTAGATTGTGGAATCACCTCCTACAATCATAAAAAATACCGTAGATTGATGATATAAAAATTACACACACCTACAAAAGTATTGTTCCTCCTGGGCTCGGCAGAACATAATTGTGATAGCCAAAAGACCATAATCGTAAGAAATATGTCCTTTTCCTGTGCCTCTTTCTTAAGTGAAAAAAGAGTTCTGCTGATCTCAGCTGCACAAAATCTAATTCTATCCTATCTAATAGTAGAAGAGTTAAGAAGGATAAAGAAACTAAAAAGAAATAATCTCTGTCTGCCACCTCTTCCTCTGCTAGTCTGTTAATCTTCTTCATTACCAATTATTTTATTAAAGGTACACAGAATTGTTGGCAGTCCAAGCTATTTTCTTATATAAGCATCAGAAGGGATGGTGTCAGATATTCAAAATAATGCAATGTACATAATTAGGGCAACCAAGATTATTGGTTACAGTACACACACAGTGTTCTTACAGACTTTGTTTTTAATTAGACAATCCCACTTGGTCCATCTTTCCTCAAATATTTCAGTTGTTAATCTAACACAGACAGTAAATTGATCCATTTCTCTTAATGCTTTAATTCTCCTCACCTTACATCTTTATGCCGCTCAAGCAATTAAGTACATTTATTAGCTGCATTTACAAGGGTTATTCCTCTTTGTTTAATTTAAGTACATATGGACAGTTACTTAATACCATAAAAATAAAAATTGAGAAGTATTCCCTGAAATAATTCTTGTACTGATTTTCTAACAGATATGAAAATCAAGTGCTGGAGGAACCAACTAGGGGCCATGCTCCTCTTGATCTGCTGCTCACAAACAGGGAAGAATTAGTATGGGAAATAGAAGTGGGTGGCAACCTGGGCAGCAGTGAACATGAGATGGTCGAGTTCTGGATCCTGACAAAAGGAAGAAAGGAGAGCAGCAGAATACAGACTCTGGACTTCAGAAAAGCAGATTTTGACTCCCTCAGGGAACTGATGGGCAGGAACCCCTGGGAGGCTAATATGAGGGGGAAAGGAATCCAGGAGAGCTAGCAGTATTAAAAAAAAAAAAAAAAAGTCTTATTGAGGGTGCAGGAACAAATCATCCCGATGCACAGAAAGAATAGCAAATATGGCAGGTGACCAGCAAGTCTTAACAGTGAAATCTTCTGTGAGCTTAAACACAAAAAGGAAGCTTACAAGAAGTGGAAACTTGAACAGATGACTAGGGAGGAGTATAAAAATATTGCTCGAGCATGCAGGGGTGTAATCAGGAAGGTCAAAGCACAATTGGAGTTGCAGCTGGCAAGGGATGTGAAGGGTAACAAGAAGAGTTTCTACAGGTATAATAGCAACAAGGTGGTCAGGGAAAGTGTGAGACCCTTACTGAAAGGGGGAGGCAACCTACTGACAGATGATGTGGAAAAAGCTGAAGTATCAATGCTTTTTTTGCCTCGGTCTTCACAGACAAGGTCAGCTCCCAGACTGCTGCACTGTGCAGCATAGTATGGGGAGGAGGTGAGCAGCCCTCAGTGGTGAAAGAACAGGTTAACGGCTATGTAGAAAAGCTGAATATGCACAAGACCATGGGGCCAGATCGGATGCATCTGAGGGTGCAGAGGGAGTTGGCTGATGTGATTGCAGAGCAATTGGCCATTATCTTTGAAAACTTGTGGCGATGAGGGGAGGTCCCGGATGATTGGAAAAAGGCAAATATAGTGCCCATCTTTAAAAAAAGGGAAGAAGGAGAATCCGGGGAACTACAGCCTCACCTCAGTCCCTGGAAACATTATGGAGCAGGTGCTCAAGGAATCCATTTTGAAGCACTTGGAGGAGAGGAAGGTGATCAGGAAGAGTCAACATGGATTCACCAAGGGCAAGTCATGCTTGACCAACCCGATTGCCTTCTATGATGAGACAACTAGCTCTGTGGATATAGGGAAAGTGGTGGACTTGATATATTTTGACTTTAGCAAAGTTTTTGATGCAGTCTCCCACAGTATTCTTGCCAGCTAGTTAAAAAAGTATGGATTCGAAGAAGGACTATAAAGTGGATAGAAAGCTGGCTAAATCAGAGGGCCCAATGGCTTGATGTTTAGTTGGCAGCCAGTATCAAGCAGAGTGCCCCAGGAGTTGGTTCTGGGGCCGGTATTGTTCAACGTCTTCATTAATGATCTGGATGATGAGATGGGTTGCATCCTCAGCAAGTTCATGGATGACACGAAGCTCGGGGGGGGGGGGGGGGGGGGGAGGTAGATAAGCTGGAGGGTAGGGATAGGGTCCAAAGTGACCTAGACAAATTGGAGGATTGGACCAAAATAAATCTGATGAGTTTCAACAATGACAAGTGCAGAGTCCTGCACTTAGGACGGAAGAATCCTATGCACTGCTACATGCTGGGGACCAACTGGCTAAGCGGCAGTTCTGCAGAAAAGGACCTGAGGATTACAGTGGATGAGAAGCTGGATATGAGTCAACAGTGTGTTCTTGTTGCCAAGAAAGCTAATGGCATACTGGGCTGCATTAGTAGGAGCTTTGCCAGCAGACTGAGGGATGTGATTATTCCCCTCTATTCGGCACTGCTGAGGCCACATCTGGGGTATTGTGTCCAGTTTTGGGCCCCCCATTACAGAAAGGCTGGGGCACCTGACTTATGAGGATAGGCTGAGGGACCTGGGCTAATTTACTTTGCAGAAGAGAAGAGTCAGGGGGCTTTTGATAGCAGCATTCAACTACCTGAAGGGGAGTTCCAAAGAAGATGGAGCCAGATGACAGAACATGGAGCAATGGTATCAAGTTGCAGTGGGGGAGGTCTAGGTTGGATATTAGGAAAAAAAATTATTTCACTAGGAGGGTGGTGAAGCACCAGAATGGGTTACCTAGGGAGGTGATGTAATCTCCATCCTTACAGGTTTTTAAGGCCTGGCTTGATAAAGCCCTGCCTGGGATGATTTAGTTTAGGGTTGGTCCTGCTTTGAGGAGGGGGTTGGACTAGATGACCTCCTGAGGTCTCTTCCAACCCTAATCTTCTATGATTCTATGAAGTTTTTAAATTTCAGATATTCCCAAATGCAAAGCATGGCATTCCCTCCCACATTTTGCTGTGCATTTTCTTTCTGTGTTGCAAGTCCAGTGTGTAAAAATATCAACTCATAATTCTCCACTGGTATTCTCTCCACGACACTGAATTTGTAATACTCATAGTGGTTAGCACTGTAACCCTCGTATCCTCTGGAGAGATTCATTGATTCACTTTCTTTTCCCAGTCTAGTCTCACATTGTCTATACTGTTTCATAGTTCCTTTGACAGGACAGTGAAACTCTCTGTGGTTTAGTTTATTTGCACAAAGATATATATAGCCAACCAATTTTTAATCCACAGGGAATCATTAGTCCAGAGATATAAATCTTTATATATATGGAGGTGCTGACACAACCTTTACATACTTTATTGCATCACAGTCTTGACACTAACATTTTTCTTTTTAATTCCTATATTTAATAAATACAAATTTTAAAACATCTTTTTCCTCACAACTCACCTATTTAGATCAGCCAGAGCTGTAACAGTTAATTATAATTTAATAGCACATTAAAAGTCTATACAGCAGGATATATAACATCTAAGGATGTTCAGTGAGCTCTCCAGTCCAATAAGTGTTTACACCAATTTGTATTCAGCTACTACTTCATAACATTGTTATTCTTTGCTGCTACAAATTGAGATGAACCTATATAACAGCTTATACTCAGACTTTCTTTATTCACTCAGACTCCCCAAAACATATTTACACCTGCTCTGTCGATGGCTGATGGAGTCTAAGTTGGTCTAATTTACACACTGAGGAGCCAGGGGGAGATGTACAAAAATAAATTAAAATATCTCATTTGGTGTGTATGCAAGACCACCATAGACTGTTAGACATCAGGAGAATGCATGTAAGGGAATCTGAATATAAGGAGTCTAACTGAGATTAAGGGGGTCTACACTACATCTATACTTCAGAATTTGACCGCTACTCTGAATTAATATAAGGTGGGACTTAGACATCAGAACATGAGTTAGGAAGCTGAAGAGAAATACATCAATATTTTGAAACTTCCTTGATACACCAGTATGTTTCTCTAATTGCTAAGGAGTGGGAGGCAGAAACTGCATTTAGGAAAGGATAGTCTCTTCAATGGAATGCACATAAAAGTTTCTTTAAAGTTAATAATGTCAAGGGAACTACCAGAGTTGTAGAGGGATGAACATTTGACCTTGCAGTAGGTGGGTTGTGGGCTATCAAACAGGACTTCTCTTTCTCAAAAACAGCATGAAAACAAGCCAGCTTTCATTCCCATAAAGTTCTTATATAGCTGACATCTTAGAATATATACTTCCATCAAGATTTCTTTGTCCTTCCTGGAAGTTCATGTACAATATACATGAACTTAGAACTTGAGGACTAATGCACCCTAGAAGGTGTACTTCTATATCTTTCATGAAAGCTGCTCTCACTGTGCACACTTCTTTTTGTGTCCTCATACTGCTTTCTGACACATTTGTTCACATGTGATTCCCAATGTTTGCACTCTTTCAGTCACTGGAAAAGCATTCACTTTTGAATGCCAAAAAGCTGGCATTGAAGGTGATGCTTCATTTTTTGATTCTCTTTGCAGCAGTCCCAAGTATTGGGGTCACTGATGTAGCCCCACTTTACCACTGAGTCTCTAGACTGGACAACTCCAGTCTGTAGTTGATTAAGGCAACCCCACATAGTCCCGGTTTGATAAGCAGTGGGTGGTAGATGCTTGACTGGTGGGACCCAAAATGCTACAGATTCATTCCCTACTCTTGTTAGCCATAACTGAACCCATGTCTGTTTGGGTAATAATGTTAGGGGTTTAATGGTGGTGAGAAAACTTTTTCGGCACTTCAGTTGGCTCAGCATCGGTATTTTATAGTGATATCTTGGATCTGCATATTGCCTTCTGCACTCTACTCTACAAGCAACTTCCTAGGATATATGGGAGAAGCAATACCTGCAAGGATGAAGAGGCTGTTGATGTGAGTGAGTATCCTGTAATATAGCAACAGGCAGTATTAAGTACAAGGTCTATCTTCTTTGTGTGAGGGGATTGTGCCCACACTGCACAGCATATTCAGCAGAGGACTAGCAAAGTGCCAGTGCTATTGATCACAGAATGGATGGGTTGTGCCCACTTTGATGTAACTGGCTTATTTTGTATACTAATCTTGACTTAAGTTTTCCTGATGTGAGCCCTAAAAGAGAGTCAAATCAAGAGTAACCCCGAGGTCCACAGGATTTATGGAATGAGTAAGTTTTGTCCCAAGCCAGCTGATGTTGAGTTTGCATTAGGCCTCTTGGTTTTTTAAATAGAATGCACCGACTTGCATCTTCACTGATTTTGTATGCAGTTGTACTCGTCTAGTGTGTTAAGTGCATTCACCAGATTATTCTCTAATATGTTCCTTGTGCTATGTGGTGATACATAGATCATCTGCATAGATAAAACATGTTGTGCCAGGGCAGCTTGGCTGGTCATTTGTATAGATGTTGAATAATATATTTGCTAAAACACTACCTTGTGTGAAGCCATTCTCCTGTTGTTGCCTTCAGCTCCATTTGGCACAAAAGTTCACAATCTTTTGTTCTCTGGTATGGTCTGTATTAGTTAGTGAAGTGGTGGTTCTTTGTCATCATTAGAAGGTAGGCAAGGTGTCACAATGATTGACTATCTCATAGCCAACTGAGAGATCAACAAAAACCACTTCTGAAATCAATCATCTTTCATATTATCTTTGATATGTTATGTCAAATCCAAAGCTAATACATGACCAACTCAGGCAAAAGCCAGACTGTTCATTGATAAGAATTGGTACTACCACTTTTCCACTCTGTGCACTGATGCATATATGACAACAGAATAAAGATCTGTTTATACTATAGTTTGCAGAAACAGAAAATATGACTGCATTTTTCATATCAGATCAGAGAGATAAATATGCATAATCTATGTTTATAGCACCTATAACATATTTTAAATGCAATTTTCCAATATTAAAGGTTGAAAATGGTCTTCTGGGTTGATAACATTTGTCTCTTAAAGTAACTCAAACCCAACTGATCAAAGGATCAATATGACTGATTCTCACACACTCCTGTCACCGTTCGTCTATTGACCGATTTCAGCTACTGTTATATCAAAGCAATCACTTATACACAAGTAACCAGTAAAAAAATAACTTTTTGTCAAAGTAATAAATAGGAACTTTGAGAAATAAGAAAGTTCAGAATCCAGTAAATAAGGCATGGTAATCACATATTTATTAACGCAAATAAAAAAGGAATATTGAACAGTTTCCTCTTTCAGTGATCACTGTCCATCGTGTGCACTGAATTAGGAAGGGATCGGGAGGATGGGGAGGGCAGAGAAGTGTGTGGTCATGTAATTAAAAACTGTATCATATTGCAACCCAAATATCATTATTCTAACATGGGAAGCAGGTTGGGGAGGAGGTTGTAAGTTTATTTTTATGTTTAAATAGCACAGACACATAAAAATAATTTTCCCTTTTCCCACTTTTCTACACAATCCCTAATTTTCATTCCAAATGTTTCCCTGTGAAAGCTGATGATACAAAACTACAAACAGAGTATTCCTCTCCCACAACAAATCAATTCAATTGTAGATCAGCTGCACTAAATATCTGATCACTGAGCTAAATATACTTTGTGTAAGATTATTACCACTCTCAACAGCAGGGAATCTGAAGGGATATTAGAACTATCCTCAGCTCATCAAAGTGTCCTAGAAACTTGATAAATTTCTAAATTTGGAGAAATGCCACAATATTTGCTGCTTAACTATGATAAAAAGAGTTTTATATATAAGCAGTTCCAGAAAATCATGCAATTTCTTGGATTCTGAAGGTTTTGGTTCCAGAACATTAAAAATCAAAATGACTCTGAGTTAGGTCAAAATTTGATAACACTAGCAATTATCCCATTTCATTTGCTAGAACCAGGCCAGCTAAAACCCATCTGTCCATCTTTGGATTGACATTGTGCTCATCCATTATAATTATAATTGTAATTTAAGAACAGATTACTCAAATCACAAGCCACATGTCAGAGTAGAGGTATGCACCTTGTATATAGCTTACCCAAAGCCTGGGATCTTTTTCCACTTCAGCTAGTTGGAACACCATAATAAGTATAATTGCCGAAACAGTAGGAAAAGAAGCTTTTTTCATGCTATTACCAGCTTTTCTCACAACATGGCAGGATGACATATGCCATTGTTTTTTTGCAATATGCTGCATTGTATAGCAATATCGTATAATATAATGCAATATCCCATGTAAAAATAAATGGAGACATTAATAAAATATTAAGGTTCAGGAATCAAGAACTCAAAAGCAGGCATAAGGTTGAAAGTTGTGCTCCTTTGTGCAATATATAATTTAAAAAGGTGTAAAGAGAGAATGTATCAGTTAATGCAATATATAGCATAATGCAACATGAAATTACTTATGCAACTATACATACAACATATTCTGTTCCATACAGTTTTTTTATCTCGGCTTGATTTTTAAGTCTCAATTAGAGCTACAGAACAATTTTGAAGAATAGTTATTCATCCATTACAAAATGTGTAAGGCTGATCTTATGGTCACTGAAAGCAGATGAAAGCTTTGCTTTTAAGATCCTGGACCTGCTCCTGCTCCTGCTCCCAATGAAACCAATGGGGAAATTATAATTGATTTAAATGGGAGCAGAAACAGGATGCCTGTCCTGACAATCATCTATTCAAGGAGTCATCAAGGATATATTAGATATACCAGGGTGAGCGCATCTTATTACTACTACAATATGTATGTACAAATCCATTCTTTGTGAAGTATAGCAGCAGCACCACTAGTACCACAACAATTGTCCATAACAGAACAAACTGCAAATAATAAAATCATAATAATAATTAATAATAATAAGCAAACAAACAAATCACCCAGTACTTGATCCTACCTTTTGTTTGTTGGTGTCATATCTAAATTTGCCTGATGCGGAGTAGAAATATTGTCAGTTTTTAAAGACATCCACTTGCTTACTCTTCTGAAGAAAGAGCATATGACCATGGTTATCTGAAAAGGGTTATAACTGAGCAAAGGGAAAAATTCAGACTGAAGAGTGTCCTAAAGTCTTGGAAGCCCTTTTTCTTGGACCATTTAATATAGACTAATACTGGTGAATATATTATGGGTAGAGTTACAGATATTACAAGTGGAACAATCCCTACAATTCTAGATAATGTGGGATGCATCAAAATCTGACCATTATATGATGTAGTTGAAACTAGGTATGGTTGTGATTCATTCTACACAACACCTGGAATTTTAAGAAAAAAAAAAAAGCAAGAGTTGTTTAACTCATTCTTTTAAATGGGTGAAAATTCATTTTAATACATTTAAATACATTACATTCCTGAAAGATTGAGATTGGCAGACAACGAGCATTTTCTTTTCTAGTACAGGTCAGCATATGTACGCGACTTACAACAATGACCGCACCGCACATGAAGCCGGGGTGGGAGTGGGGGTGTGGGAGAGCATTGTCCAGGCTTGCCGGAGGAAGGATAGCAGTGCTTTATGGGTGAGGGCGGGGAAGGAGGTGATAAGCTGCTGCAAAAACTGTGGGTTTTGACTTCCTCCTTAGAGTATATGGATGGCCTTATTTAGAATGCCGAGTTGCAGTCCTGCTTCTTTAGAATGCTTCCATGCACTGAGCAGGGATTCTCTCTTTTAAGATCCTGTCCATCTCCAGCTTTGACGTGGCTAAGAGGTATGCCAGGCTGAGGTTGATTGTGCCCAGAGGATCTCTTTAACTTCTTCCTGACTGGGGGGTGATCTGCCCCAACACATACTCCCTGTCCACATACAGCTTGAGAGTCCATCCACCAGAGGTTCCATTACTGCCCAGGAGTAGATGTCTGCATTGCTGTGTTTCTTTCCTGTGTGATGTTGTACTCTAAAACTACAGTGTTGGAGAGACAAGTAGCATTGCATAACATGCACATTCCTTTCCTTCATTGCATTTAACCACTGAAATGGGATGTGATCTGTAATGAGTAAGAAAATATTACCCAGTGAATAGTATCTTTGGGCTTCTATGGCCCATTTAACTGCCATTTTTTCTCCCCCAACCACCCAATAGGCCTTTTCCATGGGGAACAGCTTCCAACTTTTAGATACAGGACTGGGTGCTCCTCGAAGTTCACCTCTCATGAAAGTACCATTCCAATGCGTACATTGGAGGATTCCATCTGTAAAACAAACTTTTGAAAAAATTGTATTGAAGTGGACAGGAACCTGGCACAGTCAGTCTTTCAAAGGTGTTAAAGGCTTTCTCCCAATCCTTTTCTCAATGAACCATCTTCACATTCCCATCTTTTATCAGGTCCACCTGAGGGGCTGCAATGGTGGCAAAACTGGGAACAAAGCTCCTACATTAGCCAGCTAGTGCAAGGAAGTGCCTCATCTACCTCTTTGTCTGAGGAATGAACATGGTGACAATACCTGGCCTAAGTTGGTCTCCTTCCATGCTACAACCCAGGTAAGTCACTTCCTGATTCTCCAACTTGCATTTTGCTCGACTGGTTGTAAGGCCTACCTCAGTTGGAAATTGTAGGACTGTTCATACTCATCATTAGTGATCATCCCAGTTGTTGCTATATATAACTCATCTAAATATGCAGCAGCATACTGATGGTGAGGTCTGAGCACTCTATCCATTAATTGTTGAAACTTTAGATTTGCTTCATGTAGGCCAAAAGGACATTGCCTTGAAACAGAACAGTCTGAAGCATATTCTGCTGTTTACTGCAATGCAAGTGACAAGTGGATCTTTTGTAAGATCTAAAGTAGTGATATACCTGGCCATTGCTAAACATTCCAATAGGGCATCCACTCATCACATCAGGTACACATAAAACTTCAAGATTTTATTAACTTTTTGAAAGTCTGTGCAGAAACGTGTTGAGCCATTATGTTTGTGGAAGAGAATTATGAAATTTCATCAGTCACTTTGGGACTCCTCTACTACCCCTAGATCCAGCGCAGCCTGCAACTGCTCCTGGAGTGTCTCCCACATCTTCTGAGGTTAAGGGCTGACTCGATGTGGTGGTGTGTCAGTGAGGGGGTAGTGGAAAATACATGAGGAAAGGCCTCAATTAGATGTAAAATCTGAGCTTTTTGCTCAGATAGAAGTTTGGTGCCCATCTTCACTTGTGCTGGCTCTTGGTGAATGGATGCTTAAGGCAGTAGTTCTGACTCTGGTGGGTAAGGCATTATTGACTTCCCTTTTCTGGTTTTCCAAAGGCTTCAGAGGTTCACATAGTAAAGACTTATTTCTTTCTGCCTCCTGGGCAGGTGGACCTCATAGTGCACAGGGCCAATCTAAGGAACCACTTAAAAAGCTCCTGGCCATCTAGCTATCAACTTTGATTCCATGCTGGGAAGCAATAACAGTACTTGATTCCCCCTCTTGGAAAGTCTGCAGGTCATCCTCATAGCATGTTTACTCTTGTGCTTGCTGGGCCCTGAACAGACTTTCATAAGCAATCACCCCCAGCATCTTGAGTCTCTCCCTGAGCTGTCTAACATATCGGACCATGATGGATGCCTTTGAGTCTTGGGCTTTACAGCCCTTCAGTAGGAGGTCTAACACTCCTCAGTCCTGGGGCTTGTACAAAAGTTTGAAGGGAAAAACCCTGTGGAAGTTTGTGGTATTTCCATTATAGCGAACAAAAGAGGAGGAAGTAACTGGTCACAATGCTTGAGGTCAGTGTCCACAAATCATTTTAGCATCACCTTCAGGGTTCCATTGAATCTCTCAACTAATCCACCCATTTCTGGATGCTGGAAAGAGATATTCAGCAACTTGTTCTTCATTTAATAGGATAGCCCCTGTATTATCTGATCTGTGAATATTTCTTAGGAGATCCCTACTTGAGAAAAGAGTTTCCAGGATCTCTGGAGCAACTTTGCAGCATGCATAGGAGTTAGTAGCATGGTCACAAGAGTGTATTGATGTCCCAACTTTTTGCAAGGTGGCCTACCATATCCATGTCAATTTGTTCAAAGGGAGTGGGATCAAGGAGTCCTTTGGGATAGTTAATTGGCACTAAGGACAAGAGTCAGAATATTCTCTGACCCTGGTGGACGCAAGGTCAGTAGAAAGGAGACAACACTTAGGACTTGGTCTTCTCCTAGCCTAAGTGTCCAGCACATAGTGTGCTATGCACAGGAATACCTGAGTATCAGTAATTGGGTCCTTTCCTCTCTGGCTTGTTTATCACACTCAACACAGTATAGGCAATCTCCCCAGAGAATAAAAAAGGGCCACTGACATTGAAGATTCTACCACTTAATCATTCACAGCATTAATTTGATTGTAGGCCTTGCTCAGCATAGGGTTCCCCCTTTATTCACAAACTGTTTCACAAGTCAGGGCTTGTAAATCTGTCAACAGCTCCTGTCTGTGACCTGGATGGGTGACCTGTGGATCTCAAAGTCCCCATAATGGGGTCCTCTGTTCTCCTTACCCAGCTAGTCCCACCATTCGTAGAGACTGGATTCCAGCCTGAGCCCGATCTTCCACGCTGCAGTTAAGCAGCTCCTTAGCCTGTGCCCCACAAGCCCAAGTCCACTGTTGCCTGCAGTGTGCAGGCGGTCAGACTAGATGATCATGATGATCCCTTCTGACCTTAAAGTCTATGAGACATGGGACAGCCACAAGTGTCTAATTGCAGTGTAGACATACACTTCAGGCCAAAGTCTTAGCTGGTGTTAATCAGTATTGCTCCATTGATTTCAATTTACAACAGCTAAGGATCTGGCCCTCAAATTTTAAAAAGTGATGTAGTCATGTGGAAAATTAAAGTTACTAGTGTAGAAAATTATAAGAAAAATACAAAAGATTAACAAAAAAATTCCAAAAAAGGAAATACACATACTTAACATTGCTTAGTATACCTAAAGAATGCAGCTCTTTCATGAATGTCCCAGCATGCCTTTGTTTTTAGTAAAACATCAATAGAATGCAGCAACTGGACTGTAGAACAATTTATACAGCAGTTACTTTTTAAAATATTTCATCCAATTTACTAGGTAAAGAAAAGTTCTCAAAATATAAGTAATGCTTTGGAAAAATCTTTGCAAAACTGAGGAAACCTGAATTAAGGATGCATAGCAAACTGCTGCTTAAGTTGCTGGCAATGAACTGGAGAATCCTATTTTAAAGATAATAGAAGTGAGTCACAATTGGAGTTAATATTAACTATGCCAAAGAATGTGTTCCAGAAATTGAAGCCTATGATAATTTATTTTACACTTTTCTGTTTGTAATAATCTTAGAAGTTCAAAAAATTCAGTTTTTCCCTTCAAAACTTTTTTCAGAGCCAGCTCCAGTGAAAATGCTTTGGTTGGGAGGATAAAATGAACAGGAGAGGAACTAATTAAAAATATTTTTTAAAGGGTGTGGTTTGGGAATTCATAGATTGATATTGATTTGAAAGTAATGAGTTGTAGTATAATTTAGCATATTTTATACAAGGATCATTAACATGATTTGTCACTTAAGTGTCATTGCATGCTCTTCCAGCTATTAGATTTGAGTTCTTGCAATACTTTCCAAAGCCACTCTCCAAAACCCCTATCATTCATCTAATTATTATCAGTCCTGCCATCTTCTATTTCATACACCCAATTAAAGGTAGAGATGTACTGTACATTTACAGGTTCTGATTTGGAAAAGGAGGTTTTACAATGTGAGTGTATATCCAGTGGCTGTGAAAATTGCCACTATCAGTTTGGTCATAGATTAATCTCTTCAGAGTGGTCAAGCAGCATATTGATTAAATAAGGCTTTGATGAAGCTAATCATTGTTGCTTTTACAAGTAAATAATTTTTATCTGTAACTGCTTTTATCCTGAATGTATTTTTCTCCTGCAGTTCAGAATACTTGTTATCATACATGCAGTGCGTGAGAACATTAGACAGCACCGGAAATAAACAAATTCTAATAAATATGGATGATGGTATACATTAAGCATTGTAAGATATTTCTTTAAGTTCTCCAAATACCTAAAGGTTTTTGCTTGGTTTCATAAGAGGAAGCTTTGAGTATCATTAAAATACCCTCAAAGAATGCTTAGAACAGGATGATTTGATGTCACTTATGTTCAGGCAAGCCTCCTTACTCCTTGCTTCCCCTCCCCATGTCAAATGACTGCCTATTGCTGCCTGGAGGTAGCCTCAGATGGGTGACCGAGTATATGAAGACAGAAATTGGCTCCATTGTGTATGATGTAGTGAGAAATGCAGGACAGTTGAGAGGTCTGGATCAGATCATCTCTCTCTCTTTTCTATTTCTTCCCCTCTCACTATCTGCCATATGCATATTTATCTTCAACCTCATTGTAGCTTCTAGAGACCAGACTGGCCAGCTCCTAGCAACTCTTTATTATATGATCAGTTCTAATTATTTGTATTAAGGAAGAGAATGCTGAAAAGTGAGGAAAGCTGACATGGCAATCAGTGATTTAATTCTAGTGAATGTAGTACACCTGTTCTGTTCATAAGCAATAAGACAACATGTAAAACTGTCAGGCATTTGACTTATTCTGCAGGACGCAAAAAAACTTGATAGCCTTGTTTCTGACAGGTTTCAGAGTGGTAGCCGTGTTAGTCTATATCAGCAAAAACAGTGAGTCATTGTGGTACCTTAGAGATTAACAAAATTGTTAGTCCTTGTGGCACCTTAGAGACTCCTTGTTTTTGTTTCTGACAGTGTAGTGAAAATCTGATACTATTACTTCTAAATTGGGTTGTGCTATTTTTTTTTTTTAAATACAAGATTGGGCCTTAGATCTTTTATTATGTGCCATAAATATCAGTAGCTGTTCCTACCTGGGGTTTTTGATGTGGACACAGCAGGAAAATGACAACAGACACATGCATGGAATTAAGTGGTGGGCCACAATTTTGATTAAACTTTAACCAACTAAATAGCTGGTATAGGAGAGCATGAGGATAATACCCCTCCCTTGTGTTACAGTGTTGGGCTTACACTACCCATATGCAGTGTCAGCTCTTCTCAGCCTACACCACAGGATTCTCTGAGTCCTGGCATCCTCCTTCCCCCCCCCCACACACAAAGGGTGCACTAAGGTTGGGACTTCGGAAGGGCCACAAGGTCTGACCCTATCCCATGAGCATGTGGCCTATCACCAAAATCCCAGGTCTTTTACCTTTCTGAACTGTTCATTTTATTCTCTTAAGTGCACTGGAAACTGGCTAAAAGTTGCCATGAATAAACAAATCTACCGCCTAAGTTAGGTACTAAGCACATTCCTGTGTAATCCACTATAACTTCCAGGTGCTGCAAGGAAGGCCAAAAACTCCCTGGTCCTCTGCCAATTTGGCCTATGGGAGAAAGATTCCTTCCTGACTCCCTAAACGGTCAATTGACTAGACCTGCAGCATCTGTCAGGCCAGGTTCCCATTTCTAGTTCAGGTGGGTACGTACGCTGCTGGAATGGCCTGCCCTGGGCTGAATACTAGGAGCAGGGGAATGCTGACCAAAGGAGGAGGGACATTGGGGTGGAGAGGCAAAGAAGGGAGACATGGATAGCAGTGAGAATGAGGAAAGCCATGGAGAGACAGTGATGGAGCAGGATGAGAGGAGACCAGAGAAAGAACCAATCAGCAGGTGTGTGGTACAAGTTCAAATGTAAGCCTATTGTATTCTTGGATCCCTCTGTTAGGGGACAGCAGAAAAGCTGACACGGTGTCTCTGTATCCAGTGTGACTATGCCCTCTCCTCAAATACTATTTTTATGGTATCTGACTATATGGATAGTTTCTGCTTCCTGTATTGCAGAGTCTGTGTCTACTAGCATGGCTGAATGTGTCAGCCTAGCTGACAAGCAGCCTTTCTAATAGAGCTATGAACCCTGCAGCAAACAAAGGCTGTCTGACTTACTCTTACTCCCAGACTGCAACAGAGCCAGAGAGCTAGCTCTGCATTTAGCAGCATAGGGCCATCTATACTTCCTTATGTTTCAGCCTTCTTTAACCAGTGGGTGTAAAGGAAAAGAGTTAAAGTAGTTAGAGAGAGAAAGTAGAATAGGCATATCACTGCAAGTCTACATCAATATCTATTCCTGGTAGAACAGGGTTTCACTGCTGCTTGTACTACCTAAGCATGCTTAATGAGCTAAGAGACAAAACTACAGATATACAGTGTCCCGTATATAACAATCTTTACAAATAAAACTTTTGATGCTAAAAAACAACCAACTACATGAAACAATCCAATTAGGTTTATATATCACTGCCTTCATAGTGTCATTCCCATATAGTGTTATCTATCAAGGCATTTCTAGGGCCATATTCATTTGGTACCTATATGCCAACATAACACAATTGCATCACAATGGTGTCCAAATCAATAACAAACTAATATCACTGAAGAACTCTGAATCAGAGCAGCTATAGCATCTTTAATTTAGCCTCTAGTGCCTCTGTAGATAGCTAAGTATATATATATATATATGTACACATGTACATCAAATTCATAAAATTAAACAGGGAGACAGAATATATGATGGTGTGGTAAAGCTTTTATCAGCAGGAGGTTTGGAGAATTGCATTACTGTCAAGTGACAAATACAGGATTTGTCACTCATTACTGAGAAATTATTTTAATATTTGGGACATTAAAATATTTACTGAGACTATTTTCTTTTTGCCCTCTACCTGCAAAGCCAAGCACCTCAGTTACCATGAGTCCAAACATGCAGAGTTCTGAAGCAGATGTAAAAGACAACATAAATGATTTCACATCTCTTTACTACATATTAAAATATCAAAACTTTTAAATCAGTTGGGCAACATTCTCTGCTGTGCTCTGTCTCCTTTGTGCTGCACCATTCTCCCGCTCCACTGACCTTCAATCTGCACTGAGCATGCTCTGGGCCGGAGTTTGAGTTCAAGATAAGAACAGCAGTAGCAGGCATCCTTTCTGCTTATGTAAAAGAGGGTGGGCTAAGAGTCCTTTATTCTAGTCTTTAATTATACTAACAGTAAGAACGTTCTCCTCTTGTTAAGGCAGTACACTGGAATTCAGGAGAGCTGGTGTTGTCCTGCAGATGTCCAAAGTGATGTTGAGCGAGATTATCTAATGCTTCACATAAGGGGGCCAAAGCAAGGCTGCATGGATAGCCCTAATTTTGTCATTTCCTAAATTTTGAGTATTCGCCCTTGTAACTTTGATGTTCTTCATTATGTAATAGATATTAGAGCTAGTCAGAAATTTCAGTGGTAAAATTTTGATTCTGATGTCATTTATTCAATTTTCTTGATGGAAAATTCAAACAAAATATTTTGTTTTGGGTAGGTTTGAGCTGAATCTAAATATTTTGGTGTATGGAACTGAAACTAAAATATTTAGTCTTCAATCAGTTCAACATAGAATCATAGAATCATAGAATATCTGAGTTGGAAGGGACCTCAAGAGGTCATCTAGTCCAACCCCCTGCTCAAAGCAGGACCAATTCCCAGCTAAATCATCCCAGCCAGGGCTTTGTCAAGCCGGGCCTTAAAAACCTCCAAGGAAGGAGACTCCACCACCTCCCTAGGTAACGCATTCCAGTGTTTCACCACCCTCCTAGTGAAATAGTTTTTCCTGATATCCAACCTGGACCTCCCCCACTGCAACTTGAGACCATTGCTCCTTGTTCTGTCATCTGCCACCACTGAGAACAGCCGAGCTCCATCCTCTTTGGAACCCCCCTTCAGGTAGTTGAAGGCTGCTATCAAATCCCCCCTCATTCTTCTCTTCTGGAGACTAAACAATCCCAGTTCTCTCAGCCTCTCCTCATAAGTCATGTGCTCCAGACCCCTAATCATTTTTGTTGCCCTCCGCTGGACTCTTTCCAATTTTTCCACATCCTTCTTGTAGTGTGGGGACCAAAACTGGACACAGTATTCCAGATGAGGCCTCACCAATGTCGAATAAAGGGGAACGATCACGTTCCTCGATCTGCTGGCAATGCCCCTACTTATACAGCCCAAAATGCCGTTAGCCTTCTTGGCAACAAGAGCACACTGTTGACTCATATCCAGCTTCTCGTCCACTGTGACCCCTAGGTCCTTTTCAGCAGAACTGCTACCTAGGCATTCGGTCCCTAGTCTGTAGCAGTGCATGGGATTCTTCCGTCCTAAGTGCAGGACTCTGCACTTGTCCTTGTTGAACCTCATCAGGTTTTTCTCTGCCCAATCCTCTAATTTGTCTAGGTCCCTCTGTATCCGATCCCTACCCTCTAGTGTATCTACCACGCCTCCTAGTTTAGTGTCATCTGCAAACTTGCTGAGAGTGCAGTCCACACCATCCTCCAGATCATTAATAAAGATATTAAACAAAACCGGCCCCAGGACCGACCCTTGGGGCACTCCACTTGAAACCGGCTGCCAACTAGACATGGAGCCATTGATCACTACCCGTTGAGCCCGACGATCTAGCCAGCTTTCTATCCACCTTACAGTCCATTCATCCAGCCCATACTTCTTTAACTTGGTGGCAAGAATACTGTGGGAGACAGTATCAAAAGCTTTGCTAAAGTCAAGAAATAACACATCCACTGCTTTCCCCTCATCCACAGAGCCAGTTATCTCATCATAGAAGGCAATTAGGTTAGTCAGGCACGACTTCCCCTTCGTGAATCCATGCTGACTGTTCCTGATCACTTTCCTCTCCTCTAAATGTTTCATAATTGATTCCTTGAGGACCTGCTCCATGATTTTTCCAGGGACTGGGGTGAGGCTGACTGGCCTGTAGTTCCCCGGATCCTCCTTCTTCCCTTTTTTAAATTAACATTAAGCTTCATCTGCCTATGGTGCCACAGATATTGTGAGTCATACAAATGCCCAGGTTAGAGTGATTCCCACCTCTCCTCTATAAAGGGGGATCCTTGACTAGACTACATCTCAATCAGGCATAATGGGAGAAGTTATACATAACAGATTTTTTTAAGCCTTTAAAAAAAGGATAGGAAATTTAAAAGAATGTTACTTGGGTTGCAAATTTAAACACTCAGAAATTAGGAAATATCAGACGCACAGACAACTGTGCAACCTTAATTTGGCAACTTATTTGTTTTTATTACAATACAATACTTAATTATATTATCAGATACTATTTTTTCCACAGGACTCCTGCTTTATTCAGTGCACAGACTGGAAACACCAGGGAGATAAATTAAGGTTGTATGAGTGTTTTGCAACCTATATAACGTTTAAAAAAAAAAAACAACAATTTTTTTTCTGAAAACAATATATATTGCAAAGAAAAACCTACATTAAATGTTTGAAATATAAAAGTATCCAATATATTCTTTTATTTCTTCTTTTGAAACTTACTTTGCGTGTTGTATTCAGCTGTGGTGCTCTGTTCTCTACACCTTTGATGGAATCAGGGAAAAAGTAAACTTGAAACAGTTTCTCTCATTTCAGAGGCATTTTTAAGGACGCTTTGTTGCATTACTAATCCTAATCTCAACACCACAGCCATAAAGAGAATTCTGATACAGTTAAATACAGCACAACTCAAGAGTAAATAGTTTGAATGCACTGTTTACCAGAGAATCAGAAAAAGAATGAATGTGAAAAATATATTTTGATTGCAGTAACAAAACAGAAGAAACTTCGTATGTTTCACAACTGATTTTATCAAAGGGAATATTAGGTAAATTTAATATACTAGCAGAAATTCTCCAACTTCCTTACCCTGGCATTCTTTATTCTTGAACATAAAGAAGCTTATGCAAGTCTGCCTTGTCCCACATTTGCATGGCACTTTCTTATAGAAATTAGATTATACACTAGTTTGAAGTAAATTCATACAGTTAATACATTTATCTTTAAAAGACCAGATGGACAATTGGGTAGTTAAAATGTGGTTTTAAAATTTAAAATCTTAAAACCAATTTTAATCACCACTATTTGTATTCCTTCATGCTTTATAAATACAATTTTTGACCTAAACTAAGTGATATTTATGTTCACAATATGCATTTAGAAAGAAGATTTTTATATTGTGCTTTTTCCTTCATGGTTACTTTGTCTTTTCTAAACAATATGTCTTGCAATCCATTTTGTAACAATAGCTTGACTGCATTTAAGTTTGCATTGTTATTTATTGGCTATAAAACAGAATGTCAATCTTCCTCCCTTAATTATTATTGTTATTAGTAGTAATATTTATGCAGGAGTGGAGGGAAAGGGAAGTGTGTCTCTCAGAACCACTGTCCTCTTCATCTAACATATTTACCTGTCTGGGTGTCCATTTAACCCCTCAGCTAATTCTTTGATATTCTCCAATATAGGTAAATTTTAAACTTTGCATAAGCAAACAGACAGGATTAGAAGTACTCTAGGAAACTGGATTTGTGTTGTGTGAGCAAGCCAGGCAGAAATGTGAGCCCATTCAATTAGTATGATTTTGGGTGGTCTTACTTGAACTTCTTTGATTAGTTGTTCATCAAATCATTAACAACACAGCATTGTTTATTTGTGCTTGATTTTCCTCTTACCTTGCAAGACCAGACATCAGCAATTTTCCTTAGGTTGTGTTCCAAGAGCTGGTAATCAAATCAAATTCTGATTGGTCTAAATAGCCACTTGAGGGGAGAAATGGAAGTGTGCTCCAACTGGATCTGTTTTTCCTATGTGAGGAGAATCAAGGGCTGAAATGTGAGAGAAGCAGAAAGCAAACCTAATTTACTTAGACATTGCTTTAAAATCCATTTCTAAACAACTTCTTTTTTCTCTTTCTTTCAAAGCTATTTTTCCTATTCTCTTCTATCTCATAATTTCCTCCTCTCCCCCAAAGGATCACAAACATCCATTTTGAAGCTCTGAGGAGCTCTTCATTTTCCTGGGCTTTTTATAACTGTCTACCCTCAAGGCCCCATATCACAGCCATCGTCCCTCAGGACAAACAAGACAAGATGAGATTCCCACTGGAGCTCCTCAGCACATCATGCAGCTCCATAATTAGCCAGAGGAGCCTTTCCCCCAGGGCTGAGTACTCAGTGCTACTTCTACAGTATTCCTAGCTAGGCATTTTGGCAGAACTCCCAAAAAGTTTGGATAATTCAAAGAGGCTGCTGATGCACATCCAAACTTTTGGATGCTTATTTCAACTAAACTCAAACAAAACGCAAATGCTATTAAAAAGACAATAAAAGGTACAGGCAATGTTAACTGTGCAGTCTCATGGAATCCCCTTCCATGTGTAAGTCACTCCACCTAATATGCAGAAGAGTATAAGAAAATACAAGCTTAAAAAGATATGTTGAAATTCTTTTCCTCACAAACAAAATTAAATGTGGCATACTGAGGTCTTTGAAATCTCTCTCTCTCTCTCTCTCACACACACACACACACACACACACACACTCACTCCGCAGCAACTTGCTCTTTAACTTGTGCATTTCCCCCCTTAGTATAGCTATTGATAATAGTTTTTATTTTAGCAGTGTGACTTTCCTGTCTGCCTAAGTTAATGTTTGTGCTCTATTGTTCACTCATTTCTTCCCAAACTCTCTCTTTCCCTGTCCAGCTTTCTTTGCAACTTCAGAATATCCCCGGGAAATGCTTTGATGATAGTCAAATGTAGTTCCATGATAGTAGTCATCATGGGAATGTCATCATGAAATTCAGGGGTTCTGCTTCAGTCCCTCCTGACCCCACATGTGTGAGGCATGAAATTTAGGGATTCAGGTCTGCACACAGTCACTTTAGATGAAATTTCTGGAGTAGTTGTGTAATGCTGTGTGAGGGCTAGATAATATAGCACATGCCAGCATTTGATAAGTCTCATTGCACTGTACAGTTCACCATTTGCTGGGTAGCAGTGTTATTTTTGCTACATTTGTTTGGAGTGCAGATGGTGCAGGGCACAGCAAATGGACTGTAAAAATAGATTTCTCTTTGTTTTGCTTTGCTGTGAGGAAGATTCCTTAGAAATACTTTGTGTTAATGTTACACTTGTCAAAATTGTTTGTGTGCATATATAGGTATATAGAAAAAGAGGCAAAACTGGAGAAAAAAATAAAAATCTCAGGGACCAAAGAGCAACAGGAAATGGATGAATGAGAAGAAAGTCACATTTTAATGTAATATCCAAAATGGGAAAATCAAGAAGGAAAGAGTGACCATTAGAACACTGGGTGAAAGGGAGAAAAAAAAAAAAAAAAAAAAAAAACAAGTGGAATTGAGTTGAGGGAGGCCATATGTGGGGCTATTATAGGCTTACTGATATGAGCACAATCCTGTAATGTGTGTGTGTGTGTGTGTGTGTGTGTGTGTGTGTGTGTAACTCCAATGACTACAGTGGGATTCTGTATCTGTGCAAGTATGGGCTACATGGATCTGAATGCTGGACTGGTGCCTTTCAGCCTGACCCAAAGCCCAGTGAAGCAAATGTGAGTCTATGGTCGGGCCCCTTTGTGGGCAAATACTACCAGTGTGTTTGTGAAGACATTCCATTATGTGGTATGAAACTTTTTAGAAAGGGGAGAAAAAATTTGCCTGAGGCAGGCACTCAGCATGAAAATTTTTAGCTCAAAAGTTTTAAATTTGACTTTTGAAAACAGGGCCTTAAAATGGAGAGGGTGGGACAACTTTAACAATAGCCATCACTGCCTGTGCTGTTTATATACGGAGTGTACATTATGTATTGTGGGTAGAAAATTTTGGATGAAAACTTTCACTCAGATCCAGTGGTCACAGTCCCCAGCACCTATCTGGAATTTTAGCCTTATACAGTTAGTTATATATAATAATAATAATAATAATTAATGGAGATATCCCATCTCCTAGAACTGGAAGGGACCTTGAAAGGTCATTGAGTCCAGCCCCCCGCCTTCACTAGCAGGACCAAGTACTTATTTTGCCCCAGATCCCCAAGTGGCCCCCTCAAGGATTGAACTCACAACCCTGGGTTTAGGAGGCCAATGCTCAAACCACTGAGCTATCCCTCTGTAACATAATAGTTTTATGTTTATATTAATATAAACTACCTTGAATTCTCTTTTTAGTATTTGCACTTAAATGATAATTTAAGCATAACTGAAATATATATAACTGAACTAGAAAGCATTATCTTTGTAATTTGAAGATGAAAGAGGACCCAAACTAAGAAAGAGGAATTGAAAGAGCACTGCTCAGCAACCAAACACACTCTTTTGTTGAGTATTCTTTCACTTGCATATAGAGAGTCTAAAATATCTATGTGGCGTTGTTGACCAATCACACACCACAAATTATGAATAGTGAACAGTGGAAGACAAAGAGAGTTTGCAAACAGCACATAGGGTGAAGTACAATCACATAGTTTGCAAAGAACTTCAAATAAGGATTTTATACAATTTTTCTGCTTGCAGATAATTCATTCAGAGAAAAAAGGGCTACATTGTAAATTATTTTATAAGTTAGTCATCCAGTTAATTGGAAACCCTTGGCTTATTTTTTCTCCTTTTGAAGTCTAAGACATTTGCTATTGACATCAATGGGAGAAACACGGACCCATATATCATAAACAACAGATGTCATCACCAGGTCATGGTGAGACTGATCTAGTAATCAGAGCAGGAACCAAGAGCCAGGCTGGGTCAGATACCAAGAGTTCAGATTCTGAGCCAGGCCAGAAAACAAACCAGAAGTTCTGCGTGAGGAGGCAGGCAGGGTCAAGTTGGCAAGGAGATCAAAGGCAATGTAGCAGTTCAGGACTCACCGCTGCGGCCCCTCCTGCTGGTTGTCCTCGGGAATTAGTTCTCCCAGCCTTGGAGCGCCCTCTGCAGGCCAGTAATCCCCCTTGTCACTAGCCCCATGTCCCTCCCAGGACCCCAGTGCCCCTTTCTCTAGGTGCTGCCCCCTGGCAGTACCCCCACAGTTCTGGGTCTCCTCGTCCCAGGGGAACCCCCACCCACTATCCCCACTTTGCCTCAGTCTTGGCTACTGCCTAGTCTCCATCTAGCCCCCATTCACTGGGGCAGACTGCAGTATCAGCCACTCATCACAGGCAAAGGGGTTCAGACCTGTTGCCTCTGCCTACCCATGAGCTGCCCTCTGCAACCCAGTACCTAATAGGCCTTACCAGACCTGCAGCCTGGGGCTTTCCTAGGCTGGAGCTCCCCAGCTCCCTTAACCTTTCCCCAGCCCTGCTCCACTCCAAATACCTGGTTAACCTCCCTGCAGCCAAGCCCATCTCTCTCTGAATGCACAGAGAGAGTGCTGAGCTCCTGGCTCCCAGACTTTTCATACAGGCCAGCTGTAGCCCAATTGGGGTGTGGCCCAGCTAAGGCCACTTCCCCAATCAGCCCAGCTTTTAGAGCTGCAGCCCTCTCCAGGGCTTTGTTAACCACTGCAGCCCTCTTTCAGAGCTGATTTCAAACCCTTCCAGGCAGGAGCAGGTGTCCACCCCGCTACCGGCAAGCAATAGGCACATAGGGGAAAAGGAAGCAGTCCTAAAGCCCCAAGAACCCAGTTGCATGGACAATTTCCCGTTCCTGTGCTTGGCTTAAATAAGAACTGGGAACCAATCAGGACCCCCAGTGTTCCACCAATCTGATCCCAGGACTTGATCCTCTGTCAGAATTTAGATTCTATGTTAACACCAGTTAGTAGGTGGCAGGTTGGAACTGCCAACGGCCTAAGAGCCCTGTAAACCATGGTTTAAAACTTATGATCCCTGGCAGAGGGAGGCACCAGCAGGGGACATCTTTACCTAAAGACAAATTGTTGCTACAATTGTTCAAGAAAATCCATAGGGGGCAGAAATGTGAGTAAGGCAGCAATGGTGGGGCGCTCAGGACCAGCCATTATGTATTGACAACCACTCTTAACTGTGAGCTCAATGTTTTTTCTTACTCTCTTGTAGAACCACTTTGTCAGCCCAGCAATCTTACCACGTGCCACTGCTTCCTACCCTATTGGCCCTTTGATCTGCTCTTAGAAGGAGCTGGTTGCTAGTCTGCATTTCTCTTCTAACCCCTCCAAAGAGTTGGGAATGCACCTAACAGCCATCTTTAAGAGGGATCAGGGGCATTGACAATGCAGGTTTTCCTCATCCTCCTAATGATGGCAAATCAAAAGGCTGAGAAGGGTCAGGAGAAAGGAATGGAGAGGAGGGGAGGGGAGCGAAGTGAATATGAAATGCAGAGCTCAGTCAGATTCTACAAACAGGAAGCCAGTGTTTGCCTTTTCCTGGTGACTCCTTCTGCAAGTGACCATTGGTCACAGAAAGTGAGATATTGAGCACCTTCAACTTCTGCTATTTTAATAGAAATTGAGAGCACTCTGAGAGGTGAGAGGAAAAAACATCTTTGAAAACAAAAAAGAGGGAGATAATGAATTGAGGACATTAATTTATAAAAACAATAAAAACAAAACCAGGACATGAAATGTCTTTTGTGTATCCTATGCCTCCATTTTTAAGAGTGAAAATGATGTCATGTGTCCTTTAAAGGGTTACTGTAAACCTTTAGAACCTGTATACCTAAAATAGTTGGCTTCAACTCAGAAATTTTAGAATAGATTTCAAATTGAATTGTGTATAAAAGTCTCATTGCAAGGTGAGTATTAGTATTCACAGGAGACTTCCATAATTGCTGCCAGGCTCTTCCAAGCCCAAGAAAGAATTTATTTGGCTCAGCATAGCCTGAAGGTTGGAAACGACTCCTCTAGGCAACAGACATTATGGATAT
Organism: Malaclemys terrapin pileata; assembly: GCF_027887155.1. Lineage (NCBI taxonomy): Eukaryota > Metazoa > Chordata > Testudines > Emydidae > Malaclemys > Malaclemys terrapin. The sequence continues at coordinate 40,008,958 of NC_071509.1, read as the reverse complement.
TCATCTATTAGCTTATCCTATGTTTCTGTGTATGTGGAAGGCCGCACCATTTTTAGCTGTAAAAGGAGAAAAAAAATAAAAATTTCAGAAATGTTATTTTTAGTTTAATACTTGAGGGTTTGTTTCTAGGCAAAACATCATTTAAAACAGTACTTGTTTGTCAAAGGGGCAGAAGTTGGGCAACATGAGTTTACATTTACCTTCTGCTGAATTCTGGACAGGTGCAAACTCCCATTTACCAGTATACATAAATAATTATTTAGAACAGACTTACTTAATTGCAATAATAATGACCAATTCTCTTCATTGCTACTGACCCACTCATAACATTCTAAATTTCATTGTTTGGCATTATCAATGAATCTAAAATGAAGTTATACAAAAGCTATGGAAGAATGAACATTACCATTTTGAAGTATAAAAAGCTATTGTCATAATAGAGCAGAAACATGGACAGTCATCATGAAGATGGAGCAAAATATGCTTCTTGCTGGCATATGGAAAGATGTATACTGCTTACTACTATGTGAATAGACAGAGGAACAAACATATGGGCAAAAAAGCAAACCAAAATGAACAATACATTGAAGACTATAAAGTATCTAAAACACATATGTCAAAGGAAGAAGCGAAGAAACATGGGCAACACTTATTTAGATTGTAAGCTCTCCAGGACAGGCACAGTCTAATATTCTGTCTATATGGTGCTTAGGCAAGTGGAGCCCCCTTCTTGGTTGGTCCCTACTAGCGTAATAAACATGAATAATAATAAGAAGAACAGTTAAGATAAGATTTGTTTTTGAAAATTGTAATTGTGATGATGCTGTATTTTTTTAGATGGAAATGGGATATCATTTTCCAACTGATCTCCCTTCTAGAGAAGAATTGTTCTCTATACACATATTCTGATTTTTTTAATATATTCAAATTTTAAAATTCACGAATAATAGACCTTCCACCACATCCCTGGGAGGCTATTCTACAGATTAATACATCTCAAAGTTTAGATTTTTTTCTGATATTCATGATACCATTTTCCTATTCTAGTTTCCTCCCATTATATTTTCTTCTGCTCCCATATATCATATTACTCTTCATCTTTGAAATGTACAACCTTGAAATATTTATAAACTTTTGTCCCCTTTTAATGACCATTTAGTCAAACTATACATATTTATTCTTTGCCCATAAGGCAGTCATTTCAGTCCCTTCTAATTTGTCAGTACCTTTGTGTTAATGCCATGCCTAGATTTGAATAAAACTTCCAGTAATATTGCAACAGAGCCATACAGAGACAAACTGTTGACTGCCTGCTCCAGAACTTGATACCTTTTCACATGCAGGCCAAAACTCACATCCACATTTTCTTTTTCTTTCTGTGTTGTCTAATTTGATATCCACTATCACCTCTAAGTCTCTTTCCAGCATTACTACTCATCAAGTTTCCTCCAACTGAGTAAATTCTTTGTTAATGTATTAGTTCACATTTTCCAGTTTTTGAACTCTTGGATAATATTTAATTCCGTTATCAATTATCATATGTTGTATAGACATAGAGATGTTGAAGTATCAGAGAATCAAATCATGAGAGTTGCTGAGCATGCAAAGGGCACTCACAAATAATACCTACTAGACCGTTCGAGTAGTGGGTTTAGCCTAGCATGTTTAAGTGCTTTCTTTCGAAAACAAAGGCTTTAATAAAAATATTCTTAACAATAGAAATTGATTTGTATAGTTATCCCTGTGGACTATTAATGACATATACATTTTTGGGGGGAAAAACTCTAGGAGAGACAATCATTGCACTTCATACCACATTAGTATGCATTTCCAGTTTTACCTCTGAATCAAATTAACCCCATGTCCCCATAGAGCAGAAATCTGATGCTGTTTGAAACATATCCAGTCTTGCAAACGTTTATTCATGAGAAGATTCATTAATCTTAGGTCAATGGGTTTATTCATGTAAGTAACAGTTTGCAGGACCAAATCCTAGGTCATATTCAAGAAAAAGGAAGGACACAATACTTCACCCTTATTGGAAGTAGGATTGACAAAACTAGTAATAAAACAGAAGGAAAAAGTAAGATGATATTATTTAAAAAATCTGAGGAAAATAAAGTATATAGAGATTTGAGGAATTTTTAAAAAGCAGAGGAATCAAGTTAATAAATGGTACTATATGAAATGTCTGCAACAGTGTATGAAACAGCGCAAAATTCACCTAGTTATTTCTTTGATTGCAAATTGAAAGTCAGCCCAGTTTCACTGAAAGTTTTCCAAACCTTTCAAGTGAACCTTGTGATGATTTATGGTTTCATGTCCAAATCATGCATATCACGTTGTTTTAACAGGCTCACAAAGAATTCAGTATACATCTTTATCACATATCTATCTGACATTGTCATGGACATATCTGTGTTAAACAAAATAAATATTGATACGAGAAAATTCATATAGCTCAACTCAAGACAGAATAACAAAAAATAAAATATTTGAAAATGAAAATTAAAAAAAAAAAACTATAGTAGATTTGGAAATCTGTTATAGAAAGCAATGAGTATAGCAGATGTAGATCAAAATTCAGATAAAAACTCTAAAAGAAGACAGAAGAGAAAAATCTAACAATGATATTATGAATAAAATATACCGTACAAAGTCTACTAACAGCTACTTGAATAGTGAAGTAGAATGAAGAATCCAAAGCTCAGAATTAGCAAATCTGAGGCTGTTTCTGAGGGGAAGATGATATTGTTTAAGGGTCAGTAGAGAATAATCAATCCTGGTAATATAGAAGACACTAGAAAGTGGCCAAAATACAATAAATAAAAAATACAGTTGTGCTATTTGTGTGTGTATAAATACTATCTATAGTGCCATGGAAGAATGAGTCATATTTTTAAATTGGTGGTGAGAGTAAGGGGGGAGAATATTAATATCTTAGAACTATATTTAAATAATATTAAATTGAGTCTGAGATTTTCAAAATAGCAAAGGAATTAGGGGACACAATGCCAAGCCCATTAAATTTATGAGACTACAAGTGGGATGTGGAACTTATTTCTAGACAATGACAGTAGCAACCAAAAATCATGTAACATGGACTGGCTTTCTAATGACCTGTGTAAAAGTTGATAGTTTCATTTCACTTCAGTTCCATGAAATTAAATAGGAATTGGATGTCAATAAAGCAGGGCAGGACATGTTGTTTGTTTGCATTAAAAATTTATAAAAACTAAAATATTTTTTCTGTAAAAAAATTCTTCAAAAGTTTGCTGGGTTTCATCAAAAAATTACCAAAAAACCTAAACATTTTCATTTTTGCAGCTGAAAATTGTCAGTTTTTGGTAGCCATAACCTGCAAATTATTCAGTTTCTTTATGACGGGTCCCACAAAATGCTGTCAAAATGCAAAATGTTGGGAAAAAACATGAAAAAATAATGAAAAAGCTATATATAAACTACAAAAAAATTGACATCTCTAGTGTTCAGATCACTTAGGCAGCTTTGAAAATCTCAGCCTGGATGTTTACTCTGCCCATATATCAGGTCAAGTTAAAGACTTGGGGAGCCTAATGTTTATCTTGGAAGGCTTGCTCATGTAAAATCTACAACCTGCCTTGGTTTCACAAGGATTTTGTCTCATGTTAGCTACCATGTGTTAGCTAACCTGATTAAAGAATACACCTTATTTCCTAATGAAGACTAGGCCAGTGATTAAAATGAAAAGTACACTGTAGGTTACCAGTAATATTGTTTGTTATATATATAGGCAAGAGACATAAAATACCACCTCATCACTAAGTATGATTGTTAGTTTTAGATTGGATGTTTTAAGGGATTGGGATGCTTATCCTTTTTATGTAGTCCAGATTTAGTACTAGCGACCAAAACCTTGTAACAGCTGATGGATCTGTAATGGTCTGTGTGAAAGGTGGTGGCCTCATTTCATTTCCTAGCCAGCATCATAAAACTCAATATCACTTTGTTAGCACTCTTGTGGCAGTTTCATCAGTAAGGTTACATACGTAATGATGATGGAAACTGAAAAGCCCTCTATTCCTGAGAGATGATTCTTCCAGGCCACTGCTCAAGTAAAGTGGTGTGGGAAAACTGTACTGTTGTTACTATGAATAAACAGAGAACTTAAGTCTCTAGTACTGTCAGACCTGCATTTTCATGACTGCTAAAATAAATATAATACAAATTAATTTGTTTCAAATGTTAATTTAATTGGCACTTAACATAAACCCCACCTATTTTTAGAACCAGAAACTTTGCAAAAAGCAGCTATTTTATTCACATTTTTTTTTTAACTCACAGCCAGTAGAAGACAGGCATATGTCTAATTATGAGCACTAAGATCTTCAATTTATGAAGTTTCTCTCCTTCCTATTTCAGTCTTTTTGGTTTTAATATTATCCCAATACATGAGTATAGTTATTTTTGTTTACTCCTCTATGAGTAAAAAGTCTCTTTTTATAAGTAACATTTTACAAATTTTAGCCTAATGGATTCCTGGAAGAAAGGTCACTTTAAGTTTACAGGATGACCTTTAATTTCAGACCTGATTGTTACATTTAGTTTATCTTCTGGAGAGAAAGGTAAATAATGTCAGCATTCTGCTGGCAGATCCATCTCATAACTAAATCTCCTGGGATTAGAAGCAATGGAATGATAAACGATATCCAATATCCTAAAACTTCAAATAACTACACAAAACCCCAAAGGCATGACTTTTTAAAATATGACGATTTTAAACTTTTTTTTTTTTTTTTTTTTTTGGCCTTTGAATCAGAACTCATGTAAAATTAGAGTGAGAAGATACTTGAAATAGCCAATTCAGTCAGGGCTTTATTCAGTACAAAACAGCCTCTGAATAGGCTGCCCTTACTGAAGCCCTGCCAAACACCAGTATTTCATAGGCCCGTACAAAACCCAGTTTGGGCTTGAGTGCTTAGGCAATCCTAATTCTGAGCTTGGTCTTCAGTCCTTGAGTTTTGGTTGCAGTTTTGGGACCATACAAATTCCAAATGAAGCTTGGATGCACAATAGTGAAGTCGATGAGTTTCATGATGAAAGCGGCAGTCAGCACGTCCCTGCAGCCTGCGCTGCTTTCCACAGCTCCCATTGGCCGGGAACAGAGAACCGCGGCCACTGGGAGCTGTGGGCGGCTGTACAAATGTGAACAAACTGTCTGGTGGCCTGCCAGTGGATTACCTTGATGGGCCGTAGGTTGCCCACCACTGATTTACAGCCTTATATGTTGTCAGACCAGTATATAATGGTCAGAATAGGGACTAGAATTGATACTTCAACAGCATGTATAGATCTGTATTTATCTATGAAAGAGAAGTGTAATAATATCATCTATATACATATGTGAGTGTGTGTGTATATATATATATATATATATATATATGTTCTACACTTACTGTATTGTGTCCAAATATCTCTTAACATTCAGAGTACCTAAAACTGTAAAGGCCTCCATACTGGAACACAATCTATCCTTGACGCTGTAGATTAAGAAAATCTCTAGCATTTCTTTTTCAAAGCAGCATGGACAGGGTAACTGTTCTTCCTATTTTTCATCTTTAAGACAGAAGTCTATTGTGCATTTTCAGATACATGCATGATGAAATGTTGGTTTCAGATAATTCAGAATGAACCATTTTAGTCTTTTTTTCAGAAGGTTTCATTTTTGCCCCTTTATTGAACAATGGTTTTCATTTCCTGTTTGTAAAAACACAACATTTCCCTTTTCTTTCTTAATACAATTATGTGGTATTCATCCAAGATAAGAAATATAACTTTTCGAAGGCTCCATTATTTTACTTTCCTCTGTGTCTAAAAAATACAATTCACTATATACAATGGTCGAGATTTGCAACAGTGGCTGTTTGGATATATCTAACTTTGAATGGTGGAATGATTAAAAATGTAAGAAAATAAACAATTTAATCTAAAAACAAACAAAAAAACCACTGCATTCTTATATCTGATTTAAATATCAGAAACAAATTAACACCACCATGCTATGAAATGCTGTTTGACTACTGAATATCTACATGTATTTCTATACTGATAAAATACAGTAGAAATGGATGGCATTATAGGAGTCGAAGTATCAATGTACGTCATCTGTGCCTGCCAGAAGGCAGGAAAATTTTAAACTTTTCAAGTGCAAGAAATGTCTTTACATACGAAGCAAATTTAAGGTTCATATCAGTTACCACAGAAGTATTTTCAATAAACACAAAGCTAAGCTAGGTTTTGTTTTTTTGTTTAGCTGTTAAACATTTATTTTGTAATATGGTGTTTAACGAATATTTTATTTCGCTTTGTTACAATGCTATTAAATTCCATTAAAAAAAAAAAAAATCATGTTAGTTGCTTACTCCAAATGAAGCTTGGTAAGATAGTTGTAGGGAATAGTATGAAGTATCGTTAGTCTTGTGGCGCATGTAAAATAGGTACTGTAGTTCCAGCAGAAAAGCCTTTCTAAGACAAGAGGGACCTGATGAATTCAAGGAAATGATTCCTGGTTAATTATTAATGAGAAAGGAAGCTGACAAATGAAATTAAATTTAAATATTTTATGGGATCATGCAACATCATGACCTTGTGGTCACATTCTCTAAAATTATTTGTAAAAAGAGTAGAGCTTCTTCTTGTTCTAATCCCACAAATCTTGGTTATTTTTAAAACAATGGTGGAGCCTGAGTAGTAGCAATTTTTTTCTCATCTCGGTCTTTTATATTTCCTGAAACAGCATTATGCCTGTGCAACTTTCATTATACTAGTAGAATGGCTTTATGCCAAGTAATGTACCATTCTGTTCTTTCCTTGTGAACTGCAAGCTCAAAATAGTGGTTTAGGTTTCCATTGCTTTGTTTAGTCCAAGTGATGGACTGGAACACTTTCAGTATTATACACAATTTAGAAAATGTACACTTTACCAGTAAAGGTCTTTCATTAGGATTTGTTAATTATATGCTAGAGATTAAATTTAATATTCCAAATTACATGTCTGAGGAAGAAGTTTATTCTTCACTTAACTGTTTATTTGTCTGAAAGAAAATTGTTCAGTTAAAACAACCCTGGAGGTTAGGAGAACAGTAAAACTACATGCAGTATTTATATAAAAAAAATTTCTAGTCAAAATCTGTACAGGAATTCTATATAGTTAGAGCTAAATTCTGTACTTTTGAAGACATAATAGTCCAACTTTCACACATTAGCAATATTTACTTACAACCAAAGTAGAAGAATTTGAGATTCTGCCATTTGATAACTGTGAATTGGAGAATTTATGTTTGAGATTCTGAGTATGCACAAAGTTTCCAGATTTTTATTTCTGCCAAATATGTTGTCAGTCCACAAATCTCTATTTAAGAATTGTTATCTACCATGTCTCACTTTAGCTATCTAATTCAGAAAGGGCTTTCTGTTCACATTCTGTATGGCGGAGAGCTTAGACAATCACAAATAACTGCAGTTAGCATTATATATGAACTAAATCAATTCCTCTGAAATGGCAGAGTCCAAAATGATTATTGAACATATGCAGGAGAATTGGAAGAAATATACTTAATCACCCAGAATAATGTCACAAAATGTATTAAATCCCGCAAAAAGCCTTCCTCACTAATATTTATTGCATCTTTTGTATAAGCAATTTCCATCCTTTTGTTTTCTTTTACACAAGATAGTCTAAACAAGTAAAATGCAGACTATTTGTACATTAGCAAGGTGCATTACATTATCTGTGTATTAACTATTAAAGGAAGGATATCAGTATTATATATATCAGATGAAAAATATGTATTTCTAGACAAGAATGCAATTATTGATATTTAATATTAAATTATAATTAGCATCTAGCTATTCTACTCAGGTTCTTATGTTGTCCTCCTCACCACTGGATGTTTTTCTAAAATATACGCTCTAGGAATTATTCTGGGCAATTTTATGGCCTATATTATATACAGGAGGCCAGACTACATGATCACAGATCCCTGTTGGCCTTGGAATCTATGAATGAAAACCATAGTATTTGAGAAACATCCAAAAAAGTGTATTAAGCAACAAGATACACACTAGCATTTGTCACGTGTGGTTCTCTTCCCCTTTTACTCCTCCAGGGAAGAGTGAGTGAGTTTGGGCTTAATTTAAATTTGTTTTGTAGTTAATTACATCTATGGTACATGTATGGCTTTTGTTTGTATTTTTATTTTTATTGTTAAAGACAATGTCAAAGAACTATGCTGAAGTAGTTAGACTTTAAAGGTCAGAAGGGACCATCTAGTCTGACCTCCTGCACATTGCAGGCCACAGAACCTCACCCACTCACTCCTGAAATAGACCCCTAACCTCTGGCTGAGTTACTATAGTCCTCAAATCAAGGTTTAAAGACTTCAAGTTACAAAGAATTCACCATTTACACTCATTTAAACCTTCAAGTAACCCGTGCCCCATGCTGCAGGGGAAGGCAAAAAAACCCCAACCAAACAAAAAAATTCCCCACAACTCCAGGGTCTCCGCACATCTGACCCAGGAGAAAATTTCTTCCTGACCCCCAAATGGTGATCAGTTAGACCCTGAGCATGTGGGCAAGACCCATCAAGCAAATACCTGGGAAAGAATTTTCTATAGTAACTCAGAGCCCTGCCCATCTAGTGACCCATCTCCAGCTGTTGGGAATTTTTGCTCCTGGGAGTCACTGATGGGCCACATGCCATCTTAGGCAGTCTAATCATACCAACCCGTCCACAAACAAATCAAGTTCAGTCTTGAAGCCACTTAGGTTTTTTGCCTCACTGCTTCCCTTGGGAGGCTGTTCCAGAACTTCACTCCTCTGATGGTTGAATCATCATTAACTGGATAAATTATTGGTTAAACAATCACAAACAAAGACTAGCTATTAATGGAATGATATCAGATTGGAGGGAGGTCTTAAGGGGGGTTCCACGTGGATCTGTTCTGGTTCCAGTGTTGATTAACATCTTTATTAATGACCTGGAAGTAGGAATAGAGAGCATATTGATAAAGTTTGCAGATGGCACAAAGCTACCAGGGGTTGACAATACTTTGGAAGATAGAATTAAAATTCAGAGGGATCATTGGTAAATTGGAGAACTGGGCTATAGATAACAAAATGAAATTCAACAAAGACAAATGTGAGTGTAACAAAGTGAAGATTCACCAGCGCAGCACCTCCTGCTGGTCGTTTTGGGAATTAGCTCAACTCCAGCTCCAGAGCACCCTCTGCTGGCTGGTGTCTCACCTGCCTCAGGCTACATGTCCCTCCCAGACCCCAGTGCCCGTTTATCCTGAGGATAAACTGCCCACAGTACCCCCTCACTCTGGATCTCCCTCCCAGGTGAACCCCGAACCCTCTAAACCCACCTTGCTTCAGTGGCTATTGCCAGTCATCATCTAGCCCCCATTCACTAGGGTAGACTGCAGTCCGTAATGGCCACTCATCATTGGCAAGGGGATAGGATCTGCTACCTTTGCTTATCCCCAGGCTTCCCCAGTACCTTTTGGTAGACCTTCAACAAGGTCTGCAGCCTGGGGGTTTACCAGGCTGAAGCTCCCCAACTTCCTTTGCCCTTCACCAGCACTGCTCTGCTCTGCTTCAGGTACCCTGCTCCCAGGCAGCTAGCCCTTCCCACTCCAAGGTTAGAGTGAGACTAATCTCAGCTCCTGGCCCACAGCCCTCTGGTCAGCTACTCCCTCAGCTGCTTTCACTCCTCTTCCCAGCTGCAGCCCTCTCCAGGGCTGTTTTTAACCCCTGCCTACTGGAGTGGGGCTGCTGCCCCACTACAGTGAGGTACTACACCTAGGGAAGAAAAACCAAATGCACAAATACAGAAGGGGAAAACTATCTTAGCAAAAGCACTGCTGAGAAGGAGCTGGGAGTTGTGGTGGATCACAACCTCAATATGAGTCAGCAATGTGATGCAGTTGCAATAAAAGCAAATGCAATTTTAGGTTGCATTAACAGAGGCATAGCATGCAAGTTACAGGAGGTGATAATATCGCTCTACTTGGTGCTGGTTAAGCCTCAGCTAGAGTATTGTCTTCAATTTTGGTCACCAATGTATAGAAAGGAGGTAGATGTATAGAAAGGAGGAGGGAAACTTTAAAGAATCCAAAGCGACAAAGATGATCAAAGGGATGGAATGCATGCCATATGAGCAAAGACTGAAGGAACTGGGTATGTTTAGTTTTGAAAAGAGGAGATTAAGGGGAAATATAATAGCAGTCTTCTGATACTTGAAAGGCTGCCATAAAAAAGATGGAGAAAAGATATTCATTCTCTTTTGCCACACAGGACAGGACAAGAGGCAATGGGTTCAAACTGCAGCATAACAGATGTAGATTAAAACTCAGGAAATGCTTTCAAAATGTAAGAACAGTAGGACAATGGAACAGACTGCCTCTGGAGGTTGTGGAAGCTTCTTCACTGGAAGTTTTCAAAAGTAGGCTGGATAGCCATCTGCCTTGGATGGTTCAGCCACAGCAATCCTTCTTCTTGGCAGGGGGTTAAACTAGATGACTCTTGAGGTCCCTTCTAACCCTGTGATTCTATGATATGTAAAAGTGCATGCTGCTGAGACTATCTATTAGGGAGGCAGCAAGTGTGTCTTAAGTGGTGCATATTATACCTTGCAGACACAAGGTATAATATGAATAAAATACACAAGCAGGAGTCAAATAGGCCATGCTGGGAACAACCATATTACACACACACACACACACACACTATTTTCTGATAGTCAGATGCAGCTGGTTAAGCAACCATGAGTTTTCAGTTCCCATCAAAATTAAATGTAGGCCAAAACAATCACAAACCATATTTTTCATTTGCCAGTGGGATCTAGTTGAATTTGATGGGAGCTGGGAGGGAAACCAAACAAACATTCACGGTCCTAGACAATTAATTTCTACCCTGTTTACAGAGTGGGGTTGGGAGGGAATATTCAAATTTAGGCAACAATTTCAGACTTTCAAACTGTGTTTTTGCTTTTGTAACTCTAACCACACAAAGCTTTATCTAAGGCATTGGATTATGTAAACAATCCTTCAAACTTAATGTTTCAAAGATATAACTGTTCAACTGTTTCCTTACTTCTTTACTGTGCACGCAAAGCAAGCATTGTGAACAGATAGCATACACTGCACGTTGACTGTATATTTAATTTTAAATATATAAGAAACATAAGTAGACTGAACGTACCATCATTTGTGAAAATGTACAGGATTGTGCTGTCCACTACAACAAATATATAACACTGGTCTACAATTTTTGAGAAGTCGTCTGCTTCAGAGATAAAATGTGCTATTTATTATGTATTTTGATATGCTGAATTCAAATATGACAATTAAAACAACTGATTGGCTACTGTTTCTAAGATATTTACGTTTTTACATTTTATGTCTATGTATATTGTGAAGCTAGTAGAGTTTTAATCATAAATTGTAAACCTAGGTCTTTTCATGTGTTTATGGTTGCTTTACATGATAATACTTCACCTGTCCTGTTTATGTAACACTTTAAAAATCAGCAAAAGGGTTATATAAATAAAATTTATTATGAAACAAAAGGCAAAAAACTATTAGGTACATAGTTTAGTCCTATTCAATGTCTACTCGGCGCTTCTTGGCTTGTCTCTTGTATTCATTAAATGGAGCATCTCTTGTCACTGTCCAGCAATAGTCTGCAAGTATTGATGGGCTCCATTTGCCCTAATAGCATTTCTCCATTGTTGCAATGTCCTGGTGAAATCACTTGCCGTGCTCGTCGCTCACTGCTCCGCAGTTCGGTGGAAAAAAATCTAGATGAGAGTGCAAAAAATGTATCTTTAGTGACATGTTGCAACCAAGGCTTTTGTACGCCTTGAGGAGGTTTTCCACCAACAACCTGTAGTTGTCTGCCTTGTTGTTTCCGAGAAAATGTATTGCCACTAACTGGAAGGCTTTCCATGTCGTCTTTTCCTTGCCACGCAGTGCATGGTCAAATGCATCATCTCAAAGAAGTTCATGAATCTGAGGACCAAGAAAAACACCTTCCTTTATCTTAGCTTCACTTAACCTTGGAAATTTTCCACAGAGGTACTTGAAAGCTGCTTGTGTTTTGTCAATGGCCTTGACAAAGTTCTTCATCAGACCCAGCTTGTTGTGTAAGGGTGGTAACAAAATCTTCCTTGATTCAACAAGTGGTGGATGCTGAACACTTTTCCTCACAGGCTCCAATGACTGTTGGAGTGGCCAATCTTTCTTGATGGAGTGGGAATCTCTTGCACGACTATCCCATTCACAGAGAAAACAGCAGTACTTTGTGTATCCAGTCTGCAGACCAAGCAAGAGAGTAACAACCTTCAAATCGCCACAAAGCTGCCACTGATGTTGGTCATAGTTTATGCACCTCAAAAGTTGTTTCATGTTGTCATAGGTTTCCTTCATATGGACTGCATGACCAAATGGAATTGGTGGCAAAACATTGCCATTATGCAGTAAAACAACCTTAAGACTCGTCTTCGATGAATCATGAACAGTCTCCACTCATCTGGATCGTGAACAATGTTGAGGGCTGCCATCACACCATCGATGTTCTTGCAGGCTACAAGATCACCTTCCATGAAGAAGAATGGGACAAGATCCTTTTGATGGTCACAGAACATGGAAACCCTAACATCACCTGCCAGGAGATTCCACTGCTGTAGTCTGGAGACCAACAGCTCTGCCTTACTCTTGGGTAGTTCCAAATCCCTGACAAAGTCATTCAGTTCACCTTATGTTATGAGGTGTGGTTCAGAGGAGGAGGATGGAAGAAAATGTGGGTCCTGTGACACTGATGGTTCGGGACCAGAAGTTTCATCCTCTTCCTCTTCCTCGTCTGACTCAAGTGAGACTGATTCTGGTGCATCAGGAACCGTCAGTCCTTCTCCGTGGGGTACTGGGCGTATAGCTGATGGAATGTTTGGATAATGCACAGTCCACTTTTTCTTCTTTGACACACCATTCCCAACTGGAGGCACCATGAAGAAGTAACAATTGCTGGTATGATCTGTTGGCTCTCTCCAAATCATTGGCACTGCAAAAAGCATAGATTTCCTTTTCCTGTTCAACCACTGGCGAAGATTTGTTGCACAAGTGTTGCAGCATATGTGTGGGGCCCACCACTTGTCCTGATCTCCAATTTTGCAGCCAAAATAAAGGTGATAGGCTTTCTTAACCATAGTGGTTATACTGCGCTTTTGTGATGCAAAAGTCACTTCACCACAAACATAGCAGAAGTTATCTGCACTGTTCACACAAGTACAAGGCATCTCTGCTCACTTTGGCTAAACAGAAATGCGTCCCTTTGCAAAATCAAACACTGACAAATAAGAGAGAACGACACTGTATGATTTCTAGAGCTGATATAGGGCAATTTGTTCAACAGAGTGATGTAAGCTTCGTTATGATTGCATCATCCATGACTTCTGGGAAGAACATGATGCAAAACCAGCTTCAGATTGCATCATTCATTGTTTTGCCTAAAAAGCAAGTACTGTCCAAACCCACTCATAGATTTATTCATAGATCCAGTCAAAGATGTATTTTAGTCATTTCTGGTTTAAATTGAGATCCCTTCCCTTTATAACTCACTTATCCTCCGCCATTCCCAAGTCAAGGATCGTATATACTGACCCAATAGCATATCTTGAAAACTAGAGCCAATCAACAATTTTAAGAATCATTTTCGTTCTCAGTGACCCAGAATTAGTAAAGTTTGACTACATTTATTTCAGAAGCATTTTGGCTGTAGAGCAGTGTAATTAGTTCATTTGTCAGAGGCAGAACAAGGAAACTGTGTGCTATACTCTTCAAGTATATTAATCTTGATAATAAACTAAGGAATTTGTGAATTCTCAAATACTAAAGCTTGAATCTTAGTGTATAGCATATATTAATGTTTGTTATTTAGCAATACCTCATCAGAGCCTGAAGTCAAGTGGACAATGGTTATTTCTCAGAGCCAAAGACTTCCCACCTTGTTTCAAAGCACCATCATTATTATAGTCCTGAGATTCTCTAGAGCAGCAGTTTTCATACTGTGGGTTGGGACCCCAACATGGGTCATGACCCTGTTTTAATGGGGTCGCCAGTCTGTCTTAGGGCAAAACCAAAGCCCGAGCCCCATCGCCCAGGGCCGAAGCTGAAGCCAGAGGGCTTCAGCCCTTGGCAGTGGGGCTCAGGTTACAGGCCCCCTGCCTGGGGCTGAACTGCTTGGGCTTTGGCCTCCACACCCAGGGTGGTGGGGCTTGGGCCTTGGCCTTGCCCTTCCCCCACACTGGGTGGGAGGGCTCAGGCTTTGCTCCCACCTCCTGGGGTTGCATAGCAATTTTTGTTGTCAGAAGGGGGTCACCCCATACAATGAAGTTTGGGAACTCCTGCTCTAGAGCAAAATTTATTGTCTCAACAGTGGAGATCTGAGGCCTATGAGAACACATAGAGCCTTCTCTCACAGAGGTTATTTAATATACCACATTCGCACACACAACCCACCAATCAGAGTCCAAGCTGACTCTAACCGAAAGCTTTGGGAGAGACTGGTGGCCTGTTTTCTTCTTACTTATATTTTGCCCTGGTGTAAATCAGTTGTCTTCAGTGGAATTATTTTTGATTTCTACCAGGCTCTGAATTCCCAAATGCCTTCCCTAACCATGAAGATAGACAGCTTAAGGCTAGGAGGGGCTCCCCCCCACAAAAAAATATGGTTTGCATTAAAAAAAGAAACACAGAAGGAACAGAAGTTTTATTAAAAGTGGACAGATTTAATCATGGTAGAAAACTACTCATTAAAGTGATATTCAACAGCTATTGCTTTGTTATAGTTTAATTCTAGCCTTCACAGAATAAAAGGCATTGTCTACACCCTTGCTAACTTGCAACATTGAACTGCATCATCTGGATCTCTGCTTACTGTATTGGGGGGTCAATGTGGAGATAGGGAAAGTAAAATTAACATAGGCTACGGAAGTTGATACATAAGCAGAAAGGGGAGGGTTTTGACACAGCCTGAGGAGGCAGTCACTGGCAGTCAGGTCCTAAACAGCGATGGAGGAGTGTCCATGCAGAAATGGAGATACCAGTCATAAAAAGGAGGGAGCTAAATCCACTTATCTTCCCTCCCCTTCCTTCCCTCTTCCCTTACAAGCACAAATGCATTGAATTTTATTTTATTTGATTGGAAGTATTATTGTAGACATGTTGGTCCCAGGGCATCAGAGAGGCAAGGCAGGGTCACAGGTGCTGACTTTTATTTTTCCCAGTGGGTGCTCCATCCCAAGGCCCCACCCTAACTTCGACCCTTCCCTGAGGCTCTGCCCTCGCTCTGCTCCACCCCTTTCCCCAGCCCTTCCCACCAGCCACTGAACAGCTGTGGCTGGTAGGTGCTGAGGTTTTTTTTCCATGGATGTTCCAGCCCCAGAGCACCCATGGAGTCAGTAAGGTAATATCTTTTATTGGACCAACTTCCATTAGTGGAAGGTACAAGCTTTCAAGCTTCCCATAGCTGTTCTTCAGGGAAGGAAGCCATAGTCTCTGAGCTAAATATAAACGGGGAAAGATTGTTAAGCATAAGTGGATTACAATGCTATAGTAAACCACTTAAAATAAAGTGGGCAATTAAAGGTTAGTAGTCAGTGGGGTATGTTACAAATTGTTGTAATGAGCCATAAAACCAGTGTGTATGTTGTGTCCATGTTTTTTAGTGCATAGCAGAGCTATGAATTTAAGTTGCCAGGCTTCTGAAGGTGTTGTTATAGGATGAGTACTGAGATTTCTTTTCTGGCATATGGACAAATATCATTTATGGACCATTGGTTGAAACAAATTCATTTTCTCTTATAATGTAAGCAGCATTTAAAGCCATGTTTTTAAAGTGAAAAGTTATTATGCTCCCTCACGATACCTTTAGCCTCCAGGATATCCCAAGTTAAAGTTATGAATAAACTCCAGCAAATGAAGCTAAAATAAATTAATTTAAAATAATTTTTTTAACTTAGCTTTGATTATTACCGAGTCAATTATTACCAATTCCAAGTCTACTTAACTTTGAATTCTAACAATTGTGTTTAGGAAACTAAAAATGTTAACATTTGAATTAATTTAATTTCCAATTTGATTTTTAAAAGAGCAAAGCTTTGCAAATATCACTTATCATCTTCCTCCATGAGTAGAACTGCTGAATTAGGCAAGATGGCATTGCATCTGAAGTAATTATGTTGAAGGTTTAAAAGATAAGCCAAAGTAGACATCAAGAAATATTGACAGCTGTGCCTCAGAAGGACAAATCATTCTGAAATTCAGAATTGGCACCAATAAAACTGAAGGTAATTTTGTTGAAACAACTGGGCTACGGTAGCAGCATCCTTTAAAATAATAACAGGATACTTCCGGTTCAGCAATCTTAACTTTTACAGAGATATGGTAGTCAAAATGTAGTGCCATTATGCCAATTTAATGAATAATTTACAACTTCCTCGAAGGAACCATCATTTTTTTTAAAGTTATTCCATTCCAGTGCTTGCCTTTCAGAAATTTTCTTGAAAGCTGTTTATTGCTTGACCATGTAGAGATATACTGTATCTGTTGCTCTGTTAATGCGGTATTTCATATTCCATAGCACATGCCATGTGAAAGTTGTCAAGTGTGAATATTTCTCTGTTATAACCTTTCTAATAATTTATTGGTAGTGTTGCATGTCTAAGTTAATGATGACTTAAGATTGTCAAATAACAGGCTCAACTGAAATTATTTAATAAAAGATCAATTAGAGATTAATACAGCATTATACAGAATACAGAAAGAATAGATATATTATTACTCTTTGATGTGATGATGATAAAGACCTGACTCTGTGTCTGTCCTTCACTGTATCAAAAGGACATGGCAGATTCATTCCACAACTAAGCTCCCATACCAGTGTCATTATATATGATTTTCAAACAAATAAAACCTCTTTTGCCAAAACATGTTTGATGTCATTTCTATCATAGAATCATAGAATATCAGAGTTGGAAGGGACCTCAAGAGGTCATCTAGTCCAACCCCCTGCTCAAAGCAGGACCAATTCCCAGCTAAATCATCCCAGCCAGGGCTTTGTCAAGCCGGGCCTTAAAAACCTCCAAGGAAGGAGACTCCACCACCTCCCTAGGTAACGCATTCCAGTGTTTCACCACCCTCCTAGTGAAATAGTTTTTCCTGATATCCAACCTGGACCTCCCCCACTGCAACTTGAGACCATTGCTCCTTGTTCTGTCTATACATTATCTGTTTACCTGATTTGTGTGTGAAGGCATGATTATTTACAGCTGAGAGGACTAATAATTCCTCAAGATAAATTATGGGGGAAGGACTCACTGAAATATATTTTCTTTCCTGTTGATTCCCCAATAGAAAAAAATCTGCTGCAATAATAATCTCTTACCAGGTTCCCAGGTGTATGTATGCTTATGTAAGCATTATATATATTAAGGGAATGGTTTCCCAGACTATATGAAGTTCTATGGACATAGAGGCACCTATGATTATTATATATGGTCTAACATATAGAATTCCCGAATAGGGTTATTTGTTGGTCAAGGACAAATGTTCTGGGCCTTAAAACACAACACTCTGTAAATATCCTATAGATCCTAAAGAACAGTTCATATATATTAATGAATCAGATATACAGAAAGTAAAGGATTAAAAGGGTTAATATTTACTAACAGGTACTAACAGTACAAATGGGAATTATGTGTATGGCTCAGGGATATAATATAGCCCTCCTTTGCATTCTGCTGTGATGGTCTACAGATAAGTAATTATTTATGATATTTGCAGATGACTTAGGAATTGCAATATCCAAAGAATAAATGTAATTTAATGTACTCCTTTTATCTTTTATGGAATAACTCCCTAATGCTCAAGTCAATGACCAATAAAGCTCTTAGGACTGGCTGCCAGACATTCAGTTTCTTCTAACTGATTATAATGTTCCCTTCATTCTTTTTTTTTCTTTGCTATTTTTAAAACTATTGTTGATTTAAGAACTGTCTTAAATTGTCTGCTTAAATTATGCAGCCACATGTGGGCCTGATTCGAAGTCAAAGGAAAGGCTCCCATCAATTTCACTGGTCTTTGGATTATGCCTTATCATAGGTAGAACTGGTTGAAAATGTGATGAAACAGTTTGTCAAAAAATGCTGATTCTTTGAAATGGAATTTGTTTTGTGGGAAAGCCTCAATTTTGATTAATTTTTTTCAAGTCCGGGATATAATTTCAAATGAGAGAGCGAAAGAGGGAGAGAACCACCTTAGAATAACAAATAAACTGGCAGTTAGGGCACTCATCAGGGAAGAGAGAGACACAGATTCAAGTCCCTGCTCCAACTCTATATTATATCTCACCAGAGTTTGGGACTTTAATAAATGTTAAAGGTAGGCCTATGGGCTACAATGTCAAGTCTGTGTGTGTGTGTGTGTGTGTGTGTGTGTGTCTCTTTCTCGCCCCCCTCCCCCAAGTTGGAACTATTCTACTTTGTATAAATATATAATTCAGTGGAGCAGAGACTTGCATTTAGATCTCCTTCAAACCATGTGAGTGTTTTAACCACCAACCTATTAGCTATTCTGAGATGGCTCTGTATCAGAACAAGAAGTTTTTCTGAAATATTGAACATGTTCACAGGACAGGAAACCAGTTTCTCATTCAATTCTAATCATAGCAATCTATCTGTAAATCAACCATGATAAGATATTTAAGGATAAAGGATATTAGTATGGTCTTTGACTGTATTTACTGCAACCTTTTGGCAACAGTTTTAAATTCCATGCTTTTTTCTGTATTTGTTCATGAGATCCGTATAGCACTCTTTTTCATACCATATAAGTGTGTGCGCATGCTCTCTCTCTCTCTCTCTCTCTCCACACACACACACCTCTACCCCGATATAACGTGACCTGATATAACACAAATTTGGATATAACGCGGTAAAGCAGTGCTCCGGGGGGGGGGGGCGGGGGGCGGCTGTGCACTCAGGTGGATCAAAGCAAGTTCGATATAATGCGGTTTCACCTATAACACGGTAAGATTTGTTGGCTCCCGAGGACAGCGTTATATTGAGGTAGAGATGTATATATATTCTCAGATAAAAATATGCCAAAATGCAGTTAAGTTTGAGAGCACATATCAGAATATAGGGTTAAATATACGATAACTGAAAAATACCTATCTCCAAAACATACATAAACCCAGGAAAATCAGAGTTAACACTAATCTTGAAAGAATCCAGACCTGTTAAGTGGATATGTACAGTTAATGCACACAAGCAGACTCTACTTTATCCAGTAGTGTCACCATACAATAACCAGATAATTATAATTAGTGCATAATAATGTTTTAGGGAGAGGGAGGACTGAAAAATGAAAACAGTACTAATAGCTGCATTTTTTGTACCTTTTTGTACGAAAAATGCAGATTTAACAACACAGAAACTTTTTACAAATTCAGGTCAATTTCACCAAATTGTTTTAGTTCAGAAAACCTAAACAAATAGTAGAAAAAAAATTGAAAGATTCTGTTTCAACATTTCCAAAATGACATTTTTCAAACAAAGATATTGAAAAGTGACAGATAAAAATTAAACTTTTTGATTTTGTCAAAATGGAACATTTCATTCAAACTTAAACAATTTGATTTTTGACTTTGCAAATCACAGAAGTTTCAAAACATTTGATATTTGGTTCGACCCCAAACATTTTAAAAAAAATCAGAATTGCCAGGTGGGGAAGGAGGGAATATATTGTTTGCCCAGATTTAAGTAATAACCTTTCTATGAGCATGATAATGTGACAGGGTGAGCACCCTTAACTCCCATAGACTTCAGTGGAAGTTGACAGAACTCAGGACTCTGCAAGATCTGGTCCTTTTAGACCTAGCATCCCTTTGCGAACAGCATAACTGATCTGAGATATAGTTTCACACTCAACGTCTTCATTAGCAGTCTCTCATACCTACTGTATGTACAAAATCATTTTTAGATAATCTAATTATTTCTTTAATTAGCCATTTAAGACATTAGTTCAACAGTAAAATGCATATAAACTTTAAATAAACTTTTCAAGGCTCCTAAATTTTTTGACATTTCTAATTTTGTCAGTCGAGGCATGTCAGTTACCAGGGCTAGTACTTGGTCACTCTAATGATTTGCAGGACATCATTTATTTTAATATTTATAATATTTGATTGCAGGAGACTTAAGTTTAAATTGTATTATTTAGTCAGCACAGGTTTTCAAAATCATATATTCAACTGATTATTCATGCCACCTTCCTTTTGACAAGGTGCTAGAAATTTTCTTTATTTCATCTCTGCTTAAAAAAAAAAAAAAAAAAAAAAGCTTTGTTTACAGATCTCTCATTTCTTACTTTTCACCAATCTTTCTCTGTCTCTTATGGAAAATTATTAATCTCTTAGAGAAGACGTATAGGAAAAGATCCTCTACAAAAGATTCTTAAACCTAAAAAGCAAATTCTTTTGTATTGTCCGATAAACTTAGTTTGATAGGAGAAATCCTGGCCCCATTGAAGTCAACGGGAGTTTTGTTATAGACCCCGTTGTGATTAAGATTTCACTCCAGGAATCTGAAATCTTTATTCTGTCATATTTTTCAATTTGCTATTATCATCTTACCTGACAAGGCCCAAATGTGGGACAAACACTATGATTGAGGGGCAAAGAAAAAAAATAATACAGGAAGCAAAATGCTGATGGATTCATTTGTTTTATGTAAATAATTTTTATAACCTCAGTTTCATGATTTTTATTTGTGATATAACAAATACCTTTGAAAAATATTGAGCCCAGCTAAAGCCTTGAAATACTAGAAATCTCAGAAGCAAGGCAGAACTCAAGAGACGTTGAACTTGAGCTCTAGACCAAAATGTTCACAATTTTTTTATCCAAACTGAATCTCTAAACCTTTAGAAGATTCTTTCAACAGTGTTTATCATTCTGTAGGACTTCTAAAAGAGAGACGCTTCTGGACACCAGGCTAAAATTACAGAAGCACAAAAAGCTACATTAATAGGCTAGTGTTAATTCACTGAGAACAATTGTATATGTAACTTCATTAATATACAATAGTGAACAAAATCCTGTGAAACAGAAAATAATTATTTTTGGATTCATAGCATAATGGTATATGAGATCCATCTATTGCTGAAACATATTTAATTCGTAGACATTGCCTTTTAACATTTGTCTTGTAGGACGATTGTGACAAACTCACCATCCCAGAGTGCCTCTTCATTACAAGACCTGGCATTGCAGCCCCTCTGCCTCACTCTCCTCAAAACTTCAGTGGTCTGTGTGGTGACTTGGCCCTCTGGCCAGGTCACAGTGAAAGTCTCAATCCTTCCAGAGTAACAAAGTTACAATTCAAAACTCAAGAGAGCTAAACAGTTCCACCCTTCTTCAGGTCAATCTTCCACAGACTCTCCACCTTCCTTCCAGCCTCTCCAAAGTTCTTCTTCACTCTGTCATAGAGTATCAGATTTCAGGGCTTTCTCACTGGAGGTCCAACTCCTCTCAAGTCACTGACGCTGAGGGCTTCTTCTATTATCCCAAGCCTGCTGTGTGGTTCTCCTTCTCCCCTAAAGCAGATCTATCCCTTCAAGGACAGTCCACAGTACAAGCTCCTTTCTAGTCCCCTCTGTGTTGCCTTTTCCAAAGAGAGAAACTCAACTACCTCTCTCCTTGGCCTCCTCTCCCTCTTGCCCTGCAGTTCTTCTTTTATAAGAATCACCCAATCTGGTCTAATACTTAAGTACCTGTCTCCCATCCATGTGCCACAGAATGAGCTAATTGGGCTCTCCAGTTCCCCTTAACCTTACACTGCCACTGTAGGGTACATACCCGATGAAAAGGATAAAAATTGGACACAATAGTTTATGTCTTTCCAGTGTTCAGGGACAATGAGTCTTTTGATGTAATACAGTAGGCCCTGTTTGTCTTGAAAGATCAATCTTCACTTTTGCTGGCTGGATGATGTCTGAAGCCATTTGCCTCAATTCTTGCCTGTGTGACAATATGTATCCCATGCTAATTTTGTTTTGGGCTTCACTAAATTTCAAAAACTACCCTAAAACTCCACTTTTACCATCCTTTTGTGTTAGTGAGCAGGGGGCATGGAGAAAAAGATTTTATTTGTTTACCTTATATAACAGATCAAAAACCACATACAGACATGTATCATCCAGGTAAGTATGTGATTAAAATCCTGATACTATAAGGCTCTTAAAAGTACATGCAGAATTTAACTCATATCAATACACTAACTGAGATCAATACTTTGCAGGATCATGACCTTATTGAACAACTCTATGGTAAAATTATCATCCCCCTTATCCTTCCTCCCTCCCATCCGTCTTCTCTCTGCTTATGATATACATTTGTTGTTTAATGTTCAGTTTAGATAATAGGATTTATTTTTATGAGGCACCAATACCTTTATGGGCTCTCAAAATAAAATATTAATAGTAAATAATGGAGCTGTAGAAACAAAGCTGATTCAAATTTGTGTAAGATGACAACACAGACAAATGTTCAAATGAGGACTGTAATAATACAGTTGAGTCAATTTTCTTAACACATCGGAAAGCAGTGTGAAAAGTGAATGAGTTCACATGTTCATTTAATACAATCAATATAGTAAATGCAATGCATCCCAAAAAAAGCAGCACATTTAGGTCCTGGTGTTACAAAGAGCCATGCAGGTGCAGTGGTTCGCCTGCACATGCCTCATTCCTGGAGCGAGCCTGTAAATTATATTTTGACATCATATTTGACTTGAAACTTTTACTAATGTGCATTTGAACTAATTTTAAATTAAGAACAGACAAAAGGAAGTTAATGATAGTTAAGCAAGTGTATAGTTAACTGTTACTCCTTTTGGCTTGAGTGGTTAGGGAGTATACGCACCTTACATGTTGTTTCCATTAGGAGAAGAAACTGATGATAGAATCAGGTGTTTCTTTGATTCAGTCCTGTTTATTTACAATGAATATACACAAAGTCCTGTTTCTCTCAACACAGTAAGATCAAATGACAGAAAGCAGTTCTCTTGCTCACAAGTCCAAGCCTGCCTTTCCAGCCAACACTCTGTCCCAAAAGCCCTTTCTCTTGACTTTCTCATAGAGCCACACTCCTAACATGTCTTTTGGTGCCTACTGGTTTTTTTGCTTGCTTCCTGGCTGCTTCTGACAAACAGCTGAAACAATGGAAGCCACCACCAAAAGAATGCAAACAAAGGTGCTGAGGATTGGCAGAGGCTGCGTGCATCTATCACTAAACAAAGGGGCATTTAATTATTCCCTCATTTGGCCTGAATGAGAGGCAGTGAGCATGCCCATCAGTTTCAGCAGTCTGTAATCGCCCATAGATGAAAAAAACGATTGCTGAGAACCATGCAACTTCCAGAATAAGAGTAGCTATCACTGATAGTCTTTGGATTGCATTAAGGGAACATGTTTTTAAATAATTTTAATAATGATATAGGGTAAAAAAGTATAATAAAAGCATTAATTATACGGTATACCTTATTTTAAAGTAAATATGCATGTGGTGTTATTGCTGTGATAAAATAAAGGGAATATAATGTATATTTTCCTTGCAATTCTGTTAAATTCTTTTAAATGAGAAGAAGATTAAAAAAAACCCCAAAAACCACTTATGGAAAGGGATATTCTCTTGTCTTTTTGACATCTTTGCACCTACTTAGATTTTGGTTTTCCTGTAAATCAGATCCAAAGCTTCAAAAATAACATGACAGGAATCATAGTCTTGCGTACAAACTGTCTTTTACTTATTTATTGGGTAACACAGTTGGTGTCCTTTCTAACACTGTCTATAGGGAAACATAGATCTAATTAGTGTACTACTTCTCTCATTATAACAATTTTCTATGCATCTGGATGGCTTTTTGACATTCAAAGAAATTGAAACAGCTGGACCTAGGTTATTTCTGTGTTTTGTGGTTATGTGATAGTCTATTTTGCTTCACATTCTTCATGCCATCAATAAATCTTGATGGCAGCTAATTCAGGAGCTTCCTTTCCAAGAGGAGTTAGAAATTTCTTAGGGTGTGTCAAAAAACTCAGCTATGAAAAAAAATGCACAGAAACCAACTTAGTTTTACTTAGTGGTAGGTGAACAACATAGAAAATTAAACCATTTTTGTCAATTCCCATATTTAGATTTGACCATATTCATGTCCCTTTTTAATTTGTTTG
This sequence comes from Malaclemys terrapin pileata, assembly GCF_027887155.1. NCBI lineage: Eukaryota > Metazoa > Chordata > Testudines > Emydidae > Malaclemys > Malaclemys terrapin. The sequence continues at coordinate 39,984,622 of NC_071509.1, read as the reverse complement.
TCAGTTAATATTTATGTGAGTGGGTTTTGACTCCATTAATATTTAGAGAAGATATTTCATTTGTATGAATCTTAATATTCATGCTCATTCACACATATTTCTGCTGGAAATGATTGCCTCATCATCCTGCTACCAATTGGCTGTGAGAGCATGGGATTCAGTGTTACATAGCAGTGAAGGCTAAAAAGATTGTAAATTCATAACTTTGCTAGACACTAAAAATCATGGTATGAATAGAGACACTGGATTTATGGCTTATCACAAAAATCTGCACCCCACTAACAACCCCCTAAAATGTTCTCCCTCTTCCTTTCCTCTCTATAACTGGAGGGATGTTAGCAGGCCACTTCACATTGAATGGTCCCTTGAAATATGTATGAACTACTAATGCTAAACAATCTGTTCCACCTTGTATTTAGCTGTGATGTTCTGAGGCTGGGTCTACACTACCAACTTATGTTGGTATAACTACGTTGCTCAGGGGTGTGAGAAATCTAAACCGCAGTGTAGAAAGCGCTATGTTGATGAAAAAAAATTCTCTTGTCAATATAGCTACCACCTCTTAGGGTGGTGGAGTACCTATGCCAACAGAAGTGTAGACAAGCCCTGAGTAAGTTTCCCAGATCTGAAAAAGAGCTCTGTGTAAGCTCAAAAGATTTTCTCTTTTACCAACAGTTCATCCAATAAAAGATATTACATATATTTTCAGGGCTCTATCCAAGTGAACAGTCTCAGGGAACACGAGACTTGGGTACATAATGTGATATCCCAGATCTTTAACCCAGGGTGGGAATCCCTAGACAGCTGCTGCATCCTGGCCACCACACAGTGCCTGCTGAAACCTGGTGGGCTGAGGAGCTAGTAAGACGATAGCCTAAGCCAGCGGTCAGCAACCTCTGGCAGGCGGCTCGCCAGGGTAAGCACCCTGGTGGGCCAGGCCACTTTGTTTATCTGCTGCATTGGCAGGTTCAGCCGATCTTGGCTCCCACTGGCCGCGGTTCACCGTCCTAGGCCAACGGGGACTGTGGGAAGCGGTGTGGGCCGAGGGATGTGCTGGCCACGGCTTCCCGCCACCCCCGTTGGCCTGGAGCGGCGAACCACGGCCAGTGGGAGCTGCGATTGGCTGAACCTGCTGACGCGGTAGGTAAACAAACTGGCCCAGCACACCAGGGTGCTTACCCTGGCGAGCCGCGTACCAGAGGTTGCCAACCACTGGCCTAAGCTAAGGCTCCACCCATGGGGGACCTTGTTAGATGGTTGCCTGGCTCCACTGATTGATCCAATCATGGTATTTAAGACAGAAGGAGGTTTGTCTGAGCAACAAGGTGATTTCCTGTTGTGTCAGTGTTGGACCCTGCTTGTGCCTGTCTTCTCCACCCAACCCTGTTCTTGATTCCTGCTCTGCTTCTGTATTCTGCCACATGCCTCACCCCTGTCTTCACTCCTGTTTCCAGTGTGCTCCTCTCCATGTTTGATCCTTTCCTCTCCTCAGTTCCTCCCCTTACACCTCTCCTGCAATCAACAATTACCAGTCCTGACTCTGACCCTACCATGAAAAATGTAAAAGTGCCTTAAGCATCTAATGATATCTTTATTAAAGTAGTTTTAGAGCGGTGAAAGGACTAAATACTCTTAAGTACTAAAGGATGCTTTTATTGATTTGAATTCACCTTTAGCACAAATGGTGGCTTTACAACTCTCAACATAGTCTTAAACACTTAAGGACACATTTTTTTCCCCTCTGAAGTTTCCTTTCAGTACTCACTTTATTTTTACTATTATTCCTTCTCCCTTAATTAACAAAAAGACCCCTGGAAGGGGTAGAGAGTGAAAGGCTATGCCTGAACCTCTAATGACAATGTCTTTATATATAAAAAGGTTTCATTACATTGAAAGTGTGATTTTAATTACTTGGAATGGACTTTGGGCCAGACCCTTAGGTCTTTCAAAGGAGCAAATGTGGCTCAGAGCCACCTTTCTACTCCCCAGTCAGGGAACCACCTAGTGGGACAGTTTGGCCCAGTATGTCTAAAGGACAGTTCCACTCTTTGGGAAATACCAGAATGCAAGACCTCTCTAATATGTCCCCTTTGCCAAAAGGGTCAGGAGTAAGATGATGTAGGCCATTACTCTAGCTCTACACCAGTTAAGGAGTTCCTAGTTGTCCAATAGGACAACATTATGGCTGCTTTGCCTTGCCCAAGTAAGCACAAAACAGCTAACAAAGGGCCAAGGATCTAACCTGTAGACTTTACATGTGTGTATAGGAAATACATTTACATACAATAATTATTTATAGCAAAACCAATTGTGGTCAACCCTCAGTGTTTGAGATGGAGGTTTTGTAAAGCTCTTGTGTAATGAAAGGTGTGCAATGGTAAATGCAGTAAAAAGCTGCCTGCAGATGCTTAATGATTCAGTATATTTCAATAAAAAGCAACAAAGAGTCCTGTGGCACCTTATAGACTAACAGATGTATTGGAGCATAAGCTTTCGTGGGTGAATACCCACTTTGTCAGACATCTGACAAAATGGGTATTCACCCACGAAAGCTTATGCTCCAATACATCTGTTAGTCTATAAGGTGCCACAGGACTCTTTGTTGCTTTCACAGATCCAGACTAACACGGCTACCCCTCTGATATATTTCAATAGAAACCACTATATGCTTGCATTATACACACACACACACACACACACGAGAGCAAGACAGTCTCTGCCTTAAACAATTTACATCCAAAAAAGGTAAACTGTGAATAAACTTGAAATGGTTTACTGTGTTAATAGTTCTGAAAACTAATGCAACTTTTCGTGTAAACCCAAAGAATACTGTGGTGATTGAAGGCTATAACAAAGTCAGTGCCCCAAACTTCCTAGACTCTGTAGGAAAACAGAAAGGGGTACTGAATCTCTGACTTTTCTGGCATAGAACATTTTGTGCTACTGGAAGCAAGATGAGGCTGAACAATGCCGTTCACCTTCCCAATGTACACTTCATTATTTCCTTAGAAACTATTTTCTTTTCCATTTTATGTTTCCTATTGACTAGTTTTCAGAATAAAATAGTGTACTTGTTCTCTAAGCCATTTTTTACATTTCTATGATGAGTAAAAGGGTGGTTTTACAAGAACTATATCCTTAATTGGTCAGATTGGACTTGCAGAGGACTCCATATTACCTTACAAGCACCTTTATAATATACACAAGGGCCATTATCCATAATGTCTCTATGAATAACACGTTAGTTACTATATCACACAATCACTCCTATAGCCACTAGAAAAAATTGCCAAATATTGCAGACACATTTGTATGCTATTATGGTATTCTTATGCACAGCATATAATTATATACTGGAGCTGGATGACTAAAGAAGAAAGGTTTGTGAATATATTCACAAATAAATGGCTCAAGGATGTGCTATTTGGGAAGGGTGTTATTCATTATTTACATACTCAAAGGTTCAAATTCATTAATCTTGAAAGTATCACCACGTCGTACCTGAATTGCATGATTCGGTATTTGTTATTCACCGAGTTATATGCACCATTAATTATTCTCCTGTTAAAAAAGTTTCAGTCATCAAACCATGTACCAAAATGATGTGGCTTTGAATACCTTTTTCTGATCAAAGACACCAGATATCAAGCTCAGATATTTTGTGACTAACCCATAGACTTATATGTTCAATATATTTGCAAAACTCAGGACAGGTCTCTGAATGATCCACAAAGTCAAAACCACCCAAAATTTTGCATTTGTCAATTCTGTTTGACTTGCTCCATTACACAGGACAAAGTGCATATACAAGAAGAGGACTTCAATTCTACTGACAAGTAACCAGTGGAATCAAATTGTAATAAATCTGGGCACACGAAAAGTTTAATAGAACCAATTTTGAGAGGCTTCCACCAGCTCCCCGCCCCCTTTTCATCCAGGTCCCTTCAGCAATTCCCTTGCCAGGACCCGACCACCCCCCATCGTAGGAGGGGTTAAGGTGGACTATAATGATGGGGGGTTGGCTCCCTGCTGTACCAATCAGAGGAGTCCCAAGCTGCCCCCAGCTTGCTCAATTACGAAGCACCTCTCCTTAATTCCTTTTCCAAGCCATTTATCCATTCTTTTGTGCCTTAATTTATGAAGTACCTGCACTGAACATCCACTGAATATCCACTATACACTTAAATAAAGAATTGTGACATATGGCCTACCGCCCGTCATGCTATGCATGAACAGAGCCCACCTGAACCTGCTGCGAGGAAGGCGAAAAAAACCCCACTGCACCCAGCCAATATGGTGTTAAGGGAAAAATTCCTTCCCAGCCCCCCTTAACGTAGGGTGACCAGACAGCAAATGTGAAAAAATCGGGATGGGGGTGGGGGGTAATAGGAGCCTATATAAGAAAAAGACCCAAAAATCAGGACTGTCCCTATAAAATCGGGACATCTGGTCACCCTACCTTAATGGGGCAGCTAGTGTAATGCCCACAGGAGATATAACTAAACACCTGGCATATTTCTGACCTAAACAGGGAGGGAGGGTGGGTGCTGCCCAGCCTGTTCCCAGTGAATGAAGGGAGGGGCCAGTACTGGGTTGACCTTTTTAAACCCTCATTCCTAGGTGATGAGTCATCCACCACACTGACTGTTTTTCCAGCAGTTTTACGTCTCCCCTCCTCCCCCAAGCCAGAAAGCATTGCCCTCTTCTCCCGGCCTGCCAGAGAACCCCCACACCCCACCTCTAACCTGCTTAAAGTGCAGGGCGGTGATTCTCCAACAGTAAAATTATGTTCTTTAGCATGTTTGTCATTTTGCTGCTTTTGTTTTGATTGTTTTGCTGTATTTTTCCTATTAAGTATGGATGCATATGGTCTAATCTTTAGCTTCCTTCCCATGAATATCTCTGTTGGGTCTGTGGTCTGTGGTTGATTGCAGTGTTATCTGACAATTAAACAGGTAATGAGAAACTTTTGTATATATAGTACCAAGCATTATTTTAATACCGTCTTTAAATGACAGAACTGCTTTTTCGGCTAACCTGTTTGATGATGGATGGAAAGGTGATGATATAACATGTTGAATAATGTTTTGCTTCATAAATCTTTGGAATTCCATAATAGTAAAAGAGATGATGCAAACATTTTAGGTAAACCACGGATACTAAAACTAATCCTTAGTTTTCTATGGTAGCTTCACTAGTGTATATAGTCATGAAATATATGTCTACCATTTTGAATGTGAATCCACTAGTACTAAAAACATTTTTTTCCCACAGAAATGATCCAGCATAATCAATATGTACTCTGCTCCAAGGCTTATGTGGATACTCCCAAGGATGGATTAGAGCCACAGTAGCAACTTTTCAACTCTCTTGACAAATAGAACAGGATTGTACCTTACTCTCAATATCATTATCCATCATTGGCCACCACATATAAGCTAACCACTTCTTTTTAATTGTACCTGGATGTGTTTGATGGAGTTCATCCATTATGACTTCACATCCTTACTTCTGAATGATGACCCATGTTCCCCAGAATACACACCCATCTTGTACACAAAGTTCAACAAAGTGTGAGCTCCTGATCATCTTTTGGTCTGGGGTCATCTTCTTAGCACAAATTCCCTAACTTTTGTAAGTACTGGATCTTTACCAACCCATGATTCTGACTGCAATGTAACCATTCTGAAAGTAACCACTCGGTTGCTTTTTAATCAGAGTTTTGTGTCTGCTTTCCTTGTTTTGTTTTAACACACTCTTCAAATGTCATCTCATCTGTCAAGAAATGAGACATTTCTCAGTTTTAAATCTGCAGCCCAATGGGATGTGTTTGCTTCCACAACAATAACACTCTCTGCTAGCTGATTGGATCTGTTTCCCAGATTGCCTTGCAATTTTATGCACCATACCTTGTGTTTTCTGTGTGCTATTTCCATCTCCCCAGGCTCCTGTAGCTTGTGTTTTTAAGTTGTGTATATTTGTATTTGCAGATTCCAAAGCCTGGGCCATTTTCAGAGCTGTTTCAAATGTTAACTGTGGTTTAGACAATAATCTCCTTTGCATTTTGTCATCATTAATTCCACAAACTAATCTGCCTACTAGAATTTGTGTCAGGGTCACACCATAATTACAATTTTGAAAAAGCTTCCTCAGTTCTGCCACAAATTCCCCTACTGTCTCCCATGCTTTCCTCAGCCAAGGTTAAACTTAAATCATTCTACTATTTCACTAGGTTTTGGGCTGAAATGGTTTTATTTTAACATAGTTACTAGCTCATCAAAAGTTGTATATCCTTCTTTAGGTATTAGCAGTCTTTGTTCGGCAATACACATATAAGTCTTCAATTGTTCTGCAGGCTGGCCCCCAACTTCCTGCAGTTACAAACAAAGCCAAACTAGATAGTCATATATCTCCTTTAACTATCTGCCCACTCCTCATAGTTGCTGGTTTGTTAGACATGTTATAACAAATATGAACATAAATTAGGCTCCTCTGGGACTTACAGTTCCTGAAAATGGTTCTTCCAGGACTCCTGCAAATGACCAACCAATTCTTGACTAACCACAGTTCTTCCCTTAGTTCAAGTTCCTATTAATTTTTCCAGATGAAAATAAGTCTCCTGTCCATTAGAGCTGGGTGGACAAGGTTTTTTCATCCCATGAAAATTGTCAAGATTTCAGAGATTTTTCCCATTCCACATCAGGACAAAGCCAAGACCTTTCAAAAAAGTTCACCAAAAAAAAGGGGGGGGGGGGCGAGGGGAGAAGAGAGAACAAATAAACCCTAGAATAGCCAATAACCCATAGTTTAGGGTATTCATTTGGGATATGAGAAACCTAGATTCAAGGCTCTGCTCAAAACATACATCTGTCTACATCCAAAGTGAGGTACCAAACCCTCAGGTTATTGACTATTCTGGGGGTGGAAGAGGTCTCTATTTTTCTCTCACTCTGAAAATTGTTATGTGCATAAAACACATGTTGAATTATTTAATTGCTTTCACAGATCAGATCATGCCAGCCAACCACCAGACTGATGGGAAGGAATTCAAGCTTTTGGCTCCCCAGATGTTTTAAGCTTCCCTGGGTCACAGCAGGCTTCCTCCATTACCCTCTCTGGAATATTTCCTGGGCACTGATTCTCAGCCTGTTAGCCCTTCACAGAAACAGAGCCCCTCAGCCTACTGGCCTTAGGCCCCCAGGACAGTGCTGACCCCAAGATACCCCAGTAGATTAAACATATCTTCTCCCAGAATGCCACCAAAAGTTACAGTTTAACTACTTCAGGAGGCTTGTGGAAGTTATGAAGCATGTAGTACACTAACATTTTGTGGGGGATTCTAACACCATTGCTCTTTTACTTAACAGATGAAGTACAAATTGTCACAAATGCATAGATTAACCTACACAACATTGTTATGCAGAAAAAAAAATGATTGCATAAGTCAAACATTTCATGAGCTGAATTGTGCCTGATTCCCTTCCTTCCCAGGTTTCACAAGCATTTCCATCCAAAAGTTAGTGTAATATCAGGGGTCCACACTTCGTCCCAGCTGCCTTCATTCACAGAAATGTTGGAAAGCTCAGTATAAATTGAGCTTCTATATTCTATAACTGTCTTTGAGGAACTGAGAAGCATCATAAGGTTTGGATCACCTGGAAGTAAATATTTCATAGGGACTATAGCCCAGACCCACAAAGGGACATAGGTGCCTAGTCACCAGGTGGACTCCACAAACCCTGGGGCAGGTATCTATACAATTCATGGAGATATTTAGGGGCCTAAGAAAAGAATCCACAAAACCCATCAAGTTAGGATAGCCAATAGCTGATGATGACGAGAGGTGTCTTAATCCCTGCCCTCTAAGGGAGTTTGGTGTATATATCCAGGGTAGATGGAGACATTTCTCACAGTTTCAGGGTAACTACATCCCCACCCCCTTTGTGGTCCACTCCAGGATTGCCCAGTCAGGTTTCAGAACTCTAGTCATCACCTGTCTCTGGACCCAGGCTCTTGTCCCACTCCCTTCTGACCAGAGGTTTTAAGGCTACCCAGCTCCCTAACTTACATTGTGATATCTGCAGAAAGCTGCTCTGCCTAAAGGTAAGCACCTTTGTTTTGCTTTCTCTCTGAGGGCTATGAACAGTTTGCATTGCCAGCAGTTACAAGTTACCACACCGCCCTTTCTAAGCATGCACATTTATTCTTAAAATAAAAGCATTCAAGGGAAAATATTAAAAAAAAAAAAAAGTTCCTATACACAAAAAACTTTCCAGAGGTCACCCATCAGTCTTATGTGGCACTAGTTAGGGAAAGTCTTTCCAACCCTTCCATAAGGGTTACCACCCTCCATCCCCAGACAGACAGTTCTGTTCATTTGCTGAACCAGAAAGAATGTTGAGTCAGTTTAAACCCAGACTGTTTATATCAAAAGCCCTTTCTTTGTCTGTTGGACTCTGGGAAACCCAGATTGAACCAGTATATGCAAACTTTCCCAGGAGATGGTACCTCTCTGGATGGGTTTATAATGTGAGTGCTTCACCTTAATCACCCCCCTACACACACACACACACACACACACACACACACACACAGTTTTGTTCCTGGAGGAACTCTGGTAACCCTCCCTCTGCAGTTGCATACAATCCCTGTCCCACAGTGATACATAAACTTAATTAAATTGCAATATCTGTCACAGCACCTGTCTCCCATTGGGATCCACAGCAATGAGCCCTGTCCTGAAGTCAGGTTCCTAAGCTACTTCTAGTAAGAACAGTAGCAATGCATGCCTAATCCAACACAAAACACGTGGGGGAGAGTGAGAAGGAGCCTCCCTTGTAATGCTTAGCCCTGTGGTTAGGGTACTCACTGGTGAGTTAGGAGACCCTAGTTCAATTTCCCCTCTGTCTGATGAGGAGAGGGAAATTGAACATGGATTTCCCACATCTCAGGTGAATTCCCTAACCACCGGATTATGGGACATTCTATTATAGGTCTCTGTCCTGTTGAAGCTGTTCCACTTTATATTAAATAGTTAAATATGCAGAGAACAAATGACAATGACTTTATTGCCCAATGGTTTGGACATGCACCTGAGAAGTGGGAAATGAGCAGGAGTTTAGAGGATCAAAGTGGAATCTAAATTTTGGACTTGGGCACTTAACTTTCATTTTAGGTGCCTAAGGCTATGCCCACACTTAAAACACTACGGTGGCATAGCTGTAGCTGTGCTGTGGCACTTCAGTGGGGACATTTACTACGGAGAGAGGAGGGGTTCTCCTGTCACTGTAGGTAATCCACCTCCCTGAGAGGCGATAGCGAAGTTGACACAAGAATTCTTCCACTGTCTACAATGGAGGTTAGATGAGCTTAACTGCAGATCTTTCAGGGTTAGGCAGCTATTGAGCAGGGGTTTAGAGCTGTGGCTCTCAACCTTTCCACACTACTGTACCCTTTTCAGGAATCTTATTTGTCTTGCATACCCCGAGTTTCACCTCGCATAAAAACTACTTGCTTACAAAATCAGACATACAAATACAAAAGTGTCACAGCATACTATTACTGAAAAATTGCTTGCTTTCTCATTTTTACCATATAATTATCAAATAAATCAATTTAAATATAAATATTTTACTTACATTTCAGTGTATAGCAGTATAAACAAGTCATTGTCTGTATGAAATTTTAGTTGTACTGACTTCGCTAGTCCTTTTTTTGTAACCTGTTGTAAAAGTAGGCAAATATCTAGAAGAGTGTATGTACCCCTTTGAAGACCTCTGTGTAACCCCCAAGGTTATGCATATCCCTGGTTGAGAACCACTGGTTTAGAGGACCAGTTTCTCAGTTTGCAACTGTCTCCATCCCATAATGTTATCTGTATTCCCATAATTTCATACCTTTTTTTCAAAGTCCCACAAACCTGGTGTGATTCTTTTTTCTGTCTGCCATCTCTGACAGCAGCATGGAGCCTGCACAGCTTTGCACTATTTTCATGAGTGTTGCAAACATCGGGTGCATGATCCTGCAGCATTTGTACAGCTGCAAAAAGAACCGTAGGAGTGGGAAACATGACGATTTTTTGGAGGACAGGTTACTGTGGAACATAGCAAGATCAAATTCAAGGTTGTTCCTGGTGTTCACAGAGCAGCTGCAGATGGTGGAGCGCTGCTACTGAGCACAAGAAAAAAGCACAGACTGGTGGGATCACATCATAATGCAGGTTTGGGATGACAAGCACTGCCTGCAGAACTTTTGGGTATGCAAGGCCACATTCCTGGATCTGTGCACCGAGATGACCCAAACCCACCAGCACAGGGATATTAAAATAAGAGCTGCACTGACAGTGGAGAAGTAAATGGCAATCACACTGTGGACATTTGCATTGCCAGATTGCTACCAGTCAGTCAGGAATCATTTTGTATTCAGGCAATCCACTTCGGGGGCCATTACGATGCAAGTGTGCAGGGGAATTAATCATCTCCTGCTATGCAGAACTGAGATTCTAGGTGATGTGCAGGATTTAGTGTAGATAGATTTGCAGTAGTGGGGTTCCTGAACTGTGGTGGAGCAATAGACAGCATGCATATACCCTTTACAGCACCAGATCAGCTTGCCACTGAGTACAACAACAGAAAGGGCTACTTTTCTATGGTTATGCAAGCATTGGCGGATCACCGGGGATGCTTCACCAACATCAATATGGTTTGGTCAGAAAAAGTGCATGATGCTCACATCTTCAAAAACACAGTACTGTTCAGAAAGATACAAGCAAGGACTTTCTTTCTTGATGGCTGATTACCACTGGGAATGTTAAAATGCTAATAGTGATCCTGGGGGACCTAGCCTACCTCTTGCTCACAAAACCATACACTGGCCACCTCAACAGCACCAAGGAAAGATTCACCTACCACCTCAGCAGGTGCATAATGACAGTATAATGTGCTTTTGGTCATTTGAAGGGATGCTGGTGTTGTTTACTCACAAGATTGGACTTCAGTGAGAAAAGTATCCCAGTGTTTATAGCTGCCTACTGTTTCCTGCGTAATATATGTGAAGCAAATAGAAAAGGTTTCTTCAGGGGCAGAGGTGGAAAGGATGGGTCTGCTGAATTTGAACAGACAGATAAAAGGGTGATTAGAATAACTCAACACAGAACTTTATGGCTGAAGGAGGCTTTAAAAGACCATTTTAGCAGTAAGCCAAAGTAGTGTTATCACAGGGTCCACTCCCTGTGCCTCATTGAGGCCACATCTGGGGATTTGTTCTTTCTATTTCTTGTTTTACACCCTGCCACTGTTCTCTCACTCTCTGTGACTCAGGGTGCTCTGCCTTCATGGCTCGGCACCCAACCAGGTCATTGTTTGTTTTCCCCTTCCGGGTTATCAAAGTTTCTTCCTCCAAGATGGTAGTCTTCCTATCACTGCCCAAACCAGTGCCACTTCCCCAGTGGCAGGGAGGGGAACCCATGCCCATCCTCTACTCCAGGTTCTAGCTCAAGGACCATCTAATTATCAGCCAAGGTCTGCACCATCTTAAACCTTGCTACTTTTCCCTGAACCTTTTCCAGGGGTGCCACTTAAGGGTTTCAGGGGGGTTCCTGCCCTCCCCCGCCCCGAGTTTTATACAGGAGAGATGTTTGTGGTGCATGTCCTAGCCCCAGGTGGAGGTCTTAACTGCAGTACAGCTTGAGTGTGGAATGTGAGCTCTGCAGAGGAGGGATGTTGCTCCCAGATTGTGCCTCTTGGGCAGAGAGTCAGTATTCTGTTTATAAACAGATGCAAGGTGATTAAGATTAAAGGACTTTTAATTAAATTAAGGGTCTGAAAGTCATTGGATGATCCTGTAAAAAGGGAATCCCTCTGGGCAAGAGGGGGCAGGTTTTGAAGAGAGAATGCAGGGGACTCAGAAGAAAGACAGCCACGCCCTCTGTGCCAATGTTACATTCAGAAAAGAGGGACATGTGAGGAAGACAGGTGAAAAGAAGGGGCCAAAACCAAGGGAAGGGATAGCAGTGGTATAGAGAGGTTCCCACTCTACCCGTGGTACTTATGTAGCTCCATCACCGTAGTATCTGAGCACCTCACAATGTCTAACCTATTTCTCCTCACAGCCCTTCTGTGATGTAGAGCAGTGCTGTTATCCCCATTGTGCAGATGGGGTACTGAGGCACAGAGAGACTAAGGGCAAGATTTTCAAGGGTATTTAGGCAACTAATACAATTTTCAAAAGCGCTTAGGAGGTTAGGTGCTTTGTAAACCCCACAAGATGCCTAGCTGCATCTTTGGGTGCATCTTTGGGTGCTGTCCCTAAGGCACTTGGCCTGAGGTCATAACTGGGAAGTAGAACCCAGGTCTCTGAGGGCTAGCTCCCTATCCACTAGACCAGCCTATCCCTCTGCTACATGCTGAAGGGGGAAAAAAAGAGGCCTCTGATAAATGGGAGCAAAACCAAGAAGGCCAGTTCTCTGAGACTCCAGCAAATGGTCCCAGGTGATTGGGACGAATGTCCTGGTTGACTGCATGAAAAGCAGCCCAGAGGTCAGGAAGGATAGAGAAAGAGAGATAGCAAGAGTCAGATGAGAGGAAATCACTTAACCCCAAGAAGTGGCAGGTTCTTCCCTATGCTGGGTTGTAGAGCAATGGCTTCTGTGCAATTTTACATTTTATACGAAACCCATTTTGTTTTGTCATTTATTTATTCTGAGTTTGAGAAAAGGAAAGAAAGAAAAAATCTCACATGAGTATCAGATGTGTTTATGCCTCAAAATCTTAGGGTTTCAGCTATATTCAGGCTAATTCCATAACAAATGACAGAAATTGCATCCATAGAGTCCATAAAATCGATTTGTATTATTCACTGGGCACCATCTGTGTGCTCAGCACTGTTCAGAATATGCCAGAAAATGCAGTCTGTGAGCCAATATTCATAACCTGTGGAGCACTGGATAAGATGGCTCAGATATTTAAGTATGAAGTTCATAGTTATTGAACACGCGTTAATATCTATGCGTGGAACTACTGACAGCAATATAAATGTTACCTGATTAAGGACTGGAAGATTTTACCTTCCAATTTTTTTTTTTTTTAAAGAGGAAAAGCTTCTCAGAGCTCCCGTGCCTGTTTATTTTCCTTTCCTGCCTGCAATGGCCAGATATACCTCAGAAGACTCAATCTGTTTTTCAACATTAAAATGTGGAATTTTCTTGATGTTTGGTTTTAAATATGCTCCTGGGAGAACTGCAACTCAATCACTGTAGTATTGTGTTTAAGAGCCTTCTGGAAAGTAACTCACCTTTAAACAGAGGTGAATATAGTGTTGCAAACTCTCATGATTTTGTCATGAAACTCATGATAATTATTGTTTTCTTTAAAGCCACAGCTCCTGGATATGTGCATATGTGATGATTTCAACATTAATTCTTAAAGGAAAAGTAAGTTTCTAGCCCTTATGGCTGAGGAGAAAGTTTCAAAATGTGACCCCAGTGGCTCAAAAAGCTGAAGAAAAATGAAAAGAACACCAAATCTATTATTTTTGCATAATCTCATGATTTTAAGCCAAACTCGTGATTTTTGGTGAGCCTGACTCAGATTTTTTGAACATTTGGGTTTGGCAATATTGTGAAAGTGACTTGACTGGAAACAGGAGTGAACCTGACACTTTCTATTACTACTTGTACTATGGTAATACCGCTAGAGCCCCAGTCGGGTGGAATATAAACTGGTGGGGCCTTGCCCTAGTAGGATGTTTCTGAAAGTTAAATGATCTATTCCAAGCCTGGAGAACTGCAAAAAGTAAGTAGCATAAATGATAGAAAATAATGTAGATTTTTCAACAATTGTTTCAATTGTTGTATTCAAGAGTTAGTAACTAAATAAAAATACACATTAAAATTGTAAACCTAATCGGTGTCCCTTAAGTGACTTGACACAAGATGTTAGAACACTGTTAGTATTAGAGTTGAGAAGGTCTAATATTTATTAATTTTCTTTCTTTATATAGGAATTAGATACAGTGCTCCTGTCAGCTAATTTCTAAGCTATTATCTGCAAAACAAAACAACAACAACAACAAAACCCTAGAGTTTTCAGGTGCCTAAGTAAGTAGCCCCTGGAATCAGAGTTAAAGTCCCCCTGCCAAAATCTGAAATTGGTCCCTTGGCCTTTTCTTTCACACTCTCCACCTAGTTTCCCTTCCTTCCCTCTCTACTGCCCAGAGAGGGCTACAGGGGTTATTTAGGTCAACTAATCCCCTCAGCTGTGGCTTCTCCTCAGCCTCATTAACCCCTTCTATGATGGTTTGCGGTGAACACCCCATCACAAGTGTGTGTTGTTGCAGTGTGCTCTACCTGACCTTACTCTTTTGTGGCCTGGTAGGAATTATGTGGTGATTGCTGTACATGTAGGAATATAACATTTTCAATTAACCCATTAATTTTGTTTATGAATGATCCTATATGCTGTGTGACACTGTGCAGTAACAGGTAATTGGTTGCTTTCAGAACTGCTGAGCACTCAGCAGCATATGTTGTGAACTAATAAAGATGAATTATGTTCCAAATAATAGAATTTTATTGTGTAACAAAATCAGTGCAAAACAAACAAACAAAAGGGGGGCGGGAGGGAAGTCCTCTGCAATTTTAAAACAAATGTATTAAAAACTTCATAAAACTTAATTTATTAAGAGAACAGAACTTGTGAAGAGGAAAGAACATTCATGTCCATTTCAGATACACATACACTAACCGTGGCTTCCATATGTCTGTGTATGTGAAGCTGTAATAGTCTTTAATGTCCCCCTGGGTGGAGTGGTAGAGGTAGTACAGCAATCCCTGATGTCAAATAGAACGTTTGGGGTGGGGGGGGAGGGGGGCGGCACAGGTCCCAATATCCCAATATTGAGTTCTCAATGAGCTGTGGGGGGAGGTGAGGAGGAGGGTATGTCCTGGTGCATCACCCTCTTCCTTTCTTGCTGGGTCTCAAGGGCCTTTCTACTCTCCACTCTTTCCTTCTCTAGGCTGTCTGCAATGTTCATCCCATCTGCATGTTCATCTCCAGGCCCTGTGCTCAGGCTTCTTGGAAGTGTCCAGGGTGGCAGCTTCTTGTGAAAGCAGCAGGTCTGCAGCTTGGCCCCAGATCGATTGTTTGCCTCCCTGGCCTTCTGGTATGCCTGTCACAGCTCCTTGGCTTTCACACAGCATTGTTGCTGCTTCCTGTCATAGCTCCTTCTCCTGCATCCCCTGAGCAATCTGCTTATAGATGTCAATGTTGTTATGGCTGGTTTAGTGCTGTGCCTGCACAGCCTCCTCTCCCAACAGACCCAGGGGATCCAATATCTCCTGTGTACCTCAGGCAGGAACGCGTCTGGAGCATGTAGCTGGCATGGTCAGCTGGGTAGTTGCACTCAACAATGAAGAACTGCTAGGTGTGATTTCCAAGCTGCAACATTAGGAAAAGGCATTTCAAAAAGTCACAGGGCTTTAAAGGAAAAGGAAAGCTTCCGGTCTACATGACTGGGCACTGGGCAGTGAAGTTCACAATGGTGGCAGGGCAGTCAGCATGGGGCATTTTGGGACATCTGCTAGAGGACAGTTAGGGTCAACATAAGCAATGCAGTATCTACGCTTGCACTATGTTGATCTAAGTACATTGAGTGGCTCTATGCCACTCAGCTTGGTGGTTTTACTATGTCGGCATAAGGGGGTGCTTATATAAGTGGGAAACGAATTTAAGCATAGACACATGCACAACTAGGTGTGCTGCCTTGAATTGACCTAACTTTGTAGTGTAGATTAGGCCTTGGTTTTGATCAAAGACAGAGATGGAAGCATAAAGCAATGGAGACCATTCAGTGCCAACATTCATGTGTGTGTGTGTGTAAGTCCAATGTTTGCAGGTATCAATTCACCTAGAAAGTTTATTCTGCTCAAATCTGCTGGTAAATACGCTGAAAGATCATGAGACACTAAGATATTATATTACTAAACGCCATATAAGTACCATCAATAGGATAGATATTTCAAGTGCTTCCTTTGAAAGGGATTCAAGCTAAAGCATTCCTTGACCAAAGTGCTCACATATAAATTGCAGTTTGTCCAAAGGGCTCACTCATCAAGATTAAAATATTTCTAAAAACCCATCAAGTAACTAATATGCAACTCCACGTAACTTGAAAGGACTTGTGGCCTCTGCAGAAAAGATGAGAATTGCAATACAAACTCTTCCCCAGAATCTCCTCCCTCCTTACTTTGTTGTCTACAGTCAACCCCAAGTCCAATGCCAGCTGTGTTTTTTTCTTAACACAAGCTGCAGTGGCAGCTGTTTCTAGCTGATACAAAACAGTATCACTTCTTTCCAGAAACTCTGTCCATTGTTCTTATCTAGGAAGATACTTATCAGGAAAGATGATACTAGCTCTTTCAGGTCCAGTATTCTGAATCCTTAAATATTTGAGTTGTTACACTGGATGTCTGTCAACGAGCTAGTTGATGGAGAAGGGGAAAGATGGGGGAACATCTACATGACACAACCTTTAAGTATCTTGTTTCTCTGTGGAGAAGATTCCCTTCCCCAGAAATTCAATATAAATAGACAGCCGCAGGCTTGCTGACATCAAGTGTTTGGGGTCCATCTAGAATCTGTTACTTGCGGGGGGGAAGAGGATGAATTTCAATGAAAAGTAAACTAATTGCTCCATTTGGAATTAGACAGGTGGCAACCCCCATAATGGGCATGACAACATGTAATAATCTAAATCTGGAAGAAAATTAAATTCTTCAGTCATCAGCCATGAAGGGCATCTGTATTACCTGCCTATATGCATGACTCCATGACTGGAATGTAAAAGTGTCCAGTGCAGAAAGGTATGTTGGCATATTTCTTGAAGGAATTCCTTGGAGAAGTTTGAATTCCAAATCAAAAGAAAGATGATTTTGAAATATAGTCTATATACCCCACTCATTTGCACACTCACTGAGAAATAGTTAGCTTAGACGGTCATTTGATTTTGTAACCCAGCAATGCAGATTGTAAAAACCAACAGAATAGGCAGTTATTCGATATCCATTTAGACTAGCATCACCAGTTTCCCCTGTTCACCTAAATTAGCCACTTTACCAATCAGAGCCCACAGATCTCTAGCCTTAATCTGACCCCTTTTGGGACAAATATTTTAATTTCTCTATAAAGTTGATAAGAATATCCACATGCATTAATATATTATGTATAGTTTTATAGCTGTAAAGCAGACTGAAATGCAGTTTGCAGTTGCATTCTTTATTGCCCACGGGGAGGCCATATTCTTACAACAGAATTCTCACTTGCCATTCAGTTCTACTCCTATTAATGGCTTCCTGAGAAAGAAAGTCTTCCTGCTGCTGCTTAATTAGGCACCCCTGCATAGTGTCAGCCAGTTTATTATATCTACTGGTAGTATTTCACTGTCAGAAGGACACAGGATGCTAATCTCATTACTTCTCTCTTTAGTGACACAGGCCTAAATGCACAAAAGGAGGTAGGTGCTTGGAAAATCTCTATGATCCACTAAACCTGAGTTAGGTGCCTAAGCTCCTGTATAATGAATTGGGAGAGACAGGCACCTTAGACTGCAATTTACAAAAGCCTAATCTAGCCAATGTGAGATGCCCATGAACGGACCATGTGCTAAACCCCACACTTCTCTCTGTGATAGGCACTTATCTTTGTTTGCAATTCACAGCCAGGAACTCTCTTTGGAGTTAGGCATCTGAGGTGTTTTGTGAGCAGGAAGAGCCCACCTTTTAACTTTGTACTTGCCTGGGATATGGGGAAATGTGATGGAAGATGTGGGATGAAAGAGTTATTGGAGCAGCGGGACTAGACCCACTTCTGAGGTGGGAGCCTTTACCACTGGCCAAAACAGTAATTCTGACACTCTTTCTGGACTAATGACTATTTAACATTGTAACAGTTATTCAGCCAGAAGGAGGGAGACTAGCCTGGCCTGGGGGCAGGGCCTCGGGGGCCAAAGTGCCACAGCTAGGCCATGGTAAGAGCCACACGGGCAGCTATGGGGAGCCACAGTCCCTCCATCTGCCCTGGGCATGGGGCCCAGGGGAAAGGGACACGGGCTGGGGTCTGCTTTCGGGGGCCTCACTCCAGGTAGGTGGTATGTCAATGTCTCCTCACAGCTGCTTGGACTCCCCGGGCTAGGCTCCAGCGTCGAGCCTAGCTGTGGGGAAGGGCCTTGGGGAGGGGGAAGAGGAGGGTCAATGGGCCAGGGCCCGTGACAAAAAGTGGATGGGCCAGGCCCCATGCCTCCCCCTCCACCCCCCAACTATTAGCAGTGAATCTCGGAGTTTGAGTCTACAGACTTGGGCTTTACACTACAATGTCAAAAATATCCATGCAGATGTTTGGGCTTGGGCTCTGAAACCCAGCCCCCTCCCTGGGCTTCCAAGCCCAATCTCCAGCCCGAGCCTGAATGTTTACATAGCTATTTTTAGCATCATAGCACAAGCACAAGTCTTTAAACCTGGGCTCTAGCATTCAAGGTCACTGTTGTTCTGGAGGGAGGGGGGGGAGTGGAGGTCATGTAAACATACCCAGAGAGGTCCTTGGATAGACCCACAAAGAGGCATATATGTTACAGTACCTATTTTTTAGTTCCTTGCCTCTGAAATCTGATAAGAAGAGTAAATCTCTCTGGAGCAGCCAGACAAGCTTATTGAGGATAAAGAGTGTCTGAAAACTCAAGTTTTCATAGAACTGAAATTCCATTTCCTGGCCAGCTATAATAGTGAGGGTGACTAACCACAGGAAAAGTTAGCAAGGGCAGGGGTGGACTTTCCATCTTTTGGAGTCTTCAAATCAAGTCTTTACGATTTTCTGGAAGATATGCTTTAGCCAAACTTAAGTTATTGGGCTCAATACTGGGGTCACTTTTGAATGTAATGGCTTGTGATGTACCGGAGGTAAAACTATATGATCTAATGTTCCTTCTGGCCTTAAACTCTGTGAATCTATTAAGAATATGTGGGACACTCCTCGATTAGATATCAAGAGTTGGTTATTGCCTTTGGTGATGCTGCTGGCATTATGGTGCTTTACTTTTCAAAATTATTCTAAGGGCACACAGAGCACTAAAAAGGTGTTATTTCCATGATGTTACAAATACTTAGATGTGATTAACAGTATATGATTTTTAACATGACTGACTCTTTAAATTGTCTGAAGCTAATACATTTGTTTTCCCATATGTTTCTGAACTTACCCTAGGGAAATACTCATTGCTTTTTACATTTTATTCTGTATTTCCTATATGTACCTCCTCTTTGCTCAGTCACTTTCTGTGACACCAGCCACTGGGCTAATATAGCCATGTACAAAGTTTTCCCTACAACTTATGCTAGAAGCACTTTTTGTTCATCCTTAGGCAGCAGTTAATAATACACAAAATAACTCCTGTACTTCCTCCATGATATGTACAACATGCACTTAATCAGCTACCCTGAGGCCATGATATCCAATTCAATTGAAAATTCGGGTATCCTGCATGGAACAGCGAGCAATAAATGCCTACTTTCCGTCATTTGTTTGAATATTGCAACTTTCATTGTTCAGAGAGATTTTTTTTTAGAATTAATTTTATCTAAATTTCTAATTCTCCCCGTAATATCAATATTAAAAATATTGCTATGGACAGGAAACAATGATCTCCCAATTTGTCAGACTAGGAAGCTATTGCATGGGATCCAGGTGACCTAAGCTTTAGATTGTTCCTTGTTCTCTCCTGATCAGGCCTTTCTACCTGGAATCTTCCATGGGCCTCTGCCTTCCTTGAGCTCCTTCCTTCTGTTCTCCTGACAGCCAGCCCCTAACTGCTGGGTTTTCCCCCTCAGTTGCCAAGTTGTAGTTCAGTCCACAAATCTCTGCCTCCTCTTGGGCATAGTCTTTACACACCTTCCTGAATCTGGCCTTACCAGCTTCCTCCTGACCCATGTGTCACAGCTTCGGTTTTAGACTTCTTAGTCGCTCTCAGACTTTCCAATTCCTTATGCTACCTCAAGCTTATCTGCTCTCCCCCTAGACAGTACTCACCTCTGGGCTTTCCTCCTTTTAAGTCTGATACCTGCATAGGTGAGATTGGGTGGGGCTAACTAAACAAGGTGACAGGCCTAAGGTCTCTTGGCCCTTACAGGGGGAGGCTGCCCTGTTACAGGTATGCTTTTCATTTTGGTTTTTGCATTCACATGAGTGAAGTTTGGTTCACATGAATGTTCACCAATGTCAAATTTTAGTATATTACCCAAGATTTGTTTGTTCAAGGAGAACATGTGTGACATGGGAAGATAAAGTCATTTCCAAAGTTTAAGCCATTGAGATGGGGAAGAGAAACAATGACTTGTCATTTAAATGACAACTCACAAAATGCAAATATTGATCTGTGAATAGTGCATACTTGAAACAATATTTCCTACAAAGAGTTAATAAACAGTTAGTCTTGTTCTCACAAATTCTTTATCTGACAATTTGAAATCATCAGTAAATTAGTAAAAATCATGATCTAGTCACAGACAAAGCATAGAGGTAAAGAGTTAAATTTACCAATTAAATTGATTGCAATGAGTCTTCAACAAGCTTTAGTGAAGTCGCTATAGTATCTATGCTCCTTTTCTATTTCTGTCTTTCTTTTTCAATATGAACATTACTATATTCATGTTCACACTGATAAATGTATGCCATAAAATGCACAACTTGAGCAACATGGCCATCCTAACATTACTCTGCACCAGACAGTGGCCCACCCTGTGATCGAGGTGGGGAAATAGCAGTCAGAATATGGGTGTGCAGAATGAAAGGCATCCCTTTATTCTCCTGTATTGGCTGTTCATACTATGGGTAGCTATATGAGGTGGTGTGGGGTAGCCACTACTTTCTTCACCCCCCGTACATATTGGTGGGAGGGCAGTGAATAGAGAGAGCCTTTGCTTCACCCTCTCAATGCACTCTGATGCCAAGTGATGTATGCTGTGCTCTGGACAGGATGTACAGGCATAGGAAAAAATAGGAGGCAAATATGACTCTGAGTCACAATCTCTGCTCCTGGGGGAGTGGAACAATGTGATGCCCCTTGCTCAAGCCTCATGGTAAAGCCATAATGAAGCCCTCTGAGAAATTTAGCTTTTTTATTATTATTATTATTGCCTGAATTTTGAGTGTTTTAATTCAAAATCTTAATATATTAAGATAATATTTAATATCTGCTAGAGTAAATCTATAGGTCAAGATATTTAAAAGGGGCTAGTGATGTTGGGTGCCTTGATTTTTGATGCCCAATTTCAGATAGGTTGAAGGGAGCCTAAACAACAGACAACAGGTGCTTACCACTTCCTGAAAATCAGACCCAGCTAATTTTACTCAGTTTTGGCCTCCCCAAAATGTAGGAACTTAGCTCCAGATTTTTAAATGCTTAAAGATGCATAGAGAGACCTAATTGGACTTTAAAAAGTGTCTAGGCATCTAATTTACATGGTGCATATGCTTCTAGTGTTATTTTCAGAAGCACGTATCTGCATCCATAGGAGCCTAAATACATTTAAAAATCTGGCTCTCAGAATCACTAGTGACTTTTGAAAATGTTGCCCATAGTTAACAGCTAACCATATCTATCTATGTACATCCAGAGTAATGTCATTTATTCTTCCATTTTATAGTTATAAGGCTCTTCTTGAGAAAGAGTTATAGGAATTATGCATCCAACTCAAAGAACTTGCATTAAAAGAGATTTGGTTTGGTCCTTTTTTTTTTTTTTTTTAACATGTAGTAATCTCTGCAGCATTAGATGCCTGCCTGTACTCTTTTAGTACGAATAATGTGATTATGCTAATTAGTTACACAGAGAGAACCCACAATGTTGTATAACAATTTGTCTCACTTGTTATATTCAAAAGGTTAACTTCTGAAGACTTGTCATGGGTACAGTAGTTAGCTCTCCTTTGTTAACATAGTCTACACTTAACCAATTAGTGCAATGTCTTTACCTGTGCTATAAATCAGAGAGGTCTCTTAAATATATTATAAATTGGTGATGGATGCTAATTTCGAGAAGGTGTTTGCACTAACGAGTTAAAGAAGATGTGTTTATAAAGAGATTTGAGTTACTTGAACTTCGAGCTGACATAATTAAGTATCTCCTGTTTTTTAATTGTAATTAACCTCTATACAGGTTTTGCTTGCCCTCTGTGTCCTTGTTCAGAAGATCATTAAGTTATGTTAATGCCTTTGTGTTTAATCCCTTTAATAGAGCAGCTTTCCTTTCCTGAACAGTTATAACCTGGGATACTAAGCCACATAAGGAAATGCCACAGCATACTGAAGTTGATGCATAAGCAAAAATATTGTAAATAATTCAAACTGCACTATTTTTTACCATCATTCTTTAAGCTCATAACTTAATGCTATGGATGTGCTAAGGTCATCAGTTTGGCGCCTTGTAAGAGTACAATTTATAAAGTTGAGCAGCAGGGCAAAATAATATTTTTAATACTATACCAGTGTTTTTTTTTTTTTTTTTAAAAACAGGTCAACTCCTCAGATGACCAACTGGTGTCGCCCCACTGACTTCAGTGGAACGACTCTGATTTATGCCAGCTGAAGATCTACCTCTAAACCCCCAACACATAATCAAGCAAGAATATATATTCTCTTGTATGTATTTAAAGACTAAAACAAACCCCACACAAACTAAATGAAAGCAGAGTTTTGACACCTGAAAGGAAGAACTGCCAAAGACTCCATAAAGTACCCAAGGGACTTCACTTTTGCAATTGATTTTAAGTGAGAGGCTCTCCCAGGCTATGCTGATGGGTGGCTGTCAATATAAAGCTTAAGATAGATTGGACAAAGAAAGAAAGAAAAGAGCAAACCAAACTGCAGAGATGCAGACCTTAAATTTAGCATTATTTCCTGAATTTGAAGTGCATGTGGGTTTCATTCTCCCATAGCTAGAGACACTGCAATGAAGGATACAAACACAACCAAACCCAAATTTAGGTGTATGCCACGTGATCAAAACATTTCATGAGAAGCGGCTGGCTGTGCACAGGAGCAGCATAGCAGAAGATGTGCTCCCCTCATGTGCCTGGGAGCTCTAGAAGCACTGCTGATAAGGCTCCTTACTGTGCCCAGTGCAGAACTGCCACAATAGAGCCTTAATAATGATATTGAATAAGACTAGTGTCAGAATTCATTGTGCAAAGAAACCCCGCAGGACCAAACATATAGAAACTGAAAAGAGGAAGTATTGTTAGACATTGTATGGCTCCCCTTAATTTTAAACAGATATCTGAAATGGTGCTTTATTTATGTTTGCATCTGTCTCTTTCCTTCTTTGGTCCTCTTTGGTAAGGAAGGGGATGATATTTTATGTAAATTAAACATAACCAACTACTGGCCAGATTCATACCAGTTCAAGTGCAAAGCCTGGCACAGAATGAAGGGGATGAAGTGTGACGCTGGCAGACCAGTAGCCAGCTCATCCCAAAGTCCCCATGTTTCAACTAAACACTGTCAAAAACATAGCTGTGTTCAGTATGGCTGTATGTGTTAGTATGGTTAATAAAACAGGTCTTTGAATTATAACAATGTGTTTAGTCTTTATTGAATACTTGTGTGTTACTTCATGCTTTAATCTCACTTACAGCATCTCTGTATATTGTAAAGTAATATTTGACTGGTTGTATTGTGAGCCTCTGTGACTGGGTAAATCACCAGACAGGAGAGAGACATTAAGTAGTGTGAAGTGTGGATTTTTGACGGAAGGTGTTATGTCCTGCCCAACAGGAAAGGTCCATCCACGCCAGACGATTAATTGGGACAAGATGACAAAGGACTCTGTTGTTCTGCTCTCCCCATACGTTTAAGGTTACTCATGCAAGTGAATTCCTCCCATCAGCTGAGATTGCAGCTCAGAGCACATGGCAAGAGGGAACTAAAAACCCCTCACAAGAAGGAACTGGTTATCTCAATGCTGCTTAGATTCTGAGGGATGTTGACTCCACATTCACCCCAAAGGGATTAATGAAGGCCAAATAGGTCAATTCACCTATCAGGCAGCAAGATGGGAAAATTAAGGCTGAGAGGAAGGCCCTAATTAGTGGAAGCTCACCTCTGCAGGAACAGGCTAGGCTTCTGTAAAGCCAGGGAGCTGATAGCAGAATGGGCCAGTAGGGAAGTAGTCTGCTGTCACTTCCTGGGAGAAGGGAGGTGTGATTCTGGCTATAGACATTAGTTTGCAGTTACTCTCTGGGAGGAGGGAGTTTAGGCTGGCAAACCCCAAGAAGGGTGTGGAGCCAGAAGGAGTAGGAGAAGCTCAGGGAGGTGGCAGCAAGGGTCACAGTGGTACAGACTAATTTGAGGATGTCTGAGCTGGAAACCAGAGTAAAGGATGGTCCTGCATTCTCCTACCAGCTACTGGGGAAGTGGCACCATAGGGGCAGTGAATGGGAAGACTCCCTAAGATTGCTGGTGAGGAAAGACTTCAATACACCAGAAGGGACAAACACGTGTAGTGACCTGGCTAGAGGGCCAAGTCATGAAGAGAGTGCACCTGGAGTCACAGAGTGAGAGAGAGAGCGCGGCAGGAAGTTGTGCAGTGAGCGGCAAAAGGGGACCTCAGACCTGGAAAGAGCTGAGGGTACGTCTACACTACGAAATTAGGCAGAATTTATAAAAGTCGGTTTTTTAGAAATCATTTTTATACAGTCGATTGTGTGTCCACACACAAAATGCTCTAAGTACATTAAGTCAGCGGACTGCATCCACAGTACCAAGTCTAGCATCGACTTCCAGAGCGTTGCACTGTGGATAGCTGTGGGTAGTTATTCCACAGTTCCCGCAGTCTCCGCCGCCCTTTGGAATTCTGGGTTGCGATCCCAATGCCTGATGGGGCAAAAACAGTGTCGCAGGAGATTCTGGGTACATGTTGTCAGGCCCCCACACCTTCCCTCCTTCTGTGAAAGCAATGATAGACAAGCCCTTTTTCAGCCCACACGCCATAGCACTGGGATCATGGAGCCCGCTCAGATCAACGCGGCAATTATGAGCACTATAAGCACCACACGCCTTATCCTGGAGTATATGCAGACCCAGAACCTGCCAAAGCAAAACCAGGTGAGGAGGCGATGGCAGCGCGGTGACAAGAGTAATGAGGACATAGATATGGACATAGACTTCTCACAAACAATAGGCCCTGGCAATGTGCACATCATAGTGTTAATGGGGCAGGTTCATGCCGTGGAATGCCAATTCTGGGCCCAGGAAACAAGCACAGACTGGTGGGACCGCATAGTTTTGCAGGTCTGGGACGATTCCCAGTGGCTGCGAAACTTTCGCATGGTAAGGGCACTTTCATGGAACTTTGTGACTTGCTTTCCCCTCCCCTGAAGCACCAGAATACCAAGATGAGAGCAGCCCTCAAGGTTGAGAAGTGAGTGGCAATAGCCCAGTGGAAGCTTGCAACGCCAGACAGCTACGGGTCAGTCGGGCATCAATTTGGAGTGGGCAAATCTACTGTGGGGGCTGCTGTGGTCCAAGTAGCTAACGCAATCAAAGAGCTGCAATCAACGGTAGTGACTCTGGGAAATGTCAAGTTTCAGAGTAACAGCCGTGTTAGTCTGTATCCGCAAAAAGAAGAACAAGAGTACTTGTGGCACCTTAGAGACTAACAAATTTATTAGAGCATAAGCTTTCGTGGACTACAGCCCACTTGCATGCATCCGAAGAAGTGGGCTGTAGTCCACGAAAGCTTATGCTCTAATAAATTTGTTAGTCTCTAAGGTGCCACAAGTACTCCTGTTCTTCTTTTCTGGGAAATGTGCACTTCATAGTGGATAGCTTTGCTGCAATGGGATTCCCTAACTGTGGTGGGGCAATAGACGGAACTCATATCCCTATCTTGGCACCGGAGCACCAAGCCAGCGAGTAAGGAGTACTTTTCAATGCTGCTGCAAGTACTGGTGGATCACAAGGGAGGTTTCACCAACATCAACGTGGAATGGCCGGGAAAGGTACATGACGCTCGCGTCTTCAGGAACTCTGGTCTGTTTCAAAAGCTGCAGGAAGGGACTTTCTTCCCAGACCAGAAAATAACCGTTGGGGATGTTGAAATGCCTATAGTTATCCTTTGGGACCCAGCCTACCCCTTAATGCCATAGCTCATGAAGCCATACACAGGCAGCCTGGACTGTAGTCAGGAGCTGTTCAACTATAGGCTGAGCAAGTGCAGAATGGTGGTAGAATGTGCATTTGGACGTTTAAAAGTGCGCTGATGCAGTTTACTGACTTGGATAGACCTCAGCTAAACCAATATTCCCATTGTTATTACTGCTTGCTGTGCTCTCTACAATATCTGTGAGAGTAAGGGGAAGACATTTATGGTGGGGTGGGAGGTTGAGGCAAATTGCCTGGCCACTGATTATGTGCAGCGAGACACCAGGGTGGTTAGAAGAGCACAGCAGGGCACGGTGC
Organism: Malaclemys terrapin pileata; assembly: GCF_027887155.1. Taxonomy (NCBI): domain Eukaryota; kingdom Metazoa; phylum Chordata; order Testudines; family Emydidae; genus Malaclemys; species Malaclemys terrapin. The sequence continues at coordinate 39,958,121 of NC_071509.1, read as the reverse complement.
GCATCAGAGAAGCTTTGAAAACCAGTTTCATGACTGGCCAGGCTACGGTGTGAAAGTTCTGTTTGTTTCTCCTTGATGAACCCCCCTCCCCTTGGTTCACTCTACTTCCCTGTAAGCTAGCCACCCTCCCCTCCCCTCTTCGATCACCGCTTGCAGAGGAAATAAAGTCATTGTTACTTCACATTCATGCATTCTTTATTAATTCATCACACAAATAGGGGGATAACTGCCAAGGTAGCCCGGGAAGGGTGGGGGAAGAGTGAAATGCTGGGTGGGGTGGGGGAGGAGGGAAGGACAAGGACACACTGCACTTTAAAACTTATTGAAGGCTAGCCTTCTGTTGCTTGGGCAATCCTCTGAGGTGGAGTGGCTGGGTGGCTAGAGGCCCCCCCATCGCGTTCTTAGGTGTCTGGGTGAAGAGGCTATGGAACTTGGGGAGGAGGGCTGCTGGTTACACAGGGGCTGTAGCGGTGGTCTGTGCTCCTGCTGCCTTTCCTACAGCTCAACCATACTCTGGAACATATCCATTTGATGCTCCAGCAGCCGGAGCATCGATTCTTGCCTTCTGTCAGCAAGCTGACGCCACCTATCCTCTTCAGCCCGCCACTTACTCTCTTCAGCCCGCCATTCAGCCCGCCACCTCTCCTCGCGTTCATATTGTGCTTTCCTGCACTTTGACATTGTCTGCCTCCATGCATTCTGCTGTGCTCTGTCAGTGTGGGAGGACAGCAGGAGCTCTGAGAACATGTCATCCTGAGTGTGGTTTTTTTCACCGTCTAATCTTCACTAGCCTTTGCGAAGGAGAAACATTTGCAGCTGGTGGCGGAAAAGAGAGACTGGTAATTAAAAAGACACATTTTGGAGAACAATAGGATCACTCTTTCCTGTTAAACCTTGCTGTTCACATACACAGCACATGTGCTTTCGTTACAAGGTCGCATTTTGCCTCTTATATTGAGGGCCTGCCGGTTTGTTGTGAGAGATCACTCACGCAGTGCCAGGCAACAGAATTCGGCTTGCAGGCAGCCATGGTAAGCCACAGTCTTTTGGCTTCTTTAACCTTCATAACATGTGGGAATGGTTTCAAACAGCAGCGCCCTCATTTCCCAGACCAAGCGGCCGTTGGGCTGGCCATTTAAAATGTGTTGGCAATTTAAGAGGAGGGGCTGTGGTTTGCGGGTTAGCGTGCAGCACAAACCCAAATAACACCCCCCCACACACACACGCAATTCTCTGGGATGATCACTTCACCACTCCCTCCATCGCTAACATAACAGAGGGGAACATTTCTCTTCAGCCACAGCCAAACAGCCGAGCAGGAACGGGCATCTCAGAATGTCCCCTTAATAAAAGCACCCTATTTCAACCAGGTGACCATGAATGATATCACTCTCCTGAGGATAACACAGAGAGATAAGGAACAGTTGTTGTTTGAATGCCAGGAAACACCAGGACCATACGCTGCCATGCTTTGTTATGCAATGATTCCAGACTACATGCTACTGGCCTGGCGTGGTAAAGTGTCCTACCATGGAGGATGGAATGAGGCAGCCCCGCCTCCCCCCCCATAAACCTTTTGCAAAGGCTTTGGGAGTACATCCAGGAGAGCTTCATTGAGATGTCCCTGGAGGATTTCTGCTCCATCCCCAGACACGTTAACAGACTTTTCCAGTAGCCGTACTGGCCACGAATACCAGGGCAAATTAATCATTAAACATGCTTGCTTTTAAACCATGATATTTACAAAGGTACACTCACCAGAGGTCCCTTGGCTGCCCTCAAGGTCCGGAAGCACGCCTTGGGTGGGTTCGGGGGTTACTAGCTCCAGGTCCAGGGTGAAAAATGTATCTTGCCTGTTGGGGAAACCGGTTTCTCCGCTTCCTTGCTGTGAACTATCTTCAATCTCTTCATTATCATCTTCCTCGTCCCCAAAACCCACTTCTGTGTTGCGTGATTCTCCATTGATGGAGTCAAAGCACAGGGTTGGGGTAATGGTGGCTGCATCCCCTGGCATGGCATGCAGCTCAGCGTAGAAGTGGTATGTCTGCGGCTCTGCCCCAGAACTTCCGTTTGCCTCTCTGGTTTTGTGGTAGGCTTGCCTTAGCTTCTTAATTTTCACACGGCACTGCTGTGCATCCCTATTATGGCCTCTGTCCTTCATGCCCTTGGAGATTTTTTCAAATGTTTTTGCATTTCGTTTACTGGAACGGAGTTCAGCTAGCACGGATTCGTCTCCCCATAGGACGAGCAGATCCTGTACCTCCCATTCGGTCCATGCTGGAGCTCTTTTGCGATCCTGGGACTCCATCCTGGTCACCTCTGCTGATGAGATCTGCACTGACCTGCACCTTGCCATGCTGGCCAAACAGAAAATGAGATTCAGAAGTTCGCGGGCCTTTTCCTGTCTACCTAGCCAGTGCATCTGAGTTGAGAGCACTGTCCAGAGCGGTCACAGTGGAGCACTCTGGGATAGCTCCTGGAGGCCAATACTGTCTAATTCCATCCACACTACCCCAAATTCGACCCAGCAAGACCGATTTCAGTGCTAATCCCCTCGTCGGAGGTAGAGTAAAGAAATCGATTTAAAAAGCCCTTTAAGTGGAAAAAAGGGGCTTCGTCATGTGGACGGGTCCAGGCTTAAATCGAGGTAACGCTGCTAAATTCGACCTAAAATCATAGTGTAGACCAGGCCTGAGTCTCTTGTTTCCTTTTCCTATTTAATACATCTTTATATAGTTAATTAAAGGATTGTCTACAAGTGTTGTTTCAGGCATGAGATCTAAGGTGCAATGGACCTGGGGTAAGTGGTTAGTCCTTTGGGACTGGAAGTAACCTGAAAATTGCTGTGATTCTTGGTGTAAGGAACCATCTATCACAAAAGTACACTTATCTGGGTGGAGAGAGAGATCTGAGTGCCCACTGTCTGTAGCTCCATTTTAAGGCTGTTATAGGGCCTGAGAAGTTTACACTTCACAATTGGTTGTTGAAATCTAAGTATAGAACTCACAACCAATTTGGGGTTTGTTCTCTGGCTCCTAACAGTCTACCTGAGTTTGGTACCCATACTTGAGTCACCGCAGGCAGTGTTACAGCAGCATAAACCCCCACTAGCTTGGGGATGCTTACTGGGGTCAGATTAGCCCTGGAATTTAGCAATCCTTGAACACTGCCCTAACTTGTGCCCCTGCTGAAGTGGCTCCCGGAAGCATTGCAGGATAGCTGGAACATTCCATGGCCACTCCTGTCCTCAGTTCAACGTGTACTGTTACGAATATATGTCTTCTTTGGGAATCATAGAACTAGATCAGCTGGTTCTATACCTGCCAGGGAGGACCTTTATGCCAGGGGGTATTTTGGGGGATGAGGGACAGCTTACAGCATCTTAATTTGACTGCAGAAAACCTGTGATTTGCAGCTATACCAAAAAATAAGGTATGTGTGAGGGAGATTTCTTACGAATTTTCTGTCTTTAATTTTTATTTGAACTATATTGAAGTCCTGTATGTTTTCCCCAGTGCAAAGATTCCTATTGCTATGCCCAGTGTGTATAGTGCCCTGCAGAATAAATTTAAAAACACAGATGTGGCCAAATGGTTAGTCTGATATTAATAATCTAACATCTAATAAGTTTCCATCAAGGTTAGTGTAATGATATGGTGCAATATGCTGAAATGAGCTACAGCAGTTAAGAGTGAACACAGACTTTCTGTTGCTGTAGCTTTTCTGGCAGTTCTGAATGATTGTTAATCTTTACAGTTTAGTATCAACAACACTTTAGCTTGGTTGCTGCCACTTAGCATTACATCAAATAATCAGCCAATACTATGACAGATAATGTACAGTTACATTTTCTACATAGAAATCTCAAATTTGAGTCACTTACTATACAACCTTTCCTTTGTCAAAATTTTACCATCACCCACCATCCGAGTATTTAGAGTCAATTCTGTTTTACAATCCTTTCAGCAAGCTACAATTTGAGATGCAATTCTAGTTAAGTGTTTCATGACAGATGCTATTCCAGGAAGAGGTCACCTGTCCCTAACCACTGTGATTCTCATCCTGCAATGGCACTGGTTCAAAAGATTTCAGAAAAGAAGGAGCTCAGTTTAGTTCTGATATCATTTACTTAATCCAGTATATTACAGTGTAACTCAACTGACTTCAGTGGGCTACTTTTCAAATTATACTGGTGGAAGTGGGACCCGAATCGGACACTAAGTGTCATGTGAGTAGAACTGAGTGACATTTTTTGATCAAGACATTCACTGAATTCATGTAGATTACACCAAAGTGTTTTGGTCAGAAAATCAACTTTGAACAAATTCCCCATAAAATCAAAAATTCACCTTGATGTTTTTTTAATTGAAACATTTTGATGTTTTGTTTACACTTTTATTTTTTTAAAGGAAAATTTGAAAGTTCAAAATTGAAACAATTTAGTTCAACACAATGTTTTCTTTTAAACTTTTTGATTTGCTAAAGATTTGGCTTTGGTTTGATGTGAAATGATTTTTTTTTTAATTATTATTTTTTTCAGACATACCAGGGAGTAGAAAAATCCATTATTGACCCCTGCACTAGTACTATTATTTATTTGTACTGAGTTAGCACCTAGGATCCCCAGCATGGATCAGGACCCCATTGTGCTAAGCATTGTACAAACATACAACAAAAATATGGCACCTGTCCCAAAGTGTTTATAGTCTAAGTAGCCTTTTTCCCATTTTTTGGATCTGGTTCTGATCTCTCTTATGGCTACCCACTTGTGTGGCTTCATTGATTTCAACTTAGTTACTTTTAAATTACACCAGTGTGTGATCAGACTCAGGCCCTCTTATACTCCCTGAAAAAACTTTCCTTTTCTATCCTGACATGCACAGAAATTCTCCACTTCTATCTTCCAGAGCTGCTTCAGACACACACGTGGCTTTTCCACACCTTTACTCTTATCTCTAAGTGTTATTCATCAGCACAGAGGCGGATTACAGTTTTGTGGGGCCCTAGGCCAGAGCAAGTAGGGGCCTTTCCCCACCACGTCCACCTGCAGTCCCTCCCTCCACCCCCCTGTGCTCCTGCCAGGGAAATGGAGTCAGGGCATGGAGGCTTGCCCCGCCCCACTCCCCCACCCGGCACTCCAGTCGGGGAGCAGAGTTAGGACTGCCAGGTGGGTGGGCAGGCAGAGTGGGTCAGGGCATGGGGGTGCCCATTTTTCCGGGGCCCCTGGGTATGGGCCCTGTTGGCCCAGTGGCTAATCCATCATCACTTTTGCTAGTAAGAGACTGCAATTTGTTTTAGCACTATGACAAGGTTAAAAGAAATAAACTAAACTTGTAAAGAGTTCATTTGAGCACACTGTAAAACTCCATTTTAGGCCAGAGGGATGTGTTTTGCAACAAAATCATAGTATAATTATAACTGAGTGATATATAACTGACTTTTGTGCTTTCATTATATTTGGGAAAGAATTCTATACTTTTTTTTTAAAGGTTATGTAATTTGCAAATTTTTAAAGTACATTTTAATGATCAAAATTTACAAAAAACAATGTTACTGAAAATATATTGTCTTAACATATGGACAATTAGCAAGTTTTGAACAAATTCTGGGGGGAAAAGCTCTGAATTTTCCATTGGAAGACTTGACTGATTTTGTTTAATATATATGGCAAACATTCTGGTTTTGTGTATATATATATATATATATAATATAATATAATTAATATAATATAATATAAAACTGGTCAATTACACTTCAGAAAGGTAAATTGATTGATTGAAACAATTCAAAATAGAATTATAAAATATCTAGATGATCATGACTGACAGGGATTAACCTTGTCATTAACAAGGTTTATACAGAATAAAAATCATGTCTCCATAATCTATTATAATTCTTTGAGCATATCAACTAACATATAAAAGGAGACTGATGCAATTTATTGCCGTGTGAGGTCACTGAGAAATAATGTAGCTGGATTTTTTAAAAGGGCTGTATAATTTTGTGATCATTTATAAGATGCAGTAAAACAAGCTAAAATATCGAATCAATTCCAATTCTTCAGCATGTAAACTGTTCACTGCAAAGAGCAAAAGGGATGTTTTCTCACATACAGAATTACACTGTCTTTACTTTCAAGTATAGTTTCCACCTGGAGGTAGGATATAAGACTGGAAGCCTTTTTTTCAGAAAGTCTGAGCTCTCATTTACACACCAAAATAAATGACTGACTTTGTAAAAGAGCTCAGCACATTGGGTCACAATGGAAACTGAGCTCTTGAAAATTGGTCCCCAGATGATCTGAAGGGCTGAACCATATGGCAAATCCTATGTAAATAAATGCTGATAGTTGATTAATGTAGATAGACATACATTCATTCTGTTTCTATTCTGCAGTTTTACAGCCATGCAAACTAGATAACATTGAAAATTCCCTTCATAGGCTTAAATTTAAGCTTAGTGTCATGTTAAACCACGGGGAACGTACACTCTCTCTCATGTTGTAAACTACCATGACAAATAAAATTGAAATTATGGAGTGTTATATATCATAATGTAAGTGTGACAACTCAGAATATGACAGCTAGGTTATGATGCCTAGTTATTCACACATAGCTTAGTTTCCTGAATGACTGCCTCTGCAGTTTTACTACAGCCAAAAGTATACACAGGAGTGCACAGCGAGCTAAAATGGCAAGCATTATATTTATAGAGTAGAATGGTAGTGAAAATTTCAGTCCTGTAAATTCCAGAAATTATTTAATCAAAATAAATAAAAATATTACTCTTTAATCTGATATATTGCTATCTCCTTCAAGAGTAGATATTCTTAAAAACACTGGAACCATACATTTTTATAGTATCAACAATACTGTGAATCCTGTGCCAGAGTACAGGGGGAATTAAAAAAAAAAAAAATCATTGTGCAGTTTCAGTGGACCAGAGTAAATAGAACTCAGGGAGTACAGAGTAGGTGGTGGGTGGGTGGGAAGAATAAATGCTGGACTGGTATATGGGCAACAAGCTGCGTAAAGGGAATCTATTCTGTGTCCTCCTGTGCTGCTCTTGTAGTGCAGCCAGCCTGGACACCATGCTTTAACTGGCTGTTGACACTACTGTTACACTCTTGCTCCATTGAAGGCAGTCACAGAGCATGAAGCTGGAAGTAATGCTGCCTTAGCTGGCATTCCCTTTCATAAACAGTCTTGAAGTTTGGAGTGAAGTTTTGAGGGGGGAATATATGGACCAGTGCAGCTCCTCTGCACTACCTTTGGCCTAACCACTTTCTTTCTGGAACCAAAGAGAAACATACTCTTCAGAAAAGGAGAAAGGAGGTCTGAATGAGCCACTTTATCTTTTTCATCCTCTAGAGGGGCCTGCTATAGTTCTTTCATTAGATTTGCTCTCCAACACATTGGTTAAAATCATGGACCATTTAAGTCAAAGGGAGTTTTGTCATTGCCTTAATGCAGGCAGAATTTCATACACCATACAGCTAGAAAGAGAATACCGATGGTTTGGAGTTCTGCCCAGAGACCCTTTTAAAACTAATATTTTTCTCTTATTAGCCACTGCTGCTGGTGGCATGGCTTTTCATTTTAGGAAGGAGGGACATGTAAACTAATACATTAGAATTCATTTACACAAGAGAGAAAAATCATTCTTTTTTAAGGCCAGTTTTATCCATTCTCATAATTCATCTCTCTAAACAGAGAACCCATTTTCATCTTCTCATTGGAGTTCCTCCCCTGAAGCATTTCAGTGAGAGTAGAACTACATGTGTAAGAAAAGAAATACAAACAAATAAAAGGTAATACAAATTATCCTTAAAGATTCCAGCACAAAAGAGGGGAGCTTGGAGAGAAATGCGGGGGGGGGGAGGAAGCAGATTAGGATCTTTCAGACATCAATCACAACTTCATGTCGCAAGGCTACCTCTTCCGCAATCAACCAAAAACCATTTTTTTATCAATTCAAGAGACTCGGCACAAAAGGGGCAAGATTAGATGTTCTTAGTTATTCCAGTCAGGGCCGGCTCCAAGATTCTAAGATTAGATTAGAAAATAAGGGGCAAGATTATGTTCTTAGTTATTCCAGTCAGGGCCGGCCCCAGGCACCAGTTTAACAAGCAGGTGCTTGGGACGGCCAAGGGAGAGGGCGGCAGGTCCCTCACTCCCTCTAGGAGCGAAGGACCTGCCGCTGAACTGCCGCCGCTGATCGCGGCTTTTTTTTTTTTTCCCCAATTGCCACCGCCGATCGCGATTGCGATCACGGCTTTTTTTTTTTTGGCTTGGGGAGGCAGAAATGCTGGAGCCGGCCCTGATTCCAGTGCAGCCCTATTCATTATCAATGAACTTTCGCAATTGGAACTGGAAGCGCCCCCTGTGCTCTGTGGAAGGTGCTTCTACAACTGCCTTTCACATGTGAATGTGGACAGTGGCATTAGGAGGTGTCCATGGAATAGGTTTTCATGAATCCACTAATCCTAAATCTCTATGCCTGCTATTCCTGCCCATAAACTGGAGTAGTAGCTATGTGGTGGCTGTGATACAGCCTATATCTTGATCTGAGGTTGGGGAATACATTTTTTCTTCCCAATATGATACTTCACTTCACCTAATAAATCCTATTGAAATTAGAGGACTACTCATCTACCTAATATTAAAGACATACTGAACCACTATGATGGATTAGGGCCAGCGTGCTCAGCATCTTGCATAATTGAGCCCTAGATGGGAATAAGCCACATTTTATAAGGGGAAAAATTATTTTTTGGGTGAAAATAAATAAAAAAACAGAATTTTATAAACCTTGTGAAAACCTCTACCCATTCAGCTGCTCGCATTTTGTGAATATGTGGGTAAAATAAGTTCTTTTTTCTTGCCACAATATTAACCATAGTTTTTGGCGTATAAGTTGATTGGGGAGGGCTGAGAACATCTCCCAGGATCCTTCTGTAATTTTGATTCGCATGCTTCAAAGAGAGCCCTCTAACAATTTTCTCTTCTTCTCACCATCTTTGGTATTTTAATATTGTTAGTCAAAATAATGCCATTTGCACTAGGTAGGGAGAGTCAACAAAAATGATTTGAGCTTTAAAAAAATATATCTTATGGTGAGATATTTGAGGCGCTCAATCTGCTTAACTTACTGAAAGGAAGCTCAAGAGGTGATTTGATTACTGTGTAAGAGTACTATCACAAGGAGAAAGTACCAGATACTACAGGGCTCTGTAACTTAGTGGAGGAAGACATAATAAGAACCAATGACTGGAAGTTAACACCAGACCAATTCAAATTAGAAACAAGGCATACATTTTAAACAGTGAGGGGGAATAACCATTGGAACAAAAGTAAGTGGTCGATTCTCCATCTCTTGATGTCTTCAAATATGACTGGATATCTTTCTGAAATATATGCTTTAATCAGACATAAGTTATCAGGTTCTGTACACAGATAATTGAGAGAAATTCTTTGGCCTGGGTTATACAGTAAGTCAAACTCGAATGGTCTTAAAAATCTATGAATCTATGAAAACGGATAAAAGGATAACATTTATTTGCAGAACAGGTTGTTTGTAAAATATATAAAACTACAAAAAATAACAAAAACAACCTTCAAAAAGTAACAATAGTAAGATCAATCGCTATAGGAACCAACACTATTACATCATATTTAGATTTGTTGTTAGGATGACCAGATGTCCCGATTTTATAGGGACAGTCCCGATTTTGGGGTCTTTTCCTTATATAGGCTCCTATTACCCCCCACCCTGCCCTGATTTTTCACATTTTCTGTCTGATCACCCTAGCTGATGTCACAGATCTTTGAGCATTACTGGTTTTTTTTTTCCAGACATAGTTAAAGTTCTGTGATCAACAGAATGGGATTTGGCTCAAGGAGAGGACAAGAAATGGAAAAGGCAAGTTTGGTAAGTTCTTGTCAAACAGTGTGTTTTTCATATTGCTTAGATGTCATGTCAATCAATTGACATGGTTGTGCATTGAAGCTGACTTATGAAAAGGCAACTTGTTCTGCTTTCCATATAGAAGTAGAATGCTCAGAGTTGAGTCAAGCTCATAAGAGAGAAAAAATAAAAAAAATAAAATTGTGAAATAGAGGATTGGATTGGGGAAGAAAATAAAGTATATGTGTTACCTCTGAACTATAGAAAATGGTGAAACTGTCATCGCCAATATCCTCTAGAGATAACCTTTAATCATCGCTCAGGATCACCTGAACTTTGAAAATGTCAGGAAACAAGTACTATAGCCTTTTCAGAACAGAATCCAGATGACTGTAGCTATATTTTGGACAGTTTTCAGGAAGCCATGACTGCGTTTCCCAGCAAAATGCTTTTAAAATGTAGAACTGGAATTTTTTTTAAGCATAGATATGCAACTGAAGTTCTATCCATGCAGAATTGTTAAAACTTTTTACTAGATTTATGAAATTGGAGGGGAAAAATGCATAACCTGCAGTGTAAGCATTCTCAGAAAGGTTTAGGGAGTTAATATTTTAATGTTGTGCACTATTATATTATGACCGTAGTGATGACAAATTTCTGAGTGATACAATAGATTCTCTGTATTTGTGGAGCAGATCATTTTGTGATTTGAAGACATTTTTCAAAAGAGCATTTAAAGTATGATTATGTTATCATGCAGAGACATACATTCCATTCTTCTCCTGCAAAAGTATGTCACAGAATACAAATACAATATGAAATGCATTTTTGATAGCATTTTGTTTTGTTTGATTGAACTGCTGTCTGGAAACTCAAGCAAATGAAACCCTTAAGATTGTTTTCGTTGTATACAAATTCATTCTTTTTTGTAATGGGAATGTGAACACAGTGTATTGTTGCTACATCAACATTGCATAGCAGTGTTCACTTAGAAAAAAACAGATATTTTTAAAGGAGACAGTGGCAACACTGAAATCTTGCACTCTATTTTTTATTTGTGAATCAATAAAAAGTTAACTTATTTTAAAACTTGTGTCTCGGAGGGGGAAAAAAAACACAAAAAACACTCCCTGCTTTAAAAATATATATAATATTTTAAGCTGCAGGGTGGAAAAGCAATATCTATGAAATATATTTATGTGAAGATATGGTTGGTGGTTGGAAAGTACTTTCTAACAAAACATATTTAATATTAAAGTCAGACAGGGACAATGATTGAATCCGAACACCAAAGTGTTTACAAATTATCTGGAAAAATACTCCCACCTAATTCAAAATCTCTTGCTAGAACTTAGATGGCGCTCATGCTTAGGCTCTGTGTCTCTGCCTAAGAAAATCATAATGAATTGCACACAACTAATAAACCTTCATGTTGTGTAGTGTAATATTTTCTCTGATATTAGTCTATCGTACATTGGTTTTCAATAGCTATGCATTAAGGAACATCTATTTACAACACTGCTTGTCATATGACCAGTAGCCAGCATATGTGGACAAGTCAGTTTTACCCTGAGTGGGCATTTTAAAATATTACAATAGAGTGGGATTTCTTAGATATGCTAATCACTTACTTAAAAGCTCAGGAGATGTGTACCTAAAAAAATCCTTGACATTGTCTGGCTATACCGAAAGGAGAACAGGAGACATTTGACATGGGTTTAATCAGGTCACAACTTTATAATTAGATGTCTGGGACTACCGGGCACATAAAAATGTATAGTGTAGGTAACCCCATATTTATTCCATAATTAGCTGGGGGGCTTTTACCAGCTCCTCCTCTTTTTCATCCAGGTCCTGCCAGCAAATTCATTGTCGGGACCTTACCATCTACCCCCGCTTTTGGAGGGTTAAGGTGGGCTATAAGAATGGGGGTTTGGCTCACTGCCTTACCAATCATAGGAGTCCCCAATTGCCCCCCCATGCATTCCTTTAACAAACACCTCTTTTAAGTCCTTTTCCAAGCCACTTATCCGGTGACAGAATACCTTTCCTATGGAGTACCTGCACTGGACATCCACCACAAATGGAGACAGCAATTAGCTTGGCTGCCTCCCGCCCAAACCGAGTTGGGTTTCCAGACATCTCTTACTGCCTCCCTTTTATATCGGCCAAAACAAATGGGTTCCAAAGCTTTGCAGGGGAATCCCATCCTCCTGGAATAATTTGATGTCCCAGGATGCCCAAATTACTGAGCTTTTTATGACCCCAAAGTCACCTTTGGTCACCTCCCTCTTAGAATCTGTCGAGCCTGGTCCACCCAAGTGGCACTCCACAGCTCCCAGCCAGACACTGCCTTAATACATGTTTGACAACACAGATCTGCATCAAGTCCCTTCTTGTTCTGGGAAGTAATTGAACCCCTTTTCACATTCCCAAATTGCATTTTCAAATGTGTGTCACATCATGTCGGTGACTGCTGATGGGCCCCTATGGCACACAGCAGTGGCATCATCTGTTCCAATAACATGCTTCTCTTTCCTTGCCAACACAGATATGAACCGTCACTAGACTCCCAGTTGCCAACCCGAGGACATGCACCTGTGTGAATACGAAAAACAATCCTGTGCCTACAGACCCACACCACTGCCTCCATGGCCAGTCTTCCAACATCTGGAATGGAATCACAGGCACATTAATATTGACTCAGCACCCAAGGTTGCACACACATATTGCATGCTTCTGAATGCCAATGCCCAATTGTCAGAATTGCCTGTGCCCCTGTACCAGCTTTACCACTGCTGTTGTGGCCCCTGATTTCCAATAAGTTAGAACCAAATTCCATGGGGCAGAACCAACCTCAAAGCCTTTCCGGAAAATAGCAAATGCTCCCCAGCCCTCTTGATCAGTTGTTTACCATCACAAGTTTAATATCCCTGTTTGCCAGTGTACACCACACAGTTCCAAGCCCCCCGTCCTGCCCTCACCCCTACAGTGCCCCTACATAATTCAGACATTAACTCGCTGATCACGAAAGCACCAAAATTGCTTTTAAGAATTCTGCTCTGAGCAAGGCCGCTTAGATCCCTGAGAATGTTAACTGTGATGTGCCTGCATGACTGCTGCATGGGGCCACTTCAATACAACCACCCTGCCAGCAACCTTTGAGTTAAGACTGCTGTGTGGATATGGATAAAACTTTAGCTTTAACCTGCTCCATGTAAAAGGGATGTTGCCCCTTTTAAACTCTGTATTCCTAGGGGATGAGTAAGTGACCACGCTGACCCTTTTGCAGCAGTTTTCATCTCCCCCCTACCCCAGCCATAAAGAACTGTTCCCTTCATTCAGCCAGCCAGCCAAATATCCCCCCCACAAACACACACCCCATAAAGGTGCAGGACGGTCAATCTCCTGAAGACATGGAGGCTTGATGGTTCAACTGGTTAATAGTACAGAGGTTTGCACAAATTTACATGACCAGATAGGCAGATTACACTGCTCTATAATTTTTGAGAAGTTGTCTGCTTCAGAGATAAAATGTGCTATTTATTATGTATTTTGATGTGCTGAATTCAAATATGATAATTAAAACAACTGATTGGCTACTGTTTCTAAGATATTTACGTTTTTACATTTTATGTCTATGTATATTATGTAGATAGTAGAGTTTTAATCAAAAATTGTAAACCTTGGTCATTTCATGTATTTATGGTTGCTTTACATGATAATATTTCACCTGTCCTGTTTATGGAACACTTTAAAAATCAGCAAAAGAGTTATATAAATAAAATGTATTATGAAACAAAAAGCAAAAAACTATTATGTACATAGTTTAGTCCTATTCAGTGTCTACTCGGCGCTTCTTGGCTTGTCTCTTGTATTCATTAAATGGAGCATCTCTTGTCACTGTCCAGCAATAGTCTGCAAGCATTGATGGGCTCCATTTGCCCTGATAGCGTTTCTCCATTGTTGCAATGTCCTGGTGAAATCGCTCACCGTGCTCGTCGCTCACTGCTCCGCAGTTCGGTGGAAAAAAATCTAGATGAGAGTGCAAAAAATGTATCTTTAGTGACATGTTGGAACCAAGGCTTTTGTATGCCTTGAGGAGGTTTTCCACCAACAACCTGTAGTTGTCTGCCTTGTTGTTTCAGAGAAAATTTATTGCCACTAACTGGAAGGCGATCCATGCCATCTTTTCCTTGCCACACAGTGCATTGTCAAATGCATCATCTCAAAGAAGTTCACGAATCTGAGGACCAACAAAGACACCTTCCTTTATCTTAGCTTCACTTAACCTTGGAAATTTTCCACGGAGGTACTTGAAAGCTGCTTGTGTTTTGTCAATGGCCTTGACAAAGTTCTTCATCAGACCCAGCTTGATGTGTAAGGGTGGTAACAAAATCTTCCCTGATTCAACAAATGGTGGATGCTGAACACTTTTCCTCCCAGGCTCCAATGACTGTTGGAGTGGCCAATCTTTCTTGATGTAGTGGGAATCTCTTGCACGACTATCCCATTCACAGAGAAAACAGCAGTACTTTGTGTATCCAGTCTGCAGACCAAGCAAGAGAGCAACAACCTTCAAATCGCCACAAAGCTGCCACTGATGTTGGTCATAGTTTATGCACCTCAAAAGCTGTTTCATGTTGTCATAGGTTTCCTTCATATGGACTGCATGACCAACTGGAATTGATGGCAAAACATTGCCATTATGCAGTAAAACAGCTTTAAGACTCGTCTTCGATGAATCAGTGAACAGTCTCCACTCATCTGGATCGTGAACAATGTTGAGGGCTGCCATCACACCATCGATGTTCTTGCAGGCTACAAGATCACCTTCCATGAAGAAGAATGGGACAAGATCCTTTTGACGGTCACGGAACATGGAAACCCTAACATCACCTGCCAGGAGATTCCACTGCTGTAGTCTGGAGCCCAACAGCTCGGCCTTACTCTTGGGTAGTTCCAAATCCCTGACAAAGTCATTCAGTTCACCTTGTATTATGAGGTGTGGTTCAGAGGAGGAGGATGGGAGAAAATGTGGGTCCTGTGACATTGATGGTTCAGGACCAGAAGTTTCATCCTCTTCCTCGTCTGACTCGAGTGAGAATGACTCTGGTGCATCAGGAACCGGCAGTCCTTCTCCGTGGGGTACTGGGCATATAGCTGATGGAATGTTTGGATAATGCACAGTCCACTTTTTCTTCTTTGACACATCTTTCCCAACTGGAGGCACCATGCAGAAGTAACAATTGCTGGTATGATTTGTTGGCTCCCTCCAAATCATTGGCACTGCAAAAGGCCTAGATTTCCTTTTCCTGTTCAACCACTGGCAAGATTTGTTGCACAAGTGTTGCAGCATGTGTGTGGAGCCCACACCGCTTGTTCTGATCTCCAATTTTGCAGCCAAAATAAAGGTGATAGGCTTTCTTAACCATAGTGGTTATACTTTTTGTGATGCAAAAGTCACTTCACCACAAACATAGCAGAAGTTACTGTTCACACAAGTACGAGGCATCTCTGCTCACTTTGGCTAAACAGAAATGTAGGTATTGTAATTTTGCTGACAAATCAAACACTGACAAATAAGAGAGCACGACACTGTACGATTTCTAGAGCTGATATAGGGCAATTTGTTCAGCAGAGTGATGTAAGGTTCATTATGACTGCATCATCCATGACTTCTAGGAATAACATGATGCAATTCATATCATGCATGACGCAATACCAGCTTCAGATTGCATCATTCATTGTTTTGCCTAAAAAGTAAGTACTGTCCAAACCCAGTCATAGATTTATTCATATTTCCAGTCAAAGATGTATTTTGGTCATTTCTGGTTTAAATTGAGATCCCTTCCCTTTATAACCCACTTATCCTCCACCATTGCCAAGTCAAGGGTCGTATATACTGACCCAATAGCATATCTTGAAAACTAGAGCCAATCAACAATTTTAAGCATCATTTTCATTCTCAGTGACCCAGAATTAGTAAAGTTTGACTACATTTATTTCAGAAGCATTTTGGCTGTAGAGCAGTGTTATCAGCACTGACATCAGGCCTGTTCTATCTATTAATTAGTTAATGTTTGTAGATGTAAAACACTATATAAATGCTAATTATTATTATTATTTTATTTATTATCCTTTGGCAATGAGGTTCTTTTTCAGCTGCACACAATTGGACAATTTGAAACCTAAATGACTTGCCAGAAACCTTGAGAACAGCAAGTCCTAAATGTATTTTAAAAATAATCTTTCCTCCTTTGTATTATCTAACATGCTGCGCTTTCATAGAATGAGTTCTAAAGAAGCTACAGAATACAATGCCGTACCCTATTGATCACATGAACATCCTTATCTTACCTTAAATTAAAGCATTGCTATTACAAAGATATTGTACATGGTATATTGTATATGGAAATAAATGTTATAAAAATAACAAAGAAGTAAAGAGGCAAAGGATAAGATTTTGTCTGAGGTAACATTTAGGACAAATTTTTCTCTTTGAAACAACCGCACCACTACCAATGGAATCAATGAGAGTTGAATCAAATTATTCTTCAAAAGTGATGGAAGCATTTGGGCCTATCATCTTTAAATAGTTATATTAAGTCAGATGACAGTTCATAAATTCATAATTTCATAGGTTTCAAGGCCAAAAGGGACCATTATGATCTTGTAGTCTGACCTCTTGCATAACAGAGAACATAGAACATCACCAAGTGATTCCTGCTCAAGCCCGTAGCTTCTGGCTGAGCTAGAGCGTACCTTTTAGAAACCCATCCAGTCTTGATTTAAAGACTTCAAGTGATGGAGAGTACACAGTATCCCTAGATAAGTTGTTCCAATGGTTACCTAACCTCACTGTTAAAAATGTGAGCCTTCCCTCCCCCCGCTAGTCTGAATTTGTCTAGCTTCAGTTTCTAACATTGGATCTTGTTCTGTTTGTGCTCTACATTAATGAGTCCTCTATTATCAGAAATATTTCTCACATGTAAGTACATCTAAACTGTGATCAAGTCACATCTGAACCTTCTCTCTGAAGAGAATGAGGATCTGCCAACTGAGTAATCTGTTAGGTGTATACATATACACATACACCTAACAGATTACTCAGTTGGCAGATATATAAATATATAAAATTAATTACAATACCTATATAAAATTCATTTGTTTTAGCTAAACAGGTTTACTTCCTTTACAAACACTCTCTGTTCAGAATAAGACTAAACTGTTTTGAACAATTTTGACCACTTTGTTTTACTAAATGAAAATATTAGCTATTTAAAAAAAAGGTAGACATGATAATACTCCAGTCTGAATAATTCTGTATTTGAAAAGCTCCACACAAAAACTGCAATAGGTAGAAATATAAGCTGAGACTGAAGTTGTCTCCAGTGTTTGACATACTGACATGTCATGTTAAATGGTGACAGGTGGGATCTATGCTGTAGAAAGTACATCTTATTATCATGAACATAACCCTATCTGATAAGTCACCAGCCCTTTTAAATATCTAGTGAAAAGAAAATTCTAAAAAACAAACAACCCACCTTGTTGGTTGTCTTTTGTATTATTTTAAAACCCCAGAAACCAAGTCGTGGGCTAGGACTCCATTGTGCGAAGCACTGCACAGTTGAAATGGTTCTCTTTCATTGCAAAGATCATTGAACAAAATAATCCATGCTAGTATAAAATGAGCTAAAGATGATCAAAAACTGATAATCATGTTCATCTCCCACTGCTCTAAATGTCTAACGTTTCAACAAAAATAATTTGTAAATAAAATATAGAATAAACTCTTTTGGGTCTGATTCTCATTTACACCAAGGCCTCTTTACATTACTCCTGGCAGTACAATTTCAAAGTGAGCATAAATGTGACTCCTATACACTGTCAGTGGGGCTTAATGTAATGAATATCATAATGGTCCTGTATTTGTACATTTGTATCCCCGCCTATCCGCGTCCTTCATTCTCTGATTTTTTTTTCCAACGGCAGACCAACAAATCATTTTCAAATATCCATATATCTGCACTTGTCAGTTATAAAATACTACAAAGTACTGCTTCATTTTTGTGATGTCAAATAAAAAATATATAATATAATTGTGTTTCTAGTGATAAAAAGAAATCTATGGCCTCTGTCCTACACATACTTCTTGCTAGTGTATTGGTAACTGCTGTAAGAAGTCCCATTGCGTATAGAGGACTTACTCTTACCTATTACTTAAGCACATGCCTGAAAGTGTAGGAATGAGATATATTCTATGACATAGCTTTGGTGTATATTCCATTAAACCCATTAGATATTTGAAATTAACAAAAAGTAAACAAAAATTAAAACTAAATGTCACAGTCAGAGTACTTCAATGTTATCTAGTTTTACAGATTCATCACATTTCCCAGAAGGTAAATTTTTCCATTAATCTTTTAATCAACTATTTGTTATATTTTTTAAGCTATTAGCTATCATGTGTCCTGTCACTATTACAATAACAATTTCATGCAATGAAATCAGTCTTTCCTCCAGTAAGTGTGCATTGTGTTATTTGATTCTCCTTTCAGTAAAGGATCTTAAATTGCAACTGCAACACCACAATTCAGTGAAATTGGAGCATTGACTTGGGAACTGTGTCATGAGAGGAGTTTTCTTGGTATTTTTAAAAAAATGCGAAATACAAATGTTAAATCTGTCTCAGTTTCTGTGAGCTGTGAGAGATGGAGAAAATCAGTCTGCAGAGAGGTGACTTGTGACTCATGACTACATTTCATTGACTCAAACAGACATATTCGTTCCAGTTATCTCAACAATAGCTTTTTTGAGGCTATGGGTTTCTATCTATTTATTTTATTTATTTATTTCAACTTATAAAGTGACTATCCAAAGCACTAGGAGCTGCAGATGTTTGAAAAGGACAGAGTTTTTACACTTTTAAAGGTGACATACAAATCTTTTTTTGTATGGTCTTAGTCTTATTGTGCTTCTCTGTGTCATAAAAAGGAAGCCTGGAAGGTATTGTTGTGTTTCAGACTATCCTCTTCTCTGTGTAACAAGCCTGCTTTTGCTAGAGGTTTCAGAGATGCTTAATGTGAGTCCTCACCTAATTCAGCAAAGCATTTGCCCATGTGCTTTAAGCATGTCCTTAAGGCTCAATGGAGTCAAAGGAACTTAAGCACTTCACTGAATATGAATGCTGAATCAGGATCTAACACTTTAAATATCTATATAGTATAGCCCTGGACCTATCCCATTGTTGATGTTTTTTTAAATACAGTGTATTTTGTTTTGTGGGGAGGGGTGGAAATTGAAAGTATATGTACGTGGTGAAAGAATAAGGTGTTGAGAGATTAGCAAATAATTACAAGATAAAAAGAGAAGTTCTAGCAAGTAAAATGATAGAAAGTCTAAGAACATTGCATATAGGGATCGAAGGGCAAACTTGGCCCTACAATTTTATAGATGTTCTACAGAAATGTTTCAAAAGGCTATAACCCTTCAAACAGATAACTATGAACATTATGAAGTTACATGCTCTGTTCTAGTTTTACATATTATTTAGTCAAGAGAATGAGGAACAATCTGTGTTCAATTCCTTATTATACTTAACAGAGTCAGATAAAATTGTCTTAATTTTTTAGGGAAAGAGTTGTGCTCAAAATCAGTGGTTCACAAGCATTTTATATCCATGTTTAAAACAAGGAATAATAAAAAAGCAAAAAAAAAAAAAATTAAGGAGATAATAGCATCTATATATTTAAATCCTCTCCAAAGTGTGTTTAGCAGCAGCAGCCAAAAAATAATTTATACTATCTAAGCTGATGGAGAGTGAAATTGTTCCCAATACAGATTGCAATGATAAAAAATCCTTAGGGCTCTATTCCTTGTTATAAATGTTATGTGTGCCTATCTTAATTTTATCTTAATGGTCTGTCTTTCAGGATGGTCTAACAGTCTTCAGAGATATTCAAAAGAACATGACCACATACTGGCTCCTTGATGAAGTTTGGCTGACCATGTACTGCTTGATTGCTCAATTAAAATATGGGCAGTGGGAATTACTTTACTCTAGCCACATAAAAGAACTGTGCAAATTTTAAATGAGAAGTATATAGTGTGTGTTCTTCAACAAAGCAGGAGACTCATTCAAGGCTAGTCCATAGAGGCTTTCTGTTTTCATGGCCTATGTTTGATAGGGCAGGGATATCCAAACTTTTATTTTTAATGTGGACTATGTTGTAATATAAAGATGGTTGACTGGACCTTCTGACTTTTCATCAGGGCAAACAAGAAGTGTCCCTGGGCACCAACTGCCAGGGGGCACTATCATGCTATGCGCTGCCCTTCTCGGCTTTTGGGTTCTTTTCTGTCTTCCAGATTGGCTGGCTGTTTCAGTCTCAGTTGTTGTGGTTTTGGGGGGGGGGGTGTTTGTTTTTGTGGGGAGGAGGTTGAGGAGGGGCTGTGTGCTGGAAACATTTTCTGCCTTGGCTGACAAAGCGGCTAAGGCTGCTACTGCTTCCCAGTGATATGAGGATATTATGAGACTGACAACTATAGCAACTTCTGACTTCCATGGGAAAAAAAGCACTAGGAAAGTATTCAATGTGTTTCAAAAGCTGAAATAGGAAGAAACCATCATCATGTGACAAGTCAAGTTTTATTGGACCACCTTTGTAAACCATCAGTGGTCCCAGCATCACTGTTTGGATACCTCTATAATAGGGAATACTGACGGAAGGGGACAAAATTCCAGAGTCCAGGTTCTTGCCTCTATGTGTGCATACACAATTTTCTGCACATAAAGTATTTCTTTATGCAATCATGTATGCATTCAAATGATAACTGTAAATAGGATTGTCTTTATACATTCTGAGTTGCATGTGCAAATTATGATTTTGTTTTGTCTTTGACCAAAATTAATAGTGCTCCAAATTTTGTGTTTGAGTGACAGTGCAATGCCCAGGGCATGGGCAGTCAGTCCTAATGATCAGAGCAGATGGTCAAAATCCAAGACAATATCAGATACCAGGCCAAAGGTCAGAGCCAGAGACAGGTGCCAGGCCAGGGGTCAGACTGGAGACATGTCAGGGGTAAGGCAGAGGTGCATAGGCCTGGTATAGGGCAGCACAGCAGAAACTGGGAGTAGACAGGGGTCTGGGATGGAAGGACAGGAACTGGGAGCAGGCAGGAATGCAGAGCTCAGGAGTAGGGTTGCCAACTTTCCTGTTGCACAAAACTGAACACCCTAGCCCTGACAGGGGGCTAATCAGGAAAGAGATCTTGGAGTCATCGTAGATAGTTCTCTGAAGACGTCCACGCAGTATGCAGCGGCAGTCAAAAAAGCAAACAGGATGTTAGAAATCATTAAAAAAGGGATAGAGAATAAGACAGAGAATATCTTATTGCCCTTATCTAAATCCATGGTACGCCCACATCTTGAATACTGCGTACAGATGTGGTCTCCTCATCTCAAAAAAGATATACTGGCATTAGAAAAGCTTCAGAGAAGGGCAACTAAAGGATTAGGGGTTTGGAACAGGTCCCATATGAGGAGAGATTAAAGAGGCTAGGAATTTTCAGTTTGGAAAAGAGGAGACTAAGGGGGGAGATATGATAGAGGTATATAAAATCATGAATGGTGTGGAGAAAGTGAATAAGGAAATGTTATTTACTTGTTCCCATAATATAAGAACTAGGTGCCACCAAATGGAATTAATGGGCATCAGGTTTAAAACAAATAAAAGGAACTTCTTCACACAGCGCACAGTCAACCTGTGGTACTCCTTGCCTGAGGAGGTTGTGAAGGCTAGAACTATAACAGGGTTTAAAAGAGAACTAGATAAATTCATAGAGGTTAAGTCCATTAATGGCTATTAGCTAGGATGGGTAAGGAATGGTGTCCCTAGCCTCTGTTTGTCAGAGGGTGGAAATGGGTGGCAGGAGAGAGCTCACTTGATCATCACCTGTTAGGTTCACTCCCTCTGGGGCACCTGGCATTGGCCACTGTCAGCAGATAGGATACTGGGCTGGATGGACCTTTGGTCTGACCTAGTATGGCCCTACCCCCCGCTCATTACATTCCCCCTCCCTCGGTGGCTTGTTCTCCCCCACCCTCACTTACTTTCCCTGGGCTGGGGTAGGGGGTTGGCGTGTGGGAGGGGGTAAAGGCTCTAACTGGGGGTGCAGGCTATAGGTTGGGGCCAGAAATGCAGGGTTCAGGGTGCAGGATGGGGCAGGGGGTTAGGTGCAGGCAGGAGTAAGGGCTCCGGCTGAGAGTGCAGACTCGGGGGGGATGAGGGGTTTGGGGTGCATGAGGGGGCTCCAGGCTGGGGGGTGAGGCTGAGGGATTCAGAGTGTGGGAGGGAGGTGTGGCTTGAGTCAGGGGACTGGGGAGCAGGTGGGTATGAGGGCTGGGGTGGGGCCGGGGATGAGGGATTCAGGGTGTGGGAGGTGGCTCTGCACTGGGGCAGGAGGTTGGGATACAGGAGTGGGTACGGAATCTTGGCTGGGTGTGTGGGCTCTGGGCTGGGGTCAAGGATTAGAAGCTTGAGGTGAAAGGGGGGGTTCAGGTCTGGGGCAGGGGGTTGGGGCTTGGGGTTGGGGTGCAGGCTTACTTCGGGTGGCTCCTGGTCAGCAGCACAGCATAGGGGCTAAGGCAGGCTGCCTGCCTGTCCTTGCACTGCTCTGCATAGACCCCAGAAGCAGCCAGCAGGTGCAGATTCTATGCAGGGGGGCCAGGAGACTCCATGTGCTGCTCTCGCCCACAGGTCCCATGGGCTGCGGAGCTGGTGCTCAGTGCAGGGGCAGCGCGCAGAACCCCGTGGTCCCCGCCTAGGAGCCGAACCTGCTGGCCGCTTCTGGGACTCAGTGCGGTGTACAGTAATAATGATGGAATCATACTCTCTATTGGAGTTTCTAAAGAAAGAGTAGTAACAGAGGTCTGAATTGCCTGTGTCCCCGTACCCAGCTGTACCGCCCCATATGTAATAAAGTGACAGCTTCCCAGGGGCAGCTCCAGGCACCAGCGCAGCAAATGTGTGCCTGGAGTGCCTAGCCGCAGGGGGCGGCATGCCAGTCGCCATGAGGGCAGCAGTCAGGCAACCTTTGGCGGCGTTTCTGCGGGTTATCTGCCGGTCCCACGGTTTTGGTGGCAATTCAGCCGAAGGTGCTGGATCGGCAGATCACCCGCAGAAACGCCGCTGAAGGCCGCCTGACTGCCATGCTTGGAGCGGCAGAAAACAGAGCTGCCCCTGCAGATTCCATTCAGACCTCTGTTACTACTCTTTCTAGCACATATCTACCTCTGTGTTCCCAGCTACAGCGTAGACATACAACTAATTAATTGGGTCCCTGAAGGTATCATTACTTTGTGCCAATTAAGTGTTGTAAAGTAGTCAAAGTGGGTCCAAGATTTGAGCCCTTGTGTTTCAGAAGAGGAGTCATTAAACTACAATGGTTTCCTTTTCTGTTACCAATGCAGGTGCCCCGTGCTTCAGTCTATGTAATGTAACACTTGGTCCCTGTCTATATTAGAGACATTTACATCAGTGTAATTAGATCAGTGCAAATTCCTAATGTAGATGACCTGCAGAGATGTAAAGTGATGTTTATGCATTCGTGAGTCTTACTCTGGTAACTTATTGAAGTAAGTTGCATTAGTGTGACTTTTAAGCCAGCTGTATATTTCGTGCAGCACGTCTATGTTAGGGGTTTGCTCTAGTGTTGGTGAAAACGTATCTAATGCTGACAGGGCCTTGGCTTTATGGTATGTATAGCAACCTTCTGAAAAAAAGCTGTGACTTTGACAGATGTTTCTTGAAAGTGCAACTATTTGCACATGACAAGTACTGCTGGTGCTTTTGCTGTATTATTGAAAGAACATGCCTATCGCAAATGGAAACACTGTAGAAAAGAATATTCTTAGCCTGTATCTACTCATTCTTCTCCCAACAAAGAACTCAACCACTCCAAAAGTCTAAGTCCTCCCTGACAGTTAAGAAGTTGGACCAGATATAGAATATATAACATGAAAATTATAACATGATCCAAAGGCTGTAAGCTAAAACTAGACAAATTCAGATGGGAAATAAGGTGTAAATTGTTAATTAACCATTGGAACAATTTACCAATGGTCATGGTGGATTCTCCTTTACTAATCATTTCTAAATCAAGATTGGATTTTTTTTTCTAAAATATATCCTCTAGGATGTCAGAATAGATAATCACAATGGTCTCCACACCTGGAGTCTATGACTCCATATCACTCACTAATATTGTCAGACAACAGTGGCTTTGGGGGGTTTACTGACCGTGATTTTTTTTTTTAAATCAACCCCTCAGAACCTTCAGACACTAACACAATAAACAATCACACATGTTTACTTTTAGGATAACCTAGAAAGGTAATGTTTCTGTTGGGATAAATACAGTGCTGACCCTACTTATGGGAATGCCAGAGGTATTTCCTCCTATCCTTTTATTACTTCTGGTACCCCAATGGTTTCATATATGCATCTCTTTTGCTATAGTACTAAACTCTGTCTAATTCCACATAAAACACTTTTCCAGAGCTGCTGATATTGTCAGAGAATCTGAAATTCTTAGTGTTGCTGGGAGAAAAAAGTTGGTGAGCTAGGCCCTGATCCAAAGTCCTCTGAAGTCTAGAGAATTCTACAAAGCTCAGTGAGGACCATACTGAAAGCAGTGGCTCTGGCAGAGTGAATAGTGAGCCCTAGTTATAGGCCAATGATATTTTAAATATTAATATCCTATGAGACATGAATGACAGAAACTATTGCTACATTCCACTGAAACTGGGGATTCAATTAACACAGTAGTTTTTTCTAGCATAGGTAGTTCATGAAATATTTGACCAAAGAATCGCATGATTACGGTCACCATCATGACTCTCCCCTTCTCAGACACACCTTGACTACAAATTGATTTTAGTGGCTTCCCTCTCTAGAACTGTTAGAAGTAGAACAAGTGTCATATAGTTATACATTCTGAAAGCTTGTAGTCCCAATTAGAGCTATGCAGGAACCAGAATTTCTATTCTGTGAAAAGTTACAAGTTGTGAAATTTTGTTTTCATTCTGATTCAGAATGAAGGCCAACAAAATTATTTTTTTCTGCATAACAGACTGGGATGGACAGAGTGGAGAAACTGGAATGTTCCACTCCATTGTTGGCTTTTTTAAAATAAATTACATGAAAAATTTTCAAAACAAAAAATCAAAATGGTTTGATAGTCAAAATATTTCAACTTCATTAAAATGTTTTTTTCTATTTAAAAATGAAATTTCAATATCTACACATTCCCCCTGAAAGTTTTGATTTTGACAAAATATCATTTTCCAACAAAGAAGTATTCCATCAGAAAATGTTTGACCAGCCATAATCCAAATTTTGAAATGGGAAAAATATTAAACTCTCAGGGTCTTATCAAAAGCTCGTTAGGCCATAGGTCATCAGAATATTGAATTGTTGATTTCTAGAATCAAAATGACCAAGGCAGTTATTAGAAGGACCTGATTTTAAGGTGTGGATGTCATCTAGTTATTAGAATATTTGTTCAATAGAGTCATACATTTAATTTAATGTTATGTTTTATCCCTTGGCTGTGCTTCTGTCTCCCCAATTCTAACAGACTGTTGTTAGCAATTCCTGCTTCTACATTCAAGAGGAGCTAAATGGGCTAAATAAAGTAAAATGGAGAAAATATATAACTAAAAAAAGAAAAAGATGATGAAGATGCTGAAATGAGATTTTTTGCTGTTTGAGTTCATTGATCATTGTAGCTGCTGATGAATGGAGAAAGAGGATGTGCTTTTGATGTTAGTATCGTATGGAACCTGATCATCCTCTCAAACTTTGCTGGGTGAGGAACCAGCCAAGAGACTCAAACTTTTCAGATTGTGCTGCTATTGGACTTTTAGATAATTAACAGTTAATGAAGATAAACATTAAAATGTCATTAAATAAGTTATATATCACCTACATCTTATTGAGTATGGTTTAATAACTTATTCAGTCTCATAAACACTTGCGCGTGGGGGGGGCAATACAAATGGCTCAAGATCAGTAAACTATAAAAGAACTGATCCTAGAAACAATGATCAGATAGGAACATTTACAGAACCCGACTCCTGTGTTCACCACCCTCCTGTTCTTCACCACATCACCTCTCACCAGCTTCATTCGCCTGCACTGAGCCACCACAGACCCCAGTTCTGCCATTTATCTGCATATAGCATCATCCACCATGATCATGACTTAAGATGGGTGTATATATGCAATGGGGGAGGGGGAGTGTCAAAGGAAAAAAGAGAGTAATTGTACATCAGGGACTAGCAAGTCCAAAGGGGGCAGAGAGAAGTGGAAAAGAGGTGGCAGATACAGCTGGACATTCTTACACCATAGTGACACCCTTGCAAAATTTCAAGCCCTTGTGCCAAAGCAAGAGTGCACTAGATCTTCTCAATACATTTGTAGTATGATGGGGGGTAAAAAAAAAAAAAAAAAAAAAAACATGGGTAAACTAAATTATTTTCCTTGTTCACAGAAATGACCAAACCATTACAACTAAAAACTTTCCAAAATATCAGTCTCAGGCAGATACCTGGCATGGAAGATTTCAGACCAAACAGCTTGTCAAAGTTACAAACAACTGAAAAGAGCACATTATAGTGGAAAGCATTGGGCAGCTTTACCTATAGGTATCGCTACCTTCACCACTTTATATCTTCAAGGAGATTTGAAACAAAGATTGTAACTATTTATAAACAAAGATTATTAATATTGTTCTCTCTTATCTTAGATTTATTATTTACTAGTTATTACAATGTTAATAACTGAGAATATGTTGGTTTCTTATCTTTCTTTTCCATGTGTAAATGTCTGATCAAAACTGTTATTGCTACTATTTAGGGCAAAATGATGACTTGTTCTATGTAGCCATACAGGAGAGTTACTGGGACAGAAAATTTTTCCCTTATCTTGTTTAGTCTTCCAGAATTCACATGTGGAGTGGATACCAAGCTCTGTAGAGCCTAGTCCCCCCTTATTTTGGTGAGGATTTAGTGGAGATGGTCAGAGAAGAGGGAGATCCTCAACTCTTCTTCCCCTCCCAGAGCAGCAGCCAATGTATCTTAGCCACTACAGAGGGGAAAATAATTAGCTACCAATGTGTCTTTCTAACAAGGGTGTCAAGCTGTCTAGAGTGGCTCAGGAGCATGGGTACCAAACTCTGGACAGACTGTTAAGAAGCAGAGCTCAAACCCCAAATTGGTTGTGAGTTCTATACTTGGATATCACCGATCAGGTATCAACTCCTCAAGCACTATAACAGCCTAACCATGGACTCAGACAGTCCTCTTAGGTACTCCACTCGTTCTTGCCAACCAGGTAAGTCTGCCTTTGTGACAGATGGTCCCTTAAATCAAAAATCGCAACAATATTCAGGTTACACCCACTCCCAAAGGACTAGTAATTTACCCCAAGCCAATTGTACCTTAGATCCCACATCAAAGACACTTGTAGCCAATCCTATAATAAATTATCTAACGATTTATTAACTAAGAAAAAGAAATGAGTTATTTTTAAGGTTAAAGCAAGTGAACACAGTGATTTACAGTGATAGATTCCAAAAAGGTGATATGGAGCTTGCATATTGCAGCAGCTTTTAAGTTCTCTAGGGCTAACTCAGGCTAAGCAGCTGGGTTATTCCTAGAAATCTTGTCCTCCCAAAGTCTAAGCAGCACAGAGACCCAGTTTCTTCTGGTCAAAGATTTTTATTCCCTTCCCCCAGAGTTCAAGCTGATGGGATGAGTCTTCAGAATCATAGAATCATAGGACTGGAAGGGAGCTCAAGAGGTCATCTAGTCCAGTCCCCTGCACTCATGGAAGGATCAAGTATTATCTACACCATCCCTGACTGACATGCACTTCTCTTCCTGGATTTGGGGTGGGGGTGGGGGAATCAGCAAAGTATTTCTCCTGTTTCACAATGGTTCATTTGATTTCAACGACCCTTCTTGTATGAGGGACCTAACACCTTCTGTAGGAAGCCAACCTTGACATTAATTAATGCTTCTTTCCCGTTTGGCGAGTTACACAGTTACAGAGGTACACAATGCAAACACTTAACATAATCTTATAACACGGGGTATAGATGTTAATCGAGATTAATACATGCAGCATCCTACAAACATTTCATAAAGTCTTAACAAGTTTTTATAAACCCAATGCCTGTTTTAATAATACTAACACCCTGGTGAGCCACACTGGTTTCCAGATATGCATTCGTCAGTGTTCAGTTGGGGCCTAAGGGCCTTGCAACGAGCCGACACCTGTTCTGCCAGTGTCACAAAGAGTTTGCCAAGGAAGGAGAAGCACAACTACACTGCTCCTTAATCAGGACAAAAAGTAAAGTTTCCATCTTGATTTCAGTTATCAACACTTATTATAAACACTTAATTTTACTATTAATAACATATATTTAATCATTGCTATTAAAGGATGCACATTAGCTCATTGAACAGCTACTTGGACCTATTTTCCTCGGAGAAAGAAAATGAAATTACACTAGAATGCATTTGGCGCCATTTACCCAACATTTTATACCATATTTGTTTGAAGGAAGAAATATCAATAAATCCAGTCACTAACATCAAGCAGATATTACTTGGCTTTTATAAATGGTATTAAGTTTGTTGCTACTAATAGTGCTCTTAGTAGCAATCTTTTGTATGGGTTCCTGATATTTGTGGAGTCTTTGATAAATTAACTTAGGGGAAATAGTTGTGTAAATTCATTCTGCTCTAATAATAATTTGATCCCATTATCATTTGTGCAGTTCCATAGTGTATGAAATAAAGACCCAGGTCCTGATTCTGGGTCTTCCCACTTGTATTAGTTTTACACCAATGTAACATCATTGCTTTTTTGGAATTACATGTGATTTACACCAGTTTGAGATCAAAATTAAGCCCGAACAATATGTACAATATCAGCCTGCCGAATGCATTCTGTTAGACTCATGTGTGCTTTGGTTAAATGAGGTTATTATTTAAGGACAATGATTAATTTTGGATATTCACAATTGTGGGCCTGAGTAAGAATTGATCTTTTTACTTTTAATTTTTTTGGGGGGAGATAAAAATATACATTATCTGTAGACATTATAATTATAAATGGAGTTGAACCCAGCCATAGCAGGGACACAGGTGTCCCTCCAAAAGTGGTGAAATTTAAATTCCTGTGAATGCCCCTGGAAAGGTATATCTATACTTGCAAACTCTTTCTACTGTAGGCAAGTACATGTACGACTTAAGAGGGGAGTCTGATAACCAAATCAGCTGGAGCACCACAGTGTGTCAGTCAGTGTTTGTTGGCAGACCAACAGCAAGAAGATATGGCTGCTGAGGCTGACAAGTATGTTCCAAATGGAGGTGCTTTCTGCTCTGTCTTGGAGCTTCTGGAAGGGGCAGAAAGTTGGATGTTGCCCTCCTTTAGCCATCATGTGCCTCACAGAAAACATGGGTTTCGTTCTGGACACATGTCCAGCATCACACTATATATATATACACACACACACACACACACACACAATCCCACCCGAGACATTTTAATATAAAACTATTGTGAAATTTAGATTTGTAGACAGCTCATTCCAATTAAATTCTATGGATTTCAGAAGGCCATCTCTCTTTTGTAAAAAGCACCATAGATGTGACCTTAAAAAATCACTTATTTTTGTATTTCTCTAAATGCATAGCATTATTATTTATGATAATATTATTATCAGTATTATCACAGTATTCTTGCCACCAAGTTAAAGAAGTATGGGCTGGATGAATGGACTGTAAGGTGGATAGAAAGCTGGCTAGATCGTCGGGCTCAACGGGTAGTGATCAATGGCTCCATGTCTAGTTGGCAGCCGGTTTCAAGTGGAGTGCTCCAAGGGTCGGTCCTGGGGCCGGTTTTGTTTAATATCTTTATTAATGATCTGGAGGATGGTGTGGACTGCACTCTCAGCAAGTTTGCAGATGACACTAAACTAGGAGGCGTGGTAGATACACTAGAGGGTAGGGATCGGATACAGAGGGACCTAGACAAATTAGAGGATTGGGCAGAAAAAAACCTGATGAGGTTCAACAAGGACAAGTGCAGAGTCCTGCACTTAGGACGGAAGAATCCCATGCACTGCTACAGACTAGGGACCGAATGCCTAGGTAGCAGTTCTGCTGAAAAGGACCTAGGGGTCACAGTGGACGAGAAGCTGGATATGAGTCAACAGTGTGCTCTTGTTGCCAAGAAGGCTAACGGCATTTTGGGCTGTATAAGTAGGGGCATTGCCAGCAGATCGAGGAACATGATCGTTCCCCTTTATTCGACATTGGTGAGGCCTCATCTGGAATACTGTGTCCAGTTTTGGTCCCCACACTACAAGAAGGATGTGGAAAAATTGGAAAGAGTCCAGCGGAGGGCAACAAAAATGATTAGGGGTCTGGAGCACATGACTTATGAGGAGAGGCTGAGAGAACTGGGATTGTTTAGTCTCCAGAAGAGAAGAATGAGGGGGGATTTGATAGCAGCCTTCAACTACCTGAAGGGGGGTTCCAAAGAGGATGGAGCTCGGCTGTTCTCAGTGGTGGCAGATGACAGAACAAGGAGCAATGGTCTCAAGTTGCAGTGGGGGAGGTCCAGGTTGGATATCAGGAAAAACTATTTCACTAGGAGGGTGGTGAAACACTGGAATGCGTTACCTAGGGAGGTGGTGGAGTCTCCTTCCTTGGAGGTTTTTAAGGCCCGGCTTGACAAAGCCCTGGCTGGGATGATTTAGCTGGGAATTGGTCCTGCTTTGAGCAGGGGGTTGGACTAGATGACCTCTTGAGGTCCCTTCCAACTCTGATATTCTATGATTCTATGATGGACAGTAGACCAGTGGTGGCAAGATCTTTTTAAATCAGTAAGCCCACATGAATCATCTTGTAAGACTATGCCTGTGTGCAACCTTTGACCCTGAAAGTGGGCTTTGAGAAAGATCTAGCTTTTTGAACTGGCAAGGATTTGATCCAAGCAAATATTCATGTCCATTAATAATAATAATAATAATAATTAATGATTCAGCAAAAAGTGACCTCTGCTTTACACATAGTTTACCTAACAACTTAGTTACTGGGTAAGTACAAGAATGGATACTGATGTATTTTTAACAATTTTATTAACTGATAACAGCATTACAATAGTAATTGGGGAAAAAAATTAAATGATAGGTATGCCCTTTAGAAAACAAAAACAGACTCATCGTACAGTCAGACATAGCATATTATCCCAGTGTTCATTAGACTGCAGAAGAATCATTCTAATGACTAGATGTGCTGGCATTATTGCTTCTAGTTTCTGACTGATCATTTTTATGATGAAAAATCTAGCATGTTTACAGTGGAGAGCAATCTACTCTTATTAGCCTGCTATCAAGTCTTTCTTCATATTGCTATATATATAAAGCCTCTGTGCAGGATATTATTACAGTTAGTACATGGAGAAAATAATCACAGTGCAAATGGAAACACTAACAATGCTGTACAGAACTAAGTCATTATGGAGATTTTCATAACTTTCAGAAAATGAAGCTATCAACCTATCTGTTCCCTCAGATTCAAACTGTACATTGCATAGCACACAGTGATGAAGTTATATTTGCCTATTCCTCATAAACAGAAAAAGCAGCAAGCTAATTTGTATTAATGAACATCTCCCCCCTTGAACATTATCCCAACATCAAAGCTGAATTTGAAGGAAATTTGAGGTTTAATTAATTTTTTGGCATTTAGTTAACTTTTCCCCTGCATCATTTTCCATTTATTCACCCCTTGTTGTTCCAAGTGTGGGACACTCAGCTGGAAACTGAGATGGAAGACCTGAAATATGTACCTCTTAAAAGATTAAATGTTCATACCCTAGTTCAAACTACATGTGCTATGAATAATCTCTAATATTAGTTTAAGGTTCACTTTTTCTTCAAATATTTTTCCGCCAACAAACTCATTTGCTAGAATATGGTTATTTTTATTACAGTAGAGCCTAGGTCCAGCCATAGCCCAAATCAAGGCTTCATAGTGCTAATCACTGTATAAACACATAGGAAACAGTGTTTCTGATCTGAAAAGCGTACAATCTAAGTAGTCAACATCAAAAATTATTCCTGCTTTATAAATTGAGGATTTAGGTACATAGACCTTGATCCAGCTCCCATTAAAGTCAATGGGAGCCACTATACTGTCCTTAATTTGAGTTGGATGAGGCTCAGAGAGATTAAGCAATTTAAGTGAAACAGCTGAGCGGTGAACAGCGGAAAGGCTAACAGAGAGAGTTTGACTGGGAGTTTGTCTGGGAAAAGCCCACTGAGGCTTCATCTTGCAGGCTTCTCTGAGTAATTACTGCAACAGCTGAGGAAGCCCTTAGAAGGAATGTAATATGGATGGTGAGCAATCAGCTGTTGTGACCTGCACAGGATGTGCCATGTTTGTCTTTCTTCCACCGGACAGAAGCGACTTTATCTGTACAAAGTGCAACTGGTCTCCATATTGGAAGAGAAGGTTCAAGGTCTGGAGAAACAAGTATCTACCCTGCATTGCATAAGAGAAAATGAAGATTTCCTGGACAGATATCAGGATATGCTTCTATAGGCACAACATTCTGAAGAATCAGAGCAGGCTGCGCAGTGGGGACAGAAGGACGGTGAAGAAATTTGGCAGCATGTGACCTCCAGAAGAAGAAAAGGGAGTGTCCAAGTACCAGCAATGCAGAAACAGGTGAGCAACCGTTTTCATGTTCTCTCCACACGTATTAATGCGGAGAGTGGACTAGATGATACATCTGAGGAAAGGGAGCAGAAGGAGACTCCACCGATTGGAAGGCATGAGATGCACTGTCTTAGGGATGGGAGTTCCACAAGCACCATTCCCAAGAGAAGGCAGCGGGTGGTGGTGGTGGTCAGGGACTCCCTCCTCAGGGGGACTGAGTCATTAATCTGCTGTCCCAACCAGGAAAACCGAGAAGTGTGCTGCTTGCCAGGAGCTAGGATTCATGATGTACAGAGAGACTGCCGAGACTCATCAAGCCCTCGGATCACTACCCCTTCCTGCTTCTCCATGTGGGCACCAATGATTCTGCCAAGAATGACCTTGGATCACTGCAGATCAGGTTGCTCTGTGAACAAGGATAAAGGAGTTTGAGGCACAAATGATGTTCTTGTCCATCCTCTCTGTGGAAGGAAAAGGCCCGGATAGACCCCGTTGAACCATGGAAGTCAACGAATGGCTACGCAGGTGGTTTTGGAGAGAAGGCTTTGGATTCTTTGACCATGGGATGGTGTTCCAAAAAGGAGGAGTGCTACGCAGAGATGGGCTCCACCTAACGAAGAGAGGGAAGAGTATCTTCGCAAGCAGGCTGGCTAACGTAGTGAGGAGGGCTTTAAACTAGGTTCACCGGGAGAAGGAGCCCAAAACCCTGAGGTAAGTGGGGAAGTGGGATACTGGGAAGAAGCATGAGCAGGAGAGCAAAAGAGGGGAGGACTTCTGTTTCACACTGAGAAAGCAGAATGATCAGCAAGTTATCTTAAGTGCCTATACACAAATGCAAGAAGCCTGGGAAACAAGCAGGGAGATCTAGAAGTCTGACACAGTCAGGGAATTATGAGGTGATTGGAATAACAGAGACTTGGAGGGATAAATCAAATGATTGGAGTACTGTCATGGATGGATATAAACTGTTCAGGAAGGACAGGCAGGGCAGAAAAGGTGGGGGAGTTGCATTCTATGTAAGAGAGCAGTATGTCTACTCAGAGCTCTGGTATGAAACTGCAGAAAAACCTGAGAGTCTCTGGATTAAGTTTAGAAGTGTGAGCAACAAGGGTGATATCATGGTGGGAGTCTGCTATAGACCACCAGACCAGGAGGTGGATGAGGCTTTCTTCCGACAACTAACAGAAGTTACTAGATCACAGGCCCTGATTCTCTATCACCCTGATATCTGCTGGGAAAGCAATACAGTGGTGCACAGACAATCCAGGAAGTTTTTGGAAAGTGTAAGGGACAGTTTCCTGGTACAAGTGCTGGAGGAACCAATGAGGGACAGAGGTCTTCTTGACCTGCTGCTCACAAACAGGGAAGAATCAGTAGGGGAAGCAAAAGTGGATGGGAACCTGGGAGGCAGTGACCATGAGACAGTAGAGTTCAGGATCTTGACACAAGGAAGAAAGGAGAGCGGCAGAATACAGACCCTGGATTTCAGAAAAGCAGACTTTGACTCCCTCAGGGAACAGATGGGTAGGATGCCCTGGGGGAATAACATGAGGGGGAAAGGAGAGCTGGTTGTATTTTAAAGAATCCTTATTGAGATTGCAGGAACAAACCATCTCGATGTGTAGAAAGAATAGTAAATATGGCAGGCAACCAGCTTGGCTTAACAGTGAAATCCTTGCTGACCTTAAACGCAAAAAAGAAGCTTACAAGAAGTGGAAAATTGAACAAATGACCAGGGAGGAGTATAAAAATATTGCTCAGGCATGCAAGGGTGAAATCAGGAAGGCCAAACCACACTTGGAGTTGCAGCTAGCAAGAGATGTTAAGAGTAACAAGAAGGGTTTCTTCAGGTATGTTATCAACAAGAAGAAAGTCAAGGAAAGTGTGGACCCCTTATTGAATGAGGGAGGCAACCTAGTGACAGAGGATGTGGAAAAAGCTGATGTACCCAATGCTTTTTTTGCCTCCGTCTTCACGAACAAGGTCAGCTCCCAGACTACAGGACAGCGTGGGGACGAGGTGACCAGCCTTTTGTGGAGAAAGAAGTGGTTCAGGACTATTTAGAAAAGCTGGATGAGTACAAGTCCATGAGGCCGGATGCTCTGCATTCAAGGGTGCTAAAGGAGTTGGCAGATGTGATTGCAGAGCCATTGGCCATTATCTTTGAAAATTCTGGATGATTGGAGGAGTCCCAGATGACCGGGAAAAGGCTAATGTAGTGCCCATCTTTAAAAAAAGGGAAGGAGGAGGATCTGGGGAATACAGGCCAGTCAGCCTCACCTCAGTCCCTGGAAAAATCATGGAGCAAGTCCTCAAGGAATCAATTTTGATGGAGGAAAGTGATCAGGAAAAGTCAGCATGGATTCACCAAGGGCAATTTATGCATGACTAACCTAATTGCCTTCTATGATGAGATAACTGGCTCTGTGGATGAGGGGAATGCAGTGGACGTGTTATTCCTTGACTTTAGCAAAGTTTTTGATACAGTGTCCCACAGTATTCTTGCCAGCAAGTTAAAGAAGTATGGGCTGGATGAATGGACTATAAGGTGCAGGGCCGGTGCAACCACTAGACAAACTAGGCGGTTGCCTAGGGTGCCAAGTGGTTGGGGGCACCCTGGGCCATCCTTAGGTATAGGCAGCTGGGTAGGACACCTGAAAATTTGGGGCACCACTGGGTCTTAGTGTCCACCCCCTGCTTTTCCTATCCCTGTTCTGACCCTTCTTGCAGGCTCCGAGTCTTCCTGGGAAGGGGACCTAGTAGTTAAAAGAGAAAAAGCCTCCAGCCTGCCAGACCTATTAGCACAACACTGAAACTGTTAAAGAGCCATTCAAGGGGTAATGAAGTCATTTAACAGGCATTTGCCAACCCCCAAGTATATACTGTCAGTTTCTGAATGTACTGACAAAAACAGTTGTGCATGACTGTAATATTTACTCAGAACATGTTACTCTACAGGACCTTAGTTTAAAATTTGCTTTAAAAATATTTCATTAGTGAGTTGGTGAAGATTATAAAATCACATCTCTAAAACATCCTTGCATAGATTTTTAGATGCACAATCTTCTTTAGCCTTAAATGCTTGGATCTTCAGACATATGGTTTTTAAAATAAATTCTTCAAAAGACCACCCTTATCTAAAATACACATTTTAATTACTATAGTAAAGAAACTTACTTCCAAAGTCTTCCTGTCCTTTCTGTCCATCCATTTCTCCCTTCACTGCCTCCCCTCCCCTATTGAAGAGAGCACTTAAAGGGACAACAGCCCTTTGCTTCCAGATAGCTGGACAAAGAGTTTCCCTTTCTTTACTTCTGACTATCTGATGAACTAGTTTTAAGAGAATCCTCCAGAAAAATAAGTACCTTAGTAAGATATAAAATCATTTGTTATGCCTAAAATCTTTGGAAACATATTTTTTTTAAAGTTGGTGGAACTTCATAAACATCTGTATTGTTATGGAGATCACACACAGTAAATTAGTGTTCCCTTTTTCTAAAAGCGAAGGAACATTGTTATGAACACACTAAACCACTGTGACTGATTAATTTAAAATAATGTCTGTTTCAGTGAGTAAAATATGTAGTAAACTGGAATGATTATTTTATGAAGGCTTAAGAGTACATTTAAAATACAAAATAAGCTTAGAAATACTAATTAAGAAAATGTAAAACAGATAAGAGCTGCATCATATATTCCATAATATTTAATGTTGTATTCAGCAAGACAGCTTACTCACCCTTACTACAAAGTTTTTGCAAATAAATGTCTGACAAACTTCAGGGCATATCAAAAAACCTGTGACTGACATTTTTTATTCTCAAGCTTAGTGCTTTTAATTAGGTACCTTCTCATGACCATTCTGCGTGAGGGAGAGAGTACAGGGGTCTCTGCGGGGAACTGTGACTCTCTGCCACCGTGAAGCGGGACGGGTGTCTTGTTATTCTTTCTGCTTTGTCCCTCCGCCACCCTCCCTCCCCCCGCGCCGGGCTGCAAGCTCAGGCTGCCATGGGGCATACGGGCACCAGTTTAATAATACTGCAGAGGGCCCCATAAATCCTAAGGACGGCCCTGCGGGCGCCAAAAAAGCAGTGCCCTGGCTTGGCAGGGAGGAGCCACCTTCCGGAGGCACCGGAGAGCCAGAGCGTCGGCTTGCAGGGCAGTGAGCCCCAGCAATGGAGGAGCCGGCACAGCACAGGGGGGCAGCAGCCCTGCAAAGGCAGCGGCACTGTTAACAGGGAGCAGCCGTGCCCCCCAACCCTCCTGCCCAGGCTGTGGCCTGGTGTCCTTCCCCCCACACGGGCTCTGCCACTCCCGGGCATGTGAGCCACCGCCGGAGTGCGGGGCCCTGAGCCTGCTCCAGGAGGGGCAGCGGTGGTGGCAGCTCACACTCCTGGGAGCTGCAGAGTCCGAGAGTGGTGAGGAGGGAGCCAGGGGGCACATGGGAGCCTCTGCCTGCATGCATCTGCTGCAGGAGGGGGGGCGCCGGGCCACAGCCTGGGCAGGAGGGGCGGAGGTGCGGTTTCTCCCCGCTAGCGGTGGCGGCGCCGCCTTTGCAGGGCTGCTGCCCCCCTGTGCTGTGCCGGCTCCTCCATGGCTGGGGCTCGCCGCCCCCACAAGCGGGTTGCTCTGGCTCTCTGGTGCCTCCAGAAGGCAGCACCTCCCTGCCAAGCTGCTGCAGTGGCCCAAGCCCAGCAAAGCCAGTGAGTGGACTCGGGGTAGGGGCCGCCAGGGTAGGGTGAGGAGGGCTCACAGGGTGGTTGTGCACTCTCCAGGAGAGTTCAGGGGGTGGGGAGAGAGGAACCTGGTCTGGGGAGCAGCCCCTGGGGTCTATAAAGGCTCATTGGGATTTGCCCCTCAATGAAACGATGTTAACGGGGGGAGGGAGGGAGGAGAGTGCAAGGTAGAAGTTTCACCTAGGGCACAAAATATCCTTGCACCAGCCCTGATAAGGTGGATAGAAAGCTGGCTAGATCGTCGGGCTCAATGGCTAGTGATCAATGGCTCCATGTCTAGTTGGCAGCCAGTATCAAGCAGAGTGCCCCAAGGTTCGGTCCTGGGGCCGGTTTTGTTCAATATCTTCATTAATGATCTGGAGGATGGCGTGGACTGCACCCTCAGCAAGTTTGCAGATGACACTAAACTGGGAGGAGTGGTAGATATGCTGGAGGGTAGGGATAGGATACAGAGGGACCTAGACAAATTAGAGGATTGGACCAAAATAAATCTGATGAGGTTCAACAAGGACAAGTGCCAAATTTGTTTGCCAGCATTGTCTACTGGCTAGTGTTTTGGGAATCAGGAGACTTTGGGACTAATTACAGCTCCACCACTGACTTGCTTTGTGACGCTGAACAAAAATACCTCACTTTTGCCAAATCCTGCACTTAGGACGGAAGAATCCCATGCACTGCTACAGACTACGTGTGCCCGCGTACTGGTCAGCGGACGAGCATCCGCTGAAATGCCGCTGACAAGCAGCGTCATCCAGAGGCATCGCTGCCGAAATGACGCCGATTTTGGGCTGTATAAGTAGGGGCATTGCCAGCAGATCGAGGGACGTGATCATTCCCCTCTATTCAACATTGGTGAGGCCTTATGTGGAGTACTGTATACAGTTATGGGCCCCCCACTACAAGAAGGATGTGGAAAAATTGGAAAGAGTCTAGTGGAGGCAACAAAAATGATTAGGAGGCTCGAGCACATGACTCATGAGGAGAAGCTGAGGGAACTGGGATTATTTAGTCTGTAGAAGAGAAGAATGAGGGGGGATTTGATAGTTGCTTTCAACTACCTGAAAGGGGGTTCCAAAGAGGATGCATCTAGACTGTTCTCAGTGGTACCTGATGACAGAACAAGGAGTAATGGTCTCAAGTTGCAGTGGGGGAGGTTTAGGTTGTATATTAGGAAAAACTTTTTCACTAGGAGGGTGGTGAAGCACTGGAATGCGTTACCTAGGGAGGTGGTGGAATCTCCTTCCTTAAGGAGTCTGGTGGCACCTTAAAGACTAACAGATTTATTTGGGCATAAGCTTTCGTGGGTAAAAACCTCACTTCTTCAGATGCAACGACTCCTTGCTGTTTTTGTAGATACAGACTAACACAGCTACCCCCTGATACTTGTCTCCTTCCTTAAAGAATTTTAAGGTCAGGCTTGACAAAGCCCTGGCTGGGATGATTTAGTTGGGGTCCTGCTTTGAGCAGGGGGTTGGACTAGATGACCTCCTGAGCTCCCTTCCAACCCTGGTATTCTATGATTTAAGGTTTCATTACATGTCTGTGGAATATCTGGGAAGTGAGCCCAAATTGCCACTCTGTCAATCCAGTGCCACAGCCACATGACTGTTCTTTGAGAACTAATGATAATCTGGCATCAATAAAGGTTATTAACACCTAATCAAGGAGGACACCTGTGGTCTATTAGCTAGCAGATGTTTACTGAATTGGAACCTTAATGGTTCAGTCAATAGAGTGGAATAAGAACATTTCTTCTGCAAATCCAATAGGAGCAGATGTATTAAAACAAAAATGTGAGTGCATAATAATTAACTAATTCAATGTGACTAGCAACACTTATCTGTTCCCAGGACAGTGGATGAAAAGCTGTGGCAAATAGTCAAGCTCTTCATGAGCTTGAATGAGATACAATAGCTAACAATTATTGTTCAGCTAAATGTGATCTCTCCTGATGAGAATACTTCAGAGTAGTATGTGCAGGATTGCAATGTATTTTGACAGTCCAAACTACTGAATGATCTACATTTTAGAACTTTGTAGAAAATATATATTTTGTTGGAATAATGGGGTACCCACCACACCAGGAGTGTGATTATAGAAGATTTTAGTGACTTAAGGTCTGAGAACTAGCCCTAAAGCTAACATTTAGGGACCACTGGCATTCACAAACCCCTGCCCATCTGCTACCTAACTTCCCTAAACATCTAAATTTCTGTTGGTGGGCATGCACACAGCTACCTTACTCCCTGCACCACTGAGCTGCTCAGTGCATAACTCACACCTAAGTTCTGGTGAGATTCTCAAACTAGGCATTCTCCTGCGCATGTCACCTGTGGGACCAGAGTTGGTAGCTGTACTCAAAACATGCCTAATCCTCACAAAAAGATAGTCAATGTAACCCTTTCTACCCAATAGCCCATTGGTTAGAGCACTCAGTAACAATATAGGAGACCCAGGTTTAAATCACCATTGTGCTTAATTGGGAGAAGAACCTTGAACACAACTCTGTACTTTGAGGAAGATTTTGAGATAATCAATGACTGGGAGGAATTCACAGAAAGAAGACTCTTAACATATGGTCTCTACTTGAGTACTTGAGGTATTAACCATCTGGAATCCAGGCTGGCACAAGAGCTTTAAACTAGGAGATGACAGGAGACAGTTGGGAGAGACTTATGTAATCTCCATGCCTAGCTTCAAATAGTGAGAGATAATGGAACACCACAAGGTAAGAGCATGGACAATAAGGCAAAAGAAAGGCAAACGTTGATTGGAATAGTAATCAGGTAGGTGTTACAGTTAGTTAAAAGACTACACATAATCCAACTGGAAAACTGGGTAAGATCTGAAGGAAACAATGGAAGGGTAAATACCAGGGAAAGAAGAGCTATTTAAGCAAAAGGACAATGCTGGCCAATTTATAACCATTTGTGCCAAGAAAATGGAACATGGCAATTAGAAAAAAGGTTGCTAACCATTAGAGAGGTGAGGTTTGGAATAGCCTCCCAAAAGAAGTAGTGAGGCAAACAATGTAATTAATTTTAAGAGAGCTGGACAAATTTGAGAGTGATTGTACAATGGGGTTGCTTGTGATGGTAGGGATCACTTCTTATTTATGTCATATGTTTCTAAAAGCTTATGTTTCAGGATTTCAATACACAAGGGTGAGGAAGGGATTCCTGCCAATCATATTCTGGGACAGTTTTTTAATCTCATTCCCCTGAAGCCTCAGAGATGGCCACAGCCAGCAATTATGCTTGGCTGTCTTGTTCTTGCTCACATGCTCAGGGTCAAAATGATCACTATAGGTGGGGTCAGGAAAGAATTTTCCCCTAGGTATGATTGACAGTGAGTTGGGGGTGGCAGGGGAACCAACTTCCTCTGAAGCATGCACATGTGTGTCATTTGTGAGTACTGTTTGCAAATGCCTCTCACTTAATCATTTCCCTGCCATTGTAGAAACCTGTGACAATAGTTTAATCTTCTGTGGTCTGTAATACTTTGGACTCATTTCAGTTGCAGTGTTTAACATGCAGGTGCTGCTGGTGGCCTGCAATATACAAGGAGGGCAGACTAGATGTGGTGGTCCCTTCTGGACTTAAATACTAAGATCTCCTGAGTGACCTAACGGTGATTGGACTATTGTCCATAATGGGGGTGAGGTGTGTCTGTCGGGGGGGGGGGGGGAGGGAGGGAGAGAAACAAAACCAAACTTGTTCTACCTTCTATAAATAATTAAATATGGGGAGAGATAAAATAACTTTAGCCCAGGAGTTAGGAAACCACTATCACCCTGGTTTCTCCACAAGAGAGGGCTGACCTAGCTTAGGTATCTCCCACCTGTAGGGAACCACCTGCCTCTACTCTGGGTTCACAGCTGTGAAATCTCTCATGGGGTTGGGTGTCTTAAGCCATCTCCTTGGACTTTCCTAGTGGCTAGCTTCCACTCCCTACTCAGGCTCACAAAGCCAACACACTTTCTTGACACCTATAGAAAGGTTGACTCACTGCTGGACCACCACCTTGCACCTGGGTAAGGTATAGCTAGCTATTCTCCTCTCTAGCAATGTTCCTGCAATGATCTACCTCTTCTTGTGACTTGGGCCTCTGGCCAGATCACATGTTAGTCCCACACATTCTAAAGGTAACAAAGTCCAACAAAAGCTCAGTGTCCCTACAAAATGCCTTCAGCCCTCTGTGTCTCTTAATCCTCACATTCTTCTCTCAGGGCTCTCAGTAATCCTTATTTCCTTCTCCAGGCTTCATGCCCTGGCTGATAGGGGAACCCAGTCCCACTCTCTATGTTGAGCTCCATTTAAGGACCTCAGGACAGACAATTAAGGTTCACTCTGCCAAACTCCTTGTTGGCACTTCCCTGGACTACTTCCTGATTGTAGGCTTTTCTCACCACCTCTTTAAGTTTACTCTAAAAAACAGAGCCAGGATGCTTCCTCAGAATCCCCCAGTAAATCCAAAACCACAAGAGGAAATTTAAACCCACATCTGCCCTCCTTAAGC
Organism: Malaclemys terrapin pileata; assembly: GCF_027887155.1. Taxonomy (NCBI): domain Eukaryota; kingdom Metazoa; phylum Chordata; order Testudines; family Emydidae; genus Malaclemys; species Malaclemys terrapin. The sequence continues at coordinate 39,916,154 of NC_071509.1, read as the reverse complement.
TCGTCATTTCATCCCTCTGTTCCTCACTTGAACACCTCCCAGGACTCTCCCCCAGAAGTCTAGAACCTGCTTTATTATCAGAGCTCCCCACTAGAGCTTCCTCCACCTCAGTGGCTAACTGTATCTCTTCTGGATTCTTGACAGTCTTTACTACTTAGTAGAGGATTCCTCCTTGACCTTCCTGATCTTTCCACTTGTTAAGCCCAAAGAACAGCTGTAGAATTTTTCTCCCCCCAATGGTTTTCTGTTCCGGGCTCCTTGCCTTTATAGAAACCACCTAGTTCCTTTCCCAGCTGGGACTCATCTTTAATTGGGGTTGCCCATGTTCCAGGTGCAGCCAAATGGGTAAATTAGCCTCTCAGGCTCACAATACCTCTTTTAAAGACAGGATGAAGTATATACCCCATTACAGCACCTAACTATCCCCTTGCATTTTATGGGGAGTTTAGGCCCCTAATTCAGGGTTGTAAATGCCACTAAGTGGCACAGTTTTTAAAAGCTGGGCTTTGCACTGCCTAATTCTTCCTTTTGAATCAAGTCCTTAGCGGTCAATTTGGAGGAAGGTGTCTCAGTAATGCTCTGGGATGCAGGACATATTACCTCCACAGCATTAAGGAATTTTCAGGTAATCACTATAGGAATATCAGAGTAGGAAGTATGACAGAGATAGCAGAATCCTAGAAGCTTGTGTACTTTGATTTTTAGTTTTGCTAGGGCTTCTTCTTTGGGAGGCCACTGCTAAGGATGCCTTCTATTCAGAGGCCACAGGTCGAAGCACAGACAAAGTAAAACAAGGTATAAACTTGAGATGATCAAAGGGGCAACATTTTGTTTTAGATAAAATTTAAAGAAATGGCACAGTTTTCAAACATCTTATTTCCCATTATACAGATTTCATCTACCCAGTCTTTGGGTATCTGTGGATTTTGAATCTATCCAAATACCATGTGTCTAATGAACACTTGAATACAAATTCTACTGAACATACTGCTTCACACTGCATTTATAATTTCAAGGAGTAGCCCATAAATCCATCTGATTTATTGTATTTGACAGATGCTATATCATCTGGGAGCAAAGGTACAAAAATATCTCCATGGAAGAGCTCAGGATATACACCTGTCTTTTGTCTGACATAATGTGTTCTGATCTGCACATTCTTTACCCTTGAGGCTGTGAAGAGATACAAATATGGAAAGGCAGACATTCCTTCAACACTTCTGGTGTTGCTGGTGGCTAGAAGACACTTGTTATATCACCAGCATATATGTTGCCTTTATTGTAGAGACTTGCCTTGTTGTTGATTTATGTTTTGGGAGTTTTATTCCCATGTGTACCCATTTCAAGGTGAGAGAAATATGTTGTAGTTCTTAATTGCTTCCTTATACACACCATTTTAATCCTATTTCATTACATCCGCTAATGAGCAATTTTAACATCATGTGTTTTGTGTGTTTTTTGTTAAGTTGCTCTTGAAGAATATGAGTGATGGAACAGTGTACTCAGGACTGAAGAATAGCATTTCTCCCAAGTTTCTGCACTCCATTTTTTTTTTGCCTACATTATTAATAGAGTGTATTAACATTCAGTGTATTATAATCTTTGACATCCACAAACTTCTTACCTCATTTCTGGGTCTTGTGTTTTGTAGGGTGTACAAAGCAGTGGCTGACTGAAATATACCCCCTTTTGGGAATATTTTGGGATAATCAAGTTCCAAAAGTTACTAATATCAGATAATTCACAATATCTATATAGGGATCCTTGATTAAATAAAGCTTTTCCACCCTCTTCCTATTTAACTCTTGTACACATTCCTCCTTTAAAATCTTTTAGAAACTACTCAACAAAATAGTGTTTAGTTTTGTTTTTTTACAAAGGGAATATTGAATACACCCATTGTTTAACTGTGATATATATAATCTAGCTTTTCTCATTGCCATTTATGCTATTTGATTTACTGGGAATGGATCTGTTATCTAACAAATTTTCAGTAGCTTACTTTATGGTTGGAAAGTCTGAAATGGGAGTATCTCTGGATACAGAAATTATTTCAGCATGTTGATACAGTGTAGAGGGCCTTAAATCAAACCCCAAAATCCAAATCTCTTTCCGCCAAATCTCAGGCTGAGGTTGAAAAACCTGATATGAATTTCACAAAGGGCCTCTTTCTATGCATGTCAAACCAAACCTTGAGATCCAAACACCCCAAATATTGGAAAATGATGATGCAGAAATGGATACAAATTCTGTCACTTGAGCCAATCTTTAAAATACAATAAGCAAAACTTGGAAGCAGATGAGAACAAAATCTATTAGCTATCAATGATTGTGAGATCATTGTTTCTTTATAGAACCAGTCCTCATAAAGAAGAATGCATTTCTGTATTAAGTACACATTATACCATTAAAATGAAATAACAAGGATGATTTTACAAAAGAAGCCATTTGTTCTAGAAGACTCATCAAGGAGGTTAGCTGTGAAAAACCATAGGATTTTTGTTTTTAAAATTCTGTAGTAAAGCAAGGGAGGAAAGTTAAACACATTTAATACAAAACAATGAGAGAGTAGTTCATTGACAGATGGCAAATTAGCTTCCCCCTTCCTCTGACTTTTGTCCAGGCTCCACAGCACATCATAAATCCTACAAAAATTATATAATGGCTTGTCTACATGGTGCAGTATTCTGCATCAGAGAGGTGTTAATTCTAGTGGGCAGTAGCATGTCATGCACAAACTGGCTCATGAGGAGCACACACTAAAAACATTAATGTATTCCTGTTTCAAAACGATGTTAATGTGCACTGGGGAATTTTTACTGTGTGCCAGCAGAGTCCATTTGTGTTGGTTAGTGTGTGACACACCAGTGCACACCACCATTTACACACCTCTTGTGAAGCTGAGCCTTGGGAAATCAGCTGTAAAACAAACAACACATTTGTGCTGAAGCCGTGCATCTGATATTAATTCTTTAAGACTTAGAGAGAGAGACGTCTATGACATCTGAAGATGCATTTGTGCAGAGAGCAGTAAAACATGCAATACTCAGATGTCAGCAAGTGAACTGGAATGTTGTCTCTGGTCAACTCTGGACTGTTCAGATTTTGTTCTGAAACAAGAATAAGAAGAGATTTTAACATTCTTTGTTCCAAGTCTCCAGCTATATCAGATAAGTCCAGTTAATATTTGGAGGGGACACTTATAAGAAATATAAAGGGAGCTGTAAGAAATACTATTAGTGATTCAGTACATTTTGCCTTTACTTCTCACAGAGCTGGCTGATTTGGATAAAAACCTGCCACCAGACAGTTCACAAAATTCAAAACTAGGTAAAATGCTGGCACTATTGAAGTCTATGAAAGTTTTGTGGTTGAATTCAATGAAAGCCCGGACTTCATCCTGGGTTTTTGTTTGACTTGTTCATATCTACTTATTTGTTTCAGAACATTCATGAAAGCAAAGTTTCCATGTGAGTATTTGAACAAAGCAAACGTCTATTCCCTAAACAAGCTTAGTTTAATTGCAAAATAAAGTTTAATGACAAAACTGATTTTTTTCACATGAAAGCAGAATTAATTTTAGGTCATCCTGTCAGTGTACCATGTGATTTTGATGGCAAGCCATAAAATTTGAACTGTAAATTTTGTATAGCAAATAATCAACTCAATATTCATTATGAACAATTCCTTGATGAAATATGTTAAGTAAAATTGTTCATTAAGTTTTTGAATAACAAACAAACTTGAAAACATTATGATCTGTATGATCAATCTGAACAGAAAAAAAGTACTAAATTCATCTCCTATGATAGCTATGAATAGTTATAATTGGTGCTGAACCAGTGTCCCAAAATGGCATTACTGTCCAATGTGGGCACCCTGGCAATTGATGGGTAATGCTTATTAGTGAGTCAGAACAATCTTATCCCATTGTTTTCATAAATCTTCAGAATCAGTTGAGACTCTTTTTAAGAAAGCAGGTTGATCCCTCTTTTACAATCATTTTGCAGTTCTAGTGTCAAAAAAGATAAAACTTGCAAATTGAGAGACTCCTTAAACCTGACTTAGTTAAAGCATTTGCTATAAATATATTTCATGTAAGAATTTGACTTAAAACTGCCTGAGGGAATCTTTTGCCATTTTGATACTATTATCCAAGGGACAGATCACTCCTTTCAGAGAGAAACCAGCAAGAGGCAGCCAGAGGAAATACCTGGGTGATGAGCTTTGCAAACTTTGCAAACTTACTTATGAAACATTCTCTCAAAATGCAAGGTAATGAATATTGAAAGCAATCATTTGAACTACTTGTATATCTTGCTGGATTCTAAATTAACTGTAATCACTAAGGACATCAGTGTGGACAGCTTGATGAAAACCATGGCTCATTGTGCAGTGGTGATGGTTATTATTATGATTACTTATTTGTATCACAATAGTGACTAGCAGCCCCAACTGAAATCAGAGCCCCATTGTTCTTGATTCTATGTATAGACATACTAACGGACAGTACTTGCTCTGAAAAGCTTACAGAGTAAAAGTCATGCAAAGGGTGGTGGGGAAAAAGAAAGGCACAGCGTGAGGTATTTTTGTTCAGCGTCACAAAGCAAGTCAGTGGTGGAGCTGTAATTAGTCCCAAAGTCTCCTGATTCCCAAAACACTAGCCACTAGACAATGCTGGCAAACAAATGCTGGGATGCAGAAAGAGTGGGCTATAAGTAAAGCTAAAATTATAATTCCAGTATATAAATCAATACTATGTCCTTGTCTGGAATATTGTGTTCAGTTCTAGACATCCCATCTCAAAAAAAAAAAAAAAAAAAAACCACAACAAAAAAAAGAGAAAAGATAGTGAAAATTAATGGGGTTCATCATAATAATAAGAAATATATAGTCTAATCATTTATTTTTTTAATCTCAGAAAGAATCCTGTCCTTCTTAGGGTACGTCTACACTATGGGCATGTCTACATTACCCGCTGGATCGATGACGCTAGTCTAGACGCAATAAATAAATCACCGAGCACTCTCCCATCGACTCCGGTACTCCACTGGGGCGAGAGGCGCAGGCGAATTCAACGGGAGAGCGTCAGCTGTCTACTTACCACAGTGAAGACACCATGGTGAGTAGATCTAAGTACGTCAATTTCAGCTAGGTTATTCACTTACCTGAAGTTGCGTAACTTAAATTGATCTCCTGCCCCCAGTGTAGATCAGGCCTATGAGTGCTACATTTGTGGTGCTGCAGATACGCTGTTGTATCACTGTAGTGTAGACATTTACTGCAGCAACTGAAGTGGTTTTACGTCATTTTGTAAATCCATCCCCTCAAGAGGTGGTAGCTAGGTTGACAGAAGGATTCTTCTATCACTCTAGCTGTACTTACAGTGGGTGTTAGGTCGACCTAACTATGTTGCACAGGGTTCAACACTATCCACAGTTCTGAGAGCTACAGCTTGGTCAATCTCAGTTTTAGGTGCAGACCAGGCCTTAGACTGACACCAGATTGACAGTAATGGCTGGATTGTGCAAAGGTCCAAGTGCTTCCTGAAAAACACTCCACACTTTCCACTGACCCTGAAGTCAATGAGGGCAGATGGTCCTTGGCCCCTTGTATGATCAGTTCCTAAAAAAAGCTGAATTCTAGCTCTGGATAGGCCTGAAATGGGAGTTGTATATTTAGCTTTAGAAGACAGAATTTGGCCCAAAATATTCATTCATTCACAGTATTATCATCATGGCAAATCCCAAAAGGACGAACCCTCCCTGCAGATCCAGCACACCCAGACCAGTCTCTGGCTAGCTCCTTAACAATAATTTTGGCTTATTAATTATTCACAAAACAGTAAAATCCCAACTGAGACTAGAAATTAAAATGCAAACATACTTATTAACTGAAAGTGAAAATGTGGCACTTGTGGAAAACCACCTGTCAAAATAGAGTGTCTATTTAAGCCAGCTGTGTAACAAATCTATTGTGGCATTAGGGATCCCAGCTTTATTTATTTTTCCACTAAACAATAGTTGCTCTAACATTTATATTACAAATGGGAAACTCTTCTAGAAAGACATTGTCCTGTAAATTCATCAATATTTTCTCATATAAAGGCTATCCTAAAAAAAGAAATTGGCATTCTTGACAGAGTGCTTTAGAAGTATCAGGGGGAAGGGGAAAAGGCCAAAATGTACTCTCAGCACAGGAATCTATTTACAATGTTCTCATTTGTGAAAAGTGTATATCTGTATTAAATTTTACAGATTCCCCCTCCCATTTGCTCTTGGCTCCTTGCTCCTGATTTTGGCCACGTTGCTCTGCCCAAACCACTTGTCTGGATGCCCACTGCATGTCTTTCTCCTTTCTCTCCCCTGACCCTTCTTTCAGGCTGCCCCATCAGCCCGGAGATTCCTCCCTGGCACAAACTATCATGGCTAAGGCTGCAAGTTTGTCACGGAGGTCACAGATTCTGTGACTTTCCATGACCTCCACGACTTCTGTAGTGGCTTGTGCACCTGGCTCAGGGGCAGCTCAGGCAGTCCCTGTGCCAGGCACACCAGCTGCTGCTGGGGCAGTCTCAGGCCACTGTGCCTCTCCCCCCGCCCCTGCAGCAGTTTGGGTGTGGGAGGGGGCAGAGGGTTGTGGCATGGTATGAGATGAGGCAGGCTCTGGGCAGCCCTTACCTGGGGGGCTCCCTGGAAGCAGCAATATCCCTCTTGCTTAGCTGCTAGGCAGAGGTGTGGCCAAGCAGCTCTGTGGGCGGCCTCCACCCAGAGCGTTGGTTTCGCAGATCCCATTGGCCAGAAACCACAGCCAATGGGAGCTGCAGGGGCGGTGCCTTTAGGTGGAGGCAGCATGCAGAGCTTCAATGGCCACACCTCTGCTTAGCAGCTAAGCGAGGGAGATATTGCCACTTCCGGGAAGCCCCCCAGGTAAGGGCTGCCCAGAGCCTGCCTCATCTCATACCATGCCACAACCCCCTGCCCCCTCCCACACCCAGGTAAGCGCTGCCCAGAGCCTGACTCACCCCATCGTATGCTCCAACACCCTGTCCCCTCCCACACCCAGGCTCTGATGCTGCTGGAGGGGGAGCCGCTCCCCCCGTCCCAAGCAGCCATGCTGCCCTCCCCCAGCACCTGCAGGGTCCCCGGGCAGGGTCCCCGGGCAGCCCCCTCCGCATTTTATGCACTGTTTTTTTTTTGTAAAAGTCATGCACAGATCACAGGCTGTGCATTTTTGTTTTCGGCCCATGACCTGTCCATGACTTTTACTAAAAATATGTGTGACTAAAACATAGCCTTAATCATGTCCTTAATGTCCTTTCTCCAAATCCCACTTCTTCGAGCTCTATAGCTCTAATTCCATGGGAACAATTTAGATTAACTGACAGAAACAATAACCAGCAGGACACACATATTAGACTTGTATTTAACCACATAATCATCCCCATCACCCTGCCCCTTTCTCAACCCTTTTTATTAGTTCTTGTTGTTCTGGTGTCTTATGATCTTGCAAGCACAGGTGCACATGAGTAACATTATGGACAAGTATAGATCCACTGAATTCCAGATTTAAGCAGCATCATGGACTCAATGGTACCCCATGTCCATAAAGCAGTGTTTCTAATTCTTGCAATTCATGAGTCACATGATAGTGTATGGTTTACTTAGAGCCCCAGCTCCTAGAGGCAATTGATTATATGAGAATCCTAGGGTTTTTTTTAGGATTTTAAAAGAGAGTTAAGTTTCTAGGCCTTAGCATTGCAGAGCAAAGCTTGCCCCAAGTGCAGCCTGAATCCCCCAAAACCAAATGGGTAATGAAATAAATCAAATTAGGATTTTTTTACATTTCATTATTTTTAAGCCAATCTGAATATTTTTGGTTGCCTGATTCATGATTTTTGAACATTTGGCAGTTAAGCCTGATCTTGTTACAAACACTTAGAATGTATATTTACAGTGACACACACTGACTCAACTTTTGTTAGAAAGTAAATGGCTTTCCCATCCTTGAGTATAGTCCTCACTCACTTCAGTAGTCATTACATTACACTAGTAATTACATTGCTAGAAATACAAATTACCTTTTTTGCAATTATATTAAATGTAACATTTTTCAGTCAGAAGGTTTTTGATGTTGAAATGTATAAAGAGAAGACAGTGAAAACTATAGGATTAGTACTGTACGTGTCTCCAAAAGATTTTTCTTCATGAAAGAGCAGCAGAGTTGTTCTATCTTAGTGTCTCTGATCTATTTTATATGGTTTGCTATTATTTTAATTTAGGGCTGTTGATTAATCACAGTTAACGCACACGATTAACTCAAAATATTAATCGTGATTAAAAAAATCACGATTAATCACAATTTTAATCTCACTGTTAATAAATTTTAATTGCTAGTCCATTATTTAAATATTTTGGATTTTTTGGGAGGTTATTTAAGCCTATTTTTAATGATTTCCTTATCTTGTTTTAAAAGATGATTTGCATAATAAATACCCTTTCTTGATCAGTGGTGTTTGGATCTAAATTATCCCATTTCTCTGTCTTTAGTTGGTCAAAAGGAAAATGTTTGTATTGGAAAATATAGCTAGAAAAGGTTTATGTTGTGGGGGCAAGAGACAGTATCAAACTGTTTTTCTTTTGAAAATATTCATGCACTTTTTTTTTTCTTTGCATTTCAAAGTGCTCATGTTCCACCTCCCAATCTTTCCACTCTTAGTTCTTCAGTATTTGAGCTGCCACCAAATATGATTTCCTGTTGCTTTCTGGTGAGAGTGGTAAGTAAGTATAATATTGTAATTATGATAATATTTGTCAAGAATATCAGAATCACTTATGCCCAAGAAGTTTATAATTATCCTCCTTTAAACAAAGATCGTATAATGATCACATTTTATTCAGCGAATGCTTTACCAACTATCATTATTCCCTTTGTAGAGCTTATGGTCACCCATATAATAATTCAGAACTTAAAAAGCTTGCAAGGCTATACCTCCTTGACCCTCTATTGACTCTCATTGATCCTGGACTGAAAGGATTAATGTGATACCCCACAAAAACTCCCTTAATGTGTGCTCACTGTGTATTAATAAACATATCTCAATAATTAATTCCAGTGCAATGCTAAGGGTATGTCTACACTACAAAATTAGGTCGAATTTATAGAAGTCGGTTTTTTAGAAATCATTTTTGTCCCCACACAAAATGCTCTAAGTGCATTAAGTCGGCGGACTGTGTCCACAGTACCGAGGCTAGCATTGACTTCTGGAGAGTTGCACTGTGGGTAGATGTGGGTAGCTATCCCAGAGTACCCATAGTCTCTGCCGCCCATTGGAATTCTGGGTTGAAATCCCAATGCCTGATGGGGCAAAAACAGTGTCACGGGTGATTCTGGATACATGTCATTAGCCTCCCCATCCCCCCCATGAAAGCAATAGCAGACAATCGTTTCACGCCTTTTTTCCTGGGTTACCTGTGCAGACGCCATACCATGGCAAGCATGGAGCCCGCTCAGCTCACCGTCACCGTACGTCTCCTGGGTGCTGGCAGACGTGAGACTGCATTGCTACACAGCAGCAGCTCATTGCCTTTTGGCAGCAGACTGTGCATTACGACTGGTAGCGTGGTGATGAGAGTGATGAGGACATGGACATAGACTTCTCACAAAGTACGGGCCCCGGCAATGTGCACATCATGGTGTTAATGGGGCAGGTTCATGCCATGGAATGCCGATTCTGGGCCCAGGAAACAAGCACAGACTGGTGGGACCGCATAGTGTTGCAGATCTGGGATGATTCCCAGTGGCTGCAAAACTTTCACATGCATAAGGGCACTTTCATGGAACTTTGTGACTTGCTTCCCCCTGCCCTAAAGTGCCAGAATACCAAGATGAGAGCAGCCCTCACAGTTGAGAAGCGAGTGGCGATAGCCCTGTGGAAGCTTGCAATGCCAGACAGCTACCGGTCAGTCGGGCATCAATTTGGAGTGGGAAAATCTACCATGGGGGCTGCTGTGATCCAAGTAGCCAACGCAATCAAAGAGCTGCTGATATCAAGGGTAGTGACTCTGGGAAACGTGCAGGCCATAGTAGATGGCTTTGCTGCAATAGGATTCCCTAACTGTGGTGGGGCAATAGATGGAACCCATATCCCTATCTTGGCACCGGAGCACCAAGCCAGCGAGTACATAAACCAAAAGAGGTACTTTTCAATGGTGCTGCAAGCACTGGTGGATCACAAGGGAGGTTTCACCAACATCAACGTGGGATGGCCAGGAAAGGTACATGATGCTCGCATCTTCAGGAACTCTGGTCTGTTTCAAAAGCTGCAGGAAGGGACTTTCTTCCCAGACCAGAAAATAACCGTTGGGGATGTTGAAATGCCTATAGTTATCCTTTGGGACCCAATCTACCCCTTAATGCCATGGCTCATGAAGCCATATACAGACAGCCTGGACAGTAGTCAGGAGCTGTTCAACTATAGGCTGAGCAAGTGCAGAATGGTAGAATGTGCATTTGGACATTTAAAAGTGCGCTGGCACAGTTTACTGACTCAGATAGACCTCACCGAAACCAATATTCCCATTGTTATTACTGCTTGATGTGTGCTCCACAATATCTGTGAGAGTAAAGGGGAGACGTTTATGGTGGGGTGGGAGGTCAAGGCAAATTGCCTGGCTGCTGATTACATGCAGCAAGACACTAGGGCAGTTAGAAGAGTACAGGAGGGTGTGGTGCACATCAGATAAGCTTTGAAAACCAGTTTCATGACTGGCTAGGCTACAGTGTGAAAGTTCTGTTTGTTTCTCCTTGATGAACCCCTCCTCCCCCCTTGGTTCACTTTACTTCCCTGTAAGCTAGCCACCCTCCCCTGCCCCCTTGGATCACCACTTGCAGAGGCAATAAAGTCATTGTTGCTTCACATTCATGCATTCTTTATTAATTCATTACACAAATGGGGGATAACTGCCAACATAGCCTGGAAGGGGTGGGGGAGGAGGGAAGCACCAGGTGGGGTTGGGGAGGAGGGAAGGACAAGGCCACACTGCACTTTAAAACTTTAAAACTTATTGAAGGCCAGCCTTCTGTTGCTTTGGCAATCCTCGGGGGTGGAGTGGCTGGGTGGCCGGAGCCCCTCCCATCGCATTCTTGGGCATCTGGGTGAGGAGGCTATGGAACTTGGGGAGGAGGGTGGTTGGTTACACTGGGGCTGTAGCAGCGTTCTGTGCTCCCTCTGCCTTTCCTGCAGCTCAGCCATACGCTAGAGCATATGAATTTGATCCTCCAGCAGCCTGAGCATTGACTCCTGTCTTCTGTCAACAAGCTGTTGCCACCTGTCATCTTCAGCCCATCACTTACTTTCTTCAGCCTACCACCTCTCCTCGTGTTCATATTGTGCTTTCCTGCATTCTGATATTGTCTGCCTCCACTCATTCTGCTGTGCTGTCAGTGTGGGAGGACAGCAGGAACTCAGAGAACATTTCATCCCGCATGCATTTTTTTCACCTTCTAATCTTCGCTAGCCTCTGGGAAGGAGAAACTTATGCAGCTGGTGGAGGGAAGAAAAGGGAGAGTGGTAGTTAAAAAGACACATTTTATAGAACAATGGATACACTCTTTCATGTAAACCTTGCTGTTATTACATAACACATGTGCTTTCATTACAAGGTCACATTTTGCCTCTTATTGAGGGCTTGCCAGTTTGGTGTGAGAGATCACTCATGCAGGCCTGGGCAACAGAATTTGGCTTGCAGGCAGCCATGGTAAATCACAGTCTTTTGGCTTCTTTAACCTTCATAACATGTGGGAATGGTTTCAAACAGCAGCGCCCTCATTTCCCATACCAAGCGGCCGTTGGGTTGGCCATTTAAAATGGGTTGGCAATTTAAAAGAAGGGGCTGCGGTTTCCGGGTTAACATGCAGCACAAACCCAACTAACCCTACTGTGTTGGACGGAATAAGGCTGCCTTCCCCAGAAACCTTTTGCAAAGGCTTTGGGATTACATCCAGGAGAGCTTTATGGAGATGTCCCTGGAGGATTTCCGCTCCATCCCCAGACAAGTTAATAGACTTTTCCAGTAGCTGTACTGGCTATGAAGGCCAGGGCAAATTAATCATTAAACACGCTTGCTTTTAAACCATGTGTAATATTTACAAAGGTACACTCACCAGAGGTCCCTTCTCTGCCTTCAGGGTTCAGGAGCCTGCCTTTGGGTGGGTTCGGGGGGTACTGATTCCAGGTCCAGGGTGAGAAACAGATCCTGGCTGTCAGGGAAAATGGTTTCTCCACTTCTTTGCTGTGAGCTATCATCTTCCTTGTCCCCAAAACCCACTTCCGTGTTGCGTTGTACTCCATTGATGGAGTCAAAGCACAGGGTTGGAGTAGTGGTTGCTGCACCTCCTAGAATGGCATGCAGCTCATCATAGAAGCAGCATGTTTGGGGCTGTGACCCAGAGCGGCCGTTTGCCTCCCTGGTTTTTTGGTAGGCTTGCCTGAGTTCCTTAATTTTCACGTGGCACTGCTGCGAGTCTCTGTTATAGCCTCTGTCCTTCATGCCCTTGGAGATTTTTTTAAATGTTTTGGCATTTTGTTTACTGGAACAGGGTTCAGCTACCACGGATTCATCTCCCCATACCGTGATCAGATTCCCATACCTCCCGTTAGGTCCATGCTGGAGCTCTTTTGCAATTCTGGGACTCCATGGTCACCTGTGCTGATCAGCTCATCACACTGACCAAACAGGAAATGAAATTCAAAAGTTTGCAGGACTTTTCCTGTCTACCTGGCCAGTGCATCTGAGTTGAGAGTGCTGTCCAGAGCAGTCACAATGGAGCACTCTGGGATAGCTTCCAGAGGCCAATACCGTCGAATTCCATCCACTTTACCCCAAATTCAACCCTGCAAGGCCGATTTCAGCGCTAATCCCCTCGTTGGGGGTGGAGTAAAGAAGTCAATTTTAAGAGCCCTTTAAGTCGAAAAAAAGGGCTTTGCCGTGTGGACGGGTGCAGGGTTAAATTGAGGTAAAGCTGCTAAATTCGACCTAAAATCGTAGTGTATACCAGGCCTAACTTCTACAATATTTCTTTACTTAATCATCACTAAACTGGCTCTTTGACACTTAGCAGAATTTATTGAAATTATTAAAAGACATTATTCTTATTCAGCCTCTGTCTTCAATTGAGTGTAAAGACTGTGTCATAAGAGAATGAAAATGACCTAATTTAAAAAATAAAAATCTGTTTTATATAAAACCATTTTTGAATGGCTTGTAATTCAGGCAAATAATAAAACCTGTCTGTATTTGCTTTGAATATTGATCATGAAATTAAATCATAATGTGTTTGCCATATCCTATCATATTGGAAATATTTTAGATATCTGCAATGGATATGAACTAAAGAGAGATTCACTAATGGAGTTAATTAATGTATATTTTAGGAACAGTTGTTTCTAACCATACCTGAAAAAACTGAAAGGATTACATTTCATTTCAATTAATTTACTGAAGCTATTGAGTAAAAGTAGATTAAAATGTTGAAAAGTTGCTATAACTTATATTGCTTTCAAAATACAAGAAGTGATCAGGAAAAACAAACAATCAAAAAAAAACCCTTGTCCATGTCAGAACATTAAAATTCCAATTGTCTTTTTTTATTTTTAGAGAGGATAAAGACTTGCCACATCTTAATAATTATTATCTGACATACTGTGTTCTGTTGTCAAGGTCTAGAAAAGGGATTCGAAAATTCTTCCTTTAATTATAAGGGATGAAACTGCCACCACCATCTTTGCATTGCATGTAAATGAGATAGTTGATTAATGATACATTGTAATATTACATATGATATATATTACATGTTTCGTGATGTCTAACCCCCCAATCTTGCAATGGGATAAAATAGAGACAGATAGCTGATGAGATTATTAACATTTTTCAAGACCATTATCTCACATCTGTATACAAATGGAAGATTACATTACTTCTCTCTAGATGTCTGACCATGGCTGTTTACTGTTGATAGGGATAATCAATTCCAGACATCTTATAATACATTTGAAGATTTGAAGTCAAGGTTTTCAAAAGTAGGAGCTTAAGTTCTTGCTTAAAATATAATTATCTTTCCAAGCCAGAAAGTGAAGGTGGGGACAGTACGACAGATTAAAGTAGAGGACCACGTGGGTGCTTGCAAGGGGAGGAGGTTGCATACATTGCAATATCTGCTTTAAATAACCTCCCTCCAGTTTAGTTACTTTTGAACCCCTTAAGTTTAATAAACTGTCCCACCATATATTTCAGGGATCGGCAACCTTTGGCACATGGCTCGCCAGGGTAAGCACCCTGGTGGGCCAGGCCGGTTTGTTTACCGGCCGTGTCTGCAGGTTCGGCCGATTGCGGCTCCCACTGGCTATGGTTCACTGTCCCAGGCTGATGGGGGCTGTGGGAAGCGGCATGGGCTGAGGGATGTGCTGGCCACTGCTTCCCGCTGCCCCCATTAACCTGGAGAGGCAAACCGTGGCCAGCCGTGATTGGCTGTACCTGTGAATGCGGCAGGTAAACAAACCATCCCATCCTGCCAGGGGGCTTACCCTGGCAAGCCGCATGCCAAAGGTTGCCAATCCCTGGTATATTTAGTTGGACATTCTGGTTATCTTCCCCAGACATGTGGAAGACATCTATGAAGCTCAAAACTTGTCCTTTCCATGAATAAAAGTTGGTCCAATAAAATATATTACCTCACTGACATTCTCTTTCTCATATCCCGGGACCAACTCAGCTACAACAATATTGCAAACAAGGTTGAAGATCAAAAAGTCTAAAAAAAAAAAAGGCTGAAATAAAAACCCAATTGGTAGGAATTGCATCACATCTATCAAGGTACTTTTATAGATGTAATCACCATAATATCTGAGTACATTACAATCATCCACAAATATATCCCCTACAAGGTAGGGAAGAACTATCTCCATTTCACAGATCAGGAACTGAGGAATAAGGTAGGATGAAGTGACTTGCCCAAGGTGTCACAGGAGGCCTGTGGCTGAACGAAAACCTTCAGAGCCCCAGTATAGGTCTTTTGCCATTAAACCATTCTTCCTTCCAGGACAAAAATAAACAATTAGGAAGCAATAAATCGCATAGAAAATATCTGAAATAAGTAATTTTAATAATAAGGAAATCTGGAAAGAGGCAGGTGTTTGCCCACATGCGTCATTAATAAGTAACTTGAATCAAAACAAATCCAACAACTTCATTATGTGATATTTTTCTCATTAGCTCCAAATGATAGCAGCAATGAAACCTGCAGTTTGTTTAGAAAAAAGTGTCACTAAAAGGGAGGAGGTGTATACATTGGAACATCTGCTCTAAATAACCCACCTCCAATTTTGTCATTTATAGGTAAATTTGCAATGTACAGAATTGTGTGGGTTGTAGCTGTGTGAATCCTAATAGAGTCAGTGGGAATTGTGCAGCTGAAACACTGCAGAGCAGTTTGAATTTTCAACCCTAAAGTTAGATGGTAGTCATCCAGCTTCCCAGATTCCATGGTTCAATTTTTAAAAAACTGTCGATGCTTAGCTGTTGCTCATCTGCTTTACAGTGTGTGGAACTTTAAGAACTATAGGTAGTTACAGCACCAATAATATCTGCAGTATTCTG
This sequence comes from Malaclemys terrapin pileata, assembly GCF_027887155.1. NCBI lineage: Eukaryota > Metazoa > Chordata > Testudines > Emydidae > Malaclemys > Malaclemys terrapin. The sequence continues at coordinate 39,900,501 of NC_071509.1, read as the reverse complement.
TGTGGTAAAGTTCAAAACACTTGTCAACTGAAGCTGGAGATGGTGTTAGCAACTTGTCAAAATCTGTCAGAAGCATCAATATTTATGGAGGCTATTTAAGGCTTGTGCTTGTCCATTAGAGGCTATTCAAGTCCAGGTATTACCCATCAGAGACAGCAAGATGCTGGGAAAACCATTTAGGGCCTGATCCCTTCCTTTGCTAACTGCCCAGTGGCTGGAATCCAGTCACCGCTGGAGCCCAAGACCATAACCTCTCGATCTTGTAAAGAACTTGGATGAAGGAGCCATCTCATTTATCCAATTTGTGGAGTCCAGTGACAGCATTCTTCTGTCATTCACACTCAATCAGAAGGGTGGCGGGGGAGAGAAATTCAATAGGCAAGCCTAATAATGGAGAGTCTGGGAAAGAAATGTAAGGCTTAACCACTTGTAGCAGTGCACTTTCTGAAACTGATTGGGTTAAGCAACTCTTCTCAACCTTGGCCCATTACAAAATCTAATGTAATGAAAATCCTTATGATATCACAAATTCTTCAATATAGTTTCATTTCATGAAAAGTAGGAACAAAGAATTGCTGAGACAAAGTTTCTAAACAGAAATAACTTTGTTAATTAGGAAATGTGGAAGGAAGACACATAGTTTTGATTTTAGTTGAATATATATGACAGATTTTTTTCCCCTCCTTGGGAAATTACTAATTGAAGGAAGAAGCCGGGACACAGGATTCAGTGAAATAGATTGTTATTTATTAGAGCACACTGACAAGCCACTTGCATGCTAACAGTAGTTGATGGATGAACTTGAAAAGCAGAACTATAGTAGGTGAACAATCTGCAACAAACAATTTGCATAGGTGCAGATTCTCTCACCTGTACTCTCAGTGTGTAAACCCAGTTCTACTGCTAAACAAGGAAACTATTAGAGCCACTGTTAGAGTGAAAGGTGAAAAGGGCTGTAAGTATCTGTTTACATAGGAGAAATAAGGGCACAAAAAAGAAAGGGATGTGTATATTAAATAAACATAAGAGTAGTGATCTGTGTGAAATTATGAGCACAAAAACATTTCTGAAAATTATATTTCTTTGCTCAGGGTGGTCTCAGCTGGATACATAATTGTGCATGCAAATTCCCTGTTTCCAAATACACCATTCACTTTAATTAATCTTATTTAAACATTTCTATTTCCTATGCACTTTTTAAGCACATAAAATGCATTCCTTGCAAAATCAGGCCTGTATGTATAATTCTACTCTAAGAGGTTCTGAAGCCTGTATTAAGTAATCTTTCTTAGCTTCAGAACATATTTTAGTAAAATTTCTTTTTAAAAAGTCAAAAAGTAGATCTGATTGAAATAAATAGCTCCGCTTACAAAGGAAGTTACTACTCAATATGAGTAAGGGGAACAGTATCCATCCCTCAGTGTATTCAGCCATTTCTCTTGTTTGTGAATTGTCCAAGAATAGATTAGCCAGGTACTCAGGTGATGTAAATTGGCACAAATCTATTGAAGCCAATAAGCCAGGGATCAGCCACCTTTGTCATGTGGCTCACCAAGGTAAGCCCCCTGGCAGGCCGGGCTGGTTTGTTTACCTGCCGTGTCTGCAGGTTCGGCCGATCGCGGCTCCCACTGGCCGTGGTTCGCCGCTCCAGGCCAATAGGGGTGGCGGGAAGCAGCAGCCAGCACATCCCTCGGCCCGCGCCACTTTCCACAGCCCCCATTGGCCTGGGACGACAAACCGCAGCCAGTGGGAGCCACAATCAGCCGAACCTGCAGACATGGCAGGTAAACAAATCGGTCCGGCCCGCCAGAGTGCTTACCCTGGCAAGCCATGTGCCAAAGGTTGCCAATCCCTGCAATAAGCTATGCTTATTGACCCCTGTTGAAAAATCTAAAATGTTTCCATTAATTTACACTATTTGAAATATTTTGATGACTATTTTCTACAAACACATTTCAGTCTGTGGATTGCTCATGAAACTGTTAGCTGTGAGTATTGCTTTGAGTATGCAATATACACAATTCAAAATTCTTGTTGTTCTAATTGGGAATATAGGTCACATGAAACATTTCTATTCCCTGATTGGATAAAAAAATCTTTTAAAATGAATAATTTTGCTTGTGATTACAACTTCAAAATTCACTATGCGGGCTAAATTTACCTTTCATTTGAAAGGTGGGAACAAGGATCTCTATTCCAATTAGTCTTATTTTTTTTGGAGGGTCAGATGCTGAGTGGCTTAAGGGTGGTGCCTGCACACCAGCTGCATGCAGCAAAACTCGTTACTGTGCTAGCCTATATATGCTGGTGCAGAAGAACAATGAGAGGTGGAATAGACAAAGTGATGTTTACACGGTGAACTGGGGAAGGATCATGGATTTTATGCAAAACCAATGACATTGGTGACCCACTGAAGCAAGGGAAAGGAATTGTGTCTACCATTCTAGCCCATAGGCTGCAGTAGTAGCCACAAGGGGGCTGAACAGCAAACACATAGATTGGCCATGAGTTGAAGAAGTTAATATCACCTCCCATCCTCTCCACGTTCCACACAGACTCTATGCAGATGTAGTTAATTCCACCCTCAATGGATATTATATATTATTCTCTAAAAAAATCCTTTCTAAGAGACACAGGGCAGGTTTAAACTTAAAACTCTGCATTGATGCAGCTGCTGCAATGCATCTGCACCGCTATAGCACTTAAGTGAAGACACTCCTACACCAACAGGAGAGCTTGTCCCATTGGCATAGTTAATACACATTCTTGAGAAGCAAAGCTCTCCCATCAACATAGCACTGTCTACACCGGGGGTTAGGTCAGTATGATTACGTTGCTCAGGGGTGTTGGTTTCGGATAACCCTGAGCAATGTAGTTATACCGATGATCAGTAATATAGACCTGGCCTTAGACACCATTCATGTCTAGTTTATTTGTTGACATTGTTCAGACTTTGTTTGTGTGTATGTGTGTTTTCAGTTTAGGTCAATTATTGAAAAATTTGTCTGTAAACTATTGCTAATTCATTTTTGCAAAATTTACTCGGCAATAAAATAATGTAGGGTCTGAATTTGGCCTACTGTTTGTATAACATTAAAGATACTGATGTGTACTATAAAGTTAAATAATCTCAAATCTCAACAAAAGTTAGTAACAGAAGAAATAAATTGCAGAGAAAAATAAAGGAAAATATTTGCAGTGATAGCTATTTGGTAAAATACTCATGTTCAGTATTTGGTAATTTACATCTCCAGAACCACTGAGTGATAAACACCGAAGGCTTCAGGATGAGTAGTTTATGCATCACAGGAGACGGATATTGCTCAGTACATGCTCCCCTGCCATGTAGTTATTGCTGTGATCCTGGAACTGTTCAATTAAAACAAAATTAAATGAACAGAGTTGCATAATAATGTTCTACAGTAGACAGCTCTGTGAGTTAGTATTGTGTAGAGTGAGGTTGCAGGATGGGACCCATTCAGAACACAGGATTAGTGCATTGTCTATTCATCCTCTCTTGTGAATAATTTTATTGCATTTGTTTTAGTAATTATAGTGTGGTCATTGAATGTAATTTTTGCGAAAGGTGATACAGCTTTAATTTAATGTTGGACAACAACAGATGTTTCTTATGCAAATTGAAGAATTAATATTTGAATATACTTAAAGAGAAATGAGAACAAAGTATTCATGGGATTCTTTTAAATGATTAACTATGTATTTGTTGGGATATTGATCCATTTTAATAGAAACAGTGAAAGCCAAAGTAATGGATTTGTTTAAATAACACTGAGCTGTCTAGCACAACTACATGACAACTAGAAACCAAATGATTATATCCATGACAAAATGGTCTACTTTTGAGCTAACTGAAGTACTGTGAACTATGTCAATATATCAGATAGAGTTTCTAAACGTTTATTATAAAAAAAAAACTGTAAGAAGATTAATTGCTTAAATTTCCAGAAACAGATTATCCATCACTAAGGCCTAGATGATCAGTTTGTGATCTTGTCCATGATAAGAGGTACTGTGAAGCAGTCTGGGAGGGAAATTACGATTCCCCATGTAATAATCTCCCTGCCAGTCTCCTTGCTGCTTCAAGAATGGAGTACACTCCCTGACATGCCAGCAGACCTACACTGCAAGATATGTTGGGGGAGTAGAGTCAAGGCTCCACCCACTTCCCACCACCCCATCCACCTGTGAAGGATGGGGGCACATAGCAGCTGTGTAGAGCCTGGTTCTACCTTACCTCTTACCACATTCCCTTGCCCCAGTGTTCATGTTTGACCACAATATGAGGCAGACCAAAAGACTTTTTTATTACAAGCCATTTATAACAATGTATTTAGACTACATGGAGCAATGCAGATTTACACAGCATCTGTAAGCCCAGTGTAAATTTAGTATTTTCTCTTTGAGGAGTCCAGATTAGCCTAAAAATATTGGTTTTGTTTATTCTATCTTTTTTCCTGATTGTAAATCATTAAGATTTTATGTATTCATTTTGTAACAAACAGGTCTGATTACAGTAGGGATTGGTGCACTCAGATGTTTCTTATTAGAAACTTCAATTAAATACGAAAGTCTTTGTTCTTTTCTGTAGAAACTACTTGACAAATAGAAAATATTTTGTTTAAATACACCTGTAACCATACTAAACAACAATCAGTTACCTCATTTTTATGCTCAGCAGACAAGCTAAAAGGTCATGCTGGTTTTAACTTGCATTAAAATGGGATGGAGTAACTTTATCACAGTATAGTGTAATTTAAGTTCTCTGGGTTTTTTGTTGTTGAAAGAAAAGCCTTCCAGGCTACCATAAGGACAAAAGAAGAATCTTTTAAATTATTGATCAGATATCTAATCTCAACCCAAAACTGCTCACCTTATTCAAATGACAACATAGACATAGAATTACATAGTGCATTCTATTAATCAAATTCACATTTTTTAACATTCACTAGTAGTGCATGGAGGATTGGGAACGATTAAGAAAGTAATTAACTGCAATCCACTAACAATACCACTATCACTTGTCAATAGAGTATTGAATTGGGAGATTCAAGCAGGGTCAGCCAAGCCTTTTGGGAGGATGAAAAGGAGGGCAGGATAAATAGTCACATATGTGACTTTAATTTAATTAAACCAAGATTGTATGTTGTGCTCCTTTTGTTTTAATCCCGGTTTTGTAATACAAGAAATGATATTGTAAATAAAAATACTTCACATACTTTTGTATCCATAGACCTCAAAGGCTTGGTAATCATTATTATCCTCATTTTAGAGGTGAGACACTAAGAGGTTAGGAGACTTGCTCAAGATCTATACTGTGGTTGAATGGCAGTTGGGAATAGAACCATCGTCTCTTAGCACAACGCTCAATCCAGCTAGACAGGTGCCCTTGTTGAAGCAGAGGGAAAGCGGTACTGCCACACCTGCTATGTTATGAGAGGATAGAAATAATTCTGTTAACTGGACTTTTGCATCTTCCCTTTCCAAAATCACTAAAGCCAGGGTAAAGTTAAAAATCCTGGTGAACAGCTGTTGTGGTGGGAGATGTGTTGAAGAAGCTGTCAGACAAAAGTGAGGAAAGAAGCAAACTGTTTTCTCTTTATTGTATTTCCAAGGGTGGTACTATCAGAATAGGCAAGTAGGATAAAATAAAAATTTAAAGAGGCTACTGTAAAATCACAGCACTATTTTAGTTACTTGTGAATTACATCCAAAAGAGATTTTGACCTTTGATGCACCTCTCTTTTATAATAGCGAATATTTTTCAAGTGACACAAGTACTTCTTCTTATGGCCCCAGTCCATTCATGTACTCCTGTAGTAAATGCTCTTTTCAGTGTTCTTGTTTGCTCAAGTAAAAAGAGAATTTAATAGCATGGGGGATCAGAGGGAAAATGATGAAGGATTGGTGAAAGTGAAGTAAATCAGTTTCAGTACTGGCCTGTCATGATAGATGAATCAGGATACTCTTTCATATACACTTTTATTTTTTCCTGAAGAAATAATTCCTCTGGTACAGAGGGGAAAAAAACCTCATTGATCCCTTCCCCTGTTAGCAGAGAGTACTGGTACATTAAACTGCAATAACAGGTGAAAATTACAAACTGCATGTAAATGTTTTTAATTGCCTAAGCTAGGGATTCTTGCAGTAGGAAAAGTAGAATCTAATCACTTTCCTTGCTGCTGTACATTTTTAATTATTGTATGTAAGTTCATTTCGCTATATGCAAAAAGTGTGACATCATGGAAGGCATAAGAGAAGCAATCTACTTTTTTAAAATCTTTCAAAACTTCATTAGATAAGCAAAGAATAACTAACCAATTGAAAAAGAAAGGGGCAAGGTGGGTGAGGTAATATCTTTTATTGGACCACTTTCTGTTGGTGACAAAAAGAAGCTCCTGAGCTACACAGAGGTCTTCATCAAATCTGAAGACCTGAAGCTCGAAAGCTTGTCCCTTTCACCAATGGAAGTGGGATCAGTAAAATATATTGCCTCCCTATCTTGTCACTCTAGTAGTGCCCTGGGACCAACATGGCTACACCAACATGGCAAACAATTGAAAAAATAAATGTTTTAATGAAGCTTTGATTAAAGACTCAGGCCCCCATTCTGCAAACATTTAAGCATGTACATATCTTCACTCACATACGTAAAGATACAGGTACTGATCCTGCAGAGATTTAGACACAGAGCTTAAGATCAAAAGGGAGCATTGCATCATCCATTCTGACCTCCTGCATATCCCAGGACATTAAGTTTCACCCATTTATCCCTGTACTGAGCCCAATAATTTGTATTTGGCTAAAGCATATCTTCCAGAAAGGTAGCCAGTCTCAATCTGAAGACATCAAGAGATGGAGAATCTACTACTTCCATTGGTAGTTTGTTTCAATGGTTATTACTGTCATTTTAAAAAGTTGTGACTTATTTCTTATTTGAATTTGTTTGGCTTTAAATTCCAGCCCTTGGTTCTTGGTCTGCCTTTTTCTGCTATATTAAGAAGCCCTTTAATAACCAATATTTTCTCCCTATGAAGGTACTTATACATTGAATATTAGTCTTCTTTTGATAAACAAAACAGATTGAGCTCTCTTAAATAACTCAGTGTAAGATATTTTCTCCAGCCCTTGAATCATTTTGTGGTTCTTTTCTGCACTCACTCCACCAGAACTTTACACAGTATTACAGAATTGATCTCTCCATGTCATATACCAAGGTAAAATCATCTCCCCCCTCTTCCTCACTATTCCCCTGTTTATACAGCCAATGATCACATTGGCCTTTTTTGCCACAGCATCACATTGAGCGTTCATGGTGAGTTGCATCTCCACTATAAGCCTAAAATCATTTTTAAAGTAACAGCTTTCCAGGATACAATCCCCCATTCTGTAAGGGTTGCCTGCATTTCTTGAAACTAAATGTACCATTCCGCCAATCTTTGTGTCACCCACAAATTTTATGAGCAGTGATTTTATACTTACTTTCAGATCGTTGATAAATATGAAATTGATTAAACAGTTGAAGAGGACTGATCCCTGCAGAATCCCATTAGAAAAACCTCCATTCAAGGTTGATTTCTCCATTGACAACTACTTTTTGGGATCTTTATTGATACTGTACAGTGCTAATTTCTTCATCAGAAAGTTGGGTGGTAATGTGTCAGATTCCTTACAAAGTCTATTGAATTTACACAGTTATCTTTCTCAGCCAAACATGTAATCTCATCAAAGAATGAAATCAGGGTGTTTGACAAGATCTGTTTTCCATAACATCATGTTCACTGGTATTAGTGATATCTCTATCCTCTAGTTCTGTAGGAATTGAATCCTATATTAGCTTTTCCATTATTTTGTTTGGAACTGATATCAGGCTAACTGGTTTATTGTTACTCAGGTTATTCCACTTGCCTTCTGGAGTTTCCCTGGTATTCCAAGATTTATTAAAACCTATCAGAAGGGCAGAACTCTCCTCAGTCAACTCTTTTAGGACTGTTTAGTGTGTTTTCTGAGGTTGCTGATTTAAAAATCTTTATCCTTAGTAGATCATATTTCCAGTCAGGGCCAGCTCCAGGGTTTTTGCAGCCCCAAGTGGAAAAAAAAAAGAAAAAAAAAAAAAAGCCACGATCGCGAGCTGCGGTGGCAATTCGGCGGGAGGTCCTTCGCTCCAAGTGAGAGTGAGGGACCGTCCGCCGAATTGCCGCCGAATAGCTGGACGTGCCGCCCCTCTCCGGAGTGGCCACCCCAAGCACCTGCTTGGCAAGCTGGTGCCTGGAGTCAGCCCTGTTTCCAGTTCTCAGTTACCAATGGACTGGAAAGTACTTCTTTCTCCTCATGTGTTAAAAAGTAAATAATTCTGCTTTATTCCCAAATACATAACACAAACGTCTAATGAACACGTCTGTCTTTCTTCCATCATTATTATTAAAAATTTTACTATCTCCATCTGTCATGGGAAGGTATACCCCATTACCAATTTGTGTTCTGTAGCCCCCCAGTCAAATGCAAATAACTGCTTTTCTTCTCAATGTGGGAAAGCCAAATGGTCAGAGACAGTAGGACTGTCCTCAGATTCAGGACAGTATGGTCTAAGGGCTGGAGTTGATGGGGCCACCCAGGAATGGGTCAATGGCCGCGGTAAGTAGGCACAGGCCCTCCCTACACCATCGGGTCCCAGCCCAGGGCCCTATCAGCCGTGAGTGTATCCACTAGTGGGTCAGCGGGGATCCCTCTGAAATATGCTCACTCTTTTCCCAGATCAATGTCTGGTTTCCCCTGGGCTACTTCCTACCCTGTCTTCCTGCTCCATAGACTGCAGGATTTCTGGTTCCCCAGGGTAACCCTCAGGCAGAGGTCCCAATGACTCCTTCCCCTCATGGGGTTCCATTGGCAGCTTGGTATTTGCCTGGGTCTCGGTGTGCCTAGCCTCTGCAAACTGGGGCTCTGACTGCTTCCAAGCAGGAGCCTGCAACACATGTTGTCTCTCCTCCACAGTGAGCCAAGAGTAAGCTGAGCTGCTCCCTCTTATACTGTGGTTCCAGTTGGAGCAAGCCCAGCAGGGGCAAAGGGGCATGGCTTCTTCAGCTGAAAAAATATGAGATTATCCTCTTCCTGTCCTATGGGGGACAGGTATATCTTGTCACACCATCAAATAATTGGCGTATACTATTGATGAGATTTCCTTTTACTCCTAATATATTTAAACTCCTCCTCATTGTCCATTTATGCAAATGTATTCCCTTATACTCTGTAAGCAGCCCCATTGAAGTCTTTCTAGGATTGTGGATTTAATATCTAATAAGAATTAATAAGCAATCACTGTTGTATTAGTATCCTTTGGACTAAGTTTTTTCTGTTGCTAACTTTTCTCAAAAGGGATTTGCTTTCCTTTCTAACTACACAATCATCATTCATATTTCTTTATTCTGATGTTAAAACTAAATGAGCATGCAACAGGGAAAGGAACACTCTGTGAAATCTACTTTAAGAGACTTGTCTGTATCAGACAGGAATGCCTCTCCAAAATTCAATTTAAGCAACCATGTAGATAGTCACAAGGAGAGCATGGCAGCAATGGAATAAAATTTAATGACAAAAATAGATCGGTCAAACTGGACAGACCATAGAGTACTACCATGTCTCCCTCACATTCGTCATCAGAATCTCTGTTAGTATAATGATCTTGATCTTTTGACATTGAGGAAGAATATGGTTTCCAGGAAACCATAATGAGCAAGCAGGCTGAACAGAAAGCTGGGTATTGTTAAGGTTATTTATATCTGGTCTCATTCATACAGTACTAATTAGTTAGAACTTAATCTGCTGTATAACCCCACTTAACACCTGAATAATTCCCCTACATTCTGATTTGGTGTCTGAATTAAGAGTGCATGTACTTGTTTTACTATTGTATATCTAGTTTGGGGGAATTGATTTATGTCCATTTTAACTGATTATCTGATTTAAGAATGCCTATCTCAAGTTGAATGCATTATAATTTTAAAGGATATTCTCTCTTTGATGCAATTACTATACCATCAATAACTGAGATTTTCATACAGCTGTTCCATAGCAAACAAACAATTTAGGCTTCACTTTATTATTTATAATTCGGGGATGTCAGGAACAATGACCATGATATTCATCTCCTGAGCAGATCTCATAGAAATACACATTTATGAAATACAGATTTCATATCTGCACTGTATAATTGCAATATGAACTCTAAAATAAACTATTTGAAAGACTATTGCATTATAATCTCAGTCCTCTTGAGAGTTATTTAATCAAAATAGCTCAGTTTAAATGCAAAACAAGAGGAGACACATACGACTTTCAGAGGATCAAGGAGAGACAAAGGATAGGAATTTTGACTTAGGAAGCTATTTAAAGGAAAGAGAGATTTCTGATATGTTATTTTGTCAGGCTGGGATGACAAACTAGAAACAGAACTGGTCTCCCAGTTGGGTCAATGATGTTCTCTGGGTATGGTAAAACATTTCTTCCCAATTCTAACCATTATATGTGCCAAATTTGAATGTGAGCTATTAGGACACTGTTATTAAACAAGACTTTATTAAATAAAATCCTTGTTAGCCAGCAATAATGTTGTACTACTTGATGGTGCATGACTATAAGCATCCAGGCCTAAACTCACTACAGACTTCTCTCTAATCCCATTAAATATAGCAATAAAATAAACAATATGAGACAAATCCTTTTACTGCTCATCACCTATAATATTTAGCAATTCCAATCTACTACTTTGAATTAGAAATTGAATTTAAGAACAACTACAACAGTTCTTAACTTCTTTACCAAGCTCAACCATCATTTCAGTAGCCTGGAGAAAATGTTCCCCTGCAGTATTTGCACCCAGACATTGTAGCTATTCTGGTGAATGATAGGCAGAAAGTGAAGCTGACTAGAAACTCACTAGAAACAAAAGTTAAAATAACAAATCTAATTGTCCATACTGAGTAAAGTGCAAAAAGTGATCAAATATCTGCATAATGTTGAACGAAAAGCAAAACTGAGCATTCTTCCCACTTTATAAGTCTAAGGGCTATTAATGACACAGGGAAGTGAATGTGTGTTATATATGTCTGATAGTCAACATTTATTCAGTCCTTATGTAAGGGGAGATTTTGGTGGACCATCAAAATGCCTAGATCACTACCGATGATTGGAATATTGATTATCATGCTTATGGCCAAAAGTAGCTAAATCAGTAGGTCTTAGCTGGCTTCTGCAACGACGTTAGCGTATCTTAGCAAGAAACCAGGAGGGGAATGGGTCAAGGGTGGTACGAGGCTGTGTCCTTCCTAATAAGATTTCTGTTGAAATTACTGATATATGTGATTTAGAAAAACAGGAAGCTTATCTATATCTGCCCTTTGGGATGTGTTTTTCAGGGCCCTCAAAACATGCAGACACTGCAAACATGCACCTCCCTAATGAATGGTTTGAGAAAATCTCTTACTTAAACTTTGAAATTGTTTGCTTAACAAGTTTTTTATTGCCGTGTTATTGTTACACTAACCCAAATAAACAAGGAGAGAAAGTATGGGGAAGGTGGACTCTTCAGGAACACAGTTTAGGGTCCCCAATGGTAGCTGAAAGACTGGCCAATCGGAAGGACTGTAACATTCAAAAACTGCTTCTGACTTCTAATTATTGATTTTTGGGGTGTTTTTCTAACCAGTTGCAGATGTGTGTAAGTGCTTGAGACTAAAATAAAGTAGTGCAGCTTTAAATGAAAGTACTCTTGTATTGTACTGTTTGTGCCAGCCACCTATTGGTTGGATGGCCATGTCTCCATTGATTTATTTCCTGACACCACCTTGCCAAGAGTAATAGTTACCAAGAGCTTTGGATTTTAAGAACCACAGAAACACTAATGAAAACTTCAGTCAAACCAAAGGAAATTTGACAGAATAACAATTGGGTAGGGACCTAAGGATATGGCACACATTTCTTTTTAAGTTAACTTAAAGTATTGTGCTTAGAATTAACAGAAAAACTGGAAGTTCTGATTTTTATCTTCTTATACCATGTAACATAATTGTTCTTTGCATGTAATGTTTTACTAAAAGAACCTCCCATCACACTTTGAGCCTACAAGTCAATATTCTTCAACAGTTATATGAGCTAAGGTTTATCTAAAACCAGGATGTACAGTAGTAATGTATGCTCCAGACCCATGATTTGACCTGATTGATTCCAGAGGCTTGCTTTCAAGCCAGCAGAGAGCACTCCTCTACATTTCAGAGAAGAAACAAGGACTCTGCTTTTTTCAACAGTTTTCTTTTTGACAAGATCATCTGCAAAGTACCTTAAGAAAAAAATGCCTTGGTGCTACACAGTTTGTGCTAATCCAGTTACTGAATAGGTTGGGAAAATGCCTCAACCATTGTATGACACTCAGAGCCTCTATCTATAATACAGAACAGGAATGATGGATGATTTGGTGACACACAGCTCTCCCAGCTGCCATAATTCTTTCCCATGAGATCAGTCTGAAGAAAAGGGACTTAACTAGTCCATGTGTGGCATTTCATTATTGTACTGAGAGAGAAAAAAAAATTGTTCCTGACTCTGTGGCCTCTCTTAAGAGTAGCAAGCTGTGATTTGAGATTTAAGTCAATTCAAGTCCTTGACCCAACATGTTTACGTGAAGTAAGCCTAAGGGTTTCTATGAAAGTTTATTCTTTTGAGCACCATTGGAAGTGTACAGTGGTAAAAACCCTAAAGGTGTTGTGCAGAGTATGTTAAACTGCCCTTAATTTGATGTCCCTGAAGTCCATAGTGTAGGAAAACTTTGAGTTTGATGTGAAAATAACTACATTCGGGTTTTGCACATATGGACTAAAATTAAATCAGAGGTAAAAATAAAGATGAATAATAAATATGTTGTCATTATCAATGATCATTAGTAGCTCACTCTGCCAGAACACCTACAGATTCTGAAAACTGTTTTGTTCTTAACTGTACAAAAAATGTCTTTAACAAATCCTCTTTTTGTACAGCTCAGTTTGCTTTATTTGTTTAGGACAACTTTTGTAAAAGCAGTAAGGGTTGTTGATTTCAATGACCTTTGGATCAGGCTTTAATTGCACACATCCACTACAGAAGCTGAAATATACAAGTCCTTGCCAATCCAGAAGCCAGGTAAGAAAGACAAATCTGTGAATACCCTGAGTCCTTGAATAAGCTAGGGAAAATCTGTCCCTAACCTGATATCACTTCTCTCAGGTGATATTCAGACCTTTTATAAACAGATGAAAGGAACAACTCTCCAAAAGGGAATGGAATTGTACCTGTTTATACCAGGTCTTAATATGGCCCTTCATGAATAACCAGGATTAGTTGTCTAGTATCAGAGGGGTAGCCGTGTTAGTCTGGATCTGTAAAAAGCGACAAAGAGTTCTGTGGCATCTTATAGACTAACAGACTATTTCTCCCAAATAAATCAATGTTCAAATTATTTTACAGTAATTTGTTCCCTGTTATTTCAAAATGCAATCCAAGTGGGATCTAATATTTACTAATCTTATGTAATCTTGATTTTTCCCCCCTTTTCCTATAAAAACCATGTGCATTTGAATATAGATAGGCACATTCTATGGGAAAATAAACTAGTTGCTGATACAAGAACTCTGCTGACTTCATGTTAGATTAATCTTGACTTTGATAGTTTTATTAAGCTTGACCTTCTTTGTTAGTTGCAATCTCTAATGAAGCTGAATGTTTGCTTATGGGTCCAATGGAGCAGAACCATATGTCTTCAATTCTTACCCTCCCCAAAGGTACTGCTCATTTAATCAGCTTATTACATTTTTGTTAAGTAACATCAAAAATATATGTAAGAAAAATACTTTGCCTTGATTTTTAGACAGGTGAATCTCTTTAGAGGAGAGTGTTATTTATGTTTCAGTTTGTGGTTATGTCTGTGCATCTTTAAAATAGAAGTTTGTGCCAAAAAGCTTATGCATCCAAAAACTCATGCCAAAAAAGTGTTCCCTCCTACAGTGAATTTTTCATAAGTGTTTGCTAAAATCTGAGCACGCCAGGGTGGGTGAGGTAATATGTTTTATTGGACCAACTTCTATTGGTGAGACAGACAATTTTTTGAGCCACACAGAGCTCTTCTTCAGGTCTGGGAAACTCCAGCCAGAGCAACTTCAGGAGTAAATGTACTGTCTTTGTATAGCACTAACAGTGTATGTTATCCTCTATGGGGGGAGGGAGATATAACTTTGCCAAAAGCCCTTTTTATGGGGTATTGGACAGTTGTGGTGTCCCTGGATTAGACCCATATCTCCCTCCCCCCATAGGGGATAACATACACTGTTAGTGCTATACAAAGACAGTACATACACTCCTGCAGTTGCTCTGGCTGGAGTCAAGGTTCCACCATTTCCTTGCCCCTTCCTACTCATCTGCAGGGAGATAGGGAGGAAATAGCAGACCTCTGTAGCTTGCTTTCCCTTCTGTGCTACCACCCTGACCCAGGTGAAGCACTTTCACTATAGAAAACACTTAAACACCTATGTAATGCCCATTGACTTTAATGAGGCTTAAAGCACATGTTTAAAGCTCAGCATATGTATAAATAGGGATACTTTCCTGAAACGCCAGGGACACCAGAAATCACCATTGAAATTTTAACACTCTTTCTAATTTTCCATTGAATATTACTTATACAGAAAATGAGGAAGAATAAGAATGCTCAGAAAATCAAACAGCAGCATATTAAAAAGGTCAGTGTAGTGCAGTTTGCAACCAGAATTTGCAGATTAGGGCATTTAAATTCTGGTTTTACATTTCAGTGACAATGACTGTAATAAGAACTGAAAGTGACAGAATGTGAAACCATTCTAGTGATAATATCTGTAAATGAGAAGAGGGAATGCTAGAAATTTAACCTGATCTCATGACAATTTCTGGTGGATATAATTTGATTGTTATCTTGTGGTCTCCTTTTTGATGCCATAATCAAAATGGAAGCTTGAAATCGAAACATATTTTCCATTCAGCTATGTTTGTATGAAATAACATTGACATATATATATTCTCTCTATTCCAGGTTCTATTAGCGGCCTAGTTTAAACATACTTGATACATGTCTATAGCTGTACCGTGAATAAACTACGCATGTTTTTATGGGTGCTTGTAAATATAACTCACAGAAGCCATCCCAGCACCTAACATGGAAATGTCTTGTGTCAGCAAATCCCTCTGCATGATTTCTTTCAGTATAACAAAATTGCAGTGGATGGATCCATTTTTCATGATCAAAGAAACTCCAATTAAAGAATTTCTTCAGGTTGCATGGATAATGGATTACAACAGAGTGTGCCTAAGGTATATTATCCATTATGATAAGACAGGATTCTCAGGAATTAACTGGCTTGATTGCTAAAACACAGTCCTTCTGAGAGTATTCTATTACTTCTATATTAAAACTTGAGGCAGAAATAGTCCACAAGACGCATGCTCATCTAGAAGGACCAATATTTTAATATCCCTTGAGGAGATGCTGAAACTCGAATGCTGAAAGGTATTTAAAACTGACTACATTGCATTTTATTACTTTAACCAATAAAAAGTCTTTTTTTTATTAAGCATATGTTTTAATAACAGTGAGTATTTTAAAGGTTGTAACAGACTCAATTTATATGATATGTATAGATTAGATTGATCTTTCAAAAAAAGAGTTTTTAAATCAATTTATAGTATTCTTTAACAGAAATAAATATTAAGTATCTATTAAATCCTATATGATATTTAAAAATGTATATAATCGTAGAATTGTAGGACTGGATGGGACCTCGATAGGTCATCTAGTCCAGTCCCCTGCTCTCATGGATAGAATTCTGTTAAATTGTATGTCTCAGAGTCATTTCTATAGAACCCTGTCATTTCTATTGATCTCATTACTATTAAATCCTAATGGACTTTCCTATTATAGATATATAATGCAATATGTTTCTAAGAGTCACAAATGGTAGATGGAGCACTTACCTAGATCTACTCTAGTGTTTCTCTGATTTTCTTTGTTTAACACTAAAACATAACCTGCAAAAAACAAACATGGTGTAATTGTTTGGCAATATTTCATTGTAACATTTTAATAACACATTTCACACAACGCTACTATTCTCTCCCTGTATATGAAGAGTGATATTAATCTGATGAATCTGATTATAGGAAAAGTGATTTGCCCTAACAATTTTGAGGGAAAATGTTAGGGTAAAGTGTTAGAACATTCATTTAAATCTGCTTGGGTCCTTATTTAGTTTGTAGATTTTTCACTTGTGCAAATAAAGTGAACACAATAGGATGCTAGTAAAATTGAAAATTTGATGTACTTACATTTTATGGGGCTTATATTTTTATTATGATAATTTTGATTGATGGGTGGTTTTCCAGCTGCTTCTTGTAGTGCCCTATCCCTGGAAGTCTTTAATCCAGAATGGATGTCTCTTGTTTGAACACAAAGTTATGGCCTGTGTTTTACAGGAGATTGTATTAAATGACCTAATGGTCCCTTCCAAACCATAAATCCATTAATTAAAGTCTATCAAAAATGGGATATAACTGGCTAGGTGTTAGGTCAGCAGAAAAGGATCTGGGGGATAGAGTGCATCACAAATTGAATAAGTCAACAGCATGATGCTGTTGTGAAAAAGGCAAATGTTATTCTGGGATTTATTAACATGAGCGCCATATGTCAGACACAGAAAGTAATTGATCTACTTTATTCAGCATTGGTGTACTCAGCTGGAGTATTGTGTCCAGTTTTGAGTACTACATTTTAAGGGAGATGTGAACAAATTGTGTCCAGAGGATAGCAACAAAAATGTGTCCAGAGGATAGCAACAAAAATGGTAAGAGATTTAGAAAATATGACTTATTAGTAAAGCTTGAAGGACTTGGGCATTTGTAGTCTAGAGAAGTGAAGGCCGAGGGGGGACATAACAGTCTTCAAATATGTAAAAAGTTGTTATAAAGAGGATGGTGATCAATTGTTCTCTATGTCCATAAAGATAGGACAAGAAGTAATCAGCTTAGTTTACAGCAAGGGAGATTTAAATTAGATATTAAGAAAACCTTCTGGCTATAAGGCAGAAATCTCTTGATGAGCTTTTTGTTACCAGATTTCTGTCTGCTTGGCCCACATCTAAAACTAGATGTAGAAAATGGGCACCTTCTAATTTGGGATAGGCAGCAAAGCACAATCACGATGTCAAGTTCATATAGGGACATTTGCAAATGTCCCTGACCCCCAGGAAATTTAGGAGATTTGGCAAAGGGGTTTCAGTTTGGTCATTACACACAGTAATTATAGGGCCAGATTTTCAAAAGTGATCAACAAAGGGAGCTGCTGGGTGCTGAGCGCTTTTGAAAAATCAGGCCACTTTATTTACATGTTTAAACAGAAATCAAGATCTCTTGAAAATCTCATCCCAGTTGTGGGAGCTTAGTACTTTTGAAAATGTGTCCCACATGGTGTAGGTACCGAATATAGAATTACGTGTATAGGCTTTTATAAATGTATACTTGTATTTTACAGTATATTCTCATAAGCTCTCATGATAAGTTTACAAAATATGATATCACAAACTATAAGCATCTACTATATGATTACAGAAAATGATGCTACATCAAGGCCATGTTGGAGGCAATATAGATCATAGACAAAGGAGATAATGAGAAATGGCAGAGGTTTAAAACATAGACTAGGGAACCTCTATGGAAACTCTTGTGTTTTTATTTTTTTCCCCAGAACATTACTATTAAGACTGATTTGATGAAAATGAGCATTGTACATATGATCTACCCAAAGAAGCATGAAGTCTTTATGCAAAGGCAAAATGATAAATCTTCATTTGTGAATAAACTGAACTTTTTCCTGCTGCACAGCTTTGCAGAACCCTATGGAAATATAAGCTCTTCTTCCCCATATCTGAAATCAAATGCTGAACATTTTCCCTATCTTTTGCCTCTCTGCAAACATCATAATTTGTTTCACTCATCTCCAAGAATGGTCCACAGATTCTGTCCCAAATTATCTTTACAGAAAAACAACAACAGTGCTTATTTGAAAAATCAAACGGAAAACAAAGAGTAACTTCATCTCTATATTCAAAGTTGCATCATTTTAACTATCTATTTTTAAACCAATGTAAAGAGTTACACCAGTGAAAAATCCCATGTAAGTTTTAAATTGGTTTAAAATTTTTCTCCATTACTTAAATTGCCATGAGTTCACCAGGCCTAAATCCCTCCCCTGGCTCCCAATAAACTTCCTATGTTTCAGGCTTTGGTCCTACTTTTCAAAGCAATTAATGAATCAAGCCCCAGTTACATTAAAGACCAAATACTGGTACTAATTAGACTTTAGCTTTTCAGTCTATGAACCACCATAACAATTGTGCTCCACTGGGACAAAGCAGATCACAAAGCCTAGAACATAGCACACAATTGCTGGGGATAAAGCATAGATAAAGAGAGGATGCAGCTAAGAAATAAATTTCCAGAGTCAGATAAATTCTGATAGGCTTTAGAAAATGGTACAAAAATTCTGCCCAATGAACTGCTGCTACCACCAACAAAATCTAGAAGAATCCAAAATGCAAACTTTACCCTAAGCAGAAATTTTACTCCCAAGAAGAAGAGCCAGAGATTCCATGAAGTACCCTGTGGAATTTGCTATTACTATTTCTTTTACTTGGAAGGTGCTCAGATACTACAGTACTGGGAGGCATTATAAAACTCTAAGGGTATTTCTACACTGCAGAGAAAAATGTGCTGCACCAAGTCTCAGAGGCTGGGTCAGCTGACTCAGGCTCATGGGGCTTTGACTACAAGGCTAAAATGCAGTGTAGAAGTTCCCGCTTGAGTTGGAGTCCAGTTTTCATGACATTCCCTAATTGGTGGGTTTCAGAGCCTGGACTCCTGCCCAAGTGGGAACATCTACACTACTATGTTTAGCCCCATGAGCCCCAAACTGTAGACCTGAGCTCTGAGAATTGGTATCATGGGTTTTTCTTTGCTGTGCAGACATACCCACCAATTGGTAAAGAAAGATAGACATTCTTAATTCAATTTAAACTTGGTTTATATTCCTTTAGATTAATTAAATAAGGAATCTAGTTCAACTAAATCAAATTAAGAATGTCTACACACAGTTTCGCACCTGTAACTAAACCAGTTTAAAATAATACCTTTGTTAAACCGTTACAACTTTGAATATAGACAAGACCTGAGATGGATAATAGTCATATTTCATAGGCTGGAAGATTTTTGTTATAAACTTGTTTAAACCTAACAATAAAATCCTTACATTCATAAAGTGTATATGTATTTTAGTCTTTTTGGATGGCAAAGCCCCATTTCCCGCAGGCCAAACAAGCCTCTCAGTTATGATGTTAGATTGTTGTGAAATGTATGTGAAGAACTATTATCTCACAACTTCTAATAAACCATAGATTTTGAAATTATCATTGGTATTGATACAATGTAAAATGAGATGATGCACATCAGCCAATAATGAATGGAAATCCATAGCCCTAGATATTTCATCTTCTGTCACTTCAGATATATCACTTCAAAAGCTCTTCTGAGCCTTACGTAGAGATGAAATCTTTTTTGCATATCCCTTCAAGTCTCACCTGCCAGAGCCTTCACCATACACAATGGTTTCTTCATAACTGAAAATGGTCCACTGACATTTATATACTTGGCTTAAAAATAAAAAAAAAGAAAGTATCTTACCCTAGGATAGCTCTGCTTTCCCTTAACTGTCAGATTAATCTATAAGAAATAGCCAAACATCCTAAAATCCCTTCATTTATTTATATTTTTATAATATGATTTACTTTTGGACAACATTTGCTTTCCCAGTGATAATTAGTATGATTACAACAGATATTTCAAAAAGAAATGTAAGACCCCTAATATTTATATAGTTCCAGCTACAAAATTCAATAACTATATCCTAAACTACATTCTAGCTATCTAAGTTTCTTTCCCACAAAATTGTTTTCACTTATTTGAAGAAGACTTAGAGCTAGATAAACTATATGACATTGAACCAAACTAAGAAATCATCACAATTTAGCTTAAAGGCTAATTTAAAACTCAGCATGTAATTTTTATTTTTAAAGCTTTACTTCATCATCATCGTCATCCCATGAGGCTTTTCATAAATGTAAACTATCTCAGAACACAGTTTAAAGATTTCCACAATAAAACCTTGCAAGCAACTCTTGTTTCCAACCCATCTCATCTTTTGCATAATGGTGGTTAGATCCAAGTTTTCCTGAAGATTCTGGATAAATTAACTTGCAGTTGCAGAGATTTGCACATTTGATGGAAATACTAAAATGAAAATTTGCAGTGTGATTTTTATTGGAAGGTTGCAACACAGCATGCAGGTACAGTTGATACTTCAGTAAAGACAAAAACGGAGTAGGAAACCTAGGAAGCATCCAAATTACAGACCTTTTATATTTAAATAAAATGTAATTTTATTCTGCAAGTGCAGAATAAAAAAGGTTCCTATCATAATGGCTAGCCATTGTAAGTGTTTGATTATTAGTATTTCATTTAAGTATTTAAGTATTTCAAGTTTATTTCAAGTATTTAAGTTTGATTTTTAAGTATTTCATTTCAGTGGCAACAATAAGTCTGTAGGGTTGGCACAGTAGCTTTTTCTACCACGTTGGAAGTGTGATTTGTTTAGAACAGGTTCAGTGTTTTCCCATTTCTAGGTCCATTTTTCATTCCTGCTTTCAGATGTTATCAGCATCTAATGTAAATAAATTAAAATAGTTCTGTGCTATCCCCATTGTACTATGCTCCTGACCTAAAGCTGTATGATTTCAATGGGAAGTTTTTTCCATTGACTTCAAGGGTCTTTGAATTAGGCCCTTACCGTGAAAGGTATATAAATTTGGTGCATCTCTGAATGAATAACTGCTATGTGTGCATTTTCACAGTCTCTCTACCTCTCATTCACTGCACAACACTGTCACATTCACAGTTGTGATAATGCAGGGTGGTGAATCTTGTCAATAGTACACTGCAAAGAGGCTATTTTCTGCTTAGAATCTTTTCTGTAGAGAAGAGAATGGCAGAGTCCTAAAAAAGAGATACTCATTACCAGTCTCAAGAACACTGATGTGTTATTAAGATTGCTGTCAAACAGAAACCACAACATACAAAAATGTTTCCATCAGCAGTATAATCAGCAGAAAATGAGGAAAACATAATCAGAGAAAATACAGTCCAGCAAAAAAAGAAATCTGACATAGCTGACAAGCAAGCAGAATTAAACACATTTCTATCTTAAAAGACTTGCTTTCAGACAGATAAGAACTGAACATCAGCAAAGTAGCCTCCTCCAGTCTCTCTTAAGGGATTTCATTGTCTTTTATAACAAGAGTGATTGTCCTAAACTATGTTTGTGGAGATTACAATATTCCTCTATATGCTAAGGAAGAAGAAAAGGGTCAGACTGACAGCACAGCAGTAAGATACACCTCCAGTACAGAGAGAGTTTAGTGAAGCATAGCAGAGTCTATGTATTGTACAACAAATATTTGACGTATTAACAAAATGACAAAAGCCACACCTTGACTTTCACTGAAATGTATTACTCAAGATTAGGGGGTCTTTTCGGCACAGGGTACACATTGACATGAATGAGAGCTATGCGGGCATCAAGAAAGGAGAATTGACCCCTTGCTGATCATTAAACAACAATTATGCAATGAGGCATGTGTGAATTGTGCAATTATCCAGAGATGGTGCAGTAATGGTAATACAGGTTACCACATAATTACCATTTTCTCCAATGGAATCATTGTGTTTTTCTGGCACTTCACCAGACACAGCTGTAACAACTGGTGCCACTCATAGGCCTTGGCTACACTGGCGCTGTACAGCGCTGCAACTTGCTGCGCTCAGGGGTGTGAAAACGCCCCCCCTTGAGCGCAGCGAATACAGCGCTGTAAAGTGCCAGTGTAATCAGAGCCTGCAGCGCTGCACGCTATTTCCCCTGGAGAGGTGGAGTACTTCCAGCGCTGCAACAGAGCTCTCGCAGTGCTGGCGGCACGATTACAATTGCACTTCGCAGCGCTGCCGCAGCAGCGCTGGGAAATTCTGAGTGTAGCCAAGGCCATAGATCACAGCCCCATAGGAAGGAGGAATAAAGCTAACACCTACATTTAGGACTTGAAGCCCTCCTCTGCCCCATCCCACCCCAAAAACTTACACAGGAAATTGCAGCAGATATTCATTAACTGAAAAATACATGGAGTGGCAATGTTATATGTAGTCTTAATGTCTGTGTTGTTTGAATGATAACTATATGGGTTGAAATCCTCCTCTGCTTATCACATTAGTGGTTTCACCCAAGCTATTTTATGTTTGCTCGACTCCTGCCTTTGAACTGCAAGTATTCTGGTGGAACAACAATAGGTGCAATCAGCAACAGCAATGAAGTGAATCCTGATCCAAAACCTTTTGTTAGGTACAACACCTTTAACATATTCAAATAGTCATTAATAATTTCAAAAATAGAAAAATATCAGGCAGAATGTTAATTGTTATTTTGTATAATCTTTTAATTTATTAGCCTGATTAGCACCCAGTTCCAGCTGGAGATTTTAAATTTTGCCTCTCAAGTACAATTCCTGACCTTTTTGAACCTGCCAGCATTAATAAAGCAGCCCTTTTTAATAAAAATGGTAAGAGATAATTATTTTCCCCCTTAATTGCCTTGACATTTCCCACCCTAAATAAAAGCAGCATTTCTACATAGTTTATTTCTTTCCAAAACTTTGACTGTTTGAAATAGGTCAACACTTTGGGGCAGGGCGGAATGTAATCAATCGCTTGTAGTCATCTGACTTAGTGGAGAAATAAAATAGAAGGACCACTAAGAGTCAACGGATGAGAGTCTTCAAAGTATTGGCCTCCTGTCCTGCTCATTTACATTTTGAATATGAACATTGGTCTGGATCCTCAAAAGGAGTTAGGCATTGTGATGATGCATAGAGGTATCCTCCTGTGGCATGAACTACATAGCAAGCCCTGCGACACCAGACTTCTGGCCTTAGTGTTGCGAGCAGGTGGTAGGAAAAGTGGATGTGGCTGGGGCATCCTTTAGCCTCAGCAATCCATGGCTGCCATAATGGCCCCTGGAGGATGTTGGAAAACAGCATAGATTAGGGCAACTCAGAGGATTCTCTAATCTGTCATGGCAGTAGGCCATTGCAGAAGTGGTCCTTGGATTAAGGGTGTAATTAGGCACAGCTCCCAAGCACACCTTCTTGCATCACAGGATAATCCTGTGAGTATTCCGCCTCAGTTTCCTCCCACATCCTGTGGCCTATCAGGCTGTAACAACTGCAGGGCCCTGAAGCCAGGTGATCTCTTAGTGTCCAACTCCTTCCAGGGGAAAGGAGTCCTCTAAAAATGAAGTCCCAAAAGCTAAAAAACAAAAAAGGAATCTTCCACCCTGTTGGGCTCTATCTCCAGTCCCTGTTTCTGTACAGTCATTACACCCTAGCACCACACTTCTCATACAGATAGTTCAGGTAAAGGCACCATCTTCTGGGTTAAACTTTCATTTCAGCAACCAACTCTGATCAACTATAGTCTACAGACAATTGCTTGCCTCCTAGCAAGCTACTAGGTCCTGGCAGGAATTCTCTATCTCCACTCTTCCTCTTCCTATCCTCAACTCTTGGACTTCCCCTTTTTAAAAAACAAATCTAGCACAGGTGTAGCTACTTGAACCCAAGTATGGCCTTTAACCTTCTCTAGCCTAGGATGGAATTTCACCCCCTCACAAGGGGGTTGCCATGGTAACCTAAAGCACAGCTTGACTGGAACAGAGGATCTGGCCCGTTATGTGCAAGGTTAACAAAGTTGTCTTTTGCTCACTTAATAGTTGGTTCCAGTTTTCATTTGATTTTTCTCTTCACCAACACTAAGGTGTGGATTAGACAGGGGACTTTATAAGAGTCTACTTATGCCCAGAGCTGTCACCTTCACTTTTAGCAGTTCAGTGGCTATTTAATTTTAATTGCTCCCCAAGCATAGGCCAATTCTGGATGGCAAAAGCCAGCAAGAATCATTCACAGCTCCTTTGAAGTTTGAAGAGCCTGTATTCACATTGCCTCAGGCTCTCATTCTCACATTTACCTGAGAATGTAAGCAGCTGAACACCTGTACATCTAGGACAGTAACTTAACAGGGAATATCTTGTAGAGTGCAGAGGAATTGTTTCCTGTGGTCTTCATGTTAAGGATCTTAAACAGATGTAATTGCAAAATGTAATAACAATTATTTAAGGAAATCTATGTTAACGAATTTCAATAGGGGTAGGCTTCAAATCACATTGCACAAGCCTTTCATGCAACTTTTTTTTCCCAGAAAGGTGGGAGAGGGTTATTACATCTGTGAATAGCCCCAAGTGCACATAAGTAAATCATGCCTGTACCTATTAGTATGCAAAAAGGTTCACAGAAAGCAAAAGTGGTAAATGTTGCCTTGCTGACAGTTTTGTAGATAGGTAAAATAAATCATTTTCCTCCTGTTCATCCACTTCTCTTTTTTCTTTGCCAAAAGCAAAATTCAGATTTCATCAACACAATCTCTTTGAGCTTTCTGAAAATTAAATGAGTGAATCACTGCAGGGGGTGAGCTGAAGTTAAAGGGGGCACAAACAACAACATATTTGCCTCCTGGCTGTTTCCTGTTGGGGACTGCCAGTAGTCAGATTCTTTAACTGGAAAAAGAGAAGCAGTTTGAAAGGGTATCTGTTGTATAGAAAGAAGAAAAGAGTGTTTTAAAAATATAATTCTCCCTATCATTGGAACTAAAGATAAAAGGAAAGGAGGCAATAAAGCTGGGAGGAATGCAAGTTTCTCTGATAAAGTTATTGTAGCCCAAATACTGGAAATTAAAGCAAAAATGATGTCACCAAATGAAATAATTGTGTATTTCCTACTTCTATAGGCCAATGTGTGTTAATGTCTGGTTTGTTGAGCTCAATAGACAAAAATATAGATAAAGGCCTGGTTAACACTACATGCTTAAATTGACACAAGGCAGCTTATGTTGACCTAGCTGTGGATGTGTCTAGACTTAAATGTCATGCCTGTCGACGTAACTAGCCCACTATGCTGACGTAATAACATCACCTCCCAAGTGGTGTAGAGTCATGGTCTATCTACTAAGGTTGACACAATGTCAGTGTAGACACTGCATTACTTACATTTACTGTTACCGGCTTCCAGGGGGCACCCCACAATGCCCTACCCTGACTGCTCTGGTCACTGTTGTAAACTCCGCTACCTAGGGGCCAGATGGACAGGAAGCTGCCCCTCACCTTTAAAGCCCCACAATTTTTAAATATTCCTTTTCCTGGTTGAACACCTAGCAACTCTGTAATGTTGTGTGCAACTGCCCAGCTGACCATGCCAAATACATGCTGCAGATGTGCTCCTGCAGATGTGCTCCATACACAGGAGGTGTTGGGTTTCCTGGGTATGTGGGGAGTAGAGGCTGTGCAGGCACAGCTCCGATCCAGCCATAGAAATGTTGACATCTAAGAGCAGATTGCTTGGGGCATGTAGGAAAAGAGCTACAAAGGGGATCAGCAGTAGTGCCACATGAAAGAAAAGGAGCAGAAGGCAAAGGAGGCCAATAATTCATCTGCATATCTGCTGCAGACCTGCTGGTTTTACAAAGAGCGGCATGCCATCCTCAGCGGAGACCCCAAGAGCCCCATGGATACTCTGCTATCTGCTTTTCCTTTCCCTCTTCAGAGGGGGCCAGGTGGAGTAGTTTATGTGCACTGGGATGTCCTCTGAATTCTCTGTAGAAATCTCAATGAAACTTTCATGGGGTACTCTGCAATCCAAAGTTTACTGGGGAGGGCTGCCTTATCTCTTCCTCTGCGGGAGAACATTTTCCCACACCACTCAGCAATTATTTCAGCTGGCACCATTGCAGTACAAAGGCTAGCAGCATACAGACCTGGGCACGATCGGGATGCGAGCAGCAGTTGTGTTCTCTCTGTGTGCTACTCTCAGGAGTGAGATATCAGCTAAAATAATCACTGCCTGTGGAAAATGGTGCGAGTATTCAGTGCCATTGCTCTATACACATATACTCATGCCTGTGAGCTATCCCCAAATATCCCTCATTTCAGCAACCTCACCCAACTCCGGGCCTTACTTACCATGGCTGGTACTCTGACTGTGTGTGTATCAATCCCAAGGAGAACTGAGAATGTAGTGCTTACAACTTGTGTGGATGAAAGGGAGTAAGTTCAGTATCCTAAGTTTTTATTTCTGTTATGAATACACTGACAATGGTACATTGGTGTGTTGTATCCTCAGCTGCTGATATTGTGGCCTCGAAGATTCCCCCTCTACATCAGTGGAAACTTGAGCCAGGAAAGGAGAAGAAAGAAGGACTCGGGATAACATGTTCTAGGAGATCCTGCAAGCCAGTGCTGCATCAGAGAATGAGCACAGGGACTGGAGGATCACCCTTGCAGACAGCATGGACAAGGATAGAGAGGAGAGAAGAAAGGCACAAGAAAAGGAGAGCGACGTGCAGCAGGACATGCTTGTGCTTTTCAGACAGCATGGGCCTGCAGGTTCAACATCCCGTGCTCACCTTCCTGTGCAGCCCATAGAAAATTCTGTATCAGGACTTCCCTACACCTACCCTCAACATTCCACCTGGCATCGGGTTGGTGCACTACCCTTGCCACTGCACCTGGGGGTATATTAAAGAAAATAACAGCTTCACATACACCAACTGTGTCTTTTGGAGATCAGTATATATGTACCAGAAATGGAAATGACTGTTCTTTCCCCTCCCTAAGCTATGTTCCCTTAATTTATTATGTTTCATTACGTTACAGAAGAAAAGGCCCTCAGTGAAAAAAATATCCCAATCTTGTAAGAAGATAATGTCAGCGACCCCTCAAATGGTCAAAAGCACATTATACTGTCATTCTTTACATGCTCATCCTGTAGCGCTCCTCGGTGCTGTTAAGGTGACCAGAGTATTGTTTAATGAGCCATGGGAGCAATGGGTAGGGTGGGTCTCTCAGGATCACTATTGGCATTTCAACTTTCTCAATAACAAGGAATCTGGTGGCACCTTAAAGACTAACAGATTTATTTGGGCATAAGCTTTCGTGGGTAAAAACCTCACTTCTTCAGATGCATAGAGTGAAAGTTACAGATGCAGGCATTATATACTGACACATGGAGAGAAGGGAGTTACTTCGCAAGTGGAGAACCAGTGTTGACAGGGCCAATTCAATCAGGGTGGATGTAGTCCACTCCCAATAATAGATGAGGAGGTGTCAATTCCAGGAGAGGAAAAGCTGCTTCTGTAATGATCCAGCCACTCCCAGTCCCTATTCAAGCCCAGATTAATGGTGTTAAATTTGCAAATGAATTTTAGTTCTGCTGTTTCTCTTTGAAGTCTGTTTCTGAAGTTTTTTTGTTCAATGATAGTGACTTTTAAATCTGTAATACAATGACCAGGGAGATTGAAGTGTTCACTTACTGGCTTATGTATGTTACCATTCCTGATGTCCGATTTGTGTCCATTTATTCTTTTGCGGAGGGACTGTCCGGTTTGGCCAATGTACATGGCAGAGGGGCATTGCTGGCACATGATGGCATATATAACATTAGTAGATATGCAGGTGAATGAGCCCTTGATGGTGTGGCTGATGTGGTTGAGTCCTCCGATGGTGTCGCCAGAGTAGATATGGGGACAGGGTAGGCAACGAGGTTTGCTACAGGGATTGGTTCCTGGGTTGGTGTTTCTGTGGTGTGGTGTGTAGTTGCTGGTGAGTATTTGCTTCAGGTTGGGGAGTTGTCTGTAAGCGAGGACTGGCCTGCCTCCCAAGGTCTGTGAGAGTGAGGGATCATTTCCCAAGATAGGTTGTAGATCGTGGATAATGCTCCATGTGTCAGTATATAAAGCCTGCATCTGTAACTTTCACTCTATGCATCTGAAGAAGTGAGGTTTTTACCCATGAAAGCTTATGTCCAAATGAATCTGTTAGTGCCACCAGACTCCTTGTTGTTTTTGTAGATACAGACTAACACAGCTACCCCCTGATACTTAACATTCTCAATGGTAATCCACTGGTTGGGAAAGTAAGTTTTCTGAACAATCCGGTGTTCTTAAAGATTCATACATCATGCATCTTCCCTGACCAGGCCACACTGATGTCAGTAAAGTGCCACTGGTGATCCACCAGTGCTTGCATGACCATTTAAAATTAGCCCTTTCTCTTGATGTACTTTGTGGTAAGGTGGTTTGGTGCTAAAATGGGGATATTTGTTCCATCTCCAACAACACTCTCCCCCACCACACACACACACACACACACACACACACCGCTTGGGAACCCCATTGCTACAAAACTGTCCTGTGTGTCCTGCACATTTCCCAGAGGCATAGTCCTTCATCGCAGGAGGGGATTAATGGCCATGCATACGTGCATCACAACAGGCCCTGTGATTGATTTCCCAGTTCCAAATTGATTCCTGACTGACTGGTAGCAATCTGACAAATGATATAATTATATAGTATATATTTGACTATACTAATTTTTTATATGTCATTTGTTTCTTAGGTTGTTGTAAACTCTCGATCAACAAGATGCTGAAGTAGTATTTATTATTTTAAGAACATGAGTAATCCCACTGAACTTGTACTGAAGTCAATGGGGACTCAGGAGGAGCGTAAAGTTAAATATGAACTTTAATACTTTGTGGACTTGGACCGGTATGTATGCTGCTTTGGTTGTTTTTCAGTTAAGATATGGGATAGCTATTGATACCAAAACAGGCAATTATCTAACATATTAATTTATTGCTGTACTCATCACTGTGTGATCTGATTGCCTAACAAGTGGTTGCATTAGCTCAAACAGTTGCCAATACCAAACCACTAGTATTAGCAAACTCTTGCAGGATTGGTTCCAAAAGGTGGTGACTCATGTTCCTGAACTGGAAAGAAGAAAAACGTACTTATATTAAGAGTGTATTTGATGTATATAAAATGAGTTTCTAATTGGAAGTTATGGCTCAAGTATTGCTTTTTAAAAACAAATTCAAATGTCTGCAAATACCACTAAATAGTGGCTGTAACGAAATTTGCATAGAAACACACTTTCAAAACTCCTGTCTATTGCTTCAATCAGATAAAAATAAAAAAGGCAACTTTAGTTATCTGAGAAGGGCCAAACCACAAAATGTAGACTTGAATACAAACTTTCTGAAACCTTGGAAATGTTTTTGCCATTATAGAAATAGCTGGAGAATTCAGATCTGAATTAAAAAATGTCTCAAAGTTGTAGATACTTGGTTTTTGGATTTTTTACATAAAATGTCCAGATTTTAAGAACCTCACACTAGCTCATAAGGTTTGATCCATCCCCCACTGAAGCTAATAGTAATTTTGCCATTGACTTCAGTGGAAGCAGGCTCTTTTCTATATTCCCTAAATCAAACATTAGGGAAAGGATCATGTATTTTAATATTCTTTTCACTAGAAAGATATGAATGTTTTTATAATATCCTAATAAATAGCGTAACAATAATTATTTTTAATGTTCTGCTTAACTCTTTTCCTCTGGCTTTATTTTTTTTAAATACTTTGGGGATATATTGTATTATGAGGTCTAATTGTTTTGCCTCCTGCTGGGGCTAGGGCTTAAATTATGCAGAGATTTGGTCATTAGTCCGTGCAGTTATTTCACACATGAGAATTATCATTTTTAATTTGGCAGCAGTGAACTAATACCCCAGCATGTGTTCACAACAGCCACCTCAAAAGAGCAATAAAAAGAGTTGGCTAAGTTGATTAAGACAGTAAAACTATCAGGATAGCTTTAGGGCTAACAAAAATGCTTATCCAAACCCTTTTACTGTTTATAATTGTTTGTACTTTTTCATTTTTTTTTCCTAATGACAATAATGTGGGCTACTAATTCAAGTAGTAAATTAAAATGTACATAAAGTGATAATGCAGCCCATAAATTTAAGAAATCACCCTTTTGAATTCTAATTATCAAAATATTTCACTGTAAAGTGCAATATGACAAGATACTGAGTGCATTTATTCACTTAAAGTCATTTTGTCTCCATAGGAAGATTACCAAGCCTACCAGGAATGAAACTGTAAATCAGTAATGCACAAAACTTTAGTGTTTCCAAACTGAGATTTCATATTTCATTTCAATTTATTTGTAAACGTTTTGGGCTCCATTGTGGAAATGAGGGGATGTGAAAGAGTAGCACCTTAATGGCAGTTGTCTGAATCTTTCTGCTTTGGAGAAAAGAAGCAGACATAATGGGTGAAATCCTCTCTTCATTGGAGTGAATGGCAAAATTCCCATTGATTTCAATGACTCTAAGATTTCACTTCTGGAGAAAGTAGCGAAGCTTGCCCAGAAGTGAAGACCACCATTTGAAACGGTCCTTAACTGTTCTCCAGCTACTATTGTTTGTACTTGGGGATGTGATCAAATTTTAAGTTACACTATCCTATTCCCACTGCAGAGGGCCTGCATAAAGCCCATATGCAGCAGTTAAGTCCTAGATACATTTTTAACATAGGGCTTATGCATGGCTTACTGCTGACTATCACTGCAAGAGTGAATTTCACCCTTTGAGTTCAAACAAAGTCATTTCAGCTGCCTCTGGGCACATGTGCATGAAGGGGGTAATTTCCCTGCACCCTTTCCTGTATTTTGCATCTATGTTTGAGCTGCCAGAATTTAGTCCTATGGGCCAATCTCTGGCAAAAAAATCAATGAAGGTTGGATCTGCAAGGCTGCACACTATATCTTGGCATGGTTCAAGCTGAAGGAGTCCCACTAGAAACTCCCACGGATATAGACACTTTAGATTCAATAGAAGCTGCTTTTTGCTTTTAGCAGCAAATTTTACCAAATCAAGACAAATGGTCCTTCCATCGATCAATGCTTTGTCTGCCCTGTTGGTTTGTCTATTAGAAAACTTTCAGTTTTCTAACTGGAAGTAATTCACAAGAAGTATTGTCTAGATTTTTTTGGATTTACAGTAGGGTTTTTTTTTTTTTGTGGGTGGGCAAAAGAGGGGTATTTTATTTTTTAATTATTATTAATGTCAAAGAGAGTTTTGCTGGAGTAAGTCTTGAAAACATGAATTCCTCTTATTTCCTACTTAGTATACTGTAGCAGATTAAAACACCTGTTAAAGGACTAGACATGGTAAAAGAAGTCATTGAATTTCTGTCTCCAAATCTAAGACTTTCTAGTTAAAATGTCCTAAAAGATTAAACCTCATCAACAAAAAATAAAACATAAAAGACTACACTTCTACTGTGCCCAAAGGAAGTATAAAATGAAATAGAAAATGTACCTGAAAAAGAATAGATCTTTTAAATACATTTGTCAGTGAATTACTACAACATATGGGCCATATAGCAACAGCAAACTTCTTAAAATTATCACAAAGGAATAAATGTATAAACTCTGTTAAAGGGTTTATAAAGAACAGTATGCACGTGGAACCTCTCTTCATGGCTGCGTCCCAATATTCACTGAAGTCAATGAGAGTCTTTTCCCTGACTTCACTGGGCACTGGATTGGGCCCTAAGTGATTATGGCTGTCCACAATAGCTACCTAACACTAAACACTTGAATTATTAGCCCCAAATGGGAGAATCCTGGGTGCAGGGGATGACTGTGACTGTGAAAATCACTGTCTTCTGAACACATCAGAATAAGTATAGCTTGTATAGATTTCAGAGAGACATGTAGAACTCACTAGTTTGACTTAGCTTCCCCCCTCCCCCCAAAGAACCCACTAACACACACACACACACACACACACAAAATCTCTCACAGCTTTCAGTAAACAGTTTTCACATTCCACCATGCCAACTCCTGAGGTTTTTAATCCTAAATCTCATGCTATTTAGGGGTTTCCTTAACATCCCCACTCTTAGAGCCATGTGATTAGATACACAATTTTAGATTTCATTTTAGATTTCATTTAAAAATCAAAGTAAGTTTCTAATCCCCACCATTGTGGAAAAAAGCCTGAAAATGCAAACAGTAATGGCTTAAAAGCCAGAGGGTAAACTAAAAGATCAAAATATTTATTTAAATTGCAAGATGTTTAAAGCTCAATATTTGGGGCCAGACTTACCATTTTTGTATATTTGGGGTCAAATAGTGCAGGCCATACTAAACCAAGAACACTCAAACAAGATGGAATACTAATTAAATCTATACGTTTTCAATTTATTACAACGTATCCAAGAGAAGGAGGGAAGACCACATCAACAATACTTTTCTAATATGCCTAGATGCCTCAGACAGTAGCACCTGTTCCCGTAGAGCTGGTATTGGCATCATCACATCACAGAGTGCTTTCTTTTTCATTTGTTCTTTTCCTGGCCTTTCTCAAACGATACCCTATTTGGGAGACCTGCATTCAATTCCACGCTTTGCTGCAAACCTCCTATGTGATTCTTGGCAAGTCATCTAGTCTGTCTCTCAATTCCATATCTATAAAATGGAATAATAGTACATCCTTACCTCACAGGGGGTTATGGGGATATATACATTAAAAACTGTGAGTCACTCAGCTACTAGGATAATGGGGACACAAATACTTAAAAGAGATTAATAGACCTGATCAACACCCCTCACAACACACCTTTAAAGATCCATGGATCCTACCCCTTCCTACCACAACATGTAGTGTACCTCATCCAGGGCACTAAATTCCTCAATAACAACTATGTGGGTGAACCAGATAATGACTATGCTCTCAAATGAACTCACACAGAAACTGATAAAAGACAAAAACAGCCTCTCTGTGGGTGAACACTTTTCACAAAGCATTGACTTATATCTGACCTATCACTCCTCATCCTCAAAGGAAACCTGCACAACATTTTCAAAAGACAAGCCTGGGAACTTGAATTCATGACTTTCCTAAATATCATGGCATGAACAGAGACTCTAGAGTTATAGCTTATTACAGATGTGTCCAACCTGTGTCTCGTGAGGCGCATGCAGCGCTTTTTCAGCTAAAGTGCAGATCGTGGAGCTCCTCTCTCACACACACACACACCATTCTCTGCCTACCAGACTGGGCAGGAGTGAGCTCAGGGATTCTGCCCTGTGGCAAGGTGGTGGAACTAGGGGCTTCTGTCCTGCAGGGGGAAGGGTCTAAGGGCTTTAGACCTGAGCTCCAGCAGGCGCCTCCCTGTGGGGCACGTTGTGCGTGTCTTGAGGCTCTTGAACTTCTGAAGATTATTGTATGCGGCTTCGAGGGTCAGTAAATTTGGCCACTCCTGGCATATTACAACAATCTATAACCCACAAGCCCCCCATTCTTTTGTCCTATGACTGCAGAGGTGTTAATGGGCCACTCTGCCTTGCAATATGTGCAAACTATTTATGCTAAACAATCTGTTCCAACTTACATTTTGCTGTGTTGCTGGAAGTGCCCTTCCCAGACCTGAAGAAGAGCTTTGTGTAACTTGAAAGTTTGTCTCTCTCACCAACAGAAGTTGTTCCAATAAATGATATTATGTCACCCACCTGTCTCTCTACTTTATCCACAGGCTGACAAGAAGTGAAAACAAATATATAGTGCAGGATAAGTTTACCTGACTGATCAGAACACAATTTTTTTTTTCAAATCTTTTTGTAGTAAGAGTGTTTGTATTTTTGGTAGAGCAACATGTAACCCTTCTGCCAGGTGATGTCAGTGGTAGCAGCAGCAAGTTCAGGTATCTGGGGATCCCTCTTACAAGTAACAAACATCACCAGCTCAAGTCCCCACCCAGAATTTCTGGGATCACCTAATGCCTGTCCTTAGTGCCCTTAACAAGCAATAGGTCTCACTTGCAAACCCTGAGTCTGTGTATGAAACAGACAAAACTTTGCTGGGGTGGAAGGGAACACATCATTAACTAGGGAAACATAGCAACAATATTTCTATGTCTATGAATAAGTAACACTAACTTTGGCAGGAGTCCATCAACTCTGTTTCCCCACTCACGGGTTTGAGCGTCCAACAGGCAAATGTCACTTTACAACATCACTTTTCCCTTTCTCATCCACTAAACCCCACTTATGGTTTGTGTCAGTAGGTAGAGTAGCCCCCGAGTCCTGAGGTGGATTCAGTCAGGCCTGCCTTCAATCCCTCGGAAAGTGCTATCTGGTCCTGAGACTCCTCTACCTAACCCAGCTGTAGTGATTTTAACCTTATTTAGTGGTTGGATAGGAAGACTCTCATCAGAGTTCACTCATCTCTTCTGCTGTCCTCTGTGGCTTCAGCAAACAGCCTGCTCTACACTGCACCCTGCCAAAGAGCTGTTTTTCTGTCGTTTCCTATTGCAAAGGACTCAGTGTGCATCATTTTTTGCTACAGAGACCTCTCAACAATTCAAAATCCTCAGGAAAGGGGAACTAGTAGCATATAGATTCTTGAGTTGACTCCTCACCATGAGATGGAAGCCATTCCCCCTCCCCCCCACCCCCCGTTCATTTTCACTACCCAACCAATTCTGGAAAGTATCATTGGAGGACTTCTAGGTAGAAAGGTTATTCAGGTGAAGCTCTCTTTGTAGCTGTATTTCCCTCCCCTTCACCAATACATGGGCAGAGAGCTTCTTCCCCTCTTGAACTTCAGGCTACAAGGTTTACAAACATAAGACAAAAACAGGAACTTCTGTTATAGGGACTGCAGTGAAATACAAGATTCAGTGATGAACAGCATATCAAGTACAGTTTAAACTAAAAATACAAGAGTGGAATATGAACACATGTAATGTTAGATAAAAACAAGAACAACTTATATAGTATAGGAAGGTCAGAAGGAAAATGGGTGCTACACAGCAATTCCATGCAAGGCTACATGTTCACTTATTGTCAGCCATCAAAATTCCTAAATCCCTTGTGTCTTCTGGAGATATTTCCATGATGATTCCAGACTCGAAGGATAGTTTCCGCAATGCCTTTATGCATCAAGGAGAATAAAGTATACAAGGTTATGCATCTCACAAGCATATACTCACATCTTCATTACATTTATTTGTGAGATCATGCAAAAACAATAACTTAATATTGATATACTTTTTTCCCCCTCAGGACACTATGGTATTCTTGGAGCGAGAGAGAGCTGAAACCTGGATGCCATCCAGTGTCTACCCTGTTTTAGTATGGTGACACTTTGAGCTCCATGAGGAGAGGCATTAGCGAAGGGGCACCTGGGGCTTGATTTCCTGTGCCGTCACACATATTTACTGAGATAGCAGGGTATATGACTTGAATGGCTCATTGGCCTCCTTCCTCAACACAGGTCTGTGGGATATAGGATTCCATGAGCTGAAAGGGAGTCAATCCTGCTCTTCATGGTGAACAAGAGTCCTGTGCCCCCTCCCCACTTTCCTTTTTGTCTTTGGTTTGATGGAATGGTGGGGTTGTTTATATATATATTACAGTTATATTAATAATACAATAATATTTAAGGGACATGTGATGTTTGGGTCAATTTGGGTTCATGAAAGAAAATTTTTCCTTTGTTGTAGATTGGTTAAAGTAGCTTTTTATTCCTTCTTCTTCCGCTTCACTTTCTTCTAAGCACTTCATAGGCTTGACCAAGTCATTAGGATTATACATGAAATGGATATTGAGCAACTATTAAAGTATGGGTGGAAGGAATCCAAATTTGAAGCAGTGTACCAGTGTGGCCTTAATTCAGCCTAATCCCAAGAAAAGGGCTGGGAGTGAGTTTAGCCATGATATGATGTGAAAGGTGGAATGAGGGAAGGGGCTTCCACATCAAGCAAACTTGAGACACTTCTTGTCAGAGCCTAAATTTGAGGAGAGAGAAGGTTTGGGATTCAGTTTGAGACTGAATCCAAATGGTTATGAGGTTTAAGAGAAGACTTCTTTGGTTGTGGAAACAATGGCAATGGAGAAATAGAGAAGATTGCATTGGTTTGGTTTAGCTTCCAAGTTACAGTTTGGGTAATTTTTGCATAACTGGATCAATAAAAATGTTAGTCATTTACTCACCATAAGCAGTGTGGTACCGTTATTTTCCAAACACATGAAAACCTCACGGAAGTATTTACAGATTTAGATACTGTCCAGGTATTAAGAAACAAATGAAGCTTTATGGGCTTTAGGGTAAGAAAACAATTAAGGAATGAATAGGAAGGATGGATGCACATATCAAACATTCAGTTGGTTCTGAGTGGAGAATTATTGAAGATTTAAAAATGACTGCACATATACAAAACAGGTCAGCACAAGTGGAAAATTTAGTTATTAGGTACATTTGGACTGTTTTAGCAGAGATCAATTAAAATACTGCACACAATTGTAAGTTGCTTGTATAAACATGAGTCACTGTGAACACAGAAACATGAATTATTGCATAGTCTCAGAGTCTATTTTTGCACATCCAGTGTGAACTATTAATCAGTATGAAAACAGACATTTCAAATTATCATAGAACCTCTAAGAACCTATTCAAAGGTCTTGACTTTTATAAAAGGAAACGAGAAATATATCCATCTTTCAGTCTTGAGTGTGCCAGCTTCTCATTTACAATAACCTGTGACTAAATTCTGCTAGAAAGACTAAGGTGCTTTCTGGGTAAAAAGTCCTCTGTTCCATATTTATAATTTTATTATTTATGGGTAACAATTGTTCTACTTAATTAAAATTTTAACTTAGTTTCCAAGGTCAGGAAACTTGGAATCCCTTTAATTTTGTTTCCACAGATCCAATGTTTATAAATCTATCCACCAACACTTCAGTTATATTGCCAGGATTCACCTTTACATTAAATGACTCTTGGCTGAAATCTTATTATCCTCTTGTCTCTAGAACTGTAGGAAAACTGGTAGGAGCTTGAAGAGTTTGGGCAAACTCTCTCTCTTTTAGTTCATATAGATTTCAAATTTTTGGTTTGCTTATACACTGAGATCAAAATGGCACAGTCAAAAGTATAAGTTTCCATGTAGACTTGAATGATTTCAGCTATGAATTTGGTTTTGATGCAATATGTTTCAATGAACTAAGTCTAAGGCTCTGATCCTGGAACTGCACATGTTCCAGTGCAGATATAGCTAAAGGGTTTAAGTTTGTAATTTAACACACAGTGAGGTTCAATCTCCAGTGTTTTCCCCAGCACATACCACCATGTCAGTCTACACAAGGCCACTGTGAAGACCCTTTAGGCGATGCACAACTCTATTTGGTCTCTCCACCTCTGCAATCACTCCTATAGGTACTGCATGTGAAGTACATAATACTTTGATGCTCTGCTGTACTCCACAAGCCAATTTCACCAAAAAACAGTAAGCATAAGCTAATATCAGAGAATATTCATGGACATTGATTTTTAAACTCATAAAATACCAGTATTTGCACTAGAAACCTGATTCCACATTAAATGGATTCTAAGAATCAGGTTAATTGATCGTTTCATTATTCTCATTATACATTGGATCATTACAGTGTCTTAACCTGATTGGTTCCATTCAGGGAAAATACACTGTGGCCTATGTATCTAATGAAAACTAACCCACACAGCTTGAATGTCAAATACTGAATTCTTGCAATGAACTGCTTGCAAATGATTTTCACAGCAAAAGTTATTCACAGAAATTATTTGCCAGATAATTTTGGAGGAAGGAAAAGTTTAACACAACTGTAAGATGCTCAGAGTTAATTCATCAACAGAAAAAAGTAGGCTAAATTCAGCAAATAAATTATTGGCCACAAATTATTTGCTCACTGTGTGAATAATTTATAACATATATGAATGTGCCCAGAACAATACAAAATCAACAAGGAACAAATTAAATTGATTAAAAAATGGCTAACTGATAGGTCTCAACATGTAACTATAAATATGGAAAAAGCAACAGAGGGTCCTATGGCACCTTTAAGACTAACAGAAGTATTGGAAGCATAAGCTTTCGTGGGTAAGAACCTCACTTCTTCAGATGCAAGAAGTGAGGTTCTTACCCACGAAAGCTTATGCTCCCAATACTTCTGTTAGTCTTAAAGGTGCCACAGGACACTCTGTTGCTTTTTACAGATTCAGACTAACACGGCTACCCCTCCGATACTATAAATATGGAATAATTGAGCAGGTTTGTTTCTAGTGGGGCTCCTAGATTATTTAATATTTTGTAAATGACCTGGGAAAAAACAAAATCATCACTGATAAAGTTTGCAGAGGACACAAAGATTGGAGGAGTGGTAAATAGAGAAAAGGACAGGACACTTATACAAAAAGATCTGTATCGCTTTGTATACTGGTAACAAGGAATATGCTTTTTAATATGGGCACATGTAAAGTCATATCTCTAGGAACAAAGAATGTAGGTTATACATACACAGTAGGAGACAGTATCCTGGGAAGAAGTGACTGAAAAACACTTGAAAGTCATGGTGGATAATCAACAGAACCTGAGTTCCCAGTGCAATCCTGTCACCCAAAGGCCTAATGTGACCCTGGGATGTATAAACAAGAGAATTTTGAGTTGGAGTAGTATTTGTATTTTGCACTGGTGCAATATGGACACTGTATTGTTGTTCAAAATTCAAGAAGGATGTTGAAAAATTAGAAAGGGTTTACAGAAAAGCCACAAGAATGATCAAAGAGTTGGAAAATATGCTCTTGAACTTCTTTAACACACACGCACACATATATGTCAAGTATCAGGGGGCAGCTGTGTTAGTCTGTATCTACAAAAACAACAAGGAGTCTGGTGGCACCTTAAAGACTAACAGATTCATTTGGACATAAGCTTTCGTGGGTAAAAACCTCACTTCTTCAGATGCATAGAGTGAAAGTTACAGATGCAGGCATTATATACTGACACATGGAATATGCTGCTCTCCATGTGTCAGTATATAATGCCTGCATCTGTAACTTTCACTCTATGCATCTGAAGAAGTGAGGTTTTTACCCACGAAAGCTTATGCCCAAATAAATCTGTTAGTCTTTAAGGTGCCACCAGACACACACACACACACACACACACATATATACACACTATACCTGTGTAGAGAAGGTTAAGGGATGACTTGATCATAAACTAGAACAGGGTAGTCAATAGGTCAAACCAGACCACCAGACACTTTTGAATGGACCTCATAATCTTTTTATTTATTATCTTTTTTTTTTTTAATTATTTTCTCTGGAGTCTGGACCTTGACTATATCTTGACCAATAAATTTGGACCTGGACAAAATATAATTGACTACTCGTGGACTAGAAGTACCTATTTGGGAAATAGAAATTTAATAATAGAAGGCTCTTCAATATAGACGACAAAGGAATAGTAAGATCCAATGGTTGGAAGTTGAAGATAGATGGGTTCAGACTGGAAATGAGGAACAATTTTTTTTTTTATCAGCAAGAGTAATTAACTATTGGAACAACACATTAAGATTTGTGGTGGATCCTCCATCACTGGAAATTTTTAATTCCTGGTTGAATATTTTTTTCTAAAAGATATGCTTTAGTTCAAATGGGAATTAATTCAGAGAAGTCCTATAGCTTACATTATTCAGGAAGTCAGACTAGATCAGGGGTTCTCAAACTGGGGATCAGACCCCTCAGGAGGTCATGAAGTTATTACATGGGGGAATCGCAAGCTGTCAGCCTCCAACCCAAACCCCGCTTTGCATCCAGCATTTATAATGGTGTTAAATATATTAAAAAGTGTTTTTAATTTATACGGGGGTTGCACTCAGAGGCTTGCTATGTGAAAAGGGTCACCAGTACAAAAATTTGAGAACCACTGGACTAGATGATCACAATAATCCCTCCTGGCTTTATAATCTATAAACAATAGATACATCTAATCTATGTTGCCATTAACTCAGAAAAAGAAACCCAAAATGGTCACCTTACCTAGACTCCACTAAAACCAGGTGGCCTTCTCATTTCCTTCTCCAGTTCCTCCATTCCCCACTCACTCATCCTACAAAAGCTGTTATCAGCTTGATTCAAAATCCATTGAGCACAATGGGATTCCTTGCATTGACGTCAGTGAGTTTTGGATGAGGACTGGTAGGAGTTTGTCTTGTAATCTCATTAATATAAATATTTTTAGAACTGTTTCCTGCCTCTATTTCTCTTATTGTCAGTTTAATTTGAAAAGTAGAAGGGAGTCAGAGCAGCAGCAGTGAGAAAGCAAATACCTGAAATAAGATTTCTTTTAATGCAAATTGGCAGAAAATTATTTAGTGTAATGCTTGAAACTCAGTGAAAGTGACTGATATACAATGTATAAAAGTTCAAAGATCTGCTATGCATGTGTATAGGCACCATCTGAACAGTCTATTGAATTTAACAGTGTTTTAAATATTTTAACAATAAAGCACTTACTATAATTTGTCATTTTCTTCCCATGAATGGAAATAAACAAGCACTATAGGGCTGAAAAACATTGTGAAGAACATAAGAGATGTGGCTTATAATAATACACAATATTCCAATTATTCACTTTATTCTTCACAATGAAATTGAAGAGTAGCTTTTAATATTGTTGTTTTTCTTTATTTCAAGAAATGCCACAACAACATTAAACACATGTAGGGAAACTGATTTGTTATTCTAATATGTCACACACATACACACTGCCCTGATACAGGTCCTCCTGGCTGGAGACTCAGCAGGCTGTTTTGATTGCCCACCTCATTGGGCCCAGTATGCTCTTGCAGCTTCCTGAGCCTGAGACCATGTCTACACTTACCGGGGATCGACACTGGTGCGATCGATGCAGCCAGGGTCGATTTAGCGGGTCTAGTGAAGACCTGGTAAATCAACCACAGAGCGTTCTCCAGTCGACTCTAGTACTCCACCAGAATGAGAAGATTAAGGCAAGTCGATGGGAGAGCATCTTCCATCAATGCAGCATGGTGTAGACACTGCAGTAAGTCGACCTAAGCTACGTCAACTTCAGCTATGTTATTCATGTAGCTGGAGTAGCGTAACTTAGGTCAACTTACTGCGGTAGTGTAGACAAGGCCTGAGTGGAGGCTCTATTTCTCACATTAGGGTCTCTTGGCACACTCCCAGGGTGAAACTTCTCTGTCTAACACTCCCTTCTGAGAGCTGACATCCCATGATCCAACTTCTTAGCCCCTGGGACTAGTTTGGACCCCTCATTCTCCCATATAGTATAAACAAATCTTCTCCTAGAACTCCAGCCATGGGTCATTCTAGGTTTACAGTTCAATTCCTCAGGAGCACATGACAGTGAAGCAAACAGACATACAGATAGAGCATTATGCAGAGTCTAAAACTAGTTATTATTTACTTAGATAGCACAAGAGATACACAAATCTGGACAAAATAATAACCACCATTGGATGCATTACCCTACTTCAGTTTCCTTTCACGCTGGAGAGTATTTTGGGCTTAGGGGAGAATCCTCTGAGGCATCCAGATTCCTTCTTCTTCCCTTTCCCACCTGCACATTCCTCCTCCTCGAGGAACATCTAGTCTTAGGTCACCTTTTCTTTTTAAAATGATTGCTGAGAGACTCTTTTTATAATATCCAGTCCCCTTTGTCAGGTGACTCCCTGATTAGCTTCATCAGCTGTTCATTGCTTATCTACCCGCCCAGAATTCAGACTTGAAAAAAAAAAAATAGTGTGCCCTGGATGACTGTATCTTTTTTTCTGAGTGTCTGCCATTGGAATGGATGAACATTCAGCTTAACAATTTCCATTGCCACCCCTGTGTCACCACTTCTTGGAATTTCAGTCCAACATGGAGGTAAAAAAAAAAAAAAAAAAAAAAAAAAAAACCACAGAGAAAGCAAAGAAGCTGCATATTCAAAATGGAGCTTGTACCTTGACAAAGATATATACAATGAATTCATAATCTCACACAGAATTAATAAATTGAACATAGATAGCTTCCCCAAATCATTCCATAATAGAAATAATGTTTCCTTGGATGCTGCTAGTGTAAATGTAAATATGTACAGGCATCTTAAGGAATCCAGATAAACAATAATTTGACATTTTCTAGTTGAGTTTAAACTGTTTCATTTTAAACTGACTCAAAACTTTTCATTGTGATTTGAGGCATTTTGACAACAAAGGAAAATTAGATTCAAGAAACAGCCACTGGGGTTGATTTCCTTATAATCTATATTCCTATATATTAGCCCAGGGTTTAGCATATTAATCAAAGATCCCAGGTCAGTTCTCTCCTCTGTCTGATGAGGAGAAGGGATTTGAACATGTGTTTATACCTCTCAGGTAAGAACCCCTATCACCTGGCTATGGATAGTCTGAGCTGGGAGCATTCTCAATTTCTCCTATTGAAGCTCTTTTTATGAATAATTAATCACTCATGGGAGGGTGGGGCTGGGTAAAGACTTCAACCAGGATCTCCCACAGCCAGGGTGAGGGGCCTAATGACATAGCTACAGAATGCTTCTCAGTCTCTTACCCTAGCCCAATGACTATCTATTGTCATTCATAGTGGCGATTCCTAGTTATTCAAAAGGAAGATTTACACATGACCTGGATGTCATGATCTAGACAAAGAGCTGAGTCAATGATAACCTGAATGGTGTAACTAACCCCTAATAATCCATATATACAGACATATCCTGAGGCTAGTCACCAGACCAAGAGACCTAATTCTGTTAAATGATGAGTTCTGGGAAATTACAAATTTAGTCCAAATGCTTAATATTGTAGGTAATAAGTGGCTGACCAGTGAAAACTGACAAATAGTTTCCTAGTAAAAGTATAAATGTATTTTACTAAAGAAACGTATAAGCTCTCTCTCTATTTTCTAGAGCACTGGCTGTGTGTTCAGAGTACTGTATGGATGACTAGTTCTGGTGGACCAGAGCAGAATGCTCAGTACTGAATATTCTGTGGTCTTTACCACTTCTGTAAGGACCAATTTTTAACCAATCAAGAACGAAGATTTTTGGCTGCATCAGAAAACAGGTTTTTTTTAAATTTCTCTTCAAATTATCCTTGAAAGTGGTTTACTACTTCGTCTCCCTCCAACCTCCCTACCCCCTGGTTTTGCAAGGAGTGAGAAGTATAAGAAATGCAATTTTAACTCACAAAGTACAGCTCAGACCCATATCAATCTCATCCTCTGAGTATGATGGAACTCAGAGGAAAACAAAAATGGATTTATCCATCACTGAGCACAATTAATTGTATGTTGGCCTCTTTGGAGATGGCTACACATAAAGTAACTTAATCACAATTTTTCAGGGGAAAATTGTAAATAGTTAACTACTATTGCTAAAATGTTGATGAAAGACAAAAAAAGTTAAATTCTGCACAGTGCAAAGCAGAAAACTCAAGTGTGGGGAAGTAACAGCAAAAGAGCTTAATAAGGGTATATTTTAAATGAGCTTTGTTTCATTGAGAAATACACTGTACCCAATACACTATTAAGTGTAAATTACTGGGAAAGTGAT
Source organism: Malaclemys terrapin pileata (assembly GCF_027887155.1). NCBI lineage: Eukaryota > Metazoa > Chordata > Testudines > Emydidae > Malaclemys > Malaclemys terrapin. The sequence continues at coordinate 39,856,911 of NC_071509.1, read as the reverse complement.
AGTAGATTATTCTGTTATGTTACAAGATGCTTTTTTGAAAACAGATTAATAAAACTTAGTAAAATAATTATCATGCTACTCTTTTATAAACGGGGTCATTAGTGGCTAAATCCAGCAGTTTTTCTATGTGAGTTCTACTTATTTTACTGATTAATTGTTTGAAGATTTCACTGTGTTGGTTTTGAGTCTATTAATTTAGAAATAATGTCAGCAAGTGCAACTGTTTACAATGAAATAACAGCAAAAAAGCTGTCATGTGACAGTTGGGGGTCTTAGACTAGGCAAAACATTGAGATAGTGATTTGAAAACTATTGTCAGCTATTACATATTTCACTTGATTATTATAAAACTCTCGTAACAAAGAAAAGTATCCAGCAACTTCATGTCTGGAAGTTTACACAGACTGAATTTCTCTGAATTTTTGAATTTTGCTTATTCTGTCTTTCCAACAATAAAATGTTCATAGAGACTAAACTTCTCTCATTCTTCAGTCCTCCAGGTTTGATTAAGGGGTATCAGCAATGGATAAGAAACAAAAGCTTTCATTGCTAGCATCTAGGCGGAATTAAGAGTAAGACATAGGCACTATTGACCCATGACTAGGGAGCCCACTCTTTTTGGTCATGGGATTTCTTCAGAATCTTAGCTTTCATTCAACAAAAAATAAAGTTTATAATCCTCATGCTTGTGAAGAGAATCTTGAAAATGTGGCACAAGTGTAAAGGATACAGAAACATCTACCTGAGTTTACAGCCAGCATAAGAATATAGCTCAGAAAAGGGTGACCTGGCCCATTCATGTCTATAGGTGTTAACTCCAAGACCCACTTCTCTTGGGAGTCTTACAACAATATCACAGCAGGAGACACTGTGAGAAGAGTGCAGCAGGCCCAGTCCATCTACCCAAGCAGGTACAACCCAGTTGCTGAGCTAAGTACTGCCTGTCCCTTCTCTCCCCCAACCCGCGCTATCTTTGACTCTCCAGGGAACAGCAGGGACCTTAGTTGTTCATGAGATGAGGGGTATCCTCCTGCCATTCCGAGGGGGAGAAGAGAGCCCCATGCTGCAGCTCCTGCCGTTTGGGGAGGGACAGGGGATCATGCTGCCACTGTTACTCCAAGTGGGAAACCAGGCCACACCATGGGGGTGGGGCCAGAGATGGGCCCCATGTTGTTGTCTGTCTAGGTCCCTAGGTTACCTTAATTCAACACTGGCTACTGCCTATGATTTTCCTGCTCTTTGGATAAACAGAGGACCTTGGTCCTGTTAATATGTTATCTTTGAAAAGTATTAAATTTACTTTAGACCTAATAATTTTAGTTTCTTATTGATATTTTAAAGTCCCTGAATATGATAATGACTCCTGCCTACTATCACCAATTTTTATGACATACACAACATACAGGTATTTCTGCCCCAGAGCACCCCCCCCCCAAACATGATGTGTATTTTTTTTAAACATTCTGTACAATTTTAAAGAAATAAGCTATCATTGTTGGTGAATGATCATAGACCTGTTCCTGTACCTTTTACTCATTCAGGTAGCTCTTTTCCAGGCAATAAGTCTTCATTTAATATGTCAAAATGGACACTTAGCATCCTGCTGGATAGAACCCTTGGTAACCACAGCAAGCCTGAGAATCCATAACCCCGTAACATCCCAAGCACCTTCAACTCCCATTGAGTGTCCAACACTTAGGCCTTGGCTACACTTACCAGCTAGTTCGACGGCTGGAAATCGAAGTTCTGGGTTCGCCTTATCGCGTCTAGTCTGGACGCGATAAGTCGAACCCGGAAGTGCTTGCCGTCGACTGCGGTACTCCAGCTCGGCGAGAGGAGTACCGCGGAGTCGACGGGGGAGCCTGCCTGCCGCGTGTGGACCAAGGTAAGTTCGAACTAAGGTACTTTGACTTCAGCTACGTTATTCACGTAGCTGAAGTTGCGTACCTTAGTTCGAATTAGGGGGGGTAGTGTAGACCAAGCCTTAGTAGGATACTTTACTGAGGGTACATCTACACTACAGCGGGGAGTCGATTTAAGATACGCAAATTCAGCTACGTGAATAGCGTAGCTGAATTCGACGTATTGCAGCCGACTTACCCCGTTGTGAGGACGGCGGCAAAATCGACTTCTGCCGCTTTTTGTCGGCGGCACTTACTACCACCTCCGCTGGTGGAGTTAGAGCGCCGATTCGGGGATCGATTGTCGCGTCCCAACGATAAATCGATCCCCGAGAGGTCGATTTCTACCCGCCGATTCAGGCGGGTAGTATAGACCAGACCTGAGACTGTGTACAAGAGTTACTTATATTAGTACGGGTCAAGGATTGGATCATATATATTTTTTTGTCATGATACAGGAAACCTGAGGATGCAAGGAATCATGCTGGAGATGCTAACCACCAGTAGAAACAGGCACTTAAAAGATCTAAACACCTGTGTTGCATACCAAAGTCTGTCAATTGCCCACAGTAAATCTTTTATTTGAAAATGCAGTAGGGGCTTAATGGATCTTATGAAATAAACATTTGTATATAAAATTTCACTCGAGATCTTCAAACACATTCTTCATGCTGTAATCCAGCGTCTATAAACTGGAGGGCCAGTAGTTTGAAACAGTGTAAAAATAAGACCCAACAATCCTTTTCATTGCATTTTAATGTTGTTTCTTAATTACAAGGAATGGGTCCTTATCCAGCTCCTGTTGATTTCACAGGGAGTAGGATTGGGCCCATGATAATAATTATTATACTAATGAGCACAGTTAAAAGTGAACTTCAGGCACACATACTGCTTCAGATACAATACTGTAAACACATGCATCCCCTTGAAAACATGATATATAAAAGTCATTAGCTGCATTTTAATTCATAACAAATATCAAATAAAGAAAAATTACTTCCATTCCCTCTAAGTGTCACCTGGTCCTTCTTTATCTTAGTCTTATTTCTTTCTTCTTACACACACTTGGCAGACAAAAATATCTCCCTCTTATTACTCATTATTATTTATTGATGATTTCTCTTCTTTCTAGGAAGCATGAAATTCTGATTCTAGGCAAACCATTGAAAAGTTCAAAATCTTATAGTCAGATCAGTGTTCTATAAATAATTTATTGATATGATGCTGCCATTACTAGGGGTCAGATTATGAGCCCTGTGCTCACAGTGGTAAACATTTACTCTCATGAGCAGCCCATTGATTTCTGCTCAGCATTGTGAGTAAAGGGGTCAAAGTCTGTCCCTGTGTTTTCTTATTGCATTTAAAAGTAAAAACTCAGTTAGTTAAAAATGGTCCTGTACTGAAATACACAAGTTACAGACAAACAGAATCTTGTTTGTCATCTCCAGTGTTGCTTTCCTATTGTAAACTCTTTGAGGAAGAGACAGTCATTTATTTCTGTATATTTATACAGTTCCTAGCATCATAGGGTCTGGTTGAGTCTTCCAGGTTCTACTATAATATAAATGTTAGCAATAATAGCTGTTGTCTAGTAGACGGTATGCAGGACTGGGAGACAAGTCAGGACACCAAGTTTCTATTTCCAACTTTGCCACTGACTTTGTTTTTTTGTACAACTCATGTACATTCTCTGCACCTCAATTTTTCCATCTGTAAAATGAGGGTGAAGATAATTACCCATCTTTTGGAGGTGCTTTGAGACCTATGGATAAAAGTTAAGATGCAAGTGCAAAATGCACAACTGTGCAACAACTGAGAAATTATTGCTATTTAAGCAGCATCATTACAGTTGATGGAAGAGTGGATAATGAAATCAGCACCAGAATAACAAGAGTGAGGGAGAGATTGTGGAAGAATGCACATCTGATGAGAAGGAACATAAATCTGAAGACTAAATTTTGACCCTGTTAAATAATGGCTATAAAACATGGATATTCAAAGAATTCATAAAAGAAGCTACAGTCCTCTGAATTATGGTGTTATAGAAGAAGTCTGAAAATATCATGGATAGGCTGTTTAACCAATGAAAAGGTATTGGAGATTATTGGAATTTAGCAGTCAGAGATCTTATGAAAAGAAATAATTGATTTGCAGGGATCTTCAAGAGGTTTGGCTGGCAATGTATTTTACAGACACTGGAAGAGAAAGTTGATGGCAGAAGAACACAAGGCAGAAAAGGTATCCTAGGTAAATCAAAAGGACTTTTCATCCACAAAGAGATTAGCAGAAGATCATACAGAATGGGCTATCTTAATTGCAAACCTCCAGTAATGTAGATGTCATATAAGAAGAAGTACAAATTACTATCATTAAGTATTATAAAACTTCTGAAAATAGAACTTTGTGGGCACTACTAGTGAAGAGGACACAAAGCCACAGAGGACTCTGCCACATGGGAACCAATACCTGCCCAAATTTGTCAGGACTAATCCAGTAACCTCTACATTTCAGAAGTTACCTATTGTGAGAAGGCATAGTAAAATATTTAGATTGTTGTTAAAACAATCTGCCTGAAAATGACCCACAATGATATAAATATGTCTTAAAGTGCCCGTGATTCCATTTGAGTTTATAAATCCAATTTTATGACACCAGGGGTCACCCTTTCTTACTTTCTCAGTGTGCAAATGCTGGTTAACTCTACCACCTCGCTTTGTTAGTCTGAATATTACTATCTTCTTCTGAAACTTTTTAGGCTTGACATCTATTTGGATGCTGTTCCTTTAAGACTAGTTGTGAGATAAATTATGACTGACTTCATTTCTGAGTAACAGTTTCCTGCTGAGGGGGAGATGAAAACATAGTTGATGAATAAAAGGCCTCAAGAGCTTAGTAACCCACAGTGGTGGCATCATAAATGTTAGTAGCAAGGGCAAGTGTGGTGAACAAAAACTTGGGGAAAAAAGTGGAGATGTCTCACCTTTTGGGGCAAGGTCAATGGTTCCAGAAGAGCTCAGAGAGGAATGAAGGAAACTTGAAACAGGAAAGTAGACCTGAAAAAAAAGAAAGTAAGACCATGGTTCTTCCCCTTTGCACTCTTGCATCCACTGTACTCAAGCCTCCTTTTCATTCTTTGTATCCTAGTCCCTGCCAGAAGCCTATCTGGCTCCTGTCATCATTTAGAGCAGACTCAGAGCCAGTTAATCACCATGGGGAGCAGAGAATATCAAAATTGCAGCATCCCTCTGGCCACACTGTAAATTATAAGGCTTAGAGATTTTCTCTTACGGTGGGTTTGTAGTGGTTGGTATTTGGGGGGACTCAGATCCCAAGCTGTCTGCTCCTGTCTTCTTGTACCACAGAAACCTGCTCAGTCTCCACTGGTTGCATTTCCACACCATGCTGTTTATGTTCTCTCCACCAATACCTTTGCAGTCCCAGGCTGCACTCCTATTTACAGCATCCCTTGTATTTTTGGCTCTTTCCCCAGGACCTGAGAGGAAAAAGAGGTCCACTCTCTGAGAACTCACGAACATTGAACTCAGCTAGCCCTGTTCCTTCCCCCTCTTCATTTCCTTCCTGTGACCTTATCAGACTTGAGCTGACGGGCTAATTGGCTTTTTAGTTTACCCCCCTCCACCACCACCACCATTCCCATTCCCACCTGAATAGGCAATTAACTTCAATTCCCCAATCAGCCTTCTTTGGGGACTAATTGGTGGCAGAGTGATCAGAGTACAGTGTCACCTGCTAACTCCCTGCACTCTGGCATAGCCCTCTAAGTGCTATTATAATAATTAATATTACATATTCATAGGAAGCAAACCCAAAAGGGACATGAATACTGCCAAAGTGCATTTAATAATTTAATTTGCACAAATTGTTTGCAATATTTGGTGTTTTCAACCCACTCAAGCAAGAGATTCTGTGTGCAAAATTGAAATTATAGGTAAGGTACAAGCAGGAGCCTGTGTAATACAAATTTAACCTTGATAGGTCATTCCTGGTCATTATAGCCCAGCATGTGAAAGAAAAATCCAATTTTCTAACTAATGCTTTAGCAAGACTGCTAGTTAGGAAAAAAATACGGCAAGTGTATATGCAAGTCTGGGGATATATACTACTAGCCAATAAAGATTACACTAAGACCATCAGAGACACTACCCTGCAAACCTCAGGCTATGTTCCAACTGTGATTTCTGAGGTGAATAGCCAGTTCTCTGACATCTCTAAAAATCTGTAGGAAAACAAATGCTATGTCAAACAGAGATGACTCGTTTGCATTCTGAAACATGGACACACCACCCTGAAGGATCTATGAACTAATTTTTTTTTTTTGCTTTAAATAAACAAAATGCAGATTTTAATGTTAGCCTTGAACTATCATGTTTTTAATAGGGTATTTTGCTGTATGTCTGAACACTCTTGCTTATAAAAATTGCAGACTTTTATTGGTGTGCTGACCATGCATCCTCTACATTGCATTTGCTGCTCCAGGGGGAAAATGTTAGCTTGCAAAACTGGAACTTGATTTCACGCTTCTTGAAGAAATTCCACATACTACAAATTACAGCTAACACATATAAAAGTTTAAAGTGAGAGCTGCAGAGCTGCAACTGTAATCAAGGCTAAAGAATATAAAGCACATGAATTTCTCCTAAGATTAGAAGAAATTTCTTTTAAACACTTTGATATTTGCAAACTATAAAGTAAGGAGATAGAAAAATAATGAGTTTTGTTTTGCTATTTACTGTTTGTTGACATCAAATCGTTAGTAATATACTGTTGTTTTGATAGAATTTTAATAAAGAGTATGCAGTTCTATCTTTTAATTATTATAGGATTTATAGTCGCAAGCTCTGTGGCTGGACAATGACTCTTGGGGTGAAATTCAGGCCCCACAGAATTCAGTGAGAGTTTTGTCATTGACTTTAACATGGCCAAAAGTTCACCCTTAACCTTTATAGGCCTTCCAAATGAAAGGCAGTACAGTAGAACCTCAGAGTTATGAACACCTCGGAAATGGAGGTTGTTCGTAACTCTGAAATGTTCATAACTCTGAACAAACCGTTATGTCTGTTCTTTCAAAAGTATACAACTGAACATTGACTTAATACAGCTTTGAACTTTACTATGCAGAAGAAAAATGCTGCTTTTAACCATCCTAATTTAAATGAAACAAGCACAGAAACAGTTTTCTTACCTCATCAAATATTTTTTTTAAACTTTCCCTTAAGTTTTTTAGTATGTTAAGTTTAACACAGTACTTGTTTTACAAATACACTGTATTTGCCCTTTTGGGCAGTGAGGGGGATGGGAGTTGGTCTCTGCTGCTGCCTTATTGCATACTTATGGTTTCAAATGAGGTGTGTGGTTGACCAGCCAGTTCATAATTCTGGTGTTCATAACTCTGAAGTTCTACTGTATATTTGAAAAATATCCTTACACATTCAAACATTTGCATGTATTCTGAATTGTGTTTCATGGCTTCAGGAGGTTTAATAAGCAACTTGCATTCCAAAGGACACAAAATAAACACCAGCAGTGAGATCTTAAGTTTTTTTGGGGAAATTTATACAGAACAAAACTATTAATAACTTGAAACAGGCTTTCTTATTATTTCTTAACCAGCTTCTCTTTCTGTGATGTTGGACAGGAGGTGGATCACATGTATAAGTTGATTGCCAGGTAATTTAAGGGAAAAGCCCATCACAATACAATTAAGGAAATTAAAGACTTAAAAGAGCAAATTTCTTCCTTTTGTCCATTGTATGAGTTCATTCAAATTTAATCAGCAAAGGAATAGCAATATTTTACTCATTTTAATCTACAAAGTTTTCAAAGCAAACACATCAATAATGACTCTTTTAATGATTGATGTCCTATTGTTCTATTTTCAAATTAATTTTTGGCGGAATCTTGGACAAAGGAATAGAGGAAGCTTTCACTACAACTGAAATAAGATTCTGTATTGAAAATAAAGTAATATGCTGTCCCTTGAAACCGTATATGAATGTTTTCCATCTCACCATCCAGAAGCTTTTGATGGCCTTCTCTAGGTTAAGGCTGCCTATCCATTGACTTAGTGCATATTTGGTCAAATCCTTAGTTGCTTGAAGTCTTCTGTCTCTGGCTGGTAGATCCTAGTTATTTGTTCCTGCATCTGTGGCACGTGGTTGAGTCACACTTTAGGAAATGACTAGCTATTAATATTCAGAGCCTGGTCAGTGAAGAATATAGGGATCCAGATCCTCCAGCATATTTTACGCACTTGACTTCCATTAATTTCAATTGATTCCCATCGATGGAACCTAGGAGTCTAAATACCTTTGAGGATCTTGTCCATGGAGATTTTCTAGTCTAATCAATTCTAGTCTATTCTGGTGCTCATACTGCGTCCATCACCATGGTGTCATGGTATCCATTTGTGTACAAAGCATTGTGGCTATTGTCTCTTATGTCTTTTTCATGTAGTTTCTACCTTTCTTATTACTTTCCTATCTGTTACTTGTTTCTGCATGAAAGTTGGATACTGCCTTCACCATCCAACCCAGTCTGACTTAGTCAAAGCTACTAGAGACACTCTCAATGGGGAGGTTGCAGGCAGAGACTGGCAATTCCTTTGTCAAGAGGTGCCTCCCTTGTCCTGTTAACAATGTTAGAGACACATTTTCTTTAGAATATTGTACCCATTTTCCAGCTGTATTAGTGGTAACTATAGTTTGAGTAACAGTGGGCTTAAGGCTCACTCAGGATGCAACAAATGCTTGAACTTGGTCTACACTACAACTTACCCAACTGCAAGCACTGGGTACACATTTTTCTGGTATAGAAATAGCCCTGGTGTGGCTATTGCCTTGGAAGGGACTGATTCAATTAGCACAGAGTAGGAATTTCCTGATTTTGCTTGGAAAACTGATTTACTGTTTCTAGAGAATCTAAGTATAAGAGGACACATTCATTTACTTATAGTCAGATGAGTTATACCAGGGATGAATTTGGCCAAACAACTTAACAATTTTTCCTACTTCAGGGCTTGTTTTCACCATGCACATATGCAGTCTTGCAGGGACCTCCCACTTGAATCTCTTTCATAAGAGTTGGCCACAATTACATTCCTGGAACTTAGGGGAATCTGGATAGTGTCAGGGGACTATGCTATAGGTGGACAGGCCTACTGGTCACAGCAGGAGTCAAACATAGTTGTTGGAGTACAGAAGCTAAATCCCAAGGTCAAAGCAAAATCAGAGCCAGTGATCAAAACCAAAGGTCAGAAGTGGAGCGGAGCCTTAATATGAGAATGAAGGAATGAGACAGTCAGCATCAGGAAGAGGAGGAGGAGGAGGAGGAAGAGGAGAAGGAGGTTTTGGAAGAAATTGATAAACTAAACAGTAATAAGTCACCAGGACCAGATGGCATTCATCCAAGGAAGGTGAATACCATCTGAAGGAACTCAAAAGTGAAATTGCAATTTCTGTACCAAATGATTGGAGTATAGCTAATGCGACACCAATTTTTAAAAAAGGGCTCCAGAGGTGATCCCGGCAATTACAGGCCGGTAAGCCTGATTTCAATACTGGGCAAACTGGTTGAAACTATGGTAAAGAACAAAATTGTCAGACACATAGATGAACATAATTTGTTGGGGAAGAGTCAACATGGTTTTTGTAAAGGGAAATCGTGCCTCACCAATCTACTAGAATTCTTTGAAGGGGTCAACAAGCATATGGACAAGGGGTATCCAGTGGATACAGTGTATTTAGATTTTCAGAAAGTGTTTGACAAGATCCCTCACCAAAGGCTCCTAAGAAAAGTAAGTAAGTAAGCTATCATGTGATAAGAGGGAAGGAAAGATAGGAAAGAAAGGGTAGGAATAAATGTTTTCAGAATGGAGAGAGGTAAATAGCGGTGTCCCCCAGGGGTCTGTACTGGGACCAGTCCTATTCAACATATTCATAAATTATCTGGAAAAAGGGGTAAAGAGTGAGGTGGCAAAATTTGCAGATGATACAAAATTACTCAAGATAGTTAAATACCAAGCAGACTGCAAAGAGCTACAAAAGGATCTCTCAAAACTGGGTGACTGGGCAACAAAATGGCAGATGACATTCACTGTTGATAAATGCAAAGTAATGCACATTGGAAAACATAATCCCAACTATACATATAAAATGTTAGGGTCTAAATTAGCTTTTACCACTGAAGAGAGAGATCTTGGAGTCATTGTGTATAGTTCTCTGAAAACATGCACTCAATGTGCAGCAGCAGTCAAAAAAGTGAAAAGAATGTTGGGAATCATTAAGAAAGGGATAGATAATAAGACAGAAAATATCATATTGCCTCTATATAAATCCATGGTACGCCCACATCTTGAATACTGTGTAAAGATGTGGTTGTCCCATCTCAAAAAAGTTATATTGGAATTGGAAAAGGTTTAGAAAAGGACAACGAAAATTATTAGGGGTATGGAACAGCTTCCGTATGAGGAGAGATTAATAAGAATGGGACTTTTCATCTTGGAAAAGAGACGACTAAGGAGGGATACTATAGAGGTCTATAAAATCATGACTGGTGTGGAGAAAGTAAATAAGGAAATGTTATTTACTCTGTCTCATAACACAAGAACTAAGGGTCACCAAATGAAATTAATAGGCAGCAGGTTTAAAACAAACAAAAGGAAATATTTCTTCATACAACACACAGTCAACCTGTGGAATTCCTTTCCAGAGGATGCTGTGAAGGCCAAGACTATAACAGAGTTCAAAAAAGTGCTAGATTAGTTCATGGAGGATAGGTCCATCAATGGCTATGAGCCAGGATGGGCAGTGATAGTGTCCCTAGCCTTTGTTTTCCAGAAGCTGGGAATGAATCACTTGATGCTTACCTGTTCTGTTCATTCCCTCTGGGGCACCTGGCATTGGCCACTGTCAGTAGACAGGATACTGGGCTAGATGGACCTTTGGTATGACCCAGTATGGTCATTCTTATTTTCTTAGGAATCAGAGCTGAGTTTCAGAACTGAATTAACTGGAATCACAGAAGCCAGGACCTGGGCTTGTTCCACATCTGGAGCTGGTTCCACAGCTGAAGCAAGGTTAGGATAGGACTGGAACAAGGCTGGATGGAGGGCAGGGTCTAGACTGGAGCAGTGAAGAAACAAAGCAGGGGTTGGAATGAGGCCCACATAGGGAGGCAAAGAAAACACAGGCATGCAAATTGAGCAGCCAACAAGTTGTTGGTGAGCTTAAGAACCAGCCTGCTATCTTCCTCTTCCATTCAGACCCTTGGTCCTGGAGAGAGATACTAGCTGCAAAGACCAACCAAGGTTAGGATAGGACTAAGAAAGGATTTTTTGACAAATAGTCTGGTTTTAAACAGGCTCAGGGACTTCTTCCCGATCCAGCAAATGGATAGAATCCCTTGTTTATGGAAGGCCCAATCCATAAGGAAGGGTTTGAAGGACTTGGCCTTCTGAGGCCTCATAAGACTCAGAACTTGTTCTGAGTTGAAACTGTGATGAATTTGAAACGACAAACAAACCCTTTGGGTGGGATATTGAAGGACTGCTCTTGCCACTGATGTGAGGGATTTTGAGCTGCTTTGAGCTGTTTCCTAATCCCAGCACTGAAAACATTGCTTTGCCACCATTAGAAGAACTAAAATAAAGTTAACTACATTGGTAAGAAATAGGGTGGCAACAGATCTTAACATTAAGGTACAGACATTAACAGTTGGATACATTTTAAAAGTAGGCCTGCCAAACAATTAAAAAAATTATTTGTGATTAGTTATGCTGAAGCCCCAAGATCCAGCGCTGCCCCTCGTCTAAAGCCCTAAGCCCCGGTGCTCTCGAGAGTCAGAAGCCCAGAGCCCTGCCCTCTCCCTGCCCCCTGAACTCAGCCCCAACCCACCGTGGCTGAAGCCCTGAGTCTTGGGGCTAAATACCTGAGAGAGTATAGTATTCCCCCCACCCCTCTTTTTTTTGTCTGCACTGCTGCCTCATTGAAGACTTCCGGTTCCACAGGTTTTCTGCTTGACCGGTAAGTCCGTAACTCTGGTGTTGATATCTTTGAGGTTCTACTGTATTTAAATTATTGTTTATATTTCTTTTTCTTTATTTTTTTTTATGGAAAACACAAAGGTTAGCTGTAGGGGAGATGCTGAAGAAGCTGTGCATAGGGATGCATAATGTATAATTCCGGCCCTGTCTGCACCTCCAGTTTAGATCTGCTTTTGCAATATTTTGGTCCATAGTTAGTGAACATAGTAAAAGATTATAAGATCTTATGATTTCTCCATCATCATGAGCTGAAATATCCCAAGTTCTTGTGTGATTTCTGTTATATCTGAACTAGAGTTGGAAAGTTTTGGAACTGGCACCCAATCTAATTTCAATCTAGGTTGAACCCATATCCAGAATTTGAGGTGGGAAAGGGCAGGTCATTTTAGTTTTAATTATGTCTCACCTGTAATAAGCACTTTAATTATTACAATAACAATATGTAAGAACCATAATTCCAAATAAATCAATTAAAATCTTACTCATTAATGATAACACTACAATATTAGTTGGTTACAAACAGGAGACATTAAGATTCCAATTTATTTTTACACTTATTTTAAATAATATTGTAAAATAGTTTTAAAGGTCAAATATGTTACTTTAAACAAACTTTTGTCAAAATATTTTTTTTCCAGATCCAGTTGTTCTTTTATTGTATGTGTAGCTACTGGGCTCTTGGATCATTTTTGAGCTCTCCTTTACTTACTCTGGAAAAAGACAGCTTGAGGTCAGCTTTAGTACTTTATAGTAGATTGTACCATTGATTTATTCACATCAAAGGGAGGAGAAGTTATTAATAATAACGTAATAGTAATAAAAACTATTACTGCATAACCTTCATCCAGAGACACCAAAACACTCAATACACTGTATTAGTGAATAACAAATTCTTTAGAAAGGAATCACTTCACCCATCAGTAAAAGGCAGCCACTTACAGATGGAAGTTAGCAGCTTTTTAAAAAGTCCAGTGACACTCCAGGTCATTTCAAGAGAGAAACTGAGAGACATCTTTACAATTGAATTGCATAGAAATACTTGGTAGTGCATTATCCCTGTGTTAGACAAAGCACTGTAAATAGCCTTGCAAGCAAAGCATGAAGATCAGCCTGTGCAGTGTCTGTGCTTCACCCAGTTACATATTCCTCCATCTTCTAGAGTTCTGATGAGGTGCCAAGCAAAAAGTCTTTAAGGGAAATCTCACACATTCGTTATAGTTAGGGAGAAAGTGCTAGATTAAAGTGTCAAGTGAGGCATTCAAAGTACTACATGTCACATGTAAAATATATGGTCAGTACTAAGGTTGACACTAAAATCATAAGTGTTAGAGTGATATTTTGCAACTGAAACACATATAAAGGATAGAAAACTATTTTTTCATATTATTGCTGTTATCAAAATATACAAATGTGGTAGGTATCACACATTGCTTCTGTTGGCATTCTAGACTGCAAGGAAGAATTGGTGCAGTTAATTATTGTCCCTTTGTTCATTCGATTTTTCTCCTCTAAAGTGCCTACAGAATTAGGAAATCTACCCATGTTAAATTCAGCCAGGAATTACGGGTTATTTTCCAGTCAGTTTACTTGCTGAAGCACTGAACTTTCCGTGGTGTATTAGTGACACTGACAATACATTCTCCCTCACTTAGGACTCAGGCTCTCTTTGCTAGGCTTACCATTGTCTCTGTCTCACTGATCAGAAGTATCTTCTATAGACACGTCTTTCCTAAAATCCTGTGAAAATTATATATTTAATATGCCGCTTTAATGCTATAATGTTTCCTGAAGGTGCAACCCCAGACAAAACCAATTAGAAGGAATCAGGTGTGGGACTATTTGCAGCTGCAATGCGTAGGACATCATTCGGATAGTAAGTTTAGGTATCCTCCTCATTTTGCTCCTTGGATGTGCCTATGTTAGTCCACTAAATTTTTCCTTAAAGAAGATTGGGCCAAGTGATACCTCTTTTGAAGCTCAGAAATAGTGGTGAGGATATGCACAATATAAGTTGGTACGTGGAGGCATTCTTTTTGGACATGGTTTTCACTCCTGGACACAGGAGAAACACAGTGAAAATTAGCTCTTGTTATTCCTTTAAATAGGTGGAGTTTGCACTGATCTTAGTTTCACTCTGCCAGTATCTGGAAACCCATGATCTTAGCCTCATCTAACTCAGAAATAGCACCAGTGGCTGCAGTATCATTGCTACCTCTGTTGAGCAGCTATCATTTGGCTTACAAAATTGTTCAGGACTATTTTTCATAAAGGGTATCTTAACAAGTTTGAATACTTTCTAAAGTAAGGCTATCTAGCTCGTGCTCTAAACATTTCTAGAAGACACATCACATTAGTTTCTAGAAACCAAATATATGCTACAAGTCAGAGTCCCCGACCAGCCAGAAGGAATTTGAAACTGGCAAGATCAGCATATCAGCAGCAGTCTAGTGTTCAGACAATAAGATAGTAAATAGATGGTCTGATTATTTTCTTTATTCCTGGATTATAATGGTATTTTAGGCTGATGATCTTTTGATGAAGTATGGTTTGATGGAGTTGTCTAATGAACTGTGATAGAGGTGGTTGGCTTTAATGAATTTCAATCAATAGAGGAGCAGAGTATATTTGAGGAAATGGCTTTTTGAATTATCCTTGCCCCTTTTATTGTGTATACCTTCAATGTACAAAAAGGCCTTCTACTGTAGTAAAAATATGCTGAAAATAAACTTTTTTTCATATTTCAAAAATGTAATGAAAAAGACAAAATTCTTAGTGCACATTATTGAAAAAAGTTGGGTGGATAATTATGTACAATAGAATTGACAGAAATAATGAAGCAAGCACCTTTGGCATTTGAAATGTAGTTGTGCATCTCATATTTATTTATTTGAAACCTCTGCCTGGGGCATAAGTGGTTGGTGGTCTATTATTTATTTATAAAGTAATACATAATTTTTATTTTTATATTTTGAATAAGATTAGTGTGTTGCACACAACTTAAAAATAGTGCTTACAGAATTTAAAAACTAATAGGCTGAGCACCTCTCAGGACCTGGCCATAAATGTATAAAATTCCAATAGTGTAGGAGAAAAATAGAATGGTATCTAAGGAAAACCATGAAATTACATTGTTAAGATTGTAACAAGAAGAAGTTAAGTTTCAGCTCAGAGCATATTTTTATAACTGAGTTTATAAACCGTTTGTAAAATAGAATTTATAATGGAAATGCTAACAGACTGGAGGCTTAACTATTGCAATGTGGGCAGGAGTGATTATAAAAATGCATTTAAGGAAGGGCAAGTTCAAGGATTCATAGATGTTAAGGCCAGAAGGGACCATTAAGATCATCTAGTCTGACCTCCTGAATAATAAGTAGGCTTGAAAGGATTAGCTATTTATTGGTAAATATTCATAAATGTTGATTTCACCATACACACAAACCAATGACAAAATATTTCCATTGATGATAATCAAAATTTACAGAAAGGCAAAATATGAAAAATGCTGCTTGAGAACTTATTAGAGTTTAATTTGAGGATATTGACTTTTATCATGTGATGCTAACAATTTGTGTTGTAACTGTTCTGAAACTTTAACTTTTTGAATCTCAGTATCTACTGTCATTAAATAATTATCTAATCCACCTATAATTTCCCACAACTGTGAAAATTTAAATCAATAACAATATTTTAAAATAAACACTGATATTATCTGTAAAATAATACAAAATAAAAATTGAATTCAGCCAAGCCTAGCAATAACAGAGGCCAAAGAATTTCATCCTGTGATTTAATCCAGGAACATGTAGAGTTGCATATTGTGAGCTCAGTTTTCAAACTTGGACACCTAATTTCAGGAATATAGGATGGGATATACAAAGGTACACAGGCAACTAAGCCCCAGATTTAGCACCTAAGTCTGGGGTTTAGGTGCCTAAGTCTCAGTTTTGGCTCCACTGCAATCCACTAAATCTTGTCAAATCCTAGTGGCACCTAAACTCACTCAGCACCTATGTTTTTAAGAGGAAAACTTCCTTTAGTGCCTATGTTTCTGCCTCCAGACACATGCACTGTTATCTCCCTCTAGACCTCTAGACGCTATCCCCTGCCTAAGCCCCAGAGTGATCCACGAACCAGGGGAAGAAAGGCATTTGGCCGCCTGAGGCATGTGTGTGGCCTGATCTGGTAGGTGTGCTCTGAGGCTGCCTACTGGACTGGGTAACATTCAAAATCTGTCTGGAGGAGAAGGTGGTGTCAAACTTATAACCCAGTAGTTAGATCATTCGCTTGGGTTGTGGGAGTCATTTGAGTCATTGATTTACCGCTAGACTACAGAAACATTCCCATTTGCTCCTCTCTCTCTGGCCCAGTGACAGTTCAACTGTGGATAGATACTTAAATAGTCATTGATTCAGAGAGATGGAGAATGGGAATGACTCTAACCCAATAGATAGAGGTCCAGTCCCTCTGTTTCAACCACTTTTTCATTGTTTATCCAAAGTACATTATATTCAACAGGAGAGATTGAGGGAGCCCTTGATCACATTATCCCATAACTTAGTGATTCTAGCACTCTCCTCAGAGGTGGGAGACCCTCTCTTCAAATCTTTTCTTCTCTTCTGGATAGTATGTGTGTAGGGGGACTTGAAGCAGGGTTTCCCACATTCCAGGCAAGTTCTTTAACCACTAGGCTAAAAGTGATAAGATGAGCACCTCCTCCTCTGGCTGTTTTATGTAGAGAGAGGCAGGTACCTAATTATTTCCTTTAAAAAAGCAGCTTAGGCACCTAAGCTGCCTGACTCCGACTGGTGGGATCATGTCTGTAGATAGGCATTTCTCTGCAGCCTGCGGTTAGGCCTGGTCTATACTACAAATATATGTTGGTATAACTATGTCACTCACGGGTGTGGAAAATCCACACCCCTGAGCAACATAGTTATACTGACATAACTCCCACTGTTGACAGCACTCCATCAATGGGAAGCTTATAGACATAGCTACTGCTTCTTGGGAAGTTGGAGTACCAATGGAAGAAGTTCTCCCATCTGTGGTGCAGTTGTACTGGTGCAGCTGAGCCACTGCAGCACTGTAAGTGTAGACAAGCCCTTTGGCATCTATCCAAGAGAGAGGCAGGGTGTAGGATATATCCCTCTGGTTGGCATCTACCATTGGGCTAGCCTACTGTGCTGGTTTTTGTGGATTGCATTCTAAGGTGCCTATCTCTCCCCATTAATTGTAGAGGGAGCCTAAGCGCTTAACTCTGGATTATGGATTGTTGTGTTGTTCCAGTAATTTTCAAGACACAAAAATTAGGTGTAGTGATGCTTAATATTGCAACACCTAAGTCCCTCCATGGATCCCTCCTCTAGTTCCTAAATATTCAAATCAGCATTTGGGTGCTTAAAAAAAATTATTTTGGCATTTATTGTAAGTGCCTCTATGTGAGATTATGCACTTTGATTTACTGCCAGTTAGACACAGGACAGTGTTGGGAGAAGTGTGGACCAGACTTATCCCTAGGGTGGGCTCCAAGGGGAATTATGCCACTAATTTAAGTAGGTGTAGCATCCTTCTTCTAGGCCTGGTCTACACTACAGGGTTAGGTCAAATTTAGCCACGTTAGGTTGATTTAAAAATGAATGCGTCTGCACAACCAACCCCCTTCCGTCGACCTAAAAGGCTCTTAAAATCGACTTCTGTACTCCTCTCCAGCAAGGGAAGTAGCGCTAAAATCAACTTTGCTGGGTCGAATTTGGGGTAGTGTAGATATAAATTGATGTTATTGGCCTCTGGGAGCTATCCCAGAGTGCTCCATTGTGACCGCTGTGGACAGCACTTTGAACTCCGATGCACTAGCCAGGTACACAGGAAAAGCCCCGGGGAACTTTTAAATTTCATTTCCTGTTTGGTCAGCATGGCAAACTCAGCAGCACAGGAGACCATGCAGTCCCCCCAGAATTGTAGAGCATAGGTGACCATGCAGTCCCCCCTATCATCTCTGTCCCTGAGGTTATCGCAGATTAGAAGGCGAAAAAAATGCACTCGTGATTACATGATTTCCAAGCTCATATAGTCCTCCCTCACTGATAGGACACAGCTTAATGCATGGAGGCATTCAGTAGCAGAGGCCAGGAAAGAATGAAGTGAGCATGAAGGGCAGAAGCAGGACGCAATGCTGAGGCTAATGAGGGAGCAAATGGACATGATGAAGCATCTGTTGGGGGAGCAAACAGATATGATGAAGCATCTGTTGGAGCTGCAGGAAAGCCAACAAGAGCACAGACCCCCCGCTGCATCCACTGTATAACTGCCTACCCTCCTCTCCGTGTTCCATAGCCTCCTCACCCAGATGCCCAAGAACGCGGGGTGGGGGGAGTCTCCGGGCACCCAGCCACTCCAATACAGAGGATGGCCCAAGCAACAGAAGGCTGTCATTCAAACAATTTGATTTTTAGTGTGGCTACAATAAGCAATGTGGCCTTGTCCTTCCCTGCTCCCTCACACCATCCGGGCTACCTTGTCCATTATCTCTCTCTTTTTTTTAATTAATAAAGAAAGAATGTATGGTTTCAAAACAATAGTTACTTTATTTCGAAGGGAGGAAGGTGGTTGGCTTACAGGGAATTAAAATCAACAAAGGGGGCAGGTTCGCATCAAGGAGAAACACACACAACTGTCACACCAAAGCCTGGCCATGGAGGCATAGCTCAGTGGTTTGAGCATTAGCCTGCTAAACCCTGGGTTGTGAGCTCAATCCTTGAGGGAGCCCCTTAGGGATCTAGGCAAAATCAGTACTCAGTCCTGCTAGTGAAGGCAGGGGGCTGGACTCGATGACCTTTCAGGGTCCCTTCCAGTTCCATGAGATAGGTATATCTCCATATATTATGAAACTGTTTTCCAAAGCCTCTTTGATGTGCGGCACACCTTGCTATGCTCTTCTAATCACCCTGGTGTCTGGCTGCTCAAAATTGGCCACCAGGCGATTTGCCTCAACCTCCCTCCCTGCCATAAATGTCTCCCCCTTACTCTCCCAGATATTATGGAGCACACAGCAAGCAGCAATAACAATGGAAATGTTGGTTGCGCTGAGGTCTGACCAACAGGACCAGCAAGCTTTTAAACATCCAAAGGCACATTTTACCACCATTCTGCATTTCCTCTGCCTATAGTTGAACTGCTCCTTACTACTGTCCAGGCTTTGTGAACGGATCTCCCGAGCTCATCGCTGGGGAGCAGGAGAGCAGAGTTGCAGGGGAAGTGGTGGAGCCATACACCGTGCCAAGGAGGTTTCTAGGAGCTGGGCAGGGAAGACGTTCCCAGAACCCTCAGCCAAGCTACATGTCCGACAAGAACAGTTACCAGTCCTACTGCACCATCTGCTGCCAGCAGCACCTAGGAGGACCAGTATGGATCCCCTGAGCTTGTCACTGGGGAGCAGGAGAGCAGAGTTGGAGCAGAAGCGGTAAATGATGATGGTTAGCAGTCCTACTGCACCATCTGCTGTGAAGGCAAGGAGCTGCTGCTGTGTAGCAATGCCAGCTGCTGCAGGTTCTTCTGTGTCAAATGCTTGGAGGTCCGGGCAGGGCAAGGTACCTCGGCCAAGGCAAAAGAGCAAGAGCCCTGGAGCTGTTACATGTGTCAAACACAGAAGTGCTATGGAATGTAAGGCTGCAAGACTTCTTCACCAGTGACAAAGGACAGGAATATGATGCACCTAAAATCTAAAAAGGCCAGCACATTTCCCAGAGTCACTACCCTTGATAACAGAATGTCAATGATTGCATTAGCTGCTTGGATCACAGCAACCCCCACAGTAAATTTGCCCACAACAGTAGCGGTAGTGAGGACGCAACTTAATGCGCTTAGTGTGGACATACGCAATCGACTGTATAAAATCGATTTATAAAAATCGACTTCTATAAAATCAACCTATTTCATAGTGTAGACATACCCCTAGTGTGCCCATCTAGCTCTCTGGGCAGGAATAATGGGAGGGATGAGGCATCACCAGTGTAAAGTGACCAGTGTGAATCAAGCCCTAGCTCTGTATCTATTTGGACTGCTCTGATTTTTTGTCCTCATTATACAGAAGAAGTAATTGAATTCAAAAGGGATTTGTTCAAAGCACAGACAGAGTTATCCTCAAGGCAGGTCTACACTACAAACCTGCATTACTTGTAGCTTCTGGTGAAGATGCACTAAGCTAACAGGAAACAGCTCTCCTGTCAGCTTAATAACTCCACCTTCATAAGAAGCAGTAGCTATGTCAGTGGGAGAAGCTCTCACCGACATAGCGCTGTCTCCACACGGGGTGAGGGGTGGGGGCAAGATCGGTATATATATATATTGCTCAGGGATGTGGATTCTTCACGAAGTACGTGTCTAGTGTAGCCCTGGTCTTAGAGTCAGATGTGAAAAATTTGCAGCATGAGGGCACTGATTCAGCAAAACACTAAGACATGACAAAAGTCTATACAGTCTCAGAAACCACTTTAGTATGTGCTTGAAACCCACTGAGTTCAATGGGACTACCCATATCCATAAAGTTAAGAATGTAGATAAGCATGTTTCTGGGTCTGGCCAGAGTGCTCAGCCTTTTCAGATCCTAAAATATTTGTGGGTCTCTTTTTCTCAAAGGTTTACCTGTACTGATGTTCCTGCAGTCTTTCAGAATATCCTCATGAAGGTCAATTGGGATACTACAGTATTAATATCTGACAAGTCCTTTATTTCTAGTGCAGTAAGTGCACAATGCCTCATTCAACACAATTTCATAGTGTCACACTACTGCTAAGATTAGGATAGGACATAGTGCATAAAAAACACATCAGAATGTATCCCTGACAAATCAGACATTACAAAGAAACCAATTCTTTCTGATCTGATACCCACTATAAATTGTGATAGCAAGTGTGTGATCCAGGTTTAGTAAAACAGATAATAGATGAGGAAAACAACATAAATGCCAGGGTGTCCTATCAACCAGCAGATATCAGAGTTTGCCAGGTATGCATAACTTCACTGCATTTGACAAATTTCTAATTATCATTCATGGAAAAAAGAAAACAAGAAAGAAACCCAAACACACACATATAATCAGGAACATTTTTTTTTTCAATGTTTTTCTCAGGGGGATGAAATCTCCTCAAACTGACAGATTGCAGTTCAACAGAATAGCAGTGAAAGGAAAAACGTAACAAACAGCATAGTTCTAAAAGTCAAGCCACTTATCCAGCTCTAATAGGAAAAATCCTTCTAATGAACTATTTAATTGAGTTTAACAAGACTTCATAGCTAATCCTAAATGCACTAACAGGAAACCTAAGGCCTACACTCAGCATTAGTTTTGCTCCCTTTGGATCTCACTCATAATTACAGTTCACTCTTTAATTATTCTTCTTTGTGTTTTCAATTTATGAATAAGAGCAACAGCCTGCCCTGGAGGCAGAAAATGCTGAGGTGGACAGTGGTGAGTCAGCAGAGAGCAATTCCTCCAGCAATGTGAGAAACACCACTGAGAAGCAGTCAAAAAGCAGATTTTCACTCTAATCATGATATTCAGAGCTCAGGATGAGGGACTGTTACTCCAGCAAGAGAACAAGCTCTGATTAATCTTCTCACTCTGTAAAGTGCCAAATCCATGGCTTTCAAGCAGATATTAATGTATTTTTTTATGAAGAAAATTTTTTTTGTTGATAATTAGACGCACCACTTTATACATCTATTATATTTACTGTATTCTCATGCAATCTCCAATTTGCTGCAGTTCCTAGTTGCATTTGTATTTTTCCCTGCTTATGTACAGGATTCAGTATTGCCTAACTGAATGCCCTTTCTCTATAGCTCTATGCAAAGTAATAAAGTAAGAAATTAGGTATTTTATTAACTCTTTTGTTTGGTTGTGATACAGAACATGAAGAGACCACTTGCATAGCCCTGAATGTTTGTGTATAACAGCATAAAATAACATTCCAACTGTACTTCATTAGAGTACTTTTATAATAATAGGTTTTCAATCCTTGCCCATGCACTGATATATGAAGTGGAAGCATTAAAAACACCCAACAAACAAGGAATACAAAATCATGTGTCACATACTTCCTTAAACCCATAGTATCTGTAATTTAGGTTTTTCGGTGCAAATTCTCAACAATTGATATGGAACTGTTGCTGACAGCATTGCAAGGCTATGACATGATTTAAGTGTATATTATCTTGATTTAATGTCGTAGCTTTACTAAAACATTTTTTATTTAAAATAACCATAGATGAGTCCAAAATGGTGCTCTGATAACCTGATGATGGCCTTACTAAGAAAACCTGAATAGAAAACACTATCAAATAATAAAAAGTAATGGTCGGGCTATGCTGTGACATATAAGAGATGCAAGAGCCAGCTTCAGCTTCTAGTCTTTTACCCTTCAGCCAAGCAAAACTTAAGCTAAATGAATGTCCGGTTAGGGTAACCAGACAGCAAATGTGAAAAATTGGGATGGAGTGGGGTAATAGGAGCCTATATAAGAAAAAGACCCAAAAATCAGGACTGTCCCTATAAAATCAGGACATCTGGTCACCCTATGGCCGGTTGTTAAGAAATTGACTGTGTGGCCCTCTACTAGCAATAAACGAGATTGACAAAAGACCTTAAAAATGAAATTATAAAGTTGTTCCCCATTGAAATGAATGGAGAACTGGATTAAACATCTACATCCTACAAATACCTGCTTAAAAATGAAAGCAAAATTAATTTCTTTTATTAATTGTACTTTGCTGGTTTCTGATGGTGCATAGAGAGCCTTCTAAGTTTTTCCCCAGCCACCATTCACCCTCAAAACAGGGTTTCTGCTTATTTTTTTTATACTGAAAATGGCCAGTCCTCATTTCCCTCTCTTTGCTGGAGGACTCTAGTACTTTTGGAAGATCTAAATGGCAATGTCACTTGAGGACTCGGTGGAAACTGCAGCTCTCACCACTTACAACTGAATGACAGGTGAGACTGATTCCTCTTTCATTGTCCTAGTGTCTGATCAGAAGACTCAGACAGCAGGATTTCAGAAACATCTTTCAGGATTGTACAATGGTTACTCTGGAGACCCAGGTTCAATTCTTTACTACAGGCTGCCTGTGTGACCTTAGGCAAATCACTTTGGGTGATTTCCACAAAGGGACTTAGTTTTTGCAACACTGAGTCTCACAGCACCTAACTTTTTGGTGCCTAGAAAATCACAGGAACAACACTGTGATCCACAAGTTAAGCACCTAGGCTCCCTATACAACAAATGGGGAGAGATAGGCATTAAAGAAGGCAGCCCACAAAAGCCAGCATCCTAGTCAGGAAGACACCTAAACTAGCTGATAGGAGATGATGACCAGATAATGTGTAATAAGCCCCCTCTCTTGGAGATAGGTGTCTAAGTCCAGGCCAGAGGGAGGCCTCTATGTTAGCTTAGTGATCATAGAATCATAGAATATCAGGGTTGGAAGGTACCTCAGGAGGTCATCTAGTCCAACCTCCTGCTCAAAGAAGGACCAACCCCCAACTAAATCATCCCAGCCAGGGTTTTGTCAAGCCTGACCTTAAAAACCTCTAAGGAAGGAGATTCCACCACCTCCCTAGGTAACCCATTCCAGTGCTTCACCACCGTCCTAGTGAAAAAGTTTTTCCTTATATCCAACCTAAAAATTCACAAATGGGAACCAGCTGCCTGGAGTCAAGCAGGTTAGGCACCTGAGGGTATGTCTACACTATGAAATTATGTTGATTTTATAGAAGTCGATCTCTAGAAAGTGATTTTATACAGTCAATCGTGTATGTCCCCACTAAACGCAGTAGGTTGGCGGAGTGCATCCTCACTACCGTGGCTAGCATTGGCTCACGGAGTGATGCACCGTGGGTAGCTATCCCACAGTCCCCGCTGCCCACTGGAATTCTGGGTTAAGCTTCCAATGCCTGATGGGGCAAAAACATTGTCATGGGTGGTTTTGGGTACATGTCGTCAGTCTCCTCTCCCTCCTTTCCTTCCTCCTTCCCTCCCTTCCTCCATGAAAGCAATGTCAAACAATCATTTCACACCTTTTTTCCTGAGTTACCTGTGCAGACACCATACCATGCCACGCATGGGGCCTGCTCAGCTCAGCACTGCTGTTGTGAGCATTGTAAATACTTCGTGCATTATCCTGCAGTATGTGGAGAACCTGGCTAGGAGCCACCAGCACAAGGACAATTATGAGGAGGACATGGACACAGAGGTTCCTGAAAGCACAGGATGTGGCAATTGGAACATCAAGGCAGCAGTGGGGCAGGTTGATACAGTGGAACGCCGATTCTGGGCCCAGCAAACACTCACAGACTGGTGGGACCGCATAGTGCTACAGATATGGGATGGTTCCCAGTGGCTGCAAAACTTTTGCATGTGTAAGGCCACTTCCATGGAACATTGTGATTTGCTTTCTCCCAACCTGAAGCAAAGGAATACCAAGATGAGACCTGCCCTTACAGTTGAGAAGTGAGTGGCAATAACCCTGTGGAAGCTTGCAACACCTTACTGCTACTGGTCAGTCGGGAATCAATTCGGAGTGGGCAAATCTACCGTGGGGACTGCTGTGATCCAAGGAGCCAAGGCAATCAGTGACCTTCTCCTAACAAGGGTAGTGACTCTGGGAAATGTGCAGGTCATAGTGGATGGCTTTGCTGCAATGGGTTTCCCTAACTGTGGTGGGGCAATAGACGGAACACATATCCCTATATTGGCACCAGACCACCTTGCCAACCAGTACATAAACTGCAAGGGGTACTTCTTAATGATGCTGCAAGCATTGGTGGATCACAAGGGACATTCGGAAACATCAAAATGGGATGGTCGGGAAAGGTCCATGACGCTTGCATCTTTAAGAACTTGGGGCTGTTCGAAAAGCTGCAAAAAGGGAATTTCTTCCCAGACCAGAAAATTACCGTTGTGACAAGGCCACATTGCTTATTGTAGCCACACTACAAATCAAAGCTGTTTGAATGACAGTCTTCTGTTGCTTGGTCCATCCTCTGGAGTGGAGTGGCTGGGTGCCCGGAGGCCTCCCTCCACATTCTTGGGCATCTGGGTGAGGAGGATATGGAACTTGGTGAGGAGGGCAGGTGGTTATACAATGGATGCAGTGGCGGTCTGTGCTCTTATTGCCTTTCCTGCACCAGACACCTGATCATGTCCGTTTGCTCCCCCCATTAGCCTCAGCATCTGCGTGTTCTGATCACACTCACTGTATGCATTTCTGGCCTCTACCACCGAATGCCTCCATGCATTCAGCTATGCCCTATCAATGCAGGAGGACTGCATGAGCTTGGAAAACATGTCATCGCAAGTGTGTTTTTTTCGCCTTCTAATTTGCGATAAACTCAGGAACGGAGTTGATACAGGGAGCATAGAAACATTTGCACCTGCAGGGGGGATAAAAAGAGGGAGTAAAATTTAAGAAGATACATTTCTGAGAACAAAAGGGAGACTCTTTCATAGTGAATCAAGCAATTCACAGCAGACACTACATGTGCTTTAGGTACTAGGTCACATTTTGCCTTTTATATCGAGCACCTGCCAGTATGGTGACACATCACATATGGCTGGGCAACACAATTCGGTTTCCAGGCAGCCATGGTAAGCCAAAGGGTATGTGGGGTTGGCTTCTTCCTCCTTCATAACAGGTGGGAATGGTTTCAAACTGCAGCACTCTCCTTTACCATAGCAAGCAATGCCGGTTGGGTTTGCCGTTTAAAAGGAGGGGCTGCGGTTTTGGGGTGGATGTGCAGCACACCCCTCCCCCTACGGCGTGGCTATTCTCTTGGATGATCCTTTTTAGTCAAGCACTAACAGCCCAGCATGAACGGGGTCCTTTTACTGTTCCCTTACAAAAATTCCCCTATTTCAACCAGGTGACCAGGAATGCTATCACTCTCCTGAGGCTGATACAGAAAGATAAAGACTGAATGTTGCATGAATGCGACCAAACCCCAGGACCTTTCGCTGCCTTGCTTTGTGCTGCAATGATTCCAGACTACTTGCTACTGGCTTGGCGTGGCAAAGTGTCCTACCATGGAGGATGAAATAAGGCATCCCACCCCAGAAACCCTCTGCAAAGGGTTTTAGAGTACCTCCAGGAGAGCTTCATGGAGATGTCCATGGAGGATTCCTGCTCCATCTCCAGACACATTAACAGACTTTTCCAGTAGCTGTACTGGCCACGAATGCATCCCAATTCTTCAGGGCAAATCAAACATTAAACACAATTGCTTTTAACCCCTGTAATGTAGTTACAAATGTGCACTCACCAAAGATGCCTTCTCCACATTCAGGGTCCGGGAACTCGCCTTGGGAGGGTATTAGCTCCAGGGTGATGAAAAGGTCCTGGCTGCCGGGGAGAACAGATTCTCCACCTGCCTGCTGCGCATTCTCCTCCTCCTCATCTTCTTCACCCAAAAAATTCTCCTCCGTGCTGCATGAGACTCCCCCTTGCAGGTGTCCATGGATAGGGTGGGGTACTGCTAGGGTCCCCCCCCTAGAATGGATACAGATAGAAGGGGCATGTATGGGACTCTGACCCGGAGCGACCGTTTGCCTCCTTTGTCTTGTAGTAGGCGTGCCTGAGCTCCTTAACTTTCACTCAGCACTGCTGTTTGTCCCTGGCAAAGCCTCTCTCCACAATGCCCTGTGCAATTTTGGCATATATATTAGCATTTCTTCTGCTGGATCGCAGTTCTTCCTGCACAGATTCTTCTCCCATACAGCAATCAGATCCAGTGTCCCCCGTTCACTCCATGTCGGAGCTCGTTTGCGATTCTGGGACTGCATGGTCACCTGTGCTGCTGAGCTCCACACTGACCAAACAGGAAATGAAATTCAAAAGTTCCTGGGGCTTTTCCTGTGTACATGGCTAGTGGCTAAGAGAGATGAAAACATTATCTAGTATCCTTACATGCCTAAGTTGGCTGGTTACCATTTGTGGATCTCTAAGCAAAGATAGGCACCTCCCTGCAGCCCGGCCTTAGGGGCCTATCTCTGGCGGGGGGCGCTTAGCACACACCCTGCTGATTGACATCTCCCATTGGCTAGCACAGACAGCTTCCCACTAGCGTGCTGGCTTATGTGGATCACATTCTAGGGTGCCTGTTTCTCCCCTAACTTGGCCTGAGAATTATAGTGTTATTTTATGATTTTTTAGGTGCCTGAAAGTTAGGTGCCATGACACTCAGTGTGGCAATGTGTAAATCCCTTTGTAGAGCCCACCCTCTGTACCTGAGTTCTCCATCTGTAAAATAGGGATAATAGTACTCTCTGACCTCACAAGATTGTGGGAATAAATACATTAAGATAATGGAAGCTATATAACTACCTTAAATAGACAATGAAACCAAAATGAATTTTTCTTCTTTTCCTATCCCCACCTGCTCTTGGGGCAGAATTCAAACAATACCACTAACCAGGGGTCTCCCAAAGGACCCACAAATTTAATAGTGTATTTATTACCTTTTTCATATATTTTTGCATTGTGTTCTTGTTATTACCATCTAAATTTTATTTTCTCCTGATGAATCTGAATCATTCTGAATTTCTTTAGATCCTATTATGGAGAACTTTAATAAAATTTTCATAGGTATTTTTTATTCAGCTGCATGAATGATACTTTTGATTCTTATCAGCTGGTCACTATTGACACTACTGTGACATCTCTAAACAGCATCATTGCACCCAATTATAGTCACTTACAAAAAAAGAAGAGGAAGTTAATGTAAGAAAGAAGCCAGCTAATAAAATTAAAAGTTGTAGCAATAAGCAGAGGAAGCTGATGGAAAGGTTGGTGGAAACTTCTAAAATTTTATTTTCATTATTCTTTCTCCTTTATGGCTGACTCATTCCCCCTCAGAAAACAGATCGCTTCTGTTCCAAATTGCATTGTGCAGTGTCTTCCTGTTCAGTTATTGATTAAGCTTCATGTCACATATTTGACTCGTTAAGAGAGGGTCAAAAAGTTATTCATCATCTGCCATCTCAGTCTGTACTTACTTCCTCTTTATTTACCATGGTTCACATATTAGAAGGAGAATTAGGTGACCTTTCACAAAATAATAAAAATAAATACTCCCTCCCTCCCTTTAATGCTAGCACAGTGTAATTTGTAATTTCATAGCAAAAGAAATCTAGAAAGGTTTCGGAAGTTTTTTATTTTAGCAACCCCTCACATTCAATAAATTCCTCTAAGAAGAGATGTTTATTAACTCTCAGCCCTCTCCTATTTCTCCTTTATTTCTCTGTCTGTTGCCAGAAATAAGGAAGCACACGTGTCTTGATTCAATTGTGTTTGAAGCTAGGGCAGGAATTTTAATGCATGTAAGAAAAGTGACTAGTGTAGCAACTCTTTACTGCCATATGAATATATAATTATAGAGTCATAGAGTTTAAGGCCAGAAGGAACCATTAGATCAGCTAGTCCTGTATATCACTAGGCCATTAGCACCACCCAGTACAACCAAAATTAGACCAACATTACATATCACACATGCATAGCTTTACTTATTCTAGTAATCCCAATGAATTCCCTGGGTCTGACTCACCATTGTTCTGTGGCCCCTTTGCACAGGGCAGATGTAAATGGAAAATATTCTCCTACCAGGATATTTCTACACAAGGGACAGAACCACCAAGCTGGGTGTTCTTGGGCAGAGGCAGGCCAAACTGGTGAAAGCAGGGAATGGGAGAGGAGCTAGACAGACTATCCTTACACCCAGGCAATTCTACACCACAGCAGTGACTTATGGGAGCCATTACAACAGGAGTGCAAATTAGGGCAGATGAAAGGCTGATCCAATGAAGAAGCCCATGAATGAAGGAGAGCAAGCTCCCCGTTTTTTTTCTGCCTAGTGCTAGCACCAGTGCAAGGATGAGACTGTCCTAAAAGGGCTATTTTAATATTAATAAAACTACTCTTGTGCTTACATCTTTGCAGGATGTAACCTTAGTTTGGGTGGCATGAGCCCAGTAGTGGAAAATCTTTTACATTATAAGGTAGGATCTTGATGGAGGAAGGGGAGTTTACAGAAAAACACTCCTGAAGTCATGTAAAACCCCTAGAATATTTTTCATTTCTTCAAGACTGGATTTAAGTGACCTCAGAGGCTTAAAGGGTGTGATATACATTCATGTGGGAAGAGTGGGTATCATATTCAGGAAATATAGCTTTTGATTTGCAGACCTGTTTAGAAAGTATTATATTTTTCATGCAGTATCAGCAAAGGGAAAATATTTGGTTTTGCTCATCTCTAGTCATGTTGTGTGATCGTTTGACAACTATGGCAGATACACTGATTCCTATCATTCTGGGCAATACACTGTCCTCTCTTAGTTTTGTCACTCCCTTTCTTTATTTTGTAAAGACCACCCTCCTTTTTTTAAACAAATGGATTCTTATAAAGTACAAAAATGATTCAAGGCTGGAAATAATTCCATACAGTGAATGACTTAAATAGCTCAATCTGTTTAGCTTCACAAAAAGAAGATCAAGAGGTGACTTGATTATAATGTACAAGTACCTTCCCAAGTACTAACGGGCTCTTTAGTAGACAAAGGCAAAACAAGAAGCAATGGCTGGAAGCTGAAGCCTGGTAAACCCAAAGTAGAAATAAAACATAACTTTTAATACTCAGGGATATTAACTGTTGGAACAAACTACCAAGGGAAGTGGTGGATTCTCCATATCTTGACATCTTCAAATCAAGACTGGATGCCTTCTGAAAGATATGATTTAGGCAAACAGAAGTTATTTGGCTCAGTACAAGGGTAACTCGGTGAAATTCTATGGCCAGACTAAATTATCTAATCTTCCCTTCTGGTCTACAATCTATGTGTCTGTGATGCTGTATGATTAAAGATGACCATTTATATAACTGATATTACCTCTTTATACAATTGCAACAAATCTTACACGAAGTGTGTCATGTAAGGTGTCAATGAGAAAGTTACAATATATCTAATATGATTATCCTGATTAAATCCATGTATACCTTTGTATCTAAAGCTATGAATATTTTCTATGTATTTGTATCTCCAACATGTGTTTTGTTCCCAGCTGTATTTTCGGGGTGGATTTTTGATAGCTCAGAGCCCAACAACATGCCTAGACCACTACCAGCAGCTGGAATACCAACTCTTATGCTTATTGCTGAAAGCAGCTAAAAAGAGGCCTTTCTGAAACATTAGCATAACTAATAGACCAGGAATGGAGGGGGAAAATGAGTGATCACGATGAGTAAGCATGACCCTTTGCACTCCTGATTTGAACTTTGCTGAACCATAAGGTTTTGCAAGATGGAAAGTCTGACAATAGTTAACTATTGCTAAGTGAAATACAACTGCTTAACTGATAGAAAATTTCCTGCCTGAGAGGCTGAAAAACTCCACACACAACTTCTGCTCAGCAGTTTTTTTTGTTTGTTTGTTTGTTTTTTTGATGAACAAGCTATGTAATACTAACAAATTGGTTATAAATGGAGGAAGAGATCTAAGCTCACTGGACACTTGAACACCTCTCAAGTTCTGCTGCAAATAGAAGGCTGGCCACTGGACATCTACAGATATCTACTCGAGACCTCCTCAAGACCTTGGGTAAATATTAATCTGGGGTTAATTTGGGATGCTCTACTGACCTGTTGCAAACATGTGTAAGTGCTGGAGACTAAATAAAGTAGAAGTATTGAGTGAAAACACTTTTGTTTTCCTGCATGGATCAACTATCTATCGGCCAGATAGGTCATGTTCCCATTGATTTACTTCCTGCCACCACCTCACAAAGAGTAAACTTACCAAGAGCTTTGGGTTCAGCAAAATCCCATGTAATATGACACCCTCCAGATAGATTTCTATCAGGGCTAGACAGCTATGGGTTGATGTCCCATTAAGGACACTCCGCTCTCACAATGAACCTTTAAAGAAACTCATCCCATCCAGATAGCCCCTCCCCCCCGAGGATGCCTCAGACAGCAAAAGGGCCAATGGCCTCTCCTGTGATTCAGCAAACATGTAAAGGCATGGTGGGGGTGGACATGTGACCTTGGACTCCATCTTGGGACAATAAATTTCTATGCACATGGCAAAGGATATAAAAGACCTCTAAGACACCTCCATTTTGCTTCTTTCCTGTTCCAATTCTCTGGATTGTGGATTTACAACCAAAAAGGAGTATTTTGAACTATGGACTGAGGACTTTGAAATCTTTTGGAATTTACCAGAGAGATTTTTGCAAGACAGCAGTTTATTCCATCACTGCTACAAACCTGATATAAGGACTTTGAAATCATTTGTATGTATATGATCTATTAACCATTTATAATTCTCTTTTCTTTTATTAATAAATCTTTATTTAGTTTACTAAGGATTGGCTGACAGTGTGGTATTTGGGCAAGATTTGAGATACATATTGATCTAGTGGTAAGTGTCCTGATCTTTTCAGATTAGTAAGAACCTTGCATATGTTGAATTAGGTTATCAATAACCCCACACTATATTAGATCTGTTTGTCTGGATAGGAGTCAAGATCTGGAACACTTAAAGGGGACTGTGTTTGGCTTCTGGTTAATCAGTGTGGTACTACAAAAACTCTTTTGTTTCTGGCCTGCTGAATCTAATTATAGAATAAACCACTAGCTTTGGGGATTGTCTTCCTTATTTCTTGAAGTCTGCCCTGAGTGTGGCATTCTCAATGTGGTCCATCACAGGCAACGGTTCACAGTATCGATGGAATTTTATTTTGCAGGACTGTGCAAACTTGAAGGTTTCTGAGACTATCTGCATTCAGGTGCCATAATGGCATCATTTTAGCTACATTTATTTAAAAAAAAATATGGCAAAAGTTGGAAATAAAAAAAATATATATTTTCCTACCTTAGTTAGTACTTTACACATTGTGAGCACCCCTCCTATAACAAGGCCACTATGGCTGCATGAAAGCCTGATCAAAAACTCATGGAAGTCATTTGGGAGGATGTGTATGTGTACATTCGTATACAGAAAAGAGCAGCTGGCAAAAGTTAATAATATGTATATTGGGTTTAGTGTGCTGATGCTGGGTGGTGTTGATGGCCTGTGGTATACAGGAAGTCAGACTAAATGAACTAGTGGTCCCTTATGGCCTTAAACTCTATTTAGCATCGATATAGCTCTTTCATATTCTAAAAGCTCAACACTCATTAACTAATTGTCAAAACACCGCTGTGAGGTAGGTATCATCTCCATTTTATAGTGGAGGAAACTGAGGCAAAAAAATTCAATGCTTTGCCGAAGGCCACATTGAGAGTCATTGTCAAGAATCAGAATTAAAGTCAATATTAGAACTCTGGAGTTCCTGGGCTTTTAGAATGGGATTTCCAAAGGGACTTTCAATTGGAGTTGAGTCCCTGCCTCACTTAGACCCTTTGAAAATCCCACCCTTACTTCTGTGCTCAGAAAAACGGGAAACACCTCTGTCTTAGGGAAGAAAATAAAATTGGTCCTACTTCCCAGACTGCAATGGGTAATGAAGATAAACAGGATGGTTGGTCATATTGAGTTTATTTATAATGATAATTCAGAATCAAACAATCTCAATAAGAAAAGAATGAGGAAAAACCCTGAGTCTCTGACGCCTGAGAATTTCCATCAGCTCCTATTGTGAAAAATGGGAAACTGCTGAGGTAACATTTGACCATTGCGAAGCACATCTATGTTGCAAGCTTTCATGATCTCTGTTGCTGTAGTACAAGAAATACCAGCAGTGATAAATTGTTCTCTCTTTAAAAAATGTAAATCAAGACTAGCATTTTGCTACAGGACTGAAGATTTTCTCAGTCTCAACCTGTGTTCTACAGATGATGATGTCAACATTTAATAGATACATTTTTACTGCAGAGAAGAAATCGGTGTGGTTTTCGTTTTATCAAAAAGGGAGAAAGGATAGTCCACTGGTTACGAGTCTTGTGACTGTGGAGACCTGGGTTCAATTCCCTACTCTACAATAGATTTCCTGTGTGACCTTGGCAAAGCACGTAGTATCTCTGCACCTTAATTACCTATTTGTTACATAGGGATACTCCCCTACCTCACAGGACCCTTATGAGGACAAATGCATTAAAAATTGTGAAGTGCTGAAATGCTATGGTAATGGGGTCTACATAACTACCTGAAGTACACTTATGAAGTTTGCAGATAACATAAAAATTAGGGGAGTGATAAATAATGAGGAGGACAGGTCACTGCTTCAGCGTGATCCCGATTGCTTGGTAAATTGGGCACAAGCAAACAATATATGTTTTAATACAGCTAAATTTAAATATGTACACCTAGGAACAAAGAATATAGACCGGGGTAGGCAACCTATGGCACAAGTGCAAAGGCGGCACGCGAGCTGATTTCACTGCTCTACAGCCAAAATGCTTCTGAAATAAATGTAGTCAAACTTCACTAATTCTGGGTCACCCAGAACCAAAATGATGCTTAAAATTGTTGATTAGCTCTAGTTTTCAAGATATGCTATTGGGTCAGTATATACTACCCTTGACTTGGGAATGGCGGAGGATAAGTGAGTTATAAAGGGAAGGGATCTCAATTAAACCAGAAATGACTAAAATACATCTTTGACTGGATCTATGAATAAATCTATGACTGGGTTTGGACAGGTCTTGCTTTTTAGGCAAAACAATGAATGATGCAATCTGAAGCTGGTATTGTGTCATACATGATATGAATTGCATCATGTTATTCCTAGAAGTCATGGATGATGCGATCATAATGAAGCTTACATCACTCTGCTGAACAAATTGCCCTATATCAGCTCTAGATATCATACAGTGTCATGCTCTCTTATTTGTCAGTGTTTGATTTTGCAAAGGGACACATTTCTGTTTAGGCAAAGTGAGCAGAGATGTCTCGTACTTGTGTGAACAGCGCAGATAACTTCTGCTATGTTATGGTGAAGTGATTTTTGCATCACAAAAGCGCAGTATAACCACTATGGTTAAGAAAGCTTATCGCCTTTATTTTGGCTGCAAAATTGGAGATCAGAACAAGAGGTTGTGCCCCACACATATACTGCAACACTTGTGCAACAGATCTTCGCCAGTGGTTGAACAGGAAAAGGAAATCTAGGCCTTTTGCAGTGTCAATGATTTGGAGAGAGCCAACAGATCATACCAGCAATTGTTACTTCTGCATGGTGCCTCCAGTTGGGAAAGGTGTGTCAAAGAAGAAAAAGTGGAGTGTGCATTATTCAAACATTCCAACAGCTATACGCCCAGTACCCCACGAAGAAGGACTGCCAGTTCCTGATGCTCCAGAATCATTCTCACTTGAGTCAGACGAGGAACAGGATGAAACTTCTGGTCCTGAACCATCAATGTCACAGGACCCACATTTTCTCCCATCCTCCTCCTCTGAACCACACCTCCTAAGACAAGGTGAACTGAATGACCTTGTCAGGGATTTGGAACTACCCAGGAGTAAGGAAGAGCTGTTGGGCTCCAGACTACAGCAGTAGAATCTCCTGGCAGGTGATGTTAGGGTTTCCATGTTCTGTGACCGTCAAAAGGATCTTGTCCCATTCTTCTTCATGGAAGGTGATCTTGTAGCCTGCAACAACATCGATGGTGTGATGGCAGCCCTCAACACCGTTCACAATCCAGATGAGTGGAGACTGTTCATTGATTCATCAAAGACGAGTCTTAAAGCTGTTTTACTGCATAATGGCAATGTTTTGCCATCAATTCCAGTTGGTCATGCAGTCCATATGAAGGAAACCTATGACAACATGAAACAACTTTTGAGGTGCATAAACTATGACCAACATCAGTGGCACCTTTGTGGCGATTTGAAGGTTGTTGCTCTCTTGCTTGGTCTGCAGACTGGATACACAAAGTACTGCTGTTTTCTCTGCGAATGGGATAGTCGTGCAAGGGATTCCCACTACATCAAGAAAGATTGGCCACTCCGACAGTCATTGGAGCCTGGGAGGAAAAGTGTTCAGCATCCACCACTTGTTGAATCAAGGAAGATTTTGTTACCACCCTTACACATCAAGCTGGGTCTGATGAAGAACTTTGTCAACGGCATTAACAAAACCTCCGTGGAAAATTTCCAAGGTTAAGTGAAGCTAAGATAAAGGAAGGTGTCTTTGTTTGTCCTCAGATTCGTGAACTTCTTCGAGATGATGCATTTGACCATGCACTGTGTGGCAAGGAAAAGACAGCATGAAAAGCCTTCCAGTTAGTGGCAATAAATTTTCTCGGAAACAACAAGGCAGACAACTACAGGTTGTTGGTGGAAAACCTCCTCAAGGCATACAAAAGCCTTGGTTGCACAATGTCACTAAAAATACATTTTTTGCACTCTCATCTAGATTTTTTTCCACCGAACTGCGGAGCAGTGAGCGACGAGCATGGCAAGCGATTTCACCAGGACATTGCAACAATGGAGAAACGCTATCAGGGCAAATGGAGCCCATCAATGCTTGCAGACTATTGCTGGACAGTGACAAGAGATGCTCCATTTAATGAATACAAGAGACATGCCAAGAAGCACCGAGTAGACACTGAGGAGGACTAAACTATGTACATAATAGTTTTTTGCCTTTTGTTTCATAATAAATTTTATTTATATAACCCTTTTGCTGATTTTTAAAGTGTTACATAAACAGGACAGGTAAAATATTATCATGTAAAGCAATCATAAACACATGAAAAGACCTAGGTTTACAATTTATGATTAAAACTCTACTATCTACACAATATACATAGACATAAAATGTAAAAACTTAAATATCTTAGAAACAGTAGCCAACCAGTTGTTTTAATTGTCATATTTGAATTCAGCACATCAAAATACATAATAAATAGTCTATTTTATCTCTGAAGCAGACGACTTCTCAAAAATTGTAAACCAGTGTTTTCAGTGGCACTCACATTGCCCGGGTCCTGGCCACCAGTCCAGTGGCTCTGCATTTTAATTTAATTTTAAATGAAGCTTCTTAAACATTTTCAAAACCTTGTTTACTTTATATACAACAGTAGTTTAGTTATATATTATAGACTTATAGAAAGAGACCTTCTAAAAACATTAAAACGTATTACTGTCACGCGAAATCTTAAATTAGAGGGAATAAATGAAGACTCGGCACACCACTTCTGAAAGGTTGCTGACCCCGATATAGACCATGCTTATAAGATGGGGGAATCTGTCTTGGGAAACCATGACTCTGAAAAAGATTGGGGCGGTCATGGTAGATAATCAGCTGAACATGAGCTCCAAGTATGATGCTATATGACCCTATACCGGAAACCTACTGACCGCTACACTTACCTACATGCCTCCAGCTTCCATCCAGGACACACCACACGATCCATTGTCTACAGCCAAGCTCTAAGATATAACCGCATTTGCTCCAATCCCTCGGATAGAGACAAGCACCTACAAGATCTCTATCAAGCATTCTTAAAACTACAATACCCACCTGCTGAAGTGAAAAAACAGATTGACAGAGCCAGACGAGTACCCAGAAGTCACCTCCTACAAGACAGGCCCAACAAAGAAAATAACAGAACACCACTAGCTGTCACCTTCAGCCCCCAACTAAAACCTCTCCAGCGCATCATCAGAGATCTACAACCTATCCTGAAAGATGATCCTTTACTCTCACAGATCTTGGGAGACAGACCTGTCCTCGCTTACAGACAACCCCCCAACCTAAAGCAAATACTCACCAGCAACCACACATCACTGAACAAAACCACTAACCCAGGAACCTATCCTTGTAACAAACCCCGATGCCAACTCTGTCCACATATCTATTCAAGTGACATCATCATAGGACCTAATCACATCAGCCATACCATCAGGGGCTCGTTCACCTGCACATCTACCAATGTGATATATGCCATCATGTGCCAGCAATGCCCCTCTGCCATGTACATTGGCCAAACCGGACAGTCTCTACGCAAAAGAATTAATGGACACAAATCTGACATCAGGAATCAAAATACTCAAAAACCAGTGGGAGAACACTTTAACCTGTCTGGTCATTCAGTGACAGACCTGCGGGTGGCTATATTACAACAGAAAAACTTCAAAAACAGACTCCAAAGAGAGACTGCAGAGCTAGAACTGATATGCAAACTAGACACAATCAACTCCGGTTTGAATAAGGACTGGGAATGGCTGAGCCATTACAAACGTTGACTCTATCTCCCCTTGTAAGTACTCTCACACTTCTTATCACACTGTCTGTACTCAGCTAGC
The DNA here is from genome assembly GCF_027887155.1 of Malaclemys terrapin pileata. Classification (NCBI taxonomy): domain Eukaryota; kingdom Metazoa; phylum Chordata; order Testudines; family Emydidae; genus Malaclemys; species Malaclemys terrapin. The sequence continues at coordinate 39,819,655 of NC_071509.1, read as the reverse complement.
TTGATTATCACTTCAAAAGTTTTTTTTTTCTCTTAATTAATTGGCCTCTCAGAGTTGGTAAGACAACTCCCACCTGTTTATGCTCTCTGTATGTGTGTGTATATATATCTCCTCATTATATGTTCCATTCTATATGCATCCGAAGAAGTGGGCTGTAGTCCACGAAAGCTTATGCTCTAATAAATTTGTTAGTCTCTAAGGTGCCACAAGTACTCCTGTTCTTCTTTTTGCGGATACAGACTAACACGGCTGTTACTCTGAAGTATGATGCTGTGGCCAAAAAAAACTAATGCAATCCTGGGATGCAGAAACAGGGGAATCTTGAGGAGGAGAAGGGAGATTGTTTTACCTCTAGATTTGGCACTGGTACAATTTCTGCTAGAATATGGTGTTCAGTTCTGGTACCCACAGTTCAAGAAAGATGTTGATAAAGGGTTCAGAAAGAGCCACGAGAACAATTAAAGGTCTAGAAAACATGCCTTATGATAGACTCAAACTGCTCAATCTATTTAGCATAACAAAGAGAAGGTAAGGTAAGAAGATTGATTACAGTCTGTAAGTATCTACATAGGGAACACATATTTAGGAAATAGGCTCTTCAATGAAGCAGAGAGACATATAACATGATCCAGTGCTGGAAGTTGAGGCTAGACAAATTCAGACTGGAAATAAGGTGAACATTTTCACAGTAAGAGTAATTAACTATTGGAACAATTTATCAAGGGTCATAGTGGACTCTTCATCACTGATACTTTTTAAATCAAGATTGTATATTTATTTTTTAAAAGATATGCTCTAGGAATTGTTTTGGAGACGTTATATTGCCTATATTTTACAGGAGGTCAGATTAGATTACCACAGTAGTGTCTTCTAGCATTGGAATCTATGAATTTATTAAATTAAATTTAGTACTTGATGAACAAAGAATTACATCAATAGAAACCTATTGCACTGGAGAGGAGACTCAATTTTAACTCCTAACAGGATTTAAAGAAATAAAATAATAATAAAAATAATAATAATCCTAGGGAAATTAACAGTTTGGATTAGAAATGTGAAAATGCCAAAAAAAAATGCATTTGGGTTTATTTTCCAGTTGAAAATCTGACTGAAATTCAATTTTGTTCAGATCCCATAATCCCAGTCCTTTGTTTCCATGGTGCATTTTAAGGGATCTCTCATTCTCAGAATGAGGTGACTGTGTATTTTCCAGTTCCGCTGCAAGTGATTAGGAGAGGGCAGTTTGCCCCCACTCATAAAGAGAATGGGATTTTTTTACTGGGGAGAAATTGGACCTACATTGTTGGTTTCCCATTTCCTCAAAGGCTGAAGTATAGAGGAGTGAGCCAACTGTAGATCCTGAGATGGGGATAATGACAGTTAGGCGTGCTGGGTCAATTTTTATAGTGTGGGTGCTGAAAGCCATTGAACCTAACTGTAAACCCTGTATATAATGGAAACCACTTCAAGCCAGGGGGTGCTGCAGCACCCCCAGCACCCTTAATTCCAGCACCTATGATGACAGTTGGCTGTCCCTGATGATGTTAACAGTGTGGGAAGGGAATTTGTAGTGTATCTTCCCCTCCCTTCATTTTCCCCCAACAAAACATAATGAGATAGCAGACCTGTTGAAGGAAGGTGTCCAGGTAGAAGATGTTTATGACTTATGCTCGGAGGTGTGAACCATGTGAAATTAACATAGTGATTTCAACTGGGCCTGGTTGAAATTTATTCAAAATTTCAAAGATAAACTAAACATGGAGATATACCTATCTCATAGAACTGGAAGGGACCTTGAAAGGTCATCAAGTCCAGCCCCCTACCTTCACTAGCAGGACCAATTTTTTTGCCCCAGATCCCTAAATGGCCCCCTCAATAATTGAACTCACAACCCTGGGTTTAGCAAGCCAATGTTCAAACCACTGTGTGTGTGTGTGTGTGTGTGTGTGTGTGTGTGTGTGTTCTGTTTATTTATTTATTTATTTGGCCACTTTTCCAACCACTCTAGTTTTGACTGAGATTCTGAATGAGTTTTTGTATCAAACTGAACCCCAACTCAAAATGAAACTCAGACTTTGAACTCAATTGAAAAAAAGTCCTCTGAGAAGCTGAGTTTCACACAGCTCTGGCTAGCAAGTCTGCTTCATGTTTGCCACACAGAACTGTAGACACTAATTCTACGGGGAAAGCAATACTATTGTGAGATTTTCTACATCGCCATTCACAGGACAAGGGAAAGCCTGAGGCTGGAGTTAGTGCAGGTCATGAAGCCATTTAAGCTCCCTGTTTGGGATCAGATCAGGTATAAGTCAGCTTTTTCTATACTAGAATCCTCTCATCGGCTATTTTTAAAGTAGTGAACTTGAAAGAACCACCCTCCTGACAGAGTCGGATAAGAAACCAGAACTAAACCACATATAAAATATTCAGATAATATACACATTGCATATTTAAAGTGAAATTCACGATAGATAGATAGATAGATAGATAGATAGATAGATAGATAGATAGATAGATATTGCCTTTCTTTACATTTTCTTCCACCTTTAGTTTTTTTGTGTGTGAATTCAGTAGCTTATTCCTACCTTAAGGATTCTTTCCAACTGAAATATCTGTCACTGCTGAAATTGAACAGACACACAAAGTGCTGACATTAAACCACAGGAGCCAATTTTCATAGACAGCTGCTTAAGCATTCCAGAGCAGCGTTTTCCTATCAGCCAGCTTTAGAAGGTATTTGTGATTTGTACAGTTTTAACTGGAAAGAAATGTGCAGCAGATAGCAAGGGTGAATGCAAACAGCAACCAGAAAATATTTGCAGAATAAAACTCTTATGATCCCTCTATTTGTTTGTTTTTCACAGTTAACACCAGAACCATAATTCTGATCCCCGAATATTCTTTAAGGGGCGGTTGTGCTTCTAGTTAATGGGGAACATATGAAATGGCTCTCAGGGTAAAAATATTTTGGAGGGTGAACTGCTGTGAAATGTAGCTTTTCATAAAATGCTATAAAATTTTAACCCAGCTGTGTCTCTTTTGTCCTGTACTTGTCAATATAAACACTAAGTAAGTTGCTTTTCTATACTAATTTGCTAATGCATTTTGACAATATCTGATAATATTGTACTTTATTTCTTTATCTCAGTGCCTTGGGGGTGAGGGTGGGAATCTTTTAGTCTTACATGAAAAAGTTAAACCAGATAAGTGCTAGTGAATGGTGCCATATAATGAATCCTCTAGTTTTCTGCCAAGAAAAGGTGCAAATAGTGCAAGCTTCTGACATGGATTTAATAATGTGTCTCAATCCTGATCTGGAGGGATCACCTTTAAGGGATAAGAGGGTAGCTCATTCTCTATGCTGACTTCATCTTTTGGCCTCTCTGATAATTCTATTCTATTCTAGAGTCTCTAGTCTACTCTATGTTCTTATACCATGCTCCTCACAGTAATATCTGATTGCCTGTTCAGGTAACACTGGCAACAAGGGTACCAACTGTGATTCATATATTTTTTCTGCTACATAAACTATTTTAAAGACTAGAATCTTTGGGTTGTATCCATTCCTGATGTAACTGAATTGGCTATACTAAAACATACCAGAGGCGTTGACTTTCTAATGTGCCGGGGGAGTGCTCGACCCCCGCTCTGCCGCAGGTCCCGCCAGCCCCAACTCTGCCTCTTCATACCCTGTACCACGCCATCCCCTGAATGAACCCTACTCTCGCTCCTTTCCCTCTCCCCAGTGCCTCCTGCACATTGCGGAACAGCTGATCGCAGTGGGCAGGAGGTGCTGGGAGGGAGAGGGAGGCGCTGATTGGTGGGGCTCACTGGTGGGCAGGAGGGACCGGAGGGTTGCTGCTGGGTGCTCAGCACCCACCATTCCCCATTTCCCATGGGGTCTCCAGCCCTAGAGCACCCATGGAGTCAGCCCTGGAGCACCCATGGAGTTAGCGCCTATGGAACATATCTCTAAATATGTAAAGGCCCAAGCATTACATGCAGGGTGTGACAAAGATCTAAAACGAGGGACAAAACAATAATTCACAAAGGAGACAAAATTCCATCCTTAATTCTCCTGGTTTTTATGATTTAGTACATAAATGTTACTGATTATACTATATGATGGGCAAAATTAGATTCAAAGTGTATGTGACTCTGTATGTGTGTTTGTGTGTGTGGTGAGCAGATGGCCGTATAATATCTGAGCTACTGGTGTGCTCCCTCATTGTTAACTCAGAAACAGTTATTAGGTTCCTTCATCAACCAAGTGTTTATTTTTCATCTGTTTGGTATTTGTGGTCAGTTAAGTTTCTAATTTTCCTTTAAAAATGTATTCCCATTTGTTCGGGTGAAGCAAGTTGATGTTGCTGTTGCTGTGGGTGACTGGTGTATTTATGTAGGGCTGTGGAAGCAAAAGGACACATTTTTAGCACCAGCGTTTGTTTATGCTCTTTATATCTTTATATACTGGAGGCATATCAAATTGTCCAAATTGAAAGTTAATATGGGAGTCAGTTCTAAAGTTGACTACTGGGGGAGCTTTTCATTGTGGCTTCTATTTGGCAGAATATGAGAATGGATGGAGGCAGACTGTGGAGTTAAGGGCAAATTAAACCTTGGCTGAAGTCTGCATGGAAAGGAGAACACTGTGCAGAAAAGCTAAGAAGTACCAGAGAGACAAGGTAGGTGAGATAATATGTTTTATTGAACCAACTTCTGTTGATGAGAGGACAAGCCTTCCAGCTTATATAGAGCTCTTCCTCAGGTCTGGAAAAGGAACATCCAGTGTCACAGCAAAACTGGGACAGACACAGCTACGCTGTATACAAGAAGTACCAGAAGTGATCGTAATGAGTGTTTGTTTAGAGTGCAACATTTCCATATGTGGGTGTTTAGGGAGGGCAGGACATGGTTCTGGTATGCACAGCTACAGAAGCCACGGTCTTTTATACTTTTTTGCCAGAATGGAGTTGATGTGTGTGTAGCAGGCCCGAGGAGATAGTTTGAGAGATGATCACACATTTTTTTTTTCCAATTTTTCCAGTTTTTCCAGTTATTCTGCCTGCCAACATTTTATGAGGTTTGTTGTTTTTTTTTTGTTTGTTTTTGTTTAATTTTTTTTGGAGGGATGCTAAGAAGAAGATATTTGCTGAGTTGATAAGGATCATTGAAAGAAGAGATAACAATGATAGGGAAGAATTGGTAAAAATAAGAGCCGCTTAGGAGATGCAGAGAAATACACACAGAATCCAGATTTGATTGAAGAAACCACAGAACTGGAGGGGGGTGGGGGAAGAGTGCTGTTATTTCTGTGGCTAGAACATCCTCAGTCTCTTCTACCTAATTAGAAAGAAGTTTGGATGTTCAGAAAAACCTACAAGATAAACATGCATAGTAGGTTGACCAGAAGGAAGATGTACGGTTCAAATTACATTTCAGTGCCACATAAGAAATTAAGATTTTATTTGACTATAAAATGGAGTAGTGGAGGAACCACCTACTCTAAAAAAAAAAGGTAAATTTGAAAATGAGCTGTCAGAGTGGGAAAAAATTGGAGAATTGGAAGGCAAAGTCCACACGTTAGAAAAATCTAATGAGAAAATGCAAAGGATAATAGAATCTCAGCAGGTTCAGGTTGACAATATGCAGAATTGGATGAGATGTAATAATTTCTGAATAATTGGCATCTTGAAGGGCATGGAAAGCTCTTACATGGAGGACTTTCATTTGCAAATTTTACATGTCCTTCTGGGTACCAGAAGCTTCTGAAATTCATTAGTTATTGAAAGTGCTTATAGACTAGGTATTATATTGTGTAATGTTAATACCAGGACTGCTCCATAGGCAAATAACTGTGAAGACTTTGAACTTTAAGGATTTCTAAATTTGGCTGGATTGAAAGTGAATATGTTTTCAAACTCTGCTAGGACATCCATTCAGCAGGCGTTCTCACAAGAAATTCAACCAAGAGAAGACCCAGAGTCTCCCATATAGTCCAGCTACTTTGAGAGCATAGCAGTCTACTGGAGGATTGAACCAAGGTAAGGGATCTCCTATGTAGGTAAAACCAATGGATTATTCACCATCTCCCTGCTGCCAGCACAGAAGTTTGAGTGGATATTGCAGTGGGGATGTAGTTAGTTCCTTTAGCTCCACCTGCTATTTCAGTTGGTAGCCAGTGTAATGTACAGAATTCAGGAACAGGGCCGGCTCCAGGCACCAGTGGAGGAAGCACATGCCTGGGGTGGCACGTGCTAAGGGGCGGCATTCCTTACATTCTTGGGCTGGCACAGTCTGAGCGTTTTTTGTTTTTTGTTTTGCTTGGGTCGGCAAAAATGGTAGAGCTGGCCCTGTTCAGGAAACCCTGGGGGCCAAAACCAGCACACAGTTGGTCTAGATTTTTGCACCCACACCAAACTCTTATGTCAACTCCGCAGATGAGGATTTGCCCAATCTATTTTGGCAGAATTGTGAGTTTTCATATGAAAGTGCAGCCTGGAGTTCATTACTCAGCAAGACTACTTTGTATTATTGGTATTGCAATAGCACCCAGAAGCACCAATGAAGATTAGGGACACACTGTTTTGGAGACAGGGAGCTGATACGAATAACATAATGAGAGATAGTCCCTGCCCAAATGATTTTACACTCCAACTCAGATAGGGAGAAAACCTCAGTTTTTCTTTAATTCGTAGATACATAAAATTATGATGATTTTTGGTCTCAGTGTACCAGTAACAAAGTAGTTAATCTGTTATTACAAAGAAAAGAAGCAGTTTAGGAGTTTCTCCAGAGCAATCATATTGTGTGGTTATTGTTCAGGAGGAAACAATTAGGAAAGATCCAAGAACCTTGAATTTCAAATTGGAAGAGAAGAAAAGCTTCAACTAGGGAATGGAATGGTGGGGTTTTGTTAATGACTCGGGAGAACAGGCTGCTTTGAAAAAGAAGGAGCTGACAAATTGAGGGATTGAGTAAATTCTGATGACTCATGTCTGGAGCTAATTTTTTAGGTTTTGTTTGTTTGGGGATTTTTTGCTTGCTTGGGGAAGTTAGGATATACAATTATGTAGAGTTGAATAAGTGGTATGAAGAGTTAATTATGCATCAAAAAGAAAGTAAACAGCTAACATAACATTAATTTTTGGAATTTTGGAATGTTGAAGGCACTCAGTGACAGATTTGAGGAAAATGTTTATGCATTTGTAAACTAGACTTTCTTTTATTATCAGCGATACACTTGATAAAAAACAGTTACAATTGGTTTAGGGAAGGTGATGCAACTTTCTTTTCAGGAGCTGTTTAGGATGCAGAACTTATGCAAGGTTAATGGTATTGCATTAATGAAACTCATTCTTACTATAGAAGGTGATGCACTGGAATTTATAGGAAACTAGGAGCAAGACAGATATTGATGATCAATAGTTATGTTCCAGGGGTAAGATTCCTAGTTGGTGTAAATTGGCATAGCTCCATTGACTTCAAGCTTTCTCTGGCATCAGGTGTTTAAAATATCTCCTGTTTAATGAGAAGCATGCTGGTTTCAACTTTGGAACTGATTTTATGAATGTGGGTGACAATTTTAATTGGAGGCAAGGTAGAACACAGAATCCAAGTTGTGCCGAAGTTTTCATAGAAGCATAGAATCATAGAAGATTAGTGTAGGAAAAGACCTCAGGAGGTCATCTAGTCCAACCGCTTCTCGAAGCAGGACCAACCCCAACTAAATCATCCCAGCCAGGGCTTTGTCAAGCCATGCCTTAAAAACCTCTAAGTATGGAGATTACACCACCTCCCTAGGGAACCAATTCCAGTGCTTCACCACCCTCTTACTGAAATACTTTTTTCCTAATATACAATGTAGACCTTCCCCACTGCAACTTGAGACCACTGCTCCTTATTTTGTCATCTGCCACCACTAAGAACAGCCTATCTCCATCCTCTTTGGAACCCCCCTTCCAGTAGTGGAAGGCTGCTATCAAATCCCCCCCTTACTCTTCTCTTCTACAGACTAAATAAGCCCAGTTCCCTTAGCCTCTTCTCATAAATCATTATCCCCAGCCCCCTGATCATTTTCATTGCCCTCTGCTGGAATCTCTCCAATTTGTCTACATCCTTTCTGTAGTGGGGGGCCCAAAACTGGACGCCATGCTCCAGATGTGGCCTCACCAGTGTCGAATAGAGGGGAATAATCACTTCCCTCAATCTGCTGGCAATTCTCCTACAATTCAGTTGTTAGCCTTCTTGGCAACAAGGGCACACTGTTGATTCATATCCAGCTTCTTGTCCCCTGTAATACCCAGGTCCTTTTCTGCAGAACTGCCACTTAGCCAGTCAGCCCCCAGCCTGTAGCGGGATGGGATTCCTCTGTCCTAAGTGCAGGACTCTGCACTTGTCCTTGTTGAAGCTCATCAGATTTCTTTTGGCCCAATCCTCCCATTGTCTAGGTCACTCTGGACCCTAGCCTTACCCTCCAGCATATCTACCTCTCCCCGCAGCTTAGTGTCATCTGTGAACTTGCTGCGGGTGCAATCCACCCCATCATCTAGATCATTAATGAAGATGTTGAACAAAACCAACCCCAAGACTGACCTCTGCAGCATTCTACTTGATACCAGCTGCAAACTAGACATTGATCATTTGATCACTACCCATTGAGCCCAACAATCTATCCACTTTTCTATCCACCTTATAATCCATTCATCCACTCCATACTTCTTTAACTTGCTGGCAAGAATACTGTGGGACACCATATCTAAAGCTTTGCTAAAGTCAAGGTATATAACATCCACCGCTTTCCCCATATCCACAGAGCCAGTTATCTCCTCATAGAAGGCAATCAGGTTAGTCAGGCATGACTTGCACTTGGTGAATCCATGTTGACTGTTCCTGATCACCTTCCCTCCCTCCAAGTACTTCAAAATGGATTCCTTGAGGACCTGCTCCATGATTTTTCCAGGGACTGAGGTGAGACCGACCTCTCTGTAGTTCCCTGGATTCTCCTTCTTTCCTTTTTTAAAGATGGGCACTATTTGCCTTTTTCCATTAATCCGGGACCTTCCCCAGTCCCTATGTGTTTTGAAAGATAATGGCCAATGGTTCTGCAATCACATCAGCCAACTCCCTCAGCACCCTTGGATGCATTGCATCTGGCCCTTTGGACTTGTGCATTCCATACCCTGTTCTTTCACCACTGAGGGCTGCTCACCTCCTCCCCATACTGTGCTGCCCAGTGCAGCAGTCTGGGAGCTGACCTTGTCTGAAGACCAAGGCAAAAAAAGCATTGAGTACTTCAGCGTTTTCCACATCATCTGTCACTAGGTTGCCTCCCCCATTCAGCAAGGGTCCCACACTTTCCCTGACATTCTTCTTGTTGCTAACATACCTGTAGAAACTCTTCCTGTTACCCTTGACATCCCTTGCTAGCTGCAACTTCAATTGTGCTTTGGCCTTCCTGATTACACCCCTGAATGCTTGAGCAATATTTTTATACTCCTCCCATGTCATCTGTCCATGTTTCCACTTCTTGTAAGTTTCCTTTTGGTATTTAAGCTCATCGAAGTTTTCACTGTTAAGCCAAGCTGATCGCCTGCCATATTTTCTATTCTTTCTGCACATCTGGATGGTTTGTTCCTGTGCTCACAGTAAGGCTTCTTTAAAATACAACCAGTTCTCCTGGATTCTTTTCCCCCTCATATTAGCCTCCAAGGGGTTCCTGCCCATCAGTTCCCCGAGAGAGTCAAAGTTGGCTTTTCTGAAGTCCAGGGTCCGTATTCTGCTGTTCTCCTTTCTTCCTTTAGTCAGGATCCTGAATTCAACCATCTCATGGTCACTGCTGCTCAGGTTGCCACCCATTTCTACTTCCCCCGTCAATTCTTCCCTGTTTGTGAGCAGCAGCTCCAGAGGAGCATGGCACCTAGTTGGTTCCTCCAGCACTTGCACCAGGACATTGTCCCCAACACTCTCCAAAAAACTTTCTGGATTGTCTCTGCACTGCTGTATTGCTCTCACAGCAGATATCAGGGTGATTGAAGTTCCCCATGAGAATCAGGGCCTCTGATCTGGAAACTTTTGTTAGTTGTCTAAAGAAAGCCTCATCTACCTCATCCTCCTGGTCTGGTGGTCTATAGCAGATGCCCACCATGACATCACCCTTGTTGCTCTCACCTCTAAACTTAACCCAAAGACTTTCAACAGGCTTTTTTCCAGTTTCATACTGGAGCTCTGAGCAATCATACTGCTCTCTTACATACAGTGCAACTCCGCCCCTTTTCTCCCCCACCTGTCCTTCCTAGTTTATACCCATCTATGACAGTGCTCCTGTCATGTGAGTTACCCCACCAAGTCTCTGTTATTCCAGTTATGGAAGTATTCCTAACTGGTGAGTTAGATGTAGACTGTTCCTAGTGGTTATGGTTCCAACCTCATTCCAAAGTCAGAAAGGGACTCTTTTGTTTCATTTTAGGAAGGAAGGAAGGAAGGAAGGAAGGAAGGAAGGAAGGAAAACTCAGTGCCCTGCACAGAACTTACATAGGCTTAGCATAATTTTATTTGTATTTGTTTTTATAATTAAGACAGATAATACTGATTTTCTATTTGTATCTATTTACATTTTCATATTTGTGGGAAATTTGGGGATTTCAGACAATTATTTAATAACGGTAGACATTGAGATCCAAATAGTTAAAGCTTTATGACCATTAACACACAAAATGTCAACATTTATAAAGTAAATATCCGTAAATCAAACTCTAAGTTCTCAAGAAGCATTTTTTTGTAATTTCCCCATCTGTGTTATCAATGGAGATATTCTGTCATCGTTTTTTGTGTATCCAGTGACACTGAAATTTACCAACATGTACAGATAAAAGTCTAATCCATCTAAGCCTAAATATACAGCAGTGGCAAAGTTAAAGCCACAAATGCTCTACAGAAACCAAAAACAGTTGCATAGTCTGTGTCATAGCAAATTAAGAGAAGCATGTGAGCTAGTGGTCTATGAAAATGAAAAAGGGAACCCAGGTTTGCCTAAGGGAAGAAGGTAATAGGCCAGAGAAAGAATTTTGTCAGTGTCTATAACTGTCTTCTACTCCCAGGAAGACAACACTTGTAGTGAAGTGTAAGGAGTTTGTTGGAGGCAGAAGGATTGTAGAATAAGGGTTTAAGGGCCTATTTGAGAATATAGGATTTGCAAACTTGATCAGCCCAAGCCTCTGGCAATGTACAATGCCTGAAGGAGGGGGGAAACTCATCAAGCATTTACACCAACTGTGCTACAGTATACCGGGGGTGGGGGGGTGGGGGGGAGGATGACCTTCCTGACTCCAGTGCCAATAAACTGATGCCCTGAAGCATGGGGAAGGATTTTAAAGTTTCAGATAAACTTTGCATATATATTAATTTATTTATCCAATCTAAAACATGAACACACTTGATAAAGCAAAATTCATTCATTCATTCTACCATTGTAGACCAAACCAGGACTTTCGGGATGATTGAAGTGTAGGGGTTTAAAAAGCAGGCAAACCAGGAGATTTTTAGACTGCTAAAAGTCTGGTGGCGCAGCAGGGGTAAGGCAGACTCCTTACCTGTCCTGGCTCTGTGCTGCTCCTGCAAGTGGCCATCCCATCCCTGAAGTCCTGGGGAGGGGGACACGACATCTCCACGTGCTGCTCCTGCCCCAAGCTCTGACTCCACAGGTCCCATTGGCTGGGAACTGTGGCCAATGGGAGCAGCAGGGGCAGTGCCACTGATCCCCCCACCTAAGTGCCGCTGCCAGAGGGATGTGCTGGTTGCTTTTGGGAGCCACCCGAGGTAAGTGCCACCTAGCCGGACCTCACCTCCTCCTGTACTCCAACCCCCTGCCCCAGCTCAGAGCCCACACCCAAACTCCCTCCTAGATCTTGCACCCCTCACCCCCTCCTACACCCAACTCCCTCCCAGAGCCTGCATCCCCTCCCGCACTCCAACCCCCTGCCCTAGCCCAGTGTCCACCCCCCATCCCCCCCACCACACCCAAACTCCCTCCTAGAGCCAAAACCCCGCATCCCCTCCGGCAATCCAACCCCCTGCCCCACCTTGGTGAAAGGGAGTGAGTGTGGGGGAGAGTGAGCAACAGAGAGAGGGGGAATGGCGTGAATGGGGGCGTGGGCTCAGAGAAGGGGCAGGGAATGGGGTGGACAAGAGCATTTGGTTTTCTGCAATTAGGCAGTTGGCCACCCTATTCAAATCTTGTCAAGTTTATAGAACTCAGATTGTGATTCTACTTTTATTTCATAGATAACCAACTTTGATCTGTACGCTTATTACTTATAATCACTTAAAATCTATCTTTCTATAGTTAATAAATCTGTTTTATATTTTACCTAAAACAGTGGGTTTTGGTATAAAGTGCTTAGGAAATCTGCTCAGGAACAAGAGCTGGTTCATGTCCTCTCCACATTACGAGAGATATACTGCGTAATAAACTTACACTGGTCACCTGGGCAAAACAGTACTGCTCTTGGACCCTAGGCTGGGGAGCTGAGGGAATGGCTGGAGCATCTCTATTGTTAGTTCATGAGTGGCAGGAGAAGCATTCATGTAATTCTGCTGTATGTGTCCCTGCCTATGGATGTCTGTGCAAGTGCAGGACCTGGAGTGGTTTGCAGCTTGTCACAGCATGAGAGGGAGTCCAGGTTGGTAAGAGAGAGGGCTCAGCGGTACTCCAGTTCCAGGTTGCACCCTGGGGAATCCATCACACTCACCAACTCTGATATTAGATGTAATCACTTGGCTGACAAGGTTTGATTTTAAACATTTATTCTTGTTATGTAGCCTGTTAAGCAATGCTGAGAAAGAGACCACAATGGAATTGGAAAGTGATACTACAGCTTGGTCAAATATATGTGCGACAAGCTATTTACTGATAAACTTTTCAAAAGCACTTAAGTGATCATAAGTCCCATGTTCAAGGTTACTTAGGCACTTAGGGCAAATTTTTAAAGGTATTTTGATGCCTACCTCCCATTGATTTCAAAGGGCATTAGGCACCTAAATGCCTTGGGCCAATTTTCAAGGGTATTTAGGTGCCTAAATATCCTTATAGGCATCTAGTGGGATTTTCAAATGTGCCTAAACAAGTTAGGGGTCTAACTCCCATTAGAAGTCTTATGGCAATTTTGAAAAATCCACCAGTCACCTATCTGTATCTTTGGGCACCTAAATACTATTGTAACTCTGGCCCTTAGGAGCCTAAGTCCCACTGAAAGTCAAGACTTAGATTTAGAGGCGTTCAGTCATAATCCCACAGATGGTAGACTTAGACTCCTAAATGTCTAAGGCCTGGTCTATCCTGCAAAGTTAGATCTATTTAAGGCAGCTTACATCAACCTAACTCTGTAAGTGCCTACACTACAATGGAGCTCCCACCAATGTAAGTCGCCCACTACATTGACTTAATAATTCCACCTCTGCAAGTGGCTTGGTTCTTAGGTCTATGTAGTTATGGTGACACACTGTCTATATAGACACTGTATTACTTATATTGTCTGTAAATTGTCAGCCCCATTGTAGGCGCCACACCTGGGGACTGACAGCCCAATCTGTCACCCCTGGGGCAGGTAGGGGTTTCCAGCTGTGAGCCCCACATCAGGCTCGCAGGTTGGGTTGTCAACCCCAGAGAATGGGGGAGCCTTCAGCAGCCAGTGCCCCACAATGCTCCACTTCCCTTGGTGAGAGCATTTCTAGTGAGGATGAACACTGTCATCAAAAGGAGCGTAGTGTCCATGTGAACCACCACTTGAATTACTGCGGTGGCTGTACATCAACTTAAGTTGACTTAATTTTGTAGTGTAGATGAGGCCTAATGTCTAAGTCACTTTTCAAAATAGGATTTAGGCTCCTAAGTCATTCAGGTGCTTTTGAAATATTTAATCCATGGGTTTACATGTTCTAAGTGCAGTATGAATTAAGCATTTTCAGAGAGCACTGTTAATGTGATATAATATAAAGTGACTTGAACATGGGATAAGATGTCCCTACATATGTATTTTTTTGTCCTTCTGTAATGGACATTGGATGAAATTCACATCTCCTGCAAATGGGCTTGATCAGGTGAAGTGTGGGTGCCCTGGGGAGATGAAATTTGCAACCCACCCTTGTTAAAGGTGCAGGATTACAGGATAACTCACACCCCATCACAACTCAAGTCTATATGTTGCATTGTTGATTGCAGCCCCACTATGATACTTGTAAGTGATGTTAGATGATAGTATATATCACTTGTGAGGGGTGTTAGAGCTAATGGGTTTATATAATTAGGGATCTGCTGGCCTTTCCCTAATGTCAACCTGTGCACCAGCCTCTATGGATATGTCTACACCTCATTATAAACCTGGGCTCAGACTCCCCACATCCCCTATCATCCACACACAAATCTGTCTGACTAGGGTCAACAAACATGCACATCTCAGCTCCTAGAACCCACCAAGGGGGGTTGGTCTGAGGCCAAATTCCACTGAGATGCTGGTTCAAGGCCTGTCATCTTGCAGTGTGGATGCAGCTCATGCTAAAGACCCGAGTCAAAAGGTCTACATAATGCAGTACGGATGCATTAGCACAGTTGTAAGACCTGGATCCAGCAACTGTTAACTCAGGTTTACAACACAATGTAGATGCTCAATCATGGGCTTGGAAACAATAAGTCCACAAGCACAGGTCTACACAAACCTAGGTTAACAATGCAGTATAATTAAGGTCCAGAAAGTAAACCCCTCCTTATGGGCCTGGCACTCCACTGCCCTGACCCTTGTATAGTTATTTACATCTATGGCACAGAAATGTAAACTGGCTTTAAAATTCCAGACCATTTGGATTTGGTTGTATTTACTCTCACTTTCACAAGTGTAAATAAGTTGTAGAGATCAATACAGCATAGGGAGGTGGATGAACCAGGTGACCTAACAAGTCTTTCATTTCTAATTTCTGCGAGTCTGTAATTGGGTTTAAATGCAAATGAAAAAATTGGAAAAAGTAGAAAAGTTCATTACTTGATCTGTGGCTTTATTATATGAGCTGGATGATTACATGCATGACTGATAAAAAAAAAAAAAAAAGAATCACTGAGGGTAATTGGGGGAAATCAGAGTCCAAGAAGGTAATTTATTTAATTCTTTTGAGGAAACACATACAGTGTTTAAAACATTTTATGTGAATCTTTATAAACTCTCAGAGGAGGTGGATTCAAAAGATTAATGATTCCTTGGGTCTATGAAATCTATCTAAATGATCTCCAGAGGCTAGAGAAAGTTTCAGGATATTTAGTATATATTGGTTCAACTACAGATAAACTTTGATATGGGGAAAATTACAAGAATAAATAGCTTAATTTCAAAGACCAAATCCTTTTTCCTTATTCTTGTGGATAGTCTTATTGACTTGTGTTGACTTCAGTGGGACTTTTCAGATGAACAAGGTAAACAGGATTGACCCGAAATTATCAAGCTTTTAACAATAATGTAGTTCATTTTTTCTGTAGATGCTGAGATCTTGCTCGCTAGAGATTTAATTTCTGATGTTCTGGAGCAAACACTTCTAGTTTTAAATGCATTAACTGGTTGAAATATTTCTGTTGCTCTACAAGGGGATATGCAATAAAATTGAAAGGTGGCAAATTTAAAACTGACGAAAGGAAATAGGTTTTCACACAGTGAACAATTAGTCTTTTGAATTCATTCCCACAAGATACCATAGGACCACAATAGCAGTCCGTCTAGTCCAATATCCTGTCACCAACAATGACAGCTTCTTCATTCTTCAGTGAGAATGCAAGAAAACCTACTGCAAGCAGCCATAGGATACCCTGCCTCCAGGGAAACTTCCTTCCTAGCCCTAACCCCCCAGAGTTGGAGGTTGATTTATGCCACTTAATATTTTCCCGCAATTTAGGAGGCTTTTAGCAACAGTGTACATCAGTCCCTCCTATTCTCTACCTGTGGCACATAATAGTCTAATCTCCTGTGGGCTGTAATATTTTGGTCTCATTTTGGTTGTTGGGTTTAGTGTATGGGTACTGGGTGGTGTTGGTGTCCTGTGACATACGGGAGATCAAATTAGATGATCTAGTGGTCCCTTTTGTCCTTAAACTCTATGACTTTCTGTGGGTTTATATCCTTTCCAAAGCTCAAGTTTATTTCTTTTAATAATTACTATTGTAACTCTGGATATTCGTGTTATATATTTAAGAATCTTGCTAAACTCTTAACCTCAGTGATATCTTACGGTAGGCACTCAATGTCTTACAGGTTTGGACCAATATTCAGCTCTAGCAAAACTGCATGTTTCAAGTGTTACTAGACTATATAAAAAATCACTAGAAAAAAAATCCAAAACTTGTTTTGGTTTACTACACCACATATAGATCTCAACACAAAATATAAATTAAAATAAAACTATATTTGACTACATTAGTTCTCCCATAACTTGAGAAGTACACACATATTATACATGTTTGTTTTTAATTCCAAAAAGATTTTAACAAATTACTTCTAGGTTAAGAGCGTTTGTCTGAGAAATTTCAGCACACAGTGGATTTATAGGCTTAGTCATACAATGCCTGAAAAAGAGGGTTGATTAAGAAAGAGTAAAAAAACCCAACAACGACTATAATGACTGTAGCATGTGGTGCCATAATATCATATTTCCTTTGCAGAGTTTATTTTTGAACATTATGACCTTATAGTCCCATTCTCAGAGACAGTGATGCTAATCCATTCCAGTAGAAAGAAGTCTAATGTTAAAAGGCCCTAATCATAAAAAAATAAAATAAAATAAATCACTGGTTTTGTGATTATGATATAGTGCAAGAAGGGAGTAAATGTGTTATGCACTTTTACAGAATAAAATATGCTTTTCTGCATATCATGAAACTCTTTTTTTCCCCTGCAGGTGACTCGGTCGCTCTCTGCTCGCTCCACAGAGATATGAATAATGTCTAAAGCATGGTGGAATTGGAAGGAAAAAAAGGCATTCAGAAGTTGAGCTTGGAAAAAATTGTGTATTCATGAAAAGAAGAAACCCTTTGAAAATAGAAGCAGTTACCTTGAGCTGCAGTTATTTTGTATCAGCCAGCTATGAAAAAACTTGTTGGGGATTCAGAAATTATTTTGCTATCCCTCAATAATAAGTAATGATTGCTTGAATAAAGTCATCCTATATGCATACATACAAGCATATGCACTGGGGCCTGGGTTCCGTTCTCCTAGGATTCTGTTTTTCCTGTGACAGAAATTACAGCCAATCTACATACAGAAACATCAATATTATGTTTCCAAGTTATTTCTCTTAGTTAGATAAACACATTAACCTAACCTCTGCCTCAGCCATCACCAATATACTACAGAGTGAAAAAAGTTCCTTCCAGTAGATTCATACATTTGAAGGCCAGAATGGACGAGAGGAATCATCTGACTTTCTGTATAACACAGTCCACATAATTTCATCCAGTAATTCCTACATCAATCTCATTAATTTGTGGTAGTACTTCAGAATATCTTTAAAAAAAGAAATAACATTGCATTGGGGTTTTAGTTGATGGAGATGGAGGGGAGGAAGTGATGCTGTGACCCCCTTGCACGAGCTTGCAATGCTAATAACGTGTTATTCCTTGACTTTAGCAAAGCTTTTGTTATGGTCTCCCACAGTATTCTTGCCAGCAAGTTAAAGAAGTATGGGCTGGATGAATGGACTATAAGGTGGATAAAAAACTGGCTAGATCATCGGGCTCAATTGGTAGTGATCAATGGCTCCATGTCTAGTTGGCAGCCAGTATCAAGCGGAGTGCCCCAAGAGTCGGTCCTGGGACTGGTTTTGTTCAATATCTTCATTAATGATCTGGAGGATGGCGTGGACTCAGCAAGTTTGCAGATGACACTAAACTGGGAGGAGTGGTAGATATGCTGGAGGGTAGGGATAGGATACAGAGGGACCTAGACAAATTAGAGGATTAGGCCAAAATAAATCTGATGAGGTTCAACAAGGACAAGTGCAGAGTCCTGCACTTAGGACGGAAGAATCCCATGCACTGCTACAGACTAGGGACCAAATGGTTAGGCAGCGGTTCTGCAGAAAAGGACCTAGGAGTTACAGTGGACGAAAAGCTGGATATGAGTCAACAGTGTGCCCTTGTTACCAAGAAGGCTAACGGCATTTTGGACTGTATAAGTAGGGGCATTGCCAGCAGATTGAGGGATGTGATCATTCCCCTCTATTCAACTTTGGAGAAGCCTCATCTGGAGTACTGTGTCCAGTTTTGGGCCCCACACTACAAGAAGGATGTGAAAAAATTGGAAAGAGGACAACAAAAATGATTAGGGGGCTGGAGCACATGATTTATGAGTAGAGATTGAGGGAACTGGGATTGTTTAGTCTGCAGAAGAATTGGGGGGGGGGGGGGGTTGATAGCAGCTTTCAACTACCTGAAAGGGGGTTCCAAAGAGGATGGATCTAGACTGTTCTCAGTGGTACCAGATGACAGAACAAAGAGTAATGGTCTCAAGTTGCAGTGGGGGAGGTTTAGGTTGTATATTAGGAAAAAACTTTTTCACTAGGAGGGTGGTGAAGCACTGGAATGCGTTACCTAGGGAGGTGGTGGAATCTCCTTCCTTAGAGGTTTTTAAGGTCAGGCTTGACAAAGCCCTGGCTGGGATGATTTAGTTGGGAATTGGTCCTGCTTTGAGCAGGGGATTGGACTAGATGACCTTCCAAGGTCCCTTCCAACCCTGATATTCTATGATTCTATTTGGTTTGAGGGGCCTCTCAAACAGGGTACCTGTAGCAAACTGTACCATCATCCCCACCCTCTAGGTTGTCCTGGATTTGACCTTAGTTTCAGGTTTCATGCTTGTTCACAGTCTATTAACCTGGAAAAGATCATGGCAAACTTTTCTGCTATATTTTTGCTATTAACATTGTTAACCAATTAAATTGGTCTCTAAGGAGAGTAAGATGATATAACTTCAGGATAAGTGCCTTAGATTTTGGACTGTATTTAAAGATATCTAAAAGCACACTCACCTCAAGAGCCTGGATCAGAAGCCAAGATTCCTGAGTCTCCCCATTCCTCTGCTGTCAACAAACATCTGTGAAACTCACTGGCAAAGTGTTTCCTCCACCTTTAGTGCTGGTGTACACATAGGATGACAACCTGTTACTGTTATTAGTTACTCTGTTAGCTCAAGTGACAGAGGTCTATGAGGTGGAGTTAAATGGTTGAATCCTGCTGATAACCCATGTAGGTGTCAATATGATACTACATAATATATACTACATAAAACTATACTGGCACTAGAAAAGGTTCAGAAAAGGGCAACTAAAATGATTAAGGGTTTGGAACGGGTCCCATATGAGGAGAGATTAAAGAGGCTAGGACTCTTCAGCTTGGAAAAGAGGAAACTAAGGGGGGGATATGATAGAGGTATATAAAATTATGAGTGATGTGGAGAAAGTGGATAAGGAAAAGTTATTTACTTATTCCCATAATACAAGAACTAGGGGTCATCAAATGAAATTAATAGGCAGCAGGTTTAAAACAAATAAAAGAAAGTTCTTCACGCAGCGTACAGTCAACTTGTGGAACTCCTTACCTGAGGAGGTTGTGAAGGCTAGGACTATAACAGAGTTTAAAAGAGAACTGGATAAATTCATGGTGGTTAAGTCCATTAATGGCTATTAGCCAGGACGGGTAAGGAATGGTGTCCCTAGCCTCTATCTGTCAGAGGGTGGAGATGGATGGCAGGAGAGAGATCACTTGATCATTGCCTGTTAGGTTCACTCCCTCTGGGGCACCTGGCATTGGCCACTGTCAGTAGACAGGATACTGGGCTAGATGGACCTTTGGTCTGACCCGATACGGCCTTTCTTATGTTCTTATGTTATAATGGATTTTTTTTTTCAGTTCGCCTTTTTTTTTTTTTTATAAAACCTTGGAAATTACACACAAAAACTGCATTAAAATAACATTATTAAGTTAAGCGAAGTTAAGCTTAGTATGGTCCCCTTTTGCATAGGCATTATTATACACTCTAACTACATAATCACATACAATTTTTCCACAGGACCAGTGCCTCTTTCAGTGCACAGGATGTAAATGCTCTGGAAATAAATTGGGGGTTGTGTAGTGAAGAAGGCTGTTGTCTACATGACCCTTGTTCCATTCATTGGAGAAGTTAGAAGGCCAGTAATGAGTGAGGCCAGGACCCAGATTCTATCCCTGTTTCTGCCATAGAATTTCTATGTGATGCTAGTCAACTCACTTAAACAAAACTTTTCACATGTGGTCACTAATTGTGTGTTGCTCATTTTCTGGGTGTTCTGATTTGAGACCCTGAGGTCCATTTGCTGAAATGCTCAGTACTTACAGCTGCAGCTGGTCAATGGGAGCTGTGCTTTGATCAGATAAAGTGATATATCATGCTAAGTACTCAGAAAATATCAAGTCCTAGGTGTCTCAGATTGAACACTCAAAATTTTGGCCTTGACCTCTCCGTACCTCAGTTCTCCATCTGTAAAATGGGGAGAATAATACCCTGTAGGGTATTGTGAAAATAATTTAATTAATGGTTGTGAAACACTCATTTACTATAGTAATAAGTGCCATAGAAAAGAGCATGATGAATTAATTATTTTGTCTTCAGAGCAGGTTTTGGATAGTGTGCAATAAATAAGGCCTGAAAAATGAGGAGAAAACAAAATATAGAATAGCTGCTGATTAATTGAGCACCATACATTCTGTGCATTGAATGAGGTAGGGGCCCTGTGGAAAAAAATAGTATGTGGCCATATAAGCAAAGACTGTATTGAAATGCAACAAAAGGGGGATGCATTAAGGTTACACAGGCAACCTCAATGCTGGTTCCAAACTTTTGAGTGATTGACTTTGTAACCTTAATAATGGTCTTTTAACGTAGTTATGTGTTGGGAGGTGTGTGTGTGTGTGTTTATGTGTGTGGTAATATATTCAATTTCTACTACATCTTTCTTTCCATAGGATGAAACATGTAATTCCTGAGAATTTTTTTTTTATGTGTTCAACATTTCTATTATTTCCACTGGTACTTCCAAGTCATTATTTTTAAGATTGTACACTTAGTTATTTCAGACTACATCCTGCTTCCATTAAATTCAACTGCTAAATTCCCATTGGGTGAGATACTTACCCCTGCTCTGGCTGACAGTAGAAGGGCCAAGGTGCCATTAAGAAGCCCTAAAAGCTGTTGGTGAATTCCCCTGCATTGGAACTGATGAACACAGTCTTCCAAGAACTCCCTTGCAAGCCCTGTGTACAGAATCTCACCCATTCACTAAATCAAAGCAAGAGAACACATTCAGTTTTGGGGGTCATTACTATTAAAAGCATTTACTGCTAATATTTGGGCTTAACAAAAGTAAAATTATGCTGTGCTTTTGAAACACAAAGGAGTCTAACTTACCCCACCATTTTAAGTGCCATATATACTCGATCATAAGCCGGTTCGTTTATAAGCTAACCCCCCCCAATATGGATAAGTAAAAATGGCAATTTTTTATGACCCATTCATAAGCCAACCCTATAATTCAGGGGTTGGCAAACTTTGGCTCCCGGGCCATCAGGATAAGCTGCTGGCGGGCCGAGACGGTTTGTTTACCTCAAGCGTCCGCAGGCATGGAGGTAAACCTAAGTAAACAAAATGTCCCGGCCCGCCAGCCACTTCCCCTGATGGGCCTGGATAGCAACTGGTGGGGAAACTTTTTTGGGGGGGAGAAGCTGGGTGTCAGGGGACCACCCCAGTGACCACCCCCCACATGACCCCTTCCCATGTAACCCCTCCCTGTCCCATACCTAGCCCGGGACCCCCACACTCTCTCCATCCCTTCCCACTTTAGCTGGGGCGGGCCAGGGATGGATGTTTCTGGCCTGGCCAGAGCTGCTCCAGTAGCCCAGGCAGCGCGGCTGCAACCTGCCAGCCCCGGAGCTGCAACTGCTTCGGAGGCTGGGGGGAGAGCAGTGTGGCCAGAAGAGGAGATACTCTGGCCCTGCCTCTTCCCTTCTGGCTGTGCTACCTCTCCTTGCCCCCTCTATAGGGGGTGGTGGGCTGTGTCCCACCTGTCCCCCCCTCTATACCTGTTCATAAGCCGACCACCTCCTCTGACGCTTCCCCTTTTTACTAAAAAAAAAAAAAAAAAAGGTTGCTTATAAATGAGTATATATGGTATGTTTTTATAGAGCATAAATCATGTTTGCTGATGTTTTCACATTCTACTTTGTAATCTTCCTTTTCTTTCTTTTGCTGTTGTTTGCTCTTAAGTGTTCTTTGTGCTTCCAGGTTTTCATTTGATTGTGTGGGGCAAAAGATAGTATGTCTCCTCCAAACATTATGGTCTTCCTACAACAGGCGAGAAGAAAGAGAGGTGTCATCATTCTTGTTTGATTCAAGATATTTCTGTGTTTGTCTTTAATAAATTTTATATACAAACATATGTTGGTTTGAAAAAGGGATCATGAAGTTGTAAGTTATACGAGCACTTTAGTCTTGTAAATAAATATTTTTATCTGTGCCTCTGTGGCTAATGTACCAATATTTCCTAGCTTTGCAAATAGATTATTTTTATATCAGATTGCTTCAGACTAAGAAATATTTGATACTCAAATACACTGCATAAACAGGAGAATGAAATGTTAAAAAAAATGGTTCTGTGGGGGTTTCTTTTCTTCAAACATCTGCACAATCTAACTGGGGGATTTGGTTTTCCTTGTTCTTTTGGTATGTAGCCCTGTTTGTTTGGCGGTTGAAGCCTGGTTATGTGACAATTAAAGTTTCCAGTACAAATAACATAAGCATTGCATCTGAAGAACTTTTTATTACAGGTTGGTATTTTTTTCTCTAGGTTCTTTGTTACAGAAGGTTTTTTCTCCAAGGCTTTGAGCACATATGCAGTAGCTGACAGGAAAGAAATTTTGTTTTATATAACCTTGACCACTGGCTGAGTTCTTTCTTTAGTACTGTATAGGATTGGGGGATGGGGTTTGTATTGTCAGTAGAGCTTTCTTATGGTTTAATATATGCATACTCCTCCCTGCTCCCCCACCCTCAGTGCTTAGGGCTCAATCCTGTCAGCTGCTGAAAGAAAAGTGCTAGGGTAAGGGAACTTAGGCTGAATGTTGCAACACCTAACGTTTAGAGACCCTACCTCTGAGTGTAATTCACAACCCTGACTTAGGCTTGGTCTACACTAAACCCCCAAATCGAACTAAGGTACGCAACTTCAGCTACGTGAATAACGTAGCTGAAGTCGACATACCTTAGTTCGAACTTACCCCCGTCCAGACCCGGCAGGCAGGCTCCCCCGTCGACTCCGCGTACTCCTCGCGGCGAGCAGGATTACCGGAGTCGACGGGGAGCACTTCTGAGTTCGATTTATCGCGTCCAGACTAGACGCGATAAATCGAACCCAGAAGTTCGATTGCCTGCCGCCGAACCAGCGCGGTAAGTATAGACAAGCCCTTAGATGTTCAGGCTTCCTATACAATGCCTGCAGAGAGTTGGGTGACTAAAAAAATGGGATTCCCAGAAGCCAGGACACCGAGCAAGAAGCCGTTTAAACTAGCCATAGGAAATTCCAAGGAGAGGGGGGTGACTTATGCCCCACCCTTCAAAGGGAGTAAGGTGTCTAACTCCAGGCTGGAGGGAGACACCTACTTCTACTCTGGATTCACAGCTGTGAACCCTCTATTGGAGTTAAGAGAAAGCCACATCTGCTCTACTGCAAAAAAAAAGAAAAAAAAAACCCACCACCAACAACACACACACAGAGGAGGTGGTAGTGCCCCCTTACACCTGATATCCCAGCGATTAGAGCCCTCACCAAGCACGTGGAAGACCTGGGTTCAAATCTCTGCTTCACATCAGGCAGTATGGGTATATGGCACCAGGTCTTCTTCAGTCTCGTGAGTGCTCTAACCATTGAGCTACAGGTTATAAGGGGATGGGTGGGCTCCTCCTCTGGCTGTGTTTTGTGTAATGCTCAACACACTAGATATGCTCTAAAGCAACCTGTGATCACATCTACTAGATTGGGCCTGTCAGGCACAGTAGGTGGGAGGAATACCCACCTTGTGAATTCCAATGGGGCTTAGGTGTGAGTTAGGCACTGAGCTGCATGGTGGAGTCAGGATTCAGCAGTACCAGGTTTACTGTGGTGCCAGTGGCTCCATGGTGCCGGGCCCACACACAGAAGGGCCCCCGGTGTCCAAACTGTGGCTCCACCTCTCCAAGCCGCTCTGCCAGGGTTTTGCCCGGACAAGGCCCCACCCACCGCTCACTCCTCTTCACCCTCCCTCTTCCGCCTAACCCTTGGGGCATGAGTGGTGGGCTGGGCCAGGAGCCCCTCCAAGCATGTGGGTCCTGAGGGAGCCTGGATGGAGCAGGCCAGCTCTGTTCAGGCTGGTTGTGCCACTTCCAAGGGGCCAGAGGGATCCCTGACCAGCCCCAGCAGTGCTGCGGGCTCAGCCCATGCCTGGACATAGTCACTTCCAGCAGGCCAGTGAGTGTGGTTGGGGAGCAGGAAGGGTGTGGGGGAGTGGGTCTCTGGAGGGTCTGTGGGGGGCACTGGTAGGGTTACCATATTTTGTGCCTCCCAAAGGAGGACACTCCACGGGGCCCCGCCCCCAGCCCCGCCCCCTCCCCACCCCAACCCCGCCCCCTCCCCAAAATCTCCACCCCCTCCCCTGCTTCCCGTGAACATTTGAGTCACGGGAAGCCTGAAGCAGGTAAGGGGAAGTGTGGGGGGAGGAGGCGCGGCCCAGGCTGTCCCCGGCCCTGGGGTGCCGGCCCCGGGCCCACCACCCCCAGCCCGCCCAGCACTGCGGTCCCCGGCCCTCGGCCCAGCCCCCGAGCCCCCGGCCCGGTCCCTGGCCTGGCCCCGCCGGCGCCCCTGAGCCCCCGGCCCCGCTGGAGCCCCTGAGCTCCCGAGGCCCCGATGAGCCCCCCCAGACACGTTCCCCACTGAGCCCTAACCACCTGAACCTGGACTCCCACCCAAATGAACCCCGCCTCCCCTGCATCTAGACCCCTCCCCCACACTGAGCCCCAAACACCTTCACCTGGATCCCTGTAGTCCCATTGCCCCTACAACCCCCCAATGAGCTTTTCTGCATCCAGATCTCCCACTGAGCTGCCATACCCAGATTGCCCCATAGACAATGCTTACCCCCAACTGGATCCCCCCACACTAAGTCCCTCTGCACTTGTATCCTGCTGCCAGGCTGAGCCTACTCACTCACACCTGATGCACCTGGCACAGGGAGGCAGGGCCCCAAGGTGTTTCTGGGGCAGGCCTGGCCCTTGCACTGTGTCAGGGTCAGGTGTGGCCTCACTGCCGAGTCCCTGTCCCGGGGTGGGGTGCAGAGAGGCTGCAGGGTAATCTCCCACCTCCATGCAACCAGAGGCCTGTGCTCCCGCCTGCCATGTTAGAGCTTCCACATTTATTTTTGACAAATAAAATTTACAGAATTTTAAAATATTATGTGCAGAATTTTTAATTTTTTGATGCAGAATCCCCTCAGGAATATGGGATGCTGTGCAGCTGTGATGGTGGGACTGTGAGGAAGG
This sequence comes from Malaclemys terrapin pileata, assembly GCF_027887155.1. Classification (NCBI taxonomy): domain Eukaryota; kingdom Metazoa; phylum Chordata; order Testudines; family Emydidae; genus Malaclemys; species Malaclemys terrapin. Next base: position 39,794,027 of record NC_071509.1, on the reverse strand, counting down.
TGGTAGGCAGTGGGGAGGTCTATGGGCGGGGGGCACTGGGCAAGCAGTGTGGTGTGCAGGGTGCTGTGCAGTTGTGGTGGGAGGCCAGCGGGGGAGGTCTCTGGGAAAGGTGGGGGCTGGGCATAGAGATCTGTGGTGGAGGTCTCTGGGCAAGGGACGCTGGACATAAGAGTAGGGCACTGGGCAGGGGGGTGGTGTGGTTCAGGCCCACCCTCAAGGGGAAGGGGCATGCTGGCAGTACAGGGCTGGGCAGGCCAGTGTGTGTCTGGCAGCTGCAGGTTTGTAAACAGTGCCCTCCTGCTGGGCTGTGCAGAGCTGGGCTGCTCCCGCCACACTGTGGCTCATTGAAGCATGGGCTGGGGGCACTCCGGAGACTGACCATCCTGCCCCCCTGCACCTTGCCCCATGGGGGCCCACAAATATGTTTGGCACCAGGCCCACAAAAAGTTAATCTGGCTCTGTCAGGCAGCTCAGAGTATGTCCACTGGCAGAAACAGACCTACAGGGTTAGGCAGCAGATGGCAGGGGTTCTGAGGATCTCAGTTTTGCACTTATGCTCCTAAAGGGGCAGTTAGGTGTTATGTAAAGCCCCCACTCAAATGCAGTTGTAAGATCTGTAACGGTATCATTAAAAAGCAACAGAGGGTCCTGTGGCACCTTTAAGACTAACAGAAGTATTGGAGCACTGTTGGTCTTAAAGGTGCCACAGGACCCTCTGTTGCTTTTTACAGATTCAGACTAACACAGCTACCCCTCTCATACTTGGTATCATTAAATTCTGCAACCTTTTCGCAGACTTTATAACTTCAGTTATTGTTGGCATAGCCTTTTAAGTTTTGTAACCTTCGCAAGCTCTGTAACCTTTTCAAGTTACCACTTGTATGAACTTCCAAGCTTTGTAATATCCCATCCCTCAGAGAAAGTGTGAACGAGGGAGTGTGAACAAGGGAGAGTATGTGGGACTGGGCGGAGAGGAGTTGCAAGGAGAAAGGAGCCCAGAGACAGGAGCCAGATGTGTCTGATATAATCTGCCCTGAGAAGGCAATCACGAAGTGCTGTAAAGAGAAGAACAACCTGGTATGCATGAAAGGAACTGGTCCGGGAATGCTTCTCGGTGATGGACACAGAAGGAAAACTCAGTGTACGTGACAGGAGCTGCCCAGTTCCAGAAAAAAGAAGCAGCCATGCACACAAGCAGCTGCTGCTCCTTGACCTGCTCAGCAGCCTGGATTCGTGACCGCAGGCGGACACACCAGATCTACCATGCTTCAGCTCCTCGGTCTCCATGCTGTCTCCGGTAACTCTCCGCCTGGGTAAGTGTGTGGGTGCATGAGTGAATGTGTGCGTGTGTGAATAAGCTCCATCTCTTTTCTATCTGACCCAACAGTGGCATCATAACAAAACTAATACAAGTGTGACCCTGGGTTGGTTTTTAGGGGAACAGAGGTAACATTAGGCATCTAAATGCCACTCCAGTGTTCAGAACTCAATATTTGTTCAGTACTAAGGCCCTGAGCATGAAAACATTTACATATGTTCTTAAGTCCATCCCCATTCAGGATCACACTTAGGTACATACTCAAAGCTAAGAATGTACATAACTGCTTTCCCGAGTAGGGATGCTTTCTTGAATCAGGGCGTCACTGCAAAGAAGCCTCTGCATTTATAGTGCAGTAAAATGTGCAGAGCGGTCACCACTGTAACCAAACCTCAGGTCTACATTGAACTTGTGTACTAGTGAGAGGGAGAGGAAATGGATGCAATGAGAGAAAACAGGGCATAGGTTGCTTTCATGCCAACCACTGAAAGCAATATGATGTGTGGAATAGCCATTTCTAGAATTTTTGATTATTTAGACTGTCAGGAGGAAGGACTGCCTCAAATGGAGCTGCACTGAAGAAACTGACAGCAGGAGGAGCCATGAGGACCAGCCAGAAATGTGTCCAGGACAGGATTCCAAATAAAGAGTACTCTTCACAGTCAGTTTAATATTTCCTGACATACGCTGGGTTCAGTGTTCTTGCCATCTCACCAGTGTGAAATGCCTGCTCCTTCCAATTAATTACTGGATTGTTAACAAAGCACCATGCGGTAATTTTAGATTCAAGTCTTTCAAGTTTTACCTCTATGGTGTTTGTTAGGTTTTTGGTAATTTCTGCAATTATCTTTTCAATCATTCAAGTGTTAGAAATGTCTCCTGCCAGAGTTTTTGCCGCCTCAGCTGCTGCATCTGTGGGAGTCACTCTCCAGTTTTTTGCCAGTTGTTTTAGCATTCTCTTTCCCGGTTTTGATGACAGTTTGGTTGAGGACATGGTTGCTAATGATTTCTTATGTCTGGTTTTAGCCTAAGTAGAAGCATAATTGAAAGGGGCAGATGGAATGCATCACAAGACCCACCTATTTCTGCAATGATTCTAGTCAAAGAGCAGAATTTAAATCTCTCATTCTCTCTCCATTTTGTAGGGTTTTGCAGAAGTGACTGCCTCTTTGTCTGCAAATTTGCAGACCTTCATCTCATTTCTACCAATCTTTATTCATGCTGAATAGCACCTCACACTGCTAATAGTCTTATTAAAATCAGTGCTGTGTAAGATATTACTCAGCATGAGTAAGGTTGACAGAATCAGCTCTGACATAGTCCCCCTATCTAGGGACTGCACTAGGATTAGCCCTGATTTTCTATTCTCTATTTCTCCTCCCACCCATGAAGGTCCTGCACCACTGGAATCTTAACAACCGAGAGTGGCCAGAAGATGCTCTCCCCAGAGGTCATCAGTGCAGTTCCATGTCCTCTTTTTATCTTTACTTGGAGCTAAGCACATTGCCTCTCTAGTTTTCCAAGCCATAACACACCAGGGAGCAAGTTACCAATCTTGGTCATGAACTTAGATCCCTATCATGGCAGTATATTATTCTGTTACTAGATGTCTAGGTCAGCCTTGGGTTGACAGTTTTGAGGTGAAACAAATAAAACCATATTAAGCTGTAGCATTCCTGGTTGTCTGTGTCTGAGAAAATCTTCAGCAATCCTTTTATCATACGAACAGAGAAACAATTATTTTAAATCGCAGCACTTGTTCACAATTTAGTTAATGACACTGAAGTCGTCCTCCATCTGCTGTTCCTATTGTCACTTCAGTCCTCCCCTTTATCAAATGCCAGAATTCTAGTGAAGATGCAATTTCTCTTCATCAATCTGTTGTCAGAGGCATGCAATATTGCTGATGCGCCCGCTAGCAAAGTCAAAACTGAGCAGTTTACATTTGATGCTTCTTATTTTACTTTTTCTTTCAGACAATGAATATATCAAACTGAGGGGGTCTATTTTCCCTGTGATGTGTATGCATACCTCACTTTATCATAAGGGGAAAATTACACTTGGACTTGTCTAGATGGACAGCTATTGTGAAGCAATCTGGGGGGAAATTTACAGCTCACTAGACTGTTGCACACTAACTGGCCACATGGACCCTGATACCATCCATTAAATGTTCCCGAATGGGCCTTGACCTGCTCCCATTTTAAACAGCACACTAAGGAGCTTTTAGTGCTTGGTAGCAGGGTCCATATGGCCAGTTAATGTACAGCATGCTTACGTGCTGTTCATTTACACCCCAGCTTGCTGTGTACCAATTCACCATCTAGACAAGTCCTCGGATATCAAAAGAATAGGTAGGTTTCTTAGCGTATGTCTACACAGCAAAGAAAAACCCGCAGTTGGCCTGTGCCAGCCAACTCGGGCTCACGTGGCTCAGGCTCTGGGGCTGTTTCATTGCTCTGTAGACTTATGGGCTCAGACTGGAGCCCAGGCTCTAGGACCTGTGGAATGAAAAGGTCCCAGAGCTCCAGCGGTGAACACAGCACAGGCCAGCTGCAGGTTTTTCTTTGCTGTGTAGACATACTCTTAGTCTCTGATCTTAAAAATACTTGTGGGTGTGCTTAACTTTACTACAGTCATCAATGGCACTACTCGCAGTAGTAAGATTACACATATTCATAAGAGTTTGCAGGATTGGGGCCTTAGATTGCTAACATCGAGGGGTTTTGGAGGGCAGGAAAGGGGCAGGAGAATGGAGGGATGGGATTCATTTGCTATTGCTCAAATAGTTTGTTTTCAGGAAACATCCTTGCTATTTGAGTCCCAAATTCTTGAGAAAAATAATTACCTCATTTGATCATCATTTGCAAAATTATCAACATGGTCTGCTGAGTAGGATCAATATTTATTTCTAATGGAAACTGTGGCAAAGTACCTTCTTCTCCTCGGCAGGTTCAGTCCTTTTTAGCCTTGGAGACACAGGCTCAAGCAAGGCAAATCCTTACCAGTAGCACAGGGTCCGGCTATTCCGTTCTCCAGTCAGTCCCTTGTGCTTGTTTTCCTTCCCTTCCGGGGAGGGAGTGCAGCATTCCGTCCGTCCATCCGTCCTGGGAGGGTTCAGGGTCTCGCTGCACCCAGCCTACTGGCAGCTTCCCAGCTTCTCTCACTCTCTCACCCCTTCCCCCCTCCACACTGGGGAGGGTTTAAAAAGGTCACAAGCAGTTGAAGCCAACTGAACCTAAGTAGTTCCCTAGTAACCCCTTTTCCAGCTGAACCTTATTTCCTCAAGGTTCTTTCTCTTCAGTGGATTGGTAGAGGCCTTTCAACCCCCTGGGACTAATTACTACCACCCCCCCACCCCTTTGTAGCTGTTTGTCCTGGGTTTACCACAAAATGGGAGGATATGTGATTGGACCACAATTAGCCTTTTTCAATGAGACAGTCTTCCCAAGGGAATGGTTAACTTTATTTCCTCAGAAAGCTACTACATACTTATAAACAAGAGCAGCCTGAAAGATTATAAACAGAAAAGTACTCATGTCATAGACAAACTGTGAAATGTATTTGAATGAGGAATGGACTGTTATTAAAATACTCAGGCAGCCTTGGTCCCAAGGGGATCATAAAATTAACCACAGACTTTGGATAATTGAAAAAGTGCAAGCTGTTTTTTGGTACTCAAACATATTACATTCCTCCTCTGATACCATGATTTTGCTTGAGTCCCAAAGTCCCATGTGCTACATTTAAATGAAGGTTGTTCATAACTGTGAAATGTTCATAACTCTGAACAAAATGTTAGGGCTGTTCTTTTAAAAGTTTACAACTGAATGTTAACTTAATACAGCTTTGAAACTTTACTATGCAGAAGAAAAATGCTGCTTTTAACTATCTTAATTTAAACGAAACAACCACAGAAACAGTTTCTTACTTTCTCAAATCTTTCTTTTAAACCTTTCCCTTTAATTTTTTAGAAGTTTATGTTTACCTCAGTACTGTACTGTATTTCCTTTTTTGTATGTTTGTTTGTTTCTGCTGCTGCTTGATTACGTACTTCCGGTTTCTAATGAGCTATGTGGTTGACCGATCAGTTTCTTAACTCTAGTGTTCATAACTCTGAGGTTCTACTGCAATTCTTTTAAATATTAATTAATTTAAAGAATGCCACTCTGACCCTAACAAAGATTGGATAGGAATATCTATAGGAATTGCACACTACACAGGGAACCCATTAAAATATATGATTCCCAAGTGGTTTGCAATCAGATCTTTTTCAGATATTCTCTTGATGATCAAGAATAAAAACAAATGAACAAAAACAATGATGGTTCTACACTTTACAGTCTATTTTGGGTTGTAATTCTGAGTAATGCATCTGTGCTTTTCTATTTACTTGATTCCTCCTGGGTTTTTATGGTGCATTTATATACTAAGCAGATTGGGTATCTACAACCACAGGTTGGGATGGTACACCTGCTGAAAGATATTGAGACATTTCACTGGTATAAAGAAAAGTGGACCTATAATCTAAACAAGACAGGACTCGCATACAGTAGCGGCACAGCTCCACTCTGGCAGAGTACAACAATCTTTAAGGCGGGCAAGTCTTAGCTTAGTCCACTCCTTTTGAATATTTATGTGATCTGATAAATTAAGTATTCTTCAACATGTCAAATTACAGAAAGTACAAGAAAGCATTGGGATAGGGAACAAGAAACAGTCTCTAGAAGCACATGTATGTTCTGCTTACTTACTTCTAAGTTTTAGAAGTATCATCACTGTAGTACACTACTCAAGGGACTACTCAGAGAAATTTTACATTGTTTCTTGAATGCACCCTATGTGTCTCCTAGCAGGCCAATGTCTGCTGCTGTCCCAGAGATCTGCTATAGAAGTAGATGATAATAGGGCTAAATTATCCCAGTTCACCATGCACACTTTTAAAACATCAAAATCACTATCGGGCAATCATTTTGAATTAATCAGAATGTGCGTACCTTTTTTTTTTTTTTTTTAAAAGGAACAATGTGGTTCAGTAGCAGGGCATAGGACTGGAACTCTGGAGACATGGTTTGTTGTCCCTCCTCTGACACTGAGTTGTCATGTGATCCTGAAAAAAATCCACTTAAAAAGTATGTGCTTCAGTTTCCTCATCTGTACAGTGGGGCTAATGATGTTTCGGTGTTTTTGTAAAGGACTTTGAGATTTATGCTTGAAAAAACACTATATAAGTGCAATGTATTACTATTATCAGTAATGAATCAATAAATTATCATAACAAATACAGAGAGACAAGATGGGTGAGCCAACATGGCTACAACAACGCTGCATATATAACAAATATAAAAATTGTTAGTTGCCCTAAGTATTGGGAAATGAGAATTGAATATAATTCTTGCAAAGCACATGTAGATTTGCTAGTTCCACCAATCAGTATAAATGCAAGCTATACCTGCTAATTTTCATAATATAAAATAAAGGAATTATGGAAATATTTTAGTAGATTTAGTTTTTTTTTTTCACTACTTCAATTATTTCTAGTTAGCATACCTGAATTTTAGTTATTTTTATGTTGGATTTTGGATAACTGGGGTACTGAAAATCAGTCATCATAACATAGAAATAATTGGGAAAAGAATGCTACTTAAAAAATTAAAGATTAAAGCTACAACATCAAGTTAAAAATTAAATGAAAAAATATTTATTTTCTTAATACATTTCTTAAATGAAATATTTTCTTTTTCAAATAAAAGGTATTCTAACTTTTTTGCTTTTTAAATAGTTAAAGTTAACTCAAGCTATTATCAGTTTTTTGTCAATTTCATTTACAGGTTCTGAATGCTGTAATACATAGGTTGTAAACATAGAAAGGGAATATTTATATGTTATAAAGTCATGCTCTTTCCATGGGAATATTTAAATACCATGAATATATTTCTCTTGGCTTTAAGTTTTATACACGCTTCTTTTATACAAGCTTTTTTAAATAATAAAATTGGGGCTAAATTTGTGTCCCTTTAATTTCTTATCTGTGATTATTTCACTAGAAAGTTACTGTACAACAGTTTAATATGTGCTATTGGGCAGTTTACAGACAACATGATATTTTATAAAAAAAGTACAGAGTTAATTGTAAGACAGAAAACAAACAGTATCTTCCATGGCATAATTGTCAGGGTCTCACTACTTATTTAAAAAAAAATGCCAGTAAGTTTCTTTAATCATATAAATGTAATATGCAAACATGTTTAATATAGTGGACCAAACATAGATGTGATACAGAAGAGAATGCAAGTTAGATTTCCTTACATTGATTTAGACTTTCTTACTTGAACCTAGTCTACCAATTGTAATGGAGTCTAAGTTAGTCTAACTTACTCCCAGAGTGGGCTAAAATAATGTTTACGTTAAAGATTCCCACCTTGTTTTAACCAACACCTTATAGCTGTTCAGAATCTAAATTAGATCATCTTTTAAATGCCCTGGCTTTTTACAGGCTATGAAAATAGGTTTCTTTGAAAGACATGTTAGTTAGCATTAATTTAAACATGATTTTGTACCTAGCGTAGAAACAGTTTAACACCTTTAAAAATGTGTTAGCGGGTCATGACTGACCCTAGACTCTCCCCTACAAAAGTACACAGACTCATTAGGAACACCTCCAAAACTTGTGTTAGTGCTGGCTGTCAAGTGTCAGCCTGGGGAAAATCAGTCATTCTTCTGAACAAAACCAAAAGCAGATTTGTTACCCAATCCTCCCTGCACTCTTTCGCTGTACAAACTGGGAAAAGAGTACAAACTGTGAAAGAAGAGCTGTGATAGAAATAGCAGGAGCTTAAGAACTTGCAGCATCTGTTCTGCCTGATAGCAGCAGCAGTCTTGGTAACAGTCTAAACTCAGCAATCCCCATCTATTCCCCAGATTCTGAGTCTGAGGTAAAAACAAATGTTCTGTTGGAACCTTCTAAAAAGAAGAGGCATATGAAATAATGCCCTTATCTTCCTGCCTCCCAACCCCAAAATGCAATGAAATAAAAAGATAGCAAGCTGTTGGTCATTCAGAAACTTGCTATAAGAACATCATAAAGTTAAATATTTGATATCTGGAATGTTTCAGATTTAGCAGGACAGATATGGCCAAGACTGTTTGATGTATATGGTAAACAAAAGGGAAATATGGAAAAACTTGAAGCTACACTGGCACATTTAAATGGGCTTATTTCTTCACTACATTTCACTGTGTAAGGAAGGCTGAGCCTGTGTAAAGCTATGCCTTAAACCTCACTTCTAATAAATGACCCTAGTGGATACTATTGATGTGATTCCCTTCTTGTGCAAAAACCTGTGCTCCAATGATTCTGCACCTTTGCAGTGATCCATCTGGGAAGCAATTTGACCTACCTCTAGATGAAAGATTGATAATTTCGTAATTTAAATTTTGGAAGCTGGAAGAGATGAAAGATACCACAGCCATTGTAGAGTTAAAAGGAAAAGCAGAAGTGAATGAAACTATAAACCAAATAAAATCCAGCCATAAAAACAAATAACTTTTTTTTTTGTCTTACAAACACTGAGTCTCTCATACTATACCCTAATCTATGTTATGCACTCAGCTATCTTTTGTGTCATATAACATTTCTTTATTGCAAGATTGTTCAGGTCAAGAATCAAGTTTAACTGTTTTGCAGAAGAGAATGTCCAGAAGCTAAGCACATTTTCGTACTAGTTTATCCAGATACTATTAAAAATTGCTTAGTGGTAAGCATTGTTGCCTTAGGATTTAAGTTTTGCAGGGTCTATTTCTCTCTCTTTTTCAAATCTAACTTGACCGGTGGAAATTTCAAGGTTTGTGTTGGCCATGTTCATTAGTATTAATTCAATTTTGCTTCAGTTTCCAGATTTTTGTAGCATTTTTGCAAATGCCAGTAAAGGCAGCATGCTTAGTTTTGTTTATATGAGAAAGAATGCCAGAAATAGCCAACTTATTTAGAAGTGTTTACTCAAGATATGACACTGTCGGTATTTTGAAATGTCAACTCGCTGATGTAGAGATGCCTGCAGCAGCATTCCAGCACTGATGTTATTTATTAGATAAGCAATAAGAGAGAGATATTGGTTATTGAAAAATAGTCATTGCTGTGTGCCTAAGGGCAATATACAATTATGTAATTCAACATGGCATTTATGATAGATTACTCTACCCCTATATTCTTTCTTTTAATTAAGTACATTTATGGATCAAGACTTCATGGTGGGACCCTTAGTGACAAAAAATGGAGCACCAAACCTACATGTATATATATTACAAGGCAATGATCACATTGATCCTTTCACCTGTATTTGGGGTATTACAATGAGATCAGGATTTCAGAATAGGCCCATCTCCATTCCTGGGCCACCACAGGGAAGTGAAAAAGGTTCTTGTTAAAATTTGTTTTATCACTGGCAGCCTGATAGTCATACGATATGCTGCATTCTGAAGATCAGAGTTTGGGACCCAAGCTTTATTCCTATCTCCTAAGATAGCAAAGGCTGGGACTTCTACAGAAACAGAACACCCAGAACAGGAAGAGCCTCATGCTATACACAGAAGTCCCAGGGCGGAGGATAGAAAGCCAAAAAATGTGTATCTGTAATGCATGACTTTGAGTAGCAGAGAAGAAAGAAAATAAAATTGTCCCTTTGTCTAATACCATTGTTCCATTCTGATACCAAGTGGTATCAGATAGTGGGGGCCTTGCAGCAGCAGGTTGACTTTTCAATGGAGGAAAAATAATTGACTCTGGGTCTAGGTAAATTCTTAAGTGAAATACACACCAAACCTGAAATGAGATGGTCATACAGCATGCTAGGCAATATCTTCTGCCAGGAATCACAGTACAACATCAATGGCTGGTTCCCAGGGAGCAACTCTGCCTGAAGAATTAACTCTAACCAGAGCACAGGGTGAACAACAAACACTGCTAATACTCACACAACTCCCCTGATACCAAAGCTTCCTCTAAACAGAACCTTTCATACCCAAAACTAACAATAAAATAGCATGTCATCCCAAGAGTCAAAACTTGCTCACACACTATCAAAAAGAACTTGGAAGATTGTGTAGCAGTGCCACATGGTGACATCTGCCACAATATACTTTCCCAAAAGTGGTTTGAGGTCCTAGAATGAAAGGTACTATTTCTGTATCTAAACTATAACCCCTATGACTAGGCACAATTTTATGAATAGTTTGTATTAATGTAAGTAAAAGAAAATAAAAATACTGGATATTTCACACTGATAATTTTAAATAAGTATGGAACCCTTCTCTCTCTTTTCAAATGTTGCTACCTTCTGCACCTAAAGAATATGATTGGGAATTTGATCATACTTTATTGTCGTTATGAACTGTGCTTTTCACTAATATTACATTTCCAAACTAAATTACAACATGGTTTTACGAAGGGCAGATCGTGCCAAACGAATCTGATCTCCTTCTTTGAGAAAGTAACGGACTTATTAGATAAGGGAAATGCGGTGGACCTAATATACCTGGATTTCAGTAAAGCGTTTGATACTGTACCCCATGAGGAATTATTGGTTAAACTGGAAAACATGGGGATCAATATGAAAATCCAGAGGTGGATAAGGAATTGGTTAATGGGGAGAATGCAGCGGGTCGTATTAAAGGGTGAACTGTCAGGTTGGAGGGAGGTTACTAGTGGAGTGCCTCAAGGTTCGGTTTTGGGACCCATTTTATTTAATCTATTTATAACTGACCTCGGAACCGATTGCAGGAGTGGGCTGATAAAGTTTGCGGATGATACGAAGGTGGGAGGCGTTGCAAATTCGGAGGAGGATAGGGATATTCTGCAGGGAGACTTGAATGAGCTTGTGAATTGGAGTATCAGAAATAGGATGAAATTTAATAGTGAAAAGTGTAAGGTGATGCACTTGGGGATGACTAATAACAATTTTAGTTACAAGATGGGGACACATTGGTTAGAAGTAACGGAAGAGGAGAAGGACCTAGGGGTCCTTGTAGACCGCAGGATGACTATGAGTCGACAATGTGACGTGGCAGTGAAAAAAGCCAATGCGGTCTTGGGATGCATTAGGCGAGGTATATCTAGTAGGGATAAGGAGGTCCTGCTTCCATTGTATAAGGCGCTGGTGAGACCTCATATGGAGTACTGTGTGCAGTTCTGGTCTCCCATGTTTAAAAAAGATTAACTCAAACTGGAACGGGTGCAGAGAAGGGCGACTAGGATGATCAGAGGAATGGAAAACCTGTCGTATGAAAAGAGACTAGAGGAGCTTGGGTTGTTTAGTCTGACAAAGCGAAGGCTGAGGGGGGATATGATTGCTATCTTTAAATATATCAGAGGGATAAATACAAGGGAGGGAGAGGAATTATTCCAGCTTAGTACTAATGTGGACACGAGAACGAATGGATATAAACTGGCCGTGGGGAAGTTCAGGCTTGAAATTAGATGAAGGTTTCTGACCGTCAGAGGGGTGAAATATTGGAACGGCCTTCCGAGGGAAACGGTGGGGGCGACGGACCTGGTTTTAAGATTAAGTTAGATAAGTTTATGGAGGGAATGGTTTAATGGTAAAACATAGTAGCCAAGGAAAACCAAGCAATGGTACGTAAATGGTATAATGGCCAACAGGGGTCAGGCTAGAGACTCTTGCCTACATGCTCGGGGTCTTACTGATCGCCATATTTGGGGTCGGGAAGGAATTTTCCTCCAGGGTAGATTGACTGAGCCTCTGGAGGTTTTTCGCCTTCCTCCGCAGCATGGGGCAGGGATCACTAGCAGGAGGGTCTCTGCCGATTGAAGTCACTAAAACACAAGACTGGGGACTTCAACAGCAGAGTCCAGGGAAGGGTTTTGTGGCCTGCAGCATGCAGGGGGTCAGACCAGATTATCATAATGGTCCCTTCTGACCTTAAAGTCTATGAGTCTATGAGTCTATGTGTCAATATAATTTATGTTTATTTTTTTAAATATTTCATACAGTTGCTTATTGAGAATTTGTATCAACTGTGATTAAAATAATCTTTGTTCTCTGCCTTTGAAAAGTGCTGGCACTGACCTCTGACAATAAAAGGATTTAAGTAGTTGTGCCAAACACCCTGTATTTGTTACTTAAGTAATACATTCTGGCCTTGTTCATACTAGCTCAGGCAGTGCCAGTTCCTAAAACATTCTGGCCAGACTCGCAACATGGTCTGAAAGGGCTAAAAAAACCGAGGAGTCTGGTGGCACCTTAAAGACTAACAGATGTATTTGGGCATAAGCTTTTGTGGGTAAAAAAACCACTTCTTCAGATGTATGGAGTGAAAATTACAGAACTCCATGCATCTGAAGAAGTGGGGATTTTTTGCCCATGAAAGCTTATGCCCAAATACATCTGTTAGTCTTTAAGGTGCCATCAGACTCATCATTCTTTTTGTGGATACAGACTAACACGGCTACCCCCTGATACTTGAAAGGGCTAAGTAGTGCTCATTTTCCATAACAGTAAGCATGTACAATTTTGCTAGCAGTATAATGATTAAAAGAGTAGTAAGTCAAATTCTGCCATTTATTGTGCTGTTGTAACTTGACTGGTGTCAGCAGAAGTTGCATAAACTTAAGTCAGAACTTGATTTACTGATGTTGTGTCATGCCGGACTATTTTAATTGACCATGAATTTCAAAAAGAGGTACCTAAAGTCAATGAGAACTTTTGAAAACCAGTTATCGAGGTGTATCACCATGGATTTAGGAGTCTAACTTTATGCATCCATTTAAAAAAGCCTTGGTCTCCACATGTACTTTTCTATTCACATACCTTTGTTATTCATAATTTCTACAGTGAACTGAGCAGATTCTAAAAATTACTCTAAGTGTTGTTAAACCCTTCCATCACTACCTGTAGAGGCCTTAGTTAGAGGATACATGTCATTTTGTTGCTAAGGTACATTGCTGTAATTTTACCTATTTCAATCTCCCTCCCTGTTATCAAGTCAAGTCAAGTCAATATTGAATAAACACTTTTGATGATTACTGTAAATCATTCGGACCTTATACTTTGACAGATATTACTATTTACAAAGCAAACAAAATATAAAGTCAGCATACATTACATTGCCCTCTTATTTAAAGCTCTTGGCAATCTATGAGCAAAAATGAACTATGTAAGTGCAAAAATATTATTGAGTTACATACTATGGCAGTAGTGGAAAATTATAATAAGAAATGTATAGATTCCTTAACATGTATTTTACAGATTTATATGTAAGTTATAAATATAAAGCAGTTTTATATGAGGCAGACAAACTTTTCTATGGAAAGCGCTAATAATTGCTACAGACTATCCCAGCCTGGTGGCATTAAAAAAGGGCTTAATTATACAATAATGATACATATTGTCTGCCCTGGATTGTAGGAGTTACTGAAACTTGCTATCTCAAAGACAGAGGTTATCTTGAAACAGCGTGAGTTAGAATGGAAAATCTGGATGAATCTAGTGCTTTCACACATCATTACTCAGGAGCTCCTGTTGCTCCTATTACTTGGAGTGCTGGGTCCTCACCCCTTTTAGACAGGCAGGGGAAGCAGCACAGGGACTGTATGAAAGGTAATGAATATGAGCTCAAAATATGGTAAAAGCAAATGTATATATGGAAGGACAAGGAATGCTCCTGCTTGTATTTGAACTTTAGAAACAGAAAAAGAGTTGAAAGTAAATGCAATCAGTTAAAGCTACTCAGATTGATTCTCCACTCCCTTTTGCGAAGTGGGTGTATGATTTGGAATTGCTTTCCACTCACTGTGTACAGGTGTAAATGATGACACCAGGTGCAATGCAGAGGAGGATCAGACTAATGTTTTGCAATATGTATTAGATATTGGCTCAAACCTTCCTCTGTGGCCATGGGACACTCAGGCCTACCTAAAGAGCAAGTGCAAAAGTGACTTTAAGGTCCTCCAGTCTTAGGGCCAGTCTGATTCCATTGAAGCTTTAAAGCTGTCAACAGGCTATGTGGTTTCTGGGATAACTGGAGTAGATCCCTGGGTTGGAGAACCTAGCCATGCTCTCTTTTCCCCAGCCATATCCCTTATACTAGCTCTACATCTCCTGGTATCCCATTATGCAGTGCAGAACTGCCAAGCACCAGATCCATTAGGTGTAGGCCTGCTTTGTGCTATGGAGGGACACAAACTGTTCAGATTACTGGTCAGACTTGGATCCAAACAGTCTGTTATATCTGTACATCTTTCTATTCCTGAATCCTACAGCTCTTTTCATCCCCCAAACCTTGAATGTTTTACCATGTCTATACAAATTAAGAGCTACTCAGCTACTGATTCTAAGAAAAATCCTAAGAGGTGCTAAGAACCTGCAAACACCTACAACTTCAGCTGAAATATAAATAATATCAGCAATCCCTGCTGGCTACCAGCCTAGTCACTTCACTTTGAATTACTTGCTAGCTGTACACCTGGTAATTTCTAATGTCCCATCCATCTGAATGACCACGCCATATGACATTACTGTTAGAACACACGCATGTTCCAGCAGCAGAACCAAAAAGTAGTTTAACAAGCTGAAACAGCTGGGTTTAATTTATTATGGACTCTGATGAATCATGCAAAAAAGCAAAACAAAACAACCCTTCCACCAAAAAGGAGCACTAACAGTTCAATATAGGAGAGAGTGGATACAAAGATAGAGCATACATCTTTATTATCATGTATGTTGGCACTATCTGAAAAGTATAAATACATTTAAGAGATATAGATTTAGTAGAATTTCGCTGTAACATATGGTTCAAACAAGAATTGGGCAACTCACGCAGAATTATTGATAAATTTTGCAGCACAGTTGGGACTAATGAATGACTGTCAATTCTTAATCTTTATGAGTGATTAGCTAAACCTGCTCTATGATTGTCAGGTACCTTGTTTCACTGGCCCTGGTTCTATAAACCAAAAGTAACTCTGCTGAATTCAGTGGGATGATATCAGTGTAAGATTTGTGGGAGGACAGAATCAGTGACAATGTGTTTAAAGAAGGTGTATGTCATTTTGTAGTGCTGCTGTGATTTGATTATACAGCACCTTATCACAAGAAGGAACCTTAAAGCTACAGTGAATGGTTCCATTTGCTTAGAAGCTGCTTCCATTGTTGTTTCTTTTTTTTGGAAACCATCTTATTCTGTGCCTGAGAGTCAGACAATCTCTATGAAGTGCACCAGGGAAGAATGAAATATTAACCTGTAAACAGTACTTTTTAAAGGATGTTTTAAACATGCTAACATATATGTGGAGTTGTATTTGTAGAAAGAAAGGCTCTCCACTCCCTGCCTCTCCCTCTCTCTCTCTAGGCTCCAGTCAGCAAGACACTTGAAGGGTGGGAGTGCAGCCTGAGAGAGAGAGGAGTGTGAGTCAGGTAGAACAGAATATATACTCAATGCTATAAAAATTATATTGTTTGTTTTGCTTTTTGTGATTTGTGTTTCCATGGATATTTTTGACTGTATGTCAATGCGCTGAATATTGTGTGTTGGAATGTCTATAGGACACAGCAAACAGCACAGCAGTGTGCTAAGTGGAACTGTTTTATTTCATACATCATTTACAGTTTGCGTCTGTAATTCCAAAACTGTGCACAATTTTTTTCTTAACATTAGAAGGACTTAAGGTTTTAATTGTTTTTTAATCTTAAGGCAGTTTTTTGACTGAGAAGTTGAATTCTCAAGACATGTATGCTAATAAGAGAAGGGCCTCAATTTCTCAAGTGTTTGGACCAGAGGTTTTGGTGTGCACCTGTCTTTAGTTAATACTGCTACTGCAGTTTAGGAATGAAAGGCCAGATTCTGAGATATAAGCCTGAAATTACATCACACATGTTGGTATGGTTACTCTGTCTGTTTTAAGTACTTCCATGGCCCTCTATTACCATAGTATTTGAGCACCCCACAATCTTTAGTGTAGTTATCCTCACAATAGCCCTATGAAGTAGGTAAGTACTATTTTTCCCATTTCATAGATACTCTCTGTCCCTCAGTTCCCTATGGCTACGTAGCCAACCCTATCCCTGCCGCCAAACCCCTTCCTCTCCCCAGTCTCAGAACCCGGGTCCACAGACTTGGGATTGCCTCATGGCTCTAAAAATAGCTGTGTAGATGTTCCTTCTCAGGCTGGAGCTCATGCTCTGAAACCTACCCCCTTCCCTGGGTTTCAGAGCCTGAGCTCCAGCCTGAGACGGAACCTCTATGCAGCTATTTTTAGTGCCGTAATACAAGCCTGATTTTATAGACTTGGGTTCTTTTTGAGATCGTTGCTGTGGTTTTGTGTTGCAGGGTAGACATACCCACAGAGGCTACAGGCCTGATTTTTAAAGGTGTTTAGGTACCTAAAAAAAGAAGAACAGGAGTACTTGTGGCACCTTAGAGACTAACAAATTTAGTGGGCTGTAGTCCACGAAAGCTTATGCTCTAATAAATTTGTTAGTCTCTAAGGTGCCACAAGTACTCCTGTTCTTTTTGCGGATACAGACTAACACGGCTGTTACTCTGAAACCTGTCATTAGGTACCTAAAGGTGCAGATAGGAGCCTAGTACAATCTGCATCTTTAGGAGCCTAAATACTTTGAAAATTTGGCCCTAAGTGACTTGCCTAAAGTCACAGAAGTTGGTGGTCCAATAGGGACTTGGTCCCTAGTCTATTAAATGCTAGGGTAGTGCCTAGGACCATCTTTCCTCTGATTTACCAGTATATCTAAGTTCAGAATCTGACCCTAGATCTCACTGTGTAATCTATGTGAGGGTTTACTCATACAGTTCCCATTGTATATTGCACATAATATTAAATGTCATGCACTACCTTTATTCTACTGTATATTTACATAATCACACTATTTTGTGTATAAAATAATATTTGGGTGAATTAAATGGATCTGTTGCTAAGCTTGGGAAGTTCTCTGTGTTGGGCTCAGCGAACTGCAGATGCAACATACTAGTTTCAAGTTTTGTTTTGGCCAGCAGAGAACATGGTAATGCAACATTTCATGAAATCTTGCTTCAGTTTCTAAATGGTTTTTAGAGTTTTTTACAAAGGCCATCATATTTTCATGCTTAGCATTGTTTATATGAGAGAGGATGCAGGAAATAGATAATTTATTTAAAAATGTTTAATGTTAACTCAAGATATGGCACTTTGCTTTTGTGCTGAAATGTCAACTTTCTGATGTAAAGCAGCCTGGAGCAGTGTTCCTGCATTGATGTTACTTATTAGATAAGCAATAACGTAGAGGGCATGGGGCTCTGAAGAATAATCCCTGCTGTGTGCCTCAGGGCACTGCAGAATTATAAAATTCAACATGGCATATGTGATGGGAGTGGGTGACTCCTTTTTATTATGTGTGCTGTTGGATCAAAACTGAACAATAGAACCTTAGTGATAGAAGTTGGGGTACGAAACCTTAAATCCTAGGACAAAGAGAGAATTCTGTTGACACAGCAGGACCGTAGAGAATCTAATATGGACTTTTGTATGATGTTCCAGTTATGAAATCAGAAGCCAGACTCTCAGCTGGTGTAAACTGGTGTATTTGCATTAAAATATTAGCCTGTTTTTCAACTGGGCCTTGTAAATGTGGCTTTAGATGCATACTTTTAGTCAAGCAAGTTTTCAAAGTTTGGAGTAAATTAATTCCACCTACACATAGTCCAGATGAACTGTGAGTGTGTGGGGGAGGTGAAATCCTCTGGAGTCCTCCGTCATGTCCTCTCGTTCCGCCGGCAGGTACGGTTACAACTGCCGCCACCGGCATGTGACGGTGAGGCGCTCGAGGGAGCCAGAGCACTGAAGAGCAGCACAGCCCCACTTATTGTGGTTGCTACTGCATTACCTGGGCTGGAATAGAGGTTGTAATCTCTCTCTGACCCTCATATAGGGGCTGAAGGCCAATGGAGATAATCAAGATATCCTTGCCTGTCCCTGGTCCCTTTCCAGCCCATATCCTTCATGGCATATAGAGGTTGTAGGGGCCTCCTTGTTCAGGTACTTAACTTGTAGCTTCCCTCACCCTCCAGTGCAGCTCTACAACAGAATGGTCTTGGTCCTTAACTTCAAAGCACTCCATGGCCTTACAGATCATGTATCAAAACCTGTGGTTGGTAAGTAAACTCCTCTGACACAATGGAACTCTCAACAACTAGAGTAAAGCTCATCTGTACAGGAGACAGAACTTCCTCTGGCATTGGTCCAAGACTGGGGAATGCATTTCCTCAGCTACTAAAGACCATCATAAACCTCACCACTTTCCACTCAAACCACAAGGAGTATTTATTTGACCTTGTTTTCTCTAATATAAACACATATCAACAGGTGGTGTGTGTGTATTAAATAAACTATCAAAGCAAAACAGTCTACTCACTGCATATGCTTTTCTGTCGTGGAAAGGATGAGAGACAAGTAGCACGTGAATGATGTTAAGTCACATTGCTTAATGCACTACTGGAAGTCACTCAAACACTACATTGATGAGCAGGGTCTGTAAGTATTATCTCCAGCTTACAGACAGGGAAAGTGAGATACAAATATGTCAAGTGACTTGTCCAGGACCATTCTCTAACTTGCTGATAAAGCCAGGAATAGAACCCAAAAATTTTGATTGCCAATACTCTGCTTCAATCACTTTCCCTCTTTAATGAAAAATGCAAACAAATTGTAATTTCTGTGCTCTCATAATGTCTGACAAATGTAATATTGCAGTTTTAATCTAGCAGTAGAGTTAGGTAAAAGAGAGCATTAGATATTCTATACTGGTGGCTAAATGTTGAAGAGTTTTTCATATGTAGACTTTACTCCCTTTACAGTCAATGAGACTACTCATGTGAGGAAAACCTGCAGTATCAAGCCCCAGGTTGTTTATTGTAAAGAAATCCATTATCACAACAATATGCATACCGAGCTTGAATCTACATTGCCTCGCACATGGTGTGGTTAATGCTGGCTAAGCAAAATGAGCACAAAATGAATGGAAAGCATGAGGTGGAGGCCCTAATTCATCCTTAGTGACTAATGAAATAAGTTGGGTTTCAGATGGTTATTCACCCAATGAACCACTCCAACCACTAACTAATACACGACCCTGAACTGAAGTGAATCCTAGTTCAATACCAAAAACTAGCAAACACTGATATAGGTCTACCAGGGAGATCTGGAATGATGAACTTTTTATTTCCCTCATCTGATGATTTGGCCCATAACATCCAAATATGTTTAGCATATACAGGAAACTGCAAAGGATATGGTGGATATAATTTAACCTCTTTTTATTATTGGTTAGCAAAGGTATTTTTAAAAAATAATAATTATGGAGACTTGATTCAAGGGTTTTCATAAAAGAAAAAACTATCATCAAATTCTTCAAGATACAAATTTCAGATTTAGTTTTTGCTGAACAAAATCAATAGCTTTTCTATTTTTGTACATTACTCTGTCATTATTAATGGCTTCTTGAGCACATATTATGTGGAACTACACTTGCAAGCAAATACAAAAAAAGTGGAGTGAAGATTCCAAATGTTTTGATTATTTTTGTGTGTGTGTATAAATAAAACTTTCTGGTGATGAATTCTGCTTGGCTTGTTAAATGAATGAACATTAAGGACTTGTAAGAAAGAATGCATATGTAATCAAAGAAAGCAGACATTTCTGAAACTGGACTGCTGTCCCTTTACACTTAAGAAGATTACAAAAATTAGACATCCATTCCTTGAAACCAGAGTTAATGAATTACCTAATCCCTCTTTCAATAGCTACTGTGAGTGTGACGTTATTGATATAAACTGGGACCATATAGATCATTGTTGCAACCAAGGTCCTGTAGTGGCACCCAAATCGTGTATAAAGGGGGTCAAATGGGGTGTCTAAGACAAGGTTATGGTTTACTGGTTATGATTATGCTGTCTTTATGTGTGTATCAGTTTTGGTAGTTGAAGTTATGAATATTGGCTCTATACTGTCTGTATGGCAAACTTATGCTATGCTTCTGGGTGACATCCCAGACAAGCTGGGATTAGCTCTGCCTAGCCTGCTTGATGGCCTATTAAGGACCATCAGCTATACAATGGACCCATTAAGAGAAGGCAAATATGCTTTCAGACTCAGCAAAGTATGCAGGGACTGGCCCATGTGACTGCAGGCTCCATTTTGCTGTAATTTTCCACAGTAAGAACAAGAGGTGTTCTTACACCTGGAAAAGACTATATAAGACTGATGCCTCATCTCCATTGGGTTTTCAAGCCTGCTTCATACCTCTGGAGGAACTTTGCTACAAGCTGAAGCTTTGAACAAAGGACTGAGGACCCATCCCAGTGGGGGATGTATTCCAGAGACTTGATTTGAACCTGCAGTTTATTGTATCACTGCTGCAAGCCTGAACCAAGAACTTTGCCATTACTGTATCATAACCATTTGTCCCTATAACGAGTTGCACTGGTGGTAATACTGGGAAACTGCAGTGTCTAAGGAGATTGCTTGTGAGACTTGTGGTTAGCCAGTGGGGTGAGACCGAAGTCCTCTTAGTCTGGCTGGTTTGGTTTGCCTTAGACGTGGAAAAAGCCCCAGCCTTGGGCTGTAACTGCTCTGTTTGAGCCATTTGTCCTGAGTTGGCACTCTCAGTTGGGTTCCTCCAGAACCGAATTGTCACAGTGAGCTCCTCCAGTTTGTTCCCAAGTATCTAAACACATGCTGAGATTCAAAGCCAATATCAGGAAAGTGAGTGTTGGAACTGTTGTTGTTAATACAAAGTTTCAGGCTTTGCCCTTAAAACAGAGAAAGAAAAAGACAAATGCCATTAGAGTTAATTGAAAAGGGGAAGAATAACAAAGAGTTTTAGCGTTAATTCCCAAATTCCTTTACTTATAGCAAACTCTTCTCAAATGTTGAACTGGGCTGATTTCTTACTATTTGCCAGTTTCTAGAAATATAACAATATGGTGTCTCAGATTACAAGGTGGCCATAGGGTGCAGACCAGGTCCGTGGTGGCCACCGTGGGGGCAGATCTCCTCGCGGAGCCCCTGCTACACAACCCCCAGCTTTGTGTGCAGGTGGCGGAGTCCCCCATGGTGCGCCAGAGGTTGGTCCTAGCAGAAGTCACCAAAGTCGGAGACCTCCTGGACTACGACCGGGGAGACTGGCTGGATCCCCTGACGCTCGCTCAGCGCATGGAGCTCTCCAGACCTCGTACTCCCCGGCGCGTACTTCAGGAGGTGAGGGCTGCTCTGCCGCCCGCTGCTCGGGACTATCTCGACCGGGTCCTGTGAGAGGGCACACCCCGCCCACCCTCCACTCCGAGTCCTCCAGACTTTTTCATCGGACCCCTGCCCCGTGGACCCAACCAGCCTCCTCCCCGTCCATTCTCCATGAGCCGGCTGCACCATCTGCAGCTGGTTCTGTTCCGGACTGCGCCAAGGAAACATCTATACACGCTCGTGTTCCATGTTCTTCATGTCCTCACCCTTGCGTCCCGCCCCGATAGGAAATGGCGGGACCTTCTGCCACCTCTGGAGGGTGAGGAGCCCCGGTGGGCCAGCCTTTATTCTGCTCTGATCCCGAAGCCCACCGGGGACATCAGTTGGCGGCTCCTTCACGGAGCCATGAGCACGGGCGTGTACTTGGCGCGGTTTACCCCTATACCCAGACACCTGCCCCTTTTGAGGCGTGAGGGAGACCCTGGCGCATGTTTACCTGGAGTAAACATGCGCCAGGCTGCAGCTCCTATTCCAGCTCCTCATGGATATTTTGTTAAGATTTTGGTTGCACTTTTCTCCTCACCTTTTTATTTATGCACTCCCTATCCGTCGCCCCACAAAGTCGCGGGACCTCCTGGTCAACCTCCTTCTGGCCCTAGCGAAACTGGCCATCCATAAAACCAGAGTAAGGAGGTTGGTGGATGGAGTTTTCTGTGACTGTGGGGCATATTTCAGGTCTTCCATTCTTTCACATATTCGGGCAGAGTTCCTTTGGGCGGCGTCCACTGGCTCCCTTGACGCCTTCGAGGAGCAGTGGGCACTGTCCGGGGTTCTCTGCTCGGTATCCCCGTCTGTTTCGCTTCGTTTGACCCTTTGACCTCACTCCCGTCCCTGTTCTTTTATTAGTTGTCCCCCGTAATTTTTTGGTCTCCAGGTCCTGTGGACCCCCACTTAGGCTGGGGGGGATCCTTTAGCAGTGGGCGGGCTTTGCCCGCCCACTTCCTGGATCCCAATAGGTCTGGTCATTCAGGGAACAGAAAACCTGCTTATTCTGAGGCTAATAGATCTCTCCCATAGATCACTGTAGCCTTCTAACCTGGAGAGAGGTAGGTAGGGGGCTGCTCCTCCTGCTACTACGCCCTGGGCTCTCCCTACAACTGCTGCTGCTCCAGCTACTTCCCTGGCTGTACCAGACCCCTCCTCCCCCTCTCTGCTACCTGCTTGCTTGCTGGCTACTAGACCGCCCCACACCCTTGATTGCTGCTGCTCCAACTACAGCCCCTGGGAGGGGGCGGGGGCTGCTGGCCCATTCCCCAGAAGAGGGGAGAGAGGGACCCCAGCCATTGCTCCTGCTGCTGTGTACCACCACCACCTCCACCTGAGAGGGGTCCTTCCTGCTGGCCACTAGACTGCCACCTGGAGCTGCTGTGTTTGCTGCTGGGGAGCTGCTGGAGCCCCGAGGAAGAGGAGAATAGGACCATCTGCCAGTGGGAGAGTGCATAGGAATTCTACAGACCACCATGGAGGGGGCCCTCACGAACTGAATAACTTTTGAACTGTGCTCTTGTGATGGAGGTCTAGACTGTGTTTTTGGGGACACAGGGGGTGTGGCATGGATCCTGCCCCCTGGTCCATTTGTGTCCCCTCCCCGCCCCGCCCCACCATCATAGTTGCCCCCTCCACCACCAGCACCGGCTACTCACCATCTGCCTTGAGCTCCTGCCTCTGGGACTCAGCTGCTCACCTAGGCTTGCCACGCCCTGTTGCCACCATTGGGCGTGAAGCAGCAGCCAACCTAAACTGACTTTCTTTTTTGTTACAAGAGCACATGGGTGCACATACCCCACCCCTTTTTGGACTGACTCCCTCCCCCCTGCAGCAAGCCCCCAGCTTTGCCCCTGCTACCTACCCATTTGCACCTTGCAGCCTTTTGCCCCTCTCCCTTGCCCCAGCCCCTCGCTAGCTCCAGTTTGTTTGCCTATCCCACCCTTTCCCTCTGCAGCCTTTGTCTGTTTGACCCGCCCCAGCCTCTGAAGCTAGCTCTGTGGTTCCTCTGCCCCACTCCCCGCCTGGTCGCTCTCCTCCCGCACAGTCCCCTTGCCCTGATTAGCCCCTCCCCTCGTGCGCCCATGTGCTTGTGCCCCTCCCAATTTAGTTTGAACCTGTCTCACTGCACCCCCCCAATGCTGTTATAGCCCCCCTTCTTTAGTGCAACTAGAGGAGCCGGAAACCCTCCCGGAGTCGGTGACTGACCCCTAGCCCTTGATAGACCCCCATCCAGACCACCCCCTTTTTGGCGCCCTCCTCCCCTGCCAGGAGCCTAGCAGGGAGGAGTGGTCGACCTGCTTCCCCTCTCCCTGTCCCCTCCAGTGTTTGTCCTCCCCCCGTCCTCATTATGGCAGGGGACGAGGTGAGTGGGATCCCTCGGGCAGATCCTGCTGCCCCTCCTCCACCTGCCCCACCATCGAACCCCCTAGCCTCTACCTCAACCGCCGCTGCCGTGCCACCTGCTAACGCCTCTGCTGGAGTGCCGGCAGCGGCGGGTAACGAGGTGACCTCCACTGCTGCCATGTCCCTCGCCCCCTCTGACTCAGGAGGAGCCCCCCCAGCCGGCAGGAAGGGCCAGGGCACAAAGAAAGGTAGAGGCCCTGCCAAAAAGGCCAGGTCCTCCATGCCGGAGGCTGCCCCCACTGCCGCGGCCCTGCCACCGGCCGTGGCGTCCCTCCCTGCCATTCCCTCCACCAGCTCTGTAGGTGTCCCTCCCCCGGCCACCAGGGCATATGCCCAGGTGGAGGCAGCCCCCCCGCCTGCCGCTGCATCATAGTCTCAACCAACCTCCGCCTCTGCTACCATCTATAGTGACCAGGGCCCCTTCCCCACCTTGACCAGGAAGAACAGCGTCTGTTGCCTCCTGGTGCCCGCCTCGCCCCACGTGGAGTCCTACGTGCTGGCGTTGGCAAGGATGGTGGGGCCCACGGCCATTGTGGCAGCCTCCAAGATGTATGGAAAGGTCGTCTTCTTCCTAGCATCGGAGGCTGCCGCCCAGGAGGCGGTGGAGATGGGCCTGGCAGTGGGGGGGCGTGTTTGTCCTCCTGGAGCCGCTAGAAGACCTGGGCTCCCGACTGGTCCTGACTTCCGTCCCTCCCTTCCTTCCTAATGCTGCCCTGTTACCTGCCCTCTCTACCCTGGGGAGGCCAATCTCCGTGGTCAGCCCTCTCCCATTGGACTGCAAAGACCCCGCCCTCAGTCACGTCCTCTCGTTCCGCTGGCAGGTACAGTTACAACTGCTGCCGGCGGCACGTGATGGTGAGATGCTCGAGGGGTCCTTCTTGGTCCCCTACCAGGGGGCCCGCTATCGGGTGCATTATTCGACGGGTGAGGCCCGGTGCTACCTCTGCTGGGCGATGGGACACGTCCGGAGGGATTGCCCCTTGGCCCGGCATGGAGGGGCATCCGGGACCCCCGAGACCCGGCAGGGCGCCGGCCCCGTCATCGCCGGTGCCCTTGGCTGTCCGGTGCCAGAAGTCGCCCCTCCTCCTTTCTTTCCCACCAAAGCTCCCGCTCGGGCCCAAGGGGTATCTTCCCCCAGTGTGCCCAGACGAGTGGGAGGGCCCCGCCTCTGCCACCTGCGATCTGTTGGGGCCTGTGGAGGAGGGTGAGGTAGGGATACCACCGGGCATAGAAAAGGGCATGCCTCAGGAAAAATCCTCCCTCCTACATGCTGCCCCACCATTGCCTCCCCGAGTCCCTGAGCCTTCGCCCTTGCTCCCTGACCCAACCCCTGTTAGCCAGCCACCAGATGATGCCATGGAGGGCTAGTCCTTAGTACAGGGGAAGCGGGGCAAGTGGAAGACTCGAGCTCCGCTCCTCCCATCTGATGCGGTAGCCCCCCAGAAGACCAGGAAGGGGGCACTGATGCCGAGCCTTCCGCTTTGCCCCCTGCCAATTCCCATTTATTGGTGCCAGTTGGGGACGCTGTGGCAGCACCGGAAGGTAATATTGCCCCTCCTCCGGAGTCCCTTCCTATGGAAGCCCCTGATGGGGCCCCTCTCGCCCCCTTACAATCTGAAGTCCCTGCAAGCACCAAGGCGAGCGTCGCTTCGGGTGCTGGCAGGGAGAGTCCTGGGGTGGTGGAAGGTGATCTCCCCTCCATTTATGAGGAGATCGAGGCCCTGGGTCTCACCCTGGTTACCCAGGGGGAGGATGACCCTCTGCCAGCGGGCCTCGATCTGAGCGACCTTGCCTCGGCCCCCCTTTCCCTGTGTTCCGTCCCCTTATCCACTGTCTCTGCTCCCACCTCCGAGGAGCCCCTGGACTCTTCCACGAACCTGGCGGCTGATGGCACCCTGCTAGCAGCCACCGAGCCTCTTGAGGTGACGGCCAGTGCCACGCAGCCGGGACCCGAGTCGCCAGGGGACTCCCTCGTGGCTGAGGGGCAGCCGACCTCCTTTCTGGGTGGGGGCCCCGTAGTTGATTCTCCACCTACGGATGCTGTGGCCTTACCATCTGCCTTGGAGCACAAGCCCGGCATCGCCGAGGGCCCACCTCCCTCCCCGCAAATCCCTGAGCCCATTTGTGGGGTGTCACCCCCCTCACCCAGTGGCCTGGCTGCTGGGACCCCCGATCCCAATATCGCCCCTTCCCCTGTCCCTATTCCTGATTCCGTCCCTGCCCCTGACACAGACTCTGTCCCGGTCCCCTCCAGTTCCCGTGATGCTTTTGCTGCCACTGGGGCTGTCTCCTTCCATAGCCCAGAGGATGACCCCCAAGGAGCGGCTTTTGTTTTTCCCTGTCCCAACCCACCAGAGGCTGCTATTTTCCCTCCGCTGCCCCTAATTGAGCCAGGATCTGAGGCGGGCCACGTGGCGTCGGCCCATCGGATGCCACGTTGAGGGTCTGCCCCCTGCTTGTCCGTCTCGGTGGGCCGCGGGGTTGTGACAGGGGCCCCACTGGGGAAAGCCATAGATCAGTAACCCCATCCCCCCGTACGCTGAGAGAGGAGATATGGGAGTTCCTTGAGGACGTCCGTGGCTCCCGCAACAAGGTACAACTTGCACTCCAGCGATGGGGGGATTTTCATCAGATCCTCCGGGCCGCGAGGGCCCTCATGGGGGAGGGTAAGAGGACCGGAGGGTAGGCCGCTGTGGCCTATCTATGGGTCCGCCACTTCCGTGATTCCTTAATCGCCCACAGGGTAGGTCACGGATTGTGGGGGAGGGAGGAGGCGCCTGCAGCAGACATTGCTGGCAGCTTGTCTGCATGCGTCTCTCCTCCATGGGTCGCAGTGGGGAGGTTCTCGGGCCGCAGATGGCCAGCGGGCTGGGACTTTGAGACCCCTGCTCTAAGTAGTATCTTATTCCTTGAATAGTAAGAGTGATATTCTTTGCTGCACCTCTGAGGGGACCAGCACACAGCTAGACAGAGAGGGGTGTGGTAATGTATCTTTATAGCACTCTTGCACCCTTCCAATTCAATTCTAGGCTGTTCTAGCAGAGCCTTTCTAAATTACAGCAGCCTGTCCCCAGATTCCTAGATGCAGTAGGACTGCCCAGAACCCCCAAAGTAATACCTATTGAAGCCGTGCTCTTGATATGTCCCTCCTGAGACGTGCCTTCACTAATCCAGAGTTTGAGGACGTCCTCATAAATCAGCCTATGGCTGTCTTTTTCAGTTCCTGCTCCTGAGAAATCTCCCTTGGCTGGAACTGGGGCTTATACTTTTAGACCCTTTTTATGTCACTTTGGCCCTTTCGCCCAGAATATAAAAGCTATCCCAGGGGTGCCTTGGCCCCAAATTAGCCAGATTGTAAATTATACAGTCCATCTGATTAAAAAATAAAAGGAATTATATATACATAAAAAGAATAGCTCAGCATTTGCTCCTAATGCACACTACACTACATAGGCAAACTGACTGTACAAAAAGTGCAAGAATGTGGATGGACCTTGCCACATTCATTATGTGCTATAGTACATCAGAAGCGAATTCACCACTCACCATGCATGAAGCATTTTACAAGCGTGTGTAGAATATTCTACAGCACACTTTGAGAAACAGCATGTGATAGAGAAGGAAAAGATTGAATCATAAACAACATGCAAGTGGAGCCAGAATTAAGGTTATGTATGCAATTTTAAGTTTTGCAGTTCCCGATTTACAAGTCTTTTTGTAAAGTTAAGCAATCTCTTAACATAATTGTTTGATGGAATTTCCTGATTTTTATTATTTTATTTTTAATTCCATAATCTATGACTGTTTGGCTGTTTACCTTTGGAATGTTCTGTCTTGCAGAAGCAATACATTCATCGAGGAAAGAACTTGTACCGAGCACTGAGTTGTTCTCAGTACACCTAGGTTAGCTACATAAACATGTTTCAGAGTAGCAGCCGTGTTAGTCTGTATCCGTAAAAAGAACAGGAGTACTTGTGGCACCTTAGAGACTAACAAATTTATTAGAGTTAGTCTCTAAGGTGCCACAAGTACTCCTGTTCTTTTTACATAAACATGTACAACTCAGCCTCATATCCTTCAGAATATTTGTAAAACTGGGGTAAAATTCATACCAAATATACTGCACATGTATCAACAGCATTTTTCCAGCCCTCACAACTCAGTCGAATCAAAATCAATTTTTGCCAAGGAGCAATTAGGGCTATTTGTATGAAAAATTTCAGTGCCCCACCCACAGCCATTTTGGCACCAAAGATATTAAAGAAATGGAAGAAAGTTTATACATATATTTGCTGGAAAGTCTGATCAAAAATAGTTCAGCTATTTTTAAGTCCAAGGACACTGAAAAGTAAATACAGTTTTCCTGCATAAAATGGGAAAACTGTATTCACTTTTTACCTCCAGGCGGAGACCAACCTCAGAAATTTTAACTTAAAAGATAAATGTTTTAGGAAATTGAAAAATGTGGAAAAAAATCAGTCCAATATCATTTTTTCATGTCAAAATTTGAATTTTTAAAATTAAAAAAATGTCAAATGATAGTTATGCAATTTAAGCAAGGGTTTATCATGAAAAATCAGATGCTATCTTAGTTATAACTTCTGCTATTGCTCCTGATACATAAATGAGAAATTCATAATCTATATATTTATTTGATGAGATTCAGTATCCACCATGTTATTGGAGAATTGTGGCCTGATCCTGCACCCGCATGTTTGTTGCTGGAGAATTTGATGCAGGTGTCTGTAGTCATGCAAGATATACTCTCAGAGACAGGATATTATTTTGATTATCATGCATTTATTTACCCAAATGTATGACATTCATCATTCCTTCAAACAATGCCTCTACAAGATAATACTTCTGTGACTGACTTTACAACACTAAGAAACTTCTGTGATTTGTTTCATATAATTAACTTCCTACAGGGTTATCTTCTGGATGTGACAATTTGGGACTGTTTATCAGTCACAGTCAAGTGCACTGGGTTAAAGGCAGAAGTGGGTATTTTAATATCCATGCAGCTCTAATTGATATGTAGCATCCATTATGCAAAATAGTGTGTTTCTCACAACTACTCTTTTGTGATATGACTTGCCATAATTTGATGTAATAAACTACATTGTGTAGTGGTGCAGATAATTTGACATAATTCATTGTGAAATATCAAAATATGTATCAGAAGCCTAGTCAGCAACATGTCAGAAATAAGTATCTTCCTTAAGTAGATCACGATATATGTCTTTTCAAATCAATTTTTTTTTCCAGAGATAAACCAGGTCCTCTGGTCATTTCATTCCTGTATGGTTTTTCTATTTTTATTTTTTTTATTCCTGAGAACAGCTAAAAATAAAGAGAGCAAAAATGGAGTAGCTGTACTCCTGATGCCAGAAAGAAGTGGAATGAATCAAAAGAGCTCTTCTATTTCAATGTTTTTACTATACTACTAATGCTGAGATGCTCCATCATTTAAAGTGATAGTCACAAGTACATAAAAAGGAATAGTATGAGATCATGAAATTATTTTAGCTGTGCCATTTTTTATTTTGTTTTCTTTCATCATTGCTTTCGTAAGGATGTAAATGGATTGGTGTTGCAGTGGATTAAGATTGTTAGTAAACCTGCTCTTGAAACCTCTTCCCAGTTCCCAGTCAAGTGATCCTCCTGTGTACCCTGTTCAATCTCACAGCTATTAGGATATTTACCCCGGGAAGAGCAGAATGAGGCTCTCTCCATCCAAAAAAAGAATCTGTTAGCATTCTAATCTGTCTATTCAGCTCAGCAGTAGAAAATGCAAACCCTTTGTAATCACCAGTTTCTGTTAGAGAAGATAATAGCAACGCTTGGTTAATGGTTCAAAGAAAATAAAATGAACTCTGCTGAATTCTGCTTTTATTTATTCTGCAACTTTATAGCTTGCAGTATCATTTATGGCACCATTTATCATCAAGTAATATACTACAATTGAAGTCATGGAGCCCTATTTGGAAGATGTAAAATATGTTGGTTTTGTTTATTCTGACTTCAGCTGGTCAACTGGAATCTGGTTCAAGAGGCTAGTCTGAGCCTATTAAGGATATTTTAAAAATGTATTCCTCTGCAGTACAGAATAAGAACCAGATCCTTATGTGCATGGGCATTTGGGACCAGATTCTGCTTTCAGTTACACTAGAGTTACTCTGGTTTTGTACTGGTGTAACGGAGAGCCACTTTTTCTGCCTTCAGACTAAGAATTTAATGTAATGGTTTAGAGCAGTGGCTCTCAAACCTTTGTACCGGTTACCCCTTTCACATAGCAAGCCTCTGAGTGCAACCCCTCTTAAAAATTAAAAACACATTTTTATATATTTAACACCATTATAAATGCTGGATGCAAAGTGGGGCTAGGGGTTGAGGCTGACAGCTCACGACCCCCCCATGTAATAAGCTCACGACTCCCTGAGGCTCTCAACCCTCATTTTGAGAACCCCTGGATTAGACGCAATGGCTTAATACTACACCCAGATAGCTGCATGCTATATATGTGATCAAGTAATAATTTCTTCCCCTCAAAAGTCACACATTATAAATCACCTAGTCTCAGTGATGCATGGTAGCTCACTCTTAATGCTAAAGAGTGGCAGTTTCCAGATGAATTCTGATTTGTACTTATAATGTGATTTTATTTATTTTTTAAGCTCCATTTGGGAAAAAAAAATCTGTTGCTGTTAGAAAAGGGTAGCTACAAATGCAAGTCACAGGAGGATACCATGCATTTATATATCAGACAGTTTCAATTGTGAAGTTGTTTTATTAAACAAGGGGGAGTGCAGGGTGACTCAGGCTTTGAGAGTCCCATACAATAAAGCTCATCCTTTCTGTTCACAGAGATCGAGCTTTTAGTCTGTTGTCTGTCATTTATTTATTTATTGAGAGACTACATTTTGAATCTAGCTTTGCGAAAAAAGATTAGGTCTTCTCTTTCTAGCGCTTGCACAGGACATCAAGAGAACAGAGCCTTTATTTGGCAGTGGTTCAAAAGTTATTGGCTTTAAAAATTGCTCAGGAGTAATAGGCCAACAACACTGCTCTACAGCCAAAATGCTTCTGAAATAAATGTAGTCAAACTTTACTAATTCTGGGTCACTGAGAACGAAAATGGTGCTTAAAATTGTTCATTGGCTCTAGTTTTCAAGATATGCTATTGGGTCAGTATATACGACCCTTGACTTGGGAATGGCGGAGGATAAGTGAGTTATAAAGGGAAGGGATCTCAATTTAAACCAGAAATGACTAAAATACATCTTTGACTGGATCTATGAATAAATCTATGACTGGGTTTGGACAGTACTTGCTTTTTAGGCAAAACAATGAATGATGCAATCTGAAGCTGGTATTGTGTCATGCATGATATGAATTGCATCATGTTATTCCTAGAAGTCATGGATGATGCAATCATAACAAAGCTTACATCACTCTGCTGAACAAATTGCCCTATATCAGCTCTAGAAATCATACAGTGTCGTGCTCTCTTATTTGTCAGTGTTTGATTTTGCAAAGGGACACATTTCTGTTTAGCCAAAGTGAGCAGAGATGCCTCGTACGTGTGTGAACAGTGCAGATAACTTCTGCTATGTTTGTGATGAAGTGACTTTTGCATCACAAAAGCGCAGTATAACCATTACGGTTAAGAAAGCCTGTCGCCTTTATTCTGGCTGCAAAATTGGAGATCAGGACAAGAGGTGGGCCCCACACATATACTGCAACACTTGTGCAACAAATCTTCGCCAGTGGTTGAACAGGAAAAGGAAATCTAGGCCTTTTGCAGTGCCAATGATTTGGAGAAAGCCAACAGATCATACCAGCAATTGTTACTTTTGCACGGTGCCTCCAGTTGGAAAAGGTGTGTCAAAGAAGAAAATGTGGACTGTGCATTATCCAAACATTCCATCAGCTATATGTCCAGTACCCCACGGAGAAGAACTGCCGGTTCCTGATGCACCAGAATCATTCTCACTTGAGTCAGACGAGGAAGAGGAAGAGGATGAAACTTCTGGTCCTGAACCATCAATATCACAGGACCCATATTTTCTCCCATCCTCCTCCTCTGAACCACACCTCGTAACACAAGGTGAACTGAATGACCTTGTCAGGGATTTGGAACTACCCAAGAGTAAAGCAGAGCTGTTGGGCTCCAGACTACAGCAGTGGAATCTCCTGGCAGGTGATGTTAGGGTTTCCATGTTCCATGACCATCAGAAGGATCTTGTCCCATTCTTCTTCATGGAAGGTGATCTTGTAGCCTGCAACAACATCGATGGTGTGATGGCAGCCCTCAACATCGTTCACAATCCTGAAGAGTGGAGACTGTTCATTGATTCATCAAAGACGAGTCTTAAAGCTGTTTTACTGCATAATGGCAATGTTTTGCCATCAATTCCATTTGGTCATGCAATACATATGAAGGAAACCTAGGACAACATGAAACAACTTTTGAGGTGCATAAACTATGACCAACATCAATGGCAGCTTTGTGGCGATTTGAAGGTTGTTGCTCTCTTGCTTGGTCTGCAGACTGGATACACAAAGTACTGTTGTTTTCTCTGCAAATGGGATAGTCATGCAAGAGATTCCCACTGCATCAAGAAAGATTGGCCACTCCGACAGTCATTGGAGCCTGGGAGGAAAAGTGTTCAGCATCCACCACTTGTTGAATCAAGGAAGATTTTGTTACCACCCTTACACATTAAACTGGGTTTGATGAAGAACTTTGTCAAGGCCATTGACAAAACACAAGCAGCTTTCAAGTACCTCCGTGGAAAATTTCCAAGGTTAAGTGAAGCTAAGATAAAGGACGGTGTCTTTGTTGGTCCTCAGATTCGTGAACTTCTTCGAGATGATGCATTTGACCATGCAGTGCGTGGCAAGGAAAAGACGGCATGGAAAGCCTTCCAGTTAGTGGCAATAAATTTTCTCAGAAACAATAAGGCAGACAACTACAGGTTGTTTGTGGAAAACCTCCTCAAGGCATAAAAAGTCTTGGTTGCAACATGTCACTAAAGATATATTTTTTGCACTCTCATCTAGATTTTTTTCCACCGAACTGCGGAGCAGTGAGCGACGAGCACGGCAAGCGATTTCACCAGGACATTGCAACAATGGAGAAACGCTATCATGGCAAATGGAGCCCATCAATGCTTGCAGACTATTGCTGGACAGCGACAAGAGATGCTCCATTTGATGGATACAAGAGACAAGCCACTGAATAGGACTAAACTATGTACATAATAGTTTTTTGCCTTTTGTTTCATAATCAATTTTATTTATATAACACTTTTGCTGATTTTTAAAGTGTTACATAAACAGGACAGGTGAAATATTATCATATAAAGCAACCATAAACACGCGAAAAGACCTAGGTTTACAATTTATGATTAAACCTCTACTATCTACACAATATACATAGACATAAAATGTAAAAACTTAAATATCTTAGAAACAGTAGCCAATCAGTTGTTTTAATTGTCACATTTGAATTCAGCACATCAAAATACATAATAAATAGCACATTTTATCTCTGAAGCAGATGACTTCTCAAAAATTGTAGACCAGTGCAATCAAACAAGTTCTGACAGGCCGAAGGGAAAACAAGTGTAGGAATGGGCGTCCAGCACCATTTAGCAGTAAAACTCTGTTTTTGATCTGAAGCATATGTACCATAGCAAGGACTGCACAAAAAGAAGATGACTTGAATATATTAAACTCGGCATATTTTTGGCACCCAAAGTGAGACCATGCAAATGTTTGTTTCCCTCCTTACAGCTGCATGACCACACTCCCTCTGGGATTAACGAGGCTCTTACTCAGCCATGACACTGCCTGAAAAATCTTTCACAAAACTACAGATGGGCTGAGGAAGAAACTAAGAGCTGAAGTTTGATGGCCAGCCTCTTAGTTGATACACTGGAGCTTGAACCAGAGGCCTTCATAGCCAAAAAGCATGAGCTGCTACAGCTTGAATTAAAGCACCATAGCAGATGTAGTAATAACTCCTAACCTCTGCAGATTGGCACCAATGGGAACCTGTAACATATTCACCAGCTGGTTACACAAACTCCTTAGGTGTAATCTGTCTGTGGGTCCAGTAGGGCTCCAATAGAAGAAACACTGAGGGGATCCTCTACCTCTACACCTAACTTTTCCATCTACTCTGTGTAGGTGTGGGTGTGGTCGGTCACCTCCATGCCAAATGGAGACTGGGACTGCATTAACTATTCACGAGCCCTCCCCCCTTTGTGCTAGGAGACTCTCTCAGTAAGAACCATTATGAGTAGGTGGTATTTGCTGGGGGCAGCTGCTTGCTTGGGATTTCCTAGCAAGATGATTCCACTAGAGCTGTGCTGTCAGGGAGCCTGAATGGGAACAGAAGCCTTCAGAGCTAATGTAGAGAAAAGGGGTACCTATGTGAATAATCCTGGTCTCATGAAAATACCATAGGTTCACTGGGTTCCAATAAACTGATCCTATAAAAATTCCTCATGGAATTTTCCTGCCACCAGGAAACCCCTCCCATGGATATATCTGTAAATTATACCAGTGTGGACCTTTGACACTTACTTGCTGTGTGATCTTGGTCGAGTCACTTTAGTCAGATCATTAAACGTACTTAGACATTGCAGTATTGAATGGAGCAATGCCTAACCCCTAGGTAGTCCACCATCCACAGGAATTTTCAGCCCCAAGGTAGGCCCTCAGACTCCCATACAATGAATGGGGAGAGTTAGGCATGTAAGAAAGAGCTTTTCAGAAATTAGCAAGCTGAATGGGGAGCCACACAACATCATTGTGGTGATATACAAAGGAGAGGGGCATAGCTGCCTAAGAAGCTGATCTGGTGATATGTGGCTGATGGGCCAGAGATAGATGCCTCCACTCAAAATCTTCAGCCACAACTCATCTCCTGGAGTTAGATACCTACATTCGGTCAGCTGCTTAAGTAGCTTATGCCTAAGAAACTGAAACCATCTCTCTCTCTCAATTCTGGTCACACTCAATACATCTCTCAGGTTTGCGCTATATGTCCCTGCACCCCTGGCTGGCTTTTGTGCAGGAGCTATTTCCCCCCCACCAGTGGTTTGCACTGGCCATCCTGATGAGGGGACTGGCAGATAACAGGTGTTACATAGGACAGGGCCTGCAGGAGACCCAGTCTCCAGGCAACCTAATGAGTGTAATTGGCTTGTAGTAGGCTGCCTGATTGGCTACACTGACTGATTGGCAGAAAGAGTCAGCAGATCAGTTAACCTTAAGACCAATAGCAGCAGTAGTTTGGTAGCTGCTTGATGCATTTGCTCATGGCTAGGGTAGGTTTTGCTCCAGTCTTGTTCATAGTCCTGCTCCTGTTTTGCCTTAGTGCAGCTAATCCCTCTCTTAACCTTGGCTCTGACTCCGTTTCTCACCCTGGGCTCCTATTCCTGGCTACTAATTCCTGCTCCGACCACTGGATATGACCACCTATGTCCCAGTCTCTGACAGGTATTCACTGAGCACACCAATTGGATTTGGCCCTGCTGGTGAGATAGGCACTTCCCCATCTAGTTTGAGAATCCTGCTCTGGGGCTTTGGCTTCAGCTAAGACTCTGAGTGACTTGTTAGCTGTTGGGTGGAATCAGTGCTTAGGTGGCTTTGGGAATATTGAGTTGTGTATAAGTTTGTATCTACACTACAGCTGGGAAGTGTAGATAGACTCACTCTAGTTCAGCTTGAGCTAAAATGCTAAAAATAGAAGTGTGAGCATTGCAGCACTGGCAGTGGCTTGGGCTAGCTGCCCAAGTTCAAGCCCACCTAACCCCTGGGTCCCAGCTTAGGCAGCTAGCCTGAGCTGCTGTCAGTGGCGCAAGTTCCACACTACTGTTTCTAGCTTAAGCTGAGCTACTGTGAGTCTCTCTATGTGTACTGGGAATCATACCTGGTAGCTGCAGTATAAACATGCCTTTCAGTGCCTAGGGATTTAGGCACCTGTGGGGTTAGGTGGCAGCGGAGCAGCAGTTTTGAAGGTATGAATGACTCCTAAGTAGTGGACTTTGCTACCAAAAGAAGCCGGTACCTAAGTACCTTAAGGAACTGGGCCTTCACCTCTCTGTGTCACTTTACAAAACTGGGAGAATAACACACTTACCAATGTCATTGGGATGCTGTGAGTGTAATTAATGTCTGCACAGTGACTGGAAAACATAAAATTTTGCTAAGTTGCTAAGCTTGGTATTATTAACTCATTATTTTGCCTTTTTATGCAGAGCAGACATTTGCTGTTGAAGCATTCAGCTTTGTGTTACTTTAAGGAAATATTGTGGAAATATAAGTATTTTATTATGATTACACAGAAAACAGAAATCTGAATTAAGCAATCTTAAATTAATGGTGCCTGGAATTCTCTTAACCCTGCAAAGTGAAAATTCTTATTCAGGCTAAAGAATAGATGACTGTCATGTCTGTTATATAGAGATATTTATGCAATAATGAATGCAGCCTAGGGCATTTCCTGGGGATTAATGAATTAATGTCCATTTGGGAGGGTAAGTTGCTTGAGGCAAAGCTGCTCATTAATTCCCCAGAAAATATCCAGGGCTATGGGTGTTATAGGTTTTAGATGTTTTTTTTTTTTTACTTAGCCACAAAGTAAACTCCTTTACATTTTCCCCAGAAGCAGCAGCCTCATTCTTCAGGATTGCCAGAAGCACATTCATTATGAGTGGATAGTACCCCTGTATTAGGCATTTATACAATACAGTACAGAACTATCAGAACTGTTAATATTTGATCAGGGATTCAAATGATAATGGGTCTGTTTTTCCTGAAAAGCGTGTTTCTTGCTTAACTGCCAAGAGACTGTACCATACAGTAATGTATCATATCTTTTGAGTTCAGTAACATGTCTAAATAAATAGATTGGGTCACAGGACAAAGCCGTAAGGACCATCTAAGTAGGTACCAAAGGGGAAATATGTCAGTTTGAATAACAAAATAAGACCACAGTTGTTGAAGCTGAGGGCAAAACATTTGTGGCAGGAATGAAAGGCTAAGTCATACAGAGATTCCTCAGGTAGTAGACTCAATGGGAACAAAGAGCACACAGTAGGAGGTAGTTAAAATTGATCCATAATTTAGGATTTTTTTGTATGATTTGACTGCAAAACTCGCCTCTTCCAAGAAAGAAAAGAATCTATACTGAATGACATAGTGGAGTTTTATTTTATTTTATTTTTGGTTTGGTTGATTTTTTTTTTGTGCCTTCCAGTGAAGACCATGGAATGTGATCATGATATACAGAAGTTCTTTGTTATAATCTCAATAATAAACAGATATTTATTTGTGCTTAATTGGAATTATAATTTAAAAAAGAATGTTAATAATAAAGGCCAGATTCATGCATACGCTTACTGGTTTTGTGCGGCGCTGTTGATGCGAAGCAACCCTAAACCCTGCTTAATTGGTAGATAAAGTTAGGTCATGGCTGCTTTGGGTCACATGTACACACAGAAAGTTTGGGGAAAAAATCAAGACAGCTGTTGTGAAGATTCAGCCTCCATTCCACCCACTGATCAATTAACCTAGTTAGTTTCATTATTTTCTTCAATTTCACAGTTTTGCCTAAGTGACTGTTCTGCATAAAGATAATCAGCAAAAAAATATAAAAAACTAATCCTACATTTTGTATTGCAATGTAAGGTAAGGTGAACCAGACGCTGAAAGAAATCACCCCCCGGTATAGGAAAAAAAACAACAACCCTAAATAAATCCTTTGCAGTAAAGTATTTGGAGGTGTATTGAGAGAGGTTTTCATTCTTCAAACTTCATAACTCTAAGCATAACTCATTGGACTGTTTCAGGAACACATGTTAACCATTACAGCCAATGTCCCACCCTAAATATTTTGAATCACTAAGTAAATTTTGGACACAATATAACAACTAATAATGACAAACCTTGATAGTGAATCAAAATGTTAGTTTGTTACAAAATTACTTAAACTCAGAAACCAAGAGCATACTGTGCTGTGAGAAAATCAGAGCATCTCCTTCTTGTGATTTGGTGAATAGCCAGAGGCTCTGGAGCTGCAGCTGCCCATCACTTTTGAAAATCAGACCAAGAGAGCTAGATCATACCCTCTGCTTAGGTTTGTGTTAGGACATGCTGCACAATAAGAGGTTTTCCCCAATTCCAGCCTCTGGCCCCTATTCTGCCCAAACACCTGTAGTCTAGATACTATTTAGTCCTGCCATGAGTGCAGGGAATTGGATTAGATGACCTCTCAAGGTCCCTTCCAGTTCTATGATTCTGTGATTCCACATACAGTACATAGATTTGGGCACAGAATAATCTCTTCAGGGCTTGGGAAGCTGGTTCTGTGGAGTTGACTAATCCCCTTATCCTTGGAGAGTGCAGAGCTCCATTCAGAATTTCTCCTCTGTTTGAGGTTTCCAAAGGCATAATTTGGCCCAGAGAAGTTTTGAGTAGGACAAGGGGACCATGCAACTACCACACTAGCGAAGTTTTCTTTAGTTTATTTAAAGTGGTTGTGTGAGTTACTTGGGTTAATGAGACACATGAGGTTAAATAAGATTCTGGTTGAAAAGAAAACTAAGTACCAATAATATTTGGGTGTTGAGAAAACTTGAGTAAGTTGCAATCTAAAACCCTTAATTGTTTATTGTTATGGAGCATACTCTAGTTGGAAAGCCTTAAAGAATGTAAAAGGGGTGAAACCAATAGATAGTGTGGGAAGTGTAACTGGGTTTATATAGAAATTATTCTTAAAAATAATTCTTGATTGTTATTGGGAATGAGATACTTTCCACTGGTTTTATTGAACCATGC
Source organism: Malaclemys terrapin pileata (assembly GCF_027887155.1). Taxonomy (NCBI): domain Eukaryota; kingdom Metazoa; phylum Chordata; order Testudines; family Emydidae; genus Malaclemys; species Malaclemys terrapin. Next base: position 39,755,157 of record NC_071509.1, on the reverse strand, counting down.
TATATAATTGTAATGTGGACACAGATTCTATTTAACCATATACAGTTTAATACACCAATAGAAAGGATATAAAATTCTTTAGCCACAATATCCTATTCTACATCCTTTCTATTGGTGTATCTACATATTAATGGACTATAATATATATATATATATATATATGGAATATATATATTCCAATACTACTGCCCAAACCTATTTGCCTAGCATATACCCTTTGTATAAATACCACTCTTTCACTGTAGACCATACACTAAAAATCCTGCTATGTATCAGGGAAGGCCACTAGGCTTCTGCCCTGCATTGGAACATCTGGTTTCCCACTCCATTAGGAAGAAAAAGAGGAAGCTGCTGTCATTTATTTGTTTTGTCCTGGTAACTACAGAGACAAGGTGGGTGAGGTATTATCTTTCATCAGCCGAAGTTGGTCCAATAAAAGAGAAGCTTTGAAGTTACACAGAGCTCTTTCAGGTGTGGAAAAGGTACTCAGAATGTCGCAGCTAAATACAAGGTGGAACTATGCTCCAATACATCTTTTAGTCTTAAAGGTGCCACAGAACTCTCTGTTGCTTTTTACAGATCCAGACTAAAACGGCTACCCCTCTGATACTTTATAAGTATTTAATACATTCTAAGGGACTATTCAAGGTGAAGTGGCCTGTTAACACCCCTGCAGTCAAGAACAAAAAAGGAAGGGGAGTGTTAATGGGTTACAGATGGCTATAATAACCCATAAATCCAGTGTCTTTATTAAGACCATAAATTTGCTAGACACTACAATCATGAATTTAAGTTCCCCAGCTACTCTTTTGAAGGTGTTGTGCAAGTTTCCTTTGAGGATTGAGGACAGAGAGGTCAGATATGGAGTGATCATTTTGTGAAGTGTTTGCCCAAGGGTGATATTTTTGTGTGTGTCTTTTATCATTTTTCTGTGTAAGTTCATGAATCACTATGCTCTTAACTGAATTCACACAGAAAAATGATAAAAGGCAAATAACCATATTGCCCATAGGCAAACACTTTCCACAAAATGATCACTCCATATCTGACCTCTCAGTCCTCATCCTCAAAGGAAACCTACACAACATCTTCAAAAGAGAAGTCTGGGAGCTTAAATTCATCACTTTGCTAGACACTGAAATCTTGTATTTTTATAAAGACACTGGATTTATGGCTTATTAGAATCATCTGTAACCCGTTAACCCCCTTTTTTTGTCCTGTGACTACAGGGGTGCTAATGTGCCACTTCACCTTGAATGGTTCATCAGAATATGTGTCAATTACTTATGCTAAACAATCTGTTCCATCTTGTATTCAGCTGTGACACTGAGTACCTTTTCCACACCTGAAAGAGCTTTGTGTAACTTTAAAGCTTCTCTTTCCTCATCCAAAGATGGTCTAATAAGAGATAATATCTCACTCACCTTGTCTTTCTAATATGGTGAGACCAACATAGCTACAACAACCATTGGCAGGGTAAAGTCAATAGCCATGTTGATGACCCTGTTTCTTGGGTCTTGGAGGCACTATCAGACAGTTGGGACTCATATTGGTTAGCATCTATTTTGCTGATTTAGGCCTTGCTTGCATGTGAAATTTTTACGAGTTATACAGAAATGGTTATACTAGTATAACAACACATCTGGACACTTATTCCAATATAAAAGTGTCTTTTTTCAGTTCAGCTTAAATGCTTTCTCAAGCAACATAAGCTAAACCTAGGGGTCACCAAATGTAATTAATAGGCAGCAAGTTTAAAACAAACAAAAGGAAGTATTTTTTCACACAACGCATAGTCAACCTGTGGAACTCCTTGCCAGAGGATGTTGTGAAAGCCAAGTGTATATCAGGGTTCAAAAAACAACTAGATAAGTTCATGGAGGATAGGTCCATCAAAGGCTATTAGTCAGGATGGACAGGGATGGTGTCCCTAGCCTCAGTTTGCCAGAAGCTGGGAATAGGTGACAGGGGATGGATCACTTGGTTATTACCTGTTCTGTTCATTCCCTCTGGGGCACCTGGCATTGGCCAATGTTGGAAGACAGGATAGTGGACTAGATGGACCTTTGGTCTGACCCAGTATGGCCATTCTTATGTTCTAAACCAAAAAGGGGCATTCAACCTGGAATAAGATGTTTTCATATAGGGGTTCTACTGGTATAACTATATTGGTTTAATTTCAGCAGTTAGGTCGCTATACTGAAAAATCGCAAAAACTTTCCAACAGAGAGAAGGCCTTTGGGGTGGTGGTGGCGGTGAACTGAAGTGCAGGATATAACTCATATTCAGTGGCATGTGCCAATAGACATGGAGGAGAATGAATGAGATGAGGATGAAAGAGGAGGTGTGGGGTCTTTATGGGTAGGGCAATCCAAAGCCCACTGAACTGAATGACAAAAAAAGACTTCTATTGACTAAACTCTAGTTCAGACCCTTGGGCTGTAGCCACTCTGAGGTGAATAGGATATTTATATAATTGTTGTTTATATAAGTAGTAATAGAACAGCAGGAAGAGGGAGAAATATACTCTGTTTACCTTATACTGGATGAAGGGAAAGGGTCAAACTTCCCATGAGTTGTATAATGAATAAACAATTTGGGGGAGAAGGGAAAGTTGGAATGGATTTAAAACCAGTATGTCAAAGGTTAAATACACACCCAAACAGAGAAGTTAATAACATGTCTATGTTAGACCCATTCTGCCTTTAACTCACACCCTTTTGTATTTAGAGTTCAATCCTCCAACTTTGATTCACTGTTAGTAGTATTACTGATGTGAACAGGACTACTTGTATGATGAAGTACTAGGTTTAACCTTTGACTGCAAGTTCTTCAGGGCAGGCTTTCGTAAAAAAGTTCAGAACAGTGTGAGATGTCATGATGGGTGCTGAGCTATTCTGAAATCTGTTCTGAGTTGTGGTTGCTGAATGTTTGACAATCTCTGGTTCTGAGCACTTTTGAAAATGTGGGACATGCTATACAGGTACGAATATGCCACAATACCTACTAAGGAGATGTTCTAACAGGATAACTTTCCCATTATGAATAAAGATCAAGCAAAAGGCACTTTCTGATGGTTTTTACTGAAACAGTTACTTGTTTAGTAAACTTTTACTATAGTTACAGTGTGACATCCATCAGCTGGACAGGAGTTTGATGGTGGTGGTAGGTTCAAGTAAATCTACGCAGTGCTTATTGGAAAGTCTTATTTTCCTCCCTTTTTATTGCCTTCTCCTTCCCTACACTGCAGGAGATTATCCTCTGCTATGGAATGCTGATTGTTGCTCCCTACCCAGTTTAGTTATTGTGACTGCCATGAAAGTATTGCTGTTTGCTGATGTAAACCCCACACTTTGCCTTGGATGTAAACGTGCTGTCCCTATTTGTTTTGGAATTATGTTCCAAAGGAATCATGAAGCAGTGACTGTATTTTAACAGTTCCACTGGCTTCCATGATTGGAGCTGCTTGATTTCCCCCCTTTAAAAAATGGTGTAATTTTCATTCGCCGCCTCCCCCCCCCCCCCGCCAACTTGATGAAGAGTGAGTTGCTTATTACAGGATGAAACTCTAATAGGCTGATCCTCTCTGATTTTATCCTGATGTTCTCCTTGTGTTTTGATATTCTTGAATTTGTGCCCATCAGCCATTTGGGCCTGATTCAGAGCTCACTTATCCCTATGTACATCAGGAGTAAATCCACTGTAATTAATAGATTGCATAGGTCAGATCCTGAGTCATACTACTGACTTTTAATAATATGCTTCATTTGGGGTTGCAAAGTAATCTAAGTCTGCCTTAAAATTCTCAATCAGAGCAGCTCCTTCCCCACAAAATGTTGGTTGTGGGTGTGCTACTCAAAGGAGTTTTTTGGGGGGGGGATGTGCTGTAGACTGTGTAGGGAGAAAAATCATGAAGAAAATATAGTTAATCTTAATTCATTATTCTTGTGATGCCAATGAAATTCCCACAGTTAATGAAATTATGACTTCTCAGAAGTGTAATAAAACAGAGAAGCTCATAATCACTTGTTTCAGAATTTATTTTCAGTTGCATTGAAAACAAAGTATCCTTCATACTTGGGGGGAGAGATAGCTCAGTGGTTTGCACATTGGCCTGCTAAACCCAGGGTTGTGAGTTTAATCCTTGAGGGAGCCACTTAGGGATCTGGAGTAAAATAAGTACTTGTTCCTGCTAGTGAAGGCAGAGGCCTGGACTTCTTGATGACCTTTCAAGGTCCCTTCCAGTTCTAGGAGATAGGATATCTTCATTAATTTAATTTAATTTAATTCATTCATACAGAGCTATTTGCCAATTTTAAAAGAAAAAAATAAGATATGAGTTGAAGGGGGGGAGAGTGTACAAATGTAAACTTGAATTGTGAGAGTAACTGGTGAGCCAAGCAAAATCCCTATGTATCCTTTCTCATGCCAATGTGCACAGAAAATTGTACAGAAAACTGAAATTGCACTTTCCTATACAGTTACTTACAGTAATGGCTGCCAACACAGCAGGAATGGATGAAAGCCATGGCATAAGATACGGTGGTGGTCCATTGTTGAAAGGAGAAGAGGTACAAGGGAAAGTAAAACAGAACAAAATAGTACTCAGAGACCTCTCCAGTGCCCATCAGCCAAATGATTGACCACTACGTAGATCATAGGTAGCACTTTCAAGTTTATATAGTTTCAAGTTAAATATATTCACCAGGAAAGAGGGCTACAAACTTTATCTTCCAGGATGTATCTGTCTGTTTTTTTTCTCAATTGCTTGCATTTGCTTTGTGACACTTCTATTACCACATATAACTTTAGCTATACAAATATGTCATGTCTCCACAGCTGCTGTAGCTCACCCCAAAATAAGAATATCTTTTTCACCTGACACTGTTTTCATTTCAGTCCAGATTTGGGTAGGAAGGATTTGGAATGGAGAGCACTGATGCATAAATAACCCTCTTTTGCCTAATTATTTCTTGCTTTTCAAAATCTTTGGCCCCTAAAACCATTACACATCAGTACTTGAAGCATGGAAGTCATTAAAGGAGAATAATTTCTGGTTTGAGAGTGGTTTGGCACCGTTTTTGCTGCTGATCTCATAGAAGAATTTTCCCAGTTTTGAGCCACTAATTTTCAGTCTCTTTAGACTAAATATACACTAAGACCAAAATTTTCAGGCATGTTAACTATTTTTTGTGTCTTGGTTTAGTGTGACCAACATGAAACAGCTTATGTTTTATATGTTTAAATAGTCTCCTTAATCCCTAATTTGAAGCATCTAGATTTGGGAAAAAAACTGTTCTAAAAGTTTAAAGGGAAGGAGGGGGGAATGTCTGAACACTAGTAATGTTCCCTGGCAGAAGTTTTCTGAGTGCTGAGGACAGGTTGAGAATACTTCTGTTTTTTTTTAATGGAGTTCATGCAAAAATTACTGTGTGTGAGGTTATTTAGCCTGTGTTGTTACAGGAGGTCATCCTAGAATATCATTATGGTACCTTCTGGCCTTAAAAATCTATTATTCCTTGTTCTGCATGTCTGGCTAGTCAGACAGGCACACTTTATTTGCCTAACCATGTGGGAAGAAGAAAAGACTACTGACTACTTTTCCCCATCACAAAATACCTCCATTGTGCCTTCCATAGGGAAAAACTTCTGGCTTCCTACTCTGCTGGTAACCTTTTGTAAAGAGAAGGGGAAAATAGGTTCCTGATGGCTTCCCTCTTATGACAAAGAGTGGAAGGAAGGTTTCCTGGTCCACCTCCAACCACTGTGGGGAGGCAAAGAAGAACCCACACTTCTAAAGGGTGAAGGTGACTAGCACATCCCCACGTGTGTGCCCTCCAACCAATACAGGGTCAATATGTGAACATCCCCGTGGAGCAGAGAGCATGTAGGTCTGAGGAGGAGGGGAAGGTAAGGTGGCTGAAAGTTCCATTTGGATATTTGTTTTAAAGGTCAGTATTTCATTTGTATTATAAGAATTAAGTTGAAACTTGGCACATTTATAACCAGGGTTGCCTGCAATAGCCAGGGACTAAACTTGAGGATCCAGGAGGTCCGTTACAGTCCTCTGTCATTCTGCTGACCCCTTGTCAAAGGGCATACTTGTCCTGTAACATTCCTTACTGGCCACTGTTGCTCTGCTGAGGGCTGTCTCAGTTTTCCCTCTACCGAGGTCCCTTTAAAAAGTCCACACAGTTATTCAAAACATTCTGAGGACCAATGTGTTAAGTCCTGCACAAAGTCTTTAAAAACAGAACTGAGACCTGCCAGTCTTCATGCCCATTTCAGCTGGATCCTGCCCCTCCTCCCTGATGGTCTGTCCTCTAGAAAGTCCATTTATTTTTCCTCAGTCCCAAGCTGGGCACAGCCCTTCGTCCTCTCTAAACACTTCTTGCCTGGAGTGTGGCCTTTTCCAGAGGCCTTTCCTCCTGCTGACTCAGGGCAGTGCAGGAGCCTTTTTATTGCCTGGTATCTGCCAACCACCTACAGCTGTTTGATGATCTAGTTTAGACACTTTTGAATATGTGGGCCATGCTGGTACTAATATGCTACAATATCTGCAAAGGAGATGATATAACATGATCATATTCCTATTATGAATAAAAGTCAAGCAAGGTACTTCCTTCTTTTCTCCCCTTTAGCTCAGCTGAACAGCAGAAAATCAGTCCAGATGCACTGGACCCTGATTCCACTTCAAAGGGCCAGTCACACTGTGACACCCCTAAGTATTATCATCCTTTGTACATATCCCTCCATATCTTACCTCATGTTCACATTCTTGTCAGTATTGTAACTTATTAAAACTGGAAATGCTGATTTATAAAAATAAGATTATTGAAAACATTATGTTGCAAGAATTAGTTCCACGTAATTTCAGGCTTCTCCCTCTTCTAAATTTGGTTTGTCTCTGACTTTGTCTCCTCCTGTAGAAGACTGTGTTCCAGAGGGCACATTTCGAAAACAGGAGTAGGTAAGTACTGCTTTAGATTTTGGTCAACATCTGGTGCAAGGCTGGTGTAAATCCTTCCTGACACCTGACTCAGTCTGTGGGTTTCTCTCCTCCCGCCCCCACTCTCCCAGTCAGCTATTACAGTTCAATTGTTCAGTTTGAAATGCCAAATGGGTAAAAAAAGCAGATGATTTGTTTGTATTTTGGAAGTGCCAAGCCCTGTGATTATTTAACAATAGAGCTTATTTTAATGACTCATACACACATGAGCCCTACAAAATAGTCAAATACAGTTGAGGATCCTAAAATTTTGTAAGGAGACTTTTAAAAAAATAATTTAATTTGATTTCAAGGGTTATTAAAAAATTGGGAAGTTGCAGAACAAAGCCATAGGCACACATAATATTCCTCCCTAACTTGTGACCTGGTCAGGGCTCATGCTATGTTTTGATTTGAAGCCTAAATGAGTGCCCAGTGCACTAAGTTTATACTTGAATATTTCTAAAACTACAAATACTCCAAAAAATGCCTTTATCTTTTTAACTCATTGACTGCCACTTCTCAACACTATACCTTTCATGGCATGAAGAGGAACATTTTCTATGAGGAAATGGTGGTGCCAGGTCATCTGTATGTGCACTATATTTGCACAATAAATTGATATACTGAAGTAATTTCAGAAGACTCCAGAGTCTACTATAGAGGGTTTTTTTGTAGTTATAACTCTTAGTACATCACTCTTTTAAATTACATTTAGTTACTCTATATGGCATATGTCTCAATTATAGACCTGCATAAAAATGCAGGTGCTGTACTTTATACCATATTAAAAATGGTGGAAAAAAACTGAGAACTGAGTCATTTACAAAAAAATCTTAAGAATTTTGCCTGCTTGCCTCCTTGATGCAGGATCTCAGTGTTCATTATACTGATTTTCCTGTAGTAAGTGCCATCAATAATTGCCACTGCATAGTGACAGAGATAGCACTGCTTACCACTTCTTATAAGACTATATTGCACGCAGCATGGTATAGTGTTGTAATATTCACTCTTTCTGACTCAAGATGTTTTTAATGGTAATAACTGCATATTAAATGTGGGAAAAATACATGATTGCAGTGTTACTGCTGGAAAAGTTCTGGAAATTTAAACCCACAGAATTCATAATACTGACTTTTATTATGTTTATTTTAACATGTACACACTCACTTTGGGTGGATGTAGTGTTTGTTTTAATCAAGGGAATTAAATGAAATGGGGCACTGTGTACTAGTTGACATTGTAAAGGAAGAAAATTAGGAAATTTTAAAGTGGTGGTTCCTGTAGCAACCACAACACAGACCTATTATACTAAATAGAGTGGTAGAAAAAAATTGATCTGAGACGACAAAATACACCTCTACCCCGATATAATGCGACCCGATATAACACAAATTTGGATATAACGCGGTAAAGCAGTGCTCCAGGGGGGCAGGGCTGTGCACTCCAGCGGATCAAAGCAAGTTCGATATAACGCTGTTTCACCTATAATGCGGTAAGATTTTTTGGCTCCGGAGGACAGCGTTATATCATGGTAGAGGTGTACTGATTAATGTATATGTTAAGGTAAACAAGAAGAATAAACTTTTTCAAAGTTACAAAGTATAGTTAAGCTCCCAAATGCTACAGACTTTCAGGAGGAATTGGGTACCTAATGTTACTTCCCTCTGTTCCTTTGAGAATCTCCCCAAAAGTAAAACTGTAACTGTTGTGTTGTCTGCTATTTTAGATAAACAGGCCTACATACCATCTGTATTATACAGTGATAACTGGGCATAATTCAATACAGCTGAGGACCCTCACAAAAATGAGAAGTGGAAATTTATAAAGCTCCTCTAGCAAGCAAATTTTGAAATGAGCATACACTTTTCAATATGGGACATGATATCCGTGTGAGAGACCATGCACTTTATAAATAATAGTGTGGTAGGAAGTTTTTGTACTAGAAATAAAACAGCAAATTAAAACCACCACATATGAAAGTGGACAATTAAGAGACCACACGAACAGGGTGCTTCTACACTATGGAAAAAAAACCTGTGGCTGGTCCAGGTCAGCTGTCTCGAGCTCGCAGGGCTTGGTCTTTGGGGTTGAAAAATTGCTCTTTAGATGTCTGAGCTTGGGCTGAAGCTCAAGCTCTGGAACCTTGAGACGGTGGAGAGTCTCAGAACTCGAGTTCCCACCCAAACATGAAATCTACACAGCAATTTCTAGTCTAACAGTTTGAGCCCTGTGAGTTCAAGTCCGCTGACCTGGGCCAGCTGTGGTCATGCCACAGTCTTCTATTCCTCTGTAGACCTACCCAAGGAGACATAGGGTAAAGATCAAGGAAAGTGATCTGGATCCTGTGAGTGATGAGGAGTCTTCTTCTTCTTGGTCATCAGTCAGTACCTCCATACTGTATCTCTGAAACTTGATGGCTTGCTGATAACATAACCACTTCTTCTCAAAGAAGATCTTTCTGCTGTGACATGATCTACCACATGGGGCCTGTGTTTGCTGCCCCTCATATTTTTCATAGTCAGTAAGTGGGTGGGGATTTGTTCATTATATCCCCCTCCAGGCACTATCATTCTGGAAGGCCTCAAGGGACAGTGTCTGCCTTGTCTTTGTGTAGATGTCTTCTGTTCCTTTGGTAGGAATTTCACAGCCACAGCTTTTAAAGCCAGAAGGGACCACTATAATCATCTAGTCTGACTTTCTGCATAAAACAGGACATAATATTTCACCCAGTAATTCCTGCATCACTCCTGTAATTTCTAACTGGGCTAAAGCATACCATTTAGCAAAGAAGGTCAAATCTGATTTAAAGATTTCAAGTAGCAGGCATCATATACCTATCTGTACTGAGTTTTCTGCTAACCCACTTGACTATGTATATTCAGAGCTTGACCTGATATGCTTGAGCTTATATACCATAGAATTGCCAACATGAGCCTATGACATAGAGGCATATTGGTGCCAATGGACAAAGCATTCACTATTCTTTTACAAGCAACTCTGCTCTCATACCTAACAAACTCACTACACCTAACACACTGCTGTCATGGTATTTATCCATAAAAGGTAGTATGTGAGGTCTCTACTGAAAGCAGGAAACTTATCAATACTCATATACATTAGGGAACTGTGTACAAGGAATAATGCAACTATATTGAAAATTCTGCCCTTCTGGTTTTGGAATGAAAGTGAGTCACAAGGAATCATATGTTTCAGTGATGGCCCATTCAAGCAGGAGAAAGTTGTAGTCCCTCCCTGGCTCATTGATAATGTAATTTATTATTCAATTGTCCACTGCTGCAACAACCTATAAGAGTCAATGGGGAACCATCAAAGATAAACTATAAATATTGAAACCTCTTGGAAGTGAAAAGGAATGGAAAAACAATGTGATTACCCTCTCTATGGATAAAGACATAAGACTGATTCAGCATATCACAGGGTGGAGAAAGACACTCTGTATCCATTCACTGAGGAGACATCTTGCTGAGCATGTGCGTTTCATGAAAAATTGGATCCTCGTTCCAGTGAAACCAGTCATCTCTATAATAGACTGCACTTGCAGTGTAGGAGGGAACATATTTCCTGAGATTGGAAAGGTAACTAGGCATAGGCCATATTTTATTATTTTGTTTTGTATTGTAACTATTCGTTTCCATCACTCTCTTTTGTTTCTAGTGGGACTTTATTCTTTCTTAAATAAACTTACTTTTGTTTTATTGTAAGTGCTCATAAGTACTGTGTATTATACAGCAGAGGCGGTTTAAGGTAAAACTGATAAATTGGGGTACACTGTTCCGTTTGGGAGCAGAAAATCTGAGATTTCCATGAGTAGCCAGTGTCAGGGGCTGGATTTCACAGGGGAGCACTTTAAGGGCACTTGGAGCACCTTCTTTTTAACATGGAAGGCAAAGACAGGGCTGGCATACCAGAGACAAGAGTGCTTGGGTGGTTGACAGAATGGTAGTGTTAAGGAGCTAATATTCAGCTACCAGAGGGAAGACACCCTCAAGTAACTCACAATCCTGGGTACCCCAAGAACCATCATAGAGCCACTTGTGGGTGATTATCTGTGATAAACTCATCTGAAATCCCATGGCACAAGAGATTTCCAATATATTATTACACAGTGTGTTGTGCAGCAGATCAATCTAAATGGGTGGGTGGGAAGTAAGTGATGTGTTCAGTCACAGAGACCCCCTTGGGACTGTCACCTGATGTGCTGAGTCTACTTCTGAGCCCATTTTCTCTGTTAGTTTGGGCTTCCAGAACCCTGTCTTTTTGAGCCAGGTACACTAATCTCCTGCAACACAGACCCAGGCTCTGACCCATGCCCCCAAAGCTGCAGATTTAACTGAAAAAGGCTTAGCAAGTGCTCCTGTCTCTAACACCCAGACACCCAGTTCTCAATGGGATCCAAACCCCAAATAAATCTGTTTTCTTCTGTATAAAGGTTATACAGGGTAAACTCATAAATTGTACGCCCTCTATAACACTGACCGAGAGATATGCACAGCTGTTTGCTCCCCCAGGTATTAATTACTTACTCTGTTTAATTAATAAGCAAAAGTGATTTATTAAGTATTAAAAGTAGGATTTAATAGGTTCTTCATAATAACAGACAGAACAAAGTAAGTTACCAAGCAAAATAAAACAAAACACAAGACTTAGCAAGACTAAGCTTAATACATTAGGAAACTGAATACAGGTAAATCTCACCCTCTGAGATGTTCCAATAAACTTCTTTCACAAACTGGACTCCTTCCTAGTCTGAGCCCAATCCTTTTCAGACCAACATTGTAGTTTATGGTCTGGATTCAGCAATCACTCACACCCCCGTAGTTTCTGTCCTTTGTCCCAGTTTCTTTCGGGCATCTCTTTGGAGAGGCCATCTCTTGAGCCAGCTGAAGACAAAATAGAGAGGCTTCCAGGGCCTTTTATATTCTCTCTCTTGTAGGCGGAAACCCCTTTGTTCTTCTGTGCAAAATCATAGCAACAAGATGGAGTTTGTAGCCACCTGGGCAAGTCACAAGTCCATGAATGATTCAGCTTTTTGCAGGCTGACGTCATTGTTTACCTGTTAGTTTGAATGTTCCCAGGAAAGCTCAGATGTGGATTGGCATCTCCTAAAGTCAGTTAAGTGTTTCTTGATTGGGCACTTACTCAGAATTCTCCTTTCTCAAGAAGCTGACCAAATGCTTCACAGATGCTACTTCGAATCAAACACACTGAGATACAAGTACATAGCCAATATTCATAACTTCAAATACAAAAATGATATACACATACAGACAGCATAATCATAGCTAGCAAAGTACAAACTTTCCATAGACACCTTACTTAAGCTCCTTTGTGCAAGATTTGGTGCAACTATAGGACCTTGGTTGCAACAATGATCTATACGGTCACAGTTCATGTCAATAACATCACAAAGTAGACCCTTAAAAAGAGATAATCTCTACTGTTTAATTCAAACAGATCAGCAATGGCCTTGCATCATGGACAATAAAGGATGTCAGTGATTTCAATGTTTCTTTTGTATTCTAGTTCTTGTATTTATTGCAGTTGACATTTAGATTCTTGATTTGTTTTATTCTGTAGTGCTTACGAGCCTAGTCATGGATTAGGACTCCACTGTGCTAGGCAGTGTACAAACAAAACAAAAAGACAGTACCCAGCCCAACGAGCTTACTATCTAAGCATAAGGCAAGAGATAACAGCTGGATAGGGACCAACCAACAGGAGAGCACAAGGAAACAATAAGACAATACTGATCAGCATATTAGGCACCTAAACTGCCTAACCATTGTCAAGTCATTCACTCCTTTCCAGACAGTGTATCTTTACTTTATGTAATTTTTTCTCCCTCTGTTATTTTGTTGTCTCAGTCTGTTGTTTTTTTGTTTTTCTGATAGGGATTGTTGGGAGAAAAAATGTTCCTCAAAAGGAATGTGTACAAAAATGGTATTATAAATGTAAACATTATACAGTGTTGAAAATGTTTTATATATCTCTGTTTAAATCGATCTGAGTCTTTTCATGCTATTTCTCTTCACGTCCATGGTGAAATATCACCTAGAAAGGCTCTTGAATCACATGCACATTTAAACAGGGCTGGAGGGGGCAGGGACTTAAATGGTGGACTTAACAAAGAATACGATCCAAATTGCCCAGCTGCATATGTTTGGAATAAGCGCATTGCAGAGTTGATTGGAGACTAATGTTTTGCCCTTTGTCATGGTTTCAGCAAACCTTTCATTACATTCAAGGCTGATTTTTGGATACCCATAGTATGATAATATTCCTTTTCATTTTCAGATGTTCTTTTGCTGAAATGCTAGTGCACAGCTTGATGAGGCTCTGCATATCCAAGTAATACATGATATCAGAGAAGCTGAAGGCAGACAATCCTATAACCAAAGCTTAGATACTACAGTGGCATCAGGGCTAGAGAGAAACCTAATATAAATATAGACATGACTGCTTTAAGAAGCTTAACTGGTCATTTATTGGTGTATATAAATTATAACTAGGGATGCAAACAATATCTAATTCACATTTAAGCTAGACACTAACCCAATCTCTCTGAAATTATGTGTAACTGCTTGGATTATATATTCTAGCAAAATGGCTGATGTTGGTATGGTTGCTCCCATGCTTTTTTTGGAGGGCTTTTCTAGGATGCCACCCCTTGCCTCTGCTCTTGGGGTGCTGAGGGCCCCACTAGTGGCCCAGGAAGTTGATAGAGGAGGGAAACGGGGAAGGGGTCTAGGCTTGCTCTTCACTCTGAGCCCCAGCCCCTCTCAATCCCTGTGGGTTTCTTACTCTCTTCCCCCTTGGGTAGTATTACCCTTGGTCCTTGATGCTGGGGGAGGGATTTCAGGGTAGCAGCCGTGTTAGTCTGTATCCTCAAAAAGAACAGGAGTACTTGTGGCACCTTAGAGACTAACAAATTTATTAGAGCATAAGCTTCCGTGGGCTACAACCCACTTCTTCGGATGCATATAGAGTGAAACATATATTGAGGAGATATATATACACACATACAGAGAGCATGAACAGGTGGGAGTTGTCTTACCAACTCTGAGAGGCCAATTAAGTAAGAGGAAAAAAAACCTTTTGAAGTGATAATCAAGATAGCTCAGTACAGACAGTTTGATAAGAAGCAAGTGTGAGAATACTTACAAGGGGAGATAGATTAAATGTTTGTAATGGCTCAGCCATTCCCAGTCCTTATTTAATCCTGAGTTGATTGTGTCTAGTTTGCATATCAATTCCAGCTCAGCAGTCTCTTGTTGGAGTCTGTTTTTGAAGTTTTTTTGTTTTAAGATAGCCACCCACAGGTCTGTCATAGAATGACCAGACAGGTTAAAGTGTTCTCCCACTGGTTTTTGAGTATTATGATTCCTCATGTCAGATTTGTGTCCATTAATTCTTTTGCGGAGAGACTGTCCGGTTTGGCCAATGTACATGGCAGAGGGGCATTGCTGGCACATGATGGCATATATCACATTGGTAGATGTGCAGGTGAACGAGCCCCTGATGGTATGGCTGATGTGATTAGGTCCTATGATGATGTCACTTGAATAGATATGTGGACAGAGTTGGCATCGGGCTTTGTTACAAGGATAGGTTCCTGGGTCAGTGCTTTTGTTCAGTGATGTGTGGTTACCGGTGAGTATTTGCTTTAGGTTGGGGGGGTTGTCTGTAAGCGAGGACAGGTCTGTCTCCCAAGATCTGTGAGAGTAAAGGATCATCTTTCAGGATAGGTTGTAGATCTCTGATGATGCGCTGGAGAGGTTTTAGTTGGGGGCTGAAGGTGACAGCTAGTGGTGTTCTGTTATTTTCTTTGTTGGGCCTGTCTTGTAGGAGGTGACTTCTGGGTACTCGTCTGGCTCTGTCAATCTGTTTTTTCACTTCAGCAGGTGGGTATTGTAGTTTTAAGAATGCTTGATAGAGATCTTGTAGGTGCTTGTCTCTATCTGAGGGATTAAAGCAAATGCAGTTATATCTTAGAGCTTGGCTATAGACAATGGATCGTGTGGTGTGTCCTGGATGGAAGCTGGAGGCATGTAGGTAAGTGTAGCGGTCAGTAGGTTTCCGGTATAGGGTGGTATTTATGTGACCATCGCTTATTAGCACAGTAGTGTCCTGGAAACTGACCGCTTGTGTGGATTGATCTAGGCTGAGGTTGATGGTGGGATGGAAATTATTGAAATCATGGTGGAATTCCTCAAGGGCTTCTTTTCCATGGGTCCAGATGATGAAGATGTCATCAATGTAGCGCAAGTAGAGTAAGGGCGTTAGGGGACGAGAGCTAAGGAAGCATTGTTCTAAGTCAGCCATAAAAATGTTGGCATACTGTGGGGCCATGCGGGTACCCATAGCAGTGCCGCTGACTTGAAGGTATATATTGTCCCCAAATGTGAAATAGTTGTGAGTGAGGACAAAGTCACAAAGTTCAGCCACCAGGTTAGCTGTGACATTATCAGGGATACTGTTCCTGATAGCTTGTAGTCCATCTTTGTGTGGAATATTGGTGTAGAGGGCTTCTACGTCCATAGTGGCCAGGATGGTGTTTTCTGGAAGATCACCGATGGATTGTAGTTTCCTCAGGAATTCAGTGGTGTCTCGAAGACAGCTAGGAGTGCTGGTAGCGTAGGGTCTGAGGAGAGAGTCCACATAACCAGACAAGCCTGATGTTAGGGTGCCAATGCCTGAGATGATGGGGCGTCCGGGATTTCCAGGTTTATGGATCTTGGGTAGCAAATAGAATGTCCCTAGTCGGGGTTCTAGGCATGTGTCTGTACAGATTTGTTCCTGTGCTTTGTCAGGGAGTTTTTTTAGCAGATGGTGTAGTTTCTTTAGGTAATCCTCAGTGGGATCAGAGGATAATGGCCTGTAGAATATGGTGTTAGAGAGCTGTCTAGCAGCCTCTTGGTCATATTCCAATTTATTCATGATGATAACAGCACCTCCTTTGTCAGCCTTTTTGATAATGATGTCAGGGTTGTTTCTGAGGCTGTACATGGCGTTGTGTTCAGCATGGCTGAGGTTATGGGACAAGTGATGTTGCTTTTCCACAATTTCAGCTTTTGCACGTTGACGGAAGCAATCTATGTAGAAATCCAGTCTGTTGTTTCGACCATCCAGAGGAGTATCCCTGCCCTTCTGCGGTAGGGTCTCCTTTCCTCTGGTTCTCTGGTCTTTCAATTCTCAGCAACACACTTCCAAGCTTCAGTCCTCTCTCCTTCTTCGCCCACACCCTGTCTGCCTGGAGCAAGGTTTTTTTATTAGGTTCCTGACAGGGCCTTAATTGACTACAGGTGCTCCAATTAACCTGATATATATCTATAGATATAGATAGATAGGATATCAGCATCACTCTATTAGAAGGGTCGGCAACCTGCGGCATGCATGCCAAAGTCGGCACGCAAGCTGATTTTTAGTGGCACTCTGCTGCTAGCTGGGGTCCTGACCGCCGGCCCTGCTCAGCCCGCTGCCAGTCTGGGGTTCCATCTGCCGCCCGCGCTGCAGTCTGGGGTTCTGTCCGCCAGCCCCTTCCAGGCGGGGTCCCGGCCGACGGCCCGGCTCAGCCCACTGCTGGTCTGGGGTTCCGTTCACTGGCCCCTGCCAGCCAGGATCCCAGCCACCGGCCCCGCTCAGCCCGCTGCCAGTAAATGTAACATGTATTACTGTCAGGTGAAACCTTAAATTAATGAAGACTTGGCACACCACTTCTCAAAGGTTGCCGACCCCTGCTCTATTACAACACATTTAGCCTGGAATAGGATAAACTATAGCTCTCAGAAGTTACTCATTATTTTCACCATTCTCTGCAGGGAGATTGACTAGCTCTCACTTTCTCTAGATCAGTGTTTCCCAAACTTGGGACACCGCTTGTGTAGGGAAAGCCCCTGATGGGCCGGGCCAGTTTGTTCTAGGTTGAGGTTGATGGTGGGATGGAAATTGTGGACACGGACACCTGCCGTGTCCACAGGTCTAGCCAATCGCGGCTCCCACTGGCTGCGGTTCACTGCTCCAGGCCAATGGGAGCTGCTGGAAGCGGTGCAGGCCAATGGGTGTACTGGCCACAGCTTCCAGCAGCTCCCATTGGCCTGGATCAGCGAACCACAGCCAGTGGGGGCCACGATCGGCCGGACCTGTGGACACGGCAGGTACACAAACCAGGGGCTTTCCCTATACAAGTGGCATTCTAAATTTGGGAAACACTGCTCTAGATCATAGTACTCCAGTTATTGTGCCATGAAGGCATTTGTCTCATTGAAGTCAAGGACATACTCACTAATAAATTTAGGGGCTTGGAATTTGCTAATCAGTAGCCATATATATGCAGTTGAATAGAAAAAATGCATATGCTGGCAATAGCGCTACATCCTAGAAAACACAAGTGGAATCACAGGGAATTAAGCACTTCTATTGTTTCTATTCCTTGAGTAAGGAACGTTTTAGTAGGAGGAGGAAACAACCAGCTATGGAAATGGATCAGATATTTGGTGTGCTCCATATTGCTACATTTAACAACATAAATTCACATTTTTATAGGAAAAATCCCACTATTTTATACAATTAAAATATACCATGTTTGGAATTAAGTACGGTATCAGAAAGAGATCAAGTCTAGTATTCTGATATTTCTAAATAAAGTAGAATCAATCACACTTTGGCCAATCATCCAATCTCACAACTGCCTGAATGCACTCCTGTGATCTGTACATCAGAAAATGATGTTAAGGTATTCTCTGCACTGGTGCCTGTGCATATATACCATTATGTTCACACTTCATAATGCAGGCCATCCACCATACTTTGACTTCCACCAGAATAGCCAGTGTAGTTAAAAAAGTTATGAGATGAATATATAATCTATGAATACATGATATTTAGCTTTGTTTGGCCCAAACAAGAAAAATCATAAACCAGTTTCAGAAAGGATTCAGTTCTCCAACCATCAGAAGCAATGTTATTTCAATGGCAAACTCTACTCCTCGACTGAAGGAAGATAAATTTAGTAACCTGAGTATAAGGTTTGAAATAGCTAGATTCCGAGGAAAATACATTCCAAACTAGAAGGAGTGTATGTACATTCAGGTTGATATCTTAAAATCTAAGATCCCATGTAGTTTGCATAGGCATTAAATATCTCATGTCACATATCAGAGTTTACCCCTGGCCATAATTTCCCATCTACTCCACATCTTGTACAATGTGGTGTCTGCAATCCTTGCCCCCCAGAAGTGGCAGCATTTTTGTAATGTCATGTGACATATAGATTGTCTGTGAAGCCCTTTTGGGGAGTTTCAGGGTGAAAGTAATTATATAAATGGAAATTTTCATTCTGCTTCCTTCTAAATGTCAGGGAGGCTTCTAAAAAAAAAAAAAACAGCCTACATAAATATATTAGCAATTGCTAAATAAGAAAGAGGGAATTATCTTCATCTCCAGCCACTGATTTCTTATTGCTTGGGTTGGTTACCACCTTACACCCTTTTCAATTGCTCAATCGCAACTTGGTGCTGATAATGCAAGTTTAATCCAGGTGCTGTCAATTACAAGGAATCTGCACATCAGGTTTGAACAAATGCTAACTGAATTTGAAAGCAATGAGGCACAGTGCTGTAGTAACCCTGGCAGAGGGCCTAGCTTTTAAGCTGTCTACAGACTTCAACAGTGAAATGTTTGAAGGGAAAGAATATGTGTTGGCAAGAGTGCTTGATCCACGTTTCAGGGGAATAACTGAAACCATACTTCCTCCAGTGCAGACCAAGAACATTGGAAAGATGTTTTCATAAATAAAGTGCTGCCGGCCATGCTATTCTC
Source organism: Malaclemys terrapin pileata (assembly GCF_027887155.1). Classification (NCBI taxonomy): domain Eukaryota; kingdom Metazoa; phylum Chordata; order Testudines; family Emydidae; genus Malaclemys; species Malaclemys terrapin. The sequence goes on along the minus strand of NC_071509.1, from coordinate 39,736,328 downwards.
TACCTTCTTCTTCCTCAGATCCCAGAAAGTTAAATACAGTGCATGAAACAGATTTCAAATGTCTTGGAACATCCCAAAATACAAGAGACTAGTGAAATAACAGCCACATTGACACCAGCTGCAGGAAAAGCAAAAAAATGTTAGCATATCTGTATTGACTGCAAATGAACATATGGATACTGTGACAAATTAATCCACATGTTCCTGGATAGCTGGCTAGGAATGGGACCCTATAGACCATGATCAAGGAATAGAGACTATACATTTGTGTTTCTAGTGATCTTCTTTTATGATTAGAGCAGTACAAAAAAATCACACTGTTAGGAAGAGTGTTGAAGAATGTTTTCAACAGCTTCACAACACTAATGGTTGGCCTGAGTTTGGCTGTCTGTTTATATTTTTAAACACCCATTTAAAATAAAATATAAGGCTTTCTGGCAATATGAGCAACTACTGAGAGTACAGTTTACCCTAGCCCGGTCGAAATGTGTTGTAATAGAGTGATGCTGACACTTATTTGCATATCAAATGATTTCAGCCGGCTTACTTCTGTGAAAGTTTTTCTTTGGAATATTTGAACAGCCAAAGTAGCATTCTTGTACAGCTCTATAAAGATGGCAAACAATCAACATCTTTTCCTCCTGATCTCCTTGTAGTTACAAAAGGTCTTGTTTAGACTTACCATCCATATGTAATCTTTCAAGTAAGGGGAGATTTGTATGTAATGCAGAAACATCTTTACAGGACAAGCAGCCTCACCAGCATCTTGTTATGATACTGGACTGGAGAATGGACATTTATGCAGAATCAGTGACTATTTGCACAATGAAAGGCCCAAAGGCTTCAGGGGAAAAAATATTATATTTTATTGGAAAGACGTTTCTAAAAGACAGGTGAGAGGTGCTTTTGAAAATCCTACTAAGTGCCTAAAGATGCAGAGAAGCACCTACATAGCTTTAAAAACCTGCCAGTTGCCATCAATAAAATGGTATAATACTTCTTTACCTCACAGGGGTGTTGTGAGGATAAAGACTGTGATGCATTCTCATTGGATACAATAACCTTAGGAGCCCTAGGTGCCAAAAATGCATAGATATGGCAGATTTAATAAAAACCAAGGATAACTTCAAGAACTTTGCTATTCAGTCAAAACTTGGATTGATGCAGGTGATCTCAAAGATACTTCTAATATCAAGGGTGAGTGGAAGTTAGGAGAACTCTGATAATGGACACTAGAGCTGGATGAACAATTCATAATGAACAATGCATTAAACAAATTTAGACCTTTGTCCATTTGCAAATTGTTCACAAACAAACTAACTTTTATAAATGTCTTCACTATTTGCAATTGTCCAGCTGCTGTATATTTTTTGTAAACAAATTTTAGCTGATGGCTTATTTGTAAAATTTTTGGAGACTATTCTTTCAAATAGTAAATATCCAAAATTCAATATTCAGACTGTGATTGTTATTATTTCAGTTTCTTGAAATTATATATTTGACTTTGAGTATATAACCATTTTACTTTTGTTTTAATTTGAAACAATTTTTGGCTTATAGTCCCAAAATGCACTTTCTGGAAACATTTCTATGAATAAAACTACTCACAAAAATGTTTGGAAAAAAGATTATTTAAAACAAGAAAAGAAATGAATACTGTTAAAGGAAATTTTTTTGTTTGTAAAACTGAAGGCCAGTTGCTGCACGTAGCAAAGGTGGAGAGAGAAAGAGAGTGGATTCGAAGAACGTTGAAATGATGACTGTTTGAATTCACCCTAGATGATCTCATTTTAAGCAGATGGGCTACCAGCTTCCTAGGTTCAAACCTGAAAAGGTTTCATAGGCAAGCTTTGACATATATAGAATGGTGGAGAAGGCAGCCTGTACTTAACCCAAATAATCTGACATGCCTTTCTTCCATCGTACAAAAATAAAGTGGAAGATGGAATAATTGTGAAACAAATGATAATAGTAAAAGCATTAGTTTTCTAATTAAACCATCAATTAAAATGCAAGGAGTATGAGAAATAAGCTAGATGTGTTACTGATATGATTTAGTGGACATAAATATTACACGTCATAACTGAAGTTTAGAAACTTTGGACCAGATCTTTGGCTGCTGTACTTTTGTCTACAGAACTATGACAGTTTACACCAACTGAGGATCTGGCTCAATATCTCCTGTTTCTATCTGTTTTACTTTCCCTGAGTCTCTTAACTCATCTGTAAAATGGGGAAAGAGCTAATGAAATAATAACTCAGATCTTCAACTAGTATACCATCAGTGCAGATGTTCTGATGTCAGTGGTGCTATGATGACTTACATCAGCTGAGGATCTGGACCAATGTTTCAAATTATTACATACAGTAAGTACAACATAAATGCACCTTGATATGAGAAAGAGGTAGAGAAACTGGAAGGAGTTCAGAGAAAAAGAATAAAGTTGATTAAGAAACTGGAGGGATTAATTTATGGAGATTAAGATAATTAAATAGATGTAACCAACCTACATGATGACTAAAGCGAAATATGATAAATACCTACATGCATAAAAGAAAAAAACAAGTATTTAGGATTAAATTAGAAGCTAAGATGTTTGTAGCAAGAAACAGGTCTTCTTATGTGTTTGTTTCATGCCTAGCATAATGTGGCCTTGTTGTTCTTTGCGGCCTCCAGATTCTATCCTAATACAACTAATAATAATAAGGGTAACCCCAAAGGGTGCCTTTAGAAACAAGCTGAGGAAACTGAACACAAGAAAAATAAGGCTGAATATCAGGAATTAAGTCTGTAAACAAAACAGTTGAAATTCAATATTGTTCCTACACTTAATTCAACAATACAGTTCTGCATGAAGGTTATACACCAATATTACATTATTTTTTGTAAAGCTAAGAATGATCTTGTTAATGCATCCTGCTCCCTAAGGGTTATTTTTTTTATTCAGAAAGGTTCTTCAAGAACAACAAAGAAGGTAGTTGCAGAGTAAATGAAAGTGTAAATGAAGAACCCAAGAGCCAAGGCACACTGGTTTAATGCCGAAAAGGACAGTAAAGAAGCTGTTCTTTCAGGAAAAACAGCAGAACCTCCAGAAGAGAGTTTCATTTCCACAGACAGTTACAATAGTAGGAACAATTTCTCATTAAAATTGCATTGCATCTTCAATTGTTATTACATATACTTGGCAGCCATTGCTTTCAGTGTGCAATTCTGTGCATACAACCCACATGGTCATGAAAATTACACATATGCAACAATTACCGTACATTAGGCAGTTGACCAAAAAAAAATATTATTTGTTAAATTATACTAGAAAAACACTGGCAACAGAGTTCAAATTTTGAGCAATGAATACGGTTTGAGCAATGAATACAGTCATAGACAAGGCCCTTAGCTATCTGTAACTTTAGAGTTGAAGAATTGTCTACTGAATGCTAAATTTGTTAGTCTCTAAGGTGCCACAAGTACTCCTGTTCTTTTTGCGGATACAGACGAACACGGCTGCTACTCTGAAACTTGTCTGAGACAATTCACTAGATCATCATAAGGTCCAGGCTTTCCTTTTTCTTCTGATGAGTGATTTTTATGTGGAAGTATCTATCACACTTTTCACCAGCCTTTACCATTTGGATGAAAGGGACATGATGAATTAATTGAATTAGCAAATGTATTGTTCAAAGATCAGTGTCCAAAAGAAATCATTACATATTAATAACCACATTAAGTAACCCTTTTACTGGAGCATTTAAACAGTTATTTTTGGTGTCAGGGACTTCTGTGCTGACTCAGCGTTCCTTTGTAGTTATGTAACATGGACAATTCTAGAAATGGTGGTAATGATTGTGGGTGCTAGTTAAGGAAAATAAGTTTGTTTTTGTATTTTATTTTATTTTATTTTATTTTTGATTTGCTGTAGGATCATATTGCTCCAATTAGCAGATGTGCTCTAGAAGCCATTATTTTGCTTTTCATATAATCTTGCAAATCCAAGCCCCAAACTGAATAGTGGTTTAGAGCTTATTACTATTTTGTCTAAATCATTGCAGTTCAGGAAATGTAGGTTAAAGATTTTAGGCTTGGTTCTGCCTTGTAAGTTGCATAGTGATTTACACCTGTGTAGAGCATACAAGAGATGTAAATCAGAATAGAAATGTTTTACATCTACTTTGCAATGTAGGTGCATATGGTTGCAAAGTTGCAAGACACTGGAGACTCAGACCCAATGCTTTCTTGTCCCTACTGTATGACCACACAAGGCCAGTTTTTATTTTGTGAAACATCACTTACAAAAGTTGTTCTGATTTGAGTTTTATTGTATTTAACTACCAAGAGAGTGGTTTCATTAAAGAAGAGGATGGATTCAGTCTTCCAGTTCTGATCCTTTTCTAGTACTAATGAGAGTTACAAGGCAATATTGGAAGATGATACAGCCCTAGAAATATGAGTGGAATTGTGAAAAATGTAGCAGAATTTTTTGTAATACACCACATTGTACCTTCATTTAAAAAAACAAAACAAAAAACAAACAAAAAAAAACAACGTAAGCCAACGTTGGTAACACCTTAACTGATTCATTTTTTGTGTAAAACATTTGAACTTTTTTGATAAAGTTCACATTTTCAGATCTGGTCCTTAATATTGTGCTTGCAAAAATGCAAAGGCACCTGCCTATGTGCAAAATGCTTCCTTTTTGTGCTATAACACAATTTTCATGGAAAAAATGAATTTGTATGGACAAATTTGATTTGAATATCTTATTGATCAAATTCATATGCAAATTCCTGAATCCAGTACATAGGCAAAAATGTTCATGCAAATGTTTTGCACATGGCTTTAAGTCAATTTGTGACCAACTTTGAGATTTCTATATATTATAGCTTCCTGCATATTTCAGACTATGGCACAGAAAAGTCAGTTCTAATACTCAAAGAATCCATCTTCATGGCAAAAGCTTGAAGCTGCATCTTAATTGTCATAATGCTTATCCTCTCTGAATATTCTGACATAGCCAGTGAAAAGGCACTATTGTCCTGTCTATATGACATAGTTGGAGTAAATAGTACAACAGTACAAGGACTCTAGTAATTCATCTCCAATAGGATCCAAAGAGAGCAGATAGGCAAGTGCTCTTTTTCTCTCAAAATCCTCATCTGTAGAAATCTGCAGGAGTCCTTCCTCACCATCCTTCATTTCAGCTTACCATTTGGGGAGGTGTTGAAACTCAAACCAGGCAAGACTGAAGCTCAAGTGATTAGTTTTATCCTATAAAATCTGAAGTGGGATTTGGCTACATTAGAGAATGTCTGTATACACAAGCACCAAATACATGGTCAAGATGACAGGGTTTAATCAAAAGAAGGCTGATGGTAGGCATTTTTGGTAGAGAGTCTTCAGTTGAGGAATTTACTTGCTCATTGGTCTGTCAGAATCCAGATTTGCTCACCTTTAGGAATGTGGTAAGACAGTTATTATCTCAGGCAATTTCTATTATGATGGGCTGCTTCTCTGGTTGGGCTCAGAGTGGGAAGTGAAGATTGTATTTGTGGCTTGAATGTATTGTTTGGCGGATATTGCACCATTAGAATTTTGTGTATCCTGAGTCTTTGGCTCAGAGAGTTTGTGTAGTCCACAAACAGTAGGGCTTCAGAAGGATCCCTGAAAGAGTGGAGGGAATATGCATGACTAGTCTGCTACATTAGAATGTCATCCTCCAAGATATAACATTCTAGATACTTCTAGAAATAACAGGGAAGAAAATTGTGTCCAGAGGTAAATAAGGAAATTGCTGGGGGTGGGGAAGGAGGAGAAATACCCACAGATCAGTAGTTATTTAATGGGTCTGGAAATTCCTGATTCTTTGCAGAAGTAGTTGTGCCATTTATAGATGGGTACTTTGTTTTCTAAAACAAATGTATCTGAGGCATATTCAATCTAGCATAGCTCTTGGTCTGCCAATTTGTAATTTTTAACTTTTTGGCTGCCCTGTTGGAAAAATATATATTAGACAAAAACATTGAAATCATAAATGAAAATTTTTAGTAGTATGCCTATAGAAATTAGTTTTGAATTATTATAATTCAGAACATTCGTGAGATTTCTTTACATTGAGACTGCCAAGGTTGTTACAACTGGAAGTGAAGTAGTCCTGGGAAATGGAGGATTACAATCAATGAAAGACACACACACACACTCATATTATATAAAGTTTATTTTAACTGTCAAGACCTCACCAATACTCCACTGTGTACATAGTTGTAATCAGAAAGTATATACCACACTATGTATGTGCAGATTTTTAACATTAATATTATGTTTATTATCAGCAATATTATGTCTTACTTAACTATGTATAACCTATGAACCTAAGTCTACTGAATGAAGAATGTGAGTGAGGCCAATGATTCTCCAATAATGGACCATAATGGTCATAGTACTCTTCTTTGTTGTCCATCAGACCACAAAAATAGAATGTAGTAGGGGGAAAAAAGGGGTAGTGGAATTAAGAAATTGAATGTGTGTGGAGGGAAGAGGGAAGGTCTTGTAAAATATGTTCCAAAGAAAATGTGAGACCTGGTTTGCAGTATTACATACTGTGCTGTACATTGCTAGATGGCATGAGCTTTTGAAATGCAACAGAGAGAGAATTTGTTCTTGGACTAAGCCGAGAGAGAAAGAGAGAGAGAGGAGCTGTTTGCTCTTGATACACGTCTGATAAAGAGCTGATTTCAGAGTAGCACCCATGTTAGTCTGTATCCGTAAAAAGAACAGGAGTACTTGTGGCACCTTAGAGACTAACAAATTTATTTGAGCATAAGCTTTTGTGGGCTACAGCCCACTTCATCGGATGCATAGAATGGAAGATATAATCAGAGTATATATATATATATATATATATATATATATATATATATATATATATATATACAGAGAAGATGCCATACCAGCTCTAAGAGGCTAATTAATTAAGATGACCTATTATCATATTATCAGCAGGAAAAAAGCTTTTGTAGTGATAATCAAGATGGTCAATTACAAACAGTTGATAAGAGGTGTAAGGATAGTTATCATTAGGAAATAGATTCAAGTAGTGTAATGACTCATCCATTCTGGAAAGCTTATGCTCAAATAAATGTGTTAGTCTCTAAGGTGCCACAAGTACTCCTGTTCTTTTTTGATAAAGAGCAGTTATTCTGATTGCCAGAGAGTTCCTGAGTTTAATTTTAAATGTTTAACTTTTATACATGATTGATTATTTGGATAAAATCACTCATTCGTTATGATAAAAATGTCAAAAATAATGGTAAACAGTTGGTTAAAAATCTTCCTTCTAGTTGCCAATACCTTTATGAATAATAAACAGGGGCTATACAAGCTGTCTCCTAGAACCCATACCCCACTTAAAATGAGGGTAGGTTCAGGATTCCAGTGCCTTCTGCTAACAATCAGTCAGTCCCACAAACTTTCACAGATCTGTGCTGATGAAGTTGGCATTGTTTTAGTCTCCCTTGTCCCCCCTCCCTCCAAATAGCCTTCCCCAGATTTATCTCCTTCCCCGACTTTGGGCACATTTAAGTTTTACTATTTCTTGTAATTTAAGTGGATACATTTCCCCCACTCTTTCTGGACCTGCACCGAAACCTGGGAATTTCAGAAAAGATTAGTGGTCATCATACCCCTCCCACCATCATCTTAAATTTATGTAATCTTCTGTGGGATGGGAAATGGCCTGACATTACCCATTTTCCAGACACAAAAAGAGAGAGATCCTGAAAGTGAGAGCAGATATTACCTAATAATCCTTAACAAGATAGCTAGGGAGCTTCTGATTGTTCCTAGCGAACACACTCTGGATGGGACAGTCCATAATCCTAAATGCATGGGTAATGCCTGTGAAGCTACTGCTATCGGGATTATAGGGCACTCCCAGGCTAGCAGTTAATTCAGAAGGAGATGGTATGACAGGTGTTTTTGTGGGAAGTGTATTGTCACACATCTCTCCAAAGATTTGAGTTAGGAAGTTATGCAGTCTGACCACATGAATCATAGAGTTATTGGCACTGAGTTTCTTTAGGTTCTGTATCCATGCAATGACAATGTGTCTAACCTTTCTATTTACTGTATTTTTGAAAACACAAACAAAAACCATAAGGTATAAAGAAAAATAATGAAAAAAAAAAAAAAAAAAAAAAGCATGGCCAGGACTCTTTAGATTTAAATTCATTAACGTTTCCCTTGGGAAGCAGAAAATTCCAAGACGATTCCTTTGTGAAGTTTAACCCAAATCATTCCAATCTGGAGCCTGCAAGAATCTGAGCTCTTTGTCCTCAATCCTGCAAACCACTTGATCTTGTAATTTATAAGCACTTTAATTGCTCCATTGAGTTCAGTGGGATGACTCTCACATTTAAATTGCAGTGCAAGATTACAGCCAAACTGATCAGCATTTGTAGGATCCAGCCCACCATTGGTGGGAGTTGGGGGCAGGGACTCATAGTTCATTTAGCCAAATCTTTGTATACTAGGGCCCTCTTTGCTGGCTATAGATCCCATTGATCTCCCTCAAGCTCTATCAGAAGAACTTAGAGGAATATGATGTATGTTCTCCATTTATCTGTCCATTCAGCAGCCTTCCTGCACTCCAGACCTTGCTCAGCCATTTCTCCAGCTTAGAATCCATTAACCTACGGGGTCTTCAGGGTACAATGGAGGAGGAGGATACCGCCAGGGCCGGTATGTGCTTGGGGCGGCACCTGGAGGGGGGAGGCGTGGCGCAGCACTCTGGCCCGAGAGTGGGGCCGCGACTGGGCTCTGGCCGGTCAGGGAGAGTGGAGCCGCAGCGGACTTGCCGCCCTCTCTCGGCGCTCCGGCCGGTCGGGGAGAGTGGGGCCCCGGCCAGGCTCGCCGCCCTCCCCCAGGTGCTCTGGCCGGTCGGGGAGTGCGGAGCCGTCGCTGGTCTCGCCATCCTCCCCCCGACGATCTGGCCACCGGGGAAAGCGGGCCCGCGGCCGGGCTCGGTGCCCTCCCCTGCCACGCTCCCCGCGGGGGGGCAACGGAACACTTTTTTGCCTGGGGCGGCAAGAAAGCCAAAGCCGGCCCTGGATACCTCAAAGGTGAGTGCCTGTTCTTTAAAGGAAGGATAACCATACTATGGAGTCCTTCTGCTTCCCTAGCGCGGACACTAAATATCTAAAATATTACAAGTAGAATAGTAGGGAATACAACACAGTGCCTCTTCAGAAACTCAGGGACTCAGAAGTAAAGGCATTCCAAAAGACAAGCTTGGCTGAATAATCTTAACATAGCCATTTTACACAGTAGTATTTTCCATTCTTGTTTCCCTTTTTAATTGAAAGCCTTAAACTGCTGTTAAGACAGTAAATACAGGTAGCTGAATGATATCTATAGGATAAAATATTTGAAGAATTGAAGTATTTTTTGGTTTGGCAACACTGAAGATATATTCTTGGATTTCTGCATATGTATTCATTATTCATAAGGATTAGCTGGATAAGTTGGCTGAATCACTTTCAGAATGGATGATTCACAAACTGTTCACAACAGCTATTCATTATTTGTGGGCAGTGACCAAACTGGATGACCTACAAAAAATTTAAACTAGGAAAAAGAATGATAAAAGTAGATAAAAGATGGCAAACAATGAATACTGGGTAACAATATACTTTGGGCACCATTTTTTGAGAATCTGTTATTCTAGGGTGACCAGATGTCCCTATTTTATAGGGACAGTCCTGATTTTTGGGTCTTTTTCTTATATAGGCTCCTATTACCCCCCCCACCCGCTGTCCTGATTTTTCACATTTGCTGTCTGGTCACCCTATGTTATTCTCAAATACTTTGATGGATATTATTAGTCATCCAAATATTAATGGGCAATAATAGCATGGCCCCATTAATTGAAATGTATATATATATTTGAATTGCTTATATTTCTGTTTTTTTTAATCATTCAACCAGTGCTAATATATTCCATAAAATATAAGGGATATGCATAATGGCTAAGTCAATTTTACAAGAGAGAGCCTAACTTTTGAAAATTCCTGTCTTTTGAATGTTTGATTTTGTAACCTTAATTCTGTTTGGTTGGTTAGTTCTCATGCTCTTGATTGGACAGCATAGAGTCCACCAGATGTGTTATGTGCCTCCAGGATGTTCTGTCGTGAAACAAATCTGTTGCATTATGGGGTAAAATGACTGTGAGGGACAGAGTTCTCTTGATGCTGTCATAACTATAAAGGGAAGGATAACAGCTGTCCTGTGTACAGTACTATAAAAGGGTTAAGAAGCTCAGGTAACCTGGTTGGCATCTGACCCAAAGGACCAATAAGGGGACAAGATACTTTCAAATCTTGGGTGGGGAAGGCTTTTGTTTGTGCTCTTTGTTTGGGAGTTGGTTCGCTCTTGGGACTGAGAGGGACCAGACATCAATACAGGTTCTTCACATCTTTCTAAACAAGTCTCTCCTATTTCAAACTTGTACATAAATAGCCAGGCAAGGCGTCTTAGTTTTACTTTGTTTTCTCAACTTGTAAATGTACCTTTTACTAGAGTGTTTCTTTGTTTGCTGTACTTTGAACCTAAGACTAGAGGGGAGTCCTCTGAGCTCTTTAAGTTTGATTACCCTGTAAAGTTATTTTCCATACTGATTTTACAGAGATGATTTTTACCTTTTTCTTTAATTAAAAGCCTTCTTTTTAAGAACCTGATTGATTTTTCCTTGTTTTTAGATCCAAGGGGGTTGGATCTGTATTCACCAGGAGTTGGTGGGAGGAAAGAGGGGAATGGTTAATTTCTCCTTGTTTTAAGATCCAAAGGGGTTTGGATCTGTATTCACCAGGGAATTGGTGAAGGTCTCTCAAGGCTTCCCAGGGAAGGGAACTAGCCTTGGGATGGTGGCAGCGGACCAGAGCTAAGCTGGTAGTTAAGCTTAGAAGTTTTCATGCAGGCCCCTACATTTGTACCCCAAAGTTCAAAGTGGGGATGCAGCCTTGACAGATGCCATCCAGCCATCAGTTTTAGGTTTTCTAGGGGGTCTTTTCCATCCTGCTTTCATTGGGTCAAAGTCAAAGATAATTCTTGCAGAGAAATTGGTAGGCAGTTGAAATAGATGACGATATGAGATTAGAAAGTATTGGGTGACCATTTGAGAGAGCAAGGCATGTTTACTTAGAAAATAGATCTCTTCATTCAACTTGAAATCATACCATGTGATGTATTCAATCATTTGAAGATACTTCATGAATGAAAAGAAATTGGACACTGGTCTTGAAAGTGAGGAGCCATGTTTAAAATCCCATAAGTCAGAATACTGAATAGAAAAGCATTATATATCCTCAGCTTCATATCTCTCCTTATCCAGGTTCTTTGGTTTGTGAAAGACATTCTTAATGAAGCACCCCATTACTGGCAACGGTTTTGCAGGATGAGGTTCAGGTTCTTTTTTGGTACCACCCATGTTATGAACAACAAAGCCAAGGAAGATGAAATGACTGACATTCTTGAATGGGTAGTTGTCCACTAAGAAGTTTGAGCCTGCAGTGTCTTCAAAATCAATTACCAGAAGAATTTTGGTTTTACCCCAGTTATTTTCAGGTCAGTATTTGCCGCTGATTTTCCCAGGGCTTTAAATGCTAAAATTAGCATGTCAGTTGATTTGACAATTAGCAGTATGTCATTAGCAAAATCAATAACAGTGAGGTTCTGATCAAGGCATATGCCTAAAGTGCAGCTACTTAGTGTTGGGTCAAGTACATAGTCTATGATGCCTCTGAAGAATTCTGTAGCAGCAACACATCCTTGTTGTATGCCCAGCCTAATTTGGAAGAAGGTAGTTATTTTCCCATTTACAAGAACATGGCTGCAGTCAACATAAAGATGATGGAACATATTAGAGTTTGTCAGGAAGGCCTCAAGTTTCAAGATCAGCCAAAGTAATTCCCTGCCAACAGAGTTAAATGCGGTCTTGATATCTGCAATGCACTGTGCGCAAGGGACTTGAATTCTCATGTTGTCTCAATAAGCTTTCACTTTATATATTCTACAGTGTGTGTGTGTGTATGTGTGTAAGTGTGTGTATAAAAATAATGCAGCCACACTTTATGGAAATAATGGCATTCCGATAGATGAGAAGGCAATTATAACCATACCTGGCTTCAGGACATGGAGATGCAGTTGATAGCAGAATCTATAATAGGATAAATTTGGTTTTACTGTAGTTATAGAGAATCTTTCATACTCTTGGTAAAGTAGCTTAAGATCTCTATTAAGTAGTGAGTAGATACCAGTAATGCATGTAATTGTATAGCCAAATGCTGCATCCATTAAATGCTCAGCAATAGTTCACATATAGCCTTGCACATTACAGTCTGTTATTGAAAAAATGTAATATTGATCAACACCCTGAATTTCACCACTAATCTTTTTGAAAAAAGTCTAATAGGATTTAAAAACTACTAGAGATGAGCAGAAGAAAAACATCCAACAATTCAGCATCCTTCAATTGCACTGCAACATCAGCATTGTGTACATGCCCCAGTCTTAGCATGAGTGTGACCATTCAGGTCACCTGCACCTGTATTTCCCCTCTAGTCCACCAACGGCACCCACTTTCAGGCTTCTGGCTCCCCAGCCATCATCTTTCTTGGATGCATATATTCTGACTGGAGGTTGTCCATGCTGTGTCATTCTCCTGTTTACACTATGAATTTCTCAGCAAGTTAGACTACCTAACAAGGCCTGCTTTGCTTTCTTCTCAGAAGTTATAAGCTGTGTAATTGCCCATAGGTATTAGTTACCACCTAACTTTTCCTAAGCAAGTACACTTATTCTTCAGGTGAAAGCATTACTAAGAAAATATATTAAAGACAATAAAAGAACCTACACACATACTAATAAGCTTATCAGAGATTGTCCCAACTCCAACAAGGCCTCTGGCCAGTGAACAGTTCTTCATATCCCACAAAGGTTTTTTTCTGTGCTCATAAGGTCATAACATCTGTTAGTTCAGAACAACCACACTCATGAAAAATTTAGTGCCTCTTTTAGACAGCCTGGGTCTTTGTTATGGGGTTAGACAATTCATAGACAGTGGGTGTCATGTCAGGTCATAGCTTCAAAAAGCTGGGGGGGAGTTGTTTGTTTGGTTTTGGGGTGGTGGGTTTCGCATAACCAGAGTTACATTTGCATACATCTCCCCTTAAGGATTTCCTGGGAAACCCACTTCACTTTAAGAGTTCACTTTCTTTCAGATATTTTTTGAAGCTCATAACAGTTCCCAGGCTTTACATTAGTCAGATCATCTCCCGCTCCCCCCACCCCACCCAGCAATATTACATATAATCCCACAATAATACATTAACATTGGAATTTTAATACTATGCATTCTGAAAATACTTAAACTTAGTTCAATAAGTTTTAACTTAATTCAGTGAAGTTTTCCCAGGCTGTTGCAAGAAATTGCCATATCTGTCACAATGTCTTCTGTAAAATGTATGCATGTACATATACACACAGTTTAAGTTACATATCTTTGGTCTTACTATGCCTGTGGAATCAGGATAAATAAGGACAAATTTTAGCCATTATGTTCTTTGTTAGAGGGTGAAAAAAGTAGCAAGCTGCAGACAAACTGTGGGATAATTCTATGGAGACTTACATCCGAGGTAGCCTTAATAATGTCAATGGGATTGAATAAGGAGTAAGTCAGGGCAGTATTTGTCCATATGTCTTTAAATGCACATATAACACCTGACATCTCAACCAACAACTAGAGAATCATTTTAAAAAAAAATTTCAATCTCTATCTAATTCTCCTTCATTTAATAACCTATTTAACCAGCAATTGAGTTACCCACAAAATATCTTTTAAATTGATTCAAAAGCTGCTGCCACAGTGAGAACCAATAGGGTGGAACAATATATTAAAAAGACACAGCACAATACTTCAAAGAATGCTATTATTATATTAGATGCAGTGCTTTCTATAAACACTTTTGACACCCTGCTGGCTGAGCCATCTATATAGGCTGAGTTTTCAAAGAGTATTATTTCTTCCATCTTCAGATGCACCATTGAATTGTCAGTTTGAGCCTGAAGATTTGTGGTTTTCTTTTAATCTATATGATGCTTTTACAGAAGGAAGCTAAAATAATTTAGCAAGAAGAAATATACCTTAATTATTATATGGCTTCTCTCTCCTCACATCTTCTGTTCATATCCTTCTTCTGACAAATGTGATCTGCTTGGTAATAGTTTATGAATACTGAGTGTTGACCTGGTTATTGGGAAATTTACTGTATGCCTATACTGGGTGAAATTGACAGGGCAGCTAGGAAAACAATAAAGAAGGGAAAACAATGGGTCAAATAGGATAGAAGGGAGGATTCAATGTTTGTGATCCCTCTTGTGGCAGCAATTCTTTCTAGCCCCTCAATCACCCACTGCTGATTGTTATGGTCCTGTGGTGGCCTTTTCTTGTGACTTGGCCCTACAGCCACGTCAGATTGTAGTTACAACCATTCTGGGGGTAGCATAGTCCCAATCATTAAGTCTGGTCTTTCGTCCTGAAGTCTAGGCCCTGAGGTCCTCACCACCTTCTCTCAGGGTTTTAAATTATTCTTAATCCTTATATCAGGGGGCTTTGTGCCACTTTCCCCACTGCCTGGTAAGAGAACCCAGGCCTGGGTTCTAGTCCAGGGACTCTCGCAAAAGCAACCAAGGTCAGCTCTGTCAGATACTTTGCTGCTTCCTTCCTACCATTAGCCTTTTTTCAGGCCTGTTCCCCAACCTGTTCCTGAGTTCTTTGTAACACGAAAGACCTTTCACAGCTTCTCTTCAGGAGTCCAGTTCCTACCCCTGTGTTGGGTTCAGACACAGGAGTTTAATCCAATCCTGTATCTCCCAAGTATCTTTTCCTCACTGCCAAGTTTCTTCGTTGTCCTACAGGAGCCTTCCTGTTCCCCTCAGGTCTCCTCACTCTCTGCTACTAAGAGAACGACTGCAGACAGAGTTCTTCTTTCTTGCCCTGCAGCCTGTCAAACTTCAATTCAAATGTTCCTTCAGCTTTACAGTCACTGCTTCTTGGGACTGCCTCTGGCTTCCTCCTGGCTCAGAACAACCTACTTCTGGCCCCAGGATTCACTCAGCCTCTTCTTAGCTCAGAACCCTTTTTTTCTGGCTCCAGGCTTCTCGCTTCCTTTAGCCCAAGAGAGGAAAGTCCCAGCTATTTGTCTCATGAATCTCTTCCCTGGTCTTTTTCCTACTGGGCTGCACTCCTTCATTTATGAAGACCCAGCTCCTCCACAGCTGGCTTTGATCACCAATTATGCCTTAAGACCTCTGCAGGAGCCACCCAGTAGCCTGTTTGGTTTTGGGTGCTTGTTAACCTACCGTTAACCAGTGTGGGGTTTATATACCTCATCACAATAAGCTACCCAACAGTAACAGTAGAGGGGAAGGTTGTTGGAGGATAATGGGAGAGCTACTGGATTTGAGGACTTTGACTTGACCTCCTGTGGAGCCTAGCGAACTGGTTTGGATAAGCAGGACAAAAGCCTGATATTTGAAAAGGACAAACAAACTATGGCTGGATAAAAAGACACTTTCTTTCCAGAGCAGGGCAAAGTTGTTGGGGAGCTCTATCAATTTGATAAAGGCACCTGCTGGGGTATCTGAAGAAGTCAGGCCTGCCTAGGCTATCATCAGGGAATGGTAAGCCTGTGAATAAGATAGACAAGACATGCTTATAAACATTTCTTTAAAAGTATTTTTTCTTTAAATGCTTTGTTCCTACTGTAAAAATTAAACAATGTTTTTATGTTAAGAAGGCTGTCTGGTCACTGTATTCATGAATGGTTGCAGGACCCAAAGGGAAGAACTACAAATGTCCAATCAATACATAAGGTACTGTAGCCTAGAACCTGGTCTAAGAGAGAGGGAGAAAAGTGGAATTCTACTGCAGGAGAGTAAAGGCACAAAGCCTGAGACCTGAGATACAAGGAATGGGATAGAGATGAAGCTAGCCCTAAATCACAGCACTGCTACCCCATCTATCTAAGTAATTATATTGTTTCCATCTCCTTGGCATCTCTCTCACCCTGCCACCCCATTGCCTTGCTCACCTCAGGTAAACCTCACTAAAGTAAAAGAATTATTAGTGATACAATCTATACCATATATGGCACAGAAGTGATTGAGTTTGTATTTGCCAGTAAAGTTGTCCTACAGATGTTCTTATTTTATTGTGGTGTTGGGTAAAATGGATTCCTTCATAGGTTGTGTGTGTATGTGTGCACACATTCCATCTTAGCTGCAATATTCTCTGTCATCCTTCACCATTAGAGAGAGAGACAGTATTTTGTCTAGAATCTAGTTAGATCTTGGATTTATTTTAATACTTTGCACCTCCATGACTAATACTGTATCAAAGCTCCTTGTTATTTCTAAACTAACTTTTGGTATCTCAACAATATTTGAACTGAAAGAGAGAAAGATGGAATAGTGTGCTCCTATTCAAAATCCCTGTTTTCCGTTTTCCTTACATTTGTCAATCAGAGTTGTTTTTGACTAATGATGATGGAAATGAGAAAATCAGTCTAATACATTAATTTCTATGTGTACCAAACTCCATTCTGAGTAAATGATTTTTAAATAAGTGAAATGTATAATTTGCACGTTTACTTAAGGAGATTTGTGAGCTCAGTTACTTGATTTATACATGGAAATTAGGTGCATAGTTGCCCCCACAAAGATGAAATGTAGGTGCAAATGCGACTACTGCACTTCTAACTATGTGATTTACACTCAGCAATCAGGTACTTAGAGATTTAGGGTACAGTTACTGTAACTTTGATTCTTAAGCCATTAGTCATTTTTGAAAATTTTAAACCTCATCTAATTATTTATTGTTTATGACAAAATACTTGTTGTGAACATTATTTTTATTTTTGTATTATGGCATTCAGAGCCAGACCCTTAGAGGCATTTAGGCACCTAACTCCTGAGGATATGGCCCTTAGTGACCCAGAAAATTCACTTTCTGCAAAATTGTTGAAAGTGGCCAGACATTAAAACTGAACTTTCCGAATTTTGAAATGTAAATTTTGAGGTTGTCTTTGAAAAACAGGATCAGTTTTCCTGGACATTGGCATTATTCACACTCAAAATTCTTCCAGTTTGTTTAAGTTTCAAGCAAGCACAAAATTTAATAAGTTCATACATTGAAAGAAATAGTAAATTGCAGCATGAAATACTGCTTTTGCTTGTATGTGTTGGAATAGGAGCTTCAAAAAAAGATACTAAAGTGATTTCTGCCATTAATTATTCTAAAATGAAGTTTTAAGGATATATATATAACATTTTGGGTATACATTTGCAAATGTTTCTCTCTGAAGAAGTTGTGCAGTAAAGATAGGAGGTTTTTGGGATTAAGCCACCCTATGAGTGTTTCTTCTAATCAATTCTTCCACAGTTATAGAATTTTTCCTTTAGCAAATACAGCTAGAAAGTGTCTAACTTGTAGGCAAATACTAAAATCCTAACATAATGTATTACATTTAATTCTGAGTAGTTCACATTTCCTTAATGTTGTGCCCTGGAGGTAAAATCGAAGGTAACATTTTGCACCCTTTGAAGTCAATGGGCATTTGGCTATTGACTTCATTGAGGCCCGAATTTCACTACCAATGTTTAACCACCCTTTCACATCCTATTGTTTAAAGTTAGCATCAACTTGTTCCGGAGGAAAACCTGGTAGAAATCAAGAAGAACTTGGTACTATACTTAAGTAACCGAATACCCTTTTCCACATTTGCAAAGTGGTCTTTCAGACAGGATGTAGTTTACTATTCCTGTGGAAGCAATAGATCAGGTTGGAAAGAATAAAAGAGCAATATGCTTATTTAGTTTGTTGTTCTGTAGGACTGTTTTGATTTTCTGTCAAATGTAACCAATAACAAACATTACATTGAATTATATAAGTAATATTTTATTTTGTTTTCTGTCTTTAGAGCGTCAACAAACGGATTCTTGATCTCTTTCAATATGTCTGAAATTGCTGCATATTCTAGCCAGACATAGTCTTATTTATACAAAGCAGGTATAAGTACTCGTAGATCAGCTCGGAAATACAACTGTCAAGGAAGGACATTCATTTTTGCCAAGTTGACTTAAACAAACATAGATAATGGCTAGTTATGACATCTATGAAGGTTTATGACATATGATGTATGTCAGAATTTAGAGCTTCAGATTTAGCATTATTTGTTTAGTTAAATTGGGTGATATTTGTCCTTCTGGAAGGGTGAACTGAAGTATTGCTTCTGACTTGATCATATTTACATGAAAACTATATATAGTTCTTTAAGCCTGTAAGGCTTCTGGTGTTTCACTGAGATAAAGCAGAATGTTATCTGTGAAAAGAGCAATTTTATGTTCTTTATCAAGGATTGTGGGGCCCTGAATCTCTGGAGAGACTCTGATAGTTATTGCAAGTAGTTCAATGGATAGAGCAAACAGAAGAGGAGCAAAACCACCCTTGCTTTGTGCTGCTTTTTAAGAAGAAAGTCTGATTGGGAATTGTTCAAATAAAAGAATACACATGGAAAATTGAAGAACATTTTGGCAGAGGCTATAAATAGATGTCTGAGATTAAATTTCTCCAGTTCTATAAAACATGGTCACAAAGAATTCTATTGAACATATTCTCTGCATCTAATGCTAGAAAACTGCCAGTATTCATTTGTTTAATATGAAGAATGGTTTTTAGTCATCTATGACTATAATGATTTGTGGCTGTCCAAGGAGTAAAGCCAGACTGGGCAGTGTGAATTAGTAATGATAGGGTTAGACCTAAACAGCTTGCTAAGATTTTTGCCAGTATTTTATTGTCTAGATTGGTTTAACATGAATCATTTGTGTGGATTTTTTACCTTTTTAAAGCAGTGTGGTTATAACAGCTTCCAAACTATCAGTTTTCCCTGTTCAAAGGAAGGACAGAACATTTGAAACATGTAAGGTGCCAGAAATACCTTACAGAATTTTGGAACCCACTGCTTCAGCCTACCAGCCATGGACATCAGTCATTTGGAATGTCCCTCTTAGCATTTTGAACTTTATTTGTTGATATCTCTTGCGTTAAAATCTACCCTTTCTTCTTCAGTGATCTGTGGGATTCCTAAGGTATTTAAAAACAAAACAATGTACTTATGTTGAAGGTGAAAGAAGTAGAACTTTTAAAAAGTTTTATTGCTTTTTCATCAGTTGTTCTTTTTCTTCTGTTGCAATTACAGGTATAATGGCTCAGATAGCATAATCTGGAAGTCATATGAGTGTCTTCAATTTCAAATTTCAAAACAAACATTGACAGGCATATGAGAGAGCTGTCTGTATCTTAGAAATGATAACAATGTCATGTTACTACTGACATTCTTCAGTTTAATGTTTTGTTTCTTGAGAAGTATCAGTGATTGTTGTTGTTGAAGAGATTTTATTTTCTCTCCCAAGATTAATTGATCAGTTAAGAGGGATCTGTTAACAGCTGTTTGGTGTTTGACATATATATTATTCCTAAAGTATGTATGAAACCTATTAGGATACTGACCCCATTGTCATTTATTTGACAATATTATCAGATATGATCATTCATTGATTGAACAAATGTTTTCTTTGTGTTTTTCTTTGTGAATATATCTGCATATATAGTCTTTAACAATCTGTGCTTCTCATCAGACATACAGTAGTACACATGAGTAACTTGAGAACAAGTGTTTGCAGGATTGGGGCCCAGTCAAGTAAAATGATCAATAAATCAGAATATCTGGACTAAATATTAAAAAAATGGAATTACTCAGGGCACTTCCATATGAAAAGGATATAAATTACATATTGTGTAGGGTCCCTTAATGTTACTGTAGACTAGGAGCAAAATTGTAGACTGCTTTCTATCAGAACTATCAAAGTTTGTAAGTTTTTAAAAAAAGTTTTATTAGTTTGTAATAAAATTAGGGCTGTCAAGCGATTACAAAAATTAGTAGTGATTAATTGTGCGATTAAAAAAATAATTGTGATTAATTGCACTGTTAAACAATAATATAATACCATTTACTTAAATATTTTTGGATTTTCAAACATATTTATTTCAATTACAATACAGAATACAAAGCGTACAGTACTCACTTTATATTTATTTTTTTATTACAAATACTTGTACTGTAAAAAACAAAAGAAATCGTATCAGAGGGGTAGCCGTGTTAGTCTGGATCTGTAAAAAGCAACAAAGAGTCCTGTGGCACCTTATAGACTAACAGATGTATTGTAGCATAAGCTTTCGTGGGTGAATACCCACTTCATCAGAGGCATGAATACCAACTTCGTCAGACGTATATTTCAATTCACCTAATACGTGTACTGTAGTGCTATCTCTTTATAATGAAAATTGAACTTACAAATGTAGAATTATGTACAAAAAATAACTGCATTCAAAAATAAAACCATGTAAAGCTTTAGAACCTACAAGTCCACTCAGTCCTACTTCAGCCAATTCCTCATACAAACACATTTGGTTACAATTTGCAGGAGATAATGCTGCCCATGTCTTGTTTACGTCACCTGAAAGTGAGAACAGCTGTTCGCATGGCACTGCTGTAGCTGGCATCGCAAGATATTTATTTATTTATATTTATATTTATATTGAAGCTAACCTAATTCCCCATGTAGACAACACTAGGTCAACAGAATAATTTTTTTTTTCGACCTAGCTACCATCTCTCAGGGATGTGGATTACCTATGGTGATGGGAGAACAGTCTGCGTAAGTAATGTATACACTGAAGCACTACAGAGATTCAGCAGTGTGCCACTCTAATGTCTTAAGTGTAGATGAGCCCTTAGCTACTGCCATTATTTCCTGTTCTAAGAATGGGGAAATATTTCAATATATATAATGTGGTAACTTAGTAAGCACTGTAATCCCCCCCCCCCTTTTTTTGGTTGTTTTCCTTATTTTCCAGATTCGCTGTCAAACTGAGTTTTTAACATATTCCATAAATACAGATGTTTCCTTTTCATCTCTCTCCAGGACAATTTGAAATAGCAAGCCATGTGCAAGTACTAACAGTTCTTGCAAACGGTGATTCTTCATCAGGAAAATGTCAGAGACCATTTGGGTACAGGATGTTGGAGGGTATGTAGAAACCCATATCTATTCTTTGTCTGATACAGAATACTGAAGCCCCACTAGTGGCAATGCTCTGTCTTCATAGATTAATAATAATATCTTGTTTAACAATCATTCCAACTCAGTCATGTTTTATTTCCTCCCTGGAGGACCAATTGCTTATCTCATCAAAAGGAGGATGATTCCCTCTCTCTGTCAGTTGATATGATCATTATCTGGACACACTACATCAGCAGACTGAGCTGAGCTTCTAGCCTTGCTGGTGGTAAAAGGATTCAAAATTCATGTTTATCATATGCAGAAGATTAATGCACTAGCTAGCTTCAAGCACCACATTAGCACTAAAGTCCATTAATTCTAATTATGTTTTGCATATAGAGAATATTAAAATGTTTAAATTAATAAAGGAGAACGGCCAGCCTCTTGGCGCAGCTACTGCATATTAATGCAGTTTACTGTGCAGGAGGTGATCTCTGTGTGTAAAGAGCATTCCTCAGGCCAGTGGAGATTGAGCACATAAAGCAGTTTAGGGGACATGTGCCAACCACAGTCAACTCACAGCATCTCTCTTCATTAATCCATGGAGTACCTTTTGTGCCTGCTTCACAGGAGGTCAAGCTCATTAGCTTGCAAAGAAAAAGGTGGAGTGTTGGGGAGTCAGCTCATTTGTGCACATCCTCTGCCTTGGTGTGCAAGGAGAGAGTGCAAAAAAATCTAATAAGGACTAATTGTGTCAATCACAACTGTGAGCAATAGCCTTCTCCAAAGACACAGGGAAGGGCCAAGGCCAGGGTCTAATTCCTTTGTAGTAATCTTCATCTGAGTTGTAGCAGGATCTACAGTTGTAGCAGGAAGGTCTGGTGATCAGCAGGGCTAGTGGTCGGCTCATAGTCTTATAGGTTCTGCCAATCTAGTTTTTCCTGAGGGAGTCCAAGCTGCAGCCTCAGTTGCCCCATCATGTTCCAATTGCTCCCGCAGAGCTCATCACTACAAAGAGTAGGGGGGCCCAGGCCAACCCACTCCACCAGCTCCCAACCCTAGGCCCTTGGGCATTTATCAAAGAGTCCATCCATGTTACTGAGCTACGTCAAATTCTGTTATCCCCTGGGTCACTTCCTACCAGCCTAGAGCTCCCCAGAATGGGACATGGTCACAGGCTTTTTAGACTCTCCAATTCAGACTCTCCAATTCAGTTAGTCAATATCTCTCAGGGTTTCAATTCCCAAGGTGAGGGGTACCAAATTCTTGCAGCTAAAGCAGTCTTTACAAAGCTGTTGCCACCCCCTGCACATCACCTCACATCACCCTTGCTTCCTGGAGCCACATGGAGATCTTTCCCCTTTCTCCTGGGCTACCAGTCTGCTTTTTTAAACTGTTCCTCTATTGGAACATGTGTTGCACCTACTGAGGTGCAGGGCCTCTGTAGCCCAGTATTGTTCTACTCCCCACTCTGGTTCAGTGTGGGGTCAGTTGACTCATTCCATAAGCCCTATTCACAATGCTAAAATATAACTCTTTTAGTTTCTTTCCCCTTGTCCTGGTTTTGTCCAAGTTATCCTGTGATACCTGATTAATTTGGTGGAGAAAGCATGCAAAATTTCCCCCCATCAGCACAATTCCCTTGCTGCTAAATCCACTGGTTCAGCTTCCATCCCCCTTGTCTATAACAATCCCCTATTCTTTGCTTAGAGGTGTTTCACTTTAAAAAAATTAACTGTTCAGATCTTTTTATTGTTGTTGATGGAGCTAACAAAGCTTCATTTCAAGTCAGTAGAGTTTATGGGATTGCCAGCCAGGGCCGGCTCTGGCTTTTTTGCCACCTCAGGCAAAAAAGCCTCCTGCCGCCCTCCCATCCCCTGGCGGGGAACACGGCAGGGGAGGTCGCCAAGCCCGGCCATGGCCCCACTCTCCCTGACCAGCCAGAGCACCAGGAGGAGGGCGGCGAGCCCGGCCGCGACCTCGCTCTTCCTGGCGGCCGGAGTGCTGGGGGGAGGGCGGCGAGCCCGGCCCTGGCCTCACTCTTCCCGGTGGCCAGAGTGCCGGGGGGAGGGCGGCGAGCCCGGCCGCAGTTCCGCTGTCCCCGGGTGAGCGCCGCCCCCCTCCAGGTGCCGCCCCAAGCACATGCTTGGAGGGCTGGTGCCTGGAGCCGGCCCTGTTGCCAGCAACAATAAGGAAAGAGCAAGATCAAACTAATGAATTTGTCACTGGGAGTTATCATTTTGGATGTTCAACCTTGAAATCTTGGTTGAATACCGTAATATTTGGTAATGAGTAAGTGGATACCATGAGATGCCTTCCAAAACTGCTTTAAAATAAAGAGAGAGGCTTGGACCTAATAAATGTTAAATGAAAACTGCAGCAAGTGGTATTCAAGATAGACAAGGAATTACTAAAAAAAAATGGTAAAACCCTGCCAGCCATGCTTTGTGAAAAAATACACATCCAGCTCCCACTGAAGTCAATGGGCTATACATATATGATGGTAGAGCTTAGCCCTTTATGTTTAACTTGGAATACAAATAGGCCTGGTGGTCTAATAGACAGTGGTCTTGCAGTAGAGCTCTATAACAGTCAATCTAAATAGGTTACATAGTTTAGAATGTTTTGAAAATGTTCAGATGTCAGTCAGAAACATTATGGATTTATCAAAACTTTTTGAGTCCACTCAACACTACATAGTTTGTGGTACAAAAGTTTGTGCACAGGTCCTTCCCTCTTTCAGCACAAAACAGGCAAGCAGTCTTGTGACAGTGACAAGTTAACTATATCTTATTCTTCCATTGCAACTATTTTTTAAACCCAATAGTGGTCCTTTTTCAGCTCAGGCACATCTGTCTAAAGACTATATTTTTCCTGTTGTATAATAGGCATTCAAGATATTTAACTGGTCTCCAAAACCCACTGCATGTTCTTCCTTGCTAGTCAAACCCAAGTCTCCTTAAAGAATAGTGTTTCACCCTAGAAACCACTTCACCTGGCTCCTGCTCATGCAAATAAATAATGTTCATATTCAGTGTTCCATAAGGATGGTATTTTTGGGGAAAAATGCATTAGAAGTCTTCTGTTTCTCCATCAATGTGAGCTTGGAAGATTTACAGTTACCCTGGGTGCTCTCTGTCACATAGATACTTGCCTGGTTTGTGCTGAAACAGCAAGCTGTGCTTGATGAGGGAAGGACCTGTGCAACATATCCAAGTGATTTACTTTTGTATTGAACTTTATTATACTATCTTTGTCACAAACACAACACTTTGTCCTGTGAGCAAATGGCTTCACTCTCATTTTGCTATGGAAGTTATATACTTTCTTGTATTCTAAAAGCAGTTTTGTCAGTTAAAGAATTCAAAATGAATTCTTCCTTCTCTCCCCCTAGCTTTCCCAGCTGCTTACCAATCTCCCATTGCTACTCCTCCATGTACGGTTTATGCTGGACTGCAGGCAATCCTGGACAAATGGAAGGACATGCCAAATGTCCAGTTTAGCAATGTAGTTCTACGGTATTGAAGATGACTAAATATGGAAAATGTGCAACAGGAACTACTGCAGGGGACTAGAGCCTCTGTGACAGCAGTAAACTCAATAATAATATTAAATGAGTGTATTTCTTGTATTTGTTTAATACAACTGGGAATTTGATACATCAAAGGAACACATTTAATATTTCAAATGACTTGTTTGCCAATGATTGGCTAATGTTTCTCTGCAGTACTACAGTAACCCTAGAGAAAATGTATTGGAAGGAGCCATCATAACTTATTGAAGACTGATTATAACTTCCAACTAAATATAACTTTATTCCAGAAAGAATGTTATGTGTCATTGTAGGCTTCATATGCAATATATCAAAATAACAACCATGCATTGCTAAAGTAACTAAAACAGACTCTTCACACAGTTTTAAGTACATATTTCCAAGATAGATACCCCTAAATCAAAATATCAGTTTTCTCCTATATACTGTATCATTTCCTTTATATAGTCAGAGGAAATATACACCTTAACTCTTCATTTTTGGTCAATTTGTTTCTAACCAAATTGAACAAGATATTTCTGGCTTGTCTTATTCAGAGATACCCTAGAGGAAAATGCAATGGCAGCCATACAGCTCATCTACATATTCAACTAGGAATTTGGCACATAGTTTTAAGAACTGCTATGTACACCAGCAAAAATGCCAACATTATAGAAGCTAAAGATGGGGCAAACCAAGTGGAAAAAAAATTGACATGATGTAATTCAACAGGATTATACTACTTAGAGAGTAATATATGCCTGCATATGACATAAGATTATATGAGTTATTTTTTCTTTCATGGTTTAGAAATGAGGATGCTTAAAAATCAGTTGTAATCAGGTAATAAATTTAAATACTGTAATTTTTTAGAAGTAAGGAGGACTGTCGGGGTAAGCAGAAAGAACTAAGCTTTCTTGTTTCCAAATTAATACAGTAATACAAAAGTTAACTTCTGTCTCTTTAAATAATAGTACTTCAAAGACAAGGCTTCCAGCATTTAAAATGGCTTGCAGACCGATTACACTGCATCACTTAATTTATCTAAGTAGTTTCCCTATTTTAATATATTTAAAGGCACACAGTCATATAATATCAGCATCACAATAAAAACAAATGGTTATTCTGACTAACATGAGGCCTCAAGTATCGGTTACATTCTGACAGCTCCTCTACCTATAAATACTCAGAACGTACTGACATGAAGGGGCAAAAAACCCCACATAGTTCAATCATTTTACCTTTTTTAACATATGACCTGGCTGTTTGGGGAGCTGAAAAACAAGTAGGTGATGGATAATACAACCAACAGGACCACACTGATACACAAAAGAATTAGAAAATTTCAGAAGTTATCAAGTCTTGTGGAATAGTCATATATAGAACAAAAACATGGGACACAGTACATGACATTACAGGCCAATAATATGCAGATGTAATTTAGACAATTGGAACAACACTGAACGAGCTTTTCTTCACTTCTGTGAAGTTCTCTGTCTATAAACATTAGCATGGCTGTTATATCAATAGCCTCAATTGAAAAAAATGGTTCTGAAGTCATTTAACCATAGGAATTAATAGTAATCGTTCCCAATCCTCAGGCCCTGGTGAGAGTCCAAGGGTGACTTTATCTCTGCGTTCCCCTTCCCACAGGGCTGCTGAAAGCCAATTTGGCAGCATCAGGGTATTGTGATGATTGGCATAATATAAAAAAATCTTGGCTATATAGAATCACAAAAAGAAACCTTTTAGCCAGAATGCTCAAATTTTTGCCAAAAGTGTATTTCACACTGAATAACGAACCAAGTGTGCACATTTCACATTTATGAATTACAAATTTTAAATGTTATATCTGAATGTTTAACTTGAAATTTGCACTATTTTTAGTAAGTTACATAAATCATCCAATCAGAGAACAGAAACAATACCCCATGACCAGCTGATCCAACATTAATTCAAATCAGTGGTAACTCTCACTGACCTCAGTTTTGAATCAGGCCCTAACAATACAAGACAAATTGTGAATATTTATAATTCACCATCAGTGAACATTATGCAGACTAAGAATTATTAACTAAAGAAATCAATATTTGAAAACATAATAATACATTTGAAAATTTTGAAATCAATTCACTGACAATTTGCAAACCAAAAAGAAGGAAAAATTCACAAAATAAACAATTTAATATGAATTATTTACAGAAGCTCTAATGTATCTCTGTGTAGATCACATACTTCCATACATACTTAACTTACAGAAAACCGTGTATCTGTCACGAATGGTGGAACTGTAATAATTGGAAGGAGCTCCTCTCCTCCTTGCTCCTTGACTCTTCTTCAGATCTTCTTCCTCTCTTTTTTTCTTCTTCTTCCCTTTTCTCATCTGTCATTCTGTGATCAGCACATTCATGAGTGGTGGGATTGTGGCATGACACCAAGCAATTTTTTTTTGCAAAAAATATCTATCTGCTTTCCATAAAAATTTCAACATTTCATCAAATAAGGACACCCAACAGTTTCAATTAAAAAATGCTGCTACGGTGTACCATGGGAGTGAAGTTCAGCTTCCTCATTCTCCCATTCTCTTTTATGAGCTGGATTCACCAAGAGACTCTCTCACACCATGCCACAACTAGGGGCATCTTTCATGATACACCACAGGAGCCCAACAAGAGGACAGATCTTGGTACATCATGGGAAATGTAGTCCAAACAGGGAGCCTAGCCCATATTGGAGAAAGGGGACATGACACAGCTGAACTATAACTACAACTCCCATGAGGAAATGTGGCAACATTCCCATTTGGGGGGGGGGGGGGAGGGAGGCAAGGAGGACACGGGGAGCAAATATTTTCAATTTTGATTTTTTTTCTCCAAAAAGTTCAAATTTCCTCTGGGGAAAAAAATTCTGACCAGCTCTAGCTATTATTCTTGTGAAAATGCTAGGGATAGAAGCTACTTTTTAACATTTTATTTAGAGATGTTTCTGTATGCAGTATGTACAATCTTGTTTTGTGTGTACTAGTGTTCAGTACAATTTTGTTATATTTGTTTTACTTCACTTTTTTCATTATAGTTATTTTCTATTATTCTCCCAAATTATTAACTAAATAATTTAAGATTTTTAATAATAATAATATCTGCCTATGTACCACAAGCCTTATTCTTATACTCCTGGCTCAAATGAATATTCCTTTTTCTATCAAATATAAGGTTTCTACGAGCAGGTCCGATATGCTTAATTGAAAGTGGCACTAACAAGCAGCTCTTCTTTATAATCATGAAAAAAAAGCAAAGAAAATTGATGCAGAAAATGTAAATTAAAATAATTCAATTAACCAGTCAATGCTTGATTACGGAGGGATGTGTTGTCTCTTCATGATAAAGGCTGAAGCTATTGTTTTTTCTTGGGCTTGATCTTTCACCCACTGAAGTCAATACAAATGTGTCATTTATTTCAATAGGTGGAGGAATACTTCAGGATGAAGAGGGGGGTGTAGTTCAAGGGAAAACACATCTCTAGCCTCTTCAGTACTCACCAGAGCTGGCCCATACCCCTGTGTTGAACCCAGACCCGTGGAGAGCCCTCCATGTGGGCAGAGTGAAAGTAGGGGACTATTGCCATGGAAACATCTGGCCCTCCTTTCTGTGTTGCGAAGGGCCAGATCACAGATACATGATCTGGCCATCAATATTATAAATATAAAATATACTATAAAATGTTAGAAATTCAAAGCTGGGAAACTCACCCACAAAAAGTAATAAAAAGATATTTTGAAGTAACTTCTCACCAAATATTTTAAACCTCATATCATACTCACATATAGCTCCCTAACTTCAAACATTAGAAAGGAAGGAAATATGCATTTAAGGTACCCAGACATGTAATAAATGAATATTCACTACCAATGGTCATGTAACCTTTGACTGTATATAAAACAATTGTTCCCTATTTTCTCCATCCCTGCTTTGTGCCTTCTGTTTGCTTATTACACTCATTTTTTGCGTCTTACCTTAGATTGTCTTCTCTTTAGGGTAGGAACTGTGCTTATGTACAAGTGCATTTGTACAGCACCTAACACAATGGGGACTAATCTTGATTGGGTCTCTGGGTATTATTCTAATATAATTGTAACTAATAGCAGTAGTAGTCGTATTACCCCATCTAATATCTTTCACCCACTTAACCTTAACTTTGCATCTTTGGTGCCTTATTTGAATAAGGGGGGCTATTGCATAGCTGTTGGCATGTGCACAGTTTATAAAATGAATATTTTAAGTTTTAAAAGTAATAACATCTCAGGATACATTCCTTCTGCCATAAAAGTCAATGGGAATTTCCCACTGGCTTAAATAAGAGCAGAAGCAAGCACTGAGTTTCAATAAATTATGCAATAATTGTCTGAATTGTATTAAGGCAGGATGTCCTGTCTAGCGAGAGAAGGAATGAGAACTCTCACTTCCTCGTCCTGCCAAGATGGCTTCAGCCTTAGCTGGTGGGCTTTGAGGAGGCTTTGTTGCTCCAGCAAGTTCTCAGGATATGATTGTGGAGGAGTCCATTTCTTTGGAGACTGATGGAGAAGTTATTGTGTGTAGACTGGTGGATCCTGCCAATGGCGCTATCAGCCAACATTATGAACCTTGTTCCTGTGGTGCCTTGAAATTGTGCCCCTAAGCTCAAATGTACTTATGGGGAAGCTGATTTGGAAAGTGCATTGGAGGGTGGGAAAGGATTTCAGGTGAAGGGATAGGCAGTAGGAGTATGTGTTCAAAAGGAAAAAAGAGATTGCTACAGCTTCCTGTGGTGGGGAGGAGCTGTCAGAGGGAGCTCTGGGTATGTAGAGGATGGAACTAAGGTCCCTCACTGTGGGAAAAGGTTAGTAGGGCATGTTCTGCATTTCAAACACTGTATGGGGTCTTGAAGAGGGGAAGGAATATAGTGGAGCTTTGCCATAGTCAAGCTGTATGTATCAGAAATGCAGGAGTAAAGGACAGTTTAGCAGCCATACCTCTGACTTCCCCTTCCCTGGTAAGTGGACAGGGGGCTATTACTGGGGTCGCCTTAGTTGTAGGGGCTCCATTCACTTTAAGGGATTCCAGTCACAGGATTATTAAGGGTAGGAGTCCACAGGAGGAAAAAGTGGCAGAAAAGAGGCATTTTTAAAAATCTGAAGTGAGGTCTTTTGTTTTACTTCACCCTGAGGGTCCCAACAACAGAAAGAGAAAGGCCAGTGCTAACAAGAGAACACAAAGACCTGTTGTGAGTGAGCAGCTGAGAAGTAGTGACAATAAGGAAGGACCTGAGGTACCTGTTTCCAGCCAGGAACTCCTGCAGTGCCACCAAGGGAAAAATCCTATGCAACAGTCACAACCCGTCAGGATCAGGCTTCTGGGCAGGATGCTTCACAATGGAAACATTATGCTAGGATGCCTTGGCAGAGGCATGTTATTGAAGTGCACTACACAGGGGACATGGACAGATGTTCCACTAGGAATTTTGCTGTTGGGGATCTTTTGTTATTTTTTTTTTTTTTTTTGGTTTCTCTCCAGCACAGCTGAAAGCTGTGATACACCTGACAGGTAGCAGATAATTTGATGTCAGCTTTTACTTTTATGATGAAGTGGAATTTTTGTGGGAATGGTTTGGAATTAGGAAGGGGGTTAGGGATTGGAATGATATAATAGCCATTTCTTTATTCCAACCTGCTATTAAATGTTACACATTCGAATAGCTCCTAGCACAATGGGGTCCTGGTCTAAAGGTTACTACAATACAAAATAAATAACTAATAATAACAATTGGTATAACAATTATGCTGCAAAAGATCCAACTGTATGTGCTGAAATTAACAGGCTATTGGGCCTGCTCCAAAGCCCAGTACAATAAATAAGGATCTTTCCACTAATTTTGGTTGGCTTTGGATAAAGCTCTTGGTGTATATACCACTGTTGCATTGTGAGGATCAAGGTTAGGTGCCTTCAGTCACCTGAGCAAGAGGCCAGTAGGTTACTAACATAAATTATGCCTTAGCAAGCCAGACCTTAATGCTGTCTTTATTCAAATTCTTTCTGAGGATCCACTTTTTTTTTCTGTTAGCCCATGAATATAAAAATGAAAAAGTTATTAGACTAAAACTATATATTTTTTCCTAGAGCAATCGCTGTGGGGTGCACCTTGGATACCCTGTCCCTTTAAATGTTCAGGGGCATCAGTACTCTTTCTGTTCCCAGTGCACAGCTTCACTTTCCTGTTAGTTTCAGTTTTGCAGCCAGACAATAAAGCCATCACAACAGACACCTATGTGTCTATCTCCTTCTCTGCTTGCTTCAGGAATATAGCATGCCTAGTGTCTGCATGGCTCCTCATTGATTTCACTTAGCCCCATTGACTTCACTGTGAAGGACTGGGGCTATAAATTGCAAACTGTCTTGATATCTGTGTCTCGTACAATGTCAAATACATTGTAGACACTTAATCCATATGTGCATTATTATTCCCTGGCATGGTTTATTGCTATTCAAATACAATTGCATAATTTTACATTTCATTTTAAAAACCCATTAAAAAAATTGGATGCACTGCAGCATTTAAGGTTCATGGAGATACTGGGCACATTTCCTTCTGTCTCTTTGCCTGCCCACAAGCTGATTCGATTCACCATGGCCCCTCATTTCTCCCATTTGCCCTTTTCCCCAAATCTAAGTTTCTTTAAAGTTATAATATACTTAAAGACTGAAATCTAAGCCTTAAACTAGCTACTGGTTCAACCTTTCAAGTACCAGTTTAGTTAGAAGCAACTTGGCAACCTTTGTTCAGTGTTTTCCCTTTCAAGTGCTGTTATTAACACTTTTCCCGGGCTGTGGTTCAAAGAGAAACTGCAAATCCTATCTTCCAACTGGCTGCTGTGCTCATTTTTCAGTAGACCAGAATCATGTTTAAGATTATCCTGTTTCAGAGTTCAAACACTGATGTTGCAAAAAACAAAAACAAAAGGAGTGTGGTATAATGCAAGCCATTTTACTTCCCTTTTAGAGGTTTAAAAACAGAAATGGATACAGGGCCTTAAATACTGGCAGAAGGCAAGACTAAGCCCAGATCTAAGCATGGATCTCACTTTGCTCTTTGTTGCAGCTACTGTACATAGGAACCATCAGTGCTATTTTAAAGAGTCAGTGGCATGAAAGTTACTGGGTGCAAGTATTTAAGTGGATTGCAAAAGGTACAATAAACTGGGGAAATTCACCGTCAATTTTGCATATTTGTATAGCACTATCTGGTAGCCCTGCCTAGAATTTTCTACTAAGCTGCAGTATGTGAAAGACCATTGCAAAATTTGAGAAAAGTATTTTAAAAGATCCCCTTAAAACTGGAAATAAGGAAAATCTTTGATAAATTTCCACAAAAGTGGTAAAAATCCACAGGGCATTCCACAAACTTTATATACCCCTCTTCCCCCTTGAATTTTCAGCTATTCCTTTCTTTATATCATGTGCTTGTAATCAATTGTTTCCACTGACTACCTGAAATTTTGGCTTAGTAAAGACTTCAACATTGGTTGTCATTGTTATTGTTCTGTGACGTTGTGCAGTCTATATGGTTTTATAAAAACTTGATAATAAGTCAATATAATGTAAGTGAGATAGTTTTAGAGAAAATATGGTAATAAGTGAATGTAACGTAACTGGGATATGCCTCATGCAAAAGGTCTCTTGTAAGGTATCATTACAAAGCTTATAATCTACTGAGTATGATCATCTGATTTGTATAAATGTACCACTCTTGTATTTAAAACTAGAAATATAAAATGTAACTCGAGGGCCTATTGTAATTGTGTAAAGTGTGGACCATTAATGATGGTTTGGAATCTTGATGACTCCCATTGTCTGCAGATGGCTGTATTTACCTGTGAGTCTTCCTGTATATGTGTGTGCTGGCAAGTGAGTAATGAAGTCTTTCAGTGACATGTGATCATGTCACCTGAACTGGAATCCATCTTTAACCTGGTGCTTTTCCAGTGAGGGGGGGGGGGTGGAAAACCAGAGAGACAAAGAGTTCCCGCCTTATGCAAAAGATATATAAAGGGGGGAAGAGAACAGAGAGAGAGAGGAGCCATCATGAAGAATCCCCTAGCTACCACCTGAGCTGCAACAAGAGCTGTACCAGGGGAAAGAATTGTGCCCAGGCCTGGAAGGTGTCCAGTCTGAGAAAAACTTACTGAAGCATCTCTGAGGGTGAGATTATCTGTATTCAGTTTGATTAGACATAGATTTGCGCATTTTATTTTTGCTTGGTGACTTACTTTGTTCTGTCTGTTACTACTTTGAACCACTTAAATCCTACTGTCTGTATTTAATAAAATCACTTTTTATTTAGTCATTTACTCAGAGTATGTTTTAATACCTGGGGGAGCAAACAACTGTGCATATCTCTCTATCAGTGTTATAGAGGGCGAACAATTTATGAGTTTGCCCTGCATAAGCTTTATACAGGGTAAAACGGATTTATCTGGGTTTAGACCCCATTGGGAGTTGGGCATCTGAGTGCTAAGGACAAGCACACTACTGTGAGCTGTTTTCAGGTAAACTTGCAGCTTTGGGACAGGAGATTCAGACCCTGGATCTGTGTCTGGAACCAGATGGGAGTGTCTGGCTCAGCAAGACAGGGTGCTGGAGTCTTGAGCTGGCAGGGAAAGCAGAAGCAGGGGTAGTCTTTGCACATTGGGTGGCAGCTCCCAAGGGGGTTTCTATGATCCAACCTGTCACATGTTCTATTAGAATTAGTGTGAGAATTAGAAGTCTGAAGTTTCTAAGATTCAGTTCTTTGCTCAGGCTACTAGACCACACTTAATCTCATCTAAATATAGAAAAACAATTATGGCATCTCAGATATGAAGTTGTGATAACTCTTATAGAACTTTGAATTTCTAAGAGTGACAACTGTCTGATTTTCTCCCTGTAACAGATGAGATGTTGAGTAACTTGGCCAAGATTGCACTGGAAACCTGCTGCAGAGCCAGGAACAAAACAATATATCCTAACTCTAAATTTTAATAGTTCTTCCTCTTTTCGCCCCTGTCCTGCAAAGATTTATACACACACCTGAAGGGAGCAGCCAAGCAGGCCCAAATGAAAAGGGAGCTGCAGGGCAGAGGAAGGCAGTTCTCTGCTGGGAGCCCAGAGAGGAAGGACCGTGTCTCTGGAGGGCTGAACGAACTGCCAACACCCTGGACAGAACAGTGCTGCTATCAGGGACCAGGAAAGCGAGATACAGCTCCTGGCTGGCTGCTGGGGTTTGCAGTCTGAGGCCCTGATGCAAGGGCAAAGAGGATGCTGGTGTCATGAGGAAATGGTCTGACAGTTCAGTGCAGTAGCCACTAAAGGAAGTGGCTGAACAGCGGACTGCAAGTCCCCTGGAAAGGGGGAGCACAGTGTGTGGCATGGCCAGAGGGCTGTGTTGCTGGAGAGGACACTGTGGTCATAGGAGAGATGTGGGTCCTAGAGCAGGAGTGGTGGTGGTAAGACACCACCTGAAGAGGGCGCTGAGCTAATTCCCAGACAGCCAGCAGGAGGCACCACAGTGGTGGATGAACCCCATTATACTACCCACAAAGGGTTTTTCTTGACAGCTAATATATTAAAATACAATTTATGATACCACTCTAGAATTAAAATTGTGTTAGGAAATAAACTTGCAACCTAGTCTACACATAGAGATGGTTCTAGGGGTGGGTGATCTGGGCAGTCGCTACTCTGGGTACCAGCTTTCAGGGGGCATAAAACCATTTGGCTGTTTGGTTTGTTGGTTTGCTCTGCTGATTGGCAGGCCACTGCAGGATGTCAAAAATATTTTCTGCCTGGTCGTCAAAATGTCTAAGTCTGTTCCTGTCTCCAAATACCCTCATATACTGCTGAACCAAGATAATCTAGTCAGCACCTCACTCTCCTTTCTCAAAACTGCCCACACCTGTCACAAGGATCAGGAAACGTCCTTTCATTCCCTCTGGTATCACTTTTTCCTTTTACTAGAATCTAATCTGCTTCCAGTCTAAAATGATCGTGTTACATATTTGGCAGCAATCCAATTTAACTTTTTTCCTTATGATAATGAAATCTCCTATCTTAACATACTTTATCCTTCAAAAGCCAGGAAGATAAGCATGAGGCAGCTTCGGCTCCTCCTGGTCCATTTCCTGTTGTCCAACAATTTTTATTATTGCTATTTAATTACTGCATTTACAATTTTAGTACTTAATTTTCTGGAGACCTTAATTTTTTACCCTCTCCTCTTTGGAATTCACCCTATCTTTTAAATGAATGAATTGGCAAAAAACAGTAACTGAGTCTTAAGAAAAAACTGTATTCTTTCTCATCAGGTGGTTTTGGTTTAGTCCAACCGCTAATAAATTATAAAATTGCAGAACTGCCATGAATCATAATGAATTAATAGGAACTATTTAATGCAGCACAAAAGGATAACATTCAAACTTTGCAACTCAGAAAAAAAAAATCTGCTCAGTAGAACTTTCTGTGCAATAAACTTTCCAGTGACAAGTCACCTATTAAAAACGAAACTGATTTGAATTGTTTTATTAATGCAGAAATGGCTGTGTGGCTCCTGGGCAAGATGCTACCTTCAGCTTGACTATGGACACATAGACAATACAAACTAAAACTACCAGCATGCAGTGCATCCAGATGGAGAAATGGATATTGGGACCAATATCTCCACAGGACATACTTTTCTATGAAACAAGGGAAACTATAATTACTCTAAATTATGCAAAGTAAGCATGATCAGACAATTTGGGCTCCTGACAAAATGACAGTGCAGCCTTTGGCTGGGCAAAGTTTGGATACCACTATTCTAAGTTAATAATAAACTCAAGAGTAGGGGCAGAAGGTGCATTCCTGTAATGAGTTATGAGTCTCTTCTTATGCAATGTTCAGGGGTTAAAATTACAGATTGTTTATACACACTGTGTTCTGGGATTAATGAAGCAATTTACTAAAGCTTATTTATGTTATTATCTGAACTAATACTTTTATTGGAAAAGTTTCTGCTTGACATTTTGTGTTTTGACTGGCATTTGCTAGTTGCCAGATGTCATAAAGAAAGGACTGCAACACATGCCGTTAGCAGCATATGCCTTTTTGGGCACTGAATAGCATTTTCATACAAAAAAGTCAAATGATCCAGAACATATTATGCTGTCATTTAAGAACAGCATCAGAACTGAAACATTTTTCATGCTCATAATAAATTTTGTTCCCCAAGGCTCAATCTAGCATTTTCTCACAATGTTTGGAAATTTAATGAGGAAAACATTTATTCTATTAATTGGCACTACTGTTTTTATTCAGAATGCTAATGGTTTTCTCAGAATACAGGTTTTAAGCAATATTTCTGGGATGGCTTTGATTTTCAGCTTTATCCTTCTCTACCTCATTGAAAGAGTCTGTCCTGTTTTCTTTACCATCCTATCTTCTCAATTATTTATAGTAGTGACAAGTGCTTAGCTGCAGGGATAAAGGAGATCTGATAGTTGATCTGCTATTTTTTTAAAGGGATACAGCAGATTTTATTCACAACAAACTGCAATAACTTTTTTAGTAATGTGTGGGCAAATGAGGTAATCATTAATCATTCCTAATCAATAAAACTGTTGTGATAAAACTGTTAGCATTTCTTAAAGAAACAATATTAAAAGTACAACAAAACTATTCTAATGGAAAGGAAATATATGAAGAAAAGAAAGGGGCCAATATGGATCCATCCAGAGTTCTTTAATTCCCTGAATTTAAAAAAAAAAATCTAACAAAAAAGTGGAGATATGGACAAACTGATAAGGATGAATTCAAAAGACTAATTAAGCATGTAGGAACAAAATAAGAAAGGCTAAGGCACCAAATGAGTAACACATAGTAAGGGACATGAAAGGCAATATGAAGGGGTTCTATAAGTACGTTAGGAGCAAGAGAAAGGAAAAGGAGAGTGTAGGTTCACTACATAATGAGGAAGGAGACCTAATAATGTATGATATCCAGAAGGCTGAGGAGTTCAATACCTATTTAGCTTTAGACTTCAATTAATTTTGATCAGATATTTAACACAATTATTATTAACAACATCAAGGGGGAAGCTGGAATACAAGCCAGAATGGGGAAAGACCAGGTTAAAGAATATTTAGGTAAGTTAGATGTATTCACGTCTGCAAGACCTGATGAAATTCATCCTGGGGTACTTAAGGAACTAGCTGAAGCAAACTCAGAACAATTAGCAGTTATCTTAGAGGACTCATGGAGGACAGGTGAGGTCCAAGAGGAGTGGAGAAGGGCAAACATAGTACCTATCTTTATAAAGAGGTCACGAGGAATTATATATCTCTTAGCCTAACTCTGATACCTTGAAAGATACTGGAATAAACTATTAAACAACCAATTTGTAATCACTCTGAGGATAAAAGGGTAAAAAGTAATAGCCAACATAGATTGGTCAAGACCAAATCATGCCAAACCAAAATATTGTCCTGCTTTGACAGGGTTGCAGGCCTAATGGTTTCAAGGGATGCAGCAGATATGATATATCTTTATTTTTGTAAGACTATTGACACAGTCTCACATGACATTCTCATAAGCAAACTAAAGAAATGTGGTCTAGATTAAATTGCCATAAGTGGGTGCATAAACGGTTGAAAGAACTTAATCAAAGAGATATCATTGGTTCCATGTCAAAATGGATGACATATACAGTAGGGTCTTGTGGGGGTCTGATACTGTTGAATTCTTTAATTAATGACTTGGATAATGGAATGGAGAGTCTGCTTATAAAATTTGAGGATGACACAGAGCTTGAGGGATTGCTAGCTCTTTGGAGGACAGGATTAGACTTCAAAATAACCTTGATAAATTGTAGAATTGGTCTGAAATCAAAGATTTAAAATTCAGTAAAGATGAGTGTAAAGTATTACACTTGGGAATGAAAAATCAAATGAGCAAATACAATACGGGCAATAACTGGCTAGGCAGTAGTACTGTGGAAAAGGATCTGGGTGTTGTAGAGGATCACAAATTTAAAAAGAGCTAACAATGTGATATAGTTGTTAAAACTGCTAATGTTATTTTTGGGCATAATAATCGGAGTGTCATATCTAAGAAGCAGGGTGTAATCATTCTGCTTTACTTGCCATTGGTGAGACCTCAGCTAGAGAATTGGGTACAGTTTTGGGCACCACACTTTAAGAATGATGGGAACAAATTGCCAGAGAACAGCAACAGAAATGATCAAATGTTTAGGGCACCTGACCTATGAGGAAAGGTGTTTTTTGTTTTTTGTTTTTTTTTTTTTAAATGGGCATGTTTAGTCTTCAGGAAATAAGTTTGAAAGAGGACCTGTTAAGAGTCTTCAAATATGTTTAGGGTTGTGATAAAGAGGACAGAAATCAATTGTGCTCCATATCCAGTGAGGGTAGGACAAGAAATAATTGACTTACTCTGAAAGAAGGAAGATTTAGGTTCAATATTAGGAAAAACATTCTAATTATAAGAATAGTTAAGTACTAAAAGAGGCTTCTAAGGGAAGTTGTGGAATACTGTTACTGGAGGCTTTTAAGAACTGGTTAGACAGACACTTGTTAGGGATGGTTTAGGTTTATTTGGTCCTGCCTCAGTGCAAGGGACTGGTCTAGACAGCTTCTCAAGGTCCATCTTAAGGTTCTAGTTAAAGCTGCATTGCCCTCCCCTTTTGGGCGGGGGGGGGTGAGTGAAGAAAAAGTTTCTTACAATTTCTCTTCTAGTCACTTAATTTTTGGCTAAAAAACACTTTTAGGGATGACAGTTCTTCAAATAATGTCATTTAGTATATTGACCTTGAGCATCTCATGCCTATAAATAGGTCTGCTATGTGTGCTGTATATACAATTGCTGTCATTAAAAACTGACTAGTTACCACCCACAGTTGTCAAAGATATTGGTGTATTTACCATTGTAAGTACTGTACTGAGGGTGCCAAAAATACTGCAGTAATTGTAATTAATATAGTGTGCAGAAATCCAATTAAATAACGATATCCAATCTCCTCTACCTAGAATTAGAAGAACCGGGTACCTCACAATATATTATTCCAAAACTAATATACTGTATTTATTTTGTTAAATGACTAGATGGGAATGCTTCTGAGATTAAGACCACACAAGGATAAAAACTTCCCTTTAAAACTATGTATGAGAAAAAAAATAACATGTAATATATTTTCCAGCAACTATCCTAT
The DNA here is from genome assembly GCF_027887155.1 of Malaclemys terrapin pileata. NCBI lineage: Eukaryota > Metazoa > Chordata > Testudines > Emydidae > Malaclemys > Malaclemys terrapin. Next base: position 39,697,362 of record NC_071509.1, on the reverse strand, counting down.
GATAAATATGGCTTTTTTGGACAAATTAGTTGCATAGTTTAAAAACTTCCCCATATCTGAAAGAGATTTTAATTTTGTTTAATGTTTCTTACTACTATTTTAATATAATTAAATGAAACATAACTAATAAAAAAGTGGTATCATATACATTCAAAGAAGTAGCCACCTAGATATGTGCATATAGTTTGATGTGTGGAGAGAGAAAGAGCTATATTTAAGGTCCAATTCGGAGAGAGACACTGAAGGGTGAAACCCCAAAAGGATATTAGTTAAATGGCACCTGCCTCCTTTTCTATAATATGGAATCCCAAAGAATAATGAGGGGCCAGCCCATAGAGGTCACATTACAGAAATCTATTTTCCTACCAGCTATACTATAAAAAAAGAAATCTTACAATTGGAAAGCATTTTGTAAAGAGTCAGCCTCCTCCAGTGTTCTGGGATCCCTCTGGAACCAGGGTCAGTGAAGAAGCCAGAAGTAAGAAGAGGTAGAATTATCTGGTACAAGTCAGTTCATGTGAATTTAGCTCTATTTTATTTAAACTGTATGTCTGCAGAATTTCCACTAGACAATTTTATGTTTAGCTGCTGTACTCCTTATTTGTATGCACAGTATTTGCCAGATAATGGGATTTCTTTGGTGGGGAGAGAAGATGGGCAGCCTGTTTAAAGACAAATGGATCACTTTGATTATTCACTGTTAATTTTTTATGGTGTATGAATGATCATCTAAGTCATGAAGGTCTACAGAGATACGTAGCCATTTTGTGTTCATTTCAGCACATATACTGTATCCTCCCATGTAGACTTTATATTATTTATCTTTTCTTGTATGTTTTATTGTTTATCAAAAATAAAAGTTAGACTTAAGTATATATATTTTTCTTATGAATGGAAAAATAACTCATCAACAATTGGCTCAGAAAGTGAAAAAAAAAAAAGCAGTAAACAGGTTCCTCTGAGAAAAAAAGAAAAGTGGAAGAATTAAAATGCCTCTTATGTAAATATAGACATTTCCCATGTAATAAAAAAGAGATGTAAAATATGAAATAGAAATTTAGAATTTTTACTGCAAACACTATTAAAAATAATGGCAAGAAATCAACTCTGATTGGAAAAGTGAACATTTGCTGTACTTAAAAACTCGTTTTCCAGGTGAGCTGGGTGAAATGGAACTTAATAGAGGTACTTAAAAAGCATTTTTTCACCAAAAAAGGCTTTTTAGCTGAAAGATGTTTCATCTAAGAAGACAACTGGAATACCTCTATGTATTTTATCCAGTTCCCATGCACCTTCTCCCCCGCAAAAAAGATGAAGAAGAAGCTTCACTCTAGCACCTGTCATTTCTTGTAGAAAGTTATCAAAGTCTTTAGAGGTCATTTTGCTTTTGGGATAAGAAACTGGAATTAAGACAGGATGAGTGAGTTTCATACAAAGGAATTCACCATGGATGAAACCATGGATACATTATGATTGAGTCCATAAAGAGAAATGATCTACAACTCATGAAAGCACCTCTGTCAACTTGGAACATGTTGTAAGAAAAGCACTAGTACTCAGGCAAAGAAGATGATGCCACCCCCCAAGGACTGCCATGGAGTACAAAGCCAAATTTCCTTCAGATGTGGAAGTGTGTCTAGTCTGATAAAGTCAGAAGAACTCACTGGAGCATGGCAATCGCATACAGGGAAGTCTCTCAAATTCTGCTTGAAAACTTCATTATCACAGAGCTAGTAATGAATCTTGCAGTTAAACTAACATTCAGGCTTCCATTATATACTCATTTATACCTGCTTAAACTAGAACTGATCTAATGGTGATATCTTTTATTAATATTTCAACATTATATTTAATTATTATAATATTAATTATATATTACTAAATATTCTCAAATGTGTTTCATGTAAAAAAGCACAGCATTTGGTTTACTATGTTCTGTAGCATCATATTATTTGTTATTCATGGGCATGTGAAATACCACTAAGAATTAAAGACAGTATTCTAAATACCAAAAGTTTCCCAAATGTTTAGCACAAGTTATCATTTATATGAAAAATTTCATCAAAAAGTCACTATTCACCTTTCCTTAGTTTCCGTCTAAAAATATTCAGTCATCAAATCAGGAAGCAGGAAAAATATGTGACTTAGAAGACCAACCACACAATGTGAATATGAATAGTGAATAGCCTAAGTGAACTGTTTGGAACCACCACAATAATCTAGAAAATAATTTGTTCAAACTGTTCAGTAAATAACAAATGGATTCAAATGAAATCTTGATTGGTGTGCAAGAACCTCTTAATTCTGATGCTTACTCAAATTGGCCCATATTTTTATCAATCAGACCAATAGGACTAATGAGCTGATCCTTTACCCATTACATTCAGTAACACCACCACTGACTTCACTGGATTCTGGATCACACACTAATTGCACAGTAATGTAGCACTCAGAGTAAGAGTGTCAAAATGTCTGTCCAAGTGAGTATCATATATAACAAAGAGTGTAATCAGCTCTATGCCTATTTTATTTTATTTTTAAAATCTAATTCTTAACCATTACTTTTCAGGTAGGGTCTCAGCCCAAAGGTGTTTTTTTTTTCTTTTCTTTTTAAAAGCTTGGGTAAAGTCTTTCAGCTATTCTTGAGGGGGGAATAACATACGTTTTCAGCTTTGGGGAAAAAAAAAAAACTTTTCAAAGATATGTGTGTGTATCCATGACTTAGAATTATTTGGATTTTACAGGCTGACATTTCCCAAATGATTTGTTTCTTATGACAACTACAGGCTAACTTAAAAAGTATTTTAAATTATAGAAGATTTGAAAATCAGTTTTGCACATGCAAGTTGAAATTTCCACATTCATTTAATATGTACAGGACTGTGAAACAACGTAAATGCATATCTGTTATTTATGTAGATTGTACGCTGCTATTTCAGTTTGAAGCATTCATAAACACTGGAGTAGTTTGGTCATGCATTCAGTAGAATAATATTCTACCAATGTAGCAAGATTATTCCAATATAACAGAAGGTTCATGTAGTTTTTGCTTATTTTCTAATATATGATCCATAACGTTCAAAAACTGCTACAACTCTAAAAGGGAATCACACACCCAGCTGGGGATCAGGAATTTGTTGCCTATTTCTACTGTCAAATGCAGAAGTTGTGGCTATAGCTGTGTCTGATTTACTCTTTGTAGAACTGTTCATTGCCCAGTTAGACAGCCTTCCGTGGGATTGTTAGTCTATAAAACACCTGTGAGCAGCATTCTCATTTTGACATCCCATATGGTCTGCATGGGTTTCCCAAATGACCACTGCAGTGCAACCTATTTTTTATTTTGCCAGCCAGACATGCCTGTAAACAGTTTTACTTTTCCCATTGTTTAAGCATGATTCTTTTTTGAACACTTTCTTTTTTTGGCATACAACTATGAACAGGTGTCACTAAATGCAAGCAGGAATGTGGTGACTGTGGGGGAGGGGGCTGTCACAGAAGATGGACTTCCCTCCTCTGTTCCTATAGAACAGATGCCCTGTGTAGCATTCTGCAGGCCTGCCCATCTTAAACCCATTGTTATCTGGCACCTCTGCCTAGTGGCAGGGGTCCTACCAACACATACGTGAGCATCTAGCCATCCAAACAGATGGTCCTCGATGCAGGCAGCCAAAACAACATTTATGTGGATGTAATATGTTTTTTAAAAGCCGTAATCCCAGCTGGGGACATTGACATGGCTGCCCTTCATCAGCTTTGGTGCCATTGCTAAAGTAATGTGCTGTTGCTAATCCGTTTCTGAGCTGGATTAATTTAGCAACTTTAAAAAAAATGTTTTCCAGTCACATAAAGCCATGGAGTCTTGTAGAAGTGGGCAGAATACTGTGTGAGGACTGAGACAATTATTCAAGTAGTAATAATATTTAGCAGTTATATAATGTTTTTCATTTTCCTACCCCTTAATACATTTCAGCTCATTCATTCATTAGTTGATCCTCAACACCTTTCAAGTTAGGCATGTAAGAAACTGAGGCAAAATGAATAAGGGCAAAATTGTCAAAACACTATTTGCAGACTCGAATGCCTACACTTGTAGAAAATTCCTATCGAATTTAATATAAAATCATAACTGTTTCATAGTTGTGTGTGGTTTTTTATCACCTTATAGAATTCAATAGAAAATTATAGTCCTGGTATGGAATTCTACAGGATGGTTTCATTCTTTTGAAAATCAATAGGAAACTTTTATAGGTTAATTTTTACATGCACTTACTGATATTACCTGAAGTAACAGTGCATGTAAATCACATATGCAACAGGTTCCTCTCTAACAATAAAAAGGCTTCAGCCAATTCCACACAGCTCACCAGCCTAGGACCAAGACCTGCACTGTATTGCCCTGGTCAGAAGCCTGATCAGGTACATTTGTTACCCAGTCCGCCGCCCCCTCCCCCACTCCAATGTGGAGAGGACATGCACCAACTCTTGTTCCTGATCAGATTTACTTCAAGCAAAACCCACTATTTTAGTTCAAATATAAAACATATTTATTAACTACAGAAAGATAGATTTTAAGTGATTATAACTTATAGGTGTACAGATCACAGTTGGTCACCTATGAAATAAAAGTAGAATAGCAATCTGAGTTCTGTAAACTAGAGAGGATTTGAATCAAGCAGTGTCTTACCCGGATGGTATAGTTCCTTCCTACACAGTCTTTGTTCTCCAGATGTGTTTCCAGGTGTTGAGTTGTGGGGGAGAGTGAGGCCAAATGATGATGTCACTTCCCCTCCTTTATAGGTTCCTCCAGCTTGCTGGAAAGATCTTTTGCTATGACATGAGTCAAGCAGTCTCCATGGTCTACCTGCTCTCTCTGAGAGGTCTCCATTTTATACAGATCCTGGGGTAGTCCTTGTAAGCATGTATTCCCCTTAATGGGCCAACATCAGTGTCTGGCTGCCCCATTGTTGTACCTGAAAGGCTGGCTGTGGTTGTTACCAACTTCACAACATATTTCAGTAACATATAGCAAAACTTCGTAATTATACATACAATGATAGCTCATAAAATTCAACAAAATATTAATATTCAAAAGATTTAAGACTTTTAAAATGATACCATACAAGTCATACTTTTCACAAAACATGTCATAATCATATCATCATGGTAAATGGGGGGGGGGATACCAGGGTGTTGCTTTGGGGTACAGAGTGTCACAACATATCTGGTCATTTACATATGCATCTGCCACTGTTTCATGTGTGCTTATAGCAGCTGCAGCTGCAGATTAGGTATGCAAATATATGTGCAATTGTATATACAAATTTCTGAAAATCTGGACCTTAGTTATATACCCAAAGACACAGAGAAAAGTTGGGGACAAGTTAATAACCGTGCCAGAAGCCATGGCTCCAAATTCAGCTTTCTTCCCACTGATCTTTCTAGAGAAACCTATAAAACTTCATTTTGCTTTTCAATGTTTGTTTTCTTCAGGAGATGAGAGAAGTTCTGCTTCCCAATATTTATGTCTCTGTTGGAACTAAAGTGACAGCTGCAGCAAGCCAAAGTAAAGAAAGGAGCTGTGAGACTCCCTTTGAAGAATGTAAAATCTCCATTTTCTATACAATAGTAGAAAGTAAGAGGAGGAAGTTATGTGCTGTGGAAAATCAAGGCTTTAAGGGAATTGATCCAAAAATACTGCTTTGAATCTACTTGATATGTAGAGCTGGTTGGAGCATTTTTGATTAAACAGTTCTCTGATGGAATACAGTGTTTCATCAAAATGGAAATGTTTGGGGGAACCAGGTAGGTTTCAATGACATTTTCATTGCAGGGAGAGAAAGAGATCTCCTACATCCCAGGCTTATGCATTAACCGCTAGGCTATAGAGCAGTGGTGGGCAACCTGTGGTCCATCAGGGTAATCCACTGGCGGGCCGCAAGACAGTTTGTTTATATTGACCGTCCGCAGGCATGGCTGCCCGCATCTCCCATTGTCCAGGAATGGCAAACCATGACCACTGGGAGCTCCAGGCAGCCATGCCTGCGGATGGTCAATGTAAACAAACTGCCCGCAGACTACAGGTTGCCCACTACTGCGATAGAGTCAGTCTCTCTCTCTCTCTCTCTTTCTCCTCATTTCACAAACAATTTAAAAGGTCTCTATTGCATTCTCCATTGGAACAAAAACAAAACCTTGAATTTTCAAGAAACGGAAATGTTTGTTTGCTTTTTCTGGCCAGCCCTGTGATATGCTTTTGACATTTCTGAAAAAGGCAAATACTTATGTCCATTAAATTTCACTATGTATACTGAAATACCAAGAAGGTAGCTAATGTTTGTTTATTTCTTTTGTTTCTAGTAATAACAGACTCCGTATTCTCTGTTCTTGTACAAAGGTCACTGAAGAGTCTCACCAATTTATCTTCCTTTTAGGATATTGGCACAGAACCAAATCTATTACATTAGTAGATAAATATAAAGTATGGCTTTGCCATTGATTTTGGACATAACAAAGTTAAAATATGATGTCATATTCCATTGTATATTTTCTGGAATGGCACTAGCAAACTCAACATAAAGTGCATCTAAATGAACCAATGGATGTGGTCTCATTTCAAATTGTACAAGTATCTGCAAACTAGACATTTCATGACCAGCTCCATGTGGTTTTGCAAACTTCAGATTTAATAGTCAAAACCAATTTTCAGCTTTTTGTATTATCAAAAATCTTTGGTTGTAACAAAATAGCAGGTCTGGAAATGCCCTAAATATTATTGATAAGTAGAAATAATCAAATTGCCTACTGTTCAATTTTACTTCCAGTCTGTAAACAGTGCAAGCAAATCACCCTTCGGCAAGCACAAAACACTTTTTTTTGTTTAAGCTGAAATGAATCAATGATGTTTCCTGGAAGAAACAGGGTTTACAATGAGCTCAAACTCAAACCAGTGTTCCATATATCCAAATAATCATCAATCTAAATAGCCCATCTCAAAAAAAAAAAAAAAAAAAAAAAACTATTTGAAAAGAGGTTGGTTTCAGTTCTTGATATAAGAATTCATCAGCTTTCAAGAAGGATTAGGTTCATCAGCATTCACAATAATTCTATTTTTATACCCAGAAAAGCATAATATAAAGCATGCCTTCCCTTCCTTACTGTTTCTAATACAGCTATAGACTGTGACTAGCTATTTCAAATACAGTATCTCATCACTAAACCCCCCTACACATCATCTACTTTTTCACCATGGAGCGTAGCACTCCATTTAGTCTACAATTTAGGTCTTTGCGACATATCATCCTGGAGGTCCCACTACCAGTTCAAACATAACATGATGAACATTGAAATCTATGGGGGGAAATTCTGTTTTAGCTCTCAGTTTTATTGGAATTGAACCTTCTTCTTCCAGGAATAAATCCATTAAAGATTGTGAGGAGCTCAGATACAGTGATATATCATATAAGTACCTTTAGGCATTAGATAGACATGGATTAATTTGTTCCCTCATCTTTCCTCCTTAAATCCTGGGTTTTCCATCACTATGGATCAATCAAAAGTCATCCTTTTTCCCAAATGCATAACTTCAATATATTTAATTCCTCTTTCTTTCTCTTCCCACATCGAGACTGTCATAAATCCTGTCACTTTTTCCCTACAAAAATTATTATTCTTTATTATTATTTATATTGTGGTAGTTCACAGAGACCATCTCAGGATCTGAACTCTATTGCCTGGCATTATCTAAATATCTAGAAATATAAAGTCCCTGGCCCAAACTGCTTACAGCTTGTCTAAGACAATGCTTGAAAAACAATATAAACTTTTGACAGACAAACATGTGACGGGACATCAGTTATGTATCTTGTTACTTTCTTCTCTCTCTCTCTCTCTCTCTCTCTCTCTCTCTTTACCCCTTCCCACTTCATAGTTGCCCTGCTACTCCTGTTAGCTTATGCCAGTGCTGCTCTGGCATCAATTCTTTCCACTCTACCCTGTTGGCGTAGTCATAGGGATCAAATCATTCATTGATTTCATTCCACCCTTACTGCTAAATACCGCATCAAATACCATTTGATATAGTTAGCCTTCAGTTAACCACCCATTGGGATGAATAGGTCCACATTACAGTTTTCTTAGAAGTACAGTATTGAGCAGGGCTGGCTCCAGGCACCAGCTTACCAAGCAAGTGCTTAGGGCGGCCACTCCGGAGAGGGGCGGCACGTCCAGCTGTTCAGCGGCAATTCGGTGGATGGTCCCTCAATCCTGCTCGGAGCGAAGGACCTCCCGCTGATTTGCCGCCGCAGATGGCGATTGCGATCACAACTTTTTTTTGTTTTGTTTTGTTTTTTGTTTTGTTTGGCTGCTTGGGGCGGCCAAAACCCTGGAACCGGCCCTGATATTGAGTCAGATTCTTTACTCATATAAATGGTGAGACTCTCTTTGCATCAATGGAGCTTCATAAACTTACATCAGCAGAGAATTTGGCCCATTATTTCAGACTGCCTGTAGACTCAAAGGCAGCACTGCATTGACTTCCATTAGAATCATATTTAGAGATTAACTTCACTATTAAAAGGGGGTAGAAATTACACAAATAAATAAAGATTCAAAGATTCATTCATAGAGTTTAAGGCCGGAAGTAATCATATTAAATCATCCAGTTTGACCGTACATATATCCCATTATATTTCACCCACTTACCCCTATATTCAGCCACACAATTTGTGTTTGAGTAAAGCATAGACTGTTTGGCTAAATTATATTTTCCAGGAAGGCATACGGTCTTGACCTGAAGATATCAAGAGATGGAGAATCACTACTTCACTCGCTAGTTTATTTCAGTGGTTACTCATTAGAACTGGCAGAGAAGGGTTATTCTATTTTGGGGATGATTTTAATATTTTGAAATTTGGTTTTGTTCTGATTTAGAACTCTACTGTTTCCTGAAAATAGCATGTGGTAAAATATTATTGAATGTATTGCAAGCATATTTTCTTTGTAGATATCATTTTATCAATGACTATTGACACTTATTTCAGTAGACTTTGAAATAGCTGTTTCATAGACTTTGATGCTAACTGGTTCAAGGAAGTCAATGAATCTGTGTTTAGAGACCGGTAACAAATGGTGTTTAGAAATGAAAGACCTTGCATTAAGGTCTTAAGGTCATTTGTTATACTCATGCCTCTATCTCTCAATAAATTGTTAAAGTCTAGTACCAACTAATGTGCCAAGACTAACAGGATGTCTAGGTACAATAATTAGCACAAAGCACTGTGGGTGTTTTATAGTGATATGGCTTTCATATGCTCTCTGGGAGGAATAACATGCCACTACTGAGTTTTTTATTGGGCCTGCTGGTGATCATTCTGCAATAGTTACTGTCTATTCAGCAGTTAAATATTCTTGCTTGGATTTCTGATGTAAATTCCTGAAACAGCAGGATTAATTCCTTGTCTGCGATTCAGGAACCACTGAAATGAAAAGAAGAAACCTAATTTTCCTTTCACTGCTCAAGTTATTTTTACAGCAGGTTGTACAGCACTATGACCTTCTGTTGGGGAAAGTGATTTTGAAGAGGAATCATGCCAAACAGTATTTGACTTGGGACTCAGCATCTTTGGGTCTTTAATTGCATACTGAAATATAACTTAATAAATTTATGTTGTCACTGAAGGTAAGAAGCATATGGAAAATCATTGTGAAAATTGTCTTAATTAATATCTCCCCTTGTAAAGATTGAGGCTCTGTGACTGCAGAGAGAGTACACAACCTCATTGCTTTTATCCTGCAGCACTGATTATGAAATTTTACATGTTAGGGGAGCTAGTGTCATATGGAATAGCTTCCCTGCATATTGACACTTAAATCACGTACTTGGCTCAGTGTTGGTGCCAAACAATCCATTTTAGTGAGAGCAGGACTGTTTTTAAATACACTGTATTTGGGAAGATTGGGAATTCTTCTTTGGATAGGTGGAAATGCATGACCACAGACAATAGTACAAACGAGCCAGGGATCATCAGAGCTACTTCAGAGTTAAGAAAAACCCAAACAGAAAAAATGTTGTGTATTGGTCTGAATAGTTTTATCTTCCCTAATTTCATCTGAATTCTACAGTTATCCCGAAACATCATAATCTGAAAACAGAGCCCAGTGTCATTATATTACAATGCCTTTCGGCCAAAAGCTTTATGGTTCTTACTCCCACAAAGCAGTGCTAATGTTTAGCATTATTTAAATCTATTGCAAAACATTCTCCTAAACCCTCATTTCTCTTTCCCCCTGTGCTTTACATGACAAAAATGGATATTTTATTCTTTTTGCCTTCTCTTTTATAGTTCCTTGTACTTAGGAAAGACATTGTTAGAAATAACTGAGTTTCAAATAAATTAGCCATTTGTGTTGCAATGAGCAGTGCAAAATTCACTGAAAGGTGTAAGAAGTGAATAGGGCTGTACTGAAGCCACAGAAACAAGAGCTACTCTTTCTCTGCTTCTTTATTCTTTTATATTGGCAGTGAACTCTATTTTTCAGTAATTGATTCTCTGGAATTTCTTAATCTCAAGCTTCTCAATTAAACTTAATTTTCAGAATCAAGGCAAGACCTGCTTGTTATACAACAGTTGTTTTCTAGCTGATCTTTTCAGTAACCCAATGGTACGTACTACTGTATGAGATTAAAACAATAGGCAGTATTTTCAAAGGTTTGCGAGCAAGTCATTCTGGGCTAGATTTCCAAAGTATTGCATATGCCTGTTTTGCATGGATATACTGGCACCTAAAAGTCATGAGAGCTTGAAGAATTAGTCCATTATTCATTAATAAACTCCTGCATAAGAGTCTAGGCATCTGGAATCTATTCCTGGATTCCACACCAGGTCCATATAAATGGTCTATATAATAAGTAGTGTAAGGCAGCTGTAGGTGGAGACTACCGAATGGCAGCAAAGCTGTTCTCTTCCACTACTTTAGCTTTATGATGCCAGTAGCCTATCTGGTTTCTATAAAAAGAACAGGAGTACTTGTGGCACCTTAGAGACTAACAAATTTATTAAAGCATAAGCTTTCGTGGACTTTCGTGAGCCCACTTCTTCAGATGCATATCAGAAGTGGGGGCTGTAGTCCACGAAAGCTTATGCTCTAATAAATTTGTTAGTCTCTAAGGTGCCACAAGTACTCCTGTTCTTTTTGCGGATACAGACTAACACGGCTGCTACTCTGAAATCTGGTTTCTATATTCACCTAATCTTGGGGGGGGGGGGAAGCGGAGGAAGGAGGAAGGTAGAAGAGAAGGTACCAGCATATAATGAGGCTGAGTAGATAGCAGAAAAGAAAGAAGACAGCATCCTTCTATGGATAGGAGCCCAGGGCAGGAGGTGGGTGTGAAATCTATGAGAATACACCTGGATAGAGTAGGCCCAGTCAGAACTCAAAACCAAGCAACACCCATCTTTGTGATATGCTTTGTACCAGGATAAATGAGTTTTGATGGTTTCAAACAATTGGTCCTGAGGGAACATATAAAATATGCAATCAAATGTAGTACCCCTAGGATACTGCTTGAGAACTCAGTGCTTTGAAGAAATGGCAGCAAGCATTTGGTTAGCCAGCCAATTTGCAGGGAAACAGAGGACACTGGTAGCCTAATCTGTCTGCCAGCACCTCTGCACCCTTCATCTTATCCCTCCTATGGGGCATGAAAATCACCTGACAACTCCCCTTCCTCTGGGACTAGGTGTAGGTGTGAAATGAAGAATCCTCTCCAACCCTGTATCAGCAGGTCACAGTGGCAGCCAGGTTCTGCAACATCCACCCTTGAAGATAAGGGAGGAGAGTGAATTTCATTCCACCCAAGTAGCTCCAGACAGTAGATCTCCCACTGGATGTGTAGGAGGAATAAAGAACTCAGGAGGGGTGGGATGCTTGGAGGCAGAGAGAGGAGGTTTTATTTGGGGAAGGTAGCTCACGTGAGGGAGTGCGGTGAAGACGAGAGGAGTGGGTAATGGTTGATATGTGATGAAACAGGTTGATTGGGGTGGAGTAAAAGCTTTATATGGTAAAAGCAGTAGCGTCTAGAACAGATAGAAAAGTAGCAAGGCTTACTAAAATTCATAGGTTTGTTATTTCCATTACATGGAAAGAGGAAAGAAAGTGAGGCCTGATTCTGTGAGGTGCAGAGTGCTTTCAACTTCCACAGAAGTCCATAGGAGTGAAGGACATGGGGCACCTCTCACTTCAGGGCCCCCCGCTCACTAGCAAATTGCCTGATTTTCCTTAGGAAAATAAATGACAGTGTCATAGTGTTAACATGTTGCTAAAATCTTATGGCTTCTGTCATCTTTACCTTTACAGGTGGAGTTGGTGACAATTTTCCACAATTCAATTTTCTGAGGAAATATTTACAGTTTTGGTTGTTGTTGTTGTTGCCATTTTGGGCCAACTCTAATTAAAGGTAAAGGACACCTCATATGGCTCTGATGGTTTTAAACTTCAAAATGGTTTGTTGTCATGTTGTTATTTAAATATTGTTCCTCTTGGAACACCAAGAGGGAACAGCTATTTTATGGGTCCTGACATTTGATTTTGTAGAACTGAATTGTAAGGGATCTTCCTCCTTTTTCCTCGTAATACTAACCTCTAGAAGCATCTTAGTAGCTGAAAGTGAGTAAGAAGAGGTTTTCTTGCTTTTATGTACATAATCCTTCCATCAAGTGCAGTCAGCAGCAACAAGGGCCAGGTCTCCCTGTGGGGTTGCCCCAGTTCAAGCTGTGCCACACACCCTCCCAGCACTCCAGAGCTGGGCAGGGCTGCGGCCACACTGCCCTCCCTACCGGTGCTCCTGGGTTGCTGCCGCGCAGCCCACTCTTCCATTGCTCCGGGACTGTGGGAAATGCAACCATACCACCCACCCTCCCGGTGCTCCAGGGCTGAGGAAGCTGCAGCCAGAGTGCCTACCCTCCTGGTACTCTGGGGGCTTCAGCTGCACCTGGTGCAGTGGGGGGGGGGCTTCAACAAAGTGCCACATCTGTGTCATCTACCATAGTAAAGTCCTCACACTGTGTCATCTCTCATTGTGAAGATCTCTTAACAGTGGAGGATTTGCTGTGCAGAGGGGTGGACCCTTGAGCTGAATTCTTGCTCCATCCCTCCCGCACTTCTCAGTTTCACTATCTGACCAGTTCTGAGTTTATGTACAGAAATGATGGCTCTCAAAATATCACTCAAGGAATTCTGGATAGAAAGATTATGCAAATAAAGCTCTCTCTAAGGCTGTACTTTCTGCTTTTTCCCAACAGATAGTGACAGAGAGCTTCTTGCCCGTTAGACCTTTAGGCCAAGTTTTTGTAATTATATGCAAAAAATAACTCACTCCATTTGGTTCTTTCTTTTAAAATGAATTATTGAATGAGATGATTTTCTGTTATACATGTACCAATTTTATCTTCTATGTTTTGAGTCGGGTTGTTGCTGCCCTTGCATAGGTGAGCTAGAGGGATGTGAATGCATAGAAAACCCACCCAACTCCTAGCACATCCATATAGGAAACAGACATAATTCAGAAGTCTGAGCTGAGAAGCTCACTGCTGGAGCAGGCAGCTAGTACAACAAGCAGAACTAGCTAGCCCCAGAGAAGACATAACTAGGGCTCCCTGTCTGTCATGGAGGTCACAGAAGTAATAGATTCCGTGATTTTTTTGCGACTTCTGTGACTTCTACAGTGGCCAGTGTGGCTGACCCCAGGGCTGCCCAGCAGCTGGCTCCGGGGACAGCTGCTTAGGTTGCCCCAGAGACAGCCACACCAGCCACTGCTGGAGTATCCTTGGGGACAGCCACACCAGCCGCTGCTTGGGCAGCCCCCAGAAGGGTTCTCAGGGTGGCCGGCGCAGCTGTGGTCCGCTGGCCCGGGCAGCGGTCCCCGCACAGCTGGCCGGAGCTGTCATGATTTGCAACTGCGGTCCGCTGGCCCCTGGCAACTGGTCCTGCTGGCCTTGGGTGCCCCCCAACCCCTCCCCAGCACTGGCCTCCCCAGACATTCCCCTTCAGCAGTGGCTCCACCCCCGCACTCTCCCACGCTTCCCCCCTAAGATTTAGTCACAGATATTTTTAGTATAAGTCATGGACAGGTCCCAGGCCATGAATTTTTCTTTATTGCCCATGACCTGTCCATGACTTTTACTAAGAATACCTGTGACTGAATTGTAGCCTTAGCCATAACCGTGCAAGGGACAGGCTATGATCCATCTCACCTTGTGTATTGGAAGAACTACCTTGGAGAAAGTATTAACTACTCATTTTCCACAGTAGCAACTGTCCAGCTCATTCTCATAGTGTGTCTGGAGATATTATGTCTTATAAAGGTATAACTCCTCCGGGCATCAATGCTTGGGAGAAGTGAAGTGACATTTCTTCCTCGCCAGAGACTCAGGTTCTTAGTGGCCATAATTGAACTCTTTATTTGCAGTTCACATTAATGGTTTTGAACTCTTTTGTTGAAAAGTGCCTAGAACGGAGACACTGGTACCATAAAATAAACTGTATTCTATCCCTGGTATTATCATTTGAATTAATTATCATATTATTATTTTAATGTTCCCTCAAATTATTAACTTGCCCACAGAATTGTCTGTGGAAAATGGTAAACGTGTGAGTATTTCTTGTGCTCACCATCTATTTTTATGCAGTTCCACAATATTTATATGTGACAAAAGCTGAACTCTATTTAAATAAGGTAGCCCTGTCTAATTCCATGTGCTTGCCTGTATTTGCATGAGGCATTCTCATTTGTGATTACATTAACAACCCCTGGCTTAGAAAGCATTCAAAATTGTAGCCCAGCATTGCCGGACAATTTGCAAAGCAATTGCTGTTGATTTCCAGGAACAAAGATTTTGACATTTTGACTGTGTTCAAAAAAAAAAAAAAAAAAAAAAAAAGTGTCCTTTGATTCTGCTGACACTGGAAGTGTTTGTCATTAAATCTGTGTAGTTCATTTGACCTTGTCCTCTATACAGCTATTCTTTGTCTAACTTTCAGGGACCTGTCCTCAGTAATATCCACTTTATTACCTTAAAGTAAACTGCTGTTTTTGTTTCTGTTTGATTCTTTCACTTTAGATTTTGTTCTCAAAATAGGTACATATATTGAGTGTATAGGGAGAATGCTTGCAGTATTCAGTTCTTAAACATGCTGTACACCTGTGATTCTTCAGAGGGCTGGGAGATTTTCGAAGACACACAGAGGAGTTTGTCACCCTACTACCTTTGGAAATCAATGTCAGTGAAGCATTTAATTCCCATTTGTGCCTTTTAATTAATCATTTTCTCTTATACTGAGTAATGGATGCTTTATATCAGAGTAATTTACACCCTCTTCCTTGTGCAATATCTACAAGATATTGGAAGAGGTATCTTGCTATGTACTGTAACTACTAAAATACACAATCTGCAAGAAAATTTCAAAGCTAAGTCTGACTTGTTGAATTTTTTGACAATATTAATTGCCTTTGTTGCTGCTGAACAGACTAGAAATCTGGAACTTAGCTAGCCAAGAATAGGAAACAGTAATTCTTGCAACATGGGAAAAGTAGAGCTGTTGGGGAAGATTACTGTGTACAACAACTGTTCAGCAGAGGGGCATCACACTGAAAAGCCAAACAGACAGCGTATATGAGGTTCCTGAAAGTAACTAATTTGGCAGGGTTCCATAAATGGACATGATTGAAATGAACTGTATGGAAAGAGATTGCTGTGTTGAAGTTTCTGTGGAAATTGTCCCAGTTTTGAACGCCTGGACCTCCATCCGAATGACCCCTCCCACTCGTTCAATTGTACAACCAGTTGTAAGCACATTTTCTCAAAGTCCATCGAGCAGAAGGAGGAAGCTTTGGATAATGTGCAGGATAAATCACAGCAATACTAGGATTTAACTAGGAAACACACAGGAATAATGCCACATCCCCAAATATTAAAATTCACATTAACAGCCAAAACACATATCTGGTAAAATAATTGTCACTACACAAAGCTTACAGAACTAACAAATTAGAACCAACCAGCAAAATGAAATTGGCATTTAAGATTTTTTTTTTGTACAGATTATTAACTATTCAGACAGAATGACACATAATACATCTTTTTGTAAACAATGATTTTCAATGCTGTCCTTTAAACTTACACTAATTAAATTGTATTATGCTAATCTTTACTATGTCACTAACAATCAGCTCCCAGTTCTTCTAACATTCCTTCTGGTCCTCTGACACCTGAAAAGAAGAAAAAGGGAAAAGACAAGTTATTAGATTGCTTCATCCTCTAAGATGCTTTGCCCCTTAGGTCCTGTGACTCGGAACATCAAATTCTGTACGTTTAATTGGGTCACACTTGCAATATTCCACCACTGATCCAAATCTATCAAGTCATCAGTAACCCTGAATACCAATAAAACAGGCTTTAATATCTTAATACTGTCAGTCATTTACATTATAATCTTCAGCAACATGTCTTTATGCCTGAAAAGTCTTTTAGTATTCTTCCTTGATTGGGAGGGCAGGCTCAGATTTTAAATAATATTTCTCCCAGGAAAAGGCTAAATGATTCTTTGGATACTTCATATCAATACTACTATAGAAAACAATTAAGGCAGAGCAACAGTGGTGGACTATGTTCCATAAGAGTATGGTCTGAGAGATATCAGGCCAGATGCTCAGTTAGAGTAAATTGACATATTTACACTCCCCCAATTTATGCAGCTGTGGTTCTTTCTCAATGCTCCCATCTCAAAAAAGTGTAGCCTTTAGCAAGCTCTATAGTATTGTTCACAGATCTATCTGGCTAATTAATTAGCTTACAATGTACCCATTATGGAATCTAGGTGTCTCTACAGTATCTACAATAGCTCAAGAGTGGGATTTTCATAAGAACCTAAGTGGCTTGGAACCAGAGGCCAATTAATTTTCAATGGGACTTGTGCACTAAAACTAAAATCCCACAATGGAAAAAAAAATATTTTCAAGAATGTTATGCCTCTTTAGCCTAGCTTCTCAGTCACTACTTTTTATTCAGAAGGAAGAAATAAGCCATAATGTGCAGAATACAAGTGCTACCCTTATATGAAAACCCGGTATTTTACTGTGTGAAATCAATGTCTATTCCATTGATTGAAGAAGTGGGCATGCCTCAGTCCATGAAAAAAATTCTTGAGTGCTATCATATCTGTGACTGACATGATTTACAATTGGTGGGTGAGGTAATATCTTTTATTGGCCCAACTTCTGTTGATGAAAGAGACAAACTTGAGTTCACAAAAAGCTCTTCTTCAGGTCTTGGAAATGCACTGAGAGTGCCACAGCTAAACAAGGTGGAACAGATTGTTTAGGGTAAGTAGTTAACATATATTTCCAGGGACCATTCAAGATGAAGTGGCCCATTAATACCACTCCTATCATAGGGAGAAAAGGAAAGGAGTGGAAGAAAGAGGGCTTGGGGAGGGGCAGGATTGTTAGTATGCTATAGATTGTTGTAATAAGCAATAAATCCAGTATCTCTATTCGGTCAATGATTTTTAGAATCCTGTGAAGTTATGAATTTAAGCTCCCAGGCTCGTGTTTTGAAAGTGTTGTGCAGGTTTCCTTTGAGAATGAGGATTGATAGGTCAGATATAAAGTGACAGTTCTGTGAAAAGTATCTGCCTACAGGTAATATGGTGTTTTTGTTTTTTATCATTTTCCTGTATGAGTTCATTCAAGAAAGTAGGGATTGTCTGGTTTCACCCACTTAGTTGCTATTGGGGCATTTGTTACATTGGATGATGTATACCACATGTTGTGATAGGCATGTGTAGGACCTATCGATCTTCAAAAGTGTGTTGTAGGGAGTGTTGATCATTGTAGCAGTGGAGCTATGTCTGCAGGTTTTGCATCTGTTGTTCTGGCAGGGTCTGGTGCCACTTTGAGTTGGAGAGTCCTCGGTCTGTGGGGAGCTTGCTTCAGCTGATGACCTTGGAGAGGTTGGGGAGGTTCTTTGAAGGCCAAAAAGGGGGATTAGGCAAAGATTTATTTCAGGATGAGGACCCCACTGAGCATGTTTGTGGTTGTTTAATGATACCCTTTATGGGTTCCAGTGTGGTGTCGTGGGGGAGATCTAGGAGTATGAGGTTGGAGGGGGTTTCATTTTCATATTGAAGCAGGTTCTCTTGGGATATTTGGGTGCCCTCTTCATGAGGCTTGGTGAAGGCAGTTTTGCATGTGTTAAAATGTATATCCTTGACTTTCTCCTCAGGGCATATTCTGTGGTATCTGAGTGCCTGGCTATAAATAACAGAATTTTTGGTGTATTTGGGGTGGTTACTGGCTTTATGAAGGCAGGTATGGTGATGAGTGGGTTTCTTGTATATAGTTGTCTGTAGGGTTCCATTGCTGAAGTTGATTGTAGTGTCCAGGAAGTTGGTGTTAGTGTCAGAGTATTTCAGAGAGAGTTTAATGGATGGGTAGTGGTTGTTGAAGTTGCGGTGAAAATCTATAAGGCAGTTTAAATTGTCCATCCAGAGGATGAAAATATCATTTATTTGTTTTATTGATTTCATGGTGCATTTGTCCAGAAATTCATGGCTGCTCCCATGGTTTGGACAAAGTGTTTGTTGTTGAATGTAAAATTGTTATGGGTAAGCATGAATTGCATGAGTTTGGCAATGTGTTTGGAGTGCACATCTCAGGGTTGTCCATTGTCTTGTAAATATTTGGGGTAGGCAGCTATGCTGTCATTGTGAGGGATGTTGGCATATAGGGAAGTGACATCCATGGTAACAAGGATGGTGTTTTGTGGGAAGTTGTTAATGTTGTGGAGTTCATGGAGAAAGTCATTTCTATCCTGGAGAATGCTGGCCCTTTGTGTGGTGAGTGGTTTGAGGATGATTTCTATGAGTCCTGATATTCCTTCAGTAAGAATGGCAGGGCCAGATCTGACAGGTCTGCCTGGGTTCCCTAGTTTGTGTATCTTGAGTAGCATGTAAAAGATCGCTAGGGTGGATTCTAGGGGGGGGGATGAGTTTGTAGGGTTTCTCTTGGAGTTGTTTGGGGAAGGACTTGATTATATACACCTCTACCCCGATATAACACAACCCGATATAACACAAATTCGGATGTAACGCAATAAAGCAGTGCTCTGGAGGGGTGGGGCTGCACACTCTGGCAGATCAAAGCAAGTTCAATATAACGCGGTTTCACCTATAACACGGTAAGATTTTTTGGCTCCCGAGGACAACGTTATATTGGGGAAGGGGTGTACTTAAATTTTTGGGTCATTTGTGGTATGAGGTTTTCTTTGAGTTCTTTACAGTAGGTGTTGTCAGAGAGCTGGCAGTTGCCTCATTAACGTAGTCATCTCAGTCAAGGACTATGTACTTTTCCCAGACCTGGAGAAGAGCTCTGTGTAAGCCTGAGAGCTTGTCTCACTCACCAACAGAAATTGGTCCAATAAATGTATTACCATGTTTCTCTAATATCCTAGGACCAACATGACTACAACAACACTGTTCATATGATTTATAATTCACAGATGGGACATCCCTCACAGACTATGAAATGATCTTTGGAAAAGTTACATCAATAGCCATGCAAACAATGACACAAATCCATTTTAGAGCATTTGGAGATGCTATTGAAACAGGAGAAAGGGGCTGTTCCACCACATCCAGAGGAAGTGCCAAGCTTATAAATGAAAGCCAAATTTAGTGATGAAGAGAGAAGAGGACCACTTGAGAGACAACCACTGGAAATGATCCAGGAGGAGAAGGAAGCTTCAGCAGAGAGAAGGGAGAGAGAAAATGATGAAAAAGAAGTGCAGAGAGCAAAGGAACAGGAGGAGCTAGCATAGAAGAGAGGAAGAGAGCAGGAGTAAAAGTGAATAGAAGATGAGAATCTGGGAAGAAGAGAGGGGGTAATGTTAAAAGTGTGAGCTGAAAGAGAGCTTGAACTTTGCAGGTCATGGATCCAAGAGTTAGACAGAGAAATGTTATGCAACAAACAGGAAAATATTATATTATGAGGCTACAATTTCAATTTGGGATTCCAGGGAATGCGTAAAGCAATCGGGTTTTACTGTCATGGTTTACATCGTTAGAACCTCTCAATTGAGCCCCATAATTCAGTTGCTTGTAATCTGTTTCATATGTATTTATTTGATTGTCTCTTACCCTATCAGATATATCTCCTTAGCAAAGAAATCCCATACCTTCTCTGGCACATTGCTTTGGCCTTTCTGTTCATCAGTCCTTTCTTAATTTTTTTTAAATGAAGTGTGTGCATTTCTATATGTGTATAAATATATTGGAGATGATTGATATGGCCAGGTTAAATAGGAACAGGAACATCTTAAGCACATGACATACTTTGCAAGGCAAAAATTGAAAAGCCTCACTAAATATGCTGACACAGTGAATATATATATATTACATTGCAGAGAGTGTCTTTCACACTTTAGGTACAAGGGTGAGCTGCATTTGAAAATAGTTTCTGTGAAATGGAAAGATTCAAAGCTGGCATCATAAGTCATCTTTCCTGAGGAAACCTCTCATTGTCCATACCATACAATTCAATAAATCAGGAAATATATTGTGATCATCTGAGAACTAAAATAATTCCATAATATAATACAAAAAAGTATTCTCATGTGCACACTATCTCTACCAATCCACTCTCATAATCTCGTTGAGTTGGGGCATCTGTAAATTATTATGTATCAGAGGGGTAGCCGTGTTAGTCTGAATCTGTAAAAATTATTTTGTATACTTTTGTAAATTATTATGTGGTCTTTAAGGCCACAGTCAGTTATCACCTGATGTGCCTAATGTTTGTTTAAAATGCAAGTAGCTGGGTAAATGTGCTTTATTATGGAAAATGCATTATTATGGGAAATACATTGTTGCTTATATAAAAAACAAACAAAGAAAACCTCACAGAATTTCTTTAAATTGGTGATACAACGTAGTGCACACATCACGTTGCATCAGGTCTTGTACAAAGTTATCAAATTCAAAAGCTATTTTGAGCACTCATTGCCTGTGGGTTATTACCTACAAGCAGTGAGTTTTTTACAGTTATCCACTGGAAGATGTCTGTAGCAGGTGTTCTGCTACTGGCATATCTCTGCTTTAGAATTTATGGGGCTCTTTATTTCATCGGGGATCTTTAGTTAAATGCTATTATGGCCCTATGTGCATAGTCAATAGAGACAGTAAAATATCCCAGAGGAAATAACTTTCCTTGTTTTTCCCTACTCTGTAGAGTGTGAGCAAATAGAATATTTTCTCCTAATAAACATTTTAGAGAAGTATGACACATAGTACACTGCCACTAAGGCTTATATCAGTAAGACATACTGTTCATTAGTTTGCCACTGACTGCTATACTTGGAAGAGTGGTGTTGCTGCTAATTCTTCAAAACTTTTTTAGTCTTTGAAAGAATCAGGCAATGTCCTTTCAACAAACTTCTGCCAAGTGAAATACTCATGCTTAGGAAGGTATATGAGGCCTATAAAATGAATATGTTGTATATTATATAGATGTATATTTAATATTTCCCCCTTCTGATGAAAATAATTTTTATGTTTCCATTTTTCAGATTTTTTAACTTTTTTTTTCAACCATAAACATTTGATCAATTTGACAGAAATTCTCAGAATATTTGGGTTGGTCCGAATCAGTAGTTTTGGTGAAACAAGTTTAAGTTGAAACATATGCCCAGCTCTCCTCCCTGTGCACTGATGTGGAAAATATACGTCTTACTTATTGTGAGTCTCTTTCTCTTCTTATCTCACCGTTCACTTTCTGCTCAAATGCCACTACTTAAAACCTTCAGTAGGAAAACATGTCCTTATTTTATTTTCATTATAGCAGGAAAATAAGCAGCCAGCCAGTCACCTCTGTCAGACATGGACACTAATATTAATTTTTGCAGCTGAATTACATGAATACCATCAGGTTACTCCACAATGACAATACAATTTAATTCATTATCATACATGAAATTGACAATTCTTTGTTAGTAATTGAGACTAAGTATGAATTTAATTAAGTAACTGATTGAACTGATGCTGAGATAATGGCAAATAAATTTAGGAAAATAAAGTTCTAATGTAATTTTGTTGTAATATGAATTACCTACTCAATGTTGATTTGCCTTAGAGGTTTCAGTGAAACTTAAAAATAATTGTCTTGTGAGGGAATTGTCATAGAAATAACAGCTAAAAAATACAATTCCAAAAGCATATCTATTTCATTACACACAATGATAATTATGGTATGCAATAAAAATATACCTGTGTCAATCATACAAAAAAACATTAAACAGAATTTAAAAAAAATATGCATTAAGGATTATATCCAGTGTTCTGTACTCAGTGTACTGTAGTGACCAATCTCTGCACTTGAATTTCCATGATCATATATATAGAAATAAGACAATTATCTCTCTTTCTCTCTCTTTCTCACGCTTTAAGAAAACATTATTATGGTTGCAATGTCAAACACTTAAAAATTAGGAAATGACAGAGTTCGTGTTCCCTCCACAGCTCAGATAGGTCTAAGGACAAACCTCTTCGCTGGAGATAAAAGAGCTGTCTGTCGTATTCGAGCCCTTGGAGGTGGCAGAGGAAGGAGTATGCCAGCAAGCTCCATGCTGGACTAACTGTACTATAAAGAAGTCCCTGAAGGGCTTTAAAGCGGAACACCTGGACCTGGCTGTGGATGAAGACCAGGCTTTGTCCACCCTCCCAGAGTCTCAGTACATCCCCAGCCAATAAAGTCCAGGATCTTCTTCTGGAGGCTGGCCACAGTCCCTGGGGACAGGCACAAGGTGTTGAACTGCTGCCAGAGCATCCACAGGACCAGATGGTTAAGCACTGGCACCCTCCCCCAAAAGGAAAGGCGCCAGAGTGGCCCTGTTTATCTCTACAACTAGTCAGACACTCTGGCCTATAGATCAATCCAGTACTACAACGGGGAGGGATCAATGGCAGCAGGGCTGTCCCTACCCATACGCAAAGCACGCAGCTGTGTAGGGCACCAGGAAATTTGGGCACCAAATTTCCTGGTGCCTTGCACATCTGCATGCTGCTCCAGCCCCTGCCCCACCTCTTCCCCATGGCCCCTGCACCTGCTCATCTATTGCTCCCTCTCAGGCTTATTAAGGTTTCCTTCAAAACAGACCACTTATTAATTAACCAATTTATTCTCTTAAGGTATGGGTATCCAGGGACGCTAAGGAAATACCTGGAGGACATGGATACAGCCTTCTGATAAATGATTGACACAAGCAGTGTTTCAAAACAAGGCACCCTTTATCGGTACTAATAACAACTCCTTGACACAATAACAATCTAAACACAAATCCCTTATAACAAGTTAAAGAGCACCTCAAACAACATTGCATAATAGTTTGAAATGATTCTAAGTGGCTGCTCCCTGCGTCCATCTTGATTATCACTACAAAAGTTTTTTTTTTCTCCTGCTGATAATACCTCATCTTAATTAATTAGCCTCTTACAGTCGGTATGGCTACTTCCACCTTTTCATGTTCTCTGTATGTATATATATATTTCTTACTATATGTTCCATTCTATGCATCTGGTGAAGTGGGCTGTAGTCCACGAAAGCTTATGCTCAAATAAATGTGTTAGTCTCTAAGGTGCCACAAGTACTCCTGTTCTTTTTGCGGATACAGACTAACACTGCTGCTACTCTGAAACCCGTCATTCACAAGTAGCTGACAGCAATTTTTAGATGTTCATTAAGTTTTTCGTATATAAAAACCTCTCACAATCAACACACATACATATATTTGTATTAACCCCCCATATATATATACTAGCTATGCTATGCTGTAACTGTAACTAACTATTCCTTTGTCTGATAGAGTTATGCAACTCACAGCACAGTATCTTCCCCTTGTTTCCTTTCTCACTCCTCTGCTGCATCCTTTCCTTCTTCTGCTTGCTTCTTCTTCCCACGCTCAGCCTTCTCAGCTCTGCTCAGCTGCATTCTCAACCTCTCTGCTATCAGCTGCCGCTGCTTTTTTATACCCTACTTCACTGTAGGGTTATATGTCAGTCACTCCATTTGACCATTATTTCCGTCATCTGTCAATCATTGTTGTTTACCTCAGAGTTATGATCTGCTAACTTTTTCCCTACTTTGGTTTTCCCACCAATTCTATTTTTAGTGCTATGTGACCTGCAGCTTTCATCCAATTGTGGAAAGACTCTTGCTCATTCAAAATAAAAGCTAGGAATCCGAAATGGAGTCTTAGGAATTTCTCTAGTATCAGAATGCTGCCCTGGGGACTTTGATTCTATCATTGCCTCTGCCACAGAGTTCCTATGTGAGGCTGGACAAGTCACTTAAATCAAAATTTTCACATCTGGTTACTGATTATGTGTTCCTCATTTTCTGTTTTCTTGACTTGAGACCTGGTAATCTGATTTGCAGAAATGTTGAGCATTCACGGCACTGAAATCAATGGGACCTGTGCTTGAACATATAAAGTGCTATATAACACTACAGTCTCTGTAAAATCAGGTTCTATGTTTTTTTCTAATTTGGCACCCAAAGTTAATGGTTACTTTTGACCTTTATCTGTCTTTGTGACCAAAATACCTCATCATATCATAGAATCATAGAATATTAGGGTTCGAAGAGACCTCAGGAGGTCATCCAATCCCCTGCTCAAAGCAGGACCAACACCAACTAAATCATCCCAGCCAGGGCTTTGTCAAGCTGGGCATTAAAAACCTCTAAGGAAGGAGATTCCACCACCTCCCTAGGTAACCCATTCCAGTGCTTCACCACCCTCCTAGTGAAATAGTGTTTCCTAATATCCAACCTAGACCTCCCCCACTGCAACTTGAGACCATTGCTTCTTGTTCTGTCATCTGCCACCACTGAGAACAGCCTAGCTCCATCCTCTTTGGACCCCCCTTCAGGTAGTTGAAGGCTGCTATCAAATCCACCCTCACTCTTTTCTTCTGCAGACTAAATAACCCCAGTTCCTTCAGCCTCTCCTCATGCACTGTGTCCGAGGGTGCTAAAGGAGTTGGTGGATGTGATTGCAGAACCATTGGCCATTATCTTTGAAAACTCCTGGAGGTCCCGGATAACTGGAAAAAGGCTAATGTAGTGCTCATCTTTTAAAAAGGGAAGAAGGAGGATCTGGCAAACAACAGGCCAGTCAGCCTCACTCCAGTCCCTAGAAAAATCATGGAGCAGGTCCTCAAGAAATCAATTTTGAAGCACTTAGAGGAGAGGGAAGTGATCAGGAACAGTCAACATGAATTCACCAAGGGCAAGTCATGCCTAACCTATCCTGATTGCCTTCTATGATGAGATAACTGGCTTTGTGGATGAGGAGAAAGCGGTGGATGTGTTATTCCTTGACTTTAGCAAAGCTTTGGATATAGTCTTCTACAGTATTCTTGCCAGCAAGTTAAAGGAGCATGGGCTGGATGAATGAACTATAAGGTGGATAGATCATCGGGCTCAACGGGTAATAATCAATAGCTCATTGTGGGAACAGTGTGGGAGACTGTATCAAAAGCTTTGCTAAAATCAAGATATATCACATCTACCACTTTCCCCATATCAACAAAGCCAGTTTTCTCATCATAGAAGGCAATCAGGTTGGTTAGGCATGACTTGTCCTTGGTGAATCCATGTTGACTGTTCCTGATCACCTTCCTCTCCTCCAAGTGCTTCAAAATTGATTTCTTGAGGACCTGCTTCATGACTTTGCCGGGGACTGAAGTGAGACTGACCGGTCTGTAGTTCCCTGGGTTCTCTTTCTTCCCTTTTTAAAATATGGGGATTATATTATATTCTCAAATCTGTTGTAAAAATAAATTAATTAATGTTTTTGAAATGCTCACATACTATAATTATGAGTGCTTTAGAAAAGCGCAGGAGGAAATTAATAATTAACACATTGAACAATGAGAAGAAAACAAAATATTGAATAGCTTCTCACTAAATGAGTACCATCTATTCAGTCCACTGAATGTGGCTGTGGTACTATGGAAGAATAGTATGTGATAATTTAATTTAAGACTATACCATAATGCATATGCATAAGTGTTACGGTAGTCTTAAAACCCCAAGCTCTTGCTAGCTATTACTCTCAGTGAAGCGGTGGCAGGAAATAAATCAATGGAGACATGGCCATCCAACCAATAGGTGGCTGGCATAAACAGTACAATACAAGAGTGCTTTCTCTTAAGAATCTACTTTATTTTAGTCTCAAGCACTTACACAGGTCTGCAACATGTTAATAAAACACCCCAAAAATCAATAATTACTGAAGTCTGGAACAGCCTTTGGGACAAGGTACTTTGGTACTCAAGGTACTTTGAGTGGTACAATGATAGCCATCCAATTGGTCCATCTTTCCATCTACCATTGGGGACCCTAAACTGTGTCCATGAAGTGTCCCTAAAGAGCCCACCTACCTCATACTTCCTCCCCTTATATATTTGTGTTAGTGTAACAATAACATGTCAATAAAAAGAAAATTGTTAAGCAAACAATTTCAGAGGTTAAGCAAGAGGTTTCTTCAAACCATTAATTAGACAGCTGTGGTTTTTTGCAGGGCCCTTATGTTTGAGGAGCCTGACAAATACATCCCAAAGGGCAGATATAGATAAGATTCCTGTTTTTCTAAAACACATATCTCAACAATCTCAACAGAGATCTTATCAAGAAGGATGTAGGCTCCCCTCTTAACTCCCTTCCCTCCTGGCTTCTTGCTTATATATGCTAAGGCTGTTGCAGAGGCCTGTTAAGATCTACTGATTTAGCTGTTTTTGGCCATAAGCATGATAATCGATATTCCAGTTATCAGTAGTGGTGCAGGTATTTTGCTGGTCCACCAAAATCTCCCCATACAAAGGAAGTCAAATTAAGATTGCATGGGCAACCTTCATTTTGGCATTTCCTAATTTTTGAGTGCTTGGCTTTCCAACTTGAATAATGTTCTTTTAGCATAGTTTGACAGGTGATTTACTCGATTTATAAAAAAGCAAACTGGAAACAACAGAAAAACTCATTCAATAATGAGGTATCATATTGACATTCATATGGTTGATCAGCAGGGTAGCATCCTTTAGATCCACCATGCAGACCTCTGCCATTTGAACTTATGAAGCAAATATTAGCAATAGGAGGTGGTAATCCTCTTTGTGGATCAGGTCTAGAGGGGAATGGGACATGTTGTCAAAGGATTTCACAGATATTTGCTGTCAGAAGAGGAATGGTGAGAGTCAAGAATCTTGGGTTCCATTCCAGAATCTGCAAGGGAGTGTTCTTGAATGGGTACAGACTTTTCTGTCCATTTACCCCAAATTTGAGCCCTTCTGCACATTCCCCTCCAGTCTGCTTCTGTCCCAATTCTGTCTCTTCTCCCCTCCCCCATTCCCCATTCCAATTTAATTCTTCTCACTTAGCCAGGCACAGTTTCTATTCCTCAGGCTTCTCATGGCAGTTTCTTTGCTTATGTTGTTCTAGTCTTCCCATGCCAGTCCCAGGCTCCTTGTTCATCCAGTTCCAATTGCCCCCTCCTGACTCCTCATATTATGTGTGCCTTCACCCCCCCAGACCCATATTCCCTCTACCTACTGATTCCCAGTCCTAGTTTACTTCCTTGAGCTTCCCATCCAATCTCAGTGTCCTCCTCTTTACCTTCTTTTCTCAGTCTCTTTGCCAAGCTGGTACCATTTCTCCCCCATACTCTGGCCTTTCATCAGATCTCACTTCCTTACTACTGCCCTACTGGTTCCCAACTCCAGTCTTCTTACCCATCCAGTCCCAGCTTCTTCTCCAACTCCAAATTTCAGTTTCCCTCTCCCTACCCAACCCGCCCCCTGTAGCTTCCAGACTCAGTCTTCCTCTCTCAGAATCCTTGTCCCAGGATATTCCATCCACAGCTCTCCTCTGCATTTGATTCCTCCTCCATTCTGCCTCAGCACAGCAAGGGGTGGCATATAGAGCACGAGACACTATCTCCTTTCTGTGCTCTCTGTTCTGGTGCCTGAAGCCAGACCTGGCCCCGTCCAGGGCAGCTGGAAATTGCAATTTCAGGAAAAGTCCTGCTCAGTCCCCTGCAGTACAGCATACTCAATGCAGATGGAATCTTTGGGGAATTAAGCTCTAGAAAATTTCTACTGAGCATGTATGAACTGTGGTTTTTCAAAGACTTACAATTTGACCAATTTTGGGCAGGTTTATAGAAACAACAAAGGCACATCCCTGACACAAAGGTGCCTCCCTTGCCAAATTTCATTTCCATCTTACAAGCATGGGGACACTAGAGCTTCTAAAATAATTGGTTGCTGTAATTTTATAACATTAGAAAAATGTATTTTTCCCTAGTTTCATTCTCTGAAGTGGCTTTTTGGCTGAAATTTTCCAAAAACCTGAGGAAGTCTACTGGAGAAAAGCCTTAGCAAGGATAGGACTGAGAACCCTGCACCAAGGGTTATGACTCAGCTAGGAAGTCTGGGTGGAAGTTTTGGGATTTATTTTTTAACTTTATGTTAATAATAGAGACACAAAGAAGGGGTGTTATGTGACATCAACATCTATGCAAAGAGGGAGAAACTGAGGTAGCAAATGGACCTCAAGCCAGGCCAATTAAATTTGCCTGACAAAGAACCAATATAACCTATTTTGAAGTACATTCAAATGTTGTGTACCTCAGCAATTTCTCCCAGAATAACAATATTGTTGTTTACAATACATTTTATCTTGATTGCATCTGCAATTCAGCCTCTAGTCTGACAGTTTCCAAGGAGCATTTTTGAGTCTTCTGTTAAATTAAGTGGAAAAAAATTCATCAAGTGATGCAATTGTTCTGTGAAATTACTACATATTTTTATTGGCCCACATCATTGATTTCTGGTAAAAGACATTGTCTTTCCAAGAAATCCATTAGTATCCTAAGTTAAGATGAGTTTACCCTTGACAAAATTAGTATAATACCTAGCAGCTGATTTTTGGATGTCCTAAAAAATGAATATAGATTGGCAATTCCCTTCCTGCCACAGATATTTGGATAATTAGAAAACAAGGAACAACCGCATATATTTCAGTACACAGGCAGCTGGGTCTTGACTGATCACTAAACTCTTACCTACTGTTAACTAGGCATAGTATATGAACACTGCAACAGAAGCAGCTCTTATGTGGTTTCCATTGTCATTTCTATCCCACAGCAGGATGTGAGAAAGTGTGTGTTGCAAGTTCAAATCCTGAGTGCCTTCCTTCACCAATAGTATAATAGCTGCATAACCTAGTTGTACCTTCATTTTACATTTCAATTAAAGACAATATTTTAGTGACCTAAGGAAATATGAGATAAGCAGCACATTAGGAAAAGCAGTACATCACAGAGAAATAAGAGGAAGTACATCACAGAGAAATAAGAGGAAAGCAGTAGTTTGCTTTCAGCAGCCCAATTTCAACTTTGGCCTTTTGGAACTTATTTTCTATTGTGAAAACTACAATGAAAATATTGATTGGCCAGTGCTGGTCCCAAGCCTGGATCAAAAAGGAGGAGGGTTGGTCAATGGCGCTAGCTACAGAAACTACGCATATAAACCAAAAATCAAGGCCTGAGGAGGATGGAAAGCATTCAGATGTGCATATGACAGTGGATGATCAAATCCATCGGGAAGTCACCCACTCGATGGTCCAAATTCTGACGGCCAAAAAGAGTACATCCATAGAGACCTGGAATGTACAAACTCTAAATAGTGCAGGGAAAGTAGCACAGGTAATCAAAGAAATGGATAGGACTTTGTGACGTTAGTTGGAAAGACCAAGGTATGATAACATCTGGAGGAAAAACAATGGTATATTCAGGGGAACCAAACATGAGAGAGGTGTAGGAATCATCATGAATAGCACTGAATAGAAATCACTTATGAATTGGTAGCCAATATCAGATAAGCTACTGGCAGCTAGATTCCACTCTTGGCACATTAAGTGCACCATAGTCCAGGCATATGGTCCAACAAATGATGCAGATGAAGAGGACAAAGAGAGACACTATACAGAATTGAACGATGTAATGAAAGAAATATCAAACCACGATCTTATCCTGGTTATGGGAGATTTTAATGCCCAAATCAGAAATGAAAGAAGAAGCAGGGAAACAGTCAACTGGAGCACATACAATTGGAACAACAACAGATAATGGCACTAGACTTCTTGAATTTTGTGCCGAAAACTATCTTAGCATCTGCAATTCTTTCTTCCAACATAAAAACATACACAAAAAGACATGGGTTTCACCAGATGGCCATACAAAAAATGAGGTAGACTATATCAGTGTTAGTCAGAGATGGAAAACATCCATGTTAGACACAAGAGTATTCAGAGGAGCAAATATAGGGAGAGATCACGATTTGCTGAAAGCAAACATCAAATTGAAGTTTAAAGCGCTTAAAAAGACAGAACACAAACTCAGATTATTCAATACACAGAAACTACAAGATTGCAGGATACAAAAAGAGTACCAGATAGAGGTCAAGTATAGGTTTGAGGCCCTTAAAGATCTTGAATTGGAAGGGGGAAAATACTGTTTTTTTTTTCCAAAACAGCTATGCTAGAAGCAGCTGAAAAGATTATTGTTAGAAAGAGAGTAAGCAATGAACAGTGGATCTCAGATGAAACATGGAAAATTATAGACAGAAGAAGAAAACAAAAGGCTCTAGTACTACAACATGCAACTGAAGAAACAAAACAAACCTACAGTAACCTTGACAAAGCAGTAAAGAAACAATGCAAAAAAGATAAGTGAAATTGGATAGAAAGTAAGGCTAGTGAAGCTGAACAAGCAGGGGAAAGAAACAATAAAAGAACAGTCTAAACAACCATGAAACAGTTAATAGGATATGGATGAAAATTCAGACATGTCCCAGTGAAAGGGAAACAAGGAGAAATTTTGAAAACACAGGAGGAAAAAGAAAATAGATGGGTGGAACACTTCAAAGAAGTGGCAGGTTTCAAAGTAGCAGCCGTGATAGTCTATATCCACAAAAAGAACAGGAGTACTTATGGCACCGGCAGTACCCACGAAAGCTTATGCTCTAATAAATTTGTTAGTCTCTAAGGTGCCACAAGTACTCCTGTTCTTTTTTCAAAGAAGTGCTAAACTAACCAGAACCAATTACAAGACTGGAATTTAACAATGATAAACCATTAGACTTAGACATAGATGTATCTGAGGTAAAAATCAAAGAAGAAAAAAAAGCATTGCAGAAGCTGAAAAAAAACAAGGTACTTGGTTTGGATGCCATTCATCCTGAGATGCTTAAATATGGAAGTGAAGATGTGGAATCAGTTACCTATTCACTGTGTAACAAAATATGGATGGAGGAGAAAGTGCCGGAATAATGGACCCTTATTATCATAAGCAAGTTACCAAAGAAAGGTGATCTAAACAGTTGTTCAAATTGGAGGGGAGTAGCACTTCTATCTTTCACAGGAAAAGAATTAGCATCAGACCTCCTGAACAGAATGAAAAGAAAGATGGATACCATCCTACGTGAACAACAATCTGGATTTAGACAAGGGAGATTGTGCACAGATGCTATTTTCACTCTGAGATATATTAGTGAGAATACAATTGAATTCCAAGGCAGGCTTGCCATCAATCTTGTGGACTTTCAAAAGGCATTCGATAGTGTAAACAGAGAAACAATGTGGAAAATTGTGGAACAATATGGAATTCCAACAAAATTAATTAACATAATGAAGGCATTCTACACCAACTCAAAATGCTGCATTAAAATGGAAAATAGATTGAGTAAGCCATTCAGCATCAAGACAAGTGTAAGTCAGGGGTGCGTCCTGTCTCCTTTTTTGTTTATGCTAGTCATCAACTATGGATTAAAACAATGCAACGGTGATACATATGGCCTAAAATGGAACAATTCCAGGCTATTTGATATAGGCTTTGCTGATGACATCACTCTTATCAGTGAAGATGCCAACAGACTACAAAAATGCACAAACCAAGTAAAAGAAGTAATGGAGAAGATAGGTTTGAGATACAATGCAAAGCAATGTAAAGTCATGTTAATGGGGACTATAGAGACAGAAATCAAAATTGAAGAAGAGAAACTGGAGAAGGTGGACAATTTTACGTATCTTGGAAGTACCATCAGCCAAGATACTAGTGACGAGGAAATAATAAGAAGAATCGGGAAGGCAAACACTGCATTTGGAAGATTCAGAAACATCTGGTAACTCAAAAACATCTCCCTCAAGTCAAAACTGAATGTGTACAAAGCAATTTTTATTGCCATCACAACATATATCAATGTGACATGGCAACTTACCAAGAAAGATACCCAAAAGCTGGATGCATTTAATCACAAATATCTGAGAAGAATATAGGGAATAACATATAGAGATAGGAAGCCGAATGAAGAAGTCAAAAAAATTACTGGACAAGATACCCTCTCACAAATAATCTACAGAAGAAGACATCAGTGGATGGGACATGTGCTGAGATTGGAAAAAGAACGCTTACCAAATACCCCCTTAACGGAAGCCAGAAAATGCAAGAAGAGAGAAAGACTGTGAATAACATGGAAATGAACAGTTCTGAATGACTTCAAAAACCTCAACATGAAATGGGAAGATTTGGAGAGAAGGGAAGTTGATAGGCAAGGATAGCAAATGTGAGTAATGTGCAGCAAAGCTGGACTAAGGTCTAAGGTGGAATCATGCGTTGTTTATTATAGAAAATGAGCAAAGTATGATTGCAGGGGCATCAATGCTGCCTAAAAATAGTGATGCTTATGAGGGAAATGGCTTATGGGTGCATAACTGGCTGGATAACCGTACTCAGAGTGTTGTTATTAATGGTTCCCAATCCTGCTGGAAAGGCGTAACGAGTGGGGTACCGCAGGGGTCTGTTTTGGCACCGGCTCTGTTCAATATCTTCATCAACGACTTAGATATTGGCATAGAAAGTACGCTTATTAAGTTTGCAGATGATACCAAACTGGGAGGGATTGCAACTGCTTTGGAGGACAGGGTCATAATACAAAATGATCTGGACAAATTGGAGAAATGGTCTGAGTTAAACAGGATGAAGTTTAACAAAGACAAATGCAAAGTGCTCCACTTAGGAAGGAAAAATCAGTTTCACACATACAGAATGGGAAGAGACTGTCTAGGAAGGAGTACGGCAGAAAGGGATCTAGGGGTTATAGTGGACCACAAGCTAAATATGAGTCAACAGTGTGATGCTGTTGCAAAAAAAGCAAACATGATCCTGGGATGTATTAACAGGTGTGTTGTGAGCAAGACATGAGAAGTCATTCTTCCGCTCTACTCTGCTCTGGTTAGGCCTCAGCTGGAGTATTGTGTCCAGTTCAGGGCGCCGCATTTTAAAAAAGATGTGGAGAAATTGGAAAGGGTCCAGAGAAGAGCAACAAGAATGATTAAAGGTCTAGAGAACATGACCTATGAAGGAAGGCTGAAAGAATTGGGTTTGTTTAGTTTGGAAAAGAGAAGACTGAGAGGGGACATGATAGCAGTTTTCAGGTATCTAAAAGGGTGTCATAAGGAGGAGGGAGAAAACCTGTTCACCTTAGCCTCTATGGATAGAACCAGAAGCAATGGGTTTAAACTGCAGCAAGGGAGGTCTAGGTTGGATATTAGGAAAAAGTTCCTAACTGTCAGGGTGGTTAAACACTGGAATAAATTGCCTAGGGAGGTTGTGGAATCTCCATCTCTGGAGATATTTAAGAGTAGGTTAGATAAATGTCTACCAGGGATGGTCTAGACAGTATTTGGTCCTGCCATGCGGGCAGGGGACTGGACTCAATGACCTCTCGAGGTCCCTTCCAGTCCTAGAATCTATGAATCTATGAATCTATGAAAGAAGAGGTTCAGTTAAAAACTGTCACTTGTCCCTTTTTTTTAACCTTCTTCCACAGCCATCTCTCATTCATCTCAACCTTCCCTGCTCTACTTTACCTGCACAGCTGTTTCTATTCTATTCTATATAGATTCTTATGCTACACTCATCACCATAATATGTAAGTGCCATCCTGAAGTATATCGAGCAATATGACTATACATCTCTCATGTATTTTTTGTTATCTCATCCTTGATCAAAGGGGAGAGGTGTGCACAGTAGAATGTTTTGTTTTGGAATTTTTTGTTCTAATTATGCACTCACATGCACCTCACCCACGTACACACTGCTGTACGTTTATGTTAGGGTAGACAAGGTCAAAAACTGCCTTTTGTATTTACAGTGGTGAAGTTTGCAATTGTCCTAAGTTTCTGTGTGAATTCATTCCACAGTGTTGGGCCAGCCCCCAGGAAAACTCTGTCTCCTGCACAGACAAGCTTTACCTTTATTATTGAAATTTCCATAGTGCCAGAGGAGTGAAGTTGTCAACCATTGTCCTTATCCCGGAGCTTTAATTGATCTTTTGGTTGATCATGATACCATGGGCTCAGGCCATTCAATGCCCTGAAGATAAGGACTGAACAAAATTAAAAGCTGAACTGGGAGTTCTTAACTGCTCCAGTCTGCTTGGGGCTGGTTACATTCACAGGGGGTGCAGCTTGCTGATGGAGTGTGGTGGCAAAGGGGAGTTGATGCAAAGGCCATTGAATGGAGAGAAAGCAGAGGTCTCACTTTAAACTACTACCTGTTAGAGCCCTAGGAAGAGTATTTACTAGCCAGCCAATCAGACTATGGCAATCCATGTCCCAAACCAAATGTTAATAAATTGAACCATATGTTCTGCATCTGCAAAGTACTAAAACTGCAAATTTTCAGTAAAACAGGTGACAACTATTTACAGAGTTCCTAAGATATAGATGTTTTGATGAGGGAGTTCAGGGTTCAGAAATAAAAGAAATCAAGCATAGCTTTCTTTTGCTAATAACATAAAGCTATTGGACAAATGGCTCTGCCATCCATCTCAATTAAACTTCAGTGAACAGATAATATGATTAGAAAAAACAGGGATAGTCCTTTTCCTGAAAAGTTTGATGCAGATGCTGATACAATCCTTCACTGAAAATCATTCAGACCTGGTTACTCTAACTTGGATAGACACAAGCACTCCAGTAAAACATAGAATGCATGTTACAAAATGATTTCCCCCTATACTAAGTATTCCAAAATGCAAATATCAGGCACAATGCCAATCCCTAAACTTTCCATTTTAGTTTTTGCCAAATTATTTCTTTCTATTTTTTCTAACATCCACTAAGAAATTTCAGTCTATGGTCATGAAGGTATTTCATTTGTCAGATACCTTTTCAGATAACTACCCAAGATAGAATTTACTTCTACAGTTTCCAGACATGACAAGGGTATTTCATTTGGATTTATTAACAAGAAAAAATATATATATTTCCTGATTACTGTTCTGTGTGTTCCTCTAAAGCAAATTAAAATCTACATAACAAAGGAATCATAACTGGAAAAGATGTGAACCTAAAAGGATCCTAAAAAAAAGGATCTCTTAATGCATGTGTGATTGTGTTTGTTTGTGTGTGACATTTGATGTCTAACAGGAAAATAAATTTTCTTTACAGTTCCAAGGCTAAACTTTTAACATTTTAATTAAAATAATGTTTTCCAGTTATGATTCTTTTGTTATGCAGATTTTAATTTACATCAGAGGAACATACAGAAGAGCAGAGGTAATCAGAAAATGTTTATTTTTTCATGATAAATAAATCAAAATGAAATGCCCTTGCCATGGCTGAAAACTATAGCAAATTCTATCTTGGATGATAATCAGAAAATATATTCTTATACAATCCATCACTCAGCTAGAGGTCTGTGAAGAAAACAAATTCGTACCAAACACCACCTTAGGGCAATCCCCGAAATGAGAGCTTCTAGTCTCACATATTTCATTGATAAATCTTTAATCAAAAGTAAGTAATGCACATACCTCTTTCAGCAGAGAACCATATGAATATGAAAAGACCTATCCAAATATAAAGCCTATCACCCTATTGTTTCGTCTGTAAATTCTCAAGTGCTTTGTCCCCTCCACTTTTAAGCAACCCAAGGGGGTTATATACAATCAAATAGATCTCACTCTCTGTATTGTTTTCCTGCTACTGAGTCTAAATTTTCTTTTACTCAAGTTCATCACATTACAGCTAGTTATACCTCCTTGAATCACTCTAAATATTAATGCATCTTTGAGAACATGAGAATGGCCATACTGGGTCAGTCCAATGTTCCATCTAGCTCAGTATCCTATCTTCCAACAGTGAACAGTGCCAGATGCTTCAGAGAACAGAGCAATTATCCATCCCCTGTCATCCACTCCCAGCTTCAGATAGTTAGGGACAACTAGAGCATGGAGTTTTTTCCCTGACCATCTTGGCTAATTGCCATAGATGGACCTTTCATGAACTTATCTAATTTTTTTAACCCAGTTATACTTTTGGGCTTCACAATATCCCCTGGCAATGAGTTACACAGGTTGACTGTGGTTGTGCGAAGAAG
Source organism: Malaclemys terrapin pileata (assembly GCF_027887155.1). NCBI lineage: Eukaryota > Metazoa > Chordata > Testudines > Emydidae > Malaclemys > Malaclemys terrapin. Next base: position 39,660,811 of record NC_071509.1, on the reverse strand, counting down.
TACTTCCTTATGTTTGTTTTAAATCTGCTGCCTATTAATTTCATTGGGTGACCCTTGGTTCTTGTGATATGCAAAGTGGTAAATAACACTTTCCTATTCATTTTTTCCACATCAGTCACAATTTTATAGACCTCTATCATATCACCCTTTATTCATCTCTTTTCTAAACTGAACAGTCCCAGTAATTTTAATCTCTCCTTTTATGGAAGCTGTTCCATATCCCTAATAATTTTCATTGGCCTTCTCTATTTTTTCCAACTCTAATATATCTTTTTTGGAGATGGGGGTGACCAGAACTGCACATAATATTCAAGGTGTGGGAGTACAATGGATATATATATAGAGCGAGGCATTATATTTTCTGTATTATTTTCTACCCCTTTCCGAATGGTTCCTAACATTCACATAGGTTTTTTGACTGCTGTGCACACTGAATATATGTTTTCAAAGAACTATCCAGAATGACTCCAACATTACTTTGTTGAGTGGTAACAGCTAATTTAGAACCCATCATTTTATATATATAGTTGGGATTTTTTTTTCCAATGTGCATTACTTTAGACTTAGCAACGTTGAACTTCATGGTGTCATTTTGTTGCCCAGTTATCCAGTTTAGTAAGATCCTTTTCTAACTCTTCACAGTTAGTTTTGGACTTAACTATCTTGAGTAATTAAGTATTGTCTGAAAACTTTGCCACTTCAATGCTCTATCCCTTTTCCAGATAATTTATAAATACATTGAACAGCATAGGTACCTGTAAAGATTCTTGGGAGATCCTGCTATTTACCCTTAACATTGTGAAAATGGAACATTTATTTCTAGTCTTTGTTTCCTAACTTTTAACCAGTTACTGATCCATGAGGGGATCTTCCCTCTTATCCCATTACTGCTGTCTTTGCTTAAGAGCCTTTGGTGTGGGACCTTGTCAAAGTTTTCTGAAAGTCCAAGCACCCTATATCCACTGGATCACCCTTGTCCAAATGCTTGCTGACACCCTCAAAGAATTCTAACTGACTGGTGAGACATAATTTCCTTTTACAGAAGCCCTGTTGACTCTTCCCAAACAAATCATATGCATCTGTGTCTGATCATTCTGTTCTTTACTATAGTTTCAACCAATTTGTGTGGTTCTGAAGTTAAGCTTGCCAGAGCCAGGTTCGCCTCTGGGCCCTTTTTAAAAAATCTGTGTTATATTAGCTATCTTCCATTTATCTGGTAGAGAGGCTGAGTTAAGCAATATGTTATATATCACAGTTAGTAGTTCTGCAATTTTATATACGAGTTCCTTCAGAACTCTTGGGTAAATAACATCTGGTCCTGGTGAATTATTGCTGTTTAATTTATCAATTTGTTCCAAAACCTCATCTACTGGTAACTGAGTCTGGGACAGTTCCTCAGATTGTCACCTAAAAAGAATGGCTCAGGTGTGAGAATCTTCCTCAAATTCTCTGTAATGAAGACTGACACAAAAGTTCATTTAGCTTCACAATAGCCTTGTCTTCCCTTAGCATCTTGATTGTCCAGTGGCTTCACTGTTTGGTAAGTTTCCTGCTTCTGATATACTTAAAAAAAAATTGCTGTTAGTTTTTGTTTCTTTTGCTAGTTGCCCTTCATATTCTTTTTTGGCCTGCCTAATTATACTTTTACATTTGACTTGCCAGGGTTTATGCTCCTTTCTATTTTCCTCAGTAAGATTTGACTTCCAATTTTTGAATTTTCCTTTTTGGCTCTAACCATCTCTTTTACTTTCTTTTTGGTATTTACATGCTTTGGATACTTATGAATAATTCTCTTATATGTAGTTTGGACAAAGTACTTCTCATTTTTTCTCATATTTTAATGCCCTCAGTTCTTTAATCAATCATTTTGGTTGCTCATTTCTAAATTATTTCCAGTCTATTCAATTCTGAAGACAGTAGCCTAACTGTGGTCTCCACAATGTTGAAGAAAGTGGAACTTTAACTTCCCTCCTTTATCATATAAACTGAGAGGTTATGGCCACAGAATACACAGCCCAGGGGAACAAAGGTCAAATGTGGCTTTCCTTTTTATCCTTGTTTTCTTCAGGTTCTCAGATTAGGGTGACCAGATGTTCTGATTTTATAGGGACAGTCCCAATATTTGGGGCTTTGTCTTATATACGCTCCTATTACCCCCTACCCCATCCCGATTTTTCACACTTGCTCTCTGGTCACCCTATCTCAGATGCTTTAATGACATGTACATTTGCTGGCATAAAGTAGGCCTGATTATGGGCTTTTCTGCACTTCCATTGTATCTCTGAAGCCAGCCTGGGTGGGATGGAGCTATGAGCCACTACCTCTGTATTCCTGTGGCCTGCAGGAGGTGGTGCTTAGGTGTCGTTGCTACTTTATATATAAGGCCAGCAGGAGGTGGGACCCAGCTGACAGCACTTTATCACATAGTGCTATGGAAATTCCCCTTCTACCCAGCTCTACCCACATCTCCACTTGTGGATAGGCAGCATATGACTGCTTATGCTTTTGCAAAAAGCTTGTTGAATTCTTCCCCATCCAGATTCAGGGGCTTTTACGGCCCCTGTAGTGTAGGTGCTAGCCCACTGGAGGCCCTAAGAGGGAATATTTTTGCCCCTCCACCACCAGCACAACAAATACTAATAATTAAGTGGGGGCCCCTTGAGCTGCTCAGAGGCCTAAGGAATTGCTTAGTCTTCTTATGCCTATCACCGGCTCTGAATCCCTGTATGCTGTATATCACATTACAAACACATATCTAATTTGCTGTTCACTATCCTTCCTAGGTTTTTTTCAACATTACATCCTTGAGTAAATCCACCAGTGAATACAAATCCTATACAGCATTCTGCATATCTTCTGGTTTTCTTCTACAAAACTTCCCATAACCTTAATGTCAACCTCATTATGAACACTTAAGCTTTAGAGTAGCCTAAATAGCATTTGTATATTTAATAGCATACAAAGAAACAAAGTGCTTCAATTACACTGAAAAACATAAAGAATAAAAGCCTTGTGATAATGAAACCATGTTTTTCTTTTCGTTTTGACAAGGTACTGTAATTCCCAGAGTTTATAGCAGAGTTTATTATCCAGTGTTTTTAACTGTATGCCATCAGTTTGTATGCCATTCATATACAATGTTAACTATTAAAATATCCACAGCTACTTAAACTTAGCACAATTGTTTCCTATTCTCTGACTAGGGATGAAACAGCTATCTCTCAGTTCTAGTAACTATTGGCAAATGTTATCTTTTATATATTAAAGACTCTCTTTTTACCTCCTTACACAATTTTGCATTGGAACAACAGGACATTTTGAAACAGCATAAATAAGCTATGCTAGTGTTGCCGACTCTTGTCATTTTATCACAAGTCTCATGATATTTGGTGTTTCTCCTAATGTCCCAACTACCAGAGCCATGTGATTATGTAAAAATGTCAGCTTTCATTTTAGAAAATGGTGTCTGTCCTTCAAGCTTATGGAGAAAATCTTGAAAAGATGAAATTTAAAGGCTCAAAAACCAGAAGGCATATAAAAAGATCCCAACATGTATTATATTTAAAAAAATCTCATGATTTTGAAGACAATGTCATGGGTTTTGGGGGTCTCTGATGCATGTTTTTTTAACATTTGGGGTTGGCAATACTAATATTGATAATTCCAAGGTAGCCTTTATTTGACAGAATACTTCAACAGTAATGAAAGTCCTGTTAACAATTTTCAGAGGTGATGGAAAGCGGACCTAACTAGTCACAAAGTCTGGATTTCAGTTTACACCTGTTGAGTTTGAAGAATTTCTGATACAAAATAAAAACAGACACAGACTTGCTTCCATTTATTATCCTAAGGTCCATGAAGAAATAAAACATTTGTATATGATTCTGAATTACTTGTTGCAAAAATTTGACCTGAAAGAAAAGTCACCTGTCATAGTTTTCCTATCAAGCTATCAAGCAACTCAACATGCAACAGTGCAACATGTCTTATATGACAATGGTAAGCATTCACAGAGAGTCTTTTAACACTGGGGGTATGCAGCCTCCCTCTCCCCCCCTCCCATACACACACACTCCCCACCCCCAAATCGCCACTGGATGTTCTTTAAGCAGAACCCTTTCACCAGCACAGTCCCAACTTCCTCTCAGAATCTCATAAGACACAACTCAATGGATATGGCTCAATCTAGAAGGTTACATGCAGTGGCCACATTACTGACAAAAAAAAAAAATGTACACCTATCCCTTCTATTAGTAGCTCATATGGACTTTGAATTGTCCCAGACAATTCTTCTATTCCCATGAGAAATTTTTCCACTCCTATTTTCCTGGGCTGCTCCAACTTACAGTTAGATCTCCTCTCCTCTCCTTTACAAATCAGTCATTTCTGGACCTGAATCAATTTTAAATTTAATAAACAGTATTTCAAATATTGAGATACACAGTCCCAAATTGTTCATGAATGCTATCTTTGAATAGGGATCCTAGTTACAAGGCATGTCTCACCCTTCCTTAGGCTATCTTCCTTGTTTCTATGCTTCAAGATATGCTCACATTATCATTTTTTTCACTTCCATTTCTTATGCTATGGCTAGTTATCTTTCCTGTGTTCTTTCTTGCCGTACATGCCACATTTCTGGCCAGGGAAATCAGTGCCATTCAAAGGCATTTTAATGGTACTTATTTTTTCTGCATGGGGATTTTTTCTTTCATATTTCATGCACTGTGCTTTCACTAATTCCTTGTGAAGTGGCTTACCTTTTCACTAGCTCAGACCCCCAAGCAAATTGCTCTTGATTAGACAAGCACTTATGTATTCTTCCTTACTCATATCAAAATTTACAATGTTCTGAGTTTTAATACTGAACCCAAATAAAGGCTTCAATGCTTTATCACAGCCTTTATCTTTTTGCTGAATGCAAAAATATGTGTGTGTAACATTCCTGCTTACAATGAAATGTTCATCAAGTATTTTTAAGAATAGTGTCAGAGTTATTCTTATCTTCATCCTCAGCAAAGATAAATGATATATAAGTATTTACAGCTTCACTCCCTATTGCATAATTTAATGAGCTGACCTGTACTCCAATGCTTTCTGCATTAAATTTCAGTGTGGTTCAGAATCTGGTTAAGAGCATATCCAGTCTGGCTATTCTATGGCTTATCAAACTAAAAGGTTTGTGCATGGCTAAACTGTAGCATATTCTTTATCTCTTATTTATGCTGGTTCAAAACAAATCAGCTTCTGAAATCATGTGATATGGCTATGGTAAAGCATCATAGAAAGTCATTTACTTCTAACACTGAATAAAGAACTTTATCTGAATGAGGGAAACTGTAAAAACATTTTTTTTTTCTCTCCCTCTGCTTCACTACAGATCTTTAGAACTGTCCCAAGTCTGTTCCTTCCTGCCATCCAGTTACCAATTTAAAGAAAGAGAACACATGACCTCACAGATGGCTGTTCAACAATTGTTGCATGGAAGGCATCATCAGGCCAAGGTAATTGTTGAAGTTTTAAAACTCTAGATAAAAACTCAATTCTCCTTTATTTTCTTTTTATAAGTCTCTGTTTACAAACTTTTACAAAAGAACCACATTCAGGCTCCGGTGCCCTGTTCAGTCTTTTCCTCATTAGAAGCAATTTGGTAAAGTGCTTTCCTGGCCAGGACAAGTCCATTGTGTGTTTCAGTTGTCCTCCTGCTAGTGTTTCTCACACTGCTCCAGCTGCTTCATTGTGGATGTAATTTGGCTACAAACCACCCCCCACTTCCCATCCCTAATTGCAGATTGTCTTCTGTTACAAGGACAGTAGCCCATTCTCTTGGATCCAACACCCAATCAGAGCACACTGACCACTTCCTAGGCTAATGTCCAATGTCTAAGGTACCCTGGCTGCAATAGCCATCTTCAGGCTCCTGTCTCTTTAGGATTCTGGGCTGACTGCTAGATCTGTGTCTCTGAGACTTCCCTTCAAGCCCCTTTCTACTCAGCCTCAGCTGCATCTCTGCTGCCTCCCATAAATTCTTCATGGACCTGTATCCAGCTGTAATGTCTGCCATTCACAGTCTGCCCCACTTGAGGCTTCTGCTCCCTTGGTTTGCTTCTTGCTGTGCATGTGATTTCTCAGATTCCCTGGAGCCTGCTTCTTTGCTCTGTCCCCAGCACACTATGAAGACCCTCCAGCAGCCCTCGGCTCCTACTTCCCTGCTCACCAGGCAATTCACCATCTGTTCTGCTACATCATTGCCTTCCCATATGCAGGGAGAGGTCACTTATTGGAGCTGAATCTTTTCAAAGAGTTTCTACACCCTTCCACTAGTATCTGGAAGAGGGGGCTGGCTCTGCTTGTTCTGCCTTTTAGGGTCAAAAATCACCAAGGATGGGGCTGATGAAAATACTTGTTAATTTCCTGCTTAGCAGATTCATCACACTGTTTAATGATGCTTTTATTCCCTCTTACATGCAATCCATAAAATTCTGTAGTATCCACCACTGTACTTCTTTCTCCTTCTCTGCCTATCATTTGCCTTATTTCTATGGTTCTCACCACGGTTTCCTCTTTTTTATTCTTTCCACCATTCCCTCGAGCTCCCCCAGTTTTCCTCTCTCACTGAACACTTTAAGTATGAACATGCTGCTTATGTCCCCTTCGAGGCTTGTGGCTCAGCCTGTTACCAGCCATTCTAATGATTGTGTGTCTATGCAGCACCTCCTGATTTTATAATAATGCAGGACTAAATCTATGACTGGGTTTGGACAGTACTTGCTTTTTAGGCAAAACAATGAATGATGCAATCTGAAGCTTGTATTGCATCATACATGATATGAATTGCATCATGTTATTCCTAGAAGTTATGGATGATGCAATCATAACAAAGCTTACATCACTCTGCTGAACAAATTGCCCTATATCAGCTCTAGAAATCATACAGTGTCGTACTCTCTTATTTGTCAGTGTTTGATTTTGCAAAGGGACACATTTCTGTTTAGCCAAAGTGAGCAGAGATGCCTCGTACTTGTGTGAACAGTGCAGATAACTTCTGCTATGTTTGTGGTGAAGTGACTTTTGCATCACAAAAGCTCAGTATAACCACTATGGTTAAGAAAGCCTATCACCTTTATTTTGGCTGCAAAACTGGAGATCAGGACAAGAGGTGGGCCCCACACATATGCTGCAACACTTGTGCAACAAATCTTCACCAGAGGTTGAACAGGAAAAGAAAATCTATGCCTTTTGCAGTGTCAATGATTTGGAGAGAGCCAACAGATCATACCAGCAATTGTTACTTTTGCATGGTGCCTCCAGTTGGGAAAGGTATGTCAAAGAAGAAAAAGCGGATTGTGCATTATTCAAACATTCCATCAGCTATACACCCAGTACCCCACAGAGAAGGACTGCCAGTTCCTGATGCACCAGAATCATTCTCCCTTGAGTCAGACGAGGAAGAGGAAGAGGATGAAACTTCTGATCCTGAACCATCAATGTCACAGGACCCACATTTTCTCCCATCCTCCTCCTCTCAACCACACCTCATAACACAAGGTGAACTGAATGACCTTGTCAGGGATTTGGAACTACCCAAGAGTAAGGCCGAGCTGTTGGGCTCCAGACTACAGCAGTGGAATTTCCTGGCAGGTGATGTTAGGGTTTCCATGTTCCGTGACCATCAAAAGGATCTTGTCCCATTCTTCTTCATGGAAGGTGATCTTGTAGCCTGCAACAACATCGATGGTGTGATGGCAGCCCTCAACATTGTTCACAATCCAGAAGAGTGGAGACTGTTCATTGATTCATCGAAGATGAGTCTTAAAGCTGTTTTACTGCATAATGGCAATGTTTTGCCATCAATTCCAGTTGGTCATGCAGTCCATATGAAGGAAACCTATGACAACATGAAACAACTTTTGAGGTGCATAAACTATGACCAACATCAGTGGCAGCTTTGTGGCGATTTGAAGGTTGTTGCTCTCTTGCTTGGTCTGCAGACTGGATACACAAAGTACTGCTGTTTTCTCTGCGAATGGGATAGTCGTGCAAGAGATTTCCACTACATCAAGAAAGATTGGCCACTCCGACAGTCATTGGAGCCTGGCAAGAAAAGTGTTCAGCATCCACCACTTGTTGAATCAAGGAAGATTTTGTTACCACCCTTACACATCAAGCTGGGTCTGATGAAGAACTTTGTCAAGGTCATTGACAAAACACAAGCAGCTTTCAAGTACCTCCGTGGAAAATTTCCAAGGTTAAGTGAAGCTAAGATAAAGGAAGGTGTCTTTGTTGGTCCTCAGATTCGTGAACTTCTTCGAGATGATGCATTTGACCATGCATTGCATGGCAAGGAAAAGATGGCATGGAAAGTCTTCCAGTTAGTGGCAATAAATTTTCTCGGAAACAACGAGGCAGACAACTACAGGTTGTTGGTGGAAAACCTCCTCAAGGCATACAAAAGCCTTGGCTGCAACATGTCACTAAAGATAAATTTTTTGCACTCTCATCTAGATTTTTTTCCACCAAACTGCGGAGCAGTGAGCGACAAGCACGGCGAGCGATTTCACCAGGACATTGCAACAATGGAGAAACGCTACCAGGGCAAATGGAGCCCATCAATGTTTGCAGATTATTGCTGGACAGTGACAAGAGATGCTCCATTTAATGAATACAGGAGACAAGCCAAGATGCGCTGAGTAGACACTGAATAGGACTAGTTTTTTGCCTTTTGTTTCATAATAAATGTTATTTATATAATCCTTTTGCTGATTTTTAAAGTGTTACATAAACAGGACAGGTGAAATATTATCATGTAAAGCAATCATAAACACATGAAAAGACCTAGGTTTATAATTTATGATTAAAACTGTACTATCTACACCATATACATAGACATAAAATGTAAAAACTTAAATATCTTAGAAACAGTAGCCAATCAGTTGTTTTAATTGTCATATTTGAATTCAGCACATCAAAATACATAATAAATAGCACATTTTATCTCTGAAGCAGACGACTTCTCAAAAATTGTAGACCAGTGTTATATTCTGTTCCGGAATTGTGACCCAGCATCCGGATTGCTTTCTTTGTTACAGCTGAATATCAGGCTTAAAGCTTTAGGGATTTTTATACAACAAATCCCAAAGCACTTTCCTGGTCAGTATGCAGTATTTCTTTCCATTTAGCAAACATTCCATCTTCTCACTCCTTGCTATGAGAATCATTATTCTGCATTTATTTCCATTGAGCTGCATTTGCCATCTGTTACTCCAAGTATTTAAAAGATCTAACTCTCTCAGTGTCTAATTGCATTGTTCCTCATAATTTACTGGGCCCACCAAGTTAGTACCATCTGCAAAATTGTAAAAAACAATAAAAATAAAAAAATACTTGCTTTTGGTATTGTCACCCAACCAAACCACTTATTGTATAAAAGGATTAAAAAGATAAGACCTTGTCATTGATTCCCATGGTTCCTCTTTTGTAGGTTCATTTTTCCTTTAAAACATTCTGGTTATAGCTATTGTTTGCTTTTTGTCCCGTATGCAGTATTTAGGCTATGAATTTACCTTTATTCCATGAGTATAGGGATTATTCTTTGATGTGAAATTTGTTAACTGCCAACAGAAACACCATGCAGCTGTCTGTAGTATCCTCACAAAATTTTAGTGATCAATTAAATTTTCCTATCAAGATATTTAAGCTAAAACTCTTTTCCCCATTTTTTTCCGAGATTGGTTCCCTTCAGAATCTTAAGAAATGTGCAGCCACCTAGGACTTCAGTTGACACTCTGCTGTAACAACTATCACTTGCTGGGGTTTAAATGGGGGAAACTGAATCACAAATTCACCCAATTTGGCCTTATTCAATGTTTGCCTTTATTTATACAATTTCAGACAAAATTATTGTCACTTATTTTGTCTGAACATACATTTATGGCAGACAACAAAAACAGACAAGACAGAATTGGTAAAGGGCTGAAGTTACCACATTCCAGGGAATTGGGAAGTCCTACTATACTTCTTCCTTTCAAGTTTTCATCTGGTGTTTTTCCAATTTGGGCTTTGTTCACGGAGGTTTTTTATACATTTCTACAATACAGATTACACTGAACATGAAGCAGTTAACAATAAGCAGGTGCAAAGTCATATTAACTAATCTATAATGTGTCACTTCCTCATGCCTCTTTTTCCATTTTCAGGGCTTGACTACACTTAAAATGCTACAGTGGTGGAGCTGCAGCTGTGGTGCTGTTGAGTGATTCCCTGTAGAAACTATCTACGCCAACCAGAGGTGTTCTTCCATCAGCATAGATAAACCACCTAGGTAGGCTGATGGAAGAATTCTTCCATTGACCTACATGGGGACTTAGGTCAGCCTATCTACATCGCTCAGTGGTATGGATTTTTCACACCCCGGCCAACATAGTTAAACTGATCTAATTTTCTACTGTAGACCAGGCCTCAGATATCCTTCTAAAGGATTATGAGCCAGATTATATCTGGCCCTGCATGGGTGCATAGGAGTGGACTGGGAAAGCATACAAGGAGCCTACTTAGCCGTAGTGCCCTTCCTCAAGCGTCAGCCGCATGTGGATAGGAAATAGAGCCCCTGCGCTATGTGAATGCTGGCAGAGGTACTACCTCCCCAAAAGGGACCAAAATAGGCATGAATTGCCCCCATTTCCATTTCCCTCAGTCCAGCTGCCTAGGTGCAAGGGAAATTGCACACTGCATCCAAATAAAGGGTATGCGAATTCTCACAGCAAGGTAAGCTCCCTACCAGACTCAGACAGAATTCTTGGTGAGGAGTTGTAACCCTTATGGTATAATTCTGTGCTTGGTTTTTGACAGTTTGTTTTCACTTCTGTATTTTGCAAGCTCTTTTCCTTTCATTTATGAATATGCTTTTCCTGGCTGCTTTTTTTTTTTTTTTTTTTTTTTGGATCAGTTTCTTGCTTCTTCTGGACACATTTTTCACACTGAAAAATATTGCACTGGAAAGAAAATAATATCACAAGCATGCTTTCATAACAAGTGATCATTTCATGATTAAGCCATTTTTTATTTTTTGTATGTTAAATTGAACTGCTGTGTTACGGTATGTGTGTTATTGTACCTGTAGAAAAATGATTTGATCAGTATGCATATTCCACATAACTTTCTTGGACTATGTACCTGCCTTCATTCCTCTTCTTGGCACCTATTCCTTGCATTCTTCCCAGACTTACTGCAACACCACCCCTTTTTCCTCTCTTAACCCAAATCTACAAAAATACAGTGTTCATTGAGCCTTGTACATTGTACCACAAACCCTCTAGACTTGAATTATGGAGACTTGAAACTTGTGTTGCTTTATATGGCATGCAAGAGGAAATCATGTTTGTTGCTGTCATGGTGTAATTAGACATTGCCTACTTTATTCAATAGAATCAAGCTTTTTTTCCCTTGTGAAATATGCTCAAAGCTTCACAGGTCTTAAATAAATAAATAAACAAATAATGACCTGAATTTAGCACATAAATAGTGCTGTTCACCTCAGCTCCCTGTTAATGGTAAAGAAGTACCATTTTGTAGACAAGGACTACAACATAACACCATTTTCACAGGAAGTTCAAAGTAAATGAATGATTTATTATATTCCGGACTGGGCAAAAGGTTCATGAAATATATATATAGACCTAGATTTTAGCTTAAGAGACTTCATCTGGAAGCTAGAGGTGTGCTAGTTAAAAATATCTGACTCTGCTAACTCACAGATACTGTGTTCTTACTTGCCACTGGTTTTGTTTTAGCTTGTTTAAGGGAACTGGTAAAGTAAGTTTTTAAGATCAAAACATTCTTCGAGGGTGTGTATTACATACCCAATCTACAGACAATATAAATCTTTACCTCAAGCTGTAGACACTCATATTTTTTTAATCTCTGGAGGTTCCCAGTTCAATCCCTGATATGATGGTCAGGTTGGTGGCTGTCACAATTGCAACCCTGCAGAGAAATTGGGTATAGTTACATTCCCTTTGTTCTCTGAAGTGAAGGGACTACTCCTTCTGTGTGCTCCCTGGATGTAAGACATGGTAAGGACGAACAAGAAAGACCCAAGACCACAGCCCAGTCCCAATCCACTGAACGGTGGAGCTCGTTGGGCATGCAATCAAGTTTGCTGCAAGCCATGAAGGGGTATAGTCTACAGGTGTCCTTTGTATGCATGCCCAGTGAGTTTCTGGAGGAATTCTGGGGATTATACCATTCGACACCACAATGCATGTGTCTCGTTTAAATGACATGGGAGAATCCTTAGTTAGAGAAGTGTATTAATGGTAGGTTTCCATTTATTTTGATATATATGTTATTAATTTCCAAATAGTTTGAATTCTGAATGTCCCTTATGTAAGTCAGGTCTGTCAGACCACAGATCTCAACAGGTGAATTTATTATGATTGTCTCCTTGTATATATTGCAGAAATTCAAGGAACTAACAGATCTTATTAGCATTTATTGTTCTCTCAAGGTCAGAAGAAGAAAATGGTCAGCTAGAATGAGAGACATATTTTACCCAGTCTCCTCAGACACAGTGATTTTTATTACAGAATTTTAACCGGGCTGAGAAGAGCCCTAAGAGACTATTGTAAATGACATCTTGAAACAAAAATCAATTGCTCTTGAATTTGAAATTATAAATATTTTCTCTGCATTATTCTGCAACAGTAGTGAAAGCAAACATAACTCTGCCTGTTATTAAAAATCCCTGTTTTCTATTTATTTTCTGACTTTGCAGCTATTCATTTGAAGTGGCATGCCATTGTGTTTTACTCCCTGGGGAATAACATTATATTACAGTTATCTTCCATATTCAGCTTTAATACATGAAGAGTTAGTTGCACAGGCTCCTTAATTAACTGCATTTATTTTTAGTTTTCATGAGGATCTGAACACTGCATCTTACACTTCATTAGCCTGCTGTTTTCAGAAGAAAATATGTGTTTTAGGATGTTACTAATAGATGAAAAAAATATTTACCTATTTATGGGTAGATGTGCCAAAAAGATTTAAACTATTTATCTATTTACAGCGAAAAGTAAGACTTCAAGTTCTTTAATTTGAATTTCTAAATATGTTCCAAATAATAAAATTAAACATCCTGTCAAATGTCATAGGCTACAGCCACAGGTATTCTAATAATTAATAACTTAGTGTTTAAAAAATTTAAAACTGATCAAGGTTCAAAATAATACTTGTATTTTATTAGTTCTACATCTTTACTTTTTCTTATTATGTCCAGCAATTCAGCAATCATAATATGGTTTTCAACTGGCAAAACAAAATTAACCAGGTCTAATTTATATATATATATATATATATATATATATATATATATATATATATATATATATCTAGTTGCAATTATTCCCGAAGGCTTCCTAGAGAATCCACCGTCTGACATTCACTTACTGGATTCAGGATGAAAAGGAAGACTTTAATTGTACAGTATGCTATACAGAATAGAGGGTGATCAAGTTAATTTGTCTGGAAGTGAGGCCAGAAATGCAAGGAGAAGAGTGTTGAGAACCTCGTCAAAAATTTGCACATTTAGGACTCAGTCTGGCTTTGCTACACTCTTATAAAAAATAAGCTATTTTGCTTTCCCATTACTGTACAGTATCTATTCTATCAAGATAATAGAAGAATAGTCCATAAAGTTATGCACACACATTGAAACACTTTATTTACATTTTCTTTCTTGGCTGTATGTCCATTGACTTTTACTAAGATCTCCTTGTGATTATAGTCGTGGGCTAGGGATGGGTGGGTGTTCTAAGGCAAAAGCATTCTTCAAAGACACTTTCTCTCTCTACCCTTCACAAAGCAGCTTTATTGTTTCTTTTGCAGAGTTCTGCAGTAGGGACACTAACTAGAAATTAGTCCACTACAATATTGACTGTATTTATATACGGTATGTAAATACTGTAATGTATTTACTCAGCAAAATTAAGTGGCACACATTTGAATAAAAAACCATTCTTGGTGCAATTATCAATATTTCTAATATTTAATTACAATTTTCTTATCCATAAATTAATAAAACTGGATACTTCTGCAAATACTAAACACCAGATTGTTAGATGTGTGTCTGTTAAGGTCAATACAAGAACAATGTATTGTCTTCCATTAGAAATAAAAGGCCAGACAAATTAAGTTCAGAGTAAGAAATCATAAGCTAACTGTATTGCCATTACATTACACTTCTTTACATTACATTAAGATTTAAAAGACATGAACTTCAGTACAAATAAGTCTGATCTTCAACATAGACCTGCATTTCACATGAGATTTCCAGAAGGCACTAAATCAGTTAGATGCCCAGTTCCCATTGCAAGTGTGAATTTGATGCCTAATTCCCTTTGTTACTTTTGAAAATCCCATCTGAATTTACTCTTTGCATAGGGAAAAAGAAGAGCAAATGTAAGGATATAAGAAGTAGAAAGAAGTCTAAACACTGCTTTAGAAAATTAAAGAGAGTGCCATCCTTTCTAATGGCTTGATTAATGCACAGATAGCACAGAGCTGCTGTGTCTTAAAGGGAGATTCTGTAAGCTTCTTGCCTTAGGGGGGTAGAATGCTGCCCAGAGTTCCAAAGCATGCATAGCCTGCAAGTGTCCTGTTACACACTTTTGTGAAATGCTGCTCAATTCCATCTGCTACACCATTTTGTAGAGTGCAGTTTACTTCCCAAGAGCCAATGTTACTAGATAGTGTAGAGCCATGGCCCAGTCTCTTTTATATCCTCTTTTCCTGCTTTGGGCCTGTCATAGGGTGCGGCTCCTTGCGTGCCTACTCCTCACAGAAACATGGACTCCAGTGGTTGAGCCTTCCTCATATTCTTTTATTTTAAGTTCCCTCCACCATTTCTACAACAATCCCCATGCAACAGTCTATTTGCAGTGCCAACAACACCTTTGGCCTTCTCCCCATGACCTGAGGGGAACAGAGGTCTTCCTCGTTGATGCCTCTATTACTGAGCTCAACTAGCCCTGGCCCTGGCCCCTCTTGGCACTTCCTTCCTGACTCTTTATCAGTCTTGGACAGATAGGATAATTGTCTCCTTAGACCATCCAGCTGGTTGGTTGTCTAATTACCCCCATCAGCTTTCTCAAAGGAGACTAATTAACATCTGAGTGATCAGAGTGCAGCTTCACCTGTTTCCACCCTGAATTGTATCACAGGGCCACAGTCCACTCCAGGGGAAAAAGGGACTGGAATCTGGCCATTATTTGTTCTGGGGGAATAAGGTGGGCACCTGCAGAAGGGTAGGTAGAATATGTGATGGACAAGTGATACTCAGCTTTTGGACTGAAAGTACACCCTTGCCACTGCCACGTTCAAAAAATGTAATTGGCTTTCTGTCAGTTTTTGAATCCACTACAGACTCTCCATTCTGCATTGTGTCTGTAAGATCCTCCAATGATTTTCTCTCCCTCTCACTTCTCTCAATTTAACCTTAATCTTAATCTTCTGTGTTCCTTCCACTCATTTGAATGCCTTTCCTGTTCCTTTGTACAGAATTAAAAACCTTATTCTTTTCACATGCTATCTCAAGGCTCGACTTTTCCCCTGGCCTATTAACCCTCTGTCCAATAAAACAATAACATCTTAATGCCCTGAAATTTCACCTTGGGTACACTTAATTATTTTTTTGTCATACCATAATATTATATTTGGCATGCTTTACCTATATGCATATATAAAACCAGAATCTCATCTGAATTACCAGTACAGCTCTGGATTAACACTAGGATAACCAAGTTCTTCAGCATGTGACCCATATATTGGATCCAGCTAACAAAAGTGTTGAGAGTTTGTTCAGACATCTAAACTTACCTGAAATGAAACTCTGAACCTTTTAATGTTCACCTATCACTAATTCTAAACTAGACTGAGAATTGGAATCCTGTTCTTGTTTTATTATTCTAATAAGAAAAATTAGCATAATGTAAAGATAATGTAGAAATATAGAAGCTTAGAATGTATGTATTTTTTGACAAGAAACAACAATCATGTTATTGTTTTCAGTCTATGTGACTGACAATCCATATCTTTTGCAACATGTCATGGCACAGTAGGTAAAGTGACAGTCTTTGCTGCCATTTATTTTAGAAAGAAAATGAATGTTTCCGATCACACCACTCATTTGTTCCAAAAATAATGAAGTTTAGGTTTTTTTAAGCTAATAGACCATTCTAATTTTTCCAGCTAAAGATACTGAATTTGTTATATTTGCTTCTATCCTATTGATTCCATTGAGAACACCAATGTATTCCTTCAGCTCTAATTAAACACCATTGGAGCAACTTTTTGACATCTTTCTTCTTCATAACTAGGCTGGGGATGGGGGAAGAACAGTGAAAAAGGATCAGATAAAAAAAAGAGAGAGAGGGAGAGAGACAGAGAGAAAACCTGTTAAAGAACTCTAGTTTGAAGTATCTGAAGCTTGAAGAACTGAGAATTACTGTGAGTGGGAAGATGGATCAAATAAAAAGTGTTGCAGTCCCAAAGTCATCCCCAACTGACATTTATCATTCTTGTTGTCTCAGTAAGGCAAGAAAAACTTAAGGACCCCTGAGAGAGTGGAACAAGATATTGATCAGAGCTGTGCAAGCTTTGAAATACTGTAGTGGAATCTAGAGTAAGTCCTTTCAAAAAGCTGTGTAAGCTCAAAACTTGTCTGTGTTGTAATACAAGAATAGAACCTCAGATGTCGGTATGTGGAAACTCATATGTGAGTTTTCTGGTTATTGGTTAAGTAATAAAACCCAAAGTCACTGTTACGCTATAGAGAAGGCTCATTAGAATAATAGAGACAACAACAACAGCTCTGCCTTTATTACAGGGTGATAGAACTGTCAGAAGTGATCCCTTGTTATTTTGATGCTTAGCATCACCTTATTGTGCTACTGACTTCAGTGTTACTACTTCTGAGAGTAACTGCCCATGAATGGAATTAAAGGGTTCACAGTTATACCCTTTAAGATGATTTTATGAGGTAAGGGGACCTGACAAGCATCTTTTCATGTGCATTTGCAAGTTTGATCCAGGACAAAACATCTATCTGCAAACATAGCTTTGTGTAATGAAAATAGTACCTTTCTACCCTTGGAACAACAACCACCAAAAAAAACCCCAGCAACAGCAACAAAAAAGAATTTTCATATTGCCCCAAACAAGGAAAAAATATTACACAGAGACACAAATGACAGGGCCTTTTACTTTTTTCTCTCTCTCTTTGCCTGTGAGAACTGCATTCAGTTTCTGTGAAAATGTTAAGGCAAAACAACAACAACAACAACAACAACAACGTGTTTTGCCTTTTTCCCAGTTTTGTCAGCAGTAGGAATTTTAGTATGTGTCTCTGTGGCATGTACAACTCAGAGATATTTGAGTTTCATGAATCATTTCGGATATTCAAAAAGTTTTAGATGGTTTGTGAAGTGAGCAACTTTTAGAACATTTTTTGAGAAGGCATGACTTAGTTTTTTCAGCCCAGGAAACTATTCAAGGAGCAAAACCACTGTGTTTCTCTCAATAAAAGTATTTAACTGGTATTAAAAATGAAGAATCCCACTAAAGTTCTCCATTTGATTGTTTAATATGTCCATGATAATTTACATATCTGTTGCTCTACTGGTCTGCAACTTTTATTTATATTATATTTACTGTTCCAGGTATTTCAGCTACCTTGGAGATGAAAATGAATATACAATATCACATGTACTTCATACTCAAATATATATGTTTAGGACCATCCAAACCACCCAACTTCTCATCTCCTAACATATATACGCAGCATATTCTGAAAAAGTTGCTATGGGACCGTTATCTGGGGTTCTTTCAACCCAAAGCTCTTGGTAATTTTTACTCTGTGCGAGGTGGTGTCAGGAAATAAATCAGGGGAGACACAACCGTCCGACCAATAGATGGCTGGCACAAACAGGACAACACAAGAGTGCTCTCACTTAAAGCTAAACTTTACTTAGTCTCAAGCACTTAAACATGTCTGCAACAGGTTAGTAAAACACCCCCAACCGTTGATAACTGCCAAAGCTGAGTGTGGCTCTCGAATGACACAGTGGCAGGCTTCCAGTGGCCAAATCTTCCGTCTGCTGGTGGAGACTGCAAGATGTATCCAGAGGGAGAGTCCAAACGAGTCAAACTTCCCCCCTTATTTATACATTAGTAATTGAATGACATGTCCCTTAAAGAAAACCTTGTTAGGTAAGCCGTTTCAATGGTCAAGCAAGAGGTTCCTTCTGATTATTGATTAACCAGGTGTGGGTTTTTCCAGAGTTTGCAGCTTTGAAGCCCCAATAGACATTCCTGGGGCACATCCTGCTCTTCTAAAATGCATGTATCAGCAACTTCAACACAATGCTTATCAGGAAGGATGTGGGGTTAAGCTTCTCTTTCTGTGGCACCCAAAACCTCCTCCCCTCCTGCCTTGGTTAAGCTGCATGGCCACTTTATAGCCTGATGACTAGGCTGTTTTTAGCAATAAGCCATAGTGGTTTCAGGCACTTTACTGGTTTGCCAAAATCTCCCCATACAGGGACCAGAGAGTCAGAGGTGGTAGACAAAGAGGAAGAGTAACATCTTCTAGTGTTGAAGGTGCGTTCAAGTATTGTTTGGGTCTAAGTCTCTTGGGAATGAAAATGAATTCCAATGTAGTAAAAGCACTCCTTCTGGGGAAGGGGAGCTTTGAAGAGATACAATAATATATAGAGATACAATATTTGGATTTGACAATGGAAATTAGTTGTTTACTGAGCAAAGATGCAAACCAGGAGGTTCCTGGTCAGCTGCAGGAAAATCTCTTTCTGATATGTTTTGAACTCAATGCAGGATCTTTCTACTGTGCACAATTTCAGAGTCCAGTGGTGTCATTCCAAAGATTAAAAAATCAAATCAAATCTAGTTTTATTCATGTGTTGTTCACAAAGTTCCTAATTTTAATATAAAATCACAATATATTTCCACAGGAGCACTTTCCCAAGCTTCTCTCTCTTTCTTAAGAATATTTAATCTTTGTCCTATACTATAAATTGAGCCTGCAAATGTCTGTGTGACAGGTGAGCCATGTCAAATCTGCTTTGATTTTTTTAAAAGCCCTTCTGCTGAACAATCAGTCTGTGGGAAGGATAGTGAAAATAAATGGAATCCATCAAGATCACAGCTGTACAGTGAAAAAAGGTTGGTAGGAATAAATAGTCAGTTTCAGAACAGAGAGAGGTAAATAGTACTGTCACACAGTGGTCTGTACTGGGACCAATACTGTTCCACATATTCATAAATGATCTGGAAAAACGGAGCAAACAGGGAGGTGGCAAAATTTGCAGATGATACAAAGCTACTCAAGATAGCTAAGTCCCAAGCAGATTGCGAAGAGTTTCAAAGGGATCTCACAAAACAGCTAACAAAATGGCAGATGAAATTTAATGTTGAAACATGCAAAGTAATGCTTACTGGAAAACATAATCCCATCTAGACATATATAATAGCGGGTCTAAATTAGCTGTTACCACTCAAGAAAGAGATCTTGGAGTCATTGTGGAAAGTTCTCTGAAAACATCCACTCAATGTGCAGTTGCAGTCAAAAAAGCTAACAGAATGTTGGGAATCCTTAGGAAAGGGGTAGATAATACGACAGAAAATATCATATTGCCTCTATATAAAACCACGGTATGCCCACATCTTGAATATTGCATGCAGATCTGGTTGCTGCATCTCAAAAAATATATTGGAATTAGAAAAGATACAGAAAAGGACAACAAAATGCTTAGGGATATTGAATAGTTTCCATATGAGGAGAGATTAATAAGCATGGGACTTTTCAGTTTGGAAAAGAGATGACTGGGGGTGGGATATGATAGAAGGCTATAAAATCCTGACTGGCATGCAGAAAGTAAATAAGGAAGTGTTATTTACTCTTCTCATAACACAAGAACTAGGGGGTCACCAAATGAAATTAATAGGCAGCAGGTTTAAAACAAACCAAAAAAGTATTTCTTTACACAATGCATAGTCAATCTGTGGAACCCTTTGCCAGAGGATGCTATGAAGGCCAAGACTAAAACAGGGTTCAAAAGAAAACTAGATAATTTCATGGCGGATAGGTCCACCAATGGCTATTAGCCAGGATGGGCAGGGATGTAAAACCATGCTCTGAAGAGTCTGTTTGCCAGAAGCTGTGAATATAGAACCTCTATTTGCCAGAAGCTGGGAATGGGTGACAGGAATGGATAACTTGATGATTACCTGTTCTGTTCATTCGCTCTGGGGCACCCGGCATTGGCCACTGTCAGAAGACAGGATACTGGGCTAGATGGAAGATTGGTCTGACCCAATATGACCGTTCCTATGTTCTTATGAGTTTAAAGTGTAAGAGAGACTGGTGAATGGTTTGGGGAGCAGAGGATTTAAGCAGAATTAAGGTTGTTTTTGTTTTCTCCTCATTTTTTTTCAATTTGTTGCCCCTGGCCTTATCTAAGGTGAACTATTTAAACCCTGTGTGATGGGTTGGATCATAGAAACCCCCTTGGAAGCTGCCACCTGATGTGCCAAGACTACTTCTGCTCCTGCTTTCCCTGCCAACTCGGGACCCCAGCACCCTGTCTTGCTGAGCCAGACCCGCCCATCTGCTCCAGCACAGACCCAGGGTCTGAATTACTTTCCCCAAAGCTGCAGACTTAACTGAAAGCAGCTTACAGAAGTGTTCTTGTCTTTAACACTCAGATGCCCAACGCCCAATGGGGTCTAAAACCCAAATAAATCTGTTTTACCCAGTATAAAGCTTATACAGGGTAAATTCATAAATTGTTCGCCCTCTATAACACTGATAGAGAGGTATGCACAGCTGTTTGCCCCTCCCCTCCTCCCCCGCGGTATTAATACATACTCTGGGTTAATTAATAAGTAAAAAGTGATTTTATTAAATACAGAAAGTAGGATTTGAGTGGTTACAAGTAGTAACAAACAGAACAAAGTAAGTCACCAAGCAAAATAAAAAGCACAAATCTATGTCTAATCAAACTGAATACAGATAATCTCATCCTCAGAGATGCTTCAGCAAGTTTTTTCCTCAGACTGGACACCTTCCAGGCCTGGGCACAATTCTTTTCCCTGGTACAGCTCTTGTTCCAGCTCAGGTGTTAGCTACGGGATTCTTCATGATGGTTCCTCTCCTCTTTTGTTCTGTTCCACCCCTTTATATATCTTTTTCATAAGGCAGGAATCCTTTGTCCCTCTCTGGGTTCCCACCCCCTCCTTCTCAATGGAAAGACATCAGGTTAAAGATGGATTCCAGTTCAGGTGACATGATCACATGTCATTGCAAAACTTCATTGCCCATTTGCCAGCACACAGGTATACAGGAAGACTTACAGGTAAAACACAACCATCTGCAGTCAATTGTCCTGGTTAATGGGAGTCATCAAGATTCCAAACCACCATTAATGGCCCACACTTTGCATAATTACAATAGGCCCTCAGAGTTATATTTCATATTTCTAGGTTCAGATACAAGAGTGGTACATTTATACAAATAGGATGATCACACTCAGTAGATTATAAGCTTTGTAATAATACCTTACAAGAGACCTTTTGCATGAAGCATATTCCAGTTACATTAGCATATTTTCATAAAATCATATAGAGTGCAATGTCACACCCTGCTCTGAGGGGAAAAAAAATCATTTCCTCGTGGACTTTCCTATGGTGTTCACCACAGAATTAGTGACCCACTGTAAAAAGTTTGGTTTAAGTGACTTGCCCAGCATCACATGGAACTCTGCCATAGGCCAGGATAGAATCCAGTTCTCTAGAGCAGCACTCAACTTCCTTAACCATGAAACCTTTGTCTTTCTGAAATCCCTTGTCTCATTCACTAAGTTAAGCAAAAGTCCTACAGATAATAGTCTCCTTCACTACACAACCCTAATCCAAGTCTCCTTCACTTCCACAAACCCAGGGGTCCTGTGAGAAAAATGTTTCTTTTTCCATCAGTCTCAGTCTTGTCTACCCCTACTCCCAAGTCCCACTCTTCGCCCCACTCCTAGTATCTTTGTCCCAGTCTACTCCCTCCACCCCCCCATCCAACTCATTTCTTGTTCCCTCTGCATTCAAGTGAGGTTGCTTCCTATTTATGTTGCTTGAGCACCAGAAGGGGAAGCATTAAGAGCATAGGAGAGAGAGTTTCCCTTCTCTCAGTTCTGGTGCCCTCTACCTGCAGCAACTGCAGCGAAAGCCCTGCTTAACCCCCACAGTATTGGGATGGAGCATGGTCAGTACAGACAGATTCTTCATAGAATTTAGCTTCCAAACTCTACTGAGCATGTGCAAACTGGAATTTATCAAAGCTTTTAACTCAGCCAACTTGCGGTTGTATGAAGATGTATTTCCTTATGTTTTTTTTAAACCTGCTGCTTATTACTTTCATTGGTTCTTGTGTTATATGAATGAGTAAATAACACCACCTTATTCATCTTCTCCACACCATTCATGATTTTATAGACCTCTATCATATCCCCTCTTAGTCATCTCTTTTTTAAACTGAACAGTCCCAGTCTTTTTAAACTCTCCTCATATGGAAGCTGGTCCATACTTCTAGTCATTTTTGTTGCCCTTCTCTGAACTTTTTCCAATTCTAATGTAGTTGCAGCAGCCTTCAGCCAAGGACACAAGACTGCTGTATATCCTTTATTTATCTTATAGGACCTGATTAAAGTGTGTAGAGCATTTTGAGAACCTTGGCTGAACGGAACTATGGAAATAGATAGTATTACTACTTTTATTATTATAGCAATTATTACAAATGGGTTTCCATTGAGAGCATTAATTCTACAGAAAGATCCAAGAGAATTATTGTGATTTTCTCATATGAGCTGAAATCTTAACTGCCTCTTTTATGGTATTCTTGTCGTTCAAATATGAACCCATTTTACAGAGGCCAAGGTATTCCACTGCTAATGTCATTGTCAGCAGACACTGTGGAATAAAAGTACACACAGCTGTGTTAGTGAGGGTGATGTCAAAGGTGATCACTTTGCTAGCTTCAACAACACCCCTCTCATTTGCAAAGCCATTTAATCTTTCATCACAGTCAGAATCAGTTGGTGCTTTCAGTGGCAGTGTTGGATGGCAGGATGTTAGATGTCATAACAGGACTGATGTGCTTACGGAAGCAGAGAATCTGCTTCTGCTTAAACTATTTTTTTGTAATATTAGTTACAGATGGTATGAAAAAAATGACATTTCCAAACAAAACAAAAAATACACACACTACACACATGGCTGACCCTTCCTTTAATGTTGTGAGGCCCATTTCAGGATTCTTGCTGATTGTTGGTGCATCGGCTAATTTACTAAATTTTCACCAACCTCTAAACTCATGCTATTGTGATAGCAGTAGGTAATATGTTGATTTTTCTTAAACTGTAGGTGATGATTAACTAAGTTACAAGTTATGCCAGTTTTTTCAACATGCATTGCTCTTGAGCTGCAAATGAGGACCATACATATGGGAAGATCTGCATATTCATTTGATGCTACACTCACTCTGCCTGAATCCCAAATAAAGTGATCAAGATGTCAAAGTCAGGAGTATTCCCAAACTACCTGAACTATGCATATCAGGCAGAGTGGGACATTCTGAGTAAATTGAACTAGAAGGACAGGAACCACAAACATCACTTCTCATCCACCACCTCAAACCCATCCTAAGCGATGAAAAGAAAGGAAATGGTTCTGAAATGAAGATCCAGTTTGCTTTGAATGGACATTAACGATGGGATGGATCTTTCCATAGGAATACAGCATTACTCTGATGTCCTTTGCCAAAATTAACAAACATGAGGTCCATCAAATTTGGGATCCAAACTCCATATTTGTCTCTCTTTCATTGTTGCCTACAAGTGTTTGTCACTTGATTCTATTTGGGATTTCACAGTGAACCACTTTTTCAACATGTAACATTAATTACCTTTAAAGATAATGCAAAATTAAATAGCCCCCACAGCCATAATACAGCTCCTGTACCAGATATGCAAATATGTTGTACCTGTTACAATCACCATGTATGAATATACCTAAACGATACCAAAATGCAAAGTATGGCAAGAAGGCACAGATGCTTTAAGGCACAGTGTAGGTATTTCAGAAGATAGATTCCTCATTCTGGTATCTGGAGCCTACAAATTACAAAAAAGTGTCATAGGTAGGGTATTTGTTGTAGTGCTACTGCACCTCAACAGGAAGGTGGGGATACCCAGAATTGATAAAAGCAATAACAAATACAGGATTTTTTCCCCAAGTTTCTTCATGAAATCAAACATTTGTAATGACATGGATTTGAATACTGTTTATGAATTCCACTGTTGCCTTTTGTATACTTATGAAGAAGATGACTTTGAGAATATGACCAGGTGACCTGGAAGCCTGATTCAGAATACAACACCACTCTTACCCCTGCTGACCTAGTTTACTTTGTGTTGGTTTTTTATTTGTGAGTCATTTGTGTCACAAAAATATGGCTATTTTTGAAGTCTAGTATAACTCTAACCATGAACTGAGATGGGAACAGATTATATAAAATGGGTGGGGGAATAGATTCACTTCTTGTTATGCTTTATTCTTCATACATGACATGGGGAGAAGGAGACTGGTACAAAATGGATTTTATATATTTGAGAATACGAAAGGAAGAAAATTGCAATATTGCTTTCATACAGGCTTCATAATACAAATCAATCCATCTTTCAAGTGTAGTGCATAAAAGACTGGGGAATAGAGATTTAAACTTTTTTAAAAGACTTCTAAGGACAGCAGATGGAAGTTTTTTAAAAGCTTCAGCTAAAGTTGTTTAGACATATTGGGTCCAATCCATAGTTACCTTGCAACTTGTGTAGCTACTCACATCAGTACAAAATGACTGCAAAGTAGATATAAAATGCTGCCAAATCAGAAGGGTAGTATTTTACACATCCTTTGTGCACATTTTGCATTTGAATAGTTGATGAAATAAGTTGATGAAATATATATATATATATATATATACACTAAGGCCACTTTACACTGCTCTGTCAATTTAAAGTCACCTTAAAATGGGCATAAGTTTCATTTACATGAACTTCATGCACCAGTCATGACAGTGTACTTTATTTCTAGTGAAAAAGTTTGTGCATGCCAAATGGTATGGTTGGGCTTTTTCAGAGAAACCAACTTGAATGTGCTATTTCTTCTCTGGTTCACCCAGGATTCTTCTGAATCCCCACAGAAGAATAAACCAAAATGAAAAAAAACGTTAAGTACATCCATGGTAAAACATTTTTAAGTAGAAAATTGCTGATGATTGGTTACAGTAGCTTGCCATGCAGTCAAACCCGATACTAGTCTTTTCCATCCAAGGTAGACCCTTCCACCCATAAAATTATGTTCCTCCAAATGGGTTACAGAACCAAACCACAGAATGCAGGTGACCAATCACAAAGTTTGAATTTAAGTTACAAATAGTGAATTCGTGCAACAAACTGCTCATCAATAAAATACCGTCCAAAGTTCTCAGTAATCATCTTGGGAATCATTTTCAATAATGAAAAAAATGAGAAAATTGCAATATGCTTTAGGACAATATTTGAACAGAAAAAAGTCAGAATTCATCAAATAAATGCATTGATAATTATGTACGTAGCTCTGTTTGTTACCAATATCAAAATTTAAAGACATAAAGTGTCAAAACCACATGCAGCTGAAAGATATAATAATGGGCAAGCATCAACTAAATTTGACCACATGTTCCAAGTCTGTGTAGTACTTGTAATCTATCTTAACAGTTTCTGTGAGGGTTCCAGTGCCTACAGAAGCCAGTAAAAAGCTCCTAAAGACTTCAATGCTGTTTTAGTCAGTGATCACACTTTTCTATATATATCTGCACCTACACCGTAATCAAGGTGATAACTGATGTCCTAGGCACATAGGGGAGCACTGTCGTTATCTAGTCTTGTCTCCTGTATAACAAAGGTCACAGAACGTCCCTGAAATAATTCCTGTTTGAATTGTAGCATGTATTTTACAGAAATAGCCAATGTTGATTTAAAAATGATCAATGATGGAGAATCCACCGCAAGGCTTCGTAAATGGTTTGAATAGTTAATTATCCTCACTGTTAAAAATGTATGCCTTATTTCCAGTCTGAATATGTCTAGTCTCAACTTCCAACCAACTTTTAGTATACCGTTGTCTGCTAGATCAAAGAGCCCATTACCAAATAATTGTTCCCCAGATAGGTACTTATATACTGTGATAAAGAAACGACTTAACTTTTCCTTTAAGGCTAAATAGATTTTGCTCCTTGAGCGTATGACTATAAGGTATGTT
Organism: Malaclemys terrapin pileata; assembly: GCF_027887155.1. Taxonomy (NCBI): domain Eukaryota; kingdom Metazoa; phylum Chordata; order Testudines; family Emydidae; genus Malaclemys; species Malaclemys terrapin. The sequence continues at coordinate 39,634,399 of NC_071509.1, read as the reverse complement.
TTCCAATCATTTAATTATTCTCAAGTCTCTTCTCTGAACCCTCTCCAATCTCCCAACATTCTTTTAGAATTGTGGACACCAAAACAGGATGCAGTATTCTAGTAGTGGCCATACCTGTATCAAATAGAGAGGAAATATAATCTTCCTATTCTTGCTTGAGCTCCCCCTGTTTATGCATCCAAGATCACATTAGCCCTTTTGGACAGCATCACACTGGGAGCTCATGTTCAGCTAATTATCCACCATAATCCCCACATTCTTTTCAGAGTCATTGTTTCCCAAATAGAGTCACCCCACCTGTAAGTATGGCCTACATTCTTTTTTCCTAGATTATGAGATTACATTTAGCCATATTAAAATATATATTGTTTGCTTCTGCCCAGTTTGCCAAATAATACATATCGCTTTGTATCAGTGCCCTGTCCTCTTCAGTATTTACTACTCTCCAATTTTTGTGTAATCTGCAAACCTTATCAGTGATGGATTTATGTTTTCTTCCAGGTCACTGATAAAATGTTAATAGTGTAGGGTCAAGGACTGATCCCCGTGGGACCTCATTAGAAAGACACCCACCCAATAATGATGTTTACAGTTGTGTTTTGAGCCCTGCCAGTTAGCCATTTTTAAACCATTTAATGTGTGCCATATTAATTTTGTATCCTTCTAGTTTTTTAATCAAACATTTGTGTGGTAATTAAAACTTTGTGTGGTACCAACTCAAAGGCCTTTCATAAGTCTAAGTATATTACACAAACACTATTAACTTTGCCAATCACTGAATAATCTCATCAATAATAAGATATCAACACAGTTTGACAAGCTCTATTTTCCATAAACCCATGTTGATTAGCATTAATTATTTTACCCCTTTTTTATTCTTTATTAATCGAGTCCTGCAACACCCACTCCATTATTTTGCCTGGGATCGATGTCAGACTGACAGGCCTATAATTACCTGGGTCATCCCATGTACCCACTTTAAATATTGGCACAATATTACCTTTCTTTCAGTCTTCTGGAAATTTCCTAGTATTCAATAATTATTGACAATCAAAATTAATTGTCCAGAAAGCTCCTGGATAGATGAATGGGGTGAAAGAAGAAATATCCCTTCTCCCTGAGGCTGAGTATGTGTGCGTGCATGTGTGAACGCACACACACAAATATGTGTTTGTGTCTTTGTAACATATATGTGCACACTAATACACAGAGTAAATAATATACCTGTGTACATACATGCACAATGTAGTTATATATAAATACGAAAGTGTGAACCTAACTGTATATTAAACAATCTTCAAAACAACTACATGATCGGGGCTGATAAAGTAGAGCGAACAAGTGAAAATAAAAACTGAAGAATATTGACAAATAAACTGGGCAAGATTCTACAAAAGATAGAGAAAAAGAAAGATATTAAAAAATGAAGAGAAATTTTGAAATATAGAAAAGAGTGGTTAAATAGGGCACCAAAATATTTTCATGTGTTGAACTGACATAAAGATGTTAGGATATCAGGGTATTCATGGGAAGGAATGAGCAGTACATAATATTTCCATCCTTTCTCTGTCACTGTATGCTTGCAGGATGTTTCTCTTGTTGACTGTTGGTTGTATTTTGGTTAGCATATTTCTGAGACTCAAATTGTGTCTTCTCAAATTTATTAAACATGTTGCCTGTGCTGTAATACCAATATATTAGTCAAGATTGTGCAATCCTTCCAAAACAACACTATATTCGTGGAATTGCTAGCTCCTGTACTGAGATGGCAGTGTACTGCAACCAGAAGGTGTCACTTGTGTGAATTGTGCCAAATTTATGACCCAAATTTATATTAATGTTGTATTTAAAATTTTCATTTTGTGATAATTTAAGCATGAAAGCTTAAAATGTGAACAGGAATGTTCGCAGAAAGTGAAAAGAATTGCAAGGCAGCCATGATCAGTATATTGCTGAAGCCAATATGAATGATGCAGAAATAAAACACAACATTTTGGTAAGTAGATTAAAGGCCAAAGACAGACCTGTATTGATATTCAGTAAATTGCAGGAAAGAGGAAGGATGCTTCAGACATGAAGAACCTAGGTTCAATTCCCTGCTCTGCCACACACTTCTTGTGTGAGCTTTGGCAAGTCACTTAGCCTCTCTGTACCTCAGTTCCCATCTGTAAAATGAGGATGATAGTACTTCCCTACAGGTAGTAGATAGTAGCAATGTAAGCTGCTCTACTTCCGGATGTGGTCGTCCCTGCCCACATGAGCCTCGGGTCAAACTATCCCCTGTCTCTTGTACCTGGTAAGGTCCCAGCTCAATGAAGGCCAACAATGCACCCAGTGGAGGAGGGCCAAATTTCTCAATGGTGGTGAGGTGGTGAAGGTGGATGATCTGTAACTGTGGGTGCATGGACCACATAGGGCAGAAAAAGAGCCACATCTTCATAACTGTCATCCAGACCCACAAGAATCAATGACATCTGGCAGAAGAATGGCTGGGATGGTGTTCCTCAAAATAAACCCCCTTTATTTATGCCCAGTCCCAAGGAGGCAGAGTGAAATGAAGGGGCAACTTTCATATTGGTACCAGTGTAAGAATGTGCATTGGTACAGGGTTTTTACCATATTTCTATGCCAGCTAATGTGTGCAGCAGGGATGCATTATTGCCCCAGCACCATTCTGATAAGTTATCAATTGGATGTTAGCACTTACTGTTCAACACATCAGAATCAAGGTTGGTCAAGAAGTGTTTACCGACCAAGACTACACTGATGGCATCACCTTGCTTGTAGAGAAGTCAGAGAATTACAGCCCCATCCTCCAAGGTCTCCAGGATGCCACTCACACAGTGGAGGTGAATATCTGATGGTGTCAGATCAAGGTCCAGAACCTGCAATGCAGGAATAGTCAAGTACCATGGAAAGCATTGATTAGTTCATCTACCTGGGCTGCCAGCAGAGTTCAAATGGTCACAGCAAACTGGACATTTTTCATCAAATCAGTCACACAATCTCCTGCATGAAGTCCATGTCTTGCTTATGGATACATAAACATCTTTGTGCTGAGACAAAGTTCAGGATCCAATATACCCCTGCACTGCTATATGTGTTAGAAACCTGGATCCAGGTAGATTTGGAACAACTAGTAATAATTTTCAGTCAAAACTGATTTTTTATGAAAAATTGGATTTTCAAATACAATTTTTCACAAATTATTTTTGCTTTTTTCACAAAAAAGAGATAATTTTGTCAAAAAGCATCCCACCAAAAAACACAAATGTTTACTGGTTTTCAGAGAAAACCAAACATTTTGATTCAGACCCTGAACCATAATGAGAATGGCTTTATGAGACAACTACAGCTCCTGAGAGGAACCTAGTGGTATTACCTATTCAAAAAGTTTAGTGTTCAGCCTAAAGTTTTGGGTTTTGTTTTTTCACTGATGAGCTGTAATTTTTGTGAACAAACCCACATTTTTTTCAACCAACTGTAATTAAAAAGATTATGGGGGACTCTGAGTTACCAAGGTACTTACATGGTCATTCTACCATCTGCATAAGTAGCCCCTGCAAACTTCCCCACAGAAAGGTCAAGTGAGGCTCCTCATTCATATTTAAATTCTAACAAATATGCATGGATAAGTTTTGCATTATTTTATCCAGATCTAATTAATAACATCTGCCCATCCAGGAACAAATTTAGAAGTGCTAAATGTTCAACAGTGAAAAAATTCATGTGCCAGATGAGAGAAGTAGGAAAAGAAGTAGAGGTACTCAAGAGAATAGAAGAGATTTATCAGAGGAGCATTTCATGCCTTATTTCATCCCACAAAGGTGAGGCAACAGAAAAGGGAGATATAGTGAAGCAAAGGGACGTTTTAGTTCTTGATCATCCCCAGATACATTGTGACCAGGCTCAGAGTCCTCAGAAAAGGGGGCAAAAGGAGAATGCAACATGAAAATCAACAGCTTAATTGCAAGAGAGAGACTGTAAGAATCAAATACTGTACAAGGGGGGCGGGGGCGGGGAAGTGGAATGAACGTGAAAAGTACCATGATGTCTGTGCTAGAAGAAAAAAGAGTTGTAGTGAATGGAAGAGACAGGCTAAAAGTAGAGTTAAAAACAACAGCTCTGTGACAGGTGGAACTCATCCCGCAATGGATGGGGAAGGGTTAACTCCTCACTGTGGGTGGAGGACGCCATGCCCCACGTCCCTACTGTGCATGCTCTGGGTGTATAAGTATAAGAGGGGGCAGCCCAGCTCAGTCTGGGCTGACCACAGAAGAGGAAGGACACTCTTTGCCAGCTCCCAGCTGGTAGCAGCAGGAGCCCTGGACTGCGAAAGCCAGAGGCGCTGAGACCCAAGCAGACATCCAGCTACCTGTGGACACCCCAGGGAGGTCTGAGCTACAGGTCTGAATTACACCTACCAAGGAACCCAGAGACCCTAAAGATGCACAGATCACCACCGCGAGTATCACAGTAGGAAGTAGCCCAGGGGGAGACTAGCCGTTGTCCTGACGATAGTCAGCATGTTGCAGACAGATCCCTGCTGACTCAGTGGCAGACATACTTGCCATTGACAGGGCCCTGAGCTGGGACCTGGTCAAACCGGGAGGGCCCAGGTCTCATACCATGACCACCCCCTAACCTCCGGGTCTTGGCCCACACACACCCCAACTGTCCAGGAGGTCATACAGCCCCACCCACTAGGGCAACTCTATTGATTCTGGCTGCTAAGTCTCACTGCCCTGTGAATCTGGGGTATCTCTATTGACTCTGGTCACTAGGTCTCACTGCCCCGCGAGCCCAGAGGAGCTCTACTGATACTGGCCACCAGGCCTTGCTGCCCTCTGAACCAGGGTAATTCTATGGACTCTGGTCATTAGGCCTTGCTGCCCTGCAGAGAAGGGCTACACCATTTACTTGAGCCACAAGGCCCTACTGCCCTGTGGATCAGGGGGATTACGTAGACTTTGGAAACTAGGCCTTACAGCCTGGCAGATCAGGCGTTAGCCCTTAGATCTCACTGCCTAGAGACAGAGGGCAGCTCAAAGGATGGGGTGAACTCACCCTGCATTGGGTCCCCCCACACACACACCATCACAACCTCCAACCCATAATAAGTAAAGCCAGACTAATCAGTTTTTATGTGAGAAAAGTGGATTGGGGAAGTGAAATTTACCTCAAGCAGCACATGGGGAAAGAAGGGAGTAAATGAAGGGAGTTGGTGTGAATTCTCTGTGATAAGAATATGCCAAGTAAATTAAAGATCAAAATATATAGGATCTTGATTAGGAAGCCTTGATGTATGCATCAGAATGCTGACCAATCAGGAAGAGAGAATAACATCTACTTCACATCTACTTCACATTAGGATGCTCAGGTGAACATTTGGTAAGATGAGAGCTGATAGGCTATGAAGTGAAATGTTATGAGCCATTATGCAGACAACCATCATTATAGAAAAGCTGAGTGAGTATCAACTGAGATGGGAGAGTTGTCTGTTATGGCATGATGTGGGAAATGTTGGTCAGAGAGCACAAGAGCTAGTAGTCATGGGACAAAGAACATGAGGATGACCTAGAAAAAGGTGATTCAAGATGCAGAAGGAGGACATAAAGAAGGTTGGTGTTTTGGAAGAGGTACTTGACAAGAACACTTACTTGGAGAGATGAACAACAAGAACGACTGACTCTGATTGATGGGACAAGGTGAAAAAGAAGCAACAGCACATTGGCAAGTCATATGGCTGCAGGTGCATGTCTGGGATATTAAAGTCCCATGGCCCCTTCACTGACCTTTCTCAGGTCCTTACAAATCCAATGGGGAGACCCCTTTTACTGCATACTCGGTGTGCCCATACTTCCATTGCAGCTTAAACAGGGATTCAAGCCATGTGGAAGGCACTGTGACAGCTGTCTGCCCCACAAGCCATTGACACCCAAAGAAAATAATGATAGGAGTTTTGAGATTTCAGGAATCCAAAAGGGCAGTGGTTTGTCTTCCAGAAAAACGAGACAGCATAAAGTGATTATATTCTACATATAGTAGGTTAATTCAGAAAGAAGGGGAGGAATTGCTATTGGTTTTGAAAGAGTCTATAAAAAACATGAGCTGATCTCAGATTTGGAAACAAAACTGAGCCTGGAGCCTAATGAAAAGGAGATTAAAACATTTTTGACTGCATAGTTTGGGGCAGTGCAGTGTAAATGTGGTACTGTCTGGTTATTTATACAAAGCACATGCTGTAAAATCTGTGTACAATCGAATGAAGTGGAAGTATAGCACCAATGTGGCAGAGAAGCAGATTGGCTGCATCTAAAAAGAAAAAGAGCTGTCAGACAAGTATTTCCTTTGTTCCCCAAACTGACAAGTATAGTGATTCTTTTAATGGTGTGTGCATGAGTGAGATACCTTTCAAGAAAAAAACAACAAAAGAAAACAGCACCCCACTGCACATACCACGTAAAAACATATATGAATAGAAAATGTGCAGAACCCTTTGAGCTCATTCAAGGAGTTAACCAGCTAGCATTAAGTTTTATATAAATGGGATAAATTCAGCCATGCAGGAGAGTGGGATCTATAGAAGAGAGAAAAAGTATGTCTAAAAGAAGAAATTACATCTCCAGACTGGATTGAGAAGAAGGGACAGCCAAAAAAGAAGTGAAAGATAAACATGCAAATTAAAACTGTCATGGGAAATGCAAGTCCTAGAGCATTGAACACGATAGATTATGAAATACTTATTCAAATAAAGGAAGCTTGTAAATGGGCTACTGATCATCACAAAAGTGCAAAAAGAGTAAATATTCAGCACAGTGCAAAAGGATTTAGCCACACAATTAAAGAAAGGTCAGTCCTCCAGAAGTGCAGTGGTATGGCATTGGCATCTCTTTCAGTTACAGTTACTTCTATACAGTGACCCTTAGATCCATTGTAAAATGTGGATTCATCTTATAGAGTTGGTGTAAATGACTCCTGCATTCATTATATAGTAGGAGCTGGTGCCTACTCGAAATCGTATTTCTATAGCAGACCTTCAGCAAACAATTAAAAAATTTACTTACTGTGAGGCAGCTGTAGAACAAGCAAAACATTGTAGACAATCTTATTAGGTCTTAACATTTCCCAAATCTCATCCCACAAAATGACATGTTTATTTTGGTATAAGTGATAGAGCATTTGAATTAGAGGTTAAACAATGGTATAGTTAATAAAAGAGCAACTCAGATCCTTTAAACACAGCTGCAATGTTCTTAGAGGACTTACCCCTCCAGCATGCTTTATTTTGTACAACCAACTGACACATCACTATTACCTTTATCCCCAGGAAATTAGCAAACTAAAAAGGTCTTGGTGTTAACAAAACTCGGGCAACCAGAGTATGAACCATAGCAGAACAGTCAGCTCTAATGCATTGGTGTGGTGGCACTACTAAAAAATTGGAAACAAGAGAGTTGTGGCTATTAAAGAGTTGTTGCAGTAAAGGAGCACCAGTATTCACCACCTAACAGCAGGAGGTGGGAAATAAGGGAAGGCTGATATGAATGGGGAAACTTGAGCACAGTCTGAGCTATTGGGTAAGCAATGGTCACCAGCAACGGCCACATTGTATTCAAAGAGGGGAAGTCTCAACTACAGTCGCTCCACTGGAATGCTGGGTCTGTTCCTCAGTGCAGGTCAGCTCAAAGTGGGATGATAGGGAAGTATATGGGACCAACTCTTTGTTCTTTGTTTTATACCATATCTAGCACAATGGTGTTGTGGTCCATGACTGGGGCTTCTAGAAGTAGCTGCAATGCAAACATATTAATATAGAGATATCTGTATTTATCTATCAGCATATCTTTTTTGTTTCTTTTAATGATTTCTTTTAATTTTGAGACTGAGTCAGATTTCCAGTTGGTCTCATGTCTAAGAATACATAGAAAATGTTTAATATTTAATAAAACAGATGTCTTGCTATTACAGTCAGACAGTACAGCTACTTGAAATTTGATGTATTTCTAGTAGACGTTTTCCTCAGAAAAAAAATTGTAAATTATTTTGGTTGAAATAAATCTGTTGCTAAGAAGTCTACGGACTGTGCAATTTTTACCATTGAAACTAATATATATTTCCTGAGTGTCTGACTTTTGGAATCCCTTATGAAATCCAAAATGTCCTGTTTGTTTTATCTACATGTAAAATCTTGTTTCTGTGTGAGGTTTGCAAAAAGAATATTTCTGTGTGCTAATTTGCCCCATGTGGGAGAGTGAGTTCTGATTCTTCTAACAATCTTTTCTCTAATTCAAACCACAGAAGCATTTTAGCAAATAAAATATGTAATTAAAGGCATTCCTGTTTTAAGTCATCTAAATATAAAACATCAGTATCAATTTAGTCAACCCTTTATTTAGTCCAAATTTACTGGGGCATAGAAAGTGCTCACACAATTTTCTACTGAAAATGACAAATGTGCAAATATATTATAAAATCTCAAAATTCAACCTTAGATGTTAGATATAGGGGAGTTCATCATCCTGACAGTTCAGGATTGTTCCTTGTAGCATATTCCATGGCATCTCATCCAGCCTAATATAAAGGACTAGATCCTGCAAACTCTTATTCGGATCAGTAGCCATCCTGAAGTCAATGGGACTGTTTATGAAGTAAGAATCGCTCAGTGAAAGGTTTGCCATACTGAACCCTGAAAGAAAAAGTATAAAGTGTAGGTCAAAATCTGGTTTTAAATCTAGCATAATCCAATTAATTTTGGATGGGTTACTTAAAATTTACACAACGGAAATTGATGTCAGCATTTGGTTCAATGTGTCCAATCCTGCAAGTTGCTGAGTGCCTGTTGACAGGTGCTTAGTGCCTAAAACTCTCATGTAAATTGAAAGAGGCTCACTCAGGAGGGATTCGGTATCATCTGTGATCAGGACCTGTGTATCTAAGAAGGTAGCCAAAGCATATTTCCTTGAAATGACATTTGATGTTTTGCTTTTTTTACTCCTATCACTCTTTTAATTCTCATAAAGAATTTTTCCCTTAAACTACTCAGTGTCAGGCTTAATACACAGCCTTTTTCAGTATTAATAATCCTAAACAGCATTTAATGACATAGACATTAGAATCTTGTTGAAAGAATGTGGACAATGTGGCCTGACTAACTTTAAACTTCAGCAAAGAAAATTAATTCAGAGATGGAACATAATGAACATAATGAACCAAGGTCATCAAGGCTAAGTTTACATTAGAGCTAGGTGTGTGATTCTCAGCTCATGTACTCATACTCTTACTAGCTCTGATCCAACTAGCATGAGTGTAAATAGTAGTGTAGCATAGTTTCCGATGTGGAAACTACAGAACTCAAACCACCGAAAAAGAAAATCAAACTTCTGCTGGTGTCATCTGACTCAGATAATGAAAATGAGCATATGTCAGTCCGCTTTGGATTGTTATCAAGCAGAAGCTGTCATCAGCATGGACACTTGGAATGGTGGTTGAAGCATGAAGGGACATATGAATCTTTAGCACATCTGGCATGTAAATATTTTGCAACGCCAGCTACCACAGTGCCATGAGAATGCCAGTTCTCACTTTCAGATGACATTGTAAACAAGAAGTATGAAGCATTATCTCCCGCAAATGTAAATAAACTTGTTTGTCTGATGATTGGCTGAACAAGAAGTAGGACTGAGTGGACTTACAGGCTCTAAAATTTTACATTGTTTTATTTTCGAATGCAATTTTTGGTACATAATTCTGTAGTTGTAAATTCAACTTTCATGATAAAGAGATTGCACTACAGTACTTGTACTAGGTAGACTGAAAAATACTATTTATTTTGTTTTTTTTTACAGTGCAAATACTTGTAATCAAAAATAAATATAAAGTGAGCACTGTACAGTTTGTATTCTGTGTTATAATGGAAATCAATATATTTGAAAATGTAGAAAACATCAAAAATAATTAAATACATGGTATTCTATTATTGTTTAAGATTAATGAATTGTGATTAATTTAGCTATTTAGCTATTACTTTAGCTATATAGCACTGCACAGGCGGTTAGGGAACCCACCTGGGGACCTGCCCCTTCCCTGACTCCAACCTAGCCCGGCCACCAACCTGTCATGGGAGGGGCGCCATCCCTTCCCCCCCTCTCCCCAGCCCCAACTCACCCTGTGGCCTGGACCTGCCGCAACCGGAGAGGCCCGGACCCAGCTGCAGCCAGATTGGGCCCAGGCACAGCACCAGACGCAGCCAGGGCGGTACAGCCGGAGCTGCATGGACCCAGCCACAGCTGGATCAGGCCCAGGCGGCTCTCCCTGACCTGACCTGCTGGGGCTTGGGGGAGGATGGATATCCTGCAGCCCCAGCCCCAGAGCTACTGCAGTGGGGACAGGCACCTCTCCCCCCAGTCCAGGTGCTGCTGTGTAGAGAGAGCACTGGGGGGGAGTCCTCTCTCCCCGCCATAGCTCCAGAGCACCCTCAACCCCTCATCCTCGGCCCCACCCCAAAGCCCGCACTCCCAGCCGGAGCCCTCACCCCCTTCACCCAACCCTCAGCCCCAGGCCCACCACATAATTCCTTGACCACACCCCATACCACATGATTTTTTTTTTATGTGCACCATTATGAAGGTGATGTGTCACACATCATCTCCATATTGGTGCATAAAACAAAATTCATTCCGCACATGGGTGGGAAAAATTAGAGGGAACACTGATTGTGATTAATTTTTTTAATCACGTGATTAATCTTGATTATTTTTTAATTGCTTGACAGCCCTCGTTTAAACCAAATACAAAGAGTATTTGTATATAAAGAGCATTGAGATATAAAGCTCAGACATACCAGTAAGTATGTTTTCCCATGCCAGTTGTACACTTCCTCTTTTCTCTTTGTTCTAGTTTTCAGTTTTGCAATGCTCACAGGAGAGTCACAGCGACCAGAAGAAATGTGAACACATGCAGAAAAATCTCAGGCAATATCTGGTTTGTCACATTAACGCTTTTCAAAATAATCACAAAATTTAAAAGAACCAGAGAAAAAAAATTAAAAGGGGCAGCCTAACCTCACTGCATACCTGGCAGTGATTAAAAAAGTTACATTAAATAGCTAAGTAGTCATCCAGATGCACATAACCTGTTCAGCAAAAAGAATGAGGAGTACTTGTGGCACCTTAGAGACTAACAAATTTAAGGTGCCACAAGTACTCCTCATTCTTTTTGCTGATATGGACTAACACGGCTACCACTCTGAAACTTATAACCTGTTCACTCCTTGACTAAGAATGCCAGAACCAAAATGTAGCACAGCTTCCCCAAGAGATGATCTGTCCCTCTATGTAATCAGTGTAGGTTCTTATGTTCATCATCATAGTATTTAAAGCAGGGGTTCTCAGACTTTTGTACTGGTGACTCCTTTCACACAGCAAGCCTCTGAGTGCGACCCCCCCTTATACATTAAAAACACTTTTTAATATATTTAACACCATTATAAATGCTGGAGGCAAAGCAGGGTTTGGGGTGCTCGCAACCTCCCATGTAATAACCTTACAACCCCCTGAGGGGTCCCGACCCCCAGTCTGAGAACCCCTGATCTAAAGTCAACATAAAGGTGGCTTGGAACTTTATCGACCAACTGGCCAAACCCTAACATGGAGGAGCAACAGATATCCATATATTCTGTAGCCTGTGGTAAGGATCCCATTGCCCCTGATCCTTGTAGAGATAACTCTGGACAAAGCCTACTTATATGGGTTTTGTGCAGGGGGGAATCAGGATTTCTCAGAGAGAGAAAATGCACCACATTGTTTTTTTCACTAAAGTTTCCATACAGCTTTTCTTAAAGCAAACAGGATATTCAGAAACAAACAACTCTACATTTACCAGAACTGTTATACCTGTGTAGTTCCATTGTCCTCACTAGAGTTACTCCTCAATTACACTGGTCTAAATGAAAGAAAAATCAAGCCCCTTATTTATTTTGTTTCTATCAAGGAAATACATTGGGCTTGGTTCTTATCACACCTACTTTGCAACTACTACAGCATCCAAGTGAATACTACTATTTGTGTGAGTAAGTGTTCAGGGAAATGAGTGCGGTCTGAACAATCTACCCTGTTTTCCCGAAAATAAGACATCCTCCGAAAATAAGGCCTACTTACAGTTTTGCCTCTCGTTGTAATATAAGGCATCCCCCCGATAATAAGACCTCCCCGATAATAAGGCATCCACCGATAATAAGGCATTTTTCATTTCTGAAAAATAAGACATCCCCTGAAAATAAGACCTAGCGCATCTTTGGGAGCAAAAATTAATATAAGACACTGTCTTATTTTCGGGGAAACAGGGTATCCCTAAATGATTACACAAGAATGGACAATGAATATCACACACATGTATATTTCTAAACATTTACAGGAATAAGAGGTATTTAAATTCTCTTTAGAGTTATACAAGTGAACTTTTATGTAAGAATCATTTGCACTCATTTAAGAATCTTAAATTAACTCATGTTCTGCTTAACTCATTCTTCAACATATAAAATAATCATCTGCCATGGTTAGGAAGACATTATTCCCAGAAACATTATTGAGAAAATATGTATTCTTTGGGTTTTATACTTTCTTCTGAAGCATCTGATGGAGACCACTGTTGGACACAAAAGACTGGCCTATATGGACAAATGACCTGATCCAGTATGGTAATTCTGATATTTTAACCATGTGAAACACCAGTATATAGCCCTCTATCAAAGATTCATTATTATAAACATGTGGCACTATGGGGGTCAGATCCTCTGGAGTACTCGAACATTTTGCCCTTCGGTGATGGTATAATCTGGCCATAAAACTATCTTCAAATGGCTGGGGAAGTATCTGGAGAAATGGAGTGGATTTGGGTGTTTTGTGCAACTCACCCTCCATGGTGCTGTTATGGCCAGCACACCATTGTGCTATGTTCACCTATGTTTTTGACTCTTAGTGGCTATTGCAATCTGGCATAAATTAGAACCTCTCTAGGGATGTTTTAATGTGGTGCAGAGGAGACTAGGACGATCAGGGATGTGTACAGGAGAGTTGCAAAACACTCCCTGACCTGTACTCTGTGCAATTTGGCCATTCTGGAAGATCTGACCCATTACATTTAAAATTGTAAATTTTAAAAAGTCTGCAATTTGCAATGGTGTTTTTGCCCTTGCAAAATGAATTACACCTGAAATCAGGTTGTTAGACATGCCAGTACCAAGATTCATACCTGCAATTCAATTACAAGTTGTAAAAATGTGGTGCAAATTTTGCTGGTATAGATTACATCTGCAAACGACTGCCCTGCACCTTTATGCGGGGGCGGGTGGTGTTTGGTCGGCTGGCCGAGTGACGGGAACAGAGATTAATGACTGGTGGCGGTGGGGGGAGATGAAAACTGCTGTAAAAAGGGGTCAGTGTGGTCGCTGACTCATCCCCTGGGAGGGCAGGATTTAAAAGTGGAAACTTGGTGCCTAAAACCTTCCTTTTCACAGGTATACATCCATCAGGGTAGGCATGATTTCAGATTACAGAGTGTTCATGCCATAGCAGTAAGGAAAGTGTCCTAGGGGAAACCAGCATAGGGTTAATTCAAGTGTCACCCACGTGCTGGCAAGTTCACCATTTCTAGTTCAGCTGGAGATGTTAAGGTTGCTCATTTGGAAATACCTTAATAAACCATATGAGGGCACATTTTCATGGGTTTAGGATTGTTTCCACAGCTTTGCAGGTCGTACAAGGTGTGATGGTTTGCCCAGATCTAGGACATTCCTCTCAGGACTGCAGGAAAGGAGGGAGACACCAAGGGCAGGGGTGAGTTAAATCAACAACAGAAAAAGGTTCCCAATTGCAGGGGTGTTTGGGTCTGCTTTGGGCAGAGGCTACAGGAGCTGGTTGAGGTTGGGGGCAGCCAGCCCATCCCATACATTTGGTGCCATTTATTCAGAATTGGGGCAGCATTAATTTGTTGTAATTGCATTACAGATGTTGGACGACCGTCCATGCAGACAGTGGTGTGGATCTGCGGGCACAATATTGTATTTTGGGTGCATAGGCACGCGTCCAGGTAGCCCGAGAGTTTGCAGCTGAGCTTTGGTGGTGAAGCAGTACACAGTTGGCATGCAAGGAGGGGCACGTTATGGAATCAACTAATACCACTGCTGTATGCTATGCGGACCTGTCAGCAGCCACCAGATATAATTGTGGTACATCTTGGGGGAAACAATTTGGGAATGCTTAAAGGGGTGGAACTAATGTTCAGAGCAAGGAGGGAGTCGGGGCTGATCCTTGAACTTTTTCCAGGAGTTAACATTGTTTGGTCAGACATGCTTCAGCACAGGGTCTGGCGGCAAGCCATGAGCCCCCCCCCACGGGTGGACAAGGCAAGGAAGTATGTGAACAGGGAGATGACCAAATTCCTTGGGACCATCAGAGGGGTAGTAATTTCACATCCTGACATAATATATGGGGCAGCAGAGTTGTTTTGGGGGATGGGGTTCATCTGTCCAACTTAGGTGCTGTCATGTTTATAACTGATATAAAAGATGGCATTAGGAGATGTCTGGGTACCAACTGGATGAAGGGAGAAGGCATTTAAGGAAATTTCTGACACCTCCTTGTCATGGATGTCCAGTGCAGGTACTCCATAGGAAAGGTATACAGTGACAGAATAAATGGCTTAGAAAAGGACTTAAAAAGAAGTGTTCATTACAAGAATGAACGGGGGACAGTTGGGGACTCCTATGATTGGAACGTCAGGGAGCCAACCCCTCCATTCTTATAGCCCACTTTAACACTCCTACGGGGTGGGGGCATGGTAAGGTCCCAGCAATAGATTTGTTGGAGGGACCTGGATGGAAAAAGAGGGGGAGCTGGTAAAAGCACCCCGGGTAATTACTGAATAAACATGGGGTTACCTGCACTGTACGCTGTTATCTGCTGGATAATCCCAAACATCTAATAATAAAGGTGCAGCCTGATGAAACCCATGTCAAATGTCTGCTGTCCTTTTGGCATAGCCAGACAAAGACATGCTGTCTTTCTTAAACACAGCCATGAATGGCCAAATGTTAAGTAAATTGCCAGGACAATTTGGTTTGAAATATTGGCCTAATTCGATGAAAGCTCCACATTTTCTTAGAAATAAACAGATAAGGAAATTATTTGCATACTGTATGGTGTTATTTTCACCTAAAGTTTAAAGTAATCAGTAATGAAAATGCAAGCAATGATGGATAAAGTTAGATTGCCTCACTTGAAAGAGATTTTCCTGCATCAACTCATCAGCATTTGATTGTTATGTTATTGCACTAAGATGAGTTAATAAAAAACATTAAAAACTTTTGCAAGTTTATGGTAATTGAATCTGGTAAAAGGAAACCTATTTAAAAAAATTAAGTGACTACTTCTACAAGCCATATAATGCATTTTATAAGTACTGGATCTGAATGACTAGACCAAGTGTACTTCTAAGGAAACCTCTGTTACCAATAGCAACATTTTGGATTTTTAAACAAGTATACCTACTCAGCCTCTTCTTTTTCATGATCTAAATATTTTTTTCCAGGTAGCTCTTTTAATAGCACAAAAGCTTAATGAGACTGCAAACTTTCCGGGAAACTCATCAGGTTTAGTATAAGCAGGCGCACATTTCTGTAACTGATCATCTATTGTTCCAAAGCTTTAAACACAATTAATAGCATTACCAGTGTGCCAGTAATTTAAGAAGCTGGAAGATCACCAGAGCCTTGAGGTGAACATCTTTTGTCTCTGGCAATAATAGTGACATTGTAAACATAAATCAGTAGGAGAAACCCAAAGACACCTGTTTACTTGTTTTGAAAGCTAGATTAATTTGAAGGATGAGGGCATAATAAATCAAACAAGGCATGGTAAGCAAGACCAGATTTCAAATGAAAGGAAGAAAGGGGCAAATTTTCAAAAATAGCCTCTCATATGGCACTGCTAGTTTTTTACACACAGAACACAATATCTGACTGCACACACTGCATTTCATTTGCAAGGCAGATAAAGGTCTTACTACTTTGCATGGGAAGGTTTAGCATGTGCACTCAAATCTGAAGTTTTTGCTCATGCAAAACAAGAGCATGAGCCATTGTGTTTGCAAACTCAGGGATGTATAATTTAAGAAAATGGCCTGGAAACATTTAAATATTCTGCCCAAAGAGCATGCTTACAATACTGAGAACAGGCTAAAGCTACTAACTGTCCAATATGACAAAACATGAGGCTATTATACACAGTGCATACCTTGGTTAATATTAAAGTGTACTTGATGTATTTTAGTTCATTTGATGCTAATCAGTCATTTGTTACGATGTAAGCCATACTAGCTGTTTTATAGCGAAATTCACACTTGAAATTAATACTATGCACAATAAATTCAATACTACATGAAGTGATTCCTTTCCTTTGGGTATTTGAAATAAAATGATGGTTTAACCTGTAGATGGATAATATTCATATTCAGTGTGTACATATAATTATTTAAATTGGGTGAAAGCCACTCCAGTACAGATAGCCAGTATAAGATCTGTGTAATGCTATTTTCTGAGCTTACATGGCACTTAGACATAAGCTTTATTCTTTCTATATAGGGTTACATTTCACCCATTAAAACCAGTAGAGCAATGTTGTTTTACACTAGCTGGAGACCTAGCCCATTGTAACTTATATTGCAATTGTTATGTGCTAGATTAATGCATAGTATATTTCAACAATGAATAAAAAGAATTCTTTAAGGCAACAATCCTGAGGAGTGCTAAAATCATGAAAAGAGCTTATTTAACTTTATTTATGACAACAAATGGACATTTTGGTTTCTAAATTAAGCATAATGTATATTTCACCTACATAGCTCACTTTCCGTATAAAAAAATCTATAGATTGTTATTTGATGTTTATATTTCATTAGCATTTTAACAATCACACTATAAATTAATCTCACATTCTATTATTACAGTTAAAGTATGTATAGTCACAAGAAAATGTCTGGCAACCATCATATATGGATACCTCTATACACAAATGTTTTGGCATTAACCTTGTTGATAATGCATGTTTTTTAGCAAATGTTTCTTAAAATCTGAACACAGCTTTTCAGAATTCAGATACTGGAATATAAAACGGCAGGTTGCTCATTATTGGCATGATGCAACTTGACTAGCATTAGACTCCATGATGAGTTTTACCAATATATCAACACAAAACATTTTAGGCATCTGCTGGGTCACCATCTCTTGTGAATTTGTCATGAATCTTTCAATAAATGTATCTAGTCATTATGACTGCATAAGAAAAGCTAGAAAACATGACCCAAAAGTAACCTAAGGTCTCAAAAATCAGAAGACCAATACAAAGAATGAAAAATGTTTTCTTGTTATAAATCTCATGGGGTCTGAATCAATTTATGAAACATTTAGAGTTGGCAATACACACCTCTCTATCTGTCTGTTTTATAGGATAAAGAACAAGAACTTCATGCTGAGACCTGTAAATATATCTACTGATTAAAGATTAAACAATTGAAACCTACTCAATTTTATGAAAAATTGGATGCAGCCCTTGGGCAGCTCAGAAATGGTCTATGCCACTCCTTTTGGTGTAAACTATGGCCTCTCATGTTGCAGTGGTATCCTCCATTGAACCAAAGTAGTAGTAAACCTGTTAATGATGTTACCAGTATTGCACCAGTGGCAAGAGGATGGGATATTAACGTAATGTGTAGGGCCTGAACTTACAATGAGCACTGTGTTGCAGAAATCCCTATGTCTGCATGGATCCTCATTGAAGTCAATGGGGCTTCACATGAGTACAGAGGTGCACACTGAATTCATGGCAGGATTCACGCATGGACTGGAAGATGATGTGATGTTGTCTCATTTATTTCCATTACACATGGATTGTTATTTTTCTTTTGCCATGAGACCTCAGTATGTACCTAATTTTAATCATTATAAAATAATATATATATACAGCTGATTTGTTAGCCTGATTTTACTCTGAAGTGCTCACTCTCTCTCTCTCTGCTCACACTTGCTCTCTCTTTTTATGCTACAAATAAAAAGTGTGAGAAGGCGAGTGTGAGCATTTTGGGGTAACATCAGGACAACTATAATGCTCCTTTCATTTTCAATGATGAAGGCCTCAGTCAGACGCCTTATGCTTAACAATGGACAAATTTGTTTAGTGAGAATTCATTAGAACTTTCAAGATTAACTATATTTTTAACTAGCTTCTAACAAACTTAGTGGAAAAAAATTGTATTAGACATTGGTGAATTAACCAAGCAATCACAATCCTATAAAAAGGAACATTATGTTTCCGAACTCTTATCAATAAGTCACTATTATAGCATGGTGTAGACTAAGAGAGCTGTCAAGGCTGGATCCCCACTTTGAACTTTAGGGTACAAATGTAGGGGCCTGCATGAAAACTTCTAAGCTTAACTACCAGCTTAGCTCTGGTTCCGCTGCCACCATTTCCCAATTTTTCCCTCCCTGGGAAGCCCTGAGAAACCTTTCACCAATTCCCTGGTGAGTACAGATCCAAACCCCTTGGATCTTAAAACAAGGAGAAATTAACCATCCCCCCTCCTTCCTCCCACCAACTCCTGGTGAATCAAGATCCAAACCCCTTGGATCTTAAAAACAAGGAAAAATCAATCAGGTTTTTAAAAAGAAGGCTTTTAATTAAAGAAAAAAGTAAAAATCATCTCTGTAAAATCAGTATGGAAATTAACCTTACAGGGTAATCAAACTTAAAGAGCTCAGAGGACTCCCCTCTAGTCTCAGGTTCAAAGTACAGCAAACAAAGATAAACACTCTAGTAAAAGGTACATTTACAAGTTGAGAAAACAAAGGAAAACTAACACACCTTGCCTGGCTATTTACTTACAAGTTTGAAATAGGAGAGACTTGTTTAGAAAGATGTGGAGAACCTGGATTGATGTCTGGTCCCTCTCAGTCCCGAGAACGAACACACTCCCAAACAAAGAACACAAACAACAGCCTTCCCCCCCCAAGATTTGAAAGTATCTTGTCCCCTTATTGGTCCTTTAGGTCAGATGCCAGCCAGGTTACCTGAGCTTCTTAACCCTTTACAGGGAAAAGGATTTTGGAGTCTCTGGCCAGGAGGGGTTTTATAGTACTGTACACAGGACAGCTATTACACTTCCCTTTATAGTTATGACAGAGCCCCTGATGGTATGGCTGATGTGATTAGGTCCTATGATGATGTCACTTGGGCTCATTCACCTGCACATCTACCAATGTGATATATGCCATCATGTGCCAGTACTGTACACAGGACAGCTGTTACCCGTCCCTTTATAGTTATGACAAGAGCAATGTGATTGGATCCTGCACACATATTGTTTACACAGTAACAGATTGGTTATCAGAATTTATTAAGCACATTACTTTTCCTCTTTAAAATTTTACTCCAGGAAAAGGTGAACACTTTAGTGGGTGAAAATTTGATTCCTCTTCCTCCCATAATTATAGAATCATAGAAATGTAGGATTACAAGGGACCTTCATTTAGTCGAGGGGTGGGAAAACTATGGCCCATGGGCTGGAGTCATTTTAAGCTGCCCACGAGCCACACCAGCGGCTCGGCCCTGCTCCAGTGCTCTGGCCGGGGCGCTGGGTCGGGGGCCGGACCTTGCAGCTCAGCCCCACTTGGGCCAGGGTGCTAGGTCAGGGGCCGCACTACGCAGCTCCTGGAACACAGCATGGTCCCGCTCTGGCTCCTAAGCGCTCCAATGGGAGCTGCAGGGGCAGCACCTGCAGATGAGGCAGCATGCAGAGCTGCCCGGCCACACCTCCATGTAGGAGCCGGAGAAGGGACATGCCACTGCTTCTGGGAGCCGCTTGAAGTAAGCACTGCTCAGAACCTGCACCCCCTGAACCTCTCCCCATGTCTCAACATGCTCCCCCATCTTGATCTCCAAACCCCTCGATCTCAGCCTGGAGTACCCTCCTGCATCCCAAACCTCTCATCCCCAGTCTTATCCCAGAGCCCACACCCCCAGCCGGAACCTGCACCCCTTCCCACACCCCTGCCCCAGCCCTGATCCTCCTCCCGTGCTCCGAACCCTTCTGTCCCAGCCATGAGCACCCTCCTACACCCCAAACTCCTCATACCCCCACAGCCTGTAACCCCTCCCACACCGAAACCCCAATTTTGTGAGCATTCATGTCCCGCCATACAATTTCTATTCCCCTATGTGGCCCTCAGGCCAAAAAGTTTGTCCACCCTGATGTACAGGTGCATAAAGGAGTTTGCACCGGTTTTCCCCCTTGTTCAACCTTGGAAAGAGGCCAAGGATAGTTTTAGCCCTTGATCTTTGATGAACTTCCTTTATTTGTCCACTCAGGTCAAATATCAAACCAAAGGAAGAGGTGGGTAATGGCTGTACCCCACTCCTTTGCACTGGCCATTATCATTGACTAACAACTGAATGGCAAGCTTGCTGCAACATCTCAGATTTACCACAGGATGTGTTCTGTCCCTGTACTCCCTGGAGTTCCAGTATTGTGTGTGCCTCTGGGACTCTGCACCACCCCTCACTCAGAGCTATGCCTAAATTTCAGCCGTACTGTCTTAAAATCCCTGCATATCAGCTATTGCTACTTTGAGACCAACTCTGTGGTAAAGGGAGCAAAAATACAAGTTATATATGCATCAGCCCTCTTGTGTGTATGGATCATGAGACTGTCTTTAGTCACATGATAACATACTATTTTCTCTACAGGAACTCATCCAGGAGACAGAATGGATGGTGCTTATTTAATGAATGATTGAATATTTTACTTTGTTTCGTTTTCTCCTCAATGAGTGCCCCCAACACTGTACACTATTCAAATAGTGACAGGTTTCAGAGTAGCAGCCGTGTTAGTCTGTATCCACAAAAAGAAGAACCAATGTGATATATGCCATCATGTGCCAGCAATGCCCCTCTGCCATGTACATTGGCCAAACCGGACAGTCTCAACGCAAAAGAATTAATGGACACAAATCTGACATCAGGAATCAAAATACTCAAAAACCAGTGGGAGAACACTTTAATCTGTCTGGTCATTCAGTGACAGACCTGCGGGTGGCTATATTACAACAGAAAAACTTCAAAAACAGACTCCAACAAGAGACTGCTGAGCTAGAATTGATATGCAAACTAGACACAATCAACTCCGGTTTGAATAAGGACTGGGAATGGCTGAGCCATTACAAACATTGAATCTATCTCCCCTTGTAAGTATTCTCACACTTCTTAACTGTCTGTACTGGGCTAGCTTGATTATCACTTCAAAAGTTTTTTTTTTTTCTCTCTTAATTAATTGGCCTCTCAGAGTTGGTAAGACAACTCCCACCTGTTTATGCTCTCTGTATGTGTGTATATATATCTCCTCAATATATGTTCCATTCTATATGCATCCGAAGAAGTGGGCTGTAGTCCACGAAAGCTTATGCTCTAATAAATTTGTTAGTCTCTAAGGTGCCACAAGTACTCCTGTTCTTCTTTATTCAAATAGTGTTAGGGTGCTAAGTATTACAGTGTTTGAGGACTTCACAAATATTAATTAATTTATTTTCACAACATCCCTTTGAGGTGAGGGAGGCATTAACATTACAGATTAGGGATTAGAGACTAGATTACTAGATGGCACTGTTGCCAGGCGAAGGCAGGTGTATGTAATTGGAGACTCATTACTGAGGAGATTGGACAGGCCTGTGACCAGGGCGGACCCGGAGAACAGAAGGGTGTGCTGTCTCCCGGGCGCAAAGATACGCGATGTGGACCTGCGGTTGAAAAGGATCCTAAAAGGAGCAGGTAAGAACCCCTTGATAATCCTTCATGTAGGAACGAATGACACAGCTAGGTTCTCGTTAGAGAGAATCAAGGGAGATTATGCCAGGCTGGGGAAGACGCTCAAGGAGATAGAGGCTCAGATTATCTTTAGTGGGATTCTGCCCGTTCCGAGGGAAGGGCAGCAAAGGGCTGATAGGATTGTGAGAATAAATACTTGGCTAAGGGAGTGGTGCTATAAGGAGGGCTTTGGGATGTATGGCCACTGGGAGGCTTTTGGGGACAGACACCTGTTCTCGCGGGATGGGCTTCACCTGAGTAGGGAAGGAAATAGACTTCTGGGAGGGAGGCTGGCTCATCTTATCAAAAGAGCTTTAAACTAGGAAGTTTGGGGAGAAGGTTGGGAGATGCACAGTTAATCTCCACGCCAGATTCCAGTATGGAAAAGGTGAGTAAAATGAGAGGAGACATAGCCGGGGAGACGAGATTGGACATAGGAAGGACAGGGGGGACGGGCGCAAGGAGGCCCGCAACATATAGTGCTACTAATGGGAGACAGGCTAAATGACATACATTAGGGTGTTTATACACCAATGCGAGAAGCCTAGGTAATAAAATGGAGGAATTGGAGCTCTTGGTCCAAGAGCAGAAACCGGATATCGTAGGAATAACAGAA
Source organism: Malaclemys terrapin pileata (assembly GCF_027887155.1). Taxonomy (NCBI): domain Eukaryota; kingdom Metazoa; phylum Chordata; order Testudines; family Emydidae; genus Malaclemys; species Malaclemys terrapin. The sequence goes on along the minus strand of NC_071509.1, from coordinate 39,611,872 downwards.
ACGTGGTGGAATGACGGTCACGACTGGAACACAGGTATGGAGGGGTATACGCTGTTTAGGAAAGACCGGAACAAAGGTAAAGGTGGGGGGGTGGCATTGTATGTCAACAGTGAAATAAGCTGTAAAGAAATAATAGTGGATGGATTAGATAACACAGAGTCCGTCTGGGCAATACTCACACTGGGTAATAGGACTACTAGAGCCTCTCCGGGGATAGTGCTTGGAGTGTGCTATAGACCGCCGGGATCGACCCAGGATATGGATAAGGAACTATTTAATGTGTTTAGAGAAGTAATTACTAATCGAAACTGTGTAATTATGGGGGACTTTAACTTCCCGGATATAGATTGGGGCACAAACGCTAGTAGTAATAATAGGGCTCAGATGTTCCTAGATGTGCTTGCTGATCAATTCCTTCATCAAGTGGTAGCTGAACCGACGAGGGGGGAGGCCACTTTAGATTTGATTCTGGTAAGCAGTGAGGACCTCGTTGAGGAAGTGCTAGTGGGGGACAATTTGGGCTCCAGTGATCATGAGCTAATTCGGTTTAAAATACATGGGAGGAGTAACAGAATTAAGTCAAAGACTAGGGTTTATAATTTTAAAAAGGCCAATTTTAACAAATTAAGGGGACTGGTAAGGGAAGTGGATTGGGCAAACGTATTAAGGGATCTAAAGGCAGAAGAAGCCTGGGATTACTTCAAGTTAAAGATGCATGAGCTGTCGGAGGCCTGCATTCCAAAAAAGGGAAAAAGATTACAAAGCAGGAGATTTAGACCGAGCTGGATGAGCGACCGACTCAAAGGGGTGATTAGGAAAAAACAGAAAGCGTACAAAGAGTGGAAGAGGGGAGGGATTAGTAAAGAAACTTACCTTAGTGAAGTCCGAGAATGTAGAGATAGAGTGAGAAAGGCCAAAGGCCGTGTAGAGTTGGACCTAGCGAGGGGAATTAAAAGCAATAGTAAGAGGTTTTACAGCCACATAAATAGGAAGAAAGCAAAGAAAGAAGAAGTGGGACCGCTGAAGACTATTGCCGGAGAGGAGATTAAAGACAATCTAGGCATGGCACAATATCTCAATGAATATTTTGCATCGGTGTTTAATGAGGCCAATGAAGGTATTAGGGATACTAGCACCACTACAGAGGGGCATTCGGGATGGGGGATTACCGTATTCGAGGTAGAAACAAAACTTGATTGCCTTAATGGGGCTAAGTCGGGAGGACCGGACGATCTTCATCCGAGAATATTGAAGGAATTGGCGCGGGAAATAGCAGGCCCGTTAGCGATAATATTTAATGAATCTGTAAACTCGGGGGTGGTCCCGTTAGACTGGAGAATAGCTAATGTGGTTCCTATTTTCAAGAAAGGGAAAAAAAGTGATCCGGGTAACTACAGGCCTGTTAGTTTAACATCTGTAGTGTGCAAGGTGTTAGAGAAAATTCTGAAAGAGAAACTAGTTGAGGACCTGGAGGTTAGTGGCAATTGCGATAAATTACAACATGGTTTTACGAAGGGCAGATCGTGCCAAACGAATCTGATCTCCTTCTTTGAGAAAGTAACGGATTTATTAGATAAGGGAAATGCGGTGGACCTAATATACCTGGATTTCAGTAAAGCGTTTGATACTGTACCCCATGAGGAATTATTGGTTAAACTGAAAAACATGGGGATCGATATGAAAATCCAGAGGTGGATAAGGAATTGGTTAATGGGGAGAATGCAGCGGGTCGTATTAAAGGGTGAACTGTCGGGTTGGAGGGAGGTTACTAGTGGAGTGCCTCAAGGTTCGGTTTTGGGACCCATTTTATTTAATCTATTTATAACTGACCTCGGGACCGATTGCAGGAGTGGGCTGATAAAGTTTGCGGATGATACGAAGGTGGGAGGCGTTGTAAATTCGGAGGAGGATAGGGATATCCTGCAGGGAGACTTGAATGAGCTTGTGAATTGGAGTATCAGAAATAGGATGAAATTTAATAGTAAAAAGTGTAAGGTAATGCATTTGGGGATGACTAATAACAATTTTAGTTACAAGATGGGGACGCATTGGTTAGAAGTAACGGAAGAGGAGAAGGACCTAGGGGTCCTCGTAGATCGCAGGATGACTATGAGTCGACAATGCGACGTGGCGGTGAAAAAAGCCAATGCTGTCTTGGGATGCATTAGGCGAGGTATATCTAGTAGGGATAAGGAGGTCCTGCTCCCGTTGTACAAGGCGCTGGTGAGACCTCACTTGGAGTACTGTGTGCAGTTCTGGTCTCCCATGTTTAAAAAAGATGAACTCAAACTGGAACGGGTGCAGAGAAGGGCCACTAGGATGATCAGAGGAATGGAAAACCTGTCGTATGAAAAGAGACTAGAGGAGCTTGGGTTGTTTAGTCTGACAAAGCGAAGGCTGAGGGGGGATATGATTGCTATCTTTAAATATATTAGAGGGATTAATACAAGGGAGGGAGAAGAATTATTCCAGCTTAGTACTAATGTGGATACGAGAATGAATGGATATAAACTGGCCGTGGGGAAGTTCAGGCTTGAAATTAGACGAAGGTTTTTGACCGTCAGAGGGGTGAAATATTGGAACGGCCTTCCGAGGGAAACGGTGGGGGCGACGGACCTGTCTGGTTTTAAGATTAAGTTAGATAAATTTATGGAGGGAATGGTTTAATGGTAAAACATAGTAGTCAAGGAAAACCAAACAATGGTAGGTAAATCGTATAATGGCTGATAGGGGTCAGGCTGGTGACTCTTGCCTATATGCTCGGGGTCTGACTGATCGCCATTTTTGGGGTCGGGAAGGAATTTTCCTCCAGGGCAGATTGGCCGAGTCTCTGGAGGTTTTTCGCCTTCCTCCGCAGCATGGGGCAGGGATCTCTAGCAGGAGGGTCTCTGCCGATTGAAGTCACCTAAAACAGGATTGGAGACTTCAACAGCAGAGTCCAGGGAAGGGGTAGGGACGGTTTTATGGCCTGCAGCATGCAGGGGGTCAGACTAGATGATCATAATGGTCCCTTCTGACCTTAAAGTCTATGAGTCTATGAGTCTATATGAAACCAAGTTACAGAGGCCCAACTCCTCAAAAGGTATTTAGATGGCTATCTCCCATTGATTTCAATTGGAAGCAAGGCAACTAATACCTTTGAGGATCTGGGCCAGAGATATTAAGATAAAAAGTAACCATTAATTTTAGAGGCCCAGTATGAGATGCCTAGGACCTGATTTGTCAAAGAACTTAGAATTATACTGCACTTTTTTATGTTCAAAGCACAGCTCCCATTGACTGCCGTTGCAGCAGTGAGCACTTCTAAAAATCAGATCCCCATGGTCTTTAGTCAAACATAGAGAAAATGAGGAACACACAGTTAGTGACCACCTGTGAAAAGTTTGATTTAAGTGTCTTGCCAAGCACCATATTGGGACTCTGTGGCAGATGTAGGGATGGAATTCTATGACGCTACATTCAACTGCCCTAACCATTAGACCATCCCGTACACCTTCCAACTTCTGCAGTGAGTAAAACTGGTGTACTTCTTCATTACACCACCCTGATTCATCCCAAGATCAGGCCCATTCTGTGCATTCAATGAAGCAGGGATCCTGTGGAAGAAATAGTATATGATTATGTAATTAAAGATTGTATAATAATAGATACATACAAGGAAACCAAATTAAGTTTGAATAGGGAACCTAAATTCTGTCATTTCCTAACTGTTGAGTGCTTGACTTTGCAACCTTAATAATTTTTTGACATGTAATTTCCTATGTTACTTAAAAAGCAAATAGAAAAAAACAGAAATTCCATCATGGGTCATCGACCGGGTTTAGACCTCTGCCACCTCAGGTAATGGAGTAACTGATAGCAGTGGTAAGTTGTTATCCTTGATGTGGCCCAACACTAGAGAGGAATGATGCACAAACTTTTGCAGTAGTTTTCATAGATATTTGCTTACAGCAAAGGAATGGTAAGACTCATGAATTCTGGGTTCCATTCCAAGCTCTGGAGGGGAGTGTTCTGATTTGGGCACAGATTCTTCTGTTCATTACCACTAACCTTGACCCTTTACATTGCATCACCTCCATCCTGTTCCCATCCTAGTTCTGTCTCTTTCTTACTTCTGGAACTTTGTGACAGTCCCATTATATCCTAATTTAGCCAGCCACAGTCTCCATTATCCTTAGGCTTCTTATCCCAGTTCCAGTCTCCTTGTCCAACAAGTCCTAGTTACACACCTCTGAATGCCTAGTCCTGCCAGTTTCTCCTATCTGCTTGGTCATAAGATCTGTCTCTGACCCCCTCACCTTCTGATGTCCCCCCTGCCCACATTCCCTGTCCCTGCTGGCTGCCAGTACCAGTCTAATTCCATAATCTTCTTGTTCCATCTCAGTTTCTGTTATCCTGGCTCCTAACCCCACTTCCCTTACCCAGCCAGCCCTGGTCTCCCCAAGTTTCCAGTCCCACTCTCCAAGCTCAACCAGTCCCAGTCTCCCACCTTGTTTCCCAATACCAGTTTCTGCCCCCAGTTTTAGTTTCCTTGTCCAGCCAGTCTCAATCTTCCATCCCATCCTACACTAACAAACAGTCCAAGTTTTCCTGTCCCTCTTTTCCCTTCCAAGCCTCTAGTACTACTCTCCCACCCAGGCACCACATCCCAATCAATCTACTTTCCCATGCCCCCAGTATTGGTTCTTGTCCACTTCTGCATTGAAATCATAGAATCATAGAATCATAGAATATCAGGGTTGGAAGGGACCTCAAGAAGTCATCTAGTCCAACCCCCTGCTCAAAGCAGGACCAATTCCCAACTAAATCATCCCAGCCAGGGCTTTGTCAAGCCGGGCCTTAAAAACCTCCAAGGAAGGAGACTCCACCACCTCCCTAGGTAACGCATTCCAGTGTTTCACCACCCTCCTAGTGAAATAGTTTTTCCTAATATCCAACTTGGACCTCCCCAACTGCAACTTGAGACCATTGCTCCTTGTTTTGTCATCTGCCACCACTGAGAACAGCCGAGTTCCATCCTCTTTGGAGCCCCCCTTCAGGTAGTTGAAGGCTGCTATCAAATCCCCCCTCATTCTTCTCTTCTGGAGACTAAACAATCCCAGTTCCCTCAGCCTCTCCTCATAAGTCATGTGCTCCAGACCCCTTATCATTTTTGTTGCCCTCCGTTGGACTCTTTCCAATTTTTCCACATCCTTCTTGTAGTGTGGGGCCCAAAACTGGACACAGTATTCCAGATGAGGCCTCACCAATGTCGAATAAAGGGGAACGATCATGTTCCTTGATCTGCTGGCAATGCCCCTACTTATACAGCCCAAAATGCCGTTAGCCTTCTTGGCAACAAGAGCACACTGTTGACTCATATCCAGCTTCTCATCCACTGTGACCAGTTAACTTAATCTTCCGTGCTTCCTGGGTCCAGCAGAGAGATCATTGAGAACATAGGAGAGACAACCTTCTTACACTTAACTCAAGTGCCCAGCCCCAAAGTCCATAGGGTTTGGTTCTTTGGGGCTACTCAAACTAGAAACTACAGGATGTATTCACAGGTGTTGATACCAAACAAATCCCTGCATATTTCTTTGGAATTTGGGGTTCTATAGAACCCTATGTTCTGGAAAACCTCCCTCTCATTCCCCAGGATATTTCATTTAACTCCAGTTGCCTCACCTCAACCCAAGCCCCCAGTACGTTCCAACCTAATCTTTGTTGTCTTCAGGAGTAGTGGATTCAGTCCTCAAGAGGTTTGGCTGTCCAACCCCACAGCAGTAAAGAGATAAAGGGCATTACTTACCATCCATAGGGTGTTCAAGTAAAGGATGGCAGAAAATGCTTGGGAATTTGCATAGTAACCATTTGATTTCCTGAATGGGAATTTGGCAGCAAATCAAGGTTACATTACTATTCTTACTAAATGTCATGGGTGCTCTAAAGATCATACCGGTGTTATTGTGCCTAATGTGAAATATGGCACTTCCAGCAGCACAGTGGCTATTAACACAACACTGACACAAAGGTTCAGCATGGATTCAGGGGGAAGAATACATGTTACTGAGAGCATATTGTGAACCAACAGCTATTTATTGCAATAGATATATACATTTGGGCCAAAAAGCTTTCTTTGGGTGTTGAAATAATTAGACACACACATCCAGCAAAACAGTGATTAAAATAATTCCTCCATGTTCAGTAAAATCAGGTGATATATATATCTTATGATATGTGGTAAATATGACCGCCTATGCATGACAATTCAAAAATAGATACATACATGTCTTTTTCATATGAGGAAAATCCATAGAAGTCTTCTACAATATCCATGCCTCCAGTCTCTAGTCAGATACTCTAATATTTAATGGTCTGAGATCTAAATTACCAGCTGATAATATTGCCCATTTTGGATGTATGCCGTTTCAGTTTATGGGCACAACCTTCAATTCTGTTCATTATTTTGTTCTTTTTCAAGCGACTATAGTTGCAGTTTGGTAAGGAACATTTTATGAAATAGGAATGGAAGTACTGTAGGGTATGAATGCAGACTCTGTTAGTGATATGAAAAGTCCCATTTTTTAATTTAAATTGAATTCTAATGTTGACTTCTTATGCTGTCTTTTTTTCCCTTCTTGGAACATAATCCCCAAATTTCTGACTTTCCAGAATAAAAAATCCCCTCAAAACTGCATTTGGTAATTGGGTATTTAAAGTCCATGACTCACGCACTGTAAGTCTAGTATTCCAGTCTACTTTGATTTGTGCAATCACAGGAGGAGTTGTAATGCATTGAAATCATCGCATTGTCTGTGTTATTGGAGCAGCTAGTACGAAAGAAGCTGCTTTATAATAATTCCAGCATTGCAATGTTTCTGTGATTTTGAGTTGGAATACAACCAAATAACCTGCCCAACCACCTGCTGCCAGACTTTAAAACAACAACAAAAAAGTAGTTTTATTTATTTATTTATTTAACAAAAAAGGTTTAAAGGTACCAACTGGTACCTTCAATAAAGGTCATCACAAAATCTATGAGCATAAAGGAAGAAGGCTTGTTTTATGGAGAATGATCCATATTTCTGGGTCTTTTAAAAAAAATCTGTTATAAGCTTAATTTTAGGGTAATTAAACCGATAAGCCCAAATTCCCTACCATTGCACCTTTACTTGCTTCAAAGGAGTTGTATCTGCAGAGAACTGAGGCTGTAGAATATTGCAAGCAGAACAATTGCAGGTGTCACTAAATATAAGTATTAACATGCACAGTGTGTCTATTAGTTTTTTTAGAAGTGCTTTCTCTCATGTAATTTGATATGGTTGGGAAGCAGATGTGTTCCCTATTTTATATGTAGAGGAAGTATTTTTTCCCATACTTGTGCTGATTTACATCCAAGATTTCAGGCTGTGTATTTGCTACATCACAACACTAGATGTGGGGTCGGGGCAGCTTACTCAAGTTACTATTTTAATACAAAAACTGTGCTACCAACAAACATGCTGTAATTTATTTATAGTTAGTGTGCCTTACAATGGAGTTTGTTGTAACTAATTAAAGTAACTAAGCATCCATATAGAGAATTAGTTTTTATGGGAAGATTTAGTCAAAAACAGTTTGATTTTTGATCATAACACTCTAGGGTTGTATGTATAAAAAATGAGCCATTGCATTAAAAATATACATATTTACATAGTTCTATAAAATGCTTGTCAAACACGCATACAAAAGGTAATTCTTTTGCATTTTTCTGGTGCTCAACCGATGCCTATTGAAGTGAATGAGTAGTTTTCCATTGACATCAGTGGCATTGGATCAGGCCCTTGTGCATCTTTATCATTCTAGGTCCTTGGTTCTCAATCTGGGGGTGGACCCCTCGGGGTATGAACAGATGCAGGGGAGTCATGATCACTTCCCTTTCTTTATGGATACATGGCAGTTGGAGGGAGGAGTCAAAACTGTTTTTTTTTCATTTGTAACATGGGATCATAGTAGGAAATGTTGAGAATAACTCTTCTAGGTAACCATTAATATATCTTATATTACTGCTGTGTTTCATGTCTTGATTACCACTGTTAACTGGCCTGTTGACACAAAACCTCTGTGGATGATCTCTAATAACTGAACAGAGCAAAATCCTTACTCCAGCGTAACAGCAAATATTTAATATAGATTTCAATAAAATCTTACTAGTTGTTTGGAGTCTGGACTGCTGTTCATACCATGATAAACCCTCACATTCAAGCATCATGACAAACAAAAATTATATTGAATATGCAAGGGATCATGTTAAATGTATAACTTCTCTAACTATTTAGTTTTGCATCACAGTCACAAACTACTTTTGTTACTTATCACTTAATTCTTTGCATTTTATGAGTACATTTCTGGTCAGGAATTGCCCAGAACTGCATATAATGCACTTTGTGCTATCTTATTAGAAATGTATAGTGAGGAACTATCACAACCTTATTCTTTAAAATAATGCCTCCGTATATGCATTTTGGCATTTCACTAGCCTTTTTTTCTGCAAAAATGCATTTCAAACTCTTGTAATTTGTGTTCTAAAGTGTCTTTTCAGTAGTACTGTTCTCCAGGCTTCTCCATCCCAATGTACGTCTATGGTGTAGATTATTTGTCCCCACGTTTTACTTTACAATTTTCCAAAATTAAACTCACTTTTTTTCTTCTAATGTTTCTAATCTCTGTGTATTCCTTTGTATTTCTATCTTCTGTGATGTTTGTAAATTTTCTCAGTTTAGTATCATATCATCTGTGAATTTAATTAACCTACTATTTGTTTCCTCCTCCCGCTTGCATCTAATACTGAAGAGGAAGTTTATTAGAATAAGTAAAACATTATTATCTCTAAAGCCTCTCTGTCTTTTCTTCATTTTATAGCTGGACTACATTTGGGAAAATCAGTGTCCCAGACTACTACAAGAGAACTTTGGGATAGGGTATGGTCCATGGGCAGGGGACAGGGAAGAGCAGAAGGAAAGAGTGTTAGCAAAACTGCAAGAAGCAACATTTTAAGTTTTTACTTATATTTACTTATATTTAACTATACGGTTAAACTGAAAACCCTGAAGCATCTTTATTCAAAATACTTCAGCTTTGATTTAAAAATATTTTAAATGCTAAAAATCTTCATTGTTTCTTTACAAAAGTTAATAAACATATTTTCCCATGCATTTTTCTGGGCCATATACTTCTCTTATTTAATTAATTGGCTAAAAAAGCTGTACAACCAATTAGTCTCTGTATCACATATAGCATCTGTAAAATGAACATTATTGTACCAGACTTACCGAAATCTGCTTTGAATTTGGGCAGTGAGATTGTAGGTTAATACAATTAAATTTCAAGACAGCACTTACTGTACTTATTGTATACACCAAGATACAAAAGAGCATCAATCACTGAAGGACATTTTCTGTCATTCTGAAGAATGAAAAATGATTCCATGTTAGTCACCAAACACTACTATTCATTTTCTTTACAGAATTTTTGGGCTCCTTTGTCTGCTTCCATTTCTAGACAGTTGTTCTCTCTGGAAACACAGTATGTAAATGGGTACAGCTATGAAGACATTTTGGGCTTTCCTCAGGAAACAAAATGTGATGCATCAAAAATAGGGAGCTGACATCTTAATCACACTGTCCTCCCAGGGCCCAGTCTTATGATGTGCTGTGTGTTTCCTGGAGGATGGTGAAATAAATGGGAGTTGAGCACTTTCATGACCTCCCAGTAGGAACTTAGCACTATCTCATAGGATCAAGCCATAGGGACCTATTTGAAACCAGCAAAAGAGCCCCCATAGTCAAATGTTAAGTGTCTTGGTTAAAGATTCACTATCTCTTCTCAGCCTTTCCAATAAAATCTGAGAAAGCTCCCAGTTCAAATCCCTGAGATCCTGAGTTAATCCTTCACCAAAACTAGAGACTATCCATCCATATGGAGCACATTGTAGAACCTCTGTATCTGTTTGGTGGATCGGGGCCTATTTTTGAAGATAGTTTAGTCTTTACTATGAACCAAGTGACTCTCCATCAAATTAGTCCAGTATTTTTCTCTCCAAGATTGCCATAAGCAGATACATTCTGCCCCATTCTATAATGCAATTATTTTCTAGAAACTTATTTCATATATATATGAAATAAGGTGTATATATATTATGAATCAGGAATTTCACATATTTCCCTTAAGTGTCTTTACAGCTCTGTGAATTTCATTAACACTGAATTCACCAGAATCATTTTGTGCAGTGTAAGCAGGGTTTAAATGAATTCTCCCCTGACAGCTAGTTGGGGAGGGGAAGAGACTTCAAGAACAAACTGTATTTACATGAACACACCTATTCTGTGTAGGTTTGCAGCAGACAGGAGCTGTGTCCCTCCAAGTGATCAGCTTTGGCTGGTGTTGGGTTACAAATCACTTTAGTATTGAATGCAGGGGTAGTGTAATGATGTGTGGCAGGGGGACGACTCACCGCCGCGGCGCCTCCTGCTAGTCATCCTGGGAATTAGCTCTCCAGCTCTGGAGCACCCTCTGCTGGCTGATGTTCCGCCTGCCTTAGGCCCCCGTGTCCCTCCCAGACCCCGGTGCCCCTTCCCTCAGGGTTCTGCCCTCTGCAGTAATCCACACTGTCTCTGGGTCCCCCCTTTCAGGGGAACCCTCTATCCCACCTTGCCTCAGTGGCTACTGCCAGTCATCATCTAGCCCGTTCACTGGGGCTGACTGCAGTCCATAAACCACTCATCATCAGCAAGGGGGGGGTTAGAACCTGCTGCCTTTGCCTATCTGTGGGCTGCCCCTCTGTACTGGGGTACCATTTTGTAGGCCCTTTTCCAGGCCTGCAGCCTGAGGTTTTATCAGGCTGAGCTCCCCAGCTCCCTCTGCCCTTCTCCAGCACTGCTCTACCTCAGGTACCCTTCCCAGCTCCCAGGCAGCTAGGTCCTACTCTCTCAGCGGCCAGAGAGAGAGAAAGAATGTCTCTCTTTCTTCTGAACCACAGACTTCTTATAAGGGCCAGCTGGGCCCTGATTAAGCTGACCACAGCTATGGCTGCTTTCCCAATCAGTCTAGCTTTCCCCCACTGCAGCCCTCTCCAGGCCTGCTTTATCCCCTTCAGGCAGGAGCGGGGTGACTACCCCGCTGCATGTTGTTATAAACATTGTTGTCTTTATTGTATGAGTAAAGAGGAGCAGAACTGTGCTTAACCTGCCCCAAATGAGGATGTCATCCTCAGCAGAAACAATCTCATTGAGCCAGGGGCTCGAATGCCAGACCCCTGTGAAAGTAAAAGGGGTGGGGACTGGTGTTCCAGCCAGGCAGTATGGACTTTCCCTAAGGGTCCTCAGTCTTGTTTAACCTGTTCCTCCCCACTGTTCAAAGATAGAGCTAAATAGGCTCTATTAGGAGTGTTTTGTTATCTTAAATGGTTTACTAAGAGCTGAAATCACTTGTGGTGGGACAGCATTTCTGCCAGGTCTGCAAGGAGCTGACACTCACTAAGGGTATGTCTACACTACAAAATTAGGTCGAATTTATAGAAGCCGGTTTTATAGATATCGGTTTTATACAGTGGATTGTGTGTGTCCCCACATAAAATGCTCTAAGTGCATGAAGCCAGAGGACCGCGTCCACAGTACCGAGGCTAGCGTCGACTTCCGGAGCGTTGCACTGTGGGTAGCTATCCTACAGTTCCCACAGTCTCCGCCGCCCATTGGAATTCTGGGTTGAGATCCCAATGCCTGATGATGCAAAACAGTGTCGCGGGGGGTTCTGGGTACATGTCGTCAGGCCCCTCCCCCTCCATCAGAGCAACGGCAGACAATCGATTCTTGCCTTTTTACCTGGATTACCTGTGCAGACAACATACCACGGCAAGCATGGAGCCCGCTCAGCTCAGCGTCACCATATGTCATCTGGGTGCCGTACACAGGCAGCCTGGACAGTAGTCAGGACCTGTTCAACTACAGGCTGAGCAAGTGCCGAATGGTGGTGGAATGTGCATTTGGATGTTTAAAAGCACGCTGGCGCAGCTTACTGACTTGCTCAGACCTCAGCGAAAAGAATATCCACATTGTTATTGCTGCTTGCTGTGCACTCCACAATATCTGTGAGAGTAAGGGGGAGACATTTATGGCGGGGTGGGAGGTTGAGGCAAATCGCCTGGTCGCTGATTACGCACAGCCAGACACCAGGGCAGTTAGAAGAGTACAGCAGGGCGCGGTGCGCATCAGAGAAGCTTTGAAAACGAGTTTTGTGACTGGCCAGGCTATGATGTGAAACTTCTGTTTGTTTCTCCTTGATGAACCCTCTGCCCCACCCCCGCACCCGGTTCACTCTACTTCCCTGTAAACCAACCACCCCACCCTCCCCTCCCCCTTTCGAGCACCTCTTGCAGAGGCAATAAAGTCATTGTTACTTCACATTCATGCATTCTTTATTAATTCATCACACAATTGCCAAGGTAGCCCAAGAGGAGTGGGGGAGGAGGGAAGGAAAAAGACACACTGCAGTTTATAACTTTAAAACTTTAACACTTATTGAAGGCCAGCCTTCCGATGCTCGGGCAGTCATCTGGGGTGGAGTGACTGGGAGGCCGGAGGCCCCCCTATTGTGTTCTTGGGCATCTGGGTGAGGAGGCAATGGGACTTGGGGAGGAGGGCTGTTGATTACACAGGGGCTGTAGCGGTGGTCTCTGCTCCTGTTGCCTTTCCTGCAGCTCAACCATACGCTGGAGCATATCAGTTTGATGCTCCAGCAGCCGGAGCATCGACTCTTGCCTTCTGTCTGCAAGCTGACACCACCTATCATCTTCAGCCCGACACTTGCTCTGTTCGTCCCGCTATTCAGCCCGCCACTTCTCCTCTCTTTTATATTGCGCTTTTCTGTAGCCTGACATTGACTGCCTCCACACATTCTGCTGTGCTCTTTCAGGGTGGGAGGACATCTGGAGCTACGTGAACATATCATCCCGAGTCCGCCGTTTTCTCCTTCTAATCTTTGCTAGCCTCTGCGAAGGAGAAACATTTGCAGCTGGTGGAGGAGAAGAGAGAGATGGTTAAAAGAGACACATTTTAGAGAACAATGGGTACACTCTTTCACATTAAATTTTGCTGTTCACATTACACAGCACATGTGCTTTCGTTACAAGGTCATATTTTTCCTCTTATATTTAGGGCCTGCCGGTTTGGTGTGAGAGATCACTCATGCGGTGCCAGGCAACAGAATTCGGCTTGCAGGCAGCCATGGTAAGCCACAGCCTTTTGGCTTTTTTAACCCTCATAACATATGGGAATGGCTTCAAACAGTAGCGCCCTCATTTCCCATACCAAGCACCCGTTGGGTTGGCCATTTAAAATGGGTTTGCAGTGTAAAAGGAGGGGCTGGGATTTCCGGGTTAACATGCAGCACAAACCCAACTACCCTCCCCACACACACACATACCCAATTCTCTGGGATGATCCCTTCACCCCTCCCCTCCCACCGCGTGGCTAATAGCGGGGAACATTTCTGTTCAGCCGAGCGGGAACGGGCACCTCTGAATGCCCCCTTAATAAAATCACCCCATTTCAACCAGGTGACCGTGAAGGATATCACTCTCCTGAGGATAACAAAGAGCGATAAGGAATGGATGTTGTTGGCATGCCAGCAAACACCGGGACCATACGCTGCCATGCTTTGTTATGCAATGATTCCAGACTACGTGCTACTGGCCTGGCATGGTAAAGTGTCCTACCATGGCAGACAGGATAAGGCAGCCCTCCCCAGAAACCTTTTGCAAAGGCTTTGGGAGTACATGAAGGAGAGCTTTCTGGAGATGTCCCTGGAGGATTTCCGCTCCATCCCCATACACGTTAACAGACTTTTCCAGTAGCTGTACTGGCTGTGATTGCCAGGGCAAATTAATCATTAATCATTAAACATGCTTGCTTTGAAACCATGTGTGATATTTACAAAGGTACACTCACCAGAGGTCCCTTGTGTGCCCTCAGGGTCTGGGAGCATGCCTTGGGTGAGTTTGGGGGTTACTGGCTCCAGGTCCGGGGTGATAAACATATCCTGGCTGTTGGGGAAACCAGTTTCTCCACTTCCTTGCTGTGAGCTATCTTCATTGCCTTCATCATCATCATCATCATCATCTTCCGCGTACCCCGAACCCGCTTCCCTGTTGCGTGTTTCTTCATTGACGGAGTCAAAGCACACGGTTGGGGTAGTGGTGGCTGCACCCCCTAGAATGGCATGCAGCTCCGTGTAGAAGCGGCATGTTTGCGGCTCTGCCCTAGACCTTCCGTTTGCCTCTCTGGCTTTGTGGTAGGCTTGCCTTAGCTCCTTAATTTTCATGCGGCACTGCTGTGCGTCCCTGTTATGGCCTCTGTCCTTCATGGCCTTTGAGACCTTTCTAATATTTTGCCATTTTGTTTACCACTACTGAGTTCAGCTAGCACTGATTCGTCTCCCCATATGGCGAGCAGATCCTGTACCTCCCGTTCTGTCCATGCTGGAGCTCTTTTGCGATCCTGCGACTCCATCATGGTTACCTGTGCTGATGAGCTCTGAATGGTCACCTGTGCTCTCCACGCTGGGCAAACAGGAAATTAAATTCAAAAGTTTGCAGGGCTTTTCCTGTCTACCTGGTCAGTGCATCTGAGTTGAGAGTGCTGTCCAGAGAGGTCACAATGAAGCACTGTGGGATAGCTCCCAGAGGCCAATAACGTCGAATTCCGTCCACACTACCCCAAATCCGACCCGCAAAGGCCGATTTTAGCGCTAATCCCCTCGTCGGAGGTGGAGTAAAGAAACCGGTTTAAAGGGCCCTTTAAGTAGAAAGAAAGGGCTTTGTCGTGTGGACGTGTCCAGGCTTAATTCGATTTAACCCTGCTAAAGTCGACCTAAACTCATAGTGTAGACCAGGGCTATGAGACTGACCTGCAGAGGCCGCAGCAGAGAGGCAGGTAGCAGCAGAAGGTGAAGGATGGGCGGCTGGCAGGAGCAGTCGGCAGTGCAGCCAGGCAGCAAGGAACAGTGGCTGGGAGGGTGACCAGCAGAGAGAAACAGCAGCTGGCAAAGCAGCCAGCAAGAGCAAGTACACATATGGAGGAGCAAGCCAGATGCCTTCTTCCCCAGGTGAGAAGTGAACTCACGCAGATGCACCTCTGAACCCTGGGTTCTCACTGACCAAGGACAACCACAGTGAGAGGGGTATGGTGAGGGAGTAGAGAGGGGCACAGTAAAGGAAATTGTGGTTGTAGAACTCAAGAATATGAGGCAGCAGGCAGTGCCCCACACACTCTAGAGTGGGTGTCCTGCTCACAGTTTTATGTTTATGAATCCCACTTGTTCCATTTTCCCTAATTAATGTTGAGTGACTTCCCTCCTTTCATCAAAAATTTATTTTCTACACTTAGACTCTGCATGAGAGTAGGGAAGTACTGCCTCACAGAGGCACACAGGGGTGGTGTGTAATTTTCCCAGACTACTGGGAGGGGCCAGTTCTGTGTTGTATTGTTGAAAAGGACCCCCTAGATATTGAACTGGGTCCTGGTTGCTGCTGGCTCCACCTGGCAGAAAGGTTATAGCAGAATGGGTCAACTCAGCAGAGACCTTAATATCAGGATCCAAAAAATGGAGGTACTTTTAGCAATTGACTGAAATGTTCACTCCAGCATTCCATGCACTCTGCTTCTGTAATTATTAGCTGACCAGAACTGGAATAGACCACACTTAGTAAATGATCTTTCTCATCACTTAGGTTGCTCAAGTACTTATATATATAAAAGGA
The DNA here is from genome assembly GCF_027887155.1 of Malaclemys terrapin pileata. NCBI lineage: Eukaryota > Metazoa > Chordata > Testudines > Emydidae > Malaclemys > Malaclemys terrapin. The sequence goes on along the minus strand of NC_071509.1, from coordinate 39,596,097 downwards.
GGTGACATTGTTCCTGGCAGAAGCTTCCCTGTGGGTGATGGCTTTTGCTTTGATAAAAGCTTTGTGTTCAGCATGTATGGATTTATTATGAATGCCATTCAGATTACATTATGTGACCATATCACTTGTGGAACTGGATCAGCTATTATTTTCTGACTGCAGATGCTGTTCAAAATCATCTCTAGAATAGAGTTAGTCCTGGCAAAAAGGCATTATTTTACCATTTTAGAAATTTAAAGACAGCAAACGAGAGGGTTGTAAGTATTGTAGCTTTACTCTTATATCCATCCCCAGAAAAGCTTTTGCTTCTGTCTTGTTGGCCCAAGCTTCTGATGATATCTTAAGGAGAAGGAGAAAACCACAACAAGCTGGCTTCCCTCCTGGCCATTCCGCAACAGAGCAAATCTTCAGAGTGAGCCAGATTATAAAGAAGGCATGAAAATTCAAGCATCCTATTCACATTGCATTTTTGGATGTCAAGGTCACATTTGACTCTGTTGATAAGGAATTACTGTGGCGGATCTTGAAACTTGCAGCCCTCTTTGATGAGCTCTGTAGAATATTCAATGATGACTCCTCACGCCATGTAATAGATTATATGCTTGACCAGACACTAAGTAAATGCAATTTAGGCATATACCTTGATGATAAGAAACTCACCAAAAGTTGATTTGGTCAACGACATAGTGCTAGTTGTCAAATTAATGGAAGAGCTAGTTGTAGCACTTTAAGTCCTGGAAAGCTGAGCAGCAAAATTCCTGAAACTTAATTGGGGTAAAACCAAATTTCTTCCAGTCAGCAATTTCAAACATTCTGCAGGCTCTAACATCTTAGCTTGTGACAGCAATTGTCAGTGATGTTATCTACCTCAGCTCTGCTGTTGATAACATGGGCAACATAAGAAAGAAAATAAAGCTTGCACTACAAAAACATTGTCAGTAATGGGGTGCCTCATTAAGAAATCTTTCTCAAACTGAACACCTTGATAAGTAAAGAGATGAAGCTGAGGATAAATAATGGTTCAGTTGTCAGTATTCTGACCTATAGGACTGAAACACGGCCCCTTACTGTCAAGATTGAAAAGAAGTTGGCCCCTATTCAGATGAAGCATCTTTGAATGATCTTTCTGAAACATTAAATGGTAAAAATTCAAGACAAGAGATTTGTTTTCTTATTAAAGCATTCCCCCTCTCTCAAACAGTCTCTTAGCACTCTTTAACGTGGTAAGGTCATCAGCTCTGAATCCCTACCAACTTTCCTAGAAGTATCACCTTTAACTTTGACCCAATGAAAGCAGGATGGAAAAGACCCACTGGAAGACCTAAAATATGATGACTTGATGGCATTAACAGAAACCTGTCCCACACAGGCATTCTATGCTATAACACACCAGATTTGGCTCAGAGCAGATAATGAAAAGGGGGAGAGTGAAAAATTGTTCTTTTTAACCTCCGAGGATAGGGCAAGAAATAACGGGCTTAAATTGCAGCAAGGGAGTTTTATGTTGGACATTGGGGAAAAAACTTCTTAATTATCAGGGTGATTAAGCACTGGAACAAATTGCCTGGGGAGGCACTGGAATCTCCATTACTGGAGGTTTTAAGAACAGGTTGGACAAACAAACACTTGTCAGGAATGGTCTAGTTATTACATTCTCCTGCACTCAAGGCAGGACTATGGACCAGTTGATCTATAGAGGTGCATTCTAGTCCTACATTTCTATGATTCAATGACCATGGAGTCACATAGCATGTTTGGTGGCCTCTGTGTTGTCCAGCTGCCAGCATAAGAACTAACCATTATGCCATTAGAGAGAGAGAAAGAGAGAGAGAGAGAGAACTACTTGTGCAGTCACAGGGGGAAAATGCAATGAAATACTGATTCCTTGTGTGCCTATTTTCTATTCAGGGCCAGATGGTAGCAGGCCTCTCACAGAACAGGTCTGTAAAGACAGGAATGTCAGAAGGAAGCACTTTTCCCAAACATTACACCTCCATGCACAGCCCAGTCACAGTTTCACTGCTTGCAATTCCTCGATTGCAAGGATTGCCACTGGATAGTGCTGATAGCAGATCTACCTTCCCTAAAAGGGGGAGACAAGGCCTTACACCCCCATATAGACATTTTGAACCAGCAAGCAGTGATTCACAGATTCCAAGGCATGATGGGATCATTGTGATAATCTAGTGTTACATCTTGTATAACTCAGGCCATAGAACTTCCCCAAAATAACTCCTAGAGCAGATCTTTTAGAAAATCATCCAACCTTGATTTAAAAATTGTCAGTGATGGAGGATCCACCACAATCCTTGGTAAATTGTATCAATTACTGCCATCTTTTAAAATGTACACCTTATTTCCAGTCTAAATTTGTCTGTCTTCCGCTCCAACATTGGATCATAATAGATTTGTTACATTGAAGAATCCATTATTAATTATTATTCCCCATGTATATATTTATAGACAGTAATCAATCTGTCAACCTTCTCTTTGTTAAGCTACATAGATTGAGCTCCCTGAGTATGTCAATATAAGGCAGGTTTTCTAATCCTTTAATCATTCTCACAGCTCTTCTGTGAACCTTCTCCAAATTATGAACATCAAAATAATTTCCACTAAGCAGTGCATGTGAAAGAAAATAATTTCAAAACTCATTTCTTTAAACTTAATTCTCCCACAGAAACTTCAACACTCATGTTCCTTTCCTTCCCCTCCCCTTCACATACCCCACCCTCTTCTCAAATAATCAAGCTATTTATCCTCCAAGCTGGAAAGGAAGAGAGAAAAAGATGTCTGTCCTTTTAAACACCTGTGGACTGTTTAGATGCTATAGTATTAGAGAACCTCATGAGAACGTAGATAGATAAATAGAGGAGAATCCCTCCTAGAACTCCCACTGAAGTCTCATGGCATCTTTGTTGAAAATTGCCAGTCTCGGAAAGAGATGGAGGTGTAATGATTATACATTCCTTTAGGTAAAGATCTTGTGTCCTTATTGGCTTGTAAAGCACCTGTCATGCTATGTGAGCTATACAAATAATGGTAAATAATGGACAATTATAAAGCATTAGCATTGTATTTTTATTTCTAAATTTAGCATGTGTATTATTCCTCTCTGTTGCTTCCTAAGTCTGAGTGACAAACAAAGCAACCTATGTTATCTGTGGTAATTATGCACCAGATTCTGGCCTTGGCCATGAAACCATGCAGATTTGTAAAAGGAAGAAAGACTTTCCCTTAAGCTCCTCATGGTCTGCCTATTGATCATCCAGTAAGCCTCCTGTTCAGGTATTTGGGTGGGGAGAGAGTGTGTAGAGGCTTGGCTCCATTACCATTAATGCATCAGCTCAGAAGGGTAGTAAATGGCTACTGGTATGGGGTCTTAGCAATCACTACCTCTCTGCAATAACAGGTGAGTTATCCCACAGGGTGGGAATCATGCCTTTGAGTCAAAGTTACTTGCCTGAGTTGCTCCTAAGGTAGTACAGCTACATGCCATGTCAGAGTCTGGACAGATTATTTACCACATAAATTGTGATTAGCATGAGAAAGGCAGTCAGAATTAGAAAAGTCTGACTTCAGAATCAGAGTTTAAAATGTACTGTAACTCAGACGTTTTCACAATAGGCTTTTGTTGTTGTTTTGTATCATGAATTTTTGTATTTGTAATTATTTATTCTTGTGACAGCTGAGTCCAGGGAAAATGCAGAGCGTGGAGGAAGCAGGCATTTTGTGGATTTATGTTATCTAGCTCATTTCAGGTCAACATCTGTTACATCCTCCATTCTGGAATATGTGACACTTCTTTTCCCACAATTTCTTTGCTCATAACACAGAGAGTTCCTATTTGTGGCTAGTGAAAACATTCAGCTCTAGACAGATGCTGAGCCATGGATGTGCAGAGCTATGGAATGACACATGGCATTCACAAGTGGGCATGGGAAGTCCATACGGCAGTGGGATGAGATAGGTTGCACTGATCTGTCACAAGTATGTGTACGATTACTAAAGAAGATCTTGATTGTACACAATGGACAATGCAAAGCTTCTCACCTACACTCAGGGAATATTACTGTTAACAACAATAGACTTCCCACAGGAGGTGGGAAATGGCAACAGAGGGATAAGTCCACTTCCTTATACCAAAGCATATTCCAGCAGAGCTTGACGCTTGTTCTGAAAAAAACTTTACATTGCATTCTGTCAAAATAGAGCCTCCTGAGTTGTTCCCCAAGATACAATTAACCCCTTATTATCCAAACATGGTCAGAAAATTGACATGTTGGTATTGCCATATTGGTCAGAGGTTCATCAAGTCTAATATCCTGTGATTAATGGTAGCTAGAACCAGAAGCTTCAGTGGAAGGTCTGAGAAACACTGCAACAGGCAAAAAGAAGCCAAGTCAGAAGTGTAACTTTTGGACAGGGATTCAGAAGTATAGTCCATTCCTCCATGAATGGAGGATGTATACGCCATCGTTTTATTCACATAGTACCCCTTCTTTATTCTCTAATATTTGTTGAAATTTTGTCACACATTAGATACCAAGAACACCCTCACCATGCATTCTTAGTCAAAGTTAAGAACTTTGGAGAGGTGGAACTCTTTAAATTGTATTTGGTAGCAACAGTAAATGAAAATTAAAAAAGAATAAAATGCATTCCTAGAAGAAGGTAAGCCAGCTGAGTTTCTTGTAGAATTAAAGTTAACTTCAAATTTCTTGGCTTTTCCCTATTTGTTTGCTATCTACAATTATCTTGTAAATATTTATCTTCAAGTTATTTAGATATACTCTCAACATGAACTTTAATTTAACAAAGCTTTTTTCTGGGAATTTCATTAGATTTTTAAATAATCCTAACATGCAACTGGAGAGAAAACTGGTGGCTGGGGGAAAATTCCCTATTCCTTTCTGATTTCTTAAGAAACACAGGAAGGATTTGCCTTTCACACAGATCACAGGAGAAGCACAAAATTAGGGCTTCATCTCGGTAAGTGCCTGATTCCATGACAAACCTTACTGGACTCATCAGTTTTTCCAAGTGGAGGTCCCAAATAAGCCTCTTAAATTTAGCAGGAGGGACGAATCACCTCATTCCACTGTCACCATTCCCACTCTTGCCCTATTTTACAAGCTCCATGCTTTCTCTAGTCCACTCCTCCTCCTTCTCCTCCACTTTCCCTTCCCCCGCCACCAGCCCCAATGGTGGAACTGCCTAGTTCCTAACTGTTTCCCACTTTGTGTTCTCAGGCTAATATCTGACAAGATAGCATATGAGAGTATTCTAACTGTGAGGAACTCTTATCTTCCTTTCCATTTCTATTTTAATATGTTCTAATTTATGAAAGGCTTGTCTGATTACCTTCAGTTTTGGCTGAAAAACTCTCCTTTTTGCTTTTGCATGCCTCCATAGTGATCAGTTTACATTTTATTTATATCTGTAAGGAAAAGAGCTAGAGATTTTTTGTTTTAAATGAAAGCTTAGATTTCTAGCAGGCATTTGGTGGCATATTTTAAACTCAATGGAGACAACAAGCCATTCTGACATTATCAATTAAAATAGTAATATATTTTAAAGTGAGATTTATATTAACTAAAGTTAGGTCTGGTACAATATATTATAACTAGATGTGTCCAATAAACTGAATGTTCTTACCTTCATTTCACTTTTTAGCTATAAAATAGCAAGACAATGTAGAAAACTTTTTGGATTTTATTGAATGCCTCTATTTTAAGCATGTCATATTTTAGGAGACCCTTGGCCTAATCCCATCAATTCCCCCTACCTTGGAACCAGAGTCATGCTATCAATTTTAAACCTGAGATATTTTTGTTGATGGCTTTTAAAGAGAAGGTCAAAGTCAGATTTATAATGGCAAGTCAGGATTAACCTTAACCAAGTCAAGACTACTCTGACCTGATAATAATTCAATAGGAAAGACTGATAAGTGGAGGCCCATAGGTCAAACTCCTATCACTGCAAATATTCCAAAAACAGCTATCTGAGGAAACAGGGGGAATGATGTAGGGAGTAGAGCTGGGCAGTAAACATTTCCCCATTCTGCAAAAATGTACACAACTTCAATTTTTGTCTTGTTCTTCATGGTGAAAAAAGCAAGACCTTTTAGATTTTGTCATAAAAAAGGAGAGTGAGGGTATCCCAGTGGTTAGGGCATTCAGGTAGGATGTGAAAGACTCAGGTTCAAATTTTACTCTCTCTGATTCAGCACAGCAATTTGAATCTGGGTCACCCACAATCTAGCTGAGTGCCCCAACTACCAGACTATTGGGTATTTTGGGCAGGAACTCTCTCTCTCATGGTTTCAGAATGCATGAGTTCAGTCAGTCGTGGGCAACTTGCGGTCTGTGGGCTGCATATGGCCCATCGGGGTAATCCACTGGTGGGCCTCAAGACAGTTTGTTTACATTAACCGCCCCCAGGCACAGTCACCCGCATCTCTCAGTGGCCGCGGTTCACCATTCCTGGCCAATGGGAGCTGTGGGAAGTGGCACAGGCTTCAGGGATGTGCTGGCTGCCGCTTCCTGCAATGCCCATTGGTCGGGAATGCCGAAACACGGTCATTGGGAGCTGTGGGTGGCCATGTCTGCAGACGGTCAATGTAAACACAATCTCACAGCCCTCCAGTGGATTACCCTGATGGGCAGCGTGCGGCCTGCGGGCTGCAGGTTACCCACTACTGTCTTAAATGGTCTTTTTCAGACCCTTAAGTCTATGGGCTCTAAGAAATTCAGTAAGTTATATTATGAAGCTGATAGTTATAATTTCTTCACATAATGAAATGAGTAAGAAAGTCATTCTGAATTCAGAATTGAGGAACCTTAAAATATTAATATTTAAGTTTAGTTGCAAACCTGTCAAAGCCATTGGCTGAACAATGAGACCCAGATAACCCTTTTCATTATTTGCTAGGAAGGGGAATGAAAATGGTGGAAAATCCACAATCATGTCCCCAAAAGTTTTCAGATAGAAAGGGGTTAAATTTCAGCTAGACAAAATCCCTTTGAATTTGATTGGACTCTATTCAGCTAATTCTTCACATTTTTACTCATGTAAGTTGTCTCCATTCAGCAAATAAACCCAAATAAATCATGGCGACTACTTATATGAGTAATGACTTGAAGAATGAGGCCCTGTGTTTGTACTCTGAACTTCATTTAGAACCTAATATGCACTATTGTGCATAAGCATTGAAATTATGAGGTACCATGTGACTGTAATGCTCAAAGATTTTATATGGAAAGTATAGCACCCATGAAAATATTCAAAACAGAGACTTGCTTTCCATTGAGCTCAAGGATTACCACTTCCCCTGGAGATAATTTCAGAAGAGATTACCCCTCTATTTATCACTTCCATTTTAATAAGTAACACCGGAAACAGTTCCATACTCCTGCCCATAATGTGCCAACCAATCAAAATATTTTTGCTCTCTCCATGACAACAATCAGAAGGACAACATTTCATCAAGCTATCAAAATTCAGATGATCTCATCAGGCTAACAATGTTTGGAAAACATTCCTGTTGCCTATGACAACAAATAGTTTTACTGTTGCTCAACTACCACTAAGTTCTGTGCCGTGCTGCATTGGGAACTCACAAATGCAAACAGGTTTAAGCACAATCGTTGGAAATTAAAAATGTACAAAATAAAATGCAAATGTCATGAAGTCATTATGAAGATGTAGTAGCAGTGGATAGTTTATGCTAAATAGCTACAAACATCTGGATTGGTTATTCCATAAATTATTAGAGTGCAGTCTGTCTGCCCAGACTTATTTTTTTTAAGAACTTTAAAAAATTGATTTTTGGATAACTGGAGCTTTAAAAGACTGACACTAAGCAATTGTACTAGATTTTTGTTTTTAGTCTCCAATAATGTAGAATCTGTCCTGAGGACAACGCCATAGGAAACAACTCTGCAGTGGTGCAAGTGAAGGAGAATCTTAAATAGATTTTCCAACTGATTTCTGTGATTACTGTATGATCAATTGGATTTCATAAAACAATGAAAGATAAGGAAGTACAAGGCCTTAATTGAGATACATGTCAGATGGACTAAACATATATCAGGTAAGGATGTTCCCTTGAACCCTGATACAGCAAACCATTGAAGAACATGTGGAACTTTAAGCACGTGAGTTAGTCCTATTGAAATCAATGGACCTATTCACCTGCCTAAAAGTATAAGGATTTGCAGAATCAAAGTTTTAAAGGTCATATGAAAACAAAAGTATAAACCCTTACTTCTTCTAGCTATACAAAGAAGTAGCAGAAAGTTTAGTTTGTTTCTATTGTTTTTCATTCATGTATTATTTGTTCATTAGAAATTCAGAACTTCTTGGAATACTGTGGTTGGCTGGAGATGTAGAACAATTGTGACATTAGATGTATCATGGAAGTGCTACCTGATGAATTAAGCAGCAAAGTGGTTTTTACTGTGACTGCTTAAAATTTTGGATTTTCTTTGATGTTTCCTTGAAACCTGTTCTCAAATACCTGTGGACAAAAAGCCCTCTGGCAAGGATTCAGTTCACCTTCCTCTTCAATAAAAACCAGAGAACTCTCCCAATACAAATTTCTCATACCCTGTGCATCCTTCAGCAAAATCAGATTTCATAATCCTGCTGTTTTTTAAAAGATAAAAATAAGGAGAAAAAATGCATTTAAAAATATCAGGTCATCTTTATGCATCATAAAGAAGCCAAAAAAAGGCACAAACCCAATTTATTTTCTTCATTTCAGGTCACCTTTTAAAAATATTTAATAACTTCTGAGTTCAGAATCTGGCCCTCAAAGTTTGCCTCACAAGATACACCACTGTTTCAGGCACACTACATTGTCAATTTATATTGATGTATTTTACAATCATTTATGATCAAAAGAAATTACAATTAAAGTAAATCAGATAACTGTGATTGGGTGGATGCACCCTGCACAGACCCTGCCAGGTTGCTCATTTACATTCCTATCCAGTGCAGCCAGACACCCATATAAGTGCTATCAGAATTATAGAAAGTAGCAGTCACTTGAGGCTTGAGTTGCTTGCAGTCCAACAGCTCGCCCAATTTAAGCATAAGGGGTTCAGTAGGGGGTGTTAATGACTATATGTTAATTGGTAACAAATGCCTGGTTCTCAGAGAGTGGAGGATATACATCAGCTTCTTGAAAGGCCCAAAATGTAGGTAGTTTAATTAGGTTGTTGTATTAAACTCTTTGGGTTTAGCCACACCTCACCTATTCCTTAGGGCTAGATTTACAAGGGGGACTTAGGCACCCAAGTCCAACATTTAGGCACAATGGCATTCATAACCTCCCTCCATTCCCCGCTTAGCTTCCACCTAATCCTGTAGTTCCTAAAGTCCCTAGACACTTTTGTTTCCATCAGTTAAGTCCCCTTGGTGCCTAAATTTCTGCTGGTAGGTATGCACACAGCCTCTTATGTCTTGGCACCACAGAGCTGCTTGGCACCTAACTCACATTTAAAATTCAATGAGCTTCACAGATGATATGTTCTCACACCTAAAAGTTAGGCATTCCAACATTCAATGTTTCAACACCCTGTTAATTTACCCTTTAGAGTATTGTAGCCTGGACTCAATATTTAACACAGAGTAGTCTGCTTTACTTTGGCACTTGAACTAGCCATATATTTCTGTCATGTGGGCTACTCTCCAAGTCTACAGCTGGCTTCTTTTCCCTGGGCAAGTAGCCACTGCATTGCCAAACCTTTGGCAATAATTCTTCAAGATGCAGCCCTTCTTGCTAGCTTGCCACAGTGGTATTATTCCCCACAGTTCCTTTTCCTTTTTTTAGTTTGTGTGACCTTGAAAGGAAAGAAACTTAAAGCACTATCTAGAATGGGAACTAGAGCTATCTGGAAAACAACAAAACTATTTGATGAAAAACAGACATTTTTTGGTCCAGCTCAACACTTTTAAATGAATTATTTCTTAATACTCTGGACTTAACTTCTTTTAAAAAATGCTTATAGTTGCTTTTGTTGCTGTCACCACAAGACTTGTCACTTATACTCTTAACTAATTTCTGCCCCAAAGCCTCTGTGCCCTTCTCCTTGTTTAGTTTTAGTTTAAGCCCCTTTCTCCTTGTACTTCACAAAACTCAACATAAATTATTCAAAAAGTATTATTTACTGTTGCAACTTATATGGAGTTCCTTTTTCCACTGATCTGTAACATGTTGTACTTGAAAGAGAGGGCTTATTATGAAACAATATTTTATGTTGATCACTGGCCTATTTGCTATATTCTATGTACTGATTTTCCACTGTCAGGAAGATTTCTGTAGATTAACTAGATCTCCGCACATGGACACAGCAGACCATTTTAAAACTATTTCTTCTATTTAACAAATACATACTCCTGCAGCAAGATCCAAACAATAGATCCACAAAGCATCTCTACAGCTGTATCTTACCTCCCACTTATCCCTTGGTATCCATTTGGTTTGTGGGTGGTGCCACAGCCTGTTTTGTGAAGGACAAATCTTGCCCCCTTGGCAGAGAAATTGACCAAACCACAGCCTACACCTCATGATGATCTTAACATCATCTCTAGCTCACCTCTAATAGAAATTAAACTGGAATTAAAATATCAATCCCTTCCAAAAATAAGCACAGTTCTTCTAAATTCTTAGATCAATCTGTTAAATAGAATTAATTCTTCCTACAGTATTTTCATTGAAAAACATACAAAATGTAAAGTTCTTGCCAAATGATACATTTGTATCTTATATTTGGTTTGTGGCCAGGGTGATGAGAAAGGTAACTTCAAACATATATATATATATATTACCATTTATTAACCAGATATGTTGCAAATTATATTTTCATAGAATTTAAATTTATTCTAGCAAGTGTACTCCTTTCATACACTGCACATCTGTGTACTTTGCGAAAGCCAGACGGATGTCTTTTAAAGGTTGATCCATTATTTTCAGCAAAGCAGAAACAGGGTGAGTATAAATTCAGGGCCATAGGAGAACCAGTGTGTATGGTATATGTATATTGTGTGTTGAAGGTAACTGAAGAGTTAACAAAAAGAACAGGAGTACTTGTGGCACCTTAGAGACTAACAAATTAAGTTAACATAGGCTTTCTTTTATAATTAGATAGGCATTTGTTTTGCACAAGGCAAAATCAATTCTGTTTAGAGATTTGCTCATTTGAGTAAGGTAAAAAAAAAAGACAATAAGTAGCGTTGAAAGGCTTTAAAATGCATTATGAAATAAATGTCAGGAACACTGATTTACATATGCTACCCATATGTTAATTTACACACGGGTAGTGTATAACGTATAAATCAACATTCTCAACATTTATTTCAGGATACATTGTAAAGTTTCTCAGTACTGCTCATAGCATTAGATTTGAATGTTATCAGCATTATATTGTGAACTCTGAATGGGACAATTGCAGGAAAATCACTGCAAGTTATTTGGTTCCCACTCCATTGCTATTGCATGGAGTTGCATAGTATCGTTATTCCTTGTCAGTAGCATATAAAAATGGTGACACTGAAACAAACGAGATATAAAAAAATCTGTGTAGTGCTTCTTGTTCTTTTGTCAAATCTCAAGGTCTATATGTATATCAGTAGCAGAAAGCAAAAAGGGGGGGAGGAATTAAAATGTGAATTACAGTTTCTATAAAGAAATTCTCCATTAATTGCAAAAAATTCTATATTTGAATGACATTATTCATAGCCTATTTTAGATTTTAATAATGTGATGCTTGAACTTGTTCTTTAAAAAAACGAAGATCATAACAGGAAGTCCTAATGTACAATATTCAGTAAAAGCTTTCAAATTTCCATTTGTTGTTCATTGCATTTCATTGAAAATGAAGCTGCTTTTGAGTTATGGAAAGATGCGGGATCGGGGGAAAGTGCACCAGTGTAAATCTCTCTTTTCATTCCCTTTCCTTCAAAAATGGACAAATGAACTGTTTTGAAAATCTGTTTTTGTTGTATTTTTTAATAAATATTAATGGCTTCCTGGCTCAGACCTTATGTGTCAATTTCCATCTCTAAGCAAAATGTTTACAATCAAACTATCAGCTATAGGAAAGTGCTGGTTGTAATAGAAGTGCCACAGCTGAAACAACCTTAACTATATTGACATGAGTAGCAGCCCTATAATTACTTAGCATGCTTCATATTTATATCCTCCAAGCCACTTGCTCAGTTTTACAGTTCTTTGTGCCTAATATAGTATATAGATATAGAGGAATAAATAAACTGTACTATTCAGGGATTAGCAGTGGGTTTAAGTGTTAACACTTCACAACAGTCCATAGTTGGCGGAATTCACGTTTACATTCTAAGAACTGTGTCAGCAGTATGCAGTGTGTTTAAGGAAAGAGAAAAAGAAACACTCAGCGGTGTAAAATGCAGCATAACAAAGTACTCTGTGAACAGCAGAGGGTTATTTTTTTTAGATGAACAAATAAACTATTTAATGAACAGAATTCAGTTCCCATAAGTAGAGTGACTGTTAATAGCAGTGTCCAATGTCTATTTTAAGGGTATTTTTAAACTATATTATTTCCCTGATCACAAACAATAGTTGCATAGATTCCAGTAGGTATGTGGCTGATATACACTGCCCCCTGTAGCTTTCAGTGTAATATATGTATAGGTCAGTTTGGAATAGCGCATGTGTAAATGAGATAAGTAATTTTTTCCCTTCATATATGAGGTTGCTTAAATTGCTTTTAGTTTGGAAGCTTTATATTTGCTAAGTACTTATTATGAAAACTAATGTACCTATAAGAGTGTCAAAAATTGGATTTAGAATTCTGAGGATTCTGCCAACCCCCAATACCATTGTATTCTTTCCTCCTTCATAAATCATGAAGTAAATTACAGCAAATTTTCCATCAAAAGGGGAGAAGTGGACACAGCTGCCCTCAGAACATGTCAGCTCATCTACAGAAGGGGTCATGGAGAATAAGATGCATCACTTCTCCAGGGATGGTGTGTTCTGTGTTGCTTCCAGTTCCTGCTAGCCCAGGAAGTAGGGTGTCTCCCATGCTGACTTTAGGCCTCTGGCTCTAGGGGGAAAAAATAAGCACAATAAAATCCACAAACTGTGGATTCTATTTAAAGAAAAATCTGAAATATGTATTTTCTTGAAATACATCTTCCATGTGCTAGGGGCAACAGCAAAAAAAAAAAAAAAGATATTCAGAACTTAGCACGACACATAAAACACACATACAGAAGCAAAAGAGGAAAAAATAACATATTCAATTTCTTATTCCTGTTCATGAAGGGCTGGCTTATAACTTTACAGTCTGTTATAATCTGATCCATGCTGCCTCCTTTCCCAGGGAAGGGGCAATCAGAATGCCCTCTTTGTTGACACAGTCTACATCCCTTTTTTTGCCAGCTCAGATGTCTTGCTCATGGTGCTTGGGGGAGGAGGAAGGGGCACAATGGGCAGAGCCAAGTTTCTGGCCACTCCCTGATTACCTAAGCAGGAAGGGGATTAAAAAGCCAATGGCAATGCCAATAACATGTGCAGGTGATTATCAGGGCTCCTTATACCCTCCAGCTTCCAGCAAGGCTTAAAAACAGATCTCTCAGCTCCTCAACAAATATCCTAATTACTGAACTATGGGCCCTTCTGCTATGGGGCTGTCTCAATCTTACTTGTTGAAACTATTCCACTAGGTATAAAATACTTGAATAGTGACTGAAATAGTGGGTGGGTGTGAGTGTCATTCTATAGACCAATGGTTAGGGCTGTCACCTAAGATATGAGAAGTTCATGTCCCTGCTCCAATGACAATGATCAGAACCATTTTTTTAAATACATGGGACTACCAGGGAACCAAGAAATTCAATTAGTCACCCAGCTCTAGTTGAGATCATTTGGTGGAAGTTATTATGAAAGCGCAACTAATAATAATATAATTCATCATGATGACCAAGGGAAATAATTATATTATTCTCATTTAAAAATAAACAACTCAAAAATCAAAAACATTGTCACAAAACAGAGGACTGGAGACTTGAAAAGTTACTTCTGACTTTGTCTTGTCATTACATTCCTGCTGATGGGTGGTCTGAGCTGCCCTTTCAACTTGTATGACATTTTCCTTTGACAATCTCTGATTTAAGCATGCATGCAGGTGATCACAATTTAAAAACTAACAATCACTCTAATGTTTGGGATATCATTACCCTGGTATTTGCAGCATTTCACATTGTTCCACATTCCAAGGAATTCAAAATGTAGGGATGCTGTAAATAATGAGGAAAAGCTATTTATAAAACAGTAATTATCGAGATTTTGGAGTTGACCATTGTCATTCACCAAGTGAAAACAAAGGAAAGCTCCCAACTCTGCACATTTTTCCATTTTAAAAAGATTTATCTTTTTGCTGATTGTGGCATGGCAAAAATCATATAAAAGAGAAAGAATGCTCCAAAGGGCAGTATACTTCATAGCAGAAATATTGTTATCGCCGTAGAACATGAAGTTCAGATTGCTGAAGAGACATATTATGTGATTCTCCTGGCCATGCCAATACTTCCTGAGCTCTTTTGTTGTGCACTCTACTTGCTTTCTTCACCCATTTATAAATCATGTCTAATCATTACACAATAGGATAATAATTTGAAAAAACAGTTAATATGAAATGCAAAATAAGCATAACACAAAAGGAATTTTAAATTAATATCAAGTAATAGGTTAGTGTAGTAGGTCCTAGCCGGGGCTCAACCCTTCCGGACAGGAGGGGAGCCACACCGACTCACTACTGTGGGAACAAGCAGTCAGTTAGTCCCGAAACTCCGGCTCTTTAGTGCAGAGTCGGAGCAACCACAGTTAAAGCTCAGGCCCTTGACTGCAGGGGCTGAGCGAGCAAATAGATCAGAGCCCAGGCCCTGGATCAGGGCGGGGCAAACACAGTTAGCTCAGGCCCTTGGTTGCAGGGGCTGAGCGAGCAGACAGTTCAGAGCCCAGGCCCTGGATCAGGGCGGGGCAAACACAGTTAGCTCAGGCCCTTGGTTGCAGGGGCTGAGCGAGCAGACAGTTCAGAGCCCAGGCCCTGGATCAGGGCGGGGCAAACACAGTTAGCTCAGGCCCTTGTTTGCAAGGAGCTGAGCGAGTGAATAGTTCAAAGCCCAGGCCCTGGATCAGGGCGGGGCAAACACAGTTAGGCTCAGGCCCTTGTTGCAGGGAGCTGAGCGAGTGAATAGTTCAAAGCCCAGGCCCTGGATCAGGGCGGGGCAAACACAGTTAGGCTCAGGCCCTTGGTTGCAGGGGCTGAGCGAACAGACAGTTCAGAGCCCAGGCCCTGGATCAGGGCGGGGCAAACACAGTTAGGCTCAGGCCCTTGTTTGCAGGGAGCTGAGCGAGTGAATAGTTCAAAGCCCAGGCCCTGGATCAGGGCGGGGCAAACACAGTTAGGCTCAGGCCCTTGTTGCAGGGGCTGAGCGAGCAAATAGTTCAAAGCCCAGGCCCTGGATCAGGGCGGGGCAAACACAGTTAGGCTCAGACCCTTGTTGCAGGGGCTGAGCGAGCAAATAGTTCAAATAAGGTACGCCTAGGCTTCTGTAGCCGAGCGTTGGGTGAGGGGGAAGCCTGCCACCCGTGCGGAGGGTGGCAGGGGGGAACGCAGGCCCACCCACTCCACTGCGTTCCAGCCCGGGGCCCTAACAGTGGTTGCTGCCGCTGCTGGTCAGTGGGGTATCCAGACCGCAACACACTGACATAGGCTCACACTCAGTTGCAGCCGGACCGGGGTCGGCTACCCCCGGGCTACTTCCGTGATCCCCCTCAAAGCCTACCTCGTTCGTAGCGCCGGGATCGGGCCAGTCCACCTGCATGGGCTCCTCTCTGCCCGGGCTCGGCGGCAAGTCTGGTAGCTCTGCCGGGAAGTCCGGCCAATGGTCCTCAGGCGGCTCCTCTGGATAGCAGCAGGGGCGAAGGGGTTCGGGTCCAGTCTCACCCTCAGGGTTAGTGGGGTGCGGTTCCCAGGGATTCTCCCAGTAGCGGGCGTGAACGGGCTCCGGCGGCTCCTCCTTGTAGCGGGCCCGGGGTAGCTCGGGCCAGCTAGGGTCCAGGCCTCGGTCTTCGACGGTCTCCTGGCCGGGAGCTCCCGGCCGCACGTCTGCTCCCTGTGGTGGCTGGCCGCCGACTGAGCTCTGGCGGCCGGCCTTTATACTTCCTGTCCCGCCCCTTGACTTCCGGGGGGCGGGGACAGGCGGTGGTGGTCCCACCCACTCTGGTGCCTGCACGTGGGCTCCCTCTTCCGGGCAGGAGGGGAGCCACACCGACTCACTACAGTTAGCTAGATGGGTTTGAGAGGCAGGTAAAAATTACAGACGTATCAATCCAGATATGGTGGGAGAGACTTGGAATCCCATTCTACCTAGAATACAAAGGAATCTGATGTCGATTGTGACCAGAAGTTAATTTTGATACAGTGACATAAACAAATACAAACTGAAACTGTGCAAAGATACTTTATAGAGCAGATTAAATCATTTGTTACAATTTTCCCCCCAGTCCCATATTCTGTGCCAATGGTTCCTGTCTCAGTTGCCCATCTGTAGAGATGTTCAATATTTTGCACATTTAATTGAAAACTGGCTTTTTCACAAAATATTTTTTTTGCGAAAATGTTGACATTGTCAAAATCTTTTGGTTTTCACATAAAAATGTTCTTTTTTCAAGTTTTTTTTTAAATGTATTGAAAACGTTACTAATGTGGTTATTGAAATATTATATTTACCTAAGACTTGGATTTTAGTAAGCAAACAATTCCATTTTGATAATATTTTCAAAAACTATGCATCCATTCTGAAAGCTTCAAAATGAAAAAAACAAAACAAACAGATGAAAATGTTAAATGATTTTTGGTTATCAACCAGCTCTATCTATGTATTACCTTCTCCAATAAGCATCTGTGCAGTCTTTCATTCTTCCTTTCTACACATTGTTCATAAGGCCACTATCCTTTCCACACTTTTATTCAGGGGTACAACCAGAATTTTGCTCAGGAGGGGGCACAGGTTACCTGCCTGGCTGCCCCAGAATTTGGTGGTATTTTTATCAGGTCACAACACCACTCATTCAACTTCAGTCTGGCTGCCCCTCTGTCCTAGGGG
Source organism: Malaclemys terrapin pileata (assembly GCF_027887155.1). Taxonomy (NCBI): domain Eukaryota; kingdom Metazoa; phylum Chordata; order Testudines; family Emydidae; genus Malaclemys; species Malaclemys terrapin. The sequence continues at coordinate 39,578,934 of NC_071509.1, read as the reverse complement.
GCCAAACTTAATTAAGTCGCATTGCAACCTGCCTCACGGGGTCACAGTGTCACTCAGGTTTGGCTTGCCCACCTCTCCATAGAATCATAGATGTGTAAGACTGGAAGAGACCTCAGTAGGTCATCTAGTCCAGTCCCCTGCACTCAAGGCAGGAATACATAATAACTGGACCATTCCTGATGTTTGTCTAACTTGTTCTTAAAAACCTCCAATGACTGAAAATCCACAACCTTCCTCAGGAAATTTGTTCCAGTGCTAAAACACCCTGACAATCAGGAAGTTTTTCCTAATGTCCAACATAAACCTCCCTTGCTGCAATTTCAGCCCATTGCTTCTTGTCATATGCTCAGAGATTGAGGAGAACAAATTTTCATCCTTGTCCTTGTAAGAACCTTTTATGTACTTGGAAACTATTATCATGTCCTTCCCCCTCCCCAGTATTCTCTTCTCCAGACTAAACAAACCCATTTTTTTCACCCTTTCCTCATAGGTCATGTTTTCTAGATCTTAAATAACTTTTGTTGCTCTTCTCTGGACTTTCCCCAGTTTGTCCACATCTTTCCTGAAATGTGGCACCCAGAACTGGAGATAATACTCTAGTTGAAGCCTTATCCTTGCGGAATAGAAGGGAAGAATTACTTGTCACCCATCATGACTGGAATGCGGGGCAAGCAAATTTGAGAAAGTGGTGTTGCAACCTGGGACATAGAGTCACACTGGCACTCACTTAAATTTGGCCTGACTGCTCCTCCATAGTCTGGTCAGAAGTCTAGGTGAGGGAAGTTGCCCCGCCCCTCTGTCGTGCTCCTGTTTATATACCTCTAGTAGAATATCTTCTACTTAGCTAACAAAGTTATGTCATAACAAAATATTAATATTAAATTATGAAGGGGAGGGAGGTTATTTGATACCATCAGACCATGTCACTTAGATATTGTATAACCCATGTGCCTAATAAGGAGATATGTCTTTAAGAGATCCACAAAGAAGGCAGGGAGTAGAAATGAGTTGTGTCTGGTTCATTATTGCTAGGCTGATGCAGTTAGCACTCCACACCCAAATGTTTCTGAAATTGGGCCTAGTAGTTTTGGGTATGCTCAATAGGCTCCCTGTGGCTGGACTCACATCTCTTGAGGGCAAGTACTCAGAGTAGCTGCCTAACGAAGCCCATGTGCCGTGTGTGGGTTAGGAGAAGTTGAGCCACAGGATCAGCACAGGCAGTTTTCTCTAACTCTGAAGCATATTGCAACAGGGTGGATTTTTTTAAAATGTATGTACTTAAACAGAATGGTTAGTTATTTAGTTAGCTGACTAGCTAACTGAGTGATTTCAGGAGAGGAGTGGGAAGAGTCTGCGTGGATTCCAGGTGGAGATTTCCACAAGCAAACGTAGAGAAGATATTGTTGCAGTGCTTTTGACTCAGCAGACTGTACAGATTTTGGTGATCAAAGACTGTAACTGAGACTCAGGTAAACTTAACCTAAGCTTTTGGGAACTTGAGTTACTTCTCACTGTGTTTCTGTGAGGACTGACCTGGTTAGATTTAATATGTTTTGTTTATGCATAATGGTGAAGATAATGTATGAGGATTATAAAGTAGACATATTATGTTGTAGAAATTATCCACTGGGATATGATGTCATTCCCTCTTGTTGACCCATTGACATTTAAGTATTTAGCCACAGTGGAAAACCTTCAACAGGAGAGACTGAGGCCTTGTCTACACTATGGGGGTAAGTCGACCTAAGTTACGCTACTCTAGCTACATTAATAACATAGCTGGAGTCAGCATAGCTTAGGTAGTCTTACCCCGGTGCCTTGACTGCACTGTGTCAATGGGAGATGCTCTCCGGTCGACTTCCCTTACTCTTCTCAGGGAGGTGGAGTACTGGGGTCGACTGGAGAGTGCTCTACCATCAATTTAGCGGGTCTTCACTAGACTCACTAAATCAATCCCTGCTGCATTGATTGCAGCAGCGTCGTAGTGAAGACAAGCCATCAGATAGCCCCTCCTCAGAATATTCTATAGGTCAATGGTTAGCACATACTCCTGAAAAGTAGAAGATGCTAGTTCAAATCCTTTTTCCCCCTCAGGCAGAGTGGAACTGAATCTGGGTCTCTCACAGCCCAGGTGAGTGCTTTAACCACTGGGATAAAAGTTATAAAGTGAACATCCACACCCACTGACATTTTGTCTGGAGGAAGGCAGGCACCTAACTCATTCCCACCAGAAACACCTTAGACAGTGCCATCTCCATCTCTGGCTATTTTGTATGGAGCAGACAGGCACCTCTTATTTCCACCCATTAGACATCAAAGTTGCCTGACTCCAAGCAGCAGGTTCCCATTTCTGGATCAGTAAGCAGAAATAGATGCCTTCCTCCAGCCTAGATTTAGCATTCTGTCCATGACAGAGGGGGGGCTTAGCTCACACACTTGGCATCAGAATTTTCCATGGGCAAGCTTAGGCATCTCGCCCCCAGCATGCTGGTTTTGTGGATCACATTCTAAGTTTCCTATCTCTCTCCATGCACTGTGTCAGGAGCATAGGCACTTAACTCAGGCTTTTTGGATCACAGTGATATTCCTATGATTTTCTAGGAATCATAACACTCAGCATTGCAATGTTCAAGTCTCTTTCTGGATTCAGGCCATTGATCTTAGGTGTTTTTTTCTTTTTCTTTTTCTTTATTTTTTTAATTATTATGCTTTCTCCTAACTTACTTACAAAGTAGTTCTATTTATAATAACTTCTTCCAAAAAATCTGCAAGTTACAGTAGAAGTCCATCTGCTGTTGATATGATTGACAGATTCCTGGCATCATAAGATGGGTTGGGAATTATAGCCTAATTAAGTCTGGGTGTCAGGGCATCAAATGAAATGATCCTTCAAGGTTAATCACTCAATGAGTCCAGGGCTAAGCACTGGCATTTTAAAGATGGATATCAAATTAATAGTATGGGAATGACTATACAAATTAAATTATATAATACCAGTATATCTACCACCATACTAACACCTATGTTAAGCCTCTGGGCATGTACGGTGTTAGCTGTTTCCAGAAGACAGGTGCAAATTCAGAGTGGGATGAGTGGTCATGGAGTTAAATGGATGCCAATAACCTTCAAAATCACATTTTTAATTAATTTATTTTTAACTTCTATTGTATCACAAAATCTACTGAAATCAATGGGAGAGGAAGATGCTCAGCACCACTGAAAATTAACTCATCCATTTTTTCCCCAATATATATGGTGACACTACACCTCATATTTGTCATTATATCATTATGATATGATTATGGCATAATTATTATTCATTTTGTATGAGATGGGTCATGTAAGGTGTCACTGGAAAAGTTATGATTTGCTGAATATGATTTTCCTATTTGTATGCATATATCATTTTTTGTATCAGAAGTTATGAATATTGACTAAAGATCTTTATTTCAAATGGGCTTACTCTGGAAAACACCCACAGCCAGCCTTTCAGGTACAACAATGAAGAAGCCAGACTGTGCTAATGACTCATCACAAAGACAACGGGCTGTGAAATAACTTAGCCTTCCTGTAAATGTTTCAGCCAGCCTTTAAATAATGGTGGCCATGACTCTGCAAGGGCAGATGATAAGACCACATGACCCTGGGCTCCATTTTGGGTACCTGTATTTTTCCACAAACTGTTTTGGGAACCAAGTTTGAAACGAAGGGATCCTGACCTATACCAAAGCTATCTAAGGCAGGGAGTGACATGATCAGTTGCACTTCACTCCCCCACAACTCAACACCTGGGAGAAGCTCTGTAACAATGCTGCCTCTGACGGGACAGAACTGAGAGTCTCAATTCAGGACAAATTGCTTAGAGCAGGGCAGTTACAGCGCAAAGCTGGAGTTCCTTTATTATTAAGGCACCAAACCAGCCAGAGAGGACTTTGGTTTTACCCCATTGGCTAACCAGAAGTCATAAAAGCAATTCCCTCAGACACTCCAGTTTCACAGTATCACCACCAGGGCCACTCCTTATGAGGAAGAATGGTTATGAAAACCAATACTCCAGTAAAAGAAAAAAGGTTCTCCTGATCCCACAGGACCAAGCCCCAGACCCAGGTCAATATACAAGTTAGATCTTACTCACAAATCACACTGTTGCCAATCCTTTAGAATCTAAAATCTAAAAGTTTATTTATAAAAAGAAAGAAATATAGATGAGAGCTAGAATTGGTTAAATGGCATCAATGACATACAGTAATGGCAAAGTTCTTGGTTCAGGCTTGTAGCAGTGATGTAATAAACTGCAGGTTCAAATCAAGTCTTTGGAATACATCCACAGTTTGAATGGGTCATTCAGTCCTTTATTCAGAGCTTCAGCTTGTAGCAAGGTTCCTCCAGAGGTAAGAAGCAGGATTGAAGACAAAATTGAGGGGTTTCCAGCATCTTTTATAGCCTCTGCCATGTTGGAGGACACTCCTTTGTTCTTACTGTGGAAAATCATAGCAGCAAGATGGAGTTTGGAGTCATATGGGCAAGTCACATATCCATGCATGACTCCGTTTTTTACAAGGAGAGCAGCCATTGCTCACATGCTACCTTGAACATTCCCAGGAAGACTTCTCATGTGGATTGGAGTCTCCCAATGTCCATTGTCAGTTAAGTGTTTCTTGATTGGGCACTTAATCTGAAGAGTACCTTCTCAATAAGCTAGCCAAATGCTTCACTGGTGCTGCTTAGAATCAAACACATTGAGATACAAGTACATAGCCAATATTTATAACTTCAAATACAAAAATGAAACATGCATACAGATAACAATCATAACCAGCAAATCATAACTTTTTATAGACACCTCACTCAACAACCTTTGTACAACATTTGCTGCAAATATATAACACTGGTTGCAACAATTATCTATACGGTTACAGTTCATGTCAATAACACCACAAGCTCTGAAAGAAAAAGGTTTGGAATGGGGGTGGGGAATCCAAGCTGCAAAACAAGTGCAGCTTGTCCCTTGAGAATCTGCAAGCCCATTTGTATCATCTGTCAGGGTGAGAAACTGCTAATTCATATCCAATCTTTCTAATATTTTAGGCTTAGTTTGTGGTTTTATTTATTTACTAGATAATCTGTTTTGATCAGTTTGCTATCACTTATACTCAATTAAAATCTATCTTTTTATAGTTAATAAACTTGTTTTTGCTTTATCTAACCCAGTGTACCTTTGAGTGAAGCACCTGGGGAAAAATCTCAGCTTGGTTAACACAAGTTTGTTGCGTATTCCTCTCTACGTTGAGGGAGGGGCGAACTGGGTAATAAATTCATACTGGTTGGAATTTCAACCAGGGCAGAGCAGTACAGCTCTGGGATCCTAGACTGGGAAGCTGGGGATATCTTGGCTGTAGCCTCTGTATTGTCGGTTCATGCAGTGGTTAGTCAACCTACATGTAACTGCAGATGGGTGTGTCCCTGCCAGTGCTAATGCTGGTGGGAGTGTATGACTGGGAGTGATCTACAGCTTGTCATAGCAGCACAGTGTGAGAGGGAGCTGAGGCTGGTGGGTCAGAGGGCTCAGTGGAACCCCAGTTCCAGGTGGTACCCCATTGGGAATCTGTCACATACTTTGTGCATTTAACAAAACGTTGTGCATAGTCAGCTTTCCTGTCCATATGCATAAACACTTAGTTTCTCCTGCTGTTTGTGTGTGGCTTTTCCATATCCACAGAAGGAGAAAAAAACATTTTCAAAAATTGGGAAAGGTGCATGGAAAGCCACAAAAAATGATGAGGAAGTGAAGGGCGGTTTATTACCTGAAACTGCATTGAACTATTTTTTTTTAAAAGCTGCCAGCATTTCCATCACACAGTATCCCTTTAATAAAACCACTGTTTCTTTTTTCCTGGCTCCTGAGTGTTCACGCAATATTAAAGACATCAGAAGGATTTTCTAATCATGCCACCATCAGTTCTATCATCTGAAAAGTTCTGTGTGACTTGGAGCTGAGGAGTTAATACGGGAACTGAAAAGTGAAAGGGTTGTATGCTGCAAATAAAACATAGACTGACTCTGTACCTCATGTTTGGAATAAGTAAACATTTTCTCATTATCAATTCACTGAGTGTTTTCAACTCTTTGTAAAGTCAAATACAATCAGTGCCAAAAATAAGAATTGCTTCCTGAAAACTAATTCACCATTCTTCAGACTTTTAAAATCAATTTCATTTCATGGCCATTTAAAAGTGTCTGTAAAGAGCAAAATGAAAAAAAAAATGACACATTTATGTCATCAACAAGGCCATATTTAACAGACTTATTGACTTAGCAACCATTTGTTTGTCTTGGAAAGACCATTGTCTTACACACAGTTCTGGAGAGATTGCTCTAAATGAGTTAGACAGCCAGCACATTCCTTACTGAGACAATTAGCATATGATTAGTTGAAAAAAATGGTGGATGGGGGCAAAACTGTCTATTTTGCTTTCAGCTTGAAGGCAGAGGTCTGTTTTTCAAAGTGCAGTCCAGATTTGGTCCTACTTTCTCCTCCATGTTCACTGTTCACTGAAGTAATTGGCAGATTATTGCATCTGTTCCAAAATGTAAAATACAACGGTGTAATAAAATAAACATTTGTGTAATTAAATTAGTTTTCAGAGTGATTTAGACCAAGACTACTGCCATCCATCACAATTTATTTTAATTTCTCAGTGCTTATTTAGATTGCACAGTATCCCTAGATGAATGTGGTTTTTCATTAATTTTTTTAGTTTAATCCTATCTCTAGGTACTTAAAAGGGAAATAAAAATGTAAATATGCAGACAATGAAAGAAAGTGTCCTTTTCCCATGAGAATTTTAACTTACAGAAAAAAATAATGTATATTGTAAAATGCACATTTGTTGAAGCTTGAAAGATGAGGAGTAAAACAAATGTCTAAAAATGTCTTTGATTTCTGAGGGAGGCACTAATGATATTCCTATTTATACATCCCAGAAATAGCGCATGGGAACAACATGAAAACAAAATGAGTGAAAAATTCTAAATACTATTTGTTCCCTTATATTTAATTGAGCATTCAGAATTCTAATTCAGCTCAAGTTGACTTCACTGGAGTTACACTAAGGATGTGGATGTGCCAGGGGAATCCAAGAGAAGGGTGGCAGTGGAATTAGGGATACTCCATTGAGTAGATCCTTTCATTCCCTTCTCAACCATCTTTTCCTCCTTCAGAAGAAAGGGGGTTGCATGAGACTGTGGAGTTTATTGCACTCATCAGCTGGAGTAGCTCTCATGGAGTGACTCTGACCCCTAGTGAAGTCTTTTTCCACCCACATTGAACATTTGTCCAGTGCCTAGGTTACTGGATTCAGATGAACTTCCATGCATTTTATTTTTTTTTCTTATAGCATAGGACCAGATTGTCAATCATACTTATACAGGTGTGAAGGACAGCACTAGGAGCTAATTTCCTCCTCCTCCCTACTTGTTCCATTCAATGACTAGGAACATTTGAAGTCCTGTGCTAGAGAGAGCTCAAGGCCTGTTCCCTCAGTGTGCCTCCATAGTCACACACTGCACCACATGGGGATGGGAGAAGATGGGGACATAGAACTTGAAGCATGAGTCAACCTGCGCTGTCCCTTTGCATACTGGGTGGCTCAGAAGAGAATACAGAGTAAAATCCAAAATCCACTGAAATCAATTGGAATTTTATCATTGACTTCAATGGGGTCCGGATTTCACACAATGCGTCCCATAAGGCAGAGTACCTAAATGACATAGGTTGGCTTATTAAAAGTATCATACTCCTGAATGAGTTCATAATGGAGATTACATCAGCTTTATCAGCTGGTTGTATCATATTATAGGATGTGTGGCACTATTGTTTAGGATACCTTGAATCCTGCTGATCCATTGTTACACAGAAGCATAGTGTTTTGCAGGTAACAATAGGAGTCAAATCAGATATGAAGTCAAGTATGGACATTTGAATAATTTTAAGGCAGGTATATCCACAGACCATGGACATTTGATTACTTGTCTTGATAATTATTTGAAAAATAATTATTTATTTTTGAAATAAAATATCATTAAAACATTAAGGTACAGATTTTCAAAGGCATTTAGGAGTTAGGCACCTATGTACTTTTGAAAATTCCACCAAGTGCTGATTTGCATCCTTAGGTGTCTAAATGGCTTGGACAAATTTGGCCCTAAAAGATTTTCAAATGTTAAGATTCTGTCTGGAAGACTTCAGTAGAAACTAAAATAGCCTCTAAGCACACTTAAATACCCATCCATTGACCTGCAGATAAAAGCTGACAGTATTACTTTTGGAATGAATTAGACAATTTAGTCCAATTTGGAACATTCCTGGTAACTTGTGGATGTCTCTACAGGTTAGACCCAGCACATCACTTTTATGGATAGATATTACCCTTCACGGATCACTGAATGTACCCATATTCTACAATTAAGTACGTTTGATAAAAAACAAAGAAATCCAAGCTATTTTCAGATGACTCAGTGTAGCACAGCTGTATTTTTAATGGCACACTATTGATCTTGCATGTCTATCTTCAAGTAAATCAAGATGTAAGATAAATTTTGACCTGATATTTTCTAAGGCAGCACTGCATCTTGTTTCTTCTTTTTTCCACTTTGGTTTCCTTTCTTTCTTTATATGGAGCCTTTGGCAGAACACCTCAGGGTGCTTACCAATATAAAATAATGGCTTCAATAGCAAAACAATATTTCAAGTGTTACCATAATGATTGAAAAAACATACACAGAGCGACTGAAGAACACAAATATTTCCTTGGGGTCTTTTATAAAGTACAAGAAAGGAGAGAGACAAGAGAACAAACAAAATCAGAGTTGTGTTTATCTGAATGTGTGATCACTAAATCTCACATCTGATGTTCTTGTAGACATATGTGATCTAGTTAAATAAACACATGCATTTTTTTAATGTGCCACACATTAGAGTGGCCACACATTGAAAGAAAATTATCTCTACATTAAATAAACATATCACTTTGTTGCCACAAAGACAGTTATTTTAGTTGAAAATAAGAGGAGGTGTGATCATATACTTAAATATACTCAGTACTGAAACTATGGGCATGAAATGAAAGTGTGATGTTACAATACTATTCACCATATACAAAATGTGCTAATTAAAAATCTGCAAACAAAACTATATACAGCTTATAGTATGGGTAATTTTTAGTACTAATATAACTAAGAGAACTTCGCAAACATAACTGTTTTCAGATAGCCAGAATTCATTTCCAGGAGCTGCCACCTTTTTAGAAAAGCAATGAGCACATGACAGAACTGCACATCTCTGTATGACAGTCTTGAGGTGTTTTTAAAAGGAGAAACCTACTTAGCCCTTAGAACATGACACAGGAAGTACCAACATACTTCTTGTAGTCTGGGACCTCTCTGCCTGAGACACCTCCTCTTTCTCTATGGTTATTGCAAGTTAGAAAAGGCCAGTTACCCCATCCCAGGAGTCCAGGAAAGTGTGTAAAGGATGGTAGTCAGTGGGAGAAAGGAACAATTAGCATCTCTGAGATGGAAGGAATAGGGTCATTACAGACTATTATTCCTTTAAGGGACTGGTCCCAGGAGGCTTTTAAAGTGGGCAGGACATGGCTCCCCTTTCTTTCAGCCAGCACAAACTGATGTTTGGGGTTAGTAGACCCACCTGAAAAGGATCAAGAGAGTTTTCAGGCAGAGATCTGAAGCATACAGCCCCAAGCAGGAGTATTTTGGAACTCCTGAACTTCAGGGGGTGTCTACAGGCTAGGAATCACACAGGACCCAAAAAGGAGGACTGCAAAGACCCTGAATTTGAGGAGAGAGTCTGCAGACTGGGAAGACAAAACGAGAAGCACATGCACAGCCCTCAAAAGGGAGGGTTGAGAAACCCTGAATCCTAAAAAGAAGTTTTTTGGGGGAGCTGATTGATCTGAACGTATTACGGTAGATCCCAAGAGAGGGGGAATATTGTTTTAAAGACTCGGGATGTTAATACATTATTTTGAGAACTGAGGGAAACTACGTCAGGGTACCTGAAAGGCCATTCCAGGCCATAAGGGGGTGTCCTGGGGTAGTACTTGTCTACAGTTACCAACATTGACATTCTCATGCTAAGATTCTTAGATTTGAATGTCAGAGGGCTGTTTGCAAACCTTTATATGAATAAGACCCTAAAATCTGGAATTTGTTTGGGTCTGACAGTATCAGAGTTTATTGTTTGTAGTGTTATGGTCAAGTGCAAATATCGTGGGGAAAATCCTGGACCCATTGAAGTCAATGGGAATTTTGCCATGGATTTTAATGGGACCCAGACTTCACCTTTTCTGTTTATTTAGAGTCAGAATCTGATATCCTTACTCAAACTGATAAGTAGCTTTGATTTCAGTAGCACCATTCCTAGGGTATAAGCATCTGGTTTTTAAGCTTTCTTATTAATTCTTGTATTGGAGCGTAAGCTTTCGTGGGTGAATACCCACTTCGTCAGACGCATGTAATGGAAATTTCTATTACATGCATCTGACGAAGTGGGTATTCACCCACAAAAGCTTACGCTCCAATACATCTGTTAGTCTATAATGTGCCACAGGACTCTTTGTTGCTTTTTACAGATCCAGACCAACATGGCTACCCCTCTGATACTTATTAATTCTTGTATCTTAAGATCTATAGTTCATGCAGAATCAATAGAAATAGGTTCATTTAAAAATGGAAAATATTTAGCAAAGTAAATAGGATAAAATCAAAGACTCGAAAGTTGTTCACATATTTTCTGTAAATGTAGTTCACAAAAAAAGAAGAAAAAACATGTAAAAAAGGGTATTCCATTGCATTAAAACTGAAATGATATCTATCCTTTCAGGCATCAATGGAAGAGTAATTGACCCAGGCTTCAGTTATATGCTCCCACTTCAGCTTGGGTTGACTCAAGCATTATCTCACCATGATCACAGATCTCAAAATACAGGATGAAACTCTTGTCCAGCTCAGGTCTCTCTCCCCAGTTCAAAGTCTTTGTCCTCCAGACGTTTTTCCAGGTGTATCATGGTGAGATACTGCTTGAGTCAAATCCTATTTAGTTTATAGAATTCAGACTGTGAATTTCCTTAGTAACCAGCTTTGATCTCTATGCTAACTACTTATAATTAAGGCTGCGAGTTTGACACAAAGGTCATGGAAATCATGGATTCCATGACTTTCCAGGATCACCGTGACTTCTGTAGTGGTCAGTATGGCTGGCCTGGGGGCTGCCTGAACAGCTCGGGCAGCAGCAGGAGTTTGGGTGTGGGAGGGGACTCAGAGCTGGAGGTTGGGGTGCAGGAGGGGGTGAGGGCTCTGGGCGGCACTTACCCTGGGTTGCTTCTCTTAAGTGGTGACAACCCTCAGCTCTTGGGCAGAGGCATGGCCAGGCAACTCTGCGTGCTGCCTTTGCCTGAAGTCACTGCCCCCACCCAGCACCCATGGTGCCCCTGGTCCACCCCCTCCAATATTTAGTCAGGGGTACAAGTCATGGACCATTCTCAGGCCATGAATTGTTGTTTATTGTCCATGACCTGTCCATTACTTTTACAAAAAAATACCTGTGACTAAAACATAGCCTTACTTATAATCACTTAAAATCTATCTTTCTGTAGTTAATACATTGGCTGGACCCTCTCTATTGTTGGCTCATGAGTGGCTGAGAGAAGCATTCATGTAACTCGGTTGGGTGTGTACCTGCTTGTGGATGTCTGTGTAACTGCAGTACCTGCTAGAGGTTTCTAGCATGTCACAGCATCATAGAGCGATACCCCAGGTTGGTGGGTCAAAAGAGCTTAATGGTCACACAGTGCAGATTGCACCCTAGGAACCCCATTACATACACACCATATGACATCTCTGTTTTAAATCCTTTTTTAAGTCCAATGCCTGTCCTTGAGCTAGTGCATGAATATCTTTTAGAAAAGCATCCAGTCTTTGGCTAAACATTGCCAGTCATGAAGAAACCACCAGAATCTTTGGTAAATTCCAGTGATTTGTTATTTCTACAAAAAAAATGGTGGACTAATAATGATGAAATTAAGGAATGATTTGGGATAGTCAATATGTCTAATTAAATACATGTAGTATGTATGCAGTATGTATAATATATCAAAATATTATATGATTAATATGTGACTAATCATTGTCTTGACAACTTTATATCTCCTTCCTTTGTCTGCTTCTCTGTGTGTTTGATTATTTGGGGGCAAAGACCTTGTCTTCCTCTATGTTTGTGCAGAATCTAGCACATTGTGGGCAGTATCAGAATGAAATTAATAGTAATAAAATAGTAACACTAATAATCATTTTCATTCTTTGTTATATTCTTTGTACCCTAATCAAAGCTGACTGCAATAATTTATATAAATCTATTAATTTACTAACAGAATTCTACTGCATGTTCAGAATCATGCAATCCAGGTACTTTTGCCTACCATAAGCAATCTGTTATAATTGCTGCAATTTACCTTAATAAAACACCTACTGTAGCAAAGGTATATTCTCCAGCACACAACCGACACAAAATATATTTTGCTGTTAATGTAAAGAGAAAAAAACAATGTTTTAATCAAATCAAATATGTTAAAGCATGATGTTCTATCACCGTCAGGAAAGTTACAGGTCACAGTGACCTGAATACACTATGTAGCTAATGCCCAACAGCTGAAACAATGCACAAATCATTTAAATTATTTCTACTTGATCCTGGCATTCACAGTATGAGATTTTGCTCATAACATTGTTTCCTGCTATCTAGCATCTGGTTAGTGTCTCGGTAGAGGTCCAAGATCTCAGATTTGGATACAATAGTAGTGCAAAGAAACTGAGCAAGCAACATCAGTTCCATTTCTGAAATTCCAGGCAACCGTCCAAACACTGTTACAGCTTCAACGGAGGATGTCACTAGAGAGTTCGGGTTCCAAAGTAAACTATAGATATATCATCCCATTTAGGAAGGAAAAATAGCAACAGCTGAATAATGGCAACACCTTTTACATTCTAATCTATCCCATTCCATTCAATTCTGCTACAGCCTCAGGGGATGCTAGGGATCTCTAAATGTTAACATTAATGATAATATAAATAATACAATAATACCAATAATAAAATAGTATCAATAATAAAAGTTGCCATTTAAAAAAATATACTATATTCTTCTGATGCAGACTACCCATTTTTTGTAATATCACATAAAGCAAGGCAAGAAAATTAAAAAAGTTCTAATCTGAAAGGAAGAGTCACTCCTCACCACATGCTTATTAATATTATTGTGAGTGACCTAACATGATTTTCATAAGGCAATTTACCATATAGCCAGCAAGCTGTATGAAGTATGTGACTGGATTAAAGGGGTGGTTGCAGACTGGAGAATGTGTGTTCAGCTACTACTTAAGAAGCAGTTTTCCCACCTGAGCAAGATGAAACTTCTAGTTTTGTGCTAAATTTTCTTTGTCTTACTGTTACCCATTCTTCCACTTTCACTTGTAGGTTTTCTCCACCTGCAGTATCCTGTCTTACATGAAGCCCGTGATCCAATACCATCTGAAATCAACGAGCACCTTTTTATGACTCTAATGGGCACCCTTTCATGACTTCAACTGGCACTAAATTGTGACCCTAGATGGCAAACTTTCTTGGGCAGGGACTGTCTTGTTTCTTTCTTTTCTGTACAGTGCCTATCTTAATGGGACCCTGATCCTTGACTTAAGTTCCTAGGTGCTACTATCATAATAATAATTATTAAGTAATAATTACCTGAGTAGTTCAGTTTGCACACAGAGATTCATAAATTATAAAGCCAGAAAGACCATTCTTATCATCTAGTCTGACCTTCTATATGGCACAGGCCATAGGCTTCCCTGAATTAATTTCTGTTTGAACTAGAGTATATATATAATTTTTACAACCTATGGGCTTCAAACCCAGGTCTAAAGGAGCAGCCACACTTTGAGCCTCCACTTGGTAGACTGCAGACAGCACCTGATCCAGGACTCATGAAGCCCAGCCCAGCTTGAGGCTCCTCCCCTGACATCCCATTGGTGGAGTCCCAGAGCAGCCGACTGGCTCACTGGCCCTACTTAAGCCAGCAACAGGAAGCTCTCTGAATAATTGGGATCCACCGCTTTTTTCTGCAGATTGATTTTCTGGTGTCCTGTCCTCTGACTTGTAGTTCTGATCTCTGGTTGGTCTCCTGCCTTAAACCCTCTGGTTTCCTGACGCACCCTGATTCTGGTTACCAACTTGTGGTTCTGATATCCTGACTTAGCTGCCTCTTGACTCCTGACTGTGGACTCTCACTCTGACCACTAGGTCTGGCTGTCTACAATCTGGCCTTGTCAATTTTAAAAAATCATCCAATCTCAATTTTAACTTTTCTAATGATGGAGGATCTACTACAACACTTGATATCAAATGGTTAATTACCGTCACTGTTTTTTTTTAATTGCCTTTTTTCTAGTCTGAATTTCTCTAGCTTCAAATTCTAGCCATTGGATCTTATAATACATTTGTTAGATTGAAGAACCCTCTGTTAGCAAATTTTTATTGCCCATGTATGTACTTATTGACTGTAATCAAGTCACCCCTTAGCTATGTTAAGGTAAACAAATTGAGATATTTGAGTCTATCACTATAATGCCTGTTTCCCAATCATTTGATCATTTTGTGACTCTTTTCTGAACTCCCTCCAGTTTATCAACATCCTTCTTGAATACTGGATATCAGAACTAGACACAGGATTCCAGAAGCAGTTGCACCAGTGCCAAGTACAGAAGTCATATAACCTCCTTACTCCTACTCAATATTCCCAGTTTATACATCCAAGGATCACACTATCCATTGTAGTCACAGAACCTCATTGTGAGGTCATGGTGGATAATCAGCTAAACATGACTCCCAACATTTTTTCAGAGTTACTGCTCCCCAGGATTGTATCATCCATCTAGTAAGTATGCTCTAGATTCTTTGTTCCTATATGCATACATTTACATTTAACTGTATTAAAATGCATATTGTTTTCTTGCACCTACTTTACCAATGATCTAGATCTTTCTGCATCAGTGTTCTGTCTTCTTTGTTATTTACCACCTCCTTAATTTTTGTGTTGTCTGAAAAGTTTATCAGTGATGATTTTATGGTTTTCAAGAGAGGCATCCTCATCTTCCTCCCACCTCACTAGCTGATTTGTGTTGAGTCAGGCATGTAGTGTTGCCATTTTTATTTTTATTTTTTTGCATGAAATAGCTTAGGTGCATGACACCAGGACAGGGTTCCTGACTGTGAATCAGAAGCAGAGGTCATCTGCAAACTTTATCAGTAATGATTCTGTTTTCTCCCAGGTCATTGACAAATCCCCCTGGGTCCTCTCTAGGAATACACCAGCATGCTGATTCCCCAATTACAATTACATTTTGAGACCTAACAGCCAGTTTTTAATCCATTAATATGTGCCATGTTGATTTTGTATTCTAGTTTCTTAATAAAAAGATGGTGCAGTACCATTTCAACTGCCTTACAGAAGACTAAGTATATTACATCAACACTACTACCTTTATCAACCAAACTTATAATCCTCTGAAAATAGAGGATGTAGACACCACAATTGAAAACTACAATGCATCCCCTTTGTCTGTTGATTTGATCACTCTCTGGTGTCTGAATTGCAGATATTGTATAGCTGACCTTTCCGTGGTGGAGAGATTGCGGTGGATGAGATATTTGTTAAGAATTTCATTCATTTTTTCCCCCGAAGCAGTCAATGTAATGTTCAAGTGTGTTGTTTCATTTATGGGTTGTCCAGTCAGATGATTCTCTTTTCTTATGACTGTCAGTGGGGATGTGGTAGTTATGGGTCATTGTTGTGAAAGAATTCTTGGAGGCGAGGCCAGTGAAAGAATTCTTTGCTTTTACCACATGGTAGTAACTTTAGTAGCTGCTGTTTAACATCCTCCACAGTTACTGATGATTGTTTTCATCCCAACGCCATCATATGATATCACCACATCTGATTTTTCCCAAACATAGAACAGAAATATTTATTGAACACTTCGGCATTACCAGCATTATTGTCGACAATTCAACCATTTTCTTCTAGTAATGGAATGATTCCATTGTTAGGATTTGTTTTATTCCTAATACCCTTGAAAAACTCCTTTGCAGTGTCCTGAATTCTGGTGACCATAGGTTTCTCCACATGTCCTTTTGCTTCACCTATTGATAGTCTACAATTCCTAGCTTCTGATTTATATTGACTATCAGCTTCCCCTTTCTTCCACTTGGTATATATTTTTTTTAATTTATTTCTATAGCTGCTTTTACTTCTCTTCTAAACCAGTATGGTCTCTTTTCTCGGTTGTGATAGGTTTTGGGGGCATCTGGTAAATATTCTTAAACAACTCCCAATTATCAGTCACATTTTTCTGTTTAAATTCTTTCTCCAAATTAATTTTTCATACCTGTGTTCAGCTACATGCCACTGACACTTTTAAAGCAAAGTGTATACATTACTGCTTTAGACTTTTCTGTTTGCACATCATAAATATAATCCAATCATCATGATCAATTGTACCTAAACTACCCCAACTTTTAATTCTCATTTCAACGTCTCTTTCAGTCAAGATCAGCTTATGTAGAATTCCTGCTAGTTGAATGTAACACTTTTTGAGTTAAAAAATTGCCAATTATAATTTTTTGAAATTCCAAAGGTGTTTTAGTACTGGCAGCATGAGACCCAGTAAATGTCACTGAGACTGAGGTGCCCCATGATAACACAGCTTTTTTCCCCTACACATTATAGAAAGATGTTAGTCAACCTGTTTTCTAGTGTGGTGGCTTGTAGCAGACCTTAACTAATACACCATCTTCTGCTTTATCTGGTAGAATATTAATCCATAAGCATTCAAGATCACTTGCTTCTGAGTTGTCTGACTCAAACGGGAAATGCCACAGATGACCTAAAGTGCCACTACTCCTCCCCTTTTGCCCAGTTGCTCTTTCCACAACAGATTATAATGATTGACTTTAATATTTCAGTCATTTGAATCTTCTCATCAGGTTTCAGTGACGACAACAACATATACTCGTATATGAGCAATTTTAGTTCCTCTTGCTTCTTACCCATGCTCCCAGCATTAGTGTATAGGAAATTAAAGAATTTCCTCTCTTCATGTCCTTTGATGTCTTGATTCATTTTATTTCCAGCATCTTGATTTTATGCTAAATGAGTGCTTATTTGTTCCTTCTTCTCACACTTCCCTTTTTAATGCCCTCCTGACTACTCTAGCTGGCCTGTCCCCTAGAAAACGGATTCTACTGAGATGGAGACCATCCAAACTACGCAGCCGCCTCTCACCATAAATGGTGGACCAATCTACCTTTCATTACTTTCTTAGTTAGTGTTTCCTTTCAAAATCTTCTCTGTTCCTTCACTCATAGGGCAGGAAGGATCTCCAAGAAGATCACTTGAACAATCTTCTCCTTCAGCACCCTTACAAATTCTCTGAAGTCATCTATAACATATAAGGTAACCTACAAGGCAGTTTTGTTAGTGCTGACATGCAGTATTATTGCCCTCTGACTTCAAAAGACTATCCAATATTAGAGTCAGTCTTTTGTCTTGGGTCTGAGAGGATAGCATACCAACCTGTTCCCTGCCTCTCCCTTTCAGAATGTTCTTTCCAATCTTTTTAGTATAAAACCCCAACAAGGGTTGTCTGTCTTCCTTCAGCAATTGTTGGTTTCTTTTTGGGCACTCTTGATTTTTCTTGTGGGTTGGGCTGAGCAGCCATCCATATGTGTATCTCATACACCTCTGGCTCTTATGTAGTTTCCATGAGGAGCTGCGGGTAACGATTGGAAACTTCTAGTTGTGTGGAATTCCTCATGGTCCTCTTCTGTCTGGTAATCACATCCTGTAGCTGTGTAGAATGCCACCTCATCCTTTGCTTTTATTGGTTATGAACTGCCAGATCTATTCTCTGATTTCTTCTGTCTCTGTTTCTGTGGTGACCTGTTACTTTCTCCCCTGAAACTGGTGCATCCTGAATCTGGTTGTCTAAGAACTTCTCAACCTTTTTGATGCTCTGTATTGCATGTACTAGTCTTTCCACTCCAATAATCTTTTCTTGCAGCATTTCCACTTCATCCCACAAGAGTTGAAATCTATGGGGTAAGATTAGGCATATAATGGTGGAGGGAGAGAAAACTAGAGAAGCAGCACTGACAGAAACGTATAAATATTAAAAACATGTAAGCTGGCAATTCTTTTTATCGCATGTAACACTTTAATATTAGTAAAATAGAGAAGGCTTGAAATTAATTTAGTTTTAAAAACCCTATTTAGTAGAATATAATTGAACAGGTGTATAATATATAGGAAAACATGATTGGCATGATCTGAAATTTCACATATATCCCCCTGTAAACCCAAATACCCCAGTTCAGTTAAATACATTGTTATACATTTTTTAAAAGAATGTTATTTAAGACTGGAATAGCTCTTAATGAGCTATTCTGATCTATGATATTGATGGATAAATGTCAAAAGGTTCAGAGGTTGGTTCACATAAGTACACAAAATGTAGAACTTTTTGAATCTGCAAAATTGGACTAGAACTCTTACTAGCCTTTAACCTCTGGAGACGTGGGTTCAACTCAAATGACTCAGTTATGGCACTTTTACTTTTACCAAAAACAGTGCCTCTTTGAATCACCAGAAAAATGTATGGCCTACAGCAAATCTTACTTAAGATCAGACACCAAAGGGATATAAGGAGAAATTTGCATGTCTCTTACAATGCAGGATAATTCAAAAATTGCCTAACTTGACTCAAAAAGAACATGCGCTAGGGAAATTCTTTGATACAGATTTGATCATACAGATAACATTATGCAACCTCTATAAATTCTGAAATTCAATTCAAAATATACATGTTTGCTGTGGTAAACCCCTAACTCCAGCAAGGGGCATCAAAAGGATCAACTGTTTGGGGTCAAAGAGCACGGAAGCTATTGCTTCAATATAGAGGGTGTATTTCTTTCTTCTCACTGGGACAACATAATGTGGGACAAGTTGTTACAGATCCAGCCGCTCCTTTCCAATCACCCACTGGGTGCCTGTGTGGGGAATCCAAACCTTTGTCCTTTGTTCCCGAGCTGTTTTAAGCAATGGAGCCTGAACAGAGTCTAGCCATTGTCCCAATCTTGGGGTTCCTAAGCATTTAGTATAGACCTGCAGTTTAACATTCCCTCTTGAGAACCATATCCCAATGCCTGGTTGCCTATCAGCTCTGGGCACAGGGCTGACCCTTCAGACTGTCCATGCTTAAACATACCCCCTCCAAGAACAATCCCCCTAAGATATGAAAGTTCTGGTTTAGAATTTAATCCCTTTTGGAAGCAATCAGTAGCATCCCACACACTTTGCCTGGCATTGAAGGCATTTGCTCTTTTTATACTTTATCATATAAAGCCCAGGAAGTATAGATCATACAGAAAACAAACACTAGACACATTTCCTTCACCCTTCCCTGGGGAATCCTTGGGGACTGTTGGTGTCCGGGAAAGAAGGAAGGCTGGCATTAAGTGGGAATAAGATCCTCAATGGCTTCTTAACATCTTATCTGCAAGCATTGGAGTAAAATGGGAACTACATTCCTGTTATTTGTAATCCTACCAGGTAGGTGGAGAGTGAACAAAAAGGCAGGAAATAAGCATGGTGCTAACTAGAGCCATATAAACCTCAAATAGATAAATCAGACCTGACAGATTACAATCTAAAACCTGGCCTTTCTGTCAAACCTGATATTTGGAGGGAAGGAACTTTCCCTTAAATGAAGGTGCCCCTCTGCTGTGGCTTCACTGCCCTGCAAGGAAGCTGCTTGCTACTGTAACCATATACTCATGTACTCAGTGAGAATATCCCTCCCCAAATCTATCCAGGGATGAAAAGATCCCTCACAGACACAACTCCATGGGGGTACAGATCTCATGCAGTAGCTTCCCATAACATGTTCCTCACTTTGCCCTGCTCAGAAGAATATTGGTCCATTGCATTCAGGGCTTTTCAAGTCCCCAGTATGTGGGGTGAGATTCAGGATTTTCTCCTCAGAGAATGATTCTTCTTCATTGCTGTAGCAATCAGAAAAAGTTGTAAGAAAAGGATTACAAAGTCCTTATTTTTTTATTATTTTGGGATATATTCTTATTTATAGATGTCATAAGAACATAAGAATGGCCATATCGAGTCAGACCAAAGGTCCATCCACTGTCTACAGACAGTGACCAATGCCAGGTGTCCCAGAGGGAGTGAACCTAACAGGTAATAATCAAGTGTTCTCTCTCCTGCCATTTATCTCCACCTTCTGACAAACAGAGGCTAGAGACACCATTCCTTACCCATCCTGGCTAATAGCCATTAATGGACTTAACCTCTATGGATGTATCTAGTTCTCTTTTAAACCCTGTTATTGTCCTAGCCTTCACAAACTCCTCAGGCAAGGAGTTCCACATGTTGACTGTGCACTGTGTGAAGAAGAACTTCTTTTTATTTGTTTTAAACCTGCTGCCCATTAATTTCATTTGGTGGCCCCTAGTTCTTATATTATGGGAACAAGTAAATAACTTTTCCTTATTCACTTTCTCCACACCACTCATGATTTATATATCTCTATCATATCCCCTTTAGTCTCCTCTTTTCCAAGCTGAAAAGTCCTAGCCTCTTTAATCTCTCCTCATGTGGGACCTATTCCCAACCCCTAATCATTTTAGTTGTCCTTCTCTGAACCTTTTCTAATGCCAGTATATCTTTTTTGAGATGAGGAGACCACATCTGTATGCAGTATTCAAGATGTGGGCCTATCATAGATTTATATAAGGACAATAAAATACTCTCCATCTTATTCTCTATCCTTTTTTGAATGATTCCTAACATCCTGTTTGCTTTTTTGACTGCCGCTGAACACTGCGTCTTCAGAGAACTATCCACGATGACTCCAAGATCTCTTTCCTGATTAGTTGCAGCTAAATTAGCCCCCATCATATTGCACGTATAGTTGGGGTTATTTTTTCCAGTGTGCATTACATTACATTTATCCACATTAAATTTCATTTGCCATTTTGTTGCCCAATCACTTACTTTTGTGAGATCTTTTTGAAGTTCTTCACAGTCTGTTTTGGTCTTAACTATCTTGAGCAGTTTAGTATCATCTGCAAATTTTGCCACCACACTGTTTACCCTTTTCTCTAGATCATCTATGAATAAGTTGAATAGGATTGGTCCTAGGACTGACCATTGAGGAACACCATTAGTTACCCCTCTCCATTCTGAAAATTTACCATTTATCCCTACCCTTTGTTCCCTTTCTTTTAACCAGTTCTCAATCCATGAATGGATCTTCCCTCTTATTCCATGACAACTTAATTTACATCAGAGCCTTTGGTGAGAGATCTTGTCAAAGGCTTTCTGGAAATCTAAGTACACTATGTCCACTGGATCCCCCTTGTCCATATGTTTGTTGACTCCTTCAAAGAACTCTAATAGATTAGTAAGACATGATTTCCCTCTACAGAAACCATGTTGAGTTTTGCCCAACAATTTTTGTTCTTCTATGTGTCTGACAATTTTATTCTTTACGATTGTTTCAACTAATTTGCCTGGTACTGATGTTAGACTTACAGGTCTGTAATTGCCAGGATCATGTCTAGAATCCTTTTTAAATATTGGTGTTACATTAGCTAACTTCCAGTCATTGGGTACAGAAGCCAATTTAAAGGATAGGTTACAAACCATAGTTAATAGTTCCACAATTTCACATTTGAGTTCTTTCAGAACTCTTGGGTGAATGCCATCTGGTCTCAGTGACTTGTTACTGTTAAGTTTATCAATTAATTCCAAACCTCCCATAGTGACACTTCAATCTATGACAATTCCTCAGATTTGTCACCTACAAAGTATGTCCCAGGTTTGGGAATCTCCCTAACATCCTCAACCGTGAAGACTGAAGCAAAGAATTCATTTAGTTTCTCCGCAATGACTTTATCATCTTTAAATGCTCCTTTTGTATCTCGACCGTCCAGGATTTCCACTGGTTGTTTAGCAGGCTTCCTGCTTCTGATGTACTTAAAAAACATTTCATTATTACCTTTTGAGTTTTTGGCTAGCTGTTCTTCAGATTCCCTTTTTGGCTTTTTTTATTACATTTTTACACTTAATTTGGCAGTGTTTATGCTCCTTTCTATTTACCTCACTAGGATTTGACTTCCACTTTTTAAAAGATGCCTTTTTATTTCTCACTGCTTCTTTTACATGGTTGTTAAGCCACAGTGGCTCTTTTTTAGTTCTTTTACTGTGTTTTTTAATTTGGGGTATACATTTAAGTTGGACCTCTATTATGGTGTCTTTGAAATGTGTCCATGCAGCTTGCAGGGATTTCACTCTAATCACTGTACCTTTTAATTTCTGTTGCACTAACCTCCTCATGTTTGCATAGTTCCCGTTTCTGAAATTAAATGCTACAGTGCTGGGCTGTTGAGGTGTTCTTCCCACCACAGGAATGTTAAATGTTATTATATTATGGTCACTATTTCCAAGTGGACCTGTTAGAGTTACCTCTTGGACCAGATCCTGAGCTCCACTCAGGACTAAATCAAGAATTGCCTCTCCCATTGTGGGTTCCTGTACCAGCTGCTCCAAGAAGCAGTCATTTAAAGTATCGAGAAATTTTGTCTCTACATTTCATCCTGAGGTGACATGTACCCGGTCAATATGGGGATAATTGAAATCCCCCACTATTATTGAGTTCTTTATTTTGATAGCCTCTCTAATCTCCCTTAGCATTTCATCCTCACTATCACTGTCCTGGTCAGGTGGTCGATAATAGATCCCTACTGTTATATTCTTATTAGAGTATGGAATTACTATCCATAGAGATTCTGTGGAACATGTGGATTCATTTAAGATTTTTACTTAATGTAATTCTACATTTTCTTTCACATATAGTGCCACTCTCTTCTCCCCCACCCCACACAACCTGTTCTTTCCTTCCGATATATTTTGCACCCCGGAATGATTGTGTCCCATTGATTGTCCCCACTCCACCAGGTTTCTGTGATGTCTATTATATCAATAGCCTCCTTTAACACGAGGCACTCTAGTTCACCCATCTTATTATTTAGACTTCTAGCATTTGTGTACAAGCACTTTAAAAACTTGTCACTGTTTATTTGTCTGCCCTTTTCTTATGTGTCAGATTCTTTTTTATGTGAATGTTTCTCATCTGATCTGGCCTATAGTTTATCATCTTCCATCCTCTCCTCCTGACTAAAACCTAGAGAATCTCTATAAATAGGGTAACTCCCACCTTTTCATGTTCTCTGTATATATATATATCTCCTTACTATATGTTCCATTATATGCATCTGATGAAGTGGGCTGTAGCCCATGAAAGCTTATGCTCAAATAAATTTGTTAGTCTCTAAGGTGCCACAAGTACTCATTTTCTTTCTATAAATAGGCTCTCCTCTAAGAGAAGTCTCTGCCCGATCCACATGCTCCTCTACAGCAATCGACTTTCCCCCATCTCTTAGTTTAAAAACTGCTCTGCAACCTTTTTAATGTTAAGTGTTAGCAGTCTGGATCCACTTTGGTTTCGGTGGAGCCCATCCTTCCTGTATAGGCTCCCCGTATCCCAAAAGTTTCCCCAGTTCCTAATAAATCTAAATCCCTCCTCTCTACACCATTGTCTCATCCACGCATTGAGATTCTGCAGCTCTGCCTGCCTACCTGGCCCTGCGCGTGGAACTGGAAGCACTTCTGAGAATGCCACCATAGAGATCCTGGATTTCAGTCTCTTTCCTAGCAGCCTAATTTTGCTGATATTCTTTCTTAGATACAGGAATCGAGCTCTCCTGCTTTCTTCTGGTGCTTTATGAAATTATACATTAATAAAGTAAGAATGGAAGAATTGGTAAACTACTGAAGTCCTCCATCTGCCTGTGGCAGGACAGAGGTAAAACCCCTTTAAAGCCCTGCCAAAATGCTGGCTACAGCCTGCTCTCTGGCCAGTAGGCCAGGTGTAGAGATGCAAGTACTCAGCAGGGAGCCCAGCTGCAAGCCCTAATGAGGGCTGGCTCAGATGAACATGCTGGGCTAAGTAGTGACAGCTGGGCTGGGGCAGGAACGAGGTATAAAAGTCCTGGGCAAACCTCAGTGGGGAGGCTAGCCTGGGAGGAGACAGGAGAGCAGTATCTCTGTCTCCTTGCCAACAAGGAAGCCTCAAGGGCCAGGAGACCCTGGGGAGGTTCTGTGGGGCACTAACTGTTGGGGGATCTGGGAACTGCACAAGCACTATAAATAAAGACACTGTGGTGATCCAACAAAAGAAGGCGTGAACACTCTTTATTGTACCAGCCTAAACACAGGGTGCAGGCACAAAAGTGTGAGAGCCTGCGCCGACCCTGTGACACTGCCCAAAAAATCTCTAGGAAACATAGAAATGCTGCCTCAAAGAAAAGGCAATTCTCACTCAAAATAATCATGGACCAGCAACAGGGATGGCTCTAGCTTTTTTGCCGCCCCAAGCATGACAGGCAGGCTGCCTTCGGCTGCTTGCCTGCAGGAGGTCCACCGGTCCTGCGGATCCAGTGTACCGACCGCCGAATTGCCTCCGAATCCATGGGACCAGAGGCCCTCCCGCAGGGAAGCCGCCGAAGGCTGCCTGACTGCCACCCTCACAGGGACCCACAGGGTGCCCCCCGTGGCTTGCCGCCCCAGGCACGTGCTTGGAGCACTTGTGCCTGGAGCCACTGCTGACCAGCAAATAATTAGACAGATAAAATTTTACTAGTCAGTACAATGATTCGGCGGATCCACTGAAGGATGAAAAAACACTTAGCACATTCCTTTGCATGTCACTTGAGAACAGGCCAGGGGAAAGAGAGAGGGCAAGGCTAGTGGCTTTGCCATAATACTAACCTCACCTGGCAAGGAATGAAGAGCCAGAGGGCTGCTGCTGCTCCATTGCCTAGAGGGATGATCTCTTCAATTGCATGCGCACACACACACACACACAAGTTCCCCTATTTTGTGACTGACTGATTCCTCAAAAGTAGTATTTTGGCCGCAAATTTAGGAAATAGAAAACTTCTCCATACGCTACTTTCTATCATAGGTAGACAGAAGCCAAATTATTGAGCATAAATTATGGATGATCCTAGCAAGAATAATTTACACTTTTGAACCTTCTCTCAGTAGCATTTAGGGATCAATGAGCATAGAGTGAAACCTGATATCAGTGATCCCTCCAGGGACTGAAAGAAAGTGGTGTCTTAAGGAAAATTGCCTCTTAATAAATGTTGCTGAGGATTTTAGCAGCAAACCTGAAGTGAATTCAAAAGAAGATTCAATTAGGATTTTTAATATAAAAATATATTGTTTAGAAAACACTGTATATATTTTAATAACAATATGTAACCCCTTTGGCTTTACATTTGTTGTGTAAAAAAGCATCAGTAAGACATGGTTCTAGGAGATAAACCCCCTGACTCAAGAAGATCACTCTGCCTTTAATAAAGTCCACCTCAAAACACCTCTAGATCCTCTCTAGGAACTGAAGATTCAAGACTTTGATGATTTTAACTGTGCTCTGCATATTCCTTTCATTAGAACATTAATCTCTTTTCTCTAAGGATATAAATTGTTAAAGAGAAAATTTTGATATTTTTTCCACATGTACTAAATCTTCCTTCCAAAACTATTTTAGTAGATATCTCTTCTTAAAAAAAAAATCAAATATTTATATTGCTTTTACAATAAAGAGCCAAATTCACCAGTATACGCAGGTGTAGCAAAGTGTGGCAGAGCCCGCATGGCTTCTGCCTCTGCTAGGCTCACAAAGACACTCTGAGACCCTGGGTTTTGTAACCACTGGTGCACTCTATTCTCAGGCTTATTCCCACCACCGTTTCACCACATACAAATAACCTACACCATCTGCAGGCAAAAGGGAAGGGAGAATTACCTTCCTGTTTCTATTCCCTGCCTTTTCCCTTTCCTCCTGCTCTCCCCTGACTGCCTTCCCCCGAGGCTTTTATGCAGCCCTACACTAATTAGATAGCAGCTGTCTCCACCTCCCCAGTTAGAACCAGGTTACCTCCAGCCCACTCTAATTTGTTCCCCTAACGAGGAGCAGGCATGACAGAGGGCTGAATCTTTGCCCAGCACTCTGTCACATCAGGTTTCAGACTACAGTGCAGCTATTTAAATCTGGCTATTTAAAATGTATCTATATCTGCTTTGCATCACTGGAGCAATGCAAGTGAGCCAAAGCATACATGCTGTAACTTTTAGGCACCTTGCCACCTAGTGGAATCCACGGCCCTAACTTAAGTGCTCAGTCTCCCTATACCATGCATGGGGAGAGATAAGCCCCTAAGAATAAGATCCACAAAAGCCAGCACGTGGAGTGGGGAGCCAAATAAACAAGCCAGTAGTGAATGCTGCAGAGAGAGGTGTGGTCTAAGCCCCATCCTCAAGGGGATCTAGCTGCCTAAGTCCAGCTCAGAGGGAAGTGCCTATCTTCACAGCCATGTACCCTCTCCTAAATCAGGTGCCTAAGCCCTTTCTTACAAAAGTGTGTGGAGAAGATGGTAATGGTGCCCTCCTTTATAACTTTCAATCCCATGATTAGGGCACTCAGCTGGAGTGTGGAGGACCTAGGTTCAGTCTCCCTTCTATGCCCAATATAGAGAAGAAATCTGAACTTGGGTCTCCTACATTTAAAGAGATGCTTTTAACTGTGTATCCTGAGGGATTACACTCTCAATTTCTCCTCAATATGTATGTTTATAAAAATAATTACAATGAGAGCACAAGAGAAGGAATAAAGTGTTAGTGTTTAATATTGACATGATCCCTGTCACCCTCACAGACCAGGTGACAGTTCATGCCAAGGCTTTTGGCCTCAGCCAAGCACTGACAAATGCATAGCTGGAAACCAGTGTGTTTAATGTGTGTGTGAAGGCCTGGTCCACACTAACCCCCCACTTCGGACTACTAAGGTACGCAAATTCAGCTACGTTAATAATGTAGCTGAATTCGAAGTACCTTAGTCCGAACTTACCGCAGGTCCAGACGTGGCAGGCAGGCTCTCCCGTCGATGCCGCGTACTCCTCTCGCTGAGCTGGAGTACCGGCACCGACGGCAAGCACTTCCGGGATCGATCCGGGATCGATTTATCGCGTCTAGACAAGACGCGATAAATCGATCCCAGAAGATCGATTGCTTACATCCGAACCAGGAAGTCAGTATAGACGTACCCTTAGTATCAGGACCGGCTCCAGGGTTTTTGCCGCCCCAAGCGGCGGGGGAAAAAAAAAAAAGCCGCGATCACAGTCGCGATTGGCGGCACTCCAGCGGCAGCTCCACCGCACAGCTTTCTTCTTCGGCGGGAATTTGGCAGCAAGTGCTTCCCTCCAAGAGGAACCCGCCACCAAATTGCTGCGGAACAGCCCAACGTGCTGCCCCTTCCCCTTGGCCGCCCCAAGCACCTGCTTGCTGGGCTGGTGCCTGGAGCCGGCCCTGGTTTGTATGATTCAGATGGGTATTGGATTTACAACAGTGTTTAGTGTTTAGAACTCATGAAATGCTTGTAAATTGCTGCACCTATTAATCTCGCTTATAATTTCTTTATCATGTGCTATAAGGTAATATTTAAGATCTTGCTTGTAATTGTAAAAATGTTTGCTCTGAAACTGTGAACCCAGTCAGGAGGGATCATCTACCCACGAAGAAGGTCTATCAAAATTAAATGGGCCATGGTGGGACATCACAATACAAAAGGCTTTAGTTGTTCCCTTACATCCATGAAGAGGATACAAACAAAAGGACTTGGTCCATCAGCTTGAATTCTCGAAGAAGGAAATAAATTTTGTCAGCTATTTTTTTAAATATTTTTTTGCTGTTTGGACTCTCACAAGGCCAGAGCTACAAAACAGAATCAGATATCCCCCAGGGTCAAACTGCATTAGCCCTAAAAGACATTCAGAGCTGACAGATTGCTACAATTCTGTCACCTTTTGAAACCATTGATTGTAACTCATTTATGTATATTTATGTTTGCTGGCTTTAACCTTGTAATAACTCTCTCATTTCTTTTCTTAGTTAATAAATCGCTAAATAGTTTACTATAGGATTGGCTACCAGCATTGTGTTTCATGTCAGTTACAAATTGATGTGGGGTAGGTGTCTAGTCTCTTGGGACTAGGAGCA
The DNA here is from genome assembly GCF_027887155.1 of Malaclemys terrapin pileata. Lineage (NCBI taxonomy): Eukaryota > Metazoa > Chordata > Testudines > Emydidae > Malaclemys > Malaclemys terrapin. Next base: position 39,550,610 of record NC_071509.1, on the reverse strand, counting down.
ACCAGAATATTTTGTGATCTTTGGTGTATAGCAACCATCTATCACTGAGTCCAGTCTGCCTGGTGGTAAGGTAGACTGGAATGCCCAATGACTCCATGGTTAGACTGTTATAGTGCTTTAGGAGTTCACACTTCTTACTGGGTTGGTGAAATCTAATTATAGTACATACCACCGGTTTGGGGTTTCTGCCCTGGTTGTTGGCAGTCTGCCCTGAGGCTGGCATTCATGGTCATGAGCCACTCCAGTCCCTGAACAGGCTGCCCCATGTGATACCCTTCTCCAGTCCCCCAAGGGCAGCCCTTTCAAATTACAGGCCCGCTCTTCCATTTAAATTTTGGGTGGGATCCTGCAATCCAATCACTCTTCAACTGTGTCTTCAGGCTACAACTCCCTGGGTACCACCCACCATCCTTGATACCTAGCAGGTCCAACTGAGCTTTGGACCCTGACAGAATTCTCCTTCAGGGGCCTGTGGCTAATAATAGTATGCAGTGACAGAGAAGCAATTTCTCCAAAACAAAGTATGATTTATTTGGCCCAAATTGTACACAGAGCTCAGAGAAATAGATTTATAAATAACAAAGACTGATGTGCATATTGTCTTACCTATGCTTGATATTTCCCTCAGGCCCTTAAATAGACATGACTCCAAATTACAGCTCGCTAGCTGCAGACCCTGGCTCTCAAGTCACTCTGTATGTCAGCCTACTGCATGCTGACTTTGTGTCTCTGTCAGCTTCCAACTGATCTGCCCACTTCTCCACTCCCTTTCTGCTGGGGCACCTTTTTAACCCCCCAGGGTCTTTTGATATCAACCCTAGCCTTGGGAAGAGAAAAACATCCTATTTGAATGGTGCCAGCCATATAGGTTCTTCTCCCCAGTTGATGACCAGCCACTGTTGTCTTAAGTCCCTTCAAATGGGTAGCTGAGAGGCTGTCTAATCTGTGTCATTGTTTTACCCAGGGCCGGCCCCAGGCACCAGCTTGGTAAGCAGGTGTTTGGGGCGGCCACTCCGGAGAGGGGCGGCAGGTCCAGCTGTTCGGCGGCAATTCGGTGGACGGTCCCTCACTCCCACTCGGAGCGAAGGACCTTCCGCCGAATTGCCGCCGCAGATCGCAGTCGCGATTGCGGCTTCGTTTTGTTTTGGTTTTTTTTGGCTGCTTGAGGCGGCCAAAACCCTGGAGCCAGCCCTGGTTTTACCCGTCCTGGTTACTCTAACAATCCCCCATTACAGCCTCTTTTTGATTTAACTCTATACATTCAGTCAGGCAGCAACATAAAATTGAACAGGAAAACCAAGATGTAAATCATGGTCTGAATGATCGAAACCATTAGGCAGATAAAAAAAAATACATGAAAAACACCAAGATGTTCAAAGTGTGGGGTAGCCTTGTAGGCCCCTACACAATGCATGGGGCAGGGAGATAGGCACCTTACAAAGTGATGCTCAGAAAAAAAAACAGCTGTGGCTTGGTGTCAGATTCTCAAAGGTATGTAGGTTTCTACAATTGATGTCAATGGATGTTAAGACTAAATACCCTCATGTGGGGATGGAGAGTGCATGGCTCCTGCATGTGCAGTAGTGAGATCATTGTGTAGCACTTCACATAGGTGCAGCAGTGTGTCTCAGTCCAGGCAGTAGTGCTGCATATATGCACACCATGAAAGTCCCATGAAGTTGTGGCAGGGTCTGTAGGTTTCACTGGGACACGTGGCCAGCTGCCCTAGGGCTGGAGCTCAGATTGGGGTGCCTCTGCCTTCATTTATTCTCTTGGTGCTGCTGGCAGAGAAGGTACTGCAGCACAAATAAGCTATTGTTTATTGTTGGTGTATATTCCTGTTCTCCAGCCACCCCATCCCATGCGGTATTAGTTGGAGTATTAAGTACACAAAGAGTATCCTGCCCAGCAGCTGCTCCTTCTCCCCCACCTTCTTCCATCCACAGGTGTCCCTCCCCACTACCTAGCCTGGTCCTGATTCCCTCCCTGCCCTAGCTATCTGTGGTTCCCTTTTCCTGTCTGTATACCCCAAACCTCTACCCTGTCACCCACTGGATGCCCTGCTAACTAATCCTTTGCTTCACTAAGCTGATCCCTATGCTGATGTCTACATTCTGCTACCTAAACCTATGCTCACTTGCTCGTGCTGTACACCCCTCTATCACTTTCCCTACACTTCTCTGTGGCCCCCACATGGTTTGCATGCATGGACTATAGGGCCATGCACCAATCAGTGCTCTGCATTCTGGCCCCTGTGCTGGGGACGGGGGCATCTGATACTAAGTATGGTCTGAGCATGACTACCAGATTCAGCCCTGTAGATTTGTGCATGCCTATCCCCAGGGGCTTTGAGCATCACCCTGGGCCTGAGGCATGAGATAGGCATCTGCACACCTGGAATGAGATAGCAGTACCCAGGCCCACACATGGAAGTTGAGGCACTGAGGTCACTTTACCACTGAAAACTTAGGCACTTAGAGAAATTTATCCATGGAAATTAGTTGCTCAGTGACTTTAAGTGTCTACAGGGTTTGGCAGGAGGTATTGGGCATCACTGTGGAGCCAAAAAGTGACATTTGGGCACCTAAAATAAGGATTCTTAACAAATAATACAGATACATTTCCAATTTGTCACAGATATTACAAATTTCCCATCGAGTCAGGTCCTTTTAGAAAGCAATTGTAATATTCTTTCTAACTTGACCTCTAACCAGAACCAGGATTTTCAATTTCTGGTGGTCACAGACAATCTGAAAAGTGCCAAGTACTTCTTCTAAGGATGATTTCTATTGAAGTCAAGGGAAGATGAGACTGCTCAATAGTACCTTGGAGAAGATGCACAGCATCTCACAATGGTCCCCGTTCAGCCAAACATCCCTATTCAGCAAAACATTTAAGCTTTAAATACATGGCTAAATCCCATTGACTTCAATGGGACTTAAATATGTGCTTAGATACCCTGCTGAATCAGGAATAGTAACAGAATTTCTACCACATATTCAAACTGAATCTTTCCTTCATGTATTATAGACAGATTTTTTTCATTTGTTCAATTATAATCAGTTAATTCCAAGCCCTTGTATGAATGGTTCTTTGCTATTATCTTCAGCTTTCTTCCTGGTCTCCATGAGAAGATCAAATGTCATGGAGCTAGCCCTCTCTCTGTCAGCTGAAGATTTCTTGCTATTTGATCTTGCACACATCTTGTCCATCTCATGTGGCGTAAGTTGGAGTATTAAGTGCACAAAGAGCTATTAATTATACTTCCCTGAACAACAACAACCCATTAACATTTTTATTTAACATTGATTTGAAGAATTTTTGTATCATATTAACCCTTACAGGTAGCTGAATAGCATTTGTCCTAGACTATAAATGAAGCTCAAATAATTTTGCTGAACCCTTTTAGATACTGCAAGGGCAGGAACTGTATCACAAAACATGTCCAGAAAAGTGTTGGGAAAGTACAAGATAATTGCTGAAATAGTAATTACTCATGAAACATTAGCCTGGGAAATTTAAAATTAAAATGACCTCAATAAGAGGACAAATGTTCAGTCATATTCATAAGCCACAAGTATAATGTATTTGTGGATAGCCCTATTTAGTGGTGCCCCTCCCCCCCCTTACAGTATTCTATCTCAAATCAAAGTGAATAAAATTAAAAGAAAACTCCTGAAAAGAATGAAGCTATTATCAGGCATTGAGCTCATCTGAGTTCATTGGGGATAACAAATAATGCTATCTAATTAATTAGGATGACAGCAAACTGTGTGACACATTTCTTATGGCTGGCTGGTTTAACATTCTAAACCCTCTTGTTGATTAGAACTTGCATGTTTTAAATAGAAAAGGATGTTAGACATCCCATCTGTTGTGTAGCAGAGCTTCAGAAAAAAAAATACATTGAAGTCTTGATAAGTTCACATCACCCGAACAAGACAAATGCAGCATCTTATAGACTCATAGACACATAGACATTAAGGTCAGAAGGGACCATTATGATCATCTGGTCTGACCCCCTGCATGCTGCAGGCCGCAAGACCCTTCCCTGGACTCTACCGTTGAAGTCCCCAATCCTGTGTTTTAGTGACTTCAATCGGCTGAGACCCTCCTGCTAGTGATCCCTGCCCCATGCTGAGATGCAGTGTAACAGTTCTAATTGTTTCCAAAAGTCTATTGTTTTAATCAAGCTATATGCACAGAAACTAATATTAACATGATCCTATCAGAGTCTGACCCTTGATGTCTGCCTATAAAATGCCTCACTCACTTTCAAATATTCCTTCTTTATGTGTGCGTGTGTCTGTGTGTGTGTGTGCAAAATGTTGAAATAGGATTCACATTGAGATGGCACATCTTGTTTACAGTGTAGTGGTTGGCATGTATGATATAATATAGACTATTATACAGAGCTTCGACTCTAATTATGTGCATATTCTGAAATAAATTTGTTAGAAAGCAATGCTCTTAAAAATGTATGATTCTATTTCATGCCTGAGAACACTTATGAAAAAGTGTTGTATTTTAGTATACTTCAAGTAGATTTGACAAGTTTATGGAAGGATGTATATCATTCATATATCATTTCAAGTTCATTAGAAATAAGCTTTTATAGTTACCGATTTCATACTCTAGAGGTTGTGCTGTTTTGGGTAATTCCCATATAGTTGTATAGTGCTTTACAAATATCAGTATGTAGTTATAATTCCCTGTCATTTGACTGGGTCAAAAAGGAGAAATGACTTATTTTCACACTCATGTCACAAGTCAGTATTAGTTTAGTTTGTGGTGTACATCTCAGATGTGCAGAAGAACTTTCCATTATAAATGCACTTAAGCAGAGATAAAAAATAAATATTGTCCTATGTTTATTGTCCTTACCAATTTGTCAGTTTTCTCAGTTCTTATTCAGGCAAAATCCCTTTCAAGTTTGAGGTTCAAGTGAATCTAAACATCTCACAGTCATGCTTAATTGAAGTCAACCGATGCAATCCTGGCCTCATTGAAATTGATGGCAAATCTCCCATTGACTTCAATGGGACAAAATTTCACCCATTGAATATTCCAAGTACTACATCAATGAGTCATAGTAAGTACCCTAACTAAGGGTCACAATATAAACAGCTGCAAAGTCAGAATAATGAGAATTGAAAGGAACAACTTCAAGAGAAAACTCTGTAAAAGACACTGTATTGGAAAAGTTAGCAAGACCAAAAAGAAAAAGAAGACATTGCTTAAGCAACAGTGCAACAGATTGTTAAAGCCATAGAGGTGAAGTCTGGCAGTTCCAGAGGAAAATGTTATCTTTAATATATAGTTTTAATACCTTTTGCATATTTGATTATTATTTTGACTAACTGAATTAATAAGGGAACCCGTGTAGACATCTTTTTATATTTCTTGTTTCTAAATCATCTCATGACCATTATATCCTGTCTCTCCCTGCAGAGGAAACAGACAGTAAGTAAGAAAAGGATGTTTAAAATAAGCTTTATGATGAAGACATTATGTTTTTTGAAGATAATCAGTATTCTTAATTGCAGCAGATATAGCAACAATGAATGCTCATGCAGACAAAGGAATAGCTCAGTTCACTCAAGAGTCAAGTCTATGCTCTATGTACCATACTCCTGTATTCACTGAGCTATAAATCCATCTTGCCTGCTCAACAGTGTAATTTCAAAATAAATAATACAGTTTGGCTCTATTTTGAGGGACATAAGCAGGATCTGAGTGGAGAATAAGTTGTCTTCTTCTCCTGTGGGCAGGGAGAAATTTCATATTTGCTGAGCTAGAGTCCACAGGGTCTACAGTTAGCCCAAACAAATTTGGAAAACTGTACATGGAATTCCATCAAAATAATTGCCTGATTATAGAACTGATAAAAAAAATCTAATTTTTGATGTTTTCCAAAGAAGCTGGACAAATTCTTTGTTAGACTTTTTTCTCAAAAATTATCCCATTTTTGAAGAACTGTTATGAGGTTAATAACAATAGCAACCAAATGTGGACAAGTTTTAGTGTTAAACTAATTTTCCTTTATACTTTCTCAGTTACATCACCAAATACATATTGATTGTTTATGATAATCCAAAAACTAAAGATTAAAATGATTAAAAATTAAACAAACTTGTTGGACTAAATCCTCAGAAAAGACATCCTGGACTATTTAGGGAAAGACCTATTGAACAACTAGGGTGTTCAGAAAACAAATACATCTATAGGTTTAAAATGTGTTGATCTCTCTCCTGTGAGAAATCCTTAATCGATGGAACAATCTGCAAGGGTAAGGATGCCTTGCATGATTGGGCCCTATGCACACAACAATATACAACCATGAAGTACCATACTTCTGAGCATAATGGAAATGTTAGGACTAAAGAGAGAGGTGCATTTTTCAGAAATTGTGTCTCAAACTCTTATCCCTCATTTCTAGTCAGTGGAAAACACAGTTGCTAAGATCAGGTCGCTTTCCCATCATCATGATGTTGTAGAAATCCTACCAGTGTCTCTCTTTCCCCTGACAGAAGGAGGTTCAAGCTCCTTGCACTCACCTCACTGAGGACTTTCAGAGCTCTGCCACTCCTGTTATTGACATCAACAGCACTACCTGTGTGAGTAAGACTTTCTCCGATTAGTGATATTTTCAGGATATGACCCATGTTTATCACTGAAATGCCCTTGTGGAGTTACAGACTGGTATACAGCTTCCCTTGTGGAATTGTATATGTATATCATGAAATCAAATGATTTTTTAAGGGTTTAGGTCTTTGCCATTCTCTTGAGCACTTTGCTTGAGCTTTGTGATGGTTATTGCTACAGTCAGCCATACTTTATAATGGCAACAGCCACTTAAAATCCAGCCAAGTTCATGGGATATTAACACAGACCCTAGGTTGAGGGAATCAAATGCTTCCATTGAACTAAGTGGTTGTAGGTGGCATTAGCCATGTAAGTAGAAGTCATATTGCAGCACAGTTTGAATCAGCACATCTAAAGGAACAAAGTAAAGCAGTCTCCATTGGTTTTGCTATTTTCTTCAAAAATCTGTGCTCTAAAAATGTACCCAGTTTTGCCCTAAGATTTCTTGCCAAGCCTTACTTACAGTGCATTGGGGCGAGGGGAGAATCTTTTATCTCAAAGCATGTTTGTCAGGCTTTCCATCCATTTTCTTGAAAATGTCATGCTTTCATTTCACATGTATTGGTGCCATTTCATGCACTAGACATACATTCTGAATGCTGACTTGGTTTAGTTACAACAGCTTTCTGAACTAAAAGAATGAGAGGAAAAACAATATTCACATTGTCCTGACTCCTTTATACTGAGCATTTACTAAGCTGGTTAAAAAAAAAAAAAGGCAAGAGGAAGTTGACCATTTTTTTTCAAAATCCCCCCCCCACACACACACATTTATTTTCAAAATTGAAAATCTCTAAATTTCAAACATTTATTTTTTAAAAATTATGATATATTTCTACCAGCTTAATAGTTGGCTGAGAAATGGCTGTTTTATACTGCTATATTGTGACTTGCTGAACAGTTAAATATTAAACTCTATAGCAGATACATATTATATCAGAGATGATAAGACAGTGACCACAGAAAGTTCTTGTATTTTAATCATGGTATGAGTATATAGTGCATCTCAAAGAGTCAAGTTACCTAAAAGATTATGCATACTAAACACAGATATATTTCTAGCCCAAGTGAAGCAACAGGCAGTGTTTGAAACACAGATTCTGTTGCATATTGAAATCCTGTTTATGCTAATACAGGTTCCTACTGTGTACCACTGGTGTATAATCTTGGAAGTCCCTGCAAAAACCAGGCTGAGTCATACAGGCTGAGTAGACAAGGTGTCTAAGAGAATTTACTGAGTTCAGCTGTTTGTTAATTTTAAATAAATCTATAGTACAGTGTAATTCGTTTACTTTAAGCAAATTGCATTCTATAAGATGCTGAGTGGGTGAAAAGGCTGATCGTTGTCTCAGTAGCAAAACATACAAAACCCAGCAATAAATAACCAAACTAGAATACTTCTATGTTCCTCAACTGACCACCTTACTATCAACACTCACCAGCTGCTTTTACCCAACTGATGTAATTGGGGAGAGCAGACCCTATGGCTACAGATGTCAATCCCATAAGGCCTTGTTTCTTTATATATATATATATATATATATATAATCACATTCTCTCTTTGAGCCATTGGTTCTTGCATATACTCTAGCTAGATTTCCCTATTAGGCTTTTTATGAAGCTTTCCTACCAACTGTACAGAAAAAGAAATAGAAGAAAGGGGAAGGAAAAAAAGTCCACGGAAAAAAAGTTTTGTATAAAGTTTAGCCAATTGCTTGACTACACTTGTGCTTCCATATTAAAAATGTTCAAGAGACCAAATAACCAAGCCTTGCCAATTTATTGTCTAAAGACAAAGCAGTATAATAAATAAAGGGAAAAGTAAATACATTACCGACCCTTCTAGGAAACAGAACTCACGGCATTCAGTTCACCTTACACAGGTGAGCGAACCAATTATGCATTCAAACTATTTTTATAGTATGGTTGTTTAAAAATTAGAGAGCATGCTATACCTTACCCAACATTTAAATCTACCAATCAGATTTTTACTTTGCTTTTATGTGTCATTTTGTTTTGAATACCATATTCCAAGACCCAATGCACTGTGGAGGTACTTCTCAACCTGTACTAGGACAAAGAACAAATACATCTTGTCTCTGACAGGCTTTATTTTCACTTGTGACAGATGCTGAAGTGTTCCATTGTAGAGTATTGTGGAATATATATCTTGACATAAGTGAACAGGCTTCTAGGAAGAGCATAATACAAAGTCAATTAACACATCTTCCCCATATATGTATAATGTAGAGACTATACTAGTATCATTCATAGTACATATTAACACGGTGTGTGTAATACATAATAATGTAGGGTCCAGTATGTATAACATATACGTCTTGATTAACAATCCCCTGCTTAGTGCCATAATTGCTATATCACTGCAACATCTTTGCTAAATGGATATATGAAGCAGAGGTCAGAGAAGTCAAGTGAGATCTATACTGTTTTAGCAAACTGTGTAAGTGGCAGTATAAGACTAATACAGTTAAAACTAATACACCCTGAAACATAAGCAAAGCTTTAAATATAACTTCTATTCAAAATGGGATATTAATATTTCAAGATTACCATCCTGGATATGATCATTCAGGGCTTGTTCTGCTATGCATGTTATTGCTAATCTGAATAATGTGAGTGATCTAGTAATGTTTTTCAATCAATGTGTGTGTTAAAAACTGAACTTTATCCTGGAGCTGAGGCTCACTTTGAATCTTGGATTCATTTTGAAAAATGGAATAAGTATTATTATAGTAAGACTCACAGTGCTGCGTACATGAGGAATAAAAGAGAAATTTGGAGTAGTGACATTACATATGAAGTTTTAATATATATATAATAATTAGTTACTACACAGTACTGTCCATCCATATTATAGGTCACTCTTACTGCTGGACATTTCCACTTGGTGAATTTCAGAGGATAGGAGACCTAACAGCTAGCTTTAGTCTCAGTATAGAGGTCCAGAATGGTGTGGCCACCCACTAGAGTCATAAGGCAAAAATATGACATCTACACACGTAACTTAATGGAACAACAAGCTGAGTTTGATGCCCTCCAGGTTTGCTGAGTGATATACCAGTAGCTGAGGCTGATTCGGGTATTCCCTAATTAACTGATTATGGCAGTTAATACATAATTCCCATAAGAAGTGCAAATAATTTGCTATCTACACAATTTCCCCTCATTTTCTTATTGTTTTCTGTAAGTAGTTAATTAATTTTTACTTGTGTTTGGTTAAATAGCTTAGCACATTATACATCATATACTGTTCCTCAGTACCCAGACCCTCAGTGCCATGAATTATGGGTTTAGAAATTGTTTCCGCTACCTGACGCTCAAAATAATTAACATACCTTTTTATATTTTCCATATCTACCCTGTTCCAAATGGATATTTTGCTCCAAATAGTCCTGAAATGGAACCAATATTTCCATCTAAACTTTGAAGTTGCCTAGTTTGAAAGATATCAGACTGTGAAATACTCTCTTCCTCAGGTATTGGGTCTTGTGCACATTCCTGATACAATGCTATTATATCAATTAACAAAGAACTATACAAGAATGATACATTTGCTTTTACACATAAACAATGCAGTCATATTCCAATGAGAGAGATTTAAAACAACAGGTATATGCATAAACTCACTTGGCTTAACAAGGTACAGTTTAAATAGCGTAAACCTGGCCAGCCTAGTGATCTTTATAATGTCTCTATAGGCAATTGCATATTTAAATGGAGTATACTAGTCTGTTACTTGTAGATTTATCATTTTTCCTTCAAATGCCCAGGGGGTTTCTTCACTGTGCTCTGACATAGTCTAGTGTTTCCACTCTGTGTGATGCACTTTTAAACTGCTTAGTCAGTTAACATGAGACATTTCCCCACATTTTTCTTGTTTTCAGCAACTTGAACTTATACACAGATTTACAATGTAATACAGACAAAGTCATTTATGATACAAGTTATGCATCAGTACAGCACGACAGAAGCATGGCATGGTTTTCTATTTACATATTTACTTTGTTAAAATATATTTTTGCTTTTTGTTTTGAATGTTCCAATTGTTTAGTTACAGACAAATGTACCTATTTTGGATGCTTTTGCAGTTTTTGCATAAAGAAAGTCATTTTTATTCCCTTACCATGTGCATTACTAGTTCTTCTTAAGAAATACATAATAATACATAATGCTAACTGCTAACAGGAGCATTCACAGTCTTATGCAAGAAAGTTCAGTGCTCCCCTGTTTGAGTGCTCTGTTTAGCAAGAGAGTCAGCTACAAAATTTTTACCCAATCTTTTGGAGTTAATCTTTTTGTTTTTGCAGTTAGCTGTTGTTAAATATTTTATAGAAAGCACAAACTTTATAGCAGACATATATTTAAATATAGCACAAAGGAAAATTGTATAAAAATTAAAGCAAAATAAAGTTTAAATGCAGGTTTGTATAACACTACTAGTGTTTTATGAAACTTGCTTGTGCTTTGGAGACAAAGGTAGAAACCTGTTCAAATTTGTTTGATTAGCTTTAACATTTTTGCCACATAACCAGACATAATATATATTGTTATATTTTTAAACATTTTTACTATGACATTCTTATAACTATATATTTATATTTAAAAAGACACAAAAATTTATAGTAAACTAAAAATATATATACTCATATTAATATTTTGCATCATTTTGAGGTCTTTCCATTACAGTTTTCCTTAAAAGAAAAAGTTTTTGATTAATTTTTATAAAACAAAATAACCACACCATACGTCTTTGTTTGCAAAAATATTAATTGGTACCATGATGTGATGTTTGTTATAACCCAACTACTAGGACAACTAGTGTCAAACAGAGAAAACAAAAATATCATTATGCATGCAGAATTTATTTGTTGAATAAAAAGTAAGATCAAAAAAAGTTGTGACACACAAAACATATATAACATATAAAACAACAACATACAATTAAAGACAGATGGCACCAAAATTGTTGTATTCAAAGATACAAGATGAAGCATTAAGAGCACGCTAGAAAACAAAAAGGTAAACAGAGCATTCAATAGGATCAGTGTGTGTCTAGTCTATTGCGTGATTAACTGTTACGCTTTTTTATACTAATGCAGCCTTTATGGATTATTCTGCTGCTCTCACTTGGTGAAATTTGCCTCTGGACAGAGGGCCAGGACATATTTCCCTATGCTGAATACAGGACAATGGTTAAAATTACTCATATTCAAGCAAGTTCAATGGCAATCAATGAGAATTATGCAGTACAAATGGTCAAATTAACATCAAGTTAAAAAGAAATACTGTGTAGTTGGATTCTTTTTATTTATTTTCTTATCTTTAAGGCTTTAGGGTTTACATGGGGAGGGGTGACACACATATATTCCCGTACACCTCTCTCACACAGGGAGGGTCACTGACCGATCCGACCCCCCCTGCAAGGCACTCTCCGCCCTCCATGCCTGGCTGGGCCCCAGGGAAGGACCCGCCTCTTCTGGTACCTGGTGCTACGTCTTCCCGAAGCAAAATGGGTGGGGGGCATGTAGGATCACATCCTTCCCCCAGCCCTGATTTCTGCCAGAGTGCACACTAGAATGTGGCCAGCAGCAGCCTTTCTGCACTGTGCAGGAGGGAAGGGATGGGAGCTGCTTCCAGCTGCAGGGAAGGAGGGGGGAAGGTATGACCTGGCCCATGTCTTTGCAGAGCTCATCTCTCCTCCCCCTTCTTGCCCGGTGGTCAGAAGCAGCTTGTTTCTTCTTGCCTGCACAGTGTCAAAAGGTGGCTAACACTTCCAGGCTGCTGCTGGATGTAACCCAGCTGCCTCCTGTCCCTCGGCTACAGAACAGGCAGGAAGGGGTTAAGCCCTAAGGATGCATTGTGCACCAGGGCCCAGGGAACCTGACTGCAAGGGCTTCAGCAAACCCAGCCAGAGAGGTGGCTCAGCAGTGGAGGGTGTCTAGGGGATGGAGCAGCCCTGCCCCCCCGGTGGCAGGACCCAGGGCGGGGGGGAGGGGGCGGGGGCTGGTGAAGAGGGTGCTAAGCCCCTTCCTGGGGGGCTGCTGTGGAGCCTGCATGGTTTTGGCATATGCAGGGCTCGGCTCCTCCTGGCCAGTGCCTTGGGCTGGAGGGTCTTGGGCTTTCTTGGGGCATCAGCCCAGCCAAAGGCAGTGAGAGAAGGAAAGAGCCTGCTGGCCAGGTGGTTCGTGAGCTTAGAGCTCCGACCATGGGCTAGTTCTCTGTACAGCACTGGGAGCAGGACGTGCTTCACCAGGGAGGTATGGAGGAGCACCGGAGCCTGGGGTGGGGGGTTTGAAGGGGCAAAGCAAGGTGAGGACAGTGAGAAAGGGAGCACATAAAGGGCCAATGGGTGGGCAGCAGAGGCGACATGTAACTGGGCACCGCCTGGCACCTGCCCACACTAGCCACCACAGCTTGCAGTGTGCAACCAGCACCTGCCAAAAATGGAACAGGTGGCAGGGTCCTGCTGGCCGAGACCCAGCACTCAGTGGGATCCGCACTGACGGACCAGCCAGGGGAGCGGCCAGCGCTGCATGCTGCATCTTCGCCCCACCACCAGCCTTGCACACCCACTCACTTCTGATGGTGACTGGCAAGCAGCTGGTGGACGGTTGGCAAGCAGGGATCCGGCCAGCAGCAGGACCTGCCAGTACTGATAAGGGGGGAGACAAAAAATATGGGAAAATTTGCCTGTTTTTAAGAAAAAAGTCGGACACCTGCAGGAAGGCTTAAGTATGGACCATCCCGTTGAAAACTGGACGTCTGATCACCCTAAGGATAAGACCTATTTTACCATTTAAATTCCTCTGTAGCTCTAATTTTTGACTGACACTCATAGGAGGACTGAATTTCAGAACTGTCCCAGCTCAAATTGCCCTATAAATTGCTGTCACTCTCCTTCCAATGACCTCAGAAAAACCCACAACATATATTTTCCAAAAATGCTTGTACTAAAAATCTTAAATAAGTAAATACCAGAACAGTTTATATTTTAAAATGTATCACTTCAAATTGTATTTGTCCATGTTCTTGTGGAAGAATAGCCACATTCAGCAGAAAAAATTAAGAATATCTATTTCAAAATCATTGAGTTGGCTGAAAATTAGAGACACTTGGGAAGCGCTTTACACATTGCATACACATTAGATGTTGTAAGTCAGCAGGATTATTATACCAGACAGTCCCAGAAAAGCAACCAAAATGAAAGAGAGATAGAAAGCTCTCTTCTTTTTTAAAATAAAGAGTGTTTACTTTTTGAAGGCTTAGACTCTTGCAGGAATGTTTGGCATGGTTCAGTGTTCAGTTAACTTCTCTTTGTGTTCTTCAGTCATTCTTAAACGTCTGATTTATGGGACCCTAATATAGACCAGAATATCATTTGTAGTGCCAGAAAAATCATTCAGTTTGAAATTTATGACAAATTTCTGTGACCATTAGCTAATGTGCTGTAATTTAGGTAAATTTGGCCGTGTTTCTGCTTCACACAGCAACAATAAATGGTAACAAAGTTCCAGGGAAAGAATTTGCAGAAAAACAGATTGAACTATGTTGTGTGATTTTACAAATCACCACCACATGTCATAGGGAAAAAAACCACAGATCATAAGGAACCAATAAACCCCAACCAAGCAAGCAGAAACATGTCAGCCTTTTCTGGGAGATTGAGAGAGAAATTATTAAGGTCCATAGTCCCAATTCGGAAAGCCAGTGAGCCAATGATCTATATGAAATTACTCATGTGCTTAATGTTACACATCTGCTTAAGTACCTTTCTGAATCTGGGTAGATACATTACACAACTTGGTGCACAGAAATACTATTGAAAACCTAGCATGGAAAGGATGCAAAACATAAAGAAAGGGCAACAATATGGGGTGTTCATGCTTCCATATATGGCAGCTTGCATCTAAAGCTTCACTGACAAAGGAGAAGAGGCCAAGAAATGGGGAAGGAGCCAGGAAACAACAGCTCTAAGCAGTTTTGTCTACTCAGAATTAAGTCTGCCTAAAAATGGGGTTAACTTCATGAAGGTCATAGCAGCATTAACTAGCTAGGCACACATATACTTTGATTCTATCAGCAGACACCCTGATCAGAACTGGTAGAAATTTCTTTTTTGTCAAAAGAGTTTTGACAGAAAATTTGTTTTTTGATCAAATAAAACTTATCACAGAAAGTTTCTGCTTTTCATTGAAATTTTAACTTTTTGATGACAATCTGAAAATTTGAGAACTGAAAAGTGTTCAGTTTGGGGATTTTGGCCAAAAACATTTCATATTTTGGGTTGTTGATAAAAATTGAAAATTTTCCATGAGGAAAAAAATTCTGGCTAGTTCTACAAATGACAGCATAGCCATGAGTCAGCAGCAGATTCACATGGCTGTGATATAGCCATTGCGGTGTGTAGAAGGGGCTTCCATTTTGAATGGTCACTAGCAAGTCTTCTTCATCTGGCAAGTATCAATACGGGAGGATTTCGATTTCTTAAATCCATCGAACTGCATCTTCCTACCTCATTCATGGTCAGCCTCATGCTCTACTTCTTTCAGCCTTCACTCTATAAGCCTTATGTAAAATGTGCTTTCTTTTGCACATTGGATATGACCTCACCATAGCAGTCATCTTGTTCTCAACTGATACAAGACTTAAACTTGCTGGGATCATCTAAGTATTTCCTCATTTGTGACAAAATCAACCCAACAGATGTTAAGAATACACCAGAACTTTTGACACTGAAAACTGTTTACTTTCCTCTCCTCATCTGTTTTTAACTGCCATGTTTTGCTTCACATAACAGAGTTATCATCACTACCACATTGAACGCTCATATCTTAGTTGTCATACAGACATCCTGCCTCCCAAACAGAGACCTTTGAAGATGCTTAAATGCCATGGATGCAAGACTAATATGACATGTTACTTTTTCAGATATAAAACCTCCTGCAGTCAACTGACTACCCAGATAGATGAAATTCACCCATTCAGAGTCATTGCCATCTACATGTAGCATTGGCAGGTCATTCATTTCCATTGTATAAGAAGCATACATAGCTTTGGTTTTTTTCACTATTGATCTTAAGTCTGATAGATTCTGTAGTTTTTCAGAGCTTTTCCGGAATTAGCTGTAACTGATCTGTAGTATCTCCAAATAAGGCAATATTACCCACATACCGAAGATCCTCTAAAGATTAATTTTTTAATTTCACTCCTTTTCTGAAAAGGGATGATGTAGTCCCTTTTCCAATTTTTGGAATGTAACTAGTTTCTCAATCTTGAAAGACAATTCTGTGAAGCCAGTGAATTAAATTTGGGCCTCTGCTCATTAGCAATGATGAAATATTGTCATGACCATATACTTTATCATTATGTAACTGTTTAGTGCAAGTCTCACTTTCTCTAATGTCACCAACCTGTTTTCTCCTGGGTTCATTTTTGGATTAAGTTGTAGATTACATCTTGGTGCAAATCTGTTCATTAATTTAAAAAAATGAACAAATAAAAATGCACAGAACAAGACATAAATTGTACATCAATATCCTAGTAGCATTCTCTATTTAGTAATTTAAAAGCATTATTAATATCTCTAATAATTTTAAACATTTAATATTTGTCCTGATTGTTTATTTCTCTTTAATCAAATCATTACATAATGGTTATCGTTATTGTATTTGATTTGCTTGCCTGTGTGAGTTTGAATTATTTGTGAGTTCAAGTGTGGTAGCCACTTCCTTAGTTTGGCTAACCCCTTGTCTCACTGGAGGCACCTTCAAGTATGTTTAGTCTTTAGCACACTAGAAGGAGGAGTCAGGCTACCCAGTAGAATCAGGAAACTTTGGAACTGTCCAAAGAGTGTGAGGTGCCCCTTTCCTGTTTGCACATCATATAGGTATAAGCTAGTTCCAAAAGTGGGATAACACACATAAGAAATAAAACACTGTGCAGGCCCTAAAGTTCCATCCCACTAGATTGTGTTGTCGTGGTTCCCTTTCTATTTCCCATTCTTTTCCCATTTCTCCCACCTTCCATCTCTCTTGCCTTTGCTCTCTCTTCTTTGCTTCTGTTGGTTTCCCATCTTGATCAGTGTCTCTGTCTCCACTCTTTTCATTTCCCTATTTTTTTTCACCCATTTTTTCTGCCCACATTTGTTCATTTCTTTCCTTTTTCTCCTTTTTATTTTTAGATCCAACTATAACTCTTTCTTCAGACATTCTTTTAAAAAATGTTTTCCCCATCCATTCCTAAGCAGTTACAGTAATTATTCTGATCATTCACTGCAGGTCCACTGCAAGTTTCTGTAATGCAAAGCCCTGCCAGCAGCATAATTGATCCAGTAACATGTGCTATCAGAACAAACAAGGTGACTGGTAATAATTATCTCTTTCTGTTTTTCCATGCTGCAGGGATAGTCGCTGAGTTGCACAATCCATGTGTGTATGAGTATGTGAAGCAATTGATTGAGATCCTGATATTCAGTTACTGCTAACACCACTGATATAGAATATCACATTTTGAGTACTTTTAAAAAAAATTCTGCTAAATTTCATGTTTCATTTGCAAGGATAAATGTGAAATTTCTACTGGGGACACACATATATAATGATGGTACTTTGGGCTTTATGTAACAAATAGAGACACAGCAACAGTGTAGAAAGCAAGTATATTCACAGTGTTTTCTGATCATCATTTTGAAAGTCAGGAAGGAATTTTTTCCCAGGTCAGATTGATAGAGACCATGGGTTTTTTTTGTTTGTTTGTTTTTCTTTTTTGCCTTCCTCTGTAGCTTGAGGCATGAGTTGCTTGCAAATTTCATTTGAATATATGTCACCAAATCATTTTTCTGCCATTACTGGGGCCAGAGGCATTGGTGCACCTCAGCCCCTCCATTTCTCTGCCTGTGACACCAAGATTTTAGTCTCAGTGGCCTGTAATACTTTAACCTAACGCAGGTTATGCTCTCAGTGCAGAGGTAACGGGGTGAGGTTTGGTGTGGCCTCTAAAATAGAGGTGGTCAAACTAGATGATCTGGTGGTTTCTTTTGGCCTTAAACTGTGACTCCTTGCCTACATTAAGGACTTTTGCATATATTTATGACTGTTGCAAACACTGGTGTAAAGGGGCCATGAAAGCCCATTTTGTGAATACCCCCAGCTCAGACACTGTGGGGCTGCCTTCTAAGTATCACCTCTCACATATCATGACATGGAGGATATGCCAGAAGCAAGACTGAGGGCTTGTCTACACTTATCAGGGGATTGACGAGCGACGATCGATGCATCGGCAGTCGATTTAGCAGGTCTGGTGAAGACCCGCTAAATCGACCGCAGATTGCTCTCCGATCAAGTACTGTACTCTGCTGGATAGAGAAGAGTAGGGGGAGTAAATGGGAGAGCACCTCCTGTTGACATTGTGTAGTCTGGACCCCGCGGTAAGTAGATCTAAGCTACGTCAATTTGAGTTACGCTATTCACGTAACTCAAATTGCGTAGCTTAGATCTAATTTCTCCTGTAGTGTAGACAAGGCCTGAGGATGTGAAGGATGTGTCTTGGTTGGACTACAATATCTCACCCCATAAGGTCTCGTGTAAAGAGATCATTAGTTGAAGAAGTAGTTTTAAGCATTGTGTTGATTAGTCCTGTTATAACCTGCAGAGTAATATGACATAAAGCTTAAAACACTGGTACCCTATATATTGGATTCCCAATTTGGTCTTCCTCTTGCTTTCCTATATATTTAAAATGACTTCTTGTTACCCTTTATGTCTCTAGCTAGTTTAATCTCATTTTTTTCCCTTGGCCTTTCTAATTTTGTCCCTACATACTTGTGTTGTTGGGGGTCTTTTTATATTCATCCTTTGTCATTTGACCTAGTTTCCACTTTCTGTATGAATTTGTTTGAGTTTTAGGTCACTGAATATCACCTGGGTAAGCCAGGGTGATTTGTTTTCATATTTCCATCTTTCCTGCACATTGGAATAGTTTGCTCTTGTGGCCTTAATAAGGTCTCTAAAAAACTGCCAATCTCCTGAACTCTTTTTTTACTAAGACTTGCTTCCCACAAGATCTTACCTGCCACTTCTCTGAGTTTGCTAAAATTTGCCTTCTGAAGCCCTTTGTCTTTATTGTGCTGTTTTCCCTGCTACAATTCCTTTGAATCATGAGCTCTATAATTTCATAATCCATTTCACTCAAGCTGCCTCCACCTCCAAATTCTAAACCAGTTCCTCCTTGTTTGTTCAAATGAAATCGAAATTAGCCTCTCCCTAGTTGTTTTCTCCAATGCATTCCAAGAACTTGTTGGATAATCTGGGCCATTCTGTATAATTTTTCCAATGGATGTGTAGGTAGTTGAAGTCCCCCATCACCGTCCTGCGCTTTGGATGAGTTTGTTAGTTAAAAAAAAAAAAAAAAAAAAGCCTCATCCACCTCTTTTTTCTTAGGTGTTTTTTAATCGACACCTAGCATGACACCACTCTTGTGTTTTACCCCTTTTATCCTTATCCCGAGACTTTCAACAGGTTCATATATCGACTTAATTCGTGTTGGGCTCAAGAAGTCTTTTTTGCTTTCTTTCTGTTTCTATTTTGGCTGTGACTGTATCTAAGCTGCATAGAAATGTAACTGTCAAATGTAAAAGCAAACCCCTCTATCCAAAATAAAAAAATTAATCTGACTAACTTAGTTTTGTGTACTGGAGATGCATAGCGTGTGCTGTAGTATTGTGTCTATGGCAGTTTCTTATGCAATTCCTCAGCATAAAATTCAATAACCCAAAGACAAACCTTTTAACAAAATTGTTTAATTGTCAATAGAGCTCTTTTTGTTAAACCTGAGTAACTAAGATCAGAATCTTGTTGTCATAACTATAAAGGGAAGGGGGTAACAGCTGTCCTGTGTACAGTACTATAAAATCCCTCCTGGCCAGAGACTCCAAAATCCTTTTCCCTGTAAAGGGTTAAGAAGCTCAGGTAACCTGGC
The DNA here is from genome assembly GCF_027887155.1 of Malaclemys terrapin pileata. Classification (NCBI taxonomy): domain Eukaryota; kingdom Metazoa; phylum Chordata; order Testudines; family Emydidae; genus Malaclemys; species Malaclemys terrapin. Next base: position 39,530,969 of record NC_071509.1, on the reverse strand, counting down.
TGGCATCTGACCCAAAGGACCAATAAGGGGACAAGATACTTTCAAATCTTGGGGGGGGGAGGCTTTTGTTTATGCTCTTTGTTTGGGCGTTCGTTCGCTCTTGGGACTGAGAGGCACCAGACATCAATCCAGGTTCTCCACATCTTTCTAAACAAGTCTCTCCTATTTCAAACTTATAAGTAAATAGCCAGGCAAGGTGTCTTACTTTTCCTTTGTTTTCTCAACTTGTAAATGTACCTTTTACTAGAGTGTTTATCTTTGTTTGCTGTACTTTGAACCTCAGACTAGAGGGGAGTCCTCTGAGCTCTTTAAGTTTGATTACCCTGTAAAGTTATTTTTCATACTGATTTTACAGAGATGATTTTTACCTTTTTCTTTAATTAAAAGCCTTCTTTTTTAAGAACCGGATTGATTTTTCCTTGTTTTAAGATCCAAGGGGTTTGGATCTTGATTCACCAGGAGTTGGTGGGAGAAAGAAGGGGGGATGGTTAATTTCTCCTTGTTTTAAGATCCAAGGGGTTTGGATCTGTATTCACCAGGGAATTGGTGAAGGTCTCTCAAGGCTACCCAGGGAAGGGAATTAGCCTTGGGATGGTGGCAGCGGACCAGACCTAAGCTGGTAGTTAAGCTTAGAAGTCTTCATGCAGGCCCCCACATTTTGTACCCTAAAGTTCAAAGTGGGGATACAGCCTTGACACTTGTTTAGAGGACTTGGAAGGAAATCTGCAAAAATCACATATGTAAGAGGGATATGGCTTATTGCTTAGACCATGGGTGTCAGAGTTAATTCATTACATTCTGTAACTGTTCTGAGATCCTTAGATGAAAGGTGCTCTGCAATATAAAAGAAAAGTACTATTATTTATATTAACATCATCCCTGAGCAGAAAGCCAACGTAACAGTGAAGTCCCATGTGCATCCTGTTTTGAGGAACCTGGCTAGATCTCTTCAAAGGGGTGAATTTCATCTAAAATAAAGGGAAATATAAATAAAACTACAATGCTTACGACACATCTCATATATATGTGTATACTTCTTGATAATGCATGACACCCAACAAGTCTCTTACTCTCTACTTTAAAAAAACAAGCTGGATGCATTATGATTTTGCTGATTCTATTTACTGGAAAAAAGTGAATATGGTGAGTTTCCCAAAAAGAAAATGTATGCATAAAGGGCATAAATGGCCCTGCTTATGCATAGGTTATTTAAATTCTACTCCTATGTAGAGCTTTTAGTTTTTAGGCCAAATTCTCTTCTGTGGGAAACTGGCAAAGCTCCACTGAAGTCATGGAAGCTGCACCAATTTAAATTATTAGAGAATTTGGCCTTTTATAATTAGCAGCACCTTTCTCCCTCTTCCAAAGGTCTCCAGGGAGTCTTACAATACTCATCTTCTCCTTGACAAACTATCCAAAATAGCAGAATCTTAACTGCAGTATTCCAACTAGGTAATGTGTGCCACTGCCTGATAACTTGGGACGCTGTGGTTTGTACGTCAAGAAAAAAAAACATGATGAAGCTTCATAGACACAAGGTAAGAGGTTTTCTGCTGTCACCAATAGGGAAAAAAAAGGAACTCTTAATTTGACTTCAGTCTTCATTATTCACACTTGTCAATATAAAGGTGAAGAGCAAAGGAAATATTAAGTTCCCCAATGGAACTCACCTAGCAACCATGCCTGTCTGGAAAGAGTGTTGTAAATATTGTAGCTAACCCAGACATTTGAAAAAAAAAAGAATGCACTGCAGATGATGTACATGATTCTTACAACTGTTGTTAAACTGATTGTGTTCACAGATGAATTGCACACACTTGTTATGTTATTTCCTCTTTCTATCAGACTATCTATTATTTAAAGAAACAATAAACTATACTTAAGTATGCTTGCTGAGTGCTCTAAAAGGGCACAGAAGGATTTCTTTCTGTAATTTCTGCTATTTTGGAGAGATGGTAAAGTGCACCCACAACCCCATATGAATCATCATGACTTCTACAAATTGCCTCAAGACTCATGACACTCTTACTGTCTAACTGAAACCCTACTGCTTGCCAGTTCCTGAAATGAATTAATGTCTGTGAATGCTAATACTGCATATCTTCACCTTTTAGTCTTGATATTACTGATATATTAGAATAAATCAATTATACCACACCAGCACTTGGCACAGCTGAGGGCAGGGAGTGGCTTTCCACTCTTCCCCTAGTCTTCAGGCTAACCAGATGGCAGTTCGTCCCACAGTAGAATGTAGAGCATCCTGAGTCTTATCAACTGTCCCATAATGCATATGCACAAAAGGGCTAAATTAAGGCACAGGCAATCTTAATTCTGGCATTTCCTAACATTTGAGTGCTTGAATTTGCATTCTTAATAATGTTCTTTTAACCAAGATTTTTGTGTGACCAGGTTGCCTCTGCAGTAACTCCACCTGGCCCATAAGGGGACAACTCACCCATCCTAAAGTTTCCATTGATTCTTGTGAGGTTTCTGGCCAAGGCACACTTCAGTCCCACCCCTGCTATGGTCCAAAATAAATCAGAAACAGAAAACCACAACTCAAAACAGTGTCATCCAACAAGCCCACAGTGGGACTCTACTGTTCTTAGACCGGCACTGGAGGGGCATGAGACACACACTTTGCCAGTGGGTTTCACAACTATTTGTTGACAGCAGAAGAATGTTGGACCTTAGAGACTAACAAATTTATTAGAGCATAAGCTTTCGTGGACTACAGCCCACTTCTTCGGATGCATATAGAATGGAACATATAATGAGGAGATATATATACACACATACAGAGAGCATAAACAGGTGGGAGTTGTCTTACCAACTCTGAGAGGCCAATTAATTAAGAGAAAGAAAAAAGAAAAAAAAAAAAAAAAAAAAAACTTTTGAAGTGATAATCAAGCTAGCCGAGTACAGACAGTGTGATAAGAAGTGTGAGAGTACTTACAAGGGGAGATAGTCAACGTTTGTAATGGCTCAGCCATTCCCAGTCCTTATTCAAACCGGAGTTGATTGTGTCTAGTTTGCATATCAATTCTAGCTCTGTAGTCTCTCTTTGGAGTCTGTTTTTGAAGTTTTTCTGTTGTAATATAGCCACCCGCAGGTCTGTCACTGAATGACCAGACAGGTTAAAGTGTTCTCCCACTGGTTTTTGAGTATTTTGATTCCTGATGTCAGATTTGTGTCCATTAATTATTTTGCGTAGAGACTGTCCGGTTTGGCCAATGTACATGGCAGAGGGGCATTGCTGGCACATGATGGCATAGATCACATTGGTAGATGTGCAGGTGAACGAGCCCCTGATGGTATGGCTGATGTGATTAGGTCCTATGATGATGTCACTTGAATAGATATGTGGACAGAGTTGGCATCGGGGTTTGTTACAAGGATAGGTTCCTGGGTTAGTGGTTTTGTTCAGTGATGTGTGGTTGCTGGTGAGTATTTGCTTTAGGTTGGGGGGTTGTCTGTAAGCGAGGACAGGTCTGTCTCCCAAGATCTGTGAGAGTAAAGGACAAGCCATTTACAAGACAAACTTTGCCTCTCTACAAAGGAAAAAGGACACTAAACTATCTAAACTGCTACATGCCACAAGCAGCCACAACAGTAGTTCCCTTAACCCACCCAGCAATATTGTTAATCTTTCCAGCTATACTCTTAGCCCAGCAGAAGAGTCTGTCCTATCTCGGGGCCTCTCCTTTTGTCCCTCCAGACCCATGAATATGATACAGTTCTGCGGTGACCTAGAATCCTACTTTCGACGTCTCCGACTCAAAGAATATTTCCAACATACCTCTGAACAGCATACTAACCCACAGAATCCTCCCTACCAGCACTACAAAAAAAAGGATTCTGCATGGACTCCTCCGGACGGTCGAAACAACAGACTGGATTTCTACATAGATTGCTTCCGTCGACGTGCAAAGGCTGAAATTGTGGAAAAGCAACATCACTTGCCACATAACCTCAGCCATGCTGAACACAACGCCATCTACAGCCTCAGAAACAACCCTGACATCATAATCAAAAAGGCTGACAAAGGAGGTGCTGTCGTCATCATGAATAAATTGGAATATGACCAGGAGGCTGCTAGACAGCTCTCTAACACCACATTCTACAGGCCATTATCCTCTGATCCCACTGAGGATTACCTAAAGAAACTACACCATCTGCTAAAAAAACTCCCTGACAAAGCACAGGAACAAATCCGTACAGACACATGCCTAGAACCCCGACCAGGGGTATTCTATTTGCTACCCAAGATCCATAAACCTGGATATCCTGGACGCCCCATCATCTCAGGCATTGGCACCCTAACATCAGGCTTGTCTGGTTATGTAGACTCTGTCCTAAGACCCTACGCTACCAGCACTCCCAGCTATCTTCGAGACACCACTGACTTCCTGAGGAAACTACAATCCATCGGTGATCTTCCAGAAAACACCATCCTGGCCACTATGGACGTAGAAGCCCTCTACACCAATATTCCACACAAAGATGGACTACAAGCTATCAGGAACAGTATCCCTGATAATGTCACAGCTAACCTGGTGGCTGAACTTTGTGATTTTGTCCTCACCCACAACTATTTCACATTTGGGGACAATATATACCTTCAAGTCAGCGGCACTGCTATGGGTACCCGCATGGCCCCACAATATGCCAACATTTTTATGGCTGACTTAGAACAACGCTTCCTTAGCTCTCGTCCCCTAACGCCCCTACTCTACTTGCGCTACATTGATGACATCTTCATCATCTGGACCCATGGAAAAGAAGCCCTTGAGGAATTTCACCATGATTTCAATAATTTCCATCCCACCATCAACCTCAGCCTAGATCAATCCACACAAGCGGTCCATTTCCTGGACACTACTGTGCTAATAAGCGATGGTCACATCAATACCACCCTATACCGGAAACCTACTGACCGCTACACTTACCTACATGCCTCCAGCTTCCATCCAGGACACACCACACGATCCATTGTCTACAGCCAAGCTCTAAGATATAACCGCATTTGCTCCAATCCCTCGGATAGAGACAAGCACCTACAAGATCTCTATCAAGCATTCTTAAAACTACAATACCCACCTGCTGAAGTGAAAAAACAGATTGACAGAGCCAGACGAGTACCCAGAAGTCACCTCCTACAAGACAGGCCCAACAAAGAAAATAACAGAACACCACTAGCTGTCACCTTCAGCCCCCAACTAAAACCTCTCCAGCGCATCATCAGAGATCTACAACCTATCCTGAAAGATGATCCTTTACTCTCACAGATCTTGGGAGACAGACCTGTCCTCGCTTACAGACAACCCCCCAACCTAAAGCAAATACTCACCAGCAACCACACATCACTGAACAAAACCACTAACCCAGGAACCTATCCTTGTAACAAACCCCGATGCCAACTCTGTCCACATATCTATTCAAGTGACATCATCATAGGACCTAATCACATCAGCCATACCATCAGGGGCTCGTTCACCTGCACATCTACCAATGTGATCTATGCCATCATGTGCCAGCAATGCCCCTCTGCCATGTACATTGGCCAAACCGGACAGTCTCTACGCAAAAGAATTAATGGACACAAATCTGACATCAGGAATCAAAATACTCAAAAACCAGTGGGAGAACACTTTAACCTGTCTGGTCATTCAGTGACAGACCTGCGGGTGGCTATATTACAACAGAAAAACTTCAAAAACAGACTCCAAAGAGAGACTACAGAGCTAGAATTGATATGCAAACTAGACACAATCAACTCCGGTTTGAATAAGGACTGGGAATGGCTGAGCCATTACAAACGTTGACTATCTCCCCTTGTAAGTACTCTCACACTTCTTATCACACTGTCTGTACTCGGCTAGCTTGATTATCACTTCAAAAGTTTTTTTTTTTTTTTTTTTTTTTTTCTCTCTCTTAATTAATTGGCTTCTCAGAGTTGGTAAGACAACTGCCACCTGTTTATGCTCTCTGTATGTGTGTATATATATCTCCTCATTATATGTTCCATTCTATATGCATCCGAAGAAGTGGGCTGTAGTCCACGAAAGCTTATGCTCTAATAAATTTGTTAGTCTCTAAGGTGCCACAAGTACTCCTGTTCTTCTTTTTGCGGATACAGACTAACACGGCTGTTACTCTGAAACTTGTCAGAAGAATGTTGAGACTCAGGAATTTTGGGTTCCATTCCTGGATCTGGAGGGGAGAGTGCTCTAGTGAGCAGATTCTTCTGTCCATTTCTTCCAACCTGGAGCCTTTCTTTGTTGTCCCATTCATCCTGTTCTTGTCCCAGTCCTGTCTCTTTGCTACCCATGGCTCTGTGTCTCAGTCTCATTCTCTTAGCCCAGCCAATTCTAGTCTTCCCCTCTGGACCCACTGTTTGAATCCCAGTTTCCCCATCAACTTGCAGTCTCTGTCCTCCCCACACCAAATCACAGTCTCCTTTTCCAGCCTATCCTATTTCCCCCCTCCCACCCATCTTGCCTAGCCAGTCTCAGTTCTCTCTTCCCAGCTCCTCGTCTGATCCCTCTTTCTCCCCCCATCCCACGCAATGTCTCCCAGTTCCAGTCACCTTCCCCTGCTTCTTCAGTCTTACCCATTCACCTCTTCTTAGATCCTTTTCCCAGTCCAAGTTCTCCTCTCACCAACTCCCATTCCCCAGCTCCAAGTCAAATCCTTCTCTCCCTTTTTTCTGACCCCATTCCCAGTTCCTAACTTCGTATCTAGCCAGTCCCTGTATCACTCCCTGCACCTCATCTCATATCAGTGTTTACCCTGCTGCTAGTCACAGTGTTTCCCCATGGCTCCAAGTCCCAGCCTAGTCACTTACCCAAGCCCCCTCCAAGCCCAAATTACACTTGTGATCCCCAGCTACCTCAGTTCTAGTATCACAATAATCTTTGTCCCAATCTACTCCTTTCCCTTCCCATGGTCCAGCTTTTGTCCCTCTGCACCTGAATCAGATGGCTTCCTATTCCGTGCTTCCTGGATGCCAGCAGGGGGATCACTAAGGGTATGTCTACACCTCAAAGAAAAACCAGTGACTGGCTAATGCCAGCCAACTCAGGCTCATGGGGCTTGGGCTATAGGCCTGTTTCATTGCTGTGTAGTCATCTGGGCTCAGCCTGGCATTTCAGTTCGGTGACTCTCCCACTTTGCAGGGTCCTAGAGCCCGGGCTCCAGCTCAAGCCCAGATGTCTACACAGCAGTGAAACTGCCTCACAGCTCAAGCCCCTTGAGCTTGAGTAAACTGTCACGGGCCTGTTGTGGGTGTCTAATTGCTGTAGATGTACTCTGAGAGCACAGATGAAACAGGCTCCTTGCTCTCAATTCTGTTGCTAGCCCTACCCCATCTCAGAGCATCTCGGAGCAACCATCACAGAGAAAGTCCTTCTGAGCCCTTGTAGCCGTGGGCTGAAATCACTCTGTGGGGATTCCAGTGCAGTGTAGGTAGTAATGGGAACTGTGAGTAGATGGAGCATGCTCAGTCACTCTATGGGGATGGCACATGGACAGTGCAGTCAGCACTAGGAGCTTTGAGAAGCATAAGCATGCTCAGTGCACGTGGAATCTTCAGAAATTTTAGGTTTTACACTCGAGAAAATCTCTACTGAAAATGTGCAGACTGATTTTTAAAGGCTTATACGTTGGCCAAATTTTGATGGATTTTGCTCAGGGATGGCAAAAGGCACAACTCTAAAACTGAATTCTCTGCTAAATTTCAAGTCCAGGCTCCAAAGCATATGAGTGCTCAAACCTCTCACAGAAAATGTCTCCAGAAATTATTTTTAAATATGGTTAAAACAACATATTTTCCCCTAGCCTTGTTCGCAGAAACAGCTGAACCATTTTGCCTGGAATAAATAAATAAATAATAAAATAAGTGGAGGCAAACACCCAGCTTGGAAACATTCAGTCCAAATGGTTAAAGTTTCACAAAATTATGCATAATAGAAGTGTCAGGCAAATTTAATAGGCAGCACTACCAGCTCTGCCTATAAATGTTTGTGTGTGTGTGTGTCAGATATTTTTGTGTATATAGTGCACAATTAAGTAAGAGAAAACAGTATTAGATCATCCATTGTGGTCTAGTATGACACTTCCCATATTCCTGTATTTTTATATTATTTAGTCAAGCAATAAAATGACTGATAATTATATTTTGTTCCAGAACAGATTCTCAAATTCCCATTTCTCTCCAGTGGGAAAAATTCAAACTTCAGATTAGTAATCCTTGATAGCTGCATTTTTGGCTAGTCTGTAATTTATTTTGCTCACAGACAGAAATTTAATAATTGCTTCATTTGTAATATAGCAATTATGTGGCAAAACAATCAAAGATAAATAACCATTATAATCATAATTGGATTAATTGGCTAACAATAAAAAATTAGATTGTCTCCCATGCTTAAACCATGAGTTTATTTAAAGGTTAGTGTTCCTATCTTCTCTTATGAATGGCTCTGATACTTCCAGTTTGCAACTACTACTGTGTACTTTATTTGTGTTTTTATCAACCACCACCATCTTACAGTCCTGTGCAGTAATTCTATTAACTGTGTCATACAATTATAAGAGACAGAAAAGATCTCTCTTTGCAGAGATCTCCTTGCACCCTGGCTCTGCTTGACTGACTCACTGACACACACACTCACTCTGTCCTACCCCTTGCTCTTCCTTCCTGTGCTACTTTTATTCTCTTTTATTCTCTCAGTTAATAGGTGAATTTGTTCCTTAGCTCTTCCCAGTGCAGGTTAATCTAGTAATTAGCCATTCCTTCCCTCAATCAGGCCCCCTCTTAGGGAACTAATTGGATGTAGAGTGACCAAAGTGCTGGTTTAGTTGCTGGTACTTAGCAATCTGTCACAGCCAGTTATACTATCGTTTAGAGCTGGTATACACAGTGGTCTTACTTCACACTGATTTTTTGTACACTGGCTGATGCATATTAGACAGTCTGAAATAATGATTTCAGTGTAATTCCATTAACCTCAGTGGATCTACTTCTGATTTCCCTTGGTATAACAGAGAAAACCCCTTGGAGGTTGGACTAGATGACCTCCTGAGGTCCCTTACAACCCTGATATTCTATGATTCTATGAAAAATCATCCATAGAGACTCTAAAATACATGCTAGACAGCAAGGACTGCTTTTACTGCCTGGAAAATTTGCAGCCATCATGAACTTTCAGTGTAGAATATACCACACCCTGTGCAATGCCTGAAACACCTCTTGACCATCCAGGACCCACTGTAGAGGGCAGAACTTTCACAGTAATATCGATTAATTGTTGGCTCTCTCCTTTCTGATGCTTAGTCGGCAACTTCTTCTCAGAGACCTGGCCCTTATCATCAGTCACTTGAGCCATTCCCTGTGAGAAGGAAGAATTAAACATGCTCAACCAATCCTCCTCTACATGGGGAGTAGGCTCATCAGTGCCCCAAGCATGTGTCCTCTCAAAAGAAAACCTGCTGCCATGTGGAGGGTAGACTTCCTAACAGGCTCCACAGGGGACCTATTAAAAAAACTGTAAATATTAATTGTACATGTCAGGGTCGGCTTTTCCCTTGATGTGCAGGCATTTCAGCCTTGTATTAAGGGGAAAATAGCAGACTGGGTCTTGAAATATGTATCAGCCCATATGTTTTCCATGTAATCATCTTTTGATTAGAGATTAGAAGGCTGCAACTGAGCTTAATGTAATGCTGCGAAGACCTGGCTTGTATGCTTATCAACTTCTAGTATTACAAGGATGTGACATTAGTTCAGAATCACAGAACAGGCATAATATTTACAATGGGAATCTATTATCTGCTTAGCTTTGTCATATATCCCTTTCTTTAACTAAACTGATAAACTCATATTCTGGGATTTTCTTCCTTTTCGATTTATCAAAGCTCTTTTCAATCAGGTTTCACTGATTGGCATATGTAGGCAACAAGAACAAGAACAATCTTGTTTTTTTCATAGCACCGTTCATCCCAAAGTGTCCTGAGGGCTTTGAGAACTACTGTATAAACAGCACTACGCACAGGGACCATGTCATCCAAAAATGAAATTCAGCCAGCTTAGTATTGAAACCTGGTAAATGTTTCATAATTTACAATACTACACAGTGGGTTGAGACCGGTAGTGAAGAATAGCTTTTCTTTTATAATCTACAGGAGGAAACTAGATAAGTATTAGGTAATTACCTGAGCTAAGTTGGAATTTGGACAGGACATCAGGGTTAGCATATGTAGGGTGAAATCCTGGCTCCGTTTATATCAATTCCAAAACTCCCATTGACTTCTATGAGGCCACAATTTCCATCCTTCATCTTTAGAAAAATTCCATGGGATCTGGGATGGCCATGAGTGATTTCATCTTATTTCTGAAAGACTTTTATGTATCATTCAGTGTTACAGGGTTTCAGCATTATTCTGTCTTGACAAGTACGAGGGAGAAATATGGAAAGGACCAGTTATAGAAGAAGATAAAAAAAGGTTTTTACATTTTATTTTTATTGTTAGGTATCATTATAATTGGAAACTATGGACCAATGGGAGCTGCCGGGTGCTGAGCACATTTGAAATCTGTTATTCTCAAGTTTGGTTTACTATTAAAGTGGTTTGTAACAAATTTTATTTATGTGTCAGTGTTATGCAGGGTCAGCCAAGGTTTGAGATCCAGTTTTCATGAAAATAAATCTTTTTAAGTTGTTCATAAAGTTCAGAAACAACTTATACTAATTCTAACATTTTCTTGGTCTCAGCCTAGATTTGATGTTTTGTTTGTTTGTGTGTTTTTGAAAGGCTGAGCAAAATATAATCCAACATTTTTGAAGGGAAAAAGCACTTCTGAAGTACATTCTGATTAAGAATTGCATTCGTGCATAACTCAAAAATGGCCCAAACAATTTTCTTCAATTTAGTAGATCCTATTGAGATCTAAGAAAAAAGAAATACTTTAAGGGAATCCATTCTGTAGTTGTGATTTTTATGCAAATGCAATAGAATTTGCTGGTTTTTTTCCATTGACTTCAAGCTGCAGAAGTTTAGAAATTTGGGGAATTCTGTAGTATTTTAGTGTGAATTAAAGCTGCTATGATTTTTAAAGACTACTGTAATATCTATAGTGCAGCCAGGAGAAATGGTCTGGACCTCTTATGATCTAGAAGAAAGAGTACAGGGTTAGAAGCCAGGGACTCCTACATTCAACATCCCACTCAGCCGCTCACCATCCTTAACAATATTTTGAATGGTATTCAATATTTTTCAAACATTATACAACTATCCCCACAATACCACTCAGAGGATTCAATCTCCAAGTGGTTAAATAACAAACTCAAGGTGAGATGCAAGTCAGCATCAGAGGTAGGGGCCTCCTGATTCCAAGCTCCATACTTACAATATTATGGTGGCCAACAGCTAAGTCAATTAACCTCTCTCAGTCTCAGCTTCCAAAGTTGAAAAGGTAGGATAAATATACTTACCAACCTGAAAAAAATATGCACCCCTTGGCTCTTCTATTTAATGCAGAGCTGGAGCTTGATTTAGTGGCATTCTCATCTGTTGAGATGGGGAATTATGTGTAAAAGACAATTCATTTCACATCTGACATGTGAACCAGTTACCAGACAACAGACACTAAATGTGTTAGCACATCCTCTGTGTCTGCCTGGAAGACAAAAGCTGGATAAGAAAAAGGAGGAGGGAAAACAATACTGCTGCAGTGTACAGCAAAATCTCATAGCATATAAGCACAGTTTCCAAAACCCCACACATTTGATTCAGTTTACTCAGCAGTATGACTGAAGGAAGGTGATAGATCAGTGCCAAATTGAGTCTCTAAGGTGCCACAAGTACTCCTGTTCTTCTTTTTTCAGAGAACTGGGCCAATCAGATACATGTGGTACTGGACTGACATGGAAAAATTAAGCACTGTGGTCTAATAGCTTAGGCAATAATACCAAACCAGTTCAGGGACAAACTGTGCTCCGTTCTCCCATTGTAAATCCACATTTAGACACCACAATAAATGCCTGATTTTCTGAGGTTCTGAGCACCCATAGATTCTATTGACTCCAGTGTTGATAAATATTGGTAAATATTGATTTCAGTGGAAGCTGTGGTTGCTCAGCCCCTCTAAACATCAGGTCATTGATTTATCATTGTAGAAACCTAATCCTATGCATTGGAGTCAGAGGGCCAAATTCTGTTCTCAGTTCCACCACTTAAAAACAAGGGTAACTTCATGGAAATCATGAAAAGACAATACATTAAACAGATACTTTATTTGAGAAGCAACTACCATATTGATAACTTGCACTCAGTTAAAGAAAACTGATTGTAGGTTATTGTTTTGTGTGACAAAGTTCCTCCTCTATCTTGGTGGGTCCTGTGCTTATTGGCGGATTTTCTTGCCTCAGAGATTCACCATGTAGGTTGGGAAACTGCCCAGAGACCTTCCCCTGTGGAAGAATCCACAGTCCAGGTCAATTGGTAGGTTTGGGGGGAACCCGGGCTCGTCCTCTACTCCGGGTTCCAGCCCAGGGCCCTGTGGACTGCAGCTGTCTATAGTGCCTTCTGTAACAGCTGCATGACAGCTACAACTCCCTGGGCTACTTCCCCATGGCCTTCTCCAAACACCTTCCTTATTCTCACCACTGGACCTTCCTCCTGGTGTCTGATAACACTTGTGCTCCTCAGTCCTCCAGCAGCACACCCTCTCATTCTCAGCTCCTTGCGCCTCTTGCTCCCAGCTCCTCACACTCGCACCACAAACTGAAGTGAGCTCCTTTTAAAACCCAGGTGCCCTGATTAGCCTGCCTTAATTGATTCTAGCAGGTTCCTGATTACTCTAGTGCAGCCCCTGCTCTGGTCACTCAGGGAACAGAAAACTACTCATCCAGTGAACAGTATATTTGCCTTCTAATAGTCTCCGTACCCCACTGGTCTGGGTCTGTCACAATTGATAGATTTAACTTTGTTTAACTAACTAGTTAGCTGTTACTTCTTTAACCATAATTTCCAGCCTATTATTGAACAGAAAATCTAGGTCTTTCATATTTCTTTGGATATATTGAAGCTGCCATTCAATCAATGATGTACTTGAACCAGTCCTTCAGAGTAGTAAATTTCACTTTTATCCCAATTAATTTGGTAATTGACTATGGGTGCAAATTCTTCCATCATAGTTGTATTTCTAGTGGACTCCACACTGCTTTCTCATAGATTAGATTTAGTCTCACTATTGTTATGTAAATAACCTTGATATAGATCATTAAACTAGATATTTTCCTGCACAAAGAATGATATGAGTTTGTGATGGTTACCCATTTAAAAATAAAGTATGGACTATTGACTTTCAGTTCTGCTGCAGATAGCACTTTCTTCATCACATTAGAAATTTTGGCTGAGGCAGTGGTAGTAATAGCAAGGGACCAGAGTTCCATAAGAAATAGGAGTATAGTACATTTTCTAATTAGTGCATACTATGGTATTACTCACTGCAGTCCATTAAATTGATGATGCATCTGTTTACGACATCATATGCTCCACTTGAGCATTTGTACTTTGTGTCTTAAAAAATGAAAGATTAGCATTTTGTAACAATATCTAACATGTCTCTGTTTTCTTTTTTCATTTGTCTTGTAGTCTGACAGGCAGAGAAATTGTCAGTCCACAAGAGACCTTTTAAGTCTTGCAATATTTTTCCTGACATAAGCTTTATATATATACAAATACACAAGCACGAGAAGTTTAATATTAGAATGGAAATGTAGCAAAGCCAGAAACTCTACTGTTTTGCTCACTTTTTTTTGTAATAACTTAACCAAGCATTTGTGCATCAAACATATTTTAAAGGCCCTCCTGATCACAAGTCGCTCTTGTTAGCTCACTACCTTTAGACAGCTTGTGGACTCTGCATACAGTTACAAAATCATGCCTTTGTATCCGGTCAAGTTATTCAAAAGAAATCTGCCATGCAGTAGAGCCATTCAGAACAATTTTTGTTGGTTCCACCAATGGAAAGCTGCACAAAGGTGGACCTTTAATGCAAATGAATTTCTCTATGCCTTTGGACCTTTTCTCTGGTTTAAGGAGGCCAAAATATTAGCTTGATGCCCCCTTTACAGTAATTTTGTTGTAGCCAATGGATAATGTGGCCAAATGCTGCATTAACTGCCATCTGCATCAGCAACTTGTCAGCCAGGTGCAAGTACTCAGCTGGCAAAGCTGGCAAACTTTCTTCTGGTTTAATTCAAAAATATGGGGTCTTTCTCCATTTGACAGAAGCCCTCAATCAATATTTCAACATTTTAAAAGTTTTTAAATGATGCTGGCACTGTTTCCTCCCCTGGCTCCTTAGTGCAGTTCTTTATCACATCTAGTGCAATCCACATGATATTTACCATATTGTCCATCACACATACATAACTTTCAAGAGGAAGTTTGGATGGCACAGTCCTTGCAAAGGGAAGGGAATAGAGTAAAGCTAAAATCCAGCACTGGCATTCAACATGACAGGTCAAGAGCTAATATTTGTATCTTATTAATAAAGATTTCATCTAATGTGTGCCTATTCTGTGGGTGATCTGCGAACAACATTTACAGAATTCACTTTCAACCCTTCCCTAACAAAAATGGCTATTTCTGGAGTTTCCATGTAGCAATATTCTTGTTACAGATATTTTTTTGAAGTAATTGATAACTTCCTAAAGTATATTGCAAAAATTCCAAGGAATATAAAGATAGTTCTGACAACATGCTTCATGTTTCTGTAGTAGAGAGGGAATGAGATTATAAATATTAAGATAAGAAGGAAGGAATATAACTATTTATGAAAAGCAAATAAAATACTTTGAATGAAGAAAATATAGTATACAATTCAGCTGTTCCGGGTGACATACTGGCTAAAATGCACAGAGAATGAACAGATTTATTTACCAAACTATACACAATTCTTTTTTTTTTAAGTTATGGGAAGTAGAAATGCTTTTTGGGCTCCTTTTCCTGTACAGAGATCTGTGCAAGATTAGGCTGGATTGGATAGAATTAGGATTAGGGGAAAATAGCATATTAACATTCTCCCGAATAGCAAAAACAATAGCTTTAGGATTTACCATCCTGTGGCCTTTATTCTTTGTGTAATATAAAGTAGGAGTAAGAGAAAGAGTAGGTCTAAGAATTCCATGGTTTCTAGTTTATATGTTTGGTGCAGTTGTGTATGAGGTTTTCTGATTGTGAAAGTTGGATTTAATATGTGAAATTTGGATCAGATTTCAATCACCCCCAAATTAGTAGATATTTTAAACCTGGTTTTAATTAAACCCATTATAAAAGTGACAGTTGTTTACAAAATTCAGATACACATCATGTTGGGAGTTCAGTTCACACACACACACACACACACACAAATTATGAGTGGGATTATGTGCTGTGGTGTGGGGCTAAGTTCAGTAGTTCTGGTGGACCCTTCCAGTTCGTGTATTACTTTCCTAAAATCTCATGCTTTAAGATTTCAGCCAGTCACCTGTAGGGGCCAGGAAGGGAATATTTTTCCCCTGATGTCTTCTGGAGTTTTTAACTCTTTCCTTTGAAACATCAGAAATGGCCACAGCTGGAGGCAGAGCACTGGGTAAGGTAAGACAGTTCTCTGAGGTGGTGCTGAGAATTCTCTTTCTCAGGTGGTTGGATGGTGGGCCTTGCTCACATGCTCAGAATCTAACTTTTTGTAATATTCAAAGTTGGGAAGACATTTTTTCCTAGGTCAGATTGGCAGGGACCTTGGATTTTTTTCACCATCCTCTGCATCATGGGCCACAAGTCACTTGTGGATCATCTGGAATGTCTGCCATTGCAAAGGCTTCAGGCATTGATGAACCTCAGTTTTTCCTGTTCTCTGCCTGTGGCACACAATAGTTTAGTCTCCTTTGATCTAATTTTGGTTGCTGGGCTTGATGTGGGGGAGGCTCGGTAGTAGCTAGTGACTTCTGAAATAGAGAAGGTAGGCTATATGATCTGGAAGTACCTTCCTGCCTTAAACTATATAACTCTAAAGTAGTCCAAGGTGGCTGGAACCAGGATTTTGTTTTGGGCTCAACTCTGAAATCTGTGGGAGCTGGGGGTTGGGTGTGTTTATGTGTCCTGCTGGTTTACAGAGAACTTTGAAGAACACTGTGTGTGTAATATTTGTTGTTGGACATCCTTCCACTGTTATTTATTACTTGAGATAGTTACTTAAAAACAACACTATTGATTCTTAGGGTTTGTTCCTCATGCTTATTCATGACTTTAAGGCTAGGTCTACACTACCCGCCTGAATCGGCGGGTAGAAATCGATCTCTCGGGGATCGAATTATCGCGTCTCGTCGGGACGCGACAATCGATCCCTGAATCGACGCTCTTACTCCACCAGCGGAGGTGGGAGTAAGCGCTGTCGACAGGGAGCCGCGGAGGTCGATTCTGCCGCAGTCCTCACAGCGGGATAATTTGGCTCCGATAGATCGAATTTGCGTATCTTAAATCGACCCCCCCCCATAGTGAAGACCTGCCCTAAGTCTTAATTCTCCATTTGTGACATTATCTTCCTCTCCAATTATATTATTTATTATTTGGATGATAGAAGTTCCTAGAAGTCCCAGTCATGAACCAAGATATCATTGTGCCACAGTTTGCAATTGTGAGGTCATCAAATAATGATTATGATTTCAAGTGGTATCCTCTGCAGCAGGAGGAACTAGACATGAGGCAGTTGAGGAACAAAGATCTTATGATTGGGAAATTACCCCTTTCAATACACCTGACAGGAAGTGGAATGAAAATATGACATATACGTATTATCTGTAAATGCAGTTTACTGTAAGGTATCAGTGGCTTTTTTTCTCCAAAGAAGAAAAATTAAAAAGCAATGTTACCTTTCTATGGTGGTTGAATATATTATACTTTCTCATATAATAAAATATGGCAAAATAAAAGAAGAGAAAGGTGAAAAGGGACCATGTCATTAAGCAAGTCAGGTGAATAGGGATATTTCCAGATGTCTCCAGCATATAATGATAGATTTTAGGGCTGTCCATCAGCAGAGAATTTTAACAGTCCAATGCAAAAGGCATAAATGTGTATCACACGGAAGTGGCCAGCAACAGAATCATCCAAGCAAGAACAGATAGAAGCCAAAGTTCTTCACTGGCAAAAAGTAGCTCTAGTACATGCAAAATATGATTTTCTAGAGATAAAACAGAATCCATAAATATCTCAATAATATAAAACACATGTTCCAGTGGATTTTTATTCAGATAAAATGCCAAATGGAAATTCTGCACTCTAATAATACTGGTAAGAGCCAACAATTCTCAACCAGAAAATAATAAAATTGTCCCCATTCCTGATCTCTATTCCCCTAGCCGTGAGCTTCATACTGCTGCTATTCAGTATCTACATTTAGAGCTGGGCTGCCAGCTGGAGGCAGTCAAATCAGGAGTAGTGCCAGTAGTTGCTGAAAAAGACCAGGAAAAGGCTGTTGTAGAACAACATACAATACCAAACATACTCTTCCAATTTTTTTTTTCTTTAGCTCAAGCCTATAATTATTCAAATAGCATCAAAACTAGAAAAAGGATAGCCAACCCAGGGGCAACAGGAAAAGCCAACAGCTATAGTGAAGTGTGTGAAACTTCCAGCGATCCAATTTGAATTAGTTCAGATTCTTGTCCAAACCATCCGAACCTTTTCAATCTCCATCATTGAATTTGTCCTCCCTAAAGAAGAGTCTCTCTCAAAAGTTCACTTATAAATATAGACAGACATCACAGTGTCTTCAGAAGCAAGTGCCTCAGGAAAATACTAGGTATTAAATAGAATGACTAGTCTCAGCATGTCTTATAAATTCAGAAAGTTCAACAATTCATTATCTCCAAAATTATCCAGGAAAAAAAAAAGGAAATATCTGGGACTTGTGTTATTAATGAAGCCAGAGATCTGTCATGGCAGGCATACCATTGGATAGCTGGAGGAACACACAAAAGGAGCCCTGAAAGGATCCCTCCTCTCAACATTACTCAGAAAGCTAAAACTTAAAAACATAGAGGAAATTCAAACAATGGCCCAGGATAGACAGGGATGGAGGATCCTTGTCCATGCCCTGGCTTTGATCTCCCATGATGCTTATGGGCATCCCTTAACCACATCCACACAAATCATGGCAGATGTGGATACTTGCTGCACAAATAGAAAGTTAAAGACTGTCCAGTGTGTGACTGTGGTCACCCAGAATAGACCATGGAACATATAACAACTCAATGCCCAATTCACAAATATGAAGGAGGCATCACAACCATTCACTCTGGTACTCCTGACACAATTGTCTGGCTTGACCATCTGAATGTACAATTATAATTGTTGCTCTACATCTACATTAGCCATACAAAGAAGAAGACTGTGTAGGACAAGAAATACCCCGCAAGAAAATAGTAATGTCAAGACTCAAAGATTGCATACAAGTATTCAACAGTTGTCAAGTATGGTGTGTACCAACTGTCTTCTTGGCTTGCCACACAGCACGTTTGAGATGGCTATGTTTCAGTAGTGTATGTGAATCATTTGTAAAGAGCTTGGGATCCTTTGCAATGAAAGATGTTACACTCAGCAATTGTGGATTATTACTTATTCATATACATTTCTTGCCATTTGGCTTAAATGCATTCAGCCTGTTTAGCAACAGCAGAAATCTTGTTCAATCTGTTTTGTTGTGCTGCTAAGAGTGACTAAACATATTTTTGTCAATTGATCAATTTATTGAACCTCCATGGGAAGAGACTATATGTGTTTGTTGTTTTTTGCCATATGTAGAGATACCAGACCCTAGTTTGCATGAGCCCTTCAAATGCTAGTCACATGCAATCCTGCCAATACTGTGGTTTACTTTTATGGAGTCTGTAATTTAACAAAATAACAGGACAGCTTAGAGAATATTTACTTTATTATTTTCATTTGCTTAAAGAACAGACTATAAAACGAGCTTTAAATAGCATCTCCATCTACTTACTTAACTGTGATTGGAACTTCAAGTGTCTATAGAACTCAGGCCCTAAACACCACATATAAATAATCATCTAAAATAATGAATGTCTCCTACCTAGACATCTTGTTTGAGCCTTAGCAAAATTAAGGACTGTGCACTTTCCTTGTAACTGTGATCAGCATCCATAGTCATATCTAAAGTTCAGATATATTATGGTTGTACTAAATACTATATAATTCCAAAACCCAGCAAAGCACAGCATTTGCTGTAGAGTGACCACAATCCTGGGTTACTGACACCTTTGCTATTTATAATACCTGATTTTCAGAGTTTTTTGACATTTCATATAATTAAATATTACAATTTCCTTGAAATTGAGTTGGCATCAATAAAACCTAGTTATTAACTTGTTCAAAGCTCCCCAAACTGTGGCAGCCTGTGAGCATTCAGAAAGTTTGCATTGCTCCTGAAATTACTATGGATTTGTATTTTAAATTAGGGTTCAGAAAGCCTCCCTCACAGTCAACCCATCTCAGACTGTGATCTCAACAGATCTCACCAGCTAAGAAGAGCAGGGGCCTCCTTTATACTTGGAAAGGAGGGTGTTGTAGGGTGACATGATCCCTTTTAGATGCTACAGCTTATCTCCCAGAGATGGTGGAATTAGTGTGAGCCAGGGCTAATAAGAGACATCTGAATAGTAACTGGGGCATAAGTATCAGCTGAAAGTTTTTGCCTAGTTGATGGCTATCATCTGGGGAGAATGAAGTTAAGAAGACAAAGTGTTAGAGCTTGAAAAGAGAAAATGATACTGAAAGAAAGAAGTCAGGAACAAAGATAGTTGGAGACATAGGGAAAAGGAAGTTCTCTGGATGACCAGCCTTGAGAGAAACGCAGTGATTGAAGGTAGTTAGAGTGTAGGGAAAGTCAATTCCCCTGTTTAGTTGACCCTGAAAAAAGGGCAGGACTAAAGAAAACCTGGGCCTTATTGGAAACCAAACATTCCTGTGCAGTGGGACTTGGAAGGAAAAGAGAGTCAGGACTAACACTAATCAGTCTCTATGGGGCAAAGGCCTGGGAGAGGGGATAAGGAGGCCGGCATAAAGAAGTGGTGACTCAGAGACCCTAGTGGCTGAAGGACTGTTCCAGTGGTGGCCAAAGGTTGGATTGATGAGGTAGGATACTATAACATTGGAAGGGGCCTGACACTAGCAGGAGTGTGCTCAGATGGTCAGGTTTCAGTTAAAACTATGTATCTGGGAAGCAATTAGGGAATGCTCTGGACTGTTATGCTTTGTGACAGAGCTTCAAGTAAACCCACATACTTCTGCAGGAACTGTCTTCTAGGTCTGCAATTAATCTGTAACTCAGTGTGAAGCCATGAGTCACTCTACAATTGGTTATGCCACCTTGCACATGAGATCCAAAAGTGAGGTCCCTTACTTCATAAGTATCAGAGGGGTAGCTGTGTTAGTCTTGCATCTGAAGAAGTGAGGTTCTTACCCACGAAAGCTTATGCTCCCAATACTTCTGTTAGTCTTAAAGGTGCCACAGGACCCTCTGTTGCTTTTTACTTCATAAGAACATTAATGGTGCTGTGTGATTTTCCACCAGAAAAGAGACATTAATTCCAGTGCTGTGGCCATATGCCAGCTTAGTTATGTTCTGTCAGCTGTGACAGACCCAGACCATTGGGGTACAGGAGTCTGGTAGAGGGCAAATATACTGGTCACTGGATGAGTACTTTTCTGTTCCCTGAGTGACCAGAGAAGGGGCTGCACTAGAGTAATCAGGAACCTGCTAAAACCAGTTAAGGCAGGCAGGCTAATTAGGACACCTGGAGCCAATTAAGAAGGAGCTGCTAGAATCAATTAAGGCAGGCTAACCAGGGCACCTGGGTTTTAAAAGGAGCTCACTTCAGTTTGTGGTGTGAGTGTGAGGAGCTGGGAGCAAGAGGTGCAAGGAGCTGAGAGTGTACTGTTGGAGGACTGAGGAGCACAAGCATTATCAGACACCAGGAGGAAGGTCCAGTGGTGAGAATAAGGAAGGTGTTTGGAGGACGCCATGGGGAAGTAGCCCAGGGTGTTGTAGCTGTCATGCAGCTGTTACAGGAGGCACTATAGACAGCTGCAGTCCACAGGGCCCTGGGCTGGAACCCGGAGTAGAGGGCGGACCTGGGTTCCCCCCAAACCTCCCAATTGACCTGGACTGTGGGTTCTTCCAGAGGGGAAGGTCTCTGGGCTGTTCCCCAACCCACATGGTGAATCTCTGAGGCAAGAAAATCCGCCAATAAGTGCAGGACCCACCAAGATAGAGGAGGAACTTTGTCACACTGGTGTCAAGAATAGGATCTTGGGGTGCACAGCGCGGCGGAAGAAGGAGAGTGATTTAAAAAAAACAAAAAGGGAGAGGGTTTATTTTTTTTCACCATCATGGATGATGTAGTGCGGGCACTGATGCAAGCTACAGCAGCCCAGCAGGAGGCTACCCGTGTCCAGGCAGCCGCCCAACAGGAGGCAGAACAGCTGCAGCAAGAGACTAGTCACCTGCTGATGGACCAGGCTGCTCAAGACTGAGCTATGTTGCGGGAACTGGTAAACCGGGTAAAGTCCCTTACAGAGCTGAATCATGGCCATGACGGGACACGGCTCATATGGGCAAGCCATTGGCTGCAGAAAATGACATGGGAGGATGATGTAGAGGCATACCTTCTGGCCTTTGAGAGGACAGCCCTATGGGAGGCCTGGGCTCGAGATCAGTGGTCTGGCTTACTTGCCCCACTCCTGTGTGGGGAGGCCCAGAAGGCCTACCATGATCTGCCTGAAGAGGCTGTGGCAGACTACCCCAAGCTGAAAGCAGAGACCCTGGCACGAGTCCTACGATGGTTCTTCTGGACCGGAGTACATGAAGAAGTGCAGAGGTACTGTGCCTCCTGCCCAGAGTGTCAGCTGCACAGTCCCCGTCTCTACTTGAGGGCACCTTTAGTACCCCTTCCCATCATAGAGGTCCCCTTCAAGCGAATAGCCATGGACCTAGTGGGACCCCTGGACAAGGCGGCTCGGGGCCACCAATATATACTTGTTGTTTTGGACTATGTTACTCGCTACCGAGAAGCCATCCCCCTGCGGAACACGGCCTCTAAAACTATAGCCAATTGCCCGAATGGGGCTACCGAAGGAGATATTAACCAACCAAGGAACCCGATTTATGTCGAAGCTAATGAAGGACCTCTGTACGCTGCTCCATATACATACCCTGAGAACTTCAGTCTACCATCTGCAGACTGATGGGTTGGTAGAAAGGTTTAACCAAACCCTCAAGGCTATGATAAGAAGGTGGTAAGTCGGGACGGGAAGGATTGGGACACCCTACTACCTTACCTTATGTTCGCTATCCGGGAGGTACCTCAGGCCTCAACTGGGTTTTCCCCCTTCGAGTTATTATACGGGAGTCACCCCCGTGGCATACTAGATATCACCAAAGAGATCTGGGAAGAGGCACCCCGGGTTAAACTAGCAGCACCAAGCCCCAGGAGGGCCCAAGTGGAAAAAGAGAGATCTGAAGGCCCATCAGAGGCCACAGAGAGTTGGAGCACTGAAGGAGAAGAGGATCGTGCTGTTAGACTGCCCAAACCAAGAGATCAGGGAATGCCTAGGGCTCCATACAGATGTTATGCCTGCGGGGAGTGGGGACACATAGCTGCACAGTGTCCCAATGCTGAGGAGCCTATGCAGTGTAACCTGGGGAACTGGGCAGATCCATGCTCCTTAATCCACCTAGTGAGGGTCTCACTAACACCACATATGTATACCAGACCAGTGAAACTAAATGGGGTAGGGACCATGGCACTGGTTGATTCGGGGAGTGCTATCATGCATATCTCAGAGAAGCTTGTGAAGCGTAGTCAGCTGCTGCAGGCTAAACGTACAGGGATAACATGTGTCCATGGGACAGTTAGTTACTACCCCACCATCCCAGTAAAAATCGAGATCCAAGGGAACACTACTGAGGTAGCAGCAGGTGTAGTGCCTAAACTCCCATACCCGGTGCTCATAGGCAGGGACTTCCCAGGGTTTGGAAACTTACTCCCAGTAGGGGAATTGGAGAAAGATGGGGACCCTAAAATTGGTGAGTCATCCACAGTAGACTATCAACCTGCAATCTTCTCTGAAATATCCCCAGATTTGTTCTCCACTCCCAGACAGGGCAGAAAGACAAAAAAGAGAAAGAAGGGAAGCTAAGGCCTTGGGAACCTGAATACTGATCCAAAGCCAGAGGGTCGCTCTTGTAGGTAGGCGGATCCACGCGGCTGAAAAGGAGGCCACTCAGGAGGGAGAAGCACCTGAGTCTGACCCCCACCCTAATGCGTCTGAACCAGTAGAAGCAACAGAGACTGGGCCCCTAGATCTTGGGCAGATTAGCCCCAGGAGAGGAAATTTTGGATGGGACCAGGCCGAAGACCCAAGGTATAACAACATTAGGAAGGAGGTGACTGAAATAGATGGGGTCCCCATGGAAGGGAAAACCCAGGGACCAGGACCCTACTTCATAATGAAGAAGGATCTCTTATACAGGGTTGCACCAGTACAGGGGAGTAGCTGGAGCAGCAGCAGCTGCAGTTGTGGGGAGAGCCAAGGGACTAGTAGCAGGAGGAGCAGCCCCATCCCTCCCTCCAGAGGGTTACAGGAGAGTGATCCTATTGGGATCCAGGAAGTGGGCGGGCGAAGCCCACCCACTGCTGACGGATCCCCCCCAGCCCAAGGGGGGGGGGGTCCACAGGACCTGGGGACCAAAAAATTATGGGGGACAACTAATAAAAGAACAGGGACAGGAGTGAGGTCAAAGGGTCAAATGAAGCAAACCAGATGGGGATACTGAGCAGAGAACCTCGGACAGCACCCACTGCTCCTCGAAGGCATCAAGGGAGCCAGCGGATGCGGCCCAGAGGAACTCTGCCCGGATACGTGAACGAACGGAGAACCTGAAATAGGCCCCACAGTCACAGGAGACTCCATCGGCCAACTTCCTCACTCTGGTTTTATAGATGGCCAGTTTCGCTAGGGCCAGGAGGAGGTTGACCAGGAGGTCCCGTGACTTTGTGGGGTGACTGATAGGGAGTACATAAATAAAAAGGTGAGGAGAAAAGTGCACCCAAATCTTAACAAAATATCCGTGAGGAGCCGGAATAGGGGCTGCAGCCTGGTGCACTCCAGGTAAACATGCAAAAGGGGCAGGTGTCTGGGATAGGGGTAAACCGCGCCAAGTACACTCCCGTGCTCACAGCTCCGTGAAGGAGCCGCCAACTAATGTCCCCGCTGGGCTTCAGGATCAGAGCAGAATAAAGGCTGGCCCACTGGGGCTCCTCACCCTCCAGAGGTGGCAGAAGGTCCCACCACTGAGGGTGAGGACATGAAGAACATGGAGCACGAGCGTGTATAGATGTTACCTTGGCGCGGTCCGGAACAGAACCGGCTGCAGATCGTGCAGTCGGCTCATGGCGAAGGGATGAGGAGGGGGCCGGTTGGGTCCACAGGGCAGGGGCCTGATGAAAAAGTCTGGAGGGCTCGGAGTGGAGGGTGGGCGGGGCGTGCCCTCTCGCAGGACCCGGTCGAGAGAGTCCCGAGCAGCGGGCGGCAAAGCGGCCCTCACCTCCCTCGAAGGGAGAGACACCCGAACAGTCCTGTCCATTTCCGGAGCCGCTCCAACACCCTGCCCTCTAAACCTAGCCAGTTCTCCGGTGGAGACGGATGCGTGGCAGAAAGGTAAACGCCAAGATAGAGCAGCGGATCCACGCTCCACCTGATGACCTGAAGCACGGGTGGGATGGAGCTCGCCTGCCACCCGTCCCCTACCACCAGGCCAGAGCTCTTGACCCAGTTGACCCAGGCGGAGGAGGCCGCCGAATAGATGGTCTGGCAAGCCTCCACCCACACCAAGTTGTCTGGGTCCTGGACCACGAGGAGCACATCGTCGGAGTACGCCGACACGACCAGCCGCAGCTCCAGCTCCCGCAGCACCAACCCCGTCAACCTCCTACGGAGGAGACAGAGGAAGGGCTCGATCGCCAGAGCATACAGCTGGCCCGAGAGGGGGCACCCTTGACGTACTCCTCGCCCGAAGCTGACCGGTTCGGTCAGGGTCCAGTTGAGCCTGACCAAACACTCTGCAGAGGCGTACAGCACATGGAGAAAACCCACAAACTGGGACCCAAAGCCAAACGCTCGCAGAGTGCCCAGGAGATACCCGTGGTCCACCCTGTTGAACGCCTTCTCCTGATCCAGGGACAGGAGGGAGAATGACAGACCATCCCTATACCCGAGTTCCAAGAGGTCCCGGACCAGATATAATTTGTTGAAGATGGTGCGGCCCGGGACGGTGTAGGTCTGGTCTGGGTGGATCATGTCCGCCAGCACGGACCCTAGCCGCAGCGAGATGGCCTTTGCTAAGACTTTATAGTCCATGCTGAGGAGTGAGATGGGACATCAATTCCGTAAATCGCGGAGGTCCCCCTTCTTCGGCAATAAGGCAAGGACGGCTCGCCTGCACAAAAGAGGGAGGACCCCACCCTGCAAGGACTCGGCCCAGACAGTGACAAGTTCCAGGCCGAGGACGTCCCAAAACACGCGGTAGAACTCCACGGTCAGCCCGTCCATGCCCGGAGATTTATTGGTGGGCATGCGGCGGAGGGCTTCCGAGAACTCGGCCAGAGTGAGAGGCAGCTCCAGCCGGTCTCGGTCACCCGCGCCAACCGTCGGGAATTCATCCCAGAGCATTCTGCGAGCGTTAGGATCGGTCGGATCCGGGCAGAAAAGGCCTGCGTAGAAGGCCCTGGCCCTCCCGCACATCTCTGCCGGATCCGTGAGGGGGGTGCCATCCTCTGCTAGAAGGCAGGTGATGTGCTTCTTGGCCCCCCCCTCTTTTTCTCCAGGGTGTAGAAGAAGCGGGAGCCGCAATCTATCTCCCGAAGGAGGTGGATGTGGGATTGAACAAAGGCACCTCGGGCCCGATGGTCCTCGAGGGTCCGGAGCTCCTCCCGCTTCTCCCGGCACGGTCCACAGAGGGATGGATCACCGGGGCTGGTGGCCAGACGCCTCTCCAGCTCTAAGACCTCCCATTCCAACTGCCCTATCGCCTCATCCCTCCGTCGGCTAGCGCCCCGGGTGTAGTCACGGCAGAAGAGCCGGGTGCGCACCTTCCCCAGGTCCTACCACCGCCGCGCCGAGGGAAAGGGACGCCGCTGCCCTCGCCAGGCCAGCCAGAACTCCCGGAAGGATGCCACGAAGCCCACATCCTCCAAGAAGCTATTATTAAAGTTCCAATAGGCCGGCCCCGGCCTCTCCCCGCAGAGAGAAGCTGTCACGGTGGCCAGATGGTGATCTGAAAAAGGGGCCAGCCAGATGCTGGAGGAGTGGGCCCGGGAAAGATGGAAACGTGACATGTAGATGTGGTCCAACCGGGAGTGGCATGAATGATGGACCTCCACCCGGACAAAAGTGAACGTCGAAATGTCATCCGGGTGGTGGTCGCGCCAGACGTCCACCAGGGAGTGATGTTCAATGATCTCCAGGAGGACGTCCGCAGCGGCCGGGTGCTGATCAGTCCCCGAGCAGTCCCGTTCCTCGAGGTTGGCGTTAAAATCCCGGCCAGGACCAGGCACTCATGAGGATCCAAGGTGCCGAGGAGGGCGGATGCCTGCTGATAAAAAACGCAGCCTCTCTGGGCCCGATGTCGGGGTGTAAACAAACAAACAAATAATGGAGATATCCCATCTCCTAGAACTGGAAGGGACCTTGAAAGGTCATCAAGTCCAGCCCCCTGCCTTCACTAGCAGGACCAAGTACTGATTTTGCCCCAGATTCCCAAGTGACCCCCTCAAGGATTGAACTCACAACCCTGGGTTTAGCAGGCCAATGCTCAAACCACTGAGCTATCCCTCCCCCCCCAGACCCTAGGTACATACTGAGGTAGCATGCAGACCTGGAGGTGCAGCAGGCAGCCTAGTACAGCCTCGGCGACCCCCAACACCTCAGGCCGTAGGTCGGGGGAGAACAGGGTCACCACTCCAGCCGTACGAACTGTGAGTTGGCTAAAGTAGACCCTGTCTCCCCACTCCAGCTGCCAGCTAGCTTCAGCGGCCAAATCTGTATGGGTCTCCTGCAGGAAAATCAGAGTACCCCCCCTCCCGAAGGAAGGAGAGCACCTGGCTCCTGCGGAGACCCATCCTACAGCCCCGGATGTTTAATGTTGCAAAGATGATCGGTGCCATGAGGAGGGCTGGGGGGGGATCCTCGCTAGCAGAGACACCTACGGCCTCCGTCGGGCCGCGCAACAATCCGTGACCTACCCCGTGGGCGATTAAGGAGTCACGGAAGAGGCGGACACGTTGGTAGGCTGCAGCGGCCTGCCTCCCGGTCCTCTTACCCTCCCCCATGAGGGCCCTCGTGGCCCGGAGGATCTGATGAAAATCTCCCCCACCGCTGGAGTGCAAGCTGTACCTTGTTGCGGGAGCCACAGACATCCTCAAGGACCTCCCGTAACTCCTCTCTCAGCGTATGGGGGAGTGGGATTACTGATCTATGGCTTTCCCCCAGTGGGGCCCCTGTCACAACCCCGTGGCCCACCAAGACAGGCAAACAGGGGGAAGACCCTCGACGTGGCGTCCGATGGGCCGACGCCACGTGACCTGCCTCAGATCCTGGCTCAATGGGGAGCGGCGGAGGGAAAATAGCAGCCCCTGGTGGGTTGGGACAGGGAAAAACAAAGGCCGCTCCTTGGGGGTCATCCTCTGGGATATGGAAGGAGACAGCCCCAGGGGCGGCAAAAGCATCACGGGAAGTGGAGGGGACAGGGACAGGGTCGGTGTCAGGGGCAGGGACGGAATCAGGAATAGGGACAGGGGAAGGGGTGATATTGGGATCAGGGGTCCCAGCAGCCAGGCCACTGGGTGTGTGGGGGGGACACCCCGCAAATGGGCTCAGGGATTTGCGGGGAGGGAGGTGGGCCCTCGGCTCCAAGGCAGATGGTAAGGCCACGGCAGCCGTAGGTGGAGAATCAACAATGGGGCCCCCACCCGGAAAGGAGGTCGGCTGCCCCTCAGCCACGAGGGAGTCACCTGGTGACTCGGGTCCCGGCTGCGCAGCACTGGCCGTCGCCTCAAGAGGCTCAGCAGCCGCTAGCGGGGTGCCATCTGTGGCCTGGTTGGTGGAAGAGTCCAGGGGCTCCTCGGAGGCGGGAGCAGAGGCAGTGGATAAGGGGACAGAACATGGGGAAAGGGGGGCCGAGGCGAGGTCGCTCAGATCGAGGCCCGCTGGCAGAGGGTCGTCCTCCCCCTGGGTAACTGGGGTCAGACCCAGGGCCTCGATCTCCTCATAAATGGAAGGGAGATCACCTTCCACCACCCCAGGGCTCTCCCCATCAGCACCCGAAGCAACGCTCGCCTTGCTGCTTGCATGGGCTTCAGACTGTAAGGGAGCGAGAGGGGCCCCATCAGGGCCTTCCATAGGAAGGGACTCCGGAGGAGGGGCAATATTACCTTCCACGGCATCCCCAACTGACACCAGTGAATGGGAATTGGCAGGGGGCAAAGCGGAACGCTCGGCATCCCTGCTTCCCCTGTACTAAGGGCCAGCCCTCCATGGAATCATCTGGGGGCTGGCTAACAGGGGTCGGGTTAGAGAGCAAGGGCGAAGGCTCAGGGAATCGGGGAGGCAATGGTGGGGCAGCATGTAGGAGGGAGGATTCTCCCTGGGGCATGCCCTTTCCTATGCCCGGCGGTATCCCTACCTCACCCTCCTCCACAGGCCCCACCAGATCATAGGCGGCAGAGGCGGGGCCCTCCCACTCATCTGGGCACACTGGGGGAGATACCCCTTGTGCCCGAGTGGAAGCATTGGTGGGCCGGAAAGGAGGAGGGGCGGCTTTGGGCACCGGGCAGCCAAGGGCACCGGCGATGACGGGGCCGGCGCCCTGCCGGGGCTCAGGGGTCCCGGATGCTCCTCCGTGCCGGGCCAAGGGGCAGTCCCTCCGGATGTGTCCCATCGCCCGGCAGAGGTAGCACCGGTCTCCCCCGTCGAATAATGCACCCGGTAGCGGGCCCCCGGTAGGGGACCAAGAAGGACCCCTCGAGCACCTCATCATCACGTGCCGCCGGCGGCAGTTGTAACTGTACCTGCCAGCGGAACGAGAGGACGTGACTGAGGGCGGGGTCTTTGCAGTCCAATGGGAGAGGGCTGACCACGGAGATCGGCCTCCCCAGGGTCGAGAGGGCAGGTAACAGGGCAACATTAGGAAGGAAGGGAGGGGACAGAAGTCAGGACCAGTCGGGCACCCAGGTCTTCTAGCAGCTCCAGGGGGACGAACACGCCCCCCACTGCCAGGCCCTTCTCCACCGCCTCCTGGGCTGCGGCTGCCGATGCTAGGAAGAAGACGACATTTCCCTACATCTTGGAGGCCGCCACAATGGCCGTGGGCCCCACCACCCTCACCAACGCCCGCACATAGGTCTCCACGTGGGGCAAGGTGGGCATCAGGAGGCAACGGACGCCGTGCTTCCTGGACAAGGTGGGGAAGGGTCCCCGGCCACTATAGATGGTAGCAGAGGCTGTGATCGGTTGAGATGATGATGCAGCGTCAGGCAGGGCAGCAGGGGAGGACAAACACTGGAGGGGGCAGGGAGAGGGGAAGCAGGTCGACTAGGTCGAAACTAGGCTGCAGGCAGGGGAGGAGGGCGCCTATAAGGGGATGGGCTGGATGGGGGCGGGACTATCAAGGACTAGGGGTCAGTCACTGACTTGGGGAGGGTTTCCGGCTCCTCTAGTTGTACCAAGGAAGGGGGGATATAACAGCATTGGGGGGTGCAGTGAGACAGGATCAAACTAAAACGGGGAGGGGCACAAGCGCAAGGGAGGGGACATGGGTGCACAAGGGGAGGGGCTAGTCAGGGCAAGGGGACCGCAAGGGGAGGGCAACAATCAGGCTGGGAGTGGGGCAGAGGAACGACGGGGCTAGCTTCAAAGGCTGGGGCAGGTCAAACAGATAAAGGCTGCAGTGGGAAAGGGCGGGGCAGGCAAACAAACTGGAGCTAGCAAGGGGCTGGGGCAACGGAAAGGGGAAAAAGGCTGTAAGGGGCAAATGGGTAGGCAGCAGGGGCAAAGCTGAGGGCTTGCTGCATGGGGGAGGGGGTCAATCCAAAAGGGGGGGCACGTGCACCCATGTGCGCTTGCAACAAAAAGAAAGTCCTTGTAAGCTGGCTGCTGTATCAGGCCCAATGGTGGCAACAGGGCATGGCAAGCCTAGGTGAGCAGCTGAGTCCCAGAGGCAGGAGCTCGAGGCAGATGGTGAGTAGCCAGTGGGGGTGGTGGAGGGGGCAACGATGATGATGGTGGTGGGGGTTGGGGAGGACACAAATGGACCAGGGGTCAGGCTCCACAACACACCACTTGTGTCCCTACAAACACAGTCTAGACCCCCACCACAAGAGCACAGTTCAAAATTACTCACTTCATGAGGGCCCCCTCCATGGTGGTTTGTAGAATTCCTACTCGCTCCCCCACTGGTAGATGGTCCTCTTCTTCTCCTCGGGACTCCAGCAGCTCCCCAGCAGCAAACACAGCAGATTTAGGCAGCAGTCTGGTGGCCAGCAGGAAGGACTCCTCTCAGGTTTTGGTGGTGTTCACAGCAACAGGAGCAATGGCTGGGGTCCCTCCCTCCCCTCCTCTGGGGAATGGGCCAGTACCCCCCCCCAAGGGGCTGTAACTGGAGCAGCAGCAATCAAGGGTGTGGGGGGGGGGGTCTAGCAGCCAGCCAGCAAGCAGGTAGCAGAGAACGGGGAGTGGGGCCTGGCCCAGCCAGGGGAGTAGCTGGAGCAGCTGCAGTTGTAGGGAGAGCCCAGGGCCTAGTAGCAGGAGGACCAGCCCCCTACCTACCTTCCTCTAGGCCAGAGGGCTACAGGAGAGTAATCTATGGGAGAGATCTATCAGCCTCAGATTAAGCAGGTTTTCTGTTCCCTGAGTGACCAGAGAAGGGGCTGCACTAGAGTAATCAGGAACCTGCTAGAACCAGTTAAGGCAGGCATGCTAATTAGGACACCTGGAGCCAATTAAGAAGAAGCTGCTATAATCAATTAAGGCAGGCTAATCAGGGCTGAGGAGCTGGGAGCAAGAGGTGCAAGGAGCTGAGAGTGAGGGTGTGTTGCTGGAGGACTGAGGAGTACAAGCATTATCAGACACCAGGAGGAAGGTCCTTGGAGGAGGCCATGGGGAAATAGCCCAGGGTGTTGTTGCTGTCATGCAGCTGTTACAGGAGGCACTATAGATAGCTGCAGTCCACAAGACCCTGGGCTGGAACCCGGAGTAGAGGGTGGGCCCGGGTTCCCCCCCAAACCTCCCAATTGATCTGGACTGTGGGTTCTTCCGGAGGGGAAGGTCTCTGGGCTGTTCCCCAGCCCACATGGTGAATCTCTGATGCAAGAAAATCCACCAATAAGTGCAGGACCCACCAAGATAAAGGAGGAACTTTGTCACACAGCCTAATTTCCATTTTGTGGATATGGGGTTCAGATTCACTGTTTCCTTTCCTAAACTACTAAATAGTACTGCTTTGCACTTTTAGACATGTTAGATTATTGTGACTTGTCTGCAGTTCCCTGCATTTCACACAAGAAGGCTTATATCCTTGACTTAAATTTTCCAAAGTGACTAGTTGGATGCACAATTGGTGGGTGCGCAATTTAAACCATGCCCAATATTCAGAAAGTGCTGAGTATCTGGCCTCCAAAAATCACTCTTCTTTCAGGAGCATCATCAGTGCACCTAAAAACTGAGGCACCCTGAATCACTAATTATTATGGGCGGTTTGTTTTGGTTTTCAAATTGCCTAACTGCCATTTACTTTGGATGGGACTTATGTTCCTAAGGCACTTAGGTGTCTTTGAAAATCTTACCCCTAGATGTATAAATAACTGATAATATGCATATAATCCATAACTATGTGTATTTTTCAACCTCCTAATACATTCAATGTATGGTAAAAACTGAATGATGTAACTTTACACTACTGTAAAATTACTAACCTAACCAGCTTGAAATAAATAAATAAAAAGAATAATGGAGATATCCCATCTCCTAGAACTGGAAGGGACCTTGAAAGGTCATTGAGTCCAGTCCCCTGCCTTCACTAGGAGGACCAAGTACTGATTTTGCCCCAGATCCCTCCCTCAAGGATTGAGCTCATAACCCTGGGTTTAGCAGGCCAATGCTTAAACCACTGAGCTATCCCTCCCCCCAATATATGGGGTTCAATTCCTTTCTTTTGTTTTGTGTGGGCATTTGTTACTCCTGAGGAAATTCTGCACCAAAAAAATAAAAATTCTGCACAAAATATTTTAAAATTCTGCAAATTGTATTTGTTAAGTAAATGTGGAGGTTCCTGCATGGCCTTGGGGAGCACAGGCCACTGGCTGCACAGAGGTGGGAGATCACTGTGCAGCTCCCCTGGGACATGGACTCAGCAGTGAGGCTGCACCCAACCCTGACACAACGCAAGGACCAGGCCTGTCCCAGAAACACCCCAGGGCCCTGCCCCTCTGTGCCCGGTGTGCCAGGTGTGGGCAGGCAGGCTCAGCAAAGCAGGATCCAAGTGTGGAGGGGCTTATTGTCGGGGGATCCGGATGTGGATTGAGAGGGTTCTGTTTAGGGCAATCTGAGTGTGTGTGGCTCAGTGGGGGATCTAGGTATGGGGGGGATCTGGATGCACAGGGCTTGTTGAAGGGTTCTGGGTGAAATGGTAATAGGACTCTGCATGGGGGTCCAGGTGAAGATGGCTGGGCTCAGAAGGGGTGTCTGGGTGTATGAGGGATAGAGCTCAGAAGAGGGGTCTGGGTGTGCGGTGCTCAGTGGAGGGTCCAGATGCTGGGGTAGTGGGGCTCAGTGGGGTGGGGATCCAGGTGCATCTGGTTGGGACTTGGTAGGGTGGGGATCTGGGTGCAGGTGGCTCATTGGGGTGGTCCAGGTACAAGGGGATTGGGGATGATCGGGGTGGGTTCTGGGTGCAGGCGGTTGAGTCTTGGCAGGAGGGTCTGTGTATGAGGGGATTTGGATTCATGGGGGCTGGACAGATGGGGGACCAGCTCCCTATACAGTAATCCCTCCCCCTGCAGCTGAGGAGTGATCAGTGCAGGAAAAGCAGGGCAAGGGGGAGGGAGTTTGCAGTGCTTCCTACTGCCAGAGGAGAAATCTGGGGGGGTGTCTGACACATCCCCAGATGCCATGCAGGGAAAAAGGAAGTCCCATCCTCCCCAGCCCAGCCAGAACTAGCAGCTGAGCCTGGCGCAGGAGAGGAGCCACCAGCAGTGTCCTCCCCAGTCCTGCCTGCACCCCACAGTGATTTACCTCTCTGCTGGCTGCCCTGGGCACCAGAAACATACTGGTGGGGTGGGTCACGTGACTGCTCTTATGGCTTACCTTTGCTTCCCCATCAGAATTTCATTTTTCTGCAAAGAAGTAAAAAAAATCTGCAGGGGACATAAATTCTGCACATGCGCTGTGGCACAGAATTCACCCAGAAGTAATTTGTGGGCCAGCAGGCTGGGACTTCCTAGGAATGACAAGGTACAGGAAAGCCATGAAGTCAGTCTGTTTTCAGTTGAAAATTTCTACCTATAATACTAGTTTTAAACAAAATGCATCTTAAATAACATATTTTAAAAACTGAAAATAATGTCATTAAAGATCTGATGGATGATACTATATTTCACAAGGCAGAGGTGCCTGGTACAACACAACATTGTAGTATGTCAGCAAAGCCTACAAAATCTGGTGGGTAGAAGATCATATTTACTCTGAAGTGAATTTTAGTCCTTGTCTATAAAGTGAATCCTGTAAATAATGGGAATCAATAGAATACCATAGTTGCATCATTTCATTATATTTTACCAATATGAGGTTTCTTGCAACTACATAGTATCATTGAACTATATGTGAATTGCACATTCTGTGTTTGGACTAGGACTATTTCTGTATATGAATCTTACCTGCTCAAACCTTACTCTAGGTTGCATTTTCCCAGTCTTCAAACCATCTTTGTGTCTTGGTACTGCTTGTAAGGCAATTGATATAAGGTATGTGTGGAGACCTCTACCATAGGAAGTCTGATGACAGAGGTTGCTATTGAGTCAAACACACTGGCCATTTATATAGGCTTAACATACACAGCCACACTGAAAACAGAGGTTGCAATGTGATTGACTGCAAAAAAAGCTGCACATTTGCTGTACCCACAAAAAATACATTTACATTTGAAAAGTACTACCTGCTAATCAGAAAACTGATTAGCATTTATTTAGGTATGTGTAGAGATGCATAGCTCCCGAATCGCCAGTCCACAGGCGCGGCAAACTGCTCCCATGGCTACGAGGCAGGAGTGACCTTCAATCCAGCGTTTGTGTTTGGGAAACTTATTTGGCTGATTTGATTGTACCCTCGCAGCTGGTGTTCACGCGCTCAAGAGATGGGTTCGTTATCTTATGTGCATGTATACTGCCTGGCTCTTCTATGCGCAAGAATGTAACCACTAAGAAGAGTTGTAAACAAAGTAAGGAGAGAAATAAAAACCCCAGGAAAAGTTTTCCTGGGAGGCTTTTTGCAAGAGGCTTGTAAAGCTCTCTAGCTACCACAGACCTGGCGTTCTGTTTCCTTTCCTGCGTCGTCACCACAGCTGGTGACCCCGACGTGATACCCCTCTACTCACCGGCTGGATACGCCGAGCGCGCCCGCGGCTGTTTGCCGCCCCTTATTCGTGAGTATGGGGGGGAAACTTTCCAGTGCCCAGAAGGAGCACGCAAGAGAGTTACAAGAGATTATACGACAGCGATCATGTGTCGCTGTCCCGGTCGCTCATATTGAGGACCTCCTAAGGGAAATAGATCGCCAGTGCCCCTGGTATCCAGACTGCGGGTCATTGCAGCTTTTTGATTGGATACAGATTGGGATCACCTTGTATAGTAAACCCCGTGCCCCAGTTCAGTGCCTGCTGCTCTGGCAGCGTTGTAAGGAGGCACTGGAGGGGATCGGCCCCAACAGCCCCAAGCCGGTCCCCCTTTTGCCCCCAGGTGATGGGCCACCCCCCTCCTGCCCACAGCTGACCCTCCCTGCGCCGCCGCCCGTGGCGGCGCCCCCCTGCCTACCGGTCGGGCAGGGGGGCGCTGTCGCCGCGGCGGTGCGGCAAGCGCGTGAGGCCGGTCTCTTGACCGATGAGGAATCCAAGTGTGGGTTCGAGGCGTTTCCCGTCTCTTGGCAGGATAATGGAAATGGGGGGCAGATAGTGGACTGGGAGGCTCTCCCCTACTCAGTTCTGCGCGAGCTCCGCAAGGCAGTTCGTGAGACCGGGGTGCGGTCCACTTTCACCCTGGGGATCTTGGAAGGTGTGTCAAACGGTTACTTCTTGCTCCCCCAAGATTGGAAAGACATGTGTCGCATGGTGCTGTCTCCCGCGCAATACGTTGTGTGGGATAGCGAGTACCAGCGAGAGGCGCTTGCAGCAGCAGCGCAAGGTGGGGGGGCTTATCTTGCTGAGCAGTTATATGGCACAGGGCAGTTTTCGAGCATCCCCGAGCAGGCGGCGGGCACGCCCCGGGTAGCTTTTCCCATCATTGGCCAGTGTGTCCGTCGCGCGTTCCGCAGGGTCCCCGCTGCAGGCGAGTCCTCTAAGTCCTTTGCGGTTACTCGGCAGGGTGCCACCGAACCATTCCACCAGTTTATTGACCGCCTCCAAGAGGCAGTCCAGAGGCAGATTGATAACCCGCAAGCCCAGACTGAACTAATGATAAAATTGGCTTACGAAAATGCCAATGCAGACTGCCGCCGTGCCATGCAGGCAGTGGTCGGGCGCCCCGGGTATACCCTGGCAGAATTGCTGCAGGCGTGTGCTGACGTAGGCACTCAGACCCATCAGATGGCCCTGCTGGCAGCTGCCCTGCACAAGGGGCAGAAGCCTCAGGGGAACTGCTTTAACTGCCAGAAGCCCAGACATTTTTGGCGGGAGTGTCGGGCCCCTGCGGGGGGCATGTGTAAAAACAAACCCAAGCCCCGGACAGACCAGAGGCCCCGCACGCTGTGTCCGAAATGCAAAAAGGGCTACCATTGGGCTGCGCAGTGTCGCTTGGCCGGGGGTGACAGCCGGGTCTTGGCTGCTAACCGAGACAACCCCCCGGGAAACTAGTAGGCGGGCCTGCGACCAGCCCGAGACCCAAGGCCGCGCCCCTCTCCGTGCACGACGCCCCCGCCGCCACAAGGGGCAGTGCGGGGATTGACCTTGTTAATCAGGAAAATATGGATATCACTCTCCCCGGGGAGGTCCTCCTCATGCCGTCCCAGATTCAGGGCCCGCTGCCGGAGGGCATGGTGGGCCTTGTCCTACCCCGCTCGTCCGCCAGCAAGCAGGGCCTGTTTGTGGTGCCTGGGGTGGTGGATTCGGACTATGGTGGAATTATCCATGTTCAACTGTGGAGTCATCTCCCGAAACGGCTGTTTCAGGGAGATGCCTGGGCGCAACTCATACTTGTGCCCTACTCCCTTCCGGCAGGGGGAAGAAACGTTCCCCGAACCGGAGGCTTCGGGTCCACCGACCAGCGCACTATTCACCCACAAGTGGCAGCAGTTGTTAAAGACATTGGAGCACCCCAACCCAAACGCATTTACTGCCTCAACGATCAGCCGTTCGAGGGTGTTATCGACTCTGGGGCAGACATTACCGTCATTGCCGCTGCGCAGTGGCCCGCCCATTGGCCCACAGAGCAGGCTCCGGCAGTTTGGGGTGTGGGCGGGGCACAGGACTCACAACGAAGTGCCCGATGGTTGGAGGTTAGGGCGCCCCAAGGCATCCGCCGCGCCCGTATCCGGCCTATCATTCTCCCCGTCCACCTCAACCTGTGGGGCCGTGATTTATTGACACAGTTCACTGCCACCATCCATATCAATGATTAGGCATACGGCCCTCCCCCTCCGTTGGCTCACTGACGAACCCGTATGGGTTGCGCAGTGGCCGCTTCCTTTAGAAAAGCTGGAGGCCCTCCAGCACTTGGTTAATGACCAGCTGCAGGCAGGACGTTTGGAGGAGTCCACTAGCCCCTTTAATACCCCCGTGTTTGTGATTAAAAAGAAATCTGGCAAGTGGCGCCTCCTGCAGGACCTTCGCGCCATTAACAAAATTATACAGCCTATGGGTCCCCTGCAGTGTGGTACCCCTAATCCCAACCTTATTCCCTGTGATTACCGGTTATTTGTAATAGATTTAAAGGATTGTTTTTTTACCATCCCCTTGCACCCTGAGGACCGGGTGCACTTTGCCTTCACTGTTCCGGTTTTGAATCACTCCCAGCCCACTCCACGCTATCAGTGGAATGTGCTCCCTCAAGGCATGTTGAATAGCCCCACCTTGTGTCAGCATTTTGTTGCGCAGGCCCTACGGCCCTTCCGCGCAGCACACCCAGATGCCTTAATTTACCACTACATGGATGACATCCTGGTGGCTCACCCCGTCCTCCCTGATGACTGGCTGGACGAACTGCGCCACCAGCTTGCGGCGTGTGGCCTGGTTGTGGCACCGGACAAGATCCAGCGTCAGCCACCCTTTTTGTATCTTGGTCACCGCATGCTCCAGTCATATGCCCGTCCAGTTTGTCCCGAGTTGGTATTGCCCAACCCTCTTACGTTTGTACAGCTTCAACAGTTATTGGGGTCCCTTAATTGGATTCGTCCTTTTTGCCCTCTGACTACCTCCATGCTGTCCCCTCTTTTTTCTGGCCTTCGGCAGGGCCGTCTCCCCGGAGATATCATTCCCGTTTCCCAGGAACAGCGCCAAGCGGTCACCCTCATTAACCAGACCCTGGCCCAGGTGTGGGTCGACCGCCGAGAAAGGGAACAGCCCCTTTTTGCCATTTTGCTTCCCACACTCTCACAACCGACAGCTGTCCTCGCCCAGGAGGGGGCGGCAGCGCGTCTTCGTTTAATTGAATGGATTTATTTGACCCACTCCCCTCCGCATACTATTCAGACACTCCCTCAACAGGCCGCAGAGCTGATTTTTAAAGTGCGAGAACGGTCCCGTACCCTCTTGGGTTGGGACCCCGTTGCCATTATTGTCCCCATCCCGGCTAAAGACTGGGAACGCACTGTCTCTTGCAGTGCCACCCTCCAATTGTCTCTTGCTGACTATGTTGGGGAAGTTAAATATCACATTCCCCCTGACCCCCGTCTTTCATTCCTACAACAACGTTGCCTTCACCTCCGGCCGTCCTTGTCAACCATCCCCATTAAGGATGCACTTACCCTTTTTACGGACGGCGGCCCAACACGAGGTGCGGTCAGCTGGCAGGTGCAAGGCACTTGGCAAGTCCGCTTTACCCTGCCTCAGCGCTCCCCACAGCGCGCAGAGTTGGCTGCTGTCATCCTGGCCTGCCGATGCTTCCAGGATGACCCTTTTAATTTGATTACTGACAGTCTTTATGTTACTAATGTTCTTAAGTCTCTTCCAGGTTCCTATGTGTCGCCCTCCTGTGATGACAATTTGTTGGCCCTTTTTCTTACCCTGCAACAGCTCCTTTCCTCCCGTTCTAGCCCACTGTTTGTGGCACACATTCGCAGTCACACCACACTACCGGGCCTATTAACAGAAGGCAACACGGTGGCCGACCAGGCGGTCAAATCGGTGGCCTCAATTTTTTCCTCCCCAATCGAAAGCCACGCCTTTTTTCATCAATCCGCCAAGGCCCTTGCCAAGCAGTTCACTCTCCCATTGTATCAGGCGCAGGCCATTGTTCGCCAGTGTGACCTTTGCGCTTCTCTCTCCAATAGCCCGGAGGTAGGGGTTAACCCTCGTGGAACCTCGGCCAACCAGCTCTGGCAAATGGATGTTACACATTTCCCTCCCTTTGCCCCCTGGCAGTATTTTCACGTGTGTGTAGATACCTTTTCCCATTATGTGTGGGTCACCCCCCAGAAGGGTGAGGCCTCTCGTCGTGTTATTAATCACATGATTCGCGCTATGGCAATCATGGGTCACCCATCCCATCTTAAGACCGACAACGGCCCCGCCTACTGTAGCTCGGCCTTTGCCTCTTTCTGTACCACGTGGGACATTGTCCACACGTTTGGTATCCCGTATAACCCCACAGGCCAGGCCATTGTGGAACGAGCCAATCGTGCGCTCAAACAAGCCCTGGTCCGCCAAAAACAGAAAGGGGGGATTCCCGTAGGCCTTCCTCCCCGCCAGGAATGGCTGGCTGCAGTGCTTTTTACCCTGAATCATTTGAATTTGACTGACAACTACTCTGCAGCAGAATGTCATTTTCGCAGCTACCAGGCCTTGCCCCGCCCCTTTGTTAAATATCGCAAGGCCCCAGACCCTCAGTGGCATGGCCCAGTGCCCCTTATAACGTGGGGACGAGGGCATGCTGCCGTTTCTCTTCCTACAGGTCCGTTGTGGGTCCCGGCGCGTAACGTCCGCCCGTGGCACGGCGATGGCCTGGCACCAGGGACTATCGAACCCCATTCCACAGTTCAACCTACATCTGCAGGATCCCGAGCGTCCTCGCCAGCGCCCCCCGCGGGGGCCCCCGCAGCGCATAACCTGGGGACAGGTTAAAACCCTTTCATTGCAGGCCGAGCAGCTGCGAGTGCAGCAGCAGCTAGAACCTACCGCAGAAAATTACCTTGTGACATTGTTAGCTTGCCTTAATGCTAATTCACTCCTTATTTTGTGTGTATTGGGGAGTTTCCTGTTGGCCCCTAGCTGCCAAGGCGAACCCCAGATGGAGCAGCGGCTGCAGTTTAACACCTGGGTCCACCTGGCAGAAGTATTAAATCAATCTGATTTCTGCCTGGCCGTTGCCCCGGAAATGCAAGGTCTGTTAAGTACCTGCCTTGTTCCTGTCTGTAAACCACCCAGCAACATCTGGGGTGTGAGACAGTGAAAGAAATGTGCTGTTTTAAGCTTGCTGATAATAGTTTTGTATGCAATAGCAAATTGATATGCTGAAATGCTATGCTTAAGTCATCCGCCAAGACGTTTTTCTTCCTTGGTAGGATTATATTTAGTTATAGCCACCCTTAGAGTGGATGAAGACCCTTTTATAGTATGGGGTCCTAGTTTTGATGTTTGACGTTTTACTTTGCTGCTTTGTTTAATGTATACCCAATCTAGTGGCATTGTGTATGCTACCCTGCGAGAGTGTTTTGTTTAAACACCGCATTTATAAAATAAAACAGGGGGAGATGTAGAGATGCATAGCTCCCGAATCGCCAGTCCACAGGCGCGGCAAACTGCTCCCATGGCTACGAGGCAGGAGTGACCTTCAATCCAGCGTTTGTGTTTGGGAAACTTATTTGGCTGATTTGATTGTACCCTCGCAGCTGGTGTTCACGCGCTCAAGAGATGGGTTCGTTATCTTATGTGCATGTATACTGCCTGGCTCTTCTATGCGCAAGAATGTAACCACTAAGAAGAGTTGTAAACAAAGTAAGGAGAGAAATAAAAACCCCAGGAAAAGTTTTCCTGGGAGGCTTTTTGCAAGAGGCTTGTAAAGCTCTCTAGCTACCACAGACCTGGCGTTCTGTTTCCTTTCCTGCGTCGTCACCACAGGTATGCATTTCCTAGCTCTTATGAACAATTTCTAAGGTGCATTTCAATGCATTTATTACTCTTTCCTTCAGATATTTGATTAATACAGTGTATGAATAAAATCAGTAGTTTGTTATCTCCATAACACAGCAAAATTACTTCTAAAAAGGCAAAATCTTTTTTTTTTCTAACCATTAGGAATGGTAACATGGTAAGTACATGTAAATGGAATCATGCCTGCTGAGGGAAAAAAAAACATTTTTCAGTTTAAAATGCAGCAGTAAAGTTTAATCAACTCCTGATGCTTCAACAAAAGGACTCTTAAAAGAAGGAAACGAGGTATTTAACTTGCAAAAAATCATGTTTCAAACCTGTCTGACTCTGTGGGCAAGCCATTTGTTTCTAAAATATTGACTTCCAAAGTCTACATGGAGTTCATTGTGCATGACTTCTTTCACAAAATAATGTAGCTCTCACCAAAGTAATGGTGCCAATATGTTCAACAATATCTATGGAATCCTCCAGTCACCATATTCCTAGTACAATTGAACAGAATATATTTCACTCACTTAAATCAGTAGAATGAATACATATTGCATTTGTTTCATTATGCCATAGTTGATTTTAAACTCTAGCCAGCAGCAATGTCAAATTATCTAATGCAGCTTATAAAGTGCTTTAACTCAGTATCTGAAAGAATAACACATCTGATTTAAAATGGCTTTTCTAAATTTGTCACCTTTTAGAAATAAGCCCAGAAGCTCTAATATGAGCTAAGAGAGGGGCTTGGGGGAAACTAAGCTCTATAGATAAATTTCACCAGCAAAAACAGATGCAAATCCATCTTTTCCTTCAGAGATGATAGTATATGTGAATCAATATTGCTCACTGCAGTTTCTGATACCCAGCAGAGTAAGTGCCACTTTCAGTGGTTTACACTTTGTACCCACTCAGCTGGACCTAACATTCCTAGATGAAGAGGTCTACTAACTAACTGATGAGAGGTCAACAGTTGTATTTATGTTCTGATTTTGTAAAGTTTCTGGTTTTGTTTTTGTTTTTTTTATTAATAGGGTCTGACCCTGTGAGCTGGTGAGCACCACATACAATTTTGCCCATAATACTTGTCATTTTAATATGTGATCCAAAACTGTAACCTTTACTATCCAGCAATCCGATATGACTGGTTTTAAGGGGAACATAAAGTTATAATTGACTTTTTTCTTGTGGATTATTTTAATAGCAGAACACTGCATAAATTGTCTGCGATTCTTTGCAAAAATCTCTGGGCCACATGCACATATGTGAAAATACTTAATTACTTGTAATTTTAAAATGGCTGAATCAACTTTCTTCAAATT
This sequence comes from Malaclemys terrapin pileata, assembly GCF_027887155.1. Taxonomy (NCBI): domain Eukaryota; kingdom Metazoa; phylum Chordata; order Testudines; family Emydidae; genus Malaclemys; species Malaclemys terrapin. Next base: position 39,488,972 of record NC_071509.1, on the reverse strand, counting down.
TGGCTTTTTCTTAGATGCACTGAGATTTATAAGAACAATCAGAAGATCTATATAAGCCAAGGTTGGAGCAAAAAAAATGAAGGCATTTTTAAGTTATAATTGCACATTTTTCAACCGTGCATACGTTTCTTAACTTTACACAAATAATTCAGAATTGTTTGAAGTATTTTGCTGAAATTTAACCAAAATCTATGTTAAATAGGTTGAACCTGAGTGTTAGAGAAAGGTCACTTGTCCTTTATGAAAAAAAAGTGTTAATTTATGCTTCTATTTAAATTATTTCTATTTATTATTTAAGTGTTCTGTTACTTATGCATTATTTATGGTTCTGTTTAAAACAACAATATTATTAAATAACAATCCCACAAATTGACAGATGGATATACTGAAGAAAAGAGAAAAATATAGAGACTGCATATAGATATATATACTTGTACACTACCTAAAACTTACTTAAAAATCAGCCAAATGAGCTAAATTACAGATCAAATATGCCTAGTCAATAATATCAGGCTATCCTAACGCTCTTGTATAATTAAACTACTAACAGATTCTAAGATTACCTGACACAAAGATAGCTCAGGCTCCTGACAGCACTGCATTTACCACTGGAGATGACAAATTTTAGCTTTTCAGACCTAAGGATTACAGAGAAATGTATACACACTCACTGTTCAAACAACAACATGACCCACATTTCATAGTATCAGACCTCACTCCAGTGATGGATTATTTGTAGCATGGCATTTTTCAGGAGCAAACTTTGTTGAATTATTGGGCAAAATTCAAAGACTCAAAGATGATTTCCCTGCTTCAGGAAGGAATACTTGTAATAACTTTGCTCCTTTCTTCCCTTTTAGCCTCAGCATTTCAATTTGCCAGTATCCTGTCTCATTCATGATCATCTAGTGCCTGATCATCACACACTGAGAATGGAAAGAATCCCATTCACTTTAGTGGAAGTTGGATTACCTCCTTAATGAAGATAAACATTGAAGTTATTTCACTCCCTGGTACTCTGGCTCTAATACTACCAGCCTTTTAGGGCTTCCACCACCATGTCTTTGGCAGATAGATGAATGCATCTGTACATTATTGCATTTTGTGTTCCCGGGTGTCTGACATAACTTAACATTTCCTGCTTTTAAAACAAACAAACTGGAAACTTGACTCTTTAAGCAGATATTTTCTGGAGCTGATCAGAAAACTACTGACAGAAGTTTTCCATTAAAAAAAAAAATGCAAGTTTTGTCAAAACTGAAACAGTTGTGGGAATTGGAAAAATGACAAAAATAATTTCTTGTTTAATTTCATTATCAAACCGTTTGTTTTAATAATGTTGAAACATCTTTCAGTGTGGTAGAAATATCTTGTTTCTACTGTATCATTTATATTATTTCTATTATATGAATATTTTAATATAATCAAAATGAAAGTTTATTAAAGGTATATATCGCCCTGCCTCAGAGTGTAGGGTTGGACAAGATGACCTCTTGAGGTCCCTTCCAGCCCTACATTTCTATCATTCCATGAAATCAAACAATTTAACATTGAAACAAAACATTTTGATAATCCCTAATCAGAATTTTTGTTTTGTGGGAAATTTAAACTTTTCATTCCCATTTGGAATGGGGAAAAAAACAAATCTCAGAATGAAATTTTTGCTTTCCAGCCAGCTCTAGTATTTTCTGTTGCAATCTGTCAGCCTCTGTGTAGAGCACACTTTTAAAATGATGACACTTAGACTATTTAAATATCTTGTTTTACAGTATGTTTCATTATAGTTTTTTACTGCACTGTCTCCACATATGGTGTGGGGAAGTATGATTATACTCACTTCCCACATGGGTAAACTGTGGTATCAAGAAGTTAAGTGACTTGCCTAAGGTCACACAAGTCACTGGCAGAGCTGAGAGCAAAACCAAAGGATCCTGACTCCTAGTTCCCCATGATGACGTCTGGACAATAATTTCTGAACCATCCACAAAAATGGTATTTTTCACACTCGGGTGTCCAAGGATCAAGATCCCCGCCACTCCCCCCTTCGCCTCTTCCCTTCATGGCAGGGACAGTGTCTAGCTTTGTTGTACAATACCCACCACAACACTTTCGGATCCAGATCAGGGTATCTGAGTGCTCCCACAATATTAGTAACTACATACAAAAAAATAAATTAAAAGAATATTGAGATTATAAAATCAGGCACCCAAAAGTTACAAAATAACCAAATTAAGGTTACAGGTACAAAGTGATGAACAACTGAAACCAGGGTCTTATAATGGGAAGTGTCTTAAAGTGGGAACCTTAACTGTAGGCAGTGTAAGTATTTTTACCTACAATAACTTTCAGGAAATTGTGACTTTCATCAGAATGGCAATCATGAGTTCTACTAGAAAACAAACTAGGTCAACAAAAAGAGGGAAGACAGGTATTTATTTTTTCTCTCTCTCTCTCTCTCCCTTCCCCTCTCCCCCAAACACCTTAACATTGTATTTCCTCACTGCATAACACAGCAGGTACTTCATATGCACAATAAAGTATAGAATGCTACATGTGCCAGAAAAGAACAGAGGAAAAAATACAATTGAGTATCTAATATATTCAGTGCTGAACCTGTTATGTGGGTTACAGTGTTTTCCAAGTTTATACTTGACTAAATTAGCAAGGCCTACAGCCACTCAAATCTAATTTGAATTGTTATCTGCAGCCCTAATTGCCAGGCCCTCTACACCCAACTAGTGAGTGACTTCTGCTTTCATTACCCCACTCTTACTGCTGATAGTAAATTAAGTACTCAACCTAGGATGATTTTCTTCTATTAAAACAAAACAGAGACATACTGATTAAATTTAAACTGTCAGATCTTATTTCATTTATCACTATTACCATTCACTGGAGAGTATAACTAGTCATTTTCTTTTGTGATATTTCCATTTAAACTTTTGTCATCAGATGCAAAGCATGGCAATAGCTGAATTTATTTTTCCAAACTATTAAATTTTTATGGATGTACCTAATGACTGCCAGTAATCAGCATTTTATAAATTCCTAAGTGTAACTTAAGTAGCTTTGAGGACAGTAGTGATTACAGCTAGCTGAAAAAAAAATGTTGACAAAGATATACCAAAGAAATTAATTTTTTCTGCAAAATTGTGTCAATTGGGTAAATTTTCATTTAGAAGAAAAAATGGGAAATTTCAAGTGTCAAAATATTCCATTCCAACAATTTCTGAATGAAAAGTATTGATTTTTCATTTTGAACTGGTGTTTTGTTTTGAAATGTACTTTATATAAAAATGAAGGTCAAACTCAAAACAATGTTTCAAATTTACAAAAAACAATGTTTTGCCTGAATACTTTAACTTCATTTAATAAAAAATTAAAATTGGCTTTACCCAATTCAGTATCATGTCATCCGTCTCCCCCCGAATCTCAATTTTTGATCAGACAAAAAAATCCACTTTCTCACCAGTTCCAATAATCAAGGTCCACCTTGATTTCAATGGACTTTTGACAGGCCCCTTCTGTGGTTATTGCACCTTATGGTCATCCCTTATAGTCAGGACATTCCTTATGGTGGAGTTCAAAAAACACCAGCGAGATGTAGTTGATGCTATAAAAGAAGAAATAAAGCACTCTTTGTCTTGGTCAGATTTTTGTTTATATTTTTAAGCTCATTTGATTATATTTAATATTGGCTGCTTGCTGCTGGTAGCTTCAGGGAAGAAATCATGCTGCAAAATGAAGCCTCAATGAAGTAGCAAATTTTTTCAGCTTACATCAGCAAAGACTGAGGAAACAAATGCCATTTATTAAGGCCTTTTCATCTATGAGTGAGGTATAAATTGTACAGTACATGACTTGCAGAAACTTTTATTTGATCATCAAGAATAATGAAATATTGAATAAAAGATTAGTTTCTCTTCAGAAAACTCTCTTCCCCAAGGTACATATTTGAGAAGTTTGACATTGTTTTTCAAGATGCAGGGAGAAAGTCCATCTCCTACCTGGACAGGATTTATTATTTCAGAGGTAATGAAAGAAAATAAAAATAGACAAACTCAAAAAATTAGTTTCCTGATGAGCATATATAGGAGCATATTTGAACTTCTACACACCTCAGATTTTACCCCCGCAAAATTTAGGCTATTCATGATGATTTGGCATTATTGGTATTGTTGCTAAATTGTATAGTCAATTGCTTAACCACACTTTGGTTTGTTATGAAATATAGACATAAGATCAAATAAACAATGTCAATCAGGTTTATTAATATAATACAGGAAAAAGGCTCTATATGTTACTAGTCTCTGAGAAGCCATCTAATGCAGTGATGACCTTTTGCATGTGTGCTCCCCAAAGTTACACACTTCAGCTGATATTATATTATCAGGACATTCCTTATGGTGGAGTTCAAAAAACACCAGCGAGATGTAGTTGATGCTATAAATGAAGAAATAAAAGGGAATTGGATGGGAAAAGGGAAGGGCTACTCCTAACTGTTTCACTTTATTGTTTGTTTTTTGATGATTTTACAACTTACACATTTCTTTACACAACATTAAAAGCCAACCTGCCAGTTTGTCCCCAGCTACCTCTGTTCCTTCCTTATCTTTGTTTTGGATGCTAACATTCCAATATTATCTGTGAAGGTACTTCCCTCACTTGTACTAAGACATAGAACAAATGTATCTTGATTTTGACAAGTTTCCTACCTGTTCATGCCAAATATTTGCTTTCACCAAATGCAAGGTGTTATGGGATACTTAGCATAAGTGAATAGGATTATGATATAGACCAGTTTAGGCTACATCACTACTACAATATTTGTGCTTCATGCATACTAATGTGTATATATATGGTGTGGATAAAGCATGTTATTGATTTGATATATACAATATGCTCCCAGTGGCAGCAACAAGGGAAGGGCTTGCCATAGGCTTTGTGAGGCCTTGTTCATCTGTGGAAGCCCCACTGAACTTAAGACCTGGTTTTCCTCCCCTCCCCGCAATCATTCATGTCCCCTCTTGACTGAAACTTTCCTCAAGATGTTTAAGAGTTGGTGGCCTCTAGTGAACCACAGACTTTAAATGTTTCTTGAAGCCATGTGAAGACACAGTGCAACTTTCCAAACAGGGAGTGAGAAATAGTTAACTTATTCCTCCTGTTACTAATATCAAAATGGCTATAGATTATGAAATAGTATTTCAGCTTGTAAGCCAGGTGTAAGTATATGATGCATGGCCTCAACCCTACAGCTGTCCTATTCCCACAAAACATCTGGATAGGTGTGTAGGCTAGCCAGCTATGTCCAGAAGATCCTGAATGGAATTAAATGGATCTGATGACTCCTACAGAAACTGGAAGGCAAAGCAAAGGGAAAGCATGGCACAGGGCTGCTTCCCTGGATGACAACACTGACGTAAGTATCATAGGAGTGAGGGGTCTAGACTGCTTGAATAAGGGATGAAGGGTTGGATTTCTTACTTGAGCCCAAAATGTATGAATCATATAGTTATCCAGGGCCAAAAAAATCACAAACCACCTCTAAACTGATGCCCAGAGTTTAGTATGTAGTCATTAGCAAATAAAATGGAATTTATACCTGCAGATGGGATCTGTACTTTCTTACCGGGAAGCCAGATATCTTAACTAACAAATTTTATTTAGTGGAAACAATAGGAGGCAGAGGGGGTATATGACCATTCTTCTGATGGTCTGTTCTTGATGTTTATGGCTCAGAGTCACTATTTAGGATCCTCTGCTACCTCTGTGTGACCGTAGCTATCACTGCATTATTTTTTCTTTACAAGTAGCAAAAGACTAACAATTTCTTTCTGAAGCAGAGCTTGACATATGATCTTTGACTTTGATTACCATGAAGTGCTCTGCGTGGAGCTACCTTTCAAGACTGCTTGGAAAATTCATCTAGTGTGGAACCCATTTTCCCATTTCCTTCAATTAGCACAGAATGCATCTGTACAGGGAGTCTCATACATGACTGCTCCATGGTATGCAATGGTTTTTATTTCCAGGTGCAGTAGCTTTGATTTAAAACTTCTGTTATGGTCTGGGTCCTAAGTACCTAAAAATTTTCCCTCTTAATGCCTAATAATGAAATCAGGGTAGTCAATGGATTTTTATATTGCTTTTAGCAAGATCAGGGTCAAACTTACTGTTTTAACCCATCTGATGAGATCAATTAGGATGCATTACTTGAAGACCCAGCATTTTTATATTAGGAGATGTAGACCGGAATTCTTAGCCTTTGACTCTGGAATGTATTTCTATCCTTGCCTGCTAGCACCAGAATGTAAAAACCTGGCTCCAATGAAATCAATGGGAATTTTGTCATTGATTTCATGGGACCAGAATATCACTCAGAATCTGTTCACCTTTTGGGCAAACTACAAATCTCTTCTGTTTACTTAGCATTTTTGGGAGGTGATGGATTGAGAGGATAGGGTTGTGTTTTGTGGGTGGATTTAAATGAGTTTACAAGGGCCTTCACATCTTTTCCAGTTGTGAATGTTAATCAGTGGTTATATACCATTTTAAAATGTACTTAAAGATTAGTTTATAGGCTCTGTAGATGTACAAAAGAATAAATGCATAAATTACATTTGAATATTTGCACAAGTAAATGTTTATACATGCAAAACTGCACTAAAATGTTGAGGTTGAAGGGAACCCTCTTTAAAATTCTGGTTCATACAATAAGAGTTGGAAATTAATCCAGTTTTCTGGATCTGCAATTTATTTGGTATAAATCATTCACCATATATCCCTGGAACAAAGTGTCAGAGTTAGGGAATTTGGTGAAAAGGTAAAGAAGTTTGGATATTTAACAAGAACGGAGTTTCATTATCTTTGAGATGTACCTGAGGGTAAAAACCCACAGCATGTTCAAAGTAAACTTACTGGGAAAAAATACTTATTATTCAGGGACTAAGAAATAAGGAAGAAACAGCACAAAGAGGATTGTATATACCCTTCAAGGTTTTTCACCTGCAGAAATCGCAGTACAGAAGGAACCAGGGGCAGTCATCATATTTCAACATCATGATGAATGAGTTTCTTGTCCACATGTTTAAAAGACACAGCCAGACACACAAACCAAAACAACGTTAACACCCTGAATAAATATTAAAACAGCATCACTTTTAATTCAATTTGCTGTGATGAAACTATATTGTGTCAGTAGTAGAGGATGGATTAGTCTTTTAATCAGGCTTGTTAAGAACTATTTTGTAGCTTTAAACCACAGCCTCTTTTGTCAGGGGATCACATGGTAGTGCAAGCCCCTTGAGGGGACCTAGGAAGGGGAAAATACAAGTTGTCTATTGATTTTTCCTACACTATTCATTTTATTTATCTCTATCATAAGCATTTTATTTGCTCCCATTCTAAATTATATCATTTGATGATGAAATCCTGGACCTATGGAAGATTTTGAAAAACAAGTCTCATAAAATCCAATGAAGACCTATAAAATCTTTGTCAGAAGTACTGACAGAAATAATAGACTCAAAACAACTGACATGAAACAAAGCTTTATCAGAAACTTGCATTAAAGAGACTACAAATATGAAGGCACAAATCAGCATTCATAATTTAAATCAAATTGATTTAACATTGCCAGTGATAAGCATGTAAGTTCAGACTACCACATGCTGCCCTCAATAACTGTTCACATTAATGTAGCTAAAATTTCATCTTCATTTCTGAATTTATGATACTTTATACTATTGTCCAATTATACTTAATTCAATAATATTAACACCTGCAGAGGAAAATCATGCCTTCAATCTATTACAATTTTGGAGAGTATTAGCAAAACAGTGCATAAAGAAGAAGCAGTCAATATTTGTTTGGACTTTGACCTAATAATCAGATATGTTGATTAGTATTTCTACAATGCTATATAACAAAACATTGTAGAAATGTGAGAATGGTCTGGGAAATCAGGTTAAAAGCTTTTTTTTATCCAGGAAGGAATTAATTGCAAAGTTAGCAGAAGACTCTTCTCCTTTCGCCCAATCAGGACATGGAGGGAACTATGGAAGGTTCTCCACCCAGTCCCACTGAAAATGAGAAGAATCTCCTGCCTCCTTTGCACTATATTCCCCCTTCAAGGGACCCTATAGCATGTCTGGAGAATCCAGAATCTGTTCCTTACAACCGATAACGTAGGGATGGAAGAGTGTGGGCCTTCATCAGGGCATTGAGGGAATATGCATTTTCTGCCCATACCCCTGCATGAAGCCCAACTGAAAAGGGAGAAATTCCTCCCATAGTCACCTAAGTGGTGTTCCCTGGCAATGCAGTTCTGTTGGAGCCAGATTGCCTGGATGTCCGAGTAGGGCAAGGTTCCCAGAGATAGTACAACTGGCCTCCAGTGGATCCCTTAGACCCACATAGAGTTCAGAGAACCTGTCGATTCTGATGCCAGACTCCATGCTTCTTCCACAAGAGAGAAGACAACCAACCTACCGCTTGATAAAATCTGGAGAAAGCTCTCTGAGATTCCCCTCAGATTTCTTCCCTTGCCTTTTAAGGTTTAAGAAAAATTTAGTGAATTTATTTATTAAGCACCAATGGTTTGCTTGATGCTATACAAAACACAAATGAAGGTTCAGTCCTTGTCCAGAGGAGAATACATTCTGAAAATGCCTTCTGGTTGAGTACACAAATAAGGTCTGATTCTTTCTTACACTACAGCCTCTTCGTGCAATACTTCCCAAATCACCAGGTTAATGGACCAACCGCTAGACCTATATTTTCCTTTTCATCAATACTAACTCTGATTTCCTTCTCATTACACACTGTGAAAGCAACTCTCTGAATGATCACCCTGGTCTAGGTTAAGTGATTCCTATTCCTTCCTCACTCTGGCTCTCAAATAGTTGTTAATATTTCCACTGTGAGATCTCAGCAAGACTTGGGCTTAAGCCTACAACTGTTTCAAACTTCATGAATCCCAAGGCTTCCCTACATCATGGGTGTATATCTGATACTGAGGAAGCTTTAAAGAGCATGAAATACCAACATGGTAGCCAGGTTAGCAAAGCTGTCCTAACCTGATAAAGTTTCATGATTAATTTGTCAGCACAATTAGTTCAGATTGTTGTGGGTAAATCACATCATGCCTCAGATACAGATCAGGGTATTTATTCAAACTGATCTGTACCATTAAAGAGGTTTCGTTTCAGGTCTATTTAAGTTCTGAGCTGATTTAGATTAGAAATTAAAAGCCTTATTTTGAAGTACTGGAATAATTGTGAGGACAATAAAGTCTAATGATGAAAATGAATTCCATTGCCGTAAAACTCTCTTTTTAAAATAAAAATGTCATACCTCTTCCTATTAACTCCTTAGATTATTATGAATAATTAAAAAATATAATTTACATTTTACTGCTTACACTACTAGTTAATTCTTTGCATCAGATATCATGTTGAGGAGCATTGTATAAATGCATTGCTTAGATTTGATTAGGGTGAATAGATTCAGCTTGGTTAATGAAAATCGACTGATGAATTTCACTTTTGTTTATGATCAATATATAGTCATTTTCTAATTCTCATGCAATAGCACAAAGTTTGACTTCATAACTTTACAGAGCAATGGTTAAATTATGATACTTGAATCCTGTTTAGTGTTTTTTCTTCAGATTACATTTTGTAAAACATTTTTAAAAAATCAGAATTTTGATCCTAAAATGCCTCTCCTTTTTAAATTGAGCAATTTAGCTACAATACATAATGAACTCAATCCTGTGGAATGGTATGACTTCAGTAAAGCAAGACTAGGCCAGTAAAGCATATATACTAATTTCCACTTTCCCAGGGGCATAAAAAAACAGACTATTTCAGCTGATGGACACCACCTATTCTATATGATAACTGGTAAATTCAGACATTGCACATAGCTTCTATCTGTATTTATTTCGACTACAATACTTCTTCATGACTAAAATATGTGGTTATCTTGGCCACCATCTTTATATATTGCATTATTGACAATGTACATATTTTTTGCAGAATCCTGGAATAGTTGCTATGCCAGTTATGACTTAGACAAGAAGTTTTTGTTAGGACAATGTATTGTCTATCCCATTTAAATTGCTTCTCTTTCAGGAGTTAAATGGAATTCAATAGAAATCACCCAGCAGGGCATAACATCTCACAGAGTTTAGGCAAATTTTAAGTGGACTTCACTCTAGACATCTTTTTGCAATGAGCCCTATAGATGCACTATTGTAAAAGGAACTTTCCTTGGTTATTTTTATTTTTAAAAAGCTGTCCCCAAGTACCCCAGCTAGCAGGCCTTAAAGGACAGCTCCTTTGTATTTCATGCACTGAATGGTCAGCATTAAAAGTGGAGGCATTAAAAAAAAAATCTGTGATGAGCCACTCACTAACTGCAAAGTGGCCTCTTTTAAAACTGGTTATATAATCATGTTCCTCATCTATGCTGCTGGGTGAAAAGTGTCTATCGCTATTGTGCAATTGGCATTGGGATCAGAACAGTTTAGCCTTAAGGGACTATTTTCTCTTCACCTTTGTATGTTTACTATTACTTTTTTTACTATTGGAAAGATGTAAAAAGATACAATGCACAGTGAATGAGAATGATTTACTGGGGAATGAAACACAGGCGTTCTTCTCATGCACAGCTAAATTGAAGTAGCTAAACATGTCTCTTTGCATCCTACACACATATACACACTTCAGATGCACTTTCAGTCTTTCCTCAGATCTAGTCTCCAAAAACACCTTCTCTTCAACTCCCTTTTAGTGCATATGTTTCTCTCAATGTCTAATAGCCCATCTCTCCTCAACAGACAATATTATTTTGGTCAAAGTGCAAATGTATCATTGGATATAACTGTATATTTCTTTTCTCTTACACCTTATCTGCAAATTTGAAGGAAGGGGGTTTTTTTGGTTTTTGTTTTTTAACTAAAGAAAAATTTGGAAGTCATTAACTTTTGCATAAGCAAAAGCTGTTTTGAAACAATAGTAGGTAAATGTGTATAAGGAGGCAGTTTTAAGGTTGTGAGTTTTAGTTGTGCAACCATAAAATTTCATTGACATGGGGGATTAGGTGTTAAAAAATACAATCAACGTTTATTATTTGAAAGAACACTTTGGATTCATGTAGTTCAGATGTTACATTGTTTTAAAGTATTTCTTCTGATATATCCTGCGGAGAATGGAAGGAGTAGAAAATGTATTCCTTTGGACCAAACCCTGTCAGAAAAAGAGGAATTAAAAGCATACTGTATTACTCTTTCAACTCAGTAGAAATCTGACATTTCACTCTGTATAACCAAGCATCCATGGATTTTGGAAGCTTAGGGCTAAAGATGGAGTTTGGAGAGCTACTTTCCACAGCATTATCCTCTTGGAAAAAGAACAAGGGGCTATCCTGAATAAACAAATTGCTTTCGATGTTAGCTTTCATCTGCAGGAAATTTCACTCCAGGCCTTCAGAAACCTGAGTGGGGAATCAGTTCGACCAGGGGAGCACTGAAGACTATGGCAGATCGAGCCCAGGAAATATGACTGATGAGCCAAATGTTCTTCAAGAATACCTGCAGGAATTCCACACAAATGTTAGAAAATCTGCAGACTAGGTGGGCCATGGTCTGTCTGTTCTGTGCATATCCAAACCTGTCCTCAGCACTTGATGTGATGGAATCTTAACAGCATAATACATATAAATTTCACTGCTCTACAGCCAAAATGCTTCTGAAATAAATGTAGTCAAACTTTACTAATTCTGGGTCACTGAGAATGAAAATGATGCTGAAAATTGTTGATTGGCTCTAGTTTTCAAGATATGCTATTGGGTCAGTATATACGACCCTTGAATTGGGAATGGTGGAGGATAAGTGAGTTAGAAAGGGAAGGGATCTCAATTTAAACCAGAAATGACTAAAATACATCTTTGACTGGATCTAGGAATAAATCTATGACTGGGTTTGGACAGTACTTGCTTTTTAGGCAAAACAATGAATGATGCAATCTGAAGCCGGTATTGCATCATACATGATATGAATTGCATCATGTTATTCCTAGAAGTCATGGATGATGCAATCATAACGAAGCTTACATCACTCTGCTGAACAAATTGCCCTATATCAGCTCTAGAAATCATACAGTGTTGTGCTCTCTTATTTGTCAGTGTTTGATTTTGCAAAGGGACACATTTCTGTTTAGCAAAAGTGAGCAGAGATGCCTCGTACTTGTGTGAACAGTGCAGATAACTTCTGCTATGTTTGTGGTGAAGTGACTTTTGCATCACAAAAGCGCAGTATAACCACTATGGTTAAGAAAGCCTATCACCTTTCTTTTGGCTGTAAAATTGGAGATCAGGACAAGAGGTGGGCCTCACACATATGCTGCAACACTTGTGCAACAAATCTTCGCCAGTGGTTGAACAGAAAAAGGAAATCTAGGCCTTTTGCAGTGCCAATGATTTGGAGAGAGCCAACAGATCATACCAGCAATTGTTACTTCTGCATGGTACCTCCAGTTGGGAAAGGTGTGTCAAAGAAGAAAAAGTGGACTGTGCATTATCCAAACATTCCATCAGCTATACACCCAGTACCCCACGGAGAAGGACTGCCAGTTCCTGATGCACCAGAATCATTCTCACTTGAGTCAGATGAGGAAGAGGATGAAGCTTCTGGTCCTGAACCATCAATGTCACAGGACCCACATTTTCTCCCATCCTCCTCCTCTGAACCACACCTCATAACACAAGGTGAACTGAATGACCTTGTCAGGGATTTGGAACTACCCAAGAGTAAGGCAGAGCTGTTGGGCTCAAGACTACAGCAGTGGAAACACCTGGCAGGTGATGTTAGGGTTTCCATGTTCCATGACCGTCAAAAGATCTTGTCCCATTCTTCTTCATGGAAGGTGATCTTGTAGCCTGCAAGAACATCGATGGTGTGATGGCAGCCCTCAACATCGTTCACGATCCAGATGAGTGGAGACTGTTCATTGATTCATCGAAGATGAGTCTTAAAGCTGTTTTACTGCATAATGGCAATGTTTTGCCATCAATTCCAGTTGGTCATGAAGTCCATATGAAGGAAAACTATGACAACATGAAACACCTTTTGAGGTGCATAAACTATGACCAACATCAGTGGCAGCTTTGTGGCGATTTAAAGGTTGTTGCTCTCTTGCTTGGTCTGCAGACTGGATACACAAAGTACTGCTGTTTTCTCTGCGAATGGGATAGTCGTTGTCAAGGCTGTATCTCCACTTTGAACTTTAGGGTACAAATGTAGGGGCCTGCATGAAAACGTCTAAGTTTAACTACCAGCTTAGCTCTGGTCCCGCTGCCACCATTCCCAATGGATTCCCTCCCTGGGAAGCCTTGAGAAACCTTTCACCAATTCCCTGGTGAATGCAGATCCAAACCTCTTGGATCTTAAAACAAGGAGAAATTAACCATTCCCCTCCTTCCTCCCATCAACTCCTGGTGAATACAGTTCCAACCCCCCTGGGATCTAAAACAAGGAGAAATTAACCATTCCCCCTCCTTCCTCCCACCAACTCCTGGTGAATACAGATCCAACCCCCTTGGATCTAAAACAAGGAAAAATCAATCAGGTTCTTAAAAAGAAGGCTTTTAATTAAAGAAAAAGGTAAAAATCATCATTTTAAAATCAGTATGGAAAATAACTTTACAGGGTAATCAAACTTAAAGAGCTCAGAGGACTCCCCTCTAGTCTGAGGTTCAAAGTACAGCAAACAAAGATAAACACTCTAGTAAAAGGTACATTTACAAGTTGAGAAAACAAAGGAAAACTAACACGCCTTGCCTGGCTATTTACTTACAAGTTTGAAATAGGAGAGACTTGTTTAGCAAGATGTGGAGAACCTGGATTGATGTCTGGTCCCTCTCAGTCCCGAGAGGGAACGCACACCCAAAACAAAGAGCACAAACAAAAGCCTTCCCCCCCCCCCAAGATTTGAAAGTATCTTGTCCCCTTATTGGTCCTTTAGGTCAGATGCCAGCCAGGTACCTGAGCTTTTTAACCCTTTACAGGGCAAAGGATTTTGGAGTCTCTGGCCAGGAGGGATTTTATAGTACTGTGCACAGGACAGCTGTTACCCTTCCCTTTATAGTTATGACAGTCGTGCAAGAGATTCCCACTACATCAAGAAAGATTGACCACTCCAACAGTCATTGGAGCCTGGGAGGAAAAGTGTTCAGCATCCACCACTTGTTGAATCAAGGAAGATTTTGTTACCACCCTTACACATCAAGCTGGGTCTGATGAAGAACTTTGTCAAGGTCATTGACAAAACACAAGCAGCTTTCAAGTACCTCCGTGGAAAATTTCCAAGGCTGAGTGAAGCTAAGATAAAGGAAGGTGTCTTTGTTGGTCCTCAGATTCGTGAACTTCTTCGGGATGATGCATTTGACCATGCTCTGCGTGGCAAGGAAAAGACGGCATGGAAAGCCTTCCAGTTACTGGCAATAAATTTTCTCGGAAACAACAAGGCAGACAACTACAGGTTGTTGGTGGAAAACTTCCTCAAGGCACACAAAAGCCTTGGTTGCAACATGTCACTAAAGATACATTTTTTTACGCTCTCATATAGATTTTTTTCCACCGAACTGCGGAGCAGTGAGAGACGAGCACCGTGAGCGATTTCACCAGGACATTGCAACAATGGAGAAATGCTATCAGGGCAAATGGACCCCTTCAATGCTTGCAGACTATTGCTGGACAGTGACAAGAGATGCTCCATTTAATGAATACAAGAGACAAGCCAAGAAGCGCCGACTAGACACTGAATAGGACTAAACTATGTACATAATAGTTTTTTGCCTTTTGTTTCATAATCAATTTTATTTATATAACCCTTTTGCTGATTTTTAAAGTGTTATATAAACAGGACAGGTGAAATATTATCATGTAAAGCAACCATAAACACATGAAAATTCTTACGTTTACAATTTATGATTAAAACTCTACTATCTACACAATATACATAGACATAAAATGTAAAAACTTAAATGTCTTAGAAACAGTAGCCAATCAGTTGTTTTAATTGTCATATTTGGATTCAGCACATCAAAATACATAATAAATAGCACATTTTATCTCTGAAGCAGACAACTTCTCAAAAATTGTAGACCAGTGTTTTCAGCTTTGTTTTGTCTTCAAACAAATTTTTCAAGGACATATCTGGATCTGATTGTTTTCTTTTTTTACCTTGTTTTTCTTAACCTCTAAAGTTCAATGTTGTGAAGAACATATTTTCCTACTATGATATTATTAGTTTTGATATTAGTCACAACGTCAATGAATCACCAATATTAATTTGCTCACATTCACAAAATATAGCTTTTAAAGATCATTCATTCTCTGATTGAAGTTAATTAAGTTAACTGACTTTCACTGAGCACAGAATCAGGTGTCTTGAGCAGCAGAGTTGACCACCTATGGACAGGTACATTTAAAATTTAACTCAAAACAGTGCATGTTTTTCACAACAATGCACACTAAAAGAGGTTCAGAGGAGGCAGTAAATGATGAGAGCCCAAGTGCTGCATTTTCTTGACTGTCACCTCATTTATTCCCTTTATACAAAACTAATATAATAGATGTTAGTGTTACTAAAAATTCCAAATAAACAGGCAACAGACTGAAGATAAGCATGAATACATTACACAGTTGTTATATTTAATGGATGTTCTGTGTATACATTTGTACTGTGTGAATTCATACAAGCCTAAATAAATGCTCACTAAATATGGGTAAATGCTGAGTTTTAAAGTGCTGAACAAAATTACCACTTAACTATTAAGGATATACCAAAAGTCACCTCTTGAGTTGTCCAATTTTAATTAAACTGAATATCTCATGTTGTGAGTTGATAGTTTTGCAAACATCAGATCTGATCATTTAATACAAACCTATTGCTTTCTTTCAGTGAATAGTGAATATTCCAAAGTGAAGTTCAGACATGTGCAATCAACTTGCCATATACTTGTCTCAAAGGGTTAATGGATGTTTATTCTTTGGTTCAGCTCACTACAAGGCTTCTCTTGATTTTTCTAACATAAAGCTTCTTCTACAATATCATTATATTGATATTTTTAAAAAATATATAAAAGGTGAGTGCTTTCATTTTAAAAGCATGGGATGTTTATAATGTATAGCTGAAATGAAAGTATCAGAGAAACCAAGGAGGTATAGAAACAGAGGACATATCTGAGAAATGAGAGATGAAAGATATAGATGAGTTCTGGTAACACTCGCTCTCTGCTAGTTGAATGTAATGGTGGTCATCTCCTCCACAGCATTTTAATCATATACTATTATTTATGAACAAGTACAGCAATAGTGTTCTGTCAGGCAGTCATATTTTCCATTACTCCAGCCTCTCCTGGCCATTTTATGATCATCTGTGAAATCAACTGTGTCTGTGAGAAAGTTGTCTGCAGTAAATTTATTTATTGAAAAGTGGAGGCAAGTCTTTCTATAACAGAAAGATGAGAACATAAAAGGGATCAATTCAGTGAAAAAATATTCCAGCTGCTGGATTTTTTTAAAATAAAAATCAAGCTTTTTTCAACGTGCAGCCTAGCAAAAATGAAACGTGTACAGGTATTCAGGATATTCACCACTGAGGTGTTTGCCAACTGGCAGTAAGCTGCAGTCTGTACCCTCTACCATACATAGCACAAAAAATATACAGGACAGCTAAACAAAATCTAGAGGATATAGGCTCCCTTTGGCGTCTGCCCTAGCAGAACACAAACTGGATTTTTATATCAGGGCCTATTCATTCAAGTTCAACCTGGGGCAAAGCAAATAATTTACAAAATATACTGGGGAGCAGAAGAGTGAGAGAGGAAGGAGGACTTCTGTGCAATTATTCTTCTGATCACAAGTTGGCTGTTGCTGGATTTAAAAATTCACAAGCATAGAAATCTTCCAAGCTTTCAAGGTATTATTGAAAGAAAGACTGTTTAAAGACACAGTTGAAAGACACAGTTTTAAAAAGCATCACCAAACAGCAAAAAACCTTAGTAAAATCATAAATGCATTTTCACATTACTGTGTCAGGCATTGACAGTTCTACATAATTTGTTATTTTTGTTTGTTTGTTGTTACCTTGTTGTCCGGCTATGCCGAAGGAGGACAGGAGACATTTGACATGGGTTTAATCAGGCTGCATCTTTACTAGATGTCTGGAACTACCTGGCAGATAAAAGTGTATAGTGCAGGTAACCCCATGTTTATTCTGTAATTACCCGGGGGGCTTTTACCAGGTCTCCCAATTTTTCCATCCAGGTCCCTCCAACAAATCCATTGCTGGGACCTTATCATCCACCCCACCTTGTAGGAGTGTTAAAGTGGGCTACATGAATGGGGGGTTGGCTCCCTGTTGTACCAAACATAGGAGTCCCCAACTGCCCCTCCCCACCCCATTTGTTCCTTTAATGAATGCCCCTTTTTAAGTCCTTTTCCAAGCCATTTATCCGGTCACTGTATACCTTTCCTATGGAGTACCTGCACTGGACATCCACCACAAGGAGGTGCCAGCAATTAGCCTGTTCCCAGACATCTCCTAATGCCATCTTTTATATCAGTTAAAAACATGACAGCAGTTGGACAGGTGAATCCCATCCTCTCGAAACAACTCTGCTGCTCCATATACTATGCCAGCCTGTGAAATTACTGCCCCTCCTATGGTCCCAAGGAATGTAGCTACCTCCCTGTTTGCATACTTTCTTTCCTTGTCCACCCTGGGGGGCAGGGGGAGGGGACTCATGGCTTCAGGCAAGACCCGGCGCTGAAGCATGTCTGACAAAACAATGTTAACTCCTGGAAAAAGTTCCAAGATGAGAGCAGGATCCAGATTATTAATGTTATTACTGGAACTGGTTGAAACTCAAATTTTGTTTTGTGAGGAAATTTTGACATTTTGAAATTTGGTTCCAAAATGGAACAAAATTAAATAATTTTGAAACTTTTCAGAAAACAAAAGTCCCTTCCTCCTTCAAAAAAAAAAAAAAAAAAAAGTGTTTAGACACTTTTCATCTTGAAAAAACTTAATACTTCATGTTTACATATATTTAGTCTTATTTATTGTATTTTTATATTTTCATTTAATATTTATATTATTCCTTAACAAGTCATCAATAGTGTTATGGAACCCTGCTTTTGATTTACCACAAGTTTGTTGACCCCAAGATGTTTCTGTGAAATATATTAGGTTCTATGAATTAGCATTTTCTGATAAAACTCTGTCCATCCTCTGGTTAATTCTGATTTGTTGATTTTTCTCTATGAACATAGCTCTTATATTTTGGTTTTCCTATATGACCTTTTCTGATCAAGGGTTCTTGGTGTTTATTTTATGTCTCTTATTTCGTTTTCCTGAGTTACTGCATTCTCACAAATTTACAACCTGCCAGTACCAAATCATTGCTAGAAGCTTCACTTGACGATTCATTTTTGTTACTCATCCAGATAGGATTGAGGACTTTGAACTGTCACAGACAGTGGTTCAAAGGATTGCATATGAAAGAGAGGCCAATCCTGATGTGACAAATAAGAAAAAGGAATGATCATCGATTACAGAGAGATTGCTTCAGAGAGATTAGAATATAGATGTCTAATCTTCTATATGGAAAAAGGACTCAAAACAAACAAAAGAAAACTTTACCCTTAAATTAAATATCCTAATCTCCCCTTTGTATGGACAAACTATGTCCTGACAAATTAGGATGACACAGCAGCCTGAGTTTCTTATGTTCCACGTAATATCTAATCTTTGCTTTTCTTTCTTTCTTTCTTTCTTTCTTTCTTGCTTTCTTTCTTTCTTTCTTTCTTTCTTTCTTTCTTTCTTTCTTTCTTTCACATGCTAATATTACAAACTCTAAGTACTTCTATAGTTATAAAAGCACCTACTAAAATCGTACACTGGGACAATAGTCATATCACCCTCCATTAATAAGAGACTTGTCTCCCTTTTGGAAACTACTCATCTCACTTATTCATGGAAGGCCCTTCCAGTGTGCCCTGAACGTTATTAAGTGGAATTCAGTTAGGCAATGGGGTAAAGTATTGTGTAAGAGACATAGGTATTAATTAAAGGAAAGAGCAAAAGGTCTCTAAAACACCTTATGTATTCACCTGTGTCTTTAAGGAAGAGTTTTGTGACCCTGATGCATTTTTGATAATGTAAACCAGCTCCGTATATATTTATAGATTTTATGAATAAGAGTAAGCAAGAACATATCACTTAGCTAATTAGAAATAAACAACACAATGATGAAATCAAAATCACAATTAAAATGGAAACAATAAATCATTAGGTTCAAAATATCCAATTACAAAATCAATACAGCATGAAATTAAATTACTTTTCTTGACCCTGAAATGGGAAAATTTAGGCAGGAGCCAATGTTATAGTAATGGTCCATTCTTGTATTAGTCCCTTTGTGAATGGAAATGGCTCATGGTAGGTAATCTTGTCTCGGTTCACCTTACAGACGTACACTGATTAGAGTATTTCTTGGTATCCTCAGTTTAATACTTCATTTTAAATTTCAGAGTCAAGTGTTATGATTTCACTGACTTTGCTTACACCTTTCACAGAATAGCATAAAATTATTTTTACAAATTTAACACAAGTATAGGTTAAACCATACACAAAAGCCGTTTTCTATTAGATTACATTTTAACCTCGACTGCGGGACTGCTGAGCCCTCTTTCCCACTAGCCTGGGGTGTCCGTCTCACTCTGTGATGCTGTTACCAAGCTACAATTCTCTGGCAAGTACTGCACTTACACAGACATCCACAGGCACGGACATACCCAACTGAGTTACATGAATGCATCTCCCAGCCACTCCCAACAATAAAGAGTCTCTAGCCAATTCCCCTCAGCTCCCCAGGCTTGCACCCCAGAACTATATCATCCTGAACTGGTCAGGCTTCTGACCAGTGTATGTTCATTGCCCAGTCCACTTCTCCCTCAATGTGGAGAGTACACACACTAGCCTTTGTAAACTGAGCTGAGATTTCGCAAGCATTTCAACCAAACTTCATACGGTAAATTAACATCCAATGATAGCACTTACTATCCAAAAGGATATTAATATTCAACAAATCAAGACTTTTAAAATGATACTTCTCAAGGCATACCTTGTACGAAACATATCATAATTATATGACAGTGGTGACTATGGGGGTTTCAAGGTGCTAATTTGAGATACAGAGTGCCACAGTGTAATCTGCAAATTCTATAAGCATACACTCCACTCCATTATCCAAGTCTTTAATGAAAATATTGAAAAATACCAGACCCAAGACAGACCTCTGTGGGGTTTCAAGAGATATGTCCTTCAATTTGAAGGTGAACTATTGACAACTATGCTCTGAGTATGGTTTTTCAAGCAGTGTTACACCCATGTCATAGTAATTTTATCTAGACCACATTTCCCTATTTTGCTTATGAGAATGTCATGTGAAATTGTGTTTAAAAAAAAAATTTACACAAATCAAGATATATCATATCTAAAGCTTCCCTCCTAGCCACTAGGCCAATAACCCTGACAAAGAAGGAAATTAAGTTGTTTTGGCATGATTTTTTTCTTGCTGACTGTTACTTATAATCCTGTTATCCTCTAAATGCTTACAAACTGAGTCTTTAATAATTGTTTCCATTATCTTTCCAAGTAACCAAGTTGACTGACTGGTTTTTAATTCCCTAAGTCCTCTTTGTTTCCCCTTTTAAATATATTTACCATGTGTGCCCTTCTTCATTCCTTTGCCACCTTGCCTGTCCTCCAGGAGTTCCCAAAGATAATTGCTAATGGTTCCATGATTGTTTCAGATAGTTCCTTAAGCACCCTTGGATGAGTTTATCAGGCCTTGTTGACTTGAATACATCTAACTTATCTAAATATTCTTTAGCTTGTTCTTTCCCTATTTTGACCTGTTTTCATTGTTGTTAATATTTAATTGTGTTAAGTGTCTGGTTGCCATTAACCTCTTAAGTGAAGACTGAAACAAAATAGGCATTGAACACTTCAGCCGTCTTGATTTTGTCTGTTATTAACTCTCCTTCCCTGATAAGTATAAACCTATACTTTCCTTTGTCTTTTCTCTTGCTCTTTGATATACTTATAGAAACTCTTCTTACAACAGGAGACAATTGCATTACTCAGTATTCAAAGCCTCTTTTTTCATCCAGCACTCCATACAAAAAGATCTCTCTCTTAGCTTCCTTCCAGGATCACTATACAAGTGCTTCTCTGACTGCTTGACTGTTTCTGCTGCCATCTTGGTCTTCTGTGTTGTTTCTGGCTACAGACACAGACACTCACAAACTCCACCAAAAAATACCCAGTAATCTGTGTTTGCATTTAGCTCCCCATGGAATGCTTCCACCCATTTAGCTTACCCACCCACCATCAACCTCAGCCTAGATCAGTCCACACAAGCGGTCCATTTCCTGGACACTACTGTGCTAATAAGCGATGGTCACATCAATACCACCCTATACCGGAAACCTACTGACCGCTACACTTACCTACATGCCTCCAGCTTCCATCCAGGACACACCACACGATCCATTGTCTACAGCCAAGCTCTAAGATATAACCGCATTTGCTCCAATCCCTCGGATAGAGACAAGCACCTACAAGATCTCTATCAAGCATTCTTAAAACTACAATACCCACCTGCTGAAGTGAAAAAACAGATTGACAGAGCCAGACGAGTACCCAGAAGTCACCTCCTACAAGACAGGCCCAACAAAGAAAATAACAGAACACCACTAGCTGTCACCTTCAGCCCCCAACTAAAACCTCTCCAGCGCATCATCAGAGATCTACAACCTATCCTGAAAGATGATCCTTTACTCTCACAGATCTTGGGAGACAGACCTGTCCTCGCTTACAGACAACCCCCCAACCTAAAGCAAATACTCACCAGCAACCACACATCACTGAACAAAACCACTAACCCAGGAACCTATCCTTGTAACAAACCCCGATGCCAACTCTGTCCACATATCTATTCAAGTGACATCATCATAGGACCTAATCACATCAGCCATACCATCAGGGGCTCGTTCACCTGCACATCTACCAATGTGATCTATGCCATCATGTGCCAGCAATGCCCCTCTGCCATGTACATTGGCCAAACCGGACAGTCTCTACGCAAAAGAATTAATGGACACAAATCTGACATCAGGAATCAAAATACTCAAAAACCAGTGGGAGAACACTTTAACCTGTCTGGTCATTCAGTGACAGACCTGCGGGTGGCTATATTACAACAGAAAAACTTCAAAAACAGACTCCAAAGAGAGACTGCAGAGCTAGAATTGATATGCAAACTAGACACAATTAACTCCGGTTTGAATAAGGACTGGGAATGGCTGAGCCATTACAAACGTTGACTATCTCCCCTTGTAAGTACTCTCACACTTCTTATCACACTGTCTGTACTCTGCTAGCTTGATTATCACTTCAAAAGTTTTTTTTTTTTTTTTTTTTTTTCTCTTAATTAATTGGCCTCTCAGAGTTAGTAAGACAACTCCACCTGTTTATGCTCTCTGTATGTGTGTATATATATCTCCTCATTATATGTTCCATTCTATATGCATCCGAAGAAGTGGGCTGTAGTCCACGAAAGCTTATGCTCTAATAAATTTGTTAGTCTCTAAGGTGCCACAAGTACTCCTGTTCTTCTTTTTGCGGATACAGACTAACACGGCTGTTACTCTGAAACTTGTCATTATGCAAGGCACTGCATTTAGCCGTATGGAATGGAAATCCATCAACCTCATGAAAAAACTCGTACAGATACAGACAGACATCATCTTCCTTTCCAAATGCAAGCAGATGGACATCATACCAAAAGGACTAAAGGTAAAAAATCCATTACAATCTACATATCACACAGACTATGCTGAGAGACTGTGTCACACACTCTCAAAGAAACTGCGAAACCACCTGATCAGCATCCTATACAGCAAACAGGGAAAGATTAAGAATGAGCTCTCAGAACTGGATACTCTCATAAGAAACCAACCTTCCACACAAACTTCCTCATGGATAGACTTTACAAAAACTAGACAAGCCATTTACAAGACAAACTTTGCCTCTCTACAAAGGAAAAAGGACACTAAACTATCTAAACTGCTACATGCCACAAGCAGCCACAACAGTAGCTCCCTTAACCCACCCAGCAATATTGTTAATCTTTCCAGCTATACTCTTAGCCCAGCAGAAGAGTCTGTCCTATCTCGGGGCCTCTCCTTTTGTCCCTCCAGACCCATGAATATGATACAGTTCTGCGGTGACCTAGAATCCTACTTTCGACGTCTCCGACTCAAAGAATATTTCCAACATACCTCTGAACAGCATACTAACCCACAGAATCCTCCCTACCAGCACTACAAAAAAAAGGATTCTGCATGGACTCCTCCGGACGGTCGAAACAACAGACTGGATTTCTACATAGATTGCTTCCGTCGACGTGCAAAGGCTGAAATTGTGGAAAAGCAACATCACTTGCCACATAACCTCAGCCATGCTGAACACAACGCCATCTACAGCCTCAGAAACAACCCTGACATCATAATCAAAAAGGCTGACAAAGGAGGTGCTGTCGTCATCATGAATAAATTGGAATATGACCAGGAGGCTGCTAGACAGCTCTCTAACACCACATTCTACAGGCCATTATCCTCTGATCCCACTGAAGATTACCTAAAGAAACTACACCATCTGCTAAAAAAACTCCCTGACAAAGCACAGGAACAAATCCGTACAGACACATGCCTAGAACCCCGACCAGGGGTATTCTATTTGCTACCCAAGATCCATAAACCTGGATATCCTGGACGCCCCATCATCTCAGGCATTGGCACCCTAACATCAGGCTTGTCTGGTTATGTAGACTCTGTCCTAAGACCCTACGCTACCAGCACTCCCAGCTATCTTCGAGACACCACTGACTTCCTGAGGAAACTACAATCCATCGGTGATCTTCCAGAAAACACCATCCTGGCCACTATGGACGTAGAAGCCCTCTACACCAATATTCCACACAAAGATGGACTACAAGCTATCAGGAACAGTATCCCTGATAATGTCACAGCTAACCTGGTGGCTGAACTTTGTGATTTTGTCCTCACCCACAACTATTTCACATTTGGGGACAATATATACCTTCAAGTCAGCGGCACTGCTATGGGTACCCGCATGGCCCCACAATATGCCAACATTTTTATGGCTGACTTAGAACAACGCTTCCTTAGCTCTCGTCCCCTAACGCCCCTACTCTACTTGCGCTACATTGATGACATCTTCATCATCTGGACCCATGGAAAAGAAGCCCTTGAGGAATTTCACCATGATTTCAATATTTCCATCCCACCATCAACCTCAGCCTAGATCAGTCCACACAAGCGGTCCATTTCCTGGACACTACTGTGCTAATAAGCGATGGTCACATCAATACCACCCTATACCGGAAACCTACTGACCGCTACACTTACCTACATGCCTCCAGCTTCCATCCAGGACACACCACACGATCCATTGTCTACAGCCAAGCTCTAAGATATAACCGCATTTGCTCCAATCCCTCGGATAGAGACAAGCACCTACAAGATCTCTATCAAGCATTCTTAAAACTACAATACCCACCTGCTGAAGTGAAAAAACAGATTGACAGAGCCAGACGAGTACCCAGAAGTCACCTCCTACAAGACAGGCCCAACAAAGAAAATAACAGAACACCACTAGCTGTCACCTTCAGCCCCCAACTAAAACCTCTCCAGCGCATCATCAGAGATCTACAACCTATCCTGAAAGATGATCCTTTACTCTCACAGATCTTGGGAGACAGACCTGTCCTCGCTTACAGACAACCCCCCAACCTAAAGCAAATACTCACCAGCAACCACACATCACTGAACAAAACCACTAACCCAGGAACCTATCCTTGTAACAAACCCCGATGCCAACTCTGTCCACATATCTATTCAAGTGACATCATCATAGGACCTAATCACATCAGCCATACCATCAGGGGCTCGTTCACCTGCACATCTACCAATGTGATCTATGCCATCATGTGCCAGCAATGCCCCTCTGCCATGTACATTGGCCAAACCGGACAGTCTCTACGCAAAAGAATTAATGGACACAAATCTGACATCAGGAATCAAAATACTCAAAAACCAGTGGGAGAACACTTTAACCTGTCTGGTCATTCAGTGACAGACCTGCGGGTGGCTATATTACAACAGAAAAACTTCAAAAACAGACTCCAAAGAGAGACTGCAGAGCTAGAATTGATATGCAAACTAGACACAATTAACTCCGGTTTGAATAAGGACTGGGAATGGCTGAGCCATTACAAACGTTGACTATCTCCCCTTGTAAGTACTCTCACACTTCTTATCACACTGTCTGTACTCTGCTAGCTTGATTATCACTTCAAAAGTTTTTTTTTTTTTTTTTTTTTTTCTCTTAATTAATTGGCCTCTCAGAGTTAGTAAGACAACTCCACCTGTTTATGCTCTCTGTATGTGTGTATATATATCTCCTCATTATATGTTCCATTCTATATGCATCCGAAGAAGTGGGCTGTAGTCCACGAAAGCTTATGCTCTAATAAATTTGTTAGTCTCTAAGGTGCCACAAGTACTCCTGTTCTTCTTTTTGCGGATACAGACTAACACGGCTGTTACTCTGAAACTTGCCATTTAGCTTAGCTCCTGACCGGCATTGCATGTGGCCTGTGTTTTGAGTGTTGACTACTATTGTTTCAGCTGACTCATTTCAAAAGGAGTTTTACTGCTTCTTACATTTATCCTAGAGGAAGGGTGGCTATTATGCCCACCAGCTTCCATGACCCACATAACAATATGTTCCACTATGGAGAACTCCTCACCTTCCCTTCTCATTTAAACAAGAGGACTGTTAGCTCGAGCATCTGTACTTATGGCATTACCTAAGGGAAGTGGTAGTCACTAAGGTAGGTTGGACCAAAAAACTTTATCCAGAAACCAATTGGAATCCAATCTACACTATGGAGCAGAGGTATAATGTTCATCCTCTGATAAACACTGCTTAATATGTAGTCAGCTGAATATTGCCCTAGTATAATTTAGTTGCGGACTTTCCAGTCACAATGCTGGACTGACAGAAATGAATCAACTGTGGAATTGGATTTTTTGTAAGATATCAGATTGGTATTTTTGGATAAATCTTCAGTTCTAAATTAATCAATGAGATAGGTCTCAGATCAAGGTCTTTTAGGCACATTAAACAAAGTACTGATCTCATTAAGTGTTAAGAAACTTTATCTTCATCATGGTAGGAAGGAGACTTCGGAAAAACAGAACAAGTTTGAAAACCAAATAATTTATAAAACAGGGAGGGAAAAATATCTGTCCCTGGTGATTTACTAGAATCGAAGCTTTTAAGAGATCCTTTGATCTTCTCAAAAGAGATGGGTGTTTCTAAATATTCCTGTCTAAATTCTCAAGTGAGGGGAAGGGCAATTATGAAAGTTACATGATTTACTGCTTCAGGAGGTGCAATAGACATAACTACTGAGGCAAAATAAAAATTACAGAACTGAAATATCCAATTACTTAGGACAGACAAATCCACCTTCAAGACTTTCCTATTGTGGATTGTCTTAAGGGATTATTAAGAAACAAATTTAATAGCAAGTACTGTCGTTTTCCATTTGCTTCCTCTGTTCATAATATTACTGACACTATCTAAAACAAACATGCTGTATTTAGCTTTTTGTTAAATAAATAATTGAAGGCCAATTTTGCTTTGGTTATCTGCTCCCTGGGGGTCATATCAGTAAATAGGTTTTGAGCTTTGCCTTTAATTCCACAATTACTTCCTCACTTTCCTTTAAACAATTTACCACAAAGACTAATAATATGTACTTGTGATGCGACAAGATTCCATCCCAGCCAGGAAAGGGTTAATGAGCTCCTTTGGTTGCTATCAGCTCAAGTGGGAGTATGTAGATGTGTAGGCCATTTAAAGAGGGGTGGTTCTTTGTAAGGGAGGATCCAAGCATAGTGAGAAATAGCACATAGACCAAAGCAGAGTTACAGAACAGAGATTCTAAAAGCCAGAGTGTGGAGATGGCTGACTAAGAAAGTTGCTGAGGGATAATCTGCCTGGACTCTTTAGGTAAGTAAAAGGACCGTCTTCACTTTGTTTCTTTTCTCTGGCGTTAGTGACCCAGCCCTTGCTCAAAGACTATTACTCCATAGCCTTACAAGTGTCATGGGGTGAAGTCAGACTGAGCAGGGGTCAATGAGACCGACAAATTGTTGCCCTTTCCATTTGGACTACTGAAAAACTCCAGAAAGAGGGGGGAAACTGCTCCTAAGGCTTGTTTCTGGAGGGACATGTATCTGCAGAAGACTAATTCTGTGGTAACACTGGCTACCAAAGCTGGTGTGGGAGACAGAGTAAATGCACATTTGTACCTGGGAGGTGCTCTAGGGGCATAGCCTATGACAGTACTTAGTATCAGTTTCCTTTATATGCCTTCCAAAAAGTCATGAGAAAGGAGACATAATCTGTGTTTTGTTCATGGAAAAATCTTAAAATCTGTACCCCTTTTGATAGCATCTGGATCTTTTAGCTGATTGAAGTTATATCCACACTCTGGTGGATAATGGGATTGGGACATTAAGAGTGAAGGCAATCAAGCTGCATTGGGTCTGAAATTGCAAAAAAACATTGTATCACAAGATAAAATGTCCTGCAAGAGCATTTGGAACACCAAATTCAGATCTAAATGATAAAATAATGTATGGGTCTGAGTAAATCTGCTCATTTAATCAGAGGGATAAACCTCCACATATGATGGTGACATTCCATCTCTCTCCAGGTATGCACAGAACTGCTAGTGTAATGTATTTTTGAATAACTTTCACCTAGACTATAGCCCTTATACCAACCTCTCAAAAAGCAATTAGAGCTGCAGACCCCCACCCCCAACATACTTCCTTTTTGAAGTCAGAAATCCTACCCATTGCCCCCAAGAAATCTTATGAATGTTGTTTGGAACCAATCCTTTTAATTCCCTTGAATAACAGAACTGTGGAAGGTAGTGGGAATTACCTGTTTATGAACCAGAATTTACCCTCAGATGTATGTATGAGAAATGTATTCATTGGAGGAGAGAATGTAGCCCTTAATATTTAAAAGGATTCATGCATGTGTGACTGAATGAATATTTTAAAATATTCTATGTTTCAGAAGATGAGTATTTTTTAATATTTTGCACAGTTAGTCTGAGATATTGGGATGACAGCTGTCTATCAGTCAGTATATCCCATCAAAATGGACAAGCAAGAGAAATATTAACTTTTAAAGTTGGAAAAGTATTTTACATTTCATTCAATAAGGGTGATTTAATACATAACAAAGTGATGATCACATCTTAGCCACAAGAAAAGGGAATAGACATATTGTATTAGATGAATAACAAAAGGTACAGGCAGGGAAATAAATAATCAGAAAAGAACAGTGGATGGGGAAACAAACAAACAAACAGTGTCTGTGACTGGGAAAACCATCATACCAAAAAAATCAAACTCCACATATTTTATCTTGAAACAGAAAGACCAGCCTCTCTCTCTGGTCATGATGCCCAGAGGAGTAGGAAAGCCTTTTCAAAGTGTCCCAAGACAATATCCGATTGGCATGTACAACCAAAGCCTAGAATAATAAAGTACAAAACAAAAACAAAGTACAAGCAGCTAAATGATTTGTAGTCTGTCGGGGCTAAGCATATCAGTAGCTACAGAAAACACATTTAGTCTTCACGACTGCATGTCAAAATAGCATTGAACATTGAAGTCAGTATTATCTCAAAAGTGAAAAATTAGATGTTGGGCCAACATTGTACACTGCTAAGTACAGTTGTAGGGAAATAGCCTAAGTAACCCAGTCATCTGTCAAATTCTCTGTAGGTAAAGTCTAGTCAATCATGGATGAATAGATGGCTCTAAATATGATTGCACCAATGCAACAACATCTATGAAAGGCTTAATGCCCCAAGGCTACTAGCAGATAGCAACAATGTCATACCACCTGATCTGCCAATAAAACTTTGTACTAATGATGTAATGTTTGTAGTTAGATATCCTGAAGGGGAGATCTGAAGTGTAAAGTTTCATGGAGCCAGACAGGACTGGAATCTTCCCTCTCCATTTAACCCATGCAGTTTCAGTGGACCTAAATACTCTCTAAAAACATTCAGCCTTTATTTTTCTAACTTGTCTTCAAACTCCTAAATACCATTAGTTGACATACCACAGTGATGAGAGAAGGATGGAAAGCACCCAAACAAAATGTTTTAATATTAAGCAGCCCTGGATTCGAATGTGAAGTCCTCAAAAGCATATATGAAAACTGGCTAGAGTGTGGCTGGCCTTACACAGCTGTTTGTATGTGGAGAGGGGGAAAGAGGAGGAAAGAGGGAGGGACTTTGCCTTCTATGCAAGGACTAGCTATGACTCAGTGTGGAGAGTGCAGGAATTATGCACAGTGAACTCTGTCAACAGCACTAGCCTCCACAAGATGCAGGAGGTGAAGGTGGAACTACAGTTTCACCCTCAGAACTACGAAGACCAGCAGAATTGACTGAGTGTGGAGGAGAATGGTTGCTACACCCTCTGCCAGGTTAGTAGCACTGCCAGACAAGCAGACACTCCCCAGAAGGTATTCTGGCTGGCTCCACTTGTTGCAACTCCCCATCAATGTGATCTGTTGCTAAGCCTCACCAGACCATAATAGCAAAACAGTGGGCCAACAAAGGTTGCTACCCATACAACTAAGAATAGAAAGCCTTAAATGTGCTACATAAACAGGCACAATATGGAACATACTTCCCATGAAGGTCTGCATTACCAGTTACTTTAAAAATGAAAACTTCATTGCCACAAGGAAAGATGATGAAGTGGGCTGTAGCCAACAAAAGCTTATGCTCAAACAAATTTGTTAGTCTCTACAGCTATGGCTACACTGGCGCTGCAACTTTCTCGTTCAGGGGTGTGAAAAAACACCCCCCTGAGCGCAGCAAGTTACAACACTGTAAAGCGCCAGTTTAAACAGTGCCCCAGCGCTGGGAGTGCGGTCTAATCCCCTCGTGGAGGTGGAGTACCTGCAGCGCTGGGAGATCTCTCTCCCAGCGCACGACCACACTCTCACTTCAAATCTCTGCCGCGGGAGCCTAAGATGCCACGGCCTAAGATGCCACAAATACTCCTGTTCTTTTTATAAAAGAGATTGTGATTACACTGTTATCTTCCCATAAGCATTAGAATGAGAGCATATCATTTTAAAGCATTGAAGTCAACATTAACCTCTAGCCAACTGAGAATGAGACACAGTACAAACTTGGGTTTGAGTGAAAAATCTCTTTAAAAGAGAGTAATGACACCTACTTACGATGAAGGGGAAGATCAAATGTTCTTCTCTAGGCATTGCTATAGCTGTAAAGGAGCAGTTGTTTTAGCATGGTGGAGAGATGCTGCCTCACCCACAAAAATAACAAGTTCAGCTGAGATGGTCAACTTATATTTAGAGTAATTTCTGTAGGTGCACACAAAGGGCCAGATTCTGATCTCAATTACATTATGGACTAGCTCCAGATTCATACTAATGAAGTCAACAGAATTCCTCAAGATTTACACGGCTGTAATTGATTAGCTCAGGGGGCCTATCAGGTGACTTCATAAGCAGCTATCCAGCAAAACAGGGGAAAATACAAAAGATGTTCACTCTTGTTCAGGTTGCTATCCTGGATCATTAATAGCAGGGCTTGGTACCGTTATATGTAGAGGTGGGAGAGGGTGTAGCGTGTAGAATCCTGTTTCTGGTCTCTTGCTCACTGGAGTTGAGTCACCTCTGGGTCCAGAAGTTGTCTTTCATCTCTTAACTCTGTCAAATGAAAAGGGGCATTATGGCTTGGAAAAGAGCTCCAAACAAAATTCTTTGGTTTTACTGTGGGTCCTCAAGGGGGGACGTACAGGTGTGAAGAATGAGAAGTCCTCACTTCTCTGACAGGACCATTGAGAAAGAAGAAAATGATTAACTTTCAAATGCCTTACCCTGGTATTTTGGCACCAGTCCCTGAAGGTTAAATTGCCCTGTGGTCCCTTTGCATAGACGAGGAGCCAGCATGACCAGCTCAGGGTAAACCTTTTTAGAACTCTCTGTTGAAGGCGTTCCATGGGAGTTTGGGGAATGGACAAGGTACATCTATACTCCGGCTATTCTGCTGTGCTACAACAGCCCTCAAGGGTCATTGCAGAAGGTATGCAAGTTAAGGCAGCGCTCAAGGTTTCCCTTCATGTTCTCTACCCTGGGCTGTTTAAAGGCACAGGGATAAATTTAGTCTTACAGAAGTTGAATTTCTTTCCAGATGCTGACTTTGGGAGAGCCAGCATAGTTATTAATGAGATGTGCCACTTTCAAAATAAGTTTAAAGAAAGAACCAAGTCTTAAACTCTTCTGAAAACCATGTCTAAATTGGCAACATTCAAAAGGGATCACTCAATCGTACCTTTCCTCCATTCAGTTTGGAATGGAACAATGAGAAGCTGGGTCATACTGCTTCAGTGCTGTCTACCGTATAGACAAGATGATGAAAGAGTCCCTCCGAGATTCATACAGTGTGATGTCAGGAGAGCACAGACCTCACAGGTGTGGTTATGTGTGAAGGTTTTCACAGGCAATGTGCAAACAATAGGTTGCAAAGCCATTCACTGGATTGTTCAGGGAAGTTAACCTTAACTATTCATACAGATAAAATCAGATAAGAACATATCCAAGCCAGCACAAATGTTAAACAATTTAGCTTCCTTACACTGCAGTTACAGCAAAAAAAAAGGGGAAATAGCTAATATTTTCAATAACTGCCAATAATATCAGAGAGGTCTGTAATATATGGAATGCAGTGACAAGCACATTTTAAGCCATGTAAATCAGATCTCTTAATTCACAGTTATAAATGACCAAAAAAAACCCACCAGTCATGTTCACAGTGAAAGCCTCTCTGAAAAAATGGCCAAATATTGCACAACATTTCTCAAATATTCCTGTGAGTCACAGTGAATGTGTAAATGAACTGCTTTGACTTATTTGCTTTTCATGTTTGCATTCTAACAAAGTATACTAAGAGTAGTATTCACAGAAACTCAATTATAGTGAATACTGCAGAATACGCAAAGTATTTTTTGAATCATAAATGAGTATTTGCATCAGAAACCAATCAAGGAGCAGAAACACTCAGTGACCAATGTCTCCATCAAAACTAATAATCACAACTCAAATGTAGAATTTTGACTATCAAATGTTTGCAACTGGCTCCTTATGAAAAAAATATTTAGTGACAAATTTTCTATAACAAATAAATTCAAGAAAGTCAGTCTATGTGTGGACACTTTGCAAATGGAAAAAGGCAAAAAGAAATAACACCAACACTGCTTCCCTGCCACCCTCCCTCCCCCCATTGTCCAGGTAACTGAGACAGAAAAGTGACTGACATCTTTGAATGTAAGATTGGGCTCTCAGGTTGCACATCATATGGACAGTATGACTCTATAGGCCGCAAGTAGTTAAGGAAAGGATGACAGCCTGACACATTCCATCGTCTCTGAGCTGACCTTGCAAAATGTCCTCGAGCTGAGTTCAACTTGCCTCATGCAGCTGGATATAAGTGCTTTCTGTCCACGGAACTATGGCAGAGAATTTGAGAGCAGTGCTTTTGAAGTAACTGGCATATCCTGGCCTCAGAATCAGATTTTTTTTTTTTTGTATCACTTCTGTTCTCCTTGCACACTGTGATGGAGACAGTGAAGTGGTTCCAGTGTCTTTCAAAGAGCCACACTATCAATAAATGTTATACAGTTCAGTATGAATTTTTTGCTATGAAATATCAGAACAGAAACATAACATTATAGTTCCCACTCCTTTGAAGTCAATGGCATATTATTTCCACTGCTTTAAAGCTGTTACTTCTAACTCAAGATACTGATCCTTGTACTATTCATCTAGGTCACTGAAAGGAAATTTGTATTTGGATTGTATGCTATATGTGTTTCAAATCACTGAATAGTTGTCTTGATCTGACTTTTCCTGATAAGGTTAAAATGGAGTTGGTGTGATAAGAACAGTGTTTTGTATCCTGTTATATATTAATAAATCTGTGTCATAATGGTGAATGCTGTATCTTATTAAAGGCTCTGTGGTATGCAAAATATGTTGAAATATGAAAACTAGGTAAGACTACAACCAAAAAATAAAAGACTGTGCAAGAATTGATGTTTTTGTGCCATTTGGACTTTCAAAATTTCATTGAACAAAGATGACCATTTGCACTACCTTGCTTCCTATGAATGCATGCCCTGAATTTATATTTCAAAAATCCATTTTAAAACACTTACACAAGTTAACACCCGCCCAAGCCACCTCATTTAATAGTTGTATACACATTTATTGTGTAAACAATCGTATTAATAAACAATGGAATAAAAATATGCCTAAAATATTTTCTCTGAAGGTAAAGCTATGAGGGAGTCCTGTCCAGAAATTACTGCAATAGCCTAAAACTCAAGAACCCCAGGTTCAGTTCCCTGGTCTGCCACAAACTTCTTGTGACCTTGAGCAAGTCACTCAGCCAGATTTGAAATCTATGGGCGTTAGGTGCTTTTGAAAGTCCCATGAGGCACCCATCTCTAGGTGCCTAAATACCTCTACAAATATGTCTCTTAATCTCGATGTCTCAGCCCTTCATGTATAATGAGGATAATAGGTGTTCCCTACCCCACAGATGCTTTGTGGTGATAAATATCTCAATGACTATGAGGAGCTCAGGTACAAATGTAGTGGGGGACTATACAAATACCTTAAATGGATGAGGTTTTATGTAGTCTTCAGAGAAGGAGATGGGAGGTGGAGGACATGCAAGCAGCTGGTGCAGGGGGAGGTCGGGCCTAACAGAATGAAAGCTCTGAGAAGGGTAGCAGAGGTACCATAAAGACAGGGATGAAGCTGCAGCAAATTGGTTTTAAATGTGGGTTGCTCTGTGTTGCACTTGATTTTAGGAGCATTTTGAAGCCTCAGTAATTGTTTTGAATTAGTTTGGGAAAGGGGAAATTTAATTTGGGAGAAGGGATAGATCTGGGGGAAAGGGTGCAGAAGGAACGGAATTTTAGAAGTTGGGGAGCATGGGATGGAGGCGGAGGAAGGACCAAGAGATTTGGAGGTCAGGACACATTCCTGGGAGCATTGGGTGTAGAAGAATGGAGGCTCCTGGAGAAGAAAACAGGGTTCAGGTTGTAGAAGAGTTGTTCCAAAGGCTATAGGTTGAAGGAAGCAGAGATGTGTTTCAGATGAAAGGAGCACTAAAAGCAGGACTCAAACAAGGAATTCACCACTTTACACTTTATCCCAATCCCAGATGGGGGTGCTGAAAAAGCAGCTTTGACCCTAAAAGTTGGTTTGTGGACATGTGCTAGGAGCTGCATTGAGACTCCCAGTTCGATTCTCAATGAAGTGGGGAGGGGAGTGGGGAGGAATTACGGCTTTAAACTGCTTCTACCATCCCAGTTATGGCCCCTTCCCATTTTGAAATATTGCTTTTGACACTGGGGCTGAAAAGGTGGGACACCACTAACCTAAAATATATCCTATATATGGATGCATAGGGGTGGACTCTGAGATGATTTGAATTTATTATACGTTACACAACCACAATATTTTTAAGTTTGGTATTTAATGTTGTGTTATGTAATATACACTTAGTGAGAATCAAGCGCTTTATAATAGTGAAACCTAACAACCCATGGGGAGGAAAATATCTTCATTTACAGGTAAGGAAACAAATATGTAGAGAAGCTATTTGCCTAATGGCCCACAATAAGAAAATGTGAGTCAGGAATAGAACTCCATAGAACTGAGTAAATGCCTCATATTTTAAAAAAATCAAATAATAGTCAGCTATGTTTGGCACTTTCATTTTCTGTGAATATGCCAGTTAAATGCTTAGAGAAGCAGAGAATTTTTAAGTATGGTGTTTTCAATTGCTGTCAGTATTGGTCATGCTGCTCCCATTGAGGTGAACTTCTATTGACTTTCTTGGGAGCAGAATTAGACCAATCCTGAATGCTTTTGAATATCCCACCTCAATGTTCATTAGCAAGTATTTATGAAAAAAAACTCAGTACTTAATATTCATATTGAAAACCTTATTACCAATTGAACTAGGAACAAAACTGACCAGCGCCTCTCAAATTTTGAAATATGTGCAATTAGTTTCTTTTGTGAAAGCTCTAGTTAATCACTACAATTATTTGTCACATAAGTTTGAATAACAAATTCACAAAAATCACAACTCAGTTCATGAACAGAAAGATGAAATTAATTGAATACATTATTCATTGTGAATAATCTCAGATTTAGAACCCAAATCTCTTGGTTTCCAATCTGTGATTTAAGCACTCCCAGACTTACTCCAAATCTATATTTTAGAATTAGAGTTGGTGGAAACATTTTGAAATTTTGAGATCATGTTCATAAAAGGGGTCCACATCCAGATACACATCCTTCTGTGTTCAAGGGAACTGCACAGCCTGCAGCATCCTCCAGAGTCCACACAAATACTAAATAATATTTTAGGGGATGAAGAAAGGAGGGATGTTGTCTCATTTAAATTGCATGGAAGATGTAGATAGGCAATTTCCAAATTTCAGTTTGGCCAGGAAATCTGGGCTAATATACCTTCTCTTACAAAAAGTACTATGGTGCCAAGTGACCAGGACTTCAGCATATTTGTCATCTAAATGACAACTCTAACAGTGCAGTGTCCCCTATCATTTTGCAAAAACATTGGTTGAGTACTATCAGGATAGAAGATGGTCACCTATTGATTAGAGCTAGGTTAATTTTTGCAACACAAACTTTTTTTCCATGAAAAATGCAGATTTGATGAAACTGAAACATTTAGCAAATGTTTGTCATTCACCTGAATGTTTTTAGTCAAAGGAGAAAAACTACAAAAATATGGAAAAATTAGACATTTTTATCTTGATATTTTCAGAATGAAACATTTCAATTTGTTTTATTCAAAATGACATCTTATCTTGAAATGTTATTTAATTTTATTTTTAGAAAAGTAAAAAACAAAATGCTTGAAATCTAAATTGTGTTGTTTTGGGTCAAATAATGTTCCATTTTTGTTCCAACTAACTTTTTGATTCACAGAAAATTTTGAAAAGTTTTGGTTCAACCCAGAGTATATGCCTCGGCCTAACCTGCCTTAGATTATAAGATCCACCAAGTTCAGATTCTGAAATGGTATGAGTATGCACTTGTAAAAAGATCTTCAAGTAAATGATATTCACAATAGGCTTAATTATTGCCACTCATTGGGTCAGATCTTCAGTTGGTGTAAATCCGCTTGGCTCCTCTGAAGCCTATGAAGGTATGTCAAATTCACAGCAGGTGGAGATCTGGCCTGTGATATCCAGGGATAAAGCTATACTCACCAATGAGGTTCCAACACAAAACACAGCAGCCTGTCTGCTTTTTTAGACATTCAGGTTGCTATGAATTTATCACCACCATGCTCTACTCTCTGCACTGGCTCCACAGTGAATATAGACACGTACAAGTTCTCTATCCTGATATTCAAAGCCTGAGGAAGGATTGGCTGTAGTAGCCTGGAAGATTACTGTCTCTTCTCTGACTGACTTTGGACAGTAGCTATGTTGTACTGGAACAATGAAACTCTCAACCTATATGGGGAAAGACTGTGAATGAAAGACAAAGACCTTTAAAAGAATGGACACCTAGACCATGGAACTCACTCCAACAAAATATAAGAATAACCTGAGTACTAACCACTTTCAGAAGTAAATGCAAAACTCACTTTGTCTTAGTGTCCTCTCAATACATTCCTCACACAATACACCTACTCAAATATTACCTAAGGCACATATATGGTCCCTATTGCCATAGTATCTGAATACCTTTAATGTACTTATTCATACAACACTTATGTAAGAAAGTACTATTACTCTTAATTTATAAATGGGGGAATTGAGGCCCAGAGAAACTAAGTGACTTGTCCAAGGGAAAACAGGGATTCTGGTATAGCAGGGAATTGAATGAGACCTCTCAAATTCCGGGCTAGTGCCCTAATATATATAGTATATATTCACAAATATAATATAAATTTAAAATAAACACAAACAACAAAAACTCTCAAGTATTCAAGCTGTTTTCCTAGAGACTGGGAAGAAAAAAATTGTTATTGATGTTTTTTATATATTTGGAAGGAACTGAACTACTAAGATGATGGGAGGGTGGGGGATATAAGAAGATAGGGTAAAAAAAATGTAAGGCATATAACATACCTGCATACATTCTTATTCCATCTAGAGTGTCATGATGAAAGCTTAAACCAACCTTTAATTCTTTTGATATAGGAAGAAACCTCTTATGTTTGAAGCTTGTGGCAAAATTGCCCCTTATCTTTCTTATATATACTCATGAAGTCTCTGATATGGACCATTTTTGATAACTGGATCCTGTATTAGATATCTGATCTGGCAGTGTCTGTGCTGTAATGTAGACTTTGTTGATAGCAAGATACACTACCTGCTTCAACCCACAATTAAAGGAAGCAAAATCTCTTCATCCACCTAAGTGTCTATTCACTCAGGCTGGCACATTGCAGCAGGTATATATAGGTGTTAGGATTGATTTTTTTTCTAGAGACCTTCATTTTAACTGCATATATTAAATCTGTGTTTTGGAAACAATTATTTATCTAAGCATTTCTTAAAAATATTACCCTGGTGTAAGAATTTAAAATTTTCTTATAGATTATCCAGGTTAGAGTTTATGGGTTATGTGATCTGTTTAACTATGTGCTTTAGTAAACCTGACTTCAATATAGGCTTGGGAATAATATTAAAACCCTATTCTTGCAGTGCTGACTTTGAGCATCCTATCTATTTGGCCACGTGAAACTTAGGTGTCTGTATAGAAAGGATAATAGCTAATCCTCTCTGCTATTTAGTTATAGCTAATCCTTTCTGGTACTTATCCTATTAACACTTTTTTCTTTCTCCTGTACCATTGCACTGTACTCAAACTACTTATACTTATTGCCATCCTTGTGAAATATTTACTTCAAAAGGGTGTACTCCCAGAATGTTCTGACAGCTCAAGAAAGAGAATGCATCTTTGATTCAATATTTATCATGGTATGCTTAGATTGACCATCGTTAGCTATTTGCTATTTTTTGGTAGCAGGAACTCAGGTCCATGTAACTTAATGGTGGTTCAAAAAGCATAGAACATATTCCTCCTATTTAAGGTACATTGTTAAGGGTTTTGACAACAGCTCTGTGACTAATGCAGAATTAAAATCAATGCACCTGATGTATCTATTTATGAAAGAAGGCCATCTCTGACTTTCATACTGAGCAAGATCAGTGATGTCCACTAAAGTAGAAAGCCTCTTAGAAGATAACTTACTACATCACTATAACACATCATCCTGAAAGTGAAATGCACAGGCTCCTTTATACTAGACTGTGCTGCGCTTAAAAACAAAAATCCATAGCCTGGCCAATGTATTAGCCCAGCCCAAGCTATTAATCTACTCCAGTTAATTGGCACTAGTAGAAAGACACAGATGATCTATTCCCGTTCTTTCTTCTTCTTTGCCTGTCCTCTATATTATTAGGGCTGTTTCCAGGAAGAGAGAGCAAAGGTTTTTATTTTCTTTTGCCCCATAGGAAAAAGAATTGGATGCTCTCTTGTTGGCTAACTGCTGTCTTTAAGCAGCAAGTACACAATTTGAGACTTGCTCTTTTTTTCAGATTCACTTATTTGTGGTTCAGTATGTCCCCAGGTGCCATGGCTGACACAGGTTTGCCTGTAGCTATACCTTCCACATACATATATTTTGACAGATAATCACTGTTTGTCACAAGCATATCATTCACTCACATTAAATAAAACTTGTTTTACTGGAGGATCAGAACTACCTATAACTTATCTTTTCCCCCTTCCATTTCTCTCTGCTATTCAAGTGTTTTATTTTCCTATATACAGTAAAGGCCATATTTTCAAAACTGGTGTCTGATTTGTGCATGGAAACCAAAATGAGTAATTGGGCATGTAGAAGGGGCACTTGTTTATACGCTACCCATATTTTGTATGTACACATTTTAGGTGGTGCAGCATATGTAATATAGAGTGGGACCAACTTATGTCTCTGCTACTGGTGGAGCCTTGTGTCATCTGGTGTGATTATCATATATTTAGGTGGAAAATACTTTGTTAGTGAGTCCAGGTTTGAAAAAAAGCCTGAATAGTCTTATAGAAAGAGGAGCATCCATGTACCAGCACTGGAGATACAGGTGAGCAACCGTTTTCATGTTCTCTCCACAGGTACTAATACAGAGAGTGGAGTAGATGATACATCTGAGGGAAGGGAGCAGAAGGAGACTCCACCAATTGGAAGGCATGAGATGCACTGTCCTAGGGATGTGGGTTCCATGACCACCGCTCCCAAGAGAAGGAGGAGGGTGGTGGTGGTCGGGGACTCCCTCCTCAGGGGGACTGAGTCATCT
Source organism: Malaclemys terrapin pileata (assembly GCF_027887155.1). Lineage (NCBI taxonomy): Eukaryota > Metazoa > Chordata > Testudines > Emydidae > Malaclemys > Malaclemys terrapin. The sequence goes on along the minus strand of NC_071509.1, from coordinate 39,449,248 downwards.
ATCTGCCGCCCTGACAGAGAAAACCGAGAGGTTTGCTGCTTGCCAGGAGCTAGGATTCACGATGTGACGGACAAGTTTCAGAGTAACAGCCGTGTTAGTCTGTATCCGCAAAAAGAAGAACAGGAGTACTTGTGGCACCTTAGAGACTAACAAATTTATTAGAGCATAAGCTTTCGTGGACTACAGTCCACTTCTTTGGATGCATATAGAATGGAACATATAATGAGGAGATATATATACACACATACAGAGAGCATAAACAGGTGGGAGTTGTCTTACCAACTCTGAGAGGCCAATTAATTAAGAGAAAAAAACTTTTGAAGTGATAATCAAGCTAGCCGAGTACAGACAGTGTGATAAGAAGTGTGAGAGTACTTACAAGGGAAGATAGAGTCAACGTTTGTAATGGCTCAGCCATTCCCAGTCCTTATTCAAACCGGAGTTGATTGTGTCTAGTTTGCATATCAATTCTAGCTCTGCAGTCTCTCTTTGGAGTCTGTTTTTGAAGTTTTTCTGTTGTAATATAGCCACCCGCAGGTCTGTCACTGAATGACCAGACAGGTTAAAGTGTTCTCCCACTGGTTTTTGAGTATTTTGATTCCTGATGTCAAATTTGTGTCCATTAATTCTTTTGCGTAGAGACTGTCCGGTTTGGCCAATGTACATGGCAGAGGGGCATTGCTGGCACATGATGGCATATATAACATTGGTAGATGTGCAGGTGAACGAGCCCCTGATGGTATGGCTGATGTGATTAGGTCCTATGATGATGTCACTTGAATAGATATGTGGACAGAGTTGGCATCGGGGTTTGTTACAAGGATAGGTTCCTGGGTTAGTGGTTTTGTTCAGTGATGTGTGGTTGCTGGTGAGTATTTGCTTTAGGTTGGGGGGTTGTCTGTAAGCGAGGACAGGTCTGTCTCCCAAGATCTGTGAGAGTAAAGGATCATCTTTCAGGATAGGTTGTAGATCTCTGATGATGCGCTGGAGAGGTTTTAGTTGGGGGCTGAAGGTGACAGCTAGTGGTGTTCTGTTATTTTCTTTGTTGGGCCTGTCTTGTAGGAGGTGACTTCTGGGTACTCGTCTGGCTCTGTCAATCTGTTTTTTCACTTCAGCAGGTGGGTATTGTAGTTTTAAGAATGCTTGATAGAGATCTTGTAGGTGCTTGTCTCTATCCGAGGGATTGGAGCAAATGCGGTTATATCTTAGAGCTTGGCTGTAGACAATGGATCGTGTGGTGTGTCCTGGATGGAAGCTGGAGGCATGTAGGTAAGTGTAGCGGTCAGTAGGTTTCCGGTATAGGGTGGTATTGATGTGACCATCGCTTATTAGCACAGTAGTGTCCAGGAAATGGACCGCTTGTGTGGATTGATCTAGGCTGAGGTTGATGGTGGGATGGAAATTATTGAAATCATGGTGAAATTCTTCAAGGGCTTCTTTTCCATGGGTCCAGATGATGAAGATGTCATCAATGTAGCGCAAGTAGAGTAGGGGCGTTAGGGGACGAGAGCTAAGGAAGCGTTGTTCTAAGTCAGCCATAAAAATGTTGGCATATTGTGGGGCCATGCGGGTACCCATAGCAGTGCCGCTGACTTGAAGGTATATATTGTCCCCAAATGTGAAATAGTTGTGGGTGAGGACAAAATCACAAAGTTCAGCCACCAGGTTAGCTGTGACATTATCAGGGATACTGTTCCTGATAGCTTGTAGTCCATCTTTGTGTGGAATATTGGTGTAGAGGGCTTCTACGTCCATAGTGGCCAGGATGGTGTTTTCTGGAAGATCACCGATGGATTGTAGTTTCCTCAGGAAGTCAGTGGTGTCTCGAAGATAGCTGGGAGTGCTGGTAGCGTAGGTCTTAGGACCTCTCTGTATGTGTGTATATATATTTATGCTCTCTGTATGTGTGTATATATATCTCCTCATTATATGTTCCATTCTATATGCATCCGAAGAAGTGGACTGTAGTCCACGAAAGCTTATGCTCTAATAAATTTGTTCGTCTCTAAGGTGCCACAAGTACTCCTGTTCTTCTTTTTGCGGATACAGACTAACACGGCTGTTACTCTGAAACTTGTCATTATGCAAGGCACTGCATTTAGCCGTATGGAATGGAAATCCATCAACCTCATGAAAAAACTCGTACAGATACAGACAGACATCATCTTCCTTTCCAAATGCAAGCAGATGGACATCATACCAAAAGGACTAAAGGTAAAAAATCCATTACAATCTACATATCACACAGACTATGCTGAGAGACTGTGTCACACACTCTCAAAGAAACTGCGAAACCACCTGATCAGCATCCTATACAGCAAACAGGGAAAGATTAAGAATGAGCTCTCAGAACTGGATACTCTCATAAGAAACCAACCTTCCACACAAACTTCCTCATGGATAGACTTTACAAAAACTAGACAAGCCATTTACAAGACAAACTTTGCCTCTCTACAAAGGAAAAAGGACACTAAACTATCTAAACTGCTACATGCCACAAGCAGCCACAACAGTAGTTCCCTTAACCCACCCAGCAATATTGTTAATCTTTCTAGCTATACTCTTAGCCCAGCAGAAGAGTCTCTCCTATCTCGGGGCCTCTCCTTTTGTCCCTCCAGACCCATGAATATGATACAGTTCTGCGGTGACCTAGAATCCTACTTTCGACGTCTCCGACTCAAAGAATATTTCCAACATACCTCTGAACAGCATACTAACCCACAGAATCCTCCCTACCAGCACTACAAAAAAAAGGATTCTGCATGGACTCCTCCGGACGGTCGAAACAACAGACTGGATTTCTACATAGATTGCTTCCGTCGACGTGCAAAGGCTGAAATTGTGGAAAAGCAACATCACTTGCCACATAACCTCAGCCATGCTGAACACAACGCCATCTACAGCCTCAGAAACAACCCTGACATCATAATCAAAAAGGCTGACAAAGGAGGTGCTGTCGTCATCATGAATAAATTGGAATATGACCAGGAGGCTGCTAGACAGCTCTCTAACACCACATTCTACAGGCCATTATCCTCTGATCCCACTGAGGATTACCTAAAGAAACTACACCATCTGCTAAAAAAACTCCCTGACAAAGCACAGGAACAAATCCGTACAGACACATGCCTAGAACCCCGACCAGGGGTATTCTATTTGCTACCCAAGATCCATAAACCTGGATATCCTGGACGCCCCATCATCTCAGGCATTGGCACCCTAACATCAGGCTTGTCTGGTTATGTAGACTCTGTCCTAAGACCCTACGCTACCAGCACTCCCAGCTATCTTCGAGACACCACTGACTTCCTGAGGAAACTACAATCCATCGGTGATCTTCCAGAAAACACCATCCTGGCCACTATGGACGTAGAAGCCCTCTACACCAATATTCCACACAAAGATGGACTACAAGCTATCCGGAACAGTATCCATGATAATGTCACAGCTAACCTGGTGGCTGAACTTTGTGATTTTGTCCTCACCCACAACTATTTCACATTTGGGGACAATATATACCTTCAAGTCAGCGGCACTGCTATGGGTACCCGCATGGCCCCACAATATGCCAACATTTTTATGGCTGACTTAGAACAACGCTTCCTTAGCTCTCGTCCCCTAACCCCCCTACTCTACTTGCGCTACATTGATGACATCTTCATCATCTGGACCCATGGAAAAGAAGCCCTTGAAGAATTTCACCATGATTTCAATAATTTCCATCCCACCATCAACCTCAGCCTAGATCAATCCACACAAGCGGTCCATTTCCTGGACACTACTGTGCTAATAAGCGATGGTCACATCAATACCACCCTATACCGGAAACCTACTGACCGCTACACTTACCTACATGCCTCCAGCTTCCATCCAGGACACACCACACGATCCATTGTCTACAGCCAAGCTCTAAGATATAACCGCATTTGCTCCAATCCCTCGGATAGAGACAAGCACCTACAAGATCTCTATCAAGCATTCTTAAAACTACAATACCCACCTGCTGAAGTGAAAAAACAGATTGACAGAGCCAGACGAGTACCCAGAAGTCACCTCCTACAAGACAGGCCCAACAAAGAAAATAACAGAACACCACTAGCTGTCACCTTCAGCCCCCAACTAAAACCTCTCCAGCGCATCATCAGAGATCTACAACCTATCCTGAAAGATGATCCTTTACTCTCACAGATCTTGGGAGACAGACCTGTCCTCGCTTACAGACAACCCCCCAACCTAAAGCAAATACTCACCAGCAACCACACATCACTGAACAAAACCACTAACCCAGGAACCTATCCTTGTAACAAACCCCGATGCCAACTCTGTCCACATATCTATTCAAGTGACATCATCATAGGACCTAATCACATCAGCCATACCATCAGGGGCTCGTTCACCTGCACATCTACCAATGTGATATATGCCATCATGTGCCAGCAATGCCCCTCTGCCATGTACATTGGCCAAACCGGACAGTCTCTACGCAAAAGAATTAATGGACACAAATTTGACATCAGGAATCAAAATACTCAAAAACCAGTGGGAGAACACTTTAACCTGTCTGGTCATTCAGTGACAGACCTGCGGGTGGCTATATTACAACAGAAAAACTTCAAAAACAGACTCCAAAGAGAGACTGCAGAGCTAGAATTGATATGCAAACTAGACACAATCAACTCCGGTTTGAATAAGGACTGGGAATGGCTGAGCCATTACAAACGTTGACTCTATCTCCCCTTGTAAGTACTCTCACACTTCTTATCACACTGTCTGTACTCGGCTAGCTTGATTATCACTTCAAAAGTTTTTTTCTCTTAATTAATTGGCCTCTCAGAGTTGGTAAGACAACTCCCACCTGTTTATGCTCTCTGTATGTGTGTATATATATCTCCTCATTATATGTTCCATTCTATATGCATCCGAAGAAGTGGACTGTAGTCCACGAAAGCTTATGCTCTAATAAATTTGTTAGTCTCTAAGGTGCCACAAGTACTCCTGATGTGACGGACAGACAGCCAACACTCATCAAGCCCTTGGATCGCTACCCCTTCCTGCTTCTCCATGTGGGCACCAATGATACTGCCAAGAATGACCTTGAGTAGATCACTACAGACTACGTGGCTATGGGAAGAAGGATAAAGGAGTTTGAGGCGCAAGTGGTGTTCTCGTCCATCCTCCCTGTGCAGGGAAAAGGCCTGGGTAGAGACCGTCGAATTGTGGAAGTCAACGAATGGCTACGCAGGTAGTGTCGGAGAGAAGGCTTTGGATTTTTTGACCAGGGCATGGTGTTCCAAGAAGGAGGAGTGCTAGGCAGAGACGGGCTCCACCTAACGAAGAGAAGGAAGAACATCTTTGCAAGCAGGCTGGCTAACCTAGTAAGGAGGGCTTTAAACTAGGTTCACCGGGGGAAGGAGACCAAAGCCCCGAGGTAAGTGGGAAAATGGGATACCGGGAGGAAGCACGAGCAGGAGAGTGCAAGAGGGGAGGACTCCTGTCTCAGACTGAGAAAATGGGACAATCAGCGAGTTATCTTAAGTGCCTATACACAAATGCAAGAAGCCTGGGAAACAAGCAGGGAGAACTGGAAGTCCTGGCACAGTCAAGGAACTATGTCATTGTAATAACAGAGACTTGGTGGGATAACTCACATAACTGGAGTACTGTCATGGATGGATATAAACTGTTCAGGAAGGACAGGCAGGGCAGAAAAGGTGGGAGAGTTGCATTGTATGTAAGAGAGGAGTATGACTGCTCAGAGCTCCGGTATGAAACTGCAGAAAAACCTGAGAGTCTCTGGATTAAGTTTAGAAGTGTGAGCAACAAGGGTGATGTTGTGGTGGGAGTCTGCTATAGACCACCAGACCAGAGTGATGAGGTGGACGAGGCTTTCTTCTGGCAACTAGCAGAAGTTACTAGATCGCAGGCCCTGGTTCTCATGGGAGACTTTAATCACCCTGATATCTGCTGGGAGAGCAATACAGCAGTGCACAGACAATCCTGGAAGTTTTTTGGAAAATGTAGGGGACAATTTCCTGGTGCAAGTGCTGGAGGAACCAACTAGGGGCAGAGCTCTTCTAGACCTGCTGCTCACAAACCAGGAAGAATTAGTAGGAGAAGCAAAAGTGGATGGGAACCTGGGAGGCAGTGACCATGAGATGGTCGAGTTCAGGATCCTGACACAAGGAAGAAAGGAGAGCAGCAGAATACGGACCCTGGACTTCAGAAAAGCAGAATTTGACTCCCTCAGGGAACTGATGGGCAGGATCCCCTGGGAGAATAACATGAGGGGGAAAGGAGTCCAGGAGAGTTGGCTGTATTTTAAAGAATCCTTATTGAGGTTGCAGGAAAAAAACATCCCAATGTGTAGAAAGAACAGTAAATATGGCAGGCGACCAGCTTGGCTTAACAGTGAAATCCTTGCTGACCTTAAACGCAAAAAAGAAGCTTACAAGAAGTGGAAGATTGGACAAATGACCAGGGAGGAGTATAAAAATATTGCTCAGGCATACAGGAATGAAATCAGGAAGGCCAAATCACACTTGGAGTTGCAGCTAGCAAGAGATGTTAAGAGTAACAAGAAGGGTTTCTCCAGGTATGTTAGAAACAAGAAGAAAGTCAAGGAAAGTGTGGGCCCCTTACTGAATGAGGGAGGCAACCTAGTGACAGAGGATGTGGAAAAAGTTCATGTACTCAATGATTTTTTTGCCTCTGTCTTCACGAACATGGTCAGCTCCCAGACTGCTGTACTGGGCAGCACTGTATAGTGAGAAGGTGACCAGCCCTCTGTGGAGAAAGAAGTGGTTCTGGACTATTTAGAAAAACTGGACGAGCACAAGTCCATGGGGCCGGATGTGCTGTATCCGAGGGTGCTAAAGGAGTTGGCGGATGTGATTGCAGAGCCATTGGCCATTATCTTTGAAAACTCATGGCAATAGGGGGAGGTCCCGGATGACTAGAAAAAAGCTAATGTAGTGCCCATTTTTAAAAAAGGGAAGAAGGAGGATCCGGGGAACTACAGGCCAGTCAGCCTCACCTCAGTCCCTGGAAAAATCATGGAGCAGGTCCTCAAGGAATCAATTCTGAAGCACTTAGAGGAGAGGAAAGTGATCAGGAACAGTCAGCATGGATTCACCAAAGGCAAGTCATGCCTGACTAACCTAATTGCCTTCTATGAGGAGATAACTGACTCTATGGATGAGGGGAAAGCAGTGGATGTGTTATTCCTTGACTTTAGCAAAGCTTTTGATACAGTCTCCCACAGTATTCTTTCCAGCAAGTTAAAGAAGTATGGGCTGGATGAATGGACTATAAGGTGGATAGAAAGCTGGCTAGAATGTCGGGCTCAATGGGTAGTGATCAATGGCTCCATGTCTAGTTGGCAGCTGGTTTCAAGTGGCGTGCCCCAGGGGTTGGTCCTGGGGCCAGTTTTGTTCAATATCTTCATTAATGATCTGGAGGATGGCGTGGACTGCACTCTCAGCAAGTTTGCAGATGACACTAAACTGGGAGGAGTGGTAGATACACTGGAGGGTAGGGATAGGATACAGAGGGACCTAGACAAATTAGAGGATTAGGCCAAAAGAAACCTGATGAGGTTCAACAAGGACAAGTGCAGAGTCCTGCACTTAGGACGGAAGAATCCCATGCACTGTTACAGACTAGGGACCGAATGGGTAGGAAGCAGTTTTGCAGAAAAGGACCTAGGGTTTACAGTGGACGAGAAGCTGGATATGACTCAACAGTGTGCCCTTGTTGCCAAGAAGGCTAACAGCATTTTGGGCTGTATAAGTAGGGGCATTGCCAGCAGATCGAGGGACGTGATCATTCCCCTCTATTCGACATTGGTGAGGCCTAATCTGGAGTACTGTGTCCAGTTTTGAGCCCCACACTACAAGAAGGATGTGGAAAAATTGGAAAGAGTCCAGCGGAGGGCAACAAAAATGATTAGGGGGCTGGAACACATGACTTATGAGGAGAGGCTGAGGGAACTGGGATTGTTTAGTCTGCAGAAGAGAAGAATGAGGGGGGATTAGATAGCTGCTTTCAACTACCTGAAAGGGGGTTCCAAAGAGGATGGATCTAGACTGTTCTCAGTGGTACCTGATGACAGAACAAGGAGTAATGGTCTCATGTTGCAGTTGGGGAGGTTTAGGTTGGATATTAGGAAAAACCTTTTCACTAGGAGGGTGGTGAAGCACTGGAATGGGTTACCTAGGGAGGTGGTGGAATCTCCTTCCTTAGAGGCTTTTAAGGTCAGGCTTGACAAAGCCCTGGCTGGGATGATTTAGTTGGGAATTGGTCCTGCTTTGGCCAGGGGGTTGGACTAGATAACCTCCTGAGGTCCCTTCCAACCCTGATTTTCTATGATTCTATGATAGTCTCAGTTCCCTCTGCTGTCTGGTCAGATATGTTGTCATAGTGGGTGTATAAGGGAGCCAACTTACCCAGAATAAATAAATCATGAGATGGAAACTTTTATCCTGGATTTCATTGGTGAGACCCTGGTATTACTTGTAATTATACTGGATTGCTCTGTTCCAGTGGGATTCATTTTTCAAACATTGATTCAATGTGTTTATCTTCGATAACCAGACCTTGCTAGATGGGGAGTTTCAGCTGAATGATTTGGTTGGATGCCAGCTAAGCAGTTGAAAGTGGGGTCAAATGGCAAGGGACTTCTTACAGGAGAAAATTCAAGCCAACTGGCATCTAAGCTTCGAGGGAGATGCTATTGTCTTCCTTCTTGGTAAATGGAAGATGTTCCAGAATAGTGAAATCCAGCAGTGATGGCCAGGCATTTCCCTGCTGCTTCTCTAACCCTCTCTTTAAAGATAGGGTGCTGGCTACTTTACGGTTTTAAGTCAGTTGGACAGGGCATCATAGGCATTATGGCATATCATTCTGAGGACTTGCTAGCAGAAATATTAGAGATATCATTACTACTGCTTGGAACAAGGGGCAGCCAGTGGACCTTAAATTCAACAGATATCATTTCAACAATCAGTGTCTTTAAAGTTTTCATAATAGTGATGTACTGTTAAGTTCTGTATAATCAGAGCAAAACTCATAGCAGAATTCTTCCAGCAGTTTTACGGATTTAGGTTTGCCCAACAGCTAGTAAAACATTACATTAAAAATAAAAGCTATGTAACAGTTTGCGGAAGACTTGATGATATGATGTGTATCACACCCTTCCTCAGTGGTCCTGGAAAAAGGACAGAATGTCTTCAAGCATTTTCTAGAAAATATTAGAACATGTCCTGCCTTTTTGTCCAGTTAGAACATTTTTTTACATTTTCCCACTGGCTCTGGCTATCATTACCACCTCAGATGGACTCTTTATATTTTTACTATAAATCATAGAATAGCAAATACTGTCAAATTCAAAAGCATCAAATATTTATTATACTCCAAATTTTTGCCAACTCTAGAAAGAAGCTTGCTGAAATTCTAAACTGCCTACTCAATTAACTTCTATTATACTATTGAACTTTTCTGGAAATAAACAAATCTTTTAGTAGAGACAAAAGTGGATCTTTACAACTTTCAATTTATGAGCTTGTAGTCAAGAGGGCCCTAAACAATATTTTCTTTTCATTATCAATTGCTAATTAGTCCACTGAACTTGTCCATCTGTATCACAGTTGTTACACTTAAGTGCTTTTGAGAAAATCAAGGAACAAGCATATATGTATGATAATTGGATAATATTGTTCTCACATGGAGTAATTGGTCTGGAAATACATAATAATTTGTCAGTCTGAAACTGTTGGAGGTACTGAGTCTAAATGCCAGTTTCTCATGCTTACTTGGTAAGTTGGAATTCAGTATACCTAAAGCAGTAAATTAAACCCCCACAAATTGAATTCCAAACTCATGTCATGGGAGCAGGACAATATCAAAGCATTAGCAATGTTTAAAGAGATGCTCTGCAACAGTGTTTCCCAATGTGGGGGGTCATGACCTCCCAGGGGGTTGGGGGCAGGGTTTACAAGGGTCATAAGCAGGGTTTGGCATTAGGGGGTAGGAAGATTTTTTTGTTAAATTGTTTGATATTGGGATGGCAACTTGCCATAATGTCACTTATTTTAAAATTCCGGTCTAGTTTAGTTGGTTTTGACCAAACTCTTATGATGTGGTTGTGGCCAGGAGTGTTAGCAGAAGCCATTTTAGTTCTTTCTCACAGAGACTACATTTTGTTTACATTTTCTAAGCCAGTCAGAAAACTACTGCTTGATCCTGGGAAGTGATGAACAGCCACACCCTTGGCTGTTCAACAGTTTTCAGGATCTAACCCCAAGTGCCTAAGTCTGGGATGGTAGAAGTTGTGGGGGAAAGGGAGGCTAGAACCCCTGAAATGGAGCTACTGGGCGGGCTGATATATGTATTCCACTGTCACAATATCTCATAGAGATGAGAGCAGGACTTGGTTACGTTTCTTCCCCTGTGTGAACTAGCATGGGGGTGGCAGGAGGAAGCGAGAGCGGGTTCTGGAGGAGGGGCTGGAGAGGCCATTGTAACACATGAGATCAGGCTGACCACCAGGGAATGGGTAGGAAGTGCTTTCCTTTCCCTGCCTTCCAGCGACCTCAGGTCCTGGCACAGGCACCCAGACAAGAGAGGGGCCAGGAGAATGCACAACAGCTGCAGAGGATGACAGGGAACAGGGAACTGGCAGAAGATGCCAGGGGCAGAGCCGGGATCGAGGGGAGCATGGGACATCAGACACTGAGGAACAGCAATAGGAACTGCTAGGATGCCCCTTCCCTGCCTGGAGCTGGTCTACACTATTTGAATTCCCTGGCAACCACTTACAAAGACTTATGGGGCATGTTTCTGCCCTAGTTCCCTGTGAACCAGTAGCAGCAGACAGATTGATCCTGCAAACACTGACAGCAGTGACAACATTTCCATTGACTCCAATGGATGCAGAATGAAGCCCAGAGAGTGACTATTTGTAGCTCCCTGTTGAGGGAAAAGCTTTCACCTGAAAACCATCCAGCATTTGAGATGATAGTGGGCCCTGCCAAATATACCAGAGAAGTGTAGTCACTAAAGATATTAGAGAGAATTATCAGACTCCTAAAATTTCTATACAAGAGTAATGATTTCTTAGATATTTGGAGGGAAGAGTCACAATATATAAGTGTTTCTATGGGAGCCTGGCAATCATTAGGAAAGGAATTGTGGGGACTGTATTTTGTTGTTTACTGTTTGCAGCATATTATTAAATTCTACATTATGCTTTTTTATTAAAGCAGATAGTTCAGGGTAGATTTACACCCCAGCTTCCCATGAACTAATTGTTCATGTAGATGAGCTCTAAGCCTTCTAGTTCTGAGACTTACCCATATATTAGCGTTAATAGCTTAAATAAACTAAACTAAATGATTCCTTTGGAGGGACCACAGAGTTATGATAGTTCTTTACTAACATACCAAATGGAGGAGTAACTTGAAAAGCAAGATATACATGCTATTATCCACATCTGAAAGAACAGCAGATAAGCCTATGAAAGTTAGATTCTTATACCGTTCTCTGAGCCAATGAATTCTGGTTTGCTTATTTATTTATATATATATACACACTCCTCTACCCCGATATAATGTGACCCGATATAACATGAATTCGGCTATAACGTGGTAAAGCAACACTCCACAGGGGGCAGGGCTGTGCACTCCGGTGGATCAAAGCAAGTTCGAAATAACGCGGTTTCACCTATAACGCGGTAAGATTTTTTGGCTCCCAAGGACAGCGTTATATCGGGGTAGAGATGTACATATATATATATATCAACAGGTACAGAGCAAAGCAGAATAGGTGTGTTTCTTTTGGGGAGGGAGGATCCACTGCTGTATTACAAGTCAAAAATATATGTTATGATGCTTCTTCATACTTCTATATGGCAAAAGTCAGATGTTTTAGTTTTCAGAGTAGCAGCGTGTTAGTCTGTATCCGCAAAAAGAACAGGAGTACTTGTGGCTAATTAGCCTCTTAGAGTTGATATGGCTACTTCCACCTTTTCATGTTCTTTATGTATATATCTCTCCTTACTATATGTTCCATTCTATGCATCCGAAGAAGTGGGCTGTAGCCTAGGAAAGCTTATGCTCAAATAAATTTGTTAATCTCTAAGGTGCCACAAGTACTCCTTTTCTTTTTGCAGATGTTTTAGTGTAACTACATCTTAAGTAACTACATTTGTTTGACACAGATAAAATAAAAGGGAGCAATCATAGATCAGCAAAGACTTTTTTAACCAAATTATAAATGTAGAGTATCCTACCAGGCAAGATAACAGAGGCAAAGCACTGAGTTTTTTTCATGAAAACAGATGGCATCCAGAGGGATTGAAGTATAGAAAAGGAAATGATCCTTGTTGGGCTAAAAGGTCTTTACTTGATCCTGACCTGAACACTTTCTTCCATTGGTAGGTTGATAGAGAATAAAGGACACAGGGACTCTCAGACTGAAAAAAGCTTGTTTTGTGCCACTGATTCTCTTCTTTTATCTATCAAACACATTACACATTGCTGCAGCACAAATGTCTGTTTAGCAATAGCTGGAATTATGAGTTGCCGTTATGCATTCTAGCAGCTCACAATACACCTGCAAACTTGACCTATGTTGAAACAGTGTTTATCTGATCATCTTGACAAAACACTTGTTACACACACACACACACACACACACACACACACACACACACACACACACACACACACAGAGTTTTAAGAGACTCATTTTGACCAGCTTCAAGCTAGAGTAGGGTGAAATATGCAAGAGGTTCACAGTGTGAATGCACATTTTCTCCTGTAATTAAAAATAGGGGGGAAAGGCTTTTAAAATAACAATTGATGCTGTGAACTCAATTTTTCATCTGAAAATAAAAAAACAGATTAATTTACTTCACTGATTGTATTTCTCAGAAAAATCCAGCATCTGGGCCTGATTAAGGAAAACATCCCTATTCAGTTAAGCACATGCTTAAGTGCTGTCCTGAATCAGGGATTATAAAAGCACACTATAAAACAATAGAAAATAAGATTAACATTTTAGCTTGGTAGCCTCATCTGGAGTATTAGCATTTCAAGCAATTCCAGTTTATTCCTCCAGTTATTTTAAATGTGTTGGCAATAAAAGTGATTGGCAAATGACTAATATCATTGGAGAATTGGATGGTACACTAAGTATTTGTATTTCTAAAAATTCCATGACAGATTCTCTTCTAGTTTTCATTCATCAGAGGCGCCATTTTAATGCATCACTTAAGTAAAACAAAAATATAAAATGTTGCATTAAACATGTCAGTATCTAAACAAAGATCTACCTTTTCCAAAATAATTCTATTTATCTAGGTATGTTTAGGCAGTGTTGCCAACCCAAAGAGATGAAAAATATGAATCTGGCCAAAAAGAAATTTCATTTTTTTAAATCACTATATTGTAATTTATAGTTTCTCTTGATTTCTTTTAAACTTCTCTGCCCATCTCCAGCATGTGTGACAATTAGTGTTGCTCAGTCTCCCAAATTTATTGAGGTGATTTTTTTTTTTTGCTCTTGGTAAAGAAGCTCTCGACCCCACATCTATCCATCAATTAATTCTGACCCCACCCAGCCACCAACCCTATAAATTCAACCCCTACCTATCAATTCAGCTGCTCCTCCTAAATTTCTTCATGCCCCTCTCTTGGGCCTGGGAGGACTACAGTGGAGTCCTTTCTCTACTTTTTAAGCTATTTAAGTTTTCACACACCCCTGCCCAAGCCAGATGCTGCAAGAATGGAGAGGGGGAGAGCAGAGGCATCTTCCTTTCCCTGGTGCTCACAGGAGTGGAGGGGGGAAGAGTGAGCAGAGTTACCTTAAACTGCTGGGCTCTTTAATTCCCTCCTCCCATCCCCTCCCCTCCTGTGAGAATGTTTTTAGGTTGCTATGGGGAGGGTGAGAGTTTTACCTGTAGCAGCTCTGATTGATTATTCTGCTCTAGGATGTAGGAAAGTGCAGCAGGCAGCCTGACACAGGGCTGAGATTCACTAGAAGGATGGAGTTTCTCATATAATCAGCTCCTGCCTCAACCACAATCATGTCACTGGTTTAAAAATAAAAACAAAAACATGAGAGTTGGCAACACTTGTTTCCAGTATTATGGTAAAGGGTGTCCTAAACATCACCTTGAACTCTCCCTATTCCATTACCTTAGTGGGCTATGAATATATTTATATAATGAGTGGAATACAAACATAAAAAAATATTAAATTATTTCAACTACTCTCCACCATTGTGGGGGTAAATATTCAGAATGGCCTGTTAATCTGTGTATTCAAGTCCTGTATTTACATATGTGTAAGCAAGCTTTTGTGCATGCAAACAGGTAACTGTGTTCTGTGGTCCTTTGTATGTGCAAATGCAATGTTTGCATGTGAAGAAAACTTGTCCCTTGTGTCTTTTATACTTTACATAGCAAATTTAATATGAAGGAACCACACAGCGTAACTTACTATATACAACACAAAAACCTATATATATGTCTTGCTGATGTGTTAGAGTTCTGGGTGCTTCTGAAACATCCGTGATGGTGAGGACCACTAGATGATTTGGAAACTAATTAAAGTGATATTACCCAATTCCTATCCACTCCAGACCTGTACACTTTGTTCTTTTGTTGTCATTATGACTAATAACGTCATGCAGTGTAGTTGTAGCCATGTTGGTCCCAGGATTTTAGACAGCTTGAAAGCTTGTCCTTCTCATCAACAGATGTTGGTCCAATAAAAGATATTACCTCAACCATCTTGTCTGTCTAAAATCCTGGGACCAAGTTCAGTATATATATATATAACAGTCATGCAATATATTAATTGTATCAGACACTATATATGATGATATATTTAATGATGACATTTACATTGCCCTTCTTTTGGTGCATGCTCTTCTTCCTTCTTTTGATGTATCTCATTTATTTCTGTCTTCATGCAGCTAATTTCAGTGTATGGATTTTTTTCTTCTGCTCCCATTCTATTTTTTGTGTACTTGGGCCCCAACCAATCAGTACATCAATGTGACTTAAACTGATGCTTAAAGTTAAGCACATGCGTAAGTGCAGTACTGAATAGAGATAGACTTAAGCAAATCTTGAGACTATCCTGAATTGAGGTCTTGATCATTATTACATGGATTTTTGTAATGGAGTTCAGTGCACGCACTCCTCCCTCACTTCAGCACCTTGTTTTAGATAAGTAGATGCCCTCTTACCTGATAGATATTGATCTATTTATAGAGCTGGCCAGAGAATGACAATTGTTTCTCAACAACTTCCAAGGATTTAAAATTTGTTTTTATTCCACTAGAACAAAACCGAAAGCTTTCAAACACTTTCACAAAACAGAATTGTCTGTAAATATCTGATTTCAGATTGAAAAGGTCAGGCTTTTGATTCAGCTCTTTTTTCTACCAAAATCCATCCATCTCCTTGAAACATTTCAGCTGTGACAAAAACAAAAACCCATTCTGACCAAAATGTATTTACTGGAAAATGGTCTGACTGGCTTTATTTACTTATTTGTATTATAGTAACCCGATGTATTTTTGTGTCCTAATATATTATGAGTGTTCCATGAACTGTAAGAATCCTGTAGAGCACATGAACCTAATCTTGGTCAACATTTTGTTTCTAAGCCTCACTTAATCTGCTCAGCTAGAAGAATCCAATATATATTCCCCTTTTTAAATTTGCATTTTTTAAAACAATCGCCACAGTTGAATATGAGATTTCAGAACAGCAATTAATGTTTCAATTATTAAAAATGCCTTGCAGGCAGTTTAGAACAAAAATTCCTTCTTTACCAGTATCAGGGTATATTATATTCAGTGAGAAATGTGAAATGCTTTGATTCCTAATTTACAGAGTTTATCCTGAGAAGTTCCATCCTCCACGTGTAAGAGAAATTCCTTTTGTTTTTGTTTCCTCAGCAGTAGGGGTTGCATATGAGTATGCATGCAAATAGAAGATAATCAATTCTGTGCGAATCTATACAGAAATCTGCCAAAGGTGAACATTTGTACTATTGTTCCTATTGAAAGCTCTCAAAAGTTTCACAGAAATGATTCCGTTACTTCTTTTCTCTCCATGTTTATATTTCCTTTCCTTTGAAAGTATATGTAGAACACACTGACAAAAGGCAAGGATTACAATAGTAATTGTCTCCACAAGTCATATAACCTACATCTTCAATGATTTCCACTATTTGGATGGGGGCGGGGGGCAAAATTGAAACAGCTATGATCTTATGCAAAATTTACAATTTGAGATAAAAGATAGTCTCATTGGGTTAAAGCACTGGGTTGGGATTCAGAATATGAGTTCAATTCTTGACTCCATTACAGATTTATGTGGTCTTGGGCAAGTCATAAACTAGCTGCAAATGTCCAGGAAGAATTCCTCTGTCAGAAAACTTCTTGCTGGTGCATCTGTTCAAAAAGACCCAGCACTCCAGACCCTGCATCCCACTCCTCCCCCCTCCCCACACACATTTCTAGCATAGAAGACAAAGAGTAAATATGTCAGGGTTATAGCAGTTGAGATAAAGTAGAGATCTGGCACATCAATTCTCCTCTGGTGTAGGGTTCACAAAAGACCCTAAGACAGTGGCAGAATATAAAGGCACTCAGGAACAGTTCTAAACATCATTGTGACTATTGTGGCCTCAAGACTTAGGGAGCTGGACATAGGTGCTGGAAGTAGCTGCTGGGGGTGTTACCACATCCCCTGACTTGAAGTGGTTTCTCTCATATACAGGGTTTACAGTTTGGTTCAATGGCTCTCAGCACCCCCACTGTAGAAATTGTTCCAGGATCCCTGGAGCTGGAACGAAGCAGACTGATAACACAGGAGGGAATCTGTCCTAATGTATTTTCATACAATCCCTAAATATGCATGCAATAGATTTAGTCCCCTAATATGCACTATTCATATGTAACGAATGTATAATAATAATACCACCTTCAGTTTGGTTCTACTCTGAAAAATGCCCCTGAAAAAATGACATAACGTGGTTTAGTATTTCTTACCCATTAATTGCCTTTTTAAGTCCATTGGATCCTTATTCTGCTGCTCTCATTCCTTCTTTTCTCATTTTCTTGTTGTTGTTTCCTTGTGCTCCTCTTGTCTGTTATCCTCCTAGTATCTCTTATTTCATACATAAATTATGTTAGCTTTTTGGGACCATTTTATTGTTGTGTTTTTACCATGCCTAGCACAATTGGGCCCTGGTCCCTGACTTGGGACGCTTAAGTGCTACTGCAGCACAAAAAATTATCATTACAAAACATACAATTCCAAAGATGGTAAACTCTAAAAAAGGCCCCTTCACCCACAGAAACAAATAGCACTCTTTCTGTTCACCTCAATGCCCTTGTAGAAAATCAAACAAGCCTTGTAGTGTGTCAACAGGGCATCATTTTTTTGCTTTAATAAACCAAGGGGGTGGGGGAGGAGGAAGGACAGTCTATAGTTGAGGACCTCCTCCCAAAGGGAGTAGAAAGAAAACCAAATACAGAGAAACTGATAGAATAGCACCAGAGAGATAGAGAGAACACCCAATTAAAAACAAACAAAACCATTATGTGCATTATGTATACTGGTGATGCCCATAACAACAGGTGGTGCTGTCTTCCAAATCCTCCTGCAGGCACAAGCAAGTTTTGACACTTGGGAAGCTATGAATGTTGTGGGGTTTGCAGGGTTATACAAGGGTAGAGGCAGCTTCAGGAGTGAGGCAGCTGTGCAAGCAGCTGGAGAATTTGGTTTTCTGCCTTGTTCTCAGCTCAGAATCAATTCTTGAGGCAGAGTTGTGTTTTGGAAAGTGGACATTGGTGTTGGGCTGAGATTCCGGGAAGAAAGGATTGCCCAGCATGTGGTGTGACCACCTATGAGCCAGGACTGGTGTGGGTGCTGAAATAAAGCATCTTATATCACTAATTTCTCCTCCACTGGGAAGTGCCCTATAAGGCCGTGGCCACCAGCTAGAGCTCAACAAAGGAGCAACACCGATGTCAGAATGGTGTCAGCAAAAAGCGACAACAATATTAAAGGGGCCACATTTAATAGGCCATAATCTATCGTTCCCTTCCTCCCCACTTCCTTTAAAGCATAGACTTAGCCATAGTTGGAAAAATGTTTGTCCTTTAATTGAATCTCCCTTATGAAAATGAATATAAACTACAGGAAATGTGTCAGCGACTCAACTAGTTTTGCAAACCTAATTTTTTTTGGAGAAATTTGCAAACTCCCACGAGCTTGTCCATCCTTATAAATACATAGTATCAGAAATGAATTGTGGATAATAGCACCAGAGTCTCTGCTGCATAAAGCTGCCACTGTCATGCAACTGTTTATGGCTCCCTAATTCTTTGTCAGGCCCCAGACACAGGTTAGAGCTTCCTGGACCTTTTGCCAACCAGGAATTGCCAGAGCATATTGTGCTGGTGAGTACAGGGCTCTGCCACCTCTGTCTGCTGGGACTCCCCATGATGGGCATAATCTTCTGTACAGTGGTCAATGGACAATCCTTGTTCCCCTTGCCCTACCTGGGAGGTTCAAAGTGAGCAGTGCATTGAAATTGGGAACAAACTCAAGGTCTCCATGGAACTTAAATATTGATGAATATTTATAAATATATATATAAATGAAAGAAATATTGTATGTAACTAGAGGCATTTTAGACAGAAGTTTGATCTTTAGCTTCCAGCTATTGGAACAGAGGGGACGTGGTTTACTCAGACTACTGTTTTCATTGTCGGGTACATTGTCAGGTACCTACATTCAGGTTCAGATGCACTTGAGGTCTATAAGACTTTCACAGGAAGACAAGAAATGTATGAAACAATTATTACAAAATGTGAGGCATATTGTACTCCTAGAATATTAAAGGATAAGGTAGATTTACTTTTTAAAGATCCAGAGAGTCAAAAATACATTAAACAATTAAATTTGTTTGACAGACCTCAGGTTAAAAAGCCAGTTTTGTAATTTTGGCACAATCATGAAAGCTCCCATTGTAATGGGGGTCAGTTATAGGGACACCAAGCATCTGCTTATAGATAAAATAAGCTCAAAGAAGATGTAAAATACAACCATTCTGATGTGGCCACATTTATAACCATTTTGCACTCTCTCTGCATAGCTGTGAGGTACAAAAGTGAAGAAGCTGGCCCATTGTTTTAACATTTGAAGAGCCAATTTTGAACATATGTCCCCTACATACTTCCATGTGCTGCAGACCCATTGCACTTTGGACAATTCCATGGCCGGGTGGCCCATACAATTGGTACTTAATACTAGTTGGACGGGGCAAATCTACCCCATGCAGACGCTTGCCACTGTGAACATCTCCACCCCCCTGCAGCAGCACCAAGTGCAACCTAAACATGGAAGGTAAGGAAACAAGAGGAGGGGGACAGAGACATGCAAGAGTAAGGGAGTTATGATTTGGAACTGGTTTCACTGTTAGTGCTGTTCATGCACTTTGCTTTTGTTAAAGGTTTTAGTGTTGGTTTATTATTGGTGTTTGGGTGTGCTAATGGCAGCTGGCCTGCCTGGCAGTGATTTAATATTGTTTTTTTTTTAATATAGGTTCAAAAATAAAGTTTTTTATTTTAACAGATTCTATTGCCATTACCACATTATATAATATTTCAAATAATAAAGGTAAATGCATGATAAGGGATAACTGGGAAGTTGTTTTGAGAAAGTATTTGCATACATTTCTCTGTTAAGCCATACTGTAAATCCATAGTTCTTGCCACTTGCCTCATAAGTTGTCATGTCATTCACAACTACAATGTATGGCAATCTGTCCCCCTACACATGTACGGTTCATTGCATGATGTGACAGTAAAGTTCTACAAATACATTCATAAATGTACTATTCTCCCTAATCCATTGGCCCATGCAAGTCCATGGTAGCATAGAACATCCCTGATTTTTTGTTACCCAGGTGTATGCTGCCCCAGCTAGCATAGGTGCACTTTCTAGTTGATTGTGCTGGTTCAGCAATCCATTATTGTCAGCTCCATTCAGGGGCAAACGGATCATCTTTGGCTTTACAAAGATTAAGAAGAGCACACTAATGCAGATAGTATTGATGGCACAAGCATCCAAATGTCTCTGTGAAGAGCACCAGTGGGATTTCAGTCTGTCAAACACACATTCTGCACCTGCAGAATGTAATTGAATGTTCTTTGCCAGGCCCTCTGAGATCAGGATATGGTTTCATAACCTGGGGGACTCACATACCTGCTTTTGCCTTGACTTAATGGTGAGGACAGTAATTCCATTATGACAATGACGTTTGGTGGGAATAGCTTCCCAGTGACCTGATGAATTTAGACTCCTGATCAGTAGAAAACTCTGGCATCATGAACTTTTCCAGTGCAGCCCACATTGGCATCCATAAATCAGTGTGGTGCACAAAGCCCTGAATCAGAGTAAAGTATATAAAATTGCCATTTGTGTACTCACATGCTCCTCAAGGAGGGCAAACTATGGACTCCTGAGTCCTATCAATGGCCCCCATGCAGGTTGGAAACCCCATTATCTTAAAACCAGCAGTTACTTCAGGGATATTGTTTATGCCCACCACCTATGGTAAATCACACATCTGATTGCCCCCAAAACCATTTTAGCCATGGTTTCAAGTATCAGAGGGGTAGCAGTGTTAGTCTGAATCTGTAAAAAGCAACAGAGGGTCCTGTGGCACCTTTAAGACTAACAGAAGTATTGGGAGCATAAGCTTTCATGGGTAAGAACCTCACTTCTTCAGATGCATGCTTATGTAGACCGGCATTTCAGGAGTAGGGCCACAAGCATAGAGTGATGGGATCACATTGTCATGCATCCAGTACAGAAGCAGGTTGCTATAACCATCTGGAAGCTGGCTGCCCCCGACCATTAATAAGTTCAGCATTGGAAAGTCAACCATGGCTAAAGCAACAGAGGGTCCTGTGGCACCTTTAAGACTAACAGAAGTATTGGGAGCATAAGCTTTCATGGGTAAGAACCTCACTTCTTCAGATGCATGCTTATGTAGACCGGCATTTCAGGAGTAGGGCCACAAGCATAGAGTGATGGGATCACATTGTCATGCATCCAGTACAGAAGCAGGTTGCTATAACCATCTGGAAGCTGGCTGCCCCCGACCATTAATAAGTTCAGCATTGGAAAGTCAACCATGGCTAAAGCAACAGAGGGTCCTGTGGCACCTTTAAGACTAACAGAAGTATTGGGAGCATAAGCTTTCGTGGGTAAGAACGTTGCATCTGAAGAAGTGAGGTTCTTACCCACGAAAGCTTATGCTCCCAATACTTCTGTTAGTCTTAAAGGTGCCACAGGACCCTCTGTTGCTTTAGCCATGGTTGACTTTCCAATGCTGAACTTATTAATGGTCGGGGGCAGCCAGCTTCCAGATGGTTATAGCAACCTGCTTCTGTACTGGATGCATGACAATGTGATCCCATCACTCTATGCTTGTGGCCCTACTCCTGAAATGCCGGTCTACATAAGCGGCATCAGTGGCTACACCGAGAGTCATAAGCAGTGCCAGCAAGTTTGTATCATTGTCATCCATTAGGTATATTTGGTAAGTCAGAAACCACCTTTGGAATTTCCATCAGTGTCTTGTGTAGGCTCTGCCCATTTTCTGAAATAGGAAGAAATTAGCCCTAGGAAAAGAAACTCTTCAAATGGTGATTCCTCCTAGCTCTGGTTGCCAGGAGCATGCAGACCCAAAAACTTGATAGGATCTGTTGGGAACTTGACATGCTGTGACACATTCCTAGAACATGCAAGGTGGACAGCTAAGGTGTCTCACACTGCACCACAAATAAGGGCCTACAGCACCCAGAGCTGGCAAGGGTGCTAGGAAGCTGGTTTTACTGGGTCTGTGTGCGGCAGTGTGGATCAGATATTCTAAACCTGGGATCAATATGTGGACGCTCAAGCCCAGTGTGCAGTATGGAAGCTTGCAAACCCAGGGTCTCCAGACTTGAGCCCCACTAACCCTAGGCTTACATTGCAGTCTAACCCTACACTTAGAGACCACTGTTGGGAGCTGTTGCCTTTTTAAATTTATGGTTTGATTATTTTACCAGTTTTATCATGTACTGCACTTAGAGCGCTTAGTGTAACAGAAGGGATTTGCTTACATACTGCTCCTAGCATAAAGTCATTCTAAATTAGATGGAGTAGCAGAGAAATTCTCTTAAAATCTCCCCAAGCAATATATTGTTATCTCTCTCACTCAGTAATGAGAGCAAAACCACAATGGAAGATTTATGAAGATATTAAACATAACAAGTGAGGATAAATTTCTCTTATCATACAGTCCATACTATTTAGCATGTTTGGTTCAACCAGAAGGAAAGAAACATTACCTTATAGCCTCTCAGGAGAATGAGAGTACAGTGCCTACTTCTCTCTCTCTCTCTCTCTCTCTCTCTCTCTCTCTCTCTCTCTCTCTCTCTCACAGACACACACACTTCTACATAGTTAATGATGGAGGTGCTGGGTATAATCAGAGTCTCTGGTTTCTGTGAATGCCTGGATGTATGTGTGTGTGTGTCTTAGAGGCTGGAATCCACCACAGTTTTCGCCTCTCCAAAGAGGTCAGGGAATGGAATGTGCAAGGAGGAGAGCATACTTGTTCTTGAAACAGATGAGCATATTGGCCATAGTCTTCCTGTGCACCTCACAGTGATGGGCAGCATTGTGGCTGCCAGAAGCTCCATACACCCCACGTTCCCACTGGGGCAGTGTTCCCTATGCACCACCTCCCAAAACAGGCTGTGTCTTAAAAGCTCAACCAAAGCCTGTAGATTTGAAATTTATGCTCCTCACCTTCCTGTATTTCCCTAGCAAAGTATTCTCCGTGGCAAGTAATCAATGGGAGTTTTGCCACTGACTTCAGTGGGGCCAGGAGTTCACCCATGATTTTCATAAGAGCTGAACACAGATAACTCCAGCTGAAGACAATGGGGTCTGTAAATGCTCACCACCTCTGAAAAGCAGACCTTAAGTGACATGCCCAGGGTCACACAGGAAGTTCGATGTACAGCTGGGAATTAAACCAGATCTCCTGACACCCAGTCTAGTGTCTCAGTGTTACCTGGGGTTCTTTCAACCCAAAGCTCTTGGTAACTGTTACTATGTGTGAGGTGGTGTCAGGAAATAAATAAGGGGAGACACGGCTGTCCGACCGATAGATGGCTGGCACAAACAGGACAACACAAGAGTGCTCTCATTTAAAGCTAAACTTTACTTAGTCTCAAGCACTTACACACATCCGCAACAAGTTAGTAAAACACTCCCAATCCTTGATAATTACCAAAGCTGAGTGTGGCTCTCGGGTCACAGTGGCAGGCTTCCGGTGGCCAAATCTTCCGTCCGCTGGTGGCCAAATCTTCCGTCCGCTGGTGGGGACTGCAAGATATATCCATAGGGAGAGTCCAAAAAGAGTCCAACTACCTCAAACGTTTCCCCCTTATTCATACATTAGTAATAATGACATGTCCCTTAAAGAAAACTTGTTAAGTAAGCAGTTTAAATGGTCTAGCAAGAGGTTCCTTCTGATTATTGACTAACCAAGTGTGGGTTTTTCCAGAGTTTGCAGCCTGGAAACCCCAATAGACATTCTTGGGACACATCCTGCTCTTTTAAAATGCATGTATCAGCAACTTCAACACAATTTTTATCAGGAAGGACGCAGGGTCAAGCTGCCCTTTCTGTGGCACCCCAAATCCCCTCCCCTCCTGCCTTGGTCAATCTGAGACTGCGTAATAGGTTGCTTTTAACAATAAGCCATAGTGGTTTCAGGCACTTTACTGGTTTGCCAAAATGTCCCCATACATCAATTACACAATCATCCTTCCTAACAGCCAGGAATTTATTTTTGTCAGATAGGTTTGTATGTAACCTACCATACACGTTCTTGCCAAGTAATTTATTATAGTCTTGTAGTAGCAATGTTAGAGTTAACATCAAGATGTTTCTTTCATATCAGTCCCTTACTTTCAGTTGCTTTTAACTTCTTCAAAAAATATAATTTGGGTTGCTATGTCTCATACTAGGTCTCATCCCACCCTGTTCATACGAAGCATCATTTTGTTTCAGTTGTTTCATTTCAATTCTCCCCTTGTAACTATCTCTCTCCTAGTGTTCATCTCCCCTTATTTTCCTCTCTTGTCTTTGTCCCCTACTTCTCAATCTCGAAAATTACTTCCTCTCCCCTATTCATCCCTTCCCCAGAACTTAAACAGGTCTAAAAAAGTTTGACAGTCTATTTTTTCAGTCAGCAATAAAACTGAATGAATTCAAAACAACATGATGGGGATCAAATAACTTATTGCATTTTAGGCATAATTGAATACTTTAAGGGAGGCAGGAAAATGTTGTTGACTACTTGAAAACAGAAATAAAGTGGATGCCAACATGGCTTGGTCTGCCTATATTTTTATATTATTGCAGACCATAGGTCAGATCCTCATTTGGTGTAAACTGGCATAATTCTATTGATATCCAAGAGGCACACTAGTTTACACAAGCTGAGAATATGGCACCATATATATTGTATAATGAAAGATCTTCTTTGGAATGCATGCAAAAAACAGAATTCAGAATGATGTAGAAACCTTAACCCTTAATATAATTACGTTGGTACCATTAGATTTTCAAACCTCACTTTTCAATAACTTTGAGTTTTTTGGATTTTTCCTTATAAGCACTTTGTTACCTCTTCTGTTTGTATTTGAACTTCTTGTAATACTAAAACTCGAGCACTATGAAACCAGTCACTTCATTAAGTTGATCTCCCCAAATTAGATTATTTTGAATACATTCTCTTCTCCTAAATATGTAATAAACACTTTTTGCTAATTATCTCACTGATTGTGTGAGTGTTTATTAAAATATTCTTAATGATATTGTGCAATTATTAGATAAGCAGTTACACCAGAAATTACATTAATTTGTACCTTTATTAGCTGCATGGGTAGATTTACCAAAGGTCAAATTGACACGTAGATTGAAATATGATACTCAGTCACCCATACGGGTGTATCCTCCAAGTAGGGATCAGGCATATTAGTAAGGCGATGTGAAAAAAAGCTGCCACTGTCCATCGTGTGTCTGTTCTGTGCATAAATAGAACCTCATTTGCCATGACTGTTAATCAGTCACTTTTCATTAGCACTAAACCAAAGGTATACTGATATTAAATCTCTTTTGTTTCAACTATAGTAAAAAAAAAATCTAAGAAATTCTGCCAGAAATTCTGGGCTATAATACCTTTTGATCTAATCTTGGTGATTAGATTTAGTGTGCAGGTGCTGGGTGGCTGTTGGTGGCCTATGATATACAGGAAGTCAGATTGGATGATCTGGTGGTCCCTTTATGAATAATACAAACACTAGACTTGAAGCTATCCTTTTGACTTGAAACTATCCTTTCATATGTGCATTTTGTCATACTGGACTATTAAATCATTTCATTCATATTTTAAAAGAATAATCATGATAGACATTTACAGGATGGTCTTAAATAGCCACATAATTCCATATTTTTAAAAAAAAATTGAGACCAGAGTGCATTTTAGCCAGGGTTTCAGAGGTGCTCTATAAAATTCTTTATCTCATGATAAAGATCACTTTACCCACCAGTATAATGCAGTTGCCTCTTTTGTATGGAACATCTGCAATTTAATCACATCCCACAAGGCCAAAAGTAAAGAATTCTTATCCAGTTGAAACAGAAGGGGGAATGTAGGGAGGCAGAGTATAATCACTCAATTAGAATGTAGCCAGAACAATGCAATGCTGCTGCTAATTCCCCTACTCTTGCAAGAAGTGTGATAAGAACTTTAATGGCCACATGTGGCCAGAACATTACAGTTATACAGAAGGCAGCACTTCCAACAGTACTGTTCCCCTGACACCATGCTGTTGCATTGGCTCAGTGGCCATTTATTGAATCCTCAATCACAACTTCTCTTTAAAAGTCTTTCATATAATTGAATACCCCAGCTCTCATCCTGCATAGTTAGAACACTGAGCAATCACAGAGCAAAGTGATATGACTACAGGCATAAGTGAGCTATGGCAGTGGT
Source organism: Malaclemys terrapin pileata (assembly GCF_027887155.1). Taxonomy (NCBI): domain Eukaryota; kingdom Metazoa; phylum Chordata; order Testudines; family Emydidae; genus Malaclemys; species Malaclemys terrapin. The sequence continues at coordinate 39,423,095 of NC_071509.1, read as the reverse complement.
TAACATATTCAGGTCATGTGTTTGGAGTAGATTTGGGGCTTATCTGGGTTGCTCTGCATGCATAAATCAACTCTTAAAATCACATGTCCATCCAGGGGAGGATAACACCTGCTGAGGGGAAGAGGGGGTTACCTGATAGCACTGTGTTGTCATAGTGACACCAACCTTACTCCTGGCACCCAGCATAGAAAATGTGGCCAAAGAAAAGTAAATGTGGTTCAGGCATGTCCTTGTCCTGGCAATCCTGAACTGGTGCAATGTCCCTTTGGTGTCACTATCAGGCAGAGTAAATTACAGCACTAAGCTGTGGATCAGGAGTGAGGGGGTCATAAAAATGGTTTAAAGCTCCCTTTTCACATGCAAGTGTGGTGCACACACATGCCCTACATCAGGGGTCGGCAACCTTTCAGAAGTGGTGTGCCGAGTCTTCATTTATTCACTCTGATTTAAGGTTTCGCATGCCAGTAATACATTTTAATGTTTTTAGAAGGTCTCTTTCTATAAGTCTATAATATATAACTAAACTATGGTTGTATGTAAAGTAAATACGGTTTTTAAAATGTTTAAAAAACTTCATTTAAAATTAAATTAAAATGCAGAGCTGCCCAGACCAGTGGCCAGGACCTGGGCAGTGTGAGTGCCACTGAAAATCAGCTTACGTGCCGCCTTCAGCACGCATGGTGCCTACCCCTGCCCTACATCATGGATTCCTCAGCTGCAGCTGAAGATTGGGACCTCCTAATAAAAAGGTGCTTACTGGATTACAAGCAAGGTATAAAAACAGATAGAGACTTTTATTTAAAGGAAGAAATGGAGTCATGAGTGTTAAAATCTTGTAAATACTGCTATAAACTATGTTATTGCTTGAATGTGTTGAAAGTTATTGTGTTCTGAAACACTCTTAATAGCTGTACCTGTTCTTAGCAAGTAATAGTGATTACAGTTTAAATGTGCATTACCTACACAGAATAATGATTCTGACACATAGTGAGCGCCTCATTGAGTTAGCACTTTGGCAACGCTTATAATACTGCAGTCTTAGCACTGCATGTAAACAACAAAACAGTAATGCATATTTATAAAAAAGAAAAGAAAAAAGAAAAAGAATCCCTACAATTGCAGATTGCCTGTATAATGTAATTGCAACAAACACCTTCAGATTCTCTTTATTGATAAGACACTACAACCAAAAGCTATTAAAATATCTCACAACTGGGACTGCATTAAGTCAGGAAAGAGTCGTGTGGACATTCCTTGCTGTATCCAGTCCTACACATTCCATGTACATAGCTACTTGGTTGCCTATCTTCAAGCTCATCCATTATGTACACACCAGTTACATCTATTTCACTAGGGTGCAGGGGCCAATGTTTTTTTTCCCCTTCACAGTAGCATCTTTCCTTCCAAGTACCCAGGCACAGTTTCAGTCACATACACTGTCTCTACCAATCCCAAGTGTGTCACTTTGTTAAAGTATTTTCAATCTACCAGCTATTTCTCCAGCAGGAAATCCACCCTCTGACTCTTAGTTCACACCCATAGATTTTATGTGCCAAAATAAATAAATGAACAACTAACCATTTGGGAAAAGCAAGATCCAAAGTGCCTCCTTTCTTTTATTGCTAAAAAGACGGGTTGTATTGCAACAAGTGCCTTAAATATCATAAAATGCTGAAAACATGGGCCCAAATCCAACAAAGTCCTTGAAGTATGTGCTTAGCTTTAAGCATCTGAGCAATTACATTGAAATCAATGGGACTATTCACATCCATAAAGTTAAGTATGCAATCAGAGCCTTTGAAAGCAATGTATAGTGGCTTGATCCTGTAAGCACTATGGCCCCATCCAGTAAATTGGTTAGGCACATGCTTAACTTTAAGCCCATGAGTATTCCTATTGACATTCCATTTTAAGGACTTTGTTGGATCTAGGCCAGAGAGCTCAGCAACTTGCTCTATAAGAAGAAATGAAGATATCAATTCCATGACATAAAGTGACACAAAGCCAAAAAGAAAATGACTAGCATCTGGCAACTATTTATTGTATCTCATTCCTGAGAAGAGGATAGCTTTTTTAAGGTTTTTGTGGGGCTTGTTTTATTAAGCTTTTAAAAATTATTTTGTAAGGTGGATTGTGCCTAGCACAATCTAAGCAGCTCTTCTGGTGTGACTTTAAATTAGCTGCTATTTTTGGCCACAAACATATTTTTTTTTTAAGTTTTTAGTGCTTTTTTAAACTTAGGGTGCCCTTCTGCCAAGCTTTTATGCACCCAGCTTAGGAAAGCTGTCCCACTTTCCTGAGGGCACAGCATTACCGGTTTTTGATTGCTAGAGCATACCAGATACCTTTTTTTAGTTTTATTTTTGGTATATGCTAGGCTTTAGGTTTGTAATGCCTATTAGTTTTAAATTAGATTTTTGTAGTTTTTAAATTTGATTTTTTTTATTTGTATTTATTTTATTTTTGTTATTATTGCTAAGGGCATACTTGGCTGTGATTTCCATGGCCATTGGGGTGCCTCTATTGCAGCTCATTTTGCTTTCATATTGGCTAAGTTATTTTATTTTTTTTATTTAGGGGGCCTGCTTTTTTGTGTGCTTTTATTTTTATTATGTTGATTTGTGTAAAGCAATGACTTAGCTTCTTTACCTGTCCCCACCAATTAGCATGTTTAATAATGGAGCCACTCATTGCCTTAAACCAGTGGTTCCCAAACTGGGGTTCATGAACCCCTGGGGGTTCGCAACGTGTTACAGGGGGTTCTCAGGAAAAAATTCCTTAATGGTGGACAGAGCTGTCCCTAGGGATCCCAGGCAGCACGGGGCCAGCAGCCCAGAGCTCCTGGACTTCCAAGAACTAAGCAGATCAAAGCAAGCATATCTGTCACACTGAGGAGATTTAAACTTCAAGACTTCTTATAAGAAATGGAAAGGGAGGTGGATTTTTTTTTTGCTGATTTTAAAATTAATAGGCAGCTAGTATTGTTTTTAAAATTATTATGAAGAACAAGTTTAAGCTTTGTTGTAACATGCGTTGTTTGCCTGAACTGCTCAAGACCTGAATGCTTGTGTAGGAGGAACTCTTGAGTTGGCTTCTGAAATACCTTCATGCTGTTTCACATCTGATACTCCTTAATGAAAAGGAGCCTTGTCTTATAACTGGCTTATTCAAAGTGATACAAGCTATGAAAGTGAGATCTTGGAAGAGTGTTGCCATTTTCATAATGTAATAAAAATATTGTAATGATAAATAATAATTAATAACAAATTCGGTGTAATAAGCATGTCATAATTTTTTTTTTTTTTTTTTTACATTTTCAAGATGACTCTTTTCATAATTTATACTCAGGTAAAGGAGAATATCCCTGGAAATATACATTTTTAGGAGGGGGTTTGCAAGACTTGACATTTAAGTGAAAGGGGTTTACAGGTTGTTAAAGTTTGGGAACCACTGCCTTAAACTGATTAATTGCCCACCATTTTAGCATTAGTGTGGTTTTACAAAACAATAGTCCGCATTTACTATTACCCAGCATTTTGTCTTAAATTTGGGATTTATTTTATTTAATGCTGTTAGCCAGGCTGCCAATTCTGCTTTTTGGGCTGATTGTGTCTCCAGGGAAAAGACACTAATGCTGATTGTTTTGGGTTTTTTTTATTTTTATAACAGCTGAGCCTGCAGTTTTTTGCACCTCCTTTCCCCCCGATACATACAACTTTTAAGACCATACTAGAGATTTTTTTTTTTTTTTACCTAGTTGGGATTAGCTGCTTGAAATACCTGATGTTGGGTGTAACCCGAGTGGATTTCACACTGGTGTGGGGTGACAACCAGATGCAGTTCCGCCACCCAAACCATGGATTTCTTTAATACCTTTGCTTTGATATGATTAGTTTGTAATGCTAGCAGCTACTTTGTAATGTGTTGTTTACTTACTTGTTTTTGTAAAATACTTTGCATGTTTAATAACTGGAGGGGATCATGGTGGGACTGGATGATTACCTCCTGCATACCTGTAAGATATTTGAACTTTTTTACTTTTTAATAGGTATATAGTAGCACTTTTTTATACCATTTGTACTTAACTTTTACAGCACTTAAAAGCCGGGAGGCAAAGGCCACTGGTTGTTTTTTTGCTTTATACACCTGTGTTAAGGCACACCCAATAGTAGTGTTAGACACTAATGGGTACAGGAGAAAGGGCTTTTCCCCATTTGAGGAAGCCAGTACTGGGGCACTGACCAAGTGTTCCTTGAGTACTTTTACTGCCTTAATATACTTTTTTGACCATTTTTAAGTTGAGGCTCAGGCTAGGTTGAATAGAGGGTGGGCCAATTTTGCATAGTTAGCTACAAACTTTGCAAGCTTTTAAAATTGATGGACAGTGGCAGGGCTTGTATTAACTGCACCCGTGGGTTTTTTTTTTTTTTTGGCTTGGGATAGTTTTACCCCCAGGTAGGTTACTTTTGTTTGTTTTATTTGGGCCTTTTTTTTTAATTTACCTTTAACTTCGCCTTTGCCAAAGCTTTTAAGATCTGATTAGGTCATTGGGGCTTTGTGTTTGATATTAATAACAGGCTATTTACATACTGTATACACCATGCTGGGTCCACTCTCTCCATGGCCTGCTTCATGTATTGATGGAAAATAGCAGTAGAATCCTGATGCCCTTGGGGTACGACTGTTCAGCAATATTGCTTGTCCTTTTATGTAAATGCAGTTTTATACTGGCATAAGGTAGCCAGTGGTAGGGGCCAGAATTCATTTGCTATATTTAGAACAGTAACATTTTGAAACTGGGGTCCAATGCAGGCCAGCATTTCAGGGTATGCTGCCACCACTGAGGCCGGTGAGTCAGCTAGAGCATTTAATGCACTATAATTAATAGTAAGACGCCACATACTGTTTGGCTTCTTTACTGTCCATACGGCAGCATTACAAGGGGATGCAACTGCTTTAATTCGTTCTTTTTGTTTTAGTTTTATAATAGTTGCCCCTATTTCTACCAGTGCTTTTTGGGGAATAGGGCACTGTTTTTGTGGGGGAGGGTCCATTTCCTCTAGCAGCACTTTTATATTGTTTACAATTTAAATTATTTTTAGCTTATACAGAAATATGTTTTTACCCCACTGGGGTTGGTGGGAGGGCATATGCCGTTTTAATGGTTACAGTGGCCATTTTTATAGGGATGGTATGGCCCTGTTCATTTTGTGTTTGTTTTTGCAAATATGCTTAATTTGCTAAGTTTAATACAAGTTTTATTTTATTTATTTTTTCCTTCTAATAAATTGGTTTATTATAATTTTTCATATTTTTTTTAAATTGTTTTAATGGTAATTGTAGGTTTTCTTGTTGCTTTTATAATGTTACAGTCCCCTTCATAGGTTTTTTTTTTTTTTAATGTAGTTAAGCTGATTGCTCCTCCAGTATCTACCAAAAAATCCTTTATGGGACTTTTCTTGATTGCCCCCTGGAACCTGGGGTGACCAGATGAGTCCCGTTCTAAGTTGAGAACTTAGAGGAAGCACTCACCCATACGTCCCTATGCTGTGATATCCCCCTCTATCTTTTTCAGGGGGCGGGGTCAGGGTTTCTGACACCAATAACATTCCTGTTTCTTAGGAAAATTATGTGCCTGACACTCCAGGCAATCCCTGTCCCCAGCCTTCAAAGCCACTCTCCCTCCATCCAAGTGGTATCCTGGCCAGCTAATTTAGCCTGAAGCTTCTGTATCTGTTGCTTTATTTCAGTCCGCTTATTTTTAACTAACCACCCCCCCAAAACCATGGCCCCATCCTCTGGATTCTCCTCCATGAGCTGGCCCACCTTTTCCACCCGGTACTGACCCCCCGGGGCAATGGCATGAATCGGCTTCCCCTTCTGATGCACTTGTCTCCACACATTCGCCTGCTTCAGGACCTGAGGCAGTTGGTTCGGAACAGGTTCAGGGTGCTGCAGCTGCAAGTGTCCCATAAACTGCAGGTCACTCACTTCAGCCACTGCTCAAGTAACTCTCCACCAGACCAGGTCCCAGCCTCCCCTCCTGGGACATTGCCCAAGGGTCATCCAGGGGGTCTGACCAGCACTGTGCCAATGCCTGTATGCGATTGAGTATATCCCACCCCATTTCTCCAGGGATCCTCTTCATTTTGTTCATGCTGCACTATAGGAATACACCCAAACAACTGTTTCGCCACCTGCCCTAGGATTAAAAACATATTTGCCAACCCTGCCACATTGATCCCCAATGTGCCTCTGTGACGGGTTGGATCACAGAAAACCCCTTGGGAACTGCTAACTGATGTGCCGAGACTACCTCTGAGCCCGTTTTCCCTGGCATCTTGGGACTTCAGTGCCCTGCCTGGTCTCCAACACTTAGCTGCCCAGCTCCCAATTGGGTCCAAACCTCAAATAAATCCGTTTTACCCTGTATAAAGCTGTCCCCCCCCCCCAGGTATTAATACATACCCTGGGTTAATTAGTAAGTAAAAACTGATTTTATTAAATACAAAAAGTAGGATTTAAGTGGTTCCAAGTAATAACAGACAGAACAAAGTGAATTACCAAGTGAAATAAAATAAAACATGCAAGTCTAAACCTAATACAGTAAGAAAGTGATTACTGATGAAAAGCAATAGAGTCCTGTGGCACCTTACAGACTAACAAACGTATTGGAGCATAAGCTTTTGTGGGTGAATACCCACTTTGTCAGACATCCAATACTCTTTGATGCTTTTTACAGATCCAGACTAACACGGCTACCCCTCTGATACTTGATTACTGATGAAATCTCACCCTCAGAGATGTTCTAGTACATTTCTTCTATAGACTAGCCTCCTTCTAGTCTGGGTCCAGCAATCACTCACACTCCTGTGCTTACTGTCCTTTGTTCCATTTTCTTTCAGGTACCCTGTGGGGGTGGAGAGGCTATTTCTTGAGCCAGCTAAAGACAAAATGGAGGGGACTCCAATGGGCTTAAATAGATTTTCTCTTGGGTGGAGTTCTCCTCTTCTCTCCTATGCAGAATCCAGATGCAATATGGATTTTTGGAGTCACATAGGCAAGTCACATGTCCATGCATGACTCAGAATTTTACAGATGGCAGCCATTGTTCACATGCTACCTTAAATGTCCCCTGATAGACTTCTTATGTGGATTGGAGTCTTCCAAGGTTCCATTGTCCACTAAGTGTTTCTTGATTGGGCACTTAACTTGCAAATTCCTTTCTTAAGAAGTTGACCAAATGCCTTACTAAGGCTACTGAAAATCAAACAACTACACAGCCAATATTCATAAGTTCGAATACAAAAATGATATATGCATACAAATAGGATGAATATATTCAGTAGATCATAACCTTTACAGAGATATGTTACATGGCATATATAGCATACAACATATTCCAGTTATGTCATATATGCATTCATAAGCATATTTCCATAAAGCATTATGGGATGCAACGTCACAGCCCCGTTCCAATAGGCTGTGCCATATGGCCACCTGGTCTTCTCGAGTTAAACCCTCCAGCTCCCTGCTCACTTCCACAAGCCACAGAACAAACTGATCCCAGTCATCCCGGGGTATTTTCCCCAGCCGGTTCAATAAAGCCTCATGATCCTTTAAGGGCAAGGGGAAAATCTCCACCTATACTACTATTTGTGGGGCTTGGCCTTGTCCCCAACCACCTTTAGGGGCTACTATGTGTAGAGATGCATAGCTCCCGAATCGCCAGTCCACAGGCGCGGCAAACTGCTCCCATGGCTACGAGGCAGGAGTGACCTTCAATCCAGCGTTTGTGTTTGGGAAACTTATTTGGCTGATTTGATTGTACCCTCGCAGCTGGTGTTCACGCGCTCAAGAGATGGGTTCGTTATCTTATGTGCATGTATACTGCCTGGCTCTTCTATGCGCAAGAATGTAACCACTAAGAAGAGTTGTAAATAAAGTAAGGAGAGAAATAAAAACCCCAGGAAAAGTTTTCCTGGGAGGCTTTTTGCAAGAGGCTTGAAAAGCTCTCTAGCTACCACAGACCTGGCGTTCTGTTTCCTTTCCTGCGTCGTCACCACAGCTGGTGACCCCGACGTGATACCCCTCTACTCACCGGCTGGATACGCCGAGCGCGCCCGCGGCTGTTTGCCGCCCCTTATTCGTGAGTATGGGGGGGAAACTTTCCAGTGCCCAGAAGGAGCACGCAAGAGAGTTACAAGAGATTATACGACAGCGATCATGTGTCGCTGTCCCGGTCGCTCATATTGAGGACCTCCTAAGGGAAATAGATCGCCAGTGCCCCTGGTATCCAGACTGCGGGTCATTGCAGCTTTTTGATTGGATACAGATTGGGATCACCTTGTATAGTAAACCCCGTGCCCCAGTTCAGTGCCTGCTGCTCTGGCAGTGTTGTAAGGAGGCACTGGAGGGGATCGGCCCCAACAGCCCCAAGCCGGTCCCCCTTTTGCCCCCAGGTGATGGGCCACCCCCCTCCTGCCCACAGCTGACCCTCCCTGCGCCGCCGCCCGTGGCGGCGCCCCCCTGCCTACCGGTCGGGCGGGGGGGCGCTGTCGCCGCGGCGGTGCGGCAAGCGCGTGAGGCCGGTCTCTTGACCGATGAGGAATCCAAGTGTGGGTTCGAGGCGTTTCCCGTCTCTTGGCGGGATAATGGAAATGGGGGGCAGATAGTGGACTGGGAGGCTCTCCCCTACTCAGTTCTGCGCGAGCTCCGCAAGGCAGTTCGTGAGACCGGGGTGCGGTCCACTTTCACCCTGGGGATCTTGGAAGGTGTGTCAAACGGTTACTTCTTGCTCCCCCAAGATTGGAAAGACATGTGTCGCATGGTGCTGTCTCCCGCGCAATACGTTGTGTGGGATAGCGAGTACCAGCGAGAGGCGCTTGTAGCAGCAGCACAAGGTGGGGGGGCTTATCTTGCTGAGCAGTTATATGGCACAGGGCAGTTTTCGAGCATCCCCGAGCAGGCGGCGGGCACGCCCCGGGTAGCTTTTCCCATCATTGGCCAGTGTGTCCGTCGCGCGTTCCGCAGGGTCCCCGCTGCAGGCGAGTCCTCTAAGTCCTTTGCGGTTACTCGGCAGGGTGCCACCGAACCATTCCACCAGTTTATTGACCGCCTCCAAGAGGCAGTCCAGAGGCAGATTGATAACCCGCAAGCCCAGACTGAACTAATGATAAAATTGGCTTACGAAAATGCCAATGCAGACTGCCGCCGTGCCATGCAGGCAGTGGTCGGGCGCCCCGGGTATACCCTGGCAGAATTGCTGCAGGCGTGTGCTGACGTAGGCACTCAGACCCATCAGATGGCCCTGCTGGCAGCTGCCCTGCACAAGGGGCAGAAGCCTCAGGGGAACTGCTTTAACTGCCAGAAGCCCGGACATTTTTGGCGGGAGTGTCGGGCCCCTGCGGGGGGCATGTGTAAAAACAAACCCAAGCCCCGGACAGACCAGAGGCCCCGCACGCTGTGTCCGAAATGCAAAAAGGGCTACCATTGGGCTGCGCAGTGTCGCTTGGCCGGGGGTGACAGCCGGGTCTTGGCTGCTAACCGAGACAACCCCCCGGGAAACTAGTAGGCGGGCCTGCGACCAGCCCGAGACCCAAGGCCGCGCCCCTCTCCGTGCACGACGCCCCCGCCGCCACAAGGGGCAGTGCGGGGATTGACCTTGTTAATCAGGAAAATATGGATATCACTCTCCCCGGGGAGGTCCTCCTCATGCCGTCCCAGATTCAGGGCCCGCTGCCGGAGGGCATGGTGGGCCTTGTCCTACCCCGCTCGTCCGCCAGCAAGCAGGGCCTGTTTGTGGTGCCTGGGGTGGTGGATTCGGACTATGGTGGAATTATCCATGTTCAACTGTGGAGTCATCTCCCGAAACGGCTGTTTCAGGGAGATGCCTGGGCGCAACTCATACTTGTGCCCTACTCCCTTCCGGCAGGGGGAAGAAACGTTCCCCGAACCGGAGGCTTCGGGTCCACCGACCAGCGCACTATTCACCCACAAGTGGCAGCAGTTGTTAAAGACATTGGAGCACCCCAACCCAAACGCATTTACTGCCTCAACGATCAGCCGTTCGAGGGTGTTATCGACTCTGGGGCAGACATTACCGTCATTGCCGCTGCGCAGTGGCCCGCCCATTGGCCCACAGAGCAGGCTCCGGCAGTTTGGGGTGTGGGCGGGGCACAGGACTCACAACGAAGTGCCCGATGGTTGGAGGTTAGGGCGCCCCAAGGCATCCGCCGCGCCCGTATCCGGCCTATCATTCTCCCCGTCCACCTCAACCTGTGGGGCCGTGATTTATTGACACAGTTCACTGCCACCATCCATATCAATGATTAGGCATACGGCCCTCCCCCTCCGTTGGCTCACTGACGAACCCGTATGGGTTGCGCAGTGGCCGCTTCCTTTAGAAAAGCTGGAGGCCCTCCAGCACTTGGTTAATGACCAGCTGAAGGCAGGACGTTTGGAGGAGTCCACTAGCCCCTTTAATACCCCCGTGTTTGTGATTAAAAAGAAATCTGGCAAGTGGCGCCTCCTGCAGGACCTTCGCGCCATTAACAAAATTATACAGCCTATGGGTCCCCTGCAGTGTGGTACCCCTAATCCCAACCTTATTCCCTGTGATTACCGGTTATTTGTAATAGATTTAAAGGATTGTTTTTTTACCATCCCCTTGCACCCTGAGGACCGGGTGCACTTTGCCTTCACTGTTCCGGTTTTGAATCACTCCCAGCCCACTCCACGCTATCAGTGGAATGTGCTCCCTCAAGGCATGTTGAATAGCCCCACCTTGTGTCAGCATTTTGTTGCGCAGGCCCTACGGCCCTTCCGCGCAGCACACCCAGATGCCTTAATTTACCACTACATGGATGACATCCTGGTGGCTCACCCCGTCCTCCCTGATGACTGGCTGGACGAACTGCGCCACCAGCTTGCGGCGTGTGGCCTGGTTGTGGCACCGGACAAGATCCAGCGTCAGCCACCCTTTTTGTATCTTGGTCACCGCATGCTCCAGTCATATGCCCGTCCAGTTTGTCCCGAGTTGGTATTGCCCAACCCTCTTACGTTTGTACAGCTTCAACAGTTATTGGGGTCCCTTAATTGGATTCGTCCTTTTTGCCCTCTGACTACCTCCGTGCTGTCCCCTCTTTTTTCTGGCCTTCGGCAGGGCCGTCTCCCCGGAGATATCATTCCCGTTTCCCAGGAACAGCGCCAAGCGGTCACCCTCATTAACCAGACCCTGGCCCAGGTGTGGGTCGACCGCCGAGAAAGGGAACAGCCCCTTTTTGCCATTTTGCTTCCCACACTCTCACAACCGACAGCTGTCCTCGCCCAGGAGGGGGCGGCAGCGCGTCTTCGTTTAATTGAATGGATTTATTTGACCCACTCCCCTCCGCATACTATTCAGACACTCCCTCAACTGGCCGCAGAGCTGATTTTTAAAGTGCGAGAACGGTCCCGTACCCTCTTGGGTTGGGACCCCGTTGCCATTATTGTCCCCATCCCGGCTAAAGACTGGGAACGCACTGTCTCTTGCAGTGCCACCCTCCAATTGTCTCTTGCTGACTATGTTGGGGAAGTTAAATATCACATTCCCCCTGACCCCCGTCTTTCATTCCTACAACAACGTTGCCTTCACCTCCGGCCGTCCTTGTCAACCGTCCCCATTAAGGATGCACTTACCCTTTTTACGGACGGCGGCCCAACACGAGGTGCGGTCAGCTGGCAGGTGCAAGGCACTTGGCAAGTCCGCTTTACCCTGCCTCAGCGCTCCCCACAGCGCGCAGAGTTGGCTGCTGTCATCCTGGCCTGCCGATGCTTCCAGGATGACCCTTTTAATTTGATTACTGACAGTCTTTATGTTACTAATGTTCTTAAGTCTCTTCCAGGTTCCTATGTGTCGCCCTCCTGTGATGACAATTTGTTGGCCCTTTTTCTTACCCTGCAACAGCTCCTTTCCTCCCGCTCTAGCCCACTGTTTGTGGCACACATTCGCAGTCACACCACACTACCGGGCCTATTAACAGAAGGCAACACGGTGGCCGACCAGGCGGTCAAATCGGTGGCCTCAATTTTTTCCTCCCCAATCGAAAGCCACGCCTTTTTTCATCAATCCGCCAAGGCCCTTGCCAAGCAGTTCACTCTCCCATTGTATCAGGCGCAGGCCATTGTTCGCCAGTGTGACCTTTGCGCTTCTCTCTCCAATAGCCCGGAGGTAGGGGTTAACCCTCGTGGAACCTCGGCCAACCAGCTCTGGCAAATGGATGTTACACATTTCCCTCCCTTTGCCCCCTGGCAGTATCTTCACGTGTGTGTAGATACCTTTTCCCATTATGTGTGGGTCACCCCTCAGAAGGGTGAGGCCTCTCGTCATGTTATTAATCACATGATTCGCGCTATGGCAATCATGGGTCACCCATCCCATCTTAAAACCGACAACGGCCCCGCCTACTGTAGCTCGGCCTTTGCCTCCTTCTGTACCACGTGGGACATTGTCCACACGTTTGGTATCCCGTATAACCCCACAGGCCAGGCCATTGTGGAACGAGCCAATCGTGCGCTCAAACAAGCCCTGGTCCGCCAAAAACAGAAAGGGGGGATTCCCGTAGGCCTTCCTCCCCGCCAGGAATGGCTGGCTGCAGTGCTTTTTACCCTGAATCATTTGAATTTGACTGACAACTACTCTGCAGCAGAATGTCATTTTCGCAGCTACCAGGCCTTGCCCCGCCCCTTTGTTAAATATCGCAAGGCCCCAGACCCTCAGTGGCATGGCCCAGTGCCCCTTATAACGTGGGGACGAGGGCATGCTGCCGTTTCTCTTCCTACAGGTCCGTTGTGGGTCCCGGCGCGTAACGTCCGCCCGTGGCACGGCGATGGCCTGGCACCAGGGACTATCGAACCCCATTCCACAGTTCAACCTACATCTGCAGGATCCCGAGCGTCCTCGCCAGCGCCCCCCGCGGGGGCCCCCGCAGCGCATAACCTGGGGACAGGTTAAAGCCCTTTCATTGCAGGCCGAGCAGCTGCGAGTGCAGCAGCAGCTAGAACCTACCGCAGAAAATTACCTTGTGACATTGTTAGCTTGCCTTAATGCTAATTCACTCCTTATTTTGTGTGTATTGGGGAGTTTCCTGTTGGCCCCTAGCTGCCAAGGCGAACCCCAGATGGAGCAGCGGCTGCAGTTTAACACCTGGGTCCACCTGGCAGAAGTATTAAATCAATCTGATTTCTGCCTGGCCGTTGCCCCGGAAATGCAAGGTCTGTTAAGTACCTGCCTTGTTCCTGTCTGTAAACCACCCAGCAACATCTGGGGTGTGAGACAGTGAAAGAAATGTGCTGTTTTAAGCTTGCTGATAATAGTTTTGTATGCAATAGCAAATTGATATGCTGAAATGCTATGCTTAAGTCATCCGCCAAGACGTTTTTCTTCCTTGGTAGGATTATATTTAGTTATAGCCACCCTTAGAGTGGATGAAGACCCTTTTATAGTATGGGGTCCTAGTTTTGATGTTTGACGTTTTACTTTGCTGCTTTGTTTAATGTATACCCAATCTAGTGGCATTGTGTATGCTACCCTGCGAGAGTGTTTTGTTTAAACACCGCATTTATAAAATAAAACAGGGGGAGATGTAGAGATGCATAGCTCCCGAATCGCCAGTCCACAGGCGCGGCAAACTGCTCCCATGGCTACGAGGCAGGAGTGACCTTCAATCCAGCGTTTGTGTTTGGGAAACTTATTTGGCTGATTTGATTGTACCCTCGCAGCTGGTGTTCACGCGCTCAAGAGATGGGTTCGTTATCTTATGTGCATGTATACTGCCTGGCTCTTCTATGCGCAAGAATGTAACCACTAAGAAGAGTTGTAAATAAAGTAAGGAGAGAAATAAAAACCCCAGGAAAAGTTTTCCTGGGAGGCTTTTTGCAAGAGGCTTGAAAAGCTCTCTAGCTACCACAGACCTGGCGTTCTGTTTCCTTTCCTGCGTCGTCACCACAACTATGCCCACCCCCTGAAGCTCCTGCAGAGTAGCTTGTCTTGCAGGAATTGTGACTGTGGATCGCTGACTTGCAATGTCTACTGGTTGTGAACTCAATATAATCTCAGGGTAACGGGGAGAAGATACTTCTTTAAATGTCATCAGTTGTGCGGACGGCTTGGGGCCCCCCTCGCCCATCACTCCCACACTTACATTGCTACAATCCATTCTCTGAATCTGACATTCCCCCCACCAGTTCATCCCTCTCTTTCTGAATTGCCTTACAGGACTTTTCTGCCCATGCAGCACCCCATGTCTTTAAATCTGCCACCTCTACTGCAAGTACAGATTTTTCTGTTAGAATTCTTTGCTGATCTACTATCTTCTCCATAGACTTAATATGCTGGAGGAGCTCAACCTCCCCGTTTACCCAGTACGCTATCTTAGCGCATAATCATAACACCGTCCCTTTTTTTCAATATTCCTTTTCCTTGGGGTCCCCTAACACCTCAACTACCTCCTTCTCAATCTCATTCTAGGTTGAGTCCTGTATCTGGTATGGGCTCTGACTCCTCTGTATCCACCTGTTTAAAAAATCCGTTACCCCAGTTTGCAAGAACCGGCAACTCCCTTCATGAAAGCCTGCCATAACACATCAAACGGCTGCACAGACAGTTGACACGGGGGACTTACCTGGCTGCTACTGTATTACTTACCCATCCAGTGAAATGTATCCGAGTCACGGCACCAAGATGTTGGCGGGGGTTCAGCTCCTTCCTCCCTTTTAGTTCCCAGACACAGTTTGCTGGAAAATAAGAGTGCAAAGTCCAGTTTGCAGGCAATTTGGTGGGTTTATTGGAACGAAACAAGCAAGGATATTCCGAATCCCTTCACACCGGTTGGGCTATTTTTATACGCCAATCGAGTTTTCCTTTTCCCCTCCCCCAACTACAGTTCTATACGCTGATATAACTCCCTTCTTCTCCTAACCCCTGGCTTTGCACACTAACAGAGATCCCTCTTTTCCCCGCTTTTCTTGGCAAACTTAATTATACTTGTAGTGCCCCTCCCCTGGTACCACCCCTTCCAATATGTGGTCATGTTCCGTTTTGGGAGGTCCTGAGTCTGGGTTGATAAGACCACCTTTTTTGTACCTGATGGGAGAGATATGGAGTGGGGTTTCTTTTGGTCATGGTTACTTTTTTGCAGACTCTGCATCTCCTCCTTACACCCTCCCTTCCTCTCCAGCTACTTGGTAACCATTGCAACCTCTTGCTCAATTAGCCCCTTTTCTTCAAGGCTACCAACTGCGGGGAAGGAGAGGGAGCTGGGTGCAGACTTGTGCTTTCACTTATATTCTTTTACTTGCATATTTAGCCTGTTTAAACTAAAAGCAAGGCCAGAAACAAGATTATTATTGTTTAATTTTTACCCTATTTACTTCACTTCCTCCTAACACAATCCATGGGGCAGAGCTAGTCACTGTAGAGTATAGGGTGTTAGGATATCCTTTTACGTGGTAACAAATGTTTGTACAAGACTTTGATGGTGTTGTTTCTGCCTCAAAACCCCAAGTAAGAGGGAAGGTATTTTCTCAGACAACAGAGTTCTGAGAGTATTGCTTATAATATGGTAGAACCTAAGAGCCCCTCTCATAGACATGGACCCTATTTTGCTATACACAGAACAAAGGGTGTACAATCTAAATGTAAGGGAAGAGACAACAGGTGGATACACACAGATGGGGGAGCACAAGAGACAATATTGGACAATATGAGAAGCAGCAACCTCAGCACACCAGCTGCTTGACTACTGTTAATTTTTGTATGCTTTGTGGCAAATGGGAGTTTTAAAGTTTTCTTGCATGTTTCATAGATATGATTATTCAGTGTGATCCTTTATTCACTTTTCAGCTGAGCCCATTTGCAGTGAAGAATGAGCTCGCAGGGCAGGCAGTCTGTGACCTTTTCAAGACTGGTTCAGAGTTCATAGCTGTGGCATACAGTTGGCTGCTGCTTTATTAAGGATGGTGATTAAGCCTTATATTCCTTGGTTTTGCAACTTACATCACAGGCTTCATGTAATGTGAATGCAGCCATTTTGAGTTAATTTATTTATGAAGTGTCTGAAGTCACATCCTGTCATGAGCCTGGTGGCATTTATTTATTCTGAAAGGCAGGGGTGCATATATTAATTATTGGCTCCCTCCATTCCCCAAGCATTGTGTTTTGTGTGAATATTTCTGTTTTGAGAATAATGTGACTTGAAATTCCATGCTCTCTTTTACTGTCCACCCTCACACCCCCGACCCTTAAATAAGATGACAAATATGTAGTTTCAAAGGGACGGTCTTTTCTTGCTGTAAGATGCCTGGCTTATCATATTTATTTCTTCATCACTACAAATATTGAAATTCCACTTGGCACATACTGAGGTTATGAAAGGTTAAAATAAACATGCATATTTGCATCATGGTATATAAGGGGCATAAGAAGACATTTCTTTCATTGAGCCATGTAAAATTTCAGAAACAATTATGGCTAATAACTGAATGTCTCTAATTGCTGCATGATAGTGGATGCTCAGAGGCAGAAGTGGAAGAGAGACTTCTCCCCACTCAGTGCCTAAGTGGAAACAAAACAGACAAGGAACCCCTGAGTGTATCAAGAGGATCAGCAATCCCTGGGAGGTTCATCCCTAATGATAAGGTCACGGAAGGGGCAGATTCATCTAGCAGTGTTACTCCCTCATTAACTCCCACTGTCCCACTGTGCTGGGAGTCCAGCCAATGTATTTAGTATGGCAGGCTGAAGAGGCTATTGATTAGCCGGAAGTTGAGGTATGCAAAGATTGATTGATGAATTGATTGATTGGCTTCCAGCATGTGATAGGATATTTGTACCTTCAGAGTCTTGTTTGCAAATATTTCAGGGTACATACCAGTGATACTTTAATGAAGGGAAAGACTGTCTAATTAGTAAAGTAGTTCCTACTAGCTCTGCTGTAGATTAGGGCTTGTCAGAGTGTCCACAGTAGTTTAAGCAGTACATTCCAAAATTCTATCATGCTTCTGGAATATCCCAAGCCTATTAGTATATTTAGAACTGCTAGTTAGTCCCACAGTAAGATCCTTAATCCTTAAAATAATGTTTACAGTGTCTCATTCATCCCCTCCACCCCCCGCCGCATCAGATCTTTAGCTACGTGATGTGGCTGTGTAGAATAGTGTAGAGAAGGAGCCTCATCCTTTTCTGCACTCTGCATAAGAGAAAACAGGTATACTGCAGCTCTGGGTGAACATGCCAATGGTGTTATTTTTCATTATTTTGTTAACTGCATGATTATTTATTACTTTTGCAGCAGTGAGATTGTATTTACCTATTTCTCTGCACAAACGATGAAGTTCTAGCCAAACACTTCAGCAGACATGATCAGCACCAGTGGATTGGAAAAGCAGCTTAAAAACTGTCAAAATATTCACAGTGACTGGAGAAAAACCAACACCAGAGTGATGACCTACCCAAATTTGCAAAATTTTAACCTTGGCAAAATGACTCAAACCACCCTCCCTCGCCCCAAAATTACAGCAAAAATATTTGAACAATTTGTCAGCTTTTATTTATATTGAAAAATGAAAAGTCATCCACTCCAGTGAATTTTTCTCATGAATAAAGTTTTTATATCAATATTATTATAATAGCACCAACTGAGATCAGGGCTTCCATGTATGATGAATTGTCAACATATAATAGGAGATAGTCCCTGCCCCAGAGAGTTTAGGGACAGATTTTTAAAGGCATTTAGGCACCTAAAGATATAGATAGGTGCTATATGGAATTTTCAGAAGTACCTCAGGGCCTGAGTCCTATTGAAATGAATGAGAGTTAGGCATCTAGGGACTTCTGAAAATCCCGCTAGATATCTATCTTAATTTTCAGACACCTAAAAACCTTTAAAAATCTGTCCCTTACAGTCTAAATATTTATTTCCTTCCACATCTTCCTATTTGTATGTAAACTTTGAAATTTTCCTTAGTCAATGAGCTAATCTTCACCTTCATCTTCATGATATATAATGCACTTAAGTGACATCATTTCCTTCTGACACTAGCTAAGAAGCAAGCAAGCTAACTGTTTGGAATCTATCTGGCATTAGAAATGGGGTATGCATTTTTTAATTCTTATCTAAAATGGTTCAGAGCAACCAATGGCCCATTTTAAAAAAAAAATCCTCATGCAGTTTTTTCCTTGATAGCTGTGGGAATTTTAGTCTTCCATTAACCCACAGAGCAGGTACACACAGAAACAATGACACTTCTCTATATTCCACATCACATGTATTCATCCTGTTCTGGAGAAACAGCCTCAATTTGCTAGTTTCTTTGTGGTTTTTTTTTTTTATTTTATTTTAAAAAATCAGTTATTCAAGGCTTTAGGCGGACACTGTGAAAGGACACTCAGTCTCCATGGTTCATGCAGTATTTTAGCATCTGATGAGAGACTGCCAACAAAAGTACAATTAGCATCATTTTTGTGCCATGGACACTTGTCCATTAAGAGCTGCTTTCAACCCAACAATTTATTGCACATAGTACTCTAAACACAGGTGCACTGTATCCAATCATAGATATCCCATTATCTAATTTCTATGCTCATAACTAATGTATAGTTACACTTCTTATGTAGCGAGAATGCCTGTGTAGTAAAATGGTGTTCATTGTATGATATTATATCACATCAACGTGTGCTAACGTTAATTTTTTTTTAAATAAATGCTAGTAATATTACTTATCAGTAACCAGCAGCAGCTTGCAGATCATTGCAGACATCACAAAGAAGTTGATCTGAAGTGAAACGGGAACAGCTAAACTGAAGCTAAATAAGCTACATTGCTCTCTGGCATTTTAACAGACTAGAAAAAAGAACTATTATTTTCCTCCTTGTGGAATAAACAGAATACATAATAAGCATTTGTAGCACTGTGTGGAATCGATTTCACTTGAGAACAAAGACATTTATAACTCACTTGTGATGCTGGCTTGAGTTGAATTATGAGGTGTTCCCATTACTTGTGGAATGTGTTTGATACTCTACAAGTGACCGTTCACCCTAATGTGTGTGTGTGCATCAAGCCCTGGTGCTCATCAGATGAAATGCCATTAATCCAGACTATAGGCTAACTAGTCAGAACACTTATTTACCCTTAAAGAATCAAAGATCGATAACTAGTTTAGTGTACCCCATGGCGAGGCTTTTATCAGATATAGTAGTAAAAGAGTAGTAGGAAATTACATATGGATATTAATACATATTAATACAAATAACGTTTTGTGCTTGACTTTCAGTTGAGGAACTGAGAATCTCAGCACTTTGCATGTTCTCTTTAACAAAGCCCTTAGGCACATGATTAATTTTAGGCACATTAGCACACCCTTTGGAACTACATTCATGGAACTACTTACATGCTTAAAGTTAAGCACATGCTTAAATGGTTTGCTGAATAAAGATGGATTTACTCATGTGCTTAAGGTTAGCATACTTAAGTATGAATTGTACAGCCTGAAAATTCAGTTAAAATGGACAATTTAGAATAGCTTTGTGTGCCCAAATATTACATATGGTGCTTAAAGTGACCCTTAAGCACCTATCACCCATTTAATAGAATTTTAAAATAATTGAATAAAACATTAATTTAGAAGATTTGGGGGACACAATATAATCATTATTCTTGAGAATAGAGCCCCTTTCCCCTAATTCATACCATTACTGAAACAGATTAAAAGCAATACAGCCTTACAAGTTAAGGGCAAAAGCACAGTTTCTTAGCTGGTGTAAGTGGGCACAGTTCCATTGACTCAGCAGAGGTATGTCCATTTATGCCACCTGAAATCTGGCTCCAAAAAGTGCTCTTAACTTTAACACATTGTGCCCTTTTTGGGGTTTGCCAGCAGTTTAGTTATGTTTGTTTTTACAATTTAGAATTTTGGATAGTGCCCATTTTTATTTTTGTATAAACCTGAATATATAAATAAGTAAATATATTTGCTTTCTAAATATTCAAAACAAAGGATGTAAGTATACATGACATTATTTACATGTCACATTTAGTAGCTTCAAGGACACAGACTAGTTAGAAATCATATACTATATACTTTTCTCTGACAGAGGGAAATGTTTAATTAAAGAACAAAACAGCAGCCCAGGCCTGTCTGCAGGGAGATGTAGGGCGTGTTGTGAATTTACAGTGTACTCACATGATGCTTACTAACTCACCAAGTGGGCCCTGCTACTATGTATTAAATTTCAGGGCACACTAAGGACTTTTGAGTATGTAATAAAGGGGCCACATGGTGAGTTAATTTGTGACATGCTAGTGCGCTGTAGAGTCGTGGGTTGCTGCCTACCAAACTGCCATGTAGACATGCCTCCCAAAAAAATTTATTGGATGTATTGTATTACTAGAATATTTAAAATATTATTTATCTCCCCCCACATACGCACTCCTCATGACCTCCATTTAGACTCAGAATATCTTGCTTTAAATCTTTAATTCAAATTTGGTTTTGATTTGCAGAAACACAAAAATGTGTTCTGTTTTCATTTTGTTTTCCCATTTAGCCAAGTAGTTCATAAATGATTTTTTTTTTCAAACTCGGAAAAACATATTTGTTCCTCAGCTGGGACATTCCACGCAGTCCTTTGCAACTGAGATATAAAACCTTTGAAAAATATGAGGTTATTAATGTAAGTGCTGACACAATCTTAACAGTACGTAATGGCCTGAAGGCACCTCTACAATAGTTCAGATACACCAATATATTAAAGCCTTCTTTCTTATTTCACTTTTGTATGTTCTGAACAGGTTTTTTTTTTCTTCAAACTTAACATTTCTTCCATAAATTGTCCTTTCATGTACACTATTACTAAGAAATACCTAGGCAAATGCTATTTGTCTCAGATCTCTCACACTTCCATACAGTCAAAAGGTGTGAGTCGCACTTTGATTTCAATAGAATCTCATCAGCAGCAGTGCACAGAAAACAATTTCCATAGGACTCTCTCCTCCTTGTCACTTTTCTATTTATGGTAGTTACCAATAATGTGACACAAACATAATTTTTACTCTACAGCTGACAAAGACAGACTACTCCACAAGCAGCTAATATTCAAAGACCAGGGGGAGAGGAAAGGGGAGAACTAAAGCAGCACATTGAAAAGTTTTCATCCAACTGTTTGAAAAACAAAACCCATTGAGCTAGGATGAATTATATGCTAAATTTTAGCTTTGTGATACTGATGTGTACTTATTATACTTCACTTTTTAATAGAAATAAAACTAAGTAGAAGCCATGATTATACCAATGTAAATAAGAAGCAACTTAATAATTATGGGCTTTGTGTCACAGAAATTCCATTTCCACAGCTCCCAATCATGCACTTTAACCCTAAAACAGGAGACTAAAACTAAAAGCTACGCCAATGTCTTTCTAAGAAAGTTGAAAGTGAACTATCAAAGCTGCTGTCCTGAACCTGTAGGAGAGCTCAAAAGAGACACAATGATAGAGGATCTGAAATAAGAACTATTCCTTATGGGGGCACAGGTGCACACCTTCAGTAGCATTTGATGAATTAGGCAACTCATTGGTTCAAGCATGAGTCAAGAACAATAAGAAAACTGAACTGTACTGCCTGAGAGGGTACAGACTTGGGTTTGTAACAGTGCCACCCATAAGGCTTTATGGAAATATGCTTAGGTATGTGTGTGTGTGTATATATATATATATATATATAACATAACTAGAATGTGTTTTATGCTACATATGCCATACAAATATCTCTGTAAAGGTCATGATCTACTGAATCTATTAATCCTATTTGTATGCATGTATCATTTTTGTATTCGAAGTTATGAATATTGGCTGCATACTTGTTTGATTCTAAGTAGGTTGTAGTGAAGCAGTTGGTCAGCTTCCTGAGAAAATAATATTCTCAGTAATTGCCTCATCAAGAAACACTTAAGTCAACAATGAACTTGGAGACACCAATGCACATCTGGACTTTCCCAGGAATGTGGCTTGGCTGGTAAGGAACTCAGTCATGCATGGACATGTGATTTGCCCAGGTGACTACATTTTGTAGCTGAACTTTGCATAGGAGGGAGGAGGGGGTCTCCATCAACAAGAGAAAGTCTATTTAAGCCCAAGGGAGACCCCTCCATGTTGTCTTCAGCTGGCTAAAGAGAGAGCCTCTCCACCCCCAAAGATACCTGAAAGAAACTGGAACAAAGGACAGTGACTGCAAGGGGTGTGAGTGATTGCTGGACCCAGACTAAAAGGAGATTAGTCTGTAAAAGGGAGCATTCTGGAACTGATGAGGATCTTATCTATATTCAGTTTGATTAGACATAGATTTGATGTTTTATTTTATTTTGCTTGGTGACTTACTTTGTTCTGTTTGTTACTGCCTGGAACCACTTAAATCCTACTTTCTGTATTTAATAAAATCACTTTTTACTTATTAATTAACTCAGAGTATGTGTTAATACCTGGGTGGGCAAACAGCTGTGCATACCTCTCTATCAGTGCTATAGAGGGTGAACAATTTATGAGTAAAATGGATATATTTGGGTTTAGACCCCACTGTGAGTTGGGCATCTGAGTGTTAAAGACAAAAACACTTCTGTAAGCTGCTTTCAGGTAAGCCTACAGCTGTTAGGGGGACGTGATTCAGACCTGGTTCTGGGTTTGCAGCAGGCTAGCGAGTCTGGCTCCAACCATACAGGGCACTGAAGTCCTAAGCTGACAGAGCAGGAAAGCAGAGGCAGAAGTAGTCTTGGCACATCAGGTGGCAGCTCCAAAGGGGGTTTCTGTGATCCAGCCCGTCACAAGGTGAACCAGCACTAATCATCCACATTAGCAGAATTTGGGCAGGAGACTTGATTAGTTGAAAAATCAGCTTAAAAATGCCCTGCCACCATTGCAGCCAAACACCTATTGTGTGAAAAAGTGAAGGGGCTTAGGGACTCCAAAAGGGAAATCAAAAAGGACAAGACAAGTCATATCTGGGGTTTGCACCCCTCCAACTGTCAATTTTTCATGTGTTCAATAAATGCACATAAAGAAGGTGTGTCCCTATAGGGAGTGTGACTATAAGGAGGGATTTTGATTTATCTTCTCCACAGGTTAGGTAGTTTGTAGGGGTTGGGTATCCAGTAGACTCAAGATGTGCCCAATTGTTAGTGTGATGTGGTTTAGTAAATTCTGGTGTTATTCATGTGGCCAAACTTTTTGAGGTAACATGCAGCCTTAGATACTCTGTGATATATGCCTCCTCCAGGATTGAAGCTAGGTATACCATTCATTTCCCTGGCAAGTCGTTTTGGGGAAAACTGAGAACACTTACAGTCCCTTGTGGGCAGTAGGATGCCTAGAAAGTCATGGGACTGGCTACTGCCATTGTTAGTGAGAATATTAAAATGCTGATATCATCTCTTAGGAAGGAGAGAAAAGGTAGCCCTTGACAGATGGGTCCACAGCCCCATCTTGAAATAAAGGTGCGCCCTAGGCGAAACTTCCACCTTGCGCCCCTCCCCCCAGCCCTGCGGCAGCTCCCCACCACCCACCCCTGCCCTGAGGCACCCCCCCGTGGCAGCTCCCCCCTCCCTGGGGAGCCGTGCAGCAGCTCCCCTCCCCAGTTCACCTCTGCTTCGCCTCCTCCCCGAGCACGCTGCCTCCACTCTAATTCTCCTCCCCTCCCAGGCTTGCGGCACCAAACAGCTGATTGATGCTGCAACCCTGGAAGGTGGGAGAAGTGGAGCGGTGACCGCGCGCTCGGGGAGGGGGCGTAGGAACGCTGTAAAAAAAAATTGGGGACACCGCTTTTTGGTGCCCCCAAATCTTGGCGCCCTAGGCAACCGCCTAGTTTGCCTAATGGTAGCACCGGCCCTGCATCTAGTCCAGCCCTTTGTACTGAGGCAGGACCAAATACATTTTGACCATCCCTGACAGTTGTTTGTCTGACCTGTTCTTTAAAACTTCCAATGATGGGGATTCCACAGTCACCCTTGGAAACCTGTTTCAGAGTTTATCTATCTTTATAGTTAGAAAGATATTCCTAATATCTAACCTAAATCTCATTTACTGACATTAAGCTGTTGCTTCTCATCCTATCTTCAGTGGTCAGGGAGAATAATTGATCCTCATACCCTTTATAGCAGGCCTTAATATATTTGAAGTTGTTATCAGGACCCCCTCAGTTTTGCTTTTCTCAAGACTAAACATACCTAGTTTTTTAACCTTTTCTTATAGATCAGGTTTTCTAAACCTTTTATCATTTTTGTTGCTCTCCTCTGGATTCTCTCCAATTAATCCATGCCTTTTGTCCACACCCTGGAACTGGACACAGTACTCCAGTGAGGCCTCACCAGTGCCAAGTAGAATGGAACAAGTACCAGCTCCATTTTACATACAACACTCCTGTTAGTATAGATCAGAATGATATTTCCCTTTTTTGTAACTGCATCACATTGTTGGCTCATTCTGAATTTGTGATCCACTATAGCCCCCAGAGCTTTTTCTACGCATTTCTACTTCCTAACAAGTACTTCTTTCAATCAGTTATGCACCCACATTAAATCATTTTCATCTTGACTACATTTCTCCAGTTTGCTTTTGAGAATGTTCTACCCTGAAGATAGGGACTGAAACCAGACTCACCCCTTAACATCTGCGGGCAATATCAAGTCTGGAGTGGCAATAAAAAACAGATGAAGCAGGCTTCAGAGTCTGGTGGAGAGATTTGTGGATTAAGGCAGAGAAAAACCTTTAAGTAAGCAGCTCTGAGGTAGGAACACAAGCAACCACACCAAGGGAGATGACTTATTTTTGTCATATTGGTCATTTATTTGTAATAAGGTCAAATCCCAGGAATGAGTGACTTTATATAAGGCTAGTGGGACAGCTCTTAGACCAGGTGGGACAGTCACCTGCTGAAAGGACAAAAAGTGTCTGCTCACCAGAAAGTTAGGTCTGTTATTCTGTTATTTTGGAGCAATTAGTTTTTTTTTCTTTATGAAAAATCAACACAGTTATACAATTAGTTTTAAATCTTTCACTGTTACACAAATATTCTTGTAAATCTAAAGCAAAACAGGCCTCATTCAGTTAAGAAGTGCAGCCAGACCATTATTTCTCCCATTCAGAAGTCAACATATAGCATTAATAAATATTGAAGATGCTTTTCATTACAGCTAAATACACAAAAATAACAATTGTGGCAAAAGACACTTCATGAATAATCCATGAAGTCTGAATTTACGTTTATCATTTAAAAAATCTGCTTATTTTCTCTGCTATGTAATGTGTTTTTCTTTAGAAAAATAATACAAAAAGCTTTTTTTTTTAAATTCTGCTCCCTTGCTCCTGAAAAAGGTCACTGTTTAACCCTACGAACACCATTGCTCCTTAATGATATCTTTGAAAATAAAGCACTTGTAATGAAAGGGGCAGTCAGTGCATTGTATAGGATCCTGCTGTACAAATGACTCATTGATTAATGGCTCCTGCATCTACCAAAGCACTTGTAGACTTACTCAATTAACCACAATTGCAAACAAAGACTTCTTCATGTTGTTTCCCAGCCATGAGTGTTGTTTCAGAAGGAAATGAATATTTATGAGGATAAATGATGAACAAATAGAGAAGAAAATTGCAGTACTTCAGTACTGGTATGAAATTTCACCTTTTTTCTGGGACATTAAATTATCTGCTTAAATTTGCTTCTTTAAGAAACTTTATTTTTTAAATGCCAAAACATGCCATTTCTAAACTGTTTACTTCAAAACAACCTTATCACTAGATGCTTTACAACTGCCTTTCTGCAAATCAGAAATGTCATCTAGTATCCTGCCAGGTTGATTGCAAATATGTCCTATTTTCATGAATTCCAGAAAATGTTGCCTTCTTTTCATATTTAAAGGCAATTATTTAATTTGGATTCAGATACCAAACACCTGCAATGCTTATCACATCTCTAGTTCTGAGGAGTGTTCTTAAAGGATATAGTAGTAGTTACTTAGATTTGTTTTACACTTTGAACATAGGCATTAATATTAGGGGACAGAAACAGATTAAGGCTGAAAACAGCAACAATGCCACTGGGGAAAAAAATTGGTTGGATGGAAGGCAGATGAAACAACCATAAGGGGTGAGAATGCCCTCTTTCAAGCACAGGGCTAATTCAATCATGCTTTAATCCATAACCGATAAGGGTCAACTAATAATTGCCTGCCACATACATGTCTTGATGTCTGTCTCAGTTGATTAATTGAAAAAGTAATTCATAGTAAGTCATCATGCAAATATATTCATTAGGTTGGATGAATTTGTCTGGCTGAATTTCAAAATGACTTGAATATAATAGAGCATTTCTGCTTACAAGAAACTGTGAAGAAGGGACAGAGAGTGGACAAAGAGAAAAGAGCCAAGGAAAGAATAGTGTGAAAAATAGAATGGAGCGTGGAAAGCATGTGCAAAAATAAATAAATAAATAAAAGACCAGAGTAGGATGGGAAATGTTAATGAAAAAATACAAGATGTATTACAGATGATCCAAAACTAAAACCTCAGGTCCAAACACCTTCACATGTCAGGAATGGATTGTTTTGGATTGAGATCCCTAAATCTATGCCTGCCTCTTTGGTTTTGGTTGCAAATTAGATTTAAAAATCAAAAGGGGCCATTTTTCTGCTTCCTGTTTGGAATAAGCCAAATGTAACAAGATTTTTTTTCATCTTTTTGTGAGATCAGGCAACATCACGTGACAGCCTGATTTGCCATCCATTCTGTGCACTAAATGAGGCACAAATCAAATGGAAAAAAATAGCATGTGACTATTTGTAGATTTTAGAGCCAGAACGGACAATTAGATTTTTGTAATCTGACCTCCAGTATAACACAGGACATAAAATTTCAGCAAGTTACTCTTTACTGAGCCCAATAACCTGCTTTTGCCTAAAGCATATCTGTCAGAAAGTTATCCAGTCTTGATATAATAAGATGGGGAATCTACCTCTTCCCTTAAAAGTTCTTTTCCAATGATTTTCTAACCCCCCACTGTTAAAAATGAGTACCTTCATTCTAATCTGAAATTGTCTGGTTCTAACTTCTAGTCACTGGTTTTAGTTACAGGACCCATTATCTGCTATTTTCTCCCCCTCAAAGTACTTACACATTGTAAACAAGATACCACTTGATCTTCTTTTTGATAAGTTAAACAGTTTGAACTCCTTAACTCCCCCTGTAAGGGCTAGTCTACACTATGTGGACTTTGCTTATACAACTGTACAGGTATAGCTGTACCAGTAGAGCCCTCAGCATAGATGCTGACTATACCGATAGGATTTTTTTGGCCAGTGTAGTAACACCACCTCCTTGACAATATCAGCTATGCCATCAGAAGCACACTGGAGATTTTGCTGGCCAGTAAAACTTTGGAATATAGACCTGGACTGAGACATTTTTTCCAGCCCTTGATTCATTTTTGTGACTATACAAACATGACCTGCATTGTTTGTTCCTAGATATATAACTTTGTATTGGGCAAATGCATTTTTTTTGAATGGCCAACCTTACCAAGTGATCTTGATGGCTCCGTGTGACTGTATTTAAAGACTACATTATAATGCATGTGCATGAGGGGAGAGTATTCAATTCTGTGGACAACCCTAATTTTGGTATTGCCTGACTTTTGAGTATTTGACTCAACCTGAGGAAGGAAACAAGCATGGAACATATCAGCCAAAAAGATTACAGTTTTTTTAAAGTTCCAAACAACTGGAAAGAAAGGATTATAATAGAAAGTGTTAGTCAACCTCATCTATAGACATCACTGTTGCACTAGCTATAACAGCTTGTGCATCCTAACTTTCTAGATATTCTTCTCTAATGTCAATGAGCTTTGAGGTTAGGTTCTAAGAAGGGAGAGATGCTCTTATAGTTAAGGTGCAGGAATAGGAGTTGGGATCTGGGTTCTATAACCAGCCCCCACTCCAGATGTATTGTTTGCCATAGGACCAACTCTGTGAGTGCTCCAAGGCTAGAGCACCCATGGAAAAAAAATAGTGGGTGCTTAGCACCCACTGGCAGCCAAGCTCCCCCCTCCCTTCAGCGCCTCCTGCCTGCTGGCAGCCCCACCGATTAACTCCTCCCACTCTCTGCTAGCATCTCCCACCCACTGTGGATCAGCTATTCTAGACGTGCAGGAGGCGCTGGGAGGGAGGCAGCAGAACTGGGTGGGAAGAGCAGGGCAGGGGTGGGGCCTTGGGAAAGAGGTGGGGGCGGGGTGGGAAAAGGCAGGTTGGGGTGGGGTTTGGGGGAAGGGGTGAAGTCAGGGTAGGGCCTGGGGTTGAGCAGGGGTTGAGCACTACCAGGGAAAGTTGGAAGCTGGCACCTGTGCCGTGTGCCCTTACTGTGTAATCATTTCTAAAGCCATAGGCTCAAATTTATAGCATGGATATGATTCAGAACCAACGAATACTGGGAAGAATACATATTAGACTCTTTGTGCATTTATCTATTACTCCATATGCATTGAACTATCTGATCGTAGACAAAAAAAATGTCACTTTAATAATGTTTTAAAAATACAGAAATGGGCAATACCCAATTATATTTACTCTTCTCCATTGCTAAGGGATAGATTTATTAGTGCACTACAACCCCAATTAGAGGAACTGACCCATACACCTACGTGACCACTTGTTGAAATCAGTGGGATTCCACATGCATGGCTTTTATTTATTTATTTTCAACAAGAAGCGACTCCATTCAAAGTGCAATAAATGAAGAAATTATTACAGTAACCCATTTTAAAACCACAGTATTTTTAACATCTAGTTGTAATGTAATGCATAAATAGCCATTTTCAAGCTGATTCCACAAAAGGCAATTTAAAAAAAATATTTATAATTATGATATTTGATACTAACAATGCATATTGCACTAACTGAACATTGTATCTTTCTTCCAAAGATCTCAGACCATTTTTTTTTCTCAATTATGAATTTAGTCTCACAGCTCTAAGATAAGTAAACAGTCTACTATAGCCATAACAGAGATGGAGGCAAAAAACAATCTCAATGACTTGCCCACGTTTGCATAGTGAGTCCATGGGAGAATCTGGCATAAAATCATAGTGAACTGAATGATACTATTTTGAATGAGTGATGACTCTAAGGCAGAAAACTGTCAGGATTTCCCTTTAAAAATACCCATATTTTGGAACATATATTATATGCTCAAAAGGTTGCGAGGGGCATTTTTTTAAATATTTGTAAATGAAGTTGCTCACAACTACCCTGTAGAGACTGTATGGCTGTTAGATCAATAGTTCATATCTTGTGTTCATCACTGTCCTTCAACAGTTCATGGACTAAACTCCAAATGAACTGTTCTTGAACTTCCTTGATGAAATACCATATGCGTTCTCATTTTTCCTGTTTTAATCTCCTATACAGTAGCTACTGGGGTTGTGTATAAATCCAGTGCTAAACAGTGTCCTAAATGGTCTGCAGATTTTAGATTAGACAAATAACAGCTCTTCAGTATGCCACTGCATATTGCTAAATAAATGAGCTTGACGAAATTGTGTACGCTTAAATGTAAGCTACATAGCACAAACAATTAATGAAGCATATAATGCAAAGCATTAGCAGCACTAAAAGATCTGCATCAAATCATCTTTTCCTGTTAAAATGCTGGCATCCCATAATAAGTACAAGCCCCTTTTCTTAAAATGAAAAGAAAATATTCTGGGTTGTCATTATAATGTTAATGAAAGCAGCACTCAGGAAAAAGAGAGAGAAAAAACAATGGTTTTATATATATATATTCTTTTTTAATTAAACATTGCTTGAGTTAGATCATACAGAAAAATTAACTGATGAAATAATTATCTTTTTTAAAAATCCTCTCACAATTTAATTTACATGTTGATTATGTAGCTGGGAAAAAAATTCCCAAGTTAAATTTGATTAAGTAAGGCAGAAAGTGTGTTAGAGTAAATAGATATCTGAAATTGGAGAGTGCACTTTGTCTAATTGTATTAATGAATGACACCAATGAGGTTTGTTTAGTAACAAAAGACCCTTGTGACCTTTTGATCTAGTGTGAAGTAGACCACTTATTATAGCTGGGTCTTTTAGCAGCATTCTCATTATGTTCACTAAAATCAAACACTTTTATAGGGCTTGGCCACACTGAGAAAATAATGGAACTGTTAAAAGACTTTTAAATTAGTTGAAGTCTCAGTGAAATACAGTACTTGTGAAGCTTTGTTCTTTCTGTTGTGTTTGTAATGCTCCGTGCATTGTCCAAATTGTAAATGGGAACAATTGTAATCTAACACTCTCTCTCAAAACCATCTGAATCATATATTTTTAAAATTTATCACCTGCTGTCAGGTTTGTGATATTTAAGAGCTAATATAGTGTTTGCTTCCACTCTCATTGAAATCAGTAGGGTTTTGCCATGGATTTACAAAGGGGCTTGTCATGATGCCATGTATTACTGAGCACTCTAGCCACTTTAGGGAAGATCTTTAGCTGTTGTAAATTGTCAGAGCACACTGAGTCAATTGACATAATATATGAGGTTAAAGGTTGTTTGTGTGCTTGCTCTCTCTCTCTCTCTCTCTCTCTCTCTCTCTGGTATATACACCAAATCCTCACTTTAGAAAACATATTCTCCTGAAATTTTACATGCTACATCTCACCTCAAGGTAGAATTATTCAGAAAGGCTTGGGGAAAAAAAACAGAGAAGTGGTTTTAAATTTATGGCACCTAAATTTAATGATTGCCCAAATTGTCCTCAGTACCAGATCCAACTATTGAGGGGTGGGAAGCTGAGGAGATGGTTGTAAAATCTTTTCCAGATTTTTAAATAATTGGGAGTATTCAAGAAAATAGTTTTGAACAAAAGCAACAAAATAGCTTCCCGCGTGACAGAATTTTCTAGTCAGAAATAGTCTTTTCTATTTTATAAGTACTACACAGGAGAAAAGTTAAAATCTTAGAAAAGTATAAGAGACATTTCCTCCTATCCAGGCTGTCTCTAAGTCTTGCCAATTCTTCCTCAACACCATATGGAAAATCTGGCCCTTAGTTTCTGTCCCAACATACACAAACTTTCTCTGAACCCTACCTATCTGCTATATTGATTACTGCAACCTTCCCATCTCACTGATTCTCCAATTCCCATCTCCGTCCTCTCCCGCTGTCCAAAATACAACCATTATAGCTATCCTCCTTGTCTGTCAATCAGACCATATTATTAACTCTTCAACATTTTTTCCTGGCATACTGCTCCCTGTCATACTGAACGTCTTTACCTTGCTTCAATGACCTTTACACTCCCTCTCACTTATCTCATGGCCATATTTCTTATTGCTTTCTTTTGTTCCATCAGCAAGGCCATCCTCACTTCAACTTCCATTGCCTTCTTTCATTTTCATGCCTTGTTCTATGCTACATGGAACAACTCTAAATCCCAGTCCACCAGACCATCAACCCCATCCTCAAGACTGTTTCCATGAGCTTCTCATCAGTCAAATACCTTCTCCCTCCCAACATAGAGATCTTTTTAATTAAATGGGCCAACTTTTGAGCAAAGATAGCTACACATAGGAAACACAAAATTACTATTTTCTCCTCCGTTTTGTAGAACAGCCTTTTATCTCTCCACGTTTTGCTCAGTTAACTTGTGCCTCAGGAGTAAAATGCTTTCAATTTCTTAGATGTTATTTTTATTGAATAGCAAAGCTTTTATCCAGTGGACTCTGATAGGGTACACACCTACAGGAAAAAAAGGAATTTAAGTGACACCACACTTATCCAAATCAGACCAGAATGATAGAATTGTTCATTGCAAACTTAAAAAACGAAGTCTACAGGCATATAAATAAACAACACCTACAGCTAAACGTTGTTATATAGAATATTTCTTGCTGCATTTTTAGTATTATTGATTTGTGTTATACTGGTTACTCTGTTACGTTTTAAAAATCAGCATGTCACTTCATTTTCAAGGGCTCCAAATTGATATGAAGTAAAATCCTTCCTTTGCTGGTGGGTGCCAAGAGAGTTAGAATCTTGCACCCTCATTGCAAAATATGCAACAGCCAGCTGAGAACCTGGTTCTATCCATCTTTTCAGAAGACTATGCCCCCCTGGAGTCATACTGTGCCATGTGGCATGATAGCAAGTTCCTTTCCAGGATGGGCTCCTGAACACAAGGTTGAAATTCTGTCCTTCTTCATATGAGGATGTGCAATAGTCAATAGCTCATCTTGTTTATTTCCCATACTTTTGCAATTAGCATGGATTCCTCATACTTTTATAATACTTCCCCTCTCACCACGACGATCACCATTCCTTTCAATTCAATGTTTTCA
Source organism: Malaclemys terrapin pileata (assembly GCF_027887155.1). Classification (NCBI taxonomy): domain Eukaryota; kingdom Metazoa; phylum Chordata; order Testudines; family Emydidae; genus Malaclemys; species Malaclemys terrapin. Next base: position 39,390,678 of record NC_071509.1, on the reverse strand, counting down.
GTTAAAAGGAAACAATATTATTCTTCTTTTCAGTGACTCTCAGCCTTCTCCATACTGTGACCCCATATTACAACCAGCCAGATGTTCCACCTCCTATAAAGAAAGTGTAAGGACCCAAGAACAGATACTTTTAGAAACTGGTTCACATGGTTTACATGTAGTAGTAATTTTTAGGGCTTTCAAGCGATTAAAAAAATTTATCACGATTAATCGCACTGCTAAACAATAATAGAATACCATTTATTTAAATATTTTTGATGTTTGCTACATTTCCAAATATATTGATTTCAGTTACAACACATAAGACAAAGTATACAGTGCTCACTTTATATTTATTTTTGATTGCAAGTATTTCTACTATAAAAAAAAAACAAAAGATATAGTATTTTTCAATTCAACTTATACAAGTATTGTAGTTCAATCTCTTTATCATGAAAGTTGAACTTACAAATGTAGAATTATTTAAAAAAAAATGCATTCAAAAATAAAACACTGTAAAATTTTAGAGCCTGCAAGTCCACTCAGTCCTACTTCTAGTTCAGCCAATCGCTCAGACAAACAAGTTTGTTTACATGTGCAGGAGATAATGCTGCCTGCTTCTTGTTTACAATGTCACCTGAAAGTAAGAACAACCATTCGCATGGCACTGTTGTAGCCAGGGTCACAAGATATTTACGTGTCAGATGCACTAAAGATTCTTATGTCTCTTCATGCTTCAACCACCAATCCAAGGCAGTGCCGACTAACACATATTTATTTTCATTATCTGAGTCATGAATCAACCAGCAGAGGTTGATTTTCTTTTTTGGTGGTTCAGGTTCTGTAGTTTCTACATCAGAGTATTGGTCTTTTAAGACTTCTGAAAGCATGCTCCACACCTTGTCTCTCACAGATTTTGGAAGGCACTTCAGATTCTTAAACCTGGGGTTGAGTGCTCTAGCTATCTTTAGAAATCTCACATTGTACCTTCTTTGCATTTTGTCAAATCTGCAATGAAAGTGTTCTTAAAATGAACAACATGTGCTGGGTCATCATCTGAGACTGCTATAACATGAAATATATGGCAGAATACAGGTAAAACAGAGGAAGAGACATACAATTCTCTCCCAAGGAGTTCAGTGACAAATTTAATTAATGCATTATTTTTTTAATGAGCGTCATCAGCATGGAAGCATGTCCTCTGGAATGGTGGCTGAAGCATGAAAAATTATACAAATGTTGAGCATATGTGGCATGTAAATACCATGCAATATGGCTACAAAAGGGCCATGCAAATTCCTGTTCTCAATTTCTGGTGACATTGTAAATAAGAAGGGGGCAGCATTATCTCCTGTAAATGTAAATAAACTTGTTTGTCTAAGTTATTGCCTGAACAAGATGTAGGACTGAGTGGACTTGTAGACTCTCAAGTTTTACATTGTTTTGTTTTTGAATGCTGTTATGTAACAAAAATAAAATCTACATTTGTAATTTGCACTTTCACAACAAAGAGATTGCTCTACAGTACTTGTATGAGGTGAATTGAAAAATACTATTTCTTTCATTTATCATTTTTACAGCGCAAATATTTTAATAAAAAATAATATACACTTTGATTTCAATTACAACACAAAATACAATATATACGAAAATATAGAAAACCATCCAAAATATTTAATACATTTCAACTGGCATTCTATTGTTTAACAGTGTGATTAAAAGATCGATTAATCACAATTAATTTTTTTAATCGCGATTACCATATATACTCATTCATTAGTCCATTCTTTTATAAGCCGACCCTCCAAGATGGATAAGTAAAACTGGCAAAAATTTTCATGACCCTTTCATAAGCCGACCCTATATTTCAGTGGTTGTCAACCTTTGGCTCCCGGCCCGTCAGGATAAGCCGCTAGCGTGCTGGGACATTTTGTTTACGTCGAGCACAGGCACAGTTTGTCATTCCCAGCCAATGGGCGTTCCGGGAAGTGGCAGCCAGCGCATCCCTCAGCCCGTGCCACTTCCTGCAGCTCCCATTGGCTGGGAATGGCAAACCACGGCCACTGGGAGCTGTGGGGCTCCGTGCCTGAGAACGCTCCAGGTAAACAAAACAAAGTTTGCCGACCCCTGATCTACAATGAAAATGTATTAGATATTCAATTCAATAATTCAATAGATCTTAAATTCATCAAACTTTGATGTTTATAAGCCGACCCCCCATTCTTCGATGCTTCACTTTTTTACCACAAAAATTTGGCTTATGAACGAGTATATACAGTATTTTTTTTTTGTTTAATCACGAGTTAACTGTGATTAATTGACAGCCCTAGTAATTTTGAATCTAGGTTGAATATTTACTTTCTGTTGTATTTGTATTGTTTGTATGGTTTTGTTAATACTTATATACATTGTTTATTTGGAGAAATGAGAGCAGACCTTTACGAATTGGGTGGAGGCACTCAGAGCAATGTGTGCTGATGTGTTGGGAGTTCAGCTTTAGCTGAGGACTGTGAGGACTTGACCTGCAGGAAGCTCCCAGGAAAGGTTAGATTTTCAAGAATAAATAGTTTTCTTTTGAAAGAATATGTCTTGCCATTGACGGTATGAAAAATGGGAGGGCAAGAGGTTGCAATTGCAACTCCTAATACCCAGTTACAGCCCCCTTATGGGTCACAATCCTCACCTTGAAAACAAATGGTCTTTCCTACCTATTTTAATTCCAATTTAGCAATCCCTACTTGTTTTGAATCTAGCAAATTGGTAACCCATCAATTTAAGCACAGTAGTATCTAATCCTAATGATCTCCACTCATCAGAACTAATTTTAACGTGGTATTGCCAGTGCTAGGCATTCAAATATCATGAGTCAGGCCTTCCCAAAATCATAAGATTGATTTAAAGATCATGATATATAAAAAAAAGTAATAATGTTAGGTTCTTTTTTATTTGTCTTCTGGTTACTAAGCCATTAGGACGGACTCTCTTCTTGTTTTCAAGCTTTGTTCACTAATGTTAAAGCTAGAAACTTACTATTTTTTAAAAAACGAAAGCTGTGATTCGTATGCAATCTCTTGATTTCAGCTGCTGGGGCTATAAGAAAAAAATGTCTGAGACCTGCAGGCAAAGCATGACAGTTAGAAACACTAATGTGTCAAGAACTCAGACCTTCTCCTTTATACCATATTAACACATGTACTAGTCTTTTCCTTACTGTATTGGCATTTGAAACTGGAAGGATCTCAAGAAACTCACCTGAGGAGATATATATCTATTGCAAAGAACTGTAAGGGACCCTGAAAGGTTCATCAAGTCCAGCCCCCTACCTTCAGTAGCAGGACCAAGTACTGATTTTGCCCCAGATCCCAAAGTAGCCCCCTCAAGGATTGAGCTCATAACCCTGGGTTTAGCAGGCTAATGCACAAACCACTAAGCTATCCCTCCCCCCTGTACTAACTCCCTCTCCAGGTTTCTTCCTAGGTTCCTTAATATGTCACTGGGAGAGATTTTCAGGGGCATAAATGACAGTTGGGCATCTGTTAGTGGGAGTCAGGGGCCTTGAAAATCTTGTCACCAATGGTTCTACGTCAACTACTGCATGCCAAATTCTCTTTGGGTGCAACTCCACTGAAGGCAATGCAGATCTGTTTGCTCTGATCTGAACTTGTCCCACTAAATGAAAATTCCTTCATATTCTTCAGTAAAATATCAGTAAGTGTTGTTGCCCTTTTTATTTCTCTTCCAATTGTGCAGTGTTCCATACTATTAAAAAAAAAAAAAAAAAAAAAAACCTTCCCTTCCACCTTGCTGTTAGAGTTCCTTCAAAATAAGAGTTTTCTGTAATTCTGCCCTCTTTCCTCCCCATACACATTTCCCCAGATTCCCATTTGTTCTTTCCATAATAAGACTTCTAATGGATATATACATGAAGGTGCAATTCAAAGCACTGAATCAAAAGAGTGAGAATCACAACATTTTTTTAGTTATAAATAATTTTGTTAATAATCCAAAAATATGAGCTCATTAAAGGTTGCAGTACCTTCTAAATTGCTAGAGCATCATTATTGGTAAACACCTTGTAATCTCTACAGTAATTTATCACTGTTAACTCTGACACTGTATTTTGAGTGCAGCTCAAGACTCCCAGGTGCTATGTTGTGAACTGTTGTGGAAAGGTAAGTTTCTATTGTTTCAGATGAGAACCCTGAATCCAAGCAGTTCATAATTAGGTTCAGTGTCACTTTATTTTGAAAGCTTTCATATGCATGTCTAAAAAAAACTGACAATCAAGAATTCCTGATTCAATAATTGCAGTGAAAAATATATGGGGCTCCCTGCTATGTTACAGCTGCTTTGCATCTGCAGCTCAAAGCAGTTGGAGTATACAAGTGAATTTGGCCCACCCCTTAAAACCTGACTGGGAGTGAACGTACTGTGTGACCTGGCTGAGTTAGCCAGCTCTTAGGTCCCCCTATGCACTAAGCCACACATGCCAGCAGGTGGCCCTCACCTGTCAGCTACAAAAACTGCAGTGGAAATTCCTATTTGTGCTGGGGAACTGCCAGGTCTGGGAAGCAGGAAGGACCCATCACCTGAGAGCTTTGGGCTGGTCAGCAGGGAGAGTAAGGTAAGGAGAGTGAGAAGGGGTGCAGAGGCTCTGGCAGGGTAGGGCTGGTGGGAGGGGGCAGGAGCTCCAGGAGAGTGAAGCTGGTGGAAGGGACAGGGGCTCCAGTAGGGTGGGATGGAGTGGTGGGGGCAGTGGATCTGGGAGGAGATCCTTGGGTGGCAGGGGCTCTGGAAAGGTGAGACTGCGGTGGGGGCTGGGGTCCGGGAGGTTTGGGCCATGGGGGAGGGGGTTTTGGCCACCCCACTCTTGCAGTCCTTCCGTTGCCTGTAATTTGGCCCATAGTTGACAAACCCCTTAAAGGTAACAAAGAAAGAATAATGACCATGACTTAGATATTAAGCAACACATTGTAACATGAGATACGTTGTACACTTTAGTACAATTATATACTCATATTTGTTTTAATTTTGTGAACCATATGCAGATGTATTAATATTCATCTCATTTAGACAAAGTATCTGTTCCTGTCTTTTGATTCTGCTATACTCCATCCATCTTCCTTAAGGCTTCTCTATCTTCTTCACTTAATACTGTGAGAAATTTGCTATGTTCATCCTCTTGAAGTTTAAAAAACAGACATGTCTTCATTGCTGTTTTGGACCAAATACCTGGTTTTTTTCTTTGATCATTTTGAGATATGCCATTTTTTACCTCTTTCCTCCTCTCTTTTATCCCATTGAAGTTATCACTGACTTCATCTCCTCCATGAACAAAGAGAACTCCTCAGACCCCTTAAACCTCTCTACTTTTTATCCCCAATCAATTATTTCATCTCTATAGGCCTCTCTCATTTAAAATTTCTTTCACCCAGGTTAAAAAAAATCATTCTCCCTTCCTCTCTGAATAACTACTATCTCATCTTCTTCAGCAAGATTCCAAGAAGTAGCTTTTTTTCACCCTTATGACCACATTTTTTCAACCTATTTTCCTTAATTGCAATCCCACTCATTTTTCAGTCCTTTTGTGGTTATTTAGGGCTGGAGCTTAAGTTCTTGGCCTTGTACATTTGTCAAATTGTGTGTGCACCCATTTGTGTCTCCAGTACACCATCTAACCCTTTAAACAATCCATTACCTGTGCACACATGACTGTTATACCATTTATACCTGACCTATTGGAACTAAATGGTAGTTTCCTTAATAGGTACGTTGAGTATTAGGAATGAGTAGCAGGTATTTGCACCTGAAAATTGCAAGTGCAAAAATGTACTACACAGTTTTACAATTTCAATTGGAGGTCAGGTAGAAAAATTTATTCTCCATGCTGTAGAGACAGATTGTCCCTGGCCCTTGCATCTCCATATCATCAGTTCACTTATAATGTGTCAGTCTCTACCATACCATGAAAAATACTCTGAAATCACTTTATGTGGTTATGGTCAGAAGAGATGCCTACATTCATTCTGAATTAACGCTGTCCATATCATATTCATTCAGTAACAAGTGAAAACAACATTTATTTTATTTTTGAAGCTCTTAATAATATCAGAAAATCCATCATATCTACAACTGAGTGAATAATTTATACATAATGATCTATTTGATTAATTGCATCTTTTTCTGGTTCAAACTTTTCAGCAAACAGATGTTTTTAATATGTATTCATCATTCTAAACAATTCAGCAGTTAGGCCCCAAGCCTGCCTCTGAACACATGAGTTTAGACTCCCATGTCACCTAGGATCTCAGGTGTCTCCAGTCCAAGTACTAGCCAGCCCTACGACTGCTTAGTGTCTGAGTGCAGACAAGATCAAGAGCACACAGGCAGACTCTTGTGTACTCACATAGCCCTATTTATTTCAATGGCTTCCTACACTCTGCCGATACAATTGCAGGCCTGGAGCCTTCATTTCTGAAAAGAACAATTCTTTATGAGCTATTCTGAGTATTTAGTATTAAAAATTCAAGCTCTGACTGAACACACAAGTGTCATGGTGTATGTTTGTTTCTGACTCGCTAAATATCTTAGAATGAGGTTTGTGTTGTGATTACGGTGATCACAAATTCAGAATTTGCTTTCCACTACTACCCTGCAACATTAATTTAAAATTCACTGCTTCAGTGAATATTGCTGCCCCTACACTCATTTGCTAACACGTTTGGGGAAAGTGAACACTAAAGAGATGTAAACATTGTCAAAATGAATTCATTTAAAACTATGAAGAATATTTACAGAATTTAGTTTATAATACTCAGCCTCTCTCTTATTGCTCTGTGTGTGTTTGCTTGTTTTTTAAAAGAATCTTTTTCCTTGGTATCCAAGTCCTGACCATCAGCCTCTATCCCAACACCTAAAAATCAGCAGGTACTGTATTAAGATTCTGAAAGGAGAACTGCTGACTATTACACTTGTCAAGGGATAAGGATGAATAGGATATAGCTACTGTGCAGCTACTGTGCTTTTCTACACCTACTGCATATTAGCTCTGCCATGGTGGCAGTAATGAAACTTTTTTTCCTCTTTAGTAAAGCAGAGACGATTCAGAAGCTACATGCCTTAGGGATGCTTTTATGTGCACTAACACAGGACTTGTTTTATAGACACATTTCTGACATAAGAATGGCCCTACTGGATCAGACCAAAGGTCCATCTAGCCCAGTATCCTGACTTCTGACAGTGGCCAGTGCCAGGTGCCCCAGCGGGAATGAACAGAAGAGGTAATCAAGTGATCCATCCCTTACCGCTTATTCCCAGTTTCTGGCAAACAGAGGCTAGAGACACCATTCCTGCCCATCCTGGCTAATAGTCACTGATGGATCTATCCTCCATAATTTTTTTGAACCCTGTTATGGTCTTGACCTTCACAACATCCTCTGGCCAGGAGTTCCACAGATTGACTGTGTGATGTGTGAAGAAATACTTCCTTTTATTTGTTTTAAACCTGCTGTCTATTAATTTCATTTGGTGAACCCTAATTCTTGTGTCATGAGAAGTAATAAACAACGCTTCCTTATCTACTTTCTCTACACCAGTCATGATTTTATAAACCACAATCATATCTCCCCTTAGCCATCTCTTTTCCAAGCTGAAAAGTCCCAGTCTTATTAATCTCTCCTCATAGAAAAGCCGTTTCATTTGTGTTGCCCTTTTCTGAACCTTTTCCAATTCCAATATATCTGGACCATAACTATACTTTAATTATATAAGGAATGTCAGTCTTTGCCCCCCAAATGGCATGTTGATATTATCCCTGACATTGAGTTGTAATAAAGTCTAAGAAAACTAAATAGCATGTGGGCAAATATTCTCTCTCTAGTAGTCAGGATCAGAAGGACTACTGTTTCTTCTGGTTGGTTTGTCTTCTCCAGGCTCCCAAAACTGGCTGTTCAACACCCATTGAATTTGACGCTTCACTTCAGGATGGAACTGAAAATGTGGTTTCTGCATTGTCTCTCCTGTTTAAAAATGACTTGCAAATAAGTGAAGTCCTGTCAACAGTTAGCAACAGAGGTTTTGAGCGTGACAGGATGTTTTACACACAGAGATGCCAATGTGACAACAAAGTCCCATAGAAAGCAGCATGGAAACCTCTCTGCATCTGTGTCAAATTAGGGAGTCTGTTCCAAAATAGTGATTTGACTGCATATTTTGCCTGTTGTCAGCTGAAGAAATCTGTCTGACTCATCTATCCATCTACTACTGCTTGCTGCTGGAGTCAATGTCATCCTGTCAATGGGTTCATCATTACATACAGTTGGAAGGTTTGCAGCGTCTTTCAGCTCTGTGAGAGAGCTATTATGGTGTTTATGGATGACTTCAATGCTAAATAACCCTTTCTGGTAGTGTCAGACTTCTTGGCAACCTGTCTCATAGAACAAAAGTGAATCCTTGCTGTGTTCAAGCCATGAATCTTATACACCATGTACTGTACATTGCTTCAGGGAATGATTGTCTAATGATTATCTGTGTCCTGTTGAATAGAATGGAATACTGGTTCCCTGATTGTAGTTGTACCCTCTTAAACAGTTTTTATCTACTTTCCAAGCTATTATTCACTATGAAAATATTTCTGCAAGCCATTTTCCACACATATAAAAGGCAAATACCATGAAAGAGCTTGTATATCAGCATACACAGCAATGTTTGTTCCACAGTTCCAACAGAACTAATTAGCAATGTAGCCCTTTCAGTGTATTTTCTTCTGGACCTGTTGTGTAATGGGATAGATTGAAGTAATTCTTTTTAAATCTAATACAGATGCCTTGTCAAAACAGGACTTTCTACAAACTGTAGATGTCCCCAAGGACATGAGTCTATTTATGTTCTATTGGTCATTGAGTTTCTCATGCAGTGAATTTATTTTCCCTCCATGTGTAGTGTTCAGTAAACACTCTAGGCCCAAAGTCCTTGAGAGGAATCTTCTATATTCAATGATGAAGTTCGCCAGTTGCCTCTGCATAAAAGAACCAAGGCTTCCGCAGCATCTCTCCCCCTGACTTCTTGTCTGGAACCTAAACAACTTAAAGATACAGTTTCCAACATCAGACATGCCGAGCAATAATTTGCCACATTTTCTAGCAGTTGTCATACGCAGTCTTCCTATTTTTTTTTGTGCACATGTGAAAGTAACTAACCGGTATTTCATTTTAATTTTTCACTGCATTCAAATGCACTATCTGAAAAAGGAGAAAGCATGCTAACTGTGAGGTTTAATTTGCATAAATTGTAATTTTACCTTCCAGCAGTTCCATACACTATTTGGAGGGGGAGGTGGTTTGTTTTCGGAGCTTATTCTGTTTTTAGGAAGGATATCAAAATGTTCCTTGAACAATATGTATGAAATTGCAAACTAGAAAAGGTATACCTTAGAGGAAGCAGATCACCCTTTGCTGATGGTGGTGGGTTTGGATTTGATAGTGAGCCCAAAATAAATGAGAGAAGCAGCACACTGTATGAAGATCTTGCTGTAGGTTTCCTTTCATAGTTATGGATTCTGATGGTGCTGACTTTAGAAAATCATGACCATGCTGTAGCAGACCCAGGGAGATGACTTTGTAACTCTAAACCTGGTACTATCAGACTTTGTAGAGCTGATTTCATCAAACCAAGGCTTGGTTAGGATCTGACCTGGCAGCATCAGGTTGCAACAGAATCTAGTGGTGTGGATTTTACTGGGCTAGAAAAGATAGGCTGAGCAAAGACACCTCCAGAGGAGAATTGGTCATCACTGAATAAAATTGGGTTTACGAGTCAGGTAGTTAAGCACTGGAACAAATTACCTAGGGAGGTTATGGAATCTCCATCACTGGAGGTTTTTAAGAACAGGTTAGACAAACACCAGTCAAGGATGGTCTAGACTCTAGATAATACTTAGTCCTGCCTCAAGAGACTAGACTAGAAGACCTATCAAGTTCCCTTCCAATGCTACATTTCTATGATTCTAGAGGAGGGTGAGGACAGTGCTGTAAATATAAACCTCAAAGGGAAGGTCGCTTTCATGAAGCCTGTTCCCCACCACCAATCCCCCAATGGCATCATTCAGAACGGCCAAGTGACTTCTTGAGGTGCTAGGTGTCTGCTCGTCCATCTTCTCACTTTAGTGGCGCTGTCAGGTAGAAACTCTCCTCACCCAATTCCATTGTTTTTTTGTGGGCTGCAATATCAAGAAAAGACCTGATAGTCTCCCAAGGAGAGCAGAAAAGAGATACTCTTGCTCTTTTGCTATACCTGAGTCTACATTAAATCTAGTGATAAGTGTGACAGATTTTGCAATTGCATGCAATGTTTTAGGGGACCATATTGTATTAAGTTTGAGTCACTGTGGGTGAGGGATTCTATGCAGTTCCATGGACAGATGTTACTTTTAGCTCCTCCAGGAACTAAAAACAGTGATTGTGGGGGGGAGGGGGGAAGGATTAAGGTGAATAACTCAGTGGTAAACACATCCAGAGAGGTACCCTCCACTAGGAAGAGTTGCATATACTAGTTCAAATTGGATTTTCCAGAGACCAATAGGGCTTTTGGCATAAAAAAGCTGCATTTAAACAAAATCAGGCCTTCTTTTTGATCCAGCAAACAGATAGGACCTTCTGTCCAGTAGGGGTCCCTAATTCTTGCGGGAGGTTTGGAAAGACTTTGGTCTTTTAGGGATGATTTTACTTAAAATTTGTTTTCCGTGTAATAATTTTACTTTAAGAATAAATGTTCTTGTGTACAAAGAGCTGTGTGGTAAATTGTAACTACTGACAATACACTGTTCATTGCCCACACTGAAAAAGAAAAGTTCAGGTACCAGCCAGATTGCTTTGCTAGGGATATCAGAATGTAGGACAAGGGGCTGTACAATCTTAAAACCCCTGGTTAGTAGGGAGAGAGATGCAGGTATCTAACCACCACCAGAGGTGATGGCTGGGGGCCTGAAACCTTAAGGGACCACGGAGGCCAAGATACAGGTTCAGTTTCCCTGACTGTGACAATATGGTGGCAGTGTCTGTAAGATCTTTGACAGTAGAGAATTGCCAGTAAAGTTTCTAGAAGGGGAAAGCACAGACAAAAGTCTTGTCTTTTTGAGAAAGAAATAGCAAAAACAGACAGGGAAAAATAAGCAGCGGACAGAGGCATAGCTAGTAGACCTGAACATCCAGCCCATCAGCAGTGAGTCCAGTAGGCAGGGGAAATCTTGGAGACACCTCCCTTAAGGAAAATAAGGAGGAGGCTGACAGACAGCAACTGTACTACATCCAAATCAAATGTGGCACTACAGTGGGGATCATGGACAGTTTGATAGTTACAGCAAGAGAAGCTGCAACTAGAGAGGGACAGACTGCATCTGGAAACCAGCTGCTTGCAGACTGGGAACAAAAGGTACAGACAGATTAGTAGCACAAGAAGAGAACAAGGATCATCAACATCAGCTCTAAATGGAGATAGTGTCAGCAAATCCTAGTCCCATAGGTGGACCCAGATCCCATCTACCACTTGTGGTGTGTGACATGGACTCCAAATTATTTTCTCACTTTAGGGAAATGTGTTTCTAAAAGCTTTTGAAATGGGATGTGAATTAAACAAGCTAGGGCAAGAGGACATGGTTCAATATCCAACTTGACTACAGTCAGGGACAAAACACTGAGAAATTTTCACCCTTCTGGACAGAAAGAACTATAAAAGATTATGGGTTATGTAAACAGTCTTTGCTAAGAACATTTAAGTTGACCTCTGAAGCATATAGGGAGAAGTCTCTGGGAGTTCAGAAGAAGAAATTATGACTTTTGCTGAGGTATCAACACAAATTAGGAGATATGTAAGAAAATGGGGACCTGGTTGGAGAGTTACCATGGCAATGAGGCCTACTAGTAAATGGGTTTCAAACAATTCTATAAACTATGCCCCACAACTGGGAAAATGGCAGTTCATTATGCTGATAGTTGGCCTGTGTTTGATAGAAAACCTTACAGGAATAGAATGGGATCAGAAGACAGGGATGTCCCTGCCAGCAGGTATATGGGATCTTGGGGAGCAATTACCACACAGGTGGGGTGCCAATTAATTTCTTTATTAAAGGAAAAAGGAAGTGGTAGGAATTTAACAATGAAATACGATGGGATGGGGTGTATAGGGTGTTTACAATAGACAATGATGGGGGGGGGTTCTTCTAGTAAATGGGATAGGGGGTTTCAATAGTGGGGTACAATACAGTTGGTAACCAATTAACACTGAAGTATAAATGTAAGAGGTAGCTAACAATTTCTATGTAAAGAGTGTGTCACAGCAGCATATAACCAACTAACAGTATGGGTAAAATGGGTTAAATAACCAACAACTTTAGGTAAAAATGTGTCACAGTGGTGTAAATGTAAAATGTGAGGTGTGTTAGAGAGAAAAGGGGTAACCAATGGGGTTTTATGCTAGAAAGAGAGAGAGCAGACAGGATATAAGTTTAAACAGCAGAGAGGAAGAGAGAGAGAGAGAGAGAAAAAGTGGTAGAGAAGTGAGGTTGGGGGATGGGGGAAAGAGGAGCACGTGGTGGAGGAAGATTTAAACTCAGGGAGACACAGAACAGACAGGCTGCAAGTTTAAACGGCAGAGAGACAATTATACAAAACACAGCAAAATCTTATCTATGATTTAACTTAACCAAAACTACACAAATTAGCAAGTAACAAAACACAATGCAACAATTCTTTAAGCCTAACTTACAGGGTACAATGCAAGCAATTTTCTAAACCTAACTTAACTACAGCTATGCAAAATGAAATTACAACTTATCTAGACTAAAGGACAAAATCTAACCTAATGGGTGCACCTTATACTAGGGGTAGTTCCAGAGGGCAGAGTGGTGTGTGCCCAGGATACAGTTCCAAGCGGGGAGGGGGATTTAACTAGTGGTGGCTGCAAGCTGGCAGCCCAGGATACAGTCCAGGAAGGCACAGGCTTATTTCTAGCAGCAAAGGCGCTGCAAAGCAAGAAACAGATTACAGATACAGACCAAGGAGTTTAAGAGAGGTTTTAAGACACAGACCAAGGTTTAGCTTGAGTCTGTGTGCTGGGGAAACAGAGCCAGCAGCTAAAGTAATAAAAGTATAGAAAGTTTCACAGAGGGATTCTTACCAGTCCCCAAGGCAGCAGCAAAGGCAGAAGCGGCAACAACATCAGAAGAAGCAAGGAGGGCTCGGTATGGTCTTGATAATCAGGAGGTCTCTCAGGCAGCAATTCGTTCTTCATGGGGGGGTGTTAAAAACGGGGGTACATCAAAAATAAAACGAGAGCGGAGAAAGGACCCCCCAGAACCCCTGGCTGATCAGACCAGGTAACAATGCAGGAACCTTTCTGATGTTTGTTTCAAAAATGCCTGTTCTTAAAGGAAACTCAGGCAGTTTCCCGCCAGTAATCCTGATAGGCTCCTTCTGTCACAGGGGAGGAAATACAGGGAAAAACTGCAGGTGAGCATAGAGACATGCCTGGGCAGAGTCCTGGACCATAGGCGTGAGTTCATACCTCAGGACTCAAAAGCACATGAGGCCTATGACTCATGCCCAGGATCTCAAAAACACATTAGGTCTTGCAGCTCTGGACATTGCCTACCCTACACCGAGCCCAGTTTAACAAGGTGATAACAGGACCAACCCTTTGAACAGGGCAGTGGTCCCACTTAGCACGCAGCACAAGTGGCCATCCCTTTGAGAAGGGCAGTGGCCCTGGTAAACAACTTAACAGCCAGGGAAGGGAACAAAAACAAAATGGAGTAAAGGGACAGCTGTAAGAAACAAAATGGAAGAGGGGGAAAGCTGTAACAGACAAGGGACTGGGCTGAAGCCAAGACTCATGCTCAAAGTTGAGGGAAGGCACAGAATGAGTGGAGAAAATTCATGTCATCTGTGGCCTGCTGGGTCACTTTGCCCAGGATTGCCCACTCTGCCCCCTGAGGCAGAGTGAAATGCTGGAATGACCAGCTGCACCCCAATCTCTCAGAGTTTACTGTGTGACTGAATCTCTGGAAGGAAAGAGTCACACAGCCAGTCCACCAATGGATATAATGTTCATGCTAATCCTTTCAAACCCAAAACCACTGCCCACATATCATGCTGCACCCTCCTGGTACAGACCCAGCAGATCCCTAGTGGGAGAAGAAGGTGGTAGTTAATGGGGAGTTAATTCATTGTATGGAGAGATACTGGGACTGCTTAGACTGTGAATAATCCCCATGTCATGAAACCCCATCCAATACTTCTAGGGTGTGAAAACTGGTTTAAAGTTGTCAGAGTGAAAGCCTTTGCCTTACCTACAGCACAGATTGCTGTACAGACCCAGGAGGGTCAGGAGTGCAGACTGTAGGTGTATTGATAAACATTACATTTTCTTTGCTGTTGGGCTCTGATTCACACCTTCCACCTTTAAAGCCATAATATCATCCCCCCTCAATTAGTTGCAGACCTGTAAAGTATTGTGTTAGCCAAATGTAAGTGCAGTAGCTGACAGAGGGGATGGAGGTATTTCTCTATCCCGCCAGTATCCAAAAGAAAATAGTTGAGATGAAGTTACCTTTGAGGGAAAGAAGGATGGGACAGCCCTCAGCTCCATAGGAGCAAGGAGTCATACTAACTTGAAGGGAAACTCTGAGTTCTGTGACCTGGGACAGGGAAATTAGCTATTTGCCCACCTTTACCAGGAAACCGAGGCAGTACACAGCATGACGATGACAGTGTCTCCAGCCAAAAGTGGGAACATTGCATGGGTGATTGGAATGAGAATGTTTGAGCAGACGTATTAAGTGTCCCTGCTGTGTGAATGTCCTTTCCCAGATTCCCATAATGAAGGGTGGGGGGTGGAGAGCCCTAAGCCTGCAGTTCAAGCCACTCTCACATCTCTACGGTAGTCTGTTGCTGTAGATTAGTACTCTACCTTGTCCTGGCATTTCTCTCCATATTTCTTTGGTACATACCATATACACTGTACACATCTTTTCCTTATCTCTATCAAGTACCTCTGAAATATGCCAAGGTAGAGCTTTTACTCCCACATCCTAGTTCTAGGGTTATAGCTGACCATTTCCCCAGTGAGTCACTGAAACTTCTGCATCATTCCAGTCAATGGATCTTTGAGACCCCATTCTTTTAATGTGATTGTACTGTAGATTATGTAGTTGGAATCACTGCAAAATGTTTCCCAAGACATGATGCTATTAGTTCAATAAGCCATTATATGTGCTTTAGTTGTGAACTTTAATAGCTGGGGAGAGAGCAACTACAGTCAGCAAAGAGTTCTCTTTATAAACCTACACAACCCTTCATGCCAGTGAATCTAAATAATGGAGAAAATGATAAAACAGAACTAATAGAGCCATAAAAGATCCTCAAAACCAACAAATTAAAGCTCTTAACATTGTATTTCCTTTGGGATTTTTGATTACACAGTTATTTGCATTCCCTGGCCACTGTAAGGCATCATAAAACCACAGGACCTGATTCTCAGTGTCAGAGGACATGCCCCTGAAGTCAAAATAGTGAATATGATAAGAATTAGGCCCCACATGTCTTTTTCACTTTTGTTTTAGTCTAATAAAGTTATTTTCCCACTTTTTATATCCTTGCCATTATACAACATTCTCCATGAGAGCAACTTTAAGGACCATATTAAGTGGCTCACAGCTCTCCTCCTTTTAAACCTGTGCAGTATAATGTACATTCCACTGGTTGAAAAGTGAAGGGGTCTATAGCCACACAAGAGCAAATATTGATACTGATCTCCCATATGCTACTTGAATGGTTAATTTGGATCCACTTATATTTCTCATACAACTGGTATCACAGGTATTACATCAGGTGAAATCCTTTTATTAGTGAGTCTGGCATACTGCTTCAGAGTCATGTGGAAAACTTTAAAATGCACCTAGCCAATTGTGCAACACTATTATACACATGGAGGAGAAAAATCCTTCCTGGGTTTTTGTCGCTCAAATAAGTGTTTCCTTTTGATCAGGTGCTTCCTAGACCTCCTATTATTAAAGTCAATAGGAGTAACTGATCAGTTTTAACTAGACCATTCTTCATAGAGGGTCAGCCTGGTGCAACTTGTTTTGGTCCTGCAGAACCCTGGGATAAACCATGGATGTTTGTAGAGTGTCTAGAATAGTATTTACAAATGCTAGGTAGCTCAAGGTAAGTGGCAATTGATTAACTTGAGTTACAGTTGGACACAAATTAGACAAAACCTGGGTGGATGACTGTGGAGATGTCCTCCACAGTTACCAGAGAGGACCTTGCTGTGTTGTAGGGGGAGCTTAGTACATGTAGGAACTTCTCAAAGAGGGAGTTCTCTAGTTGCTGTTTAAGGCATGGATGGCTCTTCGTGTTATCCTCACACTACACACTGTGGTATGATGGGTGGAACTGGAGTAAGAGAGTCAGGTTTCAGAAGGGAACTAGTTTGGGCTGACACCGTGTCTCTGAAATATTGGGTCCACCTAGCTGAGAGCCAATAACAGCCAGACAGGGATAAGGAAGAGTTGCTTTATTTTGCAGAAAAAAGGAGAGTCTTGCACCTTGGTACAAGAACTTTGTTTTACATACATTTTACAGATTTTTTTATACACATTTAGACAAAGGCTCTTGCCGTGTTAACACTTGATTGGTGGTTGTTAGCAAAAGCACGGATCTATCTGGTCAGTGAAAACCAGCTTGGGGCTAGCTTCACTGGAATATGGCAAGTAATCATCTGTGAATGAGGTCCGGGTCGTCGCTAAGGCGAGGCGTAGTGGTTTGCCAGTTTATAAGGCCAGCGGTGGTAAAGGGGACATGAACATAATGGTCTACAACATTCCCATCCGTTGTAGGGACTGGGATGGTCTGGAGGGGTGCTTGGATATTAATTACCTCATCCCCATAGAGTGCCCCCTTCCTTGTATGGGACTGACTAAGGATGGGAACAGGCAGGGAAGTAGTGTACCCACTGCTGGTGGCTCCACTAGCTGATTCACTGACCTGCATTGTGGCATCCTCAATCTTTGTTGGCGGGATCTGTCTCACTAGAACTGCTGCCCCAGGCTCTGTTCAGGAGGGTACCGGGTCCGCTGCAGTTGGTAATGCTGCCGCTGGGGGTGGCCGTGGCCTAGGGCAATACGGGGGGGGGGGATATCCTCCCAATAATCAGCCTCATGAGGGGCAGAAGCTTTCGGGAATAGAGGGGCCTGAATCTGTACCTTTTTTAAGCAACGATGAACCTCATCGTCCCACAAAAACCAATAGTTCATTTGCCCCGGTGCTTGGTTTTCCAATGTCAGGCGTAAGGGGGTTAAATGGGTAGGAATATCAAAGGAGCCATACTCAGGCCATGCAGTCCTCAGGGCTGGCCAATCCTGGGTGCAAAGGTGTAAAAAAATACTTCCTTGACATCCCTTTTTGAACACCGGTAAGGGCCATTTGCTTAACATATAATTCAAAGGACTATCCTTTGAGGGTTTTACCAGAGACCCACCCATCTGCCTGCTGACACTAACAGAGAATTACACAGAGAACAGAGGGAATTATGGCCTAATAGGATCCTATTACAGGAATTTCTACTAATACTGACCACTACAGGGGATGGGACAGAAGGATCCCAATTCGACCTCAGAGCTTCATCGCACACGATGGCTTCCACTCTGAGGAATTACGAATGAGGGGCTCAGTTCTGTCCACACACCTAATGCCCAAATGTATAAGACAGAAATTCATTAACCGTTTAACCAAAACAGAACCAGACCAGAACCAGGTAGTGTCTCCTTATCCTATTAGGACTTACCTTCTCGGAGCACGAACCCCAGGGGCTGCGGTGAAGCAGAGAAAAGGGGCAAAACACCCATTGGCACCATTCCCAGTTCGCCGCAGCCATCCGGAGTCCAATGTCTGAGCTAGGAGAGTCCCGGCGGAGTCGCTAGTAACTGTCACTGAAATATTGGGTCCACCTAGCTGAGAGCCAATAACAGCCAGACAGGGATAAGGAAGAATTGCTTTATTCTGCAGATAAAGGAGAGTCTTGCACCTTGGTACAAGAACTCTGTCTTATACACATTTTACAGATTCTTTATACACATTTAGACAAAGGCCCTTTCCGTGTTAACACTTGATTGGTGGTTGTTAGACCCGTGCTTTTGCTATCTGGTCAGTGAAAACCGGCTTGGGGCTAGCTTCAATTACCTTAAGGCCTTGAAAGGGAAGACAGTTGACAGGTTCAGGCTACTGTGTCCTTTAGGTGTTTGCTTTTCTCTAATGGCCGTTGGCCGACATAACGGCTGCTAGCTGTTAAGGGGGGGGGGGGGGGGGGTCACTAGTAATTTTCACACCATGAGCACAGGAGTGCAAGCTGGGGGCCAGCCTATCAGGCAAATGCAGGACTCTGTATCACATAACATGAGCCTTTATCCATACTCATTAGAGGTCTCTTGTTAGCAACTCTACTTACCTACCACCACACTTATTATTAAAGGAACAGTGACCTTTCCGCCTCCTTGTTCCATCTGCTGGTGCATCACCTCCTTACATTCCTTCCATGAGTGTCCTCATGCTACTAGTGCCTTCTGTCCACTATTTCCAAACTCCATGCCTGCTACTATCTCTCTCTCTCTCTCTCTCTCTCATGGGACTGTGGTGCATGCCCCATCCAGCTGGGGCCAAAACCATGTGAAAAGAACATGGAAGCCAAAACATTTTCTGGTGGAGACAGTGACATGGAGATATTACTGGAAGATGCTCACAAGTCCCTATGACAAAAAAAAAATCTCACTAAGAGGCAATGCAATCATATCATCATTTTGATTGGCTCAACCTCACTGCCATCCACAGATGTTTCAACAACATTATAGGTCTTCTGTTTCCCTTTAAAATGCCTATTTCAGTGTAGTGGGTCTTCCTTTATATCCTTTGTTCTGTACTGTGCTCAGCCTAGATTTTAAATTCAGGGGAATAAAATTAATTTCATGGACTTCTGCATTTGGGCTATAGTGATAAAATTTCCACTCAGATCTATGATTTTTGCCAGAAATTTTGCTCTGAATTTTGCAAAGATCAAAATCATTATTTATATACCTCACTAAAGAATGGAGCTGGGCAACTTTTTTTTTTTTGGACAAGTCATTTATTCATTAAAAATGCAATTTTGGATCAGCTCTTCATGAATTTGGGTCAGATCTGGCAAACTTTCAGCAAAAAAGTAATTTTCAAAAAATTTAAGTGTTTTGTTTTGATATTGAAATGAAACCATTCCACTTTTGTTTAGAAATGTAGCAAAATTTATTTTTTAAAATATAAAAGTTAACATTTAAAAATCAAAATAAAACATTTAGTTTGGGGTCCAATGAAACATTCCATGTTTCATATGAGAGAGAAACAGAAATATTTTCAGGTCGATACAAATCCCCCTCTCCCCCAATTCTGTCCGATGCCATTCAACATTTTCATTAATGACCTTGAAGTGAATTATAAAATTATTGCTGATAAAATTTGCAGAGGATACAATGACTGACAGAGTGGTAAATAATGATAAGGACAGGGCAGTAACACAGAGCAATCTGAATTGCTTGTTAAGCCAGGCCCATTCAAACAATGTCGTTTTAATAAAGCTAAATTCAAGGAAGTACATTTGGGCACAAAGAATGCAGGCCATACCTACAGAATGAGGAGGCTGTATCCCGGAAACCAGTGACGCTGCAGGCATCATAGTTGACTGGAAACTGAACATGAGCTCATAGTGTGATGTTCTGGGGAAAAAGACATTTGAGTAGTGAGAAGGAGTAGAGAGGTGATTTTTTTTCCTCTGTATATGGCATTAGTGAGACTGGTACTAGAATACTGAGTTCAGTTGTGGTGCCTACACGTTCTAAAAAAATGTTGACAAATTGGAGATGGAGCAGAAACAAGCCATAACATTTATTCACAAGCTGGAGAAAATGCCTTACAGTGAGAGACTTCAAGAGCTTAATCTGTTTAGTTTATCAGAAAGAAGACGGAGTGGTAACTTGATACAGTGCATAAGTATCTTGATAGAGGAAAATACCAGGTACAAAGGGGCTCTACAATATATCAGAAAAAGGCATAACAAGAAATAATGGTTGGCAGCTAAAGCCAGACAAATTCAAATGGGGGGCGGGGAGACTTTTTTTAGAAACAGTGAGAAAGATTAACCATTGAAATATTCTACTGAGGAAAATAGTGGATTCTCCATCTCTTGCAGTCTTCAGATCAAGACTGGATGCTTTTTCCAGAAGACATGCTTTAGCTAAACACAACCTACTGGGCTCAATAAAGGGGTCACTGGATAAAATTCAGTGTTGTATGGGAGGTCAGATGAGATTATCTAATGGATTCTTTTGGCCTTAAAAATCTATTAATCAACGTAAAGTGGAGAATCCTATCTGCAGCCTACCATCCAAGTAACTGGGCTGTACACTGGGTGGGGGCTGGGAGAAGGAGGAGAAATGAATCCATCCCAGCTATGAAGTGGAAGAAGTTCAGAATTACAGAAAGACCTCTCCATGGAGGAGCTTTTCATTATATTAAATATGGATGAGAAGCTGGATATGAGTCAAGAGTGTGTCACCAAAAAGGCTAACGGCATGTTGTGCTGCATTAGTATGAGCATTGCAAGTAGATCAAGGCAAGTGATTATTCCCTTCTATTCAGCACTGGTGAGGCCCCATCTGGAGTATTGCATCCAGTTTTGGGGCCCCCACTACAGAAAGGCTGTGGACAAATTGGAGAGAATCCAGTGGAGGGCAACAAAAATGATTAGGGGGCTGGGGCACATGACTTATGAGGAAAGACTGAGGGAACTGGGATTATTTAGTCTGCAGAAGAGAAGAATGGGGGGGGAGGGGATTTGATAGCGGCCTTCAACTACCTGATGCGGGGTTCCAAAGAGGATGTAGCTAGGCTGTTCAAAGTGGTAGAAGATGAAAGAACAAGGAGCAATGGTCTCAAGTTGCAGTGGGGGAGGTCTAGGTTGGATATTAGGAAAAACTATTTCACAAGGAGGGTGATGAAGCACTATAATGGGTTACCTAGGGAGGTGGTGGAATCTCCATCCTTATAGGTTTTTAAGGCCCAGCTTGACAAAGCCCTGGCTGGGATGATTTAGTTGGGGTTGGTCCTGCTTTGAGCAGGGGATTGGACTAGATGACCTCCTGAGGTCTCTTCCAACCCTAATAATCTAGGATTCTGTATATCCACCCTGAAAAATTAAAAGAACAAAGAATCAAAGGAATATACACCCTATTTCAACCACCACTGAAATGGAGCTGTAATGAGGCACATTGAATCCTCATCCTCTAAAGCCCCAGAAACCTCTCACACTAATAAGTGGCAACTTTGTGTGAATTTATTTATACTACCATTACCAACACCACTACAGTCTCATGCAGCAAAGCATTTACAGTGTTTCTTGCCCTTTCCTACAGAGCCAGGAAGAGTAGAAATCTCCCTTCTTTGAAATCTCAGAGCAAACTGGGGTCAGCTAACCCAGGTCCTCCCCCATTACTTTCTTCCTGTATCTTCTTTTATATCCCTCAGAAAATGGCTAATTGGTTTATCCACATAAATCACATTTTGTGGGTGGGGGTATCCCGATAATTCTGTTTCAGCCACCTGGTTTTCACACCAGGCAAAATTAAAGGATTAATTGCCTCCCCCTTGCTCTCTTTGTTTGGAGCATAGGGTATGTCTTAAACCCACGTCATAATTTTCCCCCCCTCTTGTTCTCCTAGTCCTAACAAAATCTCTCAGGATTCCTCCTTCAGAGACCCTAGTAGCAAAAATTCTGTGGACAGTCAATCCCCTTCTGATACTCTTGGGCTTCCTTTATCCTCTAATGCCTGTTCAGACAGTTTTCTTTTCTCCTCAGGCATCTTCATTTCCCCCTTGGTTCATATCCAGCTATCTTGGGTTCTCCTGTTCCCTAATTCGAGTGTTTTGTTTATCTTCTCAGGCATCTCAGTTGCCATGTGTTGTGGGCCCTGGATGCCTGCTGGCTTCCTAAAGGGAAAGGGGCTCCAATCCATCCCTAACATGGGTGGGTCAACTATCCACCACTCCAACCTATTTCCATCTGAACTTTCCCCAGACTTTCAGGGGTTTCTCCCCCCATGGGTACACTACAGACTCAGCCTTTCCCCAGCAGGATCCAGTGTGGCATACCACATTTTTACTGACCAGCAAACCCCCTGACAGTGTTAATTAGGCCACTCTCCTGTCTCCTCCTCACCTTCACCAAGATGGCTGGCATTTTCTCCACTACTCTCCCAGTGTCCCAGTCCAACCACAAAATCCAGCCAATCCAGAGTCCATATAGGGGCAGTCTTATATCTCCCTGTCTCCTACATTGGTAACAGGTAGTTTCCTGCCTCCCTGAAGGAGTTCCTCTGCTCTACTACCTTCTCTTCTCTGTAGGTTTTACCCCTGTCAATAACCCAAACTGCTATCCCCACTTGGGTCTGTTAAGCAAATGCACCACCTTTAGGGGAAAATCTGCTTCCTCAATCTCCTCTGCAAGTTTGACCACTGCCTCCAGAGTTGTGGTTTGATGCATCCTAACCTCAGCATGATTGTTTTCTGGGAAGCCTTGTAGAAATTGTTCTAGAATTATGGAGTCCATAATTTCACCCACACTTTGGGCTACCTGTTGCATAAAGCCAGATATGCAATCTGTTAATTTTTGGGTGAATGCTCTGGGCCATACATCTCCAGTCCACCTAGTGGCCCAAAATTTCTTCAGGTATTTCTCCATAGATGGGCCCATTCAGCCTTATAAGGCCACCTTAACTACCTCATAATCTCTGACCTGTTCGTTGCTCAAGGACATGTAGGCCACTTGAGCCTCCCCTGCCAAATCAGGTGCTTGCCAGAGGACCCACATTCCTCTGTCCCAGCCAGCACCTATTGCTACCCTTTCAAAATGTCACTAGAAATTCATGAAGGTCATCCATAGGCTCTATTTTATAGAAATGGACTCTGGTTCAATTGCTGTTTCCCATACCAGGACTCACCAGTTTCTGAAGAAACTGCTGTTGCACTTGGGCTTGTTCCCTGATAAAATTCTGAAAGCTCTTCTGTTGCTCTGTCTGCCACACCAGCAGCAACAATCTCTCCAGTTGGTGTGAATGTTGGAAGGACTACATAGCATATCACAGCTCTTTCTACTGCACCACCATCCACTACACAGTCTTCTCCATAGCCAGGACCCCAAATCATTTTAGTCTCTTGCTCACCAAAACTGGGGGGCATCAATTCCCAAAAGCCCCCCCATTGTAACAGGGCATACTCAGTCCCTCCTCTAATGACCCAGAAACCTCAGACTCCAGTAAGTGGCAACTTCCTGTGAAATTATTTATATTCACCAAATTATTTATATTCAATACTAGAAGTCTTGTACAACTAAGTATTTAAACTGCTTTTGCCTTTAATCTTATTCCACTGGGTCAGGAAGGAATATCCATCTCCCTTCCTTCAACTCTCAGACCATACTGAGCTCAACCAGGCCCAAACCTCCCATCTCATTACCTTCCTGTGTCTTCTTTTGTACCCCTCAGCTGATGGCTTATTGGTTCATCAGCCCTCCCATCTTGGTCAGCTAATTAGCTAATATCCCCAATCAGCCTTCTCCAGAGGAACTAATTGGTGCCTACGTGATCAGAGGGCTGGCACACCTGTTAGCTTCCAGCAGTCTGTCACAGCTGCAGTCACTGGGTTATATTGCAGCAGATGTTTAACCATGCAAAACTACATTACACAATACATTAGGGCAGGAAGTAAAGAAGAATACTAGTTTTCAATGAAACTGCAGGGAGAAATTAGGTAGGCAGGTACTATAACCAGGTGTAATTTGGCCAAGACTTTGGGGTTAACTCCTTTGGTGAATTCCACATTGTTTTAATGGGGCAAGTATAAGACACCAAATTATGTTTAGGTTAAGCAACAATAGTCATTGTTTTAGTTGTTCATGTGGCAAGTGGTGAAAATATATCTTACATAGTAGTTTAAATAAGAGTGTTTTGGTTCTTTTTCCAGACAAAAAGAATTGGCCAAGCCTAATATAATTAATTAAAACTCAATGTTTAATTACATTCAGGTAGTCAGTCACAATTATAATGATTTCTATCTATATATCAAGGTTATTCAAATGATAAAATAAAGAAAATACAGAAAGAAAAACACTGATTAATATGTGAGATACAAAAAGAATGGGAAATGTTACTCAATAAACTGTAATACTCCAAGGCATAAATTCATTACTTCTGTTGCAATACTTCTGTTGAACCTTATTAATTCACACTAATGACTTAAAAAGCTATTTTGAATGACGGATGTTTGTGTACAGAGGGTGAGGACTGAATCGAACTCGAATAGAAATAAATGGTAAAACTCTTATGGACTTGCACTGGAGTTTGATTGAAGCCAAAGAAAATGAACAATAAAAATAGCAGAGATAATTGATCACAACATGTCCTGTACATTTACTTGATGAGTAGTTTTATTTATTTGGTGGGATATTTATATTCTCTACTGTGGTTTGTAAAATGAAATACTATTGATAATATTAGACTTCCCTACCTTATGGTCCTGCAAATCTTGGCTGAGAAGTTTGGAGAAGTGACCTTTTTTGTAGGTGGGAATGACAGGGTATGTAGATCGGTGAAATGTGAATGAACAAGGCATTATTAAATCACTGAACCCAATAGTCTGTGCTTATGAACCTAGATGAGAGAGAACTAATCAAATTATTCTCTTTTTTAAGTAGAAACAATGGGACGTTATTCATTTCCAAAACAAAGATGCATATATATTTGCAAGGCATTTCTTTAGCTCATTGAAATTGTTCTTTTATTTTTGTATCAATAATTAAATAATAATCATAATCTTGCTAATATTCTTGCCCACCACAAAAACACACTCTTTTCAAAGAACAGATACTATGATCTAGTTACTTGCTCACAGAATCAAGAGAGTTTAAGAACCAAGGTGTGGTGTGTGCAGGATGTATGTTATATGACTTGTTAAACTCTCCCTCCCTACTTCTGTGGCAGTGGCCATTTAGATGCAGCCTTAGAGAAGCGGAGACACACAAACTGTGCTCTCTCATGGAGGCTCTGTTTTGTTCATTTGTATTTTATGGTGCTCTTGATATAAAATAAAGGTAATTCAGACTGAAATCATAGTGCTGTTCTTTGCAGATGGAAAAGAATAATCACAACAGGTGTGTGAAAATTTGTTAGTGACAAGCTGCTCTGCTCAGTCTGTCAAAATCTCCTTAGAATATTGCTGAAACTAGTCTGTCATTAACACACTGGCAAGTCAGCATTTGATTTCACCTTCCATTCTTCCGGTACTGTGCTTGGGACATCTGGAAATAGAATTTTCAGATTTAGAGTTTTTATATAGCCTAAGAGAAATGAGTGAAGGAAATTAGATAGAAAAGTGTGCAAACAAAATAAACTGAGCTAATGATGCGACAAAAAGAACCAATAGTGTGTAAAGGAAAAGACATCTAACTACTTGACTACTTAATGACATATGGTACTTCTGTCCTTCAATTCTGAAAGATGGAAAATTAGTTCATTCATACTATCTCACAAATGAAAAGTTGTTTATACACATTCTAGAATGTGTATAAGAAGCTTTTCCACATCAGTGCAATTAATTTTCAGGATTCTGGCAGCTGTCTCACAAACAAGAAGGAACTTCTAACCAATTTTTCTGACAGATGCCCCAGCTTCTGATTAGCAGTACTGACATAGCTTCCAAGAAGTCAAGAAGATTTTTGGATTAAATTTAAACAAAAACAAAAACAGTCAATCTTTTTACTCAGTTTATATCCATATGTATCCGATTTTTAAAGGTATTTAGGTGTTGCTGTGCTCATTATTGCAATACCTAACTGATTTAGGAGCCAAAATATCATTGTGAAGAGGGATTTAGGAGCCTAAATCCATTGATTGTCAAGAGAGTTTAGGCTCCTAAATTCCTTTTCATAATGAGATTTAGGATCCTAAATCTGTTACCTGTTGCAATGCTGAGCACAACAATACCTAAGTACCTTTAAAATTCTGGCTCTTAGGCCTTGCAACACTGAGTGGAGCAATGACTAAATACCTTTAAAAACATGGGCCTAAGAGGAAGGCCCTGTTAGAGCAGATTCTCTTACAGAATATCAAGATAGACCCCCCCAACCCACCCCACCT
This sequence comes from Malaclemys terrapin pileata, assembly GCF_027887155.1. Taxonomy (NCBI): domain Eukaryota; kingdom Metazoa; phylum Chordata; order Testudines; family Emydidae; genus Malaclemys; species Malaclemys terrapin. The sequence continues at coordinate 39,364,436 of NC_071509.1, read as the reverse complement.
GTCAAGCTCATCTCTCCCTAGTGAGTTATCAGCTTGTTGGGAAAGAAATGACTCAATTGACACTTTACTGTATACTATATCATAGATAACTTATTATTACAGTTTTGTACAGTTTTAAACAGTGATATGAGATAGTAGAAGCAAAGTGATGCTTATAACTCACTGATACAGGAGCAAATCATTTTCAAAACTCTATCAATCTCTCCAGCTAGACTGGATCTCTGTGTTTCTCTTGAAGAGCGTGCCAACTGCTGTTTAGCTGCCAAAGCTCTGGTCAGTCCTATAGCCCCCACTCCCACATCACACCAAAGTAACACCACTTCAGTTCAGTTTTCAATTATCTTCTCTGCCTTAAATCCAAAGGATCAAGTAATGCCCCGTTAGATTCAAAGATAGCTACCATTCTTTTCCCAACCCAAATAACTCAATCCAAGACTGAGCAAACAGGATTTGTTGTGCACTTGTTTTGTGGGTTCTCCTCTCAGGTATTTATTCAATAAAGTAAATCAACAACTTTTGACAGAAATGCTTGTTGGGAAAATTCCAGCTATATAGTTTTTTTTTTTTTTAAGTTTGGTTTAGTTACCTTGTCTTCTATTATTTTGTTAAATGGTGTATTGTTCATTTATTTTTACCCTTAAGAGGTGCTATTTTAAGAATTTACCTTGTAAACACAACTTCCTTTTCTGGTCTGTGTTCTGACAGTCAGATATAGACCCCTGAAAAATGTATACAGACCCTAGGTCCAAGGTAGCAAATTACTAAGATGTATTGTCTAACTCTGTAATAACCTCTATTAGCAACATACATGTCAGAATTTTAGAGTCAAAATACAATTTATTTTTAGATAGTGTCCTCCCTAAGAAAAGCACAAACTGCTATAAGACTGAGAAATAACAGTATGCAGAGTGAGCTGGGTGCAGCAATTCTTGAGTAAACAGAAAGAGGAACATGCACAAAAATAAAGCAGGTAACAGAAAGATATAACAAAAGGAATGGAGATGTAAGCAGATTATAGTGAGCAGAAATACTAATCAAACCATATTAAGTTCTTAGTCAGTTAGAGTGAACACAAAGTTATAATCATATCTGATTGCAAAGAATTTTTAAAATCTGATAAACTTTTCATCATTTATGCTGTTTGTTTAGTTTCTGAATGTCTCTCATCCTACACAGTGAAAACAGAATTCTCAGTTTCACTTTGTCTTATGGTTAGATTACTGTTTTCAGCAGTACCTCTTTCTGGTTGCGTTACACAATGGAATATTGTCATCATAGTTTGGGTTCACAGTGCAGTGGAATGTTTAAGTTGAAAAAAACAGTTGGGAGAAACAAACTTTCCCCTTTTTCCACTAAGATGAAAAAAAAAAAGTATTTCTCTTCATATTGTGTAAAGGAAGCAAGCTGATGGTGACTTCTATATTAAACAGTCTAGCACTTTTTGATAGTAATGTGACAAAATAATTCTTTGCCCTTGTATACTGGAATTTAAAGTGATCTACAAATATTCCCTAAGTCCAATGCCCTTTACATAAGAATTATTATCCACAATTTACAGAAGAGGAAACTGAAACTTAGGATACCAGGTTCCTTTCCATTTCTATGAGTGGAAGCCTGAACTCCACATTTTTGAGCTAAAAGTGACAAGAAAGTGCAGGGAGCAAGCTTCAAATCATATTAATCACTTTCCTGCAATCTTCCAGATCTGCAGATGGGGAATGGGTCAGCTGAATGAGGCTAGTGACCAAATATATGAAGAATCTGTGAGGGTTCTTTCCTATGAGCCCACAGGGTAAATCGACACAAGTTAATGAGTCTGCAGTAACTTGTGTGAGTTCTTGGGTAATATTTTCAAAACTGCCTAAGGGCTGGATCCTCAAAAATATTTAGGCATCCAACTCCCATTGATTTCCATGGGAATTTGACACCTAAATACTTCTGAGCATCTGCACCTGAGTGACTTACGAGCCTAGGGCCACATCTACAATAAAGACTTCTGCTGGCATAGCTATGTTGGTCAGGGATGTGATCCCTGACTGACATAGCTGTGACAGAGACACCCAGTGGAAACAGCAAAACTGCATTTTTAGAAATATAACTTGTTTTGCTTGGAGAGGAGGTGGAATAAGCTATACAATAAAAAGCATAGCTTTGCCCATATAAGTGCATCCACACTAAGAATGCTTTGCCAGTGTTCCATGTATAGATATGGTCAAAGTTCCACTGGCTTTCAGGGGGACTTTACACCAGCTGAGGATCTGGCCCATGTTTGAGTAAACATCTTTTAAATTAATTTTAAGTCTAAAACTTGTTGACTGTCCCGCTCTTGGTAGAAAGGTAATTTTTGTACAGAACAATGTTCAGAAACATAGCTGCTAACAAACAGATTCTTAAACTAATGCAAGGCCTTGTATTGCGAAATAGAATTAAAAAAAATATAAACTCTGATTCCACAAACACAATGTACACTCAGTCCTCTGGAGCACCTTTCATTACAAAAGCGAAACCAAAAACACAGTTTGAAAGCCAGCATCAATGAGTTATATAAGCCAAGTTGAATTAAGAAAGTGGAAAGCCTGAGCTAGAGAAGAAACAAAGAACAAGAAAGCCGATCTCACTTCCCTGTGTACTGCAAACTAGGGTTACCATATCTCATAAATAAAAAAAGAGGACCCTCCACGGGCCATGGCCCCGCCCATTACCCCACCCCTAGCCCCGCCCCAACTCCGCCCCTTCCCCCACCCTAACTCCGCCCCCTCCTCCCTCCCACTCCCAGCCAGGGGGAAAGGGCTGCCCCAGTGCTACCAGCATCACGGTTTCCCGGGCAGCCCCCAGACCCTGCGCCCCCAGCCGGCGCTTCCCCAGCGCAGCTGGTGCCCGGGAGGGGAAGCGCCCAGCCGGGGGCGCAGGGTCTGGAGGCTGCCCAGCAAACCGTGAAGCCGGTAGCGCTCGGGCTTTGGGCAGCCCCCATGCCTCCGGACCCTGTGCCCCCGGCCGGGCACTTCCCCTCCGGGGCTCCGGCGCCTCTGCGTAACTTACACTGTATAAGTTACACAGAGCCGAAGAGGAGCAGAGCCCCCGCAGCTGGAGGCTCTGCTCCTCTTAGGCTCTGTTTAAGAGCCGGGCTGCCCCAGCGCTACCGGCTTTGGGCAGCCCCCGTGCCTCCGGACCCTGCGCCGCCGGAGCCCGGGAGGGGAAGTGCCCGGCTGGGGGCACAGGGTCCGGAGGCAAGGGGGCTGCCCGAAGCCGGTAGCTCTCGGGCAGCCCGGCTCTTAAACAGAGCCTCCAGCGGCTGGGGCTCTGTGTAACTGACACTGGGTCAGTTACACAGAGCCCCGGGGGCTGGAGGCTTTTCTCCTCTTTGGCTCTGTGTAACTGACACTGGGTCAGTTACACAGAGCCCCGGGGGCTGGAGGCTCCAGCCGCCCCAGCTCTGTTTAAGAGCTGGGCTGCCCAAGCGCTACCGGCTTCGGGCAGCCCCGTGCCTCCAGACCCTGCGCCCCCAGCCGGGCACTTCCCCTCCCGGGCTCCAGCGGCGCAGGGTCTCCAGGCACGGGGCTGCCCAAAGCCGGTAGCGTTCAGGCAGCCGGGCTCTTAAACAGAGCCGCCATTTTCCCGGACATGTTCGGCTTTTTGGCAATTCCCCCCGGACGATTACAAATTAAGAGTTTCACTTATCCCAGCAGTGTTTTAAAAAACAATAGAGTTAAACTACAGAGTAGCACTTTACAGTCTCAAGGGGAGCTTTTCAAAGATTGAAAGACAATGGGAGTTGGTACTTAACTCTGATTTGGTGCCTTTGAAAATCTCCCCTTTAGTCAATGGCACTGCTATGCAAGGAATTTAGCATGCCATACCAAATGCTCTTAGATACTGAGGTGCAAATCCTGTTCTCATCACCAAGCCTGAGTACAGGTTAACTGCAAGGGAATCAGGTGAGGAATCCCATTTGTCTACACTTCAAAGAAAAAACAAAAATACCAAGTCTCAGAGCCCAGGTCAGTTGACTTGGGATTGTGGGGCTTGGACTGCAGTGCTAAAAATATCAGTGCAGACTAGGGTTACCATATTTCAGCAAGCAAAAAAGAGGACGGGAGGAGCCCGCCCTAGCCCCGCCCCTGTCCTGCCCTAGCCCCACCCCTGTCCTACCCTAGCCCCGCCCCTGCCCCACCCACTTCCCACCCCCCTCAGAACCCCCAACCCTCCCCCCAGCTCCTTGTCCCCTGACTGCCCTCTCCTGGGACCCCTGCCCCTAACTGCCCCCCAGGACTTTACCCCCTACCTAAGCCTCCCTATTACTTATCCCCTAACTGCCCTCTCCTAAGACACCCCCAAATGCCCACCAGGACCCTACCCCTACCTGTACCCTGACTGCCCAAAACCTTATCCACACCCCCAGAAGGCCCCCCCCGAACTCCCGACCCCCCCCCCCGGTCTCTTGACTGCCCCCTCCAAAACCTCCCTGCCCCTTCTCCGACCCCCTGGCCCCCTTGTTGTTGGCCTTTCTTCACCTAATGTCTGGGTGAACTTGCTCAGGAACTGCCTGAGCCGCTGGGCAGCAGCGGGGGAGGAGCTCCAGACTGCCGGAGGTGAATGCAGGGAGGGAGGGAGGGAGGGAGCTCTGCTGCAGGGGGAGGAGGGACTCTCTCTCGCTGTCGGAGCCCCATGTAAGTGGCACCATCTGGCTGCTCTGTTAGCCGCGCGTGCTCTGCATGGGGGGGGGGGGGAAGACCGGACATTAACAAATTCCCCCCGGACGCTATTTTTAGTTAAAAAATCCGGACATGTCCGGGGGAATCCGGACGAATGGTAACCCTAGTGCAGACATTCAGGCCGAAGCCTGGGCTCTGAGGCTCAACCCCCTCTCCAGGTCTCAAAGCCTAGCCAATGTCTACATTTCAATATTTAGCACCACAGTCAGAACCCCGCAAACTCAAGTCAATTTAACTGGGCTCTGAAACTCAGCATCACAGGTCTTTTATTGCAGTGTAGACATGTCCTCAATCACTATAATAGCAGCAGAGATATGTTATGGCTGTTATTATAGACTGAGGACTTCAGTGGCCTTCACCCTGATTATCCCTTTAGGATGAGATATTCCACTGGATCCATGTAATCATAGAATAAGTCCAGGACCATATATGGCTATACTGGGAGTGGGACAGGATTTGCTTGATAGAGGACAAAGTTTAGTACCTGTGACTAGAGTAGCAATATATTCATTATTGCTGATCAGCCACTCAGCCAGTATACAGCTGGACAGAGCTCCCAGGAAAGGCATCATAGAAGGAGAAAGACATGGAAATCTGATTGCATTTTGTTTTCACCTGTCTATACCATGAACTTTTTGGAGCACAGATGAGTCAGATACATACAGGGAAAGCTCCCTCTCCATGCTATTGTGATTAACCAGCGTCAGAGAATCAATGTAACAACTGGCAATGTACTGTAGCTTTTATAACATTCTCTGCCTCACACCCACTTTTTATTCTACACTTTGCAGTTCTTGATTTTTCTGTTCATGTTTTCTTCTGCTAGCTTCAGCATGGCAGCCTTCACAACAGCATGGTGTGTCTCAGAAATGAAGTATCTTAAATGGGAGCCCAGCAATATAGGCGACTGTATTTCCCTGCTTTGTTTTAGCATGATTGGATTAGTCTGCAATAGATTTCAAAGGCTTTATTCTGACACCTTCATTCCACAATTTACTGTTAGAAAGTCCATCAGTTCAGACCAGAGGTTCACCACAGAAATGTAGGCCTGGCTGGAGCTGGTTTCAGGGACTGGATCCTGAAATGGCTCCAAAACTTGAATTATAATCTCTATAAGACTCCATAAACTGAGTCAATGGGTTGATGCAAAGATCAGCCAAAAAAGACGGTGAGATCCACTTTATTTCTCAGAAGATTCTCTGGCCATAACATCCTCAATGAGCTGGGTAGCAGCCAAGACTAATTCTCTTCATTTGTCAGGCAGCCTAAGGATAGCAGGAGTGGTAGAAATCACAGATCAACTTGTGGCCGTAAGGTTTCTTCTGGAGAGCTGCTGTAACATACTCTTGAGGCTTCAGGGAACATGCAAAGTATTCCACACTGCATACATTAGTCATTAAACCATGTGCTGTGTTAACTCCATTATCCCTGGCTCTCACGGGAGCTATTTTTGGTGAAGTATGATTGTTCGAGTAATCCCAGACTTCAAACTCCCTGCACAGAAAAAATATTAACTAATCAGATGACTGTGAATCAAAAAATCAAAACAAAACAAACAAACAAACAGAGAACACACTGTTATTAAAGAATAATACAAAAATACAACAATGTGGAACTAGCCAGGTATACATTCAATTTAATTTTTCAGCCAGGTAAACCATTCCCTGTTTTTCATTTGTATATTTTCTATTTAGATTATAAAATTCCTGAGGTAAGAATTATGTTTCATGCCTGTTTATAAAGCTTTTAGCATACTAGTGATACAACCCCCCCCCAAAAAAGTAATAATAGTTAATAACAATAATAATGATTTTCTTTTAATGTTGTTCACGCTATCCTTTGCCTATCCAATTATCTTGTCAGCTCCAAAAATGACTGAGTGGTACAGGAGCATGGAAATGCAAGTACTGTCAGGGTTCATGGAGGCTTTTGAACTGTGGGTTTCTCAAACAGTGCTGGAGCTACAGATGGAACTCCTGTGCCCCTTACTTGCCCTTCTACCTTCATCTCCATCAAATCCAATAAATGGCTACCATTCCGTGGTGATGCAGTTCTTAAGTGTTCATCATGTCTGCTTCTTTGACATGCCTACAGGATGAATAAGCTATGTATATTATGCCCCCTTCGACCATCTCAATTTGGCTAGAAGACTCTATCGCATCATAGTGAACGATGACCTGGCCTGGGCTTATACATGTCTTTGTAACCTCCCATCTGGACTACAGCAATGCAATACATCTGGACATTAAGCCATCAGCTCCCAGGAAACTCCAACTAGTACAGAATGCTGCAACACATGTTCTCAGTAATATGGTCTATTGTAAACACATAAAACCTGTTCTTCATTCTGTACTCTGGCTTCCAATAGAATATTGAATGAAGTTTAAGAACTCCATCATTATATTCAAAGTGCTCAATGGCCTGGACCCAGCAAAACTGATTTATCACCTAAAACCCAGGATGAAAACTATGATCAACTACTCTACTTCTCAGACAAAATGGAACTTTCCATCATAGAGGTGAAGTTAATCTGTGCAGGAGACAGCACTTTTCTGAGGGCCAGTCCAACACTATGGAACAAACCCTCCCAGAAAGTAACGACCATCACCCCATGCTGCTTCAAGTGCAAGGAACATTTCTTAGACTTTCCCTTCTCTAACACAAACATATAGAAGTGTGTACATTTAAAAAAGAACAAAAATAGAGAACTTCTCAAAACAGTGGCCACAAGAGTCAATCGTCAGACTTTCATTATACCTACCTGGCTGGCTGTTTTGGAATGTTGAGATGCTAGTCGCAAGACTTAAAAGATTGGATATGTCATGCCATGGTCATCATGTCTCACAAATTTGAAGGTCAAAGGAAATACTCATATAGTTTGTGCTCATCTAATTTGACTTCCCTCATCATATAACATAAACCTCAGAATTTCACCCAGTGATTCCTTCAGCAAGCCCAAAATCTTGTGTTTGAACTAAAATATTGTAATATCACCTGTTACCCACGTTTTTGAACTACTAATGGGTCTGTGTATAAATCAAATCCAAATAAGGTATTTATCCTGTCCCACTGTGGGGTAGTGAGAAATCCCTTCCATGATTTCTTAAACCAGACTATGTGCTGAGATTAGATAGTGGAGTGGAGGCTGTGATTAATTCATGAAGGAGCTAGAGAGGCAGAGAGAACTACAGGGGCTTCTCTATGTCGAGCAGCTAAAACAAAGAATCATCTCTATATTAGTTGTTCTATGTATATATTAATTATTTTTTTAATGTGGAGAACCAAAGGCCTCAGTCAGGATCTGGGACCTTTTGTGTTATGTATTTTATACACATAATATTATATAATACCTGTCCCAAAGTCTCAGGCCTTGATCCTACAATAAGTACTGGATAGGTAGACTTCAATAACTGAGGGGAGACCCAGTTCATTTAACAGGGCACTACACAGATACTATACAGTACTCGTTGCAGGAGCAGGCCCTATTTAGGCCGAAACACAGTCAGAGAGAATAACTGAGTCTTGCCTTCTTTTCTACCCCAAGGAACGCTAAACCTTCTGACCTCTAACAACTGAACCATTGAGTTCTGGAATTGTGGGTTGTCATCTATCCCCAACTGAATTTTGTACACTAGGTAAAAATTTCTAAATAACTTAGAAGCCTAAGTCTTGTTGACTTTTATTGGGATTTAAGCTCCTAGGTCTTTTTTTGAAAATGTTACCTATTACCCTTACAACTCCCCTCTACAACTCTGGCAATAGGCAAACTGAATAACATCTTACTTCTGTGTAGGCACAGGAGTGCCCTTTTCTTCTATCCAAAGGTACAAATGAAGTCGTGGGCAGCTTACTTCATAAACTCATTTTGTATTTTCCCTCACTGAAAGTCAATTATGTGTGTATGTACAAAACAAAAGAACGAAGCAGTAATATAATGAGAAAAGAATTAATAATTATAGTTTACAACAAAAAGAGAAGATAATACATAGTATGACATAAATAGAATTTCAAAAATCCATTACATAATGGAATGCATCCCATTGTACAAAAATATAGAAATGTAACATGTTTAAAACACAAAGGAAGATTAAAACACAATGGTGAGTGATTAATCAAAAATTACATTTTAATTTCAGTAAAGGGCAAGTGAGAATTTGCTTAAATATAGTTTTATTTCATCCCTCTTCATTGAAATCCTATGTAAATGCTTGCAATTATTTTGTCCCCACTTTCTTTGCACTACGGTTAAAGATAATTGGGACCTGATGCTGCTCTCATTGAAGACAGTGGCAAAGCTCCCATTGGCATTGATCAGATTTTGATCTGTCCCCTAGTCTTCTGCATGATTTTTTAACTGTCTTCTATACCAGTTACTGCCCTGGTTTATGAGGTCTGCCACTGTAATTTATTCAAATAAATTAGCAGTAGCACAACCTGAGGATAAGCAAACCAGTCTGGATAAATGAAACCTGTGTGTCAGAGGCTCAGTGGCTATAAATTGGTGCAGCTTCATTGGCCCTTTCTCTATTATGAGAGTGGTACCATAAGTCTCTCTCTTACTGCTATGATCATAGCACTGCCTACCATTTATCTAGTCTCACTGACACTGAACCAGTTCTCCACATCCCACATGTTCCTCTGACTGGTGTTGTATTAATTTAGATACAATATATGGGCCAAAGGAGTTAACATGACCCAGTCATTGTCCAACATTAAAAAGTATTAACCAAGGTTAGGGGTTGGTATACAGAGACCTCAGCCTGCTGAGTACCATGGCAAACACACAATTAAAACATATAACAGTGTATTAAAGGTACAGTAAAGAGGGGGAAACAGTGAAAACATTTGAATGTAAGGTATTAAGTAAAGCTTTCATTTTAACAACATCCCATGTTCCTTTTCCCTTTATCTGGAGAGAGTTTTTAGAAGGAAAAACCCCGTTGTTTGACAGGCTTTTTAGATGGTATTAAAGATGCCAATAACTGTCATTTTGGGGGAAAAGAGAAAATATTTGAGATGGGCTGGAGTTGTTGCTGCTATTATTGAAGTCTGACCCCATTCATCCCAGGTGGTGGTTGGGATTCAGCTGGAGCTAATAGAGATGGTGACATCATCTGGGTCCCTCTCTCTGGCTTGATCTGCTCAGGATATTCTCGGGATCAGGATGACAAATTCCCAGGGTCCCAGGAGGTGGTGAGGGTGGCAGCCATCATGGTGAAGCTTGCTCCAGTAGCCATTTCCCTCCCCCCAAGTCTTTTTCATTTTCCTCACAAAAGGAATGGTGAGTGGAATAGCCCATCTCCTCATCATTTTGTTTACCAACTGGGCCTAGTTTTTGACACACCAATTTTGGTTTACTGATATTTGGTTCCACACTTTTTTCCACACCAAGCATGATTTTAACACAGTTCTTAAGTTATATCAGCAGGTCTTTTTGTTTGGATTAATTTAGTTTTTTTTTGTCTCTCTTTTGTACATTTTCCTATCAATATTGGTTACTACCAGTTACTGTGATGTTTTATGAACTTTCATGTATGTTGAACTCACAATTAGAATAAATTTGTAGGCCCTATTATTACACCATGACACCCTGCTCTTGATCTCCCTTTTTCCCCAGGAAGGGACACCCCAATATACCAGCATCCTATTGTCCCTGGGAAGACTCAAACTAGCTTGCCAGCATCCTGCTCTTCTCTTCCTCCAGAGCAGGACATCCTCTAACCATATGTACTCCGGTGTCCAGTTCTATTCCCAGGAAGGGGAAAGTAAAAATTAAATAACTAAATAAAACATTTAAATGATAAAGTACAGGCGGGAAAAGACTTTTCCTCTGAAGTGCATATCAGAAACTATTCCAGGCAGAATATTCTTAGAGCTTCATGCAGCTGCTGTAATCTCTCCCTTTCAGTTGCTATGCTCCTGCGAGGCTGGTGAAAGTAACGTAGGACCCTAGTGGTGCTGTGATGAGACCTTTAAGAGTAGATCAAAGTACTACCGCAGAGATACTTACTCCCTTAAGCACTCCCAAACCTTTGCCTACACATGAAACTAAACCCTCTTTTGCATGTGTGTGTTAAAAATGTTTTCCCCTACATTATGATGTCTTATTTTGGAACCCCACCAAACCTGCAGGTGGAACCAGATACCAAAACACTGAAAACAGTCTTGTGTACCACCTGTCTCTGGTGGATTCAGTAATAAAACTCCCATGGCTTCACTAATGCAGGACCAGCTTGTTTCCCACTTTGCAAGGAGTAGGAAGTGCCAGAAATCACACGAGAAACCCTTTGTTCACAATATTTCCAGACATATTTTGGAGGTGTATGAGATTACAATAGTGGTCCCTAAAAACATTGGAAAGGCCTTTGTAATTAAATAACATTTCCATGGTATTCTTTAAGTATTCCCTATATTAAGTCTAAAGAAGTTTAGATAATATTATGAATCCCAGAGTAATGCTATCTACTTGCCAAGGCATCAATGAAAAATTGTTAAGGATGATGTTTGGGGCAGAGTTGGTCAAAATGTTTTTATTAAAAAATTTTTGGATGAAAAATGGCTTTTTACCAAACTGAAATTTTTTAAAGAAATGTTCATTCTGGTTGAATTTTGTTGATTTTTTGATGAAAAATCAGAAACTGATTTTTTTTTTTTACCAGAAATACTTCTGTAAATAAATAAATAAATAATCCCAGTTTAGTTTTTACTTTGAGAAAAAACTGCAGGGGCATATTTTTAAAAAACATGAAGGTTTTATTGTAAATTTCTAGTGAAAAATAATAGATATTTTATAATACATTTAAAATAATAGCTCAATTGTTAAATGTTCAAACTTGAGTACTTTTCCAAACCAAGCTTTTGAGCCATTTGCAGGAAAATAATTTGTCACAAAATTAAAAATTTCCAGGAAAAAAAAATAATAAAAAAAGATTTTTCCATTAACAATTCAATGCGCTCATTCTTCTTTGTGGACTAGCCTTCCTGGCTGGACTATATCTCTCATGATTCACTGCAGTCTCCCCTTTGGTTGAATTGATCATAGAATCATAGAATCATAGAATATCAGGATTGGAAGGGACCTCAGAAGGTCATCTAGTCCAACCCCCTGCTCAAAGCAGGACCAATGAGGTGCATCAAGAATGTAATGTGACCATGGTGCATCATACAAGATGTAGTTCAGGTGACAAACATAAGGCACCAGAAATGCAGCTCTCATGAGGCATTGTGGCAGTTTGGGGGAACATTTTAATATTGAACCAAGCTGCAACAAAACTTTTCAATTCAGCAATGTGAAAACGTCACAATCACAAATGTCAAAAAGAAAGTGTTTTAAATAACATTTGTATGTGTTTAGGAGTTCCTTGAAAAACTTCATTATTTCAACTTTTTGTCCCAATTCAGGATAAAAATATATTTAGTAATATCAGAATTTCCTGCAGGATGGAAATTCTGAATTTTGGACCAGCTGTAGTTCAGATATGTTATAATTAATTATAGCAGGACCAGTAATAGTACCGGAAGAAAAGCAGCAGTAAAGGTGTCTCTGTTGATAGCTCCGAAGCTCTAACAGGGCAATCTGTCCCTTTAAGGGCCCGTGGAGCCAGAGAGCAGCACTCTCTTGCCTTAAGGAGAAGCCTAGCAGGCAGGTTTTGCAAACCAGCTGATCCAGCTAAGCAGCAACTAATGATTGGCTTTGATTCCCAGCTGGAAGACATAAGTGAGGACCCAGCTCTGTAAGACAGGATATGCTAGGAGAGGCAAACACTTCCCGGAGCTAGAGGACTGGTTGGCTGGCTGGTCCTGTGGTCCCTCCAAGACTTAGAGAGGTTTATGCTACTGGAACATAGAGGAACCTGCAGTGTCCGTCCAGGTCAGGAATATCCCTCTTGTTACTTCTTCATATTTCTTGTGTGTGTGTGTCAGAAAAATGAAAGAGCCTGGGTAGAAGGCTAAAACAGAGTTGAGCATGGCTGACTTTTTGTCCCCATGATAGTGGACAGTTCTACCAAGCTACATACTCCATGTATATCCCACTCACCTGCATCATCAACTGAGGGACATCTGCAGAGTGGCAGGTTGGATATGAGTCTGCCTTTGAGCAATCAGAACTCAGCCTATGTCTCCCCCTTGCCCACAGCTCTTCAGTCTCTGTCATGCTGAACAAACAAAGCACAAAAACAATAGAAGTCAGCTCGCATTTGAGCCATTGTCTTTACCCACTTAGAAACTCCTGCCTTCACAGCTGCCAGTGCCTTTGCATTTCATCTTCTTCCCTAATTGAATGAGAGATCTTGTTGAGGAAGTACCTGGCATAGATCTCCTTGCCTCTTTTGGAGACTGGCCCATGGTGCCTACATTCTGGCTCCTTCTGCCCCTACCTGACTCATTGTATGTGTGTGGACAGAAAATGTGTCCCTGATTCAGCAAAGCACTTAAGCATAATAGGACTCCTCATGTGTTTAAAACTAAGCATGTGTTTTAAGTGATTTGTTGAATTGGGACTTATGGTATAACTGTGTTTGCAGGAATGTCTCTACGTGTTCTGTCCCTCCCTGCCTTTTCTTCAGAAGCCATATTTATCACAGTTGACTGATTCAGTATGTCCATACAAAATTTTGAAAGTCAATGAGAGTTAAGTGTCTAACTCACGCAGGTGTTTTTGAAAATCCAAGTAAGCACCTATCAAACTCCTTAGGAATCTAAATAGTTTTGAAAATAGTCCATGCAAAAACTGTATAAAATGGACAATTAGGAATGCTACAGTTAGGGTTGCCTGTACAACCTTAATTCTGCCCTACTTGTGCATATGTATTATTTTTATGCAGTCTTGTATTACATAGTCAGATATTACTATTCTTTCCACGGGCCCCTGCCTCATTCCATACACACTTTGGAATTGTGTACGGACAGGGTTGTGAATCTTCTGGGGTGCAGTGTTCCTGAGCCTCATTCACTGCCTCTATTGTACAGTGTGTCTTCATAGCATTTCATGTAAATATGGCAGAATCTAGCCCTATATGTTTAAATAAAAATCAGAATTCTATTGTTACACTGGTCTACAATTTTTGAGAAGTCAACTGCTTCAGAGATAAAATGTGCAATTTATTATATATTTTGATGTGCTGAATTCACATATGACAATTAAAACAACTGATTGGCTACTGTTTATAAGATATTTAAGTTTTTACATTTTATGTCTATGTATATTGTGTAGATAGTAGAGTTTTAATCATAAATTGTAAACCTAGGTCTTTTCATGTGTTTATGGTTGCTTTACATGATAATATTTCACCTCTCCTGTTTATGTAACACTTTAAAAATCAGCAAAAGGGTTATATCAATAAAATGTATTATGAAACAAAAGGCAAAAAACTATTCTGTACATAGTTTAGTCCTATTCAGTGTCTAGTCGGCGCTTCTTGGCTTGTCTCTTGTATTCATTAAATGGAGCATCTCTTGTCACTGTCCAGCAATAGTCTGCAAGCATTGATGGGCTCCATTTGCCCTGATAGCATTTCTCCATTGTTGCAATGTCCTGGTGAAATCGCTCGCGGTGCTCATCGCTCACTGCTCCGCAGCTCGGTGGAAAAAAATCTAGATGAGAGTGTAAAAAAATTTATCTTTAGTGACATGTTGCAACCAAGGCTTTTGTGTGCCTTAAGGAAGTTTTCCACCAACAACCTGTAGTTGTCTGCCTTGTTGTTTCCGAGAAAATTTATTGCCACTAACTGGAAGGCTTTCCATGCCGTCTTTTCCTTGCCACGCAGTGCATGGTCAAATGCATCATCTCAAAGAAGTTCATGAATCTGAGGACCAACAAAGACACCTTCCTTTATCTTAGCTTCACTTAACCTTGGAAATTTTCCACGGAGGTACTTGAAAGCTGCTTGTGTTTTGTCAATGGCCTTGACAAAGTTCTTCATCAGACCCAGCTTGATGTGTAAGGGTGGTAACAAAATCTTCCTTGATTCAACAAGTGGTGGATGCTGAACACTTTTCCTCCCAGGCTCCAATGACTGTCGGAGTGGCCAATCTTTCTTGATGTAGTGGGAATCTCTTGCACGACTATCCCATTCACAGAGAAAACAGCAGCACTTTGTGTATCCAGTCTGCAGACCAAGCAAGAGAGCAACAACCTTCAAATCGCCACAAAGCTGCCACTGACGTTGGTCATAGTTTATGCACCTCAAAAGTTGTTTCATGTTGTCATAGGTTTCCTTCATATGGACTGCATGACCCACTGGAATTGATGGCAAAACATTGCCATTATGCAGTAAAACAGCTTTAAGACTCGTCTTCGATGAATCAATGAACAGTCTCCACTCATCTGGATCGTGAACGATGTTGAAGGCTGCTATCGCACCATCGATGTTGTTGCAGGCTACAAGATCACCTTCCATGAAGAAGAATGGAACAAGATCCTTTTGACGGTCACAGAACATGGAAACCCTAACATCACCTGCCAGGAGATTCCACTGCTGTAGTCTGGAGCCCAACAGCTCTGCCTTACTCTTGGGTAGTTCCAAATCCCTGACAAGGTCATTTAGTTCACCTTGTGTTATGAGGTGTGGTTCTGAGGAGGAGGATGGGAGAAAATGTAGGACCTGTGACACTGATGGTTCAGGACCAGAAGTTTCATCCTCTGCCTTTTCCTCGTCTGACTCAAGTGAGAATGATTCTGGTGCATCAGGAACCGGCAGTTCTTCTCCGTGGGGTACTGGGCGTATAGCTGATGGAATGTTTGGATAATGCACAGTCCACTTTTTCTTCTTTGACACACCTTTCCCAACTGGAGGCACCATGCAGAAGTAACAATTGCTGGTATGAACTGTTGGCTCTCTCCAAATCATTGGCACTGCAAAAGGCCTAGATTTCCTTTTCCTGTTCAACCACTGGCGAAGATTTGTTGCACAAGTGTTGCAGCATATGTGTGGGGCCCACCTCTTGTCCTGATCTCCAATTTTGCAGCCAAAAGAAAGGTGATAGGCTTTCTTAACCATAGTGGTTATACTGTGCTTTTGTGATGCAAAAGTCACTTCACCACAAACATAGCAGAAGTTATCTGCACTGTTCACACAAGTACGAGGCATCTCTCCTCCCTTTGGCTAAACAGAAATGTGTCCCTTTGCAAAATCAAACACTGACAAATAAGAGAGCACGACACTGTATGATTTCTAGAGCTGATATAGGGCAATTTGTTCAGCAGAGTGATGTAAGCTTCGTTATGATTGCATCATCCATGACTTCTAGGAAGAACATGATGCAATTCATATCATGTATGACGCAATACCAGCTTCAGATTGCATCATTCATTGTTTTGCCTAAAAAGCAAGTACTGTCCAAACCCAGTCATAGATTTATTCATAGATCCAGTCAAAGATGTATTTTAGTCATTTCTGGTTTAAATTGAGACCCCTTCCCTTTATAACTCACTTATCCTCTGCCATTCCCAAGTCAAGGGTCGTATATACTGACCCAATACCATATCTTGAAAACTAGAGCCAATCAACAATTTTAAGCATCATTTTCGTTCTCCGTGACCCAGAATTAGTAAAGTTTGACTACATTTATTTCAGAAGCATTTTGGCTGTAGAGCAGGGTTATCAGGTGAAAAGAAGATTCCATTTAGGTCAAATATTTGTCTTTGATGGGAGAAGGAAAGAAAAGGATGATACAGATTTGGGTATTAATCAAGAGTTGTTTTAAATATAGATATACTGATGTACTTTTTTTTATCAGATTGCAAGCCTGGTTATATAGGATAACGTCCATCTCTGTGAAGGGGAACAAACAAATGAAATCCCCAAAGACTCTTGTGATTTTTTTCAAGTGGAAGAACGGTAAGAAAAATATACAAAGATGTTTCCACGATCACCATATGCTACCTCTGAACATTATTTGTTTAATTCTGAGGGCTGATAACTGTCCTGATTGTATATTTTTAATCACAAAAGGAAACTTTTTTTGTTTTCTCTTATTTAATATGGAACTTTTTTGGAATTAATTTAACAAGTCCTTTGGGAGCCAAGGGGTAATCAATAAGAACATGCAGTTCTATTGTTGTTTATACTCTCAGCATGGTCCTGTAAACCCTTTCTCACACTTCTGAGACTACTCATATACATAAGGATAGCTAGTGTTAGCAAGGACTTGCCTAAATTCTAACTTCTCAATTTCCGCCATTGGCAGAGATGCTCAGAAATGCTGAATCCTAAAAGTGAGGTTATTGAAAATGGTAGAGAACTTGATCCACATCATGCTAACCTTCCTGCATTCATATATTACTACTGTCCTTTTGTTTCTAATAATGAGTTTCCTCCCACATTTGAACTTTGGCTGGTGGAGATGTATGGTTGAAGAAATGTACGTACAAATCCCTATAAAAAGACCTACGATTCAGTCAAATGTACAGAAATTAAATGGAAGTTACATTATTTAATATTAGCCTTCCATCCAATTACTCTTTAAGAATACTTTTCCTTCTTCTTAATTTTTGTATGACTGTGACAGTCACCTATAGCAAAAAGTTACTCTTTCGTTGCTCATATGTTTTTGATTTAACAGAGCCAAGCGGAATATAAATAAGCCTTGTGCAAACTACCACACACCTTCAATGCACCTTCAGCCTGATCTGCAACACTCATGTTGTCCTAGTCTTAGTCCCTTCTGGACAGAACTGCCAATCATGTTAAATCATGTGCAGGGCTCAGTGATGTGGACAGATATTCACTCAGATTTAGGAAGAGACCACCAAAAACTCACTCATTTGTGACCTTAACAGGATTTGGATCTAGGCCTCCAGAGGTGAAAGGCTTGTTCATTAGTGGTGGTGCTTTTTTAAAGATATTTTTGTAGCACTGGCAACAAAGCAAAACAAATAGATTCAGCTACATTCCATCTGTCAAACTCTGTATCCACTTTGATGATTCTATGTAAATGCAGGAAACAACCTTTCTCAGTAGACTTTGAGCTGTTTTCTCTCAAAATGTCTTGTTACAGTGTGGGAAAAACATGACACTGAGGTTAACAAAGGATTAAAAATAATAGCTTTTAAAAAAGGGAAAGAGGATCACAAAGAAAACTACCTTGGAGCACAAAATGAAACAAAAGAGCACAAGAAGTGATTGACTGCCATACAATTAACAGATTAAAATATTCAGGTGACAAATATGTACCTAAATCAGACTTTCCCTCAACTGTTGAAGTACTTGATAGCACAAAAATGTGATGAAACAACCAAAAAGGTTTTACTACTATGGCTTGCAACATAAAAGTTTATAAGGGGGTGCAAAAGAATAAAAATAATGTGAAAATCAAGAGTTAAAATATTGAAAGTTATACAATATTTTTCAGAGAACCTGGACTCTAACCATATAATGGTTTATTCCATACTCTCTGCAATGCCCATGTCTGGGATATCTTAGGCTATCTTGCTTTCTCAAAGGAATTCTGCAGACCCCTGTTATTGCTCTTTTGCCTTTTATAAGGCTATCTCTACTCTAACAGATACTGCAGCACAAACACTATTTGTGTTACTATTTATTTAGCTAGATATTTTACTGAATAACTAAAACATAAATCCCTTTCCCTGAGGCACTTACACTCTAATTTTAGATGTGAGCCAGTGGATGAGGAGTGCAGCAAGCAAAGAGAGACTTAAGCACATATTTAACATGACAATCTCTGAGCACTCACATTGGGTGAATCTGGACTCCATTGAAGTCTGTGGAAGCTTTGCCATTAACTTCAATAAGGCCAAGATTTCACCCATTGACTTCATTATGGGACTACCTACAGAATGTAAATTTAGGCATGCACATAAGACAGAACAAGGAGCAATTGTCTCAAATTACAGTGGGAGAGGTCTAGGTTGGATATTAGAAAAAACTATTTCAACTAGGAGGGTGGTAAAGCACTGGAATGGGTTACCTAGGGAGGTGATGGAATATCCATCCTTAGAGGTTTTTAAGGCCCAGATTGATAAAGGCCTGGCTGGAATGATTTAGTTCAGGTTGGTCTTGCTTTGAGCAGGGGGCTGGACTAGATGACTTCCTGAGGTCTCTTCCAACCCTAATCTTCTATGATTCTAGGATTCTAGGATTAGTCTTTGGATGATCAGGGAGCGGGTGGAAAGAGGTGAAGAAGAACAAGAGTTCCAATTAGAAAGATTAATTCAGAATACTGCTTTGCAGGGCAGAGGTCTGGAGGTGGAAACTCTGTCTGGAGACCAAGTTGTGACAGCAAAAGTAGCAACCTCAGATATGCAGGCTGCCAGGGGCCAATGCAGTCTGAAAAGTGGGTGGTATGAGCTGGAAAAGGACCATGGCCAGATAAGCACTAATTCAGTACCTGCCCTGAGATGCTCCTGTCAGTGAATATCATGTTTATCCTGCTGGGAAATAAAGCTGCCCCTCCAATGTCCAGGCAGTAAAACCCCATGCAATGGCCACAGAGACACTGCATGCTCTTTGTTTGGATGAATGATCAACTCCTAGGGGCATACCAAATGAAGAAAAATGCTGAAACTAAAATGTAGAATTGGTCAGTAATTTTTCTATGAAAACACTGATCCATTGAAACTGAAACCAGTTGCGGGAAGGAATCCGTTTTGACAAAATGCCAGTTTGGGGGAGGGATAAGAAGAAAAAATAAAAGGTTTCAAAATTTTCAATGTCCCATTTCAACATTTTCAAAACAAAAAAAATCTGCTTTTCCTTTCAAAGTGACTGTTTCAAAATTTAAGTTAATGCATACTAGTCACAGTTGCCAATTTTCAAGGGGGAAATAAGCATCCCAACTTTCAAAATAGGCCAAAAATCAAGCTAGTCCCATTTCAAAACAAGGCCAAAACAAGCCAATCCCTAAGAACCCCAGCACTGTGTGTGACTAGATTCCCCCCGGCATGCAGTCTGGGACTGTGGTGGGCCTGCTGTGCACCTCTGACTCTCTCCCCACCTTGCCCCTGCTTGCTGAGAGCTAATTTTTTTTAAAAAAAGGAAGCAACAAGCTACAAGCTAAACAAGCTACAAGCCATAAACTAGCCAACAAGCAACTCACAAGCCAATTAAGCCAAAACCAAGCCCAATTTCTGTTTTTTTTGTTTGTTTATTTTGTTTGTTTTTTTGTGAGTTTGGCATGTCTGGTACTAACCATAAAATAAAAAAAGAGACTACTAAAAATTAGCAAAACAAAATGTTTTGATTGAACTAATAATTTTTCCAGATTTTCAGTTCATGCTAATTTTTGAGATTTCACCTTTTAGTCCCAATTTGATATGAAAAAAATTGTTAGAAATCTCAAATTCTCATGCTGCAGAAAAGGCATTTCCTACCTAGCTCTAATTAAAAAGGTGTTCTCTCTCACCAGAGATCCCTCTTCACATGTTTTCTAATAAATAGTTCTTCCCTGTGTAATGAGCCAATCTACTAGAACACTATAGCTATAGAGAAAGGGTAGGCAACAATTTATTTTCATACCCAACTGAAACCATTAGGGAAGCTAAAGCTATATACTGTATCTGGAAGGAATGCATTTACATACTTTCATTCCAAGAATGGGTTTCTCACTTTGAAATGGAAACAGTTTCCTAACTTAAAGTAGGTAATTACACACTCCATTAAACAAGTAATTAACAGATTACAATTTGGAAAAAAAAAACTTGAAAATGAGCAATTCAGATGCTGAACGTGAAGCACAGTGTTATAATTAGCATAATACCTTTTGAATGGATTAACAAGTACACAATAAAAATGAAAAAAAATGTGTTTCTTCCATGCAGATCATATGCAACAAATACTATTTTACGAGCCTTACAAGAACATAGCTTAAGAAGAAACCTATTGTTAGTGACTTGTGCTAAATTACTCTAAAAAAACAAATAGATAAAAGTTTTTGAAGGTTATTATTATGTGTGTGGCAGATAGGGAAGAGTGGTTATATTATACAAGAAACATCAAAGGACAAATTCTGCAATTGGATGCAGAAGTGCCTCTCCTTTTGACTTGGAGCAGAATTTGTCCCAGAAGAAACCCAGCCATGAAGATTTACGTAGTGTAGTTCTAAGTATCATGAAAGGTTACTATAACTGATACATCATCAAATATTTATATGCCTTTTTATTTCAAGTTTGTTTGCTTTGTGCTTTGACAGTGCTTTAGACTGGATCCCAGGCTTGCCAGAACAGATTCAGCTTGGGAAGCATGGAGGGGGGCATTAGTGGTTATATCAGTCCCAAGACTCCTACCCCTTCACTAGAGTCATGTCACTAGCATGAATCCACCCCAGCCCACCTAGGCCCACACAGTTAGCAGAATCTTCAGATAATGCCTCAAGGCAACTGTAATTCCTTTTTGTACCATTGGAATGGTGCAAAAAGAATTTGAGTAGTCAAGGAATTTACACTCTGTTTAGTCAGTTTTACTCCTCTTCTGTATAATCATTAGTTATTTTCTACTGAAAACACATTTTTAAACATCAACAAAAAGAGAGAACATCACACTTTTAAAAAAATTAAAGGACAAAACAAAACAAGGCATCCTACTTTGCTGCTATATCAGATATTGGATTTTTTTAAATTAATCAGTTGAAGTATTCAAATTGGCAATGTCCTTAATTCTAGTACATTACTGATTTTCCTAACATGCACAATTAAAATCTTAACCTTAAAATTGCCCAACTATTGCTTTTCTTCATGTAATTGCCTTCATTTGAGGGGACCAGTTAAAGAAAGGGAGACATAAAATATTAAAATGAAATACAAAAATGAGGAGAAGAGTGCAAAACTGAAACTACAAGAAGAAATTCTACTGCAGCTGAAGCCCTGGCTGGAATTAGGGCTGTACCAAATTCATGGCCATGAAAAATGTGTCATGGAATGTAAAAACTGGTCTTCCACCATGAAATTTGGCCTTTTGTGTGCTTTTACCCTACACTATACAGATTTCACAGGGGAGACCAGCATTTCTCAAATTGGGGGGGGGGGTGACCCAAAAGGAAGTTGCAGGGGGGTCACAAGATTATTATGGGGGGCCACGGTATTGCCACCCTTACTTCTGAGCTGCCTTCAGAGCTGGATGGCTGGAAAGTGGCAGCTATTGGCTGGGCACCCAGCTCTGAAGGCAGTGCCCCGCCAGCAGCAGCGCAGAAGTAAGGGTGGCAATACCATACCATGGTATGAGCACAGAGGGGAGCTAAAAAGCCAAATCTTACACAAGAGAGTTGTTGAGGGGCTGCATGGACATCAAACGTAGCAATGTGATAATGTTATTCCTGCCCAATAGCTTCTTCCACCTTTGCTTCCTACAGATGTTGTGATGAAACCCTTTCCCACAGAACTGAGAGAAATGGATGTAAAGTGCAGTCCTTTCTTTGAATGCATGTGTTGAGAGGTACGGGTGATTAATGTGTCAATGCTACAAAAGAAAGGGTAGTTACCCAAGGAGAGACAGAGTACTGCCTGACAGAAGGACAAGACTCCATGAAATTCTTTCCCACCGATCTCAGCATCACATCATTGTTTTGACCATTTCCTTTCTCATATCCACTCCACTGTTGGTCCTACCTACAAGAGCATGATTCTAAGTTGGTGGTAGTTCACAATCTGTCCTTCCCTTTTACATATTTTAAGGTGTAAATGTCTGGGTTTGATCCTGTGAGTTTGGTTGGCTGCTGCAGCTATTATTAGCTTGTGTCAAGAAAGTGTAATTGAACCGATGGGCCAGATTTTCCTCTTGCCACACCAGTGTGACTCCATTGCCTTCAGTGAAGTTAGCTTTTTTTATACTGGTATAAATCAGGCCCCAGAAATCACAAGAAGCTCTCTCGACGGACAATTAGCTGAAAGTAGTTTCATGCTGCCTTTTTGATCTTATGGAGGAAAAAGTCTTCCAAACCAGAAATGGCAGCATAAAGCATTCTTCTCAGTGGTCCAACTTTGTATCATGCGGTGCCTGGAAATGAAAAATTTGACTGCTGCTTTTATCAACATATATGCAGTTGGCCTTCTTAAATCTACTTAGCTTCCTTATTTGCTGATATTTTACTTGCAAATGAGTTTTTGAAATTTCTATGACAGAAACCTGCTGGGACTGCAACATAGTAATGAAGATTTGAAAACTGAATATGCTTATTAAGCTCACATTGTCAGATAATTTATAATAAAGTTAAAGACAGTATTTTTTTATGCTGCTGTGGCAACTCCTTATCTATTACCTGATATTCCTTGTAATATGCTGGGCAGTGTCAAGCCTTTTTAGGAGATGTTTGTGAAATGATTAGAACCTTGCTCCCATGGAGGTCAATATGAACACTAAAAGAACAGGAGTACTTGTGGCACCTTAGAGACTAACAAATTTATTAGAGCATAAGCTTTCGTGGACTACAGCCCACTTCTTCGGTATGCATCCGAAGAAGTGGGCTGTAGCCCACGAAAGCTTATGCTCTAATAAATTTGTTAGTCTCTAAGGTGCCACAAGTACTCCTGTTCTTTTTGCGGATACAGACTAACACGGCTGCTACTCTGAAACCTGTCAATATGAACACTGACTACCATGAAAGCAGGTCAGATTCTTTGTTTGCAGAATACTTACTCCACAACTTTTCTTCGTCTTTTTGTAATGATTTGTAGGAATGTCTGTTTGTTTTTACAGTGTTTTTTTCCCAATGACACATCACAATCTAAACATCAAATAAAAGCTTGTTTAGAAATAGATACATTTAATTCATTAAGAGCAGTCACTGCTCTAGCACAGAAGCAAAGATCCAGAAAATCAGGAGATCAGCTATCCCAGGAGTACTTGTATGTTGGGGGAGAGGGGCGTAAGTGCCTATGCTACAATCCTATCTCACTGCAGCCAATTATTAATATGGTTTGAGCACAGCATCACTTTCCCCTTTTACTGCATCTCTGGTGCACCTCTAATCAAGCCCTCCCCTTGCCATATACAAGTAGCTATTAATAAATTTCTTTTGTATGAAAGATGCTACATATAACTAAATACTACATATTCTGCATTGGTTAAAAAAAAATCATTGATAGGTATCCGCATATGTCATGTGTATATCTGTTTCCAGAGTTCAGAAATCAATGGTTTCTCATAGAAAACTACCATTCCACAGAATTTTACCTACTTTGGAATAAATCCATGGTATTCAAAATGAACATTTTCTTGTTTGCCTTTATGACCCAGTCCAGGTGGACTGCACAAGGCATTGTGCACCCCTTACATCCAACTCCAATGCTGATTTAAGGGTTGAACTGTGGATTAAGTGATTCACAGGATCTTGCATAGGCCTGTTGAACTGGGAGAATTGTGCCCTAGAAGCACAAAATGCTAAATTGAGCCCTGGACTGAGAATAACTCCACTGAAGTGAGGGAGAGGAATTTGGCACAAGAGATATAAATCAGAGGTATTCAGATAGAATTCTGAGATTCTGCTTGTTAAAGTTTTGCACGGAATAGGCAGCAAGATTACATTCAGATTACTTAGGTGAATCAGGCCAAGAGCTCTCTTGAGTTGTGCAAAATAAAACCAGCTTTAAAATGAATCCAGGACATGGGTTCATTTTTTTTAACCATTCAGAAACATATGAAAATAAACCTACCTAAAGACAAGATCAACCCTATAACTACAAAGGAAAATAGTGGACAAAGTTTGCCTTCTCTCATACTACATGCAACCTTATTGGCCAGATGTGATTGTTCTCTCCAAAATGATAAAGCATTGCAGAAATTGTTTACCTTTCCTCGCCCCATCTACAACTGTCCCTACATCTACAACTGTCCCTACATGGGTTGCTCTTCCACCCTCCACAACAAATTAATGTCCAAAAGGTCCTACTACTTTTCAGTCCCTTCAAAAAAATTTACGAATTTTATCCAGCTTTGAGTTATTCAGTTTGATTATTTCCTACAGTTTTTTTTTTAATTTCAATATTGATGACAGAAGCAGGTCATGACTTTTAAACCAGGAATGAACTGAATGCTAGCACTGGTGTCTCTAATGAGCAGCCTCATGTTAGAAGATCTAACACTAAGCATAATTTTAATCTAGAAAAGTATTATGCAGCAACCAACTCTGAACACACACACACCCCTTTCTGCACCAGTCACAGACAAAAGTCTCCCTGCCTTTCTATTTATGGATTATTTTTAGGATGAGTTCCTTTTCAGTGTCATACTATAGTCTATTAATCAAAAAAACCAGCACCACTTTCAGGGGACACTGAACTGTAGCCTATATACAGCAATCACTTTAGCTATAGTCAGATTAGGCAGCGGCCTAGAGTTGCAGATTCTGCCTGGGGCGACCGGGCCAAACCTGAGCAGTGCTTCGATCTCATGGACAAGTTGCAGCAGCACTCACTCAAATTTTGCCTGTCAAATTTTCACTTCCCCGTCACAGTGGAGGGGCAACTAGGCAAAGCCTAAGTAAATGGCACTGAAACCTCATGCTGAAACCCCCACTTCTATCATAGGCACCAAACAATCAGAAGGCTCACCAGGACCCCTCTGAAAGTCTGATGGCAGGAGGCGTCCTCTGGTTGAGAATCTCTGTTCTTAAATGTGGGGTGATGGGCACTCTAAAGTTTTGCCTAGGGTAGCAGATTGTCTTGAGAAGCCAATGCAGATACAAATATTAAAAACCCAACAATTTTAGAGGATAAACCAATGCAAATTAAGGTGGAAGTGAACCAAGTTTTTTTTTTTGGTATTCGTGAGAGACTGTGGGGGTTTCACAGAGGGTAGTTTTCCCATTAAATCCAGTGGAACAGATTTCACCACTGAAGCTAAGGCCAGTAAGCTTAGCATTGTTATGACTTTCCCCTCTCCTCTCATGTGATAAGTCATAACAATGCTAAGCTTGATAAGTTTATGGAGGGGATGGTATGATGGGATTGCCTAATTTTGGCAATTAATTGATCTTTGACTATTAGCGGTAAATATGCCCAATGGCCTGTGATGGGATGTTAGATGGGGTGGGATCTGAGTTACTACAGAGACTTCTTTCCTGGGTGTCTGGCTGGTGAGTCTTGCCCACATGCTCAGGGTTTAGCTGATCACCATATTTGGGGTCGGGAAGGAATTTTCCTCCAGAGACCCTGGCAGAGACCCTGGGGTTTTTTTGCCTTCCTCTGCAGCGTGGGGCACGGGTCACTTGCTGGAGGATTCTCTGCACCTTGAAGTCTTTAAACCATGATTTGAGGACTTCAATAGCTCAGACATAATTAGGAGTTTGATACAGGAGTGGGTGGGTGAGATTCTGTGGCCTGCGTTGTGCAGGAGGTCAGACTGGATGATCATAATGGTCCCTTCTGACCTTAAAGTCTATGATTCTATGATTCAGTGGTGAAAGCTTTTCTACTGGAGTTAATGGCAAAACTACCATTGACTTCAAGGGGGCCAGATTTCACTACAGACCTAGAGTGGACTGCCAAGGAACCTGGAAGCCCTAGGAGTCCAAACTTGTGAGAAGTCATGAATCTGGGAGTCAGGGCTCCCAGGCTCTCAGCTCCTCGTCAGCCCACCAGACAGGCTGATGAGCAGCTAAGAGCCTGGGCGCCTCAGCAGTCTGCCAGATGGGCTGCCAAGGAGATGGACAAGTGAGCTGGAACCAGTCAGAACTCTGAAAGAATTTTATTGAAACTGAATTTTCTTCACTCAGGAGAGTGTCCTAACCACTAAACTATAGAATCATTCTCACTCTATCTATCTGGTCCACTGCATATTTATTTATACTATATGGGGTGGGTTCAATAGGAGAGATTGAGGGAACTCCACATTAGAATATCTCATGCTCCAGTGGTTAGGGCATTCACATGAAAGAAGGGAAACCCCTGTTCAAATGCCTTCTTCTCATTCTGGGTGACTGCTCTAACAACTAGGCTAAGGTTATGAGGGGGGTCACCTCCTTAGCTATTTTGTGTGATTAGGCAGTCTCTGATGCCATTCTTGCAAGAAATAACTTAGGTGGCTGACTCCAGGAGAGAAGTGGGACTTAGGGACACCCCTTTCTCACTGGCACCTGCAATTGGCTGTCCTAGACAGCTCCTCGCTTAGTGGCTGGTCTTTGTGGATCCCATTCTCAGGCACCAATATCTCCCCATGCATTGTATAGAAAGCCTAGGTACCTAACTCAGGCTTTGTGAATTTCAATGGATGGCTAGGCACCTAAAGTTAACATTGCACTCAGCAAAATCCCCTTGTGGATCTGGGCCATAATGTTATTCTATTAAGCATTCCATTAAAAAATGCCATTTTAAAAATGGTTGCTGTCTCCAATTGTTTTTAATAAGACTGAGGCCACAGGTGTCCTCAGTTGTTAAGGTGACCTAAGTCAAACTTGTCACTACCACTTATTGTTCCCAATGGAAAAGAAACCAAGCTGGGACTATAAATACTGTTATGCACTAATAGAATTCCATATTTATTAGTTGGCATCAATTCATGACAGAGTTAAGGTTGTTTGGCTGCCTTAATTATGTTTTTGCATATTCTAACATGGAATCATAAAAAAAAAAACTAGGGCTGGAAGGGACCTTGAGAGGTCATCTACTCCATCATCCTGCACTTAGGCAAGACAGAAATATTTGAATTATCCCTAAAAATGTTGGTCTGACCCATTCTTGAAAACTCCAATGACAGGGATTCTACAACCTCCTTTGGTAACCTGTTCCGGAGCTTAACTATCCTTATAGTTAGAGTACATATTTGGATTTCTTCTAAATTTAATTTTAATTCTCAACTATCAGGCCTGTGAATCTAATTTTGGGATAATTGTAGCATCCCTGTAATAATTTTACCTTTAAGTTACTGAAGTGAACTCTACTTTAATTTAACTTGAATGTCGTTTTTATTTGAAATATTTATTGTGGCTGAACACAGATTAAACGAGGGACATATGTCTACAACTATTTGATAATTTAAACAAATGAGTGATTATTGAAGATGGTACTAGGAGTAATTTGATGAAATTTTAAATGAAGAGATATAGGCTGAATATCTGGAAAAACTTCCTGACAGTGAAGTCTGTTATGGTACACTCTCCCAAGAAAAACTGGGGAAGCCCTGACATTGGGACATTTGGGTCTAGAATGGGTCTATTATATATACAATTATAAATCATCTGGAACATGACTTGCATGGGGTAGTGCTATTTTCTTACAATTCCTCTGTCAAAGGAAGAAAAGACAAAAGTCACTGTTGTTGGCTCTTGTATCCAGGCTTATCAGGCAGTTGCCTAGGGTAGCAAAATGTTAGGATCAGAAAAATGTGTAGTGACTCTTCATTGTGTGAATGGCAATGCAATAAGGAATGCTCTCATTTTCAACCGTGTCTTGAGCAACAAATATCCTAAGAGGGAAATTTGAAAATAATGATCCTGATTCTCCACTACCTTGCAGCTAGGGCAGTTATTTACAACTGTGCAAAGCAGGTATAAAATGTTAGCCAATCAGAAAGGCACACCACACCCACATTGCACAGGTCTGAGTGACTACAGAAGGTGCAAGGCAGTGGAGAACCAGGCAAATTCCATTTGAGGATAAACTTTTGGAATGGAATTTGAGAGTCTGAGAGTCTTATTTCAGAACCGTATTGAAGAACCATAGCAAAAAGCATTTTTGAGAAATATTTTGAGAAATAATTAGATAAGTTTATTTGTCAGATTGTCTTACCTTTCATTGTTCTGCTGTGAAATACAGACTGATGGCAGAAGGAAGGCCAAATGGTCACCAAAATCCAAACAAAAATAGGTTAATAAAGGTTGTGTATAACTTTCTACAGCTTCTTTTCTTAATTATTACATAGACAGAGAGACTGCCTCAGGGGACTTTTCACTTTATATCCTTGAAGCTGTAGGCAGAGCTTTTGTTTATGAAAGCCGCACAGGCAATAGTTTACATTTCTTCAAGTGCTGTATCTATTTATCTGTGATACATTCAATGATAAGGAGGCAATCCTTCTTCATTCGGTGCTCATCGGCATGTAGAAACACACCTCTATGATGTATGGTACTTATGTGTTATGTATGTTTCCTAAATCTCAACCTTCTCAGCCAAAATGTGACAGAAAAAAATGGAGTGTAACAGTGGAATTCATTACTGCTAACTAGGTATAATTGCTTTGTACACACCTCACCCATCCATCTGCTAATGTTCCAGGGTACGAAATACATTTACAATGTCAGTGTCAGCATTTTGTTACATAGAGTTGAAACCATCACTTTAGCTAAGATTCTCGATGCTGCCTAAGAGATTTGACTGTCCAGTTCCCATTCAGATTAATGAGAATTTGGCATCCACATCCCCAAAGCATCTAAAAATCTCAGCCTTCAACTCCTGTGAACCTTTTGAGAAATGGTATGGGCTTTGTCATTATACAGCTCAGAAGGAGTAGCAGTATGTGTAAATGTTCATCTACTGGCTGCAAATGTCTCATATAATCTGCAAAAAAAAGTGTTAAGAACACACTGTAATGGGGGGGAAAAATCAAGAAAAGTTAACATTTCTGAAATATTAGATATGCTTGTTAGTGATATTTTAGAATTATTCTGACAGCTTTCATTACAATTCCTTCTCCCATTATTTTTTTTAAATATTTTCCCTCTAAAGGAATGCACTCAGCTATGTTATAATTAACTTGGCTGCCAAAAGATATTATGTATCATCAGATGCTCACCGGCCTAAGGTAGTCAAAGAGTGGCAGTAGTATTGTTCAGTGTTTAATCAGGTCAAAGCAGTGGCAACATAAATTATAGTTATTGTCAAGACACTGCTTAATGCCTTTAACAATAAACCTTGTCATATGTCAGGTCCTGCATATTTTCTTTTAACCTTGTATAGCGTAGGGGAGAAAATTTACTTTGAACGTTCACATTGGCAAGCATGTTCCTATAATAAGTATAGATATAGTACCGCTTGCATTTGAGGTGGGTTAGACATTAGTGTATGAATAGGGAATGGGCAAAGAGATCTAGAAAAAACTTTATAATTTGGACAAACAGTAATAAACCAGAGCTGAGCAACATGGCCTAAAAGACTTGCTTTAAAAAAGTGCCCTGCCCCTCCTGCCCACCACAACTTTCCAATATAAATTAAATTACACACCAAACATTAGATTAAAAGAATATTAAAGTTGCAAAATCAAGTACTCAGAAGTTAATAAATGACAGAATTTAGGCTGCCCGTGCAGCCCACTTGCATATACACAGTCAGACTTTAATTACATAATCAATTTTTTTTTCCTCAAAGGACCCCTCATTCCAAAGTTTTTTGAAAAGCTGAAGGACAGAAAAATAGTAGTAAATAATAATTAATAATAATGAATAATTCCAGCATATGGTATAATATTGTCCCCCTCATGAGTCATCAGCAGGGCTGGAATATTTAAATCCACAGCACAGACTTCTGCTACTTAAGATAACAGAATAACTGACAGAGGATGACAACCTACTACTGCTATGTGGACTAGCCACTAAAGGGGAATGAGACAAACACCTGAGTTGGTTTCACAGATATTTGCTGACAACAGAAGAATGCTGAGACTTAGAAATCTTGGAAGGGAATGTTCTGTAATCGTCACAGACCCTTCTGCTCCTGTCCCTTCTGTCTGTTCCTGTCCCAATCAAAATCCTGTCTTTTCCTCAGATCCTCATGCCAGTCTTCCCCCAACCCAAGTAGCTTATGCTCATCTCAGTCTCCTAACCCAGCCAGTCCCAGTCTTCACCCTCCCTCCCCCCAGGCTCTTTGTCCAAGTGCCCATCCAACCTGGGTTCCTCATTCCAGTCCCAGTCTCTTTGCTCAGTTAGTCACAGTCCATCCCCTGCCCTCCCAGGTCCTTAGGCACTGCTAGGACCCTCTCCAGTTTGCTTGTGCACTTCCAGTTTCCCCTTGACACACAGACACATGACAGCTCTCAGTTGTTTTCCTGACACCCAACACCCAAACCCAACAGCCCTCAGTTTGCCCATCCTGCAATGCAGCTTGCTTCCCCCCTCTCGCCTGCATGGGCACCACCAGGAGGAGCCCTGAGAGCACAAAAGAGAGAGAGGGTCACCCCTCTGCTCTCAGTTCCTGGGTCCGATGTCACAGCGGCTTGCAGCAGCCAAGAACAGAAAATTCAGGCAAAGTCCTACTCATGCCCTTCAGCCCTGGGATAGGGCATGCTTACTCACTGTGTGGGAACAACACATGCACAGCCTAGTTGGCACCATGAGCTGTGAGGGGGCTGAAAATGTTTAGTAGAGGTACTACCTTCAGAGGATTTAGATGCCAAATTCTAATAAGAGTCGCATGTGCAAACTGAGATTTTTAAAGAGGTAACTCGTCCAACTTTGGACATATTTTCTCACAGACAACAAAAGGCACATCCCTGACACCAGACTGTGCCTCTGTGTATCCTGGATGGAGTGCCAGTGATGTGTAGGAAGATAGTTGTGTGATTGGTTGAGTAAATGTATGATGTAGAGGCTCAATAGTTTACTTCCTTGATTTTGAGGGTTTATATTAGGGGAAATACCAGCCTCTGACTCAAGGGGCCAAAAATCTTTGAGATCTAAGGGAATGTCAGCAGGTGTCACACTAAGGAGCTAAGACCCAAGAACAAAAATGATTATTCCTCTCAAATTGTTGTGGAGGTTGTGAATGCTCCTAAGACTTTCTCTGTTGACTTCAAACTACGTTGTAAATGCACATTTCCCACTGTTATAAAAACTGATGGACCAACTGCATCCTTGTGTTAGGGACTTTTATGTGCTTCCTAGTAATTACTTTACAAAGCCACAAAGTTGTTACTGATTCATGGTCTACCATAGTCACAATGTTGTATGGTCAGTAATTTAATTTAATGTGTTTCAACAAAATCAGTACTCTGGAAAGTTAACCTTAAATCACCTTTTGAATGATTAAACAAGTATTTGATGTCCTGCAGCGTGTCCTATTTCAGGTACCAAATGCTTTCTCCCTCTGATGAGGATAACAAGCCCTCATTCACCAAGTCATTAAAGCATTTGCTTCCCAGAGTTATAACATGAGAAAAGAGAAGGAAGAAAGGATGATATTATGCTGCCGCTCACTAGCATCCTGGCTGCCCTTTTCCATAGCACAGACAGGACTTTGGGGGCACATAGCCTCAGCAGTCATCCCCTTTTCCTTCCTAGAAGTATCTATTGGATATAGTCCTCCAGAGAATTTTACTTAGGAGGAGTGGCCTTTTAAAAAGGACCTATCATCTTCCAGGAAGGAGAGAGTCAGTAGAAGCAATGACAGAGGCTGCTTACAACACCAACATGCAAGGAGCAATAAGCTAGCCAAACCTCCCTTCCCACTTATTACCTCAAGAGGCCAGAACTTCATAGGCACAGGACTCCAACAGATCCCCCTGCATCCCAGTAGCAGCATTGGGCATCACACATGTATGGCCTCAGGAGCCTTATGGTGTTAGTGTGTTAGTGTTCTGTATTGTGTGTCCTGATTTTGGGGGTGGGGGGGAGGGCTACATGAATGACTTGGGTGTGGGAATATGGGGCAATTGTGTTGTGATTTCACACAGTCATGACTTTTAGGTCCCTATTTATTACTTCAGTTACAGATGTCACTGAGGCTATATATTTTATAACTAAACTATTTTAATTAGCAAATCATTTTGAATATTTCCTTCTACAACTATGGATGGAATACAAGATTACCAATTATGGTCTTTTGTCTGATAGAACAGAATAAAATAATATTGAATCTTATTAGCCACTGGAACATTTCTATAGGAGATTCTCTTTCTCACTCACTGTGACTGTGATTACAATCAAACATTAGAGGGACAAGGTGGGTAAAGTAATATCTCAGACTTGAAGAAGAGTTCTGTGCAGCTCAAAAGCTGATCTCTTACACCAACAGAAGTTGTTCCAATAAAAGACATCATCTCACACACCTTGTTTCTCTAATATCCATGGACCAACAAGGCTACAACAACACTGCAAATTGCAGTCTAACATGTTACATTACATGAGTTTTGAAAAATAGCCAATAGTACAATGAGGATGGATGTTTATTTCCCAATTAAAATTCATCTCAATTACAGTAGTACCTCAGAGTTATGAACACCTTGGGAATGGAGGTTGTTCATAACTCTGAAATGTTCGTTTGTTCATAACTCTGAACAAAACATTATGGGTGTTCTTTCAAAAGTTTACAACTGAACATTGACTTAATACAGCTTTGAAACTTTACTATCCAGAAGAAAAATGCCACTTTCCCTTTATTTTTTAATAGTTTACATTTAACACAGAATTGTACTATATTTGCTTTTTATTTATTTATTTATTTATTTATCTCTGCTGCTACCTGATTGTGCACTTCCAGTTCCAAATGAGGTGTGTGGTTGACTCGTCAGTTCGTTACTCTGGTGTTAGTAAATCTGAGGTTCTACTGTACTGTATAAAAATATCAAATGCTATTTTTGGTATGTTTTTTGGTTGTCTATGTTCTTTTCTTACTCTCTTGGTGATCAGTTCTGGTGCCTTAGCTTTTACATTTTTAGATAAATTATAACGGAGGATTATGATGCAGATATCACATAAAAATACTTCAATAAATAACACATATTTATATAGCATTTTTCATCTTGACAGAATGTCCAGGTTCTGAATAATGCCTTGTTGTGTATGACTTCAACCCTAATACATGCCGCTCATATACCTTCCACAAGTGCTAATTAGTGTTAGGCATGGTAATGGCTAGAGAAGCAGGAACTTCTCATATTTAAATTAAAGAACATTAATTCTTCTAATGTCCTGCTGAAGGAGCCCTATCACAGCAAAGAAATTATGCCATTTAAATGGATAGGTGGGCATAACAGAGCCATTTATAAAAAATATTAGTTGGGTTTGACATTTCAGAGTGGCCCGACAGTATGGCAGATATGTGGTAAGAAACATTCTGAGGATGTGTGTGATGTACATTTTGCCAGGGAATAGTCTTTCCAAATCTGAGTTTCTTCGCACATTTTTATATGCAGACAAAAAGCAGAGCATTTGATCCTAGTCACTAAAGGAGTAGCTAGCATATTTTGCCACTGCGGTGGGGATAGGGGACAGAGATTAAAATAGACGCAAACAGGAGGAGAAGCTACAGGTTTCTACAGTATGTTAGCAACAAGAAGAAGGTCAGGGAAAGTGTGGGACAGTTACTGAATGGGGGAGGTAACCTAGTGCAGATGATGTGGAAAAAGCTGAAGTACTCAATGCTGCTTTTTTTTGCCTCGGACTTCACAAACAAGGTCAGCTCCCAGACTGCTGCACTAGGGAGCACAGTATGGGGAGGAGGTGAGCAGCCCTCAGTGGTGAAAGGTGCTGAGGCAGTTGAGGGTGGGAGTGCTGAGGGAGTTGGCTGGGTCTCCTACAGTATTCTTGCCAGCAAGTTAAAAAAAGTATGGATTGGATAAATGGACTATAAGGTGGATAGAAAGCTGGCTAGATCGTCTGTCTCAACAGGTAGTGATCAACAGCTCAATGTCTAGTTGGCAGCTGGTATCAAATGGAATGCCCCAGGGGTCTGTTCTGTGGCTGGTTTTGTTCAACATCTTCATTAATGATCTGAATGATGGGATGGATTGCACCCGCAGAAAGTTCGCAGATGACACAAAGCTCGGGGGAGAGGTAGATACACTGGAAGGGA
Organism: Malaclemys terrapin pileata; assembly: GCF_027887155.1. NCBI lineage: Eukaryota > Metazoa > Chordata > Testudines > Emydidae > Malaclemys > Malaclemys terrapin. The sequence goes on along the minus strand of NC_071509.1, from coordinate 39,330,056 downwards.
GGGATAGGGTCCAGAGTGACCTAGACAAATTAGAGGATTGGGCCAAAAGAAATCTGCTGAGGTTCAACAAGGACAAGTGCAGAATCTTGCACTTAGGATGGAAGAATCCCATGCACTGTTACAGTCTGGGGTTTGACCGGCTAAGTGGCAGTTCTGCAGAAAAAGACCTGGGGATTACGGTGGACAAGAACCCAGATATGAGTTAACAGTGTGACCTTGTTGCCAAGAAGGCTCACGGCATATTGGGCTGGATGAGGAGGAGCATTGCCAGCAGATCGAGGGAAGTGATTATTCCCCTCTATTTGGCACCGGTGAGGCCACATCTGGAGTATTGTGTCCAGTTTTGCGCCCCCTACTACAGAAAGGATGTGGACACACTGGAATGAGTACAGTGGAGGGCAACAAAAATAATTAGGGGGCTGGGGCACATGACTTATAAGGAGAGGCTGAGGGAACTGGGCTTATTTAGTCTGCAGAAGAGAAGAATGAAGGGGATTTGATAGCAGCCTTCAACTACCTGAAGGGGGGGTTCCAAAGAGGATGGAGCTAGACTGTCCAAAGTGGTGGCAGATGACAGGACAAGGAGCAATGGTTTCAAGTTACAGTGGGGGAGGTCTAGGTTGGATATTAGGAAAATCTTTTTCACTAGGAGGGTGGTGAAGCACTGGAATGGGTTATCTAGAGACATGGTGGAATCTCCATCCTTAGACAAAGCCCTGGCTGAGATGATTTAGTTAGGGTTGGTCCTGCTTTGAGCAGGGGGTTGGACTACATGACCTCCTGAGATCTCTTCCAACCCTAATCTTCTATGATTCTATTCTCTCACGGGATTAGCTAAGAAAGAGTGGGAATGCTGCTCTGCCAAACCAATGAGAGAAGATGCTCTCCCTCTGTTTTTGTCAGAGAAAGGAAAGCTGGACTCCTCCACACTTCCCTTTACTTTAATCTTTGCATGTAGACTTCTCCTTGCTGTCACTAGCAAAGCATAGATGTTAAAGCATCTGGATGTTCACTTGCTGCCTGTTACCTGCTACAAAGAATATAGGAGTACTTGTGGCACCTTAGAGACTAACAAATTTATTAGAGCATAAGCCATAGTGGACGTGTGCTACAACCCACTTCTTCGGATGCATATGCATATGCATCCGAAGAAGTGGGTTGTAGCCACGAAAGCTTATGCTCTAATAAATTTGTTAGTCTCTAAGGTGCCACAAGTACTCCTATTCTTTTTGAGGATACAGACTAACACGGCTGCTACCCTGAAACAAAGAATATAAGCATTCTGTTCCAGATTCATGCTTGAATGCATGCCACTGGTGAATGAATACTTGATACACATGCTCAGAGAGATCTTCTTTGCAACAATGCCTCACACGTCCACTATGGCTTCATAGACAGCACTGTTTGCTATCACTTTCTAATATCACCTTCAGCTGTAACATTTTTATTGTTGTTGTTTTTAATTAAATTGCATCCTGATGGAATACACAATAATAACATTACTTTCTTGATGACCATAGGATCAGTGCACAGTTTTGCACCAGGCATCCCACTGAAATCTTGACGAGTACCATACACATTCTGGTACTTCAGTAATGCACAATAAATAAGCTGCCATTACAAAAAACAGACTTTCATTTTCAGGCTAATCATAAAATAGAAATTCTAGCAGTAGATCCAGAGTTAATCATTACATTTTTAATAGCTCTATCCTCGGGACAGTTTTATCTTTCAAATATCTTGGTATTTGGATTGATCAATCACTTAAGCTTACATGCTATACATACTGAATAGTGAAGAATAAAAATAAGTCTCTATTTTGAAGTTCTACAGTGAGGAATATACTTCTGAGGGAATTCTGCACCACGGCATAATGCAAAATTTGTACATAATTAATGTTCTGCACAGAATTTCATTTTTCCCTGCAGAATTGGTGCTGCAGAGCTGTTGGCCAATACTAGGGGCTCCTGGACCCCGCAGAGCCTGGCTCCTGGACCCTGCAGAACCTGGCTCCCCAGCCCACGAATAGAGAACACTGCCAGTGGGAGGGAGAGCTTGAGGGTTCCTGGCAGCTGCAGTTCCCAACATGCCCTGAAGGAAGGAGGCGGCATGCAGGAAACTCCATACAAGCCTGGGACGCAGCATCAGGCTGTTTCTTCTTCTGGATGCCCGGGCTGGGGGAGGGGTAGGTGTTTGGCCCTGCAGCTGGGCTCTGGAGGGTCGGGGGGGAGGTATGAACTCAGGGGCCACACACAGCCCCCTCGCGCACTCCCCCAATACCCTCTCCCCATACACACAGACTCCTACAGCACCCTCCAAATACCTTCTCCAAGTACACACAGACACCACTCTGGCACCCCCCAAATACACACTTCCAGTACAGAGGGTCCTGTGGCACCTTTAAGACTAATAGAAGTATTGGGAGCATAAGCTTTAGTGGGTAAGAACCTCACTTCTTCAGATGCCGCAGAAGTGAGGTTCTTACCCATGAAAGCATATGCTCCCAATACTTCTGTTAGTCTTAAAGGTGCCACATGACCCTCTGTTGCTTTTTACAGATTCAGACTAACATGGCTACCCCTCTGATACTTGACTTCCAGTACACATACCCTTCCAGCACCCCCAACTGTACCTCCCCCTCCAGTTTCCTCTTCCCCCCCTCCTCTAAGTGGGAACCTCTATATGGCAACCCTATGGGGACAGGGAGAAAAAAACTGACTAAAAAAACAGAGAGGCAGAGTTTTCCCCCAAAGTGTGTCCAGCTGGCACCTGTGACAAATTCACAGTGAAGCTCCAAACAAAAACATAACAGAGAAAAAGGGACTGGGTTGTCATATGGGTTTCTTTAACTCTCTACTCCTGGGGGAATCTTTTTTGCTGTCTGTATTTTTACAGACATACTAGCTGACAGATATTTGGAAATAAATTACCAAAATAACTGAAACTGGCAGGATTATATTGTGTTATTTTGACAAAAATATGCAGAATTTTAAAATATTATGTGCAGAATTATTAATTTTTTGACACAGAATTCCCCCCAGGAGTAAATAGAATAGTTAAATGCAATGGTTGGAAAATAAGTGTTTCAGATGTCTTGATTTAACCATAATAATGCCTAGTTAACAGATGATTATCTAAAATAGTGGACTCATCTTAGTGATGTTGACAAACAAGTAGAGTTTTTAATGAAGAGGTGGGATTTTATTCTAGAGGTGGGATTTTCAAAAGTGGTTAGTATTGGCCAAACTCTGCTCCCACTGAAGCTAAGGGTGGAAATTTCACCATTGGCTTCAGTAGGAGCAGCGTTTGGCCAATACAAAGCACTTTTGAAAATCCCACCTCTAGAATAAGCATAAGTCAAGTGCTTCGTTAAAAGCTCTACTTGTTTGTCGACATCTTTATTACCCGTACAGTGACCTTAATTGCTATTATATTAACAGAATTTTGACTAGATCTATTTATTAGCTCCCAAATTATAAGCATTCACTTGTTATACATAGTTTGTGGTAAGTAATATTAAGTAGTGCTCTAGATCAGTGAATGTAGCTGATGTCATACATTCTGAAAGTGTGAAACCACATAGATCAATTAGCCTCTGTTGTCATTACCAACTGACAGCAATACCATTATTAATTTAGAAGTTGTAGTCACATGAGTAGCCTCACTATTTGGGTAAATCTGGTTAGGGACTTTCAGAGATTATGCAAGCTGTACATTTCACCAAGGGCTAGCCTGCATTGTAAATGTTCGCTTCTTCATACATTTTATGAAAGCCAGAAGCAACCATTATGATTGTATATTCAGAAAAATTGAAACAATTAAAATCATTGTAATAAAATACAAAACCGTAAATTCTTCTAGTTCTTTTTCAGGCTGTTTTTCTGTATACTTAACTTTTAGTGCTTCTTCATTTTTGGCATTTGACTTTGAATATTTAACAATGGGATTCCATGTAAACTTTTTCTCCAAACTCAGCATCCTCCCTCCTTGAATGTGCTATGTATCTGTGGAAACTTGCCAGGCACATGAAAGGAGATCCTATGTCCCAGCATGATGAAGGAAATGGAAAAAGAGGAGAGAGAGGTTCACACAAATACATTTTCCAAAACACTCCTGAAATCATGGACAGTTTAAATTAACTGCATAAGCAGCTTCTGCACATCTTTAACCTGTGCTGCTCTCACAGACGTTGGCAACATCATAGGGTTCATATTTTCAGATGGTTGAACATTCTTGGACAAAGTTCTCAGTGTATTGGGCTCAAACAGCACAAATGTAGAGCATGCACACCTTCTCTTTTCAGTCTTATTTTAATCAGACAGTACACTGGTCTTCTGGCCATTGCAAGAAACCAACTACTCTCCATTTATATTTAATTCTCTGTTCTCGTTCAATACCACTGCAGTGCAGGATTTGATGCTGCTTTTCTGGGTTCTTTGAAAGGTCTTGAGTGATAGTTTGGAGTGGAGTTGTGGGTCTCTTCCTCCTTTGCACTAACTCTTTCACTGTTTCTTTGTACGCTACAAGGAAACAAAACAAGTCAAGCTACATCCACTGCACATCAAGCCATATTAAAATGAATGCTGGAATGGGTCAGTGCTAACGGGCCAATTCAATCAAGGTGGATGTGGCCTATTCTCAGCAGTTGACAAGAAGGTGTGAGTATTAACAGAGGAAAAATTACTTTTTGTAGTGACCCATCCACTCCCAGTCTTTGCTCAGGCCTAATTTGATGGTGTCCAGTTTGCAAATTAATTCCAGTTCTGCAGTTTCTCATTGAAGTCTGGTTTTGAAGGTTTTTTGTTGAAGAATTGCCACTTTTAAGTCTGTTATTGAGTGTTGGGAGACAGGCCAGTCCTCACTTACAGACAGCCCCCAACCTGAAGCAAATACTCACCACCAACTACACACCACACAACAAAACCACTAACCCAGGAATCAATCCCTGCAACAAACCCTGTTGCCAACTCAGTCCACATATCTAGGACCATCATAGGACCTAACCACATCAGCCACGCCATCAGGGGCTTGTTCACCTGCACATCTACCAATGTGATATGTGCCAGCAATGCCCCTCTGCCATGTACATTGGCCAAACTGGACAGTCTCTACACAAAAGAATAAATGGACACAAATCAGACATCAAGAATTGTAACATTCAAAAAACAGTAGGAGAGCACTTCAATCTTGCTGGACACTCAATAACAGACTTAAAAGTGGCAACGTGTCTTTCCTTTATGTTAGACATTCTATAATTCTGTAACTGAAACTCCTACAAACTCATGTTCTCCAATATCTGTGATCAAGCATTCCACTAATTTTATACTTAGGTTTGGCAGAATTCAATTTTTATTTTTTTATATTTTGACAGATATCAGTGTTTATTAGTAAGCATTTTTTTTTAGATTTTTATCAATTTAAATTTTCACTGTTGTTCAAAAGTATGGGTTTTAAGCATTTTTTTCCATCTTTAGCTGTTTAAATATTCACAGTTGCAGGAAATTATGGAAGAGTCAGACAGTAATTATTTAATGACAATAGACTTAAAGATTCAAAAAGTTAAACTGTATAACCATCAAATCACAAATTGTCAACATCACATATCAAAATATACAAAATAAATATCCTTAAATCAAATTCTACTAATTTCTTGAACATCATTTTTCTTACTTTGCTTATCTGTAAATTGCTGTTGTTATCAATGGAAATATTTTTGTCGGTTTAGTGAAATTGACATTTGCTGACATTTACCAATTAAAAAATCCTCCCAAGCCTATTAATAGTGTAGCAAAAATGGTACAATTAGGTAATCAATAATGGGATTGAAGAAATACATTTGACATGGGAACTCACAGGAGAGGCTAATGGCTTCATCAGATACATGTTCAAGACTAGGGCTTCTGGCGCACTGACAAAGTGATGTGAAGTGGAGTGTTCTGATGAGAAAGTCAGCACATCTGGATCCAACAGGATCATCCCAGTATATGGAGATCCTACTATGGTGTAGAACCAGTTCAAAGATTCCTCTGCCACCTCCTCCATGCTGGCAGTATAGTAGGCATGGCCAGAGGAAAAGAAAGGGCAGCTGGGATGCCTTTATATTGGACTGCTCACTAGATGCTATTTTGGCCCCTTCAAAGTAATCAGCCCTGAACACAGTGTCCCAGCATCAGGGAATTACAAAGCTGAGCTTTGTCACTTATGCACCACTTACTCCTCCCCCACCTCTCAGCTTGCACTATGTGCCCTTTCACCACAGCTTAACATCTGGCCCAGCCATTAGCTCACTAACAGGATGACAAACAAGCAAGGGACACTTGAGGCATTTTATTTAATAGACATGTTCACTGAATTTTATCAGGATTCCTTTGCTGAAAGAGAGAATGGATGAACGAGGACAACACGCTTGCCCAACACCCACGGACATATTGACTGTAAGCTCAGGGAGGCTGTGTAAATGACACATGCCAGCTGTCTGGTAGGGTAATGATTTTGACTGACAAGCCAGGCACATCTTCTAGCAACAATAGTTCAATCTGTTCAGGGAGGAATTAAGAAACACAGGGAATTAAAATGGGCTGGAGAAAGCTGATTGACATTCTTGCTTGTTTTTCTGAAAGGAGTGTTAATTCCATATTATTGTTAATGTTGCATTTTTTTTTTTTAGCTGTCCTTATTCATGCTAACAGGAACTATGTGGATGTTGTAAATAAAACAAGTAATAGACTAGGAAATAGCTCATACCCACATTTTTTTGTCTCTCAACTAAGAAGGAACTCAGTTATAAAGTCCAAGTCTATCCTGGTTGCTCAGGAGCTCAGATATTTATATACTATTTTAAAAAGAGGGAACAGCTCCCTGAGAATTTGTTCCTTTGAATTGTGGCATCAGTATCTGTCTATTTATTGAGGCATTCCCTGACACTACTTGCCCCATTTATTCCCACCACTTGTACAGTCTGGGAACTGAATTTTTTTTCCACCTCATTATTTGAGAATTGAACTAAGCCTCATCTATTGCATATTAACAGGATACTCTTGTATAGAGAGAAGTCAGCTGCGGGGAGATAAAGTTCTCATCTCCTGTGCCATTAAAGGCATTTTTTTACATAGGGACAAATCCTGCCCCTACATTCATCGTTTCAGAGCCTTTCCTGGAAGCACAGTGGTGCATTTACACTACATGAAAAGAGAAGCTAGGGTTGCCAGGAACTGCACAAGGGATGAGCAATGTGCTTCACCTATATATCACAGTCCTTAGCTGGTTTTGAGGCAGAGTAATGGTAGGGCTTGAGCATGCCTCTGAATCTGTGCAGTGCCCCTCCCAACCACATAGGCAAGTCACTAAGGAGAGGATTTGCTCCTCAATGAAGAGGCCTGAACAGTAACATTTGGCCTTTCATAGCCTGATATTTTGAGCAAGAGTGGACTTTTGCATTTGCATTTCTCCCAAGTTTTTTGATGTAAAAGAAAACTCTCCCAAACATTCACAATTTAGGAACATTTTGGGAGTGCAAAATAATCTGTGATGGAACAGCAAAACAACTCCCTGCTTTCACACAGCTCTAGTTCCTATAAACAGCCAGAAAGTATGAAAAGAACGAAAGATGCTTTTTTATAGTCCTTTTAATATATTCCTTAAAATTCAAACTGACTGCTGCTCTGGCTGCAGTTAAAATGCTCCCAGGTGGCACAAAGAAATGAATTGCAGAACAGCGGCGTATGTGATAAGGTGTCAGCCCCAGTATTATTCTTAATCAAGTGAAGTCATGATTTCCAGCCTTGCTGGCAATATGATTCTCACCCTCTAGGGCCTTCTCTGGTGAGATTATAAGTGTGAATATCTCAGAGGATTGGGTTCTTTGGTGACTGTTTTCTATCATTTGGGTATCTGTTTGGGACCACTTTTGCCAAAAACCACTGACAATTAACTGCATCCACCAGGATAAAGCTTTTCCTAACATAGAATGGTAACACACCTCATTCACTTATTGAGTCAGGGAAATATCATGTGTTCTGTTCTATTCAGTTTCATGATAACAATTAGTGATTGCTAAAACTCAAATGATATAGTTTGAGAAAGGATCCAAAAGTTTAAATTCTTTTCTGATGTTTATCCAAATGTCTTGGGCCTTTAAATCGGGCTGTCTCATAAGATTTTTAGTTATTTCCTGGTTTTAGCTAGATAGGAAATGATCCAAGAACAATCCTGCAAACCTTTGTTATTCAAGTAGTCCCATAGAAATCATCTGGATTACTCACATGTGTAAATCGTATGGTTACTACTTGTATTTTGTTGGTCTTAATTCTTATCTCAGCTACAGATAGGAAGTCTGGGGGCTCATAAAATGGAAAAACAAATTCAACTGAATTTTGCAGTCCTGGAAAAATAGTTTTGGCACTATTTGGTTAGAATTTCTGAAAAAAAAAGGTTGAGTTGGTTGTTTGGGACCTGAAGTGCTAGTTCTAGGTGTATAGATTCATTTTCTTGGCAGCTCCTGAACTGATTTAATTTCTATCCACATCCACTTTTATTCTTCTGCTCTTGGACAGCATATATAAACTGCAGTTCTGCCAATAAGCCAAAGTTCTGCCCTGTGGGTGGTCTTGTGTGCAAGGAGAGATGTCCCCTTTGAGGTAATGTTAGGCTTCCCTCTGAAGCAGGCCATCTTTATTGGTTGGTGTGAGGGAGGAGGGTCCATGATACCGCTATCTCCTCCTCACTGTTCAGTCATTCTCCGGGGGGGTAAGTGTCGTTAGAAGAACAAGGATTGCAACTATGGTTGGTTCCTGCACAGGAAGCACAAGTGGGAGTTGGGCAGGATGGGCTTCCTGAGTCCTCTCAGCCTTATACACCCACATAGGGCCTGGCCAAAGTCTGACTCTCAAAATGTACAGTCAAAGTGTGGTGTTTGGCATAGCTGCACCACTACAGTTAGACCTTAGAAAGAATTTGCCTGTTCATTCAGGTACTTCTGTGGTCTCCAGCTTCAATAAAATCTAAGCACCTTCCAAGCATTTATGTTTTTTATCCTCCTGTGAGATGTAGGGAAGCAGTATCCATAAAGTATTTATACTGCCATTTGACACACAAATGGATGTAGTGTATTGTTATATTGGAAAGACTACAACTGTGGGGAGAATGGAGGGCTAAAGTCTGCTTTTAGTTACACCAGTGCAAATCCAAAATATATCCAGGGAAGCCACTGGCAAATGAGAGAAAATATTTAAAAAATAAATGACTAATACATTTTGATGCAGAGTAATAATATTGTATGACATGCTAGACAACTAGAGTAAATTAAAAGTACTGAAGCTGCATTGTGCTTTAAATTGGGGAATTAATTTTGCTATACCAGTTTTGTACTGGTTTCAGAAGTGGATTTACTTCTGATTTTATACCACTGTAAATTAATCATTTTCTATGTGTTTTGTTCTTCAGAGAGTCTTGGGAAAACTGAAAACTAAGGGTTGCCAGGAGAAAACATGAAGGAAACTTTCAGCTGTGGTGATTGGGATCATACTAACCCTGTGAAAGTCTGTATGATATTGTTTGGTATATTATGCCGCTCCTGGGATTTGGAAACAATGTATATAACAATGGTTCCGAAGTTACAAATGAAAGTGTTACATATAATGCTACAGAAATAAACTGCAAGCAACTTTTCAGTTCATGATTTTTGCAATGTAATGCATCCTGGGAGAGTTGTTTTAGAAGTGAACACTGGAAGTTTAACACTGAACTCTAGAGTAAGAGACAACAAGCATTTCGCATTTCTGATACTGGATTTCAATTGTGTTTTGTGAGATATTAAAAAAAAAAAAACCCTTTGTTCCTTCGTATTTAATTGATGTCTAATATTTGGCAATGATACATAAAATTTAATTTGACAACAACACGTGTTTCTCTTTCCAAAGAGAAGAATGGTATTAATGGATGGGGATATTAGCATGCTTATTGGCCTCTAATTTCCAAAAGCGGTGCATGAATAGCAGCTCCTGTGGGGATGAATCAATGAAAAGGTTGGTTAGGGAAAACTGGTTGGTTCTCCATGGAACATTGTGCTGGAAGCAGCAGAACTTTTATGGATTACACTGTAGCCTATTTTACTTCATGCAGTTCTACAACTACTTGTGGGTGTGCCTAGAGCTGCACAGTATTTATTGCCTTACTTCAATTATTTTTATTTTTACTGCAAGATCTTTTATATTTTTCCTCCCTGTTTTCAGGTGTAATTTGTACCTCCTAAACACTAGCTTCTGCTTTAATTTGCACAAGTGTATGTACTTGGAGTAACTCAGTTTTGCACTAGTGTAATTCCGAGCAGAAGCTGTCAATGGATAAATTGATGGTACTAATCTAATTCCTTTTGCATCTCTCTGATTTGTGACTGCAGTGAAAATAGAAGTGCAAAAATGTGGGTGCAAGGCTTGTAGGCATAACTTAAATCTGCAGCAGACAAGGTGCCCTTCTGATAAGTTACCCCATAGCATAAAGGTATCTTGAATTTATATAATTTTATTATCCATTCTTTCCAATATTTTAGTGGTGGTGTTTTGTTTCATTTTGGAATGCAGCTGAAATTAACATGGTTATTTTCTCTTCAATTGCATCTGCGCTAAGTTATCTATGTTTTCACTGTGCCAAGACACCATTATTTATACAGCACTGTCATTGATTCATATCAGCTTTGGGAATAGTGTCTGTTGCTATCTTACAGGGACTCCAATGACAGTAGAGGCAGCACAAAACATTGCATTTTTACAGTCTCTACAAAAGGTATTCTGATGTTACTTCTCTTTTATTTATTTATTGGCAACTGAGGTAGATTTAAAGTAAAATATTCATTACTTGGAGAATTTACCCATCACATTACAACAGTTTTAATACAGGTTAAGTTTGTCATGGTTTTAATCTCCAATGACCATTTAAAATAATAAAATAACTATACTGTATATTGTCACTGAAGTCAAGTTCCTTTACTCTTCCAGTATCTTTAATCTGACCTCCAATATTACTGCCCTTTTGAATGATAGACTCTGATTCTTCCTTTATTTGGGTATGTTAAAACAACCACTCCTTCACTGCTTGTTCCAAAGCTTTTGTTAGTCCCCATCATCTGTACCTGCCTTCTATTTTGTTTAAAAGTCAGTGTTGCCAAACATCTTGGAGGAAAACATGCTTTGGTTTCTATTGAAGCTGTGCTCAGCACTTCTCAAAAGACATTTGGCACTACACAGGATTGGACCCAAAACTGGAAAAACTATATCCGCAGTTGAAATCGATTGGATGCTTTTTCTACTCAATAAATCTGGCAAACATTATGGCTCAGGTTTTTGTCCTACAGAATTGTGACAGAGTTGTCCAACATAGAAAGTACTGATTCTCAGGGTGCTGATTTACAAAAAGAGTTAAATGAACAATATACATTGTTTGCATCAAAGCCCTCTAATTTCTAAGAAGAAATGGGAAAGTAGAAGCCAGTTACTGGATGTGTTTTTTAGGGTTTTTCTTCTTTCCTTGTGTCACTTGCCCAGGTTCTAAATAACAAGGATTTAAGTACACTAATTATTGTAGGCCTGGAAGAGGATTTATAGCTGTAAAGATCCATTCTGAGGCAGGTGGAGGGGACTGATTGGCCAGAACATACTAGGGGATTGGCTCAGGAACTATTAAGTCTGTTGTAGTCCTAAGGGACTCAGCCTAATTTGGAATTTTCTTTGATAGATGTCTGCTTTAGCTCTAAGGCTCTGACTCAGTTTGGAATGCAATCTAGGCTGAGGCGAGCTCCAGCCCTCAAGGTTTTATTCCAGACTGGGAACTTAATATTGCACAGGAGCTCCTTTCAGCCTGGGAGTATTGCATAACTTGGAAGCTCACTTGGGCTTGGAAGACTGATTTACTCAGTTGCTATCTGAAGCTTAAGGAGCTTACTTTAGTCTTGAGATCTATCAGATTCCAGTTAATGGTTGCATTTAGAACACTTCCTACCCATAATGAGGGAACTTGTTGTTACTGAAATCAATATATTTGAAAATGTAGAAAAACATCCAAAAATATTTATAATCAGTTTGAATTGGTATGCTATAATTGTTTAATAGCATGATTAAAACTGTGATTAATCAAGACTTTTTTTAATCTCGTGATTAATTGCAATTTTTTTAAACTGTTTGACAGCCCTAATTTATATAGCCTCCAAAAGGTACTAGCCACTTTACAAAGCAACATCTGGGAGGACAATTAACAGAATAGGGATGGGGTCTGAAAAAGTAAATGACTGAGCACATGTTGATAGTCAGTATGTCTTTGTAGTTTTTTTTTCCTTCCTCTATTTTTACATTCTACTTGATCAGGACATACAGATGCATAAGGACAGATGAAGTGATGGATATAAGCAGCAGGCCACAATTTTATTAACTCTGTGGAGGGGTACTAAGTTTTCTTCCCTGTGTGCCCCAACTTGTGTGTACCAAACATTTAAATGGATCCAATGCAGGTGTGCTACAGGGCTCCCACCACAACCCATAACTCAGGGTAGACTTTCTTAACTCTACCCATAGGATTCATCTCACCCAAACACATCCTTTCACCCTCCCTCCATAACCACCACTTCCTCCCCTCCGCCCCCACCAAAAAAACAAAAAACAAATCTCAGCCTGTGAAGGCTTCAAATTTTCCTTTTTCCCAGAGACACAAAGTCCACCAGTGAATCCAGATCTCTCTTAATTCTGGGAGCTGACCCTTTGGCCTTTTTTCCCCACAGTGTACATTAGCTGCAAATTCCAATAAACTAACCATTCTTACCAATTACTAGCATGATCTTCTAAGTTCTAGTCCTATTTAACCTAACTGTACCTCCAGCATGCTGTGAGGAAGGTGAAAACAATCTAACAGACTTCTGGCATTGCTGGGAAAAAATCTTTCCTGACTTCCAAAACAGATGATGGGTCAGATCTGGAGCATCCCTATGGCAGGGCTGGAGGCTGGAGCAACTGAAATGGAGTGAGAATACCAAAAGACCTGAACAAAGGTTTACGTTAAAGAGACAGGGAGGGTGAATGAGGGGCCAAAATAAAATGATCATTCATACGTGATCAATTTTTTCATTTTTGCATATGAATGGTTTATTAAATTGTTGATAAAGTGAAAGGGAAAATACGGCATCCATGTTCCAAAATTGGGCTACAACAGGGAAATCCCCAGAAGCACCTTCCTACCATCCTTCTAAATACACCTCTACCCCGATATAACGCGACCCGATATAACACTAATTCGGATATAACGCGGTAAAGCAGTGCTCTGGGGGAGCGGGGGCGGGACTGAGCACTCCAGCGGATCAAAGCAAGTTCGATATAATGCGGTTTCACTGTAAGATTTTTTGGCTCCCGAGGACAGCATTATATTGGGGTAGAGGTGTACCTAGTGAGTGGCCCATGTGGCTCAGGAAGGGGAAAGGTGGGCAACCCAACATCCTCCCCCTAGACATCTCAGGTAAAGTTGGAAGAGATTTCCTGAAAGACATGGTCTGTCTGTGTTAGGTGTGGGGGTGGGCTCTAAGACATTTGGATGCTGCACAGCCCAGATCTCCCAGTTAATCTGTTTCAATTCCTTAGGTGCCAACCCCTGTTGATAGACCTTCCAGGACAGTTGTGCCAATTTGAACTGCACAATTTGAATTGCACAATTTGAACTGTGCAGGACTCATTCGTGTCTAGTTAATAACTCTACTCTTATGAAAAATACCACAGAACTTTACTCTCCAGCCCAGAGGTAAGACACCCTGTTACATTACACACACACCCCTTAAAACCTTGCACACCTCTGGGCAAGTTCTAACAGAAAATGTGTTTTCTCCATCTCACCCTGCCTTCCCCACCCCTTTTACTTATGTCACCAGCCCCATGAAGACACAGTCTGGGTCTATAGGGTTTCCAGCTCCCTTCAAGTTCACTTACCAATCACATGCAAGCAATCTTGCTCTTCAAGTGCTGCCTGGCATTAATCCATTAGCTTCTCCCATGTACCCTGAGGAGGAGCTTGGGCTACCCATGCTTCCCTTGTCATCCCTGGGGTCATCATTTGGGTGCCCACCATCACCCCACTGGGCATTGTCTGAGATCCAAACAGCTGGGTTCCTACTTCCTCCCTTGTGGGCCCTGATTAGGTTTCCTGTATCTCCCAAATGAGCACCTACACCTCAAGAGTCCCTTCCATGTGGGGCAAATCCAGCTCTGAGGTTCACCCATCCTTTGCTTCCTTTGTTTCACCCATTTAGGGTGCTAGGCCCAAAGTTTCTCCCTCCTCTGTGGAGTAGGTCAGAACCACTTCCTCTACCAGTCCCTTTCCTGATATGTAGGAATTCACCAATACTTGCTAGCAAATTGAGTACTATGCCAGCATTCTCTGGACTGCTCTGTGGATTACATCCCACTCCTGATGCAACCCTTTCTTCTGTCCTCAGCTCATGGTTTCTACCCCTCCCAATACCAATCCATAAGAGGGCAAGCGTTCTGCTTAGTCCTCTTCTCTCACAATAAAAACAGAGCTCTGGGGACATGTCCCCTCCCAATATAGATAGCCTGTCTGGATGGGACCCCAACCACCCCTCCTGGCTAAAATAGCAACCCACAAAGTCATGCTTCATGAAGGGACATTTTCTTTGAATGTTCCCTGCTTTCCTACAACAAAAAGCTTACTACTAGTATGGCCTTTATACCATCCCCCGTGCACCAGGAAACTTTGCCCCTTGGTGACAATAAGAATTTTAGTGGTCACTCATCCAAGGCATGATAGTTCAGGTTAGCGCCTACTTTTTTCCTCTGTTGACTTCACTGCCCTTAGGGTATCCTAGGTACCAGCTTCTTTTTAATATCAGGCACAGCAGATCTGGCCCATTGTTCCAGCCCCTTTGCCTTAAAATTGGCCTCTGACACCATTGAGTGTCAAAACCATTTTACCCAGATAGACTGTGCAGGAGCTGCTCTAACACAAGTAAGTCAATTACTGGTATTAAAGAATCCATGTCCAGGCTTAGCCACCAGTCCCACAGTTGCCAACTACTGCACAGGGCAATGCTCCTTGCAAAAACAGCTCTGTCCAAAACATCTGCTGGTTCCTTCCACTGTAAGCCCCAGTAAATCTAAGACGGCCACTTTTAGATCAGGATATGAGCTTGACTGGGTATCACTCAGGGCTCTGTATGCATCTTGGGCCTCTCCAGTCTGGTGGCCTAGGTGGATTCTTCCCAACCAGTCACCTGAGCAAGTCACTCAGAATTACAGAGAAAAACTTCTACATTGTACCCCAGGCCCAACTTCACTAGTACTGGGTCAGGTCTACCTTGTCTAATCTTCCTGCCCCCTCCTACCCACCACCCGAGTCTCTAAGGCCTGTTTGCTGAAGTGCTGTAACAACTGCTCCTGTTGCTGATATTGCATCTCCTGCCACTGTTGTTGGGAGGTAAAGCATATTTCCTGCTCTTTCTGTTGGTTTTGCAATAGTTGCAGGAGGAGCTCTGAGTTTTCTGTTGCTGCTCCATTAATAGGCAGATAAACTCTTCCATCATCAATCTTTTAGGGTTGGCCTCTGTGGGATTATTTGCCTTCTTAGCTAGAGGGGGTTCAGAGATCCTGCCAAATACACACATTGTCATACCATAGCCACCACCCACCTCTATTTCCCCTTTACCAGGAAACTGACAAAAATTCCAGACACCTTCTGAGCCCCAAATCCTTTAATTCATTCTTCATAAATCTAGCAACAGCTTGTCCAAAACAAACATTTTTTAACAGTTCCAGCACCACACCATCTCTTCCCTAGTTTGTTGCCAGGCCTTTTACTTCTGACAATCCCAGCTACTTCTCCCTAATCCTGATTACCTACAGCTTCCTGATGTCTTTTATATTTGAAATACCTGATTCCCCCTCAGGTGGGGCTTGACTTGTAATCAGGGTGGGTTTACCTCCTGGCTCTCTAGCTCACATGAAAGCCACCCTGCTGCAGTTTCATTTAGATTATTTACCACTGCACTTTTATATTCAACATCCTGGGCAATGTTTATATAGACACATGTTCTTTTTATAATCATTGAGGTTTAATTTGATTTCCTCATATCCAGTTTAAGGGAGACAAGATTAGGTAGGAGGGATAATGAGGAGATTCAGCAGCAGAACTGATATGGATTTCGGGCAAGGACACCAGAATAGTCTCAAGGTTTCATTCAGTCTTGCAGGATGACTGAACCAGAATATTGGATAAATCTTAGCAAAAATAGTAGCATGACCTAGGGAGAGAAACTAGCACAGATGAATGGAACACAGTTTGCCAAACAGTCAGTAGATTAATTAAAGAAATGAAATTGAAAAATAAAAATTAGTCTACTAAGTATTCCAAACTCCAGAAGGCATGACTACTTTGCACTGAATCAGATGGCATCTGATGACCTTCTAAAACAGAACTGGGTAAATATTTACTTCTCTCTGTGTGTATATTTAAAAAGTATGAGTTGAGTTTCTCTCTGTTCACTTAAATCTGCAATGAATTTTGGCCCTGTCTGTTTTATCAGTGTCCCTCATGACAATTGTTGTCAGATATGTCTGTTGAATTGTGGAGCCCTGTTACGCATTTGGAATCTGAAGACAAGCTTCAGTCAACATTTTCAAATCTGGCTACCAAAAGTTAGATATTTTAACTAAAGACATCCATCGGAGCTGGGCTCCTCTGAAAAAAGCATATACATAGGATCCTCAGTCTCCTATAATAGTGTTATGCTGAAAGCTGCTAATGGCTGCCAGAAGCTCAAAGAAAATCACTGAGCTCACTAAAGTCAATGGAGAAAGCTTGTCATACCCAAAAAGGCTCAACAAAAAGATCAAACAAGCTCCTTTATACATGTTAAAACTACTGCACACGATGCTGGTGAAGGCCCAAGGAAACGGACCAGGTAGCAGGCAAGAGTTAACCCAGGGACGCTAAGAGGGATTTTCCTGGTGGTAAGTGCAGGGCCTAGGGTATTGGTTATAGACCTTGTGTGCTGGAAAACAAAAAACAGTTAAAGGTGGTGGGAATGTGACCCTGAGTAGAAGCAGAGAGACAGAGTTTGATGAAATGTTAAACTTGTGGATTTCTGAGCAAGGAAGCTGTTTATTTCTACTGTGTCCAGGGAAACTGGGCTTTGTACATTTTTAGTAAATAAAGAAGATTATACCAAGAATATCCATGACTCATATTCCTAATTCCTTATCCTAACAGAAACAAACCTGCAAGGCCCCAAATATTGACAAACTGCTTGGGCCAAGGCACAGCAATAGCTCTTATTAGAGATTAGTCCTGTTTTGTTCAAAGAGATGATGCAGGTTTGTTAAAGTTGCATACGTGCCAGTGGAGTGACAGAAATGTGTTTTCAGTGGAATTATGTATTTCCAAGGTTGTGCCCATCATATGCACAAATATCTATATTTCTTATATTGGGGCGGGGGGCGCTAGAGTTAAACATAAAATTGTGAAAAATTGCAAACTCCTGTCTGGTAAGCAAACTATTTTTAACATTTGGTTAGTTCACAAACCTCAAGAGAGCTTCATTAATGATAATGGAGAATTGAAAAGTGGAGAACATGTGAGGACGGGAATAAATAATGAAAAATTCTAGC
This sequence comes from Malaclemys terrapin pileata, assembly GCF_027887155.1. Lineage (NCBI taxonomy): Eukaryota > Metazoa > Chordata > Testudines > Emydidae > Malaclemys > Malaclemys terrapin. Next base: position 39,312,408 of record NC_071509.1, on the reverse strand, counting down.
ACATGAAAACAGTAGATGGGAGATCTCTAAGAATGCAAATGTAAATCACTTATGCATTTTACTTTGCTTTTCTACATTGCAGATTCATAAAGGCTTTTGCTGCCTAAGACTGTTGTACAGTGAAATGAAACCAATTAAATATCTAGCATTATTCAGGTATTTATAAGGTTTTCCTCATTGTGGTCTCCAGGCACAGCTACATTTCTATGATTCAATGAAAACAATAACCTTCTCAAAATAAGGAGCATGTATTGTGCGACCCTGTGCAGCAATCAACCTAACCAGTTTCCCTGAGAGGAATGGAGTGGGTGCACAGCAGTCAGTAGGCTAATTGTCAGGGGATTCAAATGCCTATAGTTAACAAAAAAAGATTGAACAAAGAGACGTCTTGCTTCTCAGTCTAAAGGTAACAAGGCAAACTGACAAACAAGAGAAGACATTAAAAACAAAACAAAAACAAAACCCTAACCAACCAAACAAAAACCTTGCAAGGATATTTTCTGCTTTTCAGCCAGGTCTAGTGAAAACATTTGGGCCTGGATGTATATCAGGCAAGATGGAGTTCTAATGGCAAACTACTGAGAAATTCCATATCCCAGGAGGCAGATAGCTGAAGCATTCATTCTAAGCTTAGGTGTCATAAAGCAGCATAGGCAGGTTCTGAGATAACTTGTCACTTAGGATTTTACAGATAGTAACCAGTCACCCAGAAGTGAATGGGTAGCCAGTGTAAAGTACAGAACACAGCAGGTATTATTTGCTGCCATCTGTCTTCCTACCTAAAAAGCAGAATGAAGGCTGTGTTCTGTGATGCATCTATCTTGGATTGCAACCTTGTATTTAGCAACCTTAAATTATAACTTAATAAAAATGTTTGCTTAGGTTAGGACCAGATTTGCTTTAGAAAGCACAAGATCCAGCTCATTAAAATCACAGAAAACTAATTTACACAGAGCAAAAAAGCTGAAATGCTTTTGAGATGCTTAAAAAGTTCAATCATTTCAAAATATATTTCAGTTATATTAGTTGTGAATTGCATTTTTGTGAACATAATTTTTGCACTGAATATCGCTTTATACAATTACATGCTACTTTTTCCCTCTCTCTGATTTATAGTTGTAGCCGCCATTGTTACTTCCAAGCACAGTTGTTAGATGTTTAATATCAAGGTCTAACAGAATTAAAAATCATTTACAGAAACTTTGCCATAGACAGTCTTGGTGGCTAGGTACATTTTAGGGCACTAGACTATGGCCTGGTATGAGCTGACTTCTTGTAAAAGCAAAATTGCTCTAGTGCGCAGCAATTACAGAACCATGATTGAAAGTCATTTTCCATCATAGTTACATAATTGCTGCTAAGGAAGTTCAAGGTATAGTATAAGCAGAGTAACTCTGCCAGTACCATTCCAAACAAGATCATGATGTCCTCGTTGCAGCAGTGATTCCCAGCATTCAAAGTCATTTGAATGTTATGGCCCCATAGAGGAAAGTTTTTGTTTTTGTTTTAATTTAGTTTTGTAAATTTTTGAACTTTTGCAAGTGATCTCACATACGGTTATTCTAATCTCTGGTTGCCAGTTCACTCAGACGTAGCCTTAAGCATAAGCAATGCAAAACAGTCCTGTGTTCTCCTAATTAGATCTCCCAGCAGCTGAGCCAAATGGCAGGCAACTGTCTGCTAAACTCCTTTTGTCCCACAATTTACAGCAGTTTAGGCCCTGGCTTATTTCAGATCTTTTTTTGTACTGATCTGGTCAATATTATCTATAGGTTTTGAAGGTTTCTAATCAAACAGCATCAGGTGTAGGTAAAACCTACAGGAAAATCAGTAATTAGCAATAGTAGGATTTATTTCCCATGGTACCCACTTCCCAATTACCATTTGCTTCTGCACAGATGAATAGCTCTTAGTTTATGCTGTATGGAAATTATGAAAAGAGGATATTAACATGGTTCCAATGTTCAAAAAATATTAGCATAATGCCTAGCTATTACATCATATTAATAGTAGCTACTGAGCAATACATTTTGTACCCTTGTTCTGTGTAAATATATGACAGTTGTAAACACTTAGCTTATTATGATATTGACTTTATTGTGATAAGTAAAGATATTTTCCTATACCTACAGTGAACCAACACAGTGATGTGATCTATGCCATCAGATTTAGAGACAGATGCTGCTTTGATTTGTACCCACACAACATTATTGTTTGAGAAGAGTTTAGTGTCAATCACGCTGTATTCAGACTGCACAACACAATCAACATGTGCCTGAACTTGTGAGCGGAGGGTTTCTCATTGGGCCAAATTGTGAGCAATATCATTGAAGTAATGGAAGAACTGACTCCATTTGAAGATATAATTTGATTTATTTTTAATTTTGAGAATGTTCTATGGTAAGCAGAAAATTATGAATGTGTTACAACTACTGCTAGGGAGGGTGCATAGTATAACAGAACAGAATGCATGAGCACTGGCTCTAATCAGCTAGCCACTTATTTCTAAATGCCAACAGAAAGCTATTTTGTCCTGAATATTCATGAGCACTTTCACCAAAAGCACGCTAGTAGTTACAGGGAACTTCCTGTGACTGATGAAATTATTCAATGGCTGGATTTTGTCTCTACCATATGACATGCAGCCATGGGCATTTATTATTCAGTTTTTTTCAGTTGCAGGCTTGAAACTCTGCTGCTCTCCTGTCAATGATTCCTACAGAAGACTAGGGATTTTTTAAAAAGCGGGGACTTCTGCTCCCAAGTAATAGGCACTTCTTATAATTTTACTCTGAGTCTTACAATTCCTGTTCCTAGCACAAGAAACACACAAGAGAGAATCAGCTTGAACAATATTATATATCTCTGAGGCTTGATGCTGAGACAGTGCAGCAGAACAGATCAGGATAAGCTCTCTTCCACCTAATAAGGTCTAGTGAGGTAATTATGGAACTGTAAACACACAAGATTTTCTAACATTCTATTGCTTAGAATTCTGGGGCCTCGTGGGCACCACTCTAGGTTTTATGGAGCTTATGTATTCAGCATATGCTTATGAAGCTTAGTGTAGCTGTAGAAGGAGATCTTTTCTCACTCTCTGTCCTGTGAAGTGGCCAGTAGAAATGAGTTGCAAATGGCAGTGCCTGGTGACACATCAAAGATGGTTGATGAGAGATGTGTCTAGTAGGCACCTCTCCCCTCCCCCCAAAAAAAATAAATCAGGAAGGGATAGGGCCCAGTGGCTAGATCCTTATTCCCTACCTTAGGGTTTTTTACAGGGCCCAACACTATAATATCTAAGTCCTTCCCACATAAATTAGATCAGCATGTCTAGAGCCACAGGTGACTCCATATAGTATTCTGCTCTTCTCCCTTCCAGTTGCTCAGGGCCGCCCAGAGGGGTGGGGCAATTTGCCCTGGGCCCCACAGGGGCCCCCACGAGAATATAGTATTCTATAGTATTACAACTTTTTTTTATGGAAGGGGCCCCTGAAATTGCTTTACCCCAGGCTCCCTGAATCCTCTGGGCAGCCCTGGAGTTGCTAGGACATTCTGCCTGGAGTATATATTCTTTACTTGGATCAGATGGTGATCAGACCAGAAAGGCAAAATGTTTTATCTTCCTAGTGTTGCCCTGAACATGCAGGGATAAGTCAGGTCCATAGAGCTTCTTGAGCAAATGGGGTGATTGTTTGGGGAGCCATAGATGAAGGCTGACCAGCTAACTTTTGGAAGGGTGTTCTACTGGCATAACTTAATTTATCCAGTGAGCAAAGTCACTCACCTCAGGATCACAAAACATACTGACCCTCACCCAGGCTCAGCTGAAATGGGTTCATGGGTCAGTAAAAATGTTTCAAATTGCTCTAGCATTCAGCTCCCTTCCCCTACTCAGCTAGCTAGAACGTTGCCACTCACCCTCTACGTTTTCCCATTTGCTTTTGCTGTGCTTTGCCTTCCCTGTGTCTCTGCCATTCCTGATACAGCTGTCTCATGAAGAACACACATTTTTAAAAAAAGAGAGAAAAGAAACAAATTTTAGTTCTCCTGTCTTCCTACTACTGCTGCAACCCTGACTCCCTTACCCATCATGACTTATATTTTATCTCTATTATAAGGTTGTTGGACTTTTAATTCAAATATTCCAAATAGTTCATGAATACTAAGACAGCCTAATATGAATAGCATACAAATATTAAATAGCAATCTATGTCACATTCCTGGACAAGTACTTATGTACTTGATAGAGAGAATATTTTACATGCTAAATTTAGTCCTCATGAAACTCCATTCAACTTTGAGGTATTATCCCAGAGTTGAAATTAACTGTGCTTAAGGTAAGATCTGTTGTATGCTACGTTTTCACTGCAGAGTTAACTAAGGTGATCAGCATGCAGGTTAGCCTAGCTAGGTGTGAGCAGCCTCACTGCAAAGCCATACTGGAGGTCCTGTGTTCTCACTGGCCTATGTGTATTGCTAGAACTTCTGGAGGCGTATCCCATTGTTCTTTGTGCTTCAGTAGGCTGAGCTGCTCTATTATTCTCACCCAGTGAATTGTGGGACAATGTGTCTGTCCTGGGCACCTGCTGGGAATTGTGGGAAGGCACTGGAAGACTATTGGCACTCTAGTGATTTAGCCTGAATTCTCACTGCAAAGTGGACAAGTTACCAGCTTGAGTAAAAGTAGCACTGGGGCTTTAACCTACAGTCCTATATAAGCCAGCTAGCCCAGGTAGAAAGCTCCACTAAACTAGGGTGAGTGGATTTTGTGTGAGGCGAGGATGGAGTTAGGAGCAACACTTGAATAAGAGTCCAGGTTAACTCTGTAGTGAAGACATACCACAGAAAAATTAGTACTCTCAGGCAAATGCAGGGAAGAATAAAGTTTCCTTCTTTCAGTAGGTATTAGGGTTGCCAGCTGTCCAGTTTTTGACCAGCACACCCAATCAAAAAGGAACCCTGGCAGCTCCGGGCAGCACCACTGACCAAGCTGCTAAAAGTCTGGTCAGCAGCACTGCAGGACAAGGCAGACTCACTGCCTGCTGTGGCTCTGTGCAGCTCCCAGAAGCAGTGGCATGCCCCTTCTCCAGTTCCTACATGTAGGGGCAGCCCAGGGGGCTCTGTACGCTTCCCCCACCCCAAGCACCGGCTTTGCAGCTCCCATTGGCCAGGAACTACAGCTAATGAGAATGCAGGGGTAGCGCCTGCAGACGGGACAGTACGTAGAGCCACCTGACTGTGCCTCCACGTAGGAGCCAGAGGAGAGACATGCCGCTGCTTCCAAGAGCTGCCTGAGGTAAGCACCGCATGGAACCTGCACCCCTGACCCCCTCCTGTACCCCACCCCCCCGCCCCAGATCTGATCTCCCTCCCGCCCTCTGAACCCCTTGATTCTAGCCCAGAGCACCCTTCTGCACCCCAAACCCCTCATCCCCAGCCCCACCCCAGAGTCTGCACCCCTGACCAGAGCCCTCACATCCCTCTGCATCCCAACCGCCTTCCCCAGCCCAGAGCCCCTTCCTCCACCCCAAATCACTCATCCCCAGCCCCATACCAAAGCCTGCACCCCCAGTTGGAGCCCTCCCCCGCTGCACTCCAACCCCCTGCCCCACCCCATTGAAAATAAGCAAGTCAGTGAGGGTGGGGAAAGCGAGCAACAGAGGGAGGAGGGATGGAGTAAGCCAGGGGTGGGAGCTCAGAGAAGGAGGCGGGACCTCAAAGGAGAGACGGGGTAAGTGTGTTCGGTTTTGTGCAAATAGAAAGTTGGCAACCCTAGTAGGTATCAATGCAAAGAAAAGACATGGACATTTTTACCAGGGCCACAATAGAACCCTTTAACAGTGGCTAGTGATATAAATAAACGGAATTCTACCCCATTAACTTACAAAGGCAAGTTGATTGAGCTAGAAGTGACTCACTTAACTTACAAACATTTGCACTAATTTGAAAAGGGATGTGGTTCTTTTTATGCTGTTGTTTCCTGCTTTATTTATTTGAAAGATTAGATTTTGTTTCAAGTTAAATCCAGTAAATGGCAGAGTTATTGATAGCATCAAGAAACATGCTGCATTATAGGGAAACCTCTCTGGTAACACCATAAATTTGCAAATTGTGACTTCACTTTGTTGTAAGATAGATGCTGCTACCTCCTGAACAGAAAAGCCCTTTCTGCTTCACCTCTAGACATGGTGCTATAACTTTCATAGAAACATGATAGTTTTAATCACTGTCTACTCTCTCATTCCTTCCTCTAGCTGGACATAAAAGTACCTTTCTAGTCTGAACAATAATAACTTCAGCATCATTGCTTCTTTATAGCTTTTGATCTCTCCCCAGGGACTGTGGCCACCAATGCTTACTGCTCCACAGGGTACGTCACAAATAAAAGCTACCCCTTTTGCCTATGAAATTACTCAAATGAGATCTTTCTAAGGGAAGTGTTGCAAGTAAGGATTACAGCTTGCTTCGTATGTGATGTAATGTATTACTCTGAGACTCTTCTGTGTATGCGGAGAAGAATAGGGGGACCTGAAGGTGAGTTTTTGGAGCATGTATGTGGGTCAAGGGTGTGAGGTTATATGAGGAAGGTGGCATGCAAGTGGGTCTATGTATGCAGTGTGGGTTCGGGTCTATGGAGCGTGGGAAATTAGTGGGTCTCTGAGCATGGGGTGTGGACTGAATATTTATTATGGAAACATTATTTTCTCTACTTAGCTACTAAAGAGGAAAAAGCATTAACTCTACCTATGACTCTTCATGTATACTATCTTGCAGCAAAAGCCTTCTTTGTAGCACTGTGTTGGTTCAAGATTTATATGATCTAGCTCCTTTTCTGGCAGAAACAACATGTAAGAACTCAGCAGGCATCTTGCTTCTGTTCAATTATTAGGCAATTGAGAAAGGCTAACTGGCCTTGGTAACTCTATAAACCAGGGGTAGGCAACCTATGGCAGGTGTGCCAAAGTCAGCACGCGAGCTGATTTTCAGTGGCACTCACACTGCCCGGGTCCTGACCACCGGTCCAGGGGGCTCTGCATTTTAATTTAATTTTAAATGAAGCTTCTTAAACATTTTAAAAACCTTATTTATTTTACATACAACAATTGTTTAGTTGTATATTATAGACTTATAGAAAGAGACCTTCTAAAACATTAAAATGTATTACTGGCATGCGAAACCTTAAATCAGAGTGAATAAATGAAGACTCGGCACACCTCTTCTGAAAGGTTGCCGACCCCTGCTATAAACCATGTTAGCTGATCTGTAAGTCCTTCTAAGACACAGGATGTACAGGCTCTTATTACTACTGCCAATATCTGGAATTACAGGTTTTGTTCTGCTCTTCTATACTTTGCTCTGCACAATTAGTTTTACACATTCTTCACTTTTAAGGCTCTTCTGAAGAGGTGTCTGCCCCTCCCCCCCCCAATGTGGCATCTCAGTACATCTAAACACTGATTAATGTATCCTATTACACCCCTCTGAGACAGGAAAGCATTAATCGTCCCAACATGGTGGCGTGTAGAAACCCCACTCTGCTATAGCCCTTAAAGGACAGAGTAGCTATCTCCCCAGTTGCAGTTAATTGGTACCAGCAACGGCTTGTCTAAGAGGCTGCAGCTCAGGCAAAAAAGGTGTGGTTGAGCATTACTCTGCAGCAGACTGAAAGAAAACAACCTAAGGAATGGGATCAAAACATCCTGAAGAGAGGGATGAGACTGCTGGGGGACAGAGCAGACTGTAAGAAGGAATTCCTTTCTCTATACTCTGTGAGCTAGATGAGAAATGGGCTCTTAGGGTCCTGCTATCTGGACTGGGAGAAATATTACTGTCTGGTTCTTTGGAGTAGCTCATGAGGGTGACTGCTAGTCACAGGGCAAACTGTCAAGAAGTAGGGCACAAACTCCAAATTGGCAGTGAATTCTACACTTAGATTTCAAAACCAAGAAACAAGTGTGAACTCCTCAAGCACTATTTCAGCCTAACCATGGAGTCACAGACAGTCCCCTTGCATACTCAAGTCTGTCTTTCTACCCGGGGAAACTTGCCTTTGTGATAGATGGCCCCTTACACCAAAAATCAGGACAATATTCATGTTACTTCCAGTCCCCAAGGACTGGTCACTTCCCTAAGTCAATTACACCTCAGGCCCCACACCAAAGACAATGCTTGCAACCAATCCTATAATAAACTAACTCAAATTTATTAACTAGGAAAAAAAGATGCATTATTTACAAGGTTAAAGCAGGTAAACATACACACACAAATGAGTTACAATCTTAGGTTCCAAAAGGTAATAGAAATTGGGTTAGCTCTAGAGGACATACAAGCTTGCTTATCACAGAAAACTTGGGAACCCCTTGCTTATGCTTAAATATATTGCCCTTTCCAAATTTGAAGCAGCATCATGATACAGTTCCTTCTGGTAGGGATTTTTATGCCCTTCCCCCAGAGTTCAAAGTGTTGGGATGAGTGTTTGTACCCACCTCCTTTTCATGGCTCATTTGGTTTCAATGGGCCTTCTTGTGTGCAGCACTTTACATTATTAATGCTTCTTTCCTGTTTGACTTACATAGTTACAGGGGTTTGCAATGTGAACACTCAATATAACGTTATACCATGTGATAAAGATGTTATAAGTGAGATTACTACATGCAGCATCCTACAAGAATTTCATGATGTCTAAACACTAAGCGTATTTTTGTAAACTTAGCATCTATTTTAACAATACTAACACACGGGGGGTGGGGGGAGATTGTTTTCCAGCTATGCATTTGTCAGTGTTTAATGAGGGCCCTTCGTAGGAGCTGGCACATGGTCTGCCAGTGTCACAATGACACAGGCATTTGAGGACAGCTGAGCTCAAACTGGAAGCTTAGGAGAGCAAGGTCAAAAAAGACTGGTGTATTTTCAAGGGATGTAAGGCCAGGTAAAAGAGATGAAACCCCACACCCCATTTCATAGAGAAGGAACAGAGGCATAGAAAACTTAAATGGCTTGTCCTAGGTCACACAAGAAGACTGTAGTTGAGCTAAGAATTAAACCCAGATCTCTGCAGTCTCAGGCTAGTGCCTTAACCACAAGACCATATTTTCTATAGAAATTATACAAATAATCATTTCAAAGCAGTTCATTGGGCTATGGAACCATTCCTGTGCATGAGGAAATACAGCTACACATCTCAGGGATAACCCAAGGTAAGATAGGGTCTCATCCACACTTAATTACACTGAGTTAAGGCACCATGTCTAAACTCATTAAAATTGATTGTGAATAAACTTGTTTATAAGGCCCTGTCTGTGCTACCAAAAAAAAAAAAAAAACCCTAAAAAAATGGACAATGAAGGTGCGTGCTTTTTGTTATATTCCATCCATGTAGCTAATAATAAATTCAAATAACTGTCAGATGTTGTCCCACAGACTTAAAGAAAAGATTAATGAAAAGTCACTTCACTTATATTTGTGGATAATGAAGACTGAAAACAATCCATATATGCAAATGATGTTGTTCAGAAGTCTATACACTGGCACTACCCCTCTCTTTCATTGTAGAATATTGCTTAAAAGATCCTTTTTAATTCCCCATTGCAGGGGATTGACTATTGTGGCTTCTTCTTAGTGAACAGTTAATGATGTCTCAAAAGACTCCATCCCTCACTAAGTAGAAGTGAGACATACTCTGCCTGCCCACTCTGCAGTGGCACAGGAAGCAGGCATCCTGAAGTTATTTGTGACCCATAGAGTCCTGCAGGTCAGGGCACTGCCATTAATTGTGATGGATACATTCTTTTTTCGAGCCCTAATTTTATAGTCACCACACTTTTGGAGAGAAGTTTGGTTTTCACATCAAGTAGCACCTTGTCACATCAGCTTGAGTCACCGATGTGTGCTACATTGTGTGACCTTAGATACATGGTTGACACTGTGAGCAGATGGCTGAAATCATGAGGTCTCTGCCCAAAATAATAATAATTATTTATTAATTCAAGTAATCAGCTCTACACAAGGCACAAATTACAGTATTCAAGAGGACAAGGTAAGCTATCAGTTCACTTTACAGAACATGCAATGAATCATCATTATTTTTACCTTACTGTGGGTTAGGGGAACCATAGAGATAGCTGGCCAATTCTTCTCTCTTTCTCTCTCCCTTTGTCCAAGTCCCTTGAGCTAGCTGGCATGCACAGTCAAGTCTACAGTGACTTTAACCATTCAGTCTGAAATTGTCCATGCTTGCTCTGTGCATCAGGATGAAATTTTTTTGAAAGTTTAGGCACAAACAGTTCAGCCATTTCTGAGACTAATATTATGGGAACATAAGTAGTTTTGCCAGAGTTAATGTTTTTGAATAGCTATAGTGCTTCCGTGGCTGGGTAGGATATTGAAGTTTGTTAAAGAGATCATCCTGAGGTCATACAGGTGCATTTTTCTCTCCTAGTGAAAATCCATTGAGCTTTGGTAATGTTATAAATCACAGAGAAGTGCCACTTTTACATACCAGTGGAACTTTTCCTACCCTGGTTCCTTAATTTTCTGATCATTCTAATTGCAGTGGGAATGTTGCCAAGCCACAATGAGCTGTCTGGGCTGACCAGCTTAGTTATTTTCATCAATCAAAATACAATTTACCTTAGGGGATAGCATACTGCACTGGAGCCCAGGCAACACCTCTTCCACTGACTGGTGTAAAAAAGAATTGTGCATTCCCCAACCCTTATTATTGAATGACGTTTAAAACACAAATCCTAAGAGTCAGAAAAATATGCACCCCTCCTCCCCCATTTTTCAGACAGGGTAACTGAGAACTTTCTCAATGTCTCACTGGTAGGTCTGAATGGAATCCAAGTCTCCAATATGGCAGATCCAAGTCTCATTTACTAGCTGTTTCTTTTTTAAATCAATGCCCCAAACCTATATATAGGTTTTGCAGTCTGTCCTAAAGCCATATAGTTGGCTATGCTGTCTGTACCTGCTGGCCTAAACACCAGACCATATACCCCTTACAGAACCAGGAATCCTAGTTCCCAATGGTCTACTGCTTCTCTAGAAAACAGTTGTGTAACCCACTAGTAATGTGTGTTTCATCCCCCAGTAGCAGTGGTCCCCAAACTTTTTTGTCCATGCCCCCTCTTACCTGGTCCATGCCCCCCACGAATGACGGTTGGGAGATGGGCTGGGGGTGGGGCTGGGGGGCTGCGGTCGGGAGCAGGGCTGGCACGGGAGCTGAGGCCTGGGCTGGGAGTGGGGCTGCAGTCAGGGCCAGGATCTGGGGGCTGTGAGAGGGCCCACAGTCAGGGCCGATAACTGGGGGCCATGGCTGGGAGCAGAGCCGCAGCTGGGAGTGGGGCTTGGAGCCAGTGGAGGCCAGGGCTGGACCTGTGGCTAGGGGCAGGGCTGGGGGCAAGGCAGGGCTGTGTGGAGCCTGCTCCCCCTGGAGACTGGCCAGGGCCCCACCTCTGCCCCCTCAACATTCCTCCACATCCCCCTGGATGGGGGTGCACCCCACAGTTTGGGGACCATTGCCCTATAGTGATTGGTTTGAGTAGGGGACTACAGCCTATTACTGCTCTCAGTTGCGCATTTAGCTCAAGTCTTTATCAAGGATAAAAGTCTCTGCTGTGGATCTGGCATGGGCTACATACTGAATTACAAGGTTTAAGAGGAAACACTGAGCAGCATCCAGCCTGTGTACCGAAAGAGAGAGAGGAGTCCTATGGAAAAAAATACCATGTGGTCATGTAATTAGACTGTATCATTATGCATATGCGCAAGGAAACTGAATTAAAGTTGTGCAGTGAACTTTTTTCTGCTATTTCCTAACTTTTGAATGCTTCCCGTTTAGTTGTGAGTTTTTATGTGTAGTGTTTCAGTGATTTTGCTTGATGCATTTGACTGTTTTTTTTAAATACAAAAGATTTATTTCCACATGGGTGGATGGGAGTGGTTTCACTATATTCTTTTGCATGGGTTTATTGTATTAATTAGCCTTCTATTTAATTTATTCAGTCACTGTTACTTATTTTAACAACTGTGCATGTGGAAACCTGGTGAGGACGAGATCTGTCATAATTTCTGTTGCTGCTGCATGTGCGTGATAATTTGCTACAACATAGTTTCTCCTCTTTTATTTTTTTTTCCCCTCTCCTTCCTTGTTTTCTGGGCCCTGTAGCTGAGGGCAGTTTGTTGGGACTTTGAACTTGTTTAATCTTTCTCTGCATTCAGAAAATTAGTTTCCTGAGTCATAGCAGTGGCTGCAGCTTTTATAGATTGAAGAGTGGGTCATCTGTGTGCGAGTATCAGGAAGCTTATCCAATAAACAATGGTGCTGGAACTGGGGTTGCTGAGAATGCAGACCTTTATTTTAGATCCTTGTCCAGCAGTGTCCATAGAGCTAACTTTTCTTCTCTAGGTTTTTTTTTTTCCCCTTCTCTCTGGTTCTAGTTAGTTCATAATTTTCATTTACACATTTTCTTGAATCACATCCTTATCTCTACTACTCCTAAAAAAGTCCAATACTCTTCCTTATTGCATGTCCCTTAAAAACAAAGACTTGCTGTGCCTGATCATAAGGATTCCACATCCTGGATCTTGTTGCAGGACCTGGTAGTACTAACAGACAATATAGAGTTCACATACATCTCAGATGCCCTACGTGCTCACTCCAGCACTTACCTTTCCCAGTTGACCCAATGAGACTGTACTGGGTTTAGCATCAGTAGTGATAATGGTGAAATGCATTAATTTAAAAAGACAGGTAATGCACACAAAATACTAGTTAAAACACCTTGTAGAATTATTTGATTATTATAATTATTTATTTATTATGATGGTAGTGCCCAAAAGTTCAAATCAGGATTGGGCCATCACTGTGCTGGCTGCTGTACAACCACAGAGAAAAGTGCCTGCCCTGGACAGCTTAAAATCTAAAGACACAAGGAAAAGGACAGGGTGATAAAAATAGGGCTGTCAAGCGATTAAAAAAGTTAATCACGATTAATTGCATTGTTGAACAATAATAGAATACCATTTATTTAAATATTTTGGATTTTTTTTACATTTTCAAATATATTGATTTCAATTACCAAGTGTACAGTGTTCACTTTATATTTATTTTTATTACAAATATTTGCACTGTAAAAACAAAAGAAATAGTATTTTTCAATTCCTCTAATACAAGTACTGTAGTGCAATCTCTTTATCGTGAAAATGCAACTTACAAATGTAGAACTATGTACCAAAAAAACAAACAAATCTGCATTCCAAAATAAAACAATGTATAACTTTAGAGCCTACAAGTTCACTCAATCCTACTTCTTGTTCAGTGAATTGCTCAGACAAACAAGTTTGTTTACATTTGGAGGAGATAATGCTGCCTGCTTCTTGTTTACGTCACTGTTGTAGCTGGCATCACAAGATATTTATGTGCCAGATGCACTAAAGATTCATATGTCTCTTCAAGCTTCAACTACCATTCCAGAGGACATGCGTCCATGGTGATGATGGGTTCTGCTTGATAACAGTCCAAAGCAGTGCAGACCGACGCATGTTCATTTTCATCATCTGAGTCAGATGCCACCAGCAGAAGGTTGATTTTCTTTTTTGGTGGTTCAGGTTCTGTAGTTTCCACATTGGAGTGTTGCTCTTTTAAGGCGTGTGAAAGCATGCTCCACACCTTCTCCCTCTCAGATTTTGGAAGGTACTTCAGATTCTTAAACCTTGAGTCAAGAGCTGTAGCTATCTTTAGAAATCTCATATTGGTATCTTCTTTGTGTTTTGTCAAATCCACAGTGAAAATATTTTTAAAACCAACAATATGTTCTGGGTCATCATCTGAGACTGCTATAACATGAAATATATGGCAGGATGCAGATAAAACAGACATACAATTCTCCCTCAATGAGTTTAGTCATAAGTTTAATGAACACATTATTCTTTTAACAAGCGTCATCAGCAGGGAAGCATGTCCTCTGGAATGGTGGCCAAAGCACGAAGAGGTAGATGAAGGTTTAACGTATCTAGCATGCAAATACCATGCAATGCTGGCTACAAAAGTGCCATGCAAATGTCTGTTCTCACTTTCAGGTGACTCTGTAAATAAGCGGGCAGCATTATCTTGTCTGTCTTAGCGATTGGCTGAACAAGAAGTAGAAGTGAGAGGATTTGTAGGCTCCAAAGTTTTACATTGTTTTGTTTTTGAGTGCAGTTATGTAACAAAACAAATCTACATTTGTAAATTGCACTTTCACGATAAAGAGATTGCACTATGGTACTTGTCTGAGGTGAATCGGAAAATACTATTTTTGTTGATCATTTTTACAGTGCAAATATTTGTAATAAAAATAATATAAAGCGAGCTCTCGCCCGCAGGCACCGCCCCAGCTCCCATTGGCCAGAACCAGCCAATGGGAGTGTGGAGCCGGTGCTCAGGGTGGGGGGCAGCGCGTGGCGCCCCATGCCCCTCTTCCCCCCGCGCCTAGGAGCCGGACCTGCTGCTGGCCTCTTCTGGGGCACAGTGCGGTGTCAGAATAGATAGGGACTAGCCTGCCTTAGCCGGGCAGCACCACCGACGGGACTTTTAACGGCCCAGTCGGCAGTGCTTAGCAGAGCTGTTACAACCCAGGCCCTTCCATTCCGTGACCCAGTTCCAGGTTGTGACCCACCGTTTGAAAACGACTGGCTTAGGGGCACAAGAGGTGGAGTGGAACTGGAAAAGTACTCTTTACTGCCACTCTAAAAGGTAATAAATAAGTGTGTTCTCTCTGTGCATGCTGCTAACAGAGGAGCTAGGAACTTGGGCTCTCCCCAAGCAGGATGATCAACAGTAGGCTTTGAGCCTCAGTTCATTAACTGGACTCTGTTATAGCATTGAAAGTGGCATGATGTTCCCTATGTCACTTTGTGCCTCTGCAAGTATTGTGTATGAAGAAAAGGGGCTCCCTGTGCCCTCCCAGTACCTCCACACAAGACATGCTAAAATTTTGTACTTTATGGGCAGATAATTAGTAATTAAATTCACCAGGCAAAGGTACCCCCTTTACCTCCCTTGGTTAACAAAAGCAGAAAGCATTTTACTTTAAACCATGGAAATCTACCCTAGAGCTGTCTCCCATCTTAGTCTTTAAAATCACATATCCACAGTCTCCCCTTAGTTAGCAGTCCTTTTATAATTGGTGGGAGAAATGAGTAATTTTAGAAACAACATCAGGTCATTTCCTTGTAGGAAATTTGTGTTCTTCTCTGTTGTGCTTTTTCCTTTCCCTTTCTTACAATAATGATGCAAATGTATTTTTCATTCCCTTGCAACATGTATAACACGAATGGATTAGACTGATTTCTTTCCACGTTAAGCCTAACTCTATGTAAGTGTCTTGTCTTAAAAATAGAGTTGGGTGGGGGGCGGGGGAGGAAGAGCAAAAGACCAATTCTATTATCTGCATCACTAATGGGTAAATTTATTGGCACAGAAGGCAGGATATTGCTGACAACAACTTTGGTGAAGCCAGATCTGTTTAGTCTAGTGATTGAGGAGCTGGCTATATATGTGACAGGGAATGAGAAGATGCTATTTGATTTGCAGCTATTGCTTGACTTAAAAGACAATAGGTAGGCACATAAATAAAGACAAAGCATTATTGCAGAACAGTAACTGGACAGAATGGAAAAGACACCAGCAAAGAATTAAGCATTCTCAAGGATTAAAGCATGTGTTCCAAATGTTTTAATAAATTCTTTTTAGAGCTGGACTTTCCTTTTCCCAAACATAATTTCTTTAAATTAGTTATAGGGACATTTTCCTTGACAATGTTACGCTAAGCACTGTTTTTTTATGTTTCTCTCCCTCTCATTTTTCATGATACAGTCAGGCCAAATAAATGTCTGCTTCCTCAAGCAAAAAACAGGAAATAGAATTACAGAATTTACTCCTCTTTGTAGGTTAATCATTGGTACAAGCACCACACCTTGAAACACATGCAGTTAGAGAATGTCTGTCTAATATTTCTAAGGGGATAAAGAATGCTACTGTTTAAAAATGTCTTTTCCCCCCGTGGGTTCAGGATACTACAACAAACAGACTCCTTGAGCCCCAAGCCAGAGATTAACTCAAGATCTGATGATTCATCTAAAAATGTAACTCAACAACAATTGCATCACTGGCTTTATTCCAACAATTCAATATCTTAAATAGCATTTATTCCCTCCCTCCAGGGATATTTTATATATTACATGGCTTCCTTTGAGAATTCACTGAGTAGTTTTGCTCAGTCTAGTTGAAAGAATGAAACGATATCTATATTAGCATGCACAGATTCTGTCGCCTTTGGTAAATGTATATTTGGCAAAGTAAAAATAAAAAGCATATGAGCCTATCTACTTGCCAGTCCAGCAGGGCTTGTGGAAACAATGCCAGTATAACATATACACCAAGTTTTGCTCACACGTACACATATGCAACCCTCACTGTAGTCATTGGGACTGCACTGGAAGAACTGAGAACAGAATTTACCTCATCAACAACAGGGGATAGAGAAAAAGAAACTACGTGTGGTTTCAGGATTTGTGACAGTCATTGCCTCTATGCCACAGCAGAGTGCACACCTGGTCTTTTTCCAACTAGCAGGGCTATACCAAAACAGGAATTCTTCTGATAAGAAAATTGAGACAGTTTTCCCCACTGCTGCTACTTGAAAAGAGTGTCTTCATTTTGCTAATTTCGTGAATGTACAGTAAAATAAATCAAGTATGAATGCAGGAGGCAGTAATATCATTTTAGCTCATTACATTTACAACAGGATTAATCAGCTCTGCATTCTGGTTGGAGAGTTTACAGTGTTTTTAATTCCATCATTTTTCCCATGCAGTCATGAGAAATTGAACACACAATGCAGAACCAGTGAGGTTTATGTTGTCTCTTGTGTTACAACTAGGTTTAAAAAAGACTACAAACTAGGTTAAGAAAAAAATATGTTCTGTGCAGTTTTACCTAGCACTGTTCAACAAATATTGCTGCAAGGAAAAGCTATTTCCTCCAGTAAATCTAACATCAGCAGTTTAAGATCCAGATGATCATACCCTATTCATGATGACTAGCATCATAGCCCATGTGTAGTCCCACTGACTTCAGTGGAGCTACTTGTGGAGCCAGATGCTACTGTGTGAGTAGAGGAATCGGAATTAGGACCTAAATTATGAGAGGAACATATTGAGGACTGATCCATTGACTCCACTGCCAAAACTCCCCTTGAGCATCTGAGGAAAAAAATTACCATAAATCAAAATATCACCTCTTCTCCTCCTCCCCTCCTCCACCAAAAAAATCCATAAGTGAAAACCTCTTCTTTGTAAACTTAGTTAAAATTTAAAAGCACATTTAAACTATAGCATGAAGACATTTTCCTTTATTGGGTGGGAAAATCAAAAGCGAAAGCTCTGAGTGATTCTGGATGTGTCAGTGCAGGAAGTTTCTAGTTATCCAAACCTTAAGTATTTGAAATTAGGATTATCTTAAATTCAGACAATCCCCTGACATTTTCATTTTCTGAATATCAGCTAGTCTTCCTGGAGCCATTCAGATAATTAGAGTTAGCTTATGTAAAATAAACTAAAAAATGATGGTCTGAAGGTAATCCCTATCTCATGCCATCAGTTTCTATTACCTGAAGTTTTTACATCAAGACTGGTTGTCTGTCTGGCAGAGCCGGGGTGAAGCTCAACCATAAAATAATAGGTTTGATGCACAAACTACTGGGTGAAGTTACATGGTCTGGGTTGGGCAGAAGGTGTGACAAGAGGCTCCAGGCAACGTGGACTCTGACAGCATAAGCACAGAGGAGTCTGTGATGAAAGGGAGCTTGGTATTGAGAGGGAGTAGAATGTCTGACTAAAGACATTGGATTATGATTCAAGAGACCTAAGCTCAATTCCTGGCTCTGTCATAGAATTTGTGTCCTGGTGGGTAAATATTTTAGAGGCTGGTTCAGCAAAGCTCTTAAGCAAGTGCTCAGCTTTAAGCATGTGAGTAGTTCTGTTGACATCATCCTAGCAATCGCCTAGTCAGAAAAAAAGGATACTGAATGCACAATATTGAGGGAGATAAAACAAGACAGTAGATCTAATAAGAGTATCCAATCCACATATAAACTCATCACATGTCATAATGGCATGAGGTTTAAAGAAGCAATTTTTCAACCCTTTCAACAATTGTTTCCTGGTGCATCTATCTCTAGAACAGCCAGGGGGAGCTTGCCAATGAGCTCTGCCATAAGGCAGAACTGGGAAATGAGACTGGGGTTAGGTGAAGTGAGTTAATGAATCCCAAGGGTCTGTAAAGAGAATAAGATTCAGAAATTCTCTAAATATATTGAACGTGATCAAAGAGTTATATATTCTTTGAGAGGAGGAAAGGGCTGATTGTGAAAAGCCCCTGTCCGTGTCTTTGAATGAATCCTGGCTGTGAGAATCCCTTCTAATCTTTATTTGAAATTTGGCTGCAGGAAGCCCTTTTGATTAATTCTGAGGAACCCTGCCTGTAAAGAACTTTAATTTAATAAACTCTGGCTGTTAACATCCCTGTTACGTTTGCTTACATGAACTTCAAATGCTGAATTGTTTTTCTTCACCAGACTTTGGCTCTCCTGACCCGTCATGCTGCCCGTTAAAATATTCAATAACCCTCACTAAGGGCATGGACACTTTTTTATGCTGTTTGCCATTTTTCATATGTAAGTAGAGTCAGAATGAGCTCTACCCTGACATCTGGTGGTGAATTGTGGTGAGTGTGGAAAAGAACTTCAGGGGCTGATCTTGTTTGCATAGGCACACCCACCCCATCTAGCATGAGCCCAGGGCAGCCCAAAATGGTCACTTTGGCTGCTGTGTGATCCCCAGTTTCTCTGTTATTGGGGCAGGAGGAATAAAGTGTTGTTACCCTGATTATGTGAATCAAGGACAACGAAACTGTTCTATGACAGAGGGTCTCACCATCAACTAAGTAGCACTCACTAGACAAGGGACATGGGTTCCAAAACCCAGTGAATTGAGAGAGGTTGGGGACAGGTATGTATACCTGATGGTATGGGCCCCCCTTTGAGGGCCTTTAACACCAATTGCACGCTCTCCTCTCTCCACTGTTGAATAGCAGAGCTAATTTTGATTCCATTAAGAGTCTAGTTAGAGACTGCTGAGCTGAATTCACTTTGGGCCAATGGTGCTCCAGCACTGGGGCTCCCCTACTACAAGCTGAAATAACTGAGCTAAAACTACTGAGCTAAGGCTAGGTCTACACTACCCGCCTGAATCGGCGGGTAGAAATCGACCTCTTGGGGATCGATTTATCACGTCCCGTTGGGACATGACAATCGATCCCCGAATCAACGCTCTTACTCCACCAGCGGAGGTGGGAGTAAGCGCTGTCGACAGAAAGCCGCAGAAGTCGATTTTGCCGCCGTCCTCACAGCGGGGTAAGTCGGCTGCGATACGTCGAATTCAGCTACGCTAGCTGAATTTGCGTATCTTAAATCCACTCCCCCCTGTAGTGTAGATGTACCCTAAGATCACTGAGTGCTGTGTTAACTAGTGGCGGAGCCTGAAGATGTATTGCTAAGCACCTGGCAGAGCGGAGCAGTTTGTGGGGACAGCTAGAGCAGTTCATAGGACGGCTGGTGGAGTGGAGCGGCTGGCAGTGCGGAGTGGTTTGTGGGATGGTTGGAGTGGCCCATGGAACAGCGAGCAGAGCTGAGCGGAGCAGTTTGTGGGGACAGCTGGAGGAGCGGCTGGTGGAGCGGACCCATTCATGGTGAAGGCTGCAGCAGAATTCCACAGGCAGTCAGCCCCGGACCAAGTAAGGTGCCCGTTAACACCCCGTGTGTCCCCCCCCCCATTTCCACCCAGGCTGGGGGCGTAAAACTCTGCAGATAAATTTTTGAACTCTGCGGCGGCACTGACCAGGGACAGAGACTTTTGGGTTGTTGGACTTTGGGGTGATTGGACTTAAGACCCTGAGGGGAAAAGGACACTGCCAAACTTACCTGGAGGTGGGACTTTTGCTCATGGTTTGTGTTATGAATCCTGTTTGTGGTGTTTCCCTAACATAATGCCGCATTGTTTCCCTCCTTTATTAAAAGGCTTTTTGCTACACTCAGACTCCGTGAAGTATTGCCTCCTAGAGGCACCCGGGGGAGTGGTATGTAATTGTCCCAGGTCACTGGGTGGGGGCTCGAGCCAGTGTTGCATTACATTATTGAAACGGAACCTCTAAATACTGAACCTGGCCCTTGTTGCTGCCAACTCAGAGGGGCAGAAGGGTTACACATATTATAATTACATTCCTCAGTGCTCTAAATGGAAGCCTTCTGGGAAAATTTCTTCAAAAGATACCTTTTCAACTAAAGTCTAATATGATTCCTATTAAAAGGAATAAAAAAACCCCTCAGAGATAGCTTTACGTGAAATGCAAAAGATTCAGACATTTGGTTCCATTTGCTTAGGATAAATACTAAAATGTTTGTTTGTTTGCTAAACTGAAGATGATCTTAATCAAACATTTGACGCCAGATTTCTCTTCCTTCACTGTGTTTTCCCTGATACCTTCCGCTCCCCAATCTTCTTTTCTTTCTGCTGCTCAACATGATCTTATTTGCTCTTTCTCATAGGCCTGGTCTACACTATGAGTTTAGTTTGAATTTAGCAGCATTAAATCGAATTAACCCTGCACCCGTCCACACAACAAAGCCATTTACTTCGACATAAAGGGCTCTTAAAATCGATTTCTGTACTCCTCCTTGACAAGGGGAGTAGCGCTGAAATTGACATTGACATTTCAAATTAGGGTTAGTGTGGCTGCAATTCAACGGTATTGGCCTCTGGGAGCTATCCCACAGTGAACCATTGTGACCGCTCTGGACAGCAATCTGAACTTGGATGCACTGGTCAGATAGACAGGAAAAGCCCCGCGAACTTTTGAATTTCATTTCCTGTTTGCCCAGCGTGGAACGCTGATCAGCACAGGTGACCATGCGGAGCTCATCAGCACAGCCAGAATCAAAAAAGAGCTCGAGCATGGACCGTATGGGAAATACTGAATCTGATCTCTGTATGGGGAGATGAATCTGTTCTATCAGAACGCCGTTCCAAAAGACGAAATGCCAAAACATTTGAAAAAATCTCCAAGGCCATGATGGACAGAGGCCACAACAGGGACTCAACACAGTGCTGCTTGAAACTTAAGGAGCTGAGACAAGCATACCAGAAAGCCAAAGAATCAAATGGACGCTCACGGAGAGAGGGGCGACTGATGACTGTAGCTATCCCACAGTTCCCCCACTCTCTGAAAACCATTTGAATTCTGGGTTGAGCTCCCAATACCCAAAAACATTGTTGTGGGTGGTTCAGGGTATATGTCGTCAGGCCCTCCCTCCCTCTGTGAAAGCAAAGGGAAAAAAATCGTTTCTCACCTTTTTTCACTATCACCGGATGTCTACTGGATGCTGCTGGCAGACGCGGTGCTGCAGTGCTACACAGCAGCATCCCCTTGCCTTGCCTTGCCTTGCTCTGCCAACGGTGCAGTATGACTGGTAACCGTCATCGTTGTCCCGTGTATGCTCCTGGCTGGCCTTGGTGAGGTCGGTCGGGGGCACCTGGACAAACAAGGGAATGACTCCAGGTCATTCTCTTCTTTAAGTTTTGTATAATGGAGATTCAGTCCTGCCTGGAATATCATGCCAGATGGAGGCTTCTGCCTCACGCTGCTTTCCCGGTTGGCAGCACCGCGCGGTCGCACCTATTCCAGCCTACTCCTTGCTCCCAGGGCTCACAATCAGATACTTAGACCTCTACATTTTGCTGCAAATAAAAAAATAAAGTTACCGTTTAGAACTGTCCCCCAACATAAATATCCTGGGACATTTTGTATTTTACCAGTGTCAACCAAAGGCCCACACACAAATGGAGATTCAGTCCTGCCTGTGCTTCTATCCTAGTGCTTATCACAGATTCCCATTTTCAGCTAGGCTGAGCAAGTGCAGAATGGTGGTTCACTCGACTTCACTGTAAGTCAACCGCCCTCCCCTTCCCCCTTTGATCTCTGCTTGCAGAGACAATAAAGTCAGTGTTGTTTCAAATTCATGCATTCTTTATTATTTCATCACACAAATGGGGGGAGAACTGCCAAGGTAGCCCGGGAGGGGTGGGGGAGGAGGGAAGCGATGGGGGGGTTGTTGTAGGGGCACCCCCTGGAATGGCATGCAGCTCATCATTTCTGCGGGATGTCTGGGGCTCTGACCCGGAGCAGACGTTTGCCTCTCTGGTTTTTTAGTAGGGTTGCCTGAGATTCTAGGCAGGACTGACTCTCCATTAGACAAAACTTAAAGAAGAGAATGACCTGGGGAGTCATTCCCATTTTTGTGCAGGTGCCCCTGACCGACCTCACTGAGGCCAGCCAGAAGCACCCATGACAGCAGCAGACGGTACAGTATGACTGGTAACCGTCTTTGTTAACTTGCAAAGGCAAGGGGATGCTGCTGTGTAGCACTGCAGTACCATGTCTGTTAGCAGTATCCAGTAGACATATGGTGACAGTGAAAAAAGGCTGAACAGGCTCCATGGTTGCTGTGCTATGGCGTCTGCCCGGACAATCCAGGGAAAAGGGCATGAAATGATTGTCTGCCGTTGCTTTCACGGATGGAGGACTGACTGACGACATTTACCCATAACCACCCGTGATAAATTTTTGGCCCCATCAGGCATTGGGATCTCAACCCAGAATTCCAGTGGGTGGGGGAGACTGTGGGAACTATGGGATAGCTATGGGATAGCTACCCACAGTGCAACGCTCTGGAAGTCGACGCTAGCCTCAGTACATGGACGCACACCGCCGAATTAATGTATGTAATGTGGCCCCATGCACTCGACTTTATACAATCGGTTGCCAAAAATCGAATTCTGTAAATTCGGAGTAATCCCATAGTGTAGACATACCCATAGATTCTCAACATTCCACAGCTATCCCTCCTTCAGATCCTCCATCAATCTCCTTAAACCTTCTTCCATGCAGGTCTCCTAAACAGGCTCCAGGCAATCCTCAACAAGTAGCAGGATCCCATTCCCTTCCCTGCCTAACCCTCCAATCTTTGTATATAAAGTTGCAATCAAGCAGCTGCAGTGTCTTTCTGCTAGGTCCCTGTGTCTCCAAATTCAATTTTTGCATGGGCTTTCTAGCCAGTGCTGCCCCGAGAATGCATTCATACTCCTATATGAGAGGTTTCTTCTCTTAGCCCTGACTTCTACTGAACCTGCCTTAATATGATATCTTTATTATAAGAAACAATTTGTCTAACAATGCAACCTAGAATATCATAAATCCTTAAACACAGTTAAGTTACAATACAGAGAGTCATCAGTCTTGGCAGGAGATCTACAAGACTTGCCCTAAATCTCTGCTGTATAGACTCTAAGGATTTCAGAATAAAATGCTATTACACTGAAAAGACATGTGTCCTTATCATGTAGTCCACTATCTAGGAAATTAGCCAAGGGTTCTCCAAGTCATGTTAAAAGATGCACTGCTAGTTTTCAAAACTGTGAGAGCCTTCCTCCATGTTACCTCATTTTCCTCACCTCTCCCTTCTCAGCTGACCTTTCCACATTTTGAAGGTTTAAGTTTTCATGAACTCATACCGCTAAAACTGTCCTAACATCGTTCTTAACCACAATCGTCTTATGATTTCATGTAAATACTTGCTGTTCTTTTTAACATATGAATGACTGCCTTTGTATGTCTAAGTTATGATGTAGGATGGCAAAAAGATAATTGTATTGTACTCCATTGTGGGCTACACACAGAATCACACCATTCTCTAAATATACAAATCTGCTGGGATACAAAGGTAGTAGGAGGTTTGGACTAGCCGGCTAGCTTTTTTGTGATCTTATCTTTAAACATAAAAGTTGGATTTTTCTAGCAGTAAATTAATATGACCCTGAAGTTAGGCTGTAGACCTGTACATGGGGCCACAATCCTTTTGTTATGTTTATTTTTTTTCCCACTGACTGTTCTTTTCCCGCCTGTCAGGACTGAGATTCCCACTTTGAACTTTAGGGTACAAATGTAGGGGCCTGCGTGAAAAACTTCTAAGCTTAACTACCAGCTTAGCTCTGGTTCGGCTGCCACCATCAATGGATTCCCTCCCTGGGAAGCCTTGAAAAACCCTCACCAAATCCCTGGTGAAAACAAATCCAAAACCCCTTGGATCTTAAAACAAGGAGAAATTAACCATTCCCCTCCTTCCTCCCACCAACTCCTGGTGAATCAGTTCCAACCCCCCCCTGGGATCTACAACAGGGAGAAATTAACCATCCCCCCTCCTTCCTCCCACCAACTCCTGGTGAATCAAGATCCAAAACCCCTTTGGATCTAAAACAAGGAAAAATCAATCAGGTTCTTAAAAAGAAGGTTTTTAATTAAAGAAAAAGGTAAAAATCATCTCTGTAAAATCAGTATGGAAATTAACCTT
This sequence comes from Malaclemys terrapin pileata, assembly GCF_027887155.1. NCBI lineage: Eukaryota > Metazoa > Chordata > Testudines > Emydidae > Malaclemys > Malaclemys terrapin. The sequence continues at coordinate 39,287,902 of NC_071509.1, read as the reverse complement.
ACAGGGTAATCAAACTTAAAGAGCTCAGAGGACTCCCCTCTAGTCTCAGGTTCAAAGTACAGCAAACAAAGATAAACACTCTAGTAAAAGGTACATTTACAAGTTGAGAAAAACAAAGGAAAACTAACACGCCTTGCCTGGCTATTTACTTACAAGTTTGAAATAGGAGAGGCTTGTTTAGAAAGATGTGGAGAACCTGGATTGATGTCTGGTCCCTCTCATTCCCGGAGAAGGAACACACTCCCAAACAAAGAACACAAACAAAAGCCTTCCCCCCCCAAGATTTGAAAGTATCTTGTCCCCTTATTGGTCCTTTAGGTTAGATGCCAGCCAGGTTACCTGAGCTTCTTAACCCTTTACAGGGAAAAGGATTTTGGAGTCTCTGGCCAGGAGGGATTTATAGTACTGTACACAGGACAGCTATTACCCTTCCCTTTATAGTTATGACACCGCTATTGTGAAGAGATGTAAAAAGTCTGGCCTTCCAACACTGTAGAATGAAGTAGCCAGATTATTCTGGTGTCAAGCATGTAACCTGTTAAAAAAAGTACTTGAGAGACACTGATTTTTAAAATGGGTATCATATAAATCTTCCGTCAGGAGATAAAAGCTCTCTTTAGCAGATCCATGTTACCTGAGTCTGCTTTAAAGCTGTCCTGGGACTGTATTGATTTTAGAGGCCCAGACACATTTCTATATGCCAAAAATGTAATGTAATACTTGAATAGTTGGGAGATTTGCTTAGAAAATCTATATAAATAAAGATGTAAGGCCATATAGTTTGTTCTAACTTAATCAGGTTTACATAAAAGTAATCTTTGAAGAGATGTAGCCAGTCTTCTAGTTTAACAGCTATCAGATTTTGCATTCACTTTTCCTTGATGTTTACAAGGACTACACTCTTTGCAGGCCTTCTCTTTTTCCCACTCTCATAGAACTGAGATTATAGATCTATAACCTTAATGGATATGAAGGTCTGAACAGTGAGATACCTAAAAGTAACAGGCACATGTTTTGATGTAGATTTCTCTTCTTGCATGTGAATTTTTTTTTTTAAAGGTAAAAGCTGCTGGCTATACTATACCCCAGTGAGTAATAAGCTGAGAACAAATATAAAAAGAGACTAGGTGAAGATAATAAAGAATATTTCTTTCATTGGAAAGAGTGGGTTTAAAAAAAAACACACCTGCATTGCATTTTTACCCAAAAGCATTTTACCTTGGATTTATCCAAAAAATCAAGGGTAAATAGACTCCTCTCTAAGTAATAAGTTGCTCGCTAACTACAGAGAGATGGTGAGCACAGAGTTTCTGTTTCAAGCCAGAATTAATGATCCCTTGATCTAGAGAACACAAAAAAATAATAAGACAAAACAATGTAAAGTTATAATGGTGGCCATCTGGTATCTTCAGTTCTCTCAAGGGCTTCAAGGCCTCCTTTCTAATAATTTTGTCCATTTTTATCATATAACTTGCTAGGAGTGAGCAGAGAAGGAGAGAAAAAAATAAGAAAGAATTAATGACTCCTTAGTATGGTGTATGTAAACTCATCATAAACTGTTTATATTAAGGCACTGCGCAGTAGGCCAGGCCATTTGGGGATCTGATGACCCTAAAAACCTGAGAACATTTTCATAGATTTTTTTTTAAGTCAGAAAGGGACCATTATGATCATGTAGTCTGACCTCTTCCAATTTCACAGCCCCAAAAACCTCATCCAGTAATTTCTGCATCAAGCCCATGACTTATGCTAGCTAGAGCATATCTTTTAGACTGATAGTCATTGTTAATTTAAAGACTGCAAATGATGGAGAATCCACCTTTCAAGAGTTTTTTGAAACACCATAACTTTTAAAACTCATTTTAAAAAAATCTATCTGGGAATGAGGTGTGATATGTGAAAATTCAAGGGGTGGGGGATTTGCCTAATTTTGAAGACAAGCTGAAAGCTTGTGATTAATACCAAGCTTAGTGGGAAGCAATCTACTGACACTGCATAACACAATTGAATTCTGTTGAGTTGAGCTACAGCTTGAAACTCCCAGCAATTACTTTGCCAGGTTGTTAGTCTAATTCTAGCTATCTGCATTAGCAGGAGTTGCCCTCAAATGTCTACACACATTTTTAGCTAAAATATTGTGGGCTTTTGTTGTATTTGCTAATTATTTAGGGGTTGTTAATTGTGTAAAAGTGAATGGAGCTCATAACAATTGCACCCAATATCCTGTAGTACACAATGGTATTTCATAAGGTGTTTCCCTATAAGTGTTTTCTAGCATTCTTCACTGCTGACATGAGCAGAACCTCATTTCATATAAAATTGTCCCAAGTGGTGTGGCATTTCAGTGAATGGATAAATAGATGTTGAAGACTACCAGAATCATTTTACATAGGATATAAATCAGATTTGAACTGGGATCGCTAAAACTGCAGGGTTAATTTGAGTGCTGTGTGAAAGATTTCCAATAAAATGAGAAGGTAGGCCCAGCTCTGCCTATTTGTGTTCTTGCTAAGAAACCAAATCCTCTGAAGTTCACATCAACCTCTTGCCTAAGGGTGAGAGCCTAGCCTACTCTGCTGGCTCCTGAAATGTTCTGAATCTGAAACCAGCTCTAGCTAATACATTCATTGTTATGCCACTTGGCTCCCATCCAGGTAAATTTTTGATTGAATGTATGGCATGTATACCTGGCTGTAATTCTCTTGAATTTATCCCTTGGCCAATCTCACAGTTGCTAATGAAAGCAAAACAGTGTCTCTTCTTGGGTTTCTTCCCCACTTTAATTCTACTCATAAAAAAAACTAATTCTTCTGATGTGAACAACAGCTCAATCTCAGTGAGTCATTCATTTAGTACTAAGTACCAGGTGAAAAGTTCTGACAGGAAATAATTCTTTAATAGTCTGTAAGAAAAAGGAGAGCTCTCTTGACTCTCATAGTACAGTCGCAAGGGTTGGAATTTCTAGTCACATGCTATCTTATATGTAGATTGAAAACTCATTTTAGACTAATGTGATGTAAAGTGGTCTCACTAGGATGTGCAGTTTTTCACTCATAGAACTCTGCAATCTCATTTACTTGCCTCGGTTCGCTAATCTGATTGTAATCATGTTACTTATCTTTTAATTTTGCATGTGGCAGATGTACATCAGAAATGGTATTCAGGTGGGACTGTCGTAGATAAACTCCATTTGATTATATTTAAATGTTTCAGGGTTTGTATTCTGTTTAAGGGAAACACAATGAAAGAGACACATACCATCCAGTGCTAAAATGCTGTAACTTGATCATCACCCTGTGATAATATAATTATTGCACACTCGTATGAGCACAATTCATTGTCCACAATTAACCAGAACTGCTGACGGAGGCTCCTTAACTTAGAGTTGGATGACAGAATGTCTTGTTGCATTGGCTGGTAACATGATACATATATATAATTTGTAACTCCCATTTGAAAAATCCTGTAATTTTTGTATTTGTCAAATTCAATTTAAGTCTCTCTCTCATACACACATGAGGTAGATGTGTACTTTCCCTTTATTTTGATATGCACAATTGTTTCCTTCTTTAAAAATAACCACACACAACACCTGTACACCTGAGGAAGCAAGGGACTGAGGCGCAGGGCACAGATGTGCCAGCAGAAGACTTCCATGTGCCAATGTCTCTTGGGCATTAGCATCCAGATTATAACCCCTTTGTGTAATCTCAGTGGTGCAAAGGGGCTGTGTCCCCAGCTAGAGAATCGGGCCCACTGAGTTTGTGTCTCTTTTTGACTCCATTCAGCACACTGGCTCTTTGGCTGAAGGTAAAGTCTACTAAGAGAATGTCTTCACTTGAGGGCTTTTACTCAGCTGTTGCTTACTTCAAGCCCTCCTTCTGTCCACAATCAAACCCTCTGACCTGAGTTTGTTGCTTTCAGCCTGAACTTGCTGGCTTATCTGGGGCTGTGGGCTAAAACCCGCGTGCTCCTTACACGTGCATAAGTAACCCATTGAGTGCTAATAGCTAGCCAATCATAAATTACACTACAGAAGAACATCAGCAGATTCCTAGTCCCAGCCTTGTCTTCCAGAAATGTGTGTCATGTACTGCTCCATACACTACTGAACAATGCAAGCTCATATAAAGTCTGTCATTTCATCAATGGAAAATGATATGCACCAACTTTGTTATCCCAAATGGAGTTTCCCACACACTTTAATCCAAACACACTTGTTAAATAAAGCAATAAATACATTTTTTTAATTTCTGAAAGATAGATTTTCAGTGATTACAAGTAATGATGCATAAAGATCAGAATTGGTTACAAAAGAAATAAGAGTAAAATGCAAGCTAATACCTAACTTAGAAAGCTAAGTGAACTTAAAGGCAAAAAGGTTTTGTCTCACCATATGTTTACATCAGTTTGTACTGGCTGAGAAGCCTTCCAGCTAGGACCACTCCTCTGCACAGTTTAGTGATAATTTCTTTGTCTTTCAAGAGCTGCTCTGAGTAGATATGGGAAGAGAGAGAGGTAATTTGGAGGCCACTGTCTCTCATTCTTATGCCACTCTCCCCCTCTTTGAGGATTATCCCCAGCTGCGCTGCAGGCGACAAGTAGTCTCTTGTGGATGTGAGGTCTGAACCGTCCCTATGATTAAATGTAAATTTCTTATCCATACCTCCCCATTGTTGGAGAATGGCTGCCATGGACAGCGGGTGGAGCCCCCGCCTTCAGGGAAGCTAGCCCTGGACTGCACTCCCCCTGCTGTCCCTGTGGCCGGATCCATGAGACCCCCTGACATCCTGAGGAGTTCCGGGCTGGCCAGCTGGAGTGAGCTGGAGCCCTCAGCCCCCACACACCTTCCACAGCCAGAGGAGTTCTTGGCCAGACAGAACCCCACCCCCCAGTCACACTTCCCCTCCCCAAGCCCCCAGCCACCCCATGGGAAAGCTCTTCTCTCATCCAGAAGAAGAGCTTTTGATATATGCTATGCAGATTCTGGGGCACCTGAGGAGGTGGCATCTGCTATTCCGCTTCCTGGGTTCATCAGTAATCTCCCTGGACTCCCAGGAGATTACTGATGAACCCAGGAAGCTGAATAGCAGATACCGCCTCCTCAGCTGCCCCATAACCTGCATGGTGCATAATAATAAGCAAAAATTTCCCCTGCCAAACCCTCCACTAGTGACAGCAGCTGTACCAGGGCTGTCTATTATACATGCTACCCATGATGGCTGCTTAAGCTGGTGATAGCTCTTTAATACCTGGTTTGTTGAGCTTTTCTTAACCTCTCAGCATGTTATAACAATGTTATATAGGAGAATCTTGTTACTTTACAAACAATACTGATACAAATATTTTACCAGGACAATAATGTTCAGCAGAATAGGATGTTTTAAATGATACCTCACAAGACATACTGTGTACAAAATTTATCATAGTCTTGTAAAAGTGGTGATCATAATGGTCTAGACTGTGTCAACCCTATATGTCAAGGAGCACAGATATATTGTCCCACAATTCAATGAGAAAGAATCATAGAAAGGCTCAGCATATTGTGCAGAAGGAACAATGGAAATTACCCCCAGAAATCTTAGCAACACACATAGCATCAGTGAGGAAAATAGTCATTGCAGGAAGTCAAAGAACGCTGGTTCCCAAACAAGCCCCAGCCCTACACTCTTTATCCATGTAAAACTCCCAGTGATGTTCCTATTAGCTACTTTCCCCCTTTTAACATAAAAATAAATCATATGAGCCAAACTTTTCAAATATAGGTATCTTAATTTAGGCCCCTAAATTCTTATCTGGGCACAAAAAATAATGACCTGACTTTCAAAACTAATGGGCACTTGGCATCTCCCACTGAAGTTACTGAATTTGGTGGATAGTCTTTTTTTTTTTTTAAATTGTAAAACCTGAACATTATAACTCATTTTTTGCAGCTATTTTCTTGTGTATTACACACATGCTGTCGTACTAATTGTCCTGCTTAAATGCTAACCTTCCTTGCAACCTTCAGTACAACATGTCTGGAGGATATTTAAACATTGATTAGTTCTAACAATTTATCATCACTATCTCATAGTTAGTATGACAGTGACAACAAGTCTCAGAGAGAACTTCTAAATGATGTCCTCTGGGATGACATTCAATGTTCAATTTACTGGTAAGGTCAGTGACACAGATTTGCCATCAATAGTGTCATACTGGCCAAGAGTGACAGCCAAACCATGCAGCACGGCTTAGAGGAAGAAGGTTTGGAAAAAGCCTTTTTATTCTGAAGAGGACAAGAACAAGAAATATTGGCAATCCCAAACTTTGCCCCTCTCGGGAAATTTCAGGAGTCTGAAAGATGCCCCAGATTTGAACAAACCAGAGTCTATTTCTGGGTTGGTTCAAGATGCGAGAGGTGAGACATTGAGGTAATGACTCTACCATTCTCAGTAAAACTGAGCAAAATGATACCAGGTCCATTCTCAATAGACATTTTTAATGCCTTCCCAAGGATTCTAGCATCCCTCAAATGAGTTATTTTGGTCCTCGCTCAAGAAAACATTGTTTGCTATTTGACAATCTTGCTAATTATCATCTATTCCCTCTCCTCCTTTTTTTGGTGACCTGAGGTGCCCTGCTTCACCTGCATTTGATATTAGGGTTCCAATCTATTCTTTCAGTTGTGGACCTTCTGGGACAATGTAAGGCCTACCTTAGGTGTCAGGTGTTTGTCTGACAGGGTGAATAGGATATAGGCTGAGTCCATTCTTCAGGTTTTAGTTACCATATGCTAACTAATTCTAGTATTCTCTTAACCAGTCTATATTTTCCCAGATATACTGATGAACTTTTAAGAATTGAAAATAAATCAGTGTGAACTGATTGTAGATGCAGCCAGAGAGACTATGGGATTAGACATGCAATGGCCAATGGAGCAACACAGAATATTGTAGCCTGGGACCTGTAGTCTCTGAAAACAGACCTTTGTATTAAAGCTGAAGGCTGACACAGGCCAAACTTTGGTGATGTCAGTATGAAGTATGTTTTTGTTGTCATACAGTTTTGATCAATACTTTATCTTTTTTGTGTCTGGAAACCTAAGCCAAACTTGACAAAACATGTTGACAGCCAAATTCTATCCCCTACTCCAGCCCTTCAGGGAGGCTTGGAAGGATTAGATTTTTATTTATAAGTATTGATTTCACCGTAGACACACAAACTGATTGGGGAAAAAAAATCCATTGATAATAACTGAAATTTACAGATAGGCAAAATAAGAAACATGCTGCTTGAGAATTTCTTACAGTGGGATTTAAAGGATATTTACTTTGTACATTTTGACATGTGATGTTGACAATTTGTGTTTTGTTGATCATAAAACTTCACCTTTATGAATCTCAAAGAAGTAAAGCAAGATTCAGAGGGCCAGTCCTGTGTGGCACCACTTCTTGCTGTCCTAGTGTAGTGGGGCGGCTGCCCCACTCCCTGAGATTATGGGCTGCGGCAGGCCAGGGGGCCTGCACAGACACACAGCCAATGAGGGAAGGGCTTACTGGGAGCCAATCAGAGCCCAGGTTGGAGACACCCAATAAGGGCCAGGCTCAGCCCTATAAAAGGCTGCTCAGGGAGAGAGCAGTCAGTCTGTCCCAGGCTTTTGAGAGGGGAAGGTCTATCTCCAAGCTGGGAGGCTAGCACCACAGACAGCCCAGCCCAGCCCCCCGGGAGTAAAGGGAAACTCCAGCCTGGTGTCTGTCAGGCTGTGGACCCTGAGTGGAAGGGCCTAGCAGGTGCGAGGGGCCATAGGGGAAGCGGCCCAGGGAAGCGGACAGATGAGGGGAGAGAAGGAGGACAGTGAGGCTGCCGCCAGAGGGTCCCTGGGTCGGGACCCAGAGTAAAGGGTGGGCCTGGGTCTCCCCACTACTTCCCCCATGCAGTACAGCTAGGCATTGGCTGTAGGGAGCGGCCATCATAGACCACGCCAGACCCCTGATAGGAGGGATTAGACTTTGGGGTGTGTGGTTGACCACAGTGGCTGGAAAATAGAGACTGCTGATTGATTACCCCCCCCCACCCCCGGAAGGGGGTGTGGAACGACTAAGGGGCACTGCTGGAGGGCAGTGGTCCCGAAGAGGACACTGCGAGTTGGTGAGCGACGTGGGCTCAGACACGCCAACCGAGGGAGAGACGACGGTCGGGACACCACCAGGATGGGGTGCTCCACTGGACTGAGCTAATTCCCAAGACTACCAGTAGGAGGCGCTGCGGTGGTGAGTCCCAACCCCATTACACCTAGTAAATGGACAGATTGGAGTGAGACCAGGGGTAAAGGGTTCATGCTGCTGATGAAAAAGCCCTGCACTTCAAAGGTATTTAGGGGCCTAACTCCCACTGACATCAATGGGAGTTAGGCACTTAAATACTTTTTGAGGATCTGGGGCACAGTGCTTTGCACAACAGCTATTCTGGACTGCTGAGTAGTCCACAGACAGCTGACCGGAGATGGCTGTGAGTTAAACAGAGGGCTTTCATAGAATCAGAATTAGAAGGGACAGCAAGGGTCATCTAGTCTAACCCACTGCCAAGATGCATGATTTGTTGTGTCTAAACCACACACATGGCTATGCAGCCTTCTTTTGAAAACCTCCCATAAAGGCACAACCTTCAGGCAGTCTGTTTCATTGTCCTACTATTCTTACAGTTAGGAAGTTTTCCTGAGATTTAATCTAAATCTGCTATGCTGTAGTTTGAACCCATTGCCTCTGGTCCTGCCCTCTGTGACAAGAGAGAACAACTTTTCCCCATTGTTTTTATGGAAGCCTTTCAACCGTTAGCCAGCCAGCATAATTTAGTGCACCCTCCATCCCAAAGCTGTTCTCACCTACATTGAAGGCTCAATCTCCCCAAGCTGACACTTTTGACCCATCCCCTGCACAGTTCAACAGGACCAAAGGTCAGAGCCAAAGCATTTAAGTAGGAGCCTGGCAACTGACCTTAAACCAAGTAAATGAAAGGAAAATGAACAACAGACAACCCCCAAGGACATATTTAAAGTTTGGCATAAAAGAGAAAAATGTAACTGCACTGAATTGGAGAGCTGATCATATTTATTTGCTAATGCAGAAATATTTATACAATTCCATTTACAATGTGGACAGCTGCCAAACAAATGTAAAACACCCTTTCTATAGTTGGTTTACTTGAATGTTATGTTTTGGGTAAGATGCCAAGTTTCAAAGCTTAGATGTTATGTGGCATTTTATATTCACACATGAGGATCTCAATATAATTAAGATTTTGTCACCTCTAGGTCACCATTTCAAATAGAACCTGAGCCAAAAGAGTCAAAGAGTTTTAACTATCGGTTACCATCTGCTGGCTGTTTGATTAATTCAATCCAGTTCCCAATGGACCAGGTGTCCCCATCACAAAGAACACCACCACAATTAGAACTAATTGTCACCCTTGTAGGCAATCTCCACAGAGAAGCCAAAGATTGAATGGGGCTGGGAGCTGAAAAGACATCCTGGATCTGCCCTGCAGGAAAGGAATGTCTTTTCTTTAGCAGAAGCTCATTAAATTAATGTAATTCACCCTGCAGGGCAGGAAATCCCCTGCAGAACAGGTGGAATTTTAAGACTCCAGCAGGACTGTACATTCTCTCTCCGAGGCAGTCCCTCCAGGGTGTTGTCACATTGGCAGGGTACTGCAGAAAGTTTGCATTACCACTGTGTGTGCTGTTCTGTGGATACAAAATCACATGAGGTAAAAAATTTTAAAAGCACCTAAGTGACTTAGGTTCCTAAATCCAATTTTCAAAAGTAATTTATGCACATAGAAGCCAAACGGCCACAGTTTTAAAGGTGTTTATGGTATAGCTACACAGCAAGCAAACAAACACCACAGCAGCAAGTCTCCGAGCCCAGATCAACTAATGCGGACTCATGGAGCTGGCCCAGAGGGGCTAAAAGTAGCAATGTCAACATTTGGGCTTGGGTTGGAGCCTAGACTCTGAAACCCTCCCTCCTCGCTGGACCAAACATCTGTAATGGTATTTTTAGCTCCGCAGCACAAGCCCAAGTCAGTTAACGTGGGCTCGGATACTTGATGCCATGGGTCTTTTTTTTGTTGTGTAGACATACTCATGGATACCTAAAGATGCAGCTAGGCATTTGTGGGGCCTAACCCTGATACCTCTAAAAATCTAGCCCCAAGTTGAAAATGGACTGTAGGCTCCTAGGTCATGGGTACTTTTGAAAATATTACCCACAGTCTCTAGGATTGTCAAACTCGCTCATGCACAGCATAATTCACAAATTTCACTGAATATTACATTAGATTTGGAGATGGTTATGCAGGAATGCTTCATTTTGAAAAGGAAACAATATAGAAATGTAAAAATGAGCTATACAAAGATCTTTGAGAATAATCCCCTGATGTTATATAGCCTTTCTCTGAGACAACAGCTGGATAACAGGTCTTAGCAATAACCTACTTCTCACAACATTCGTAGTTCAGGGAGCTTTTTAACAAAACAGTAATGACTACAGCATGATTAAGAGAACTGCAAGGAAATTGTCTCAACACTGTAACAAATGATTTACCTTTCATCCTGAATTTGGCAATGAAGTAGCTTTATTGTAACCTATCTTTAGCAACAAAAACAGAAAAGGGGAAAAAATGGATTTAGTCTAGGGTGTTAAGGTGAAGAAATTGAACGTTTTTTTCCCTGTGTTTAAGAAATGTCATTGTGACTGAGCTTTTAAAAATCACTGCACAATTTCCCCCACCTCCATCAAATGTTAATGATTTTGGAGGCAATGTAGTAATAATAAAATCAATAATAATTAGACCAAGTCACTTTTTACCATGGGCAAAATGTTACAGTTCTTGTAACTAACAGCAAGCTGCAGGCTTGGAGCAAGCAGGATTTTCTTAAGGGCTTGCTGACATTTGGTAAGCATTTTAGAGTTGAAAGCCTACTTCCCTGAGTACTTGTCTGCAAAATGCTGAATTGCAAGATAACTTTGACTGCATTTTTCCAACTTTTTTTTGTACTATTGATTGTGCTCTTGTATCTGCTGTTTCAAGAACCAACACTTTCACACACAATATGTCTAATGCCAGCAAAACCTGCTGAGATGCTTTGGTGGCACAGACTCCTGTCAATTGCTGTGTTGCTTGCAACCTGCCCTTCTGTTTCACCACCCTGGCATAACTAAAAGAAGCTGAGTAAAATGCACATGACTATGGTATTCAAATACACTATTTAACAACGTTAGACTATGGAAGCACAATTGCCAAGAAATGTAAAGTAGATCTTCAACACTTTAAGGTGCCACAAGTACTCTCGTTCTTTTTGCTGATACAGACTAACATAGCTACCACTCTGAAACCTGTTAATTGTTTTTTTCATGACAGTAACTTTTTTGGGGAGGGGAGGGAGCTTTAAGAAAAAAGCTTTATTTTACCCTGGAAGGTCTGTATAATTAAAGTACTGTTTAGTTTGCATTTATCCTCATCACTCTTTGGTTATATTAAAGGAAGTAGCCTAAGCTAAAGCCCTTCTTATTTCTGTTTGGATATACTTCAGTCATGATATGGAGAATATTTCTTTATTTCAGTCCAATAGCAAAAAGTTAGATTCTGACCTCAGTGAGACCTTAGCTCCTAAGTTACTTAGGGTTAGATTTTCAAAGATATTGTGGGCCCCTAAAGATGCAGATGGACTCCTAACCAGTTTAGGTGTCTAGTGGGATTTTCCAGTACCTAGATGCCCTCTTAAGGGCCTATATACTTTATAAAAATCTGTTCCTTAGGCATCTTTGAAAATCTTACCCCTATATTAAAATGGTGAAAATCCATAATAAAGTGAAGCAATTTCAAATTTACATTGGGTTAAATGATGCAAAACTGACTGACAGTATATAATCATGGCTGAATATCCATTTATAAAAGATGTTATTTTTTTCACAAATTGATTTCTTTCCATGTGCTATTTATGTGTACATCAGGGCTCAAATTGTTTGGTATATGATGGGCGAGGGGAAATTCTATCTCTCTCAGGCTGTTACATAGGCTCCAAAATCTAATTTCTAATCATTTCAGTTGTAAAGCAACTCTCTGCAGCCCCTGGGGGGCGGGGAAAGAGGTGGCTCTGCATACTGCCCCCACTCCCAGCACTATCTCCCTTCCCCCCCAGGGGCTGCAGAGACATGCCTGCAGCCAGATGTTTCTGGGAGTGGTGTGGGGCCAGGGCAGGCAAGCAGCCTGCTTGAGTCCCACTGCGCTGCCAACCAGCAGCCACTTGCGATAAATGCCTCCTGGCTGGAGCCTGCACATTGCACCCCTGCCCCAGCCCAAAGCCCCTTTCTGCATCCAAACTGCCTCCAGGAGCCCACACCCCTCACTCTCTTGGGCACCCCAATCCCCAGCACCAGCCCAGATCCGCCTCCTGAACCAAACTCCCTCCCAGAGCCTGTACCCCTCACCCTCTCCTGCACCCCAACCCCCTGCCCCAGGCTCAGCTAATGCACACCCCACAGTTGAGAATGTTACGCTGATTTGTGACGATCCCTTAAGGATTTTGGATCTATAAACCACAAATGACACTAATAAAAAGTATCAGGCACAGAAAGTTCCATTGTCTCCAGGTTTGGAGTTTGGCTACATTTCCTCTTGAAGGAACTTCCTGAGTTAAGACTATGCATAGCTGACGCTGCATATCTCCCATGTGTATGTGACAAATTTGCCCCCGGCAGTTAGGTAGAACAACTTTATTTCAAAAGTAAAACTCATGAAATGTCCAGTGGATCCTAAGAGGTTAGGTGCAGTGTGACCATATGACCCCTGCACTCAAACTCTCTCCCAGAGCTTGCACCCCTCACTCCTGCATCTCAACCCTCTGCCCCAGGCTCATCCCGGTGCCCCCTCACACACTTCAAACTGCTCGGCCCCAGCCCAGAGCCTACATCCCCTCCCACACCCCTGCCTCAGCCTGGTGAAAGTGAGTGAGGCTGGGGAGACTGAGCGACTGAGGAAGGGGGGAATGGAATGAGTGGAGCAGGGTCTTGGGGAAAGGGCAGGATAGATCCTGGGTTGATCTTAAATTCAAAAAGTGATCTTGTGCATAAAAAGGTTGGAGACCACTGTGTTAAGGGCTGTTATAAAGAGAATCATAGGTGCCAACTCAGTCACTGCTCCAGGGCTGGAGCATCACTAGAAAAAAATAGTGGGTGCTCTGCACCCGCTGTCAGGCCCCACCAGTCAGCTCCTCCCCCTACTCCCCCGGTGCCTCCATCCCACCACTGATCAGCTGTTCAGCAGCAGGCAGGAGGCACTGGAGGGGAGAGGAAGGAGCCAGGGCAGGAAGAGATGGAATGAAGGGAGAGGGGAGGGGCAGAACTGGACAGGAAGAGGTGGGGCAGAGGTGGAGTAGGGGTGGGAAGAAGCGGAGAGGGGTGGAGCCTTGGAGGATGGGGTAAAAGTGGCAGGGTGGAGCCTCTGGGAAAGTGGTGGCTTGGGGATGGGGTCTGGGGCACCCCTGGGGAAATCAGAAAGTCCGTGTCTGTGAAGAGGATGGTGATCAATTGCTCCCCATGTCCCCTGAAGGTAGGACATGAAGTAACCAGCTCAAACAGCAGCAAGAGAGATTTAGGTTAGATGTTAGAAAAAACTTTCTAACTATAAGGGTAGTTATGCATTGGAATAGGGTTCCCAGGGAGGTTGTGGAATTCCAGTCACAGGAGGTTTTCAAGAACAGCTTAGACAAACACTTGTCAGGAATGGTCTAGGTATACATGGTTCTGCTGCAGTGTGTGTGTGGGGGGGGCGGGGGGGATGGACTAGATGACATCTTGAGGTCCTTTCCAACCCTACATTACTATGATTCTGTGGTTTTAGCAGCCTATTTACTGGCCTGATCCATAGGCAGGTAGAAGTCCATGATGGTGAGAGCAAAGGGGAGAAGTTGCAACTTCTTCAAGAAATAAAGTCTTTTGGGTTTAATCTTTTTGAATGGCTTTCTCCCAATTTAGGTGTAATTGGGAGGCAGGGGCATAAATTCCTCCAATGAGGCAGATCCCAATCCCACAAATAGAGGGGGCTTTTTCCAACAGTGGGAAACTAATATCTATGCACTAGATGTAGAACTAGCTGATGAATGGGTAGGCACAAGTTGCTAGCAAAAATTATCAGCTTGGGCGACCTCTAGGAGGCAGGCATGGGGCTATAATTTATTTCTTGTCACTTAAGTTACTACCTGCCTTTCTAATATCTGTTCATTGAGCTGTGACAATAACTGGTTGTTGTTTTTTTGTTGTTGTTGTTGTTTGGTGGCTGAACCAAATAATTGAAACTAAACTTTGTTTCGTGTCCACCCATAACATAAAGTTTTAGATTTTTTTCACCAAAAATAAACAAACATTCAAATTGAATGAAACATTTTGTTGGACCCGAAATAAAACATTTCATTTTGTTTCCACGTTTTTAATTTTTTCTAAAATAAAATCAAGGAAAAACTTGAAACAAAAATGCATTTTGAATACTCTATCACAATATTTCATAGTGAAGTGATTGTGTTTTCATTCACACTTTCTCATTTTGCAAAAGTCCTTCAAAACATACATATTGTATATCACTGTCTGATAATACTCTACAATCCTCCAACAGGAATCATTATACTTTGAATAATGGAGTAGAAACCAAACAACCCATGACAATTCTCTACAAACATTGTGAAATATCAGATCATGGCACACTGACTGATACCATGTACAATACTTTCGCCCTGTGAAGAAGCCCAGTGCCTAAAACACAAAAGATCAGCTGTTTTTGGAAATATTTTATTATTTACATTTTTTTATTTGGCTGAAGTAGATCAGCAAATTTGAAATGAATTCCTGAAATGTTTTAGTTGACCCAAATCAGCATTTCTGGGAACAAAAATTAGTCTGAAAAATTTCACCCAGCTCTTATGTCTATATGTAAAATATGCAAATTTGATATTTATATGGGAGAATTGAGCACAAAGAGATTAAGGGACTTGCTGTCGATCCCATGAATGTCTATGACAAAAGTGGGAATTGAACCCAAATCTCCAGAAACCCAGTCCTATGCATGAGACCATCCTTTACTGATTGGGTGCTGACATAGGAAAGCTACAGTTATTGCCATCAACTGTTAAGCTTTAAATCTGAGTCTTCCTTTCTGAGGGTCTGTGGCATCTAAATGTGTGAGTTTAATGCCAGTATTATTTCCAGAAATATCTAATAATCTATATGTTCTTGCTTCCTGGCTTTGGACAACTATTTTATAGTGAATTAAAGGTGTTTTATTTGATGATACAAGAGGAGATTTTTCTGGAGAATTTCTATTTCACTATTTTTTAAAAAACATCCCAAGCCTTTAATAAACAGTGGTATGCTATCCACTTCAATTGACTCCGTCTCTGTCACATAGTTACAGCACATAAATGAATATTGATTTTATTATAACCACATGTTCAGCTGTGTCAGCACTTTCCATAAACCTTTATGCTTAAGGGTTTGGAAGTTGATCCTGGTAGTTGCTTGAAGCAAAACTTGGCATGCAAGATATTACACAAAAATCCAAATTTATTTCATCTATATAGGGTCATTTTAAAAATTGTAAGTTTTTAAAGGAAAATATATTTATGCATGTGGGTACTTGTCAACACATACTGTATCATTTCAATCTATAAAGTATGGTTTGGTAAGTTAATGATATGGATTAATTGCTTTTAGATACTTTGAAAATGAAGTGTTAGAGGTTTCAACCTATAAAAAGTAGTTAATGTATATGCCCCTTAGGAACATAAGATTGCAGAGGATTATTATTTTTAAAAGACTAAATATGCAAAATGTTTTCATAGGAGCTCATATGTGCTGAGAAGTAACCATAAGGTTTTTTTAAGTGTCATTTCAATGCCAGTCTGACCATCCTGGGGAAGGAAGCTGTATAGTTAGTCATATTGATTTATGAATGATAAAAAAATCAGTTTTCACATACTGCCCACTGCTAATATGCCTTGGAGTCTTCTTTAAGGGGTGACTATGTACTGCCCATCCAATCATAGATTCCAAGGCCAGAAGGAACAAGTGTGATTGTCTAATCAGACCTCCTGTATGACACAGGCCATACAACTTCCCCAAGATAATTTCTACATCATAGCTTTTAGAACACCATCCAATCTTGATTTAAAAATTGCCAGTGATAGAAAATCCACCATGACCCCTGGTAAGTTGTCCCAGTGGTTAATTACTGTCCCAGTTAAAAAGTTACTCCTTATTTCCAGTCTGAATTTATCTAGCTTCAACTTCTAGCCTTTGGATCATGTTATACCAGAGACTGGCAACCTTTGGCACACAGCCCATCAGGGAAATCCACTGACGGGTCGGGACGGTTTGTTTACATGCAGCGTCCGCAAGTTCAGCCAATTGCAGCTCCCACTGGCTGCGGTCCCCCGTTCCAGGCCAATGGGGGCTGCAGGAAGCGGTGAGGGCCGAGGGATGTGCTGACCTCCGCTTCCCACAGCCCCCATTAGCCTGGAACGGTGAACCACGGCCAGTGGGGTTCTGTTCACCTAGGCCGGCAGAGGGCTGATCAGGGCCTGCAGCTGGGACCCCAGACCTGGGGTGGGGCATGTTTTTTGGGGTCAGGGCAGAGGGCTGGGTGTGTGTGGGGGTGCAGGGCAGAAGGCTGGGGTCCTGAGCAGCTCATGGCAGGGGGCTGGAAGGGATATGCCCTGTTGCACTCCCTTCCCCCAGGCTCCGTCCCTACCTCTCTGCATCCTCTACGGAGCTGTGTGCATACTGCCACTCTTCCCCCTCCCCCTCACTAGGGCCATCAGCTGATTGGCACAGGGAAGGAGAGGAGGAGGAGCAGGTAGCACCACACTGGGGGAAGAAGCAGGGGAGGGGGAAGCTTGGATGACACAACCAAGCTTTTGCCTCCTGCCCCCGCAAGGGAGAGCAGTGGGCGTGGGGGCTGAGTGGGGCTGGGGGCCGGGACCACAGCAGGGAGCTGCGTGCCACTTAAAATTGGCCCGCATGCCATAGGTTGCCAACCCCTGCGCTACGGGTACATGTACCCCTGGTTGAGAACCACTTGACTAGATCTAATGGTCCCTTCTGCCTTAAACTCTATGGGTATTTCTACACTGCAATTTAACACCCCCGGCTGGCCTGGGTTAACTGACTTGCGCTCACAGGACTCAGGTGTCAGGGCTATAAAATTGTAGTGTGGATGTTCGGGCTTGGGCTCTCTTATTGCAGAATAGACACACCGTATGAAAGTAGGAATTCTTCTGTTAAGCTGGAGCTAATCAAGTTATTTTTTATGCCAGTGGTAAGTTTTGTGATATGGATTTCTGTACACTAGGAACTGGATGGAAACTATCAACTAACTTCCATAGATCACTGAACAGCTGTCGTATAGTAATGAATTTCGGTCATGAATAAATAAAGAACTGACCTCAGGTAGATTAGAATGGGAGTGCTATCTACTGATTAGAGTAGAGGATTGTGAGTGAAGAATCCTATCTATTCTCATCTCTGTTACTAACTTGCTGCATAATTCTGGGCAAATCATGTACCCTTTTTTTATAGTCCAGTAACCTTTGAAATGTAGTCTTCTGAGGATTACCTCTTTAAGCAAAATTTATTCAAACAGTAAAGAAGGCAACATGGAGTCTGGTGATGGAAGCTCCAGTTCTTTCTTCTCACCTGTGTTTGCTGAAATGTAAATTTGCTTTGTTTCCTACCATATATTCTTCCTGCTGGCTTGAGGACCCTGTTTACTACTTATATGTAAACTGAAGTAAACATTTCTTCATTCAGGATATTTCTGACTGGGCAGGGTTGTGTGGTTTTTTAACATGTGCTAAGAACACCAGAAAGGGGGATTTCATAACTTTACCTATAATGCTGCTACACATATATTCACCATGATATTATTGACCAGTGATTCTTGCCAGCATATTTATACCTGCCCCTGGAAATTTCCATTACATGCATTCGACGAAATGGGCATTCACCCACGAAAGCTTATTCTCCAATATATCTGTTAGTCTTAAAGGTGCCACAGGACTCTCTGTTGCTTTTTACAGATCCAGACTAACACGGCTACCCCTCTGATACTTGACCAGTGAGTTATTAGTTTTCAGATGATACTTCACAAAGCATATTTTTGTACAAAGATTATTACAATAGTGTGTAGGATGTGAATACAGGGATGCTTTTGGTCACAGATAACACTTGAGCAAAAGGTCCCTTAAGGTCAGGGACAGAGTGTCGCCACCAGCCAGTTCTCAGTGAGCTAGTCTTGGCTTTATGCCACGCCCACTCAACTGAGGGGAGACTGGATTGGGTAATCTCAGCAATGATTTTTCAGTTTTAGTAATTAATATATTTCATTCCATATAACTTCAGTTTACTGAGCTGTGAGAGTGTGCCTCTTATTCATACTGAAAATGCTGTTCATTTAACTAGTAACACATACAAATATTAGTTTCTAACTTCAGCTGTCATTGGTTTGTATCTTCTATGAGTACATTATTTAAGTATCTACTGAAAATATACTATGGGTCAAATTTTGAACTCACTGATTCATCTTATAAAACCTTGTTGATATCAACGAAGCTAACTTGGGTATAAACCAGTATCAAAATTTTGTTGGAGATGCCTAAAGTAAAAACAAAGTTCACTTGTTCCCATGTCAGTTTAGTTCACTGGAACTCAAAATTATGATGCCTTTAATATAACAATGTGGGCATCTGCAGTATTCAGTGAATATAATAAAATAATTAATAATAATAAAAAAACAAACCCATTGTAGCTATATTTAGAATCAATGGGAGGTAGGTGCCTAGATACTTTTTAAAATGTCATGAGTCATGTACCTGCATCTTTATCAGGCATTAGGGTTAGGCATCTAAGTTTCTGTGCAACACTCCTCAACCTCCTTTCCCTCAGAGTTTGGCTTCGCAAATTTATTTGTACAAATTTTGATGGATCACATCAATGTTTATTTTAAGCATTTTTTCCTCAATTTAAAGTTTCACAATTGTACACAATTATGGATTTTAAGTATTTTTTTCATATTATTAATTTTAACATTCACAGTTGTGGTAAATTATGCAGATGGTAGGGGTAAGACAGTCATAGATTCCAAGGCCAGAAGGGACCTTTGTGATGATTTAGTCTGACCTCCTTATGACACAGGCCATAGAAGTTCCCCAAAATAATTCCTAGGCCATATCTTTTAGAAAAATATCCAATTTTGAGTTAAAAATTGTCAGTGATGGAGAATCCACCACATGGTTAATTACCGTCACTATCAAAAATGTACTTCATATTTCCAGTCCGAATTTGTCTAGCTGCATCTTCCAGCCACTGATTTTGTTTTCTTTGCTAGATTGAAGAGCCCATTCTTACATATTTTGTTCCCATGTAAATACTTATAGACTGTAACCAAGACTCTCCTTATCCTTCTCTTTGCGAAACGAAATACCGGTAGGTTGAGCTCCTTCAGTCTATCACTATAAGGCAGGTTTTCTAATCTTTTCTTCATTGGCATGGCTCTTCTCTGAACCCTCTCCAATTATCAACATCCTTCTTGAGTTGTGGGCACCAGAACTGGACACACTATTCCAGCAGTGTTCACACCAGTGTCAAATACAGAAAAAACTAACATCTTTATTCCTACATGAGAGTTCCCTGTTTGTTCTGTTTATTATTGTGGGAAATATTTTGTCCGTGTGTGCATGGTGAAAGCAACATTTACCATTAAAAATTTAATCCTTCCATTCCTACAGAGTACACAACTGTGTCTTTGTACAGTGTTTAACACACTGTGAGCCTGATAGGTGCCTCTGGGCACTACTGTGATAAATAATTATAATAATAACACAAACCAAACACAGCAGCTCTCTGGTTTTATTTAGAAATGTATCTACAGCTTAGAATCACTGAAGCAATCTTCTTCATCGTCTCTCACTTGAAAATATTTTGCCTGCCCTTACATTATTCTTGCAATTTCTAATTGTGTTCTTTACAAGCGTAAAAGATTTACCTGGCTCTGCTCTTTCGGTGGTTCAGTAGCCAGACATGGTTATTTTGAATCTTCCTTTTTCCTGCAGCCCTCCAATGAGATAAGATTTGAGATATGTATGCAATGTTGTGCTTCAGCTTCAAAAGCTGGGAGTTAGGCTGAATTCTTTCTTTAATCTGACCTCCCAGCATGAGAAGTACTAAGATTCCTTCTTGAACCACCTGGAAACCAGCCCTAGCATATTTTCAAGACAGTTTGTGTGTGGTAAAGGAAACTTTAAGAAGCAAATGCAATTTTAACACTGTTTTTGGCTGACTTTGAGATCAAGAGTGATGTGTATGGCAGCCCTGAAGGATCACTTCCAGGTACAGGAGTCAAATTCAGACAGAATAAATTGGGTCAGATTTTCAGATCCTGTAAATCCACAGAGCTCCACTTCAGCTAATGCAGCTGAGCCTGTCTATGCCAGCTGAGAGGTTTTCCCAGGTTAAGCCTCTTTCTCAGTCACCCTTAGGGGTGTTATTGACCAGGACTTTGAAAAAATTACATAAACTTGTATGTTCTTTATGTAGGAACTCAGTTGTGTTTTTAAGCTACTCCCTACAATGGAAGTAGTCCTGCCCCAGTGGGACCAATGAAAAAAGCAGTGCTGTAACTTTTTTTAACAGGGAGAGTAACCAACTATTCTTCATCACTAACAATTTTGAAATCATGTTGTTCTAAAAGATGTGCTCTAGGAATTATTTTGGGTAAATTCTATGGTCTGTGTTATACAGGCGGTCAGAGCAGATGACCACAGTGGTCCCTTCTGTACTTGTGCTGTATGGATTCTCAGTCATGCTGGAAAGCATGTGCCTGATGTTACACATCTTGAGGTGTCTCGCAGCCCATCAGGCACTCACAAGAAGCTGTAGATGCATGGGGACTGTGAGTGCAGCCAGACTCCTGATCAAGAAATATATAGGGGAGGGGAGGCACCTTGCATCTGCTCCATTTCCACCAATGTGCAAGAGGGGTTACACGCAATCTTGTCTTACGTGTTCATCACTTTCTGTTGACTGACTATGTAGGTATTGTCTGACCCCCCCATTACAATAGTATCGGAGTGCCTCACAATCTTCAATTTATTTATCCTCACAACACTTTTGAGGGGGAGGGCAATGCTATTATCCCCATTTTACAGATGTGGAACTGAGGTATAGAGGCATAGTGGGCAGATTTTTTTAAAGGAATGTAAGTGCCTATAGATGCACATAGTGAGATTTTTCAAGTACCTAAACACCTAGATTTCAAGTAATTTTTTTAAGTGACTCACCCAAGTTTACCCACACAGTCTGTGGCCAAATAGAGAGTTAAACCCATGTTCCCCAAGCCTCCGGCTAGCTCCCTAATCACTGAACCATCCTTCCTCTAGAGTGAGGATATACTTTTATACTTTTATCAAAGTTTATAATTTGAGGTTCCACACATTTACCACCAAATTTTATGAGAGCTAGTTGTTAATTCTATCTTGAACAATGGTTACAATCCTGTTCCATGATCTTCCATGCTCACTAGCTAGCTCTCATCTCTTAAGAGCTTAGAAATTCACTAAGAACTTTATATTTGATCAATGACATTGAAAAGTGTACATCAACTTGTCCACATTTTTAGACTTTATAATAAGCAGAAATACTGAGAATTCCACATATGACCTTAGTCATCTGACTTTTTTTTCTGTATGTGTTGTCAGGGAAAGGACTACTATAATTTTATGCAAATGAACATTTATCTAATAGTGTCTGAGAAAGCAGCAAATAGCTCCAAATTCTCATCTTACTTTATAAACAGAGATCCAGAAATGTTGTATAATTTTATCTGACTGTGTTTCTTGGCACTAAGTAATAACCTATGACCTCCTAGATGTCCGTGCATTGAAATATGTCTTATGATGCCTACTTAGTTGTGGTAGAACATGTAACAGATTATGGGGCATGAACATAACAATATTGGGTGTAGTGTGGATTCTGGAGATGTTCCTCCAGCAATTGTGATCAGTGAGTATTTTTGTGGTCATGATTTCACTTTGTTCCTGAGCTCTGTTCTTCGGAGGCATAAAATGTCTGAATGTACCTCCCAGTGTTAATTCTGAATACTCTCTCTGTGCCAATATTTCATAGTGAAATTATTGTGTTTTCATTCCTACATACTTTCTCATTTTGCAAAAGTCCTTTAAAACCTACATATTGTGTGTGTATATATATCACTGTCTGATAATATTCTTTAATCCTCCAACAGGAATCATTATACTTTGAATAATGGAGTAGAAACCAAACAACCCATGACAATTCTCTACAAACATTGTGAAATATCAGATCATGGTGCACTGTGATACCATGTACAATCCTTTCACCCTGTGAAGAAGCCCAGTGCCTAAAACACAAAAAATAGCCTACTGGTTATTTCCTAGTGGATTAGGATGGTACGTATGGACAGGGCCCTACCAAATTCACAGCCATAAAAAATGCATCAAAGCCCATGAAATCTGGCCTCCCTCCCATGAAATCTGGTCTTTTGTGTGCTTTTATCCTATACTATACAGATTTCATGGGGCGGGGGGGGACAGCACTTCTCAAATCAGGGTCCCGACCCAAAAGGGAGTTGCAGGGGGGTCGTCAAATAATTTTAGAGGGGGGGGGTTGCAGTATTGCCACCTTTACTTCTATGTTGCCTTCAAAACTGGGTGACTGAAGATGGGTGGCTGTTGGCCAGGCGCCCAGATCTGAAGGCAGCACCCTGCCAGCAGCAGTGCAGAAGGAAGGGTGGAAATACCATATAATGCCATCCATCTTTACTTCTGCACTGCTGCCTTCAGAGTTGGGTGGTCTTAGGGTGGCGGCTGCTGACTTGAGGGCCCAGCTCTGCAGGCAGCAGCACAAAAGTAAAGGTGACAATACCATACGATGCCATCCCTACTGCTGCGCTGCTGCTGGCAGTGGCTCTGCCTTCAGAGCTGGGCTCCCAGCCAGCAGCCGCTGCACTCCAGCTGCCCAGCTCTGAAGGCAACACCAGAGCCAGCAGCAGCACAGAAATAAAGATAGCAGTACCACAACCACCCCCACAACTCCTTTTTGTGTCAGGACCCCTACAATTACTCACTGTAAAATTTCAGACTTAAATAGCTGAAATGAAGAAAGTTAGGGTTTTTAAAATCCCATGACTGTGAAATTGACCAAAATGGACGGTGAATTTGGTAGGGCCCTATGTATGGTTTACATGGTTAAGCCCAATATAGTAATTGATAAAGTTCTTCTAAACCCCTCTACAATATTTTGCAGTTATAAGCTCACATAAATTGTGAATAATTTTCAGGCATAAATTAAGATACTTTGCTATTCCTAGTCTCTTCAGAGTGCAGGTGAAAACCAGCCAGTTTCAGCTCTATAATCCTGGAGCTAGTTTGACCAGTTCCAGACCCACTGGAGATCAGTGCATCCCAGGAGCCATGGGTTTTGCCGCCCCAGGCGGCAGCGCTCCTCCTCAGAGTATTTGGCAGTGGGGGTCCTTCCGCTCTGCGTATTCGGGGCACTTCGGTGTTGGGTCCCAGAGCGAGTGAAGGACCCCCACTGCCAAATTGCTGCCAAGGACAGCAAAATGCCACCCCCCAAATCCTGCCGCCCTAGGCGACCTCCTAGGGTCGCCTAGTGGAAGTGCTGGCCCTGGTACATCCCAAGAGCTGCTCTGAATTGCATCACCTGATATTGGCTCCCAAGGGTAGGTGGTGGGTGGCACAGAAGCTATCTATGCTAGCTTTATGCCCACATTGACGAGCTCCCCAGCTGGGGAGCTCAATCTGGCCATTTTCTGCCCCCTTTGTACTGTGAGCAGAACAGTAGCTGGGATCTGGCCCATGGTGTATTGTTATCCATGTCCTGTGATGACATGGGTGTGGAATAGGGAGGTAACACATTTTATATGTGAGAGGTGTGTGTGTGTGTGTCCAGTTATGCAGAGGTTTCCATGTGTTGTATAGATAAATCTGAGCAAAAGTATATAAATTACCAATTACACAAGGAAATTGAGTCTCTAAGCAACCTTACTGTATCTTGCATTCTTTGTTCTTCATAAATTGACTGAGTTTTTAAAAATAAATATGCAGTTTTCATCAGCAAAAATACAGCATATTTAATTTCATCTCCTGTGCCCCAATTTTTGATTATAAAGTCCTTGGGCAGATCCTGTTACAGAAATGTGACCAGTTATATAACTCTTAAACTGTCTGATATTTCAATGTACTGCATCTATTTAGGACAAGAATTTGCTGTAATATGGGGAGTCTATATTTGCCTCACCTGACAGAAAAACAGATTGTAACATCACATCCTTTCCTCGACAAAATACCATTCCTGTTTTGTCAAAGGAAAGTTTAAGTGGAGCAATGTACTTTGGCCCGCGGTCTAATAAAATTACCTTTAAACTATCTGTCAGTGCTGTAGCACACAAAAAATCAACTGATCTTCATAAAGTCCAGCGACTAATGAACATGTAGTAGCTGTAATGCTGGATCAGAAAGGTCAGACTGTGCAGATTCAGGTGAATTCTATATTAAACTAAAAGCTAGGGAATGTGAGTCTTCTCTTTATCAGAGAGTCTGGTGCTTACTGGCTTCATGGTGATGCCCTGGCCTGCTCTGTTCATCTTGCCTTGTTTCACATGTCATTGCACTCCTACTGGTGGACTGCAGGAAGGCAGAGAACAATGGCTGTTTCCAAAATGTTGATGAATAACACGGTAATGCAGACGGAGGTGTGATTATGATTTGACAACATGAACAATGGTCTATGAAAGTCCAACTCCAATCACAGTTTTCATGATAAGTGAGAATACAAATTGGTCAAGGTGAGATGCAAATTAGAGGCTGGAGCTCAGCTGACTCCTAGAATGTATAATCACATACTGATATGTTACTGAATAAGAAAATTTACAAAATAAAATTAAGTAAAATTGCTAGTATTTGGCTAGATGGATAGTAGTACTAGTTCTTAATTCATGAGAAACAGGAAATTGACCTTGGGAAGCAAATCCAGGGCAGTCCGGAAAGCAACCTTTCCTGAATGAAATTATAAATGACAATATTGCAATGATGTGACAGCAATTAAAAGAAATTGGATTGTTAAAATCTCTGAGTTGCAGTGTCCATAAAATGGTTTACAGATCATTTAATGGACAACACTGAGATTCCAGAAAGGCCAGAGATATCAGCCACAGCAGACTATAAAACCTGCCACAGAATATGCTGATCAGAAGCTACATGAAAATCAGTGGCAACAAAATAACAGTGGGACTCAAAGAACAGCAATCCCACCGCAGCAGGCTAGAAGGCTTATATGTAGTGCCTATGTGAAGGATGCAATTAAAGATGATAGCTGGCTGCCACTTTACAGTGCTTCAAGGGCCCCAGGAAAGAACTGGTGCCAAG
The DNA here is from genome assembly GCF_027887155.1 of Malaclemys terrapin pileata. Taxonomy (NCBI): domain Eukaryota; kingdom Metazoa; phylum Chordata; order Testudines; family Emydidae; genus Malaclemys; species Malaclemys terrapin. The sequence continues at coordinate 39,262,392 of NC_071509.1, read as the reverse complement.
AATCCGTATTCCCTATAGGTAACCACTATTGTCATAGTTCTAGGAACCTGCTTATTTGGCGTGCATGCCCAATTTCCCGTTTGCAGGCCTAATTGCTCATTTTGCACATGCAGTTACCCACAGGTGGGTGAAAATGCAGGTTGTGTTTCTGAATGCATCAGAGTTCTCCCTTCCTTTGTAAATGCCATCTAAAAAATCAGATTTTCAGAGGTGCTGAACCTCTGCAGCGCCCACTGTCTTGAATTTGAGCTGTTGCTCTTCCGCACTTCTAAAGGCTATGTCACTTTTAATTGTGTACTGAAATATAGTTTTAAGTGCTTTATGTTAGGCACCCACATATGGAAATATTGCTCAGTATCCTTAGTGTCTGATATGGCACCTTTCATTTAGATTTCAATTGCTGGTCTCTCTTCCAACTATAGCTATGCTTGGTCCTTAATTGCTTGTATTCTAGCTGTTTAATTTAGGGCTAGATTGTTAATGAGTTCTGGCTCAGGTACGGAGCAGGGGAAGCACAAAAGTTGCAGATCTTACACCTGGCAGAGAGCAGGGATTGCTCCCTCAGTGCTGCAAAAGGAATGGGGAGGAGAGAGGCAGAGGCAGAGGGGATTAGGTTGGTTGCACCCTGCAGAAGTTGGAAGCAAGCTGCATTGTTTTAATGGTGAAAAATGCCCCTGTGCACTGGCTGCTTGTGGAGGGATTTCAGTGGGAGCTGTAGGTGCACAGCATGTCCAAAAAAGCAAACCCCTGATTTTGGGGCCAATGCTGGAAAATGCCTCGTGTCTCCACCTTGATTATAAAACATAATATAGGCCAGCACCTCAGCTGGGGTAAACTGACTTCAGTGGTGCTGTGCCAATTTATATCAGCTGAAGATCTGATGCTGTGAGTGTAAAGGGTTCCTATTCCTTCCCACAGAGTTTAATATCTATGTTCATATATTTTTTAAAAATATATTGTTTATGTGAGAGACCATAGCAACCTTTCTGATAATGTTGTGACAGCACATGCTACTGGCACACATTTAAGACTGTGTACTGAAAACATTATGGGAAAAGGTGTGCATGCCCAGAAACCAATCTTCAAGAATAATAACAGGGAAAGCATACTGTTTTTTTTATAAACTACTAACAAACCAATTGTTTGCTATAGTTCTTAAATAGGAATTTAGTTGGAGTTGTCAGTAATGCAAAAAAGCATCCAAACACTGTTGGTCAAATCCTCAGTTAATGCAAATCCATATCACTGCACTGACTTCAGCAGAGCTATGCTGACTTGTACAAATTGAGTATGTGGCCAACTGATTTTCATAAGACTCATTGCATTCTGTTGGGTTACAAATCAACACTTTCAAAAGTCCATAAATAGCATGTTTTAATGAAATAGCTATTGTGAGCACTTATGAATACTCAAGACCAGTGTTAAATCTGACTATTTTCTTTCTTTGAAGTAAATTGATACCACTTCTGCTGATGGGTTGCTGTGTATTTTTATCTCTTTGCAAGGAAGGGGAAAAAAGGCTATAGAGTTATTGCTGCCAGGTGTGTTTCCAACCCTCCCAAAGTTACTCCAACACTGACTTCTGTTTCTTCTCCGCAGGAAGCACTTTTAAAAGTATTTTTAAGTGCTGTTGAGAGCAAGAGGATAACTAGCTCTGCAGTGACGTTAAAGCCAGCAAGTGAAAACAAGGAAGGTCCTGGAAAAGTTCAAGAGGAAACTGTCAACATTTGTCAAAGGAAAATTGCTTTTCTCAGTCCACTGGGATGAGGCATCTCTTGGTAACATACAGTCGTGCCTGCCCACTGCATATTGATAAATAATAAAGCTGAGAGCTTCTTAACAAGGCTTTGACCCCTTAGCCCTTTAGCACCCATCAATCCTTGACCAGGGGACTGGGCTACTCAGGAAGACCAGGGCTTTAAAAAGCCCACTCCTAAGCAACCACAGGAGCTAGAGAACAGGAGCGGCAAAAAGGAAGTTTTTCAAGAGAGTTTAGAGGGGGAGATAGACTTAACATTCTTTAAACTTAAAACCAAAATCACCCCCTGATATAAACAAAACATCAGCAAAGGAACGAGCTTCAGGAATAAAAAGAGAATGCAGTCAGACTGAGCCATTTTTTTTAGGTGACAAATCTGAAGAACTATCCCAGATTGAGGTATCATTAGAGGAGGTTTTGGAACAAATTGATAAACTAAACAGTAATAAGTTTACTTATGATTACTTAAGATTACTTATGCATCTGATGAAGTGGGCATTCACCCACGAAAGTTTATACTCCAATACATCTGTTAGTCTTTAAGGTGCCACCGGACTCTTTGTTGCTTTTTACAGATCCAGACTAACATGGCTACCCCTCTGAAACTAAACAGTAATAAGTCACCAGGACCAGATGATATTCACCCAAGAGGTCTGAAGGAACTCAAATGTGAAATTGCAGGACTACTAACTGTAGTTGGTTTAATGACAGGAAGATAGCTAATGTGATGTCAATTTTTTAAAAGGGCTCCAGAAGTGATCCCAGCAATTATAGGCCATCAAGCCTGACTTCAGTACCTGGCAATTTGGTTGAAACTATAGTAAAGAACAAAATTGTCAGACACATCACTGAACATAATTTGTTGGGGAAGAGTCAACATGGTTTTTGTTAAGGGCAATCATGAGAATTCTTTGAGGGGAGTCAACAAGCATTGGACAAGGGAAATCCAGTGGTATAGTGTACATAGATTTTCAGAAAGCTTTTGACAAGGCCCCTCACCAAGGCTCTTAAGCAAAGTAAGCTGTCCTGGGATAGGAAGGAAGGATCTCTCATGGATTGGAAATTGGTTACAAGGAAACAAAGGTTAGAAATAAATGGTCAGTTTTCAGAATAGAGAAAGGTAAATAGTGGTGTCCCCTAGGGGTCTGTACTGGGACCAGTCCTATTCAACATATTCATAAATGATCTGGAAAAAGGGATAAACAGTGAGGTGGCAAAATTTGCAGATGATAAAAAACTACTCAAGATAGTTAAGTCCTAGGCAGACTGCGAAGACCTACAAAAGTGTCTCACAAAACTGGGTGATTGGGCAACAAAATGGCAGATGAAATTCACTGTTGATAAATGCAAAGTAATGCACATTGGAAAACATAATTCCAACTATACATATAAAATGATGGGGTCTAAATTAGCTGTTACCACTGACGAACAAGATCTTGGAGTCATTGTGAATAATTCTCTGAAAACATCCATTCAATGTGCAGTGGCAGTCAAAAAAGCTAACAATGTTGGGAATCATTAAGAAAGGTATAGACAATAAGACAGACAATATGATATTGTCTCTCTATAAATCCATAGTACACCCACATCTTGAATACTGCATGTAGATGTGGTTGCCCTATCTCGAAACAGATATATTGGAATTGGAAAAGGCTAAGAAAAGAGCAACAAAAATGATTAGGGGTATGGAACAGCTTCCGTATAAGGAGAGATTAATAAGACAGGGACTTTTCATCTTGGAAAAGAGATGACTAAGGGGGGATATGATTGAGATCTATAAAATCATGACTGGTGTGGAGAGAGTAAATAAGGAAATGTTATTTACTTCTCATAACACAAGAACAAGAGGTCATCAAATGAAATTAATAGGAGGAAGGGGGTGGAGCCTCACCACATTGCATGGACTGGAGGAGACAGGGCTATGGCTTCAGTCCTTCATAGGGGGGCCTGAGAATGAGTGAATTGCACCCCACAAAGGGATGTAGTGAAAGGACAGCAGCCTCCACAGCAGTTGGGTGGTTCCTGAAGTCCAATCAAGTTACCTCTGAAGACCTGAGTAATGGAGCCTGTGATTGTCCTGCATAACTAACAGCTGTAGCTCTGCAGCAAATGCAACGCCCCCTGCTGTTTGAGTGAAGGCAAGAAGGACTGCTCCTCTCCCTATTGCAGTTAATGTCAGAACTCCCATTGACTTAACTGGGGACAGGAATAGGCACTTAGTGGCATTATCAATGATAGCATGAGGAATTTAGAACAAGAATCAAACTGACTTCAGGGCTTGACAGGAAAAAATCTTTCCCTGCACCTTTAAACTAAAATTCAACAGAACAGTGGCACCGGTGAAATCAACTGTATTTCAAAGAAAAAGCCTGTGGCTCCAATACCACTAAGGTGGCCAGAGTCAGTCCTCTGTTTTCTTTTGGAATCTATTTGATTTTGATGTCTTTTAATCATTTAAGTCCTTGGGCCTGAGTCTTCACTGCCTTGCACCTTACACAGTCACCTGCACCTTTTCAAAGTGATCCAGCTCCTACATTCCTGCACAATGCATGTGGATCAAAACGGGAGAGTGGGTGAGGGTGTTGGGGGGTAAAGACGGATTTACACTGAGAACAGAATGTGATCCTGTGTCCTTTAAGTCATCAGGTTAAATAGGTCTGGTAGAATATGCTGATATACAGGGGCTGAGCAACTGATCTAGTATTCCTAATGTACTACAATGCAGTACCTTGGCATACGAAGACAAGTTAAAAATGAGCTATCAGCTTTAGCTTTGCATTTCCCTGACTTTGTCATCAAGTGTCCTGACAAACATCATGGTACTTGCCTCTCTGCTCTGTTGTATACTGTCATAATGCCAACAACTTCAGTGGTTTGAGCCTGATTTGTACTAGTGAAAGCAGACTTGGGCACTAAAAAGTTTGTCCATGTAACATTAGCCATTTGGCAGTAGTTCTTAAAATAACAGATTTTAAAAGAAAAATAGTTTGAGCATGTGGCATCTGACTAGTGTGCAATGCAGATTAATCGGAAAGATCCTCATCTCTTCCAAATTTAAATACTATTAATAAGAAATTGCTTTCTCTAAAGCAAAAACATTTTTCTTCCAGGAAAATTTTTTTTGCTTATTCCCAGAGAATGCAAAGTGAAGTTCTAGTTAAAACACTCTCCCTGATTTTTAAATACAGGATTATCCAGAGCAAGACACCCAACATAGCTGCAGAGACTCTAACCACAAAGCTGAAAAGCCTCACTGCATGAAAAGTGCCATCTGACTACATTTTGATTTCCTACTGAGTTAATCAGATCACTTCTCCCACCTTTCTTTTCTGTTCATGTTCAAACAAAGAGCAACTTGAAACAATACAGAATTAAGACAATAGATGGAGGTTTGCTCACTACTCCAGTTTTCTGAGCTGCCATTTTTCTCAGCTCAGTTTTTCTACCTCTCCTGCAGCTATTCTCATCCCACATCTTTACAGTCACTAGGAGGTACCAGGGATATTGGTTTGTCCTGCTGATGATGCTGGAACCTGAATGAGTTTAGTGGTACAGTGTTCACAACCCCATCATTCCATTGGCTCTTCGTGAAATATAGCCCTTTGCAGCATAACTGCAGCTGGTTGGGAATTCTCCACTGAAAAAATTTTTAAAAAGAAAATGTGACTTCCACAAAACTGGAGTTTTCCACATGGAAATGTTGATTACACCGTTTTAAAAAAAATATTTTCCAATCCCAAAAATCTAAGCCAACCATTTAGTTTTGGGTCAGCCAACCTGAATCAAAACATTCCAGTTTGTTGAACCAAATCAAGACATTTCATTTTGGGTCAGTTTGCCATTAATCTTTATCTGCCTGAACTGCTATAGTACAACTCATGGGAGTTGTAATTTGGGTACCTTATTCTCTCCTGAGTCAGGCTCCTTGGCGAGACTACATCTTCCATGATGTCCTACAGCCTCCACTCTGTCTGAGCTGCTACAATGCATCATAGGAACCCATATTAGCCATGAAATGGGGGTTAAATATAGGAATAATCAAGTTACTTCATGTTAAAGGGACACTTACAGTGATGGAAAGCACATGTCACATAAGATGTTAGATAAAAAGTGTGGGCAGACAGGTTAAGATTGACTTATTTCCTTTTCGTATCAACTTTACAGGAACCCAAGATGTTCCTATATTTTCCTTTACTGGGGCAGGAATTAGAGAGGAAAAATACAGTGTTTTGCTATTAGAGGGTTGCAAGCAGCATGTGGTCTATTCTTTATCATACAGTGATTTTGCAGAATAAAAAATATCCTGAATTTATCAGCACAGCATCAAATTATTTTAAATCTAAGGACAATTTTTTGTTTTCCCAACTGTAAGTGTCCCTTTAATATTCAGCTTCACCTTTACAGCAGAGGTTGAGGGCTTCTCAGATGATTTAATGCTCCTTAAAAATAAGGATAGGAACATGTTGCCTGCCAGATAGTCAAAGGTCAGACAGGGAAAGAATATGAAATCACCTAATGTTCTGGTGCTCATGTCTCCTTCAGAATGAGGTGGGAGAAAGCAAAGCAGATGTCAAGTGGGGGAAAAAAAGGTCAGCTGGTGTTTAAAATATTCTTACATTCATTCCAGCTAGTTATGGGAATGAATTAGAAAGAGAAATGAAGAATGAGGCTGTATTGAGACTGAAGCTGTTTTTGTACAGTCTACATAGCTCTCCACTTATTCATCCTTACTGTGCCTTCAGTGCACCATGAACACTGTCTTTGAGCAAGCATCTGTTTATAGTGCTTGGTTTTTAACTCTCCACAGACTCGATCCAATACACTTGATAAATATAATCTCTCTGGTCATCTGGCACTGCTAGTTCCACTCATCTAGCCTTACACACCTTCTCTTTCTACTTAACATAATCTTACAACTGGTGGTGGGGTGGGCTTCTGCTATATCTTTGGCCATCTGAAAGAGCCATCGTGTATCTATGCATGTCATTGACTCACCATCCTTTTAAAATCTCATCTTAAAAGATGCCTTTCCTCCCATGCCTCTGCTTCTTATTTACTCTCCCTGTGCAACAATTTATTATTTAACTCTGACCACATCACTTAAAATCTGTAGAACATTTTTGATAATTTGTATGAAAGCACCACCTTAGCTTGAACATTGGCTCTAGAGTGACCAGATGTCTGAATTTTTTGGTTTTTGGCCTGCGTTTGGTCGGGACGCAATTTGTCCCAATATTTTGCTCCGCTGGCAGAACCTCCCTCCCCCCGCTCCTCTCATCTGGTAACCCTAATTGGCTCCTCCCAGCCTTCCTGATGCTGGAAAAGGACCGGGTTATTTCAAGAGCAGGCTGAAGGTTCAGAGATGTCAGCTATGCAAAATTAACTGTTGTTCCACTTTCAATGCACAGCATAACATTAGCTCATATTTAGGACCAGCCTCAAACAACAGAAAGATTGTGCAGCTGCCCAGATTTAAGTGAGCTGCAAAAATTAAACAATTGATTAAAAAAAAAAAAACAGATCAAGTAAAGGACTTCTGACCACCAGCACTTTCCTCTGTCAGAGGAAGAAATGTGGATGGGGCTGGAATAGAGGGGCAGTTTGTGATTACTCGTGGGGGAGGGGGTGAATACATTTAATTATCTTGGGGACATTGTGTGTGTGTGTAGAGTTTTCAGGGAGGGTATAAGTGTGTGCATTCCTGAGGAGGTAGTGTGTGAGTAAGGTGGACATAGTGTACCTGTTTGGAGTGTATAGATGGATTCTTTGACCATTGGATGGTGTTCCAAGAAGGAGGATTGCTAGGCAGAGACGGGCTCCACCTAATGAAGAGAGGGAAGAGTATCTTCGCAAGTAGGCCAGCTAACCTAGTGAGGAGGTTCACCGGGGGTAGGAAGGTAGACCAAAACCCTGAAGTAAGTGGGGAAGTGGGATACCAGGAGGAAGCATGAGCAGGAGAGCGCATGAGGGGAGGATTCCTGCCTCATACTGAGAAAGCAGGACAATCAGTGAGTTATATTAAGTGCCTATATACAAACGGAAGAAGTCTGGGAAACAAGCAGGGAGAACTGGAAGTCCTGGCACAGTCAAGGAATTATGATGTGATTGGAATAACAGAGACTTGGTGGAATAACTAACATGACTGGAATACTGTCATGGATGGATAAAAACTGTTCAGGAAGGACAGACAGGGCAGAAAAGGTGGGGAAGTTGCACTGTATGTAAGAGAGCAGTGTGACTGCTCAGAGCTCCAGTATGAAACTGCAGAAAAACCTGAGAGTTTCTGGATTAAGTTTAGAAGTGTGAGCAACAACCGTGATGTTGTGGTGGGAGTCTGTTATAGACCACCAGACCAGGGGGATGAGGCTATCTTCAGGGAACTAACAGAAGTTACTAGATCACAGGCTCTTGTTCTCATGGGGGCTTCAATCACCCCGGTATCTGCTGGGAGAGCAATACATCAGTGCACAGACAATCCAGATGAGGGGAAAGCAATGGACGTGTTATTACTTGACTTTAGCAAAGCTTTTGATACAGTCTCCCACAGTATTCTTGACAGCAAGTTAAAGTAGTATGGGCTGGATGAATGGACTATAAGGTGGATAGAAAGCTGGCTAGATCATCGGGCTCAACGCGTAGTGATCAACAGCTCAAAGTTTTTGGAAAGTGTAGGGGACAACTTCCTGGTGCAAGTGCTGGAGGAACCAACTAGGGGGCCGTGCTCTTCTTGACCTGCTGGTCACAAACAGAGAAGAATTAGTAGGGAAAGAAAAAGTGGATGGGAACCTGGGAGGAAGTGACCATGAGATGGTCAAGTTCAGAATCCTAACCAAAGGAAGAAGTGAGAGCAGCAGAATACAGACCCTGGACTTCAGAAAAGCAGACTGACTCCCTCAGGGAACTGATGGGCAGGATCCCCTGGGAGAATAACATGAGTGGGAAAGGAGTCCAGGAGAACTGGCTATATTTTAAAGAATCCTTATTGAGATTGCAGGAACAAACGATCCCGATGTGTAAAAAAAAAATAGTAAATATGGCAGGCGACCAGCTTGGCTTAACAGTGAAATCCTTGCTTTTCTTAAACACAAAAAAGAAGCTTAGACAAATGACAGAGAGGAGTATAAAAATATTGCTCAGGCATGCAGGAGTGAAATCAGGAAGGCCAAATCACAATTGGAGTTGCAACTAGCAAGTGATGTTAAGAGTAACAAGAAGGGTTTCTATAGGTATGTTAGCAACAAAGTGGTGGTTAAGGAAAGTGGGGGGCCCATACTGAATGGGGGAGGCAACCTAGTGACAGAGGATGGGGAAAAAGCTAGTGTACTTAATGCTTTTTTTGCCTCGGTCTTCACAAACGAGGTCATCTCCCAGACTACTGCACTGGGCAGCATAGTATGGGAGGAGGTGACCAGCCCTCTGTGGAGAAAGAAATGGTTCAGGACTATTTAGAAAAGCTGGACAAGCACAAGTCCAGGGGCTGGATGCACTGCATCCAAGGATGTTAAAGGAGTTGGCAGATATGATTGCAGCATCATTAGCCATTATCTTTAAAAACTCATGGCGATCGGGGGAGGTCCCGGATGACTGGAAAAAGGCTAATGGAATGCCCATCTTTAAAAAAGTGAAGGAGGAGGATCTGGGGAATACAGGCCAGTCAGCCTCCCCTCAGTCCCTGGAAAAATCATGGAGCAGGTCCTCAAGGAATCAAATTTTGAAGCATTTTGAGGAGAGGAAAGCGATCAAGAACAGTCAGCATGGATTCACCAAGGGCAAGTCATGCCTGACTAACCTAATTGCTTTCTATGATGAGATAACTGGTTCTGTGGATGAGGGGAAAGCGGTGGACGTGTTATTACTTGACTTTAGCAAAGCTTTTGATACAGTTTCCCACAGTATTTTTGACAGCAAGTTAAAGTAGTATGGGCTGGATGAATGGACTATAAGGTGGATAGAAAGCTGGCTAGATCGTCGGGCTCAACATGTAGTGATCAACATCTCAATGTCTAGTTGGCAGCTGGTATCAAACGGAGTGCCCCCATCGAATATTGGACCTTTTGCCCCGCTCTGTCCCTTCTGGAAAGCTGGGTTAAATGGCCTATTGATAACTTCCCTCGCATGAGGGCTTTATGGCACCTGCTCTTGGTCATTCCCTATTATACAGGATATTCCAGGGTCAAGAGAACAATTGTCAGTGGAGTTGCTTTTGCTCTGGAAACCTTTGGGTTCTAGGGAAACAGTTGCAGGCAGTGCAAGTTACAGCAGCACTAAGGTTACTACAACTTGCACTTTGGGGGCTACATTAGCCTGTGGCTGCCTCTATGATGGGGGCAACCAAAGATAAAATAAAGCCCCTTCTTTACCCATTCCTTGGATTCTGTTTAGAAAGGGTTTTCTACTGGTAATTAGGGAGGTGCATAGTAGATAAGTAGTTTATAGCACAGGCCTATCAATTTTTTTGCAAGGTTTTTAAATAAATTTGAGATGCTAAGGTATCCATGATGAACAACAAATTTCTTCCAGTTTAGGGTTACCATATTTCAACAAGCAAAAAAGAGGACGGGAGGAGCCCCGCCCTAGCCCCGCCCCTGCCCCTCCCACTTCCCGCCCCCCCAGAACCTCCAACCCTCCCCCCGTTCCTTGTCCCCTGACTGCCCCCTCCTGGGACCCCTGCCCCTAACTGCCCCCCGGGACTCCACTCCCTATCTAAGCCTCCTTGCCTCTTGTCCCGACTGCCCCAACACTTATCCACACCCCCACCCCCAGACAGACCCCTGGGACTCCCATGCCCCATCCAACCACTCCCCACCCCCTGACAGCCCCCCCCAGAACTCCCAACCCATCTAAACCCCTCTGCTCCCTGTCCCCTGACTGCTCCGATCCCTCTCCCCACCCCTGCCCCCTGACAGCTCCCCCCAGAACGCCCAACCCATCTAAACCCCTCTGCTCCCTGTCCCCTGACTGCTCCGATCCCTCTCCCCACCCCTGCCCCCTGACAGCCCCCCCCCAGAACGCCCAACCCATCTAAACCCCTCTGCTCCCTGTCCCCTGACTGCTCCGATCCCTCTCCACACTCCTGCCCCCTGACAGCCCCCCCAGAACTCCCAACCCATCTAAACCCCTCTGCTCCCTGTCCCCTGACTGCTCCGATCCCTCTCCCCACTCCTGCCCCCTGACAGCTCCCCCCCAGAACTCCCAGCCCCCTACCCCCCGCTCCTTGTCCCCTGATTGCCCCCTCCTGGGACCCCTGCTCCTAACTGCCCTCCAGAACCCCACCCCCTACCTAAGCCTCCCTGTTCCTTGTCCCCTAACTGCCCCCTCCTAAGACCCCCCCCCAACTGCCCCCCAGGACCCTACCCCCTACCTGTACCCTGACTGCCCAAAACTTTCTCCACTCCCCTCCAAAAGCCCCCACCCGTTTCTTGACTGCCCCATCCAGAACCTCCCTGTCCCTTCTCCTGCCCCCCCTTACCCTGCTGCTCAGAACAGGGTGTTGGGCTCTGTGCCAGCCGGACACATGGCTGAGCTCTCCAGCACAACACAAAACCCGGTCCCTGGCCCTGCACAGGGCTGCCGGAGCAGGCTGCAGGAGGAGGAGCTGCCGGCCGGCTCAGAATGCAGGGAGGGGGGGGTGGGAGGAGGAAGCTGCTCCGGAGTCCAGCCCGGGACTTTCCTGCAGCCCTCCCAGCCGCTCGCTCTGCTCTGCTGGGGGAGGGGGAAATCCCGGACATTGTGAGTGCTTTACAAATTCCCCCCGGACGCTATTTTTAGCACACAAAAGGAGGACATGTCCGGGTAAATCGGGACGAATGGTAACCCTATTCCAGTTGTAACCCATGATTGTATATTCCTTCCACATTACTGGCTCAGCCTCAAACTTTTTTCTCTCTCTGTGTGTGTGCACAAGTACAGAACATCTTGCTTTAACAATTTTCCTGGTTATTTGATGCATATTACCATACCATTGCAAGCAATTTTCCCTCAGTATCAAGTGTACCTTCTCTCTCCCCCTTTTATGAACAGTCTGTCTGAGATCATAGTGTGTTTCACTAGACAAACTAAACCTTCAGGCCTTTGGTATAATTTTGGTGTTGATTCATCTATCAGTACAAGCTTGCACATTTATGAACTATCAAGCAACTTCTACACACATAAAATTACTTCTGCCTAGGTCACTCATATTAAATTCAGTCACTGCACAAGATTTACATTTTACTGCAAAGCAAGAGGGAGAAATGAAGCCAGGGTTAAAGGGGAGTATAAATTGTTTACTTTCTCCATTTTACATTCTTATCTCTTACCATTCCTTGCAGATCAGGAAATTTATTTTTTCTTGCTTTAATCACCTTCCTAGATGCAGTTTGTAAACAAGTTTTAGAGAAGAGTGAAAATAAAAGACAAAACAAACAAACAGAAGGTCATGCCTTGTGTATAGAATTAGTATAAAGTAAGCATGAAAGACTGATTGAAGCTACTAATTAAAATGATGCCTCTGGAGGGGGTTATGACTAGCCACTCAGGAAACTTAGGGTCAGTTTAAGTTCGAAACCTTTCCACAGAGACACAAATTTTAGATCCTTTTAGCAGAGAAGACGCCTCCTTGACATATGCACTTGAAGAGATAAGGCAAGGTTAGGGAAAAGTACTATCTCAGAGGTCGATAATCACACACGAGCCATAAAAATTTGCGTACTAGTCAATTTAGACTTATAAAATCTCAAAGCCTATTCTGCAGCTAAGGTAATGGGATTTATCTGACTTTTTTTGTATTGTTCAGTGGAACTCCACAGCAACATTTAGCAAGCTCTCCCTTCCAATATTTATAGGAAAAATTCAGCGCATGGTTTAAAAAAAAAAAATCACGTTTCTGTATGGTAGGATTAAAGGCAGAAAAACAAAGAGGAAAAATAGTAAGGGACTAATTCACCTCTCAATCATTCACATAAGTGCACTTTTTAGTTAAATAGTTGGGAGATGCATTGGTCAAAAATAAAACGGGAGAGAGGCGAGTTGGGACCTATATATCTTTGTTTTAACCACAGATTGTTTGATCCTGGTAGCTACAAGATCATCTTCTTCTCACTTTTCTGCTCTGTGTTGTTTGTGATCCTAAGTGGGTATGTGGAGATGGGAGGACCTGGTTCAGACATGGGAAGGAGCTGCATGCGCTATTGCATACTGCTCTGCAAAACCTTGTGAGAGCCCTGGCACTGCATCCTTTCTGATCAGACATTTCATTCTAATTGTCAATAGTACTGAACTTTTTAAAAAAAGAGAACTAGACATGTCTTTTTACCCCCAAGGAGTAAATTGCTGTTTTATTGTGTGAATAAACACAGCTGTACTTTTTAGATTTTTTTTTCACTTTAATGTAAACATTTTCTAAATGCTTTAAAAAGACAGGTCAATTTCAATGTTAATGGGAAAGAAATACTACCATGCCAAATATTTTATTTCTCCAGTTAAAACAGGCCAAGTAGTAGTCAGAACTTGAAGTGTGGAATGTAACTAATCCATAGTGCACTTCACTACAGAGAAAAGTAATGCCACAGTTACATTGCCAGCTGAAGGGGCCAGTTACCAGAGCAGTATTTTTTTTTTTTTTTACATGCATGAAATAAATCTGAATGTTCTGCTCAAACTAGCCTATGAATTTGTTCAATGTCTTCCAAAGTGAAATAACCTGTCAGAGAAAGTACGCTGGCCCCATTTGAACATGTTATATTTTTAATTTGCAGAGACAAAAATGACAAGCAATTTATTTACATAAAACTGTACAAAAGCAAATTAAATTATGTAAAATATTTCATAAATAGAGGTGGACTAGCGTTTAATACATTTTGCCATGTTTAGCATAGGTGCGTGCATAGTGACTCATAATAAACAATGATAAATTGTTCTCTGCTTCACTATCAACATCCAAGTTGCAGAACAATAGTCAATGATTAATATTACAAACAGATCGTACCACACTGAATGCAAGTGCTTTAAAATTTAGGAAAAAGTTGTCTGAAAGTGTACCCCAGGTAGCTGGAAAATGATGCCTTCTTCCATGTGTTATGCTCTTCGGGCAGCAGCTCAGTTTAATTGCGGGACTACATTCATTTCTACTGTTGTCCTCTACTCTCTTTCATTTTTTAAGGAAACACTGTATATTTATAACTGATATAACATAAGAAACTGCTTTGTTGTTCAAGTTCCTTAAAAGCCTTTTAGCAACAGCTGTATTTATGGCAGATTCATTTGGCTTTGCTCTACATTTCCTACTTGACAACTTCCTAGGGTAGCCTTTCAGCCAAGCATCTTCGATCCCGTTTTAGTTCTTCCTCACATAAAAATAATGTTTACCTTGTTTGTTTTTTTCTGAAACTCAGGCAGCAGGCCAGTCAGAAACCATATTGAATAATATAGTAGATCTGGAGGTTCAGAGGGAGCATTAGATTTTAGACTGAAGCTACAGACTTCTCTAATACATATAAAGTTATATAGTTATGCGTCATCTATAAATGTGTCCTAATGTAAAATACATGCAAAGTTCATTTGAGTTTCCCATGGAAGGAAAAAAAGGACAATTTTTATACTGTACAACCAAAATGGAATGGCAGCTAGAAGCAATTAAGAGACACTAAATCATCAATTTTCCTGGCAAAATGAACTTATGACACCTTGCTAAATAACTATATGGTATTTATCTATTGTGATCTATACTGTAGCCTTCCAGGCAATAGATTGGAAGGAAAACAAAAAAGCAGCACATACCTAAGCTACAATCTGGTTTTCATAATCAAAGATACTTAAGACTGGTCCAATATCTGAGTTTGGCAGAAGGCATTTTTTTAAATATATTATTTATAATTTATCAGAAAATAAACAGGGATCAATATACAGGTTCAAAAAAGTTGGGAATAGCCCATTACCCCTCAGTGCCCAAACCCAATCACCTTTCTACTATAACAACAGGTATAAAAGGCACGGTTGCATATTTTGCATTCGCTCTAAATTTTTTTTTTTTTTTCAACACTTCATTTTGTTTGTGTTTATTTTTACAAAAGCACTCTATATGTGGAGTGGCACTAGATTAACCTATTTCAAATGAAAAAAAAAAACTACAAACACAAAATGTATTTCTGTGTCATGCCAGGTCATAATAGTAATTGACATGTTATGATGGGTAGTTCTACTAGAAGTACTGTGAATATTTAAAGTACATTGATTTTTTTTTATTCTTTTCACACCCATTTTCATTCTAAGGAGTTGCTCACAAGTAAATGACAATGGCATGACTGCCTTATGTGGTGCAAAAACAGGTAAGTGACTGCTGATCCATTTAATCTGAAGGTCTTGTTTGACCTGTGTTGTTAGCTTTTTAGACAAAGGGTTTAAAGATGTATTTAAACAAGTCATCTAGTGGTTTTCAACTGTAGTATTAAGATAAAAAGTTCCTATTAAAGAAAAAAAGTTTTGTTGAACATCTGTTATGCAATTCTGTATTCTGTTGAAGCGTGCAATAAAACTGTGTATACATTACAGAAGCATCTTTAGAATCTTTTTTTTTCCTTAACAGGTACTTACAGATTATACAATGCAGTAACTTTTCTTTACAGTCTTATCATAAAGTACTAATTTGCATCTCTCCATAATTTAAATAATTAAATGTAAAAAAGTTCAATTATTAATCTTTCTTTTAATATTTTTTCTTCATAACATGTCTCCATTCATCATAACTTCTACACACAAACTAGCATCAAAATGAAAACTAAACTTAAGAGGGGAATGTAATGGCCAAAAAGGGCACCCCTCTATATAGAGAAGAGAATTTGAAAAGTAAATGTTGTGATGAGTTGTAATGATTTATCAACCTATATTTCAGGCTGTTTAATGTTATATTTTCTATGTAATTCTTCAAAAGGAAGAAACTACCCAAAGCTACATTGTGACTACAGTCTACTAGACAGCCATCTAGCCATGCCCTAATGCCAGGTTAAACACCCAGGGATTTGAATGTTTGCACCCTTCTCAAACTGTCCGCACTGTGTTGACTGATTGTCATTTTCATCTGAATGTCTGAATTCAGTATTCAATTATTACTACATCATCAGCTACGAAGCAACTAGCTCAAGTCCTTCTTATACATTTTGTTGCTTTTATTGCACAAAAAAGCTGTTTTGTTTCCTATTCCCTTTACGAAGTGCATACTGTGAGAATCGTCACTGGCCATAGCTCTTTGCTATCATGATTAGTTTGGATTCCTTGTGACTTCTCTCAATCTACCGTGTAAAGTATCATATCAATGTTCAAGTCAATCTGACCATTTATTACCCTCCTTAAATGTGTTG
The DNA here is from genome assembly GCF_027887155.1 of Malaclemys terrapin pileata. Lineage (NCBI taxonomy): Eukaryota > Metazoa > Chordata > Testudines > Emydidae > Malaclemys > Malaclemys terrapin. The sequence continues at coordinate 39,246,300 of NC_071509.1, read as the reverse complement.
AGTCTTGACATTGTTTCATATTGCACAGGACTGTTTTAATGCACTTGTGTTTCAAGAAAACCTGCATCATACCTTTCACAAACACAGTTAGCAACATTGATGACAAAAGATTTAGCAAGCATACCTTGCACTGTGAAAAGAAGAAATTTTACTTGACTTGCAATATACTCTTGTCACTGCATCACACCATTTCCCCGCCATCCATCTTCCCCCAAAAAAGTGTTCGGGGTGACCTCAACACAACCTCGGATTTTTATTTATTTATTTATTTAAAAGGTAACCTTTTGGAAAATATTCCTTGGAACTGGCAGTATCATATCATACAATAGATGCTGTATGTTGTTATAACATTATCAGCAAACATCTTAGTGGTTCCTTTGGGCATTCTACTAAAATCCATTGAAGTAGTAGTAGGTCATCTGGGATTGTGGACTATGCTGCTGTGCAAAATGTAATTGAATGTGTATTTATGTGTGCATGCATATGGTTTGTTGGTACACTAGATTTCTAAGCCAAGACCAAATACTTAGCAATTCCCCTGATCCATAGTGCGATCTTTGGCCTTTTTAGTTACTATGATCATCCCAACTAGATATACGTCTTGTCCAAAATAACATGAGTTTAACAGTTTATCATTAGTATGCTACGGTACATATGACATTAATTTTGTTACGCTGAAGTAAGCCGATAGAGAGTTCATTCTATGGATAAAAACAGAACCCAGAGTTCATGATTCATAGGGAAATATGCCACCTTTTGGACTGCAGTCTCAGGCGGAATATAATTCTCTTGTTTCAAGCCTCAGGTGAGAAAATTAAAGCTGTGATCTTCACAAAGTGCCTATTAATGGCCATCTCTTTATATTTACCTCTATGTATGTACGGTTTCTAAAGGATCATCCCTGATGGGGATCAGCAATATTCAGATGATATGCTTGGAGTATATTTTCCCTGACCGGTTATCCTTAACAAGCCAGGTGACAAACAAAATCAGAGTGGCTTAAATCATGCTTCAGCAGAGGGGTAACAACAGTGTGTTGTGTTCTTTTAATCAGGCTTGTTACCATGAAAGCAATTTGCAACCAGAAATTTAAGAAAATAAAAATCAGTGAGGGGGATTAGACATGCAAGTAACAACAATGGTTTCTACATTGTACAGTATAGTCAGGCGGACTATATAATTAAATGCCTGATATGGAGGCAGAAGTGGCAGGCAAAGCTTTTGTCTCTTTGGTGGCCCCCTCTTTTTTTTCCCCTCCTTTTTTTCGTGCTAAACTGTTTTGATTTTAAGATTTTTTGCCCCTTATCCTTCTTATACATGAATGAACCTTGTTGTGGCTTCTTTATAACCTACAGGTAAACTTCTCTTCTAGTTAGAGTATTGACAGGAGATGGCTTGTATTCCCCTGTCTGTGTAAGGGGGATATCCTCTGGATTGGCTTCCTCATTTTTGCTGAAGCTAGCTGCGTTGAAGGTCTCATAGGATGAGGTCAACTTTTTGTTCAGGAGGTTTCTGTTGCGATCACCCATGAGGGAGGCTTCTCCATTGGCCAGCTTTTCCTGACTGCCCCGTTCATCAACAGGCATGAAGGTGGAGAGTTTTGGCTGGCTCTTCTGCTTCCTTTCAGGCGAAGTGCGAACTGGCATCCAGCAGGAGTCCGAGTGACCATATTCATCACACTCTCGAGTACATTTCCCCGTCAGGGCTACATCTGGTAGAGGCCTCGAGTCTGAAAACAGAGGAGAATTTCCTTTTTAAAAATATACTGAAAATGTCCTCCCTTCCTCAATGTGATTAACGAACTTTTAAAACAAAGTATTTTTAAAAGTTTTTGCATTGACAAAATCTTTAAAGTAAAAATCACTGAACCGCATGTTAATTTTAATAATACATATGTCATATGCAACAACAACGTATGCAATTCTACCAGACACTGGCAGCACAAATTAATGAGAAGGGTGGGCACAAAGGTACTTCTTGACATATGATATTATTTTAGGTAGAATATTTAACAACTTTTGGTACCAATTAGCTTGTGAATCTTAACTTGACTGGATACCCACACTGCCATAATCAGCCAGATGCCTCATTTTGTGATGCCCATTTTCTTTAATGGATTTAAATACAAAACCTTTCTTTTGGATTCTTTGTAAAACACATTTCAGTATCTTATTAATAGAATTTAAGGCCTTGATCCTCCGAACACTTATGCACATGCTATATGTGAGAAGTCCTGTTGTCATCCCCAGGGTTGTGTGTATATAAAGTTAAGCATGTGCATAAATCTTCTCAGGATTGGGGCCTAGAGCCCAGATCCTCAAAGACATTTTGGTGCCTAAATATCTTTGAGGATAAGGGCCTAAGCTGTAACTACATGGACATGTAAAAAGCAAATTAAAAACAGTAATGGATAAGTGCATGCAACCCCCCTTTCCAGTCTAATATGTACAGTCAAAGGTGTTGTGTGTGTTCATGTAGGAACCTGACTGCTGAAGTGTTGGCTGAAAGGAAAATGTTTTGTGACTACGATGTGCTGTGTAGAATGCTGTAGTTCCTGACCTCTGAAGCAAAAATCTTTCAGCTCTTATACAAATAGGCCACTCACTGAAATCAGCTGGGCTTTTGGTTCAGACAGGGCACAGTGCTGCAGCCTGTTAGAGGCAGATGTTAAATTATTTTGATATTTACATAATTGCAACTGAAATTAGAAAAGTATGTGTGTGTGTGTGTGTGTGTGTGTGTGTATACACACACACACACACACACACACACTTCCAAAAATTGGGCCAAATTCTGATACCCTGGTTTACATCGAATGATACTCTATTCTGTGAGCAATCCCAGTTACTATTAGTCTAATTCAAGTAAGGTACTACTCAGCACGAGGAAGAGTGGCAAAATCCGGCCTTATGTCAATAGGTAGGTTATACACAGTTTTTATCTTAATTATTATACAATTCAATAGTTTCAAATTAATTGCATTTTACCCTATTTCACCTTCTTACGTTTTGTTTGCCCTATGATCTTTTTGATTACTATCAAATCCCACTGGGAAATATTTATTGCTTTGCAGTTTAATGAATCAAAAAAAAAAAAAAACCCTACATAAACTAACTTTCATTTCTATCATAACTAGCCATTCCCCTCCCCCTGCACCAGTTGTATGAAAGGATTTGCAGTGGGTAGGGTCTTGGGGTGGGATTTTCACAGGTGCTTAGTATTGCCTTAAATCTGCACTCATCAGTCAATGGAAAAAAAATTCTACTCAGTCCACAATTTCAGTGGAATCAGAGTTATACTAACACTCAATGCTTTTGGAAATCTCACCCTTCATGTTTATCCCACTGTGATGCTTACCTAAGGAAGATTACCTCTGGAATTCCCCATAGGGAATACTGAAAAGATTATACCATCTTACAATTAACTATCAGAGCACTAAGGGCTAGATTCACAGAGGGATTCAGGTACCACATGTATTCATAAAACCTCCACTAAACTGCCTCTGGATCCTGTAAGTGCCTAAACTCACATGGTACCTATGTTTTTGCAGTAAAACTTCCTTGGATGCCTATGTTCCTGCCTCTGAACATGCACATTGCTGCCTTACGTTAGGCATCTGGATACCAATCTCCCACCTACACCCCAGTGTGATTCACACACTAGGAAAGAGAGAAGTTCCTCTGCCTTACTTGCCTGTGGGGCTTGATTTTGTAGGTGGGCTCAGAGGCAACCTAATTCCACCCAAAATAGCTCAGGAGGAGAAACGTCTCATATAACCTTTAGCACAGTGGTTTGGATACTCACCTGGGATGTGGGAGACCCCTGGTTCACATACCCCTTATACGTAATAAGAGAGTTGAACAGGAGTCTCCTAACTCAGGTGAGTGTCCTTACCACAGGGATATGCATTAACTTGGCAGAATTTGATTTTTATTTTTAGACAGATGATATTGGTGTTTATTTTACAGCTTTTTTAGATTTTTATCTATTTAAATGTTCAGGTTCGGAAATTATGTGGGGGTCAGTCAATAGAAGAGAGTCAGACTATTTAATAAGAGTAGATAGTGGTTATAAAACTGTAATTTTTTGAATCAACACCACACAAAGGTAAATATCCTTAAATCAAACTTAAATTCTCCAGCATCATTTTTTTTACTTTGCCTATCTGAAAATTTCAATTGATAGAAATATTGTTGTTCGTTTGTATGTATATGATGAAATTGATGTTTACCTGGATTTACTGATAAAAATCCAATTCTTCCAAACCTAGTTATAGGGTATTCTGATGTAAATCTCAGTCTCTCATGTTGAAGCTGTTCCACATTGTATAAATAATTACAGAATCCTTGGAGCAGGGGGACTGGATCCCCGGTTGCCAACATCCTGGATGAGTGCTGTAATCACTCTCATGCATGTGCTCTCTCTTGTTCTCTCTGTCCCAGTGACTATATAAAGCTTTAACAGGCGAGATTGAGAGCTCCACATCAGAATATCCCATAACTCAGTAGTTAAGAGTGTTTACCTGAGAGATGTTCAAATCTCTCTCCCACTCAGGCAAAGGGGGGATTTGAAGCTGTGGTCTCCCACATCCCAAGTGATTATCCTAACCACCAAGGTAAAGGTTGATGGTGGTTTTCCTCATTAAAGCATCACTGAGACTCTGAAACATCAATAGGCACCTCCCTCCAGCCTGGATTTAGGCACTGAACTCCTGAGTGGGTTAAGGCTGAGAACACACCCTTCTCCCAATGATTAGCTGAGGCAAGGAGTTGCCTAGCAAGCTGGCTTTTGTGAATCCCATTCTTAGGCACTTCCCTTCCTCCACTCAGTGTATAGGAAGCCTGAACACTTAAGGTTTGTGAATCCCAGTGATTTTCTCAGTGCCAAAAAGTTAGACATTGCAAACTAGGGTGACCAGATGTCCCAATTTTATAGGGACAGTCCCGATTTTTGGGTCTTTTTCTTATATAGGCTCCTATTACTCCCCACCCCCATCCTGATTTTTCACATTTGCTGTCTGGTCACCCTAATTGCAACACTTAAGTGTCCTTGTGAATCTAGCCATAAGTGTCAAGATTTTCATGGGACCCACTATAAATTCAGTTCATGAATATTTTACACTGTGTACAATTCTCTAATTAAAATAATGTTGTATACTGTTTAAGGTTTCAATATCCCACTGACTTCAATAAGAACCGGATTGGATCCTACAGTGGTCAACTGTGGTTACTCATGTGTACTTGACAATGAGTTAGGGTTATTTTTGCTTTTCAAAGACTTTTGAATTTAGGCTCAGCTATGACTCTCAATTTTCTTCTTTGGTGATGGATAACAGAAATATTGTCATTTGTCAGCCTATCAATTCTTAAACTACTGTGGCCTGGGAGTTGTACACAGAATGCAGAGACTATAACAGGAAAACTGCACTGTTCATCATGGTTAGCGTAGAATTACTCTCTCACTCCCTAAAGGTAAGAAGCAAGCATAATAATGTATAGCTGAGGCCCATAGGATACTGATTTTTAAGCAGGCAAATCATCTTATTTTTTTATTTAGAACAAGGCAAAGCTCATTCCTACCTATCTTTTCCCCTAATAAAGTCTCTGTTGAAAATGATTTAGAAAATCAATGACCATTCAAAATAACCATATTATTTGAATTACTATTACAACAGTTTTAAATATCTTCTGAATGGCAGTATTTGATCTGTTTACATTTAACATGGCAGTATAAATAAGTAAAAGCATAGTTTCAATTATTTTGAATCAACTACTTACTCCTGGGGAATTCTGAGCCCAAATATTGAAAATTCTCCTCCCGTCCACATGTGTCTCTATGCCCCAACTCAGCCACCTCCTCTCCCTATGTGGCCCTGCACCCGCTCCCCCATCACCATGTGGCCATGCACCTCCTAACCCCGTGGCCCTGCACCTCCACTCCCACTCAGCCCCTGCCCCAGTCTGTCTCCCCCACTAGCCCTAATGAGTCCCTGTCTAAGTTCCCAGCAGCCCCACACTGTCTGTCTGCCCGTAGCCCCTGTCTCCTGACCTGGCCCAATGAGCGCTGTGAAAAAGGCAGGCGCTCTCTTCCCTAGCACCCTCTCGTGGGCAAAAGGTGGAACTGCAACAAACTTTCCAGCAGAAGGTTTTTTCTGTGCAAAAAATTAAAACTATGCATGGCTCAATTATGCACACGCACAGTGGCGCGGCATTTCCCCAGGAGTAAACTGGCATATTTTAGGTTATTGTTTTTTCCTTAATATATCAGACAGGGCCTGATCCAATGCTCACTGAAGTCACAAAGGGTCTGCCAACATAAGTAGACATTGGATAAAGTATTGGATTTTTTTTGGCACTCCATTGCAACCCTTCCTCCCTTTCAGACAAATGCAAAGTTTGTTTTCAATTTCTTCATTCTGAAACCATGATATTTGCTACTAAATCCAGAAAGCTACAGTGAAATATGATACAGTAATTTGAACACTACTCTCTTGGCTAACTCTCCTTTCAAGTAGAATTGATTGCATAAGGATACTGTGGTTGTCCTCCAATTGCTTCCTCACCAGCAATGCATTCAAGCATGTGCTTGAACTTTAAGCAGACAAGTATGCCCAATGGATAGAACTATACTTATGTTAAAAGTTAAGCATTTGCTTGAGTACTTTGGGGTGGAATTTTCAAAAGCACTGCAGGCATCAATGGCAGTAGAGCTAGGACAATGCTGAGTGCTTATCAAAATCCCACCCTTGCTAAATAGGGATGGGATTAGTTATATGTTTAAAAGTTGTTTAAGTATTTTGTTGAAATTGAGCCTTGTTTATTTAGCTGCTGTAATGTGGCATATAAAAAGTGTCCATTATGTTGCACTTCATAAAGAAGAAAAATATTCCTGAAGTGCATTAATCTTATATTCCATATAACCCACCACATAAAATTATTTCACCTACCAAGTAATTAATACTATTCCTACTGATTATGGGTCCAGATTGAAATGCAGTGCTCTTACATTTTTATCTCTTCATAATCAAGAGCTGCTAGCTCCCAGATGAGACTAATCTCTACTTTTTACGTTTAACTAAAAGTTGCTTTTTACCTGCAGCATAATCCACATCCAAACACATCTGTAGCAACGAGACATGATGTTTTAAATAAAGAACTCATTTTAAGATTAAACCCTTCAGTGGAGACCACACTACTAACTGACAAGCCTAATCGGAAAAGACATATTGCAGTATTTGTCATCACATTTGGTGGATAAATCATCAAGAAAGACTAAACCAGATTTCTATCATAGTCCCATATCTTAAAATTCCATAGGTATGTCTAACACTGAGCCACCCCCCTTCCCAAAATAAAAAACCTACAGCAGTGAATCTCAAAGCCAGTGTCAATTAACTTGGCCTTGTACTATGGAACAAAGCTAGCAGTGTCGACGTTTAGGCTCAGGCTGGAACCCAGGCTCAGAGATCCTCTTCCCTCAGAGCTCAGGCTCCAACCCAAACCTGAACATCTACATTGTTATTTTTAGCCCTGTAGCATGAGCCTGAATCAGCTGAGCCAGGCCCCAAGACTTCCTGCTGAAGGTCCTTGTTTGCACTGCAGACATATCCTTTGATTCAAACAGATGCTTTAAAATGTCAGTGATATATATAATAAACTGTGCTAATGAGTAAGAGAATGATCCTTATGGGACAGTATTCCTCCTTGTATAGATTTTCTTTTTATTTTTATAGTTTTTATTTTGTGCATACACTACTCATTTTAATCCCACTTTTTTGAAAATAAAAAAGAACAATATCTCTATTCCATATCCTCCTATGCACTGCAGATAGTCTTTCACCTTTACATGTCACTTGTCTTCTTAGCATAGAATTTTTAAAACCAGATAACTAAAATTAGGCTACTGTGTCCAGGTTTAGGCATCTAAAAAAAGCAGGCAAATTTCAAAAAATTCTTGAGCACTCAGCAGTTCCCATTAACTTCGGTGGAAGTTTCTGGAAATTTTGCAGTTTTAGACAGCCAGATCACTTACTTGAGTGCCTAAATTTAGCAGCCACATTTTAAAATCTTGGACTGAAACTAACTTCTTTAGGGCAATGTTTGCAAAGCATATAGCATCATGTTGTGGCAATTACCAGGTTACAAATAAAATAATACTAGCACTTATGCTTTTTTCTTTATGGAGGTTGGAAATATGAGTGAGTGAGTACCCGGGCATGCAAAAGACCAGAAAATGCTAAATATTCCACTTCTAACAACATGAAGCATTAGTGCCCAAGTCTAAACTGCAGCATGTTGTTACTTATTATTTTCCAACCTAGAGACAACTGCACTAAAAAAAAAAAAAGATTATCCAACTCACGCATCTGCTGATGCAGCTAACATGTCAATACATTACAAAAAGTGAGACAGATGAGGCATTGTGCAGCACATATATAACCCTGTGGCTCAGTTTCTAGCCCACTTGGCTGTTCTTTGTCTCTTATCTCCTTGTCTATAACACAAAGTATAAAAATAGGGTTACCATACGTCCGGATTTTCCCGGACATGTCCAGCTTTTTGGGCCTCAAATCCCCGTCTGGGAGGAAATCCCAAAAAGCAGGACATGTCTGGGAAAATAGGGAGCCGCTGGGACCGGCGGTGCTCGGCTTGGAGCTGAGGCCACTGGGGCCGGTGGTGCTTGGCCGGGGGCCGGGCCGGCGGTGCAGGGCTGCTCGTCCGGGGGCTGGCACCCGGCGCCCCAGGGCCCGAGCCAAGCCAGGTGGGACACGCTGGAGCCAGAGCCTCTTGGCCTGGGCCGGCCGGCCGCCAGAAGGAGCCGCTCGGCGGGGGGGGGGGGCCCGGACTGGGCCGCGCCCCACCCCAGCCGCTGCCTTCCTGTTTCAGGCTTCCCACGAACATTTGATTATCGGGAAGCAGGGGAGGGGGAGGAGCAGGGGGCGGAGCATTCAGGGGAGGGGGCAGAGTTGGGGATAGGGACTTTGGGGAAGGGGCGGGGGATGGGTGGAGTTGGGGCAGGGCTGGGGGCGGGAAGGGGTGGAGTTGGGGCGGGGCCCCATGGAGTGTCCTTTTTTAAAATTAAAATATGGTAACCCTAATAAAAATGTAGGTTCTCTTCCCCAATTTCTTGGGATCATCCTGGTCCCCAGCACTTTGGACAGGAAACACAGGAGTACATATCTTTCCTATAGTTTGCATTTTCCCCACTGACTACACTTTGTATTTTTAAAATAGCAGCTTTTTGTATGACCTGCTGTTGATACTTTTACAGGAGTGTTTTCAGAAATGTAAGGTGTGCCATTTGAGGGGTTGTGTATGTGTAGGACTAGCCAGGCATGCATAAACAGGCCTCTCAATTGTTTTACAGTCTCACTTTGAGGGAGGAGGGAAAGAGTGGTTGTGAGAGGGGAAGGTCTCTAGCTGTCATAATTGTAAAGAAAACTTTAAAAACAGGAAATCAGTGTAGATGATGTACAATGTCATCTGCTTGAGTTTTCCAAGAGCCTAAAACAATAGCTTTGAGCTGTGAACTGTCCCCTTCATTTCAGCAGGTGATAACTCAGCTGTTAATGATAATACATTAAATGCTAATAGAAACAATTTTACTACTCAAAGCATATGCAAAAAGATGAATCATCATATTGTGGAAAGCTACACCACAGTTTCTCTGTGTGCGGATGGGTGGAGGGGTGCATAGGACCATTTGGGGGCGGGAGATGCCACATATGATGCATAAAATTATGATATATAACAACATATTGGGGCATTAAGGGGGGCATAGTTAGTGTTATTTTCATTAAGGGGAGGGTTAGAAAAATATGGGGCACACTGATTTATAGAATCTAAATTAGGTGAGGGCTCTGATATGCTCCCTAAAGCAACACCAATAATAATCATGTATGTAATTGATTACATTTTAAAATATTTTGTTGAACTTATGAGTTTTTTTTTTAAATGTATGTCTTGTGTTTTCCGTGATTCCTTTGTATAAGAGTATGCAAATAAGGGAGGTTATTTATATGCATGTGTATGTTTATGAGATTGTGGATGGCTGTTGCTTTAGGGCTAGAAGGATTGCTTATTATCAGGAAACCAAGGCACCTAACACTCCAGAGAGAAAATGTGATTCACATTAAGATAGAACTGCATCATTTATTTTATTGTTTTTCGTTTTGTTCTGTTTTTTTCTAGAAGGTTAACTTGCATGGAGCAGTAAACTCTGGCAAGCATAAACAAAGTGGCACACACTACAATCAAGTAGCTCACACTGTAATCCCACCCTCCTTTTAAACACACAGATATGCACACTGCAAAAGTACCATTAATATGTACACCTACTCAGATTGTGGACATCCCTATAGACATACCATTCCCACACAATCACTTCCTATGCAGCTTTCTGTTGACAGACAGCACCATATTAATAATCCCTAGCTCTTAAAGCTCTTTTCATCAATAGATCTCAGAGCACTTTACAAAGGAAGTCAATTTCATTATCCCCATTTTACAGATGGGGAAACAGAGGCATAAAGGCAAGCAAAATGACCTGCTCAAGGTCACCAAGCAGGCCAGCAACAGAGGTAGGAATAGAACCCAGGTCTTCTGAGTCATAGTCCGGTTTTCCCACCAGATAAATCCAGATTGTTTTTTGCTCACGCACATGTTTGGAGCCTGCCCTTCTTTTACACACCACACAAAAAGGCTGGGACAGTCAGAGTTTCTGGACTCGAGGGTCCACATACACTAGTTGCACCTGCTTCTGGCAGTATAAATCAACCAAAAATGCATGGAATCATTGCTTTCTTATCCCCACATCTGCACAGAAAGGTATAGTACAGCTTGCGCATACCCACTGTGTGTTGGGATGCTGGGGGAAAAAGACTGTGCTTCTTGAGGCGCAATTCTTACCTCAGAGCTCTTCCAAGAGCAGGGCCGGCTACAGGCACCAGCTGAGTAAGCTGGTGCTTGGGGCGGCAGATTGTTCGAGGCGGCATTCTGCCCAATCCTAGGGCGGCATGGCCACTTTGTTGTTGTTGTTCGGCTCCGGCTGCCCTGTAGGGGGCAGCAATGCTGAGAACCAGAGCGCCCTGCAGGGCAGTCCTCTTCCTTCCCTCCCCGCCGACCAGAGCGGAGCCCTCACGGCAGGCGGAAGCGCAGCAGGAGGGGCCGCGTGGCAGCGCCCCCGCTGTAGCCCTGGCCGCCCCCTTCTCTCTCTCTCCCGCCCACTCCCTCCCCCTCCCTCCACCCCCCCAGCCAGTCCCCCTGCACCCGCGCTCCGGCCGTGCCACAGGTTTTTTTGCTTTGCCGTTCTGGACGCCCCGTTTTTTTTTTTTTTTTTGCTTGGGGCAGCCAAAAAGCCAGAGCCAGCCCTGTCCGAGAGAAGTTGGCTCCGCACTAGTCCCAACACAGGACTTGTCTAAATAACACCATTAAGTCCATAATATCTAAAGCAGGAATCATTTAATCATGTGGAGTTATGAGCAGTAGTCGTTGCCATGTAAGGGAATATCAGAAGATGAGCATGCAGATTATTCTGCCTCCCCTGCATGAGCACATCCGTTTACACCACTCTGTAGTTCCAACTGTCAAGCTCCGATAAATTATGTCCTTGCAGTGTTTCCAGAAAGCCATAAAAAGAGCAGCCAGTTTCTTCCTTGCTGTCTCTCATTGACAGCATGGTGAGTTTGAGCTTGGCTCATTATATATTTTGTCCACCTCCATTCCCTTTCCCCACCTTACACTTTCCTGCAACATATGTTCCTTACCCTCCTTGCATAAATATATTGCAACCTGAGATGCATATTATAATCATAAATGAGAGTATACCAAGCTTGCCCAGGTACATAGTTTTCATATTAAAGTCTGGTGTATAAACTGTGAAACAAGAATCAACTACCGTATATTATCAGAGAAAAAACAATGCAGAATGTAACTGAGATGATGCATGGTATACACTTAAGAAACCTGAGCAAATATATGGTAGCCACAGCATTACTGCCTTGGAAATCCCTACCTTCTAATTGCAGCAATTCAGTGAGCTGCACCCCAGTCAGTACTGTGGCATTTTCTGACATGCCTAGACACTATTAAAATACTTAAACACTTTTGAAAGCATCAGCGACTTCTTTCTCTGCACCTTAGGCTAAACACAGTTAAACAGCAATTGAACATATCTCAAGAAGCATTTACTGCCCCAAGGCTTGGACTGCTGTCATTCTGAATGTGGCATTCTCATGTACTGTAGAGATAGCGCATGCCATCTCTAAAGCAGTCTTGCTGAATAAAATCAAACACAAATCTTCTGTTTGAGACATGCAAACTACTCCACAGTAATAATATACATTAATTGCTTTTGGACTAAGATCATTTCATACGTATTGTGCCAAATCCCAAGGTCATTTTAAGTGTTTAATAAATAAATTAATGAAATGATTCGGAGCATGGCATGGCTTATATGTGAAGAAAGATTGAAATGATTAAGACTGTGTAGTTCAGGAAGGAGGTTTGAGAGAAGGACATAAAATATATGATAGCAAATTATGTCCTTCTTGTAATACAAGATGAAAGGAACATATCAAAAGCAACACATTTAAAAGTGATGAAAAATATTTCTTACCCAATGCATAATTAACCTGGGAAACTCATTGCCACAAGGTATCACTGAGTTCCAGAGCTTAGCAGGATTGAAAAAAGGATAAGGTATGGGATTTTCAAAATCCTCTGAGGGAATCATCTTTCACTGAAAGTCAATGGGAATTAGGCACCCAGTTCTCTTACGTACTTTTGAAAAATCTCACCTTATATGGATGAGAACATCACAGTTAGAAGCATGAGCATTTATGTGAGCATAAACCAATCATTAACTACAAAAGGTTAGGGAGACACTTTCCCGTATTGTCCAAAACAAGGATTTTTGCACTTTTTCCTAAAGTGTTTGGTACCAGTAACTAGATTGTGGGTCTGCTACAACACAGTAATGCCTATTTTGACACCCCAGTATTCAGCACTGTCATGTAATTTGGATATGTTTCGTACAAAGTGTGTCCTGTGAGGTATCATTCTAAAAGTCCTGATCTGCTAGACATCAATATCTCATTGTATGGGTTATTGTCATATGTGAAGTTATGAAGTTTGGCTATTTATGGGTTACTGAAACATGCTGTGAGGTTGAAAGCACCCACAAACAAACAGTCTTTCAAGTACAACAGTAAAAAGGCCAAACCATGTTAATGGCTTATTGAGGAAATGCACACAAGCACAAAGATTACCCTAGAAACTGTGTACAATAGAAGCCTCTCAGAGATAGCACGACACAATGGGAACTGTTTGACCCAGGTCTTAGCAAAAAGAGCTTTCCAGCAAGTGAGAAGAAGATATAAAAGGGGGACAATGACATCATGGGGGGGTTCTTCACTCTCCCTACAATAACACACCTGGAAACACCTAAGGGGCAAGGACTGAACTGTGGGAAGTGGTGGTGCTAGGCTAAAAGGAAAACCTGGGAAAACCAAGGCCTTAAGAGTCTGCCAGACTATTTATCACTCAGTGAGAATTTGCTAATTTATATCCTACCTATCTAGTGTGTTAAGCTCAGTATACCATTTTTATTTACTAAGGTAATCTGCTTTGATCTGTTGGCTTAATCACTTAAGATCTACCTCTTGTATTTAATAAACTTGTTTTTGTTTTAAACCCAGTTTGTGTAATTCGTAACTGGGGGGAGGGGCAAAAAGGTGTGCATCTCTCTCCACATTGAGGGAGTGGGTGAATTTAAATTAGCTTATGCTGTACAGTTCTCTGTGCAGTGCAAGACAATACCATTTGGGGTTTACACTCCAGGGGGGAGTGTACTTGAGTGCTGGGCAATTCCTTCCCATGCAGTACTGATGTCAGTGTCTGTGTCTTTCTGCAACTGGGTGTCTTCCTACCTGTGTGTGTGCTAGAGAAGGCTTAATGGTCTGGCTTAGCAGGACAGGGTGAGGGAGCTCAGACTGGTGGAACAGGTGGGCTCAGTGGTACCCCAGTACATCAGGTGGCACCCTGGAAGGGAGGGGGGAACAACTCATCATAGCTATATTTTACTAAAATAATAAACATAGTGGACCTAGTCTTTGCAGTCATATCTGTGGGAAGGAAGCTGGGGATGAAGACTCTGGGAAGGAAATCTCCCCTTATTCATGGTTTCACCTAAGACCTTTGGGGGATAGGTGCTCTTTCTGCAGAAAAGAATAAGATTACAGTTTGTAACCTTTTCTGGGACATTTCCACCGTGCTGACTGATGACAATGTTTATGCCCTCCCATCCCTGCTTTCTTTTAGCCCATCTAGTCTCTACTTTCTACTACAGCACAGACCTTGCCCCCCTGATGCATCTTTCAAGGGTTTCTGCAGGCTGATTCCCTCTCCCTTCTCATGTGGCGGGGTGCCTAAGAGAGTCATTTTATGGGCAAATGATAATTTGGCCCTGCAATAAAACTACTTTCAGATAACAGCCAATAAGAATTGATCTGATTTGGCCAACTGTGTATGCTTACTGCAAATTAGTAAAGCCTCTTTTTCAAGTAAATAGTATTAGAAAGATTTACTGATTATTTTGCTGATCACTTATCATTTAATGATCTAAAAGTGCATTTTAGAATGACATTTAGGTTAAAATTCTGTCCTACCAAATATTGCACTAAAAAGTCCAGTACACATACAGTTTAAAAACCCCTTGTATCCAACATTTAAGACATGAGTTAATCAAATAAATAAATAGAGAAACAACAGAAACAAAAGGCCAGTAATGTTAAGCAAAATGTCCTCAGGGCCCAGCATGGTAACTTAATAATTTATACTACCCTCTAGCTGAGTTCCAACAACTCTACTCTACTTAACAGCCTCATCTATCAGCTAAAGTCTGATTTTGCTCTCACTTACTTCAAATCAGGAGTAATGCTACTGAAGTCCATAAAGTTACATGACGTACCACTGGTGTAACAGAGTGGATAATCCTTAATATATGTACTTTTTAATATACATTTGTTCTAGTTTTATTTATTCGGCAATTTAGCACAGCTTTCTCTGTATTACAGGAAGTATTAGAGTCTTCATTCATCTACTTGACATTAGATTTAGAGATACTTCCTTCTTAGTTTAATTAATCAGCTAGACTAGACTAAGTAAACTAAGTACCTTTGGGCAGGTAACCAAAGAACCATTACTAAAGTAATAAAATCATGGCTTTAGCTATTTTTTAAAAATTCAGATACAATCGTCTCCTAACATGTTATGCAACATCATCTTCAGCTGTTCATCTAATTAGGGTATGCATACAGAAAATGTGTATTTTCTAAATTAATGCTCTTACTAGCCCCTTACTATTGTATCCATAGTTCCCCATGGAGAATAATTTAAATATTATTTATATTAGCACAGTACTGTTTATTGTTTAACTAAAAGGTAAAAAGGGTCCTTTCTGCACTATTGAGGCCAAACTGAACATCTATGGTCAGCAGACAACCTAATACGGCTTGTATACAATATTGTGCATACCTGAAACCAAATTCTACATAAACACTGTGGAAGAGCAATATCATGTTTTTTCTTAAATATTTCCACTGTAGCTCAGACTTTGGTATTTCATTCTTGTTAACACAAATTTAAAATGAGTTAAAGACTAAAAAGTACTAATGTCAGTGATAACAATGGACTAAATACACTCAGTTTAATATAGCATCTAGAATTTAAAGTAATTCCTTAGATTTTAATTTTCTAGAATTAAGTGTAAATGTTAAATATATTTGCAATGCAGTTAAATCCTTTGATAGTCTGATTTATTTCTCTCTCTAAAGTGGCGACCGATCTTTCAGAAAAGTAGGACTTAACATGACTTCCTGAAGTCATACAGACATTAAGATGTAGGACACGTTTTAGCTATCTAATTGTTCTGCTGGTCTAATGCTTAAGTATTAATCTGTCACTGTGTCAAATTACATACATTTAGATTATTCGGTAAAATGTGTCTGTGCTTAAAGTCTGGGCTGAAACAATTCATTGGTGCAATTAGAATGTCATCCTTTCTAAAGCAGGCTTAAGAAAAGTCTCAATCAGGGCTCAAAAGTCAACATCATTTCATTTATCATCATATCAAAATGTTGGGACTTCAGCAAATTGAAGGGAATAGAGTATGACCAGCAGGTATTGTTACCTTGTCCCAACTACAGGACATGCTTCCTGTTCATTTAATTTCTTCATACTAATGCTTTAAAAATTTCTTTGCTAGCACTGCACCTTGGGAGGGAAAACACATTCTTGGCATGGGCGTGTGTTCACATGCACAAAAATTCCACACCCTGTTTGTTCTGCCAGCGATTCTGAAGCTCTTTGCATACGAAAGCAACTTTTCTCTTAGAATTTCTCTCAGTGATGCTCTATAGATAGAGCCAGTAGACATAATGTACAATAACAAAGCCAGCATTTCCATTTAGAGATTGAAGACCAAATCGTGGAAGGTGCTGAGCATCCTCAGTTCTTGCCTGGAGATGCTCAGCACTTCATAGAATTAGGCTCTCTGTGTATCTTGTTTGGTTATGAAGCCTCTACCGGCAGGTAGATTGAAGGTGGAGTTATAGATTTAAAAATATTTTAAAAGCATTTCTTATGTGAGACAGCTAGATAGATAGATAGATAGATAGATAGCATACAACTTTGTTATAGCATTTAACCATAGGTTAAACTTACAACAAATACTTTAGGTAGATTTTACAATGAAGAATAAATAATGTAAGTGCCCTTTGATAAGTCATTCTTGTATGACTATGGATAAGTATTGCAACAGTAAAACAACAGATCATGGTCAAATCATTTAAAAATATTACAGATTGGCTTTTAGGGAGAATATTGTATTCTTTCTTCTACATCTTTCAGCATCTTCTACAGCTTCTGAACATAGTTTCTACCCTTACTAGCTGACATTCATTCCACTGATTATCTGCTCACAAGCACTTCTTTGCTAAAAGTAAAACATTTGAAATAATTTTACATTGCACAGCAACTCATTTCCCTGTTGCTGGACTATTTAGATCCTAGGCTATTCTTGTGTGTGAGGACTAAAATATAATACAAACAGACATATTAAAAATAGTAGCAATTATTTCCCAACAGAAGTATTTCTAACTCATCTCTTGGGTGGGCTGTGTCAAATTTTATTTTATTTGTTACAAGACATAGTTTAGTCCAAATGATCTTGCACAAAAGGTGTGCTGAATCCCTGTTAATGTGCATTAAAATTACCTTCAAATGGGGGTGGGTTGTCGGTTAATAAACCTTTCCAGGCTCTACAAACTAATGATCCTCTAAATAATGCAGGGCTCAGCATGAGAATTTGAAGGGGAAAACAAATATCTTGAGACTACTTGTCTATGTAAGTAACTGTCAAGAAAAAGTTGCCTTGCAGAATTAAAACTAGCAATGACCTAAGGGATTCATTTAGCCTTTATGCCATGTTAAGAAGCTTCATTTAATTGTGTGAAATCCTGTCCAGTAAGAGAGAGGCCTAATTATCTGCCCATGATATACCTGTGTCTCAAAAATTTACATAGGGAATTAGTATGATCAGACGTATTCAAAATTATAGTCAGGTTTCAGGTAGAACATTGGTATTTGGTAAACTGAAAAAGAATACTAGCCATACATTATCTATGAGGTCAGTAAAAGAGAATGTCTCTTATGCTATGCACATACTATCAGGATAAGTAATACAAAAAAGCAATTTCTCAAGCTTAACAGTGTTTTAATGTAATTATTTGACAAAAGCCTGTCCGAAAGGCATTTGATTACATTACATAAAAAGATGTTACTGATCACTATTAAGCATGACAGACAAGACAAAAACAAACAAGTCATGAAACTGATGCATAAATGGAAATATCCCCATTCTCAGTGCTACACCATATCGAAAATTGTGTCTATACAATTTGTATATGAATTGTTGTAGCCTTATCGGTCCCCAGATATTAGAGACACAAGGTGGGTGAAGTAATATCTTATTGGACCAACTTCTTTTGGTGAGAGAGACAAGCTCTTGAGCTACACAGGGCTCTTCTTCTAGTCTGGAAGAAGAGCTCTGTGTAGCTTGAAAGCTTGCCCATCCGCCCCTCCCTCACCAACAGCAGTTGGTCCAAAAAAATATATTACCCCATCCACCTTGCCTCTCTATACAACTTAGTCAGAAGTTGATAACTAATAAATAATAATTATACCACCACCACCACAGGATGTCAATAGAAATGGAATGCGACTCATACTTAGTAGTAGATAGCAACTTGTTCGGACAGAAAGAGAAGAATGCTATATATGCCATTTAAATTACAGAGGGCTTTAGGTAGGCAAAGTTCGGGCCAACAGTGATTATGTTATGTGTAGTGATGAAACTAAGGCTCCAGATAGATTATTAAAGGTTGACCCTTGGGTGGATGCACAAAGAGAAGGACACAAAGATGACCCTTTTCTCTTTTGCACCCATGAAAGGATAAACCACAATATGACTGTGGAGAGCAGATCCTGCTCCCTGCTAGTGCCCTGTGTGTAGCTGCTTGAAATGGGAAAAGAAGTGATAAGGTGCAGGTAAGTTCATTATCTCCAAGTGTGGCAGAGCCTTTGCTCTGGCATGCACTCCCTGGAGGCCCCAAAGGGAATTCTGCTGAATAGCCAGAATTCCTCCTGAGGACTGAAGACGAAGCTCAGCCCTACTGCATCTCCTCTAGCATGCCTCTTCCTCCCAAAGATGGAATCTAGCTCCAAATTTACTGTCCCAAAGTACAGAGATCCATGAAAGGGTTTTGAGCCTCTCAGTAGTTTTATTATTTAAGAATTTTATTTTGTTACTAAAGTGACATTTTTTTTTGTAGTGAATACATGGAAAAATCTTCACACCTCAAAAAATGGGAAAGTCAAATAGAGAAAGATAATGAATCTCTTCCTTTGATTTATACTCCATTGAAAGGGGTTTTTGTCATTAGCTTTTTATTGATTTTCAGCTGTGTGTACAGATTACAGCATGTGGATTAATTACAAACATCAGCTCAGCATGGTTACAGACTTATGGCAGATTCATCTGAGTTACAGTCCATTAGTAATTAAGTATTAAGCACAACACTAATTCCCCTTACTCATGTTCAGTAGACAGGCTGCAGCATACCCATAAAAATGGCTCAAAGGGATATTGCCACCTACAAAATATATCCCAGAAAGAGGAAGAGTATCAAATTGTTACATACCAGAAAAAAGGAAAAGATACAATGTCACAGAAGCTGGGTTCAAAATATAGGGCAGATAGGCTAATGGAAAAAGGAATTAGATTACTCTGTTGAGACAAAAAACAGAAGGCAGGAGGAAAAAAAACCCCAAACAAATACAAAAACGGAAAGCAGGCTGCAACTTTTGATGACTTCAAGGAGTAGTGTGGGACTCTGATGGGGTCTAGCTGTGGTACTTACATGGTCCCCCTTGCTACAGAATCTGAATCCCTCAGAACCTTTAATGAATTTATCCTCATAATACCCTGTGAAATAGGGAAAGTGCTATTATCCTCATTGTACAGATAGGGAACTTGCCAAAGGCATATTAGAAGTCTGTGGCAGAGATGGGAATAGAACCCAACTCTCTTGTTAACATCCTAATCTTTGGGCCATCCCTCATCTCCAAGTAGACTGGACACCATAAGGATTTTAGAAGTTTCTTGCCTTTTTTTCAACAGAAAAAGGCTAATGTCATTGTCAGGTATATTAACAGGAATGAAACAGTCTTCTCCATGGAAGGAATTGTTCCACTCTACTTGGCACTGATGAGGCCTCAGATGAAATATTGTGTCCAGTTTTTGGCTCCACATTTAGGAAATATGTGGACAAATTAGAGAGAGTTCAGAGGATAGCAACAAAAATGATAAAAGGTTTACAAAACCTGATTATGAGGAAGAGTTAAAAAACTGGGCAAGTTTAATCTTGAAAAAAGAAGACTGGGGCGGGGAGGGAAATCTGGTAACAGTTTCCAAACATGTTAAGGGTTATTATAAAGAAGATAGTGGATAAATTGTACTCCATGTCCACTGAAGATAGAACAAGAAGTAATCAGCTTAATCTGCAACAATGGAGATTTAGGTAGGGTTACCATACGTTCATTTTTTCCCAGACATGTCCTGCTTTTTGGTAATCAAACCCCCGTCCGGGGGGAATTGCCAAAAAGCCAAACATGTCCAGGAAAAATACCGCCAGCCGGGCACTTCCCCTCCCGGGCTCCGGCTGCTGTGCTCCTCCCCTGACTCTTTGGCTCTGTTTAAGAGCCGAGCTGCCCGACCGCTACCGGCTTCGGGCAGCCCCCATGCCTCCGGACCCTGAGCTGCCGGCCGGGCACTTCCCCTCCCAGACTCCGGGGGCGCAGGGTCCAGAGGCATGGGGGCTTCCCGAAGCCGGTAGCACTCGGGCAGCTCGGCTCTTAAACAGAGCCAAAGAGTCAGGGGAGGAGCACAGCAGCCAGAGCCTGGGAGGGGAAGTGCCCGGCCAGGGGTGCAGGGTCCGGAGGCATGGGGGCTGCCCGAAGCCCGAGCACTACCGGCTTCACGGTTTGCCAGGCAGCCTCCAGACCCTGTGCCCCCGGCTGGGCGCGTCCCCTCCTGGGCTCAAGCTGTGCTGGGGAAGCACTGGCCGGGGGCGCAGGGTCTGAGGGCTGCCCGGCAAACCGTGAAGCCGGTAGCACTCAGGCAGCCCTTTTCGCGTGGCTGGGAAGGAGGAGGGGGAATGCGGGGCGCTCAGGGGAGGGGGCAGAGTTAGGGCAGGGACTTTGGGGAAGGGGTGGAGTTGGGGCGGGGTCGGGGGTGGGAAAGGGGCAGGGTCAGGGCCCCAATGGAGTGTCCTCTTTTTTTATTTTTTAAATATGGTAACCCTAGATTTAGGTTAGATTTTAGGAAAAACTTTCTAACTATAAGTATAGCTAATCACTGTAATAGGCTTCCAACAGTGATTGTGGAGTCCCTGTCATTGTCCACTTTTTCTTAAAAACCTCCAAACACCTATCAGGAATGATCTAGGTATACTTGGTCCTGCCTCATTGCAGAATAAACCTCTCAACGTCCCTGCCAGACCTATAGTTATCTGTGAGAAAGATATTCCCTACACAAAAAGGAGAAATAGAGTTGGGACTGATAAAAATGAAAAAAAAAAATGAGCACCTCCCCTCTGTCTTATATGTAGACTAATAAATATGTAAAAAGTTAGTAATTTTTGTGTTTTATCTTGAACGTCACAGAAGAGTGGTGGCATAAGCCCTCTACTTTATGGGTCACAAAAAAAAAAAAAACCACCCACACACAGAGGAATCCATTCTGCTTCAATTGGTGACTTGCCCTGATTTCTCAAGAAGTGTAGTATACACACTTTGGACTGCTTTATTGTCTAGTTTAGTGACCATTGGTCTCCACTCCCAAGAAGTTGTTATCAGCCCATGTCTTGCATATTGCCCTTCATTTTAAGATCAAGTAATCTCTTGCCAGTACTAATTTATGCATCAATCTGATTCCAGTGCAGTTCATGAAATATTTTCAACTGGATAATTTTCAAGATGGCTCCCTTTGCATTGCAAGAAAAAATACTATGTGGAAGAGAAGTAACCATATCTACTTAGGATACACCTCTACCCCGATATAATACGACCCGATAGAACACGAATTCTGATATAATGCGGTAAAGCAGTGCTGCGGGGGGGACGGGGGTGCAGATCAAAGCAAGTTCGATATAACGTGTTTTCACCCATAATGCGGTAAGATTTTTTGGCTCCCAAGGACAGCGTTATATCGAGGTAGAGGTGTACCATAAAAGATTGAAATATTGTATGTTAACATATTTAAATAGTTTTTAAATTGTAGCTGTTAAGGGGTAATAAAGATATTGGTGACTTGTTTTAAGTAAAACATCAGAAATTAAATTCTCCTCTTGATTATGCCATCTGTAAACCCACAGGTTCTCAACACTCTTGATCCACCATAGCTCAGCTGCAGTGTTCAGCAGTGCTAGAGGGGTAGCTGGGTTTCTTTTAAGAGCCTATATCTGAACTAGGAGATGCAAAGATTTAAGGCTAAGAGGTCATGTTTAGGTCATGAATAGGGACATAATGAAGCAAAAGAGGGAAGAAAAAGTTTGTGACTGGGACAGACAAAAGTCTGTGGGTATTACAGGCTTTGGTTTGCTTTGCTTTGAACCTGACACTTCTAATTATTGGAAAAATAAAACATTACTAATATAGATTAAAAGAGGTTTTTAAAAAAGGAAATAGAGAAAACATTAAATATCCCCCCTTTTATTGAAAGAAAAAAATATTAAAATACTTAGCACGAAGGGCATAGGGATTTTAGCACTGGAATGGGTTACCTAGGGAGGTGGTTGAATCTCCATCTTTAGAGGTTTTTAAAGCCCTGGCTGGGATGATTTAGTTGGGGTTGGTCCTGCTTTGAGCCTGGGTTTGGACTAGATGACCTCCTGAGCTTCTATTTTTTTTTTATTATTATTTTCCATGAACTTGGTCCCAGTTGTGCATATTGGGGCGTGATTTATGCACACAAATCTAACAGCCATTCAGGATATAATTTTGGATTATGAATGTCGCTAGCCATCTTTAATAATCTTTTATACAGGGGGCTCATTTTAAGATCAAGTAATTTCTTGCCAGTACTAATTTATGCATCAATCTGATTCCAGTGCAGTTCATGAAATATTTTCAACTGGATAATTTTCAAGATGGCTCCCTTTGCATTGCAAGAAAAAATACTATGTGGAAGAGAAGTAACCATATCTACTTAGGATACACCTCTATCCCGATATAACACGACCCGATAGAACACGAATTCTGATATAACGCGGTAAAGCTCAGGCTCAACAGAAACATTTTTGGATCATTTCTTTTTCTATTTTCACTCCCCCCCCCCCTCTGATTGTATGACAAATCTCATAACTGCAGTATCTTTAATGGAAGCAGATAAAGTATACTGATTGATTGGTACTACTGCCTCCAATTTGAATCAAACCCTGTGAAAATAATTAGATTTTAGTCCATATAATTAGGTTTATTGGTATTTTGTCCACAAGTGAGTCCAAGCTATCTTTAACTTGCTATCTAGTTCCCTGTTAACTAACATTCTCAATTAGCATACCTTCAAATTGCATGATACACATTTTAAATTCCACTATATTGCACATAATTTCAAAGGGGACATAATCTTTAATTAAATCCAACAATTTAAACCCTCATCTGTTAGTCACTCATCTCTGTTCATCCACTCATCACATAACTCCCACCTTACAGTAAACATTTTAAAACAGGAATCATTCTTCTGTCATCTCACTTTGGCCAGCCCCCCAGACCTCAAAATGAACTTTTCTAAAAATGATCATATTGAGGAAGGAAAGGATAATTCAATTCCTGCAGTCATTGTTTCAGTCTCTGGTTCTCCTTTAAGAGAGAATCATTAAGGGTGGCTGTTGGGGTAGTAATTCTTATGCCTATAGACACTTGTATATTAAGCATCGGACAGTGATCAATATATTTCCTGTAAATCACTGAATAGCCATCAGATGGTACAACTGCTGGTCTGTACCAACCTACTTCATATTTGAAGCAGTGACCTAGAGACAAAAGACTATGTCCAATTATCAACTGCTTGAGCCATTTGATATTCCAGGAACATGTTGTTTTGAAGTTCTTTTACAATTCCCTTAACAAATATGTCACAGTCCTCAGAGGTATCAGTACTAATGTATAGTAACAACTAATGGTGAGAGTTGTTAACCATACTAAGTGCCCCCTTGTAAGCAAATCACCTCAGAGAACAATCTACTAAGTCAGACCCAGACAAACCATCTCATCACTCATCTGTTTAGTGTGAGGTTGAATAAAATCACAATCCATAGTAGTGGATGGCAGATGATTGGATTTGGGTTGGTGGAATTTGTATTTCAAGCTGCTTTCCCAGTCCAATTAAATCAAGTGACTCCCAATGAGATGCTTTAAAAATACTTTTGATCTTAAGTATGAATATTTAAAAAGCAAACCATTTGAAAAATTAAATGCATTTTTACAGAATAATTTGGTAGTGTATTATAATGAATATAATTAGATACTTCATTTTCCTATCTTGAGATCACAGCTCACAATTAGCATCAGACCAATGCCACACAGAGGAGTCACAGAAAAAAAAAAGTATTCATGGATAATGTATAAACTTTTGAAACCAGAGATGCTGCTTGGTAATGCAAAATATCAGATACCTAGAAATATCTATGTATTTTTGTGGGGGTAGAGGAAAGCTTCATATATCACCATCAAAACCTTTTCAATTTAGAAACACTAAATTGATCATGTCACTCAATGTAAAATTCATTTGGTTCTGCTCTTCAGGGTAATGTTTCAGATGGTGTCTTGAGAATCTTTATTTTTCATTGGATTATTTCTGTTTACTCTTAAATCCCTTACTTACACTTCAGATATGTGAAAACTCAGAGGCTGCATGGTAGTATCAAACAACAAAATGATTTCATGCAGTTCCCTACCAAATTTATACCACACACCACAACTTTGTGTGCCTTGAGTGTTGTTAAACTTATTTTGTGCTGCTGCATAAGCATGTCATGATGATTCCTTTTTCTGTTTACCGCTGTTTTTAGTCATTGAAAATGGGGGAGGGAGAGAAAGAGGTCAGAACTGACAGTAAAGCTGAATCAGCACATCTCATGCCAATGAAGTAATGAAGAACAGCACTGTTCTTACAGCAACAATAATGAATATAAATAGAAAAAAAGACTCTGAATAGCTACTGGGAGAAAGAAAATGAAGCATCCATTTCAAGCAAGAATCTTTTCCTGCCATCACAGATAGCTTTGTGAACTGGCTAAATTAGGATGCCCTTTAACAATTTTCATGCTTCAAGCAAAGTCTATGAAAGACCGATCTTCTTTATTTTCCTTTAAGGGATCAGACTTAATAGGGTGAATTTTACTCTGGTTTGCTATGCATTTCTTTCTGATGTCAATCATCCCCAGATAAAGTCTGCTATCACATCTTTGGCATATTTCAGCACTTTATAATATCATAAAATACATAATATGAATGTTTTAGCCCCTGGATTGGTTGTATTGAGTGCACATCCACGATCTACCTGCAGATAACATTAGCAGAGTGCAACTACCAGCCAAATAATTGTCAAATGATAAAAATTTGCTCAACTCTTATCTTTAAGATATTTAAATCCATAACTCTTCACTGAGATCATTTGCTGGAATATGTATGATTGCTTCTCTTACAAAACACTGGATACTATGTCCAAAGACAGATTAATGAAACAAGACTTCTTCACTTTTATGACTGATGCCATGTTCTAAAAACACAAATATAAAAGTCATTGGAGAGACACTGCACCAATTAAGTTTCAACAGATTAAAAGGATTTTTGGTCTGTCACTAACAGTGATTCAATGGATTTAATGTATTTTACATTGCCATCTGTTCAAAACTCAATATAAAAAATACCCTTGCTATATCTGAAATTGTTTTTAGGATAATGATCACATCTTCTGTTAGAACAACAAAATAGCTGTCTCAAACTACTTAGGAACCTTATGCTGTAGATAGAACTATTCTAATCATTCTCTACTCACATTTTTAAATTATGTAAGGGTGATCATTTGTATTAAGATTTATAACAACATTCAGGTTTTTGAAAAAAATCACATTGCTTGTTGACATTACAAAAATTAAGTATCATTTTTTCTCTATTGATAGGTGTTCTAGATTAACATTTCTTATTCTATATGAATTTAACTGCAGGCACCTCTGCTTTGATTCTGTGGGTAAAGCAGCTTTTTAAATGCATTCTGACATTTTTAAGGCTTCAGCTCCATGGACCAACTATAATCAGAGAATTTACCAAAGAATCTATTTATAAAGGTCAGAGATTTTGTCACTGGTGGAGGGCTGGCCTAATCTGTCTTTCTGGGAGAGTAAATACATACCTAAGGCACAGCTTTGATAAGATTCACTAATTCATTAGTGCTCAAGGTTTAGAAGTCTAGTCAATTCAAACTTCATTTACATTTCTAAAAAGCACAAATATTTTGGTTACCCAGGGCCTGATCTTGCATTATTTATGCATTCACTGAGGTCTGATTTGTATCTCACCAATGTAAAGATGTAGAAATCAGAAGTAACATCAGTAAAGCCGATGGGAAGTTTTACACACTAAAACTGGTGTATGTGAGATCAGAATTGGCCTCGATGTCTTCAACTGGGAATTTGGGGTATGTAAAGAATACAGGACTGAGTCTCTTGGATTTTTATTTATTTATGTATTTAAATTGTGGCTACTATGAACAAGGGAGATGAAGCTTTATAAAATGCTGAAATTCTAAACTCCCTGAACAAAGCGATGGATCAACAACAACATTCATATACATAGGGTCACAATTTTCAACATTATGTAAGATATCCTCACGAGACAAAAATCTGTGTTAAAACTGGAGCTAAGGTTGTTACCATATTTGGCTCACTCCCCAACATGTGCTTTACCAGGATACAGTCAAAAGACAAAACAAGCAAATACACCTCTACCTCGATATAATGCAACCCAATATAACATTAATTCAGATATAATGCGGTAAAGCAGTGCTCCAGGGGGCGGGGCTGCGCACTCTGGTTGATCAAAGCAAGTTTGATATAACGCGGTTTCACCTATAACGCGGTAAGATTTTTTGGCTCCTGAGGACAGCATTATATAGAGGTAGAGGTGTATTAGAAAGCCATGGAATGCAGACTGAAAGTAGAGGTACTCACACCAGAGACAAGTGAACCTGGACAGAGCAGGAAGAGAGTGGTACTTCAAGAGATGAAGCTATCTGAGGAGTGGAGATACCAGCTCTGCCCCATGACACTTTCCCTATCTGATGAACCTCCTCTGTAGTTCACCACCATTGACTTCCATTCTGATGAACCAAAGGAAGTTCATCAGACCTTGCCTACAAGCCTAACCTCTCAGTTTAGAAAGCTGATACAATGAAGCTTATAATCTGTGGCCCCTTAACCATGGAGCAATGTTACAGATATAAAATGCCTATCAACTTATGTTCTACTCGTGAAAAATATGCCATGGAATCAATGCCAACCGGATCAGGCTTTTGGTTCCCTTCTCTTTCCCACAAAAATCAGATTGCAAAATATACATCCTATTCAAAATGTAAGTTGCAGGTTATGTGCCTACCTGCATGTGGACAGGGATTAACTAAATAAAGGAACATATATAAATCATATATGGGGGCTAGACAGAAAATGAAGGTGCAGTTGGAATTCCCTATATATGGAGTTTTATTTTAGTAATCACTATTGACCTTCAAAGTTGCCTTCTCCGAAACAGTAAGAGTACATTAAAACGAAATAGTCACTTTCAGTCCTATACTACACATAGTAAGCTATTCCTCTCTGAACATATTCCTTCTGTCCAACTTGTATATTATCAATTAAACTTACTTTTTTTTTTTTTAAAAAAAAAAAGGATAACAGAAGGTTAAAATGAACATAAATGAGGCATTCATGCTTATAAAATTATGCCAACTTATTAAAAAAAATAATAACAGAAAGCATTAACACAAGTTTAAAAGGAAATCTGCTTTAATCTAAACAGGATCTAAGCAATTATAATGAAATTTATGTAGTGTTCTCAATAGCTATCCCAGACAGTAAACCCGACTATTATCCCAAATAGTATAATTACCTCCTTCATGCTAAATATTCTCTTTTTTCAAAAAAGGAATACGGATGAGCTAATTTTATGTAGTTATGCAAATCCTGATTAGAAAGGGAAATATCAGTAATAACTATAGGTCAGTTTATTTCAAGACAATCCACCAGGTATTCAATGCATCAAAATACTTGCATTTCAATTCTATTCTAGTTGCTCTTTTAATTATGAGGATCGTCTCGACAGGAAGCAATTCTAGAGAGAATTGAACAATTTATTTTAAACCCTATAAACATCAAAGGGCACTGCTTCATATGCTTTAGAAGACATCTTGGATTGAGACCTCACAGAGTGTAGCAGCCGTGTATAAAGCATTGCTGAAGGTAAAAAAAAATACCTATTTCAAAATGCAGCTCTTTATGAAAGTCATGAAAACTGCATTGCTCTCTATTAGCAATTGCAGAGGACTGAGCTGTCACAATCTTAAATTTGGTAGGAAAACATTAATCTTTTATTGGTAAAACAGAACTCATTTCTATTCATTTTTAAACTACAATTTGAACTTTGAGGAAGATGTCTGTTGGGATACAGGGCACATTTCTAATGCCTGACTCATAACTAAAATGTATTTTGAGTTTTCAGTCTGCTGGCACAGCCAAAAATACATAGAGCCTGAAAAATATGGGGCAAGTGTAGGTGAAGCAGACTTCATACTGCACACCCAAAGTAGAGAGATACTTCTGTGGAAATATTTAGATACAGAGAACATTTTCAGACCTGCTTATTTATGTATGAATAGTCATGGTGATTTAGAATCATAAATAGTTAGCTTCTCAAAATCAAAGTGTATTTTTCTTAAACTCTACTAGGATAATAATGGCAGGCAGAACTTTTAATTTTCATATTCTTATACCTGTACAAGCGCATTTCAGGCAACAGAATATTTATGACAGTTCCAATTATTAAGTCTCTACTAAACAAAAATCCTGACCTTAAATATTGACTTTTTAAAAATAGTTTATTTTTTAATCTGGGATTGTAATGTCAAACCAAGAGGTACAATTAAAATGTCCTAGCTTGTGCACAGTCAGTGAGAGGGTAAGGGTTATTCCCTTGTTGTGAGAGAAAACAGTTGCATAGACACAGGATATGGTGTTTTAGGGTAATTTACTTACAACAGGTACAATCCTGAATACAGAGATTAGATGGCAAAATAACTCACATACAGCATACTAGGATTAGGGCAAAGAGCTCTGTGTTCAAATCTGACTATTTCTCATACAAACACATCCTCAAATGCTGTGATGGGAGTTTTAGGTCCTGCCCAAATACTTTAGATCACTTATTACCATGTGCCCAGGGCTCTCGCTATTACTACCCACAGCCACTTATTTTGGTATCAGTCAAAATCAAACCACTGCTCAGGCCAAAATGCTTGGTTTTACTTGGGACACGGCAGGGTCTACAGCTGCTTTATGACACAAGTGACAACCCCCAGGGGAAATGATCCTCCCTTTAAAATACAAGGTCTCATGACTGTTCCAAGTGAATGAGGGGAGGGGCCAGGCCCAGGCTGAACTTTTTAAACCGTTTTTAAACATGCATCCGATGAAGTGGGTATTCATCCATGAAAGCTCATGCTCCAATACGTCTGTTAGTCTATAAGGTGCCACAGGACTCTTTGCTGCTTTTTAAACCCTTCATTCCTAGATGGTGAGTCATCTACCACACTGACTGCTTTTCCAGCAGTTTTACACCTCCCCTCTTCCCCCTAGCCCGAAAGAATTGCCTCTTCTCCTGGCCAGCCAGAGGACCCCCACCCCCCACTTAAAGTGCAGGGTGGTGATTTTCTGTTGATGACGTTGATGACACATTAAGTTCAAAAGCACTTACTAAATATTGAGCTGAAAATTTAAGTAAATATCTGAGATGGGAACCTAAAGATATTGGGGGTATGACATCTTTGCCACCATTTCAATAAAGAAAGGTTTAAAAAATATACGGTTGAAAAAATACAGTATTAATAAATATCTTTGCTCCTTAAAAGATTAAAGCTTCACTCATTATTACCTTGTTCTCACCAGATTAATAGTATGATGTCCAGAGCCTTCTAATTTTCTGTCAAAATATTCAATACACTTTAATAAAGTCTTTGAAAGTAAATGTGAGATGACAACTGATTATAGATCTGTCAGCTTCAACAGCAAGGCTCTCCATTTTATTTCTAGCTGCATTTCAAGTCCACTAGTTTCCATAATGCACAATGAAACCCTTCCATAGGTTGTACCAGGGTTACATAAAGTGAAACCACAGCCCAATCATACTCCAGCAATCTCTCTAGGGGATGGACCCCATTTGAATTAAAATACATAAAATAAATTAATGGAGATGTCTTATCTCCTAGAACTGGAAGGGACCTTGAAAGATCATTGAGTCCAGCCCCCTGCCTTCACTAGCAGGACCAAGTACCAATTTTGCCCCAGATCCCTAGGTGGCCCCCTCAAGGACTGAACTCATAACCCTGGGTTTAGCAGGCCAATGCTCAAACCACTGAGTATCCCTCCCCCCAATTCAGAAATAGGACCAATTCCTTTATGAATGGATTGATGCTACTTGCTTTAGATACTATCTTCTACCTTTGTTCCACACTCCGCTATGTATTGTGAAAAGAAATTCTGTCACATTGCTTATCCCCGTTAGTCCTCTACTTTAATCCACAGCTATTTCTTGTTGAGTTAATTACTAACAGCTCGCTGTTAATTTTGTCCTCTTACAGCGAATTGGGACAAGGCCAATTCGGTGAAGCTAAAGTACCCAGGGGCATTTAGAGACTTGTGAGTAAGGTCAAGTATTTTGCCTAGCCCATCTGTCTCAGAAATAGCAGCCACTAACTGTGCTGACTATCATAAATCCTGTGCTTAGTATCCCCTGTAGCCAAAACCCCAAAAATATCAAAGCACTAGAAAACCCTGATCTGACAATTACCCAAAATCTTGCTTTACAATAACAATGTTAGAAGAGGACAGCTCCCCTGTATCCAATATAAATATGGTACAAAAGTTACACAGAATACCCTTTGTCTTCACATTCAAGGCTTCACATAAACTTTACCCTCTCCCTATTTGTCCTACTCTGCCTCTTACTATGTTGTCCACACCTAGTCCTCTTCCCCCAATAATTTAAATTTGAATTTAATGCCATTGTTTGTCTCTCACACCCTCATCCTGCTTGAATATTTGTTGACCTTAGACATCCAATGCCTTTCCTATTCCTTTCCATCAAATCACTCACCTAACCCAATTTAAATCCCTCCTGAAAACTCACTTCTTCCAGGAGCTCTGCAGTTAAATCAGAAAATATTTCCTTTTATCCTTTATTTTTACACATTGAAAAGAACTTTACCACTAAGTGCACATGTAAGCCAAGCAACCTTTGTGTTGTGTCACTCTATCCTGCTCCCTTACTATGTTACCCACAGTCACATCACATTTAATCATTAGATTGCAATTCTGTCTCTAGAAGAATAGACATCTTTTTATGGTTTATATATAGTATAGCACACTTTGAAGTGCTATAAAATAATTAATTGTGATAATTAACACTACGTGTGGCAAGTTGGGAGAATAAGGTATTTCATGACAAATTTTACTTGCCTCTTAATGTAGCATTTTAATGAGCTTTTCCTTTTAATATTATTGGGTTAAAGTGACTTTCAGAGCCTAAGCCCATTGGATCTTACACTTCAGGACAAATCAAAGTCACTTAAGTGTTTTTGAAAGTGTTATCAATTTTGATTTAAAAGTTACATTTTGGGTAAAGGATCAAAGGGAAATCCAGGTCAGACTTCTTTTTGACATAAGTAACATGAACCAGAGAATTTTTGTATGTTCTTTACTGCATTTTGAGGCACACCTCTGCTATACATCTCTACCTCGATATAATGCGGTCCTTGGGAGCCAAAAAAAATCATACCATCTTATAGGTGAAACTGCGTTATATCGAACTTGCTTTGATCCACTGGAGTGCCCCCCCCCGGAGCACTGCTTTACCGCGTTATCTCTGAATTCGTGTTATATCGAGTCGCGTTATATCGGGGTAGAGGTGTACTATGATACTAAAGCCAACTGAAAACTTGTCTATGGGAAGTTACTAACAGATTATATAGGTTAGCCCAATATGTATTTTGTAAATGTCGTCTACATTTAGTCTACAAGTAATGCAATTTCTCTATTTTACCATTTCTGGAACATGTTTCTATCCTTCCAAAATGGTAACCATAGCTGAAACAGAACTGACTGCATTGCATCTGTCACACAGTCTAGTCTATGCCCCAGCCTGTAACCAGTCTCCTGGAAGTGACCCCTTTAGTGTACCAGGCCCCAAGGAGCCACACAATTTCACAGGGGCAGGCCTGTGGCCTCCAAGGCTCAGACTAGGTCTTCGGCACTAGCAATCCCTTTCTTTCCATGGCTCCCTGCAGTGAAGCTAGACTCCTGCCACACAACTACTACTTGTCCCCTCTTGTCTCGCCCAGTCTCCTGAGTCCCTCCAAAAAGCCCTTTCTTTCAGTCACCTGACATCTTGCTCCCCACCTCAGTTCCCAAGCTCTGCCTGATAGGGTTTCCTGCTGTTACCTGTTCATTTTTCAGTCACTGGGGCATCTCTCCAAATTGCTGGACCCTCCGCTGATTTGAGCTAGTTCTTTAAAGGACTATAATCATTCCTCCCAGACAGCAAGGTTATTTGTATATATATATTTATATCTATCTATATATATATATACACACACACACACACACACACACACACACACTTTATGCCTCTTGTGTGGTTCCAGGAGCAGTGTTAATACTTTGGCACCCCCTTGGTAGAAAT
The DNA here is from genome assembly GCF_027887155.1 of Malaclemys terrapin pileata. Lineage (NCBI taxonomy): Eukaryota > Metazoa > Chordata > Testudines > Emydidae > Malaclemys > Malaclemys terrapin. The sequence continues at coordinate 39,213,676 of NC_071509.1, read as the reverse complement.
GCAATGTATAGAGGCATGCCTAGGAGTCATATAAATACTAAATAAAATTCCAACTTTGCCACAGCACCACACTGCATTAACCAAGCAGAAGGGTTTACAAATTGATCTAGTACTGCATAGGACATTCAAATACTTTCAAAGACTTGAAGAATATAGGTGAAGTTAGGAAACAGAGTTGGGCAATTCAATAGCACTTGAGGAATCTATCTGTTGGCATCTCTTATCAATAGGACTGATATTCTCTCGGGGGAACATTTTTTTCCCTCCATACCATCACAGGTAATCAGGAGATTGCTTCTTACTGGTTGTAGGTTGTGCGCGTTTGTTTTTAAAAATTCTTCTAATTATAAAAACTAACATTCCCTGTGTCATTATATGCCATTTCCCCCCTCTGAGCTGAATAATGCTACTATAACAGTTTGTATGCCAGCTAATGGACCTTTCATCGTATATTCTGTAATACTTTTTTCCTGCTAATTTATGTGGAAAAGAAAAATACAAATAAGAGATTATTTCAATAACCACTTAGCCTACAAGCCACATTATACCATTTCTACATTCGTGTCATTACTTGTTTACTACCAATGTTTAGATATGAAAGGCATGCTACCCAAGTAATGTTAGTAGATGCACAAACAGATTCAAGGATATTGCCCCAAAAGATCCTAACTTATTTGGGAGGAGGGACAATTTCCTTGTTTAATTATTTTTCCTGCTCTAAACAATACAACAGTTTGCCTTCTCTACTGAATAATGTTTGATTAAATTCAAGTGCTCTGAATAAAAAGTAACTGGTTGTTTTTCTTTAGAGGCAAAGAAAGACAGAATGAAAAGAACAAAAAAAAAAAAAAATAAAGACATGTAGTTTCCCAACACAACAATGCACTGTGGAGACAAATGCCATTAAAAGTTCTCCACAGTTGGCATCTAAACATTCTTCCTAATTAGAGTGATTTTCTCCACGTACATAAAGGATGTTGGAGGCTGTAGTCCACATTTCAGTACTGCTACTGCTCTAACTCCACTTCAAGCAACAGAGTTTACAGCAGGGATGAATTTGGCCTAATGTGTTCACAATACATCATCACTACTTTTAGCTCTACAGGGGGAAAAAATCTAATGCAAAAGAAATATTTATATTTTAATCTTATCAACATGCCATGTTTTACAAATGCATGTATGAAAACAATTTATTTTGTACAGCAACAACTTTGTATAAAATCCATAAAATAATGTAAAGCAGAGTACTATAATCTGACTGTCACACCCTGAAACTAACAACCTGCTACTGTATTTGTGAACTAAATTAATCACAACCAAATATTTGTTTCATGACTGCATATTAAATGGCTTTGTCCTGCCCCTCCATCACCACAAATGCACACTTCTTACAGGCCATTTCTGCATTCATCCTTAACTCCCCTTCAGGTTGGCATACTTCTTGTTTGAGCTGGCACTAATTGATCAATACGCTTCTACTTCAAGCTGTTCAAGCATCAGCTAACGGGGCAGCCACAACAAACACAATTCTGGCAGCTCCTAATGTGTGTCCCTGCCTGTTATTCAGATGCTATTTGCAAAGAGTTAACATGTAGATCACGTAGCTCTTAGAAAGCTCAGAGCTTGGATTTTAAACAGAAAGCTTATTAAGCACAGAAGTCCTGCAAATTAAATCATAATAATAGCTACTTAAAATGCTTTGCAAAGACCGAATGCACAGTAATATATTTTTATTCACAGATAGTAATGTTTTCTTGTATCGGATCATTGGGACAATAAACGAGATCAGCAAGGAGAAGGACTGGGCACCACAACAGTTTAATGATAAATCATTTGCCTTTAGTAGAAAAAGCAACCCTGTCTTCTCTTAATTTAATCCTCAGAGTACAGGGAAAAAAACCAACTATACAACTGGACATAATTTTCTTAGCTTAATCCCCAGTGAACCCATACACAAAAAGGTACCATAATGGACAGCTAAGTTTATTTGAGTATTTCTACCCTAAGGCCTTGGCTACACTTACCAGGTAGTTCGACGGCTGGAAATCGAAGCTCTGGGTTCGACTTATCGCGTCTAGTCTGGACGCGATAAGTCGAACCCGGAAGTGCTCGCCGTCGACTGCGGTACTCCAGCTCGGCGAGAGGAGTACCGCGGAGTCGACGGGGGAGCCTGCCTGCCGCGTGTGGACCAAGGTAAGTTCGAACTAAGGTACTTCGACTTCAGCTACGTTATTCACGTAGCTGAAGTTGCGTACCTTAGTTCGAATTGGGGGGGGTAGTGTAGACCAAGCCCAGAAATCCGGGCAAACAAAACAACTTGTTCAGAAAGTGAGCTGTGTATATTTGGGTCTATCTGTTGTTGATGAGTTTGCATTGTACAATTTGGGAGGCCCAAAATCAACATTAATTTACTGTTTCACTGTCTGAACCTTAATCAACTAATCTCAAAATGTCTAAAGGACTGCTATCAACGTTGGGAGGCCTACAGTTAGTCTGTCAGCTTTATTTTGTGGCTGTCTCACTACTCTGCCTTACTGTTCCACTTCTCAGAGAAGGCAGAGTATTAATTTGAAAGATACAGTGATGCCCAGTCTGCAAGGACATGATCTACCTCCCCTTTCAACTGAATGGGAGTTTTGCCGTGAGGTCAATTGGAGGAGAACAGGACTCTAAACAGCAGAATCCACATACACTGCAGTAGCCTGCCTGCTCACAAGAATTCACATTATAGAGAGGAGTGGGATAAGACCTGCACATAGAGGGACATATCAGATCATGCACACGAAGGAATCTAACATGCTGGTGGAGTTTTATTTATGTTACTTATTATTTTTAGAGACCAGAAAGATTTCCTGGAAACTGCAAGGGAGTATGTATGCAATGGAGACAGTTGAAGACAAATGAAAAGTATATTTAAGAACACGTTATTAATTAGATTGACAGATAATACTTATGAAGCATTAATAAGACTCTCCTTGCTTCACACTAATTGTTGTTTAATATTCAGGTTATTAAAATCAGACCATATTCATTTTTCCTTGCAAAAAGAGGGTTAAAAACCTCATTTCTGATTTATCTAATTTTTAGAAACAAAATTACACTTTTCTGCATCTATTAAACATTTTAAAATATCAAACGTTTCCTTAAATGACTGGCAACACCCATCTAGCTGAACATTAACAGGGGAAAGTTTATCTTACTACATTATGCGCTGCCAGGAGAGGAATAAAAAGTATATGCACAGTAGGGTGGTTTTTTTTTTTTTTGGAGAGACCTCAACTTTAAAACAGAGTATTTTACATGTATAATTTACAGCAATGCCTATGAACAGTAGTTTAAGAAAAAAAACTCTTTTACGCTGCTTTGGAGATGGTGGTTCAAAACCCCGTACATAATTAAATACATATGATGGATTTTACTGAGTGGTTAATGCATGTAAAATTTCCTTTGACAATTCAAATTTAAACTCACTTTAGTTCTTATAAATCTTGCAGTAGTATAATTGACTTAACATTTTTTCCAATACAGCTAATACAGTACTTTCATTTCTTTCTGGATTTTCATACAAATGAGAATTAGGCAGGAAAAAAAGGAATTCGTGCTACCTGATAGTGAATACTGAAACATCTGGGGAAGACCAGAACATGCATTTTTTCCCTTCTCTCATCTGTAGCCATTTGCATAGATATTTGTGACTTAAAACTATAATTCATTACTGCCAACACAGGGATAATGAGTAAAATTAGTTTTACTGATGCAAATATTCCGGTAGGAAGCTGTGCCAATCAATCAGTGTTGAAACGAACATTCCATCTGGAAGTTGTATACCCATTTTCTACCATCATGGAATTAAGGGGGAAAAGTCTTGTATTCAGGAGCTACATAGACAGAAAACGAAAAGGACACATTTATTTGACCAAAAACAATTTGTATTATCTTACTTTATTGACTGAAGGCCATATTCGGACTTGGTGGAAGCAAGCACAGCTTCATTGTTTCAGTGGATGTGCGTTTCTTATCGTAGCTCTGAATTCATATTTCTATTTCTCATTTTTCACTAAACATACCAAGTAGTTTGACTATTGAAGTTCAAATTACTACATGCATATATATTGTAATGATTGATTTGTTCTTGTAAATATAGTGAACACAAAGGAAAAAAACGCCACCATCACTTTCGTCTAGAAAGTTACAAGTAGTTACAAATATATCATCTATATTTACTTCTTTTTTTTCAGGTGTCATCTTGGTTTTCATATATTAGGACAAAGTGAAATGAGAGACAGATAATGTTTTGTTCTGCCCTCCATAATTCTAAGACCATCGATCAAGTTAATTCTAACAGTTCTAGCTTCTGACAAAATATACTTAGGTTTTTCCCTCTCTTATTCTATTCATGTTCTTATATGGCCCTCATCATCATAGTAAAGTACTTCCAGTTTTGTATCGGGTGACCAGACAGAATAAATAAATCCCACTATTCCTCTAGCCACCCATCTACAACGCAATTAAATTCATCTGGAGATTTTAATAATGGGAGCAATTTAGGGTCAACAGCAAACTTCATCAACGTCACACCCCCACTTCAACTGTATATTGTAAAAGTCATAGTTTTTAGGAATGAGTCATTCCCCTTTGAAAAATAATTCCCTATTGTTTTCTCTCCTTTTATTTATTTGTCTGTCTTTTCAAACACCATTTTATAAGATTTTAATCCACATCAGAAATTTTCCCATTACCCCAGAGTTATTATTTTCTGTAACTGTCCATTATGATGGCCCTAATTAAGAGCTTTCAATATTCGAGTTAAATTATGCCTGAGCCACCATTATCTACTACTTTATCCAGTGTATAATGAGTAATTTGCATGAGAGAAGAGAGATAAAGGGTCAGACCTTTGGACATGGCTGAGTAGCACATGCTGCAAGTCCTGAGTAGGGCAAAGTTGGCATGAAACTTACTTTTGCACTCCCTCAGTCCTGGGGTTACTGTGTACAGAGCTGGTCCCCAGGCATAACTGCTGCCTAACTGATTTTTTTTTTTTTTAAAATATGCACGGGCTGCTAACAGCCCCAAGATAATTAAACAGTAGTCAAGGGTGGACTTAGGCATGTTATAGCCATGCCCACACAGAAGCAGCTACTGGGGTGTGGTTTAAGAGCCTGCACCAATATCTGTATTACCAGAGGGTCTCCCTTACACTGGGGAAATCCAATGAAATAGCGATGCAATGCAAAGCAGGTTCCCAATTTTTTTTTTAACTATCTGACATGACAGATACATGGTCCATTCTAAGGTAAAGTATTTGTTTTTCATAAATATCTTTATGAGCCAAGATAAAAATAGTTCCTGGCAAAAGATGGAATAGCAGACAACACCTAGAAAGGGGGATGAGCTTAATCAATACAGGCAAGCCCACTCCTTCCTTACTCTCTTCAGTGCAAGCAATGATTTTTATTAACATAGATCTTTGCAGTATCAATCTTGTGAGGTGCTGAGGCCTCCTGGAAGGCACTGAGAACCCTCAACTCCCACTGACATTACTCTCCAGTGGCTGGGGGCAGTGGCCAGTGGTTTCAAACTCCCTCCCTCTGCCCTACCCCAGCTTACTTAGTGAAGTGTCCTTTGACATTTTTTAAAACACTGTCAACTACGTATTAGTTTGTGTGGACTGCTGTCCTTCAGTGGGACTCAAAGGGCCTCAAACTTTAGCAGTACAAGGCTTTATTTCTAAAGGACTTTTAAATAATTTTTTTCTAATACAGTAACTCCTCACTTAAAGTCGTCCCGGTTAACATTGTTTCGTTATTAGGTTGCTGATCTATTAGAGAACATACTCATTTAAAGTTGCACAAAGTTTCGTTATAAGGTTGTTTAGTTCGCCCCATTCCTCCCACCCCGTGCTTGCCCGCTTCCCGGCTCTGTCTGGAACGCCGGGTAGGTGGAGCAGGCCAAGCCCCTGCGCCCCGAACCCGCTCCCCGGCTGCAACACCGGGCAGGTGGAGTGGGGCAAGACCCCATGCCCTGACCCCGCTACACCCCTGCCTCAACCAAGCTTCACAATCATCATTGGCGAGAACAGTATTAAAATGTTTGTTTAAAATTTAAAACTTATACTGTATATGTAAATAATGTCTTTTGTCTGGCAAAAAAATTCCCTGAAACCTACACTTACATTAATTTTTATGGGGAAATTGGTTTTGCTTAACATCATTTTGCTTAAAGTAGCATTTTTCAGGAACATAACTACAATGTTAAGCGAGGAGTTACTATACTATATTTTAGTTCTTTGTTGATTATAGGACACAAAACATAGTACAAAAAAAGCTACTGAAATCTAATGAGATGACAAAAAATTAGATATCCTCCAGTGCACCCCTACTGAGGCAAGTGAAAATGTATAGCATGCTTAGGGAACTGTTGATTTCAGAGTAGATGGGCAAACCCTCTTTTCCCACCCCACTAAATCCATAGTACCTCCAAATAGTCTGTGTGTTGTGCAACTTGAATCCTGCACTGCATGGAGTGGGGAAAAATTGAGCTCAAATCATTAAAAAAAAAAGGGGGGAAGAACAATGAGGCTGCTTAACAGAGCTGCTTTATTGCAGAAGCTTTGGCTGAAATCTACATAATTTATCATCTCTGCCAAAGCCTCAGTGTTCTTACACATGCACTTTATTATTTGTATTTACCTTACCAGAGTTATTAGATCCTAGTTACATTGACTTATAAAGATGAGAATTAGGGTCTTTACTATACTATCAAACTTAGTGTAATCACTATACAATCTTTCAAAGAAAAACATGTTAATATTGCTGATTCAAATACATAATCCAGGAGAACACACCATCCAACTGCCCTATGAATGTTGAATACTCTAGGTTGACAAGTCACTGCAATGTTCTAAAACAAAAAGCCTCAGAAAACAAACACTTGTTCTTTTGTTACACATGCATCCATCCAGCTGAAACTGAGGGTTTGTCACATGGTGGAGTAATGCAGACTACAGAAGTCTGATCTGTAATGCGCACAATTGTGCTGTGCATTAATTGGTCTGTGTAGACTGTGCTGGTGTTCACTACAGTGTCTCTAGTGTTAGCACTATGCAAAAGCACACTAGGAAGCCTTTAGTGTGCATCAGCAGAGTCTATGTGGACAAATTAAGGTGCAGCACGTTAGTGTATGTTAGAAATCACACCACTCCTCAGTGATCTGATTTACCCAACTATGCAGCTACTGTACAAACTTCCATCTTTGTCTTTTCAAAACAGCAACACAATTACAAGGCAAATTGGCACTTGACTTTAATTCTGATCCCAACTTGGCACTGCATTCTTCCGCTACTGGTGGTATTGATCTTACTCTATTTTGTCCTTATACTTAATGCAATTCAGCATTAAAGCCAGCATCTGACTGACCATTTATAGGCTATATTTTGTCAGGACAGGATCCAGCTGCCAAGCTCTGGAATGCATTGTTTTCCAGCTGTGATTTTGAGGTCCATGGTAGGATTCTTAGCTAATTTACTGTTCAGCTCCACAGATGCCTTTAAAAGGAACTGAAGAGGATTTAATGCAGGATTTTGGTAGCTAGTGGACTGCAGTGTATCCTTTAGTTCATCTTAAATTACCACAAAAAGAATGAATTACTCCTAAAAACTTCATGTAGCAAAAGTAACTCATTTCCCAGTCATCAAATAGACATAGGTGCTTTTCAGTCCTGCAGGTGTTTTGTTTACCTTGTCTCCCAAATTATTTGCAGACTAATTCATCTTGTGCCTTCTCTTTGCTCCTTTGATAATTCATCCTTCAGTATTGAGCCACTACAATTATCTTCTTCAGGTTGAAACCTTTTTTTCTTGTGAAATGTTAAATTGAATATGTGGGGTTTGCAGGTTAGAAAATTTTGACCTGGATGATCAGGCTGACTTTGCCTGTGTGCCACCCTTTCTGACCGTCTCTTTGCCTGCTGCTTAGTTGTGCAATTGCACGTCCTAGAAATAAAGAACACCAATGATTCTCAGCTCTTCTCCACTAGCTGTAAGCTTACAGTGCCTTTAATCATTTACATGACCTGCTGTTCTTCCCTACTGGATAAAGCAGCTTCCTCTGATGTGTCTGTTTAAGGACTTGTGGCAGCTATGTAACAATCTAGTGTTCTCAACCTTCACATTCTGAATAGCAGATGCCAATAAAGCATATTTCAAAACACACATTTCTATTTGTCCCATACTCTACTTTTCCTCTCCAGTCCCTTGACAACAATGGTCGGGAATGGGACAAAGTAAAGGATAGGGCTTTCTACAGTTGATATGTTTTTATTTATTTTTTAAGTCTGGCTGTGTCTTTACCATAAGCATCACTGTCTGTACATCTCCTACTTCACTGAAAATCTCTGGAGAGATCTTGTCATTTTTCTCCCATTACAGCTAGAACCCAGGTTTAGTGAAGCACTCCACCTTCTCTAGGGACTTCCTCTTACGATTCCCCTCCCCACCTTTTTATGGATGATCAGATAGTGAAGGAAATGAAGTATGGCTGCAGATTCCCCTCTCCCACAAAACTTCCTGAACTGGAAAGGGAGACAAGAATCAAGATATCACTACTGAGTGTCTACTAATCAAGTGAGTTCAAATCCTGAAACCTACCTAACTCTTACCTGAAAAATAACCCTCCCCTTCTGCCACTTTTCTATGGTTACCATATATCCTCTTTTTCCCCCGGACATGTCCGGCTTTTCAGCACTCAAACTCCCGTCTGGGGGGAACTGCCAAAAAGCCGAACATGTCCGGGAAAATGGCAGCTCTGCTCCTCCCCGACTCTTGGGCTCTGTTTAAGAGCCGGGCTGCCCGAGCGCTACCGGCTTCGGGCAGCCCCCGTGCCTCCGGACCCTGCGCCGCCGGAACCCGGGAGGGGAAGTGCCCGGCTGGGGGCGCAGGGTCCGGAGGCATAGGGGCTGCCCAAAGCCCGAGCGCTACCGGCTTCACGGTTTGCTGGGCAGCCTCCAGACCCTACGCCCCCGGCTGGGCGCTTCCCCTCCTGGACTCCAGCTGCGCTGGGGAAGCGCTGGCTGGGGGCGCAGGGTCTGGGGGCTGCCCGGCAAACCCTGAAGCCGGTAGCACTGGGGCAGCCCTTTCCCCCTGGCTGGGAGTGGAAGGGAGGAGGGGGCAGAGTTAGGGTGGGGGAAGGGGCGGGGCTAGGGTGGGGAAATGGGCGGGGCCAGGGCCCGTGGAGGGTCCTCTTTTTTTATTTTTGAGATATGGTAACCCTAACTTTTCATTTGGGACCCTTTCACTCACCTTTCCTTTCTTCCTCTAGTTTAAGGAGGTGCAAGTTTTGATGGTTACAAAAGCTTTTACTTGAAACATTTAAATATAATCTTCGTGGTTTTAAAAAAAGGCTTTTGCCTTTCTGATGGCTCAGTGATATCTTTGGGAATTAAAAATACTGCACTGTGCATCTCAAAAAGGGAAGGCAAGTTTTATTTATTTTATTTTTGCAGACACATGTAGGTTCAAGCTCCCATTAAGACAAAGCAGTCCAATTCAGCCAAGCATATGTATAGGTAAATGAAGAAAAGGCACAGATTGCTCTATTTTTTTAAGCTTTTAGTAGTAATAATTTCTATCCTTAACATCAAAACATAGAAACTTCAGGATGCTCTGCTCCCCAGTTGTTGAATATAATGATAATTATAGGACTGCACACATGTTTCTATCACCATCTCAGAGAATAAGAACTCAGAAAGCAAATGATACCCTGGGGAAAAAAGATGTCTTGATTTTGTGGCTCAGCCCTCACACACATTCTTTACAATTGTGCTTTGTCTGAGCACCAGGATATAGTGGAATAAAATTCATTCAGGTGCACAGGGCCCATAGAAGGTCCCTCTATCATTTAACCACTTGCAAAGTGATGGTCTTGGTGGAACTGAATATGTTGATTGAAACATTCCAAAACCTTAAGTCAATGGTTCAGATCATAGGGAATAATATTGCAAAGCAGGAAAGACCATATTTCAGCCTTGTGACTTGGTTGGGGAATTGGATTTTTCTTCTGCAGCCTTTATGCACTGCACACACAGAAAATCTAATTACTCAAACTTTGTGTTGATAAAGAGAATTTGTTCCTAAATTTGGCTTTTAAAAGTTATTTGTTTATTGATTATAGATGGTACTATCTTTGGGACTGCCAACTTCTTTTACTGAGTGAAATCCTGGCTTCATGGATGCTGTGGTTCCCAGCCAATGGGAGCTGCGGAGCCAGGGCTTGGAGTGGAGGCAGCACATGGCGCCTCTGTGGCCGCTCTGCACCTAGGGAGTTGGATGTGCTGGCTGCTTCTGGGAACCTCACAGAGCCAGAGCAGGCAGGAACAATCGGACTTTGGTCAGCACCATTGACCAGGCTGCTAAGAGCCGCCAGGTCCCTTTTTGACTGGGTGTTCCTGTGAAAAAACAGACATCTGGCAACCCTAATAGCAGTGTCTATTGGGGATACACATATATCCCACCTGTCACCTCATGCCCCCTGCCTTCCTGGTGATACATAAGGGGGCTCAGCTTTCCAGCTGCCACTGGGTTTTCTCTACTAAATTAAGAGCATAAAATAGGATTCTGAAATAGTGTGGAAGGAAGGTGAGTATGACTTCAGACCAGCAATCATCTTCAAGAATCACTGTTACTATGGCAAGTACTATTTTTCCCCTTCAAGGTGCCACTTTAGGTGATTAATAAGCAAATGTTATACACAAAGGATACAGACTTGAACAGTCTCACCTGACTAACAGTTACAGGAGTGCTGATTTGTGTTCCACTACACAAAGTGTGAAGTAATGCTGTTTAAAAAGTATGCCTAGGAATCAAACACTGTGCTAATAGGTGCAGTATAAGAAACTAGATAGACTTCAATAGACAACACTGAAGTTGTGATACTATCATGCTAGGCACAGTCTTGGGTAGGAGAGAATTTATGGCTCTGCTTCTCCTTCCTCAGCTTTGATGAAGAATTGTGGTACCACAGAGCAGAATCACTCAGAGGCACCTCAGTTCTGCCCTGAGGCCTCTGCTATATAGATGATGAGCCATTTGATAGTGAAGCCTAGTCCTTCTTACCTTCAGTGCCAGACTTAAGGAGCGAGATTAAACAGTCAAACAACTTTAGGTCATTCTAAGCCACCCTTCAAGTTAAGAGTCTGCCTTATGCTTTGACATTGTGGAGTCCCTAGGCATTGAGTCTAGGGAGGAGAAGCTTCAGAACCTATATGTTGAGCCTAGACTCAATGGACTGAGAGACCTCAAAATGAGACTATCTGGTCCAATATCCTGTCTTCCAACAGTGGCCAATGACAGGTCCTTCAGAGGGAATGAACAGAACAGATAATCATCAAGTGATTAACATGATGATGATGATGATATGCTGAGGGCCATATGAGACTGTAGACTGATGGACAACACACAGTGCTGGAGATGGCTTGCCCAATCTGGAGAAGATGCAGAACACAGAGCTGCAACCTCTGGGTTGCGGCCTGAATAGGCACAATTGTACTTGTCTGTCAAACATGATGACATCAGAGGAAAGACATAGCTAAAAGCTGACCTTGACTTCTGCCTTCCTGAAGCCAAAGGAGTGAAATCCACCTCAATGTGGGAAAAACTCCGTGCGGACAACAACTTGTCAAACCTTGCCTAACAGTCAATTTTAAAAAAGTTAAAATAGATAAAAAAAAAGTTTCCTGGAAAGGGTATCATGAGCATTGCAATGGATACCATTGTCTTCCTGCTCTCTGCCTATAGACCTCAGAAATAGCTTCTGGTGTGGGACACTGAGGGGATAGGAAAGATACATAGGCAGCCCCAAAGGATACTGCTATCAAGAATTTCAAACTTATGTGAAAACAATATTGGTAGAAAATTTTACTTAAACCACCTGTGGAAATCCCATTGTTCCCCCCCCCACCCACTTCCTTTGATTTATCAAAATATGATATCACTATTTTAACAGATTTATTGTGTTTCTGTCTTAAGATGACAAATCTTGAGGCTGATATACTAAACAATTAACTTTACCAAGTGCAGTCTCCTTGTTCTAGAAGAGTGATTCATTTGATAGAATGTTATGTATCATGGCTCATATGGAAGAAACTACTGAATAAAGATATTCTGTGTTGTGAACTGGGCATTGTGTAGAGAAAACCTATACCTTGTTCCAGTGTCTATTTTTGTCTAGGGGAGGCCATGTGACTAACTGAGGTTTTTATTACCCCTCCTAGAGGGGCAGAGTGGAGAGACAAAAACAAAACAAAACAAAAAAAAACTTCAACATCTCATAGCACTAAAACATTCTTGTAAAAATACTTGTGGGAATGAATGAATGAGGCCCAGAATAATTAAAATAAAGAACATCTATTCCATATACAGAAAAGCTTAATCTTGATTTCTGTTCTGTAGTTTTCATAAAATGGGGAAGGCAATGAACAAAATTTAATAAGATTCTGAAAAATAATGTTTATACAGAGCCCAAACAGGATATCAGATTATTCTAAATGATAATTAACTTTTTCATGCTCATGGTTTAATTTTTTAAATCCTGTTTTAGTCTTGTATTCACATGGCTTTTTAGTCCCTTTTCTCCAGTATGAGCTAGGGAGGCTGTAGTAACATCTGTTAGTTAAGCCCAGGGTACCAGCCAGCATTCAAACAATGAATTAAGAATCACTCCTGCACACTCCTCCCAAAATAAAGCTACTAGGAATGCAGAATTAAAATATTTATTATAAGAAAAAACATTGAAAATAAGCTAAGCAGTGCATTATGTATTCTCAATTGATTTTTTTAATGCATTTGTTTACATGTAACTGTTACTGAGGCTGGTACAGAATACTTCTGCTAGTGGATCACAACCCATCTGCAGGCTTAAGATGAATGCCTGCAGGCCTCAGTGACATGATGTAATAAGGCCATGTACAGACAGATTCTAGGGGGAAATGACACCCTGGAACAATGCACAAAAATGAATTAAATGATTAACATTGGTCCAGATGAACTCCTTGCCAAGGGAGGGGATAACATACATAGGAAATGGCACGTTTAAATTAATAGTCAGATCTGAAGCTGGTGTAAATTGGTGTAGTTCCATGGACCACAATAGATCTATGCTGTTTTACACAAGGATCTGACCCATTAGAGCCAGATTCTCCTCTCACTTTTGTTGGTGCTTGTGACATTGCATTTCATATTATTTATGGAAATATGCTCATGATATGGATATGACATAACTGAGATGTACTTTATGCAAGATGGGTCTTATAAGATATTATTGGAAAGGTTATAATTTACTGAATGTGATTATCCAATTTGTACACATGTATCATTTCTGTATCTGAAGTTAGAAATATGGACTATGTAACCATTACAACTCGGTGTGTATTGGGAAGACACCCATCAGACAAAAGACCATCACATTTGATGATCCATCAGGAAGGAACAAAACCATGAAAATACTTATCTTTCTCCCTCCTGGGAGGCATCCAGGGAGGAAAATGAGACACTAGTAGGTCAGGTGGTCTTGTCACCTGATACTAAACATTACCTGGGAGTTCTTGTAACTTTCTACTGGAAGGGAAATGGGGTCAAGTTCGGGAAACAAAAGATTCCTGCCCTATGTAAATCCTATTTAAGGGTTGGGAGGAAGGCAAATGGGACTCTTGCTCTCCATGGAGTGTCTGCCCAAGAAGAAAGACTGCTAAAGCCACCCAAAGGGAAGCTAGGGGGAGGGAGCCAGACTGAGACAGGGGCCCAGTCTGGAAAGAAATATAACTGGAACTCTGAATCATGGAATCATTTGCAACCTGCCTAAAATTAACATGTAGAGTAAGAAATTACATTGTGTAACCTGTTTCTTAAGTATATTGAGCTTAGCTTGCATATTTTGCTTTCTTTGCTCAAAATCTGCTTTGTTCGGTCTCTTATTCCTTATATTCAGTTAAAATTCACCTTTTGTAGTTAATAAACTTATTTCTTGTTTATAATATAACCCACTTTGCTGTAATTTCTAACGGGGAGGGGGAGGGTAGGGGGGAGGAGTTGTGCATAGCTCCCTCCACATTGAGGGAGGGGGCAAATTTCATAAAACATTTGGGTTTGTACCCCTAAAAGGGAGTAGCCACCAGAGTGTTGGGGCAAGCCCCTAAGGTTGAATCTTTCCAGAGCGGATCTCTGTCTCTCTGTGCAGCTGGGTGTGGCCCTGCCTATGTGCTTGACTGGAAGAGGCTTGTGAGCCTATCCCAGCAAGGCCAGGTAAATGGGACCTGGCTGGCAGAATAGGCTAATTCAGTGGCATCCCAGCACATCAGGTGACACCCCAAAGGGCCCAAACCCATCACAGTGTCAATCAAGAGAAGCTACAATGCAATCAACAGAGTAGCACCATTGTAAAACAAGCACAAGGAAAAAGTAAATTAAGTCCATTGCTTTCCTGAGATTGGGGTGGGGGTCAGGAAATACAGCCTTCCATATGTTCTGATGCCCCAGAAATCTAGGGGTCTCAGTACAGAAGGATAGATCGCCTGCTACGGTCTCAGGAAATATGCTACTTTGTTGTGTTGTACCCTTCTTTTGCTCACCTGTCCCCTGGTGCACAGCAAGAACATGTCAAAGAGTTGTGAGTGCAATGCTAATGCACAGATGCCCATCCTGTAGCACTACCTCAACACCTGACACTCCATTTTTCCAGTCCTCTGGTGCCCTAATACAATGCAAATAAGGAGCTTCCACGGTATGAGGAGGATGTATGCAATGTTCCTTGGGATCTTATGTTATGTTTGGCTCCCTTCTACACTAAAAAGTGGGGATGGAATGATATGGCCCACTGTCTCTTATTAGCCTCTTCTTGTTGAGCTAGTCTCCATATTGTTCTCATTTTCGAGTCATTCACAGAGGGAAAGTTTGATCCTTTTATATTGAGTTTATTTCAATTATTGCTGCTCTGCCAGTAATTGAGCAATGCATGCCAAAATGGAAGATGAGAACTAGAAATTGTTTTATATTTTCCCAGTACCAGGATTATACAACCAATTAATAGACATACTACTATGGTACAATATGTTGTATCCAAACAGGGATATTTTTTCCTTGTAGATTAAAATGTTTTCCAGGTTAAGGGCTGTGTACATTTTAGAGATTGTAGCACTACCACTGACCCGCGGGTTGGAGTTGAGTAATCATTCGTAAACCTAGGTCTTCTGCCAGACTTCACATTGCACTGATCTGTCCACATAAATACCTTAAAGGATTTTTTAGGCAGGGGGAAGAAGCAGTGCAGTTATGATGTTGTGAAATATACAAAACTTTGAGTCAGCTGTGTCATATTCAGATATTTGTAATATCAGAAGTAATTTGACCTACCAGTTAAGCATCTCTCAAGGAAATAAAGTCTTTTCTTCTTGCAAAACAGAATTTGCTCACTTTGCCCTAAATTGTGTTACAGAATATAATGTATAATAAAGTGCAATGATGAATCAAAATACATTATTACAGTTTTAATATATATATTTTTGAATAGAAAGACAAGACAGAATTTAGGAACAGATCTCAGTTACACAAAGTATAAATTCCAGCTCCATTGAATTCAGTAGGGTAACTGTAGCTTTACAC
This sequence comes from Malaclemys terrapin pileata, assembly GCF_027887155.1. Taxonomy (NCBI): domain Eukaryota; kingdom Metazoa; phylum Chordata; order Testudines; family Emydidae; genus Malaclemys; species Malaclemys terrapin. Next base: position 39,198,027 of record NC_071509.1, on the reverse strand, counting down.
TGTTAAAAATAAGATCAGAAGAGTCTTTTACAGGAAAATTACACTCGAGTACCCTTTTTGGCACGAGGGGCCCGAACCTCAGCTGGCATAAATTGACCTAGCTCCATTAAAGTTGACAGAGTTTCATTAATTTATGCCAGTTGAGGATTTCGCCAAAGAAGCATAGGTTGTAAACTGACAGCCCGATTCTCATGCCCAGAGGATAATCCTGCAACTACAACCAATGGTAGCGCTTAAGCTGAGTACTCAGTGATTTCAGAGGCCCTAAATATCCCCTCCCCACATTTCCATCTAGCTTACTATGCTATTGTTTAAAAATGCATCTTAGTGCAATTTCCGCTCCAGCTGTAACTACTGTCCCCTTATTCATGACAATCAGCACTATGTTTAATCCTGGATTGGATTGTGTGTCTTAAAATATGAAAAAAGTCCCAGGTAAGGGAAATTATTCTAATTATATACTGTGAGTTGTCCACTTCCTGGTCAATAAAGTAAAATGAATGCTATTGTAAAATAAGCTTTTCAAACACAGAAGGCCAATGGATTACTGGAATTCATTTAACAAAAGTAAACAAGTAGCAGTCATGGATGTTTCTGACTAATTTTCCATGACAAAAATCCTGGAATAAACTGCAAACCTGATTCAGTTGACTTTACAAAGAAGAAAAGTGTATAACTTGAGAGAGTAAACATAAAAATAAAATAAAAAATTAAAACCACACAACCACCACCCACCTAACACCAACACACAAAAACCTTTAGTTAACACCATAATTTCTGCCCCTTCAGGTCATATTGTCCACTATGATTTATGTTTCAAAATTCTTCGTAAGTGGCTGATTCTTTGAGCTCAGAATGAACCAAATTAAATACTTGCATCACAAACACCAAAACTACAACTGGCACTCAGGGTAGGTCTATGCTGCAGCTGGAAGCAAGTCTCCTAGCTCCCATAGCTGCACTTGCTTGACAGCCAATATCTACATTGCTATTTTTAGTTTGATAGCTCCAGCCCCACTAGTGAGAGTCTGTCTACCTGGGCTGGGAGGCTTGCTCACTGCTGCAGTGTAGGCAGAGCTCCATTGGCTTTCTTGTTTTGCCCCTAGAAACAGTCCCTGCAGATAGTGGTTTAAAAATGCTGGTATAACAGCATTTGGAGAACTTTTCATTAACTGGCTATATTGGAAGGAGGACAGGAGATGCTGGATATGGTTTAAATAGGCCACAACTTTATTATTAGATTTCTAGGAGTACCTAGTAGATTAAAAGAACAGGAGTACTTGTGGCACCTTAGAGACTAACAAATTATTAGAGCATAAGCTTTCGTGGGCTACAACCCACTTCTTCGGATGCACAGAATGGAACATATATTGAGGAGATTATATATACACACATACAGAGACCATGAACAGGTGGGAGTTGCCTTACCAACTCTGGTTTCAGAGTAGCAGCCGTGTTAGTCTGTATCCGCAAAAAGAAGAACAGGAGTACTTGTGGCACCTTAGAGACTAACAAAATATTATGCATATTATTTAATTATTTAATTATGCATCCGAAGAAGTGGGCTGTAGTCCACGAAAGCTTATGCTCTAATAAATTTGTTAGTCTCTAAGGTACCACAAGTACTCCTGTTCTTCTTCTTACCAACTCTGAGAGGCCAATTAAGTAAGTGAAAAAAAACTTTTGAAGTGATAATCAAGCTAGCCCAGTACAGACAGTTTGATAAGAAGTGTGAGAATACTTACAAGGGGAGATAGATTCAATGTTTGTAATGGCTCAGTCATTCCCAGTCCTTATTCAATCCTAAATTGATTGTATCTAGTTTGCATATCAATTCCAGCTCAGCAGTCTCTCGTTGAAGTCTGTTTTTGAAGTTTTTCTGTTGTAAGATAGCCACCCGCAGGTCTGTCATTGAATGACCAGACAGGTTAAAGTGTTCTCCCACTGGTTTTTGAGTATTTTGATTCCTGATGTCAGATTTGTGTCCATTAATTCTTTTGCGTAGAGACTGTCCGGTTTGGCCAATGTACATGGCAGAGGGGCATTGCTGGCACATGATGGCATATATCACATTGATAGATGTGCAGGTGAATGAGCCCCTGATGGTATGGCTGATGTGATTAGGTCCTATGATGATGTCACTTGAATAGATATGTGGACAGAGTTGGTATCGGGCTTTGTTACAAGGATAGGTTCCTGGGTCAGTGGTTTTGTTCAGTGATGTGTGGTTGCTGGTGAGTATTTGCTTTAGGTTGGGGTGTTGTCTGTAAGCGAGGACAGGTCTGTCTCCCAAGATCTGTGAGAGTGAGGGATCATCTTTCAGGATAGGTTGCAGATCTTTGATGATGCGCTGGAGAGGTTTTAGTTGGGGGCTGAAGGTGACAGCTAGTGGTGTTCTGTTATTTTCTTTGTTGGGCCTGTCTTGTAGGAGGTGACTTCTGGGTACTCGTCTGGCTCTGTCAATCTGTTTTTTCACTTCAGCAGGTGGGTATTGTAGTTTTAAGAATGCTTGATAGAGATCTTGTAGGTGCTTGTCTCTGTCTGAGGGATTGGAGCAAATGTGGTTATATCTTAGAGCTTGGCTGTAGACAATGGATCATGTGGTGTGTTCTGGATGGAAGCTGGAGGCATGTAGGTAAGTGTAGTGGTCAATAGGTTTCCGGTATAGGGTGGTATTTATGTGACCATCGCTTATTAGCACAGTAGTGTCCAGGAAATGGACCGCTTGTGTGGATTGATCTAGGCTGAGGTTGATGGTGGGATGGAAATTATTGAAATCATGATGGAATTCCTCAAGGGCTTCTTTTCCATGGGTCCAGATGATGAAGATGTCATCAATGTAGCACAAGTAGAGTAGGGGCATTAGGGGACGAGAGCAAAGGAAGCGTTGTTCTAAGTCAGCCATAAAAATGTTGGCATACTGTGGGGCCATGCGAGTACCCATAGCAGTGCCGCTGACTTGAAGGTATATATTGTCCCCAAATGTGAAATAATTGTGGGTGAGGACAAAGTCACAAAGTTCAGCCACCAGGTTAGCTGTGACATTATCAGGGATACTGTTCCTGATAGCTTGTAGTCCATCTTTGTGTGGAATATTGGTGTAGAGGGCTTCTACGTCCATAGTGGCCAGGATGGTGTTTTCTGGAAGATCACCGATGGATTGTAGTTTCCTCAGGAAGTCAGTGGTGTCTCGAAGATAGCTGGGAGTGCTGGTAGCGAAGGACCTGAGAAGAGAGTCCACATAACCAGACAAGCCTGATGTTAGGGTGCCAATGCCTGAGATGATGGGGCATCCAGGATTTCCAGGTTTATGGATCTTGGGTAGCAAACAGAATACCCCTGGTCGGGGTTCTAGGCATGTATCTGTACAGATTTGTTCCTTTGCTTTGTCAGGAAGTTTTTTTAGCAGATGGTGTAATGATTTAGGTAATCATCAGTGGGATCAGAGGATAATGGCCTATAGAATGTGGTGTTGGAGAGCTGTCTAGCAGCCTCTTGGTCATATTCCAATTTATTCATGACGACGACAGCACCTCCTTTGTCAGCCTTTTGGATTATGATGTCAGAGTTGTTTCTGAGGCTGTAGATGGCGTTGTGTTCAGCATGGCTGAGGTTATGGGGCAAGTGATGTTGCTTTTTTAGTAGATTTAAAAAAAAAAAAGTGTACAGTGCAGGCAACTCATGATCATTTCAATATCTACCTCAGGGCTTCCGTCAGCCACTGCCCTGCCTTTGCCATCTTGGTCCCCAGCCAACCTACAGGTAGGACCTTGTCATCCCATCTCCCCTGGAATGAGGGCTAGGGTGAGCTATAAAGCAAGTGGGTTGGCTCCCAGTCATAGGCACCCCTCTTTCCCCCGTTCTGCTCCTTTAACAGACACATTCTTTAAATCCTTTACCAAACCATTTGTCTGATCACCATATCCTCTCCATAGGGAGTACCTGCACTGGACATAGACCACATGGAGGGACCAGCAGTTAGCTTGGCTTCCCCTTCCCCCCAGCTGGGTTCCCCAACATCTCCTAATGACCCCTTTGCTGCTCTGGGGAAAATGAAGCTGCTCCTGCCAAGCTTGTACTTTATCAACTCGCTTCTCTTTTGGTCCCTGGGGGATAAGGCAGCATCATCATGCTGACCCCATTCTGCTTCTGCAGCAATTTCCATGCCTCTCAGGTCCCCCGCCCATCCAGCAGTATACCCCAACCACATGCCTCCCCAACCCCCGCTAAAGATGCCGTGCGGTCATTGTCTCTGTATCTGTTCTGTGGATAAACAGAGGACTTCAGATCCCATTAACGTTAGTCTGAAACCTGCCACTAGAATTATGTTTCAAATAAAGCAGACAGCATCCATGCTACTGTGTTTCGAGGTTGCTGAAAATGCGACAAACACACAACTGGAAATGGAGAAACCTTTTATCATGAGAAAACAGTAAACCTTCTCTTGCAGAATTTTTATTTCAAAGGGGCTGTCCATAAATTATGTATTAAGGGGTAGGGAGGTCCTTAATTTTGTGTGTTTGTTCAGTATTACAAAGGGGTTGGTAAGTCTTGGGAAAAAAAAATCACCAGAAGATGTGTTACATAATTTCTGGAGAGCCCCAAATATAAAAACTGTTGGCTTTTGGCCTGACCTGAGCTTTACTTGTATGAAGCAGCAGAACTGACTACAATGGAGCATATTTCTTACAACAACTATCAGTCACAAAGATATGGGAATAAATTATCCATTCCCCAAATTTCTGTCTAATTTTCTAGTGCTATTGTTTAAAAATAGAGTCTTTCCGCAGTTTCTGCTCCAGCAGCTTCTACTCCACTCATCTTAGATTCTCCAGAATTGGCAGCACTGCAAGCAGCATCTCCAGCTATCAATCACTTGACACAAAACACAGAGGGTGATTCTATAGTACAGGTACTAGCAGACACTACAGAAAGAAGCTTTACAGTAGCAAATAAGAAAACTTTAGAAAACTACAAAAATAGCAAAAAGTTAAGAGGGTGAAGACCAAGAGAAGACGAAACTTAGTAGCTAAGAGGAAGTGGGAAAACAGTCCTTGATTCCCTTCACATGCAGCACTGCAACTAAATGAAAAATACTTCATAGGAATATCTGAAGTGCAGAACCTAACTCTAGGGTTACCATTCATCCAGATTCTGCCAGACATGTCTGGCTTTTTTGAGTTAAAAATAGCGTCCGGGGGGAATTTGTAAATGTCCGGATTTCCCCCCCATGCAGAGCATGCGCAGCTTACAGGGCAGCTGGCCGGATCCTGCCACTCGCATGGGGCTCCCGCAGCCAAAGCCCTTCCTCCACTTCCCCCTTCTCTCCCCTGCAACTTGAGACCACTCCCCTCCTCTCTCTCCCTCCCTCCCCCCACTCCCTGCATTCGCAGATCGCCGGCCGGCCGTTCGCATCGGGTCTCCGGCAGTCTGGAGCTCCGACCCTGCTCTCCTCCCCCACTGCCGAGCGCGCCACTCTGCAGCACCGTAAGGGGGCCAGGGGGTCAGAGAAGCAGCAAGGAGGTTCTGGAGGGGGTAGTCAAGAGACAGGGAGCAGGGGTGGATGGGTCAGGAGTTGGGGGAGCTGTCTGGGGATTGGGGGTGTAAGGTTTTGGGCAGTCAGAGTACAGGTGGGGGGGGTCTCAGGAGGGGGCAGTTGGGGACAAGGCACAGGGAGACTTAGGTAGGGGGTGGGGTTCTGGAGGGCAGTTAGGAGGGGGCAGTCAGGGGGTGGGGGTGTGGATAAGGGTTGAGGCAGTCAGGGGACAGGTAGCGGGTAGGGTCCTAGGGGGCCAGTTAGGATGTGGGGAAGTCTCAGAAGGGGGCAGTCAGGGGACAAGGAGTGCGGGGGAGGGTTGGAGGTTCTGAGGTGGCGGGAAGTGGGAGGGAGTGGAAGGGGCAGGGGCAGGGCTAGGGCAGGATGGGGGCGGGGCTAGGGCAGGGCTCCTTCTGTCCTCTTTTTTGATTGTTGAAATATGGTAACCCTACCTAACTCAGCCATTTCTGATTTTTAAAAATGACAACCACCACCACCACCACCACCATTCAGGTTTATTGTCAGGCATGGTAAGAAAGAACAAAAAATATACATTGTAAACACACGCATTTAATATGCCTGGATTTGGCACTATTGATTTCTCCCATCTTGGAAAATGAAAATCAGTGCAGTCCGTTTCACTTTTGTTTTTGAGCTGTTTCATTTTCACAGTTTCAAAAATTTCAGGCAACAATTAGTTTTTAAAAACTAACTGCATTCACCAGGATATAAGAACATGGGGCGGGGGGACATTTCTATTGGTTTTTGGTTTTGCAGAAGCTTGTTTTTACAAAAAATATATTTTGGACCAAATTAAATTGCGAGAGTGTCCCTTTAATTCACTATCAATTCCTAATCTAATAAGGAAATATAGGTCCTGGTCAGATAAAGCACATGCTGATCCTACAGACGTCAATGGGACTACTCATGCTTAAAAGTGAATAATAGATTCCAGCGCCAAAAGGGACCAATTAGTCTGATTTTCTGTATAACATATGTCATAAAACTTCTCCAAAATAATTTCTAGAGCAGATCTTTCAGGAAAAAAAAAAAATCATCCAATCTTGATTTACAAGTTGCGAGTGATGGGACTCCACTATGATCCTTGGTAAATAGTTCAAATTGTTAATTAACCCCACTGTTAATTTACAATTATTTCCAGTTAGCATTTGTCCAGTTTTAATTTCAAACCATTGGATTACATTATACCTTTCTGAAGGGCCCATTATCAAATATTTTTTCACCATGTAGGTACTTACAGATTGCAATCAAGTCGCCCCTTAACCTTCTCTCTGTGAAGCAAAACAGATTGAGCTCTTCCAATCTATCATTATAAAGCAGGTTTTCTAGTCTTTAAGTCATTCTTGTGGCTCTTCCCTGAACCCTTTCCAATTTAATCAACATTCTTCTGGTGTCCACAATTCAAGAACCGGAAACAGTATTCCAGCAGCAGTTGCACCAGTGCCAAATACAGAGGTAAAATAATTCTACTCCTACTCAGAATACCCCTGTTTATGTATCCAGGAATCACACTAGTTCTTTTGACCACAGAGTTGCACCGAGAGCTCATGCTCAGATGATTATCGACAACAACTACCCCAAAATCCTTTTCAGTCACTACTTCACAGGATAAATCCCCCATGCTTGAATAATAAGAATATAGCAGTAGGGATGTCTTACAGAACATCTGACCAGGATGATGATAGTAACTGTGAAATGCTCAGGGATATTAGAGAGGCTATTAAAATAAAACAATAATAATCAAGGATTTCAATTACCCCATATAAACCAGGTACATAACACCTCAGAAAGGAATGCAGAGATAAAGTTTCTTGACACCTTAAATGACTGCTTCTTGGAGCAGCTAGTCCTGGAACCCACAAGAGGCGAGGCAATTCTTGATTTAGTCCTAAGTGGAGCACAGGATCAGGTCCAAGAGGTGAACATAGCTGGACCGCTTGGTAATGGTGACCATAATTTAATTAAAGTTAACATCCCTGTGGTGGAGAAAACACCACAGCAGCCCAACACTGTAGCATTTAATTCCAGAAAGGGGAAATACAGAAAAATGATCAAGTTAGTTAAACAGAAATTAAAAGGTACAGCACCAAAAGTAAAATCCCTGCAAGCTGCATGGAAACTTTTTAAAGACACCGTAATAGAGACTGAACTTAAATGTATACCACAAATTAAAAAAAATATATCTATCTATCTAACTATATATATTATAGTAAGAGAACCAAAAAAGAGCCACCGTGGCTAAACAACAAAGTAAAAAGCAGTGAGTGGCAAAAAGGCATCATTTAAAAAGTGGAAGTTAAATCCTAATGAGGAAAATAGAAAGGAGCATAAACTCTGGCAAATGAAGTGTAAAAAAACATATAATTAGGAAGGCCAAAAAAGAATTTGTAGAACAGCTAGCCAAAAACTCAAAAAGTAATAGCAAAATTGTTTTTAAGTACATCAGAAGCAGGAAGCTTGCTAAACAACCAGTGGGGCCCTGGACGATCGAGATACAAAAGGAGCACTTAAAAATGATAAAGTCATCTGTAACCTGCCATTTAAATCAGTTTCTGTATCAAATGACTGGCGGATAGCTAATGTGATGTCAATTTTTAAAAAGGGCTCCAGAGGTGACCCTGGCAATTATAGGTCAGTAAGCATCACTTCAGTACCGGGCAAACAGGTTGAAACTATGGTAAAGAACAAATTTGTCAGACACATAGATGAACTTAATTTGTTGGGGAATATAGTCAAAATGGTTTTTGTAAAGGGAAATCATGCCTCACCAATCTACTAGATTTCTTTGAGGGCGTCAACAAGCATGTGGACAAGAGGGAGCCAGTGGATATAGTGTATTTAGATTTTCAGAAATCCTTAGACAAGGTCCCTCAAAGGCTCTTAAACAAAGTAAGCAGTCATGGGATAAGAGGGAACGTTCTCTCAGATAGGAAACAAAGGGTTGGAATAAATGGTCAGTTTTCAGAATGGAGAAAGGTAAATAGTGGTGTCCCCCAAGAGTCTGTACTGGAACCAGTCCAATTCAACATATTCATAAATGATCTGGAAAAAGGGGTAAACAGTGAGGTGGCAAAATTTGCAGATGATACAAAACTACTCAAGATAGTTAAGTCCTAGGCAGACTGCAAAGAGCTACAAAAGGATCTCTCAAAACTTGGTGACCTGGCAACAAAATGGCAGATGAAAATTATGTTGATAAATGCAAAGTAATGCACATTGGAAAACATAATTCTTACTACAGATATAAAATAACGGGGTCTAAATTAGCTTTTACCACTCAAGAAAGATCTTGGAGTCATTGTGGATAGTTCTCTGAAAACATTCTCTCAATGTGCAGAGGCAGTCAAAAAAAGCTAACAAAGTTGGGAATCATTAAGAAAGGGATAGATAAGGCAGAAAATATCCTATTGCCTCTATATAAATCCATGGTTCGCCCACATCTTGAATACTGCATGCAGATGTGGTCGCCCCATCTCAAAACAGATATATTGGACTTGGAAAAGGTTCAGAAAAGAACAGCAAAAATGATTAGGGGTATGGAATGGCTTCTGTATGAGGAGAGACTAATAAAACTTGGACTTCTCAGCTTGGAAAAGAGACAACTAAGGGGGGGGCAAATCAGGTTTAAAACACACAAGGAAATATTTTTTCACACAACGCATAGTCACCCTGTGGAACTCTTTGCCAGAGGATGTTGTGAAGGCCAAGACTATAACAGGGTTCAAAAAAGAACTATATATGTTCATGGAGGATAGGTCCTTCAATGGCTATTAGCCAAGATTGCCAGGGATGGTGTCCCTAGCCTCTGTTTGCCAGAAGCTGGGAATGGGCGACAGGGGATGATGATGATTACCTGTTCTGTTCACTCCCTCTGGGGCACCTGGCATTGGCCACTGTCAAAGACAGGATACTGGACTTGATGGACCTTTGGTTTGACCCAGTATGGCGGTTCTTATCCTATAAGTATGGCCTATATTCTTCATTCCTAGATTTATATATTTACACTTAGCAGTATTAAAATGCATATTGTTATCTTGCACTAAGCTTGCAAAGCAATCCAGTTCACTTTATTGGTGACCTGTTTTCATTATTTACTACTCTCTCCAATTTTTGCATCATTTGCAAACTTTATCAATGGTGATTTTATGTTTTCTTCTAGGTAATTAAAAGTGTTAAATAGCATAGGGCCAAGAACAGGTCCCTGCAGGACCCCACTAGAAATCCACCAGTTTGATGAAGATTCCCTATTTAAAATTACATTTTTAGTCCTATCAGTTTTTAGCCTAGCCAGCTTTTAAAGTGTGCCACGTTAATTTTATATCTTTTTGGTTCTTTAATCAAAATGTCATGCATTACCAAGTCAAGTGCCTTATAGAAGTCTAAGTACATTACATCAACACTATTACCTTAATCAACCAAACTTTAATCTCATCAGAAACGGATCTCAAGTTAGTCTGAAAGGATCAATTTTTCATAAACCCATGTAGATTGGAATTAATTATATTATCCACCCCTAACTCTTTATTAATTGAGTCCCATATCAGCCACTCCATTATCTCACCCGGAATGGAAGTCAGGCTGACAGGCCTAAAAGTACCTGGGTCACTAAGTATTGGCACAACATTAGTTTTCTCCACTTTTTTTTTTCCCTCCAATTTCCCCAGTGTTCCTAGACCCATTGAAAAATATACACCCACACCCCCTACTGGTTCAGCAGGCCCCTCAGCCAGTTCTTTTATAACTCTTGAATGCAAGTTATTTGAATGTGCTTGGTTCAAAACATCTAACTGTAATAGCTCTATTTAACATCTTCCTGAGATAGTAATGGAGTGGAAAGAATGGTATCGTATAATATGACTAAACATCTGTTTTTTCCTCAAATACAGAACAGAAATATTTATTGAACACTTCTGCCTTTTCTGCATTGTTATTGGTAAGTGTTCCATTTCCACCTAGTAACAGACCAGTACCATATAGTTAGGATACTTTTTGTTCCTATTATACTTTAAAAATTAAACCCTCCTTTTTATTGTCCTTAAGTCTAGGGACTATAGATTTCTTCCTCTGCTCTTTATTTCCTTTATCAATTTTCTACAATTCCTAGCTTCTGATTTATATTCATTAGTATTTATTTCCCCTTTTTTTAAAAAATACCAGTCTTCACTTTCACTCCAAACTAAGCTGGTGCTTGAAGCAGATCTCTTTCTTGATGATGGCTTTTTTGGCATCTAGTAATGTTTTCTTAAACCAATTCCCAATTATCATTCACATTTAAAATCTGATTAAATTCTTCCTCCTTATATTCTTAAGTTCTTTCTTAGATAAGGGATAAGCCATACTGTTACATCCCTAATGACTGGAAGGTTGGGGCGACCCAACCCTGATTACAGAGTGAGCTTTACTGAGAAGGATCCGATGATTCCAGTATAAAAGCAGCGGGATGCTGCAGGAAAGGGAGAAGTCCAGGGAACAGTGGATATGCCTGGCAGAGTAAAAAGGCTCCTGAGTCAGCAGCAGAGAAAGCACCAGTGGTAAAGCCTGTATAGAAGGACAGACTTCAGGCAGGAGGTGTTTAGATGCAGAAAGACAGACACTCAGGGGGGAAGGGCTGTGCTCAGCTGAAACTGGGATAAGGACTCAGAGCTTATGTTCTGTTTTGAACAAAGGCTGTGTGTTATTCTGGAACATCAGGAGAAAGACATGGAACTGGTGCTGAGGGGCCAGGGGACCTGAGAACTGAATAAACTGGACCCCATGTGGGCAATATTTAATTTCATTTGGACTGTGTGGAGTATAAGAAGCACTGAAGAAGCAGAAAACAGTAGCAGGGCATGGCAGGTCCCCTCCCCCAGTCATAAGGGGGAAGCTTCTGAGGTAGAAAGTGGCAGTAGACCCTACTACAAGGGGCCAAAGTGAGGGGCAGATGCTCAGTTCCTTCTGGCATTGCAAAGCAGTTGTACTGCTATCCCAGCTTCTGATTCTTCCAATGTAGATGGTAAAGGCCCTCTGTATTGGCTCCCACACCACTTTATTTCCTACTGTACAGTTTAGGGAGGTGCCTGAAGAAAGCTAATGTGGCTGGGGTATCTCTATACCAAACAAATATCCTCTAGTTTAAGAGCAACGTGTGATCAAATAGAAATGAAACAATCTCTGAGGCTGGGGGCATAAAGATGGTGAAAAGCCAGGTTTGCCTTCGCTCAAGCTATGTAGAGTCCAGCTCAGGATTGGGCCCTGAATAGGAATGAAAAATCTTACAAGATGTTGACGCTTATTTAGTTTATAAATCTAACAGAGTAATTCACAGCCTGCTTACAAATTCCTATTCAGGTCCTGCAGCATATAAACAATATAGTTCATCAAGGTCCAGAATACTGATAAACTCACTTGTTCCCTACAATTCAATGAAAAATCTTTCACTTCTTTCTGCCTTAGTGCTTCTCTACCCTGTTGCGATTCTGTTTCCAGAAAGACTGTCCCTGCTGTTTGGGGAAGTGTATCTGTAATGTCTTGATCTAAGATTTCATATTCAACAGATGGCAGTCTTGGCTGTACACTTATTTTGGTTTCTCAGAGCATATCTGAGCGTTTAATCTCTCTGTCAATCACCTCCCAGCCAACAAGTTAATGTTTATCAAATATATTTATTCTTCCTTGTGTTCTCTCTCACCTTTTTGAATGCTGAAGCTCAGAACAAGGTTTGAAGGCTATGCACAGTTGCGGGATCTTTCCGAGATGAAGGCATAAGCCTATTAATTATTTAAATCACCAATAAAACTGTGAAACAGTGGTAAAAATGGAGAACTTTTATAGAATTAACACATGTGGGCTCCTCAACAGAAAACACCCAAACACTTGCACTTCTGTATGTCACAGAATAGGCATTTGCACCAACTGAACTTTTAATCCCCCAAATCAGACAGGAAATGAAGGCCAGGATCATACACTAGCTCTTTAGAGTGAGGATTGTACTTTTGTTATATGTTTGTACATGTCTAGCACTGTCAGGTCTTCATTTAAGTTTGGGGTTCCAAGGCACTCCTGCAATACAAATAATAACTAAAATAACTAAGTGTCATGAAATGTTGCTATTATGACTTCAGCCACTGATCAGTTCAGAGGCAAAACTATTATTCTTTATAATGCAGTAGTGCCTGAGAACCCCAGTCATGGATCAGAACTCCACTGTGCTAGGTGCTGTTCAAACACAGAACAAAGAGTCAATGTCCTAAAGAGCTTAGAACCTAAATAAAGACTTATATTTAATGTTGGGTGTTGCAGACTTGAAGTTTTTGAAGACATCCATTCCATTAGGAGAAAACGGTCTCTCCAAGATCATATTACAGTTCTCACAAATCTGGACTATATTTTAAATTTCACCTTCTGAGTCTATTAGAAAAAGACAAATTAAATTCCTACAATGATCACATCATTCCCCTTCAGTTCTCCCACTGAAAGTTAGAAATTCTGACCATTTTAAGATCTGGTATTGCTTACATCTCTAATTTCCCATTCCAGCTCTCTGTCCTGTGGATGTAGAGTAATGGAGATATTGAAAACTCTTAGGCCAGCGTCTCCACTGTCTTGCACATTGTGTAGTTCAAAATGGTAACATTTTACTCCCACTTTGATTTGGTAACCTTTTACATACATTTTGTAAAAGTGTAAAAGGCTATACACAGTGCAAGACAAAGGAGAATCTGGCCCTTCACTTGTAATTTGTAGCATCATAATTTTATTACGGTTCTCCTATCAAATAAGTATTTCAAAGCAGAGTAGACTTTGCAGCTCTGAATCTGGAGTCCTCCAGTTTGCTTTCTATGAAATTCAGTGTAACCCTAGTCACGATTTCATTACAGCTAGATTCTTTTGGCATCTCCCCACTGGTTAAATTGTAAAAAAAAGGGGGGGGGGGAATGGGAGATAACACAACAAGAATACTATTTTTGTTGTATAATTTACAATCTGAATCCAATTTTGACAGAGATGTCTTGTCTGATGAGGTCTAGAACTTTGACTTGAAACTACTTTTGTGAATCCAATGAACATGTTGGAGACAGGTTGGAGTGCTCTTAGACTCTCCAGTTTCTGTTTAATCCTGTTGAAACATTTAGAGTGTCACAAGATGTCTTCTTTGAATGTCAAGATTAAGAATGTAATCCTCTAAATTTTGGCCAGCACACAGATAATTTATGATTGCCTCTTTTGTTGTTGTTGTTTGTTTTGTTTTGCTTTTATAGCAAGAGCCAGGCTTTTCACTTTCAAATTTGAAAGAAAACTTGTAGTGGTAACTGACATCAAGGGATTCTGTTGATGCTAAAAGAGTATGTATTTGAGGGAAAGTATCAAATAAATAGCATCAAACATAGGGAAATGTCCTCTTTTTGCATTATGTAGAAGATTAATAGACTCCTGAAACACTGACAATTACTGAAGAATATCAGGAAACTTCTTATATTGTCATATATTGTATTAGCTCATGTATGTTATAACAGGGCTCACCTATTCAGTGAAGACCTTCCTGCATTGTGAAGCATTCCAACTATAATTACTACCAACAGGCCCTCTCAAAGCTCCAAAAAGGCCTGGACCACTTCCAGAGTTTGAGGTCCCTAGCCATAATAAAAAAAAAAGTGACCAAAAAGAAAAAAAAAAAAAGTCTTTTACAAAAAGCACATCTCTTATTTGCTTAAATCTGCAGCTCTAAGCTGAGAGAACGTGTCACATTTTGGTCCAATGGGATGCACATAAAAACAAGTTTCAAAACTTATCAAATGCCAAAAAATTAACAGGTGTCTAAATTTGAGGCCTCCTTTGAGCTTGAGTCCCAGGCCAAATGGCCCTCCTGCGCCCCCTCCTGCCCCCCGATTGGCCCTGATTACCAACCACTTTCTTTTTCTGTGCTCTGTTGTTCCTGCTCAAAACTACAGATGTGACATCTAAGGCTGAGAAGCGCTTGAAGCAGCTGAGGAGGAGACAAAAACTACCTTTGTACTTCCCCAGTCCTGTGCCATTCTACATCAGGATAGCCCTGTTGCACAAATTAGAGCAACCTTAAGACTTCTGTTATTTGCATTGGATGACCATGGGCATCATAGTCACTATAGTTGTCACAACTACACTCATTTCTTCCCACAATTCTCCTAGCACCACCTGCAAGGAGAAGAGTAACATAAGAGTTGCTATGACATCTATATTTTACCCAATGATTTTCCAGTATTCCTTTTAAGGCAGGTTTTATGCCACTGCCTCTAATCTCCTTGCTAGGGTTACCATATTCAAACATTTAAAAAAAAAAAAGAGGACACTCCACAGGGCCCCGGTCCCGCCCCCCAGCCCTGCCCCAACTCCGCCCCTGGCCCCGCCCCAACCCTGCCCCTTCTCCAACCCCTTCCCCCTCCTCTGAGCACCCCCGCATTCCCCCTCCTCCCTCCCGCTCTGATCTTGGTTGGGGGTTGCTAAGTGCTTCCCTGCTCCCCACTCACCCTGCAGCCTCTGCACCCCTCCCGCCCCTGCAGCCTCTGTGACCCCTGCTCCCCCCTCACCCTGCAGTCCCTGTACCCCCCGCCTGCCCTGCACCCTCCTGCCCCTGCAGCTTCTATGCCCCTGCCTGCCCTGCTCCTCCTTGCCCTGCAGCCTCTGCACCTCCCCCACCCCTGCAGCCTCTGTGCATCCTGCTCCCCACTCGCCCGGCAGCCTCTGCACCCCTCCCCCGCCTGCCCTGCTCACCCGGCAGAGGGAGAGCTGCGGGCTCCACGTGGACTCAAACACTGTTCTGTGCTGCTCTGCGGAGGAGGGACTCTGGCTGCTAGAGGCCCCAGTGGCTGCGAGCGGCTTTCAATCAGGCCCCGCCATCCAATCAGCCGAGCCGCACTCTGCATGAGGGGAAGGGGGAAATCCCGGACATTTCTACTTGATTAGAAATCCCCCCCGGATGGCCATTTAACGCTGAAAAAGCCGGACATGTCCGGGGAAACCCGGACGGATGGTAACCCTACTCCTTGCAGAGGAGGATCTGGCACTGTAAATTTTCATATCAGGGACTTAATTATTTGGCATAGTTCATTCATTCATTCTAAAATGTAATGTTTTTACAGTAATAGAGTAGTAATAAATCATGTCAGCAACCTCTATGACTATATTAATATGATAGAACATACTGCACCTTAACTATGTACTGTACAACCATAAGATCCTGCAAGGTGCTGCCCATAATCAACGCCCACTAACAGATTCATAGATTCCAAGGCAAGAAGGGACCATTGTGATCATCTAGTCTGACCTCCTGTATGACAGGTGATAGCACGTCCTCAAAAAATTTCCTAGAGCATATATTTCAGAACAGTAGATTCATAGATTATAGGACTGGAAGGGACCTCGAGAGGTCATCGAGTCCAGTCCCCTGCCCGCATGGCAGGACCAAATACTGTCTAGACCATCCCTGATAGACATTTATCTAACCTACTCTTAAATATCTCCAGAGACGGAGATTCCACAACCTCCCTAGGCAATTTGTTCCAGTGTTTGACCACCCTGACAGTTAGGAACTTTTTCCTAATGTCCAACCTAGACCTCCCTTGCTGCAGTTTAAACCCATTGTTTCTGGTTCTATCCTTAGAGGCTAAGGTGAACAAGTTCTCTCCCTCCTCCTCATGACACCCTTTTAAATACCTGAAAACTGCTATCATGTCCCCTCTCAGTCTTCTCTTTTCCAAACTAAACAAACCCAGTTCTTTCAGCCTTCCTTCATAGGTCATGTTCTCAAGACCTTTAATCATTCTTGTTGCTCTTCTCTGGACCCTTTCCAATTTCTCCACATCTTTTTTAAAATGCGGCGCCCAGAACTGGACACAATACTCCAGCTGAGGCCTAACCAGAGCAGAGTAGAGTGGAAGAATGACTTCTCGTGTCTTGCTCACAACACACCTGTTAATACATCCCAGAATCATGTTTGCTTTTTTTGCAACAGCATCACACTGTTGACTCATATTTAGCTTGTGGTCCACTATAACCCCTAGATCCCTTTCTGCTGTACTCCTTCCTAGACAGTCTTTTCCCATTCTGTATGTGTGAAATTGATTTTTCCTTCCTAAGTGGAGCACTTTGCATTTGTCTTTGTTAAACTTCATCCTGTTTAACTCAGACCATTTCTCCAATTTGTCTAGATAATTTTGAATTATGACCCTGTCCTCCAAAGTAGTTGCAATCCCTCCCAGTTTGGTATCATCTGCAAACTTAATAAGCGTACTTTCTATGCCAATATCTAAGTCGTTGATGAAGATATTGAACAGAGCCGGTCCCAAAACAGACCCCTGCGGAACCCCACTCGTTACGCCTTTCCAGCAGGATTGGGAACCATTAATAACAACTCTCTGAGTACGGTTATCCAGCCAGTTATGCACCCACCTTATAGTAGCCCCATCTAATTTGTATTTGCCTAGTTTATCGATAAGAATATCATGCGAGACCGTATCAAATGCCTTACTAAAGTCTAGGTATACCACATCCACCGCTTCACCCTTATCCACAAGGCTCGTTATCCTATCAAAGAAAGCTATCAGCGGGCAACCTGCGGCCTCTCAGGGTAATCCAGGGAGCTGGCAGATTGCGGAGCCAGTGTTCGGGGTGGGGGCAGCACAAGGTACTCTGTGGCCCCCCCATCTAGAAGTCGGACCTGCTGCTGGCTGCTTCCAGGGCACAGCGCGGTGTCGGAACAGGTAGCAACTAGCCTACCTTAGCCGGGCAGCACCGCCAATGGGACTTTAACAGCCCAGTCACTGGTGCTGACCAGAACCGGCATGATACAATGCCTTCCATTCCGCGACCCAGTATTGGGTCACGACCCACAGTTTGAAAACCATTGCATTAGACCATATTACACAGGGCAACATTTTAAAAAGTGGACAAGTTAAAAAACACCTCTTTATACCTATACTTTTTCAGTAAATATAAGCAATAGATTTCAATGAAATTCATACTGTATCAGGAACGTGTCAAACTAGAAAATTACAGTTGTGTAACCAATTTTGGAGACAGTCAAAGATATATAAGCTTCATATATAATCATGAGTTCATATTTTTTATATTAACATTTCATGCCAGATCCCTAACACTTTCTTAGTCCATGATATTATCCTGTTGTGCTATTTAAAATAATAAATAGGATTACATTTGCTAAAGGATTCTAGTACTTTTTCTTTTGAAGAAACATAATGGCTTATTACAGTTAGCTATATTTGTGACATGAATTTCTGTAGGTTTTAATCCACTGCACGGTGTAGTACTAATACAGTATTACAGATGGACTATTTTTCCTAAGATCTCCTAGACAGTGGAATAACCACCCTAAATAATAATTTATTATTATTAAATTAGTTTAGAATACAACCACAGCTTTTAACACAATAAATGGCACTCTCTCTGAAGTGGCTGAAGTTCACTAGGTTCACGGACACTTCTCCAAACTGATTCCAGCCTTACCTTTCCTGGTGCAAGTTATTTCAACAACAACAGAGAGAGGGGGTAGATGTATTTCCTTTCTTAATGATTTTATTCATTATACCATGCATTGTCCACCGTAGACGACATTTGTCACCACCATATGTAGATTTTATAGCTATATCGTGTCCAGGGCTGGCTCCAGGCACCAGCCGGGCAAGCTCGTGCTTGGGGCGGCAGATTCCAAGAGGCGGCATTCCGGCCACCCTTTCCCCCGCCCCCTTTTTCTTTTTGGTTTGCCGCTCCGGTCGCCCTGTAGGGGACAGCGGCGTGGAGGAGGGGAGCGCCTTGCAGCAAACTTGGCAGGGCAGCCCGCGTCCCTCCCTCCCAGCCGACCAGAGCAGCGCAGAGCCCTCCCGGCAAGCGGTGCTGCGGGAGGGGCCGCGTAGTGAGCGCCCCGCTGAAGCCCTGGCCACCCGCTTCTCTCTCCCCCCCGCTCTTCCCCCCTCGCTAGACCGGGCATGCACTCCGCTGCACATCTGCAGCACAGGGAGTTCCCCCTGCACCTTGGCTCCGGCCGCCCCTTTTTTTTTTTTTTTTTTTGCTTTGCCGCTCCGCAGGTGTTTTGTATGCGTGCGCTTTGCCGCTGCGGCCCTCCGCAGTTTTTTTTTTTTTTGCTTGTGGCGGCAAAAAAGCCAGAGCCGGCCTGATCGTGTCTGATTTTGAGGAACAGCTGCAGCTTTTCCCAACTAAGTGTTAAAGTGGATAGATTCATTCTGCAGATAAAAAGGTGGTTTAATTCAAGGCTGAGGTGGTTTAATTCAAAGTCACCTAGGGGATTTGGATGCCGAATCCCTGTTCAATTCCCATTAAAATTGACATCCCAATCCCTTTGGTGGCTTTGAAAACCTTAGCCTAAATGGTTCATTGCACTAAATCCTCTCAGGATACGGTGATTTAGGGCAGGGAGAGTAATAGCTGAATATATAAGCCTAATTTCTATCCATCATATTGAAAAGTACCCTGTATAATTCTTGTGTGGTATAGCAGTGAATGAGGAGTCAAAACATCCAGGCTCTATTGCTGACTGTCACTGACTTTCTGCATGAACTCCAGTTGGTCACATCATTGATCATTGCCTCAGTTTCCGCATCTGTAAAACTGACAATTATTTTACTCCAACTTCATTAGTCCTCCCCAGCTGAGGATTTAAAAGGTCTTTGTGAGTGCAAAACATAGTCACTTAGTACTGAGCCACATTCTAAAGCCCTTCCTCATTCCTTCCTCAGGTAAAATTGTTGACTCATTACTAACAATATCTGTATTTTAGAAATGCCGAATAGGAACACAACAATTTAAAACACAGACCCCACCTTTTATCAAATCTGACACCAGGGAGAGCAGAGAGTTACTGTTACCTTTAAAAAAGAAAAAAAAAAAAAAAGATTTTCAGGGTTATTTTTTTTCCCTATTTTTGAAAGCATGACACACTCCCCGTTCATCTGTTCCCCTTCCTTACACTGAGAAGCCACAAAAGCCAATTAAACAACGTATAAAAATAATCCCTTTTGGGGAAACAATTTTCCCCACAAGAAGTTAAAATCTGATATCCTGGACACAAGGTTAATTACTGTAATTTAAACTCATATCAAGGGAATCTACAACAGTGATGTTAACAACTGTACAACAAGGAGCTCTCAAGCTATCGGAACATGGATAAGCTTTATGGTTATTCCCCTTCTAGGTACTAATAACAGTACAGTAGACATTCTAATCCCTATGCAGACAAGGTCTTCAATATACTGCTCTAAACAACTAAAAAACAGGCAAAATAGGCTCAGAAAGGAACTCCATACTGAATAATTTTTATCCTTTGACACAGAGAATTAGTTTTTTTCACCTTGTTTATTCCTTCAATCTACTTTGGGGTTATTGCATAATTAACACACACATCTAGTAATTGCCTATATATTTGTCAGAACATTTTACAGTGACTCTAATTTAAATCTCTGCATGAGTAAACTGCAAGTTATCGTGAGGGGACAGTGAATCACTTTTATAAACAGGATGCAAATACCAGACAGAAAATTTAAATGGTGAGGGTGAGATAGAGAGGTGAGAATATGCTGTGAGATACAGAGAGGCAAACAGATAAACAGTACGGAGCTATATATTTAAAGACAAACCAAATGCATTCAGATACATAGCTCTTCTGTGCAAACATATTCATACTTAGAGATACATATATTTAATGCATAAGTTCTCTCTCTTTTATTGGGATCACAGGAAAACAGTTTATAGAGGAGAGTTATGTCCTTGTCACATGCACTAATTGGAAAAGAATGTATATAAGAAATAGTAGAAGGCTAACACAGATCTACAGATCATCATAAACAGGGCCGGCTCCAGGGTTTTTGCCGCCCCAAGCGGCAGAAAAAAAAAGAAAAAAAAATAAAGCCGCTATCGCGATCGGCGGCAATTTGGCGGTAGCTGTACCGCGCCGTTTTCTTCTTCAGTGGCAATTCGGTGGCAGGTCCTTCCCTCCAGGAGGGACCGAGGAACCCGCCACCGAATTGCCGCCGAAGAGCCCAACGTGCCGCCCCTTCCCCTTGGCCGCCCCAAGCACCTGATTGCTGAGCTGGTGCCTGGAGCCGGCCCTGATCATATAGTGTGAATGAAAATGAGTAGTGAACTCAATTATTGAAAGAGAGCACCATTTTAGACCAAATCTACTTTCTGGACACCTGGAGAGTAAGGCAAGCATTTCCCTTTCAGAGGTATGGAAAACATTCAGTGCAGTTTGGTGAACTGGCTTCAGTAGAAGTTTTGCCTGTGTCAGGATTGCAGGAGCAGGTTTTTTCAAAGGGGAGGAATGAGAAGTCACACATAAATCACCCTTCAAAAGTTCACCCTGCAACTGGCACTGTATTCAACAGAAGGGTCTCCTCTCCATACATCAGCCAGTCACATTACACCTGTAACACAGATGCAGCAAGTGACACTGCCCAAGGCATTTTCTCTAGCACTGAGGCAGCATTATGATATTTACAAAAGGTACACAGCCTCTGCCCCCTCCACAGCACTCAAGCATTGAAGGCATTCTCCTCCTTTTGCAAGCTCTTGGCTCTCAAAGCAACCCTACATTTATTAACTGATGTAGAATGTAGTTTTCATTGCTTCTATTGCTTTGTTTCCTATCCTCCTTTAATACAGCTAAGCTATGTATGGATATAGATTCTATGGCTATCAAGACTACAGTCAATGAGCCCCTTCTTCAAAGGTTACACACGGTCAACTCTGTCTAGGAAAGCACAGAGTCACTAGTAAAGTACTGATTGTCATTAACAAAACAAAGTGATATTAAGCCTGAATATCACAGACCTACATCATAGCAAGACTCAAAAGCTAGTTCCAAATCCATTCTTACAAGGAAAATGCTCAATTGTAATACTCTTGAAATCCCCATTGCCTCCCACTTTCAACTGATTTTATGGCATATTGCACCACAGAAGAATCAAAAGGCTAATTCATCCCCTCCAAAAATAAAATAATATTTTATGGCAGTAAGGGCTTCTCTCAAACTTCATATTGAAATAAAAATATTTAGCAGAATCAGACAGACCAGGATTGACTTTACTGTTTTTCTCAATAAAAGCACATCAAACTCCGAGGGAGAGAAGTAAATACTCCTAAGTGTGAAAAAAACATCTCTTGATAAGAACAAGAGCAATAGCAAGCCCCTATACTTACATGCAGATTGTTTACTTTCACAACTGAATCACAACAAAAACTGCTTGAAGAGAATGACTATTCATTTTGCATTTGCCTTGGAGACTGTATATTTCTGGGAGACAATTGTTTATACATTGTCTCCCGTTGCACTAACCCCATAATTTTTATAGTTAGTTAGTTTTTGATCATTTAGAAAACGAATCGACCATCCAAAGACAGCCAACAAGTGTGTAGGATTTTATATATAAAAAAATGGTGCACAATGCATAAAAATGCACTATAAAAAAAGAAAAAAACAATATATTTTCCTCTTTTTTCCAAGTGCATTTTTATACATTGTACTATAATGGAAATCTGGTCAAATTCCAATAGTATATTAAATGATCAAAAATTGAATCCTCGACACAAAATTTAATCTTGCTAGATGAAGCATGAATTCATATGCTACCATTTGTTTACTTATTTTAGGGAATATTTTTTAAAAAAAGAGTCAAAGGAAATGTTACTATGAATAATGTGATTCGCAAATTCTTTACCTGTTTACATAATTATTTCTTCTGAAACATCAGGATTGCTTTGGAAAGCAAGATTAACAGTAGTAATTTGAAATGATTTTGATAAGAGATCAAATAAACAGTCCTCTGCAACTGTTAGTTGTGAGCCGCCATGTTCCAAAGAATATGGTTCTGCCACCCTTCACTATGTCTATTCATAGATTCCAAGGCCAGAAGGGACCATTGTGAACACCTAATCTGACCTAACCATAGAAATTACCAAAAATAATTCCTAGAGCATATCTTTTAGAACAGCATCCAAGCTTGATTTTAAAATAGCCAGCGATGGAAAATCCACCATGACCCTTGATATATTGTTCTAATGGGTAATTACTTTCACTGTTAAAAATGTGTGCTTCATTTCCAATCTGAATTTGTCTAGCTTCTACTTCCTTCCATTGTATCAGAGGGGTAGCCGTGTTAGTCTGAATCTGTAAAAGGCAACAGAGGGTCCTGTGGCACCTTTGAGACTAACAGAAGTATTGGGAGCATAAGTTTTCGTGGGTAAGAACCTCACTTCTTCAGATGCAAGGCCTTGCATCCATTGGATACTTCCTTCCATTGGATACTGTTATAGCTTTTTCTGCTAGACTGAAGAGCCCATTATTAAATATCTGTTCCCCCATGTAGATACTCAGACTAATCAAGGCACCCTTTTACCTTCTCTTTTTTAAGCTAGATAAGATTGATATCTTTGACTCTATCCCTAGAAGGCATATTTTCCCTTTCCTAATATTTAAGACAAGAACTCAGAAATCCAGGTGTAAGACACAGTCATCAATTAGTCAGAGACAAAACCTATTGCCTTCCAGATGTCAAATCAGAGTACATAATATAGGGCATATTCCACAGACAATGGTAGTTGCGATCAGGCTATATGAAATGTTTGATGCTCAGTGTGTGTTCTTCCTTAGTTTTCTGACTTTTAGTCAGACAAAAAAATTTAAAGCCATGGAATTGTCTAAAGAAGATATGGGTGGCTACCATACCTTCCAAACATCTGCAATTAACAAAAATAGGGGTTATTTTCCAAGCCTCCCCCATATAGAATATGGTGAGCAGGTTGAGGGTATACTCCATGCCTCAGACTGGACTCACTGGAGATCTTATATTGCAATTCCTGGGAACCTGGAGGATTTGCTGCTTCTCCCATATAGGGCATCGGAATGGTGGCTATCCTCTTCCTGCATACCACATCTGATTCCTTCTACTAAGTACTCTTCTATGCAGTGCAGCACCAGCAAAGCCAATGTGTATGGGGGCAGATGGAAGGGTATGTGTGGAAATCAGACACACATTGAGACATACAGTACAAGTACCATTCCAGGAAAGGGAATAATGAAGAGTGGGAGGTTAGAAATTCCTTCACAGTATTATGGATGCTGGTGGACAAGAGAAAGTGGAAGTAAGCTTGACCACTCTTCTCCTGCAGAGCCAGGATCTCTGGTTTTTCAAGTGCTTGCCTACCTCACAAAACCATTCACCAGGAGTTGGTGGGAGAAAGAAGGGGGGATGGTTAATTTCTCCTTGTTTTAAGATCCCAGGGGGGTTGGAACTGTATTCACCAGGAGCTGGTGGGAGGAAGGAGGGGAATGGTGAATTTCTCCTTGTTTTAAGATCCAAGGGGTTTGGATCTGTATTCACCAGGGAATTGGTGAAAGGTTTCTCAAGGCTTCCCAGGGAGGGAATCCATTGGGATGGTGGCAGCGGACCAGAGCTAAGCTGGTTGTTAAGCTTAGAAGTTTTCATGCAGGCCCTTACATTTGTACCCTAAAGTTCAAAGTGGGGATACAGCCTTGAAACCTGTCACAAAACTATGTAGCTCTCTTTTGCATTTGCCTCCAAATTCACAGATTTTAAGTCCATAAGGGACCGTGATAATATAGTGTGACCTCCTGTGTAACACAAACCAAAGAACCTCAGTCACTAATCTCTGCATCAAGTCCATAATTTCTGTTTGAGCTATGGCATAGTATTGATTTAAAGACTTCAAGTGACGGACTTTTCACCATGTTTCTAGGTACGGTAGAACCTGAGAGTTAGGAGCTCCTCAGGAATGGAGGTTGTTCATAACTCTGAAATGTTTGCAACTCTGAACAAAATGTTATGACTGTTCTTTCAAAAGTTTACAACTGAAAATTGACTTAATACAGCTTTGAAACTTTACTTTGCAGAAGAAAAATGGTTAAAAGCAGCATCTTAATTTAAATGAAACAAACACAGAAACAGTTTCCTTACTTGTCAATTTTTTTAAACTTCCTTTTATTTTTTTAGTAGTTTACATTTAACACAGTAATTTACTGTACAGTATTTGTATGGGTGGGTGGAAGGGTTGGGTCTCTGATGCCTGATTGCATACTTCTGGTTCCAAATAAGGTGTGTGGTTGATTGGTTTTTCATAAGACTGAGATTCTACTATAGTTATTCTAATGATTTGTCTTGGGATTAATGTCAGGCTAACTGGGCTATATTTATGGTAACCACTTGCATCTATTTAATCTAATATAGTTGATCTATGCACTTATGCTGTTCTTTTCACCATAGTATCTGAGTGCTATACACAAGGAAGCTAACAAAAAATTTTAATTGCATAGATTCATAAAAGCAAATCCTACTTCCTCCTTTTTAACATTTCTGATATGTGTTATTTCTGTCAGACCATAATCATTCATTGTCAGCATCAAATACCAATGCTGTCAAAACAAATATTTAAGAGTTCAACATCTATTCACAGCAAAGATTTTAGGAATTGCAATCTTTAAATATATAAAATAGACTTTAGACATAACTCTCTCAGAATGAGAATGCAGAGACTTATGTCCAAAGTCTATTTTCTATATTTAAAATATTTCATATTTAATCCAGCTCCCATTTAAGTATATAGGAGTTTCGCCACTGACTTCAGTAAGTACAATTGGGCCCTACAAATAAAATAACCAATTTTTAAAAGAATAAAACATCTATTTACAGCAAAGACTCCCAGATAAAGCAAACTGACTTTGCTGATTATGACAGGAAGAGTAAATTAGGCAATAAATACCAGAGAAGTTCAGAAAAAATTGTTTTTTATTTGCATGAGCTAATGTAAAAGAAGTCATAATACTAAGCATAACTAACTCTGCATTGACGTTTTCAAAATTAACAGTGTTGATTATTTCCTCATTAATGCTATTTGGTTTTGAACTGCAAAGACTATCTGACAAGTAGAAATGTTCATAAGCATGAAATGCAATTTAAAAAAATTACCTGCTATTGCAAATGTAACAGACAGAGTCTTAGAACTAGGAAGGGTAACAGGAAACGATGCACACATACAAATGGACTAACTCTGACCTCAGAATGAACTAGTAAGTGTGACAATGACAATAAATTGAATTAACCCTGGAGGTCTATCATATTCTTTAATTCCTAATAAACTGATGGTAGACTGTCAATTACAGAGCATAAAGGAGCATGATTTACTCAGACTCTTGAAATCTCTGGGCTGTTTTCTCTGGCTCTAAAAAGTAATTATGGAATCGTGTTGTCAAGGATGTGCACAGTGCGAGACTTATAATTGATCAGTGGTTATTTACAAATACTGTATAGTACTTCGTGCTATAAAATTCATCTCTTGTCATACTGAATAATTGATTTTCCTTCACACCTATGCAAATTTAATTTCAGATAATCAATATATCATCTAGTTAGTAACTAACAAAAAACACTTACACCTAGTTGATATAATTAAAATACAATTCCACAAGAGCTGAGTGTGTCTCCAATGTTGGCTGAACACCTGACTCAGAGTGAATTAATGCTAAACATTTTCTGTAATTTTTCCAGCAGGAAATAGGGGGCGTGGAGGAAGAGGGTTCTGTGGGAATTTGTTAAAAACCATTCTACCTGGGAACAGGCTTTGAATTACCTTTGCTTCTGTCAAAGTACATTTATCAACCTGACAAAGCAAGTCTCTAAAAGCAAACAAGGGCAAGCAAGGCTTCTGCTCTCTTGCTTCAATAAAAGTAGGTTTCTCTTTCAGAGAGAGGAAAGGCAGACTAGGAGACAGCGGTAGCATTTAACAGAGACTCAGCTAAACGTTAAAAGAAACTAAACAAAGGAAATTATGTAAGTCAAGTTTGCAATCATATGGAAGGAATACTGTTTGGTGCATCTTTCTTTGCTTATTGAGTAACACCTACAGGACCTTTGAATTCAGGACACAGATGAAAAAAACATATTTGCATATTTTCCCAAAATTGTCATCCCCTGGTATTGACTAGCTTAAATATTGTGACATTTGAATTAATATGCTGATACATTATTACAATATTTTCCAGCCAATAATATAAATGCTTTAATATACCTTAGCTATTGCTGAAGGTTCTCTAGAATATATAAACAAAAATAAAAAAAAGGAAGAGCAAACCATGAATAAGGAATATATATTAGTATGTCAATGCAATAAAATACCCTGCAAAATATACTATGGCAGATGTGTGTACACATGCTATAACTGTATTAGAAAAAACTAGGTGGACAATGCCCTTGAAAACATCAGTGTGAAACTCAAAAAATTCCTTTCTATTAATGTAGCAGAACATTCTGCATTGACTCCTAATTTACACAGAAAGGCACCCTGGGTATTGGATCTTGCCAGATCAATGAATACTATGAACATTCTTGTTTGAAAAGCGTTAATTGCCAGGTGTTCGTCTAAATACTTACGGTCATTTTACTTTAATGAAACAGCTGAAATATTACATTGGTGACTGATTTGATTAGTGTGACAGAACAATCACTCACCCTACTAGCTAAATTAATACTAAAGAATACCTAGAATCAGAGAGTCAGACTGGACATTTGATGTAGTTGTAGCTCATTCAGTCAGTACATGCTTAGGCTATGTTTTAACCAAATATGTTTGTTTTAGAGGCCATAATAAGAGAAAAATCCATCTCCCTCCCACCCCCCCTTTTTTTTTTGGCAAAAGGCAGTAGCAACCTTACAATTGTTTAGGTCTATTTTGTAACCATATTTCAAAGTAGTTTAATGTTTGGTTTCAGATTTTACACATTTGCTGTACAGTAAATACTCACATGTTTTTTGAATCTAGCTACGTATTTTTCTAATACTATCTTATAAGTACATAGCACTTTTCAGCCTAAAGGAACCTAGAGTGCTTTATAAACCATAAGCTAACTCCCACCTTTGCACAGACATGTCAGACAGAAAAAAGAAGCAAATATTCTGAATGCAAGTGACATTGTGCAGAGAGTAGGTGGGCGGTGGGCAGCCAACATCCTGACTTCAAGCACTAGGTGAGCTGGCAGCTACGTCTGCCTTAAAAAAGGTGGTTTGCGAAATTGCCAAGATATGCTTATTGGATGAAAGGCATGGCTGACATGCAATCTGGTGAATTTAGAGACTGCCATCAACAGCAAGCAACAGCAAAAAGAACAGGAGTACTTGTGGCACCTTAGAGACTAAAATTTATTAGAGCATAAGCTTTCGTGGGCTACTGCCCACTTGTTTGGATCCAGTAGCCCATGAAAGCTTATGCTCTAATAAATTTGTTAGTCTCTAAGGTGCCACAAGTACTCCTGTTCTTTTTGCGGAGACAGACTAACACGGCTGCTACTCTGAAACCAGCAACAGCAAAGAGTATGATGCTTCTGCTGAAAAAAGTGACCTGCAACACAATATGCCAACCCTATTTTCAACACCCTGGCCGGCAAAGATGGATTGTTGCCTTCACTGGACACATGTCTACTAATGTGAACAAATACTGCTTCCCATTCTGCACTATAGATGGGATTTATATACAGATTTTCTCACCAGTGAAGCACAACCATCTACACAAGAGTGAAGAGTATTGTAGAATAACCAATTAAATACACCATTTACCTGAAATATCCAACAGAAATTGTAGAGGGAAACTAACACTTTAAGTAGATAAAGTAAAGTACAATTAGAATTAGACCAAGATGCTGAAACTAACACTCCTATTTTGCATAAAGTGTAACCAGGGGCCCGATTCCCCACTGTAATACTTGTTTTTTATGCTCAGGGCCGGCTCCAGGCACCAGCCCACCAAGTGCTTGGGGTGGCACCTGGAGGGGGGCGGCACGGTGCTCCGGCCGCCGGGGAGAGTGGAGCCCCGGGCGGGCTCGCCGCCCTCCCCCCGGTGCTCTGGCTGCCGGGGAGAGCGGAGCCCCAGCCGGGGCTTGCCGCCCTCCCCCCGGGGCTCTGGCCGCCCTCCCCGCCGCGCTGGGGGGTTGGCCAGAGGCTTTTTTGCCTGGGGCGGCAAAAAAGCCAGAGCCGGCCCTGTTTATGCTTGTGCCGTTAACATCAATTTGCTACTTTGAAGTTAGTGGTAGAGTCAAATAACAGTGTGGTCAACCAGGTGTCAGGGTCCTTAATGACCCAAAGTTCTCAGGATTTTCATATGAAAGATTGCAACTCCAATGCCTGGTATTCTCTAAGATCACAGTAGATCAGTACTGTCAGAGGGAAGAAAGCCACTAATTAAATAACCACAACACCACCACTCACTGACTGCTCTCTTCATCAACTTGCTGGTGGATGGATACACTTGAGGTCTCCAGATGCTGCTGCCATGATAGTGGCTACATCACTTACCCAGCATATAATTCATGATTTGTATTATCAGAAAGCATACGCCACACAAACACCACTCCTTACATATATTTGAATCCTTCTTTCCATATTATCTTATTTTTGTTGTTTGACCAAGACCCTGGAGCCTCATGAGCTAAAGCTGAACATCAACCAATGCAGATTTGACTTTTTCTATCAATCAGGTAGCAGAAATGGTTTGCTAAACCATTGCTTTAATAGAATGCATCATATGAAATTAGCAAAAAAGATACAGATTTATAAACTAATATAGCCAAGAGCAATGGAAAGCAAATTTTAGAAGGGCTTGTCACATGAGCTATCCATTATTACTACAGCTAGTTTCTGCTTTTTTAAAAAAATCTGTTTTCAAAACAAAAAAAATTGCAGTGCATTTTTGTTTCTTTCAAAATTTTCTATTTTAAAAACGAAAGCTTTCTGGGTTTTGAAAATGATATTTTTAAACAAACAAAATCCTTTTTCAAAAATATTCATGGAAAATACCATTTTCCAGCCTGTTCTAATCATAGCTTTCCTCTCTGACCTTCCCGCATATAGACGCTTTAAACACACACACTTTATAAATCTCTCTCATTCAAAGATGCAGATTACACTTATGGGGCCACTTCAGAAGTGCTCAGCACACTGCAGTTTCCATTGGGACACTTATGGACAGATTTTCTAAAGAGCTCAGTACCCAACCTACTTATTAGCCACTTATTTTGGTGTCTGGATTGAAGTTAAATTCTTAAGAAAATCTAGTCCTGAGCATATGTGCTAGGCCCTTCTGAGAATTCCATCCTTAATATTTTGCTCTCTTCGTACTTTATCTAGGAGAAGGTGGATTTTGTTCAGTAAATTATTTATTTTCAATAAAGTATTTATGCTTAAGCACTATGTTTTTCATGTTGCAGCAGAACTATGTAAATATTAGTACCCTTATGTTTTAAAAATAGTGTGTTAATTTCACAATTAAATATGGCAGGCAAACCATAAAAACGTTTAAGAAACAATGAAGTCTATAAATACAGCAAGTGCTACGTGTAGCAACAAGGAACAAACAAACAACTGCACAACTGGAGGGAGTTCTGTATAATAGACGGTTACAGCCTCTTGCAGTCCCTCTCTTACACGGCCTTGCATTTTTGTGTAGTCATTTACACTCTGTTAGATAAAGTTGGTCAGATCCTGGCTCCTGCTCTGGCTACTTCACATTATTCTGCTAAAAGCAGCAGACCCAGACCCCTGAGGATTGCCTGGGTGGAGTAAAAACGACAAATCTGTTTTCTCCCCCATGTTGTGCAATGAAGAGAGGAGCAAATTCATAAAAACAAAAACAAACAAACAAAAACTTTGGTGGGTGCCTATGAAAGGGAATATGGCAAAGCAGAATGCTGCCCTCACTTCCTTTGCAAAGCCTTCAATCTTACTTTGTGCATCTATCTGCACATCTCAATGACAGTGTAGGAAAAGTAACAGAATTAGGGGAGAAGGGAAGAACAAGTTTAAGCATTTTGACCTCTCCCATCTCCTCAAATGCATACATAGGTAAAATCAACAGGACAGATTTGGTGTTGCCTCAGCCTAACTCCCCAACAGTTACAGAGCACAGTTGCAGGCACTGAGAAAACAGCAAAATTAGTAATCCTACTATGTGGTCATGGCTGAAATGTGGGAGGCAAGGAACAATAAGGAGGGGTTCCTCTGTGAAGCTGGGATCCCTTCAGATTATTGTTCTTTCATTTTCTTTTCTACTACTCTTACCTTCTGGAAGCCGGCCCTTTATCACTGCAGTAATAAATTCATACATGTGACCGTGTGCATAGCAGATGGTATGGGTGCAGAATGTCATCAATCGCCTGTTTCTACTGTATGGGGAGATTTGGGCAAACCAGTAAAGTGCCTGAAACCACTATGGCTTATTGTTAAAGACAGCCTAGTCAGCAAGCTGTAAATTGGCTATTCAGCAGTCTCAGCTTGACCAAGGCGGGGTGGGGGAGGGGAGTTTTGGGTGCCACAGAAAGGGCAGCTTGACCCCACATCTTTCCTGATAAGGATTGTGTTGAAGTTGCTGATACATGCATTTTAAAAGAGCAGGATGTGCCCCAGAAATGCCTATTGGGGTCTCAAGGCTGCAAACTCTGGAAAAACCCACACCTGGTTAATCAATAATCAGAAGGAGCCTCATGCTTGCCCATTGGAACTGCTTGCTTAACAAGTTTTCTTTAAGGGACATGTCATTCTATTACTAATGTATAAATAAGGGGGAAAGTTTCAGGTAGTTGGACTCTTTTTGGACTCTCCCTCTGGATACATCTTGTGGTCCCCACCGGCAGACAGAAGATTTGGCCCCCAGAAGCCTGCCGCTGTGTCACTTGAGAGCCACACTCACCTTTGGTAATTATCAAGGGTTGGGGGTGTTTTATTAACCCGTCGCAGATGTGTGTAAGTGCTTGATACTAAGTAAAGTTTAGCTTTAAGCGAAAGCACTCTTGTTGTCCTGTTTGTGCCAGCCATCTATCGGTCGGATGGCCGTGTCTTCCCTGATTTATTTCCTGACACCACCTCACACAGAGTAAAAGTTACCAAGAGCTTTGGGTTGAAAGAACCCTGGGTAACACTACTTGCTCCTGCACTAATAGACTATGGGGCAGAAGGTGAGCCAAGTACATAACAGTGTTTTGGTGCCATGTTGGCGGGACATTGGGATCTCCAGAAGGGGAAAATGGGGAGGTATTCATCATCATATCATTTGCTGCACAGCAGAAGTAAAGCAGTTCTGTTGAAGTTACTTCAGCTCAACAACAGAAGTTGACTCTCCTGCCAAGCAGGCTCTCCCCCATATCAGGGGAAAGGAGAGGGAAAGAATGGGAGATTCATGTAGAGGCAGATCCTCTGATCCTGATCCCAGCACGATCCTGCTGTGGCCCACCCAGCCTGTCATGGGGTTCACTAACCCCACACTCCACCCCACTGCATCTGCAACTCACAGAGGAGGAGGTAAAAGGAGGAACTCCACTCACATGAGGGAAATCCTGGGAAGGGAACAGACTGTTGAGCTTATCCAGCGCTCAAGAGAAGACTGACAGCCTGTAGAACTCCTGCCCTTCCAGGTGGAGGGCGCATGAACCCCAGAGCTGAATGGGAAAAAAGGACTCAGACCTGCACCAGAATCCTGGGGAGTAGGGGCACTGAAGGGGACAGAGATACTCTCAGGGCTCCTCTGATGTAAGAGACACCCATACCCTGGTGGGAGCAGCCCACAAGTTTTTCTTTACCTTTCTTTTGTGTAACCCCATTTGCTGATTGCAGGCTATTTTGTGGTTTCATCTGGGACCCTGAGAAGGTTGAGACAGTTGAAAGGCCTTGGGCTGAATGGTGGCCTGCTAAAAAGACACCCATGAACAGCTGGTAGTGTGATGGGGTAATTGGACTCATGTACTTACACTTCCCATATAGCCAGAAAGAGTCACTACCATGGGCAGATTCATGACCGCCCCATTCCCAAACCTCACTAAGGAACTACTCCTCTTCCATTCATGTGGCTTTCCCAGATCTGTTGGGAAAGAAAAGAATCATCATGTATAATATGGCAGGAAAAAAACATCCTGGAGCAGCTGTGGCCAGGAATATTAAATTATGATAAGCATGTAGCCATCTTCCCTTCCACCTTGGAGCGGTGTTCTAGCATTCTTTTCTTATATCAAATAGCACTACCCTCAATGGCAGCTTCATTTATCTTCTTGTAGGCTTATGTTTCTATTACACGTTTGATGTAACTGTCAAGAAAAAGATGACATTTACTGTAAAGAATCCCCATAAAAATCTTGAAAATTTTCATAGCCTGTGTAATGTTTCCCACTAAGGTGTCAATGAAATCTGCTTTTGACTTACTGTTCTCACTGCACACCACTAGAGGATGGAACCTCCGTAAATTAGTACTTCTACCAACACTAGGAAGTGTGACTCTTGTAATCTGCAGGAATTATTTTCTCTTACTAGATACAATACAACTCATTGTTTATTCATTTTAAAGATATGCTGAATTAAAACACTATATGCATGTATGTATTCACACACACACACACACACACACACACACACACACACAAGTTTTAAACAAAAAGAATTAGCTACAACCTTACATAGGGAGTATCTGGTGGCTGCTCCTTAATATTTACTTTTCACTTCTATTCAAAAGAGAACTAAGCTAGTTCAAGTAAAGTTTTGAAACCTCTGGTAATTAATATTGCAATATTTTCTTTGAAAAAAGAAGGGAAAAGAAGGCCAATTTGTACCTTTCTAAAAATCGAATGAATTAACAGTAAAAGCACCTGTATTATATAGAATATTTTTTAAAGTTATACAACTTTTCATAATATCCAGATTTTGTATGAGCTTTAGGCAATTACTTGAGTTTTATTATAAGACAAACTCCCAGTTAACATAAGGTTTCTGTAACAACTTTAATAAGACCAAATGTTGCTGTGTTTTAAATTTCCTGTTCCCTACAGGAAATATCACAAAATTTGGCCCAATACATTCTCGGAATCTCTTTATACAATGTCAGTTCTTTCTTTTACTGTTCAATCTTCCTTATTGAGCAATCCTGCATGTTAGAGCAAACACAGCTGCTCAGCAAGACGTGTTTCATGTGACTGAGTGAGCTCAATGAATGAATTCTTCTCCCAAGCTGACGGTACATTCCTTCACATTCTCGTCAACCCCTGTCTAGTTCAAACTCTTTCCTGACCCTCACCCCAGGCATATCACTAAGTTGCTGTTTATCCTGCTTCATAAGACAGCTCCTCTGGATAGTATGACGACTAAACCACAAAACACAATAGCTTGAATTTGGTATGCAGAACTAACATTTATGACTAATATACAGCATGCTTACTGTACAAATGTAAGATTACAGGAAGAGGCAAAAGTCAAATTTCTAGCTTCTGACATATGGACTGCTTTAAAAGAGAGACTCCAGTTGGTAGACTCAACATGTAAGCTCTCATTTTATTTTATTGCAAAAAACAGTTAATTCCCTTTTCTGCCGCCCCCAAAGTATTCCACTGCTGATTTTTCTATTAAATTCCTTGAATTCAATGATTTTAGTACCTTGGTTGGGGAAGAACAGGGGGAAACCACCATGATAACTGAAGTGTGCACATGACACGAGGGAAAAATCATCAGTAACAGATTTCAGCATCAGACTTCCAAAGATTTATCATGAATAATAATAAAGAAAATGTGTTTTACAATTATGGAAAATACCTTGATGGTGTTTTATAGGTTCACCTGCAATAAATACTTTTCAACATGCTTTTCTGCTGTGCAGACTAGCAAATGACTGCAGCGAATACAGGCTGCCGCCTCTATTTTTCTCTTATAATGGTACTTCGGTCTCCCTTCAGTAAGTCACACAAATGAACTCTAAAAGCCTAGGAAGCATGTGGGCCCTGATTTAACCTCATTTTTGGCTCCTCTGACCCAGAGCTCAATAGCCTTATATCTATGTCACAAAGATCAGCACCAGCTGTTGGTGTCCTGAAATCTTTCCCATAAAAGACTGAATACGAGTGTTTCCTATATGGTATACACTCAAAGCCTGATATCAGAGACATTTAAAATGTAAAATAAATTAGGTGTCATATGTTTAAGCCAGAGGGCAAATAAAATCCCATATTGTCTGGGTCCTTCGGCATTTTCATAAAACAGCTCCAGAAAATAATGGGAGACCAGTGTGAAGAGCAGATCATGAATGTCGATGGAATTTTTTTTTTTATTGATTTTCATTGGCAGTGAAGCTCATAATATGAGGAGTACGTTTATAAAAAGCAGTTGTTGATACAGCATTAAGGGACAGGCATTCGAGAGTCCCAGCAAAGTTTGGCTCTTATCTTTTAGTTATTATTTTGCTAGTTTCTATATTTATGGCAAAAAGAAAACTGACAAGATGTTTGAAAATATTTTGGACGATCCTTTTGCCACTGAAGTCAACGGCAACATTTATTTAGTTATTATCATCCATGTTATGGGAGTATCTGTCTTCAATCTGGATAGGGTCCAATTGTTCTAGGTGTTACACAAAACACAGAATAAGAGACGGTGAGCAGATGAGGCCCGTTAAGTGAATAAACAAAACTGTAGATTAATAATCGGACTTATTACAATCACTATTAAAAGGATCTTCACAGAAGAAGATGATAGAATCTCTAATGTTTATTTTATACAGTTATCTTTTCTAGTGAATGGAGGGAGAGACCTTTCTAAAAGAACTGCTTGATTTGGGATCACACTTTTAAGAATGCAATAACCTCTGTGCCTTTGGCTTTATTAAATTGCAGCATGACGACTTTGTTTTAACCACTTCAATTTAAAACTGAGATATTACAAAATTATGCAGTCATAATAAATTATTATTCCCTCCATGGTCTTGAGTTTGCTCATAACTTCACTTTACAAAACCAAATTTGCAGACCCAAGGCCTGATTCCCATCTCACCTACAGTGATGAATATTAAGAGTGACCAGAGGTGAAAGTAAGCCGGTACGGTATGGTACGGCATACCGGCAAGAGCCACTATGCCGGGCTGGACTGGACCGGCTTCTCCGGCCGTGATTTAAAGGGCCCAGGGCTCCAGCCACTACAGGGAGCCCTGGGCCCTTTAAATCACCGCCAGAGCCCTGCTGCCCCGGGGTAGCGGCGACAGGGCTCCCGTGGCGATTTAAAGGGCCCGGAGCTCTGCAGCGGCCAGAGTCCCAGGCCCTTTAATTCACCCCTGAGCCCCAGGGCTCCCAGCCACCTCTGCAGCTGGTAGCTCCAAGGTGATTTAAAGGCCCTAGGGCTCCCAGCCACAACCGGAGCCCCAGGGTCTTTTAATTTTGAAAGGCCCTGCCTCTTCCAGTTGAGGCCATGCCCTCGCTCAGTACTCCGGTGTACCAGTAAGTCCTTTAAGGTACTTTCACCCCTGAAAGTGACTGTGAAAGCCAGAGGAGGCACATTGGTCTAAATCTGGGGTAAGTAAGTGGAGAACTAGGCTCACAGTTTTAATATAATGAATGGTCTCAATCCCAAGAGCTACATGAGGAATGTGAACAACTTATAACAATACGTATAATTTATTTTGTAGTTAAATCAGTACTGTATTTCAGTGTTACCTCCCCTCTGCTGTCTTCAAAGTTCAATTTCCATTCCCTTCCCTTCATTAAATGTTTACAATTTTTTTCTTTTCTTCCTTTGCCTCAGAAAGCAGGATATGAGGAAAGGAGAAGGTGGCAGTGGTGAAAGCCAAATAACTTTGGCCTTGTCTAGACTAGGATGGGTCCCAATCCTGGAGCTGGTGTGTGATTCTCAACTCGTGTAGAAATACTCATGCTAGCTCTCATTAAGCTGTAGCACTAATAATAGTAGGGTAGCCATGGTAGCATGAGTAGCAGCAAGCAGCAGCACAGCCTAGCTGCCCCAAGTAAACACCCACCCAGACCTTGTGGGTACATACTTGGGGCAGCTAGCCCATGCTGCTGCTCATGCTACCACAGCTACTGTACTATTTTTAGTGCACTAGCATATTTCTACTCAAGCGGATATTCACACTCCCAGCTTCAAGTATAGACATGGCCCGTGTACAGATGTAGTCTATGTATTCAAGGGAAGCATTCTCTGTTGGTTATTAGAAAGTACTCATTATATTGTGACCCTTAGCAGACAGGCAAACTGCAATGAATGTAGTGGGAGGAAAAAAATGAGTGCATGTTTGAGGAGTAAGATCTGGGATGACACCTTGAAAAGATCAGAACAAATTATTCTCAACACTTGGCCTCTGCATCATCATATTGTCATTCAAACATGATGCATTGATTTCAAATATATTTGACACACTAATGCCCAGGAAGTCCTTCAGAACCAGGACTGTCCCACAAAAGATTATACATCTTAACAGTCACAAGCACAGGTGCCGACTCCGTGGGTGCTCCGGGAGTACCCTTGGGAAAAAATTGGTGGGTGCTCAGCACCCACCGACAGCACCCCACCCCCCTGCTCCAGCTTACCTCCACCTCCTCCACTAGAGTGCCACCATGTCCTGCTTCTCCCCTCTCCCTCCCAGTGTTTGTGCCCCGAAACAGCTGATTCGCGGGGCAGGGGAGGGGGGAGAAGAGGGAGAATGCGGTGCGCTGGGGGAAGAGACAGGGCCGGGGCGGGGATTTGGGGAAGGGATCCTATAGGGGCAGAGAGGGGACAGAGTTAGGGTGGGGACTTTGGGGATGGGGCTGGAATGGGGGAAGGGCCAAGGGCGGGGAAAGGGTGGAATCCAAGCCGGGCCAGGGTCAAGGAAAGGGGCAAGGGTGCGCGGGCACCCACCAGCGCTGGATAAAGTTGGCACCTATGGTCACAAGTAAGAACTCAAATTCACATTCTCTTGTCTGCCCCATATCAATATAGACTAAAAACCAAGGATACTTAAGTTCCCTCTTTAGCAATGTTTGGAATGTTCTACCATCAAACAAATTGTAACTAATTCTGAGATCACATTCATAATATTTACCTGCCACTGGTGGCAAAAAATATTAACTAAATTTAATAAATCCAAATTTGCTACTTTTAGGATTACCAGATAGCAACTGTGAAAAAAAATGGGACAGAGTGGAGGGTAATAGGTGCCTATATAAGAAAAAGTCCCCAAAAACAGGACATCTGGTCACCCTACTACTTTAGAACTCTAAACGTTACTCATTTGTCTCTTCTATTGAAGATGACTTTCATGCAAAATTACACTGAAAGTTGCATAACATACATGCAAATACAACAAAACTGATAGTAATCAAAACAGATAGTTATGCCCCCTGATAAGACATTTAACTAGTATTTTGCCATCTACTGATGAGCAACTAGCCACTATATGAAGAGGCCTTAATTTAGAGCTTTGTTGAGTATTTATTTAAAAAACAAAACACAAAACAAAACAAAAACACATTTCTGGTTTGCACTGTCTGAATTCTGAGCACTGGCTTTGGTTTATAGGTTCATTTCCATCTGATATTAGAAAAGTTAACAAATCAATTAAGTTTTTTTTTTCTTTTTTAAATCAGGTTGGTTTAGTATTATTGCTCTCCTCCACTCTCCCCTGCCCTCTCTCCAAAAAGCCATTTATGTTGAGCACCTCCAGACAAAATGCTGATTAAACAGCTGATCAGTTTGTAACAAACTAGCTATTAATCTCTAAAGCCTCCAAGCATGAACATCTTGCAGAGGGCACAGTTCATAATAAAATTCTAGAGGGACAAATAATTGATAAGACAAGACCATGATTATTACAGGAGCACAATATAGCTCTCCTGTGCAGGGCAGCCGATACTGAAAAACAACCTTTGAAAACTAACTAGTAAATTATACAGCAAGCTCTATTGAAAAGAGATTGTAACCCAGAGCAGATAAATAAAAACAAATATTGAAACTTTATATTGTAAGTAAGTGAATAAGCTCTAGTCAGAATCCAAAACTGAGCCAGGTAGTATGAGCTGCTAGAAAATACTTCTAATGCCATGTAGGTGCAGTCCTGTGCTATTAAGAAGTCGAGCATGCATGCCATGGTACAACATTTGAGAGATACTGATACAAAATGAAAAAAAATAAATATTTATTGTATTGCAATATGGCTTAGTCATGTAATCCCTGCCCTGTGAAACTAGATGCAACGATAAACATAGCAAAGCTGAAAGCAGACACAGAATGCAGGAAAGCTGACTAAGACATCTGTGGAAGACCACTGTTTGGGACATTTACAACCAGACGGACAAAGGAGTAGAAAAAGTAGTATAGGGAAAATACTGCACAAGAAG
Source organism: Malaclemys terrapin pileata (assembly GCF_027887155.1). NCBI lineage: Eukaryota > Metazoa > Chordata > Testudines > Emydidae > Malaclemys > Malaclemys terrapin. The sequence continues at coordinate 39,159,292 of NC_071509.1, read as the reverse complement.
AAGGAAAGATTTGATGGCTCATATTGTGAAGTTATGAGCAACTCATCTGAGTTCAGCTGGAGCTTTGTACTCAACACTCCACAGGAGATCTTGAAGCTTCACAAGATCAAGTTCCCCAATTTACTTAAAAACAGTCATTCTCTCTCTGAATTTTAAGATTATATGAAAAATGTTATTTCAGAAGCCTGTTCTAATGCATGACAAATGTCCACAGGCTTCCATGAGGGAAAAGTAATTTCTGCCTAAAGTGGACACATACCTATAATATGAAAGGAAAGTGTGTGCTACTACAGACACACAAAACTGTGAATTTTAGAAAGCATAAATGTACACTCAGAGCCAACACCACAACTAAAAGACTGCAAATCTGGAACTAGGAGAACACATAATGAACATTAATGAAAATCCCACAGATACCAAATGTTAAAAACCTATGAGGAATTACACATGCTAGTTAAAAATCTTAAAGGGAGGAACCACAAACTACATGAGATTAAGCCAGAAACTGACAAAGAAATACCAGATGAGCCATGTCAAATTCTGTGAACAAACTTGTTTACATGGAATAGAAATAGCATAAAACTCATTAATATCAAGAACAACAGTGTAATATGTCCAACATAAAAATCCAGACCATCAAAGCAAGGCATATACCATAGTTCATGATGAGAGACCAGATCAGAAAATACACCATACATTTTAAGATCAAGACTTTCCTGAACTGGGGCATCTAAAGGCGAATTGCACAGCTGTCTGCAGTTCCTTGTACATGAGCAGGGCAGCAGATGTCAGGCCTCCTTTGCCTTCTCCTCAGATTAAAGAGTGTCCCTCTACGTACATGGTTTGTGATTAACCTCTAACTAGTCCCACACCCAGAGCTCAATTTACACACATTCTTGGTTCTGAGGGTGATTTACTCTGGCTTGTGTACAACAAAGTCTTCCTTTAGGAGCATATCTTCAGCTGGTGCAAACTGTCATATTGGCTTCAATAGAGTCATGACAGTTTACACCAGCTGAGGATGTGCCCCTTAGTTACCCTCTCACTCACAGGCAAACTGACATCTTGAGGCTAATATTTTCTTAAAATTATTTATATTTGTCCTGGAAGATTAGGGCCACAACTGTTAATTGAATTTAACAGAGATTGTTCCATGACAAGTTAACCTAAAAATTGTTTTCCAGATATGGTCTACAATGGAGATGCCAAATATTGTGTGCCATAACTCCTCAGCTGAAGTCATGGTAGATGTTGCCAAGAGGTTCAATTTCAAAGCGAATTGTGTAAACATGCAGTTGCACTCTTGAAATACCAACCAGGCTATACCACGCGAGTACAAACCTAAGAACCCCTACAATGTTTCAAGTGTGTTGTAGCATGAAAAGGTAATGGATAGATTGCATGTGATATTAACATGCACACGAGGAAAGTGAAAGGATAATTACACACAGTTTATGGTAGTTCCATGTCACTGATAACTATGATAAAGTACAACCTGGTTAATGTAATGTATGTAAACATCACCATACTGTTTATTACACAGATACGTATGTAACATTTACCAGATGTGTGGTGGAATTAACATCAATGGTTATGTAATTTCACTCATTTAAAATAAAGATACTACACTATCCTAGGGTGCAAAACCTGGTAGTAACTTTTTTTTTTTTTTAAGATGAAGTGTATTTTGGTTATTCCTGTAAAATATTCTTATTTTGTTTAAAATAAGATTTACTTTCATATGTGCTACTAAACTATTGTCCTATTTGACACCTCAGTGAGAATTATATTTTAAATAGATAACAATATTGAAAAGCAGAGTCAAATAAGTTAGGCAAGTGTTTGGTAATTTTTTAATGATCTGTTCCTTCCTTTAGTTTTGCATGGATAACATGACAGCAAGATTATAATTTTCATACAACTTTTATATTTTGAGTTGCTGGAAACCACATGCTCCAGATAAGGTCTACAACCAACTACTTTGTTAATGTATGTTTGTGGAGCTGTACATTAGTAGATGTATATGTATTTACATAGCTGCATCTGAAGAGACTGCTACTTATTGTTAGTTAACCTATCAATTGGGACAGAATTTGTCTTCAAGATAGTTTAATCCATTTTTGTTGTCCTTAAGGATGCTAAAAATAAGCTCTTCTATTGGCTAGGCACCTTCCTTTAGTATACACAGATGACAGAAGGACTGTAGAGTTCTTTATTTCTACCATGGAAGCATCTTGAGAAGCTACATTTTCCTGCTGCAATGGAGATAAGTAGTCAATTCAACTTTTTAATCTCTGATCCAAAATATGGATCAGATGGGAGGATTTCAACTTAAAAGAATCCCTAAGGTTTGCATGAGAGTGGGAATTGAAATATACTGTATCAAACGGCAAGGAAATGATTTAGTAAAACAAACCGGGAGTACGAACTGCTTAAAGGAGAAACAGAAGAAGGAAATGTGAAAGATGATGTTCTGTATTTCAGAATCAAAGAACACAGATATACTCCTACAGTAATAGAATGTAGCTCACCATTTTAAGTACTAATAAAACAAGCAACTGAAAATCAAGTCACTGTGGTCCAAAACAGCTACTAATGCTACACAGGTAGCAGCCACGGATCAAGTAAAAGCAGGCAGATAAAATCGAAAGCTACATTATGACAAATCAGCAAAAGTACTTTTGAAGTTAAAAATAGGTGACTGTGCACAAAGCTGAGATGGCAAATGGAAACCTACAGCAAAGCACAGAGCAAATGCAGCTTGTTCCTATATAATTGAAACATCTGAAGGTAAAAGACAGGCACAATATAGATGACATCTAATAAACATGAAAAAGGTAAAAACAATTTTCAAGAGGTTAGGGACTAGAACATAGAATATGAGACACAGAAGGAGAACCCAAAACTGTGATTTGAATGCAATTGCATCTAAATCACAATCTCTAATCTGAAATTGAAGATAACAAAATAGACTAAATCAATAAGACAATAGAAGTATTACCCAAATCTAATACATGTGCTTATTCCAGTAAATTATAGACTATAATAGACTATGACCCCTAAATCTAAGTGAACTAAATTCAAGTAAATCCAAATGTCATGGAAATACTATTTGCTAAGGAAGACAGATATTTGATACAAAGTCCTGAGACTAAAAACAAAATTGTGTTTTCTTTGTTCAGAGATGTTCTGGTTTAAATGCTAATATAAGGCAGCAATGAATAGATAATAACTTCCACTGAGATAAACATGAAGAATCTCTGGAAACAAGATATGAACATTTTTTAAACAGGGACTTATAAAACACCCAAACCATACACCAAGAATGTACTGTTGTTGTTTATTGCTAAAGTATATTACTCTGATAATCCAAACGGGAAGCTAAGATTTGCAAATACTATCTGATTGGCTCACAGATAGATAAATAATGATATTCACAGAACATAGATGCAGCCAGTCAGTATGCACTCAATTTCCTATTATTGATATCACAGTAGCTAAACAATAGAAATTAAACTAACTAGTCTTATGTCTGTTAAATCAATTGTTATGGCAGAATATTTGCCACAAAATTTTTTAAAAAAAGTGTAGTATTACAATGTTTGGTGCTCACTTGCATTTCTATTACAAGTGAAAAACACCCTGTAAAAGGAAAAAAATGTAAAAAAAAAAGTTATCTACATATTACAAAGCTGTTCTTTCTAATGTCAATGTTATATACAAAAGTGTTAGGATTAAGTATATATGTCACCATTCTGCCACCTAATGGTAAAAGGTAATTAACGTAACAGGCTATTGAGTAAAGATGACTGACTAACAAAAAAAAAGAAAGCGCTTATTATGTATCCTGTTAAAGCCAATAAAGCACTGGTGGGCAACCTGTGGCTTGCAGGCCACATGCAGCCCATCAGGTTAATCTGCTGGTGGGCCTCCAGACAGTTTATTTACCTTTGCATGGCTGCCCACAGCTCCCGGTGGCCATGGTTCTCCATTCCTGGCCAATGGGAGCTGCGGGAAGCAGCAGCCATCACGTCCCTGCGGCCCATGCAGCTTCCTGCAGCTCCCATTGGCCGGAAACAGCGAACCATGGCCACTGGGATCTGTGGGTAGGCATGCAAATGTAAAACTGCCTGGCGGCCTGCCAGCAGATTACCCTGATGGGCTGCATGTGGGCCATGGGCCAAAGATTGTCCACCACTGCAGTAAAGAGTTGTGAAATGCAAGATTAAACAGAAGACAGGTAACAAAGGGAAAGAGGTAGAAAAAAAGTCTTTTCACATATATTTTGAAAGAAAATTGTCTACATTTAAATTAAAACATCAATTTATATAAGTGGCCATTACAAAGCAAACAAACAATCTATGCAGTCGTTGTCCTTGACACCATTCCAGAGGAAATGATTCTGAACTGTGTGCAATATATTGGGAACAAACGTGTTTCTTTCAATTTTAAGCACATCTTTGTGTTTACCAGGTTGTGGGTGGGTTTTTTATTGTTGTTTTTTTCTTTTTTTAAATATCTTTAGATACTCAATGCTACTAGTCTTCACTTGTTCAGAATTTCTTTATGCCATTCATGTAATATTATAGGCTATTGATTCAGTACAAGATCTTGTTACACACCATAGCTTTTTCACAATATCAAGAAATTCAAGCTATAAAGTACCTGACTGGGTTCATGGTAACATTTTTAAACAGGTTTGTCAAGTTAACACTAGAACATACAGTGCTAGCCTCTTACCCATCATTCACTCACCTCTTTGCAAATCCTTTCCCTAGTTCATCTCTTTCCATTAACAAAATAAATAAATAATTCACACTTTTCATTACCTTTAAAACCCTGTCTAACAATTCCCTTGCCTATGACTCATCTCACCTCCTTTCACCCCTCAAACTTCCTGAACCCTTCTTCTTTTATGCTTCTCCCTGCATCCCTCTTCCTCTGTGCCAGGAATCTTCACTGTCCTCCTTCAAATACCTTCTCAAAAACCTCTTTTTTCTCATGGTTTTCCAGCATAGGAACTTTCACTCTTGTGCTGTAAACTCCCTTCTTCCTCCACTTCTGTCTCAGTAAGAAGTTATATGTGATTCACTTGACTAATTTTTCTCCATCTTAATTTCATCTCATTTTTAGAAGATATACTCACATAGTACATCTGTACTGTCCTATATACACACAATTCCTGTCCATCCTTGAAGTGTTTACACCCTTCAAATATTTGTAGCTCAACCCTACTGTTTTCAGTATGAGGACTCTCATTTCTCATGTTATATTGGCTCTCTACATGTGTATGGAGGGATTTAGGGAGAGGTAGTACCTCTGTTGGAGGAACACATCATGCTCCTTAGGGAGTAGTTTGCTTTGGTCCCCACCTACACACATCTCTCACCTGTGGTTCCAAGTAGCTGTTTGCAAGTGACAGTGTTCAAACCACTTTGATGAGCAGGCTAAACCAGGTGAGGGAGGCTGATGGGTCTTTTACCCTCAGTGAGATAGGGAAATTGCCTTTCTCTAGCATGCAAAGACTGTTCTGGCAGAGTGGGTGGAGGAAATCAATTTGTGATTCAACAGCCCTGAAGGTGGTTCAGCAGTGTGCTCGGGAGAGCATGACAAGGCACTGAAGATGTCCTGGTCACCCCCAGACATAACGATTTTTCATGCTGCTGGAATCAGGCTTCTATTGCCAAGACAGTGGGACTGTCCCTGTGCAGTTTTCTCACGCAATAGTTTTCCATGCAGGTTTTCCTCACATTTCTCATCCCATTAACATCTTATCAAATCTCACCATTCATAACATCATTAATCCAAGTCCTGCAGTGATGGGGGCATGGTAAAATGGCAGGTGGAGGTGACCACTGGCTGTCATAGCCACAATCCTGCACATAGGTGGCCTTGGGACTAGTGGTTGTTCAGTTCCATCCTTGGGGCAGTGGAGAAGTTTGGCAGCATATTAGGCGACTCAGCAGCCCTTTTCTAGATAGCAGTGCTCACTTTTTAAGAGAGGGGGCTAGAAAAAAGTGCCCTAAAAACATTGCCTGCCCCATAACAGCTGGCCAGATTACCACAACTGGCAGATCATCCTACAGCAGATGAAGAGGAGACTCCTTTTAGGAGCATGGAAAGTCCACACCCTTACAGACGGAAGTGATGCACAAAGGCCTGAGAAAAGAACAGCTTTTGTCTCCAGAGAACTCACCTGCTACAATATTATTGTATTATCGACATTGCAGCACTGAGTGAGACTAGACTCATAGTAGAGGGTTCCATCAATGAGGTAGGAGGCAACTACACTTTCTTTTGGAAAGAAAAGTAGAGGATGAAGACAGACTCCATGGAGTTGGGTTTGAAATTACAACATCTTTCCTGAAAGAACTTTCTAACTTTCCTCTTGGCCTGAATGAATGGCTCATGAAATGCCAATTCCTCCCTGAATCCTTTATAGCATGTCACTGTCATCAGTGCTTATGCGCCTACACTGACCAGCACAGAAGAAAGCAAGGAGCAGTTCTACTCTGATCCGGACTTCATCCTCAGATCAACACCTGCATATGACAAGCTCACCCAGAAACCAAAGATCCTGCTTATATGTACATGATCTTCAGTTTGCATTTCTGGACAGCAGAATGCAATATGCCAGAAGAATAAAAGTAAAATTTTACATATTAAGACATGTGATGGTATTGCAGGGGGTGTTAAATTTCCTTTTACATTTTAAGGTGATTTAAAAAAAAAAAAAAAAAAAAAAAAAAGTACAGACTTCAGAAATTCTGGTGAGGTTCTATTCTTTGATTTGCTTGTTAAAATCCAGGTGCCTACTTGATTAGTAAACTGGGGATAAGAATTAATCGTAAAACATGGATCCCTATTTGTAAACTGTAGTCTGGTGTTAAATCTCCAGTGAACATAGAGGATATTGCTGTTTACCGAGCTTCTATTAAACACTGGAATTTAACTTAAAACTTAAAAAAAAAAAAAAAACAAAAAAGGATGAATTTGAGTTCTATTTGTCCCAACTACTTAAAGAAAAATATGTTCCCATGGTGGAGTGCTAATTAAAGTTGAAGACTATAAAAATATTCTGCATCATATAAATAATTGTGTTGATTGTGAGGCTTCAGCAGGATATAATTGTAATTTGACTTTTCTACTTGGTTCAGAAGACTGCATATTTTAAAAATAGGATGGTTTGAAAGAGATCAGGTATAAAATACAGGAAATTGAATAGTTAGATTATACTGGACATGGATGTTAGGCAATATCATTTCAAAAAGAAATGGGCTAGATAGATCAATATTTAAAACTCCAATATCACCTACTAATAACCCATCATAACTTTAGCTGGAATTCATCTACGGACATCCAGAATTCTAAACTTAGCAGATATTTGAACTGTCCCCTTTTAATTTATTCGTGTTTTCTTTCTTCTTTAAACCCATGGCTTTGTTCTGAATCTTACATCATGCATTCAGTTGTCTTTTCTCTGTACCTACGTCTTCAAAATTCTCAGGAAATACTCCGTCCTCTTGCACTGATGTTTGTAGGAGATACTTTGTTAAGACAACCTTCTGATTTAATGTTTTTGCTACGTCCTTTGGCTGAGGAGCTCAGCGTGCACTTGGCTACGTGTGTTTACTTTGCCAAAGTGCAGTAATGTCTTGGCTTGATGTATTAAGTACTCTGACATTTTTTGAAATGTAGATGTGGTGCTTTACCCTCCTGAGTGTACAACCAACATCAACTGTTACTATGAAAAGCTTGAGGCTTCTGACCACTTTCGTTGAATTCACCTTTCATTCCACATAAAGTAAATGAGTTGGAATTAACAGGTCTGTCCTTGCATAAGTGAACATGAAGTCTGACAAAGTAATTCCCTGATAATCACAGCAAATTAGTCTTGTAGTGTACTGGCATGGAAAGATTCTTACTGGCATCAAGCCTGAGGACAGGTCATTTATCCCTTATTGTAAAATAGTGAGTGCTATTAGTTACATTCATTAGGAATTCTTTATCTTAACTAAGGTGAACTATAGTGTGATAATATTTCCTGATTTAGGGCCCCAGTTTCCTAGAAATTATGTGCATTTGTGGATGCTAAAAGAAGAGTAAATATATTTGTCAGAGGTATGTTTCTTATGTTATCACAATTGGAACATAACACCTGTATCATTTTAAGAAATCTCAAGGAGCAGTGAATGGAGAGGAGCATACATGCATACACACACACACACACACACACACACACACACACACACCAGACCTGAAGAAAACACAGAAGTTTTGCATTTTACTCTGAAGTATATAACAAGAATCACATTTTCCTCACTATCTTATGTGAGTCAAAAAAGTGACAAGTTACTCCTGCAACAGGCTGAACTTACATCAGCCCCAAAGATACAGAGAGCAATAGAATCTGAAAAAAGGCCACCCCAAAACCTAGGCAGGAAAAATAGAGCTAAGCAAACCAATAGTGCTGCAAATAGAATCTAACATTCCAGCATTTTGCACATGGGTCTTGAAGCTGTCAATCTCACAGTAGGGTGTGATGACAATGAATCGACTCAACTGCTGGAGGAGCAAGAATTAGATAAAGAGACAGGCATGCCAAGTCAATATTACTAGTGTGTGCATGTTCCAGTGGGTTTTAAAATTGTGCAACTGTTCTTAGACGGAGTCACTCAGTGTATCTGTATGTACATGTAAGAGGATAGTCACTCTACTTGTGTAGACCTGTTAAGATTGTAGATATAAAGCAGCAATGAAAGCTGTTAACAGATCTGTGTAAAGGAATTTCTAACAAAGAGGTCCAAATGAAAATTAATTCTTTTATGAACATCCCCTCATTTCCAACAAATGCTAAATATTAAAGCTGTGTTGGCACCTCTCAACAGGAAGCACAGGAGATCAGAAAAGAAAAAGTTATGCTATATTATAGTAGCATGAAATTCCCCTCCACTATATACAAATCCAGGATTTTTCAAATATTTGCTATTGTTTCTATTAGCTATAGTGAAAAACTGAATTTTATTGACAGGTATTTTATTCACAACAAACAATGCTAGGGGGGATACTCTGTTTTACAGCTGGTATTAATAATCTTACTTTCAGGAGTTTATTTGAAAAAGGAAACTAATTTTAAATTCTTACAGAAATATCTATAATAAAATGAAGACAATTGTTTAGTAATTCAGAAGTTCACTGTTTGTCATGCATTTTTCCAATACAACTTATGTACTCAAGTGGCAAAATTAAGTATGGATTCAGTTTTCCAGGTATTAGAATATTTGCTACCTTTGTACTGCAACAGTCGGCAAACATTCAAAGAGATTATAATCTCTCTCATAAAATAACTGATTACAAAGACCAAAGTAAGGCTTTCTGTGTTTTATGAAGGTGGGTAGTGATGATTATGGAAACAATTTAATAAAGGCTTGGGGATAGGAAATATTCAAGTCAGTTGACCTGGGCACATGGGCAAATGATGATATCCAAAGGCGTAGAGAACTCAACATATATTTCTGATTACTGATTTATACTATGGTAACACTTACACACCCTAAACAAGACTGAAGTCAGATTGTACAATGCCTAGCACAAACAATGAGAGTCAGCCTGTGCCTTGAAAAGCTCACAAACAATAGAGAAAATAGGAAGTCCTTTCACCTTTTCATGCCTGTGTTTCTCCTATCTCCTTTTGACTAAGATCACACAGTACAGCCAGGAAGAGAACTAAAGTATCCTGACTCCCAGTCCACTGCCTGATCCACACAACCACATTGCCTCCTATAGATTAGTACTATAATAGGTTTGTTTTTTTACACTGAGAAATAATTATTTTGTTAGTGACCACAAATTGCAAAAATACACAAAGGGACTTTATAATTCAAGATTACCAGTTTTATCATCTCCAGAAAAGGAGAAACATGTCTATAGAGGAACCTCACTTCCTCATTATGTAGATATTTAATGGAATAAGAAGAGACCTAGCAGCCCAAGTACTTCATCAATTTGTATGCACTTTTCCTTCTTCAATTTAAGCTTCATACTGCACTATTACAAAAAGCTGGAAAGCCAGAAATTTGATTATCTTCAAGTTAGAGTATTAACCCTGTGGACACTGGTTAGTATATCTAAAGATTCTATAAAGCTTTTACCTTCATCCTATCAACACGGTAGTACAGACAGTGGGCCAGATTTCCAAAGATATTGAAGTGCCTAAGGATGCAAATAGGCACCCAGTGAGATTTTCAAGAGTACTTAGATGCTTAACTACCATTGATTTGAATGGGGGTTTTAGGAATGTTTTCCTTCAAAATTGCCCAGACACCTAATTCCCATTGAAATCTATGGGAGTTAAACATCTAGTTAAGTTTCTGAAAGCACTTAAGTACTTATCTGCATCCTTTAGTACCTAAATACCTTTGAAAATCTGGCACAATATGCCAATAGCCTAATCAAGAGAGCATTTACAGTATGTCCTCAATACCATAATTAATATGCAAACTCTTAGAATCATAGAATATCAGGATTGGACGGGACCTCAAGAGGTCATCTAGTCCAACCCCCTGCTCAAAGCAGTACCAATTCCCAATCATCCCAGCCAGGGCTTTGTCAAGCCTGACCTTAAAAACCTCTAAGGAAGGAGATTCCACCACCTCCCTAGGTAACCCATTCCAGTGCTTCACAGCCCTCCTAGTGAAAAAGTTTTTCCTAATATCCAACCTAAACCTCCCCCACTGCAACTTAAGACCATTGGTCCTTGTTGTGTCACCTGCTACCACTGAGAACAGTCTAGATCCATCCTCTTTGGAACCCCCTTTCAAGTAGTTGAAAGCAGCTATCAAATACCCCCTCATTCTTCTCTTCTGCAGACTAAACAATCCCAGTTCCCTCAGCTTCTCCTCATAAGTCATGTGCTCCAGACCCCTAATCATTTTTGTTGCCCTCTGCTGGACTCTTTCCAATTTTTCCACATCCTTCTTGTAGTGTGGGGCCCAAAACTGGACACAATACTCCAGATGAGGCCTAACCAATGTTGAATAGAGGCGAACGATCACGTCCCTCAATCTACTGGCAATGCCCCTACTTATACAGCCCAAAAGGCTGTTAACCTTCTTGGCAACAAGGGCACACTGTCAACTCATATCCAGCTTCTTGTCCACTGTAACCCCTAAGTCCTTTTCTGCAGAACTGCTGCCTATCTGTAGCAGGCTCTTGTGTTACAGTTGGCCAAGAAGGCTAGCTGACGTACTTTGACCCCAAAGTAAAGAATAGCAGCTCAGTAATAGGTCATAAACCCCCAATGCAATCACCATTTTCAGCATAGTCACTAAGAGTACTACATTACCTGCAATTAACTAGCAATAACAATGCCAGAAATATGCACCTAACATAAAAGAGGATGAAGAGACAGAGGATAAAAGGCAGCCATGTTATTAGGAATACGGGCAAGGATTGCTCAGGGTAAGTACAGTTTACCAAAAGAAGAAAGTCAGTTTGAAACAGGAAACAAATTTTATTGTCAAGAGGGTAAAGGACAGATTATGGTGGTGGCTGGCTAGTTTTGAAGGATGAGTGAGGGGTACACATAACAGAGTTTAAGAGGTGGATCATTGCTCTTATCAATGCACTAGTCTATGCTCTATCCTGATGCATAAACGTTTTTTTGGTAAATAGTGATGAAAACAGTTTCTATAAAACATTCTGAGGAATGTCTTTAGCTTCATTTCATACACAATGCAGTAATAGTAACTGTCCATTTACAGCAGCAAATTTTCATATTTGAAAAAAAGGTCTTTAAACTCAGTATGTCACTGCTAGTCCACTTCCGGGAATAGTTCATTAATTTGCAACTACTAAAGTGATCAAGATATAAAGTTCTATTCTCAATTACACCGTTGTAACTTCGGAGTCATGCCAGTAAAATCAATAGAGTAAATGAGACCAGAAACTGGGTTTTAGTATCACACAAATATCCAGTCTCTCTCTCTCTCTCTCTCTCACCATGCCAGGTGAGAATTCTCCAACCCCGCTAAAAGGAATGAGGGGTCTCTCCCCAGTCTCCCAAAACAGACAAAGCAGCACTGGTTCCCCCCCCCCCCATTGAAATGTGGGTATATTGTTTGCTGTTGCTATTTATCAGGCATGCTTGAAGAATGGGGGGAATCTGACATGTGCATAACTTCTATTAATATTAATAGTAGCATGCCAAGAGAAGATTAGATCCTTTTATCTTAGTATGGGTGTAGTCAGCTTTGTAATGTCTACTTTTGACAGCTATTATTTTAATTAATCACCTTCTGATTAACAAGAACAGACATTACCAGCAGTCTCCATCTCCTGTCTCACATCATCATCTATAGACAAAAGAGAAAAGAAAAGAAAAAAGGAAAATAACCTGCACTTCCTTTAAAAAGCAAAAGCTGCAAGACTCCTCAAGAATTCAGAATGCAGAGTCCTACACAGCTGATTGGATCATCAGTGCCCCATATGTATGTGTTGCTCTGTTGATCAGGAAAACTAGAGTCTGACTGCAGAGGGAACACAGCCTGGATGCACATGATTACCTTTTTGATTAATTTTCCCATTCCCATTGTTGCTTTTTGTCCCCTGTTGGGCCACAACTCTCTCTCTCTCTCTCTCACACACACACACACACACACACACACACACACACACTCCCTATTCCATGAATGGAAGGGCAGTTGCTTTGCCTTTTTTGGGGGGTGGGGGAGTGTTACTAGATATTTGTTTATTCATGTTCAAACATATTTCAGTTAAAAGTGACAAGTCATATAAGGCCACATCATAACTTTAAAAATAGCATAAAATTGAAGCTCGACATGTCTGTTTCTTAAACATGACCGAGCATACTGATCACATACAAAAGACACATAAAAACACTAACAGATTATTTGGTCTTTTTTTGGGGGTGGGGAAAGGCGCCTACTTATAATACAGCAAGCAAACGTGAGCTAAAGAAACATATTTTGGGGCTATTACCCATGTTAAGAAAAACTTTTTTCCAAGTTAATACTTGCTTTAACTGACAAAATAGTCCCTCCCTGCCTTTGGATTCTCCACAATAAGGGCTTGTGGTACAACCTACAGCACTCAAGAGACTGTGGTTTGATTTTCACTTGTCAGGTTGGAAATTGCAACCACAGTAATTAGTAGTGACTGGATTTCGACATGCTAAACAAGGAGCGTGCTCCTTAAATTGCTCCAAGTCGGAGAAGTCTGAGTGAAGAAAAATAACACTGAAATACTAACTTAAATCCTCTTTAAATCCTGCTCCTGAGGAAGTTATAAGCATCACTAATCTTACCACTGTAGTTAGTATTATTTGTATTAAAGTAGCACCTAAAGGCCCATGCCAAGAGTGGGGCCCCATTGTGCTAAATGTTGTACATACAAAACAAGAGACAGCTCTGTCTACAATCTCCAATATGACTACCAGTGACGGAACTCCACAGGTAGAGAATATCAGATCCACATTTTGCAAACATAGGGTTTTGACAGAATGGAGGTGCAAGGATTTGTCCTGCAAATGAGTAAGGAGTTTGCCCCCTGGATACCGAGTAACTGGGAAGATCTACTAATGCCTACAAATCCCTATGGAGGCTCTGCTGCACAGCATGGGCTCCAGGGCCCTCTGAACTTTCCAAGCTTCCTAACACAGGAGTTTCTAATAGCCCTGAATTGACAGGACCCTGGGATCCCTCTCAAGAAGGTGCTGACCAGCACAGAGGGTACTCCTCACACCTGCTCTTAATGCAGCCCTAGACTACACTTTTTGGAAATGGCAGGGGGTAGAGAGTCCCCAGCACTATCATATCATGCTCCTTCATGTGCAATGGCAACAAGGATTTGGGGGTGGGGGAAGAGGGTGAATGGTGCTGCAGAGATCTATATTTTGAGCTGCATATTTTAATTAAAATTTACTCTAAAGAAATGGAAAACAAATCACAAGAAAGATCTCCATTGCAACATAAACCCTCCTTCTACACACCTCAGGACTGCCAAGGGTACTCCCAAGTGAGTGGGGGGAATTCCACACACAATCTCCGAATTCTGCTCAGTACAAGAGAAAAAACAGAAGTCCTATGGAGGCCCAGTGAAGTCTACACCTGCATATTGTAAATTGTAGGATTGGGTTCTACTAGTTTATATTGAACTAGGGGGACAAGGATATGGTCTTATTGCATTTTGAATATCCACCTTTTTTTTTTTCTTAAAAACATCACCACCACCATGACAATCCCATGTATTCTCACATGCTATGTCAGAAATGCAGCAAGTACCCTTTTGTTTGTTTTAAGAACTTTAAATGTGTAAAAAAAAAAAAAAAAAAAAAAAAAAAAAGATTTAGACTGAAATCATGTTTACACTGCTGGCACTAAAGGGGCATATCTACCGCACCATAGTCAAGCTGCTGTAACCCCATAGTATAGATGCAGACTACAATGACTGAAGGGGTTTTCTGTTGCTGTAGAAACTCCGCCTCTACTAGTGGAGAAACATTCTTCCATCAACCTGGCTGGGTTAGGTCATCCTAGGTACAGTGCTCAGGAGTGTGGATTTTTCACCTCTAAGTGCCATGGTTATGTTGAACTGAGTTCTAAGTTTAGATCAGGCCTTAATATTTTCAAAGTGATCAGTGATTCTGCCTCAGTTTTTGGATGCTCAACTTGAGACACCTAAAGAAGGCATCATTTTCAAAAAGTGCTGACCATCCACACTCAAGACAACTTCAAAAGGGCTTGATTTTTAGAGTTATGCACCCAAAAATCACTAATTACCTTTGAAAATTTGGCCATCATTCCTTCCATGAAGAGTTTATAATGTATATTCAGTAAGAGACTGTCATAACTATAAAGGGAAGGGTAACAGCTGTCCTTTGTACAGTACTATAAAATCCCTCCTGGCCAGAGACTCCAAAATCCTTTTCCCTGTAAAGGGTTAAGAAGCTCAGGTAACCTGGCTGGCATCTGACCTAAAGGACCAATAAGGGGACAAGATACTTTCAAATCTGGGGGGAGGGGGGGAGGCTTTTGTTTGTGTTCTTTGTTTGGGAGTGTGTTCATTCTCGGGACTGAGAGGGACCAGACATCAATCCAGGTTCGCCACATCTTTCTAAACAAGTCTCTCCTATTTCAAACTTGTAAGTAAATAGCCAGGCAAGGCGTGTTAGTTTTCCTTTGTTTTCTCAACTTGTAAATGTACCTTTTACTTGAGTGTTTATCTTTGTTTGCTGTACTTTGAACCTGAGACTAGAGGGGAGTCCTCGGAGCTCTTTAAGTTTGATTACCCTGTAAGGTTAATTTCCATACTGATTTTACAGAGATGATTTTTACTTTTTTTCTTTAATTAAAAGCTTTCTTTTTAGAACCTGATTGATTTTTCCTTGTTTTAAGATCCAAGGGGTTTGGATCTTGATTCACCAGGAGTTGGTGGGAGGAAGGAAGGGGGATGGTTAATTTCTCCCTGTTGTAGATCCCAGGGGGGTTGGAACTGTATTCACCAGGAGTTGGTGGGAGGAAGGAGGGGGAATGGTTAATTTCTCCTTGTTTTAAAATCCAAGGGGTTTGGATCTGTACTCACCAGGGAATTGGTGAAGGTTTTTCAAGGCTTCCCAGGGAGGGAAAATTGATGGTGGCAGCCGAACCAGAGCTAAGCTGGTAGTTAAGCTTAGAAGTTTTCATGCAGGCCCCTACATTTGTACCCTAAAGTTCAAAGTGGGGATCCAGCCTTGACAGAGACAATAAAGTGAAGTTCAGAAATAAACAAAAAGAAGTTAGACAAGAGTGGCAACAGCAAGGTGATACAAATTCACAGAAAAGTATGTACACATCTTGCTGATTTTAAAAGTTTTGATTTTACGGCTGCAGGTGTTGTGTTACCTTTTCTCCTCTTTAGTTCTCATAGATGGCAAAGCAGAAATACATTTTTAGGGTAAATTTGAATATTGTGAAGGCATCTGCTTGGCATACAGTTTATAGAAGAATGTTCCAAGCATAAGGGGCCACTTGAAAGAAGATATGAAGATACTTGTGAAAAGAAATGAAAGTTATGATCAAGTCTGGCATCGTTAGCAGAGGATTGATGGCTTTATGGGGATGGTGCAAAAGAAGACCACATCAGAGAAGAGGACAGGAGTTACACAGCAAAGACCTTTGAAAGGGACACAGAGGTCAGATTAGAGTTCAAATCTTGTGGGGTTTTTTTGTCTTTAATGTTACTGGAGGATAATAGTTGTTTTCAAGAAAATGATATACTGTTCCACATTCATTTTAATGTCACTGTGATTCTTCCTTGCACTTCACTTTAAAAAAATTATATTGTTATTGAGAAAAAGGGAGTTAAGGGCTGAATCTGAGCCACAGGAGTGGTGGCTGCAAGGAATACTTAGATAAAAGCACGACATATTAAACATGATAATTATAGGATTTACATTAAAGAGAAGGGTGTGTCATACTGTGTGACAACTCTACTGTGATATAGCTAGTATTGCAGTATTACTAGGTATGTAGGGATAGATTCACAAAGGGGACTTGCAATGGTCAGTGTTACAACACCTGACCTAACCACCCAGTGGAATTCACAAAGCCTGAGTCAGGTACATAGGCCTTTTATACAATACATGGAGAGAGTTTTAAGAATTGGATTCACAAAACCCAGGAGGAGGAGGAGGAGGAGGAGAAGCAGCTCCCTTATTACTACTGGACTGTAGAGTCAGTCTCTTTCACTCATCCACTGTATATTTAATTATTTATACATAGTTGAACAACTTCAACAAGAGAGATTGAGAGAAACCCACATTGGTCTCACCTCAGAGGGGAAATATCCCTTCTCAACAGGTAGTAGGGGAAATTGAACTGGAGTCCTACCCATTCCAGGTGAGAGCTACTAGGCTAAAGGTTATAAGGGAGGTCCTCCTTCTGCCCTACTTACACACATCAGCTTTTTGGACCCCTCAGGTGAGACAGGTGGTTGAACTCTTAGTTTTAGACTCCTGCTGGTTCTTAGGCAAGAGATAGCAATCTGAGTGCTTGCCTGAGGCAGCAGTGCACATGGCCACTGGCAGAAACTTAGGGGCCTTTTGGACCTTCACAGCAAAAATTTAGGCACTAGGAAATTTAAGCACCTCCAGAGTTGGGCAACAGTTGAGTATGGGTTTTGTGAATGCCAGTGATGCTTAATTTTGGACCTTAAGTGCCTAACATGGAAGTTAGGTGTGAATCTGACCCACACTTATAAACAAATAATATTCCCAAAGATTAAAAAAATATGTATATATAGTATATACTAGTAAACTGTAGCTTGACCCTTAGTACCTGGAGCCATAGAACTAGATACTCCTGTTAAATTGAATATACACAGCAGTGGTGGTTATTAAAAAGTACAGTAGCAAGGAAGTCATTAAAGTGTGAAATTATAGCAGCAGCAGCTAAAAATGTAATACACACTTAGTCACAAAGGTGAGATCAACACCAGCAGGAAACCTACTGCAAGAAGCTTTAGTTTTCTGGGAGGAAATATCTGCATGTAATTCTGCAGTAAAGAGAATTTATAGTTTATCTATTTAAATAATCTGTCAGATTTACCATTAAGAAGTTGTGCAGTTCTGATCATGTTCAGTCCTGTGTGCCACTAGTTAGATGCACAGAAAAGAAATGGGGGGTGGGGGTGTTTCCCATACCTCCTATTTGTATGCAACCCCAAACCCACCTACAATAGCAATTTCATTTAGCAGGCATACTATTTGCATCCTGGCAACCCATTACAGTTCGTATGAAGAAAAATGCAACCCCCAAACACCTTTAACCTGTTAGTCCTTAACTGCATGGCACTGCATTTTAACCTATTGGATCTTGTGTTCCATCGCTCTAAGATCAACAGACATTTAATATTCATCAGTCTGAATAATGTCAGGGATAAGCGCTATTCAGCCCCTGCGTTTGAGACACTGAAACCAGTAGTAATATTATAATACTGTTTGTTGTCTCTTTTAGCAACAGATAAAGTTCATTACTAATCAAATTAGCTTCTAAATTACTGATGCTGAGCCATAAGTAATTGGAATAAAGTGAAATGTTCACAGATATTTTTCAATTGTTCTTTTTAATGTGCTAGCCACTTCAAATGGGAAGAAGTTATATAACTCAAGGAACATTTTTGTTTTTTCCCCCCCCTGTGTTTTCATACTGGATGCCAGCAGTTATAGAACCTTGAGCTGTAATCCCATCTGATCTTATAAATTAAGAACCAGGTAAGGCTTTGTTAGCCCCAATGTGGGAGACTTCCAAAGAAAGACTGTGTGTTTCATAAAGTGGTGCTAGTGATTCAGTAACTGGCACTCTTCTCACTGAGTGATTACTGAACAAGCGCCCCAACATATTTCTAGCAGTCACAATGCTGCTGTTGGTTTCATATTTCTCACATGGTGTAAAAACATGATGTTGACCAATTGTGGGCATTAAAAATGTAACAACACTTTCCAGAAGACCAAGTTTGTTAAAACCTGGTGTTCTGAAAATCTTCCAGTGCGTAATTTACATTCCACTCATTTAAAACTCCCTCTGCAGTTTTCCTTGTACTATATTCTCCACTTCATATACTGCTGATTGTGACACACAGACTAGCTTGCTGTCTCCTGCCCCCATAGCACATGAATGCATCAGAGGGCAGGATCTAGTCCACGGCTGGAAGTGAGTTTGTCGAGTATGAGAAGTACTTTGGGATCCTTCTGGCTGAAAGGTTGTGCTATAAAAATCACTTGTTAGCTTTTATAGTACATGTTTAAAAAACAAGGTGCTCTAATGTTGTTACATCAGATCTTAGTCACATGCAGTGATAAAAGAAGGGATGCATCCCATTAAACTACTTATGGAAAGCAGCAGCACCTGTGACAAAGAACTAAACTTCTGCCATCCTCTCTAATTAGCTGTTCTGGGAAGAAGCAGCTTTCAAAGTAAATTAAATCTACAAGAGGCTGTTCAAGCTTCAGATCCAACCACAGGGACAGTAATGCAGGTGACATAGGAATTTGCTCAATTTTCTGTACATCTGTTCAGTTTCCCACTGTTTTATGCTATGCTAGAATAAACCGTATTCCATTTCTCTGCAGTAAAACTAGCATACAAAACTCAAATGATAAAATGCCTTTACTGCAAAGTAGTACAGAATAAATTACACAGAGTATATTTTTTTCAGAAAAACTAAATCTTGTTAGATACATGATGGTGTTGATCCTACTTTTGACTCCATTTGTATGAAATATTTACCTTCTGCTTCCTGAATTCCATATTTTAATGAGTGCCATGCTATTTTTCACTAACCCCCATTGCTTTGTACTGTACATGTGGTTTAAAAGAAATGGCAGGAATTAGTGTTTCCCTTACCACATATCAAATACATTGGTACTTTATCAGTACGGATGTTTGGGTAGGCTGAGTTAAATAATAGTACTTATGTATAATTATGTTTCAAGGTAGATGTTAAAAAATACAAAAAGCAGAATGATAGAAAATCCAATATCTTTCAAAACAAACTCTCTCTTTAAAAGGTATTCTAGCATTATTGTTTTCAAAGAGGATAGGATTAAATCATCTTTTCTCTTGTATATTTCACTTGTATCACAGGAGTAGACTATGGCATGCCCATTTAGAGCAATAAATCGGTGTAAGGAGTCCTTTCACTCCCCCTATGCTAGCTTTACATACTATAGTAAAAGCTGTTTTATCCGGCATGTTGGGGGAATGGGGAGGGGGATGCCAGTAAGTGAAAAATGCCAGTTAACTAAGAGGGAGGGCGTTTGGGTTTGGGGCTCATGGTTGGGGCATGGGAGGGGGCTCGAGGTGTCAAATCCAGGGGCGCTCACCTCTGGCTGCTCCCTGCAAGAAGCGACCTGTCCCAGCTGCTCCTAGGCAGAGGCACGGCAGACTGCTCTGCGCGCTGCCCCCACCCTGTCCAGAGCACTGGTTCCCCAGCTCCCATTGGCCGGGAACCGCAGCGAATAGGAGCTGCGGGGACAGCACCTGTAGGCAGAGGCAGTGTGCAGAGCCGCCTGCCATTCCTCCGCCCAGGAGCAGCTGGGACAGGTTGCCGCTTGCAGGGAGGCGCCTGAAGTCAGCAACCCCAGATCTGGACCCTCACACCCTCTCCTGCGCCCCAACCCACTGCCCTGAGCCCCCTTCCACACCCAACTCCCTCCCAGAGCCCACACTCCGCATCCCCTCCAGTGCCCCATCCCTCTGCCGGCCCCGCACCAACCAGACTATAAACCAACTTTCAATGAAGATGAGAAATGCCAGTTTATAGTGCTTTCTAGTTGGTGAAGTGCTGGATAAAACAGCTTTTACTGTATATAGGTTGAAGCACAGAAGGGAGTACAGCCTCAACATCTCCCATGCAGATGGGAGGGGAGTAGGTAGAAAAGGACAGGGAACATATCTTCCAACACACCAGCCAATGTAACTTCACTGGTGCAGCAGGAACTCATGAAGGCCAAGTCTATAACAGGGTTCAAAAAAGAACTAAATAAATTCATGCAGGATAGGTCCATCCATGGCCAGGATGGGCAGAGATGATGTCCTTAGCTTCTATTGGCCAGAAGCTAGGAATGGGCAACAGGGAATGGATCACTTGATGATTGTCTGTTCTGTTCATTCCCTCTGGGGCACCTGGTATTGGCTGCTCTCAGAAAACAGGATACTGGGCAAGATCAGTGGTAGTCAAACTGGGGGTCGTGACCCCTCAGGGGGTCATGAAGTTATTACATGAGAGTCTTGAGCGGTCAACCTCCACCCCAAACCCTGCTTTCCCTCCAACATTTATAATGGTGTTAAATATATAAAGAGTATTTTTAAATTTATAAAGGGGGATCGCACTCAGAGGCTTGCTATGTGGGAGGGGTCACCAGTAAAAAAGTTTGAGAGCCACTGGGCTAGATAGATCTCTGGTCTGACCCAGTCTGGCCGTTCTTATGTTCATTGTGCTAGGCATAGGGCTGGCACAAGGTATGCTCCCAAAGAGCAGGGGGAATGTGGGAGGCAGGTCATGACTTTGAATCCTGCTTTCTGGTCTGTTTCCAGAGGAGTACAACTACATGCTGCTCCATGCATAGGACAGATTGTAAAAATAACAACCTTGCCCCTGACATTTAGCTGCTCTTATTTGGTATTCTCTTTTGTAGGTATTGGTCTACTAATATCCCCTTAACAGCATTGTTTGGCATAATTAAATTATGCAAGAGGTTTTCAATACATTTCAGGAAACAAAATTCAAAAGCAACTGGAAAAGGATCGCAGAAGAAACTGAAATGGTTAAAATGGAAAAATAGAATTATCCTGACCTGCCTATTATCCTCCTGTAGTTAAGTCCTGGAATGAACCTTATTTCACAAAATACATGAATAAATATAACATTTCTACTTTTTATCCTCTAGACAATAGAACAAGTAGAATAGTATCTACTAATACTTGTGTATAAATGTATTAATTATAGGAATGTCCTTTTCCCCTTAACCAACACTGTTGACTCAATGCAAAGAAGAAATCATTTTTGCTTTGGTATGTTTTACTTTGTCCTATAAACTCTGTCACAATCACAAAAAGGCCCCAAGTAGAAAAAAAGGTAACTGAAGCTTCTGATTGGTTGAATTGTTATTTGTCTACAGTCTCATTCTTTTGTTTAAAGGTCTCACAGTTAACTTTCAAGTAACATTTCAATACATAAGAACAAAGGAAAATATGGTCTCTCAACCTGCTAGATTGAGCTTACAGCATTAAACTGTATCTACACTGGCGTTGATATAAACTTGTTTCGAAAACACCATTTAACTAGTTCAATTGAGCTAATTTGATTAAGGGGAAAAGGGGTTTTCCGCCCACACTATACAAGGCTTTCACATATAACCTAAGTTCCTTTATTGACAGGGTTGCTGGTGTAGTGGATGGGGAGAAACTGTAGATGTGATATATCTGGATTTTAGTAAGGCTGTTGACTGTCTCACATACCTTTCTCTTAATGAAGCTAAAGAAATGTGGTCTAGATGAAATTACTATCAGATGGGGTGTGCTTGATAGACCGTACTCAAAAAGCAGTTATCAATGGTTTGCTGGCAAACTGGGGTGGGGGGGCAGCAGGGAGATGTATTCAGTGGGGTACCGCAGGGGTCTGTCTTATGTACAGTACTATTCAATATTTTCACTAATGTCTTGGATAATGAAGCAGAGAGTATGCTTATAAAATTTGCAGACAACACCAAGCTGGGAGGGGTTGCAAGCACCTTGGGGGACAGGATTAGCATTCAAAATGCCCTTGAGAAATTGGAGAACTGGTCTGAAATCAGCAAAATGAAATTCAGTAAAGACAGGTGCAAATAATTACACCTAGGCAGGAAAAATCAAATACACAACTATAAAATGGGAAATAAGTTTCTAGGCAGTAGTGCTTCTGAAAAGGATCTGAGGGATATAATTGCTCACAATTTGAATGAGAGTCAACATAATGCAGTTGCAAAAGAGGTTAATATTCTGAGTATATTAACAGGAATGGTGTATGTAGACACAGGAGGTAATTGTTTCATTTTACTGGGCACTGGTGAGGCCTCAGCTGCCGTAGTGTGTCAAATTTGAGGCACCACACTTCAAAAAAAAGATGTGGATAAATTGGTGAGAGTACAAGATTTATCTTAAAGATCTAGAAAAAACATTGCCTATTAGGAAAGGTTAAAAAAAAAAAAAACAACAAAACAAAAAAACCTTCTAGTTAGTACTGAGAAAAGATGACTGAAGAGTGAACCAGTAACAGCCTCCAGACAAAGGATTTTATAAATTATTTTATATTCCCACTGAAGGTAGGTCAAGTAGTAATCAGCTTAATCTGCAGCAAGGAAGATATAGGGTAGATATTAGGGAAAAAAAAAAAACTTTCAAACTACAAATATAGTTAAGCACTGGAATAATTTTTCACGGGAGGTTGTGGAATCCCCATCATTGGAGGTTTGTAAGAACAGGTTAGACAAACTGTCAGGGATGATTTAAGTATATTTGGCCCCCCTTAAGTGCAGGGGACTGGACTAGATGACCTCTCAAGGTCCCCTCCAGCCCTAAATCTCTGTAATTCTATAAACATATTTAATACCATCTCTTCAGAAAAAGCTTTGCTTTTTATAACAATATCACATTGTGATAAAGAGTGAATTCCATCAAACTTTTCTTAGCCGGATTAATTTGCAACACAAAAGTAGACTTCTAGTGGTTATGTTAGCGTCTATTTCTTCTGTAAGTGTGAAACTGACACATCATACTTTTATATCTTCTTACTGAAAAAAATTCACTGTCAGTTTGTTAGCACATTCACACATGATAAAAATTGAATAAGTGCACAATATATTTTAGCACTTACATTCTTTTAATTCAATACCTATTGTAGTTTTACAGAACAGATACTACAGGGTCTCATTTGAAAATTCATGTTATCAAAAGCATAATTTGGTTATATACAGTAAACATAGTTGGGGAGTTGTTTTCTTCATGCAACAAAGACAAAATTGAAATATTTCAACTAATCCCTCAAGGACACCTGAATAAAAAGCTGCTACAAACAGCGAGTGTATCTAGGTGAATTTGAATGGCTAATCAGTACTGGCTACAGAACACAGTTATGAGTGCACCTTTGTTGTTTAAAGCAATAATGCTATCATGGAATATTCACTGATACTTACGATCACTACCATTATTAAATTTTGATGTAATCTGAATACTGACTAGATCAGCAGTACTTCGGAGATATCTATATATATAAAAAAATATTGCTCTAGGAAGAATTAACGAATCTTTTCTATCTAATTGCAAGGCACATATATGATGGTTCCAAAAGGATTAGCATGTAAGCACTTTTTCCTTCCTTTTTACTGTGCAAAAAAGGCTACCCACAAAATATATTTCATTAAAAAACATCTTCAAGGCATAGGGTCAACTCTATTACTGATTTAACTCCATTGACATCAAAAGGCTTACACCAGAGATGAATTTGGCTCACAGTGTCCACCACTGGCATGTTTTTCAGTGGGAATAAAATTTCCTGAACTCTGGATAGAAATGTAACAGTAGTGCAACATATGTTATATCAAGTCATTTGACAGCTACCTGTATTTGGTATTACAGTTGTTTAGGAGATCATCTGAAAAACAGCAATTCTCAGAAACATTAATGAAGTAATGTTTGCTACATAATGTGAATATGCATGATTACTATCCTAAAATTTAACTTTTTTCCTTATGCATTTATATTAGCTATTTTTATCATTGTCAGTTTAAGGTTTCTGTTTTCGTATTTGTTGTTTTCTGAAGCATCTGGGTACATGCATATGTGCAAAAAGGAAAAAATAATTTCAACACGACTACCTTTATATATAAATAAATTTGCAGGGAAGAATGTGTGTGTTTTAGGAATAATAATATTGCCAAACAACAGTTTTTCATATTTTTCGCATCACCAAAGTACTAGTGCTGAGGGGAGGGGAATATTCTGATTAAATTAGAAATGATAATTAAGTATAAATGAATATTCAGTGACAGCATTACTGCTTTGAACAACAAAGGCACATTCAACATTTCATAAGTCCATGTAAAGGAGAACCTGTCCATTGTTGTAGGTGCTTCTTAATACATTTTAGAAATACCAAATAGACCATACCAGGAAACTCCCTTAACCTAACAATTAATATAAATCTTATCCCCTGGGCTAAAACCATATAACTGATTTTTATGATCTCCCACCACAGTCCTCTCAATCTCTCTCCAATTTAGGACAGAAAAGGTTTATTTTAGCATGTCCTGAAGGTTGCTAGAGCGGGACTGTTTTGCACCAAGGTAGGGAGTGAATTTCAAAGCTCCTGGACTGTCATAGAGAACATCACATCAGCTACCTTTCTTATATGAATGGAGTTAAAGCTCAGATGCCCTGCTAATCTCAGATGTGACACTGTGGCAGGAGAAGTCAGACGGCCTATCAGGTAAGTAGGTCCTCTGTGATTTAAGGATTTATAGGCCAAGACTACTGCCTTATATTCTACTTGGTACTTGATAGGTAGCCAGTGCTGATCCAAAAGAAAGGGTACAATATGCTTCCAGAAAGATATACCCTGTAACGAATAAGCTGCCAAATTCTGCACCCATTTCAGTTTCTCATAGATGCAAGATGTAGCCCCATATAGAGCATACTGCAATAGTCTAATCTGGAGGTGACAAAGGGTCAGATGACATTTGCAAGGTCTGTGCGCATGGGCACACGTATGCAATGCAGGACAGATCCATGTACATGAATCCCTACCCCTATTATTCCACTTGTTTATTATTATTAATTATTATTATTATTTTAATTCCAGGATTTTTTCTCTTAAAATTTTAAACTGTTTGTACAAAGATAAAATTTGTTTTCTTATTTTCCTCTCTGAAGCAAATATCCATCACACTCTGGGTTTGAAAATCAGAGTCACACATATTAAAGGGGTAATGGAGCCCTTAATGTTTGGGCTTCAGGGACCCTATTATATATTTTCACCCATCTGCATCAGTTCAGAAATGCTAATGGGATACCAAATGTATACTCAAGTTGAGAATTTTTGAATCTCAATTTATAATTAGCCTGTGGAAATCAATCTTCATGTTTTCTTGATTGAGACACAGATCATGCTATGGGGAAAAACATCCAGGCTTGCTCTGCTCAAGGACACAGTCAGTGTTTAGATATATTGGCCAGTTAAAAGAGTATCCAGAATTCCATTGCCCATCCTAAAGCAAAGGCTTGTAGCCTGTGTACCACTACATTACAGTGCAACATTTCACTATGCTTCAACTTCGCTGCTTCAAAGAGCTTCCCTGGAACATTGCTCTTCAACTCTGCTCTGAGGAGCAAGGAGAATGACTGAGGGATGAATGCTTTAAGAACATCAGCAGCAATTCCAAAGCGACTGTGCTTTGTAATTATTGTGATAAGTACAAAATAAAAAGGGGTGTTGTGATGTTACTGATTAAATGCTGCTTCAAGGTCCTTTATACCACTTCAGCAGTGCCTTTAAGCACAGTAATGTTGCACAAACAATTCAAAGCCACATCAATACAACAGCAACAGAGGCTCACAGTCACATAGAAGCAATAATGAGGAATGACATTCCTCAACAGTAAAATGAGATCAAAACTGTTGCAGTCATTCTCAAGCTTTTCTGATTCTCCTTAGTCAGCTATTGCAGTTACCAGGTTAGTATTTGAGCAGTAACAGGAAATATGGAATGAAGACAATGATGTTTCCTTTTGGAAAGCAAGGACTGTATATGCTTAGGAGACCATATATTTATCTGTGTACCTACATTTATGCAAGATACTGTATAAAAATGTAATAGATCTCTCTAAAATAAATCACAAGCAGCCAGGGGAGGCTGGCATGAAATTGACTTAAAATAAATACATATTAAATGTGCAATGATACTAAAACTTCAATTGTCAGGATGCCACTTGGCCAAAACAGAGCTGCCAAATATGTTGAATATCAACTACAAAGACCCTGTGGAAAATCCTATTTTTCATACATATCAACAATTTACAGTGATATTAAGCCATGCTTAGTTCAGTAATAATGACTATCTGAGCTATATGGAAAGAGCACCAAATATTTACACTGTATTTGTCACCCAAAGGAAGTTGTCTAAGTGTTCACTGAACTACAAACTACTAATTTGTTATGCAAAATATTTATGCCTCCGCAGATCATAAGCTGGCTAAATCTAGTCCTCCAGTACAATTTTGTAGAAATTGAGGCGTTGCTGCTATTGAGGTGATGCAGCTCAATGTACAAACCCACTGTCTGCTTTTACAAAGAGTTCGTATAACATTTTAAATAAATCCTATATGCCACTGAATTTATCCTGAACAATATAGGCATATTTTTCTCTGATGAAATTCTCTCTGATCTGGATTAGGTTTCTGAAATCAGATGGTACAGAGATGAAATCTAAGCAAACTAAAATAATCTTTGATAAGTTTCATGTTGTTATGGAATAAGTTTTTGTTTATTTTTTCTTTAAATACCTGTCTCTGCATGTTGAACACGTTTTTGTGTATAATGAAGTACAATTTGCAGAATCAGATGCAAAATGTTAGACGTCTAAATCTAAGAGCCAAGTTCTACTGTACTTACAGGAGGAAAACTCATTAAAGTCATTAGAAATTTTCTTCTAGTAAGGGCAGCAGCATATGGCACTAAAATACAAAGGTGAACGCTTAGTACAACATAAGCTATCAGATCTGAAACAGCAAATATTTTGTTCAACAATTATTTCAAAAATAACCATTTTCACTGAACAGGCTCAGATCATAGATATTGCTTCAGATTTTTTGTAAAACTCAGCTTTCTGATTCATAAGTAACATAAATCCAGGCTGAAATTTGTAATTTTTAAACTGTATTAGTGTTTTTTTGTTTTTTTTTTCCAATCAGTCAGACACAAAACTTTGTTTCATGATATTAGTAAGAAAAATAAAGTCACCCCCTTGGGTTGAAAAGCTATCAGCAGCACAGGAAAAGCGCTTGGAATCAGTCAAATTCACTTGGCATTGCATGAATTATTGCTGCTCTGCACCATTTGTGACAGTCCAGCAGTTAAACAAGACTTTCTGTGGAGCTGGATTACTGCTGAGTGAGCTTCATCTAGGACCCACTCCCGCTGTCCCTTTGATTACCACTCCCCATTCTGTCAGAAGCACCTGGGCAGGACCTAGAGCTGAATACCAATCAGAGGGTGATCCTTCTGACTACTGCTCTGCCCCACAGGCTCTAGGAGCAAAGTTCAAGTCACAGAGGCAGATCAGCAGAACTGAGAGACCAGCACTCAACAATTTAATGGAAAGTTAAGAAAGCCATGTGATTTCTCCAATAGAACAAACTGCTTCTCCTTAACTACTCATAATCAACAAATAAAGCAACATGCCCACACAAGCAACATTTAAGGAATGTATTTTTAAAAATATATAAGTAACAGAGTAAATAATATATTTATGAGTAGAATCAGTGCCTATAAAATCCAATAGGAATATTCTTGTATTTAAACTTAGACATGTGTCCAAGTATCTTGTTGAATCAGGGCCCATATGATTTATTTTATTCATTGTCCTCCCAATATTTTCCTATTCACTTTGTCTGCATTGTGTCATACATAAACATACAATGCAAACTCTCTGGGGCAGGAACTTCCCCTTTATTCATTTGTATGGCAT
Source organism: Malaclemys terrapin pileata (assembly GCF_027887155.1). NCBI lineage: Eukaryota > Metazoa > Chordata > Testudines > Emydidae > Malaclemys > Malaclemys terrapin. The sequence goes on along the minus strand of NC_071509.1, from coordinate 39,131,017 downwards.
ACAACTTTATTTATATAACCCCCAAGGTACATATTATAGAATAATAAAACAACAGTATGAAGAGATTTGGAAAAAAGTTACTGTGAAAAAACTAGTCATTGTTTTGAAATTCAGTATTTTGGCAACTTCTATTGTATCTATCCCAGACTGTAAGGAAAGAAAAAAAAAAGTACAAAGATGCATTATATAGTGGGCTGTTTATTTGCTTATAGAATATATTTTTTTCTTTTAATTTTCATTCATCACAAAATTCAAAAGACTTTATAATTGCTATACATCTACTATGGTATATGTGGCTTACTCCAAGTGTCTTTCCAAGTGTCTAATGTGTTCAGAAGTGTTAACATCTAGGAACTAAACCTAAGCCTGTTTTCTTCTTTTAACCATCCCTCCTACTGACTAACAGAATTCTGCATCACCACACAATTCCTCTCTGAAAGAGATGACTTAACAAAAGGGCTTTGTTTTAGGTTAAAAAAATTAAATCCTAAAGCAACAAAAACAAGATGTGTTTTTTGTCTCAAAAATGGTCCTGGCCTGTAATCTTTTGTTCTAAAAGTGAGAGTTTATATCGAGCAGATTAACCTGAATTATTATGGTTACTGTGCTGAAATATCTCCAGCTCGCTTTGACTAAAGCAGTATAAATAATGTTTCCAATTTGTTTCCATTCATTTGAAGACAAAAAAATTACACTTCACATTCTTTTTCAGTAACTGGTTAAATGTTAACAACATAATGATTTTACTTAAAGGCCTCCACAGTTTAAATGTAATCCTTATACTAGTGACACTTATATCAGTTTGACAGTAAGGGGTGAGGGTGGTAGTCTTTGCAAGTGGTTACTTTTATTTGTTGTTTTTCATATCAGTATCAGTGATACTTCCTAGAGGTGATGGACCCAGAACAGACCTGCTGGGGAAAATCACAGTGGGGTGCAGAAGGACACCCAGCCTGAACCCCTGGTCTGGAGGGAGAGAGACTTGGGTCTCTGCCCAAGGGAGGTGACAGCTGTGAGCCCGAATCCTTAAATGGGTGCCCTCAAAAGATGCCGAAAAGGGGATGGACGTGGAGTAAAAGTGCAGCTAACCCTGAAACAGAGATATCTAACACCACTGATAACACAGGCCACTTACTTTAGATAACCAAGTTTGAAAAGTACGGGCTCAGTTTTCCTTCTTAAAATGAGGGTAATACTTCCATACTTCACAGGGAGCTGTGAGATTTAAATTCCTTGTTTATGTGCTTGAGATCATTTGATGGAAAACAGTAAATGTTCGGATTCAAAGCTCACTGAAGTCAGTTGGAATTACTCCATTTCATTGAATTCAATAGGGTTTGAATCCTTAAGTATAATAAAAATGACGTATCAGCCCTGATTCAGCAAGTTCCTTAACCATGCATCTAATTTTAAGCATGAGTAGTCCCCTTGATGAAGCCAGGCTGACACTCTTACACTATTTTTGACATGAACATGTCTCTAAAAATTATCAAGGCATTCTTTTATAAGAGCAACATTACACTTCTTATATGTTTTGGCACATGCATATTTCTATACTACAGTGTAATGGGTTCCAATTCACCTCTGCCACTGCATTATTGTGCAAACTTGAGCAAGTCACTTGTTTTACAGAATAAAGCACAGCCACATTTGTAAAACTCCTTATAAGTGCTAACTATTTAATAACATTAATAATTATTACTACAAATAATAATTTGTAAAGGGCTTTAAGATGAAATTAGAGCTGGAGAAACTTTGATGGAACTATATGCCATCAGAATATGTTGTTTCATTAAAACAGAAATGCTTTGGCAAATTGAGATGATTTCACTGGAATTAAAAACTCTCGTCCTGTTCTGACATTGTTGGAATGAAACATTTCAATATTTTTATTTTGAAATGAGCGGTTTTGTAATTGTATTATAATGTACAAAAATTAAAAAATAAAAATGGAAGCACATTTTGTCTAAATGATGTATTTCAAACAACCCTAAATAAATAAACAAACAATCAGAATTTTTCTTTGCCGTGACTTAACCAAAATTTTTTGGTTTTCACTCTGATTTAGAATAAAGCCAAATATAGGAATCTAAAAATCCTTTGCAAAATAGAATTTCCATCCTCCACACAATGTTACAACATAAGTACCAAGGATTACTGACTATCATTAATGCTTGAACAATGTTTTGAAGATGGAAAGTGTTCTACAATTGGTTAAGGGTCAATTTTACCTTTTAATGACCATTTAACCTCCTTATGTCAAGGTTGGATTTGATCCTATTGAGACACTACTAAACAAACAAGGATGTTCTTTGCACTGGAAAAATACTCAGATGCTTGGAAGTCTTATGTAAATAATAAATAGCACACATGATATTTTGCCTATTGCCTCATCAGAAGACTACATTCCTACTATAAATTCTGCATATATTTATAACATATGAAGTAGGATAAGATTCTATGTTTACATTTTAATAGATCTACCTGACAAAAATATGTGACAGTAAGACTTCTAAATCATAAAAAAATCCTTAACACCTACACTTGTGTACTTGAAATAGACTTAAAACAGCTAACATGATAACGTCATTAGCTGCCCCATAGTTAAGGATCTTTGAGTGCAAATCTCAATATAATGATTAAAGACATGATTCAGTTCCTGTTAAAGGCTATGGAAAGACTCAATGGGAGTTGGATCAGGCCCTAAAATCCCCCCATTTCACAATTTACTGGTTGAATGCAGTTTCCAAATTTCATAGAAAATTCAGTTGCCGTATATGATTTTTAAAGCAAATTACTTCCCCCCCCCACCCAGTGAAAATGCTGCTCCCTTCTGAAATTATGCTCTGTTTCCTCAATACCTCCATTGTGAGTACAGTGGCTGTTTTGTTAGGGAACCCAATCTCCAAACTTTACACCCATTCTGCTAACTCCTCAGATATTAGCCAGATTTGAAATAAAAAAAAAAAAAAAAAAAAAACAACAACACACACACAAAGAGATCTTTCACTTATTCCTGATTCCTTTTTAAAATATGCTAATATTAGTTTTAAAAAAACAGCCCTGTTCCAACAACAACTTCCATTTTCCAGCACTGCAGCCAGTGTCCGAGACTCAGCCTCTTTGCTCTTAACATAAAACATGGGAGCTAAGTATGCAGACAGGGCAACAGGGCAGTTGGAAGCATGCCGTGGGGAAGATATGTGGATCTGGGAGGCTTATCGGGCACGAGCAGATATTGAGACACAAACCAAGTGAATGGGACTTGCAGAGCATAAGAGGTTGAGCAATGATGTGCATGTGGGAAAGGACTAAAGTAGGGTTACCATACGTCCTCTTTTTCCTGGACACGTCCTGCTTTTCGGCACTCAAACCCCCATCCGGGGGGAATTGCCAAAAAGCCGAACATGTCCGGGAAAATGGCGGCTCTGCTCCTCCCCTGACTCTTCGTCTCTGTTTAAGAGCTGAGCTGCCCGAGCGCTATGGGTTTCAGGCAGCCCCCTTGCCTCCGGACCCCAGCCACCAGCCGGGCACTTCCCCTCCCGGGTTCCGGTGGCGCAGGGTCCGGAGGCATGGGGGCTGCCCGAAGCCGGTAGCGCTGGGGCAGCTCGGCTAAGAGTCAGGGGAGGAGCAGAGCCGCCGCGGCTGGAGGCTCTGCTCCTCCCCTGACTCTTCGGCTCTGTTTAAGAGCCGAGCTGCCCCAGCGCTACCGGCTTCGGGCAGCCCCATGCCTCCGGACCCTGCGCTGCCGGAGCCCTGGAGGGGAAGTGCCCGGATGGGGGCACAGGGTCCGGAGGCAAGGGGGCTGCCCGAAGCCCAAGCGCTACCGGCTTCACGGTTTGCCGGGCAGCCTCCAGACTCTGCGCCCCGGCTGGGCGCTTCCCCTCCCGGGCTCCAGCTGTGCTGGGGAAGCGCCGGCTGGGGGCGCAGGGTCTGGGGGCTGCCCGACAAAGACAGTAGCGCTTGGGCAGCCCTTTCTGCGTGGCTGGGAGTGGGAGGGAGGAGGGGGCGGAGTTAGGGCAGGGAAGGGGCAGAGTTGAGGTGGGGCTGGGGAAATGGGCGGGACCAGGGCTCATGGAGGGTCCTCTTTTTTTTATTTGCTAGATATGGTAACCCTAGCTAAAGAAAAGCAGAGACTTTTCTACAGCAAGCTAGGTCAGAGGGTGTCCGTGGATATACAAAGCACCTGCAGCGCATAGCTTTAGCTCCCTGGTGTTTCAAGTAGCAGCACCAGGTATATCAAGTGTCTCTCCACCAAGGGAGCAGCACATCATGTTGTGTCAGGTAACAGAGGCTCCAATACTGGGAGGGTCTCCCAAGCACTGATCTGTTGCAGAACCACTGGGCTCTCCCACCCATTCCAGACCAACGCTTTGACTCCAGGCTTTCTTAACCAGTACCCTCTTCCTGGTCATAACCCCTCACATTCCCTGATTATGCCTCTTATACCCCTACACAATTTCCCAACTCCTCACAACTGTCCCTGCCCCCAAGACTTTCCACCCTTCTCTTTCCACCAAACAATACCCCTTTTCTCCCTCTTGTTCCCTCACAGTCCTTCCAATCATATTTCTCACACTCATATCCTCAGTCCCTACCAGGTCCCCCTACTTACCACATTCCAAGTTTAAGCTATTATATACATCCGATTTCTAATATTACACATATCCATGTTTATGTTGATCACTGTTTATAGCTGAACATGATGGTGGAGGAAGGAGACACATTATGTCTTGTGCACGTAGTGTGTGCGCCAGATAATATGGAGAAGGGAAATAATTACTAAAAGGGTTGGGTGCAGACTTCAGTGATTAGCTCACTTTTTATGGTTGTGGTATGTGCAATTGAGCCACACTAAGGTTTTTGTTTTGGGGCTATTGCACAACAACTGTCCTGTGCACCGTCTTATCACGACGTGCAGACCAGAATCCAGAACAGCTAGGCTTTATTCATTTGCGTGACAAAGCAAACGGTAGTTTTATAGAGTTTATGCATTCCAATTTGCTGACAACAAGAGACGGGGCATGAGGTTAGAGCTATTATTTAAAAGATTTTGTTCAGTACTACTGTCATTTACCAGTTGCACATACATATACAGAAACATATGAACACCCACATATAGAATGAATATAAAGTTGTTCATTATGCTGAGGGAGGCTCTTTCCCAAGTAAGAGGGAAAAAAAAAAAAAAAGTATGGCATTTTTTTCTGATTCATGATCCTTCCAATGCTAATATTTTATATATTGCTAAGAGTGTACATGTACAGAATATATATATTTATATTTACACACATTTGGAACAGATAACATTCCATATTTTACAGATTTTTACATTTAGTTAAGAAATTTCTAGATAAAGTTAAATTTTCTTTAGTTTCTTAGACACAGGGTTTTGGGGGGGGGGGGGGCAGATTTTGATCCTCTTACTCTCACCGAATGACGCCTTACTACCAGTAACATCATAGAGTAATGCAATACTCATTATGAATGAGGATGACTTAGCTTGAAATCTCTTTAATTCAGAGAATATCCTTTACTGTATATTTTTCCAGGCCCTTGCACACTCCTGCAGCCTGTAAGTGCAACTGTAATTCAAATAAGAAATACTACTGCATTTAATTAATATTATTTTCCAGTTGTGCCCACTTTACAAAAACCAAAGGTGGCAATGTTTTTGCTCCAAAGAGCTTAGTAGCAGAAGAAATATTAAATAATGCTTCCAGAAACATTTTTAAGCAATGCTTCTCTTAGAGCTCCTCTTTTCTACTCAAAGCCCATTGGGTTAAAACAAATTAGTCTAGCTTAAGAAACAACATACTTTAAAACACGAAGTAACAGATTTACTTTCATATAGAAAATATACACGGGCTGCAGATATCTTTCTGAGGGAGCAGGACAGTAGGTATTTGCTAGGTTCCAATTTTTGTGCTTTAATATTTTGAGTTTTCTTTTCATCTGTGCACAGCGAGGCTACATTCTTATCTCACTAACAATTCTGAAAACCCTATTAACTTCAACAGTTCCTGAGACATAAAAGCGGTCCATCCATGGCTAGTCTCTTAAACTAGGGCCCAAAAGTGGCAAGGGAAAAGGACTGAGACACTGACATTTTAATGCTCAGAAGGAGATACATTTTAAAAATCCTATTTTTAGGATTCATATTTTATAAAACACAGACCTTGATGTTAATAGATAACCACTGATTTTCAACAGATGGGGATCTGAACCAAAACATTCTGCTTTATGCAGATGAGACTTAAGGACCTGTTACAGTGAGATAATTTCCTGGAAGGTGCATAGCATGTTTAATTCCCATTAAGCTGAAACTAGAGACAAAAGTGCTGAATACTTCACAGAAGGTGCTCAACACCTTTGCTGAGTATCAATTTTTGCTGAGGAATATTGTTTGATCTGTTCAGAACAGGATCTTTTAAGGACCATACAAGGTCTGAAATCCATTTTTGTGAAGTAACCTATGTTTCTACAGTATAACTGAGGGATACAGAGAACACAGTTCTTCATCACAAGTGCCATGCCCTAGAACATGGTGGAATTTAGCAAGGTAGAAGGGATGGAAGAGGAAGTTTCCCCTTATATTCTTATCTCCAAACTTGGAAAGTCCTCTGGACGGCTTGCAGTGTAAAATTCCACTCTTGGCATCTCTAATGCACATGGTCAACATCTGTGATTTGTGCAAGGCATTATTCAAGTCAGCATTTGTGTACGTTTAATATTTTCTCCCAGAGCAGTAACAAAATACCCAGAAAAGGAAATCAATACACTCACCCTCAAAGTGGGCCCTTCTAGTTACAATAATCATGCTTTAGACTTGTTTAGGGTTACCATACGTCCTCTTTTTCCCGGACATGTCCGGCTTTTCGGCACTCAAACCCCCGTCCGGGGGGAATTGCCAAAAAGCGGAACATGTCCGGGAAAATGGCGGCTCTGTTTAAGAGCCGGGCTGCCTGAACGCTACCGGCTTCGGGCAGCCCCGTGCCTCCAGACCCGGCACCGCCGGAGCCCGGGAGGGGAAGTGCCCGGCTGGGGGCGCAGGGTCCCCAGGCACGGGGGCTGCCCGAAGCCGGTAGCGCTCCGGCAGCCCGGCTCTTAAACAGAGCCGAAGAGTCGGGGAGGAGCAGAGCCGCGGCGGCTGGAGCCTCCAGCCCCCGGGACTCTGTGTAACTGACACAGTGTCAGTTACACAGAGCCCTAGCCGCTGGAGGCTCTGTTTAAGAATGGGGCTGCCCGAGAGCTACTGGCTTCGGGCAGCCCCCTTGCCTCCGGACCCTGCGCCCCCAGCCGGGCACTTCCCCTCCCAGTCTCCGGCGGCGCAGGGTCCCCAGGCACGGGGGCTGCCCGAAGCCGGTAGCGCTGGGGCAGCCTGGCTCTTAAACAGAGCCTAAGAGGAGCAGAGCCTCCAGCTGCGGGGGCTCTGCTCCTCTTCGGCTCTGTGTAACTTATACAGTGTAAGTTACGCAGAGCCCTCGGAGCCCCGGAGGGGAAGTGCCCGGCTGGGGGCACAGGGTCCGGAGGCATAGGGGTTGCCCAAAGCCCGAGCGCTACTGGCTTCACGGTTTGCTGGGCAGCCTCCAGACCCTGCGCCCCCGGCTGGGTGCTTCCCCTCCCGGGCTCCAGCTGCGCTGGGGAAGCGCCGGCTGGGGGCGCAGGGTCTGGGAGCTGCCCGGGAAACCATGGAGCTGGTAGCACTGGGGCAGCCCTTTCCCCCTGGCTGGGAGTGGGAGGGAGGAGGGGGCGGAGTTAGGGTGGGGAAGGGGCGGAGTTGGGGCGGGGCTAGGGTGGGGAAATGGGCGTGGCCATGTCCCGTGGAGGGTCCTCTTTTTTTATTTATGAGATATGGTAACCCTAGACTTGTTGCTTTACTGTAATTATTGTTAGCTTGAAAGGAGGATAGTACAAAATAAATTGCAAGTAACACTGATAAGTACTATATGGCAGGAGTCCTCACTGCCTCCACACAACCCAATGGATGCCTATGCTCCAATGTAGGAGGTGCAGGTGATCCTACCTGGAGAAACTTCAGTGATAAGAAGGTGCTACTCTGGATATACACCAATGCAAATGAGGTTATGGCCCTTTTTCAGTTAAATGGAGACCATGGGTTCAATTCTCAACTCATACTAGTCTCACATTGGTGAAGGTAGTGATGTTTTTCCCCAATGTAAGTGATAAGAGATCAGGGACATAGGCCAGTTCGCCTGCGTTCTTCAGCAGTCAGTAAAGTTGACCAAACTAAGACCTATATCCATTAGAGATCAGCATGTTAACCTTAGTTCCCATATTCTTGATCTAACTTTTATGACTAACTCTGATTCTTCTGGGATGTTAAAGAGACAGGGTGGGTGAAGTAATCTTTTATTGGACCAACTTCTGTTGGTGAGGGAGACAAGCTTTTGAGCTGACACAGAGCTCTTCTTCAGGCCTGGGAAATGTACTCCGAGTTGGATATGCAGTGGTGAGATGTGGATAGTTATTGGGAAACAGATGAAAGAGGAAAAAGTAAGTTACATATCATTGTTTTCTGTGTGTTTCAGACACTTGCTGCCAAAAACCAAACACACCAATTCCCCATCCCACCCCCAGGGGCTAAATTCTTTATTCAGGTCTGCCTATTTAAAACAGGGTAGTTTTTAACCACCTTTACACATGATGAGTGAGTAATATATTCTGCCAGGTGTCCCATCGATTGACACATTGTCCTGATTATTTTATTCTTACTCATTCAACACATGGCTAGCTATGGAGATATCTAATTAATTTAGGGCCAGATTCTGCCTGGCCCTGATCAAATCATGAAGTGCATCATGGGATGGGAACAGCCATTAAGGAGCCTGCCTTCGAGATAATGTTCTGCACAAGATCTGTGCATAGGGTGACCAGACGTCCTGATAAAAATCGGGACTGTCCCGATATTTAGGTGTTTGTCCTGCATCCCGACCGATGTATGGTCGGTATGCCATTGGTCCCGATATTGTGCACGCCTTCTTTTTTTTTTGGTGCTTCGGCGGCGGCACTCCGGATTTTTTTTTGCTTTGGCTCTGCCCCCCCCAATGTGTTCCAATATTTTGTTCTTGTCATCTGGTCCCCCTATCTGTGCAAAACTTCATCTCCCTCATTTCTCTGCATCATTCTCCCCATGCAGGTGTGTCCTAAATTTTATTACTGAGTTCTTAATGAGAAGGGTGGGGGGGGGGGAAAATCAGCTGCACTTAGCAGAAAGGTTATGCACCACACAGTTTCTTGCCCAAGGTATTTTTCTTATCATTTACAAGCATGCCAATGGTCCAGTTGTCAGAAGAATACAGTACTGATGGTAAAATTAGCTACCAAAGTTCCAAACAAAGTGCAAGTTTAAAAGGCAACATTGAATCAAAGAATACCAGCTAAATAGGATACTGCTTTTAAGAAGCATGGCACATTTCTCCTAATGCCTTCTTGATTAATTTCTTACGTTGAATATTTTGGGTCTCTATGCATCTGTATACACATACATCCCTGCAGTTGAGCTTCATAATGGAAAACTGTCATTTGAATTGACTCATTGTTCCATCACCATGACTTCTTTCATGGCTGAAAAAGTGACCTTAAGTTAGGATATAATGCTTGAACTCACAGAACATTTTTTTCAGATGTAATTCTGCTTCCTTTCCCTCCCCAAAGGCTCCTTCCTCACTCCTGCCCTTTTTCTTATAGTCTTACAGAATTTAATGTGATTGGAACTGATGGAGTATTATGGCAATTATTCAAAAAAGAGTATATTTTTACAGAATGTTTAAACTACCCTTATTCAGAATAGCACTTAAGCAAGTTTAAGTTTAAGCAGGTAAGTCCATGCCTACATAGCTTAAACAAGACAAAAAAAAAAAAAAAAAAAAAAAAAAGTGATAAATTTTTAAATTTTACAAAATGGTTCAAAAATTCTAGAGGAAGATCACTCGAGTTCTGTAGAAGGCATTTTGGTAAATGTTCTCTACCTCCCCCCCGCCCAAATGTGTGGCATTTCCTTAATTTCTCTTCCAACATCATCTTCCTTTTCTTCCGCAAGAGACCTCTCCCCGACTCCCTTTGAAAATCCTTATGTCCATCTTAACAGATGGAGGCGAATGAATGATAGCCTGGTGAGCAATAATGTTTTATTGGCATAAGTTTGGGAAGGCTGCATTATTTGCTAGTCATGAAGCCACAAGTGAGTTATGCAGGTCAACACAAATGAGTGTCAATGACACCTTTATACAACACCACACTATCATATATTCTATTTATGCCACCTACTTTTATAGAAAATCTATTTTGGAAATGCTTTCGATACTTTTAAAAGTATTAGTAATATTTTTCATTTTACTTGTAAGCCAGATTGTCTTAGAACTAGTCTAAGAAGAGAAAAAATATAAATTAATACATTTAAAAACCATTTAATGTTTTGTTATGCACTGTGACCACAAACAAGTTTTGTATCTCATTGCAAAGGGATCTTACCATCTCTTCATTGGAGGGGAAGGGGAGGAAGAACCTCCTACCTAACTCTGATAGTACATAATATATGGGACCTCAAATCTATGAATAGTACTGGGGTGAATATTGCCAGGCCATTATGATTTTAGGGAGAAAAAAGATTAATTCACTGGTACAGTAACTCCTCACTTAACATTGTAGTTATGTTCCTGAAAAATGTGACTAAGTGAAATGATGTTAAGCGAATCCAATTTCTCCATAAGAATTAATGTAAATAGGGGGGCTTAGGTTCCAGGGCAGCTTTCCCTACTCTGCAGGCACCAGGGGTGGGTGGGGGTGGGGCTCAACCCTCACCCCGCCCACTCCACCCCTTCCCCCAATCCCCTACCCTTGACCTGCCTTTTCTCCCCCCCTTCCTCCCCCTTTATTTCAGATGCTGCATCCTGGCTCCTCCCCCCTTCCTTCTTCCCCTCCCTTCTAAATGCTGCAAGCCAGCTGATTGCCACGTTCTGGAGGCAGGGGAGGCATGCCAAGTCCTCGCTCCCCCCCCCTCCTGCCCAGGGCAATCAGCTGGCTTGCCATGTTCGGGAGGGGGAGCCTGCACGCCGAGTCCTCGCTCCTCCCCCCCCCCCCGCCTCCAAAACACCGCAAGCCAGCTGATTGCCCTGGGCAGGAGGCGGGGGGAGAAGGGGGAAGGCCCTGATCTGTGGGGTCTGCCGGTGGGCAGGAGATGCTGGGGGCGGAGGGGTGTAGGGAGGCTGCCAGCTGTGGAGAAAGCAGGCAGCCAAACAACGTAAGAGTGGAGCATTGTACAAATTTAAATGAGTATGTTCCCTAATTGATCAGCAACGTAACAACGTTAAGCGGGACGACTTTAAGTGAGGATTTACTGTATTGTCTCAATAAGAAAAGGTTTCTGATCCAGTAACAGATTGAAGTCCAGCATAGTTGGAACGGTTAGTAACTGGAGCTCTGGCACCAAAACCTTCTGTTTCCATGGTTTGGGAGGCTTTGAAGATCTCCTCTCCTTTCAGGAGAATGAGCCTCACTTGGCAGTGGATCTGCAGTTGTGGTTCACAAGGGCAACATGATGAGGAAGGCCATACACACCTGTCCATTTGGATTTGAAATGTAAAGACTTGGAATATCTAACACTAATCCCTCACTTGCTTTTCCTGAGACACATCAAACAGCGGTTGTGTGGATCTGATACCAGGAATTGTAGAGATATGCAACACATCATTTATACCCAGCCTTTTTCTCTGGGGTTTGAGACTGGATCAGCCACTGTAGACCTGATATTCAAGCCAGTCCTAGAATTTATGTTCCAGAAAATATGCCTGAAAATGAACTAGACTAAACCACAGCAAATGAAGAGAAATGGGTTCAAAAATAAACAAACATGCAACCTGGGTATGGAGAGAAGTTCCCAATGCTAGCAGCAAACCACAGAAAGTAAGAAACTAAGGGTGAAAAGGGGCAGCTCTGTCCTTTTTTAATTTTAGCGACAGATAATCATATCTATGAGAGGGCGCTCATGAGGCCTCCCAAGAAGCACTGCTTTTTTAAAGGTTCCTGAAGCTCATTTCTCTGGCATGTGTGTCCCAGAGCCAAGGGGAAATTAAAACCTTCACCCCCTTGTATTCATGTCTCTTCCTTGGATTGTTCGACTTCTCCCCTTATGTGCACCAGCCATAGCCCTATGCAACACACATCACTGGGAGAGGAAACCTCTACCCATGCCCTTTTGTCTGAGACTATGTGTGTGTGTGTTGGCATGTGGTGGGAGTAGGCTCCAGAAACTTTTTGCTCTCTGTCTCTCTCCTTTTTGCTGCAGGATTTTGTTCTTTTTAGAGGAAGTGTGTGTGAAACAGTCATGCAACAGTATTTACTAAAAAGTATAGAGGGAATCGTATAAAAATAAAATGAATGGCTCCCATAACATATCTAATCAAATACTTTCAAAGTTCAGTTTTTGCTTTGCCTTAGCTTAGAAACAGAGAACAAAGGAAAATCTAATATTTCTAAAAAGCAAGTCTAGTCTCTGACCTACCTAGGGTGACCAGATGTCCAATTTTATACAGACAGTCTCAATATTTGGGGCTTTGTCTTATACAAGTGCTTATTACCCCCCATCCCAGTCCCGATTTTTCACACTTGCTGTCTGGTCACCCTACCCTAGTCAGAGTGAAAGCCTCTCGCCACTGCATCCAGCTTGATCTCTAGCTTTTCTCCTAAACCTATTTATTATTTCCATCAATCAAGCTCAGTACATCCCATTTTTCCAAATATGGTTCTTTTCTCACACGTACATATACACACACGCACACACACAAAATAGGGGTCTGGGAGCAGGCACACTCTTTACCCATCAGGAAATGGTCCAATGAGGAAAAGATAGCCCATTAATTATTAGTAGCTGCCTTTTGATGCCTAGCTACCAAACTAGTACCAGCCACCCACAGTTCCTGGTGTCTGGCTGGAACCAGTTTATCCAGGTCTTTGTTTAAAGTCTTTGGTTTCAATTCTCCCTTGCCATGAAATACACATTATTGATAGCTGCTGGACCTTCTGTCACAGTAATAATGCAGAGGCAATCCTCAGGATTTGGTTGGTTGTTTTTTTTTTTTTATTGGCAGCTATTAGATGCAGTTTGGAGCATTAGTCAGTCCCAGTACATATGAATTATTGGTCAGAATGCAGGTGAAGCAAGTATGATAATTGCATTTTTCCCCATGAATATCACCAGTGTATGTGTTTTATATAAAACATTTGCAGATAGAAAAAAACCTGTGCTATGAAATGGGAAACTTATTTTCTGAATTGATCCAGGATTCCTCAGTAGACGGCATCTGAACTAGATCAGACTGTGTCATTTAGATTACGTAACTTTTCCATTTATTAACACAATTTGATTATTTTGGGTCTCATGTTCATAAGATCAAGGCCCAACTCTGAATACATTTGCACAAATAATTAACAATTGCCCACACAAAAACTGGGCATTTATGGAGTACAAACAAATGGCCAGTTTGCATGCTCTTACTGCTGTGTCTGTGCACACAAATTATGAATTGACCTTAAGCTGCAACTTTCTGAAAAAAATCAAACTTTTATATTCCATCTCTGGGAATCTCTTGAATAATCAAAGAAAGGTACACCAAATAGGATAGTGCTTTTCCTTCAATTTATAATTACATATTTTTGTAGTAACTACATAATGTGTTGTTCTAATATATGCTTAAGAGAGACATGACTATGTAATTTATTTTTGTTGTTACTTTGTTTTATCATTTCTAGCAATCACTTGATTATTAATTGATTAATACAGTTAGTAAATGAATGCAAGAGGGCTGCAGAGTGTGACACTTGCTAATGATAATGGCAATGTGTGTTAACCAGTACAGGATATTATCTGCATGACAGAAGCACGTTACAGCAATAAACTCAGCCGGAATAAAGACTGAATGAATAAAGCTAAAAACTCAGAGACAAAAGGGGAAAAAAGATAGAAGAATTTGAAATTGTGAGAAGAGACATCAACTAGGAGGAACTTAAAAAATAAAGCGATTTTTGTCTAGTGCCATTAGCTGCAGTGGACTGTGCAAAACTGAATTGATCAGGAGGCAGCACCTCTGCAGAGTGTGGAGGTAAGATTAGTAAAACCGTGCCAGTTTATTTACTGAAAATTATCACAAAGAGTAACATGATCAGGAACAAGGTCAGACACAGTGTAACAGTGCCACAGCCGGAGAGAAAAAAGTCTGGAGTGACAGGGGAAGTAGGGAACAGAAGAGAATGCGACAATATTCTAACACAAATCTTAGTCATAATAAGATTTTTACTTCGTTTTCTAGAAACATGTGCACTGCCCCTCCCCCCCAATATATTAAGAAGGGCAAAAATTAGTGTAAATGTTCAGCATTTTCTGGGCTTTCATCCACTGCTGGCCATTTGAAAAGCTCACCAGTTTGAAAAGTGCTTATAAAATACGGTGCAATTGTATCTGTGTTTCCTAAAGGAACCATGCTGCCAATATGCTGTATAATAAATTAGGGCATAACAAAAATGCTTTAAATACACAGCACGGAAGAGGAAGAAAAAACAGCAAAAAGGAAAAATTCTAAAGCTACAAAATCAGAAATGAAACTTTAAAAACAGAACTGTGTAAACATCTTATGGTTTTGTTTTAAATAATTCAGTCATCTAATGTACTTTTTTTATCCTCACTCCTAAGCAGAGTTTCTGTATTCTGCTTTAATAAACTTCTCCTTCTGCTACCTCCCACAAGCTATTTGTTCACTGTTTGTGTTTATGTAGGGTTACCATATTTCAATACTGCAAAAAGAGGACACTCCACGGAACCCTGGCCCCGCCCCAACTCCGCCCCCTCCCCTGAGTACCCCACATTCCACCTCCTTCTTCCCACCCCTCAGCGGCTGCTGCTGCGCTGGGGAAGTTGCTTCAGCCCCCGCCGCGGTGGAGAGCGGAGGGAGCCGGGAAAGTTGGAGCCCGGGGAGGAGGCGGTCCCTTACCATGCCTCCCTATTTTCCCGGACATGTCCAACTTTTTGGAAATTCCTCCCGGCCAGGAATTTGAGGACCAAAAAGCCGGACATGTCTGAGAAAATCCAGATGTATGGTAACCCTACCCCAGAGCCGCCTCCCGCCCGCCCACCGGAACCCCCAGGCCTCACCTCAGAGCCGCTTCCTCCCGCCCGCCCAACCCCCCAGGCCTCACCCCAGAGCCACCTTCCACCTTCCTGCCGGACCCCCCCCCCAAGCCTCACCCCAGAGCCACCTGCTCTCCACAGGGCCCATCCTCAGCCTTCTCCTGCCTCAGTCCCCCCCTCTCCTGAGACCCTGCCCTCCACAGCCCCCCCACTCTCCACAGCTCCGCCTCAGAGCCCCCTCACCCCCTCCCATAGCCCCCACCTTCCATAGCACCCACACCTCAGTCTTCCCCTTCACCTCCCTCCATAACCCTTACCCTTCATTTCCCCACCTCCTCCTATAGCCCACTCCCTCCACAGCCCCTGCCTCAGAGCCCCTCACCCCTTCCCATAGCCCCCTACCCTCAGAATCCCCCCTACCTCAGAGTCCCCCACCCTTCACCTCCCTCAGGGGAGCCTTCACGCTGCTCCCAGCCGGACTCGGCGAGGCTGCAGCAGCTCAGGCTGCGGGAGACACTGCAGCGCGGGCCGTTCCTGGATGGGGGAGCTCGGGCTTCCGGGAGCCACCACTGCCATGTGCCGAGATACTTTCCCCTGCGCCGGGACCCGCCCCCAGGCAGTGGCTCCGCTGCGGGGGAGGCAGTCCCGGCTGCACCGACTGCTGGCGGGGGGCTCCTTGCACAGCCGGGACGGAGAGGGAAGACTGAGGCCAGAGCCGCTGGGGATGCTCGGAGGAGAGAGAAGCGGCCACGGGTCCCCCCCGCCCACCAGCAGCTGGCTGCAGAGATGCCACCGCTCCTAGCCGTGGGGCGCAGGGTTGCGGCAGCACGGGGGGGGGGGGTTGCAATGCACAGGCTGAGCGAGCTGATACCCCAAGAGGAGACGGGGCAGTGGGTAGGGTTATCATACATCCGTATTTTCCAGACGTTTTTTATATATTTAAAAAATCCTCCCGTATTTAAAATTAACAACTAAAAAGCCGGACATGTCTGGGGAAATACGGACGTATAGTAACCCTAGTTTATGTCCAGCCCTTCCCTGTGCCAGGTAACATAGCTGGAAAACCTAAGAACCACCCACTGTAATATACAGTTGTATTGCGCTGACCGTTAGAGTTTATGCAACTGCTAGAGTTTGCTGCCAATCCCCTGTCCGGAGTTATGAGATTAACTGGTATTGTTCAGATCAGCCTAGGACACCAAGTGAATTTTGGAAGGATTGAGGAGTTAAACTAAAATGACGGACCTGTACATAGATTAGATACCAAGGAGATTGGTGCTGTAGAAAGATGAGAGGGATAGTGGGAGATGGGTTGGAAATAAAAAAGTTATGTAATCACAACTGATGGCAGTTTCCCATGTTACAGCATAAGCTATATCAAATCTAAATATAATGAATGCTCATTTGCATCATTATTTTATTATTTAATATAGACAAAGTATAAATGAATATAGTTAGTTATGTTCAAGTTTCATCCATTAATAGTTGGGATCGAAAAGAGAGAGGCTGCTTATGAACCAATAGGTTCAATGATATCTTTGCAAACTAATACTGAGATAGTGAAAGGAATGCCTCTCCTACTCAGGGCTTCACCTTTCCACCAACCAACTAGTGTGGTTTTAAGGATTTTTAGAAATACAGAGAGCCAGATTCTCAACTAGTGTAAATCTGAATAGCATTACTGAAGTCAAATGATGATGAAATTTCATCAGCTGACAATCTGACACATTATGAATGATCAGTAAATAGTTCATTGTGCCTTAAAACACTAATAGGGCCAGATTGTGTCTGGCCCTGTGGAGGGGACACAAGGAGCTGCAATTCTAACACTGATAGCCCCAGTCGTCGGCGGGCAGGATCAAACCTGGGACCTCTGGAGCTAAATGCATGAGTCTCTACTGTATGAACTAAAAGTTTCATGGCTCTTAGATAAGGCTGTAGCAGACTCATTAATCTCTAAGTGGTCTCAGTGCCACTAGAGGGGGACAGAGCAGCACACCCATGGAGGTGGGTGGGTTACACAATCTTGCAGGTTTTTGGAGGCATGGTCATACTTTCAGGGTAATTGCACCTGTAACTCTGCCATGGTCCACTACAGGAGTTCTCTGTCAGACCTCAGGTCTCCTGCCATCACCTGTCTCTGGACAGGGATAATTGTCCCACTCGCTCCTGACTGGAGGGTTTAAAGCTGCACAGCACCCTGCTTTACACTGATATCCCCAGCAAGCTAATCTGCCTAAGGCCTGTGCTTGGCTTTCTCTCAGAGGGCTATGGACAGTGGATTGCCAACAGTGAAGTTACCACACAGTTCCTTCTAAGCAATCACATTTATTCTTAAAGTTAAAGCACTACAGAAAAGATATAAAAACAAAAATATATTAATATGCTAAAAAGCTTCCCAGAGGTAACCCATTAGCTGTGGTAACCCCTACCCACGGAGTAGAACCCAGTAATAAACAAACCATTCATAGATTTAATACAACAGTCCCCAAAAACACACTGCATGGAATTGCAATATCTGAACACAATTGTAGTTCTTCAGCTCCCTTAAGTACAAGGACTGCCTCTGATTAACACCCCTGTATTCACACCAATAATCTTCATACAAAATATGCCTTGTGAGGTATCATTTGAAAACTATTATTTTGCTGGTCAATAATATCCTGGTGAAATGTATGTAGCAACATTATATGTTAATGTATGAAATCCCCGGTATGATGTCCTTAGCACAGGTTCAAAACCATATAGCTCTGCCCAAGCAGAAGTATTCTGAATAAAGAAGTGTGTTTACCTCATTTTACATATAAGTAGTAAAGAGGGTCCTCAGGACAGAAGGAAAAGGAGATGGTAGGAGACAAAGCAAGTTTGCATTTCAGCAAACACAGGTGAGAAGATCTAGGAGACTTCTTCACCACTAGACTCCATGTTGCCTCCTTTACTGTTTGAAGAAAACTTTGCTTTGGGGTAATCCGTAAAATAATTCACTTCAAAAGTTAACGGGACTATAAAACAAAAACAGGGAAGAATATCCCAAGGTTTTGAGGTGTGTGTGTGTGTGTGTGTGTGTGTGTGTGTGTGTGTGTCAGTCATCCTTTGATTTGGGGAAAGGTCCTGACCTGAGAATTTGGTCAGCCATGTTGCTGGGAACCTGTGGTAAGGATTTTATTTTGAATCAAGTCTAGCCTGTTAAGTTTTAGTTGCTAGAAAGCATTTGATCTTAATTTCTCTTGTAACTATTTCTCACTTTAATACCTTATACTTGCACTCACTTAAAACCTCTCTCTTTGGAGAGAAATTTGTTTTATTTTTAAGCTAAACTAATCCAGTGTTGTGTTTAAACTGAACTGTTTGGTAACTCCAGTTAAAGTAGCAAACTGTTGAATACTGACCCGTTACAGGGACAACAGACTTTTAATATCTGAACTGGCCAGGACAGGGCTGGATATACAGAACACATATTTTGGGAAAATTTGGGACTAGGAGCATTTCAGGGTCACTCTGAGTAGTAACCAAGGCTGGTGGAAGCCATATGGTGACTGGAGTGTTGCTGCCATGGTGCTGGGGTCAGCACTGCTGAACCAGGGCTGTAGCTGTACACAGACACAATCCATGTGTGACCTGCATGCTATGAGGCTGTTTGTGAGCAGCCCTGGTTGGAAGCTACAACAGCAAAGCACTATAAGACAGTCAGGGTTGCAGAGCTGGTGGTGACAACCCCTCAATGGTATGGATTACACTCCAGAATGTGACATCCATATCCATATCCTAGTCTGGCTCAGTATGGGATGTGGACTCCCCTGTATGTCAGAACATGCAACATTTTAGTTGGGTTCTCAATAACTGATAACTTTGTGAATAATGTGACATCAGCAGTCAAGGTGAAGAGAAAGACATTAGATGCCAGTTTCTCTGATCTCCCTCTCAGTCTCATGTGCTCCCAGAATATCAGCAACCACTTTTATAAAGATGATTTCTGTCACCTGTTCTCTCTCAGCCTGGCTTTCCTCCTTTTTAGTTAGGCTTTTCTGAGTTTCTGTCTGACTGCAGCAAGAATGACGACAGCTTCTTGTGTAGGGTTACCATATTAAAA
This sequence comes from Malaclemys terrapin pileata, assembly GCF_027887155.1. NCBI lineage: Eukaryota > Metazoa > Chordata > Testudines > Emydidae > Malaclemys > Malaclemys terrapin. Next base: position 39,111,785 of record NC_071509.1, on the reverse strand, counting down.
CATTTTAAAAAGAGGACACTCCATGGGGCCCTGGCCCCGCCCCTTCCCTGCCCCAACTCCACCCCTTCCCCAAAGTCCCCGCCCCAACTCCACCTCCTCCCCTGAGCGCCCCGCATTCCCCCTCCTCCTCCTCCCTCCCAGCCATGTGAAACAGCTGCCCGAACGCTACCAGCTTCACCGTTTGCCAGGCAGCCCCTAGACCTCCAGACCCTGCGCCCCCGGCCGGGCACTTCCCCAGCATAGCCTGAGCCTGGGAGGGGAAGCGCCTGGCCGGGGGCGTAGGGTCTGGAGGCTGCCTGGCAAACTGTGAAGCCGGTAGCGCTCGGGCAGCTTGGCTCTTCAGCTACACAGAGCTGAGGTGTCTGGGGGGGGAGCAGCAGCAGCCGCCACCGGAGCCGCTCTAAGGTGAGCAGGGGACAGGGATACTGGCAAAGCATTTTCCCGGACATGTACAGCTTTTTGGCAATTCCCCCTGGATGGGGATTTGAGGACCAAAAAGCCGGACATGTCCAGGAAAATCCGGACGTATGGTAACCCTAACCTTGTGAAATAAGATCCTCTGGTCCGAGTGTGAGACTGAAAACCCAGGATGAAATCCAAGGATTATTTACATTTCCTCCAACATCTCATAGCTATTAAACTGGAGTTATTAAATCATTCCAAATTATCTTAAATAAAAAGAAGTGTGTTCAAAAGAGAAACTAGAGATAATCAGTGAAAATGAATGTAAGGCACAAAACTTTAAGCACAGTCTAAAGCTCCCACACATCTCAGCACACAGATTTGAAGTTCTCTACTGATCCTGATAAAGTTTGTGTAGAAATAATAAATCATAAAATGTTTGGTTCAACCAAGACTGTTCCACTCTCTCAGCTAACCTATCTCGTTTCACTCTGCCTCCAGATAATGTGTCTGAGTTCCCTTATCTAGCAACTAGGCCTGCAACATAGAGACTGTCTCTGCCTTTAGGTGAGTCATCTACCAACTTGCTTAAGTATTGAGGGGGAGATTTAGCATTCTTCCCACATTCCTCTAGGTGCCATTAAGCACTATCTCACCTTTTTGAAGCTAGCATCCTTAGTAAAGTCATTAAACTGATGTCTATCAAGCTTTTAAGCTAGTCGGTTGTTCCCAGGGAGCAGTTTAATACACATGGTGTTAAAGGGGTCCTTGTCCAGACACGTTTGCAGTTTGTAGTTGTTTATACCATTCCCCAGCTATTTCACAGACAGTGTATACTGAATTTGGAAATATCACAGATATACAAAATGGCTTGCCATAGAAACACAACACCCGTCACATATAGCACAATTCTCTACTTCATTCACTTTGTTAAGCAAGTCAGCATGATCAAATGGTATTCCCAAATCTATGCCAACTTCTCCCTCTCAGGCCAGTTTACTCCGTATTCTTAATGAAAGTATTTTTATGACATACAGTTTGAAATCATCAAATCACATCATGGTTCTGAACTGTAGCGTTGTTAGAATTAAAGCTCCAAGAGTAACCAGAAAAATGACCTATTCCCTAATCTGATCCTTGGGCACATCCCGTTTACACTTTCATAACTGCCCAATAACATCAGTCACGTTAAAGGGTACAATGAAAATTGAACCCTCTATGAGTGTAAGCAAGCCAGCACTGTTCAATTATGAGCAGGACGGAGAGGAATCTCTCACAGCTAAAGGGAATATTTATTACTGTAATAAGTTCTATTCTTGAGAAGTAGTGTCTGATATCAAGAAAAAATAAGCACACTCATAACTCTAATACTTTCTAACCTGTCTTTTTCCTCTATAATGGCATTTCTATTTCAACATCCAATTCCAATTGAAAGAAAACAAGATTCTATAGCACCCAAGACAGTGTTAATGGTTCATATAGCACCCAAAGTGCACTTTCCAGTACTTAAGAATGGCATGATCCCTGCCCTGAAGAGTTAATCTAAATTTGAACATAATACAATGAATGACAACAAACACTACAGAGAGTTAAAGGAGGTGGAGGTGGGTTACAAAAAAAATTTATAAGATGTGCTATGTATGTTCCATCATCATCCCTTTTATATATAAAATTAAAATTTTAAAGTATTGGTTGTTATTGAGGAGTTTAGTTTCATGTTAGCAGGAGACTCTAGGTGGCTTCCTTAATAACTTGAGAAATCTATAGTCACTTCTCAATTATCTAATCTAGTCCAAACAGAATTATGAAAACGCTGCTGTTACGTCTGATGTATTTAAGACATCATGCCAGATGCAGACACACAATGCTATATACAATTCAAATTTGTATCTTATTAGGAGACAAATTTCTCCTCTCTAATCCACACTTCTGATCTATAATCTACAACACAGGTCTCTCACAAATATTGCACTTATTCACTGCACAGAACTTGTATTGAGTCAATGGGAGTTCCATGTGGTAAACAAGTTCATAAGCCTGCTCTGTGAATAGGATATCAAGAGTGTGGACCGAAAGGGAGAGTTCTTGCCTCCGGTTTTGATCATTCCCCACTGAAGCCAATGGGAGTTTTGCTATTGACATCAATAGGAGCAGTATCAGACCCTGTAGCTGAAATTATTTAGACACAAATTATTTCAAAAGGAATTATAAAATGGCAACAATGTTTGACTCTAGGGTTTTGTGCATTGTGTTAGTTCTTCAGGAAAGTCTTTTCCCCATAACATTCAATACTATCACAATTGTACTTGGAATTGCAATTTAAATTAGATGCTTTAAAATGCATCAATATCATTAACTTCTTACCTTACTATATCAGATCTTCATAAGAATCAATTCTCTAACAACGAGAAAACAAAATCACTGCCTACATCTAGCTTTAATTAGTATTAAGTGTCACAGTTGATAAATAAGCAGCAAAATATTTATAATGATATTGTATTTTAAGATGTAATAACCATTTTAAGCTTCTACTTGTATCACCTTAAACTCAGCCAAAGCAGGATTTTTTTTTATAGAAATGAGTCAGTATTATTGTTTGAAAACCTATACTGTGCATAGTAATATAATACAAGTTTGTTTATGGACCAAATGCTTATTCTGTTTGGAGTTTATCCATAAAATGGCACAAATCAATATGTTCTTTTATACAGAGTAATTTTGCCTTTGTATTCTAGGTAGTGGTTGACATCTACAAAACTGCCCATCCAGATTATTTCTGTATGTAAAAGCAAGAGTAGTTTGGGGGAGTGAATATAGTAGCTGTAGGTCCATTGTGTGATCTCTAGTAAAGCATGAATCTCACCTGTGTTAAGATGCATGCTCTAAAGCCGCAACTCAGCAAAGTAGTTAAGAACATGTTTAACATTCATTAAGCTTAAATGCGGTCCTGGACAATTCAGCAAATCTGTTGGCATCTCAGTCGGCGAGGACAAGAGGGCAGCCTTTGCAGCATCAATTCTCTTGGAATAGTGGAAGCTGAGGCCTTGGCTACACTTGCAGCTGTACAGCGCTGTGAGGTAAACTTGTCTTCGTACAGCTGAGTAGGGAAAGTGCTGCAGTCTGTCCACACTGACAGCTGCCTGCGCAGTGGTGTGGCCACACTTGAAACATTTGCAGCTGTGTTGGAAGCGCTGCATTATGGGCAGCTATCCCAGCATTCATGTGGCTGCAACGGGCTTTTCAAAACGGGGGATGGGGTGGAGTGTGACAGGGAGTGTGGGGGGAGAGAGTGCGCTTTTTGGAGCGTGTCAGCACTCTATTTTGCAAGTTCCGAACTCCTGGCCCCCTGCTCATTCATTCACTCACTCAAAGCAAACTGTTTGCTTTTTCTCTGTGGTATGAGCTTTGAAACCGGCATTTCCTCATTCCTGCAGCCGGTCACAACAATGGAGAGGATTGGCCACTTGACAAGGTGATCAGTACAGCCCTGCAGGTTGATTCCTGCTACACACTCACAGGGGAGAGTCGTAGCCACTCTGCTGTATCACTTATGCTTCTCTGGGAGATGGAGTAACTGCAGCGGTGTACCCAGGGAGATACAGCGCTGTGGGTGGCTTTACAGCGCTGTAACTCACAAGTGTAGCCAAGGCCTAAGCTTTGGTCAAACTATTCCACCTTGTGGTTCCCTTCTAGGAGCCAGAATTGTTCACGTGTGCCTATTGCATAGTGGAACATACAAGATATCACTGCAGCTTGCCCAATGAGGTAAGGTGTGCTATGTCCTGATGTTGGCACATCATTTTCTGTGATAATAGCACTAAGAAATATAATAATGAAAGAACAATTCACTGAGGGTATTTTTAAGCTGTGTTTCTCTCCCCAAAAACAATTTGTAGAATCCCACCACTACAACCTACTGTTACACATTGTTATAGAAGCAATCATGTCAAAGAATTAAAAAAAAAAAAAAAAGAAGACTGGAAAATATTGGAAGACATCTTTTTCCAAATTTCATATTTGTAGATATTTATTTTATTTCATCTGGCAATAAACTCTAAAGCATTCCCATGAAATATTACAGAGAAGAAAAGATAAATCAAACACTTTAAAAAATGAAGCTGATTATGTATAAATGTGCATAAATTTGATAAATACTATGCCAGTATTTATATCAGTGCATTTAGGGATTACCAATTTGATTACTTTGGGCCTCTCCAGCAATTAATAGCCCATATAGTTACGTCAAAGAGTATACAATAATTGAACTGTTTTTCCAGCTCTGGTTAAGTCATATTCATAGTAAAAATATAGACAATCATGTAAACCATATGATATAGAATAAATTTCATGTATAAACATCCTGTTTAAATATCTTCATTTTATTGTCAAATATTTATATTTTAAAAACATCTTTCAATATTAAGATTATTCTACATCTAAATATATAGTTATTAAAAGTGAAAGCAAGTGAATTGCATTATTCAACTGAGATTTATATTTACAGACACAGTTTTCAACTTTCTGGAAGTAACCCATCTTCGTTGACAAAAAGTATCACACTAAAAGATTGAAAGGAGGCAGAGAACCACTATCTCCAGTAAAAGCGTGTGCATACTTTTCCTGTTGACTGCCTACTTTCATGTGCAAAAATACACCTGTTGAGCACCTGAATCAGTGAAGAGATGCCACTTTAATAGTACTTCTAACCCCTGCAATCTGCCTGTACAAAGCAGACCACACAGTTCAAAGAAATTAAACTTTCTTATTTAATTAAACACTGCTATACCTGGACAGCATTCGTGTTTTGTCTCAACTTGTTTTATTATATGGTATAGAACTTCTCCTAGTATTGAGAGTTTTTTGCTCACTCACACAGAGAACAAGCAATACTGTTACCCCTTTTTGACCTGAGCAGCTGGTCAAAGTTCAGGGCTCTAGGGATGTTCCAGTTGGGACAGAAACTGATGTAGTCTGGTATTTTCTTTGTACGGGCCTTATAAATAAACAAGATTTCATCAAAGTTTTGTTTCTGTGAACTCGGGAGGAAAGTAAAAACTGATTGTTTCTTAGCTTACAGGCCCAAGCTTCTTTCATCCAGCACCCACAACTTCTCTCTAGGCTTCTCCCAAGCTCACACTGTGCTTACAGGCTGCTGCTTCACTTTCTTTCCGTGTTCTCGGTTTTTCTGTTTCCAGTCTGCATCCCAGACTGTTTCTCTCACACACCCATCCATCTGGTGAGACACATACCTGTCAAATCCTCCACACAGACACTACTAGACCTTGTTTTAGATTTGGCCTCTTAACTGTCTCTTACAACAACCTTCAGAGAAGAGCACACTCACTCAGTTTCAATGAGGTTTTGAGTCCACCCACAATAAGGTTCAATCCTACCATAACAATACTGTAACTGTAATAGATAGATACTGTCAGGTACTGTACAGAAATCAATGCATTATAAGGACCCTTGAGTGCTTTCATTATCTTTCTATATAAATAAGGGCATGGCTAGGTTTAAAGCAATTAAACCACCACCTATCTTCCACTGTTTACAAACCCAGTTTCATACGTCAGCATCTCTTATTAATGAAAAGACAAATAAAAATAAAAGGCATGCTTAGAGCCAGACTAATCCTAGATGCAAGGCTTTCATTTAAAAATAAATACTTTTGTTTAGGGTGATGGAAGATGACGCTGCTCTGCTATGGTGCACCATAATCTTCCATCCATCTTAACATCTTACACCTAGGGCTTCGTTTCTGTCACTGAGGTTGTAGTAGTCATGGATTCTGAGACTGTGATCATGTGACTTCTGCAGTGGCCAGTGTGGCTGATTCCAGTGTGGCCACTGCTCAGATGGCCCCTGGGACAGCCACAGCAGCCACTATTCGGGCGGCCCCTGGCAGGGGTCCCCAGGCGGGCAGCCACAGTCCGCTGGCCCCAGGGAGCAGGGGCCACAGGTCCCGGATGCCTCTCCCTCAGCAATGGCCCCCTGGAAGCGGCCCCCCACCTCCGATTTAGTCACAGGTATTTTTAGTAAAAGTCAGACAGGTCACAGGCTGTGAATTTTTGTTTATTGCCCCTGACCTGTCCATGATTTTTACTAAAGAAAAAAGCCAGTGACTACATCATAGCCTTACTTATGACCTTTGGTGTAAGTCAGGGAGTCGAACTGAACCTGAACCTAGAAAATCAGTTCTGAGAGGGTTTTTTGAGTGAACTGCAATTGAACCCAAACCAAAAACCTCTCAGTAGCACTGAGTCTGAACTGAACTGAACCCAAAAACAAAAACAAGTAATCATTTCAAAATAACAGGTTCAATAATCAGGTGCTGAAGGAAGGTCTTTTGAGGGTGCAGAGGCCATTCCTCAGCTCCAACCTTAGAGAGGAGAAGAGACTACAATTCCCAGTAAGCCATTGGAGGACATGAGAAGACAGGGAAGAGGGAGAGAGAAGGTTTCTTGCTAGTTCTTCTGACTGTTACGCCCAGGTAGAGGACTGCCCATGGAAGGGAACTACAACTCCCAGAACACCTCCATTCCCTCTCTGCCTGCTGAGTAATTGCTCCAACTCAGCAGTCAAATATGACTGATAGAGTTCAGAAACATGTTCTACTAGTGCATGTAAATAACTTGTTTAAAAAATATTTTTTTCTACAGTGAAAAATATTTGTCATTGTATTCTTTTGCTAGGGAGTTACAATGCAAGCATATTACTGTGTGGCATTAATCTGAAGGAAATGTATCTGAACCAATTCAAAACAGGTTGAACCATTTATAGAACCATCATTGTGAGTTAACTCCCCAGTTTAGTCCTGGTTCAGACATTAGGGAACATTGATGAACCCAAACTGTAACTGAATTAAAATTTTTAATGGTTTGCCTCCCTAGTTTTTGTCTGTGTGTTCCCACTTCCTTCTGAGCCTGAAGACTCTTGGTACCCTGGAATGTCTTGTGCACAAAGAATAGATGTTGTAGTTCCACTGAATCTTCCCCCCCACCCCCACACAAGACATTTTCATTTTTAAATAAGCATTTACTGTATGCAGAACCACATCAAGCTCAGTCTGAAGATGCCAGTTTCACTGAAAGCTCTAAAATGATATAGTCTTGAAGTTCGATGATTTCTTTTAATATGAATGAGTTGGAAAATGAAAAAACACAATTTAAAATAAACTACTAAAAGCTCTTAATATACATATTCAAGCATTAACAAGCAATTATCTCACAACCCCATGGCCTAGCCTGGGCTATTTCTTACACAATCATGATGTGAAAAATCGAACACAGAGATGCTAGAGATAATAATTACTTAACATGACTCCCTAACAAAAATAAATCTAAAACAAAACAACCATTAAGGATTGACAATATTTGTTTTTTGAAGTTACATACTTTTGAGATAAAGGTTCAAAGCCACTTCTTGAATTAACAGGAAGCCTTTCTTCTCCAGGTTTCAAATTTGGCTTAGGAAGCATACGACGTTGAGTTTGGTAGTTTCAAACTATCACCTGATAAACATTTATTCATATCACAATGTTACCATACAAAGCCCCTTATTTTCAATTTCAGAGACTTGTAAAGAGTGTAGATATTATAGGTTAAAAATAAGGTTCACTAAAAGAGAAGTTACCACTCCTGCCTGGTTAACTCTACCATTGTTTCAACTTTCACAATCATTAAAATGTGCCCAATTCATTTTACAGCCCTAGTTTCATTGCAGTTAATGAAATGCGTTGACAGTATAGCTTATTTCATTTGGAGAACTGGTGTAAATGACACTGCCAAAAGTATTCTTTAGCCTATATGGGCAAAGTCTATATTAGGAGGATTTGCTGGTATAGATACACTGGTATCTGTTCCCTGCAGTTTGATCAGTGTACAAAATACTTGTATCTGCAAATCATTAATAGTTGTTACATAGTGTCAGTCTCAACACTAACATGTAATTCATTATCTACACACAGTATCATGTAAACAGGACATTCTAGAGTCCTTAGTATGCAGTTCAAGTGAATTGAATGGTTTCAACCACTTGTGAAGTACATCAATGGCTAAGGAATGCCTATGCCCAGGTGGATGGTAGGGTACTACAGACCTTCATTTTAAACATCAAGTGTTTTGTTTGATTTTCAAACATTTTTGTAGAAGAGGATTAACTCTATACAACATATCCATTCGGCTAAACAGTAAAAATAAAATAGTAAATGAAATGTTAATGGTACTTCAGTTCTACAATGTTGTATACACATTTAAATTATTTTCGTTTACTTCTATTCCTCCCTCCCCCCATCCACCACCCCCACTTATTGATTCCTGGAATCTTTCACTCTTTTTGCCTTCCTTTTATCTTTTGTGATTTCTTTCCCTTTCGAAGAATTTTAATTAACGGTCTTAAACATTTTTGTAAACTCTTTTGTTAAAACAAATCTGTAATCCAGAATACAAACTAGATACAGGCTAGGATTTTCAAGAGTGACTAGTGATTTGGGTGCCTCTGCTTTTGGTTGCCCAACCTGAGACAACTTAAAGAGGGCTGGCTTTAAAAAGGATGGATACCCAACATATTCTACAATCTTTAGAAACACTTCAAGAGGTCGTAAGCTGGGCACTCAAAACCACTAATTATATTGAAAAGATCTGCCATTAATACATCCAATTTGCACATTAATGCAACTAAAGGTGAACCTGAACCAAAAATCTCATGTTTAAAAATCCTTGACAGTTTTGGGTATATCTATACTGTGAAGACAAACCAACATCTCAGAGCCCAGGTAAATTGACTCAGACTCGCAGGGCTTGGGTTGCTCCAGCCCAAACCCAACCATTTACACTGCTATTTTTAGCCTTGCAACCCCAATTCCACGAGCACAAGTCAATTGACACGGGCTCTGAGTGATGGTGCTACAGGTTTTGCTTTGCAGTGTGGACATCCCTTAGATCCTGTGTGGGATAAGTGGTTTCAGAATCTGGACACAGATCTGAATTTTACAGCTAACCTGTAACGTTAGAAGGGGCTGAAGCAACAGAACTGAACCCCCTCAAAACTGTAATGCTCAAGGTCCTTTCTAATATTTGCAGTACAAATGTGCACCCTACCTCTTCTTTCAGATATACACTCTTGTCTTATGCAGTTATACCAGAAACTGAAGTGTTTAAGGATGTCTACCTTTTTTCTACTACTACTACAAAAAAAGACCTTGATTTTTTATAATAGAAAGTGAGGGTTACACGAGGCTTCAGATCCATACACTACTGCTGAAAGGGCAGTTCTGAGCAATTCAGGGGACAGTTTAAGACTGTTCCTTTTTTCCCTTCATGGCCCTTTAAACAGATTTATACATACTCCTCCTTCAACTGAGATTTTTTGTTCTGCAGACAGCTGGCTGGCTTGCTTTAATATATTTTAAAATGCAGTTCTACTCTGAAAAGCTATTAAATAAAAATGGCGCCATTTTATTGAACAAATCTGCTACTTCTGTGTATCCAGGATCTGAGGGTATGTCTACACTGCAATTAAACATTGACTAGCCCATGCCAGATGGCTCAGGCTCATGGAGCTTGGGTTATGGGGCTGTTTAACGGTCATGTAAACATTTAGGTTGGAGCTGTGGCCCAGGCTCTGGGACCCTTCCAGGTAGGAGTGTCCAGAGCTCAAGCTGTAGCCTGAGCCCAAAATGTCTACATGGGAATTAAGCAGTCTCTTAGCCTGAATCAGCTGGCACAAGCCAACCACAGGTTTTAAATGCAGTGTAGACATACCTAAAGTAAATTAGATGCTGGGTATGTCTTCACTGCAGAGTTAACCTGGGCTCTTGCCCAGCCTTTTGCTGTATTCCCAGCCACCCAATCCTCCAAAGAAAACCCCCTGACCCAGGTTTGAAGATGCTTTAAGTCCAGGCTGGTTTCCTCATCAAGTGGTATGGATTTGAGTTTGGGTGCTGCTTTCACTTGGGCTGGAATGTACCCACTTTGCAGAGATAATTCAAGGAAATACTTCTGGCAGTCCTCTAATACCTTCTCAATTCCCTCTGAAGGGCAGACAACTTCCCATGCAATTGAATAATTTACTGGGAAAGAATCCTCAAGTGTCTCAGCTCAAAGTACCCTGGGATATGCCCTCCCCCACATACACAGGCAAATGCAGAAAGAGTAAGGATGGGGTAACATGCCTATGGCTTTGCTGTGGAAATGCTCATACCTGGCACCTGGGTTAGCCTAGCCCAATCATCCATGTTTAACTGTGCAGTGAAGATATACCCTATATGACAAAAAATAGTTATTATTTACTCCTATTAGCCCTACAGTGCAAGCACAGTTAAGAGAGAATTAGCTGAATTATGTGGGCTTTTTTAAGCATTATCAACAGAACTATGTATTACAATCAGTTACACCTGGGTAACCCCATTGAGTCACAGATGTTGAACATGTGTTAGCAAGGACATAGTTTCCAAACTAATGGGTTGCACAGGTGCATATAATTCATCCTGTAGAATAAGAACAAAAGAGCCCAGACTAAGTTTTCAGGCTGGGCAGTTAGGAATAAAAAAAATATTCTAATTATAAACTGAGCCTATTCAATTTGGGAATCATTGACAGTAAATTTGCAAGCTCATAATGGCATTTTTTACTGTCATTTTCAGGGAACAGCTGTACATTCAACTTAATCACTACTCAATGTAACTGTTTAGGCAAAAATAAAGCTTAAGAGCAACCCAGACACCTGTATATCTTGGTTGCCAGCCTGGGAGAGGTTGATACAGGGTTATCACATTTTATTTTGGTTGCTAAAACTCTTCTAAGTGATGAAATACCTAATAGAGGCAGTCTTACTCCTTCAGATCAGCCTTGGCACTCAATTACTCTCCAGAAAAGGTTTGGGTAGCTTTGAAAATTTTATTTTATTTCAAAAGCTGAATTGGGAGACAGAGTTACTAATTCCTTTTCTTAAGCAACAAAGCTTTTAATGCAGCCTGTTGTCTGCAAAGCATACAAGCATAGCAGATTGCTTTGCAGCTATGATGCTGAATGTTTAAAGTTTTTAGTTTCAAGCTGTTTTTAAATCACTTTAATATCTATTCCTTTCTTAATGCCAGCTGCAGATAGAGAAGGGAGTAATCTTTTTTGTGCCTGCTAGAGGGTCCCAAGAATGTACAAAAAAGGGACGGGCGTGTACACTGGAAAATTTATTTCCATCTAAGAAGGTTGTTACCCAAGGGAGGAGAGATGCTGAAAAAGAAGACTCAGCATCTTTCTCTTTCCTTTCATGCTTGATTACTAGAGCTCGGGAAACAGTCTGCGGCAGTGGATAGTGGGGCCCTAGAGGAGAATTCCTTGGCTAGTACACCTGTCTATCATATTTAAGAAGCTTCTGCTATAGATATATACTACCCATTCCCCCTCTCTGAAGAGAGATTTCTTTTTTTTTTTCCTGTTTTAACTGAAGACTTTATAGGAAAACAGATTTTTCACCATCACTGTTTTCTTTACTCAAATTACAGAACATCTGATATAATGATAAGAAACGTATTAATATAAGAGTCCAACCTATTAACTCACATCCAAAGCCAAATTATAATAATTCTTTACTTACAGCACATCAGCTAATTCGGTATCCACAGTCCAGAATTCTTAAGCAGCCAACTTCTTTCTAATTTCTAGGTTGTTTCCATGTAGGTCTGGCTGAAATGTTACTAAAGTCTAGATAAATTTAACTCACTACATTGACTTTGTCCACCAACCAGTCACTGGCAAAGAATGCACTTAGACTTTTATGGCATAATATGTTTATGAACCCATGCTAACTATCACTGATCATGCTCCTTTTGGCTAAGGGTACAAGCCACAAAGAAATGTATGGATCTAAACTCCAGACACAGGTACCTATGTCCCCATGCATAATACCACTGTGATTCACAAACTCCTGCCCGGCTGCCACCAAATCCTGTAGGTGCCTAAACTCATTCAGTGGCTAACTTTCCACTGTAAAAATTCTGACGTGCTAAATTTTAGTCCCTGGGGCTTGCACATGGCTGCTTTTCTGTAGGTATCTGGATGCCTATCTCCTGTTTAATCCCCAGAGCAATTCATGAACTAGGGAAACTTAGGCATTTGGCCACCCACCTTGTGTATGGGACCTGATCCAGCAGGTGTGCTCAGAGGCCACTAACCGGATTGGGTCTCATTCAAAATCCAAATAGAGAAGGAGGAGATGGTGATGCCCACCTTATCACTTTTTGCTTGGTGGTTAGAGCACTCACCTCAGATATAGGAGACCCAAGTTCAATCTCCTCCTCCCCATGTCTGCCAAAGGGGGAGAATGGAGCACCCCCACACACTATGTGGATGCCCTAACCACTGGGCTACAGAATCATTCCCTCCGCCCCACACCAGCACAATGACAATCTACAGTGGCACCATCACTGGGTGAAAGAGAGAGAACTCATGACTCTGTATCGCAGTGGTTAGGGCACCCACCTGGCAGGTGGGAATCCAGGATGTGACCCCCTTGCTCCAATCTCATTTGCATTATTAATCCATCGTGAAACAGCTTCACTAGAAGATTGAGAGAGCCTCTCATCAGAATATCCCATAACTCAGAGATTAGCATACACTCTCCTGAGAGTTAGGATTTGAACAGGGGAACTTCCTTCTCCCACTCTAGCAGAGATGGGGGAGTTGAACCTGGGTCACCAACATCCCAGGTGAGTGCTATAACCACTGGGCTAAATGTTATAAAGTGGGCAACACCACCACCTCCTCCCCATTCTGCCCCTTTTGTGGGGAGCAAGGTACGCACCTAACTCTAAGTTGTCGGTTTCCATTCATTGATAACACCACTCGGCAGCCTGGAAGTAGGCTCTTATTTATGAGATAGGTTTGTGGCTTAGCACACACCCCTCTGGCTAGTGTCTCCCATTGGCTAGCATAGGCAGCTCTCCTTACATTTGTGGATCCCATTCTCAGGCAATATCTCCTTCCATTAATTGTATAAGGCGCCTAGGACCTTAATTCAGGCTTTGTGCATCATAGTGTTGTTCCTGTGATTTTCTAGACATTTAAAAGTTATGCACGTGAAAATTTTTGCCATCCTATGTCAGGGGCCGAATAAGGCTTCCTTTATTGGTCCTACATCCCCTTGCTGGGGGAGGGGAGAGGGGGAGTGAAAATATTCCCCTGTGGATCACTGCTGCCTCTTTACAGGCCTTATATGATATAGAAACAACGTAAGGGGGCCATGGAGGGCAGAATCTGGCCCCCCTCACATATCTCTCTGTACCCAATACAGTCTACTGCTCATCCCATTCAGATTCTCCTACATGTTCTCCTGTCCCCAGTTCAACCCTTATCTGATCCCACATTTTTCAAGCATTTCTCTTATAGTTTTCTATCCCTATGCTATTGTCTACTCCCACCCCATCTCAGTCTTTTTTTAAACCCTTCAGTCTCTCTTGCATCCCGCTTTTCCCTGATCCTTCAATTTCTTCTGTATCCCACAGTCTCTTCCCAGCATCCATTCTTTCTCTGAACTCACCATAGTTTCCATTCTAATTCCCCTAACACTGTCAGGCTCTTCTCCCCATATACCCCTGTTTCCTCAGAGTTTCCTGTCCCACACCTTTTTGGATAGTAGGGCCATTTTCCTGAAGGCATCCTGGCTTCAGTCTCACTGGAAACAATAGGAGATGGTGAGCATAATGACTCAGGGTAGCCTCACTTCCTCATGTAAAGACTGTAGTGAAATGTAACCCATCTTGACAAAAGCAGCATGGCTTCTGCCCCTTTTAAAGTAACAGGAGATGGATTCCTTAGGGAAAATGTGCACATTTAATGCCAACAATCTTGACAATGAACTGAAAAGACAACTAAAAAGAAAAAAACAAACACAAAAAGTGCATACTCCAAATACTGTGAAACTCGTGATAAAAATCAGGAGAGTTGGCAAGTCTGGTAGCAGCACCTGTAAAATTTAGTTAGCATTCACATTTACAAGCATATTACAAACATACAATATTTCTGTATAATTCAGACCAAGGGCATGAATTGCTGAAGGTATACTATACTATAAGTCAGTGGTTCTCAACCGGGGGTACCCGTTCTCAACCTGGGGTTACACAGAGGTCTCCCAGGGGGTACATCAACTCATCTAGATATTTGCCATGTTTTACAACAGGCTACATAAAAAGCACTAGCAAAGTCAGTACAAACTAAAATTTCAGACAATGACTTGTTTCTATTGCTCTATAGTCTATAAACTGAAATGTAAGTACAATATTTATATTCCAATTGATTTTATAATTATATGGGAAAATGAGAAAGTCAGTCAATTTTTAGTAATAGTGTGCTGACACTATTTTTATGTCTGATTTTGTAAGCAAGTAGTTTAAGTGAGGTGAAACTTGGGGTACACAAGACAAATCAGACTCCTGAAAGAAGTACAGTAATCTGGAAAGGTTGAGAGCCACTGCTAGAAGTGAAAGATATTCCTTAGTCATAGCTGCAGGAATAATACATTGACCTGTTCTGGACTACATGCTAATAAAGTGAAAATTCAACCACAATAAGCAAAAGTCTACAGAGATGAAGAAAAGGGAGTAAATATTTCATTAGTGACTATCAAACACTCAATTCCCTGCCAAATACTAGTATAACATTCTGATTTAGTGAGATGTCAAAAGTTTGTGGTTCAGTAGTTCAAACAAATTTACTGAAATAGCATCCACGTTCAAGTTTTTGTAATAGATGCATGCTTGATTTCCATAGGAGTCATTATGTCTCTAAGCATTTAATAAAAAGGACTTCATAAAACAGTATATATTGTCATTTGCAACAATCTTGTCTATTAGCTACTAGAAAATATATTTGCTAGTCATACAGTATGTTAACCTCTCATACTTCAGATTTGCTAAGTTTAAAAAAAATAGGAAACATCTAAAACTGTCCAATAAAACATCATTAAAAAAACAAACAAAAAAAACAAAAAAACACAAAAAACAAACAACCCAACAGCAGCAATTGTTTTTCAAGAAACATATCAGTGTAACTTCCTGAAAAAAGTTTTCCCGGGAAAGGCTGTGGCTCGACTGAATTAGTTCATGAGTATTGCTGATATGCATGCATTAACACTACCGCTGCAGTCGATAGCTTTTGGATAAACTGAGTTCTTCCATTCCCAGTCTCATCTGTTATCTTAAAGGCCTGGCAACAAGGGTAGGATTTCCCAACACTAAATTCTAGTATTGTAATCATCAAAGCTGCACTAGTTGTTAGTGTTGAAAATTCCTAACTCCCCATGTCAGTAAGTAAGTAACCCTTCATGACGATTCTATATCAAATATTAAAACAAATCATCAAAATTTTTGGTTCATTATTTGCCTCGTTGAATTTGCTTTTTTTTTTTTTTTTTTAAACCAAGATGGCCTAGGCTTATCAAGTATTAAATAGATAGCAAATATTGAAACAAATTAGAAATATTTTATTTTTGTTCATTTTTTTAAACTCATGTCTAGGTTAATCAAATACTGAATGTTAATGAAACATGAATATTAGAAAAGGGATGGAATATGACAGTGCATATGGAAAATGTTAGGTTTCCCTTTCACTGGGAACACTTTCAATCTAGTTCAGACTTGAGTGTTTAATATTACCTAAAGCTGAAACGTTATTGAAGATAAATATATATTTTTATTATCTATGGTGTCGTTGTAAGCAGTCTGAATGCTGTATGGTTTTGAACAATACAGAGTGGTTGATATAATCTCACCTTTTTATATTTATATTTTGTTCACAAGTCTTATTACATGTTTCTATCTGACTTCCACATTCATCCACTGGTAAGGATTGTTTTAAAATGTTCTTTTCCCACATGGTATGGATTTAAAGTAAATTGGCAACACTTAAGGGTTTTAGAATGGTACCATCAGATTCCTACCCATTTAGAAGCCAACATTTTAAGGCCTCTGATTTTTAGGGCCTACATTTTTAGCCAGCTTGAGACATCTTGGCCTGATTTTCAAAAACACACACCACTCTCTGTCACCATTGATTTCAGCTGAAATTGGGAATGCTTAGCACTTCTGAAAGTCAGATCCAGGGAGCCTTAAATTGGCCAAAAATGGAGGACATCTAAGTTAGAGGCTGCTTTGGAAATTTTGGGATGTTTTGTATTGCATATGTCCTGAGATGCAAATGATAAAACTGGATTCCTCCTTTACAATGCATAGTAATAGAGGAAAAGATCCTAAGACCTTTTCTCATTTGAACAATATCTTAAACACAAATAGCTCCCCTGAAATCACTGGGTCTATCTGTGTAGTAACTACCTGTGCAGTGTAAGGGAGGCACAATCAGGCCTTAAGTGACTAAAAAGGGTCTATGATTTACATTTCAGAATGCAGCAATTAAAATATTGCAGCAAATCTATAACTCTATGTGCAATTCTAAAATGTACTAGAGGTTCTTGGCCAAAGCATTCAGATCAGTGGATTTATCCCAGATTTAGTACCTGCCTAAAGAAGTCAATGGTAGCCTTTCCTTTGACTTTGAGTGTTTAATCGGGCCCTTAAACTGCTAAAATGAGAGCAGAATTTGTCCAACTGTCTTTTTGTGCTTTCAGTAACAAAAATAAAGCACTATCAAAGTTCTACATTTTATATATTTTAAAACTTCAACATCAATGCCTGACTTTATCCTCCATTTCAATGTTATAAAAGTTCAGTATCAAGTGGAAAAAAAGATACTCTTATCTGATATTACTAGTGTATGTTTATTTTCTTTGGTAGGCCATGTAAAGATAAGGAAAGTATTTTGGAGGCTTTTGCAGCTTCCTGGCAGCTTCCCGAGTATGGAAAATGGCTGCATTTTTGTGGAATCAAGCCTAAGAAACATTTTTTGTACTTGAGGACTATAATGTAACACTGCAGCATTTTGTACCTACAGACAAATGGAAATATATTGTTATGAAGTTATTAGTAGTATTTATAATAGCTCTACCATGTTTGATAAATGAAGCCACATTAATTGGTTTCAGGATCTTATTCAAGCTATGGCATATCCACTAGCACTTTTGAATACGCAATTAAATATTTCAAAATGTCAGTTTTGCTATAGTTCCACATGGAATGCATACTGATTACAACTACTTGATTTTATTAGGCAATTTATATTTATAAACAATCATCTACAGTTACTGGAGGTTATGAGCTGTCAAATATAACAATAAATAAAAGTGTAAACATATAATATACAAACTATTGACCTACTTAATTGTGTATATAGACTGCAAAAAAATTCTCTAAATGTGTAAGGCTTCTGTGCATTGTACCATTAAGGTATTTTAATCTTTTGTTCTTAAGAACTGGGAATAAAGCTAGAAATATTAGTAGCAATAGCTGTAAAGGCAGCTTGTGTCAGAATATAAGCATTTGAGGGTTCAATCATGCCTTTCACTATATGCACTTCTACACCTCTGGGGAGGGAGGAAGAACAACTAGTGTATATTATCTGGTAATAGTATGACTTAGAGCTGGTTAGAAAATAAGTATTTCTATAAAAAAAGTTCAAAAGAAATGAAAAAAGATAAAAGCAAATCCAAAATTCTTTTAATAAAAACTGAAAAAAAAAATTTCAAGAGCCACAATATTTATTTATTTTCAAAATCTGGAAATTTTCTAAAGAAATGAAAAATATTGTTTAAAGAAACTATTTTTTAAAAAAGCATTTCAACCATCTCCAGTTTGAACACAATTTATGCTACTTTAACTTTTGAACTAAAATTCACTGGTAATTTTCTCTAGAGGTAATGTGAAGGGTTACTGGGAGTGTTTTCCAACATATATTTTAGGCCCTTTAAAAAAAAAAAAAAAAACACAACACCACCACACATATTTAGAGCTAATTTGGGGATTTTAAATACTCATGAAAATGAGAACACTGGCTAGATCAAGGGAAAGTACACTGTAAAATCCCATAGAATTCTGTTAATATTACTCTGTCCTGGTCTACACAAAAGTCACTGTCTATATTGGTACCTCTCCTGAGCAAAGACTGCAAAATTATATCAAACTGCACGGTTGTTAGGAGGAGTTGGTATCAAATTGCATGGTGGGTAGAAGAGGCGGATATGTCCACCCAGGGCCGGTGCAACCTATTAGGCGACCTATGCGGTCACCTAGGGCGCTAGCATTTGGGGGGGCAGCATTTTCTTCAGTGGCGACTGCAGTGGCCTGATCTTTGGCTGCCCCGGTCATCATTGGCATTTACGCAGAGGGAGCTGGGGCAGAGGGGTGCGGGGAGGGCCGCCTGCAGCAAGAAAGGGGGGGAGGGGGGCAGCACACAGGGGAACTCCCCGCCCCAGCTCACCTCTGCTCCGCCTCCTCCCCTGAGCATGCCGTCCCGCTCTGCTTCTCTCCCTCCCAGGCTTACGGCGCCAAACAGCTGATTGGCACTGCAAGCCTAGGAGGCGGGAGAAGTGGAGCAGTGACTGCATGCTCGGGGAGGAGGCAGAGCAGATGGGAGCTGGGGTGGGGAGCTGCCGCACGGCTCCCTGGGCGGGGGAGGGAGGAGCTGCCACGGAGGAAGGGGGCGCCTCAGTGTGGAGAGTGGGGTGGGTAGCTGCCACGGGGGGTTGCCTCAGGCTGAAGGAGGGGTGGGGAGCTGCCACACGGCTCCCTGGGCGAGGGAGGGGGGAACTGCCAAGGGGGAAGGGAGCACCTCAGGCGGAGGGGGGTGGGGAGCTGCCACAGGGCTCGGAGAGGGCGCAAGGTGGAAGTTTCGCTTAGGGCACGAAACATCCTTGCACTGGCCCTGTGTCCACCGAGAAATATTTATGCCCAGACTCACTTCACATGTGAAAACAAGAAAATTTATATAGCATTTTGAAAATGCAAATGCTGATATAAATGCTATATATTCTATTGATAATCAATGCTCCTCAGACATGTTTGAACTTCAGTCTTCAGAAACAAAAAGGCCACACCTGTTCTAGGTGTGAGAGAGAGTGTGTGTATACACACACACACACACACAATGTAACATTAACTCTTTTTCAGAAATGAAGTTCTTAAGAATATTAAATTAAATACTGGACATGGCCAAATCCAATTTGCATGATATATATGGCAATATAAGTTCAGAACATTCAGAATGCTAAACAAATATAATTGGCTGATCAAAGGTAATGAATACTTTCAGTTGTGTTTCAATATTTCCTTGCCATAACTCTTTCATATCAGTATCTATTACAACTGCAATGTAATTAAAAAACAACAAAAATTATTGTCTTGTGAAAACCAAACTTTTAACACCTAACATAATTGATCTTGCTCAGGATTACCTGAATTCCTTACATTTGATGTTACTCCTACATAGAAGAGACTTTTCTATTGGAATCCTTGCATCTGGGCACTTGCAGAAAGCGTGAGCATACACACGCACAAAGCTATTGGTATTCCACTGTAGAACTAAGAATCAAATACTAGTCTCTAGGGTGCATGAAACAGGTCTATTAATGACATATTGAGGATTCAAGAAGAGTAGTTACCTAACACAGCAATGGAGCACATTTTTATAGATACAATTGACTTCATTTCACTAGAACATCACAAGCTGATAGTGTTACATAGCCTCAGCTGCACAACTAATCTAGGAAATGCGTGCGTGAGAGGGGCAGTTATTTATGACAAAATGGCTAGCTGGAAATGGGACTTATAAGGACGCTGGGAAAGTTCTCCCTCTTGATGGGTTTAGATCCAGATTTTTAAGTGTTTTTAGGTGCCTAAAGATAGAGATTGAAAATTCCCCTAGGTGCCAAAACTTCCAAGGCACGCAGTAAGTTAGGTGCTTAGGGCACTTTTCAAACGCAGCTAGTAACCTATCCATATCTACAGGCACCTAAATACCTTTACAAATCTAGTCTTTAATATACATATGTAACTGTCATTACATCCATGTGAATATGGAATCCTTTTTCTGGTTTCATTAGGATTGAGAAATATTGTGTGTTTAAGTATGAATAATAATTTTAAAAATACTTTAATAAATAATTTGAAGGAACTTTAGATTAAAACTTTATTCAGTCCCTATAAACTCTCACCTGATAGTTCCACATTGGTCTAAGTCCCACATATGCGTACTTGGCCCTAGTCATGTAAATCAATAATTGTCAAACACTTGCTAGTAACCCCCTAATCCACAGCCTACTATGCCATGGAAATGATATGGTAAGTGTCTCACTAACACTTGTTGTGAATGACTAATTTCTTAAGACTCTTGATGGAACCCTTAACAGCAGGAGGCCAGAATGTGTTCCTCACTTTGCAGAATCCCACTTCTTCCCTGCATAAATGAAGCATTTTCAGTGGTTGGCAAAATACCATTAGCTGTGCAGGCTCTGGGAAAAGAGAAATAATGCGGTGTTGCCAGTGCTGATTGTTATGCAATGTCCTTTACAAATCTGATAATGAAGGCAACATTTGTATTTTTCAAAGACTTACCTACATGAGCCAATTACCCTGAAAAAACCCTCCTCATGGACAAATCTCATGGCTTCTTTCCCATACAGGACCATCAGTGTTATTTAACAATCGTAAAACTGCTTTGATATTTACCTTTTGGAAATTGTCATTGTTATATGCCGATTCCTATATTATATCAGGTAAAACCTATAACATTCCATTCCATAGAAAATCTGCTTTTAGAAATTGGAGTGTCAATTCTTTTGACTTTATCATACTTCTGAAAGAAGGGATGAACGGTTTTCTGTTGGTGCTATGTTTTGCAAACAAAGCAAGTTTAATGTATACTCTGGAACTAAGTACTTCAGTAGAAAACTGATTATAATCTAGGGAATCCCACTATTGTGGAAAGATGTAGAGGAAACTCCTTTACATAATTTTCAATAGATTAATGAAACCATATTTTTTGTTCTAGGCTAGCTGTTTAACCTGCTATAATTATTGGGCTCACATCACTTCCTCTAAGCTGCTAATATTATCCCATCTCTGAGCAAAGATGCACTGCTATAGGTTTGGTTAGCTAATGCTGAAGGTGAAAATGAATCATTGTGAGATAAAAGAGTTGTGCATTCCTATGTGATAAGAATAGCATACTCTAGTTCACTACCATGTAATTCATATAAAAAAAAAAAAGACTATTGCAACAATGTGTGGTGTGACCTCATCGATCAGCTGCTGAAATGCTATATCACATTTATTTATTGCTGCTCATATGCAAATTATATAAGGTTTCAAAGTGTGACAGAAGAATCATGGCATGATTTATGAATGTTTGGGTCTGCCACTATCAGATCTTCAGCTTGAATTCAGATCAGCAAAACCCTGTGGTATACAACCTCATTGCTATATTTTCCAGTATTGAAACTTGTAGTACTGATGGACTTGATATAATCATTCTTGTATTTTCTTATTTGACAAAAGATAAAAAATGGCCATTCAACTGCTTGGATTCCACTTCTGGCCTTACTAGAATATTCATAGAATGATAATGTCCACAGCTTTCTGCTTAACAATGACTCACTACACTGTCTGCCATCCAGTTTTCACCTTTACTAAATTTTAGAAGATCACGATATGTGGGGTCAGGAAGGAATTTTTCCCCCAGGTAGGGGGGGGGGGGGGTGATCATCTTCATCTAGATCAGTGGTCCCCAACCTTTTTCATCTGGTGGGCACCAGACGACGAGCCACGGAAGACCGTGGTGGCAGACAAGCATCCGCCGAAATGCCGCCGACAAGCGGCAACGTCAATAGGTGTTGCTGCCAAAATGCCACCGACAAGCAGCGTCATCCAGAGGCACTGCTTGTCGGAGGCATTTCGGCGGATGGTTGTCCACTGGCCAGTACGCAGGTGCACTTAGACACCCCGGCGGGCACCATGGCGCCCGCAGGCACCGGGTTGGGGACCACTGCTCTAGATTATGTGGGTGCAGCCCACTTGCCATGATTACCTGAGTCTCTCTCACTTAATCATTTCCCTTCTATTACAGCGGCTTTGGGCATTTGGTGCACCTTGGTCCCTTCTAGTCTTTGCCTGTGGCACATAGTAGCCTAATCTCCTGTGGATTATAACACTTGGATCTCATTTCAGATGTTGGGTTAGTATGTAAATTAGGAATAAGAGAAATAGAGTACCTGGCACAATGGAGATCTGTTTGAATGAGTAAGAATTTATAGGATTTGGCCACAATCCTGTACAAAGTGTTACATGAATTATGCTATTTAAACAAGAGTCAGAGTTTGAGGCTAGATGGGACCACAAGATCATCTAGTCCAGGGGTCATCAACGTTTGGCACACGGCTCACCAGGGTAAGCACCCTAGCGGGCTGGGCCAGTTTATTTACCTGCTGACGCAGCCCCCACTCACCGCAGTTCACTGTTCCGGGCCAATGGGGACGGCAGGAAGCGGCACGGGCCGAGGGATGTGCTGGCCACGGCTTCCCACCGCCCCCATTGGCCTGGGATGGCGAACAGTGGCGAGTGGGGGCCGTGATTGGCCGAACCTGCCGTGTCAGCAGGTAAATAAACTGTCCTGGCCTGCTAGGGTGCTTACCCTGGCAAGCCGCATGCCGAACATTGACGACCCCTGATCTAGTCTGACCTCCAGTATAGCACAGGCCACCAACACCACTTAGTATTAACCTAACAACTGACCATCACTAACCCAACAGCTGACATAAGGTGTCATCACAACATTCTCTGATTAATGTGGCTGTTTGAATTTGAACTATGCCCATGGTCATTTCTTATACAGCGTTCAAAAAGAGCAGAGTGAAATAGATTGGACACCACTGCTCTTCACCACAAGTAATCAATTACTGGGCAGTAGATGGTGTGATGAGGTTGATTTGCTGATTTCTAAATATCTGGCATTGGCACAGTTGTATGGAATTATCCACCGACTGCCAGAGAAAGTACATAGAAAATTTTTTATAAACAAGGATTTTTAGCATGTATTATGACAAATCTCTGCTTGGATTTAGAATATTCTTCATCCCTGATTTGTAACAACTACAAGGTACCATCTGGAATTTACAAAAAAAAATTAGCAGCACAAATGACCTTTGATCTAGATTCAGTAGTTCCAATAATGAGTCTCTCTTTAACAAACCACTAAGTGACCTTTTTTTGAAAGTTTCCAAAATGACAAGAACATGATGCAGGTACCTCTCTGTATCACCTCCTTATCCAAATGTGGAGCCATTGTACAAAGAGGATATTGTTACCTGTCCTGTTTTGAGTTAAAGTGAAGTGTCCAGTGGGGTGCTACAAGAACTAGTGTTAGGTCAGTTCTTAATATCTTTGTATAAGATCTGAACAAAGCAGAAGACCACATATTAATAGCCATCACAAATGATACTAAATTGAGAGGTGCTGAGAGGGCCAATGAGGACAGGTGAAGTAATTCATAGGGATTTAGAATGATTAGACATATGGACAGGAAATAGCAAAATAAGATCCAGCTTGAAAAAAAATGCAAAGTAATACATCTGAGGGAAAAAGAAATCAAAGAAAGATATTCAATAGAAAGGAAAAATCTGGAAAGAAATTATGCCATAAAACCCCTGGGGTAACAATGGGGAGCAAATTAGTATGAACCTGCAATGCATTATGGCAGAAAAAAAATGGTCAGTGTGATTTGGGGGTGAGTATACAAAGATATCATGTCACAGAGCCAGGTGAGACTAGTACTTCTTTATCTGACTGCCCAATTTGCAATCAGGAACACTGCCTTCACTTATGACTCTCACTAGAAACAAAGACAAAGACAAATGTCTGTAGAGAGAGTGCAGGCAAGAGCACCAGAAATGATTTCAGGGCTAGAAGGAATGATTTATAGCAAGGGTTTAAAATAACTAAACATATATAAACATATAGATGGTGGCTAAAGGGACACAATATAACTGTGTACCAATATTTAAACTATGTGACTACCAAGGAAGGACAAGAATTATTTAGCATGGAACAATGAAAATAAAAACAATGCGTTCAAAACTAAGACAATAAAATGAAGACTTAAATGGAGCAGATAGTCAGCTGGAGTAAACTGACATAACTACACCAGCTAAAGATCTGCCTCAATATCAGAAAAGGCTTCCTAAAAATAAAGTGAATAAGACTGAATTGTTTCCAATAAGAAGATGCTAAATTCCACTGGAGATATTTAAAAGTAGATTGGATGGAAAAATAGAAAACATATTGTAGGGGGATAATATTTCCCAACAAGGAGATGGACTAGATGACTGTAAAAGCTCCTTTCCCATCAATAAGAGCCTGATCCAAAGTCCATTGAAGACATTGGGTGTCTTTCCATTGACTTCAGTAGGCTTTGGAAAAGGTCAAAATTTCTGAGTTTCCAATTCTGTCATTCTTGTTCGTGTTGAGTAACATACAACTAGTTCCACTGCTTTCAGTAGAACAGAATAAATAATTGCCAGGGCATGCAGAGCTCATCCAATCTATTGCTTACCCCCAAATAAATATGTACTCATGGATTAAAGATACTAATCAACATGAGCATGTGAAAAAAATAATGTGTCACAATCATTTTGTGCCTCAGTTTCATCATACTGTGAAAGGGAAAAATGATACCTACCTCATACAGTGGTGACATGGGGTTCAACTCATTGAAATTTATAAAGTGCTACATGATCTCCAAATAGAAGGAAATGAATTACTTAAGTGCAAAATTGTTTATAATCATTATTGCTTGGGCTTTATGATAAGTTTAGTGGGAGACGACCAGACAAACACAGTGAGCTGGATTCTCATCTCAGTTACGGACATTACGCTAAAGTAATTACTGAAGTCAGTCAAATTACTTCAAGTGTAACTAAAATCAGATGTAATATGCCTCTCTCTCTCTTTATATTAGTAATAAAAAGTTTCAATATGATGATTCTCAAAGCATCCAGAAGGCTTCTTTTAGTGCATTACTAACTGAGAAGTCAGTTGTGATGCGCTAAGACAAAAAACAAACAAACAGTTCTCCCCTTGAATTTCCCAAAGTCGGTGCTGTTGCAAAGATACTATGAGATACTGAAGAATCCTGGCTAACACATCCAATGTTAAGAATGTACATTTTAAAAATAATTACTGTGTAAAACATTCCTGATTTGTTTCTCCACCTCAGAGCTCAAAAGATGAGAGTGAACAGTTGTATTATAAAAAAAAAAGGATTAGCATATTTCTGGATTCTGTCTATCTGTGCAACCATTGTGGGTGGTCTGCCCCAAAGTCTATCTGCTGACTGTCCAGCTGGCAAATACAGACTAGTGTGTGTAAGACAACTACAGTACAGCTGTATGCATGCCACTGATGATTCATTTCCAGCACAACCAAATCCCAGTTGCTTAATTTAGGGTGGGCTAGGAGTGAAAATCCATTAGACAAGCAAAACATGTAGCACAATTATATAACATTTTTCTTCCCCGATGTTGTCCATTTACTTCACTTTTGTATGTCACAATATGACAGTGCAGATGAAGCTATTAATAGTCCCAATACTAGAAAGTTATTCTGGGGTAACAAATATGCACATAACGACCCTATTGTTGTAGTGCTGGTTAGAGGCACAGATACTTGCAACAAGCATGAATTTGTTATTTTTTCAGCCAGCCTTACAATAGCACTAAAAAAACCACATGGTTGCACCAAGGATTAATATGGGCCAATGTTTATATATTAGGCCAGCTCTGCCTTGGGATATTCCAACATATACCACAGTATAGATTGCTGAGTGATAAGAAGTTCATTCAATAAAGCATTATGATTGTGCAAGTTACCTATATAACACCCACTTTCTTTGAGTTTGCCAACAGCCAGGCAGACACAAAAGAAGTGGTGCTGCCAGAACAATGGGGTACTGTCAACCCACCTGGGGGGAGATATTGACTGAACACTTTGTCTGGAAGTTGAGCCAGCAGAAATATAGCCTATATGCACAGTTTTCACCCTTCTCTCCCAGTGGGCATGAATCAACCCCATTCTCTTTACTAACTTAGAAGTTTGGAAACACTAGTCAAAATTGAAGAAAAAATTAGGGTTTCCCCCATGTAGCAAACACCCACCTGGTATGTTCTAGTCAAGCAGACCAGCCATCTCAGAATAACTACTGGGTTATTAGGACTTATTTTCTTGAATTTTTTGAGGATGAGGGGTGGGTAGAACATGTCAGCAAGTAAAATATAAAGTGCAAAATCTGTTAATAATGGCCACCAAAGGAACTGCTGCTTTTCTGGCAGCTATAACAGATGGCCAGATAATGCTGTGTGATTAATAGGAAGGAATTCTCCCAGGGACTGAGCTTTTACTGGGTGTTAGAACAGGTGGCTGTGATTAGCAGGTGAATGCTAGCTCAGGTTTTTTGACTTTGGCCTTTCCTTATTATCAGAATTGGTTTATCAGGGCCAACATTTTAGAGGTTGTTTTTCTAAAGTTAAACATCTAAATCCATACTCAGTCACCTGGGAAAACAGTCTGATCTTCACCCATTTGAAGTCAATGAACTATATTAGAGGGAATCTGTATGAACATTTTTGAGCTTTTCTTCCTGTTATGGTAAATTTAAGATTAATTATACAGATATTTGAAACTAGTTGTATATTATGCTGATCACTGATAGACTCTGTTTCTATTCCAGCTAAAGGTTAATGGGAAGGTAAACTCAAATTCCATACTTGATTGTTTTTATATAGCAGAATATAGAAATGTAATTTTCATATATGGCTTCTTTTCTTTAATACAGAACTGTGTCTTTTAAGAATAAACCCATAAGAGTCTATGACTTACATTAGAAGTAATCAAATTACCAAAAATACAGCTAGTCAGCTGGCAGATCCATTAGCAACAAGATTTAATGTCCTAAAAGTTCATGTAACTGAGGGAAGGATTGGTGCTCAGATTAAAGGAAAACTGAACATCTGCCATTTCTATAAAACAAGAAATCTAATACTTAAATTGAAAAGTATGCTTAATATGGTAATAATTAGAGAAATTCTGATGTATAAATACTTAAATAGTCAGTGGAGCAGCGGGGTGGGGACCCTGGATTTTCTACCTCCCAAATGAGTGTCATGACACTACCCTATAGAATCATTCATTCTTCCTCTCTCTGGCTCAATGACTGTTTAAGTGGTTAGGATTTTAATATGCATGTCCCACCGCTCAGAAGATCCTTTTTCCCTATCAGGCATAGCAGGGGCCTGATTCTGGATCTCACACATCTCAGGTGAGTGCTTTGACCACTAGGCTAAAAGTTATAAGGGAGTCACCACCACCATCTCTCCTTTGGCCAGATTTCATATGGGCCCTTATCCAGTTGCCAAATCAGGTCCTATATGTCAGATAGACGACAAACCTGCAGCTTTTACTTGTGCTTGCAGCCCAAATATGATTTTTTTTTAAGCTAGACCTTCAGATATGGAACAAAAAAACCTAACAGGTTTTCCCTCATATGTAGTGTTCTAGCAACACAAGCAACTGTAGCTAGAAACTTAAAAGTTGGATTGCTTTGTAGGTTTTAAATATTCAGATGAAGAATATTACTGTGTAGTTTTCAAAATATCATAACATAGCTGTGGAAAGGACCTATTACTAAAGTATGATAATCCATCTCCCTATCAGTAGAAAATAGCGCCTTACTGTATGCACACTCAGTAGTGCTTTGTCACATCTAGACTGAAATATGACAAACTATGAAGCTTACACCTCTTCTGTCAGAAAACTATTTCATGTGTTTTTTCACTAATAAGAAAAATGTCCTGATAGTAATAGGCCTTGCATAAAAGAAAACAGAAGTAGGGAAACAGAGGTTAACAATGGACAAAGCCTAAACTCAGAAGTATACTTGTAAATAACATAGTTAATAGATAAAGAAATAGAAGAGTAATGTATGATAAGCTTGCTTACTGGCATACTTTGCAGCTTGTGGACATTTCATAATCTGAACTGCGATGGGTTACAGAAAATAGTAACCAATTATGATATATTAACCAATAATATTAAGTGTAAATGTGTATATAAGCTGATTCATGATTATGTACGATGGATGTCTGGTATACCCTGTACACACTGCCTACACCTAAGTCTGATCAACTCAAGTATAGTTTAACTGGGTTCAAAAAATAACTAGATAAGTTCATGGAGAATAGGTCCATCAATGGCTGTTAGCCAGGATGGGCAGGGATGGTGTCCCTAGCATCTGTTTGCCAGAAGCTGGGAATGTGTAACAGGGGATGGATCACTTGATGATTACCTTTCTGTTCACTCCCTCTGGGGCACCTGGCATTCGCTACTGTCAGAAGACAGGATACTGGGCTAAATGGACCTTTGTTCTGACCCACTATGGCCGTTCTTATGTTCTAAAGAAACCTCAGTAATGATTCCAGAGTTGAACTGGTTTCTTAGATTCCAGAGAACTGGATGAAGTGTTTTCCCAGAACTAGACGAAGTGCTCTGCATAAGTTGAGTGGCAAAGGAATCTCACCAGTAGTTATCCCAGGGCCAGCCTTATGGAAAATGGCACCCTGGACAACTTTCTTTGGTGCCCTTTAAGTACTGCAGGTGTCATGCTGCCGGGACTACAGAGAGGGGATGTGTGTGAGTGCCTGGCTCCTGTCCCACAGTTCCCTTTATCTCCATCTCCTGGGTGGGCACGGCTCTTCTGCAGCATCTTGACCCTGGTGCACCCCCCACCCAACCACAGCACCCTAGGCTGTTGCCTATGTCGTCCACCCATATGGCTGGCCCTGAATCACCCTGAACTATCCTTTTCTAAATTTCCTCCCATTATTCCTGATTATTATCAGAATTCTTCATAGATTTCCCAGTCATGTTTTCAATCATCAAGACTGATAACTGGGTGAAGAGGTATATATGAGCTTTTCAGAAACACTCATTCTTGGCCTAACACTGCTCCCCAGTGAAGTTAATGGTAAAAACTCACACTGCCCTCAATAGGAGCAGACTAAGGTCAATGTGGAGTTCTCTTGAAAATTATACCCTACTATCGTACCAAAACTGTCAAGTGAGGCACAAAATATATTTGAAGAGACCATCATCTATTGAAAGGAGAGACTTCCTGATTCTGTTTGAATATCAGCCTGAGAACATATGGAATATGATGTTACAGGACTCTATACCATGGGTGAGTCAAAACTTGTCTTTGGGAAACAAAAACAAAGCCAAGAATAGAAACTTGACCAAAGGATGTATATAACTATGCTACCATGTGGTAGCAAGATTGAGCAGTAGGGAAAGGTGTTGGTCATTAGAAAGATCATGAAATGTTGAGTTTTCTGTAGTACTTCAAAATATTTACTTGCCAGATGTGCTAAAGATTCCTATGTTCCTTCATCTTCAACCACCATTCCATAGGACATGCGTCCATGCTGATGATGGGTTCTGCTCAATAACAATGCAAAGCAGAGCGGACCGATGCATGTTCATTTTCATCATCTGAATAAGATGCCACCAGCAGAAGGTTGATTTTCTTTTTTGGTGGTTCGGGTTTTATAGTTTCCGATCTGGGTGTTGCTCTTTTAACACTTCTGAAAGCACAGTGGCGTAGCCAGCTTCTAAGAAGAGGGGGAGCAAACCTACAAAAGGCGCCCCCCTTGGCTCCTCCTCCTCCGGCCGCTACGCGCCCCCCTCCTTGACTGGCTCCTCCGGCTGCATTGCCCATCCCCCCTCCCCATGGCTCCTCTGGCCCTGCCGGGCCCCACGGCGGCCCCCCCCTTTGCTCCTCTGGCCGCACCCACCGTCCCCCCATGGATGCCGGCCACCAGCCTGAGCCCCCCCTGCTCCTCCGGCTGCGGCAGCCGTCCACATGCTGCACCTCCCCCCCGCCCCCTCTGGCCGCGTGCCCACTGCCCACCGCCCACCCATGGCTGCCGGCTGCGGTGCGGCCTGTGGGCAGCTAGCCTGCGTGCGCCCCCACCCCCCGCTCCTCCGGCTGCGTGTCTGCCGCCCCCGCATGGCTGCCGGCCGCGCTGCGGGAGGCCAGCCTGCACCCCTCCTCGCTCCTCTGGCCACAGTTGAAAAGGCGCCGCTTTGGGCTGCTTCCCCTGCACCTCGCTAACTATGCTACTGTGAAAGCATGCTCCTCTCAGATTTTGGAAGGCACTTCTGATACTTAAACCTTGGATTGAGTGCTGTGGCTATTTTTAGAAATCTCACATTAGTATCTTCTTCGCATTTTGTCAAATCTGCTATGAAAGTGTTCTTAAAACAAACGTGTTGGGTCATCATCCAAGATTGCTATAACATGAAATATATGGCAGAATGCAGGTAAAACAGAGCCGAAGACACACATAGTTCTCCCCCAAGGACTTCAGTCACAAATTTAATTAACACATTATTTTTTAACAAGCATCATCTGCATGGAAGCATATCCTCTGGAATGGTGGCCAAAGCATGCAGGGGCATAAAAACGTTTAGCATATCTGGCACATAAATACCTTGCAATACTGGCTACAAAAGTGCCATGTCACTTTCAGGTGATATTGTAAATAAGAAGCAGGCAGCATTATCTCCCAAACGTGTAAACAAACTTGTTTGTCTTGGCGATTGGCTGAACAAGAAGTAGGACTGAGTGGACTTGTAGGCTCTAAAGTTGTACATTGTTTTGTTTTTGAGAGCAGTTATGTAACAAAAAAAATCTACATTTGTAAATTGCACTTTCATGATAAAGAGATTGCACTACAGTACTTGTATGAGGTGAACTGAAAAATACTATTTCTTTATCATTTTTACAGCGCAAATATTTGTAATTGCAAATATAAAGTGAGCATTGTACACTTGGTATTCTGCATTGAAATAGAAATCAATATATTTGAAAATGTAGAAAAACATCTGAAAACACTTAATAAATTTCAATTGGTATTCTATTGTTTAACAGTGAGATTAATTACATTTTTTAATTGTGTGAATTAACTGCAATTAATTGACAGCCCTACTTAAAATATTTCTTTCTCAAAGTCTATTGACCTTACTGGTAGCCAATACGGACACTGTTAAAAGAGCAACTCTTCTTGTAAAACATAACCTGATTGACGCTGGACAGCATCAATGGACAGAAGCAAATTGCAATGTAGTAGAGGCCCTGACAATTGAAACCTGGTTCATTAACTCTGTGTGTGGGTTTTCAGTAAGCAATGCTGACATCTATGAAAATTCCTTTTGATGACGAAGAATCTGCACTGCAGCAACCAGATGACTTTCTTCAGTGCAAAGCTGATGCACCACCTGCTGCTTAATATGCTGCAGCTGATGATGCTTTAACAGTTTGTGGGGAGCTAGGAGTAGACAGTGAAGAAGAGCCACTCATCTGAGCTTCAATCCACATTACTGAAAAATCAGCAGGTGATGTGACTGAAGAAGATAAGGATGATAGAGTCACTAATGAAAGTCCTTCATTTTCCTCTCCTGAATTTCACATTACTAAGTATACATGTAAACAGCAATCAGTGTGCCAGATGAGTAAAAGGGTTTCTGTACAGAACACAACTTGGATCTGCTGGAAACAATAAACAATGGAATGGGAGTCACATTACTAACAAAGTGGAGATTATTGATTTTTTTTTTCTTTTTAAGTGCCATTTATGGATGTAATTTGACTTGTTTTTAAATGAAAATACCTGAGTGCACAATTTTGGTTGTGCAAAATTGTAGACATTATTGAAGCCTCTAAAATTCTGAAGAGGATTTAAAGTTTAAACCTAAGACTTTTAAGTGTCATGTTAAAGAAGAATTAAACAATGCTCCTGTTTCTTGCTTTATCTCTTTCTGACATTATAAACATTGCTCCTGAGTTCGATGAGTAAGAGTAGGCATTGTAAAGGACAAGTGAACAGTTCTTGACATTGTTTAAACAGCTAATGAGAACACTTTACAATAAAAAGAAACAGGCTGGTGAGCTCTTATCATATGTTAAATATAGAGACAAAATTTCAAAGCACATTTATTTTTATGGCGATTCAAAGGGTACGTCTTCACTTACCGGAGGGTCCGGCGGCAGACAATCGATGTTCTGGGATCGATCCCGGAAGTGCTCGCCGTCGACGCCGGTACTCCAGCTCGGTGAGAGGAGTACGCGGCATCGACGGGGGAGCCTCCGTGCCGCGTCTGGACCCGCGGTAAGTTCGGACTAAGGTACTTCGAATTCAGCTACGTTATTAACGTAGCTGAATTTGCGTACCTTAGTCCGAAGTGGGGACTTAGTGGGGACCAGGCCAAAGAGTAGGGGGTCAGGGAACTTCCAGGAAGTCTTATATGGTTAAGTCTTATATACCAAAACACCATTTTGTGGTTTCCTGAATTTCATGGTCTTTCAGCCACTGCTATATCACTGACACAGAGAAAGTATTTTAGATGGATTATTTAATTGTTCTAAATATTTTTCAATTATTTTAAATTTCTGGTGGAAAGATATTAAATATGTAGTGTGGAACATTAATGAAACAATACTGTATTTAAAAAGAACCCTGTCAAATAAAAAAATAATATTTTTTAAAAGTTACTAAATAATTAGTTTCAGAGTAACAGCCGTGTTAGTCTGTATCCGCAAAAAGAAGAACAGGAGTACTTGTGGCACCTTAGAGACTAACAAATTTATTAGAGCATAAGCTTTCGTGGACTACAGCCCACTTCTATGCATCCGAAGAAGTGGGCTGTAGTCCATGAAAGCTTATGCTCTAATAAATTTGATAGTCTCTAAGGTGCCACAAGTACTCCTGTTCTAAATAATTAGTGCTCCTTATAATCATTTAGAGTTGGCTGGGTATCTTTATCTGTGTTTCATAGTAGCCATTTATAGAGTAAGGCCTAGATCTGCAAAAAGACTTAAGCATTGCAATGCTGAGCATCACCATGCCTAACTTTTGTGTGCCTAGAAAGTCACTGGATCAAGAATGGGATCCACAAAGTCTGAGTTAGCTGCTATGCTCCCTATACAATGAATGGGGAGAGATAGGTAACCTGAGAATGGTGTCTACACAAGCCAGCATGGTAGGCAGTTTGCTGCCTAAACTAGCTAATAGGAGATACCACCCAGAGGGTTGTGTCCAAAGCCTTGCCCCTTTGACAGAGTTCAATGCCTAAGACTGGGCTGTAGAAAGGTGCTTCTCTCTGCTTCGGATCTACAACTGGCAACCCTGCTGCTGGAGTCAGGCAGCTCAGGCACTAAACCATTTTTTAAAAGAACATGTTAGGTATCTGCCTAAATCCATAGAAGGTGTGGGAAGACAGCCTCTCTAGGAACATTTATCCCAGTGATTAGACTACTCAGCTGAGATGTATAAATCCCAGGTTAAATTCCCCCTCTCTAACTGATGAGGAGAAGGGATTTGAACTTTTGTTTCCTACCTTTTAGGAGTAGACAGTGCATGCCCTAACCACTGGACTATAAAGTGATTCTTAGTCTGTGTCTGGTCTAATTGAAGATGTAATTATTTAATTAAGATGGAAGGCATTCAACAAGAGCTCCATATCAGACTAATCCATACTCTAGTGGTTAGGATCTTCAGTAGAGAGATGTGAAGTCCATGTTCAGATCCCTTCTCATCAGGAAGAGGCCTGAGCTAAACCAGGGTCTCCCTCTAAAGGGAAGCACCTTTTCCTTTCCCACAGGTCATTTTGTGAGGAGTTGGGCATACTCAAAGCATGGCTAACAAATCTTCCCCTGGTTTGTAGATTGCAGTGAGGCTCAGGGTGTGAGACAGGCACCCAGTCACCTGCCTAAGGGCAGCAGTGCTCCTTTTCAGAGGCAGGAAGTTAGGCAAGTAGGGAACTTTTACAACAGAAATGTAGGCACCAAGTGAGTTTAAGTGCTGACAGAGTTAGGCAGCAGCCGAACAGGATTTTATGGATCACAGTAATGCCTAAAATTAGGCTTTAGGTGCCTAATCCCTTTGGATCTGGACCTGAACTACTTCTCAGTGAGAGGAAGGGTGTGGCAATATGGCACTTTGGAAGAAGATACTCAGGGCATAAAGGACCAGATTTTTAAAGGTATTGGGTGCCTAATTCCCATTGAAATAAATAGGAGTAAGGCTTCTAAGTACTTTTAAAATTTCAGTGAGAGATGGGTGTCTAATTCCTTTTTGTGACTTTGAAAACTCTCTCCCTAGATTACTTAAAAAAAAAACCCAAAAAGCTGTGATTTCTGCAATGCTAAAAAGTATGGGTTGCTGAAATGAAGTGGAATAGCCAAATTCAGACAAATTATTTTTAACATCTTTTTTTTTTTTTTTTACCCTACACCACCTACCCTGGGTGTTCTGTAAAGATGTTTGTTTAGCAGCTATTGGCTGCCATTGCAAATCTTTGCAGATTTTTTTTAATTGCTTGTACATTACATTTGCAAGTGAATATTCCAAAAAATCTCTCTTTAGGGAAAATAAGAATTGCTTAACATATTAGTATGCCTTGTTCTGTGTTTGGATGATTAATTTCATTGTTTAATAATACAGTACATATTGTATAGCTTCAAAAACAGAAGGGTTCTGAAAAATATTCTAATTATTCCTTAGTAAAATCAGATGATGTAGCGTTCCTGTGATTTTTTTTTATTTTTTATTTTTTGCAATGTGATTGTAAAATTCATTTCTCTGTTCTGAAGGATTAACCATTGCTCTAAAATGATTTTGCCCTGCATCACCTGGATTACAAAACTAAGTGTTATTCTGCACCTATCAGTTTGAAGGATTTATACTGATCTTGTAACATGTTTTACTCTTTTTTAAAACATTTCTTCAAGTTCAGTCCTATGGTCTGATATTTAATTTCTATTTGTATAGAGTCTCCAGTTCTGGATAGGGAGATCTGACATCTTTAATATCAAATTGTAGGTTTCTAAGTAGTAGTTTCCAGAGTGCGAAGGTTTCAGAAAATCCACTTTTATAAATTTTGATTGCACTCAAATATGTTTCTTTTAAAATTAACCATTACAACTAACAGAGTAATGAAAAAAGAAAAGATAGAATATTTTTTCTCCCATTTTATTGTCAGTAAATCTAAAAGCACATTCAGGATGTTTATTTGCTTTCTTTGTGTTCTGTAGATATTAGCATACTATTTGGGCTTTTTCCTCCACACTCTCAGTGTAGGAAGGACTTGAGTACTGGGTAATCAATATGCATTGGCCTCTCATCTCCCATTCTATGAGAGCCTCTCTGTGAAATATGCACACTGCACATTATTCTAGAGTAAAAACAAACAAACAAAAGAATCCTTTTTCAGATTGCACTGGCGTTGCTTAGCTATAATAAAATTAATGGTAAAGGCTCTGCTGAAGTCCTCTCTGTCGGTGAGTCTCACCCAGCCCACTGGAGATGTTGGTCCCAGAAGGGGGGTATTTAGAGACAGGGCTTCTGTAGGGAGCTCCCCCACAGGCCGGAGGAAGATTAAAAACCCCAAACCAAAGGAACAACAGATCTCTATGCTGCTTAGACTGTGGGAGGCAACATGTATCTAGGCATAATGAAGAGACACCCCCCACCCCCAGCTGCTTAGCCTGAATTAGCCTTAAAGGACAAATAGAGCTTGCTAATTATAGAAGCCTATATTACCGTTTGAAACCTAAGACTCTAACTCATTTGTTTATCTATGCTATTTAGATTCTCTGCATGAGTTGAGATTGGTCATACAGCCTCTTTAAAGTACAAGATCATGCTAAAACTGATTTGTAGAGTTGCAGGATGTCAGCGGGACCACTTCCAATGTGCCCCCTCGTGGCCTCAGGGGTGGCCCTGCAGTCAGCTCCCTGCCTCAATTTCCTTCTTTCAGGCATTCAGAACATAAGAACATAAGAATAGCCATACTGGGTCAGACCAAAGATCCATCCAGCCCAGTATCCTGACTACGGACAGGGGCCAATGCCAGGTGCCCCAGAGGGAGTGAACG
Organism: Malaclemys terrapin pileata; assembly: GCF_027887155.1. Lineage (NCBI taxonomy): Eukaryota > Metazoa > Chordata > Testudines > Emydidae > Malaclemys > Malaclemys terrapin. The sequence goes on along the minus strand of NC_071509.1, from coordinate 39,075,469 downwards.
TAACAGGTAATGATCAAGTGATCTCTCTCCTGCCATCCATCTCCACCCTCTCACAAACAGAGGCTAGGGACACCATTCCTTATCCATCCTGGCTAATCGCCATTAATGGACTTAACCTCCATGAATTTATCTAATTCTCTTTTAAACTCTGTTATAGTCCTAACCTTCACAACCTCCTCAGGCAAGGAGTTCCACAGGTTGACTGTGTGCTTTGTGAAGAAGAACTTTCTTTTATTTGTTTTAAACCTGCTGCCCATTCATTTCATTTGGTGGCCCCTAGTTCTTATATTATGGGAACAAGTAAATAACTTTTCCTTATTCACTTTCTCCACACCACTCATGATTTTATATACCTCTATCACAGGGGTAGGCAACCTATGGCACACATACTGAAGGTGGCACACGAGCTGATTTTCAGTGGCACTCACACTGCCCAGGTCCTGGCCACCGGTCCAGGAGGCTCTGCATTTTAATTTAATTTTTAAATGAAGCTTCTTAAACATTTTAAAAACCTTATATACTTTACATACAATAGTTTAGTTATATATTATAGACTTATAGAAAGAGACCTTCTAAAAACGTTAAAATGCATTACTGGCATGCAAAACCTTAAATTAGAGTGAATAAATGAAGACTCGGCACACCACTTCTGAAAGGTTGCCGCCCCCTGCTCTATCATATCCCCCCTTAGTCTCCACTTTTCCAAGCTGAAATGTCCTAGTGTCTTTAATCTCTCTTCATATGGGACCCGTTCCAAACCCCTAATCATTTTAGTTGCCCTTCTCTGAACCTTTTCTAATGCCAGTATATCTTTTTTTTGAGATGAGGAGACCACATCTGTATGCAGTATTCAAGATGTGGGCATACCATGGATTTATATAAGGGCAATAAGATATTCTCTGTCTTATTCTCTATCCCTTTTTTAATGATTCCTAACATCCTGTTTGCTTTTTTGACTGCCGCTGCACACTGTGTGGATGTCTTCAGAGAACTATCCACAATGACTTCAAGATCTCTTTCCTGATTAATTGTAGCTAAATTAGCCCCCATCATATTGTATGTATAGTTGGGGTTATTTTTTCCAATGTGCATTACTTTACATTTATCCACATTAAATTTCATTTGCCATTTTGCTGCCCAATCACTTAGTTTTGTGAGATCTTTTTGAAGTTCTTCACAGTCTGCTTTGGTCTGAACGATCTTGAGCAGTTTAGTATCATTTGCAAACTTTGCCACCTCACTGTTTACCCCTTTCTCCAGATCATTTATGAATAAGTTGAATAGGATTGGTCCTAGGACTGACTCTTGGGGAACACCACTAGTTACCCCTCTCCGTTCTGAAAATTTACCATTTATTCCTACCCTTTGTTCCCTGTCATGAAAGGAACTTCCCTCTTATCCCATGACAACTTAATTTACGTAAGAGCCTTTGGTGAGGGACTTTGTCAACGGCTTTCTGGAAATCTAAGTACACGCTGTCCACTGGATCCCTCTGTCCACATGTTTGTTGACTCCTTCAAAGAACTCTAATGGATTAGTAAGACATGATTTCCCTTTACAAAAAACATGTTGACTTTTGCCCAACAATTTATGTTCTTCTATGTGTCTGATATTTTTTTTCTTTACTATTGTTTCAACTAATTTGCCTGGTACTGACGTTAGACTTACCAGTCTGTAATTGCTGGGATCACCTCTAGAGCCCTTTTTTAAATATTGGCGTTACATTAGTTGTCGTCCAGTCATTGGGTACAGAAGCTGATTTTAAGGACAGGTTACAAACCATAGTTAATAATTCTGCAATTTCACCTTTGAATTCTTTCAGAACTCTTGGGTGAATGCCATCTGGTCCCGGTGACTTGTTACTGTTAAGTTTATCAATTAATTCCAAAACCTCCTCTAATGACACTTCAATCTATGACAATTCCTCAGATTTGTCACCTACAAAGGATGGCCCAGGTTTGGGAATCTCCCTAACATCCTCAGCTGTGAAGACTGAAGCAAAGAATTCATTTAGTTTCTCCTCAATGACTTTAGCGTCTTTAAGTGCTCCTTTTGTATCTCGATCATCCAGGGGCTCCACTGGTTGTTTAGCAGGATTCCTGCTTCTGATGTACTTAAAAAACATTTTGTTATTACCTTTTGAGTTTTTGGCTAGCTGTTCTTCGAACTCCTTTTTGGCTTTTCTTATTACATTTTTTACACTTTGGCAGTGTTTATGCTCCTTTCTATTTACCTCACTAAGATTTGACTTCCACTTTTTAAAAGATGCCTTTTTATCTCTCACTGCTTCTTTTACATGGTTGTTAAGCCACAGTAGCTCTTTTTTAGTTCTTTTACTGTGGTTTTTTTTTAATTTGGGGTATACATTTAATTTGGGCCTCTATTATGGTGTCTTTGAAATGTGTCCATGCAGCTTGCAGGGAATTCACTCTAGTCACTGTACCTTTTTAATTTCTGTTGAACTAACCTCTTCATTTTTGCATAGTTCCCCTTTCTGAAATTAAATGCCACAGTGTTGGACTGTTGAGGTGTTCTTCCCACCACAGGAATGTTAAATGTTATTATATTATGGTCACTATTTCCAAGCAGTCCTGTTAGAGTTACCTCTTGGACCAGATCCTGAGCTCCACTCAGGACTAAATCGAGAATTACCTCTCCCCTTGTGGGTTCCTATACCAGCTGCTCCAAGAAGCAATCATTTAAAGTATCGAGAAATGTGGTCTCTGCATTTCATCCTGAAGTGTACCCAATCAATATGGGGATAATTGAAATCCCCCCACTATTATTGAGTTCTTTATTTTGATAGCCTCTCTAATCTCCCTTAGCATTTCATCGTCACTATCACTGTCCTGGTCAGGTGGTCGATAATAGATCCCTACTGTTATATTCTTATTAGAGTATGGAATTACTATCCATAGAGATTTTGTGGAACATGTGAATTCATTTAAGATTTTTACTTCATTTGATTTTACATTTTCTTTCACATATAGTGCCACTCCCCCGCATGACCTGTTCTTTCCTTCGGATATATTATGTTCCCTGGAATGATTGTGTCCCATTGATTGTCCCCACTCCACCAGGTTTCTGTGATGCCTATTATATCAATATCCTCCTTAAACACGAGGCACTCTAGTTCACCCATCTTATTATAGACTTCTAGCATTTGTGGACAAGCACTTTAAAAACTTGTCACTGTTTATTTGTCTGCCCTTTTCTGATGTGTCAGATTCTTTTTTATGTGAATGTTTCTCATATGATTTGGCCCATACTTTATCCTCGTCCATCCTCTCCTCCTGAACAAAACCTAGAGCATGTCTATCAATATAATCTCCTCTAAGAGAAGTCTCTGTCTGATCCACACGGTCCTCTGCAGCAATAGCTTTCCCCCAACACTTAGTTTAAAAACTGCTCTTCAACCCTTTTAATGTTAAGTGCCAGCAGTCTGGATCCACTTTGGTTTAGGTGGAGCCCATCTTTCCTGTATAGGCTCCCCCATCCCAAAAGTTTCCCCAGTTCCTAATAAATCTAAACCCCTCCTCCCTATACCATCGTCTCATCCACGCTTTGAGACTCTGAAGCTCTGCCTGCCTACCTGGCCTTGCGTGTGGAACTGGAAGTATTTCTGAGCACGCCACCATAGAGGTCCTGGATTTCAGTCTCTTTCCTAGCAGCCTAAATTTGGCCTCCAGGACATCTCTCCTACCCTTCCCTATGTCCTGGGTACCTACATGTACCACGACCACCAGCTCCTCCCCAGCACTATACATAAGTCTATCTAGATGTCTCAAGAGATCCGCAACCTTCGCAACAGGCAGGCAAGTCACCATACAATTCTCCCAGTCATCCCAAACCCACCTATCTATGTTTCTAATGATTGAATCTCCCATTACTAACACCTGTCTTTTCCTAATGACTGGAGTTCCCTTCTCTGGAGAGGTAACCTCGGTGCGAGAGGATATCCCAACATCATCTGGAAGGAGTGTCCCAACTATGGGAAGGTTTTCCTCTGCTCCCGTTGATTGCTCTCCTTCCCTGAGCCGTTCATCCTCCTTAACAGCACAGGGGCTGTCTGACTGGAAGTGGGACAAATCTACAGTGTCCCGGAAAGCCTCATCAACATACCTCTCTGCCTCCCTTAGCTCCTCCACTTCTGCCACCCTGGCCTCCAAAGCCTGTACGCAGTCTCTGAGGGCCTGGAACTCCTTGCACTGAATGCACACATATGCCACCCTCCCACAGGGCAGGTAATCATACATGCTACACTGAGCGCAATAAACAGGACAGCCCCCACTCTGCTGCTGTGCTTCTGTCTGCATTCTCTCCTACAGCTACCTAGGTTAATGGTAGGGTTTTTGTTTAAATCAAGAAGTTTTAATTATTGTTTAATTTAAAGGTTTTAAAGAATGGCAAGTGTATCTTGCCCCCTTCCCACTCCCCTTCCAAACTCTTTCTCGAAACTCCCTGTTCCCCTCTTCTCAGAGGCCAATTACCTTTCCCTTTCTCCACCATATGTGATATGGTAGCACCCTCCTGTGGCGGGCCACGGCATGCCTGGGGTGTCTGCCTTGGTTTCCCTTTTCTTCCAGAGACCCTGGTAATTCCATGAATGAAAGTCATAACAAAAATCCCATGACCATAATCCATTGTTCCCCAACACAGTCCAAACAGTACATTCACTCTTTCAATTCCCCAAATTCCAACAACACCAGGTACAGCTCCAGTGTTGCTCACCATGGTCCAGCACAGCTCTGGCAGATCTTGCCAAACTCCAGCTCTTCAGTAAGGCTCTGGCATCACTCTCCACTCCTCACCCCAGCCTCTCTAGCTGGGATTTTCCCCCCTCTTTCCTCCTCAAGTCTGGTTCTCGCTCCTACAGCAACAGCAAGTTCACCCTTCCATCATTCCCCAGCCCTCTCTGACCCTCCAGCTTTAGCTTTCTAGCACAGAGAACCAAACAGCATCTCTCTCTACTGTTTTCATCCTTTGGCCCTCTCTGGCCATGGATCTCTGGCCTGGGGAGGTTTGCAGGTGATCAGCCAACTGCCTTCCACTTTTATTAGCCTGATTTGACTCCACTACTCACTAGGCAACTCTCACTGCTTCCTCCTTCAGGAGCTTTCAAATCAAACCCCTGAAGCTCTCAAATCAGCTCTGCTCTTCTGAGCTTTCTCACTGGGTTCTTGGTTCTGAACTTTCTCTCTTAATTCTGAAATCACTCTTGCCTGTAGCTCTCTCATTTATAAGCCCTAGGGGCAGCCCTGCCCGCCTCATTACACCAAACTAGGGTGCAACTGGACTGGAATAGGAGGGCTGGCCCAATGTCATTAAAGGCCCACTCTGTTACATGGGGAAAAACAATAATTCAAGATAATGTTACACACTGGAGGCTGGATGTTCTGGAAAATAAATCTAGGTCCTCAAACTCTAGTGTGTTAGGTTGAAAGAAGGTGTTTGAAGAAGATCAGTGAAATATTACTCTGCCTATTTCCCAAGAAGAGCATTTAAATGTGACATTTGAATCCTTGTTTCTAACCCGTAGCAAGGCATCTGAAAACTATCAATGCAAGAGGGATCAGAAAATTGACTGGTTTATTCGTGCTTTCTGGGATTTTTTGTTGGGTGGTTTTGTTTTGTTTTTATTATTATTAACATCAGTATTTGTAAATGATCATTCTAGGGCTTGAAACAGATTTTTAAAACACACAGAAAAGTTTAGTTTTTTCAGGTCACCAAGTGTTAATGTTTCCTGGTGTGGCTAGGGAAATAAGGCTAGGAGATAGACACTCAGACTTCTTAAGGAAGGATTTGCAAAAATTGGTAGTGGTTCAGCAATTTTTCCCTGCCAAATTTTTAACAACTTGGGAGGATAAACAATATGTTTTACTGGCTACAACTCTGAAAGTTTTGTGTTGTTTTAATCTTCAAAAGAGGTTTTATTGGCATATGTGGAACAAACTGATGGATTAGATGAAGATTAGAATGTACTAACTCCGTGTGTTCCAGCAAATAGGCTTCTGTATGGAATTTTACAAAGTCTATGAACTTTAAGTACACTTGGAAAGCTGTTGCCAAGACTTAATATTGTCTATGTAATAAAGCACAGTGACAGTGCTTTGTTTAGAATGTTGGTAGGATTTTCTCACTTTATTTTTTATGTTTCTCTTTTTAATGCACTGTACCTATGGTCTGGACTGCACATTGGAGAATTCTATCCAACCTGCATTTGGAGCAGAGCAGAGTCACCCGATCCCAGGAGGAGCACCAGTGTATGCATAAAGCTTCCTGACCTCCTGGGAGAAGTAGTGAAACCACTGCTACACCCCTTTATGAGGTGCAGCTTTGTACATATACAGAAATCTGTGCAGACCAGTGAATGAGGATGCAGAGACATGGCCTGCCTGTCCTCCAATTCCCACCCCTTTTGGGGCACTAGGCATCCCCAGGGAAATTAGGATGGAGCAGTCCTTGCATTTTTGTCTGGCCCTCACACCGGCTATGTTTAGATATGTGTGCACTGTATGAAAGCATGGCAGAATTAGTCCTTTAATGTGGAACATATAAATTCTGTTATTATCAAAAGGTAGGGAAAAATGATGGTAAGAATTCAATGACTTGGTTGTCCTAATGTTGCCACTTTGGTTGCCTAAAAGATGCTTTCCCTGAATTGTCTCTTCCAATTGTCATTAGGGAGAGAGACCAAGAGGAAACACTCTCTAGGGTTGAGGCAGGAGGGTTGTTTGTTTTGTTTTGTTTTTACTTACAGAGTTGTGAATAATGAAAATAAATCCTTCAAAATCAACATAGTTATTTCAGGAGTAAAGTACACTACCAATAACCCTGTTAGACTAAAGTTTTGAATGAGATGGTTTAAAAAATAGTAACAATTAGAAAAGTGCGGAGCATGATCTTGTACTTCATCATTACCCTGAGATAATATACAAGCAATTGAAACATTAATGAAAAATTGGAAATTCATTGCAAAAGCCAAAATAAATTTGTTTGCTGAAGAAGCAACTAGACCAGAGGTGGGCAAATTACAGCTCGCAGGCCACATCCAGCCCGTAGGACCGTCCTGCCCGGCCCTTGAGCTCCCGGCTGAGGAGGCTAGCCCCTGGCCCCTCCCCTGCAGCCACGCCGCCGTGTGGGCAGTGCTCTGGGCGGCAGGGCTGTGAGTTCCTGCGAGCAGAACGGTAGTGTGTCTAGCTCCGCCTGGCAGCATGTCTGCCAGACATGCTGCTCTGAGAAGCATGGTAGGGGGGCTGGGGTCGGGGGGTTGGATAAGCGGCAGGAAGTCCCAGGGGGCGGTTAGGGGACAGGGAACGGGGAGCGGTTGGATGAGGCGGAGGTTCTGTGGGGGGGGCGGTCAGGGGACGGAGAATGGGGGGAGTTGGATAGGTGTGGGGGGGGGCCTGTCGGGGGCGTGGATAGGGGTCATGTTGCTGAGAGCAGGGGGTTTGGATGGGGGTGAGTTCCCGGGGATCGGTTAGGGGCGGGGGTCCCGGTAGGGACAGTTAGGTGACAAGCAGTAGGGGGGGTTGGATGGGTCGGAGGTTCTGAGGAGGGCAGTCAGGGAGCAGGAAGAGGGAGGGGGCTGTTTGGGGAGGCACAGCCTTTCCTACCCGGCCTTCCATACAGTTTTGCAACCCCAATGTGGCCCTCGGGCCAAAAAGTTTGACCACCCCTGAACTAAACAGAAAGACAAGATATGCATGTCTGATGTTGAAAAAAAGCATATTGTGCCTAATACACTGGAGAAATTGTTCAAAAACAGTTCATCCATGTAAAAATCTGACGGCTGTAATGCTGCCAAGGTCAATGAGACCTGCTGAGGAAGTGCAGGTCGAACAAGTTAAAGCTGCCTGAAGGCAACTTTTAACGTGTGTCCAATTTTTCTAGATTTTTCTTTTTAAATAGAAATGAGAATAAGTATAGACTCTTAATTTGTGTAATTTCTTCTTTTTCTATTTTCACCCCCTCATATCTGATACATTTTATAAATTTTAACATAAGAGTACACACTGGTATAAACATATTTGCTTGATTTATGAGAGAAATGTCTAGTACTATTTATCAAACAAATTAAGCAAATTTGCGTGATATGAGGGGTAAAAACAACAGTATGTACCTTATATCATCAAGTCAATTATATAGACTTCATATTGTTAATTAGAAAACAGTTAGAAACATACACCCCATCAACTGTAGGTACTAAAAGATTGTAGAAGAAAAAGAAAATAGAACTTGGCTACTTTAACTAGGGATATGAAATCTCAAATGACTTCTAGCCTTACAAGATAAGCTTAGTCAACATCTGGCATGATGTTCTATACTCAGATGTCTTAGTCTTGAGTGACTAGATTTAGGCATGAGGCCAGAGGAAATGGTAAGTCACTCTGAATAGCATCAATCTGATTATTCTTACATCAGCAGAAGGGTTTTATTTTTATTATTGTTACTTAAGAGCCACAGTATAATGCTGAACTATGAGACTTCCACTAGATTAGTATCTTTAGTAAAATAACTAGCTTTTTAGTTATCTTTAGTCTTTCAGTAATAATTATATATACTAAATAGGAATAAGAAGAAATTATACTTTTAAGGAAGAGGTCTCTCAGTAGGAATAATTACTGGCAACAGCAACCTTGGCATGGTCTTATTGTTTTTATCAGTGGAACCCCAACAAAACTGACATGCTCTCTGTGGAAATTATTCAGCTTCCAAACATCGGGGAATGCCTCCAACAATAAACTTCACTCAGAGGGAACTTGTGTAACTAACTGGACAATCTTTTGTCATAATCCATTGGCAATTGACTCACTAAAATCCTGATTCACTGCAGCCAACATTGCTTTGTGTTAAAAGACAATGATATCATTGATTATTAAGAGCGTAACCAGAATAAAACAAAAAGAAGACATTTTGTATTTACAATGGGCCAAATTGTGCCTGGCCCTTGAATGGTTCACACAGAATATACCATACATCCTTTTAACAAAACACAATAGTATAGATAAACCTAGATACACGAGAAAATTTAGGAAACTCAGTTAAACATATGCTTGTTAGAGACATGGTAACTGCAGACATTTTCTGCAGAGAGGTAGCACAACACCCTAGAGAACCAAATTATTAATTCAGTGATGAGAAGGTTGTTTATGCCATTGACGCCACCTCAGGATTTGCAGAGATTTGCTTCACAGGCTGTAGGAGAGGACATATTAAATGAAACTGAAATGCAAGCTCTACAGAGCTTATACCTACCAAGAAACAATGTAGAAGTATACAAGTCAATCCCAAAGGAGCAGACATAATGGGCTTGTTGCAGACACGCTCTCCTCACAATAAGGAATGTTAAGGACAGGTGATAGGACAGTGAAGATGTGGTGAAATGTGTATTTATATTATATCAGGGCATTCAAGAAGGAGAAAAAGGATGAACCAGAAAGAGAGACATTTCCAAAAGTGGGCTCTAAATTGGTTATTTCTTTTTTTTTTTCCCCCTTGGTGCTTATCTTTAGAAAGCTAGGGTCTGAATTTCAAAACTGATTATTTTCACAATCCCAAGTGAAAGGAAAGGTGCGTTGATGTTCTGCACCTTTATAAACTATGCCCTAAGGATAGAAAGCTTCACACCCACCTACTGAAGAACCCCAAATCTCAGTCCACCTTTGAAAATTTGAGCTTTAATGTAGTGGGGCAGCATGGCCAAGATATAAAGCAACATACTAGAAAGCCGGAGATATATCAAATATATTGTTCCAATAATCAGAAAGAACCATAATCTGTCCCCACCAGATTACTTAGCTACAAGACCCAAGAGAGTAGGTGTTTTTTTTTCTAAACTTTAGAATATATTCATGTCTACTCTTGGTAGACTTCTTTTCAAAGTATCTTGATTTTTTTTACATTTGCCAAACAAAACAGAAAATGCAGTGTCGGAGGAGGACGTGATTGCCAAATTAAAATTGCATGTGTGCGATATGACTTTGAGTGACCATGTTCCATTTGGAAGCAGAGAAATGGGTAACTGTAAAAATCTTTGGGAGTGGAACTCACCCATTGCAGTCTAGGATACTGTTGTAGCTTATAGAAATGATGTATTTATGTTTATAAAGAAATGCTGAAATGTAAGTAGGACCAAAAATCTATTTCTTAAAAATAGATTTGACAATAGTCAAGCAGGGCCTGGTAAAATATGAATGAAGTGAAGTGAGATAATGCAGAGTCAAGTTTAAGATAAGTTAGGACATAATCCCAGGTCGTGCTGTAAACATGTTTTTGTCCTAACGGGTTTTTACAAGTGTTTTAGATAAAATGTTAATGTTTTGGAAAATGCTACTTATATTGATAATTATAGGTATGGCATTTACACAGATACTAATTAAGATGATGCTTCCTGTTAAATAGTCAATAAGTAGACATTTTTAAATTATGGTAAAAAGGTGGATTTAATGTTAATTAATGAAGGAACATTATTGTAATTGATTATAAAAAGGTAGCATGTTAATTTTAGATTAGGTGCACCCATCCACTGCCAAGGTACTATTACAGCAGTGGTTTTCAACCAGTGGTCTGTGGACGTCTGGGGGTCCACAGACTATGTCTCAGGGTTCCATGAAAGGTTGTCATTACCATAGAATAGTGGGTTTTCAACCTCTGATCCATGGACCAGTGAGGGGTCCATATACTATGTCTAAGATTTCCAAAGGAGTCCACACCTCCATTCAATTTTTGTTAGAGGTCTGCAAATTAAAAAAGGTTGAAAACCACTGTGTTAGAGAAAATATTATACCCATTCTCCTCGTTTAGGGACCAATCATCTTTAAATGTATCATTTCATCTTCAAATGTAAGTATCAGTGTGGTGTAAGGTCATAGTGTAATGCCTGTTTGCTTAACTAACTCTTTTATATTAAGTAAAGTCTTTAATTTTTATCATTCATTATGTCATTCACAGTCCTCCGTTAAATTAAATTATCCGTATCTGCCCTGGAGGCTCGAACCTTAAAGAATTCATTTTGGTTTTATTCTTTATTTTAACCATTTAATTGGGAACAGATAAATCAAAGGTTACTCCATCAATCTGACAGAATATCAGAAAGAGCCATTCAAACAGTAAAGTTACTGTTCCACAAAACATGTGCTTCAAAGATCTAAAATATGTCTATCTCCTCTTGTGTTGAGAAACAGAAATGGAGTACGCTACATTCCAATTAAAAGGATCGGGTGATGAGATCGCCTCTTCCATCTTCACATGAGGTGATAAAGCCTCATATACTCAATCAAGTTAATCACTAGAGGTGGTCAAAAAATGGAGCGGGGGCAAAGGAATTGTCAGCATCAAAATTTTGAATTTTTCAAAAATGTCCAACCAACTTCATCCACTTCAGGCTAAAGCAGTTACAGAAAAGACAGGAAAAGATGTTGAGATCAGATATCCAGACAACCTGTTTTTCATTGCAATGCCCAGGCAAATTACAAAAGTAATACCAACAGACCCAAGGCCTTGCTTATATCACAATGAAACTCACAATGGTCCAAGTAGACTAGAAGACACCTAATATCTGATTGTACAACACCAACCAGGGATGCAAAGCAGACATATGTACCAACTATCCAACCAATCATTTCAATCATAGTCCACCAGTAGATGTCTTGCTACCAGTCAGAATCTCTGATCTTTGAAACTCTAAGTTTCACAACATATCCACGTTATATGTCAGACATTTCACAGCCTACAGAAATTCACCAGAAGCCTTATGTGCACAAAGCAGGTGGGTATGGGAACTTGTATGAAAATTATATATATTAATTAGATTCAGGCACAGTCTGAAAGCCAAGAGTAAAATCTAATGGCCTGTGTGCTGGTAACCTTTCACCCCCACAAGTAAAGAACAAGCTGCAAATAATGAAGAAGGCTGAACCAGATATTATGTTTTAAGCCTTGGCAAAAGGTTGTTTTTTGAAGTCGTTTTTATTGTATTAAGTAGAACTTGATGTAAAAAAGGGCATGTAGTTTGCTGTGTACAGTCTCTCTCTTTAAAATTACGTCTGTGTGACCAGTATTGAGATGCACCCACTGGGAGAGGGCTCTAGATGCAGCCTGTTGAAGGAGTTTTGAATATGCTCTTCTAATGCACAGGTTCACAAACATCAGTGCAAAACATTCACATGGTGAGATTACCACACCAAATGTTAGAGAACAACATATGTCCATTTTGGATGTGCCCCAGAGCCAGAAAGAATCCAAATTGTTGCTCTGCAGTATTTACAAGGTTTATCTCCAGTTTGAATAGCATACTGGATCATAGCTTAGAGAGCACTGGTTGCATTGCAGTGTTACTTAAACCATGCTGTGGTCATTATTAGTCAGCATTTACCAGTAGTCATCAATATGAGGTATTTCAGATGCCAAAGTATAATTACTGTTGTTAAAAGGCTAGCATTTAAATATGACCATTGTGTATCCTGTTTGATCTAAACACACACACACAAAAATAAGCATTAAGAGTGATAGTAGGGTTTCTAGTTGCCATTTTGGATTTACTCCTTAGGTGGAGTAAGCCTCTGCAGCTATATTTTAATGTTTAAAAGCTTTATTTTCTATTCAAACAGCATATTTGATTATAGCAATGCTTAAACATGCTGTTTGAACTGAAAATTAATCTTTTAAACATATAAGAGTACCATCCACACATGGCACTCATTTCCACAGATCAACTGGGGAGTGGCATCCACAGGGTCAGAGGAGGGGCTGGATGATGCCATGGAACCACATCAAACTTCCTTCTAGCCTTTGTAGCGGTGATGCACTAGATCTGCTCATGGAAGCAATGGGGATGATCTCAACTTTAATTACTGTAGAGAAATTATTACATATCTCAATAAAAAGTGTAATGGAAACACTATTTGTCAGATATTGACATAAATATGTGCGTATAGCTCCACGCACAATGGGGACCTAAGTATGGATCTATAGCTTCATAGAGTTTAAGGCCAGAAAGGACCACTAGTTCATCTACTCTGACCAACTATATATCACAGGCCACTAAATTTCACTGAGTTACGCCTGTATTGAGCCCACTAACTTGTGTTTGACTAAAGCATGTCTTCCAGAAAGGCATCCAGTCATGATGTAATGATCTGAAGAGGATTATCCACCACTTCTCCTGAAAGTTTGTTCCAATGCTTAATCACCCTCATTTTTCAAATCTGTTTTTAATTTGAATCTGTCTGGTTTCAGCTTCCAACCATTGGTTTCTGTTATGCCTTTCTACAGATTAAGGAATCCTTTAGTACCTTGTCTTTTTTCCTTGTGCTCTGTAATAAAGTAACTTTCAGTCCTCTTTTTTTATATGCTAAGCAGATTGAGCTCTTTAAGTCTCTCACAATAACACATTTTCTCCAGCCTTTGAATCATTTTGTGGTTCTTTTCTGCACCCTCTCCAATTTTTCAACAGCTTTTTAAAAATGTGGACACTAGAACTGGATGAAGTATTCTAATATTAGTCCCACCAATGACATATACTGGGGTAAAATCACCTGCCCACTCCTCCTCACTATTCCACAGTTTATACATCCAATGATCCCATTAACCCTTTTTGTCACAGCAATGCACTGAGAACTCATGTTGAGTTGCTTGTCCACTATTATCCCTAAATCCTTTGCAGTCACTGTCGTCCAGGATACAATCCCCTATTCTGTAGATATGGCCTATATTCCTTGTAGCTAAATGTATATCTTTGCATTTGGTTCTCTTTCACATTGAAGTACTGAGACAGATATGACAGTTTCCTGCAATATCCTTCAAAAACCTCATTGAATTAAGTTTTAAATATCTTTGGGTGTCCATAGTATGAAATGCAAACATTATGTATTACTGTGATCTTGGATTATATATAACCTCTCTAACAGAAGAAATGTGAGATAAGGCCTGGATGATCAACTGACTATATTGAACATTATGCCATACAAAAATGGACTTTTGGGGCAATATATGTGAAGTGGATTTCCTGGGAAATACCTAGGGAGAAGTTAACACAAATTCCTTACCTCTAGTATTGCAGAAACCAAGCCTTTTGAAGCTATGCCCTGAGGAGAGGTTCTTTATCTGCTGATTACTTTTCTTGGTCACTGGACATCAAAGGCCCAAGATATATAAAGGAAAGACTGAACAATTCATGGTTGTTCTGGTTCGGAATATGAGGCAGTTATGAAATTGTAACCATAGGGAAAACCCAGTTATGGGTTTTAAAGGACTGACACTTACCAGAGCCAGAAATTCCAGTTAGGATGATCTCTGGTAAGCTTTTTAGTATGTGTGTAGGTTTTTATTGTTTTTAATATGTTTTCTCTGTCATGCTTTCACCTTAAGGATAAATGCACTTGCTTAGAAAAAACTGTGTGATAACTTGTAACTGCTGGCAATTACAGCCATTCCCAGCCTTCAGAGAGGAAGCGAAGCAAAGCACAGGCGCTGGCCTGTTTAGGCAGCCTGGCTTATTGGGAATATCTAAGTGTAGACAGGGAATGGTGCAGCCTGTAAAAACCCTGATCAGGAGGGAGAGAAACGTGGGTCTCTGCCCAACAGAGAAGATGGCTGAGTGGCCAGGAGCTTAGAGTGCATGCCCTTGAGGTACCACATACGGGGAACACAGATGCAGTTGCCCTGGACTGTGATAACTGCTTTTATTAATACCACTACTATTAATGACAATAATAATAATAATTAATAATTAATGCAATGAGAAACTCTAAAAAGGGTAAGATATAAATAGTCAAGTAATAGACTAAATGTACAGGCTGCATTATCCATGTATGCTGAAAAGTCATGTGTATCTTTACAAGGCAATTTGCTAAAGATTAATTTTCATTCTTTCTAGTATGAAGCATCACTCTGCTTGTTGTCATTTTTGAATGAGGCCTTGGGTTGCGCGAACAGTACAATTTGTTTTTGTGCAGGAAGCCTTGGTTCAGGAGCAACCGTTTGAAACTTGCTCCTGGACTTGTCATAATTAAATGTGCTTGGGAGCTGGGTGGTGTGCTTGGTCTTAAGGAAGTAGAGGGAAAGGCTACCTACATTACTCTGAGAGACACTGCCCCTCCCCCCCCACACACACACACCTGTGAAAGGAAAGAGATTTTTTCATCCATTATTCAGGACAAAAACTAGGGACAGAGAGATCTAAGATAGCAGCAGGTTTCTCTCATTTTCTTTCCCTGTTAGTAGGTTCTGGAACCCTGCAGAGGGCTTCAGGTTAACTATTGATGACTCTTTGGGACAATTATGGATTATTATACTCCATATTGAATGTAAGAGAGGTGAGAGTAACTTTCTGATAGGGCCCAAGGTCTGGGATAGATTCTGAGGGCATGAGAACCAGCAGCGGCACCCACCATGCCCAGGCTTGGGCTGTGAGGGTTCATATAGTGTTATTTTGGAATTACTTTATTTTATTAATAAACCAGACCCCAGGAATGGTGGCAGCAAGTGTGTAGGTGGCAACTGCTGGAAATGAAGGGAAAATATATATAAAGGGGAAAATCAGTAGACAACACTACAACCACCTACCTTCAAAGCAGAACCAGATTCAATGAAAGACTGCACCTTGACCCATTATTATGGCTATTAGGCCTATGCTTTGTTTTGGATGTACAGCCTCAAGGGTTATCCTGTGTCTATTCCTGTATTTGTCACTCTGCAGAGACTTTCAGCGTCAGCTAGTGATCATTGTAATGGTTGTGTCGTGATGACAACACTTGTTGCAGGAATGGCACTTAATTGTAACAAAATAAATACTTAAAATATGATAAAATCTTACAAATTAAACACTGATTAAAGATTCTCTTTTTCCTGATCACTTTCTGTTTTTGTAATTACAAAGATTTACAGCTAGTGCTGCATTACACGAACCACAGAAGAATGTTGCCTGCTGATTCAGTTAGATTTCAAATCTAAGGGTTGGAAGTAATGTTCTTCTGACTTCTTAAGTCATTGTTAGTTACCGTATTTTCCGGCGTATAAGACGACTGGGCGTATAAGACGACCCCCAACTTTTCCAGTTAAAATATAGAGTTTGGGATATACTCGCCGTATAAGACTACCCCTCTTCCAACGCACACCAAAAAAAAATTTAAAAAACATCAGATTTGATTTCAATATGGTAATTTTAATTCAAATGCTTATGACATGCAGGTACTTAGCAGGAAAACTGTCACTTATAAACATAAGGCTGTTTGTCATCAAACATGTAAACATAAAACAGTGCAAGTGGATTAAACTTTTCCTAATTCACTCTAAAGCTGAAAGGAAGGATAAGACAATAAACCCATGGGAGCTGCCATGCTGTTTGTTTTCTAAGCTGTCAACCAAACTGGAACTGATGATGATAGGAGGAAGATAACAAACAAGAGAGAGAGAGCAAGTGCCGGGCAAGTCCCTGGCGAGTTAGCAACGCCCATCATAACTGCAAGCTACGGTATTTTTACAGGTTTTGCTGGCGTGACAGTTTCCCTTTAAAAGCCTTCAAAATCCTCCTGTTGGTCATCTGATATCATAAGTACATCAATGACATCTTGTGATACATTTGTAAGGCAGTCATCGTATGGATCGAATTCCGTATCAGATGGTGTGGTCTCAGCTTTGGCTTCCTCTTCATCTTGCCACAAGTAGTCGTCCTCCATACCATCTAATGAATTTGATATGCCACACTTCTTGAAAGACTTGATTACTGTTTCTGCATCAATATCATTCCAGGCTTTCATGACAAACTTGCACAAAACATCCAACTGTGGAGCACGCATGTTTCCTCCTTTTGTGAATGACTTTTCGCCGCTAACCATCCATTCATTCCACTGTTCTCGAATGCGATCTTTAAATGGCTTGTTTAGGCACACATCCAGTGGCTGTACCAACGATGTCAATCCTGCAGGAATAACTGCCGCATCTGTGTTTAGTCTTGCAAGCATTTGCTTGGTGCTGGGAGTTAAATGAGCCCTGAACATATCCCACACCAGTAGACTACATTTTTGAATAAGTCCACCTGGTCGCCTGCTCCATACATTATCAAGCCATAGCTTTACCCCTTCTTCATCCATCCAGCCTTTTTCATTCACATGTACAAAACAACCAACAGGGAACTTGAATTTCGGCATTGTTTTTCTTTTAAAAATAATCATTGGTCTCAGTTTGGCGCCATCAGCTGTGCATCCTAGTACCACTGTAAAACTGGACTTCTCATGTCCTGTTGTTTTAATTAAAATTGTTTTTTCACCTTTTTGATGGACAGTTTTATTTCCAACCATATCAAAATTCATTGGAGTTTCATCCATATTTCCAATACTACTTAACGCATAGCCATGTTTAGTGCGCTGTTGTATTACATATCGATGGAAACTTTTTACTTTGCTATCAAGATCTGCAGGTAATTTTGGGGCAATTTTCATCTTTTGCCTCAGTACCATATTATGCCTTCCCATGAATCTAGTACACCAGGATACAGTGGCCTTAAATCTGTTGCTGTGATCTGGGTTAGATTTGGCCCACTGAAGTGCAAACAAATGTATTTTATTTCGTGTCACTACATAACCGTTTTGGCGATGCTCATTCACCATGTCTGCTACATGTTTTTCGAGTTCTGGCCAATGTGGAGTGCCTCTTCTTAATGCACACTTACCCCTTGGCATACTCTTTAATGCTTTTTCATTTGCTTTCCAGTCCCGAACCATCTTTTCTGTTACTCCATATTGTCTTGCAGCAGCGCAGTTATTATGTTCCATGGCAAAGTTTACAACTTTAAGTTTGAAATTGGCTTCATATTTCTTTCTTCTTGCTGGTGGACCCATGATGGGGTTTTGACTGTTGGACATTTGTATACTATACTGTATGTACTGGTGCTATACTGTATGAACAGGTACAGATACTGGTGCTGTACTGTATGTGGTACCCAGTATACAACAACCAGCCAATCACGGCAAGCGATGTACCTTACCGGCGATTGGCTGGTTGTTGTATACAAAGCCTGCGTGGATTGGTCAGCTCTCCCTGCCTGCCCAGCCCTCCCTGTCTCCAAGACTATCAGAGCGGTAGCGCAAACACGCCTCTTTCACCCGTCTGGCCCGCCCTTGTATCCTATTACCTCCTTCTCTGCCTCTCAGATCTCGCACATGCGCGCCTGCGCCGCTTCACTGCAGTCCTCAGGAGCGAGATCTGAGAGGCAGAGAAGGAGATACGGTAATAGGATACAAGGGCGGGCCAGACGGGTGAAAGAGGCGTGTTTTTCTGAGCACAGCGCCGCTCTCTCTCTTTTTTCCATACCCCGGACGCCTGCAGCTTGCTCCGCCCTTCACTTACACCTTCCCGGTGAGGCGCCCCCTCACCTCGTCATCGGGCGGGGATGCAGCCGCGGCCGTTTTTGAGCTCCCCCCACCATATGCGGCGACCGCAGATTCTCCAGTCCGGCTCGGAAGTTTCAGCACCCGCCCTATAAGACGACACCCGGCGTATAAGACGACCCCCGACTTTTGAGAAGATTTTCCTGGGTTAAAAAGTAGTCTTATACGCCAGAAAATACAGTATTTCTACATTGTTAACTCAAAAAATTGTTACTTCTAGACTTGGAAAACATATGTTCTATTTGGATTTTTTTTAATTTCTACCCGTTTGATATAAATTATTTCCACTGCCATATAAATGTACACATATACAACATATAAATCATGTACTCCAATAGTTCAGGATAGATTTATTTATGCTATGGACAACTTCACTTTTGAAAAGGGTTGGTTTGTGATGGTGTGACTTTCAGAGTTTTGAGAAGTCCTGATTTCAGACTACTTGGAAACAATGTTTTGGATCACTCTGAGTTTGGGAAACAGGAAGGACTGCAATGGCTTGCTTATCTCAGATTCAGGTCATATTTGGGTTACTGTAGCTCAGACTGGAGCTAAAATATTAGTTTGTTTTGCAGCTCTGATTAAGATATTAAAAGAATAAAGCTAAGTTGAAGCTAAGTTTAATAATTTTAAAGAAATGAATATTTAATGTTACCAAACTTTTACCTCACTAGAGCTATACTGATTCTGAAAACCTGGCCTATGAATATTAACACAGAGATCAGCTCGGTCTGCTAAATTTGGATCTAGATTTCACAGGTGGATTGGATGCAGCTCATAATAAAAGTAGGGAGCAGATGCAGGTCCAGTATTTTGGATTTAAAATACTTTAAAGATTTGCTAGTGTTTGAATCTCCTTCTCCTGCCTTTTCCCAGTAAGGGCCAAATTCAGGCATAAAACATACATGCCCACAAAAAGTAAGAATGGGAGTTTAAATAGCCCATAGAAACTCCAAATAACAATTTAAAAGGCAAACCAAAAGCTAAAACATATGGGAAGAATTCTCACTTCTTTTGGGGGAGGATGGAGGGATGAGATAAAAGATTTACACAGGCAATAATCTGTAAATCAATAGGATAAATAGCCCTATAATTTGCTAATATAAGTGGCCCTATAGTTTAACAATACAAACATGAGACTTGTAAAATCAGTAAACGAACATATGTTACTTAGTGGATTAGTTATTATACAATAGGGAACAATCCGGCAATAGCACAGGAATGGACCAGATGACCTAATAGGTTTTTTCTGCCTCTAATTTATATGCAGTAGTTCTGATTTCTGTACTTATTAAGAGAATAATCATAGAATATTAGGGTTGGAAGGGACCTCAGGAGGTTATCTAGTCCAACCCCCTGCTCAAAGCAGGACCAATCTCCATACAGATTTTTGCCCCAGATCCCTAAATGGCTCATCTCAAGGATTAAGCTCATAACCCTGGGTTTAGCAGGTCAATGCTCAAATCACTGAGCTATCCCTCCCCTCCATCTAAAGCATAATCAACTAAAGCCACCACCATTCTCATTAGTTACAGGTTTGAGGTTTTACTTTTTATATGTTCTATACAAAGTAGGACAATTCAGTTACCTAGCCCTGATATATAACTATTTATCCTACAGAGTGAGGCTGCAGCTCTGTTTTTTGTATCCTTGCCAGGTTAATAAGATTATGACAACATTCACAAGAGATTGAATACCTGAATATTTTGCCATTTATTACGCTTCAAGCCAAGTAATTTCCTTTAACGTCATGTGAGCAAATGCTGACTATAAAACCTTCTTACATAAGGCTAAAAATCAAACAAACCCCAAATCCCAAGTGCAACAGAAAGAAATATTTTCTTTGCTCCATGTACAGAATGCACGGTTGGAAAGATGTGGTCCGATCTTACGTATTTATTTTATTTTATTTCTCCATGTCTCGTTTTGCAGCTAAGGTTGCCAACTCTGACTGAAGCTATTCCGGGAGATCTTTTCCCCCAACATGACATAATGTAATTAATTGCACTGTACCTATTAAAATCTCCCGAATTGCTTTCAATAGTCACTGGGAGATTGATGCCAATTCTGGTAGACTCCCAGACAATCCTGGAGAGTTGGCAACCCTATATGCAGTGTTGAACTGGTCCAAAAATATTGCAAATTTTGCCTGAAGTTTTTCACAAAGAATTGTTGCTAGTTATGACCAACTTACATAGTGGCCAGACTTTTTCAAAAAATTTAATCTTTACAAAAAATATTCTGCATTTTTGACCAGAAATAAAGAGCCAGGAGCTGGCACATGCCAAAAGCAGAATATCAACCTGGATGATCTTATTGGGGACAGCTAAATTCCAAGAGCCAATATTTTCAGGTAAAAATATACATTTAAGACCACATTTTCTTTCAGTTATACATGTGCAGCTCCATTTTCTTTATTAGGTCCCATTCCTACAAACACTTACCCACATGCTTAACTATAGTACTGTGAACAGTTACACTGACATCAATATAAATTTAAGCATGTATGCAAGTGTTTGTAAGTTCAGGGCCTAGAGTGTACTCATGTAAAGGAGAACCGAATTTAGCCCATTTAATTCAATGTGACACAAAAATCATCAGAGAGTGAAAACCTAATTTTTGATATATTACCACCATGAAAAAAGCAACAGAGGGTCCTGTGGCACCTTTAAGACTTACAGAAGTATTGGGAGCATAAACTTTCGTGGGTAAGAACCTCACTGTTGCTTTTTACAGATTCAGACTAACACGGCTACCCTTCTGATACTTACCACCATGAAAATACGCACTTATTTAAAACTGTTGAAAGTTACTCTCTTGAAAAAAAAAAAAGTTTGCATAATGAAGCAATTAATTAAACATGATTTTTTTCAGTTGTAAACTGTGATTACTTTTTCTGGCTGAACTTAACCTTTAATTGGATGTAGCATGTAAATAATTTAAAATGCTAGATTTATGACACTTTAAAACATTATTGTAGGGGAAAAAATGTTAGCTACAATTCCAGTATAAATATAAAATGTCCTTTTCTTCAGCTAAAGATTCTCATTTATTATAATTAATGCCATAAAGTTTCATTGTTTGTCATTTTCACATTGGTAATTATACTGTTGTCATATAATTACCATTAGTAGTTTCTTTTATTTTATGTAACAATTAAAAAATAATTTAAAAACCCCTGCAGCTGTGTTGGTTAATATACATTTCTGAAATGCCTGCAGCCGACCTGGGATTTTTAGACTTATTAAAACCCAAACTGAAATGGAAGGCTAGTTTTCAGGAGCACTTGGATGCATCTTCACTAAAACATTATATGATGTCCTTCTTCTTGATTTAAAATCACACCCAGTACTCTAACAGAACAGACTGCCATTTTTATCTGAAGGCTGCAAAAATATATATATTGTGAAAACACCTACAAGGATGAGTCACCATTGTCTTAATCACAGCCTTAGCTATTTCTTCTTGCATAACAAAAAGTCTAATTACACCCCTTAAGCGATCAAATCATCCAGCAAAATGACCTGTATTTTAATGGGGTGATGGCACCACAATAGTTAAGGTTGAGATTAGCTTACTGCTTAACAGCAAGTTTTATTAAGTGCTCTGAAATCCACATGCTTATACAGAGTGTCTTGAAAATCACTGAGCCTCCTGGGGGTCCAGGGCAGGGTTAAACTCAGCAGAGGGCAGGAGATTGGTTTATTAGTTAGGCTGCTGATCTCACTGAGTAGCCTGAAACTTTTGTAAATTTGTTGCACAACTGCTAACCTAAAACTCGTTAGAAGAAAAGTGATCTCCTGGCAAAACTATGGCTTAGCATGGACACAATCCTGCTTGATCTACTGAATAAGTAGTCTCACTGAAGTTCTCAATAGAACTCTGCAGGTGGGGTTTGGTCCAATATATGTACTTTTCTCTTTTCAAAAAGAACTGTCCTCAATCATTTCCCTCAGGATGATGCCAAGTAATCCACTTCCTAAAGAGTTGGAGATCCAGATAATCTCTATTTGATCTCTAATGTTTACTTATTCAGACTAAATATTGAAATGAACACATATTAAAGTTACAGAAGCTGGACTCTAAGGTGGAAGTGATGTGTCAGCATGATGCCCCGCCCCCTTAGAGTTTCTTATAAAGATTCATATTTGGCAACCATAGTTTATGATAAATCATTGATTAATTGTTTGCTGACCATTTTAAATTAAGACATGATTTTATTCTATTTCTGCAATTCTCCATCTTGTTCCTACTGAAGAGCTGCTTTTCATACAGAATCCTCATTTCTTTTTATTTTATTTTTTTAACTTAAAATTAATATTTCCATTCTCATGCTCTTATTTCTGGGGCAGAAAAGGTCTATAGATGATAGAACACTTAGTCAAGGTAGGTGGAAATGCCCTGCACTATGGAACACTGAGTTGTCTGCATGATTAAACAGCAACTATGAAGATATCAAAGGACATCTAACTTCAATTCTAGGACAGAAAAATAGTGACTATATTGCAGGACTAAGAGCTTATCTACAAGGAGAAAGAGAGAAAAACTGTTTTCATCTTCTTCCTTTTCTTCTTTTGGTTCCATGCTGCAATTCTGCATTGGTAGAGGACAATTTTATTCATTTTCAGGAGCAGCATGCAAACACCCTAAGCTCAACTGTTAAAAAATATCAATATTTTCCATATCGCAACACTTTTCCCCAAAGGAAAAATGGAGCCAGCAAACAGGGCTGAACACAGGAGAGTTTGAGTTAAAGGAATTTGGGGGAGGGAGCAGGTACTATTTTGTTTTTGTTTAGTGTGTGTGTGTTTCCCCTTAACCGTAGCTTAGGAGGGCAGGCTATGAAATCTACACAGGCAGCAGTAGTAGTGACCCAAGAAATGGAAGAGACAATGAAAATGACTGGATATGGAAGCTGCGGGATGTATATTATCCTTGAGTGAGTACCCACAAAGAGCTCAATTTGTATGAAGTGCTGCCTGACGTTTAAGAAAGATTAATTCAAACTGGAACAGGTGCTGAGAAGGGCTACTAGGATAATCACAGGAATGGAAAACCTACCTTACAAGAGGAGGCTCAAGGAACTTGGCTTATTCAACCTAACTAAATGAGGGCTTAGGGGAGATATGCTTGCTCTCTAGAAATAAATCAGAGGGATAAATACCAGGGTGGGGTTATTTAAATTAAGTGTCAATGTTGCCACAACAACAAATGGATATAAACTGTTCATCAGCAAGTTTAGGCTTGAAATTACATTACGGTTTCTAGCCATCAGAGGAGTGAAGTTCTAGAACAGCCTTCTAAGGGGATCAGTGGAGGCAAAAAAAACCTAACTGGCTTTAAGACAGGGCTTGATAAGTTTATGGAGGGGATGCCTACAGTGGCAAGTGGCCCATCTAGTGACTGCTAGTACCAAATATCCCTAAAGGCCAGAGATTGGACATTAGATGGGGAGTGTTCTGAGTTACTATTATTTCCCAGGTGTCTGGGTGATCAGTCTTGCCCAAATGCTAAGGGTACAACCAATCATTATATTTGGTGTCAGGAAGGAATTTTTCACTAGGTCAGATTGGCAGAGACCAGGGACATATTTATCTTTCTCTGCAGCATAGCCATGGGTCACTTGCAGATTTAAACTAGAGTAAATGGTGGATTCTTTGTAATTTGAAGTCTTTAAATCATGATTGGTGGACTACAGAGGCAGAGATTATGGGTTTATTACAAGAGTGGGTAGTGAGGTTCTGCGGCCTGCAGTGTTCAAGATGATCATGATGGTTCCTTCTGACCTTAAAGTCTATGAGTTTATGGGTATGTCTACACTGCAATTAAAAACCCATGGCTGGCCCATGCCAGCTGACTCAGGCTCATGGGGCTTTGGCTAAGGAGCTGTTTAATTGTGGTGTAGATGTTCTGACTCAGGCTGGAACCTTGACTCTAAGACCCTGCGAGGTAGGAGGGTCCCACAGCTTGGGCTTCAGCCTGATCTGGAACCTCTATACAGCATTAAACAGCCCCTTAACCTTAGCACAGCAAGTCCAAGTCACCTGGCATGGGACAGCCACGGGTATATAATTGCAGTGTAGACATACCCGATGAATCTGTGAAGAGATCTGAAGTAGATCTTGAAAGGTTTAAAACTACAGTGGTGAAAACAGTAGAAAATACACTTAGGCTAAGTTCTCACTACCGGAGAGGGTTCGATTTAAGATACGCAAATTCAGCTACGCGAATAGTGTAGCTGAATTCGATGTATCGGAGCCGACTTACCCCGCTCTGAGGACGGCGGCAAATCGACCTCCGCGGCTCCCCTGTCGACGGTGCTTACTCCTACCTCCCCTGGTGGAGTACAAGCATCGATTCGGGGATTGAATTTCGCATCCTGACGAGATGCGATAATTCGATCCCCGAGAGATCGATTTCTACCCACCGATTCAGGTGGGTAGTGTAGACGTAGCCTTATATGCCTATAGGCAACAATCTTTCTATGAAAAAGGCCAGAATATGATCTAATAGGTCTTTCCCACTTTTTATTACTGTGATTCTCTTAGTAAAGCTTGTTTCATTTAGTGTTCATATTCAATGTAACATGAACATTCTAATGTTTTTAGCAAAGAATAGTGCCAGATTGAGAGCAGATATAATTCCTCTATCCACAGATTGAACATCATGAGTAGCAGAAATGCAAGTTTCTCCTCTGTTAAAGTGCCTTAAACCTGCCTGGAGCGACTCTCTCAGCCATCATGCCCATTTAGGGCTTAATGGACTTTCAACCAGGTCCTCATTCCTTGGCCTCTTTGATGACACTTTCAACCAAGATGCTAGTTAGCACCATTGGTGATGTAAGCACCGGTCCAGTAGATACTACTCTCAGATCACTAACTTATTTTACACAAGTTTCAGAGTAACAGCCGTGTTAGTCTGTATCCGCAAAAAGAAGAACAGGAGTACTTGTGGCACCTTAGAGACTAACAAATTTATTAGAGCATAAGCTTTCGTGGACTACAGCCCACTTTTTTTATTTTACACAGACTGCTCAGCAGCCAACACAAAGTAATGAACACTTCTTATCTGGACTATATTCAATTTTCTTAAAATTTATCTTCGCTGTAATAAATAAATCTTGCCAGTCAGGTCACTTATATAGCTCCTCTATACCAAAGCATATTCCAAAAGCCCTGTTAGAAAACAGCAGGAAAAACAAAAACACTGGCTAGAGACAAACTGTCTATAAAATAGTTTTAGCATATTTGTTGGGACAGTCCAATAACATAACATTTATCTAGAAACTTTAGGATAAGGTCTTTTATGCTTACAACTAATATGTTGCTACTTATAATTCATGGCACGAGAAATAATTCATGGGATTTTACCTGTAAAAGCTAAAGGCAAAATTTTGCTCTTTGAAGAGAAAAGCGAGTAAGAAAAAATATTCACTTATATTCACCTGTGGGGCAACATGAGTTTTATTGTATTATCCCATTTATAACTGGGTGCTTAGAGCTCGCTGTGTGAAAGGTTTCTATATCTCCGCTTCTGGCAAGTAAGCTCTGCCTTTAAGGAATAGCCCTCACTGGGGATGGCATGGCATACAGTTGCAGGATGGAGTCTGGAGTCCTGTACATTGCCCTTTATAAAGGTCTAGTATTTGCTCCCCTTTGCTCCCAACCCACTCTGCTCCCCATTGAGCTTGGCCATGGCCCGGTCCCATTCCTGCTCCTTTATGCTGTCCTTTAGTTCTCTAAGGCTGGGTCTACACTACCCGCCTGAATCGGCGGGTAGAAATCGACCTCCCGGGGATCGATTTATCGCGTCCCGTTGGGACGCGACAATCGATCCCCGAATCGACGCTCTTACTCCACCAGCGGAGGTGGGAGTAAGTGCCGTCGACGGGAAGCCACAGAGGTCGATTTTGCCGCCGTCCTCACAGCGGGGTAAGTCGGCTGCGATACGTCGAATTCAGCTACGCTATTCATGTAGCTGAATTTGCGTATCTTAAATCGACTCCCCCCTGTAGTGTAGATGTAGCCTAAGTTCAAGGTCTGCAATTGTACATAGGCAAAAGGGGGTGATGAAAACCCATTTTGCTTTCTCCCTTTACACACCTATGCTGGGGAAAGGCATAATGTGCCCTCACCCCCTGCCTCCCAAAACACACATACAGGGTATCCTGGCACAGGAGAGAATCTGGATTTTTTTTTTTTTGTCTTTTTGGTGATATCTACATAAAGAACTGAGAACAGGCCATGTCCTTGCTGCGAGATAGATTGTAATTTTTCAATCTGTCCTGCATAAGGGTTGGTAGGAATGTCACAGTTATAGAGTCCCAGTGCCCCTCCTAGTTTCCCTCTTGTTTCAGGATAAAAAAATAATCTGGCCCATTCCTAGCATCTTCTCCATGCCAGCTAAGCTGTACTGGCTAGTGCTTTGTGCAGGTGGAACCAAAGCTCAGCCCATCCCCCTCCCCTACCTGCTCACTCCCTATCTACCTGCACACAGGACTGATGGGAAGAAATCAGGGCCCCACTGAGGCTCCTTTCCCACTCAGCATTGTGACCCACAATGTGGGTATTTCATGCAGGTGAGTAAAAGGGCAGCCTACCCAACTGCCAAATGGGTTGGTCACAATCCTGCCCTTGAGAGAGACAATAGTTTCCTTCTTATACTTGCTTTACAAGTCCTTACGTTATTTCTGCTAACATGCTATAGAAACTGTAAGTGACCATACTTTTAAAATCGAATCAAGTACAGCATCTTAAGCATGCATTTAGTCACAACCATAAAAATTTAATACCTGGAGCCTTTTATTGATCACCTTCTTACAACACTTATGCATAAAAAAACTTCTGCATGTCCATTTTCCATCCTCCCATCCCAAAATAAATCAGATATATCATTAATCTCTTCAGCACTAACTCATGCTCCCACGCGGAAGATGCCTATCAGTTACATCAGGCAAAACAAATTTCCAGAGCTGTCACATGTACCAGGTATATCAGAACATGAGAACATAAAAGGAACCCCATCACAAATGATGGAATGCAGCAGATATGCTAGTGGTCAACCAGCAAGAAGATTAAAAAGCAACATATATAAGTAAAATTAATATTTCATATGATATACAATAAATGTTATTTTTAAGTAGCTTGATGAGGGAACAGAAGGTCAGGTGTGCTATTAGCTAACAGCAGTGAGTGGGAAATTGAATCAGATCTCATTGCCATCCCATCTTAAAGCAAGCTTGTGCTGTTAAACTCTACATGCAAACATTACATTAACATTTCATGAGCATATAAATGTCATTTCACTCTAACAAAAAGGGAAATAGTCTCCCTTTCAAAGGAGCAATATGCACTTATGGAAGGGGAAAATACCCCTAATTGTGAAACCAATTAACCCTCTGTCATACAACGAACCACAGTGCAGCTGGAGCATTTTAAAGACATTCCTGAATAATACAACACTATACAAGTACTGTGTACTTTTGCTTTCTGGAGATTTAATTTAAAAAAGTGGCTCTACAAGGTGTTCTCCCTGGACACCATTAGTCTTTATAACACTCTTACAAATCTAAAAAAAACCGAAAGGAGAGTCGTTTCATCAAGAAAACAAATCAGCCATTACCTCATAGGAAAAAAAATGCTTCAATACAAGCTTGTTTTATGGCTTGTTTACATGAAAGTTTAGATATGATTCACTTTGATTTCACTTCCCTTGCTGATGAAATAAAACAAATTGCTCAGTAAAAGAACAAGTGCCCCTGCAGGGCTCTTTAGGGTTGATTTGTTCCGAAGATATAGCAAAAAACAGGTTAAGACAAGCAAGTTGGGAAAACCAGTATGGGTATGTTTGTTTGGTTTTGAAGGACCAGGCAACGATTAAAATAAGGTAACTCCTTAATTATTGCTCCTCCTCCACTGGCTTCACATTTTTCTTCTTCATGGTCTTCTACTTCTTCTTCTGTTTGTTTGTTTGTTTTTATTTTGCCATATATTCAGTGATATGACCTAGTTTCAATTATTTTCCATGGGGTAAAGGGCATCCACCTACATTGTGTAGCTAAGTGCCTATTTTCTGGTGTTCACTGAGAACTGTCAGTGAGTTTTTCATAACTCTAAGAATCCATTTAAGAATGACCAGCTCTTTTAGGACATGAATTAATTCACTTATTGATACAAATTTAATTCTAATAGCATGTTCTAAGTTGAATGAGCTGTAACTGTTTATTTCATAATAGAATTTGACTTCTGAAGGCATATTGTGGTACTATTGGAATATAAGAATAACCTCGCACCCCATAGTATGTTTTGTCTTTCCAAAGAACAGCCTTTGATTTTGCTGAGAACTGTACACAGAGAAGGACTAATTGGTTTGACCTACAATCCATTTTTTTTAATTCATTTTGATTAAACAAAGTTGACTTTGTTTGGGTATTTTCATTTAAACTTTACCTATGGGGGACTTGATCCTACTCTCAGATATTTAGTATAATTCCTAGCAAATCTTATGGAATCTAGTACAGGTCTTGTGCAATCAGTGTATATAGGTGATTATTGCATACCTACCACAGCCATAAAATGCCTAAAATAATATAATTCTTCAAGGTTTTACATCCATAGGTGGTGAAGAAAGAGAGGGGAATTGTTTTTACTTATTACTTATTATTTATTTTAATTTTAGACATGTATTCAGATAGTTAAGGTATACCTTCATTGCAGAACAAGACCCACAGCAGCAAGTCTCAGAGCCTGGGTAACTGAGGATCTCACAGAACAGGGCTAAAAATATCAGTGTAAACATTCCTGCTTGGGCTGGAGCCTGAAGTCTGAAACCCAGTGACAGAGGTGGGTCTCAGAGTCTGGGCTCCATCCTGAGCAGGTATGACTAGACTGCTGTTTATAGTGTAAGCCCTGTGACTCTGAGTCAGTTGATCGGGGCTCTGAGACTCACAGCCCTGGGGTTTTTATGGCAGGGTAGACGTACTCTTAGAGTGAAGTGGTCCATATAAACAGACAGATACATTAGATAGATAACAGAGATGCCAGTTGTATTTCAAAATATAAACAGAGTTTCAGAAATCACAAGAGAAAGATGTGTTCATAACTGTACACTGATCAACCTCAAAAACTCATTAGTATGCAAATTTCTTTCTATAAACTCAGTCTTGCCTTTCCTCATGGAAAATAGGCCTTTAATACTATGGCAAATCATCTTGCCTGACTGTATGGAGTTAAATCAAAGGAGGCTGTTGGGGTGGGGGGAGAGAGGAAGCAACAAACAGTAAATGAAACAATGACAGAGATGAGGTACCGCCAGAGAGAACACCAAGGATCCTTACGGGAATAATGGGGGAGCTATTAATTGGGAAATACCTATCTCCTGGTCTCCAGCCAGGCTAGCAGGTTTATTTTTCCCAGTCCAAGCCCAGGATCAAAGGAACACTAAAACACTAAAGACCCTTGCCTAGAGAGGAAAGAGGGCTGAGTGGGCAGTTGTGGCCGGAGATGAGTCCCTGTATGCTGTGGGGGATGTCTGTATCTCTCAGGCCAATTATAAGGATGTCTGACCTGAGGGGAAAAGGGTGAAAGGAAAGAATAAAGTTAAAGTAAGACCCAAGCACATAGGCCTATTGTTGTTTAATTCACTTCTCTGAATGCTGTGTGCCTTTGAGTGAATAAATAATATTTTATTTTGAATAATACTTTATTTTGAATAAATTGTTTTTGAGCCACTTTATTCAGCCACTGGTCAGAGGAAATGGAATGGGTTACCTAGGGAGGTGGTGGAATTTCCATCCTTAGAGGTTTAAGGGCCCAGCTTGACAAAGCCTTGGCTGGAATGTTTTAGTTGGTGTTGGTCCTGCTTTGAGCAGGGGATTGGACTAGATGACTTCCTGAGGTCTCTTCCAACCCTAATATTCTATGATTCTATGAAAAGGGCATACAAGTGCCAAACACAGCTGGAGCTGTTATGTTATCACAGTTGGTAAACAGGGGTGCTGTAGCCCAGAAACCCAATCTGAACGGTAGGGCCATCTGGTTCCACTCAGAGAGGAGTGAAGATAGCAAAACCAGTCACTTGAAGGGGCACTTGAGAACGCCTAACAAGGGTCTAAAGTGCAACCCACCCTGTAATCATGACATACACCACAAGTAAAATTAGAAGCAATAGAAAACCTATGTTTAATACTGACAGCAACATGTTAATCACCTGTAAAAAAATTAGCAAGATTTCCATCCACAAAAGACAGCTCTTTATACATTAATTGTATCTTGTTTGTGAAACATCCCTCAGACTTGTTCCTCAGAAAGAGTAAAAAATTAAACCCATGAGGCTATGTATAACTTGTTAGCACAATAACAATGTATTTTCTATTCTTATTTCTTTCAGTATATATGATGAAAACATACAAGTTTGTTGGGATTTATATGGGCATTTTTGGCAGTCTTTTCAAATTTTTTGGATTGTGCACTATAATTTGAATCTGAGTACCTTCTTTCTAAGAGAACAATGTGTTTGTACTGGAATAAGTATTTGTTAGTGAATCAAAAAAGGAAAGAAGTTGTTTATTATAATTATGTTTTTTGGTAAGCCTGAGTTCCATTGTTCTGCAATGGAACTTCTACTTTTTTTTTTTTTTTTTTTTTTTTTTTTTTGCACATAATAGGTCTGATGCTGCCTTTGTTTCACAGTTACAATTCTCAATGGAATTTTGGGATGAGATAGAAATGCTAGATTAGGCCCTGTTGTTTTCTTGTATGTTTTATGTACTTTGTCACAGCGATTGTTTTTGGTGACTGTCTTTTAATTTTGTAAAACTTTAATACAAAATACTTCCTTTAAAAAAAAAACAGTAAATTTATTTGAAGGAAATTAAGAACAAAGTTAAAAACAAAGCACTTTGCAAAAACAAACAAAAAATTTATATGCAAATACAACATCTAATTAATTTATATGCAAATACAACATCTGAACATGTATTTGCATGTAAATAATTCAGGTTAATAATTATATCACCTTATATATTTGTACACACCAACTAAACAGGAGCCTTAATCTTGATTAGAGATAATTACAAATAGTAGTAATAATAATGATTACAAAAAATAGATGCCTACTTCTATGATCGTACTTAATAGTTTTGGTGTTCTAATTTATGTGTGTAATAGTTATATGCACTTAAACACAATCTGTTGGAAATGTTAAAGTACATGCAGGTTCAATTACTTGACCAGTTACGCATGTAACTGTCAATTTGGGGCATTCAATAGGTTCATCTTTTTGAAAATGTACTCTGATTTTTTTCCCTATGCAGTACAATGTATCATACTTTATAATCACCAAATAAACCCACAAAAACAAATTATAGTTTCTTCTATTACTTTTATCCACCTTTGTTCCATGAGGAAAAAGAAAAATCCTGCTGATAAAGTACCCAAAACCAAAGGCATTGTACCTATATGCAAGAGATAAAACTAATTACGTATTTCAGATAAGGGAGGGGGTGTACAGGCTGCTGTGAAAAAGTAAAAATGGGAATTGGTAGCCAGCGGGGGAGAACAAAACTCGTTTGTGACTGAAATGGAGAAGATTTGCCCAGTGTAAAGGATTTCTTTTGGAACTTCATTATATTTGTAAATTAGAAAGAGCTGAAAGACCTAATGTTGTCCAGGAAACTGCAAAAACAGTCATCAAATACAAATACTCAAACAACTGAGGAAGACTCAATAAAATAGACAATGCTGAATGGAGTGCAGTGAATTGAGGGAAAATACATTTCTGTTTACTATCTGCATTAGACTCTTCACTGGAGAAAACCTGGACTAGATGCAAGGCTTGCTAATTATTCTTCAGACAAATAAGAAGTTCCTTCTCCCTTCAGTCTGGAAATTTAGGAGCATGTTCTGCCTTCAATCCATGTTCAGAGCTCAGAATAACATCAAAGAGAATTATGCAATCTGTCCCAATAAAATCAGGACATCTGGTCACCCTAAATCTGTATTAGTCAGAGGCAGCATGGACTAGCTGTTGGTGCAGGACACTGGGACTCAGGACATATTAGGTAAAATCCTAGCCCTGAATGAAGTCAATTGCAAAACTCTCATTGACTTCAATAGGGCCCGGATTTCACTTCAGGATCAATTCTTCACTCAACCACCAACTTGCTGTATGATGCCGGACAAGTCACTTAATCTTTTGGTGACTGAGTTTCCGCATCTATCAATTTGGACTATTAATAGTTACCTCTTTAAACTGATTTGATAGTCATGGATAATGCAGATTATATATTGTCTCTGTTATGCAGGACAAAATATTTTAAATTATTATAATTAATAAGTGGTATTTTAGAAGATCGCTTGCTAGATCTCATAATTGTGCGCACACACACACACACACACACACACCTCTTACTTCTTTCTAACACAGATTATGGGAATACACAAAGGATACATAGTAGGGTGACCAGATGTTTATAGGGACAGTCCCGATTTTTGGGTCTTTTTCTTATATAGGCTCCTATTACCCCTTACCCCCGTCCCGATTTTTCACATTTGCTGTCTGGACACCCTAATACATAGCTTTGTTCTGTCTTTTTCCTGTAATGGATGCAGTAATAATATGAAGCTCTGATGCAAAAGGGCTGTCTTTTGTCTTCAAAGGATAAAAAGAAGGCTAAAGAGTAGTGAACCAGGAGTTAAAAATTACTTGAGATTAATAGTACTATTTTTATAAGCACAGTAGAGTGATTGCTATACATATTTTTCTTTTTGCGAGAATAGGGGCTTACAGGGCAAGGAGGCATTTTTTTTTTCATAATTTAAATTTAAAAGGAAAGGCCAAATGTTCTGCTCCTTTGTGAGGCACAAAAGGGAGCTAATGTAAATAAAACGGGACAGAAATAGATAGAAAGTAGCAAAAAGAGAGCAGTGTTACCTCCAGTTAAAACAATAGTATAGGTATGAATGTAGATTTAAAATTCAATAATACTGATCTTTTTTTTTTAATCATAGCAGACCCCATCATGCATTCTATAAGAACCCAAAACCATGACTGATCCAAAAGCACTTTACATGGTATTTTGCCACTCAGAAGTACATTCTACCAATGGTCAGTGCACAAGTGATAGTTCTATTTCTGGAGACTGACCCAACTAAAAAATAACTATTCA
The DNA here is from genome assembly GCF_027887155.1 of Malaclemys terrapin pileata. Lineage (NCBI taxonomy): Eukaryota > Metazoa > Chordata > Testudines > Emydidae > Malaclemys > Malaclemys terrapin. The sequence continues at coordinate 39,041,911 of NC_071509.1, read as the reverse complement.
GCATGGCGGAAGCCATGTACAGTCCACTCCTGGTGGGTTCGTAGGTTCCGGAACTTGGGGTCCTGGGGGTACTGACGCACCTGCTGGCTTGAAGTAGTTTCCATCATATATAGTGTTTACCATTTGATTCAGTGGCTTTCAGCACCCCCACTATACAAATTGTTCCAGCATCCCTAGGTGGGTTTAATGAGAGTGATCACCACACACTGCAAGGCTGTATTTAGTCCCATATCTTATTCTATGTATATAAAGTACAATGAAAACACATAGCACTAGATATAAAAATAAATAATGATAATCCTGTATGAATTACACAAGTCCTAAAACCATCTTATCTTGTTAACATTTTTCTCTACTAATACAATACTGTACATGGAATAAACTATTGTCCTGTAATATCCCTGAACAAGAGCTATTAGCAGAAAGCAAGCAAGATATACCTGCCTAATTTCTGGTGCAAAATACTAACAATAAACTGTTTAAGAGCAATCACTATATATCTTTGAATGTAAAAGGTGCTACCATGCATATATATGAAGTATTATCTGTTGGTTGGATAGCATGTGATATATCACTATCAGGTATACAGTGGAGAAACTCACAGAAGCATCAGCTGTAGAAGGGAAAAATTCTAAAGATTTTTTTAATAAGGAAAGGAGATAATAGGGCAAAAAATCTACTCACAAATAGACCCATTGGGAGTAGGATATCACTAGTATAATGGAGAGACAAGGTGAGTGAGGTAATATATTGTATTGGTCCAGCTGCTGTTGGTGAAAGAGATGAGTTTAGCTATGCAGAGCACTTCTTCAGATCTGGGGAAGGTACTCAGAGTGTCACAGTTAATTACAAGGTGGAACAGGTAGTTTGGCATAAGTAATTAACACATATTCTAAGGGCCCATTCAAGGTAAAGTGGCACATTAACACCCCTGCAGTCATAGGACAAAACAGTGGGGTTAGAGGATTGTAGATGGTTGTAATAAACTGTAAATCATGATTTTTAGTGTCTAGCAAAGTTATGAATTTAAGCTCCCAGGATCATCTTTTGAAGGTATTGTGCAGATTTCCTTTGAGGATGAAGACTGAGAGGTTAGATATGGAGTGATCATTTTGTGAAAAGTGTTCAGTGTTTTTGTCTTTTATTATTATTCTCTGTGAATTCATTTGAAAGCATAATGATTGTCTGGTTTCACTCACACAGTTATTATGTGGGCATTTAATGCATTGGATGAGGTACACCGCATGTTGTGATAGGCATGTGTAGGGTGCATATATCTTGAAGGGTGGGTTGTGGGGGCTATTGATCATTATAGATTTGGATATACATCTGCAGGTTTTGCATCTATTATTCTGTCAGGGGCTGGTGCCACTTTGAGACCTTTTCACCAAAGGCTTTTATGTATTCTATAATGTGAACTGAACTATCTTCTTCTCTTTCTCTCAGAAATTTGGCTGTCTTTTTACAAGTCTCAGAATAGCTCATTCTCAAAATTAACTGTCTCTAGGCTTATTCCACCACAGAAAGTGTAATTGTGATCCAAAATATCACTTGTGGCAGGATGATAGGATCACCTGGGTCAGGAGTTCATCTATGTGAATAACTGCATGCAGCATTTTTCAGAAGCAATAATGAAAATTCTTTCTCGAGCAATTAAATGAAATGTCAACATGATCATGTATGCAGGTTTTTTTGTTTGGTTGGTTAGTTGGTTGGTTTTTTAAAAATACTTTAGTAGTCTGGGAAGAAAAGTGCAAAAAATGTACAAATGTACAGCAGCTCTTAGGAACAACCCCATGAGTTTCTGTTTGGTAATGTTTATATAAAAGATACTTAACTTTGGGCCTGCAATGGGTTAATGTTCCTAAAAACCAATTTTACACTAATATCCTCTGAAAAATGTAAAACTGTGTTTCAGAGTAGCAGCCGTGTTAGTCTGTATCCACAAAAAGAACAGGAGTACTAGTGGCACCTTAGAGATTAACAAATTTATTTGAGCATAAGCTTTCGTGGGCTACAGCCCACTTCATCAGATACATAGAATGGAACATATAGTGAGGATATATATACACATACAGAGAACATGAAAAGGTGGGAGTTGCCCAACCAACTCTAAGAGGCTAATTAATTAAGATGAACTGTTGTCAGCAGAAGAAAAAAAACTCTCTACGCAAAAGAATAAAAGGACACAAATCTGACATCAGGAATCATAACATTCAAAAACCAGTAGGAGAACCCCTCTGGCCATTCAGTAACAGATTTAAAGGTGGCAATTTTGCAACAGAAAAGCTTCAATAACAAACTCCAACGAGAAACTGCTGAACTTGAACTAATATGCAAACTAGATACAATCAATTTAGGCTTAAATAGAGACTGTGAATGGCTGAGCCATTACATACATTGAATCTATTTCCCCATGTTAAGTATCCTCACAGCTTAAATGGGCTATCTTGATTATCACTACAAAAGTTTTTTTTTCTCCTGCTGACAACAGTTCATCTTAATTAATAAGCCTCTTAGAGTTAGTTGGGCAACTCCCACCTTTTCATGTTCTCTGTATGTATATATATCTCCTCACTATATGTTCCATTCTATGCATCTGATGAAGTGGGCTGTAGCCCACGAAAGCTTATGCTCAAATACATTTGTTAGTCTCTAAGGTGCCACAAGTACTCCTGTTCTTTTTGTAAAACTGTGTGTGGCTACATTCTCTATCTTTACTCATATTTATTACCTTACTCCATGAAGCTGACTAACACTTTACAAAAGAAAGTATGGCAGACTGGGCCCTAAATGAACAAAGCTGGATTGCACTTAGTATTTATTTTCTAATAACCTGAAATCTCCTAACACTTCATATGGGAAAAAAAGGCTGCTCATCTTATACACAACTAACTCCTCTTGCTCTAGTAACATGGATCTCTAATTTTGCACAACCCGTTTGATACCTAAGGACTAAAGTTGAAACTGCCATAGGTAAAATAATGCACTAATCAAATCCTATTGCTAGAACTGGAGAATACCATTTTTCTTTCTTGTCCTTTAGCTATTTTTCTGTTGATTGGAGCATATTTAACTACTGCTGTCTTTTAGGAGGGAGAAAATTGTCTAGTGACTATAAGCAATGAGGGTCAGGAGTTCTGAGTTCTATTCCATGCTCTGCCACTCACTTCCTGTGAATCCTAGGCTAGTCACTTAAACTTCCTTTGCTTTGGTTTCCCTCTTCTTTAAAATGATGGATATATAAATAATTTCTTTTATTTTCATCTATAGATATCCAAGCCCTTTATAAAAGCAGCTGATCCCTATTCTCCAACCTTTACAGATTTGGCAATGCTACACAAGGAGTTTGAGTGACTTGACTAAACTAGTGGTAGAGACAGAAACAGAACTTAAGTCTTTTGACTCCCAGTCCCATGCTCAACCTAGTGGGCCACAGCTGTCCTCTGAAAAGCTTGCCATGAGACTTAAGGAATGGTTATACTTTGCTTCCTTGTCCTTGGATGAAAGGTGCTACAAAATAATATATATATATATATCGGTAAGTAAATTATAAAACAAGATGAAAGATGGAATGTTTTGTTTACAAAATCAGAGTTGTGCACATTAGAAGGATTTATTTGAACTAATCATACACACTGTCAGGTTCTAAATTAGCCCCATGGAAAAAGACATGGGCATTATTACAGACATGTCAGTGAAAAGCATTGCCCTAATGACAGCATGTGTAAAAAATGGGATAGAAAATAATACTGAAAATATTGTCATGCCCTCACCTGGAATACCGTGTTCAGTTCTGGTCACCCCATCTCAGAAAACATCTAGCAGATATTAAAGTTCAGAGACAGGCAACCAAAGTTATTAGATGCACAACAAGACTTTATCTATGAGGAAAGATTGGAAAGGCTTTGAATGTAGTTCAGAGAAGGAATAAATATGAGGCCACATGATAAAGGTATAAAAATAAGGATAGAAAAGGTAAATTGAGCACTTTTATTTACTCTCTCTCATAATACAAGAACAATGGGATATTCAGTGTGGTTTAAAGAAAACAAACATGAATTTGATAAAAATGAATAGTTTTTTACAGAATTGATAATTAACTCATGGAACATACTGCCACAAGAGATCACTGAGGACAATAATTTAGTAGAATTCATAAAATTGCATGTATTCACAGTGGCAATAATTATAATTAAATAGGATGAATAATCTTTTAGAAAATATAAACCTTCATGATTCAGACCACTACCTAAGGGCTTGTCTTCACTTAAAAAGCTACAGTGCAGACACTACCTAAACCGATGGGAGGGGTTCTCCCATCCGCATAGGCAATACACCTCACTGAGAGGTGGTGCCTAGGTTGACAGAAAAAATCTTCCATTTTCCTAGCACTTACCTAACACAGGGAGTTAGGTCAGCTTAACTACGTTGCTCAGGGTGTGTGGATTTTTCACACCTCTGACTGATGTATTTAAACCAATCTAATTTTCTAATGTAGACCAGGCCTAATAGAGGTCACGAGAGAAAGTTATTCCACAGTTTTCTATTATGTGGTTTCTTGTACATGCCTACGAAGTATCTGGTACTTACTGGTCACTGTCAGAAACAGAATACTGTGCTTGATAGACCAGGAATCTGATCCAATATGACAATGCCTATATTTACAATATAAAAATCAAGATGTAAAGAAAAATAATATGTCCTCTTGAGAAAAGCACTGTGCAATTTCTGTTAAAATAATGACTTTTTAATGACCACATTAGAGAAACAATTGATGTGTGTTGGACAAGATTGCACAAATGAGTAGGGTTTCCTTGTAAGGAAAGCTGCAAGGGCTGGGGAAAAAGACTCAGAAGTTATTTCTGGTTCTCCAGATCTTACGAATTAGCAAATCTTTTCATACTGCATTTTCACATCCCGTCTGCTAATATTTCTTCCACCCCACTCAACCCCACACACAACAGCTGACACCATAGCTAATAATGCAAACCAAACTTCAATCTACATCTGACATTCATATAGGCTGGTAATATACTGTACAGTTTATTATAAAGAAAACCAACCTACTTGCATTATTGTTTCAATTCTCTGTTTCATGCTAACCCGAAAAAGTAGAAAGAGACATCTAACCAACAAATTTGAGAAGTTGCATTTCATTACCGGTATTTACTCTGGCTGCAGTAGATTCAGCCTTCTTCCACTTGCTGAAACATGAAAGGTGCCTTGTTTTCATTAGTGTTCCTATCTTGCACAGAGAATGCATCAAAGGTATCAGAAGATTTTACATTACTGTGCTGAAAATTATCTCCTCAAACTTTAAAATGAAAGTAAATCCAAAGTAATTAGTTATAACTGCATTGTTTTGCACCGGTTGAAATAAAATGGTAAATATTTGAAGTAATAACAATTAAAAACTAAGATAGCTTTCAAAGTGCTGTTTCCGTAGAAAATCCAAATGAAAATCCAATACAAATCCTGATTAAAACCTAACCAACCAAAACACTGCAGATTACCGAGAGTCCAATTAAATATGACAAATGAATACTTGACAGGTTTCAATTCTAATTCTATTTATGTCAGAATGATCCATTAATATTGAAGATTAAATTACCAGAATTTGAGCAATACAATTGTTCTATATAGCTAGACAAGTCATCTTAAAATTTGGATCAGAGAAAGCACTCACTCAAATGTCAAATGCTACATTTATAGAGGACCAAAAGTGCATTGCATCTTGTTCTGTCATCACCTATTGACTAATGCTAACAAAAATTACTGGAGGCAGATGACATGCCACTGTCTAAATCCTGTTTTAAAAAGTGACAGCAGAATTCAAAAGTCAGTAGAGTATAATTTTCATTGCAATGTCACCCACTTTTCACGGGGTTCAGTTCAAGATTTTGTGAATATGACAAAAAGTCTCCCTTACTGTCTGTAATCCTTGCATTATACAATTTGAGACTTCTATCATGCTACTCTTGTTTTGGAGATGTTCATGGCATAATAAGTACATTTAGTAGTTTGATCTGGTTGTGCTTCTACTTATTCTGAAATCTGTCTAATTTCAAAGGGTAAATATGTAATACTAACAAAGAAAAGTTACCTTTGTCCTCCTTTTAATTTCATTTTAAAGTTTAATAATTAATATAGTATAATAGTAGTTGCCCCACAATTTCCAAAATTTAAGCAAACTAGAGTCCACTGTATGTTGGAATTTCTGAGAATAAATTTGGATAAGACCACTTTTATTATCTACTGAAGAGCACATCAAAAGTTAGGATAAATCATAGTCTTACAGTTCATCCAAGATTCCGTGTTTATATATTGCTTTATATATATTGTGCTTCAGACAGTTTCAGAAGAACTGTGAACTTATTCAGTTAAATCTCAAAAATACTTGCCTTCATTGCACTGTATCTACCTGGATATAGCCAGTGCTTTAGCCTCATTTTCCTAAGCACTAAATTTCACCCATAAATTAACAAAAATAAAAATAAATAACAATTTAGGAAGCAGGCTCCCAACAGCTTTACACATATATAAATGGGAAAATGATAACTGAATTTAGGATAATTATTATTTCCACTGGGGGTTGAGGGTGTCCATTATTCTGTATGACTTGAAATAGTCATGCATTGCTGAAATGCAGACCTTCAGCAAATGCAGACTGCTGCAGTCCTTCTCCCTCATATATATTAGATTTGTCAATTTCCTGACCACAGAGCATGATCTATTTTTATTGGGTCAATATGTCTATTTTAGGAATAAAACAAGAACAATTTTAACTGCTGATCTAAGCCTTTGAAAGAAGCTAAAGTCATGCACAAAGCCAAACAAAATCTATACTGGGTTTGAGGAGCTGATGAGACTCCATCTTCCTCACATACACAACTATACAAACTTGATTAGCAAGCTCCTCATTTCACACGTCAGCACTATGTACTCTTCGACATGCGGTAATCTACTATATAGTTTAAGGGCATCACCCAAAGCTTCAAAGAGCTTTAGATAAGGGTCAATAAGTGTGGAACAGTAAATTATTTAAGATCTATTATAGAAAAGTATTTTAAAGTCCACTATTTTCTAATTGTAGACAAAAAAGAAAATTGCAAACTATTAAGTATTTAATTACCATAATTTTGTAATTGCTGAAGAATTACTCATACTGCAAATCAGGATGCATTCCCCATCCCATCCCCATATATATAAAAAAATCCTTAATTTAAATGATATGTTCTAAAAGTATTTTCCACAATATACCGTGGAGGAAAAAATCAAACCGTGCTTTCCTTTTCTAAATAATTCAACATGGAATAGAAACCTCAATATTGTTTTGAAAACAGGTTGCATAATATTGGGGGAAAGGGAAGACTCTAGAAGGAGATTTTTAGTTCCTATTTTCTTTATGCTGATGCTGCACAAATTCAATTTCAGGAAAATGTCATAAGCAATGATTGTATGACAAAAAAAAAAAATGGAAGTAGAAAATAGAACACATGTCCCTTATCAGTTCCTTTTGTTTAAAAAAAAACATTGTGTATGCAATTTAATTTCCTTGAACCCAGCCCCTGCACTGATTTTTTTAAAATTATTTAACTGTTTCAGCAATGTAGTTTTAAAATAATGTAAAAATATCCTGCTGATTTTATTTGTATGGTTATGTTCCATTATTTTGTATGGCTGCATTTTAACAAATTTTACCATTTAAAATAAATAGTTATAATTTAAGCTATTTTATTTTATTATTTTGGACTGACCTTTCCACAAGTCTACTTATTATGGCTCACTAGTGTGATTATGTGTGTGAATGTTGTGTTTGCCCCTACCATTTTCCATATGCTCTGCCTCACCAACACTGCCATCCGGCGTAGTCCTTTCGTAGTTGTCCTCTGGGAGTGGAAGGGCACCCAGTCTTGGCCCTGATGAACTCTTACTGCTTGGTGTTTCTGACTCCTCCAGACCGCTGTCATAGCAACTCTGCAATGACCCTTGATGTGGGTCCTGAGGCTGACTCACAACAGAAAACGTCACTCTACGAAATGGCTGCAAGAGAAAAGATTCTGAATGTCACTGAAAAGTTAGGTCTTTGAACAAGTGATTCTCAAAACATGACTAAAAACATACTAATATCTTAATGTTGACTAACTGAACATACAACTTTGAAGTTTTGTCTAATTTAAAATAAACAATTTGTAGTGTTTGACATTGCATTAGGAATGTCATGGATTTTTCAGTTTGCAACACTATCAAGTACCTTCATTCAGTCTGGCAATAAATCTGTTTCAAAAAACCTATATCAGGTAAGAGAAAAACTATACAAGATTTACAAGATAAATGCTCAAATTTGAATTATGTCGTGGCTACTGGTAACACTAACACACACATAGACCTTTTTAAAATCACTGTCTGTGGTTTTGGAAGCCCATCCCCGTAAGAAAGATAACAGGAAACAGAAATGTTCAGTCTCTCTTAGCTCTTTTGCCATAAAATTTAATGCCTGGAGATTGGGTATGCTGCCAGCTGACTTTATAAAGCCTTTAAAGTACCACTGGCACAGCTGAAACCAGATGCTTCCACTGGGACCATTCAAATGTTGATTATTATGGATTCGTGTTCATTCAAAATGTCAGAGATTACAGAAGAAATAATTGTCACTATAAAAGTTTACATACTGAACTCTGACACTCAAGAGTATTCCAAGAAGTGGGTGAGTTCTACTCTCAACATTTAGAAGACACTTAAATGTAGACTGGGAATTTAAAAAAAAAAAAAAAAAAAAGCTAGGTGTCTACCTCCCATTGAAGCATATTACACATTTCAATTCATTTTAGTGAAAATTAATAGACATTAGGTTTTTGAAATATTGTACCCGTAATAACAAACAATAATAATACATTTAATTTACTATTAATAAACTGTATTTTTTAGGTTGCAACAAAACCTCTAACACTAGAAAACTAAACTATATTTTAATCTCTAATCTATTTGCATGACACTTGTTTACTAGTGTATATTAGTAATATTACACTAATAAAAAAAGTCATGTGCAAATAGATTAGAGATTAAAATATAGTCTAGTTTTCTAGTGTTAGAGGTTTTGTTACAACCTAAAATGTATATATAATTTCACCTTGCTGTCATCTTAACAATCATATTGACATTATCACTTTGGATTTTCAAAACACTGTGCAAACATGAATATACTAACAAAAGCTACAATCCTGCAAAGGAATGAATGAGACTCCACACAGGTTTAAAGATCGGTCCCTTTGTTTGATTGAGGTATGCTTTGAAGGTGTAAAGCAATCTTTAAGTGCTAATGTTCAATAGGTTGGTAACTAGGTAGCATTATGGATATACACTAATAAACAAGAACTCCTGGAACAAGTAAATCAGCACAGATTATAAATGTGATTGTTGTTGTTAATATAAGAAAAAAAATGAGGTTAACAGACCTGTGGTATTATCATGATAAATCTTCAAACTTTAAAGTTTGCTTATTTTTGTTGCTATAAAGTGTTGGTATGTCAGTTTTACTCATAGCTCTACAGCACGCCCATTATGAGAAGAAGAGAGGTAAATGTAAACAGTGCAAAATGGGGCAAATAAACCACAAAAGATGTGGAGAGCCAATGCTACTAAAGTGGGAAAAGGGGACAGACAACAATAGAGAGAGTTAGAGCTTCTGTGCAGGGACCCTGGCCCTGTATGATCTAAGCTTCTTTTCCCCTAAGGAACCTCAGCAAGGTGGATTTTGATGGTTATATCCCTTGCCACACCACAAGACCCTCCTCCTTAAATGGAACATTATGCAGCAAATCAGCTTGTTGAACCTCATAGGAATTTTAGAGCCCTTCCCAGGTGTTTTAAAACAGTAGGGTAGAATAAGGCCCTTAATATTCTGAACTGTGAGATGTTTGGATCATTTGTATTCCATGTCATATGTTAGATTACATAGGGTTACCATACGTCCTCTTTTTCCCGGACATGTCCATCTTTTCGGCAGTCAAACCCCCGTCTGGGGGGAATTGCCAAAAAGCCGAACATGTCCGGGAAAATGGCGGCTCTGCTCCTCCCCGACTCTTGGGCTCTGTTTAAGAGCCGGGCTGCCCGAGCACTACCGGCTTCGGGGAGCCCCGTGCCTCCAGACCCTGCGCCACTGGAGCCCGGGAGGGGAAGTGCCCGGCTGGGGACGCAGGGTCTGGAGGCACGGGGGCTGTGTCAGTTGACACTGTGTCAGTTACACAGAGCTGAAGAGGAGCAGAGCCTCCAGCCGCGGCAGCTCTGCTCCTCTTCGGCTCTGTGTAACTGACACAGTGTAAGGTTATGCAGAGCCACCGTGGCTGGAGGCTCTGCTCCTCTTCGGCTCTGTTTAAGAGCCGGGCTGCCCGAGAGCTACTGGCTTCGGGCAGCCCCCGTGCCTCTGGACCCTGCGCCGCCAGAGCCCGGCAGGGGAAGTGCCCGGCTGGGGGCGCAGGGTCCGGAGGCATAGGGGCTGCCCAAAGCCCGAGCGCTACCGGCTTCACAGTTTGCTGGGCAGCCTCCAGACCCTGCGCCCCCGGCTGGGTGCTTCTCCTCCTGGGCTCCAGCTGTGCTGGGGAAGCGCCGGCTGGGGGCGCAGGGTCTGGGGGCTGCCCGGCAAACCCTGAAGCCGGTAGCACTGGGGCAGCCCTTTCCCCCTGGCTGGGAGTGGAAGGGAGGAGGGGGCGGAGTTAGGGTGGAGAAGAGGCGGAGTTGGGGCGGGACTAGGGGTGGAGAAATGGGCGGGGCCAGGGCCCGTGGAGGGTCCTCTTTTTTTATTTATGAGATATGGTAACCCTAGATTACATACTTTGTTATTTGCTATTGACAGTTTACATACATATGCATATGCTCACATATACCTTGTATTTAAGTAATGGTAACGTCCTTTGTCCTTATAGTTTTAGAGCTGAGTAACTAACTATCATATTTTCTTTAGTACTGGAGAGAGCCACTTCTACTCACTGCATTTTGTCACTCCATTGGACTTTAAAGAATTTTAAATGGATGCCAAACACAGATATGTGTTTTTGATAATCTGCCATTTTTCTCTACCATGACTTTTTTCAGATAATTTAAGAATACTCTCAAACACAAGTGTGCACTATATGGAAAGTTAAGGATAAGTAAGTCCAGTAAAGATCACTATTCTCAATACATTGACAGAAGTCACAGGCTATTTCCACTGTTCTGACATGGTTGCTATATTCATTTTTTCACTTTGTGACCATGTAAGCTGACCAGATGCCTGACTTTATTACACTGGAGATGAGATATTTTTTGTTTTGGAAAATATGGGCATATTATTTAGCAGGAATGTTAAAAGCTCCTAATACATTCCAAACTGGTGATATACTATGGTCCAGAAAACAACTCAGTTGTCTTAAAAGGGGGGTAGGAGGAAAAGGTTTGTGCCAGTTATAAAGGTTTTCAAAACAAGAAACACAAAATGCAGCATGTACTTAAAATAAGTCTATTTACCTATTTTAGTTTTATACACAACTGGCAAACTTCCTATGGCTCTAAAGCAAAAAGAGAATGTCAACAAAAAATGATGCTCCCAGCTAAACAATTAAAACATCAAGACATTTTTTTAAATAAGGTTAAAATTTGATGTGTAAGTGAAAGCTGTCAGTGTATCCTGAGCTCTAATTTCAATATTCTTTCATTTTAGTACACAGCATTATGCTTAGAGGTACAAATCCTGCCCCTCCCCTACTGCTACAAAGGGACCCCTGGCAGCAGAAGTAGAGCTGGTTGTATGTGTTGCACACCCTCTTTGCAGCACAGAGTCCTGGGTGGAAATGGGTAGACAACTAGAAGGCAGACCCATAGGAACTACTACTATTTGAACTGGTCCTGTGTAGAGTAAGGGATGAGGCATATAAAGTCCTGTGGAAGCCTCTATGAAGTAGCCTCCACAGTTGCTCCAAGGCCTAGAAGGATTCCTTCCCTTCCACCCTCAATTCATCTACCCAGTGCCCAGCATCACTACTCAGGCTGGGTCCTGGGCTTGGGTTTGGGGTTCAATGAACTGGCCTCCTAATAGTACTCTGGAGCCTGCATACAGTGAAATTCCATTTATAATCAATTACAGTGAAAGGCTTGAATTTTTCAATGCTTTGCAAGGCACAAATTGCAAATCCAGTAATAGTGAACCTGCGCTTATGCTGAGGCTGTTCTGTGACAGGAAAAGCAACTTAGTTATAAGATGATACCACTGCAGTTATTTTTAAATAACTCTACTCCTCTCATTTCTAGCTTTGAAGCAGGACTGACACACTGAACTGAAAAGTAGGAAGTCACTCAGTGTTTACATATTCTGTAACATGATACTTCTTAACTTTTCTCCTTCCCCCTTGAGCTGGTTTTTATATTTTCATTTATAATGACAACACTACACTTACACAGGTGAGTTATTATGTTTAGAGAGGATGGCAGGAGCAACTGAGCAATGCAGTGGAGAGCATCTGAACCAGTGCTGCTCAGCACATTTCTTTTGTATTGCGACTTTCATTCTGCCTTAGGAGGAGTGCAGCAAAATAGCAGTGTTTTAGAGTAGAATATGTATAACCTCCACAAGGTAAGTAAATGTAACCTGGAATGAGTGCCACCCCCACAGAGAGACATTGAATGAGCTTCCGCCGGGGTGGGTGGGGAGAAGAGGCATTCCAAATTCCAATCCTGGTGAAGAGTGGTGAAATGTAACACAATTCAGTACTAAAGGTACAGAATAGCTGTGAGCAATTTGGTGTGATCAATGACTCGAGAGCTCTGCAGTCTGAGTCACAGATCACTGCATTGACCTCACATTGGCTAAATCCACCAGTTCATACAGAAAACTTACCAGAGGAAGATTGAAGAGAAATGTATTTTCCCTACCTAACTCCCCAAATGAAGAAAAAGGTTGCAATCCTGTTCCTGCTGAAATAAGTGATAAAACTCTGCTCAGTGGAAGCAGGATAGCGTCCATATTACATGAACATAGAAAAAGGAAGACATTCCATTATCTTGCCTGCAGCTGTGTGGCTGAGGTGCAGAGTGTCTGTCCTAGCCAACACTCCCCTTAACCTCATGTTCATGTGGCAGAATATGTTATAAAAGTGAATGCCTGAAAGTATAGTACATAGTATTCTAAAAAATACCCTGACATTTAAGACAGGAAGGGAAGAAGCTTTGTTTTTCAGTCAAAACAGCATGTGTACATAAGACATATACATGCATCTGTTTTTTTGGCAAGAGGAATGCATTCTGCTTCCCAGTTGAGATAATATATAAATATGCACGTCTGATGGTTACATCCTCCCTTGAAAAATGTGTATTGTAACATGCTGCAGTGAAAGCATCCTATAGTGTGAGATACCAGACAAGCAGGGATAACTCATATTCACTCCCACAGTAAACAGTGAAACATATAAAAGACAACACACTAACAAATACAGACAAGGTACATATATACAGGTACAGAAAACTGCAAAGGGTGGGGAGAACTCCAGATGACGTAAACTGGTGCAACTCCATTCATTTTAATTGATTGCCATGGAGCTTTGCTGGTTTGCACCAGCTGATAAACTGGCCCTTTATTTTGTGCATGATAGTTAGCAGACAGAGATGTGATAGGTCTTACTGTTCTGTTAAAGGCTTTGTCTGGAGTAGGGTTCAAGGAGTGATGGTAGCCTGTATTAGCTAAATTCTCCCTGATTACACAACTGTTTTATGAATTTCCTTAGATGTCTTCTCAGCTCATTACTTAGACTAGAAGGTCTTTGAGGCAGGGATCTTCTTTTTGTTCTGTGTTTGTACAGTACCTATTACAATGGGGTCCTGGTCCAAGTCTGAGGCGGCTAGGTGCTACCACAATACAAATAAATAATAATAAATTCTGGCACTATGCAGAAAAGTATGCCTACATTGTGACCCAACTACATACCACTACCCACACAAAAAAAAAAAAAAAATCTGGATCCAGACTTAGATGCTGTTCTGCAAAATGGATATAATCTATCAAACCAGGAGTTATCTGCAAGAAAGACTGGGTGATCAGATCAGGGACCATAACAATAAGGGTACATCTGCACTGCAGGTAGGATGACCGGACAGCAAGTGTGAAAAATCGGGACAGGGGTGGGGTGTAATAGGAGTCTATATAAGAAGAAGACCCAAAAATCAGGACTGTCCCTATAAAATCGGGACATCTGGTCACTCTAACTGCAGGTGGCAGCATGAGTAAACAGACATATGCTAGTTCTGCTGTAGCTAGCGTGCTAAACATGGCAGTGTAGCCAGGGGTAGCACAGGCATCAGCTTGGTCTAATGCATGAGTACAACTTTGCCCAGATGCCCATGGTACATACTCATGCAGTTAGCCAGAGCCATTGCCCATGCTATCCCAGCTACACTGATATTTTTAGCATGCTAGTTAGAGTGCATCTGTCTACTCATGCTAGGAAGTACGCTCTCCACTACAGTTTAGAAATACACTAAAGGTCTGATCCTTCCTACAAGGTGCTAAATACAATTACAAGTTAGTTGAAGTTGGTGGTGTTCTGAACCTCACAGAGAAGCTCACCACTTTGCAGGATCTGGCCCTAAAATGCAAAGACCATGCCCTTCATCCCAGGTTCCACCATGGAACCACTCAGCCCAGGGCTGGCTCCAGATTTTCTGCCGCCCCAAGCGACGGGAAAAAAAAAAAAGCCGATCAGCAGCACTTTGGCGGCAGCTCAATTGTGCCGCTCCACTCTTCGGCAGCAGTTTGGCGGCGGGTCCTTCACTCCCTCTCTTCCTCTTCGGCAGCAGCTCAAAGAGGAAGAGAGGGACTGAGGGACCCGCCGTCGAATTCCTGCCGAAGACCCTGATGTGCCGTCCCAATAACGGCCGGACTGTTGCCCCTTTGTATTGGCTGCCCCAAGCACCTGCTTCCTTAGCTGGTGCCTGGAGCCGGCCCTGAGTCAGCCACAGCTCTGGCCATCGATAATTGGAGGGTATGAATAAGGTTATGGTAAATCAAGAATGTAGTGCAAGAGGTGTGCTTTGTGATTTTTGCCCCCTTCCCCCAAACTCCTTGCCACACATACTTTTTCTATTTACCACTAGGCAGAAGAAGTTACTGAAATATCAGTTTGAGGCAACTTCTTTGCAATTTCCCCCATTGGGCATTCAATCCCAAATGTTTGCATTGCCACCCACTTCTAGAGGTTCTGCTTTAAAATGTGGAGGCCTACTCAGGGGTATGATGAATCAGTGTATCTTCCCTTTCCAGCTAGCACCACTTCTTTGGGGTCAGGTTGTGTCAATTAAATCCCACCCATGCTGATTTTGCCCTATCACAAGATCCAGAATAATGCAATTATTACTAACCCCCTCCCCCCAAAAAAAATGAAAATTCCTTTTTTCATTTAAATTATTGCTTATCAGTTTTGGGGTCTTGTGGAGTGATGCCTTTAATGAGATGTGAGGCATTCTCCACCTAGAAGATGTGAATAGATGTCAGGGATTTGAGACCTCCCTGCCCTTCCCATATTGTTAAAGGAATAAACTTCCCAGGTAGGTCCCGACAGACAGCGAGGAGATCCAAGGGGAGATGAAAAAGAGGAATGTGATATGGAAAAGGTTGAAAGCCCTGAGCATGGTTATTACTATTTATTCTCTACATTTAAAAATGTGATGGAACTTCTGTGAATTATTAAAAATTAACATTTTAAAACACATTCAGGTTTTAATGTTGCCATTTTTCTCTAGTGCTAGTCTGAGTAGGAATTATCTGACACAAAATTAACACACATGATATTCAGTTCAGTACAGCCCATTTAGCCCATTCCACTGACTTTAAATGAATGCAATATAATTCCAGCAAAATCCTTTCTCCAAGAATGATGTGCAAGTTAATTAGTATTTTGCAGCATTTATTACACGTTTAGAGACAATGCAGACATTAGAATTCTGAACGCTACATTGCATGACTTCTAAGAATCAGATCTTCACAGTCAAATGTATTAAAAAAGTTCAATGTATCTTGCCTCATAGAGTAAGAGTATGGCCTGTACTTCCCTGATAAAAAGAAACAGACATGATGGCAATATGTTTGCTATCAGAACAATTAAGGAGCATTGATGTTGATTAACTCAATACATGTTAAAAACAGAAAATTCTGGACAGATATATGTTGTTCACCATGGCCCTTATGATAATCAACAACAAGATGCCAAGCACCATATAACTGGAATAGTATAGTCTGTATACTACTGGATCAGGACACTACTAATCCTAAAAAAAACCAAAGTATTACATCTTTACTTACTTTGAAAAAACCTGACTGTCATTAAATGGGGGCACTTCGAATTAAGGCTGCAGATATAGTTCACCTTCATGCAAAACACAAAACTGTAGAGTGTCCATAATTTTTTTTAAAGAGTACTGGAAATGACCAGGAATGTATGTTGACTTACATATATTATGACCCTTTCAGTAAATATATTTGATTAATGATATTACTGACATGAAAATTCACTTTACAGATTCCTTAAATTCTGATCAACAATATCAATTTATAAGCTCTCAGATGTCAACATATGATAAAAGAATGGTTACTTATCCTACAACAGTAACTGCGATCCTTTGAGATGTAGTCCGTGTGGCACCCGTTGTAGGTACATATGTGCCTCGTGCATGTGAGATCAGATATTTTTTTAATAGCACTATCTGTCAGTGCTGCACTTGCACTCTATTCTCCTCATGCTTTTCTGCGAGGGCATAAAGGGCAGAATGGCCCCAAGCCTTCCTCAGTTCCCTCATAATTTGAAGCCCATGGTAGCTGAGGGCTCTGGGAAGTAGGGATGAAGGGCATGTTATGAGGTCCACACTGACTACAACACCTCAAAGAATCACAGTTGCTGTTGGGTAAATAAGTGTTCTTTCTTCTTTGAGTATGTGTCAATGTGGATTCCACTGTAAGTGACTGGTAAGCAGTAGCCCCTCAGGATGGTGGGAATGAGGAGTTCCAGCTGTATCAGTCAAACAGTGATTGTACTACTACTCTCCTGAACTTGGCATCTGATCAGGCAGGTAAGTCCAAGACATAGTGTCTGACAAAGGTCAATGAGTTACTTTACGTGGCCAATGTAAAGATTTCTTATACAGGCACATTTCTGAAGCCTTTAAGACCTTTAAGACTATTGGCTAAGTAAGCAAACAGACATGGTGACAGTCTGAAAGATTTGGTCCTGCCAATATATATATAAAGCATTATCCTGGAAAAACTGAGTGTGTGACGCATCTTTTCTCTTGGCACTGAATGGGAATGTTGAAACTATTAATGATCCTGGGTTTGGGTGGGAATAAAAGTGCTCAAAGTTTTATGAAGGTACCTGATACTACTTCTCTACCCTTTAAGATGTAGGCTGGATGGCAGCTGGGGTTTGCCAGAGCCCCTTGGCTGTTTCCACTATGCCTTCATTTATCAGAATTACAATTCTGGCCAGACTGGTGCTGTCAGGATGTCAAAGAGTTTGAGTGATTGCCCTTGTATGACCATTGTTTGGATACCCAGGGTCTCTGCTATGTCAGTTAGGAGATCCTGGAATGCTTTGAAGTTATCAAATACTGGTGCCAAGGGTGGGGTCACCATCTCCTCAGGTGACGATGTTAACTCCTACGGCGGAGAATGAAGGTGCTGTTGTTCCACCCAGTTTTTGGCCGCTGACCATTGGCTCAGGAATTGGTGGTCTGGGTACTGATACCACTGTAGAGCCCAATCTCCTCTTCTTCCTCAATGTAAAGGAGAAGGATCTGCAGGACATTTGAAATGACAGTGCCTAGTAGAGCCACTATGAGCAGGGTGTCAGGATATGCAAGTACTAGCTTGGTTGCAACTGTCAGCCCAGTGCTATTCCTGCCTCTTTCGTAATGACACTATACAAGAGGGATCTCTAGGATCATGCTCAGATGGTAGCAGTAAGGCATCTCTGTTTGGAGTAGTCCAGTGACAGTGGAGTAGGACGAGTGGTAAGGTGTAGTATTCTCTAAATGGCACTGCCAAGGAAGGATATCTTTATGTGATTCCAAGCCTAATGTTGCATTGGTACAGATGATGTCCCCAGAGAGGATCTCAATGGTTCTGTGAGAGCATACTTTGGTCTTGTAATCAGCACCATGGTCAGTGCAGGTGCCTTCATTGGTGTCAATGCTAGTTGTGTCTATTTACCTAGCACTACTCTCTTAGCAAAGGACTTAGATTCCCTATCCCTGGAGAAGTGATATTTTTTCTCTCTATGGGGTGGTGCCTCTGTATGCTAGGAGTCATGTTTGACTTCCTCTCGCTTCAACCTTCCTTTTAGCCTCAACCTTCTGTTGGGGCACCAGTGCCAGCTCCAACTGTGGCATCCACATTGACACATCCTTGAAGAACAGTATTTATGCATCAGCTGCAGTGGAGCAGATAAGGATATTTATGACAAATAAAGCTCATAACTTCATTTCATATAGATTAATTTAAGCATGAGTCCTTGTTTAGATCTAGATCTACATAAACTTTAAAGTTTTAAAACAAAACCATTTGTAAATTAAGGTGACGGGGGGGGGGGAGAAGAACAGTTGACATATTGTTGAAATATCACATAAAAGAGTCACTTTTAACCCTGTAAAAACTAAAACTTTGTCCTAGATGTCAGCAGTGAAATTTTGATTACCAATTTTAATTACAATGACTACCAAGGGGATTTATACCTGGAAAAAAATAAATATATCCTTAACTATGGAGTTGCTCCTGATACATTCATAATGAGATTACACAGGCAAATTGACACAAGAGGTCTCCAAATGCTTGGCAACATGGCAACATATCATTAAGGGCTTTTATGTTTTAGCTGTACCATTTCCAATGCCCAGTGATTCTGCTAGCATTGTGAATCAACATGATAAAGCTGCTCCAGACCCACCCAAACCCACTGGTTGCTGCTCAGCATTTCTTCCATACCCAAAAAATTTTGCTGCTACTGCAACTCAGTAAACGGAATGCAGTTGTGTCTGCTAATGGTCCTCCTCACCCTTGGCTCACACATTGCTGTCCCCCCACATGCTCTGCTAACAGGGCATGGATATTGATAACTCTGCCATCGACTGTATCTGCCCACAAGGGGAACCCCTGCAACCCTCCTTTCAATTTGCCCACAAGGTAGATAATGAATTCTTTCCTGTTACTCCTTAGTCTCATGAACCATGCTTCTCCTCTCTCCCCCACTCCATCACTGACTGAGATAAATTATTCCCTATATGGCCAAGAAAATTAAATCACATTAATACTTTTACCTTCCGAGGGATGGCCAACCCTAATTTCAGTTACCAGCATCTTGGATGTATATACAGGCAGATTAGGCAGAAAGATAAAGCAACAGTAGTAGCTGTGTCATACTTAAGCTTGACACATGCTTTCCATTATAAGACAGAATTGTCCTCTAAAATCCCCAGTATATTTTTTCTCCCCAGTTTTCCTTCTATTGCAAGATTCCCTTGCACAAAGAAGTCTGCCAACTAGTTTTTCAATCTGGATTGGAGACTGTTTTTGAAAACTCCCTTTTCCATTTTAATTCTGTGTTATGAGTAAGATCAATAATCGTTTCTGTGCCTCGGGTTCCTCACTAGTTAGGTCTCCAGAACACTCTGGATATATAGAGGGTCTCAATCTGGAGTGCGCAGAGTGCACTTTCTTTAAGTTTTAATGGAGTAAACCCAGTATTCTCCTTTTTTTTAACACTATTGTATTTTTGGAAAGTATGGACTAATTGGTACCTCCTTATTATTTGTAGCAGAGAAAAATATTGTGTTTCCTGGTATCTCTACTTTATTTATGGACTGTGCCCTTTCAGCCACTTTCCTAGTCTCTGCACAGCAATTATTACTAACTGTTTTTACTCCAATGTGATTCAAGTTCCTGTTCAGCTGTGCTTGTACTGTAATGGAAGGGTGGATGAATGAGTCCTTTCTATATTTAATTGAGATCCAGGTAATTCAGAGATGAATCACTAACTCTTTGCTGTTACAGAACCTATCTCTCAACTGCAACTGTACACCAGGATCCGTGGGAAGAGGGATTATATATATATATATCTTGGGCCTTAATGTATTTGTGTAAATTTGGAGTAATGCTGGTGTGAAACTGGTGTAAGTCAGGGAATAATCTTTATATGTATATATGATAGATATAGATATAGATAATGTGGCTGGCAGGCTATTGGAAGCCTGATTATTGGAAGCCTGTCTGGTTTCTGGAAGAACTTCGTCAAATAAAATCATTTCTCAACTTTACCCTGTGGACCAATCTGGCAGCTGGGCAATCCCAAGATTGGGAAGAGGGGCACTAAAGAGGTAAAGGCACCTTTGCTCACACTCCTCAAATTCCCAAGCATTATTAGGATGCAGCCTGGGATGTAGCCCATTTTGCCAAGGTGTATCAGACTACACAAGAGCTCTGATTATTCCCTAACTTACACCAGTTTTACACCAGCATTACTCCTTATTTACACAAATACATTTGGGCCCAAGGTATGAGGCAGTCAAGAATCAGGCCTATGAAGTCTGCAGCATCAGAACTGCACTCATGCAGCAGCACTCGTTGACATCACAGCAACTTTTACTCTCCTTGCTTTTCCATAAGACCTAACAAGGAAGGGTAGGAATTCAGATAACCACAGTGATACTGACACTGAAATTTAGTATGACTCAAATGCAGTGACAACAGCAGCCATTACCATCACCGTACTAAAATGATTATTGCTCACTTTCCTTGGTGTTTTACTTATCTTCATTACTTCCACCGCCGTTGGTGTTTATCCAACCACAGATATTTGAAAATGATGCTCTAAAGCTAGATGAAGATATTATGAGACAATCACCACTAGTCTCAGAGAGTCAATCAATGTCAAATGCTAGTGAGATAAATATAATGACATTGATATGTGTATGGGACAGATCTGAAGAGTGGAAGAACAGTAACATCAACTAATCACGCAAATTCAAGGTGTTTCTTTAAGCACTGGATTTTTGACAAAACATGCCATTATACTTTTCTTTGTATTCTATCTTAATTGCTAGCAGCTTGTTAAAAGACTAACAAACAAAATATTAATGAACAATTACTATTCTGCGTGAATGCATTCAACCCACACAACTCTTTGTTTCCCCTTACAGTCACACATTTCTATCATTCTAAATTCCTATTGTTGTGTTTAATGTACAACTGGTAAATTAAACAGGCATTATTTTTCAATGAGAAGCCTGTAACACCTTAGAGAAGTACTTCAACTGAAAAAAAGAGAAGAGAAATACTTTGACAAGAATAAAGTCCTTGATTATTAGCTACAATCATTAACAAATGAAGATTGCATACAATGGTTGAATAAAATGGTAATAAAGACCCTATAAAGACACTGTATTAGAAAGAAATTCAAGGCTTGTCTATATGGCCATGCCATGCAGACTCTGGTGGCTGGTCTGCTCCTAAGTGAATAAGCTTAATAAAAGCAAAGCTGGTACATTTGTTCATTGACGTTGACAATTCCATTTTAATTATTTATGCTCATACTTCATAATGTACTAGTAAACATAATGTAGTATATTTAAAAAAGAAGAAGAAGAAGAAGTAGAAAAAGTCTTAGTAATCCAGCAACTCACTACAGTCCCTACTATTAAATCTGTGCTCATATGGTGTAGCGATGGCCGGTATTTTATGAGAATTACAAAGGTTGAGGATTAGTGGAGAATAGGTTAGTGAGCTTTCACTTTGCTGAAATATCACCAGAAGGGAATCCAAACCATCCACTCCACAGCCATCCTAGCCAGCAGGGTCCCTACCCATGTTGTCTAACCACAAAGCCCCCCTTCTCTCCTGATTCCTCCTCCTTTTGCCCCATACAAGTTCCTGAGAATCACCTTTCTCTTTCCCGTTATTCGACATGTTTTTCCCTCAGCCTGGAGGACCTATAGCTCCTTTCTCTCTCCCTCACTCTTTTCTTAGGCCTTACAACTTTCTTTTCCCTCACTCCTGCAACCAATTACAGATGAGTAGGGGGCTTATTGCTGCCATTTGGCATCACTATCACCTAACCACTAAATATGCTCTCTGCTCATGACACCCCCTCAATTTTCCCAGCTTTGTAGTGAGATGCAGAGATTCAGTTGGTGCCAGGAGAAGAACTGGGAAACAGAGAGCATGCTGAGTGAGCAAAGAGAGGACTCTCAGCTGCCAGACATGCCTAGACACAGCCAGGAGGGTGGTCTCCAGGAACAGATGAGAGACAAACACTTTTTAAAAGTTCTGATAGCTGGCTAGAAAAGCAAGAGACACATGAGGGAAGTTGGGGAGCAGAAAAAGAACCACAAGATGGATGTTAAGTAGCTCTGTCTCCAGCTCAAGCAACTTCTTGTTTTGTGACAGTCCTATCACAGCGGCAGCAGAAAAGAGACACACAAAGAAGCAGAGGGCATATGAGACATTCCATTACAGCAATTACAGCTATATGAGGAGCTGTGGTAGAGCTGTTTGAAATGACTGTTTGTGTTTTCTTTTTGCCTGCTTCCAAATTGTTGTTTCAGCAGCTCACCATTTGGGCTGTTACAAGAACCAGGCACCTGGAGTGTTCTCTTTTTCATGTCTAATGGAAAGGGAACATGAGTAGTAATCCCTTGGTCTTCCCAACAATTTTTATATCAATTCTATAACATTTTTATATCATGCACCTTTATCATATTTCTCCTTTTCCTTTCCAGATGAAGCTGTGCTAAGGTTTTTGTGTAGGGAAGTGCAATTTCACCGAATCTAGTATTTTCTTCAGCTCCTTGTACAGAATCCACTCCCACTCCCCACACATCCTTCCAATAATTTTCACTGAATTCATCTGAACATTTTTTTTTATTTCTTTCCTGTCTTTTTTCGATGAGGTGACCAAATGTAGCATCCCAGGTGATGAGGATGCATTCATTTATGTAAATGGCACTACAATATTTTCCATATTAGTCACTATTCCCTTTATCGTAGAGACTAAAACTTTACTTTTGGACTTTCCTCAGTTATGCCTACATCATTTTTCCTGAGTGGTTACAACTAGTTGAGAAACCATCAATGCATATGGGTAGTTTAAATTTCTCTTTTCAGTGTTGATTACCTTGCACTTGTATGCAACCATTGTCTTGTCTAATGGGCTATATGTGTCTAGGTCTTCTGGAGTTCCTATCTCTAACAGTGTAACATTTTGTGTTCTTGGGGAAAAAATTCTACTTCATTTCCATCCTTGATCCATTATATAATTTAATAATTATATTAAATGCTGATCCTACTACTAATCAATTTATTAGTCTTGACCTCTTTCCGTGCTGACATCTGGCCATTTAGTCCTGCTCTAACTCCTTACCAGTTTTCAATTCATAATAAGACTTTCCCCCTCACTGTGTGTTAAGCAAGCCTTAGTAGCCTTTTCTGATTTTTCATAACAAAAATCATTTCAAAGTCTAGGTCCTTGTGCTTTTCCACTCCACTGTGTGAAAAGGAGAAAAATATGGTCATCACTTTCAGATAGGGCTGGACACATACAGAAGATCTGCTGCCTTTGGGAGCTCCAAACAAACTCACAGGCATAGACAGACAGAAACTGGATTGAGCTGAGACTGGGATGCTCCCCTAATAAACTGGTGAATTATGCAATAAGTGGGAAATGCGGTGAGGGTTAATGCTGCTCAAAACAACATTAAACTCTGCTCTGTGGCTTCTAACTCCCTTGTAAAAGGGGTAGTGTGCAGCTGCTGACTGAAAGCTAGTGGCAATACAGCAAATGATTGAGCTGGGAGGGAGCTAGGAGGTTTACAGACTGCCTCTCTTCATATACATTAGATTGAGATCTACAGTTTCACCCTAGAGTTTTCTGAGACACACACCTGTGATTGTGAAAGAAAAATAAGATGAGTTTTCTGTATTCTGCCTCATGGATTATTTTTGAGTAAGTTATCCTTTCCACTCATTTTTCCATGAAGAGGGTCAATATGGCTTTAAATAAATCATAAGCACCAGTTCTGCCATAGCTACTATTTTAGCTCCTTCATGCAGCCAAATTCTAGTTGCTTGTGCAAGAGTGTAGAAGCAGGTGGGAAGGGGCTGAAAGACATCAATTGCCCATGCATCTCCTTTGTATACTTCTAACCCAGTCCCACAGAATTCTGTTTTCTGCATTCACCAAATATAAGGTACAAGAAAGTGTCAGTAAATGATAGCAATGCTAGAAACTTCAAAGGGGAGTGGTGGGAAGGATGGCAGTGTGGTCCTCTTCTGGTCCAAACCTGGTAGGAGCTGGAGGATGTCACATGGCAGTGGGGAGCAAGATACACACTTTTAACCTCCATGTCACAATACAGTGCACTAAGCTGCATCGGGCTGGACAGACACAACTTGGCCAAGTTGATTTGTCCTAATCATATCATACTCAATAATTCTGCCCTTAATGATTTTGCATGAACATTGGCATTTTCTATGGATCATAGAATCATAGAATATCGTGGTTGGAAGGGATCTCAGGAGGTCATCTAGTCCAACCCCCTGCTCAAAGCAGGACCAATCCCCAACTAAATCATCCCAGCCAGGGCTTCATCAATCCTGACCTTAAAATCCTCTAAGGAAGGAGATTCCACCACCTCCCTAGGTAACCCATTCCAATGCTTTATGCTGGATATGTTCCCCTCTGCTAATTTATACTACTTCATACAATTTTCCACTCTACATCCATATTTATTTTAATTGAACTCATTAACAAGACAGGAAAACCTGCTCTGCATACTCTGAATTAGTAACTTCCCACAGCATCACGTTAATAGCAATATAAATTAGTTCTCCCTCCCAAAAAAGAAAGAAAATCATGCATTAAGGTTTATGCATTGCAGCTGGAAAATAAAATAACCCAAAAAATAAATTCTGACAAGATGCATGTAAAAAAGTGGCAAAGCTCTTTTGTTAAGTTGACTCACCCTGTCACCCTGCAGCGAGCTGCTGATATATTGCTACTGATTTATTTTGGCAGAAGTTGCTTATTAACTCCACCTTGGGAATAAAGCAGGTGGGAGTGGATCTTTCAGCTGAAGGAACTAGGGTGGGATTCTGGGCTGTGCCTCTAAAAGGAGCAGCCCAGATGATCTGTTTAATTTATGGAAGCCACTTCCCAGGCTGCCCTGTGTGCTTTTATGCTGCAATGTGTAGTGCAAACCCTGCTCCTGTAAGCCAGTCCCACTCCTTAGTCCTGCACCCAGCATGCCCCCTACAATGGGGCCTGTGAAGGGATCCTAAGAAGACAGCTTTCCATAATGCAACCCTCCCCTGGCCAGACATGGGCTTTTAGTGTCTCTTTATGCTGCTCTGGCTCTTTTAACCAGTGTAAAAGGGCTGGAGCAAGGGTGAAGATCTCACCCCTTATGTCTACTCAGAAAGGATCTCTGAAGGGAACCATTTAGCTTACAGAAAGGGT
The DNA here is from genome assembly GCF_027887155.1 of Malaclemys terrapin pileata. Lineage (NCBI taxonomy): Eukaryota > Metazoa > Chordata > Testudines > Emydidae > Malaclemys > Malaclemys terrapin. The sequence continues at coordinate 39,016,391 of NC_071509.1, read as the reverse complement.
TACCAGTAGGTTGACATTTATGTTTTTATTTTTATTAATGAATTACCAATAAAGCCAAATCCCAAGAAGAAGGTAAATCTGGACTAAATACAGTGAGCTAGATTGTGGCTTTTAAACCACAACTGTATGTATGTAGCCACTACACACATTTTGCCTCAGCTAAGCACAATATCTCCTAATGCTGGTCTTTGTGCAATAATTAAGATGCAGTAGCTTGCATATCCCAGTCTCACTCTGCAGTGTGGAATTGGGGGCAAAGCCATATCCCTGTCTACTTCCCCCCACTTTTTGAGTCCTGTTTTCCAAGATAGTTTGTAGGAGCGATCAATCTTTGTGCTCCCCAGACCACAGGAACTGTTTTTCAGTTTGTCATCCGTGTGTAGCCTTCCTGGCTTGTGCAGAGGCTGTTCAGCCATTTAGAAGCTCAGGGTGTATAGTTTCTATTCAAAATAGGGCAGGGAACTCCACCTACTTATGTTGCTGTAATTTTCAAAGTTGCTTTATCAATTAATTTTAAAATTGTATTTACTGTTGTGTTTTGTACAAGAAAGAAAACATACAAGACTGCACTGACACAATGGTCCAGAACTGGTCAAATTCTGTTGGAAGTTTTCTAACCACTGATCTTGAGCAAAAGTGTTTTTTGTTTTTTGCATAGTAATGATGTGAGAGAATATATATATATATAAATTATCTGCATGTGAAAATGATTTAATGCTTGTATTGTGTTCTTAATTTTGTCAGATTATATGCTCTCAAAACATATATATACAAGTGTATAATATTATATATAAATGGTTTATATTATACACTTGTAAAAGTCTGGAAATATGAATTTTGAGAACATGAGAACAATTTTGTTCTCTTCCATTTGGCCAGCAGGATATTTTTCCTGTGTTTTCAATTATTAACTTTTAAATAATGAAACAGCACTGGACATCAGTTGAAATGAACTGAACAAGTAGCAGAGTTCCCTGACCCAAAGAATCTATAGCCTAAAGGCACAATGGATTCAATACAGTTAGTTCACTAACAACCAGGCAGTATGCTGAATAATCATTATAGCTGAAACCCACCTAGCTAGATCTATAATGATTTTAAAGAGTTTTCTGAAAGACTGGGAAGGAGCTGGCATATACTAATAGGGAGGTTGGTCTATAAAAACTGGTCAGAAGGATATTAAAGCCACAAGGTATGTAGTGGATAAAAGACACGGTAAGGAGAAAATGGATTTGAAATTAAAATTCCTGACCATGGCTCAAGGTGAGTACTGGCAGAAGAATCGGGCCAGTGACTCCAAATTAAGTCACATGCAGTCCTGAATGCAGGGTTGTATCTCTTATATCTTAGAAATATCATAATGAAAAGCTGCATAAACAAATAGTCTGAATTATAGTCCACCATTGTACAGAAAATATGAACTTATTAAAAATACTGCTGAATCGTCATGCTAAGTCACTCATTCTTCATCATCACCTAACCATATGTTAGTAGTTAGCATTAAAAGCAGTCACAGACAGTTGTAGAAAAGTGTTTTATGGGATACCGTGTTTCAGGTCTCAGAGACAGAGAAGCCCTGATAAGTAATATGTGTGCCATTCTGGAGGTACCCAGCAGAGTTAGGTCTGGCCTAAGTGCCTAGCTGGGGATTCCCTTTGTGAAGAGGAATCCCCAGGTAGATTGGAACTGGCACATCTGGCTCAAGGCCACCACAATTTATCACAGCTAATTCATGGGGGGAAGATGGTGTGGATGGAGTGTTTTGTTTTTTGATGATCCCCGACGGCCACAGTGGGCCACAGGGGTCTAGTTGTAACGCCGAGGTTCTAAATAACATAAGGAGACACACACAGCTTCTCTTTAGAATAGGGTATGGGAATATAGCAATTAATTATTTACAATGAACTCAATGGAGCTACATCAGTTTACACCATCTGACCATTATTCTGTCATATATCTACAGAAAATACGAGATTGCTCTGAGTAGTGTTGTAGAACACCACCCAGTAGATAGAATTTGGCATACACTCAACAATATTTAAAACTTACTTCTTTTATATTTTGTGTAGCATTAGTTCACAAGACACATTTAGGCTCCTCTGGTTCTGTAAAGGGATATATCAATGCATATCCTTACCTCTGTACAGAGTCCCACTGAAATCAATAGGTCTCTGGAGGGTGTAAGTTTGCATGAGCTCTTTACAAGATCGAAACTTAGTATTGCTAAAAGTGTACGGCTGAAGTGTAAACCAAATACTCATAGACACACATATTTCTGCCAAAAAATTACCTGAAATATAACTAGTTTTTACTAGCTCTCAGTTATCACAGAAAAGAAAAGAAAAGAAAAGAAAAGAAAAAGCACCCCCACACCTCCCAAAATCCCCACAACAGCAAAAGCTTGCAATTAACTTGTTAAACATGTTATCGAGGGCAAGAAGTAATGACCTATGGAGCACCTCATCTTCTCTGTAATGAAAAACATTTATTGCTGCTGAGATTAGATGAGACATTTTGAATACCCTTGCCATTAGATCACAGTGTTCAATGTAGGGTGCATTAGATGAACTGGAAAAAAAATAAAGCATCAATAAAGAATTGAATTATTGATATATACATTGCAACAAAGCTGATCTGTTTGATTCTTGAGTCTCACCTTATGCTTGATTTCACTTTCTACACTGACTTTTTTGTTTGTTTGTTTGTTTTGTTTTAGTAATTATTCTCAATAAAAGACAGGTACTGTACAGTCAGATTTGTTAAGGTATTTAAGCACTGCTGTTCTCAGTGTTGAAACACCTAACTGATTTAGGAGCCTAAATCTCATTTTCTCATTTTCAAAAGAGCTCTAGGAACTTAGAAGTCTAAACTCCATCAACAGTCTATAGAACTTAGAGTGCCAAGTGCCTACATTCCATTTGAAAATTAGATTAGGCTCCTAAATCACGTATGCATTGTTCAATGCCTAAATACCTTCAAAAATCTGGGCCTCGGTGTTTACACAGTCTGTAGAGCAGGATCTGTTGAAGCACGTATACAGATAGATAGTTAGATAGACAGATAAATAGATTCTACTCTCTGGTGGTCTAGCAATACCAAACAATTTCATGAACAATCCTCAGAAAACAGTGATGATTTTTCACTATCAACCTAGGCTGAGGAACAAGAGGTGAAAGGCTACTAGTTTTCTGAATCATCTAGTCTTCCATGTTTGTTTACTTTTAATTATAAAATGTTTCTCAAATATGCAAAACTTAAATATATCAAGTTAAACAGGTTTTTTTTAAAGATCATTTTATGAGCATCAATAACATTTGTAGCTATCTGAGCTAAAATAGTAAAAGTAGTCATATCTCAGTCTTTAGAACATGCCAGGAACAAAAAAAAATTCTACATGTACAGCCCTAAACATTAGCCAGTTATGGCTTGTTTTCATTTTCTTCTGAAACATAAGGTATTATGATAATAATCATGATCATTATGATCATGAAAAAAAGCTTGAATTAACATAAAAGTATAGCTTATGTAATGTTCCATAATTTTATTTCTTTAGAATAGGGGTTGTGAACATTTCCCTGAGAACTAGGAAGTATAGCTTTATTGGAAGAAATGTGTTTTGAGGAGGCACTTAAAGGAGGAGATGATTGAGGAATAGCTATAGAAAAAATCATGGATTTGGTTCTGAGACTAGACACTGGATTCTCAGGATCCCTATCTAGACAGACAATCCTTTGGAGAAAAAGACCCCCCACCCCCAAAAGTTTCATTTTTGTTTTCCTAACTTGATTTCTCACATTGATTTACAATGATGAAAAGCCCTTAAAATACAATTGTAAACTTATTATAAATTACAGTGTCTTTATGGGAGAGTGTTCATGGTGAATGAGGGTACAAGACAATATATACTTTTGATAGACAGTTTCAAAAATCTCAAAAGAGGCCAATTTCATGTACTTTCCAAATCTATAAACAATTAAGACCAATTTTTTAAAAATATGAGCACCCAAATTAGAGACCTAACTTCATATTTAGGTAACTATGGCCTCATTTTCCAAGGTGCCAGTCACATGCAAGTCCTGGTGACTTCATATTGTTTTTTTCCCTTTTCTCATGAAGATTTCAAAGTTCTGTTTTTCTTGCACTTTTCACTGATGTTGCTTTGAGAGGAATTGCTTAGCTGAATAACTGTTTGAGGGCTGCTAAGAAAGCAAACCCTTATTTCAGAACTGGGTTAAAAGACGAATAATTGCTTAAGGAAGTAGCCTGTACAACAAAAGTAGAATATGACTGACAGGAGACATACTGTGTCAATAATGATTTCAGGATTGTTTATCAAAATCTATGTGAGTCTGACTGGCTGAAATCCTTAACTTGTAAATTTGTAACTGAGTTGGAGGATTTCCCAAAGTAACAGAATAGCATCACATTTTCTGTTTACAAGAGGCTAATGATAATAGTGTATAAAGGTAAAGTTTCATTTGCTTATATTTTATACTAAAAGCATTCCTGTATGTTTGCCCATTAATGTTTCAACCTTATCATGCTTCAACTTGCCATAATATAAACTGGACTTCTTAGGCAGGTTGTTAACGTGATACAAAAATAAACAGCGGGGGATTTGCAAACCCCTAATGTGTAAAGCCCTAAGGCCCAACTTGAGCTTCTATTTTTAGTAGGTGCAGCTTCACCTTCATTTTTACAGTTCAAATCAGAGAGAACTTGTATGTCTCACTACATGTCTTGTGCCTGTAAGAGGGAGGCTACCATTCTGAAAATCTGACCCTAAAAATTTGGCATAAACAACATTTAATTAATGAAGATATTATGTATCTAAAGGCAAATGATAAAGAAAAAAGAATGTCAGTGTACATGTATTTTCATGTTTAAACAGCCAAGCATGGTTTATGGGGAATAAGAAGGATGATCTAAAATTACTGTAGAAGACAAAAGTCTTCATAATCAAAACCTGGTAGGATATTTTCCACAAGTAGAAGGTTAATGCTGACAACCAACTAATGAGGATAATCGAAATACTCTAAAATTGATAAGAATGAAAAATTGCCCTGGCTCAAACAAGAAATATGACAGCACACGCAATATAAACATCATCATACAATGCATACATTTTAAAAAGGAAAACTTTAGTATTAAATACCCACCAATACATAGCAATGTTGCTGTTGACAATGTTGAACTATAGGTAGGGTTTGTTCTCCTATTGATGAATGAAAGATTTATGGATCACATCTGATTCATATTAATTACAGTCTGATGCAAAAGTTCCTGCACAAGGATGGGAAAATAGACCCTTTAAACATATAGATAAATGATGACTTTTACCATGAAGTATTTATGGTGACTTCTTAGGCACTGTTTTGTAAGAAAGGTAGCTGTAATTTGGTTGTCAAGAATAAGTGGCTTTTCATTGGCTACAGCTCATGTTCCTTTAATCTCTTTGAAACATTCTGAAAATAAAGTAGTAGAAAAAAATATTCTAAGCTTAATATAGTTTGGTTTTGATTGCATGCCTCAAACGAATACCATAGATAGTGAATGATTTATGATTCAGTTGGCGTTGTGTGTCTGTTGAAGGATGTATTCACATTATTGTTAATCAAAGACTATATTTTCATGATCATAAAGCATTCAGCAACCATCACTGTCAATCAAATGTTTGTAGACATTTTGACCATAAACACATTATTAACTTTGCTCATGAACACATTTGAGAAACTTTTCAGACACATCCATAAACTTTAATACACATTCCTCAGTTCTATAGCAACAGACCAGATGGGTAAGTTTCAAGGTCACAGGGGAAAGAAAACCTGAAGCCTGATGCATTTCCTGGGGAAAAAAAACAGGCCTACAGAAGTATACAGTGATTGATATGTGATGCATAGTAGTCAGCACTGACAAGTGATTCCATCCTTTTTATGCAATCTTTCAAATATTCATTTAAAATATGTTTAGAGGATTAATGCTCTGAGTGTGATTCAGTGGACTCACTAATCACTCCTGGGGGAATTCTGCGACACTTCACGCAGACCGAATTCATGTCCCCCTGCAGATTTCTTTACTTCTTCCCAGAAAATGATGGGGAAGCAAGGGAAGGGATGGTCAGGGCAAGGCAGGGTGAGAGAGGGAAAGGGAGGGAAGGAGGATGGGATAGGGAAGGGGAGGGAGATGTGGGAGTGAGAGGAGAGGATAGGGGGAAGGGACAGTGAGGAGAGGAAGGGGGAGGGGATAGGGAAGAGAAGAGCAAATGAGAATGGGGGGGGTAGTGGGATCCCGGCATGTGGGGTCCCCTGAGCAGCAGCAGGCCCATGAAACCCCCACTCCAATACCCCACCCTCTGCATCTGGACCACTCTAATGAGCCCCCTATTCCCCCCACTCCCTCAGCACGTGGACTCTCCCTCTTAAGCCCCCCACACCCAGACCTCCCGCAAGCCCCATCTCATCACATCCAGACCCCTCCTGCTGAGCCTCAACCATCTTCACCTGGACCCCCATGCAGAGTCCCATTGCCCCAACCCTAGAGTCCCCCAATGAGCTCCCTGTGCATCCAGATCCCCCACTGAATTGCCCACACCCAGATTTCCCCACACAGAACCCTTTTACCCTACATCTGGATCCCCCACACTAAGGCCCTCTACTCTTGGATCCTTCTGGGCTGAGCCCACACCTGGTGCACCTGGCACAGAGGGACAGGGCCACAGGGTGTTTCTGGGGAAGGCCCAACCCTTGTGCTATGTTAGAGTTGGGTGCAGCTTCACCGCTGAGTCTGGGGTGACTCAGCGGTGGGGGGGGGGGGGGCTGCAGGGTGATCTCCCACCTCTATGCAGCCAGTGATTTGTGCTCCACACTGCCATGCTGGAGCCTCCTCACTTATTTATTCACAAATAAAATTTCCATAATTTTGCAGAATTTTAAAACATTTTGAGAAGAAATATTAATTTTTTGGCACAAAATTTTTAACTTTTTGGCAGAGAATTCCCTCGAGTAACTACTCATGATTATAATCAAGCGCCAAAGAATTTTGATGTAGTAAGTTATTAGACATTAAAACTATCCATGTGATAATAAATCTGCATCTGCATTACTGTTAAGAACTATCACAAGGGCATGTAACATACTTTTGCCCCACCCACCAATGCTGATTAAAAGTTGAGAATTAAACAGATCCTTCCTTTATTATTTCTAATGGAAGGGCTTCTACTGGACTTACTTTAATTTTTGATGTACAGAAGTACCAAAAGACATATTGTAAACTCTTTGGGGCTTTTATCTCTGTGTTCAGTGCAAAGCACAATCCTGCTCCATGCCTGGGGCTCCTAGACATTACGGCAATACAAATAAATAATAATAGTTGAGTGGTGCTATTTACACAGATATATGATGTGTCATCATTTTCATCCTAAATCCTTGTTTTCATGGGGTTACCATTTAGGCTGTTGAACTCTATTACAGAATGACTCAATCTTAAAAAAAAAAAAAAAAAAAAAAACCAGCTACATAACTATTAGAGATGGATATTACTGCCCAGTGTGACAGGGAGCTGGGATCTTCTGGTGAATCACCCTGTTAGCAGGTGTTGGAGTTCTACTGTGACATATTGATTCCTTCTGATTCACCATGGCAGGTATATCTCTCTCATCTTCACCGCAGATAGAAGGGAAATGAGAATGGTACTATGGACAGAGGGGCTGAGCACTTCTCACAGGGAAAGGCCCTAGGAACAGTCAAAGCCTGAGGAGAAGACTTGGGCTGAAGTCTATGTTGCTGTTTCGTTAAAAAAACAACTGAACCCCAGGAAAGGGTGGGTTTTCACCCTATTCGAAGTATGTTAACTTTTGGGGACAAAATAAAGATGGGAATGGCACATGCTTACTCCTATAATGCACCTGTCCTGTCCCTTCAGACAGATGGATGTCTGAAGCCTACACTCTTATCACATTTGTAACTTTCACAGATATAGTGTTACCATTTGAAAAAATATTTTAAGTAAATAAGGTTACAGATTATGGGCCAAATTCTCAACTGGTATCAATTAGTGTAGCCCTGCGGTCTGATTCTGAGCTTCTGTTCTTACTCTACTTAGACCAAGATGTTTTTCTCCTCTCATACCAGGCTACATAATGGGGAATAACATTGTGATGGTCGCAGAGAATATTGAATGTTGTTGGATAAGATAGTGTGTGTTTTAGCAGCCTTCGCAAGAGAAGTTTCTGGTCAATGCCCTCTGAAAATAAAGAAGTATCAATCTCACCATTAGCCACCCCATATTGCAAAGTCCAGAATTATATGTAGTTCTCCCATTTCGCTGCTTTCTTTGCTGCCACTATGCCATCTGGCCAGCAAAAATATTTAGCACTGAATCAGTTTTGTGTCTGTTACTTTCACAGGATAAACATTTACATTTGAGCTGTGTCCAAAATCTTGAAGATAAGCAAGAGAAGTGGTGGGAAAAGATGTCTCTCTCTCTCTTTTCAGTTCAGGACAAATGAAGCAGAAAGTCTGTGCAATTGTAGGAAAAGAGGCTTCTGCAAACAGAATTTTCTTTGCAAAATATGAAAAATTCAAGAACTTTATAGTGAACAAAAAAGATTGAACAATTGGAGTGACTTTTAAATAGATATGGGTGAATTGTCCAACTAAAGTTCAATGACTTTATCCTGTTACCTTCATATTGGTTAAGCAATGCTGTTTTATCCAATTTGTTATATTTTATATTAACATATTAACATATCATTATTTATAGCATGTTCCTTGGTTATTTGATATGTAAAACTATGGCGCATACTGTACATTATGAACTTTTATGTACTCTGTGTATATCTCCGAGTCTTAATTCATAACTTTGAGTGACTAGGTTTAGAGATACACAGACATTTTATTGAATCCTTTACTTCATCCATTCAAAGAAGCACAATCTTTGCAAAATTTTAAAATTATTCTGTAAAATGTACTAGATAATTCAGATTTGAGTTGACAAATAATTGAAGATAAAGTATTATAAAGTGCATGTAAAGTATTATATCCATTAGTATTGTATTGTTCTGATAAGAAGGTAGGAGGTTTAAAGAAAAAACTGTGGGTTGGAAGATCTGGCTTGTATTTCTGGCTCATCATAAATTTATTGAGTTGCCTTGGGCAAATCTTTGAATTATCTGTGTGGGGAAATAGAACAGGGGGGCCTTCTTTTTAATAGTCAAAGCTGTGAATCTGAAAGCCCCAAAATAAACCCTCCAACAGAGATCTGTTATGCTAACTACCCTTACACAAAGCAGTACAGGCCTAGGCCTAAGCAAGACTGAACAACACAGTTCTCTGCCAAACTCGGTCAAGGGTCATGACCAGAGGAGGGAGGGGGGAGGAAGTAACAGTAGTAAAGGCCTCGGCAACCTAATAACCGCAAGTTTATGAAATATAATAACCGCTTGTATGAAGAAATTGCTTTTGCAAATGCCAACTTCTCCTGTGATTCCAGCTATCTGCAAAATTAGCCAATCATGTATCCTCTTTGAGCATCCTATGTTAACCCCCTTGTGCCCATAACCATAAAGCCCCGGAAAATAATATGTACCCTGACGAAAAATACCCCTAAACTGTTGCCAAGTACCACCCCTGGGGAAAATCACCAAGTGCCCCAGTACCCAAATAAAACACCCAATTCTCGGATAATAATGAGGAAGGTGCTAGGAAGGGGCGACTGACCCCAACCCCAATTTCTTAACTCATGACGTATTGTTTGTACTTTGCTTGCGGTTTAATGAAATAAAAGCCACCTACGAGTGGTCCTAGGGGTGTCAGTCTTCGGACTGCACCCCAGTGCACTGGTATGTAGGTCAATAAACTGGCCTCAGGCTTGAGTCTGTAAACTGAAATTAATGCGTGGGTGTCATTGACCACAACATGTGTGTCTCAATTTCTGCATATTCAAAATGGGGATAATACATGTTTACCTTGCTATGGTATGGTACAGCTGAGTTTATTAATGTTTGCAAATAACTTTGAGATGCTCAGATGGAAGATGCTCCGGAAGGTCAATGTTTTAGTATTTTAGATAACTCAAGTAGTTGGTATAGCCTGCAATGAGCCTCAAAGCCCAAGACAAAAGGGATATTACTGATTTCCATGATTCTCATTTGCTATTTATCTTCTTGAAAGTTGGAGCAAGAACATATGTAAACATATAGCCAATGACAGTACAATAAATATGTAAAATCAACACTGACATAATCTCTGCAATACTGCATACCATCATTGAAATAATCTGTTCACTGTTTGCCATATGGAAGTCTATGCCAACAACACATTACAAATAAGAATTGAAGGTGAAGGACATATCACTATGACATTACAAGTAGAGTTTCTCTAAACTCGCATAGTGAAGGCCAAATTCTGAGACTATGCTTGATTCAGATGAAATTTCTGGTGGATGTGTGTGTATCCCAAGGATAATTATACCTTGACTGATCTCTTGGATTTTTGGACAAGTTTCTTATGAACTGGATATGAACAGGGTTTCTATTTCTGCATATTATTCCATCCAGACCAAAAATTCACATTGTGACCTTACATGGCACAACACCTCATTCTGGTTTTCAAAAGCATAATGGTTTCACAGTCATTTCATTACCTGAAATAGCACTAAGCATAAACAGTGTTATCTAAAGTTGGCCCCAATGTATATCTAACAACAACAGAGCAGGTAGAGATGATGGGTAGGATTTTCAAAAAGCACCTGAGGGAGTTAGGAGGACAAGACACATGGAAAGTCAATGGAATCCGACGAAAGTCATGCATCCGACGAAGTGGGTATTCACCCACGAAAGCTCATGCTCCAATACATCTGTTAGTCTATAAGGTGCCACAGGACTCTTTGCTGCTTTTAATGGAATTTAAGTGCTTTTGAAAATCCCACTCTATTTGTTTACATTTTTCAGAGTCTAGACAACTACTTCTGATGTACAATATACTTAATAAGATCCAGTTCAGCCCATGTACAGTTAAGTTTCCCTCCCCTACTCTTTAACACATGCAAGCAGTAATTAATTTAGTAGGAACACAAATCCTCCCTCATCCCAACCTACTGGCTTCCCTAGAGCTGAATGCGTAATATCTTTCTAGTCAATGAATTTATTTCCCTTATCTTCATTTTAGAGTGTGTGTCTGCATTTAGATAGACACATCTATGTATTGTGGTAACATTATCATTAACATATCTAAATATATTATTATACAGTATTTACATTTGTCTGAAATTTCACACTTTTATATATCATCCAGTCTCTAGAATTTATACAAATATATCATTGATAAACTAGGATTCTATTATTTGGTTTTGATAGGTGTAGGTTGAAACACAGTGGGCCATACTGTCCATATATGAATTTGGATAGACCTGATGGAACTGTTTTTTTGTAGTTTTTCCTAAATTGGCACAGACACAAAATTCCCTTTTCTCATTTACTGTTGTTTCTGCTTTCCTTCTCCCTCTTTCTATAGCCCTTGTCCTATACATGAAACCTTACCCTAGCATATAAGCATCTCTCTGTGAGGTTGACATGCTAGCCTTTGGGTCAGCTGGTAGGGGAATGGCAGAATTTACAAAGGCGGTAATCCAGCTGGTGTCCATTTCTCCATAGACAGACAGATTTGTCAGCTTGTTACATCAAGGACAAAACTAAGAGAGGTTTGATTTTCTTTTGCTTTTGTGTGCTCTTGCTACATCACGTCTGTGTGGTCAAGAATATGTTCTGCAAATGGTCAAAAATTTTATTTAAAAAAAGTGAAGAAACCCTTTTGCTAAAATTAGGATCTGTAACGATAACATTGGACTCAATTTATTTTGTTGGGGATTTTTTGGACTGAAGCAAATTACTTTTTGTGGGTTTTATCAGGAAATAGGCCATATTAGAAGCTTACACATATTGAAACAAAGGCCATTTAGCCAAAGCAGGGTCAATTATTTCCTAATAATAAGATTTTGCACTGATACGTAGCTCTTTTATCAGAGGATCTCAAAATGCTTTACGGACACAAATGAACTAAGCCAAACCACAATCTCTTCAGATAAGATACTATTTTTACATCCATTTTACAGAGGAATAAAATAAGGCATGATGATTTGCTCAAGTTCAAACAGGGTAAGGTGATCTGCTCAATATCAAACAGCAAGTCAATGATGCAGCTGGGAGTTCTAAAGATCCCAGGAGTTCTAAATCTCAGTCCCTTGCTCTGATTGCTATCTACTTACAAAGGGCCTATCACCATAACATCTGGGTATCATTTACAAAATGAAAATGATAACAGATAGTATTTTCCTAAAGTAAGAGGAGAAAACACTCTGCCTCTATCCACTTCATTGAATTCAATAAATTGAAAAAGACCGGACCTAGAGGGACAACCAAATAGGGCACCATCTGCCAAGGGGATTACAAAACCATATTTGACTTCCATCACACTCTACAGTTGGCACTATTCAGGCTCTGCTTGAAGTCAAGGGCACATTCTAAAGCTAAGATTTTACTTCTGAAGATATCATATGCATGGCTCCCATGAGTTCATCTCCAGGAAATAACAGCCAAAGTCTCTCCAATGTTTCCAACTACGATTTTAGTAGTTGGGGCAAGTACTTTCTAAGATAACCCTTTAGAGTGTTGCAGATAATAATCAAGACCTTAAATTGTATCTGGAAGTGAACTGGCATCCAGTGCAAACTATAGAGCATGGGTATAATCTCAAAATATCCATCTTAAAAAAAGGTGGGAAATCACATTCTGTGATTTCCAACAGTAGCCCAATACAGCCCACTACAATAGTTTACACTAGAGGTAACAAACAAATGTATTCAGAATGTGGTGAGATCTGAGTTTGAGAATTAAGAATGCAAATTGTTGGCCTGATGAAAATAAAGGAAGGAAAGGCTAGCCCTCTGAATGCAGGGGCAGAGGTAAATCTGGTAAGGACCATAGACAGTGAACCAGCTATCTAATCAACAGTTGGAACCAGAGCACACTGAAATGCATCCTCTGACAACAAGCACCTCCTCCATTTTATCAAAACTGAAGCTTACCTTGCCAGTTTGAATCTAGGTCATTCCATTATCCCCATCATCCACTGGGAGAGCCTTACCATCCAGCTTTGATTAAAAAGTAGACCTATAGCTGGATATCACCTTTTTATTGACATTTTGTAGTTTTATTCCTGACCATCTCACATAGAATAAGAGGGGCAACAAGACAGAATCTTGTGGAATTCCACAAATGAGCCTGCTGTGCGGATGAGAACCTGCCTCTCATTTTAGTAGAAAATATTCATAACCATGGTGAGATCAAATGTAATATAATAATTTGGGAGTTTTCATTTTCTTACTACTGTCAGAAAGTATTCCTGCCAGCTCTGAAGGACAATGAAATTCTTAATTTGATAGTCAGGTAAAACATTGTTACCAAAGCCATGTGATGAGAGTTAGTGGGGAAAGATTTTTAAAAGCACAAAGGGAAATTAGGCATCCAACTTCTATTGCAAGTCAGTGGGAGTTGGCACTTTTGCACCATCTCCCACAAGAACTACCAATATATAATAAATGTGAATTTAAATACATTTAAAAAAAATGATACAGAAAAATCTAGACCAATAGATGGACAAATGAGTGTCATGGGCTCAGGAAACCAGGGCTGGAAAGTAAAATGAGCACAGCTGGGATACAGAGGGTGGTTGCACTCTCTGTAAAGCAGATATTGCTCCCTTATCTCTCTGTAATTGATAGGGAGACAAAACATGAGGGATTGGGACAGTAATAAAACCAGGTTAATGTGAAGCCAGTATTCTTTCCCTGGGGAAGTTGTGGGAGGGGATCATAGCAACTAAAAATCAGGGCTCAAGCCAGTAGCAAGCACTCATCTGTTTATGGCTTTTGTTTATGTTTATTATATTGTTTGTCTTGCTAGAGGATGCTTAAAAAATATGCCAGATCCAAGATATTTACAAAACATTGCCAATGATGTGATAAATGAGTAACCAAATAGTTGATTCTGCAGACAGCAGATACACAATGTATTTTAAAATACCCAAGAATGTCTTTGTATACATACATCTAAACATGCTCAAGAGAAAAGCACAAACAAGCAAAGCTCAATGAATTATATTCATTCTGAATCCTCTTAGTCAAAGCAAATGGTTGCTGTAGTTACTATCCCATAAGGGTATACTAATTTTTCACTTATGCAAATCTCTGCACTGCTGTTGGTTGAGGGCATATAATTTGAATAATGACTGTATTCCTATTTCTCAATAATCATACAGTGAGTATGATTATCCCTCTGCTCTGACTGCCTACTGCCCTCAGAAAACCCCATCCATCTGTCCACATGGCCATCTCAATGTTTGGCCCAATCCTGAGCCCGAAACTTCTACCTAAGCACAGGTATTACATATCATTTAACTTTTTTAATGAATTACATTTGATAGAGGAGGGAGAGATTACTTTTCCCTCAAGAGGAAAAGAGAGGTATTGTGAGAAGAGAAAATTGGGGTTAGGTGGGCAAGCTGGTTAGCAGTTCAGACATTGATTGTTGTCATCAGAATGCTGGGGAGTTCTGAGGACAATAAGCAATCACAGAAGACAGATTCCCAGGAGCCAAGCAGAGCGTAAGAATGAGAAGATAGCCATTATCATATTGAAATGTGCTAACATTTTCAAAGAGCCTACCTGACTTGGGAGCCTTTGTCCCATTTATATGGGACCTAGGCTGAAAAGTCACTGAATATTTTATCCAATAACTTGAGGGTGCTCCCTGTTATCTCAGTAATAACCAGATCCCATTTTGCTAGCATACAGTTATTACCTTGTAAGCAGATAGTACTCTGTTGCTATCATTTAAATAGGCAGCATGGACACATCTTTCTTAAGGTTTATGCCCTGCAGCATGTTTACTGTCCAGTGTTTCAGGATGTAGCCATTTTTTAAGCCTAGCTGTGCTGCAGTAAATAAACCAGATATGTTATTTGCATATCCACACATTGGGCAATACCTGATGTTTTTGACGGGCATGCTATAGTTTGGAATTTGCCATAAAAGAATACTTTACAAAATAAATGAATAAAGTACCATATATTACTGAGTTTTGTTCTTTATAACTAACTTAAGAACTAGTTAACAGCAGCTCTAGGCATTATATGGATCTTTTATAACGACATGGGATGCTACAATTCACTTTAATTCATGCACCATAAGAGGACATCATGTTGCACCGACATCACTAGGTTAGCTTCACCGCTGATTGTGGGCTTCCTTAGAAAGCTAAAGAACGTTGTTGTTCCTGCTCTGTTGGGGGCACCATTAATTATAGTAAAAAAACAAAGTTATCCCTTTGTGGGAGTAGTTTCAGGATGCTGTCAGAAATAAAATATAGTGCCAGAGTCTACCTAGGGACTGATTCTGATCTCACAATGGTGTAAATCAGGAGTAACTTCATTGATTTCTAAGTTACACTAGTGTGAAAATGGTGACAATGAGGTCAAAATCAGGATCTTAATCTAGAAAAAGGTTCTTCTTCTGCTGCATAAACATAGTCTCCCTTGGAAGAGATTAGAGGCTATCTTATTAAACATGTTCTGCTTGGTCCCAACATGTGTATGCAGTGTAGGAGGGGCAGACAAAAGATGTCTCTCCACTCCTCTTTGTGTGGCCCTTATATGGACTAAAAGATGCTTAGGGACTGTTCCACTCCTACTTCCCAGGGTGTTATATGGTGCTCCAAAGGAGTGGGGAGACGGCAAGGTTCCAGTTCCATCCACATCCTTAATTCACCAATCTTCTTCCACAGAGCTGGCCTCATAGGTAAATGGGACGACTTCTTCCTCTGGGCTGTACCCAACAGGCACATTTTAGTCCACAGAGTTAGATATGGCCCTGTCTTGCAAGATGAGGTGCTGTGCATGCTCAACTCCCACTGATGAAACAGAGATACTGTCAAAATAAAGCTCTCTGTGTCTGTCAGTCTGTGTGCATGCTTTTCTATCTCTTTTACAAGTCCTGTATTCACTTTTGAAACTGTCCCAAATTCGGCAGTGTGACTGGGGTTTGATTGGTCCATAACTATGCCTATGCATCAATCTGATTCTAAGCTCTGGATTTAAAAAAAATTGAGTTGGAAATTCCTATAATTCAGTTCTGTAGCAAGCTCATAGCAGTACATGCTCTTTCCAGTCAGAGACGGTTCTCTCTTAAAGCCATTGTAAAATGGACGTAAACCTCTCATAGCTCTGTGGCCTGAGTCTGCAGTGACACATTCTCCAGCATCTGAGAAAGAGAGAAATAGGAGCAGCGTACTTCACTGAATGAAGTAGTGAGCACTGAGTAAGTACAGCAATTGGTGCTTCCAGGGGGTGAGGCGCCTCTGTTAAGTGAACAAGCGAGTGCCTCTTAGGGGTTTAGGGGGCATGGTTAATTATTAACCTCAGCCAATGCAATACCCTTCAATCTTCAATGTACATTTTAAAATTCTGATACCAGAAAATATCTGTATATGTGTGAGAAAGCCTCTGTGTGGGGTCCCGGAGGGAGCTTGGGGGGAAGGACGGAGGGCACTGAAAAATTGGTGCATTTACTAATGTACTCTGTACCAGCACTGAATAAGAGGTACTTCACCATCAAAGTAAGTATAGCTGGAGAATATGGAGTAAGAAATAAAATCTCTATTTGAACTGTTTTTATGCATACATTTGGAACTGTTTCCCCTAGCTGTATTTGTCGCTTGAGACTGGTAAATAAAAACAGCACTACATTTTCATTTCTTTATAGAGCAATTTATATATACTCCGTTTCACTGTTTAGTTGATACTCAGTTGTATTTTCTACTTCATGTACTACAATGAGGACATCATTTTCTTGCATTACTCTGTGGGGGTGCTCTCAGGCATGCTCTTTCTCCGGCCTGCACCAGGATGTTTATCAGTGACCACTGCAGCAATGCTGCAATGCTGAAAGTGAACAGCAGGAGAAAGGCTTTTGCACAGAAAGGAAGAGCAGGGGTACTGGCTGATGAGATAAGAGGGCAGGAAGAGTTGCGTGGGGGGGAATTGGACCCAGGCCCCGAGCATGGGGCATCCCCAAAACATCTATAATGTCTATGTAAATAAAGCTAAATGTACAAGGGAGGGGTCCCAGAAAACATGATGTACTGGGGCCTCAAATTTCTCTTGACAGCCTGAAGCCTTAGAGTGTTAAGTGACGTTACTCTCCGACCAACCCATGACATCTGTCTTAACATCTGCAGAGGAGCAGAAAAACACTTTATAAAACTGATGTTTTGAAATTAGTCAGTTTATAATATTCAAAGTAACTATCTATTTACAGGCTTAAAGAAAACAATGTTAAAAGGGCACACCATTGGACTATTTATTTATTTTGTCAATGAGAGAGAAGAGACTTCTGCTGAAATATCATTCTTGTTTTCTTATTTCAGTCTATAGTATTAACCTCATTCTTTCTACTCTGCAACCTACGTGTTGACTCAACAACAGAGCTGGTCAAAACTCAAAATTTGATTTAATTCTGAATCAAAAGTAAAGAAAATATATTGAAATTTCCTGTGCATTTTTATGTTTTGTTTTTATTTCATTTTAGGTCAATCTAAACATTCTATTTAAACAAAATCCAAACTTTTCATTTCAATTTCAACTTTAAAAGGAATAAAAATATATTTTAAAATGAAATGAAAAAAGGTATTTCAAAATGAATAATCCTTCCAATAATAATTAAAATGGTTCAGTTTGTTTTTTCAAAAGAAAGTTTAATCAACATTGACACCTTTCCACAGCGCATTTTGATTTCATCAAAATGGTATGTATGAAAGGAAAAATATTCTGTTGGAAAAATTTCAACCACTTTTACTCAACACCACATCTGTTCTCCACTGACTGAGATGTGAAAAAATGAAATTGCTTAATTTTGTTTTTTAAGAAGGATTTTATAATGACTTTAATAAAGGAATCAATCAAAACCACTTATTTTGACATGACATCTGCTCAGATATTAGACTACAGTTTGGAATGTCACCTTGAGTCTAATAAAGTTTTAAAGATTAACAAACAGCAGAATTTTTGTGGGGGTGTTTTAATTACTTATGTAATAATTTCAATAAGAGTCTCCTTGGTATCTTAACACCTGTTTTATACACAACTGCATAATTAGCGTGTCTGAAAACATTTAGCTTCACCCTGTGACTCATCATGCACTTTAGGCGCATGATTATTAAGAAATAATCACATACCCTACTGAGATTTACCAATAAAAAGAAGCTGCAACAATGCTAATGTTCAGTATTTCTTGTTTTGTATGGCACATCAGGGGCCGGATTAAAGAAGAATCCCAAGATTCAATTATACTAAGACCCAGCCTATTTTGTTCTTCAATAGAGTTGCATCTTTCCCATGCAGCTCTATGACCTGAGGGAGAGTCATGACTGAACTACCAGTATTAATTTAGTAATGTTGCCTCTAGGCATTTACCACATTCTTAATTCTACATGCCAAACATGTTTTTCTTAAATTAAAGCAGGGACCAATAATGTTTCTCTTTGGTCACTAATGCAGAATTAGTACTTGGAAAAAATGTCTTCTCCCAAAAATATTTGTGCAAATTATCCATTTTTTTATTTGTTTTAAGTTCTGTGAGGATATGAAATATAAAGGCTTAAAATGTGGGTGTTCATTAATGAACCATTTTCCCCCACAGGTTTTTGCTGTGTCATTGAGTATCAGCAATGCAAAACTTCAGTCAGTTCACAAACATTTAAGAAGTGGATATTTTTATCTTCACTGGGGTTCCCTCACTTAGGAAATGTTGTTGAGTTCCCTACACCTGCTCAAATCATAAGCAGTTTCTCTTTTCATGTTCAAAAAGGGCTGAAATGGCACAATTAAAATGCATAAAATACTAGACTCTTTGCCCTCCCCCCATCCAAGTTCAAGTCTAATATTTTCTCTACTTTACCTAATGGAAACATGAATTATGAAATCAGTAGCATGGGATACTTAACAGTTTGTCAGCTGCAGGCACAAGTCACAGCGGTGGTACAAATAGTCACTTTTGTGTGTGTTTGTGAAATGATTAACAAATGTTTTATATACTCATTATCAAAAGATATAAAAACTGATACATTTGGTGACATAACTGTTCTGAAATCAAGTTATTCTGATTGTGGTCTTACTCATTCTTTCCCACTCCACCTCAGCATTATTATAGGAATCCTCTCTTCTCGTACCCACTTGATAGCTCCAGTTCTAACTTTTCAGGTGGTATACAATTATAACAGCTCTCAAAATAGCCACTAAAATCCACTCAAAATAGAAATGAAGGGAAAGGGTCTGAAGGTAATCAGAATAATGAGATGTAATGACATTTCATGAAACATCAGGATAGAAATCAATTTTATACATAATGGTAATCTGCTTATATCTCTGATGGCTCTTAAGCTCTCAGACATTAAAACAGTTACCAATTCCTTGAACCAGCAATTGTATTTTGGAACTGACCAAAGAATTAAAACTGCAAGTCTTGATCCTCACACCAATATAATTTCTGGTGCTTGAAATGCAATGTTGTCACAGTTGCTAAGAACAAAAATTGATCTCTATTTTTTTTACACATACCTACTTGCAAAGTCCATTCAATTGATTTTGTGCACTGCTGTTGTTTCTTTCAGTGATTTTTTTTTTTTTTAGTATTAAAAAGTAGCTGCTAGTCAAGCTAGTATGTTAACGCTCATAAGCAACCAGCTAGCACAATGACAAAACCAGGGGACACACATATAGAAGAAAAACAATTTCAATAGGAAAACAAATATCAGTTTCAAAATTACAAAGGGCTATTATAGATTTAAAAAAAAAATTAAAATATTTTAAAATAATGAAAATATCTATCTAGTGTACCCATTACCATGATATAAGTGCCAGTATGACTGATAATAATAACAAAAATTAAAAAAAATGACAAATCTAGATGGGAATATTAATTAAATAATTATACTTATAATAATAATTTACAGTTCTGCAACATGGGAACTAAAGGAATAAATTCACACACACACAAGTATTTTAAAACTATATAAAGTTTTTACTCCACATTTAAACAAAATTACTTGTCACTGTTTTCAGATGGTGATTATCCGGCCTATGTCCCTAACATTAATAATGCTGACAGTTCTGATATTCTACTGATGGCAGGGGCTGTCCAGATGATTACAGCTCAGGGTAGATTTAATCTCCTCACTGTCTTCATAGCCTCAAATGAAAGATTCTAAAGTTTCTTGCTTCTGACTTATTCAGGATGAATGGGTGAATAATAAATTACCCTTTCCCTAGTTTTTAACTAGAAAGGCAGCAGGATAAGCTCTAAAGATCTCCTATCACTGCAGCTCACTTTGATGCATACCCAAGTTTACCAACATAATCCAAATACTATGGAGCTAAAGCTCATCCTATTTAGAGGATTAAAAGCAATTAAAAGTGTATTAATATATAGTCCTATTTGGTGCCCACATAGTGGTGTGGTAGCTGTAGGTTACAAATTAATCAAAATCCAAGAAGGGCTCATTCCACTGACAATTAAGGATACTGGAGAGTGAAAGTGCTCACTCTTCCGGGAGAAAGGTATTGTTGGTTGGATGGAAAGAGAAGCACTATGCACTGGCCAGAAAAAAAAATGTTAGTCACACTGCTCTCTGCACTTTGGGCTAGAGGAAATGGACAAAAGGCAACTAAAAATAATGAGAGTAAACAAAGGGATACATGGGGAAATGAACCAGGCTTGGGGTTTTGCTCTGACCATGACAAATCAAAAATCTTTAGAAAGTATTATCTGAACAATATTCTTTGATTTATGTCATACTTATACTAAGACAAGTTGATTAAATTAGAGTTTCCATTACCCTGCAATACTGCTGCGTATGCACAGGCAGCGAAGCAAAATACTTCATCAGCACATATGGAAAGGGCAAAGTGGCTGAGTGATTTGTGGACATTTACCATTATTACATATTTTATTATAAGTTGAAGGCAGGTGTAAATTGCAGTTCACTATATCAGGGTCTTTACTAATGTCAGCACATTTTAAATAAATTCTACTACTTTACACAATTCTGCAAGAATATAACATGAAAATAGAAAATCTACATGGGATTGTTATTTACAATTATCACATTTCCTTTTACCTTGAAATGTTAATTAGAGCAAAGTTAAAGGGTTGATTTAAATGTATAGTTGCTTTTAAATGTGATTAAACTAGTCACTGAGGAATCTATTTCCTGAAATATGCAAGGGGAAGAACAGGCTTCTTTCTCAGTAAACTGCATGTATTTTGATTATTTTTATGAAAGATGGTATGATTCTGGTGTTTTTCTCCATAGACCTGCTGGTAGGATCTCATTTGGTGCTGAGACTGAATGCTTCCTTTAAGGTATTATATGTCCTCAAATTTTATTGACCAACAATTGAGAGGGAAATAGTTTTCTTATCCCATGACAATTTTTGAGATATCAAAATACTTTCTTATCCTAAAACTTCTGCAAACAATAATTCTGAAAAAAAATCAGATTGGGTCAATCAAGATGTTTTGTTTAATAATTTTGAAATACTTCATTTTGATTTTGAATTTTGAATTTAAAAAATAGAATAAATTAGCTAAAGTTTCTAAAAAAAAAGTTATTTTAAAAAATTAAACTTCTTGTTTCTAAAATGACAAAACAGGACATTCTGACAATTTTGAATCTTTTGTTTCCACAAACTTTTTTAATTGGGAAAGTCATTGAAAATGACCCATTTCCACAGTTTCATTTTTGACCAATCAGCATTTTCTGAGAAAACAAGTTTTGTCAAAAAATTCCCAACCAGATCTACACTGGACACAGAATGCCTGTATCAATCTCTCAAGCAATCCTGTGATCATAATATCATTGCTCTTAACCCCACTTCCCTCTTCTGTTGTCTTCTCCTGTTATTCTTGTCTTAACTCTGACTCTGATCCTGCATTGTGATTTTCACAGTGCACTGCTACACTCCCACAGAGCTGGACTGAAATCTCCGGAGTTCCAGGAGGGCACAGCAGTCTGTCCACCTGCATGGATCTCAATGCACAACTGGGCCTTTGATTCTAAGGGCTGGTCTTCACTACCCGCCCGGATCAGCAGTAGAAAATCGATCTCTCGGGGATCGATTTATCGCGTCTCGTCGGGACGCAATAGTCGATCCCCGAATAGACGCGCGTACTCCACCAGCCCAGGTAGGAGTAATCGCCGTCGACGGGGGAGCTGTGGCGGTCGATTTGCCGCTGTCCTCACAGTGGGGTAAGTCAGATCAGATACGTTGAATTCAGCTACGCTGTTGCCGTAGCTGAATTTGCGTATCTGAAATCGATCCCCTCCCCCCCAGAGTGTAGACATAGCCTAAGTTCTTTGGGGCAGGAACTCTTGGTGAAATCTTGGGTCTGCTGAAGAGAATAGGAGGCTTGCCATTGACTTCAACAGCTCTAGGATTTCACCCTCTGTCTCTATTTGTTTAGTAAAATGTCATGCATATATATGGATTCATGTAAGTTAAAATAAAAATAATCTCTAGGAGATAAGGACATTTAGGACATCATAGGGGGTTCTCAGTGTATTCTTGAAGGATTGGCCCACAAAGAATGTCAAAGAAAGAAGGATTTTTTCCTCAATTGAAATAAAATAAAACTCAACTTTACTGACTTTTAAAACCTGTGCTTCTAAAAGCACTTTTATCCACTGTCTATTTAAAAAGTTAAAGACCGTAAATTTAGAAATATGACAACAATCTGATTGTATAAGTGTTAAAACCCATGGGATTGAACTTTAGAAAAATGTAGGGGTATTCTTGCAATGTGGCTGAATTACCAAAGATTTGTTAGTTCTTGTTGTTATTGTGGGTTTGTGGTTGGTTGGTTGTTTTTTTTTTTGTTTGTTTGTTTGTTTTTAACTAGGAGCAGGAAAAAATACCAGATATTGAGTCAAATGCCCTTCTGTGTTGTTCTTTCTCTCAGCAGTAACACTGAACTAACTGATCACCTCAGTTCTTCTAGCATGATACTGTTTCTATATATTCTGCATCTGCTGTACTCATAGTAAGTTTGGTACTTCAAATACTCTCAGAAATGTGTCAGAATTGGAGCTGATTAGATGAAACTGTGATGATGGAAGACATATTCCCTTTGCCATTCAGAGGCTGCTAATCCTTTGGAATTCCTCCCCACATCTGGAATGATTACTTTCTCACCAGTCTTATGCAAATGCCTCCTGTGTAAACATTTACCTTCATCTCCGATTTCTCAAGTACTGCTAAAAACAACAACATGCAGCTTCCTCAAAACTCCAAAGATTCTCATATGTATTAGCAGAAAACACTTGGTATATTATTAGTAGCATTTAAAAAAATATAAATGGCATGAAAGTCAAAATAAAAACCACAGTCCTTCTTCAGACAGAGATACCATTTTTAGCATTTTTGCTGCAATGAGCAAAGCAACATTAAATACCAAGAAGTGATACATATAAAATATATATTTCACCTGCAAGTGATATTTTTTATTACCTCTTTAGTTAACAAGGTTACTACTCCACATTCCAACTCAGGTTTATGGCAATAGTTATAATGTCAGCTGTGTATGAATAATGGGTACTTCAGTGTTACCTTCAAGGAAAACTAAGTTTGTGACTATGGGAAATAATAGACTTCTCAGTGGTAAACCAGTTATACGTGTTCAGTTTATTGCCATCTAATTTAAATTATCTATAATTTCTGCAAATCTGAATGTTATTATAACCAGCTTCAAATACCTAGTGCAGTGACAACCCATGTCAACAAGACTAAAGAATATCAGTGAGTTTTCTAAAAACCAAATTAGTATAGCCACTATTTTTCATGGAAGATACTAAAAGCAATCCAATCATATTGTAGACTATTAGCTTGCCTAATTCATATTTTAAAACTATGTCCTATTGATGATGTGGGGACATGATCTTGACCTAATTTACATTATTTTCACACCAGTGTAACTTAATCCATTTTAATAATTACACCTGAATTACACCAGTGAAAACAAGACCAGAATCCAGCTCAACAGGAATTGAGCATTTTCAACACCTCTCAATGTTGACCTCTATCAGAATAAATATTCATCTTTATGATTTTTTCTTAACTTAATCATTTTCCCCTCCCTTAAAACTTCTTGGGCTCATTCCTGATCCCAGCTCCAGTCCCTTTGCACTGCAGACTCTCTACTGCCCTCTTCCCAGCCCATGGCATAGGGGCATGCTGGAAATGTTTTCTAGACCTAGGGCAGGTGGCCAAAGCTTCAATGCACATCCTGAAATCCTAGTTGGCAGATGGCTCAGTGAAGGCTATAAACAGCTCAGCATAGTTTCTAACATCCCTGGGGCTGCTCTAAACTACACCAACCCTCAGACAGCTCATCCTCAGTTTTACCCAGGAGGATTGAACTCTCTATGGTTGGAAAAAAAGGAAAAGAAAGAAACCTCAAGGCATATATAGCCATGTTATTAAATGCACAGTTTCAGCTGAAATGTTTTAACCCCGAATAAAGTTTTCCACACAGTTGCCAGGCCTCTGGTGTTTTGTAAATGTAGAGCTGTTTAAGAAGACTCTTATTAAAACCTTATGAGTAAAGGCACTATTCTGTAAAGTTCAAAGGACTGTTCACTTATCACCTACCATATTAAGTTTTAATTTTATTTTTATGTTCTGTGTAACCAGGGATATGCTGTTGCTGTTAAAATATCTAAAAATCAATTCAAAAATGCTTTTAAAAGGGTGTGGAGGGACAGAGGTGGGTTATAAATGGAACTGCTGACAGACCTTATCTCTCTGTCTTGAATGCTGCTGCTGGATTATGCACTCAGCTTTTAGACATGTCTTAACATAGCTCTGAAAAGAAAGACCTGAACTAAAGCATTTATTTCCAACTACATTGAAAGCCACTGCTTGTACTTTGAGCAAGTTGTAATAGACTCTTTCCTTTTGTTCACTTTGATTTGTTTTCTAGACTCTTCTTGTGCCAACTGAGGAGAAATTACAAGGCAAAAAAGATAAGGTAGCACAATTCTTTAAATACTGGAGGGGTTTATGACTATGCACATGTGAAAATAAGGAGAAAATCAACATAACCATAAGAATGACAAGTATGAACAAATTTGTCAAACGTGTTAATAAAATAGAGCCAACTGCTTTTCTCATTATTTTCCCTCTTTATATACCTCTTACTATCCTCATAGTAAAGCATTAAAAACTTCACAACCCCTAACTCATCACTGCCCCACTCCCCACTTCTGCCTTCTTGTTACTAGTGCAACTCTACAAAAATAGAGGATCCTTGTGATTGTTTTCATGACAGTCTCCAAACTAAATCATCCAAATCTGACTTACACTGAGCTGGTAAAAAAAAAATATCAAATTTTGAAATTTCAGGAAAAATATATCTCATTTTTCAAACTGTTCTCTTTCACAAGCCATTTCACCTCTCTAGTAAAAAGCTGAGCTATGGTCTTTAGATTTCATTCAAAAATCTACTACTTCTTTGCTACGCAAAGTGGACTATTTGTCTATAACATAGCACACAAGTTTTCAACTGAGTTTGTTGCAAAAAGGCAAATTTCCTGAGTCCTGGATATTAGTATACATTGTTCAGACCATGAAAAGAACCATGCAGATGGGCCCCCTTCTGAGAGTTCCTCAAAGGAGCAACATATGCAGCAGCAAAACAGCGGGTGGAGTTCAAGGTTCACCAGAAGACCACACAGGAGCCACCTGTGCATAACAGGTCCCAGCAGCCTACCTCTCCCCCAGTCTTTTAGCCCACGTGGAGGACAGAACCACCATGAAATGCTTAGGAGATTTCAGCAACCCTGTATGCCTCATGGGGTGGGAAGCAGAAAGGTGGAAGTAGAACCCTGGCTCTGATAATTCTTGATACTGATTCACAGATTGAGCTAGACAATTTCATCAACCCGATAAGAAAAGAAACAGATGGTGCAGCTGGGGAAGATCATGCACCCATGAAACACAATCCCTTCCCAAATTCCTCTTGAAAGAATGAGGCTCCATATCACTTTTAATGCAAGGCAGCACCTGAATGGCACAACTGAAACCTAAGAAGTCATGTGTCTATCAAGTTACTTGAAGACAGAATTCTGGTTCTCCTCAACCCTATCTCTGGTATGTATGTCAGAAAGCTCCCATGTGAGAGGCAAATGAGACATTACATTAAGTTGATATGGTATTAAATACTAAAAGAATATGTTACATTACTGGAATTAAGGGTGAAAGTACTGTCAAATATTTGATTATATAGTCCCACTTTAAATTAAGAATCTATTTATAAATAGTTTACTAGGGATAATAAATTATTAATAGCTGGTTTAATAAATGGTTAATTGATTGTTACAGAGTCCAGCAAGTCAATAGGTAAATAAGCATAAACCATTTATATACACCTGATGTGTCAATCATATGCCACATACTACTCATATGTGTAATATACTTATATATTACTCATTTATTAATGAATATATGAATCTATAAACGCTTTAGACATGGAACCTTAAGATAAAGTCCCTGTACTGTATATGCATATAATGATTTGAAATTTGAAGATACTACAAAAAAATAAAAAAATCACACCCATTAATAAATTTAACTAATACATCAATATCTGTTTATACCATTCATTATGAACACAGAAGTTTGGAATTTGGATACTTTGTAAAGAAATGTTGTGTGAGCATGAACATCTCTGTAATATTGATCACAGTAATAACTGCCTGGAAAGATGACTTCTGATCAAATTAATATGTAAATGAGTAACTAAATTAGATTAGTTATTAATCTTAACGTTTGACTGAACACCTACACTAGCAATTAATTAGCAAACCTTTTTATTTGAATTTTAAGATTTTATCATTTATAGCTCCTGATTAAGACTTGAATATTCTGTCTCAGAATAATACATATGTGTATTACTTCATATAATCATCTTGCTTTTGTTTTCAATGGAGTTACACTGCACAAAACTAGTGTAACAGAATAATCAGGCCCAGTATATGTTGCTGAAGATTTCTTTGGGTTGAGAACATTAGCAAGAGAGATGGAAAAATTTCTTGATTTCAAGAAATGCTAACGTTCCAACTCAGTGGGGAGATCCTACACTGATTCTGGGGGATATGTAAAAAGAAAAAAATATATATTTTGGAAAGCTGGGTCTGTGTTTGGTCCAATAAGTGAATCAGAAACATGCGGGATTCTGGGAGCTAAGACAAGGAAGGTTATTTTATTACTCTACAAAAAGACAAGAAAAGGTCTGATAACTCAAACATTGCCATATATTATCCAGCAAACAAACAAAACTATTGTTAACAACGTTAAAAAGAGGACTGTAACACATAGAAAGAACTGGAAAATGGCAACCCTGTTCTCTGTATATATGAGTTGAATATGGAATAAGGTTTTCCCAAACAATCCTTCAAGCAGGTTAGTTGAATAAAGCCAGCTCCAACAATATGATTAGAGAGTCTGTTTTGTGGGGGTTATTTTTAGCAAATTTTGAGTCTGATGTCCATGTTCAAAGCCCCGTGGTTTTCATGGCTTTCTCTTTGTATATGCTGTAATGAGTAATGTATGTTATATACATTATTCAATTCAGTAGTATATACTGTAATGAGTAATCTCTTCTTAATGTTCCCTAGTGCACTTTAATGTAACACTATATTAAAGCACACTAGAGTCAACACGGACCAATTAATGTGCAACACATTAGCGTGCTCTAGAAATCATACCCCTCCAGTCTGCTTTACTACTCCACATAGACAAGCCCTTAGATACCAGTAACCATTTCCAGTGTTTATTGGATAAACACCAATTTTATTTTATTTTATTATTTTTATTGGGGTTGTTTTATCAGTGTTATCAATTCAAACTCAAAATTTTATTTTATTAACAGAAACTGTCACCTGATCAGAGAAAGCCAAAGCATACATGACCAAATTATGAGTATCTTCCACATAATTGAAAAAATGCAGAGTGCATCATGTGCTTTTTTGACTACTCAAAATGGTTTGATTATATCTGACACAACCATCTTTGGAGAACACTAGCTGATATGGGGATTCTGAAGCATCTCACTGACCTAATCACAGGTGTCTGCCACCACCAACAGATCATGGTGCAAACAGCAGTAGGCAACAGTGAGTGGTTTTCTACTGCACAGTGTGAGAAAAGGGGCTATTTTGACCCCAAGCCTCTTTTAACTATACACAGAATTTATGTCAAGACAAGCCTTGGAAGGTTTTGACAAAGTGGAAGCGGCTGGGATTTCCATTGGTGGATGGACACCTCTTAAAAGACCTCAGATATTTTGATGATGCAGTGCTCTTTGCTACAACCATTGATGCAATGCAACAAATAGTGGAGTCTAACTTAAGAATGCCCATATTAGGTCAGACCAATGGTCCATCTAGCCCAGTATCCTGTTTTCTGACAGTGACCAATGCAAGGTGCTTCAGAGTGAATGAACGGAACAGGCAATTGTTGAGTGATCCACACCCTGTCGTCCACTCCCAACTTCTGGAAATCAGAAGTTGGGGACACTTAGAGAATAGTTTTGGCCTTCACAACATCACCTGGCTATGAGTTCCACAGGTTGACTGAGTGTGAAGAAGTACTTCCTTTGGTTTGTTTTAAACCCACTACCTATTAATTTCATTGGATGACACATGGTTCTTGTGTTATGTGAAGGAGTAAATAAGACTTCCTTATTTACTTTCTCCACATCAGTCATGATCTTATAGACCTCAACCGTATTCCCTCTTAGTCATCTCTTTTCCAGCTGAAAAGTCACAGTCTTTTTAATTTCTCCACATCTGAAAACTGTTTCATACCTTTAATCATTTGTGTTGCCCTTCTCTGTATCTTTTCCAATTCTAATATACATTTTTGAGGAGGGACATATAGTATTCAAGGTGTGGGCATTCCATGGATTTATATAGTGGCATTATGATATTTTCTATCTTATTCTCTATCCCTTTCTTTATAGCTCCTAAGATTCAGTTATTTTTTTTTTTGACTGCCATTGCACATTGAGTGGATGTTTTCAAAGAACTATCCACAATGACTCTAAGATCTCCTTCCTGAGTGGTAACAACTAATTTAGATCCTGTCCTGTCACTTTATATGTATAGTTGGGATTATGTTTTCCAAAGTAATGTGCATTACTTTGTATTTATCAACAGTGAATTTCATCTGCCATTTTGTTGTCCCATCACCCAGTTTTGTGAGATCCCTTTCTAACTCTTCGCAGTCTGCTTTAGATTTAACTATTTTGAGTAATTTTGTATCATCTGAAAATTTTGCAACGTAACGGTTTATCCCTTTTTCCAGATCATTTATGAATATGTGGACCAGCACTAGTCCAGTTCAGATCCCTGGAGAAGACCACTTTTTACCTCTCTCCATTATGAAAACTGACCATTCATTCCTACCCTTTGTTTCCTGTCTTTTATCCAGTTAGTGACCCATGAGAGGACCTTTCCTCTTATCTCATGACTCTTTAGTTTGCTTAAGAGCTTTTGATGAGTGACCTTCTCAAAGGCTTTCTGAAAAAAAAACCCACTATATCTACTGGATCACCCTTGTCCACATGTTTGTAAAAACTATAAAAACAGTTAGTGAGGAATATGGATTATTCCTTAATGCAACTAAAGTAAAATGCATGTACATTGACATGACTAACAAAAACAGGATGAAAGTGGGCATCATGATTAATGCATAAACTGTAGAGGCAGTAGATTAATTTAATTTTCTGGGATCATATAAATCCAACCAAGGAAGCTATTCCAAAGAAATCAGAAGAAGATTAGATATGGCTTGCTGAGCTATGGCCACCCTTAAGGCAATGTGGTAAATTGTGGCATCTCAAAATGCACAAAGCCTAATATTTTCTATAATAATTTATAGATGTAAATTGTGGAAAGTTAATGCTGCTGATAAGAACAAAATTGAATCTTTGGAAATGTGGTACTGGCCAAGACTCTTGTGTATCTCCTCAATGGGAAAAAAAAAGATAAATGCCTATGTAAGAGATATTATTGGAGCAAAGCAGACCATGATGTTGGAAATCAACAGATGCAAACATATGTACTTTAGTCACATTAGGCATAGGAAATAACCTTGAGCAAGTTTTTATGGAAGGAATGGTAGAGGGTCATGACAGTAACAGACAACCAGCAAGAAGATGGATGATGATGTGTGGTCAATCACTGGAAGATGAGCTGCTAACTATTCAAAGTTAGCTATGAATCGTGAAGGCCTCTGAAAATTCTGCTGTGATGTCACCAAAATTCAAACACGAAAAAATGAATTTACTTACTTAATTAGGAAAAGGAGAAAAAAAGAAGAGATAACGAGTAGATGTAGAAATGAGACCAAATTAGATGCTGAATGCAAGTAAAATTGGTATGTACAGTGTTTAGACTTTGGAGGAGGTCATTATTACAACCAACACTGACTTTATCTTCATCATCAAGAAGCGTATCAGCTTGCTACACAGAGCCAGCTGAAACTGTGGCCTCTAAATCTCTGACACCATCCTTCCAAAACATATTTTTCAAAACATTCAAGATATAGCTTGGGTCCAAACAGGAAGTCACATCAGGTACCATCAGCACATCACATTACATACACCAACCTAATGTATGGGTCAGGCAAAGGCCACACATCGCCACATAGATATTGGTCCCCTGCTACTTACACCTGATCACATCTAGGGACTAACTGCAAACACACATCGTTCACCATAGCCTGGGGTTGTGGTGGAGACATTGTCACAAGCAGGCAAAAGGCAGCAGAAAGAATTCTGGTGCACAGAGGTGGGAGCAGGGGGTTCCCTCACTTGTGTGGAAGAAGCTGGATGGGAGCCCATAAAACCTTTGTTTCTTAACCAACAACAAAAAAAAAAGGAACAGGAAGAAAAAATATTTTAAAAAACTGGGTCCTATACAATGGTCACTTTTGTTTCTGTTTTCTTCTAAAGAATTACCCAAAGAAAAGTTTTCCCTGAATGGAAAGTAAATTGTTTTGGACATGATTTTTTCATTTCAATTAATTCACCTCAGATGCACACTAGAATCATGTGTGCTCATTCCTGATGTGTTTCAAATGAGCTGCTACATCCTAAGGAATTTCAAAGGAGAAGCTGTGGCAATCAACATAATGGTTTATCACGCACTTCTATTTAAGAAAAACTGGATGTGACTAGGCAAATACACATTAGCAGAAGACTGAGAACAACAATGAGAGTAAAATTGCAACCACCTACCCTTTTAACTTTGAGGGAATCCTTTGGGGGTCACCACACAGATTGATAATTGCTAGCCTTGGACTTCTTGTTCATGGACTATCAGTATGCTGATATACTTTCTTTGGCTGCATGGCTAAATGTTATGTTCTGTGCTGATGCTGATTGTATCAAAAATATGTTCTTCCATAATTCCTAGAGGACTGAGCAGACATAAATTATTCTTAAAGAAAAACAAGTTTGTCTATCTTCCAACTTCGCATCCAGTTAAAAAAAAATCATTCTGAGTAATCATTATATACAGTGCGTTCTGCTTCAGCAGTCTCATGATTGCAACTCAGTTTTGAGTGCATCTTGTTTATCAGCATGATGACTTCTAGGACCTGGAAGTCAAATGGCTCTGCTTCCTTTCCAGATAACAAATGCCTCACACTCCCTTGTTTAAGAATCTGAATTCAAGGACGAATGGCTATATCATGCCATAGAGCCTTCTTGATGTATATGTTCAAGAGCTTAGACATTTTCGATCTTTTAAAGGAAGAGAACACAAAATGAGTATTAGATCTACTGGATCTCTGTTTACAATTCTACTCCTTTTATGTAAACAGAAGAGCTCCTTTGTGACAGGGTTGGTTTCTGTTTCTTCTTTGCCACCTGTAAAGATGCCTGCAAGTACATCCTGTTCTGTTGTGAAGGAAGCAGAAGATTCTGCTATTCCAGGGATTGAAATGTACCAGCATTTTTCTAGTACCTGCAGCAGTTTCTGCAGGATTTATTATTGATTTTTAATTATGTTTCAAGCATAGAGATGCTTCTTATTCTGCTTTTCTTATAACTGAGTAGGCACACCGATTGCAACAGTTCCGTAAGAAAGGTGTGAAGTATGCCTATTCTTTTAAGTGTGGTGTTAACTGTGAAGCCTAATGGATACAATTTAATTTTCATACAGTGATACTTGAGTTCCATGAACATTTCTGCATACTCAATCGCATGCCTGCATTTGTAAAGTTGCCTGAGCTAATGGATATAATATATCTATTAAATGCACAAATTACCAGCGGTGGTAATTGTCCGCACAAAAATAAGCTTACAAAATGCATATGGATCCCTGATTTCCTTTATGAAAATATGGCCATATATGTCAAAATTATTTAACTGTTGATGGTTTTAGGACAAACATCTAGTTACGCTCAGACAGTAGGTAGATTTTAGGCTAATAGGCATAACTTGAGAGCCACCGCATTTTAATTCCCAATCTTATCCCCAGTCCAGGTCAACATGAGGTGTAGAGGAATCTAATTCCATGATATTGGAATTTATATGGCAAAAAACATTTTCTAGCAAAGTAGAAGCACTTTCTCTTAGAATTTTGGCTTTCAGTGTTTATGGACTCCGTAACAGAAGTGCAAGAAAAGGGACGTGCCAAAGGAAAAAAAAAAAAGATTCCTCAAACAAATCACATAAGAGAGAGAATATAATCAACCACCCAAGTGGATCTGATTTAACAATAATAGTAGTAAACTAAAAATGTACTGCCAAGATCAAATGGGGAGAGGGGAAAATAAAGAAGAGGATAAGATGAATAAATTTCATTATCTGACCCTGTGACACGGAGGAGCAAATTCTTTTCCACTGAAGCCAGTGTAATTTGAGCTGGGAATTTCAAAGAAGAGAGTTGAATTTCAGTGAGATTTGAGCATCTAATTCTCATATCCTCCTTTGAAAATTCCAGACTTGTTCAAGACAATGCACCAACAGGCTAATGGATATTGTATGAGAGAAATCCTGCCTTCTAATGTGCTGAGTGTGAGGTGGTGGGGGGGAACATAGGGGCATAGAACACCTCTCCTCCCCACGCAAACAGCAGGGCAGGATATCTCCACAGCACTTAGGCTATTCTAGGAAAAAGGACTAGGTAATGTGCTGGCCCAAAAATCCTGTGTTAAGAAATATGGAGCTAGATTTTCAACTGGTGTAAATCAGGACACTTTAACTTTAACTTCATTGACTTTAATAGAACTATGCCAATTTACAGCAGCTGAGAATCTCACCCATGATCTACATTTCAGGAGGTATATGCAGCTGTCCAGATAGCGAGCACATATACTGCAGTGAACAAGAAGCACTAACTGTGTGCACTTTGCTCCTGCTCAGAGGGAGAGTGAAGTGGACTGCACAGTGCAGCTCTTAAGTATGCCATGAATAATCAGTACTGGTACTGCAGGGTTCTGTAACATAAGATGTACCAGCCAGTATTTCTCCAACCTTTCACTCCACCAGCCCTGGCATGATTTGTCCCTAGCTTGCTTCCTTTATTTCCGCCTACTGCCAGGAGAATGTCAGATAGTTCATTTCATTATCTGAACTCTAGTTCTACATTTAATAAAAATTCTCACATTGGGTTCTATGTTTTAAGTTTTGTACTGTGATAGCGTAACACCAACAGACCCCGGTCTTCGTCAGCCGGGATCAAACCTAGAACCGCTGGAGCTTAACGCATGAACTTCTACTGCGTGAATTAAAATACAGAGCTCTCTTAGCCAAGGTTGTAGCAGACTCATCAATCCCTAGATGGTCTGGCTGCCACTAGAGGGGGACAGAGTGCCAAAACAAGCAGGCATGGATTACATACTTCTCCTAGCTGAGGAAGTGCATCTTAAGCTTCAGAAACTTCCCAGTTGATATGCCAGATGAGCTCCCACTTGTAGGCAGCTACTATCAAACCTGGGACCTCTGGAGCTTAACGCATGAGCTTCTACTCCATGAGCTAAAAACACCTCTCTCTTAGCCAATGCGACAGCAGACTCATCAATCTCTAGCTCAGAGGTCCGCAATCTGTGGGGTATGCCCCATAGAGGGCTACGGAGGACCATTCAGGGGGAGCAGCTGGGGCCCAGGTCGGGCCCCCTGAGGGGCAGAAAGGGAGTGCCATCCAGCTCTGCTCCTGACCTGGCCCCAGTCCCAGATGCTGGACCCGGCTCCCAGCTCTGCGCCAGGGGCTCCACCTCTGAACCTGCATATGGGGCCCTGGCTGCCAGCCCTGCAGCTGGGACTCTATTCCTGGCCCCAGCTGCTGGACCTGCACCCAGAACTCTTCTCCTGGCCCTGTGCCCAGGGCTCTGCTCTTGACTGCTAGCCCCATGCCCAGGGCTCAGCACCCACCCTCAGCTATGGCCCCAGCCTCGGCCCCCTTATACCAATCCATGCAGGAGCCACGGCCCTGCTCCTGTCCCTGGCAGGTGGGTGGTGTGGATGGGGTAAAGGGAGGGAACCAGGTAAAAGTATGGGGACCACTGCTTTAGCTGGTCTAGCAAACACTGGGGGGGCAGAGTGCCATACTCAGCAGGCATGGGTTAAATACCATTGAGAATGATTGTTTCTCAACAATTTACAGTACACTACCACTAGGGTGACCAGACAGCAAGTGTGAAAAAACAGGACTGGGGGTGGGGGGTAATAGGAGCCTATATAAGAAAAAGACCCAAAAATCAGGACTGTCCCTATAAAATCAGGACATCTGATCACCCTAATTACCACTCCATCAATGATTTTTTTAAACTAAGCACAAAGCACCATTTTCAACAATGTGAGCCTATGCCTTTAAAGCATGCAATAGCAAAACTATTGGCATTTTACTCCTTTGAACTCAAAATCTACTTTATAATTCTTAATTCAGTAAGGCAGAAATACAATAACTATATCTTTAAAAAGTGCTAAAGAGTTTAAGTTTTCTAGTCAAACCTTTTGAAAGCATTACAAATAACAGGGGGTTGTGTGTGGACCAAGATATGGGATGGCTTTTAGTGTAATGGCACTTCCAGGCTTTCTAACTTTATTATTTTGGCAATCTGATGTTGTTGTTTTATGGTTTGTTTTGATGATTATGGGACGGCAGAGATACCCAAAAGTGTAATATATGTGTGTGTGTGTTTGTGTCTGTGTATCTATATATCTATATCTATTGGACTCCACTAAGGTTTTACAATTACTTTCCCCAAATTACCAGTGTCAGACACATAAGCGTGTGCAAGCATCAGGTCAAAAGAAGATTGGTATAGATTTAGGCCTCAATCCTTCAAAGACTTACACACATGCTAAACTTTCTACACTGTGAGCAGCTGACTAAGTTCAGGATGGCTACGTACAAATGCACAGTATTAATCACCTATGTAAGTCTGTGCAGGATCTGAGTCTCAATTTGTTAGACAATGTTGGATTTAATTAGCAAACATGTAGCAAATATTTGTCAATTGCTGGACCTGAATTAGGACAAATTTCCATTGAATATAGATTGCAGAATGGGTAGAAAAAACAATTGGGAAGCATGCAGCTAATCAACAGACTCAACTGTATTCTAGTGAATAATACAAATGACTGTAAAGATGTTTATTGTTACAATCAATTAATCATTAATTTGTGCTCAATATTATAACACATGGAAATAATATGAAATAATACTGAGCAAAAAAAAAAGAACAATTCATTAATTTTCATCAAAAAGCAGCTGGTTGTAATCAAAGCATAGAGGCTGATAGGTCATTATCAAAGGATGAACCCATTATTCTAGGTACCTAACAAACCAATGTCTTGAGTCGGTGATACAGAAGACACCTTTTTGCCAAATGCTGATGAGTTGTGGTCAGCATTTGTCTAGAAAATTCATATGACCACAGTTGAGACCAGCAGATACCCTCAAGTTTGATTACTCTACTTAGAAAGGGGTGGGGATGGCTGCTGGCAAAGCATTTTCTGTGAGGGAGCTTTTCTCTGGAATGTGCTACTCTGCCAACTCTGAAATAGCCCTAATCTGCCCCAGAGTCCATCTGTTTGAGTCTGTTCTAGTGGCAGGCTGAGACAGTAAAGAGTAACCTTTCTTCCTCATGGGAAAGTGTGCTGGAGTTTTTAAGTTGCATGGGTCACACAACTAGGGTGTGGTAGGCTGGGTGGGAGGAGAACTGCTTTTTGCAGTTTTATGGCTTGTGACTCTGACACTGTGTTTTTAAATGTATGTCTAGGCTACTCAGAACATGCCATGGGTGCCCTTTGGTATGGTTTTCTTTAAGACCAAAATCTAAATAAATAAGTGAAATATTTGTTCCTAGATTTTCCATTTATTTTTAGTCTCTTATTGATCTTTGATATGTCAAAAATCTGCTATCACCTGAGCTGCAGACTGTTACTTTTCAAATCGTCATTCCCTAATGAAACCAATAGAATTTCGTATGGAGTAAGGTACCACTCATAACTCATGAGTAAACATGAAGAAGGATGTCAGAATTAGGCCCAACATTTTTACTGTATTTTAATATTGGGTTAGACACCCCCCTCTTCCCCCCACATACTTCTGCAACTAGGTAGGACTGAATTGGAAAAAAAGCTGCAATTTCTAGAGCTTCTCAATATATCCCAGGAGGAAGTCAGCCAGTAGGTCCAAGAAAAGTAGCCAGCGGTGAAAAACCATTTACAATAATTCTATATTTGGAAGCCCTGTTTTTTTCATGAGATTCTAATATTTCTATTTTAACTCTTCCTCTTTTGATTTCTAAAAAAAAATATATTGATGATGCACTGAATTATTTTCAAGTAACTGCGAAGAATTTAAACTCACATTCTCAGCTGGTGTAAACTGGTAAAGCTCAGCTGAAGTCAACGAAGCTACACCAATTTATAGCAGCTGAGGATCTGCCCCAGGGAGACTAAGCTGTTGTAATCTACTTCTTTGGGAACCAGAAAGTATAAGAAGTTGTCAGTTAAGGTAGTAGGATGTGACTTATTTTAGCTGAAATTCTTTTTTTTTTTTTTTCATTTCTTGCTGCATTCCTCTGTTCTGACTACATTTTATTTTTCTTAAAGAGAAATTAAATACATTTTTGTTTATTTAAGCCAATTTACCCTCACTTGGATTCCTTTACTCAACTGGTCAAATTTAGAGATGACACATAAAAGAGACTGCAAATTTCCAGTTGGGACATGGATGCAAGTTTTTGGGAGTATGAGTTGGTGTATCATATATATTGGAGATATGGGCAGATGAAAGTAAAAGTTAAATAATTTTACATTTTCTCTATAATTACATTCAACTATCAATTGAACTAAGTTGCTGCAATTCCAGGAGCCTATGGATCAAGGAGGAGAATTTTGAGTGAATCAGGTCATAGGTAGAAGTCACATACACTAAAACTATTTGGAAAAAAAGTCTGTATTTTGGAAATATCTTACAATTTGTAGAATTAAAAAAAAACCTCAAAGGAAATCATTAAGTATGTAATTAAGCAAAACAAAAGAGAAAACTTTCTAAATAATGATTTACAAAATATAAACAATTTTTGAAAAACAGTCTTTTGACAGTGTTTACCAATTATTTTCTGCTTTATCCTCTTCTTTATTAGCCCATTCAACTATTCAAGTTTAAAAAATGTTAAATATATTTGTTTACAACACTTCCAAAGCTTTTAAAGAATGAAACACTTAAAGATAAAATGGAATAGTTAAAGCACATATTTTAAAAGTTAGCCAGCTACTCCTCCCTCCTGTTTAAATATACTGAATGTCAATCTTAAAAACCTTCCACTGATCATAAACTATCTTACATTAATTGCTTTCTCCATGCCTGTCTCTTCTTGATATTATCTGATGTCAAACCAGACAGGCCAGCAGTGCATCCAATGACATTGGTAGGAAGCCATAAGGGCATTACTTTACATTGCAGGTGGCCACCAGTAACAACAGCATTTCAATTATTTTTAAATCCACCTAATCAAGATGAATGTAAAGTTCCCGCTGGCATTTTTGTTTTCTTTTTATGCTCTTTCCTTTCTGCTCATCTTTACCTACCACACAATTGTCCATTCTCTTGTGAGAGCACTGCAGATTCATTATCAACATTTCCAATGCAATTGATCTGTCTGTCTCTCTATGATACAGATTAAACTGAAAACTGGTTTTCTATTGTTTAAAGGTTTTATATTTATGTCAAGGAGCCAAGTATGTCCTACTGTGCTTACGCAGATGAACTCAGTATGCCTAGAGCATGTCAGCTACAATCAGCTCCAAGAAACAGTAAGCTCAGATATTGAAGTAAAACACTGAGCCCTTTTGATGGTTATTCAAAGACACAACAATAAAAATGGGTCATATTAATCAGTTTGACTATAACACTAGTGGTTTAAGCAAGCAGATAATACAATCTTGAGATGATGTGCGCATGTTACAACAAAGTGATTTACTGCATCCTTGCAACCTGCAGAAAGAAGGTTCAAATCCCTTTGGACATTAATATTTGAAACTTTCCAGTCAGATTCTATCAAATTTCCATTCAAATTCCAACTTACATAGTAGAAAAAAATGAACATTTTCAGTGTCTATAAATTATGCAAGGTGTTACTACAAAAAAGTCCACACGTAAATGGAGGTACGTTCTCTCCTCAATGTTCATAAATTGTACTAACATACACCAATAGGAGCTATGCACACAGAAGAGAATATAAACTGATATGTTTGCATACACTGAGGCAACAGGAAGCTAGCCAGCATCTGAATAGTCATCACATATTAAGTCACTTCATTTATAATGCTAAATATTGTAAATTGTTAGCTTAGGGGCAAATTCTTCTCTAGAATCAATAGAATGATATTGCATTTATACCAGTGTAATTAAGAGCAAAATTTGGCCCTTTGGGTAACTTCAAAATATTAAGGTACAGAACAGTTGAACACTTGTAATAATAGTCAGTTGAAATAAGTCCTTTTATTTATGAATCAGCAGATTTACAAAGCAATATGGCTGCCTTCACAGTGAAAATGATATTCTAGCAAAAATGAAATGTGGTGCTGAGAGCAGAAATGACAATTCAGAATTTCTGTGGTAATTTATCCTTTGGTTTTAATGTTTGCCTTCTGCAGTTTATTTATTATTATTTCCTTATAGGCAAAATGAGACCTATTAAAATTATACGTTTTTTGCAGGTTTACAACAACTTTAAAATCGAAGTTACAAAAATATATGAATAAATTATCTTTTCTTCTTATATAGACTTGTTCGTACTAGTGCCAATACTGTCACCCAGAAACACAGTGTAGCTATCAAGCTGCTACGTTGTTGCTGAACAAGCTGTCTAATGGAAAAGACCTGCTAATTATGTCCACTTATACACTGGTATTTCTTGTATTAATAGCTCAGCACTATTAGCATTTCCTTCCCTCTGCATTTTACTTCCTATAATATGATGCCAAAGAGTACTACAGGATGTAGAATGTGCTTTATATACAGAAAATATTATAAGAATATGGATTTTTGAATACCACTGAACGTTATTTGTTATTTGTGCCAATTACAAAGCAGATAGAACTATGTTATTCATAAAATTTAATATCAAGTGGTCAATTTGTGACCCACTCCTTAGTGTGTTAATTTATACAATTATGCTGACTGTATACTGTATACATGTTATTGCATCATTTTTATAGCATGAATTTATCATGTAGAGGGGGAAATCCCATCTTCTGTTGTTAAGAACATGGATCATTGCAGAGTTTAGGTAACTACAAAATTCAAATGATAAAATGTCTTTTTGTTTATCATGTTTTGTGGTAGAAAAGGACATTATAACATAATAGCACCAAAATTTTAACATTCCAAATAACATAAATGAAATAACATATTTTTCAAGATCCACTGTGAGGAACAACCACATATTTTAGGTCAGAATTAAATCTTTAGAGCTTGATTCTATTCTCAGTCCAGTTTTACACTAGTGTAATTCAGCTGAGTTACTTCTTACTTAGGTCCCAGTGCTGCACACATGCTAACCACATATAGGTGAATACTCCCATTGAGTTTAATGAATCCCCCACCTGCACAAAATTAAGCATATACATAAGCATTTGCAGGATTGGGGCCTTTTATTAGAGTGAATGAAAGCAGAATCAGACTTCTACTCTATGGACCCTAAGAGCTATATTTTTACCATCTGGCCTTCTCTTTCCGCACTCACAAATAACTGTGAACACCATGTACATCACTCACAAGTATGAGTATCTGATTTGCAAAGATAATCACATACCTAATCCACGTTTTCCTTCAATTAAAATGAAAGACTGAACTTTAGTTTCCCTAGCCTCAATATATATAAGTATCAGTTGAACACAATGTTGTATTGATATATTTACAATTTTTAAGCTGGCAGCCCGAGCCAAGCCACTCGGGGCTGACAGCAGGAGCCCCGCCCATTCTCCTGATTATCCGAATTTTTGATTATCCAAACTGGCCCCAGTCCCAATTAGATTGGATAATTGCGGTTCTACTGAGTATGTTCTTATTTTTCTCAAAATATAAAAACTAAAGAGTCCCTGTACAAATGAAAATTCAGTGTTTTTTCCGCATTTTTCCGAGGCAAACAGATTTCTAGGATCCCTGACTATTATTATTTAATACCACGGCAATGCTCAGAAGCCCATATCTTGATTGGCACCCCATTGTGCTAGGTACTCTACAAATTTAAATGTAGTCACAGTTCCTGTCCAAACCAGTTTACAATCTCAGGACCCAGTTCTGCAATCTAATTTGCCTGGATGAGCTCTTCCATCCATGTGGAGTCCCACTGAAGCCAAATGAGCCTCAGGAGGGTGCAAACGTCCACCCTTATGAATCATAGAGGCCTAAAATGAAAAGTGAAATGCAAAGGGTGGAAGAGAATTATGCAATTAAATATATACAATTGTACATACATGTATACATGTACAATTGTATATATATGGATATCAAGGTATACATGTATAAATTTGCCACTTGCTAGTATTATTATTTATAATTAGAAATGGGTAAAGTAAGTGCCAACTGTTCCTCAAGCATTTGTTGGTTGACGTGTCATAGTGAGTGCAGCAGATGTAGGTGTTAGGAAGGGATTTGAAGGAGTTTAGGTAGGACATTCCTTGCACTGAGGACAGTGCAGAAGAATACATGGAGATGTTGCCAGGAGAAGCTAACAAATAGGTGAATAAAACTGGTGTGGCAGAGGAGGCCGGAAGCTATGTGCTAAAAGACAAGCTCAGCCCAAGGGGGAAGGGGAGAACTGTGAATGACCTTGCATTCATTCATCATCCCGTGCACATTCACACACAAAATGAACCAAATGATGCTGGTACTTGTACAATGCAACCTCTTTGAGTTTTACTATATGTAAGAACAGGATTTGAACCAAACATTTTGTGTTTTCCCAGGGTACGTCTATACTTACCTCTGGGTCCGGCGGTAAGCAATCAATTTTCTGGGATTGATTTATCGCGTCTTGTCCAGACGCAATAAATTGATCCCGGATCGATCCAGGAAGTGCTCACCATCGATGCCGGTAGTCCTGCTCGGTGAGAGGAGTACACGGAGTCGACGGGGGAGCCGGCCTGCCGCGTGTGAACCCGCGGTAAGTTCGAACTAAGATAGTTCGACTTCAGCTACGTGAATAATGTAGCTGAAGTTGCCTATCTTAGTTCGAAGTGGGGGGTTAGTGTGGACCAGCCCCCAGAGAAATAGAGAAATGGAACACTAATTTCTATCATTTTTATCCAAATGAAAAAATAATTTTCTTTTTCTTTTTGCAGTCTACCCAATCCCATTCTGACATCCATAGAATTTTTTTAACATTTCACCGAAATAGCAGACAACTTTTTTAAATATTATTTGTTAGTTTTAGGAGCTTATTCATCATGCCATTAAAGTCAAAGCACCTAAATACATTATCTGATTTTCCAGACTGCTTAACACTGCTTAACCCACAGCTCCTATTCAAATCAGTGGGAGATGTGGGTGGTCAGCACCTCTGAAAATCATACAATTTTATTTAGGTCTCTAATATATTGTAAAGTGCCCTGCCCAGTCTTAAGAAACAGAAACTGAAGATGTTCCTTCTAAATGCTAATATTTGCATGCACATTTTGTTAGGGATGAAAATCTTTGTGGATGCAAATCTGCTAGATTGGTATGTGGCTGCTGTTTAACGCAGTACAGCAACACTAAAGAATCAAATAAATAAACAAGGATAAACCTTCTCCAGGGCAGGAATAATTTGATATAATTCTTAGTATACTCAATCACATGTAGAAGATATGTGAGATAAACTTCTTTAACAGCCAACAGACACAAAAGCTATTGGTGTATTATAAATCATTTGCAGTTTCGTTTTCATCTGTTTATTTTTTTAAATGACATTGAACACATTTTCCTCCCATTATTTTTTATGCATTAGGCACTCTGTGCACAGGTTTTTGGGTTGTTGTTTTTTTATAAAAAGGAGACCCTCACACCCATAGCCAGGAGGAATTCTGATTGGGTGGATGTACTAAAATGATTTATTAACCTATTTACTTTGCTATTCAATAAATAAGGTAAAGTCAATGGAGCAACTGTCACATCATAAAGTATGCAAGCTATAAAGAAGTACACACTCCAATACATCATATGTACTTTTTCATTTTTGGCTGTATTTTAAAGGAAAAACAGGAGGTATAATAAGCAGAGATGTAATTTTAAATGGCAACGGTAATGTTTTTTAAAAATATTTTACTCTACATTAATGTCTATTTTCTTTTTTTACTGACAGTACAGGAAAGAGCTAGAGAATTGATGCAAAATGACTGAGTGAAAGTCCTGAATAGAAGAGCTACCATAACCACCATTTTTTTTTCCATCTTCAAGAAAGCTTTGCTTTGGGAGTCTGAACAGACTTCAGGACTAGTGTTTCTTTGATTGGGGGTATAAACTCAGAAATCTAACATTTCATCTCTAGTGAAGACCCTTTCTTACTGTGCCAACTGTGGCCAATCCAATGAGTGGGCTGACACCACCATTAACCAGCTGGAGAGAGGACAGGTATTGTGTGCTGGCAGTCACACAGAATGACAGGAAGAACTGGGGACAAAGAAAAATTAAACAAAAATATATAAATACATACACACACACACATTATTTGTAATAATTTTCTAAATAAGTAATCTTCTTAATCCTGCTCACATCCCAGAGTATTCATGAATGAGTACTAGCTGCTTGGCATAAACAAGTCTCATGTTTTGGAGGGTTGGGTTTTTCCCTAGCTCTTACACTCATTTCACTGTACATGAAAAGTGATTGTACACTTATGTAAGCAATCACCTAAACAAACTGCAAAAATCAGCAATTTAGACTTTAATGAAAGTTTGCAAAAAACATTGAAAACCTTGGAAATACTTAAAGTTGCCAGTTATTGCCTATTAAAGTAGTCATTAATGCAGACTTACAGTATTATACATTAATGAGGAGGAGGAAAAGATTGTCCACCAATCCCTTGACTGGGTGACTCCTAGCCCCATTCTGAGGGTTTTGGAAGCTTGTGTGGACTTCTGAATCAAGGAGTTTATTTGGTAAAATGCAGTTCATAAAGATCCTCATGAATACTTGTGCTGCTCTGTTTGTTCAAAAACAATCATATCATAGGAAAGGCTTGATGCAACACCCACTGAAATCAACAAGAATCTCTCCAGTGACTTCAATAAGCATTGGATCAGTTCCTAAAGCCTTAGGCCCTGATTTTGCAACGCAATTTCTTATGTTGAGTCACAGTCCCATTGACTTTAACATGATTTCAATAGCTAGCCAATATGCCTAAAGGACTCCGAATCTTGCCCTTAAAAAGCAGCATCTATTACAGATAGTGGCTGCTGCATCTATTACACACAGGAGCATCTGGGAGAGAATGTGACATTTATATTCTGATTTAAAAGGGATATGTCGACTAAAGAGTTCTTTAGTTTCAACTGGAAGAACACAAGCCAACCCACAAGAAAATTAAGGAAAACATAAGGTTTGCCAGACAGCCCAAAACCAAAAGAAAAAAATATATAAGGGTAAGTTGTGTGCTTCACAAAATTGGCTACCAAATACTTCTTTGAGGCATTGATAGAAACCACACCCCATTAATTCCCTATTATGATTCTGTCAATGTTTGGACTAGTACTTCTTGCATTTTTAGGAAGAAATGGCTAAGAAAAAAGCTGCATGAAGGTATGAAAAATGTTTCAAGGATTCCAGAGATTTTCAGCATAATGACTTAAAATACTTTCAGCCTGTCTGTCAATAATTTATGGGAATTCATCCAACCTGACATCTTTCTTTGTTTCATGCACCTTGCATATAGCATATACTGAAGTGGGATAGAAGGATAGATGTCCCACAAAAGAGATTTTTTTTTTTTTTTGTAACTGACAATTCCGTGTAAATGAGGCATACAATGTTTATGAAGCAGGCATCCTAATTTTAATGTGACAGTGATCTATCTTTTCTTGTGCTGTTGCATGCTGCATGCATGTGTAAATCATGAAAAAAA
Source organism: Malaclemys terrapin pileata (assembly GCF_027887155.1). Taxonomy (NCBI): domain Eukaryota; kingdom Metazoa; phylum Chordata; order Testudines; family Emydidae; genus Malaclemys; species Malaclemys terrapin. The sequence continues at coordinate 38,971,656 of NC_071509.1, read as the reverse complement.
TAACAGCTGAATGCTAGAGGAAGGCACCCCTGAAGGCTTAGCAATGTAAAGAGTTTTACAGACTATAGATTAGCAATTGTGCTGTTATACTTATACAGTAAATTCTTCATGGCAGGGTATTTTTCTTCTTACATATGTAAAGTGCCATTCAGTAGAAATAAGAGGCCAGAGTCTGATCTCAGTTGCACTGGTTTGACTTAAATAGGGCTACTCCTGATTTACACTAGCATGAGCGCTGGGTCACACACATTAATATGTTCAATAAAGGCGAAATGCATCAGCTTTGTAGAACAGGCAGCAGGTTTTTGAAGACTATACTGAGACAGAGGGCTTAACTATCATTTATGTACAGTATTCCACCCAGAAGCAAGATACTGCCTATATTCCCATCACCACCCAGATAGCCTAGGAGTACTAACTGATATCCTGCTTCTGGGTGGTTTAATGTGTCCCAGGCAAACAGAAGTTATGCATTTGCTGTTACAGTACACCCCATTTGCGGTGCGAATCTTATTATTATTTGTATTGCATCATTGCCTAAAGGCTCCAATCCAGATCAGAGCCCCATTGTGCAAGGTGCTGGCCTTACATAAGAGATAGGGCCTCCTTCTCTGAGGAACTTATACTCTAAATAGAGGGGAAATGACTTGTCCAGGGTCACACAGGAGGTCAGTGGCAGAACCAGGAAGAGAAGTCATGAGAAACACATGGAAGTACTCAGGGCATTGTACAGGGACAGATGATACCCGAAAATGCAAAGTTTGCATATAAAGATATGCTCAGAGTCAATTTGTAGCAGTAGGAAAAGAAAGTTTTGTATGTGATGGAAAACACAGTAGGCTAAGGCTAAAGAGTCTATACTACCCTGCTGAAAGCTACATCTGGCTCTTACCAGCAGCATGAAAGGTAATGTAGTGTGAGCAGGGGCGGCTCTATGTTTTTTGCCGCCCCAAACGCGGCAGTCAGGCGGCCTTCGGCGGTACGCCCGTGGGAGGTCCGCTGGTCGCATGGATTCGGCAGTGTTTCTGCGGGTGATCTTCCGGTCCTGCACCTTTGGAGTACCCACCGCTGAATTACCACCGAACCCGCAGGACCGCTGGACCTCCCGCAGGCACGCCGCCGAAAGCGGCCTGTCTGCCGCCCTCCCAGGGACCAGCACGCCGCCCCACGCGGCATGCCGCCCCAGGCACGTGCTTGCTGAGCTGGTGCCTGGAGCTGCCTCTGAGTGTGAGGACTTTGAATGTTGGACTGGATGGGACATGGTTGAGAGGAAGGGAAGTTACTCCCAAAAAGAAAGAAAATGTTTACTTTAGCCACATCATTATCACAATGAAAACCATCCATGGAGGTTCTGCTTTAAAAAGTGGGCACCTATTACCACATTTAGCGTATTTGCTTTGCATCTGATAATATTTAAGGACAGGGAAGCCATTACATTAGGAAAAATTGAAGGACAATTAATTGAAATACAAAATATATTATATGCACAATTAAATATAAAGAATTTGAGATCATTTACTCTTCTATTACATTATTTTTGCAATTTCTAAAGAACAGTGATGCTGTATATAATATTAACAATCTTAATGGTTCAATCAGGTACTTTAAACGCTTTATATTTTCCACTATTATGGTTATTATGACCATTACAGCATAGTGATATGATTAGTATAGTAAATACCCATAGTTTTTTTCAAGAGATCTTCATCAGTTTCTGAGTATTGAAAGATAGTTATTCCAACATATCCTATTATCAAATACTCATTGCACCAAGCTAGTATCATCTTTAGACTTGAAGCAATTTTATTGTAATCTCAGTGGCATTTGGCTATCAGCAAGAGGGGGCCAAAACGGACTGTAATCATTTTGCACAGAGTAAGGACAGGTCTAGCAGAAAATGTTTAATTCTAGGTGAAGGCTCCTGCAGAATCAGTAAAGGGCACATGCTAATAAGGAAACCGAAGAAAGGCACTGGTGATGACATGCTCACTGAAAACAGCAAGCTCAGCAGATACAGTGCAGCTAATAGACCCATTACTGCCACATGTCAAACTATGAAAGATACCAAAGGACAGAGTCTTCACAATGAAAGAAAAAACAGAGTACATGCATATTATAGCTGGAAAAGCTTTAGAGGCAGAACACAGCAAGGGTAACAGAGTTATCAAATACATGAATAAAAATATGCCAAGAAGCTTGCTCAGTAGAAAGAGCAATTTCCCCTTTTTAATTCTCTGTACATACCACATGCTGTAGCCCTACCAGTCATTGTATTAATTTTCAGTTTGAAACTAATTTCCAGCAAAGCATTGCTTGTCTTCTGCTGATGGCAGCAGGTTTATGGGGTTTTTAACTTCAGTATATGATAGAGTCTGCAAGTGAAATTCAAAGCACTGCACATCAAGATGACTACAAGGCATGAAAAGCATCCAGATGCTTTTACTGAGAATTAATTTTCCACACTATGATTAAAGGCTTTTGCTACCACTGGCAAAGTGAGGGTCAACTTGTCTCTTTCTAAAACTGGGAGTCTGTCCAGGAACACAGGGAATCTGAAATCTTCTGAGAATGCCTGTGATATGCTAACAAGCAGTTCTATTCTATTCTATATAGGTTTTTATATCATGCTCATCACAGTAGTATCTGAATGCCCTTCAGTAGTGTGTTAAGGCACGTGACTGCACACATCTATCATGTGCTGTTTGTTCTCTCATCCTCTCCCCAGGGGAGAAGCTTGTGCAGTGAAGTGTCTTATTTTGGTACTGTAACAGGCACATACTCACACATACACACCCCCTCTTGTTCTGTGATCATATTAGAAAGTACAGGTCAGAAATGTGCCTTACACTTGAAGCCCTTAGTTCCTGAGGGAGTTTATTCCACCATCTTGGACCACCCTCAGAAAAAAATGTCTCCTGTACAAACGATCTGTACTCTTAATGTAGAGCATTCCATTGTGCCAGAGGAGTGTAGTTGTCAACTATGCTTCTGAGTCCAGGCCATGGAGCTCTTTGAGGATAAGGAATGAAACCTTGAGCTTGGTTCGATAGTCTATGGGAAGTCTGTGTAGAGAGCAGAGGACAAGTCTGATATGTTCACAGTAGCTTGTGTTGCTGAGGAGATGCGCTGTGGACTTTGGTACTAGTTGGAGTTTCCTAAGTGCTGAAGGCGTCATGCCCAAGTATGTTGCATTGTTGTAATCCAGCTCTCCGAGAGGTGATGAAGGCACAAATAATTGAGGACAGGTCTTCATCCACCAGAACAGGACAGAGTTTCCTAGCCAAGATGAGATGGTAGAGAGATTTGCTCTCAGATGCTACTATATGACAGTACTCCAAGAACATGGATTAAAATGACCAATTGTGGGGTGGGTGCCTCTTCAACCAGCAGAGGCATCACCATGTCTGCAAGCTCTTCAGAATACTTACCGCTACCCACCAGCATCACCTCGTTCTTGCTTGGGTTCAGCTTCAGCCACCTGTTCTTCATCCAACCGCTGAACACATGCAAGCATGGGACCAACTTGGTGATAGTGGTGTGGTCGCATGTGGTGAAGGATAGGTAGTTGGTGTATCACTTGCATATCACTGGTACTTGAGACCATTTTGTCTGACCAGATCATCTAGTGGTTGCATGCAGATGTAAAAAGAATTGGTTTTTATGGAACTCCACAATTGTGTGGTGGAGATTCAGTTTCCCATCACTACTCTTTTGGGTGATTCCCTCCAAGAAGGACTCTAGCCATTTTAGTGCATACCCTGAGACAAAAAACCTAACTATTTTAAGATGGAGTTTGATAAATTTATGAATGGGATTATATGATGTGGTTGCCTGAGATAGCAGGGGACTGGACTCAGTGACCCAGGGGGTCCCTTCCAGTCCTATATCCCTAAATCATTCAGGATGAACTGCATTATCTGGTAGAATGGGAAACAGAATCCAAACTGACCTTTTTCTATGAACACATTTTTTCCATGCAAAATTGCTGCTGTACAAATAACTTAATGATATACCCCATGTATATAATTTTACACTTACATGTTCTGTGGCACCACAGAAAAATATAACAACAGAAAACATTCATAACTTGTGACTTCATCATTTAGTTAGCAGAGCTCTTATTTGAGTCATTAATTTCAGTCAAATAAAGCTAAGAAATATGAGATGCCAGCATAGTAAATGTCTAACTTCCTGCTCTTTGCAGATGTAATGCTTATGATGGTACTATGGCCATACTACAAAGACTTTAATTAATCAGAACTGGTCATAAAGCAAGGGCCTGATCCATTGCCCATTGACATCTTTGGGAGTATTTCAACTGACTTCAGTGGGCAATGCATCAGGCCCTGGGTGAGGAGCTAAATTTATGAACCAGATTTACAAAGCTGATTCTGTAATCCAAGGTGTATTATATATTCCTAATATTTTGATATTTCAGCCATTCTTATCAACAGTTGATGAAATGTTTTGAAGTGATTTTTGTTTAAATCATCAGCATATCTATTTCTTAATTTATCAATTAATAAAATCTGAACATCAGAGAATGGCTCATAAGTCTGTGAATGAGGCCTCTGGGATACACATTTCATCTTGCTCAGGTTTCCTATTCTTGTTACATTAGTATTCAGCAACTATTTCAACAGGATGTCCCTAGACATTGCAATTTTGTGCACACATTTTTTCCCTTCTTTAGCCACCTGCCAGAAGTTAACAATCATTATAGCATGTGAGTCAACTGCAGATTGCACTATGTCCATTAATGGGGATTATTTGTCATGAAAGTTTCAGGACATAAAGAAAAAACTGCCACATGAGCCACATTCATAAAGAGCAGCAATAGTAAGCATATTTCAAAGAGCTGGGTCATGCACATCCATGAGCCTTCCTCTTTACCCTCTTTACCTTTTATACTCTCCTCTTTATTTTAGCCTTACAGACAAGTAATGACCTATAACCTGGTTCAGATTATTGAGTCATCCTGAACAGAACTTTGTAGAACTGTAAAGTGATCTTTAGAATTTGGGGCATGTTACTCATATGAAAAATCTTTTCTCATGTAGATAGACTCATTGAAGTCAAGGGAGCTACTTGCGTGAAGAAAAACTACTTTCCTCAGCAAGGCTTGCAGGATCAGGCCCTTGTTTTGCATGCTGTCACATAGGAAGATAAACGGGGAATATGTATGTCTGCATAGGGTATATGTCGAATATACAAGATGTATTCCAGTGTAGTCCAATATGTGGTAATTATATTCTGTGTGCCCAAATTCCCCGTTGTTTCAACTGTGGTCTTATTGATGAGATATACACTTTTTGTGTCATACAGTTATGTAATCTTATTGCACATGGTTTTATAAAGGTCACCTTTCACTACAGGGGTGTCTGCATTTCTCTGATGTATCAACAGATATGCTTTGTATATCATTTTGTTAAATAAAGTGTTCTACTGAAGGATCATAAGTCACCCAGATTTACCTAACTCCTGTTAATCAATGCTACCAGTTATTCAGTTAATTACCTCATGTTTTTTAGAGTGACTTATCTGCTCCTGTGATTTGCAAGAGTGAGGTTCTGATCCTGCAGGGACAGAAACAAAGGGGATGACATGAACTTATGGCTTCCCCAAAGCTGGCCTGCTAAGCAGAAAATGGAGATGCCAGAGAATTTTAGTTCAATGGAGCTTAGGAATTTTGCAGAGAGAAATGCTGATGCTCCCACTGCTGAGCCTACCCTCAGGCCAACTCTCTACAATCAGTGTGACTGCTGCTGGAATACTGCGTTCAGTTCTGGTGTCCACAATTCAAGAAGGATATTGATAAAGTGGAAAGGGTTCAAAGAAGAGCCACGAGAACAAATAAAGGATTCAAAAGTATTTTCTTATTAGGGACAGAGTCAAGGAGTTCAATCTATTTAGCTTAACAAAGAGAAGGTTAACGGGGTGACTTGATTACAGACTATAAGCATCTACATAGGTAAAAACTATTTAACAGTGGGATCTTCAACCTAGTAGAGAAAGATATAACACAATTCAATGGCTGGAAGTTGAATCTAGATAAATTCAAATGGAAATAAGGCATAAATTGATAACAGTGAGGGTAATTAACCACTGGAACAATTTGCCAACGGTTGTGATGGATTGTCCTTTTTAATTCAAGATTGCACGTTCTTCTAAAATATATGTTCTATTAATTATTTTGGGAAAGTTCTAGGGTCTGTGTTACACAGGAAGTTGGACTAGATTATCACAATGGTCCCTTCTGGCCTTGGAATCTATGAAAGTATGAATCACAGTTATTAGCACCTCATGCTTTACACAGACTTAATGTGTCCTTACAATTTTCTGCTAATTTGTAGCATCTCAATATATAAATACTATTGTATATAAAGGGTAAATCCTGTTGTTGCCATCTGCATAAAATGTGCAGTATGAAGATATGCTTCTGAACTGGTGCTGTGGCCAGGGCAGGTGCAAGGATGTTTTGTGCCCTAGGCGAAACTTCCACCTTGCGCGCACCCTCCCTCCCTCCCTCCCCAAGCCCTGCGGCAGCTCCCCACCCCCCCGCCCTGAGGCACCCCCCCCCCCGTGGCAGCTCCCACCCTCCCCACCCTGAGGTGCCCCCCCCCCTGCGGTAGCTCCACACCCTCCTCACCCGAGCTCACCTCTGCTCCGCCCCCTCCCCGAGCCCTGCAGCAGCTCCCCACCCCCCTCTGCCCTGAGGCACCCCCCCGTGGCAGCTCCCCCCCAGCCCGGGGAGCCGTGCAGCAGCTCCCTGCCCCAGCTCACCTCTGCTCTGCCTCCTCCCCAAGCACGCCATCGCTGCTCCACTTCTCCCGCCTCCCAGGCTTGCGGCACCAATCAGCTGTTTGGCGTCACAAGCCTGGGACGGAGAGAAGCAGAGCGGGGCAGCATGCTCAGGGGAGGAGGCAGAGCAGAGTTCCCCTGCGTGATGCCCCCCCTTACTTGCTGCAGGTGGCCCTCCCTGAACCCCCCTGCCCCAGCTCCCTCCGCCTAAATGCTGACAACGACCGGGGCAGCCAAAGATCCAGCCACGTGGTCGCCGCCGAGGAAAATGCTAATGCCCAAGGGACCGCCTAGGTCGCCTAGTTGGTTGCACCGGCCCTGGCTGTGGCATGTGGCTGCAGGGGAAGAATAGCATAACTTGCCATGCACTTCTTTTTGCCTTTTTTGAGTGTGGACTGCAGAGCGAGACTATTGATGAGATATTCACCATGCATGGAACTGTTGTTAAGTTTCAAACACTTTTCCTGCCAATTTGCTATCACTTATGCAAAATCAGAAATTAAATATGGAGAGAAGGGGCATGCACACGAATTTAAATTTGAATATTTTTGGAAGAGCACCTTAAACACACACAAATGAAAAGTTTGTGTGACAGCCCCTCCCACATTTCTTGGGACGCCTCTGGCAAGGACACCTAGCAGTGAGGAGGCAGCAGCTCCCCGTGGCAGCAGCACTCTCCGTGTTCCTGCAGCCCGGGCAGGGAGGAAGCAGTACCAGAGGCTGGCTCCTGGCTATGATGATGGTTTATAATGATTTTAAACCAGTCTCTGAGAAACTGAATGTCACGGGTTCATTTGTGGCGCTTCAGCCGCACACCTGCCTTAGGAGTGGTGAAAAGGTCCACTGCTCCAATGGACTTTTTTGGGGGAATGAAGCTGCTCAGCCAACTTTCTAAGGGTGCAGCATCCTCTCCAGCCCTTGCTCAGGGCTGCCTCGGCTGGCTGGTGTGGAGGGAAGCAGGGTGCTATATAGATTAAGGTTTTCCTGCTCCTTGATCATAAAGACTCTGGCCTTGTCTACACACAAAAGTTGTATCTCTTTCACTATGCCAGGATAGTAAAAGCAGGAGGTCCAGTTATACTGGTATTCAAGTGCAATACCAGTATAGCATATACCCACATGTGATGGGGAATAAATTATAGTGATATAGGGTCCCTTCAGACTAGTATAACTGAAGCCACACTAGGATATGTTTTAGTATACTTATATCAGTTAAAAAAAAATCACATCCCTAACCAAAATAGATATATCGGTACTAAGTCTGTGTATTAACCAGGCACGAGTATCCAGCCTCCATGCAAAGTTGCAAGATGGGAAAAGCATCCTCACACCCTTAGCCCCATTCCACTACTGCACAATGAAGCAGAGCTGGGCACAAGGAAGCCTGTTGTAAAGAATATATTGTTGTCACACTGTATATTGTTAGTACAACTACATTAAATGGTTAGTACAATCAGAGGTCGAGAGAGAACTGGAAATAGTCCTTCAAAACAGCTAAAATGTAAAAACTTCACTTTTGATTTCATAGGAAGAGAATCTCTCCTGCTTTTCTGTAAAATCATGTTTCACTCACAGTTGCTGAAGAGCTGCAGACAAGAGCTGCTCACCTCAATATGTACATGAAAGAACAAAAATGCTTTTGACCAAGAGCCGTAAAACCAAACACACAAGGGATTCTTTTTTAGAACAGTATATGACTAAATAAGCACATCGGTCATAGTTAAGAGTTAGTTAAGAATAGTTGTGCATCTGCTTTTTCATGCCACATAATACATGCATTCAAGGTGGTTTAAAAGCTATTTAATAGTACAGAATTTTTAAAACAATGTATTGTACAGCTGACTTTTTCTAGTTAAGTAACTAATTAGGGGGCTTTTTTGTGTGTTGAAAATTAAATGATCAGTGTTAACCAAAGCAAAAGATTTTGTAACCAACATTAACCTAATTATGCACGGAACAATTATAACATAACACCCTCATCCACTTAATGGTAGGGACATACAATTTGAAGATGAATCATTTCACTAGTCCTTAGTTTAAAAAATGTCAAAGAATTCTATTTTTACTTTGCCTATTTCAATTTCCTCTAATGTTCTGAAGCTATCATGCAGCCACAAAGTCATCTGCACTTAATTAATCATATACTCCACCCCAACATCATCAGAGCCCCAAGAGAATTCCAAAAATATACTGCTGAGTTACTACTTCAACTAATACACTTAATTTAACATTCTTTGTAAAAGCACTAATAACAAAATGGCATTTGGCAACATTCGCCACTCAGATCTGCATTGCATATCTTGCCTGGATGTTCTGCACACCCATGGAAACTTATGCTCATATAAAAAGGGCAGAATTACAGAACCAAGTTTTGGTGCATGGACCTGAGTGGGAGAATTTTGCTATACATTATTTTAATAGCTGAGATTATTTTCTTTTCATCCAAAGACAATAAAGTATAGAGCTAGTATTATGAATCAGTATATTGTCTATCTTTCCAAATTCTGTTACCAAACATTGGCATATAAAATTGTTTAATTATACAATACAGCACAAGGCCTTGATTCCACATTTTGATTGGCTTCATATGTCACTTAGCATTCCACCCAAGCCAGTTCTAGAAAAGAATGATCAGTCTGGGAAAATCATATATATATATATATATATATATATATCTTTTGATGGGTAAAAAAACATGTAAATATTAAATTAATCATTTTTATTTTCCCTGACCATTCAGGAAAACTGTGAAGATGAAACATTCAAATATGATGCAAAAATGATTATTAAAGAAAAAAGATTCAAATACAGTATATATTATTCAGGTTATTGCCATCCTAAAGGACTACCAATGAGCCATAGTTCAAGCAAGAATTCATCAGTTCAGTCTTTGCCCCCAAACTCCACAACTTCTCTGCAAGAAGATGCTACCACCAAACCCCTAGTTTCAGTTGTTGAGATAAAGCCATATGTTAGGGCTAACAAAAGTTAGGTTAACTTTATTAGTGAAATTGTTTTTTATTGGATAGCAAAGTGTTACTGTAACTTAAGGTTAATTAACAACTTTGCTTGTTAAATCCTGTATGGCTAGACAATCTGCTCCCAGGGAAGAGGTGTACGATGGCTAGGGTGAAAGACAGAGACTGGGGGATTTAGCATGAATTTAAATAGTCATTTTTATTAATCTGCCTGTCTCAAACCACTCTTTAAGTTAATGGGTTAAAAGACATGACAAAAATAAAGAATCTTCAACTGGCTTCTTTAAGTAATTGAATTACAGCTACTTCAAGTTATGGAATTTCATAATACTTGGAAAGATCATTTACTTTTGTTCATTCATATTTTCTTTAGTTTACATATGACAAAACAAACAGCAGCTACCTACCTTTTACAAACTTGCATTCACCATCAGTTAACTGTCAGAATTATCTAAACCAAATAGATAAGAGTCACCTATTCATTTTGAAAATAATTAACCTTTATTTCAGTCCACTGAGAGAACAATGTCCACTACCAGAAATGGCCTCACATTTATAAAATCTCTTTTGGACAAGCTTTACAAGAGGGGCACTACAGAAGAAACTAAACGAACAGCCTCTTCGTTGTCTTTTGTTTTGTCTATTATTATTTTTTTGGTTCCCTTACTTTACTAAGCCATGACATCACCTATAACATGGTAAGAAACTTTATGTTACAATTCATAACATAATTCACCTGCCTGATCTTTGTTTTTAAAGATCAAATTTTGGGATACACATCCACAAGATGCTTCTTTGTATAGTGCTTAGCATAATGGGGCTCTGGTCTATGATTTGGTGTAACAATAATAATAATAATTAATTAATAATTAATAATAGTAGGTGGGTGAAACCTTATTATGGATTGAGTTAAAACCCCATTGAGATTGATAGGTGTGAACTCACCCTTCAGTTAACACAGCTGTAAGCAAAAGTTCCCAGCTAAAACAAAAGAATTGCATGAACCCACCCATGAGCTTTTGGCTAAGTATTGTTTTGGGGTAGGGAAGTGTTGAGGGGTGGAGGAAAAGAGAACACACAGCAACTGAGAACAGGCAAGAAGAGAGAGAGAGAGAGAGAGAGAGAGAGAGAGAGAGAGAGAAGAGCTATGTCTACACTACACACCTTTTAGCGACACAACTATGTGGCTACAGCCATGCCACTAAAAGGTGTGCAGACTTGCTGCTCTTTGTTGGTGGGAGAGCTCTCCTGCTGACAAAACACTGTCCACACTGGCGCTTTTTGATGGTAAAACTATTGTTATTTGCGGTGTGTATTTTTTTCACACCCCTGAATAACAAAAGTTTTACTGACGAAAGTGCAGTGTAGACAAAGCCGAAAAAAGGCAAGAAAGAGGAGCATAGTGAGTATAGTGTGACTCTGGAAAAAGCTATATATAGAGAGAGCTTTGGGGTTTGGTGTTAACTGAAGAGGTTTGGGGCTGTACACTAAGAAATGGTTCCTTGTGATTTTTGGTTCCTTCTGCATTCAGAGACACAGGACTTCGTACATTCCTTGTAATTAAATTCAACTGCATCAAAGAAAAAAATAAATTCCATCAATTTCTACCTCTAGCTGGAACATCCCCCAAACTTTCACTAACTTATTGGGTCAAAAAGGGGCAACATTGGTATCATAAGTGGGATCCAATTTCCAAGGAGAGAAACTGTAAGTTGGTACATGATGGAACAAATAGGGAGATGCTTGTTAAGTTAAAATGGCCAGCAGAATTTAAAGAATGACCTAAAAATGATCTAAAACAAGAACTGGAGGTTTCCCAAAAAGGATTCAGAGAGGCAGGCTGAGATGAAATCTTTACAGGGGGGAGGGATAGCTCAGTGGTTTGAGCATTGGCCTGCTAAACCCAGTGTTGTGAGTTCAGTCCTTAAAGGGGCCATTGGGTGCATCTGGCTTCCCCCCGTCCTTTCACCACTGAAGGAGTGGCCAGATAATTGGCTGCAGTTGCCACATGAGGGAAATGGCTGGACAGTGGACTGCAGTTCCCCCGGAAGGGAGAAGAACAGAGCGTGATATGGTCGGAGGGCTGTGTCATGAAGAGGACACCACAGTCCTGGGAGCAACATGGGTCCTGGCACAAAAGTGATGGCAGCAAGACACCATCAGAAGAGGGCACACTGGCTAGCAGAGCTAATCCCTGGGACAGCCAGCAGGAGGCACCGCAGTGGTGAGTGAACCCTATCACACCTGTTGCAAAGTTTGGTGAAGATCATAGAAGATTAGGGTTGGAAGAGACCTCAGGAGGTCATCTACTCCAACACCCCGCTTAAAGCAGGACCAATCCCAGCCACGGCTTTGTCAAGCTGGGCCTTAAAAACCTCTAAGAATGAAAATTCCACCACCTCCCTAGGTAACCCATTCCAGTGCTTCACCACACTCCTAGTGAAATAGTGTTTCCTAATATCCAACCTAGACCTCCCCCACTGCAACTTGAGATCATTGCTTATTGTTCTGTCATCTGCCACCACTGAAAACAGCCTAGCTCCATCCTCTTTGGAATCCCGCTTCAGATAGTTGAAGGTTGCTATCAAATCCCCCCTCACTCTTCTCTTCTGCAGACTAAATATGCCCAGTTCCCTCAGCCTCTCCTCATAATTTATGTGCCCCAGCCCCCTAATCATTTTGTTGCCCTCTTCTGGACTCTCTCCAAATTGTCCACATCCTTTCTGTAGTGGGGGACCCAAAACTGGATGCAAAACTCCAGCTGTGGCCTCACCAGTGCCGAATAGATGGGAATAATCACTTCCCTCAATCTGCTGGCAATGCTCCTACTAATGCAGCCCAATATGCCATTAGGCTTCTTGGCAACAAGGGCACACTGTTGACTTATATCCAGCTTCTTGTCCACAATAATCTCCAGGTCCTTTTCTGCAGAACTGCTGCTTAGTCAGTCGTTCCCCAATCTGTAACTGTGCATGGCATTCTTCCATCCGAAGTGCAGGACTCTACACTTGTCCTTGCTGAACCTCATCAGATTTCTTTTGATCCAATCCTCCAATTTGTCTAGGTCACTCTGAACCCTATCCCTACCCTCCAGCACATCTACCTCTCCCCCCAATATAGTGTCATCCGCAGACTTGCTGAGAGTGCAATCCATCCCATCATCCAGATCATTAATGAAGATGTTGAACAAAACTGGCCCCAGGACAGATCCCTGTGGCACTCTGCTTGATACCTACTGCCACCTAGATATTGAGTCATTGATCACTACCTGTTGAGCCTATCTAGCCAGCTTTCTAGTCACCTTATCAGGGCCGGCTCTAGCTTTTTTGCTGCCCCAAGCAGCAAAAAAAAGCGCCGCCCCCCCCCCAGCCGAGCGCCGTGCCGCCCCCCCCCCCAGCCGAGCGCCACCGGAACCCCCCCCCAGAGCACCGCCCCCCGTGTCACCCCCCTGCCGAGCACCGTGCGCCATGCGCCGGAGTCCACCACCCCCCGCGCTGTTAAATTCCACTGTTAAGCTTCTGTGATAGGAAATATATCAGCACAACAAACTCCAGCTTCACTCATCTCCATCAATTATTATTCTCATTTAGCAGTTTCCCTTGACTCTGGTTTAGAGGGCTGAGTGGGGAGTGTAGGCCAAGGACACTAAAATAATTCATATTTTAAGGGCTTAAGTGGAACTCATACTGTATAGCCCTTTGGTGAGCCCTCTGCACAGGGGTGAATTTTGCTCTTAATGTCACACAAACTCCTTATGATCCAAAGAAGGATATATAATATGTTCCTATTCAAACTCTAAGCTCTAAAATTAGCCAGACCTCACTAAGGGTCATGTATTTGAGGATTTCTTCTGGGTGAACATTTTGTGGAAAATAGAGCTTCCCATTTACATGCAAATCAAGTAAAATTGTTTCCAAAAGTAAACATTAAAAATGACACTTTCCTTAAAAAAAAAAAAAAAAAAGAATATCAAGTGAGTTCTATTAGTTTTTCATTCAACATTTCTGCTGAAAAAAACCTAAAAATACCACATATTTTTTTCCTCACTGTCACAAAACATAAAAACAGCTGAAGGATTTTTTTCTCAAACTTGAAAAAAAAAAATCTTAGGACAGAAACCAAGAATGGAAAGTCATGAGAATGTGTCATCATAACTTACAATGTTTTACAACCTTAACTGTAATGTTACTAGAAGATGACCTCTAGATGTATACACATGTACAGTCCCACACATACATGCTCAACCATATGTATGAGTGCAAGTATATATATATATATACTCAATTTAAAAAAAAATCCCTCAAATATTGAAAATAGCCATGACTCATTTTCACAGTGGTTTCTAAGCTCATAAAACTAAAAGAGAAGCCAACTCTACTGTGATGAACATAAGCAGTTACAAACTGTCTGATTTCAAGTGAAAATCTAACATAGAAAATGAGAGTTTCTTAATCAGACAAAGGATACCGTAGGTACGAAAAAGTAGAGGCACCATTATTTTCAGAGCAGAAGGGGGAGAGTAGATGAAGCTACTACTGTATTTCACACACACAAAAATGCAATGAAGGGTAAAATGAACTAAAGGAGACTGTGATTAAATGAGGAGGTAGTAGGAATCAGTGTGGTTGGAAGATATTTTCTCAGGATATGTAGGAAAGAAAAGCTGCAGGAAAATTAATGTAGACTTGATGAAGCAAGGAGCTTTTCAGTACATGTTAAATTAAGTATTAATTCTTCTTGCTTAATCTTCTTGCAAATTTCAATGGCTCATGTTTTCCTTGAAACTGAGATCTGTGTCACTACCCCTTTAACAATGTAGTTTATGTCTCTTTAGTAAAATCTGCATATCTGTTATTACAATTCCGAATCCTCAAAATCGTATTTAAATATATATCCTTACTTAAACAGGAAGCATTTTACACTCTTCCTTTTTGATTTGGGTCAAACTTTCATTCTACAATTTACTGCCAAAAATCAGCTTCTTTTTACAGACTAAAGACTATTCTAAATGAATTTACATTTTAATGTGTTAAACCCAGAGGATAAACAAAAACTAATCATTCCACACCTATCCTAATGTTTATTTAAGTTATGTACAGTGGAGGAAAGATTTATCAATGTAAAACAGCATTTTATTTTCACAATATTACAATTAGTATTAGTACATGCTGTATTTATTAACTTCGCTGTTTCATTACCACATTTTTGTTTTCTAATTAAAATTTTTATTACATTTATGACAATTAGAGAATTTAATATGTGCATGTTTACTCAGTTTAAGAAATAAGATCATTTATTTCCCTGTAATTCAGCAGTTTATAAAAATAAGTAAGGCACCAGTAGTTAAGAATGTGCTGAATTTAAGCAAGTGAACTGTTCCACTGAAGTCAACTGGATTACTCAATGCTTAAAGTTAAATGCAAGATTAAGTGTTTTGCTAGATCAAAGCCAAAGAACACAATCTTTAATGTAATTCCTGCACATTCAGGGTCTGATTCAAAGCCCTTGGAAGGCAATAGGAGGCTACAAATCAGGACTCAAGTTAAATGGGAAATATCTACCCACTTACATGTAATATCTATTATTGTGAATAAAGTAAGTTCAATTTCTTAATTGTTAAAATTTAATTATTCAGGCCTTTTTCAGCAAACTTTTAGATCAACTCAGCCTCTAGCCAAGCCAGATAATTAGCCTTGTTCTTGCCCTTAAATGACTTAATTCTTTATTTTGTTTACCATCACTCACCGGCAAGGAGGGAGAGAACTGGTCCTTGCATGGAGTTTATATAGAGATAATTACACAGTGCAAGGAACTTCCCCCTCTGCCCTCTCCACAATGACTAAAAACAAGGGAGCACAGGGACTACTCCCTCCATGGGTCTCCTGGAGTACAACTGCAGCATGGGCCTGCCTCCCCTTAGCAATGGCCTGTGTATCTGGTCAAACTCAGGAAAGCAGGCAGCACTATCCACAGAGATGGTGCTAAAACAACGAGGAATCCTTGTGGCACCTTAGAGACTAAAAAATGTATTTGGGCATAAGCTTTTGTGGGCTAGAACCTACTTTATCAGATACATGAACTGGAAAATACAGGAGCAGGTATAAATACATGAAAGGATGGGAGTTGCCTTACCAAGTATGAGGTCAATCTAACGAGACAATTCACTTAACAGTAGGATACCAAGGGAGGAAAGATAACTTTTGAAGTGGTAATGAGAGTGGTCTATTTCAGACAGTTGACAAGAAGGTGTGAGAAGGGGGAAATTAGTATTGGGGAAAATAGGTTTAGGTTTTGTAATGACCCAACCACTCCCAGTCTTCATTCAAGCCTAATCTGATGGTGTCCAGTTTGCAAATTAATTCCACTTCTGCAGTTTCACATTGGAGTCTGTTTTTGAAGTCTTTTTGTTGAAAAATTGCCACTTTTAGGTTTGTTATTGAGTGACCAGAGAGATTGAGGTGTTCTCCTACTGGTTTTTGATTCCTGATTTCAGATTCATGTCCATTTATTCTTTTGCATAGAGACTGTCCGGTCTGGCCAATGTACATGGCAGAGGGGCATTTCTGGCACATGATGGCATATATCACATTGGTAGATGTGCAGGTGAACAAGCCCCTGATGGGGTGTCTGGTGTGATTAGGTCCTATAATGGTGTCCCTTGAATAGATATGTGGACAGAGTTGGCACTGGGGTTTGTTGCAGGGTTTGGTTCCTGGGTTGGTGTTTTTGTTGTGTGGTGTGTGGTTGCTGTTGAGTATTTGCTTCACTCCCCCTGTGTGCTAGGAACCTTGGAGAGGGATTGGCTTACTTTTTGATATCAATGGAAATATTACCCATCTCTGAGGTGTGTAATTGGACCTTTAGTCCACCTTCCCCTGTCCCAATCCAAACAAGCTGGTAACAATTGAAAAGTAGAATACAAAGTACAATACAAAATTGTTTTAAATAGCCTCTTAACACTCAAAATATCCTAAATTACAGTGAAAAGCAATGAATTAGCTGCCTGTGACAATGGAGGGAAAAATTATATATGACACTCAATAAATGGGTGCTCAACAATAGCTAGCCCTGGGACAAGCATGTCTTTTAAGAGAGGGAATACTGTTAAGGCACAGGATTAATCATAAATCTTCTTGAAAAGTGACATAGGACCCTTGGCTTCCACCTAAACCGGGATAAACTAGAAGGGTTCTCAGTGTAACAGGTCACCATGTAATGAACTGCTACACTTCTCATGGGGCAACACACCTATAGTTCTGCACTACAGTTTCATCATTAGGCAGCTGAGTCCAGGTATAAAAAAAAACAATCGACAGACCAAACCACAGAGAAGAGTGCTACTAACTGAAACATACACAACAGTGTAGTGTCTGTAGGTCACAATATATTACAATGCAGATTGCCTGAAAAATCTCAAATCTCTTGCTACAAGTCTTTTGCTTCTCTGCTTTCCAGTGTATGTAAGATGGGCCACATTGATGGTATGAGCTGGACTGAAATAAGCATGAGAAAAGAGAACAGAGATGTCAGAAATCAAGGAAAGTCTCTCTGATACTGAGTCATAAACACCGCTATAGTCTTACAGGAAAAGTGACAGGTTTGCTGTAAATGTCTGTCAAGAATCTGCCAAAAACACATTTCTGAATCTCGCGTGATGGTCAAATATGCATTGTCAAACTTCTGTTAGTTCTTGGCTGCTGTGACTGTAATTGCAAACTGGTTCTCTAATGGGCTTTTGTTTTTGTCCCGTGCTCCACACAATCCTGCTACAGATACAATAAGGATATTATTCTAAATCTATATTTGCTATCCTATTTTTTCTTCCACACCCTGTGAAAAGTCTACACCCAGTAAAAGAGTCAGCAAAGATTACAAACCACCAGACTATTTACTAACTCCTTTACTAACATATACAATTTGTGTTTTGACTCAGTCACCTTGACTCCATTTCGAGCTATTTATTTATTTTTTTGCCATTGGCTTGCCTTCCTAAGAGTGCTGTGGGCATACCACACCATAACTTGGTAACCATATATTCCTGATAAGTTGTATTAGTACCCTTTGCTACAGAAAATTATCTTGAACTCTGTTCCTTTCCCTGCTTCAGTTTTCTGTTCTGAAACATAGGTATGGAGAGACATGAACAAATGTAAAAGTACATGTAGCGGGGCTATCAAAGTGGAGGGGCTTCCTGTAAAAAGATGACATTTGTGGTGTCACACAAATGTCCCATCTAAATCTGTTTTGGATTGAAAAGTAATATAGTACAGTGGTTCTCAAACTGGGGTCCACAAACGCCCTGGGGGTCCATGAGGGCACTACAGGGGGTCCGCGAGTCCTCCCTCCCAGTGCCTCCTGCATGCCACTGAACAGCTGTTCAGCAGTGTGCAGGAACTGCTGGGAAGGAGAGGGGACAGGACACACTTGGGGGAGGGGCGGAAAGAGGCGGGGAAGAGGAGGGGTAGAGGTGGAGTGGGGGTGGGGCCTTGGGGGGAAGAGTGGAGTGGAGGCATGGACTAGGGTTGAGCACCCCTGGGAAATATTAGAAGTCAGCTTGGGGGTCCGCTGCTATAATAAAAATTTGCTACATATTTTTGTGCATCCGATCACCATACAAGACATATAGAGATGGGGACAAAGCAATTTAATTTCAGTATACCTTTCATAAAACTGCACCTCCAACTGCATTAAAATAATTAATAACATAAAATTGCAGACTGCCCTGTATTTAGTGTAAAATTACAGAAAACAAGTCCTATGAAAGAGAGACTGAGACGTGGAAAGGCATATGTAACCCGCACACTTCCTGGGTGTGGTATTCTATCCCATCTAGTGGCACCAAGACCACTTAGAGAGAGATTAATGAGTCTGCTCTACAGTCTTAACTAAGATGGATATGGTTTTTAGCTCATGCAGTAGAGGGTCATGCATTTAGCTCGAGAGGGCCCAGGTTCGATCCTGCCCACTGACAACCAGGGTCTGTCGAGATTACATATAAACAAAAGGTATCAGAGGGGTAGCCATGTTAGTCTGAATCTGTAAAAAGCAACAGAGGGTCCTGTGGCACCTTTAAGACTAACAGAAGTATTGGGAGCATAAGCTTTCGTGGGTAAGAACCTCACTTCTTCAGATGCAAGTAATGGAAATCTCCAGAGGCAGGTATAAATCAGTATGGAGATAACGAGGTTAGTTCAATCAGGGAGGGTGAGGTGCTCTGCTAGCAGTTGAGGTGTGAACACCAAGGAAGGAGAAACTGCTTCTGTAGTTGGATAGCCATTCACAGTCTTTGTTTAATCCTGATCTGATGGTGTCATATTTGCAAATGAACTGGAGTCGGATATGACACCATCAGATCAGGTGTCCCCCCAGAAAAAGAAAGGCAGTTTCACACAGCCAGAGCTTCAAGAGAGAGAGCTATACATAGTCGGCATGACATTGTAGGAGGGACAAGGGTAGGTTCTAGAGGAGCTGGAAGGGGATAAAGAGAGTCAAGGTCTGTGAAGCAGGATGAACTAAATCTATGGAAGTCTTGACAATGTTTGGAAGTTGGAATGGGGATCCAGTGGATATGTCTGAGGATAAGGTGGATATTACATATCAGTAGCTATTGATGTTTGTGAGCAGATGGGAAGCAAGATTCCATACAGGCTGGCATAAGGGAATGTGTAGTTCAGATGAGAGGAGATGAAGACAAGGTTGAAGATATTATGAGAAATGGAATGGTAAATGTGGTTATAGGTAGTTTTTTCTGATACAGCAAACATGGAAAAAATAAGTTCAGAGTCAAAGAGAACACCAAAGTTCTAGTACAGTAGTGTTCAACCTTTTTTCATTTGCGGACTCTTAAAATGTCGAATGGAGGTCCGGATGCCTTTGGAAATGTTAGACACAGGTTGAAAACCACTGTTCTAATATGTAGCTGCAAACACAAGGTCTGAGTTGAGAAGGGAGATGGAATTTGTTTGAAGATGATCATTCACCATATCCAAGTGGAGCACTTTTTTTTCTTTGAGACATTTGGCTGAAGGAAACAGAAAAAACAACAATTCACTCAGTATAAAAAAAGTGACTAGAGACGAGTGTAAAACATTATACTCCATTGAGTATCAAAAGATAAAAGTGGCAATGCCTGGTTAAAGAAATAGACCTAATTTCAGACAACAAAGAAAAAAATATGTTCATGGGGTTAAGGGCATGATTCCCATCATGAATGACAAAATGGCTATCCATTCCAAAGACAGAGAGAATATACCTTTAATATTAAACTGCTGTATTAATTTTGAAATCAGGATACTACTGTTGATGCATAAGACAAGTTGATGTGTCTAGTCATATGGTATGGCTAAAGGGAGCAGGGAAGGAAAAAGAGATAAATTATATCTTGCATGTTCCAGGAGTGACATGAATAATTCCTTAATTTTATCTTTTATTTGTGAGGGACATCAACCATTTTAAGCAGCATCAGTGATGTTTTTACTAGTTAACTGCTTTAGATTCTTTAAATGGGGTGAATAATAATGGCAATTAATTGCTGATGAATGCCACATAATCAAAAGTCCTTTCATAATACCTCATTAGTATAAATTTCATTTGGACACCATCCATGATATCTTAAATTTGAGAGAGAAAATGTTGTGGATAATTTTAAATACCAAAATAATGAAAATAAACAGCTAGTTGTGAGGACAGTTGTTTACATGGATTTCTATTAATTTATGTAATTATTCTATATTGGTAATGAAGGCCACTGGGTGGTCTTGTTGAATGTCCTAGGGATGGGATGTCAAGAACTAGTGATCTCCAACAGTGGGCTCTGCCTCTAACTAGCTGTTGTGACATTGGACAAATCAATACATTTATCGATGTGTAAAATGAGAAAAATAATACTCATCTACAACACAGGGATGATTTGTGGATTCATTAGTTAATGCATGTACAGTTCTTTGAAAATATAAAGCACTAGAGAAGTTTATATAATACTGTTAATTATCTTCCAGAGCAGATCAGTCACATCTAGAGTCTGACATTCTTTAGGAAATGTTGCAAAGACTGCTTTGAGAAAGCCATTCCACCATAAGCGACATTCACAATATGAACACCTCCTTCTCTTCCCAAACCTCTTCCAACCAGGAATAAGCAGCCCTATACACCCACAGTAGAGGGAGCACAAGAACGGTTATTTGATGGGAATTTTATGCAGATGCATAAGACAGGAAGGAGTCATGTGTACCCCGTCACCCCAGCACACTGAGGCAAAGGTCCCTCACAATGTGCTCCTTACTGTTAGCTGGGGGTGCAATAAAGGTGGGGGGCCCTGCCCCCCAGTTGGTCCCTGATCATAGCTAGAAGTTTGGCTTGGCTGCCCCTCTGCCATAACAGAAGCAGGGCCAAATCTGAGATGTGCTGTGACCCAGTGCACAAAATCATGATGCCACTCACTCATTCTTGGGCTGGATCTGTTCAATATCTTCATCTATGATTTAGATAATGGCATAGAGAGTACACTTACAAAGTGTGTGGATTATACCAAGCTGGGAGGGATTGCAAGTGCTTTGGAGGACAGCATTAAAATTCAAAATTATCGGGACAAACTGGAGAAATGGTCTGAAGTAAATAGGGTGAAATTCAATAAGGACAAATGCAAATTACTCCATTTAGGAAGGAACAATCAATTGCACACATACAAAATGGGAAATGACTGCCTAGGAAGGAATACTGCGGAAAGGGATCTGGGGGTCAGAGTGGATCACAAGCTAAATATGAATCAACAGTGTAATACTGTTGCAAAAAAAAAAAAAAAAGCAAACATCATTCTGGGATGTATAAGCAGGAATATTGTAAGCAAGACACGAGAAGTAATTCTTTCTGCTCTACTCCGCGATGATTAGGCCTCAACTGGAGTATTGTGTCCAGTTCTGGGTGCCACATTTCAGGAAAGATGTGGACAAACTGGAGAAAGTCCAAAGAAAGTCCAAAGAAGAGCAACAAAAATGATTAAAGGTCTAGAAAACATGACCTATGAGGGAAGATTGAAAAAAATGGGTTTGTTTAGTCTGGAGAAGAGAAGATGGAGGTGGTACATGACAACAGTTTACAAAGAGGAGGAAGAAAAATTGTTCTTCTTAACCTCTTGAGGATTGGACAAAAAGCAATGGGCATAAAACTGCAGCAAGGACGTTAGGAAAAACTTCCTGTCAAGATGGTTAAGCACTGGAATAAATTGCCAAGGGAGGCTTTGAAATCTCCATTGTTGGAGATTTTTAAGAGCAGGTTAGACAAACACCTGTCAGGGATGGTCTAGACAATACTTAGACCTGCCATGAGTGCAGCTGACTGGACTAGATGACCACTCAAGGTCCCTTCCAGTCTTATGATTGTATGAGTCTATATTTGGTCTAATTGCCCCTCTTACAACCCTGTGAACCTGCTCTCCCCAACTTTGTAGTCCTTCCAGCACCCCTGAGCACCAGGAACCCCCAACACCCAGGAGCACGAGAGGATTGGATCTGGGATTTTGATGCTTCCTGAGGAAGCAAAGACACAGAAGGAGGATGGGGTCTGTTGCTCTCAGAACTGCCTGGCCACTAGTGGAGATGGTGCTCTTCTGAGTAAGAGCTCAGACTAGGGGTGGGGCAAGGAGACTGCAGGGCTAGGTGCAGGGGGGACAGCTCAAGACTGGGTGCACGGCAATGTGGGGGGAAGAGCACAGGGATGGGGTTAGAGCATCAGGAAGGGAGTATGTGTGGAGCTGAGTGCAGGGGGAAGAGCAGTGCAGATATAATGAGGGAGTCTGGGTGCACGGGGGGAGTGCAGGGGAGAGAGCTTTTCAATGGGTACGGGAGGGAGAGGTCCCAATCACAGTTCAGGGAAATTGCACCCACCTGGCTTCTTAACCATCATTGCTATTGGGAGAGACCAACCGAGGGTCTCTCTTCCTCATGACCAGGGTTTTCCCAGGCTGCACTGTTCCCTGCCTACTCTGTGATATTCCCAGCATGCCAGACAGCCTAAACAGCCAGGGTTCTGCACTTTGCTTTCTCTCCAGAGGCTACGTAGTTGCCCAAAGTTATGAGTTAACATACAGCCCTTTCTAAGGAAGCATTTTTATTCTTAAGGTGAAAGCATTCCAGGGGAAACATATTGTAATCAATAAAAGAACCTACAAGAATGCTGAAAAGCTTACCAGAAGTCATCTCAATTCCAACGTCAGGCTATGGAAGTTGTCAGTCCTTCCAACCCTTCCCTAAGAATTGCCCCCTCCCCTCATTGAACAGAAGGTCCAGTCCATTTGCTATATCAGAAAGAAGAGCCTGAGTCAGTTTTAACTCATATTATTTAACCAAAATTCCTTTCTTTGTCTGTTGGTCTCTGAAGAATCCAGTATGAAACAGTATTTCCACACCTTTCTTCAGGTAGCTCTCTAGAGGTGTTACAAGCTCTGTAAATTTGCCTAATCACTCCCCCACTGTTCTTAATTCCTCCCCCATGGAATTACATACAACACCTGCTCCCCAATGATACATAAAATTAATACAGTAAGATCTCCCCAAAACATTGCAGGAAATTGCCATAAATGTTACACTCTTCCACTGAAAATTCTGATTGCACTCCAAATGTTAGCCCCCTATTCAGCTGATGCTAGCCCTTTTCACTGTTGAGTTTCCCTTTCCTATGTAGTGGTAGATAATTGCTCAATATACAACAAAGAAAGAAGGAGGAAGGGTGTTGAACTGTAAACAAGCTTAATTTTATGCAGAAACAGTCTAGAAAACTTAACGGAGGACAAGAGCCAAATGGAAAGTAGCCAAATATTTTCCTTTAAGAATTAGCCCTTGGTAAAGCTAAGGAAAGAATTCAGAAGGGTTCTGATTGGGATCCATTGATAAAATTCTCAGCCATTACATGCCAACAGAGGGAAAGATAACACCTTTCACTGAGATGTCCTCAACTTTTCTTCCCACCAAATCCATGCTAAATAGATACAAAAGCCAGAATCTTAACTGAATGCAATTTCTCCCGTCTAGGATTTGTGAAGCTTATTCCTCTAAAAATTGATTTAGTCCAGAATCATATTCCATTGCTTTCTTTATTCTACTAATGTAATTGATTATTAATATCAGGAATTTGCAGATTTATTTTATCAGGATTGTGTACAAACACTGTATGTGCCATATACCAGCTGCCTTTTCTCAATTAATTAATAAAGTTATCACAGAGTGGTTTTTGACATAATTAAATAGTTCCGAGACAATACATTATTTATTTCCAAGACATCTTTATCTTTGAGTCCTTCCTAAAAATGTCCTAATTAACTAGCAATTTACTACAAAGGGCCAAATTGTAATGTGCATGGAGCCATGCTACTCCCTGGGGACCTCAGGCAGAAATTGTGACATGAATCCCTCCCCAAGTGGCTCAGTGTGCTGAAAGACTGCACAGGCTGTGCCAGCCCTCCTTTAGAATGGTGCAGCCTACCTCTTTCCTCCTTTCTCCCCTCCTACACATTTAGTGTAACAGGGCTATTGATGGACTAGGGCCCTGGTTCTGCTCCTCATCACCCCTACTCATCCCCACTGGGATGCACTGAAGCAACAGAGCCTGCTCTCAGCAACTGTGCCAAGTCCTTGTGCAGAACACACCAGGACAGGCTCCTTGTACACTTTCCCTTGCACTCTGGCCCTGAATAACTGATTAGCACAAGTGAAATCCTGACTGAGATTCACATATGCACAAGATAAGAAACACTAAACTTTTCAAGCAGTGACCAATATCTAAATATGCTTAAACATGGACATTGCAGGTGAAAGGGGCTAACATGGTAATTGGGGAAATTCATGAGCAAAGGGCATATCCTGTGCACCTGTGAAAAAACACATATTCAGAGCCTACATACCACTGAGGTGAAAGATGACTGACAGGCCAAAGGCCCTATCAATGAATATAAACTTGTAGTACTGCTGTCACATTCTTCCCAAAGGCAAGGGGGTTTGCATCTATGTAGATGAAACAGAAGCGCAGCCTTGCAAACGTGTGGCATATAAGGAGATATGGTGAAATTTGGTACTTTTCCTATGTATCTCACTCAGGAGCCATGCTGCATTAGCTGCCCCACAGTAGCTGCACACAATCCCCTCTTTAAAAAGAGTTAATGCTGCAAAGATCAGCATTGACTCCCACACAGATTTCTGCTGGAACTCTGTCAGGTTGCTAGGGTAGCATGCTGTGTAGAAAGGCTGCTCCCTGGCAGTGTACCTTCCCCTCAGGCACATGGAGCCTCAATTATGAGGTGTTCACACAGAGGGGCTTCTGTAGACTTAGGGGGAGCATTCTGCAAATGCTCCGCTTCCCCTGGCCCAGGAGTTACAGGCCCTTTGAACTAGTTTTCTGCTTCTTTGCCCCTCACCATGCCAGGAGGGGAGACTAGTCCAAGCTTCTCTAAATGCCTGTTTAAATTCTTACCCTTTCTTTTTAAGATAGATGGATTTTAAAATTCAAAGTAAACAAGGCCTGAATAACAAAGCAATAAACCAAAACCTGCAAGTGGACTAAACTGTGAAAAGACAGTAGGTCCGTGCTCGCTCCATTTCACCTTCACTTGAGCTGCTAATGAGATTTTTTTTCCCTTTACATAAGCACATAATGACTGTCTAAGAAATCAGAAACCACTTCCTCATTTTCACAATAATATGCTTCCATTACTAAACTTTATTTTTTTTTCTCAATGGGGCAGAAGGTTCCCCCCCACCTTCAAACTATCATTTCCCTTTACTGTCCATACTTCATTAAAAACAAAGACAAAAACAAAACAAATAACCTCCTCCCCCATCTCCTTTTTCTTTAAAGCCTAACATCAGAACAATGAGGGGAGGGGCTAACTAGGGGTCTCTCCAGATCAATAGGAACCACTGCTTTCATGTGTCATAATAGGGGTCACTAAAGAACTACAGAAGGCACTGTCCACCCCCCATTTCCAGACGCTTTATGTTATCTCCACAACATTCCCTGGCTGTCCAGAAGAAAAAGAATGAGATTGATACACCTCTGTATCACTAGATTCCTGCACTGGTTCAACTGCCAAACATTTTGAGCACTTATAGATATCAACATGGCTAAACTTCTGCATTTTGTAACTATTCCAGAGTAGTGCTGGGTACATTTCTAGGACCTACAAGCTCTGAAACAAAGCTGAGCAATTCTGGCATCCTAAGGATGTCAGAGGTGACTGTCTTGAACAGCAAACAGGCACAGAAAGGGTGCCCTTTGATATACAGTATACATCCTTTCCAAATCCATGTAGTTAAAAACTGGTACTTGTCATATTTGTTTTATTGCTTAGCATTGTTGTTTTCTATTATGCTTAAGATGCCCTTAACAAATATCCTCACAAGTATAGCTAAATTGGGATGAGAAGGTTACAAAGATTTATAACATTGCCAGAGCTGTCATGTAGGTAGTGAACAAGGAATGTTTCATCATAAGAACTGTGAGGATGTTCTATTTACCATTTCTTTTAAAGGGTACATCAATTTTTTAAACTAAACTACAAATATTAATTCCTTTGAGTCTCAAAATGTAAATGATTCATAATACTTAGGGCAGTTACTTTGTCACAGCAAATTTTGGGGGTGAAAAAAATACATCTGAAGTATGGCCAGTATTGACAAAAGAAAGGTGATATCAACATTTGTGAGTCCTCCAATGGTTTTCCTACATTTCCCTTCCTAGACCTAACTTGCATGGGGAACAAGTTCCTCTTAGTCTGTTACCGCTGGCCTCCCTCATGGGACATGCTGAAGGGACACCATCTCCCCCGCTTTCATTCACTATGTAATGGGGAGCTGTGATAGAATCTCTTCAGAACTGCTGCGGGAGTTGTGTCGACAGGGCTGGCCCAGAAAACAAGAATTCTGTTTTGCAAAAAAATTCAAGATTTGTTTTTGTTCTGCATTGGAACCAAACTGAGACCTTTCCAAATTTTTAATGGAGAACCATCCCAGAATAGCCAATAGCCTGGTGTTCAAGGCATTCACCTAAGAGGCAAATTCCTGGCCTTCTTGATTCAGACTTGACCCTGAATTTCCTATATCCCCAATAAGTGCCCATTGGGCAGAAGAGTCATTCTCTTTTCCCAATGAATATTTAATTATTTATACAAGGTGGAACAGCTCTAACAGAAGAGACTGAGAGACAACATGAAACTGGCTCTATAGTAGAGTGGTTGGGGCACTCACCTGGCATGTGGGAACCTGAGAGTCAAGTCCAGAGTACGGACTTGGATTCTATCTCCTACATCAAGTGATTGTCATAACCAAGAGATATTGGCTCTTCTGGGAAAGAGTTTCTATCTCATTTGGACTGGAAATTCCATTCTGGTTTTGACAAACTGGCATTTTCCAATGAGAAAGTGTTTTGACAACAAATTCCAGACCAGCTCTAGTATGGATCCCAAAAGAAATAAAAAGCAAAAGAGGGCATGTGCGTGTCCCAAAGCAAAACTATAAATCACTAAATCCATTACTATAATTACCCCTGTGATAAACTTAAATACCATAGTAATAAAAATATATGCCTATCACAGCTCTGATTTTAGCCAAACACTGTCTCCAGTGTTGTAAGCCCTTGGCTTCAATTTTTCTCATCCAGTACCGCACCAGGCAATGTTCAACAGAAAAAAATCAGCCACAACTCAAATTATACAACTATTACTATCATCTGAACACCTAAAAGTGTGCTAGGCACTTCAAAGAAGGAAACAGACACATCCCATGCCCAAAAGGCCTTTAACAATGAAGGGCCAAATTCTCTGCTGATGTAAACAAGTGAATTCTATGGAGCTCATTTATACTGGCAGTGCATTTGGCCATAAATTATGACAAGAAGTGAGAGTCAGGAAAAGATTTTTATTTTTAAAAGTGGATGAAGGACAAGACGATCACACTGTATCTCAGTCATCCTGGAGGTGTTGAAACTCACTTCCCAGAAGTGCTGTGGCAGGACTGACCTTCCAGAAGAGACTTAAATAAGGAGAGGGAGGTGGCTTGGCAAACATACTTAGGGAGGACATTCCATGGTATTTCACAGGGCAATAATCCACATTATTACTAAGAGAATGACCTGTATTATAAGTAAGATACAGAGCAGGGGTAGGCAACCTATGGCACGCATGCCAAAGGCGGCATGCGAGCTGATTTTCAGTGGCACTCACACTGCCCGGGTCCTGGCCACCGGTCCAGGGAGCTCTGCATTTTAATTTAATTTTAAATGAAGCTTCTTACACATTTTAAAAATCTTATATACTTTACATACAAAAATAGTTTAGTTATATATTATAGACTTATAGAAAGAGACCTTCTAAAAACATTAAAATGTATTACTGGCACACGAAACCTTAAATTAGAGTGAATAAATGAAGACTCGGCACACTACTTCTGAAAGGTTGCTGACTCCTGATATAGAGGAAACACAATTCAAACTTCAGCAGGTTTTCAGAATTGCATTTTTGGTTGGGGAGGGAGCATTCTACTATATATATATATACTCTATTCTAATATATATATATATAGTACTATATACTATATAGTCTAATATATATATATAGTAGATTATCACATTGACTCTTCTGGGGAAACAAAACAATAAACATTCTTAAAACTGATGACATTCCCTTGTAATAACTAAATAAATATGATACTTAAATGTCAACACCCAGTAATTATTCCATTCAAGCATCATCAGCAGCTGTTAATGTTTTAAAACTACAATAGGTGACTCCAGTGATTTCAGAAACACAACAGAGTGATACTCTTATAGCTTATGTCATCAGCAGAGCTCAAGTGAATTATAGTTTTGTCTTCCTTCCAGGGCCTCTATTATCCTATATTTTTAATTTAACACATATTAGAGATGGTGTTACACAGAAGCAAAATAGTGACATGCTTCCTAGGTGAGGTGTAAAACAAAAATTTCAAAAGATCTTTTGTGCTAGGAAGCTTAGCTTCTAAGTAGTTTGCAGCTTGTAGTGATTGTTTTTGGCTAGAAAAAGTTCCTTCTGGGAACTTAAATGTAAGTGGAGTCTTGACTTTACAGGCTTCACTTTCAGTTTAATATCAAGCAATCCCTATTAACATCCGTGGTTTTATTGTCACAATTATTTGGGCTATTACTGATGTCATTTAGATTTCTAGCTACCTGACTCCATTTGTGTAATGCCTGAAATGCCCCGTTCCACAGAACTCTCAGCCTATTCTTTACTTCTACTTTTTATTTCGTACTTCCTTTTCCAATTTGAGAGTGAGCAGCCCTGTCTCAAGTTCCATGCCATCTTTCCCATACCTCCACCTGTTCTTTCTCTTACGTTCCTGCCTCTGGATGCTCTCTACATGAGGGGAAAGAAAGAACCCAAAATGAAAGATAGTTGTCACACATTAATCCTCTACAATAGGAGACAATAAATTAATTAAGAAGCAAGAACAAGGTTCTGACCCGCAGTCTGTTAAAGAAGGAGCTGGAGAAAGACAGATTGCTGCTTTTAAATTTGTATTTTACAGAAAGCCACGTCAAAGCTATTTTGCTTTAAGTATTTATCTTGTGGACACGGTATAGAGTCTATCTTACTGTCCTGTTTCTTATTTGTATTCATTTGGGGCCAAATCCTGAATCTGCTGCTTGCATGAGCACAGAATTAGAGGCCTAATATATAATTGCACCACCAATGCTGTAGATGGCAGTGTGGTCATCATGGACAAGCCTCTTCTGATGTTCTTGCCTGAGGATAGGATGGTGCATTTCTGGCTGAGTAACAGTAACAGAGTGTCAACCAGTTTCCCCCTAACAAGAGAACCAGAGGGGATTGACAGCTGGGAAAGTGCAGGGGCCCGTTAAGGGAAAATGCCTTTTCCCCAGCAATCTCTTGGTCTCATTTTCTAATCTCAATTTGTAATAAAAATCAAACAAATATGATGCATTGCTCCTTAAATCTAGATGTAGGACTGTTAAACACCAGCCTCCATTTCTCATACACAAGACAGTGTGACCTCCTGTGCATCTAAACTATATGTTATACATAGCAAAATTGCAATTATACCCAATCTCCCTGTTACCAAAACTGGGGCATGGCCCCCATAGCTATTCATTACACTGGAAATACCCTTGACTATGCAAAAGCTTGATTATCCAAACTCATTCAAAGTCCCCATGACATTTGGATAATCAAGGCTGTTCTGTGGTTGGCAGTATATTAATACACATGGAGAATTTCTTTCAAGGAGTTCTCTTAATTGAATATATTACTGATGTAAAATTTTTCATAAATTGCCACCATGGAATGAATGATGATTTGTAAGCACAAAGGTAGCTTGACATATTTAGCCAATAATGAATTCATGTGAAGCTTGACTGATACCATATGGTGGTTTTACTATTTTTAGAAGAAGATTTGTAATGAGAGCTTGTATAGGATATTTAATTGCACTCCCACCTTGTTATACATAGAAAGGCCAGAATCTAATTTGGACAAGGGAATTTTCTTACTAGAAAATTAGGATTTTGTGGTTCCATATCCACTAATATGTATTTATGACTTACCTACCACCTCAACCTCTGTCAGGCAAAATGCAGCCAATGGATTAGGACAACTTTTGTAAGTAATGACTTTAGTGAGGCCATTTGTGCAGTCATATAGGATCCTGTACACATGTATCTGAACCCACCAAACACACAATCCTCGAGCAATGATGTCACTCAAAATATCACTGACTATACTACATAAGACAGATGGAAAGGTAGCTGACATTGCTTACCTTGACACGGGCCCCTCCAAAACCTAAAATTCCTTTACAGTGAATCTTTGTTACATAAATGAAGAAAAAAAAAAAAGGAACAAACAACCCAAATCTCCTGTCACCCAAAACAAATAATAACAAGCATGGGCTAAATAATGATCCCCTGCTTAATAGACCCCCGTGGGGAAGTCTTTATGAAGAAATATCCTTGAGGATTACCATGAAGAGACTACCCTGGAGCATTCCATTGGGAGGGCAGGGTTTGAGTTCCTGTAGTAAAGGCTAGAAAGTCTGCCCCTACACCCTCCAGATCCCCTGGGATTCATGGCGAGCAAGGGCCATACATGAAAAAGTCTTGTACTCCACACAGGCTATGGCCCCTGGTGCCCCACCCACTTGTTCTTTGGTACTCTAGTTCCATTCTGAGATACTAATCTGGCCTCGAGTACATGTTTGAGCACACATATTTGTGTGTGTCAAGTGGGCAAGACTTCACTGTAGTAAACCACAGCATACCAGGGAGCACAGATGACCGAGTACAGAGGGGAAATTAATCTGCACCAGACAAAGGCCAGGAGCAAAGGGGGAACTAAAGACCAAATTGTGATTCCCTCGGCTCACTATGCATTTTGACTCACTCAGCACTTGTGATTTTATATCTATATAAATGCACAAAACATCGTTAGAAAGAAGTCGCTATTCTGTGAGCAGAGGGAACCACACGCTGGCAGAGCTCTTTGTGGCCTCAGAAGGGGTATCATTCCCTAGTGTTTGGGACCCTGCTGAAGCTCCATGAGTTTGGTGTTCTAGGAAATTTTGAGGAAACGGGGGAGGAGCTGATTTCCGAGCAACCCAGAGATTAATGTTGTTTGTCATAAGTGTTAACTTCTTCTGGGTCCACACTACAGCTGCTTCTGTGCAATTGATGGGGAGCTGTCAATGAAAACACAGCTCCAGCTGGTGTTATGAGGAGTCCTGAGTGGCAGAAAAGTTCCTCCCTGGAACCAGGGGCTCCTTTTCCTGTGAACCCATCAGAACTGGAAGGCTTCACCCCTACCTGGTCTATAGGCTGCTAACCCTTCCTCCTCTTCAATGTGATGGGTATCTCAGTTTCCAGAAATGTGACAGAATTCATAGTAGTGTCAGTCTTTCCTACGCTTTCTGTCACTCTCCCACAAGTATTTCAAAAAAAGATTAAGATTAAATTGAAAGTGATTTGCACAGTTACTAAAACAACATATCAATTAACATAATGGCAATATGAACGTGATTAACTGAAAAACATATTTCAACAAACTCCTGTGGAAAAGGTATTATATTTAAAAGACTGTTATGGCCATCTTTTGTTCACATTTGAACCAGATTAATTAAGGGGTACGAGACGCTCCCCTGCATGGGCTACTTCATCAAAGGTCTCAGCCTGGCATAGGATTGCAGCCTCTATGGGACTCCGACTCATCCTCCGTTGCAGGTCAGGGATGGTGAGTGGACAGAGACTTCAATCCAGGAGTCCCCAAGACATGAGCCAGCACAGATGGCCAAATATATAGAAAGAATTAATCTCCACTAGGCAAAGATCCGGTGCAAATTACTTCCCCCCTGGAGCAAAAGGGGGACCAAAGACTGAACTGTGATTCACTGAACTCACTAGCCAGGATCTGTAGCAAACACAAAATCTCTAACGTGTTGGACGCTGAAGTTTATAATACACATTTTTAATATCCTTACTATTATATATATAGTGCCATAATAACAAAGTGGTGTAAAATAGTATATAAGAAAGTGGCAACAGATAAGAAAGTAATAAATATTAAATATTGGAATGTGCATGATTCCAAAATCCAAAAGACAAAGCCAGAGCGGTGGTGAGGTGACAGGTTGAACCAGAAACATACGGGGTGAAGAATGAAATTGGGGTGGGGGTGGGAAGAGAAGAGACAGAAAGGCAAGAAAGCAAAATATGAAGAGGGCAAGAGTTTTAATCATCTTGTGTTAATAGCTTCAGTTTGTATCTATCTATCTATCTACATATATATGCAATTCCATCTGTATTCTGGTGACATTAACAAATCACTCTAGCTTTGCTCCTTATGATTCTCTCTGTGGAATTACAGCATTACTAAGACCCCAGATTTCTTATATTAATAGAAAATGATAAATCGATTTACAGCCTCAAACATTATTTTTCTCTTTCTTCCAGAATTATGCTCCAGTACTGATCTGTTGCAGTCTCAGTAAACTGGATCCAGAAAATTTCTCTCATCTGTCTTAATGCAAAACCAAAAATAGGACATATAAGGAACTCTCACTATACCTTGGTTAAGTTCTAATTCTTGGAGCTTGATTTTCCACTACCGTCATTTCAACCTGTGCAAAGTGGCTGTAAAAAAATTACCATTTTGATCTGATGGTGTTTTACACCCACTTCACAAAGGGGCAAATTACTACACAAGCTGGAATTCAGTGGAAAGTCTGGCTCTTGGCTTTTTATCCTACAAAAGTGTAATTTAGAACTATGAAACATAAATATCAAAATTATCAAAATATGTATATTTATTTTCTTTCTACTCCATCTGTCAAACAGTGAAATATCCAGTAAAGTTTACCATATCCCACTGTTTGCAGCTTAAATTAACTGAATAAGAGTTTGACCAGGGTAAAAGACCAGCAAAAGACTTACACAGACTCTCCCTCATTAGCTTTTGCACAACAGTGAACAGAAAGCTATGAATGCACAGTACTATGAATAATAAAACATCTGTGAATTACATAATGACACTAAGTAAGTTCTAAATGGTATGCATACATTAACCCCACATACAGGCTAGTACTTATTTAATACAAAATGAGCAAAAAATAATGGTGTTTCTGAAAGTCCTCTGGAAGTCCATTATATTATCCAAATCAAATATATTGCTCTAAGAAAAGTAATGCAATTGTTATACAATAATAAAAATAGTCAAATCAACCATTTTAAGTGAGATATAGAGATATCTTTGGGAAATCTACTGACATTAACAAAATAGTTTAAATCATTTCACTTCTTCATGTTGTTTTCAACTGCTAGCAGCCTACAAAGAAGAAATGTAATATGAGGAGGTTTTATGTCTTTTATAGCACAATATTTTCATGACTATTGTCATTACTTTTTAATACAGCTATAGAAAAGTACATTCAACATGCTGGCAGATAGCAATTTTTGACAAGCAATGTCATCCTCTCTTTGTAATAAAGAAGACTGCACACAGCCTGATTGGAATTCTGTGTTACAGAGGACCCAACAGTTGACCCTGGCAATAAGCTATTAGAAGATCTGCATTCCTGTCATTAGATCTACTGAGTAACTTGCTTTTTTTTGTTGCAACAAAAAGTACATTCCCTTTTCAGCAGCTACAGTAGTCCCTTGACAGCATAATATAGTAGCATATCAATAGCCACAAAGTAGATTCAAAATTATGAGTACCCTAAGGCCTATTACTCCTCATGGCTCGCTCAGGGACAGCAGCAGGTTTGGTATTTTATTATCATGCTGATGGTTTCAGACATTGATTTGACCTCTCCAAAGATTTAAATGAATTTTCCTTTTAATATGATTACACTTTTCATTTAGGTCTCCTAGAAACTAGCTGAATTTTTAATTAGTGAAAACCTGAAATTCAGTCAAAAATGCAGAATATACTGTGTTTGTCTCCTAATAGTTTAATGTCAAAACATGAAAGAATGGGTCTGTAGCATCATTCCCAAAAATAAGTAGAACAGTGGTTACCCTTTTTTTAGATATGTCCCAATCTAATATTTACATAGTGTCAGCTACATTACTAATTAGTTTACCAGTCTAAGACTTTATTAGACTGATCCAAAGCACACAGAAATCAATGGGGAGCCATTCTATTTACTTAATGAGGTTTGGATCAGGCCTTAATCCATATCACCTCCTATTCTAACCCATAATTCTCCAAACCGTTGCCTCATGATTACAAGTTTCAAATGTTCTAAACTCCAAATAGGTCAAGGTGTACACTGCTGAATGGGAAGTTGGCCTAGCTAAAGAACTGCAGTTTTGGATTTATGAAGCCAACAGATGGCTTCAGACAATGTGGATTTAAACAGATATTATTCTTATATTAAAACAATTCATGACTGAGGCTATAGGTAAATCTCAGCTATATAATCGATCTTAGCCTAGAAATAATTCAAGATTGCTCCTCCAGGTTACCATATGGACAACATTTCCCCTCCCCCCCCCCATTTAGAGTAGTTTATGGAAGGGCTAGAGGTACTTGTGATATTGCAGGTATCTGATATCACAATACTAATCTGAATAAGATAATAGATGAGGGAAAGCTGATTGGCAGCCTCCCAGTTATACCAATTCCAAATTTCTTCAACAGAATTTAATGCATTTTAAAATTGAATATAAAAAGATTTCTTATGAAAGATCCACTGATAAATTGATTTTCCTGTTGTTTTTCTTTTAAAAAAAAACATCATTATTAAATGCATTTTTCTGATAGCCTAAAATTTGGAATAAGTTTTACTCTCTTCTCAAGCCTAAAATAGAATGCAGTAATACAAGGTGCAATGAAATTTTGAAAGCATACACTGAGTTTTTAGGTACATGCACATTAAAAAGTCTGCTGATATACAAAAAAATAAAATACATGCAGTGAGTGGGGAATTCAGTATCAGGTGCCAGCCACTGATGTCTCTGCCTGGGAATAGAATTCCAATTGCCATTTCTTGCCTGGATATGCCATGCTAGGAAGCCGCCATGGCAGCTGTACAGACTCTGAGGCCTGGTCTACACTACGAGTTTAGGTCGAATTTAGCAGCGTTAAATCGAATTAACCCTGCACTTGTCCACACAACGAAGCCATGTATTTAGACATAAAGGGCTCTTAAAATCAATTTCTGTACTCCTCCCCGACGAGGGGAGTAACGCCGAAGTCGACATTGCCATTTCGAATTAGGGTTAGTGTGGCCACAATTCGACAATATTGGCCTCCGGGAGCTATCCCATAGTGCACCATTGTGACCACTCTGGACAGCAATCTGAACTCGGATGCACTGGCCAGGTAGACAGGAAAAGCTCCGTGAACTTTTGAATTTCATTTCTTGTTTGCCCAGCATGGAGAGCACAGGTGACCACGCAGAGCTCATCAGCACAGGTAACCATGCAGTCTGAGAATTGAAAAAGAGCACCAGCATGGACCGTACAGGAGGTACTGGATCTGATCACTATATGGGGAGAGGATTCCGTGCTAGCAGAACTATGTTCCAAAAGACAAAATGCCAAAACATTTGAAAAAATCTCCAAGGGCATGATGGAGAGAGGCCACAACAGGGACTCATATCAGTGCCGCGTGAAAGTTAAGGAGCTCAGACAAGCCTACCAGAAAACCAAAGAAACAAATGGAAGATCCAGGGCAGAGCCGCAGACATGCCGCTTCTAACTGAGCTGGATGCAATTCTAGGGGAGGCCGCCACCACTACCCCACCTCTGACCATGGATTCCGAGGAGGGAGTACTCTCAGCCATGCCTGAGGATTCTGCGGACAGGGAAGATGAGGATGAGGATGAGGAGGAGGAGGAGGAGGACGAGCTTGCGGAGAGCACACAGCACTCCATTCTCCCCAACTGCCAGGATCTTTTTCTCAGCCTGACTGAAGTATCCTCTCAACCCTCCCAAGGCGGTATTCCAGACCATGAAGCCATGGAAGGGACCTCTGGTGAGTGTACCTTTGTAAATATAAAACATGGTTTAAAAGCAAGCATTTTTAATGATTAATTTGCCCTGAGGACTTGGGATGCATTTGTGGCCAGTACAGCTACTGGAAAAGTCTGTTAATGTGTCTGGGGATGGAGCGGAAATCCTCCAGGAACATCTCCATGAAGCTCTCCTGGAGGTACTCCAAAAGCCTTTGCAGAAGGTTTCTGAGCAGGGCAGCCTTATTCCATCCTCCATGGTAGGACACTTGACCATGCCATGCTAGTAGCAAGTAATCTGGTATCATTGCATGACAAAGCCTGGCAGCATATGGTCCCGGTGTTTGCTGGCATTCAAGCAACATCCGTTCTTTATCTTGCTGTGTTATCCTCAGGAGAGTGATACCATTCATGGTAACCTGGTTGAAATATGGGACTTAATTAAGGGGACAGAGGTGGCTGTTCCTACTGGGCTGTTTGCCTGTGGCTGAAAAGAAATCCTTCCCTGCAGTTAGCCAGGCGGTGGGGGGCGGGGCCCATTGGCGCTGAGCTTTTCGCGTTTGGCTAGCAGGGATCCTCCCTGATACCAGCGACGCGGTGGGGGGAGGGGTAAAGTGATCATCCCAAAGAATTGGATGGGGGAGAGGGGTTAGTTTGGTTTCTGAAGGGATCTTCCCTAATACCAGCCACGCGGTGGGGGGAGAGATAAAGCGATCATCCCAGAGAATTGGAGGAGGGGGGGTTAATTTGGTTTCT
This sequence comes from Malaclemys terrapin pileata, assembly GCF_027887155.1. Classification (NCBI taxonomy): domain Eukaryota; kingdom Metazoa; phylum Chordata; order Testudines; family Emydidae; genus Malaclemys; species Malaclemys terrapin. The sequence continues at coordinate 38,934,635 of NC_071509.1, read as the reverse complement.
GCTGCTGCACGTTAACAGAAAAACCGCAGCACTCAACGGGCTTTGCTTGGTATGTGGGAAAGGAGGGTGCTGCTTTTAGGAAGGTTGCAGAAGCCAAAAGACAATGGCTTACCATGGCCGCAAGCAAACCGAATTCTGTTGCCTGGACCTGCATCTGTGATCTCTAACACCAAAGCCGCAGGCACTCAATATTAAGATGCAAAATGCAACCTTGTACCGAAATCACATGCTATGTAATGTGACTAGTGTTGTTCACCGTGAAAGAGTATAAGCATTGTTCTGTAAAATGTATCTTTTTAAATATTTCTCTCCCTTTTTTTCCCTCTCGCAGTTGCAAAGTTTTCAAGCCTCCCTCCTCCGTCCTGAAGGCTATCTCAGATAAGGCAGCAAAAAAAACACTTGCGAGATGAAATGTTCTCTGAAATCATGGAATCGACCCGCAATGAAAGAGCTCATCTGAATGAGTGGAAGGACACAGTATCCCAGTACAGGAAAGCTGCCAGTGAACGTAAGGACAGGAGGGACCAACGTGAGGACAGGAGGGACGAACGTGAAGAGAGAAGGATGCTCGAGATGAAAGGTGGCGGCAGGAGGATCAGAGGAGGCAGGATGCAATGCTGGGGCAGCTGCGTGAGCAAATGGACATGCTCCGGCGTCTGGTGGAGCTTCAGGAATGGCAGCAGGATCACAGAGTGCCGCTGCAGCCCCTGTATAACCGCCCTCCCCCTCACCATAATCCATAGCCTCCTCACCCAGACATGTAAGAACGTGGGGGGGAGGAGGCTCCGTGCACCCTCCCACTCCACCCAGTGGACAGCCCAAGCAAAAGGCTGTCATTAATTTGAACTTTTGAAGTGGCCTTTTCCTTCCCTCCTATCCTCCTCCCAAAACCCACCTGGGCTACCTTGTCAGTTCTCTCCCTCTTTTTATAATCAATTAATAAAGAATATATAATTTTTAAATGATAGTGACTTTATTTCCTTTGAAAGCAAGCTGTGATCAAAGAGGGAGGGTGGGTTGCTTACAGAGAATGAGTCAATCAAGGGTTTTCCTCAAGGAGAAACAAACAGAACTTTCACACCATAGCCTGGCCGGTCATGAAACTGGTTTTCAAAGCTTCTCTGATGTGCAGCGCTTCCTGGTGTGCTCTTCTGATCACCCTGGTGTCTGGCTGCGCGTAATCAGTGGCCAGGCGATTTGCCTCAGCCTGCTGTGATACAAGTAGCCAAAGCTTCCCACCCCACCATAAAGGTCTCCCCCTTACTCTCACAGAGATTGTGGAGCACACAGCAAGCAGAAATAACAATGGGAATATTGGTTTGGCTGAGGTCTGAGCGAGTCAGTAATGTGCCCCAGCGACCCTTTAAACATCCAAATGCACATTCTACCACCATTCTGCACTTGCTCGGCCTGTAGTTGAACAGCTCCTGACTACTGTCCAGGCTGCCTGTGTATGGCTTCATGAGCCATGGCATTAATGGGTAGGCTGGGTCCCCAAGGATAACTATAGGCATTTCAACCTCCCCAACGGTTATTTTCTGGTCTGGGAAGTAAATCCCTTGCTGCAGCCGTTTAAACAGATTAGTGTTCCTGAAGATGTGAGCATCATGAACCCTTCCCGGCCATCCCACATTGATGTTGGTGAAACATCCCTTGTGATCCACCAGTGCTTGCAGCACCATTGAAAAGTGCCCCTTGCAGTTTATGTACTGGCTGCCCTGGTGCTCCGGTGCCAAGATAGGGATATGGGTTTCATCTATTACCCTACCACAGTTAGGGAATCCCATTGCAGTAAAGCCATCCACTATGACCTGCACATTTCCCGCAGTCACTACCTTTGGTAGCAGCAGCTCAGTGATTGCTTTGGCTACTTGTATCACAGCAGCCTCCACAGTAGATTTGCCCACTCCAAATTGATTCCTGACTGACCGGTAGCTGTCTGGCGCTGCAAGCTTCCACAGGGCTATCGCCACTCCTCAACTGTGAGGGCAGCTCTCATCTTGGTATTCTGGTGCTTCAGGGCAGTGGAAAGCAAGTCACAAAGTTCCATGAAAGTGCCCTTACGCATGCAAAAGTTTCGCAGTTGCTGGGAATCATCCTAGACCTGCAACACTATGCGGTCCCACCAGTCTGTGCTTGTTTCCCGGGCCCAGAATTGGCGTTCCATGGCTATAACCTGCCCCATTAACAGCATGATCTCCAAAGCGCTGGGGCCCACGGTTTGAGAGAATTCTGCGTCCATGTCCTCATCACTCTCGTCGCCACGCTGCCGTCGCCGCCTCCTCCTCGCCTGGTTTTTCAGGTCTTGGTTCAACATAAACTGCACGATAATGCGCAAGGTGTTTACAATGTTCATGAATGCTGTCTTGAGCTGAGCAGGCTCCATGCTTGGCATGGTATGGCATCTGCACAGTTCACAGGAAAAAAGGTGCGAAACAGTTGTCTGCCATTGCTTTCACAGAGGGAGGCGTGAGGCTGTACCCAGAACCACCAATGACAATGTTTTTTGCCCCATCAGACATTGGGATCTCAACCCAGAATTCCAATGGGCAAGGGAGACTGCGGGAGCTATGGGATAGCTACGCACAGTGCAACGCTCCGGAAGTCGACGCTAGCCTCGGTACATGGACGCACACCGCCGAATTAATGTGCTTAGTGTGGCCGCATGCATTCGACTTTATACAATCGGTTGCCAAAAATCGAATTCTGTAAATTCGGAAAAATCCCATAGTGTAGACATACCCTGAGGGACAGAAGCACAGGCAAGAGAGATAATACAGATGTCCAGAACCTCCCCACCTGCTGCCTGAATTCACACTTGCACAAATCAGACTGTGGTTATCAGCGGACATAGAGGGCCATCTGTATATCTGCTGCATGGTACTGGTACTTAAGGATGGTATTTTCAAAAGGATGTTGAAAATCAGAGTTAGGCCAATGCTGAGCATTCTTTGAAAATCCCACCCTAAACATATATCCTATATACACTACAGTTGCTATTTTAATCACTTTCTGGCATGGTCTAATACAAACTCTTTGTTGGAGATTCAATAGGATTGAACTCAGTACATGAATCAACAATGGAGGTGGGTTTTACCAGGTTTCTGATAAGTAAGACAAAACTGAAATGGTTACCATTTTTTCAGCCATGCTGTGCCATTTCCCTTCTTTCTAATAAATGACAAATCAGCATTTATTATTTGGAAAAAGGCAGAGCTGAATTTATAGTGCTGTAGCTTTAGATTCACATTATTGAACTCTGAAATGCAAAAGCACTCCATATTTTTAGAAGAATAATGTCTAAGAGCTTAGCATATATTAAGGGCCTAATCTTGAATGGCAAAACTTCTACTGACCTCAAAAGTAGCATGAAATTGTTCTTATTTAATTAATCCTCACAATGCCTTGGGAGGTAAGAAAATATTTTATATACATTTTATAACTGGATTAATCGAGGCACAAAAAGCTCAGGTGACCCGTCCCAGATTACATAGCAATTCAACGTCATCATTAGAAAAGTAACACAGGATTACAGATTCCCATTCTCCTGCTCTGTATACTAAACCACAATATTTTACATTACATATTTAAAGAGAGCATAGGTTAATTGAAGATGCCAAAAGTACAATATTTATTTTACTGAGGTAAATGGTAACACTGAAATCTAACTGTCGATACTTATATAGCAGAGATCAGAAATAACTAAAGGAGCTTTAGACAATTATTACACTCAATACATTTCAAAAGTTTTCAATCTTATTCTAAACCTTGCTAATTTATCGCTTTCTTTGATCACAGAATGCCATAAAATAGGGGCCTTGACATTAATGCCTGACTTCCTGCAGTTCTAAGCCGTGTGTTTGGAAAGCAATCCTTCATCCTGATGTTATAATTATTGCCAAAAATTCAGTCTCATGAGCACTCAGGAGCCATTTCATCTAAAACTTGCAATGTTGAGAAATATAGAAATAGTGTAAATTTGACAAAAATCATCATACTATGATCACACGTTTTCAATGGAGTCAAAAACTGTGCCGTTATCAGTGAGAATGATTCAAACCAAGCAAACAAAGGAAGACTGCATTGCAGTACTCCACACATAACGTAAAACATCATAAAGTTAAAAATTCAGTGTAGTTAAAATCTAATACCATATTCTGAAACCATACTATATTCCTTAAGTGAAAACCTGCTGCTTTAATAATGTAGCTGTTATTGATATTGAACCTTGATATTTTTTATTATTTATATATTATTCATTATTTAGTGACAGTTATCAACGTCCCAACAAGTTTACAGTCTGTGGCCCCAACCCTGTAAAGATAGATACACATGCTTAACTATGACTTCAATAGTATTATTCTAATGTGTACAGATAATCATAGGTACAAATCTTTGCAGGGTCAGGACCTGAATCAGATACATAGACAATATATTTCAGACAATGAATTGAATCCAATTCCTAAATTCCTTACCTTAGATTTTATCATGCAATCCCATCCTCTAAGAAACCAACAACAGTAATTTCTGATTTGATGCACAGCAAGGCATGAGATACTATGGTGTTGAGTATCATGGGCACTCTTCACCACACTGTGTCTTTTTCTCACTCCCATCTTGAGGGTTTCTACCTTTATTCCACCTGTACATGGCATGATCTCCCAACCCCAATGCACCAAACATCTCACTCTGCTTATTCTAATATGTACTAGAGACCCATTTCTTCCACAATCCCTGCAACCGATAACTACCATGAGCCAAATGTCTTATCCAATCAACATTTCAAAAGAGAGGAAAGTAAAACAGAATTATGTTTTAATTCTAATTAAACACCCTCCTCTGGATCCCGTAGTGTGGCTGGTCTGTCTTTTAGAATGTCAGTTTCTCAGGGCAGAGACTGTGTTGGTCTGTGGCTCATACAGCACTGAGTGTATAATCAACACTTCAATAATAAGAAGAAATTAACTACTTCCCTACTGAACTTTTTCTCTGTTTGCAGGAAGACTTTAGCCTGTAGTGTTGTCAATTCCATCAACTTTCACAAGCTCTAAAAACTCAGATATAAATAAATGAATACACCTCCCATCTTTGAGATTAGGCAAAAAGTACAACTTTCAGATAATAAACTGCTGGAAAAAAGTGGACAATCTATAACTATTTGTCTTAAATATAGTATTTTTAACAGTACAACAGCCTTGGATGAAAGTGCACTGAAGGATATATACATCACTGTACCATCTACATAACAACAACATGAGTATTATTCCGTCAAATAGTTAGGCCAGGAAGCAGTTTATAGATGTTAAGCAAACTAGGACCTGCTCTGAAAGCCAGGGAGACTCGACTCAATAATCTCCCTCAGTTTAAATGAAGACATTACAGTGGATATAAAACAACTATATTATTATTTTATTTATTTATAGGCATTTCCATGGCCCTTGTTACTATAACACCTCACAAAAATTGACACTCACAATCCCTTATAGGTGGGGAAGTGTTGTTATTCTCCATTTTACAGATGGGAAAATTGTAGCACAAAGAGAGGACTTGCACAAGATCACAGTGTGTATTGGTGGCAGAGCCAGGAATAGAATCCAGATCTCCTGATTCCCAGCCCTGTGTCCGTAAACACAAGACCATACGTCTTCACATTCTGATGCTAGTAAAATGAGAACATGCTTTATCTTTTGATATTCATCAGTGGCTCCAAGTTAATGAAGTAAGATATTTCAAGTGGAACAACATGAACCATGTTCAGTGATGTTAAACTTTCAACAGGAACTTTTTTTTAAATTTATTTTAGGTTCAATCACTAATAAAACAAATGGCTAGACTGTGACTCAGATGACATGACTGCACAATGGTATAACTCCTTATGTGGTCTACCTAGACCTTGAGTCTGAAGGCATATATGACTAAGCGCAGTTACTTGCCCATTTACTCATTCTCCAGAGCAGATGGTTGGGAGTAGGCAGATAAGGTGAGGCCACACCCTCTATTCTTTGGCCTGTACCACTTCCCACTACTCATGAGCCTATATAACAGTAAATTACTAGCCCTTTAGGAGCCAGAAGCAAAAGAAGGGGGGAAATCATGATGCAGAGGTGTATCTCTGACTCACAAAGCCTACAGGGCTACTCCAAGGGAGGTGTAGCTTACATAACACCCCCTGCTCACAGCTGTATCTAAAATAAAAATCTAGCCTTAATTTGTCCATTCAATGTCCATGAAATAAGATTATTTGCTGTCTATTTTTGCCCTCCTACAGTTTCACATTAAATAAAGGCTTTTTTGTTCCATAAGCCAATTTCACATCTTGCCCCTTCATGAACATAAATACAGCACACGAGAAACATGTAAATGAATGATTAAACCAAATAAAATTGATTATATGACATAAGTTTTATTTAAATAAAATAATATATGAAATATAAAACATTTTCTCAGATACACATTTCAAATGTTAGGCTTTCTCAAAGAATGTTCCCACTAAAATGCTGAATTTTCTTGGTAAGCCTTTTTTGTAAATAAAATTTTCTCTGGCATTAAAGCACAAAAGATATTGCCTCTCTTAGTTTTGCTATTGTTTGCTTTCATTTCCACATGGTTTGAGAGTAATCCTTTGTGTAAAATATTTCCTACAGTGTTATTTGATATACAAATCATTTGAGGAAGTCAATTAATTTGTGTGTTGATCAAGAGATCCTTTAAGACTGGATGGATGAAACATATATTCATAAACGAATTGCGTTATTTCAGCTGCATTTCTATAGTTCCTATTCGCCTTTTGCTTCAAGAACATAGTTCATACAGTAAAATGAAAATCTCCCCTCTACAGGGATTGATGTTGCTGTAACCCAGGGTTCAGCCGATTGCGGTTCCCACTGGTCACGTTTCGCCGCTCCAGGCCAATGGGGGCGGTGGGAAGTAGCAGCCAGCACATCTCTCAGCCCGTGCCGCTTCCCGCAGCCCCCATTGGCCTGGAGCGGCGAACCGTGGCCAGTGGGAGCCGTGATCGGCTGAACCTGCGGACGCGGCAGGTAAACAAACCGGCCCGGTCCACCAGGGTGCTTACCCTGGCCAGCCACGTGCCAAGGGTTGCTGAGCCCTGCTGTAACCTAAGGAAAGGTTCCAGGAAGTCTAAGAAGGTTGTTTGCACCTGGCCTGTCCTTCTCTCATTGCCCGCTTCTCCAATATTTCCTTGAGTGGAAAGTTGACCACGGTGACCAGATTGCCTTTCCATGTACCCTGAATGGAGTTCACCAACAGGATGGAAGGAAAATCATGTACACATACAGTCATATACTGGCAGGCCTTAAAAGAGGTTACCAATGTGATCTGTGGCTACTCCTGTTTCCTTGTTGATACCCTGAGTTGTTCCTAACACCCACCCCCCGAAGGTTGTTTTGAAAATGGACATCATTTCTCTGTTAACATAGTATCATAGAACCATAGAATCATAGAAGATTAGGGTTGGAAGAGACCTCAGGAGGTCATCTAGTCCAACCCCCTGCTCAAAGCAGGACCAACACCAACTAAAACATCCCAGCCAGGGCTTTGTCAAGCCGGGCCATAAAAAGCTCTAAGGATGGAGATTCCACCACCTCCCTAGGTAACCCTTTCCAGTGCCTCACCACACTCCTAGTGAAGTAGTGTTTCCTAATATCCAACCTAGACCTCCCACACTGCAACTTGAGACCATTGCTTCTTGTTCTGTCATCTGCCACCACTGAGAACAGCCGAGCTCCATCCTCTTTGGGACCTCACTTCAGATAGTTGAAGGCTGCTGTCAAATCCCCCCTCATTCTTCTCTTCTGCAGACTAAATAAGCCCAGTTCCCTCAGCCTCTCCTCATAAGTCATGTACCCCAGCCCCCTGATCATTTTCATTGCCCTCCGCTGGACTCTCTCCAATTTGTCCTCATCCTTTCTGTAGTGGGGGGACCAAAACTGGACGCAATACTCCAGATGTGGCCTCACCAGTGCCAAATAGAGGGGAATAATCACTTCCCTCGATCTGCTGGCAATGTTCCTACTAATGCAGCCCAATATGCCATTAGCCTTCTTGGCAACAAGGGCACACTGTTGACTCATATCCAGCTTCTCGTCCACTGTAATCCCCAGGTCCTTTTCTGCAGAACTGCTGCTTAGCCATTCGATCCCCAGCCTGTAGCGGCGCATGGGATTCCGTCATCCTAACTGCAGAACTCTGCACTTGTCCTTGTTGAACTCATCAGATTTCTTTTGGCCCAATCCTCCAATTTGTCTAGGTCAGTCTGGACTCTATCCCTACCCTCCAGCGTATCTACCTCTCCCCCCAGGTTAGTGTCATCTGAGAACTTGCTGAGGGTGCAATCCAACCCATCATCCAGATCATTAATAAAGATGTTGAACAAAACTGGCCCCAGGACCGACCCTTGGGGCACTCCGCTTGATACCTGCTGCCAACTAGACATCGAGCCGTTAATCACTACCCGTTGATCCCGACAATCTAGCCAGCTTTCTATCCACCTTATAGTCCATGTATCCAATCCATACTTTTTTAACTTGCTGGCAAGAATACTGTGGGAGACCTTATCAGAAGCTTTGCTAAAGTCAAGATATATCACATCCACATGATCTAGAGGTTATTCTTACTGATCCTTGCTCATTTGTTCCAGGAGAATCTGATGGGTGAATGACAGGGAGGGTTACTTTCTAGTTAAAGTTTTAAAAGGGCTACTGCTCAATTCAAAATATGTTCCTTCTATAATGCACATTGACTACTAAGTCTCAGGTATTTGTTGTTCATGTTGCAACTAAATAGAGTATAGCTGCTTACAGTGGAAGCTGATTGCCATGACCTTCTTCCCTACAACATTTGCACAGGTTTAGAAACACATGTGATAAGAATGGTGGTGGGCAGACATGATATGCAGGTGGAGCTTACTATTGTGCACAGGAACCAGGCCTCTTTCAAGAAAACAAGTTCCCCAATAAACATGGTTTCGGGGTTGGAGGTTGCAGTTTCAGGTTGCAACATATCTTCATCTAGGGCACATGGTGGATGCCATCCAACTTTATCATAAAACACAGTTTATACTGGTACCTGGTAATTTTTCAGTTTGAATTGCTATATTTCATTAACAATTGTGTCCTTGGCCTTTAGTAACTACCAGTATGTTGTGCTTTATCAGCAAGAAAGAGACGTGGTCTGTGTGCAAGAGCGGTGCCCAGGAACTACTAATTTCAAATCTGACATTGATTCCCCTCTAACTTTAGAAAAATACTTAATACCTCTGTCTCATTTTCGCCATCTGAAATCTGAATCAAATAGTTGTTGTGAGGATTAAACAATAGATATTTTAAAGCACTTTGAAAAATGAAAAAGTTATATGGTAACTGGTTATTATTAATAGTAGAATACAAAACAAACATGCAGGGTCTGTATCCCAACATCATAGAATCATCGAATATTAGGGTTGCAAGAGACCTCAGGAGGTCATCTAGTCCAATCCCCTGCTCAAAGCAGGACCAACACCATCTAAATCATCCCAGCCAAGTTTTTCTCAAGCCGGGACTTAAAAACCTTTAAGGATTTTTATTCTTTGAGGTTACAGGTCAAAAATTAATGACATGAATTTCATAAAACTTTTTTTCACCCTTTTTGTTTCAATTTTAGCTGGCTAACACTTGGCATTCATCATGGTGTTAATAGGTTAAAGTGAGGGTGTTTTAAACATAGAAGAGTACTCTGATAGGGGAAGAAAATGCTTAAGGGAAATGAATTTTGAGCCAAATCTGAAAACTTAACTGTTTCCTCATGTTTGGCAGCTCAAGACTGCAGAAGGTCCAAAAAGCATGAGCTGAAATTGCCAGGAGGCAGAACTGGTAGCCAAATGTCTTTTCTATGATTGATAGGTCTGGTTCTGTCTCTGGGAGCTGCAGATCAGAGAAAAACTCAATGCTGATATCATAAACCAATGTATGATGTAATTTGATTGTGATTTCAGATATTTTCTGACCTGTTCTAACTGAAAAAAATGGCTTAATTTTAAACACTGAAATTGTGTAGGCATGTTGACAGTTTGGCACAGGGTAATTTGGGGCATCCATCATATACAGCACTATACTATTAATGTGGTAATTTTAGGGACTTTTCATATTTGCAAGTTACCCTTTAACATTTAGAATTGTGTAGAAACTGGAAATAGTTATTCATGTAATGAAAATGTTCCCTAAATGCAATGTCAAAAGTCAAATATAATGTCAGTGTCATGGCACAATAGGTTCAAGTTATTCTCCTCTAGAGAAGAGAGATAATGTTGAGCTCATAAGCCGGCATAACAAATATGTCTTGCATAAATGTAGCTCCTGCATGAGAGATTGAAAAGCTATTCTTCACTAGCTCGGCAAAACATAGTATACCATATAATTCCCAAAGTAAAATCAGTGGTGGGATGAAGCCTGATAAGTGATGAGTGGCTGAACCAAGCATCTGTGCCTTCCTCCATCCAACAATGGAGCTTGTAATAAGGTTTGGGACAGAGACTTTTTAATAAACCAGATAAATCTCAATAGGAGCTTTTCAGATATTTAATTAACTTTCACAAAAATATTTTTTTAAATTAAATTATGTTGGTCATTCCTAGGCTAGAATGCAGTCTAATTGGTGGTGTTCTGTCTCATTTAACTCTTTAGTTTAGGTTTGATGGATGACTTGGCAAAGTGACTATTACACTTAAGGCCATATTTTTTTCTTGATTCACACAAAGAATTGCCATTGGTATCAATGGGATTGTCTACGTGGACTGAGGGCAGAATAAGATCCACAGAATGATAGCTAGTAGGGACATGAAAGAAATCTTTTGCTACCCAACCTGACTTCCCCACCAAACACAACTTCCTACATCATTCCCACTAGTGGCTTATCTAACCTACTTTTGAATGTCTGTAGCAATGGTGTATCCCAACTTCTCTGGCAACCTGTTAGTGACACTTATTTTTCCTCAATGGTATGGTCTGAGGGGAAAATAAATATACAAATAAAATGGTATGTATAGCTACATCCTGTTCACTTTACTCATACAAGTAATCCCATTGGCATCAACTGGATTACTCATGTGTACAAGGTAGGTTAGATTTGGCTTTAAAAGCCCTAACTGAGACCCTCAAAAGCTAGAAAATAAGATAGGTATGAACCAAGCTCTTTTTTCCTCCATCTGCAACAATACTAGGTAGAAAGTGGAATTTTGCTTGTCACAAATAAGCTCTTGCTTGCTCATTCTGACAGGAAAAAGACATTATCCAACAATGAAGCAGCAGTAGGAGGCAAGAAGGAAAGGAGCAGTTGTAAAAAAGCTATATCACTTGTAATTCTGAAATTCACAGTGTCTTGCAAGTTGATGTCTTACAGGGAAAAAATCTTCCTTCATTTGGCCTCCCACTGTTTTGCTGACCTTTCCCCATTGGAGTGGTAGCAGGAGGCAAAAATAAAAGTGGTTTTATTCCTCGTGAGGCACTTAGCTGCTAAACACTGTGAATCTGAAAATTACAGTAGTTGTGCAATATTTCTTCAAAACTCCTCTGCTGGTAATTGTTCCTGAGCACAAAATTAAGACTAGAAAAACAGAAGAGCATTAAACACCAAAGACCAAATTCTGATCTCAGATATAGTGGTGTAAATCCAGCATAATTCCAGTAGGATCATCAGAGTTATTCCAGATTATCAGACATCAGAATCTGATCACAGGTCCTCAGCATTTATCTTTCCTCTTCCAAGCTAAAAGAACCATGTATTTCCCTTTGTGTTTCACTTATTTGCATCAGTATGTTTTATTCAGCATTACTTGAAGATTTTGTTGTGTTTCCATATCAATGAGTTCACAAAAAAAACCTTCAAGGTTAAATAAACAAAATATATATATAAAAATATGAAGCAATTCAAAAATGAAGAAATTGATTTTTTTATTTTAATTTTGCCTATTGATTTTGCTCACAGAAAAAAATCAATACAGTAGAAGTTTACAGACTTTGAAGTTTGATAATATATTCTTAATACAATAAAGAGGTCAAAACCTCTCCCAAATCATAAATTCTACCACTTGAAATTGACTACAGGTGGAGAAAGAGGCAGACCACCAGTTCCTAAAAGATAAACACGAAGGGTGATATAACTTGGAGCTAAATGCATAGCAATCAAAGGGGAAAATGTGATCTTTAGCTTTGTAATTCAATATTAGAAAAGTCATATTGTGAAAGCAAGAGATAGAATATATGTACCATTTATTATTGAATACAACATAGTTTCCGCATACAACTGCACCAAATTTAGACCAGACATTCGAAAAAGTCAAAGTTACACCTTAGAGTTAAGCAAACATTTTGAAACATTCATTAATACTTAAATATCCCTGTTTTTTGTTATTTATGATGAAGATGGGTTATATGAATGAAATATTATTTAGGAACAGAGTATTCAGCCTCTTCATCCTCTAAAAGACATAAACCAATGCACTAACTTGGTGGTGTCCCAATATTTTTTTTAATCTCTTGGGTACAAAAAATATAGCCTTTTTATATTTGATATATTTATCTTAATAGGGACTAGAAATGCAAAGGGGATCTCCCTATCATGCAGTTTTTATTTAATCAAAATGAAAAGCCTTTCTTTGTACACTTATTCAAATCAAGGAGAGGTCTTTCATATTCAATACTTAAGAGTTTCTTATCCATTTGGATTAGACTATGTTTATCAATTAAAGTACAAAATTTCTATATGCAGGTTGATGGCTGATTTCTAAGTTCTGTGATAGGACCATTTAACACATTTTGGTTTCTTCTGCATATCTACTTTAAATGCCTAATGAAGTCATTTTTCAGCAAAATCCAAAGAGTCTGAGTCTTCTCAAATCCTCAAGTAGCTCAAGGTTTCTAAATGATGAGACTGTGTCTGGTTTTCCGAGAATTCAATTCTGAGGTATACTTTCCATGTTCTTTGTTCATCTAGCACATGCTCAATTTTTTTTCTCTACATATAACTGATTGCTTACGTCAAGCATTGAAAATTCAATCCCATCCGGACTCCTCTCCCAGTTATTAACTGAAGCAATAATCTGATCAAATTCAGTTTCAAAATTTCTGTCCTCTCAAACACAGATTGAAGGGGAAAAGGTCATGTCCTCCATTTCATACTCCTAAGTAAGAAGGTATTTGATCCTGTTCCTCGATGGATGATGATTTCAGCTTACAAAACCTTTCTCACATCCCTTCTTTTTTTCTGTTTTGGAATCTTGAATCAGCTCAGTGCCTTCCCAGATACATCCAAAAGATAATTTTGGACAACAAATCTCTTGTTTGCACAATGTTTGTTTATCTGTTTTGAATAATTCTAAAGTTCTCAGGTTTTCATTTTTATTTTTAAAAAAGAACTTTCTTTTGCACATCTTCTCAGTTCTGCAGTCACCCTGCCCCCTGGGAATCGATTTCTTAATATGACAGTAAGCAGGTTTTACATTTTTATGATCCAACATACATTACAGTTGGAGCTTTATTTATAAATGTTTCACTTACGAGCACATACATTCATTTTACACGATTCCTCAATGTGGCCAGGGGGCTGCGTAGTCTGCACTGTATCCACCTACAAAAAATACAAAAATATATGTCTGCTTACCGGGATGTGAGCAGGGCTTAGCTAACCTAACCCTATAGCATGGATTTTACACGTGAGCAGAGAGAATCCTCTTCTCTCCATTAGGTCCAAGCATATTTCATAAGATAACTATATCACAATGAAAACAGTTATAACAATTTGCATTCTATTTACCAATACATTGGCAATTTAAATCCAGTGCACAAAGTCCAGTATTAGGTTGGTTTTATGGCGTATGACAGGAGAAATATACTAAAATCTGTTTCCTTCATATCCTTTGTTGTTGTTGTTATTGAACATGCTTCGTCATGGAACAAGAAACAATATGAATCTTCCAAGTATCAGTGACAAACACAGCTTTCTCTCCCCAAATGATGGACTTAATACCACCAGTTGTTTTAGATTAGGAAAATCTAGAATGGGACTCTTACAGAAAAAAAAAGCAGCGGTACAAGACAAAGTCTAAAAAGCAGCAATATCCTGGGATGCTGTTTGTACAATGCTGTGAACATGTAAAGCACTGTGAAAGTGCTGGCTATTAAGTATCACTATTATACTACAGGATGGACATAAAGAAAATGAAGCATTAATGGTTTTCTTGAAGTGCTGTGATCAATATGTTGATGAGATAAATGATGCAGTAAAAAGACATTCATGCCTAATGCTAAAAGAAAGCAGCTTTCCAATGCATTGTTCAAGAACAGCTCTTAAAATGTTATTCAAGAACAATGCATCTTCATGAAAATACTAACCCTGCAATGCTGTCATGTACAAGATAGTTACACAAAAAGGGCAGTTAGGTTTTATAAGGTAATTTTCTGAATGTTTGTTTATTTTATTAATTACCATTATTTCCTCATTTGCACCCATCACTGCTTGTTCCTTATTCTCCGTCATGTTGATGGATTGTGGAACTCTTCCGGATCCATCACATAATGCAAGGTTAGTCCCAATTTACACAAGTACAAGACAACAATATCAAGTATGTCTAAGAAGCAACATTTGCTTTATGAGGATAATCCATAAAAAGCTGCTAAATGTCCTCAAATAAGTAACGTCTGTTCCCCAATCTAAATGTGATCTTCTCACAGGAAACCATCTGGGACAAGCATGCAAAACATTCTGCCTTGGTTTCAGCAGCAATATATTTACAATGTCTCAGTAAGACTCTTCACTGCCATTAGTCCAGTTATCAAGCATGTTTCTTTGTGCTTTTTCCCCCATGTCAGAGGTGTCATCCATGGGCAAAAATACAGGACTTTCCAAAACAGTGGAATCGAGATATATCAAAAGGGCATGGTTTTCCCCAGAGGTTGGAAGCTTCATCCTTACCCATCAGTTATTTATGTATTCACATGGAATAAATGTAGTTGTGCTACATTTATTGAGCACAAGATATTTCATGTATCTGCTGGAATGAGCAAAGCATTTCAGCCTCCTCCAATGTGTAGTCAGAAGGAATCTCTCTGCCTACTTGTGAGTTTAAGAACCTTTCAGTTAACTCCAAGATGCAAACACAAAATTGAGTATCATGTGCATTTGTAAGATTCTCTGGAGATCCATAAAAATGAACTGATTACACTCTTGCACATGCAGAGTGTTTTTTATCTGTGACAGATGTGTTTTATGTTAATGATATTCTTCAATTTAAAAAAAAAGTCATCAAAATATAATTCAGTGCAAGATAAAAATAAAAGCAGGGCTTATTTTTTTTACCATAAATCCACTAGCCAAACCCATGAAACAAATAATGAGAGTAAAGATGGGTCCTCATCGGACCTTCAAAAGGTACCAGGCACAAAGCCATAGTGGAGAGTTCAACCCCTCTCCTCCAGCCCCTCTAATGACTGCTAGGAAAGGTTAGGAAACTCCATTCTCTCTCTCTTTTCTCCTCCTTCACGAAAGTGGGGGAAGATGTGCGCTTCCTCTCTCTCTGCTCACAGTGGCATAGGGAGTCTCCCTCTCTTATGTTTTCTGGGAAGTGAACACTATTGTGTCCCCATCTTCCACATTTCTCAGTATGGGTGGGCACCATCCCCACGAACACGATACAGTTCTGCGGTGATCTGGAAGCCTACTTTCGTCGTCTCCGACTCAAGGAATATTTTCAACGCACCACTGAATAGTGCACTGATCCACAGGAACCCTCCTACCAACACTACAAGAAGAAGAACTCTTCGTGGACTCCTCCTGACGGTCGAAATGACAGACTGGACCGCTACATAGAGTGCTTCCGCAGACGTGCACAGGCTGAAATCGTGGACAAACAACATCACTTGTCCCATAACCTCACCTGTACAGAACGCAATGCCATCCACAGCCTCAGAAACAACTCTGACATTATCATCAAAGGGGCTGACAAAGGAGGTGCTGTAGTCATAATGAACAGGTCGGATTATTAACAGGAGGCTGCCAGGCAACTCTCCAAGACCACATTCTACAGGCCACTATCCTCTGATCCCACTGAGGAATACCAAAAGAAACTACACCATCTGCTCAAGAAATTCCCAGCTACAGTACGGGAATAAATCTACATGTTCCCAAATCTACCCCCAGAACCCCGACCAGGGGTATTCTATCTGCTACCCAAGATCCATAAACCCGGAAACCCTGGACGCCCCATCATCTCAGGCATTGGCACTCTTACAGCAGGATTATCTGGCTATTTGGACTCTCTCCTCAGACCCTACGCTACCAGCACTCCCAGCTATCTTCGAGACACCACCGACTTCCTGAGGAAACTACAATGCATTGGTGTTCTTCCTGAAAACACCATCCTGGCCACCATGGATGTAGAAGCACTTTACACCAATATTCCACATGAGGATGGACTACAAGCTGTCAGGAACAGTATCCCTGATGAGGGCACAGCACGCCTGGTGGCTGAGCTTTGTGACTTTGTCCTCACCCACAACCACTTCAGATTTGGTGACAACTTATACCTTCAAGTCAGTGGCACTGCTATGGGTACCCGCATGGCTCCACAGTATGCCAACATTTTTATGGCTGACTTAGAACAACGCTTCCTCAGCTCTCGTCCCCTAGTGCCCCTCCTCTACTTGCACTACATTGATGACATCTTCATCATATGGACCCACGGAAAGGAGGCCCTTGAAGAAGTCCACCTGGACTTCAACAATTTCCACCCCACCATCAATCTCAGCCTGGACCAGTCCACACAAGAGATCCACTTCCTGGACACTACAGTGCAAATAAATGATGGTCACATAAACACCACCCTATACCAGAAACCTACTGACCACTATACCTACCTACATGCCTCCAGCTTCCATCCAAGACACATCACACGATCCATTGTCTACAGCCAAGCCCTAAGATACAATCGAATTTGCTCCAACACCTCAGACAGAGACAAACACCTACAAGTTCTTTATCAATCAATACCCACCTGGGGAAGTGAGGAAACAGATTGACAGAGCAAGATGGGTACCCAGAAATCACCTACTACAGGACAGGCCTAACAAGGACAATAACAGAACACCACTGGCCATCACATACAGCCCCCAGCTAAAACCTCTCCAGCGCATTATCCACGATCTACAACCCATCCTGGAAAATGATCCCTCACTCTCACAGACCTTGGGAGGCAGGCCAGTCCTCGCTTACACACAACCCCCCAAACTGAAGCAAATACTCACCAGCAACTACACACCACACCACAGAAACACCAACCCAGGAACCAATCCCTGTAGCAAACCTCGTTGCCTACTATGTCCCCATATCTACTCGGGCGACACCATCAGAGGACCCAACCACATCAGCCACACCATCAAGGGCTCATTCACCTGCACATCCACTAATGTTATATATGCCATCGTGTGCCAGCAATACCCCTCTACCATGTACATTTGGCCAAACCGGTCAGTCCCTCCACAAAAGAATAAATGGACACAAATTGGACATCAGGAATGGTAACATACATAAGCCAGTAAGTGAACATTTCAATCTCCCTGGTCATTCTATTACAGATTTAAAAGTCACTATCATTGAACAAAAAAACTTCAGAAACAGACTTCAAAGAGAAACAGCAGAACTAAAATTCATTTGCAAATTTAACACCATTAATCCGGGCATGAATAGGGACTGGGAGTGGCTGGCTCATTTCAGAAGCAACTTTTCTTCTCCTGGAATTGACACCTCCTCATCTATTATTGGGAGTGGACTACATCCACCCTGATTGAATTGACCCTGTCAACATTGATTCTCCACTTGCGAAGTAACTCCCTGCTCTCCATGTGACAGTATATAATTCCTACATCTGTAACTTTCACTCTATGCATCCGAAGAAGTGAGGTTTTTACCCACGAAAGCTTATGCCCAAATAAATCTGTTAGTCTTTAAGGTGCCACCAGACTCCTTGTTATTTTCACATATATTGAGAACAGCAAAGAGTGCCCAAGGTTCAATCAGCTCTGTCTACAACCGGAAAGATGATCCGGCCACCTTGTAGGGGGTGGCGGCGCGAAGGAGGGGAGCGCCCTGCTGGGAGTGGGCTGCGTTCCGTCTGCCCCAGGTCTGTAGCAAGCCCGGCAGGGCAGCCTGCGTCCTTCCCTCCCCGCCGACCGGAGCAGTGCGGAGCCCTCCCAGCAAGCGGCGCGACGGTCGGGGCCAAATGGTAAGCACTCCGCTGAAGCCCTAGCCGCCCCCCTTATCTCTCTCTCCCCCCACTCTCTCCCCCTACCCCCGCTAGCCAGGGCACGTCTGCAGTGCAGGGAGTCCCCCTGAACCCTGGCTCTGGCTGCCCCGCAGGTTTTTTTTTTTTCCTGCTTTGTCGCTCCAGCCACGCCACAGTTTTTTTTTTTTTTGCTTTGCCTTTCTGGCCACCCTGATTTTTTTGTTTGTTTTTTTTGCTTGGGGCGGCAAAAAAGCCAGAGCTGGCCCTGGCTGGACTCACTCTATCAGGAATATGGGTTGCCATTGGCATGTGAGCATTTCTACCGCCTTGAATGTATAAGTCTATTTCATATAATTGTTTCATAACAGAATATGTAACAGAACACAATTTAACAGAAATAGAGTATAGATAGCTGGCAACCACACATGACTACTAAATCCATGGAACTATTAATTTATGCAAGCACACATCTCTTTACTGTTACCTCGTCCTCTCTACCTACCTACCTTGCCTGTGTTACTTTATTCACAAGTTGTGTATTGTCTAAATCATTCCTTGTGAGTAATTTGGGACAGTTTGTCTTTGTGTAATTTGCTTGCTCAGCACCTAGTACAATGTGGCTCTGACCCCTGATTGAGGTGCTCAAGCACTATCAAAAATGATTATTAACAATAATAAACATTATTTAAAATGTAAAAAAGAACTACAGAATTTTGTAGCATGCTGGGTGGTGGCTCTAAGTGAAGCTGAAGTCATGGCACACTCATTGCTGATCACTTAAGCAAGTATCAGACAAAAATGTAGCTTGTGATGTATGTTCTGTCATATGCTGCAAGCTTACTTATAAAATACTGCAATGCATACAACTACATATGCAGTTTACAACAGTAAGAGCAAACACGCTATGAAAAATGGTGATATATACAGTAGAAAACGTTTATCCAAGCCTCCATCTCTCCGGATAACCAAACCACCAGCACACAGACAGGAATATGGGAAATTGATGTTTCAGCCCCGGGCGGTGCTCAGGCTGTCAGCCCCATGTGGTGGGGCTCCGGCTGCTGGACCCCAACCGCCCAGTTTTATATAATAAAATATATTAATCGTCTTACTGATGATGTTGAAAAGATTAAAAAACCTTAAAGATTTTTAATATTAACATTTGATAGACATGCCTGATCAGCTAAATACGTGTATATAGAGATTTCACTCAATTTAATAAAATAATTAGAAATGACTTATTATACGTGTTGTAATGATGCTCACTTTGCTATATGGTAACACCCTGTTATACAGAAAGATCTGATGACTGCATTCCTGTATAATGTCTATTTAAACAAAAACTAACTGTTGTAATGAATATTTTGTTTCTGATATTTACATGTCAAAGATTTGTAAACTTGTTAAAACACCATAAATAAAGAAATGTTGTTTTTTTAAAGAAAAATACAAAAGAATGAGATATTATAAGTATGATACAGAGCTTCAACATTAGTTGGGGTTGATTGTCCTCTCATTTAAACTTGTTTAAACCTCAGTCCTGGAAAAATCATGAAGCAGGTCCTCAAGGAATCAATTCTGAAGCACTTAGAGGAGAGGAAAGTGATCAGGAACAATCAGCATGGATTCACCAAGGGCAAGTCATGCCTGACTAACCTAATTGCCTTCTATGAGGAGATCACTGGCTCTGTGGATGAGGGGAAAGCAGTGGATGTGTTATTCCTTGACTTTAGCAAAGCTTTTGATAGGGTCTCCCACAGTATTCTTGCTGGCAAGTTAAAGAAGTATGGGCTGGATGAATGGACTATAAGGTGGATAGAAAGCTGGCTAGATCATAGGGCTCAACAAGTAGTGATCAATGGCTCCATGTCTAGTTGGCAGCCGGTATCAAGTGGAGTGCCCCAAGGGTCGGTCCTGGGGCCAGTTTTGTTCAATATCTTCATTAATGATCTGGAGGATGGCGTGGACTGCACTCTCAGCAAGTTTGCAGATGACACTAAACTGGGAGGAGTAGTAGATACGCTGGAGGGTAGGAATAGGATACAAAGAGGGACCTAGACAAATTAGAGGATTGGGCCAAAAGAAATCTGATGAGGTTCAACAAGGACAAGTACAGAGTCCTGCACTTAGGACGGAAGAATCCCATGCACTGCCACAGACTAGGGACTGAATGGCTAGGCAGCAGTTCATCAGAAAAGGACCTAGGGGTTATAGTGGATGAGAAGCTGGATATGAGTCAACAGTGTGCCCTTGTTGCCAAGAAGGCTAACGGCATTTTGTGCTGTATAAGTAGGGGCATAGCCAGCAGATCGAGGGACGTGATCATTCCCCTCTATTTGACATTGGTGAGGCCTCATCTGGAGTACTGTGTCCAGTTTTGGGCCCCACACTACATGAAGGATGTGGAAAAATTGAAAAGAGTCCAGTGGAGGGCAACAAAAATTATTAGGGGGCTGGAGCACATGATTTATGAGGAGAGGCTGAGGGAACTGAGATTATTTAGTCTGCAGAAGAGAAGAGTGAGGGGGGATTTGCTAGCTGCTTTCAACTACCTGAAAAGGGGTTCCAAAGAGGATGGATCTAGACTGTTCTCAGTGGTACCAGATAACAGAACAAGGAATAATGGTCTCAAGGTGCAGTGGGGGAGGTTTAGATTGGATATTAGGAAAAACTTTTTCACTAGGAGGGTGATGAAGCACTGGCATGGGTTACCTAGGGAGGTGGTGGAATCTCCTTTCTTAGATGTTTTTAAGGTGAGGCTTGACAAAACCCTGGCTGGGATGATTTAGTTGGGAATTGGTCCTGCTTTGAGCAGGGGGTTGGACTAGATGACCTCCTGAGGTCCCTTCTAACCTGATATTCTATGGTTCTATGATTCTATTCCCAGCTGGTTTAAATCAGCATTTTATACTTAATGCTGATTTACACCAATGAGTATCTGGCTAATTGACTTCGATGTAGTTATTCCTGATTTATACTGGTTAAGTGAAAGATAATCAAGTTAATTATCTCTAAGATTCCAACTTAAAATGAGAGCATGGGACATTTAAATATTATTCACTCCCTGTTCATGCTCTCCTTTATTATTCACTTCCTGATCACACTAGGCCTAATTCCAAGTGTCCAACAGAAGGTTCTGAGCACCATCCACACCCTGTGAACTCTATACAAGTGTCAAATACTTAGCACCTCTGAGGAGGCACTCAGCATCTCACAGGATCGGGCCCACTGTCTGCTGTCATTCACCTTGAGTCACACTTTGCAATAGTGTGGAGTGAAACAGGACACATTCTTCATGCTATACATATATTCTAAAGAGATTGGCTAGAACGTGAGGGACATTGCTCTGAAGTGAACTTTTGTCATCCTCATGGGATAATGAAATAATCCATTTAGGGTTGCCAATTTCGTATTTCAAACCTGGACACTCCAGGAAGAGTGCCAGAACCTCCCCGATCCTACCTCTTCCCCCTCTGAGATCCTGCCCCTGCCCCACTTCTTCCCAAGGCCCCACCCCTGTCCTGCCTCTTCCCCGAGGCCCTGCCCTGCCCCTGCCCTTGAGGCCCACCCCTTCCCCAAGGCCCTGTCCCCATTTGCTCCTATTTCCCCACATCGCTCATTGCTTTTCCCCTTATCCCCCTCAAGGTCGGGAGAACCTCGCCTGTGGAGCTGGGGCTGTGAGCTGCAGCCATCTGACACAGATAGGAGGCGGCCCTGGCTGAGTAAGGGCTGGCACGGGTGATGACCTGGCACCTCCCCACCTCTCCCTCCCACAGTAACGTGACTTTGGATGTCCAGTCAGTAGATCTGACCAGATACTGTCAGATCCTCTTTTCTATCACACTTTCCAGTGGAAAGCCAGGCACCCGGCCACCCTAACATTACAGGCCAACATTTTGTAGTCAAAAATGAAGCATGCCTACAGAAACCAGTTTCTACATGCCTACAGAAACAAAACAATCAAACAATACCCAACAAACAAACAAACAGAATCCCTAATTACTCTACATGAAAATCAGTAACCGATTACAGTACTTAGGCCTTAATGTTCAAGTTGTTAGTTGACTAAGACAACATTCCAGATTATAAGGTAAATAAACTCATTAACCTTAGGTTGTAATTAACAACTTTAAAAAGTATTCTCACTTAGAAAGTTGCCTCCAGCAGGGGCTTAGGGGTGGGAATGAAGACGGAATCTGTAATTTGAAAACAGAAAAGGCAATCTGAAACATTTATAAAGTATGTAAACATCACAAACTTTAAAATGTAATAAGAATCAATTACAAGAACTATCTGTATGACAAGAGAGAATTATCATAGCATTGTTCTCTGTTTTCATTTTATATACAGTGATTTTATTGTAAGCAATTTATCTTGTTATAATTTCTCCAATGCAGGTCGGAGTGGAATGAAACTCTAACCGAACTAGACTCTATTGGAAAGGTGAGAATACAGGTCACTGATATATTTATGCTTACATAATATGTACATTAAAATTCTGTCACCCCTCCCTGGTGACAAAAACTGTAATAGGAAAAAGTACAAGCATTAATCGTGTCTCATAAAGGATATAATAAGAATAAAAAAATGCTACAAATTTAACACATCTTCCTTATATTCTTCAGACTCCAAATGGTCTTTGTTGAAAACTAACAATACTGACCAGCATTCATATCCCAGTGAAATAAAATGCCTGACAAGAACAAGGGGAAATGAACAACAAGCACCGATGGCCTTATATGCCTCTGAAACTGTAATCATCCATACTGAGAGGTTTGTGCTTCTCTGTAAACAACATATAGAACCAAGATGGCTCTAGGTACAGATAAAGCAACTAATTGTTTGAACTACCTGCAGGTGACGAAAGCCAATGCCACAAGAAATAAAAGAGTGATCTAAGTAGGATAATCAGACCATATTTTTGGCTTCTCTTGTGTGGATGTACAAGGGAATGGTGAAAGGAGCCATTCCCCCTTGTCATACCTGCTGTAGCAGATTCCAAGGAATGCAAAATCCTACCTCTTATGCTCTGGAAGTACAATGGGGGAATTACAGTTCCACCCAAGAGTATGATATATGACCATAGTCCCCCGACCTTTTCACACCAGCCCACCAGGTTCACTGCTGAATGAATATTCACTATATGCTGTTAAAGGGAGTATGTTCCCCCATGTCCTGCCTGTCTGTATTCTCTGGAGGAAGTGCCAATTGTTCTATGCCACTCTTAATATCCCACTAGCATACCAGTGGTTTATCAAGCCATTGTCTATCCCTAAGTGAGACTGAAACAAAAGAACCTGAAACAAGACAAGATTTCCAAATTTAAAGTGTGCAAAAACTAAGATGGTACCGAAACTCATATATTTGGGAATGCAACTGTATTTTTAAAAGGCATTGGAACTGTCAAAACATGTGTTCTGTAATTTTTCATGGAACTTATTGATAACTGGATAACTTAAAACTCCAAGGAATTTTGTCTGTCAATTACATTCTTTGCTCACTACAATCTTCATCTACACACTAAGGTCACCAGAGATTGCTAGAGAAGTGATTTTGTGAGAAAGACATTATTCACGAAACTAAATGTTCTGTAAATTTATTTGCAAATAGGCTAGTGTGAAGTGCCAAGACAAGGATGATACAGCTGTTGTTTTCGATATACTATAAAGCATTACTTCTCATTTCACGGGCATAGGAGACACAGCAATGCATTGAACGGATAACTGTCTCACAAATGGAAATGCCAATTTTTAAAGGATGTGCAAGAATTAACAGCTATATGTGTCCCCTGATATAAGCAGATTCTCACTGTGTGCATAGATCAAGAACAATATGGTCATAAGTAACTAAAGATTCAAGAAATGATGTTTTCTTAAAGATCAATATAGTCTAGTGTGTAGACCAAGGAACTGGATCTAGGCTTTTAAGTTCCTCCTAAATCTACCACTGATTTGCAGTCGAAGGCATTATAAGGAAGTCATAACTTCTCTGTGACTCAGTGTATTCATCTGAGTGAGTATCTTTAAATTTGCCTCTCACACAGCGGTGTTGTGAGGATGAATTAATTAACTTTCCCAATGCATGTTTTGTTCCTTATATCCTTGCTATATATTTGTGAAGTAATATGCAGGAGGTTTAACAGAGAAATTATTGTATTCGCAAGGCAAACCAGTTTGACCTTTACATTTTACAACTA
Source organism: Malaclemys terrapin pileata (assembly GCF_027887155.1). Classification (NCBI taxonomy): domain Eukaryota; kingdom Metazoa; phylum Chordata; order Testudines; family Emydidae; genus Malaclemys; species Malaclemys terrapin. Next base: position 38,910,171 of record NC_071509.1, on the reverse strand, counting down.
ATAATTTTCTCAAAAATTATGTTCAATACAAAAGGGATTTTGAATATATGTCTCATTGATCAAAGAAACTATAAATCTTGAGCTTTAAAATAAGTTGCAGATTTTGAAGTTCTTAATCAATAAGTGATATGGTGTTTCTTAACAAATAAAAGTTTACTGGATACTGTTTGTCTTATAAGCCCACTGATATATATTGGTTTAATTAAAGTCTTTCAAATTAGCACACGGATGTTATTGTGCTGCAAATAATTGTTCTCTTTCCCCCTTTTTTTAATGGAAACAGAGCAAATGTTATGATCCAGAATAAATAAAAAACAAGAAGGAAAGGAAAACAAGTGTAGTTAATGAATTCACCTTTGGTTTCTTGGACATCCATTTAGATTAACCCTGATGTGATTAAATAATGATGCTTGCTAACAGTTATGGTATATGTAGGGTGACCAGACAAAAGCAAGTGTGAAAAATCGGGATGGAGGTGTGTGTGTGGGGGGGTAATAGGTACCTATATAAGACAAAGCCCCCAAAAATCAGGAGTGTCCCTATAAAATCGGGACATCTGGTCACCCTCGGTATATGTAAAATTATGACCAAACATCTAACACATTATATGCTACATATTGTAGATGCTTAGCATCTCACCTAAGATACTCATCACCATCATAAAAAGTTAAATTACGTACAGATTTTCTGCAGGGGAATGACGACTTAAGTTTACAATCTCTATTGACACATGAAAGAAAAGCATCTTTCTTTCTGACGGAATAGTATAATATTTATTTTGGAATCAATAATCAATTTTAAATGTATAGGAGAGTTAAGTGCCTGGAGGTAACTCCTTATATGTATCACCAGACATTTCCAGCTCCTTTGACAGTGTTTCAGATTTATAAATACCAGAAATATTCATCTACTATGGAAATGCCTGTTTCTATCTAGGCCAAGGAGGCAAAATCAGTTTTATTTGTATGCTTGTATCCATATTCAGTACACTTATCGCTAGCGATACTCAGTACTACACTAGCGTAAGAATATGTTGCTAGATATTTTGATGAATAAAATACAATAATTAAAGTATGTTTTTATTGCTTGTTTTCAGAATAAAAGAAAAGCCTTGTCAAAGACACATGCACATTAAGCATATGCTATATGCTGACTAGGCACACTGAGTCAATAACCAAGTTTGCTAGGTGACTTAATTCTAAATATTTATTTAACTCCTCTCTTTCCAACTGTAAAATGCCACAGAAAATAATCATGGGTACAAAATTTAGATACTTGAGCCCTTTGACTGGTTTTCTGCATCATAGTACATCATTTTGCAACTGAAAAGGTACTCCTCCTTTCCTTACTAACTGGTAAGCAGTTGCTATAGTAGTATCTTAAGAACCCTTTTTCTGATCTCTCTTCAGCTGCAACTTCCTCCCAATTGATCTTTCCAGAGCCAAAGCATATCTTGTATTTATTCCGGAAACACCAACATGCCAGTTTTAGAGGTTTAACTTTGTGGACTAGTGCATCAACGGGGAAAAGGAATAAACAAATAAATAAATAAATATCCCTTCCCCTCCAAATCCAACTAACCAATTGGAGCAAACTTACTGAAAATCTGAACTAACAATTCTGAACGGAGCCTTCCGAGAGTGGATCATCACAAATTGGAATACTGAAAAAAGAAATAACATGTAAGAATTTCCATTCCTGCATGACCAGCGCATCATTTTGAGTCTGAATGATAGCTAGATATTCCTCAATTAAATAAAATTACTTGAGAACCTTCACCATAAAAGGAGGGCTCTATTATACCACTGCTTCTGCTCTAAACAACCCATTATCTGCAGGTAGCACAAACCCTAAGCTTGGCAAAGACATGTAATGAAGACCATACACAGTTCTGCTAGTGTAGCTTCCACTCTTCCTATCTGGGAGGTGACCACTGGCTGTTTTTAGAATGGAGTTCCAAGTCCCCTTTTTTCAGAGTCAGACATAACAGAATCCTCTTTAGGGCAAATAAGCCATTTCTCAGAAAAGTCCTTTGAAAGCTTGTTTAGTGGCTGTGAAGTTATAGGAGGCCAGTTTGGCATCAGGCAAGGTACAGGCTGTTTCATTATTTTCAACAATGTGGGATGGACAGGATGGCTTGTGTCATTGGGTTGCTGGCCCATTTAAGGTGAGTCTGAACTCAGGCTACCCATGGCCACCTAATTTAAGCAGTCCATCTAGGCAGTTAATTGGATAACAAGCACCTGGGCCTGACAAAAGACCATAAAGTGTCAGTAGAAGCGGGTGCTCACAGAAAGAAGCTCTTCTAAGGTAGAGGAGCGCCCAGAATTAAGAACCACAAGCCCTAAGGAGGAAGGCTGTGTAACTGTAGAGTCAAGGGGAGACACTACAGGCCTGGAAGGCCAGGACTGAGAACTGCAGGCCCAAAAGAGTAGAGCTGTGTAACCCCTGAACCCCAGGAGAGAGACTTAAGTTCCAGTTTATTTGTATTTAAAAAGTAGAAGCCAGCATGGGAATTTTGTCAATAGCTATACTGACTGTGTGGAGTTCTTCAAGGGCCCTAAGAGAAGGGAAACTGAGGCAGGAGTGCCTGTATTGCTCAGCAGGGAGCCCTAGAGGACAGGCACGCCCTACAACAGCATCTCTCTCAGTTCCCAAATCCTAGGAACTGAGGAAGACCTTTGTATTCTCCTTTTTCCTAAGAGCCTGCAAGTTGCATAGCAGAAAAACATTTCTGAACAGATACGTCCAGTTTTCCTGAGGCACACTCCTGGCTGGATCCAAGGGACAGATCTCAATCACAGACTCTGAGGAAACCTCTCCTTCTTCCAAAGACAAATCTGAGAAACTAAATGTATAGGCAAAAATGAGAAGGACTTTAAAAAGTCAAGGCTCTGGAATTTTTGGTGGTACCTAGTGGGTTTAAGATGAACAAACAAATATCTGGAAACAGGAGGAAGGCAATGAGAGTATCCTTGACTATATTTTAGTGATGTGTTTAGGGAGGGGAGAATGAAAAACTCTTGGCTTTAGACTGCTGCCAAGTAGGATTGATTTATTCAGGCAAGTACTGCAAGGAAGAGGGCAGAAAGATGGACACTTCCATTGGCCTCTCCCCTATCTAAATCCACATTTACTATGGCAGTTGCCCATTTCCCATCTATCAGAAAAGGCTGGGGTCTGCAGCAGGCATGACAGACATTATTTCATGAGCAGCTGAGGCCACTGCTGCACCTTTTGATGGTGAGAATGGCAAGAATTACAGTATGAGAAAACATTATGTGCAGTAAAAGATAGATGTTGCAGGTTGAATAATGTGTTGTTGTTTTTATTTTTAAGGTTAGGCTTTTCTAAGGCCTTTGAGCCTGAATCCATGCTGCATGGTAAAATTCAAGATGATGGATACAAGTGGCCTTACAGGTCACCTTCCCACTTCTATACTTCTGTGAGGCAGGAGTCAAACTGTGGAGCTGAGAAAGAGTGAAATAAGAAGAGCCACTGAGACATATGGAGGTATTTCAATTTGGCTGGCTGCCTTCCCCCTGCCTATTGCTACCAGTGAGAGGAAAACTGCAGCCTGTGCAAAGCAGGCCAAGTCACTGAATAAACATTTTCTAGACATGAAAATGGCATACACAATATACTCTAGAAAAATCTATTGATCTGGAGGTTTTCAATCCCCTGGAGGGCCATGAACAGGTGTCATGGAGTCATAACTATCCTAATCTTCTCACATTGCTAAATGGAAGGGGGTCCTGGCATAGAAATCCCAGAATAAAAAAATGAAGTGAGTTCCTGTTTTTGTTCATTAATATCATGCCATTATTTCTAGGTTATGGAAATTTAATTGAACATTAGACAAAAAAATCCTATCTTCTGAGCAGCTACAAAGATGTGTGCAAAATAATATAGTGAGCTGTAGTCTAATCTCTCCAACTTTACTTAGGTCCTCAAGATATACCTATGTTCTATGAAATCTTGTTATGATCTGAAACTGTTTTGAACTAGTAATTAAACTGGGAGAATTATATTTCTTCACACTCTGTTTTACATTTATTAAGTCAACTTTATCATTGGTGTTCTCTGCAGGAAAGCATCTAAAAGGTGACGCTTTCCCCAATGAGTGCACACACTTTTTAAATAGATATACTTGATTTACTCCATTTGTTTTAAGCCGAAGAGTGGAAAGAAATCTTTGACAAAACTGTCATCTTTAAAATACGGTGATATTTCATTTTCCCCTTCTGCACTATTTAGATTGCTTAGAACTGAAATGCTTCCAGCAACCATTGTGTCCAATTTTTCAGAGCTGTCACTTCCTAGCAAATCTGCTTAAGCAAAATACTTATGTTGTTAGAAAACAGAGCAAACATATATTATAAAATGCTTTCGATACTCCTTTACAGGTCAGACTCTTATTCAAGCACACAAAATAGCAAGAACGTTCAAAAATAAATTAAAAGCTGACTATGATAGAGTGGTTATAAGTCCATAAATCTAGTACCCCTATGATTAGTTTCCAAAGATACAGTTGGACTTAGCTCCTTGAATTTTTCTACATAATAATCATATAATCAAAATGTTATTTTCAATGCATCCACTATAAGGTCATTAAACTGAAAAATAACAGTTCAATGGAAGAAGAGTACAATGAAATATGACCATTAGTACTTCTCTCTAGTCCACATCTGTGGTTGTTATTATACTTTATTTGTCAACTGATGATGCTTTGTAGGGTAACATAAAATTGCTACAGTATTACACTTGTAGACCTTTGGCCATGCTTTGCTGCATATATCAGAACTCAAAAAATACAGTAAGAATGAAAAGGAGCAAAAACTAAGAAAAAATAAAGAAATCCCAGTATGTTAAAGTGAACTTCATTGTCCAAAAGTCAGGAGCTCTTACCACAATACTAGCTATATTTTTCAGATAAAATAAATGTATCTTATTTTAGCTTTTAATGGATAATAGAAATAATGTATCATATTTAAGAAGAAAATTAAACTATGTTAGGAGTGTGTACAAACAGTTTTAAAGCAATTTTTCAAATGTCCTTGTTTCAGGTCAATATAAATTTTTTCATAGATTTCTTAATAGTTTTAAGAAACTATTCTATTCTACTTAATAGTTTTAAGAAATTATTCTACTTTTTTTTTTATTTTTGTGCACGATTACACAGAAACTTGTTCAAATTAATCTTCCAAGTTTGCACACAAGGAATTACATAAGACTACAATTACTTCCACTGCTTTAGAAAGCCTGTCATGTTACAGGAAACAGTTCAGCTTATGGGGTACAATTTGAATCCCAATTCTCTGATGGCCCGTTAACACCAAATCCGTCACCCTTTAACACTGCAAAATCAATACACTGGAATGTCATGATACTCTGATGGCCCACAAAGCCTCGGTATACATTTATTAGACAAAGATTTTATATTACTTCAGAGAAGAAAAGTGTCAAGTTAAAATCAATTTCAAGTTCCTTACTAAGCAGGGAATAGCCTTAGACAAATAAAAGATTTAGTTCAAGTTATATTCAATGCAGCATAGGAACCAAAATAAAAGTCAAAGTTGTTCAGACACATCATTTCACACTAGGACAGCAAGAAGGGCACCTCAGAAGTGTTCACACTCGTTTCCAACTCTATATATTTTCGGTATTTATAAAGCACCAGTCATTAGATTATCTAGATACTGAGCACTAGGTCCACTACCTACCACATGCAGCTGCACATCCATGACTTCTAGGCAACCCCTGGGCCAGCATTCTCTCAGTAACTTCCTTTGATAGTTCCTCCCCCCAAGCCCAGTCATCCATCACAAAAGCACCTCAAAAAGGCCAATTCTTCCCCCAAGAAGGAATCTATAAATACAAAAGTAAACCAAACAAACAAGCAAACAAATTAGCACAAAGAAACATATTGCCCCAAAACCTGAACACTGAACCTTCCAAAGGTGACCTCATCCAGGCAACTTGTGATATCATTTAGCTACTGTATTTAGGCATGCCAAGAGAAAACTCTGAAGCATTCCTCAGACCAGGGCCAGATTTACACCTTACGCTCCCCTGGGCACAGCATCTTCAGCCCCATCTTCCCCTCCTCCCCCCGCCTACAGCTGACCTTCGTGTTTTCCATAAAAAATGAAACTTATAACCCACTTTTAAATTTTAGGCACCCCTAAAATGCCAGTGCCCCTGGGCAAATGCCTACTGTGCCTAATTGGAAATCCAGCCCTGCCTCAGACCTCAATGAAACAATGCTGCAAACTATTCTAAAGGATTTAGGAGGTAGCTATTGACTTTTCTGACACAACACTAGTAAGTTTCCCCAACACTAGACAAAATCATCACTCTTTTGACCTATTTTAGTGTATGGGTGCTTTGAAATATTTCCCAAACATAAGACAGAATGTCATGTAAGATCCCCACCCCTCCGCCAGCACAGGATTCCCAATGTCTAAGGGGAAAAGCTTACTTTTTTTTTAATCTTACTGGGCTAGTACCACAACTGACAGAAGAGTTCTAAAATCATAATATAAGTCTGCCTGTCAGAGTTTCACAACTGTTCCCCTGTAGCTTTCCTTGAATCCCCTGCATCTCAAGATCTGGACAAGAACTAAACAATACTAGACTCAGTACGTTCAATTCTGTGTTCAGAGATTATTATTTGTGTGCCTTCCAAAAAATAAGTTAGGGGATAGTATTCAAAACTCTTCATTGTCACCAAGAGAACATGTGATGAACCTTAAAACACTGACCCTAAATTGTCTGATGTAGACCAGGAAAATTGGAACAAAGAATAAGATCTCTGAACAGACTGCATGATACAATTTGTGCCGTAGGTGGACCTGATTGTTATATAGACCAGCAAGAAAGTCTGATGTTTTTGCTCTTGGCATGCACAACTGGAAAGACAAAGGTGGATACTTTCTCATTTTTACAGACCTGCCTTGAGGATACACCCTTTTTGGGTTCCCATTGATAACCAATGTGTCCAAAAAATAAATCTGGACAAGTCAAACTGATCATTCTTACTGGCTCTTTGAGACCCTGGTTTCCCAGAATGATTCAGATGTCAATTTGCAATGTACAAATAGATCCTTTGACCAAAAACTTTCTTCACTAAGGTTCATATTTTTGCCTTAATCTTCCCAAAAGCCAAAAGAAACCTAGAACCTGAGAGGACAAATCTACCTTGGCATGGGTATTATCATGATTTAGTGAAGTTTCTCCTGAAATCAAGAAGAGTTTTGATTACTTGTTCATACTTGTTCATTTGGAAAACTTGTTTTTCTTGGTGCTGTCACCAGACCATATCCCCATATCCTGTCATTCTTATTAGATGGTTTTCCTTAAGGTTTAAACCTTAGTTTCCTGAAAGTTAAGCCCTCAACCCTCAGCCCTCAAAGGTGTAACATCTAAGGCTTCAAACACCAATCAATGTTTGCATCCATACATTTATCAGTAACTTAAAGCAGTTGCTCAGGAAAGGCCTGAAGTCAGACAGACAGTGGAACAATTCCCCTTCAAGCCCATGTCTGAGGTTTCTCTTTTCACTATGTTCCCCAAAGCTCACCTTTCTCTAAACTATTACCTCTTCAAGGAGAGTCAGCAAACCCAGAGTTCTTTCCAGCCATGAACATTTGCACATTTTCCCAGACCAGACAGCTTTCAGGTCTCCCTGTGATTGTGTGTCCAAGAAAAATATAGATTTACATTTGAATCAGCCAATTTTTCTCCTATTGTTTTGTCAAAAGCCCAAGCATCCTTTCACGGCACACAGTATTTGCATCCAAAGGATTTACTTTAGCAGAACACCAGAAGCCTACTATGAGAGACAAAAATTTCAAGTAAGAAACTAATTTCTTCCATTCCTTCTCCTCAGAGTGTCTAGTGTATCTCATATTGTTCAGTTGATGGACCTTCACAGTATTTTGTGTTCTGTTGCCACAGAACCAACCAGCCACCAATAGCTGGATATTAATGAACCAACCTGATTCCTGAGATTGTCAATGATATTGAAACACAAATAGGGAAGTGCATTAATATTGATTCAGCACTTCTTATATGCCAACATGGGGGCTCTGACTATCTCTTTTCTAAAGCGTAGCAAGTCCATAAACCGAACACACTCCCCACCCTGACATTTCCAGGACGCATAATGTGCCTTTCTCCCTCCACAGCTTCGCTTTGTAAGAGACTTAATTCAGCCCTGATTGCTTAGCCACATTTTCTGGTAATATCATGTATTTTTAGATTCATTTTCTCCCTTGCATCTTAATAGTGATTTGTCAAAATGTTGTTCCCCTTATTCACACAGTTAGTGATACTAAAGTCAGTGGAACTACTCATGTTAGTGAAGAGAGCAGGATTAGATCCCTAGTATAACCCCTAAGGCTAAACAATGCTGTTCAGACACTTACTGCAGACTCTTACAAGCACATAGCTCGTACTTTGGGAATTACTAATAGCTAGATTACATGCAAGTTGGCACTCATTTAAAGACAGAATTTACTGAAACTGGGCAAGAAGCATGTAAACTAAAGATATCCCAAGTTGTTATCAAAATGTATCCAGCTAACATGTTAATAGCAGGTCTGGGGCATAAAACCTAAAATGCCAAACCACAGGAGTCTATTATGTAAAAGTTCACATTTAAAGGATATTACCCTGGATCAGTTTAATTTATTCCCAGTTAATAATAAAAAATATACCTTTAGCAATATAGCAAAGCATAGCAAAGTATTTAGCTAGCTGTGCTAGAAAAAATGGCATTTATCATGTGACCTGGCAAGAGAAATAAGTGTATAGAGGCCAAATCCTAGGAGGTGCTGAGCACCCATAACAAATGTATATGAAATTATATTGTATGTTATTTATTTCAATGGCAATTGAATGTTGTGGACTAACATTTATAAAGAAGTGATAACCAAACTGAATATAGGTTTCTAAGAATTTCAGCTTGTATTAGTTTACTACGACGTCTGCTAATAAATAGCAAAATTATACAGAAGAAAGCTGACTCTTCAGCATAATTTAAAGTATTTATAAAAGGGACTTCCTAAATGGGCCCTTTAATATTTCAGTAAAGAAACAGGTTAGCTTTGATATTTCACGATAACCACTGAAAAATTTAAAAAAAGCATGTGTAACGTTAACATTATCTATGTTCTTATATTATTTTTTTTCTACAACCTTATGGGGACACATGTAGAATTTTGCAATTATTTTTCTTTCCTTTAGACTCCTACTATACTAAGTAATATGATAACTGGATTTCACAGAAGTTCATCAACATAACAGAATTTTCAATGCTAGCATTTCTTGCAGCACAATATCGTGATGAAACTTCAACTTTACAACTCATGTATCATTACCTAAATTGAGTGGAAAATCAGCAGCCCTTCTATTAATACATTAAAGAAGTTGTCAATGAAGAAAACTCGCAGAATAGTTGTAATGTTGTCACTTTACAATGTGAATTAATGCATCACATCCAGAAGCTTTTTTCATAGTCCAGGTCTGTTTTTCTTTCAATCAATCTTTCGCCACAGCAAACAAGAAGGAAGGAATAGAGAAGGAGAGATAGCTATTGTTTCCACATGCTGCAATGCAAACTGAAAATTTCAAGCATCACAGCCAATTTCTTACTGTTTGCGTCATAGTTTCCGAATATTGGACTTCAGTTGTATCTCTGATATCACTCTTGCTTTGTGTAAATAATGTGAGGGCTCTTGAGAATGTGGATATCCACGTCGTTTACCCTCTTTGCAACATTCAGTACACAAGATTTTCATTACTGCTATTTCCCCAAGACACTCTAATATTTTCTATGACGTCTCTTTCCAATCCACTGGTGTCTCTTAGCAGACGTCGCTCTGCTCTGTTGTAAGTCTCAGGAGAGTTAGGATATTTTTTGCCAATTAGAAATATACAAGTTGTTTAATTAACATACCCTTTTCATTAATAGTTTAACCCTAAGCTGACAGAGAGACTTTCTCACAAAACATGAACAAAGAGGATCTAATTAAACAGACTGAAGATTGTAAAAGGATAATTTCTTTAAAAACCCATGGGATTCTTTGAACTCTTCAACAAGGCCTCTATTATAAAAGCATTTAGAATTTTTTTATGGATCCCTCATTTATTTAGGGAAAAAGTCCTGGATTTTAAAGACTAAAGCTTTGGAGAGCCCTGAATTATTTTAAGTTTGGATATAAGATACCTTTTTAAAAATTCTAAATTGAGACAAATTAAAATATAACAGTTTCTGGGTTGTACAACAACATGAATTTAAAACTACATTTGGCCAAACAGTTATAACTAAAACTAGAACCCATCAGATTACTGTGTTTTCATATGATCTGAATGAAACAGAAATATTAAAGGTTGAATTCAAGATGATATGCAAGATGATGTATGTTACACATTAGTAACTGGGTGTTAATACTTTTATGGGAATTTAACTGAGGGGGATTTACACACCAAGAAGCCAACAAAAGGTGTAAGTAAATTTAATTAAGGGCTGGCCTATCTTCAATTACACAAACTTATACCTTACTGTTTTTCCTGATATGCTTCTTTCTTCCAGGTCATCAGTTTGTGTTACTCGAAATTCCACTCCCTTAGACTCAATCAGCCAAATTCAGAAGTGATCTTGATGTATAAAGGGATGTTAAGAGGGTGTAAGTCTGTATCTAAGAAAAGTAGAGTGAGTATTCTGAGACAGGAAGAAGCTCTATGTTACACCAGTTTAGTTTCCCTTAGGTTTAGATTTCATAAGTCACTTTAGGATTTGTTTCTACAAGTTCAGAAAAGCCAAGAAAATAACCTCCTGAAAAAAAAATGCAATGTATGGACTGGATCTTGTACACCTTGTAAAACCTGGACTTAAAATTATGATGACATCCAGTCCCCTCACCCAAGGTAGACTGATCCTCCTTCTATTTTCTTATTCTCAGGCCTCCATATTCACTCACATCTGCACTCTAACCAGATTAATAACACTATTTTTCTCCTATATTTTACCATCTCAAAGATGTATTTGCTGATTCAGAAAATGTTGAATTTCAGGTCTTAAATACTAGAATTTTGTCAGAATCTTGAGTGGAAATTATGATTCAGTTGCACCCACGCTTCCCCAAGTTCATCCATCGATGCTTCAGACTTAGCACTGAGTCAAATCCTGTGGTCTAATTTCCCAGTTAAATCAGAAAGAACTAAGTACAGACCATAGGATTTGACTTACTGTGTTTATTCAAACATGGACAAATGCAGTTTCCTCTATCTGCAGCTAGTGAGGGATCTGGATGTAGGGAGTCCATGCAAGGCTGTGAAATTCCCATCAGGCATGGAACTCAGTTCTGTGGGAGTACCCTGAGCAGCTGGTGGTGAGCAGAGAGGCATGACCAGAGAGAAGGCAAAGGTAGGATCAGAGGAGTTGGTTCTTTGAAGATCCTTCATCACCCCCATCATCAACATAGGGAATGGCTAGAAGCCTATAGAAGTTATTCTGCCTATTTGGTTACTTAGGCCAAACACTATGTTCTGGATTTCAACTAAAATGTATATCCTGTTTTCATTTCAAACTTTTACTTTATAAATAAAATTTATCTACCTAACAGGTATTTTGGAGCAGTTTTTATGCTTTATATGGTGAATTCAAGTGTCTGGAGAAAAACAGCTTTTGCTGTGTAAATTAATTAAAAAAAAAAAACTTCATGAAGTGTGTCATTACAAATACTGAGACAATCATTTCCAACTCGGGAATACCAGCCAGGGATTCCCAAGTATATTTAAATCACCAGATCCCAAAATTTTACCAATGCTTGTTTCATGATTTTGTGAACTAACAAGTGTGAAGAGAGCAAACAGCAGTGAAAAGGAACATGCCCTGGAACTTTGACAGACAGCTGGTCTGTGGCCAGGAATCTGCACTCACCTTCTTCTCCTCCCCAAGCAACAACACTGGCATACTAAGAAGCCGCTCCGGCACATTCAACTCCTTCTTCAACCAATAGAAAGGAAGGATTTTGGCATCACAGGATTAATGTGAAATTGATTCCAAAATCTGATGACTGTGGAATAAGTCTAGGTTCTCCTCCTACTCATTAGATTGTGATAACAAATTATCCCTCGGGGCACTTTGAAATACCTTCCTCAGGCAATATTTGTGTCTGTGCAGATCCACTGGCCAAACTCCCTATACACAGGGAATGCACAGTAGCTGTGAGGGCTACTGTAGCCATGGAAGGAAATATTTATTCTCCCTTTCTCCACAGTCCACTTGCTCAGGCAGTGACCATGGACCAGGATTGACCCTTAGGGCCACATCTTCAGAGACATTGAACAGCCACTGTTTTCATTGATTTCAATGGGAGTTGTCAGTATGTGGCTCCCCTGAAAATCAAGCTCTTAATTATTAGGCAGAACAAAGCTTATTTTGCAGATATTATTATTAATTCATTATATTGTTGTTATTATATTGTTGTTGTTTATTATTAGTTTATTTTATTTTATTATTTTATTCTTTGTGACTTCTAATTTCAGTTTGACTTATATTTCCAGAGCAAAGTGGCTTTTACTATGACCCTTGAACAAGTCATAGTACATGATATCAGTACTATGATAGCAATAAGCCAAAGACTAAAGTTTTGTCCCTGCAAAATTATATTTTCTTTGGTCTTTGAATGTCCTCTGGGGGTAAGTCATTTTAATTTAACAGCTTCCATTGATTTGCAAATATTCCATTATAATAAAAGCAGGGGGCTTTGTGCAATCAACTGGAATAAAAATAAAAACAATCAATATAAGCAGTCATATCACGTAGCAAGGCTAAAAGAGTAAATAACTTTGAAAATGACCATTATTCAGAAAATTGTAAGCATTTCCCCTGAAGAAACAAAGCAGATATTTTCATGTTTTCTTAAACAAATCACAGCTATGTTATTTCAGCAGATAATGAACTACAAAAAAGTAAAAGAGTTATAATATTACTGGCTGTATTTATCCTAAGGAAATAACAAAGAAGGTACAGAAATGTAACATTTATATGTTTGGGTTTTATTTGTAAAAATAAAGCTGTTTTGTAAATCTTATACATAGGACTTGAAAAATCTACCCACCCACGCAACAACATTCAGTGGGAAGCTTTTCCTGGTGAGTTTGGAAGACTAAGGCATCAATTTCTGCAGATGTTAAGCACTTATTTAAAAAGCAAAATAAAAACTTACATTTCTAGCCAATGTGGCTGTAACGATTACTTTTCAAATGTAAATTTGAATTAGGGCCTCATTCTGGGGGGGAAAAAAAATTCTATGTGTTTCACTTCAAGCATCTACATAGCTCCACTGAAGTTTTAGAGTCAATCACATGTGTAAGGGTTTGCAGGATTGGGGCCTGAATGTGTAACGCAGTGTTGCAGACACAGATCCAGTGCCTCTGCTGCTACAAATAGCATTGCTAAAATCATATCAGAAGTTATACTCTGCTATGCTGCCATTCCCTGCTTGAACAGCAGCAAAGGCAGGCAGGCAGGCACTGAGGTTATTCATAGGCTCCAATAAGGCTGGTGGAAAGACAGAGTAGTGAAACCCTTTTCCTTCTCCCTTCCTGATAGTAGCAGAAGTCGAGGGGAGTTGCAGATTAATGGACACCCTTCGTCTACAAGAGACAGAAGGCTATAAAGGAGAGCTAGCTTTCCACGTACACACTTAGGACCCCAGACAGTATTTTAGTTGGGCAACTCACCCAAGTTGCCATCCACAGAACCCAATCTGCTCTCTTTTTTATTTAATTGCTTCACTAACCTAAGTCTGCTTTGGTTAACAGCCATTATCTGTAAGCAGATCCGTTCATTTAAAGGGATTTTTTAACAATAGTTGTATTACTGTCAGATAGAGACTTACCGGTAAATAAAGGTGAAAACTCTGAATTGGAAACACTAATGGGGAAAGCTAAAGATACTTTTGTACCATATAACCAGAACATAAGAAATCAATGTATGATGAAAAGGTTCTCCAATCAGCTCTTAACAAAGATCAGTACCATTTGTATCTGTTTATTAATTATTATTTTCTTTATTATTAATAATATTATTAATATTAGTAGTAGTATTGTTATTTTAAAAGGTCCTTTGATATCTTAGTGTTGGTTTTTACCTTAAGTCATCAGTTCTAACAAGCATGTCTGCCATGAGGTTATATATCTCCCCAAGGTAGTGATTATAACACAGAGAAAGCCAGACCAATTGGGCATCCTTTGGTTTTCACTACTCTTTCACCAGATATCTCCATTCCCCCCTGTCTATTCCATGAACTACTGCCACCAATACAATCTGCAGCCAGCTGATTTGACTCACAAGCTTAACTACTGTCCAAAATAAATCATGAAGGAGATGCAAAAGAGCATGGAACGCTGCATCTATTATCCAATCTATTATTGGCTTTATAATATTTCCAGTAACCCAAAAGGAGTATGTGTTGCCTCCCAACAGTGGGTATCACATAGGCTAGTAGGCAGTGCTATCCACAAAGACATAGAGCATACTTCAATGCTTTTCAATTGATCAGAACCACACAAAAAATAGCCCTTTGGTATGACACCCAATGTTTAATGTTACAACACATTTTTCTAGAGAAGAGCATAATTGCTAAGATTAAAGACACCTAGAAATATCTACCATAAAATACAATATATCTTTAGTGCTGTGAACTAGAAGCTGCTGTTTAAAATGGCAAGTAACAACAACCATTTCAGGTTCCTCAAATTAGATCATTGCGTGCACAATGGCTAAAACAGTGCTCATTCTAGGATAACTGAATAGTCCATTCTCTGAAAGGTCAAATATTCACATCTAGTAGAAAATGATCTAGCTGCCTGACTCTAGAGTAGACTCTTCCAAGGATGCAGAGAGCAAGTTGACATTCTAAGGTATCAACATACTGGCTGTTCCAAATAAGGTACAAAACGTTTCTCTTTGTCTTCTAGCTAAATTGTATATGATTGCTATATGTTTCTCTGACTAACTGCATCTCTTTCAGAATCTTCCAAGAATTCTGTTACAAAAGAGACAGACAAAAAGAGATTTGATATAATTTCAGAAACAACTATTTGCTTGTAGATGATATCATCCCATGCTGTAGCAGCTATCCGCACTAGTTGAGCAAATTGAAAAGAGAAATGCACTGGAGGTTAATCTAGTGAGCATTACAAAAAGGAAACATCTGGTTCATCTTTTATGGTCCTGATTAGGTGGATGCAGCCATAGACAACTTTCTCTGAGCTCATGCTGAATTGTTAATTATGGGTTGATCCCACTGCCTATAAACTCAATGATAAAATGCCCAATGACTTCACTGAGCATAAAATTAAACCCTCTATTCATTTTTGAGGCAGATTCCTGTGATTCAAAGCAGCCATAACACTTAATTTGGTCCAGTTTTTTTACCCTGCTTTGAAGCTGTGAAGTCCTGTATAATTATTAAGTATTGCCATTAACATTAGTTTCCAAAAATATAAACTTAATAATTAGGGGGAAAAAACATGATAATCCACCTAGCAAACCAATCTAATTGGAAACAACCTTCCAAATCGATTAATGAAATAATCAGGTGGCAAAAATAATCTACTTTAATTAAAGACAAAATGGAGTTAAGACTGAAAATCTCAAAAATATTAGGATTCCTGAAGAGATATTTAGGTGCAGTACTCACTACAATCAGTCTTTTAAAATGTCTTACACACTTCCCAGGACGGTATTATCGTGTGACCTTCATTTTTTATAGCCACAAGAGTACCTTGAGCTTGACAAGATTTATTGTTTCAGACTAATAGTTCCTACACTGTATAAGAATTTCATTCATATTAAAAGCTTATATTTTATGGCCTTTAATTAATAACTTTTACAAGCACAAAACACCACAGATCCCAAACAATTTGAAATTAATCAATACATCATATTTTCCACTTAGAAAAAAGAATGAAGTGATGCATTTCTGCTCACATCACTACTGCAGTTGCAATATGACAACCATCTTCCAAGCCATTTGATAGATGACTTATCTGTTCAGCACCACATCTTGTAGGAAGCTAAACTCATTTCAGGACTTATTCTAATTAACCATATTAAAAGCTAATAGCAACTCACACCTGATGCATTTTTTCAAGCATTACAAGATGTTTTGATCAATCCTAATCATTTAAATTGATAATAAGGACTGATTGATACCAGGAGAATTTGAATTTCAGTAACATAGGCCTGGGAATAACATGCTACAGTAGTTTCACTGTGCCATTTTTTATAGATGGAATAATCCACATCATTCATATATGTTTGTATAAATATATACGAGTTTAGTAAGTTATAGTTAAGGTTGAAATGGCACTTCCTTTCTAAATATCTACTTGTTATTAAATTCTAAAATAGTTTATTTTTGGTGCTAAAACTTCTCATACTTGACCTTGTCCCTTAAGATTATTTTTTTTAGAAAATTGCAATAATATTCCTTCAACCATCTGGGAGTTATCCATGCATGTGGGAATGGTGGTTAGGTGCTTTTTTGCACTTAAGAAAATGTGCAGTACTTTCCTCTCCATCATTTAAGCATGCACCAAACGGTGATGTTCACAGTTGTAGTATTTTATCCCTTGATA
This sequence comes from Malaclemys terrapin pileata, assembly GCF_027887155.1. Classification (NCBI taxonomy): domain Eukaryota; kingdom Metazoa; phylum Chordata; order Testudines; family Emydidae; genus Malaclemys; species Malaclemys terrapin. The sequence continues at coordinate 38,893,512 of NC_071509.1, read as the reverse complement.
CTGACCACTCCAGAGTTTCTGTATCTGCATTAGCACATTTTAATGAGGATCCCTAGGATCAAGAGGTTAACAAAAACCTTTCCAGAGTTCCCACTGTTAGCCCTAATACATTTTTAGTAGCTTATTGCAATGGGAAATTGCAATCCTTGCCTCAAGAAGTGAACAATGGTCTTTCAGAATTGTACAATGCTAGAATTTTCTGGGGTTCACCGAACATAGTCTGTGCCTGCTGATAGCTAGCTATTAATACTTTATTGAGGGATGGTTTTAGGTAATTGTGGAACCCATGATCATTCTGAGCCAGAGTAGTTCCAACAACTATTGTAAGGAGTTTAAGTTTCACAGTTAAATCAAAAAATGTTTGAGTTACTAATCTGAAGCAATACATGGTGAAGACATAATGGTGCAACTACTGCTTCAGTTTACATAGGCATAAACCTAGGGTAACATGCTGAAATGAAGTTTACATATATGTAACTGAGAGTAGAATCTGAGCCCATATCCCACAAAAGTGCTTTCAAATGTTAGCGGAAATGCTCTGGGAATTATTCTACCCATGCGATTTTGTTTAATATTTGTGTAGCAGTAATGGGGGAAATCCTTGATGGTGTATAACATGGTTATCAGAGAAGTATAGCAAACAGCATGAAGAAACTCGTATTAGAAAGATTTTAAATACAACCAGATTTTTTTAGTTCTTAGAGTATCAGAAAGTCAACTTCACTTCAGATAAAAATAACTGTTCCTACAGTATACCAAGTTGGCGCGGTGGGTTTTTTTAAATATGTGAGGTCTGAAATTAAAATGAGCAGAAGCCTAGGGCCACATGTAATAGTATGCACACAACCGCATGCCTAATTTGCAAACATTATTACCACAAATGTGTGCACAAATCAGATATTTGTGCATGCAAACAACCAACTGAACATGCAGATACCTGATGTGCATGTGCAGTTGCATTAATTCTATATAGAAATAAGGTATGTGTGTACATGCACATTTTTGCATGCAGCCTTAAATCTTCCTCCTTTTTAAAAGAGAGGTTCTTTAATACATTAACAACATTCAGAATGGACTCCAACAGACTTAAAACTATAGATGAGGATTTGTGGGGCTTATTTTTAGAAACTTTTTTTTTTTTTTTTTTACACATTTCAGTCACTATTTTTTTAATTATATATTATGAAATTTAGGTCACAAATCAGTAAGATACTTAGCATATCCCTAATTTTAAGCATGTGATTAGTCCTATAGTCAATGGGCTTCAGGTTAAATGTATGCTTAAGCTCGTGTATGTATAGCCAAAGTTAGTATGAAATTAATGGGCAGCACGTTTAAAGGAAACAAAAGGAAGCACTTCTTCACACAGTGCACAGTCAACTTATGTCCCCGTTCCATGGGAGGTTGTGAAGGCCAAATGTATAACTGGGTTCAGAAAAAAAAAATTGATAAATTCATGGAGGACAGGTCCATCAATGGCTATTAGCCAAAATGGCCAGGAACACAATCCCATGCTCTGGGTGTACCTATACTTCCCTCTGCCAGAAGCTGGGACTGAACAGGGGATGGATCACTCACTAATTACCCTGTTCTGTTCATTCCCTCTGAAACATCTGGTACTGGTGACTATAGAAAGACAGGAAACTGAGCTAGACAGACCATTGGTTTGACTCAGTATGGCCTTCTTATGTTAGGTGCATAAATTAATTTAAATATCTACCAAAATGTCATTTTGCCTCAAAAAAGAAGTATAAATCTCCTTTGAAAAAAACATTACAAGCAAAAACAAAATGAAAAATAATTTATTTCCTTTCCTCCAATAAAAGAAATGGATGCCAAACTTTGCAGCAATAAAGGCTGCATTTGCTACATACTTGCCAGTAGCCCAAGGACCACACCTAATTTACATACACAGTGAATACTCCTCATTTACATATATTTCACATACATTTACATATGTTTTGTATCAAATATATGCATATTCTGTTATTTTTATTAAAACAAACATAGTTTTTCATAATCCTATAAATAGATTAAGGACATGGCTCTAATCTATAGGAACAGAAATTTCAGATGAAATAGAAACAGTTTCAGATCTCACTGATTTAGGATACTTGAAATAAACATTAAGAAAATTTATAGTTGTCTTCTACCTAGATAGTATCAGAATAAAATTCTAAATAGACACTGTATTATAGAACACCACACAGAATGTATAAAGAAGATTATCCTCAAGTAGGTCTCATCGGATGATAAATGCTGGAGATGCAACAAGTAATATACTAACTTGTCTCACTTCCTCTGGGGATGAGATAACTTACAAGGAGACTCTGCTGACATTTGTAACGCCTTATCACAGATACTGTATTTGCTATTCTCTGCTACTGGGCTCTGTCTGCTGAGATTCCTGGAGAAGAATGGGATACTCCTGAGTATATCACATGAATACTGATCACTTTTGATAGCCAACAGAGTGATACTTAAATAATGTAGCTATGAAATTCCTCCGATCTTTTCACAATAGGTGAATGAAATGGCTAATATAGCTATATAGTTTACACTGAAAACTCTCTTTATGTAGGTCAGCAAGAGTTCTGCTCTCTAAAAATTTAAATCAAGGAAGCAACATCAAAGAATGTCATCTCTCAATAGCTGCGAGTAATGTAATGAATTATTTTAATGTATTGTATTGAGATTACGCTACTAGTAACCAATGGAAAAAATCACTACGCAATTGTCACGATGAACGTTATATGCACCGAATTACAGAATTTGTAGTCCCCTGGCAGATTACACATCTGGAAAAATTTCCATTGGCCACAAACATACCTTAGGTCAACCAAAATATATATGTGGGGAACATGAGTTTATGGGCCTCTAGTTTTAAAAAGCATGCCTGTGTGCACATATGTGTGCACACACACCCAGCCTTCCCAAGTTTCTTTACAAAATTACAGGAAAAAATTGTATGTCATATCCTTTCTCTGGAATTATGAAACCAGGCAAGTTTCACTTTCACAGCTGTATTATTAAACTGTTTCTGAATATGCTATGTAATATACGATTGCACCAATGATAGTCATACTAAGAGCTATAGTTGATATGGTACTTGAACCACTTTTCAGCTACATACTTTTCCCTCTAAAATACTTCTTGGGTTTAAATTTCTCATGCTTGTTCTCAGTTTACAAAGTTTTGGGTTTTGTTCTTATTTTGTTTTTGAACAAAGAATTAATGGACACAAATCTGACATCAGGAATCAAAATACTCAAAAACCAGTGGGAGAACACTTTAACCTGTCTGGTCATTCAGTGACAGACCTGCGGGTGGCTATATTACAACAGAAAAACTTCAAAAACAGACTCCAAAGAGAGACTGCAGAGCTAGAATTGATATGCAAACTAGACACAATTAACTCCGGTTTGAATAAGGACTGGGAATGGCTGAGCCATTACAAACGTTGACTATCTCCCCTTGTAAGTACTCTCACACTTCTTATCACACTGTCTGTACTCGGCTAGCTTGATTATCACTTCAAAAGTTTTTTTTTTTTTTTTTTTTTTTTTTTTTTTTCTCTTAATTAATTGGCCTCTCAGAGTTAGTAAGACAACTCCCACCTGTTTATGCTCTCTGTATGTGTGTATATATATCTCCTCATTATATGTTCCATTCTATATGCATCCGAAGAAGTGGGCTGTAGTCCACGAAAGCTTATGCTCTAATAAATTTGTTAGTCTCTAAGGTGCCACAGAATATACACAGTATACTATTATGCAGAGGTATCTACCCCACATGAGGTTTGAGTAGAAAAAAAGGGCCATTTAACCCTGTGATAGGCTGCACCTGAAGGAGAGTCAGGACTGATAAGGCCTAATGGCTGATGAAGCCCAGCTGGGGAAGGAGTTTGGATAGGCATAAAGAGGGAAAGTTGGTAGTAAAAAGGGGCTGCAGGAAGGAGCTCTGCAATCACTCCCTACAGACTCTGGCAAGAACCCAAGACAGGGTGAAGTAGGCACAGGGAATAAAGGAGGTTCCACCCAGGATTGGGCCAGAAGATAATGAAGAAAGGTAGGAAGAAGTCCAGGGCGATAGTGACAGGCAAGCAGACCATGTTTGCAAGAAATAGGGTCTCTGGGATGGAACCTGGAGTAGTGGGCAAGACTAGTTTTCCCTACCAGCTACTGGGGAAGTGGCACAGTCTGAGCAGTGGAGCAGAAGACTGACTTAGACAGTTTGTCCACAAGGACTTTGTAACCTTAGGAAAGCTATAGTGACATGGCCAGAAGACCAAGCCACAAAGAGCGAGTACCTTGAGTCACAAAGACAGAACACTCAAGTCCAGAGAGAGAGACCGGAGGAGGGGAGAGGATGAGAAGGGATGAGTAATCAAAGGAGGATGTGTCAGACTCGTTGAGAGCTAATCTCCAGACATGGCCATAAGGAGGCACAACATCAGTGAGTAGCTTACCCCATGACAGCTATTTTTCTTACTGCTCTAAATGGATTATAACATATGCAAATGTACTTTATTTGAATGAGAGGTTACTAAATCTCACAATAATATATTCTCTTGTTATGTGATATGCTTTTCAGGGCTTTGGAGCTGTGCTCCGTTTCCGCTCCAGCTCCAGGCAAAAACCTTCAGCTCCACTGCTCTGGAACTGTTCCGCGCTCCAGCTCCGGGCTCTGCTCCAAAGCCCTGTTGTTGTTTTTTTTTACCTTTAAATGAATTAAATATAAAACTTATTGTAATACAGTTTTACAAAATTACCATACATTTAAAAAAAAATAAAAAGACTCAAAATAAATCAGTGATTGTACACGGAAATCACCTTAGCATGGGAAACAACTGTCAGTCACTGGAAAAGCAGTTTTTCAAGCACTGAAAAAGCCAACTTTCACAGTTTTATAATATATCGTGCGATACTTGGTGTTTATAAACGGTATTAGAGCTCAATCCTGCAAATACTTACACCTCTACCTCGATATAATACGACCCGATATAACATGAATTCAACTATAACGCGGTAAAGCAGTGCTCTGGGGGGAGGGGGCTGCGCACTCCAGCGGACCAAAGCAAGTTCGATATAATGCAGTTTCACCTATAACGCGGTAAGATTTTTTTGGCTCCCGAGGACAGCGTTATATCGAGGTAGAGGTGTACTATGTTCATGCCTTTTATTTGTAGTAGACTAAAGACTCTATATCAACTAGTTTACAGATGAACTCAGTTCATTTGTTTTAAATATTTTGCTAAAAGGGAGATAAAAATATTCAGACCCAGATCTTCTACCCTGTCCAAAATGAGCACAAAACAGGACCAGGGGGAGGGGCAAAGTGGCTTTTAACCACCTTTAAATTCTTCTGAGCTTGTGGCTTCATGTGTCCAGGCCCCAGTTAGTTACAGCAACAGCTATGCTTCAGTGACCCACAACAACCAAAATGAACCTTACGGTAACAGGCAGCCAGGTGTAGATTAGAGCAGTATGAGGCTACTCTAACTTTCTCTGGGAACTAGTCCAGTTGAACCACTTTTTCCCTGGCCTCATCAGTTAAGCCAGCCCACAGGCTAAGAAGGTGTAGAGTTACTAACTGACTCTATGCCATTCAGCCATTCCCCTTACAGATGCTTTGTGCCTCTGTGCAATGACTTCATCTGTAATGCAGATGTTTATGGTCGTTCGGGTCTTCAGACTACCGGGGCCATTGTCTGTAGGTGGCGCCTTACAGTTTTCGGACATGTCGCAAGGATGCTACAAGACGTTCCAGCGAATGCCGCTCTCTGGGTGGCTTGTAACATACGGGATAAAATTCTACCAACCAAGGGGTGGAGGCGGCCCAGAGGCAGACCCCCTATTACATGGGTTCATCAAGTCTGTTCGGATGTTCGACTCTCAGGCCATCAAGCCTTTGTGGTTGCCCAGGAATGGACCAAATGGTGAACAATCACTATGGCTGACTGTCTGGATAAGAGTTGAAGAAGATCTGTCTAGCACCCTTGTAAGGACTGTTGGAACTGTAGAAACTCCATATGCTACTACATTGCCCTGTAGGGACCCTCCTGATATGGAATCTCATTTTTTATGCAGCTGTACTCAGTGCTCTCCCACACTGCCCTAACCACCTATCAGCTCCCACGCTCCCTTTATCGAAACCCATCAGCACTCGCATTAGATCTAAAGGCTCCAATGAGGCTTTATAAAAAGGTTCCTGCACCTCTTCCATTAAAACTCCTGACATGCCTCTTTGTCCCCATTGAGGCAGCCCAGCGTATTCATGCACACTGCAAATATGCCCAATGTATTTCCACTCTCATAAAAAATCCACTTATTTGTGCTGCTCATTTCCTCTGATCCACCCCTTGATTTCTGCCACCCCAAAAGACTTGGTGGTTATTCACCAATTAGGAGACTGACCTGATTCTGATTTTAACAGATACAAGCTTTCCAAAAGAATAAAATTTTGATGTAAAAAACAGTATTATTTTATATGTTCCATTTCCCAAATGAAAGCTTAGAATATTGTGATTAATTAGATTTGTGGTTTCAGTTAACTTAATATTTTCTCAAACAAATTAACTTATTTTAAAAGATGGTGAAACTTCAACACAGTCCTTAAAAATGTCACAGAATATATAGAGATCTGTTGGAATCATAACAAAGGTTATATTGTGCTACGACACAACAGAGTCAGTTACACACAGACAACTTTTCACTTCATATTACTTACCACAGAAATAGGGTAAAGATCTTTTATAGGTTTCTTTTGAAATCTGTATGGTATCTAAGCAATTCCACTCACTGAATTTAGAAGCATGGATATTGCAGAGATATGTTTATGAAAGATTGTGATTTGGAGATGCTCCCTCATAAGGGACAATATTGTGAGTGTGGGAATTTGGAGATGTGCCCTGGAGGCCTGGGTTGGGAACACCACATGGATGTGTGCAGCCGGTCACCGTAGAAGCTTTCCAATTTGTTTTATTAAAGTTTTATTCCTTTCTCATTCACTGGTTTGTTATTTAATGAACCCCAAGATTATTACATAGTGTGAGAAGGGCTGAATGAGAAGTAAATTGCAGTGATTTTGAAGTTAACTCCTCTGTTTGCAACTGAAAGCGGAGACAAAGAGAGGCACCAGAGAAGCACATGGAGCACCAGTCACAGAGGCTTTTGCATGTTTGGTGAGCACAATAGTAGCTTGACTAGCTTAAGGGGGGAAGAGGGGAATGATGCCAAAAATGAATGTGTTGCAACCTCCTTCCAGTCTGCATTTGTCAGGCAATGTTGCAGAGAACTGGAAAATATTCAGACAGATTTGAATTGTATTTAGCAGCCATAGGGGCAGAGGAGATAAATGATAAAGTGAAATCATCAATCTTTTTTGCATATTGTTGGGGAGGAAGCATTGGATATTTATAACTACTTTAAGTTTGAAGAAGGTGAAAGCATGAAGTTAAATAAAATACTAACTAAATTTGATTAACATTGCATGCCAAAAATGAATGAGATCTTTGAGAGACATTTTTTTTACATACATGCAAAAAACTAATGAAACTATAGAGCAATATGTCACAGAATTAAGGAAACTCAATAAAACCTGTGACTTTGGTGAGCTGGCAGAGAATCATTTGTGGCATTAAAGACAATGTGTTAAGTGAGAGAGTGCTTTGTGAAGGAGATTTAACTTTAGAAAAAGCCCTCCAAATATGCAGGGGAACAGAAACCGTAAAAACAGAAGCCGGGAAATTGCTGAATTAATCAGAAGGGGTTATTCATGTACTAAGTACAATTTTTTTATTATTATTATTTTTCCCCCTCCAGAATAGGGAAACATCAAAAAGTGGAAACACTCGCTATAAAAAACACTGCTGGGGGAAGACTGGGTACAGACGGTCACGTGGTAGGTGTGCATCACAGCGTGGCCCCAAACAATGTGTGGCCTTTGGGAAACTCTATCATAAATATGGGCGAAATAATCATTTTGCAAAATGCTGCAGATCACAAATACAGAAAATTCAAGTGCATTCAGTTAAAAATAACATGGTTGAGTTTTTCACAGACTTATTGGGATCTACAGAGCCTGATGAGAAGGACTGGATACTGCCTATGACAGTGAAAGGAACAATTACTCCACTGAAACTGAACACAGGAGCTCAGGCTAATATTCTGCCTGAACAAGATTACGAGAGACTGAAAATAAAACCAAAACTAGGACCAACAAAAATAAAGGTTACGAGTTATTCTGGAACAAATATACCAGTGAAGGGGAGACGCATTGCTAGCATCAACCATAAAAACATCATGTACAGGCTCCTGTCCATTTTAGAGCCAAAGGAGGTAATCCCAACTCTAGGCCTAGCTGCATGTGAGAAACTAAAACTGGTGCTCTCACTACAATATCATACTGAACCTCGCTATAAGGCACTCTTTTGGGAATAACATGACCTTTTTCCAGGGTTAGGTTGCTTGCAAGGTAAACATATAATCTGTATAAACAAGCAGGTCCCTCAAGTTATCCATCCATGTAGAAAGGTGCCATGACTTCCAAAGACCTCGGTGACATTTTCAACTTCAGCCCAGGGCGGCGGGGCTGGAGCTGTCAGCCAGTGGGGCCCGGAGCTCTCAGCTGCCACAGGCAGTGGGGTCCTAGGAGCTCCCAGCTGCCAGCCCCAGAGCTCCCAGCTACTGAGGGTGACAGGGGGACCATGGAGCTCTCAGCAGTCATGAGCGGTGTGGGCCCCCTACCGGTCTCAGCCGCCAGCCCCAGAGCTACAATCTGCAGTGGGGGCCTCACACAGCTCTGAGACACCACAGACAGCAAGGGGAACCTGCAGTTCCCAGACACCACGGACAGCAGGGAGACCCTGCAGCTCCCAGATGCCACAGGTGGTGGTGGGAACCCCAGCACACTCAGACGCCATGGTCAGTGGGAGGACCCTGGATCTCTGAGCCACCACAGGCGCCTGGGGGACCTCAGAGCCGCAGTAGCAGTGGGTGCTGGATCCCCCCCACACACCATTTTGTCAGTTATTTTTAGTAAAAGTTAGGGATAGGGGCTTCCATGCATTTTTGTTTATTATCTATGACTTGTCCGTGACTTTTACTAAAAAATAACTGTGACAAAGTTTTAGCCTTAAGTAGTGAGGTGCAGAACAGGAGGAATCATGGGAAGGTTTAAAACAACAATTGATACAAGAGCCAGTATTGAAGTTTTATGCACCAGGAAAGCCTATTAAAATTTCAGCAAATGCTTCACAGTCTGGGTTAGGTGCAGTGATTTTACAGAAGCATGAAGATTGTTGGCAACCAGTGTTATACGCATCCAAATCACTGACTGAGGTAGAAACCAGATATGCACTGATCAAGAAGGAGCTTTTAGAAATATTGTTTGCCTGTGTGAGATTCAATCATTATATTTATGGACAGACAGTGGAAGCTGAAATGGACCACAAGCCCCGGATAATGTTATGTAGCAAACCGCTAAATGACTGTACCTTAAGGTTTCAAAGAATGATGCTAAAAGCTGTAAAATTATGTAAAACTATGATTTGGTTGTGACCTACTGTAGTAGGTCCTAGCCGGGGCTCGACCCTTCCGGACAGGAGGGGAGCCACACCGACTCACTACTGTGGGAACAAGTAGTCAGTTAGTCCCGAAACTCCGGCTCTTTAGTGCAGAGTCGGAGCAACCACAGTTAAAGCTCAGGCCCTTGACTGCAGGGGCTGAGCGAGCAAATAGTTCAGAGCCCAGGCCCTGGATCAGGGTGGGGCAAACACAGTTAGGCTCAGGCCCTTGTTGCAGGGGCTGAGCGAGCAAATAGTTCTGGTAAGGTACGCTTAGGCTTGCTGTAGCCGAGCGTTGGGTGAGGGGGAAGCCTGCCACCCGTGCAGGGGGTGGCAGGGGGGAACGCAGGCCCACCCACTCCACTGCGTTCCAGCCCGGGGCCCTAACAGCGGTTGCTGCCGCTGCTGGTCAGTGGGGTATCCAGGCCGCAACACACTGACATAGGCTCACACTCAGTTGCAGCCGGACCGGGGTCGGCTATCCCCGGGCTACTTCCGTGATCCCCCTCACAGCCTACCTCGTTCGTTACGCCGGGATCGGGCCAGTCCATCTCCATGGGCTCCTCTCTGCCCGGGCTCGGCGGCAAGTCTGGTAGCTCTGCCGGGAAGTCCGGCCAATGGTCCTCAGGCGGCTCCTCTGGATAGCAGCAGGGGCGAAGGGGTTCGGGTCCAGTCTCACCCTCAGGGTTAGTGGGGTCCGGTTCCCAGGGGTTCTCCCAGTGGCGGGCGTGAACGGGCTCCGGCGGCTCCTCCTCGTAGCGGGCCCGGGGTAGCTCAGGCCAGCCAGGGTCCAAGCCCCGGTCTTCGACGGTCTCCTGGCCAGGAGCTACCGGCCGCACGTCTGCTCCCTGTGGTGGCTGAGACCCAACTGAGCTCTGGCGGCCGGCCTTTATACTTCCTGTCCCGCCCCTTGACTTCCGGGGGGCGGGGACAGGCGGTGGTGGTCCCACCCACTCTGGTGCCGGCACGTGGGCTCCCTCTTCTGGACAGGAGGGGAGCCACACCGACTCACTACACACACCCCCCCTTAAGACTGGCTCCCGCCTGTCGGGGCCAGGTCCTGCCATCTCCCCCATGCGGGATAGGAAGTCCGCATTCGTATGGTCCTTACCAGCTCGATGCTGGACCGTAAATGCGTAGGGTTGTAAGGCGAGGTACCACCGCATAATGCGGGCATTATTATCTTTCATCCGCATTAGCCACCGGAGGGGGGCGTGGTCTGTGACGAGGGTGAACGGGGCCCCGAGGAGGTAGAAGCGCAGGGCATCGCAGGCCCACTTCACCGCGAGGGCCTCTTTTTCCACCACTGCGTAATTCCTCTCACGGGGGAACAGCTTCCGGCTGAGATATATTACGGGGTGGTCCTTTCCCTCCACTTCTTGGGACAGGACTGCCCCTAATCCTACGCCGGAGGCGTCGGTCTGCAAGATGAATGGGCGTTTAAAGTCCGGGCTATAGAGAACCGGCTCCTGGCAGAGGCACTTCTGCAGTGTCCGGAAGGCCGCCTCACATTCGGGGGACCATCGTACCTGCCGGGGGCTGTCCTTCGTCAGAAGCCCAGTTAAGGGTGCTGCGATGGTCGCGAACTGGGGGATGAACCGTCTGTAATACCCAACGAGGCCCAGGAACTGCCGAACGTGCCGTTTGGTCGATGGGGTGGGACAGTCCAGGAGGGCCTGGACTTTCCCGACGAGGGGCTTGACCCGCCCGCCCCCGACGGTATAGCCAAGATAGTTGGTCTCTTGCCAGGCAATCCGGCACTTTTTGGGGTTGGCGGTCAGGCCCGCCTGTCGTAGGGACCTTAGGACCGCCGCAACCCGGGGCAGATGATCCTCCCAGCCGCGGCTATAGATGACCACGTCGTCTAGGTATGCCGCCGCATAGTCCTGATGGGGCTGCAGTAGTTGGTCCATCAGCCGCTGGAAGGTGGCCGGGGCTCCATGGAGACCGAATGGCATCCGTGTGAATTGGTACAGCCCCGTTGGAGTGGCAAAGGCGGTCTTCTCTTTTGAGGTCTCCTCGAGGGGGATCTGCCAGTAGCCTTTGCTCAGATCCAAGGTGGTGATATACTGGGCCTCCCCCAGGCGGCCCAGTAACTCGTCTACACGGGGCATCGGGTAGGCATCGAAGCACGAGATGGCGTTTACCCTCCGAAAGTCGATGCAGAAGCGGCGGGTACCGTCCGGCTTGGGCACCAGGACCACCGGACTACGCCACTCGCTCTGGGATGGTTCGATGACGCCCAGAGCCAGCATGGCTCTTACTTCCTCCTCGACCGCACCCCGCATCCGATAGGGCAGGGGCCGGGTCGTCTCTCGAACCACTTTTCCCGGCTCGGTCTGGATGGAGTGTTTGACCAGGGACGTGTGGCCCGGTACGGCCGTGAAGGTTCGCTTGAAGGTTTGCAGCAGGCAGTTAGTCTGTTTACATTGCTCTTCTGTGAGCGATTGTCCTAATTGGGGTGCCGGGGGGTCATCCGTCGAGGGTACCTGGGGTCCCAATTCCGGCTCGGGCGGGCATGGGTTGATTAAGAGGCCCTCCCGGTCCTGCCACCGTTTCAGCAGGTTGACGTGATACCGCTGAGTTCCCTTCCGCTTGTCCGGTTGCCGCACCTCGTAGGTGACGGGACCGACCTTACGCATGACTTCGTAAGGTCCCTGCCACCGGGCTAACAATTTTGACTCACTAGACGGGAGGAGGAGTAGGACACGGTCTCCTGGTTGGAACTCCCGGACTTGGGCTCCCTGATCGTAGGTCCGTTTCTGCCGTTCCTGCGCCGTCTTCAAATTTTCGCGGGCCAGGGCTCCGGCCTGGGCAAGGTACTCCTGTAACTGGATGACATATTTCAGGAGGCCCTGGGCTGGGGACGCTGACTGTTCCCAGGTCTCTCTCATCAGGTCTAAGAGGCCCCGCGGTCTGCGTCCATACAGCAGCTCGAAAGGGGAAAATTTTGTTGAGGTCTGCGGGACTTCTCGGATGGCTAGCAGCAAGGGTGGAAGGAATTGGTCCCAGTGGCGGAGGTCCTCTGCGGGGAATTTCCGCAACATGCTTTTCAAAGTGCGGTTAAACCGCTCCACCAACCCGTCCGTCTGCGGGTGGTACACGGACGTCCGGAGTTGTTTGATGCCTAAGAGGGCACAGACCTGTCGCAACAATTGGGACGTGAAGTTCGTTCCTTGGTCGGTCAGTATCTCTCTAGGCAGTCCTACTCGGGCGAAGATTTTCAGCAATTCCCCCGCGATAGACCGGGCGGTAATACTTCGCAGGGGGATGGCTTCGGGGAACCGAGAGGCATAGTCCACCAAGACCAGGATGTATTGAAACCCCGCGGCACTTTTCGGGAGGGGGCCCACGAGGTCCATGGCGACCCGTTCAAAGGGCGTCTCCATCACTGGCATGGGGACCAGGGGTGCCTTGGGGATCCCGGGCGGGGCGACCCTCTGACACTCTGGGCAGGAGGCGCAATATTCTTTCACCTCCTGAGAGATTCCTGGCCAAAAGAAGCGCGCCAGGATTCGAGCGAGGGTCTTCTCTCGCCCCAGGTGCCCGGCGGCTGGCACATCGTGGGCCAACTTCATTACCGCCCTCCGGTGACACAGGGGCACTAACAGTTGGGTTTGTGGTTCCTGGGTGCGGGGGTCACGGTCCAGGCGGTAGAGCCGGTCCCGGCGCAGCTCAAAATGGGGCCACAGGGTGGCCCGCTGGGGGTCCACAACACTCCCATCTACTGCCGCGAGCTGCTCGTAGAAGCGGCTAAGGGTGGGATCCTCTCGCTGGTCCCGACAGAAATCGGTATCGAAGCGGGGCTGAGGGGCCGGCTCCGGTGGCGGTCCCGCTGCGTCCGTGTCGTCTATCTCGGTCGCCGGACCCTGCTCGGGGGTCTCGGAGGAGGACCCCAACCGATCAGCCCCCAGGGCCGGCGTGGACCGTAGGACTTCCTCAAAGGCCGGCCAGTCCCGACCGAGGATCACAGGGTATGCAAGATGGGGAGCTACCCCAACCACCAGGTGTCGGGTGATCCCCGCGATGGTTAGGGGGACCCGGGCGCTGGGGTATGGTCGGACGTCCCCATGGATGCATTGCAGATGAATACATCCGAGGCGGGTATCACCCGGCGGTACCAGGTCCTTACGGACCAACGTCTGACCACAACCCGAGTCGATCAAGGCCCGCGTAGTCCGCCCTCCGACGGCCGCCGGGACGGTCAGCTTGGGGTTCATGGCTGGCCTGGCTCGAGTGTGGCCCGCCCACACTTGCCCATAGCTGCAATCCATCTCCGGACAGTCTCGCCTCGCCGGAGGTGCCCCATCTTCCCACAACTGAAGCAGGGTCCGAGTTCAGGTCGTCTGCTCCGGGGGCCTTCTCGGCTTGGGCTCCGGGGGGGGCTTCGCCGAGCCCTTGGGGGCCCCTGGCCCGGGGCCACTGGTCCGGTCCGAGGAGTCGGGTCCGCGTGCCGGGTCCGGATCTCGCGGCGGGGGTCGGGCCTCGGTGCGGGGTGTCGTGGTCCGCTCGGGGTTTCCCCTTTCTTTTCGCCGCGGACTGGTTCGGGCCCGGGGCGGCGGAAGGTGGGCCCTACTGCATCTTCGGCGGCCAGGAAGTCCTCCATTAGTGACACTGCCTGGGCCAGCGTCGTCGGCCGGTGGCGAAGCACCCAGGCGCGCCCTCGGGAGGGTAGGGTGTGCACGAACTGTTCCAACACCACCTGCTCGGTTACCTCCTCCGCCGTCCGGGTGCCGGGCTGTAGCCACCGTCGGCAAGCTTCTTTTAAGGTTTGGGCCACTACCCGCGGTCGGGCCCCGGTGGGGTAAGTCTGGCCCCGAAACCTTTGTCGGAAAGTCTCGGGACTGACGTCGAGGGCGTCCAATATCGCGGCCTTCACCAGGTCGTAGTCCCGTGCTTCCTCAGCCGCCAATCCACGATAGGCCACCTGGGCCGCCCCCGTCAGGTAGGGGGCTAAGAGGGAAGCCCACTGGTCCCTGGGCCACCCGGCGACGAGGGCTACCCGCTCGAACGTGACCAGGAATGCCTCCGGGTCGTCGTCTGGGCTCATCTTAGTCAAGCGAAGGGGGGCAGCTAACCGCGGCATCTCCGCAGCCTCCCCTGCCGGCCCCGGTGCGGGGCGAGGGAGCGTGACCAGCAGCTGCTGCAGCTGGACTCCCAACTGCCGCACCAGCTGTTGCTGTTGCTCGAGCTGGGCTGTGTGCTGCTCCTGCTGCAACTGGAGTTGGGCGGCATCTCGCTGCTGTTGCTGTGCGAGCTGAGCGGCCTGCTGTTGCTGTTGCTGCTGCAGCTGGGCCGTCTGCTGCCGCTCCTGGCTCTCCGTGAGCAGCTGAAACAGCCGCTCCATATCCATTCCTTAGAACGGGGGGGGGGGCAACTGCCACTCCCCCTCTAGCCCCTTCTCACAGGGGCAGGGGCTCGGGCCCCACGTTGGGATTCAAATGTAGTAGGTCCTAGCCGGGGCTCGACCCTTCCGGACAGGAGGGGAGCCACACCGACTCACTACTGTGGGAACAAGTAGTCAGTTAGTCCCGAAACTCCGGCTCTTTAGTGCAGAGTCGGAGCAACCACAGTTAAAGCTCAGGCCCTTGACTGCAGGGGCTGAGCGAGCAAATAGTTCAGAGCCCAGGCCCTGGATCAGGGCGGGGCAAACACAGTTAGGCTCAGGCCCTTGTTTGCAGGGGCTGAGCGAGCAAAGAGTTCAAAGCCCAGGCCCTGGATCAGGGCGGGGCAAACACAGTTAGGCTCAGGCCCTTGTTGCAGGGGCTGAGCGAGCAAATAGTTCAAAGCCCAGGCCCTGGATCAGGGCTGGGCAAACACAGTTAGGCTCAGGCCCTTGTTGCAGGGGCTGAGCGAGCAAATAGTTCAAAGCCCAGGCCCTGGATCAGGGCGGGGCAAACACAGTTAGGCTCAGGCCCTTGTTGCAGGGGCTGAGCGAGCAAATAGTTCAAAGCCCAGGCCCTGGATCAGGGCGGGGCAAACACAGTTAGGCTCAGGCCCTTGTTGCAGGGGCTGAGCGAGCAAATAGTTCAGAGCCCAGGCCCTGGATCAGGGCGGGGCAAACACAGTTAGGCTCAGGCCCTTGTTTGCAGGGGCTGAGCGAGCAAAGAGTTCAAAGCCCAGGCCCTGGATCAGGGCGGGGCAAACACAGTTAGGCTCAGGCCCTTGTTGCAGGGGCTGAGCGAGCAAATAGTTCTGGTAAGGTACGCTTAGGCTTGCTGTAGCCGAGCGTTGGGTGAGGGGGAAGCCTGCCACCCGTGCAGGGGGTTGCAGGGGGGAACGCAGGCCCACCCACTCCACTGCGTTCCAGCCCGGGGCCCTAACAGCGGTTGCTGCCGCTGCTGGTCAGTGGGGTATCCAGGCCGCAACACACTGACATAGGCTCACACTCAGTTGCAGCCGGACCGGGGTCGGCTATCCCCGGGCTACTTCCGTGATCCCCCTCACAGCCTACCTCGTTCGTTACGCCGGGATCGGGCCAGTCCATCTCCATGGGCTCCTCTCTGCCCGGGCTCGGCGGCAAGTCTGGTAGCTCTGCCGGGAAGTCCGGCCAATGGTCCTCAGGCGGCTCCTCTGGATAGCAGCAGGGGCGAAGGGGTTCGGGTCCAGTCTCACCCTCAGGGTTAGTGGGGTCCGGTTCCCAGGGGTTCTCCCAGTGGCGGGCGTGAACGGGCTCCGGCGGCTCCTCCTCGTAGCGGGCCCGGGGTAGCTCAGGCCAGCCAGGGTCCAAGCCCCGGTCTTCGACGGTCTCCTGGCCAGGAGCTACCGGCCGCACGTCTGCTCCCTGTGGTGGCTGAGACCCAACTGAGCTCTGGCGGCCGGCCTTTATACTTCCTGTCCCGCCCCTTGACTTCCGGGGGGCGGGGACAGGCGGTGGTGGTCCCACCCACTCTGGTGCCGGCACGTGGGCTCCCTCTTCTGGACAGGAGGGGAGCCACACCGACTCACTACACCTACACACCCAGAAAATTCATGTTCACTGCAGATGCACTTTTCAGAACAGTGGCTCCTATGGAACCAGAGAAGACTTTAAAGACAGAGATGCAAGTCTATGTACATCTGATTGAAAAGTAAATTCCCATACCTAACAGGAAACTGCAACAAATAAGAGAGGAAATGGAGAAAGATGAATCGTTGGGAATCCTTAAGGAACTGATAATTAAAAGGTGGCCTGAAGAAATAAGCAGTTGCTGTCCAAGTATAAGACAATTGGAACTGCAGACATGAACTTACTGTGATTGATGGGGCAATTTTCAAGTGCAGTAAGGTTGCAATTCCAATGAGCCTCCAAAAAGAAATGCTACAGAAGATCCATGAGGGTCATTTAGGAATTGAGAAGTGCAAACAACGAGCATAAGAGGTGCTGTATTTGCCGCAGATCAATCAAGACATCACTAATGTGGTAGGAAACAGGTTTTCATGCTTGCAATACAAGCCATGCCAACAGGCAGAGCCACTGAGACCTAATCCAGTTCCACAAAGGCCTTATGAGAAGGTAGGTACGGATTTATTTACCTGGCAATCAAAGGATTATTTAATAGTCACAGATTATTATATTCTGTATCCAGAAATTTGCACACTGCACAGTACTAACAGTAAATCACTGATAGCCAGCATGAAGGTAATCTTTTCCAGACATGGAATTCCAGATGAAGTCTTTAGCGATAATGGGCTGGATTTTGCCAATGCAGATTTCAGGCAATTAGCCATAGATTGGGATTTTCATCACAAAACAAAGTCCAAATTACCCCCAATCAAATGTAATTGTGGAAAGGTCTATACAGACAGTAAATAACCTTTATGGAAAAAAAACTTTTGATAGTGAGGGTGATTTGTATAAACCTTTATTGGTTTACCGAAGTACACCCATGGAGAATGGCTTTTCAGCTGTTAATGGGAAGAAGGATCAGATCTAATTTACCAATTACTGGTAACCTACTGCAAACTTATAATAATGCAATCATATGGAAGATGAAAGAAAATCAGAAACAGAAATATTATTTTGACAAAAGACCTGTGATCTCCCATCTCTTAACCCAGGTTATGGAGTGTGCCTGATGAATCTCACTTCTAATACTTGGGACCAAAGGGGTACCATTAAAGAACAGCTGTATCCAAGGTCTTATGTAGTCCAGACAAACCAGGGGAACACATTTCAACATGATCGAGGGGATCTACAAATAATCCCAGAAAGTTCCCAAACATTGACAGCTGAGATGGACTATAGCATTTCACATCTGGCTGATTCTTTATCATCAATGCACAAAGGAGAAACTGTCAAGGAACAAGAGAACAACTCAGACTCTAGTGAAAGGCTGATACTGAGAAGATCAGAGTGGGAGATTAAATGTCCTGAAAGACTCAGAGACTTGCTAACCTGCCTGGAGAAGGGATATTTGAGGAAAGTTAGTGGTAAAGGCTCCATTGAGAGTGATGCTCTAGTAACCTCTCCTCTCTAGGTAGTGACAAACTGGGTTTATGGAAATGTACTAGATGGGTTGCAAATTTAATGTATGTGTTACTAAACACTTATTAACAGTTTATATATATGTATTTAAGAGTAATTCATTTTTCTTTAAGTGGCAAGATGTAGAGATGTGTTTATGAAAGATTGTGATTTGGAGATGCTCCCTCATAAGGGACAGAAGGAGATTGGATCCGGCACTTAGGGGTAATAGGAAGTCTTATGGGGGGGTTGCAGAGCCTCTCCTCCACTCACCCAGCAATGGCAGCTTCTGCGGTTCCAGTCCCATGAGGTAGCTGGGCTCAGCTCCCTGCTCTGGGAGTTGAGACATGGTGCACAGGGTTGCCACACCACTCAGGTTTGGCCCAGCCACCATTTCATCATGATGACAGGGGGCTGGCCAGACCAAATTTGAGTAAGTGGTACTGCAACCCCCCTGCAGCAGGTCACAGCGCCACTCACATGAATTTGGCCTATCCAGTCCCCTCATCAAGGGGCCAGGCCAAACTGGAGCAGTTCTGCAACCCCTGATATCTCAATGCCTGCAGCAAAGAGCAGAGCCCAGCTGGTCCCATGGGACAGAAGCCACAGGATTTTGTTTAGGCATTTTCCACCCATGTTAAAATGGAAGTACAAACTTAACTATCGTGGCACTATCAACCCACTATAATAAACAGAAATACTATAAAGAAAACTCGTATTCTAAGACTCATCAGTTACTACCTACTTCAGTAGACAAGAAAAATGTAAAAGAAGTAGATAGCTTTTGGTTATGAAATGTAGATTATGCTGCATATTAAAAATATTTGTTTTGGACCACACAGAGATGCTTGTTGTTCTGGCTGGGTGATCTACAATATACAAGGCACTATTATGGAGCTGGAAGATTTTAATATCACTTTTCTCTTCAGTGTTTTTAGGAAACAGACTTGGGAAAGGCAGACTTCCATTAACTCCAATTTATTTTCAGTTTGCTTCCAAATGAGACTACTTAAAGTTTTTAACTTTCCTTAAAAAATAATGAAGACAAAGGAATATCTGCCTATCTTAGGTACTCGCAGAGTATTACATCACTGTAGTACTAGAGAACATCACAACACCCCGATAAGGTACGGAAGTTTTTACAGATCCTTGTTTTACAGAGGTAATTTTCCCAAGGTCAAACTGGGGATTGCTGGAGAAGGGACTTGAATGCAACTCCTCTAAATCCTAGGCTAGTGCCCTAATCACTGGACCATGCTTCCTTTCCCATGTGGTTTGTTCATGCTCAACACAAATCACAATATATTTTAACAACAGTTTAATGTGTTTTCAACGATAACGTTAATTAATTCCTTTCCAACACCATGTTAAAGCAACCATATTTTGGGAATTGGTTCAAATGATCTTTCAAAAGGTATATAGAATGCAGGGACTGGCACAATAGTATTACATCACAGCAGCTGGAATTGAACTATGGGAAAGACACAGGATCTCTCAGTTGTTTGACCAGCTGTGTTCAATATATTAGCTAGTACTTCTTTTATTTCCCGTTAAACTCTTAAGGCTGATGATCCTACTCTGCTTTCTTTCCTTCCTCCATATATTCCTTATCCTCAAAATCCTCCTTATACCTTCAACTTGGCATCAAACAATTCTATACTACAAAATTTAACTCTGTTATACAAATCTTGTAATATGATGTGCATCTACAACTCCTATTGAAGCCAGCGAGATATGCCAGATATTTATACAGGACTTCCCAAGCAATTAACTTTCTAAATATTTCAACTTAAGCTCCTACTATATCCTAAATATCTTCTACTTTCCCCTCCCCTCTTTAAAATTATGCCAGAAACCTGAGTCTAAATATAGCTGGGGGTCATTAATGCATAAAGAGATATTTTGCTTTCCTTAGAAAGAGCATGCAGAGGTCTTCTTGGCCTCATTTTTCCCCTTCACTGCCAATTATACACAAACTCTCTGTCTAAGCCTCTCATAAAAAAGGACTCCTTGCACTTGCATTATGGCTGGGTACGGAAGAGGGGTACTATTTCATTTAGGTGTGAAATGCTTAAGCCTTTTTTGGAAGAAAAAGGTTCATGAAAACCAGAGGATTAGTCATAATTTCCATTGTTTACTTTCTACAAGTTAGGTCAGACACAGGTGTGTGCTAGATTAATTCTCATTTTAACTCCTGATGTGGATCCACAGTCACAGAATCAGCTTGAATTTGAGAATCTTTCTGCCATTATTATGACAAAGGATGGATTCCTCTATAGGAAATCAAGGTCCAAAAGGGCAGAAAGACATAAGGACATTGCAGTGTTACATATTAGGGAAACTCTGCAACTAAAGCATTTTTCTGCTCTCCCTGTCTTATCTTTTGCTCATGAAGCTTCAAATACCTAGTGTTTCAAAGAAGCCTCAGGTTAAAAAAAAATGACTCCAGTACTGCTGAGCTTCCAACATTTTCCACAACGCAGCAGAGAGAATGAAGTTTGAAAAACGTTCAGTGTTCAAAATTTTCTTATCGCTTGGTTGCTTGGTGCTCACTGACATCTGCCTCCCAGTGAGACAGTGCGAAAACTAAACCTGTTTGGTGGGAAGAATGAAGTCTGGAGTTAAAGTGTAAAAACCTTCAGGATGTCACTGGGGAAAGAAAGACCAAAAATTCAGGCCATGAAGTCCTGGGACTGACATACATAAATACTGAAGAATCCAAGGGTACATTGGAAATGCCACAAGAGGTCAAGATTCCCCTATATATGAGTACTATGCTTTTGATCT
This sequence comes from Malaclemys terrapin pileata, assembly GCF_027887155.1. NCBI lineage: Eukaryota > Metazoa > Chordata > Testudines > Emydidae > Malaclemys > Malaclemys terrapin. Next base: position 38,872,714 of record NC_071509.1, on the reverse strand, counting down.
CTGATATACTGCATCACTAGAAAAATATCTCCCTCCAAACACAAACCTTATAGCAATGTTCAATTTATCTGGTTCTTGAAACAGCTTTCCATAAAAGCAACATACAGTATTATTTTAAGGCTCACCAGATGGATTTATTTAATCAGAATCTTTTTGTTTAAATAAGGAAACTGAGAATGAGAAAAATCTTTGGATACAATTGTTTCCATCTTAGGTTTTCTTTGTTATATTGTCTTCATTTCTTCATACTAGTTGCTAGTCTATGCCTTGTATAAGAATTCTTTCAAAATCTTTCCAAATATAAGCTTACAAAAATTCAGGCAATCATGAAAGAACCAAAAGATGCAAATTTCCTATCTATATCCCCCGGCATGTTTTGTATGTATTGTTTTTGAAGAAAAGGAAGGTAAAGAAAAATCATTTTCTCCTAAGTCACCCCACCTCCCAAAAAATATTTTTCCCAATTTTTTAATAAAAGACCTGGCCAAAAACTACAATGCTAGAATTATTATTTTTTTAAAAGCAAACCCCACCAAACCCCTTGGTGGGGAGGGGGACCTGAACTCTCTCTAACTGCTCTCCTTTTTATCTCTAAGAAAATTCTTGCTAAAATGCTAGATTTTTCCTCTGGAAGAGAAAATAAATATCTGCAATATTCTACCATAGAAAAAAACTATTAAGAACAAAAATGTGACTAATATAACTTGGACTTCTCTTTTTCTATGACATTGTTCCTTTTTAACCTCAAGATCAGACTATCGCAATGTGTTCTACAAGAGGCTACACCTTAAAACCATTCAGAAACTGAAACTGATGCAGAGCACAGCAGCTCACATGTTGAGCAGGACATCTCACTGAGAGTATGTGAAACCACCGCTCCAGGATCTGCACTGTGTTTCTATTGGTCTCTGGGTAGGGTTTAAGGTGTTGGCCATTTAAGGCCCTAAATGGCTTGAGGATGGCCTATTTGATGGATTACCTCTCTCCAGGTACCACGCTGCCACAGGAGCAGATGAGCTCCAGGTGAATCCCCCTCATTATAAAAGAGAGGGAACTGCTGGGAGAGTGTTGTCTGTGAGGGCTCAAGGACTCTTGAATTTGTTACTCTTAGTCCAGAGGAATCTGAATTTGATGACATTCTGGGCATGCTGAAAAAGATACCACAGCTTGATAGGGGTTTTGGAGGAGGCAGAGGGTATGCTTCCTGGAACAATGAAAGGGAGGAAAGAAGCTTCATGTAGGTGGCTAGCTGACTGAGTACCTATCTGAATGATTATTTTAATGCTGTTAGGGATCTGTTGTGATTCCAACTGTAATTGTTGTAATGTAACTAAGATTCACAGGTATTATTTTATTTTTTGGTATTTAAATTGAAAATAAACAATAAAGTTATTTTAGGTAAAATAATTAACTCTTTTTTGTATTGTAATAAGTTGAAAAGAAATGGCTGCTGTTCTTTTATCCATTTCATTATTCCTTCAACTTACCGCTGACATTTTCTAGTGGCCCAAGCCAAATATCTTTACTTTGGATAATTTCTTATTGAAGTCACTGGCAGTTTTGTCTGTGTAAAGACTGTGCTATCATACCATGTATGAAAATACCATATATGATCAGAATTCAGATTCCTGATGTTTCACAGTACAGGGAAAGCTTCAGGAATTACTCATATTTAAGGCTAAGATTTAGTCACAGGTATTTTTTGTAAAAGTCATGGGCAGATCACGTGCAATAAATAAAAATTCATGGCTGGTGATCTGCCCATGACTTTCATCCAAAATCTCTACTTCTGGGGGCCACTGCTACAGTAGTGAGGGTTGAGTGCCCCCCCGCCGCTGCTCCCAGGACCACTCTCCAGACCGCCTCCAGGCATCCCGGGACCGTGGCTTCAACCGCCCTGGGACCACTACTTCAACTGCCCCATGACTGCTGCTCCAGCTGCACTCGGACCGACATGGCTCCGGCAGTCCCCAGGGTACCCCCAGGACCACTGCTCTGGCACTCCTTGGAGCCAACCACACCAGCCAGTGGTCCCTGGAACCAGCAGCCTGGGGCCGCCCGAGCAGTGGCTGCTGCTCAGATGCTCCCTGAGTCTGCCCCCCCAGGACTGCTGTTTGGGCCATCCCTGGGACCAGCCACACTGGCTGCTGCTTGCGCGGTCCTTGGAGCCAGCTGCCCGGGGCCGCCAGAGCAGAGGCCAGTACAGCTGGCTCCGGGGCGGCCCCCAGGTCCGCTGCTCGGGCACTCCCCGAAGATGCCCCCAGCACCACTGCTCGGGGCCAGCTGATTGGGTGGCCCTGAAGTCAGCCACACAGCCGCTGTGGAAGTCACAGAATCCATGATTTCCATGACCTCCATGAAAGAAACATATCCTTACTCATATTTAATAGCATTGTCCACAATGGGTCCATAAAATAAAAATTGGATTCCTAAATTCATGCTCTATATTGCGAAGTAAATACTCCATTCATAGACTGGAAAATAAAATTAGCTACAACACTTTAATAATACCTCTGTATTTGGAAATTACACTTTTTAGAGACATCATGTATTGTACTGTTTAAAATTTTAAGGTGTCTTTTACCAAAATTACAATGTAACACTTTTTTCTGCTTGAACACAGTCCTTTTAGATCCATTATTTTTTCTTCCCAAAAATGCATTATGAGGGGTTTTAACCAGGAGACAGAGTGTCTTCTATGAATATGTGAATGAGCGAACAAGTTGTATATGCAGTAGCATACAGGACACTTATACTTGGGGGCCCTCAATGTGTACATACAGCTCCCATTAACATTGATGAGTTACACGTGTTCATGATGTACAAAGTAATCCTCCTTAGAATAAATTAGTACTTAATATTAGCCAGTACTATGAAATATTTTAACAACTATTAGTATTAAAAAGAGTTAAACATGCAATAAAGGTGAGAAACATTTTATGAGTTTGGCTCTAGGGACACTATCTTATCACCTCTTAGAAAGAATAGATCAGGTTCATAATGATAAATGCATGTTGTCATAATTTCTCACTGTCATGGTGTACTGCAGCCCTAACAGCATCTGTTCTTGTAAAACAGAACTGCAATCAAAAAGTTCAAAATTAATAGCTGTGAAATCTCAAGCACTCATAAGCATGTGTTTTTATCACTTCCATGCTGTGCAGATTGGGTACTCTTGTTATTTATTATTTGTGACAGCGAACAATTCCCACTTGCTTTAGTGCAAAAGCGAAGAGCTGTTCACATGTAACCAGTAAGGTGAAGAACAGATTTCAAACTGTTGGAATCATTTTGCAGGAACAAAATTACATGGATCATAACAAAGCCTTCTTTCAATGCCCAAAACAGTGGTTGCCCCACTAGTCTTCATTCCCTTCTTTAAAAGCTTCTCTCATATCTAACATTCATATCTAACATGTTCTATGTTTGTACAGCACCTAGCCCAATGGGGTCCTGGTCCATTACTAGGGATCCAAGGTGGTACGATAATACAAATATACTAATAAGTTTTAAAACATGAAAATTGTCCTCATTTTGCAGATTACTATTAATATTACCTTTGTGCTAGGACTTACACAAACCCTCTTTTGTAAAGTGCTTTGAGATTCATGAGTAAAAATGTTATATATAGTCCCTGCCCTGTACAGTTTATAATACAGTCAAAACTCAACAAGTGACTGACAACTAGTAGGAGGGAAAAGGAAGGAAGAAAGAGGGAAACAGTAACAAATATGTGTTACTATAGGCTTACAGCATGCAAAGTTTTATGGTTCAATTTGAGCTCATCTGTTGGCTACCCACTTCAGTTCCCAGAAATCTTGGCAGGGGACTCTGCATACGTCAGATATTTTAACTATACAAGTTTTCCATAAAACTAGCTCTATTTTAGTGTGAGTAGGATTCTTTTTTAAATTATTATTATTTTTCCTGAGATTATTTTTAAGGAAATTAATACATAGATCTCTCCAAATGGTGCATATTTCAAATTAGCAAAGAAGAAAGGTTAAGAGTAGTAACTGCACTATAATATGCCTTCATCTGATTTTAACATTAACTCATAGAAAAATCTATCATTTATCAAGACAGCAAAAGAGAACTGCCTGTGGGCAATACCATTATCAGTGCACAATTAGTTGCAGATTGAAGACACTAGCTTTAGTGTCTACATTCTCATGCTAGTAATCTGAATCCTAGTAGATTGGAAACCAGTGTCTCTTGATGAAATGCTATTTATTTAGCTACGGACAATTTGATTAGATGTAAGTGTAGTAATAATAAAACTAATAATTCCCAACGCTACACGAAATGGTGTTAGGTCATATTTTAATTGAGATTTTTAGTAGAGCATACAAAATTATAAAATGAAACAGGATATATTACAAGAGAGGCTTTTATAGCAAAGTCATTTTCCCTTAGTTGGAAAAAAAAAACCTTTGTGAATGCTAAAAAGAAGTCTTTTCTTCTGTCAATTACTATAAACCCATCACAAAGTATGAATTCCTAGTTCTTAATGCTAAGTCTTTCAAATCCTTGGACTTATTTCATTTATTTTTTTCTTTGATAACAGATGGATTTTCTTCTATCCTTAGTAATTTGCATCAATAGTAGATCATGAAGTCTTATAAATACATAAAGCTTTTTAGAAACATTTGGTAGTGGGAAGCTTTAACTAGCCCTTTTATATTTATGTAACATTAATTCTCCAGGAAGGTTACCATTTAACTTGAAGATTCCAGTCACTTTCTATACTTAATGAAGAACAAGTAAAAACATACACTCTAAATTCTGCACACTAGATTTCTATGGAAGTACCCTGAATTTCAGTGTTAGAATGTTCAAGATGAATTATCAGTACATTCAGCAAAATCTGCACAGCCAAGGGAATATAGCAAAACCCATTCCCTGTTGAATACCACACAAGTCAAAATCTATTTTGCAATACTCTGAATAAGCAGGCTAAGTAAATCTGTTCAATCTGTTTTACATGCAGAGAATTTCATATTGCTCTTTATCTTCTCCTCCACACAAAAGAAAAACTAATGCTAGAAAAAGCATACTTTTAAATCATATTTAATAAATATATATTTAGAATTATCATAGTTTTGCAAACACAGTTAATCTTATTTGTTTTCCTTATTAGTAGACTAAATATGAGTTCCTCCAAGTCATCTTTTTCTAAATTCAATATAGTAAAGGACAAACATATCATATAGCCATTCAAATAATATACTCTTTTCTGTTTACAAAAATGCAAACAAATTATAAATTTGGGACCTGATATACCACAGCTTTATATGCTAATAACTCCCCTGAAGTCAAAGAGTAACAAGAGAATATTTTGGTGTTTCATAGCAGTGAAATAAACCAGGGGTATCTGATCCTGCTCTCATCAGTCATTGAGAGTTTTGTTATTAACTGAAATGTGAGTAGGATCCCCAACTCATAGCTCTCATAAAAGGCCAAGAAGTATAAAGAAGAATAAATAGGAATGGTTCTGATCTCACTTCTCCTTGTTTTATACCTGTTCAAGTGAGTTATTGATGTATGTGAGATCAGAATCATCCCCTTTGTATCTTTCGAAAGAATTCATACAGTAAATCAACACATATTCTGCTAAAACATATAATATGTTATTTAGCACTTATTTAGCACTCTTACCTGTATATTTCTTTAGCTATTCTAGTTGAAAATTCCATTTTGTAGATGTGTATTAATTGTTAAGTTACAAGATGCACAGTATGTTTTATAATTGCTGGAAAAAATTGCTGATGGTTCAAAGCCACAAGGAAAATGGATGCTGCTTAATTTCGGACCCAGTTTTGTCATCCTTATATACGCTAAGCATTACCTGTTCTATGAATAATCTAGTTTATTTCAATAGAACTACTTGTGAAGTAAAACATTACTTAATGTGAGTAAAGGTGGCAGATTCAGTCCCTTAGATGGCAGGCAGCAGAATGAAATTGCAAGTACATATTTAAATTAGTCTTATGAATGAGTTTTCTAAATCTGTAAAACAGTTATATCCCAAGATCAGAATGGAAGGTCACTGGTTGAGCATGTAGTGACCTGTAATTAAATAGAGGTCTTGCAATTTCCAGTACAATTATTCCCACTGAACAAGGATTCACAAAATTACTTGGAGAAAAAAATAACTTTTATTTCAAAGGAATCAATTATTGCCTTTTGGTAAACTCATAAGGCAACTGTAACATAATTATATATTCATAAAGTATGAATGATTTTGTTTTCACATCAACTAAAATCTCCCTCTCTGATATAATGAGGTATACACACATAATGTCACTACTACCTATTTAGTGCACATGGAGGGAGATCAGGAGCTTTATTCACCACTGTATTATTCAAATTTTATGTACATGTAACACCACTGAAAGTAATGAAACTGCACTAGCATAAAACTGGAGTAACCGTCTAGAGAATTAAGCCAAATGCATGTTAAAAGCAGCAAAAAATGAAGTTGGGGGAGGTAAAAATAATAAAATATTAACTGACACTATTGTAATGAAAACACTGAAAAAAGAACAATTTAATTAAATGTCTATTATATTTGCACCTGCTATTGCTTCATTAGTCATGTTTCCATTTTTATTTTTAATCTTCATTTTAGGAGACATAGATTTCAATGAGAACATTTGTTGTGGGTTAAACTTAGCATAAAGAATTAGAGTTTTAAACTTAGTAAATTACATAGATTTGCCTAGGCCAGATTTGGTCAATCAACGTGCATGACCTCAGCTGGGTGGCAAAGTTTTAATTTCAAAAGTAGGCAAGCATTTTAGGTCAAATCTGTCTCATTTGTATGCAAACTAGGGGACAGCACACAATTGCATGATCAAATACGCACAATGGACTGCCCAGTAGATTTAACAAAGACGTCTTAGCATATGTAGCCGAGCACTGCCCATTAGTATGATCAAGAACATACTTAAGAATGGAGTTATACTCTCTTGAACCTTATATCCAAGAAACAACTCTGGGAATATTGTTACAACAATGGTTCTGCATTTTGCATTTGATATAGGGCCAAATCCTGCTCCTTATACTCAAGCAAGTAATATTAATAATGTAGAAGGTGAGGTTTTGAGGTATTTCTTTTTGACTTGTTGAATAAGTGCCAATAAAATAAAATCTTACTACGTAATAGATTATGCTTGCCAGTGTCAGGATAGACCAAGCTAAGTTTTGGAAAAAAATAAGTATAAAATGCTTTTTTTTGAGCTCCTAATTGTCATTTATAAGATAATAATTAGTGTACTATTTGTGATCCTTTGTGAGAATAATAAAAGTATGCATTGGAAGTCATGCTACAACAATATCTGTACAAGCTAATGTAGGGATGGCAGTAGAACAAGTTTCTGAGTGGGGAAATGACCGGTTTAAAGGATGTAAACAATGAAAAAGAAATCAGATAATTTTCTAAACCTCTCTGTTCTGAATCCTACTGAAAAGCACAGTTCTGTTCAAACAAGATTGCATAGCCAATGTCAAGAATCCATAAGATTTTACTGGTTTCAAGTGTTTGGTTGGTTGGTTGTTTTTTCCCCCTTAGGGAAAAAATACTGCACTTTTTAAGGAACTCTGGTTATTCAGTGTTCACATTTTGTATTAAATTATGTCTCCTGTTTTCTGAAAAGTGTGGAACAAATTCTACTCTCAAGTACAACTATGCAATCAATCAGCTTCACTGAACTAGCACTGGTGTAACACAAGAAAGAATTTGGTCCCTGATTCAGTAAAGTACTTGGGACTACTCACATACTTAAAGTTAGGGACATGTTTAAGTAGCCTGCTGAACTGGTGCTTTGGTATTGAATGTGGTTTTAAATTGTTGATACTTGTAAGTGGCCTAAAAAAGTAAAGTACAAAATTCCGTTATCAGTATTTGCTGAATTTTCCCCAAGCTGAGAGAGGAACCAAGAACACAAAATACCTTAAAGCTTACTTTATTTTCTTTCATTCATGCAGTTCTCATTATATCCATCCCCACCACTCTCAGTTGGCTCCCCTCCAATCTGATATGCCATCACACTGATACAATAGCAACAATAGAAACACACTGGTTCCTGCACCTGCAGCTGCCCCATCACAGTAGGGATGTGTAAGTAAGTATTGTGATTTTTTTTTTCATATGTAGAGTGTTTTTCCAAATTTCTTTTGTATTCAGATTTTTAAGGTCAGAAGGACGCATTTTGATAATTTTATCTGACCTCCAGCATGACACAGACTGTATATTTACATATTGTGGAATTTGGTTTTAAATAATTTTGCAAATTTCAAAAATCATACAAAATAGTAACAAACCCCAAGACTGGTTCTGTGATATATGTGACATACCAACATAGTACATGTTAAGGTATCAGGTCAGAATGGAAGTTAACAAAGCAACATAGGAATAGGCATTGTGGAATCAATCTGAAAGAGGAAATATAAAGATATTTTTGCATAATAATACTCTGAATGCCCTTCTTATACTGGTTATTGGGGGCATTCAGCACATATTGGTAAAGTTATATGAATTGGGAATTTACTTTTGCAAGTCACCTTGTGTGGCATGGTCAATAAATATTAAGGTGTCACTTATATTCTGTCTAAAAGTTGAAATTGTTCTCTTACTATCTTTTGGTTCAAAAGAGATATTATACAATGTAAATCTTTGTTTCCGTTTAGATATTAATTCATTAATGTGGGTGATAATTAATAATAATAAGTTTAATAATGTCATTTCAAAATATTTGCAGAATGCAATATTTAGAGTAATATTACAAATGTCCAAAACATGATATAACTAGGGACAACGGAATCTCTCATTTAAATAAGAGAAATCAAGCCATATAAGAAGGATACTGAGCACATCTCCCAGACATATGACATACAAACTCCTTTGTTAGAGTATGAAACAGTAAAAAGATACGGAGAAGGTTATGTTGTAATTTATATGCAATATATTTTACCCATTCTAAGAATGAATGGAATTCATCAAATGAACAGGGAATTCATTTTGTAGCTTTAACAGTTCCTTAACATTTACTATAAACAGAAATGCTGAAAACATGCTTTAGAAGCCTGGCTGTAAGACACTGAACTGTATTTCTCAAATATGTGTAACAAAGATCTACTTTAAGTATTTCCATAAGTAAAAGAAAATAACATGACATATTTAAACTAATTATCGTAAAGAATTTAGAGTGCTTCTAAAGGACTTAGGTAATTAGCTAACAAGAAAAATACCAACAAGATTTTAACTCTGAAGTCTGATAATTTATGATTATGTTTTACTGCAAAACCTAATCATGGCCAAGTTTTCTATTTAAGGGCAATGCTCTGAAAAGTTAACTGCACAAACATTCTAAAACTTCCATGGATCAAATTTACAAGGAAATGTGCCTGTCATTTCAGGGCAGAAGTTAGTCTGCAAAAATACAAGTCAGTCAAACTTGCAATAAATATTGGGGCACAAGGTATCTAAGCAGGCAGAAATGAAGAAGCATTTTATAAACATATGCTTCAGTATCACAGGTGTATAAGGACCAATATTCTCCAACCCAATCATTCCACACTTAGTTTGTTTTTAAATATATATTTCTTTAATTCAGATATTTAATTTTTGGAGTATTTTAATATGCTCAGGTTGGAAAATATCCATACATACAGTCAGGGAGCTGTCAAAGATAGTAAATCACACCCTATCCCTTTGAAGACTCCTGCTTTCCTGTCTGCCCTCAACAATAGGCATTCTTTAGTCCTTCAAAGCATGACACTCCTCCTCTACTCAGATTCCATCCCTTTGGAGTGAGGGATGATTGTCATAGCAAGTTAGCTTTTTGCACACAGGACATAAGGGTTTCACTGAACAGGAAAATAAAGGCTTTACTTGTTAATTGAAGACAGTGTGTTAAGTAGAGCTAATAAAAACTTCAAAAGATGTATCACCATGTTTAATTAGTCCCTGTTTCCAAAGTGATTTGTTACTAAGTGACAAATATGGGCCATTTCTAAAACCAACTGTAGAATATTTACGGTTTTGCAAACTGAAGATAGAACATCTAGCTATGCTTTTAGAAACTTCTCTCCAAACTGTATCCATGTTAAATGTTAAAATGTTACACCTCATCCCACAGCTCCACACTTCTTTTCTACATTGAGCTAGTGCTAAGGTAAGATTTTTTAAAAAACATTGATTAGACTCAAGAAAATTAGTCAAGGCACAAGTCATGACCAACTTTACTCTCGGGGATTAGTCTGTAATTTTTATAAACAGTTTTACGTATATTATCATGAAGAAAGAGGATGTTTGCTTGGCTGGTTAAACTGTACATTTAAGATTGACTGCTCCTTGATGCACCAGGCATAACCTCTCATTAAGTTCAACAGGAGTTACATGCGCATACTGATCGGAGAATGGATACTTTAATTTATAGTTATAACTCACATATATGATAACCAGCCATATACAATGTTTCCACAATCCAAGAGACTGTTAATGTACAATACCTGTGTAAACCAATTAACTGAATAGCATACTAAGAAGATTTTTTTAAAAATTAATTTCTACAAATTGTATTGTTATAGAGATGCAACTGGGTAGGCTTGTCACCACACTTAGGTGTGATAACAGTTTTCTTCACTAAGCAGCACATTTTCCAAATAGGAAAAGCTTGAGGGTAAGTCATAAAGGATTATAGAATTGGATAGGCAACAATGTACCTCAAGCAAAGAGATAATGACATTACAGATTCTTACATAGCTCTTTCTAATCACACTGAAGGTGACATATATTTCTTTGAAAAAGCATCCAGAATATTTTAAATATCCCATTCTTCAGACATCATCTTTGCATAGCAAATAAAAGAGAAACGAGTGGACATCAACAGACCAAAAAAAGAAAAAAAAAACACACACAAAAAAAAAACTCCTCTAAAAATCTCACACACATGCCTAAAAGTTTCAGTGGATTAAATCTGCCCTAATATCTTTTCACGTGTTTCCCATTATTTTGCATTATAAAGCAAAGTGGAATATAACATACAAAGATTAATTGACAAGCAATACTGCATAATAGAAAATTATTACTTCTAGTTTACAATTATGATTAGGGAGCCAATCCTCCAAGCTGCTGATTGCTTCTGTGATATGCTGAACTTCCTTAACTTGTATTGTCTTTGCTGGAAGTTAAGGGTGTTCATCATCTCACAGGCAGTGTTTAGCACCTTGAAGATCAGGTCATCAGATCCCGACTGAGCAAAGCACTTGCCTAAATCCATGCCTGTTCAGCAAAGCACTTATGCATATGCTTAATTTTAGGCAAATGTTTAAATCCCACTGAAGATAATGGGATTTAAGCATTTGCTTAAAGATAAGCATGTGGTTAAGTGTTTTGCTGAATAGGGATGGACTGCTAAATCAGGGTCTAAAATAATATACTATTTTGGACAGAAACTTCATATTAATAAGACAAGAACAGCCTTGAAAGAAGAACAGGAGTACTTGTGGCACCTGAAGCCTTGAAAGAGGCTCCTTTAAGGTAATTCGGGGGGGGGGGGGAGGGAATAGAAATTTGTTGTAAAGTGAAGGTTAAATATGATGTGTCATAATGCTATAATATCTAACTAAACTTTATTAAAAGTAAGTAGTGTATCCAATACAAAATTTAGTTTTAAAATCTATTATTTTTAATACTTATGCCAAGAGGTGTTTTTGTTGTTGTTGATTTTTGTGGTTTATAGTGTCTCATATGGTACTGCACCAAACAAAATACCCTGAAGAACTAAGTATGAGGTACTAAACTCTAAAACTAAATATATGTTGCCTTGAAGAAAAAAAAGTACAGCACAACACAAAATCAGAATGGAAAGACATTACCTGTGTACTCACTTGAGCACACCATTTGGTCCTGTAAATGGAGACCTTTCCCCTGGCAACAATATTGTGGGTATGAAGATGTATCAATTACTAAGTCTAATTACATTAATGGATAATGGATATCACCCTCATCTACTTCAGGATGGGCACTTCCTGGTTTGTCTATTTACTTGTCTTTAAAACTTCATGCACTTTCTAATCTCTCCATGGAATAAAGGCAACTGTCAATGAGTAAATGAGGAAAGACATGCAAGTTTCAGCTAATCTCTTGCTCTAATATGCATGTGAATGTTCCACTTGTTTTACCTTGTATGTACAATTAAACTGTGATAAAATTAATACTATTTGATAGTAGCTGATTTCTAAATGCGTCACCTTTCCTTCTAAACAAGATACTGAGCATGAACACCACCGGGTTTAAGTGTTCAAGAATATGAATACCTACTCTGGTGAGTCAGTCAATGCTCAAATGATAATGTTTGAGATATGAAAAGTTCAGGTTATTTATATACACCTCCGCCTGATATACTCATTATTATGTTAAAATAAAATTAAGAAAAAAATAAAAGCACAAGAGCACATAAATGTCACTCATCAGCAAGTTAGCAAGTGCCCATAGGATGGCTGTAATAGAAATAGTCTGCCAAAAAAAATCTATCCTGTAAGCTTTTATTTAACATTATTCTTACTGTCCGCTGAGTCAATACCCACTGTCCTGTCTTTAATTTATATGCATGTTTGTGTGTGTATGCTGACCATTCTGAGAAGCTATTTATTTTATCCAAAGAAAACTTCAGTTACAATACTTATAAAGATATTAAACCAAAATGTTGAATAATGTCAATTTTTTAGTATGTTTTAAAATAACTCCTGTGTTAAGACATTAAAATATCAGCCATAAATTACTCAATTATATTGATCTTTATAACCAAACTACTTTCACAAAAAGCTGTCAGACATTAACTGAGACACGGGTATGGGGGGAAGGGAGCTGTTTTAAACTAGATAAATTAAGAGTTTTTCTTGATGTGTTCCTTCCACTTTGATTGTTGTATGTAAAAGTGTAGTAAGCTATTTTCTTCTCCCAGGACATCTCATAATGTATTGTACATCAAAAATATTTCCTGGGAAAATATTCTAAATAATTTAATAAACAAGATACAATCAATATATTTTTGCACAAAAACCTCAAAGAAAGCACGTATCAGCACAAGTAGTCATTTGTATAGTCTAATCTCTTACCAATTCCTACATTTAACACACAAGCCATTTTTTTTCACCAAAAACAAATTATACTTTTGACAGTCTTTAATTCATATTTTGAGATGAATTCTGGCAGCAAGAAAGATTTAGTATCTGATTAGCATGGATTATACCTCGTGTTGGCATAATGATCACTAAAAAGGCATCATCTACTATGTGTTTAATAAACCTTAGTGGATGGAAGCTTGTGAACTTTTCTACTATTTTACATTTTATATAGGCAATATTTTCAAAAGTAAATTTATAATGGTCTCCCTGGGAGAAAGTTAATGAAATGTTTTGCCAAAAACTACTATGTCAAATGTTCTGTAAAACATTAGTATGACTAGTAAAACAACATACACAAAAAATATTAGCAAATATTACATCAATCATACCAGTTTTGTAGCTCAGCTGAAAGAATGAATGGCTCGTGAAATTCACTTCTACTTACAATATATTATTCCACCATGCAGAATGCAAATACTGGTTGCATATTATAAAAGTCAATTATAGTACACAAACAGACATCTCAAAGTATAAACATGTAGTTGTGTACCATATCAGCATGTTAATAAGTGGGAAAGAAAGCATTTTTGTCAAATTTGTCAGATTTTCCATGTTCCAGACTTGGCACCATATTTGCATGAATCTACATTCATTTATCTATAGTATCTTGCATAATGTGCAGAGTAGTTGAGAAAACTTTCAGAACTTTCATCTTATGCAGATCCTCCTCTCCCCTCCCCCCCCCCCATGATAGTACCAACTGCAAAACATTTTTCTCAGCATATAACCTCCCAACAAAGTAAGTCAAGGAAAATGATCTCAGCTCAAAATTCAACATATGCTTTATAAAATAAAAATACAGATTTGAATTATAATAATAGACTGATTCTCCACTATGTTACACCAAATTGGTGTCAGGTATTACACTGGTATCTTCCTTTTATACTGGCAGAACTCCATTGACTTCAATGACTGATTTACATCAGTGTAAGTAAGATCAGAATCAGTCACTTGTATCACTTGTAAGTTCAGAAATATTTTACTGAGTTGGTGATACCACAGAAGTCATTATAATCACTACTGACATTCAGATACTACTCAGTGCGATTGAGGGTGGCACAATTGGGGCCTTATGAATTTAATATAATATCCTCCAAACCAGTGAAACTATTATAGAAGTAGGGGCCAATTCTGAGCTCACTTGCACTTATCAAGAGTCAGTCTTCTGCAATCAATGGTATCAGTAGTATAAAGAAAAAGATATAAGTGGGATCACAATCAGGCACATATATTATAGAGAGATCTGAATCTTAATGAATTACCCATAATTAGATCCCCCCAACCTTTTAACATCATGGCTGCAAAATCACACACATGTATTCACAAAGCCATAGAGAGTGTGAATGAAGTCAGAGGACAGCTCCCTCTCTCAGTAGGACCCTGCTGCCTGGGTGGCAGGAAAGAATTCTCTCTCTCAATGGAACCTTGTTGTCTAGTGGATGCACCTCCCTCTGAAAGAAAGACACTGATGGCTGCCTGTTTCAAAGGGACTCTGGTGGCTGGCTGGGCAGATGTGGGTGATGGTGGCAGTGGGTAATGGGGATGTCTCTGTTTCCCTTACCTGCTTGTTGTGCTTACTACTGGCTGGTTATCTGTGGCTTGAAGACTGTGTGGTGAGGGGGAGGATGTCTGCAGCTCCCACGTTGTGCTGGTTGCTGGCTGGATGTATGTGCTGGGGGCTGATAAGGACGTCTCAGATTCCCTTCTAGGGATTGCTGGCTTGGAGGGAGGGAGCCCTCGATTGCTGGCTTGGACGGAGGGAGCCCTCCGCCCTCACTCTCATAACCTATACAGTATTTGCTACAGTATTGCCTCCTGTATATGTGAGGCATGGGAGGAGGAGTAATTTTAGTGGGGAGTCCCAGACTCCTCTATCTGCTCATTACTTACTGCCAGTTAGCTGCAGGCTGTGTGGCCTGAGGGAGGGGATGGGGTGTCTTTGGTTTCCTTACTTGCCAGCTGTACTTGCGGCTGGCTACACTGTCTGCCTGCAGGGAAGAGTACGAAGGAGGTCCCCTGACTCTCTCCCTCGCTTACAATACTTGATGCTGGCTAGAGGGCTGCCTCTGTCTGTGTAACAGGGAGGGTCCCCAGCTCCCACACCTACTTGCTGGGGATGGGAGGGCTAGCTGTATGGAAGTGCGGTTGGAAGTAGTTAGGGGGTGAGCCCAGCACCCTTACCTGCTTGCTGTACTTGCTGCTGGCCTGACAGCTGTACTCGGAGCAGTGGTCCGATCCAATGGAGATGTTGTCTCCTGCCCCCACAAAAGTATTGGCCGGGGGCAGTTCCTGCACGGCCTGGTGCTTTTTCCCGGCGGTGGGGGACTGCGGGTGAAGCTGGACAGTGGGCAGCGGCGAGCTGGATTTGTAATGCCTGGCCAGGTCCGGGCTGCCCGGGCCGCCGTTGACCGAGCGGTATCGGCCCATGCTGGGGCTGTCGGAGAGCTTCTCGTTAACGCTGTCGTAGCGCTGCCCGTTGGGCTTGGAGGCCTCCACGGTGACGATGCTGCTGTAGAGGGGCTGCTTGCCCTTCTTGCCTTTCTTGTCCTTCTTGGGCTTCTTGGCCTTGTCGTGCTGCTGCGGGGTGAAGAAGTCCTCGTGGTCTTTCTTGCCCGCCTCGTAGCCGTGCTTACTCTTGGAGCGGCAGTACCGGGCCATGACCACCACCAGGATGAGCAGGATCACCGTCATGATGCCGGCCACCACCCCGATGACGATGCTGAGCCGCTGCTTGCTCAGCTCGTAGCTGGGGTCGCCGGCGATGTCCTGGGCCAGGGGCGTGTGCAGGCTGCGGGCCACCTGGCTCTCCACCACGGTGGCGTTGGAGAGGCTCTCGTTGACGAAGACGTGGAGCAAGGCGGTGGTGGACTGGGGCGGCTGGCCGCTGTCGTTCACCTGCACCACCAGGCGGTGCAGGCCATAGTGCTTTGGGGCCAGCTTGCCCACCAGTGACACCACGCCGCTGGTCGGGTCGATCTCGAAGAGCTTGAAGGGGTTGCCACCGACGATGCTGAAGTTGAGGTCGGCGTTGAGGCCCGTGTCCGCGTCGGTGGCCAGCACAGTGGCCACCACAGTGCGCAGGTTGCTGGAGGGGGGCAGCACGGTGTAGGAGCTGTTGCTGGGGAAAGTGACGGCGGGCGGGTTGTCGTTCTCGTCCATCACAAAGAGGGAGACGGTGGCGGTGGCCGAACGGGGCGGCTCCCCTCCGTCCACCGCCTTGACCTTGAAGGTGTAGCTGGTCTGCTGCTCTCGGTCGAAGGAGACAGTAGAGTAGATGGTGCCGGTGTCGTTCTCGATGGAGAAGATGCCGGCGGCCTGGTCCTGCTGTCCGGGCTGGATGGAGAGGCTGAGCTCGGCGTTGCGGCCCCGGTCGGCGTCCATCACGGTCACCATGCCCACGGGGCTGTTGGGCTGCAGGTTCTCCTTCACGTAGAAGGTGAACACGTCCTGCATGAAGCGCGGCTCGTTGTCGTTGCGGTCGGCCACCCGCACCACTACTGTGGTGGAGCCCTGCAGGGCCGGCACCCCCTTGTCCCGGGCCGTCACCTGGAACTCGTACGTGTCGCGCTGCTCGCGGTCCAGCACCGCCTGCACCAGCACGTCCCCGGAGTCCGGGTTGATGCTGAAGATGCCGCCGGGCGCCTCCGAGGAGAGGGGAGAGGGCTCCAGCGAGTAGAAGATTTCGGCGTTCTTGCCGCTGTCCGCGTCCGTGGCCGCCACCGTGGCCACCCTCTCCCCAGGCGAGTTGTTCTCCGGGAAGGAGACCTCCAGCACGGCCTGGCCGAACACCGGCGGGTTGTCGTTGGTGTCCGCCACCCGCACCAGCAGCGAGTTGTTGCTGGACAGGCTGGGGCTGCCCGAGTCCACGGCCACGATCACCACGTTGTAGTCACGGACGGCTTCGTAGTCGAGCGGGGCCGAGGTGTGCAGGAAGTACTTGCGCTTGTTCTGAGGCTCCCCCTCGCCCTCGCTGGCCGGCTTGAGCTGGAAGGGCACGTCCCCTACCACCGTGCAGGTCACCACGCCGTTCTCGCCTTGGTCGCGGTCGGACACCTGCACCAGGGCGATGGGGGTGTCCACCAGCACGTCCTCGGCCACGCTGGCCACCCCGTCCCGCAGCGGGATGCGGCCGATCTTGCGGATGTCGATGGTGGGCACGTTGTCGTTCTCGTCGCGGATGTTCAGCACCACCGTGGCCTTGTCGGTCTTGGGCGGCTGGCCCCGGTCCCGGGCCATGACGGTGAAGCGGAGCTGGTTCACCTCCTCCCTGTCGATGCGGTGCAAGACGCTGAGCCAGCCCGAGGTCTCGTCCAGCCGCAGCAGGCGCCGCACCGACTCGGTGGCCGCCCCGAAGACGTACTCGATCTGCCCATTCACCCCCACGTCCAGGTCGGCGGCCCGCAGCTGCAGGATGGGGGTCCCGGGGCTGCTGTTCTCCGCCAGGTCCGCCTCGTAGACGCTCTTCTCAAAGCGGGGGCTGTTGTCATTCACGTCGGTGATCAGCACCCTCAGGATGGCCTGGGAGGAGCGGGCCGGGTCGCCGCCGTCCCGCACCCTCAGGCTCAGTTCATAGGAGTCCCTCTGCTCTCGGTCCAGCGCCCCTTTGACAATCAGCTGCGGCTGCTTCTCCCCATCAGGGGTGTCGGCCACCTGTAGCTCGAACACGCTGCTGCGGGCTGCCCCGTCCGGCTCCTGCCTCCTCTTACTGCCGCCGGGGTAGAGGGCGCTCTCAGCTGCAGAAGCCGACCCCCCTCCTCCGCGTCTGCCCCCGTCGCCGCCGGGCTCCTGCAGCAGCTCGTAGCGCTCGATGCCGTTGCGACCGAAGTCTCTGTCGGTGGCAGTGGGGAGCAGATAGAGGGTCCCTACGGGCCGGTTCTCCTCCACGGTAAGGGTGAGGACAGGCGAGGGAAAAGTGGGGGTGTTGTCGTTGATGTCCAGGATGATGACCCGGCCCTCGAAGAGGTCCACCCAGCTCTGCGAAGGGCCGATTACCGAGACCTCGAAGTCCAGGAAGCACTCGTTCTCATCGAAGATCATCTGGCACTGCGGCAGCTTCTCGCGGTCTATGCGCCGCTCAGTGGTGCTCAGCTCCCCGGTCATGTTATCGATCTTCAGGTAGTCGGAGCCCGACTCCAGGCTGAATGTCACCTCTCCGGAGCCCGTTACGATGCCCAGGTCTGAAGCCACGTTGCCTATGCGGATGTCGGCAGGTCCTTCCTCGGCCAGCCGGTACCTCAGCAACTGCTTGGCCGCGGCCAGGCTGACCCAGAGTGGAGGAGGCAGCAGGAGCAAGAAGCAGCAGCAGCAGCAATGCACAAAGCCAAAGAGAGTCCGCATCTTCCTCATCTTCTTCGCACCAAAATCCCCCTCCTCTCTCCCACCGACTCCCCCGACAAGCCAACAGAAATGCTCAGCGTGTGGATGATCAATTATAAAATCCTTCTCTTCCGGGAAACTTATTGTCTCATAACTGGTGCAATCGGTGATCAAAACCCTGGTGTTGGCTCCTCTCCTCCCTTCCTTCCAGTTGCAATATGCTTACAGTTCATGGGACAGTGTATTTTGCTTTTTAAAGATTCATCTCAACAGATAGGACGGGATTTTTCTCCTCCTCCTCCTCTGGTTTTACTGTAATCACTTTGCAAGGTTTGTAATAAAAGCAGGAGCAGCACGGTGCTATTCGAAGCCCCCCCTCTCTCCCCAGGTCGTCTTCTTTGCTCCTAGAGTTAAGTACAATTCACACTCTTCTCCCTCTCTCTCTCAGCCGTTTACTACTAGGGCATTAGCTCTTTTCTTTCCCCACTCTGCACGCACACGGAAAAAAATGTGAATCGCCTCATTCAAAGGGGTTGTGTCCGGAAAACTCCCAATCCTCTTAGCAATGGGCAAAAAACGCAATTAAATAACTGATTAAAAATAAAATAAAAAAATAAAGAAAAATACCAAAAAAATCCCCAATAATATCGGTAGCTGTACAGTGGGTAGGCGAGAACCCTTTATATCACAGAGCAGTCCACAGAAAATCCGCTTCGGTTAGCAGAAAAGCACCCAAATCCATCTTCACAGATTGCCTAAAATGTTCAGTTCTTTCTCCGTAGAGGATTTTTTTTAATAACTCTGCGCAAGGTCATTAGTCACAAAGCAACGATACAAAAACT
Source organism: Malaclemys terrapin pileata (assembly GCF_027887155.1). Taxonomy (NCBI): domain Eukaryota; kingdom Metazoa; phylum Chordata; order Testudines; family Emydidae; genus Malaclemys; species Malaclemys terrapin. The sequence continues at coordinate 38,853,362 of NC_071509.1, read as the reverse complement.
GCAGAAGCCGTTTGCCCAGAATTTCCAAAGCTGGAGCAATGCACATACACACACAAAAAACAGTCCCAAGTTTGTTTTTGCAGCCGCAGTTTGTGTGTGTGCCTTACCTGCATTTGCACTGCATGTGTTATAGCAATCTGGATCTGCAGCACTGTGAGAGCGATTCACAAATGAGATTGCAGTCTCTCTCTCTCTCTCTCTCTCTCTCTCTCTCTCTCTCTCTTCCTTTCCGTCCCAATGCAGGTAACCAGATCTGAACTTGATTCTTTCAGTTCAAAGGTTAGCAACAAGGCTATGTGTCCAAAAGCGATTATTGCTTTGCTCTCTCGTTAATATACCCGAAGCGGAACGAGATGTAACTGGATCCCCCACGTGAATTAACAGATTCTGAATTACATCCATATAAGCGGAATGGCAAAGGGGAGGGGGAAGAACCGCGATGCGATTTATAAAAATGCAGTCCTCTTTGCAAAGAAAATAATACCAGTCAATTGTTTCCTCTGAACCCCACCGCCTCGGCGGGTGAAATCTGCAGTTGTGCCTCCCCTCTTGTGCCTTTCAGAGAAGTGTGGTTCAGGCGCTTTCACAGCAAAACGGCTTGTGCTTTAAAATGTTGAATGGCAACTGAGGCGCCGCTTCCCACTCGGAAAAAAGCAGTAAACCAGCAAGTTTGCCCAAAGTGGTGGGAGCTGCTGGAGCCTCTCTCGGCGGCTCTTCCCTGACGCTGCAGCAGCAGAGCCGCCTGCGCTACACACGCCGAGAGAGGGAGGGAGGGAGGACGAGCCAAGCGCTGCACTCCAGAAAGCCCAGCCTTACCCTCTGCTGCTGCAAGTGGGATAGCTGCTCATCGCAAAACACCAGCCCAGTCTTCAAACCCATCCTTGGTACACACTACAGTGCTCCTGCTGTTGCTCTCTCTAACCCATGGTCTCCCGTGATTTCCTCCCCCTCAAGTCACCACCACCACCTTCTGACTCTTCAGTGATCAATTATTGTTAAGCAAATTGTTGTTCTTCCTCTTATTTTAGAGCCCCTCCGTGCGCTGGTGACGGCATTTTGTGGCATCATGTTGGTCAAACAACTCATTTTGCATAGATTCGCACCTTTTCTGTCCGCTGGTGCTTTTCTAGACAGATGATGGGCTGCAGTGACTGTAACAGGATCAAACTCCAGGGAGGAATGGGGAGTGCGTTAGAGATCTCAGGCTTTCGCTGGTCTGTTCCCCAGTGCTGGGGGGTTTGTCTTTATTGTGCCTCTTTCAATGATTTGAATGCACATCTTCAACGGCATCTTGTGTGTTTCTTGGGAAAATGGACCCTCAGAGAAAGAGAGAATGTGTGTGGGAAGGGTGGGGGAGGGTCAGGAGAATAAACACATGTAAGTAGAAGTAATAGATTTATTTCTGAACAGGGACTTGCTGCTTCAGTGATTGCTAAAACGTAGTGTCACCTACCTGGGTAAGTAAGAAATCAACTTTAATGTGAAAGACATCGACACAACTTTGCTTATTCTTGCGTCCCTAGTTCACTTTCTCCTTCTTTTGACTTTGTGCCACTTAATTGCCCATGGCATTTGCATGCCTCTGCTCTTTTGGTTGATGTCTGGCTCTCAGACCTGTCCCTTCCATTCGCATTCAACAGAGCAGCGAGGGAGACTCAGGCTGGTGGGAGAGGACGGACCAGGGCATGCATGGGGCAGGCAGTGGGGAATCCCGCTTTCCCAGTCACTCACCTGCACACAAGTTCAGGAGAACAAACCCCAGAGGTATTTATTTTTAAATAAAAACATGAAGACAAATATGCCCAAACGTCTTTCTTTATACTGATGACACATTTGTGCTAAAGCAGCCGGATGTGCTCAGATGATTCAGAGCAATGATCACAATGAGTCTAGCTTGCTGTCTATTTCATGTGGGGAGGAGAAAGCGAGGTTTCCACCTCTTGCCTGTGCGAACTGTAGGCACCCACGGAGGCAGTATGTGTATCTGCGGAGTGTGAGCTGGGGAATGAGTGCCTGAGTGTTCCGCACTCCCTGCCGTGCCAGGGCTGGAGAGGACTCTTTCTCCTGTGTAGGTGGATGTTACAGATCCTGCGTCGCTCACTGGCTGGCCCAGCTCTGGGACTCCTCCTCCTCCTGCGCTGATGCCAGGAGCCGCTCAGCTTTATATCTGCAGCATCAGCTAGAAAGCCCAGCTTGGCGCAGGCTCAGTGCTCACCGCCGCAGTCCGGGCTGCAGGAGGGGGGCTCCAGGAGCTCGGCATCTTCGCATAGGGTTAAGTGGGATTAATACGAAATCCCCATTATATTTGCCAAACAACTTGACTGTCTCGAAATTCCCCCTCGCTTTCCGGGAGGAGGAATCTTGTCCGCACTAATCCCGCCATGCCAACAGGAATACCGGCGGCATGCTGCTGCATTGCACTGGTCCCTGCACATGCTACACATTTCCATCCCTCGCTCCCGCCGCTGCCTCCCTCCCTGCTTTTCAACGGAAAACTTAATGCGTTCCCTTGTGGGAGGGGTGAGGCGAAAAAGCTTTTAACCTCCTCGCCATAAACTTTACTCGGCTTCCTGTGTGTGGAAACATTTGCACAGCACAGCTCCTCCCTCCCCCCGCATCTGTCTTCAGAGCTCCCCTGTCTCATGAGCACACTGCTCCCGCGGTCTGGTTTGCTGGGGAGCCTGTTTCAAACGAATAAGCGGGTTCTTTCTCTTGCCCTGTTGCAACCTGCCCCATGAGCGCGCGCGCGCGCGCGCGCACACACACCCCGTGTATTATCCCCCCATGCTTTCTCCTCCCTCTTCACGTGCAATGCCTCTGAGTGTGCAATGCTTGTCTGCTCGGGAGCGCAGCGTCCTTCACAGCGGATTGGTTCCTCTTTCGGAGCAGAGGTAACAGCCCCCCCCCCCCCCCCCCGACCCCCTCTCTCCCCTAGGCGGGCGGGCGGCGTGGGAAATGGGTCTGACGTGCTCTGCATGGTGGATGGGCAGCGCTGCCTTTGGGCCTCGTGCCCTGGCTACGGGGGGAGGAGAAGGAAGTCGGGTCCACGTTGTGTGTGCTGCCCGTTTGTCTGGGGGGAGAGGGAAATCGCAGCCCCTTGCTTCCGCTCCCCGCCTTGTACCCCAGCTCGGTAGCGTTAGGTCCCCACCACCTCTGGCCACTGCTTCACTCTCAGCAGGACCAAGCCCGGTTAGTTCAGGCGGTGGAGATTTGCCCCTTTGGCCAAGACTGATGAGCGAGGGAGCACCCCGCCACGACACATTTGGAGGTTGGGTCTAGGGAAGTGGGATCGCACGTGTCATGGGCTGCAATTAATAACATAGCCCAAGATGCTGGGGACCAGCACTAAAAGAAGCAAATGAGAGCTTAACAAATTTATTAGAGCATAAGCTTTCGTGGGCTGCAGCCCACTTCTTGGGATGCATATAGCTATATGCATCCGAAGAAGTGGGCTGCAGCCCACGAAAGCTTATGCTCTAATAAATTTGTTAGTCTCTAAGGTGCCACAAGTACTCCTGTTCTTTTTGCGGATACAGACTAACACAGCTGCTACTCTGAACTGAGAGCTTGTGTCTTTAAAGGGAACATCTTATCATACTGGCGAGATGGCAGCTTGTGTGGGGACTAACGTCCATCTGACACGTCTAGTCTTTATTATGCACGGGAAATCCTTTTAAATCCATCACTGGGTTTTTCTCTCCTCTCCACTGCAGCTCCAGGATTCCCTGTTCGGTAGCTTACAGATTGTGTAATTGTATCTGTTGATTAGAATAGTTAAAGTCCTTTGGTAAATATGCAAATATAATGAACCTTTAGCTTATTTCAATTTCTCGGCGGACCCCGATTTCATCTTTCGTGCCTACCAACTCTCCGCTGGAGTTGGCTATTCTCCTCCTCCCCCTCCCCCCGCACAATTTATTTTTTGCAGTTGGGAATGTCGATGTCACACTGAAAATATCATTTAGTATCCGCAATGGAGTCCAGTCTCGAAGAAAAGAGTGACCAAAAAAAAAAAAAAAAGTGGGGGGAGGAGAGGCAGTACCCGGAAAATAAAGTAGGTCCTGTAGGCAGAATCTCAGGTGGGTTTTCACTGAAAGGAGGTGGCATATTCACAATATTATAAGGAAAAGGTTAAATACAGTAAACATGATAGCCAATTCTAGGGAAAAAATATAAAGCAGTTAAAGCGATTTGACGGGAAAGGAGAAACTGACTCAAGAACTCCACCAAGGGACAAACAGATGAAATGACACCAAAACAGCACCTAATCTGTGTTGACCTTTCGTCTTTTAACAGTGTCTTGCTGATTTTTTTCCTTTTTGTCCTGATCTCCCAGCTCCCTTCCTGCAACACCCTCTCCCCCTTCCAAAGCTTCCTTAGTTTGTTAAAGTGAATATACTAGGAGCATAGTTGGGTTGGGCTGGAACAAGTGCTGACACTTGCCGGTGTCTTTCACAGCCTTGAAACCATGTTTTCAGTATAATGACATGTAATAGACCAGAGTGATTAAATTATTCATTGCAATAATAGCCTTTGTGATAGACTGTAAAAACTTAAGAATTTAAATAAGGAAACCAGCGATTTCCTTTTAAACAGTTTATAATTGCTTGCTTTCTTGGTTATTTAATTGGGCACTAGCCAAACATAAAGCAGCTTGTTTAAATCAGACAATTCTCTACTGTTGTTTCTTATACTCTGGAAAGACTAGGGCTAAAAAAATATTACTAGATAGAACAATAATAGTTGGCTGTTTGCACCAGGGAATGGGTAGCTGTAGTTAAACTGTGTAAGTGTTTAATTAAAACTTTACATCCCTAGGACAAAATTTGAACTTGTCTCATTAAAAGGAATAAAAAATGGTTTTCATCCAGGGATGATCCCATTGCCCTTTCTGAATTTCAGATTTATAGAGGTTGCTTTGAGATTTAGAATAACATTTAGCAAAAAGTGGTTTCGAAGTCTATTTGTGTTTAGCAAGATTTTGACAGTTCATATTATTATTCTTTACAAATCACAGTGATTTAGCCTGAAGATAATTTTTTAAATAAAAATCTTTCCATATAGTATTGGTTTTAAAATGCCATCCATAGAGAGACAGTGAAATTTGCCTATTATTTGAAAAAAAGGGAAGTCTAATTCGTTTAGCTAGGCTGCAAGAAATATAGGTAGATTTTCTTTAAAATCTCAAGGCCATTCGTAAAAGCTTTTTTTTTTTTTTTTTAATACTGTAAATGGGTTTACATAGTGGACCAGATTTTGCCTTGATTTACACTTCATATGCAACCCACTGACTTCACTGGAGTTGCAAGGGCTGAATTTGGCCCATAATTTTATATTCTTATTTTTAATTAAACTACATTTCCATTCCTGGAAATCCAAAATAAGTTATAGGAAAAGGGCATTGAAGAGGACAAATTAGAGAGATGCAAACCTATAAGTATCTCCATGTCAAAACTGGAAGAGATTTCAGAATTATTAGTACTCTACATATGAAATAGATCATAAGGACATATCAAGGAGATAAACAGGGTAGGATTTAAATAAAATACCGGAGACTAACATATAATTTTGGAGAAACAGAATGAAAAAAGGTAATTTTTTCATAAAAATAATAAATGGGAACAGTTTGCATATATGCTAATACCACTACCATAGGAATATTTCATAGTGTTGCTGTCATTTTTGGAAAGAACTTAGATAATGTAGGTCCTTTGATGATATAATCTGTCCTATGTTGCTATGATAGTGATGTTATCAGTCAGAAATGAATATTAAAGTTTCAAAATTACTTGATCATGTAATGATTTGCATGGCATTTATAGCAGTCAAAGGAGTTTCCTTATTTGTAAGTAGATATATTATGCCTTATATTGTCAGTTTTTTTAGAATGTGGATTTTCACAAGAACTAATAACCATTCAATTTACTAGCATTATTCAACATTTGGAATATCTTTTTAAGTAGGTGACAGAAATGTGCATCACAAACCTTTCAGTTTTGTATTCCATAATTTTATTGTCTTCTTGAGAGGCTGCAAATAGTTTTGTTGTGAGTTTAAGTTTTTGTTTTGTTTGTTTCAAATTAGACTAGCATATCATAAAACTGGTTTTAAAATTCTAATGCTGTTACAGACAACCAGTTTATATATTATGTTTGCTGGAGCTCCACTCTCCCGTGAATGGTCTCTTCAATATCTGTTATTGGCTGTGCTCTTAATAAGTTATTTTTAGGCCTACACCTATTTTCCCTTACTTATTTGGGAACTTTAGGGGTCTCCCTTCGCTTTCTCTTTATAAAAATATTGTAGTTCACCTGTCAAAAGTAATTATTGCTCTCCTGCTGAAGTAAGGGAAATATAAACATACTTTTCTTGCTGTAAATTAGGAGAGCAAATATGACAACAAGAGAAAAAGGTTAAAGTAAGGCCAAATTGTTAATTGCTTCTTAGACAGCTTGGCTGCGGTCTTCAGTGATCAAAACTACTTTACTATGTGTCTTAAAACCCTATATTCTGCTTCACTGTTCATATGGGAACTCCAACATTAGAACCATTAAGGACTAGATTGTCACAGCCCTTGTTTAGCCATGCAGTGGAATAAGGGAGAGTACGGTCCTGACCTTACTCCTGTATTTGGCCCCAATCAGAATGTGACTGCATACAATAGGGAGAGCAAGGGCAACGCACCTGATGGCACTGGCTATTAACAGGTATGTAAGGACAGGAGAGAGAGAGAGAGAGGCAGGGACCCTGGTTCTGCCCCTATTCAAGGCCTGATTAAAGCATAAAGCACTATAGACCTATGCCTGGGATCCAAAGTTCCTGTAGTCAAGTGAATTGATCAGAACCTCAGCTTTAATTTGAAATGAAGTAAATTTCTAGCCATTGTGGTTAAGAAGAAAAGTTTGAAAAAATGATCTCAGTGTAAATGATATAGTGACATCTGCAGACAATAGATACAGTAGCTCTGAGGGGTGAACTTCCTCATTTATATCAGTGGGGTATAAACTACACCCAAAAGTAGTGAGGGGCCCTGCTAATAGCACCCTGAAATAGGATTCTGTGTATGTCAAGAATAAAGTGCAGCAGGTCCATCTCACTCGCCCAAATAGATACACTCTGGCTACAGAGGTAAGTACTGGGCCCCTCAACTGCCACTTTTGCCTCTCCACGAGTGTGAGAGAGTCACTGCTGCTGCTCTTGGGAAAGAATGAGGCCGAAGGCTGCTGCCCCTGCAGCTTTGGGAGGTGTTCCCCCTGCTACCAAAACTCCAATTATGGGATCGTTATGGATCAGAGCCAAAAGGGAGGGCCCATGGGGGAGTTATACATTGCCCCTATGCTGGGTGGATTGTAAATGTACAAAAAAAATCCTTGAATGAGTTCCCTACTATCTCCATTCCTCCTTCCCTCTTTCCCCTGCACAGGTGCACCCACTTTAAAACGTCTGGTTTAACTCTCTGTTAACTTGTTTCCAAATTTTCTGGGACTCATCCCTCAGTTACATTTATAGTGCACTTTAATGGTAATAAATACTATATATAATGTTTATGACCTACAATATATCTCGAGGAAGAGAGATACTTACTGATAAGTTTACACATTTTTCTTTTTCTGATAGAAGGCTGACATATCTTCCTGTGTTCATTGTGTGAGCTGCTCTTCAACAAATTAAAAATCGTCCAGGACCAGGCAGGATATAACTGCAATCTATGTGCTTTCAAGAACACATAGAGCAACCAAAGGTGTACACCTCTCTTTGCCTTGTAAGATCATGAAGAAAGGAGAAATGCAATGTAATAAAATAGGAAGATCGCAGCAGCTAGTTGATACATAAGGATTTGGGGTCTGATTCAAAGCCTATGCAAGTCAGTGGAAGTCTTTCCATTAACTTCAAAGGGCTTTGCACCAGGCCCACAATGAGTGAACGATAGACAAAACTTGCAGGACGATCACAATCACAAGCCTGAAAACAATAAATGAAGTTAATTTTAATAAAATAAATAAAATTAAATCATTTGGCGTATAAACATAACTTTATGATTTTTCCATAGGGATGGCATTTATTTGCTTAAAGCATGCCTTTATAAAGCCAGCCCATTGCCCTGGTAGCATCATTGTCCATTGACTAAGACCCAAGATGTGCATTCGCTGAGAGTATCTACCTACCGTATGCAGTATCCATTACTTTCACAACTAAGTGCTTCACAAGCAGAGAAGGAGTGTGAGAGAGATGTTAGGTAGACAGAAGGCAACTTCAGGACCAAAAGAAGAGGGGTCTTGGCAAAAGGGAAGTAATACCTCTAGAGAATGTCAATGATTAGGTAGGTTGAAATAGAAGGGAAGGGAGGAGAGAAAGATGCATAGCTGTGGCATTTCAGGAGGACAGAATTATCCAAAATGGCAAAGATCAACTAAAACAAGGAGGGAGGGGTCATTAGCAGAAAGGATGAGGCTGAATGCACAGAGAAGATGCACAGGTTTTCATGCTAAGGCAAGAGAAGAACCAAGATGGAAATTAGTCCAAGACATGATTGTGTGAGTGAGAGAAGGAGGTTCCATTCTCAATTATTTAACATAAAAGGGTGTGTCTCGAAAATCCATCCAAATGTGACAAATTTATAAGTCTTTGAAAAATCTCAGTTTACACATGCTCTGTAGAGAAGTCTTAGATTTTAGTAGCTATATTCCCCAAAGATTCTATCCACAGTGGGTCAGCCCATTCCGGAGCTGATAAGGACTTTCTCTGCAATTGTAGTTCTGACATGTGGCAAGCGGGGTTGGGTTCAGGGACCTAAACTGTGAGAAGAGAGTCTGTCTCTCCTGTACACTCAATTACACCCCCCATTCCCTCCCTCATCTGGGCTCAGGCAGCACAGAGGAGGAAGCTGCCTAATTTCCTGATCGGAATGAAGAGGGGACAAAAGACGAGGAGGAGGACATGGGAAGAGTAGGTTGGGACAAGGAGTCTGGGGGATGAGACTGGGACAGAGGCTGGCTGTGGGGGATAGGGAAATTGGAGCTGGGAGTTGTGGGTGAGGAGACTGAGACTGGTTGGACAAGGACACTAAGACTGGGAACTGGGAATAGGGGGGATTGGAAGTCACATGTGGGGGGAGACAGGTTGGACGTGGAGCCTGAGGGGAGATTGAGACTGTCTGGGTGAGGAGAATAAGAACTAGGGGGCAGGGAAAGAACTTGAGGAGCCAGTGTGCAGGGAAAGAACTGGGAGTGATTGGATAAAGGGTGAAGTAGCTGGGGAAGGGGAAAACAAGGAGCCCAGTGAGGAAGGTTGGGACTGAAAGCCAGTGGAGGGAGGGAAACAGGTGAGGGGAGATGTCTGGAGGCCACGGAGCGGGAAAGAGATATATTGAAGCCAGGATGGGGAAAATTGGGGATGGCTGGGCATGGAAATAGGAAATGGGAATGTGATGAGAGACTAGGACTTACTGGACATGAGAAACTGGGATGAGAAACCTGTGAGGTGGTGACTGGGACCAGGTAGGGTTCAAGAATAGTTCTGGGACCAGAAATTAGGGGAAGAGAGACTGGGATAAGGACAGTTTGGGAGGGAGGGGGCAGAAGAGGTTATGGTGGTAGGAACAGACAGAAGACTCTGCCCACTAGAGCTCACTAACCTCCACAGTCTGGAATGAAACCAACAATTCCTTAATTTTACCATTTCTTGTCTGTCAGCAAACATTTGTGAAACCCACTGGAAAAGTGCTACTCTCCATTTGGATGATGACCCACTATTGCTGTCAGGTACGCCATTAGTTCAAATAGCAGAGATCTGTGTGGTGGATCTAAAGTTTCCAGCACTGTTGATGATAAACATGGATATCAATATGATGACATATGATAGAATTTCTGTTTTTTTCAGTATGTTTTTTAAAAAAAACCTAGGCGCTTCCACATAAAACTATGTTAAAAGAACATTATTATTGCAAAGTCAATCACTCAAAAGATATACCAGAATTAAGGATGACTGGGCATCTTTTAATGTATTTTTGTGTTTGTAATTATTTATGTAGCTTACAGTCCATAGTGCTTAATAGACAGATGAAAGACAGGACCCCTGCCCTAAAGGGTATAAAATCTAAACTGAGATTCAATTGTGGCTACAAGAACTGGAGGAGGGGGAAATAGAGGAAATCCAATGAGCTTTAATAGGTGACGTACAGGGGGTAGAGGTTCCCAAGGATTTTGGTGTTTTATACACTTTTAACTTAAGGGGAATGTCTACGGTTTATAGGCTTCACAGAAGAAGTGTGATTTGGAGGAGGGAGTGGGAAGATGACGATAGTGGTGTGGCAGACCAGAGCATGAAGTGAATTTCAAGCAAAGGGTACTGTATAGAGAAAGGCACAAAGACAAGAGTGGGAGAGGAATACTGAGAACACTGGAATGGAAGAGCTATTGGACTTTTCACTCTGGCCCAGGGATGTCCAGTCTTCTCCCAAAATGAGCTATTGTTTTGGCCATGACTCCACTATCACTGTTCTTTGTGGCTGCACCCAACAATCCTTTGCTGGATGTGGTAACAGCAAGAAACAACACTGTGGTGCTGATGGATGGAGGGTGGTGGGTAGCAACTGCTGCATTTAGTATATTATACTAAGCCATGGGGATCTAGGTGGTGCTGTTGGGATTCCACTGGAATCTCCATGCTGGGATTCCACAGTACTCCATGCTGAGGGGTGAGCAATGCTGAAGGTGGAGAGATGCTGGGTGGAAGGTTGAGGGAGTGCTGTGTGGGAGATTAAATAGTAGGGTACTAGAGTTTGCTGCAGGTTGTATGGATTCTTTAGTAGGGTGAGGGATGAGGCCTGGGTACTACAAATGTAGGGACTGGGTAGCTGAGCCTAGACTATACATTTGCCCTCCTTCATTATCTTCTTTTAGAGCTCTCCAGTTTGTAGTCATTCAGCAACTGGAATCTGACTAGAATATTTACTTTTAATATATGCTCAGTAACTCATTATAAACAACTTTGTTTTTAACTAGTAAGTAGGGGTAATCTGCTTCTACCCTCCATCTTGAGCCTACTCAAGGGTGCAAGCATCTTTACTTTTCTTCGGGCAAGTTGAAAGTTAAAGTTCTGAACCTGCAAACCTTTTCTCATGTGAGTAGGTCTTATTGACCATGCAAGTAGTCCCGTTAAAATCATAACTCAGGTTCTCTGTGAGACCTAAGTCGCTGACTAGAAAAACTCTGACTTCTAGATTAGACCTGGGACTAACCAGTCAGAAAACACTGCTTTAAAAGAATCCTTAATTCTTTCTGAGGAAAAAAAGCTTTTCAATTGCTACTCTTGACCCCCCTCGTAAAATGTTCAGATTCCAGTTGCTGACTGAAAACTACAGTTTCTAAAAACACCCTGCTCTCACAGTTGGTTTATCAAGAATTGAGACCTCTGTACATTGAAAAAGCATAGATGCCTAAAACAGGACACATTTCCATTTTAAATAAGAATGTGGGAGTTACCAACCTGTCAGATTTGCTGTACATTTATAGTAAGCAAGAAGCCCATTGGATTATGATATCCTGCTCCCTCTCGAGAAGGCCTTGTTCCCTCTCTTCTGTCTCTAAGTAGAGCCCTCCAGTCTTTAGAAAAACTACCAAATTCTATTTTAAAGGCATTCTAGAGCCAACTGGTTATAAATGTTAAAAATGTCTTATAAAATCATGAGACCTTCTTGCACTTTAATGTGTTTAATGACTATGGTTGCAAGACTTTAAAACCCTCTGGTGCCTCGCAGTAAACTTGAAGAATATTCTATTTAAAGACAGTCCAGTTTATAAAGAGGTTTAAATCTCATATTTTCCTCATTACCTACTCTCATATTGTCTTATTAATACTTCTCTTGGAAAATTACACCGCAGCTCCTGCTCTTAGTGCTTAGCCAGAATCAGTAAGAGCAGAAAGCAACTGATGGTTCAGCAATTTCACTCTGCTGCTGTTCCTGGGGAAATACACAGTACAATCCTCCACTGCTGATGGGAGAGTACTGTGGTGGTTTTTAAATTCTCACCGGACACTGTAGCTGGCAAAGCATCACATGTGTCTGGCTTATACCACCTAGCACTTTCCCAGCAAAGGATTATACTGAGATTGACAAGAATTGCATCAGTTTCAATCTGTAGCTACTCCTACTAGGATCTGGGAAGGGCTATGCTCAGAAATAGCAGCACAGATGCAATCCTGGGGGAGTAGGAGGAAGCAAATGAGCAAGGGAAAAAGAAGAGTGACAAAAGGAGGTGAAACTGCACAACTTGTTTCACTCCCTCATTCCCTGAATGAGCAGGGGCTAGGAACTCTGTGGGGTACACTTACCCAGTAAGGGGAAACATTGTTCTCTAGACACCCCTTCTGGCCAGCTGAACTACTAGTAATTGACAGTTTATGAAAGGAGCCAGATCTAGCCATTCTCTATCAGTGGGAGGATTACAGTGTTGTGGGATGTAGAAGTGGGGGAGGAACTAAATGAGGATCCTCAAAGACAGCCCCCCCCCACATACACAAAAAGAAGGGTGGGGGGCTCAAACAAAAAAATGAAAGAGACTGAAACAAAGAGGAGGAGGCAAAAGGTACAGCACATTGAAAGAGGCTGGCAGAGGGTGGGTATTGGAGTAGGAGAAGAGGAATACACCAGGAGACTATTTACACTAGAAATAAAAGTCATTGCAGGTTTCAACATCTGCAATGAATCTTTGTACCAGGTCCTTGGCACCATTCCATCTGTGCTCCAGCTATCCCTGGCTGTTGGAACATCCCTGGCTGTTGGATATAATTTGCAGCATCCTTGAGGGTGTCCTAAATTATGATGGTGGTCAGGATGGTACCCTGCCAGCCCCAGGATCACTGATATGCAAAGGTGAGATGAATCCTTCTTTGAGCCTTTCCACCCAGTTAAGCTAAGTGTATTTTGACTGCAGCTGAGGACTGACACACATGTCTACACACAAAAACGCTGTTGACACTCCACAGGCATTGGCAGTACCACTGTGAGATCATCTTCCTGGAGCCTGTACTGGTTCACTGCACACTCATGCAATATAGGAACAACAGGCATTACAGCTGCAGAATCGCACCTGGTCCTCCCAACTCCATCCCATAATGCTGCGTACACCCCCTGCAGCACCTTTCATTTCCCTTCCCCAAAGAAAATACGTCTAACACCACCTAAGCTAACTCTCAGTTCAGTTTCAACAATGCTCTTAAAACAGGCAGAGCACATTGAATACAATACAGTAATTTTAAAATATATTTTAACAGAAGAGAACTTTCAGATGGACCCTGTGAGAACGATGGTTCTGCCATCTGGGAAATGCAAAACAATTAGACTTCATTAAAAATCAGAAGGAGTGATGTGTATGGACTCACTGCACCACTCTAACAAACCCAAGCTATTTAGTGTTGCCACCCTGAACCAGTGCAAGAATAAGTAGCTCTGATAACATTGAGCTTGATAGACCTGAAATGAAAAGGGCATGGGGAGAGAAAGACCCATAGGAAAAAGAGCTGAAGGAAAGTGAATAGCTTAATTTTAATGGGGATTTTGTATGTGAGTTTATTTTGGGTTACCAAGAGTTTGTATTTATAACCCTTTTGCTAGGTGTTGGTGGTAGCAGCAAAGGCTCTTAAAACCAACAAACGCCACCAGCTTGAGCCCTGACCAAATAACCTGGGAAAAAGTAAATACTTTCCCTGGGTGCCCTAAACAGACAATATTTACCCATTCATAAGCAATGAGTCTGTGTATAACATGGAGGGAAATCTTCATTAGGGGCAAAGGAACACAGCATCAATATGGGATAAACATCACCACAAGAAATCAGGAATATGTTTCTATAAATAATAAGTAACCCCGCACACTAAAGTGTTTTTGGCAAAAGTCCTTAAACTTAGTTCCCCATCAGCTGTGTGACTGTCTCACAAGCAAATGTTCCTTTTACATTATTCCCCGTCCCTTCCACTAACACCGCTCAGAGTGTGGTGTCAGTGGACAGTGTAGTCCCAGAGTCTTGAAGTGTGCTCAAGCAGACTTGCCTCCAGCCAATAGGAAAAGGGTTGCTTGGCCTGGTCCTGAGGTTCCACCACCTAATACAGCTGCTGCCCTCTCACCAGAAAGCTGCCCCTGTGTCATCTCTTCTGCATAATACCTTCACAAAGTCTTCAGTAAAGATGAATCAGTAGTATACAGAACTCACAAACAGAGTCTTTGGCACAGGGTAACAGTTCTTTTTCTCTCTCTTCTCTATTAGTTCAGTTCTATTACCTCACCAATTTGGAGATCATGTACAGTTCTGTTGAGTCCCAAAAGTGTTACCTGAAAAGGTTGTGAAGGCTAGGACTATAACAGAGTTTAAAAGAGAACTGGATAAATTCATGGTGGTTAAGTCCATTAATGGCTATTAGCCAGGATGGGTAAGGAATGGTGTCCCAAGCCTCTGTCTGTCAGAGGATGGAGATGGATGGCAGGAGAGAGATCACTTGATCATTGCCTGTTAGGTTCACTCCCTCTGGGGCACCTGGCATTGGCCACTGTTGGTAGACAGGATACTGGGCTAGATGGACCTTTGGTCTGACCCGGTACGGCCTTTCTTATGTTCTTATGTTCTTGAAGGCTTTCTGAGTGGAAAACTTATGCACACAAACACTCTCTGTAGTCATATTTCCCGCTGTTCTCCAGTAGGTGGTGGTAGAGAGTTCCTTTCCCATAGAGCTTCCGTTTATCTGGCATTCTAGGTAATCAGCTTAGCAAGCTCTTGTTCATTCTTATTACTGTTCTCCAGTAGTTGGTGGCAGAAAGATCCTTTCCCTCTCTAGAGTTCTGATCCATTCCTTCCCCTGTTCACCAACAGATGGTGAGCTGCTTACCCTTTATAGCTTCAGGCCACATAGTTTACATATTAATACAAATATCTCTGATAATGAAAAAGAAGGAAGAAAATCTAAAATATGACACAGTCATTAAACTGCTTCAGTATCTAATGCTTTATAATGTTTTCTAGGTTGTGCCAAAACCTCTTGAAGATGAATAGCTTTGTGTGCTAAGTATGAATGATCAGAAGCAGCTGCTGCTTTGGCGAGAGTTTCCTCTGTCACTTTCTTTTTCTTTTTATTCCTGATGCACTAAAGTCGTAACAATTTTTGTTGGGAAAGATTGTATTGAATACAGAATATAGCAAACCTCTTACACTTCCCACTGATTGAGATAAAAAAAATCAGATTTCTGATCACAATAGAGCTTCTTTCAAATTTCATCATTAGAGTGACAACACAAGTAATTCAGAAAGTAGTTGTGCTAGTTTTTGAGACAGGTTGTCTCACTGGATTTCTTAGTTTCAGTAATTCCCCTCCCCCCTTCAAATCAACCAGATGGTACAGTAAATGTGATGAATTTTTTATATGGATCTAGACCTTAAGATGCATAAAATAGAAACTAGTTTCTTATTTCTTCCATTTAAAAAAAAAGATGCTTCTATCTTGGCATTGCCAAACAAAGAAATAGTATTATCATAAATATTCCTGAAAGGAACCTTCTTGTGTAATTATTATAGTGAGTGCCTGGAAGAATAAACCTTGTTATCCATAATTCTCCCTTAGCCTCAGGGAATGTGAATTAGGCTTGAAGTCTAGAGTCTCTAAATTCTATTCCCACTTCTTCCACTAACTGATCTTAATAATTATTTGCACTTTACCATTCTTATTTAGGGGGGAGGAATATTTGGCTGCATATTTTCTATAGAGGGAGAAGCTGATTTCAAAGGAAACTGAAAAAGAAGGTACCCACAGCAGGAATGGAGCTTTCAGGCTTTGCTGGAGGGAGTGGTTTACTAATCTAAACATAGTGGAAATGTTTACTTTCCCTGAGCCAGTGATTTAAATCAAGGCAGAGTTGGCTCATAGCTTCAACAAGATGGAAACACTGATATCACTGTAGTTTTATGTGTGGATTTTTCAGATCAGACCTCAAAAACTGAAGCTGCATTGGCTGTGTGAAGACATCACAAATAGAGCTATGTGAATAACTGATTTTTTTGGTTCTAACAAAAATAGTTTGGGGCTGACCTGGAATGGAAATGATTCAGTAAACCGAAAAAGTAATTATTTTTTTGGTCACATAAAACATTTAGTTCAACCTGAAACAAAATGTTTTGTTTTGTTTGAATATTTTTAACCTTTAAAAAAATAAAATTGAAATGAAGTTCAAAGAGAAAAATAATTTTGAATAAAAAGTCAAAATATTTCATTTCAAAATTGTTCAAATGAAATGTTTTAATTTTTTTTCAGAATTTTTTGTTTTGGTTTGGTTTCTGACCAAAACAATTCAGCAGATTCAACCCAAATTCAGACAATATTTTGGTCAACCCAAATCTGCATTTTTGGCTGAAAAGATTTTGGTTGAAAAATTGTGCCCAGCCATTGTCACAAAGCCCTGAGGCACTTCTGAAGAGCAGAGGCTTGTGCTGGTGTCGTATAAAAATTCCCTTCCCCAAACCGTTATGCAGCATCCTGAGTACAAACCAATAGAAATTCAAAGCCATGAGGACTTCTTTGGAGGTTTATGTCCCTTCCCACTCTCATCCCTCTTTTTTCATTAAGAAAACCCTAGAATATGAAATGCAAAAGATCTACATTCATGCAATGTTAAAGCTGCACTAAAATGCCACAAACACCAAAATTTATGCAGAGCCTTAACTCTGACCCTCATGTGGATGCATTTGGACACATTCTTTAATTACATAATCAATCACATACCATTTCTTAAATACCATATATCATACTTCTTTCTACTACTTAGATACATATATAGCATCCATTAATATTACGCCATGTATTTCAGACAAAATCAAGAAAAGTCATTTATCTGAAAAGACACACACTATAGACAAACCATACTCGAAAATCATAATGACAGTTGAACAACATAGAATAATTGAAACAAGTGAAAATGTTTTGGCATACAGAGTTAGTACAAAACCTTTCAAAACCTACATCACTATTAGCTGTGCTTCATGAGTACATCTTAATGCAAACACACTGTCACTATTTTATACACTTAAATAGCACCTGGAAACAAACCATTTTTATGTCAAGGTTTTGAAATGTCCAATTCTCAATTTACCTGCATTTGTGTTTTTAGAAATTGATAACTTTCCCCAAAACTTTCACTTTTCTCTGAGATGTAATTCATTGCTACTGTAGGTTAGTATGTATTGGTAAACTGAAACAGAAGGTCTAACCTGAATATAATTGGGAATTTTTTATATGAAACATCCAATGACCCCAAACTAATTCTCCAGGTGGGGTAAATTAGTGGACAATGCTTTCTCCAAGAAAATAAATTAACAAGCACAGATACATTTTCTCTTTCCAAAACATGTCTGCAAATCATCACTAGAGGGATAATACTAGCAGTGAGAATTACAGTAATTCCATGGAGGAAATAAAACTATTTATTTAAATACTATTAAAACACAATGTTTGTGTGTGTGTGTGGAGGGGAGCTAGCTTTCAGCCTTCTAAGAGAGTTCAGAGAATATTTCTACCCAAAGAAGGCAATATGGCAAGCTTATAGTGGTTGTCAGACATGTTGCCTGATATTTTTCTATATCCAACTCACATGCCCTTCATGTCAAGCACAGCATAAAGATGCTGTTACCCTAGTAGAGTAGGTTTTATTCCCATGAGGTGGAGCAGCTTCTCTTGATTTATATGTGTCTCCTGATCTGCTTTGTTCTCTAGATCGTATAGGCTTTCTTTCCCTACAGCATGGATGAAGAGAGATGAATATTGCTGCTGATTTTTGGTTCCTTTGAGGTAAATGTTGGCAGCTCTCTAAACATCTAATGAGTTTCAAGTTATCTCCTTTTTATGTGAGGGATTTGGGTAAAATGAAAGGAAAACTAATTCTTGAACCTTAGACATAAATAATGTTATTTTCTGTAATGCCACCTTATCCTTATGAAATATTGTATACACTACTTGTTATAAAAATAAGAGTCCCCAGTTCAGATAGGTATCAGGATTTTCATTTCTATTGGCAGAAAGTCTAATGTAAAAAAAAAAAAAACAATTCAAAAATCCCACAACATGAAAATAACATCAAGGTTTCCAAGTGAAGCACTCATAGGTCAAGAAATGCCCCACGATTTTAATTCAGCACCTTGTGTGTTTGCCTTTTGATACAGTCTTTAATTAAATGATTACATACCATTTCTTCCACAAGAATTCAATGTGCTAATTCAATGCACATTCTTAACTTTGAGAGACAGTGCTCAGTGAATGAGACAGCTGTTCAATATATTTATCCTTACTGCTAAGTTTGTGACCTTATGCTTTGTACACTGTGCAGTACATAAACTCTAGATAAAATGAGAAGGCTCCTGTGAACATGTGCTTCGTTTATTACACACAGTTCAACTTCTGAAATGAATAAAGCAGGAGTGCTATAGCTTCATTCCCTCTACTATTTTGTCTCATTCCATAAGAACCTTTGTATATTATATGAAAGGAAGCAGAGTTCCTTTGCAGCCCCTTCATTCCACACACATCAGATCATATTTCACATGCACCTACAAATTAAAAATTAAATTCCATTCCACTTGCTTAGGAGTGCAGTGCAACTGCAATAGAATGGTGACAGCTTAAAAGGGAATTTTTACTCCTCTTACATAGGTAGCATTTGCATTGCCACTGGAACACTAGCAAATCATTAGTGTGTTATGTGAAAAAAAAGCCATGTATATGCACAATTGTCAGTTCTGAATCTTTTATAACTTGTTCAGAGCCATTTTTCACAGGACCATCAAAAAGCACATCTGTGACCCAGGAACTATGTCCCTGCCAAACTTCAAATTTCTACCACTTCATGTGGATCACAAAATCTCCACTGCCACCCCTGAACTTTCTCTCACACACAGCCTCTCCCCCCTAGTCCAACCCTGTTGTATACCTTGTGTTTTATTGAAGACAATCTGAGTGGCAAAATCTATCACTTCTCAAATATTTGTTCAGCCCTTCAGGTTCAGAATAGTCTGACTTTTCCATTTTGAAATGTTTCTCTGTACCTACAGAGAAAATCAAATATAACACCAGGAGACCCTCTTCTACTGAAGCTTGTTCTTCAAAGAGGTGGGTATTGTTTTCAAAGCCTCTGATTTGTATGTCCTCTGATACAGCAAGAACCTCAGTGTTGGCTTTGTGATTACACATCTGGTAATTTCCAACATACATTTTTGACGTTGTCTTTTCCCATACTTTTTCCAAAACCTCTAGCTTGTTTCTTGTTTTGTCCAGTCATCATCACCTCTTCCAAAAGTCTCATCAGAAAGTTTATCTCCATCAAAAATAACAGAAAATAGCAGCTGATTGACATGGCTATTCATCTTCTGTGGTCTGAATCATAACTACCTTGTAAGAAACAGCATTTGATATATTAGCTTTGTAGAAATTAACTAGTGCTACTGGGAAAAAAGCAAGTCTTGTAGTAGGAATTGGTGAACATGCCATTATGAATTCTCTCTCTCTTTTTCTTATACAGAAGAAAGTATTTTCTGAGTATAACAGAAGGATCATTGGCTCTTGTCTTTGAAGAACTTGATTTGAAATATTAAATATTCTAGAAGGGCTTCTTTGTTTATCTTTTTATACTATATTCATAGTATTATTGGAGCAGCCTCGCTTGTTAATATCATATGAACCTTCAGATTTCTTCAGTAAGGTACCAAGTTCCCATGCATTCTGTTTTGGTGCCTCTCTGTCAGGTAATAAAGAGTGAAATGAAGAATGAAATTATGACATACTCTCATCGGTACTTGACAAACATAGCCATCTGGCACATACCTATTTCACCACTTTGCCTATTTTTGTATCACAGACTACCATGTATTACTTGGGGATCTTCTTTTACTTTGGTACTTTTGTCATAGTGAACAATAAATGTTGAGAATCATACATTCTGCATTAATGAGACACCTTTCTCATAGTCTATTCAGCTGCTAAAAGAATGATTTGGCAAAGATTTTAAGTTGTTTGCACTGAAGGATTATGCTATAAATATGAAATTTTAAAGAATTGCTAAATCCATCTTGTTGCTTGCATGAGTTGATCAGTGTCCAACTACATGTTTTCTAATGGATTATTACAATTTAAAAATGTCTTTACAATTGCCTCTCCTCTTAACTCTACAGTGCTCAGACCTTCTGAAAATCAGGCCATTTTTGTTTAGGTGCCTACATATAAATGTAGTAGCCTAACTTTAGAGACCCAGATTTGACAGTTTGGACTATAAAATATACATACAAATTGTAGAGACAAAACATCCCTAGAATTAAGATATATGAAATAAATTACACCTTTAAACAGCTGTTTTATGTATTACTGCAAAGTGGAAGCACATTATAAAGATGCAAAATGAAAAGGAGCACTAAAGATAAAAATCACATTTAAAGATAATCCTTACCTGTGTTACCTATGCACACACACTGTTTACTTTTTGCATCTTTTCATTCAGACAGTGAAACAAGTCTGGTAAATTACCCCTTTTGTTCATGTTCAATTTTGCTTGCATCTGGCAATTCAGCTTTGCAGGTAAATGTTTTTAATAATTAAAAAATACTTTTTATTGATTCAAAAAATACTCTGAAGCATTTCTATTCATTCTATATACATTTTAGTAATTCCTCCTCTAGAGAAACAGTGTCATTTCAAAAACATAAATAACTGCTCATTTAGGGCTACAGTAGAACTTCAGAATTACGAACACCTCAAGGATGGAGTTTGTTCCGAACTCTGAGATGTTCATAACTCTTAACAAAACATTATGGTTATTCTTTCAAAAGTTTACAACTGAACATTGACTTAATACAGCTTTGCAACTTTACTGTGCAGAAGAAAAATGCTGCTTTTAACCATCTTAATTCAAATGAAACAAGCACAGAAACAGTTTCCTTACCTTGTCAGATCTTTTTTTTTAAACTTTCCCTTTATTTGCTTAGTAGTTTATGTTTAACACAATACTGTACTATATTTGTTCTTCTTCTTCTTCTTCTTTTTTTTTTTTGGTCTCTGCTGCCTGATTGCATACTTCTGGTTCCAAATGAGGTCCGTAGTTAACCCTTCAGTTCATAACTCTGTTGTTCATAACTTTGAGGTTCTACTGTACATTGTCTCTCTTGGATACACCCCTAGAAAAGGAAGGTGAGTATCTCCGCCCCACCAGGGACATCCCAGGGAAGGAATTGTGGCTCTAGGAAGCCTCAGTCAATACTCTGTTTGCCCTTTGCTTAAAAGGAGATAGAAATTTCCTACTGGCCTATGCCAACAGCAGATTGTAACCCTCCATCCCAGTCTTGCACTGGCTCAGCCATGCTGGACAGTGAACGGGGATGTAACAAAGGCCCTATCCATCTCTACTCCTCCCCACCCATTGGCTTTGGTGAGAGAATCAGATGGTGTGTAGCATTTACTTACTCCTGCTCACTGTTTTATCAATGTGTGGTGTTGGTAGTTTGGTTCCTACTCACCCTTTCTCTCCTGCCCAGGCATGTCACCCAAGTCTCAATCTAACCCTTAGGAAGTGCATTTATTCCAAAGATCTCCAAGTGCTTTACCAAGGCTGGAAAGTATGAATAAAGCCAAGGCAAGCAGATGTTGAAGCAGTGTTTCAAAACCCAAAAGGTGTTCTCCTCTGAGCTATAGCTCAGAAGTCTTGTCTAACCCATCTATCCCACATTGCACATTGCAGCAGCTGATGGGGCTGCTAGCGCATTTTCATACTGAATTCGCATTGACAGACATGAGCTGTGTTTTGACTCATGGCATTTCATAACAGTGAAGATAGGTGGCACAAAGGCAGAGGCAAGAGATTTTTTAAATCTGCCAGACTGGAGCAGGGAATAGGGATCAACTTGCCATTGAAGTCAAAAGCTTTGTCACCAGCCTATGCAATAAAAAAGTCTTGAAAATCAAAGTTTCTGATGAAAATGCTGACAAACTCCTAATAACTGTCAGAAGAATCTAAGTATCAAAGAGAATGTAGATGAAATCTGCATGCTCTGGGCATGTCTCTTTCTCTGTTCCTCTATGGTGGGAGGGGGTTAGATTGTTATTTTGTTATGTCTCCCTCATTGGCTATGCCCATAAATAGAGAATTAAACTAAAGGATTAGCCACAAAATAGATTACAGTTCAGAGTCTTTGCAAAAAATAGTAGTCAGATAAGTAGGAAATTAGTCTATTCTCCAGGCACCCTCTGTGACAGGATTGGAAGCGAACTGATAACACCCCATTGAACAAAGTCAGTGCTTTTAAAACCATTGGAAAGAACTTCCTGACAAGGAAGGAAGTTTTAGAGATGTGAGCTGCTATACCAGATAAGGAGTTTGTTGAAACACAGAACCTATTTCGCTTGTAGCTGAGAATTTACCAATTTTGCCTGTAGTGCTGAGTAACATTGATAATATAGTAGCCTCCAACAGTCACACTATGGTTCAACTTTACAAGTCAGTACATATTTTCATTACAACCAACATTTATCAGACATTTGGAACTCAGCTGTTTCAAATTGAATGGGCAAAGTAATGTGGAAAAAATAAATCATCACATCAGTACTTATCTTCTCTAATATCCCACAAAATCCATCTGAAACCCTATCTTTGCTTGGAAATTGTCCTGTTACTGACAACAACTGTCAGCAACTGGTCCTCCTGAATCAGGGTTTAGCTGCTAGAGAAGACAGCAGAAAATGTTTTTTGACACCATTATAGCAAGGGTGATTGGATTTGCGGTAGAATTCACATTTTCAATAAATTTGTTGAATTGTCCTGTGTACACTGGCAGCTAAACTGGTTCCAACAAGAGTTAAGCAACAATTCACTGTGGTCAGTTCTTAGTGCATATGGGGCAAAACAATTTAGCAGGTCTGGTAGACTTTAAATTTCATGCAATCAAAGGTTTTCTAGAATCAGAAGAACACAGTGCCTTCTGGGATTTTTCTAAGTGCTCCAGATTGCTCAAGATTTATTGACAGTAGACAAACTTGTTGAGACTACATGAGGGAATTGGCAGTAATGATGCACTGCAAATATTTTAACAAGGAGTTCCCACACAAACTTCATACATGGATCTTCTGTCAGTGGTCAATAACAGAGTTGAAATCCATCTTGCAAATCAGAAAGCAGAAATGTGCCCTTAGTTCATAATGTGAAGTAACCTGCCATGGCCACTTATAAAATATTAATAATAATAATAATAATAATAATGGAATGGCTCAACTGTCAATGTTTAAAATCAACTATACTTTTTAAAAGTGATATCAATATTGCTATCATATCAGATTCATACTACTGACTAACATAGAATTTCATATCAGAGATAAGCATCTCCACACTGCAGATGGACAAAATATAATCATAACATCCTTAAGAAGACAGTGTGATGAATACAAAATGTGACTCCATCAACCTCTGATTGACCCTATGTGCTGAAAGAGAGAAGAAGGACGAGCATGAACTCCATGAGATTTTCCAACCTTATCAACTCTCCTGCACTCCTCTCATTTTGAGGGAAGAATTTTAACAACTGCTAAGAATCTGCTTCAGCTCATTAAATGCCTAATAACCCATTAAGAGGGGAACTACTATTTCAAGGTCCACCTCTCCTCCAGAGAACCACCATGTCAACTAAGATCATGCAGTACATTGTCTCTAATACAACCCAGGTATCAACCCAGAAGCCTGATGAAAGTTAGGTCTTTCAATAGTAATGGCAATGCACTGGAGTATGCTCCATAAGATGAGGAAGAGCCTTATCCTCATTATAGGATGAAATTAATTAAGGACAAATGCAAAGTATTCCACTTAGGAAGGAACAATTAGTTGCACACGTACAAAATGGGAAATGACTGCTTAGGAAGGAGTACTGTGGAAAGGGATCTGGGGGTCATAGTGGATCACAAGCTAAATATGAGTCAACAGTGTAATACTGTTGCAAAAAAAAAAAAAAGCAAACATCATTCTGGGATGTATTAGCAGGAGTGCTGTAAGCAAGAAACAAGAAGTAATTCTTCCAATCTACTCCACACTGATTAGGCCTCAGCTGGAGTATTGGGTCCATTTCTGAGTGCTACATTTCAGGAAAGATGTAGACAAATTGGAGAAAGTCCAGAGAAGAGCAACACAAATAATTAAAGATCTAGAAAACATGACTTTGAGGGAAGATTGAAAACATTGGGTTTGTTTAGTCTAGAGAAGAGAAGACTGAGAGGGGACATGATAACAGTTTTCAAGTACATAAAAGGTTGTTATGAGGAGGACGGAGAAAAATTGTTCTTGTGAACCTCTGACAATTGGACAAGAAGCAATAGGCTTAAATGAGCAGCAAGAGAGGTTTAGGTTGGACATTAGGGAAAACTTTTTGACTGCTAGGGTAGTTAAGCACTGGAATAAATTGCCTAAGGAGGTTGTGGAATCTCCATCATTGCAAATTTGTAAGACTAGGTTAAACAAACACACCTGTCAAGGATGGTCTACTCTAGATAATACTTAGTTGTGCAATGGGTGCAAGGGACTGGACTGAATGACCTCTCCGTAATAAATTCACTTATCCATAGACAATAAATGGTGCCTTCAAACTAGATATGCTATCAAAGCAGACACTGGAGTCTTGTTTTAAGTGCAGAGGTTTACCCCTGAATTCCTGATATCCATGCACATGCCTAACCTTAATCTTATTTTGGCAGCCTGATATCACACCCGTATTTATTGTTTTATTTATTTATTTAATTATTTAATTAATTAATTTAGACTTACCATATCATATCTAAAATCAGATTGTAAATTCTTTGGGACAGGGATCTAGCCTATTTATTCTGTAAAGTGCCTAGGGACATTTTGGGGAGCTGTAAAGATAAAAATAAAATATAATAATAAAATGATAACTAATAATCTAAATTCAGGTGCACTTCCTTTTGTGTTTGAAAGTAGCAAACCCATGTGAATAGGAGGTGTGGCTTTGGCACTGGGGTCTTGCAGATACTGTATATAGTACAGGTCTTAACACACATGGTTGCTGGAGTTCTGAAAGTGGCATGCCTCATTTGTGGATTAGGGTAGATGCCTTCTGGTTTTATTCTATTATATCCCTGTTCAAGCCTGTACATATGTCTATAAATAAATTACATTATATAACAATGTGGCACTTCATTCAGGGACAGATTGTAATCCGGGCTGTGCACCCACTCCAGGAAGTCAGGGGTTGCACCTTTATTTCTTGTACTTGTATTGCAATGAGTAGAATGGAAAGAGAAGAGCTTCTGTGGGACTGTCACTCCCACTCCGGCACAGGTGGGTGGAGGGTAGACAGGCAGGAGCAGGGAATGGATGGAGTTTTTGCTTTCTCTCCAGCTGAACAGGTGCAACAGGAGAAATAATCGGCTTTAGGTACAGAGCTGGTACAGAATACTTCCTCACATGGAGCAAGGGAGAGTACTGGGGAACAAAATGTGGCTTGAATCACAATCTGTTTTCTGGGGCTTGTCTATATACAGAGGAATTGAAATAACTAAACTGGTTGCAATGCACATCTTTAATTATTTTGGTGCAAGTCTGCGCATGGACACTCCTTATCTGGGAATCAGAGTGTTCTATTTCAATTTAAATATAATTGGTTTACATATGTATGTCTTTCAGTGCCACTGTGTGTGTAGGCAAGCTGTTGGTGTATTCTGAGAGCAGCTTAAGTATATGTTGTCCCTTGCTTAGGAATTGAGCAAGAACAATTTAGCCCTAACTTGTTTCTCTCCCAGCAAGGAAAAAAATCCATTCTTGGGGCGTAAACTTCTTGCCTGCTCAGAAGCCATAACAATGTTGTCTCTCCATCCCTATCTGCCCACCCATCTCATGTAAGAAACTAGCATTTAATGTAACATTAAAGCTAAGAAATCAAGCTCCTGAAGGCAGGAACCCACATTGCAAATCATAATTTAAAAAAGGCAGCACTTACATCACTTTTTTGGGTCTGTTTCACAGCCATTGTTTATCATTTTCTCCTTCAAGTGCACTAACAGGCAGGCAACTGTGACAACTCCTAGTGCTATTGTGCAGGCAGGCTACTCTTCTGTAAGCTGAACACTCCACTCTTCTTCCTACTGATTACATCCTACATGCTGTCAATCTTAGGTTCAAAATCTATCAATCAGAACCATAGTGGGAGATATGTGTAACATAAAAATTGAAAAAGCCACTCTGAGTAAGGTGGGCATTTCTTTGATTTTCTTTTGTTCTCTTGATTGCAAAGTACAGTATGCTACTTACATGCATACAAGCAAACATAAAAGTACATGAAAAACAGTATTTTGGAAAGTGAAAACAGAACTTTGGTAGAGTAACTCTTACTAACCACTAATCAAAATCCTATTGTTAGTCAAATATCATCTTGATTAGTAACTAGCACTGTGGCTAGAAAAAGTATAAAGTTCCCATTAGATATGAGGCTATTGACTCAGTAAGAAAAAAGCTAAATATTAAAAAAAAAAAAATAGAGAAAAAATAGAGCCAGTAAAAGAGTAAAATAATTTCATGGCACATTGTGGCACCTATAGTTAAGGAGTTAAGTTTTCATGGGTGTTTCTGTTCTAACAGAAAGAAAGAAAGTATTGCCAACTCTGAAGCTTTCTCAATTGTTTACCGTTCAATGTTGAAACTGAGCACATTTGTTTTCAGTCCAGGAGATTTTTTTTTAAATAAAAGTTTGAGCAAAATTAGTTCAGTCGTTTTAAAAAATGAAGAGAGAGAGAGAGAAAATGCATTTCTCCCAAATATACATATTTTGAACAAAATAGTGTCTCAGCATTTGTCTCTGTGAATCCTGAAGCACTGCAGGTATGTAGTCTCTAGGTGGTAATGTGCTTTTCTGGGTTTTCGTAAGAACTAATTGTGATCTGTGAAAGTTAAAAAAAAAAAGGTTCCAAACTTATATTTTATATATGCACATTGTCTTTTTAACTATGATCAAGTATCTGTTTGTCAATGTTCCACAGACAATGCACATGCATGGACATGTTAGGGAAGTTTATAGAGAGTGTTTATAGGGCGTGTTTCCAATTTCTATACAAAATGTGAAGATGTGTAGGAAAGGCTGAACATATGTAGAGAAGTAGTTCATACCATAAGTAAATATGCACTGGGCAGGAGACAGGACTTCAAGTCCTGTCTCTTTTTATTCAAAGAGCAAAAGTAAATAGGGAAAGAAACAGGGTTTCTGCTCCATTGATTACAAACAGTTGTACCTGATGGAATTTGTAGTTTAATTTTCTTTAAGACGATAACAGGAAATTTCATACATAATATAACATTAAAAGAATGTTACGGTTGCACTCAGAAGTTAGGATTGCAACAATAATGTTAACTCTGCCCTCCTTTGTGTATCTAGTATGATTTAGGGCTAAATTGTGTTTTTACCATAAGCCCTGGGTATGGGACATCATATTGTGTGCCACGCCACTTACCACAGAAGCATAATAATTTGCTGCTAGCCAACATTATCATCCCCACCCCTCTTATCCACTGTTTTGGGAAAGGGAGTGCAATAGTGGGCATGCACTACCAGCTTATCACTACAGACCCAAACCTAAGGTCAGTGGGGGCCATGAGAGGACATTATCTCCCTGAATAGGTACACAGCCTCAGCCACAGTCTGGCTGTTAGTGATCAATTACAGGTATTCTCAGGTAATCCAGTATAATATCTCCCCCCCACACACACAAAAAAAAATATTTGATACACATTTGTGTCATCTTGTAGTAATGGCTACTGCATATGGAAGACAGGGTCACATACCCAAATGTCAAAATAATAAATTCGTTCCTGCTCAGTTGTGAGCCTGGCTTTGTGCCCATACAATGGGTAAGGGAATATAGGGATCCCTCTACTCCTCGGAACAGGCTGTCCACAACACCAGAGCCTTAAGGAGGAAGGGGGAAGGCAGGGGCCTTGGCTCTGCCTCCCACCCAACACGTTCACCAGAGCAGAGGGTAAAGTAAACTGAACTAGCAAAAGGGAACAATAGGGAAGCAGGAAGCTGATTGTGATACTCAGGGTATGTCTATACTTCAGTTAAACACCTGCTAACTCAGGCTTGCGGAGCCTGGGCTGTGCGGCGGTAACATTGCAGTGTAAACATTCGGGCTCAGGCTGGAGCCTGGGCTCTGGTACCCTCCCTTCTCATGGGGTCATAGAGCCTGGGCTCCAGCCCAAACATGTACAGTCACTACAATTTTACAGCCCCCCAGCTCGAGCCTGAATCAGCTGATATGGGCCATCCACAGGTGTTTAACTGAAGTGTAGCCTTACAGGCAGAGTCAGTCTGATTCCTGCCCTCCTCTTGGGGAAGTATTGTCCCCTCCTCAGGCTTGATTTTAAGGTTAATATCTAGCCCTGTGGGATAATCTCTGGGTTAGGCTTAAAGGGGCAAAAAACAAGGGAGATGTCATGCTAGGAGTCTACTACAGGCCACCTAACCAGGTGGAAGAGGTGGATGAAGCTTTTTTCAAGCAACTAACAAAATCATCCAAAGCCCAAGATTTGGTGGTGATGGGGGACTTCAACTATCCGGATATATGTTGGGAAAATAACACAGCGGGGCACAGACTATCCAACAAATTTTTGGACTGCATTGGAGACAACTTTTTATTTCAGAAGGTTGAAAAAGCTACTAGGGGGGAAGCGGTTCTAGACTTGATTTTAACAAATAGGGAGGAACTCGTTGAGAATGTGAAAGTAGAAGGCAGCCTGGGTGAAAGTGATCATGAAATCATAGAGTTTGCAATTCTAAGGAAGGGTAGAAGGGAGAACAGCAAAATAGAGACAATGGATTTCAGGAAGGCAGATTTTGGGAAGCTCAGAGAGCTGATAGGTAAGGTCCCATGGGAATCAAGACTGAGGGGAAAAACAACTGAGGAGAGTTGGCAGTTTTTCAAAGGGACACTATTAAGGGCCCAAAAGCAAGCTATTCCGCTGGTTAGGAAAGATAGAAAATGTGGCAAAAGACCACCTTGGCTTAACCACGAGATCTTGCACGATCTAAAAAATAAAAAGGAGTCATATAAAAAATGGAAACTAGGACAGATTACAAAGGATGAATATAGGCAAACAACACAGGAATGCAGGGGCAAGATTAGAAAGGCAAAGGCACAAAATGAGCTCAAACTAGCTACGGGAATAAAAGGAAACAAGAAGACTTTTTATCAATACATTAGAAGCAAGAGGAAGACCAAAGACAGGGTAGGCCCACTGCTTAGTGAAGAGGGAGAAACAGTAACAGGAAACTTGGAAATGGCAGAGATGCTTAATGACTTCTTTGTTTCGGTCTTCACCGAGAAGTCTGAAGGAATGCCTAACATAGTGAATGCTAATGGGAAGGGGGTAGGTTTAGCGGATAAAATAAAAAAAGAACAAGTTAAAAATCACTTAGAAAAGTTAGATGCCTGCAAGTCACCCGGGCCTGATGAAATGCATCCTAGAATACTCAAGGAGCTAATAGAGGAGGTATCTGAGCCTCTAGCTATTATCTTTGGAAAGTCATGGGAGACGGGAGAGATTCCAGAAGACTGGAAAAGGGCAAATATAGTGCCCATCTATAAAAAGGGAAATAAAAACAACCCAGGTAACTACAGACCAGTTAGTTTAACTTCTGTGCCAGGGAAGATAATGGAGCAAGTAATTAAGGAAATCATCTGCAAACACTTGGAAGGTGGTAAGGTGATAGGGAACAGCCAGCATGGATTTGTGAAGAACAAATCATGTCAAACCAATCTGATAGCTTTCTTTGATAGGATAACGAGCCTTGTGGATAAGGGTGAAGCGGTGGATGTGGTATACCTAGACTTTAGTAAGGCATTTGATACGGTCTCGCATGATATTCTTATCGATAAACTAGGCAAATACAAATTAGATGGGGCTACTATAAGGTGGGTGCATAACTGGCTGGATAACCGTACTCAGAGAGTTGTTATTAATGGTTCCCAATCCTGCTGGAAAGGCGTAACGAGTGGGGTTCCGCAGGGTCTGTTTTGGGACCGGCTCTGTTCAATATCTTCATCAACGACTTAGATATTGGCATAGAAAGTACGCTTATTAAGTTTGCGGATGATACCAAACTGGGAGGGATTGCAACTACTTTGGAGGACAGGGTCATAATTCAAAATGATCTGGACAAATTGGAAAAATGGTCTGAGTTAAACAGGATGAAGTTTAACAAAGACAAATGCAAAGTGCTCCACTTAGGAAGGAAAAATCAATTTCACACATACAGAATGGGAAAAGACTGTCTAGGAAGGAGTACGGCAGAAAGGGATCTAGGAGTTATAGTGGACCACAAGCTAAATATGAGTCAACAGTGTGATGCTGTTGCAAAAAAAGCAAACATGATTCTGGGATGTATTAACAGGTGTGTTGTGAGCAAGACACGAGAAGTCATTCTTCCGCTCTACTCTGCTCTGGTTAGGCCTCAGCTGGAGTATTGTGTTCAGTTCTGGGCGCCGCATTTTAAAAAAGATGTGGAGAAATTGGAAAGGGTCCAAAGAAGAGCAACAAGAATGATTAAAGGTCTTGAGAACATGACCTATGAAGGAAGGCTGAAAGAACTGGGTTTGTTTAGTTTGGAAAAGAGAAGACTGAGAGGGGACATGATAGCAGTTTTCAGGTATCTAAAAGGGTGTCATAAGGAGGAGGGAGAGAACTTGTTCACCTTAGCCTCTAAGAATAGAACCAGAAACAATGGGTTTAAACTGCAGCAAGGGAGGTCTAGGTTGGACATTAGGAAAAAGTTCCTAACTGTCAGGGTGGTTAAACACTGGAACAAATTGCCTAGGGAGGTTGTGGAATCTCCGTCTCTGGAGATATTTAAGAGTAGGTTAGATAAATGTCTATCAGGGATGGTCTAGACAGTATTTGGTCCTGCCATGCGGGCAGGGGACTGGACTCGATGACCTCTCGAGGTCCCTTCCAGTCCTATAATCTATGAATCTATGAATCTATAATAAAAAGCCATTTCCTATTCTCAGCTTACATTTCAAGCAATCAATCTCCTAGTAAGTTGTTATTGTGACTTTTGTGTACATTTTTACACTTTTTAGGGGCATAAGTCAGGCATGTGATGGAAGGTGATGAAGGTTTATATGGCAGCAGGGAACTGGCTGTATCCTGTAGCTCTTCATTGTCAGACATGCTAACATTTGGCATTTTTTTTAACAGGAGTAGATTTTTTTCAAAGAAAGTGTAATATCTATTACACTGGTCTACAATTTTTGAGAAGTCGTCTGCTTCAGAGATAAAATGTGCTATTTATTATGTATTTTGATGTGCTGAATTCAAATATGACAATTAAAACAACTGATTGGCTACTGTTTCTAAAATATTTAAGTTTTTACATTTTATGTCTATGTATATTGTGTAGATAGTAGAGTTTTAATCATAAATTGTAAACCTAGGTCTTTTCATGTTTTTATAGTTGCTTTACATGATAATATTTCACCTGTCCTGTTTATGTAACACTTTAAAAATCAGCAAAAGGGTTATATAAATAAAATTTATTATGAAACAAAAGGCAAAAAACTATTATATACATAGTTTAGTCCTATTCAGTGTCTACTCAGCGCTTCTTGGCTTGTCTCTTGTATTCATTAAATGGAGCATCTCTTGTCACTGTCCAGCAATAGTCTGCAAGCATTGATGGGCTCCATTTGTCCTGATAGCATTTCTCCATTGTTGCAATGTCCTGGAGAAATCGCTCGCCGTGCTCGTCACTAACTGCTCCGCAGTTTGGTGGAAAAAAATCTAGATGAGAGTGCAAAAAATGTATCTTTAGTGACATGTTGCAACCAAGGCTTTTGTATGCCTTGAGGAGGTTTTCCACCAACAACCTGTAGTTGTCTGCCTTGTTGTTTCCGAGAAAATTTATTGCCACTAGCTGGAAGGCTTTCCATGCAGATTTTTTCCTTGCCACACAGTGCATGGTCAAATGCATCATCTCGAAGACGTTCATGAATCTGAGGACGAACAAAGACACCTTCCTTTATCTTAGCTTCATTTAACCTTGGAAATTTTCCACAGAGGTACTTGAAAGCTGCTTGTATTTTGTCAATGGCCTTGACTAAGTTCTTCATCAGACCCAGCTTGATGTGTAAGGGTGGTAACAAAATCTTCCTTGATTCAACAAGTGGTGGATGCTGAACACTTTTCCTTCCAGGCTCCAATGACTGTCGGAGTGGCCAATCTTTCTTGATGTAGTGGGAATCTCTTGCACGACTATCCCATTCGCACAGAAAACCGCAGTACTTTGTGTATCCAGTCTGCAGACCACGCAAGAGAGCAACAACCTTCAAATCGCCACAAAGCTGCCACTGGTGTTGGTCATAGTTTATGTACCACAAAAGTTGTTTCATGTTGTCCTAGGTTTCCTTCATATGGACTGCATGACCAACTGGAATTGATGGCAAAACATTGCCATTATGCAGTAAAACAGCTTTAAGACTCGTCTTGGATGAATCAATGAACAGACTCCACTCATCTGGATCGTGAACGATGTTGAGGGCTGCCATCACACCATCGATGTTGTTGCAGGCTACAAGGTCATCTTCCATGAAGAAGAATGGGACAAGATCCTTTTGACGGTCACAGAACATGGAAACCCTAACATCACCTGCCAGGAGATTCCACTGCTGTAGTCTGGAGCCCAACAGCTCTGCCTTACTCTTGGGTAGTTCCAAATCCCTGACAAGATCATTCAGTTCACCTGTGTTATGAGGTGTGGTTCACAGGAGGAGGATGGGAGAAAATGTGGGTCCTCTGACATTGATGGTTCAGGACCAGAAGTTTCATCCTCTTTCTATTCCTCGTCTGACTCAAATGAGAATGATTCTGGAGAATCAGGAACCAGCAATCCTTCTCCGTGTGGTACTGGGCATGTAGCTGATGGAATGTTTAGATAATGTACAGTCCACTTTTTCTTCTTTGACACACCTTTCCCAACTGGAGGCACCATGAAGAAGTAACAATTGCTGGTATGATCTGTTGGCTCTCTCCAAATCATTGGCACTGCAAAAGGCATAGATTTCCTTTTCCTGTTCAACCACTGGCGAAGATTTGTTGCACAAGTGTTGCAGCATATGTGTGGGGCCCACTTCTTGTCCCGATCTCCAATTTTGCAGCCAAAATAAAGGTGATAGACTTTCTTAACCATAGTGGTTATACTGCGCTTTTGTGATGCAAAAGTCACTTCACCACAAACATAGCAGAAGTTATCTGCACTTTTCACACAAGTACGAGGCATCTCTGCTCACTTTGGCTAAACAGAAATGTGTCCCTTTGCAAAATCAAACACTGACAAATAAGAGAGCACGACACTGTATGATTTCTAGAGCTGATATAGGACAATTTGTTCAGCAGAGTGATGTAAGCTTCAATATGATTGCATCATCCATGACTTCTAGGAATAACATGATGCAATTCATATCATGTATGATGCAATACCAGCTTCAGATTGCATCATTCATTGTTTTGCCTAAAAAGCAAGTACTGTCCAAACCCAGTCATAGATTTATTCATAGATCCAGTCAAAGATGTATTTTAGTCATTTCTGGTTTAAATTGAGATCCCTTCCCTTTATAACTCACTTATCCTCAGCCATTCCCAAGTCAAGGGTTGTATATACTGACCCAATAGCATATCTTAAAAAGTAGAGCCAATCAACAATTTTAACCATCATTTTCGTTGTCAGTGACCCAGAATTAGTAAAGTTTGACTACATTTATTTCAGAAGCATTTTGGCTGTAGAGCAGTGTTATCAGAGTTGGCTGTACTCCAGTGAAACACACTTTCAACCTCACATTTGTTGTTAACAACAACAATAAAATATTAGGTGAAATTTTCAAAAGCATTTAGGTCACTTTGGAGCACTAATACATATATATATAATATTTAATTTAAATTTATATATAACTCAGGTACACAACTTTTATTTATCTATTAAGTTTGGAACTTACTGCATGATAAATTAGAACTCTGCAGGTTTCGTTTTTATTTTAAAAGGTGCATATTTAAATTACCATCAAGGAGAAATATTAAATAAAATATGGTTTACTGCTGACAGTTTGTCATTCATTCATTTTCTTTGCTGACTCAATGGTATAGGAATGACAGAGGAATATGCCTCCCTTTTTAATTGGATCTCTAATGTATTTCCTTATCAAACAGAGGACCAGATACTGCATCAAAGTGAAAGCATGGAAATATGTATGCACAGAGGGGAGTCATATGCAGGTGAGCAAGTAGATGGCCAGAAGCTATTACAATATGCATTGAAATTTGCCTGTTTTTCCCCAAGTCTATTCTAGAATCCTTCATTCTGTCTTTCATCCTCACTCTCTCTGTTACCCCTATCCTCCTTCTTTCACGCTAATGGATTATTTGACTGTCCTTGTTTTATAGAGACAAACCCCTCTCCACCAATGAGCTAGTTTTTTGGTCCCAAATATCTTTACAACCAACTGTTAAACTTTGTTTTTTTGTTTTCTTTCATTTTCTTCTGTTCTTCTTTTATTTCCTTTTCAAAGTGATTAGGGCTTGATCTCATTGACTTCAACAGGCTTTGGATCAGGCCTTTAATGCTAATATCATGTTTCTTTTCTTAGTTTTCTTTAAAAAAACCCTGAAATTAATGCAAAATTCATCCCAGGGTTCCCCAGAGGGTTTTCTGATTTTGAAAAATAACATCTGTGTTCTGTCCAGTTACTTCAGCAATCTGTCTTCCTTCCTGAAAGTCAAAATCAGTTCGTATCTGGGAGAGGGAAGAAGTAGTTTTCTAAAAGGAATCTAAGGTCAAAAGAAAATTCTCAGTGTGTATAAGAAATATATTCTTCTTCTGTGCATTTCAGTGGACAAAAGAAATCTTTGACTAACTCTAATGTTGGAAGCTCCATGAAATTAAAAAGGAGGAACATTTGAATCTTTTCCCTTTAGCAGTGAATATTTCACACAGCACTAATATATAGCTTGCAAATAGAAAATTGCTGCAACATTTCTGATGACCTGTTCTCTGAGAAGCAGAGAAAGGAAGGGATCACCGATTCAATTCTTTTTCTTATGTGTTATGAAAAATCAGTGTTTTGCTTGGAGGGAGGCAACATAATTTTCCTTCTGTGTTCTATATCCTCCAGTAATTGTGCTGGTATATATTATGACCTTACATTTGTCCTATTTTTCACTGCTTCAGAGTTGGTAACCCTATGCAATTTCTTTTTCTTTCTTTCTTTCTTTCTTTCTTTCTTTCTTTCTTTCTTTCTTTCTTAATACTAAATGAACCCTGTATTTATGGCTTCAGCTCTGGAAGTTGACTCATATGCTCACACTCTAATGGAGTCAGAAAGTAGTATTTTCCTTAGTATTTGACTTTGCAAAAGACAAAAAGGAATGTGTTGCATGCAGGAAGTTTGCAGCAGCCACAAAAGACAATCATCGTGTTTGTCTCATTATGTACCTAAGAAGGTTTCCAAAAAAAGTAAATATTACCTAAACAGTATTCTTCATAATCTAAAATCAGGTACCAATGGCATTTTTGATTACAACTGGCAGAGTAGGCAAACAAATGTTGCTGGTTTTATTGTGAGGTTATCTTTTTTTGGGGGGGGGGGGTCATTATCTTGGGCAAGAGCCTTTTCTGTTTTATCACTGCAGTTTAAAGTAAGAGTGCTACTAACTCTGCTCACTTAGGTACTGAGGGATGACATCAGGTGAAGTGAATTCTGGTGCCAGCACTGCTAATTCTTGTTACTCAAGACCTCTCTCTTTTTAGTGGCATGAAGCTCAAAACCAGGACTAAAATGGCATTCACAATGGCCACTATTTTTTCTTTAAGATGAATATAACTCTAGGGCAAAAGTGTTGGCACTCACTGATGACAGAATTAGCATATAATAGCAAAATTCGGCCCTGTCTGGAGAAGATGGTGCAGAGAACGTCTTCCTTTCAATTCACCTCTAAGAGAACAGGACTAGGCATGATTTAGTGCTACCCCTTGAGTTCGAGGCTCTATGCCTGACTAAGGTACTTTGCAATGCTGAGGGGACATTTACCTCTTGACAAGACCACTGACCCTCCTGCACACATGCCACCATTCAACAAATGTTGGGGCAGTGCACTCTGCACATTTTATCAAGCAGCAATAGGGGACATTGTAGAGTGAGCTCCCCTAAACTCCTGAGCCATGTTACCCTGCACAAGCAGCATGGCTCAGGACCCCATCACTTAACTTCTAACACTCTGCTTCACCTCAATTCATGTCATGGGGGTACAAGAGCAACTTTTGGCCTAAATGAGTTAGTTATGCAGTTTTCATTTAAACATGTAAGGTCAGATACCATTCCTAGTTATTCTCCAGAAAATATCATAGCATATCAAATATCATATTGCCTCTTTATAAATCCCTGGTACACCCACATCTTGAATACTGTTTGCAGATGTGGTCGCCCCATCTCAAAAAAGATATATTGGAGTTGGAAAAGGTTCAGAAAAGAGTAACAAAAATGATTAGGGTATGGAACAGCTTCCGTCTGAAGAGAGGTTTATAAGACTGGGACTTTTCAACTTGGAAAAGAGATGATTAAGGGGGGATATGACAGAGGTCTATAAAACCATGACTGGTGTGGAGAAAGTAAATAAGGAAGTGTTATTTACTCCTTCTCATAACACAAGAACTAGGGGTCACCAAATGAAATTAATAGGCAGCAGGTTTCAAACAAACAAAAGGAAATATTTCTTCACATAACACATAGTCAACCTGTGGAACTCTTTGCCAGAGGATGTTGTCAAGGCCAAGACTATAACAGGGTTCAAAAAAGAACTAGATAAATTCATGGAGGATAGGCCGATCAATTGCTCTTAGCCAGGACGGGCAGGGATGGTGTCCCTAGCCTAGAGGGGGGCAAACTACAGCCCGTGGGCTACATCTGGCCCACAGGACCCTCCTGCCCAGCCCCTGAGCTCCTGGCCAGGGAGGCTAGCTACCGGACCCTCCCCTGCTGTTCCCCTGCAGCCTCAGCTCGCTCGCTTCGCCGCTGGTGCAATGCTCTGGGCAGTGGGGCTGTGCACTCTTACCGTGCAGCGCAGCTGCAGAGCCTTGGCCTTACCTGGTGCTCCGTGCTGCATGCTGGCATGGCTGGCTCCAGCTGGGCGGAGCGGCTGCCTGTCCTGGTGCTCTGGGTGGTGCAGCTGTAGCACCACCAGCCACTGGTGCTCCAGGCAGTGCGGTAAGGGGGCAGGGAGCAGGGGAGGTTGGATAGAGGGCATAAGGGGCGGTCAGAGGACGGGGAACAGGGGGGTTGAATGGGGCCAATCAGGAAGGAGAGGGGGGCTAGAGGGGGGCGGCGCGGGGCAGTCAGGGGCAGGAGTTCTGGAGGAAGTCAGGGGACAGAAAGGTTGAATGGGGCAGGGGTCCCGAGGGGGGCAGTCAGGAATGAGTGGAGGGGTTGGATGGGGCAGCGGGGGGGCAGTCGGGGTGGGGCATTCGGGGGTGGTCAGGGGAGAGGGAGCTGCGGGGGGGGTAGATGGGGCAGAGATCCCTGGGAGGCCATCAGGGAACAGGGGGGTTGGCTGAGGCAGGAGTCCCGGGGGTGGGGGCGTTAGGGGGCGAGAATAGGGGGGAGGGTGCCGGGCCACGCCTGGCTGTTGGGGAGGCACAGCCTCCCCTAACTGGCCCTCCATACAATTTCCGAAACCCGATGCAGCTCTCAGGCCAAAACGTTTGCCCGTCCATGCCCTATCCCATTTTCTAGAAGCTGGGAATGAGCGACAGGGGATGGGTCACTTGATGATTACCTGCTCTGTTCATTCCCTCTGGGGCACTTGGATTGGTCACTGTCAGAAGACTGGATACTGGGCTATCTGAACCTTTGGTCTGACCCAGTATGGCCGTTCTTATGTTCTTATGTCCACTGAAACCCAGGGAGTTACGCTGGAGATGAATTTCAGCCAATTAGTTTATAATGGTTTACATTGGATGTCTCGTATGTCATAATTTATAACAAAGCTGCATGATTTCACTACAAAATTTGCTTTATAATAGAGCATGTCAAAAATAGAACAAAATGTTTTTTATTGTTAATACTTGATCATAATGTATCTTAATATGGCCTCTCTCCATATTTAAATTGCACACACAAATAAGGTGTAAGAAGATTATTAAGGTTGCAAAGTCAAGCACTCTATAATTAGGAAATGCCAGTATTGAGATTGCCAATGAAACCTTAATTAGACATCTTGTGTGTATGCATTATGATACAGTCCTTCATTGCATGATCACATACTGTTTCTTCCACAGGCCCCCTTCTACTTTCAGTGCACAGGATGGATCTGCTCTGGAGATGAATTAGGGTTGTTTAATAAAGGAGCCTATTATCTGTGGGATCCCTGCCTGATTTGGCCAAATTAGGGAAGATTTTCACAGGGACAGCAAAAGGGAACTCCCTGACACAAAGGCCAACCCCTGCCAAATTTTAGGTTCCTGTTCCAAAGGATGGGGACCAAAAGCATTTAAAAGAAAAGGTCTAAAGATTTTTTTTATCATGCTTTTTCCCTCACCTTATTCCTGGAAACAACTGAACCAATGTTTCTGAAATTTTCTGACAAAATTCAGCCTAAGGCTGACATCTAGCAAGAGAAATTTCATCCCAAATGGTTAGAGTTTGGAAAAGTTGTAAACAATTGAAAACAGGGTTGTATAATGGGAAGTATTGAGTCCCATCAGAAATAATTTTCCATAGCTTGGGTAGCAAATACATTTTGGATTCTACTCAGCACTGAAAAAAACCCCTCTAAAAAAGGGCAACTTCTTCTATGAAACATACTCAACTAATATTGAAATAATTGACGTATGTTAGAGGCCCTTCTCAAGGCACAGCTTCATTAAATCAAGGTTAATAGCAAAGTCTCATGCCTGACAATTTTAACTTTTTATATTTAATTTAAATTTTTCCGCACCATCTACCCTTTCTGGCTTATTTACCTGATTTTCTATTAAGTGAACAGCATGAACTTCTAATATTTAGTTCCAAAGATCAAGCATCGTGTTCTTATCTAACACAAATGTCGAGGTGTCAGCCTGATTATACCCTTTGTTGCACAAATAGGCAGCAAAACACAGAGAGTGGATTTAAAAAATGCTCAGCGTTGGTCTAATTCTAACATTGAAGTCAATGTTATTGACTTTAATAGTGTTGATTCAATAGGAGAAGAGTTTGGCCAACACTGAGTACTTTGAAAATCGCACCTAGCTACCCTTATGACTTCAGTACACTCTGTTTGCATTGCTGTATCTCTGTAGAGGAAAAATCATTTAACCAGCTTGGGTTTAATGTTTATTACCCCCAAATACATGTAATCCTAAAAGTGAGAGTCGAATTTTAAAGACATAGCATTTGTCTGACATAAAAGCACAGCTGGCTTTTATGAACAAATATTATGTATCATATAATTAGCAATTATTACATTTTTCCCCATGTATATTTATTTGCAAGGCATGTGACATAAATCAGGCATTGAGTGGTAAGTGCTTTTCTAAACAAAATCTCAAGATGTGATATTTTAGAAAAATTAGAACAATTATATTTATATTGATGTGTGTGTATGTATGTGTGTGTGTTTGTGAATTATAGCTTGTGACAAATGAAGGTTATACCCTAGTAACTTAATTCAAATGTATTGTTTCTGCGTATTCGTACTTTTGGGGTATGCTTTAGAACCTTCTAGAAAGCAGTGCTGAACTAAGGAGCTCTAATTAATCAAACATTGCAGGAATGCCCTGGAAGATTGAGCATCAGATCTATATATCAAGTTGAAGGCATAATAAACAAATCTGTATAGCAATGAAGGTAGCATTCCTACAAAATAAAATAGAAACATTACAAAGTTATACTAAATGACACTCCTTTAGCTCATGAGTCCTAAGGCCATGAGGTACTATCACTATGGCTTAGACATAGCCTAATCCACATAGACAGACATAGTGTGGAGAACACATTCTTTTTACAGGGATCTCCAAAGGCTATAAACAAGGAGTAGGTGAATTCCTAAAAAATATTTTTCTATCCACATAAAAGGAAAGGTAAATGAGACAGTCTATTTTCAGGCTCCAGTCTTGAAAAGGTTTCTCAAGCATGGACTTTTACTCCAGAGTGGAGTTCTCTTTTCCACCTTAACTACTGGAGGCAGATTACATACAAAGAAAATCTTTATGCTGTATACAAATACTAGACTAGCCGTCAAGTAGCCAAAGCTCGCTCTGAGTGCGTGCGTGTGTAATATTTCATATATATCAAATAAACTTCTATAATAGCATATGCCCATAAAAGTGTGGTCTAGGGCACAGGCTAGTGTGCCAAAAGACATAGGCTTGATTCCCTGCTTAGCCCCTAACCTGTTGTGCAACCTTAGACAACTTACTTAACCTTTTTGTTCCTTTTTTCACCTCTGACCCTTTGTCATGTCTATTTAGATTGTAAACTCTTAGGGCATGTCTACACTTACCTCTGGAGTGATAAATCCAGTGGGGGTCGATTTATCGCATCTAGTGAAGATGTGATAAATCGACCGCCGAGCGCTTTCCCGTCAATTCTGGTACTCTACTGTAGTGAGAAGCGTAGATGGAATTGACAGGGGAGCATCAGTTGTCAACCTACCGCAGTGAAGACACCACGGTAAGTAGATCTAAGTACATCAACTTCAGCTACATTATTCACATAGCTGAAGTTGTGTAACTTAGATCGATACCCGCCCACACACACCACCAGTGTAGAGCATGCCTTAGAGGCAAGGACAGTCTCTCACTATGTTTTTTACAGAGTGTAGTAAAATAAGGCTTCCATATCAACAAGTCTTTGCATTTTTCTAATATTACACGTTCATAAAGAAAATCTAATTAAGCTGTACACATATAAAACTATATTAGGCTCTGATCCTTCAAGGGGAGCCACTAATGTGGACTTTTGTTCCCAGATAAAATTCTGTCGACTCTGTAGGGGGATTACCTGTGTTCAGTTATTATTTGATTTACTTTACTATTTGTACACAGTATAAAGAGTCAGTTCTTATGGTATTTTCATATAGTAAGTGTGATTAAAAGTATATATATAAATACAAATATATTTTGCTTTTCAGGATTACAATACACACTTTCAGTAT
This sequence comes from Malaclemys terrapin pileata, assembly GCF_027887155.1. Classification (NCBI taxonomy): domain Eukaryota; kingdom Metazoa; phylum Chordata; order Testudines; family Emydidae; genus Malaclemys; species Malaclemys terrapin. The sequence continues at coordinate 38,812,126 of NC_071509.1, read as the reverse complement.
GAAATAATGGGACCAGTTCTAAAGCTAATGCTCAGACAAATAAGTATCTGTAATGCAATGCACGTAAAAGTAATGGAGAAACTAAACCAAATGGTGTGAACTTCAGTAGAAAACAGTTCTCATGAGAAGCAATTTTTACAGAGCTCTTGAATGATTTATGCAACCAGTATTTCACTGATGGTTGTTTTCCAAAGTGGGTCAAGAACACATATGTTTATAACACATACAGAAATTATGTTAAATCGTAAGGCTCTGATAAACTCAACAAAGCCAAACACATTTAGGATTAAGCCTTTAGTTCTGTCCACAGCACATTCCCCTGTGCCTCAGTAATTGCAGAGTTGCAAAGGCTAGAGATCAATGCTTTTATGTTATGAGTTAAAGATTAATTGGAAGCCTTATCACTGAATTTTCTTACTTTCTTGGGTTAAAGTCAAACCATTAAAACAACATTAATGTATTTTTTCTATGCTAATTTCCTTTTATTAATGGTAGTTAAAAGGAAAAAAGAGCTCATAGGAAGAGCCTTTAAAAATCTATTCTGTAGGTCCTCACCAGGGATCTATATTGATCCCTAAATAGAAAATTCAGGAGAAATTGGATGTGGAATCTGTACAGTGAAGTACTTGGGATGGGAAAAGGCATTCAGATATTAGGTGGTGAGTATGACATCAATAGATCGTTTCTGCCACTCTTACATTCATTAGTACCTTTTTCCATGTGTAGTTTAGCTGAAGTCAATGGGCCTACTTGTGGAGTAAAGTCCTACTCAACATAAGCAAAGGTGGCAGAGTTTGGTCCAAAATGTATTGTGTCTAGTTATGTCCAGTTTTAAAACAGCACATGACAATTGCTTTGCATATCTTTGAAAAACAGAAAACTGAACAAGAAAGTTTTCTTTTGTCATCCCTTGCCTGGCTTTTATTTAACTGATACCAGTCATTACCAGGAAACAAAGATTCCTGAATTCAGAGCTTAACAGAATAACATTATCTGTAGTTGTTAGTATTATAATATTTACTTCTACCCTGGAAATATGCATGTACATCCTGTTGCTGATTTAAAATTTTTAATAGTTTTTTTAAAAATGTTACTAAAACTTCTAAAGATAGTTTGCCTTCTTTTACGTGGACTACAGTCCAGGTACAAAATACATATGTTATCCTGTGAGTAAGCACAATGTTTTATGCTTAGAGGTATGCACAATAAAATATTTCCCTGCCATATGAGCTTAACTGTATTTAATTGTGCTATATTAATCAAGATATGTAATTATCTTCCAGTTAAACTGGATCATCATTGTTTAATTAAAACTGAGACCTATTCATTGCACTAATAATTGTTTGAATGAGTCTTTTTTCTTGAGAAAATCTTTTTAATGTGGTAGAATAAATTATGTAATATTTTACGTTTGGATGGTTATTTGTTTTCAGTTAATTGTAATTATCACTGGCATAAATTAAAGAATTTATTATTAACATTAATAAATGCTTTATTATACCTATTATACATTTCCCCATTTCCAGGATGTGAAGAACTGGGAAATAACTGATATATTTTTATAAATATTGTGCTTGCCTTTGTGTGTTTATGATGGGTTGCTTTTTATGGAGTTAGATGAAAATGGGGCTGTTAAGGGAACCAAGCAGGAGAAATAGCCTGGATTAGGAGCATCCTAACATAATAGCCTATATAAGGAGCATCCTAACAAACACAATGGCCAAGTTAATAGCTGTGAAGAGGCAATGCCTTGGTCCCACCCATAGTTACATAGCTGTTTTGCCAAGGCTGAGAACCTGGAGTCCAGGGAGATTACTGATGAACCCAGGAAGCTGAATAGCAGATACTGCCTCCTCAGCCACTCTGGAACCTGCATGGGGCATAATAATAACCAAAAACTTCCCCCAACAAACCTGCAACCAGCGTCTGGCGGCCACAGCTGTGCCAGGGCAGGCTTAGCCTACTCTGGCCTAATATAACCACCGCCCATGCTGCTAGGTATCACATTTGGCAGACAGGCAGGCGTATAACCTGGAGACCCAGTCAGAGAGCAGTTAAATAGCAGGGTCTCACCCAAAGATAAGTGGAGACATAGGCCTGACACTTGAAAGGAGTGCATGTGGAGAACTGGAACAGGGTCTCAGAAGGAGCAGTTTACCCAGGCACCATGATACATGACATAAACATTATTTCTAAGGCTTATCAGAATGATGTAATTCACAAGTGGGCAATTACTATTACTAGAGAAATTCTCCAGTCTCCATTTTGCTTTTCTAATCTTTATTCTGAATAAGCAAAAGTCAGTCCACCTTGAGATGAACATTCCAGAACCTGAGAATGCTCAGTGAAAACCCAGAATTTCTAAAAATGGTACCCTGGCAAAGAGCCAAGTATATGTGTGTGTGTGGATCGGCAAAATCACAGCTCCGAGGTAAATGACAGCAGTGAGCATGTGCAAGATTTGTGGCTACTGAGCATGTGCAGTAAGGGGTGACAGAGAGGCCAGTTAACTGACCATCTAGCTGGTTATAGCCCACTCATACCGGTCACAACTTGTTCTAAAGGTCAGAACTGCCAATGATAATTCTGAAGTAATGGTTAATACTGAACATGTACGAATGAGGCTATTGCTTCTAAGAATAGAAGGGTATATTGAGAGAGAGTCAGAGTGCAGCATAAAAAGCCAGCTGCCAGCAGGCAGATTTGCAGATGAAGAAAATCTGGATTGGAAAGAGAGAGAGCGATTAGATCAGGAGAAGACAGGGAACTGGAAGCTAGCAAAGAGACAGCTGATGGAAAGAAATAAGAAAAGCTGTGTCAGAGAGAGAGAAGAAACCAGAGCACAGCAAAGCTGACTAACCAGGAGCTGAATAGCAACAGTGAGTAAAGATTTACAAAGCAGCAACAGTGATTTTAAAGGCATACCAATGGATTAAAAATATAAGCTTGTAATTTTTTATATGAATTTTAGTGTAGTATAATTTAGTATAATATTATATATGTGTATACTTGGAGTATATGTGTGTGTTTTAATTGCATTTTATTTATGTAAAACTTAAAGTATAATTTAAGAACTGCTGTCAGAGATTTTTTTGCAAACTGGCCACTTGTAACAAATTGCTTCGCTTAGAATCATTTGATTTATATGCTATTGTAGTTTAAATTCTCTTTAATGTGCAATATGGGATTGGTGCCAGCGATTTTGTGCCTTGTTTAGGATTGTTGGATTATATTGTATTGGAGATTATTAGTTACTTTAATAAAAGATACTTTGTTTTGGAAGGAATGCTGCCTGTGTCAATTACTTTATTGGAAGGCTATATCTGGGTCTTTTAGTGTTTCCTTAACAACCCTGGAAACTTTTACCTCGGGAAGAACAGACTAAGGGGGCTATAGGGAGGGTGTTATAGCAGTGTCCCAAAATCCATTTTTTGGGGTAACACCAGCATGGCTCCCACTGCTTGTCTGTTTCACTTTGGGGGCACGTGCACATTGATGGACATCTCTGCTGCTCCTCTCCAGTGTGCTGCCATGAGTCAGGCAGGTACTCAGACAACACTGTACAACAGTCTGGTGTCTGCTGGTCCCAATTGTGCTCTCCTGCCCAGTCTCTAAACCATTGAGCACCTCTACTCTCACACACAGTCTCATATGCAATTTGTGTTGGCCGTCATGGGACTCCTTCCTCAAACCACATATGGTGCATCCCTGGCCATACTGCCATAGCAGTCTTCACTGATCAACTTAATACCTCTTTCTACTGCGGTCTGCAAAGGAGGAGTAAGCTGAATATCATCAACATCACACCTTTGCAGCCTTCATTTATTTTCTGGCTACTGGTTCCCCACCTACCTCAACTTGATTTCCCAGGTGCCAGATGAAACAACCAGAAAGTTCCTGTAGCTGCCTGTCCTTAGTTGTGCAATTTGGTGCTGTGGTGTGAGGTGAGCCTATTTATTTTCTTCAAAGAGGCAAGTAATAAGGGTGAGGAATAGGTATTATATACACTTGACTTATACTCGGTGGAGGGGTGGGGAGGGGAGGAATAACTCAGTGGTTTGAGCATTGGCCTGCTAAGCCCAGGACTGTGAATTCAATCCTTGAGAGGGCAATTTAGGGATCTGGGGCAAAAATCTGTCAGGGACAGTACTTGGTCCTGTTGTGAAGGCAGGGGACTGGACTCAATGACCTTTCAAGGTCCCATCCAGTTCTATGAGATAAGTATTAATACCTTTTTTTTTTTTTTTTTTTTTGTGGCTTGTTCCAGTTACCTCAGGAAAATTATCTGTTTTTCAGTGCCATCTATCTAGTCCCTTATCTCTCTGTCTGGAGACTTACAGGCCTTGTGTAGACTAGGATAAAAGGTTAGTTGTTAACTAACACATTCTAACTAACATGTTTGAAAAAGCACATTGCCTTCAACATGTGCTAAACTGGTTGAGTTAAAGGCCATGGGGGAGCTCAGGATTTAACTTGACCAATTTAGCATATGTTAAAGCAGCGGTTCTCAAATTTTAGAAACCTGAGGACCCCCATTTTGATTTAAAAAATTTTGGGGACCCCCAAGCACCCCACTCAGCCTTTGCCCTTCCCTATCCCTTCCCAGAGATCACACCCCTGCCCCGCCTCTTCTTCAAGGCCCCGCCCCTGCTCACTCCATCCCCCCTCCCTCCATCGCTCACTCTCCTCCACCCTCACTCACTTTCACCAGGCTGGGGCAGGGGTTTGGGGTGCAGAAGGGGGTGCGAGGTGCAGGCTCTGGGAGGGAGATTGGGTGCAGGAGGAGGTGTGGGGTGCAGGCTCTGGGAGAGAGATTGGGAGTGGGAGGGGGTACGGGTGCTGGGAGGGAGTTTCGGTGCGGAACTGAGTGTGGGATGCAGGCTCTGGGAGGGACTTTGGGTGCAAGCTCTGGGTTGGGGCAGGGAGTTGGAATGCGGGTGGGGGTGAGGGGTGCGGGCTCCGGCCAGGGGTGCTTACCTTGGGCAGCTCCTGAAAGTGATCAGCACATCTGTCTGGCAGTGGTTCCTAGGCAGGGGGGTCAGGGGGTCTCCACGCACTGCCCCTGTCCACAGGCATCACCCCTGCAGCTCCCATTGGCACAGTTCCCGGCCAATGGGAGCTGCGGAGTCAGTGCTCGGGGCAGGGGCAGTGCACAGAGATCCCGTGCCTTCTCCCCCACAGGGGCTGCAGGGACATGCCGGCTGCTTCCGGGAGCGTAGTGTAGCCAGGGCACATAGGGAGCCTGCCTTAGCCCCGCTGTGCCACCAGACTTTTAGCATCTAAAATCCCGCAGTTTGGTTTCAGTAGCCTCCGGGAGATAGAGCCTGATTCTGGGAGATGCTGGGAGGGAGGGAGAGAAATTGAGGGAGGGAGGGGGAAGAGTTGATCAGCGGGCCCCGCGGACCCCCTGGAGAATCCTCGGGGACCTCAAGGGTCTGCGAACCCCAGTTTGAGAAATGTGGTGTTAAAGTACACACTGCCATGTTTACTGGTATGTTAGTTAGAACTGGTTAGGTTACACATTCTAACTACATACCTTTAAATCCTAGTTAAGACAATGCTACAGATTCCAATAACTCTCTAAATTTAAATCTTGTATTCTAGGAAATTGCATATGTTGAGTTGAATTTTTAATGTGTTTTCCAGTGAGGGCTTTGCCTCTCATTTTAAAAGAGGAGATTGGTTGCTAATTTAGCACCCTTGGAATCACACATTTGTATACTCACCTCTTAGCATAATTAATTTTTTTTACTCTTAAATGTTGGAAGTTATGGTGTCGCTGATGAAGTGGCTGCTAAGGCCTCCTCCATCCACTCTTCTAATATTGACTCGTCCATATCTCTTATTTCTGACATTTTTTCCCCAAGAACTGAGCTACTGTGGGAGGCCATGCAATCATGTACTTGAAATTAAAATATAGCATTGTGTTGACTGTGTAATTCTAGCTACTGAATATGCAGCAATATGAAGTTACAGCTGGACTTTTTTTCAAGGAGGAGGATGTACAGTGTTTTTTTCCTGAAGGTGAAGTTAGTGTCTGGTTCTCTCATGTTCCTCCCTCCATCTCTACTGTAACACTACTTCTGCTGAACTTACTGAGAGAAATATTACTCCAAGAAAATATAATAGAAAAACCGTGAAATCCTGGCCAATGATTTTACCAAGCCTGTCTGGAAATCAAACACTAAGATGTGATTTTAAGGACCACATATTCTAATCTAATTTACAGATATTTAACTCTATTTATTTCAGCAGGGATGTAGTGGGATAGCTGATGACAAAGATGTGTCCTGTAATTTTAATTTAAACCCAATTTCTCTCTTTCCTTCTTAGCACAAGCCATGTGATCCATCCCCAGTATGAAGATCTTTGTCTTAGCCTTGATTATTTCTTCTCTCAACTACTACAACAACCTCCTCTCTGGCTTTTCAGACATTTACCCATTAGAAACAAAGAGAAAATGGTGTTTTGCTTCAAGGCTCAGAAAACCACTCAGGAAAGGCACATTCTAATCTGTATAATGCAACAGTGCACTATTTTTGTATATTTGTTGTATAATTTATGCTACACCAAGGTTTACTATGTAATGCTAGTTGTTAAAATACAGGACTGAAAATCAGGAGGGCTGGGTTCTATCTTACTGTACTGCAAATTTGCTCTATGACTTTGGCCAAGTCAGTTATTGCCTCTGCTTAAATGTTATCATCTGTGAAATGGAGAAAGTACACGTTGTGACATCCCTCAGGGTACTAGCTAAACTTTTGAACAGAGGTATCCCCTTAATTCCCAGCCCAGTGTGTCTCTTATACTGCTCTGCTAGTAAAAAGCAGCCTTTTCAGGTTTTGCTCACACAACCATTAGCATGTAAAGAAACACCCAGCAAAGTTACATGACTGCTCTCCCAGCTACTCAGGAACTGTATGCAGGGTAACACCTGCAAATCCTTCAGTCCAGCCTTGCATCCCAGAAATGTGTGTTTTACATTGCTCAAGACCCCCTTGATTGGAGTAAATAGATCAATTAGTTCATCATTTCATCAAAGGAAATGATCATGCTAAACAGCCTTTGTTAACTGAGTAGAGATTCTCCAAGACACTTCAGTCAAAACACACTGGTTTAGATAAAATATTAAAACAAGTTTATTAACTAGAGAAAGATGGATTTTAAGTATTTATAAGTGATAAAAGAATAGAAATCAGAATTAGTTACAAAAAGAAATAAAATGATAAAATCACAATCCAATTCCTAAACTTTACCATGGCTAATAATTCTAAAAGCAAAATATGTTGTCTCACCATAATCTGCCATACATTTCACAGGCTGTCTCCTTTCAGCCTGGGACCACCCCTCCCACTGTTCAATGATGGTTCCTTTTGTCTTCCAAATGCTCTTGCAGACATATGTAGAAATTGGGGGGGAGGAGAGGTCATGAGGAAACCATTGTCTCTTATTTTATACCCTCCTCCTCTCCTTGAGGAATACCCCCTTCCTCTCGCCGGTGTGCAGACAATCAATCTCTGGTGTACAGGAGATTCAAAGCATCTTTTAGGTCAACTGTAAATTTCTTTCTCACACCTTCTTCGGGGATGACATGCAAAGCCTTTGTTTTACAGACATTTTGTTATTTCTAAATACCTACTCTGTGGGTGTTCCCCAGACTCACAACATGTTTCAATGACAAACATATAGCAAAATCTCATAACTCCCTATACAATGATGATACACACATATTAACAGGACAACAACGTTCAGTAGATCTTGTGTTTTCAGTTGATACGCCACAAGGCATATTTATACAAAATATAACATAACCATACAAAAGTGGTGAACATGGGGTACAGATGGGTTACAGGATGTCACACACATACCCTCCTCCCAGGCATGTACACAGGTTTAGCTAATTAAAGTGTCTCAAGTGCTTTGAGATCCTAGGCACTAAAAAAGAGAATATTATTATTATTGCTATTTCTGGGAGTAGAAGTGGAAGCAACTGAAGAAATTATAAGTAGGGACAAAAGCAATTCCTGTATGTCAAAAATTAGCAAATTTTGTGGGGTCAGGGTCTTTTTACAGATTTTATTGGTCCCCCACCTCCCAAATGCAAGGCCAAAAATTTCAAACTTGGGCGTCTAAATAAACAGCCTGATTTTCAGCGATGGTGAACAACCACAGCTTGAGGATAAGCTTGCAATTTAAAATAAAAAACAAATGATCTGATTCTTAAATAGGGAGTTTGGCATTAGGAAATCTACAGGATCAAACTTGACATTTCTAGCCCTCCTGTGAAGATAACTTCTGAATGTAAACAGTGGCTGTATAGAATCCTTTTCCAGTTGCAGCTAGACCAGTTGAAACCACAGCAATGCTAATGCAATTTATATAAAGTAATCTGGGCTCCTTACAACAAAACAAATAAGAGAGAAAGGGGATGATTTGTGCAGGCCTCATTCAGGCAAAACTCCCAAAGACGTTTGACTAAAGACTGCAGGGTTTGGATCTTAATCACTATTAAATAGAATCATAGAATCATAGACTATCAGGGTTGGAAGGGACCTCAGGAGGTCATCTAGTCCAACCCCCTGCTCAAAGCAGGACCAGTCCCCAGACAGATTTTTGCCCCAGATCCCTAAATGGCCCCTTCAAGGATTGAACTCACAACCCTGGGTTTAGCAGGCCAATCCTGAAACCACTGAGCTTCACGAATGTTGTGATTAACATTTAACAAAATCAGTAAAAAATCATAAATGACATAAAATTCTAAGAGGAATATGAAGTCTTTACATTCCACATTAACCATTTCAGAGCTGACCCTTGTATCAGACACATCAAGCTGAGGCAGCTATCCATTGGAGCAGGATGTACTTGTTGCATCCTGACATTCCATTTATTTGAAAGGATGTTGCGCAAGAAAAAAGCTACAAGTTCTGAATATGTAAGTAACAGATTTGATTCTCAGTTACTGTCCTGAATGCCAATAATGGAGACATCTACTTCTGCCTTCTATTGTGAATGCCAATAACTGAGATGCCTGCTTTTAAAAATGTGGGTAAAAGTGCTGTGTTATAAGGATTGGACTCTTGCTGTGCACTTTGAAGTACTTGAGTGTGTGTCTATGTATTTGTAAAACTTAATCCAGCCATAGATGCAGCTCTCTTTAATAACACTGAATCAGTTATCTTCACAACCAGGAGGGCTTTACACAATTTACTCCTTTGTGCTTCAGTTGCCAACAATGCCATTGTCTGCCATAGGCTTGCCTTACAAGTAGACTGCATTCTCATGTTGCATTCATTTTGATTTCCAAGTGGAAGTGGTATTAATGGGTTTCCTAGGCACCTACTACAAAAACAATTTGTCTTCTTGGCAGTCTCAGATACTCAGGAACTCTTATGTACTTGTCTTCACTTTGCAGATCATCTTTTTTTGGCACTTAAATATCACAGGAGGAACATCCTGAAGTAGAGATAGCACTTACAGTATTATGCAAGCTGTGCATCATTTCTTGGCTCTAAGGCTGTGCAAGGCTACTGGCATTTGGCTACAGACAGCAAAAAAAAAAAAAAAAAAAAAAAAATCATTTACAGAAAACCCACTACCTCAGTACAATTTGAACCACAAAAAATGCTTAATCTCATGGTGCTCATGGCCTGATGATACCTAGAAATTTGACTATATTTCTTTGTTCTTGCCTGCAACCTAATCTAGACTGAAGAACAGAAACACAGGATTTGGTTGGGTTTATTTTGTAGTCTAATATAATGAATAAAGTTTTCAGCATTAGAAAAGCTATATTTTTCATTTTATTTAATAATAAACAAAGATGTTTACTGTAATGCAGACATTCTAGTTTCCAGTTCAATCTTTGGTGATTTCAAATATCATTCTTGTGTTAAAAGCCATGATGTTTAAAAATGAGCTTTCTTTTAGAAATCATATAACCATTGAATGCAAAACAAAAAGGAGGAAATAGCTTTGATTGTTAAGCAGCAGTGTGTGCTTTCAGTGCAGGAAATTCTAATTTGGTAGTTCATCTTTTGAAAGTATTTTTGTAAAGGTCAGTGTGAAAGACAGTGATTTATTATGGTCTTGGTTCAGCAAGGTAATTAAGCACATGTATAACTTTAAACATGTGAGTGGCTGCATTCAGACTCATTGGTATCAGAGTGCCTTCCAGTAGTGCATTATGTTATGTGATTAGCATCTGCCATTTGTGGTTCCTTCTTTCTATCTTCCTGTCCTCTGGGATGAGATTGCATATGGATTTCATTTGTTTGTGTTTATTTGAAGAAGTATGCCTTGTGCTTGTAATGGAAAGTGGTGATATTTGTGATGGTTCTTAGACTGTACAGAAGTTTGTTCCAGTCTTAGTCTGGTCCCATAGAAAGCTTTCCCACACAAACATACTTTCTTGTTGTAAAAAGTTTCATTGGACTAGAGAAGTGGAGTTGTCCACCAGGGTCCTCATCACAGAACTTCAGGTGATCTTCTAGGTACCCTGTGACATTAAATTCTAATATGTACAGTTAGAAAAAAAGGAGCTATGCACCCATCCTCCATATTCTTGATCCCGATGAGAGACTGTGAATGCAAAAGAAAAAATTCTAGAGGTCAAGGGGTAGAGAGACCTCCAATCTCCTTTGAGTGTGACAGTGTGCTTAGAAAGGCTTCTTTGGAGAATACATGTACAAACAACTTATTTAGTTGGAAAAGTGGGGAGAAGAAGAGCATAAAGACAACACCTGAGGGTGAGCTAGCTACCAGAATTACCCTTCTGTGTTGCTACCTGTAAGGTAAGTTTCTTTAAAGCTGTAGCAGGAAATGAGGCAGGAGGAGCTGGGGAACATTCTGTGCAGAATCTCTGCATTGAAGCAGAGAGACAGAGTAGCATTAGAGACAGTATCAGAGGGGTAGCCGTGTTAGTCTGAATCTGTAAAAAGCAACAGAGGGTCCTGTGGCACCTTTGAGACTAACAGAAGTATTGGGAGCATAAGCTTTCGTGGGTAAGAACCTCACTTCTTCAGATGCAAGAAGTGAGGTTCTTACCCATGAAAGCTTATGCTCCCAATACTTCTGTTAGTCTCAAAGGTGCCACAGGACCCTCTGTTGATTTTTATTAGAGACAGTATTTTTTTTTCTTTATTCTAATAAGACTTCTTGTTCAGTATTGGAAGAATGTGACTTTCTGTGATTCTGTATCACTGTCACAAAGCATTAGCAGCTCCTATGACTTAATGCGGAGGAATGCAATGGGAGAGAGAAGATTTCACTGCTGCGTGTGTGTGTTTCTGGTATGTGTCTGTATCTGTGACTGAAGCTGTGTCTACACTACAGAGTTAAGACTTGCGATGGAATAAATCAATAGAAAGGGGGTACTTCTCTATGGTATTGCAGGTCACTAAGGTCGTTTCACTGATATCAACTTGGGGTGGTCCGGGAAGATGCATGACACACGCATCTTCAGGAACTCATAGACTCATAGACTCATAGACTTTAAGGTCAGAAGGGACCATTATGATCATCTAGTCTGACCTCCCGCATGATGCAGGCCACAAAAGCTGACCCACCCACTTTCCCTTAACTCAGCTGTTGAAGTCCCCAGATTGTGATTTAAAGACTTCAAGTTGCAGAGAATCCTCCAGCTAGCGACCCCTGCCCCATCCTGCGGAGGAAGGCGAAAACCCTCCAGGGCCTCTGCCAATCTACCCTGGAGGAAAATTCCTTCCCAAGCCCAAATATGGTGATCAGTAGAACCCCGAGCATGCAGGCAAGATTCTCCAGCCAGACCCTCATTGACCATTGATGCTATTTACCAGCGATGGCACGTTATTGACTAATTGACTAAAATCACGTTATCCCATCAAACCATTCCCTCCATAAACGTATCTAGCTTAATCTTAAAGCCAGAGAGGTCTTTCGCCTCCACGGTTTCCCTCGGCAGGCTGTTCCAAAATTTCACCCCTCTGATGGTTAGAAACCTTCGCCTAATTTCAAGCCTAAACTTCCCCATGGCCAGTGTATATCCATTTGTTCTCGTGTCCACATTAGTACTGAACTGAAATAATTCCTCTCCCTCCCTGGTATTTATCCCTCTGATATATTTAAAGAGAGCAATTATATCCCCCCTCAGCCTTCTTTTGGTTAGGGTAAAGAAACTGAGCTCCTCGAGTCTCCTTTCATATGACAGGTTTTCCATTCCTCGGATCATCCTAGTGGCCCTTCTCTGTACCCGTTCCAGTTTGAGTTCATCCTTTTTAAACATGGGAGACCAGAACTGCACACAGTACTCCAAATGAGGTCTCACCAGTGCCTTGTATAACGGAAGCAGCACCTCCTTATCCCTACTAGATATACCTTGCCTAATGGATCCCAAGACCGCATTAGCTTTTTTCACGGCCACGTCACATTGCCGACTCATAGTCATCCTGCGGTCAACCAGGACTCTGAGGTCCTTCTCCTCCTCTGTTACTTCCAACCGATGCGTCCCTAGCTTATAACTAAAATTCTTGTTAGTCATCCCTAAATGCATCACCTTACACTTTTCACTATTAAATTTCATCCTATTACTATTACTCCAATTTACAAGGTCATCCAAGTCTCCCTGCAGGATATCCCGATCCTTCTCCGAATTGGCAATACCTCCCAACTTCGTGTCATCCGCAAACTTTATCAGCCCACTCCTACATTTGGTTCCGAGGTCAGTAATAAATAGATTAAATAAAATCGGACCCAAAACCGAACCTTGAGGAACTCCACTGGTGACCTCCCTCCAACCTGACAGTTCACCTTTCATTATGACCCGCTGCAGTCTCCCCTTTAACCAGTTCTTTATCCACCCCTGGATTTTCATATCGATCCCCATCTTTTCCAATTTAACCAATAATTCCTCGTGCGGTACCGTATCAAACGCTTTACTGAAATCGAGGTATATTAGATCCACCGCATTTCCTTTATCTAAAAAGTCTGTTACTTTCTCAAAGAAGGAGATCAGGTTGGTTTAGCATGATCTGCCTTTCGTAAAACCATGTTGTAATTTGTCCCAATTGCCATTGACCTCAAGGTCCTTAACTACTTTCTCCTTCAAAATTTTTTCCAAGACCTTGCATACTACAGATGTTAAACTAACAGGCCTGTAGTTACCCGGGTCACTTTTTTTCCCTTTCTTGAAAATAGGAACCACATTAGCTATTCTCCAGTCCAACGGTACCATCCCTGAGTTTACAGATTCATTAAAAATTATCGCTAACGGGCTTGCAATTTCTCGTGCCAGTTCCTTCAATATTCTCAGATGAAGATCATCCGGTCGGCCTGATTTAGTCCTATTAAGATGTTCAAGTTTGGCTTCTACCTCGGATACGGTAATGTCAATCCCCCCTCCTTTATTCCCCTCTGTCACGCTGCCACTATTCCTAAGCCCTTCATTAGCCTCATTAAAGACCAATGCAAAATATTCGTTTAGATATTGTGCCATGCCTAGATTATCCTTAATCTCCACTCCATCTACAGTCTTCAGCGGTCCCACTTCTTCTTTCTTTGTTTTCTTCCTATTTATATGGCTATACAACCTCTTACTATTGGTTTTAATTCCCCTTGCAAGGTCCAACTCTACACGGCTTTTGGCCTTTCTCACTCCATCTCTACATGCTCTGACCTCAATAAGGTAGGTTTCCTTGCTAATCCCTGCCTACTAACCATTTTCCCTTTCTCGGGATACAGGCCTCCGACAGCTCCTGCAACTTCAACTTGAAATAATCCCAGGCGCCATCTGCCCTTAGATCCATAAATATGTTAGCCCAATCCACTTCCCTAACCAGTCCTCTTAATTTATTAAAATTAGTCTTTTTGAAATTGTAAACCCTAGTCTCCGGTTTAATTCTGTTAATCCTTCCATTTAGTTTAAACCGAATTAGCTCATGATCACTTGAGCCAAGGTTGTCCCCTGCAACCATTTCCTCAACGAGGTCCTCGCTACTCATCAAAACCAAATCTAAAATGGCATCCCTCCTCGTAGGTTCAGCTACTACTTGATGAAGGAATTCATCAGCTAGCACGTCTAGGAACATCTTAGCCCTATTATTGTTATTAGCATTTATTCCCCAATCTATATCTGTGAAGTTAAAGTCTCCCATGATTACACAGTTCCTATTAGTACTTACTTCCCTAAAAACATTAAATAGTTCTCTGTCTGTATCCAGGCTAGAACCCGGTGGTCTATAGCACTATCCCAGGGGAGGCTCTAGTAGTTCTTTTCCCCAGTGTGAGTATTGCCCAGACTCCGTCTTATCCATTCCATCAGTTATTATTTCATTACAGTTTACCTCATTATTGACAAACAATGCTAATCCCCCTCCTTTACCTTTGTTCCGGTCATTCCTAAACAGCACATACCCTTCCATACCTGTACTCCAGTCATGACTACCGTTCCACCACGTTTTGGTTATTCCTATGATATCTGGTTTCATTTCTCGGACCAGGAGCTCCAATTCCTCCATTTTGTTACCTAGGCTTCACGCATTGGTGTATAAACATCTTAATGTATGCTTAACTGGCCTGTACAGAAAGCCACAAGCAGGGACTTTCTTTCCAGACTAGAAGATTCCAGTGTGGGATGTTGAAATGCCTATAGTGATCCTGGGAGTCCCAGCATACCCTTACTCCCATGGCTAAAGCCTTACACAGGAAACCTGACAGCAGCAAGGAGCACTTCAACAGGCTGAGCAGATGAAAAATGACCATTGCATGTGCATTTGGCAGATTAAAAGATCACTGGTGCTGCCTTTATGGTAGGTTAGACCTAAATGAGGAAAATATTCCGATGGTCATAGCAGCCTGCTGTGCACTGCACAGTATTTGTGAGTTTAAGGGTGAAAAGTTTCCCCAGAGGGTGGCATGTGGAGGTGAATCACCTGGTGGCTGAAATTTGAGCAGCGAGATACCAAGGCTATTAGAGGGACATGGGAGGAGTTTGAGGGGGCATGGCAAACAGTTCTGTATGGGCTGCAGGGGGTGGGGGAGGTGAGCATGCATGTATTCTGCCTGCAACATGATTACGGACTTCAGCATATCTGGTTGCTCCTCCATCACTTTTATCATCTACTCCTGGCCCACTAAAATTTGATCTTGACCCTGTTTCCTCTCCTGCCTCATTATTTTAAAATTGTTGTTAACTGTCTCTCTGCATGCTCTTTGTTCTTGTTCTGCAGCATCAGAGGATTGGAACACCTCTGGAAACATGTCCTCCTTGCTCCTCCTCGGTCACTTCCTTATCTGGTGGAGGTGCTCTGCTGGTGTGAAGGGGGTTCCCCTGAAGGCCACATCTGCAGAAGCACAATAAACAATAAATAGTAGCATGATTGTTAGTGCACTCACAGCATCAAATCATAATAGTAAAATACACCTCTTTCTCACTATCTTGTGGCAAGCACACAGATTGACGAGTGCCTTAAACATGGTGAATTCAGCCAGGGAGTGGGGGGTAGAAGGGGTGAGACAGGGTCCCTATGCTGCTCACCTGTGTGCCGCTTGGTCCCTGCACAAATGATTACCGACTAGCATAGGGAAGTTTTCTACAATGGGGGAAGGAACAAAGCAGCTCTGCCAAGCAACCTTTGGCAGAGGATTGGCAAGTACCTCCAGGAAAGTTTCCTAGAGATCTCTCTGGAGGATTCCCGTGAAATCTCAGTGTGCATTAACACTCTGTTCTGCAGGGCCCCCACTGCGTAGCTGCACAGGGGAATATGAAGCAGAGTTAGTCTTGTACATTTCTATCCCTTAACCCACTTCTAGCATATAACAAAGCAAAGGACTGTTCTGCCTCATGTAATTAAGCAACACAAACTCAAAATGAGCACTTACCAGAGCTCCCCTGTCCTGCATCATGCATGCCAGAGATGGGGTGTTGGCTTGAACCCTCCAGAGTCGAGAAGAGGTCCTGTCTCACGGTACCAGATGACCTCGTTGCCTTTCCCATCTCATCCTCCAACTCTACTTCCTCGCCCACCACTTCATCCTTGGGGTTGAGTCCACTGACCGCTGTCTCCAGCCCCCCAAAGTATCCATGGGTCTCTTGTCAGTGGAGGTGGCGTTGCTGCGGAGGATGGCATCCAACTTCTTATAGAAGTGGCAGGTCTTCAGTACAGCACCAGAGTGATGGTATGACTCCCTTATCTTCTGGTACACCTGTTACAGCTCCTTTATCTTCTCAAAGCACTGACACATGTCCTGTTCGCAGCCCTTATCCAACATGCCATGAGAAATCTCACTGTATGTATTGAAGTTCCTACAGCTGGACCAGAGCTGGAACTACACAGCTTCCTCTCCCCACAGACCCCATGAATCCAATAACTCTGGTGTGCTCAAAGTGGGAGAGTGTTTGCTGCATGGAGCTACCATGGTCACTAGGAAGATGAGATGTGAGCGCTCCACACTGAGCAAACAGGAAGTGGAATTTCAAAAATTCCTGGTCCTTTAAGGAGGAAGGGGCAGATGTCTGTGTAGCAGTGTTCGAACTGCTGACCAGAATCACAATGGGCATTGTTGGACACCTCTTGGAGGGTATTTATGGTGACATAACCAAGCAAGTGTCACATGGACACTGTGTTGATCTAACTTTACTGCAAAAGCTCTATGCCTCTCTTTGAGATGGTTTTATTTTGTCAGCAAAACAGGAGAGTTTTGTCAGCTGGAGGAGCATTGTAGTGTGTACACCTCCACTGTTTAGTTGACAGAAGCTGATTTTTATCAACAAAACTCTATTTTATAGACAAGGCCTGAGAATGAAGGGGTAGGATATTCCCTTGGAGGTTTGAGTTTGTCATATTTCCTTTTTCCACCTTATGATACACTATATACATGTACAGGCATCTGAGCATATGGCCATTGATACTATGTTTTCAGAGATAATATTGTAGGTACTGCTGACCAGAAGCAGTACTGACTTTGCTGTGTTACTTCCAGAATATTATCATTAGAGCATAACAAAGGCCTTTGTGCATAGTCTGAGAAGCTAATGGTCAGAAATGTCAGAAAATGGGACATAATGCAGATCTTCAAAGCAGATAGACATGTAAAAGAACCTAGGGCTAGAGAACACGGAAAGTCAAATAAAGAAAGAGTCAAAGAGAAAAAGGTAGAAAAGGCCAGGCCTAAAGTCCAAGAAATGAAAGCAGCAAAGTACATTAATACAATGCCAGTTGAAGAATATGAGTCAGACACAGAGGTAGAGATTGTAATGATATTGGGGCTCATTAAATAACAAATCAGTGAACGAGAAAGGAATAAAATTTCGATAAAACATGTGTGCAGCCATGTAGTGTTCCCAATCCCTGCATTCAGGGCACATCTCCAAATTCCTATGTTCATAATAATGTCCCTCATGAGAGAGCATCTCTAAATGTTAATCTCTACAAATTCCCTCTTAAAAGAAAAACAAATTAACTCATATAAACATACATAAAACAGCTAACACCTATCTAATAACACATGCATTAAATTCTCAACCCATTAACGGCTGAGCTGGAGAAAAGCCATTCTCTGGGGGTGTACTTCGGTAAACCAGTAATGTTTTATACAAATTACCCCCACTGTAAAAAGTCTTTTTCATGAGGTTCTTTACTGTCTGTAGAGACCTTTCCACAAGTCCATTTGATTGGGAGTAATTTGGACTTGATGTTTTGTGATGCATCAGTCTTAAGATGTATCTTGATGTATCATTGACTTGCTATTAGTACTGCGCAGTGTGCAAATTTTTGGATGCAGAGAATAATAATCTGTGACTATTAACTAATCTTTTGATTGCCAGGTAAATAAGACAGTGCCTATTTTCTCATAAGGCTTTTGTGGAACTGGATGAGATCTCAGTGGCTCTGTCTGTTGGCATGGTTTGTATTTCAAGCATGAAAAGCAGTTTCGTACCACATTAGTAATGTTGTGATAGATCTGCAGCCAATACAGCAGCTCTTGTGCTCGTTGTTTGCACTTCTCAATTCCTAAATGACCCTCGTAGATCTTCTGTAGCATTTCTTTTCGGAGGCTCATTGGAATTACAACCTTACTGTCCTTGAAAATCACCCCATCTATCACAGTAAGTTAATTTTTGCAGTTCCAATTGTCTCTTATACTTGGACAGAAACATCTTATTTCTTTAGGCCACTCTTTAATTATCCGTTCTTTAAGGATTCCCAACGATTCATTGTTGTCCGTTTCCTCTCTTATTTGTTGCAGTTTCCTGTTAGCTATGGGAACTGACTTCACAATCAGATCTACATAGGTTTGTATCTCTGTTTCTAAAGTCTTCTCTGGTTTTGTGGGAGCCACTGCTCTGGAAAGTGCATCTGCAGTGCACATGAATTTACTGGGCGTGTAAGTCACAAACAAATCATACTTTTGCATCTTTAGCATCATTTTTTGAATCTTTAAGGTACAGTCATTTAGCAGTTTGCTAAATAATGCTATGAAGGGCTTGTGGTCTGTTTGAACTTCCACTGTCTGTCCATGAATATACTGATTGAATCTCTCATGGGCAAAGAACATTCCTAAAAGCTCCTTTTCGATCTGTGCACATCTGGTTTCTGCCTCAATCAGTGATTTGGATGCAAATGCCACTGGCTGCCAACAATCTTCATGCTTATGTAAAAATCACTGCACCTAACCCAGACTGTGAAACATCTGCTGAGATTTTAATAAGTCTTTCTAGTGCATAGAACTTCAACATCGGTTCTTGTATCAGTTGTTGTTTTAAACCTTACCATGATTTCTCCAGTTCTGCACCCCAATACCATTCATTTTTATTCTCTAGGAGTTTTCTCAAAGCTGCTGCTTTGCCAGATAGATTAGGTATGAATTTTCCAAGATAATTAACCATTCCCAGGAATTGTTGAACATCTTTCTTTGATTGCATCATTTCAGTGGCTGAAATCTTCCTCTTATCAGTTTTTACACCTTTGTTGGAAATAATGTCCCCAACAAAAGTCAGTTCTATAACCCCTAAAACACAGTTCTTCCTATTTAGTTTGAGGTTTGCAGCTCTAGTTGCATCCAGGACTTCCTGACATCTATGATCATGCTCCTCTTTCATTGAGTCCCAGATGATGGTGTCATCCATTGAGGTGTCAACACCATTGATATACTTATAGATCATATGTATGGTTTTGTGGTACACTTCTGGGGCTGAAGCTATGCTGAAGGGTCAGTGTAAGAACCTATATCTTCCAAATGGGAGTATTAAATCTACATAGCTTTGAGCTTTCTACAGTTAATTTTAACTGCCAAAAAATGGAGGATGCATCCAAATTAATGAAATATTGAGCATTTGCAATCTGAGCCATGATCTCTTTTCTGATTGGTAGTTTGAAATGTTCTCTTTTTATAGCCTTGTTGAAGTCTCTGGGATCTAAGCATATGCATAGCTGGCCGCTACTTTTCTGATAACTAGAGAGCTCACCCATTCTGTTGGCTCCTCAATTTTTTGTATTACTCTCATTTCTTCCATCCTTGCAACTCAGCCTTGAGTTTATCATGGAGTGCAAATAGCACCTTTCTACATGGATGGATAATTGGAGGGACCTGCTTGTTATCTGGATTCTATGTTCACCCTGCAATAAATCCAACCTGTGAAACAGGTCATGATATTCCTAAAGGGGTGCCTTATATCCAGGTTGAGTAGGATCTTGTAGTGAGAGCACCCGTTTTACCAGACTGAGTTTCTCACATTCAGCCAAGCCTAGAATTGTATCACCTCTTTTGGAACTTCAGGAACAGGAGCCTGTACATGGTGGCTTTTATTGCTGATGCTAGCAATGCACCTCCCCTTCACTGGTACATTTGTTCCAGAATAACCAGTAACTTTTACTTTTGTTGGTCCCAGTTTTGGTCTTGTTTTTAGTCTCTCATAATCTTATTCAGACAAAATATTAACCTGATCTCCTATGTCCAGTTTCAGTGGAATAATTGTTCCATTCACTGTCATAGGCAATATCCAGTCCCTCTCATCAGGCTTGCTAGATCCTAGTATGTCCACATCTATGAAAAACTCCTCAACCAGATTGTCTTTAACTGAATAAGGACATAAGAATATAAGAACAGCCATATTAGGTCAGATCAAAGGTCCATCAAGCCCAGTATCCTGTATTCCGACAGAATCCATTCCCTGTCTCTCATTCCCAATTTCTGGCAAACAGAGGCTAGGGACACCATCTCTGCCCATCCTAGCTAATAGCCATTGATGGACCTATCGTCCATGAATTTATCTAGTTCTTTTTTGAACCCTGTAATGGTCTTGGCCTTTACAACATACTCTGGCAAAGAGTTCCACAGGTTGACTGTGTGTTGTGTGAAGAAATACTTTCTTTTGTTTGTTTTAAACCTGCTACCTTTTAATTTCATTTGGTGACCCCTAGCTCTTGTGTTATGAGAATGAGTAAATAGCATTTCCTTATTTATTTTCTCTACACCAGTCATGATTTAATACACTGCAATCATATCCCCCCTTAGTCATCCTTTTTCCAAGCTGAAAAGTCCCAGTCTTATTAATCTCGCCTCATACGGAAGCCATTCCATACCCCTAATCATTTTTTGTTGCCCTTTTCTGAACACTTTCCAATTCTAATATATTTTTTTTGAGATGGAGTGACCACATCTGCACACAGTGTACAAGATGTGGGCGTACCATGGATTTACATAGAGCCAATATGATATTTTCTGTCTTATTGTCTATCCCTTTCTTAATGATTTCCAACACTTGGATTTTCTGTATTTGGGATCTGAAGCATTTTGCAAAATGATTGGTTCCCCCACATTGATGACAGAGTTTCCAAAAGGCAACCCACTGTTTGTGACCATGCTGTGATCCACATCTTCCACATGATTGTCTGTACCCAGTCTTCCCCCTAGCAGTGGTTTTCAACGCAAGTGATTCCACTCTTTGAGTTGACCTATTCTGGCGATATTCTTTTGTACTTAGTACATGGATAAACCCTTCTGGTGGATTTCAGCTCTTTGGTTGGCTTGTGCTTTCACAGTTTCTTCTGCCCAGCATATTTGGAGAGTTTTTTTCTAAAGTTAAGTCTCCTTCACGGAGCAATCTCTCTATTAACACAAATGCCACAAATGATACTACTTATGACCAGAGACTCCATTAGCTCACCAAATCACAGGCTTTACTGAGTTTCCTTAATTCTGTGACATATTGCTTAGTGGTGTCATCATTTTTTTTGCATGCATGCATGCAAAAAATGTGTGTCTGTCAAAGTTTTCAGCAACAGAGGGTCCTGTGGCACCTTTAAGACTAACAGAAGTAAGATGGCTACCTTTACATCAGCTATTGTGTGGCCAGGGAGGTTGAAGTGTTCTCCTACAGGTTTTTGTATATTGCCATTCCTGATATCTGACTTGTGTCCATTTATCCTCTTGCGTAGTGACTGTCCAGTTTGGCCAATGTACATAGCAGAGGGGCATTGCTGGCACATGATGGCATATATAACATTGGTGGACATGCAGGTGAATGAGCCGGTGATGTTGTAGCTGATCTGGTTAGGTCCTGTGATGGTGTTGCTGGTGTAGATATGTAGGCAGAGTTGGCATCGAGGTTTGTTGCGTGGGTTGGTTCCTGAGTTAGAGTTGTTATGGTGCGGGGTGTGGTTGCTGGTGAGAATATGCTTAAGGTTGGTGGGTTGTTTGTGGGCAAGGACTGGCCTGCCTCCCAAGGTCTGTGAAAGTGAGGGATCATTGTCCAGGATGGGTTGTAGATCACTGATGATGCGTTGGAGAGGTTTAAGCTGAGGACTGTAGGTGATGGCCAGTGAAGTTCTGTTGGTTTCTTTATTGGGCCTGTCTTGTAGCAGGAGGTTTCTGGGTACATGTCTGGCTCTGTTGATCTGTTTCTTTATTTCTTTGTGTGGGTATCGTAGTTTTGAGAATGCTTGGTGAAGATCTTGTAGGTGTTGGTCTCTGTCTGAGGGGTTGGAGCAGATGCGGTTGTCCCTCAGCGCTTGGCTGTAGACGATGGATTGTGTGGTGTGTCCGTGGTGGAAGCTGGAGGCATGAAGGTAGGCGTAGTGGTCGGTTGGTTTTCGGTATAGGGTGGTGTTAACGTGACCATCACTTATTTGTACTGTGGTGTCTAAGAAGTGGACCTCCCGTGTAGATTGGTCCAGGCTGAGATTGATGGTGGGGTGGAAGCTGTTGAAATCATGGTGACTTCTTCCAGGGTCTCCTTTCCATGGGTCCAGACGATGAAGATGTCATCAATGTAGCGTAGGTAGAGAAGGGGCGTGAGTGGACGAAAGCTGAGGAAGCGTTGTTCCAGGTCAGCCATAAAAATGTTGGCATATTGTGGGGCCATGCAGGTGCCCATAGCGGTGCCACTGGTCTGGAGGTATATATTGTCACCAAATTTGAAATAATTGTGCGTGAGGATAAAGTCACAGAGCTCAGCAACAAGTTGTGCTGTGTCATCATCAGGGATACTGTTCCTGACAGCTTGTATTCCATCTGTGTGTGGGATGTTTGTGTAGCGAGCCTCTACATCCATGGTGGCTAGGATGGTGTTTTCTGGGAGGTCACCAATGCATTGTAGTTTTCTCAGGAAATCAGTGGTGTCACGGAGATAGCTGGGAGTGCTGTTGGCGTAGGGTCTGAGTAGGGAGTCCACATATCCAGACAGTCCTTCAGTGAGAGTGCCAATGCCCGAGATGATGGGGCCTCCAGGAATTCCAGGTTTGTGGATCTTGGGTCCACCAATGTTATATATGCCATCATTTGCCAGCAATGCCCCTCTGCTATGTACATTGGCCAAACTGGACAGTCACTACGCAAGAAGATAAATGGACCCAAGTCAGATATCAGGAATGGCAATATACAAAAACCTGTAGGAGAACACTTCAACCTCTCTGGCCACACAATAGCAGATGTAAAGGTAGCCATCTTACAGCAAAAAAACTTCAGGACCACACTCCAAAGAGAAACTGCTGAGCTCCAGTTCATTTGCAAATTTGACACCATCAGGTCAGGATTAAACAAAGACTGTGAATGGCTATCCAACTACAGAAGCAGTTTCTCTTCTCTTGGTGTTCACACCTCAACTGCTAGCAAAGCACTTCACCCTCCCTGATTGAACTAACCTCGTTATCTCCATACTGATTTATACCTGCCTCTGGAAATTTCCATTACTTGCATCTGAAGAAGTGAGGTTCTTACCCATGAAAGTTTATGCTCCCAATACTTCTGTTAGTCTTAAAGGTGCCACAGGACCCTCTGTTGCTTTATACAGATTCAGACTAACACGGCTACCCCTCTGATCAAAGTTTTCATTCCTTTTTGGCACTCAATGTTCCTCAAATTTAGTCAGTATTTTACTTAACTTCATGCTTTCACCTTCTTCAAACTTAAAGTTATTATAAATATCCAATGCTTCCTCCCCAACAACATTCAAAAAGATTGAGGATTTCATTTTATCATTTTTTTCCCTCTGCCCCTATGGCTGCTAAATACCATTCAAATCCCTGTCTGAATGTTTTCCACTTCTCTGCCACATTGCCTGACAATTTTGGACTGGAAGGAGGTTGCAACACATCAATTTTTTTGCTCCTCCTCCCCCTTTTTATGCTAGTCAAGCTACTATTGTGCTCACCAGATACACTGAAAAGCCTTTGTGCCTGGTATTCCATGTGCTTCTCTGGGGTACCTCCCTTTGTCTCTGCTTTCAGTTGCAAACAGAGGAGTTAACTTCAAAATGACTGCACTTTCTTTCTTATTCAGCACTTCTGACACCATGTAACAATCTTGGGGTTCATGAAATAACTAACCAGTGAATGAGAAAGAAATAAAACTTCCATAAAACAAACTGAGGAGCATTTCCGGTGAACTGCTGCACACAGCAGTGCGGTGTTCCCAACCACCACATTCAGTGCATATCTCCAAATTCCTATGTTCATAATACTGTCCCTTATGAGAGAGAGTCTCTAAATTATAATCTACTACCACATATCTCTTCAGAAATAATCTATCATCTTATTCACTCAGGGCCAAAGGGGGCAAGCATGGGCACACCTCACCAATAATCATTAGTGGCAGGGGGAGGGAGAGCAAATTCTTCCTGGGCCAATGGTCGGGAGGGTGGGGGTGAAGAAAGTGAACTCCTCCTAAGTCTGGGACAATGGTGGGGGTGGGGAAGAATGAACTTCTCCGGCCCTGGGACCACTGCGAGTGCACAGAATGTGGCCCTACAAAAGGGGTTAAATTTAAATTCCTGTACAGGGCTCTGCTTTTACTTAAAGGTTACAGCTTGGCCATATTTTGCTTTTCAATATAATACATATTAGAACCTGGTCTAATCCAGGAAGGGTATTTCTGTATTTGAGGAAGCGAGGTGTTCCGGAAAGTAATTAAGGAGTTAGACCCATAGATCTCACCACACTCCAGGTTATTACTAGGGAAGTCAAGTGATTAAAAAAATTAATCGCGATTAATCGTGTGATTTAAAAAAGTTAATCACAATTAATTGTGTGATTAATCGCACTGTTAAACAATAATAGAATAGTATTTATTTAAATATTTTTGGGTGTTTTCTACATTTTCAAATATATTTATTTCAATTACAACACAGAACACAAAGTGTACGGTTTTCACTTTATTTTTGATTACAAATATTTGTGCTGAAAAAACAAAAGAAATAGTATTTTTCAACTCACCTCATACAAGTACTGAATCTTTATCATGAAAGTTGAACTTTCAAACGTAGAATTATGTACAAAAATTAACTGCATTCAAAAATAAAACAATGTAAAACTGTAGAGCCTACAAGTCCACTCAGTCCTACTTCTTGTTCAGCAAGTTGCTCAGTCAAACAAGTTTCTTTACATTTCCAGGAGATAATGCTGCCCACTTCTTGTTTACGTCACCTGGAAGTGAGAACAGACATTTGCATGGCACTGTTGTAGCCAGCGTTGCAAGATATTTACATGCCAGATGCGCTAAAGATTCAAATGTCCCTTCATGCTTCAACCACCATTCCAGAGGACATACGTCCATGCTGATGATGGGTTCTGCTTGATAACGATCCAAAGCAATGCGGAACAATATGTTTATTTTCATAATCTGAGTCAGATGCTACCAGCAGAAGGTTGATTTTCTATTTTGGTGGTTCGGTTTCTGTAGTTTCCACACCGGAGTGTTGCTCTTTTAAGACTTCTGAAAGCATGCTCCACCCCTCGTCCCTCTCATAATTTGGAAGGCACTTCAGATTCTTAAACCTTGGGTCCAGTGTTGTAGCTATCCTTAGAAATCTCACATTGGTACCTTCTTTGTGTTTTTTCAAATCTACAGTGAAAATTTTCTTAAAATGAACACCATGTACTGGGTCATAATCTGAGACTGCTATAACATGAAACACATGTCAGAATGTGAGAAAAACAGAGCAGGAGACATACTATTCTCCCCCAAGGAGTTCAGTCAAAAATATAATTAACACATTTTTTTAATGAGTGTCATTAGCATGGAAGCATGACCTCTGGAATGGTGACAGAAGCATGGAGGGGCATACGATTGTTTAGCATATCTGGCACGTAAATACTTTGCAATGCCAGCTACAAAAGTGCCATGTAAATGCCTGTTCTCACTTTCATGTAATTGAAAAGCCAGCAGCATTATCTCCCATAAATGTCAACAAACTTGTTTGTCTTAGCGATTAGCTGAACAAGAAGTAGGACTGAGTGGACTTGTAGGCTCTAAAATTTTACATTGTTTTGTTTCTGAGTGCAGTTATGTGACAAAAAAAATCTACACTTGTAAGTCGCACTTTCATGATAAAGAAAGGTACTTGTATGAGGTGAACTGAAAAATACTATTTCTTTTGTTTATCATCTTTACAGTGTAAATATTTGTAATAAAAAATAATATAAAGTGAACACTATACACTTTGTATTCTGTGTTGTAATTGAAATCAATATATTTGAAAATGTTGAAAAACATCCAAAATATTTAATAAATTTCAATTGGTATTCTATTATTTAACAGTGCAATTAAAACTGTGAATAATCATAATTAATTTTTTAATCACAATTAATTTTTTGAGTTAATCGTGTGAGTTAACTGCGATTAATCGACAGCCCTAGTTATTACTGATAAAACAATTATCTCAATTGTAACCATATATACCTCCCTCCCTGAATTTTCTCCTGATTAAACCACAATACAGCTGTTTAGTAGCATCAGCTGAGGTTCGGCCCTCAGCGGGGCTGTGGGGTATCCCACCGCCTCGCTCCAGTCCGCCGTCAGTTCTGGTCCGGTGACAGTCTGGGACAGCAGACACACGGTTGGGGGCTCAGGCCTGTAAGCAGGGGCTGAGCCAGTAGCTCGGAGATCCAGGCCCTTAAGCAGGGGCTGAGGCAATGTCTATGGCAGCCCCGGCCCTAGGTCAGGGCGGGGCAACAATCAAATAGTCAATCAGAAGTCCAGGCCCTTAAGCAGGGGCTGGGTTAGTTTGTAGCAGCCCAGGCCCTAGGTCAGGGCGGGGCAACACTCAAATAGTCAGTCAGGTACCCAGGCCTTAAGCAGGGGCTGGGTCAGGGTTTGTAGCAACGGGTCCCAGCCTCTCTAGGCCAGGGAAAAGGGGGAGTCTGCCACCCAAGGAGTGGGTGGCAAGGTGGATGCAGGCCCTCCCACTCCACTGCGTCCCAGCCCGGGGCCCTAGCAGCGGCAGAAACTCGCTGCTGTCAGTGGGGATCCTGGCCACAACACACTGACATCGGCTCTGGCAGTGCAGCAGCTAGACTGGGGTCGGCTGCCCCCGCGCTACTTCCACACTCCCCCTCGTATAGTACCTGGGCCGTCCTACTGTCCTCGGTGCTCTCCACCAGCATCGGCTCCTCTGGGTAGGTGGTGAAGGGCAGGCTCGGCTCCTCCTCGGGGTAGCTGGCATGGGGCAGGCTCGGTTCCTCCTCGGGGTAGCTGGCACGGGGCAGGCTTGGCCAGTCCTCCTCAGGGTAGCTGGCACGGGGCAGGCTTGGCTCCTCCTCGGGGTAGCTGGCACAGGGCAGGCTTGGCTCCTCCTCGGGGTAGCTGGCACGGGGCAGGCTTGGCTAGTCCTCCTCAGGGTACCGGGCGAGAGGTAGGCTTGGCAGGCCTGTTAAGTCAGCAGGCTGGTCACGGCCTGCGGCTGTCTCCCAAGTGGGAGCTCGGCCAGAGATGTCTGCTCTCTCCGCCGGCGTGGGCTCCACTGAGCTCTGCAGGTGGGCTTTTATACTTCCAGGTTGGTGCCGTGACCTCTGAGGGGCGGGCGCCGCACCCGGTGGCTCCGCCCACGTTGGTATTAGGGGAGATTCGGCCCTCAGCGGGGCTGTGGGGTATCCCACCACCTCACTACAAACTGGTATTACCAGAGATAGACCTGATGGTGACAGCATGAGGCACAATGAATGACCATTGATCAAGCACTATGATCTACCGTGCTCGTATTGGCACATGACAGTCATCACAGAAGGTTACACATAAACTTCATGCTAACTTTGTGTCAAGTTGGCATATTAACTTTATCTAGCAACAGTGATGTTCATAATATTGGTCAAATGATCACAAATTATGGTCACAGGGTTGCAGTGACCACCTAATTAATATTCTGTATTGCAAAGTCTGCTAGTACTATATCATATAATATTTTTATTAAACCCTTTTGTGGGCAGAATTAAAACCTCATTCAAACTGATGTCTGAATGCAACCTTCATTTAAGATAGTTGTAAGAGACAGTTAAGGGGCCACACCTAAGGTTTTGTCTACACTGGATGACAAAACTTTTGTCATTCAGAGGTGTGAAAAAAATATACCCTGAATGACAAAAGTTTTGCCGATGAAAAGTGCTGGTGTGAACAGCGCTTTGTCGGCAGGAGAGCTCATTGGGAATGGAAATTTTTTGTCTGTTGGAGCTCTCTCCTGCCAACAAACAGCGGCTATACTGTGCGTCGTTTTAGCGGCACGGCTGTAGTGGCACAGCTGTATCACTAAAAAGTGTGTAGTGTAGACATAGCCTAAAACAAAGCCTACTAGATCCTATCCAGAAACTAGCACCATGTGGGCGGAGGGTTCCACTGGGTATTGTGACAAACTGTGAGTGGGGTATGTGGGAGAGCACACAGAAACTGAGAACAGACAAGAACAGGGAGAGACTGAGAGGCAGAAAGCAAGAAAGTCAAGCAATAGTCTGTGAGTGCAGCGTGACCCTGGGAAAAGCAAGAGAGAAAGCTCTTTTAGACAGCTGGTGTTGGCTAAAAAGGCCTGGGGCTGTAAGCTAAGAAATTGTTCCTTTTGTTCTTGGTTCCTCCTGCATTCAAAGAAGCAGGACTTTGTACATTTCTTGCAAATAAACAAGATTGCACCAAAGAATATATCTGACTTCATCAACTTCTGTTTCTAGCTGTAACATCCCCAGAGTCCCAAAATTTGAATAGCTGTTCAAGTAGAAATGGGGCAACAGTACATATCGGCTATTAAACTAGTATACCAATATGAGGGATATACAGTAGTGTTGTTTTTTTCCAGACACCCCATGTCAAGCCTTAGGGAGCCTCCTATTTTCATTCTATTCTCAACTCCCACACTTACGGACCTAATGTAGAGATGACTATCCATCCAGGCAAGCAGACTGAAGTCAGGTCCCCGTGAAATCTCTAAACTATTCCTGAACCAGGCTGAGGAGTCACTATCAAGTGATTGTGATGTTTGCCCATGGTATGTGCTGACCCAGCATGAAAAGGCTGAGTTTGAACACTGAATTTGAGATTCTCCAATCTAGCAGTGCATCTTGCTACTGACGGATGAGCAAGCTAGCCAAGTAGTGCTGAGTTAATGCTGAATTTCATTCCACTTTCATTCGGTAATAAAGTTAGATGGTGTTTTGAGGAACACAAGGCAAAGACATGGCAGCTGTTTTTCTTTTTTCCTTTTGGTTTTCACACAAAATGTGCTAATTTGAAAAAAAAAAAAAACCTAAACAAACCAACAACAGCTGCAAACATGTCAATAATAAGGTCTTCAAAGGCAGGCCTTAATAGGGTTTTTTTAAAATCAGTTGTGAACCAGGTGTGACTAAAAATAATTAACACTTGACAGTGGAGCATGTTAGTACCATTATAGTTATAGCTGTGCTAGCCATTCCTTTAGAGACTCTTTAATGTCAGTGTTGCCGGCACAGGGGCCCGAGGACAGCAACAGTGGGGTTCGTTGCCCGGAGTGCTTCACGCCAATAAACATACCGGGGTGGAGAAACAATCAAAGTTTATTTGAGATCTCAAAGTGGTGCAAGGAGACAGGTAAGTCTCAAATCAAGCACACCAGCAAAAACAGTTTCTCTCTTCTTTATACATTTTACAACTAAGCCCCCCCTCTCTCCCCCTCTCTATTACCCCCCCACTCCTCCTCCCCTCTCTACCGAAGGCATGTTTATGCATTTAAGCAATTAAATCATTCTAGGGCTATAAATCTAGCTTGTTAGTAACTTCTCCCTAAATTGTTATTTGGTCCTGTTTACCCTTAGTTTATTACGCCTTCCCCAGCTAGAAACATGCAAACCTCATCATTATCGTTTGGTACCTGGCATGAGCAAGGTCGTAATTGCTAACTGGCTATTTACACATTCCAATTCCTGTCCTTGGCTGTTGAGGTTGATCAGAGTTAAACATGGAAGGACAGAATTTAAACATGGAAGAACTTTGGCTCAGGCAGGCCTAGTAACCCCAACATCAGGAAACTACAAATTTCACTCCTCATTTAAACTTGGTAACATATTCCAAAGTATGAACTCAAAAAAAAAAAGTAAAATAATTAAAAAAAAACAATTAAAAATCTGGCTATTTCAACAGTTGATTAGTTATATTCAATATAGTTGCAGAGTCCCATAACTGAAAGCCAAATATTTTCTTTAATGAATATTCACTGGTCCAATCCCATGTTGCAGACTAGATTCCTGCTCCTCAAAGATATTTAGGCGCTATGGAGAGAAGCACCTAAATATCTCTGAGAAACTGGTTGTAGGCCCCTTTAGTATTAAAAATTGGCTGAATTATTACTTTTTAAAAATGTCTATTTTTTAAGTAACTTCCAAAACAACATTTGTACATACCTATTCTCATTAATACTGTAATAGCTTCATTGTAGAAAAGGTCTGTTTAAAAGTTCCAAAGGTGCCGCTTTTAAAATGCAC
Organism: Malaclemys terrapin pileata; assembly: GCF_027887155.1. NCBI lineage: Eukaryota > Metazoa > Chordata > Testudines > Emydidae > Malaclemys > Malaclemys terrapin. Next base: position 38,781,941 of record NC_071509.1, on the reverse strand, counting down.
CTTTAAAAATGATCCTAAGCAAAGCATATAAAATAAAACAGTCCTTTAAAATATTGTGTTTATATGCATTATGCACCCAAATGTCTCAGCTCTGAATTTTATTGTTTTTGTGGGCTTAGGTCAACCTCAAGAACTTAATTTATGTGGTTTAATATTTATCAAGGCAAACTGGTAAACTAAAAAAAAATACACATTTATATTTAAATAATCATTCTTAGTAATCAGTTAATTTCACTACTAAGGCCTGAAAAACTTTGCTTTTAATTTTTTTTTAATGGATCCAGGAATCTACAAAGTGATGTGCACTTTGTACAGGCTTAATATGTCTATAGATAGAAGCATTTAAAGTCAAGAATGATATATATTGTACTAAAATAATTAGATGCAATTTATATATTGTTTTATCCCTTATAAAATATTTTTCTGATACTGTACAACTAAAAGTCTTCCATAACATTCACATTACCAACTGTAAAATGAATTAGTTAATGATACATCTTCTTACAAATTGTTTTCCATGCTTGGAAAGTTAGGATTGTTATGATCATGCTGATGTATTTCATTATACACTTATGATAGCAAATTCATGTTATTAGGAAGTATATCTGCATGAAAGTTTGTTACTAATTTTAACATCTGAATCACATAAGAATAATTTGCTTATTTAGAAACTTCATGGAAGCCTATAGATTGATGGAAACAGACAGCCTTCTTACACTGTGTAGAAAGGTGAACAGACTGAATGAAAACAGCATCAACACCCATGAACCCACTAGATGATCCTGATTTTATCTTCAAATGAACTAAACTTTATACAGACAGTGAGTAACCTAGGATTTCTCAGAAAGTCAAATTCCTTTTAAATAGCAAGATATGGATCTTCGTAAACTCTATGCCTATGCTTCCTGTGTCAAACAATGATATGACAATTCATAAATGACTGAAGAAAAGCAGAATGATCAGAAGAAGAAGCAAGATGCATATCTCCTAAAGCCCAGAAAGCTGTCCTGATTGCTCTACCCACGAAGAGGAATGATTTTAACTCCACTAGGGTGAACAGTCAGGTCCCAATACTGCATATCATACCAAATATGCTAACCTTTACTCATTTGAGTAGTTTCACTCAACTCAACAGGATTACTCACATGCATAAAGTTAAGAACATATTTATCTGCAAGATCAGGGCCTAATGGGATGAATTGCACCCTCAGCAAGTTTGCAGATGACACTAAACTGTGGGGAGAGGTAGATAAGCTGGAGGGTAGGGATAGGGTCCAGAGTGACCTAGACAAATTGAAGGATTGGGCCAAAAGTAATCTGATGAGGTTCAACAAGGACAAGTGCAGAGTCCTGAACTTAGGAAGGAAGAATCCCATGCACTGCTACAGGCTGGGGACCGACTGGCTAAGCAGCAGTTCTACAGAAAAGGACCTGGGGATTACAGTGGACGAGAAGCTGGATATGAGTTAGCAGTGTGGACTTGTTGCCAAAGAAGGCCCATGGCATATTGGGCTGTATTAGTAGGAGCATTCTCAGCAGATTGAGGGAAGTGATTATTCCCCTCTATTCGGCACTGGTGAGGCCACACCTGGAGTATTGTGTCCAGTTTTGGTCCCACCACTACAGAAGGGATGTGGACAAATTGGAAAGAGTCCAGCAAAGTGCAATGAAAATGATTAGAGAGCTGGGGCACATGACTTAGGATAGGCTGAGGGAACTGGGTTTATTTAGTCTGCAGAAGAGAAGAGTGAGGGGGGATTTGATAGTAGCTTTCAACTACCTGAAGGGGGGTTCTGAAGAGGATGGAGCTCGGCTGTTCTCAGTGGTGGCAGATGACAGAACAAGGAGCAATGGTCTCAAGTTGCAGTGGGGGAGGTCTAGGTTGGATATTAGGAAACACTATTTCACTAGGAGTGTGGTGAAGCACTGGAATGGGTTACCTAGGGAGGTGATAACCTTAGAGGTTTTTAAGGCCTGGCTTGACAAAGCCCTGGGTGGGATGATTTAGTTGGTGTTTGTCCTGCTTTGAGCAGGAGATTAGACTAGATGACCTTCTGAGGTTTCTTCCAATCCTAATATTCTATGATTCTATGATTCTAACGTATGAAGTTTGGCTACAAAAATATTCCAAACCCACCTTTCTTTTTTCTTTTGACCGTTTTTGGATCTTTGCAGGTACAGTACAGGTTCTCGTCATATGGTACAACTAGTTGAGATTTAAGGGTATGAGTCATGTTAGCAAATAGAGCAACACAAACTTTCCAAAAACTGCAATTATAACATAGATTGCCATGAATTTCATAAATATTGACAAATAAGGAGCTGTTTAGGGGAAATCAGGCAGAAATTAGACTAAGAAAGCACTGCAAAAAAACAACATACTTCATCTAAATTAGCTAATATCCCAAATAAGTAAAAAGTCTCTAATACAGGCTTGAAAGTAGGCTAGAAACATGACAGAAAGGTAAAAAAAAATCCATCTGAAGTCTGGGTTCTTAATGAAAATATTAAGACAATTTAATTGTGATCGCCAGGTCAAATTGCCAGCTGATAGAGGTTAGGCAAGAGGCCAGTAGGGATTACTGATGTCATGAATATTTCTGGTTTATTCATATTTGACAAAATATTATTTTGCCATAAAACCTGCTATCACAAACTAACATAGCCATGGATTCCTATCTCTTGTATCTTTGTTCTTCCCACTGTGCATGGTCTCCAATTGTCTGATACACCTACTTGTTGCATCTTGTCTTGATGTAGAATCCAGTCTAAAGCTGCTCTGTACAGGTGGAATTCTATGTAATCTGTCAAAGGGCTGAGCACAAGAGCAAGGGTTTGTTCACTCTGAGAAGCTAGCAGTATCTGGGCCTTAGGGGCTCATTCACCTGCACATCCACTAATGTCATATATGCCATCATGTGCCAGCAATGCCCCTCTGCCATGTACATTGGCCAAACCGGACAGTCCCTCCGCAAAAGAATAAATGGACACAAATCAGACATCAGGAATGGTAACATACACAAGCCAGTAAGTGAACACTTCAATCTCCCTGGTCATTCTATTACAGATTTAAAAGTCACTATCATTGAACAAAAAAACTTCAGAAACAGACTTCAAAGAGAAACAGCAGAACTAAAATTCATTTGCAAATTCAACACCATTAATCTGGGCTTGAATAGGGACTGGGAGTGGCTGGATCATTACAGAAGCAGCTTTTCCTCTCCTGGAATTGACACCTCCTCATCTATTATTGGGAGTGGACTACATCCACCCTGATTGAATTGGCCCTGTCAACACTGGTTCTCCACTTGTGAAGTAACTCCCTGCTCTCCATGTGTCAGTATATAATGCCTGCATCTGTAACTTTCACTCTATGCATCTGAAGAAGTGAGGTTTTTACTCACGAAAGCTCATGCCCAAATAAATCTGTTAGTCTTTAAGGTGCCACCAGACTCCTTGTTGCTTACAGGTGTGTTTGTACAGTGCCAGTTCAAGGGGGAATAATCTTGACTGGGGCTGTGGATACTATTGTAATACAATAATAAACAACAATAATTATAATACTAAATAATAAGGCACCAGACACTTCCACACCTGAAGATATTAAACTGAATGCGTCAAGACAAAAAAAAAAATACTGAATCTCTCATCTTTGGATGAATTTGGGAAAAGCACAAGAAAACTGCTTATGCCTTTACTATTACAATGTCCTAAGGTACGTCCTTTCTGGGCAGCACCTTGTAAAGTGGATGTTGCTCTATAGTATATACAAATAGATTGGGGTGTGCCATACTAGATTATGCCTCCCAAATGAAGGGCAACAACTACTAATGGTTTCTAAGAGCAATGTTAGCAGTTAAGAAAGTGATTTTGGCCCTGGTTCTGGATTCAGATGGGAACTTTCCTAAAGTCTTGAGACTTGGTTTGGGCCATCACGGATTTATATTTATATTTATTTATTGGTCTTCCTATTATAATATCAGAGTCTCACCAACATTACATTACTTTATCCTCACCTTCTACAGAAGTGAAACTGATCCAGACCCATAAAAGGTTTTATGAGATTCCCAAGGTCAAAAAGGAAGTCTGTGGCAGAGCCAGGACTAGATCCCAAAATTCCTGATTTAAAGTCCAGTGTCTTAACCACACAGATTTCCTGCACAGACATGAACTCTAATGAAATACAGTCCATACATCGTATGACTTCCATTACCTGCCCTACAGCCAAGAAAATTATTTTATTTTTCCCTTTTTCTTTTGTTTTGGTTCTGTTTTCTGATATATGTTGTCGTAAAGCACCCATCAACTCCAGTTCAGATTTAAATATTTTAAAGTTAAGAAGGTTATAATAAGCAAATATTGATGTCTCTTGAGTTGATGGACAAGATTTTTTAAGCTGAGGGGGTAAGTGTTGCTGAACTCATCTACAGTCAGTCATGACACCCTTATTTTCAACTGCAGCCTAAATCAGATAAAAATGTTTCAGACCTTGGTACTGTTCACCTACGAGCAGATAAATAGTGGAAACATATTGACTCACCGCATCACTGTTTACCAAGCTTGCTGACAGCAATTCCGGGACCCAGGGCAAAATAGTCAACAGGACCCCGCTGGTGCCCAGAGAGCTGCCGGCTGCATTGCAGGGCGCGCTCTTCTGGCATGGCCAGGGCTGCCACATGCCCGCCCGACGGTCTTTGCTGCCGCCAGTACCACCTCGCAACTGCCTAGGAGCATAGGTGCCGACTTCCAGATTTCTCAGGGGGTGCTCAATCACCCACTCTCTCCTAAGCCCCTTCCCCCAATGTCCCACCCCCACCCCACCTTTTCCCACCCCTGTTCCACCCCCTCCCCCGAGGGTGCCCCATATACAACTGGTGCCTCCCCATAGTGTGCGGAGGCATGATCTAAAAGGCAGGTCAGGTGTCCCCCACACCCGTGCCCAGCCCAGGGCCACCACGCTCTCCTTGCCCTATGTTATTTGCGGCGGGGTGGGGCACTTTGTCCTCCCACTGCACCTGCCCCCCCATCCTGGCATGTGCTGCTGCTCTCTCTGGCAGGCAAGAGTCCCAGTGGGGAATAGGGGGGAGCCGCTTTTAACGCTGGTCTCTCCCGGTCGCTGCTCTGCATCCCTGCCCAGCAGATGCCTGAGAGAGCTTGCTGCCTATTAATTTCATTTGGTTCTTGTATTATGGGAATAAGTAAATAACTTATCCACTTTCTCCACATCACTCATGATTTTATATACCTCTATCATATCCCCCTTAGTCGCCTCTTTTCCAAGCTGAAGAGTCCTAGCCTCTTTAATCTCTCCTCATATGGGACCCGTTCCAAACCCCTAATCATTTTAGTTGCCTCACTAGACTACAGAGCACACATGCCTACAGAGTCTGGAATGGAACCCAAGATTCCTGAGCATCACCATTCCTCTGCTTTCAGAAGCCTACTGGCAAAGTACTTCATCCCCCCAGTGCTGGCCCACAAAGAGAATGATAACTTACTCCTGCTATCAGTTACTCCATTAGCTCAAGTGATGGAGGTCTGTGTGGTGGATCTAAAGATTCCAAACATGCTGATGACCCATGTGAGTGTCAATATAATGACACATGATGGAATTTCTGTTTCGTTTTGTTTTTCAATATGCTTTTTTTAAAAAATCAGGAAATCACACACACATAACTACACTGAAAGATAATTCTCAAGGTTGCAAAATCAAGCATAATAGTATGTGATCAAGCAAAATAGTTTGTAATGATTATCTCATAACACATACACACAAGGGAGTGGAATTAAGGTTGCTCAGGCAACTTTTCTGGCATTTCTTGACTTCTGAGTGCTTGATTTTGCAACCTTAGTAATGTTCTTTTAACATAGTTGTTTGTTTTATTTGTGTAACTGAAAAAGAAGCTTAGTTGTAAAGGAGAAAATTTCTATACAGTTATAGAGTGCCTTCAGTATTTAAAAATACTGTAGCAATAAAGAGAGCTAAAGAAAACTGCATATATGAAAAGTTGCTTTACATTTAAATATTATCTTTTTCAATGTTTGCCTGAGTGGAAAAGTTCCTTTTTTAGCATGAAAGCCATTAATATAATTAGCATTAACCTCTTAAAGGTATTTTCAAGTTGTTTACAAATGTCAGAACTAATGCCACATTCTTACTTATTTAATGTCACTTTCCTGAAGTATCACTCTGGTTTAATTCTTTTCACTTTGGAGTTTTCTTCTTTCCAGAAGGTTATTAGAATTGTTCTTGCTACATTAAGCCCAGATCATCGACATTATTTAGGCACCTATCTGCCTCTTTAGTCACCTAAGACCACCATTTAGATGCCACTGACATTTTCAAAGCTTCCACACAGCTGTCACCTAACTCTGTAGATCCTAAGCCCTCCAGATGCCCAAGTTTCCACTGGTCAGCATTTGCAAAGCTGCCTAATACACTGATGCCACAGTTAACAGGTCACTCAGAGCCCTAACTCAAGTGGAAGCCCTGGATGCTCTGAAGTGAGATTCTCAAACTAAGCAGGGAAATGCCTATCTCATTAGTGATGCCTGATCCCTCAGCATGCTCTGACCACACCTAACACCTAATACCTACCACAGCCCATAGCAGGCCATTGATAGGTGGGGTAAGAGCACAGCACCTGCACAAAAGACAGCTGTGAGCACAGGAAAATATAGAGCAAGAGAGAGGTACTGAGCAGCAGATGGGTTTGACTGATTTGGCTTAGCTGTCTAACTCCAGAAGAGGATTCATGGCTAAGGATCCTGAGTGGAGGGATGTTCCTATCTCTGGTCCATCAGACAGGTGCACCTGGGAAGCCAGGTAGGTACCTGGGGCCCTCTCCTCCCCTCTCTCTGCTTTTGTTCTTAGCATTTCACCCCTGGCTAGCTTACCTGGGTATCCTCAGTTTTCTGGTTTCTGAGGATCACTTTCTTAGGGAGTTTCTTTCCCTAACTCTCCCTATGTGTTGGACGGGGAGCCTGGGCACATAGTTCAGGGCTGAGGACACCACTAGGTGGCAGGCCACATCAGGGCTAGACATTGCAACACTGAGCAGAACAACACCTAAGTACCTTTGAAGACCTGGGCTCTAGTATCTCTCAATTAAATTCCTTAATTAAAATTAAATTAAATTTGATAAAATTCACTGCAAGGGGTTTGGAGAAGCAAGGAGTTATTCACCCTGGGGGCTAGAGAAGATAGGGCTAAGTGCTCAGCTTAAAAACCTATTGGCTTAGAAGGGCTATCGCCATCATAATATTGGATTTATTTCCACACACCAGCTGATAAACATTATATTATCAACAGCCCTTGCATTTTAGCTCTGCTCAGCTTTTGTTCCTTCCCTTGCTTCTGCCCAAGTGTTTCTGAGCATAGTACGGAGTTATTTATTAACAGTGCTCTCAGACACTGTGGCAAGGCAGCTGACGATAATATGTTAAAATCTGGTAAGCACCAACATACTATTGTGTAAGAAGCAATGGACATATTTCATTTGGACTAAGGGTGATTGATTTACAAGACAAAAATGTCAACATCTTTGCAGATATATGCTCTCCCTTCTTTTTGTAGTCAATGGGAAGAGTGAGTGAGAGAGCTAAAGAGGCAAAATCTGGCACTGTGGGTCAAATTCACAGCCAATACCTATGCCTCAATATACTAAAGGACAGATTCCTCTCTGCCCACCCACTCACCCCCGCTGCAAGAAGGTGAAAATTGCATGTCCCTGAACTAGTGCAGGCTGTTGCACCCAGGTGGAGTCACTTTCAAGGTAAGATGCATTTCATTTAGGGGTGCACAGCATTAATCTTCACCAGAGGTTCCACAGGAGCAGCCCAACTTGAGGCTGCAGCGGTGATGCACTGATTCAGCATCTTTCTTGGCCATGGCCTTTTCCCCAGCTTGTACTCACCCTGGTAGAGGGAAGATCACAGGTCTTTGGAGGCATTTTCTCCTTCCTCTGCTGCGTGGGTCATGGGTCATTGGATATATCTCACCAAATCAGTTCCCTCCCACTGCAAGGGCCTAGGCGCACCTCAGTCCTTCCTGTTCTCTGCCTGTGGCACCAATAGTTTAGCCTCCAAAGGGCTGTAATACTTTGGTCTAATTCTAGTTGTTGGCCTTGCAGGGGAGGCTGGGTAGGGCTAGGTGGCATGTAATGTACAGGAGGTCAGACTAGATGATCTGCTGGTCCCTTTTGGGCTTAAACTCTTTGTTGTAACCTTGTACCTGCTGTTACCAGGGGCCCGCTCTCCCTGCACAGGCATGGAATGAATCTCGTCCTAAGTCTTTATGTGAAATGTTACCCATTATTGAATTTTTATCTTTGCTCATAATTATTTGTGTTCAATAATGTTAACAGAAGAGATATTTCTATACGAGTGTTTCCCAAACTTGGGACGCCGCTTGTGTAGGGAAAGCTCCTGGCGGGCCAGGCCGGTTTGTTTACCTGCTGCATCCACAGGTCTGGCCAATCGTGGGTCCTACTGGCCGCGGTTCGCTGCTCCAGGCCAATGGGAGCTGCTGGAAGCAGCGGCCAGTACGTTCCTCAGCTTGCACCGGTTCCAGCAGCTCGCATTGGCCTGGAGCAGCGAACAGCGGCGACTGGGACCTGTGATCGCCCGGACCTGTGGATGCAGCAGGTAAACAAACCGGCCCGGCCTGCCAGGGGCTTTCCCTACACAAGCGGCGTCCCGAGTTTGGGAAACACTAATCTATATGGTCACAGTTCATGTCAATAACATCACAAAAATCAATATGTCAAATTTCTTGGCTCCGAAGTCTCCATTCAGTTTCCAGAAGTGGTATAGAGCATTGGTTTTCACGTCGGGTAGTATTTGTGGTTTTTAGTATTCTTTTTCATGCTGTTGGCCTGGCTAGTTTGTCAGGAGCAGACCTTTCAAGAAGTAGTCATTTAATGATTTGAGAAGATAACTTTTTTTTTTTTTTCACACATGAAGAGAGAGAACTTTCTGCCACAGCCATTATGGAGGCCAGTAAAGAATAAGTAAAGAAATAAATAGTGCCTTCTTTCCTCCATGACAACATTCTTTCCTCATCCCCTCCATTTCTACATATCCCACTGCCAAAAAGGGATTTCAAAGGCCTCATCCAATCTCTTCTTCAGGCCCCTATGAACTTTACCTCAGAACAAGTTCCTGACCAGTTTCTACCTGCTACGGGATGTTACTTAGCTACACTGACTAAGAAAGTAGATACTCCCTGCTGCAGCTCCCGGGCATGGAAGGGGAAGTCACATGCCTTCTCCCTCTCTGCTCTCTGACAGTTCCACCCTTCCCCCATGTACCTCCTTCATGGTGGTTTGTGCTTCTTTGGAGCTGGGAGGGAGCAATTTCTACACTGTAGGGAGCACAGGGATTGCCTAACTCTTGTAAGGAGATGGGGGAGAATTCTTGCATTCCACTCACTCCCTGCACATCACAAAAAAGGGCCAGGCACAATCTTGCCCTTTATGAATCAATGACTCCCAGTCTTTAGTACTCCAGCATTAGTCCAAACTAACAGGTTCTTCACATCCAGTGGAGTTGGATTGTTTAGCTGTTTGCTGAAACACAGTGACCCTCTTGAGGAAAAAAAAATAGGTTCCTTCAAAAAGAGCTGAAAACTCTTTTGGCGCACCACATGCTGACACATTTCCATCTGATTGTCCTCCCTCACTTAAGAGACAGAACAGGAGATCTCAGAAAAGAAATACTCCAGGGTACATAGTTTATTTAAGATATAGAAGATTTCAAATTTTATTTGGCAATTTTCATAATCATAAAACTAAGATTGTCTTCTAGGAATTTTCTTTAATTGTTGGCTTCAAAAGAATTTCATAGATGAGCTGATGGAATACAGTAATTAGGGAATGGGAAAGGACCAAAAAGCACTCCAAGCCCAAGTGATAATGAATGCTGGCTTTAGGAACATAGGAATTACCAAACTGGATCAGCCCAGTGGCCCATTTAGCCCAGTATCCTGTCACTGACAGGGCCTGTTCCCAGGTGCTTGAGAGGAAGGCACAAAAAACCTTGCAGAAGGCAGCTATTGAATAATCTGCCTACAAAGGAAGTATCTGTGATGCTGCACCCCATATTCTTTATAGAAATGTTGTTTTGATATGAATATGGCATAACTATGATATGTTTTAAGCAAGATGGGTCGTGTGGGGTGCCATTGGAAAGCTTATGATTTACTGAATGCAATTATCCAATTTGTATGCATGTATCATTTCTGTATCTGAAGTTAGGAATAATGACTATGTAACAATTATAAAAGTATTTGCATCTGGGAAATGCCCACCAGACAGTAGGCAATCAGCCTGAATGGGCCATTAGGAGGAACAATAAGAGTTTGAAGATACTTATCTCCACCTTCCTGATAAGTTGCCTAGGTTGCTGCTTTGACACTGCAGAATCGTATGATTGTGTCACCTGGTACTAGACCTCCAGCTTGGGCTTCCAGTGTTTTTCCATTAAAAGAGGAAGTGGGGGGTCAGACTGGGAAACAAAAGATTCCTGCCATATGTAAATCCTAATTAAGGCTTGGGAGTGAATTAATTGAGCCTGTTCTCCACTGCCTCCCTGCCCAAGAGGGAAGACTGCTGAAAACACCTGAAGAAACAAAGAAACTAAGATGGGGAAGGAGGCAGGGGGCTGAGACCAGGTGAGACAGATCAGCCTGTTAAAGGAATCTCTGGAGGTCCAAACTGTAAGCAGTGAAGTTTACGTTCAAGAAACTCTGCAATCTCCTTGAAACAACATTTAGAGTGAGAAATTATCTCATTATTTGTAGCCAGTATCCCTTAGTGTATTAAGCTTAGTTTGTGTATTTTGTTTTATTTGCTCAGTAATCTGTTTTGTTCTGTTTGCTATCTCTTATAGTCACTTAAAATTTACTTTTTGTAGTTAATAAACTTGTTCTTTGTTTATTCCGAAATGCAGTTTATGCAATTCATAAATGGGGCAGGGGAGTAAAAAGTTGTGCATATCTTCCTCCACATTGAGGGAGGGAGCGATTTTCATGAGTTTACACTATATAGATCTCTATATGGCCAAAGACAATATAATTTGGGTTTACGCTCCAGAGGGTGTGTGACAGCAGTGCTGGGCAATCCCATAGCTGATTCCTCCCACACAGAACTGATAGCAGACTCTGTGTGATTCTACAGGGGTGTGTGTCCCTACTTGTGTGTGTGCTGGAAAGGGGCTTGAGAGCTTTTCCCACCAGCATGGAGTAGGTGGAGCCCAGGCTGGTTAGGCAGGTGAGCTCAGTGGGACCCCAGCACATCCAGTCCCACCCTGGAAGGGGGGGTCCAACTTGTCACAGTATTTTCTTAATTTCTATTAATTAGAGGCTGGTTTATGCCCTGAAACATGAGGGTTCATTTCCCTTCTAACACTCTTGTTTATTGCACTCTTGCTATTATAATTCTGTGTTGTCTTGTTATCCATAGAAAAGTCCATTTTTTTTAAATGCGTTAAAGCTTTGACCTCAACTATATCTTGTGGCAATGAGTTCCATAGGTTAATTATTAAATTTGCCACCTTTCCATTGTATTGAATGTCCTTTTAATATTGTATTATTATAGATAGTGAACAGAAATTCCTGACCAACCTTTTCTATGCCATAAATTATTTTGTATACTCTTATTATGTCCTCTATTATTTATTGCCTCTCTGGGGTACATAATCCCAATTCTTTCAATATCTCTCCATTCTTATCACACATTTATGAACCCCTTCTGTTTCTTCTATATCATTCTTTTACACAGGATGACTAGAATGCCAGCAAGTATTCCAGGTAAAGGCATACCACTGATTTATACATATTCTGTTTATCTAGTGTTGCAGAGTAGCATGGAAAGGAAACAGAGATAGAAAAAAGTATTTTTTTTAACTGAGGGGAAATAGTTTTGTCTTTATTTCTTAAGCAGCAGGTACATTAATGGAGGCAATGTGCCTCAGCTCTCCCTGGAAGCAACCACCCATGGGGATGAGGTCAATTCACTTTCCAAGCCTATTTTGTTACTGTCCTTTCTGCCTCTCCAACAAGAGACCATTATAATCAAGTGTCAAAGTCTTGCCAACTATGGTTTTGTTTTGGTATTTGCCTTTGATATCAGAGTCCAAAACTGTGTCAGATGCACCACCAAGCTGTTACCATCAAAATATCCTGAAACAAAGTAAATATTTCTCCTCATTTCTTTGTTGTAGTCATTGTATACATTGAACCTTCTTAGCTTTTTACATAACGTTTGGTGTTTTCTATCTATGAGGCTGTTGTCTGATCATGTTAGGATTTTTAAGATACTTTTAGGAGGTGCCAATCTGAAACTGAAGGACAATGTCTACAAAGCAGTGCAATAGCATTATTCTTAGTATTTATTATGATTAGTTAGATAATTTGTAAATTGGATGTAGAGATAACTATTAGTTAACATTTGTATAGCATTAATGCCTAGAAGCCCCAATCGGGACATCGGAGAAGGTCCTGGCTCTGAATAGCTTATCATTTCAGTCAAGATAAGACAAAAAAGTGCGTATAATGAAGGAGGAGAGAGGATGAGAGTTATAGTAATAAGAACAGGGTAGGAATATGCATAGCTAGATGGTTCAGAATCATATAATACTTTTCTAAGTTTCTTAACTTTCCCCCACTTATATAGTTTATCCCTAACTTGAAATGGTCAACCCTAGGTAATTCAGTCTCCAAGCTCATTCAGTCCTTGGCTTCATTGATCAGAGTGCCAATAGTGTCTATTAGTGCCACACTGTGGTGATGGTTTTAGTAGTGTGGATACCTGCCTAGTAAGAAGAAGACTGAAACAACTGACTCCTTTCATATAAACCATCAGATAATAATGAGTTTGATCACCAACCTGAGCTGGATTTGAACCACAGACCAAAAACCCTTTCTGGCTACGCACTAAGCATCTCATCCAACCAATTCTTGTCATACCAATACATATTTCACAAGTGTGCTTAGTGTTGCTCTGTGTCTGTTACTGGTTCTTAGTACTGACTTCTTCTCTGACATACCTGAATTACTTCTCTGCCTATCCTTTAACTCTAACTCTGCCTATTTCCTTGTGCAGATCATTAAAACAAATGAAAAATACAAAACTAAACAAATGCTTTGTGAATAATAAAAAGCTGTTAGTGTAACTAGATATCAAATATAATTCACTGTAGCAACAGAATTTCCAATTTTGCTTCCACTTTGCTCAAAACTTCTACGAGTCTCTGTAGTACTGAAGGTGAAATATGAACTGATATTGCTGCAGCCTGCAGGTACATAGACAGGTGCTTTTGTGGAGTCTGGCGTTCTTGAAGTCTCTCAAAAGTTCTCCTATGGGAATAGGGTTTAGAACATGTACAAGTTGAATTCTAGTTGATGTCTATTATAAAAGAGGATTAAAAAAAACTTATCTTAAAAATTCAGTGCCAACAGCAAAGTAAAAGTGAAACAAGAGCAAAGAACCTGCTGTACAAATTGAAAGATCTGTTAGATAATATCATTTTTGATAGTAGGCTATAGTTATCATGCTCCGCAAATGGCATAAACTTGCTTATTATCACTGACATCCTACACCTTAACCTGAGGATTGTAATGCTAGAAATGGAGCACACAATCTCTGGCTACGTCAGTGACTCTAAGAAAGCTAAGAAAAGTCCTGTCTAAGTGGCTGCAGCAACAGGAGAACAATTTGCCACAACATCACCTGCAGAAAGAAGATTCAGCTTATTGGAACTGTACTTGTATGCTTGAGCAACTTTGGGGCCAGAGGAATGTTATACATGAATACAGAAACAAGTAAAAAATAGACAAGGTAGATGTTACACTAACCTGTGTTCATTAGAATCTGATAGCTGGTTTGGTTTTCCCCTCTCTACCCATCTAACATGGTCTCTGAGGAAATCATTACCAACATTGCATGCTTAAGTCAGGTGCTTTGGAAAAAAAATCTTTGGGGGGAAAAAAAAGGGAAATAATTGGCAAGACTGGCTCATTCACATTCCACAAGAAATTGAAAAGAACCGACCAGGAAGGTGAGAAGTAGTAGCATAATTCTAAGCCATAAGGAAAGGGTTTTTTTTAACATGGAAAATGTTTAACACTGAGGGTAATTAACCATTGGAAAAAATTACTAGGAGTCACGATGGATTCTCCATCACTGGCAAATTTTAAATCAAGATTGGATGTTTTTCTGAAAAATGTGTTCTAGGAATTATTTTGGGAAAGTTCTATACCCATGTTGTACAGGATGTCAGATTAGATTATTACAATGATCTCTTCTGGCCTTGGAAACTATGAATTTATGAAAATAAGACATAGGTATCGCCCAGTTACAGAAAGTGCCCTGCTTTCCAGCCAAGTTGCCAGCTATTAATTTATGTGTTTGGAACAAATATTTATTCTACAGACATTACACTCACTGACAGGTTTCTGTCTACATCAGGTTCTTTACACATGCAGCAGGCCACAAAGGGAAACTGGCTAGCATTCTAGTGAATAATGTTCTATTCAGATTCTTATACCACACCCTTCACCATGTGGGATGGGATGTACCAGGCCCTTTGAAGCCCCCTGCTGGAGGCCTCGTGGTCCTATCACACCCTGCCCCAGAAAAAGAGCAGTGAGGGTTGGTTCTCCAGCCTTGCCTAGAAAGACTGTAGGGAAGCAGCTAATCACAGCACAGTCGGCTCAGATAAAGGATCTGCAGGGGGCAAGCTGGGCAGTTTCTGGCTGGGACCAGAGGAGCAAGGATCAGTGCTTGTGGCTGGTCACAGGTGCTCAGGAAGAGAACCAGAAGGAAGATTCTGGAGGTACCTTGCATGCATCAAGGAGGGAGAGGATTTGAGAACTTCAGGCCTGAGGTCATGGTGAAGGTGATAGGACTGAGTGGGAAGCGGCCCATGGAATAGCAGCAACAACCAAGTAGAGGAAGTAATATGTGACTGCTCTCTATAGGGTCCCTGGGTTGAGACTTGGAGTAGTGGGCAAGCCCAGGTCCCTCCACTGGCCACTGGAGAAGTGGCCTAAGCCCCAAGAAGGGGATAAAACTCAGAACTAAAAGTCCAAGAAAGGGGCTAGGATTTAAATAGGCCCAGAGATGGGGCTCAAGACCCTGGAAATGGCCAACCATTTGTTGGACTGTGTTACCCCAGAAGGGGTTAATCCATTTTAGATTTTGTTTGACTTAGCCAGAGAGCTGAGTCACTGAAGATTCACCTGATGAGGGCAACAGCCAACAGGGGGCACTGTGAAGAAAGAAAGAGGGTGCAGGTTCACACCCACCGGACAGGTGGCACTCACAAGAGGTGAGTGTGCACTGTCACACCATGTTACCTGAATTCTTTCTAGGGATGCATAAAGCAGTGTGACTAGCATCTCTCATATGTGGTTTCTTCTCCATTCCTTTCCTCCGTGGGAAAATATAGAGGGAGTTTAAATGATGTTTTATGAGCTTTGTGAAGGATGAATTAAAGTAGCGAGCTTTGCACTAGGAAAAGAAAGTAGTGAAATTTGAGATAGTTCTTAGTTTCTGTGTATATGAGTTCCACAATCTTGGACCAGAAAATATTCTGTCTCCTATGCAAATGGATTTCACACTAGCTAGAGACTATTCTATTCCAGAGGAGTGAAAGGAGGTTATTAGAAACATTGAAAATAGACCATGGTCAATTAGACCATGATTTTGACCCTATATTCTATGGGGAGTCAATGCAGTGAGCAGAGGACATAGATGATGAATACTGTGTGATTCATGATTGAGAAGTGATCTAGGAGATAGTGGCCTAAATGTGGAGTATTCTTCCAGAAATAGGGGAGTTTGACAAATGATCAACAAGCTCACCGATCCCACTGGTAATTAAAAATCTCAAAAAATATAAATTTTGCTATTTATTCATGTTGAGAAACACTTTTCCTCATGTGAACTTTCAGACTCTTGATCTGAGCAAAACATGAGCAATGTTCCTTTATTTACTAATAAAAGCCTTTTTTTAACCTGTCCTACTTGAAGTCTATAGTGATGTTCTTTATCATTCATAGTGTTGTTTAGGATAACCTAATAATGCACAATGCATATCTCCCATTGGATGAACTATACTAATAGACTCTAGCAATGGCTAGCAATAGCAGAAGCTTTAAAACGTGAAAGGTTATAGCTGACTGCTTCCACTTAAGAACAATAGCCAGATCAAAAAGCCAATCAGCAATCAATATGATTAATAATTCACTTCACTCACACTTATGTAATAACCAATTAATTGGAGCAGATAAACAGACACCTGTAGGCGAATACCTTCAGAGGATAAAGTGCAGGAGAATATCATGCTACAAAACTCATAACTGCACACTTACATATACATAATGTTATATGTATTTATATTAAAAAGGGAGCATCAGTAGCAACTGCAGCAAAGTTAAGGTGTGTTCAGCATTTTATTTACAGCAAGATTAATATCCCTCTATTTCACACTATGCTGAATTTAATCTCCAAATTTTACACAATCACTCTTATTTTCTGACATTTTTTGTTTTTGTTTTCATGGCTATTAATTTTTCCAGATAAAATAATTAAAAATCATGCACTTTTTGAACTTGACCCTGCAACTCTCATTTTTATTTTCCTGTCCTTAGGTAAACAACTACATGTACCACAAATTCAAAACTAAACACATCATCATAGACTGGACACAGGCAACTTTGAAAGTCTTATAGTTGAACTGAAAACATATATGTACCCTTGTCTGTCATATGCTATGAAAAGCCAGTGGATTTGTCAATACCCATCATCAACTTCCATTTCCCAACCCTGCCTAATCCAGCTTCCTGATTCTAAACTCTGTTTCTCACAGAGACTCACCCAAATCTTAGTCAGAAAATTGAACCCCTTTTTTTCTGTGATATCTTTTTTTGAGATGGAGTAACCAGAAGTATTTCAGGTGAGGACATGCCATATCTATCTGTCTATCTGGCATGTCCTCACCTGAAATACTTCTGGTTACTCCATCTTTATACATCCTACTATCATTTTGTTTGTTTAACCACTGTTGCACATTGAGTGGAAATTTTCATTGAAGAGTCCATAGTGATAGCTACATCTTTTTCTCTTGATGAAATTAGAACCCAGCATTTGTCAATGCTGAATTTCATGTCATCATACTAGCCACCGACCTTTATTAGTTTTCTCGGAAGTTTCTCACAACTTTCTCTAGACTTAACTAACCTAAATAATTTGGTGCCATTGACAAATGTTGCTACCTAGCTCTTTACCTTGTTTTCAAGATCATTAGTGAATACACAGTCCTAGCGCAGAACCTTGGGGCACCCTGTTAACTTTTTCTCATGCTGAAAATTGATCATTTATTCCTACTCTTTGTTTTCTATCTTTTAGCAAGTTTCTAATCCATTACAGTACTTTAGTTCTCACGCCATGACCACTTAATTTCCTTAAAAGCCTCTGGTGAATGACTTTACAGAAGCCATGTGGGTTTGTCCCTCTCAGATCAAGTTAATGTAGGTGGTTTATAATTTAATTTTTAACGATGGTTTCAATGCCTTTTATCTAGGAATAAAGTAAAGCTCATTGGTCTTATGCCCAGGTTCATCCCTGGTACCTTCTTAAAGGAGCGATACAATCTTCCATTATAGTACCAAATTTTAATTTTTATATCTCTATCTATAAAATCAAGGAATTCATTCAATATTCCAAATTTAGTATTTATAAGAGAAATTGCCTGCTGGGTCACAAGGGGAATCAGGCTGCTGCGATTTAGAGAAGCAATGGGACAGGGTCTGTATAGTAAATGAAACCTTAAAACAAGAGAGGAAGGGCCAGAAAAAAAGTAAGCAGAGAAATATATTCAAAACATAAGAGGAAAATTTTATAAATACCTATTCTCTGATTTACTGTATGTTTGTCCAGGCCCAGGACACATGTCTGGGGAGTCCTAGTCATATACCATCTCTTCTGGGCTAGTGTTTGGTTCTCCTTGCATATCAGTCAAGATCCTGACTCAGGGATTACTTTTCATAGTGGAAGGATATGTCATAGGCCCCACAAAACTAATCTCTAAAAATTTTGTTTTGAATTTTTTTTATAATTGAAATGAAAATTCTAAATTTTTAAGGCACTATTACTCAATGACAATAAGCCATGAGAAGTGCATTGTCAGCTACTGCCTTGGTACTCCCAGTGCAACAACGGTGTATGCCAATAACATCCTAATGTATACCCCATTATAGCTTATTGCTGTCACCTAAAGTACAGTAGTTAGTCTGGGTGATTAGGCTAGGGATATTGTGCCACCTCCACTCTGCTGATATTTCTCTTGGCACCTCTCAGAGAGTGATGGACAACACCCTCCACCCCCTCTGTTTGCTTTACCCTTCCTAAAGGCACCATATTGCTGGGATCCTCTCTTCAGAGGAGGAGGGCTGGATCTGGTTGCTTTCAGAACATTTCAGTTTCTGTCCTTTCATCCATCAGACTGTTTTCTGGAGAGCAAGAATCGTCACTCTTCTCCACCAGGGTGTGACTTTATATAGTGGTTTTCTCAGCACCAGTTTGCCAACAAGAGAGAGCTTAAACTCGGCCTCCAAATCTGATAGCAAACAAGATAGCAGCTTTCTTTCCTTCCACTATATTATATTGCCTTTAGATTGCTGGGCCAGCCAGACATTTGGCTTTGAAACACAAATGTTTCTGAAAGAAGGCTGTCTTGGAAATTAAACTGAGTGTTGAGTAACTCTTTGTTTAGCTAATAATCATCTCCAGTAAAGGAAAACTATCACAGATCCACTTTGCTTGACTTGAATATGCTATATGTATACCTTGGCAATTTAGTTCCTAGTGAGCTATTTCTATGTTTATGTGTTTACACATCATTGTCATCACATAGGAAAAATTTTATATGAATAGAAGTATTGCATTTCATCACTGGTATTTGTACTAGTTTTCATCATTGTAGAAAGAAAGTGATGCAAAGGATTCAGAGGAGGAACAATTATTATAAAATAAGGGTTGTAAGTCATACATAAAATAAGCAGCATGCTTTACAAAAGCAGTTAAGACAGCCATATTTACATACCTAGGCAGGTTTTTCCATAGCAAAGCTCACTGCTACATTATTAAATCTGTTTGAAGAAAGTAATGCATAGCTGATGGACCTCTTTCAATTTTTTTGTCTTTGTTTTAATTTAACAGGACATTTACTTTTGGAAAATCACTTGAATAGCTCCCCCATTTTCCAGATGGAGGAACCAATGCACACAGAGGTGAAGTGATTTGCCCAACCTCATCCAGTAAGTCAGTGATAAAGCCACTGCCCTATCTATTGGACTATACTGCCTGCTGTAAAGAAGGATTCATTTAGAAACATGTTTTCTACCATGTTAATCTAGATGTGGTGGCATATAAAATCTGTTTTATGTTTGCAAGAACTATCAGCATTTGGCTTAGAACGAGTTCTTAGCCTAGCAAATAAAATCTTCTTTTAATTCAAAAATAAATAAATTTAAAAAATGATAATTTTCACTGTCTTTAGAAAGTGTTAAGCATCAAGCATTCAAAACCATTGCCCCTCTCCCCCCAGATAACACAAATGTGCTTATTACTCACACATGGAATTCATGAGATCAGAAAAAGCCAGGTCAAAGTCTAAGTTGTTAACAGGGCCAGCTCCAGGCACCAGCTTACCAAGCAGGTGCTTGGGGGGGTGGCCACTTCGGAGAGAGGCGGCACGTCCAGCTGTTCGGCAGCAATTCGGCGGACGGTCTCTCACTCCTGCTCGGAGCGAAGGTCCTCCCTCCGAATTGCCGCCGCAGATCGCAATCGCGGCTTTTTTTGTTTGTTTGTTTGTTTTTGTTTGGCTGCTTGGGGTGGCCAAAACCCTGGAGCCGGCCCTGGTTGTTAACATCTCACCTGAAAAACTTCCTTCTGAATATGGTTTTTCTAAACACCCCCTAACTCATCAAAAATCATTTTTAAAAATCACTTTAGAAATCATAGCCCTGGATGACATTCAATTATTAGATCATTTTATCCGAAGTAGTTTGAGTACTGAAGTGGTTTGAACCTTCTGACATGCATTACAACCACAGTGTTGTTTACAAAGGTAAGAACTGAAAGTGTCACTGGCTAAGACTTGCTTTCAGAAACAGTATAAATTGTGTAATGAACGAACAAAGTGCAATCAGATGTGATTTCTTCAGAAAAGATATGCATATCCTTTAAAGACAAGAATAGAGCTAATACTATAAGCTTGGAGAAACCTTGGAGGGCAAGAGCAGCAAAGAGTCCTGTGGCACCTTATAGACTAACAGACGTATAGGAGCATGAGCTTTCGTGGGTGAATATCCACTTCTTCGGATGCATGTCGCATGCATCCGAAGAGGTGGGTATTCACCCACGAAAGCTCATGCTCCTATACATCTGTTAGTCTATAAAGTGCCACAGGACTCTGCTGCTTTTACAGATCCCGACTAACACTGCTACCCCTTTGATACTTGGAAGGCAAAGTGTTTAGTGGCTAGTGCAGAGAACTTGGAATCAGAATTGTTGAGATTTATTCATGATTTCTTTTTTTGGTCTTGGGCAAGTTATTTAGGCCCTGCTTTAGCACAGCAGTAAAGTTTGACCACATACTTAAGTGCATTGCTGAATTATGGCCTTACTCTCTGTGCCTCCATTCCCCCATCTGTAAAATTAGGATAATATTTATCTACATTTGCAAAACACTTTGAAATTTTTATATGAATTCCTGGGGCACCGTCTCTCTTTTCTATCCAAACCTTGGCAAATGTTCTCTCTTTTTTCTGCTGGTATCAGCTTGTGGATGGATGATTTTTTGCCCCATCCAATGCATCCTCAGTTGAGATATTTAGGAGACAGCTAGCTAAGTGGGGAAGCTCCCTGCAAAGCTGGGCCAACATTTAACAGACAATTAATGCTGGGGCTTACAAAGGGACCTAATTGAGTTGTCAAGTTAACAAGAGTCTGTCCAGTTTAATCACTGCTATTGGTGGGCAACAGTGAAATCGACAACAATCATGCCATTTCTCTGTGCAGCCTCCAGGGTCAACACCTCCATGGCGGCCAGCCTAATGGCTGACAGGGACACAGGGAGGCTGGAAGCTGGGAAGCACTGGATCCTAGACTGCCTGCCTGGCAGGCTCAAGGGGAGTCAGGAACCTGGTAGGCAGGGTTCTGTCAGAAAGTTTTCAAAGTCAAACAATTTCTGACATATGTATAGATTTTTACAAATTGTCAAATTCTGAGGAAAAAATGTTTCATCAGAATTTACCCACCGAGCTCTGTTTGTGATTCCCACAAGTCTACAGCAATTTCATGATATTAAGATACCATTTATAAATAATGTATACAGAGTCCCTTATTACAGAGTCCATAAGGTTGCTTATAACCCTGGCATCAGCATCTAAAACACCTTCTACTGATGTGTTTGTAGCCATAAATATTTCAGTATGATGGATATGTATTTAATTATATCATGTATATAATTTCACCATGTGCTATATTGTGTGTATATATTTCTCACTATGAATTATACTCCTAACAGGACCTCCCATAAATCATAGTTATTTTTTGAATGGAATGTTTAATAGGTTCTGTGGTCTCCGTGAAATAATTTTGTATTTAAAATTTAGATAAATGGTATTAGCTGCTGCAAGCATCCTCGGGTTGGGGTGGGAGAGTCTGTCAACTTTTGTATATAAACTGACCATAAATTATAAGGATTCTTTGCTCATGGGAGAGGGGGGAAGTTAATTTGCAAGACTAATTATTCTGTCTTTGGACTGTGAGAGTTAATCTCTTTACTGAACCTTCAAATGTCTTTACACTGTTAAATAAAATGAAATTTAGCAATTAGTACAATATGGTAGGTAATAGAGGTCCATACCATTATATATTTCATATGAGGAGAAGCAGAAGCTCTTTCTGAATTAATCAAATGAACTAACAAATTATTATGGATAATTACAGGCATCTGGAGATATGAGGCTGCAAGCAATCAGATACTTATAAGACCTAGAAAATAATTGCTTCTAGTGGTTTGCCTTGGCATGGATTTAAAAAAAATACTTTTCAACCAAACTGTAGCAGTTTGCATTATTTTACCATTCATTAATATTGGATGGGGAAAAAATTGTTTCTGTTACTTATCTGACTACTGAAGAACTGGATATTATTTTTTAATAAGTTAGCAATACTCAAAACTCTGAGTAAAAGGAATTTAATGGTTAGATGAAGTATATGGCGTCTACTTCCTGGCAATGTACCATATAGATTGTGATTGGGTGCCTGGATGGGCTACACTGAAAATGCCACATTCAGGGCAGACTGTAAGAGGGCAGACAATTCCCCAAACTGGTGGTTTATTTTATAATTAGATTCACCATGCTAGTAACAAAAGAGATTCTGTAATACCACTCTGGTTAACCCAGAAGCCAAACACAGTCCCCTTTAGGCATTCCAGCCCTTGGATCGCATCTAGGCAAACAGGGCCAATTAAGACATGAAAAACATTTAGCATCTAAAAGCTAATTTGGTTACATTGATAAACTTCTAACAGAATATATGTAAACACAGACAAATATACTTACTATCAAGCCTTGATTTCTATCACTACAAATGAATGGGTTAATGATTGCTGGTCTAGTACATCTCTGAAGTTCACATACAAGTGAATTGTCTTGATACAATTGTAATGCCTCTTAAATTGTTATGCATCATATACAAGTTGGCTGGTCTTTACAATTTGTATAATATAATCTATATATTATTATTATAGATTATTAAGCACATAAATAAAATCTGGTTCACAGATTCCAGATTATATGAAAATGAGAATGCCTTATATAATAAGCATAATATAAGATCCCCCTAGTTGTGGAAAGAAATCTTGAGAGGACAAATGCTAGGTCTTCCCTTGTTCATTTTAGTCCAATGACATTGACAGAGGTTCTACAAATATTGAGTGTGCTTTGTCCCACTACCTGTGGGAAATTTGGATCAATGTCATTCCTGGTTGACAAAAAAACAATGGGGAAGTACTGGGTCCATTTTTGTTGTGAGTAATTTAATTTTTGTTTTTGAAATTATTGCCTGGGTGCCTAGAATTTTAGATATTTTCTCCTTTTAATAAATAATGATAATGCACATATACTTGAATAGAATCCAGTAAATAAAAATTATTTCTATTATATACACTTTAATTCTGTAATTCCTTAATTTAGTACAAATTCCAAAGAAAGAGCCAATTCTGATTTCAGTTACACTGGTGTAAATCTGTAATGACTCCATTAAGGTCAATGCAGTAGTCCCAGGCCTTGTATGCATTTGAAGATTTCCCCAAATCAGCAGTTAGTGGCTGACAATCATTGTAATTTCTATAGTCCTGACTCCTAAATGTAGGCAAGGATATACAGGGAGCTAATTAGTGTGTTAAGATCAGAGGTGGAGACCTATGAAGGGACTTAGACATTGCAATGCCTAACTTTTAGGCACCTACAAAATTACTTGAACAATAATGGGATCCATGGAGTCTGAGTTAGACACTTAGACTCCCTGTGCAATGAATGGGGAGATATAGGTGCCTGTGAATAGGATCCACAAAAGTCAGCACTCTAGGTGTACTTCTACGCTGGAATAAAAGACCTGCAGCATGGCCATGACTGGCCCAATTCAGCTGATTCAGGCTCGCGTGGCTTGGGCTGCAGGGCTAAAAATTGTGGTGTAAATGTTTGGGCCAGGGGTGGAGTACAAGCTCTCGGACCCTTCCCCCTCAGTGGGTCCCATGTTTACCCAGGAATTTCACAGACCTGCAGTCTGAAACCCGTGAGACTGAGTCAGCTGACCTGGGCCAGCTGTGGATATTTAATTGCTGTGTAGACATATCTTAGGTGGGCAGTTGCCTAAGCTAGCCTGTGGTGGATGCTGACAAACAGGCTATTTCCTAAGCCTTGCTCCTACTATAGAGTTCAGTGCCTAAGTCAGGCTGCAGGGGGGTGCCTATTTCTGCTTGTGATACACAGCCATGAACCTCTCTCCTGGAATGAGATATCTTAGGCTCCTAAGTTGTTTTTTGTGGGAAGGAGGGCAGCAGACACCTAATTCCACACAAAACAGCAGCCAAAGTAGGGTGACCAGACAGTAAATGTGAAAAACTGGGATGGGGGTGGGGAGGGTAATAGGAACCTATATAAGAACTAGACCCCAAAATCGGGACTGTGCCTATAAAATCAGGAAATCTGGTCATCCTAAGCAGGAGGAAGCTTCCGTTATAACACTGAAAAGGTACTCACCTAGGATGTGGGAGACACTGATTCATGAGAAAAAGGGATTTGAACAGGGATTTCCCACCTCTCAGGAAAGTGCCCTAACTACTGGAGTATAAAGTTATTCTCACTCTTTCTTTGGCCCAATTATTCAATTATGTAATTAAAGTGAAATGACTTCAACAAGAGAGAGTCCCATAGTTCATTGATGGTTTATACAGTCACATATGTACATCGGCATTTGGCCCTACATTTCATTACCCTATGTATCATTCCTACTTATCAGTATCCTCAGTGCTTTGCAGATCTGGGAGCAAAAAAGAGAAACACTATATAAGGTGGACAAATTCTTGTTCAGTACATTTATTGCATAAGTAACAAAGAGCAGAATTGTATTTGGGATTTCTACTGTTTGCTTCCCTGGTAAAAAATCCAGCAAGAGTTTCAAATATTTTTTGTTCACTTTTGTCTTTCACAGTTTTTATATAAAAACAAGACCTGTCAAACTATTGATATTAATATTAGGGACCTTTTGATATTCTAGCCTTCCTAGTCAAATTTCCTTAACCACATTGACAGATTCACTGAACATTCACCCTCTGGTAAATCTCTGTTATGTCCGTGAGACGAGGGGTTTTTTCATATAAATATGTGGTAACTGGAGTTTGATCAGAGATTGGACTGAGACTCCCTTTCCTCCCTGCTGCAACAAAGAAAAGTCTTCTTCTGCTATGAGCCTAAGCCAAAAACACAGAAGGTATTTCACAAAAAGAATTGAATTTTGCCTTGTGTAGTTTAAGTACGTTTCATTTCTTCCTCTTTCAGTAGCGTATTCTAATTTAGTTGGTGGAGAACACAAAAGGACCACTTGATAAAAACACCAAGCAAGAAACTCAACATCAATTACACTGGACAATGACCTCGGTCCCCCCACAAGACCCCACTGCCATCAGCACTGATGAAGTAAAGGAGGATTTAGCCATAATGAAGAAAGGGAAGGTTGCTGGTGGAGATGGAATCCCCCCGGAATTTCTTCATCAGCCAAGCCCTAAGGGACTCCAGTGGCTGGTGAAACTGTACACCAAAACCATGGAATCCAGATGCATTCCAAAAGCATGGCAGGAAGTGATTGTCATTCCCATACTCAAACTGGGCAAACTGACTGACAACCTGGGAAGCTATAGGCCGATATCACTCCTGTGTACAACCTACAAACTCTTGAAATGTGTTCTCCTCCGGAGAATCAGCTCTCTCATTGAGTGCCGAAGAACAAGTGGGATTTCGGCCTAAACACAGTTGCTGTGACAACATTTTGGCCCTTGCTGTGCACATTGAGGCTGGATTCAAGAGGAAATCCAAGACCAGCACAGCCTTTGTAGATCTGTCATTGGCCTATGACATAGTCTGGATTAAAGGCCTGATGATGAAGCTTGAAATAATCATCCTTTTCCTCAAAACACTACACCTGCTATGGATGATGCTAAGCAATAGTTGGCTTCGTGTCCATTTGGGTGACAAAGTCAACTCATCCTGACTCCTCAACAACTGATTGTCACAAGGCTAAGTACTCGCACCAACAGTTTTCAAAGTATATATGAGTGATATGCCACCAATGAAGTTGTGCAAATTTGCATATGCAGATGACTTTGCCCTGGCAACACAAGCAGCCACCTTCAACAACATCGAGTCCACCTTGAATGGGAACCTAAACACCATGAAGGAAATTTAAGGAAATGGAGGGTCAAGACAAACCCCCACAAAACAGTCACTGCATTCCATCCTTATAACAGGAATGCTGACCCTGAAAGTGACCTTCTGCGGCAATAGTGTGCGACATGACCCCACTCTGAGTTATCTTGGAGTGAAGCTGGACCACATGCTAACCTTCCACTTCCACCTGAAAAAGGTAGCTGCTAAGACAAATACAATGGCCAACCTAGACCATACATTGGCAGGTACAAGCTGGGGAGCACCAGCATCAATGCTACAGGCATCAGTGATGGCCCTTGTGGATTCCATAGTTGAGTACTGTGCACTGGTATGGACCAGAAGTAGCCACACTTGCCTTATTTATGTTCAACTAAACCCTCAAGTTGACTGGCTGCCCATGCTGTCTCACATGACTCCCTGATCCATTCACCACGATGCTGCAACCCTACAGGAAGTCCAGTGAATGAAGGAAAATAAATGTCTCTCCATCCACTAGGACATCAATGACAAAGCTCAGTATCACTTGAAGTCATGCAAGCCCTTTTGGACCCACGTGCTTAACCTTCAACAATGTGACTTCAACTCGTGATGAAGCTTGGAAAGCCAAATGGTGCTCACAAGAAGTCACAGACACCTTGTGAATGCTCCGATGAGGAAGATCCCTGGCTTTGATCTTCTGCGAAGGTTATGAGCAACCCTAAATCACATCCACACAAACCATGGCAGATGTGGATACTTGATGCATAAATGGAAAATTAAAAACTCTCCAGCATGCAACTGTGGTCACCCAGAACAGACCATGAAACACATAATGACTCAATGCCCGATTCACAAATACGAAGGAGGTATCACAGTGATACTTTCTGCTACTTTTGACACAATTATCTGGCTATCTAAATTAAAATTTTATAGTTGTTGCTGTACATCAGTGGTCTCCAACCTTTTTACACTCAAGATCACTTTTTGAATTTAAGGGAAACCCAGGATCTACTCCACCCCTTTCTCAAGGCCTTGCCCTTTCCCCAAAGCCCCACCCTGTTCAGTCCTTCCCCCTGTCTTTCTGTCACTTGCTCTCCCCCATCCTCACTCACTTTAACTGGGCTGGGGTAGGGGGTTGGGGTTTGGGATGGGGTGCGGGCTCTGGGCTGGGCCAGGGGCAGGGGGTTGGGGCGCAGGAGGGGTGAGGGGTGCAAGCTCTGTGAGGGAGTTTGGGTCAGGATGGGGTGAGGTCTCTGGGAGGGATTTTGGGTGCAGTACAGGGTTTTGGGCTGGGGCAGAGTTTTGGGGTGTAGGAGGGGGTACAGGATGCTGGCTCTGGGAGGGGAGTCAGGGCTGGGGCTTGAGGTGTAGGTGGGGGTTCAGGGTGCAGGAGGGGGAATGGGGTGCTGGCTCCAGGAGAGGGCTCAGGGCTGGAGTGCGGCCTCCCACCAGGCAGCACTTACCTCTGGCAGCTCCTGGTTGGTGATGGAGTGTGGCTGCCGCTAATGCAGGCTCCCTGTCTACGCCGGCCGTACGCTGCTCCCAGAAGGGGCCAACACACCCCTGCGGTCCCTAGTGGGGAGCGGCAGGCATGCGGCTCCACGTGCTGCCCCTCTCTGCAAGCACCACCCCTACAGGGGTGGTGCTTGCAGGAAGGAGCAATGTGTGTAAGGAGACCCTCTACCCCCATGGCTGCTGGGTCGCACTGGCCACTTCCGAGGGTGGCATGCGGAGCTGAGTTAGGCAGGGAGCCTGTCTTAGCAGCAGTCACACTGCGCCACCGGAGATCGTGATAAACCGGTTGGTGACCACTGCTGTACATCTACATCAGCCATATGAAGAAGAAGAAGAACTGGGAGAAGATAGGGTATGCTAATCTAGCGGACAGAGACACAACAAAATCCAATAGGTGGAAGATGCAGTTAGACAAATTCAAAATAGAAGTAAGGTGCAAATATTTTGCAGTGGCTGTAATTGACCATTGGAACAACTTACCAAGAGACATAACGTTCTCCATCACATGAAGTCTTTAATCAAGATGGCTGTGTTTCTAAAATGTATGCTGTAGCCTCAAGTGCATAACTTCTGTTTGAGTAGGAATTACTGACTGAAATCCAGTGTCCTGTGTTATGCGGAGGTCATACTAGAAGGATTCTCTGAACCCTTGCAAAACTCTCTGCATCATTAAACTAATCATCAATTCTCCATGCAGGCAGCAGAATAACCAGAACAGAACTGGAGAGAAGCCTCTGTATAACTTCCATACCAAAGAGGGGTCCTGTTAATTAGACCTAAAGAGGCTGGATCAAAGGAGGCCATTAGGGAAGGGACTACTGCATCGTCACTTGTGCAGATCCAATGGCCCTAAACTCCTGGATACGGTCACAGAGGGATTGTGGTTGCTATTCCAGCCTAGTATACAGCCCTGCTCCTTGACCACAGCTTGAACCATGTTAGTTTCATGGTCTCATCAAAACCCAGAGTAGCCCCACAAAATCCAGTTACTCAGGCTTTGTTCTGGAGATGAGCAAATTTCACCATTACTCATGCTAAGTTGAACCCTTACTTTATGTGTGGTTTCATTGCATCAGTGTTTGGAGTAAAAGTTTTGGTGTAAAAGGGAGGGTAACAGAATCTCATTCCTTGTGCCGATCAGCAGAAGACTGACACCTTGCTGACTAACTGTTTCTCACTTTCCTGTACTGAGCAGAAGTCCTTTCAATACCCAAAGTCAAAGATGAAGCTTTCCCCCACTTACATTACTGAGACATGCCTGGTTATTTAAAAGAAAAAAGCTAGAACAAGAGAGATGATTAGAAAATAAAAGAATTTGCCAGCAGGGATATTGTTTAATTTGTATAACAATGAACATGAAGAACATTGTTTGAAGAACTAGGGGATGAAAGGGAATTATTCAGCACAGATCACATATTTTTAATTGCAGACACTGATTTGCAGTCTAGTGAATGAAAAAATGCTGTACTCAAGTTACTAGTGAATCACTTAGTGCATGAACCACAATTTATTTTGCTTTTCATAAGATCATTTCAAAATACCTGTGAATATTTTGTTTTCATTCTGATCCTTCCCCCTTTACTTCTGGCACTGGATGTGTTATAACCATTTGAAAAAGCAGTTGAACAACCTGCTGTAATTTAATATAATTTAACTTGATGACTCTTGTTGCTGAAATTACAAGATTGGTTGATAAAAGTGATAGTGTTTATATAATATACTGAGACTTCTGTGAAGAGTTTGATTTGGAACCATACAGCCTAAACCAATATAAAATTAACATGGCACATATTAAATGGATTAACAGCTGGCTAACTGATAGGATAGGTCTCAAAATGTAATTGTAAATGGGAAATAATAACTGAGTGAGTATGTTTCTAGTGGGATCCCACAGGTCTCTGTTCTTAAACCTATGCAATGTAATAATTTTATCAATGACCTAAAAGAAAACACAAAAACATCACTGATAATGTTTGCAGATGATCCTAAAACTGGGGTAATGATAAATGATGAAGAGGATAGGGTCACTAATACTGAGCAAGCTGAGTCACTTGGTAAGCTTGGTGCAAGTGAAAATTATGTGTAAATGAAAAACTATATATCTAGGAACAAAGAATGCAGGCCATACTTACAAGGTGGGGGATCTCAATCCTTTTAAGCAGTGACTGAAAAACATTTGGAGGTCATGGTGGAGAATCAGCTGACGATGAGCTCCTAGTGTGATGCTGTGGCCAAAAGACCTAATGCAATCCTGGGATACATAAATAGGAGAATCTCAAGTAGGAGTAGAGAGGTTATTTTTCCTCTGTATTTGGCACTAGTGTGACCTCTGTTAGACTGCTGGTGTCCACAATTCAAGAAGGATGTGGACAAACTGGAGAGGGTTCAGGGAAGATCATGAGAATGATTAAAGGATTAGAAAACCTGCCTTATAGGGATAGATTCAAGGAGCTTAATCTATTTATTTTAAAGTGCAGGTCAAGGGGTAACTTGAATTCAGTCTGTTAGTACCCACATGGGGAACAAATATTTAAGAATGGACTTTTCAATTTAGCAGAGAAAGTTAATACTGTCCAATGGCTTGAAGTATAAGCTAGACAAATTCAGAATGGTAATACGATGAAAATGTTTAACAGTGGAATAATTTACCAAAGATAAATTTTCCAAGGGTCATGGTGAATTTGGCACCATTGACAATTTTTAAATCAAGGTTGGAAGTTTTTCTAAAAAAGATCTGCTCTAGGAATTATTGTGGGGAAGTTCTATAGCCTATGTTATAAAGGAGGTCAGACTTGATCACAGTGATCCCTTCTGGCCTTGAAATCTATGAATCTATGAGTATGACAGCAAAGAACATAGAGGCCTAATACACTGAATACGTATCTCCATAGACTGAATATACACTCTTGCTGCAACTATTGTGGTCTGACTTAAATCTGATCCTTTGGACCATATTCTAGACCAGATCCTCAGATGGTATAAACTGTATACATTGATTTACACCAGATGAAGTCACACCAGAGTAATGCTATAGGTGTTAGTGAGGTTAATTTGAACTTAACCCAGGATAATGGAGTTCAGAATCTGACCACTTGTTTCTACTGAGCATGTTAATAATCGACTGCCTCACACTAACTATGTCTACCAAATAACAAAATCAAACTTTTGTTCAAAATGTAATGTTAAAGCATAGCAAAAACATCACCCAACTCCAGTAGTCTGCCCTTAAGGATACTTGGTGCCTAGTGATCAGCCAACCCTTGATCAGCATGGCCCTTTAATGTTTTGAAAGGTCAGATAAGATTATATACACCCTTTCAATAATATAGGGCAGGGGTCGGCAACCTCTGGCACACGGCTCGCCAGGGTAAGCACCCTGGCAGGCCAGGCCAGTTTGTTTACCTGCCGCGTCGGCAGGTTCGGCCGATCGCAGCTCCCACTGACTGCGGTTCGCTGTCCCAGGCCAATGGGGGCTGTGGGAAGCGGTGTGAGCGAGGGATGTGCTGGCTGTGGCTTCCTGCCAACCCCATTTGTCTGGAGCGGCGAACAATGGCCAGTGGGAGCCGCGATTGGCTGAACCTGCTGACGCGTCAGGTAAACAATCTGGGCTAGCCCACCAGCGTGCTTACCCTGGCGAGCTGCGTGCCAGAGGTTGCCGACCCCTGATATAGGGGATACTGATAGACAGAAAGTGGTTATGGGAATAAGTGGTGCTAGCGAGAAAAATCCAATCATTGTAGCTCTAAGCTTCTGGAGCCAGGAGCCTTTCAGAGAGGGTTGGGGCAAGGATCCCCTCTCACTCAACCAATTGGGGATGAGCTGGGAAAGGGGGACTAGCATAAATATTGCCTTTTCCCTCATAGCAAGGCAGACATCAGTTGTATAATTCTGGTCAGCTGAGTGA
The DNA here is from genome assembly GCF_027887155.1 of Malaclemys terrapin pileata. Taxonomy (NCBI): domain Eukaryota; kingdom Metazoa; phylum Chordata; order Testudines; family Emydidae; genus Malaclemys; species Malaclemys terrapin. The sequence goes on along the minus strand of NC_071509.1, from coordinate 38,750,520 downwards.
GTGAGCCAGAGGATTAATTGGGAAGAGGGGCTAGCAGAGGGAGAATCTGGCTAAGACCCTGCAGTTGGATAATTCACAGTTCACCTCTGAGGGAGGAGAGCTGGTTATTCCTGTTAAAGATGAAACCATTTGAAGTGCAAGCCTAGCTCCAGGAAGGGGGCTGGGAGGGTCGCCTGAACTGGAAAGAAAGCTGACCGAGCTCAAGAGGCTGAGAAACTCAAAATCAGAGAGGGGAGACAGAAGTTTTAGTAGTGGTTAGGGTTGTTTGTAATTTTGGAATTCTACTGAAGGACTCTGATACCTGCAGCGCTGCAAAATGAGTGTGTGATTCTGTTTGATTTAGAAGGACTTTGCAGCTGGTGTGTAGGAAGTTGGACTTGGGAGAGGCCAGTAAGGGAAGCCAACCTGGGGCCTGACAAATTACAGCTGGACTTGAATATCCCAGATTGGGACTGGACTTTTAAATTATCTGTTTGTAGGGCTAGGCCTCAGAAGATCCAAATGGAGGCAGCCAAAAGAAGGAGGTGACGAAGGGGAAGGTCCAGCAACCCCACACCCAGCCACAACTGTGTGCTGGCTGGTGAGTTGCTTCTGTTGATGTGGGAGTGGGGGTGTCACTCTGGGGTGGGACCCCATGACAGTTACGTATTGCAGTTTTCTCAAATCTTTTGTCTTTGTATGTAATTAGCTAATAGATAAGATGCCAGAAGATGTTGCCTAGGAATGTGTAGCATAGTTCCTGGGTTCTGAAGGACTACTAACTTGTGCCTACAACTGGCTTCTTCTGCAGCTCTTTACATCATGTCTTAACACTTTTTCCCCCCTTGACCCAAGATTTAGTCACTTTTCTTTCTACTTCTGACACCATGTCCCAAGACTTTGTGTGTTAGTTGCAATGACTTTAAAGGACTCCCGTTTGGAGTGGAGCTGTATTCACACACACACACTCTTTCTGTCCTTCCTTTTTGGCTGCTAGCAGGGAGAGATTTATTCTCTGTCCTCCCTCTTTCTTCTTTCTGTCTAAATTGGACAGGTTTGTTCCACTTTCTAGCACTTCCTTGCTGCTATGATGGTGGTGGAACTCCATGTATCTGTTTCTTATGTGTGTAATGTGTTGTTAGGTTGGGGACAGTTCTGCAGTACCATAAAGGTGCTGGGCCAGCCTGTGGTAGTTTGTACTGTGATTAGCTCCTGCAATTGGCTTTCCACTTACACAGTCTAATAGCCTACAGAAGTCTAAGAATGCAGTTTAGTAGCATCCTGAAAGGTGGCATCAGGTAATAGGGAGCACCCTCACAAGCCCACAAAAACTTCAGGGTCATACCCATAAGCTGAGAACCTCTGCCATACTGTATTGATTCATACTAAATATCCTTTGAGAATAATGCTATCAGGAGCTGAACTATAAACAAACTTTAGTTGTTTGACTAAATCTACCACAAACTTTTCTGAAAACAGTTCTTCAGGATTTTGGTTAGCTAGATTTAGAAAAAAACAACACAAAACTATTAAGCATGATGGAATCTGAACCCTTAGGAACTAGCACAATTGCAATTTATTTTAAACATGAAAGCCAGGATATTGCTGATCAGAAACTAGATTTTTTTTTTAAACTAGACTATATGAAAAGGAAGAGGTTTGTATTATAACAGATGAACTATTGCATAATCTTTCTTCCAGTCAAATCAGCCACTTGAGAATACTTACATTATTACACAAATCATGCCCTTTTCAAATAGTCCTTTATTTAAGTGCTGCTTCTTTTTTTTTTTTTTTGTCCTCCAAGAAAATAAGAACCTTTGCATGAGCCTTAAGGCTCATATTAATTTTAATCACTGATAGGCATGATGTTGTGAGCATATCAGACACTACTCACTTATGGCAAACATACTATTTAATTTAAGTCTGAGGCTTGTGTGAGTAAAGAGGGTACATGTTTGTGCATGAAAAATGGCAATGTCACACTGGTAAAAGATATGCAGAAGAGAAAGGAGGGATAGCTTAGTGCTTTGAGCATTGGCCTGCTAAAACCAGGGTTGTGAGTTCACTCCTTGAGGGGGCCATTTAGGGATTTGGGGCAAAAATCAGTACCTGCTCCTGAAGGCAGGTGGGTGGACTCAATAACCTTTAATTTTTTTTAGGTTGGACATTAGGAAAAAGTTCCTAACTGTCAGGATGGTTAAACACTGGAATAAATTGCCTAGGGAGGTTGTGAAATCTCCATCTCTGGAGATATTTAAGAGTAGGTTAGATAAATGTCCATCAGGGATGGTCTAGACAGTATTTTGTCCTGCCATGAGGGCAGGGGACTGGACTCGATGACCTCTCGAGGTCCCTTCCAGTCCTAGCATCTATGAATCTATGAAAGAAGGTTTACCACCTGAAGAAGCTGAAGGCAAAGAGCCCGGCACTGGGACCACATCCTGTAAATGGATGAAAGGATGACTGAGCTAGTTGTGGAACAATCTACCTATATACTGGTGGAACTACTTTAATATGTTGGGATGCTGGCTATGATTGAGAATGTATTAGTCCTACCTCTACAATTAAAAGGACAAGCAGAATATGAAGGAATTGGTGGAGGGGTCACTACAATTGGTTGCACTTATCTAAATGATCGTCATGTTTTTGACAGAAACCCTAATATGGGCTTCGGGAGAAGGACAAACACAAAACAATAGCTGGCTTAGAAGAGTCTTTCACTTATGACAAATGGCCTAAACTCTCTTTCCCAGTTGCCAAATCATCTCCTCGTGGACAAGAACTATGATACTCCCAGCTGTCTATTTGCTAGTTTTCCCCACTGACAAGCTGCCCATCCCCGTGAACCTTTCTGCTGTCCTTCATTGACAGCAACCCACCCCATCCTGACCATCTCCCAATTACAAAAGCCTCTCAGTGATCAAGTGGTAAGTGATCCCCTCAATAAGGCAAATAACATGCATTCAAAAGTATTCATTTTGATAAAACTGATATGCGATCTCTTAAGTGCTGGCAGAAACAGAAGATTGGCAATGGGAGAAGTGGAAAGATAAGAGCCTTATGGAATCCAATCCCAAGTGCATAGTTACCTATTGTAGGTCAGTTCATACCTATGTAGACAGTAGGGCTGTTGATTAATTGTAGTTAACTTGCATGATTAAATGGATTGTGAGTAAAAAAAAATAATTGCAATTAATTGAAGTTTTAATCGCACTGTTAAACAATAGAATACCAATTGAATTTTATTAAATATTTTTGGCTGTTTTCTACATTTTCAAATATATTGATTTCAATTACAACATAGAATACAAAGTGTAAAGTGCTCACTTTCTATTTATTTTTATTATAAATATTTGCACTGTAAAAATGATAACCAAAAGAAATAGTGTTTTTCAATTCACCCCAGACAAGTACTGTAGTGCAATCGTTTTTGTGAAAGTACAACTTACAAATGTAGATTTTTTTTTGTTCCTTATTGCACTCAAAACCAAAAGAATCTAAAACTTTAGAGTGAAAAGTCCATTCAGTCCTACTTCTTGTTCAGCCAATCACTAAGAGAAACAAGTTTGTTTAAATTTATGGGAGATATGCTACCCCTACTTTTACAATATGACCTGAAACTGAGAACAGGCATTCACATGGCACTTTTGTAGCCAGAATTGTAAGGTATTTACGTGCCAGATATGCTAAACATTCATATGCCCCTTCATGCTTTGGCCACCATTCCAGAGGTCATACTTCCACACTGATGACGCTCGTTAAAAAAATGTATTAAATAACTTGTGACTGAACTCCTTATATGTCTCCTTCTCTGTTTTATCTGCATTCTGCCATATATTTCCTGTTATAGCAGTCTTAACCCAGCACATATTGTTCGTTTTAAGAATACTTGCACTGCAGATTTGACAAAATGCAAAGAAGATACCAATGTGAGATTTCTAAAAATAGCTACAGCACTTGACCCAAGGTTTAAGAATTTGAAGTGCCTTCCAAAATCTGAGCGGGACAAGGTGTGAAGCATGCTTTCAAGTCTTAAAAGAGCAACACTCCGATGCGAAAACTACAGAACCTGAACCACCAAAAAAGAAAATCAACCTTCTGCTGGTGTGATCTGACTCAGATTACGAAAATGAACGTGCATCGGTCCGCTTTGCTTTGAACCTGTCATCAGCATGGACATATGTCATCTGGAATGGTGGTTGAAGCATGAAGTGACATATAAATCTTTAGTGCATCTGGCACATAAATATCTTGCGATGCCAGATACAACAGTGCCATGCAAATGCCTGTTCTCACTTTCCGGTCACATTGTAAAAAAGAAGTGGGCAGCATTATCTCCCGCAAATGTAAACAAACTTGTTTGTCTTAGCGATTGGCTGAACAAGAAGTAGGACTGAGTGGACTTGTAGGCTCTACAGTTTTATATTGTTTTGTTTTTGAATTCAGTTTTTTTTACATAATTCTACATTTGTAAGTTCAACTTTCATGATAAAGAGATTGCACTACAGTACTTGTATTAGGTGAATTGAAAAATACAAGAATACACTTTATATTCTGTGTTGTAATTGATCTTTGTATTTGAAAATGTAGAAAACATTCAAAAATATTTAAATAAATGATATTCTATTATTTAACAGTGTGATTAATCATGTGACTAATCACAATTTTTTTAATCGCTTGACAGCCCTAGTAGCCAGCTTTGTAGGATTGTAGATGGTGTGTGACAGTTTTCAGAGTTCACTAAACCCACCACAACAACAAACCCATCATCTGTGAGCAGGAGATACTCATTTCATAGCACAGGACACCCCTGTAGCTTGTATGTAATGTTTTTAATTTGGAAGTACATGACAGATATTTCTGGGTAGTAGCACTGAAAAATAGAAATACGTTTGGTGGAGCTATACATCTTCTGTACAGTGATATGTATGGAGGCTTGGATTTGCAAAGGAGCCACAGGGATATATTATTTATTTATATTACTATCGTGCCTAGAAGTCCCAGTCAAGGACAAGGACCTCTGTGTTAGATGCTATACAAACACAGAATAAACAGACAACCCTTGTCCCAAACGACTTACAGTCTAAGTATAAAACACAAGATAACAGATGGATACAGACGGATGGGGGAATACAAGGAAACAATAAGACAATATTGTCTAAATAGACGTAACAGACAGAGTCAGAGAAGGTATCTAACACACAAGCAGAGTGAACAATGTGATGGTGGCAAACCACATGTTAATTCAACAATCATTTGTTTGGGGAGGGATTAGTTAGGAGATCAACTAAATGAAAAGGACTGGGGGGGAGTAGGACAGGGCCGGGAGAGAAGAGAGTAAGATGGGGAGTGAGGCTGAGGTGAAGAGAGAGGGTTGGAACAAACAGACAGTTGGCACAGGGCAGAGAAAGTCAGAACTTCTACTGGAATGTCTGGACAACTCTGTTTTGGATGCATTTACTCCTGCCTTCTGGAGTCTCTGGGTAGATCCTCTGCACTTCTTCCTCCAAGATCACATAGTGGGGATGGGGGAGACCATCTGGGTCCTAGTGCTCCAAGTGTGTGTGGGGTATTTTCTGGTCCAGAAGGGTGCTGGGGAAAGTGGTGGGCCCAGCGGGGCTCCGTTTTACCTGCTCCCCCCAGTGCAGCAATCCCTGCTCTTGGCTGCTCCAACTGGAGTTTCTGGCTAGGCATCCAACTTCTAATGTAATTCAAAGGAAGTTGAGTACAAAGCTCTCTTGAAAAATCACAGTTGAAGAGTGGCTTTTCCCACCACTGTCCCCTCACATTTAACCTTGCTTGTAATGCTATATCTTAAAACCTTCATTTCTAGCCTCCCTCAACTATGGGTTCCTCTTCCCTCAGTTTTGTTGAATTTTATGGTGAAGAACAGAAACCAAAATCCTAACTTGAACTCTTTCAATTTCTCCCACTGCTAGTTTAAAGTCTCTTCTCTGTGTTCTGCTTTTCAATGAGAGCTCTGGCCAAAGAAGCATCATGCAAAACAGTAATGTAATGATATAGGCTGACTGCCTCAGTTCTACACGCTGCTCTGAGCACTCTTTGCAACTCGGTTAGTCTGTAGTATTGTGATGAATAATTTTAAAAATTATGATTTCAAAAATACCTCATATCTACTCTTTCACACTAAAATTTGCATTCCAAGGATGTGTTGCTGGTGGGTGTTCAACTGGAGATGTGTAATGTTCCTAAAATCACTTTACATTTACTGAAACAGTAACAAATGCTATTGCACTTGAACATATATTTAATATATACAGGGATCATGGATGAAGTACTTAAGTATCAAGTGATTTAATGTTTTACATAGGAGAACAGGAAGAAGGACCATGTTTCTGTGACCCACAGCATTCCTCAGGTTGCATGTACAATGGCAAGGGAGAGGGCACAGTCTGGCCTAATGATGTGTCTGGTCTTTACATGGGTGTTCACTATCTTCTCCCCTAAGTGTACACAGCACACCCCCAAGGAGCCAGAGAGAAAATTGGTATATGCCCCTCTACTTCATTCAGGGTAGAGCAGGCTGGAGTTTATACAAAGGTGTATTATTGCCTTTATTATTATTTAGCATTCAAATTGCAATAACACCTAGAGGTCAACCAGATTGGGACCCCCTTGTGCCAGGCCCTTTACAAACATAGAAAAACAACAGTTGCTGCCCCAAATATTTTACAGGTCTAAAATATGAGAGAGAGAGAAAGTGGGGCAGAGTGTGGGGCAGGCAATACAGATACAAAAAATTAAGGAAATTTCACATCAGGATCTGTAAACACAACTCACCACTTTCCTAGCTGTTATCTGGGTGCAGTTCATGACCTGTTAACACTGAGGCAATACTCGCTATGGTGCACCTAGGCCTGCATGTCACAGAGTACAGGGAGGCATTGTGATTTCCTCTGAGATATTGCAGCTCCACACTGCCCCCAGTGCAGAGCTCTGCCAAAATGTCATGGTTGATCCCTGTGTTAATAAGTTAACATATTGACCCTAATCCTTATCCTTATGCCACCCACTATTAACCTCTTTCCATGCTCAAAGTTGATTGTGTATACCTATTCTTTGTTTTACATCTCATAATGAGTTTCTCATCAATAAGGGAACTACACCTCTTCCCCCCACCCCCAAACATTATCTGGTGAGGTCCACTATAATAGGTTTTCTCAAATGAATTATAACTACCAATTTTCTTTATTTACTATTTTATTGTCTCTCACAGAATCCCAATAGAATGGAGAAAGCATCAGCTTCCTTGACCCAAGCTGTTTGTGGGTCTCCGCCCCATCATATCATGCTCAACTAGTTGTTTTATAACTCTTATAAAATTTAAAAACTCTGTCACAGAGCCATGGGCCATGCACCTGCCATGTTCCCATAACCATCAACACCCCCCCCACACACACACACACAGCCTCTGTATATTGACTCCTCCTTCCTTCTGTGGAGGAAGGATTGTCTTGTGGTTAAAACACTAGTTTAAGGCTTGTGAGATCCGTATTCAAGTCCCCGTTCTAATATAGTCTTAGTATGTGAACTTGGCCTGACTCCTGAATGGTATTAAGGTGCTTAATTCCTATTGAAAACAATGGGGTTAGGTGCCTAAATATCTTTGAGGAAAAGATCTGGGCGTTAGCCTTTTGTCCCTCAGTTCCCCATGTGCAAAATGGAGAAAATAGTATTTCTACCTCACAAAGATGTTGTGAGGATAAGTACAATAGTATGTGAGGTACTCAGATACTAGGGTAATGGGGGGCCATGAAGTATGTAAAATAGATAGAAACTGCACTGATCATGGTTATTTGAAACTTCCACATCCCTGGGGATTTGCCATGTATTGAATGTAACTACATTCTCATATTAGTCTTGGGTCCTGTGGCTCAGGAGAATCATTTTAAGGGAAGCATAGATTTGCCCATGATGCCTGAACTCTTGATTGTATACTGATTTAATTTCCCCAATTTAGCATTCTGAAGTGTGGTAGGTTTTTATCCCAAGATCAGGCCCAGTATTATCAGAATTACTGTTCAGTTTGGAGCCCCAGTGAGCACGGTTGCAACACTGACACTTAGTCCTGGTCTACACTAGGAGGTTATGTCGAATTTAGGCCTGGTCTACACTACGAGTTTAGGTCGACTTTAGCAGCGTTAAATTGAATTAAACCTGGACACGTTCACACGACGAAGCCCTTTCTTTCGACTTAAGGGGCCCTTTAAACCGGTTTCTTTACTCCACCTCCGACAAGGGGATTAGCGATAAAATGGGCCTTAGCGGGTCGGAATTGGGGTAGCGTGGATGGAATTCGACATTATTGGCCTCCGGGAGCTATCCCACAGTGCTTCATTGTGACCGCTCTGGACAGCACTCTCAACTCCGATGCACTGACCAGGTAGACAGGAAAAGCCCCGCGAACATTTGAATTTCATTTCCTGTTTGCCCAGCGTGGAGAGCACAGGTGACCACTCAGAGCTCATCAGCACAGGTAACCGTGATGGAGTCCCAGGATCGCAAAAGAGCTCCAGCATGGACCGAACGGGAGGTACCGGATCTGCTCGCCATATGGGGAGACGAATCAGTGCTAGCTGAACTCCGTAGTGGTAAATGAAATGGCAAAATATTAGAAAGGTCTCAAAGGCCATGAAGGACAGAGGCCATAACAGGGATGCACAGCAGTGCCGCGTGAAAATTAAGGAGCTAAGGTAAGCCTACCACAAAGCCAGAGAGGCAAACGGAAGGTCTGGGGCAGAGCCGCAAACATGCTGCTTCTACGCGGAGCTGCATGCCATTCTAGTGGGTGCAGCCACCACTACCCCAACCGTGTAGTTGTTAATAAAAAATATGTTTCTGTTAATTATTGTTTCTGTCATGTTCTTTTAGAGGACAGTGTGTTGGAAGAGGGGGAAAGGGGTTGGTAATTGGAGAGGACAGTCACCTTTACCAGGGTACAGACACGGGGGCAGGTTCAGCAGAAGGTCACACACACATTGCAGTCACTAGGCACACTGGTCAGTCTGGGAGGTGGTTTTCATGTTCTGTGTGGGGGGACTATGTGAGTTTGTGGCGGGGGAGGGCGGTTACAGATCTTATGCAGTGGTCCTTAGCCTGGATGACAGAGCCATGCAGCAGGGGATCTGTAACCGCCACAAAGTCACATAGCCCCCACACACAGAGTCCCGAAAAGGAGGGGTGGCAGGCTCCGTTGAAACAACCAGTCCACCACTGCGGGCCACTCTAGGAGCAGGAGCCTGTCATTCCTCGAGTTTAGAAGCGTCCTTTCCATCATTACACCCGCTCCCCACCACAGTCTGCGTCCCAGTTTCAACCCTTTACCATGAAATCCTTAATAAAGAAAACGGTGTTAATGAACAAAGTTTCATTTATTTTATTTTAAAGGTGTGTTGGAAGGGGGTTGGTAACTGGAGAGGATAGTCAACATTAACTGGGTAAAGAAACAGGGGCAGGTTCAGCTTCTGTTTAAACAAACTTAATAGTCACAGGTTACCCTGCTCACTCTGGAACCTAGCTTCCAAAGCTTTCCAGATGCACAGCGCGTCCCGCTGGGCTCTTCTAATTGCCTGGCTGTCTGGCTGGGCGTAATCAGCAGCCAGGTGATTTGCCTCAACCTCCCACCCCGCCATAAACGTCTCCCCCTTGCTCTCACAGAGATTGTGGAGCACACAGCAAGCTGCAATAACAATAGGGATATTGGTTTCGCTGAGAACAGAGCGAGTCAGTAAGCTTCTCCATCTCCCCTTCAGATGTCCAAAAGCACACTCCACCACCATTCTGCACTTGCTCAGCCAGTAGTTGAAGAGTTCTTTTTCACTGTCCAGAACGCCTGTATAGGGCTTCATGAGCCAGGGCATTAGTGGATAGGCTGGGTCCCCGAGGATCACTATAGGCATCTCCACATCCCCAACAGTTATTTTGTGGTCCGGGAAGGAAATACCTTCCTGCAGCTGTCTAAACAGACCAGAGTTCCTGAAAACGCAAGCATCATGAACCTTGCCCGGCCATCCGACGTTGATGTGGTAAAATGTCCCCTATGGTCCACCAGTGCTTGCAGCACCATTGAAAAGTAGCCCTTTCGGTTAATGTATTGGCTGGCCTGGTGCTCCGGTCCCAGGATAAGGATGTGAATTCCATCTATAGCCCCACTGCAGTTTGGGAATCCCATCGCAGCGAAGCCATCTATGATCACCTGCACATTTCCCAGGGTCACTACCTTTGAGAGCAGTAGCTCAACAATTGCGTTAGCTACTTGCATCACAGTAACCCCCACGGTAGATTTGCCCACTCCAAATTGGTTCACGACTGACCGGTAGCTGTCTGGCGTTGCAAACTTCCAGAGGGCTATGGCCACTCGCTTCTGGACAGTCAGGGCTGCTCACATCTGGTTGTCCTTGCGCTTCAGGGAAGAGGACAGCAACTCACAAAGTTCCAGAAAAGTTCCCTTATGCATCCAAAAGTTTCGCAGCCACTGTGATTCGTCCCAGACCTGCAGCACTATGCGGTCCCACCAGTCCGTGCTTGTTTCCTGGGCCCAGAATCGCCATTCCACAGCATCAACATGACCCATTGCCACCATGATGTCCACGGCGCGGGGTCCCGTGCTTTGTGAGACGTCTATGCCCTCTCAGACTTAATGTCCTCACCGCGCTGCCGTAGCTTCCTCGCCCGATTTCTCAGCATCTCCCTCTGAAAAAGGTGGATGATAAGGTGCGAGGTGGTGACAATGGCCATAACTGCAGCGATGATCGCAGCGGGATCCATGCTCGTGGTGCTGTGGCATCTGCGCTGTCAATCACCAGAAAAGTGCGTGAACTGATTTCCCGCCGGCGCTTTCACGGAGGGAGGGCGGGAGTGAGGGTTGAATGATGACAGTTACCCAAAACCACCCTCGACACATTTTTTGCCCCAGCAGGCATTGGGGGCTTGACCCAGAATTCCAGTGGGCAGCGGCGACTGTGAGAACTGTGGGATAGCTGCCCACAGTGCACCGCTTCCAGTGTCGACGCTTGCCCTGTTAGTGTGGACTCACAAAGTCGAATTACTGTCCTTAGTGTGGATACACACGTTCGACTTTGTAATATCGGTTACAGAAATTCGCTTTAAGTAAAATCGAACTACTCTCGTAGTGTAGACATACCCTTAGGAAATCTATTTATAATTATTTCATTAATACAGTTAGCAAATTCTTAAACACTCCAACTCAGCAAGACAGGCAAGGATAATACAGAATGAGCAGAACATCCATATACTTACCCCATCCCTTGCAAAACAACCTGAAGTTTTAGTTATCTTCCTCTTCATTCCCATCACCACTGGTCATCATCCTGGCCTCTCCCAAGAGTTATATCTCTCCCTCTCAAAACACACAGGCTGGGTACAACTTTTATAATGTGTTATGCTGATGTCACTATGCTAATGCATATTCAGTAGAGGTTTCAGCCCCTCTTCCTTATTTTTAGTTCCTCGCCCCTGGGGTGCCTCTCTCCCATAGGTAGTTAATTGTTTTACCTCAAGTTTATTAGCATATACGTCAATTAGTTACTATGGCATCCTTGTGGTCAGACTCTAACTAAAAATATACCAAGCTTCTATAAACTAGCATCTCATGGTTACTTGTTCACAGTTGCTTTATTACAGCATTCTATCTTGTGATAGCTTATGACTTAGGGTTACACTGGGTTAGCTACTTATGCTTAAGGCTTTTTCGGCCTTATGCCTTAATTAGTTTGGCTAAGCTATTCTCTTTCAGGCCTTGAGGTTTGTAGAATCATTGCATTATTGACTTATACCTATATTTCACCTAGCCAAATATAGGCTATACTCACCTCCTGCCTGATCCCCACCCCGTCCAAATTTCAGTGAGTGGCATGGTCAATGCAATCCTGAATTGTGGTGCACCCCATGCATTTGGTTGCAATGTCACTCACTCAAATCTTTCGTAGCCACCTCTCCATCATGGCTGCAGGGCATCTGGGCCAAACATGGTGTGCAGGGTCACAGCACCACTCAGGTTTGGCCTGGCCAAAACGTGGTTGGGCCATGGCTCAGGTGATCCCATCCCCCATTGGCTATGCTTGGGTCTTTCCTATACCCAGGGCACCTTTCCAGTTTTCAATGTGATATGGTAGCAAAAAAAGCTATGCAAAGAGCATCACAGGACAAGGAGGTTAGAGGTTATAGTCCAATATATAGAGATCTGCTGCAACTGCACTTGGGAATATTGTTTCATTCTGGGCCCCTCTTTTCTATAAAGAGAGCAACAATTTGAAAGGAATTCAGAGAAGAGCAGCAGAAATGGTTAGGTAGCTGGAGGGGTTGACTTGTATGTAAAGATTAAATGAGTTACATATGTATAGCTTAGCTAAACAACAGCGAAGGGGCTATATATGATAACATTCTACAAATATTTTAAGACAAACACCAAGGAGGGAGAGGAATTATTTAGCATAGTAAAATGAGTTATAATTAGAATTAAGGATATTAAAAAGGGGAAACTGGCTGAATGGTAAGTCAAATATCCTGGGAATATTCCCAATTCAATATATTCCCCAACTGGATTGGATAAAATGCTATCAATTGTACAAATGGGGACAATTCTGCTTTGTAGAAAATGTGCAGCTATTCTGCCTGAGACTATTTTCAGTGAATGCTGCAAGACTTTTGCAAAAGACATTGGAATAGCTGACGAGAGGGAATTACAATAGCAACATAGACACAGGTTTCAATTTTGCAACCATTATTCACACTGTGGGACTACTTACATAATTGGGTACTGCTCCTTGTGCCCAGGGGTTGGGTGGCAGAATTAGGCCCACAGTAAGCAAAAACTGATTAACGCTGGTGTCATGAAATCCACCACAGAGTCCATTACAGGCACTATGTAAATCTTAATTACTACACATACCACTCCCATGCAATGGGAAGGGGTGTCCTAGAAATATCTAGAATAGATGTAAAAAACCCAAACACATGTGGGTCAGATCCTCAGCAAATCAGCATAGCTCCAGTGTAAGAGTGGGATTTATGCCAGTTTACACCAGCTGAGGATTTGCCCATGAAGCCTATGATTCCATGAGTTGTTGACTCACCTATTTCAGAATACAAGACTTACTCAAGGTCTACTAAATATTCTTTCAGCCATATTTCCATACAAGTTTTCTTTAATGTGCAGGGTAAATAGTAGATCATGACGACTTGTCTTTTTAGAGTTTCATTACAATTTTTGCCAGCAACTGCAGTCTTTCTATCTTCAGCCACATAGTGCATGGCCCCACCATAGTGTAAGGCCAACAGTGATAAGATGCCCACAGCCAGTACAGAATCGGACAGTGATAAGTCATTCATTAATCACCAGCCAACTATGCAATGCCTGTTGGGCACTAGGTGAAAGTACAATGGCCACTTCTTGCTGGAGCAACCCTTTGGGGTGGCCTGAGAATAAAAATATATGATCCCCAACTATTTCACCATTTCTTGGCTAGCACACTTCAAATAAAGCACAGAATCAATGTTCAGTCTTTTCAACTGCCGAATGAAGAGGATGGCTTTAGCTTTTGTGGACACTATTTAAATGTTCCAGAATATTACATTTGCCACCAGCATAGTGGAATGACCCTGTTACAAGGTTTTATCAGTTGGTTTCACCTTAGTGGCTGCAAAACTCATGGCTGTTTCAGCTACAAGGACAATTGTAGTGGTCAGCTTCAGTAAAATCACCATCATGATGCAAACATACCGAACCTGGAGGTGAGTTTAATGTCCACTTAGAAAAGGATAATGACAACTGGGCACAAATGCTTAACGTTTAGTATTGGGCAGAAGAACAGGAACAGGCTGGAATTTGCAGCTGTCAATGACATCATGATAGCTGACTTGTTCTAAGGTAGCTAATGGTGCATTCCCAGAATACAGGACATGTCTGCCCTGCTCCACTCCACACATAAGCATCATCCAAACTTCCACCTCCACTGGCTTCTACTACATCCATAGTCTCCTCCTCTTATTTTCACCAGACAAACCCATGTCCAGCCCTAAGTCCTTACTGGACAGGGACAGTGCTCCACAAAACTAGGACTGTCTGGCTTTCAGCTGGACAAATGTCCTCCCTATGCTCTTCTGTCACATAAACATTCACCAACAGATCTGGTACAGCCCAAATGGCTTCACTAGAACAGTTATTAATTATGTCCTCATTAACAATCATTTGTGGCCAACAGTCATAGAAGTTCAAGTTCATAGAGGTGCTGAACTTGACACTGATCATCAGCTTTTGCTGATTCAATCACATCTCTAGCTTCAAACATAGAGCCAAATGGGCCAAAATTAGACCAATGCAACCAAAAGCTCTAAAAATTTTATTAAGATGATGAAAAAAAAAGTGAACAGAGTTTGAGCATAGAAGTTTCTGGTTATCAGGGAATAACATACAGATTATCGAGGGTGCAAAGTTTGGTTTAGGATCAGGTGGCATAAGGAATACATAATCTGCAATATCCCCGATTGGGAGTAAAAGATTGATGGGTCAAAGTACAGGCATTGAGATATGAGGGTATGAAGTTCATAGAGTGGCTATGTTTGGGTGTGGGGTATAATGAGTGGATATGATGATGAGGATGGATTGACCCTCAAGGAAGCTATGGGGCAGCTTTCTCTTCTGAACTGCTTAAGCCCATTGATGCATTATAAACTGATGTTTCATTTCCCCCCTCATCTGATGAGGAATTGAATTGTTTCAAGTCATCAGTGTCGACTACTGCAAGTTTAGTGCTAGGGCACCAGACCCTCAAATAGAAGAACAGGAGTACTTGTGGCACCTTAGAGACTAACAAATTTATTAGAGCATAAGCTTTCGTGGACTACAGCCCACTTCTTGGCTGTAGTCCACGAAAGCTTATGCTCTAATAAATTTGTTAGTCTCTAAGGTGCCACAAGTACTCCTGTTCTTCTTTTTGCGGATACAGACTAACACGGCTGTTACTCTGAGACCCTCAAATGTCATCTGTGGATTAGTGAGAAGATGCTCACTGCAGTTGGAGCTAAAAGGAAAAAAAAAAACCAGATGATGATCTGAGTCTTCAAGGGCACCTTTGTCAAGAGCAAAAGCAAAGTCTGAAGGGGGTTGACTTTAGACCATCATCCAGTCATTATGTAAGAAAGATAATGAATCCTGGAGGTAGACTCAAGCGGCCAGTTTAGAATAGGCTACCACCTGGCACAAGCACCTTATCCTCTTTTTAGGTTTTGCAGTGTTTGTGGTGGAAGGAGGCACCAGCTTGTCCAGTAAAGAGTAGGGATGACAGCATCAGCCACAATCTTCAAGATCAGTTGCATCAATAGGAAAACTATTTCAAGACACTTCTCAATTGTCCTCCATCTGCATTCCCTCTACAAATGGAGGAGGGTAAGGAAATTCCAATAGAGTCACCTTCCTTCAACCAGAGAGAGATATGGACCACAGTCCATAACCTGAAGCCTGGGAAGGCACTAGAGGTTTGTAACATCATCCCTGAGCTGCTGAAGACAGGTGAGATTATTGTTGTACTCTCTGCACTGCAGTGATTCAGCCAAACACCTGAACTCTGCCTGTAAATTATTGGGTACCTGCAGATTCAAATTATTGGGTACCTTCATAGGCTTTTCCAGACCATCTGGCACACTAATATCGTCTGTGATGACTGAAGGAAGGACCTCTGCCCAAAAAGGGTGATAAGGCTGAATGTCACAACTATAGAGACATTATGCTGTTGTCTTTGCCTCCATGTTAATATCTCAATTCAACAATACACTTCATGGGAAAGGCCAGAATACTCAGTGCAGCTTTAGACTTGGACATCCCACTGTTGGCCAGATCTTTATCTTGAGATGTCTTTTTGTGTGCAACCTTCTTATAAACTTCCATCATGATTTGATTCAGTCCATCACACATTTTTAAGATCTGATGAGATGATTCATTGATAGAAGAGCTCTATACTGCAATAGAAAACCAAGTTGAAGTCAATGGCAGATGCAGAGCCTGGTTTCCCATATCCATGGGAGTTTGGCACAGCTCTGTTCTGTCACTATCATTGTTCAATATCAGCACTGATAGAAAAGTTTGAGGAGACAGTTGGTTGTGGTGTTGAATTGAATACCATTCTGCTTTGAGATCTCTAATGTGTCGATGACATTGTCTTGTTGGCTCAGTTGGTGAATTTCTGCAGCTGGTCGGGAAAGAAACTAGGGGTTATAGTGGACCACAAGCTAAATATGAGTCAACAGTGTGATGCTGTTGCAAAAAAAGCAAACATGATTCTGGGATGTATTAACAGGTGTGTTGTGAGCAAGACACGAGAAGTCATTCTTTCGCTCTACTCTGCTCTGGTTAGACCTCAGCTGGAGTATTGTGTCCAGTTCTGGGCACTGCATTTCAAGAAAAATGTGGCGAAATTGGAAAGGGTCCAGAGAAGAGCAACAAGAATGATTAAAGGTCTTGAGAACATGACCTATGAAGGTAGGCTGAAAGAATTGGGTTTGTTTAGTTTGGAAAAGAGAAACTGAGAGGGGACATGATAGCAGTTTTCAGGTATCTAAAAGGGTGTCATAAGGAGGAGGGAGAAAACTTGTTCACCTTAGCCTCTAAGGATAGAACAAGAAGAAATGGGCTTAAACTGCAACAAGGGAGGTCTAGGTTGGAAATTAGGAAAAAGTTCCTAACTGTCAGGGTGGTTAAACACTGGAATAAATTGCCTAGGGAGGTTGTGGAATCTCCATCTCTGGAGATATTTAAGAGTAGGTTAGATAAATGTCTATCAGGGATGGTCTAGACAGTATTTGGTCCTGCCATGCAAGCAGGGGACTGGACTCGATGACCTTTCGAGGTCCCTTCCAGTCCTAGAATCTATGAATCTATGAATCAGCATGCATTGGTCAGGTTATTAGGCCAGTGCAAACTAAATCCATCAAGCAACCACCAGCTCCAGATTAGAAACCATTTAGTGCTAATCTGTCCAGATGGGGCACTGAGCTTATGATAACTCTCAAATACTTGGGCAGCATCATCGTCAGTGCTGAACGATGCCTAAAAGATGTGGACACTCATATAGCAGAAGTTGCTGCCATGCTTCAGGCCTTTCAGAGGCTCTGCAGAGACATTGTGACATCTAGCTTGCTCCAAGGCTGTGGATGTATAAAATCTCTGTGATACAGAAGTGAAATGTGGGTGCCGAGGAAGGCTGAAGAACACCAGATTGTAACTTTCAGTTCTAATTTTTTGGGGCATTTTTGTGTTCCATATTCAGTGGCAGGACACAATCAGAAAAAAAGGATATTCAAAGGTGAACCAAGCAACCAGCTCAATCAGAACTATTTCAGTTTTGTTAGCTTTCTTGGTAGAGAGGTATTAGTAAAATGGAAAAAACAACAAATTACAAAGTGTGGTTACCAAGGAATGTCACTACATGGCCAGCGATCACATGGACACCAAAAGCTTCAGTGGTGCAGTAAGATTGCTAGTGATGACTTTCCAGGCAAACAACCTTGAGGACCTAGTCAGAGATCAATTTTGGTGGTGGTCATTCTGAAAGGAGACCACATCCGTTTTGGATTTGCCTGGATGATGATTTTGATGACACCTTTCCCTGATTGGGCCTATTTCATGGAGGTAATTTGTTCTGTAGATGTTAAAAAAAATGTTTCTTTCAAAGATGAATGGAGCAGAATGAAGTAATGGGATTGTAGGATGGTTACATATTGTTAGGGAAAAGGCACTAATGCATTATTGCTATAAATACTTGATATTAAACTTTCCATAGAAAGGGTTAAGCATGGAAGGACAACAATCAGAACAATCCCATCCAAATAGTTACAACAACCACATCTGCAAACAGAGTTAAGTCCAAACCAGTAATAAATATACTTGGTGCTTTAGAAGGGCCAGTTTAACAAAGCTGAAAACACTTGAGCCAAATCAGCTGCAAAGAAGAATTTAATCAGAAAAATGTGAAATTGTTTAAAAACACTTTACAAGATGCCACAATCCCACAACCGAGTAAGAAATCTGTGCTGACCAAAAAAAAAAAAAAAAAAAAAATCCAAACCCCCAAACCCTGGGATAGAGGGCCAATGAAAACAGTTATAAAAACAGTATATAACAAATGAAAGAAAGGAAAAGTTGATAGTTATAAAGATAGGTTGTAAAACAGAAATTGATAAGGGAAGCAAAGGAACACAGAAGGAAAAAATCTATGGCCAGCAGAATTAATGAAAATAAGAAGGCATTTAAGTATATTATGAACAAAAGGAATCCTAACAATGGTATTGGTCCATTACTAGATAGAAATGTTAGCATTATCAATTATAAGCATTATCACTGTTAAGCCAAGCAGGTGACCAGTGACAGTGAAATCCTTGCTTACAAAAAATAAGCTTACAAGAAGTGGAAGATTGGACAAATGACCAGGGAGGAGTATAAAAATATAGCGCAGGCATACAGGAGAGAAATCAGGAAGGCCAAATCACACTTGGAGTTCCAGGTAGCAAGAGATGTTAAGAGTAACAAGAAGCATTTCTTCAGGTATGTCATCAACAAGAAGAAAGTCAAGGAAATTGTGGGCCCCTTACTGAATGAGGGAGTAAACCTAGTGTCAGAGGTTGTGGAAAAAGCTAATGTACTCAATGCTTTTTTTGCCTCTGTCTTCAGGAACAAGGTCAGCTCCCAGACTGCTGCACTGGGCAGCACATCATGAGGAGGAGGTGACCAGCCCTCTGTGGAGAAAGAAATGGTTCAGAACTATTTAGAAAAGCTGGATGAGCACAAGTCCATGGGGATGGATAAGCTGCATCCGAAGGTGCTAAAGGAATTGGTTTTCAAAGATAATGGCCAATGGCTCTGCAATCACATTGTGATTGCAGAGGCATTGGCCATTATCTTTGAAAACTCATGGAGATCAAGAGAGGTCCTGGATGACTGGAAAAAGGCTAATGTAGTGCCCATCTTTTAAAAAAGGGAAGAAGGAGGATCCAGGTAACTACAGGCCAGTCAGTCTCCCCTCAGTCCCTAGAAAAATCATGGAGCAGGTCCTCAAGGAATCAATTTTGGAGCACTTAGAGGAGAGGAAAGTGATCAGGAACAGTCAGCATGGATTCAACAAGGGCAAGTCATGCCTGACTAACCTAATTGCCTTCTATGATGATATAACTTGCTCTGTGGATGAGGGGAAAGCAGTGGAGGTGTTATTCCTTGACTTTAGCAAAGCTTTTGATACAGTCTCCCACAGTATTCTTGCTGGCAAGTTAAAGAAATATGGGCTGGATGAATGGACTATAAGGTGGATAGAAAGCTGGCTAGATCATTGGGCTCAACGGGTAGTGATCAATGGCTCCATGTCTAGTTGGCAGCCGGTATCAAGCGGAGTGCCCCAAGGGTCGGTCCTGGGGACCGTTTTATTTAATATCTTCATTAATGATCTGGAGGATGGTGTGGACTACACCCTCAGCAAGTTTGCAGATGACACCAAACTGGGAGGAGTGGTAGGGATAGGATACAGAGGGACCTAGACAAATTAGAGGATTGGGCCAAAAAAATCTGATGAGGTTCAACAAGGACAAGTGCAGAGTCCTGCATTTAGGATGGAAGAATCCCATGCACTGCTACAGACTAAGGACCGAATGGCTAGGAAGCAGTTCTGCAGAAAAGGACTTAGGGGTTAGAGTGGACGAGAAGCTGAATATGAGTCAATAGTGTGCCCTTTTTGCCAAGAAGGTTAATGGCATTTTGGGCTGTATAAGTAGGGGCATTGCCAGCAGATCGAGGGACGTGATCATTCCCCTCTATTCGACACTGGAGTACTGTGTCCAGTTTTGGGCCCCACACTACAAGAAGGATGTGGAAAAATTGGAAAGAGTCCAGCGGAGGGCAACAAAAATTATTATGGGGCTCGAGCACATGACTTATGAGGAGAGGCTGAGGGAACTGGGATTGTTTAATCTTCAGAAGAGAAGAATGAGAGGGGATTTGATAGCTGCTTTCAACTACCTGAAAGCGGGTTCCAAAGAGGATGGATCTAGACTGTTCTCAGTGGTAGCAGATGACAGAACAAGGAGTAATGGTGTCAAGTTGCAGTGGGGGAGGTTTAGGTTGGATATTAAGAAAAACTTTTTCACTAGGAGGGTGGTGAAGCACTGGAATGGGTGGCCTAGGGAGGTGATGGAATCTCTTTCCTAAGAGGTTTTTAAGGTCAGGCTTGACAAAGCCCTGGCTGGGATGATTTAGTGGGGGATTGGTCCTGCTTTGAGCAGGGGGTTGGACTAGATGACCTCCTGAGGTCGCTTCCAACCCTGATATTCTATGATTCTATGCTTCTATGAAAAGGCAGAAGTGTTCAATAAATATTTCAGTTCTGTATTTTTTTGGGGGAGGGGGGGAATCACATGACTACAACATACTTTCCATTCCACTAGTATTTTGGGAGGATGTTTTATAGTAGCTACAAACGTTAGACATTTTAAATTGTCAGGTCTTCATAACTCTCATCCAAAAGTTTTAAAAGAGCTGGTTGATGAACCATTAAGGTTGATTTTTCAATAAATACCCAAACACTGGGGAAGTTCCAGAAGACTGGAAGACTGCTAACATTGTGCCAATATTTAAAAAGGGAAAATGGGATGACACAAGTAATTATAGGTCTGTCAGTGTGACTTTGACCTGGGCAAGGTAATGGAGTGGTTGATTAATAAAGAATTTAAAGGAAAGTATTATAATTAGAGCCAATCAACATGTTTTGTTTTGTTTTTTTTAATGAGATAAGTGTAATGGAAGCAGCACTTCCTCATGTTTCATCTGGGGAATTAGCTTGGAGAATTAGTCCACAGCCTTGCCACAGTCACTCACTCTGCGGCTCCTCTCTTGCTGGTCACAAACTGCAGCACCTCTCCTTCACGGCTCAGCCATCTAGTCAATTGCTAATCGTCCTTCCCTTCCCGGGTCTTACATGAGTCTCTCCACACACAGTTTCAGGCAGTCTCCATATTCACTGCACTGACCATGCCATTCCCACAGTGACTTGTAGGGGAACCCAGGCCTGTCCTCCCCACTGGGTTCCAATTCAAGGGCCATCGAACCAGCAGTTCATATGTGTTCTCTCAGCCCTTTCTGCTCCTTCCCTGGACTGCTTTCTACTCTTCTGTTACAGGCTCCTACTCCCCCCACACCCAGCTTGTATCAGGGAGCGAGACTACAGCTTCCTCACTGCAGCTGTCTCTCCATTGCCAACTCCCTGGCTTTATAGAAGCTCTGGTTGTTTCTGCCCAGGTGAGCTTGATGTTCAGTTAAAGCTCATTCTATACTAGCTCCCCTCCAGGTGCAGCTTATGGCTAACTGGCCTCCCTTGCTTCTATTCACCCTTCCATGGTTAGCATGAGGTGAGTGCCTGTCACAGGGTAGATGCATCTCAGTTGGGGTGTTGTGTTACATGTGACAAATAAGGGGGTACAGTTTAAGTAGCTAGAGTAGATGTGGCTTTCCTAGCTTATAAAGCAGGGCAGCCTGGCCTAGCAGCCAGAGTTCTTGGAACTGTCCTTCTTCTCAAGACAGTTTGGCTTAGCTGCCAGAGTCCCTGGGGTTGCCCTGGCTCTCAGGGCAGCATGGCTTAATGGCCAGAGTCCCTGAGCAGTGTCCACACCCTGCAGTGGGTGTGGGGCAGGGTAGGGGGACCCAGACCCACACCCTTTTCTGCCGGGTCCCGATCCAGGGCCTATGAAACTGATAGTCTGTGGTTTGGCTTGGTTTCCTATTTTAACAGTCATGTTCCCTGGGTCGCTTTGTACCCTTGGTTCCTGTTCTGTCAGTTCTCCTGGTGTTTCAGCCTTCTGGCTCACTCTCATCCTCCAGGGTCAGTGGGGGTTCCATTGTTGATCCCACTGGCTTGTCCTCTATGGTCTGTGACACCAGCAACTCCCTGACTGGAGCCTGTAAGTTGCATCTGCTCTCCTCCACCAGCCCAATATGAGTTGGGCCACTCCCTTTTATATCCTGTCTCGAGGTTGAGCATGCCCAACAGGGCTGAGAGGGCGTGGCCTCTTGCACAATGTACAGTTAACCCCCGCTGGGTCAGTGTGGGGTAGATACACCCAGTCACAGTGCTCCATTACAAGAAGTTTCATAAAGGTAATAATATTGATATAATATACTTAGACATCTGTAATGTATTTGACTTGGTATTGCCTGACATTTTGATTAAAAAAGAAAACTAGAACAGTACAAAGTTAATATGGCACATTATTAAATGGATTAAAAACTATCTAACTGACACATCTCAAAATATAACTGTAAATGGGGAATCATCGAGCAGGTGTGTTTGTTCCTGCAGGGATTGGCACTATGCTATATAACTTTTTTTTAATCAGTGACTTGGAAGAAAACATAAAATCGTCACTGACAAAGTTTGCAGATTACACAAAAATTGGGGGGGAGTAAATAATGAAAAGGACAGGTAATTGATTCAGAGCAATCTGGATCATTTGGTAAATTGGGCACAAGCAAACAATATGCATTTTAATACAGCTAAATGTAAATGTTCGCATTTAGGAACAAAGAATGTAGGCATGATACGATGGGGACCTCTATCTGGGAAACAGTGATGCTGAAAAATGTTTGGTGGAGATGGTGGATAATAAGCTGAACATGAGCATCCAATGTAATGCTGTAGCCAAAAGGGCTAATGAGATCCTTGGATGCATAAATAGGGGATTCTTGAGTAGCAGTAGAAAGATTATTTTACCTCTATGGCACTGGCATAACAGGTGCTGGTGTCCACAATTCAAGAAGAATGTTATTAAATTAGAGAGGATTTTGAGAAGAGCCACAAGAATGATCAAATGATTAGTAAACCTGCCTTATAATGTTTGAGATCCTTTAAGTTTATCTATTTAGTTTAACAAAGAGCAGGTTAAGGGGTACATGGGCAACAAATATTTAAGAATGGGTTTTCAATCTAGAAGAGAAAGGTATAACATAATCTAGTGGCAGGAAGCTGAAACTACATAAATTCCGACTGCAAATAAATTGTAAATATTTGACAGTGAGGGTAATTAACCACTTGGACATTTTACCAGCAGTCACGGTGTATTCTCCATCACTGACAATTTTTTAAATCAAGATTGGATGTTTTTTCTAAAAATATGCTCTAGCAATTATTTTGGGGAAATTCTATAGCCTGTGTTTATCCAAGACATCAGACTAGATTATCGAAATGGTCCCTTCTGGTCTTGGAATCTATTAATCCAGATAGTTATTAAGGAAATTCTGGGGAGGTGGGGTGTGTGTCTCATTTGTCTGGATGGGGATTTAAAGAAGAATTAACTGTAGTAGACGCTGAGTGCAGTCTAACCTGTCTGAGGATCTTTTGCATTGCACAGCACTTGCAGAAAAGGAGACTTAATGCTCAGGCCTGCCTGAATTAGTTCATGCTTAATTTATGGAACACATACTCTATGTGGTCAAAGTGAGAAGCACCAGGCAAAAATAGGAAAAAGAAATAGGCAGTGTGCTAAAAGTAAAGAGATTAAAAGCAAGGGGAATGGAAAAAGACATTTTTTCTATATAATAGGACTTGACCAAGTGGTATTTTAGATGGTGTTTCTAGAAGTGGAATTGTCTGTATGCACTTTTGAACACTTACTGAAGATAAACAGTACTTCTGTACAATTTGTAAGTGAATAAATTACACTAGGAATAACCTTGAGCTTTGTCACAATTCACCATTTCTCTTCCACCCAAAAATCAACCCACTTGCAAAGCCCACAAATCTGCTCCCACTTGGCATAGGGGCTATCATTTCATGAGATCTCAGTGATTTCATTCATTCTTTATATATCTGTGAGACAGCATTTGATTGCCGAACACATATTCAATCTAATTCTCCTTTGCTTTGCTTGCAATTTAATTGACAGAAGGCTGTGAGGAAGAAAAGTTTTTTATGAAGGTTGTTATATCCTAATGAAGCTTGTGAGTTTGGCGCAGTGAAGCTGAAAAAGGGTGCATTCAGATATGAAGAGATTAAAATAAAGTATTAGGATTTGAAGTTTTCAAGCTGCCTCAGAAAAAGATAATGTTCTGTCATCAAACACCATACTGCAAATGGCCATGGTTATTTCCAAGTCTCAGTGGAAAAATGATTGACCACAGGAACTCTGCAGTCTTTTCACTATGTGGACTAGTTCATAAGAGAAAGGTCTTCTTGTGATTCCCCTTCCCTTCTCAATACCCAGCCTTCACCATTGCATGGGTATAAAAATATTTCATACTAAGGACCACAAAGAAGGGTCCAGACCCAGGCTTGAGAATCTCAGATCTAGTGAAATATAATGAAGTTGGCCTGTTCAATATCTGGTAGTTTTCTCTTTGGAAAGTATAATGTATGTACACATCAAAGCATGTATTGGCCTACAATCACAAGGGTTGTATATCCCACTACTTATACCTGATTGTACATGTGCCAGAGAGGAGATTCACCTCAGAGAAGGAAGATAGGGGAACCATAGCCTGCCTTCCTTCCTTCCAACTTCTGTCTGGGGGAGCAGCTTTAAACTTCTACTAGGTCTATATAGTTGTAATGCCAGAAAAGGCTGTCCAGGAGATCAGTGATGGATTAAGATTAATCCAGGCTCCTAGGCCCAAACCTTGGTCATCCCTGTACAAGATTCCTGTGCACCTGTCTCTCATTGGCTCTTGCAACATCTAATTTTTGGACAGGAGCCCTAGTTTAGTCAGTTGGGTGTGGAATGGCAGTCAAACAGTCTTCTCTTCAACTCTCCTACTCCTATTCAAATTCCATGCTTAAATAATAAGAGTATAGCAGTAGGAATATACTATTGACCACCTGACCAGGATGGCGACAGTGACTGTGAAATGTTCAGGGAGATTAGAGAGACTACAAAAACAGAAAACCCAATAATAATGGGGAATTTCAACTCTTCCCATATTTACTGGGTACATGTCACCTGAGGATGGTATGAAGAGAGAAAATTTCTAGGCACTATTAATGATTGCTTCTTGGAGCAGCTATTCCTGGAATCCAAATGGGAGGAGGCAATTCTTGATTAAGTCCTAAATGAAGCACTGGATGTGGTCTACGAGGTGAATGTAGTTGAACCACTCAGTAACAGTGACCATAATGTAATAAAATTTATGCCACAATAGCTAACCAAAAGAATAAAAGAGATACTTAGGGGCAAAAGGATGTCCTTTAAAATTGGAAGTCAAATCCTAGTGAGGAAAATAGGAGCATAATCTCTGGAAAGTTGAGTGTAAAATTATAGTTAGGCAAGCCAAAAAAGAATTAAAAGAGCAACTAGCAAAAGACACAAAAACTAAGAGCATTTTTAAAAGTACATCAGAAACAGGAAGTCTTCCAAACAATCAGTGGGGGTACGGGATGATTGAGACACTCAAGGAGCACTCAAAGAAGACAAGGTTATTGCGGAGAAACTAAATTACTTAGTTGCATTGGTCTTCATCGCAGAGGATGTGAGGAAGATCCCCACATCTGAGCCTATCTTTTTAGGTGACAAATCTGAAGAACTGTCCCATATTGAGGTGTCAATAGAAGAGGTTTTGGAACAAACTGATAAATTAAAGACTAGTAGGTCACCAGGACTAGATGGTATTCACCCAAGAGTTCTGACAGAAATCAAATATGAAATTGCAGAACTACTAACTGTGGTATGTAACCTATTGCTTAAATCAGCTTCCATACCAGATGGCTGGAGGGTAGCTAAAGTAATGCCAATTAAAAAAAAAAAAAAAAAAAAACAACTCCAGAGGCAATACTGGCAGTTACGGGTCAGTAAGCTTAACTTCAGTACGAGGCCCATTGGTTGAAACTATAGTAAAGAACAGAACTATCAGATACAGAGATGAATACTATATTTTGGGAAAGAGTCAACACAACATTTGTAAAAGGAAATCATGTCTCAGCAACCTATTTGAATTCTCTGAGGGAGTCAACTAGCATGTGGACAAGGATGATCCAGTCAATATAGTGTACCTGGATTTTCAGAGAGCCCTTGACAAGATCCCACCAAAGGCTCTTCAGCAAACTAAGCAAACATGGGATAAGAGGGAAGGTCCTCTCACGGATCAGTAACTGGTTAACAGGTAGGAAACAAAGATTAGGAATAAACAGTCAGTTTTCACAGTGCAAAGAGGTGAATAACAGGGTCCCTCAAGGATCAATACTGGGACCAGTGTTATTCAACATATTCATAAATGACCTGGATAATGGCAAAACTGTAAGGTGGCAACATTTTCAGATGATACAAAATTACACAAAATAGTTAGTCCAAAGCTGACTGTGAAGAGTTCCCAAAGGTATTTCACAAAACTGGGTGACTGGCAACATAATAGCAGATGGAATTCAGTGTTGATAAAAGCAAAGTAATGCACAATGGAAAACTTAATCCCAACCATACATATGAAATGATGAATCTAAAATGGTGTTTGCCACTGAAGATAGAGATCTTGGAATCATTGTGGACAGTTCTCTGAAAACATCCACTCAATGTGCAGAAGCAGTGAAAAAAGCTAACAGAATGCTAGGGATCGTTAAGAAAGGGATAGATAATAAGACAGAAAATATCATAATGCCACTATATAAATCCACAGTATGCCCACACCTTAAATACTGCATGCAGTTCTGGTCACTTCATCTCAAAAGAGATATACTAGAATTGGGAAAAGTACAGGGAAGGGCACCAAAGTGATTAGGGCTATAGTACAGAATTCATATGAGGCGATATTAAAAACACTGTTCACCTTAGAAAAGAGACAAATAAGGGAGGGATGCATCTGAAGAAGTGGGGTTTTTAACCCACGAAAGCTTATACCCAAATAAACCTCATTGTTTTTTGGAGGGTATAATAGACATCTAGAAAATCATGCACTGTGTTGAGAAAGTGAATAAGAAAGTGTTATTTACCCCTCACATAACACAAGAACCAGGGGTCACCTGATGCTATTAATGGACAGCAAATTTAAAACAAACATAAGGAACTACTTCTTCACACTGTACACAATCAGCCTGTGGTAGTCATTGGTGGGAGTTGTTGTAAAGGCCAAAAACATAACTGGTTTCAAAAAAGAATTAGATAAGTTCATAGAGGATAGGTCCATCAATGGCTATTAGCTTAGATGGTCAGAAATGCAACCCTATGCTCTGGGTGTCCCTAAACCTCTAACTGGCCAAAGCTGGGACTGGACAACAGAGGATGAATCACTCCATAATTGCCCTGTTTTGTTTATTCCCTATGAAGCATCTGACACCTGTCACTGCTGGAAGACAGGATATTGGGCAAGATGGACCATTGATCTGACGAAGTATGCCATTCTTATATCCCTCCTAAGCTTTTGTGGCTGGGAAGAGTAGCAGCCTTGTAACTTGTGCTTCTTCTAAAGATCATTCTAATTAATGGGAGTTGAGAGCACTCAGCAGTTTGCA
The DNA here is from genome assembly GCF_027887155.1 of Malaclemys terrapin pileata. Lineage (NCBI taxonomy): Eukaryota > Metazoa > Chordata > Testudines > Emydidae > Malaclemys > Malaclemys terrapin. Next base: position 38,723,041 of record NC_071509.1, on the reverse strand, counting down.
GGATCAGGCTAGTTGAACTTTTCATTCCAGTTGATTGCAGGAAGGCCTGCCTGGGAAGACTGAGAAACTGAAAATAGAGACACTGGGGATAGCTAAATTATAGGATAGCTCAGCTATAGAGATTAAGAACCAACCTCAACTCTGAAATAAACATAGTTATGGTTCTTAAGCAGCAGGAACGAAATGAGTAATAACTCTTTATCAACAACTTGTATGTTCAAAGTACAGGGCAAACATTAATTTTCACAACACTACTACATGCTACGTAACTTATCAGCCCCATTTTATAGATGGAAATGATGAGGCAGAGTAGCTTTCTGACCTTTGCACATTCGATCAGTGATAGGCTGAAACTAATGATACAAAGGTTTGCATTTATTATCATTATGAGTGTCAATAGTTAAGGTTGCACTTAAAGCATAATTGAATTTAGTCTCCAAATTATGCAAAACTCTTCAGAGGACAAATGAACTTTTATGGAAAAATTACTTACTAACATCTGCAGGGAAAATATGTAATGAATCCCTTATTTAAATAAGGCTTATATAGTTGAAGTGAAATCCTGGTTTCATTGAAATCAGACCTTTGCCATTAACTTCAGTGGGGCCAGATTTCATCTTTACAGTTTGGGATATACAGTCTAGCAACCTTAACAAAGTCATTTTGTGGGAGATTTGCAAAGGATTCCTGAAAATGTGATTGCTGCTTTACAGACATAGGTCCTTGACCTGAAAACCTTACAAAACAATTAGACAATTTACATCAGGAAAGGGAGGGAAGGAGAAAAAGATGCCACACCATTTTCTTTTCCCCTTTTCCAATTTTTGTAGCACTTTAACCTTTACCTGTTTGCTTCCATTTAAGTATCTTAAAGTGAAACTGTAGAAGCAGCTTTCTCTCCAAATGACTTTTTAAAAAGGCAATATATTCTGACTGCATCCCCTTGCTTCATAGTTGCAGGAGTCTTAATGCAGTGCTTCCCATTTAAGCTACTTTATCTTCAGCTGATTATCATGCTCCCTGCACTATTATTTCAACAGCCTATGCTCCATACCCTTGCCTGCTTCAATGTAATGTTGCTTTCATTATACCTATCAGTATGTATGCCTTGGCAGGAGTTGTTCTTTTAGACCACCTGAGTAGGATTACTTCTAGATTAGGACAAAAAGAAGCTCAATTTTTAACCCCTTTGATACCAGTATTGAGATTTTTCTCATGTGTACACATTGAGAGAATGCAAGTGGAATTATTAAGCAAAAAAAGAGTGGGGGAACAGTGTGGAAAATTAGCATGTACTCTTCAGGTGCTCACAACACACACATTATCAGGGCATCTGAGTGCCACCCTTGTGCCATCACAAGAGTCTGGAACACTCAAGAAACTGCTTGTAGCACTTCCAAGTCCTTTTAGCATCGGCTGCATATGGTATATTTCCGGAAGAGAAAATGCAAAGCCCATGGTCAATTTGTAGAGCTTTTTGCTGGTGTAGGCAAACCACCTTTGCTGAGGTTATCAATTTTATTTCCACACAATTAAGAGGGTGAAGAGGAGAAAGGTACTTGTAATGCCTCAGAAGTCTGGGGTTTGGCAGAAAAGAAAAATCAGCTTTTTCTTAACTGCATGAGAACATCGCTCAGTCTACGTCTGGTCAGTGTCTGAAAATATCTAGTTCACAATGAGTATGCTTAGAGACTTAACACAAGCAGTCATACTAATATGCTAGTTACACCCCATAATAACATTATATAATCAAATTTGCATAGTCTCTCCTATTCAAGTAACCTTATTCAGACAAGTTAGCAAGGCCCTTCTCTATTACCACCTTCTCTATTATTACTGGAAATCATCTCCTATCTCTAGAGTCTCTTCTCTCCTCCTCCCTGTTAAACCTGTACACTTGTGCTACTGTGTTCTGTGAATCAAATTAAGTTATTTGTGGTCAGTGATTCCAAGATTCATGAATATTGTCAAAGAGTTCTTCCTTAGATCAAGGATGGCTTCTATTCTGGCTTAAGAATCTTTTGTCTAAATCATAAAGCAAAAGCAAAATGTTGACTTTCATGTAGCATGCAAAAATCCTATTTTATCAGATTTGTCTGTAGTTGTTAACCAGTAATTATCTTCCTAATTAAAATCCCACATAGGTATATGGTTTGTAAAGCTGATCCAGGTATGTTTTCATTCTTGCTGTCCTGCAGCCCTATTGGTCTGTAGCTAATGTTCTCTGCTATTTCTCTTTGTTAAATATTCCTTGCAATGGCAAACAGGGTTTTTTTAGTACATTGGTGCTTCTGTTTTAGTACAAAAGGATACTGTGACAGATTCCTGCTATCCTATTATTGCAGTAGAACCTCAGACTTATGAATACCAGAGTTACGAACAGACTGGTTAACTACACACCTCATTTGGAACAGGAAATATGTAATCAGGCAGCAGGAGAGACAAAAACAAACAAACAAACAAACAGTATACAACTGTGTTAAGTGTAAACTACTTAAACATAAAGGGAAAGTTTTAAAAAAAAGATTTGACCAGGTAAGGAAATTGTTTCTGTACTTGTTTCATTTAAATTAAGATGGTTAAAAGCAGCATTTTTCTTCTGAATAGTAAAGTGTGAAAGCTGTACTAAGTCAATATTAAGTTGTAAACTTTTGAAAGAACAACCATAACATTTTTTTCAGAGTTATGAACATTTCAGAATTACGAACAACCTCCATTCCCAAGACGTTCATAACTCTGGGTTTCTACCGTACTTAAGTTTTGTTGGAAACAAATGTATCTGAGAGCAAGGACAAATTTAAATTCGTAGTGTTTGTTTAGCCCAAGAGGAATACCTCTTTGTCGTTGTATTTGATGTATATGCACATACTGCAGCTGATTCCAGGTGGGAAATAAAGAAAAACGGGGCTTTAGTAAAGTAGTAGCAAAGAAGTAATACAAGCTAAGGGTATGGCATTTCCGCTGAGTCCACAGCAAATTATTTTCTGTCATACTATCATTAAACACACACAAATCCAAATTGGAAGCAGACTAAGTACAGAGAGAGAAGGAAGTGGCTCTATTTTTAATGTTTTTATTTTCCTCAACAGAATGTAATGTGAAATAACGTAGTAGTGATGTATATTTAAAGCATATATCCCATTGTTCCAAGGCTTATCTATTTTTGTAACCTATTTCTAGTTGCAGGAGATACATTACAGCAAAGTCAGCAACTATTAAAAAGCAACAACAATAAATGCAACAGTCATCTCTCTGAAATAGACACAGATGTAGTTCATCTCCAAACGTCCATCTATGTTTACCGTAAATTCATAATTGAGATTAAACTCCACAGATCCCCATATCCAGACTAGGAATGGCATATACATCCAACAAATAATTCAGAATATGGGGTTGCTGTTTATCTTGACACACTGACACAGAAATTTCAACCTCCTACCTCACGGAGTGGATCCAGACTGCACAGACATAGAAATGTCTAGGAAGCAGCAAGTTTTGAACACAGTCTAGATATGTAGGACAAAGGAAAGAAAGCAGTGAAAGGTAGTCACCAGGTAACAAAGAATATGGGGATGGTTCAAATGTGGCAGCATGAGAAATGTGGAGAAGGGATAGGAGGAAAAACTATGATTTTGATTTTTGGTCATTTCAAGTTTAAGTGGGAAACAAGGCATCCAGGAGAGGACATTAGAGAGACAGGCTGAGATGTGCTAGAGCTAGTCAAAAAATGTTCATGGAACATTTTCAAACTTTTTCATGAAAAATTTTTGGGCATATTTTTAAATTTCAAAATATCTTAATATCAAAATTTCAAAATATCACTTTATCAGCTAGTAAAAAAACAGCATTTTAATTAAGCATTTTTCAAAAGAAAAAATTAAATAGTTCTGACCAGCTGTATGTGGGTGCTCCTCTATTGGGGCGCCAACTGAGTTCCACAAACCCCTAGTGGCCCTGGGCTGTCCAGATGTGTCTGGCATCTCCATGAACATGGATGTTTGATAGACAATTCAGAGAGGGAAATTTTCTCTTTACATCAGTCTCAGAGATGTAGAAATACAGGCAGGGAATTGCTACCTCCATCACACTCCCTATCCTGATTGGGGGCTGAGGCAGAGTGCGTACCCCACCTAGGCAGAAAGCATGAGTCTGCAGAATATTCTAAGTCTACTTAGCAGACAAATAAGAGTTAATTTCCTCACGCAACAGGAGGAGCCTTTACCATGATTAATACTTTGTATTACTGCTAAAAGTGATAACATAGATTAACTTCTGAATTACCTTGTTAATATCACTGAATAAATCAGTGCTTCCCAGCACTTACTCAATTGCATCAAGGTTTTCTTTCTGTTTTACAACAGGTGGTGAATTAGTGTCAGAAAATAAAAGCATGTTATTTATGTATTTATCGTAATTCAATTTTTATTGAATTTTTTTTACATAATAAATCAGAGAGAGAAGTGCTTCGGAAGTCTACATGCAGAACATGGAGCCAGGAACTCTGGAGTGTCAATCCAAACTCTTCTACTGTTCCTTTGTGGCATTTGTCCTCTCTGCCTCAGTTTGTCTGTTACATGGAGATAATTTACCTATCACACAGGAATGTCGTTAAGATGAATTAGTTAGTGTTTATAAAGTGCTTTGAGGAGAAAGTATTTGCAGTGTGAAAGAGCTGCAAAAAGCCAATGGAATTTTGGGCTGTATGTGCAAAGGCATCATGGTCCTGATTCATCCTTGCTCTGGAGCTGAGATTGACAAAGGGACTGAGAGGGCAGACAATGAGCTGTGGTGATGTTGCTATCTGTTTCATTCTCTGGTGCAGATGAAAGTAGTTCTGAGGTCTCCCCTAACGTGTACTCCATGTACGGGGACCTGTATAGACTCCTACTAGGGTGGGGGTGGCCTGTAGCCAGCTATACACTTGTCTGGAGAGCGCCCTACAATGAGAGGAATTCCCCTGGAGGGTCCTTATAGCCTGTGCAAAGGGGCAGGAAGACACCAAAGAATTTGTTCTCATGTTAATAATCAGGGAGGTAAGTGTCCTTTTTTGTTATGCCCTGGTATGACTGTACCTGAAATATTGCATTCAGTGTTGGACACCACACAACAAGAAATATATTAACAAACTGGAAAGAGTTCAAATGATCAAGGAGTTGAATGGATTGATTTACAAAGAAAGATTAAAAGAACTAAATATATATAGCTTGGCTCAGATCGATTCAGGGCAGGATAAGGTAACACGCTACAAATATTTGAAAGATGTAAATATCAAGGAAAGGAATAATTTACTGTAGTACACTGAGGTAGAAGAAAGAGTAATGGAATGAAATTAAGAAAAAGAAAATATAAGCTGAATATCAGTAAATCCTTCTTGGCAGTGAAATATCTTGTGTTTAAGGCACTGGAGTAAGACTTAGGGTATGTCTACACAGGAGCTGGACATTGTAATTACCTGTTTGAGGAAACATACCTGTGCTAGCGCTGATCAAGCTAATGTTCTCAAAATTGACGTGTAGCTGTGGGAGCACAAGTGGCAGGTGGGCTGGCTGACCCTGAGTATGATCCTGTCCAAAAGCCTAGCTATGTACTAGAGGTGGCTAGCCCATCCCACTACTTGTGCTGCTGCTCCGCTGCTATTTTTAGTGCACTGGCTTGATCAGAACAAGTGTGAGGAGTATATCTGCTTGATCTGGACATCTGTCCAGCCCTGGTGTAGACACACCCAGAGATCTGGGTTTGGTTCCCTGCTCTGCCACACACTTCTTGTATGACCTTTCAGTGGGTGTGAGGTGTCTATGTGCTTTTGAAAATCCCATTGTTAGGGCCTAAGTCTACACCTGCCTCCTGGAGGGCAGCCCTTTGTGTCAACATGCTGTGTGACTTCAATGAAGGGGAGTGTGCCTGCAGGGATCCATTTGCAGGATCAGGACCTTAATCTCTCCATGCCTCAATTTTCCATCTGTAAAACAGAGATAATAGCAGCTCTCTAACACAGAGAGGTGTTTTGAGGATACGTTCATTAATAAATGGTGAAGCTGTCAGATGCAGTGGTGATGAGAATGGTGTAAGTACCTTGATAGAGAATAGAATAGATAGGTCAGTCTAATTTGTCTATCTTTTTAGGGATTCCCCACCCTTTAAATACAGTTTAAGAATACAAGGAACAATTCTTCATGGGCAGAGGATGAGTTTGATGATCTAACTGATCCTTTCCACCACTGACTTCAAAGATTGTATGAAAGGTTCTATATATGAAACTTCTTAGTATTATAATAGCCTCATGATGGGGGGAGGGGGGGCTGAGGGGTTGTTTGTTAATTATTTTATCATTATAGGAATGTCTAGTTCTCTGCAGTTGCAAAGACCCCAAATTTTCCAGCATTTTTAATTTAATGCCCACCCCATCCTAGACTCAGAGTAGAGAGGCTTTTTCTCGGCCAGCAGGAGAAAGAAAATCCTCAGGTCCCTGTAATGATTGCCTCTCCATTTCCCCTCCTCTTCCTATAGGCATGTGGAGGGGAGAAGGTGGGACTCCTTGGATCAGTGGTTTAATCTAAAAGACGCGCATTATATTCGAATACACTCTGCTGTTTTGATACACTTTCTCAATGTGCATTTTCCATACCATGAAGTTCTGAGTGGTAACACCATTTCCATCTAAATCCTTATGTCTGAGATTAGAATATACATGTATCCCTAAATACTGAATAACTCTTCCCCAGTTCTTTTCATCAGATGTTAATCTTTCATGCATTTTCATTTGAAAATACAGAAAAAGGAAAGATTAGAAGTGTCTGCATATCTTTTCAATATTGACTACAGAAGGCTAAAATGCAAGAGCAAATAGTCATGGATGATGGTGAACATCAGATCTATCCCTAAAGAAATCCTAACACATCAGTAAAAATAAACCAATATTAAGTGAAAACACTTTGGAATAGCCACAGGTTAGAAACAATATAAATATTAGATATTGAATGGGCCAGGTCCCCAACTAGCATAAATTAGTATAACTGCAATGAAATCTATTGTACTACAAATATTTAGACCAGCTAAGGATCTTGCCATCTGTATCTATGACAAACTGAGTGTTATTTATAACTCAGTTATATAGGTTTATATATTCACTATACACTCGATAAAGTTAAAATCACTACAGGGTTTTGTGGATTCAAACATTTGTACATTTTAGTAGATGTAGAAAAGAAAACAACCATTGTTTTATGTTTGTTCCCACAAACATTGGCGTGTTCTCTTCCAGATATCTGCAATCAATAACTGTTCTGGGATTTTGCCAGGGGTTCTCAATATCAATTGTTGCTTTAATCTGGCTCAAGATATGAATTATTTCCTAGGTTTGAGCAGCCTCTAAATTATTGTTCCATTAAGGTCGTAAAGTTAATCCCTTGAACATACTTTTACAACCAACAAATACGCTATACTGTGAATCATTTAGAGTATTACCAGAAGCGCTTTCTATTGATACAGCACTAAAAGAGATATTCCATCAAATATATATAAATATAAAGAAATATTCCTCTAACATATTCTGAAACTGTTTAAAACAAACTCACTGTATATTACTGAAATGCATTGTATGTGATAGTTTTGATACAGCTGTTTATGAGTTACATTCCTTGCAAACAAGCCCTATGTTACCACAGGCTAGGAATGTATCTTAACTAAATTTGAATGAATATGGTGCCCCGAGACACACTTTACTCCAATTTTATTTTTTATATTGTGCTATTGTGCCACATTAAAACTGATTTTTTTTCTGGAAAGACACACTTTTTCTAGCAACTAAATCAAACTCTAGATAAAGCAAGAATTGTTTGTGTGACTATCTATAAAGTTATATCCCACAGGTATTGTGTCTGAAACATATGTTATATATATATTTATATTCACATTACTAAAACCAATCCCTTTGCCAGCCAGTGAAATACTATAGTCACATTTTTCACACTTATGATGTCATTGAGAGACTTTAAAAGAATGTCAATATTAGAGCAGTTATCCAATACAACAGTGGTATAACACTAATTTAAAGTAAATAAAATGCTGTGATGGAGTTTAAATACCTCACACAGACACTGATAGGGCAAAAGGGAGCTGGAGAGCTCAATTAGGACACGTGGTGGCAACTGTAGTGTGTGTGTGTATAAGGCTAATGAATGAGACCCAGCCCAGGAGGATCTGGGCTTCAGGACAGAAGGAGGGTTGAAAGCCTTGAGAGTGGGGAAAGGAAGAGTAGGTCTTGGGATCATCTCCCAGAGGCACACTGGCAAAAGGCCAGGCAAGACCCTGAGAAGGCACTCAGGGGGAATGATATCCTATGATGAGTCTTGATTAAAGGGCAGGGACTGGACCTCCTTGGCAGGGCTGGATTAATGCAGGGGCTTTAGGGGCTGCAGTCCAGGGCCTCGGGCTAAGGGGGACCCCACAAAAATAAATCCATAATTATATACAATCAGTGGTCACCAACCTGTTGATCGTGATTGACTGGTCAATCCTGGAGCCTCTGCCAGTTGATCGCGATCTCTGGGCCTCTAAGAGTCCAGCGGCACAGCAGGACTCAGGCAGGCTGCCTGCATGCCATGTCCCCATGCTGATCCCGGAAGCGGCCGGCTGCTGGCATGTCTCTTCAGTCCCTGTCAGGACGCTGGAGAGGAGGCTCCGCACACTGCCCCCAACCCCAGCATCATCCCCACTGCTCCCATTGGCCAGTTTCTGGCCAATGGGAGCTGAAGGGGGCAGAGCTTGTGGGCACGGGCACACTGTCCCCCTCCCTGCAGGGCACACAGAGACATGCCAGCAGCCAGCCACTTCTGGGCATGGCGTGTGGCTATGGTGGCATGCAGGCAGTCTGCCTGAGCCCTGCTGTGCCGCTGGCCAGGAGCCATCTGTGGTAAGTTCCTCCTTGCCAGAGCCTGCACCTAATACCCCCTCCTGCACCCCAACCCCCTGCCCCAGGTCAGAATCTCCTCCTGCACCAAAATCCCTCCCAGAGCCTGCACCCCTCACCCTCTCCTGCACCCCAACACTCTGCCCCAGCTTGGAGCCCCCTCCTGCACCAAACTCCCTCACAGAAACTAATATAACAGCTGTTCTAAAGGTAAGAAGTAGGCTATTTTGAATTAACTTAACTATATTCTACATGTTTTAAGACTCAAATGTAATCACAGAATGGATTTATGTTAATTAAAAGGCAAGTTTAGTATAGCATCAATAGCCTTGATGCTATAATTGTGATCATTTTGTTTAAATTAGGAAAAAGACTTGTATACAGGGTCCCCACAAAATCTAATAGCCCCAGGCCCACAGGATAGTTAATACAGCCCTGCTCCTTGGAGACATTGCTTTCTGCCAGGGTTGGAAAGGCTTCAAAAGAAAGCCTAGAAACAGGCTAAGGTATGAAGTGTTATGAGGAGAAATAGCCAACAAGACTCTGAGGAAGCAGACTGTAGTTGTTCTCTACAGAGTCTCTGGATTGGAACCCTGAGTAGAGGGAGGGCCTGGGTTCTCCTACTGACCACCATGGAAGGTGGCATGAAACCATCTGATTTAAGGAGTAAGGACTATTGAAAGCTCAGAGACAAGGGGTGTAAGGACAGAGCAGGATATGTGTGTGTGTGTGTGTGTGTAATGGTACAGCATTTTCCCTGCTGGCATAATAGATGGTTGGATAGGCCAAATTTGTGTGAGTGGCATTGTGAGCTGATGCATGGGGTCACAACGCCGCTCAGATTTGATTGTTTAGCACTCCCCCCACATACATACACTTTTTTGTTCCTTCCAATGCCGATGGTTTGTACTGTAAAGTGGCTGCCATTAAAAATGTGAAGACTCAACCAACAGTTAATACAGTTTTCCCTTTCCTTAGAAGGGGAGATATCCATGGTGATAAGGTGTTAATGGTTAGCAAATGTCAACTTTTTGTTGGCTTGTGTTTTCCTTGTGCATGTTTAGACTATAAGCTTATTGGGGCAGTGACCTGGTATTTGTTACACAACACTGTGTACACCAAAAGTACCATATCAATAAATCACATAAATACATTATATACTATAATAAAAAAATAAATGGAAAGCATCTGCAACTGTAGAATAGGGAAATATGTTTTTTTTTAATTTAGATATAGTTTGATCATCTGATGCGTGCTCCAAAGCCCACTGAAATCAATTAAATCTTCCCGTAGACTTCAGTTGGCTTTGGATTAGGTCCACATTGCAACAGATTTCCCAACATTCTCCAGATTTGTGCACATTAATTAACAGGTTCATCCATTTTATCTCACAAGATACCCATTTTATGGTTTTCCAGCTTCTTATTTTTGAGCTAGTTATAGAAGTACTGAAAGTGCCTGAGGCGAAAAAGGATTCATGATTTTTATGTAAGAAACAATGTTTCATTTGACACAAAATTACTTTATGAATGCACTTTGAACTATTTATGTGATGGCTATGCTGCCCAAAGAGTCTTGAACTGCTGGCCCTAAAGAGTGAGGACTTTTGTTTTCCCAACAAAACAGGTACAATATGCATTGAGGCAGTGCAAGATTCCTTAGTCTTCCTCCCAATGTGACATCACTTCTGTTTCCATGGTTGAATGAGTTTAGTTTCAGTACCCTAAAGTTCTTAGGCCTTGGCTACACTTGCGAGTTACAGAGCTGTAAAGCAGCCCCCAGCACTGTAACTCACTCCCCGTCCACACTGGCAAGACATTTGCAGCACTGTATCTCCGTGGCTGCAGCACTGCATGTACTTCACCTCCCTGAGAGGAATAGCGTGTATTGCAGCGCAGCGCTGCAGCGGTGCCAGTGTGGCCGCCCAATGCGCTGTGACTGGCCTCCAGAATTATTCGGCAGTATCCCACAATGCCTGTTCTAGCCACTCTGGTCATCAGTTCAAACTCTACTGCCCTGGCCTCAGGTAACCAACCATGTGACCCTCCCTTAAAATTTCCCGGGAATTTTAAAAATCCCCTTCCTGTTTGCTCAGCCAGGCGTGGCATGGAGTGCTATCAGCGAATCTTTCCAGGTGACCATACATCCACGTGCCAAGCGAGCCCCAGCATGTAGCAATGGCGAGTTGCTGGACCTCATCAGTGTTTGGGGGGAGGAAGCTGTCCAGTCCCAGCAGCGCTCCAGCCGTAGGAATTACGATACCTTCGGGAAGGTATCAAAGGACATGATGGAAAGGGGCCATGACCGGGACGCCCTGCAGTGCAGGATTAAAGTGAAGGAACTGTGGAGTGCCTACCGCAAAGCCTGCGATGCAAACGGCCGCTCGGGTGCTCCCCCCGCGACCTGCCGATTCTACAAAGAGCTGGATGCGATACTTGGGGTTAACCCCACCTCCACTCCGAGCACCACCATGGACACTTCAGAGCCGAGGTGGGAGGAGGAGGAGGAAAACGGGAGTGAGGGTGGTGGGGCAGTTGGAGACACCCCAGAATCCCTGGAGGCATGCAGCCAGGAGCTCTTCTCGAGCCAGGAGGAAGGTAGCCAGTTGTAGCGGTGGAGGACAAAGAGAAGAGCAGGTTCCCGGTAAGCGGGTTTTTTTTTGGGAAGGAATTTTTTCGGCGCGGGCTCTTTGGGAGAGGAGGGTTAGGCATACGTGCCTAGATGCGGAATAGTGCATTGATGTGGTTTATCACATCGCAGTAATCGGCCTCAGTAATCTCTTTGAATGTCTCATCCAGAACATGTGCAATGCACTTACACAGGTTTATCGGTAGAGCCACTGTGGTCCTTGTCCCAGCCAGGCTAACGTGTCAACGCCACTGTGCCACGAGGGGCGGGGGGACCATTGCTGCACACAGGCAAGCTGCATATGGGCCAGAGCAGAAGCCGCATTGCAGTAGAAGACCCTCCCTTGCTTCCCAGGTCACCCTCAGCCACGAGATATCGTCCAGGACGAACTCCTGTGGAAAATGTTGGGACAGTGTTCAGTGTAGGTGCCCCCTGCAGCCGTTGGCTCTCCCCAAGGCACAGAAACCCAGAGGACAGTACAGCCCTGAAACAATCAGTCCCCCTTACTCACCATTTTGAGGCTCCCGTGGGTTATGTGTGCACTGTTTGGGACGGAAAAATTATGTTATTGTGTAGACCCTGTGTGTGCCCTCCTTAAGTGTGGGGGAAACCATTACCCTGTCCACTATAAACAATGCGGCCTCTGTTAAAAGTTGCATTTTGCCTATACAGCTGCAACAACCTTGAGACCTCAGCGGTCCCTCTTATCGCCTGCTCAGAGACTGCAAAGACTCAGAAAGAGACCGCGAAAAACCAAAGAAGACATGCTGCAAGAAGTGATGTGGCAATCTATTAAAGAGAGAGAAAGCAGGATCCACCAGGAAAATGCAGTGCACCAGCGGCAAAGCATGGAGCACTGGCAGCAAAGCACGGATTGGCTAATAAACATCCTGGAGCGCCAAGCATATGCTATCCAGGAGCTCGTAGCCATGCAGAAGGAGCAGTACCGCAAACGCCTCTCCCCCCACAGCCCTTGTTCCAAAACTCTTTCCCTCGTGCCCCACTGTTACTTCCAACCCACTTTCCCCAACTTCCGGGTTCTTCATGCCACCAGCTGCCTCCAACACCAGTATCTTCACCACCCAGCCCTGAAAACCACAACCCTTACCCTCTGCACTCAACCCCCATCACCATGCAGCATAACTATCCTGAAGTGCAGCACTCACTGCACAGCACAGCAGTCATCTGAATCTGTGGTTGTACCGTTCCCCACTCCACCCCCTTGCCCTTTCTGATTACCAAGCAGTTGTGTTTCTTTTCAATAAATAAACTTTCTTTTCAATAAATAGATTTTCTGGCTTTGAAAACATTCTTTATTAATGTATAAAGTAAAAGATTTCTTAGCCCAGGAAATAAACAGGCACTGCAAGTCTGCTTAGCAAACACTGATTCCTAAAGATTGGAACTACTGCACTTCACTCCCGTGCAGGGCACCAGATATCACTGCTGGTTTTTAGCCTCAAAGTGCTCCCTCAAGGCATCCCTAATCCTTGCAGCCCCACGCTGGGCCCCTCTAATAGCCCTGCTTTCTGGCTGTGCAAATTCAGCCTCCAGGTGTTCAACCTTGGAGGTCCATGCCTGAGTGAAGCTTTCACCCTTCCCTTCACAAATATTATGGAGGGTACAGCACGCAGATATAACCGCAGGGATGCTGTGTTCGGCCAAGTCCAGCTTCACATACAGAGATCACCAGCCAATGGCCAAAGGCACACTCCACAGTCATTCAGCACCGGCTCAGCCTGTAGTTGAACCCGTTCCTTGCTGCTGTCAAAGCTCCCTATGTAGGGTTTCATGAGCCACGGCATTAACGGGTAAGCAGGGTCTCCAAGGATCACATTGGGCATTTCAACTTCCCCTACTATGATCTTCCGCTCTGGGAAAAAAGTCCCGGCCTGCAGCTTCCTGAACAGCCAAGTGTTCCGAAAGATGTGTGCGTCATGCACCTTTCTTGGCCAGCCTGTGGTAATGTCAGTGAAATGCCCACGGTGATCTACAAGCACCTAGAGAACCATAGAGAAATACCCCTTCCGATTAACATATTCGGATGCTAGGTGTGGTGGTGCCAGAATAGGAATGTGCGTCCCATCTCTCGCCCCTCCACAGTTAGGGAAACCCATTTGTGCAAAGCCATCCACTATGTCCTGCACGTTACCCAGAGTTACGGTTCTTCTGAGTAGGATGCAATTAATGGCCCTGCAAACTTGCTCAACACGATTCCAATGGTCAACTTTCCCACTCCAAACTGGTTTGTGACCGACCGGTAGCTGTCTGGAGTTGCCAGCTTCCAGACTGCAATAGCTACCCGCTTCTCCACTGGCAGGGCAGCTCTCAATCTCGTGTGCTTGCGCCGCAGGGTGGGGGCGAGCTCCTCACACAGTCCCATGAAAGTGGCTTTTCTCATCTGAAAGTTCTGCAGCCACTGCTCATCATCCCAGACTTCCATGATGATGTGATCCCACCACTCAGTGCTTGTTTCCCAAGCCCAAAAGCGGCGTTCCATGGTGCTGAGCATATCCATGAATGCCACAAGCAATTTTGTGTCATACTCATTACGCGGCTCGATAGCATCGTCGGACTTCTCACTCTCATTGTCACTTTGGATCTTAAGGAATTGTTCGACAGCCAAACGTGACGTGTGGCGAGACTCGTAAGCATACGCCTCAGCAGTTCGGACTCCATTTCCCGCAGACAAATTGCGCTTCACAGAAATCGTTGAAAGACGGCGCCAAAGGTGGACGGAAACAAAGGGATTTCTGGGATGCGAAGCAATGCATGGCGTTGGGACAGGACCCAGAATCCCCTGCACCCATGCCCCCTTCCCACAACCCGTGGCGCTAGAATGGGAAGAGGTGCTCTGTGGGATAGCTGCCCATAATGCACCGCTCCCCATGGCGCTGCAATTGCCTCAAATGTGGCCACGACAGTGCGCTGGCAGCTGTCAATGTGGACAGACTGCAACGCTTTCCCTCCTTAGCTGTACGAAGACAGGTTTAACTCACAGCACTGTACAGCTGCAAGTGTAGCCAGCGCCTTAGTCTCTCCGCTGAGACTGCTAGTAAATGCAGAACGTGGATTTATAGAGTATTAAATGCAAAAAACTCATGTTAGTTTAGCATTTCTTTTTTATTTTTGTAAAAAATCACCACCTCTTGACATAAGTGCACAATTTCTTTGACGAATATACAAAAATAGTTTGCAAATGTCAAATATTAATGAACTCAGATCCAAATCTCCAGCTGTAGACATAAATATAACACACCATCAACACTTTATACCGTGCAGCCTCAAGTCAACAGAGAAAGTGCACATCATGACCCAGTGATCAGTAAATTCAGGTACTATTGGACCAAAAGGGGAAGTAAATTCCAGAGTTTAAGTCCCTCCAATGAAACAGCCCTGTCCCTGGACATTCAAATCTAGCAACTAAAAGTGAAAGTTCACTAATAATTCCAATTGACCACAGCCTGATAATTCCAATTCACCACAGATAACCATTATGTTGATCAGTTCCACAGGGAAAGACTAAACAGTGGAGACAAAGAAGTCCCTTTTTCTCCTGCATGAAAACTGTACTACCTGACTTCAAAATTTCTCTGTGCTGCAATCTATTGGTCTTGGAATAGGATAACAGCAACCGACACTTTAACCGCTGTCCCATATAAGAACATAGAAAATGTTGTATTGTATCAGCGCAGTGGTTCATTTAGTGCAATGTTCAGCCTCCATCAGTACCAGTACAGGAAAATGCAAGACACACTTCAACTCTATGACTCAGTTGCACATACACCACACAAAGGGGATTGCTCAACTCTATGACTCAGCAAGGCCCACCAGGAAATGTCTGGGCCAGCATCTTTCCTGGCACATGAATTGAGAGTATAAAATAAGGGACAGTGGCATGATGAGGCCACCTATTTCCTCTCCCACCTACTACAAAGGCAACAAGAACACTGGGAAGACAAAGACTTTGAACTGAGGAGATTGCTTCCAGGCTGAGAAGGGAATTCAGCCTGTGTATTAAGAACTGTAACCTACCTACATCATCCAGTGGAGTGAGAAAAGCTGTTTGATTCAAATCTTACTGTGTCTGATAAAATTTAGGATTTAGAATGTGTGTTTATTTTTTATTTCTTAGGTAACTATCTCTGACCTTTATGCCCACCACTTATAATCACTTAAATCTATCTTTCTGTAGTTAATAAACTTATTTTAATGGTTTATTCTTACCAGCAAGTTTGTCTATAAAGTGCTTGGGGCACCTGCTCAGATTACAAAGGCTGGTACATATCCACTATCCTTTGGTGTAGTGGTGAACTAATTAATGAGCTTGCAATGTTCAAAAGAAGATCTTGATCAGTGTAAGATAGTACATTTCTGGGGCGCAAAGGTAGGGGCTGGAGGAATTATCTGGTGTCTCCCTCTGTGTAGTTCATGAGTGGCTTAGAGAGCATTCAAGCAATTTAGCTGGGTATGTCTCTGTATGCTGGTGGCTGAGTGATAGCATCTGGAGTGCTGCTTGACACTAGCAAAGCATCATGAGAGACAGCCTCGGCTGGAGAGTTAAGGGGGCACAGTGGTATCCCAGTTCCAGGTTGTACCCAGGGGTCCTGTCACAGTGTGATACTGCATGGGATTAAAGAGGCAGTAGATGCAAAGCTTAGGAAAGAACAGGCTGAATTCAAGGCCAAGAGATCCTATGTAGATAAAACATTCATACTAAGGACCATCATAGAAGAATGTATAGAATGGCAGCCTCCCTTTATCAATTTTGTTGATTTTTCAAAATGCATTTGATAGACTGCATAGGCATACATTGTTAAAAAGTTTTCAGCATTATGGAATTACAGCTGAAGTTATGAACATCATCAAGGTTGTGTACAGTGATGCAAAATGCACTGTAAGAGTGAACAACCAGGTAACAGAGTGATTCAGTGTGGACACTAGTGTGAAATAGGGCTGAAATCTCTCTCTGCTGTTGTTTGGCATTGCAATAGACTAGATAATGAAGAGGCAAATTAGCAATACAAACACTGGGATAGCATGGCTGGATGGCAAATGCCTAGAAGACCTACACTTTGCTGCTAATATTGCACAATTCTGTGATTTGCAAAAACAGCAGGCCAAACAGGGCTCAAAATCAATTACACCTAAATAAATAAATAAACAAAAAGTGAGGAGGAGTGACATCATCTTAGAAGGAAAAAAACATCAATAAATTAGATCAGTTCATTTATCTGGGCATAAGAATGGCCATACTGGCTCAGACCAATGGTACATCTGGCCCAGTATACTGTCTTTCCAATAACGGCCAGTGCCAGATGCTTCAGAGAAAACGAACAGCACAGGACAATTTTCTGTGATCCATCTCCTGTTCTCCAGAACCAGCTTGGAGGTTTAGGGATACGTAGAATATGGGGTTGCATCCCTGACCATCTTGGCTTATAGCCATTGATGGATCTATCCTCCATAAACTTAGCTAATTCTTTTTTGAACCCAGTTCTACTTTTGATCTTTGCAACATCCCTTGGTGCTCCTTTAGCACATCAGTTGTCCAGTGGCCCCACTGACTGGCAGTTTCCCCGCTTCTGATGTATTTAATTTTTTTGCTGTTAGTTTTTGTGTCTTTATTTAGTTACTCTTCAATTATTTCTTAGTCTTCCTTATTATACTTTTACATTAGACTTGCCAGCATTTATGCTCCTTCTATTTTCCTCATTAGGATTTGACTTTCAGATTTAAAGAATGCCTTTTTGCCTCTAACTGCCTCTTTTACTCTTTTATTGTTCAGCTATGGTGGTATTTTTATGGTTACTATTATTGTTATTCTTTCTGTTGTTTTTTTTTATATTTGGGGTAAATAGGGTTTGAGTCTCTAGTATGGTTTTTCTTTTAAATAGTTTCCATGCAGCTTGCAGGCATTTCACCCCTGTGACTGTTCCTTTTAATTTCCATTTTATTAGCTTCCTCATTTTTGTGCAGTTCCCATTTTTGAAGTGAAATGCTATGGTGGTGAGTTTTGTTGGCATTTCTTCAGCTACAAGGATGTCAAATTTCATTATGTTATGATCAGTATTATTGAATTTGGACTACTCATCTGTTTAAAGAAGGTAATGATTATAAAACATGGTGTGTACATTGTACCAGAAGTTTTAATAGCTAGCATCACACTAGAAGTTTTGTGCAAGTTCTGCTATCTAGGACCAACTGCATTGGATAACATATCTCTGGATGATAATTCTTGAATTGGAAAGGCAGCCACTGCATTCGGCTAATTGACCAAGTGTGTGGGATAACAGGAAACTGACATTGAACACCAGTATACAGGTTTATCAGATGTGTGTTTTGAGCACACTGGTGTATTATGGCAAGACCGAGACTGCCTATAGCAGTCATGAGATAAAGCTAAACACCTTCCACATCTACTATCTTCACTGTAATCTAAAACCCAAGTGAGAAACCAAAGTCCTTGACATCAAAGTACTTGAAAAAATGAAATTACCAAATCTAATCACTATTTATCAAACACAGATGTCTTTGTTGGCTTGGTCACCTGCACTGGATGGACTATGGACACGTTCCAAAAGATTTCCTGTATGGAGAACTTGTGGATGCTCTGAGGCTACTGGACCAACCTTCAAGGATGTTTGGAAGAGGGACTTGAAAACTTGCAACATCAACAAGGAGCTATCAACAGACAAACTGGAGGGATTCACTGGACCAGGGATTCAAAGAGGCTGAGGAGATGTGGGTGAGAGACAGGAAAGTGAAGAGAGCAAAGAGGAAAGAGGAGCAGCAGGTCTCAAGTGCTAGTAGTGTGCAGCTTCATCTTCTGTCCCTGTGCTTTTCACCTACGTTAACCATGGCAAGGACTGTTGCTTGAGAATTGGACTTTTAGCCACTTGTGATGCTGCAGCAGGACATGCGGTAACTGAACTATTTTGGCACTTACACAATCATCTTTTGAGACAGACAGGTGCCATACTATAATGTATGCACACAACAGTGCAGAATTTAGGTTGAACTATTTCTTAACTATTGAGTGCTTGACTTTGCAACCTTAACATTCTTTTAACATACAGGTTGAAAAATCAAAAGTTAGAAAATGCCAGCCTTAATGCCTGTGCATATGCACTTATCATAGTCTTTAATTACATGATCATATGGCTTGTAGTGTTTTTTCCACAGAGGACCCATATCTCATTCAGTGCACAGCAAACATTTTTAAAATCATCATTACTTTAAAAATACTAAATCCATCTTTCCTTCCTATAACTATGCCTAGCTTGATGTTGATAACTGGCATCTGCCATTTTTCAGTTATAAGAAGTTAAAACAAAAAGTGAGACTTTTTTTTAGATCACCCTCCCATAACTCCAAAATAGCTACACAGATTTAGCTCACCCTCTTCCCTCCTTTCCCATTAACTCCCTCCCCAACCTTAAGGTTAAAAACAAGCATGGAAATATTTAAACAAAAAAAATGTTTTGAGTAAGTTATAAACAACTGAAAAATGGGAATTAGTATGAAACCCCCTTCTCAACTTTACAGTATTTGCTATGTGAGAAATATATAATTATATATATTTATATCTATAATAGATGTACTGTAGCAATATTATCAACTCTCTGAAAATATCTACTGAAAAATTCTTCTAAAATGAATAAAATAGAGTCAACATTAAATGAATATTTAGGTGTGAGGACATGCAGATTAATAAGCAAAGAGATTAAAGTAAATTAAATATATCATTTTAATGGTTGAATAAATAGAAATGTGGATATAAGATGATAATCAAAAAAGACTGCCTGAAAGAACCAATTTATTAAACCTTAACTGACTTGTTTTAAGTTAATCTGCCTATAATTAGTGTAAAACTATGCAACGTAGTGAAGATGAAAAGTACCCATACATATCGCCTCAATAAGCTCTATTGATACAGAATCTATATTCTGACACTGACAGACATTTTCTCCCTTCTGCCTAATGATATGAGTGGGAGAATTGTTTTGGTATTGGTTATTAGACATAATTTGTTGCTTAGTCTGCATGATTTATAACATTATTCTTTGATTTGTTCATCATTTTAGACTCTAACAGCTTCAGATGTGTTTTTAAAGGAAGCTGATATATACAATCATTATTCTTTGTAGCACATTCTGCCAGTAAAGCATTTCTGGCTCTGTTGGTTTTAGGAAAGAGTCCTTTCTTCTTTTATTTTATATTTAAGAATTATAAACACAGAGCCCATCAGAGAATTAACTCAGGAGTTTGATACATATTAAAGATTGTTTTTTTCTGATTCTGCACACTGGTGCAATGCCTGTCCCCATGTTTGGCAAGACCCAGGGTAATGCTGTGACACAAAACAGTCAGGTAAGGAGGAGGACTCTTATTGTTGGCCTATGATCTTTCTACCTCACCCTGCAGTACTCAGGACTAGGAGAAGACTTGCACCAGTGGTGTCCTTTCTCACAGTTTGGTTCAAAATAAGTTCTTAGAGAGGCTGACTAATTGGATCACTCCTTGGAAATGTGACAGTCTGTTAACATCCTATTCACATGCATTTTCCCGCCTCCTCTCTTCTCTATACACAATCTACTCAATGGATCCATACAATATCCATACAGCAGGGAGAGAGAGAGAGAAATCCCATAATGTGAGAGGCATCTACCTGCACCTTGAAAGAGAATCACCAGGTATCTGAAACCTCCCCATAGCACTTATTACTATTTGTAGTGTAGTAGTGTGATGACCATCATTTTGATTAATACGCCAAGGACTGAACCGGGGAACCTCCTGTGTTAAAAGCCTTCTGAATCCTGAGCTGAAGAGCCAGACTTTCAAGCCCAGGTCTTTAGCTGAAGCTCAGAGCTATAATGTATATCCTCTGTGGACTGGGCACAGAGGGGCATGAGTAACATGCACTGACTAGTTGCTTCAGTGGTGCCCAGAAGTTCCAGTCAGGATCCGGGAACAGTCCCTGCTCCACAAAGTTTAAAATCTAATATAAAACAAGATGAGTGCAACAAACAGGAGGGAGAATGCAGGAGGGAGGCCAAGGGTAACAGTGGTAAAGATAGGTGGTCACATAGACTAATAGTGTTTATGTCCTGATGTTTCTAAGACATTGTTTCATATTTATAAATAACTAAGTATGGGTATGTCTTTGCTGCAGGGTTAACATAGGTGACTGACAGCCAGGTTAGCTTAGCCCAGGTTTGTGAGCAGCCACACTGCATAGTTATACCCTGGGTACTGTGTGCTTACTGGTGCTGCACTCACATGTGTGCGTCATTAGGACTTCTGTGGGCAGATCTCTTGGTTCTTTGTGCTGCAGCAAGCTGAGCTCCTCAGTGATTCTTTCACAGTGAATTGTGGGAGAATCTGTCTGCTTTCTGGACACAAAGAGGGAAATTGTGGGAAGGCACTGGAGGACTACCAGTACTTGGATGGTTTAGCCTGCATTCTCACTGAAAAGTGAGCAGGTTACCAGCCAGAATGAAAGTAACACCCAATCTTCATTCAACAGACACTGAAGAGAGAGCTATCCGGGTCAGGATTGCCAGGCATCTGGTTTTCAACCAGACCGTCCGGTTGAAAAGGGACTCTGGTAGCTCTGGTCAGCTCTGCTGACCAGCCTGTTAAAAGTCTGATCTGTGGTGCAGTGGGGCTAAGGCAAGCTCCCTGCTTGCCCTGGCTCTACAGAAGCTACAAAGTACGTGACTGTCCAATAGCAACAAGCAGGAAAAAAGCTTCTTTGAAATAAAATTAAGATGTCATAATACATCACACAGAGGCAGGCTTTGGGCACCTTTGGGCTGGCAGCCACAGGCATCCTGATTTGGGGACCCTGATCCTGCAACTAGATCTAATCAGGTGGCCATGCTATACCTGCACTAGTCCAGTTGCAGGATCTGGCCCTGAATGTATATAAATTCTCAGCATGTGATTCCCCCACCCCTTTCTGATGTAAGTTTCTGGTTCGCTTTCCCTTGAGAACATATCCTTGAAGATGTTAAGGTAGAAAAGAGCAAATAGATGTACTCCACTTTCTGCAGTCAGTGGCTTGGGAACACTTAGGCACCAAGTTTGCAAGGTATTTTGCACAGGTGAACCCCCCCAATCACATGAACCCCACATGATTTTTTCTGGATTCTGGCAGGTGCAAGGTTTTGCCTATGTGCAATGCATTGCATGATCAAGGCCACAGAGAACCTACATGTACATATAAATAACGGTGTTAAATTCAGAGTATATCCTCCTCACACATAATCTCTCTCTACCTCTCCTTAGAAACCTTAGACCAGTTCATGGTGGACAGAAATTGTTTATACTTGGGGGAGGGGGAGCTAAAACTGGCTCTGACATAAAGAATCAGTGATGGAAATAAGCATTAAAAAAGGCAAAAAAGTTTTCTGGCTGTACATCTGATTCAGAATGGAATCATTATGAGGAGCAAATGTAAAGGGGGAGGATATTAATTTATTGAATGTTTTGAGTCCTAAATCTAGTTGAATTGGTAACTTTCTTGAGTTTATTAGCTATTCAGAACTAGTCAGTAAATTGTTTTACACTATAAATACCATATACAAACATTTTGTTGTAAGCATTCAATAATTTACACTTCTGGTTTTGGTGGGTTGGCCCATCCATGAGCTCCTTACTCCTAGAGCAGCCAGCTTCGCAACCAGTCAGGACCAAGACTTCTGCCTCCACCAGCCTCTAGGAGGGAGGCACTCAGTAGGAGGCCGATTGCCTTCTACTGCTCCAGCCAGTCATATGTTCTGCTTATAGAGTAGGACCAGTCATGAATTGGAACCTATGAAAAATCTTACCCTAAGAAGCTATCTCTTGTGCCATGAATTCTACTATGAAGGTAATCAAGAGCTGTGAGACTGCACAGAGAAGCCAGCCAATGTCAATCCTCCTTTTAGTTTTGGAGTGAGATTTTGAAAAGTTGCTAAGTGACTTACAAGCGTAAGTCTCACTTATTTTCAACAGGACTTCTGCTCCTATGTAACTTGGACAATTTTGAAAATCTCTTCCTTTTGTGTTTAAACACAGAACACTTTAAGCCAAATATTTGCCTTACTCCATGGACATGCATCCCAATTAGAACTTTGTAGGCTGGCTGGGGTCTGTTAAGGACCATAGTTGAGGTCCAATGTTCCTAACTCAGGCAAGCAACATCAGGTTTATATTTAAGTGTCTGGTGTGCTCCACCTGCAGATGGGATAATGTTCTGCTGTGGTACTAGGGATGTGAGAAAATTGTGACTCACTTTGCAAGATTTTTGTAGAAAAATGGCAAGATTCTGCACTCACAACATCCTTGTGTTTGGCTGTTGTGTAGTTTTTCTGCCAAACTTTGGAGTTCCAGGCTTGAATAAATTGTGAAAAATACTTCCCTTGGAGTCCGCATGCCCCTAGGGTGCTGTTAAATTTGTCAGAAACAGGTACTGCTGTGCCCTTCTGGAGGCCCCTGTCTAGCAGGGCAAGCAGCCAGCTGGATAGATATTATGGGAAACAGCTGGTGAGCAAGTGCAGTATCTTACAATATCCTTCCAGCTGGCAACTTGCCTCGGACAGCCTTTTAGTGCACTTTTCAAAACACTTTAAAAAGTTTATTAAGGCTGCAAGCAGCAACCATGGCAACTGGTGGGAGTTGTGATGCTGAAGTGCATTTTTTAAAAAAAAGGTGTCTTGTGAAAGGTGCTGGTCAGACTGACAAAGAGAGGTGGGAGAGCAGAGAGAGAATCACATGAATGGTGAGTGACAAGAAAGAAAAAGCACATATACACAGGGGCTGGGGAAAAGAAAAGAGGAATGTACGCAACCTGCAAAAGGTGTGGGAAAAGGCAGAAAAGGAGGGGAAAACATACGCACACATGGCTGAAAAAAGAGAGATGATTGGGGAAATAAAGCTACTGAAGGGGAGAGAGGAGGAGAAAGATTGAGATTTTTGTAACTTAGAAACCATGTTAATAGACATGTTTGAAATAACTAGACAGAAAAGGGGCAGAGGAAGAATAACATGGGGATGCAGAACAATGAGAGAGAGAGAGAGAGCGTGATAGGAAAATAAAAGTAAGAGCTGGAAGGAGTGAAATAAAGGGAAAATACTACCTTAGCAGAGAATAAAATATATGAATAGAGAACTGGAAGGAGAAAAAGAATGAGAACATGCACCTTTAAAGTATTTTTTTTAATTTTCATATATTTTACTACAATCCTCTGAGGAGGCGAGGGGAACGGAGAAGCTGGAAGACAGGATAGTCCAAATTAAGCTTGCAGAAGGGGGTTGGGGGGGTGGGTAGAAGGATGTTCTGGGTTTGCAGTGTGGCTTCAGGAGCATTCTTCTCCACCTCTGTTTAAAAACTGGTCTTCTGCAGGTCTTATAGTGTAAGTGGTCAGTGATACCAACTTTTCTTCAAACAGAGCAGACAGAAAGAGAATAGGAGGATGAATGAGTTAGTTAGGGCTGGATCTTTGAATTCTGGGTTTTGTTCTTGAAGAAAATAATCATTTAAAAAACTTCTGCAACCTTTTGGGGTATCCTCTTTGCTATCTGCAGCGGCGATGGCAGCGCAGCGACAAGCGTGATGAAGACATGGACATGGACACGGACACGGACACAGAATTCTGTCAAACCGCGGGCCCCGGTGCTTTGGAGATCATGTTGTTAATGGGGCAGGTTCTATCCATGGAACGCCGATTCTGGGCAAGGGAAACAAGCACAGACTGGTGGGACCGCATAGTGTTGCAGGTGTGGGATGATTCCCAGTGGCTGCGGAACTTTCGCATGCGTAAGGGCACTTTCATGGAACTTTGTGACTTGCTGTCCCCTGCCCTGAAACGCCAGAATACCAAGATGAGAGCAGCCCTCACAGTTGAGAAGCGCATGGCGATAGCTCTGTGGAAGCTTGCAACGCCAGACAGCTACCAGTCAGTCGGGAATCAATTTGGAGTGGGCAAATCTACTGAGGGGGCTGCTGTGATGCAAGTAGCCAAAGCAATCACTCAGGTGCTGCTATGAAAGGTAGTGACTCTGGGAAATGTGCAGGCCATAGTGGATGGCTTTGCTGCAATGGGATTCTCTAACTGTGGTGGGGCAATAGATGGAACCCATATCCCTATCTTGGCACCGGAGCACCAGGGTACCCAGTACATAAACTGCAAGGGGTACTTTTCAATGGTGCTGCAAGCACTTGTGGATCACAAGGGACGTTTCGCCAACATCAACGTGGGCTGGCCGGGAAGGGTTCATGACGCTCACGTCTTCAGGAACACTACTATGTTTAAAGGGCTGCAGCAAGGGACTTACTTTCCGGACCGGAAAATAACCGTTGGGGATGTTGACATGCCAATAGTTATTCTTGGGGACCCAGCCTACCCCTTAATGCCATGGCTTATGAAGCCATACACAGGCAGCCTGGACAGGAGTCAGGAGCTGTTCAATTACAGGCTGAACAAGTGCAGAATGGTGGTAGAATGTGCATTTGGACGTTTAAAAGGTCGCTAGCGATCATTATTGACTCGCTCAGACCTCAGCCAAACCAATCTCCCCATTGTTATTTCTGCTTGCTGCGTGCTCCACAATCTCTGTGAAAGTAAGGGGGAGACCTTTATGGTGGGGTTGGAGGCTGAGGCAAATCGCCTGGCTGCTGATTATGCGCAGCCAGACACCAGGGCGATTAGAAAAGCACACCAGGAAGCACTGTGCATCAGAGAAGCTTTGAAAACCAGTTTCATGACTGGTCAGGCTACAGTGTGAAATATCTGTTTGTTTCTCCTTCATGAAAACCCGCCCCCTTTATTGACTCATTCTCTGTAAGGAACCCACCCTCCCCCTTCCCCCAGCTTGCTTTCAAACCAAATAAAGTCATTATCGTTTAAAAACCATTTATTCTTTATTAATAGATTATAAAAAGAGGGAAGGAACCCGGGTGGGGTTTGGGAGGAGGATCGGTGGGAAGGAAAAGGCCACTAAAAAAAGGTTAAAAAAATGACAGCCTTTTGCTTGGGCTGTCCACTGGGGTGGAATGGGAAGGTGTACAGAGCCTCCCCCCCTGCATTCTTACACGTCTGGGTGAGGAGGATATGGAACATGGGGAGGGGGAAGGGGGGTTATACAGGGGCTGTAGCGGCACTCTGTTTTCCTGCAGCCGTTCCTGAAGCTCCACCAGACGCCGGAGCATGTCTGTTTGCTCACGCAGCAGCCCCAGCGTTGCATCCTGCCTCCTCTGATCTTCCTGCCGCCACCTCTCATCTCGAGCATCTCTCCTCTCCTCACGTTGGTCCCTCCTGTCCTCACGTTGGTCCCTCATGTCCTCACGTTGGTCCCTCCTGTCCTCACGTTCACTGGCTTCTTTCCTATACTTTGAAACCGTGTCCTTCCACTCATTCAGATGAGCTCTGTCACTGCGGGTGGATTCCATGATTTCTGCAAACATCTCGTCTCGCGTCTTCTTTTTCCGACGCCTTATCTGTGATAGCCTTCGGGACGGAGGAGGGAGGCTTGAAGAATTTGCAGCTGCTGTAGGGAGGGGAAAAAAGAGAGAATTTTTTAAAAAGATACATTTTGCAGAACAATGCTTATACCCTTTCACGGTGACCAACACTATTCACATTACATAGCACATGTGATTTCTGTGCCAGGTCGCATTTTGCCTCTTAATACTGAGTGCCTGTGGCTTTGCTGCTAGAGATCACAGGTCCGGGCAACAGAATTTGGCTTGCATGCGGCCATGGTAAGCCATTGTCTTTCGGCTTCTGCGCCCTCCTTTCCCACATACCAAGCAAAGCCCGTTGAGTGCTGAGGTTTTCCTGTTAACATTCAGCAGCAGCAGAAAACAAACTAACCACCCCCCCCCATCCAATTCTCTGGATGATCGCTTTATCCCTCCCCCCACCGCGTGGCTGGTATCAGGGAAGATACCTGCAGAAACCAACCTAACCCCCCCGCCCCCCCCTCCCGCCATGAATTCTCTGGGATGATGGCTGTACCCCTCCCCCCACCGCGTGGCTGGTAACAGGGAAGATCCCTGCTAGCCAAACGCAAAAAGCTCAGGGCCAATTCCCCCCCCTGCGCTTGGCTAACTGCAGGGAAGGATTTCTTTTCAGCCACAGGCAAACAGCCCAGTAGGAACGGCCACCTCTGTCCCCCTAATTAAGTTCCTGTATTTCAACCAGGTTACCATGAGCGATATCACTCTCCTGAGGATTACACAGCAAGATAAAGAACGGATGTTGCTTGAATGCCAGCAAACACCGAGACCATACGCTGCCAGGCTTTGTCAGGCAACGATACCAGATTACTTGCTGCAAGCATGGCATGGTCAAGTGTCCTACCATGGAGGACGGAATAAGGCTGCACTGCCCAGAAACCTTGTGGCAAGGCTTTTGGGGTACCTCCAGGAGAGCTTCATGGAGATGTCCCTGGAGGATTTCTGCTCCATCCCCAGACACATTAACAGACTTTTCCAGTAGCTGAACTGGCCACGAATGCATCCCAAGTCCTCAGGGCAAAGTAATCATTAAAAAACGCTTGTTTTTAAAACAAGTTTTATATTTTAAAAGGTAAACTCACCTGAGGTCCCTTCCATGGGGTCATGGTCTTGGATACTGGCTTGGGAGGGTTGGGAGGGTACTTCAGTCAGGCTGAGAAAAAGATCCTGGCTGTTGGGGAGAACAGAGTGCTGGGTGCTCTCTGTAAGCTTGTCCTCCTCCTCCTCCTCCTCTTCCCCATCCGCAGAATCCTCAGGTGTAGCTGATGAGACTATCCCCGACCCGGAATCCACGGTCACAGGTGGGGTAGTGGTGGTGGCCCCCCCTAGAATTGCATGCAGCTCTGCGTAGAAGCGGCATGTCCGCGGCTCTGACCTGGAGCAACTGTTTGCCTCCTTTGTTTTTTGATAGGCTTGTCTGAGCTCCTTGACTTTCACGCGGCACTGATCTGAGTCCCTATTGTGACCTCTCTCCATCATGCCCTTGGAGATTTTTTCAAAAGTTTTGGCATTTCGTCTTTTAGAACGAAGTTCTACTAGCACTGAATCCTCTCCCCATATAGCGATCAGATCCAGTACCTCCCGTACGGTCCATGCTGGTGCTCTTTTTTGATTATCAGACTGCATGGTTACCTGTGCTGATGAGCTATCTGTGGTCACCTCTGCTCTCCACGCTGGGCAAACAGGAAATGAAATTCAAATATTCCCGGGGCTTTTCCTGTCTACCTGGCCAGTGCATCCGAGTTCAGATTGCTGTCCAGAGAGGTCACAATGGTGCACTGTGGGATAGCTCCTGGAGGCCAATACCATCGAATTGCAGCCACACTAACCCTAATTCGAAATGCTAAAATCGATTTTGGCGCTACTCCGCTCATCGGGATGGAGTACAGAAATCGATTTAAAGAGCCCTTTATTTCAAATTAAATGGCGTCGTTGTGTGGACGGGTGCAGGGTTCATTCGAATTAAGGCTTCTAAATCCGAATTAAAGTCGTAGTGTAGACCAGGCCTCAGTGTTCCCCTAACCTGTGCTCTGTTTCATAGGGCCATAGGGACATGGGAAACACAGAATAGCTGTAGTGTAGTGCATTCTGGCTGCATCCTTGAGCCGTCTTTGGGGGATAGGAGTAAGGCTGATGCAGGATATTTCACACCAGCTGGCAGGGATTATTCTAAGGGAGCCATTTCTTCCCATTTTAAAGCTCCCCCACTTCTTTATAGTGTGTAGGCTTGCCTGCAGAGCATAGGGACCTTAGTGTAATTTAGGGTATGTCTACACTGCCTGCCAGATTAGCGGGCAGCGATCGATCCAGTGGGGATCAATTTATCTAGTCTAGACGCGATAAATTGACCCCCGAGCCCTCTCCCATTGACTCCTGTACTCCAGTGTCGCAAGAGGCGCAGGCAGAGTTGATGGGGGAGTGGCAACATTTGACTCACCGTGGTGAAGACACCACAGTAAGTCAATCTGAGTCGATCTAAATACGTCAGTACATTATTCACGTAGCTGAAGTTGCGTAACTTAGATCGATCCCCCACCCTAGTGTAGACCAGGGCTCAGACTTGATCCACCCTGCACATTTACATCAGAATAGCTGCATCTCTCAGGGTTGTGAAAAATCCACCCATCTGATAGTCGTAGTTATACTGACCCACCTCCGGCCTGGACAGCACTAGGTGAATGGAAGACTTCTTATGTTGACCTAGTTACTACCTCTAGGGGAGGTGAATTAACTACAACAATGAGAGAACCCGTCCATTCACTGTAGTGAGTGTATACACTGAAGCACTGTGGCTTTGCAGCTGTAGCATTTTAAGTGTAGACATAGCCTGAGAATCAGGTCCAAACAGTTTAATACTGAAACACCAAAAACTTTAGATCCATTTAAAAACCTTGCTGTCAAAAAAGAAAATGTTCACTTTTTGCTGTACAAGAACCAACTGTGCTTTTTATTTTTTCTTTAGTACTCTGGGGGCTTAAGAATTGACCTGTAGCACTCAGAAAATAAATGGCTATCCTGTGATTGCTTTCTAGGAATTGAAAGAGTGATGCTTTCAAGGAGAAGCTACAATTTCTGAGTTACCTCCTTCCTCCAAATAATTAAATAAAAGAAAAAAACAAACTATGGTTAGAAGCTGTGACACAAACTGACAAAAGCCTTAAAAGTGAAAATCCATTCTTAACACTCACACTGCTGGAAAGGAAAAAAAGACAAATCTGTGCAGTGATCATCTTGAATTTCTTGTCTTTAGTAAAAGTCACAAGAAACAGACAGAAGCTAGAAAACCATTCTTATACGGAAGGTAATACATGTATTTTTTTTTTTAAACCTGAGGCAAAGTTGCAATCTATTGGGTAAAGAAGCATATACACACACACGCACACACACATGTCTATATCTTTTTTCTTTAAATATATGTTTCGTACATTTCCCAAAAGAATTCAGTGTTCTTTTCTGATATTCTATTATGAGGTGAGGGTTGTTTCACACCACCAGAGTTGCTTGCAATGGTAAATAAGCTCTGATTTGAAACAGACCTACTAACAACAAGCATAAAATGGCTAAGACTATAGAAGGTTCATGGTAGCATTCTCAGTAGTTAAGTCTGCAAAATAGTTTCAATTGGAACTCCAATTTTCATATGCTCATAACGTTCTCAAACATTGATTTTGGAGTCTGAATTTTGTCCATACTTGTTATTTTTTTTAAGATTTTTTTTAAAGAATGTTTTGGCAAAGTTCCTTAAACTGTTTTTGACTTGGAGTTGGTGGGGAGGAAAATACTTATTTTAATTTTTTAAAAATACAACCAAACAAATCACTGGTAAAAGCTTGGTCCCTTTAAAGCCAAGGGGAACTTTGTCATTGGCATCCCTGGTTTTTAGACAGAGATACTGCAAAAATGGCTGGAGTGGCATACATATCAGTATTGCTGTAATCTGGCCCTTCATTATTTTAAACACCAATGAGGATGGTCCACTTTAGTTAACAATCAATAACAAGCAAATAATATAGGAGTGCCAGCTTCAAACACTTTCCTTAGGATAAGTCTACACTAGCGACTAAACATGTGTCTGTGCACATTCTTGTGCCATAAGGCTTCTATTTTTCACACCTAAACCCCAGAAGCATGTGTCTGAAGATGAGTAGAGCTGAGCAAGCTAGCACACCAGAGGGATCTGGATAAATACCTCTTAGGTTATGGCATGGCCCCATGCCTGTGCCAATTTGAAGTGTGGACATACCTGATCTATAAATGTTCCTTTCCCCTCATTTACATTGGTAATAGCTGTGCTGACCACATCAGAACAACTTTCTACTGCACTCTTTATGCATCAATACAGGTGAACCTGAATCCTGTTCCAAAGCAGCTACCTGGCCCAATTGATCACACCACGGTGCTGATCAAGGTATACTGTCCTCCAGAACTTCACCTGGAATAGCAGGAATTTTTGCCTGCATCAGAAAATTTCCTGGATGCTGGAGCAGGCTAGGATTGAGTGGCCATCAGCTCAGTGCCAGGAACACACAATACAGGAGGACAAAATATTCCAAGAGTTACTCTGGGAGAGCTTTTTGTAACTGTCCTTTCTACAAGGAGCTTGACCAGTTGCTGTCAAGGACTCCCAGCACAGAGTCCTTGAACTGGCTCAGAAGCCCCTCCTTAACCCTACCAGCTTTGTTTTCCAATGGGATGCTGATGAGATCCAGGGCAAGGAGGCAAAAGTGATGGTAGGAGATTCCCAGAGGACAAAGACAGGACCGGCTCTAGGCACCAGCAAAGCAAGCACGTTCTTGGGGTGGCATGTTTCCAGGGACAGCATTCCGGCCATCCTCTTCCCAGGAGTTGAGGCTTTCAGGTAGTGTAAGGAAGCCCGTGTGCTTACTCGAGATTCATGGGGTTTACTGTACAATTGCCCGCTAGAAAAGAGAAGCTGGGCACATGGAAAGCTAGAAGGAGCTCAGGTGCTGGGAATGGAGCCTGGGGCTGGACCAGACAAACGTCTGCAGGATCTAGTTCTCTTTAAGATCTTGCCATCATTACTAATGGGACTGACCCCACTGGCTCCAGTGGAACAATTTGTGGGATAAGGATTATTCAGGCTAGGAAGGGTTTGCAGGGCCACTCTCAAAATCCCAATAGAGCTGAAATCAAGAACCTCTCCGAGCGCAGACCTCACTGTTTCCAATCAGGTTTGCCTCTCTGGGCTTGAATCCATGTAGGGTTTAAACAGAAATTGGTACCGTTTCCAAGCTAACTAGTTTGCATCAAACTCAGAAGCCCTCAGTCCTGAATTTTGGAGGTGTGCAAGGGGCCAGCACATCTGGAAAGAGGAGAGCACATAGGGGCTAGCACAGACGTGTCGGCCAATGCAGGGTCCCTTCACTGGGATACCTTGTAACCGCAATGGTTTATAATGTAAGAACGCAGTAAGGCACCTGAGGGGAGAGATCAAATAGCTTGTTTATGGATCTCCAGAGTGAAGTTCAGCGTGACAGCTAGATCCCACGTGCATCGACCCTATCCTCTAAGCAAACATGGCCTGGAACTTGTCAAGGCTAACACAGAGTTCAGGATATTTCACACTCGTGTGTCTGGTTGGAGAGAAAAATTCCAGACCGGGCGCTCCTAGGGAAACCTAGGGGGACCTGTCCGTACAAATAGGCAGAGTACACAGAGGGTCAGGCTGATGCAGCCAACCCCATTTCTGCCCCACCATCACCGCTGGATCCCAATTCCCCCAATCATTCTGTATGGCTGCAGCAGGCTGCCCTAGCCAAAGGCACCTGATCTGACAGAGCAGTGTCAAAAGAAGACATGACTCTAAAGAAACAATGACTGGTCACAGGGACAGGGCATAAGGACACTTTTCCAAGAGAAGCAATTTCCTCTCTCCCTGTGTCTCTGTATTTCTTCAGCACCCCAGTGCTTCCACCCGGGTGGCTTTGGGGGAAGCAAAGACTCACATGAACGTAACTGTCAGACTCAAACACACTCCTAAACAAGGCGACACCAGGCCACCATCCTGGGCTAATTCCGTGCTACTCTGGAAACGATGAGGCGAGTCAAGGCCAGGCTAACTCCCCCTGCATGTTCTTTGCTTGTCTGAGAACCAAGCACTTTCCCGATGGCGCTGGCTTGCAATCACGGACCCACATGTGTTCCCACCTGAACACAGCCACTCAGCCAAGCAGCAGCCTGGAGAGACAGGCAGGTGCTGCCCATGTCACAGGAAAGATGCAAGGCGTCGGGTTGCCTGACAATTGGCTTTCTCTCCCTCTCCTGTGCAGGCACATCCACACGAATACAAGATCTGCCAGGGGCACTTGCTTTGCAGGGTTGCATGGAAAGGCACAGGGCTGGAGCCTACACCCCATCTCCCCCCCCCCCCCCCCGCAGTCAATTGGAGTTTTGCCTCAGGAAGGGTTGGAGAGTGAGGACTCCACCAACCTATTTCCAGCCTTACTCCTTCCCTGAGCTCATGACGGGTGGTGATACCCCGCACAACACGAGCCCTGAGAGAGCTCCCCTGTGGCAGGGTGTAGCTGACAGTGGGGGGCCACAACAGATGTATAGATCCTGTCCAGACATTCTTATAAACTCCTGGGGAAGGAATCTACGGTGGATTGGTGGGGATCCGGATCCGGATCAGTTCAATACCAGGACAGGGTCCTTGCTGACAATGTTCCTCTAGAACTGGCACCTTTCTGCTCATGGAGGGGAACCAAGCTCAGAAATGGGCCTGTGGTTCCGCTCAGCGCATCAGCATCTACTGGGCTGTTGCACTTCGCAGCCACATCTTCATTGCGGGTGCTAGATCAGGAGAGAGAGGAAAAGGACCCCACTAATGCAGGGTTTTGTACTCCCCTGTCCATCCAGCAAGGCAGAGTCTAGGGAAGGCAGGTTGTGTAGTTGGATGTGGTCTATGGGAGTTTTAAGAGCGGGTCACTTGGTCCTGCAAAAAATCACCCTGTTAACGGCTATGGAAGCGGTGTGCGAAGCAACCGCAGCTCACCCAGTGGGGATGTCACTGTGTGGAAGAGCTGATTGGATGTCAAAGGAGAGAAAACTCAGTCTCGGTATGGGGCAGGCTGCTGTTTATACCTGTTGGGACTCCCCCAGCCAGTGCTCAGGAGCCCAATCTGATAGTGTCATGCAGGGATCGACGAGGATCTGTGCTGACTTCTCTCTCATGAGAGCAGGATTGGGGCCTCAGGTGGCAGAGAGAGTCCCGGACCTGTGTCACTCTTGCTAGGTGTAGCTGAGAAACACCTTTGGGGGCAGCTCCTCAGATGGTGGGAATGGTCAGAGCTGAAGTCAATGTCAATTCACACCAGCTGAGGATCGGCCGCTGCTTTCCTTTGGTTTTTTTGTAGAGCGATCAGAGCTGCAAAAGGGGGAGGGGATACCCAAACCCAAGCACCTTAAAGTGCAGCCCTGCTAGCAAAAGAGCATCCAGTAACTTGTGCTGATTATTGTCTAGCTGCAGTAAAACAATAAATAAACAAACAAAAAAACATCCCCAGCATTAAGTGTAATTCACAGCTGCTTGGATGCAAACCCTGCTTGTGTTGGGGAAGAGAAGAGAGAGATTTAGGAGATGAACTGTCCAGGTGAGGTTTTTTCATGGCTCTGGGACAAACTGAGTGTCGCCCCAGACCCTGTTGTCCTAACCCCCCCACCTTCCCTTTTGATTTGTAGGATATTTTCCAACCTTAGACATGTGAGGCATTCGCTACAGGAGCAGGTCACTGGAAGGATGGTGATGATGGGAAAGCGGGGACTGGGGGGTCGGGGACATTCCTTCCAATTAAGGTGAAAGGGAAAGACACCAGGAGCCTTTTACCGAAAGGAGGGAGAAGCAGGGGAAAGAAACACTCGTGGTTTTTAGACTTTAAGGAGTGAAACTCTCTGATCTCGCTTCAAGTCTGGGTGGGAAGTGAAGTTGGAGGGGCATGCGCTGAAAGAAGAGCAAATGCAAAAGAGATTCTCCTTTAATAAGACAAGTTGCCCCCAATAAACCAAGTAATGAATACAAGCCCTATCTTTCTTTTGAATCTAAGAGATGCCCTTGGGGAGGTTAAAGAGCCATCATCAGCCATTGCTGAGCAGAGTGGAAAACAACGCAAATCAGGTGCTGCGCAAACATGTGTTAAAGCCAAAAAAAAAAAATGGGGGGAAGACGGGGGCACATTTTTTTTTTGCTTGGGGCGGCAAAAAACCTTGAGCCAGCCCTGGACAAAGAGCATGTGATTCTGTACCTCTGTGTGGAGGAACCAGATGGGGAAGCTCTGCCAACAAACCCAAGGAGGAAGCTACGCTGCAGCACCAACCAGAACCTGAGGCTAGTAAGTTATAGTGGACTCCCCACCAGTATCCCATCTTGCTCTCATGCTAAATTCCTGATTTTAAGATTGATTGGCGTACTGACTTTGACTGTGCACTGACTTTTCCTCCCTGGATAACATTCCATGCATTGCTATGTCTCTGGGAGTTTGAACTGCAGTGCTGAAGTCACGGCATTTTCATGTATCATCCCCTTACCAAACCCATTCAAATTTCCTACTTCCATCCAGCTCCGACTCCGATTCACCCTGAAATGGTTCCTAAGCAAGACAAAGTTATAAATCAACTATTTGATTTCTGATGAATCACTGTTGTGCATAAGGCTAAAGCTATGTCTTTGAAACAAATTATTTATGAAAAACCATTATGCCCCAGCGTCTGTGCATTTCTTGGCCAGCAGTCAAGCAGTGATGCTCCCAGCACCACATAGATTTAGGGATGGGGTGGGTTAGAAAGTTTACTGTTGGGTTGGGATGGTTGTAAAAAACGTGTACAGTTGGTTGTCTAATCTTAGTAACAGCTGTCTGTTGTCCCATGGAACATTTCACAGTTTCAGTGCTTCTCACACTCCCTATTCCCAATCTTCCTGTCCTCTTACAAACAAGAGCTGCACAGAATGGGGGTGAATGTTGCAGGTGGAGTGGGGTGAGTAAGTGTGGAATGGGGAAGGGAACACAACAGAGTCGTAGACCATTTTGGTTGTGTGAGAAAAAGTTAATCACAGCAGTCCTTTCTCCCTTGGAAGATTACAAAATTATTTCTGACCCTGGTATCTGGCCGCTCCCTGTACTGAGCCATGTTGCATATTCTGGGGGGAATGGGCATGGGGAAGATCCAGTCTGGTGGTTCAATAAACACAGTGCAGTGTCCCTTTACAATGGACAGATGGGGGCTTGTGGTGCCAATCTGAAACTTCAGGGAACAAAATAAAGCTGCAGCTTCTTTCTTTTTCTGTCCATTTCACTGGTGTTAAGCAGGCACAGGGCAAGATTTTCTGGTAATACCAGGGGTCAGGTTGGGTGGGCGGTGTTCATGATTCACGTATCCCTTTTCACAGAAGCTCTGTATACTAGCTGACAGTGTAGTCAATTTCCAGTCAAATTGCTTCCCAGTCCTGTAAGCATATTTCAGCAAATTTCAGGTGTAGTAGAAACTCCCACTGGGATTTGAGGTTGAGTGGCAGTGCAAAGCTGTTTTGTCCACCTTCATAACTGATCAAACCCCTCTGTTCAGCAGTATGTAGAAGGGTGACCATCAGCAATCTATGCCAGAGAGATGTTTCTGCTAGATCTCCTACACAGGACTGGAAAGCCACTTTTCTTTTCCATTTTTGTACCTTGAAAACTGCATTTTGAATTTTTAAAAATATCAATTAATGTATCTTACTATTAGTAGCCCCTGCTTCTTCTTCATGGGCTGCAAAAGTTGTCTGAGAACCAAAGATAAACAGTCACATTCCTGGAATGCTGACAAGTGTCAAAATTGTGGCCATCTTCAGCAAAGTTATGTTTCTTCCACAGGAAAAAATATATAATGCTACTCTTCCCTTTGAACTGGCAGGACCTTCAGCTCCCAAGAGGGAAACCATTCTGCCAGGAGGGGTGCAGCAACACACCAGAGACATCAGGGGCAGATGGAAAAGGATCCAGGACTAGCTGCTCACAGGGATGGACAGGAGAAACTCAGAGCAGTTTGAATTTCTCAGGACATGGAAGCAGTGGTCTCTTCATCAGAAAGAGATATCGATCCAGTTCCTGGAGCAGCAGGCACATCATAGTGATCAGGAGCATTCCCCAATGGAGAGGCTTACTGAACCATAATCATTTTCAACCATAGTAGGGATTAGGGCTGTATAAAGTGTGTGAAGTGGGGTTAGCATGGGTGACAATGAACAGTTTAACAAAACCCTTGCAAAGCTATGTGGCACATACTTGTGGGGCTGATATATCTTCATGTGCATTTCCAGCAGCTGTACAGGCAGGTGTCATCTGCTGCATCCCTACAGTGCCAGGATGTATGCAGATATGGCTTCCCTTATTTCCCTTGCCCTCTGGGAACCAGGACCAGGTGCACATAGGTGGGATCTGATTGCCAGTTCAAAGTTTGTAAAACAGACTTGCCCTGAGCCCATTTGGGACGGAAGCTCTCCCCATTACACACAGAAATGCTATGAAGTGCACACCAGGTGACAACTGTACAAACCGTGTTTGGCACACTGACATCCAGATGAGTGTGTAGGTAGCAACAGTGAGATTGCCAAATGCCCACTCCATGACCATTCTGCAGTTACAGAGCTTGTAATTTAATTCCCTTTTTTGAGGATCAGTGTTGTCTGGGTAAAGTTTCATGAGCCAAACTGGGAGCAGCTAGGTGGGGTCCCCCAAAATACCAGTTGTTACAGACCACTATACAGAACAATATCATTTTCTGTTGCCTTCAAGTACAATCTTGATCTCCTCGTCACACTACCATCATGAACCTTTCCAGTGTTTCCCACATTTGTATTCATGAATCTACCTCTGTGGTCCACCAAGCCTTTCAGAACAAAGGATTAGTAACATTTTTGGTTCACATACTCACTTGCCCCTTTTGGTGGGCAAAATATTGGTATGTAGGAACCAGTGATGGACCACACAGTTTGGCAACTGCATCCTCTCAAATCTAGCTATTATTTCTGGAACTTTTCCTATGGGTAGATCAGTGTTAATTGCCTCACAAACCTGCACGACCATGATGCTGACAGTAGCCTTTCTAACCCCACAGTGGTGTGCAATGCACCGATAGCTGTCTGGTGTAGCTAGCTTCCATAGAGCAATAGCCATCCACTTATGAACTGGTCGGGCTTCCCTGAATTGAATGTTCTGGCACTAGAGGTTTGGTATAAACTCCTCATGCAACTCCATGAAGGTTGGTTGCCTCATTTGAAAGTTCTGAAGCCATGGGTGGTCATTCCAGGTTTCCAAAACATTGTGATCCCACCAAACCATGTTGATTCTCCTGTACCAGAAGCAATAGTCCACCCAGGGACATACCATGTCAATACTGACATTCACCATCTCTGTACCATGTGAGCTGAATGAATTGTTATTGACTCTCAAGGTCAGATATCTTTGATGTGTCAAAGTTCTGCCCAAATTCCATCCAGCATCTCACTGATCACCTACTCAACTGAATAAACATTTGTCCTGCAATAAAGAGCAGAACCAGTTCATCATCCCATCACTCCATGTGTTCCATCCACTTTTGCAGGGAATAACAGCGAGGGTCAACATGAGAAGGAACTGCCATCAGCAAATGTATGGTGGACAGTACCAACAACTTGCAGTGAAGTCGTTCCTAGGCTGTCTCCCTGTCCATAGAAAACCCTGGGATACCACCCTGAAGCACTAACATCTTATAACAACAGCAGCAATGTGGATGTGGGTGCACACCTGTACACAGCATTATACCTGTGTCCAGCACAGCATAATGTGGATACTCAGTGCAGGAATGGGAAGCTGTGCATGTTCTAGTACTCAGGTCTGTACACCTGCATAGACATAGCCTTATTTGGATGTTAGCCTAAAACTCGGAGGTACATCTGTGTAATCCCATTGGCTCTCTGTCCTATAACTCCCATAGGAGCGTTTGATTCCCTGTGCATTTCTAATAATGTTGTCATGATGACCACAGTCTTGCTGCCATTGGAGTAAATAACTCCTACTCATTCTTTGCCTGATTTATCATTGTCCTGCACCTTATACAGACATTTACAACTGTGCAAAGTGGGTTTCAAATACTAGCATTCCGCAGAGCAATGATGAATCAGACCGCTTATTGCTAGCAGGATCAGCCCTTGGAGGGGCTGGTGAGAGTAATGTATGAGCCACCGCATGTTTAAGCATTTCATTATATTTTTGCCCTTTGAATTTTTAAAAAAACTCCAAATGTTACCCCATATGAGAAGGATCTCATATCTTTATGTATGTTGATGAACATTACTTAAGATTTGTCAGGAATTTTGTTAGCCTGTACATAATTACCCTGAAGTCTTGCATCTAGGTGACGGTTCCTCCATTACATACAACCTGGCCTTCCAAATTAAGGACAAACTATCCATGTGGATGTGGGTGCACACCTGTACACAGCATTATACCACAGCATAGGAGATGTTCACACATGCAGGGAGAGCAGAATATTGAAACTAGATTGAAAGTCTTAAATAAGCATTTTGTCCATTTTCTGCATTTCCTCTGCTATGTAGAAAATGGAGGGGTTACCATTAAATACCTTCTGGTTTTTTTTGCTTTTGTTTTTTAATCATAACATAGCATCTGAGATGATAATTTTGAAATAGTAAATTGCACTTCTATAATATTTCCCATCTGGATGTTTCAAAACACTATACAAATAGTAATGAATTTAGCCTTGCAACACTCCTAAGATATAGGCATCTATTATCACTGCTTTTATAGATGGGGAAATTGAGGCACAGAATCCTTGAGTAACTCTCTCCAGGTCACATAGGGAGTCTATAGCTGAGTGAGGAATAGAATTCAGTTTTCTTATGCTTTAGGACAGAAAATGCTTCCTCCCCTGCTGAAAAATAAGAAAGCTTCTTCCAGGAATTAATTGCTTCTTTGGACTTTTTTCCTTTTCACTGGGTTCTCTTCCTTATCTGTTCTGGGCCTCAGTAAGGGCAGTTTCTCTGTGTAAGGAAGAAAATTACAGAAAGAGAATTATAGGGAATATGTTTTTCATATCAGATTCTTACATTCATACCTCGAGGGTTTATGCAAGCTAGCACCCTGTTCAGTGCTAGCAGGAGTTTGTTCTGCATATGCCAGTGCTGTTGAAGTGACTAAGATTTAATGCATTGGTGCACCTCTTAGAAACTCATGAGACTCAGTGACATCCCTAATCAAATACACAGCCAGCATTTGATGTTAACTTCCAGCCTTCTGAATATATGTTGTGAATATATGTTATAGCCACACTGATATTCAATATGAGGGGTTCCCTTGTGCCAGCAGAGCACTGCTAATACTGTAGCTTTGATCAGAAATGTCATCCTGAGTAGGGTCTCTTATAACTGATAATAGCTATCTCCTGTGGTATTTATACATGGAGTTCTTATATGAAATACATGATAACAATACAAAATTATCTGCTTAGCGAACAAATTCTCTATGGATCATAAAGGGCATCATATAATTGTAAATGTTTAGAAGAGAAACATTCTTTAAAAAATCAATATAATTAAAGCAGCTTGAAAAGCATCATGTACTGAATATGTTCCTTCAATGAATAACATTACAGGATTATGGGTCAGATCTTGCCAGTGCAGCAGAGATGAGCAAAGCCACTGCCAGGTGCATCCTCTGTCAAAGAAACACTGGTCCCAGCAGGATTCTGTGCAGCAAGTCACTGCAAGGATGCAGAACAGGCCTCCCTTTGCAGCTCCTCTAATCATACTAGCTTGTTGTCATCAGCACTTGTTGGTGATACTTCTTATGCAGGCTTTGGGGCCGGATTCAACTTTTTTTTCACTTTCCCCATGCCCCTGGGTGTGAGCTACACACTCTAGCACATTAGTTTTGCATTCAACTGAGGATATTTTTGTTAACCAGGAAGATATGCTGCCTGGATGCTTACATGACAGGAAGAGGCTTTCTATGTCCTCTGTGCTTCCCCTTCTTTTCTCCCCACCTCCCCAACACTCCACTGACCCATTAACCCAAAACATTCAGAACACAATTTTTATATCAGTAAAGGAGGTAATTAACATGCTTAATTGTAGAGTGTGGGAAAAGATTCAGTTTACCCAGAGGAGGCTGTGTGCACCAAGGATGAAGAGGAATTTCTTATCCTCCCTTCTCCTTACCCCTTGTACAAATTTAAAACTAGGAAAGAAATGACTTGGATTAAGTTTAAAGCTGGAAAATTTAGGTTAATTACAAATAAAAAAATCCCAAATGGTCAGATCTGTAGATTTTTGAATAATATTCCGAGGAAGAGGTGATGAAACATTTAAAACTGGACTGGAAAAGAATAGAAAATATAGTGTAAGGAATATTCCCAGATTGTCTGGGGGAACAGACGAGCTGAGGAAGCAGTGCTGGGGGAGCCCTGAAAGTACCAATACCGTGGCACAGTGACATTGACA
This sequence comes from Malaclemys terrapin pileata, assembly GCF_027887155.1. Lineage (NCBI taxonomy): Eukaryota > Metazoa > Chordata > Testudines > Emydidae > Malaclemys > Malaclemys terrapin. Next base: position 38,682,508 of record NC_071509.1, on the reverse strand, counting down.
CCCTCTGTGCTGCTGGCTCAGAATTCCTGATCAAATGGCACAGACCATTTTGTTAAATAAGCCGGCAAGAGAAATGTTTCCTCCTCCTTCCCCAAAAATGCATAGGAAGGAGTACTGTGGAAAGGGATCTGGGAGTCATAGTGGATCACAAGCTAAATATGAGTCAATGGTGTAACACTGTTTCAAAAAAGGCACACATCATTCTGGGATATATTAACAGGTGTGTTGTAAGAAAAACATGAGAAGTAATTCTCCTGCTGTACTTAGGGTGACCAGATGTCCCAATTTTATAGGGACAGTTCTGATTTTTGGGTCTTTTTCATATATAGGCTCCTATTACCCTCCACCCCCGATTTTTCACATTTGCTGTCTGGTCACCCTAGCTGTACTCTGCACTGATTATGCTTCAACTGGAGTATTTTGTCTAGTTCTGGATGACACATATTAGGAAAGATGTGGACAAATTTGAGAAAGTCCAGAGAAGAACAACAAAACTGATTAGAGGTCAAGAAAACATGACCTATGAGGGAAGATTGAAAAAATTGGGTTGGTTTAGTCTGGAGAAGAGAAGATTGAGAGGGGACATAATAAGTTTTCAGGTACATAAAAGAATGTTACAAGGAGAAGAGAGAAAAATTGTTCTCCTTAACTTCTGAGGACAGGACAAAAAGCAATGGGCTTAAACTGCAGCAAGGGCGGTTTAGACTGGACATTAGGAAAAGCTTCCTGACTGTCAGGGAGGTTTAAACTCTGGAATAAATTGCCTAGGGAGGTTGTAAAATCTACATTGTTGGAGATTTTTAAGAGCAGGTTAAACAAACACCTGTCAGAGATGGTCTAGATCAGGGATCAGAAACCTTTGGTACGCAGCCTACCAGGGTAAGCCCCCTGGTGGGCCGGGCCGGTTTGTTTGCCTGCTGCATCTGAAGGTTCGGCCAAATCGCGGCTCACACTGTCCGCGGTTCGCCGTCTCAGGCCAATGGTGGCTGCAGAAAGCAGCAGCCAGCACACCCTCGGCCCGCGTCACTTCCCGCAACCCCCATTGGCCTGGAGCGGCGAACTGGGACAAGAGGGAGCTGCAATCGGCCAAACCTGCGGAAGCGACAGGTAAACAAACTGGCCCGGCCTGCCAGGGGGCTTACTCTGGCGGGTCATGTGCCAAAGGTTGCCGATCCCTAGTCTAGATAATACTTAGTCCTGCCATGAGTGCAGGGGACTGGACTAGATGATCTCTTGAGGTCCCTTCCTGTCCTACGATTCTATAATTGTATGAAAATTGCATGTGCCCTAGGCCTAGAATATCCTGTATCAAAGACATATTTTCTATACATAAAATTATCACGATTTTAAAGTCAGTTATCTTGTGTCATCAGAGGACTAGAAATGGAAAATTGCCAGCTTCTCAATGGATTCCAGCACTCACTTCTGACCCAGAAAGGGTGTAAGATTTTGAACTTTAAAATCATGACATTTTTAAGTATAGAAAAGCTACGTAAGTACCTAGTAGACTCATGGTAATCAAGGTGTCTGGGTTTACAGGAGGAGGGATGCAAAACCTTTAAGAATGGTTACAATTCTTTATATTATTCTTAAAATGTGTTTCCTGATATCTATGTGGCATATGAAGAGTATATTATGATGTAGTAGAAGGCTTTTATCAACATGAGCTTGGTACAGCTGCATTACTCAGACATGGCAAAGTCATTAATGTATTATGCAGGTTGTTACAAATAAGTGCCAGCATTTTCAGATGGATGCACATATGTGCATCTATATTGTCTATCTAGAACACACACACCAGGATCAAGCCTCATAACAATCAGATCATTTAAGTTCTAAACCTTTGCAATATAGAATCATAGGACTGGAAGGGACCTCGAGAGGTCACCTAGTCCAGTCCCCTGCATTCATGGCAGGACTAAATATTATCTAGACCATCCTTGACAGGTGTTTGTCTAATTTGCTTTTAAAAATCTCCAACGATGGAGTTTCCACAACTTCCCTAGGCAATTTATTCCAGTGCTTAACCACCCTGACAGTTAGGAAGTTTTCCTAATGTCCAATGTAAAGCAATTTAAGCCCATTGCTTCTTGTCCTAATATTGGTGCAATACAAACAAATTCAAATGATATATTTGTTTTTTCTGATGAGAGCCATTGCATATTTTATTTGCTAGAAAAATATTCTTCATCACCAAGGAGGATGTCTACAGTTTATAAAGAATATGCCTTCTCCCCCAAACAAAATCTTTCCCTACAGTTTAAGTGTTAAATGTTTAAACATTTTCCCCTAATGTTTTACTTACTGTGATCTGAGAATGGAACTTGGACAAGTACATATAACAGAACTGCTGGAATCCTGCATAATGCACTTTGTCCCAACTAAGTGCAGTCATAATTATGCATTTTATAAAGAAAAATGCCATTGCCAGTTGGTTTTTGTGATGATTATTTCAAATTTTCTTTTCCCAATGATTTATTAAATGTTTATTTTCTTCTTTTAAATATGGAAACAGTGGTCAGTCTATGGAAAGCTGTTGTGTTGACTTTTTAAGGTTATCAAGGTTTTATTGAAATCTAAAACTCACTTTGATAGCTTGTCTACAGCCATCCCCTACAGTGAATTCTTCCTGTCTGAATTTAATGGAAAGGTATTTACATTTGGTGACTAACATTCATATACATGTATTTTAGGCTCTTTTTTATAACTTATTTATGTCTTGAAAAATAAAAAAGATTAAAAGAAAAATATGCTTGGTGAATCCAGTTCCTGGGATTTTTTTAATGTCTACGGGTATCTGAAAGTACAGGTTATTTTGTTAAGCATGTTTTTTTATTATTTTTATTGCTGTACTTGTTTGTTGTGTACTTGAGGCAGAATTTCCCTCTCTAGTCCATATTACTGATCTCTTATCTGCAGTGCAGGGTCTCTTGCATATTGTGTACTGGCTTCATATATGAAATTCTTACAGATAAGAGATAAGTATTGTAGATTGGAAGAGATTTATTTAATTTTAATTAAGAATAAATTCAAAAGATAACTGGAAAGTCCAAGAAAGGAAATTAATAAATGGAATATGTTGTTTTAAGCACTACATCAGATTTGGGGAAATCAAAGTTTTGGGGGGATTTAAGGAAGGACATGCAATTTAGCTGTAGTGAGAGTAAGGCCAGAAGGTACCATTCTGATCCAGGCTGCATAATTCAACCAGAGATGGCATGATAGGGGGGATGAAAGACTATCAGGAAGGAAAGTTGAAATTCTCTCCTTTATACATTTACTGTCTGTAACTGTATCTAATCTTGCAAATTAATGAACCTATGGAGATCCTAAGTACAAAGTTACTGAACAAATCTTTTATTTAACTGTTGTAAAGTTTGCTGTGAGCAATATATTTATTGAGTAGAGAAGTGACAAATCTAAGACTGAAATTTACTGTATGTTACAAAAGCCATTTCCAAATTATAGCTGGTCTATTCTCACAGCAGTGGGAATTCAGAACTACCTGTATTAAGCAAACAAGAAACCTTAATCTTATTAAATTACCTGATCCTATGCAAGAGGTCTCTACCATGTGCTCTGCAGAGCCTCTGTGGCCAGTCTCCACAGTTTCCGTGGCAGGGTGCAGTGTGTAGATGTGAAAGGGGCAAGGGAAGTGGGTCTCTATACAGCAGGAATCCACATGGTGACAAACTCATGTGCAAGAGAAACCAAGGAAGCAAAATCAGATGTTGCATAAAGGAAGGAACACAGAATAGTAATGGAAGAGCAAGGAAAGAGAGAGAAAAATGTGGCAACTAGAAACAGTAAAAAGAAAAAAAACAGTAAATGTCTACGAAGACTTTAAAGCGAGTCTCTGACAATAGATGTATTGCCCTTGAGGAGGAGAGGAGGTGAAGCACACTGAGAACTGGCAACAGAAAGATAGAAACCTGACCTATGGTCAAGAAGAATGGAATGAAAATGAGCCACCTCAAAGAAAGAGGCAAATGATCCTGAGTGGTGATTTCTTAAGGAGGAAGCTACAGCCAAAACAAGTGTGGCCCTGACCATGAATATGGGATGGGATGGTGCTTTCTAGATACTAGAAGAAATAATATAAACTACAAGTGCCAAATGTAATATGGAATGCTAGATCTCACTGATTATATCTTATGTGGAAAAAAATAACACCAAAAAGAAAGATTTTATATGACTTTGAAAGACTTCCAGGAATCGGGAAGATAACTAATAAGGGAAGAGCTGGTGATCTTCTCAAAGGTTCTTCTTATGCTAGCCACAAGTGAAGAAGATTGATACTGAAGACCAAATGATAGAGTGACTGGTGGTGCAGGGAGAAAGACTTTGTATTCAGGGAGCATTGGAATATCTTCTATTATGAGTATGTTTGGCTTAGAAGATCACCATTTAAGGAAAAGATGTATTGACCACCTGGGTTCAAAACTTACTAACTTAGTCAGTTGACCTCTTAAGTAGGTAGGAATGGTGGGAAAAAGGAGCTGTAATTGAATTGAGACGATTTGACATGGACTTCATATAAAAGTCAAGCAGAAGGTAAGTTACAATTATAATTTTAAAAACATTTTTAGTCCTATCCTTGATTTGACTGACTTATTCCATACAGAACATAGGACCTTCACCACTGCATTGAGCTGAACAGTAGCATAGGTTCCTATAAAAGCTTTGTTTCTTTCAGGATGGGTCATTAGCCCACTCCCAACTCCCTATCAGGAGGACTGGTGGACTACCTTTGGCCTGGCTCCTACCCTTTGACTTCTGTGTCATGGCTGGAACTAATAGTTATACTCCTGCCCACATAGCTCTCAGGGATATGCAGGTCCAGTGCAACCACTTAGGCAAACTAGGCGGCAGCCTAGGGCACCTAAAAGCCTGCCCAGGCGAGGAGGTGGAGTGGAGGTGACCTGGGGCAGCTGGGGGGGCGCCTGCAGTAACCGGGGGGGGGGGGGGCGCACAGGGGAACCACTCCCCGCCCCAGATCACCTCCACTCTGCCTCCTCTGCTGAGCACACAGCCCCCACTCTAAGTCTCCTCCAATCGGCACTGCAAGCCTAGGAGGGGAGGAGAATTAGAGCAGCGCTGGCGTGCTAAGCAGAGGTGAGCTGGGGCGGGCTCCCCGGGCGAGGTTAGCTACTGTGGGGGGCGGGCGGGCTCCCTGGATGGGGTTAGCTGCCACGGGGGAGGGGCTCCCAGGGCGGAGTTAGCTGCCGTGGAGGGGGACGGGGTTAGCTGCCGTGGAGGGGGGCTCCCAGGGTGGTGTTAGCTGCCATGGAGAGGGAGCCTGCAAGGGGGGGTAGCTGCTGCGAGGGGGGGCTCCCCGGGTGGGGGGGGTTAGCTGCTGTGGTGGGGGGGCTCCTCGGGTGGGAGGGGTGGATGGGCGTGGTTAGCTGCTGGGCGGCGGTGGTGGCAGCACTGTATTATTGCCTAGGCCGACAAGGCCTAGGCCTAGGGTGGCACATTTGCAGGGGCGGAAGCTCCCCTCCGCTCCCTGCCCCCCTGCTCCAGCTCACCTCCACCTCCTCTGCAAGCGCACCACCGCATCCTGTTTCTCTCCCCTCCCAGCGCTTGTGCTGCGAAACAGCTGTTTCGCAGGGCAGGGAGGGAGGGGGGAGGAGAGGGAATGCCGCGCGCTGGGGGAAGAGGCGGGGCCGGGGGTGGGGATTTGGGGAAAGCATCCAATAGGGGAAGGGAGGAGGCGGAGTTGGGGTGGGGACTTTGGGGGGGTGGAATGGGGGCGGGAAAAGGGTGGAGTCGGGCGGGGCCAGGGTGGCAATTATTTCCTGGCCTAGGGGCGGCAAAATTATTAATCCACTGCTTGGTGGTGGGCGGGGTTAGCTGCCACGAGGGGGAGGGGGTGCAAATTGGAAGTTTCGCCTAGGGCACGAAACTTCCTTGCACCGGCCCTGGGGATTTGACAGCATAGAAGCCTTCCTACCACATCAACGTGCAGTCCATGGGGAAGGATACCTATCTTTACTTCCTCTTAAATCATAATTAAATAATACACAGCATAGATATTATTCAGAAAAATGAAACACATGCACAACTTCTGCAAATGTACAGAAAATTTTAAACAGTTTGTGAAAACTTATGGAAGAATAATTTCAAGAAACAATTATTAGCACTTCAATGAATAAAAGCTCTTTCCTAACATTTTTCTTCATTTTGGTGAGATAGTTGAGAAATGAATTGTACAGTTGAAATGTATCACTGTAAGCATGGAATACCACAATTCAGTAGCTTCTTTACTGGTACATAAAATGTATTGAGAGCTATTTTCTTTGTCCATTAGACAAATCTTTAAAATCCATATAACTTCCTTTAGCACTCATGCACTTTCATAAATGGAAAAAAAAAAAAGAAAGAAAAAGGAATCTCTATATGTAAATAATTAAAATCAGAGTTTTATAGTAGTGGCAGAATTTAGCAGCTAAAAATGCCATGAGATTAGACCAATAAAAATAAATATATATCACCCGAGATGAAATGCTGAATCTTTGTGGAATATCAGAACTTTGCATATTTATTTATATATGCACAATACTAAAACATCAATCAGGATTGATGCCATTAGGCGAGATGTTATACAAACATATAGAAAAACAGTCCCTGCCCTGAAGAATTTACAAGCTAAGAAGAGTTTAAAGTGTCTAATTCAGATTTAGACTGGAAAGTGGAGATTTTCCCTTCAGACTCCAGAGCAGACTCTTTCATTGTAGAGCACTGATCAGAAGACATTTGCTATCTGGATTTGGATTATCTCAGAGACTTCCATTGGCTAAAGAGTTCAAGCCAGATTCAGATCTCAGTTCCATAAGTGTAAATTTGACACAATTCCATTTACTTCACTGGAGTTACTCTTGATTTAAGATGGCATAATAGAGATCAGAATTAGGCTCTGGAGGTTTGCAGGCTCTTGGTTTAAACTAGCAGGTGCTGATGGCAGGATGTTCCCAATGGGGGCCCCTTGTAATGAAACTTGCTTCCTGTCATTGTCCAGCAGAGTACTGATCGCCTTCAGGAAATGCTGCAAGATTTACTAATTTCCTCAGGCTTTTGAGGGAGCACAGAAGACTTAAATAAGGGTATAATTTGGTTGGTGATGAAGGGAAGGATTATGGAGAGTATCTTATTTTAGTAAGTTTAGAGGACTTTTTGCCCTCATGAGATTTTGTATGTATGTATAATTAATTGTTTTGCATCTAGAGCTCTGGATCAGCACTTACAGGCATGAATATAACATAATATAAATACAGAGCTTTAATTGGTCAGCAGATGGAGACTGAGTAGGCTGGATTGGGCCCTCACATTATGGAAGACTCGGATAAACTATACTCTTCTCAATATCAGGCAGCAGCAACAGCACATATTTTAGACACCATATACAGTATGTCTAAACATAAATTATTTTGAGAACTAACCACTTCGGGGCACTTAATGGTATTAGCGCTTGATCAACTAATCCTTCAAGGACCTTAATCGTTCTGGAAAAAATCCCCTTTACTATCTGCAGTGCCATGATGACCTTTATTCTAACTAAAAATTATTTCCATCAGCTTCATTATGTGCAATTATACACTTTATAGTATCAGGTGATCCAAGATATTTGGTGAATTAGAACTTGAGGTCCTTCAGAATTACTTGAGGCTAATTCTTATGTGCCCTTTTTACATGATTTATGATGAGAAAACTGCAGATCGAAAGTTGAAAAGAAAACATGCAGAAAACTTGTAGCATTAGTCTTTATATAGGAAAACAACGCTTCTTTAATGTTTTAAAAGAAACATTTTTCTTAAATTTTAGGGTATAGTTTTAGTCTTATATGCTTTTGGCAAAAAAAAAATAATAAAAAGATGTACAGACTGTTTACAAATTTGGCATCCTGACTCGAACAATATAAAATTCAATGTATTCATAGTGCAGTGGTACATGCAAACCTTTCTATTGTTGCTTTGTTCACTGTTGATTGCAATGTTTAGAATAAAAAAACAAACATGAAATCATAGAATATCAGGGTTGGAAGGGACCTCAGGAGGTCATCTAGTCCAACCCCCTGCTTAAAGCAGGACCAATCCCCAACTAAATCAAAATGTCACACAGTTAGATTTCTGACACATTTCTTCTCTTGGGGATTGTCACGGAGTATTGGGGGACTCAGGGCCCTGCACCCCCGACTTCCTGCGATTCACCATGACTCTCAGCCAGCCAGTAAAGCAGAAGGTTTATTTGGATGACAGGAATACAGTCCAAGACAGGTCTTGCAGGCACAGACAACAGGGCCCCCCTCAGTTAGGTCCAGCTTGGGGTCCCAGGGCATGCCAGCCCACCCCCCTTTGGGGGGTCAGAGCCATCTCTGCCTCCCAGCCATCTCTCCAGCCTCCTTCCAGCACTCTGCTTTAGCGACCCCTCCCACAGCCTTTGTTCAGTTTCCCGGGCTAAGGAGTCGCCTCCCTTCAACCCCTTCCTGGGTTCTCATGTTACACACTCAGGTATGCGCCCTCGGGCGCCCTCGGGCAGATCCCATCCTGCAATGCAGACTATCCCAGCACACTCCCTTGTCAGCATTCACAGACCACCGTGAGAACAGGCCCAGTTCGTCACATCTCTCCCCCCTTCGAGACCGAACTGAGCAGGGTCACTTTAGCCAGTGACCCGGGGAAGTTCGAACCTACCCCCGTTCCCATGGATGCCCCCGCATCCCTCCCATTCCTTGGTGAGAATTACACCAGGCCCCTCCAGTTTCACGCTCCCCCTTAGGTTGGGGGTGCTTGATGGCACTCACAGTTCGCATGTGGGAAGGTTTATGCGGCCTGCGCCCTTTTCCCACCCCCATACCTCTGGGGCTCCAACTGGGCTGTGGTCTTCTCCCAGCGCTCCAGTCTGGAGGTCTGTGCTTTGGGCTCTCTTGGTTTAGAGCCGCCCTTTTTACCTTGGCCACCCTCCGAAAAGGCTCCTCTATGCTGGGCAAGGATCCTAAAGCTGTTTTCCCCTTGTCCCAGGCCTTCCTCCCCCTCTGACAGGGATCACAGGATCTGCAGTACTGTCGGACAGTAGCAAAGACCCCAGGCCAGTAAAAGCTCCGTAGCAGCCTCTGCTGGGTACGCCAGGTTCCCTGGTGCCCTGAGAGGGGAATGTCATGGGCCCGGCACAGCAGCTGGCGGCGATACTTCTGGGGTACCACCAGCTGCCTCCTGATCCCCCCTGACTCCATTTTCCCTGGGGGAGCCCATTCTCGGTACAGGAACCCCTTCTCCCACAGGAATCCTTTCCGGCCACCTCGTCCCATGGTCTGTACCGCATTGAGGTCGGCCAGGTCCCTTATCTTCCGCAAGGAGGGATCTCTCTGCAACTCGGCCTGGAACTCAGCAGCTGGGACGGGGATGGCCACCTGCTCTTTCTCGCCCACTGGGTCCGAAGCTGCAGCCTCCCTGAGCCGCGTCCCTGGGCGTTCCCTCCCCACCAGGTTAGGGTCCCGCGCCTCAGGCAAGGCACCCCCCCCAAGGCCAGGGCGCAGTGCCCCTCGCCGGCTCTGACCGCGGGTCACAACTAAGGCGGTCTGGGGGCTGCTGGGCCAGTCCTCTAGGTCCCCCCCCATCAACACCTCAGTGGGCAAATGGTGGTGCACTCCCACGTCCTTGGGGCCCTCCTTGGCCCCCCATTTCAGGTGTACCCTCGCTACAGGAACCTTGAATGGGGTCCCGCCCACCCCGGTCAGGGTCAGGAAGGTGTTGGGCACCACCCGATCTGGGGCCACCACCTCGGGCCGGGCCAGTGTCACCTCTGCGCCCGTGTCCCAGTAACCATAAACTTCCTTCCCATCCACCTCCAGGGGAACAAGGCACTCGCTCCGCAGGGACAGCCCCGCGCCAACCCTGTAAACGGAGAACTTTGAATCCGGAGCATCTGGCCCCCCAGAGAAGCTGGCCTGGGGCTCTCCTCCCTCCTTAGCAGGTGGTACTCTGCCAGCCCCCCTTCCCTGGGAATGCTGCCTCTCGCCGGGCTGGGTCTCTACCCAGTCAACCCTCTGTGGGTTCGGCCTGCTCAGTCTGTCCCTGAGCCTGGGGCACTGGGCCCGTATGTGGCCCTTTTGGCCACAGTGGTAGCAGCCCATGTCCCATGGGTCCCCTTGAGTGGGTCGGATGGTCCTGATGCCGGATGTTCCCCTCTGATGGGGTTTTTCTGTATTTTCCCACGGGGAGGTCCCATGGTGACTCTCTCTCTGCGTTGTGGTGGGATTGCTCCTTTGGGACTCCTCCCTGCCACCCCCTGACCGGCTCTTTACAAACTCATCAGCCAGCTGCCCGGCGTGTCGCGGGTTCTCTGGCTTTCTGTCCACCAACCACAGCCTCAGGTCGGATGGGCACCGCTCATACAGTTGCTCCAGTACCAGCAGTTTAATCAGGTCCTCCTTCGTCTGGGCCCCACCAGCCCACTTGCTGGCGTATCTTTCCATGCGGGCGGCTAGTTGCAGATATGAGATCTCAGGGGTTTTATCTTGACTCCGGAACCTTTCCCGGTACATCTCAGGAGTCAGCCCAAACTCTCGTAGCAGGGCCTTTTTGAATAGTTCGTAGTCCCCTTTCTCTGCCTCTCCCAGTTGGCGGTACAATGCCACGGATTTGGGGTCCAGTAAGGGGGTAAGGACCCGGAGTCTGTCCGCGGGCTCCACCCGGTGCAGCTCGCAGGCCGTCTCAAAGGCCTCCAGGAAGTCATCCATGTCCTCCCCCTCCTTGTATGGGGCCATGATGCACTTATCAAAGCTCCGTGCAGTCCTGGGTCCCCCCTCACTCACCGCAGCCGGGGGTTCGCTGCCCTTCAATCTCGCCAGTTCCAGGTCATGCTGACGCTGTCTCTCATTCTCCTGTCTCTGTCTCTCATTCTCCTCCCGTTCCTGCTGACGCTGTCTCTCTTCACGCTGATGCTGTCTCTCTTTCTCCTCCCGTTCATGCTGACGCTGTCTCTCTTCATGCTGTCTCTGTTGTTCACGATCCTCCAGCTCCCTCAGTTTTAGCTCTTTCTCCCATTCCAGCCAATTCCGCTCCCCGGATGCCGAACGTCGCCGGGAGGATCCTCTGCTGGCCGGCGGGCTTCGCCGGGGGGACCCCCTGCTGGCCGGGGGGGTCACGGTGCCTTCGGTATTTGCTGGGCTCCTCCCCACCCTTCCCCTAGGCATAGGAAGGAGGGGTCTCGGGAAGCCCTCAGCAGCCGGCTGACCACTCCCAGCTGGGACAGACACTGGTGCCTGCGCTGCATTTGCCAGGCTGCTTCCCTGAGACACAGGGATCAGTTCATTCGCGCGATCTTCCGCCTCCAGCTGGGCAATGAGCTGTTCTTTAGTGAGCCTCCCAATGCGCAGCCGCCTCTGCTTGCACAGCTCCACCAGGTCGCTCTTAAGCCGCTTGGCATACATCTTCCTGCTGGCCACTCACCGGCCTGTGTGCTCACAGCTCCCCACAGTTCCCAGGGGGACCCCTAGTGTGCCAGCTCTTCTCGAGGTCACCGCCTCTCTGCCAGGGTCGAGCTGCAGACTCCTCCGCCCCTGGGACCACTCGCTGCGATCCCCCCGGGGGACCCTGTTACTGCAAAAGTCCTTCTCGCTGGTCACACACTCCCAGGGGTAATAACCGTCTCTCTCCCACTCTTCAGCCGGCCTGGTCCCCGTCAATCCCCCTTCATTTTACTGCTCCCCAGTCACTTACTGCAGGAAGCGCCGTCCACGGGGTGCAGTAGATCCCACCGCTGCCACCAGTTGTCACGGAGTATTGGGGGACTCAGGGCCCTGCACCCCCGACTTCCTGCGATTCACCATGACTCTCAGCCAGCCAGTAAAGCAGAAGGTTTATTTGGATGACAGGAATACAGTCCAAGACAGGTCTTGCAGGCACAGACAACAGGGCCCCCCTCAGTTAGGTCCAGCTTGGGGTCCCAGGGCATGCCAGCCCACCCCCCTTTGGGGGGTCAGAACCATCTCTGCCTCCCAGCCATCTCTCCAGCCTCCTTCCAGCACTCTGCTTTAGCGACCCCTCCCACAGCCTTTGTTCAGTTTCCCGGGCTAAGGAGTCGCCTCCCTTCAACCCCTTCCTGGGTTCTCATGTTACACACTCAGGTATGCGCCCTCGGGCGCCCTCGGGCAGATCCCATCCTGCAATGCAGACTATCCCAGCACACTCCCCTGTCAGCATTCACAGACCACCGTGAGAACAGGCCCAGTTCATCACAGGGATATTATATAGTGATCATTGATACTTAGTATATCATTTATTGTTACTTCTTGAACCAACTCCTATGTAATATTATGAAGAACTGTGTTAAGAAGGGCTTCTCCTTTTAGGTGCTCCAGAACAAGTTTTTCCAAACTACAGTCATTAAAGGTGTTGACAAATAGCTTCTTTAAACCTTGTCCCAATCTGATATTTGGCCAATTTATATGCAGGTAGTTGAATTCTCTAGTATTACGCTTTTGTTAGACTTATATCCATCAGCAGTGTGCACTCAATATCCTTTTGCTTATCTTGTAGTATAACCCCACAGGTATATTAGTATTCCTATGATTTGGGATTTGTATGTGTGATCCTTTCCACTCAAAAAGTTTACCTCATTAGACTCTGTGGTATTTTTCAGGTATAGTGTTAGGGCTTGTCTTCACTACCGGGAGATCGATGCTGCTGCAATTGATGCAGTGGGTGTTCATTTAGCGGGTCTAGTGAAGACCCGCTTAATCGATGGCAGAGCGCTCTTTGGTCGACTCTGGTACTCCAGCTCCCCAAGAAGAGTAAGGTAAGTCAGCTGGAGAGCATCTCCTGTCTATGCAGAGCAGTGAAGACACTGGGGTAGGTCGACTTAAGCTACGTTGTCTCCAGCTACGTTAGTCATGTAGCTGGAGTAGCGTAATTTAGGTCCATTTACCCCGGTAGTGAAGACAAACTCTTAGTCTCTAATGTATCCTTCCTACATATTATACCCAAATAATACAATATCCCATTGGTTTATGTCATTCCACCATGTTTCAAAAATGCCTTTTATGTCAAGGTCCTTTGAAAGACAGGATTTTTAGTTCCCTTACTTTTACTTTCAAGCATCTCATGTTGGGATACAGGCATTTTTAGTTTTATTTTGAATTAATTAAATTATGTTTAGTAGTTCAGTCCTTTTGGGATATCAAGGGCTACACATTCTTATTAGAATATTAACATCAAGATCACCCTGAGGTGAAGCTGTAAATTGCTGCATATAAGATATAAACAATCTTAGTCAGGGTAATTAATATTCTTGATTTTATTTTTCTAAACTTGCTGGACTACTGGAGCAAAGCCTGGTGAATAAGAGTACAAAGTAAAAAAAGATCAAAGCTGAGAATTTAGTTCTTACAGTTTTAGTTATTTATTTATCTTTGGTTGTACTTCTGTACATTAACTTTAAAGATGGATACTGTTTTAAAAATGAAAGTTCTGACTATATGTAACTGAATCAATGATACAACATAGGTTTAAAAGCAGGATTCATCCATCTGGAGAAAATGGTTTGATTTTAGTTATTTTATCAATGTAACTTATTTTCTTGATTACAATAAAACCTAAAACCTAGTTGGGGTTGGTCTTGCTTTGAGCAGGGGGTTGGATTAGATGATCTCCTGAGGTCTCTTTCAATTCTAATCTATGATTATAAAGTCAATACAAGCAAAATTCTCAGCTAGTGTAAACTGATCCACTTCCTGAAGTCAATGGAACTGCCTTAATTTATACCAACAGTGAATTTGGCTTTACAGCACTGTAGATGCATGCATAACAATAATAAACTTTATTTTTGTACTTTTTATATTTTAGGCCTACGTCTTCAAAAGTGGTTGGTGATTTTGAGTGTCTTCTTTTTTGTTGCCCAACTTGAGACACCTTAAAGGAGCCTGATTTTTCACATTGACTTCAATGGAAGGACAATTAGGCAATTCCGAGGACTTTTCAAAATGGGACCCCTAATATTAATTTATACTTTATTTTTCAAAATAACAAACATGTTTAGAACAGCACAAAAGCAATTTTACATTAGGATTTTACTTTGATGTTTTTATGTTTGCTTTCTTTTGTTGTCTCTTAAGTATTCTATAGACAACTAACTGTAGTTAAATATTTACAGTTCTTTTTAATTTATTGTGTTTTATGAATTCTTCCACAAGATGTGGAAATGACATTTTTTCTTAAAAGGCAGATGTTTCCATTAATCTATTATGCTAAAAGTTTTTTTTTCTGTTAAAAGCATATTTAAATCTTAATCTATTAGGTGTTTCTTTACTTAGAATTGCTTATGGAAAACAAAAAATAATGACTAATCAAGCTGTCATGTTTATTAAATGTTTGACAATGGTTGCTGGATGCCTTAATTTTAATTAACTACAAATGGTTCAAAAGCTGCACCATATTTTATTCCTACTCAAAAGCTATCCTTTTGTGATAGAGTAAAAGCGTGTTTGTTATATTTAATTGAGAGATACAATATTCAAGCTGTGTGGCGGTGATACATGAATTTTTCACCCTTGCTGACAAGTACATTGGCTTCTGTGTAATTCTTTAAATTGATTCAATCAAACTCATGCTGTTTATGCTTTTTAATTGATTGAATTAAAATATCATTTTAAACATTTAATCATTCCATTAGATGGGGTTCTGTTTGCTCATTCTGCATCCAATCTAGCACAAAATAACCACGGATTTCAGAGCTACACAGGCCCCAGAAGGTTGAAGATCTTGGTATCTCAGCAAACTGACTTATTTAACAGACTGTGTCTTCATATGGATGCCAAGTCTCCCCTCACTTGCCTACTTCCTATCTCCTGCATGAAGTATTCCTGATTTTACATATTCTCTACAAGCATGTGCATGAAATAAGTAGTGGTAGAAGCTTAACAGTCAAGGACTGTGATATCTGTCTTGTTTGGGAAGGGAAAGAGATGCACACAGGGCTCAGTCTATGGCCCTGGAATGATTTGAAAACAAAATTATTTGAGACCCTGCTGGTTTACTCAAGAGATAGACACCCAGAGGTCCCATTACTTCTGAGTTGTTCTGTGGCTGACATCCAGAATGGAGCTGTCAATGAGGAAGGCGCAATATTTTCAGACTGTGTCATCTTTACGTTATTTTCCCAGCTGCCTGGCATTCCTTCACCCAGGGAATTTGTTTCCTTAGATTAGGGACTCTCTGAGTATGTTCACTGTCATTTTCCACAGCATCACAGTCAGGGTTGCAGTTGTAGATTTTTCTTGAAAAGGTAGTGACATGGAATGTCTTATCATTCAGTAGCCACAGTGTGTGTGTGGGAAGGGAGTGGGTGGTGGACCCTCTGGTAGAACTGGGAATAACTTCTACAATTTCAGATTTCAGGAGGCCCATAGAGCTTCTATAGGCTGCCAGCCAGTTTCAGTTTTCCAGCCTGTATGACATAAATACATTCTTTAACAGTGGAGGAAAAAGCAGAACACTCATTTCCTCCAACTTCTTAAGCAATACCTTTACATATCTGTTCCTTCATTCCTTCACACTGCTAATCCAGTTCTCTTGTTGACTTTTTAAAACATTAGATCTTAAAATAGATGCCTATATATAAATGAAAAAATCAACCTGCCATAAAAATGTTTCCATCTTTGCTCCAAAGGTTTTCAGCCCTCAAAATTATACTGTCATTGGCTCAAGTTGGGCAATATTCCATTCTAATCTAGTGATGGATTTAGAATATGTCCCAATTTTAAACAGCTGCTATTAAAATGGCCTCATGAAGTTCCTGTTTAATGTTCCTCAATACATTTCCATATTGAGTGTGCTATATTTGCAACTGTCAGCCCCACAAATACAACCTTGGGCTCAAACTATATTCTTCCCTTTGTATACGTCTTCCCCAGTAATAGGATTTTACAGTCCAAATTAGGCCCACCATTACCTTTAGATCATGTCCTCAGTGACATCTGAATAACCTCATGGCCTTCAGTGGGTTGATACACCTGTATCTGAATGGGACTTAAGGTCTGATCCAAAGTCTATTGAAGTGAATGTGGGTATGTCTACACTGCAAGTCAATACAGGAATCTGGCCCGTGTCAACTGACTCGGGCTTTTGGAGCTTGGGGGAGGGTGGAGGGTCCCACAGTCTTGACTGCAGTCCGAGCCCAAATGTCTACACCACAATTAATCAGTCCCATAGCCCTAGCTCAACTCAGCTGACATAGGTCAGCTGGGGGTGTTGAATTGCAGTGTAGACGTACCCAGGATGTTAATAATGGACAAGAAGGAATAATATCCAGCTCATTCCCTCTTAGCTGTGTTGGCTCCTGCACTGATAATGGGAGTTAAAAGTATTAATGAATTAATTTTGTCATTAACGTGAACTGGTAACCTTCTAATATGTGCAGGGAACAGATCTAGAGCCAGCTTAATCACACTGACATACAAGCAGTGTGTCAGAGTGGTGAATCAGGATCCTGTTGTGTAAGAAGGTGCTATCTTTACAAAGTCACTGTTCACAGCACAACTGCATTTTAAGGTCCAGTAAGCCTCAACTCATTCAGGCTAGAAATAGATTATTTTTAACACTGGAAAGGGAATGAAATTATGTTAGTTTTTGGTAAACAAAAATTGAGCTCTGAAGCAAATTGCAGCTATGCCACTTGATAAACACATAATGGATATGAATGTTTGAAAAATTGCCCTTTAAAATACATATGCATTGTGATATAATGCATTACAGTGAATCTTAAATTAATTGAAAGTGCTTTTCAGTGCCAGTATTTGTAACAGTCTTCAGTAGGAAGGTACACCTCTCTGATATATTCTGAAGGAATATAAACACTGAAATATTCTTAAATAGAGTTGTGCTAATAAGTGATAGTTTGGTTCCAAAAAATAAGAAAAAAATCATTTTGTTTCAGACCAGAACCAAAATTTTTCAGAATTTTTAGTGAATCAAAAATTGGATTTTTTTGTTTCGGGTCAAATAAAATGTTTTATTTCAATTTTGGGCATCAATAACTGGTTGTTTGGGGGGAAGGTTGGTTGTTAAAAAGCAGAGGAAAGGAAAGGCTAGATTCACATGGGGACTCAGGCATCATTCACAAAACCAAGGAGGTAGGACCTCTCCTTACACTGAATGGTTAAGCACTCACCTGGGGATATGGGGGATGTGAATCTAGGTCTCTAATATGGGCTTCTCTAATATGGGCTATTGGGTATAAGGGGCAGCTGACACCTTCTCCTCCTTAGTTTTATGAATGGCACCTAAGTCACCTTGTGAATCTAGCCCCCCAAAATCAAAGTGCTTCATTGTCAAAAAGAACTGTTGACATTTCTATTTTTTTTCCTTTGACCAAAACAATTAACTGAAATTGACATGAATTAATGAAATATTTTCTTCAAAACCCAAATCAGTATTTTTAATTGAAAAAAGTTTGGGTTGAAAAATTTTGCCCATGTCTACTCTTCAGTTGGTCAGTAGCTAAAGTTTCTTGACAGGAAACAGTTTAGGATAGTATTGCACATCCCTAATTTAGACTTTTTCTGATTTTAAAGAAACAAATATACGTTGTATAAAAATAGACAGTAAAATAATATTTTTGGAAAGCTTTAGGTCAGGAGGAAAAAGCTCTATTACCCACAGTTACTTTAAAAAAAAAAAAAGAATCCAGTTGCTATGACTACTTGAAGCAGCTCTTAAGGTGATGTCCTTTTATTTAAATTATTTTTAGAACTTTAGTTACCCTAACAACAGGATATGCTTAGAAGTATAACACCAAGTCTTCTAATGAGTTTGTTTTTGTTTGCAAAGAAAATCTCTTTTTTTTTTCTTCTTTCTGCTGAAGAATCTTCCAATCACGGTTGAACCAACAGGGGGAGAATGTAGATAAAATTGTGCTTCAAAAATATTTTCTATACTTTTTTCCATCAGCAGTTTCAGTTCACACAACAACAGGTATTTTATGTTAGTTCATTTTGCTAGCCTTTCATTGTAGGCAAAAGAGATGAGCCATATGGAAAAGGGTGACAAATATTTATGGATACTGTATCACCATGTTATGTTACTATATTTAGAGAGGAACAAAAGAAAAGCTCTCTTAGTTGTGTTTTAACAGATTCTCTACATCACTTGTGTCTTTTTTAATCAGACATGCAGGCACATTCCCATTGCGTTCCCTGGCATGCCGTATATAAGAACACAGGTTTACTCTTTTTATATAATTTCTTTCCTAATGTGCACATTTTAAACCACCATAATTATATGAATATGGGGATTCCAGGGTGCCTCTTTGAGATACAGAGTGTCACAATCTCACATGATACTCCTGTTACTATCCCCCAGAATGATATTACCATTTTCACAACTGCATCATTCTGTTGACTCATATGCAATTTGTGATTCACTATAACCTTAAAATCCTTTTCTGCACTACTACCACCTAGCCATTTAGTCCCTATTTTGCAGTTGCTTATTTGATTTTTCCTTCATAAGTGTAGTAATTTGCATTTGTCTTGATTGACTTTTATCTTATAGATTTCAGACCAATTCTCCAGTTAATCCAGATGAATTCTACTTTTGTCTCCAATGGGCTTGAAACCCCTCCCAGCTTGGTATCATCTGCAGATTTTATACGCATCCTGTTCACTCCATTATCCAAATTATTAAAGAAAATATTAAATATTACAAGATCCAGGACAGACACCTGCAGGACCCCACTAGATACATCCTTCCAATTTGACAGAGAACTATTGATAACCACTCTTTTAGTATGATTTAAGGCATCTTGGTACTCTCACTGGAATGGTGGTCTTATGTGTCACCCCAACTACAAGCATGCTATGAGCATCATCTAGCTTCATATTAGTATCATTTTAAAACAGTATACTGATAAAGATATACTGGACCATGAAGACAATGAGAGTGGCACAAGTATAAAAGAATGAACAATATTACCTGCCTCTGCACATTCTATAACTAAGATTGTGGAAAAATTGTATAATATTATACACTGAAATTAAATGATATTATTTGAGAATATATGTGATCATGTAATCAAAGACTATATTATAAAGCATAAAGAAACTGAGTTAAGGTTGCATGCAGAACATTGACTTTGGCATTTCCTGACTTTTCATTTCTTGTGCATTAAATATGAATAATTTCTTAACATAGCTTTTACGTAGATTAATCAGTGATGGAAGGTCAGTAAATAATGTTTAATTTGGATCAATATCTTACTCTTCCAGGACTACATCCTAAGCTCCAATAATACATTACAATGTTAAGAATGTTTTTGGGGTCATGTTTTTCACATATTGCAATAATGTCCAGGTTGTGACAGAACAGCTGATATGCAATTAACTGATTTTCAAGTTAGACCGCCCCAATAGCTATGTCAGAGGAACTTCATAATAAATAGATTTACAATGAGGGAGCACTGAATTGCAATACACCATAGCATGGCAACATTTTTATTTTATACAGTAATAAGGTTTAAAACTATCCTATAAATAAAACCCCTGTCTTTCTAAGATCATCTCAGCACATATATGTCGCAAACATTCTATGTGCATTTGAATATGTGGTCATATTTGCTAATTTCTCTGTTGCAATGAACTGTAGTAGCATATGTAGTTGAATACGTATCTGAATACAGTAATCTATGACTGGTCATTTATAGAATTATTAAGTAAGAAAAAGCTGATAGAGAACCTTGTAGTACTCTGAAAAGCAATCTTAAGAGACTGTGATAAGGTACCTTGAAGTTTTACCATCTGTTTACTGAAAATTAAATAACTAGAAAACAAATTTGCCACTTGATCACAAACCCTAGATTCTTAGTTTCTCAAGCAATTAACCAAAGCAAAAGCTTTGACAGGTCAATGAATACAACACCAGTAGAATATCCCTGATCATAATAATATAGCTAATCATGTAATGTTTGCCAGATTTAGTAATAAAGTAGTACAGGTTGAAAAACCAAGTCAGAAAACTGATTACTTATCAAGCATTCTATTTGAACTAGTGGACATGTGAAAGAGGTAGGCATATTTAAATAGACAGTCTATACAGAAGTCAGGTGAGGAAAAAGAAGTTGCCCACAGAAACAGATGAGTGGTGAAGAAATTAACATCAAGGCTCATAGAGAGAAACAAGAGGAAACATGGACATGGATGCAGTGATTTATAAAAAAGATAATGGAGTAAAGACTGCAAATATATATACACACATATGAGATTTCAGCTTCATGGGATGTGATAAAAAAATCATTGGATGGATAAATATTGCAAACCTTAAAGGGAAATTTAGATGCAACAAAGTTTGGCGATCTTAAGACAAAACAAAAAACAAAAGAAAAACACACCTATTTGTGGAATAAAAGTTCTATTCTTAAAAACTAAAGGCAGTATGGAAAGTAGTAAGGTACCTGACTGAAAGGAGCAGTATTTATGTAATAAAATCCCAGTTATGTTACACACAGGTGGCATTTTGAATCCTAAAATGTCTGCCAATTAAGTGTGAAGTGATGGAAGCAGCTACAAGCATGTTTGAGAGCTCTTTTTGTTCAGATTATCACCAGGTTGAATCATCACTGGATTTTGTGATCTGTTATTATCTAATTTTTAATTTCTCAACCATTTTAACTTTCCAACTTATACTTGTGCAATGTACAGTTACCGTAAAGCATGTATCTATGCCACACCAAGAGTCCTAGACCTAGATCACTGTCATGTGACAAGTAACTCAACCAATCACCACTCTTACTATACAACTAAATGGCCAGCAACAATTTCATTGAGTATCTGAGGGAGACTACACAGATGGTAGACTACTTGCTACACTCATGCACCCAATTGCCACCCTCACAAATCAACACAAATCTTCCAGCACATCTCCCTAAGACACAAAATCAACACAACCACCCTCATATAAACACAACCAGCACAAACAAACAATAACAGCAAACACACAGAGACCCTCACCACAGCACACACCCCTCATTTGCCACACATACAACTCTGCCAGCACAAACACAACCCCCACACAAATCAACACAATCACCCACACAACAACCCTAAACATCCCTCTGGAGCCGAGAATGTCTGTTGAGTCAGCATGAAGCGATGTATACAGCTACAGGCATGGCTGAGAGTCTCTTTTTGTGCGAATATCACCAGGTTCAATCAACACTAGGATTCATGGTCAGTTACCATCCAATTTTTAAGTTCTCAGCCATTTTCCTTTTTTTTTCCATGGATGAATTTATGAATTACCCCTGTGTGACAGCCTTTTAGCCACAACTATGTCCATAAATAATAGTAAATGGAGTAAATGGGGTTTTCAGCTATTTTGTCCTAAACTGAAGCACATTAAGTAGAAAAAAATTATGCATCAAGTATTTGCTGACAGCATATATAAGCAGCTCTTTTACACAATATGGAAAACAGAGCAGATGGTGGTATAGATGGTAAGGGTACAGTCTAAAAGAGATGAATATGTTGTGAATCTGTGAGTGAGAACAGTCTCAGTCCTGTAGACACGAGCCTATGTGTACCTAATCCATATGCTTCCTTGTTCTTACTGCCCATATCACTTCCATTAAAGGAAGCAGCACTATCACCGTGTCAATAAAATAGTGGATAATAGAGAACTAGTTGACATAATTTATTTTGATTTTCTAGAGGTCTTTGGCAAAACCCCTCACAAAAGCTACTGAAGAAAGTAAGTAATCATAATATGAGAAACAGGTATTGTCATGAATCAGACATGAGCTAAGACAGAAAACAAAGAGTAGGAATAAATGATTAAATCTCATCATGGCAAGAGGTTTAGCAATAGGGAGCCTCAAGGTTCTGCCTTAGGACCAGTGTTTAATAACATTTTATTAGGCATCTGGAAAAGGCTAGAGCAGTAATGTAGGAAAACAGAATTATTTAGGTTAACCAAAACCAAACGGCATTGTGAGGAATGTCAGAAGGATTCATGAAACTAGGTGAATGAGACATGTGACAACAGATGCAATTCAAAGTATTTGGGGTCGGGAAGGAATTTTCCTCCAGGGTAGATTGGCAGAGGCCCTGGAGGTTTTTCGCCTTCAGGGATCGCTAGCAGGAGGGTTCTCTGCCAATTGAAGTCACTAAGCCACAGGATTTGGGGGCTTCAACAGCAGAGTCAAGGGAAGGGGTAGGGACGGCTTTGTGGCCTGCAGCATGCAGGGGGTCAGACCAGATGATCATAATGGTCCCTTCTGACCTTAAAGTCTATGAGTCTATGAGTCTATATTGGAGAAAATAATTGGAACTACTCAGGCATCTCACTGGCTTCTAAATTAATTGTATAATCTCAGGAAAAAAGACGAGCATCATTGTGGACACCTGCTGAAGAGGTTTGCTCAATGTGCAGCAGTGGTCAAAAAAGTAGAGAAAATTTTGCAGTACATAAGGAACAGAATGGAAAATTATATAGAAAATATCATGCCATTATCTAAATCAATGGCTCTCACCTAGTATACTATGTTCAGTTCTGGTCACCCCATCTCAAAAAAGGAGATAGCAGATTTTGAGGGGATTCAGAGATAGGTGATGAGAATGATTAAGGGTATGGAAAACCTCTCATAAGAGCGACTGGAGCATGAGCTCACTGATTTCCTCTGTGCAAAACCTTGCCAGTCTAGTGGGAGAGCATATAGTTAGAAAAGCTGTTGTCTGATTTCTTCCAACTTTTCTATGACAACATAACATTTTTTGCATGTTTCATCAACTTCACCAGTCTATTGCTTTCTTGACTGAATGTCAAATATCTGCAGCAGGGAATGTGCAAGTTAGGCTTTACTTTCCTATGCAGGGGTATTCTGACCATATTTTGTATCAAGATGCACAAAATGCAAACTTATACACCACAGAATGTAAGTCAGCACTCACTCTTAAGTAAAAATACATGATTTTTGAGGGACTACCCAGAGAGACATAAACCAAGAATATTTAAAGAGGAATGGCAGTATTCTACTTGAGGATTCAGTCCTGCTCTCCTTCACTGCAGTCACTATATTATCAGCTTCTAAGCTTGAAATTTGAACCAAAAAGTGAAAGCCAAAAGGTGGTGGTGTGAGGGGAGAATATGAAATTATTTGGTGACACTGAATCAGAATAAAGCAATGTAGGCCAAAAATACAGAGAAGAAAAACATTTTCAGAGATAATTTCACATATGTACAATGGTTATGCATAACATCTTGTAATAAGCAAAGCAGGGAGGAGTCAAGTTACTGTGGCTGAATAAGATGCAAGCATTTATCAGAGGTAAGAAACAGGGATATAGTGTGCAAACAAAGTATAAAATATCAGATAATATTTAAACTATCTTTTCTGACTTCTCTATGTTACAGGAGTGCAAGTAAATGATAAGAAAATAAAAGTTATAGAGTAAGACGAAGACCACAATTTTTTTTTATGTATAATTGGACATTTTCAAAGTACATTTTGTTGGGAACAAGAGGTTAGAGAGACCCACAAGGACCCTTAAGCAATGACAAAGGTGATTTATCAAACACAAAAAGGTATAGATTGCAGAAATAAATTTCAATACATTCTTTGCCACAGTTTTCATAAGGAGAATGAGGCACAGATACCAGAACAGGCATTCAGTTCTGAGGGGAAGATGAAGACCTAGTGAAATAACCAGAGATTACATTAAATAGGACATATAACAAAATTGAAAAATCTGAATGCAGACAAAAATTGTGTCGGCATGGAAGCAGTTCCAAAATATTGAAGAATGCAGAAACAGAGAGCAGGGTACCTTTGGCACATCTTTAACATGTATTTGGGGAAAAAAGTAATTCTTACCAATGGATTAGGAAGATTCTGATATAGCATCCATACTTAAAGAAGCTATCTAGTGAAGATTCTGAAGTGAGAAGATGTAGATACTGGAAACACTATTAAACACTAACCAGAAAGGGGATAACTGTACAGCTAAGATATTATTAAGCATGAATTCACAAAAGGGAGATCAGGCCTAAACCCTTGTGAAAAACTGAGTCTGTGTATTTGACAATATGGCAAAGAGTGAAAGATGTAGTTGTTGTATTATACCTTAAATGCTTTTTTTCTTTAGAGAAAGCCAGTCTTCAAAATTCAGATCTATTTTATACTCCCTAGGAGTTTTCTATCTCTCCACGCTGTAAACACATCTGAGTCCCGAGCTCTAGAAGAACTTTAGGGCACAGACAGAAGAAAATATTCTCTATTATGTGGCTTTCTGCTCCGGGAGAATTAGTTCTGCACTTCTCGTATCCTATCTTGTCATTATGGTCCCCTGTTCCCTGTTGAACATCTTTCCATTTGAAGATCAGCCTGGGAAGGAGCTGAAAGTTTCAGAGTTCTGAAAAGCATGGCTTACTTAAGCATCTTAATATTTGGAAGGTCATCTAGTTTATCCAGACTTTTGAACCGTTCACAGTCAACTCTTTCACTATTTACCCTATAGACCTTCCCTCCTATCTTTGCTACCTTCCTGAGGTCAAGGAAGGCCTGGCAATCTCCTACTTCTTTCAGTACTAGGAGGCTCTTCAGAAGTATTCTGCTTTCCACTGCAGCATTGGCTTTTTGTTCACTGTGGTAACTTGGCAGTCCACTCCCATATTCTGATGCTGAATGATGGACAGTTTCTTAATCAAACTTTCCCAAACTCAGAAAAGGTTCAGATTTGTTTCAGTCTGGAGAGGGGGTGAAGGTTCAGCTTCAAATGGGTTCACCCTCTCTAGTTATAACACAATATGCTATGACTAGTACCCACAAAAACACTTTGTGCTTCATGTGTTCTTTGAGCACAGCAGTCCGACCTACAAAGACTTAGGAAGCTCTGAAAAGAGAATAGTATCATAAACAGAAATTCATACCTTCTTCTCTCATGCCACTGGTACAAAGTTATCAGCACTTGGTTAAGTGTGTGAGGAACCTTGTAGTGCTTTGTAATCTGCCAAATGAGTACCTAGTCCTTTAACCATGCCCTGGCCCCAACCACTTGGAAAATGCTCAGCAAATTAAACACTTCTGAAAATTTGTTGTGTTCCCAAAGCTGCAAGGAGCCTACTGCAACACAAGAGGCCACTTGAATCACTGTAGGCTTCTGAAAATTATGTTCTTAGTTGCTGCACAATTAAAATTGCTTCATCTGCAGATCACTTTCTTTTCAGACTACCCATTCCCCAACTTATGTAAGAGGTACCTTACTGACCAGCTTTATACTTGAATGACTGATCAGTACAAAGACATCAATGACTTTGAAGCCCTGCAGGATGGTAATGCATCTCTGTATCTAACACCTGCTTAATGAACCATAGGATGTCTGTAAATCATTTTACTGATACCTTTTGAGAAGGCCACCTTAGTGATAAACAGCAATGAGGTTGGTCTCACAGAAATCAATCCCTTCATTTACCTGCTAGAGAACAAAATGTGGTGTATACAGAAGGCCTTTGAAGTGACTAATGATGTTTTCACAGTACCTTTGGTGAAATTAGATTAGTGACCATGGCATGTGTTTGTATGTTGTTCTCAGCTGGAAATAAAATATGAAGAACACTTTTTCAATACAGAAGACTCCAAGTAATCCATCCTCTCTTTGGATTATTTGCCAACAAACTTGATTTTAAATTGACTACATTTTTCTGTTTTACATATAGATATCTGTTCGTCCCATGAATTTAACTAGTGCTCTAATCTTCTACTACCAATGGGTTTTAACAAACAAACAAAAACAAACAGTAGTTGTAAATTTAAATGGTCATATATTTGAATACTTGAGGAAGGGATGGACAGATGGAGAGACATTAGAAGCAAGTGCCATTCAATTTTAAAGTTGTAAACTCAAGATGATTAGACAACTATATGTATTTAAGGGGCACCTAGAATGTTTGACAGGTACTATCTGTCCACATTTACAAAGACCAAATAAATACATACTCATGCACTGCTTCCAGTATTATTCCAATTCCTTTATTATGAGGACATGTCCACAGAATCATAGAATTGCAGGACTGAAGGGACCGCAAGACGTCATCTAATCCAGTCTCCTGCACTCATGACAGGACTAAATATTATCTACACCATTTCAGAAAGGTGTTTGTCTAACCTGCTCTTAAAAATCTCCAATAATGGCGATTCCACAACCTCCCTGGGCAATTTGTTCCACTGCTTAACCACCCTGATGGTTAGGAAGCTTTTCCTAATGTCCAACCTAAACCGCCCTTGCTGCAATTTAAACCTATTGCTTCTTGTTCTATCCTTAAAGGTTCAGGATAAAAAATGTTCTCCCTCTTCCTTGTAACAAACTTTTACATACTTGAAACTGTTATCATGTTTCCCCTCAGTCTTCTCATCTCCAAATTAAACACACCCAAATTTCTCAATCATCCCTTGTGTTTTCTAGAACTTTAATCATTTTTGTTGCTCTTCTCTGGACTTTGTCCAATTTGACCACATGTTTATTGAAATGTGATGCCCAGAACGGGACACAATACTCCAGTTGAGGGCTAATCAGCACGGAGTAGAGCGGAAGAATTACCTCTCATGTTTGCTTATAACACTAATACACCCCAGAATGATGTTTCCTTTTTTTGCAACAGTGTTACACTGTTGACTTATATTTAGCTTGTGATCCAGTATGATCCCCAGATCTCTTTCCACAGTACTCCTTCCTAGACAGTCATTTCCCATTTTGTATGTGTGCAACTGATTGTTCTTTCCTAAGTAGAGTACTTTGCATTTGTCCTTATTGAATTTCATCTTATTCACTTCAGACTATTTCTCCAGTTTGTCTAGATCATTTGGAATTTTAATCCTATCCCCCAAAGCACTTGCAACCCCTCCCAGCATGGTATTGTCCACAAACTTTATTAGTGTACTCTTTACGCCATTATCTAAATCATTGATGAAGATATTGAACAGACCCAGACCCAAAACTGATCGCTATGGGACTCCACTCAATATGCCCTTTCAGCTTGACTGTGAACCACTGAAAATTCTCTGGGAATGGTTTTCCAACCAGTTATGCACTCACCTTACATTAACTCCACCTAGTTTGTTTCCTAAGTTTGTTTATGAGAAGGTCATGTGAGACAGTATCAAAAACTTTACTAAAGTCAAGATATACCATATCTACCACTTCTCCTAGCCACAAGGCTTGTTACTCTTTCAAAGAAAGCTATTAGGTTGGTTTGACACATTTTTTTTCCTCAACAGATCCATGCTGACTGTTACTTATCACCTTATTATCTTCTGGGTGTTTGCAAGTTGATTGCTTAATTATTTGCTCCATTATTTTTCCAGGTACTGAAATTAAGTTGACTAGTCTGCAATTCCCTGGATTGTCCTTATTTTTCTTTTTATAGATGGGCACTATATTTGCCCTTTTGCAGTCCTCTGTAATCTCTCCTGTCTTCCATGACTTTTCAAAGATAATTGCTAATGGCTCAGATATTTTTTAAGTAAGCTCCTTGAACATTCTAGGTTGTATTTCAGCAGGCCCTGGTGACTTGAAGTCATCTAACTTTTTAAAGTAATTTTTAACTTCTTCTTTCCCTATTTTAGCCTCTGATCCTATCTCATTTTCACTGGCATTCACTATGTTAGATGTTCAATCGCTACTAATCTTAATGGTGAAAACCGAAACAAAAAAGTCATTTAACTCTTCTGCCATTTCCACATTTTCTGTTATTGTTTTCCCCCTCCCTCATTAAATAACAGGCCTACTTTGTCCTTGGTTTTCCTCTTACTTCTAGTGTTTTTATGGACATTTTTATAGTTACCCTTTGTGTCTCTAGCCAGTTTAATACAGTTTTGTGCCTTGGCCTTTCTCATTTTGTCCCTACATACTTGTGTTATTTCTTTATATTTATCCTTCATAATTTGGCCTAATTTCCATTTCTTGTAGGACTCTTTTTTTGAGTTTCAGATAATTGAAGATCTCCTGGTTAAGCCAGGGTTGTCTCTTGCCATACTGACTATCTTTCTTATGCAGTGGAATAGTTTGCTCTTGTGCCCTTAATAAGGTCTCTTTGAAAAACTGCCAAGTCTCTTGAACTGTTTTTCCTCTTAGATTTGCTTCCTATGGGATCTTACCTACCAATTCCCTGTGTTTGCTAACACTGCCTTCATCAAATCCATTATCTTTATTCTTCTGTTTTCCCTCTGACCATTCCTTAGAATCATGAATTCTACCATTTAATGATCACCTTCAGCTAAACTGCCTTCCACTTTCAAATTCTCAACCTAGTTCCTCCCTATTTGTCAAAATCAAATCTAGAACAGCCTAACCCCTAGTAGATTTCTCCACCTTCTGAAATAAAAAAAAGTCTCCAAATACATTCCAAATACTTGTTGGAATATCTGTACCCAGCTGTATCATTTTCCCAATAGATGTCTGAGTAATTGAAGTCCTCTATCACTCCATAGTCCTGTATTTTAGATAATTTTGCTAGTTGTTTAAAAATAACCTCATCCACCTCTTTTTCATGGTTAGGTGGTCTGTAGTAGATGCCTACCATGACATCACCCTTGTTTTTTTACCACTTTTATCCTTACTTAGAGACTTTCAACAAGTCTGTTTCCTCTTTCCATCTTAACCTTGGTCCAAGTGTATGCTTTTTTAATATACAAGCAAACACCTCCTCCCTTTTTTCCCTGCCTTTCCTTCCTGAGCAAGCTATATCCTTCTATACAAATATTCCAATCATGCGTATTATCCCACCAAGTCTGATGCAAACTATGTCATAGTGGTGTTTATTAACTAGCATTTTAAGTTCTTCCAGCTTATTCCCCATACTTCTTGCATTAGTAGACAGCCATCTAAGATAGTGATTTTATTTCCCTTCTCTGTTCTCTTTTGTCTCTCACTTATCCCTGCTATAATGGCCCATGTCCTCCACCCCATTCTCCTTCCCCCCAGATTCCAAGCCTTCTCCCAAGTCTCCACTTACCAGGCTTTTGTCACCTGCCCATGCTGAACCTTATTGGTTTTTAAGGTCAGGCTTGACAAAGCCCTGGGTGGGTTGATTTAGTTGGGGATTGGTCCTGCTTTGAGCAGGGGGTTGGATTAGATGACTTCGTAAGGTCTCTTCCAATCCTGATATTCTATGATTCTATGATTCTAACCCAGTTTAAAGCACTCTTCACTAGGTTAACCAGTCTGTATCTGTCAAGGCTAATTCCCCACTCTGGCACTTTGAGTGCAGAAGGTGGGGTCCCACAAGGATTCTAAAAATTAATACTGGCCACTCCAGGTTTGTATTAAACTCCCAAGGTTACAGCTTTTCTCTGACCTTGGATAGGGAGATGCTGCCACCACCCAAGTGCAGAACCCTTTTGAGAGCCCAGGAAGGTGCACTTGGGAATTCCTGCCTGTGGGGTACCCTCAAGCCCTTTCATCCCCCCTCTGGTGAAGAGCTGAGACAGGGGAAAAAAAGAAAATCAGCTGTCGCCACCAGCTAATTAAACAACATGTGCACAAACCTCTTAAGACACAAAAATCCAATTTTGTTCCTAAAAAGGGTAAATTTTATTAATAAAAAAAAGAAAGAAAATACATCCTGGAATTCAGGCTATTGATAGATTTTAAAAGAGCAACGACAAGGATTAAGCACCAAGAATAGCTTTCTTGAAGTCGAGATTAAAGTTTACAGGCAAAACAAAAGCATCTAGGGTTAGCACAGAGGAATCCACAAGCCATAACAAAAGAAAAGGGATAAACCTAATCACGTCTTCCTAGACATTTACTGATCTACTTACATATCTGTGGTTTTAAATGAGTAGTTTCTAGGTATGATACCGGTGATTTTTTCATACCTGGCCCAAGCTTCTTACAGCATAGCAATTGCCCTGTCTGTTTCTTCCTGGGAGAACAACAACAGACAGACAAAAGGGGAGTCTTTTTTCAATTTTAAAAAGTTCTAGCCTTCCCATTGGCTCTTTTGGCCAGGTGCCCACTCACTTCCTTTTACCTATGCATAGCAGTGAGACTTTTTAACCCTTTACAGATACAGCAATTAGAGAACAGCTACTAAGAGGGATTTTATAGCTGCTGGCTGGCTGGGTGTCCATAAAAGGGAACTATCCCCCCTTCATTTATCATAGTATCCAAATATGCTCTTCCCCTTTCTCGATAGATGGACTCCATCTCTGCTTAGCAGTCCTTCTTCACGAAAAAGCATCCCACAGTCAAGGAAGCTGAAGCCCTCCTGGCAACATCATGCATTCATCTCCAGGATGCATCTGTCTCTGTCTGGGCCCTTGACAGGAAGGATCAAAGAGAATATTACCTGTGCCCCCAACTCCACCCTTACTCCCAGAACCCTGTAGTCACTTCTGATCTGCTCAGGGTCATACCTCGCAGTATCATTAGTGCCCACATGAATGAGTAACATGGGGTAGTCAGTAGTCAGAGGGCCGGATGATCCACAACAATCCCTCCATAACTTCTCGGATACAGGTTCCTGGTAGCCAGCATACCTCCTGGGATGCCATGTCAGGCCAACAGATGGGTGCCTCCGTCCCCCTCAGAAGAGTCACCAACCACCACCACCTTATGTTTCCTCCTGGGAGTGGTGGCTAAGTTCCTCCTAGCCTTGGGGATTCATGGCTTATCCTCCCCCACCTTTGAGGGTGATTCCTCATCGCTCATTGCCAGGACAGCATAATGGTTCTTCATCACTATGGTGGGTGTGTTGGGAGTAGGGGTGGAGCACTACCCACTGCCAGAAGTAACTAGCAGCCACTGTCCTCCCTGTGGTAGAGCCATATCATCCTCCCTCTGTGGGATGACAACAGTCCTCTCCATCTGGATAGCTTCCTCAGCTTTGGAAGCTATATGAATACTCTTAATGAATTCCTCTTAGGCATGAATGCTCCTTAGCCTAGCCACCTCCTCCTATAGATCTCCCGCCTGCTTCCTGAGAGATTCCATCAGCACATACTTTTCACACTGGATGCCCCCCCCCCCCCCCCATCCTGGCTTTATGAGAATGGGAAATGCAGGCCACGGTCTCTGCAAATCCATACCAGGATCTGGGTAGAGGCATCCATGGTCAGTTTCTCTGTCTAGACACAGGTGAAGGGGAGAGAGGAACAGTGTTGGCACTGGTGCAGCCCTTCCTAATCATAGCAATTATATTACAACTCCCTCTTACAAACTCCCTCTTAAATTCCCCTGTTCACTAGCTCGAATGTGGGAGGTGGGCAATGTGCTCAAGTTAATACTATTCCAAACTACCTCTGAATTAACTGTCACTTAAGTCCTCAAAATGACAAAAGAAACACCTTTTTAATAACCATGTACTAGTGTGCTTAGAAGAACTAGTAATGATATCTTAAAGATATAATCTAGAAAATCAAGGATCCAAATCATAGATTTTCAATTTTTTGCTCTCTCCCCAGAAACAATCTGACCAGTTCCAAGATAACTTCAACAAGTTCCCATAATAAACTACAGACATAAATGGGATAAAACAGGAAATGAGAGCAACATGAATATTTCCCCCTTAGAACTATGGAATCATATTTTAGAGCATGTAAATGATGGTAGACTTATAAGACAAGCCGGATGGTTTTGTGGCTAAAGCTCTGCTCTAGGGCTCAAGAGATAGGAATTCAATTCCCCATCTACATCACTTTATATATGATCTTGGGCAAGTCAGTCTAGCTGTTCCTAGTCTGTAAAATGGGGACATTAGTACTTTCTTTCTTCCATCTCTTGTCTGTTTAGATTGTAAGCTTTTCAGATCCTGGAATGTCTCATTGTAAAGGGAAACACTCACCATCAGTGCTGCCTAGTTGCCAGGCAGGTTGTCTCCCTCCCTGAAGTAACATTTTTCCAATTATAGTTCTGTCTAGTGGGGTCTTTCCTATCAGCCCCTTCACCAGACAGGTCACATTTCCCAGTCCACCCCTTTCAGGGAATACTAGAAGAAAGTCAAATCATGGAGAAGTCTTTCAGCACCCTCTCGGGCTTTGGGGCTTTCCTCTTAGTTTGTTGACTGTGGGTTTGGGCCTTTAAACAGACAGGGTCTTCCCCAGCTGGAATGTCCCCTGAGATAAAGGTTCCTGTTATTATCACGTCTTTTGGAGTTGGTGGGGGAGCCCAGGCCCACCCTCTACATTGGGCTCCAATCCAGGGGCCACTGGTGGGCAGCTAAGTTTCACACCTTGGGGTGCTAAGCAGTTGCCTCCCTGGATCATTTCCTACCTAAGTCCCCTTTCCCCCACCAGGGTAAATTAAAGAATGGAAAATAAAGTTTTTGACCTTTGCAATCAATCACCAGGCTCTCCTTGGCAGGCTTTGTCAGAATTCTGTGTTTCCAGGTCTCAGGCAACGAGTGCTCCTAGCTCATAATTCCCCAAGCTCACAGCAGAGATCTGCTCCCTTCCCCTGTTTGCATCCTTGGGGCATCTGTTAACCTTTCAAAACTTGAACAGGCTTTACAGGTGCAGTAGGGTAAAACTGCCTGCACCCAGAGCTGCTGCTGCTGCTGCTTACTTCCTTGTTCTCCAGTGTGGGGTTTGTATACCTGTAGTGGGGTAATTACTCCGCTCCTGCCCTGAAGGGCTTAAACAGCCCTGGGAGAGGCTGTGGCCGGGGGGAGGGAGGGAAAGCTAGGCTGATTGGGGAAAGCAGCCATAGTTGGGGCCATGCCCCAATCAAGCCACAGCTGGCCCTATAAGAGGGCTGAGGGCTAGAGGCCCTTGCTGGAGAGAGAAGGACTGGGCTGTCTGGGAGCAGAGAAGGGTACCTGAGGTTGAGCAGTGCTGGGGAAGGGCAGAGGGAGCTGGGGAGCTCCAGCCTGGTAAAATCCCAGGCTGCAGGCCTTGAAAAGGGCCTACAAAAAGGTACTTGGGTACAGAGGGGCAGCCCAGAGTTAGGCAAAGGCAGCAGGTCCTAACCCCCCTTGCTGATGATGAATGGTTTAGACTGCAGTCTGCCCCAGGAGGTGGGGGCTAGATGATTACTGGCAGTAGCCACTGAGGCAAGGTGGGGATAGAGGGTTGGGGTTCCCCTGGGTGGGGAGATCCAGATTGTGGGTTACTGCTGGGGGCAGAACCCTGAATTAAAGGGGCAGTGGGGTCCAGGAGGGACATGGGAGCCAGTGACAGGTGAGCCACTGGACTGCAGAGGGTGCTCTGGGCTGGAAAGGGCTAATTCCCAATATGGCCAGCAGGAGGTGCCACACTGGTGAGTCATTGCCCTGCCACAATACCCCATCACACTCTTCCTATGTCTTTGTGCAGCACCCAGCATAATGGGGCCCAGACTTAAGTGGAGACTGTAGGTGCTACTGTAATACACATGAATAATATTAACTTCTTAACACAAACAAATTCTTCAATTTCATGTGGTTTCAGGGACATTGAATTGCACTCTATTAAGAAGCAAGAAAATTGATAAGCCACATTAGGTCTTTTCTGACCTGGCTGCTTAAAATAGCCAATTCTTCATGTAATGCCCTAAAGGCGTTTAGAGAGCATGTCCCCTTTAAAACCTCCTCCTGAAAGAGAGGAAATGCTGGTTGTTCCAGGGAAAGGGGAGGGAGAGAGCAAGAGTGGCATGTGTGTGTCTGTAGCTCCAGAGAAGAGGGCCTACAGTGAGCAAAGCATCTGAGAACCAGCCTGAAGTCTGGGAGAGACAGAGCAGATGACCAAGTATGTCCAAGGATGGGATTCAGGAGGAGCACTGTGACAGGAAGGAATCTTCTGAGAAGGACAAACCAGAGCCAGACCCAGTATCCCCATCACCCAGAATGGTATGGGCCCATGAGTACTGGAGCGTGTGACTTTGCACTGAGAATAGGAGAGAAGGTATAGCTAGTTAAGTGGGGAGATTGTTGCTCTGAATGGGTTTGCAGAGAGTGACAGAAGAGGGCACTGGAAGGGCTTGATGGGGAAAGTTTAGTGGTGCTGAAGATGACCAATGTTAGGGGGCTTATTCCTTTACCCTTTCACTTCCCTGGTCCTTCTCGCATGAACAGAGAGCAACAATACCCGAAATCCAAAGGCGCAAACAATTTGATATTTATTGTGGTGAACTTCCAGCAAGCATGATTCCAGTTTCCTTCCTCAGTGTCCCCCTTCCCAGCTCTGACACCACAGAGCCATACCTGTTCCCATTCCCCCCTTAGCAAAGCATGATTCCAGTTCCCCACCCTCTGTTCCCATTTCCCCCTTACTTCCTGATTGACTGTAGACTATATAGTAAAACTTGAGCTCTACTTAGCTATACCCTAGCCAATCATTTTATTGAAATTTAACTAACCAATCCTAACATACTGTAATATGGTTATTTAATCAATTATATTCCACCACCTTAATTGGTTTACACCCAACAAAATTAATTATACAGCGACAAACAATTACAGAACCAGAGACCATGCAAATAAACATACAAAACAATACAGAAGTGAGGATTTTACAACTACATCTATACAGACATAAGGGTTTTCCAACTGTGTGGGGGAAAAGAGCCCATTTTTCCTCAGAATGTAAAGGCTTCTGGGAACAGGAGCATAGTGGTGGTAGTGGCCACTCTTCATGACCACCCGGTATAATTTAATTACCAAGCTTTTATCCAATGTGACTGCACAGAGTTGCACATACAGTTACATTTATATAACTGAGTTTTATTATTAAACCAAAAACTTACTTTTGTAACACCACAATTGTTACCTTTAACATTTTTACAACTGTTACCTTTTACCATTTTCACAACTTCCAAATGTTTACTTTTCTCCAAACCCTTTATTATTAATTTTTGCAAAAGGTATTTGTAACTTGCTACTTATTTAAATTTCTTACTCCTACATTTAGTTTTTTAAGGTAGTGCACGTTGTCTTTAACAACTTAGCCACCAAGTACAATTATTGCCACACATCTGCCTTAACCTGTGCTGTCTTCACCTTGAGACTGTTTAAAAGGCATTAAAACATTTGTCTCCATAGTTGCCCATGGATCTGTTACTCCAAAAATTCCAGTGGAATACAGCAGACCTCCATCATACTTTGTCCCAAACAAAACAAAACAAACAAACAAAAACAAAAACATTTTACATAAGTATTCAAAGTACCCTCCATTAAAACTTTAGAAAAACAAAAGTGTGGAAAGGCAGGAGGATAGGAGAGGGAAGAGGTGGAAAGAAACCAATTAAGCCTATCAGGTCAGTTTAAAGTACAGGCTACTAGCAGCAAATTAAGTAAGCTGAGAGAAAGAAGAAGGAAAAGAAGAAAAGGATATAGTTAGCTTTGAACCAAGAGTAGGCTCCCCGGGTTGAAACAGTTGGGAACCCTTACCCCCAGGTTCTTATCCTGGCTCTGGGAGAAGAGTGGGGGTTGTTACCTGCTCCTGCAAACTCTGCCATTTTTTACTTTGAAACTTTTTTTCCCCCTCCACTTCCTCAGGACCAAGTCTCAGCTCCTGTCTCTAAAGATGGTCTGTTAATTCTGCTTCTGACTCTAAACCCTATTGTGCCCAATTATTTTTAACCACCCCTAACTAATTTACAGCCCTTGCTGAAACAGCACCAAACTTGAAAGATTACTGGCAGCTTCCCATAATGCTGTCAAAACCTCTCACAACTGGACTGAAGTGCCTCCTTTCCCTGGAAGGAATTTAGTTTTAATGGGCAGGGACCTTCTTCCACTATCCATATACCAAAGGAGGGTGGGCTCCTCAGCCACCTCCCATCCCTCTGGGTCCCCTAACACTTTCTCCATTTCCTTTTTAATCTCATCCCAGGCTGACCCCTGCACGCTCTTCCTTATCCATTTATCCTAAAAATCCTTTATCCTGGCTTTCCAGAACCCACAACTACCATCACGAGAGTTCACTATACCCCCTCCAAGCAGCTGCGTGGACTGTTGGGGAGGGGGACTTACAGACTGCCACTCACCTATCTGATGCGATGCATCCAAGTCACAGCACCAAGGGGGAGGGATAGCTCAGTGGTTTGAGCATTGGCCTGCTAAACCCAGCATTGTGAATTCAATCCTTGAGGGTGCCACTTAGGGAACTGGGGTAAAAAACTGTCTGGGGATTGGTCCTGCTTTGAGCAGGAGGTTAGACTAGATGACCTCCTGAGGTCCCTTCCAACCCTGATATTCTGTGTTAGGGGGCTTATTCCTTTACCCTTTCACTTCCCTGGTCCTTCTCGCGTGAACAGAGAGCAACAATACCCTAAGTCCAAAGGCGCAAACAATTTGATGTTTATTGGGGTGAACTTCCAGCAAGCATGATTCCAGTTTCCTTCCTCAGTGTCCCCACTTCCCAGCTCTGACACCACAGAGCCATCCCTGTTCCCATTCCCCCCTTAGCAAAACATGATTCCAATTTCCCCAACCCCATTCCCTGTTCCCATTCCCCCCCCCTTAGCAAAGCATAATTCCAGTTCCCCCACCCTCTGTTCCCATTCCCCCCTGGCTTCCTGATTGACTGTAAACTATATAGTAAAACTTGAGTTCTGCTTAACTATACCCTAACCAATCATTCTACTGAAATTTAATTAACCAGTCCTAACATACTGTAACATGGTTATTTAACCAATTATATTCCACCACCTTAATTGGTTTACACCCAACAAAATTAATTATACAGCAGACAGAAACAATTACAGAACCAGAGACCATGCAAATAAACATACAAAACAATACAGAAGTGAGGATTTTACAACTACATCTATACAGACATAAGGGTTTTCCAGCTGTCTATTAATAAGTAAGTTTTTACCAGACAGAAAACTATCAAACTAAATTTCCTTTTATATGTTCTAGGCTCTTTCCTTTCTCTGGAGATGATAGGAATATCAGGACAGAATTGTGTTCCTAACAGCCCAGTAGCACTTTATTTCCATGTGACTAGTTTGGAATGTGAGGATGTGACCAGTCGCTTCTCAGCTTATGGCTGCCTCTGCTGCTTAGCCAAAGGCCTTACTTAGCCTAAAAACAGAGCCTCAGACTGTCTCTTACACAAACAGACAGTAATTTTGATTCTCTCTTTTATACCTCTATAACTAGCTAAGTGATAGGAATACACCTAAATTCTTAAAGTATAGGCCTTTACAAACAGGCCTGAATATCTATATCCTAACAACCAGCAGCACCTAAAACTCACTGCTGGACTGGAACCCTGCCCAGGATTCCGGAACTCTGAGTCCAGACATAGTGTTGGGCATCTATCCTTTTATACTATGGTACCAATGTGCCCATGGGTCCTTGTATTGAATGTAACCTTGTTTTGCTGCTCTCACTATCTTCTACCCCTGTTGTTTTTCTCCAGTCATTAATGTGTATATAGATATTTCCCTTTCCTATATTTGTTTTACTATTCCTCTGTGTGTGTGTTTACTTCGGGGGGTTACCACAGGTGCCCCTGGGATGGAAGAGAGTTTCCCTGCTATGTTGCTGCATGTGCCATTTCTTGGCTGGTGTCACTCTCAAAGCAGACTCCATCTCTAACCACCAGGGCACTAAAATTAAAATTGTGCATGTATGATCTTGGGCATATAACCTGGGATGTGCAAGTTTCTACCCCAAAGTTCAGATTTTGTCAGATATCTGTCAACTGATTGGTGTTTACCAGTTTTGAAACATGCAAAAATATGTATACCCAAAAACTTGTTTGAAATAGTTAAAAGTATTCAAATGTACAAGCTGGGTTAAGACAATTTTCATGATTTGGCCTTTTGTGTTAAGTAGAGAGGGCTATGTTGAGCCCTGTTGTAAGGATCAATGAAGTGCATCCTGTCTACATTTCTTTCCCCAATGAATTGTTCTATCTTTCATCTGTGAAAAAAAGGCTAACTGAGAACAAAGAAAGCTGCCAATTGCATATCAAAGATGGTTAGTGAGAATGAAAGAAAGAACCTCTTCTATCAATAGTAATAGTCAAATAGAGGAGGGGGGAAAGAGACCAAGATAGCTAAAAATATGAACTGTGACTTTTTTAAAGTTTTAGAAAAAAGTATGAATCACTTGATGCCATTCAGAGGAATCCTTCCTGGTTACTTTCACCCTCCTTTATCATGTTTTCTTTTTTTCCCTTCCATTCATTTATTCAAACCAGGAATTTTAATTCAGCTTTCATGCCACATTATACTGTATTTACTGTTAGGAACATGAAGCTGTTACCGTTCATGTGGCAAGAAAAAATATCCTTGGTATTATTACTATTATCATTAGCTTGACTACAAGTAGCCTGTGATAGAAATGTTGATGAGTAATCTGGCCACTGGTTTCACGGAGAGGGAATAAGAAAAGAATGTATTCCTTAGGTGCCTTTAAAAAAATCCCTCTTTAGAGTACAATCATAATATAGATGACTTTTTTTTTTACACTTGGTTTCTCTGCACAGCCAGAAGAAACACCAACTCAGCAACCCATTATTTTTTTTAGAATCTGGAGAAATGTTTTGTTTTTTTTTTAATTCTACAAATATTGATTAGACTAATAGAGCTTATACAGAGCATGGCAGAAGTCCTTTCAGCAGTACATTGGTTGAGGAATGTTTAATAGCAGTTTTCTTCGCAAAATAATGTTAGTCATGAATTTCCTGGAAAAGCATTTTAAAAGCTTTTGAGCAGAAGAGATGGGAGATGTGTTCTTTGGACCCAAATGACAAGAAGCAGGCTATCAGCTGAGTCTCATGACAAGTGATTCTAGGCAGTGGCCCTTGAACAGGAATTGTAAATGGCTGCTGAAGTGTTTGGTTTAAAAATAAGGTAGAGAAGGGCTCAAAAGTAGTGAGGGAAGGGAAATAATGATCAAGGGAAGAAGGGAGAAACTTATTATACAGATGGCATAGCTGTAGTCTAGAACAACAGATATGTCCAATGAGATCAGTTTTCTTTGCAATAAAATAATTAACTCTGGCAATCTAGAACCTGGTGTGGCACATCCATACCAAGTGCATGGTGAAAAACCCAGCATCAAAGTGTCACTTATTTTCTTCCACTGAAGAAGCTGTGAGTTAAACAAGAGTTATTATACAGTTACAGAAGAATTAAGGGACCCAAAACAGATAAAAGCAGTTCATGAAATATGACTATGAAATAATCCCCATGGGAACTGTTAGAAACCTCATCCTTTGCCACATTTAAAATCAAAATGGAAAAACCTCTAGTAAATGTGCAATAGGGAACAGTCCTGTATTGATAGGGAGATGGATAAGAAGATTTACCTGGTCTTTTCTGTCTCTACCTCTTTTGATCTGTATTATATTCCTGAGAGGCAAGAAACCCTACTTGTTATTTCAAAAGACTTGTCCTGCTACATGTAGAACTAGGAACCAGATAGCATCATTTGCCAAATAGGGATAGCAGTATAGATGACCCATTTTATTCTGCAATAATTTGCTGGTTAATACATGTGAAAATGTCTTAATCCTCTTTGAAATGGAACAGACGTCTGATTTTCTTTTTTTGCAAGCTGTGAATAATTAATACTAATTGGCTGATTCATTAATGTATACTTCTCTCCCAAACAGTCTAGTACAATCACTACTCCTGCTGGAAGCTGAAAACTTTTAATGGGTGTCCAGGGTCCTCCATAGAGATGTAGGTTTCCTGAGCTATCTTCCACGTAAACACGGGAGTCTCCATGTGCACGTAGGCTGCAGTCCAAAGCCGCTCTTCTTTTGTGTCTCAGCTGATGGGGAATAAACCTCTACCATAAATGAATGGTATTCTATGGTAACATGAGAGACACAGATTGAACACTTGAAGTATGATCTAGTCAAGGAGAAACATGGTTACAGAATTTATATTATACTCTTCATAAGTATTGTGAAAATAAAGGCAGGCTATTCAGAAAAAAATGCATAACTAAGAACTAGCTAAAGATGTTTGGTATTAACATCATATAATTAAGATACAAAAGAAAAATGTAAAGATGAGTTTAATTAAAATTTTGTATGCAGAATAATTTTGCATAAATTATTCAATTTACATATTCAGTTGGGGTAACTGTGTACACACACCTAAGATGAGCAATTGTGTATGCATTAAAAAACCTGAACCTTATTTTAAGCTAAATAAAAAACTCCTCAAGAAATTTCACACTGGTTTACTTACAATAGGTCCAACTTTGATATAAACTAAAGGCACTTTCCACAGTACACTTGAATTTAAGTGGCTCCCCTTGTAAAATTGTTTATGCATGCTGCTGGGCAATAACCTTTTATCTCCCAGTCTCAAATGAAATGTTCACTCCTATCCTATATTTGACACAACACACCATTATGTTAAGTGCACTGTGGGCATCCACTAGTATCCATTCTATGTCACATTATCATTCACCAGCCATTCATCACATGTGTATGTAGATAATGCATTTGTAAAGGATGAACTCATATGTCACTGTCCATTTCATTGTACTGAGCTCATCATTAATATCAGGGTTTTGTTTTTGGAATAAAGTCAGGCTAAGAATCCCATCCTATGCACCACCATATTTCACATATCTACCAAGTTTATTTCCTGAGTTTGCCATTCATGCTAAATGATCATTAATGTGGTGTCCCACCCCCACATTCTCCTATTATTTTTTCTGCCTCCTAATACTAGCACCAGCTTATGATGATCTGATGCCCATTTCTGTGGGTCATAGAAATGTAAAAGAGAATATTATCTTTAATTTAAAAATAATTTCTAACCATTTTCTTTGGGAGGATAGCCTGGAAAGCATAAACCAATCACTAGGGATGAAAGGTTGTCACTGATTTTTCCTGAAGATAAGAAGATAGTCAGTCTCCTGTAGCCCTCCCCCACCAAAAAAAAAAAAAAAAAAAAAAACCCACAAACAAAAAAATAACAACAAACCCACCAAATGAAAACCAGTCAAGCAACCAACCAGGTAGCTCTAAGTCACTTGATTTTTTGGAAAGTCACGGATCAGGTCACAGATGCAGGGAGGAATGACTCTCAGGCTGCTTTTGATGATATTAGTGTTAATGCAAGCTCCTCACCCGTGGTTGAGTGAGCTCCTCTGAACAGTTGGAGTGATCTCTGTACAGAAGGAAGATCAGCTCAATAACTTGAGAAATAGTGCCCCAAGCAAAGGACTTGGAATGAGAGACATATCCTACCTTTGATCCGGACCCCCTCAGTGGTATTTGGCAAGTCACATAAGCCAAAGTTTTCAAACACTAGTATGTAAAATTTGGTATCTCAATCCTGAGGTGCTGAGCAGCTCCTGTTAACTTCTAGAGGTAAATAGCATTATTTGGATGTCTATTTGAATTTCTTTCTTACAACGTTTGTCAAAAATTTCAAAAACATCTACAATTTTGAAATTCATGGCCACAAAGAGATTGTGAGATGTTTCTGAGGGAAAAAAACAGTCAATGTATCAATGCTTATATTTTCAGTAAAAATCAAAGTTTACTATGCTTCAATGTAGCTATTAAGATAATCTCTCCTCAGTCAATTATTTACCTTTTGGGGCAAATAAAGGTGTTAAACACCTTAAAAGAAGTCAATGAGGGCCCAATCTAACTCCTATTAAAGTCAAGGACAGACTCCCACTGACTTGAATGGAGTTGGCTTGGACCCATATGCTTATTCATTTTTGTGGTTTTTGTTTTCTTGCTGGAAATATATATCACATCAATACGAATTGAATATATTATGCCAAATTATCTGTCATTGGAAAGAAATCAGGTTACTAGTATATTTTTCTCTGAAAGTTGTTTGCTTCAGTGTGAAATGCATGTGTTTAAACAAAGTTTATCAGATAAGCTAAAACACAAGGGCTCTTTAATTGCATAATGAGATACATTTCATTTAAAAAAATCAACACTTTTTGCCCTGGAAATATTTGAAGATGGCTGTTCGAAAACAAGTAGAGTAACAGCAAAAAGCAAGATTATCTGACTGCAGTTCATTCTATTCTCTTTATGGCCTTCAGTTTCCCATCTGTCGCATCTTATAGAAATGTAATTTTTTGACTGAGTTCTCTCTAAGCAAAGATTAATTCTTTGGTCCTTTGCTTCACAATCATGCAGAGACAATTTCAGGCTACTAAGTATATTTCTTAACAATTTGCACATGGAAATTACAGCAAGTTGTTGAGCCCACAGAAGCTTGTCACAGCAATCAACCATTTGATCTAAGGAGAATACTGCCATGCTAAAGGGCTTTTACCACAGTTGGATTTTAGAATATAAATAAGAACATGCCTGTCCTAGTATGGTAAGCCTATTTGATTTACATAGTGCCTACCATCCAGGCATATCAAAGCACTTTACCAACATTAATTAAGAGCCATTATTGCAAGCACTCTGCAGGAGTAACTCTCATTGCAGTCAATAGACATGGGTGTTGGAACAATTTGTATGGGTGGGGGGGGATGGAGGTGCTGAGTCACTGAATCAAACTGTAAACCCTGTATATGGTGGAAACCACTTCAAGCCAGGGGGTGCAGCAGCACCCCTAGTTCCTGCACCTATGTCAATAGAAGAACAGGAGTACTTGTGGCACCTTAGAGACTAACAAATTTATTAGAGCATAAGCTTTATGGGCTATAGTCCACGAAAGCTTATGCTCTAATAAATTTGTTAGTCTCTAAGGTGCCACAAGTACTCCTGTTCTTCTTTTTGCGGATACAGACTAACACGGCTGTTACTCTGAAACTATGTCAATAGGTATTCCTCATTCAAAGGACTGCTCTCAATACCCCTGTGTCATAGACATGGGCATTATCCTTATTTCACAGATAAGGGGGGAAAGAAGTAGAGGAGTTAAGTGACTTGCTTGGTGGTGATGGTGTGCAGAAGGTTTTGTCTGCTAGATTAGCAATAGAACAGGAATCTGGAGATTGGGAGCCAGAGTCAGTGATCTAGCTCAGCTATGATTTCCACAGGAATGGATGAGGAAGGAGCAAGGGTGGCTTTAATCCTTGGATCCTATTCTGTTATGTATAGGTCTATATAGGTACTCAACACCGTAATATCTGAAATCCTTCCATTAGTGCATTACGCAATGTGACTAACATCTGTCATGTGTTGTTTGTTCTCTCATCCTCTCCCCAGAGGGAGACGTGTGCCATGGAGTGTCTTGTTTTGTTAGGATTTAAAGTTTGGTTTATTTTAAAATATATTCTTGTTAGAGAAGGCAAGGCCAAAGAAATGTGCTGGGTAGTGAGGTTTGGGACAGACATCAATTGTCCATCTGGTGGTACTTAACCATCAGCAGAAACTGCACACAAAGGGTCTTTCTACACTGTGTGGTGCCCGCTACAGGAGTGTGATTTCTAAAGTGCACTAATGTGTTGCACATTAATTGGTTTGTGAAAACCATGATGGTGCAAACTAAAGATCCCCCTACTGCACTTTATAAAGTACTGTTTCAAACAGCACCACATTAAAGCACACCTGCAGGGTCTACACAGACCAATTAATATGTAACACATTAGTGCGCTTAGAAATCACACACCCTGTAGAGCGCAATACCCTACCATGTGGACAAACCCTTAATTGGGTTTGCCCATGTACTGTGCACCAAACATAGCTGGAAATGTATGCACTTTGTTAGCGCACAGCTTGAAATTTAAAAGAGAATTTACTGTGCCTGGGCAAAACCACAGTAACTTATAAGAGAAAACCACACTTTAACACTCTTTTGTATGCCACGGTTGTACATTTAAAGTTAATCCATTTTTCAGCATTTTGAATGAATAGAAAAACAAGTAGTTAAAGAATGTGAAAAATGCAACTCAGAAGTGGTTGAAAATCACTTAAACTTTCAAAACAAAAAATACTTCTAGAGTGAGACAAAGCATGGCATTCAGCCCCAGATGATAGGGGAAAGGAACTCTCTGACACCACATGGTTTAGAGGAGTGAGTGCAAGATGATTCAGAGATTCCCATGTTCTGTCGAGAGGTGATCTTAACAATATTTTTCAGTTAGGCAGCACTTCACAAACCTTATTGGGTTAAATGATCACATCTCTTTGAAACAGATAAATATCATTATCTCCATTGAGGCTCAGAGACTTGCCCAATGGTCACAGCAAACCAGTTTCAGAACAAGGTTTAAAAGCCAACTCTCCCATCCTAGGCCTAATCTACATATCTTTGTTTCACACAGGTGTTGAGAGGCCCAACAAACATTTGCAAAATTATGTAAATGAAAAGTATGGAATTCATTCATTGACAGAGGGGGGATCAAAACTCAGAAGGGCTGGGCTGCCAAAATGATGGTTTATATATTGTTGTTGTTGTCATCATCTCTTTGTAGCACTTAATTTCTCTGGGCTATGTGGCCTCTGTAGGTATGTCTAAACTGCAAGCAGGAGGTGTGATTGCAGCACACGGGGGAATACCCAAGCTACCTTTGATCCAGATAGCTCGCTAAAAATAAGAGTGAAGCTGCAGCATCATGGGCTAGTTGACTGAGTATAAACTCACCCTGGGAATGTACTCAGGCTGCTAACCCATGCAGCCATGGCTCCCTGCTATTTTTAGCAAGCTAGTTTAATCAAAGCTTGCTTGGGTACACCTGTTAATGCGGCAGTGTAGGATTGTGGTTGAATGTTTGTACTTCTCTAAAATACAGATGATTCCTTCGTGTTGAAATGTTTGACAGCTCTTTGCTCAAAGCAAAGGATCCCAGGGGATAGAACTATATGTGAATGAATGGCCATCACTCTGACAAATGGGTATACAGAAAGGTTAAAAGGATACCGTTGAAGTAATTTGAAAATAACTGCATATCTAAAGACTGTGGTTTTCATTAAGTATTGTAAATAACCGCTGTTGTGTCAGAAAGGAATCATTGATAACCTCAATTACAAATGTTGAACTTGAATAACATTACTGTCCTATACTATTACAACCAATGACTTGGTAACTGGGATGACAATACAAGCTGGTCAACTCTCTACAGCATATCAATCTTACTTAAGACTTACCACCCCCAG
Organism: Malaclemys terrapin pileata; assembly: GCF_027887155.1. NCBI lineage: Eukaryota > Metazoa > Chordata > Testudines > Emydidae > Malaclemys > Malaclemys terrapin. The sequence goes on along the minus strand of NC_071509.1, from coordinate 38,637,547 downwards.
GAAGCTTAGGAAAGATTTTACTTCTTCGGGGCCTCAAGCAGGCATCTGTCTGTGTCAGTCTGTTCCTTGGCAGTGGCTCCCAGATAATTGCTCCCCACTTCCAAGTTGCTTTTTAACTGGTTAAGTCCTTTGATCTGTTTGTTTCCAGCCTTGTCAAGACAGCTGTGTAACTTTGTCTGGAGCATAAAAGTAGCATGTTCACGGCTAATAGCTCAAGTATAACTTCATAACGTCCTCACCTGTTTGCCAGGAGGTGTTTTATGTGGATTTGTTGTGTTGCCTTCCTGGTTGTTTCCTAACAGCTTGGCTATTAAACTAAACCTCCACATGCATACAGTAAGCATTCCAGTATAGTCGTATAGTAAATATTTCCCAAGATGTAGTCATATATTAATATGCATTCATAAATTAATACAGAGCAGCCCCATGTTTTTCACATAGTCGTCTGGATAGTAAATTTGTAAACCCTGGGAACTTCTCCTATAATGAAATCTACATGTTGGGTCACTTTAATCAAGGAAATCATGACATGTTGCAACCTGTAGTTTCCATGGGAGGTGTCAAGACAAAAAAGGTTGCAGCCTGTATTTGGCTTGAAAACTGGTCTTGGGCCACCTTTAAAATAATAGAACATTAAAGCTAAGCAAAATTCAGAATTTCCTACCAGAGTAATGATGACATTTCAGCATTAGTTTTCATCCAAAATTGGGCTGAAAATATGAAATTTCATTGTTTGTGTGTAATGGAAATTCTGAAAAATTTCAATTCATAAATGTTTCAACAATTTTGATCAAAACAAAACATTTCTATATTCCGAGACCAGAAGGGACCACTGTGATCATTTAGTCTGACGCCATCCTGTGTAATACAGGCCATTGAACTTCCCCAAAATAATTCCTACCTCAATTTTTTTTTAGGAAAACATCCAATATTCATTTTAAAATGGTCAGTGATGGAGAAACAACCACAACACTTGTAAGTTTTTCCAATGGTTAATTACTCTCACTGTTAAAAATTTACATCTGTTAAAATGTATCCAGTTTGAATTTATCTAGCTTCACCTTCAAACCATTGGATCTTGTTATACCTTTTTTGCTGGACTGAAGAGCCCATGATTAAATAGCTGTTCCCCATGTAGATACTTATAGACTATAATCAAGTCACCCCTTAACCTGCTCTTCATTAAGCTAAATAGATTGAGCTGCCTGAGTCTGTCATTCTAAGACATGTTTTCTAATCTTATACACATTCTTGTGGCTCTTCTTAGAATCCTTTCCAATTTATCAATATCCTTCTTGAATTGTGGGCACCAGAACTGGACACAGTATTCCAGCAGCAGTTGTACCAGTGCCAAATGCAGAGGAAACATAAACTCTTTACTCCTAATTGAGATTCCTCTGTTTATGATCCCAGGATCGCAGTAGCTCTTTTGCTACAGTACTACACTGGGAGCTGATGTTCAGATTATTCATCACAACCCTCAAAATTTTTCCAGAGTCACTGCTTCCCAGGATAGAATCCCCTATCAGGTAAGTACAGTCTACATTCTTTTTTTGTAGATGTAAATGTATGTATTTAGCCATATTAAAATCAGATCAAATTAAATTGCATTTTCCCACTGTGCTGCATTGCCTCCTAGGAGTTGTAGTTTAGGATCATAATTCCCCAATGGGCCAGGCTCTCTGGCCAGACTATATAATCCATGATGCACCACACAGCTTGGTCAGAGGGAAAGCCAAATAGCATTATGGGAGATGTAGTTTTCCAGTGAGACAGATCCCTAGGAGATAACAAGAACCTGTTCCATAAAACAATATTCTGATGAAGAAATTCAGTTTTCCGATGGAAAATTTTGGTTATGCAGCAAGTTTATTTTCCTTCGGAAAATCATTTCAACAGAAAATATCCAACCAGCATTACTGATAATGAAGAGCAAAAAGTGATGTTAGTCCCTTCAACTTAGGCCTTTTTGTAGAATTAGATATTCTTCTCTTTCTTTCCATTTCCTCTCTTTTCATAATTATCTGTGCAACAATTATGACTGAACCTAAAACTGAGAAGGTGGAAACTGGGAAAAAGGACACACCTTTGTACCTCAATGTTGGTGGTTTGTAGGAGAGCCTGCTCCTATAGACAACATAGCACACAACAGTTTTGCTGTTAAAGGTAGATTAGTAAGTAATTCATTAAAGAGAAACTCTACATCAAGTTCAGAAAAATGTTTTAACTTCTATTTGCTTTCCTTTTTCTCCTCTCCGTGTTATCAAGAAAATATTTAATAGATGCTAATACATCTTCCAACACAAGCACACTGGGTGCTGTGAAAAACCTTGTTTCTAGTTCACAATTGTGCAAAATGAATCAGTTTTACTTTGCAGGTAGTTTATGAAAATTCTGCCCAGTTTTGCAAATATGCCAAAATGAAGGGAAAGGGTTTTTTGTTTTTGTTTGAGCAATATCTATTTTTTAGCTGTTTCCTGAGAAAATATTAGAGGCCCAAGTCAAGTGAGTGTACGGAAATGTAACAGAAGTCATTCTGGGAGGGCCTTTGTCTAGAGAAGCAGTCACTCAACCTTGCATCATACATGATTCGGATTCCAATCCTGCAAAGCACTTATGCACATGCTTAATTGTATGGATATAAGCAGTTCTATTGACTACAATGAGGACTAATTGCAAGTTTAAAGATAAGTACATTTGTAAATGTTTACAGGATCAAGGACTTCCTTAGTCTCATTCAAACCAGCTCATTGTTCATTTACATGTCCAAATCTGCAGTTAACCTCTACTGCCAGTGTTATTGGTCTGTGGCACATATCCAGGCACAGTACAGTATTGTTACTTCAGGCTAGATTTCTCATTTGTCCAGCATACCAGAGATTAATATGACCAACAGCACACGTGAGATCAGCATCAAATGTGGTTGTACAGTTAAGAAGCTCATCAAGAGCCTAATTATATGGATTAGCCTCATAGAGATATTTTTTTGAGACCATAAAGGTAAGATTTAGCCAGTGGTTGACCCTAGTGGAGGATTTTAAATTTAATTTTGAGCAATTCTTAAACTTAAACCATTAATAAGGGACAGAGTAGTATCACCAAAGCAAATACATTTTTTGCATAAAAACATTTTTCAGCTTAGAAAACATAACATTTTTTGTTGAAAAGCCAGAAGTCCTCCCAAAGTAGCCATAAATGCATTTTGACCGTTTGATGATGTGAGCGGGTGTACCTACTCTGCCATGGCCCTGCAGGGGTTAATTGTGCATTGAAGGCTAAGGAAGCCACACCCTTTGCCTCTGCTGGGCATGCTTAGCCTGGAGGCAAGATATAAAAGGAAGCAGCCCAGCTCAGCCTGGGGCAGGCTGCTAAAAGGAGACAATGCAAACTGCCAACTCTTCAGGGAGCTGCTACAGGCCCTGACCCCTGTGTATGTAACAGAAACAAATATACAGTAGGCCAAAAACTCTGCAATCTATTTCACTTTTGCCCTAAGCCATATTTCTGATAGACTGATCAAGAAATAACTCCCAAACTAATAGCATACTCCTACTTACAAGGCACAAACAAGTAATGTCACTGAAGTCAGTAAACAGGATTTTATCTTTACACTGTGAAATTCATACCTTCTATGTCTTAGGATAGTAGACATAAGGATAAATACCAGGAAGTTGTGTACGTTTCCTTGTGGAGTCCTGAGTAGGGGAAATTTCTTTAAAGGAAGGGTCCTGAGGGCATGACTGCAGTTGGTCAGAAGCAACTACAGAAGTGCAGGGTCTCTGAAGGAACAGAGATTCACTTGAATGCTGAGAAATCCATGAGGTTAGGAGACTAAACCTCTGTTTTTTCCTCTTGAGGGAGGGAAGGAAGAAGAGAGCAAATTTCAGCTTTGAAGGAATCTTTTGGAAAATTGTTCAAGGAGATTCTCATCATAGATTTTTCTTCCCTATACTGCACCCTCCTTTGGGTCTTCATGTGAAGAGGCCACTGAGCTTTGTAAATAATCTCCACAGGCCCAACATTTAATTTGTACTGTCTGCTTGGAAGGAGCTCCATAGGTGTCTGGAAAGTAAAAACAGAAATAATACATACAAATACAAATATATACTTCTGGCAGCTACCACCTAGGAAGGATAAAGGAAAACTTCTATAATAAACTGCAGTATATTCAAATCAGTGATATTGTATCTGGTAGGGAAGCTGGAAATTAACCACATGAGGTTACCAGTTCATAACTAATTCATTATTCAACACATTTCTTAGCATATTCTTGCAGCACTATTCTTCACAAAATTTCTTTAAGGTATTCAAGGATTTATAATTATATTATCTGATCAGTAATATTTACTAAAAATAAAAACTCTAGCACATTTGCATTCTCTGCTCCCTTGTTTAATTTTTGATCTCTCCTTCAAGTTTTCTCCTATTATGAAATTAGCCACCTGCATCTTGTCTTTACTATATTTTGTAACTGAAAAAACAAATATCAAGGACTTAAACTGTAAAAAAAAATATTGATAGCAATAAAGGGATTTGTATTGTGTGTGTGCACATGCACACAGGTATAAGTAAAAGGTGACAATCTGATATTACCAAAGTGGCATACTGTACTGTGCACTACTCTACCTCAGTATAACCTTTCATGCCATTAACCTGTGAATCAGTGTCTACAAATATAAAAAGTATGTAAGATCATAAGAACAGCAATACTGGGTCAGACCAATGGTCCATCTGGCCCAGTATCCTGTCTTCCAACAGTGGCCAATGCCAGGAGCTTCAGAGGAAATGAATAGAACAGGTAATCCTCAAGTGATCCATTCCCAGCTTCTGGCAAACAGCGGCAAGGGACACTCCAGAGCATGGTTTTGGATGGTGTTCTGGCAGGCAGGGTGATGTTCAGACAACCTGTATTTTATGGGGATAGCAAGTTCTACATGTTTGAAGTGGTCAGTACCCTAGTGCAGTAGAAAGAAGAAAGAGTCTACCCTTGCTTTTATTCAGAACTAACAGAGAAGGAGGCTAAAAAATACTTAAGCTTTAGAGTGTCATTCTTCATAATCCCTAGCCTGGTGGGACCACCACTATATCTCTGAAGTCCAGAAAGGTCCTCTGCCATCAGGACTGGAGTGGGAAACCAGGCAGGCATGTCAGACCTTGTCTCTTGACACAGCGGAGTTCCATATTAGGGACTTTTCTCTTATTCCCCAGCATGCCTCCCACAAGATGTCCCAGCAGAACCCATGTTGTGCTCTGTTTGCATCACAACCACCTCAAAGTGAAACTGACCAGCTTTAAATTTCACTGTTTCTATTCTGGTTACACTTATGGAACAGTGAAATTTATCTAAGCAGGTCAGTTTCATGGTAAAATCTGCTCTTGTTCTTCTTAAGAACCATAAGGATGCTTCTGGATGAGGAAGAAACAGAATGGCAAGGAGAAAAAAGGTAAACCAGAAAGATGGAAACAGGTGGGGTCAGATGGATGGGAGAATTGAGATAAGAGACCATGAAGTGAGAGGTTGTGCACAAAGTAAACACTGCTGTGACCCATTTATATAGGACAAGCAAACAGGATCATAGTATTCTGTGTTTTATTTTAATCATGATATAAGGATTCAGTTGATCGGAGCATACTTTAAAAAAAGTAATTCCCTCTACAAAGGAACAGTTCAGGTTGGTGATTTAGTGGATACAAAACTAATGGGGTTCCACCAGAGATGAATTTAAATCACTCTCTACAAAGAATATTAAAGGGTAATATTATTTTTGTATTGCCTGTTTAATATTTCAGGTATCCAGTCAGATTTTGAATGTTCATGTTTGAGGCTTTAATATACCAACTAATCGGTTAAGTACCAATCTGAAGTTTGGTTTTTGTACTACACTAGAAACTAATTCCCGCTGCAAGTAATCATGGAATAAAAATGGTACCGTAGAGTGTTAACAAGAGGGGGTGACTGTTAGCTTAAGATGAAAAGAACATTTTCCTGGACATTGTCCGACTGCCTTGAAGATATACAAAATATGGAGGTATTTATCAGGTTGTCTACTCTCAGTTGTAGCTATAGAGAGTAGCAGTTTAAGTTCAATATTTAAATGTTTCCCATAATTGAGTGCTCACAACATAAAATGCAAGCCTAATCATGTTCTATCTTTTTTGCAGTTTGCATTGGCCTCTTACTTTACACTGTTCAATATAGATAGACAGATTTTTGTTAGAGTGGAATGGAATAGGAGATTTGAATGTACATAACATTTTGTCTGATTACAGTGCTTGCTTGAGCTTTAGTATCAAGTTTAAATCTAACAATCTGAGTATCTGTGAGCCTAATAAGAAACTAGCAAATGTTTCACTTGTGTGCATGATCTCCTCGGGTTTTGTTTTTTTGTTGTTGTTTGGGTTTTTTTGAGCATCATTAGGACTGACCATATCAATAAAAAGCTCATTCTGATGAAAAACATTGTTTTGTCACCTGCTGATCAATAGTATTAATGGCTTTTGGGGTCATATTTTCATCCCTTGAGAAAGTGATTACAGTTATTATATAATGCAGAGCCATGACCTCTTGCTGGCCAAATGTGAGCACTAGTATATATTCCTCCAGAGTTTCTGAACAATTTCTACACTTTGGGTATGTAAAGTTGCTTTTCAATGTGGATTTTATTTATGTCTCTCTATCCCTTTTTTTTTGGTATGTGTGTTTGCCAAGATTCATGTAGCCTTTCACCACTAAATGCACTGGATTCTACATGAGTTTTTGTATATCTGCTCTATCAATTCATTTTCTCTAACCCAGGTAAACCTTGTATCAAAACTATACCATCTCTTAGCATTTAATCATGGTCCATATAGTCACAAACTTTAAATGGCAGCAGGCTGAGATTTTCAAAACATTTTGTTTGTTTGTTTGTTTTATTGCTTCTTTTGACAAACAGGTGAAACTCTCCAGTGAAAATTTTGACAAACATGATTTTTTTTAATCAAAATGTTCTGTGGGAAAACAAAACATGTTTCCACCAGCTTCAGGCCAAGGAAATTGGACATCTAGCTTCCTTGACCTATTTGAAATTGCAATCTAAATCTGTTTAAAGTCTCAGTGAATCCTGATGCTTTTTCTTATATTTTGCATCTTGCAAAAACTTGACTTTCTATTTTGGAGAACACATGCTTCATGTGTACCAGAATAAGTTCAGTACCTTAGCATCCAATGCAGTAATGTTCAAGGATGTTAAATATAGGAACATAAGAATTGCCATGCTTACTCAGACTCAAAGGTCAACCTGGTCCAGTAGCCTGTCTTTGAGAGAGGCACTGCCTGCTGCTTTAAAGGAATGTGTAAGAAACCCACAGTAAGTAAATGTGGGATAATATGCCACCATATTAGGTCTCATTCTGATCTCCAGTGGTTAGACTGGCTTAAGTCCTGCAGCATGAGGCTGTATCTGTTCCAAAAATTATAACTTTAACATGATAAACATTTTCGCCAAGCCATGTAGCTGCACTTTTCATCTTCAGATTTTGAAAACATCTTTTCCACATGTCAGAATTTTTTTCAGTGATCTTAGAGGTTGCCAGATTTCTACTCTATTCTGGGACCTTGCTCTTGTTTTCCTTACCCTGGAAAGACACATTTGTGATGTACATGCTTTTATTGCCATTTGCTCATTATCACATTGTGTGTATTAAGAAATTATTACTCCCTGTGTTCCAGCGAGTGCACCATGATAGCAACAGTATGAGAGCTAGTGTGGACAGAGGTTTGCAGATTTTCATGACACAGTGGTAAAATTCCTGAGCCCTGTCTACTCTAGCAGCTGCACCAATGGTGGCCCTTACAACGTCTGTCACAATTCTCTGAACTGCTTCCAATTTGTCACTATCTTTCTAGGATACCAGTGAATTCTATGTATGGTACTTGTATTGCCCCAATGACTACAGTATCTCAATACCTCACAATCTTTAATGTATTTATCTTCACAACATCCCTGTGGTATAGGGAGGTGCTGTTATCACATTATACAGATGGGGAAACTGAGACACAGATTAAGGATGAGGTTTTCAAAAGTATTTAGGCACCTAAAGATGCAGATAGATGTTTAGGCACCTAGCATCTGGGCACCTAACTTCTGTTTCAATGGAAGTTAGGTATCCAGTGGCTTCTGAAAATCCCACATGTTGCCTATCTACATCTTTAAAAATCTGGCCCTATATAATTTTCAAAGGTCACATGGGAAGTCTGTGGCAGCGCTGGGAACTGAAGCTTGGTCTCTTAGATCCCAGGCTAGCACACTTAAACACTGTTCTAACCTTCCTCCCTGATCAGGTAAAAAATCTGGCAATAAGAATGTATTTAAATACATATACAGGCACATTGTGAGATTTGGGTAAGTGGGGGAATTTTTTTTGAGACGTGTCCCAGTGGGAAGCCCAGTGGTCAGTTTGGTATGATTATCAAATTGTTTTATAGTTTATACTTGATTTTATCTACTGTAGCTTTTATTTGCATTTTTTTGATTCCCTTAATTTTCTTATGCATTTCCATCTGTAAATCAAAGAAACTACACCTGGAATTTAAAAAAAAAACCCAACAACTTTCATTTAAGCCATTTTTATACCCGGGTAAAAGTATGTTCTTTTTAGGGCAGTACAAAGGAAAAGTTCCTATCAAAGTAATAACTGTGTCCTTGTGAGGGAAATTATAGCACTCTTTTCTGTGTGGATAATAATAATAATTAATAATAAAAATATTTTTGTTGTCAGAAAAATATTCCTGACATGTTGTTGTCGGGATAAAATGGCTGATATGTTCATCCATCGGTTATTACTGTTTCCTTGTCAAGAAAGAACAAAAAACAAAATGAAGGTATATTCCTGGGAGGATAATGCAATAATGATTGGCTTGTCAGAAAATGATTTCAGTTATATTGTAATTCTTACATTTCCAAAAAGGTAGATCGGAGGAGAGAATATTGATCCATATTTCCAAAACTTATAAGAACAATACGTACAGAATCTAATTTTTACACCAATGTGTGCTCTTCCATTTAGCTTGTAAATAGTTTTTCTGAACTAAATAAAAACATGTTTTTAAGTAGTTCTAACAAAGCTTCCTTTGGGTGGAATTATTTCACAAGCAACAATATTTAATTTCATGTAACATTGTGTGTAAACATCTCTATGGAGACTGTGTGATATATTTATTTTTAGCATTATCTGGTATAAAACTACAAAAAAGAGAGAACCTACAATCAAAACACTATAGCACAATCTAAGTTGCAATATTTTGGCTACCCTCTGTAAGATCAAATACAGTGCGTACAAAAGTATTAAATTATTTATCAATTCTTACCTTTTCCCCCCTTTTAAGCCACTCTCTTCTACAGTTGAGCATTTAAAAGATGAGAGAAAATCTAATTGGCTAGTCAAAGCACTTGTAACAATTCTTAACTATTAATCTATTCAGAACCACATGCTTGAAAGTTGATGGCCATTAATAATAGGGTCTTGGTGATGTCTGAGTCTTGCTTTCTTATATAGTCAGAAAAAAGCTTTCATCAGACAACTATCATACTTTATCCCAACATCCTCTTACCTTGCTGGCTTCAATAAACAGCAGTAACACATTTCTTAAGAAACAAAGAGCATGGAAATGTTCTTAGGAATAATAAAAATTCGGGAAAGAAATGCGTAGCATATACACATTTGGTTAACTTTAAGCATATGAGTAATCCCTTTGAATACAAATGTGCTACACAAGTGTTCAAAGTTAAGTGCTTTGCTGAACTGGGGGTGACATAAAGGGAAATATGTCTAAATATTTTTCATAGTAAATCAGTGAGGTACTAGCACTCTACCTGTCTATCCAACTTTCCTGAATGGCTTTCATTCCTAATACTACTTAGCAAAGAAGATCCCATGTTCAGCTATTCCTATTTCATAGGTAGGATATATCTAATTTTACTAGCACCATTTACCTTTGCAGCATTACATCACTGATATCCATTCTGAAGCTTATTCTAGCCATTGAACACAATTTTGGCTTCTGGCTGCTAAGGTGATATAATAATAATAGCTTATCATTGGCAAGTTATAAGGCTGTTAGAGAATTTTTTAACTAAGTGCTGAGAGAAAGCCGACAGGCACGGAAGAACACACAGTTCAAACGGAGACATCACTTATGGGTGAATTTATTAAAGGGGGAACTATATCCTAGTAAAAAGGTTAGGTAAGAAGTTGGTTAAGTATGGATAGGAGCTAGTGAAGAACAATCAAATGTAAAAGAATTCCATTTAAATATAACTCATGAAGTCAAGCAACTGAATATTGACAAAATATACAAGTGCTTATACTCAAATGCTAGAACTCTAAATACTAAGATGGATGAACTAGAGTGCCCGGCATTAAATGAGAATATTAGGGCTGTCGATTAATCACAGTTAACTCACGTGATTAACTAAAAAAATTAATCAGATTTTAAAAAATTAATTGATTTTTTTAAATCACACGGTTAAACAATAGAATACTAATGAAAAATTATTAAATAATTTGTATGTTTTTTCTACATTTTCATATATATTGTATTCTGTGTTGTAATTATAATCAAAAATAATATATACTTTGATTTCAAATATTTCCACTGTAAAAATGATAAACAAAATACTTTTTTAAAATTTACTTCATAAGTATTGTAGTGCAATTTTTGTCGTGAAAGTGCAACTTACAAATGTAGATTTTTTTTTTGTTACATAACTGTACGCAAAAACAAAACAATGTTAAACTTTAAAGCCTACAAGTCCACTCAGTCCTACTTCTTGTTCAGCCAAATGCTAAGACAAACAAGTTTGTTACATTTACAGGAGATAATGCTTATTTACAATGTCACCTGAAAGTGAGAACAGGCATTTGCATGGCACTTTTGTAGCCGGCATTATGAGGTATTTACATGCCAGGTATGCTCAACATTTGTATGCCCCTTCATGCTTCAGCAATCATTCTAGAGGACATGTTTCCATGCTGATGACACTTGTTAAAAAATTCTTGTATTAATTAAATTTGTGACTGAATTCCTTGGGGGAGAACTGTATGTTTCCTGCTCTATTTTACCTGATTCTGCCATATATTTTACCCAGCACATGTTCATTTTAAGAACACTTTCACCGCAGATTTGGAAAAATGCAAAGAAGATATTTCTAAAGATAGCTACAGCACTGGACTGAAAGTTTAAGAATCTGAACTTCTTAGAGGGACAAGATGTGGAGCATGCTTTCAGAAGTCTTAAAAGAGCAAAACTCCAATGCGGAAACTACAGAACCCAAACCACCAAAAAAGAATATCAACCTTCTGCTGGTGGCATCTGACTCAGATAATGAACATGCATCAGTCCGCACTGCTTTGGAATGTTATTAAGCAGAACCTGTCATCAGCATCAGTGTTCTGTGTTGTAAATGAAATCAATATATTTGAAAATGTAGAAAACATCCAAAATATTTAAATAAATAGTATTTTATTATTGTTTAACAGTGCAATTAATCACAATTAAATTTTAATTGCTTCATAGCCCTAGACAATATTGATATAATAAGTATTATAGACATTTGGTGAAATGAGGATAATCAATGGGACCTGGTATTACGAGGGCACAAAATATATAGGAATGCTGATGGAAAAGGGACACTATAGGTGAAAGAGTCAAATAAAGTAAAAATCTTAAATGAATGAAACTGTACCATAGAATATCTATGGATAGAAACTCCATTCTTGACCAATAAGAGTATAGCAGTAGGAATATACTACCAACCACCCGCCCAGGATAGTGACAGTGATTGTGAAGGAGATTAGTTAGGCTACAAAGACAGAAAACACAAAAATATTGGAAGATTTCAACTATAATCATATTGACTGGGTATATGTCAACTCAGAAAGGAATGCAGAGATGAAATTTCTAGACACCATACATGATTGTTTCTTGGAGCAGCTTGTCCTGGAACTCTCAAGGGGAGAGGCAGTTCTTGATTTAGTGGAGAAAGTGGAGCACAGAAGATGAATATAGATCCAGATAGCTGAACTGCTCCATAAGAGCAACCTTGAAAACTGGAGTAATAGAAAATGGGATGAAAAAGTACCAAGGGAAATGTCATGCACTTAGGGACTAACTACAAATTTTGCTATAAGCTGAGTACTTATCAGTTGGAAGCAACAGAGGAGGATAAAGATCTGGGTCTACTAGTTGATCACAGGATAACTATGAGCCGCCAATGTGATATGGCTGTGAAAAAGCTTAATACAATCCTAGGAAACATCAGGCAAGGTATTTCCAGTAGTGATAAATAAGTATTATCACCATTATACAAGGCACTGGTGAGACCTTATCTGGAATACTGTGTGCAGTTCTGGTCTCCCATGTTTAAGAACGATGAATTCCAACTGGAACTGGTGCAAAGAAAGGTTACTAGGATGATCAGAGGAATGGAAACTCTACCTTATGAAAGGAGACTCAAACAGCTTGTCTGGTTTAGCCTAAGAAAATAAGGGATGAGGGAAATGGGATTGCTTTCTATAAATACAGCAGAGGGCTAAACACCAGAAAAGGAGACAAGTTATTTAAGTTAAGGACCAATTTTGGCACAAGAAGACATGGAAATAAACTGGCCATCTCTAAGTTTAGGTTTGAAATTACACAAAGGTTTCTATCAGAAGAGTACAGTTCTGGAACAGCCTTCCAAGGGGAATAGTGGGGGCAAAAAAAGTAACTTATGGTAAGGCTGAGAATGATAAATTTAGGAAGGAATGGTATTATGACATTGCCTACAATGGCATATAACCTCTACTCGACTGCTATTAGTAAATATATTCAACAACTGCAGATGGTACACTAAATGGAGAAGGTTCTGAGTTACTACAAAGAATTCTTTCCCAGGTGTCTGGCTGGTGGATCTTGCCCACATGCTCAGGGTCTAACTGATCGCTGTATTTGGAGTTGGGAAGGAATTTCCCCCTGGGTCACATTGGCAAAGACTCTGGGTTTTTTTCGCCTTCCTGTGCAGTGTGGGGCACTTATACACTTTAAACTAATGTAAATGGTGATTCTCTGTAACTTGAAATCTTTACATCGAGATTTGAGGACTTAAGTAACTCAAGTAGAAGTTAGGGGTCTATTACAGGAGTGTGGGTGAGGTTCTGTGGCTTGCAATGTGAAGGAGGTGAGACTACATGATCATGATGGTGCCTTCTGGCCTTAAGGCCTATGAGTCTATAATGTAATTAAATTTAATATCTTGTAAGGGGTAAAATGCCAAAGGAACCCCACCACAATAGCATTTAACTTCAAAAAGGTGAAGTACACAAAAATGAGGAAGCTAATTAAATGGAAATTAAAAGGAGCAGTCACAAGGATGAAATGTCTACAACATGCATGGAGACTACTTATAAACACCATAAAAGTGGCTCAAAGTAAATGTATACCCCAAATAAAAAGAAACAGTAAGAGGACAGAAAATGCCACCATGACTAAAAAGCAGGTCAAAGGAGACAGTTAGAGGCAAAAAGGCATCCTTTAAAAATTGGAATTTAAATCCAACTGGGAAAAATGGAAAGGAGCATAAATTCTAGCAAGTCACGTGTAAAGTATAATAATGCAGGCCAAAAAACAATTTGAAGAGCAAATAGCTAAAGACACAAAAACTAATAGTGTTTTTTTAAGCACGTCTGAAGAAGGAAGGCTGCTAAACAGACAGTGGGGCTACTGGATGATTAAGTTGCTAAAGGAGAATTCAAGGAAGACAAAGCTGTTGCAGAGAAGTTAAGTCAATTCTTTGTATCAGTCTGCACTGCAGAGGATGTGAATGTGATCCCCACACACAAGCCATTCTTTTAGGTGACAAATTTTAAGAACTACCTTAGATTGAGGTGTCAAAAGACAAGGTTTTGGAACAAATTGATAAATTATACAGCAATAAGTCACCAGGACCAGACAGTATTCACCAAGAGTTCTGAAGGAACTCAGATAGGAAACTGCAGAACTACTAACTGTGGTATGTAACATATTGCTTAATTCAGCCTCTGTACCAGGTGACTGGAGGGTAGTTAATATAAGCCATTTTTTAAAAAAGGCTCCAGAGGCCATCCTGGCAATTACAGGCCAGTAAGCCTAAATTCAGTACCAGGCTCATTGATTGAAACTATAGTGAAGAACAGATTTAGCAGACACATAAACAAATACGTTAGGGAAGAGTCAACATGGCTTTTGTAAAGGGAAATCATGCCTCAGCAACCTATTAGAATTCTTTGAGGGTGTCAACAAGCATGTGAACAAGGGTGATCCAGTTGATATAGTGTACTTGAACTTTGACAAGGTCCCACACCAAAGACTCTTAAGCAAACTAAGCAGTTATGGGCAGGGCCGACGAGGGGTGGGGGGGAAGCCGGTACAAATTACTGGGGCCCGGCGGTCCGGCTTCCCCGCTCCTCATGAGCCCTGTTTAGCTGGTCCACCCTTGCTGGGGGGCCCCCAAATTTTTTTTCACCGGGGCCCAAACCCGCTCTCGGCGGCCCTGGTCATGGGACAAAAGGAAAGATTCTCTCGTGGATCAGTAACTGTATAAAAGATAGGAAACAAAGTGTAGGAATAAATGGTTAGTTTTTACAATGGAGAGAGGCAAATATAGGGTGACAATACGTCCCGTTTTGGCCGGGACAGTCCCTTTTTTAACCCTGTCCCTATTTTTTTTGGAAAAGTGGGTATCTGTCCCATTTTTTTCTTGCCAACTTGATCAAAACTTTGTCAAATAAGCGAGGTGTGGAGGAATGTGTGTGTGTGTGTGGGGGGGGGGGGCAAGCAGCAATGCCAGTACTGCACAAGGGGAAAGGCAGGGCTGGGGGGTAGGCAGAGCTTGAGTGAGCAGCAACCCAGCTTCTGGTGTGGGGCCAGCTCTGCATAGGGATGAGGGCTCAGCCCAGCCCCATGTGGTCCAGGGGGGCACTCGGGCTAGCCCCACATAGTGTCCCATTTTCTCTTTGGGAAATATGGTCACCCTAGGCAAATAGCAGAGTCCCACAAGGATCTGTACTGAGACCAGTGCTGTTCAACATACTCATAAATTATCTGACTGTGAAGAGGTACAATGGGATCTCATAAAACTGTGTAACTGGGCACACTGGAAAAAATTATTCCAATTTTATGTACAAAATGATGGGGTCTAACTTAACTGTTGTGCTGAAGAAAGAGACTTTGAAGTTATTGTGAATAGTTCTTTGGATACATCTGCTCACTATGCAGCAGCAGTCAAAAAGCTAACAGAATATTAGGAACAGTTAGGAAAGGGATAGATAATAAAACAGAAAATATCATAATTCCACTTTTTAAATTCATGGTATGCCCACACTTTGAATACTGCATGCAGTTCTGTTCACCCCATCTCAAAAATATATATTGGAAGTGGAAAAGACACAGAAATGCAGCAAAAATTGTTAGGATATGGAACAATTTCCATATCAGGAGAGATTCAAAAGACTGGGACTGTTCAGCCTAGAAAAGAGATCACTAAAGGGGAATAGGATAGAAGTCCATAAAATCATGAATGATATGTAGAAAGTGAATAAGTGAATGTTATTTACCCCATCACATAATACAAAAACTAGGGGTCACCTGATGAAATTAATAGGCAACAGATTTAAAACAAACAAAAGGAAGTACCTCTTCACACCACACATAGTCAAGTCTTGGAACTCGTTGCCCTGGGATGTTGTGAAGGCCTAAAGTATAACTTGGTTCAAAAAAGCATTAGATAAGTTAATGGAGAATAGGTCCATCAATGGCTATTAGCCAAGATGGTCAGGGATACAAATCCATACTCCATACAACTCCATACTCCAGGTGTCCCTAAACTAGGATTACCATCCGTCTGTATTTCCCTGGACATGTCCGACTTTTGCGTCTCTAAATAGCCGTCCGGGAGGAATTGGTAACAAGGTTAAAATATCTGGGGTTCTTTTCTCCCTTGCCTCCCTCCCTCCCTTCCATGCAGAGTGCGCTGCTGATTGGGTGGCTGGGCCAATTGAGCTGCTCCCATTGGCCTCCAGCAGCCAGAGCCCTCCCCTGCTCCTCTCTCCCTCTGTCTGCAGCCCTGTGTAACACACAAACCAACCCACCGGGCAGCATGTTTTGCAAACACATGGAGCCAGAATGGTAAGGGGAGTCCGGGGGGGCAGTCAGGGAGCGGGTGAGTGTTGGATGGGTCCCTGGCCTCCACCTGCCACACCCCCACGTGTGTCCGTCCCCCCCCCGTGGGACTCCCCCTCCCTGCCTGCCTCTCCCTTGCCTGCTTGTACTGCCAGAGCCAGCAGCAACTGCTGTCTGCTGCCCCCAGGTCCTAGCATCCCCCATCCACTAATGGGAAGTCAGGCTGCCCTTACCCTGCCCTTCCACCCTAGCCCTGAGCCTCTCCAATGCCCCAAACCCCTCAGCCCCAGCCCTCATCCCCCCACACCCTAATCCTCTGCTCCACCCTGAGCCCCCTCCTGCATCATGAACCCCTCATCCTCAGACCCACAGCCCTCACCCCTGCATCCCCTCCTATCCCCAAACTCCCTCCCAAACCCCCTCCCCCTTCCCACACACCCCCTTCTGCCCTCAAACTCCCTCCCAAAGCCTGCACCCCCTCCCTTTGCACTGCCTCCCACCTCCAAACTCTATCCCAGAGCCTGCACCCCTCACCCCCTCCTGCACACCCACCCCCTGCCCCAGCCCAGAGCCTGCCCCCAGCACCCAAACTCTATCCCAGAGCCTGCGCCCCTCCTGCACCCTAATCCCCAGCCCAGGACCTGCACCCCAGACCTCCTCCCCCCACCCAACCCCCCTCCCAGAGCCTTAGGCAGGTGGGGGGGGGTTGAGCACCAACAAAATTTCTACACCCCTGCCATCCATGCAAGTGGATAAGGGTCAGGGCAGTCAGGGGACAGGTAGAGTCCTAGGGGTGGGGGGTTCTCAGCAGGGGGCAGTCAGAGGACAAGAAGCAGGGGGGCAATTGGGGGTGGGAGATGGGATGGGGTGGGGGCGGGGCTAGGGCAGGGCTAGGGCGGGGCTTCCCCCTCCCCCCCAGTGTCCTCTTTTTTGATTGTGGAAATATGGTAACCCTACCTAAACTCTAACTGCCAGATTATTGGACTGGATGACAAGGGATGAATCACTCAGAATTGCTGTGTTCTGTTTATTCCCTCTGGAGCCTCAGGCATGGCCCCTGTCAGAAGACAGCATATTGTGATACATGAACCATTGGTCTGGCCAAGTATGGCCATTGTTATATTATTCTCGTGAACAATTCTTAAAAATACTCAGTGGAGCAATAGACTTGATACAATCTTCTTAACTGTAGGAGATTGCAGACCCTGGTATTTCAAAATCTTCTGGGGAAGAGATCCCTCAGCTCCCTGCCCATTTAATATAATATTTGAATTGCCTCTCCTTCCTATATATGTTTGGCTAGCTATTGTTTGGCTTTGCTACCCAAAGAACAGACATCAGGTTTTAATGCTGGGTTGACATCAATATTGGTGACACCAGTGTTCTGCAATCATCGGTTAATTCTTTCATTGTGTTTCTGGTTCCACAGAACATCACCCATGAATAAAAATGGCAATGTTTCCAGGCTGTAACCTGATGGAATCTCTGGGAGAGTAATTGAGTTTGACAGGATGGCACCTTGACTTGATAGGAAAAGATTGAACATCACATAATGAGAGCATGACATACAATGTTATTTCATTGCTACACAATAGCAGCTCTTTGTCTCTTGGATATAAAAAAAAGCAAATACGTGTGAAAATTGTGTACACATTACATAATAGAAGAGGTGTATATTCTTTGCCTTCATTCATTGATCACAAGAATCTCTGTTATTCCCATGTTCTGGTTCCCTTCCCAGGGCTTTGGTTCTCTAATTACTTTAATTTAGTATGGGGTACAGTAAGTGTCTGAGCCAAATGCAGGGCAGTACCTGAAGTAATAGGGAATAATAGTATCATAAATCTGACTGTATTGTTATAAGCATTCTTGAATGTATGCTAGATGCAAGGCTGACAGAAATACATGTACTATCAATGACAATAGAAATGAGACACAGGAGAGTGAAAACCATAGACATTAGAAATGGAAAGAGCCTATTGGGTGAAATCCTGACCCCACAGAATCAATAGGAAATTTCAACCATTATATCCAACTAGTCTTTAGCAAAACTGCACTCTACAATATAGGGCCAAATTTTCTCCTGGAGCAACTCTATTGACTTCAGTGGAAACTGGTTCATATCTATGAGTGTTATTTCAACTATATGGTCAGGGGATCAGAATATCACCTATAATGGTAAATCTGTGCTGCTGAAGTCAAGATTATGTCAGTGTTTCTACTATAGCCCTGTATTTTCAGCAATTTATTACTCAGCAGTCATAAACATATAGCTAAGGGTAGCATAAAATCCCTCCTTTACCTGTAAGGGGTTAAAAAGCTCAAATAACCCAGTTGGCACCTGATCAAAAGGACCAATAAGGGAAGAAGAGCCTTTCAAATCTGTAGGGGGAGGTTTTGTTTGTGCTGTCTTTGTTGTGCTCTCTCAGGACAGAGAGAGGGAACAGGCAGGGGAAAAAAACACCTCTCCTAAACCTCACCTGAAATAAGCATCTCAGATTGCAAAAATTGTAGGTAAAGCAAGGAAATGCATGAGATTATCTTTTGTTTTAGCTTGTGAATTTTCTCTATGATAAGAGGGAGGTTTATTCCTGTTTTTTTGTAACTTTAAAGTTTTGCCTAGAGGGGAATCCTCAGTGTTTTAAATCTTATTACCCTGTAAAATTACCTTCCATCCTGATTTTACAGAGGTGCTTCTTTTACTTTTTTCTTTATAATAAAGTTCTGCTTTTAAGAACCTGATTTGTTTTTAGTGTCCTAAAAACCCAAGAGTCTGGTCTGTGCTCATTTTGTTTACCTATTTGGTTGGTATATTATTCTCAAGCCTCCCCAGGAAAGGGGGTGAAGAGGCTTGGGGGATATTTTGGGGAAACAGGAACTCCAAATGGTCCTTTTCCTTCATCTTTATCTAACTCACTTGGTGGTGGCAGCAATACCGTCCAAGGACAAGGAAGAATTTGTGTCTTGGGGAAATTTTAACCTAAACTAGTAGAAACAAGTTTAGGGGGTCTTTCATGCTGGTCCCCATACCTGTACCCCAGATTTCAGAGTGGGGAGGAAACCCTGACATCAGCCATAAGAATCCATGTCAGGCTAAAATTCAGCACACAAGGAACTGAGCAGCATGTTAACTATTTTTTCATAAATAATTGAAGGAATACATTTAGTAAGTTACCAAAATGTATATTTTCTGGCCACAGTTCACTCCTGCCGGTAACATACAGGAGAGGGGCAGAGGAAACTCCATGCACTTCCCATTGTGCAACTTCCAACAAAAGGTCACCATAAAGAGAATGTGGCCGAGGATGTAGCCTTGAAACCATACAACGTGGTAATACTCAGGGAAAGGATTCAGCTTCTCTCCTGTGTGCTGATCCTCTCCACACACTGCTTAAACTCCTTTTAATCTACTGGCTCCTCTGTCCTTGTTTGTGCACTATGGGCCCAAACGAAGACTGTGCTGGACACACCTGATAACCGTCTTCAAAAATATAAGAGCTGTTATAAAGAGGACAATGATCAATTGTTTTCTATGTCCATTGAAGGTAGGACAAGAAGTAATGGGCTTAATCTGCAGCAAGGGATATTTAGGTTACATATTCAGAAAACTTTTCTAACTACAAGGGTAGTTAGGCTCTGGAATACTCTTCAAAGGAATGTTATGGAATCCCCTTCATTGAAGGTTTTTAAGAACAGGTTGGTCTAAACAGAGATTGTCAAACAGTGGGGTGCGCACCTCTAGGGGGATGAGGAGGAACATTGGGGGGTGCGGTGGGGCCCAGGCCACCCCTCATGGGGGGCAGGGAGGGATTACCACACAGCCTCTCTCCTCCCCCAGCTCTGCTCTGGTCCTGGCCCCAACCACGTCTCTGGCTCCTGGCTCAGCACCTGGACCTGGCCCCGGTCTCAGTGCAGCTCCGCTTCCAGCCCCACACCAGCCCTCAGCCTCAGCCACTGGCCATGGCTCTGTTCCCAGCCCAGGGCCAAAGGTGGGGGCAAAGCCAGGAGCAGAGCCGCACCTGGCTGTGGGCCCAGCTGCCAGCCCCCACTGCAGCCCGGCTGCAACTCCACTCCTGCCCTGAAGGCGGCATGCAAGCTGATTTTCAGTGGCACTCACACTGCCTGGGTATTGGCCACTGGTCCGGGGGGCTCTGCATTTTAATTTAATTTTAAATGAAGATTCTTAAACATTTTAAAAACCTTATTTACTTTACACACAACAATAGTTTAATTATATATTATAGACTGATAGAAAGAGACCTTCTAAAAACATTAAAATGTATTACTGGCATGTGAAACCTTAAATTAGAGTGAATAAATGAAGGCTCATCACACCACTTCTGAAAGGTTGCCGACCCCTGGTGTAGGTTTATTTGGTCCTACTTCAGTGCAGGGGGCTGGAGTTCATGACATCTTGAGGTTCCTTCCAACTTTACATTTCTATGAGTCTATGGGTATGTCTACACTACGAGAGTACTTCGATGTCACTTAAATCGAATATGTGGAATCGATATTACAAAGTCGAACGTGTGTTTCCACACTAAGGACAGTAATTTGACTTTGTGAGTCCACACTAACGGGGCAAGCGTCGACATTGGAAGCGGTGCACTGTGGGCAGCTATCCCACAGTTCCCGCAGTCCCCGCTGCCCATTGGAATTCTGGGTCGAGCCCCTAATGCCTGCTGGGGGAAAAAATGTGTCGAGGGTGTTTTTGGGTAACTGTCGTCATCCAACCGTCACTCCCGCCCTCCCTCCCTGAAAGCGCCGGCGGGCAATCAGTTCGCGCACTTTTCTGCTGAGTGACAGCACGGGCACCACAGCACTGTGAGCATGGAGCCCGCTGCGACCATCACTGCAGTTATGGCCGTTGTCAACACCTCGCACCTTATCAGCCACCTTTTCCAGAGGCAGATGGTGAGAAATCGGGTGAGGAGGCTACGGCAGCGCGATGAGGACATGAAGTCTGAGAGTGGCACAAACCTGTCACAAAGCACGGGACCCCGCGCCGTGGACATCATGGTGGTAATGGGTCATGTTGATGCCGTGGAACGGCGATTCTGGGCACGTGAAACAAGCACTGACTGGTGGGACTGCATAGTGCTGCAGGTCTGGGATGAATCCTAGTGGCTGAGAAACTTTCGCATGCGGAAGGGAACTTTCCTTGAACTTTGTGAGTTGCTGTCCCCTGCCCTGAAGCGCAAGGACACCCGGATGCGAGCAGCCCTGACTGTCCAGAAGCGAGTGGCCATAGCCCTCTGGAAACTTGCCACGCCAGACAGCTACCGGTCAGTCGCGAACCACTTTGTCGTGGGCAAATCTACTGTGGGGGTTGTTGTGATGCAAGTAGCCAAGGCAATCGTTGATGTACTGCTGTCAAAGGTAGTGACCCTGGGAAACGTGGAGGTGATCATAGATGGCTTCGCAGCGATGGGATTCCCAAACTGCGGTGGGGCTATAGATGGAACTCACATCCCTATCTTGGGACCGGACCACCAGGCCAGCCAGTACATTCATCGAAAGGGCTACTTTTCCATGGTGCTGCAAGCACTGGTGGACCACAGGGGACGTTTTACCAACATCTACGTCGGATGGCCGGGCAAGGTTCATGACACTCGTGTTTTCAGGAACTCTGGTCTGTTTAGACGGCTGCAGGAAGGTACTTATTTCCCGGACCACAAAATAACTGTTGGGGATGTGGAGATGCCTATAGTGATCCTCGGGGACCCAGCCTACCCGCTAATGCCATGGCTCATGAAGCCCTATACAGGCACCCTGGACAGTGAAAAGGAACTCTTCAACTACCGTCTGAGCAAGTGCAGAATGGTGGTGGAGTGTGCTTTTGGACGTCTCAAGGGGAGATGGAGAAGCTTATTGACTCGCTCTGATCTCAGCGAAACCAATATCCCCATTGTTATTGCAGCTTGCTGTGTGCTCCACAATCTCTGTGAGAGCAAGTGGGAGACCTTTATGGCGGGGTGGGAGGTTGAGGCAAATTGCCTGGCTGCTGATTACGCCCAGCCAGACAGCCGTGCGATTAGAAGAGCCCAGTGGGACGTGCTGTGCATCCGGGAGGCTTTGAAAGCTAGGTTCCTGAGTGAGCAGGGTAACCTGTGACAATTTTGTTGGTTTACAGAGAAGCTGAACCTGCCCCCGTTTCTTTACCCAGTGACTGTTCACAATCCTCTCCAGTTTCATACCCCGTTCGCCCCCTTCCCCCCCTTCCAACACACGTTTAAAAATAAAATCACTGAAAATTTGTTAATGAACAACGTTTTATTTATTACTGTTTTCGCGGTAAAGTGTTGAAACTGGGACGCAGACTGTGGTGGGGAGCGGGTGTAGTGTACTCATGCAAAGGACGCTTCTAAACTAGAGGAATGCCAGGCTCCTTCTTCTACAGTGGTCCGCACTGGCGGACTGATTGTTTGAACGGAGACTGCAACCCCTCCTGTTCGGGACTCTGTGTGTGGGGGCTATGTGACTTTGTGGCAGGGGGAGGACGGTTACAGATTCCCTGCTGCGTGGCTCTGTGATCCAGGATAAGGACTGCTGCATAAGATCTGTAACCGCCCTCCCACGCCACAAAGTCTCATAGCCTCCCCCCCCCACAGACAATGAAAACCACCTCCCAGACTGACCAGGGTGCCTAGTGACTGCACTGTGTGTGTGACCTGCTGCTGAACCTGCCCCCGTGTCTGTACCAACCACCTTTCCCCCCCTTAAAACAGACTGTCCTCTAAAAAAACATGATGGAAACAGCAATTAACAGAAACGTATTTTTTATTAGCAAATGGACAATGAAACTGGGATTGGGGCTTGGGTGATGCGGGAAGGAAAGGACATATCAAATTTTGGGGAATGACTGCCTTCTGCCACTTGAGCAGTCTTCAGGGGTAGAGTGACAGTTTTCATGGGCTCTGCAGCCCCTCCTTCTTGGTACTTTCGGTGAGGGGGGTATGGGACTTTGTGGCGGGGGACGGTGGTTACAGATAGACTGCAGCGGGGCTCTGTCCTCCTGCCTCCGGTCCTGCAGAACATCCACAAGGCGCCGGAGCGTGTCCGTTTGCTCCCTCATTAGTCCAAGCAGTGTTTGAGTCGCCTGCTGGTCTTCCTGCCGCCACCTCTCCTCCCGTTCCATGTGTGATCGGTGCAGTTGGGACAAGTTCTCCCTCCACTGACTCTGCAGTGTTGACTCGGCTCGGGAGCAGCCCATAGGTTCTGAGAACATGTTGTCCCGTGTCCTTTTCCGTCTACGCCTAATCTGCGACAGCCTCTGGGAGTCTGATGACAGGGTAGGTCGGGAGACAGCCACAGCTGTGGGATGGGAAAAAGGGAGTGAATTCCTCAGAAAGATAAATTTTTGGGTGAACAAAGAAAATAGTCTTTCTCTGTGAAAAAGACCATTCACAGCACCTATCACATGTGCACTCAGGACAAGGTCGAATTTTCGGCCTTCGCATACAGTCCCTGGGGTCCTGCAGTGCAGATCACAGAATCGGAACAGCACAGCAGAATTTGGGTAGTGGGCTGACATGGTAAGCCGTAGACTTGTGGCAGCTTAAAACTTTCATAATAGCACTGCCCTACTTTCACGTTCAAAGCAATGCTCCTAGCGTTGGCCAGTTCCTGCTGCCAGCAATCCGGCAAGCATGAACTCTGCCCCTGTCCCACCCCCTCGCGGCTGTCCCCGGGAAAGATCCCTCTATGCTGCCCCTCTCCCGCCTCCACCGCATGGCTGTAAACCGGCGGTTACAGTTCTGTAAAGGAACAGGGAAGCAGTCCCAATACTAACATTGCCCTAATTCAAAGCAGGTGACCATTAGCGACATCACTCTGATGCGTATTTCTGACAGTGAGAAAGAACGCATGCTTCGGGAAAGCCTCCAAAGACCAGGGCCGTATGCCGCCATGCTGTGCAAGGCAATGATCCCGGAGTACTTGATGGTAGCCTGGCGCGGAAACGTTTCCTACTACGGAGGGCACAACAAGGCCGCTCTCCCAAGGAACCTCATGCAAAGGCTTTCCAATTACCTCCAGGAGAGCTTCATGGAGATGTCCCATGAGGATTTCTGCTCTATCCCCGGATATATTGACCGAATTTTACTGTAGCTGCACTGGCAGGGCTAAACAGTACAGCGCCTAGGGCAAACCAATCAAGATTTACTGGACATTGTTAGATTTTTTTGCAGCAGTTGCACTGCCAAAGACTAGAACTTTAAGTGCCTAGGACGGTCTAATCATGAAAAAGCCACAGTTAATATTTATATTCTTTTATAAATAAATGTTTACATGTTTAAACCACTTACCGGCTGATCCTTCCCCTGATTCTGGGTCCGGGTTAATGGCTGGGGACGGTTGGTAGGGGATCTCTGTGAGGGTGATGAAGAGATCCTGGCTGTCTGGGAAATCAGCGTTGTACGTGCTATCGACTGCCTCGTCCTCCTCATCTCCTTCCTCTTCTTCCCCATCCACTACCATCTCAGAGGAAGCGGGTGTGGACAATATCCCATCCTCAGAGTCCACGGTCAGTGGTGGGGTAGTGGTGGCAGCCGCACCTAGGATGGAATGCAGTGCCTCGTAGAAACGGGATGTCTGGGGATGGGATCCGGAGTGTCCGTTTGCCTTTTTGGTCTTCTGGTAGCCTTGTCTCAGCTCCTTGATTTTCACGCGGCACTGCGTTGCATCCCGGCTGTATCCTCTCTCTGTCATGGCTTTGGAGATCTTCTCATAGATCTTTGCATTCCGTCTTTTCGATCGCAGCTCCAAAAGCACGGACTCATTGCCCCACACAGCGATCAGATCCAAGACTTCCCGATCAGTCCATGCCGGGGCCCTCTTTCTATTCTGAGATTGCATGGCCATCTCTGCTGGAGAGCTCTGCATCGTTGCCAGTGCTGCTGAGCTCGCCACGATGTCCAAACAGGAAATGAGATTCAGACAGGAAAAGGAATTCAAATTTTCCCGGGGCTTTTCCTGTGTGGCTGGTCAGAGCATCCGAGCTCGGACTGCTGTCCAGAGCGTCAATAGAGTGGTGCACTGTGGGATAGCTCCCGCAGCTATTAGCGTCGATTTCCATCCACACCTACCCTAATTCGACATGGCCATGTCGAATTTAGCGCTACTCCCCTCGTTGGGGAGGAGTACAGAAGTCGAATTTAGGAGATCGCTATGTCGAACTAAACAGCTTTGTTGTGTGGATGGGTGCAGAGTTAATTCGATTTAGCGCTGCTAAATTCGACATAACCTGCTAGTGTAGACCAGGCCTATGATTCTAATCCCCTTGCCCCTGAAATCTTTGTTGATTTCTTTGGGAGTTGAGTTAGGCTGTATATTCCTGTGAACAGCCTTAATTTTCATGTAGATACACACTTAGGGCTGGTCTACACTACCGCGGTAAATCGATCTAACGTATTCAACTTAAGTTACATGAATAATGTAACTTAAGTCGACATTGTTAGATCCACTTACTGCGTTGGCTACACTGCGCTCAGTCGACAGGAGAGCATCTCCCTTTGACTTCCTTTATGCTTCTCGGGGAGGTGGAGTACACAAATTGATGGGAGAGTGCTTTCCCATCGATTTAGTGTGTCTTCACTAGACCTGCTAAATCGACACTCGCTGTATTGATTGCAGTAGTGCTGATCTACTGGCAAGTGTAGACATACCTTCAGATATGCATCTAGTTAGGAACAAAGCATGCTATGAAGAGTGGTTACTCCTGGGCTGTGCCAAAGACATGAATCTTAACCATTCCATACCGGGTATAGGGGTTTCTGAAAGACCCCAGGTATCATGTAGTAAAGGCTCTTCTCCCTTCTTTCTATTTTCCCCGTAGTCATTTCTAACTACTTTACCCACCCTCCACTTATGTAGACGAATGAAACTAGCTGGTTCTGATAGAATGGAAGACTCCAAACTTTATTTTAAAAAAAAAGAAATAAAATAAAAAGATGATGGTTCTAACAGTTGTATTTCTTCTAATTTATAGATACATTTTTATGTATGCTGTAAAATCCTACTTGCTCAGGAGATGAGAATGCCTCAGGAAGCAGCCATGCTGTCTTCTCAGCTTGAACAACATCAATTTTATAACCATTCTTGAAAGGTGTATTTATTTTTAAATTAAATTTTTGTTGTTTTAAAAACAAAAATCCCTAATTTAATAATATGAAGGTTGTGACACAAGCTGAAAAAATCCAGATGTAAATAACGTAGACCTTAGCTTTCCTCTGCTGTGACACCTTTTTTGCCTTTTTCCTCCCTGTGATGGGGCACCTGCGAGAGGGGCTGCGAGAAGCACACTACTAGGCCTTTGGAGGTTTGAGGTTACCATACAGCCAGGTTTTCTCGCACATTGCCTCTTTTTTGAGCTTCCTTTCTCTGTCCGGAATGGATTTTTCAAATAACAGGAAATGTCTGGGGTTTTTGCAGAGCAGGCAAAGTGCAGGTCAGAAAGAGTCCCAATTTGTCCACTTCCTGATTGGTCCCACACCTGCATCTGCAACTGATTTGTCCATTCTCCTGCAAACCACAGCTGCCAGATCCCACCCACCCAGGCCCTGGCTCCCAGACCTGGGGGGGGGGGTCCCACAAGGAGGTTCTGACTGACAGCGGTCACTGTGTCTTGGCTTGTGCCAGCCACCTTACCACCCTGACAGGGAACAACACAGCCCCCCACCTCCAGTGAGTACCTCCACTTCAGGTACCTCTTCCAGCACCCCAAACTATAGCCCCCCTTCAGCTCTCCTTTTCCCCTTCCCCTCCCCCTCTGACTGTGCCCTCCTTTTGGGAACTTGAAACATGGTAACTCTAGGTTTGATATTCTGCAGCACTGAGCAGCTATAATAATTAAAGGGTATTGTTACCATCATTGGTGAGATGCAGGAAAGAGGCAGTGCTTCCTATCCTATAACCACTAATCTTTATCCAACCATAGCAACTTACAATCATGATTTGTCTTTTTGCACATAATCTCACTCACATCCACCACCTACTTAATCCTACTTCCCCTCTCGACTTGCACACATAATATTCAACCATAAACTCTGATCATGCAGAACTGGTGGAAATGATTTTTTTTTTTATGTTTGCAATATTGAATTGCTGTAGGTTTCAAGCTGATGGCTTTTGTGTATGGTGTAGATTTTAGGATGATGATTACAATTGAGTGTGTTGTGTTGGATGTTTGCTAATAGAGGTACTTGTTAGTTTATGTTGAAATAGTCTGAAATCATGTCTGTCATGTTACAGGCAACATTGTACTGTTTGTGGTACTGCTCCTCTGCGGTAGCAGTGGCCAGAGCCCCAGGCATTTTAAATCACCCCTGAGCCCCAGTGCTCCCAGCCGCCTCTCCAGTTGGGAGCTCCGGGGGCGATTTAAAGGCCCCGGGGCTCCCAGCTGCAGTCAGAGCCCCTGGGCCTTTAAATCTTGATTTAAAGGGCCCAGGCATTTAAAGGCCCACCTCTTCCGGTTGAGGCCACGCCTCTTCCGGTTGAGGCCACACACCCTGCTCAAGACTCCAGCGTACCGGTAAGTCCTTTAAATTACTTTCACCCCAGTGTGCAGGTGAACGAGCCCCTGATGATGTGGCTGATGTGGTTAGGTCCTATGATAGTATCCCTTGAATAGATATGCGGACAGAGTTGGCACTGGGGTTTGTTGCAGGGTTTGGTTCCTGAGTTAGTGTTTTTGTTGTATGGTGTGTAGTTGTTGGTGACTATTTGCTTCAGATTGGGGTTCTGTCTGTAAGCGAGGACTGGTCTGTCTCCCAAGGTCTGTGAGAGTGAGGGATCGTCCTTCAGGAGAGGTTGTAGATCCTTGATTATGCACTGGACAGGTTTTAGTTGGGGCTATAGGTGACGACTAGTGGCATTCTGTTATTTACTTTGTTGGGCCTGTCCTGTAGTAGTAAATTTGTTAGTCTCTAAGATGCCAAAGGTCTCCTCGTTTTTATAAAAAGTGTTTCATTTTCTGTTGATTCCTATGGGACGTTCTCCTGAGATCTATGGATTCACGTCCTATCCTCTGCCCGTTCCAATAGAAGGAGAGGTTGTGGTGGTGAGCAACCCTTGACCACTCTCTTCAAGGAAACTTTGCAGTGGGAACCTCACAGAGAAGCTCATGTGCCATGGTGAAAGGTACAATATTAGAGACTGGGTAAATGATTTCAAGTCAACTGTGTGTGTTTTCATATGTAGAGGACAGTCAAGGACAGCACTTTCTTTCTGTCTCCAACTTGGTTTATAGACAAACGTGGTGATAATCCATAAAGATCATTATACCATCTGGATGTAACAATTTTGAATATACCCCTTTGAAGAAGATGTAAGACAATTCTGAATAATATTTTAAAGGATATTACTCTAGACATTTTAAGTGGTTTGCTAAGAGTCATACAAGAGAAAATGGCTGAGATTTGAGTGACAACACTCACCTGAGAGATATTAATTATAGATTTCTTGTCAGGCAGGATTAATGTATGTCTAAGCATAACATAAAGAGGAGGTCTGTATTAGAAAGACTTTCTGCCTGAGATTGAAGAAAGATGGAAAATATTGGCACTTTCTTTGAGCAAGGACCAGGGAAATGTACTGCCCCAGGAGCAACCTCGACAGCAGATCCCGTGCCTTTTTGTTTCATGGGGGAAGTATCCTGTGTGAGGCCTCTATCTGGTACAGCATATCTGCCCCAGTGCATTGGCATAGCTGGCTCATTGAAGGTGAGAGAGTTAAGGCCTTGCCCACTTCCCAACTCATCCCACCCACTTTCAAGAATGCAGGGGGAAATATAGGAACACCTCAGAAGTTGCTCTCCTCCTTGCATTCATACCCACTATCCAGGTAATTGGTTCAAGGAAGGTAGGTGGTGCGTCACACCCCCTTGACCTATTGCTGAGGTGCACAAGCCAGGCCACAGTCTGCCACAAAATAAGCCTCATGACCAGACTGTACTTGCATTTTAAATATTTAGAATGTTCACATTATTTTTTTCTTTAAATTCTGGTTTGGTAGATATGTTACTTCAGTGAAACTAAATTAAATAATTTTCCTCTCTTGTTTGTGACATATCATCTTAAATTGACATAAACTAACAGGTTTATTTCTGGTAAAAATTACTCTTGACAATAAGTTATAATTCATGCCTGCAGGTCAGAAGGACCTTTTGTATCCCTTTAAGAAGTGTACAAGTGGCAAAATGACAATTATCTCTATTGGGGTTTTTGTTACAATTCTTTAATAACTTGGTTTCTAATGGAAAACAATAGATTACACATCCACAACCAAATTCAGAATTTACTGTAGGTCCCCAGAAAAGCTTTCTAAAAAGGGTGTTACTCCAGATAAAATCACACAATACACTACAGACACTGAAACTACCCACATTAAGTTTTGTGCAATTAAATTAGAATAGATTAGATGTCACTCATGAATTATCTTCTGTTCTTCTACAGTAATTCATTTAATTGGCCTCAATGATCAAGTCTGAGGTTTCTCATCTCTAGTGAATTTGTTCTGCCCAGAAGCAGAGTTTGCAGGAGATATATCAATTCTGGGCATTTTTTCCCCCTCAGTTCACTCCCGATTCTCAAGTGATTATGTGACTAGACATGCATGAGGATTCAGCACCAGCCACTAGAAAACATCTTCTAGACATTTTTTTAAAAAATACCTGTTTCTCACAGTTCCTGGCCGACTTCTATTCATGCCAGCACAATGCATCTTTAAATTTACTTCTCACCAGATTATATTTAATGAAGAGACAGCGGTATTAAATGCAGTGTAGCCAGACATAGCACAGCACACATGGCACCTGAGATCTAAAGTTTAAAAGTGGGGGGTACACAGAATTAATGTCAATGGATTTTGGAAGCAAAGTACAGCAGCCTTATTGAAGAAATGGCTCAATAGCTTCTAATCAGGATGCAGTGAATCACAAGGAGCCCCATACTGATAGTTTTTTGAACACTGTTTAGACTAGGTCAGTATCAGGAAAAAGAAACTATTTGAAAGTGGGAGGCATACAGATTAGAACAGGGAGAGTAATACCAATTAAAAGAAGTAGAAACTTTTTTTCCTTGAAACTACCATGTTCTACAGTATATGAGTGTGTAGGTATGTAGATAGATAGATATAGATATGTAATGTGTGTATGTAACTATAATGGATGTGCGTGTGCACATGTATTTGTATATGTGTGCAAATATAAAATTTAAATGTATAATATGATAAAATATAATATAATTTTATATATATATATATGTGTGTGTGTGTGTGTGTGTGTGTGTGTTTGCATTCATGTTTATTCAGTGAATGATACAAGTAGATGTATTTGAGCCCATAGAATGCTCAAAACTTTGCTTTAAGGATTACTGTGACTGTAGAATAGTCACAATTTTATATTAAATGGTTTATCTCCTATGTCACAGTACTGTTCTATTCACTGATTGATGATTAGTATTTACAAATAAGAGGAAAGCCTGAATAGGTCAGTGAGGCTTTGATTCGCTTAAGGGAGAACTAGTCAGAAATGAGCAAGTCTAGGACTCCTTCTTGAGGTAGTTGTACAGTGGAGTAGGAGCAGCAGGAGCAGGAGAGGCAGCAGGAAGCAACTCCAACCAATTTAGTTCCCCCTCATCCAGCTTCCCAACTGAAGAAGCAGCAGGAGAAGCAGTAGGAAGCTTTGATAAGAGGGAGAAATGAGAAGAAAAACATTTTTTTTAAAGTTATACCCAGAGAGTGAAGGCACAGATGGATTAGGCTAACTTTCTGTTATACTCCCACGTGGCCATTAAAGGGCCCATGAAATCAGAATGTGTACCTCACTGAAGCTTACTTTTCATGCCCTGTTTGAATTTGTATCTATACAAAAATATGTAGAAGTACAGCTGGTTTGGGAAGAACGACAGGACGTAGAAAGCTGTTTGTGATGTGTTAATGGAAGATTACAAAAATAATCATAGAATCATAGAAATGTAGAATAATTATAGCACTAATAATTAGAACTGGGGAAACAAAAAATTATATGTATTTTTGTTAAATGACCAAAATGAATTTATTTTTTTTCCATCGCACAAAAGAATGGAAACCAAAACTGATCTTCTCAGGAAAAAATTAGTTTTCAAAAACCAAATTTGTGGAAAATGGAAATTTTTCTGTTTCCACTTTCAATTTTTCATTTAAAAACTGAAAAAGTGAGATTTTGTATTTGTCTTACATTTTTTTTACTAGAGCTATAAATAAATAAATAAATAAAATAAAATAATAAAAACACCTAACTCTCATGTAGATGAAGCTTCAGAGACAGTATACTGAGGAGACATTTAGAAAGAGGATCTCTGTGTTAGATGGTTACAGTCTCAACTTACAGCAGTTTTCCATGTAGTAGCTGGCCTCTGCAAAGTGACTGAGCAAGCCAACTAGATCAAATCGTAAAGACATTAAACCTTCTTGGGTAGTATTTTGCTTTTTTTTTTTTCATACTGGAATTGCCTCCCAAATAGCTGGGATCTAACTGGGATACCCTCTCACCTAATAATATGGAAAGAGCATTTGGTGGCTGGGCCCCATGAGACCTGAGACTCATAACATCCAGGTTCATGTTCTAGGCCTCAGATAGTCAGCAGAGAGTGTGCAGAACAGGAGCATGATATGAAATATCATGATGGTGAGTCTAGCTCAGTTAAATGGGCATCTCACCTTACTGAGCTTTTGAAAAACCATATATTGTTTCTGTTTGTTACTTTTTGTGCCTGATGATACAAGATCCTGAGCATCTTCTGAGTGATGTGGAGCATTCTCAACTCCCACTGACTAACTGGGAATGAGAGTGCTAAGCACTGCCCAGGATTATCCAGCATCTCGAAGGATCAGACTCCTAAACTTTTGTTTCCTGAACCAAGCTGCATGTTTCAGCTCCTTGGTTCAATCACACCAGCATCTCTGATTTACACCAAAGGAGTTTGAGCAAGATGGAAAGTAAAGTAAAAATATTCAAATATATTTAAAAGGCTGGTGAGGATGGGTGGTAAACTTAAGAGCTCTTGAATCAGGAAGAGAAAAGCATAAAGCATAAAAGATAGAACCTAACTCAAACCTTGAATCCTTCAATGGTTTGCAGGATAATAAGGAGCAGGGTGATTCCATTTGAATATCAGCCTTTGTTGCAGAAAACTGTGTGCGTGAAGCTAGGAATATTATTATAACTAGTATTTGGTATCATGAATGTTAGCTAATGAGAAAAGAGCTGGAAGAGTTCTTTAGACTTAGAAATGCACCCGCAAACAGAATCTGACAAAAGCAAACTGTGGAGAGCAACTTTTAGGAAAAAATCAATTAGATAGTACATTTCTTTCACTGGTCTACAGAACACTGTTACTACAGCGGGGAAAAGCAGAGAAATGATTAATTCAGAGGATCACAAAAGCAAAACCATAAAACTATGATTACAGCAATCAGGAATGAATGGAGAAGGAGGGCCAGAAAGCTTTGACTAATGAGCCAGAAGCAACTAGTAAAAATGTTAGGGGCATTTTAAAAAAGAATAGCTAAGTTCTGCTGTAGCAGACACTGAATCTTCAGAATGGAAAATTAAATTAGAAGAGGAAATGAACTACCTGGACCACAGCTGAGGCAGAAGTGAATGCAGCTGTTATTTATTAGTATTTACTGTTTGTTTTATGGTAGCACCTAATGGTCCCAATTGGGGATCAGAGCCCCAGTGTGCTAAGCCCTGTACATACATATAAAATGTAACCCAGACCTGAGGCACGGCTGCAGCCTTCTCCCTTTTCTCCTGAAGGGTTCATTTATAAGTGTACCTGGTGTCTGCACCTAAGGAAGGACTCCTAATGCAGAGAAAACAGGGTCTGTCCCTTGGGAAAATATCCAACACCTACTCTCATACACAGGACTGTTGGAGCACAATAAAATAAAACAGCTATCACAATTCCCAGAGTAGTTAAAACTGTAACTGGGGCTTTATTAGGTATGGGGAACTCAAAAAGGGATTTGGATAATAAAAGACAAAATTAACAATACATAAACTCTACCGCTCTGTAATGCTTGGGGCTTCAACCCAGACAAATAAGGAGCTGTGTCACCACCTGACCTGCAACTCTGGGTGTCTTCAATGCTATTCTGTTATTGCTCAGAGCCCTGATACCCTACAAGTATGCAGATCACACCCTGGCTTCTGCTACTCAATTATTTTTTGCAGAGTGACCCCAACAACCTCCCATCCTGAATTTCCCCAAAAACATTGGACAATGTGACAATCTGCTGAGGTTCCCGGAATTGTGAGTCACTGCATTACCCATCTCAGCCTCAGCAAGTGAGAGTTTTTCTACTGCTACAACTTCCTGACACACCAGCGTGTCTGCTTTGCCAACAAACTCTTCAGGCCTCTGCCAGTCCAAACCTTGCCTTGCAGGTAACAATCAGTGAATCCCAACTCCTGAGTTTCCCAGAGACAGTGTCCAGGCATGTCCTGGAACACTCTCAGAAGTTATTAAGTTTATTTCTCCTTTAAAGAGATGATACACTACAGATAATTAATTTAAATGGAATTTGACAAACACTCTTATTTCAAACACAGCACTGAATTTCTTTATAGTGAAAGTAAAACAAGTATAATAAAAAGCAAAAAGTCATAGGTTTCAGGGACACCAAGTAGAAGGAATAAAGGTAGAAAAGTTTACAAACAAACAAACAAACGTAAAAATACATTTCTAAGACTAAAATTTAATTCCAGCACATCATAATCTGTGTCTAAACAGGTTTCTCACCTAAACTCAGTTCCCAGAGACTGTGAAGTTCTGTGACTTCAAGAGCTTTCAATCCCCCCAAGAGGCCATCTCCATTTTCTTTTTATAGTCCAGTAAACCTTTCAAATGTATTCTTTGAAAATAAGTCTAGCCAAAGCTTCTCTCTCCTGAGAGTTTGTGAGACACCATGCTGTCTTTCCAAAGTTCATTGACCATGCTTCAAGAGGCAGGAAGGCTTCCTAGGGGGTGCAGGCTCCATTCCCCCTACTGATTTTCAGGCAAATGGGGCTTCCATTTTTTGATCCCACACTGTTTAATTTACATTGGGTACAGGTAGATAAAACTTGTTTTTGGTCACAGACTTTAAATCATAATATCAGCGATTATCCATAATTCCTCATATAGTGTTAATGAAGACATTTCACAATGTGACATTAATCACCAGTCTGTCACAGACTTTCCTTAAAGACCTTAATTTATACACTTTTATAGTACTGTAATATTGTATACAATCAGTTGATTCGCTTGCTTATCATTTGAAGTTCAGACCCCCCCGGTCCTTATAGTTCAGAGGTTATCTCCTTGATCCATTAGTTTGATGGTTTTGTTTACTTTTTATGTAAATTTACCTTCATTTTTCTCTACCTGACAACCAGTCTGGTCAGACAAGCAAATATATTTTCCTTGATCTAAGGCAAACTATGCTTATTCATTGCTTGCCAAACACATGTAAGAACATTATTCTAGCATATATTTATAACTTTTTGTACACCCCCCAAAATACATCACACAAGAATACTAATGATCAATGACTTATTAGTTTTCCAGTTATTTATTATATGCCATCTTTTGGTGATATATATCGTGACAACAACTTGTTAGGTGTAGGGAGATGTAAGGCCTAAAAAGACTTGCTGGCACTGAGAAGTGAACCACCAATGGATCCCCTAGCCCTGCTTACCTCGGGCAGCTCCTGGTTGGCAGCGCATCAGGGCTAAGGCAGGCTCCATGCCACAGCTGCTATGGGTCACAGATCCTGGCCAATGGGAGCTGTGGAGTTGGTGCTTGGGCTGCAGGCAGTGCACGGAGACCCCTTTCCCCTCTCCCCGGGGAGCTGCAAGGACATGCCGACTGCTTCTGGGAGTGGTGTGAGGCCAGGGCAAGCAGGGAGTCTGCATTAGCCCGGTTGCGCTGCCACCTGGGAGCCACCCGAGGTAAGCGCCGCCTGGCCGGAGCCTACACCCGTCACCTCCTCCCATAGCCCAAGCAACTGCCCAAGTCCTGAACCCCCTTTTGGAGCCAGCACTCCAACCCCCCTCCCACACTCCAACCCCCACCTCAGCCCTGAGCCTCCTCCCAC
Source organism: Malaclemys terrapin pileata (assembly GCF_027887155.1). NCBI lineage: Eukaryota > Metazoa > Chordata > Testudines > Emydidae > Malaclemys > Malaclemys terrapin. The sequence goes on along the minus strand of NC_071509.1, from coordinate 38,602,248 downwards.
ACCCAAAGTCCCTCCCAGAGCCTACACCCCCTCCTGGATCCAGATTTTTTGTTTTTCAGGGAATTTGGAAAATTCTATTTTTTTCTGTTCTGAAATGAAACAAAACAAAAAAATGTGAAATTCCTTAGCAACAAAATTATGAAACAAATATTTATTTTGGAGAAAAATATTTTGTTTCAACAAAACCAAAATATTTTGTTTGGTCCTGGCCAATGTCAGAGACAGGACACTGGACCTCTGGTCTGATTCAGTATTACAATTCCCATTTAGTCTGATTGCTCATCTCACTTTGTAAATAAAATGTTCTTGCTCATGGCTCTATTACATTTCCTCCTTCATTCTGATTCTTCCCCATTTCCCTTGCCTCTTCTTACGTTGTAACTGGTATATCTGTCATCTCTCTTTAACTGTACAGTTGATGCTTCCGTTTTACAGTAGCTAACTTTATTGATACTTACACATTTCCTTTAATTTTCATGTGAGAAGTTTCTTATAAAATGACAAAAAAAAAAAAAAAAAAGGTTGACGTGTACAGAACTGTTACCATGAAGGCTACTGAGGCTTCTAACCATGTGATTTTGCACATTGCCAAAGTGGGTAAGCTGTACAACATAGGTAAGGAACTACTCCTTCCAGCTGCAAAGGATTTCTGTGTGGTGATAATAGGAGAAAAAGCAGCATCACAGCTAGACACGATCCCACTTTCTAATGACACCGTTTCATGCCGTATTGCAGAGAAGGCCACGGATGTAAAAAGAGCAGCTCCTAGAAAATGTTTGTCAGAGCCCACATTATTCAATTCAGATAGATGAGTCTGCCGATATATCAAATGCTGCACAGCTACTCATGTATATTTGTGTTGCTATGGCAAACAGAATTAAAAGAAGAATTTCTATTTTGTCATCCACTTCCAACAGAAGCAATCAGTTAAGAACGTTTAAAATAAATAATTTTGTCCAAGTCACAGACCTTCATTGGAATTTGCAGCGATGGAGCACGGTCTATGCCAGGACAGCATAGAAGGCTTATGACAAGGGGAAAAGAAGTGGCCCCAACAGCAACCTGGAATCTTTGTATAATCTACAGACAGGCACTGGCTGCTAAGAAGATGGCAGAGGAGCTCAGCAATATTCTTACAGTTGCAGTAAAAATTGTAAACTTTATAAAGTCGCGCCTGGTTAATTCAAGTATTTTTGCCATTTTATGCGAAGAGATAGGGGCAAATGTCACACAGTTTTTACATACAGAAGTTCATTGGGTGTCTGGGAGAAGTTGCTGACAAGACTATGTGAACTGGATAGAAAACACATTGCTATATCAATGCATTTTTCCTTTTATGTATGGTATCCATGACTAATGGATATCTGTCCCAGCTGCAAACAACACTGCACAAGCACACAATTTTCCTGGTGTAGTGCTGTGTCTGCGCAGTATTGTTTGCAACTGTGATATTGCCACCACTATTAGTTTGACTGTATTATATTATGGCTTTCCTTACAAATAGTGGGATTGACATCAGCTTTGTGATCATAATTACTTTGGGTTTTCACACAATTCAAAAATTATTCTCTAGATTACTTCGTTGAATTTCTTAGTTAGGAGCAGTGATATAAGGTCAATAGGAAAATTGAGAAAAGGATTATTAAGTTTTCCATTAACTCAAATATCCAAAATGACATATTTTTATTTTTAATATAATGCTTTCTAAATCAGAAATCTATTGCAGATTTTTAATTCTTTTGGCTTGGGTCAGTTAACACATTTGTAAACTGGAGAAGAATGTAATGGAGGCTCATTATCATGGCAGATTAGTTAGATTGCTATTTGTAACTTCAAAATTTCATCAATACTTTCTACTTTCTACACTTGGGAAGTAAACCCAAATGCACACATTCATAATGGTAGAAAACTGACCTGGCAGCAACACTGCTGAGATGGATCTGGGAGTGGATCACAACCTCAACATGAGGAAACTACAATCCATTGATGATCTTCCAGAAAACACCATCCTGGCCACTATGGATGTAGAAGCCCTCTACACCAACATTACATAGAAAGATGGACTACAAGCCATCAGGGACAGTAACCCCAATAATATCATGGCAAACCTGGTGGCTGAACTTTGTGACTTTGTCCTCACCCACAATTATTTCACATTTGGGGACAATGTATACCTTCAAGTCAGCGGCACTGCTATGGGTACCTGCATGGCCCCACAGGATGCCAACATTTTCATGGCTGACTTAGAACAACACTTCCTCAGCTCTCATCCCCTACTCTACTTGCACTACATTGATAACATCTTCATCATCTGAACCCATAAAAAAGAAGTCCTTGAGGAATTCCACCATGATTTCAACAATTTCCATCATCAACCTCAGCCTGGACCAGTCCACACAAGAGATCCACTTCCTGGACACTACAGTGCTAATAAGCGATGGTCACATAAACACCACCCTATACCAGAAACCTACTGACCGCTATACCTACCTACATGCCTCCAGCTTTCATCCAGACCACACCACACGATCCATTGTCTACAGCCAAACTCTAAGATACAACCACATTTGCTCCAACCCCTCAGACAGAGACAAACACCTACAAGATCTCTATCAAGCATTCTTACAACTACAGTACCCATCTGCTGAAGTGAAGAAACAGATTGACAGAGCCAGAAGAGTACCCAGAAGTCACCTACTACAGGACAGGCCCAACAAAGAAAGTAACAGAACGCCACTAGCTGTCACCTTCAGCCCCCAACTAAAACCGTTCCAGCACATCATCAAAGATCTACAACCTATCCTGAAGGACAACCCCTCACTCTCACAAATCTTGGGAGACAGGACAGTCCTCGCTTACAGACAGCCCCCCAACTTGAAGCAAATACTCACCAGCAACCACACACCACACAAGAAAAACACCAACCCAGGAACCTATCCTTGCAACAAAGCCCATTGCCAACTCTGTCCAAATATCTATTCGGGGGACACCATCATAGGACCTAATCACATCAGCCACACTATCAGAGGCTCATTCACCTGCACATCTACCAATGTGATATATGCCATCATGTGCCAGCAATGCCCCTCTGCCATGTACATTGGCCAAAGTGGACAGTCTCTACATAAAAGAATAAATGGACACAAATCAGATGTCAAGAATTATAACATTCAAAAACCAGCCGGAGAACACTTCAACCTCCCTGGTCACTCAATTACAGACCTCAAAGTCCCAATACTCCAACCAAAAAACTTCAAAAATAGACTCCAATGAGAAACTGCAGAATTGGAATTAATTTGCAAACTGGACACCATTAAATTAGGCTTGAATAAAGATTGGGAGTGGATGGGTCATTACACAAAATAAAAACTATTTCCCCATGCTAATTTTCCCCCCTAATGTTACTCACACCTTCTTGTCAACTGTTGGAAATGGGCCATCCTGATTATCTCTACAAAAGCTTTTTTTCTCCTGCTGATAATACTCCACCTTAATTGATTACTCTCATTATAGTTAGTATGGCAACACCCATTTTTTCATGTTCTCTGTGTATATATATCATCCTACTGTATTTTCCACTGAATGCATCTGATGAAGTGGGTTTTAGCTTACGAAAGCTTATGCTCAAATACATTTGCTAGTCTCTAAAGTGCCACAAGTACTCCTTGTTCTTTTAACCTCAGCATGAGTCAGCAACATGATGCCATTGCAAAAACAGCAAATGAAATATTAGGTTGCATTAACAGAGGCATAATGTGCAAGTCACGAGAAGTGATAGTAGCACTCTACTCAGCTCTGGTTAGGCCTCAGCTGGAGTACTGTGTCCAATTTTGGCCACCAATGTATAGAAAGGATGTAGAGAAAGTGGGAAGGATCCAGAGGCGAGTAACACAGATGATCAAAAGCATGAAATGCAAGCTATGTGAGCAAATGCTGAAGGAATTGGGTCTATTTAGTTTGGAAAAGTGGAGATTAAGTGAGGATATGATAGTGGTCTGCAGATACTTGAAAAATTGCCATAAAAAGATGGAGCAAAGTTGTTCTCTTTTGCCACAGAGAGCAGGACAAGAGGTAATGGGATGAATCTACAGCATAGCCAATTTAGATTAAATCTCAGGAAAAAGCTTCCTAACTGTAAGAACAGTAGGACAATGGAACAGACTTGGGAGATTGTAGAAGCTTCTTCACTGGAGGTTTTCAAAAGAAGACTGGATAGCCATCTGTCTTGGATGGTTTAGACACAACAAATCCTGCATCTTGTCAGGGGGATAGACTAGATGACCCCATGGCCCCTTCTAACCTTATGACTGTGATTCTACTTGATTGTACCCTTCACATAAATTATACATAGGAGAATAACTGATATTTTTCCTTCACACAATTGTTTTCACAGTAACAAAAATAGTGGCTCATTTAAGCTGTTGCTAGTAAGAATCCTGATAAAAATGTTTCATTTTTATTTATTTATTCAGCATCTTTGGAATACTTTTTAGAAAAGAAAAGATCTCCCCCCCAAACCATTATTATATTCACTCACACTGTTACTCTAACAAAATTATCCTAAATAGATATTTTTACAATAATTATCTTGCTAGGAACATTTTTGCTACAATATATATTATGAAATAATTTTCTAAAATTAAGATAAAACACTGAGTCTTAATGGTCTAGTTCATAAATTGGTGCACTAAGAGTAACTATTTAAATAAACTAAGTGCATATAATGTTATAAGTAATTATCTTTTTTATAAGGCTGAATCACTTTAGTTCCTAGCTTTATTAAAGTTCATCACATACTCCCACTTCCTGGCATGCTTTGTTCTATTCATTAATTTCATTCACAAGAACTCTATTGGAGTGAGGGGATTCTGGATTATGTTATAAGGTATCAGGACATCAATGGGAGTTGAGGGAGATTGGGATTTTGCACCAGTGCATCCTAAAGATTCAGCAATAGGTTGGATGAACTGGTGTGGAAAACTTTAGGTACATACTGTGACTCCAGTCCTGCAATCAGAGCCATATGCCCACAACAAAAACTAGAACAGTATAAAATTAACATGGCACACATTAAATTGATTAAAAACTAGCTCCTGAGGGAGTCTCAAAATGTAATTGTAAATGGGAATTGTCAATGAGCAGGCAGAGATCAGTTCTTGGGCTTATACTACACTGGTCTACAATTTTTGAGAAGTCGTCTGCTTCAGAGATAAAATGTGCTATTTATTATGTATTTTGATGTGCCGAATTCAAATATGACAATTAAAACAACTGATTGGCTACTGTTTCTAAGATATTTAAGTTTTTACATTTTATGTCTATGTATATTGTGTAGATAGTAGAGTTTTAATCATAAATTGTAAACCTAGGTCTTTTCATGAGTTTATGGTTGCTTTACATGATAATATTTCACCTGTCCTGTTTATGTAACGCTTTAAAAATCAGCAAAAGGGTTATATAAATAAAATTTATTATGAAACAAAAGGCAAAAACTATTATGTACATAGTTTAGTCCTATTCAGTGTCTACTTGGTGCTTCTTGGCTTGTCTCTTGTATTCATTAAATGGAGCATCTCTTGTCACTGTCCAGCAATAGTCTGCAAGCATTGATGGGCTCCATTTGCCCTGATAGCATTCTCCATTGTTGCAATGTCCTGGTCAAATCGCTCGCTGTGCTCGTCGCTCACTGCTCTGCAATTCGGTGGAAAAAAATCTACATGAGAGTGCAAAAAATGTATCTTTAGTGACATGTTGCAACCAAGGCTTTTGTATGCCTTGAGGAGGTTTTCCACCAACAACCTGTAGTTGTCCGCCTTGTTGTTTCTGAGAAAATTTATTGCCACTAACTGGAAGGCTTTCCATGCCGTCTTTTCCTTGCCACACAGTGCATGGTCAAATGCATCATCTCGAAGAAGTTCACGAATCTGAGGACCAACAAAGACACCTTCCTTTATCTTAGCTTCACTTAACCTTGGAAATTTTCCACGGAGGTACTTGAAAGCTGCTTGTGTTTTGTCAATGGCCTTGACAAAGTTCTTCATCAGACCCAGCTTGATGTGTAAGGGTGGTAACAAAATCTTCCTTGATTCAACAAGTGGTGGATGCTGAACACTTTTCCTCCCAGGCTCCAATGACTGTCAGAGTGGCCAATCTTTCTTGATGTAGTGGGAATCTCTTGCACGACTATCCCATTCGCAGAGAAAACAGCAGTACTTTGTGTATCCAGTCTGCAGACCAAGCAAGAGAGCAACAACCTTCAAATCGCCACAAAGCTCCCACTGATGTTGGTCATAGTTTATGCACCTCAAAAGTTGTTTCATGTTGTCCTAGGTTTCCTTCATATGGACTGCATGACCAACTGGAATTGATGGCAAAACATTGCCATTATGTAGTAAAACAGCTTTAAGGCTCGTCTTCGATGACTCAACGAACAGTCTCCACTCATCTGGATGGTGAACGATGTTGAGGGCTGCCATCACACCATCGGTGTTGTTGCAGGCTACAAGATCACCCTCCATGAAGAAGAATGGGACAAGATCCTTTTGACGGTCACGGAACATGGAAACCCTAACATCACCTGCATCTCTGCTCACTTTGGCTAAACAGAAATGTATCCCTTTGCAAAATCAAACACTGACAAATAAGAGAGCACGACAGTGTATGATTTCTAGAGCTGATATAGGGCAATTTGTTCAGCAGAGAGATATAAGCTTCGTTATGATTGCATCATCCATGACTTCTAGGAATAACATGATGCAATTCAGATCATGTATGAAGCAATACCAGCTTCAGTTTGCATCATTCATTGTTTTGCCTAAAAAGCAAGTACTGTCCAAACCCAGTCATAGATTTATTCCTAGATCCAGTCAAAGATGTATTTTAGTCATTTCTGGTTTAAATTGAGATCCCTTCCCTTTATAACTCACTTATCCTCCGCCATTCCCAAGTCAAGGGTCGTATATACTGACCCAATAGCATATCTTGAAAACTAGAGCCAATCAACAATTTTAAGCATCATTTTCGTTCTCAGTGCCCCAGAATTAGTAAAGTTTGACTACATTTATTTCAGAAGCATTTTGGTTGTAAAGCAGTGCTATTTAACATTTTGCTCAATGACCTGGAAGAAAATATCAAATCAGCACTGATGAAATTTGCAGATGACACAAAAATTGAGGCAGTAGTAAATAAGGAAGAGGACAGATCACTGATTCAGAGTGACCTGGATCATTTGTAAACTAGGCACAAGCAAACAATATGCCTTTTAGTATGGTCTAAATGTAAATGTATACATCTAGGAATGAAGAATGGAGGGCATAATTGCAGGACGGAGAAATCTATCCCGGGGAGCAGTGACTCAAAAAAATGTGCGGGCCTCAGCTGAATATGAGCTCCCAATGTGACCCTGTGGCCAAAAGAACTAATGCACTCCTGGAATGTATAAACAGGGGAATCTTGAGCCGGAGGTCAGAGGTTAATTTTCCTCTCTATTTGGCACTAGTGCGACCACTGGTGGACTAGTAAATTGGAGAGGGTTCAAAGAAGAGCCTCAAGAATGAGTAAAGGATAAGAAAAGATGCCTTATAGTGATAGACTCAAGGAGGTCAATCTATTTAGGTTAACAAAGAGCATGTTAAAGGGTAATTTCGTTACTCTTCTAAGTATCTACACAGAGAACAAATATTTAATAATGGGCTTTTCAATCTAGCAGAGAGAGGTATAACATGACCCAGTGTCTATAAATTGAAGCCAGACAAGTTCAGACTGGAAATAAGGTGTAAATTTTAACAGTGATTATAATTAACCATTGGAAAAAAATATCAAGTGTCAGTGGATTCTTCATCACTGACAATATTTAAATAAAGATTGATTTTTTTTCTTAAATATATGATCTAGGAATTATTTTGGAAGGAAGTTCTATGGCCCATATTATACGCGAGGTCAGACTAGATGATCAATTATCCCTTCTGGCCTTGGAAACTATGAATCTGTAAGCAGAGTGGGCACATGATTTCCATCCATTGTCATCTGATTGAAGGATGGTTGCGTAAATTGATAAATGTTTTCTTTGTGAAAAGTGCCAAGCCTAACAGCATGAGCTGCTGAAATAATGGTGCAGTTGATGCTGAAATATAGAATTAGTTGGATTTTTTTCAGTTATACCTTTTTTGTCTGAAGATGCTGACTTGTCAAAACGCAAACTTTTTGTGAGAACTAGGGCTGTCAAACAATTAAAACAAATAATCACAAATAATTGCGAGATTAAAAAATATTTGTGATTAATTGCAGTTTTAATTGCACTGTTAAACAATAATAGAATACCAATTTAAATTTATTATAAATATTTTGGATATTTTTTCTACATTTTCAAATATATTGATTTCAATTACAACAGAGAATACAAAGTGTACAGTGCAACAGAGGGTCCTGTGGCACCTTTGAGACTAACAGAAGTATTGGGAGCATAAGCTTTCGTGGGTAAGAACCTCACTTCTTGCATCTGAAGAAGTGAGGTTCTTAGGCTTGCATCTGAAGAAGTGAGGTTCTTACCCACGAAAGCTTATGCTCCCAGTACTTCTGTTAGTCTCAAAGGTGCCACAGGACCCTCTGTTGCTTTTTACACATTCAGACTAACATGGCTACCCCTCTGATACTTGAAAGTGTACAGTGCTCATGTTATATTATTATTTTGGTTACAAATATTTGCACTTTATACAAGGTAAACAAAAGAAATACTATTTTTTAATTCTCCTCATACAGGTACTGAAGTTCAATCTCTTTATCTTGAAAGTGCAATTTACAAATGTATAATTATTATTATTTTTGTACATAATTGCACTCAACAACAAAACAATGTAAAACTTTAGAGCCTACAAGTCGAAGCATGAAGGGACATAAAATGTTTAGCATATCTGAATGTAAACACCTTTTAATGTTGCAACAGTGCCATGTGAACACCTATTCTCACTTTCAGATGACATTGTAAATAATAAGCAGGAAGCATTGTCTTCTGTAAATTGTCTTCAAAATTGTTTGTCTTAGCAATTGGCTGAACAAGAAGTAGGACTGAGTGGACTTGTATGAGGAGAACTGAAAAATACTGTTTCTTTTGTTTATCTTGTTGTTTAAGATAAATTTGCAAGTTCTCATGAACTCACTTGCTATGACCAACAAATCATCTGTAGTTTAGCAAACTAGGTAATTTTTCCTCATCAGAATATAGAAAAGTGTTAATAATTAATCCCTGTTAAATTCTTAGGAGAAGACTATGACTTCTATGTGACTGCACAGTGCCTAGCATAACAGAGCCCTGATTTTGGTGAAAACCTCTATGGTGCCTTCTTCTCCTACTGAGCTATCTTCTAGGGAAAAGGGATGGTGAAGGAGCAGATTTTCTGACACCACTTGGCATATTGTGCTCAGATAAAGTGCAAAATTGTCCCTCATTTATACGAGTCCAACACATAACCTAGGCAAAATGGCAGGGGCTGAATTCTGTGGTCTGTTCCATTGGTCTATTCCATGGCTTCTCATTTCATTCTGAGAGGAATTCTGTTTGTCTCCCTTGGTAGTTGTCACTCTTGTAATTTCTTAAAATAAACCTTGTGTAAATTTTTAGATTTCCAAAGTAAGGTTTGCGAATATATTATCTGTAACAGTTTATTGCAAATATATTGCCCATAACCACACAACTCTGCTGTTTATCCTGGGTATGTTTGAGGTGCTCTGGAGAAGAAAATGAACAAAATTATGTTATATAGGAGAAGAAAAAATATCTGAAATATAGGCTGCCTTGCTCCCATTGAAACTAGTGAGAGTTTTTCCACTGACTTCAATGGGACCAGGGTTTATGGATTTAATGTCATCATGTAAGCAGTTAGAAACATAGGTTTTGATTCAATTTTGATGTAAACTGGCACTGGGACCTGAATGGATAAGATTAATGACAGAGTTTCAAAGTGAACAAAAGTTTAATGGCTTAAATTGTGTTGGAGAGAGTGATCTGGCTAGTTTCAAGGAAAAGGGCTGTTTCTTACTATATGTCTGGACAGTGCCTGCTGCATTGTGGGGCTACATAGTACAAATAAATAATAATCAATACTAAATAATACAGTATATCTGTGTTTTGATAAGATTTGTGAGCGCATAATTGTCTGATGCCCAGCCCCTCATCTCTTATTGGCTGATTAAATTTTCTGGTACAATTGCCACATGTCTCAGAATAATTTGATTGTTAGGTTGAAGATTTCATATATGTAATATATTAAGTGTGCATGTGCAATTTTTAATGCCAGTCATTTAAGATACATCTTGTACTTTTTGTTATCAACAAACTGTTGAAGATGCTGTTGTTGTTGTTAATCTTTTTTTTTTTAAAGGAATGGCACATTACTTGTTAGCACTATCAAAATAAACTAGCATTACAATTTCTTCCTAGGAGTTTGCAAGCAGATCATCATTACTACTGCTGAATGTAGTGTGATAGACCCAGGCCAGTTGGGTACAGCAGAATAGCAGAAGGCAGATATACTGGCCACTGGATTAACAGTTTTCTGTTCCCTGACTGACCAGAGTAGGGGCTGCTCCAGGCTAATGAGAACACCTGACTCCAATTAACCTGCAAAGAGTCAGGTGAGGGCATTAAGCTAATGTGACCACCTGACTCTAATTAAGGCCCCCTGATACTATAAAAAGGGCTCACTCCAGTCAGGCAGAGGAGAACCAGGGGAGAGGAAGTGTGGCTGAAGGGTTGGTTAATGAAGATACCCTCAAGTTATTGATAAGGGAGCCCTAAGGTAAGGGAGAAGCAGGAGAGCTGTGGGGAAATGGCCCAGGGAAATGTAGCAACTCTGGCAGTGAAAGGTTGGCTGCCAACAGCTGCTACCATTAGGGTCCCTGGGCTGGAACCCGGAGTAGAGGGTGGGCCTGGGTTCCCCCCAACCCACCACTATAGGAACACCTCCTGGGAGGGGAAGTTAGGCCCCTGTCAGGACAGGAGGCTAAACTGCCCTAAAACAAGCCCTAGGGACAACAGAGACTGTGGGAGTTCTCTCACCAACCTCCTGGCTGGCTTCTGATGAAAAGAGCTCAGTAGGCTGTAACCCTGGCCCTAGAGAGAGAAGGGCTACGTGGAGGGTCACAGAGAGCCACTGAGGCTAGCATATACCGCCTAGAAACGCAGGACCCATGGGGACAAGGTCAGAGCTCTGCCACAGTAGATAAACAGTTGCTTGGTGTAGATGTAACTGTTGCATAAACCACAATGATAATCTGTCTAGTCTTTAAAGGGATTATTTATTTATCTGTAAAACAGTTGCAAAAGTATTTTCCATCTCACTGTTTATAAATGAAGGTTAATAACTGTCAGTAGTTAAATTTACAATAAAGAATAAATTGACAAGCTATACACAGCAATAATTATATCTTAACCATCAGCATGTGCAATTGTCTTATGAGTACACACTTTTATTCATGTTTTGTTAATATTGTCTACAGATTTGGTGTTAAACTGTATAAACGCATACAAATGGAGAAAATTCTCAAAGCAGTGTCTCTGCATTACAAACACCATCATGTTATCTGAAATTTACTTGTAAATTGCAGTACAGTTTGTATTTACTAAATGCCCTTACAGGGCAACTATTGTGCTTGGGGCCTTTCTCTGTGGGTGAGATTCCTAAGAGGGATTTAGGCACTACAATACTTAGGAGCTGGACGTGGCAATGCTAGATGCTGTTCTGACCAGCAGAATTCACAACCCTGAGCTACAATGCAGGTGGCTCCCCATATAACTCATGCCAAGTGTTAGACCCATAGAAGTAGGATTTTTTAAAAAGCCAGCAAGATGAGCGAAGAGGTGCCTAAGCTAGCCAGAAGATCAAAGAAATATAGGGATGGAAGGAGCCTTGAGAAGTCAGCTAGTCCAGTCCCCTGAGAAATGACCAAGTAAACCTAAACTATCCTTGACAGCATTTGACCAACCTGTTCTTAAACACCTCCAAAGATGAGGACTCCACAGCCTCCCTTGGAAGCCTATTCCAGACCTTTGCTACCCTTATATTTAGAAAAATGTTCACAATATCTAATCTAAATCTCCCATGCTGCAGATTAAACACATTTCATCATGCCCTACCTTCAGTGGACATGGAGAACAACTGATTACAGTCCTCTTTATAACAGCCCTTAACCTATTTGAAGACTGTTCCTCTGTCTTCTTTTTTCAAGACTAAACATGGCTGTTTTGTTAACCTTTCCTCTAGGTCAGGTTTTCTAAACATTTTATCATTTTTGTTTCTCTCCTCTGGACTCTCTATTTGTCCACATCTTTCCTAAAGTATGGTCCACAGAATCGGAATCAGTACTCCAGCTGAGGTCTCTGCAGTGCCAAGTAGTGATGGATAATTACCTCCCCTGTCTTACATTCAAAACCCTGTTAATACACTCCAGAATGATATTAGCCTTTTTTGCAACGGCATCATATTTTTGACTTATTCAATTTGTGATCCACTAGAACCCCCAGATCCTTTTCAGCAGTACTACTTAGCCAGTTATTCCCCACTTTGTAGTTGTGAATTTGCTTTTTCCTCCCCAAGTAAAATACTTTGCACTTATCTTTCATCTTGTTTAATTCAGACCAATTCTCCAATTGCTCAAGGTTGTTTTGAATTCTAATCCTGTCCTCCAAAATACTTGCAAACCCTCCCAGCTTGATGTCATCTGCAAATTTTATAAGCATACTGTCCACTCCATTATCCAAGTCATTAATGAAAATATTGAATATTACCGGACCCAGGACTGATCCTTGTGGGACCTCACTAGGTACATCCTCTCATTTTGACAATCATCTATTGATAGCTACTCTTTGAGTATGGTCTTTCAACCAGTTGTGCACCCACCTTGTAGTACTTTCATCTAGATCACATTTCCTTAGAGGAATCCCCCACACATTATAGCCTTGAAGCAGCCAGGCAAACAATTGCCTACTACATAGTGTAATACAGAAGAAGGATACAAGGCCTACCTAAGACATCAACCTATCTCCCCAAACTATCCCCACAATGCCACTTTGAACTGGACATAGCCAGCACAGCATGCTCCAGATTCTTCACACACAGGCATCAGCCACAACAGGTGATAAGTTGAAGAAACCACCAGAAGACAGAAGTGGAGGGAACATGTGATCCCACACAGAGAGGGGGAGAATGGGCTCCTGCCAATTAAATGGGATGGGGAAGAAGAGCTGCAATTGTACACACACGCACAAAAGCCTCATCCCTCTTCCACAGACTCAACACATTGACAGGCCTTAGGCATGGGGCATAGTTCCAGAAGTCACATTCCAAACTGTATCAGGAATAATCTGCATCTAATGGCAGACAGGGTCCCCTGGGTTTATGCCCTAGATTTAAGAAACAGAGGAGCTCTGTCAATTGGGCTGGTCATTACCATCCAGGACCTTGTGCTGGAGAAGTTTGCCAGGGTACCTGCAGCCCAGCAGGAAAAAAAAAAGCAGCAATAAACAACATGTGTTGACCTACAGACAGTTCCACCCAATATAGCAGCCCTGCTGAGGAAGATAACAGAGCACATCCCAACCACCCTTCTGCCCTTGTACCACTCCAACACTAGACTCTCCCTCACTCCAATTCCATGCTCCCACACCAACAGATCTCCACTCACACAGCTCACCAGGAGCAGGGCAAACTACAGGCACCACCAGTCACATTCATCAGTTCCATAGATAGGACAACCAAAGGAGTCTTAGAGACAGATACTGTGGCAGCCCAACAAAGATCCCATCAGTGCCAGAATGGCAAAAGCCTTTAACGGATCGGGCCACATGGCTCTGAGATGGGCACACACAAACAGGGAAAAATAAATAGGTAGCCAGTGATCAATTTCAGAGACATTACTCCCAGAAATCCAGGAGCTAAGGAAGCAGCTCTGGTTTGTTTTTTCGCAACCTGTCCCACACACCCCATGGCTGGGCCTCGGCCCTTAGCATGAACTCAGGGGAAAGTGCCAATGGTGGGTTGATTGGCCTATGCAACACACTGATAATCACATGGCTGTGCTTGTGAGCAGCATGACATCAGAGTTAGGTACCTAACTTGGCACTCTGGGCAGACCCAAGTAGGTGCCTCCCTGAACTCATGATTCACAACTAAATTGAAGTTGATGGACTTAGGTGCCTACATGAAAGCACAGACCCAATGGAGATTGAATGCTGGCTGCTCTAGGACCTACTTCTCTTACAGTCAAAAAGAAGCACCATTTTTGGAAAATGTACATAATTATCACCCTAGCTGCCATTTGGTCTGTGCCCCAGCACCATGGCAGGTACTACATTTGAGAGTGAGGGATCACCTGAGGGGTGCTCACAGGGGAGGCACAGCATACTCACAGGAAGGCAAAATTTCCAGATGCAGAAATTGAGACCATCTATTTATACATAAGTGACTATGCCAGCTATTTAATAGGCATCCATCTGTCAGAAATTACCCCTGCTGAAAGGAACAGGCAGTGGGGAAAGCTCAGGGAGTAGGTGAATGCTGTGGGAAAGCACAGATGGAGAGTGGAGGCTATAAAAAAGTGGTGGCTGCTCTGGATACAGGTGAAGGTGGGCATGCAGATGATTTCCAGGAGGAAGGATGGGGCCATATGGGGGAAGGCATAGGTGGTCTAGTTCCCAAACATCTGAGAGTGGCAGGCCACACCCTCGCTGTCATCACTGTGATGGGCACCTGTTAACTAACTCACTGGTGCACTATCTCAGTTCCTGACCAGCTACTCTACCAACTTTCTCTACTTCTACCAAGTCTTTCTGGTCTCTCCAAGAACATCTGTCTTTGACTCCAGATCATACTCAATATTTCTCTGACGCTCACCCTACTTTTCGGAGTGTCGCCACGACGTCCTTTATGCAAGTGTTGTGTTGCCACTCCACCTATCGGTGGTCTGCATCCAGTTCTCTTGCTGCAGGGGCTGGCAGGTATTAGGTGTCACACGTGCTCTGAGCACACCTACTAGGTCAGTCTCTGCTGACAAGATAGTCAGAGGAAAGCCAAATTTGTGATTTCCGCCTGCGCTTAAGATTGAATTAGGTGCTGATCTGCTGAGCAGTGTCAGGGTTGAAAAAACTGTACACATGTGCACAGGCAGAAATGTAGGCACCTTGGAGACTTTAAGGGTGGAAACATAGATGACTAGGTGCCTCCATCATTAGATGGGAGCTGAGCAGGAGTTTTGTGAATGTCCATGTTGCCTGACTGTTGGAATAAGGCACTTAAAGTGGCAGTTAGGAGGCTAAGTCCCACTTGTGAATCTCACCCTGTGTGAACTAGCAAGGACATAGGAAATAAGGTGGGGCATACAGTGGCCATTTGCTTTAATTAGAAAATGGCAGATGCATACTATACTGGAAATTTCTTCTCTGCTAAAGGTGGGGCAGGTTATGTGTAAATAGTCCACTGTATTGTTCTTCTAAGTGCATTACAAGAGGATAAAGAAATTAGATCAACTGGCTTTTTGGTTATTATGTGTGCATTAGGGGAGCAGATTTTTATATGAACATAAAAATGGCCAAACTGGTTCACACCAAAGGCCCATCTAGCCCAGTATCCGTCTTCTGATAGTGGCCAGTGCCAGGTGCCCCAGAGGGAATGAACAGAACAGGTAATCATCAAGTGATCCATCCCCGTCTCCCATTCCCAGTTTCTGGCAAACAGAGGGTAGGGACACCATCCTGCCCATCCTGGCTAATAACCACTGATGGACCTATCCTCCATGAATTTATCTAGTTCTTTTTTGAACGTTGTTATAGTCTTGGCCTTCACAACATCCTCTGGCAAACAGCTCCACAGGTTGACTGTGCGTTGTGTGAAGAAATACTTCCTTTTGTTTGTTTTAAACCTGCTGCCTATTAATTTCATTTGGTGACCCCTAGTTCTTGGGTTAAGAGAAGGAGTAAATATTTACTTTCTCCACACCAGTCATGATTTTATAGACTTCTTTCATATCCCCCTGTAGTCGTCTCTTTCCAAGCTGAAAAATCCAAATCTTATTAATCTCTCCTCATAAGGAAGCTGTTCCATACCCCTAATCATTTTTGTTGCTTTTACTGAACCTTTTCCAATTCCAATATATCTATTTTGAGATGGGGCGACCAGATCTGCATGGCTATCCAAGATGAGGCATACCATGGATTTATATAGAGGCAATGTGATATTTTCTGTCTTATTATCTACCCCTTTCTTAATGATTCCAAACACTCTGTTCGCTTTTTTGACTGCCACTGCATGTTGAGTGGATGTTTTCAGAGAACTATCAACAATGACTGCAAGATTTCTCTCTCTTGAGTGGTAATAGCTTATTTAGACCCCATCATTTTATATGTATAATTGGGATTATGTTTTCCAATGTGCATTACTTTGCATTTATCAACATTGAATTTCATATGCCATTTTGTTCCCTAGTCACCCATTTTTGTGAGATCCTTTTGTAACTCTTCACAGTCTGCTTTGGACTATCTTGAGTAGTTCTGTATCATCTGCAAATTTTGCCACCTCACTGTTTACCCCTTTTTCCAGATCATTTATAAATATGTTGAATAGGACTGGTCCCAGTACAGACCCCAGGGGGACACCACTATTTACCCCTTTCCATTCTAAAAACTGATGATTTATTCCTACCCTTTGTTTCCTATCTTTTAACCAGTTACCGATCCAAGAGAGGACCTTTCCTCTTATTCCATGACATCTTACTTTGCTTAAGGGCCTTTGGTGAGGGACCTTGTCAAAGGTTTTCTGAAAGTCTAATTGTATGCTTATTTCTTTGAGCTCACTAGAATCATTTGAAAGGTTTGTATTAAGAGTGGCCACATCAGCAGCACAGTTGGACATTTTCCAAAACTGTTCATTAATCTATTTTTAATTATGATGGCATCGGAAACCTGCTTGTTCACAGATTAATGCAGGTTTTAATTTCTCACCTGCATTCCTTAAGTTTTACAGATCAGTTGTACAATGAAAATGTATTAATAGCTTAGGCAATTTATTACCAAGTGTACCATGCAGGAGCAAATCAAAAGGAACTCTACTGTTAGCATGGGTTTAAGGCTGTTAATGTTGTGCAAAAAGTCTATGTTGCATATAATCTCAAACCACATTGAGCACATTATGAACACACTGCCAAGTTTAATGTCCTTTGTCATGTAGTGTGACATACAAACATTTATATTATATGGAACCTACATAACCCTGAAACGATGCATTATAAGTAGATGTGTTGCAAGGTCATTTTTACATTAGAGAATCATCAAAAATACACAAATATTGCAACACAGTATAGTACTTCTTTCATTATTCTAATCCATTGCCAAATACCATTTCAAACAAAAAGGTAGAATATTCCAGTCTATTTGCAAATGATGATTTTATATATCTGATCCTACAACATGCTGAGTACTTTCATCTGTCATGGACTTTAGTGGGAAATGAGGCTTTTCAGAACCATGAAGAAGGCACTGAGCACCTTGCATTGTCAGGCATGAAAAGTAGCATCACAAACAGAAGATTATCCTCGTTGGAGGAAAAATCTAGCAAGAAACCTTTGATTAGATATTTTACCAATTTTAAATCTTCAAAAAATACACCAAGCCACTAAAGTTCTAATTCTGCGAGTGCTACAGGAATGAAATTGGGTTATTCATGGGTGGTCTTGTAGTTAAGGCTGGGACTCAATGATCTGGCTTGGTTCTGAGTTGTACTACGCAGTGATGGGTAACCTGTGGTCCATGGGCTGCATGCGGACCATGAGGGTAATCCGCTGGCAGGCTGCGAGACAGTTTGTTTACATTTGCACAGCCGCCTGCAGCTCCCAGTGTCCTTGGTTCACCATTCACTGCCAATGCGAGCTGTGGGAAGCAGCAGCCAGCACGTCCCTGCAGCCCGCGCTGCTTCCCGCAGCTCCCATTGGCTGGGAATGTTGAACCGCGGACACTGGGAGCTGCAGTTGGCCGTGCAAATGTAAACAAACTGTCTCGCGGCCTGCCAGCGGATTATCCCGATGGGCTGCGTGCAGCCCATGGTCCGCTAATTGCCCACCACTGTACTACAGCCTTCCTGTGTGTCCTTGAGCAAGATATTTAATACCTCTCTGTTTCCCATCTGTAAGAGGCGGAA
Source organism: Malaclemys terrapin pileata (assembly GCF_027887155.1). Taxonomy (NCBI): domain Eukaryota; kingdom Metazoa; phylum Chordata; order Testudines; family Emydidae; genus Malaclemys; species Malaclemys terrapin. Next base: position 38,584,069 of record NC_071509.1, on the reverse strand, counting down.
ATAATTCAACTGTTTAGACTGTAAACTCTTCAGGGCAGTGGGATAGTCTCTTACTATATGCATGGTATCAGAGGGGTAGCCGTGTTAGTCTGTATCCACAATAACAATGAGGAGTCCAGTGGCACCTTAAAGACTAACAGATTTATTTGGGCATAAGCTTTCATGGGTAAAAATCCCTACTTCTTCAGAAGCATCTGAAGAAGTGGGGGTTTTACCTACTAAAGCTTATGCCCAAATAAATCTGTTAGTCTTTACGGTGCCACCGGACTCCTCATTGTTACTATATGCATGTACAGCATCTGGCACAATGGGAGGGACCCTAATCAAAGTGGGGACCCCTAGCTACTACCGTATGGAATTTCATAAGAAAGATATGGATTTGGCCCATTGTTTAAAATACAGCAAAGTGTGAGGACAAGTTCAAGTAATTATTATATGGCCTTTTTTTCTTTTAAAATGTTGTTGAATGTGTTTGGATGCTTATTTTAACGAGTGTCAGTTAGGTGCTCTAATCTAACCCAAAGATAAGGTGTACTTTTTTTCATTTAGATACTGCAAATAGTGTAACAATAATAATATCTTGCAATATTTCAGCTAGTTATGAAAGCAGCTGGAATACCACGTAACCAACCTAATGAGCAAGTGACAGCTCTGGCATTATTATTATTATTACATTTATGTATTATTTTCATAGTTTCAGCATGCTCAGATAGTTTGTCCTGAGCAATCATCCAGGATACCAAAGTAAACTTCTTGTGCTATGAGCATTTGGTTGTAGTATGATTTTGTTATCTGTGGACAATAGTATGTCTGTAAATCACTGTCTTAGATTAGAATTACTGCCTTTGCTGCTGATCATTCAGTTAATCGGTTGGAACTCTGATAACTGAGCTAACAAACCAGATGTACTTGAACATCAGTGGGGGTGCCAAACTCTGTCTTACAAAAAGCACTTTTTAACCAAAGGTTGCTTGGAGTGTTCATGGGCTATGTATTAATATAAGTTTTGTATTTGAGTTGATCATTATCCAAGACATCCACACAGATCTAATAGGTAAACATTTTCCACACTAATTATAGCACTCAACATCCAAAACACAAGTACACTATTACATAGAATTAATTGTTATACCTTGGGTCTGTGGGGTTGATTGAAATGATAAATGATACCTGCACTTTTATGTTAGAATGCATGAGGGGAATGGAGGACGATTTTGACTGAGAAGCTGAGGTCTGGAACTGAGACTGACAGAAATGTAAAAAAATATCAAGATCCATATTCCTTTTTGAAATTCAGATCCCTTTTTGACTCAGATTCACTTTTAAGTTTAAGCAGTTTAAAAATGGATGCTATATGTAGCAAAAAAGTTAGAAGTGTTTTTAGAATTAAGACCTGGATTTTTAAAGGTATTAGGGATTTCTACGTTCAGCATTGCAACATTTAGGAGCTTAAATATAATTTTCAAAACTGATTTAGGCATGTAAGAGCCAAAATCCCATCAACTTCCAATAGGATTTAGGCTCCCAAGTGCCTAAATCACTTTTGAAAATATTAATTAGCCTCCTTCATCAGTTAGGCACTTAAATGCTGAGCACACCTTTTAAAAGATTGGCCTAAGGCCCGAAGGTTGCAAAGATGCAAGTACTTAACTTGAAGCTCCTCAGTAGTTCCATTGAAGTTAATTAAATAAGTCAAATGGTTGAAGTTAAGCACTAGCATAAGTTGTTGCAGAAGTGGGTCCTAATATAACTAACTGCTCACAGGAGATTAGAATCAATTAAAAATCTAACTCCATAAAAGTTGTGAGCATTCACATGTAGTGAAAACCAGAACTGTAAGACTATTTTAAAGAATATGGTAATGATCTTAAGATGCTCAGAGCCAGTTATCCATTGGACTTTGAGAAGCTTATATCATATCAAGGCTGACATATGGGACTTTTCTATGTACTGTAGGCTATTTTAAATCTTCTTGCTTGTTTGGACTCAGGATACACATCTCAAATAGAAAATAGTATACCATTCAACTACAACAGCTGGATAATTAATATATTTGAAGAATTTCCTTTGAACTACAAACAAATCAGAGCTGTCTTTTTTTTAATTTCCATGAATGAAGGCATATTTGAAGGCATTGTGGTATTTGGAGATGGTGCTAGGGATGTATTGACACTCCTGTTTTCTAGATGATCCTTGAAGCCAAGAAGCATCTATACAGCTATAACATGGTCTCAACACAAAACAGTGCCTTCAAATGTTTTCATCTTTACCTTTAATTGTATAAAAAATAAGCCCCAAAACTTCAGATGTCTGATTCCTTTGGAGTTTATGATTCAAGGGAAATTATTGAAATATTTGAGATTTACCAGCCATGCTTAAGGTACTGTATTTTTCAATCTGAGCCAAAGTTTTTCATTTATAATAAAACCAACTTACAGTGGGGGAAAACAGTTCAGCCATATTCAGATGTGATATCGATAAAAACAGACACATTGGATAATCATTAGCTAGATAGCTCAAGTTAAACATGATTTGTGGGATCAAGTCTTCCCTGGATATTTGTGTCTCACTCTTATTAAGGTGAATTCTTCTTCACAAGGGGGAAATAGTCCACTTAGATTTGAATGTCTTTTGACCTCAAAAATCCCACTGGGAGAATTCAGTGTTGTAAATGCCACTTAAGATGGGTATTACTTTTAGGTTTCCCAAATCAATCTTGTAGTTCAAGATAAGATAATAATCTCAAGTACAGTTGTCTGAAGCTTTTACTCATAATAGGACACTATCTAAAAACAAAACTTCCCCCGTATTCTATGTTTAATTACATCATTGTGTCTCTAGGTCAGGGGTCGGCAACTTACGGCACGCACGCCAAACACGGCATGCAAGCCAATTTTGAATGGCACGCGGCTGCCTGCTGCGGTTCCGACCCCCAGCCACACTCAGCCCCACTGCCCACCGCTCTCCCCTGCTGGGGCAGGAGGCAGAAGCTCCGTCCTGTAGCAGCCAAGCTCCCCCCGGCCCCTGCTTCTTCCCCCAGCCGTGGTGCAGCCTGCTTTCCTGCCCCTCCTCCTCTCCTTCCCTGCGCCGGCCCTTGCAAAGGGAGCGGGGAGGAGTGGAAGCACGCTCGCTGCTCTGCAAAAGCCCCGCGGCCCCACTCTCCCGGCCGGAGCTCCAGCCGGCACGTGGCAGCCCCTTGCTAAAGCCGGCCCTGGGTAAAGGAGGCAGAGAAGAGGTAGGGACGGGCCTTGGGGCAGGGGGTGGAACTGGACATATCCCTTCCAACCCCCTGCCATGAGCTGCTCAGGACAGAGGGCAGGGGGCTGGGAGCACCCCCACGAGCCGAGCACCCCAGCCCTCTGCCCTGAACCTCCCCCACACCCAGCCTTCTGCCCTGCACCTCCACACACCCCAGCCCTCTGCCCTCTGCCCTGACCCACCCCACCCATGCCTCCAGCCCTCTGCTCTGACCTCTGAAGCCCTCCACACCCACCCTTTTAGGGGTGTGGGGGGCTTCAGAGGTCAGGCCCTACTCAGCCCGCTGCCGGTCTAGGTGAACAGAATGCCAGGCTGGCAGCGAGCTGAGCAGGCTGGTGGCGTGAGATCAGCATTTTAATTTAATTTTAAATGAAGCTTTTTAAATATTTTGAAAACCTTGTTTACTTTACATACAACAATAGTTTAGTTATATAATATATAGACTTAGAGCGAGGTCTTCTAAAAAACGTTAAAATGTATTACCGGCACGTGAAACCTTAAATTAAAGTAAATAAATGAAGACTCGGCACACCGCTTCTGAAAGGTTGCCTATCCCTGCTCTAGGTTATAGTTAAGTTCCACAGGGCAAGATCATATAAGGAGAGATTTTATGTATGCATTAGTCACTGTGTATAATAACAACAACTGTGTATAATACTGTGCCCCAAACAGGTGTATCTTTGGTTCCGACAGAATGAAATCATATTTCTCAGCATTACTATTGAAAACTAAGGAAATATTGTTACACTGAAATGTTCAATATAGTTTAACTGAACTTTAAATCTTCGGTTTAGAAGTCAATGTAAAACTTAAGATGTTCTGCTGGCCAGTGGGTATCAAACACAAAATGAAAGAAGAGATCATGTGTGCGGGTAAACTGAGATGAGGGGACCTGGTCTAATAATAGTGGAATGGTGGAGGGAGCTCGTCAGGGCTTCCTGGAGACCATGCTAAACTAAAATTAGTGCACAAAGCTGAAGAGAGGGATGATTCCCTTGCGCTGGAAATTGACCAGATTGCAACAAGTATCAGGAATTTACAATAATCTCCTGGGGTTGCAGTTTGATGCTTCAGCCCAAAGAAACAGTATTGCATCAGTGACAAGGGCAAAAATTGTGACCAATAGCCTATGGGGTCAGATACACTAACACAGGCAGAAGTGATCTGTCCTCTGCACTTGATGCAGGAGTAGAAGTCCTAGCACTAAAACAGGGCATTTAGGGACTGTCTGTGTTATACCCTTCACTTTACCATCTAAAATGAGTATTTTATAATTATGGGAAAGCTAAACATCACAGGATATCAGAATCGGCATATTTAAATTCAAGCGTCTGATATCTGCCTGGAAAAGCCAACATCAGTGCTGGTTATCTTTCATGAACAGCAGGGAATATTGAGGGATGGGTTTCACAGGAGCATTCCAGCCCTGTCACAGCTCTTGCATGCAAGCCTAGGAAGGGTTGGAACTTTGCTTTCCCAGGTGCCCAAAGAGTAATGGAAGAGGAAGTACAGGTAACAATTACAGCACAACCACCTCCTGTTAGATGAGAAGAATTTAAAGGAGCACAAAGTGAGGATTCTACTCTGACCAGTATAACTGAGCTGAAGGCTGAAAAGTCAACTGTTTAGTATAATACAGGCAAGAGGATACCAGAAATAGGAATGGGACAGAATAAAGATGTGTAATATAAGACTGTTATTTGGGCAAATATAATCCCTAAAATAATTTGTGCTACTTGAATAGGAGATCATATTGATAATGGGCTGACTGATAAAATAAAAATAAAGCAGATCATATTGACTGATAGGGAGTTTGACGAAAGCTTCAAAGACAAGACCATGTTTTAATTTGGAATTGCTGCTGTATGACTTGTGCATTAAATCATTTCGTGCATTACATGGGCAGAATGCACAATGAAGAAGAAAAGGCAGCATGCACATTTTAACATGTGAATCAAGTCAACCAAGTTGTGCACTGCAGAAGCGCAGATGCTAGTGAAATGAAGCACACTAACATAATAACATGAAATCCGCACTAAAATGTAATGCAAATGACATTTGCTTCCCATAAAGCAATCACAGTATGTAAAGAAAATTGCCAGGCTGTTACCTACAAAATATCAAAAGGATATTTCTTTTTCACTCAGTATCAAAGATGGCAGTTTACATACTGTATTATTCAAAGTCAGTGGCTTTTCAAATGTAACTAATGCTGCCCCTGAATCATCATTCAAAGACCTCTATAACAGTGGCACCCACACTGCTTGATTCTGGGGACCCCTTACTAAATTTTGGAAGATGCCTCTTTGCCAAATACTCATACATTTTTATCCCTGTCCCCTCAGTCTTTGCTAGTGCTGGTGTGCAAATTCAAGCTCTGATAGGATTTCTTTTACAGCTGTACAATGACCCAGATGACACCTTTTGACCAACCTAGAATATACTGTAAGGTGGTGGTGAACTTAAGGTATTGTGTGGAAATGGCCACACAGAAAGAGAATAAATCTTTTGTAAAGGGGTTCAGAGGTATTCCCTGCATGTTTAGTTTGTAGTCTCTTTTGTGCAATTTGGTCTGTTCCAAAGGCAAAAAGAATCACTTTTACTGAAGAATCTAAGATCTAGGGATAAACATCAGCTCTGTAAGGAATATTTAGCACGGCAGTATCTGGAAGCAGGGATTAATTTTACCAGAGGCAGGCAAATCGCCCACAATCTGTACTCTGTATGTGTATGTGTGTAGGCACTTACACTAACATTTACATTATTTCATTGCAATATTTTGACACTTGGCTCAGTGATATAGTTCTTAAAAGTTTAATTTGCTACATCTGTTGGTACCTTCCATTCTTCCACACCACTTTTTCTTTCCTTCTGTTGTGTCGTGTCTCTTTCCATATATCCCAGAATTCTTTCCTTCCCTCTACCTCCACTGTTCCCTTCCTCCTCCTCTCCTTCTGTGGGGAGAGGAATAGCTCAGTGGTTTGAGTGTTGGCCTGCTAAACCCAGGGTTGTGAGTTCAATCCTTGAGGGGGCCACTTAGGGATCTGGTCCTGCTAGTGAAGGCAGGGGTCTGGACTCAATGACCTTTCAGGGTCCCTTCCAGTTCTATGAGATAGTCTTGTGTCCTTCTGTTATGTTATTCCTCCTTCCCCATGTCTTAACTTGCTCCTTACCCCTGTCAGTGTCTGCTTCTGTCTCCTTTTTTCTCATCTCCAACAATCTCCTTCCCCCACCCCACTTAACTCTTGCTCCACTCACCATTCCCCTGCCCAGTTCACTCCTCCCACCCCAGATAAATCCTCTCCGGCTTTCCCTACAGCACCAAGTCTGCCCCCTTCTCATGAACCCAGCTTTATTATTCCTGTCCACTAGTCCTAGTGGTGTTCCCTGTCCAACACTTAGCCCCCAACACTGCCCTTGTAAACTCCTCTCTCGCCTCCGCATACAGCCCCAGTTCTGCAGTCTCACCCATAGCATGGATAGGACTTTTTAGTTCAGTGCAGCTGAAAAGTCTGCAAACATGGCTGTTATTGGCTCTCTGCGTTGAGGGGAAAAAGACTAGCTCTGCCTCCTTCTGCTCCTGTAAAGAGAAAGGAAGGTGGAACGTGGATCAGTACTCTCGCATCACACCGCCTCTTCCCAGACTAATGAATGGTAGGAAGGGCAGTGCTGGAAGCAGCCTACTCCCCTCAGCACAGAAAGCTAGTGTCAGTGTTTATAGGTTTCTCAGTTGTACACTGAACCAAGGAATCTGACGATCACAGAGGGAATGCTCTGGCACTCTGTGAAGTTAAATCCTTGTTGTTTCCTGTTTGTGAAACCCTAATCTAGAAGTTGGCTTTCAAAAGATGCACAAGTTAGGGTAATGCTTTATTTTATTTTTTTTGTAAACACTAACTTAATTTTAAGAGGAATCACTACTGGGAGATACAGTAGGAAGGAGATTTGGCTGCATTTGAAGAAAACAAAAGCTTTAATGGATGTTGGGGCATTAACATATTAGAATTATTATTTGAAACACTTTGTAGTGTTGGGACATCTGGTCACCTTAACCTGAATATAGGATAATATTCTTGCAATAAAAATCTTGTATTCAAAGTTTTAAAGGTTGACTTACTTTCCCATGTGATGGTATTGGGTTCTGGGTGTTTTATGTACTAATTTAAAGAACAAACCCCCTTGACCTAGATACCCAAAATGATGGGCCTGTATTTACCATTTGTTGGGATTTCCTAAGACCACTGCAGAATTCATCACTTAGGTACCTTTATTTGGCAACTGTGATGTCCCAGGTCTTCAACCCAGGTCTGGGCCTCCCCAGAAAGCTACTGCATTCTGGCCTTCACCCAACATCTGCTGAAATGGGGTGAGCTGAGAGGATAGTAGTACTATAGCCTCAGTCAAGGCACCACCCACAGGAGCCCTGATTGGAGGATTGCTCAGCTCCACCAGTTGGTCCAACTATATAAGCCAGAAAGAGGCACAGGAAGTTTGTCCAAGCAACAAGGTGATTTTGAGTGATGGCAGTGTTGGACCCTGTTTGTGCCTGCCTCCTATATCTAACCTTGTTAATGGCCCATGCCTTCATTCCTGTTTCCACCATGCTCCTGCTCCATGCTTGATTTGTGTCTCTCCTCCAGTTTCTGCCCTTACACTTCACCTCCAATCATCAGTTACCAGCCCTGGCTCCTGACTCTAGCTTGACCCTTGGCTCTAGCATTTAGTATCTGACCTTGACTCTGATACTCAGCTTTGATTCCTGGTTTTGACTCTGGCTTGACCCCTGGCTGTGGTAATTGACGATGACTCTGGTGCTGACCCCTGGCTTTGTTCCCAACCTGGATACCTTCTCTGCCCACTAGATCTGACTCCTGCTCTGACTACTAGACAGGACAGCCTTCATCCTGGTCCATTGCAGCATATAGCAACAGTATACTGGCTTAGTTACTTTTCAGGAACCAATGCCCGTACAGCATGCTCTGTCCATGTGCTGTTCATGTATAACCTGTTCTACAGTCTAGATTTATCCTGTCCCTAGTACCAAGATGTTCATTCTTATCTTAGCTAGGCTGACTCCAGCCTAATGCTTGTTATGCCCTTCTTTACAACTTACTCATCCGTTTACCTTCCCAATCCTGCCCACTGATAAATGAGTTCTTACTTATGTCAAGTTACTCATGTCAAGTTAGGCCTACACTATTTTCAGGATGAAGTGTTTGTTAAACAAAATCTATTTATGTTCCCAAATGAGCAGACATTAATTTAGGTAATGCCTTCTGTGCCAATTTGCAGTACAATCAGTGGACATTTCCACCCAACACCTTAGTTCTAATTAGAATAGTTTTTCCACGTAACTGTAAGCACAAATCTTATTTTCATGCACATGTAGAGGCACTTAAGAACTGGTCTTAGTAATAAAAACTGTGGATGATAAAACACTAGCTTCAAAAGCGATTTGTGAATAATAGGAACATTTTAAAGGTGCTATATTGATCTAGTTTCTGTTTTTAATAGCTCTTCAGTCTCTTCTAGACTCCCATTAGGGGTGAATAGATTTGTATAGAGAAATCTATACTTAAAAAAAATGTATAGAAAAATTGACTGAAAAGACTTTATTTTTAATTTTGAGAAGCACGAAAATTTGTTCAGTTACAATTCATCTCTTCATTCAGTAAACTGCAAACCATTTCTACCATATCTTTGCTGACTGCTTTCACCTGCTAAATTTCCTTCACCACCCAAATGGCAACAAGCAGGATGAATTAAGGCAAGATCTATTGAGCCAGGGACACACTCTGGGAGCTCAGAGAGCCATTAGAACTCAGATGGGGAGCACTGCTAGAGACACCCGGTGCGTGCAGCACCTGGGAAGCAGTAGGAAGCTTTGGCAGGACAGGGGTAGCCAGGAACACCTCTGTGGGTACATATACACAGTCAGTGGCAGCTTGCAGTAGCAATCCTGCAAGTTCAGGTCAACAGACTCGGACTCACACTACTGTGCAGCCAGTGCTTTTCAGTTGTGGCTCGTGCTGGAGCTCAGGCTCTGAATCCACTCCCCTAGTTTTCAGAGCCCAAGTTCAGTCTGAGTCCAAACATTATACAGCTATTTTTAGCACCATTGCGCAAATCCAAGTTTGTCGACCCAGACATTGAGACTGGCCATCATTCACAGGGTAGACACACCCTATGTGGTGTATTGAAAACTATGTTAAAATTGTAAGCTGTCACTTTCAATGTCAGTTTTTTTTCTCTGGTTCTTCCTGCCAGCTAAGGGGAGATCAAAGTCAATCTGCAGTGAGCCAGCCAAGAGTAAGGTGGGGGTGAGTTTTGCTGCACTGTTTTAAGGATGTGTCTCTGTTTTTAGGTTCTTGTGTGTTAGCATCCAGAATTCTGGATAATGGAATAGTCGTGAATTGAAACTTTCCAGCAAGAGTATTTGTATTTTTTTTATCTAACTTCTCTGGGTATATGCCATGAAACAAAACAGAGAAAACACTCTACAGAGCTGCTTCTTCACCTTGACCCTTTTCCACAGAATCTTCCAGTTACTGTCTGAGGTTAGGACATGCTCAAACTGCTCATCTGGCAACACTGGTACATTCTGTAGACTGCCAGAAACAGGGAAGAGATGGTCTCCCTTTCCTGACTAGTGTCTCCTAGTTATGTCAATTGACCAATCCTACCAGAAGAGGAGGCTCAGGCCTGGGTTCACAGTTAGTTTCCTTCTCAACTCGAAGAATTTAATCATCATCTCTTTATTGTGGCCCTTGTAACCTGAGTGAGAAAGAGGTGCAGCGGACAGTCCAGACTGCATGAGACTGATCCAAATGTGTCAGTCACAGCACATACAGGGGCTATTACCTGGGACCATTACTCTATTTATTTATTTAGAGTTATGCACACATGGAAAAGTAGCTATGCATTAATCTAGGTGCTATCAAGTGTGTTGTCATTGTGTGTCGCCTTTTGTCATCTAGTTCACAATATAGGGAGATTGCTGTACTTTTGGAGTAGCTTATTAGTTTAGGGGTATGAGTCTTATTTTGGGTGTTAGACATCCCACGTTCTAATCCTAAGTAAGTCTCAAAAAGGTATATCTTTCTTGAGTTAGAGGGTAAAGTTCCATGTCCTGTGTTATGCAGGGGGTCAGACTACGGAACTGTCATGGTCCCTTTTGCCTTTGAATCTGATCTGGTTGGATTTCCAGCTGTTACTAGATGATCAGGTAGCAGCAACCATCAAGAGCTTTCCTTTATTTATGTATGACCAGGGAGTTGTCACCCTTTCTTTTGGATGCATACATTACTATGCCTTCATCACTCCATTAGCATAGCACATCTTCACCAGGTGCTAGAGTGGCACAGCTGCATCAGTGCAGCTGCGATGATATAGCATGGTAGTGTAGACTACCCCTAAGTATTTGTCTACTCAGCATTGAAACACCTGACTTAGGCTCCTAAGTTTCATTTTCAAATGTGGCATATACACTTAGGAGTCTAAGTCTCTTTGAAAGTCAATGAGGCTTAGGAACATCAGTGCCTAACGCACTTGAAAATAAGACTTAGATTGATCCCCCCTCAATGTAGACCAGACCTAAGTTACGCATCTTCAGCTACATGAATAACGTAGCTGAAGTCAGCGTACTTAGATCGACTTACCATGATGTCTTCACAGCGGTGAGTTGACTGCTGCCGCTCCCCCATCGACTCTGCCTGCACCTCTCACTGAGCTGGAGTACAGGAGTCGACAGGAGAGTGCTCGGGGGTCAATTTATCACGTCTAGACTAGATGCGATAAATCAACCCCCGCTGGATCGATCGCTGCCTGCCAATCCGGCAGGTAGTGTAGACATACCCTTAGGTTCCTGAGTCACTTATGTCTTGTAGCACTGAGTGGAACATTACCTAAATCTCTCTCTCTCTCTCTCTCTCTCTCTCTCTCTTCCTTTACCATACTACTGTAGTTACAGTTAGGACAAATGTTTGAATTTGAGCTGACTCAAATAACACAGAAGTGTTTGCTGGCAAAATGTTCTCCAAGAAGGTCCCTTGACACAGGAACTCACATAACCCTTTTAATAAAGCCTCAATCAACTGACCTTTAGGGCGTGTCCATCATAGACCATCTGATCGGGGGCAGAATGATAAGAAGGTCATTTTTCTTCATCTAAATTTGTGGTTTTTAGAAGATGCCAAAGTTATCAGGAGTGTAGGTGGAGAAATTTTAGGCTAGATATTTTTATAATAATTGTTACAACACCCCCAACACAAAATGTTCCCTCCTACTACTACTTTCCAGGGAAACTTTGGCTATATTGTCACTGACTGAGACTTGGGAATACTTTGAAAATAAATCATAAAAGATGAATAAATAATAAATAAAATAATGAAATAAAAAAGACTGAGAGATGCTTTTCATCTAAAGTAGTAAAGTGTGTGTGTGTGTGTGTGTGTGTGTGTGTGTGTGTGTGTGTAAACCAGTCTAGATGAAAGGCATCTCTGTCTTTTTAATATATATTAAAGTATCTTATAGAATCTTTATTTTACAATTACTATTTGGTATGTACTCAACTGGATTTCACATTTAAAAAATGGATGTGCCAGTCAAACAAATCTGGTGGTGAACAATTAATCCTAGTGAATTTAAAAGCAGTACCTAAAAGGGACCACTTAGGGCATGTCTACACTTGCAAAGTTACAGCACCAGCAGTTACAGCGCCGCTAAGAGAGTGCAGAAGGAAAACCTCTGTTGGGTGTTCACACTGACAGCTGCCAGTGCAATAGCATGTTCACACTTGTGGCTCTTGCAGAGCTATTCAGAGTGGTGCACTCTGGGCAGCTATCCCACAGAGAACCTTTCTCTTTTGCTGCTAAGACTTGTAGGAAGGTAGAGGGGACCGTGGGGCATCCTGGTTCCAGTCTCAATGCCCCTTGATGCATTGATTTGCATCCCATCAATCCCTATGCTTCTGTCCACATTTGGCACTATCTTTCAACGGTTTGTGTACTGCGTGCCCTGCCTCTTCGGGCTGCAGGAATGGATCCCGAACTGCTGACCAGTATGCTGCTCGCTCTGACCAACACGTCACGAGTGGTAGTGGATTTATTCCTTAAACTACAAAGGCAAGAGGAGTGCAACGTTAATCTTCCATGCATAGTAGCTATGACACGAGATTGCTTGTGGCATTCACGGAGGTGCTGACCACAGTGGAACACTGCTTTTGGGCTCGGGAAACACACACTGAGTGGTGGGATGGCATCATGATGCACGTCTGGGATGACGAGCAATGGCTGCAGAACTTTCGCATGAGGAAAGCCATATTCATGGACTGTGTGATGAGCTCACCCCAGCCCTGCAGTGCAAGGACACGAGAATGAGAGCTGCCCTGTCAACTGAAGAAGTGCTATGGAAGCTGGCTACTCCAGACTGCTACCCATCAGTCACTAACCAGTTCGGAGTGGGAAAGCCGACCGTTGGAGTTGTGTTGATGGAAGTGTGCAGGGCCATTAATCGCATCCTGCTTCGAAAGACCATGACTCTGGGCAATGTGCATGACATTGTGGATGGCTTTGCACAAATGGGCTTCCCTAACTGCGGAGGGGCGATAGATGGCATACACATTCCAATTTTGGCACCAGACCATCTACCCACTGAGTACATTAATCACAAGGGGTATTTCTCAGTGGTTCACCAGGCGCTTGTGGATCACCGTGGGCATTTCACAGACATTAACGCAGACTGGTCCAGAAAGGAGCATGATGCATGCATTTTTCAGAACACTGGCCTGTTCAAGAAGCTGCAAGCCAAAACTTTCTTCCCGGACCAGAAGATCACTGTAGGGGAAATTGAAATCCCCATTGTGATCCTGGGAGACCCCACCTACCTCTTAATGCCGTGGCTCATGAAGCCATACACGGGGCAACTTGACAGCAGCAAGGAGTGGTTTAACAACTGGCTGAGCAAGCGCAGAATGACTGTGGAGCATGCATTTGGCCGTTTAAAAGCCCGCTGGTGCTCCCTTTATGGGAAGCTGGACATGGTCGATGACAATATTCCTATGCTTATAGCTGTGTGCTGTACACTCCATAATATTTGTGAAGGGCAGGGTGAAAGCTTCACTCAGGGCTGGACTGCAGAGGCTCAGCGCCTGGAGGCTGAGTTTGAACAGCCAGAGATGTTATTAGAGGGCTATTAGAGGGGCACAGTGCAGGGCCATGAGGATCAGGGATGCCTTGAGGCAGAAATTTGAAGCTGAAAGCCATTAATATGTGTTGCTATGCTCAGGGCTGGAATGCTTATAATGCTAGGATGTGATTGGTACACATGATGCAAGAAGGGGCCTTAACATTATTGTATGTTGCTTTGCAGTGCTATTATTGCTTTCACTTAATGGAATAAAGATTGCTTTCAAACAAACACAATTCTTGTATTGAAAGATAACAACTGGAGGAGAGAGTCAAACAAAAAAAATCATCAGCAGGGAGGGGGAGGGGGTATGAGGGAAGGGAAGGTCTCAAGAGGAGGAGGGGTTCTGGGATGGCTACAGATTTGTGTATGTCCAGGGATCATACCCAACCTTCCCCTTTGGAGTACAATGCAACCAGTGCTGTAGATCAGCAGGGCCAAACTGCTGAGGGATGGGTGTTGAGTGCAGTGAGTAGTGGGAGTCCACACTGCTGCAGTATGAGGAGGGAAGAGTGGAATGCTAAGGGTAGAAAGTGGAAACAGGAGGTTGATAACAGTGTGTTGGTGGTGTGTATGGGGCGCATGGGAAAGAGTTTTGTGACAGTGGCTGCAGGGGAGGGCGGGCATGGAGCTGCTTGGTTTGAAGAGCTAGTATCGCCTGGAGCGTGTCCACTTGGCACTCCATAACTGTTAGGAGCCGCTCCGTGGCTTCTTTCTGGTGTGCTGCGTTCTTCTTTTGGTCCTCCTTCTCGCTGTCCTGTCACTCCTTCAATTCCTGTTTCTCGGTGGCCGAGTGCATCATAACCTCATGCAGAAAGTTCTCCTTAGTTCTTCTTGGATGCTTTCTAATTCTGCACAGCCGTTCTGCCACCGACAACAAAGAGGGAGGCTGGGCTCCCATGGTCATCTCTGTGAAATTTAAATGCAACATTTTACAGAAGCAGTATTGTTTGCAACACAGACCACACTGATTCAGTGCTTTGAAACACAGCCAGTACTCACACACCTGTCACTAACTGGCTGACCCCAGGCAAGCACACATGAGCCACAAGCCTCCCAAAAGGGTAAATCCCTCTGGACCCTGCTGTACACTGGGCATGTGGCTCTTGGAGAGAGCCAGCATGTAGGGTGGGCCTGATAATAATTCCTGTCCCCACACTTTCCACAGGTTGTGTTCATTATGGAAGATCTCTCGCTGCTGAGGGTGAGCAGGGAATCAAGGGAGGGTCTTCTCCAAGCCTGTGGCTTCTGCCCTGGTGCCTATGCAGCTAGCTTGTGTGCAGCAGTGCTCCCCTCCCACCCGTCATGGCAAAGTGGCGTGGTAAAGTTACTGTTAATGGGGCAAGAAACAAAGCAGCTCTGCCAAGGAACCTGCCGCAGCGGATTGCCCAGTATCTCCACGAGAACTTTCCTGGAGATCTGAGGGAGATTCCTGTGAAGTGAGGGAGTCTATCAACAGCCTGTTCCATTGCTCAGACTAGGCTTGCGGTGGGAGACAAGCCTGCTTCCTGCAACCCTCCTACCCTAACAAATTGCTTCAGCAAAACCCCAAATCACTTACCAGGGGCCTCCTCTCTTGTTTGCGCTTCGCCAAGCTCTGACTGCAGTGACTGGCTAGGCTCCTCCTAGGGGTAGAAAAGAGCTCCTGACTGCATGCATCTCTGGCCTCTAAGTCATCCTCTGACTCTAGATCCCCCTCCCACTCCACATCCTTATCCAAAATTTCCTCTTCCTGGCTCGGTCCTCTCTCGACTGACACATGAGCCAACGAAGTATCTACAGGGGCCTTCACAGTGGAGGTGGGGTCCCCACCAAGTATCGCGTCCAAATCTTTGTAGAACTCGCAGTTCATGGGCGCAGCACTGGAGCGGCGTTTTGCCTCCTGCGCCTTGTGGTAGGCATTCCGCAGCTCCTTCACTTTCACCGTACACTGCAATGTGTCCCAGTCATGGCCCCTTTCTATCATGCATCGTGAAATCTGTCCATAGGTATCATAATTCCTATCGCTGGAGCGTAGCTGGGACTGCACTGCCTCCTCTCCCCAAATGCCAATGAGACACAGCACCTCAGCATTGCTTCAAGCGGGGGATCACCTGGTGCGTGGAGCAGGAATGGCCACCTGGAAAGATGTGCTTAGACCACTGCATGCATCACCGAGCAAACAGGAAGTGGATTTCAAATTTGCAAAGGAATGTATGGGGTGGGGCGGACAGTTGGTCACCTGAGGCTAGGGCAGTAGAGTTCAAACCGATGGCCAAAGAGGTGAGAACAGACATTGTGGGACACCTCCAGGAGGCCAGTCACGGCGCTGTAATCACCACGGTGTTTACACTGGCACGGCAGCACTGTAGCCCTGGTGCAAAAAGCTCTATGCCTCTCGTCGGGGTGATGTTTTTAGAGGGCTGCGACTGCGCAGTTTCTGCGCAAGTGGCTTGGCAGTGTGTACACCTTGGGAGTTACAGCACTCAAAGATGCTTTAGTGCACAGAAACTTACCAGTGCAGACGGGGCCTTTTGGACCGGATTCTGCATCCTAACCATGCTCCCAGCTCCCACTGAAGTCAATGGAAATTAGTGTGCAAAACAAAATGCAGGATTAGATCCTAAGAACTAGAAACAGCTACATGCACTAACTGCTAAATGTCACATGACAATATGTATAATGACAACGTAATACTGTATAATTAAATTTAACATCCCTGTGTCAGGGAAAATTCCACAGTGACCCAACACTGTAGCATTTCATTTCAGAAAGGGGAACTTCACAAAAATGACAAAGTTAGTTAAACAGAAATTAAAAGGTACAGCACCAAAAGTGAAATCCCTGCAAGCTGCATGGAAACTTTTTAAAGACACCATAATAAAGGCTCAACGTAAATGTATACTCCAAATTAAAAAAAACACAGTAAGAGAACCAAAAAAGTGCCACCATAGCTAAGCAACAAAAGTAAAAGAAGTAGTGAGAGACAAAAGGCATCCTTTAAAAAGTGGAAGTTAAATCCTAGTGAGGAAAATAGAAAGGAGCATAAACTCTGGCAAGTGAAGCGTAAAAACATCATTAGGAACGCCAACAAAGAATTTGAAGAACAGCTAGCCAAAGATTCAAAAAGTAATAGTAAACCCCCCCCCCAAAAAACAATTAAGTACTTCAGAAGCAGGAAGCCTGCTAAACAGCCAGTGGGGCCACTGGATTATCAAGATGCTAAAGGAGCACTCAAGGACGAGAAGGCCATTGCGGAGAAACTTAATGAATTATTTTCAAAGTGCTACAAAGGGATATCACAAAACTGGGTGACTGGGCAACAAAATGGCAGATGAAATTCAATGTTGATAAATGCAAAGTAATGCACATTGGAAAACATAATCCTAAACATACATATCAAATGATAGTGTCTAAATGAGCTGTTACCACTCAAGAAAGAGATCTTGGTGTCATTGTGTATAGTTCTCTGAAAACAGCCACTCAATGTGCAGTGGCAGTCAAAAAAGCGAACAGAATGTTGGGAATCATTAAGAAAGGGATAGATAATAAGACAGAAAATATCATATTGCCTCTATATAAATCTATTGTACACCCACGTCTTGAATACTGTGTGCAGATCTGGTCACCCCATCTCAAAAAAGATATATTAGAATTGGAAAAGGTTCAGGAAAGGGCAATAAAAAAATTTAGGATTATGGAACAGCTTCCATATGAGGAGAGATTAAAAAGACTGGGACTTTTTATCTTGGAAAAGAGACAACTAAGGGGGGAGATGATAGAAGTCTATAAAATCATGACTGGTGTGGAGAAACCAACCTAGATTGACAGCTACATAGAGCTGTTTTGTCCATTTAGATTTCATTTCTGAATTACAACATCCTGATCTGTAATAAAGCTGCATATCTGTTCATTTCTCAGTTCCTTTCTTCTAAAACAGAGGTGTAGAGCCTAAAAGGGTGAAAGTCATGTCACCCACAATTTCACCTTTCTAGATGCATTTTCAAAGACGCAATGCAACTACATCCATATAAGCTAAGATATTTGTAATAGAAAGATACAAGTATGAGTTGTTTACATAAGAAGCTAAATTAGCACAACTCATAGTAAGGCACAATGCAATTTCTAGCTATTTAACCCATGTATTGTTGTTGAATATTTCAGAAAAGTCTGTACCCCAGTGTGCCTTTTGAGCTTTCAGGTCTGTAGTTTTGTAATGGTTTGTGGCATTGCCAATAACGAGTCTGCAGGGAGCTCTGTTATAAATGTCCCGATTCTTTCATTTGCTCTATTCCCATTGCATGCTGGGATACCCAACTGTGTGAAATCAAGCCATGGATTATCCATTTACTACCACTTTATCCCAGGGGAAATGAACTTGAAAACAAATAGGCTATGCATTTGTAATAAATTCAGAGCAAAATGTGTTTCTGTTCAAGTACAGAAATGACAATGAGCAAAATTTAAAATTTGAAAAATTCCACGTTTTACCAAAAATGTAACTGTTTCCTGACCAGAAAAAAAATCACTGTTCTATTGTGAATGTTTCTTTAGAAGCCAGGTTACAAAAATATTACAAGTTCAGGTATAGTAAGTTAAATTAACCTAAATGACAGTGTGCAGGCAAAAATCTCCCATTCAACTCAAAAGGAGTTTTTGTATGAGTAAGGACTGTAGGATTTGACCTTAAAAGCTTGGACCCATAGTTTTTATTATGTTCACAATAACCCAGTTTAGATGCAAAATGTGTGCATATCCCCAGCTTCCACACACTCAGGGTTTTTTGTGTATACCCTTTTAAAACTGCAGGCCTTACAAACAGATTTTTTTAAAGGTATTTCAGCGCATAAAGATGCATATATATGCCTAGTGGAAATGGGAGTTAGGTACCTATATGTTTTTGAAAATCCCACTCAGTGGATATGTTCATCTTTAGGTGCCTAAGTATCTTGTAAAACTCTGGCCCTTAATGCTGATGGGCCTGATCCACAGTCTATTAAAATCAGCAGAAAGAGTCTTATTGACTTTAGTTGCATTGGGATCAGACTGTATAGGAATATGCTTACTTGCTAAAAGCTGTTGCTGAACTATCAATGAAAAGCCATTCTACTGCACATTAGCCTGATCTTGCCACATTTTTATCAATAAAGAATAGGAAAAGAACTGATCCTTATACCGCCAATAACTTATTGATTCTTGCTAAATTTAGGTTTTTAATGAGGCCAGCCAGCAGCTCTTGCGTTAGTACAGGACTAAAAACTCCAAATCTAACTAAAAATGTTCAAGCTATTGCTGTGGTATGATAAAAAGTAATAAGTTCATGTAGATTTATTCCATTTCATAATTAAGAAACCCTTTCAATATTTATAAAATATTTTAATAAATAAAATAAATTATTAAAAATCTAGGTGTATCCAGGAAGGCATTTTCTAATCACATGATGGCAATGGCTAAACATAACTCTTACCCTTCCTGTATACAGGTCCTTTCTCTCTCTCTCCCCACCCCCTCCACTCCACACAGTATTCTCATCAGTTCTTATTGAAGTTATATTGAATTTAGAGCCATTAGTAGTATCATAGAGAGGAGTGGGCCTTTAGACTGTAAACTCCTCAGGATAGCTGCCATGTCTATTGCCTGTTTGACTGTAAAGTGCTATGCCTACACTAGGTAGGGATAATAATTATTTAGTAAAAAGGTTGAAAACATAGTCACCAGAATGCAAATACCAGTGAATTTAGATGCTGTGCATGATGTAATCCATGCTGTCATTCAGGATTATAGAGGCCAATAGACCAACTTTGGCAAAGGGTGAATAGCTGGTGTAGAAATTACTCTTCTTTGCTGACGAAGTGACCAACTCACCAGAGATTATAGATTTAAGGCAAGATTGATGACTAAACCTTGCAAATAAAATCCTCTTTAAATGTGTTCCGACTGATTACAAAGCTAGTTTTAAGGCATCACTCCACAGCAATTTCTTAGAACAAGATTGTCATTAACTTTTGGCATTAAATGAACTCTCTCCAAGGTCTGCTGTTAATAGCAAATGCATTAGTTTTTTTTTCATTTGTAGATTATTTAATAAAAGATTTCTATTGATTAATTCTTTAAATTAAAACATTACTTGTGAACTTTGATCAAAAATAATTACCTCCCCACATTTGGTCCACCAGAGGGCGAAATGCTTGAAGTCTGGGATACACTGCAAGAGCTATCTAGTTCCTTGAGTATTTTCTGGGTGATAGTTGAGTTGGGTTTGAATGGGTGAGGGAGGCTGGTGTATTTTTGCTGGGTTGGGGAATGATTTATTGAATTTAATGGCTCATTGTAACTTGATTTGCAAGACAAAGTTTTAAGGGAGAGTAGCAGAGTCTGGAGCCTTGGTGTGGAGGGAGGAGAGCGTGAGGTGGCTTGAAGGCAGTGCCGGCTCCAGCCTTTTTGCCACCCCAAGCGGCAGGAAAAAAAAAAAGAAGAAGAAGAAGAACCCGATCGAGCTGCCACCAAAGAGGAAGACAGCGAGTGAAGGACCCGCCGCCAAATTGCCGCCGACCCGGAGTGGGGCGATTGAGCTATCACCGAAGTGCCACCGCCACCGGTATCCGGACGTGCTGCCCCGACAATGGATGCACTGCTGCCCCTTTCTATTGGCCGCCCCAGGCACCTGCTTCCTTCGCTGTTGCCTGGAACAGCTGTTGCCTGGCCCTACTTAAAGGGAATATAGGAAGGATGGGAGGAGTTGGTGGGGCTAGAGAAAAGGGGGTTGTTTAAATGTAGAAGAGATTAATGGAGGAGGGTGAGTGAAAAAGTGTTTTGAGATGATAGAAAGAGTGAAGGAAACTTTGAAGAGGGATTTGCAGATAGAGGACAGATTAAGGGCAGAGGAAAAAGGAACTTCTGATGATGGAGAAGAGAGGTCCTTGGGAGAGTCAGAAATGCCAGTCAGAGTTTGCTGCAATGGAAGCATAGAGAAGCACATGAGGCAACCTGGTGAAAGACAGCTGGGGAGTCTGAAGCAGGCCAAAGTTGGGTCATAGTACCAATGTAAGTTCTGGAAGACTCATAAGGTGGAAGGGATGTCTGTGTGCGTGTGTGTGCATTTGTGCACATGTAGCAGGGAACATCTGATCCTAGAAACCTGCTGGGGATGGTGTCCTGAGGTACTGTAAAGGAGGATTTTTGTTCTCTCCTCCTTGACATAAGCAAAATTACCCCATTGCCTGGTAGATGAGTTATAGTCTCACACAGCAGAGCACAGAGGCATAAATATAGTATTGCAGACTTCCATTGCAGATGAATGGAAGACAGTAAATACCAGCTTGTAGGGTTTGTTTCTTTATTTTTCTTTCCTCTGCTTTTTTTGTCTTTTGTCTTTATAGATGGATGATGCTGGTGCCCCCATTGGTTCCTACTGGTCAGAGGAAGCCGATGGGTTAAATAGTAGTTTAAATTATTAAAACCCAACAATCCACATGCAAATCTGCCTATCTACCTTATCCTTCTCTCATAATTCATATTCCTCTGATCTGGTATAATATTTGTCACCCTAAACTGCAGCTTCTCCAAGATAATTATATCCAACATGTGGTAAAGTGACTAGTAGGAACACAATGCAGTACACACCTGCATAGTTCGAACATGGCTCTTTCAAACATAAAACAAAAAACAACCCTCAGTTAACTTCCAGTTAAGGTTACTCAAATAAGTTTCCTATCAAAGCAACCACTATAAGTCCAGGAAAGCACCAGCTAAGGGAACACTAATATCCAAACCCACTTCAGTTCCTGTGTCTTACAAATCACACATTCTTCTTCAATTGCTTGCTCATGTCCATTCCATATTAGGTGTGTGTGCTCGCCACATTCACCTGTGCCGAAAGTTTTTCCCTCAGTGGTATCTGTAGGGGACCACTTCTGGTACCCCCTGGAGCGGCGTGCACATGCCATGGTATAAGGGCGCTGCCGGCTCACCCTTGCCCAATCTGGCTGTCAGTGATGGTGCTGGAATATCTGCTGCTTTGGCTAGCATTGTGTTTTGGTTAGTGTTCCTTCCGAACATTTTCCTGTAAAATAGTTGTAAAATAATTAGTAGTTAATAGTTCCCTTAGTGTTAGTGACAGTTTAGTCGGTCCCTGATGGGACTCAGCCTAGGGACTGGGCATACCCCAGTCCCCAGGCTTTAAGTCATGCAATCGTTGTAAGTGGCCTATACCCATCAGCGACCATCATGCTAGTTGTTTGAGGTGTCTAGGAGAAGGAGACATAAGCGACAAGTGTCGCATTTGTAAATCCTTTAAACCCAGAACTAAAAAGGAGAGAGACATCTGTCTCAGGGTGTTCCTAATGGAGTTGGCGCTAGCCCTGGCACCTGACCAGAGGTCCGATTCGGCCTCAAGCACCGTAGTGTCGGTGCGGAGCGCCCCACCAGCACCGTCTTCAAGCCAGCACCGATCCCCCTCCCCGTCCAAGAAGCTGAAGAGGACCACAAGGGGAAGACTTCCCACTTCCCATAAGGGAAAGGACAGGGCCAGATGGGAGCCAAGACCCGTGCTGGGTAGCTCAACACTTCCGTCAGGGTGTCAGGCCCCAGCTCAAGTTGAACGGTGCAGCCCATCCCATACTATGCCTGCCACCCCGGACAGTGACAAGGGCCTCTGTAATCTAGATGTCCTGTTGACACCCGAGGCCCAGCAGGCAGCACAGGAGATCCTTATGCGACCAGTGCCACCCACGCCGGCTCCAGCGGTATCCCAGTCCAGGGGTAAACCCGCCTTGGGACCTTACTGTGCGTCCCCACCTCAGCTGCACCACTCCCTATCATGGGGGATGTCCCGCCAGCACTCGCCTGCTTGCAGCTGCTATGCCTTGGAAGCCAGGAAGCAGGCACAACAAAGCCCTCTCTGGTCTCCAGACCCTGGGCACTGACAGTGGGATTTGAGGCATGGTTCGGAAGTAACTTGGCGCAGACCTGCTGAGGCATGCGCCCCCGGGCAATAGCACCGAGACCAGCATTTGGTGTCTCCAAGGCCTCGGCACCAGTCGCTCGAACTGTCATCTGCCCGTGGCCACCGGTCACCGACCCACCAATGCCAATTACCAAGATGCAGAACCCCACAGTCGGGGAGTTCCTCCCAGTGACCGGCCTGCTCCAGCTCCCAGACCCGCTCCACGTCCTGGTACTGATCGAGTAGCGTGAGGTGTAGATCACTAGATTACTGATGCTGATCCGCTGAACACTGACTGTTCCCGAGTTCCCATGAGTGACTTGTCTAGATCGGTAAGGTCTATGTCGAGGCGTATCAGCCGGCACTGCACAGAGACGGACCTCCGGTCCACCCGATCAGGATAGCTTGGCAGTGACCACTCCGCCTCTGGATCTGGCACTGAACAGGAGTCCTTGACAGCGGGACAGGTCCCGGCACCAGCAGTACTGTCTACATCATGGGCACCGGAACTGACCTCATGGCCCCAAGGCCAGTGGCTGGCGACAGCCCGGTACCCCTGGAACCTGTGGGGGTTTACCCAGCCCTCGCAAACAGTTCGGTCAGTGGCAGGGGGTTCGGATGGGCCATTGGCCTCAGCATCCTGCCCCCCACCAGAGGTGGAGGCCCCAGAAACGAGGACCCCCCAGGACCAGGAGGAACCAGGGGAACAGCCGGTTGGACCACCAGGGGAAGTAACAGATCCCCTGCACTGGCTTCATCCTCATCATCACCGGATGAAGCTAGTACGGATCCCCCACACCCAGTTCCACAAGATGATGCTAAGGCTCATCAGGAACTATTGAAGAGGGTCGCCTCCAACCTGGGGCTCCAGGCAGAGGAGCTAGAGGAGCCAGAAGACTCCGTGGTCGATGTCCTTTGTTTCACAGCACTGGCTAGAGTGGCCTTACCCCTACATGAAAGGATATCAAAAATTACTAATGCCCTATGGCAAACCCCTCTTCCCTGAAGCATCTCAAAATGGGCTGATTACAAATACTTTGTGCCAGCTAAAGGCCACGAGTACCTCTACACTCACCCGGCTCCTAACTCCCTTGTAGTTGAGATGATTAATCAAAAGGAGAGGCAGGGGCAACCTGGGAATACCCTCAAAAATAAAGACTCAAAGAGACTGGATCTGTTTGCGTGAAAGATTTATTCATCTTCCAGCCTTCAAGTGAGAGTGGTGAATCACCAGGCCCTTGGCCACTACAATTATAACATCTGGAGGCAATGGCCAAGTTCGAGGTTTCACTGCCTGAAGGATCCAAGGAGGAATTCTGGGTGATCCTCAAGGAGGGAACGGCTGCTGCCAGAGCGGCCCTCCAGGCAGCTTGGGATGCGGTGGAGTCTGCGGCTCGCACCATGGCCTCTGCCATCTCCATGCGGTGGGCATCCTGGCTGCTCCTCTCTGGCATGTCAACAGAGGTTCAGCAGTCTATGCAGGACCTCCCTTCGACAGCCAGGCCCTGTTTGCAGAACAGATGGACAGTAAACTGCATGGACTAAAAGAGTCATGTGCTACCCTGAAAAATCTAGAGCTCTACATCCCCAGTGCAGCCCATAAGTGGTTTAAACCAGAGCCAATTCAGGGCCAAGGGAGCCAAACCAGTCAGGAACTGCCCCACAAAAATACCAAGGGCTACAAACGCCGCCCAAGCGACCCACCTCTACCCAGTCAGGCTCGACATGCAATAAGCAGGGGGGAAGCGATTGTTTTGAGGGTGCACCCGAGGGCAACCTAGTGGACTATACCCTGGATCCCTCTCTCCCGCTTTTCTCCAACCGCCTTGCTTTTTTCCTCCCGGCATGGACCGCTATAACTTCAGACTGCTGGGTCCTCAACAGAGTGGCGCAGGGTTATACCCTCCAGTTTATTTTCACCACTCCCCTCCCAGACCATTTCCCTGTCCCTCTTCAGGGACCCCTCTCATGAGAGTCTCCTCACGCAGGACGTGGAAGGGTTGCTGCAGTTAGGTGCGGTGGAGGTGGTTCCTCACGAGTACAAGGACAAGGGTTTCTATTCCCAGTACTTTTTAATCCCAAAGGCCAAGGGTGATCTACAGCCCATCCTGGACCTGCGAGACCTCAACAAATATCTAAAGAAGTTGAAGTTCTGCATGGTCTCCCTGGCCTCTATCATCCCCTCCCTAGATCCAGGAGACTGGTATTCCGCCGTCGACTTGAAGGATGCATATTTCCATATAGCGATCTTTCAAGGTCACAGACACTTTCTACGATTCACGGTGGGACCCGACCACTATCAGTTTGCAGTCCTCCCATTTGGCCTTGCTACAGTACCAAGGGTGTTTACCAAGTGCATGTCGGTAGTAGCCGCTTACCTCAGACATCGGGGCATCCAGATCAAACTGTATCTCAATGACTGGCTCGTCAAAGGCTGCTCCAGGTCCCAAATCCAAAGGGACATTGCAGTGCTGCAGGCCACATGCAGATCCCTGGGCCTGCTGGTGCATGACAAAAAGTCGACGTTAGTTCCAATACAGCGGATAGAGTTCATCATAGCGGTGCTCGACTCCACCTGCACCAGAGCACTTCTGTTGCAGGAGAGGTTCCAAGTGTTGGTTGACCTCATTGCAGGAGTCTCCGCGTTCCCCCTGACCAAAGCTAGGGTTTGTCTGTGCCTGCTGGGTCACATGGCAGCATGTACATAAGCTGTCTGCCATGCCAGGCTCAGGATGTGGCCCTTACAGCAGTGGCTGGCAAAAGACACAGGGGAGCTCGCTTGTCAGCTCTCTGTCAAGAGGCTCTCCAGCTGTGGGCTTTCTGCATCGACCATGCAATGCACCTGTCCATGCCTGTCACCTCCCTGCTGTCAGGAACATGCTTGCAGATCACCTCAGTAGGTCCTTTTTCTCTCACCATGAGTGGTCACTCCATCCAGGGGTAGCCCCGATGCTCTTGGAAAGCAGGAAGCCTTCCACTGGAGCAACCTACCTGGTGAAATGGATGAGGTTCTCCCACTTGGTATCTGAGCATAGCATCTCTCCATCCCGCTCCTCTTTACAATCTAGTTTAGATTACCAGCTCCATCTTAAGAACCAGGGGCTGACTCTCTCTGCCATCAGAACGTACCTTGCAGCTATCTTCGCTTTTCACTCACTGATCCAAGTTCAGATGGTGTTTTCGCACGACATGTCAGTCTGATTCCTGAGAGGCCTCGGGAGTTTTTTCCCACTGGCCCAGGCTCCTGTCCCACAGTGGGATGTTAACTTGGTTCTTTCTAAGCTCACAGGCCCATGAGCCTATGGGCTCCTGCTCCCTCTCCCACCTGTCATGGAAGGTCGTGTTCCTTGTGGTGATAACATCTGCAAGATGAGTGTTGGAGCTTAAAGCCCTGACATCAGAGCCACCGTATATGGCGTTCTACAAGGACAAAGTTCAACTGCGATCCCCTCTGGCCTTTCTGCCAAAGGTGGTGTCGTCCTTCCATGTTAACCAGGACATCTTCCTCACGGTGTTTTGTCCCAAGCCACACATCACTGGGGAGGAAAGAAGGCTGCATGCCCTGGACGTCAGATATACCCTGATGTTTTACCTGGAGCATACCAAGCCCTTCCGTAGGTCGACCCAGCTCTTCATCACTACAGCAGACAGGATTAAGGGCCTTCCAGTGTCATTGCAGAGGATTTCCAACTGGATCACCTCCTGCATCCGCACCTGTTACGAGCTGGCACAGGTCCCACTGCTGCCGATTGTGGGGGCCCACTCGACCAGAGCTCAGGCATCCTCAGCAGCCTTCCTGGCCCATGTTCCCATCCAGGAGTTTTGCAGAACCAAGACATGATCTTCGGTTCACATGTTCATGGCTCATTACGCCATCACTCAGCAGGCAAGAGATGATGCTGGTTTCTGCAGAGCTGTGCTGCAATCTATATGTCTGTGAACTCCTACCCACCTTCGCTGGTGCTGCTTGGGAGTCACCTATAGAATGGACACGAGAAAGCACTTGAAGAAGACTCTTACCTTTTCTGTAATTGGTGTTCTTCGAGATGTGTTGCTCATGTCCAGTCCATTCCATGACCCATCCTTCTTCACTGTTGGAGTTTCTGGAAAGAAGGAACTGAGCGTGGGGGGAGCCGGCGGTGCCCCTTATATCACGGCATGTGTGCGCCACTCCAGGTGGCACCCGAGCCGGTCCCCTACGGATACCACTGAGAGACAAACTTCAGGCACTGATGCATGTGGCAAGCACACGCATCTAATATGGAATGGACATGAGCAACGTACCTCGAATAACACCAGTTACGGAAAAGGTAACTGTCTTTTATAATACCCAAAATGCTCTCACATATTGCTCAATTCAGCAACAAACTCCTTTTCACTTGCAACATACAGCAGCCATCCAGGATGCACATATCCATTTTTTCAAAATCAAACTCACACACACAGCTTACTGTCTCAGGCAGTAATAACAAATGACAATCTTTTGAAATAAAAATCTATTAGGAAGCTATACAAATGATTCTCAGGTCAGAGTTAGAGTTCTGCATGTGATTTTTCTAGGGGTGCAAGGAAGTGTTGTAGGGTAGCACGGCTGTAATGAGGGATACATGGGGAGTGAGGAGGGTTTGAGGTCAGTGAGGTTCTGCTGATGGTGGGACATTGGGGGAAGTGACACTCTTCTAGGGGGAAGAGTATTAGGTCATATTGGCTGCAGGTCTCTGTCAGGGGACATTGGGGGGAGCAAGACTCTAGCAGGGCATGGAGGAACAGGGCTGTGGTGGGAGGCATTGGAACATGAGTGGAATGGGGTGTGGCTGGAGGTCATGGAAAGAAATAGACTCTCCCAAGGGGTCATGCTGTCTAGCCCTCCTCAGCAGCACAGGCCTACAAAAAGCTCAGACTAAACAGAGACTCCTGTGGAATTTAGGGTATGTCTCCACAGCAGCCGAGAGCCTGCTTCTCAGCATGGGTAGACAGACATGTGCTATCTCTGCTCAAGCTATTGTCCTCAAAACAACAGCGGGGTTGTTTAACGATGACAGACCCCAGTCAGTGTCAGGTGGGATTAAACCTGGTACCGCTGAGGCTTAGTGTACGAGCCTGTAGCACCCATATACCTCAGTGAAGGATCAGGGCCCCATTGTGATAGGCACTGTACACATGAATTGAAATATTAAGACAGACCTCCTAATATATTTTCCTGTCTATTAGCATAGTCTCCCTCACTGCCTATATCATAAATTCACTACAAACCATATGGCTCTTAGTCAAGGTTGTAGCAGACTCATCAATCTCTAGTCTAGATGGTCTATGTGTCACTAGAGGGGGGCAGAGCACTACACCAAACAGGCATGGGTTACAGCAGCACAGCTCTCTTGAGCTAGTTCTCCATGTATGTACCCAAGGAATCAGGCAGAATTGTACTCAGTTGGCTAGTCTGAGACACCTTCCGTGTCTCTATGGCCATGCTGCTATTTTTAGCATGCTAGCTTGAGCAGAGTTCATGCATGTCTGTCTACCTGTGCTGGGAAGCATGCTCCCACCTGCTGTGGAGACATATCCCAAGCTATAAACAATTAAATTTGGCCCTTCATTTTGCCAAGACACATGCTGTTATTCTCTGTTAATTTTCTATAATATCTCAAATGTATATATTGGTCAAGAGCTCAACTTGAATCCAAAACACAGAAATCCAGAACCTTTAAAGTTACAGATGAAAATTTGTCCTTCACGCACTCTGTCTGGCATAGGTAACACAGCTGTTATTGAGAGAGCTGGGCACCATGGGTGCAATGGCTGAACAACTGAGTAAGTTAAGAACTACTTGCAATGTGAATTTCAGGATGTCTATCAGGTTACACAAGAACGTGACATTTGATATTGATGTTTAACATAGACATTTGTCAGTAAAGAGATTTATGTGTAAATGTGGCTTAGGAATGAATTTGCTGTATAGAAAGTTTCCCTTTAATAAAGGGCAGAATTAAAATTGCCCTTTCTTTTTAAAGCAAACTGTATGCTACACTGACAATGAGAAAATTAAAGCTGTCACAAATGGTTTGTTTTAAAATATAACCTAACTGTTGTAAATTTAGCTGGCTTGATGGCTTAGTTGAAATGTCTGTGTGTTAGGTAGCAACTTGTGGTCCAGGTTCCCAACAGAGATGGGGA
Source organism: Malaclemys terrapin pileata (assembly GCF_027887155.1). Lineage (NCBI taxonomy): Eukaryota > Metazoa > Chordata > Testudines > Emydidae > Malaclemys > Malaclemys terrapin. Next base: position 38,555,532 of record NC_071509.1, on the reverse strand, counting down.
TTATTACAAAGATAATGGCTGGAAAAAGAGAAATATTATACCACTTACATAAACAGTCTTCTCTTTTCATTTGCAGGGCTGGAACAATAGTGTTTTAATGGCAGCCCTGACTGAAGGAGTATGCTAAAAACCAGTCCCAAACACAAAGACATACTATATCGCAAGTCCCCACAATACAAGGCCCTCTTGGCATAGATTCTTTGGCTTTTACTTGGTGCACAAAAGGTGCTTACAATAATTACTTGTTTCCTAAATTGTAGTGTTCTTGAAAGTAGCTGCATTGACAGATCTGGAGTATGAAGCCCTTTATTTGACAGGTTCAGTGCATCAATAGCAGTGTAGGCCTCTTATTGCTGCCACACAAATGTGTTTCAGACCTGCCCTGGAAGAGGGAGGTATCCAGAATAAGAGGATAGCTTAAACTCCATGCCCCAAGCCTCCCCCTCTCTGAAAAAAGAGAAGTATTTAATTTAAATATTATTTTTGAAAAGGAGGATTTTAGCCCTAATATATGTAATAGAAACAATGTGCTAGCTTCTGCAATTACACGCTGCTGCTATTTAGGGATGGTGTGACGATGGACTGCCCTGGGAAAGAACTCATATCCAAATCCTATTTATACAAATCCGATTTCTCCCCACTTCAATTATACCATGTCAGGGCTCACAATCTATCCCTGTTCAGGACAGCACTATAGAACATACTTAGGAATTGAGCATGTGCTTAAAGCTATCGACTTCAGTGGAGCTGTGCTGGTTTACAAGAGCAAAGAGTCTGGATCTCTTTATATAAATAGGATTTTCTCATAAGATTCTGTGTAACAATACAGACTCTTCCTTTAAAGGCATGGAGGTCTTGTGCCAGCCAGTCCTGTTCAATTAGCCTTTGTATGCTATAATTATCTTCCTCTCCAACTGAGGAAATGGGACTAATGGAGTCAGGTGATAGTATGGTGAACACCTGGGCCTCCATAAAGACGTTTGAGAGAACAGAGTTAGGAGGAGGAACACAGTCTTCACAGAGCAGGAGGCTCTTGCAAGGAGCAAGTTAGGCTGCTGTAGGAGGCCATGAGTTTGAGTCTGTAAGAAACAGAGGTCCCTGGAAGAAGCAGCTGTAATCCCTGGAGCAAGCAGGTGGTGGAAATCAGCTAGGAGGAAAAGAGCCTCGAGGGAGGAAAGCCTTGAGAGGCAGTGCTCGGCAAAAGGAGCAAAGAACTCTGCAGGCTTGTGAGAATAGCGGCAGACAACAGGGAACTCAACTGAATAGTAATCCATGAGAGAGACCTCAGGGAAAAAAGCCTGAGAGTAGCTCTCTATAAAGTAGACCAGAAGTGACTAAAAAACAGTCCTGAAGGCAAGCAGAAGAATGGTTTGTTTGGATGTTTTGTTGGATCATTTAGTTGGACTTTTTGTTACCCTGGAAGGGAACTGAACTTGAAAGGTGAACTTGCCAAAGGGATGGACCATGAAAGATATGCACTGCTACAGAGCCAGGTATGGAAGTATTATACCCATTTTACAGATGACACAGAGATAAATTCTCAAAGTCATATAGGAAAGCCGTGGCATAGTGGGGAGTACAATATAGATCTCCCAAGTCTCCATCCAGTGGCTCAATCAGAAGACCATTCTTCCACCAGACCAGCCACTGCCTCCTCCTTCCAGTTCTCCCTTTCCCTTTGAGGCATTGCCAATTTTAAAAATGGTATTTAATATAAGAGTATTATTTTAAGTGTACATGTTATTAACATAGATTTTAACTGTGGTTGACTGAAGACCACTATATTATGGAAGGAACAAATTTGGGTTCAATGAGCAGGGCTAAGGATATAAGTTAGCCCACTTCTAAAGACCAGGCAGTAATGGGGCCCTTCTGACTAAAGAATGCTACTGCTGTGAAGGCCACTACACAGGAAGACAGAGAATTAACAATCAGTATTGTCCCTGAATGGCAAGGCTTATGTCAGCTGGATATATAGGTGAGCATGGAGAATACTCTTTATTCCCTAGGAATCCTATCTGCCATTTCTTTGTTTCTGTGGGTGGGTGGGTGTGTCTGCACGCATGCAAGAGCCCATCTCCTTATTTGTATATTGTTAGACAGATACTCTACCTAAGAAAGAGGATTTTGAATTTATCATCAAATTTCTGACACCTCTCATGTTAAAAACAGTCACAGTACTTCAAGTTGCATGATGGCAGTGTGTGAACATCTAGCAACACAATGAAGCAAGAGACTGCACAGTATATAGGTCAGGGACTGTCATTTATTATAAGTTTGTATATCCCCTATATACACAGCCCCACCTTCCTCCACTAGGAAAATGTTTTCTATTTGTTTCTGTTTTACTCTGTAAAAGCATTGGTCATAAAATATAAAGATACCCTACAGCTGTAACTAGTAAGAAAACCCAACTAAACAAGTCTTATTTATCTTTTGTACCTATGGGAAACAAATCCACTTAGCTAATGCATCTTATTTCTAACAGCTGACTTTGTCCTGATTCTTCACTGTTACTATAAATTATTACAACAGAATGCATTTTCTTGGTTAGTTAAATGTTTCCTTGCAAAATGAAATGTTTAGTCTTACAACATTAACTTTGCCAGAGGGTCTTTAGAAGTCAAAATACTGTTGATATAAACATGGACCCAAGACAGAGGAAGAGATGATGTTGATGAATGTTTCTTTCCTCAAGAAAACCCTTCAGCTTTTTTAAAGCTGAGACATAATACATAACCATCAGCAGTAATTACATTTATGAGTAACAATCTAGTCTATAGTAACACTAGTCGTAAACAGATTGCACCCTTCTAGTGGAGTGACCACTTCTCTCTCTCTCTCTCTCTTCTTGTGATTTGAGGAAAGTTTCATGCACCAAGGCTTGTGGTTGAGCCAGGAGGATGAAGGCTGCAAAATATTCTACACAAGGAGTGTTAAGCTCTGCAACTTGCTTATCTCAGTTGCCTAGACCCAGGATCTAACAGCCTTCAGGAGGTGCCATCATCCCCAGGCTCTTTCATTGTGTATGGGGTGGAAAGAAGTGAATGGAGATGAGTGAATTTATGATATAGGCAGTGAGGGAGACTATGCTAGTAGACAGGAAAGTATATTAGGAGGTTTGTCTTAATATTTCACTTGCATCACAATGGGGCCCTGATCCTTCTCTGAGGTATATGGGTGATTGTAACAGACTGCTGGCTTAAAAGGCACTGAACCAGCCCCTGTTAGCTCAGAGCAGCTCCCATAAAGGGGAACTGATTGGAGCTGGTAGGGTGTGGCTCATTAAAGGAGTCTAAGAGCAATCACCTGTGAGCCTGCAGAGAGGAAGGCTTATAAAGAAGACAGGAAGGAAGTGGAAGAAGGAGGACACACCCACGCTGCTGCTGCTGGCTAGCAACAGGCTCTAGCTGTCCCCTGGCTGGCTACCTAACTGCAATAGACTTGTACATATAGTTGTATATAGATGGTGGTAGGAATGAACACAGGGAAATAAAAGGACACTGGGTTGCAAAATAAGAGGTCTCTGGCTAATTTGTACAGCGAGCAAGGAAGCGCTGGTCTACAGTGATACAGTAATACAAGTCAACAGGGCCTGATGAAATTCATCCTAGGTTACTTAAAGAAGTTGCTAAAGCAGTCTTGACACCATTAGCAATTATTTTTGAGAAGTCAAAGAGGATGGGTAAAGTGCCTGAGGACTAGAGAAGGGAAAACACAATACCTATCTTTAGAAAAGGAACAAAGAGGAACTGTGGAATTACAGACCAGTCAGACTAACTTTGATACCTGGAAAGATACTGGAACAAATTATTAAACAAACAATTGGTAAGCATATAGAAGATAACAGGGTTATAAATAATTGCCAACATAGATTTGTTTAGATTATATCATGCCAAAATAACCTATTTTCCTTCTTTGACAGAGTTACTGGCCTAACAAATGGGGGAAGCAGTAGATCTGCTATATCTTGATTTTTAGTCACGCTTTTGACATAGTCCCATATTACATTCTCATAAGCAAACTAGGGAACGGTAGTCTAGATGAAATAACTGTAAGGTGAGCACACAACTGGTTGAAAGAATGTTTTCAAAGAATAGTTATCAATGGTTCCCTGTCCAGCTGGGAAGTCTTATCTATTGGAGTCCTGTGGGGTATGCCTTGGGTCTTGTATTAGTCAATATTTTTATTAATGACTTTGATAATGGAACAGAGAGTATGTTTATAAAGTCTGTAGCTGACACCTCACTGGGAGGGGTTGCAAGCATTTTGAAGGACAAGATTAGAATTCCAAATGATCTTCATAAATTGGAGAATTGATGTGAAATCAACAGGATGAAATTAAATGAAGACAAATGCAAAGTATTACATTAAGGAAGGGAAAAATCAAATATAGAAATGTAAAATGGGGACTAACTTGTTAGACAGTTCTTGTACAGAACAGGATCTGTGGGATATAGGGGATAATATCACAAATTAACAAGACAGCAATGTTGAAAAAAAGTTGAAAGAAAGACTAGTAGTTCTGGAGTGTGGTATGTAAGACATAGGAAGTGACTGTTTCGCTTTGCTCAGCACTGATGGGGCCCCAGAAGGAGCAAAGTTGGCAGGCAGGGCGCAGCTCCCAGCCAATGGTGTCATTCCTCCCCAAGCTGGGCTGAGCCGGGGGCTCTCCCCCTCCAGCTCCCTGCAAAGGAGCTCTTGGTTCCTCTCGGCTCTCTGGCCCTTGCTCTGGGCTTCCCTTGCCCTCCCTGGGGCTGATGTGCAGGGCCGGATCCAGGTTTTTGCCACCCAAAGCAAAAAAAAAAAAAAAAAAAAAAAAAAAAGCTGGAGTGCCGCCACCGAAGGGGGAAAAAAAAAAAGGTCGAAGTGCCGCCCCTTGAAAAGGGCCGCCCCTTGAAAAGGGCCGCCCCAAGCACATGTTTGGAATGCTAGTCCTGGTGAATGGGAACCAGCACCAATACTTCCCCTCAGCCTCCTGGTGTACAGCAGGGGCAGAAATAAGGGATCCCTAGAGGGTACTGGAGCACACTGCACTCCAAGTCCTGAGGACGCATTTCAGTGCTCTGCAGCTGGCAGCAGCCAGGCTAGGATATATGTGTGATTTAAAGGATGGGATGTTTGGGAGGACAGCAGTGATCCCCCAGGTGGGTCATGCGGGCAGGGGCCACGCACCCTAGAAAGAATGGAGTGGGGAAAGAAACAGCTACTTCTGGGGTCACTGGGAGGATTGCTAAGAACTGAAGATTATTAGCTAGACCAGTGGGTCACTACGTTGGCTGCTTCTTGAGACTTGTTAGTAAAGTGGGACTAAGAAAGCGCCTGCGGTTGAACACTGGGAGCTGTTTCTGCATCAGTTCAGCTGGGCCAGGATTAGAAGACTTTGGACAGGGATGGTGACTGTGATGCTGTGTGTGTGTGTGTCCCACTCAGGGTGTTCCTCCTGCAGGGCAAGTGATGTAATGTTTGCCCAGAGGGCCTCCAGGGTTTTCAATGGAGACCGATATGATCAAGCCATTTCACAAAGTCCTTTCCTTTCCTTTCCTTTCCTCCCAACCACAAATTTATATTCCATCATGTCATTCTGACTTACATTGTATGGTAATCAAGACTGCCCCCCCCCCCAAGCACTGCCCCCTGCCAAAAATGAGTCAGTCTCTCCTCTCACCCCCCCCCCCACCAAGTACATAATACCATTCATGTCCATGTCATTTGGTAAGAATAGTGTACCAGCCTGTCCATGAATATGTAGACAGTAGTTTTCCCACTGTGCACCATGTTCCTTAGGCTAGAGTGTCAACATTGTCGGGGCCTTCTGGCACTCTGGGATATGGTTACTTTGACTCAGGTCAGTGCACTACAATCTGGATTTGAGAGCCCTAGGTACAAGCATGGGTTAGAAAATCCTTAACCTAAGGTTAAAATGAAATGTTGATGCTCAAGCCCAGGGTTCGCTGACATGGGTCAGCTGATTCAAGTCTCACTAACCCTAGGCTTACATTAATGTGTAGACATAGCCTGAGAGATCAAGTGACTTTTACTGTATAACTTCACAGAATTAATCATCATATGATAGCAGACAGTTAAACATAAGGTCAGAAACACAGTAAGTAGAATCATAGAATATCAGGATTGGAAGGGACCTCAGGAGGTCATCTAGTCTAACCCCCTGCTCAAAGCAGGACTAATCCCCAACTAAATCGTCCCAGTCAGGGCTTTGTCAAGCCTGACCTTAAAAACCTCTAAGGAAGGAGATTCCACCACCTCCCTAGGTAACCCATTCCAGTGCTTCACCATCCTCCTAGTGAAAAAGTTTTTCCTAATATCCAACCTAAACCTCCCCCATTGCAACTGGAGACCAGTACTCCTTGTTCTGTCATCTGCTACCACTGAGAACAGTCTAGATCCATCCTCTTTGGAACCCCCTTTCAGGTAGTTGAAAGCAGCTAACAAAATCTAGGACTAACTTGAGTCTATCTACATTCTTATTTTCCTCATCGCCTCAGTAACTTATTTCATATGTTTACTGCCATTTGTATATTAGTTTAGCCTTACGTTAAACATGATTTCTGCTTTTAGAACCTCTTACCTTGTCATCTGCTACCGTTTAGAGAATAGTGGCATCAGTTAGATACTCTATCAGCAAATGAACGAGTTCAGGTCCATTAGTTTTTGTGGAGTTTCACCAATATAAAGTTTGTGTAATTAAAGAGACTATCAGACCCTAGACTTTATGTAGAATTTTCTTGAACAAAATCTTTTCCAGAAAAGCTTTTTTTTCAAAGTTGTCGGTATAAACATAAATACAGCATACCTCCCCAACATTCTATCACTTAAATAATCCTATGCACTGCAAGTAGAATTATTTTTCCTACATCAATAAAACAAACTATCAACCTACCATTTCCTAACAAACTTTTCAGAAGTGAAATCATCTTAATGTTTGATATAGTTATGAACTTTCAGCTTACAAATTCCATCTTCAGTGGTTTCCTAGGTTACCAACACATATCCACCAACAGAATCTGCACAATGAAACAAAATAGCCTGCAGCATTTCCACTTTTTGGAATCCTTATGAATTATTTACATTCTCACAAATATATCAGTGTTAAAATATGATAAACATTACACAAAACAGGTGGTAGTAGTAGGCTACAGCTTGAATCTACACCGGAGTCCTTTATGAAGGAAGAGACTACATCATTATCTTGAGAAGGCAGAATGCCACAGTGATGGACATTACCCTGGAAAGAAATTCTTCACGCTCCCGATCAGGACTTTGGAACACTGAATTAATGACAGTCTATAAAAAAAATTAGAGATCTGGTTTAATGTCCATTGAAATAAATGAAGAGACTCCAATAGATATAAATGAGATTTGAATCAGGCTCTTGGTGCATTTGGATTATAATCATTTTCTGATAATCTTCAAATATGTTAAGGGCTGTTATAAAAAGGATGGTGATTGATTTTTCTCCATGTCCACTGAAGGTAAGACAAGAAGTAATCAGCTTAATCTTCAACAAGGGAGATTTAGGTTAGATATTAGAAAACCTTTCTAACTATAAGGAGAGTTAAGCCTTGGAATAGGCTTCCAAGGGAGGGTGTGCAATCCCCATCATTGAAAGTTTTTAAGAATAAGTTAGACAAACAGCTGTTGGGGATGGAATAGGTATACTTGGTCCTGTCTCAGTGCAGGGGATTGGACTTGATAACCTCTCAAGGTCCCTACTAGCCCTACATTTCTATGATTTCCAGTCATACGTTTTCCATGCAGCGCTGTTAGGCACATTTCTAGAAAGATTCCCATATTGTATTTTTCCCTTTACAATTATGTAGATTGAAGGTGTACCATTTAAAAAAATTGGGTGAAAATGTACTTTTCTCAAAAAGGCAAGCTGAATATTAAAGTTTGAACTGTATTTTACATATTCAAAGTACTGTGAGCTCTTATTCAAAATGACTAGTACCTTATTCCACAAGTGATGCTCACCAAGACTACTTGTGGTGTAAGATACTATTCAATGTGAGCAGAAGTACGATAATCTGCCCCTCAGCAAGTGCTCACTGTAATACTCGCCACCTACGTCTGCTGGGGCAAAACTCCCACAGAAGAGCCATATTTTAGAAGTGGGATCAGATTTTACAACCAGCTCAATTCCATTTAAATACCTAAATAAGGGATACATTTTCCAAACTGCTCAGCACACTGCCCTTGCCCTTGCAACACCAGCGATGAATACTCAGAAGAGGTCTATATCCAGGGTGCTCAGTTCTTCTCAAAAACAGTCCATTTATTTTGGTGACTAAATGGGAGCTGAGCAATTGTGAAAATCTGGCATGATGTGTGTAGCCTGAGCCCTTCTGAAAATACTGGCCTTCATGTATTATTTTTAGCTCATATTGGAAATGGCAATAGATGTTTGCAATATGGGATAATTAGGAAAAAAATACTGAGTACTCTTCAGCATTACAAGATGACTTGGCAATATTTGGAGGCAAAATAACTTATCTTTCCCAGGTTTTATCAACCAATCAGCTAGCAACTACAACTCCTTGTAAACAAAACAAAAGATTGCACAGCCCTCCTCAGGGTGACTTACATTGTAAGCTCTTTGGGGCAGAGATTGTCTTTTTGTTCTGTATTTGTACATCACCAAGCACAATGAGATCCTGGTCCATGATTGGGGCCCCTAGGTGCTATGATAATACAAATAACAAATATTAATAATGCCCAGTGCCACTCAATGGCAGAGCTGCTTCTACCACCTTCAGCCATTTCTGAGGGGCAAAAATGTCTCTCTGAAATGATAATGATATGAAAGTTCATCATATATGTCAACCACACAGGTCATTTAACTTCATTTTCATCTAACTGGGTCCACTCTCCTGTTATTTTCCAATTGAAGCTCCATCTCTTACCATAACTGATAGATGATGCAATGCATTTAAAGAGTACTTGAAACGAAAATACAAGAGCAGGTTGCTAGGACAGTAGCACTATAGGTAATCATAAGAGGTGGATTCACATCCCAATCACCTCCAGTGCTAAGATAATATGGTGGTATGATGATGATTTAAATGACTTGAGTACAAATTAGCTTCCCCCTCTGTCTGCCAGTAGTCTAGGGCTCCATGTAAGGTAACCACTGAGGAGATCCCTAAAGTACTGTAAAAAAGAAAATGCATTTACACAAGTTATATTAAAATAGCTTAAGCAGTTTGAATTTTTAATATATATTGTTTTAATTATACATGTGTGTATATAGGGAATGAGGTATTTTCCCAAGCAGTAGGTTGATCAGCTGTATTTGACCACCTCTTGTAAGCAGCTGTAATTCAGAATACACTCAGAGTAGATTCGTTGAGTAAGAAAGTGCTAATTTTATAGTCATTGTTCTGACTATAGTGACACTTTAATCACTATGGTTTAAGTCTAGGTAGTGGCTAATACAAAAAAAAAAGTGAATATTTCATCAGGCCAACTGCATTAATATTCTTTTCTGCAACCGCTAGATTTCAGACACCATGAACTTCTCTGCCTATCTTTGACATAATGAAGCTGACATGCACACACTTGCCCAAAATAATAGCTTTACATCAAGAAAAATACTTGCATAATATTTTAGATAATTTTGAATACACCAGTCCCACTTCCGTTTGACATACTACGACAGCACACACAGTTGATAGGAATTAGGAAATAAATTAAACTTTAAATGTGATTTTGACTTTAAATTTCAACAGTTTTTATATGAAACTTTGTATGTTGCCAGGATTTGGAATATTTTAAATTCTATCAGCATTCAAAAGGGGCATTTGGCGCCTTTTGACTATTATTTGTAACTTGAATGAAAACCTATGTCTCACATTGTGTTTGAAATGTAACATGTCCACAAATTTTAATTAAAAAAGTTATTTTAAATTGCTCCATTTCACTTTTACAAAAATCTATAGCTAGTAGTAAAAGAGACTCTTGTCTGTAGGATCCCTGTCTTATTTGCCGCAGAAGTTGGAAGGTCAGTAGTAAACGAGGCAGGGGACTGGAAGGAGGGAAAAGGAAGGAGGATCTCATGATGAAAAATTAGATTCTATCCCTGTGTCTGCCACTTGTGATGATAGTCAAGCCACTTACACATTTCACTGGTGGTCACTAATTGTGTGTTTCTCATTTTCTGGGTCCCCTACTTGATATCCTGGAATCTGATTTCAAGAAGTGCTGAGCACACACAGCTGCAACTGAACTTAATGGAAGTTGTGCTTTGAACATAGAAATTGATATACAGTGCTAAGTACTCTGACTAGTATCAGGTCCTGCTCATCTCAACACCCAAAAGTAAGAGAAACATTTTTTCCTTAATCTCTCTGTGACTCAGCTCCCCATCTGTAAAATAGGGATAAAACTACCACCTCACTTCATAGGGTGTTATGAAAGTAAATTAATTAATATTTGATGCTCTAATGATGAGGGCCATAGAAAAGCCTGTGAGGAAATGAATAATTCTGTATTCAGAGCAGGATTTAAATAGTGTGCAGTAAATAAGGCCTGAGACCACATATTGAACAATGAAGAGAAAACAAAACATTGAATTGCTGCTTGTTTAGTGAGCACTGAATGAGGCTGGAGTCCTGTGGAAAAATCAGTACATGATAACATATTTAAAGTCTGTATCATAATGCAGTGCTTCTCAAAGCCGGTCTGCCGCTTGTTCAGGGAAAGCCCCGGCAGTCCAGGCCGGTTTGTTTACCTGCCGCATCTGCAGGTTCGGCCTATCACGGCTCCCACTGGCTGCAGTTCCCCGCTCCAATGGGGCCTGCAGGAAGGGTGACCAGCACATCCCTCGGCCCGCACTACTTCCCGCAGCCCCCATTGGCCTGGAGTGGCGAACCGCGGCCAGTTGGAGCTGCGATCGGCCGAACCTGCGGATGCAGCAGGTAAACAAACCCACCCGGACTGCCAAGGGCTTTCCCTGAACAAGCGGTGGCCCAACTTTGAGAAGCACTGTCATAATGCATACACAGGAAGGGGCTGAATTAAGGTTGAATTGTCGACCTTAATTGTGTCATTCCCTAACTTTTGAGTGCTTGACTTTAGAACCTTGACAATATCCTTTTAGCATAGATTTATTTTTTTCTTCTGTATAATATGTATAAATAAAACATTTAGACTATACCTAGATTCTTACAGAAAGGATAAGAAAATTCATTATTCTGGTATCCCAGACTTAACCCAATACAGTCAAAACTGATCACTGTGGCAAAGTAGGTGTGTCTATGGAACTAAAGCCTGCTCATGAGGTCTTTTACTCCCGTTTATCAACGGATGGCAGGAGAGACCTCATTCTGAGTGCTGGCTTACATCCTCAGGGGCACCAAGTGAGTCAGAGGTAGTTAAGAGAAATTCAGCTTTTGCAGATTATATCTTTCTGCACATGATTTATTCATTTCCTCTACAGAATAGTAGGCTCTCAGATCATTCATTGTTTCAAACTCTTGCAATTTTATCAGGAGTCTCACAATATTTGTCCTTTTATTAAAGCTCCAGCATCTGAGGTCGTGTTAAATATGAGAATCTCAGCTTTCTTTCTTTTTTTTTTTTTTTGTGAGTTTCTTGCCCTCATGGTTGAGGATAAAATCTTGGAAATTACAATGCCAAAAACTCACAAACTAGAAGGCAAATAAAAAGAACCTGACATATATCATTGTTAAAAATCTCATCATTTGGGGGGGAGGGGGAATAAATCATGATTTTTTAATGGTTGGGGTTGGCAATACTAGTAATTCTGCTTCTGATCCCAGCTGAAACTTGTAAGTAAAAAGCAATGCAAAAATGGAATGAAATGAGGGAGTTAATCATGCTATTGCAAAATTCCTCCCTCAGAGGAGAGGCGGGCTGAAATAACTAACAAACATTCAACTGGGTCACTGAATATAACTTTACTAGAGCTGTGTGAAACTTGATGGTTTTTACGTACAGGAAATGTTTCAGTTCCTGTGTTTTGCTTCAGTTGTTGGTTTTAAATGAGCCGAAAGTCAGAATCTGCATATTTTTCCTGGTTTGGGATTTGATCTGGTTTGAAACCATGTCAAATAACCAAATTTATTGTGATTTCAGCCAAAATCTATAATTCAACCCAGGTCCACTGGAAACTCACTTAATTTCATCTACAGTTTGGCAAATGTCATTCAATTTGTAACAGCACCAGCTGAATTTTGCTGGAATTTGGATTTTACTATAAAAATCTTTTCTAATCATTGTGCCAAGAAATCTCCTATTGAGTTTTTAAAAATAAGAGAAAATATGGTAGCAGGATAAAGGCAATAAGGGAAAAAATTAAGAGGAATTTCTGTCAGGGGATGATAAGTCTACAAGAAGCCAAAAAACAAGGTATTATTCACTCCATTCCACTATACCCTCTCTAAACATACTCTCTTCCAAATAGTCATTTTTATTACTAGTTGTTGCCCTACTCCCCCCTCACCCTTATTTTAAAATGACCCCTTGACTGAAAAAGCATACGAAGAAAGGCCAATTTGAGGCTCCCTTTAGGAAAAATGGATGGCTGTGGTACATATAACTTGCTTACCATCATGCATCATTTGATGTATCAGATCAGTGCTTACGTGTGAAATAATCTTCTACTGGAATCTGTACTCTCCATGGAAGGGAGCAATGAGTCTAAGGAATGACCTTCTGGCTATCACTTTGTGATTTGGATGCTTGTTCACAACTACAGTAACAATCTCTTTTCTCATCAATCCTCAAGGGCATTGTATATCCATTACCTCCTAATATCTTAACAGGTCTCTGTCATGTACTTTTAAAGATACTGTAATTTCTGTATGGTGTTTGTTTTATTGTTAGCAATACCCTCCTAGACTCTAGAAAATAAAACTCCCTTTCTACCAATTTTGTTCTGTTCTATTTGACAAATAATGAGTAACCACTCTATCATATATATAAATAAACTGGTACAAACTAACATAGGTATATATCATTTGTTTCCCTATTTATGTCCAATAATGATGTCAGAAGAGCTCCAGAAATAATATTTATAAACCCTTTGCTGGTCTCCACTTTGCTATTCACAATAGGTGCTTTATAAACACTATTTTTTGTGGATTATTTTCTGACTTCTTGGCAACAGAGTGGTAGACTTAAAAATATTTAGAATCAGAAGGATATTCCCCACCATATTACAAAAATGCTAAAATGGCTAATGTTTTAGGCCTAAACTCCTTTTTAATATTCACCTTTTCAGCAAACCAAAATACAAAATACTTTTTTGTAGCTATTTAATATAAATGGAAGGACATGTTAATAGGAGTAAGTGATGTAACTATTTGGCTCATATTTTCAAAAGTGCACTGTCAGCAGTGTCATATGCAAAATCTCTGATGTTTTCACAAGACAGAAAATTAGTAGCCACACTTTGAACCTGGGTAAAGCCTTGATCCTCCACCACTGAATTCAATGGGAGATTTGTCATTGACATCAATGGGAACGGGATTATGCCCTAAATTATTTGCTTTGTAAACATGTTGCATTCACATTCACACCCTTTTATATCTACCCAAATATATTTTCTTCATTATTAGCTAAGTGTTTGATCCAGAACTCAATGAATTAAATGGGCCTTGGATCAGGCCATAAATACGCAGTTCTTCCTAAATTCTTATTTAATCCATAGACAAATCCTTAGATCCTCAGTCAAACACATATTGGCTTCAGTGGGAGTAAAGATTGAATAAACTCTAGGATCTAGATTCCCAGCTGGTGTAAATCAGTCAATTCAATGGAGCTATGCTGACTTACATTAATTTTTTATTTGGCCCTGAAAAAGGATCTCAATGTTTAGTCCTATTTGCTTTTTGTCAGACCAGATGCTTGTCTTCACTGCCAGGGAGACTGATACTGCTGCAATTGATGCAGGGGTGTTGATTGAGCAGGTGTAGTAAAGACCTGCTAAATCAGGGGCAGAGCGCTCTCGGGTCAACCCTGGTACTCCACCTCTACAAGAAGAGTAAACTAAGTCGATCAGAGAGCATGTCCCATTGATGCAGCACAGTGAAGATGCTGGGGAAAGTTGACCTAAGTTATTCATGTAGCTGGAGTGTCATAACTTAGGTCAACTTACCCTGGTAGTGAAGACAAGCCCTAATCTCTCCACCTTTTTTGTTGCATAAGAAAGGAGGAATCACTCCGCTTTCAGATACTTGATGGTATATTGTGGTGAAATTTAGCTGACGACTACTTCCTCCTGGTTCATGCTGTGGTAACATTCTAATAACTATTAAAAAAAAAAATCTCTGAAATCTTATTGCTTAAGGTTTAGTTAATGAAGCAAAACACATCTATTTCCTAATAATTATCTTAGTTAGTGTGTGGCCAACATTTTCAAATGTTGGTATGTATATACTATCTGAAGAATTTTTAGTGCATATATTCCTGTCTGCCAGGCAGTGTGCAAGAAACCCAGGAAGGAATAGCACAGGTGGAAGGAAAACGCAGGTATGCAGAGGCTTCACCCGTACTGCATAGCATCTGTCAGATTCTCTGCAGGCATTACTTGGAAGCTCAACATTCCCAGAGGAAAAGGGGAGGAGTCAGGGGACTTTCTCATAATGTGGCATAGTCCCTTCTGAAAGCAGCATTAATAAGAACAAGTAAATAGGTCTTTCATTTTCTATCAAATAGAAAAATCTAAGTTGGTGGCCACCCATGACTATCATGACCACGGAGACATGAAACTTCTGCAAATACACCAGTCTTTATCCTTTGTCCTCCACCCTACCCCAATTTGTCTGTTTATCCTCTGCCTTTTGCATGTGGCCATAATCCTAGATTTTTGCTTTTAGGGGCAGTGTCTGTTATTCATTTGTACAGCAGCTATCACAATGGAGCCTCAATCTCCGACTGGGACTGCGAGGCACTACCACAATCTAAATGAATAGTAAATATAACTTAGCTATACCATATTACTTTAAAAGAAGCATAAAACCCATTTATTTTCTCTTTTCTATAAAGTATAAATACTGGATTAACATCAGCCACTGCCTGAAGTTATGGTCAGTGACCCGACAGTGAAATCAAGTAACAGCATTTTATAGTGATGAAAACTTGTTTAAAACATAAACAAAATATAATTATTTCACCTTGGTATTTTTCTTTATGTACATCATTATATTTATCAATATACTGTATGAGAATATATGTATTTTCATGACTGCTGTACCCATTGTGCTTTATTAACAGGCCTGCAGTTACATGTATTTTTCTTTCGATTTTAGAGATTTTGTTTTGATTAAAGATGAAATATTTGTCACATGATTAAAATATTGTTCTTGGCAATATTCCATCATAGTTACTCTGTACTGGACTCTGTTACTCTTGTGCTGGTCCAGTGAAATAAGTGGAATTGCTTCAGTGTCATGCACTGCAGAATTTGTCTCTCTGTATGGGTTGGCTATGGAGTATAATGAATGATTATCCAATAGTTCGGAAGCATCATCATTATTATTCTTACTATGCCTTATTATTTGTATTCCAATAACACCCAAAGACCCAAAAAGGATCAGTGTCCCATTGTACTACATACTGTATCAGTGCATACGAAGACCCAGTCCTTGTCCTGAAAAATGTACAGTGTAATTTGAAACAAGGCATAAATGGGTGTAAGAAAAATTGGAAGGCAAGTTGTGTGGGAAGGAGGAGAAGGGTAATGACAGTAAGCTCACATAGTAGAGGCAAGCTATTGCGTAATTAGATTTTCCTTACCGTGGCTGCTGCTCAACCGACCCATCATCAGTTAGCTTATTTCATTTAGGCATAAGAGCTGATGTGACTATGGAGAAGCACCACTTCTGTGAAGGGGAAAGATGGGGGGTGAGGAGATTCATTTTGCATTATATGTGGCTGTAGTTGTAGCATGCAATGGTAGTACTTTATTTGCTATGCACCTGAACAGCAGATCAGTTTAAAGGGCCTATTGTTTGCTCACATCAAATAACAATTTCTCAGTAGTTACAGGGTTACATGGTTCATGCCAGGCAATGACACAAATTACATATGCCATAAATGTTTCTTTTGTAGTCATTAAATAACACTCAGAAAATTCCTTGTAACTTACAGGTCTTTAGTTGTAATAATATCACTGTCATTTACAAGACAGAAAACTAGTATGTAATTACCCTGTCATTGCATAATATTTACCATTCAACATAATCCTTATTTCATTGCAGAGTTCTCCATTGGGATTCAGGGTTATGAAGTATCAACAGCACCTTGTCTTGTCAGCACTGAGGCTGTCTGCTATTACCTTTTATCCACAAGGTAATCTATCCTCATTATTAATGGAATTGCAGCAATTAGCAGAGTTGTTGCAGTCAGCATTGGTTGATCTGATCTTTTGTGGGTCATATTTGGCAGAATTGCAGTCCTCAGACTTCTGGTGAAAAGGATCTGGTCTCCAGAGTTTTCTTTTCTCTTGTAATGATGAACCATCTTCCACCATACCACACAGCAGTACTGCTGCACGCAGAAGTGTAGTATGGTGCTTAATTACAAAGTGTCATAAATTCATGCCATTTGTAACTTTAATAGTAAGTCATCAGTGAGATTTGTTCTGCCAGCACTAGAGCTGTAGAACATTGAAAGTAGAATTTCACAAGTTAATGGCCTGCCCTTTTCTGACAGCACACCAGGCTTTCACACTATTAACTAGCACTCTGCTTCACTCAACCACTGAACTGTTGACAAGAGCACTTTAGCAAGTCTGAACAGCAGAAAACATCAAGTAAATCAAAAGCCTGTTTGGAATGAGACAGAAAAAAATGGAGGGAAATACGAATAAAATAAAAAGTAATTAAGTAAACAAAAGCAGGGAATTTTATATGATTTGGTTTGATAATTTTATCAGCCCTATTTTTAGCAATATAGTGATATAGCCTGGTATAACAAAGTATGCAATATTTAAATATTGCATACACATTTTGTAAAACAATTCAAAAGCTAAATTGATTTTTCCCTAAATACATATAAGCAGAAAAGTATATTAGTCTGATAGTCCTGGATTGTTTTTCACTTATTTCAGAAGTAGTATTCTAAGTGCATAAGAGTAATTATTTCCATGTAATATAGTAGTAAAAAATAAAGAAACTCAGAAAATTCCCCTGTGAGATCTACATTTTACAAAAATTTCTGCCATGGAAATATTGATCCCTATGGGATTTCAGGGAAGATATTGGACATTTTTATATTTCTCTGTGCTCTTCACTAAAAAAAGATAACCTAGTAAATATACTTGCACGTGTTAATGAAAATGGTTCTATTTAAAAACAACAGCCAGCTAACACACTTTCGTGCAGATCCTCTGTTTAGTTATTGTTTGCTGCTAACAATTTGCTCCTCTATGGTATGGAGCATCAGCAAGCAAATGTGGTCAAATGTTTTCCTAGGAAAATCCCTGTAAGTAAATGAATGCTGGTACCTGAACTCCAGTACACTCAGCAGCCTCTGAAGATGCTGCCAAATAGACAGAGGATCAAACACATATGGGATTTTAACAGGCCCAACTAAAGGTCAGAACTAGCATCTAGGAAGAGGTTTGTAAAACAAATCAATGTATCTAACCCAGTGGAGAGTAGCATATGAATATGTACCAACAATTAACTCACATATACTGCAGTTGTTGATTATTCAGCCACAATATTATCTGAGCAAGAAGTATATTGCAACCCATTTAGAATCCGAGTGTGTCATAGTTTCTCTGCCATCTTATTAATCAGAATTTCATGTTGTCTGGAACCTGATGTTGGAGAGATTGCATATGACTCCATGTTTACATCGGAGAGAACTTGTCCCGATAACAAGTTTGAGGTCCTGACATTCCGTGGCTGGACTCACTTTATATAACTCTGTTGTGTACTTCACTGAAGCAAGACAATGAATGCTAAGCATTACTCTGCTAAAAGGTGCTATCGGTATAGTTCACATCTCTAGTTATCTAAGGAATTTCAAAGCACTTGGTGGATTGAAGGAGAGAATATTATATTCACAGGAAATCTCAATGCTGCCACATTTTACCATCAACAAAGAATGTTTGAGAAACCTTCAAAATTATAAAGGGAAAGAAAATCATTTAAAAAAAAATAAAAATACAAAAAGGTAACTGATAAATATTTAAAGTGAGTTGTTATGTAACTGGCAATATTAGCCTAGGGGTCACAGGAATAATCACAAAACCAAACTAGCATTATGACTAAAGATTCGATGACTGCTAATGATACAGACCTCCTGTGTGATTTAAATACTTCATGCACATTTTTAGAGTCAAGTCACAGCAAGACAGATGCCAGAGAGATTGGAAAATGAGATGGGATGTAGGTGGGTAATAAGAGACAGAAGTGACAGAACAGCCCAAGGATAAAAAAAATAGCAGTTTAGCTGTCACTCAATGTTTCCTGTAAGATATTAACAAACTCACAGAGATGATTACTTTCTAAGAGTTTTCTGCTTGTCTCATTTGCCTCAATTAAGTGGCTCTGAAAAGAATCCACACTATTAAATTTGAGGGAAAATCCTACTTCTTAATATTCTTTCCGGTTGTTCTCTAATAGAAATACAATATTTATGCCCTTTGGTCCCAGGTCCACTTTTTACCTGTCAGGCAGCATCTCTCACTTACTTCTTAAACGTTGACACAAAATATCTAAACAAAGAAATGAGAGGATTATTAATGACAGTAAGCAATTTAAAATCGAGTTTTGGCTTTGCAGCTTTTGAGGAAGTGGGGGCTTAGTATACACATGCAGACAATTTTACTGTCATAAAAAACAGAGAATCTTTAGTGATGTAAAGGTATCAGATATACTAACATTTAATAAGAATTTACAGGTAACTTTAGGAAGAAGGTAAAGATGATTTAAAAAATATATATTTCCTCTTGATAATGGAGGGAACACAAGCTGAACAGATCCTGGCTTTTTCTTTAAAAACAATGGGACACTCAATGAGTCACTTTTACATATACAGTGCAAGATGTGCTAATTCTCTAAATAAACTTGTGAGTTACACATTCAGAGCTGTAGAAAATCAACTTCAAAAATATGAAAGGATTACATATTACAGAAGTCAGTACAGTTCCTGTGCTGGATTTACACCAGTGTAACTGAGAACAGATGTTGGTCTGAAGCCTTGAAAATGAATCCCTTACTACGTACAGTACTGTCTCGCTGAAAGCAGCTAACCCGTTTAACGATATGACATGAACTAGAAGACAAGGAATGAGTTTGATAATGTTTATATTCTCTGGTTTAGATAAAATATGAAATCCCATAAACCCAGCTGTTCATTTATATCAGTGCTGGGATATGTGAGCTTATACTAGTCTCTGTTTGCATAGAAGTGATTTTCTAATTATGTTACAAAAACACAGGTATTTTTCCTTGATGCATTACAATGATTTATGTTACAGGTGAAGATAAACAAGTGTTTTGAATTTTTTAGAAATGTTGTTACTTATCATTCATGCAATACTTTTCAATTTTAGAGGTGGGATTCTTCTCCCTCACTCCTTCCCACTGATCTGTTTGTGAAGAGGACTCTGCATTTAGATCTCACCCTCATATGTGGAGGCCCTACCTTTGTTGGCTTGCTTCACCATTTTCTCTGGTCCTCCCTCGAAGGTGCTCAGTGAGTCCAGGCTCCAAGCTGGGAGAAAGGGCAGAAACTGGGTGCCTTCCTCAGGTACCTAAAAGCTTTTGTCCTTGTGCATGCTCTAATAGTAATCAAGGAATACACTGTTATGGGTTGTTACTTGATTACCACTAATAATAATGATACACCCAAGATAAGCTTTGTTTTCTCAACAAAAACCTAGATTTCACTTTATGATCTACTGACCCAAAATGAAACTCCAGAAACGTATTGTTTTATAGCACCCCTTGGTTGTTATTCAAGATGTGTCCCTCCTTATTTTGAGCAGTTCAGTGCTCTGAAAATAGAACAATAAATACTCAAAAAATTAGTTTTGAAGATTATGCATCTGAATATGAAGTGAGAAGAGACCACATTTCTATTACGATTTTAGTTAGTGATATTCTTATTCGCATAAGCCCAGAATAATAACTTAATTTTTAAATATCTTTCATTTCACTCCATTTAACAGTTTCTCACACTGTTTTTGGGGCAGTGTGCTGAATTAATGTTAGAACATTTGCATTTCCCTATAAATACCACTATGTATTGTTAAGTAGAGCAAGTAAGGCAAACAGTTTTTTTTTTTAAATCATTTGGTTTTTTTAATAAAAAAAACAAAATAGGTTGTTTTATTAATCATTTGATAATACACCTTTCATTGCACTTGTTATACTTTTGTTACTGAACTTTGAGGAAATAATTCCTAGCCTACACGTAATATGAATCTTGTCAGCAACCGCAGTGAATGGATTATTTTGAAATATTACTTTTAGGTATAATATTTCCTTTCTTAAGTCCTTTAAAAAGGACATTCCATTTTTATTAATTTGACCCATTATTGGGAAAAGGAAACCTGGAAAAACAGTACCTGAAGGTGAGACAATGAAATTTTTGCAATACATGGTTTTACTATTAATCCATAGATTCCGATGTATGGCCAGAAGGGACCATTATGATCATCTAGTCTGCCCTCCTGTACAACACAAGCCATAGGGCTTCCCCAAAGTAATTCCTAGATCATATATTTTAGAAAAACACCCAATCTTGATTTTAAAATTGTTGGTGATGGAGAATCGACAACCACCATTGGTAACTTGTTCCAATGGTTAATTAGTCTAACCAATAAAAATGTATACCTTATTTCCAGTCTGAATTTGTCTAGCTTCAACTTCCAGCCATTAGATAGTTTTATATGTTACTTAACTAGTTTGAGCAAATATTTGAAAATATTTTTTCCCAAATAGGTGCTTATGGACAGTAATGAAGTCATCCCGTAATTTTCTCTTTGGTAAACTAAATAGATTGAGCTTCCTGAGTCTACCACTATAAGTCATGTTTCTAATCCTTTAATCATTCTTGTGGTTCTTTTTTGAACCCTCTCCAATTTATCAGCACCCTTCTTGAATTGAGGGTACTAGACCTTGACACAGTATTCCAACAGTAGTTGAACAAGTGCCAAATACAGAAGGAAAATAACCCCTGCACTTTCTACTCAAAATTCCCCTGTTTATGCATCTCAGTTTGCATTAGCTCTTTTGGCCACAGTATCACAGTGGGAGCTAATATTCAGCTGATTATCCACTACAACCCCCAAATCTTTTTCAGAATCACTGCTTCCCAGTATAGAATCCCCCATCCTGTAAGTGTGGCCTACATTTTTTTGTTCCTAGATGTATACATTTATACTTAGCTGTATTAAAAACACACATTGTTTGCTTTGCACCCATTTACCAGCAATCCAGATTGCTCTGAATCAGTCACCCATCCTCTTCATATTTACCGCTCACCCAATTTTAATGTCATCTGCAATATTTATCAGTGGAGGTATCTTCCAGGTCATTGAGAAAAAATGTTAAATAGCATTCCTGTGAGACCCCACTGGAAACCAACCCACTTGATGACAATTCCCCATTTACAGTTACATTTTGTGACCTATCATATAGGCATCTTTTAATCCATTTAAAGTGTGGTATGTTAATTTTATATCATTCTAGTTTTTTTAATCAAATATCATATCGTACCAAGTCAAATGCCTTATAGAAGTCTAAGTATATTATGCCAACACTATTACCTTTATCACCCACTTATAATCTCATCAAAAAAGGTATCACATTAGTTTCAAAAGAACTATTTTCCATAAACCTGTGGTGATTTGCATAAATTACATAACCATCATTTAGTTCTTTGTTAATTGAGTCTTGTATCAGCTACTCCATTATCTTTTTCAGGATCAAAGTCAGGCTGACAGGCCTATAGTTTCCCAGGTCATCCTATTTACTCTGTTTAAAAATTGGTAAGAGAGTAGCTTTCCTACAGTCTTCCGGAACTTCCCCAGTGCTCTAATATTTATTGAAAATCAATATTAATGGTCCAGCAAGGTCCTCAGCCAGCTCTTTTAAAACTCTTGCATGGAAGTTAATTTGACCTATGATTTAAAAATGTCTGACTTTAGTAGCTTCTTCTTAATATGCTCTAGAGATAGTAGTGGAATGGAAAGAGTGTTATCATTATATGATGAATCTATATCCTCCGTTTCCCCCCATCTACAGAACAGAAATATGTATTGAACACTTCTGCCATTTCTGAATTATTATTGATAATTCTACTATTTCCTTCTAGTAATGGATCAATACCATTGTCAGGATTTTTTTGTTCCTAATATATTTTTAAAAAAACCTCCTTCTTATTGTCCTTATTGGCCATAGATTTCTCCTTGTGTCCCTTGGTTTCCCTTATCAATTTTCTAACTTCTGATTTATATTCATTACTATCAACTTTCTCCATTGTGAGATTGTGGCTTTTGGGGAATCTAGTAAGGAGTTCTTAAAGATCCACAATTATTATTATTCACATTTTTGATTAAATTCTTCTTCTCAGCTGATTTGTCTCATAATTGTTTTCATCATTATGAAATTGGCCCAATTAAAGCACCATATATATATATTGCTGGTCAGAAATTTAGTCTTCAAGTCATGATTACTTGTACCTAAGCTACCATTACTTTTTATTTCTTTGATCAGTTCTTCTTTATCTATTATGACAAGGTTTAATATATATTTCTCCTATGCTGTTTGCTAAACTTTTTGACTTAGGAAATTGTCATCTGTTATGCTTAGAAATTCCAAGGATGTTTTAGTACTGGCAGCATGAGATCTCCAATCTATGTGATTCAAATTAAAGCTTCCCATGATCATGCAGCTTTTTTTTGCTTCCTCTCCTCCCCTTCCCCCATTATAGATAGGTGCATAAGGATCTGGTCATCCTGTTCCCTAGTGTGATTTGGTGGTCTGTAGCAGACCTATCTTGTATCTTTTGTGCTTTATCTGTTAGGACATTGGTATGTCCTAACATGATGATTAGGCATTCATTATAATTTTCTTCCAAGTTATCAGTAACTTGGAAACATGTAATGCCATTTTTGACACAGAGTGCCACTGCCACTCCCCTTTTGCCCACTTGATCCTTCCTAAATATGTTATAACCATGGATGTTAACATTCTAATTGTGTGAATCATCCCACCAGATTTGAGTAATACCAACTAGATCAAGTTTATGCTCATAAATTAATAATTCTAATTCCTCTTGATTATTATGAAATCTCCTACCATTGGCATATTGGCAATTAAAGAACTTCTTCTCTTCACGTCCTTTGATTCCCTGATTAATTTTGTTCTCAAAATCTTGATTTTTGTGCCGAGTGCTCATATCTTCCCTCTTTTTACCTTCCCCTTTTTCTATTAGTTTAACACCCTCCTAACTACTCTAGCCAGCTTGTTCCTGAGGGGATTGGTTCCCCTTCTACTGAGATGGAGATCATTCAAATGATAGTCCTCTCTCCCCATTGAAGATGGACCAGTTTTCCACAAAACAAAAACCTTCCACTCTACCCCACTAACCTGGCCAGCAATTCACTTCCAGTATCTTGTGCCTTCCTTTTCTCACAGGGGCAGGAAGAATTTCAGAGAAGATGGCTTGGACGTTCTTCTTCTTCGGTACAATTCCATGTGCGCTGAAGTAATCTACTATCTGTAACATGTCCCATGATGCAGTGTCATTTGTGCTGATATGAACCATCACAAGTTGATCCTTGTCTGAGTTCAGAAGCTTATCCAATCTTACAGTAACATCTTGTGTTTTGGCTCTGGGAAAGCAGCACACCATTCTGTTGTCTGCCTGTCCCTTGCAGAACGTTCTTTTGACGCTTCTGAGCATTGAATCTCCTACAAGGATCATCTCTCTACCCTAAACAATTGGACAACTCTTTGCAAGTAATAATGACTTTCTTACAGGTTGGCCAAGCTGCCACCCACATGTATGTCCTGTACATGTCTCCATTCCCTTGGGGGTGCTGGATCTTGAGAGGTATCAGCTTTAGTTTCCATGTTGGTGTCAATTTGACCCTTCTCCTGCTTCTCTTATCTCTGCTGGCCACAGTCTTCTTATCCTGGATTAAGTGGAATTAGTGGTATTTTTTTGGAACAGAACATTTCTCAGAAAGATAGAAAGGAAATATTTTCTGAAACTGTGCGATCTATGGGACAGGTTCTGTATCTTGCTATTTGTATGGATAATACATAGGAAAATGGGGATTATGCCATGATACAAATAATAATTTGCAATAACAGATTAAGTAGTCTGGAAAACAGACACAATTATAGTGAAACAAATGTATCATCAGAACATTACAGGATTATAAGTACAGCATATGAAAATGGAGAATATTCCAGGAGACAACAGCACTTGAAATGTACCATAAAGAATGCTGGTGACCTTTAAAGTTTGCCACAAGGTGCTGAATGAACAATTAAATTACTGTGATGTTGATCCCAGATTTTACTTACATTCAAAATCTAGGTTTCAGAGTAGCAGCCGTGTTAGTCTGTATCCGCAAAAAGAACAGGAGTACTTGTGGCACCTTAGAGACTAACAAATTTATTAGAGCATAAGCTTTGGTGGGCTACAGCATCCGAAGAAGTGGGCTGTAGCCCACGAAAGCTTATGCTGTAATAAATTTGTTAGTCTCTAAGGTGCCACAAGTACTCCTGTTCTTTTTATGCAAAACCTAGTACTTCAATTTAATAAAATACTAAATCCACTGTCCTATTAATAGTGAACAAGAAACTGCCAAAGTGGGACTAAGAAAAGCAGTCAGAGAAAGAGAATTCTTAACATATAGGAGACACATCTGGACTGGTAGTTAGTTTTTATAAATCAGACAACTGTTTATATAACAAACCAAGAGAAATACAGAGAACAGTCTTTTATTTTCATTTCCTTTTGCAGAGATGAACAGTGTATGGATCTAGATGAATAAACTGATGTCCACATTTACTCATTTTCAGGGGGAAATAAGCATGGCTCTAATTCAGCAGTCCATCCCTATTCAGTAGTCTACATAACCATGTGCTTAAGTATAGGCTTGTGTTTAAGTTCAAATTCAATGAACATGCTTTTAAACACCTGCTTAAATGTTTTTGTGGAGTTGGGGTCTAGATGGCTAAATATGATACTGGAACATTGTCTTGTCTCAGGATCATATATTTTTTATTCCTTGTGGTCTGGATTCTATTATGAATACTAACCAATGAAAGGAAGTTTCACTTTAAGGGTTAGTTAAATGGCAAAAAGTTATTTGTAAAGATAAAATACACTATATAACTCAGTCATAGATGATGAGGATAATTAATCTCTTTTCCCCTGGTTGTTGCATTATTATTGTTGATTTGCCCTTCTTTCTTTCTGTCAATGTAATTCAGTTCCTCAGCATTTGTCCAGTAACAGATGTTATAACCAGTTGTTAAAGCATGATTAATACAAGTTTGCAGTTATTGTATTGTTAATATCATAGAAGATGTACTGTAGGGAGATATGTTTTAGCGACATATCAGTATGCTATAAAAAACAGTTGTGTGAATAGTCAGAATACTAGCATTTTAATTTTCAGATTATACAAAGTGCAATAGATCTTAAAAAGCAGTTAGGCCATGTCTACACAGCAGTTGAGTGGTATAATTCCAAGCTTAGCTAGATGTACATGTGTTAGCTCTATGTGAGCTAGTGCCTAAAAACAGCAGTGTGGCCTTTGTGATATGAGTGGCGGCTCAAGCTAGCCCCCTTAATATGGAACCTGGGAGCTGAGCAGGATTGAGACAATCCAATTCAATTAACAGTAGGATGCCAAGGGAGGAAAAATAACCTTTGTAGTGTATCCTACTGTTAATTGAATTGTCTCATTAGACTGACCTCACACTTGGTCAGGCAACTCCCATCTTTTCATGTATTTATACCTGCTCCTGTATTTTCCACTCCATGCATCTGACGAAGTGGGTGTTAGCCCATGAAAGCTTATGCCCAAATAAATGTGTTAATCTCTAAGGTGCCACAAGGACTCCTTATTGTTTATGCCATAGAGAGAGATTCAAGTCAAAGATAACTCTCAGGTTATGGACCTGAGAGATGGACAAAATAGCCACATTGTCCACAGTGACTGAAAAAGGATGTTGTTGGGAAGGCTTGTGGAGGGGTGGGGGGATTAAAATCTCTGTTTTCATAGATTCCTAGATTCCAAGGCCAAAAGGTGCCATTGTGATCATCTAGTTTGACCATCTGTATAACACAGGCCAAAGAACTTCCCCAAAATAATTTCTTATGAACTACAGCATATCCTCTAGCCTCATTGAGCTTGAGCTGATGGCTAGATATCCATGAAGAAATGGCAAAGAGAAATAGCAAAATTTTAGTTTGCACAGGAGACAGATCTTGAGTAGAGCCGTGAGTCATCAGCATAAAGATGGGGACCATGGACAGAGGCTTGTGTTTCTATCTGGGAGGGGACAAACAAAAATACAATTGTATATAACATGGAGAGGATTTAATTCTAAACCAGTTGTAACTTCAAAACCATTTCTTGCAATTATATTAAATCTACAGAAAAAAATTCTATTACATTCTAATAATAACATTCCAACAGCTGACAATACCTAGGTTGGAAGAGGGATGAAAATTACAATTATAATTAAATTCTGGTTACAGTCTTAATTATGGTGAGATGAATGTCACTTCATAATAGTGATTTTATTCATTTCCTGGTCATTTTTGATAAAGTGATGCAAATCCCTGTCCTATTGGTGGGTTTCAGAGCCCAGGCTCCAGCCCAAGTGAGAATTAAAAATTTTATTAAGATGATGTTAAAAAAATATAGTGAACAAAGTTTGAGCATAGAAGTTTCTGGTTATCAGGGAATAACATACAGAATATAGAGGTTGCAAAGTTTGATTTTAAGGTAAGGTGACATGAGGAATACATAATCTGCAATATCCCCGATTGGGGGTAAAAGGTTGATGGGTCAAAGTACAGACATTGAGATATGAGGGTATGAAGTTCATAAAGTGGCTATGTTTGGGTGTGGATTATAATGAATGGATATGATGATGAGGATGAGGATGGATTGACCCTCACTTGGTGAGATTTAATGTTTATGGTTCCAGTTCATATGATCCAACGGAGAAGGTCACTTGGTCCCTTTCTCATAGAATCTACACTGGTACTTTTATCCCGGTAGTGTGAGCCACCACAAACCTCAGTCAGCTGACCAGGCATCTGAAACTTTCTATCATGGGCTTTACTTATTTAATTATTGCAATGTAGTTATACTCCAAGGGACTGACAATCGACCACATCCCAGATTAAATATGTCAGTAGTTAATTTCTCTTCTCTTTGATGGAGGTGATTTACCATGCTAGCACATCCTGCTGGTTCTCTTGCAGATCGGCTCCAGAGGTCACTATGCTGATAAGTGGTGGAGTCTCACCTGTTGTCACATCGGTTCTTGGACCCATGTCACTCCAAGGACGGCGGCATCCTCTTCAGAACACAGCCTTCCTGCTGTGCTGCACTCTGTGCTCCCCACTTCCGGGAGACAGTACCACAGTCTGATTGTCCAGCCATTTCTTCAGTGATGAATGGGGGGAGGGGGGATTATCTAGGCCCACCCACTATTCTGGGTCCTGGCCCAGGGACCTTGTAAATAGCAGCCACGTGCTGCATCCCCTCCAACATCTCAGTCTACTTCTCTGGGCCCACAATCCCAGGACCGGCTCCAGGGTTTTTGCCACCCCAAGCAGCGCGCCCCCTCCCCCCCCAAAAAAAAATTATGTCTTTGAGTGCTGAATTAAAGAGCCATCCCTTGGATAAAATAAATAGACTGAGATTCTTTAGTCTCTTTCTGTATGGCATGTTCTCTGGACTTTGAAGCATTCTTGTAGTTCTTTTCTGAACCCTTTCTAATTTGTTAAATCCTTAGTTAAATATTTTCTCTCTCCTAGTTTATCATACTAAGTGGAGAGCAATATAAATATCAAAATAAATAAAAATATGAACCAAACAACCATCCCTGGATCTCTGAATTTCCCTTGACATTTCTCCAACCTTTTGGATCTAAATCTCTCTAGAATAAAGACTTTCTTTTTTACTTATGTCCTATTACTATTCAACTAATAATAAAGACTAATTTTCTTTCTGTTCTAGAGTATATTTGGTGGACAGGCGATGCACAGTCTGCCTCTGTCCAAGGCTTGCTGCATTATTTATTACCATATCAATGTGACACTTATTGTCCAAAGCCATTTTTTGGTTGAATTGCTGGGCCTTTTTGATGCTACAGCTGTGGACTGACACCTAATAGTGCCCATTTGGGACTCTACCATCTAAATATACATAAAAATCCCTGTGCCGATTTATGGTGTGTTAAATAGGTATCATAGAATCAAAGAAATGTAGGACTGGAAGGGACCTCAATAGGTCATCTAGTCCAATCCCCTGCACTGAGGCAGGACTAAGTATTATCTAGACAGATATTCATCTAACCTGTTCTTAGAAATCTCCAATGATGGAGATTCCAAACCCTCCCTACGTAATTTATTGCAGTACATAACTACCCTTACAGTTAGGAAGTTTTTCCTAATGTCTAACCTACATTTCTCCTGCTACAATTTAAGCCCATTACGTCTTATCTTATCCTCAGTAAATAAGGAGAACAATTTATCTTCCTCCTCTTTGTAACAACCTTTTACATACCTGCACACTGTTGTTATGTCCTCTCTGTCTTCTCTTTTCCAGACTAAACATAACAATTTTTTTTTCAATCTTTCCTCGTTGGTCATATTTTCTTGACCTTTAATCATTTCTGGTGCTCTCCCCTGGACTTTTTCCTAATTGTCCACATATTTCCAGAAGAGCAGGGCCCAGAACTGGACACCGTACACCAGTTGAATCAGTGCTGAATACAGTGGAAGAATAATGTGTGTTGCTTACAACACTCCTGCTAATACATGCCAGGATGATGATTCATGTTGACTCATATTCATTTTGTGATCCACTATAACCCCAGATCCTTTTCTGTCGTACTCCTTCCTGGGCAATCATTTCCCATTTTGTATTTGTGCAGTTGATTATTCCTTCCTGAGTGTAGTAATGTGTCCTTATTGAATTTCATCCTATTTATTTCCAACCATTTCTCCAGTTTGCTCAGACCAAGATATGGGATGATTCTGAAGAAAACACTGATGGTGGAAGATAAATATAATAGCGGCAGGAGGTGATATTAAAGAACATATTCTTCTGACACATGACATGGGTAACTCTCATTGATTTAATTGCAGCAAGACAAAGCCAAAAGGAATTCATTTGGTACAATATATTATAATATTTTGAAACCAGCACAGTTTAGAAAGATTTGAATAGAGAATGCAAAAGCCATGGGGAGGACTTTGTTTAATTGCTGAATGTTAAAATCTGTTACTATGGAAGACGACAGTTCTTTCAGCTTTATGAACTAGCCCATCCTTTTATAGACTGTAATGTTTAAATAGCATTTCTTGAGGGCCATGAATTGAGAAGCCTCCGTTTATGATTTTGCTAGGTAATTGTATTGCCCTGATTAGAAAGATGAACATTTTTCTTTACTTTGTTTCCTCTGAAAAAAAATACTCACTTTTCTCAATCTCTATGCTCAGGTGATCTATATGATTTATATGCTGCACTCTCAGATTCTTATTCCTGTTATCTCAATAGTTAAATGTCAATATTTTTATTTTTTTTCCAAACTTCACATGGAGGTTTTAAAAAAAACAGCTGGTATTCTAATTCTCTACAAGATATACTTTTGAGTGACTGTATACATACTATTCAGATTCCCATTCCTGGTGTGCTTGTCAGTTGGAGCTCTACTCTACTAGTACACCACTTTTAAAATCTCTTTTTACATCGAATATACCTGCAGCTACTTGCTTCCCGTAGGGAGGAAAAAAAGTATTTTTCCTAATTCATTTTGTGTGTGGGATGGGGGGAAGGGTTAAATTTAGGAGATCAGTTATTTTTATAATTGCTGATATCCCAACGTAAGTTTTATTAAGTACACTGTATGACAGTGCAAAGTCAGGAGAGTCCCAATATATTCAACACAGCAGATTTTGTTATAACTAGGTGGCGATTTACATCCACAATTTTATCAATAAGTAATATTACTTTTTAAAGTCTTTGTTTTAATTTGGTCCTCATTAAATTTACTGTAGAAAAAAATATGACCAACTTCCACTTATAGATGTGTGTCAGCTATGGAAAGTGCAAGGCCATTTTATCTGTGCTACTGTGTATATGTGTATATTGAAGTTAAGGTTGCCATCAAAGCAAAATTATTCTAAAGCTTTTCAAGCCAGTCAGGTATCAGAAACTAAGCTAAAGATTCTGGCCCTTTGGCTGGCCAACGCAATCAGAGAAAAGGTCAATTTGCTCAGAAAATCCCACCCAAACTTCAAAAACCTCCCCAGTTGTGCAGCTGAGTTTTGTGGAACTGTCTGAGACAAGACTGCTGAATATGAACCTCCTGCTTTCCATGATGCTCTATTCTCTATTTCTGTAACGTGTAAGAACCAGTTAGGAGATGGTCTGGCTGAAGGCAAAGCTCAGAGCATTCATTTTTGTGCAATCACTCAGCTCAGACTGAGTTTGCTCAGGTTCCTGGAAACAACTAGCTCTCAATAAATATGGTTAGATAATTAAGATAAATTAAAATTGCATCATTTTATTAGAGTTGTCACAGCTATAATAGCAACATGATTCCCATGCTTACCTACCATTCCTATGGTCTTTTTCAGCCCACCTATACCAAGTGCTATTAGGGGTTGGGAAGGGAGTGAAATGTATATCAGCCTGGTTTAAAAAAAAAAAAACCCAAACCATCAAACCTTGAATTATAAAATAAATGTAATGTGCAAATGAATTTGAAATATATTTACATTCAACAAACCTACATTAAAATAATGTTATTTGGGTTGCAAAGTCAAGCACTTGAATGACAGGGAATACTAGAACTGTATTCACCAGGAGTTGGAGGGAGGAAGGAGGGGAATGGTTAATTTCTCCTTGTTTTAAGATCCAAGGGGTTTGGATCTGTATTCACCAGGGAATTGGTGAAGGTTTTTCAAGGCTTCCCAGGGAGGGAATCCATTGGAAATGGTGGCAGCGGACCAGAGCTAAGCTGGTAGTTAAGCTTAGAAGTTTTCATGCAGGCCCCTACATTTGTACCCTAAAGTTCTAAGTGGGGATACAGCCTTGAATACTAGGGGTCCCATGGGGAAAAAAGAAGTGGGTGATGATATAATTAAAGACTATACATATGCACAGTGAGACAGCATTAAGGCTTTACAGGCAGACTTAACTCGGCCAGTTCCTGATGAATGATGGCAATTTCTAACAGTTTATAATGCAGCTAAATCTGAATAAAATTTCATGGGAGAAGCAAAAGACACATCTCTAGCCCCAGGGCTTTATCCCTACTTAGATCTGGTTGAACCTTTCCACAGAAAATTTTGATTTTGGGGCAAAAAATAAAAACAAACAAAAAGCTTTGGCCACAGAAGGAAGACACTTTTCACATTAATTTTTCTGTAGTCAAAAACATTATTTTCTGCTGAAAAACAGTTTTGACAGAAAAATTTTGTACTAGTCCTTATTTCACACTATAATAAGGGAATTACAGCTCCATATTTAATGCTAACTCTTTATAGGACAATTGTATTTTAATTATAATTTTGGGTGAAATATATGCTACCTTTTGCAGAGGAAAGATTAAAAAATACTTTTTTGCAATTTTCCTTTGCAATCTATTTTTTGTTATCCCTCTAGCTAAACAATCACAATCATCACAAACTCTATACACATATATTCTCTTATAACATTGCACATACAGGCTACTCATATTTTAGTGTAGAAAGAGAAAGCAATGAAACACTAGTGCTTCTCTGAACTTTCCTCCTGATGGACCACCTGTGGTTCATTGTGAGAAGGGGACTGCTGTTTTCCAAGGTATGCTGCTCTTAAACAGACTGCTGTTAAACCCTGGCTCCTCACACACAAGCCAGTACATATATTAATACCTATATGTTTCAGTCTTGGAAAGCCTGCCTCATACTTTTTCCCACCAAAACATGTAATGTTTTAATATTATCATAAAATTCTGTGGTTCAAGCTAAGGCAGTGCATTTGAATGAGATCTTTTTGAACTGGATGGGCACAATGTGGCTGTTTATATCTTGGAAGCAAAAGGGAGTTTGCTGTGACTATTAGGAACCTGAATATGTTTGGGAATTATCAAGTTTATGTAGTAAAGTATATGAAGTGGGATTTATGTTTATATTGCTTTAACTAGTGATTTCTATCTGTTAGTGATATGCATACACAGGAAATGTAATTGAGTAATTTTAATTAATGTTAACTAACTTTTGTATGAGTGTTAAATAGCCTGCTTGCCAAAACATGCTGTGCCCTATTAAATGCAACTCCATCACTATGAACTTGTAACCCATTTGGCATTAATGTGAATAGAATGTGATTGGCAGCTTGGAGTTTAAAAATCACTAGATAATTATTATTTTGCAATGATTTCAATAAATGAATGGCAGTGTCATGTGCTCAAAGATACTTTGGCGATAAATTAGGTTGATGGCCCCTTAGCTCAGCAATAAGAGTACTGGTGTAAAAATATTTTTTACAGTAGATAATATTGCAGGATTTATAGCATTAAAAATCTGCATAATATTCATCCAAGTAAAACTACATGTTACTGTGCCATAAGTCACCTTCAGTAAGAGTCAATAATTTTTGCATAAAATACCAATATATAAAATAAAATTTATTAAACCTTTATGCTCAATATGTAGTAAAACTATCTATAGGAAATTCAAGCATTTTTGAACCTGTTGGTTGCCATGGGAGCAAACAATCTGTATATTAGGTAGTATTCTAAGCATTTTGGTTTTCATTGTTCCAAGATATTCAGTGACAATCATTACTTCTTTGAACAATGAACTTTTTTCAGTCTTATTATATAATAATGTGTGATTTTTTTTTAAAAAGGTTTTATAATCATTCCATCTTTCTTTCTTTCCTGCTTTTGTCTCTCCATGTACATATGAGAGACAGAGAGAGAGAGAGAGACAGAGAAAGAGAGAGATGTTTTTTTCCTATGTAAGAAGTACTAAAATTCCAGTTATCTGCTTCCACTAACAGGCATTCCACTAATACTCAAATTACTGTATCTAGGGATAAAGGTAAGAAGAATAATAGTAATTAAGAAGCTGGATTTGTATATGTGCAAGATTATCTGATTTATAGGAAATCATCAAGAAAATATAAGTTTGGTTAAACTCATCTCCATATAAGGTTGAGGGGGAGAAGACGCAAAGACCCTGATCAGAGATAGTCATGCAAAATGAATCCAGCACTAGAGTTCAGGCTAGTGAGTAAGAAACTGACAGGAGCCATAACTCCAGTCTACTTTGCCCTGTTTGGTAAAGATTGCTCCACATTGAAAGGGGAGAAGGATAGCCTATCAAATGAAAGACACAATTTGATGCTATGTTATTTGCATATATTTATACAAATTCATTTCTTATACTTTGTAATGTAAAACTTTCATATTAGGTCAGAATACATATCCCACGAATATAAGGATGGCAGTGACTAGTACCTATGATATGGTTTCAACCCTGGGATCTGGAAGCCAATATAATTTTACATTGGTAGGAATGATTTCCTGCTGGTAGAGTCACCATTGGAGACAGATCTTAGAGTTGAATGCTGTGGTATACACTTCCATAGCCTCATTAATGTTCAGTTGAAAAGCAAATAGAAAGAACAAGGGTTTTTTTTCTTCCTGGGGCTGAAACACAGACACATACTTTCTTAGTATGAAAGGTACATTTAGAAGCACCACAATTTTGCAGTACTAACCAGAGGTCTTATTCACATAAAAGGTCTATATGTGATGTATACAAACTCTGAATGAATCTCTACCATGGAGATTTCCTGTATCTTTAACAACAATGAAAAGTTATGTAAATGCTTAATGATATGCCTGTATATAGCTGTATATTGTATTGCTTCTATTTAAAAAATATATTATATATACAGTAGTGATTTCTTTGGAAGGCTTTATTACATGGGCAGGAGGTATAATTAAGGTAGATCCTTAATTAATAAGAGTAATAATCACAATTTGCTACATTCCTAGGAAATGTGCATCACAAAAAGGAACTGGCATATGTAATTTTTCTCTTTTGCTTTGTTTTGGTAAACTGTTGTTCCAAAGAAATAAATGACACTGGAAAGAGAAATTTAGCTCATATTTAACAAAAAATGACAAGAAAAAACCTTGGTGAAAAGAGCAATAAGCCTACAAGAAAGAAGTAAGTCACTATAATTTGGTAGTTGCAAAGAGGAAGAAATTGTTCTGATAAAAACATAAGATGAACACGCTGTTCTAAAAAAAAGTAGAATAGTATAGGAAGCAGGTATATTAAAATTGAAACTTTTTGTTTTAAAAGATGCTGCTAGGGCTTGGAAACCTAGTTATTTCTTTTTCTGAAAGTCTGATTTTAAAAAAACAAAATAACTTTGTGGTCTCTCTTTTCCAAGTCACTGCAAGTTTTGGGTGCACAGGGAAAGCAGAATTAGACCTTTGGCTATCACATTTTTACAGAAAACTAACCAAAACAGGTTAATGCCATAACCTTCATTCTGCTAAGGCCCCCTTAGAATGGCATCTTTGGTTTTCCACAACCAACCCATTGTGCTCCACTCCTTGTCAGAGAACACTAAACCCAGGATCATACTGTGACGGGTTCTCCCCGGTGTGGCACCTGGAAGTGGGGTACCACTGAGCCCCCCGACCCACCAGCCTGGACTCCCTCTCACACTGTGCTGCTGTGACAAGTTGCAAAACTCTCCAAGCTTGCTCTTTCACCAACATACACACAGGTAGGGACACAACCAGCTGCAATACTTACAGGCTGCTGTGATCATATCTGCATGGGGAGGCTACAGCTAAGGAACTGCCCACAAGCTCAAGAGCACCCCCACACTCTGGAGGGTAAACCCAAAATTATACGGTCTTTCACTGAACAGAGATCTGTACAGAATAAGCTCATGAAATTCCCCCCCTCCCTCAATGTGGAGAGGAAATATACAACAGCTTTTCACCCCATGTTATAACTCCCACACACTGGTTTGTGATAAAGCAAAAACAAATTAATTAACTATAAGGAATCGATATTAAGCAATTATAAGGGATAGCAAACAGATCAAAGCAGGTTATCTAGCAAATAAACAAAAACACAATCTAAGCTTAATATACTAAAGAGATTGGATATGAGTAGCAAATTCTCACCCTTAAGTGATGATTTAAGCCAGCTGCAGAGATTCGTAAAGGGCCAGCTGCACTTGCTTGCAGATTAAAAAACCCAGGTATTCCTTTCACAGGTTAGAAATCCCTCTAGCCTGGGTCCAGAACTTCCCCCCAGTTCAGTCCTTGTTCCTCAGCTGTTTCCAAGCATCTCCCCTGCGCCGGGAGTCATTGAAGAACCACGATGATGTCACTCCCCTGTCTTAAATAGCTTTTCCATATGGCGGGAACCCTTTGTTTCCAAGCTTGGTTCCCGTGCCTTTCAGTGGAACAACACTGAAATTCCAAGATGGAGTCCAGTACCAGGTGATCTGGTCACATGCCTCTGTAGTGTCATAGCAGCCATGACTCGGAGGCTATTTGTAGCATCCTCAGGAAAGCACCGCAGGAAGGCTCCCCGGTGGGAGATTAGCTTCTTCTAAGACAGGGGTTCTCAAACTGGGGATCGGGACCGCTTAGGGGGTCACGAGGTTATTACATGGGGGGTCACGAGCTCTGAGCTTCCACCCCAAACTCTGATTTGCATCCAGCATTTACAATGGTGTAAAATATATAAAAAAGTGTTTTTAATTTATAAGGGGTGGGTCGCACTCAGAGGCTTGCTATTTGAAAGGGATCACCAGGACAAAAGTATGAGAACCACTGTTCTAATACCTATTGTTCTCCCCAATGGTCCATTGACTTGAATGGACCCTTCCCAGTCAGTCATTTAGCCTGAGAACCTTTAGCCTAGTGCCTGTTGCCCAGGATAACCATGAAATACAAATTCACAGTCAATATTCCTAACTTCAGATACAAAAATGATACATGCACACAAGTAGGATAATCATATTCAGTAAATCATAACCTTTTTGATGATATCTTACATGACCTATCTTGCATAAAATACATCATAATGATGCCATACTCATATCATAATAATATTACTATAAAGAATATGGGGTGTACTGTCACACATACCTGAAATGTACATAATATATACATTGAATTATAATGTGGCATACATATATTAAACCATTTTGCTGGATATGAGGATAATTCCATGAATGACGGTGCCTATATCATGACCTGATGAAGTAAAGAACTTAAGCATGTGCTTAAATCCCATTGATTTGGACTTAAGCACATGCTTAAAGTCAAGAATATGCTTAAATACTTTGCAGAATTGTGGCCTAAATTAGTCAACTCAATATTTTGGCATTAGATTTATATTTCTTTGAGAAAAGGAAAAAATACAATTATATTTGTGATTCAATACTATATACAGTCCTCTTTAGCCCATTCCCTGGTGCTGAGGCAGGACCAAGTATATCAACACCATCCCTAAGAGGTGTTGGTCTAACCCGTTCTTATGAACCTTCAGTGATAGAGATTTCACAACCTCCCTTGGTAACCTATTTCAATATTTAACTATCCTTAAAATTATTTTTCTTAATATCTATCCTAAATCTCCCTTGTTTCAAAGGAAGACAATTACTTCTTGTCCTACTTACAGGGGATGTGGAGAACAACTCATCACTGTCATTCATCAAGCTCTATATTTTTATAGGCAAAAAGTCCTTGTCCTATGGAGCTTAAAACCCAAATAATCATTAGGATACTATCACTGTAATCACATCCCATAGAGAAACAGCTATTATCCCTTTTAATTACAAAATAGTGTTTAATCCCATCTAAAATATCCTGATAACCGAGAATTGTTATACTGGAAGTCCAGCAGAGGTTTAGTAGAACTGAAGTTTGTTCCTTGTTAATATTGGTATTCAGCCAACATGCTGCCAATAAAAAGTGGTACTAATGCTGCGCTACATAGACTGCAAAATTAGATTGTATTGTCTTCATAACAGTTGTACAGCAATTACAATATCTGACAACACCATTGAATTAGTTAATTAATTTAGAAGATCATGTCATTCCCTTTGATTCTCCACTAGATATCCCCCTTGTATATATTGGTCTTGTAAGAAGAGATGTAAAAAATGGCCTTTCTCTGAAAGGAACCAAATTATTAAAAGGTACTGCTTTTTTTTATTAATGGGAATAAACTTTAAGATTGCAAGAGTCTCTCCCCTTTGTTAGATAGAAAAAAATTAATTCCAATCCCCCCCCCACCCCATACCTACCAAATGTCCCTGTCCCCATCTCTGCTGGTGAATACTATATAAGCAGATAAAAGAAACACAGTTGGCCAAGACCAATAGCAACATCAAATAGGCACAGGAAATTGGAAACCTTGGCCATGTGTCTTTAGTTTCTGTTCATCCTATTTTGGAAAGTGGTTTTCTTCCGCCAGAGAATTCACTAGAGCTCAATGCTAAGCGCTAACCAACATAGAAAGACAAAAGAAGAAGAAATGGCAAACCAAAAGACATAAAAGGGTAAAGAGAAAAATATAGGACAAATCATAAGCATAAGGGATTCTTCTTGTAGATCCACAAATGGAAACCCAATGAAGTTTTGAAGCCACAGGTCCTTTACTGAGGCTAGATTAATCACTGCGTTCAGGCAAGTCTAGCTATTATATTGCAACCAAAGTGTGTTTGTAAAGCTAAATAGATAGCAAATTTAGCTGTGTATCCCCTGAACTAGAGGTGCCAAATGCTACCCTAGGTTACACCTTTGCAATCCCACTGAAATCAACAGGCTCGTTCAGGGAAAATCCCTATTTCTTACTGAGAACAAGCCATCTTTTTACAGTATTCCTGAATTTGCATGTGTCTAAAGGATCTGCAGCTGCAATGCACAGAATTATGTAGCTATCTATTTATCATATGCTATTTCACATCTAATCAATCTATGCTAAATAGATTTGTATCGTAGTATTATAGAAGTATAGGACTGATAAGTATTTAGGAGTAATGAGTATGTATTAGGTATTAGTAAAGCATGGCTAAAACGCAAGGCCTTCAGGCTGAGTCCTGTAAGATTTTAACTTAGCCAGACTAGGACATAGTTTTAAGAATGCTTGACATGAGTGGGTGACCTAGGAATAATCCTATGACAGGAAAGTCACAAGATTACTGCATACAATGTTCCGATAGGTACGGTTACAGAAAAATGGATTGCATAAACCACAATGTATTGTCCAAAACTACGAGACAACTGATTGTAATAGCTTTGAATGTCTGTTTGACTAAAGGGTACATGTCATGCGTAAATTCTGATGAGAATAAGAGGAACTAAGAACAATCTCTGAAAAACAGGGCACTCCAAATTTCATGGGGTGTGGAAGTACAGATAAGGAAAAGAGGGTTGATACTTTCATGCATTCTAAGGTGTTAGGTGTAGTGATGATATCAATGTAAAAGGGGGCTCCCTGGTTGAGTAAAAGTAGGAAAACCCAAGGGACAACCCCACAGGAAATACCAGCAGTAACCATCCCTCTAGTGATGATCGTCTATTGAGAGGTCCATCGAACCCTAGAATAACATTGAGGATGTGAGCATGACTACAGTTATAATTATTGCATAGGTTTTTATAGGATTTCTATATGCATAGATAATTGTAACTTGATTTATTGCATTAATAAAACTGATAGTACAGATAACACTTTGTACTTGTGATTGTGTCTGTGGTCATTATCCATTGACTTCATGTGTTTCTAAAGCCTCCAAATTTAAAAAAAGCATCAGAGACAACTTCACGCTGTTGAGCTTGAAACTGTAGCAACTGGAGCTGAACCCATGGTGGTCTATTGCAACATCACTAGCTTCACTTTAAATGAAATAAAAAGCTACAATTGCTGAGGATGGGTTAGGTGAGCTACAAATGTCAATTCAAAACTGCATATTCCAGTTTAAATTTCTGATTCATTTTAAATTGACATTTTATCTTCAAAAGTCATCTAAGAGGAAATGTTGATACAAAATGCATTTTTGGAACATTTTGTTCCTTGAAAAATATCATTATTTTGACTTTTTGTCCTAATTTTTGATAAAATAAAGATTCACCTCCAATTAAAATACTGTTAATAGTAGATACTGGACTGATGTTAGAGTAATTGTTTTGTGTTTCTGTTTTGAAAATTAAGATGTTTTGCAAAGATGAGTAAAATCACAATAATAAATAATAATAATAATAAATGAATGAGTGATATTAATTTTTTTAAAAGGCAGAAAATTCAGCAGGTAAAAATAAAGTAACATTTAAATCAGTGTAAGCTATTTAAAAAGAATATGGCTTCTGTTATTTTATTCTAATCCAATATTTTATGACAATTCAAATGGAAATATCAAATGTACAACCCCTTGAAAATGTTGCAAAATGGGAACTCTAACTGACTTTTGCTGTAGTGATATTATTTTATGGCACTATTAAATTTAGGGAAAAATTCTCTTATACATCCTGATTTTGAGAGTAACCTAAATTCTATGTAAAAATTTACTCTGGACTGAATTTGCATAGGAAATTGCAATCTAGGACAAATGTTTATACCTCAACATATGAAATATAAGCCTGCTATACAATGATAAATGTTACTTTCAGGTTTTTGGTGATCTGGAGATTCACATATAATACATACAAAAAGAAAAATCTTCTTACTTTTCAAAATGTACACTTTGAGAGTGAAATTCACGCCATTCACATAAAACCAAATGATACATTGACCATGCCCCACAGAATCTTATTCACTTTTGAGGCTGCATTGGCAGTCCTCAGCAGTAATGAGACTGTGGGTGCTATATCCTCTTTCTTAGTGGACTTTCCACCATTAGCCATCCTGTGTCCTAAATTATATCAGCCAAAACCATGATAACCTTGAGGGTGGAGGGGAGGTGGCAGAATTAAATGCTCTATTTTCAGTAAATACCAAAAAAAGAACAGGAGTACTTGTGGCACCTTAGAGACTAACAAATTTATTAGAGCATAAGCTTTTGTGGACTACAGCCCACTTCTTCGGATGCATACAGAGTGGAATAAATATTGAGGAGATATATATACACACATACAGAGAGCATAAACAGGTGGGAGTTGTCTTACCAACTCTGAGAGGCCAATTAAGTAAGAGAAAAAAAACTTTTGAAGTGATAATCAAGATAGCCCAGTACAGATAGTTTGATAAGTGTGAGAATACTTACAAGGGGAGATAGATTCAATGTTTGTAATGGCTCAGCCATTCCCAATCCTTATTCAATCCTGAGTTGATTTTGTCTAGTTTGCATATCAATTCCAGCTCAGCAGTCTCTCCTTGGAGTCTGTTTTTGAAGTTTTTCTGTTGTAATATAGCCACCCGCAGGTCTGTCATTGAATGACCAGACAGGTTAAAGTGTTCTCCCACTGGTTTTTGAGTATTATGATTCCTGATGTCAGATTTGTGTGCATTAATTCTTTTGCGTAGAGACTGTCCGGTTTGGCCAATGTACATGGCAGAGGGGCATTGCTGGCACATGATGGCATATATCACATTGGTAGATGTGCAGGTGAACGAGCCCCTGATGGTATGGCTGATGTGATTAGGTCCTATGATGACGTCGCTTGAATAGATATGTGGACAGAGTTGGCATCAGGCTTTGTTACAAGGATAGGTTCCTGGGTCAGTGGTTTTGTTCAGTGATGTGTGGTTGCTGGTGAGTATTTGCTTTAGGTTGGGGGGTTGTCAGTAAGCGAGGACAAGTCTGTCTCCCAACATCTGTGAGAGTAAAGGATCATCTTTCAGGATAGGTTGTAGATCTCTGATGGAGAGGTTTTAGTTGGGGGCTTAAGGTGACAGCTAGTGGTGTTCTGTTATTTTCTTTGTTGGCCCTGTCTTGTAGGAGGTGACTTCTGGGTACTCGTCTGGCTCTGTCAATCTGTTTTTTCACTTCAGCAGGTGAGTATTGTAGTTTTAAGAATGCTTGATAGAGATCTTGTAGGTGCTTGTCTCTATCCGAGGGATTGGAGCAAATGCGGTTGTATCTTAGAGCTTGGCTGTAGACAATGGATCTTGTGGTGTGTCCTGGATGGAAGCTGGAGGCATGTAGGTAAGTGTAGTGGTCAGTAGGTTTCCGGTATAGGGTGGTATTTATGTGACCATCGCTTATTAGCACAGTAGTGTCCAGGATATGGACCGCTTGTGTGGATTGATCTAGGCTGAGGTTGATGGTGGGATGGAAATTATTGAAATCATGGTGAAATTCCTCAAGGGCTTCTTTTCCATGGGTCCAGATGATGATGTCATCAA
Source organism: Malaclemys terrapin pileata (assembly GCF_027887155.1). Taxonomy (NCBI): domain Eukaryota; kingdom Metazoa; phylum Chordata; order Testudines; family Emydidae; genus Malaclemys; species Malaclemys terrapin. The sequence goes on along the minus strand of NC_071509.1, from coordinate 38,513,931 downwards.
TGTAGCGCAAGCAGAGTAGGGGCGTTAGGGGACGAGAGCTAAGGAAGCGTCGTTCTAAGTCAGCCATAAAAATGTTGGCATATTGTGGGGCCATGCGGGTACCCATAGCCGTGCCGCTGACTTGAAGGTATATATTGTCCCCAAATGTGAAATAGTTGTGGGTGAGGACAAAGTCACAAAGTTCAGCCACCAGGTTAGCTGTGACATTATCGGGGATACTGTTTCTGATAGCTTGTAGTCCATCTTTGTGTGGAATATTGGTGTAGAGGGCTTCTACGTCCATAGTGGCCAGGATGGTGTTTTCTGGAAGATCACCGATGGATTGTAGTTTCCTCAGGAAGTCAGTGGTGTCTTGAAGATAGCTGGGAGTGCTGGTAGCGTAGGGTCTGAGGAGAGAGTCCACATAACCAGACAAGCCTTACTCAGTTCAGTCAGTGTCTCATATCTTTGCATGCTCACTGGTAATGTGTATTTGCGTTTAGCTGCTCTACTTTTAGACTTCACAATACATGTAATTGAGATATCCCAGGATATCCTTCCTTCCCCTGGATCAGACCAGGACTTTAAGACTACTGGTGATTTTATTGCACAAGTTTAATCTCTTTTAGCATTTGCATAGTATGATAGTTTTAGGTTGTTTTAATTTTCTTTCGTTTGTTTCAGGTTTAAGGAAATTCATTTTTTCAGGAGTGTACTTTTTATGTACACAGTTCATAATATTTTATATGAACAGTTCTGTGCTAATTAATCTTAAAGTTAGATATACTTGTACTAGTCAAAAGTTCCATAGAGAGTTCCATTCTCACCAAAGGTAACAGAATGTCCTGTAACAAAACTTAATAATAATATCGCCTAGCTCTGATCATCCATATCATATCATTGAACACCTAGCATTTTTCATCCATAGATTGCAAAGTGCTTTACAAAAGAGATCAATAACATTACACGGGGGGGAGGAGGGAAAAGAGACTTGCCCAAGGTCATCCAGTAAAGCACTGGCAGAGCCCAGGTTTCATGAATCCCTGTCCAGTGCCCTATCTACTGGGCCAACTGCCTCTCCTAGGACATGATCTTAAGTCATGTTCCCAAGTCTCTCGCATTAAAATTCAATTTAAAGAATAAATTGGCTCATGAAGAAAAATTCAGATCTGGATCTGCATTGAGATCCCAGTTCCTCTAACATTCAGGATGTTTGGATTCAGAGTTTTGGTTTGGTCTCATTATAATCAAAAAGTGGAGACCCTCCATTGGAGGCTGTCATAAGAAGTGCATATTTTCATAGAGAATAATCCTTTCCTTTGTCTAAAATGGTTATATTTACTTTAGGTCCTGCAATATGCAAATCCTCTAGTTTTTCATTAAAAGGGAGAACAAAACAGCTTGGATAAGCAAAGCACATTTCAAAAGACTTTACAGTTTATTTGTTGCTTTATTTATTGCCTGATCTTGCCATTCTGGGTCTAAAAAACTCCCATTGACTGCATGCAGGCTTTTGCCTCAAGAAAAATGAAAAGATGTAATATGTAGCAGCACTGAATAAATTTGTAAAATGTTCCAGAGCTGCCAATAAAACAGCTACAGTATGTGAGAATGAAAGACAATCAAAGGTAATGTGCAAGGATGAAGAAGTCATAAACATGCTAATAATTTAACTTGCTATATATTATTCCTCTCAATTACCCTCAGATCTGTATTTACTCTTCACATTTGTTAGCAGACACAAAAAACAAAATGGTGAAACTTTCTTTTTGTAATTTGAAATAGGGCCCTTAACAAAAGAATAATCAAACTATCTAGGGAACACTTCACTCACCAGTGAAATACAGCACCATTGGGTGTGAAATTGTTTGGAGCAACATTACACAGCACTTTAGGGAAGGTAGCAAAGAAAATAATATCCCGGTGTAACTATGAGGGGATGTAAATGAAAAGCTGGGAAATGGAGTTCAAGAGCCATGTTAATTCTCTGTCTCTCGGGTTCAGGCTCAGGATAACTCTGCTGTTTTAGCTTAGGGTGACTATATTTCCCTATGCTGAATATGGGACATCTGGTAAAAATACTCATATTCAAGTGAGTTCAGTGGCAATCAGTCAGAACTATGCAGTGCAAACATTCAAGTTGACTGAGACCCTGTTAAAAAGAAATCCTGCATAGTTGGATTCTTTTTATTTACCTTCTTATCTTTAAGGCTTTAGGGTTCACACGGGGAGGGGTGACACACACACAATCCTGTACAACTCTCTCACACAGGGGAGGTGACCGTCCAACCCTCCCCTCCCTGCCTGGTGCTCTCCACCCTCCTTGCTTGGCTGGGCCCTCGGGACGGACCTGCCTCTCCTGGTACCTGCAACTCGTCTTCCCGAGGCAACACGTGTTCCCATCCCCAGATTTTTGCCAGAGTTCACACCAGAACATGGCCAGCAGCAGCCTTTCAGCACTGTGCAGGAGGGATGGGATGGGAGCTGCTTCCAGCTGCGGGGCAGGAGAGGGGAAGGGATGACCTGGCCCATGTCTTTGCAGAACTCATCTCTTCCCACCCCACCCCCCTGCTCCCTTGTGGCTGGAAGCAACTCATCTCTTCCTGCCCGCGCAGTGTTGAAAGGCAGCTAACACCTTCAGGCTTCTGCTCATCACCGACATAACCCAGTCATCTCCTAACCCCTGGCTATAGTGCGGGCAGGAAGGGGTTAAGTCCTAAGGATACATTGTGCACCAGGGCCCAGGGAATCTGACTGCAGGGACTTCAGCAAACCCATCCAGAGAGGTGGCTCAGCAGGGGAGGATGCCTATGGGATGGAGGAGGTGAAGAGGGTGCTAAGCCACTGCCCAGAGGGCTGCCGTGGAGCCTGTAGGGTTGGGGCATGAACAGGCTGGAAATCACTCCCCTCCCCTCCCCAGCCACTCCAGAGCTTAGCTGAGGGATGGAGAGGCTTCCCCATTCCAGCGCTGTTGGGGGGGGGAGAGTGAGGGGTTGGCACATGCAGGGCTTGGCTCCTCCTGGCCATCGCCCTGGGCCGTAGGGTGTTGGGCTTTCCTGGGGCACTGGCCCAGCCAGACGCAGTGGGGGAAGGAAGGAACCAGCCAGCCAGGCTGTTGGTGAGCTGAGCACTTCAACCAGGGGCTGGTTCTCTGCACCATGCTGGGATCAGGACGCACCATGCTCGGTGGGGGGGGGAGCGGTGAAGATATGGAGGAGCAGTGGGATGCTGGTGGGGAATAAAGAGGCAAAGCTGAGAGAGGATTGTGAGAGGGGGATCATTTAAAAAGCTGATGGGTGGGCAGCAGAAGCGACATGTAACCGGCCGCCGCCTGGCACCTACCCGCACTCACCAGCCCCCGCAGCTCGCATCCAGTGCTGTCCGGAAACGAGACGGGGCTGGGGCCCTGCTGGCCGAGAGCCGGCATGCAGCAGGGGCTGCCCTGACAGACCAGTAGGGGGAGTGGCCAGTCCCGCCTGCTGCATCTTCACCCCGCCACCAGCCTTGCACACCCACCTCCACTGTCGGTCACTGGACCACGCCACTCACTGCTGGTGGGCGGGCAGCTGGTGAGCAGGAATCTGGCCAGCAGCAGGACCTGTCAATAATGGTGGGGGAGAGACAGAAAATATGGGACAATTTGCTCATTTTTAAGAAAAAGTCAGGACACCTGTAGGAGGGCTTAAATACGGGAATGTCCCTTTAAAAACAGGATGTCTGGTCAAGCCTAGTTTAGCTTGATATTAGCCACAAACAAAAGCTATGTAAACTGAGGTAAACCCACATTGCTTTGCCTACAGACATGTTTACTACTGTTATCTAGGCTAGATGTCTGGTCTTGAACATGTTCTAGTAAATGTATACCGAGGGAATTCATAACTTCACATATAATGTAAGCACATGCATTTTACAAAGATATTAATAATCACTGTGTTATTAGCATTCATATGATCCCTCACAAGGCATATTTTGTACAAATATTATGGCAGTAGTGAGTAGGGTATCAATATAGGGTTGCCTAGGGTCACAGGGATCTTTAATGAGTATAGGCAAGACTTTGTTTTTACTTCTTAGCTAGAATATGGCATTCCCAGCAGCACAGTGACCCATATCACTGTTCTGGGAAACCAGTTCAGAATTTGCTCACAGGCAAGAATTTCAACTTCTGAACCAGTAGCACTTGTTCTTGCAGCATCTTGTCACTTCCGTTTTTATATCCTGGGTAGATACAGATCTGCCCTGACCCTACTTAGTTTGTGAGATCTGAGGTAAACACAGCTGGAGTTTGCAATCTGTTCTCCCCTTATTGCATACATGTAGATACCATTAATATAATATCAATTTACGTGCACTCGGAAAGTGGAGAATAGACCCTTTCTATTTCATGCTCAAGTAATAGTATTATGGATTGATTTCTCTGCTGAAACATTTATGGAGAAAATCCACATTACTTACTATTAATGAGCACCATTTTAGTTACTTGCTTTTGCAGGTTCTGATTAATGTCAAACAAATTGAATTACTGTGTGAAAATGGTTTTGCTTAAAACAAAATTAAGAATCCACACATAGTATAAAAATAGTGAAATTTCATTTAACTTCTTAACATTAATCTAACTGGTGAACTACACTATTGATAAGATTTTTCTCATATCTACCAATGCCCGCCAATTATACAGCTTGCTTGGTTTCCCGCAATTCTCTTGCATGCTCAATAAAAATTGATATGACTGGAAGTATATGAAATCACTACTAACAAAGCTGAAAGGAAAAAAAATGTTAATTTAACATATCCTTCAGCAGCCTGTCATAAGCAAATTAAAGAAAACCTTAATGTAAAGTACTGTAAAGGAGCACTTGGCAAACATACTCTTCCAGCTTTAGATTAATCAACTCATTTAAACCTTGAAGAATTCAGATATAAAAACTTATTCATATCGAGTGGAATGTGTTTCATTGTCTCCGTTCAGTTCCTTGTGAAGTAAAGAATATGTTGTGAACTGAGTGTTGTATTATGATCTGAGAGCAACCCTGTTTGAAGAGTCCAGAGCAATGTGTATTCCAAAGAACCACTGTGGGCCAAATTCATTGATTTTTTGTGTTGCATGCGGACAGTAAAAATACAAACAAAATCCTGGACCTTGACAGTTAGGACAAGGTCATTAGGTTGAGGGGCTTGTTCTTTGGGTGAGGGGCTTGTAGACTCCCTCTTTCTAAAACTCTTCCAGAGTTATCTCTTCACTGCAGAGATATCCAGGGCTTGTGTTCACCAGGAAATTACAATGGGTTAGAACACAACCTTGAGGAGCCAGGATGCCAGTCATGACTTTGCAGTTCAACATCCTGTCAGCTGGCTGTGAGTAATCCTTACCAGGACCATGTAATTTTCTAGAGAAGATAAGTCCCCAGTGACTCTTCCCTATCTCAGGACAAGATTTGACCACTCTTCCACTGACTGATAGTGCTTTACTCTGGGAGCAAGCCAAGTAGGAAAGAAAGCTAAACAAACAAAGAAATCCCTGGTCACATGTCACACTGCTGACTACACTACACAGGTGAATAGTAATCTCCAAAGTAGGTGGAAGTGCTTTGACTAGCAACTAGAGAAAAGAATATTTTTTCAAATATTATGCCCTGTACAATGGCTATACTCTATGGCAACTGTGATAGGTACTTCCTATTAAATATAAGTAGCTATATATACACAATAAAATTAAATACAATCCTTTGAATTATGCAGTGTTATAACATGTCAGATTGTGTCTTGTTATAAGTGAATAGATCCTAAAATGACACTTCCCAATTCAATTTATTGCAATAAACATGACCCGATGTGGCACAAAACTGCAGAATGTCTGCAATAAAAAAAAATTACTTCTTCAAATGACACACTCAGCATTGTCATCTGATTAGCAAATACTTCATGCTATTCTGTAGGAGATTACTTTTCCTTTAATTACCCATGGGTTCACTATTTGAGGTACCTCATTACTTTCATGTTTCTAACTGCATCAATCACTCCTATTACACCTTTTCAATTACAATGAAAATAATATAAAATTTAATTATTATATTACAAATTAAAATGTGAATAAAACAGTTAATCTTTTCCTAACTCTTTACAACCAACTAGACGGCTAATATGAGGGAATTTTTTTTTCACTAAATAATTCCTTTTATTTAACAATTACAACTTTCCCCCTCTTTTGCAGGGTGGGTGGAAGTGGTGCAGGGAAATTCTCTCTCTTTAATTTTCTAACAATAATATGCTTTCCTGAAACCTGTTTTTGTGTATCCTCTTCTCACCATCACCTGGGAACTAGGTCTCAATTCCCACATGTGGCAGGTTGGCAAAGATGCTGTTTGTGGACTTACCTTAGAAGACTTACATTTTCAGAACTGGTTAATGCTTTTGAATGCCTCAGTGTTTGGGTGCCCAACCTAACATATGTTGAAAGTGCCTGCTTTTGAGAAGGTGGCTGCTCAGTACTTTCTGAAAATCCTCTTTAAGGATATCTCACATTGGGTTTCTGAAAATTGAGGCATCCCAAATAATTTTGAACATATAGGACAAAGGTCATGATCCTCCAGAGAACTACAGGCCAGTCAGCCTCACCTCAGTCCCTGGAAAAATCATGGAGCAGGTCCTCAAGGAATCAATTCTGAAGCACTTAGAGGAGAGGAAAGTGATCAGGAACAGTCAGCATTGATTCACCAAGGGCAAGTCATGCCTGACTAACCTAATTCCCTTCGATGATGAGGTAATTGGCTCTGTGGATGAGGGGAAAGCAGTGGATGTGTTATTCCTTAACTTTAACAAAGCTCCCACAGTATTCTTGCCGGCAAGTTAAAGAAGTATGGGATGGATCAATGTATTATAAGGTGAATAGAAAGTTGGCTAGATCGTCGGGCTCAACGAGTAGTGATCAATGGCTCCATGTCTAGTTGGCAGCCGGTATCAAGCGGAGTGCCCCAAGGATCGGACCTGGGGCCGGTTTTGTTCAATATCTTCATCAATAATCTGGAGGATGACATGGACTGCACCATGAGCAAGTTTGCTTATGTCTCTAAACTGGGAGGAGTGGTAGATACGCTGGAGGGTAGGGATAGGATATAGAGGGACCTAGACAAATTAGAGGATTGGGCCAAAATAAATCTGATGAGGTTCAACCAAGACAAATGCAGAGTCCTGCACTTAGGACGGAAGAATCCCATGCCCTACTACAGACTAGGGACCAAATGTCTAGGCAGCAGTTGAGCAGAAAAGGACCCAGGGGTTACAGTGGATGAGAAGCTGGATATGAATCAACAGTATGCCCTTGTTGCCAAGAAGGCTAACAGCATTTTGGGCTGTATAAGTAGGGGCATTGTCAGCAGATCGAGGGACGTGATAATTCCCCTCTATTCGGCATTGGTGAGGCCTCATCTGGAGTACTGTGTCCAGTTTTGGGCCCCACACTACAAGAAGGATGTAGAAAAATTGGAAAGAGTCCATCGGAGGGCAACAAAAATGATTAGGGAGATGGAGCACATGACTTATGAGGAGGGAGATGGAGCACATGACTTATGAGGAGAGGCTGAGGGAACTGGGATTGTTTAATCTGCAGAAGAGAAGAATGAGGGGGGATTTGATAGCTGCTTTCAACTACCTGAAAGGGGTTCCAAAGAGGATGGATCTAGACTGTTCTTAGTGGTACCAGATGACAGAACAAGGAGTAATGGTCTCAAGTTACAGTGGGGGAGGTTTAGGTTGGATATTAGGAAAAGCTTTTTCACTAGGGGGGTGGTGAAGCACTGGAATGGCTTACCGAGGGAGTTGGTGGAATCTCCTTCCTTAGAGGTTTTTAAGGTCAGGCTTCACAAAGCCCAGGCTGGGGTGATTTAGTTGGGGATTGGTCCTGCTTTGAGCAGGGGATTGGACTAGATGACCTCCTGAGGTCCCTTCCAACCCTGATATTCTATGATTATATGATCCTTCCAGTAACTCCATGCAGATGGAACCCTGCCCCTGGAAGAAGGCTCATTGACTTTAGTTGCAGGATTGAATCCAAAAGCTATATCCCCAGATTCTTCTTTTGCCTGAACAGCCTTCACCATCTTCCACCTTCCTGTTCCTAATCCCCATCACAAAACCATCTCACAATAGGTTATGAAAACAATGATTAGTACAGTGCTTTGAAAAAACTGTCTAGAAATTCAGAAATATTGTCTCCTTTTCTGGTTCATAATTTCCCCCCTTATACACTTATCTCACCCAGTGCTAGTGGAAAATATAAGGGGTGAAATCCTGGTAACTTTGAAGTAAATGGCTAAACTCCCACTGACTTCAATGAGACCAAGATTTTGTCCAAGATGTTTATCACTGCAAATATCACTTTTCTGATCACTGTTAGGAAAACTGGTCTTTTCTTGCCACTGATCTTAAATAACATTTACAAAACAACCAATTTCAGTTCTGTGAGTATATGGTCCATTCATATATGGTTAATTAATATATGAAACTGGAATACCTCCATATTTGCATACATAGCCATTTTCTCTCCTCTCTTCCCCCTCCTTTTTAACCACAGGACATTTTCATTGTTCTTCAGTTTTGCTCTATAGTGGGTTTTTTAGGTTGTTTTTTCTCTCCATCCCATACTTACTGCTACAATTCTTTTTTAAAAGTGTTTTTCCATAATCAAAGCTCAAATCTATAGTCTCAGTCCCAATAACTTTCAGACCCAGATATAACATATAAATATAAAGAAATAACAAAACAAGAAAGACAAAATGTGAAGCAGCACAAGATTTATGATACTGCCAAGAATGAATGATACTGCCAAGAATGACCTTGAGCGGATCACTGCAGACTACGTGGCTCTGGGAAGAAGGATAAAGGAGTTTGAGGCGCAAGTGGTGTTCTCGTCCATCCTCCCTGTGCAAGGAAAAGGCCGGGGTAGAGACCGTCGAATCGTGGAAGTCAACGAATGGCTACGCAGGTGGTGTCGGAGAGAAGGCTTTGGATTCTTCGACCATGGGATGGTGTTCCAAGAAGAAGGAGTGCTAGGCAGAGACGGGCTCCACCTAACGAAGAGAGGGAAGAGCATCTTCGCCAGCAGGCTGGCTAACCTAGTGAGGAGGGCTTTAAACTAGGTTCACCGGGGGAAGGAGACCAAAGCCCTGAGGTAAGTGGGGAAATGGGATCCTGGGAGGAAGCACAAGCAGGAGAGCGCAACAGGGGAGGACTCCTGTCTCATGCTGAGAAAGAGGGACGATCGTTGAGTTATCTTAAGTGCCTATACACAAATGCAAGAAGCCTGGGAAACAAGCAGGGAGAACTGGAAGTCCTGGCACAGTCAGGGAACTATGATGTGATTGGAATAACAGAGACTTGGTGGGATAACTCACATGACTGGAGTACTGGCATGGATGGATATAAACTGTTCAGGAAGGACAGGCAGGGCAGAAAAGGTGGGGGAGTTGCGTTGTATGTAAGAGAGGAGTATGACTGCTCAGAGCTCCGGTATGATACTGCAGAAAAACCTGAGAGTCTCTGGATAAAGTTGAGAAGTGTGAGCAACAAGGGTGATGTCGTGGTTGGAGTCTGCTATAGACCACCAGACCAGGGGGACAAGGTGGACGAGGTTTTCTTCTGGCAACTAGCAGAAGTTGCTAGATCACAGGCCCTGGTTCTCATGGGAGACTTTAATCACCCTGATATCTGCTGGGAGAGCAATACAGCGGTGCACAGGCAATCCAGGAAATTTTTGGAAAGTGTAGGGGACAATTTCCTGGTGCAAGTGCTGGAGGAACCAACTAGGGGCAAAGCTTTTCTTGACCTGCTGCTCACAAACAGGGAAGAACTAGTAGGGGAAGCAAAAGTGGATGGGAACCTGGGAGGCAGTGACCATGAGATGGTCGAGTTCAGGATCCTGACACAAGGAAGAAAGGAGAGCAGCAGAATACGGACCCTGGACTTCAGAAAAGCAGACTTTGACTCCCGCAGGGAACAGATGGGCAGGATCCCCTGGGAGAATAACATGAAGGGCAAAGGGGTCCAGGAGAGCTGGCTGTATTTTAAAGAATCCTTATTGAGGTTGCAGGAACAAACCATCCCGATGTGTAGAAAGAATAGTAAATATGGCAGGCGACCAGCTTGGCTAAACAGTGAAATCCTTGCTGATCTTAAACGCAAAAAAGAGGCTTATAAGGAGTGGAAGATTGGACAAATGACCAGGGAGGAGTATAAAAATATTGCTCAGGCGTGCAGGAGTGAAATCAGGAAGGCCAAATCACACTTGGAGTTGCAGTTAGCAAGAGATGTTAAGAGTAACAAGAAGGGTTTCTTCAGGTATGTTAGCAACAAGAAGAAAATCAAGGAAAGTGTGGGCCCCTTACTGAATGAGGGAGGCAACCTAGTGACCGAGGATGTGGAAAAAGCTAATGTACTCAATGATTTTTTTGCCTCTGTCTTCACGCACAAGGTCAGCTCCCAGATTGCTGCACTGGGCAGTACAGCATGGGGAGAAGGTGGCCAACCCTCTGTGGAGAAAGAAGTGGTTCGGGACTATTTAGAAAAACTGGACGTGCACAAGTCCATGGGGCCGGATGCGCTGCATCCGAGGGTGCTAAAGGAGTTGGCGGGTGAGATTGCAGAGCCATTAGCCATTATTTTTGAAAACTCATGGCGATCGGGGGAGGTCCCAGATGACTGGAAAAAGGCTAATGTAGTGCCCATCTTTAAAAAAGGGAAGAAGGAGGATCCGGGGAACTACAGGCCAGTCAGCCTCACCTCAGTCCCTGGAAAAATCATGGAGCAGGTCCTCAAGGAATCAATTATGAAACATTTAGAGGAGAGGAAAGTGATCAGGAACAGTCAGCATGGATTCACGAAGGGGAAGTCGTGCCTGACTAACCTAATTGCCTTCTATGATGAGATAACTGGCTCTGTGGATGAGGGGAAAGCAGTGGATGTGTTATTTCTTGACTTTAGCAAAGCTTTTGATACTGTCTCCCACAGTATTCTTGCCACCAAGTTAAAGAAGTATGGGCTGGATGAATGGACTGTAAGGTGGATAGAAAGCTGGCTAGATCGTCGGGCTCAACGGGTAGTGATCAATGGCTCCATGTCTAGTTGGCAGCCGGTTTCAAGTGGAGTGCCCCAAGGGTCGGTCCTGGGGCCGGTTTTGTTTAATATCTTTATTAATGATCTGGAGGATGGTGTGGACTGCACTCTCAGCAAGTTTGCAGATGACACTAAACTAGGAGGCGTGGTAGATACACTAGAGGGTAGGGATCGGATACAGAGGGACCTAGACAAATTAGAGGATTGGGCAGAAAAAAACCTGATGAGGTTCAACAAGGACAAGTGCAGAGTCCTGCACTTAGGACGGAAGAATCCCATGCACTGCTACAGACTAGGGACCGAATGGCTAGGTAGCAGTTCTGCTGAAAAGGACCTAGGGGTCACAGTGGACGAGAAGCTGGATATGAGTCAACAGTGTGCTCTTGTTGCCAAGAAGGCTAATGGCATTTTGGGCTGTATAAGTAGGGGCATTGCCAGCAGATCGAGGAACGTGATCGTTCCCCTTTATTCGACATTGGTGAGGCCTCATCTGGAATACTGTGTCCAGTTTTGGTCCCCACACTACAAGAAGGATGTGGAAAAATTGGAAAGAGTCCAGCGGAGGGCAACAAAAATGATTAGGGGTCTGGAGCACATGACTTATGAGGAGAGGCTGAGAGAACTGGGATTGTTTAGTCTCCAGAAGAGAAGAATGAGGGGGGATTTGATAGCAGCCTTCAACTACCTGAAGGGGGGTTCCAAAGAGGATGGAGCTCGGCTGTTCTCAGTGGTGGCAGATGACAGAACAAGGAGCAATGGTCTCAAGTTGCAGTGGGGGAGGTCCAGGTTGGATATCAGGAAAAACTATTTCACTAGGAGGGTGGTGAAACACTGGAATGCGTTACCTAGGGAGGTGGTGGAGTCTCCTTCCTTGGAGGTTTTTAAGGCCCGGCTTGACAAAGCCCTGGCTGGGATGATTTAGCTGGGAATTGGTCCTGCTTTGAGCAGGGGGTTGGACTAGATGACCTCTTGAGGTCCCTTCCAACTCTGATATTCTATGATTCTATGATTCTATGATCTCTCCACCGTAGTATGCTGCAACACAGTCATGTCCATTTGTTCAATCAAAAAGAAGGCTTCTGTCAGTTTAAATTGACCCTTTATACCCCAAGTTCTTTCTTTGTCTCCTGCATTTCTTGAACCCAGCCTTAACCACTGTATGCAAACCACCCCTGGAGCTGGAACTTCTCTGGAACTGTTTACATTCTGGAGGACTACAGTCATTACCCACATCTCCCACTTCAATGATTTTAGTTTCTGGAAGAGCTGTGGTAACCATCCTCCATGAAGCCAAATACAACCTCTAGCCTAGCACAATATATATAACTTTCATAAAGTTAATACAATAGTTCTCAAACATACTGTACATGATTGCAATATCTGTCATGAGAATCATAAGAATTAGATAGCTACATACACCAAACCAAACCTGCCTTTCACTGCAGCAGAACAATAATATTTGTCCCTTTATGATAAATGGTAATATGCAGGCTACTTCAAATAGGCAGTCTAAACAAATGCTTAAAATATCAAGAAGAGGAAGATTTGACAGTTCAAGGGGAAAAGGATTCAGTAAGGTTTTATTGTTCATCTTGTCCTAATATTTTTAAATTTAAAAAAGGAATAAGACTTTTTTACAAAGAACCAAAGGTACAGTACCCTGTAAATGGAATCATCAGAATTACACCAAACCAAATACACTGCTATCCTAAGCGCCTTTCACTGAAGCAGGGCAGTAACATTTGTCCAATTATGATAAAAGATAAGATAGCCCCAGAAGACACTTGAAGGAGAGTCAGCCATCTGGTGCCATTTGACAGCAAAGAATGAGTGGGTTTGCTTTCTGGGCATCTTTAAGAAATACTTGTCAGTTTCAGTTTTGCTACTCCAATAATTAAGACATTCATATAAAAATAACACCAGCATATAGCATCTTTGAGGCACAATGTTTGGTCAGTGAAGCTTTTCATCACCCACAATCTCTAAAAGACCTTATTGACACCTCAGAAAAGATTGACCTTCAGTGCATGGTACATCAAAATATAAGTGAATTGCCCACTTTTTGGGAATGACAACTTGAGCTTTCATCTGTGTTATCATTATGATGTCGGGATGAACCAACCAATCTTAACAAGTTTCCAGTCTCTGTATCAGAGTCACTGTATCTGTTGATTACTCATCCTCAGTGTCACTGTTCCTCCTTTGCTCAGTGCCCAACAATAGAGTTATCCATTGATGTGGACACAGTGTCAAAATTAGGACAGACACATGCATGTAATTAAGTGGCAGGCCACAACTTTTATTAAACTTTAACACAAGGGAGTGGTATTACCCAGCTGTCACCCCTACTCTCCTATACCAGGCACTTAATTGCTTCCAGTGTGGGGGTTACAGGGCTCCTTACTATATAATCCATAACTGGTGCCAGGGTTACAGGACTAACACAGTGTGGATCTCCTCAGCTTAACCCCTGCTCTAGGATTCAGCTCTCTCCAAGTCCTAGTACACTCCTGCCCTTGAGGGGGGACAGAAGGTGCAACAGTGTGGGGACCTCAGCCCGTGAAGACCACAAGGTCTGACCTTGGCCCACAAAGGCCACGAGGTCTCACTCTATCCCATAAGCCCAAGGCCTACCACCGAAATCCCAGTTCTTTTACCTGTGGAGACTGTTCATTTTATTCTCTTATCTGCATGGGAAACTGGCTGCAAGTTGAGATGAATAAAAAATTCCTCCCCAGTACCTCAGTTAGTTATTAAGCACATTTCTGCACTTTGCCCACTGTGATTTGCAAGTGCAGTGAAGAAGGCAAAAAACTCCCTGGTCCTCTGCCAATTTGGCCCATGAGAGAAAAAAATCCTTCCTGACTCCATAAATAGGCAATCAGCTAGACCCACAGCATCTGTCTGGCCAGGTTCCCATTCCTAATATGGGTGGGTAGTGTAGGCTGCTGCAACATAGCTGAAAGAGGTTCCACATGGCAGCCCCTGTGCTGGGCTAAACCCTGGGAGCTGGGGAAAGCTGGTTAATCAGCACCTCTCTTGACCTAGCTGGCCAATGGGTGCCAAAGACTTCCAGGGGGAGCTATCTATTGTCCCTTGGGAAGTGTCTCCCTCACTTGCTGCTGGGATTGTCCCCCTTTCACCTCTGGACCCTCCCCCCCATTGATGTGGGTGGGTGGCATATAGTTTGTTTGGAGTAAAGATAGGAAAACATGGTTTAGAAATGTTTGGACACCTCCAAACACAGCAACGTTGGGAGATCTTTGGTACTTGGCTTCATCAGCCTACCCACTATGGGAGAGTTATTTGATACCCAATAATTACTGAACATTCTAGACAGAAGCTTATGCATAAAGATGAAACAAATGTTATTTACCTTTCAGGTCTGGGATAGTCTTAATTAAAAAAAAATAGTGGTCTTGTGTTGCCTTGGGTATTCTGACAATGTCCTCTTCCCCCTTATCTATTTGTCCTGGATTAACATTGACTCTGCTTAAATTTAAGTATAAGATAAAGATCCTGATTTTTGTGCTATTATCATGTACTATTACTTTGTCAGTTATGACTGCTGACAATTTATAGTTCTGAGTTGCTACAAGGATCTCAAAAGATTTTTGGGGGGATGAAATAAATAAACATTGTGATTCTTGTTGGAACAGCCTACAGTGGAGGTCAAGAAAGAAGTACTTAGAAGTAACTGTTAGTGATTAATGGAAACAATATGTCCTAGACCTAGAGAGAATTACTTACTGTAACTTTTTAATACAGCTATCAGGGCAACAAAACAGAAGAAAACAGCGGGGTCACAATGTCACAATGTGCTTCTGTTTCAGGTTTTCCTACTGGTATCAAAAGTGAGAACTCATACAGCACTGGGGTATGCACCCAATTGAAATTTTCTGCTACAACATTTTCTGCTTCATCTTATTAAGAGTACAAAATTCTGATTGTTTTCATAATTTCTTAGGGCTACCATTTCAAATGTAGTTAGGCCCTAAAGTTGCAGATCAGTACTTTGGTAAATTCCACATAAGCAATGGCACAGGTCAGAAACCAGAATTTTCATTCTGCAGGAAATTCCAACATTCTGAAAATTATTTTCATTCCAAAACAGAATGGAAAGCCAAAATTACACCCCAAGCAAAACTTCTGAAAAACATTAGTTTTGAGCCATCAAAACATTTTGATAATGTCAGAGCATATTGTTCTGATAATGTTGAAACTTTAAAATAAATATAAAATATTTAATATAATATGGATTATATATATACAATCAATATACATGCATATATTATAATCATATTTTAACATAGTAGAAAAATAACATTATATATAAAAAAAATCATTTCAACATTATAGAAATTAAACAAGAAAGCTGAAATTATTCATTTTTTACTTTTTTGGTTGAAAATTTCATCCAGACTGATATGTTCTGATAAAATTATTTGATTTTGATGAAACTGCATTTTCCAATGGAGTTCCATCAAAATATTTTCAACCCGCTTCACTGAGTAGGTTAAGGCCTAACTCCCACTGAAATCAATGGGAGTTTGTTTGGCAGCTACCATGTGTTGATAGATGTTCGGCTGCATGTGTTCTCTCTGTATGCTGTCCCAGCTCTGCTTAAGTAGCTGGCACAGCAGACCTTGAGCGAACTGCCCAATGACCACAAGATCCGTTAAGGTAAAAAGGCACCGTCCAGGTTTAGTATCAACGAATCATGGTACTAGTGTCCCACAGAATCTACCGGACCACTAATACATGTATGCCCATAACAATGGACCAGCTCAGTGAATGGCGAGACTTTCCGTTCCTCCCATGGCCAGACAAAGGCACTCTCTTTCAGGCTTCATTTTAGACATCAGTACAAACAAGTGTCTTTGTCTGGCCTAGAGAGGAACGGAAAGTTTCACCGTTCACTGAGCTGGTTTCTCTGACGTGGTTAGTTACTGCCCCCTGACATGAGTTGTTACCACCCATTACCTTGTACTTGTTGATTCTATCAAATCATCTCTATCCATCATGCTGTCATCCTGATCTCATCTTTAAGAGGGGTCAGTATGTTCTCGTTACCTTTGAGGGATGTGTTTGTACAATACTAGGTACAAACTAGATACATACAAGTATGGTGTATGGTGATACCAACTAGGGCTGGGAGTTCTGCGGAGGCAGCACATTCAGTGCCATTGGAACAGGAGCATCTTAGAACCCCTTTCAGGTTATCTCTATGTTGCCTTGGAAATGGATACAAAGTTGGTTTTGTTTGCCCACTGAGGTATGAATCCCTTGAACAATCCTTGCTGTCCCTTTTGCACAGGGAGTTGCTTTCCCCATCAGTAGAAACAGCACTACATTTATCAAAATGACTAGTCTAGCTAGATCATTATGTTTATCTTAAAAATACATCATCCTTGGGTTCATTAGTCCTTTCCTGAGAGAAATAACTAACAGCTACAGGATCAGATCCATGGGATTTCTATCTGCACAAAGTTTTGCAAATATATGTAAAGGGCAAGTGAATCAGCAGATATATGGTCACTTTACACACAACACATCTAGGAGGAGAAGAGAGTAAGGACACTGTAAAGCCCTCATTATGTCTCATTAGCTGGCAAACAAAATGTAACACTCTACTGTATATAGCCTGCGTTTCAGAAGGATGTGAGTGATTTAAAAGACCAGTATACCAGGAAATGTGTTTATCATGATATTTTTACCTGGTCTCTTACCATTCCAGTAAACAAACAAATGCTCTCAAATGAGCTTTAGCTAGTGGTAATCAAAAAGGACAGAGTTGATAACTTTTATCAGATTCAGGAGATGCCTCAAGGAGAACATGCCCAGCCTGTCAACTTCTCTGATTTTTCCCAATCGCATCAGAAGAGTGGAAATGAGAGGCAGTTGTTTTGTCCTGCTATAGCTGGAACATGATGAGTACCTATGCTAGTTAGTGTATTTTCTATGGCTCAGACAAAGACACCTCTTGTGTGACCTTCTATTTAAGGTCAGGAACAGAAACGTTTGTAGTGCAGGCCCACAAAAGAGAGTTTCATAAGTAAACCCCAGTTCTCTGGTCAGTTCAATATTATAAACATATAGCATCTGGATAATGCTAAATAAAAGTCTAGAGGCAAATTAGATAAAACAACTGAGACTGTTAAGAGCTGAACTGCACAAAACCTTTCCACAGAGCCAATAACCCCCAAACTATCTGGAAGGTTAGCATGTCATGAAATAACCAATGAAAGAGCAAGTTAGGCCCATTACATTTTCAGAACAACCTCTCACTGGGTGATTTACCCTGAGGGCATCATACTGTTACTAGCAGCTTCGATGAAAACTGTCTTTCCCAGATTAATCTTTTCACAGGTGTCATATACATCACAAAGCTGGGCAATGAACTTGGAGAGTTTGAATCTTGGGTAGCTGAGAGGGCAAAATATTTCATACAAATTTCTCTTTTAAGTAAGTACTCAGAATTCCCGCACCCCCGACCCCCCCAGGCCTAGCAATTCCCTAGCCCATAAGAAGAGAATAACAAAAGACTTCACATGTGCTCTGTTACAACAGCTTCAAAAATGTTGAACATAGGCTTTATTTATTTCTCATCTTGCAATTTCTAAAATGATTTGCCAGTGGAATTGATTTGGAAAAGAACTGGATATAATTCTTTTTCACTCTTGAAAAATTAAACAATACACTAAAACAGTTCCATCCTTTGATAATCCCTGAGATAGTCTTTGATCTTTGATTTAGTTATCCTCTGTTCTTTGGCATACCGGTACATTTTCAAAAGAAAAATAAAAGAATTTGCTCCCTGCTATTAGTCTGAATCTTCTTCTTCTTCTTGGTAGTCCATCAATCCGATGATGACAAATCTGTGCAAATCATCAGTTGTTGGTCTTATGGTGTGCCCTCTGATGGCTATACAAGCCAATTCTAGAGGTGCACATTTTGCTGCAGATGGTGCGTGGGAAGTTCGCCGTCAGTGGATTGTGCGCTGCTGATGCTCTGTGATGTCATTTGCGTGCCTCTTGTAGATGCCGGCAGCGGTCTTCCTCAAAGGCGATGCAGGTATTTCTGACTGTTGCACGCCACCGTGTTCTGTCACTGGCGGTGTCCTCAGGGTCCCTAGGTTTGATACTACTGTACTGCAGATTGGCTTTGATGGTGTCCTTGTAACGTTTCCGTGGGCGACCTAAACGCCGGATGCCCTGGGAGAGCTCACCATACAGAAGCTGGCATGGGATTCTGTTGGCATCCATACAGCTGACATGACCAGTCCAATGTAGCTGTGACTTCATGATCATCATTTCGATGCATGTCATCTGGGCTCTCTCAAGGACCTTGAGATTGGGCACTTTGTCTTGCCAGCGTATCTTCATGATGTTACGGAGGCAGCACATGTGAAATGCTTCGAGCTGCTTGATGTGACGCCTCTATAGTGTCCATGTTTTGCACCCATACAAAAGAAATGAAAGAACAACAGCTCTGTACACAAGCAGTTTTGTTGACATCTGGATGTTATGGTGATTTAAAACTTTGACATGCTGTGACAATGCGGTTCTGGCGGAACCCAACTAAGAGTGCCAACTCAGGACAAATTGCTCAAACAGGGCAGTTACAGCCCAAGGCTGGGGTTTTTTCCACCTCTAAGGCAAACCAAAACAGCCAGACTAGGAGGACTTCGATCTCACCCCACTGGGTAACCGCAAGTCTCACAAGCAATCTCCTTAGACACTCCAGTTTCCCAGTATTACCACCAGTGCCACTCGTAATGGGGACAAATGGTTATGAAAACCAATACCCCAGTAAAAGAAAAAGGTTCTCCTGATCCCAAAGGACCAAGCCCCAGACCCAGGTCAATATACAAATCAGATCTTACCCACAAATCACGCTGTTGCCAATCCTTTAGAATCTAAAATCTAAAGGTTTATTCATAAAAGGAAAAAGATAGAGATGAGCGTTAGAATTGATTAAATGGGATCAATTACATACAGTAATGGCAAAGTTCTTGGTTCAGGCTTGCAGCAGCGATAGAATAAACTGCAGGTTCAAATCAAGTCTCTGGAATACATCCCCCGCTGGGATGGGTCCTCAGTCCTTTGTTCAAAGCTTCAGCTTGTAGCAAAGTTCCTCCAGAGGTATGAAGCAGGATTGAAGACAAGATGGAGATGAGGCATCAGACTTATATAGTCTTTTCCAGGTGTAAGAACACCTCTTTGTTCTTACTGTGGAAAATTACAGCAAAATGGAGTCTGGAGTCACATGGGCAAGTTCCTGCATACTTTGCTGAGTCTCAAGGCATATTTGCCTTCTCTCAATGGGTCCATTGTATAGCTGATGGTCCTTAATGGGCCATCAAGCAGGCTAGGCAGAGCTAATACCAGTTTGTCTGGGATGTCACCCAGCAGCATAGCATAAGTTTGCCATACAGACAGTATAGAGCCAATATTCATAACTTCAACTACAAAATTGATACACACATATAGACAGCATAATCATAACCAGTAAACCATAACCTTGTCTTAGACACCCCATTTGACCCCCTTTATTCAAGATTTGCGTGCCACTACAGGACCTTGGTTGCAACAATGATCTATATGGTCCCAGATTATATCAATAACGTCACACATGCAGACAGCCAAGTGCCTGGCTTGCTTTGGATATTCATGCATTGATCTCATTATCCAGTGATCCATCACTGGATATGACACTACCCAGATATTTAAAGTTCTCCACTACTTTCAGCTGAGTGCCATCAATGGAGATACTCGGGACAGAAGCATTTGATCCAGGTGCAGGTTGATGGAAAACTTCTGTCTTTCTGAGGCTGATAGTTAGTCCGAAAAGTTGCGAGGCCACAGCAAACTTGTTGACAATGTGCTGAAGATCATTTTCAGTGTGAGCCATGAGGGCACAGTCGTCAGCAAAGAGTGCCTCAAGAAGGAGTTTCTGCACTGTCTTAGTCTTTGCATTCAGGCAATGGAGGTCAAAAAGTGAACCATCGTGCCGGTATTTCAAGTATATACCTTGGTCCAGATCTTTCACTGCATGGTTAAGGACACATGCAAAGAACAGGTTAAATAGGACAGGAGCGAGAACACATCCTTGTTTCATGCCGTTGGTGATGTTAAAGGGGGCTAATGTGGCTCCATCAGACAATACTTCGCCTGTCATGCTGTCATAAAAAAGGCGTATAATCTGGAAAAATTTTCTTGGGCAGCCAAGTCGTGTTAGAATGGTCCAAAGGGCTTCCCTGTTGACGGTATCAAATGCCTTTGTCAGATCTAAGAAGACAGCATACAGGTGCGTGTTCTGTTCAATGCACTTCTCTTGTATTTGTCTGACAACAAACACCATGTCGACTGTGCTCTGGCCAGGTCGAAAACCACATTGACTTGCAGGTAGATTTGCCTCGGAAATACTGGCTATTAGGCGGTTCAAGAGGATGCGGGCGATGATCTTCCCTCCAACAGAGAGGAGGGATATTCCTCTATAATTTCCACATTCTGCTTTGATGCCTTTGTTCTTGAAGAGAGAGACAATAGTAGCATCACGAAGGTCCTGTGGTATGTTTTCATCCTCCCAGATGTTGATGATCACGCTGTGGAACGCTGCTAGTGCTGCTGGACCTGCTGCTTTATATATCTCTGCTGGTATCCCATCTTTTCCAGGAGCTTTCTCTGAACTCATCTAACAGCTATCTTAATCTCATCTATAGTGGGCAGAAAGTCAAAATCTGTCAGAGCAGGTTGTTGTGGAATTTCATTAAGGACATTATTATTCATGGTTGATGGTCTATTGAGAAGGTTGCTAAAGTATTCTCGCCATCTTTCGTTGATGACTTCTTTATCTTTAATCAGCGTTGTGTTGTCTAATGAGAGCAATGGGGTGGTCCTTGGTTTAAAGTGTCCATAGACAGTCTTAATAGCACTGAAGAACATTGTTAAGTTGTAGGTCTCAGCATAGTGCTCCATTTCTTTGGCTTTGCTCTCCCACCAGTTGTCTTGTATCTGACAGAGGTCTTTCTGTGTTTTGCTCTGAAGGTACTTGAAATGGTCCAGTTTAGAGACTGAGGAGGGGTCATTCTGCCATTTGATAAAGGCTTTTCTCTTTACTTCCAGTGCTGAGCATATTTCTTCTTGATTCTCGTCAAACGAATCCTGATGTGTTCTTTTCTTTGGTCCAAGAGATGTTATTGCTGTGCCAGTCACTATCTGCTTGAACTGGTCCCACTTTTCGGTTACAGTACCGATCAGTTGTCTGTGGGATGTCAATTTGTCATCAAGACTCTTCTGGAATTTGTTGAAACATTGAGCATCCTTCAGTTTGGCTATATTGAAAGCAGGTCACACATGCTTAGGGCGTTTGTGCCGAGAAGGAACGATGTAGAGTTGAAGAGACGTCCTGACTAATCTGTGATCTATCCCGCACTCTGCGCCTCATATTACTCTGGTAATCAGTATGTCTCGGATGTCTCGCCTTCTAACAATCTATCAGATGCCACTGTTTGGACCTAGGGTGCATCCACATCGTTTTGTATTTGGCCGCTTGTCGGAACAGAGTGTTGGTAATGGTCAGGTCATTTTCAGAACAAAGACTCAAAAGAAGTAATCCATTACTGTTCATTTTGCCTACACCATGTGGCCCGATTACTCCTTTCCAGTTCTTGCTGTCAGCCCCGACTCGGGCATTGAAATCTCCAAGTAGGAGTAGTTTATCTGTTACAGGTGTGGCCTTGATCAGTCTGTCGAGGTCTTCATAGAATTGTTCCTTTGAGTTGTCAGAGCATGTTAAAGTGGGTTCATATGCACTGATGATGGTGACATGATGTTTGGCATTTAGGGGGAAGCGTAGCTTCAGCAATCTTTCATTGATACCCACTGGAAGATCTGGGAGTTGATGCATCCATAAGGTTTTTATTGCCAGACCAACTCCGTGTATTCTGTCCTCTGTATCAGTCTTACCCTTCCAGAAGAAGGCGTAACCACCTCCTGGTTCACTCAAGAAACCTTCCCCAAGCAATCTTGTTTCACTTAATGCCGTTATATCGATGTCTGGGATGCTGCCGGGCAACTCTGCTGCCCCAAGTACAGAGCTGGACAACCACCTATCCACAGGCCGCCTGCGTGCAGGATTGGGATTACGACTCCCAGTGGTAACCTCCACCTGTCACTTTGCCCCTCCCCCATCGCCGCAGGACTTGGGTAGTATGATGATGATGTTTGGTGATTTGCACAGGAGCTGTGTGTGAAAGCTTTTTAAGTGGTAGAGCCGTTGCATGGGACCCATCCCACTCTCTAAAAGCGGCCACCCAGCCAGGCAGCGGCACAGCTGCGAGCAGCGGCACCAGAGGCAGCAAACAGGGCGGCTAACAGGGGAGTTTGAGAGGGAGTTTGCAGGGGGAGGTAAGGGGGGAGGCAGGAGGGCACGGTGTGGAGTGTGCTCTGAGTCCACAGGTGCTGTGGGCAGAGATTGCAGCAGCCATGACCCAAGCAGCAGCAGCAGAGAGAATGCAGATGACTGCATGTGGAAGCTGCGGTATGTATATGGTCCTAGCAGGGGAGCTGGAACACAGGTATGTGTGTATGAAGTGTCGCCTGATAGTGTTACTGGAGGAAAAGATTAAGGGGCTGGAGATGCAGGTAGATACCCTGGTGGAGTTTAGGCGGGGGTTTGAGCAACTGATGGAGGACAGGCAAGGGGGGGCTGAAGGAGATTGCCCTGTGGTGCAGGTAGAGGCAGAGGTAGAGGATGGTGAGAGGGGAATGGAAGGGGGAGAACATGGGAGGTGGAAGCATGTGACTGTGAGAAGCAGGCCAAGGAAAAGGAGGGCTAGTGAGGGGGAAATAGAACTCAGGAATAGGTTCGAGTGTTTGGATAGCGAGGTGGAGGGGCAGCAGGTGGCGACTGAAGGTGGGAGGGTGAGGAAGAAGAGAAGAGCAGCTAGTCCAAGAGAGAGAGAGGGGAGGAGTTGATGGAGACAGCACCAATTCTGGGCCCCGGGAGGATTCAGGGATGCATAAGGGGGAGCATAAGGGAAGATAGGAACAGGCACAGGTCAGGATTAGAGGGATCAGAGACTAGATTACTAGATCGCACTGTTGCCAGGCGACGGCAGGTGTATTTAATTGGAGACTCTTTACTGAGGAGATTGGACAGGCCTGTAACCAGGGCAGACCCGGAGAACAGAAGGGTGTGCTGTCTACCAGGCGCAAAGATACGCGATGTGGACCTGCGGTTGAAAAGGATCCTAAAAGGAGCAGGTAAGAATCCCTTGATAATCCTTCATGTAGGAACGAATGACACGGCTAGGTTCTCGTTAGAGAGAATCAAGGGAGATTATACCAGGCTGGGGAAGACGCTCAAGGAGATAGAGGCTCAGATTATCTTTAGTGGGATTCTGCCCGTTCCAAGGGAAGGGCAGCAAAGGGCTGATAGGATTGTGAGAATAAATAGTTGGCTAAGGGAGTGGTGCTATAAGGAGGGCTTTGGGATGTATGGCCACTGGGAGGCTTTCGGGGACAGACACCTGTTCTCGCGGGATGGGCTTTACCTGAGTAGGGAAGGAAATAGACTTCTGGGAGGGAGACTGGCTCATCTTATCAAAAGAGCTTTAAACTAGGAAGTTTGGGGAGATGGTTGGGAGATGCACAGTTAATCTCCACGCCAGATTCCAGTCTGGAAAAGGTGAGTAAAATGAGAGGAGACATAGCCGGGGAGATGAGATTGGACATAGGAAGGACAGGGGGGACGGACGCAAGGAGGCCCGCAACATATAGTGCTACTAATGGGAGACAGGCTAAACGACATACATTAGGGTGTTTATACACCAATGCCAGAAGCCTAGGTAATAAAATGGAGGAATTGGAGCTCTTGGTCCAAGAGCTGAAACCAGATATCGTAGGAATAACAGAAACGTGGTGGAATGGCAGTCACGACTGGAACACAGGTATGGAGGGGTACGCGCTGTTTAGGAAAGACCGGAACAAAGGTAAAGGTGGGGGGGGTGGCATTGTATGTCAATAGTGAAATAAGCTGTAAAGAAATAATAGTTGATGGATTAGATAACACAGAGTCCGTCTGGGCAATACTCACACTGGGTAATAGGACTACTAGAGCCTCTCTGGGGATAGTGCTTGGGGTGTGCTATAGACCGCCGGGATCGACCCAGGATACGGATAAGGAACTATTTAATGTGTTTAGAGAAGTAATTACTAATAGAAACTGTGTAATTATGGGGGACTTTAACTTCCCGGATATAGATTGGGGAACAAACGCTAGTAGCAATAATAGGGCTCAGATGTTCCTAGATGTGCTTGCTGATCAATTCCTCCATCAAGTGGTAGCTGAACCGACGAGGGGGGAGGCCATTTTAGATTTGATTCTGGTAAGTAGTGAGGACCTCGTTGAGGAAGTGGTAGTAGGGGACAATTTGGGCTCCAGTGATCATGAGCTAATTCAGTTTAAAATACATGGAAGGAGTAACAGAATTAAGTCAAAGACTAGGGTTTATAATTTTAAAAAGGCCAATTTTAACAAATTAAGGGGACTGGTAAGGGAAGTGGATTGGGCAAACATATTAATGGATCTAAAGGCAGAAGAAGCCTGGGATTACTTCAAGTTAAAGATGCATGAGCTGTCGGAGGCCTGTATTCCAAAAAAGGGAAAAAGAGTACTAAGCAAGAGATTTAGACCGAGCTGGATGAGCGACCGACTCAAAGGGGCGATTAGAAAAAAACAGAAAGCCTACAAAGAGTGGAAGAGGGGAGGGATCAGTAAGGAAATGTACCTAAGTGAAGTCAGAGAATGTAGAGATAGAGTGAGAAAGGCCAAAGGCCGTGTAGAGTTGGACCTAGCGAGGGGAATCAAAAGCAATAGTAAGAGGTTTTACAGCCACATAAATAGGAAAAAAGCAAAGAAAGAAGAAGTGGGACCACTGAAGATTATTGCCGGAGAGGAGATTAAAGACAATCTAGGCATGGCGCAATATCTCAATGAATATTTTGCATCAGTGTTTAATGAGGCCAATGAAGGTATTAGGGATACTAGCACCACTACAGAGGGGCATTCAGGATGGGGGATTACCGTATCCGAGGTAGAAACAAAACTTGAACACCTTAATGGGGCTAAGTCGGGAGGACCGGACGATCTTCATCCGAGAATATTGAAGGAATTGGCGCGGGAAATAGCAGGCCCATTAGCGATAATATTTAATGAATCTGTAAACTCGGGGGTGGTCCCGTTAGACTGGAGAATAGCTAATGTGGTTCCTATTTTCAAGAAAGGGAAAAAAAGTGATCCGGGTAACTACAGGCCTGTTAGTTTAACATCTGTAGTGTGCAAGGTGTTGGAGAAAATTCTGAAAGAGAAACTAGTTGAGGACCTGGAGGTTAGTGGCAATTGCGATAAATTACAACATGGTTTTACGAAGGGCAGATCGTGCCAAACAAATCTGATCTCCTTCTTTGAGAGAGTAACGGACTTATTAGATAAGGGAAATGCGGTGGACCTAATATACCTGGATTTCAGTAAAGCGTTTGATACTGTACCCCATGAGGAATTATTGGTTAAACTGAAAAACATGGGGATCGATATGAAAATCCAGAGGTGGATAAGGAATTGGTTAATGGGGAGAATGCAGCGGGTCGTATTGAAGGGTGAACTGTCAGGTTGGAGGGAGGTTACTAGTGGAGTGCCTCAAGGTTCGGTTTTGGGACCCATTTTATTTAATCTATTTATAACTGACCTCGGAACCGATTGCAGGAGTGGGCTGATAAAGTTTGCGGATGATACGAAGGTGGGAGGCATTGTAAATTCGGAGGAGGACAGGGATATCCTGCAGGGAGACTTGAATGAGCTTGTGAATTGGAGTATCAGAAATAGGATGAAATTTAATAGTGAAAAGTGCAAGGTGATGCATTTGGGGATGACTAATAACAATTTTAGATACAAGATGGGGATGCATTGGTTAGAAGTAACGGAAGAGGAGAAGGACCTAGGGGTCCTTGTAGACCGCAGGATGACTATGAGTCGACAATGTGACATGGCGGTGAAAAAAGCCAATGCTGTCTTGGGATGCATTAGGCGAGGTATATCTAGTAGGGATAAGGAGGTCCTGCTTCCGTTGTACAAGGCGCTGGTGAGACCTCATTTGGAGTACTGTGTGCAGTTCTGGTCTCCCATGTTTAAAAAAGATGAACTCAAACTGGAACGGGTGCAGAGAAGGGCCACTAGGATGATCAGAGGAATGGAAAACCTGTCGTATGAAAGGAGACTAGAGGAGCTTGGGTTGTTTAGTCTGACAAAGCGAAGGCTGAGGGGGGATATGATTGCTATCTTTAAATATATTAGAGGGATTAATACAAGGGAGGGAGAAGAATTATTCCAGCTTAGTACTAATGTGGACACGAGAACGAATGGATATAAACTGGCCGTGGGGAAGTTCAGGCTTGAAATTAGACGTAGGTTTCTGACCGTCAGAGGGGTGAAATATTGGAACGGCCTTCCGAGGGAAACGGTGGGGGCGACGGACCTGTCTGGTTTTAAGATTAAGTTAGATAAGTTTATGGAGGGAATGGTTTAATGGTAAAACATAGTAGTCAAGGAAAACCAAGAAATGGTAGGTAAATAGTATAATGGCTAACAGGGGTCAGGCTGGAGACTCTTGCCTATATGCTCGGGGTCTTACTGATCACCATATTTGGGGTCGGGAAGGAATTTTCCTCCAGGGCAGATTGGCTGAGCCTCTGGAGGTTTTTCGTCTTCCTCCGCAGCATGGGGCAAGGATCTCTAGCAGGAGGGTCTCTGCCGATTGAAGTCACTAAAAACAGGATTGGGGACTTCAACAGCAGAGTCCAGGGAAGGGGTAGGGATGGTTTTATGGCCTGCAGCATGGAGGGGGTCAGACCAGATGATCATAATGGTCCCTTCTGACCTCAAAGTCTATGAGTCTATGAGTCTATGAGTCTCTCGACCTTAGAAGCCAGACACCAATGGTACGAAAAATCGTCACAACTGGTAACTTCTTTGGTTGCAGTGGATGGTCTTGACGTCTTTCGTGTCTCATCAAGTCCTTCGCTTTCCACAAAGCGTTGCAGACCCACCTTCTTGGCTGTTGGATCTTAGTGATCTCTTTCGCCCAATCTGCCAGAGCTGACGTAGCATGCAGGGTAGGCATATCCCAAATTCACTGAAGGTTTGAGTCCCATCAGTTACACTCACCTGGTTTAGCTGGCCTGTCGAAGCCGTTGCCCGGGGTGTGGCTGCTACGCATGCTGCAGCTACTTAGAGCCACAGGTGAGAGCTGAGTGACAGGTGGGGACCAAAGTGGATGGACTACCCCCAAAGGGTACAACAAGTCCCCCCATCAGAGGTACTACCTCTCCCTGGCCATCCCATACACCACATTAGTCTGAATATAATTTGCAAAACTGGCACAATGTGTCACTTAGTTGCATTGTTCTTGTTGTTTCCTTGTAGATTAACTGGTGGTTTAGTAGATTAATTGTTCTTGTTGCAATATCAAAATGAACCAGGTTTCTTTCTCAGTTGTCTGTAAAGTTAAGCCTCAGTGATTCTACTATTATTTTATTCTTCCATTCATTCTCTCTCTCTCTCTAATTAGCGCACCCCAAAAGTGGCACTTCACATTATGATGACTGACTTTTGTTTAATCTCCTAACTGCACAGCTAGGTAGATCAGTGGTTCTCAACCAGAGATACACATCCCCCTGAGGGGTATGCAGAGGTCTTCCAGGGGGTACATCAACTCATCTAGATATTTGCCTAGTTTTACAAAGGCTACATAAAATGCACTAGTGAAATCAGATAATGATTTGTTAATACTGCTCTATACACTATACACTGAAATATAAGTACAATATTTATATTTTCAGTTGATTTATTTTATAATTATATGGTAAAAATGAGAAAGTAATCATGTGCTGTGATACTTTTGTATTTTTATGTCTGATTTTGTAAATTTTTAAGTAACGTGAAACTTGGGGGTATGCACGACAAATAAGACTCCTGAAAGGGGTACAGTAGTCTGGAAAGCTTGAGAACTACTGATGTAAATTATGTATGAAAGACCAGTTGCTGGCCCCAAAAAACTTACAGTCTCACCCAGACAGATATGACACTGTCAAACACACTTACATGCTCCTTAAATAATAAAATAATACTATCCTCTGAAAATACTCATGTCTCAGAAATTCTGCCTTCCGGAGGTGTCATATCTGGGAATTATACATTAACAGGGTGGCCCTGTCAGAAGGTGAATATGGTACAAATTAACATGAGGTGAACTAGTGTAATAATAATAAAAAAAAGCAACACTGAATCCAGAATTCCGCAATGACAGTGGTAGTGTCACTGCATTGTAGCAGTGTAGTCTAAGTCAGTATTCTGGGGTGCATTAGCTGGTGATTCAGATTTACACTTTCACTGCTCCATAAATAAAGCCGATAATGTTCAAGGTACTATTTTTTTTTGTATCTTAAAGTTACTGTAATGTAATTCTGTTCAAAATTTTGTTTTCCATTGACTTATTTAAAAAATCTCAAAAGGAAGAGAATGACAAAGAGTGTATAAAATTAAAGTTTCTAACTTACATTACTAGGTTGCCGCCTTCTTGAAGCAGAGTGAGTTTACAGCATCAGCCAGCTTTCTCTAACTTGGCAGGTTTTCAGACACCCAAATTGCACAGCCTCCCACTCCAGGGGGAAAAAAAACAACCCAAAAAACACAACAAAACAAAACAAAAAACCTGCAAAAAACAATCTCCAAACCTGAACCTCTCTCTTTTCAGACAGATTTCAACAAACAATTCTTGCTCGGTTGCTCCTGTGGGTGTAGGTACAAAGTTGCCACCCAGACTCTTAACCCAAATACTGCACTAACATGCATTTTTACATATATGGATGATCAGATATTGTTAGAACAAAGGCCAAATACTCGCCTGTTCCCTATGGCCACAGCCCCATTTCCCGTATATAAATGTATAGCAAGACAATCAATCAAAGAGGCCCAACAGCAAGGAGGCCCAGCAGATGTATCCCATTACCCCTACCCCTGGAAAAGCAATCAGTCAAGGGGGCCCCAACAGATGTATCCTATATACCCCTAGAAAGGAATTTAAAAATTCCTTAGGTCAGCAGAATGTATGCACGTTAAGTCATTTGTTGCTGGGTATAAAAAGGCTTGCTCTACGCTTGTAAGGTGTGTTCCTCCCTCTGGCATGAGTCGAGGGGGACACCCGCTCAGCTGACTGATCAATAAAGAACTTGAAGCCGTCTTCTAGACTCCCGTGCCTCCTTGGGGTAATTGGGCAGCTCCAGGGGGAAACGAGCCCATTTGGCTAACAATATGCATGGAAGGGACATATGGATCCCCTTGCTAAAAAGTTTCTCTTGATCCTTCACCATTCCTCTTGACCCCAAATTTTCTCAGCCAGTAACAAGGGGAGCAACCAGTGGGGATCTTACCTGTTGGGTCAAGGTATGAAAGTAAAAGAAACCAACCCCAGACTTTCCTGCACTCTAGGATCAGAATCCAGGGCCTAGTCTCAACAGCTTCAGCAAGGGGGCCCAATCAAGTCATCATGGGCAGCTATCAGATGGCTCTACTGGTTACATTATAGGATGAAGACCAAACCTGAAGGAACAGACAGGCCATATCTGGCCAAGGAGAAGAACTGGACCCAACTAGATAATATCTGTCTGGAAGAGAGGAGCCACACCAACCAGAAGAGGGCAGAGTAGAAGAAAGCAGACAAGACTAAATTTCCTCAGAGGAAGGGCATCATGGCAGACACATGCAGAAAAAAGGAAACAGGTCAGAGTCATCTAGACTTTACTATATCTGCAAGGGTCATTCTCTACCTCACAGTGCAAGACCACGCTAGGAGGCAACTGTGAATGTTCACAAATAGAAGGGATTTACTCTCGAGAATATGTAGATTTAAATATTTGGGAGGTCACTCCCAGTGACCTTCTTTAGTGGTATTTTGGGACAGCATGAACTTCATTCATAAAAGACAAACCAAGTATAGGAGAAATGTGGTTTATCACACATTGGGCAGATTACAAATTTCTAGCCAAGTGCTTTACAGAATGTACTACATATAGACAGGTATCTCTTCATAAGGATAGAAGATATCAAACACATAGGGTGATATAATACGTATTTGTATAGGAGTGACTATGCTAAGACATGTCTTAAATCTGACTTCAGTGGGGTCAGGATTTCACCCATTATGATCATTTAGTCCTGTGTAAAACAAGCTGTAGAATTTTACCCAGTAATTCAGGGATAATTTCTGATTGAGCTAAAGCATCCATTAAAGCAAGAACATGTCTTTGTGTATGAGAAATGTAAAACTGAGGTCTGTTTTTCAAGGTTTTTTCTTCTTTTTCCTGTTTTGCAACCTGTTTATTTCCCCTTAAATAACTGAGAAAATGGAAGCAGTTTGTACAAATTTCCTGGTATTGTCAGGTCTAGTATTTTCCAATCCATACAGTATCCTGAATATCAATAAGGAGGTACAGGGACATTATGGTTTCTGCTCCGCCCTGGCATTACCAACTTTGCATTTTACATTCTGTGCAGGTCCTAGTGAACTCTCAGGCATTCAGCCATGTGCTAACATCCATTTCCACAGTGTGTTCCTGTGTTCATTTCATTCAAATTCTCTATTCTATTATGGCTGCCACGTTAACAAATCAGTTAATATAGTACCTGTGTGGTTTTAGTAACTTTTTCTTGGTTTGCGCATTTATTTTTAAAGTAATTCGAATACAAATGAGTATTGACTAGCACCAATATATATTTCTAAGAGCATCTGATTAATGCAGGACAATTGTTTACTGCACACATTTCTATTTTCTACAAGGACTGTGAATTATGATGTGTCTATTGCTCATCTGCACTGATCACTTAATATTTTTATAACTGCTAGTACCAGAACTTATAATATGCATCTTGAAACTCGAGGTTGTCAGGAATTTGTTGACAAAACCTTTTTTCACTGGAATGTGCTGATTCACCAAAACCAAAACTTCCTCTAGGAAGTGTCAGTTTTGACATGGTGTTCATTTTGGGGTGGAGGAGGGGAATGTGGGGGGTGGGGGTGGGGGGAAAGAAGAAGCTTTGAAAATGTCATAATGAGACATTTTGACATTTTCAAAACATTTTCCAATATTTTAAAAATGAACTTGTTGAAACTGACATAGCCTACAGGAAGTTTTGGTGTTGATGAATCAGCATTTTCCAATGAAAAAATGTTTGTAAAAAAATTCCTGACCACCTCAAGTTTCAAGATTAATATCATAAACTCTGACTGTTTTGACATTTTTGGAATAGAATAGTTCAATTTTCAGTTCAAAAAAATTTTTTTTTAAATTGTAGTTAATTTTTAGGTAAAAAAAATTGAAAAAGGTTGACATTGAAATAAATGTTTCAAGACTATTAAAATGCAACATTTAGCTCAACACACATTGAACATTATTTGGGGTTTTCTGCTCATGAAAATGAGCTCTTGAAAATTCTTGTGGGACAAGAAAACTTGTTTCCTGCACACCTCTATTTGCAACCTTATTCAACAGGTTAATGTTTAAAAATGTTTAATGCATGGATACTAGGTATCTTTTGCAATCCATACAGGGCCTTCCTAAAACTGAGACTTAATTTTAAAACATAGTGCTGAAAAAAAGAAGTTGTTTTTTATGCCATCTTACATCAATTATTTTCAGCCATTAGAAAACAATGTTCTGGAGAAGGATGCTCTTTTTTAGAATTTCTCTTTATTTTTTAATTCAAGCTGTAAACTCATCTAGCACACATATTTCATGTGTCTGACAAGAGAACAGCTTTTTTTTTTACTTTGATTTTTTTAAAGCTGTGAAGTAGCCTGTTTTATTGATCCTCCAACTGATCTGACTCTTCAGACAGCTCCTCACAGCCTTACATTCATGTTCCTTAGGGATGTCAAGTGCTTTTATGATTTAATAATTTAAGACACTGACTATTAAAGGAATGTATTACAAATGGCAATATGTGAGTGGTTGTGTCCATAAGTAAAGGCATTAGGTTTCCTGACCATGACATGCAGGAAGTCATTGAAAATGTTAGAGGCAGCAGACTGAGGTCCCCAATTATATTTTTGGAAGATCCCAGTAACTAGTGTGACAAAGTTCCTCCTCTATGTTGGTGGGTCCTGTGCTTATTGGCGTTTTTTCCTGCCTCAGAGATTCAGCCCAGGGACCTTCCCCTCTGGAAGAACCCACAGTCCAGGTCAATTGGGAGGTTTGGGGGGAACTCGGGCCCACCCTCTACTCTGGGTTCCAGCCCAGGGCCCTGTGGACTGCAGGTGTCTATAGTGCCTCTTCTAACTGCTGCATGACAGCTACAACTCCCTGGGCTACTTCCCCATGGCCTTCTCCAAACACCTTCCTTATTCTCACCACAGGACCTTCCTCCTGGTGTCTGATAACACTTGTGCTCCTCAGTCCTCCAGCAGCACAACTTCTCCCTCTCAGTTTCTTGCACCTCTTGCTCCCAGCTCCTCACACTCACACCACAAGCTGAATTGAGCTCCTTTTAAAACCCAGGTGCCCTGATTAGCCTGCCTTAATTGATTCTAGCAGCTTCTTCTTAATTGGCTCCTAGTGTCCTAATTAGCTTGCCTGCCTTAACTGGTTCTAGCAAGTTCCTGATTACTCTAGTGCAGCCCCTGCTCTGGTCACTCAGGGAACAGAAAACTACTCATCCAGTGACCAGTATATTTGCCCTTTACCAGACTCCTGTACCCCACTGGTCTGGGTCTATCACACTAGAAAATCCAGGGCAATAGTGAACCTCACAGACACTGAGAGAGCCTGTTCCTATTCTGTGGCCCACTCCAGGTTCAGCCTTAGCTCATCAGACAGATTCATCATGGCTTCAGAGGTTGTCTTTATGTCTACAGCTCTGAGAGTTTGAGGAAGATCCTGTAGGACTCCTTGTTGGCAGTGTAGTATCACCATCATCATCTCCTCCTCAGTTTCTATCTCCAACATCTATGTCCAATCCATTTGGTATTTTTCTAATCCATATCTAATGGGGACTGTCGCACT
The DNA here is from genome assembly GCF_027887155.1 of Malaclemys terrapin pileata. Lineage (NCBI taxonomy): Eukaryota > Metazoa > Chordata > Testudines > Emydidae > Malaclemys > Malaclemys terrapin. The sequence goes on along the minus strand of NC_071509.1, from coordinate 38,480,728 downwards.
TGTGTGAGCTAATAAGTATCTGTGCGAGATGAGTCCATAAACTTGTGTAACAGCGACAGACCCCGGTCGTCAGAGGGTGGGATTGAATCTGGGACCTCTGGATCTTATTGCATGAACCTCTACCGCATGAGCTAAAAGCCAACTGACTGTTCGTTAAGGCTGTAGAGCAAATTCATTAATCTCTCTCCCTAAGTGGTCTCGGTGCCACTAGCTAGGACAGAACACCACACCCAGAAGGTGTGTGGGTTACATTTTCACCAGCTATTAGTTATTCCTAAGGCATGACCAGGGGAGCAGCACCTATCCGGGAAAGTGAAAGGCCTGTTAAGCCTTCTGAAAATAGAAGAGGCCCTCAATGACGCTCTCTTCTCACTCTGTTTATTTCACAGGATGTTATGAGCCCTTTGTATAGGGTCCCTTGGCTGGACCTGGAGTAGAGGGTGGGCCTGAGTGCCCCCCGCAGCCACTGGGAAAGTGGCCTGGACTTTGATATACCCCAGAAGGGGAAATTAATTCTTTTTGGGGCCCAGCTAAAGAGCTGGGGCCAGAAAGGCCCTGAGAGGGTGAAGGCATTGCCTCCAGGAAGGGAGCTCTGGGACACTGCTTTATTCCAGAGCAGGAACAACTTGAAAGAGACATTACAGAGGGCACTGAGAGAGGCTCCTGTTGGACTTGTACACTAGAAGGGGTTTCTTTGCTTTTACCTCACAGACAGACTGTGTTTGACTTGTCAGATAGCTGAGTCAATGAAGATCCACCACAAACACACAAAGAAAGGGGGTGCTCACGAGAGGTGAATGCACTCTGTTACAGTTGGACATTAGGAAAAACTTCCTAGATGTCAGTGTGGTTAAGACTGGAATAAATTGCCTAGGGAGGTTGCGGAATCTCCATCACTGGAGATTTTTATGAGCAGGATAGACAAACACCTGTCAGGGATGGTCTAGATAATACTTAGTCCTGCCATGAGTGCAGGGGACTGGACTAGAAGACCTCTTGTGTCCCTTCCAGTCCTATGATGGTAAAGACACTGGAGAGGTAGAAAGTGTGGACATAAACACAAAGAGCCATACTTTAAGCAACAACTAGAGAACTCCATAATCAGAAAGATCCTACCTTTATTAAGCTTCCCACTGCAACACATCCTGGTCCTCTCTTCTAACTATAGAGGATCAGGAACTCTGTAACTACTGCATAGAGAATTCACAGACACCTCAATTACCAACCTGCATTTTGTCAAACCATGTGACCTTGTTTTTATTACACAAGCACTGGCAGGGACACTGTGGGCCCAATTGCTCTAAGATCTCTTTACTTAACTCCTAACAGGCACGGAAATAGTTTAAGAACTCTATGATGGCTCTAACTCACCTCAGTGTAGGGGTTCTGTTGGCAGGTGGGGAACAGCAGGGGAGAGTGCAGGTCAGGTTTGCAGAGGAATATGGCTCAAACATACCATCCTATAACAAGTCTCTGCTTCCCATAAACTGGGCCAGCTCTAGCTTTTTTGCCGCCCCAAGTGGCAAAATAAACAAAAAACAAAAACCGCGATCGGCAGCAGCTCAACTGCATCACTTCATTCTTCGGCGGCAATTTGGCGGCCGGTCCTTCCCTCCGAGAGGGACTGAGGGACCTGCTGCCGAATTGCCACCGAAGACCCGGACGTGCCGCCCCCTTCCCTGGGCTGCCCCAAGCACCAGCTTGCTACGCTGGTGCCTGGAGCCAGCCCTGCCCATAAGGGCCTACCAAAAGCCAAGCATAAGTTAGAACCGATTCAGGGCTTCTCTTTTTCCAGGAGCCATACATTCTCCTGACACCAAGAATACAGGGAGTACCAATGTGACTAAAAGTAAATTCTCCCCACACTCCACCCTCTCTTTTCTCCATTGCTGTCTTAAGTGTAGAGAGAGAGGAACTGATTATTAGAGCTAAAATTATCTATTGAAAAAAATAAACTAATCTTGTATGTGAGAGGATAGACTATGTGTTTAACCTTCTTCAAAATTAGTCATTCAAACTCTTTCTCTGCTAACACTAAGGTTAAGTAAATGGCATCTGTTAGGATGAGCATTCCCTGCAATACTTTTTTCATATAAATACTGATGAATCTTTTGAGTAGCATAATAAATATTTCAATTTATTCCATTTTATATGGAATTTGATATGACATCTAACTTCAGCATTATATAACATTTCAAATACCTTCTACTGCAATTTTTTACTCTTCTGCATCTCCTGCCCTTCCCCCCCAAAAAAACAATCAAAAGCAGCTATGCTAAAAAACTGTCTTTTAACATGTGTTAACTAATGTGTTAAAATCTGGTAGAAGTAAGAGCCCACAACTATCTTGCTTACCTGCTACCTTACTCCTCAGCAATCTAATGAGCACAGCTGGGCCCCAAAGAGCCACCTGATTGGCCAAACTGCCTGATTGGCTGAGGGAGATCAGCAGACCTGCTTTTAAGACCATCAGCATCAGGATATTAGCTGCTCAAAGCATTTACCTGATGCTGTGTTAGCTTCTACTGCTGCCTTTCCTGACTCCAGATAACCTGTTCTGATCCTGGTTTCTGACTCTGATTCTGACCACAATGCCTGATCACCCATGTCCCAGTCCATAACAAAATCGCAGTGTAGCCTAGACAAGTTATAGCTTTAACATCTGTTACCTATCTGAGTAAACCTTGCATATTAAAACTATAACTTGTCTTGTCTGCACTATGATTTTATCATCTGTTAGGTAGTGCCACACTGTTTGGAGTGGCTCACAACAGTGAGTGCCAACCTTGGGGCAGACTGTCAAAAGAAAGGTTGACTCTCCAAACTGGTGGCTGGTTCTATAATTAGATTTCACCAATCCAGTACCAAATGTGAACTCCCAAAGTACTACAAAAATCTTATAATGGAGTCACAGACAGCCGCCTTACACACTCCAGTTTATCTTGCCATCCAGGCAAAATGGACTATGTGCTAAATGGTCACTTACACCAAAAATCATAAAATATTTCTAATTACACCCAGTACCAAGAAACCATTCACCTAGGTTGAGTTGTATCCTAGATCTCAGACCAAAGACAATACAGGTAGCCAATTCTATAAGAAACTAATTTTTATTAGCTAGGAAAAACAAATGAGTTACAGAGAAGTTAAAGCAGGTAAAATATATGTACAGATGAGTCACAGTTCATAATTCCAAATGGTAGCAGAGATATAGTAATTTGCCAGTTTCCCAAAAGTCTTTTAAGTCTATCCAGAGTAACTCTAGGGATCTCCATCTTCTCGTTCAGTTATTCTGCCCCATTAGGATACAAACAGTCCAGAGAGAACATTTTTCCTTGTGTCCATACTTATAGGTTCTTGTACCAGAAAACAAGATGACAGGGTCACCACACACATCTTTCGTTGATGATGGGGAGAAAGGAAGCATCTAGAATCTTTGACCTGTGATCATCTCACACAATGACCACTTGCTTCAGATGCACAAGAATTAATACTTTCCTGTTAAAGTTCTTCATTTGCATTACACAAGGATTTTTCCCCTCATTTGATGGGTTATTTAGTTACAGGGGTATGTTCAATGTGAATGTCTGCTATTACATTCTAACAAGATACAGATGCATTAAAACAATGCTTTCAGCATCCCATTAGTTTTTGTGAAGTTTAAACACCAAATACATTCTTATACATGTAACAATCACTTTAATCTATACCAGGGGTTGGCAACCTCTGGCACGCGGCTCGCCAGGGTAAACACCCTGGTGGGACGGTATGTTTTTTTTACCTGCCGCATCCACAGGTTCGGCTGATCGTGGCTCCCACAGGCTGCAGTTCGCCGTCCCAGGCCAATGGGGGCTGCTTGAAGTGGCGTAGGCCAAGGGACGTGCTGGCCGCACCTTCCTGCTGCCCCCATTGGCCTGGAGCGGCGAACCGTGGCCAGTGGGAGCCGCGATCATCCGAACCTGTGAACGCGGCAGGAAAATAAACTGGCCCGGCCCGCCAGGGTGCTTACCCTGGCAAGCCGCGTGCCAGAGGTTGCCGACCCCTAATCTATACTAATACACAAGTGACTTGGCCTAGGGCTTTGGCATGAGCTGGCATCTGGTCTACCAGCACCACAGATAGAATATATTAAAAAGACATTTTTATTCCAAGTGTGGATATAGTTTCTGGGTATGTCTACACAGGAGTTTTTCACATGCCAATTAATGTCAGTTATCTAGAGGTAGTTAACACCTATGTAAAAGCTAGTCACAACACTCTCCAAACATTAGGAAAGTTATCTAGGATTTTTTTTTTAAATATGGGGTAGCCATTCATTCATTCTCATAACAGCACACATAGCACCTAACAATTTAGTCTCCTGAGAGCTCTTATACTTTGATCTAATTTCAGTTGTTGGGTTTAGTGTGCAGGTGCTGGGTGGAGTCTGGTGGCTTGTCATATACAGGAGGTCAGACTAGATGATCTGGTGGACTTCTGGCCTAAATTTTATGACTTTATGACTCTATTGACCAAAATCTTTAGTCCAAGTTTTCAAACATGGCTAGTAATTTTGGATGCCTCAGTTGTAGGAAGCCCAAACTTAGATACCTTATAAAAATGGATTCTCAGAACTGTCTGAAAATCAGAAAGGTAAGTTGGGCACCCTAAAATTGAAATGCTTCAAATCACTACTCACTTTTAAATAATTACGCCTCTGTGTAAAGAGTATCTAAAAATGTGTGAATTTTATTTTTTGTTTACCATATGCAATGCTCTCCCCACTTTTATTTGCCTAATTACAGGTTTGTCCACATTGTTCACTACGAATAGTTCACCCGGTTATAATAAGGTTATAAATACTTATGTGCAATTAATCCTTTACTAGAAACAGTTATTCAGCCAACATGCTGCACCACCAGTAAGCAATGAAGATTACTCCTGGGGAAATTCTGTGCCATAAAATTAAAAATTCTGCCCACAATATTTTAAAATTCTGCATATTTTATTTGTCAAAATAACACAATATAATCACGCCAGTTTCAATTATTTTGGTAATTTATTTCAAAATACAGGTCAACAAGTATGTCTGTAACAATACAGATGACAAAAAAAAGATTCAGGAAATGTTTTTTGACAAATAGAATCCATTCTAATTCATTTAAAGTACAATACAGAAATCTATTTCCTGTATCCCTCAGAAGCAGTGCAAAGGCTTGGGGGAGTCAGGGGTAACAGAGGAGCTAAGGGAGAGGGAAGTAATTGCTGGGAAGGAGCCTGGAAGTGAACCTGGGTGGTTTCTGGATGTGGGTGGGAGAAGTATGGAACAGTTTTTTTGTTATTTTTGGGGGGGAGGAATTGTTAGGGAGTTGGGGAGCTTCCCCCATCCAAACATACCTGGCTGACGCCTGACCTCTCCCATTCAGTCAGACACATCTGTCCCTGTCTCCATGTGTCCCTGCATCCCCACTCCCCATTCAGCCTAGCATAGCTGCCCCTGTTCCCATGTGGCCTTCCACCCCTACTCCCATTCAGTCCCTGGCTCAATGTTATTATCCCACTAGTTCCTGTGCCTCCACCCCAGTCTGTCTTTTTGAACTAACCCTTCTGAACCCCAGTCTGTGTGACCTATGCGCAGCCCTGTGTGCCCTGCTCTGTCCATCCCCTCCCCCCCCCCAATATCCTGTGCTTCCTCACCTGGCCCCGTGGGCAGGACACTGTGAGGAAGGCAGCCTCTGCCTCCTCCCTCTCCATGGTTGGCTGCTCCAGCCATGAGCCAGCATCATCCTCTTCATTCTCTACCACATCAGCACCTGGTGGGTGAAATGTGTAATTGCAGATTTCCTTTTGCCTTCCCATCAGAATCAATTATTCTGTGTGTGGGGAAAAAAGATCTGCAGGGGACGTTAATTCTGCACTTGCACAGTGGCACAGAATTCCCCCAGAGTACAACATATTGTGCAACCCATATCGTGAAGTGTCTGAATTTCATATAAAAGAGTCACACAGCAACTTTTTGTTCTTTTTGGCAGAACAAAATGGAAAGTAACAGGTAGGTCTCAAAACAAGGCATCAGTTGTAGGGGCAGTTTCTGAACTTAGATATTTGCTAAGCAAAGAGCAATGTCTGGCATAATATATGTTATCTGTATGACTCACAAATTTACCTTAGTTTGATACCTATCTTTTCCAAAACAAAGCTTGGATAGTCACCAAAAGTCTAGTTACTAACATCTAAAGATGTATCAGTAATAGCTCCATAGTTATAATTGCACTGAGTTTTGCACTTAAAGTAGGATTAGAATCCCTCTGTTTCACACTTCAATGGTTATATTTAGCCTGCAAATCTGGCACAGTAACTTTTTATAGGACAATTGAAATTTCTCTGTAAATATTTTAGTAACTTTTCCAGGGGCGATTAGGGGTGGGGGGGTCCCGGGAGGGGGTGGTCAGGGAACAAGGAGCAGGGGGGTTGGATGGTTCGGGGGTTCTGAGGGGGGCAGTCAGGGGGCGGGAAGTGGGAGGGGACGGATAAGGGGCGGGGGCCAGGCTGTTTGGAGAGGCACAGCCTTCCCTACCCAACCCTCCATAAAGTTTCGGAACCCCCATGTGGCCCTCAGGAAAAAGTTTGCCCACCCCTGCTCTAGTGGAAATATGCTCACTGTCCTGCAGCACTGTGTGACATCTTGGCCCCATTGAAGCTAATGAGAAAACTTAGTTGATTTCAATGGGGCCAGGATTTTATGCCATAACTTTTCCACCAAAGGATGCTGCTAGCCTCTTAAAACACACACATAGGGCTAGTCTACACTGGCAACGCTAAAGCTCTAAAATAACTCATCTCAATGAGGTGTAGCTCCCAGCACTGGGAGCTTGGCTTCCAGCGCTGGGGCACTATTTACACTGGTGCTTTACAGCTGTGCAACTTGCTGCACTCAAGGGGGTGTTTTTTTCACACCCCTGAGCAAGAAAGTTGCAGCACTGTTAATTGCCAGTGTAGACAAGCCCATGTTCTACTTTTAAAGGAGCTGTGTATATGCAGATCTCATATCAGAATCCTGCCTTTACTTTGCAGCTAGTAAACATATATTGACTTTTGTTAAGATCAATATTAAACTTATTGACCTGAGACTTTAATATTTACAGTATTTTGCCAGAATCAATACTATGACCTTAAGGGTTAAAAAAAAAAAAAAGAAAAAAATAATCCTTGAGTCAACTAAAAACATCATTTTGCTAACTTCTCAGGGTAGAGATCTTTAGGTACAGGCAGGTGTTAGGCACATTGTGGTTACAGTTGCACAGCTCATTCTGCAGCTCCTGAAACTACTCGCTTCTCCTTTTATGAAATGTCATAATGCAACAATATTACTTTTTAAATGCTGGGTGTCACTTCCCACTGTCTTATACTTGGGATCTCTTTCTTTAAAAATACGGATGTTATTTGTGAGTGGCCTGGCTTTTTTTTTTTTTTTTTAAATTTCTGTTCTGCTGATTTACATACAAATCAGAATCTCCTCACAGTAAGTGGAATTTTAGTTTTAGTATGTTAATCTAATATTTAAGCTAAATTGATTTTGATAGCACAGAGTGATGACTGAGACATATTTGTCAACTTTCGTCTTATTGGCAGCAGAGTTCTGCTTTTTAGGGTCATCCTTTCTTCTAAGTCTATTTGGAAAAAATGAAGACTCAATTATTTTCAATTCTGCCTAACAGATTTCCTCTTGAATTGAGTTAGCAGTGGTCATTTACATGCTGTCCTCAGGTCAACCACAATGTATTAACAATGGATATTTCGCAAAAAGACCAAGAAATCTGAGTAACTGTGACCACTACATTTATTATTAATCATATAATAGTAGCACTTAGGTATAAATGTATAAAGATTACCTAACCCCACAACACTCCTTTGTGGTAGGTAAGCATTTAGTTTTATTTAATTAATTTGTTTAGGAAAACTAGGGTAAAGAGGTTAATTAGGTCTAAATTTTCAAATGTATCCTCTGACTCTGGGTTCATTGATCTTTGGGTGCACAATTTTTAGACATCTTTACTCTGATTTTTAGAGGTCTTTGTAATGCTGCTTACAGTGACTCAAGCACATGAATACCAGCCTCAGGGTAGACTGCTGGGAATCAGGGCAACCCCCAAATTGGGTGTGAATTCTATACTTAGATGTCACCGACTAATTATCAAGTGTCAACTCCTCAGGCACTATAATAGCCTAACCATAGAGTCACAGAAAGTCCCTTTGGTACTCTGATCTATCTCACCACGCAGGTGAGCATACCTTTGTAATAGACGGTCCCTTACGGCAAGAATCACAGTAGTATTCAGGTGTCTCCTAATCCCAAAAGCCAAATCACTTACTCCAGGTCAATTGCACCTTAAATTTCACACTAGAGAAAATGCTTGTAGCCAATCTATAATAAACTATATACAATTTATTAACTAGGAAAAGGAAATTAGAGTTATTTACAAAGTTAAAGCAGGTAAACATAAATACGAACTAATTACAATCTTAAATTTAAAAAAACAATAGAAGCTTCTTGATATGTCTTTTAGGGCTAAGCCAGGCGAAGCAGCAGAGATCTCTTGCTTATGTCTAGAAAACCTTTGCTCCCTAGAGTCCCAGTAGCATAAAGATAATAAGTTTCTTCTTGTTAGGGGTTTTTATCCCCCTTCTGACATGTGACCTGAGCTGCAAACTTCCCTGATGGGAGGAATCCACTTGTATGACTTATCTTCACAGGGGAGAAGGCAGAACAAAAATGTCTTTTGTCCTCTTTAACATCCCACAATGGTCTGTCTAGTGTTGATGGACCTTTCCTGTTAGGCAAGGTGTAACACCTTCTGTTAAAGATCGACGCTTCAGACTAGTTAAAGTTTCGCTCATATCTAAGATTTACAGAGTCACAGAGGCTCAAAATACAGCCTCTCAGATATTACCTTACCATATGTGATACAGATGTTATAAGTGAGATTAATGCATGCAGCAATTCACAAGAATTCAATAAAGTCTAAATACGAAATATATTTGTATAATTCAAATACTGGTTTTAATGATACTAACACTGAGGTGAGCCAAACTGGTTCCAGCTGTGTATGTGTGAGTTTTCAGTTGAGACATGGGGACTTTGATATGAGCTGGAAGCTGATCTGCCAGTGTCACAGTTCTGAATATCCACACAGCTCTAGTTGAAGTCTAGCTGGAAATCCAAAAATGGAGGTACTCAAAATTAGAGGGCATATTTTGAAAATGTGGCCCTTGTGACTTGCCCAAAATCCATAAGGAGACAATGCCAGAGCTGGGAACAGATCAGGAAATTCTGGTTTTTAGTCTAACACTGGGAGCATGAGACTACACCTCACTCTGAGAAATTTATATGTGAAGTCTGAAAGCTGGAAAAAAGACAGAAGGAGTAGCATAAGATAAAATATATAAGGGAACTATATATACCCAAGAAGATGGAGTAGGAAAACAGAAGTTGTCCAAACAAAAAATCTGTCAGAACTCAAATGAAGGAGAAAATATTGTCCATGCTTATATGTCTGGGAAGAAAATACTGATGAGAGAAACAGGGTGCATGTAAAAACCTGACTATTCTATTATTCAGTATCCAACTTTTTTATAGACTTGATCCTGCCCCCATTCAGGGCAGAGGCAATACTGTCATTGTTCAGCTATACTGGAAGAAGGACCAGAGACACTTGATATGGATTTTAATCAGGCTACAACTTTATTATGGGATGTCTGGGATTACCTAGTGGATAAAAGTGTACAAGTTTGGACAAATCCATGTTCATGCCAATAACTACCTGGGGCTCCCACCAGGCCCCTTCATTTTCCATCCAGGTCCCCCAGCCAAGACCATGGCTTGGACCTTACCATCCACCTCCCCCATAGGAGGATTAAGACGGGCCATAAGAAACGGGGAGGGGGAGAAAGGAGGCTTGGCTCCCTGCCATACCAATCATAGGAGACCCAAACCCCTTGTCCTATTCTGTTAACCAGCATCTCCTTTTCAAGTCCATTACCAGGTCACTTATCTGGTCACTGGATGCCTTCCCTCTGGAATACCTGCACTGGACATCTGCCCCACACTTACAAAATAAGTTGCGACATACAGCCTAACCACTTTTCTCCTCAGCATAATAGGTCCTCCTTGACACCACTGTGGGGAAGGTGGAAAAAAACCCACCCCACCGAAGCCAATATGGTGGCGAGGGGAAAAAATCCTTCCCACCCCCTACAAAGGAGCAACTAGCGCAATGCCCACAGCAGGTCCAAATCCATCTGGATATTAGCACCTTGAGGGGAGAGAGGGTGGATGCTGCCTTGCCTGCTGCATGGAGAAAGGGCTTCCAAAGCTTGGGGTTGCCCTTTTAAAGCCTTCAACCCTCACATTCCCAGGGGATGAGTCAGCGCTGCAAAGCTGACCACCACTCACCTTTTTGCAGCAGTTTCCAACCTCCTTCTTGCCCCTCCCCTACCATAAACCACTGCCTTTCTCCGACAAGCCCTGACAATTCCCCCCTGCCACCCACTTTAGGTGTGGTGCGGTCATTTATTTCAATAGGTGCAGAATCAGGTACTATAGTTGTGTTTAATGCCAAATATAAGCAAATACTAACTTGTCTCTGTGTTAAAAATACTTCCCATGTTTTAAAATACTTAAATTGTTAAAGCACTGCTCTCAATATCTTCAATTAAAAAAAAAAAAAAACCCTTTCATCCAAGTTGCAAATGCCAACTTTTCTATTGTGGAGCCAAAAGATCTTCTAGGGTGAAAAGAGTGTAGAATGAACTGAAAAGGGCTTCAAATGGCACACTCTGTGGAGTTCTGAGAGGTTATTTACTCTGAATAAAAATGAAAAGGGAACAGAGAAGGTAGCTGTAACAATCCATGGTACATGTGCTGTTGCTGAGATACACAGTATTTCATGAGAAAAAGACATTCACCAGTATGTAGTATGAACTTTTGCTCTTTGAATTGTAAGAAGAAAAAATGTTTTGCTCATTTTTACACCTTTATTTTTTTCCCATGGAAACCAGGGTCTTTTTGCCCTATACGCTTGTCTAAAGAATGATGTTATGTAATTCAATAATAAAACTGACTTTGGTCAGAGAGACCAAGGAATGAAAAACCTTTCAAAATGGATGTGTTACTTTCTGTCCTATGTTCACTGAAGACAATGACAAAGCTCTCATTAATTTTTCTTGGTACAGGATCGTTGCTTAACCAGCCACAGAGCTTTTAACCATTTTCCTCCTTTTACTCTCCAAGTTGCCTTTGTTTTGCTTGTATCCATGATTGTACTGAGGGCTAGATTCTGCTACCTTTACTCATGTTCATTAATACCTTACATTGACTTCAGTGGGGCTTCTTGACAAACATATACAACATGAACAAGGATAGATTCTGGCACCTGTCTTATTAGCTCTTCAGGGTAGGGTTTGTATCTTTTATTACTCTTGACAGCATTCTACACCAAAAATTAAAAATGCTGCTCACAATAATTTAAAATTTTTCAAATCGTATTTGGCAAATAAATGTGGAGGCTACAGCATGGCACTGGGGAGCATAGGCCACTGGCTAGACAGAGGTGGAAGATGACTGTGCAGTTCCCCCACAGGACAGACTCACCAGTGAGGCTGCAGCCAACCCTGACATAGCACAATGACCAGGCCTGTCCCAGAAACACCCCAGGGCCCTGCCCCTCCATGCCAGGTGCACCAGGTGTGGGCAGGCAGGCTCAGCAAAGCAGGATCCAAGTGTGGAGGGGTTTAGTGTGGGTGGATCCAGGTGTTGGTTGAGAGGGTTCTATGTGGGGCAATCTGGGTGCAAGGGGGATCTGGATGCACAAGGGCTTGTTGTGGGGTTCTGGATGCAATGGTAATGGGACTCTGCAGGGGGGTCCAGGTGAAGGTGGTTGGGGCTCATCAGAGGGGGGGGGGCTTGGTGTGTGGGGATAGAGCTTGACAGGGAGTTTGGGTGTGGGGTGCTCAGCAGAGGGACCAGATGCTGGGGGGGGGGGGCGCTCAGTAGAGGGGAGGGGATCAAGGTAGAGCTGGTTGCAGTTCTGTTGGGTGGGGATCCAGGTGTGGGGGGAATGGGGCTCATTGGGGGGGTTCTGAATGCAGGAATCCCTCCCCCTGCAGCTGAGGAGCGATGGGTGCAGGAAGCCAGGGTGGGGATGTTTGCAGAGCTTCCTGCAGCTGGGGGTGGTTCTGACCTGGCCCTGGATGCCATGCAGGGGAAGAGGAAGTCCCATCCTCCCCACCCCAGCCGGAACTAGCAGCTGAGCCTGGCAAAGGGTAGCAGCCACCATCTGGATCTTCCCCAGTCCCTCCCCCTGCCCCACAGTGATTTACCTCTCTGCTGGCTGCCCTGGGCACCCAAAACATATTGCTGGGGAGGGTCGCATGACTGCTCTTCTGGCTTCCCTTTGCTTCCCCGTCAGAAAATCATTTTTCTGTGGGGAAGCAAAGGAATCTGTGGGGGCATACATTCTGCACATATGCAGTGGCACAGAATTGCCCCAGGAATATTTTATATGTTCTGCACAGCACTTACACATTTCTGAGCAACATAAAACAAAGGCTAAATAGGCATAAGAGATCCACTGAGACCTGTTTATTATGATCAGTTACTGATATGAGATTATTAAGCATGGGGCCACCACTATATTTCGAGTATCTATGATATTTTTTCTATATACATAATTTTTTTTCTTGCTTGACTGCACATTCGATATTTTTGAAGGCAATGCCCCTTGTGATATACTGGGCATTACCATGTGATATAATGGGAGTACAAGAACCTCAAGAGAGTGGGATGTTTTGGTAAAAGAGCCACAATCTCAGTGCACAAACTAAATCTGTTTTCCTGTCAGTTGTAGGTTTTTTTTTCCTTCATATTTCCTTTTAAAAAGTAATTAACTTATTTGCTGTATGCATTGTTGCTGCAGAGTCTTCTGAGTCTCTCCCTGCCCCTGCTAGCTTGGGTCAACAAAATATAAACAGGGGATTGCAATCTATGCCAGAGCACTGAGAACAGAATTGGTTGACATTTTTTGGTCAACTTTTTTTCTACAAAAATGGCTTTTTGTCTGTAGCAAAAAATACGTCATGGAAAATATTCATTTTGGTTAAAAATATTCTTTTTTGCTGAAAAACCAAAGAAAATCAATTTGGGGGCTTGATTTTTTCCCTCCCCTTTTTCATCTTTTTTATGCTTTCCTCCCCTCCCCTCATGATAAAGAAGTGAAAAGGAGAAAAAGCAAAATCTCTAAAATCTAGAATTTGGGGGGTTTTTTAACCAAAAATTGTTTCCATTTTCATTTAGCCTGGAAAAGAAAGAAACGAGAGCTTTTCATTTGAAACTTTCTTTCCATTTGAATTCTTTTCTGGGAAATATATATAATTTTTCAGATATCTTTAACCAAGAACTGTCCTCTGTACATAATGCATATGTCTCACTGTAAAGCAAGCTTATTAAATATTATATTAAATATACAACATAGCCAGACACTGTGGTGAAATCTATCTATTCTCATTAAGATCCGTGTTTTCTAAAGGTCCATATTAAAGTCCATGTGCTAAACACATGGCCGCAGAAGGACGTCCATGTTTTGGAGAGCACTTTGCACAGTTATATTCAGGATTTTGTGCAAAGCCTCAGTCTGAGAAACATTTTGTTTAGATTCAAGGAGCAGTTGTCACACATACTCCCCTTCACTCTGCTTCATATACTCATGTGTCTAAGGATGATTATTATTCACTGTTCTTTGTCAACAGTATTTAACAATTAATCCTGTAAAGGTTTTATCAAGGATATATTTTAAAAACAAATGTAAAAAAGTAAAAAACTCAATTGTTTTGAATTTTTTGGAATCCTCTGACCCTTGTTACATTGCTAAATGGCAGTCCACCTAAGTTCTATTGGTTCATCAAATCCACATCATATAATATACTGTGCTAATATAATTGTGTGTGATGTATCACAGTGATGTTTTGCAGCTCAAGGAAATCTTAAAACAAAATGTTCAGTGAACACTATGATCTGAAGCAAATGCTCATTAAAGACCAAGTTGCATTTTACTCTGTTACTACTGCTCCCTAGTACAGTATAATATAACTTATTTCAAAATATTTGTTTCATATGTTTGCCACATTTGTCAGTTTTCTGACAGCTCATATGTGCAAATCTAAATTTGAATGTAATTTAATTAAACCCCCAAACCTCTTAATATAACATTAAATTGATAACATAACCAAAAATCAAATAGTCATAAAACACATTTCAAATGTTCTGTATTGCCAGGAAATTCTTAAATCTGTTTTGTGTTTACAGCGATACATTAGTTCAATGTAGGTTTCTAAAAGGCTTGTTTTCCATTGACTGACTGTGTAACAACAAGAACTCGTACAGCACCTCAATGGTGTTTCATCCCTGGGCAGTGGGCTAGCACAAGGCCTGTGCAGCACTAGACCCCACTTAAGTCTCTGCATGGGGTGAACTTCACCCAATTGCTTAAACTAGTAATAATAATAATTATTACTTATATAGCATTGTATTTGTTCAAAACTCTGTGAACGTTAACCATTCAAAAATAGTATTTTTGGGCCACAGAAAATTATCTAGCCTGTCAAAAACTAGATGGATCCACATGGGGCCTGATCTAAAGCCCATTACAATAAATGGGTGTGTTTCCATTGATATCAGTAGGCTATGGATCAGGCTCATAGGGCTGGTCCACACTAACCCCCCAGTTTGAACTAAGATACGCAACTTCAGCTACGTGAATAACGTAGTTGAAGTCGAAGTATCTTAGTTCGAAATACAAGGTACTTACCGCAGGTCCACACGCAGCAGGCAGGCTCCCCCGTTGACTGCGTGTACTCCTCTCGCGGAGCAGGAGTACCGGCGTCGACGGCGAGCACTTCCGGGATCGATTTATCACGTCTAGAAAAGACGCAATAAATCGATCCCAGAAGATCGATTGCTTGCCGCCGAACCAGCAGGAAAGTATAGATGTACCCATAAACTCTGCTGAAAACTTGGTCTTCAAACCTGATAGAAACATTCAGCTATCCTGAACAGGGATGTAGCTGAATCTGCGAAGTCAGAAACACCCTTCCAGGCAGATCAGGATGCAGGATTAGTTATCTGGCATACACCCTTCTCCATTATAGTCCAAAGCCTGCATTCTTTATTCAGGTAAATCTCTTATTGAAGTCAAACCATGCAAAATGAACTAACAAAACAGTTATTGTGGATAAAATATTACAAAACATCACTAAGTTTCAACTAAAATCAAGATGTATTTCTTTCTTTGTGTTTATTCTCCCTCTCTCTATATTAGGCAGATCCCGAGAAGTGCTGATCATCCACAGCTCCTAGTAAAGTTAATAGGTGTTGCAGGTACTCAGCTCTAGAGCTGGCCAGGAAATTGTAAATTTCTGAGAAATTTAAAAAATTTCCTATTTCAATTCAGGGAAAAAAAGTCAAAATCTCAAATTGCTGTGAATCACAAAATCGGGGGGGGGGGGAGGGGGGTCAGTTTGGGTGAATATGGACATTTCATTTTGATTTCAAAATGTTTCATTTCTCTTTTGACCATTTTAAATTTATTTTTCTACTATAATTAACTTATCTTTCATAACAAAAAGTCATTTGAAACCAGAAAAAAAGATTCTTTTTGTTTCAAACATGTAAAAACAGAACATTTAGTCAGTCACAAAACTTTTTTTCTTCTAGTGGAAAAAAAAGTGCCAGAATAAAGCCTTTCCTGCAAAAGAGTTGGATGCTGCAACAAAACTGAAACTTTTCTGGCAGAAGAACCCTTTGTCAAAAATTTCCCAACTAGCCCTACCCCGGGAGCAGATGGGAGCAGGAAAATTACTTGCTTGTCTGCCTGCAGACAGAGTGAGTTAAGACTATTGCTTAGTAGTACTGTAAGTGTAGCCGATATGTGGGAATATGGTCCTGAACAAACTGAATAATAAATGTCTTATTTTAGAGGGGCGTAAGATGTGCATAGAGACTTATTCAGTCTTCTGCAGTAGGATAATTTTCATCCTTTGCTAATCCCTAGTTTATTTCTGATAATTTAGGGATATTTAAACAGGTGTATATCATCCTAAGAAATGGAAAAGCAAAAAGACAAACAAAAAATGGTAAAACAAAGGAATCAGAAGATATTGTCATCACAAATTAAGCAGTTGCACTATTGGGGAGAGGGGATGGGAATACAAACTCTGTAAATATCTAAACAAAGAGCAGAGCAGCTATTTTTCACAAATAAATATCATCTGATTTCTTTTTTCAGAATATTAAATAGTCATTAAATGTTAACTGACTGAAAATGTTTCTCTTTAAAACAAGCCCTTTTTTTAGCTACAGCTTGATAAATGTCTGAGACCATGTTAAGTATATTCCCCTCCTTCACCCCTTCTGCTACATATCTTAAAAATGTAATGCATATATTTATCATTTTAGCAAAACAGATTTACAGGATGGCTGACAACTTGAAAACCCAACTTCAGGTTGATGCAATTTAAAAAAACAGCCAAGAAATAAATCTCTGAATGCAGTTTTTTTAACGGAAATTCAATCTGAACCTTCATTATGCCACTATAACCAGCTCTACTCTAACTGTGCCACTCCATTAATTAAGATAACAGATGCAGGATTTTTTTGTGAATGTTGAATTGTTTCTTATAATTGATTTTAAGGGATTCCTTAAGATACCTTTTAACCTCTCCACCATCAAGCATGACCTTTACAATATGTTTACTTGGAATATCACAGTCACCTCTGGTGCTGACTACTGAAATGCCAGAGATAATGAGATCTTGAGGATACAGTAGATAAAGACTTAATGCACTGAGTGGGAATATATTTACAGAAATACCAAACAAATGGGATAGTGAATTCATGGAGGAAAAATAGAATGTGACATGGTTTTTCACAAAGAGAGAAATTTATCAGAACAGGTTGTGGCCATTGTTTATTTCTATTAAAAACAGGCAGATGGTTGCATTTTTTGTTATTTGCATGGTGAAAATAGGAAGAAATATAGCTGAAAAGATCTGTATTGTTATATTTCTGGAATCATAGGAGAAATATGCAAATACATCTATATTAGAAATAACAGAATTGATGCCCTCACTTTCAAAGGAGCTTAGGACTTAGATTCACTGATAGTCTAAATAGATGCTGAGGTATTTTTATATCTCATTCACAGTTCTTGTTCACAAAAAGAATTCACTATATTTTATCATTGTTCCCAGTAAGATGCAATGGGCTAAATGAACAGAATAAGAATCTCAAACAGCTATTCTATTCTGTTGTTCAGTCTTAAAATTCCCTTTCCCCAAATTCTAAAAAAGCATATACTAATTTATGAATTCTAATTGACACTGCCCCATTTATTAATTTTTATCACTCAGTGCTGAATTTTGGAAGAGATTGCACTCAGCATTATGTCATGTTCATTCTACACTCTAATAAACTATTTGTGCTGACCAAGAGTTTACCAGAAATATATTGTGCAGCATACTTCCATTTTGTCAGTTAATGTATACTTCGGCTCATTGTTCAAACTGAGTGTTTGGCAAAATACAAGGAAATGGGAGAAATGCATAGTGCATACAGTACATGCTAAGCATAAAGGCATCGCTCAAAATAAAAACAATAGGAACCTGTGCACCTGCCAAAACAAAATATACGGATACTACTGGAGCTCTATTGATAAGAAAAATTAAAATCTCTCCATCACACACACACTCAAAAGTTGCTTACAATTAGGGTGACCAGATTACCACTATAAAATATCGGGACGGGGGCGGAGCCAAAAAGGGGGGCGGAGCCAAAAAGGGGGGTGGGGACAGAGCAAAAAAAAAAGTTTTAAGGGGCCTGGGGCATTAGCAGGCCCCGCACGCTGCCCTCCCCGAGTCCCCGCGGAGCCTCCCGCCCCCTGGCCCGCCACGGGCATATGCGGGGCGCAGTGGGTCTGGGCGGGGGCAGCGCAGAACGGGCAGGAGCCGGGGGGGGCGGCAGGGGCCAAATCCCCGCTGCTGCCAGGGAGCCCCGCGCCTCTCCCTCCCGCTCGCGGCTGTGGCTACTTCCCGGCGGGACGCGCCTCCCGCTGCCCCGGGCACACGCCTAGTCTCCCTCCCGCCGGGAAGGAGCCGCTGGACGCGCGCCGCATGTGGGCGGGGGAGGCTGGGGGGCGCGTCCCGCCGGGAAGGAGCCGCAGCCGCGAGTGGGACGGAGAGGCCCGGGGCTCCCCGGCAGCAGCAGGGATTCGGCCCAGGCCCCCGCGCCGCCCACCTGTCCCCTGCCCGCTCCGCGCTGCCCCCCGACCGGACCCACCGCGCTGCCCCGCGGGCTGCAGGGCTGGAGCAGCCTTCAGGCTGCGCTCCCGGCCCCGGGTGCAGCAGCCCGGGCAGAAGCCCTCTGGCGCGGCGGGGGGGCTCACAGCTGAGCCCCCCTGTCTCCCTCCCTTGCCTGCCCGCCTGGTGCCCGGGTGCTGGAGCTGACTCACCAGCTCCAGGATCCAGGCACCGCCGCCGCCACCCCCTCCCTCCAGGCTTGCACCGCCATGCTGCAAGCCTGGGAGGGAGGAGGAATGCTGGGGAAGAGGCGGGGCCAGGGCGGGGATTTGGGGAGGGAGCCAATGGGGGAAGGAGAGGGCGGAGCTGGGGCGGGGGGGGGAGCCCGAGCGCCGGAGCGGAAGGGAAAATTTCTTCTTTGTCCAGTGTCCCGACCAAACATTGGTCGGGACGCGGGACAAAGAAGCAAATATCGGGACAGTCCCGATAAAATCGTGACGTCTGGTCACCCTACTTACAATAATAAGCAAAATGATTAGGAAACTTAAACAAACACCTAAACTGGGAGACTTTATGGGCTGATTGAGGATTAGTAACTCAGAAATTGATATGAATGGATGCTATCAAGACAGAAAAGAAAAAAACTGATATTCAGATATGAATTATGTGTATTTGTAGGGTTTATAATTTCAGAAATGTTGATACCTCAAATTATCTATTGAAAGGATTTAAAATTGTAGACTTAGGACCCAGGCAAATCTTCAGTTTGTTCATATCTCTATAACTATACAGTTGTCACTTTTTTAGATCAGATCAGTACCACATGGAAGCCATTAAAACTGTTAATTTTAGAGATGACTGAGTCAAATAAAAGTGAATATTGACTCAGATCAAGCATAGTCAAGGAAGTGCTGATCAGTGCTCCTACCTCTGCCTGTCCTGCCAGATCCAATCAGCTCAAACAATTTCCACAACCTCAAATATGCAAAGGGAGGAGGAGAAAGAACCTCCAAGCGTTTCCCCTCTCCTTTTGAGGACATCTGTGCCAAAATAGGAGAAGATCCCAGGCTTTGAGGGTCATCTTCCCCAGCCTTCATGGACAGAGACTCCTCAGAGTCCCCTGCTGGTATGGCAGAGTGTTGAAGCTATTCTCATTCAAGACTAGACCCCATCTGAAGGGCTCATCAGACTGATGGATGGTCTCTGCTAAGCTTATTAACATATTCACAGTCTCTTTTATTTTTAATGCTTTCTGTGTAATGCTTTCACCTTGAGAATAAATGTGCTTGCTTAGAAAGTTCTGTGTGGTAATGTATAACTTTATATTCTTTGAAGAAAGGGCAAAGAACAGATTCTGGCATGTCCAGGCAGTCTGGCTTGCTGGGAATATACCAGTGTAAGCAAGGAACTCTCCAGCCTGGAAAAAAACCCTGTTCAGCAGGTAAAGAGATGTGGGTTTCTGTACAGAGAGGTGACAGCTGAGGAGATGGAAGCCTAAAAGTGGGTGTCCATGCTGGACCATGGGAGCAATACTGTGCAGTTGGCCTGAATTGTGTCCTGTATGGTCATAGCATGTGTAATTTATGAGAGTATGACTTGCCATAATTGCCAGAAGCAGTGCAAGCAAGTTCTGTAGAAGGTAAAAAGCACAGAGAAAAGTCTTATTCCTTTCAGGAAAGAAATAATGAAAAGAGAGATGGGGAAAATGAATTCTGAACAGCTGAAGAAAGGTCAGGTTTTTGAGCCATGCAAAAAAAGGCAGCTCAACACTGAGGTCTGGACAAAAGACACAGCTAGTAGACTTGCTGTATTCCAACAACCAGAAGAGGAATGATGGTCAAGGTCTGCAGGGAACATCTAGTCTACTGGTAGAGGTTTCAGCAGGTGGAGGAAATCTTAGATTACATTCCCAAGAGGAAGGCTGGAAAGAAGCTGACAGAGTCAGCACTGTGTTCCATCCCACCTGAATACATCACTGCAGCTGCAATTGTGGACAGGTCCACATGTGGCCCAAGAGAGGTGCTGGCTGGGAGCTGCAAGGCTAAAGGTAGGTGTCTTTGCTGGACCATGAATGGGAAGGTGCAAGTGCCGTGAAATGTGACTATATCAATTATTTTAAAGAGCTGCAAGTAGAACTATGTTTAAATAGAGTCACATTTCTCTGTCATTATCTAGACTTATTCAGACAAAAAGGTCTCCCAGTTGAGTCACTTTCTTTAATGGCAAGTGGAAAGCTGTAATCCTAAATTGCATAATCATGATTGCCAGGAGGTCTGCTAGTGTTGGTTCAATATTGATGTTTCTCTTGTTCCAGCCTGAGGATTCCTATTGTGGGACATAGCAGGCCAATATTTATCATTGTCTTTATATAAATCACTTGAACACTAAGATTAATACCAGTTGCATTACCATCACCTGGACACATGGTAGATTGTGTACACACTATATTACAATAGAATATAGAGAATTGGACATGGAGCTATACTACACTTTATCTATAGCTGAATGGAAAGCAGGTGAGAATGAAATGTTTACAAAGTGGCTTGCAGCTCGCACTGAAGAGCTGGTGGATAAGCTGTGACTGAAGTGATGATAATGAAAATTGACAAAATCAAAAATAAGAGAAACAATTGTCAAAGTCAATTAATTATTTGTAATCAAAATATATACTATAATTGTGCAGACATATAAATGAGATACTGAACTTCTTTTACTGGAACTGGCAAATATACCTGTTTCCACAAATATTGCCACCAGACTCCACACCTTATGTTATTGATTGGGGTCTCTGGATATTACAGTAATATAAATATTAAATAATAATGTTAAGGTTTCATTCAATTGCTTATACTTTGACTCTTTTATCTTTCAGTCTAAATGACCCAGGGTTGCACTCTGAACAGTGAGAATGAAATGAAATATTGAACCGCTGCCTGGCTCACTAGCACCTTCCATCTTGTGCACTGAGGTCCGGATCCAACTCACACTAGAGTCAATGGATCAGTCCCTGAATGAGGCAGGAGTCCTGTATAAAAAACAGTATGTGATTGTGCAGCAAAGTATTGTATTGTAATAGAACCAGGCAGAGGATGGTCAGTCCATTTCACAGAGGATTTTGAAATTTGGTTTCTCTATGGTTTCGAACAATTGCCCAAAAATTTGAAATTCTCTGTAAAACAGAATTACCGTTCTCTGCCTAGCTACACTGGAAGGACCCTGGAAGGCCTAATCCACCTGATGGGCTGCACCAGAGCTAGGAACCTGGGGAGCCCACAAGTCCAACCTTTTGAGGAACAGATAGGAGTTCCAGGGCTTCCAGGCTCCCAGTCAGCCTGCCAGAGGGGCTGCTGAGCAGCCAGATGGGCAAGCTGGCAGGAAACAAAGCAGGTTTTTTATCCAGTGGCACTTCTTCAAAAATAGTCCCTTGGCACATTTCAATGAAGACAAATCAGCATGGTTGGATGAGAAAATGTTTTGTTGACATTTTTCTGTGCAGTTATATATTTTAACACATGCAAAATGGAGCAGTTAGGGTTGTATAGACAACCTTACATTTTCTAGTCTCTAACATTTGAATGCTCTACTCCGAACAAAAAATGGACAGGAAACAGTTTTCCTGTCGTTCCCTCCACCAGCCCCATAACATTTTAAAGAGTTTGGAAATGTTCCCATTCCACATCAGGAATGAATCCTGACACCTTTCAAAGTGCTTTTTTTTTTCTTTTTAGACAGCTACCTCCTCCCACAGTCAATAGCTCAGTGGTTAGGGTACTTAGATATGATGTGGAACAGTGTTCCCTCTAATTTTTTAGGTCCATGTGCGGAATGAATTTTTTTAGTGCTCCAATATGGAGGTGATGTGTGGTCGGGGGGAGGTGAGGGTTTGGGAATGTGGGGGCTCAGGGCTGGGGCAGCAGGTTGGGTGCGGCCTCTGGGGCTTAGGGCTGCAGCAGAGAGAGAGAGGACTCTCCCAAGTAGGGCCTGCCTTAGGGAAAATGCACCCTCGGCGAAATTGCGTTTTGGTCCCTCTGGACCCGTGGCCGCGGTATGCTTCCCCTGGCCCCCATGAGCTACCCTCCCTTTACCCTTAACCTCTGCACTGTGCCCCGTTCATCCCATTCACTGCGCCCTTCTGCACCCTAACCCCTATAGTGTGCCCCCTTTGCCCCAACCCCTGCATCTCCCTCTTGTGTCCCTAACCCCTGCACTGTGCCCCCTTCACCCCAATTCCTGCCCCCTCCTGCACCCTAACCCCTACAGTGTGCCCCCTTTGCCCCAACCCCTGCACCTCCCTCTTGTGCCCCAACCCCTGTACTATGTTCTCTTCACCCCAACCCCTGCACCTCCCTCCTGTGCCCCTAACCTCTGTACCCCCCTCCTGCACACACATGGGGAAACTGACCAGGATGCAAATGGAGCAGCTGGCATTGCTGCACTCCCACACTGAACTGTGGAACGCGGCGGGTGTGGGGAGGGAAGAGAAGCAACATCAGGGCTCTCTGCAGCCAGGTCACTTTCCCTGCCTGGGCTGCTAAGGAGAGGGCAGGAGAGCAGCAGCTCCTGATGCTCACCTCACAGAACAGGCCAGGTGGGGAAAGTGACCTGGATGCAGGGAGACCTGGTGTGTGCATTGGGGGGAAGGGGGGCTGTCTGAGGGAGATTGTGTGCTGAGGGAGTGTGTGACAGAGTGTGTGTGTGACAGTGTGTATTGTGTTGAGGGGAATGTGTGTGTGCCTGAGTGAGTGTATGAGTGCACTGTCTCTTTAAGAAAACACTCAGGGTCAGGTGGCCAAAGACTTGCTTAGAATTAGACACAAGCAGCTGCCTCCGGACCCAGAGAGGCATCAGCACCCAGAGATTCCCCCTATCCCATCACCTCAGCTCAGTGGAGACTGGATACATGGGTGTGGGGAGAGAGGGAGACACCCTGACATCAACTCCCCCCCCCGACAGCAGACAGGAGGATGCTCCCTGTCCAGAGTGGCCAGGGGCTCTGGGGAGGAGGGGGGACAGTAGCAGCAGCAGCTGCACATGGCAGTGAAGGAGGGGCACCCTGCTCCAGAGAAGTCACCTGGCTCCGCTAGTCCTCCAACTTCTCCCTGCAGCACGGGTCCCTCCCCTCAGGCCAAAAGCTGCTGCTCTGCCTGCCTGCCTGCTGCCTCCATCAGCCCAGCTGTCTCTTGGCAAATCAGATAGGAATCAGGCAAACCCTGCGCACGGCACCTCCTTTGGCGGGCCTCCCTGGGCCACCACACAGATTGCCCACGAACCCGCAGGGACAGCCCTTCCCCGCAGCAGTGACAGGCACCTCTCCCCACTGGCCGTGGCAGCTCTTGTGGAGCTGGGCTGAGGGAGGGGTGCCTCTCCCCACCTGTGCAGCCCTTGATAGTGTGCTGCACAGCTTACAGGGAATTTAGGTGTGGAAGACCTCCCTACTAAACCTGATTTAGAGCAGGGACTTAAACCTAAGTCGTCCACATCCCAGGTGAGTGTCCTGACCACTGAATTACTGGCTATTCTTGGGCTGGGTAGGTTTTACATTCTGGGATGCAATCCAGACCAGTAAGTGGTTGTCACTGCCTAACTCACAGTCTGAGATGCCTCATAGTGCTTTGCTGTTGTAGCTCCCAATCAGGGCCATTCACAAATAATCTAGCAGCACTCAGGTCACACCCGCAGTGTCTGTGTATAGCTGCAGTCCTGGTCCAGCAACTCTGACACTAGTAGCCGGTCAGCAACACTCCATTCACACTGGCTTCCACCAGCCTTGGTTACTACTTGCAGGTGACCCCAGCACACTCCCACTCTCTAATTTTCCCAAAAACTTGTATTCTGCACTGTTTAGCCCTTTCCTTGACAGTTCAGATATTGAAGTTCCATTGCCCCTGTAAATGGTCAATATTCAACAGTTTGCTACTTTAACTGGAATTACTAAAGAGTTCAGTTTAAACAAACACTGAATTTGTTTTGATTAAAAATAAAACAACAATATCTAACAACAATGAGATATATTTGTACTTAAAATCTAAGGTATTAAAGTCAGAAATGATTACAAAAGAAATCAAGATAAAAGAAATCATTCTAGTAGCTAAAATTTAACAAGCTAGATTTGGTTTAAGGTAAAATCCTTATCACATGTTCCAGCAGCAAGGCTGACCAAATTCTCAGGTCAAGATCTCCCCTATCAAAGACCTTTGTCTTCTTCAGAGAGGGTTAGAGACAGATGACCTGGGGTGTTTTGACACTTACTTTTATAGTCAACTTTGCA
This sequence comes from Malaclemys terrapin pileata, assembly GCF_027887155.1. Taxonomy (NCBI): domain Eukaryota; kingdom Metazoa; phylum Chordata; order Testudines; family Emydidae; genus Malaclemys; species Malaclemys terrapin. The sequence continues at coordinate 38,456,136 of NC_071509.1, read as the reverse complement.
GTGGATTCTTCTGAGGGTTACCTCTCAAAGCAAAGTTTATTCAAACAGTAAAGGTGACATGGAGTCTGGTGGTGAAGGTGGTTCCATGTTCTTTCTTCTCCATGTATGCTGAAACACATATTTGTCTTGTGTTTTGCCATTTCCCCCTCTTGTTGCCTCACAGACCTTGATTACTTTAGGATAAACCTGTTTAACAATTTTGCCTAGTCAGGGCCGTGTACATGTGCTAACGTTTGTACATGTGCTAACAACATGATATAATGGGAATTCATAACTCTACATAAAATGTTGCTACATACATTTCATCATGATTATTGACCAGCAAGTTATTAATTTTCAGATGATACCCCAAGGAATAGTTATTACAAAGATTATTACAATAGTGTGTAAGGTATGAATACAGGTGTGCTTTCTGTCACTGTGGTGTGTCTCCATCTTTTCTGTTGGACTTGTTCCACTTTCTGGGATCAAGTATGTGCTCTCTCTTTCACTGAGCAGAGATTCCACCCTGGACAAGGGAAACCTTTCTTGACAAAAAAATTGTTAAACCCAGTACATTCCATTATCAATTTTGGTTTCAATGAATTGACATTTTCCTATGAAAAAAATGTTTAGTTGAAAAATGCGCAATCACTTCTACTCTGGACTCTAACATTCTTTTACTGTAGTTTTTGTATGAATTAACATTCAGTGTTCTATTCTATTGTAATTACTGAAGTGTATAGGAATTGGACAGTTTCCATTTAAATCATTTGTGAGCCCTCTAGTGGCTCTCCCTGTTTTCTATTTCACAAAGCACCAAAATCTAATTCAACAGCAATGTACATAATTACCTGAGCCTTATACTACATGGTACTTATGTGATGGGTTAGACCCCCCTTCCAAGATGCCACCTGATGTGCTAGGATCCCACTGAACCTGCCTGTTGCACTAGCCTGGGTTCCCCTTACTCTGTGCTGCTGTGATAGGCTCTCAAGCCCCCTTCCAGCACACAAACAGATATGGACACACCCAACTGTGGAATCACACAGAGTCTGCTATCAGCTCTGTGTGGGAGAACTCAGCTCGGGGAATTCCCCAGCAGTTTGGTGCACAGACCTTCTGGACTGTAAACGCAAAATTATATTGTCTTTTGCTATATAGGGATTTATACAGCATAAGCTCATGAAATTTGCTCCCTCCCTCAATGTGGAGGAAGATATGCACAGCTTTCCTCCCCTCCCCCCACCAGTTATGAATAGCGAACATAACAAAGCAGATTATTGAGCAAATAAAACAAAAAATGCAAACTAATCTTAATGGAATACTGGCTACAAATAATAATTTCTCACCCTAAAAGTTGTTTCAGGCAGGTTACAGAGTTTCTTGAAGGTAAACTGCACTGCTTGCAGCTTAAATCTCCGGGGATTCCTTTTTAGAGGTTGATCTGTCTCTCCTAGCCTCAGCCCCTATCTCCCCAGCTCAGTTCCTTTGTTTCTTCTGACACTTTCAGCAGTCTTCCTTCTTGGGCAGGGAGGTAGTGGAGAAGAGCCAAGATCAACTCTCTCTCCAGCCTTAAATAGGATTTGCATATGGTGGGAATCTTTTGTTTCCCAATTTGTTCCCCACTTCCTTCCCATGGAAAAGTACCAGCATTTCAAGATGATATCCTGTACCAGGTTACAAGATAACATGACCCTGCAGTGTCAAAGCATCATCCCAGGAAACTTATCAGGAAGGAGGGAAATTAATATCTTCAAAGTCCTATTGTCCTTCCAAATGACCCATACAGGCTGATTGCATACTGTCTGGTGGGTGCTCCCCAAGTACACACAGCTGTAATTGTTACATAGTTAATATTTCAACTTCAGATACAGAAATGATATATGCGTACAACTTGGATAATCACATTCAGTAAATCATAACCTTTCCAATGATATCGTACATGAGCCATTTTGCATAAATTAGATACGCCATATTCATATCATAACCATATTTCTATGATGAATATGGGGTGTAATGTCACAGTTCCCTCGTATTCTTAATGTTGTATAAAGAGCAAAGATACAAACATTATATTTATTTTAGAAAAAATAACATGAAGAAGAAAAAAAATACAACACAGTCGTTCTGCATCCTTCAAGCCAAAAGATTGATCAGGGCTTGAATCAGCAGTCATCTAAGTTTGTTATACTGCTGTTATGCTGAGATGTCTAAATGATGCAGCAGAGAACTATAATTACAGTGCACAGCTGTATGGGAGGGAAAAGGGGAAAATGTGAATAGTGAGAAAGAATGTATGTATGCATTAATGGCCCATATTGTATTTCCATTAGATCAAATGGGATAATGATCATCATTCACAAACAATGAAAATGCCACAATGAAAACACTGAAACATAAGAAGCAGGATAAAAATATATAATATAAATTATAAACTAAATATAAATAATTATAGCAAGTAACCTTGCCTCTAAGCGTTTCCTGGCTCTCCTTGCCATTCTTTTTATTAGAAAGTTAATGAAATTGAGTGAAAGTTTTCAGTCATTAGTTCTGTGTCACTATATATTTAATATTGAATTACAAACCACAATGAAATTCAGTGTAGCCCAGATTATGTCTTGAATATCCTTCAGCCTGTCCATCTAGAAATAATTTTAATTAACTACTTTAAAATTCCTTTTGCCCCATCAAATTTTTTTGTATGCTACTCCTGGTTCACTGTAAGTATCTTCAGCATCACATATACCAAGGTTTCCATGGATTGCAATGGTGCATCTGATATTTGTGATAGGAGGCAATAGGGTCCAGTGGTTAGAGAAGCTCCTTTGGGTCCAGAGACCTGAGATCTATTTCAAACCCTTCCATTGGCTCACTGTAGGCAAAATTCATCCCTGCACAGAGTCCTGCACTTAGGATGGAAGAATCCCATGCACTGCTACAGACTAGGGCCTGAGTGACTAGGCAGCAGTTCTGCAGAAAAGGACATAGGGATTACAGTAGATGAGAAGCTGGATATGAGTCAACAGTATGCTCTTGTTGCCAAGAAAGTTAATGGCATATTGGGCTGCATTAGTAGGAGGATTGCCAGCAGATCACGGGACGTGATCATTCCCCTCTATTCGGCGTTGCTGAGGCTTCATCTGGAGTACAGTGTCCAGTTTTGAGCTCCACACTACAAGAAGGATGTGTCCAGCATAGGGAAACAGAAATAATTAGGGGGCTGGAGCACATGACTTATGAGGAGAGGCTGAGGGAACTGGGTTGGTTTAGTCTGCAGAAGAGAAGAATGAGGGGGGGATATGATAGCTGCTTTTAACTACCTAAAAGGGGGTTCCAAAGAGGATGGATCTAGAATGTTCTCAGTGGAAGCAGATGACAGAACAAGGAGTAATCATCTCAAGTTGCAGTGGAGGAGGTTTAGGTTGGATATTAGGAAAAACTTTTTCACTAGGAAGGTGGTGAAGCACTGGAATGGCTTGCCTAGGGAGGTGGTGGAATCTCCTTTCTTAGAGGTTTTTAAGATTAGGCTTGACAAAGCCCTGGCTGGGATGATTTAGTTGGGGATTGGTCCTGCTTTGAGCAGGGGATTGGACTAGATGACCTCCTGAGGTCCGTTCCAACCCTGATATTCTATCATTCTATGAGAAAATGCTCTTTAAAACTTTCCTCTGTGTTGCATTCAATGCCCTCTCCTGTCCTTTGGAGGCAACTGGTACTTATGGGAGTGCTCTGAGCTTCCCAGCCTGCAGGGATGGCAATTATCCTTCATCTGTCTGGATGGGGAAGAAGGAGGATGGGTCCTTGCATCCTCCCTTCACCCCAACTCTAGGGCTGCAGATGACTGGCCTCACAAATGTCCGTTGGGCCTAATCCAGAGACAACTGAAGTCAATGGAAAGGCTCCGATTGTCCTGAGGCCTTTTGTGGGGACACTTCCTTTAAAGAGAGCACTGGCCAATGTGTCAGATATATTAACTGTTTACCATGCATTAGTAAAAGTTTAACCACCTCTGCACAAGTTCTCTTAAAAATTAATAGTCTTGAATCTAAACAAGTTTTATTAATGTCTTCCATGTGCAAAAAAAAAAAAAAGTGAGTGCAGAGGAAGAGATGCTGCATTATGTTCATTTTGGTCTAGCTTTGTGAATATTATTTATTATATCTTGTATTAATGTAGCATCTAATAATTGACATGAGCTGCCAATGCCTTACAAGCGTTCTCTGAGTGGAATGTTAGTTAACCCCAGCTGGTAGTGTTATATGGGAGTTATCAGAGTTCAAATTCATATATATATGATTTTTTAAACCTTTTCTAAAATTTCAAATGTTCAGAATCTTGGAAAAAATGCTAATTTCCAGCACTCATGCATATGGAAAGAGCATAGTTGGAAAGCTTTTCTGTTCTCAACCATCTCTAATAGCTAATATTAATATTAAATTCTGATTGAAATAATCAGTGCTGTTTGATGCTTGGGGACAGAATGGATATTAGGAACAAATGGGGTATTGGCAGAAGATTGAGTGGATAACAAAATCCTTGAATGGGTCAAAGATTATTTAGTTGAAATGTGTGGTTACCATGGCAAAAGGAGTATAATGAGCAATATGATTGTTTCATTTGCAAAGAGTGAAGCTGAATGCAAGTTAAGTTGAAAAAGTGGAACTTTATTAAATCCTGTGCACTGCTCCATCCATATGGCTACTTTGCTTCCAGCCCAAATCTCCATGTTTCCTGTTTTTCTGGTGTCTCATCAATAACAGCCCCTCCAGAGAACATGGCCCTTCTGAAGCAGTTTCACTGATCCTGATACAATTCTTAAAATATGTGTAAGTTATGTTCATATTCAACATTTGGGAAAAAACATGCTGACTATAAACCTATGACTAATACAGTGTAATCTGAGTAGTCTGACTTTGTTACATGAAATCTATACAATATTCAGCCTATGTTTGGTACACAATTATCAGCCTGCTAGACGTTTATTTTTATGTAGGATCAAAATAGTATACACCAGAACACCTAGCTTTTTCCTAAGGCATGAAATTGTAATGTTTACCATTTACTATGTTTTTGTTGTGGCTAGAAATTTAAGGACAGAGTTCATAAGGTACTGAGGACCTCCTGGAAGGTGGTGAGTACCCTGAACTGCTAGGCCACGATTCTAACACACCAGATGCCTAAAGTTAGCAGCATAAATAAGTGACCTGATTTTCAAAGGTTTTAAACACCCATCAACATCCACTGACTTCAATGGGAACTGCTGGTTACTGAGCATCTGTGTCAGGGCACCTTCTTCTCCCATCTTCCTAGCTCTCAAACAGACCACTCAGAGATCTTGCTTGTGTGTAGTTTATTTACAGTGCTTCATCTCGCCACCTTTTACATACTCATGCAATCATACTATTCACAGAGTCATTCAGCTTAACTACCCGTTCTCCCAAGGGATGGGATTGTGGGGGTGGGAAAATGTCTCTCCACACTGCGAGCTCCCTTTATCCCTTTATCTTTATCAGGTCCAACTTGCTCACACACATGCACATGCTCTCCCTCCCTTCTGCCATCACTTGCACTTACTTCCTGTTCTCTTTTCTCCAATCTCCTTGTTAATGGACTAATTAGTTTATGAGCTCCCATGCCCTATTCCCATCTGGTAATCAGGAACTCCTCTCCTTAATCGGGCTCTCCCCAGGGGCCTTACTGGTTAAACAGTGATCAGAGTGCGGGTTCAGATGTTGATTCCCAGCACTCTGTCACATACCTCCTCCTGTGCCTGATGGAAAGATGTTTCTTCCGCCACACTCCCCCGCCTCCTTTACTGGAGGTGCTACTCTACTTCAGCCTTTGTTTGTTCATCTAGGATGTTCATCTAGGATCTCTTTGTAGGTTCCATCCATTCTCCACCCACAAAAATCACATTTGGTGAGTGGAGGTCTCCCCCGTTATTCCAATCTGGCCCACAAGTCCTCACACCTGGGGCAATCTGGGTGGGGGGGTAGCATTCCCCACATCCTCAACCTGTTTATTTTGTTGAGGGGTCCGCTTCTATCCCGCCTTCTCCTGGTTACCCATGGTCACTTGTTCTCCCAATCCTCCAAACTGTTCTTGGGATCCCTCCTTTTGGCATTTTGGAGGTGGGAGGTCTGATAACCATTCAACCCCTATTAACAAGTGTGAGTTATTTTTATCTGCTAAGACTATTTCCTTGTTTTTTTTCTCTTCCCCTTTCATCTCTTGGGTATTCCCCTTTCTGTATTTTCTTTTTGGCTTATGTTCTCCTGTCTCATTTTTTCCAAACTTTCTATATTTACTGGCTCTTTTCTCTTCCCAATGGGTTTCATTCCTTCCCTCCAGGGTTTCTGGATGCCCTTTTGCTTTCTAAATGGGAAGGGGTTCCTATCTGTGCCTAACACAAGGGGTTGAGGGAATCCCTCCACTACCCAAACCCACTCCCTTTTAAACTTTCTCCAAACTTCTAGGGAAGAATTTCTTATCCCCATGTATATATTACAGCCTCAATCTTGATCAAGGAAGTATCCAATGGGGTTTTATCAATTCTCACCAGAGTAATGAACAAGTTGAGGCAGTGTCCACTAGACTCGTTTAATTCCTTCCTATGTTACAGAAATAGTTGATGACTTCTTCATTTCTTCCTGCCCAGGAGTCCTGGCACAACCACAGAATTCTGTAAACCCACACTCCACATACAGACAATCTCTTTTTATAAATCCCTGCCTCCTACACTAGAATCACATAAACATTCAAGACCCTGTCAGTGGTCCACTGGGCTCCACCTTCTTCTTCTCAGTGCCCTGTATGAATTTGCTAGATCATCTGATCTTCTCCTGTTAAATAGACTGCTATCTGTAGGTCCCAGATTCCCTTATTCCGTCATGCCCTCATAGCTTCCCTCTCAAATATGACCAAAAATGCATCGGGGTCATCTTCAGGGCCCTTCTCATGGTGACCTCCCCCCATATTTGAATGCTGATCCCTGCCACAGGACTTACCACAATTTGTAGTAGTTGTTGCTGTTCATGGACTTGCTCTAAAATAAAGTCCTGTAAGTTTTCTGTTGCTCAGCATGGTGTTGACCAGAGTGTTGGTTCAGTTGCTGATTCTCAGCAATCTGTCACAGCACCTTTGAAAAGGAGCACATTCCTTTAGCTGCCTAAATCAGGATCTAGGAGCCTGATTGTGGAAGCCCATTTTTTGGAATATTGACTCCCCATGGAATTCAGGATGCTGAGCACTTCATAATATCAGCCCTTATTCAAGGAAAGAGATCAGTAGCTAACACCATAAGCCATCTATTTTCCACTGTTGTCTCCTTAATGATGAATCACATTTGAGGCTGATGGATGAAGTAACTGTGCTGGATTCTATTGTCTTGTTTGTTCATGCCAGTATCAAATTCAGAAATGCACAACTCTTCCTCTCCCCCGCACAAACCTTTTCAGGAATTAACATTAATCCCTGGTGGCATAGAAGCCACAGTCAACCCGCACTCTCCAAGATGGGAAACAAAATAAGCATTCAAAAATTATATTTGTTACAAGGAATAAAAATCACAGATTTAAGACCTTTATTGTTAGGACCAAGCATTACAGTATAAGGATATGTGTTAAAATTCACTTTCAGTTAAAATACAACAATGAACAGCACTCTGTTTGAAATGGGGAAATGTAAATAAGAAAATACACTGCTATGTGGCTTTCTGCTTGTTTAAGCATAATCATAAACTTGACGTCCTCGGTAATTACCATAAATCATGAAGAAAGACAGTCAACTGCTGCTTTACCTGCATGGAAAGAATTGTTGTAGTCATATCTGCCAGTCTGGGATATTAAAGAGAGGAAGACAAGAAAATGCTCAGCCTACTGTAAAGGCAATCGTGGAAGACAGTCAACAGCAAATGTATGGAAAAGAAGGGGCTGGAAGCTTGAAACAAAATAAAGGATGTCACCCATAATTATGTGAACATAATCCTTTCCTTCAAAGGCTCATGCAAAGAGACACATGATGAATTGCATCCTCTTGGAAATGTGCTAATCATTTAGTTCAATGGTATTATACAACTCACCACATTTATGCAGCTTGACTTAGAATGCATACACATAGCTACTGTATATTTAAAATCTCTTTAATGCTGTGACAGTCCTGGTATTCCGTATCTAGGAAACACCATCCTAAGTCATCTACTATTGTAGTTCCTAATGTGCCCTCCAAACAGATAAACAATATTGTAAACTGCTACAAAGACACAAGCATGGACCACCAGCAGTGAAAGAGTTAAATTAGCAACACTCACAACCAAGCATAACTTTCAAGATTCTTCAAATATTTGCTCTTGTATTTCTCAAGGCACATTGTTTTCAATAAACCCATAACTTATGTTTGAAGTATTATTACTTAATATGTATAGCACGTACAAATGGTTTATGGCAAAATTGGAAGTGGACATCACCAAACACATTTGAAAAGGGTCTCTAATTTGTGCACATTCAAAATATGTTCACACCCATATACATAAATATGTATGCACAAATTGGATAATTTGTGTCCAATCTGCCTGTACAAATGTATGTCTGTACATGAAAATGCAGACTCTCAACAGAAAATAAAAGGTCCTTTGAAATTTTTGTCCAGCTTATTCAGCATCTGATAATTTTAAAACTTCCAACTATGCTTATTATTTTATGGTATTTAGCTTTGTAATACCTCTTTGAGTGTTTGACTGATTTGACTGAGAGTAATAATTCATTTGTAAGATTGTAGCTCTACTGTAAAGGTAGCATTTATTACCATGCCATCTTCATTATTTTCATTGTGAATACATAAATGGTAAGCATTTTGTAAGGTGTCTAAATGGATCAATTAACAGACTCTGCTTTTAAAGTTGAGGTACGATTATCTTTCACCTGCGGAGATACAAAGAAATATACATGAGAAGAAAATGGAAGTAGAAATGTGTTTCCAACTTACAGAAAAGTACAAGGTCAAGGATGATTATTAAACCTTACAAGAGAAGCTATTGCTACTGTGCAGTTTTCTTCATAAAAGCAATTTCTACCATCATTCAGAAACTGAATAACTTATTGTCAAACTAAAAACATGCTTGTTGTGTTAGTTCTTCTGGATTTCTTTCACACTAACAAGTAACAATGAGTTGGTATCAATCCCAGTTCACTGCCTAGTGAGTTTTGACTTCATTCAGCAAAGGTGGAGTGCCCTCAATGTGTCAGGACTAGACTTGGTTATTGTATAGTTCTTTTGGAGGTAAATGCTACCAGTTTATTCCTGACATCATTAATTTATGTGTGCAGTGTTGTTGCTGTGTCAGTCCCAGGATATGAGAGAGACAAGGTGTGGGAAGTAATATATTTTATTGCTAGTGAGAGAGACAAGCTTTCAAGATACCTAGAGCTCTTCCTCAGGTCTGCGAAAGGTACTCAGAGTGTCACAGTTAAATACAAGCCAAACAAGTAGTTTAGCATAAGCAGTAAATATATATTCTAAGGGACCATTCAAGGAGAAGTGGCCCCCATGGTCATAGAACAAAAAAAAAAGGGTTAGTGGGTTACAGATTGTTGTAATAAGCCGTAAATCCAGTGTCCTTATTAAGACCATGATGTCTAGAGTCTAGCAAATTTAAGCTCTCAGGCTCGTCTTTCGAAAGTGTTGTGCAGGTTTTTTTTGAGGATGAGGACTGATAGGTCAGAGAAAGACTGATTCCTTTGTGATAAGTGTTCAGCCAGAGGTGATATGGTATTTTTTTTCTTTTATCATTTTCCTATGTGAGTTCATTCAAGAGCATAGTGAATGTCTAGTTTCACCCATATATTTGTTATTGGGGCATTTCGTGCACTGGATGAGGTACATCACATGTTGTGGTAGGCACGTATAGGACTCATGGATCTTGAAAGGTGTGTTGTGGGGGATGTTGATCACTGTAGCCGTGGGAATATGTCTGTAGGTTGTGCATCTGTTGTTCTGGCAGGGTCTGGTGCTGCTTTGAGTTGGTGTGTCCTTGTCCCTGGGAATCATGTTTCTGATGATGAAGCTGGGGAGTTGTTTGAAGGCTAGAAGAAGGGTTTCAGGAAAGATTTCTTTCAGGATGGGGTTCCCACTGAGTATGGGGTGTGGCTGTTTGATGATACCCAATATTGGTTCCAGTGTGGAGTGGTGGGTGACAAATAGGAGTGTGCAGTCAGAGGGGGCTTCAATATTGAAGCAGGTTCTCTTGGGGTATTTGTGTGGCCTGTTCCATGATGTGATCTACTTCTCTGGTGGAGTGTCCTTGTTTTATGAAAACAGTTTTGAGTGTGTTAAGGTGTATGTCCCAGTCTTTCTGCTCAGAGAATATTCTGAGGTATCTGGGTGCCTGGCTGTAGATAATAGATTTATTGGTGTGTTTGGCATAGTTACTAGATCTATGAAGATAGGTGTGCTGATCTGTGGGTTTCTTGTATATAGTTGTCTGTAGGGTTCCATTGCTAAAGCTGATCATAGTGTCCAGGAAGTTGATGTTAGTTTGGGAGTGTTCCAGAGAGAGTATAATTGACTGGTGGTGGTTGTTGAAGTTGTGGTTGAAATGTATGGGGGTGTTTAAGTCATCTGTCCAGAAGATGAAAATATCACAGATGATTTTGTAATGAATTTGTCCAGAAATCTTCCTCAAGGTAGCCCATGAAGAGGCTAATGTCCTACTAATAATATTTAAGGAGTATAGTCTCAGCTTGATGAAAAGGGATTTAAAATATGTGTGTCAGTCTCATTAGTGTTAATGAAAGTTATGCACAAAAATCTCCATACATCAAGGTGAGAATCTTGTTCTCTATCTATGGAGTCACCCTGGGGATTTTTATGAAGATAGCCCTTCTAAGAGGTTCCTCATTGCTTTATTTTACATTTCGTATCCATGGATTAGACTGTTGAAAAGGAATTTGAAAGAAGGTTGGGGAAGAAGATTTATCAGTTTGTTATTTATTGCTTTATTAATGTTCAAATTCTTCAAAGGCAGAATATGACTCAAGGCTGTAGGAGTGGGATTCCCATGGGGGAGTTAGGCACCTAATTGCCACTTTGGATGCCTAAGTCCAACATTTAGGGACCACTAGCATTCACAAAACCACTGCTTTGCTACCTCCTAACCCTGTAGGTTTCTAAAGTGCCCAGGTGCCTAAATTTTCACCATTAAAGTTCCTGAGGCATTTAAATTTCGGCAGCTAGGCATGCGTCCAGCCCCAACATGCACTTAACTTACTTTTAAGCCCCAGCAGAATTCACACTAGCCATTCTCATTGCCATCAGGGCCCTATCCAGTAAATGTGCTGTAAATATTCTTAAACCCTCACAAAAGATTCAGGAGGTGGGTTGCAATGCTTAAATCCCCCTTGTGATTTCCAAATAGACTACATGTTCTAGTTTCATTGGGACAATCCAAGTTTTTCATATGATGTCCTGGATTTTTTTATAACTGCAAAATATACATTTAGAATGTATTACTATACTCATATAAAATGTTTTCATCCCCTTATTTCACTCTCATCACACAGCAAATAGAGCTGCTCAGAGAACTGTATTCCATTGGAATATGGAGTTCATTCAAAATAGAAACACTTTACAAAATCAGGGGGATTTCAATGAAATTTCATTTTGGAAGTAAACTAGGAAAAAGGTTCCAACAATGTTGAAATGTCCCATTTAAATATTTTTCAGCTACACTTTTTTGATTTCTTCATTAAGAAATGACTTGGTTGTTTCAATATTTTATTTGAACATACAAATTTCAAAGAAAAATGAAAACAACAACATTATTATACCACAAGACCCATCTAACAAGACCCACTTTTGATCTCTGAATCAACAGAATCATTATAGACAGTAACAGAAGTTTAGCATCTACAGGCTTATTAGATCACATTGTTAAACTTCTAACAAGGTATAGGTAAACACAGACAAATGCAATTAGTATCTACTTTTGATCCTCTAACAATACAGGCCTACATATCAAGGATTCTAGTGTATTTATATTTAAAGTTTCAGAGTAGCAGCTGTGTTAGTCTGTATCTGCAAAAAGAACAGGAGTACTTGTGGCACTTTAGAGACTAACAAATTTATTTGAACATAAGCTTTCATGGGCTACAGCCCACTTCATCAGATGCATAGAATGGAACATATAGTAAGGAGATATATATACACATACAGACAACATGAAAAGGTGGGAGTTGTCCTACCAACTCTAAGAGGCTAATTAATTAAAAGAAAAAACTTTTGTAGTGATAATCAAGATAGCCCATTACAGACAGTTTGACAAGAGTTGTGAAAATACTTAACATGGGGAAATAGATTCAGTGTGTAATGGTTCAGCCATTCCCAGTCTCTATTCAAGCCTAACTTGATGGTGTCTAATTTGCATATTAATTCAAGTTCAGCAGTTTCTTGTTGGAGTCTGTTTTTGAAGCTCTTCTGTTGCAAAATTACCACCTTTAATTCTGTTACTGAGTGTCCAGAGAGGTTGAAGTGTTCTCCTACTGGTTTTTGAATGTTATGATTTGTGTCCATTTATTCTTTTGCAAAGAGACTGTCCTGTTTGGCCAATGTACATGGTCAATTGGTCTATTTAACAGGGCTTTGATAACTATCTACAAGGAACGACTGTGTTTACCATTACATCATGTACAGTATTTTTCTACTATGTCCTTAAGGATTGCCTTTAGGTCATTCAGCCTGCTGGTTGATTAACCCTCGCAGGCTCAGCCTCACACATGGACATTTGTATGAGACTAGGTGATTCCATGACTCTTTAAACTGGAAGAGTTCACATGGCCATCTTGAACGTTCTAGTGGATTTATGAGCCATCCAATCAGGGAGCAGAAACAATTACATGGAACTTCTGTTATGTGAAAAATCATATAACATATAGTTAACTACAAATAATAATTCTCAAAGGAAGCCATGGGCAAGGTTGTGAGCAGTGCATAGGTTCAATAGATAAATTCAAATAATGATCAAATTTGTAAAAATCTAAGCCTATTTGTGGATAATTACAAGGCATATAAAGGCACTATATTTGTTGAATAAATTGTTTGCTGTAACTAGGTCTTCAAGGCCTAGTTTCAAATATTACTCGAGATCTACTTTCAAAAATTTCAAAAATTTCAAAGTTCCCTGCAAAGCACTCTCTGCTGTAGTTAAGACCCCCGTTGGAGCCTTGAGAAACTTAGCCCCAGTGGTAAGGGTCTCATACATATTTCCTACAGTTTGTACAATTCCTTGGTGCCAGTTCCTTCAGGTTTATCCAGCTGTGACACAACACTCTTCAGTTTAAATGTTAATATGCATATATTTCTGTCTGAAAAAAGTGTTTGAGGCAGGAGAAAATGAGAGATCTTGCAAAGTACCACCTTTATCTATGGTGAATACCCTAGGTAAGCTTACTCCTTATGGTGGGTTTCATCTGTTTAAGCAACCACTCATGCCAGAGCTCATGCAGTAATCCAGGCTGGTATTGTCAAAGGAGCCTAAGAGAGTTAGTCACCCAGCTCACATTTATTAGCAATGGGAGTGTAGACCTTAACTCCTTTCGGCTCCTTTGAAAATTCCAACCCTATAAGCCACTTTTGCTCTTTCTTTCCTGGTGATTGTTTTCTTTTTTTGGTGCCACTTTCACAAAGCAAGAGCTGCAATCAAGAAAGAAAGGGGAGGAAAAACAACATGGGTAAATAGGCTCCCTGCAATAGTCACAGAGAACACTACAGCAGCAGTGAAGAAAGTTGCATTGCTCTTTTTAATATGTATTCAAAAAGGGTTACTTGACAGATGGCACATTCAGAAGCACAGTTCCCTATAGCTCCTTGCTATAGCATTTGTCACAAAAGAAAGAATGTCCTCTATATGCAACTACCACCACTTCTTGCAACACCTGAGTAAATCAGCAATGATCTCACTTATAGACTATTAACAAAAAAAAAAAAGATGACCCATCACATTTGAGATGTTATAGTGTATAGATAGAACACAGATAAAATTTATTCAGTGTTGACAGAACTGTTGGAAATTATTTGTTTCCTTGTATTTTTAAAGCCTATATTTTTTTCAGGCATTGAATTCAGTCATCACACACACACGTTCTGCCCAGCAAAAAATAATCAGTGAAGACATCCCTGTTGGACTGATTTCAGCTTTAACAATTAAAGCATGAGATATCTCAGTTTCTGAATAGCCAATAGCTCAGCACTGGAAGTTGTAATGTAGTGTAAAGTTATTTATTGAACATTAAAACAAATGTTACAGACACATGTATCACTGCAAAAATATGGTAGCCATTAAAACAAGGTACCTTTTACAGTCTGACATTGTTCCTCTGTCAATTAGATTAACTGCTTCTCAGCCAGAAAAGTGAGATGCAAGTCATATCATATAGTATGATACTGCTGCTGAGGTGTGCAGTGAAGATTTTGAAGTTCTTGGGGTGAAAAATAAGTGATCTATATCACTACAGTTAGTGAAACACATATTTCATCATATCTATTTGCTACAGCACCTGTGAATTAAAGTAGAGCTACCATAAATTTAAGGGGAAACTGGAAAGGAAATCTACTTTGAAAGTAAAGGCTAACTAATACCTAAAAGGCAGAATTGAACAGGGGGTGATCTATCTAAGCAGTGGTGAGAACAGCCAGTGTGCCTGTCTAAGCGCTAGTGCCTTCAGAGATGATGGGAGGAGCAGAACGTGGTAAAGTATAGAAGGCCCAGATTCTCAAAGGGACTTAGGTGTTGCAATGCCTAATTTTAGGTGCCTCGCCATTCAGAGGAAGCCACAAACAGTGTGTCAGGCACCTAGGCTCCCTATACAATGCAAGGAGAAAGATAGGCACTTTGAAATGGGATCCACAAAAGATGGCATAGTAAGCAGGGAGCCACCTAGGCTAGCAAAGGCAGATGCTAATGAGAGGTGCATATCCTAAACCCCACACCCAACACAGAATTCAATGCCTAAACCTGGGCTGAAGAGAGGTGATAATCTCTTCTTGTAATCCACAGCCAGGAACTCACTCCTGGAGTAAACTACTTTAGGCACCTAAGCTGTTTCTTGCAAGAAACAGGTCAGGTATGCTTAACTCTTCATAAAGCTGCAAGGGAGAAGAATGGCCTCCTTTGTAACACTTAGCCTAGTGGTTAAGGTACACACCGGTGATACGGGAAACCCTGCTTCAATTTCTCCCTTTAGTTGATGAGGAGAAGGGATTTGAAATGGGGTTAAGGTGATTGCCCTAGTCACTAGGCTATAGAGTCATTCTCTCTCTTTTTTTTTTTTTTGACCCAATGCATATTTAATACAAAGTAGAACATTTAGTCAACAGGGAAGATTGAGAGAGTCCCCTCCCCCAGTCATAATAGACTATAATCCACTTGTTAGGACACTTACCTGAGAGGTAGGACATCCCTCTTCTGCTCCTTTTTTTTCATCAGGCAAAGGGGAAAATTTAACTGAGGTCTCCCTCATCACAGGTGAGTACCCTAATCACTGGGCTAAAAGTTATAAAGAAGATCACCTCCCTTGACCATTTTGTGTAGCGTAAGGTATGTTCTGATCAACCCTACCGCACTGGACCCTGAAGGCAAGATAGGTGGGAGAATGTGTATCTTTCTGATTTCTGATTTAAGGCTGCACTGGGGGTGAGATAGGTGTTTGGGCAGCTACCTGAGGTAGAAATACGCATGCCTTGAGCAGAAACGTAGTTACAAGGGGAATTTTACAGCAAAAATGTAGGCACCTACATGGTTAGGGGGCAGATGTATGTGGATTTTGAAAATTGCAGTGGTGCCTGAATCCCTCTGTGGATCTCTAGACTGCTGGAATCGACCTACCCAGGCAGAGCCAAGATTAAACCCCACAATTTCCCTATCAGCATTGGGAGTGGTTAAATGGTTTGGGGAGTAGATGAAATTGAGCTCATTTGAACCAGGCCCACATGACAGACATAAAAGGAGGAAGAGGAAAGCAATGGCTATAAAGTGGGATGGAGTCTGGATTTGTGCAAAGAAGAGTTTCTTACCTTGGAAGTGAAGGACTTAAAAAAACAAAACAAATGAAAGTCTAAATCGTGAACATGGAGATAACTTTTTTTTTTTTTTTCTGTTCTGGAAACTATTCAGGTCATTGGTGATGAATGGCCCATCCTGTGTAAAATCCAATCAGTCTTGCTACACATGCAAAAGGTGTAGGTTGGCTCTTACCATTCTACAGATGCTCCTATTATGGCTGTCTCCTGTGTGGATATAGTGGGAAGGGAAGAGACTCCTTGTGCCTTCTTGCTCTCTTTAGTGCCCCTATGCTAGTGCAGCCCTTACTATGAAGCACTACCAGGATATGCTGATAGCCCAGTTAATTATGTTATTTAAATAAACTGATCACTGTCTACTGACTAAAGGGGCTAAAGAGTCACTTTGGGTCTCTTATTTAGGTTTCTGCAGGAGCATTGCTGGAGTGATGGGCTTGGCATTTTGTGGAGAACTGTATATAGCTTTTCTGACTACTATCTGTGCTCTTTAATGGGTATTTACCTTAAACTGACAGATAAAGTATTTACTCAAGCCAGATAGCAATTAATGCACATGGTGGTGCTTGGAGGGCAGATCAGGCTAATGGAGAATTAGGCCCATTTAGGGAGTCCCTGGGTGGCTGAATTAAGGATAAGTCCCAGCTGAGAGGAGCAGGGTGACTAATAAAGGAAGGACTTCAGGACAGTAAAAGGGAGGTAGGAGGCCAAGGGGAAGAGGAGGTCTTAGGATCCTCTGGGAGCACTGATAAATGGCTATTATGGTGATACATGATCACACACACAGAAGCTGGAAAGAAGTGGATAAAGATTTGGACCTCCAGAGAGGAAGATCTGGGAGGTGTTGTTCTGTACAACAGAAAAGGAAAGAATATTGCAGATGGTGGGAAGTGGTGAAGAACCTGAAGAAGAGTGAATCCATGGAAGGGCTGAGGAAAAAGGCCTAGAGACAGGCAGAAGTAGGAAGTGATTCAGGGAGGCACCAGCCCTTAGTTGCTTGCTATGGGGTTCCTGGTCTGGTACCCATAGTAGAAGGGGAGAGTTGGGTTCCTGTACTGGCCACTGAGGAAGGTGATATGAGGATTTTTGATACAAGGGATGGAAGGACTACTGAGCCCAGAAATAGCATGAAGACCTGATGTGGGATCATTGGATTACTGTTTGCTGGGGCTCTGTTATCCTGGAAAAGTGGGGCTAGAAGTGACTTGGCTGGAGAGCTGAGTCACAAGAAGAAGTGGCCCACTGCAGGACTGGAGCACTAGAAGTGAAGACCTTGCTAAGCCATACTCATCCACAATGGGTGGTATTGGCTGGTGAGTCACTCTTCAGTGTGCCCTTTCAAGATCAAAGTCATCCTTTCAATCAATGGTTGTAGTTCAATTTCTTCTTATAAAATTGCAATATGTTCAAATAATTGAGTTCTAAATATTTGTCAATTATTTCAACAATTCCAAAGTTGTGCCTGCTGCTGTACAGACAAATAAAATGACAGCTCCCTGGCTTGAGAAATTTACAATCTACATTAGACAGAACCTAGTCAATGATGTGAAATTTCTGCGAAAATAAATTAAATTATTAGGGTTTGTGTGTCTATTCATGGACTTTAAGGCTAGACGGGAACACTAGATGATCTGCTTTGACCTCCTGTATAAGACAAGAATTTCATAATTTCCTCATGTATTTAGTCCCAAAACTTTAGTTTGACTAATGCATATTTTCCAGAAAGGAATCCAGTCCTGATTTGAAGACTTCAAGAGATGGAGAATCTACCACTTCACTTGGTACTTTGTTTCACTGGTTAATCACCCTGACTGTTAAGAAAGTATGCCTATTTCTAATTTGAATTTGTCTGGTTTTAACAGCCAGACATTGTTTCTTATTATGTCTTTCTCCACAAGATTAAAGAGCCCTTTAGTAATCAATACTTTCTCCCCATCAGAAACTTGTACACTTTCATCAAATCATGTCTATAAACAATAAGATAAATGTTTTACTATGTTCAATGAGCAACTAAGAGCACTGGCTAGAACCCAGCCTAGTGCAGGCAACACGGAATATACAAGCTTTTGCCACACATCTTTGGGAACACAACAGATTCTTTCTTATAAAAATGAAAAATGTTTTTACCTGGTGTCTTTAATAAGTCTATAGTGGCAATCAGTAGTGGCTTCAGATGTGGACAAATCACGAGTAAAGTATGATGGAAATCAGATTTTTTTTTTGTCCAGGTCTCCAGATGAGAAATGTAGTTCTTTAAATCAGCATTCTCTTGCCTTTTATGCTCTAGGGATTCTGAAAAATATTTTGTGGATAGAAATTTGACTTATGACTCAAGGTGAAAGTAATATGCTCAATACCCTCCATAGTTTTCACTTAATCTTTCTGTTATGGTCGACTTGTTTACACATTGCTTTCCAAAATCTACCCTTGTAGGATTTATTCATAATAATAGCTTTCTATATGGCTGGTACTTCTAGCATCCAAGTGAAGGACTGGTTTCTATAAATAGTTGAACATGTAGTAGAAACCTTATTTGGGAGAAGTTCTATGACCTGTGCAATGCAGGAGGTCAGACTAGATGATCACAATGGTCCCCTTTGGCCTTTGCATCTATAAACCTTTCAGAGTTTTGTGCATGGAGTGCGGGTAACAATGATGATAAAAGCAAAGAAATGGAACTGGCGGATGATGGGAGGAGACAAGATACCCTGTAGCTGAGTTTACACTATATGTTTAGTATAAAAATATCTCACTGTGGCAGGATTGCAGTCAGAAGTAGAGACTATAGAACAGGGGTAGGCAACCTATGGCACGTGTGCCAAAGGCGGCATGGGAGCTGATTTTCAGTGGCACTCACACTGCCCAGGTCCTGGCCACCAGTCCGGGGGGCTCTGCATGTTAATTTAATTTTAAATGAAGTTTCTTAAACATTTTAAAAACCTTATTTACTTTACATACAACAATAGTTTAGTTGTATATTATAGACTTATAGAAAGAGACCTTTTAAAAACGTTAAAATGTATTACTGGCACGCGAAACCTTAAATTAGAGTGAATAAATTAAGACTCGGCACACCACTTCTGAAAGGTTGCCGACCCCTGCTATAGAACAAAACCTTCCCCTAAGAACTTTGGTTTCCCTGTCACATCTACCTATACAGACCTGAGTATTTTGAAAGTTGGATGTACATTGAACTAAGCCTGGGAGAACAGATGCTCTGATACTCTTCTGAAGAGAACTATAATAAAGTCTAATACTAATACTGCTTTCCATAGGGATTACTGGGGGGGTGGAAGAGGAAGGGAGAAAGGGTAGTACCTGGAAGAAATATTCAGAGAATATCAAATGGGTTTGGCTATGTCTATAGGATGTACACTTAGGTTAATATGCAAGCCCTTCCAGATAGCATGATGGCTGTGCCCCAGAGAATGGCTGCTCAAGATGGGGGCTGCATGGGGAAGAGAGGCTGTAGCATGGAATGTTTGAAATTATATTTTTGACTTTTCTCATATTTGTTGACTTCAATGTGACTGGATATCTCACAGGATTTGCCCCAGAGTCACTGATCTTGTGAACATGACAAATGGCTCTCTTGGTGGTGATGGGCTGTTTCTGTTTAAAGACATGCTGAAGAATGACCTCCTAGAAAACAGGAGGTTTACTAGGAAGAAGGAATTTTTGACATTGCTGTTCTTTTCCTGTTCAAGTATTTTCCATTTAACTGTCTATCATTTTTTAAGAAACTTCATTGGCTTTCTCAGACAATGTAATGAAAATACCATATAGAAGTCAATTTTTCAGAGCAAAATCATTGGAACTGGAATCACGGAGTCTAGGATTCCTGGATTTAACTAGATATGATTGACATGTCTAAATCCACTTGATTTAACTAGATATGATTGACATGTCTAACTCACTGATCACAGGCTGAGATTTACCCCAGCCCCTCAGTGAATGAAAATAGCCCAAATTCAACCAAAGACACTGTGTTTGTCCACTCCAGGCATGAGTCCCCACCCCAGTCCCTTAAAAAAAATAAAGCAGACAACCTCCTATGAGACCAACTGATCTCTTTCTTGGGTAGAACATTCCTCATAGCATGAAAAACTTGACTCTGTTTCTGAGTAGAAGCAATCAGGGTTCATTAGACTGTCAACTGCCCAGAATGGTTCCATTGGGTGATATGAAAAACAATGGAGAATAAGGTTTTCTGCAATAGTATTAGACCTTGAAAACCTCTATTGCAATCTATTAGACTCAGAGTATGATTTCTGCCATTAGAGCTTTAACCTCTGCCCATATTCTTAAGCTCTCACAGAAAATTTACCTACAAAGGTGACTTGATAGAATGGTGTATAGGGAAAATATGCTTAGGAGCCACTGTATCAGTAGTCAAGGACAAAATAGTATCATAATATTCTATAATGCTACTGATGGAGTGACCCTCCAGTATCAGGTACTTTCTGACTGGGAGAGAGTCTGAAACCCACTGGGTCCCGTCATAGACCAATGTAGATGGTCACCACTCTATATCAGAACCTCAGCAAGGAGACAATGACTGTCATATTCACTCATTCCCCCAAATCTGGATTCTGCTGGGAGCATACTATACATATGGAAGTGCATTAGTAATGGTCTTTCTAAGGAGCTCCATGCATGAAGCTGGCTGTTGGGTTCCTATTCACTTGTACAGTAGCCCAGGCAGAGCTAGCAGCATAGTAATCCCAGTCCCACCAGTCCCTCCCAGTGCCAAGGATGGACCAAAGAGGGATGTGATGCTCCACACAATGACCAAACACATGGCCCACCTTCACCACAGTCACAGGGTTTCTCATATGTATTCTTTGCAAAAGCAAGCACTAGTAAAACTGCTTTAAATATAATTTGTTGGTGTACGGTGCAGTGATCACAAGCTTGTACTCTAGTATAAAATTGAATGCTGTTGTTTCTGTGTGTTTGTCATGTTTTGTTTTTGTTTGTGGTGTTCATGGTGTGTTTTTTTTTTCCCTAGACAAGTTTCAGCTGAAAGTTATAGTACACTGAACAGTTGCCAATACTGGTAAACTTGTAAGAAAAACCATTCACCCTGTTTGGCAACATCAGTGCTGAATGATGATTACCATAATAGCAAATATTCTGGATTTTGATGTTATATGTCATGTTCTAAATAGCACATTGCCTATTTTTTAACGCCAACTAAGTAAATCCTTTTAGTTTGAAATAGCCTAACACTTTTATTAAGATCCAGAGTTATTTAGGTCTTTCAAAATGCCTAAAATGTCCTTTTATGTAAAGGTACTTTACTTAGCGTTTTTTAACTCTGGTGTCTTTTAGTTACAAACACTGCTTTATAGGAGCTCAATTCAAACAGGAAGTTCATTGCTGCTCTATTGAGTAAAGAATTTTCATTACTTTTGTATCTCAAGAGCCTTTGAGGACAAAGCATTTATAAATCACAATAAATACATAAACAAAATAATAAGAAATACTTTCCTGTGCTGTAGTGTTAAGAATTCAATAGGAGCTGGATAAACAAAACATGCTACTTGAGTAAAAAGAAATTAAGACACTTACAGAAAGCAATTGAACTTGACCAAAATACATCTGTACCAAATGATTTAACTGGCCCAAAAGATTCAGCTCATAACTAAGGATACAATTTAATAAAAATTATGTATGTCCAGCATAGTTTTCCCATATCTTATGTAGAAATGAGCAAAGCTCTATTTAGTTTTTCATTGTTTAAAAAAACAAAACAGTGGAGAACTTGTGTATGCAAGCCAGAACTGTTCAGGGCCAGATAGGCATCTAAGCAGAAGATATTTTGCACCTAATCCAGCTCATAAAGAGAATTTCCTTTAAGTACATGCACAGTTTTCTTTAAAGCCAATTATGGGTATAGACAGTTAAACAAAAATAATTTAGCTGTGAATGTAGGTGGCCGATATGTGCCAGCAAATTTTCAGTATTTTTCTTTAGCTTTTTTATTTAATCCACTTGACATAGTATGTAAATATAGTCTAATAGATTGTTTGCCTACCATTATAATTGTTCTTGTTATATTGCCTGGAGACTGCAGTAAGGAATCAGGTTCAGAACAGTACACAAAATTGTAGAAGAGACGGCATAAGCATACTTCCAGAATTGTTCCTTCTCCGCCTCTCCTGAGAATGCTTACAAAAACTCCACAATGATCAGGCCACTGGCTAGGTCTACACTACCCGCCTGAATCGGTGGGTAGAAATCGACCTCTCGGGGATCGATTTATCACGTCCCGTCGGGACGCGGCAATCGATCCCCGAATCGGCGCTCTTACTCCACCAGCGGAGGTGGGAGTAAGCGCCGTCGACAGAAAGCCGCAGAAGTCGATTTTGCCGCCGTCCTCACAGCAGGGTAAGTCGGCTGCGATACATCGAATTCAGCTACGCTATTCACGTAGCTGAATTTGCGTATCTTAAATCGACTCCCCTCTGTAGTGTAGATGTACCCACTGGTGTGATCTGGCCAAAGCTTTTCATGCTGATCACTACTGTTTCCTTGAACTTCCCCTCTCTGTTAGATTGCAAACTGTTTGGAGGAAGGACTATCTCTTATGTGTTTGTACAGCTCCTACCACAATGGCGCCCTGGTCTGTGATTGTGTCCACTAAATACCACCATATTAATAAATTACCTGAATGAAGTGATGCCAACCCTAAGCATTCAAAAACCATGACTTGGGGGAGAAGGAAAGGCTCAAATAATCGTAAAATTAGCTTAAACATTGAAGGAAATGGTGGCCATTTTTATTTACCTTCTAGTTTTGAAGCTTTAGGAGTCATATTTGAACCTCCTCTTGTCTCATCCATGAAGGATAGACAATTACTTTTTTTTTAAATGGAAGCTGAGATGCTTATGTAACATGACTTCCAGAGCTGGGAGTTTAAGAAAAATACCAAATATGAGACTAACTAATAAATCAAGACTTAGCAACAGTGCGAATGTCAACCTTCAAGGAACTGGTAGAAGGAGTGAAAAACTGCACATATAGTTTTGGCAGGGCTTTTTTTTTTTTTTTTGTACCTTCTTTCAGAATTTGGGTCTAATGCAACTGCCACAGAAGTCAGTGGAAAGACTTTAGTGGGATTTGTGTAGGGTTCTCTGAGGATATAGATAATGGAGAAGAACGTGAAATACCTTTCCTTGCACCTAGCTTTGGCTTTGGTCTGGTAATAAATAAACATACTCTCCAAAAATCTCACTTATGCTGGGTAGATCAAAATATCATGGGCTAAATTTTCAAAACCAATCACTGGTTTTGGGAATCTGGCTCCTTTTTAAAGTGTCTCAAACTGGACATTCAAAAATGGAGGCAGCCAAATTCACAAGTCACTTTTTAAGCAATGTCTGCTGTTTTAGTCATAGTGTTTATCAGAAGATTGTAAATAACTTGTACCCATTAAACTTTAAAATATCCATCTGCCTTGTTATATAAATCTATAAATATTATAATCCAGCCAATAATATTTTATTAATGAATAGAAGACAAGATGACATCATTTTTGCAAATGATTATACTTTAATAAACATTTGTTGTAGTTGAATCCTAAAAATAATTGGTTATAATATTGCTCTAAATATTTAATGTTCATTCAGTATTAAAATTACTGATTAGATTAAAATCTTTTTAATATTAAAATTATCATGAAAATAAAACATGATTTTATAAAATAACCACATACCCTAGAGTGAGGAAATGGTGACAACTGTTTCAGTCAGTGATTTTTTGGGGGGGGGGGGCTCCAACATGTGAGAGGTCATAACTAATTACCTTATTGCAGATCTTAAAACTTGGCTGTTTGTTTGAAGTGTTATCATTGCTCACTTGTGTGCTTGAAAGTGATGTTGCATGGGGAGAATTAGACATATAAGAATAGGATCCACAAAAGCCAGCAAACAAAACGAGGAAGACACCTAAGCGAGCCAATAGGAAATGTCAATGGGGGAAGGGGGTGGCCTGAGGCCTTCCCCTCAAAGGGATTAGGTGAATACCACTGACAGATGGAGGCACCTCCCTCTGCTCAGGATTTACACCCCTAAACCCTCTCCTTGAGTCAGGAGCCTAAACACTTTCTTGCAGAAAACAAGGAGGAAGAAGTGGCAATCCTCTCATAAATTTTAGCCCAGTGGGTTAGGGCACTCTCCCTTCTCCATATTTGGCAAAGGGGATAGTTTGAACCTGAGACTTCCACCCATGGGAGGGTGCCTAACCACTGGGCTATGGCATATCTAGAGTGGATAAGGGGAGCTCTCTCAATCTCTTGAAGCTGTTCTACTTTATATAAATGTTTAAAGGTCATTGTGCCAGAGACAGGAAGTAACTCCATAGCCCACTGGTTAGAGCACTCTCTAGGGATATCTAAGCTCAAGTCCCTGTCCCAATGACTATTGAAGTTGGATTGCCTCAGAGGAGTGCTTTGGCCAGGGATCTTCCCTGTACAGGAGGACATAAGTCAATTGAACTACTTCTGCCACAAGGCACTGAAGCAGCATATCAAAATGTTTGGTTTTATGATTTAAAAAAAAAGTCAATTTCCTGTGGAAAAGAAACTTTTCACACAAACTTTCACTGAGTCTATCACAGTTCAGCGCAATTATATCTGTATTCTCCCCCTTATGGTCTAGCAAGGGCACCTAATTTTAGGTCCCTCAGCCATCACTTATCTTGGGAGGAGACCTGCATCTCTCTCCCTTCTGAATGTTTTTTTTCAGGTTTCACAATTCCCTGCCTACATTATGAATTCCCCAGAAAGTCAGACTGTCTAAACAGTCCTGCTTTGTCTGCCGTCTTCAGAGGCTAGAAACAGAATAATTGCCTACAGTTATAAGGTATAAGCAAGCACATTAAATCTTAAGGTGAACACATTACAGAGAAAACCTACTAAAACAATAAAAGAACCTTACACACAGCCTAGTAAGCTTACCAGAAATCACTCCAAGAAGGGCTCTGGTAAGAGTCAATCCTTCAAACCACACACAGGTTTTCCTATGGTTACAAGTTCAGAACACCTTTTGCTCAGAACAAGAATCCCCATGAATCTGAGGGTCATTCCTTTATACAGTTTGGGCCTTTGATCTTGGGACCCTAGGAACAGATGATGGGCTTCTCATCAGGAGGAGGTAGCTTCAAAGGGTTGGATACGGAGGTGGGAATTTCTGTTAACCTCATCCCAAGTGTTTCCTAGGAAACCCACTCAACTAAAAGTTCATTCTTTTATGGCAGACTGTATAAAAGAGTTCTTTGAAGCTCATAATACTTCCCAAGGTTTACATTAGTCACGTGCATACGATCCCACAATAATACATAAAACACCTGCATTTTTAATATAATGAACTCCTAAAATACTTAAATTTAATTCAATAAGGCTTGTCTGGGATAGTGCAGGAACTCACCATGTCTATCACAGAGTCAGAAACCCAATTTTTCCATCAAGACAGTGTCTGTTTTCCATAGGAAATTTTGAACCAGCTCGAACTATAACCTTCAGGCAGAGGCCATTGCTTCTTCCTGAAATTTCCTGAGTGTGGTGACAGGGCTTCTGTCACTAAAAAGAAAACAAGTTGGGTCCTAAAGATGCTAAATTATCATTACATGTTTTAAAAATTGACCAAGATTGTCCATTTAGTCCCTATGACCTTTTCACTAATGAAACGTGAGATTTGAAAGATTACTGCCCTGCCATTTACACATTCCTTCCTATTACATCTAGAACAGGCCAATGATAAATGGGTGCCAGTAAAAAGTCTATTTCTCCTGAAGGATGCATGGGACCGGTGACAAATTTAATATAATTGATATTTTACCATTTAGTGTAGTTAATATGCGAGAACATAGTTCTAACACAATATTGTATATGTTGATAAATTGGAGACGGTTCAGAGAACAGCAATGAGAACAATTAGATCAGAAAACATGTCATATAGCAAGGATTGGCAACCTGCGGCACACGTGCCAAAGATGGCACGCGAGCTGATTTTTAATGGCATGCTGCTGCCTGCTGCCTGCCAGGGTCCCGGCCCCACTCACCCCCACCCACCGCTCTCTCCTGCGGGGGCAGGAGGCAGAAGCTTGGTCCTGCCGGCAGCTAAGCTCCCCCTCCCCAACTTCTTCCCCCAGCGTGGTGCTTTCCTGCCCCTCCTCCTCTCCTTCCCTGCGCCGATCAGCTGATCACCCTTGCGAGGGGAAGTGGGAGAAGTGAAGCCAGAGAAGAGGTGGGGAAAGGGGGAGAATCGGGGCATATCCCCTCCAGCCCCCTGCCGTGAGCCGCTCATGGCAGGGGGCTGGGAGTGGGAGCACCCCCACGAGCCGAGCATTCCAGCCCTCTGCCCTGACCCCTGTACCCCCCTCCACACACCCAGCCCTCTGCCCTGACCCCTGCACCCCCCATAACCCCAGCCCTGACCCCTGCACCCCCCCCACACCCAGCCCTCTGCCCTGACCCCTGCATCCCCCTCCACACACCCAGACCTTTGACCCGAAACCCTGCACCCCCCATATCCCCAGCCCTGACTTCTGCACCCCCCACACATACCCAGCCATCCCACACTCTGACTTCTGCACCCCCTCACACACCTCCAGCCCCGTTCTGACTCCTGCACCCCCCATGTCCCCAGTCCCCCCCACATCCCCACCCACACTCTGAGCACCAAATGGGAGCTCCTGCACACACACACACACACACACACACACACATTCCCACCTGCACCCCTAGCACCAAATGGGAGCTGTCCCAGGTAAGCGCTCCACACCCAAACCTCCTGCCCCAACCCTGAGCCCCTTCCTTCATTCTAGCTCCTGGTCAGACCCTGCACCCCAACCCCCAGCCTGCTCCTTCACTCCCAACCCTGTGTCAGTGCACTCCCACCCTCAGCTCATTGCAGAGAGAGAGGAAGAGAATAGGCTCGAACCAAGGAGAAGGTAGGTACCCACTCTATGTGGGCAGGGCTGGGACCAGCAGTGGGCTGAGCGGGGCTGGCAGCTGGGACCCTGGCTGTCAGAAGCCGGCGGACAGAACCCCAGACCAGCAGTGGGCTGAGCCGCCAAGCCCACTGGTGGTCTGGGGTCCCAGCCGCTGGCCCTGCTTAGCCTGCTGCCGGTCTGGGGTCCCAGCTTCTGGCCTCTTGCCAGACGGGGTCCCGGACACATGCCCCGCTCAGCCCGCTGCCAAACTAGGTGAACGGAACCCCAGGCTGGCAGCGGGCTGAGTGGGCCGGCAGCATAAGATCCACATTTTAATTTAATTTTAAATGAAGCTTTTTAAACATTTTGAAAACCTTGTTTACTTTACATACAACAATAGTTCAGTTATATAATATAGACTTATAGAGGGAGACCTTCTAAAAAATGTTAAAATGTATTACTGGCACGCGAAACCTTAAGGGTAAAGTGAATAAATGAAGACTCGGCACACCACTTCTGAAAGGTTGCCGACCCCTGTCATATAGTGATACACTGAATAGATTGAGCTCCTTGAGTCTAATAGAAAGGAAGGTTAAGGTGTGAGCCTACCTGGGAACAAATATTTAATAATGGGTTCTTCAGTCTCATGAAGAAAGGAATAACATGATCCAATAGATGGAAGATAAAGCTAAACAAATAGAAATCAGGTATAAGTTTTCAACAAGGTGGGTAATTAACCATTGGAACAATTTACCAAGGGCTATGGTGGATTCTCCATGACTGGGCATTTTTAAATAAATTGGCTATTTTTTAAAGGTTGTGTTCTAGGAATTATTTTGTCAAAGTTCTATGGCCTGTGTTAGATAGGAGGTCAGACTAGATGGATGCAATGGTCCTTTCTGGTCTTGGAATCAATTACTGCCCTCAGAGCTCCATACAACAATCTTCAGAAGTTTGAGAGATGGGTGTGACAGTGGGAGTGGGGTTCTGCTCTCCAGTGGGGTGGTGGGGCTAAGAGCTTCTGTCCTGAAGGGAGCAGGCTCTCAGGGCTTAAGCCCCACAGGGCATGCCTGCTGGGGATTCAGTCCCACTCAAGCTGAAGCCCTAATCGCTGGCAGGCATGTCCCACAGGGCTGAAGCAATGCTGGGCAGAAGCCCCTAGCCCCACCACCCTGCTGTAGGGCAGAAGCCCCAAGCTCCCACCCCCCAGTCTGGTAGGTGGAGAAGGGGGGAGGGTTTGAGGGGGCTCTGTGCACCACACTTTAATTGTAAAAGAGCCGCATGTGGCTCGCAAGCTGTGATTTGGCCATTCCATTAGTGATGACCTTAAATCTTTAGTGTGTATATATATAATGATTTTCCCATTTTGATATTGAGTAATAAAGAATGGAAAGAGCTTATTTTTGCAGAGTTATGATGTCTGGACTGAGTGCTCTTCTACAAAAGCTTAATGTACCCCTCTTACAAAATGTTCTGACGCATTACATGTTTGCTAGCACTTACAGTAATTTTGTATTTTGATCAGTGGGTTAAAAGCTTCTATGATCCTTAAGAGGTTCATACATTTTTCTAAGTTTCTTAAGGATAATATACAAGGCAGGTTCCATAGTTCATGTTTGTAATTGGGCCATGACCCCTGAACTCCCCTTGGTTCAATTAAAGTTGAGATTTCAATTAAAGTTACCTATCTGAACAGCTGTTAGAAAGTTACAGTTTTGAAAATAACTGAGCTAATAAAGATGTGAAGAGTGTCATCCCATTTGGAATCCTCACTGTTATCCTCCATGAATGTTTCTAGAGCACATTGTCTTTTGGACTGTGTGTGTGTATAAAATATATAAATAAATAGGTATGATGAGCCATTTATGTTGAACTTACTGTATCTAACCTGGTTTTTCAATTTTATTTATCTAACCTAGCAACCAAATCCCTCTAATATATCCTTTAGTACTTCTGTCAAACAACACAATGTACTGCTTAGGTTTGTTTGAAGAATTCATATTTGCCATTTTCAGATGGTATCCTTTACTTCTTAACTCAATGTTTATAACTATGTATTTACTACATGCTTCCTTAGTTTGTTAAAGAGATGATTGCAACTCATCTCTGAGAGCACTTTCGCTAAAACTGCTGAGATAACTTTGGTCATTTAAGACCTTATACATTTATAATACAGGTACTTGGTCATTAGATGAGCTGATTGTTTAAGATTCCTCTTTGGCATTATATGCATTAATAATGAAACCCTGATGGAGCACGTGGAGATAAATGTTGGCCTCTTGGCATATTGCTGTGGAATGCATATGTTTGATAACGGGTTAGTCATTGACCATTTGTCTTTGCTGTCTTCTGGGATGATTACTAGTGCACTTTTGGTGAATGTTCTCTTGCAAATGATATCCAATTAAATCTATCTATCTTCGTGAATGCTGCAGTGCAGTCTTGGTGTAATAAAGGAACTGGCCAATGTGAAGTAATGGATAATGAGCAAGTGGCCAAATATGAGTTTATATAAACACAGTCATACTGGTTTCATCATGGCAAAGCATGTTCTTCTGCTCTGCTACTTTCTTTGTTAGGAGATTATAATATTTATTTTCAACAGGGAAATATGATGGCAATCATAGATTCAGATATTTGCTTTTATCCCCATATTCATGATACTAAAGTGCTTTCATTAGTTCATGAAATATTAACACTCTAAGTTTTGCAATACGGGTTCATGATTGTCATATCTTGATAACTTTGATTCTTTGATGTCAGATGTCTTAATGTTAATAAATAAGTGTGCTTATTGGAAATACAGACGTTAGGAGCTTTTTTATATTCTCTCCTGTGCCTGTAGTGTGCCAGGGTCTGCATTTGCCTCCCATGTTTAAGAAATTTGATAAAACTGTCAATAGGATTATTTATGATCTGTTTTAAAATCTACCAAAAGAGATGGCTTCTTGTTTTCAGAAGAGCATAATATTCTCATTACTGTTTGTATTGTAAAACTATAGGCTGTTGAGTTGCAAAATGTATTTGATACAGAGGCTTATCATATGGTCCTTCAGAAAAACTCTACCACAGACTTCTAGCATAAAGACCTACTAAGGGGAAAAAATCTATATTAGAGTAGCATGGTACATCTCCATTCTGATCTCCTTATATATACATTTTATAATACCCTTCATGATAAGAAAAGGTGAATTGGGCCTTAACAGGTTTGAATCACTTTGGACCAATTTCTCTCTGCCCCTTATGCTGTTGTGCAGTGCATAAGAAGCTCCATGCCTAGGGATCCTGGAGGCCCTAGCCCCCACTGAAATCAATAGGAGTTAAGGGCCTGAATAACTTTGAGGATCTGGGCGTTAGGCTCCTAAGTGACTCTATCCCTTTTTGAAAATGGGAGTTAGAGTCCTAAGTCACTGAGGTATTTTCAAAAAACTTACTCTAAACAAAGACTTATTTTGTGTATGTGTGTTTGTGTGCAAATGATTCTGCATTGTCTGAGAATTTAACTGGATGACAGTTTTTAACTTCTATGGCTCCAAATAGAACTGGCCAAAAACTGGAAAACAAATGCATGAAAAAATTCAGAATTTGATTTGTTTTTCATGTTTGAAACAAAGCAATCTTTCATAAGGAAGAACTAATGCTATTATACAAGGCTGTGTTAAGATCTCATTTGGAATACTGTGTACACATCTGGTCACCTATGTTCAAGTAAGATTAAATTAAACGGCAACAGGTGCAGATAAGACCCACTAGGATGAATAGGAGAATAGCCTGTTTTATGACAGGAGACTGGAACAGCTTGGCTTGTTTAGTCTAGTAAAAAGAGAAGGCTGAGAAGGGGATATTGCTCTGTATAAATGAATTAGGGGGGTAAATACCCAAGGGAGTGAAAAGCTATTGAAGCTAAAGGACAATGTTGGCACAAGAACAAATGGGTGTAAACAGGCCATGAACAAATTGAGGCTGGAAGTTAGAAGAAGGTTTCTAATTATCAGAGGGATGAAGTTCTTGAGCAGCCTCCCACTAGGAGTTGTGGGGGCAACGAACTTGATTTGTTTTAAGACACTGAACAAATTTGTGAGTTCAATTGTTGTCATAGGTTTCACCCCCACTTTGGACTTTAGAGTACAGATATGGGGACCTGCATGTGAACCCCTAAACTGAATTACCAGTTTAGATCTGGTTTTGCTGCCACCACTCCCAAGTTCTAACTCCTTTCCCTTGGTAGCCTTGAGAGACTTCTTCACCAATTTCCTGGTGAACACCGATCCAAACCCTTGGATCTTAACACAAGGAGAATTTAACCATCCCTGCTCCTTTCCTCCACCAATTCCTGGTGAGTCCAGATCCAATCCCCTTGGATCTTAACACAAGGAAAAATCAATCAGGTTCTTAAAAATAAGACTTTTAATTAAAGAAAAGAAAGGTAAAAGAAAACCCTCTGGGAGATAGCATACCAGCTGATCTCACAGACAACAGATTCAAAACATAGAGGATGTTCCCCCGGCAAAAACTTAGTTACACAAAAATTACCCAATTTGATTATTCCCTAATGCCCAAGACAAGTTACAAAGAAATAAACATAAACCTATTTATTTCCTTCATTAATACTCACTACTTGATAAGAGGCTGAATTCTGGAGCTTTCCCACTCCGGTCAAAACTTAAACTGAAACTAAACAAAGGAAACTTCCCTCCTTCCTTTTGAAACATCTTATCCCCCCATTTGTTCCTCTGGTCAGGTGTCAGCTAGGCTAGGTGAACTTCTTAACCCTTTACAGGTAAAAGAGGCATTAACCCTTAACTCTCTGTTTATGACAGTTGTATAATGCGGTTGCTTGTGGTGATGGGGGCAGGGCACAGCATCCCTTGGGGGGCATTTCTGGTTAACGTCTTATGTTCATCAAAGCTCATGCTTCAGGGGTTCAGCCAGCCACCTGCAGGGTTCAGGAAGTGACTTTATTCCCCCCTATGTATTTTTTTTTCTTTATCTCTTTCCTCTGAAGCATCAGGGATTAGCATGGCTGGAGATGAGACATTGGGCAGGGAAGGCCAGAGCTCTGAGGTGGCACTGAGCCTTCTCTCTCTCTCTCAGGTGTTTGGCTATCTAGTTCTTGCTCACATGATCTAACTCATTGCCATACATGGGGGCGGGAAGGAGTTTTCCCCTAGTCACATTGGCAGTGACCTTGTTTTTTTTCTCCTTCCTCTGTAACATGTGGTTGTGGGCCACTTGCCAGGATTATTTGGTTCTCTCTCACTTAATCCTTTCCCTGCCATTGCAGGGACTTCAGGCACTGGTGCACCTCAGATCCTTCTGTTCTTTCTTTGTGTCACATAATATTCTACTCTGATGTGGTTTCTAATACTTTGGTCTCAGTTTGCTTGTTGGCTTTAGCATCAGAATGCTGGGTGGTGGTGGAGGCCTGTAACATGCAGGTCAGTCTAGATGATCTGGGGTCCCTTCTGGCTTGAAATTCTAATATTTTTCAAAATGTATTCTGAGAAATTTTTTTCAAAAATTTGAATTTTTACTATTTACTCCTTTTTCACTTCCTTTTGCAACTGACTGCAATAAAAGAAATGATGCTCAGTGTTTTTTATTTTTTTCTTAACTTTTCTTTTTACCATTCTGTAACTCTTCAAATGTGGAAGAAATTTTAAGAAGTTACAGAATGGCAAAAGGAGAGGAGATTGGGGAGGAGAGGCAGGATGGAAACATCCTCCTATATGAATATCACTGTACTGTATTTATTGGCACAAAAATGGAGGGGGGGCAAAAATGAAATTTTAAAAGTTCAAAAAAATGGGTTTGATAAACTAGACAATTTTGAAAAAATAAGAGTTTTTACGGAATTTCTCATCTTATAAAAAGTACCATTTTTCAATGGGGTGGGGCGGGGGGGAAGAAGGGAAGATATCAGATTAAAATTTCAACAATCTCTAGCCCCAGTCCTGCAGATTGATTTGCATGGAGCTACTCATGGATGTAAGGATCTTCCCATATGGATCTGATTTTTTATTTTATTTTACGTTTGGGTATGATGATAAAATCTGAAGACAAAAGGAGCAATAACCACATGCTCATGGCATATACATGTTGTCTTGAGACTGAAAAAAAACACTTCCTTTTTCATAAACTCATTCATCCTATCATGACTTTCCAAGTTTTTTGGGTCTTATCTTGTTCATTGCTATTTGGCCCTACAAACTTCTATGTGAGATTGTGAAGTGGTGTCCTTCTACTTGCAATCTCATTGTCATATACTTCATTATAGTTCTAAACAGTGAGTAATGCTTCTTAATGCCTCCAATTAACATGATTTAATAAATACAATTTCCTATTAGATATAATCATTCCAAGCAGACCATCAGTTAGAAGGACCATATAGTATATATAATTAGTTCACTAAGAAGTTGGGGGCTTTCAAAAGGACAAGCTTAGATGAACCTTGGTTAATACTAAGAGCTAGATATTCCAATCCAGCTAAGTATTTTTCAGTGTAGGACCAGAGGTGGTGACTCTTTGGAAGGCAAAGGTAACTCTGTTGCCATTACAATTTTCTGATCCTGGTGCCAACTGGGGGCCAGTTAAGTCAACTTAGAGTAACTTCCAGGCTGCTCTAAATTGAACCAAAATTCCTGCGGTTCATGGGGCCTAGTCCAGCAACCAGGGATCAATAGAGAACAATGGTGTTTTGGTCATACCTCTTTTCCCTGGCCTTCTCCTCTGCATTAGGGCCTGGGAGAGTGACACACAGCTGCTACACAAGTTCTATGTCATCTGGCTATTTCATTACTGAAGATGAATTCAGGTAACAAGTAGAGCAATTCTTGCACCCATGGAACAAAGGGGCCCATAGAAGGGCAAAGGATGTGACTCAAATAGTACATCAAAGTGTATGTAATTTCTCAGGTTTACACAGTTTACTGGTTGCATAGTTTTTCTAGTTTGGACTGCAAGGGAAAGGATTTATAGTTGCAAGGGTTTTTTTTGTTTGCTTTTTTTTTTGTTTTTTTTTTTAATGGCAGCATTTGTTTTTAACAAATGGCATGAAAGACTCATTCTCGGGGTAGCCCAGTACTCAAAGGGCCATCTCAAGTATCTTTAGTTCAGAGAGGGACTGGTAATCTGTTAGCAAATGAGTCGCACTCTGAAAAACTGGAAATCTGACTAACAAAAAAATATCATCTGAAGCAAATGGTTTGAGGTCATTACAAATGTATTTATATATAACTTCCAGAAAAGCAAAAATCTATGCATGCCTGTTTACATTTACTTGTCTGCTGTTGTTAATTCATGCTGGGCAGCTGTGATACTAGCAGATGGTGTGTGTCTGTCTCCACAGAGGAAAAAAAATGACTTAGAAATAAAGCCTAATTTTTAATTATTTTTTTCTTTTTCTTGTAAAGTGGTGAAAACAGAAACTTGCTGCTTATAAGGTTAGGTTATTGGGGTTCCTCCCTAAAAATGGGGGAATGTGGAGACACTTTCAAACTCCCTCTGAGTGCTGTTTTTTATATTATACACAGGTGAGTTTTATATTGTAGAGCAGCGATTGGCAACCTTTGGCACGCGGCTCACCAGGGTAAGCACCCTGGTGGGCCGGGCCAGTTTGTTTAAATGCCGCGTCGGCAGGTTTGCCGATCGTGGCTCCCACTGGCCGCCAGGCCAATGGGAGCTGTGGGAAGCGGCACGGGCCAAGGGATGTGCTGGCTGCCGCTTCCTGCAGACCACATTGGCCTAGACCGGCGAACCGCGGGCAGTGAGAACCGTGGTTGGCTGAACTAGTGGACGCGGCAGGTAAACAAACCGGCCCAGCCCACCAGGGTGCTTACCCTGGTGAGCCACATGCCAAAGGTTGCCGATCCCTGCTGTAGAGCACTATCTTCATCAGGGAAACTCCCCTGATTCTGTTCAGCTGAGAGGGAGGTGGGGGGAACCATAGAACTGTCAGAAAGCCAAACAGGTGCAGCACAATTTTGTGATAAACATCTAGTGATAAAAGTATGCACAGTAAGATCTGATATCTGACAGGACAGTATAAAAAACAGACAGTCCGGTTAGAACGGAGGAGCAGAGAGAGACAGAGAGTGGATGAGGAGCTGAGAGAGAGAGATCGAGAGATCGGGAGCTGAGTTGAAGAACAGAGTTGAGCAGATAGCTGATGGTGGTAGCAGCAATAAGACAGCACATTGAAATTAACAGGATAGCGTAAGTAAGCCAGTTTTTAATTATAGTATAAGTATAGCATACTATAGTGTAGGATGAGTGCTAGTATGTATATGCCTTGGTTAATAAAGATGCATAAGATTTTGTTGTTAATTGTAATTTACCTATGTAAAATTTAAATGACAATTTAAGAATTGTTGCAAGTGATCTGCAACAGATTGGTCATCTGTTACAGAGCGCACCCACTTAGAATAATTTGAACTATATATTATTGTAGTTTAAAATGCTCTTTAACTTTCATTTTAAAAGAAATGAAGCCTGTGGGAGTCTCTGAATCCCACCAAATGCTTCCCCCCAAATTACATGAAGGATACACTCCCTTTTGTCCCCTAGAACAGTTTTCTTCATGTTTCCCCCACCCCTTGCTTGGGGGATGGCAAGGAGATTGGTGCAGAGACATTAACATTTGGCAATTCACAGATACAATCCCATTATGTTTTGTTGTACATTTCTTTTAAAAATATTTTTACTTACATGTTTTATATAATACTTCCAATAGTTAGAGTTTCCTTAACTTGTGTGTGAACCCTTCTTCCTTAGTATGATGAATGGAAGAAGTTTTCAGGTTCATGATTGGGGGCCCCCAGAACTCAGCATATGAATTGGAATGTTGTAACTGTCATTGTCATATTGCAAACACTTCTCTGCCTGTCCCACACCAGATTTAGAGATATCTGAAGTTCCAAGGATACCGGGCAGGATAGAGAAAGTAGAGCTTGTTATGGGCTTACAGAAATCACTGCTAGTTCTAAAAGTAGCAGAAATCTCACTACATAGAAAATGGCTAGATAACAAGCTACACATACAGCCCTGCAGTAGCACAGATGCACTGATGCGGCTATGCCACTGTAGCACTTAGTAAAGGGGCTACCTACACTGACAGGAGAGCTTCTCCCATTGGTGTAGGTTCTCCTCCTCCTGGAGAGGCAGCACATTTATGTGAGAAGCCCTCCTGTCAACATAGCGCAGCAATCTATGCCAGGGGTTCGTTTAGTACAACTGCGTCACTCAGGGGGGTGAATATTCCATACCTCTGAGTGACACAGTTGTACTGACATGAGTCTGTAGTATTGACCAAACCAAATGCCTGTATGGCTTATTTTTTTTTTTCTCCAGAAAAACAACACATAATTCAAATAACAATATAGGCATCTGCCACTACCAAGTGACTAAATGCTCCCCATCCCCTCTGAAACCTTGGCAAGTTTCAACCTTAATAGGGATTAGTGCTCCATGACAGCAGTTAAGTGCTGTTAGCATTGCTAACAATGAATGTTTTTTTTTAAAGTATGCATTACCATTCTCCCCGCATTCTCCCCCCCCCAAGCAAATGTGGATTAGTTGAAAGAATGAGGGCTCACAATAACAGGCTTGTAAAGAGGTGTAACTAGTGAAGGCAAAAGCATAGCACAATGACCTGCATTACAACTTTGCCACCAAAGCACAAACCCTACCCAAAGGTGATAACCCCATGGAGCTACTTTGTTCTAATTGTCTTTAATGAGTGAATTGTTACAGGAACAACCTTTGATTACAGGGGAACAGAATCCTCACAAAGCTATGCAGCTCCACAAGGATGAGTCAATATTCCCTCCTGCTTTTCCGGTAGTTGTACAGGGTCTGAAATATCAGAAGGGCAGCGTGTTAGTCTGTATCCACAAAAACAATGAGGAGTCCAGTGGCACCTTAAAGACTAAATCTGTTAGTCTTTAGGGTCTGAAAGTGTCCCTTGGCACAGGCAGATGTCATCCTCTGCCTCCCTGTTGCACCAGGATATGTCACAGATATGGCAAGTTCCTGCAATATCCTGGACAATTAATTACTGATTTAATTTCAAATATCTTAGTAGTTCATTGTATTAAACATGCAAATGTTTATGTATTGTGGGATTGTATGTAACTTCTTTAGGGGGAGGCAGGACTAATGTAAACCCTGAGAAGTGTTATGAGCGTAAAAGGACATTTTTAAAAACAATGGGTCAAATAAGACTGAACTGTTAATTGAGTGGACTTGCTAGGAAATACTTGTGAGGAGGGGAATGCAAATCCCATCTCTGGACCCATCATTTTGACACTGTGCTTTTTGAGGAGAAACCCATTGTCTGCTGATCACCTGTTACATGAGGACAAGATCAGAAGCTAAAACTGGCCAAGGAAGTGACTCTGATTCATGAAGAAGCTTCTTCTGAGTTGACACTTGTTATGAACTTGTGATAACAGAACATCCCATTGGTGGGGTTTGAATGCCTGTTCACTGGTCAAAGCCTTTGTTTGAATTAGGGTAATATCTGATAAGCGTATTAGCATGTGTAGATTCTATTATTTTTAATGTTTCCTTTGTAAGAATAAATGTATTTGGTTAGAAAAAGAAGCTGTGTTGTATCTTATAACTGTGGGCATTTTATGCATTTATAGTCTCTCAGGAAAGAAGGCAAAGGAGAGCTATTTAGGCAGTTTGACTTTCTTGGGAATTCAAAGTATAGGTAGGGAATAGAACAACCTGGAAAAAAAATCCAGTCAGGAGAGAGAGAGAGATGCAGGTCTCCACCCAAGAGAAGTGATGGCTGAGGAGCCCAATACTGTGCAAAGCCTAAACCTTTTGACATCTGCTGTTTGCCATAGGGTGACACCGGTAGCAACAGCCAGACATTAGTATCAGAAAGAGGGGCAAAACTCCTTTAATTATTGGAGAGAATAAGAATATAGTCTGACAAACTTTATATATCATTTAACAATTAAATTAGCCCCCTTTCTTCCCAAATAACATTTTTATAGCATCCTGCTAATAGAATATTTGTCTTGGAACTAATAAAAATTGAAACAATAATTAGAAATTCTGAGAGAAGTAGCAGTTAAGAAATTAGTTAAATAGGGCATATTTTACATGCTGACAATAGTTATAATGAAGGCATTTCCTCCTCCTCCTCCAAGAGATGGGCTGCCAGCAAAAAAAATAATCAATATCACTTCTATTCAATAAATAAACCCTGCTTAACTCTCTTACTGTATGTGGTCTCTAATGTAATGGCCTTCAGGGCTGGCTCCAGGCACCAGCTTAACAAGCAGGTGCTTGGGGCAGCCAAGGGAGAGGGGCGGCACTTGTGGCAATTCGGGGGTGGCAGGTCCCTCACTCCCTCTAGGAGCGAAGTCCTGCCATTGAACTGCCGCCGCCGATCGCCGCTTTTTTTTTTTCCCAGTTGCCGCCGCCGATTGCGATTGCGATCGCGGCTTTTTTTCTTTTCTTTTTTTTTTTCTTGGGGCGGCAGAAATGCTGGAGCCGGCCCCGATGGCCTTAACACATATGTGTTTCAAAAAAAATTGCTTTTGTTTTTCTTGAGGCTCGAGAAGCAGACCATTTTCAGGTCACAGGAGTGGTAGATATGATATGGAATAACCATGAGATACTGGGCAGCCTTGCAGTCCTGGGGAATGCTTCAAATATTATCCTGTTTTGTCTCCTTATAAAGCTTTTTAATCCCATCACTGGCACCACAGTACAAGTAAGCCAAACGACTGTAACATGTTCAAATGAAGTAGGTCAGCTTCTTAGTGCAAAAGGAGTGAAGAATGAAACTGTTCTTTCTTTTCAATAGAACAGCTAGGAAAAAAGTCACTCAAATATAATTACTTTGCAAAACGCTTTATCATATTATTTCAGAGTGGCATTCCTGTATGGATTGTGAGTTTAATTAGTTGTCAGGGTGCCTAGAGCGTGTGTACAGGCATCTTTGTATATTTAAATAATGTCATACAGAAGCGTGGTCAAGTCAAGCATGTAATTTAAAAGTGATATAGCCCATTACCAAAAAGCTAAATGACTATTGAAAGAGAACTCCTTGACATTCAGTATTATGAGCCAGACGGGTTTGTGTGTAGTTATCTGGCATATAGCTGCATGAAGATTTTCAAAGTAATCACCAGCAAATAGCAGCAACCTCACTTTCTTTTGGTTATTTACTATTTTCTATAATTGATTACTTCTTTTATGTATAGAATTGTTTTGGTGATGCTGGTGGTGGTCCCCCTCCTCCCCCCACTTGATTCATGCAACACACAAATGCATAATTCCAAAAGGGAATAAAGTCAGGGGTTAGAAGTGAGCAAATATTAACTGGCTACAAATGTGCATGCATTAGTAAAAGAGTGCATCTGTTACTGCTACTCTATTCATCAGCACTATACAATGGTTGTGCATTAGAAGTAAGATTCAGATATACATCCAAAATTATGTAATATCCTCAGTTTAAAAAAAAAAAAACAGATATATGCCATCATATTGATACCTTGGGCCACTGGAAAAGTCAGAATTTTTTACATTCACAGAACAGACATCTGGCACTTGAGCTAATGAAGTAACTGGCAGTAGTGGGAAGTTGTCATTCTCTGTGGACTAGCACTAGACAAGGATGACACACACACTTTGCCAGTTGGTTTCATAGATATTTATTGACAGAAATGGAATGTTGAGACTTAGGGATCTTGTGTTCTATTCCAAGGTTTGGAGGGAAGTATGTTCTAGTGTTAACAGACCCTTGTGCTTCTATCACTTCCCACAATCCTCATCTCTTCTGCATCTGTCCCTTCCTGCCTGTTCTTGTCCCAGTCTTGCCTCTTCTCCGTCCACTAGCTTCTTACCTTGCTATCACCTAACAGAGTCCCAGTCTACCTTCCACCCTGGGTCTCAGACATAGACTTCCTCCCCGGGATCCTTGTCAGGGTCTCCACTAGGCACCACAGCCCAGTCTCCTTGCCCAGCCAGTCTTGTTTGCTACTGATCCAAATTTTTGGTGAGATCAACAAAAAGAAACATCTCTTACACAAAGGTGCTGGATTTTGAGTCCTTGCTATGAATCGTAAGGGTGTTAGAGCTTCTCAACACAACAATTGCAAGATTTTTTTTTAACATGGCGGGGGCTATGTATTTTTCCCTTAAGCTCATTCGTAGAAACTGCAGAACCATTTTAGCTGAAACTTTCTTTAAAAAAAAAAATCAGCCTTGGTGCAAATGTTCCAGCATGGATGAACTTCAGCCCTAACAGTTAAAGTTTGGGAATGTTATCAGCAACTGAAACCAGGGTCTAGTAATGGGAAGTGTCGGGTAACCTTTACGCTAGGCTCCATAACAAAGCTCCATGTGCTTTTATGCTCAAGAAAGAGATCTTTGAGTCATTGTGGATAGTTCTCTGACAACATTGCTCAATGTGCAGTGACAGTCAAAAAAGCTTACAATGTTAGGAACCATTAGAAAAGGGATAGATATGAAAACAGAAAATATTATAATGCCACTATTTAAATCCATAGTAGGCCTACTCCTGGAATACTGCTTGCACATCTGGTTGCCCCATCTCAAATATATATATATATTAGATTTGGCAAAAGTACAGAAAAGGGCAACAAAAATTATTAGGGGTCAGGAACAGCTTCTATATGAGGAGAGATTTAAAAAACAATGGGACTGTTCATCATAGAAAAAAGATACTTAAGGGAGGATATAATAGAGGTATATCAAATCAGGAATGCTGTGGAGAAAGTGAATAAGGAAATATTATTTACCCTGTCACATAAAACAAGAACCTGGCATCACCTAATGAAATTAATAGGGAGTGTCAAGGCTGTATCCCCACTTTGAACTTTAGGGTACAAATGTAGGGGCCTGCATGAAAACTTCTAAGCTTAACTACCAGCTTAGCTTTGGTCCCGCTGCCACCATTTCAACGGATTCCCTCCCTTTACAACAAACCGGGATCGGTTAGAAGAGCTGAGAGGCGGTGGGGTGCTCCGCGCCGCCGCCCAAGCTTTCTGAAGGCTGCCATCTGCTTCCTGCTCGGCCTGGAACTGTTCCCTTGATGCTGGAGACATCAGTTCCTCCTTGGACTGTGGACTGGGGCTTGGTCCCTCTGGAAGCGATGCAGGTGCTGGGGCTGTTTCCATTGACTGTGATCCACTGTCCGCTGGTGCACTATGTGGTATCTCAGGCTCTGGCTGAGCCTCTTGGGTAGGGTTATCTGCTGCTTCCGCCAGGTCAGGCTCACTGGTGCCCTCTGGCATTGGAGTTGTAGACGGTTTTGCAAGTGCTGGACTCAGTGCTGGCAATGGTTCTGGTGCTGGTTGCGTTGCCAGTTCCG
Organism: Malaclemys terrapin pileata; assembly: GCF_027887155.1. NCBI lineage: Eukaryota > Metazoa > Chordata > Testudines > Emydidae > Malaclemys > Malaclemys terrapin. The sequence continues at coordinate 38,414,795 of NC_071509.1, read as the reverse complement.
GTTCTGGGACTGGCTTTGGCTGGGTCTTTGGGATTGGATCCACTACGGCTGTTGCAGTCGTTGGCAGGGGATCTGGTTCCACCACCGTTGTTTGGGTCTCTGGTAACACAGACGGGGCCCTGGTGGACGGCTCAGGAACAGGGATGGGGGTGAAAGCTTGCTTAGCCTGGCTGCGGGTGACTATTCCCACCCTCTTGGCTAGCTTCACATGGTTGGCCAAATCTTCCCCCAGCAGCATGGGAATGGGATAATTGTCATAGACCGCAAAAGTCCACATTCCTGACCAGCCCTTGTACTGGACATGCAACATGGCTGTAGGCAAGGTTACAGACTGTGACACGAAGGGTTGAATTGTCACTGTAGCCTCCGGGTTGATGAGTTTGGGGTCCACTAGGGATTGGTGGATAGTTGACACTTGTGCCCCAGTGTCCCTCCAAGCGATAACCTTCTTTCCGCCCACTCTCAAGGTTTCCCTTCGCTCCGAGGGTATGAGAGAGGCATCTGGGTCTGGGGATCTTTGGTGTGATTGGGGTGTAATGAACTGTAATCGGTTGGGGTTCTTGGGGCAGTGAGCCTTTATATGTCCCAGTTCATTACATTTAAAACATCGCCCTGCTAAGGTATCACCGGGGCGATGTTGGTTGGTGGAGACTGGTGTGGTGGGGTGAGAAGGCATCTGGGGTTTCCCTTGGGATGTGGGTGGGGCCTTGGGTTGTCCCCGGTGGTAAGGTTTGGTTTCGGGTTGCCCCTTTACTCCAACTGCTACTCGTTTTTTTCTTTTCTGCCACCTCCACCCATTTGGCTCCAATCTCCCCCGCCTCAGTTACAGTTTTGGGCTTCCTATCTAGGATGTACCTTTCTATTTCCTCAGGAACACCCTCTAAAAACTGCTCCATTTTTACTAGGGAAACCAGATCTTCCAGAGATTTAACATTTGCTCCTGATACCCAGGCATCACAATTTTTGTCAATGTGGTAGGCATGACGGGTAAATGACACATCGGGTTTCCACTTTAGGGCTCTGAACCGCTGACGGGCATGCTCAGGTGTTAGCCCCATTCTGAGTCTGGCCTTGTTTTTAAAAAGTTCATAACTGTTCATGTGTTCCTTAGGCATTTCAGCCGCCACCTCTGCTAAGGGTCCACTGAGCTGCGGCCTCAGCTCTACCATGTACTGGTCTGCAGCGATGCTGTATCCAAGGCAGGCCCTTTCAAAATTTTCTAAGAAGGCCTCAGTATCATCGCCTGCCTTGTAGGTGGGGAATTTTCTGGGATGGGAAGTGGTACCTGGAGGGGGGGTTGTTAGGATTAGCTGGTGCATCCTGCTTAGCCTTTGCTACTTCCAGTTCATGCTTCCTTTCTTTTTCTCTCTCCCCCATCTCTTTTTCTTTCAGCTCCATCTCTCTCTTGTGGGCCTCCTCTTTGGCTTTTTCTTCTCTTTCTTTTAGCTCCATCTCTCTCTTGTGGGCCCCCTCTTTGGCTTTCTCTTCTCTGTCTCTCAGCTCTATCTCTTTTTCTTTCAGCTCCATAGCTCTCTTGTGGGCCTCCTCTTTGGCTTTTTCTTCTTTTGTAGTCATTTTCCTGTTTTCTTGTGCTGGGTCACCCCCTCTGCAGTTGACTGAAACTGGGAAGCTCTCAGCTCTGGCTGCTGCTGAGTTAACAGAGACTTTCTAACTAGCTACTCCCAAGGATGTAAAAAGAAAAAAAAATCAGCTTGTAAATTCCCTTTACTTTGTCTTTTGTTTGCTCATTTGAACACTTCTCTTAACAAAGGACCTTGTTAAAAAAACTTAACACCTCTGCCTTCAGGCAAGGAGAGATAAGATATGCATCTACTTCCAGCTCCGCTTTCCAAGCAGCTAGAAGGAAAAAAAAATCTTACTGGCTTTTGGGTTTAAAATGATCCCACCGCTCTGCCACCATGTCAAGGCTGTATCCCCACTTTGAACTTTAGGGTACAAATGTACCCTAAATGATTCCCTCCCTGGGAAGCCTTGAAAAACCTTCACCAATTCCCTGGTGAATACAGATCCAAACCCCTTGGATCTAAAACAAGGAGAAATTAACCATTCCCCTCCTTCCTCCCACCAACTCCTGGTGAATCAAGATCCAAACTCCTTGGATCTTAAAACAAGGAGAAATTAACCATTCCCCCTCCTTCCTCCCACCAACTCCTGGTGAATCCAGATCCAAACCCCTTGGATCTAAAACAAGGAAAAATCAATCAGGTTCTTAAAAAGAAGGCTTTTAATTAAAGAAAAAGGTAAAAATCATCTCTGTAAAATCAGTATGGAAATTAACCTTACAGGGTAATCAAACTTAAAGAGCTCAGAGGCCTCCCCTCTAGTCTTAGGTTCAAAGTACAGCAAACAAAGATAAACACTCTAGCAAAAGGTACATTTACAAGTTGAGAAAACAAAGTAAAACTAAGACGCCTTGCCTGGCTATTTACTTATAAGTTTGAAATAGGAGAGACTTGTTTAGAAAGATGTGGAGAACCTGGATTGATGTCTGGTCCCTCTCAGTCCCGAGAGCGAACACACTCCCAAACAAAGAACACAAACAAAAGCCTCCCCCCCCACCCAAGATTTGAAAGTATCTTGTCCCCTTATTGGTCCTTTAGGTCAGATGCCAGCCAGGTGACCTGAGCTTCTTAACCCTTTACAGGGAAAAGGATTTTGGAGTCTCTGGCCAGGAGGGATTTTATAGTACTGTACACAGGATAGCTGTTACCCTTCCCTTTATAGTTATGACAGGGAGCAAATTTAAAAATAATAAAAGGAAATACCTCACACATTGCATAGTCAACCTGTGGAACTCATTGCCAGGGAATGTTTTGAAGGCAAAAACAATAACTGGGTTCAAAAAAGAATTAGATAAGTTTATGGAGTATAGGTCCATTAATGTCTATTAGCTAAGATAGTCAGAAGTGCAACACCATGCTATGAGTGTCCCTAAACCTTCAACTGCCAGAAGCTGGGACTGGAGGATGGGGATAGATCACACCATATTTGCTCTGTTCTGTTCATTCCCTTTTAAAAATCTGGCACTGGCTGCTGTCGGAAGACAGGGCACTGGGCTAGATGGACCATTGGTTTGAGCCAATACAAATAAAAATTAACCAGCCTTAACAATATTTTAATTAAGCTTCTAATTATACTGTGACTACTTTTGCTTTACTTCTAAACCATGTGAGATTGGAGTTAACAATCTGAATTTAACAGTATTTAATGGGTATGTTTTGCTTTTAAACTTTACTTTAAGAACTGGTAATTTTAGAGGAAACACAAACAAAAATAAGACAGTTTTTCAATACAGGTAACAAGAGAGGAACATCTTATGTGTGTGTGTCTATGCATTTAACAATTTGCAAATATCTAAAGGATTTCTGCAGAAAAAATTATCTGTGGTATTTTGGGCTGCCAAATGCCTAGAAATTTCTGTGGATCCTGTCAGCATTAAAGTTATGATGAAATGAGTATATCTTTGTAATTGATAAGAATGTGTGTTTGTTATGTCCTTAACCATTCATTTCCTCCATATTCATTGTGTAGGCTTTGTAACTATATTGTTGTCACTTCACAAACTTAACTGTTTTTTAAACAGAGTTGTTTGTTTTCGTTTTGGAATATTGACAGGGAGTGAAACTTAATTATCTTGATTTTTCCCTTTTGTAATATGTTTTCTCTTTTTTAAAAAACTTTCAGTGTAATGTATTAGTTATTTTTGGAAAACTTTGGCTGTGAGTGTATACTATGAGTTTCAACAAATATAAAATCAAAAAGAATGGTCATTAAGTGGGACCCACACAAAATATTTTTATGGTCTTAGGCTCCCTCTACTGACTTTCTGCAATAGCAACAACTTGGTAACTAAGCAAATGGACCATATTCCTTTTTGGTGTATCTCTATTGGAGTCTTTGGAATTTTATCAATGATTAATTTGTCCTACAGAATCAACCCTTTTCTCTGTTACACCAGTGCAACCACAATTAATTTGATGGGGTTTCATTTTTAAAACTTGTTTTTGAAATTAGTTAGAGTTTCACCAGTGAAACTAAGAGCAGAATTAGATCCAGTACCACTGTTTCCCTAGAATGTGTGAAATCCTGGTCTCACTGAAGTCAACAGCAAATTCCTCAAGAAGGCCAGGATTTTATCCATTGTCAAATTACACAAAAATAGAATTCACTGGGTGAGTTTATACGTACCTGAGTTGGGTGTGATGAAAATAAAGGACTGTCCAATTAAGAATTTAAAGTTTCACAATTATTACACATATGCTAAGGTATTTAGCATAGCTTCAGTATGATCACCACCATGATAGTAATCATCAGCAGGGACAGCAGCAGCATCTATCTTCAACATATTTCAAGCTGTAGGCCCTGCCTGCCTACGCCTCTTCCTGTTTTTGACCCCACTTGTCTTTTGGGCTCTTTTAAAATAAAAATAAACAAATATCAGTTTTTGGCATCTCTTAAATCTCTCTTCCATACAAGGAATTCATTTGTTTATTTGTTTTGTCCATCTGCACTGACTCTTTGGAACCCATGTCCAGCCTAGCACCACTGGTTTATTCTGTTGTTCTACCTACCATAACTAAAATATACAATGGCAAATATACCTTCAGCATACATGTATTGCCACATATTTGGGGATTTTCTTGGCATCTGAGTGAATGATATTCAAGTGTATTCTGGGCTAAACCTCTCCTACCCTGACATAAATGGTATGGGAGGAGAATATCAAGTAACTTCAACATGCTTGGACCCACTTAGAATGTACCAAAGACCAGAATTTGTCATCTAATCAGAATTTATGAGCCTTTTCCCTAGGTATAATTACAGTGCATAAAAGATGGTTGACAAAATATCAGATTACAGAGGGAAAAAAACATGAATTTCATTTTTTTTTGCATTAGTAAAATACTGTAGTTTTGACTCCAACAGAGGCCTTGTGATTAGCGATGCTATGTAGTGGAATATTCAAAACACTTTTCATACTGTAGTTAGAGACTACTATTATTTCTTAAACTCCTTTAATTTCGGACACCCAGTAGGACCTGTATCAAACTGTTTCATTTACTCCAATAATATCCTGTGTAATGTGCAACATTAGAAATATAAAGAAACTTTTCTTCAGTATTCTGCTCCAGATATTGCAGACTGCAAAACACCTACCTGAGCCGACACATACCTCACGATTGCTATTTTCTGAATTGATCGTTGGTAAGTGACACATCTTTTCTTATAGAATAGCTTTAGAAGATAAACACCTTTGTCTAAAACTAAAAATACTGCAAGCTATTCAATGAAAACCACGTTTCCCCCTGTACACAGGCTACTGTTGCCTGGTTTCTAATTTTCATATCATATGAAGTCAGCATGCAGGCTCGGTGGCTTATTAGAGCACTACATTAGTATAGTAGGTTCCTCCCCACCCTCCATTCTCATCAGTTCAAGTTCTAGTTTTGCTTGTCAAGTCAGACTTTTGAGTATTGTGGACTACTACATTATAAAATTTGAGAGGAGACTGAAAAACTAGCATTTTGTAAATGAGGTTACCTCTAATGTTTTGGCAACCAAGCCCTTTCATATGCTTGACAGAAGTAGGCAATTATAAATTAGGCATTAGAGTAGGGACTTGAAGGTGGATATAACACCACCCAGGAGAGTACTTTAACTACTAGGCTGTAGAGTCACTCACTCTCTGGCTCAATGACTGACTCTAAACACAATGGAACAGCATCAACAGGAGAGACTGAAAGAGCTCCATCCTGGAATAACCAAGAGCTCAGGGGTCAGGGCATTCTCCTATAGTGTGGAAGACCCAAGCTCAAAGCTCTTCTCCACATCAAGTGGGGGGAGGGAGGGGAGATTAAGCCTGGGTGTCCCATATCAGATAGGATGTGGGCTAAAGCTTATAAGGGAGGTAGTGGCACCACCACCTCCTCCAGCCACGTTGTGAATGCTCCTCAGAGCTGAAAAACTTTTGGCTGAAACTATCTGGCAAATTTGTGTCAATTTTGTGAATAGTTTTGGTTATTCAAAAATGCATTTTTCTGGCAAACTTTCAGTTGACCAAAAAAATTATCCACCTCTATTGACCATGTCAGCATGAGGTTGGAGACAAGTTTTAAAGGTGATTCAAATGCTTGGCCACATAGGCTCTAGTATCTGGTGCATTCCCAATAAACACTTATACCACAATGTAAAATGAAAAAAAAAAAAAAAAAAGCCTTCACTAGGGCAGTTGGAACTGAAAGGATGAAAATACAGTAGTTATGCTGTTCAGATCATTGACATTGAGGAAGGGTTCATGTAGCAACTGTGCAGATCCACTATAATTTCTTCCCTGGAAGAATAAAGCATCCCTAAAATGATTGTTAAATAATATTATCACACAGCTCAATAGAGGGTGCTATTACACCTAGCCTACATCTACAGTACAAATTACTTTGGTATAATTTATGTCACTACGGGGTGTGAATAATCCACACCCATGAGCAATGTAAATTATACCAACCTATTTGCTGGTGTAGACAGCGCTCTGTCAATGGGAGAGCTTCTCCTGCTGATATAGTTGCCACCTCTCACAAAGGTGGAGCTATTAAGCCAACGGGAGAATTCTCTCCTGTCGGCTTAAAGCGTCTTCACCAAAAGTGTTACAGTGGTGCAGTCATACTACTGTAAATGAGGTAGTGTAGACATACCCAGAGTATTACAATTTATTGTTCTTAGTATGTGAGCAAGTGTTTAGTCTTGAAAGATGCTGTGGTTTTTCTTATGCAGATTTTTTTGGGGTGGAGCAAAAGCAGGCAGCAAGGGATTTTGCTCTTTGCCTTAATTGCTCTAACTAGAGTAGATTCTTGAAACAAAATTGCACCCTGGGAACTGGGCAATGGTGTTGGACTGAGATCCCTGAAAGAGAAAATTGTTTGTCTGCATGCTGTTTGTGACAGTCCCTCTACCGGTACAGGTGCATTGTGTAAATTAAATAAGTTGTACTAAGAATATATCCAGACTTTTCATTACTGATTTCTTCTTCAATGAGAAGCTGACTTGTGAGTGCCTGACATCTGCTACCATTCAACAGAGGAGAAGCAATAATTAAATATAGCACTTTATCTACCATTTTTCTTGGATACTGAACTCAAAGGGACCTTCTGGAGATCCGAGTGTTATTCAGGGCTAAAGGAAGTAAATCTGGGACTCTGGAAACTTAGTGGTGGAATTGGTTGCTGGAGGGAGATCCCTGGGACTTTCCCCAGCAGTGTACTTGGGGTGTATATATGTGGGTGGACTGGGCCAGCTGCCCTCTTCTCCTATCACACACAATACTTTAAGGGGGTTGTGTTGGTTGAGGCATCCCAGTACAAGGGGACTTGGTGTTTAAAATTCCATTGAGTTCATTTCATGGAGCTGATCAGACCACTCATTGCTATAGTTTCAGCCTCTCTGCAGACTCAGGAAGATGTCAGTATAGCAGATAGGCTTGTTTCAATTTTTCAGATTTTTTTGTAAAACCTGAGAGCTAGAAACATACTTGGCTTTTTCTTTTTTTTAAACAAAACATGATATAATCACATGACTCTGAGAGTTGGGTGTCTAGACTTGGACCTGTAGTGCATATCCCTTAATCTGGCCCTGTTACTGTATTTGGGATTAACCACAGCATTTAAAAGAAACAAGGCCAAATTCTAGTTTAATGGGAATGCACAGGAGTGAAGGGAGGCACAATTTGGCTGAAGCAGACTTGAGAATGAGAAACAAACCTCAGAGTGTGAGACAGGTATAATTATCATACTAGGTTATATTTTTAAAAGTTTGAGGAGAAATTAATTTTGCACAAAGCATTATGATGTTAAAATGTATGTGGATATTATAAAAAAGAGTAAAGGGATGGATGTTTTTTATTTAAAATATACACATAGATAGTTTGAAAATTACTCAATGCTTTCTTTTGTCTTCCTTTTGCCCAAGTGTAATAAAAGCTGCCCACACAACTTTCGTTTCTAAAAAGAAGGCAAAATTGGTGAACACTTCAACAATAATACATAAATAATGGGAAATGCTTTTTTTAAAAATAGGGTAAAATAATATGTTGGGGAATCATTTATGAATGATATTAAAATACTGAAGTTATAGCAGCCAATATAATGCACTTATCAACTAGAATGTTCAACATCATTATAAATGTCTCTTCAATGTGTTAGGTTCTTATAAAAGTCATCTCTAAAAGTATTTTCTATTAACATTTTTATATTAAAGTATTCATAAATAGCAACTGTATTTAAAATTTTACCAAAGCTCAACTATTAGGCCCAGATTCTCTGTTGTGGCCAAACTCTGCTCTCCTTGGCACAGGATGGGGGACACTGAATAGTCACTTATTGCTCCCTGATAATGAGTGCAGAATAATCCCAACATTGGCAAGATTTACAGCAGTCAAGAGGCTGCTCTAAATTATGGCACAGACAAAAGGGCCTAATGTTCCCATTGATTGCATGTGACTTGAGAGTTTGGTTAAGTGCTTTCTTGATTTCATTTGAGGTCTAAATAGACAGCACGAAACATACTGGGAGATCTAGGGGAAGGTTCAGTCTGACATATAGCTTCTCCCCTCTCTCTGGACCTCTCCTAATTATGTTTCTTGCTTCTTCGGTATAATGGCCCAAAGTTGGCACTGACATTTACAATAGTATAAAATGCTGCCTAATGCTTATTAGTCACTGTAAGTAAAGTTAAATTATAACTTCTCTCATGAATGCGTTTCATAAATCTTACATTATGCCTCTTTGTTCCATTTTTGGCACAGACTTGGAACAGGAACTGTGCTCATATTAAGCACCCATTTCAAGATTGTGCACACTCCTCTTCTGCTGTGAATAATTCCTAATTCTTCCACTGAAGCTTCTACATTGTAAGAGTCTCTGTTCAACATTTTCTGTACTGCAGCACTGTGTACACCCACTACAGTACATTTCTCTAATCTAGGGAGTCTAAACAGTAGTTAGGGACTCTGGTGCTGGGTTTTCCCTATCTACTTTATAAAAGAGTGGCTGGAATTTCTCTGATCCTAATCTAACTGCTGCAGTGGGACCAGAAGGCCTTTCTTCCCTACAAGGGAAGAACAGGGGCTGCTAACAGGGAGTTTCGCAAGGGAGTTCTCCAGGTGAAGGAGGAGCAATACAGCACCCTTTTGGGCTGACAGGGGGCTGCAGACAGGAGTTTGACAGAGGGAGGCTTACGATGGTTAGGAAGACCCGCAACACCTGTGCCAGCACTGCTACTGTCTCCTCCACCTGTGCCTGTAGCCAGACAGAGCGCCTGAACATGGATGCCTCTACCCAGATCCTGGTGTGGTTTTGCAAAGACTGTAACTTGCAATTTCCACTTACTGATATCCAGGCTGCGGGGACCATCCAATGTGAGAGATGCCTGCTGGTGGAATCTCTCAGGCAGCAGGTGGGAGAGCTACAGGAGGAGGTGGCTAGGTTGAGGAGCATCCGAATCCACGAGCAATTCCTCGACAGTGTCCATGTGGAGACAGCTGAGGTAGCTGTCCCAGTACACAGGACTGCTGATACATCACTGGTGGAGGAGGAGATGGCTCAGGGTGGACACTGGCAGCTGGTTACTTCTGGCAGCAGGCAGTGCTCCACCCTTGCTCCGAACCCTCCTGCCGTGGTTATAGGTAACCGTTATGCTCTCCTTGATACAGGAAAGAAGGAATCACTCCCTACAGTAAAGGAGGAGAAGCCTCGTACCCCTAAGGCTGGAAAGTCTGCTGCCACCACTGCGAATAGGAAACGTAGGGTAGTGGTGGTCAGAAACTCTCTGCTGAGGGGGACGGAGGCGCCCATCTGTCGCCCTGACATTTCATCTCGGGAGGTATGCTGCCTGCCGGGGGCCCGTATCCGAGACGTTACGGAGGCATTGTCGAGGATTATCCAGCCCTCTGACTACTACCCCATGCTACTCATCCATTTGGGCACAAATGATACTGCGCGGTGTGACACTGAGCGGATCAAGAGTGACTACAGGGCTCTGGGAGTACGGGTGAAGGAGTTTGGAGTGCAGGTGGTATTCTCTTCGATTCTTCCTGTCAAAGGTAGGAGCCCGGGCAGAGACAGATGCATCATGGAGGTGAATGCCTGGCTGCGAAGATGGTGTCGCCAGGAGGGCTTTGGCTTCCTAGACCACGGGATGCTATTCGAGGAAGGACTGCTAGGCAGAGATGGCGTTCACCTTTCGAGGAGAGGAAAGACCCTGTTCAGACACAGACTGGCTAACCTAGTGAGGAGGGCTTTAAACTAGGTTCGACGGGGACAGGTGAGCAAAGCCCACAGGTAAGTGGGGAACATGGAGACCGGGGAGATGGGTCGGGAACGAGAGGGAGTGTGGGCTATATTGGCAGAGAGAAAGCAGAGTCAGGACAAAACTGGGAGGAAAGATCAAACCAGTATCTTAGATGCCTATATACAAATGCAAGAAGTATGGGGAATAAGCAGGAAGAACTGGAAGTGCTAATAAATAAATACAACTATGACATTGTTGGCATCACTGAAACTTGGTGGGATAATACACATGATTGGAATGTTGGTGTGGATGGGTACAGCTTGCTCAGGAAGGATAGACAGGGGAAAAAGGGAGGAGGTGTTGCCTTATATATTAAAAATGTACACACTTGGACTGAGGTAGAGATGGACATAGGAGACGGAAGTGTTGAGAGTCTCTGGGTTAAGCTAAAAGGGGCAAAAAACAAGGGAGATGTCATGCTAGGAGTCTACTACAGGCCACCTAACCAGGTGGAAGAGGTGGATGAGGCTTTTTTCAAGCAACTAACAAAATCATCCAAAGCCCAAGATTTGGTGGTGATGGGGGACTTCAACTATCCGGATATATGTTGGGAAAATAACACAGCGGGGAACAGACTATCCAACAAGTTCTTGGACTGCATTGGAGACAACTTTTTATTTCAGAAGGTTGAAAAAGCTACTAGGGGGGAAGCTGTTCTAGACTTGATTTTAACAAATAGGGAGGAACTCGTTGAGAATGTGAAAGTAGAAGGCAGCCTGGGTGAAAGTGATCATGAAATCATAGAGTTTGCAGTTCTAAGGAAGGGTAGAAGGGAGAACAGCAAAATAGAGACAATGGATTTCAGGAAGGCAGATTTTGGGAAGCTCAGAGAGCTGATAGGTAAGGTCCCATGGGAATCAAGACTGAGGGGGAAAACAACTGAGGAGAGTTGGCAGTTTTTCAAAGGGACACTATTAAGGGCCCAAAAGCAAGCTATTCCGCTGGTTAGGAAAGATAGAAAATGTGGCAAAAGACCACCTTGGCTTAACCACGAGATCTTGCACGATCTAAAAAATAAAAAGGAGTCATATAAAAAATGGAAACTAGGACAGATTACAAAGGATGAATATAGGCAAACAACACAGGAATGCAGGGGCAAGATTAGAAAGGCAAAGGCACAAAATGAGCTCAAACTAGCTATGGGAATAAAAGGAAACAAGAAGACTTTTTATCAATACATTAGAAGCAAGAGGAAGACCAAAGACAGGGTAGGCTCACTGCTTAGTGAAGAGGGAGAAACAGTAACAGGAAACTTGGAAATGGCAGAGATGCTTAATGACTTCTTTGTTTCGGTCTTCACCGAGAAGTCTGAAGGAATGCCTAACGTAGTGAATACTAATGGGAAGGGGGTAGGTTTAGCGGATAAAATAAAAAAGAACAAGTTAAAAATCACTTAGAAAAGTTAGATGCCTGCAAGTCACCCGGGCCTGATGAAATGCATCCTAGAATACTCAAGGAGCTAATAGAGGAGGTATCTGAGCCTCTAGTTATTATCTTTGGAAAGTCATGGGAGACGGGAGAGATTCCAGAAGACTGGAAAAGGGCAAATATAGTGCCCATCTATAAAAAGGGAAATAAAAACAACCCAGGAAACTACAGACCAGTTAGTTTAACTTCTGTGCCAGGGAAGATAATGGAGCAAGTAATTAAGGAAATCATCTGCAAACACTTGGAAGGTGGTAAGGTGATAGGGAACAGCCAGCATGGATTTGTGAAGAACAAATCATGTCAAACCAATCTGATAGCTTTCTTTGATAGGATAACGAGCCTTGTGGATAAGGGTGAAGCGGTGGATGTGGTATACCTAGACTTTAGTAAGGCATTTGATACGGTCTCGCATGATATTCTTATCGATAAACTAGGCAAATACAATTTAGATGGGGCTACTATAAGGTGGGTGCATAACTGGCTGGATAACCGTACTCAGAGAGTTGTTATTAATGGTTCCCAATCCTGCTGGAAAGGCGTAACGAGTGGGGTACTGCAGGGGTCTGTTTTGGGACCGTCTCTGTTCAATATCTTCATCAACGACTTAGATATTGGCATAGAAAGTACGCTTATTAAGTTTGCAGATGATACCAAACTGGGAGGGATTGCAACTACTTTGGAGGACGGGGTCATAATTCAAAATGATCTGGACAAATTGGAGAAATGGTCTGAGTTAAACAGGATGAAGTTTAACAAAGACAAATGCAAAGTGCTCCACTTAGGAAGGAAAAATCAATTTCACACATACAGAATGGGAAAAGACTGTCTAGGAAGGAGTACGGCAGAAAGGGATCTAGGGGTTATAGTGGACCACAAGCTAAATATGAGTCAACAGTGTGATGCTGTTGCAAAAAAAGCAAACATGATTCTGGGATGTATTAACAGGTGTGTTGTGAGCAAGACACGAGAAGTCATTCTTCCGCTCTACTCTGCTCTGGTTAGGCCTCAGCTGGAGTATTGTGTCCAGTTCTGGGCGCCGCATTTTAAAAAAGATGTGGAGAAATTGGAAAGGGTCCAAAGAAGAGCAACAAGAATGATTAAAGGTCTTGAGAACATGACCTATGAAGGAAGGCTGAAAGAATTGGGTTTGTTTAGTTTGGAAAAGAGAAGACTGAGAGGGGACATGATAACAGTTTTCAGGTATCTAAAAGGGTGTCATAAGGAGGAGGGAGAGAACTTGTTCACCTTAGCCTCTAAGGATAGAACCAGAAACAATGGGTTTAAACTGCAGCAAGGGAGGTCTAGGTTGGACATTAGGAAAAAGTTCCTAACTGTCAGGGTGGTTAAACACTGGAACAAATTGCCTAGGGAGGTTGTGGAATCTCCGTCTCTGGAGATATTTAAGAGTAGGTTAGATAAATGTCTATCAGGGATGGTCTAGACAGTATTTGGTCCTGCCATGCGGGCAGGGGACTGGACTCGATGACCTCTCGAGGTCCCTTCCAGTCCTATAATCTATCAATCTATGAATCTATAAGGGCAGGATGGGATGGAGGTGCTGCCAGTCAACTTACTTCCTAAAAGACCTTTTCAAATATGAGAGGATCAGCCCCAAATGAAGTAGCCTTAAAACATCTCCTGAAGGGAAATGAAAAGGGACTAGTTCCAACTTACTGAAGAGATCAGTATTGGGAGGGGAGGGAGGCTGTAAGTGATGATATAAGTGATGGTATATGGTGCATATTGAGTATTAATCCTATACCAGTTTTTACCACAAGCCACAATAATATATATGTCATCTCTCTCTTGCTCTTTCTCTCTGTGACTTTAAATTTCTTTCTTATCTTTTATTTGCTTTTTGTTCTTTTAATTAAAAAAAAAACATTTCTTTCTCTGTTTGGAGAGGAAAACCTAACAAACAGCACTTTGTTGAATACCTCCAAACAAAAGTTAGTTCAATGGGATATACAAATATACTTAAAAATATAGAACAACAAAAGGGAGAAAAGGAAAAAAAAACATAAAACACTAAGCATTAAAGAAGGTCAGAAAACACCATTCAATTCTGTTGATTATTTAGGTTATGACTGAAAATAGCAAATATAAACTTCAAAACACATTTCCAACGGAATCCTCTTTCAATCTACAACAACCATCTACATGTCCCTTTCTATATATCAGCTATGTATCAGCTAGGATAACTTTGCTCTCCAAACAACAGGTAACTGAATAATCATAACTCTATCATCTTTGCTTTGGAACCTCAGATAGAATCCCCCTAAGCTTTTTTAGTATTTTAGTTGCGTGCAAAGTCAAAATATATTTTTTCTTAATTCTTTTTGAATATTGTCTTTTAATTATCATGCACTACATAAAGTCTCATATATAGTATATGATTTCTCAATTTCCCTTATTTTCAGACACCTCATTATTAGATGCTTGTTCAAACTGTTACTTCCACTGTCTGCTCCTTTCTTCCACCTCATGACTACTTAACATGGGCCAGGTCCACTGCCTGCTTTTCATTAGCATTTCTCAGGACTCTTACAGACTTTATTTAGTCTGGGTTCATATGTGATGCATGAGATATGTGCATTTTACAATCTGATCTTTTACTTTAGTTGCTTTCCAGTATATTACTTCAGCGTCATTATAGCAGTTGTTTCCTCCCCGCCCCTCCAGTTCATTAAGTCTGCCCTTCTTCTTTAAGCAATTATTGACTCCAGGTTAAATTAATTATATTGTGACCTTTTGACCTTTGCAACTTTCTCTTTAAAATTTATTTAGATTGTCTTGTTCATTAGTACCATATCTAGACAATAGCTTTTGTGCTTAGATCTCTGACACTGTAGCTAAGGAAGCAAACATTACTTCTAATCATTTATGTCTCTACTTTAATAACCTCTCAAAACACTTCCCAATTTACACAGTTTCCTTGACAGGTTCATATGGTTTCTGACACTAGCTGGTAGAAAGGGAAAGGTCTCCCAATTGTTAAAAATATTTATTACACTGATGAAAACAGAAATACATAAATTACTCTGTTGTCCCTTTAAAGCTCATTTAATACATCAATGAATTTTTTTTGTTAGGTTTTTTTTTTCCCTTTGAGATTCAGGCAGCACACAGGATTTGCTAATTTTGGTAATTATCCTACTGGTTTCTGAATCCACTTCCATGCTATTCACAAGCATCGGAATCTAAAAATGAACATCTTGTTTACAAACAGATCAGCCACATTGTATTCTGCTTAATTCACTCTCTCACAAATCCAGTATGCCAAATATGTGCGTTTTTGCAAGCGTGTTGTGCTTATCTTTAGGGATGTCTGGTGATTCTTCAAGGACACTGCAACTCTTCTTTCAGCACATTCCTCAGATGTCTGTCTTTGTGCCTGTTTTCATCCTGATTCTCAATTCACAAGGTCAGTGGGTGTTTTACCCTGGACTTAGTGGGAATAGGATCAAGTCCTTAGTCTCTATTTCCAGACACTTATTACACAACCTTTTAAGGGATCATCAAGAAAAATCTCAGCTCTTCTCCAGCCTTATTCTCAATTGTATTACAAGGTTTATTGGTTAGAACCAGAAACATCCTTTCAAAATTTATTTCCTAACTTTTAGAGATAGTTATGTTTGATGTTTATTTCTTGTTAAAAGGAATTAGGCCTGATTCTTTTCTCCCTCACCAGTGCAGGTCTATTGAATGTACTCTTGATTTAATATGTGCATGTGAGAACCCATTAATACAATCTAAAACTCTTAAAGCAGTTCACCAAACATTTACATGGCCAATAGCAAATATTGTAATTTCTCAATAGCACCTGAAGAACTCTGCACATTGTTACTATTTTAGAATGCAAAAACGATGCAATCCAGCAGGGCAATGTATTTTGTGGTGTTTTTTTTTTTTCTGATTTAAACTTTATTTGTCCTTAGTTATGAGAGGAGCAGACAATGTAGGTTCAAACTAAACAATGGATCTGATTTTTCTTCCCACTTGCTCTGATGTAAATCAGGGAGAGTTCAATTGAAATCAACTGAATTGCATGGAAGTCAAAAGTATACAAGTTGTTATTTGATTGCCTTGTTAATGGCAGCAGCTTGGTTTACAAGTGACTGTCTCTGTTTGCTGACTAAACCAGAGGAAAAAATATCACTTTACATCTGAAAGAATTAATGTTTCAGTGAGGGATAATGCTATATTATGACCCCAGAAAATTATATTTCAGGGAGGGCCTGAACAGTATACTGTAACAGTCCCACAGTGCCTAATCTCTCCTGGGAGGAAACATGCTTTATGGGATATGTTGGTAGAATGGGACTTGAAATTTCCAGCAGGAGTTAGCAGCAGTTCATCATGATGCAGATTGTGGTTTTACTTCATGGTATATGTGATTATTTAACACCTTTGAAATTCAAAAATGTTTCCTAAATACTTTACAATGACATGTGTATGTTTATAGCTAGGAAATCATTTATATAATTCCTTTTCTGTCTGGAAAGCTAGCACTCAACACAATAAAATACCAGAAAAAGGGATAAGTATCCATTCTGGTCATGGACCAGCAAATAGATTATGTTCACAGCTGTCTGTATTGCAGGTGAACTATTAAACTAATCTCTACCAGTCTTTCTTGTGCGCAGTGCATGGACCATTGCCTTAACTTGACTTTTGGTTGGCCTGATACTTACCGGCCAAAGGGAGAAGTTATATAACTAAAGTGACAAAGGGACAAAAAAAGAAGAAATTTAACAAGTGCAAGAATTTTATTTCTATGTTACAGCAGTACTAAAATCAACCTACTTGTCTTACACATCTTGAAATAATGTGATGGGAAAATTTCTAAATATTTGCAAAGGGTCAAGATTCTTAATCTACAGTTGATATGATGTAAAAAATCAGATTGAATACCCACTGTAATATCTAATTGACAGCAGAAATCTGTTTAAATTAAATGGGGAGCTTCTGTCTAGTTCTCATGTGTATAAGAACCTATCCTCTTGGTATCTCAGCACCATGTGTCCCACTGAAGTCAATGGAGTTTGGCTATTGACCTCAAAGGAGTCTAGATTTTACCCCATATCTAATTTCTCTAGTATTGAATGTGTGTTTCTGGAACTGATCCCACTATGTTTGCCAGGAATTATTTTTTTTATCCTTAGTTATAGCTGCCCCAAACACATTGGCCAAGAAAATCCTCCATTTACAAAATAAATCTGATTGTTTCCCATTGGTAGCAATGACAGCAGTTTTCAGTCTATTACAGTCTCCCTTATCAGCAAGCCAGGAGCCCGTACTGCTGGTACTTCTGGCCAGTCTTTTGTTTCCTTTTGCCAAATGCCTTCCTTTCCTCTGTCAATGGACTATAATCAGAATGAAATGCTAATGTTATCTACCACGTTAAATTATTTCTCTTATAGTATATCCTCATGCCACTGCTATCTCTTGGTATCAATTTCTGCAACTCTGAGTCCTTCTGCAACTTTGAGTCCTTTAATTTCCCACTCGCTAAGGTCAAAAACCTGCTCCTACTAAAGTAAACAGCAAAACGTTCATTGAATTCAATGCTGCATGATATAGGTTTTATATTTTCCCCCTCAATTATGTCTTTGAAGCAAAAATTAATAGAGAGCAAAATCCTGGAATACTCATTGAGTCAAAATTCCCAATGATCGAGGGCAAAATTGTATTCCAAGGACACAGTTACAGTAAGGGACAGAATCATAGAATCATAGAATATCAGGGTTGGAAGGGACCTCAAGAGGTCATCTAGTCCAACCCCCGGCTCAAAGCAGGACCAATTCCCAACTAAATCATCCCAGCCAGGGCTTTGTCAAGCTGGGCCTTAAAAATCTCCAAGGAAGGAGACTCCATCACCTCCCTAGGTAACGCATTCCAGTGTTTCACCACCCTCCTAGTGAAATAGTTTTTCCTGATATCCAACCTGGACCTCCCCCACTGCAACTTGAGACCATTGCTCCTTGTTCTGTCATCTGCCACCACTGAGAACAGCCGAGCTCCATCCTCTTTGGAACCCCCCTTCAGGTAGTTGAAGGCTGCTATCAAATCCCTCCCCTCATTCTTCTCTTCTGGAGACTAAACAATCCCAGTTCCCTCAGCCTCTCCTCATAAGTCATGTGCTCCAGACCCCTAATCATTTTTGTTGCCCTCCGTTGGACTCTTTCCAATTTCTCCACATCCTTCTTGTAGTGTGGGGCCCAAAACTGGACACAGTATTCCAGATGAGGTCTCACCAATGTCAAATAAAGGGGAACGATCATGTTCCTCAATCTGCTGGCAATGCCCCTACTTATACAGCCCAAAATGCCGTTAGCCTTCTTGGCAACAAGAGCACACTGTTGACTCATATCCAGCTTCTCGTCCACTGTGACCCCTAGGTCCTTTTCTGCAGAACTGCTACCTAGCCATTCGGTCCCTAGTCTGTAGCAGTGCATGGGATTCTTCCGTCCTAAGTGCAGGACTCTGCAGTTGTCCTTGTTGAACCTCATCAGGTTTTTTTTGGCCTAATCCTCTAATTTGTCTAAGTCCCTCTGTATCCGATCCCTACCCTCTAGTGTATCTACCACGCCTCCTAGTTTAGTGTCATCTGCAAACTTGCTGAGAGTGCAGTCCACACCATCCTCCAGATCATTAATAAAGATATTAAACAAAACCGGCCCCAGGACCGACCCTTGGGGCACTCCGCTTGAAACCGGCTGCCAACTAGACATGGAGCCATTGATCACTACCCGTTGAGCCTGACGATCTAGCCAGCTTTCTATTCACCTTACCGTCCATTCATCCAGCCCATACTTCTTTAACTTGGCGGCAAGAATACTGTGGGAGACCGTATCAAAAGCTTTGCTAAAGTCAAGGAATAACACATCCACTGCTTTCCCCTCATCCACAGAGCCAGTTATCTCATCATAGAAGGCAATTAGGTTAGTCAGGCACGACTTCCCCTTCGCGAATCCATGCTGACTGTTCCTGATCACTTTCCTCTCCTCTAAATGTTTCATAATTGATTCCTTGAGGACCTGCTCCATGATTTTTCCAGGGACTGAGGTGAGGCTGACTGGCCTGTAGTTCCCCAGATCCTCCTTCTTCCCTTTTTTAAAGATGGGAACTACATTAGCCTTTTTCCAGTCATCTGGGACCTCCCCCGATCGCCATGAGTTTTCAAAAATAATGGCTAATGGCTCTGCAATCTCACCCGCCAACTCCTTTAGCACCCTCGGATGCAGCGCATCTGGCCCCATGGACTTGTGCACGTCCAGTTTTTCTAAATAGTCCCAAACCACTTCTTTCTCCACAGAGGGTTGGTCACCTTCTCCCCATGCTGTACTGCCCAGTGCAGCAATCTGGGAGCTGACCTTGTTCGTGAAGACAGAGGCAAAAAAAGAATGTTGCTGGGTCATCTGAATGGGGTGGGGGCAGCACTGGGAAGGAATGATAGCTCTATCCCTGCTCTCCACTTGCTCCAGCAAGATAGTAATTTACTGCAGGGCTACACTGGCCATATGACACTACCTCCTGGCTCAGGCTTGCAGGCTGATGCACTGGAAAGTTGGGATAGGAGGCAAGACTCTGCCCACTGTCTGCCCACCTGTTCCACAGTAGCATGGTAAACAGGTGTGCAGCACATCTTGCCTCTGTGTGTCCAGAACCAAAGTGTCGTGCGGCCATGCAAGGGAGTTCCTAACTCCTCTTTATACTTCTGAATTGCCTAGCAGCCAAAGGACAATAGAGATCTTAATGCATATTGTCTCAAAGGTTTTTCTCCTCTCATTTTGTGTTTATGATAACACATAACTGGCAACACTACAAGGACATTCCTTCTCACCCTGTTTGCAAATGACTCTGTTCAAATAGTGATCATAGCATATCTCAGGGGTATCTATATGGTATAAGGTTAAAAGGCAATTGACATTAGGCACATGAGAAGCACAGTCCACAAAGAAAGTCCTGGGAAAAGTGTTTTATTTCTATTATGAATTTGAATTTAACTGATGAAAACACTTAGACTTGTTCAGTTGCTGAGCTTTATTGCAATGAGTATGACATCACTTGTAGCCAATCCAGTCAGAAAGCTCCATCTGTGTCCAGGCTTATGAAGTCGTATCATTATAGTTATTATGTATTTACTCCCGGGAGATTCTGCACCACTGCGGAATGCAGAATTTTGCAGAATTTCCTTTTTTCACCGCAGAATTTCTGGCTGCTACTAGGGGTCGGTGGACTCTGCAGAGCTCAGCTCGCAGTAAGCAGAGCGCCAGCCTGGTGGGGCTGGAGGCTGCACACTCTTTGCTCCTCGTTCTCCTGGGGACAGGAGAGGGCCTGGCAGACCCAGCCAGCTCTGGCAAAGGATGAGGAAAGGCAGGGCCACACCACACATGTCCCAGGATAGTAAAGAAGTTGAAGAGAATAAAGGCTCTGGGGGTGCCAGTATCTGGGCTGAGGGCTGCCCTGCGACTGGATCTGGAGGGAGGGAGGTGTGTGTGTCTCAGTTAGGGGGTGCTCTGCAGCTGGGCTCTGGGGGAATGGGAGTGTAGGTGTCTGGCCTCTGGGGGTCCAACACAGCTCCTTCCATCACCCCCCAACTGGAACTGGGTTGTTGTAGGGGTTTCTTTAACTCTGTACTACTGGGGGGATTTTTTTTTTTTTTTTTTTTGCGCTGTTGTCTGTATTGTTAACATACTTGTTGACAGGTATTTTGAAATAAAAGTTACCAAAACAATTGAAACTGGAGTGATTTTACTGTGTTATTTTGACAAATAAAATATGCAGAATTTTAAAATCTTGTGCACAGAATTTTAAATTTTTTTTTTTGGGTGCAGAATTCCCCCAGGAGAAAGTATTACTGTCGAGCAAAGCTCTCTATTTCTCTGCAGTGCAAGTGTATCCACGCCACAGGCAGAACACCCACTGACATCAGTGAAAATCCTGCGTATGAATTGGTGCAGAATATTCACTGGAGAATATGAGATCCGCAGTGTGAATTGAAGAAACACATTTTGCCCTGAAATTTGATTCAAACCAGTTTGTCATATTAGATACACTGCAGCAATGATCAAACAAAAAGGGATCACAATTTCATAGCAAATTTTTCACCACATTTGATACTGGGAATCCAATCATATGCACAACATAAGATGGCTGCTGCTGAAAATTAAATTAATGTTAATATATATTTTTTCAAAGGGTAATCTGTAAACCTACATTCTTTCTTGCTGGAACAAATGAGCAAGGGTGACAGAATGTGGTCCATTAGAGGCAGCTACAGTGATTCTGCATGAGAGTTCAGCAATTCTGCTTCAGAAGTTTCTCTGTACCTGAGACAGATTTCTTGTTGTTTTTATATAAATATACAATCAGACTTTCTTTGCCTGATTATTCCCTAAAATCATTTGTTAGAAAACTTTTTGTGGGCTATATAAAATGATGTATTTTACTAGTTTTTGTACCTTTGACTAGCTTTGTCTACACTGCCACTTAGAGCGCTGAAACTTTCTTCACTCATGGGTGTGAAAAAACACCCCCTTGAGCAATGCAAGTTTCAGCACTGTAAAGTGGCAGTGTAGACAGTGCTAGCTCCAAGTGCTGGTAGCTATTCCCCTGACAGAGATGATGTTTTTTTTTACAGCACTGGTAGAGGTCTCTCCCAGCACTGGAGTCGCAACTGCACAGCCACGTTAAAGCACTGCTGTGATAGCGCTTTAACGTTGACTGTGTAGATATATCCTAATTTAGTGTTTAGTGCCTAGGAACAACTGTGAAAGATACTTTATAAATAGAACAGATAAAGAGAGATGGGTGAATCAGGTCTGCCATGCCACAGCATGGAGCATTGTTGCTAAGCTCCAAGTCATGCAGAATCTTTGAGAAATTTAATAGAAGTCTCAAGAAAAATGGAATGTCTCCCAAACACCCAATCCACAGAAGATTTGAACTCATAATTCCTCTTCTCTCCTCCCACTATCTTCTAACAGTTGCTTTCTTTTCAGCTAAAAATATAGGTCTATATGGTTAATATAATCTGTGGTTCAGTATATACAAATGATTAAGTAACTGAGAAATCACACCTCATATATTGACTATTGCTGTCTTTGAAAAGGATAAATGCCTTCATGATTCAGCATTCATTCCTCAAACCACAAATTAATTACATGGGGACATGTCATCCCCTCCCACAATAAGAAGTAAAGGAAAAGTTTCAACATAAAGCTGAGAGAGACAAGGTGGGTAATCTAATATCTTATCCTGGGACCAACACAGCTACAACAATGCTGCAAACAGCGAAGCTGTGCAGAGGAGAGCTCAGACAACCCAACACATCCTCTCATTGTCTTTGCATAGACAAGGCACAGAATATGACTATCTAATAGTGTGGAGCCCAAAGATGTGACAAAAACTCTGTGTCCTGTAGGTGTTAGCATATTTACACAGAGTCCCTGTCCAGAACTAGACATACAATCCCTACCTCCACTTCCACCACCTGATGCTGGCAGCATGACTGTTGGGCTGCCAGGCTGCCACTTGTCCCCAGGTGTACTTACATAGTTTCTCAACTTTGGATGCTAGATCAAGCTGCTGAAGGGGAAGTTAATCTTCCTTACTGCTTCTAAAGTGCAGGTTCAACTTCATCCGAGACTGGTAGTGACTAAGAGTCAGATTCTCTTTATTGAATTTTTAAAATGAACTAGAGGTCTGAGTCCAATTCCTAAATGTACTTGTGTTCACAGCACAAAACCACCACCCAATTTTTCCTTGTTACACCCATGTGTACCACTTAGTGTTGATACAGTAGATCTCACTAGACATAGAAGTAGAACTGACTCACCAGTATCACTTATGGCTTATTAACTAACCTCTTGTTGCATGTCTGAATTAAATGACTCAAGATTGTTAAAATAACAGGCTCAATTGGAATTATTTAATCTAAGATTATCAATCAGAGATTAGTACAGCACTATATAGAATACAGAAAGAAATTAGATACATTACCACTACCTTGTCAGACTAAGAGCTGGATATGTGTCTCTCCGGCATCTGCACAGTTTTCATTCCTCCAACTAAGTTCCCATATCAGTATCATTATATAGGTCTTCAGACAAAGGGACATTCTCCCAGAAACATATGTTGTGATGTCATTTCTATACATTCTCAGTTTACCTGAGTTATGTGTGGAGGCATGATTATTTACAGCTGGGAGGACTAACTATTCTTCAAGATAATATCTCTTAATGGATCCTTCTTACCCCACCATCATTCTTCCAAGAAACATCTGCTATAACAATCATCCCTTACTAGTTTCCCAAGTCTATATATGCTTAAGGGAGATGGTTTCCAGGAATATCTAGAGTTGTATAGACATGAAGGCATCCAAGATTGTTAAAATATAGCATAATAGATAAAATTCCTAAAATAGGTTACTTATCACTCAAGGACCAGTGTTCTGGGCTTAGAATTCAGACATACTCTTTGTTTAAGATACAGATTCTAAAGAATAGTTAATATATATAGCTGAATCAAATACACAGAAAGAAAGAACTAAAAGTTTTAATATTTACTAACGGTATTAACACTCCGTTGCACCCATATGGGTCTCTGTGCACTTTTTGCTCTTGCCTGCCCTACTGCTCATCAACTTGGTAGACTCAGCAGAGAAACCAAAGATTGAATTCACATGGAATCTGAAGTATGATCTCACTCCTAGAGTTGATGTCTCTTGTTTAGATTTCAGGTGCTGTGTTGTGAGGAAGACTGTACTGTTGTTGCCCATGCTTTACCTGCTCTGTGGATAAATGGAGCACTTCAGTGTCCATGGATTTCAATTACAGCTAGCTGAAAAAATGCCAAAGACGTTTCATGAAAAAAAAAATCAATTTCTTTCTGTAAAATGTTGACAAAATTTTGAATAGCTAAATTTTGACTATCCTGTAAAAAAGCAAAAAATTACATTTTTAATTGAAATCTCAGATTTGAAAATTGTCAACTACTTCTGTTTTCAATCTGGCACTAAATTAACAAAACAGATAAATTCTTTAAATAATGTGAATAATTTGCACAACTAAGTAGATGAATTTGTCCTGACATGAGGATCAATGAACATGAACTGCAATATAATAAAGAGGAAAGTAAATGGACAAGGGATTACAAAACTAGATTTGCTTAAAACCATTCACTTGGACAAATGTGAAATGGCTTATTGGAAAACTGGCAGGATTATTTTAATGACATTTAAGGTAAAGCCACCATACAGTAAACTAATGAATCTCTTTTTGGTCAATACTTCAGGAAAAGACCATTTTAGAGTGATTGTAAAGAATATTTCCCAAAGAATGTTCTTGCATTTACAGTTATCTTACTTTAAAGATTGATGGAACTGTCCAAGAAAATTTTGTTAGTCAGTGGACCAAGATATTTGCAACTTCATGAAGATTGTGCATATGAGTAATGTATCACTTGCACTATTAATTTTCCACATTTCTGATCTCCTTCCATTGGCTCTGTCTCATTCTCTCTCTCTCTTAACCATCAGCTGTCTGTCATTCTAGCTTTATTTTAGGTTCTGTAAGATCTCCAATTGGAAAAAAACAGAATATCTAATAGACAGATTACTTCTCAGAAATAAGCAGACACCACTAATTAGAGTGGGGAATGGCATTAGGTATTCTTGACTTCCTAAGTAACTGAATTTTCATTGTGAGACAGATTCAGGAAAAAAATGTGTTGAACAAACCATGGAACTGTATGCTGTCTTCATTGATAAAAAAAAGCATTTGATGCTGAGCAGAAATGGCATCTGGAAAATTCTTGAAAAGTTTGGCTGTCCTACCAAATTTGTTATCATATGTTAATCTACAAAGAAATCTCTGGTCAAGTACTTTTAGATAGTGACCTTTCTAAACCATTTCTCATATCTAATGGTGTTCTGGCACTGACCCTTTTTAGTCTCTTTGCAGCCATTCTAAATTACACAGCAGAAACCCTGCACCTACATAAGGTACAAAACAAATAGAAAACTCTTCAATCTCCAAAGGCTTACTGCAAAAACAGAATTTCTCGAGGAACTCATATGTGATGCCCTTTCTGTGGATGATTGTGCTCTACTTATTCAGACTGAAAGTAACCTACAGCTTATCCTTGACAGGTTCTCAGAGGCAACTAAACAGTTTGGACTCATTGTCAGCCTGGAAAAAAACTGAAGACCTTGCCAATTGCTCCATCAATCATTACCACTGAACCAAACATCACCATTGATGGAATAATATTAAAGAGTATCAATCACTTTATATTTCAAGTAATAGAAGTACCATCTCAAGTGATGGTCACTGGACCAAGAAATATCAAATAGAATACAAAAGGCATGCTGGGTCTTTGGAAGATTTCTGCATAGGATATTCAACTAGCACACCATCAAACAGTCAACAAAACTGATTCTATACGATGCAGCATTGATAGCATACCTTTTATAATGGTATGAAACCTAACAGTTTACTGCAGACACATTTATCAACTTGAAAAATCATATGTGCTGTCTTTACTCTATTCTGAAAGTCCACTGGTGAGACAAAGTTTCAAACATTAACATCCTTGAAAGAGCAAAAACATGCGTTATCAAGGCAATGATCATCAAAGCTCAGCTTAGATGGACAGGCCATGTTATCAGGATGGGCACTGATAGACTACCCAAAAAAGTTTTCTATGATGAGCTGAAACTTAGAAAGAGCAGGAGCAGTGTGGTCAACAAAAATTCTTCAAAGGCATCCATAAGTAGAATCTCACCTCATGCAGCATAAATATTGATAACTTTGGAGACATAGCCATGGACAGATCTGAATGGAGAGCAACTATCAGAAAAGGTTGTAAACACATTGAGGAAGACAGATGCGAAAAATGATCAAAAAAGGGTCAAGCATCATGCAAAGTCTTCAGTGGGATCCCACACATTCCTGTGTGAGATCTGTCAGTAATCTTGCTCCTCTTGGATCAGACTATACAGTCACAAGAGAATACATGTGAAACAGTGATATCCTTGGTTTCTAGACCCTTTCTACAGGATTAAGCAGTACCAAGCAATTTAATGAGACTAATTATTCCTTTTATGTATTCTGTCATATATTTCTATTGTATCATGTTTACATATGATTACCCTGGATGACAAATTGAGAAATAACAAGCGAAAACATGTTCTGTATCATTAAAAAGTGCTCAGGATATGTCTACACTGTAGCTGGAGTGAGCCTCCCAGCCTGGGTGGACGTACTCTAGAGGGTCTTCAGCTAGCACACTAAAAACATCAGTGGTGTAGACCTTGCAACTCAGGCAGGAGCTCAGGATTTCAAACCTTCCTGACCCCATAGGCTTCCAAGCCTGACCTCTGACCTGAGCCACAACATCCCTGCTAGTGTGAATCCAACTGGGTTGGGAAGTTCACTCCCAATTGCAGTGTAGACCTGAATGTCTTCCTTTATTAAAAAAAGTCTAAGTATACTTAGATACGTATCAGAGCTCCAATCATGAAACAAATATACTTACAAGAAAATGCAACTGTTAAACACGAACCTGGTCCCAGTTGGCCTTTATTGACATTGAATGGAGATGCAGTGGTGGTGCTGGGTATCATACACATGGTAATGGTATATGTGTGCAGAGGTGGCTATTAATACTGCTTAAGAAACAGATTTATTTTTTGCCATTTCAAACATTTTGCTCATAAAGCAGCTTTGCTGTTAAAAAATGTTGACTCTCTCTTTTTTTTAAGTCCTCAAATAGTCCTTTCCTTCCATCATCAAAACTAGATAAAGACTAGACAGGAACAAAATACATATATAAAAATCTCTTCTTGAGAGGGAATGGAAGGGAAGTTGGGCTGGAGAAGAATATTTATTCAGGCTGAGATATTGATGGCTGATAGGAAACTTTTTCCTGCCTAATGAAGGACAACAATTTCTTTCCCCAGAAGGAGATTACATGTTTCCACATAGGTGCCAACAATGTGGGTGCTCCAGGGCTGGAGCACTCACGGTACAAAAATAGTGGATGCTCAGCAGCCACCAGGAGCTCCCCTGATCAGCTCCTCCTCGAGCGCCTCCCACCCACCGGTGATCAGCTGTTCAGCGGCATGCAGGAGGCGCTAGGGGGAGGAGGAGGAGTGAAGGTGGGCACATGTGGGGGAGAGGGCATAACGGGGTGGGAAGAGGTAGGGCGGCGGCTGAGCAGAGGCAGGAAGAGGTGGGGTGGGCGCTTGGGGAAAGGGGTGGAGTGGGGACAAGGGGTGGAGTGGAGCCTGGAACTGAGTGCGGGCCAAATATCCCCTGGCAACTCAGAAAGACGGCGCCTTTGTGTTCCCAGAAATATTTTCAGGTCTTAAGAAACTATCTTCAGTGGGGCCCTCTGCAGTTCTAAGTGTCTGTATAAGTGGTTCTGGGTGCAGAAGGGAGGCCTAAATCAGGAATAAACAAATTGGAGTATTTCATTATGACTTATACAAACTGTTGAATGTGTCTTGAATTGAAAATATTGAATTGAAAATTCCTAACCTAAATACCCAGGAAATACAAGTGTATCAGAGGAACTGTGCTGGCTGGGTGAATGGGTGTTTCTGGGCACATACACAGAATGTGCCTAAAAGAATGTGGCTCCTCCCTGTCTGAGAGAATAGTTCTGAGTGGGATTTCAGGGTGTCTCTCTGTTTCCTTCCTCACTGAGTAAGCAAAACTGTTTTAGTCATCACCAGCAGAAGGAGAGCTGCCTTATACCCTCTTTCCAGTAATAGTTCTGGTTCTGTTTGCTGACCCTGTGCCTGTCATCATGGACTCTGGCTGCTTGTCCAAACCCATCTATAAGTAAACCAGAAGGACACATAGGGTATGTCTACACTGCACTCAGGTTTCTGGGGCTTGGGCTGCTGGGCGGTTTAATTGTGGTGTAGACTTTCTGGCTCAGGCTGCAGCCTTATCTCTGGGACTCTCCCACCTCACAGCGTCCTAGAACCTAGGCTCCAGCCCAAGACCGGATGTCTACGCTGCAATTAAACAGGCTTGCAGTCTGGTCCTCATGAGCCTGAGTCAGCTGGCACAGGCCAGCTGTGGGCTTTTAATTACAATGTAAACATACCCCAGCAATCCAATAGGACCATGCACATAGAGGCCTGATGTCTATGCACCAGCTCCAGGCCCCTTGCTTTCCTCTCCTGCTTCAGTAGAGCCACGCTGCCATGACTTCCCTGCATTCAGGACTCTTCCTGAAGGGTGGGGTGGCTCTCAGTACAAAGGGACAGCCTCCCCCTGCCACACACATGTGAAAATTAATGCAGCAGCTTTTGGATTAGCTTTTAGATAGATTTTCCATCGGTGGTTTGGAAAAAAGATGCATGCTTCCCTATAAGTTCCTTCATCCCACTTCAAGCCCACCCTATCTTGTCCTGGGAAAGTGGGAATGGTGTTGTGGAATTACAGATCTGGGGTGCTGTGCAGAGACAGCTCTCCGCCCCTTCTATTTGTTGCCATTGACTCATTGCACACTCACTAGAAATCAATATCATTTCAATATATAATGCAAAATTGTCATTATCTTCAATAACAAATTATATTAAACAAATAAGCTAGCAGTAAAGATGTATACCGTATAACACTAATGAAACAAACGAGATCAGAATCTGATCAACTAAACATATAAAATATATAGGAGAGAAATGCAAATCAAGCTACATGATAAAAATAACAAATTAAACCACATGTGATCTGTTTCAATTCATTTCCCCTGCATTTATGACTACTTAATTCATTATAGTAAATTATTCATATTGTTGCAGTCTCATTACATGAAGAAAAGACTGCTTTACCCAAAGTGGGCCATTAAATACTTTGCAGTAATTGCTAATGGCTACCATAGTGTGAAATATGAAACATCTCTAGAGGTTTAACTTCTTAATCCAAATAAAGGGACTTCTTCTCATTTACACTAAGACCCTTTTACACAGGTCTGGGGTGTAAAGGGGTCTTAAAGTGGGCATAAACTTAATTTAAGATAACTTTAAGGCTCATTAGCAATGCCAGAGTGGTGTAAAGGGTCCTTAAGAGAATCTGGCTTAAAGTGAACTGAAGAATTAAAGGGACAGAAAAGTAAGACATTGAATATAGGAATCTACTAATAATTTAAACAAGAAAAAAATACATACTTGATACAATATTGGTTCCAAAACACAATCAAGCCCCCATTGCCACATTAAGGAAAAAGTAAAATGTGAGTTTGTTTTAATAAGAAATATGAAAGGGATGGAACCCTACTCTGAACAAGAATAGACAACAATCAGCCAGTGACAAGAGAATCTATTTCCAAAAGATTGTTTTCCCTCTCTCTTTTTGTTGTACTCTGTTCTGTTAGCAAATAACATTTTAAAAAATGCAAAATATGAAAACAAAAAGAGGAAAAGAGAAATACTATATCTACCAGATCTGCTAACTAGAAACTAAGGATCAGAAGAAATAAAACTGGACATCATACATGTACAGTTTAACAATTGTCAGCAAAGCTAACAGAAGAGAATATATAATCAATATGTTTGCAAACAATATTAATTCTTAACAGATTACATATTTCAGTGACTATAAAGGCCAGCCATCCTCTGCAGTAATATTAGAGAGGTGCATGCATGCATAACAGAGAGTATGACAGAGACCATTAGATGAAGTGTGTGTATGTGTGTATACGTGTGTATATGCACACAGAATATTAATATTTTATACATTTAGGCACAGAGGATGAATTTGGAGATGAACAAGTGAGAAAACATAAGAAATATTTAATTGAAACCAAAGAGGAAATGTAACATTTGTGTTAATATAGTTGTATGGACAAAATATGTAAACAATACATCCAAATGAAATAGGAAAGTTATCTTCTTTGTACTCATCCTATCTCACAGTTGATATGGAGTTTATGGAAACAGACAGATGAGACTTTTGACAATTTATCTGGGAGCACTGAGACAAGAAAAATCAGATAGTAGGTTGTTTAATGTTTTTTTCCCTCCTCTTCCCCACCTCCCCCTCCAACCCCCCCCCTTAACTTTATAATGAAACAGGAAATTGGGAAGCACAAATACTTAAGGATCACAAGACATTCATAAAGAAAGGGATAAAAGAATGTCATCTTGACTGACATCTTAGTCTCTAAGGATAAAGAACAAAATAAACACACAATTATAGTGACTTAACAGTACACATTGCCTCTTTGGCTTGTCCACTTCTAACTGCATCTCAGTGTCTTGCTGCTTGTCATAAAGCCATCACTGAATGACAAACTTTTAGCCAGGCTGAATCTTCGTTTAGTTGCTTACGCTTCACTGCATGCAAAGTGTTGGGTGTTCTCCTACTCACCAAACATTAGCTGTCTATGCTCTTGACTTTTGTGGAAATAGTATTTGCTGTGCTCTGATGTAGCTCTCTAACCTTATGGTGATGGTGGTATCGCATGATTGTCTACAGGTCAAGTTTCTGGGGAGACAGAACAACACTTTCAAACTTAAACTGAAAATACCTAAACTTAAAGGACATGGTATCTTTATTTAACATATCAATTAAATGTCATGAGGATTGTAACATCATGGCTCTGTTCTTAGGCTTATCGTTTAAAGACACATAGGTACTTTCTTACCTCTGGGATTAACATTTCCTACCTTGCATGTTCCTCCTAAGGGCCAGGGAGACTGGCTGAGCCTGTGCTCAACTGAAAGCCAAGTACAGAGACTGTTCCATCTGTACTCCCCTAGGACATGGTGAAATACCAGAGATCAGTAGGGAACAGAAAGCGGTGTAGCAGAAGGCAAAGTCCCCCTTCACTCAGGAAAATTCTGGGCCATCAAAAGCCCCAGAGAACCCCCCGAAGCCTCTGTTCCAAACCACACACCAATGTAAGTGCCAGGTAAAATCTGAGGTTTAGTCAATCTGCAGGAGTTACTGAAGAACAATCAGGATGTAGATAGGATCATGTCCATACTCTGTAAACCCTATGGCCATCTGAACCCTAGAATAACAGTTGCAGTAGGTGGGGAAACAGTTGGATTCCAGTCAGTATTTGCTGATATAGTGCTACATGCAGTGCACAACTGTTTTGAAATGGAAATCAGACTGCATCTGTCCTCAGCAGATTGGACTATTCTTAGAATTGTGTTTCAAACATATGAGGCCAGATTCTCAGCTGGTGTAACTCAAGCTAGGTTGATGTGCACCAGCTGAAAGTTTCTCTTTTCTTGCTTTGCATAGAGGAGGACCAAGTCTCTCACTACTTGAAATTAACAGGGTGTCTTTGTGCATGGAGAAGAGTCTCATCCCACATAACAGAAAGCATGTATTAACACAGTGGCATAAGTAGCAGGGGAGAGGACATTGCTGTCAGCACTAACACAAGTGGGCTGCTGAGTAAAGAAATGGCCCATCCTCCAGTGTTACTCACAATGTGTTTTCAGTACAGTGTGCGACTGCATTGTACAGCTTAGATGTAATAATGCTTTAGGCATGAAGCTGTGGGAACCTGATTGAAGGAATCAGCTGTGAGGCTAAATCTGCTACTATTTCCTCTCCCCAGACCTATTTTTTTTAAATAATATAGTTTAGTGTTCTGCTGCTAGTTCAACTTCTATCTTTTCATTGGGCTGACTAACATGTTAACAGGAGCAAATGAAACATGATTTGTAATATAAAGCCAGTATTGTGCCCCTATCTATAGGATGGTGGAACTTCCAACCCTCAACAGTAAAATTTCCATTTTACGGAACCCACCAAGAAAGACACAATAGTCTTCCAGCAAAATCATAAAGAAAAAAATGTTCCAGTAGCATCACTGTTCTTATTCTTACATTTCTTTCTGAAATTCCCAGTAAGGTTGGACTCCCACAGATGCCCCAAGGAAAACAAGCAAACCCATTTTGAGAAAAAATGCAATGTAGTGCTACTTTTCCTGTGGACTGCATGTGCAGGACATATATGAAGAAAGAAAATATTCCTTTCAACTCTGTTTCCTCCTCTTTTTCAAGTAAGCATGTTTAAGCTTTAAAAAAAAAAAAGATGTTGTTGCCCCATTCTTCCCATACACTAGTTTAATTAATGTAGAATGCTGTGAGGGTTATTTTTTTTAAAGTGGGTCTCCTTCCCACATTGTGCACACAACCTCCCTAATAATAAACACCATCAGAAAGCGTTCTACTTAAACATCTGCTACTGCTGCTTTTCTGTATGTTGTTATTTGTGTCACAGCGGCTACTTACTCTTTTGCTACCCCTGATGCCAATGTTTCCTGCTGATATTTCCTGCCTGGCTGTCCTAAATTTCATGTTACTAGTCTCACAGGCCTTTGGCTTAATGTCAAGCTAGCAAAAATTATTGCACTCCACTGAGTGCTATTCTCTGATATGCAAGGCTAACATAATACGTATATCATTTTGTACTAAGAGCTGTTAGAAGATTTTATATTTTCTTATTTTTTGTAAGCCACTGAGTCCCTCCTTTGCAGTGCACTAAACTAGGACCAATCCACCTAGATTTGCGCATTCATACTTTTCCTACTCACTCTTCCAAAGTCTCTTATCTTTCCCAGTTAGCCATATACTCACACTGGACAACATTCAGATGTGCTTTTCCAACCAACTTATTTATTGATCTTGCTATTGCCCCTGTACCACAGGAGCAGACACCTGGGGATGAGGGTACTCTCAGCCCTTGTCACTAGGAGTACAGGACCAGATTCAGATGCGTGGCTCTCTCTGTGGGCACTCCTGAGGTTTTGTTCACAGTGACCTGATCTTGATAGCTGGGATCACAGCTGTCTTCCTTTGCACAATGCATTCCCCGCACATATCACATACACTATCTGCCGTTAAGTGGGCTCTCTTCCCTAACACATGCTATATTCTCAGCCTCTGCTCCTCCTCACTTTTCCTTCTCTCCTTATCCTCAGCTGCAGTGCCTAAATACATATGAATTTCTGATAATAACCCTACAGCAAGTGAGTAAGCATGCATTTCCTCTGGAGTTAATGCTCTTTTATGAATACCAATATTGCCCCATATGAAGTAGCCTATGTAACTCTCTGTATTCCATAACATACTGTAGTCCACCCTCCCCATTAGTGAAGACTTACCCATCAGCTCCTTCTGACTTACTCTGAAGAGTTTTTTTTCTCTTCAGGTACAGTATTTGTTTTGCTTTCTATTCCCTTACTTTTGTTTCTCATTTTAAATTCCCATTGACTTTAGTTAAGCTTTTCTGAGGTTCAGAGGTTCTTTCTCTCTCTCTTTTTAAGAGGAATGAGATTTGAGTCTTTTCATTTATATCACCAGAAGAGTTTTTTGAGCTTTTTAAAAATGCATTTTTTACCTGGGTACTGATAGCAGAGATCAGCAAAATAAAAAATCATCATAAATTTACACATATTATTGTTGCTTAGACGGATGATAACCATCTAAAATGGAGTCTCCCTGGATATAATCAGGGTGACAGATAACGTCCGAATCAGCTACTGCTGTATTCCAGGCTTGCCAGCACCACAGCTATGATAGTAAGATTGTAGAAGAGGTCTGGAACATGGGAGTAGGAAATAATGTTCAGACAAAAGTGGAGGAGTCTGGCATTAGTGACAAACTAGAGAAGCATAGACAGTATGTTTGGGGTGGGGGGGGAGAGAAAGAGAAATATTCAAGAATTTGTTGAGCTTTGCCCTGTACCTAGGATCCATCTACAATCTATATATTAAGAAAAGATTAGATGCTTAAGAAGTGATGATAAAACAATTAAAGCTATAATGCAAGTAGGGGAAAATAAGATGTAAAAGTATTTGAAAGAGGCTTTACAATAAGTTTGAGGCCTAACAGGGTCTATCAGCTAGCATAAGGCCTGAATAGTTAGTCTAAGTGTTTGACCTAGGGTTATAGGATTTAGTGATGCATATCTTGTGATAAACAAACACATGAATTGCAGAGTAACTGATCTTAAAATAAGAGAATTATAGGGGATTTGGTGTACATGTGTCCATGGAGCAACTGCGCTCATGTATCAAATCTACTGGGAAATGTATTAAGACAAATAGCTTACGCTAGCAGTTGGCGAGGGTCGCCAACTCTGACTGAAGCTATTCTGGGAGATTTTTTCCCCCCAACATGACATGTTATTTTCTTAAAATATTCTATTAAAATCTCCTGGATTGCTTTCAATAATCACTGGGAGATGGATGCTGATTTTGTGAGACTGCAGGCCAACCCTGGAGAGTTGGCAACGCTAGTTGGAGCCCTAATTATGTTCCCCTGGAACAGCAAACAAGGGCAAGAGGCTAAGACCTAATCAAGTATGACCCTGGATGTGTGGGGATGTAAGGAAAAAGGTTGATCAAAGATTCATACCAACTCTAGTTAGGACATCAGAATGACAGGATAGTGGAAACCATAACATCAATCCTCCTTATGGAGCTTCTCCACTTCCTATTCTTTCCATCTTCATCTGTGATGGGTCTCCATAAGTGTGTGAGTGTGCATAGTGCAGGAGGGCATTTTGCTATAACTATCTTCCTTTTTGTATGGTTGCAATTATACTTGTTTTTATTTGGGTACTAAAAGTCTTTATGTCTCTATATAGGTGACTCAAATTTCATTTCCTATAACAAATTGTAAATAGCTGCTTGAATAAAAGAATCAGTTATTAGTGACTTGTGCATTTGGCACCCTGAATTAATCAAAAGCTATAAACATGGTATGAAGAAGTTGACAGGAGAAATAGGCTAACATGTCCTCACAAATTAGTGTAAGACCGTCCAGCTCCACTTCCTTCCCATTGTTTTTTTTTTTTTTCCAAGCTGGCCATTCCAATGATAAAGTATAAGAATCCTGTAATTAGAAATCATTATTCAACACCACAAAGACAGGACTTGAAATTGTACTTGATAATTCCTTCACTCCCACCTGCTGCACTTGCAAATGGACTTTACCATGTGCAAATCAGGTTGGAAGATGGATGACTTCATATTTTGCCTATGCAAATACAGGTTTTGCACATGTAACTCCTTGCACGACCACAGTTTATAGATGGAGTTTTAGAAGCCAAATTTGAAAGAGTAGACCTCCATCATCAAAGTGCAGAGAGAAATACAGCACAGCAAATTCATCACCATGTCACTGATAATGAGCTAAACTCTAAGAGTGCCATTATTCTAATATGCCCTCTAAAGTGCAGCTATAGAGTTGTAATAACCAGGCCTACAAATTTACCCTACAATTTTACAGTAATTATAAGCTCAATTGTGAAACATGAGTGAAAGTTTCTAAAATGTCACAATACCCTAATAATGACAAATATTGATGGGAAAAGGTACAAAAAAGAGACAGGTTGAATTAATCCAAACAAAAAGGCCTACTGATATCATTCCAGGACTGTGTTTAGATCATGTATGGTAAACAAGAACAGTGTGAGACTGGAGAGCAATGAACCAAATTGGTATGTCAATAATTAAGTCTAATTGGTGGACAAAATAATGAAGGGAGGGGCTACTCCACCCATCCCTCCCATTTGTTGTGGTCATTAATAAAAGAGAATTTGCAGGGAAAGCTGGCTACCTTAACACTGGCTAGGTGAAAGAAAAAAGAAGGGAAGCAATGAGCTTCACTATCATGGCTGTCACCCCCACCATCTTCTGGCACTCTACACCTTCTTCATCCTAATCCTAAAAGAGGGTCTTAACTGGCTAACACTGCATTTTTTCAACACTGCTGTAAGCCTGAGACTAGAAAAGCAGATAAATGCAATGCCCTAAACAGTCTGATGCTGATACAAGTTTGCCAGGTCTTGGAGTGGCTGATAAGACCGTGCACTGTGTATGTTTTTTCCAGCAGTGAGTCAAAATCAACACCAGAAACAGCAGCTGCATTTTCTATCCCCTCTTGTGTGTGTTTGTCTTTTTTTGTCTTCTAGGAAACAGAATTGGACTTTAACAACAACAGTAGCAACAGCTCCAGCACATTTCAACTAACCTCTCTTTTTCCCTAAAAGGGTGGCTAGTACTATGTTTAGCACCAGCTAAGAGACTGCCAACCTTTTTTTTTCTTTAAAGACTCCCTATAGTTAAAGGGAAAGGGAACATGGGATGTTGTTAAAATGAAAGACTTACTTAATACCTCACATTTCAAATGCTTTTACAGTTGTTCCTTCTTCTTCTGTATCTTTAAGAAAAGGTTAAAAGGATCTTTAATGGTGTATCTTCCATGGTACTAAGCAGGCTGAGGTCTCTATACTAAACTCATAACCTTGTGTAATTCCATTTCATGTTGGACAGTGACTGGGTAATGTTAATACCTTTGACTCCTTGGGCCTCTTTATTCCATCTAAATTAATACAACAGTAGTTAAAAAAAGTGATTATAATTATGACATTTACATATTCCAGGTTAGCCTCCCTCAGTGACTTCTTTATCAAATACACTCACTTCACAAGTCATAAGAAGAGATGGGCCTGGGAAAACAAACAAAGAAACAACCTCCCCATATCCAACCACCTCCAATGTTTGGAATGTGTCTTTTTGGACTCCAGACCTTGAGCTACATTTTGTGGTTTGGGCCCATCATGATACAAATATGAATTTTTGAACAGCCAACTTAGATACATATCTTGAGCTGGAAAATCAAACTGGGATCTTTGTGCCAGTAAACAAATTCCTGAATCAGAAATGCAGCACCATTAGAATCCATCCCCCTCTCTCCTGCAGTACTAACAACAGTGAAACTTTATTTTTGTCAGAGCAGTAAGAACAAAATGTCAAGACGCACAGGGAGCAGTAATTCTGAGTAAGAAAACAACATTTTATATTGTTACTTTTCTGACTATAATTACAGTTAAGTGTTGAGGCAAAGCTGGTGAGGTGTTTTACTAGAATGATAAAAACACCCCACAAAATAAAAAAAATAAAAACCTAAGGATATCAGAAAATAGAGGCACTTTGGTTTAGAAAAGGAGAATGACTGGATTCCCTCCATTTGACTACCTGGCACGGTTGCTCTGCTCATTAACCAAGTAAAGGGAGGAACAGAAAATGTATCTGCTTCTTGGCTGGCTTTGATTAATACATATGGGACATTCTCACATGAGGTAACCAAAGAAATGAAACCCTTGCATGATACTAAGCTACGAAATAGAGAGCAGCAGATGGGGAAAGATTATTATAAATCAATGTTTATTGGATTTACACAGGCCAGGAAACTTCACGCCCTACACATGGCCAGCACTAGTGGGGAAATGGCAAGGGATCTTGAGGGCCCTTAAAGAGGCTCCCTGTTCCTGCTCCCACTCTCCTCCCTTTTGGCAGCAGGGACAGCACTCCAGGGGCAGCAGCAGGGATAGAACTCCAGCTGGCCCAGCATCAGCATGAACACAGCTGCAGGACCATCAGTCACTTTTCACTTCTATAAAAACTATAAAGAAATGGATGCCTGATGCCACTGACACTTTCTTTTGATGGGTTCAACCCTATGTGACAGATTCCCCTCGGGGTGCCACTTGGAACTGGGGTACCACTGAGCACGCCTGACCCACCAGCTTGGGCTTCCTGCTGTGACAAGCTCCGGACCCACTCTCGGTCTCACACTTTCACCAGCACAGATACAGGTAGGGACACACTCAGATGTAACATGAAAACAGGATTTCTGTCTAGCCCCTACATGGGAAGGATTCAGCTAAGAATTTGCCCAGATACTCAAGTGCACACACCCCTCTAGAGGATAAACCAAGAATTACACCATCTTGCACTACACAGAAAACTATACAGAGTAAGCTCATTGAAATTCGCCCCCTCCTTCAATGTGGAGGAAGCAATGCACAGTTTTTTGCCCCAAAGTTATGAAATCCACAAACTGGTTTTAGGTAAAACAAAAAAAAGTTTACTAACTACAAAAGATGAATTAAGTGATTATAAGAAATAGCAAACAGATCAAAGCAGATTACCTAGCAAATGAAACAAACATGCAAGCTAAGCTTAAGATATTAAAGAAACTGGTTTTAACTAGCAAATTCTCACCCTAAATGTTGTTTTAGGCAGATTTCAGAGGTTCTTAAAGGCAAGCTGCTCTTGCTTGCTGTTTAAAACTCCAGGTATTTCTTTCATTGCCTAGGGACCTTCCAACCTGAGCTCAATCCGTCTCCCTTTGTCTTTGTTTCTTAGATGTTTTCAGCAGTCATCCTCAGCAGGGATTAAGTGAATAATGACCTTAATTACATCACTCCCCTGCCTTAAATAGGTTATGCATATGGCAGGAACCCTTTGTCTTTCAGTGTGATTCCACCCCTGATCAGTGGAAAAGTACTAATTTTATTATGTAGTCCAGTATCAGGTGACATAAGCACATGACCCTGCAGCCATAACTCAAAGTCTATTTGCAGTGTCCACAGAAAGGCTATACAGGAAGATGGGAAATTAGCATCTTCAAAGACCTATTGTTCAGGCTAATGACTCTGCCTCACAGCAAGCCATCTAGACTGATAGCATTCTGTCTGGTGGGTGTTCCCCAGATGTAAACCCACTTGTAATTGATACACAGTCTGTATTCCAAACTCCAGATACAGAAATCAGACATGCATACAAACAGGATCATCATATCCAGCAAATCATAACCTTTTCAATATCTCACATGCCTTATCTTGCACTAAATATAGCTTTGCTGTAATCATATTTTTCAGGTATATAAAAGGGTGTCATAAGGAGGAGGGAGAGAACTTGTTCACCTTAGCCTCTAAGGATAGAACCAGAAACAATGGGTTTAAACTGCAGCAAGGGAGGTCTAGATTGGACATTAGGAAAAAGTTCCTAACTGTCAGGGTGGTTAAACACTGGAACAAATTGCCTAGGGAGGTTGTGGAATCTCCGTCTCTGGAGATATTTAAGAGTAGGTTAGATAAATGTCTATTAGGGATGGTCTAGGCAGTATTTGGTCCTGCCATGCAGGCAGGGGACTGGACTCGATGACCTCTCGAGGTCCCTTCCAGTCCTAGAATCTATGAATCTATGAATCTATATTATAACAATATTTCTATAAATAATATGAATGTAGTATCATACCCTACTTGTAATTTATAACTATGTCCATTGCTGTTCGGCCACCATGCTTCCAGTACCACCCCCCCCGCCCCACTACTCCAGGAACAGACTGCTCCAGGTCTCACAAATTCCCAAAACAATGAAGTTACAGCTCTGAAAGATAAATAACAGATCCACCATTCCCTGTCATCTGGCAAACCAGACAACTGTTCTGCTAGTTGGACCATTCCATGACACCATCTATATAATCACTTATCCAGTTGAAATTGGGAGGAGCTGTCTAAAGAACCAGAAAAGCAGTCATAAGCCATATTTTAGACACCTAAAACCTATATGCTACACAGGACCACTACATATGTAGGGGTTAGAAGCAGACAACACTAAGCATCATGAACTAGGTTGATGCTCATCCATGCAAGTTCGGCCACTAACAAACAATACAAGACCTCATCAGTAATGATGCACCCAGTAAAGCCTTCATCACCGTGACCTGACTGGATGACACTGCAAGCACTCTGCTGACAAACCTTGTCCCACCAGGGTATTCAGTATGTCACAGAGCTAGACAGGACAAGGCAGGAGGCCCTGCATTATTTTCTCTACAAGTATCAAATGCAAGCAAGATGCCTCAGGTAACACAACTTGATTTGCATTCATCCATCTGACTAAAAATGAGGACTGTCAAGCAATTAAAAAAATTAATCACATTGTTAAACAATAATAGAATACCATTTATTTAGATATTTTTGATGTTTTCTACATTTTCAAATATATTGATTTCAATTACAACACAGAATACAAAGTGTACAGTGCTCACTTTATATTTATTTTTGATTACAAATATTTGTGCTGTAAAAAAACAAAAGAAATAGTATTTCTCAATTCACCTCATACAAGTACTGTAATGCAACCTCTTTATCATGAAAGTTGAACTTACAAATGTCGAATTATGTACAAAAAATAACTGCATTCAAAAATAAAACAATTTAAAACTTTAGAGCCAGAAGTCCAATAAGTCCTACTTCTTGTTCAGCCATTCACTCAGACAAACATGTTTGTTTACATTTGCAGGAGATAATGCTGCCCACTTCCTGTTTGCAATGCAACCTAAAAGTGAGAACAGGTGTTTGCATGGCACTACTGTAGCCGGTGTTGCAAGATAATTACATGCCAGATGTGCTAAAGTTTCACATGTCCCTTCATCTTCAACCACCATTCCAGAGGACATACGTCCATGCTGATGATGGGTTCTTCTCGATAACAATCCAAACCAGATGCATGTTCACTTTTATTGTCTGAGTCAGATGCAACCAGCAGAAGGTTGATTTTTTGGTGGTTCAGGTTCTGTAGTTTCTGCTTCAGAGTGTTACTCTTTTAAGACTTCTGAAAGCATGCTCCACACCTTGTCCCTCTCAGATTTTGGAAGGCACTTCAGATTCTTAAACCTTGGGTCGAGTGCTGTAGCTATCTTTAGAAATCTTACATTGGTACCTTGGTGTTTTGTCAAATCTGCATGAAAGTGTTCTTAAAATGAACAAAATATGCTGGGTCATCATCCAAGACTGCTATAATATGAAGTACATGGCAGAATGCGGGTGTAAAAGAGCAGGAGACATACTATTCTCCCCCAAGAAGTTCAGTCAAAATTGAATTAACACTTTTTTTTTTTTTTTTTTAACAAGCATCATCAGTATGGGAGCATGTCCTCTGGAATGGTGGCCGAAGTATGAAGGGGCATCTGAATGTTTAGCATATCTGGCATGTAAATACCTTGCAATACCAGCTACAAAATTGTCATACAAATGCCTGTTCTCACTTTCAG
This sequence comes from Malaclemys terrapin pileata, assembly GCF_027887155.1. Classification (NCBI taxonomy): domain Eukaryota; kingdom Metazoa; phylum Chordata; order Testudines; family Emydidae; genus Malaclemys; species Malaclemys terrapin. The sequence continues at coordinate 38,374,111 of NC_071509.1, read as the reverse complement.
GTGACATTGTAAATGAGAAGCGGGCAGCATTATCTCCCATAAGTGTAAACAAACTTGTTTGTCTCCGTGATTGGCTGAAAAAGAAGTAGAACTGAGTGAACTTGTAGGCTCTAAAGTTTTACATTGTTTTGTTTTTTTGTGCAGTTATGTAACAAAAAAAATTCTACATTTGTAAATTGCACTTTCACGATAAAGAGATTACATTACGGTACTTGTATGAGGTGAATATACTATTTCTTTTATTATTTTTACAGTGCAAATATTTGTAATAAAAATAATATAAAGTGAGCACTGTACACTTTGTATTCTGTGTTGAAATTTAAATAAATATATTTGAAAATGCAGAAAAACATCCAAAATATTTAATAAATTTCAATTGGTATTCTATTGTTTAACAGTGCGATTAAAACTGCGATTAATCACGATTAATTTTTAATCACAATTAATATTTTTGAGTTAATCGCATGAGTTAACTGTGATTAATTGACAGCCCTACTAAAAACTAGAGTCAAAGCTAACATTGATTTTTATGCTCATTTACAGACCACTATGGGATTTATAAAAGAGTTTACTGATATCTTGTCGGTGATGGTTGTGAAATATCCCAGGATGATAATTCTGGGCTATTTCAAAATGCATATCAACAAAGCTGCATTGGCAAGAGGCCAAAAATTCATCTTCTCACTTGCCTCCCTAGGACTTTGTGAAGGGATCAGTTCACCTCCTGGTTCCTCCTAATGGCCGGCCGTGGCACGGCAGATCTCTCTCTTCTGGGGTCTGCAGCTGCTAGTTCCACCTCTGTGGTTGTCTCACTCTTTCTGTGAGTTTGCCCTCTAGCCAGGTCACTTCCAAGTCTGTCCCCTTCCAGGGCGAACTATAAGCAAAATCCAAGGGAATTGACACAAACAAACTGAGTTAGTATGAGAAAGAAGGGAACTCCTATCTCTCAGGGTATATCAGGATCGGGCCCTCCCTTCCCCCAGGGAGGGACCCTCAGGCATTTGTTGTCAGGAAAGATCTTACCTTCCCTCAGCCCTTTCCTCAGAAGCTGAGGGTTAAAGGTCTGTTCTCTTCCCTGGTCTACCCACAAGTTGTTCAGCTTCCCACTTAACTTGCAGAAGTGGCAAGATGGGGCTTATTGAGCCCAGAGTAGCTCCTTAACCCAGTGTTACCCAGTGTGGGTTTTGTATACTCCATCACAGACCTTTATATGTCATATGTCCTCCAGCCTACACAGGCAGACATATCCTGGACCTGACTTTCAGCCTAGATGTCAAGACATATGACATCACAACCGAGACACTTTCTTGAACAAACCAACACCTCATTAGGGCAGTGGCCATAGACCTTCCAGCACTCAGGCAACAAGAAAGACCAATGATCCTGATTTGACCATAAAGACTCATGGACTCCAACAAATTCCAAAGCCTGCCAAAGGACTGCAGCAGGCAGAACTGCAGACAGGATGAGGAGTTGGGGACCTGGCAAATTGTTACCATTCTATGCTGTCCTGAGCCATTGACATGCTGGCCCCCAAATGGCACCTTCCTTCCCATCGCCCACATAGATCTTTGATTTTTCAATTCCTGCACTAGATGAAGAGAGAGGAGCAGAAACCCAAGTGCCAAAGGCTGTTTCAGACAGTATGGAACATAACGGATTCCTCAAAGCCTATACTGAGTCTGCATTACGGGGCAAAATAATCTTCGTATCAGCCTCCATTGAGGTTGTCAAATCCCACCCCAAGGAGCTATCAAGGCAGGTAAATCTCTTTATTAATACTGAATTCCTTTAACTTCTATGGGTTCCCGCATGGCCCCACAGTATGCCAACATTTTTATAGCTGACTTAGAACAATGCTTCCTCAGCTCTTGTCCTCTTATACCCCTACTCTACTTGTGCTACATTGATGACATCATCATCTGGACCCATGGGAAGGAGGCCCTTGAGGAATTCCACCAAGATTTCAACAATTTCCACCCCACCATCAACCTCAGCCTAGTCCAGTCCAAACAAGAGGTCCACTTCCTAGACACTACAGTGCTAATAAATGATGGTCACATAAACACCACCCTATACCGGAAACCAACTGACCACTATACTTACCTACATGCCTCCAGTTTTCATCCAGACCACATCACATGATCCACTGTCTACAGCCAAGCTCTAAGATAACCACATTTGCTCTGATCCCTCAGAGAGAGATAAACACCTACAAGATCTCTAAGCATTCTTAAAACTACAATACCCACCTTCTGAAGTGGAGAAACAGATTGACAGAGCCAGAAGTAACTTACTACAAGACAGGCCCAACAAAGAAAGTAACAGAACCCCACTAGCGTCACCTACAGCCCCCATCTAAAACATCTCCAGCGCAACATCAAGGATGTACAACCTATCCTGAAGGACGATCCCTCACTCTCACAGACCTTGAGAGACAGGCCAGTCATAGCTTACAGATAGCCCCCCAACCTGAAGCAAATGCTCACCAGCAACTACACACCACACAACAAAAGCACCAACCCAGGAACCAAACCCCGGTACCAACTCTGTCCACATATCTATTCAAGGGACACCATCACAGGACCTAACCACATCAGCCACACCACCAGGGGCTTGTTCACCTGCACATCTACCAATGTGATATATGCCATCATGTGCCAGCAATGCCCATCTGCCATCTACATTGGCCAAACCAGACAGTCTTTATGCAAAAGAATAAATGGACACAAATCTGACATCAGGAATCATAACAATCAAAAACCAGTAGGAGAACACTTCAATCTTCTGGTCACTCAATAACAGACCTAAAAGTGGCAATTCTTCAACAAAAAAACCTTCAAAAACAGACTCCAACATGAAACTGGAATTAATTTGCAAGCTTGATACCATCAGATCGGGCCTGAATAAAGACTGGGAGTGGTTGGGTCATTACAAAACCTAAACTTAATTTCCCCCAATACTAATTTCCCCCTACTGTTACTCACACCTTCTTGTCAGCTGTCTAAAATGGGCCATACTCATTACCACTTCAAAAGTTATTTTTCCTCCCTTAGTATCCTGCTGTTAATTGAATTATCTCATTAGACTGACCTCACACTTGGTAAGGAAACTCCCATCCTTTCATGTATTTATACCTGCTCCTGTATTTTCCACTCCATGCATCTGATGAAGTGGGTTGTAGCCCATGAAAGCTTATGCCCAAATACATTTGTTAGTCTCTAAGGTGCCACAAGGACTCCTCGTTATTCTAGACCCAGTTTAATCTAGATGCAGGCCAGGATATAGAACCAAAACCACCTTAGTGGCTTATTGATGGATGATTTCCTGTCAAAGGACAGAAATTCATCTCATTTTGAGAGAACTCCCTGCAGCACTTGAGTTTGTTTTCTAAGAGATCCTGCTCTCTTAGCTGAGAGTGGTGGCAGGAGTCCAGGGTAATGGGATAAAACTGTTTGAGTTCTTCCTGGAGGGATGCTCACAATGATTAATGATGGAAAACTGCATCTCCATCACTAGACACCCCTATCCCCAGTTACGAAGTTCCACAAGGATCAATTCTTTCTCTGGTCTTTTTCATCATCTACATGTAACCAGCAGGTGAACTGATCAGCTGATGTAGATTCATGCCTGCAATATGCAAATTATACACAGTCTATCTATCCTTCAATACATACAACCACACCATTACCACCAATGCTTGGATATGATCAGCTCTTGGATGAAGACCAGTTGGCTAAAGCTGAATCAGAAGAAGACAAAGGTGATGCTGATGGGCAGAGAAAAGCATTTTAAAGAACTCACAGCTATTGTGCAATCTCATGGTTGAAGCTACAAACCCACAATTGGTCAATACATTCCAGAGTTCAGGAGTAATATTGGAATCCTCTCATATAGCAGCATGTATGAACAATGCTGTCTACCATGTCAGCTTGGCTAGGAAGCTCTGTCTCATTCTGGTGAACAAAGATCTGGAATCAGCTTTACATACCTTCTTTATCACCTCTCAGAAGTATTACAGCAATGCAATATAGCTGGCCATGAAGCCATCAGAACTTAGGAAACTCCAGCTACTTCAGAACTTCACAGCACATCTACTCAGCAACACAGACTACCGTGAACATATCAACCTGTCCTCTACTCTCTGAACTGGCTTCTTATAGAATATCAAATAAAGTTCAAGGTTTCATGGCTTGGGCTCATGTTGTCTAAAAGATTGTCTAAAGAACCAGAACTAAGACTGTGATTGACAACTATGCTCCTAGGCACAATGGAACTCTCAACAATAAGAGTGAAGCTCATCCATGATGGAGACATTTGTTTCTCCAGGGGCCATACGAGACTATGGAATGAACTCCCCAGGGGTACTAAGAACAATCACTTCACACACACACATATATATAAATATAAGTTTAAAGACACACTACCAAACGACCACACTACCAAATGAGACACTCCATTGCAAATGCTTCTCCCTCTAGAGAGAGGATGAGAGCACAAACACCACATGACAGATGTGTATTTGCATTGCTTACTGCGCTACTGGAAGGTGTTTAGATGCTACTACGGTAATAAGCATTGTATAAAAACCTATATAGAGTAGAATAGAAACTGCAGAAAGTAGAAAATGAATTCATAACATGTGATACATTATCAATGATGTTTACAATAGCCCTGAATCTGTTAATTGAATCCTCAGAAAGTGATGATAGAGGTCTAATGCTAGTAGGAGTAAGGGAACTCCTGGGAGGGCTGAATGGATGACAGTATAGCTATAAGGATTGTGTTAATGTAGAATGCCGCTTACTGCATTAAACTAATTAAATGGGTCGTGCAGAATTCAAACAAGCAAAATGGAGATAAGAACGTAAGAACATAAGAACGGCCATACTGGGTCAGACCAAAGGTCCATCAAGCCCAATATCCTGTCCTCTGACAGTGGCCAATGGCAGGTGCCCCAAAGGGAACGACCAGACAGGTTATTATCAAGTGATCCATGCCCTGTCACCCAATCCCAGCTTCTGGCAAATGAGGCTAGGGACACCATTCCTGCCCATCCTGGCTAATAGGCATGGATGGACCTATCTTCCATGAATCTATCTAACTCCCTTTTGAACCCGTTATACTACTGGCCTTCACAACACCCTCTGGCAAGGAGTTCCAGAGGTTGACAGTGTGTTGCATGACAAAAATACTTTGTGTTTGTTTTAAACCTGCTACCTATTAATTTCATTTGGTGGTCCCTTGTTCTTGTATTATGAGAAGGAGTAAATAATACTTCCTTATTTACTTTATCTATACCACTCCTGATTTTATAGACCTCTATCACATCCCCCCTTAGTCGCTTCTTTTCCAATCTGAAAAGTCCCAGTCTTATTAATGTCTCCTCATACGGAAGCCGTTCTATACCCCTAATCATTTTTGTTGCCCTTTTCTGAACCTTTTCCAATTCCAATATATCTTTTTTTGAGATGGGGCGACCGCTTCTGCATGCAGTATTCAAGGTGTGGGCGTACCATGGATTTATATAGAGGCAATATGATATTTTCTGTCTTAATATCTATCCCTTTCTTGATGATTCCCAACATTCTGTTCTCTTTTTTGACTGCCACTGCACATTGAGTGGACAATTTCAGAGAACTATCCACAATGACCCCAAGATTTCTGTCTTGAGTGGTAACAGCTAATTTAGACCCCACCATTGTATATGTATAGTTAAGATTATGTTTTCCAATGTGCATTACTTTGCATTTATCAACATTAAATTTAATCTGCCATTTTGTTGCCCAGTCACCCAGTTTTGTGAGATCCTTTTGTAGTTCTTCACAATCTGCCTGGGACTTAACTATCATGAGTAGTTTTGTATCATGTGCAAATTTTGCCACCTCACTGTTTACTCCTTTTTCCAGATTGTTTATGAATATGTTAAATAGGACTGGGCCCAATATTTACCTCTCTCCATTCTGAAAACTGATCATTTATTCCTACGCTTTGTTTCCTATCTTTTAACCAGTTACCAATCCATGAGAGAACCTTCCCTCTTATCCCATGACTGCTTATTTTACTTAAGAGCCTTTGGTGAGGGACCTTGTCAAAGGCTTTCTGAAAATCTAGATACACTATATCCACTAGATTTCCTTTGTCCGCATGCTTGTTGATCCCCTCAAAGAATTCCAGTAGATTGGTGAGGCATGATTTCCCTTTTCAAAAACCATGTTGACTATTTCCCAATAAATTTTGTTATTCTATGTGTCTGACAATTTTGTTCTTTACGATAGTTCAATCAATTTGTCCAGTACTGAAGTGAGACTTACTGGCCTGTAGTTGCCAGGGTCACCTCTGCAGCCCTTTTTAAAAATTGGCATCACATTAGCTATCCTCCAGTCATTTGGTACAGAAGCTGATTTAAATGATAGGTTACAGATGACAATTAGTAGTCCTGCAATTTCACATTTGAGTTCCTTCAGAACTCTTGGGTGAATACCATCAGGTCCTGGAGACTTATTACTTTTTAATTTATCAATTTGTTTCAAAACCTCCTCTAATGAGATGTCAATTTGGGAAAGTTCCTCAGATCTGTCACCCAAAAAGAATGGTTCAGGTTTGGGAATCTCCCTCACATCCTTAACAGTGAAGACCGATGCAAAGAATTCATTTACTTTCTCTGCAATGGCCTTATTGTCTTTGAGTGCTCCGTTAGCATCTCGATCATCCAGTGGCCCCACTGGTTGTTTAGAAGGCTTTCTACTTCTGATGTACTTTAAAAAAATTGCTATTACTTTTGGAGTCTTTGGCTAGCTGTTCTTCAAATTCTTTTTTGGTCTTTCTAATTATATTTTTACATTTCATTTGCCAGAGTTTATGCTCGATTCTATTTTCCTCCTTAGGATTTAGCTTCCACTTTTTAAAGGATGGCTTTTCGCCTCTCACTGCTTCTTTTACTTTGTTATTTAACCACAGTGGCTCTTTTTTGGTTTTCTTACTATGTTTTTTAAATTGGGGTATACATTTAAGTTAGCCTCTAAAATGGTGTCTTTAAAAAGTTTCCACGCAGCTTGCAGGGATTTTACTTTTGGTACTGTACCTTTTAATTTCTGTTTCATTTAACTTCCTCATTTTTGTGTCGTTCCCCTTTCTGAAATTAAATGCGACAATGTTGGACTGCTGTGAAGTTTTCCCCGCCACAGGAATGTTAAATTTAATTATATTATGGTCACTGTTACCAAGCAGTCCAGCTATATTCACCTCTTGGACCTGATCCTGTGCTCCATTTAGGACTAAATCAAGAATTGCCTCCTCTTGTGGGTTCCAGGACTAGCTGCTCCAAGAAGCAGTCATTTAAGGTGTCAAGAAACTTTATCTCAGCATCCCTTCCTGAGATGATATGTACCCAGTCAATATGGGGATAGTTGAAATCCTCCATTGTTATTATTATTATTATTATTATTGAGTTTTTTATTTTAATAGCTTCTCTAATCTCCCTGAACATTCAGTCACTAACACTATCCTGGTCAGGTGGTCTGTAATATAGCCCTACTGCTATATTCTTATTTTTCAAGCCTTAAATTACTATCCATTGAGATTCTATAGTACAATTCAGTTCATTTAAGATTTTTACTTCATTTGATTCTATGCTTTATAGTGCCACTCCCCCACCAGCACGACCTGTTCTGTCCTTCCGATATACTTAGTACCCGGGTATTACTGTGTCCCATTGATTATCCTCATTCCACCAGGTTTCTGTGATGCCTATTATATCAATATCCTCATTTAATACTAGGCACTCTAGTTCACCCATCTTATTATTTAGACTTCTAGCATTGGTATATAAGCATTTTAAAATCTTTTCATTTTTTTGGCTGTCCCCTATTGCATGACATAATTGAATGGGACTTTTTTTTGTTTGACTGTTTCTCATCAGATCCTTCCTGTATTTTATACTTTTCCATCCTCTCCTCCTTATTAGGACATAGGGAATCTCCATTTATAGATCCTCCCCTAAGGGATGTCCGAACCACATGCTCCTCCGCACCTGTCGGCTTTCCCACAGCCCTTAGTTTAAAAACAGTTCTACGACCATTTTTAATTTTAAGCACCAGCAATCTGGTTCTGTTTTGGTTTAAGTGGAGCCCATCCTTCCTGTATAGGCTCTCCCAAAAGCTTCCCCAGTTCCTAACAAATCCAAACCCCTCCTCCCTACACCATTGTCTCATCCACGCATTGAGACCTGCAGTTCTGCCTGTCTAACTGGCCCTGCGCGTGGAACTGGAAGCGTTTCAGAGAATGCTATCATGGACTTCCATCTCTTACCTAGCAGCCTAAATTTGGCCTCCAGGACCTCTCTTCTATCCTTCCCCATGTTGTTGGTACCTACATGAACCACGACCACCGCACTACACATAAGCCTATCTAGATGTTTTGAGAGATCCACAACCTTTGCACCAAGCAGATGCCTGGAGTTCTTAAAGAAAAGTTGAAGTAAATAACCAGATTTTATTCACATACCAAATAAATGTTTGGAGGAGTGGTTTCTCTGAGACCTAAATGACAGCTTGCATCAAAAGGAATGGCATTATGTCAGTAGGCAATACAATGAGCCATGAATAAACATTGCCAGGGAAGCATATAGAATTGGATTGTATGTAGAGACTGAATTATCCAGGATCATAGCCTACATAGGTATACATGAAAAATAGCTGTTAGCATGCTGCATTAGTTTATTATTTCCAGAGCTGTACACACACACACTCAGTGCCTTTGAGCATCAACTGTGCCAAAAGGCTTTACAAACTACCATCTACATATATTTTCCGGAGATACTGCTGCATGGAATTAGTGACAAAACATAGCATTGCTGATTTTTCTGAGCTTTATACATAGCTGCTTCACACTAACTGCTGTTTGGAGAGTAGCACCTGACTAGAATTGAAAGTACTGGCTGGATCAAGATGGGGATTCAGTAATGGGATACAGAGTATTAACTCACTACTTCAAATCTAGCCCTAAACAGTATTAACAGAAAGATGTTATGGAGGTCTATATGAAATGTGTACATAATTTTAATTTAGTTCCCTCTCAATGTTCTGTTAAAAGAACCATTTCATTGACTGACATCCTTACGGGAAATCTGAGGTCAAAGAATGACTGGGCTTGGATACAGAATTATCTTAAGAGTGGTGGCAGCTGTGTCTGAAACAGCACTTCTGCTACTAAGTTAAAAGACATTTAGTTTGGACAATAAATACTCTTAATACTGTTAGTTGGTGCATAGACTTTGTGCTGACATTCTGCACAGGAATGAATTTCACCCTTATTTATTTATACACCCTATGTGCCTCTGTATTAATGCACTGACTGAGCTTTGAAAATCCCAGCTCTAATGGATGCCAGTTTGTGACTTATTGTTGTAGTCAAGGACTTCAGTTTCCAAAGATGCATATCTGTCATTTTTTGACAGCACTAAATTCACAGAAAACTTTAAAACTATATATCCATAACTAGCCATTTTGGACTATTTTTGTGTCAATGCATGATTGGGTGCAATGGTAAGATATTTGAGGCTTCTCAGGTGGAAAACAGATTACATTTGATTTTAAGTCAACATTTGTTTATTTGAGGTCAATAAAACATTACATTTGTCAATGTGTACTTCCCTGTCTGTTTACATCCACCAGATAAAGGAGAGTAGATTCACTGTTGTTGTGAAAAAGCATTCTCCAAACCTCACCACATTTTGCTCCAAGTGCGAGGTTCATTGCTTTTACCTTACCTACTCTAATATAAACGCAGAGCAACAGGTATATTTGTTTAAAAAATAAAAGACACTCCAATGCATATGCTTCTCCCTCTGGTGAGAGGATGTGAGTAGGGTTGCCAGGTGTCTGGTTTTCGACTGGAACACTCAGTCAAAAAGGGACCCTGGTGGCTCCGGTCATCAATGACGACCGAGCCATTAAAAGTCCAGTCAGCTGCGCAGCAGGGCTAAGCCAGGCTCTCTGCCTGCCATGGTTCCATGCGGCTCCCAAAAGCAGCAGCATGTCCCCCCTCCGGCTCCTACATGTAGAGGTAGCCAGGGGGCTATGCACGCTGCCCCCACCCCAAGATCTGCAGCTCCCATTGGCTCGGGTTTGGGGTGCAGGGGGGTGAGGGCTCCAGCTGGGGGTGCAGACTCTGGGGTGGTGCCTGTGGACGTGGCAATGCATGGAGCTGCCTGACCGCACCTCCGTGTAGGAGTTGGGGGGCACATGCTGCTGCTTCTGAGAGCTGCTTGAGGTAAGCACCATCCAAAGCCTGTACCCCTGAACTGCTCCCATGCCCCAAGACCCTGCCCCAGCCCCGATCCCCCTCCCTCCCTCTGAACCCCTGGATCCCAGTCCAGAGCACCATCCTGCACCCCAAATCCCTCATCCCCAACCCCAACTCAGAGCCCGCACCCCCCGCTGGAGCCCTCACCCCCACACTCCAACCCCCTACCCAGCCCTGATCCCTCTCCTGCCCTCCAAACTCCATGGTCCCAGCCCGGAGCAATCTCCTTCACCCCAGAGTCTGCATCCCCAGCTGGAGCCCTCATCCTCACATGCCACAACTCCCTGCCCCAGTCCCGAGGCCCCTCCTACACCCCAAACCTTTCATCCCCAGCCCCACCCCAGAGCCTGCACCCCCAGCTGGAGCCCTCACCTCCCACACCCTCCTTAGCCAGCCAGGTGAAATGAGCGAGTAAGTGAGAGTGGGGAGAGCGAGCAACAGAGGGAGTGGGGGATGGGAGCTCCAAGGAGAGCAGGGCCTTGGAGAAGAGGCAGGGCAAAGGCGGGGCCTTGGACGAGGGCCAGGGCAGTCAGCGGGACAAGGGTGTTCAGTTTTGTGCGAGTAGAAAGTTGGCAACCCTGGATGGGAGAGCAAACGGCACATGACAGATAATGCTTAATGCATTATTGTAAGGTGCTCAGATACTGTAGTGATGAGCATGGTACGAAAACTTTTATAAAATAGAAGATGGCTTACTTTTGTATTCCCTGCTGCTTTTGAACTAGATGCTTAAACAAACTAGGATACCTGAAACATAGCAAAAATATTCTTGCAGGTAAAAAAAAAAGGTAAATACTTTAACTTGGTAACATATTTGTCTTTTCTTTAGACTCTAAAATATAATATAATAAAATATAAAATATAAAAGGAAGATGCTATAATATAAAAAGCTGATTTAAAGTTGGCAACATTAAAGTCCAATGTAAACTTAAAAAAAGTTGATAAAGAGCACTGGCCATCATAATACCAAGGATAGTTATCATGACTCAGCTTCTGATCTGAGATTTGGGTCTTTTGAATATGAGCTTTCTTTAAGGAAAGAATCAAAAAGTGAAAGCTTCTTGTACGTTGCTCAAACAAAATGCTCTGATTATGTGTCCAAATATTGGAGTGTGAGTCTACATAGATTACATGTCTGGCAAATATGTATATGATTACCCATAAAGAAAGTTGAGGAGTAGGGTAAATAGACCTCGATACTCTGCAGCCAAGTAGAATGACTTATTTGTAAATAATTGCAATCTGTTCTTATATATTGTGGAAAGAACACCATTTTGTTTTTGACTATTTGAATTAATTGTACCACTTTCTAGTACCTGAAATTTGCAGCTCTCTTACACTTGACAACATTTGATCTCCAGTAATATTTGAGGTAAGTTCTATCTCCTGACTAATGAAGCAAAGAAATAATGGCTATGTCCTGCCATCTACTCACTGAAGCAGAAGCAGCAAAAGCTTCTCCATAATAGATCTTGTCAGAAAATAATTTTCCCGCTGAATATTTTGAGTTTTTGTTAAAAAAAAATCAAAAACTACAATTTCAGCCAAAAACTTAAATATTTCAGCTGAAATTGAAATAATGTGAGTCAGAAACACTGCTACAGTCCTGCATTGGAGTTGTATTTCAGCTGTCTCATACACCCATTTTCTTCTATAGTCTATGCTTCTGGGTTGGACTACATCTTTCATGATGCAACACAGCCTTTCCTCTTGTTAAAGGGAAGTAATGTACCAGGGCAATCATATGGCCACTGTGCTTCATGAGAGATGTAGTCTGGCTGGGAAGCCCAGCCCATAGACGAGGATGGGGCATAAGTCAACCAAACAACAACTCTCATGAGGCACTGTAATAACATCACAGAACTGAAATATTTCAGCTTTGGCCTGAAAACTGTTTTTTTGGGTATTCAATATTTTAATTAAAAACCCCACAATTTTTCCCCAGGGAAAGCAGATATTCTTGGGAAAAAATGTTTTCTTGAAAGCCTAATTTTCCATGAAAAGTTTCAGTAGAAAATTTTCAACCAGCCCTGATACTTCGCGTTAGAGAGCTTATTCCTTCACTCTCACACTTCCCTGGTTCTTTTCACATGAACAGAGAGCAACCGAAGTCCGAAGGTGCAAACAATTCAATGTTTATTGGGGTTAACTTCCAGCAAGCTTAAATCCAAGTTCCTTTTTCCTTATTTTCGAATCCCAACTTACTTCCTGTTTGCCCCTAATTTGTATAGTAAAATTTTTAGCAATACCTTAACCAATCATTCTACTAAAATTTACCTAACCAATCCTAACATATTGTAACATGATTAGCTAACCAATTATATTCCACCACCTTAATTAGTTTACACCCAGCAAAATTAATTATACAGCAGACAGAAACAATTACAGAACCAGAGACCAGGCAAATAAACATACAAAACAATACAGAAGTGAGGATTTTACAACTATGTCTATACAGACATAAGGGTTTTCCAGCTGTGTCTATTGATAAGTGAGTTCTTACCAGACAGAAAACTATCAAACTAAATTTCCTTTTACATGTTCTAGGCTCTTCCCTTTATCTGGAGGTGATAGATCAGATCACCTTCCTAACAGCCCCAGATTGCCTTATTTCAATATGACTAAACAGGGCCTCAGACTGTCACAGTGAGAGACACAGATAGACAATGATTTTGATTCTTTCTTTTATACCACTATAACTAGCTAAGTGATAAGAATACACCTAAATTCTTAAAGCATAGGCCAGACAGGCTTGAATATCTATATCCTAACACTTAGGCCCCAACCCAGAAGCAATCTGATCTGCCCAAGCAGACCCCTTAGTCCATTGAACAACACCAGTAAATCAAACATCAAAGGCACTGATTCTGTAACAAGATCTTTGCAGGTTATCCCTTATGTCTTTTGACTTCAGTGGGACTCTGAACAAGCATAAAGGTGCACTCATGTAGATTCCACTTCAAAGTCACAGCACGGGTCTGCATTTTTCATATGGGATTTAATTCAATACCTGATGATATTGGATCTCACCATCTTGAGCCTGCAGCTGTAATTAAAGAGGTGACTGCTCTTAGATTCTCTCAGTGGACTTTTCAACACACTTTTCAGCACAAAAGAGGGTGGGGGACACTTTGTTTATTTAACTGGTACCTAACACCTATGCATAAAGAGTTAATTAAGTTTTGCTACCCATGAAAAGAGCATGGTAACACTTTTTTGTTTTAGTTTTAGTTTTTTCTGCTGACTGCATATTTACTTTTTTTCCTTCTTTTGTTGTTGTTTTCAACATTTTCATCATTTTTAAAAAGCCACATTGAAATAATATAAAAATATCATCCCGTGACTCTAGGCAAACACTATCATTCTCTTATTGTTTAACAATTAAAGCCACCTTTGATTCTTGCAAATAGCAGACATTTGAGGCATTTGTCTTGAAAGTTCCTCATGTCCCCATATCAGCTTCTACTAACTTCATCTCTAGGGCTCTATTATTTACATGCATGTAGAATCATCCTTATCATACCTGAATAAACTAGTGCTCCTACAGGACCTAATTGTCTGTTCTAATTACTGCTGCTGACCCAGTGGAAAGATGGTAAGTGGAGCATTGCTAATTAGCATATCATTAAAAAATACCTGTTGCCTAGATGGAGCATCTTTTTTACTTAATAGTTGCAGAAGTATCAGATGAACTTGCAACTAGCTTTCTTTTCTATTTAGTGCAGTGACATAGCAAAAATATTATATGAAATCAGGCCCCAGTGAAGAATGCACTTAAGCTGATACCTAACTTTAAGCACATGAGTTTTCCCATTGCCTTCAGTTGAATTACTCATATCCTTAAAGTTAGGCACATGCTTAAGTAGCTTGTTGAAGTGGGAATTTAATGAGGAAAGCAAGGACAAGTAATTGCAGTTCAGCAATGGAAGAATGGCTTTATATGGATAATTGGCCCAATACTAAAACCACACATGGGTGACTTTGCCCCCAGTGTCTTGTAGGCTTCATGGCAGTAGTAATCAGGGATAGCTGGTGCTTATTTATATCATACAAAAATTAAGATATATTTTGCTGTATATTTGCTACCTTCTAGTCATCCAGTATAGCACCTGCTAACAAAAATATGCACTCTCACATTGTAGTCACCTGCTATTTGGAGGACTGGAGGACGACAATGGTGGTTGCTCTAGAGCTGATACTCGGAATTACAACTCATTACAAAAACTAAAAGAGAATTACAAAACACCTACATAAGACAAGAATGGCTTCTGCAAAGATAAATTGTGCCTGTATACTGGTCTGATCCAGAGACTATTGATGTCCATTAAAAGGATCCCACTGATTTTTTAAATGACTTTTGGACCAAGACCTAAGATACTAGAATTCTTTGAGTATGTTACCAGAACAGTGAATAAAGTAGAATTATTTGACATAATTTACTTGGAGTTTCAAAAAGTCTTTGACAAAGTCTCTCACAAGACACTATTCAGGAAAACTAAGTAAATCTGGGATGAAAGGTAAAGTATTTTTGAGGATTACAAATGAACTAAGAGATTAGGAAATTCTCAATATGGAAAAAAGGTCAGTAAGGAGACAGAGGTCTGGTCTATACAAGAATTTACAGGAAAATTAATCAAAATGAACTTAAATTCTGAATTTAGCGTGGATTAGCTAAACTGCCTTAAAGCCCTATATGGATGCTCTCATTGAGAATTAAAGTAACCTTGCTTCAATTTAATTTAATTCAGTTTGTATTTACTTTGAAATAAGATAAACCAAATTATTGTTCCTGTGTAGACAAACCCTCAAGGTTTAAATACTGGTAATACTGGTATTAATATAGTAATCTAGAAAAGGGGGTCAACAGTGAAGTGATAAAACTTGTAGATGATGAAATGATTTAGGAAAATCAAGTTTGTGAGAAATTAAAGAAGAACCTAAAAAAGCTAGGGGAATTGGTAGATAAATTTCACATGCTATATATCTTAACAAATGTGTCGTAAGGCCACCTTGTAAAGAACAACATGAACATCATACTGGGATCTAAATTAAGTGAAACAACTCAGGAAAAAGACCAGGGTGTGGTCACTGTGGACAGTGTAATGAACATCTCTCTTTGGTTTGCAGTGGGGGTTCAGAAAGCAAAGAAAATGTCAGAACATAGAAAGACTGGGACAGAAAATACCAAGCCAATGAAAAATATTAAGGTCATTACTTAAATCAATTATCGGAGGGGTAGCCTTATTAGTCTGTATCCAGAAAAACAACGAGGAGTTGTTAGACTAACAGATTTATTTGGGCATAAGCTTTCAGTATAGCTTTCAACTATTCAGATCAATTCACCTCATTTCAAAAAAGATACAAGCAGTTCCGAGGTAAGCAACAAAAGAGATTGGAGTATGGAAAGACTTTCCTATGGAGAGAGATTGGGAGTTTATATGCATATGCTTTAGTCTCTCCCATTTTAAATAAAACAAACAAAAAACACATTCCTCTCCAAATACATCCCCATCTCCTTCCTTATTCTCATCTCTAAGCTCATTGAATGAGCTGCCTAAAATCACTATCTGGAGTTTCTCTCTTCCAATTCCATCCTAGACCCTCTCCAATCCAGCTTCTGTCCTTTCCACTCTATTGAAACTGCTCTTGCCAAAATCTCTAATTATCTCTTCCTAGCCAAAACTCGAAACCAATATTGCACCCTCATCCTCCTCAACTTGCCACCCACCTTTGACACCATTGACCATAGTCCTCTTCTTGAAATCATGTCCTCTCATAGCTTCCATGACTATGTCCTTTCCTGGTTCTCCTACCACTCTATTCACGCCTTTGGTGAATCTTTTAGAAGATCTTCATCATCTACCCTCCAATTTTCTGCGTTTTAAGTATGAAGACTGCTCAACCTAGTTAAAGGGTATATACATGTAATATGCTGTGTGCTTGGCCCCCTTCTGTTCTTCTTCTACATGTAGGGCTTATAGGCACTATGATAATACAAATAAGTATTAATAGAAATAATAATAGATAGGTGCTATGAATGTGATGTGATGTATGGTACATAAAAGATAAATTAGGCTCTCCCATTTACATTCTCATAGCAAGAACCAGATAACAGTTTGTGAAATGGAAATGGTATGCAATGGACCTGTGTAAGTCTTTTCCACAAGGTACTACTCCAAGAGCTTAGTACGTATTGCTCCTTTAAGCCTGAGCAGTTAGCCAATATTTGGAGCCTTGCTGATTTGTTTCCTCTAGGAATAGAAATTGATGATAGTGTTAGGTATTTCTTTGGTGCAATCCTGTTTATTTTAAAAAGGATGTACACAAAGTCCTGTTTCCTTGAACACAGTAAAGACAAATGTAAGAGGTGTTTCATTGCTCAGAAATTCAAGCTTGCCTTTTCAGTGAGTGCTGTGCCCCCCCAAAAACTCTATCTCCTGGATTCCTCCCAGGGCCTCATTCAACACTGCTTCTCCCCCTCTCCAGTTTTCTTTAGGCTTTCTGGTTGCTTTCTGCCTGTGACACACAGACACATGCACACACACATACACGCACACACACACTAGCAACCAATTGATGACTCAGTCCCTGCATTTGCAATCAGTCCCCAAGGAAACCCTTTGACCCATATGGCTTAGCTTCTGCTCAGGCCTTGCCATGCTGAGCCATGCCATGGGCAATGGTTTCTATTGTTTCAGTATCACTAAACAAAGGAGAATTTAATTTTGCTCCCTCATTTAGCCTGAACAAAGGTGCTTAGTAACCCTTTAACTGTAACAAGTGTCACAAAGGGATTGAACAATGATATGTGTAATAAGAAGATTCACTTACACATTAGATAGGATGGGATACTAACATACATAAGAGTTTCTTTGATGCAGTTCTGTTCCTTAAACTTACTGTTCTCTTTAATTTTCTACTGTCAAAATTACTATATACTGTCTCAATACAGAATGGCCTGATTCTCATTTACACTAGACTCCTTTACATACTTTGGCAGTGAAAAGGTGCTTTAAAGTGGGCATAAATTTCATTTATACCCCTTTTGAGGCTCCTTGACACAGCCAGAGTTGTGTAAAAGAACTTGATTACATGAGGATCAGGCAATGAAATCTCCTTATCCTGCCATTCTGTACTTTTAAAATTTAAAGACATCTCTTTAAATTATCCCTCACTTTTTTTTCTTTCTGCCCTCCTGCAACTCCCATCCTTACACTGTAATGAGATAGGTAAAAGTGTTTGATATAAAAGTGAATTCTGAGTTCTTTGATTTTGTACTGACAAAATTTATAGATGTGTAAATATATAAATCTTCAAACACTATATTTTATATTTATGTGGTTTGTGCTGTCATACTCCCACCTCTTAGGCACTGCAGTTCGTTTATTTTGACTTTTTTAATGCCATCTGCGTCCATTCTTTTCTATAACAATGCTCTTCCAAAAAAAGCGAATACACCTTTAACTTTGGGCTAGAATTTGTATAGGATTGGAATGCATTGCTGTTGGCTTCATTCATCTTAATTGCAGTATTATTCTCTTGTCAGAAATGTTTTGTTCTATTCCCCAAAGAAGGAAACATCATGTAAGAAAGAGCCCGTCTTACTCTGGTAAATGTATTTAGTGCCTTGAAAAATGAATACACCTTAGAGCTAGAGTTAAAATAAGCTTTGTGACAATATTGTAATGTAATTAATCATATATTTGTCAAAAATAAGGTATAGTATATGAATGCATGATTCAGGTACCTGCTTCAACAAGCATATGCATGACTTTAAGCACAGAGTAGCCCTAGTAGACCTAGTGAGATGCCTCATGGCCCTGAATCAGAAAAAGTATCCCTGTTCAACATGTGTTTAAATGCCTACATGAATAGGGTAGACTTAAGCCCATGGCTAAGGCCTGGATCCAGAAAAGGACTAGGTGTTGCAACATCTAACTTTTAGGTGCCTAGAAAATCACTGAAACAGTGGGATCCACAAAGCCTAAGTTAGGTGCCTGTGCTCCCTATGTGATGCATGGGGAGAGATAGACCCAAGAACAGAATCCACAAAGCTAGCATGCTGGTGTTTGAGGAGTGGGGGAAGAAATGGGAAGAAATCACCTAAACTAGCCAATGGGAGAGAGAGGTGTGTCCTAATCTCCACCCCTCTCAGAGTTAGGCCTGAGTCTGGGCTGTAGGGAGGTGCATCTCTCTGCTTGTGATCCACAGCTGGGAAGGATATTGGGGTTGTAGGATATTCTCATGTGTGGTTGGGTCTTTCTTGGTCTGTCCTGTTGAAGCTGTTCCACTATGTATAAATATTTAGAGTAATTAAGCCAGAGAGAGAACATGATGAGAATGACGCTATAGTCTGGTAATTAGGGCACTCCCCTGGCAGGGAGAGACCCAGCATCAGTCCCCTTTCTCCAATGACTCTTCAGTTATTTATTCAAAGAGGAAGAATTTCAACAGGACAGATTGAGGGAGACCCACATCAGAGTATCCCATACCCCACTTTTGGAAATCTCTAGAGGCCGCTCTTCAAATCCTTTCTCCCCATCAAACAGAGTGTGGAATTGAATCCACGTCTCCCACATTCTGGGTGAGTGCTCTAACCACTGTGTTAAAATAATAAGAGGTGTTGAGGGCATTATCACCTCCTCCTGAATTTTAAATAGGGCCTGATCCTATAGGCATGCTATGGATTGGGCCCCACGGGCAAGATAGACAAAGAAGTGCACATCCTCCCCTGATTTGTGGATTGCACAGGAACCTAGCTGTGATATAGGTATCTGGATGCCTAGACTGAGACAGCAATGTGCATGCCCAGAGGAAAAAAAACGTAGGTGCTTAGGGAACTTTTAGAGTGAAAATTTAGGCACTGAGTGAGTTTAGGTGCTTAGAGGGTTAGGTGGTAGCCAAGCAGAGGTTTTGTGAATCTCAGTGGTGCCTAAATAAATTTGTGGATTCTGGGCCTAAGCACTTTCATGAATTGGGGCCCATATCCTTAAAGTTATGTATATGCTTTAAGTTCCTTGTTGAATCAAGGCCTAAGAATGAGTATTGCTGTGTGTCTTCACATAAGAATGTACAGGTGCAATGACTGCTACAGAACTATTTTAATTGTAGCAAACCAGTTAAAGGCTTCATTGTGGCTAATTTATAGGGGAAGGATCAGTGAAAAGGTTGAAAACCTCTTGATTGCCAGCTCCTGAATTTAAAAGAAAAAGACCAAAGCGTAAGATAATGGAAGTGCAGTTTGGGGGATGAAGGGTGAGAGGCATGGGTGAGACTCTCTACTGCAAGTGGGAAAGGGAAACTTGAGAGAGGCAAATAGTTTGTATTCCCTAGTTTGAGTAATAAGGAGAGGGGTAGATTGATAATTCAATGGCTATTTGAAGCCTGCAGTGTGTGATTATGAAGATGCAGATATTCAGAAGTATCAGGTATAAAAAAGGTCAGAAATCAGATGACTCAACAGAATAATTAAAATAACAGGTGAAAAAAAGTAGAAATGAACTAAAATAATGAGGCCAATTACTCTAGACAAACAAAAAGAAACAAAGATGGGGACAGGAAATCCTATGATTTTTAATTGGCAATGTGGAATTTAGTCTTTTAATCCATAGGACATTACCATTAAGGACTTTAAAACCCTCCAAATTCGAGGTAAAAAGACCATAATATCCCAAAGGCACTTAGACTGGTAACTAACAAGTTGAATTTCAGTTATTCAGGAAGCTGGATATTTCATTTTTTTCATTTGTAAAATAAGACTCAGACACTATTTTTGTCTTTACATTTTCTGGACATTTTATCCCAAACTGTCAAAACAGATGTGACAAGCAGCAAAGAATTCTGATTTTTCCACTGCTGCTCTCACGAAGCATTTGTTGGGTCTCTGGTCATGCATCAGAAGAAGAATGGCCCAGCAGTAAGAGTGTTTGCCCGGGTTTGAACGCACACTAATTATTTCAAAGTAAGTTGACTTTTATTCTGGAATGGGGAGCTATTGTGAAACAGCTTATTCTACAATAACTATTGGGATCAATTGCATAGAATCATAGAAGATTAGGGGTGCAAGAGACCTCAGGAGGTCATCTAGTCCAATCCCCTGCTCAAAGCAGGACCAAGTCCAACTAAATCATCCCAGCCAGGCTTTGTCAAGCCAGGCCTTAAAAACCTCTAAGGATGGAGATTCCACCATCTCCCTAGGTAACCCATTCCTGTGCTTCACCATCCTCCTAGCAAAATAGTTTTTCCTAATACTCAACCTAGTGTCCCGCCCCCTGCACTGCAATTTGAGATCATTGCTCCTTGTTCTGTCATCTGCCACCACTGAGAACAGCCTAGCTCCATCCTCTTTGGAACCCCTTCAGGTTGTTGAAGGCTGCTATCAACCCTCACCCCCTCACTCTTCTCTTCCGCAGACTAAATATGCCCTGTTCCCTCAGCATCTCCTCGTAAGTCATGTGCCCCAGCCCCCTGATCATTTTCATTGCCCTCCGCTGGACTCTCTCCAATTTGTCCACATCCTTTTCGTAGTGGAGGCCCAAAACTGGATGCAATACTCCAGGTGTGGCCTCATCAGTGCCCAATAGAGGGGAATAATTACTTCCCTTGATCTGCTGGCAATGCTCCTACTAATGCAGCCCAATATGCCGTTAGCCGTCTTGGCAACAAGGGCACATTGTTGACTCACATGCAGCTTCTCGTCTACTGTAATCCCCAGATCCTTTTCTGCAGAACTGCCACTTAGCCAGTCGGTCCCCAGCCTGTAGCAGTGCATGGGATTCTTCCGTCCTAAGTGCAGGACTCTGCACTTGTCCTTGTTGAACCTCATCAGATTTCTTTTGGCCCAATCCTCCAATTTGTCTAGGTCACTCTGGACCCTAACCCTACCCTCCAGCCTATCTACCTCTCCCCCCAGCTTAGTCATCCGTGAACTGCTGAGAGTGAAATTTCCCTGTGTAGACCAGTCCGTAGTCTCTCTGTGCCTCAGTTCCCTATCTGTTAAAAGGGGATAATGGTACTGTGCTGCTTTACAGCGGTGTTGTGAGGACAAACTTATTAAAAGATTGTGAGGTGTTCAGAAACTATGGTAATGACATCCCTTAGATAGATGCATATAGATTAAAATAAAAATGAGAAATTTAGGTTTGGTATCTGCTCTATGAATTCGTAACAGATACCTGATTCAAACACAACCGTGTTCTCCTTCCAGCTTACATCGTGTAGGTACAATATTTGACATTGATTTCAAAGGTGAGTTACCAACATTCCTGCCCACTCTCATCTCATCCTTATTTCTACTGCTCCTCCCCTTGTGTTCATAATCATGCAGCCTCGCGGCAACACAACTCACTGGGAGAGGGCACCTTTGTCCTAGTGTTTTAACCGAGACTGGAATATAGGTTCCTGAAACTCTTTTCCCTTCAGCACCTCTCCGTGGTGGTTCAAGACTCCTACTCTCTTTGACAACTTCTGCCTAAAATTACCCAGACTGCAGTAATCTTAACAAAAACAAAATGTATTAAAAACAGAGAAACTGGAATTAAAAGAAAATAAATGGCTTGCTTCAGATGTCTAGATTCACACTTCTCATAAACTCCACTAAATAAGGGCTCCTTTATTTAGGTGCAGAGGGAAAAAAAAAAAAGAAAAGAAAAATGAATAGCTTAGCCATGAAAACAATTCTCTCCTCTGACCCTTCTTTGGTCAGCCTGTCAGCATGAGGTTGTAGTCTGGATAGCAACTAATTTTTGCTGTGTCCAGGACTGCTTTTTAAATTCCTCCAATACCTCAGCTCACATGTCCAGATATGCCCCTCCTAGATATTAAGCCATATTTGAGGAGACCATTAAACCTTCAGGGTGAGTTTTAATTAACATTTACACCATAGATCAGGAGACATTGATCAGAAATCCTTTTGGAGAGGAAAACCACATTTCTGTTGTCTTATAATTAGCACTGGAAGTTTCCCTCCAGCCTTCTTGTCTCCAGGGCTGGTATGAAAAGAACCCCAAGGATATATATATTAATTTAGATTAAGTAAAGGTAGCAACTTTTGATCTGTACTATTGTTCCTTTTCTTAGGAGTGAATTCATGCTCTCCCTATGAATACATCCATTGCCCATCTCTGCTGGATACAAAGCAAGCTGGGATTAGACACTTTTAAATTTTTTATTAAATTCTCTCAGCATAAAGCATCAATTATTGACAGACACTAACTCCTCCACTACAGTAGTTTTCTCCTAATGCTAGCTAGGAACCAAATCTTTCACTCCCTAATCATGTGGTGCTTACTCAGCAGGGCTGTTGTCAGAAGTAGTTCAATGGTGGTCACTTGATCATTTCTCTATCCACTTGAATTTCACACTCAACATTTACTTTAGAGGACAAAATAATGGACTAAAGCTAATAATACTGTATGATGCAACATCTTTATTCCCCTTTTTATAACACTGTTAGTCTGATTTTGCATTTTCACATGTATGTATCTTGCATATATTTTTTCCTATAATACTAAAATTTTTGAATGATTAAAAAATGTCTAAGCTTATACAAAGTATGCATCATACGATTAAATATCACTGGTGTAGTGAGTGGTTTAAATACAATTTGCGGTGATGCCAAATTTTGCACACTTATCAGCAAGCATATTTAAAAACTACTAATTTCACATGCACACCCTGTAAAACATTTTAAAGGGAAACAACCTAAATCTAGTGAGTGTTTCAAAAAATCAATTAAAACTAGTTTCAGATATTACGCTTACCCATGAATCACCCTGACAATTTTTGTGGTTTTAAAAATCAGTTTTCTCCCTCCCCCTTTTTATTCTGTCAGTTTTACTGTATGAAAAACCCCACACAAACAGATCATCCAGGGAATAGTGAGGCTGACCAAATATGAAATGTTGTCAAAGAGAAAATATAAAAAATATGAGATTTTTTTTCTAATCTCTTTTAGTATCAATAATCTTAAGTGGTATTTGTAACTAGAGCTGGGTGGAATTTTTTATCTGAAACGTTTTTTGATGAAAAATGCAGGGTGCACCAAAACATTTAGCAAATTCATGTTGATTTTGGTGAATTGGAAACAAAAAAAGAAATTTTGGAAATGTCAAAACAAACATTTTGATTATTTAGAGTAGATTCATAAGGGGATTTAGGGACCATTCACAAACCCAAGGAGGAGGAGGAGCTGCCTTACAACCTTCAGGTCAGTGGTTAGGACACTTACCTGGGATGTGGAAGACCCAAGGTCAAAACCCTTCTCTGGAGCAGGGACTTGAACCTAGGTCTCTCCCCATCAGTAGAGTACCCTACCGACCAGGGAGTTGGCTTTTCTGGGAAGGTATCTCTTAATCTCTCCTATTGAAACTCTTCCACTTGTGTGAATACTTAAATATTCATTGGAATAAGTATTGGAACCTGGGTGTCCCACCTGCCAGGTGGGTGCCATAATCATCAGCTATGGAGTCATTCTCAATCTTGCTGACCCAATGACTATTCAGGTATTTTATACCAAGTGGAACAGGTCCAACAGGAAATATTAGGAGAGCCCCACCCCACAATAGCCTGGTAGTTAGGGCTCACACCAGAGAAGGGGGAGATGTGGGATCAAGCCATTGCTTTAGAATGGGGATTCAAACCTAGCTCTCCTATATCCTTGATCACTGAGCTAAAGGTTATAAAGGACCACCTTGTCCTTGGTTTTGTGAATCTAGGCTTTCATTTCCAGTGCTTTGGGGAAAGAAATAATTTGGGGTATTTTAACAACTTTTTAAATTCACTGAAATTCTAAAAAAATGTTGGTTTTGGTTGGCCCCAAACAGAACAATTCCCCTCTCCCCCATTTTTTGGAACTACCAGTGAACCGAAAAAAAGCAGTTATTTGCACTGCACTGCTTGTAACAATAGGTAACACATTTTCAGACAGAAGTGTGATTTCTAAAGTGATGAAGACTCTTTAATTTATAAAACTCTATAACTGAGATCAGAAGCAGGCCCTTAAATCTGTTCCCCTGTTTCAATATGATTTGCTCTTCTCCAAGTATTTTCAAACTAAAAATTGTACATCTCATGACACATTATCTTTTGCCTCTTGCTCGTTGAGGTCCCAATTAAATGAGATTAATGGTCACAGCTCAGTACTTGTGACAAAACTTGCACATATAATTTTGGACAACTAGCAGTTTGTGAGCAGCCAAAAATGTGACACAGTGGAAACTGAATTACTTTTCACCCACAGAGAAGGTGCTTACTCCATAACTTGAGATCATTTGCTATAAGCTTGGGGAAGCTTCCACTGAAATTTAAGAGATTAAATTTTGGGTAAAGAAAAGGGAAGCCTTACTTTTAATTGCTCAGAGAGACAAGGTGGGTGAGGTAGTATCTTTTATTGGACCAACTTCTGTTAGTAAGAGAGTCAAGCTCTCGAGCTTATGCAGATCTCTCCTTTCAATTGCCTGGAAGTGTCTTTGCTGTCAGTGCAATCATATTTTTAATGTGTTGTATCTCACATTTTCCCATCCATATGCCAGTATGAATTAAAATGGTAAAATATTTGGGCATACTTGAAAAAAAGCTAAGTATCTTCACAAGTTGGAGCTCATTCCAGCCCCAGTTCAACATTCCATTCCTAGTCAGCAAAACAGTTAAGTATATGTTTAAGAGCTTTTCCAAATATCAATGGATTTAAGCATGCCTAAATATGTTGCTGAATCGAGGCCTCGGTTTGACATTTTGCTTGTATGTTTGAGTTCCTAGTGATAAATGTGTATTTGCTATCTTTCTAAATTCATGTTGCTCACTCTTGCTGGCCCTTACGTGTCAACAGAGAGTGGGAAAAAAAATCACACAGGTTTGCATTTTGATGCTTGCATTTGTATTGCAGTAGTGAAATCTAAAGATGTGTTCAGCAGAGTACAGAAGATTGAAACAGAAAGAATATGATGTGATGTAGAATGCCATATCATATTTACTTTTCCAAGTGTCAGGCCCTGCTATATAACGTTTAAAGAATTTTTCCCAAAAAACCTTTCAAACAGTTTGAATTGCAAAACATGTACTTGGATATCTGTTGGCTCTGTCAAAGTGTTACCATGTAAAAGTAATTCTTATTTTCAACAGAAGTCCTGTTTGCTGCAGTTTCAGGAGAAGCAGAATGATGTCTGACATTTTTGGGTAATTGCATGCTGATGGGAAGCATCACTGCTTCTATCTTGTGGTACAACATGCATGTCTCATGTTAGGGCCTGTCAAGTTTCTTTGACAGCGTTACTGGCCTTCTGGATAGGAGGGAAAAAGGAGACATAATATTTCTTGATTTTAATAAGGCTTTTGACATAGTCCCACATAGTCTCATAAGCAAACTAGGGAAATGTGGCTTAGATAAAATTTTTAAAATGTGTGTGTACACATGTTTGCAAGATCATACTCCACCATAGTTAGCAATGGTTCACTGTCAAACTGGGAGGACATCTCTAGTGGGGCTCTCATTGGGTTTAGTACTGGTCAATATTTTCATTAGTGACTTGGATAATTGAATGGCGAGTACACATAAAGCATTTGCAGATGGCACCATGCTGGGAAGGGTTGCAAGCACTTTAGAGAACAGGATTAGAATTCAAAACAACCTTGACAAAACAACTTTGACAAATTAGAGACTTTGTCTGAAATCAACAAGATGAAATTCAGTAATAATAATATTACATTTGGTAAAGAAAAATCAGTTGTACAATTACAAAATGGGGAATAACTGGTTATGCAGTAGTACTGGGAATTATAGTTGATCACAAATTGAATATGAGTCAAGAATGTGATGCAGTTGTGAAAAAGGCTAATATTCTGGGGTGCATTAATAGGAGTGTCATATTTAAAACACGAAGGTAATTGTCTCATTCTACTCCACACTGGTGAGGCCTCAGCTGGAATACTGTGCCCTGTTCTGGGAGCCACCATTAGGACAGATGTAGATGAACTGGAAAGAGTCCAGAGGTGATCAATAGAAATGATAAAACGTTTAGAGAATCTGACTGTGGTGGGGCATCTGCCTCACACTGGCAGAAGAAGGGTTAAAGCACCCCAGAGAGGCTGCGCAGCAGATAGCCAATCAGAGAAGGGCTGCAATGAGCAGCCAATAAGGGAAGAGCAGGCACATATATAAAGAGAGCTGCAGGGAGAGGGGGAAGTTCCCTCTTGGGAGCCCACAGAGAAAGGACTGGGTTCCTGAAAGGCTGAGAGAACTGCCAGCATCCTGGACAGAGCAGTGCTTGGCTGGGTCAGGGGAGCAAGAGGGAGCTCCAGCCTGACTGGCTGAAATACTGAAGCCCTGATACAGGGGCAGAGAAGGTTCTAGTGCTACAGGGAAGAGACCCAGGGAAATGGATGGCTGGAGTTGAAGGAGACGCAGCATGTGGCTGCCGCCTAGAGGGTCCCTGGATCAGGATCCGGAGTAGTGGGCAGGCCAGCCCACCACTTGCCTCTGAGGGGAGTGGCCAGTGAAGGGCTGCAGTTTGTCACTGAGGCAAGTGGCTAGATCCTTGGGCTGCAGTCGGCCATGGAGGTGAGTGGCTGGACAGAGGACTGCTATTCCCCCAGAAGTGGGGAGAACGGAATGGGGCATGGCCGGAGGGCAGTGAACATTGGTCCGGAGCAGAAGCAATGGTGGCAAAACACCACTAGATGAGCGCACACTAGTGAACCAGAACTAATTCCCAGGATGGCCAGCAGGAGGCGCTGAAGCGGTGAGTCATGACCAGTCACTATGAGGAAATTTTCAGAAAAAAGACTGAGGGGGAACCTGATAATCTTCAAATATATAAAGGGCTATTTTAAGGAGGATGGTGATCAATTGTTCTCCACATCCACTGAAGGTAGGACAAAAAAAAAATTGTCTTAGTTGTCTTAATCTATACCAAGGGAGATTTAGATTAGATATTAGGAAAACACTTTAAATATAAGTGTAGTTAAGCTCTGGAACAGGCTTCCCAGGAAGGTTGTGGAATCCCCCTCATTGGAGGTTTTAAAAAAAAGTTGGCCAACACCTTTCAGGATTGGTCTAGGTTTACTTGGTCCTGTCTCAGCACAGGGTGTTAGTCTTGACCTCTTGAGGGCCCTTCCAGCCCTGCATTTCTAAGATCTGTGATTACCTAGGAATTTCATATGGCACCAATTTTAAAAGACACATCTTGAAAGTGGATGTATTTAGCAGTAGGAGGTAGGTAAAATCATTCATAGGTCAGCAAGTAAAGTGCAGTCCATTAAAAAGCATATGATTTTTTGTTGTTGAAAATGTTGACAAATGTGTTTTCCAGAGTATTTATGCATTGCTATTTATTTCTACCAATTTTAAAGCAGAAGTTGCATTTGTTCAGGCAGCTTTCTATAATAAACACTCTGGAACAAAATTACTTAAATAGAGGTCAGGCAATTTCCACCAATAAGGATTTGTCCCTTCATAGTCAGATTCCAGAGCACAGAGTTAATAAGCCACATTTTCCTACAGCAAGGGATACATTTAGTCAGTGGTTCAGAATTCTGTCCTGCAGTCCTATCTAAGCAAAATAAATTCTGAAAACTGAGATGTTCAAAGGACTTTAGTGTGCCCAAATCCCAGTGATCTTCAATAGGAGTTGGGCACCTACTATCCTTAGGCATCTTTGAAAATAGCAGCCTTATAGAATCAGGAACAAATTTTGCTTCTTTAAAGTGTATAATTTCTTCTCTGATTTGCTGTTCCTCACGTTAAATAAGAGACTCAGACCCAGATCCTCAAAGGATAATTTGAGGACCCAAGCCTTGCAGATTTCTAATTTTCTTTTCTGTAAATAACTTCCATAATTTTGTATGCATACTTATTATGCTCACTGTTGCTATGCATTCTTGCATGATGGCAACTTACTCCCATACATAAAATACTGTACAGATGAGATAGCCATATGCAACCACATTTTCAGAACAGGCGACTGATTTGCAATGATTTATTTTTTTTCTTATTCTATAGAATTTTTTAATATACTGCACAAAACCACACCCAACTTAATCTGTTTTGTATGCACATGCCTAATGTAACAATCTTCATTTTATGATAATTGTTGGAAGATCAGCTATTAAACATATAGGATCTGATGCTCTCATTGAAACCAATGAAACTTTTGCCATTCATTGGAGCTAGATTCTGATCCCTTTACTCATGTTCAGTAGCACCGTACTCCATGATTATTCCCAGAAAGATCATTGAGACTACTTGAAGAGTAAGGTGCTACTCAGTGTGAGCAAGGGAAACAGAATCTGGCTCATAAAAGGAAACACAGTTGGGCTTTTCATGTTGTTATTTTCCATGACATGCATTTCTGGGGAAATGCTGCCTCCATTCCAAGGATGCAGAGGGCTTTACCCAACTGGAGCTAGATCAGTTCAGTGGTATATGGGGGGAAGGATTCTGAAATGCCATGAAAGAGGTAGACATCCTCTGCACTAGTGTTCCCTGTATGTGGGTGGGCTGGTGGATCCATGCCCTCACCAATCCACCACCTTTCCACCCTGCAAAAGAGGAAATCAGCAGAAGCTACAGGTTTGCCTAGGTTTCCTTCCAAAGCTGGCTGTGACAGGGTTGGGGGAAAACCCATTATGTGTGGGGCAAGTGCACCCACCTCTCTTAGGGAATAAGGGGGGAGGGTGTACATAACTTATGTCTACGTCCTTCCCAGCCTGAGTCCACATGGTCGCTCTTATCAGCAGAGCTGTAAGGCCCAGTGGCCAAAGTCAGTAATGGTAACAGGGCAGTAAGGCCTAGTGGCCCAAGTCAATAAATTCACCCTTGTCAGCTGGGCAGTATGGTCTAGCAGCCACTGCCAGATATAGAGGGAGGGGTTGCACCTCCAGAAGGGGGGTCAGGGCCCTCCCTCTCCTCCGGACTCCAGTCCAGGGCCTTGTTAGTGGTCATAGCGCGGGTCACTGAGTCAGTGTGGAAGGCTCCAACCAAAACACACTGACTCAAGGCTTCAGCTCACTCACTGGTTTGCTGCCTGATTCCCCACAGCTGCTTCCTGCCGTTATCCCTGCTACTGTGATCTGGGCATCCCTGTTACCTCTAGGTTCTCCAGTCTGCCCTTTCTCCAGCACTGCCAAACCATGTGAGGTCTCCAGGGTTGCCTTGGCATCTGCCTGGACTGCAGCATCCCCAGCTCCTATGGTCCGATTCTTCCACTGAGCCTTGGCTGTAACACATCCTTCCCCCATGGCAGTCAGCCTCAGCTGAGGCTGAGCTGCTCTTTTATATTGCTGCTGCTCGGGTGGTCCCCGGGACTGCTGCTGAGGTGCTCCTCAGGGCCTTTGTTCAAGCCTCCCCCGGGATCACTGCACAGGTGCTCCCCGGGACCAGCCACACCAGCTGCTGCTGGCACAGTTCCCAGGCCAGCTGACCAGGGCTGCCTGAGCAGCGGCCAGTGTGGCTGACCCCGAGGCCACTCCAGCAGCCTGGTGTGGCTGGCCCTGGGCTGCTCCAGCAATGGTTGGTGCAGCTGGCTGCTAGGTGCCCGAGCAGCTGGCCCTGGAGTTGTGAAAAGTCATGGAATCCATAACCTCCATGACAGAATCACATCCTTATTCATAGTATTTCACCAAAGAGGGTCGTGTGAGGTGTTTAATGGATACTTGCAACATATTGATCCTCACAATCATTGTGTGATGTATGTATAGGAGATACTTAAGTTGTATGTATTGAAAACATATTTTAGAATCTGTGTCCCAGGCAGATTTGACACATTTTTCCTAGACAAAGGAATGTTGATTTAACTATTTGCCTATGTTCATGTGTAAATTTAGCATTCTAAACCAGTATGATGGAAATCCCATTTGGGAGATGAAAACTCAATAAGTGAACACACATTGAAGTCTGGCCTCCCAGGCATCATCCTGCCTCTGGAAATAGAAATAATTAACTTTGGGAAATAAAAGGAGAAGCAAAAAAGACATTTTGTTATCCATGTCATTGGGGAACACCCTTGGTGGAGGCGGGTGACTGTTGCTTTGGAGACATCTTACCTCTTTATGTCTGGGAGTGTCCAGTAACACGGGGTGGATAATACAGAGGAAAGGCTCCAAGGACTGCAGTGTTGGTGTGTGCCTGTTACTAGTCTGAACTGAGAGAGTGAGGTCTGCAGAGACCTGGATGGCAAGGCTTGTGTTGCCAGAGGCTGTTAAGTTGAGGGAGCTCAGCTGCAGCGGGCATTTGCAAGACTGCTTCATGCTAAAGGAAAGTAGTGGAGAGATACCTCTTAACCCTGTGCATCCTTGGAGAGTGGCTGAATGTAAGGTACTTTTCTACTATTTCCCCCAAGATTTTAGCATGTGTAAGAAAGAGACCATAAATAGTTTCAATGTGAGCGCTGCTGTAAGGCTCAATGTAGCACTATCTATTGTGACGGGAGTGATTCTCCCATTGGCATAGGTAATCCACCTCCCTAAGAGGCAGTAGCTAGATTGATGGAAGTATTCTTCTGTCGATCTAGTACTTTCTATGCGGGGACTTAGCTCAGCATAACTATGCCACTCAGAGGTGTACGTTTTTCACACCCCAACTCACGTAGTTAAACTGATCTAATTTTCTGCTGTTGATCTGGACTTAGAGTGAGTTAAAGTTGGAGTGAGCTTTCAGGAAAAGGAATACCCAAGACCTGAAAAATGAAAGTTTTGCATGGCTGCTACCATATATGGCATACGACATGGGAGGGAGACATCCTACTATTATGCAATCTTAATTTGTACTTTATCATATTTTCCCCCTCAAACACAATAACTTCCTTTCTGTCTTACTTCTGCCCTTTGTTTAACTTCTTTGAGTACTCCAAGTTATTACACTACTCGGATATTATGGTGATAGGCCATATAAGTACCTCAATAGAAGGCAAAATTCTACAAAATATCAGAGGGGTAGCTTTGTTAGTCTGGGTCTGTAAAAAGCAACAGAGTCCTGTGGCACCTTTAAGACTAACAGATGTATTGGAGCATAAGCTTTCGTAAACATGCATCCGACGAAGTGGGCATTCACCCACGAAAGCTTATGCTCCAATACATCTGTTAGTCTTAAAGGTGCCACAGGACTCTCTGTTGCATTCTAGAAAATAGTATTTCCATGGCCCTGACACAGCCTTCATAAAAAGAAAAATATTTCTATATCTTTAACAGTCAGAGCCCTGCGTTTGGTGGAATCAGGGCTACCGATGGATTTAATATCACATCATTCTATGCTGCATCTGCTGCTGATGTTTCCATATGAGTTCCCATTCCATTGTGTGATTTCAGCTTTCTGTATAACCTTGAATTTTAATATTAAACATTAACCACATTTGCTTGGGAAAGTCTCTCTTCAGATATTTCAACATAATTTGGACCTGATTCTCCGCTTACACATGTTTAGATCACTGATGTTGTGGAGTTACTCATGATTTACACTGGGGTGACATCAGAATCAAGCCCTTTAATAGCACAATATTTTAAAAAGTTCACATTTATTGCTAAAAAAGTCCTGCCATGTAATTTAAATTATTCTTACTTTAATGCAATATGACAATGCACTATGGTAAACATTCACATTTTGTAAAATACTAGGAAAAAGTCTGGAATAATAATAAAGTTATTTCATTGTAGGTTGTCACTTTTGTGTATTCCCATTGCTGAAATAATGATGACCAATTTCCTGCTTTCTGTTTTAACATAGAAAATACTTACCTGGAATACTGACTCAATGGAGAGAAATGGCAATATCAATTTTCATGGTTTAAAGTTATCTTTTTTATACTTTATTTATAGAAATAGCAAAAAGGATTTAGAAGAGTCTATATTTGAGGACTCCATTCACATGAAACTAGTCCCGGTGTAAAATTAAACATGGATGTAAGTCTTTGTAGGATCAGGGTCCAAGAAGGTATTCAGTTTTCACATTACTCTTTCTCAGAAAGCTATGTGTGTAGCAAAAAGGATTAGTAAATTGTGCTGCATTCTTCTAGTGAATTCTTCATATACAGTGAGGTTGCACATTTTATGCATGTTTAACCCAATTAGTACAAATGGAAAGTGTCAAGCCATTTCCAGCTAATTGGCATGAACACACTTTTCTGCTGCTGTTGCATTTATGATTAAAAGGAAACTCTTAGCTGAAGAACATATATGTTAGCAATATTTTCTCTTTCTGTGAAAATAAGGTAGCTTTTTAAAACCCATACAGTCACAAATCATAAGCTGCTTTCCAAATCACAAACTAATCTCAGAGACATATCATGCTGACCAGGCTAATAGTTGCAAGATGAATATGTAACACAAAAGTCTAAATCTTTATTTAGATGTCATTCTCCTTAATATTATCTTGACAGTTATGGTATTTTTTCTTACCAATTTAAACTCCTAACAGGATTAGTGTTCCAGTGTTAAGAGCATCAAACACATCTCCCATTATTAATCTTACAAGTGCCAAATGGACTATCTCAGTGTGACAAGTCATTTTCATTTAATCTGTACATTTTAAACACTGCAAACCTGGGTTGTGAGCTATCAATTCTGTTCTCTGATTAGCCATTTTATGCCGCTCCTCTTTCAAGAGCAGAATCTCTTGGGTAAAATTCTGGCCCTATAAGAAATCAGTAGGAATTTTGCCACTGACTTCAATGGGACCAGGATTTCAACCCCTGTGTCTAATCAGCCCAATTGCTATACTATACGTGGTGATCTGGAGCTTTTGAGGATGGCATAGAGGATTCCATTAAACATTCTGATAATCATGGAGTATCCAGTAGAAGAGTAGAGATATAGTACAAGTGGTAAATACTATTTTTAGGGCTTTCTATACTGGATGTCAGGATTAGTTCCTCAGTCAAGCAAGAAAGAACACTAGGGTCACTTGCCTTAAGATGTTTAAAAAAGAAAACTGCCCTTCAAGCACATGATAAAGTTTCTATGGGTGTGATTATAAATGTCTAACTTTAGGAAGAGACAAGATGGTGAGGCAATCTCTTTTATTGGACCAACTTCTGTTGGTGGAAGAGACAAGCTTTTGAGCTACACAGAGGTCTTCTTCAGGTCTAAAAGTTATGTCTATACAGTTTGTATAGCACTTTGAAGATGTAGAGCGCTACAACAGACTGATGCAAAAGGGGTGAGGGCATCAGGGCTGGGCATGAGTGTTACGTCCAACCCTGATGGTGCTCAAAGCTGCTGCTGGGCAGCTATACATTACACTACTAGCGGATTCCTTAATGTGCTCAATGGCAATGGAGAACAGGAAGACCATTTCAGATCACTGCTGTTCCCCTGTGCTGGGGAAGTAGCAGCAAAGATGTGCCAGCAGGGGTTCCCCTTGGAAAAAGGAATTTTCTGCTGTCAGATTTGTGGTCAGAATCTAGCCCCCTTACACCAGCTGAGTGGCAAAAAGGGGTCATATATTAGAAAAAGAATCTGGCTCTCTAGTTTTGGCGGCTAATATCTTATATCTCCTGCAATGTTACTCAAACAATATTCATCTAATTGAGATAGTCAGGAGTCCAAAAAATTTCATTAGAATAGGTATTCTGATAGTAATGTTTTATTTGAGAGACAATGTGTTGTGATTAGCCTCAGGAAAATATTTATAGCTCTAGAGTCCTTGGGTAACTATTAGACATGACAATTTTTACTTTATGCATATTGTCAGTAAAATTTTACATTTGTGCAGGTATCGCAAATTCTCATAGAACTGGAGATGGTGACCTCAATCTTTTACATATTCATGCATGGAAATAACTGTATTCGTACAATTTTAAATCATCCTAACAACTCCGGCACACACCCGTGTGTGCTGGAATATCCCTACCTTTTTGGGTAAAACAAGACCCCTGATTTTATTCATTCAAACCTTTACACAAAGCCATTGATATTTTTCAAAGTTTAAATATGTATATAAATATTCAATTGTTGCACATTTTATACTGTGGACAGGACCAAAAAAAGAAAGCAGCCGTTTTACTTATAGGATCTCTGGATACATCAGAAGTAGAAAATAATGGAAAAACATACAAGTTTTCCTGTCCAGTTTGGCAGCTTCTGGTATTTTGATGAACTCTGGGTAAGCATCCAGACTTCTGATATATTAACTAAACTTAATTGAACTTCTCAGGTTTTAGGCATGCCCCTCATGTTTTAAAATTTAAGCATTGGTAGATGTATATGAAAATACATGGATGAATGTCTGTGAATCTTACTGTGCTAGTAGAACTCAGAGTACATATATTTTGCTATGTTGGGTAGTAGATAATGAGGGTAGCAAAGGAAGAGGAAGGCTAGCAGCAGTAGGTGTCCCAAAAGCTAGGGTATCATTGGTATCACTTGGGGTATCACAATAAGGGTTCAGGCTTGCCAGGTCCCATTATCCTTAATATAACAATTTTAACATGCTCTGCAAGAAGCTAGTCTCCAACTCTCCAAACTGATAGGGAAGCATTATAGACAACACAGGCAGTGTTCTCTATAGGTATAGTTGCCTGACACTTTCCATTATAAGACTAGTTTCAAGTTCTTATAACTTTATCAAATCTCAACAGTTCATTTAGAAATTTATCTTGCTGGCAGTCTGCCTCAGGCTGATTTTTTTTTTTAAAGTTTTCATTAAACCTTTTTAGTCATTTTTCAAAAGTGAATTAACAGATCAACGTTTAGCCAATTAACAAAATGATTTAGAATTTTTTTTTAGAGAAGCTCTAGCTCCTCTATACTTTGTATCCGTGACTTCAAATCTGCCAGGGAGGAGGCCTTTGCTTCCTTCATGACGATTTGTCCAAATGTAGCCAAGTTATAAGCTTCTGAACCATCTCAGTTTGGTCTTGCTCAGAATTGTTGGCTTGGCAGCTAAATTCTCTGAAGATCTATCTGCATTGGTCATGCTCCAGCCCCTCACTGCTCCTCTGTGTTGACTGGACTGGTCGTTCACAATCCCCACAGAAAGACTGAGCATGCTCCATTAACTGGGGCTGAGGAGGACTGTCCCTGCAAGTGCTGCTCCTAGCTGCCGGGGGCACCAGACACAGAAATAGAGAGCAGGTAGACCCAATGCTCCCCCCGCCGCTGGCACCTGAGAAGCATAGAGGAGATGGAAGAAATATCATTATTAGAACACAGAGGCGCAGGCAGAAATTGGCAGGGGGCAATAGGAACAGCAGTGGAATGGAGGCAGGCAAGGGGAAATCAGAGCAGAAGGATTTATAATCATTAGAATGCATTCCCTTACAAAACTTGCAATTGTACCCATTATTCCAGAGTCTCAGCCTTCCTTTACTCAACATATTTACTCCATTAGCGTAAGTGTTAGAGCACTCTGTGAGACTAAAGATCTTAACTCTACTGATGACTTGTGGGGGGGAGGAAATAGTATGGTGATCATATAAAGACATCTGAATGACTATGCTGGGGGGAGGGGATCAATTAAGTTTGCACAGGTAAGTTTAGTTCTCGCACTGCCTAACTTTTGAGTGCTTAACTTTGGAATCTTAATGTTCTTTTAAGGTAGCTTTTTTTGGATGTAATATTGTATATGAGAGGACAATTACTCATGTAATCAATGAATAATGGGGAGTTAAAGTGGCTAGAGAGACTAAAATCCACTCACAACATGGAATAACTAAATATATCTTGCAGGCAAGAAAATACATAGACAAATTACTCATCAACTGCTACATCCTACTCTTAAAAAAGAAAAGAAAAGAAAACACTGAGGGCAAGAAAATACTGCACAGCAGAAGTCACCCAAAAGAGCTGTTTGAAAAAACAAAACAAAACACCCTCACCCCAAACAGAAATAACTGAAATGGGGAAAAAAAATGTACATCTCACCTCTGCTACGTAGATAATTGGAGGAGGCATTATTACCTCCCTGAAGGCTCAAGTAGTTGTTATGTTTACTGCTAGTGAGCAGTTCAGGAAGAAATCTAAACCTTCCTGTACTAGCTAGAATGGAGACTGAAGCCTCATTTCCCAGACAGGGTTATCACTTTTTAGGCTGTCATGACAAAAGTGGTATGGTGTCATGTCATATCATATCAGGATGTGAAATGAATGGCCTAAAACTGCCATGCACTAGAGAGCCCTGCAGCGGCACTGGGATCTGCTGATCCTGCAGGACCTGCTGCCATAATAGGGGGAGTGGGTTAAATGTACCTTGCTGTGGTCAGGATTGGGTGGGCCAAAACAAACAAATAAAAAAACCCAAAACACAGACTACAGTAATTTGTGGGAAAATACTTTTTAATAAAAGTTTTAATACTTACATTTAAGCAAGGGATAGAAAGATTTGATGTTTATTAAAACAAAAAGACAAGGTTTTTTTTGTATGGTTTAAGCAATATACCTTTTTTTGGGAAGGGGTTAGTAGTGTGGAGGAATACCTCTTGCAGGGTAAGGTTTTTGCTGGTGGGAGTGGGATAAAAATGCAAGAAACAATGTAGGAGCGAGTGGGAGTGGGTATTGAGGCAGGACAGCAGCAGGATTAAAAAAAATAGTCCTACGCAGGGCTCTAGCTTGCACTCCAGGAGACCACCTCACAAATGAGTGACAGGAGAAGGCTGTTCACATAGTGAAGGGATTGGGCTAGCTGAGAATTATATACCTCTTTTTCAACTTGCCAGTTCAACAACATAACAGACCAACTGAAATGGAAATTCCCACATTTTCCCTAGTTTTGGAAATTCCCAAATTCTTGCTTTAAAGCTGCCTTCTCCTGGACCCAGCTGGGTTGAGTATGAGAATCATATGACTGGTGCCCCGCCACCTCTGTATGTACTTATTAAGTACTGCCTCTGGCCATAACACTGAAAAAGCAATCACCCCCTTTCAATTTCTAAAAGAAGAAAATGGACATATTGTACTTCTTCTGAATGAAGGAGACAGTTTGTGCTCTCTGGCCTTTGCAGACACTTACATCTATGTGGGAACAACACATTCCAACTACCAGATATAGTTCAGATTACTAGTAGGGGAACATCATTAAACAACATTAAATATTATCTTTTGGTCCGTGGCAGTGCAATATTATTAAATGCTTATCAAATACATTAAATACAAATTACAAAATGTTTTGTGATCATAGCCATATTTCTGCACATATTTTTCTTATCTAGATGATAGAGTGATCAAGGGAAATACCTTGAAAGGGATCTAAACACCAGGCTGTGCCAGCACTGGCATGCTAGAATCACCAGTGATCATTCAAAACTATAAAGACTCTCAGCTTGCTCCTCAGACACAGTTGGCATCTATAGGAATCCTGCTGGACACAGCTTGTTTGAAAGTCATCTTGCCCCAAGGCAATATTCAGAACATTATGAATCTGGTTGCCAGTCCAATTTTTAGCAACGAACGTGTTATGGATATGTGATATCCACGATACCTCCCAGTATGAGGCAAACTCAACAGAACCTAGGGTTTCTGTGGTCAGAAGCCACAGGGAATTTGTATGGCATCCAGGGAGGGACAACTTGTTAGATACTGGAACTTGACATCTGTCTAGTATAATATAGAAGGACTTACGAATTCAAGAGCTGAACTGTAGCAAACACAGAGGTGTTCTGTCTAGGTTGAGAAGCCCAAATAGAGGCTACACACCAGATATCTAATCTGTCCTGAGAAAGTCTCTGTGTATGAATGAAGTAATGCTATATTCATTATGACTTTCAGAGACGTGGCACCCCAAAAGTGAGTTTGATTGAAATGGCCAATCATTTCTAAAATCAACCAAGTTCTACAACAACAAGCAGAGAGAAATAGCATCTCAATTATCTTAATAGTCCCCTACCAGTTTAGGTAAATGTATTTCTCAGCTCCGAGACCAATCATATCATAATGAGATTCTTGCCACACCTAATCAGAGAGAAGCTGGTAACTTTCTGTAACTCAGCCCAGAGCCCCTCTCTGTCAGCATGGTCCCTACGAGGGTAGGTTCAGGTGTTTTTTGTCTCTAAACAGGTATTTGAAATTCACTAAAGTTCTCAGAAAGCATCTACCAGAAGCACATATACTTTCAAGTAAGAAAATATTTTGGTCTGAGGTGAAACTCTGTCTCCCTCCCCCACCCACAAGCATCCTTTCATATACAAAAACCTCAATGATAAATGAACAGGGACACCCTTTTATGGACAGCCAGCCAGCCAGTTAGCTATAAGTCCCTCTTGGTGGCTGTTCTCTGCTTGCTTTACCTGTAAAGGGTTAAAAAAGTCCCCCAGGTAAAGGAAAGGGAGTGGGCACCTGACCAAAAGAGCCAATGGGAAGGCTAGAACTTTTTAAAATGGGGAAAAAAAAACTTCCCCTTTGTGTCTGTGGTTGTTCTCCAGAGAGAGGGGACAGAGCAGGATAGGGCTAGAACTATGCTGTAAAAAGCATGAAATCATACCTCAAACCTACTTATCTGAAACCCCAAATATGTAAGTAAATCAGTGAATTTCTAGGAAGATGTGATTAGGGATATTTCTTGTTGGCTTGTGGACTCTTCTGTGCTAACCCCAAATACTTTTGTTTTGCTTGTAACCTTTAAGCCGGATCACAAGAATGTTATTCTTGGTTAATTTTTGTAAGTGGTTTTTTTTAAATCTAGCAAAAGCCTAAGTTCCAGATGTATTTTCTTTCTTTGTTTTTTAATAAAATTTACCTTTTTTAAGAACAGGATGGGATTTTTGGTGTACTAAGAGGTTTGTGAATGTTTAATTAGCTGGGGGCAACAGCTAATTTCCTTTGTTTTCTTTCTCATCTCTTTCCCAGATGGGGGATGAAAGGGCTTGAGGGTACCCCACAGGAAGGAATTCCCAAATGCGCCTTCCTGGGTTCCAAAAAGGGTTTTTTGTTTTTTTTTTGCATTTGGGTGGTGGCAGATTCTACCCATCCAAGGTCAGAGAGAAGCTGTAACCTTGGGAGTTTAATACAAAC
Organism: Malaclemys terrapin pileata; assembly: GCF_027887155.1. NCBI lineage: Eukaryota > Metazoa > Chordata > Testudines > Emydidae > Malaclemys > Malaclemys terrapin. The sequence goes on along the minus strand of NC_071509.1, from coordinate 38,334,877 downwards.
CTGGAATGGCCAGAATTAATTTCTTTAGAGTCCTTGTGGGCTGCCACCTTCTGCACTCGAAGTGCCAAGGAGGGGAATCAGCCTTGACAACCTCCAACAATCTTCATCTTTTTGTCAGATTTTCACTCAGTATCCCTAAGAGTCCCTGTGGCTGCTATTTATGTATCCCATTGCCTTGTTGGAAGTAGTCCAGTTTCTTTTCAGCCCCTCTTCTTCAGGTAAATGTGACATTTACTAAAAGCTCTGATAAAGAGCCCCAAGCTTGAAGGAATATTCAACATGACTCATCAAAGCTGATGAAACCTCCTTTTGAGCACAGATTTTTAACTGGAAGACTATTTCACTGGCGGCTGTGACACTGCTCACATAGCAACAGAACTGCATGCTCTACTGACTTCTCCACTCTCCTTTTTCCATAACATGGTGCTATAGAGTCATCCTAAATTCCTTCCAAATGAAGTTTCAAAATGTATCCTGTATCAATGAATGATTGTGCTGCCAATATTCTACCACATCCATATGCTCACAAGTATCAGGGGGTAGCCGTGTTAGTCTGTATCTACAAAAACAACAAAGAGTCTGGTGGCACCTTAAAGACTAACACCACACTCTTCTCCAGCAGCGTCATATCAAAACGTTTCTAGGCTTTTTCTTTAGCAGATTAAAGGCCTTTAAGTCCACCTAAGTTTTATTCTTTCAACAACAGTACAGTAGATTCTGCTGTCTCCAAGAGAACCATGTCTTAATGGCTCTCTGATTGCATCTCTCACTACTATTCCTTTCTAGGCCTGTAACTTTAATATCAAGGTACATTCAGTCACAAGAATAGTGATTTCTACATCCATGTTCTTATCAATTTATTTCAAGATTTGCAGGGCAGTAACATACAGTTCAATTTCAAACACTTTAAAAAGCATTGTTGGACTCAGTATGATGGCAAGAATCTAGTGATGAATTTGTTTCTAGGCTAAAGATGCTGCAGCTTTCTCATCACCTAGCCATTTCATTAGTATCAGTTTTGCAGATCTATGTCATTTGATCCCTGCTTTTGTGATGACATATTTAATTTCTCAATAGATTAATCTTTTTTTTAAAATTGCTACTTGAATGTTGAGGTGCATACCACCAGGTGCAGTAGGAAGTCTCTCTCTGCTTACATGTGCTTACTGCAGATATTTTTTGGAGGCCCCCTTTGAGCTTGGGAATCTCCAAAGGATGGGGTCTTTTCCGACTGGGACAGATACACAAGACAGAACTGCCTTTAATTCTAGTTCTCTGAAATTATGGACAGATCTTCAGCTGATGCAGCTCCACTGAATTCAGGAGCTACTCCAATGCTCAGATTTGGGATTCTGTAATTCACTTTGCTTTTCCAAAATTCTATCATTGTCTAAAACTTTCTTGTAGAAACAAAGTTACAATATAAGGCACTGGGATCACCATGGTTCCACAGCAGTAACACCACATGCTGGAGTCAGTTAAATCTCTGGCAGGAGCACAGCCCCAGTTTACTTCTACATTAAATTATCACTTTGAGCAGAAATTATAGGCAAGTAATTTCCTTATATTGGCTCTACAGTATCCATTTGTTATTGTTACTCAACATCTGTGTTGCCTAGAAGCCAATCAGGTGCGGGCCACATTAGGCTAGATCCTGTACAAATGTATGGAGGAAATCAATCACTGCCCAAAGACTTCAGTCTAAAAAAGAAGACCTTACAGGTGGATGAGACAAATCAGAGGGTCAGGGTGGGACTGAAGGAAGACAGTGTCCAATAAACAGGATATGTGCATGTGTGTGTGGTAATACATTAATCATAATTCACTGAAAGGGTTAACAAACAACATATGTTATGCTGTATTTTAGCATTTGTCGTGTGATGTTATGTGTTAGGAGGTTCTTGTAATGCTGTGTGCGCTTGTGCATGTGTCCTGAACATTCTAGATATCCTGGTTAAGAGAGTGGCAAGCAATTGAGCACCACTGTCATTTACCTTTCAGATATAATGAAGTGGTAATAAACCTTCCTAGCTATGAAAACATTTGAGTTTCTATGTCTAATTACAATTTGTCAAACTGCAGTCATGAAAAACTAATCATTGTGACAATAGTCTTTTGGAAATTATACAGCAGAAGCACAAAATGCAGGCAATTTAATATTTGCCATGGTTCATCAACTCCTGTCTCCCCCATGCATAACTTGGTCACATTTATTTGTGCACTACAGGGGTGCAGAGCTCTGACGGGTAGAGCCAGACCTACAAATGTTTCTTACAAAAATGTAGTTACCTTGGCAACTAACACATTGTACAGTACTAAATGTTCCTACTGGTAGAATATCACACAACAATAAGACACATCAATATCTGCAGAAAATGGACCTGAACCTCTATCAGCTTATCAGAAGAAATTAATTCATAACACACCCCAAAATATCTGATTCTCACACAAACTTTTTCTTCCATTTCACTGGTCCTCTACTATCTTGACAGACTCTTCTTCCCAGTCTGTGTTCTGCTCCCAGTTACCCTCCTTTTCCTTCTGCTCCAGTTTCTCATCCTATATATTCTTCCTTGGCCTTCAAATTTCCTATGCCCTTACTTCCCATTCTATATCTCTGAAGCCTTTCACCTAGCTCTTCACCATTTTCATCCTTCTCTCATCACCTTTCATCTGAGCTCAAATCATTTCCACTCTTTCTAGAGGTCTCCCCTTTCCAATTTGTATTCCTTTCTTTTTCCCCTTTGCAATTCTTCAGCCTCTCAGATAGAGGGCTCTCCTTTTCAGGTGTCCTGATGCATCTTTTTGGCTAGAGATCCCCATAGAATACAACTGTAATATATACTATAACTTGCACCACCCAACATTGATGAAGTTACAGTAAACTTTAAATACACACCATACTCTGATGTGAATACTATTGATCAAATTTTCTGCTGGTGTAATTCCATTCACTTCATCATATAGTAAGGCCCAAAGACGAGCGGAGAAAGGATATAAAGGTAGCCGATAGAGGAGAAAGGTGATAAAGGGAGAGCAGAAAAAATTAAAAACAGACATGTAAGCAGGAGTGGAGTTGTGCAGAGCCTCACAGATTCCACAGGAAGCTTGATGCAGAAGAAGATGGGAAGCCAGTGAAAGGATTTGAATATGGACTGACACATTTAGACTGTGGGGCAAAGGTAAATAATTAATTTTTTTTTTTGAACGGAGTAAAGAAGAATAAGGTGGAAACTGGGAATCCAGAGAGGAACAGGGTACGGTGATGAAGACAAGAGACAACCAGGGCCTGAACATGGGTTTCATCAGTAGGTATGGAGGCCAGCTGTTCATTCAATTTATACCAGCTATCAAGCACATATTGCTCAATCCTTCCTTCTTCCCCATACATCTAAGAAGTCTGACATTAAAAAAAAAAATTGCTAATTGTTAGTACATCATATTCTCTCCCCCACCCCCAATTAAGGTAGAGGAGTTCAAGCCAGTCTATTACACAGTTTCAATTTAATGTTCCTATTTATTTTACTTTGCTGGTAGTAAATTACTCACCTTTTTAAATATGAGGGTTTTTTTAATGGAACATGCACTTGTAATATATTTGCTATCGGAAGGCTGCACTTTCAGCTAATTTCATGTTCCTTGTACAGTCGCTATCCCTTTGTGAACTGTACATAGCTGAATAGTGGCCACTTACGTGCAGAGGTAAATATGGCTGTTGAAATGTTAGACTGCTAGCTAAAAGCATTCTTTACGCAGGCAAAGTACATTTTAGTTTCTCAATGTAAAGAATGTGGCATTCATGCAGAAATGGGTGGTTTTTTGATATCCTTAGTTTCCACATCTTGACATTTGCTAGGTTGCTTATTAGCTCTGATTGTTTGAGAGAGTCAGGTTGTTATTAATTATTAGCATTGTTAGGGTGCTTGAAGATCCTGATCAGGAATGAAACTGTACAAATAGATAATAGGAGACAGTCCCACCCTGGAGAGTTTTTGTTCCAAGCTCACAATCTTGCAAAGATTTACATGTCTTTCACTTTAAACAAATAAATTGCCCCACTGACTTTAATAGGATTACTCTCAAGTGTAAATTAAACATATATGTAAATCTTTTCAAGAATGGTAGCAAATTTGAGACATAAACAAAAGAAAGGAGGACTAGGATAATGTTAATAAGTCCATATAATGATACACAAAGTAATTGCACCGCTTGAGGATCCCGAAATCATGCCCCCACCTTTAAAAAAAAAAATGCAGGTTTCTCTTGTCCTAGAATAATTGAGGGGGAAAACCTCCTTTTTACTCCAGACTTTTGTACACCTTCATTTTGTGAAACACTGTGCTTTTTAAAAAACATAGATAATTAAAGTATTTCTATCAATGTATGAAAAGGCTTTTGATGCTAAATACCTGTCTCCTTAATGGTAAAGCAGATTTTGGAGAAGAGGGATTTCAACTAATAACCTATGATTGTGTTGTTGTAGCTGTATTGACCATTATATTATATTGGACAGGATATTAGAGAAAGACGGTGGGTGAGGTAATCTTTTATTATACTAACTTCTGTTGGTGAAAGACCAGCTTTCGAGCTTACACAGAGCTGAAGAAGAGCTCTGTGTAAATTCGAAAGCTTATCTTTCTCAAGAACAGAAGTTGGTCCAATAAAAAGAGATTACATCGCCCACATTGTCAATTTGGAGTGTGAGGATACGTTAGCTTGTTGGAGAACATAAACATCTTGAAGGTAAAACTGAAATCTAAATGGTAGATCAATTAAGAACTTGTACTCATTATACATTAATCTGATGATATTTGAAGCCAGATTTTTAGCTGCTGTAGATCCTTTGAAGGTAATGGAGCTGCATTCATTTACACCACATAAGAATCTGGGCCATTATTTTAAAATCTCTCCTGGGTAGTGGAGTTTTGAAAAGACATTCATTTATTTGGAAATTTCATTTATTTAAATGGACAAAACTCTGGTTCTCTTGATAGTTTAAATTTTGTTTTGCACAACACCATAAATTACGAAAACAAAGAAGAAAAAAATATTCTATATTTTTCCTGGCTTGTTTACTTCATGTATTTGATATGGCTTTGGGTATAGCAAGTTTGAGATCTCAGATAATTTTAGAAGGAACCTTTACAACTAATTATAGAATTTTCTCAGTTACTATTGATATCTGAATAAATATTAACTTTTATTGTTTTAATTTATTATTTATCATGTTACTTTGTCTCTCCTTTCTTCCCCACCCCAACATATTTGTAATATATTTTCTTTCTCAAGTTTATCCTTCTGCAAGTTGCCCTCCATCTCTATAGATTTCTTTTGCCTTCCTAACATTTTTCCCCCACTCTGCTTTTTTTTTTCTATTCCGTGAATAGTTATCATTTTTCAGTTTCTCCTCTCTCTAAAGTATAATGTCCTCATTCAGCAAAGCATTCCTTTTAGGAAAGCACTTAAACATGTTTTCCAATCTCACTGGCTGTTGGAGATATTTCCAGACACTCACTACACAAAAACATGGTTGGTGTGCAACCAATGTGTAGCTCTAGCCCCAAAACCTGACCCAAGAACATGCATTCAACTCTAGTCCAAGATGTCTTGTTGCAACCGCTAAACAGAGAAAGGCTTTTCTTAGTTAGAACATGATCCAAAGCCCAATGGAAAGACTCCCACTGACCTATGTTCTTTGCATGAGGTTCTTACACTAAATAATGTATTATCTTAACAAAAGCTGTAGTTTGCACAATGATCAATATGAATCAGGCCTGAGGTTTTTTGGAGCTGAAAAAAAAATTGGTAAACATGTCCAAACTTGGTGTTTTCAGACAAAAGTGGAAGTACCAAATGCCACGAGAAAGTGAACTGTAGTTTTCCAACTTGATCAGGATCAAAATATATCATCAATAATCTTTTACTCATTCTTTCCCACTCAAAAGCCACCAAAAAACCCAAACACACACAAAAATAAAAAATCCACAACCCTGTTCTTTTGAAACTTCCCACTCAATTAAAAAGACTAGATGCTACTCTAAACTACCTGAGATTACCACCTCACTTATTCTACTCGGAACTAGACAAAGCACGTCTGTGCTGGTGTTGGAAGGCCAACGTCATAATAGAAAATGTGAAATATTGGTCCATGACAGATTAACATGACAGTGTTTTCCCAAATGTCATATACACAGAAAGGCCAAAGAACCTGTAATTCCTGCACTGCACATACTGTCATCTTATGTTTACTGTCATCAAACGATTAGACTCCAAAAGAAGAAGGAAGAGCAGAGGGAATAGGGTGTTTGGATTTGTGGTGAATGACATGAAGTGAAATCCTTTGACCAATAATCTCTACTTCTGGAAAGCCCATTTTTCTGGGAAATATTAATGCATTAAACAAAATTAGCAAAACTTACCTCTCCCTACCTCCATTGGCAAATGTCCCCAGAACATAAGGAAATGTTGCTACCTTCACAGATGCACCATGTAGCTGGAGCATGCCATGGAATTTCCCAGGGTGAAAAGACTTTTATGAATGTTCCAGGAAGGACAGGGTCAGCAGTAGGGGCTGTCACCTTTATAGCTTCAGAGTCTCAGTCGGTTCAGGCTCTACAAGCTGTTTTGTGACATTAGGACACTGACAGCTGGATCGGGGAGATCTAAAAAAGGGGAAGTAATGGGCACACCACAGCAGCACATTTACAGTCCTGAAGCTCAGTATCTTCAGAGTATATTGCTTGTAATTGATCAATGTACTTTTTGCCTTTCAGCACCAGATACTTGCAGACACCTACCTTCATCCCTTTCCAGCCTACATACAGCAGATAGATACCTGGTCTTCTGAAAGGGATGACCTTAGAAACCCTGAACTCACACACTACACACTACTGCAATAAGATTTGTACAAAATATGCCTTTGAGACATCATCTGAAAACACTTGTCAATAATGTCATTATGAAATGTATGTGACAAGGCTGTTTTTGGAATTATGGCTACTCACTGATATTATGATTTGAAGTCGTGACTAAAAGGTGTTTTAACAGGCATGTCAGGGGGAGTGGATAATCAGATTTTCTCCAGACAAATGAGAGACCAACACTTGCTAAATGGCTAAGTTCAATAGGATATTAATTTGTCAGAGATTTCAGGAAGAGATCATTTGCATTATAAAAATGACCAGAGGGGGAAAAGACAACATGGAGTCTACACCAGATAGCACGATAGAAGAGAAAATAACTTTTTCAGGGGATACATTTCAAAAGAATACATTTCAAAGTTTATTGGACTATAAAAAGTGGGGAGTGCATCCCTTTGTTTCCCTTCACCTGAGTAGAAAAGGAAAGCCAGCACCTTGGACTCAGTGGAGATTCTGGCTAAGAGTTAGCCAGATATTTCTGGAAAGGGAAGACTGGTGAGGAAACCACTTAGAAGAAAGACTGTAGCTTGTTAAGTTAGGTCTTAGCCATTAGAAAGTGTATTTTTACATTTGTTTGTTTGTAACCATTTCTATCTTAATTCCTTGTATGTAGTATCATTGAACTTACATCCTTTTGTTAATAAACTGGTTTTATGTTTACTAGAAGCCAATGCAGTCCCATACTTGAAAGGAAGTGAGTTTCACCCTGTTAAATTAATATGCTGTAATGCACTGACTCTTTAAAAGAGCAGCAAACTTAATATCTCCTATGAATGTAGAGTGATGGGGCTGTGCATTGCAGAGAAACATCTCTGAGAAGCTGAGGGACTGGAGTTCACTGATGGTTACTGTAATGGGGTGCCACTCACCTCTTGGGTGTGCCTCCTTGGGTGAGTGCATGTGCCTGCACTTTTTCTCTGCTTTGTGGTAAGGCCCTCCTGTCGGGTCACACTCAGACTGTATGTGAAATACAAATCAAAACCCTTCTGGGGTAAACAGGCCAACAGGAGCCTATTCCTGTACCCCACGGTTGGCCTTTCTCTTCCTGTAGCCCTCCCTGGGCTCAGGTCCTTACTTAGTCCAGCAGTATTTAAACAGTATCAGCCCTGGTATAGAGCCATACCCCCAGGGTCCCCTCCCTTCACCCACTTTGGGCCTTTCTGGCCCCAGATCTCCAGCTGGGCCACTAAACAGTTCAGTTTCCCTTCTGGGCAGTTCTCCTTTGGCTAATGGGGTGGAACCAGGCCCGCCTACTAATCCAGGTCCCAGCCCAGGGACCCTATAGATAGCAGCCATCTGCCATGTCCTTTTAACTAAACTGCATCACTGCTACGATTCCCTCATCCACTTTCCCATGGCCCCAGATCATTCTTCACCCTTACCTCAGAGCCTTGTCCTGGTTGATTCCATTCAGCCAGCCAGGCACTCCTTCTTGCTCCCCAGATCCCTACTAGCAACTGCTCTGTCTGAGGTCCTGGAGATCCTTCAGCTAGCCAGGAGCACCATCTTCACTCTTCTGGCTCCAGGGAGCAGCTAAACTATCTCTTGCCCTGCAGCTCTTTTCATTCTAGCCTGATGGTCCCTGATTGGCTGTGTCCCACATAGCCACTCTTGGCACCTTAGAGGACACTCTCCACTACTATTTTCTGGGGTGGGGTGTGTCAGGACTGCAATGCCTCCAGCTGGGGGCCTCAGGGACTAATCTACTCCATCACAGTTATTTACTAGGCATAGTTTGGTCTGAAAAAGCCTTGAGGAGTTTGCTGGTGAGGAAAACCAACTGGTGTGACATGCAGCTGACACACAAACTAATCTCCAGCAAAGGCAGATAGGTAACACAGTTACAGGTATCCCCAGCAGAATGTTACAGAGTCATGAGGATAGGTTATTGGTAAAATATTGAAAAGTGCCTATGTTCCTGGGGGCTAGAGTTTTAAGTGTATTAAGCAACTCAAGATTGAAATAGGCACCTAAAAGGATTTTCAAAACCCTAGGCCTCCAATTCCCATTGAAATCTGTTCCTTGGGGATACTGACACAGCTACACACTGCCCCTTATGAAAGGCTCCAAGTGAAATCACATCCTCTCTCTAAATTTAGAGAAATTGCAAGTAATATATGAAATGAAGCCTACATCTCAATGTCAACTAGATGAATCACTGCTGATTCTAGAGACTGTTCCAGTACATGGTTTTCAATCTAATATAATATGTCTTTAATAATGAGAACACCCCCCCCCCCAAACAAATAATTAGGTAACAGGCCATAACATTCTATGAAGGTTTAATAGCCTTTAAAAGTGATATAGTAAAATTCAGTCTAGATTCAAACAGCACATTAGTGTCTGAATATGTCTTTTCTTTCCTTTCAAATGCAAATTGATTTTTTCAAGAAAAATATTAACGAGACTGTTACCAGCAACACAAGTGGATGTTGCTGTGTGTAGAAACCTTAGAATGAATGCTCATTCAGACTGAAGATTTAACGTAATGTCAGAGCTTGCACTTTAAGACATTCTTTTTTCTATTATACTGCAACATTATGTTTTAAACATGTAACTACACTTCTCTTAGAAATGCGTCTGTTGGTCATGAAAGGTATAAATATGGCTAAATCATATTCACGGCTACTACCTGACAACTGATGGGATGAAGGAAGTAATTTCTAGTCTGATTAAATCAAGGCTTTGGAAATTATTAAAAGAATTCAGAAAGGTCAAAAGCTAACAGTCTAACAAGTCAAGTGTCTTCAATTCATATTTATAAATGCTATTCATTTAAACTATTATAATTTCTACAGTAAAACTGGATAAGCACTAAAATTAGCCTTCCTTTTTAAAAGACACACATCATCCTGTCTTTAGACAGAGGTAAGCAGAATTGAGAGATTTGTAGAACTGAGATGAATTTACATATGGGTTATTCATTGTGTTGGTGTCACATGTAATCTTATTTGAATTGAACCACATAGTGACTTTTACAACACTTACAATAGATTAAAAATGGGATTTTTTTTTAGATTATCATGTCATTAATGTAAAGAAACAGTCATGTGTGGCAGTTTCCTTTTGATGTGCATGTTTTTAAACCCTAATGTGAGATTATGTTCATCCATCAAAATGATTATATTATAATGGGCCTGATTCTCATGTGCTCCAGCAATGTAAATTGGGCTTTAAAGTGGGAATGATATAAGTGTCGTTGTCTGAAACATCTTTAAGGCCCCTTTACACTGCCAGAGTGGTGTAAAAGAGCCTTGGTGTAAATAAAAATCCAGTCAAATATTTTCAGTTTTTGGGTGCCTCCGGTGAGATATTTGTAGTGGGTTGGCTGTCGTTTGGACAGCCAACACTCAGGTTTGGAGGGAAGTGACTCCACCTCACTAAGTCACAGCGGTAAAAGTCTATCAGCAGGGGAATTAGCATGATTATATAGTGCTGGCCCTTGGCTAGGGCAGATAGCACCTACCCTTGGGTGCTCTAGACCCCAGGACAGGGCAGAGCAAGGGGCAGCCTTTAGCCCAGCCTTCTGGCTATGGCTGACATCAATCAATACAGTCAGGGCCTTGATCCTCTGGGCAAGACAGGGCAATAGGGAATCTTTAGTCCAGATCTCTCGCTGGGGCAGACATCAATAAATAAAGTCAGAGCTTGGACCCTTTGAGCGGGGCAGATCAATAGGTAGTTTTTAGCCCAGACCTCTGGTTGGGTCATACAGCAGTGAACAGTGTTAGGTCTCTGACCCTTTCGGCCGGGCAGAGCAATAGGAAGTCTCTGGCCCAGCTCTCGGGCCAGGGCAGGCAGCAAACAAACACAGGCTGTTTGGCCTAAGAAAGGTAGGCTGCCACCCTAGGGGTGGGGTTGTCAGCAGTGGGTAAAGAGTACTTGGTCCATCCTACTCCATCGGATCCCAGCTCAGGGCCCTAGCAGTGGTGGGGAATCCCCCCACTGGGTCAGTGGGGTCCTGCTGAAACACGCTGACTCGTGATCTGATAGCAAAACTAGACTAAAGTCTAATTTCCCTTGGCTACTTCCTACCACAGTCCAGGGATTAGTTTCCATAGTCCTAGGTTCCTCTATATCCTCAGGGTACTCCACAGCTGGCAGTCCCAGCAGCTCCTCAGGGCCCTCCTTCTGGGGCAGGGGTTGACACAGCTCAGAGGCATCCAACTCATTCCCTGGCTCTTTCCCACATGAGCTGGAGGCTCTGACTTTTATACTTCCTGTTCCACCTCTCAGCTTCCAGTGCGAAGGGTAGGCCCACTCTGGCTCCACCCATCAGGGGGCAGAGAGTGGTCCCTCCCTCTCAGGCTTGGAGAGAGGCCACTCCACTTCACTACACTATCAAAATCCATGTTTAGGCACTTCCGTAAAAGAGCAGCTGAGCACTTGCAGATCCAGTTATTTTCAATGGGACTTCTCTGGAAGCTGTGCATTCACAGAACCTATGAAAATCAGATCACTTTTATTTAGTTGTCTAACTCCCCAGTTAAAGACTATGTGTGTGCTTAAAGTTGAACACTTACTCAATGGCCTTACTGAACTGGGGACCAGTTGTGTATTTGGATATCTCAACTTTAAGTTCCAACGTTTGAATTTTTTCTCATAGATCTAGAACAGAAATAAGATGGCAGATAATCACCTATTACAATGTACAAATGATGACAGTTTATATATAGAATTAAAGAAATGAAAAGGGCACTGCAAATGGAAAGTTTGAAGGGCAGCTGGGAATAGACTATATACAGAAAAAGCAGGTGTGCCTGTTACATATAGGGGGCATTGGGGACAATTTAAATAGATAAAATAAACTAATAAGCAGCACAAAATTGCTAGGTTGGTGGAGTTCGGGATAGTTCCTAAGTGTAGGGAAATATAAACCAAAGAACAAACAAAAAATAGGTCTGATTCCCTCCTGGTCCCAAATAACTTGAGCAACTGCAGCTTCCATTGACTTCAGCTGGAGTTGTGCTTGCTCAGCACTTCTGACAACTGATGCCAAGCAAGTAACAAGGCAGGGCAAGCTATGCCATCTCTACTTTGCTTGTATATGTATCTTTCATTAGTTTAAAATTTGGCTTGGAAGCTTTTTGGGTCAGGGGCTGCCTGTACAGTGTCTAGCACATTTCAGGTGCTACAGGAAATTTATAATACATATAAAATCCAGTATATAGTAAATATTTACCTCTTCATCTGAACTCCAATACATTTTTCTTCATCATGTGGTAATGTATAGACCAATCCCCAGTGTAGCCCTTATGCCACGTGATGTCAGCAGCAACAAGGGCAGGGTTCAATATCTAGGATTTCCTCTTAACAATGCAAAATAAAACCAGCTCGAACCCACACCCAGTAATCTGGAAAATTAAACACCATCCCTAGGCATCTCTAAGAGGCAGTACTTCCCCACAACACTGAGTCTGTATATAACAAAAGGTAAAGGGAAACACTGTGATGGGATCCCTGGGGTGCAGCCTAGGACTGTAGTTGGGCCCATTTAACTCTCCAGCCTGGGCTGTGTTTCACAATGCTTGGCTAGTGACAAGCAGCAAACCCCTCCAAGCACTGTTATCACTCAGCACAACCGCATGTGGAGCCCCACACCCAGCTAGTTTGCATGAATTCTCCCAGAGTCACTCATGAATCATACAGAGAAAGGCGAAATGCACCAGCCAAATCCCCCCAGCTCCCAGCCTTGTACCTCAGGAATATACTGTCATGCATTGTTCAATACCCTTTCTTGAGCAATGCAAGCTTATTAATTGTTCCCCACTTAATCAATGGAAAGTGGATATACACCAGCCTTTGTGAACCTGAGCAAATTTACCAAGCACTTCAGGCAAACTCACTGGTAAAGATAAACAGTAAAACAAGTGTATTGATTACAGAAGATAGATTTTAAGTGATTATAAGTGATAGGCAAAAAGTCAGAGTGATTACTAAAAGAAAATAAAATATAAGCACGCAGTCTAAACTCTCAGCCCTATTAGACTGGGCAACATCTAGATTAAGCAGCTTCTTTCACCCCATTGGATATTGCAGTTCATAGTATATGGGTTTCACCCCTGAAACCTGGGCCAGTCTCCTCTGTTAGAGTCTTCAGTCTTCTGAGTGTCCTTGTTGCAGCATAGGTGGGGGGATCAGAAAAGGCCAACCATGGGGCCCCTGTGTTCTGTTTTTTACTCTTAGTTCATGTGCTTGGAGAACATAAGTCCAGGCATATCTGGTGGGCATTGCTGAGTCACAAGGTTTAGCAATATCCCTGGTCTTTCTCCTGTGAATGAGTCATTGTATTGTAACTCCTCTGCTGGACAATGGGTGGTGATGTCTGTTCAGCACCCACCTGGGTGTTGGTTACCTTCCTTGTCGTTGTCGTCTCTGGAGAGCTAGTTTCTGGGCGCTTCCAGAACCCACAGCATATTTAAGTGAAAACAATACAACACAATTCTTATAATTTTGTATGCATTAATGTTACACATATTTAGATGGAACAATTGCTTTCAGCAGATCATAACCTTTCCCTGGATACCTCACATGGCATGCTTTATGTGAAATATCACAATTATATATAAATGAGGAATATGGGGGTTACAGGGTGCTCCCCCGACATATAGAGTGTCACAAACACCACAATCACAGTTCAAAAGCATGTAACCATAAGCAAGCACCCACTCCTCAGTACAGTATGCTGCAATTGGTTCACTGCTGCTGCTATCATCTCTGCTGTGGCCCCCGTACTCTGCTCCCACTTGCTGTTGCTGACACTGGCTGCTTGTTGCCACTGTCATCTGTGCCACTGTCTGCTGCTCACTGCCACCTCTGTTGCTATTATTTCTGTCACTGCTCAGTGGTTTTATCAGTGCTGTTACTTGCCATTCACTGCCACTTCTGCAATACCATGTTCTGAGGTTTCACCAGTTAGGTCAGCTCTTAGTGATTTCACTAGGTAGCAGGGAACCTTGCTGCTAGTGCAGCCTCTGCATTGTCTTTCACTGTCCCCACACCAGGTCTAAAGCTTAGCCCCTAGAAATCACTGAACAGAAAACAAGGAATTTCAACTGAGTCTAATCACCCTTGTCTTTAAACACTGGAGAAGGAGAATCAAATAATGTCTCGGATTCTGTAAGCAGCACCCATACTACCAAGTAGAAACACCTGTCCTCAGCACCTCTGACTTTCACAGGGTTTTGGCATCCCTGTAGCCTATAGGACTAACCTGCTTGCTTGCATATATATATATATTTTTTTTTCTTATAGTTTAAGAATTTGGTTTATTGTAATAGGTTTATAGATTTATATTAAAATAAGTTTGGCTGTAATGCAAGAGACCTACAGGCCATATCCTGTATGCTAAGCTAAGGCAAAGTTAGAATATCTATATTAAGACCTTTTACTCAGAAAGCAAAGTTGACCTATATCTTGTTACCTAAATAGATGAGTACTCACGCCTATGTCCATGACCTTTTATTTAGACCAGTAGACAATGGAGAATGGCATAGGGGGGGTTTCAGTGTTGTACGCACAGACTTAACAAGTGCACCACAAGAGACTGATGTACGGACATACCTGTCATCAATATGCACATACATATTAGCCGATGGGGTAAGTGTACTCTAACATTTCTGTGGGTGAGGAATTACATTTGGGCAATAGAGCACTCCATTTCTCACTTTACTCAATCTCCATTTCTTACTTACTCCATTTCTATTCTTACTTATTCTCTATCTATTCTATCTATCTACGATGGCTACTACTATTAGTAGGCTATACTTGTTCTTCTTAAACTTTAAGTTTCAAGGGAACGAGGCTAAGCTTGGTTTCCCTAAGTTTTATTCTTTGTTTATTAGGTTTTAATTTTACGTTTAAGTTAGTCAAGTAAACCCTAAGTTCGCTTTAATAGCTCGCAGCATTAGTTTCTTCTAAGCACTGCATCCCTCACTCAAGAATTAAGAAACCTGAACAACAAGGCTGTTCCTGTGTCTCTTACCACCAGGTTATCAAGGAAGGGGGTGAGTATATTAACCAAAGCTTTGTTGCATATAATACTATATTATCATATGTATCTTTTGAATAGCAGTAATGCAATTGTAACTTTGTAACTCTGGGTATTTTACCATTTACTTACTATTATTGATTTTAATAAAAAGTCTTTAATGCTATATCTGTCTCAGTGTGAGCTTCCTGTCATACCCCCAAGGGTCCTTTGTAAATTCTGTGGAGCCTAATTTGGGACAAGTTCTTCTGATCAAACAGATTGGCAAGCCTAAAACCTATACTATTAATATTAATGATGAATTATTATTAATATTGTTACTTAAATTAAATCAAAATAAAATAAAATTAATAAATTAAATTCCCATATTATCCAAATTAATATTATCAGTACATCCTAAATCAGGCTACATCCCTACCCCCTGATTTGCAAGTGAGGTTCAGTTTAGGTTTAACCCCCTCAATTAGGGCACACTAAGTACAGTTCTGTTGCCCTGTACTCATAACATAAGGATAACAAACATTTCATTACCCCTGCATTCAATACTAAAATGAATTGTAACCCAAAACCCAGCCAAAGTTGATTACTGACAAAACAGCTTTATGTGCCGAACACGTAGGCAAAATAAGTACGTCCATGCAAATACGTTCTGATCCTGAAAGTATTTTCCCCCAGTCCATCGTTATATGTTGGGGAAAACTCATTCAGACCCTGCTTATACCAATATAGTCAGCAAAGCTGCAACATTATTAGCTATGTCTTTCTAATCACTTCACCACTGTAGTTGAAGCAGACATTGAGTGTTGGATCCAATAAAATGTTTCCAGTACACTTTGCAGACAGTTTTCTACTCACTGACCCACTCTGGGCCCAATCTTCAAAGCACAATCTGTACAGAATTCCCACTGTAGACACAGCAAAGAGAGATCACAGGATGTGGACTCATGACATATTGTGCAGTATTTCTGTCTTCTAAGTCACATATAATTGTGGTACAGATTATACAGTCATTTAGTCCCTAAAATATGTTGTTTTCACAGAGTTTCCAAGGAGGAAATGTCTCCTCAAAGAGAACAGGACTTAGAATTAAAATTTAAACTATTTACAGTGATTGTGTAAATTTGTGATTATTAGTTTCTTTACAATTTTTAAAATTATTTTCACCGTAAGGTGTTAAATTAAAGTGAAAGATGAAATTATCACTGTACATCCGACAGTATATCTGTAGGTTTTTATGGTTCTGAAAAGTATGAGCATAATGTTTGGATTGAACTCTAGATTTATTAGCAGGAGTGAAAGTGAGTCTGTCATAACGATTTTTGATGAATGTTATACTTACAATAAAGGACATAAATCCCTCATATTAATGAGAGAATAGATTGACTTATCTAAATGGTTCATTTATAACACAACAGGAAAAGACAACATAAGGAAGTAAATCTATCCTTAACATGTTTAAATTCAATTACCCCAAAACAATTATTCAAAAGCTATTTAAGCTCTGGGGAAAAAAATGCGCAGCACTCATTCCCATTTTTGCATGAAAATGATGCAAAGATTTTAAAACTTTTTTTATTGGTGGTGGTGTGTGCATGTGAGGAGGGGTGGCGTGGTATATAGGAAAACATATCTAGGGCCTAACTCTGCTTTCAGCACCACTAGTGTAAATCCAATGTTGCTCCAGATTCCATAATGGTGAAATAAAAGCAAAATTTGGCCCAGAAGGTATGTATGCCAGCCAAGGAAAGGTGTCATTGCTGTAGTAATGTAGTATCTTGCTACTTGCTTAACTGTAGATTAATCACTACAAGGAAAATAAAAGCTTTGCTCACTTTTGTTTCACTGACTACATAGCTTTCCAGGCTACTGAGATGCTCAAGACTGATTCCAGATAGCCTATGGAGGTGGGAGTTTGGTGGGGAGGGGAAGAACCCCAGCAACAATGTGTCCAGCCAGAAGAGGGTGCCTGCAAGGTGAGGATGCACTATTATATTGTCCTTCCAGCAAATATACCCTCTCCTCTCCCATCTATCCAGGCCTCACTTTCTATTTCTTGTTGTCCCAAGTCCTTATCTAATTGCCTATCCAGCTCTTCCTACTAGTGATTTACTCATATCTCTCTGCCCTAGTCTCTCTGCCTTTCTCTTTGCCCTAAGGCAGTGATGGGCAGCCTGCGGCCCATCAGGGTAATCCATCAGGGTAATCCACTGGCGGGCCACAAGACAGTTTGTTTACATTAACCATCCACAGGCACAGCCACCCACAGCTCCCATTGGCTGGGAACGGCAAACCGTGGCCACTGGGAGCTGCGGGGGGTCGTGCCTGCTGATGGTCAATGTAAAGAAACTGTCTCATGGCCCGCCAGCGGATTACCCTGATGGGCCACGTGTGGCCCATGGGCCGCAGGTTGCCCACCACTGCTCTAGGGCTTCCTGTCACAGATAATGTACATTTTGTAGCTTAGCTGCAGGCTGAATATGGTGGCTGATTGGGCCCCCCACACCTGTGCTTAGTTAGTTAGGCATACTCTGCTCACATGTAGGTTTCAGGCACAACAGACTTTTGAGAAACCTTTGTATTGATTCTACTACTCTAAGTTGGCTGCCTAAACCTTTGCCTCTATGCCCAAAATTGAGGTATAGACAGCTCTGAGCACCCAGAGGTCTTGGCTCAGCCTTGTGATCCCCTTTGAAAGTTATATACTTGAAAATTAAGTGCTAGATAAATGGCAAACTGGGCCACCACACTAACTTTGAAAATTTTGGATCTTAGTATCCTAGTGGCCTTACACAACAAAATAACAGAAAAATGGTAAAAATGCTTTTGTTTTTCCTATCTTTTCCCCCTGAATCCTGAGCTAATTGGCCGGCATGGGATTAGAAGTTTTTAAAAAGATGATGACAAAGGGATAGAGGCTATGAGACAGTGGGAGAAACCATCTTACATATGCAAGTTACATGCATTCATGAAGACCAAATTTAGAAGAAGCTGTGTGCAATTGAATTATATGCATGAGTCCAAAGACATTTAGACAATTTAACATATCCTTGCAAGTGTAGAGAATATAATTTCTAGATATGTTGCCAAAGAAAGTATATCTTGCCAAAAATGTTACAAGAGGTGTACATAAATTATTTCAATATGCATTTTACATAAAGGCTTTCAGCCTGTAACAGCTTGCACTGAAGCAAATATAGATTCACACTATATCAAAGACTCTTCTCGTCTGAGCTGGCAGATGTAGACTGCACTTGGTAGCACACTTGTTTTCATTCTAAGTGTATAAAATAGAAAGCTAAAATGACCAAAGCCGTTTTCAGCAGACTGGAACATATTGATTGAAAATACTTTAATTTGGAATGTCTCTGTCAGACTAATGAATTAATGCAATAAAAATCATATTGGAAATACCTGCATGTGGAAGAGCATGCTGTATTAAATCAATGGAGAGGAAAATATGTGGATGCTAAACTGTAAATTTTCTGAATGGAAATTAGTTTGCCTGCAACATGCAATGCTTTGAGTATGAAATTCTTTCACTTGTGGTTATGTTTGCTCTTTTATTTATGCATTTCTTTGTTTTGATGTTATGGTTGGAAGTCTACTTGTTAAGATACTAGTAAAAATATGTCTTACTAAGAGTAAAATGTACTGACCTTTCATTTCATCACTCTAATTTCCCAGAAAAACTAAGGCATTGTAGCTATGACCATCTCTTCTTCTATTATTTAGAGTTTACAAATGATAAATAAAGATGCATCAGGGACAACTAAAATTAAATTAATATTTAAAGCAATTGTGCGGCCTATGCTCAAATAATATTGTTGTGGTTTCATATGGCTCTCACTATCTGAACCTCCTGTGGCCTTCTGTGACATGCAAGGTCTGCTAACTCTCATTTGTTGAGTCCATATTGGCCAGCTTGTTTGGGAAATGGGACAAGCTGCTTTAAAGTATCCTCCAACTCCTCAAAAGGCCTATGTAGCAAACATTTTCAGAGATACCTGCAAGAAGGGAGATTGGCTAACCAAGAGGTTCTCCGATTGTTCTCCTATGTGAAACATTGATGACCTACAGTGCACCTGCCAGTGGTCTGTGGAAACATGACTTGTCATATGGTGTTGGCTCTTTCTCCTTGTTTCCAGCTGCCACCCTTCATTAAAAGACAGCAAAAATATATACTTGGTATTTTTATTCCTTGTAAGAACTGCTGTAGTTGCCACAAGGGATATTATGAGTAGACTAATAGGAGGAGAGGCTTTATTAGGGATGGGGATTAGTGGTGGGGTTTGTCCATTAGAATTTCTTGATTGAGATGTCATCCTCACTTTAAGAAAAAGACTGAAGATGTCTGATTTAAACAATACTAATTATATACAATAATTGCTGAGTTTTATGGGGAGCTCTTTTAGGGTATGTTTACACTAGAGGTGAAACACTAAATATAGACCTGTAGCCAAGGTGGCTCAGATGGCAGGAGTGGTTAGCCATCTTGAGTACGATCCTGTCCAGAACCACAGGTACCTACTTGCAGTTGTTAGCCCCTCCCACCACTCATGCTGTCGCTGCTACACTTTCATCAGAGATCTCCTCAAGCTGGAAATTACAGTGAAGCTGGACTATGTAGCCATATCCTTAGAGAAATCTAAATGCACACGCTTGTTATTTCTAGTTTTCATGGAAGATGTGTGTCCATATCCCCTAGTCTGCTTTAAAAATCTCAACAATTGTGGTTTTAATTTTCCATTCCTCATAAAAACTGAGTCATCCCTCATAGATGTTTCTCCTCTAAAATACATGGCACACAGAGTACTAGTAGTGTACTAGAACAGATTTCCTCCAGTGTTCTGGGTTCCTAAAGCAAGCTGTAATGTTTGACTGCTTCACCCACCTGGCCCTTTAATTTACTTCTGCCCAGTTTTGCTCAGACTGGCCATGAAACCTCTCACATAAACAAAAGCTTGAAAATACCCTTCACAATAAAATGTTCCTTTCTCTCCAGGCATCTCTGCTTCAGTGCATGTTTCCCAATGCTCTTCTACAGTTTGGAGGCAAAGTCAAAACAATTCATCCTCATTGTCCCTGGCCTGGGAGAGGTCAGCAGGCTGTCCTCTTCCATCCAGTTTCTCTCCCTGGGAAGAGGCAAATTATACACTGCCCTTCTTCCCAGAATTCATGCTGGTTGGCTGAGAAAGAGGGAAGCCTTGCCTTGCATGAAAAAGCTCTTGTCCCAGGCTCTAAAGAGACACTGTTTTTTCCACACACTTGTTATCCTGGAACTACTTCCTCTATGTGTCTGCCTCTGTTATTACTTAAATCCATCAGTTACAGAACACCTGGTAGGGGTTGCATGGCACCCAAGAGTTCCTTCTCTGGCCTTAAAGGGACAATATATCCTGTTATACTGCCCTTGATAATTTTTTAATTCACTAAACAGACCTGTCAGTTTCCCCAGATCAACTCAAACACACGATGACAACATAAATATGACTGAAATTAATCAACCACACACACAGTCCACAGAATCTCATACCCAAACCCTACCCAACACCCATTTCCTCACAAGCCAGGAGAAAAGGTAGCTCACCTTAAAGGCTAACAAATGTGAGCTGTTAAGACATGGGGAAGAAATTAATTCCAAAGACCTTAATGGAGAAGTCCTGCTAGTCATATCCCCATAGTGATGTGGCTACAACTCAGGCAATTCTCTTGACTGCAGCTGTGGCAGTATGTCATGGGGAGAGAGATGTGCTACAAAAGTTTCACTGACACTTATTTGGGATGGGCTTTCTAATTCTTCTGCCACTCACCATATAGGAGTAATACTGCTATCCCAAGCGCATGCCACTAAAACTTTTAATCCACACTTTGCTATCATATATTCACTATACAGCACAGCAGACAAACAAGCACACATGTGGGGCCAGATGATCATGACTCTGGATGTGTGCTCACAAATGTGAGTAAAGGGCTGTATAAGAAGCTCTCACAATCTTCTGAACTTGCTACCTGTATCACAGGTGGAAGCAAGGGGGGAAGAACACCACTGCTCATCCTGCACAGGTATGCATAGGTGAATAGGGGTTGGATTTGCCCAGGCTCCACCTCCACAATGCTTAGAACAGCTCAGCTGAGCCATCATAAAGGGGGAGCTAAGCTATGCCAGGAAAAGGGCTAGCATAGCTTACTTTTCCCTAGAGCACAGGGGAAGAAGGGATTGATCTATGACCTTCAGTCACAATTCAGTATTTGTTCTGCTCTTAGTGGTGCTCTTTAATTTAAGGCATGTTGCAAAGTGCCAATCCAACCATTGTGAATAGTATACTCCTTGATTTGAAACCAAATATAAAGAGATAAAACCTGTGGTGAAAAAAGGAGAGAGAAATTAAAACATTAAACCATAAAAAATGGCCTGTGTATAAAGGCATCTGCAAGAGGAAGCTATAAATAAAGGAGAAGCAGCAGATTAAGTAAGTGACTTGCTTGCTCTTGTTTGTTTTGGGCCAGCAGCCAGTAAAGGGATGTAATGCCAGCTTGTGGTACTAGGCTGAGCAAGATAAGACAATGGGACAGGTGCAGTTGAGGAAGGACAGTAGGCTGGAATTACAGTACAGGGCTTCTTACCTAGCAAGTACTAGCAAGCGCCAGGTCATTAAGAAACAGGGTTTCCATACAGGTGAGTTGGACTAAATTGTCACTTCCATCATCTGCACCCATTTTAAACAGACTATATCTCCTCTTTAAAAGTTAATGCAAGATGCCTCTTGGCTCCTGTTTGAATTGTTGGCGGAGAACGTGGTGTCATGTTTCCCCTCCCGGCATATCAGTCTGGTCACGGTTAAAAAGAACAGAAGGGCCTGTTGGAAAGGATTTGCAGAGAAGCATATTGAAATATATATATTTGCCAAGATTTAAAGAGAGAAGTAATCAGAGGGAGAAAGTGAGCCAAAGGGAGTGTTCACTCAAGGTTGATTATAATAATAACTATACTTTGTACTTATGCACTGATTACATAGCAGCAATGTGTTTTAGGGGGTAAGATGACAACACTGTATTTCTATGGCAATGAAAGCTGTGATGATGGGAACTGCCAGGAGTTAGGACAGGCCCTACTGCCTACATTTATTAAGGAATCCTACATAAATTTTGAGGCCAGGCTTGTGTAGGGAAATCTATTTCTGTCATCTTGCTTCTTGATTTGGGACTATGTGCAGGGAATGGAATTTTTGTGGTTCAAACTCTTTCTGTCCTCATTCCTGGCCAGTTAATCCTGATATTCTGACATTAGCCAGAGATAGTTGATTAATGGGTACTGTGGGCATTCTACTTATGAAGCCCAGGCTCTTTTCTAGTCATTTATCCTTATCTTCCAATCAGTGATATGGGAGGAGGCAAATTTGGCATCTATGGTTCTTCTAGCTGAGAAGAACCATAGTCTTCCTAGTCCTCCAGTTTATGATCATAATCTGTTTATGATTAAAGCCCTCTCCTAATTCACAGACCTTTTGCTTGTCCTTATGGTATTTGGGGACAATCTGCCTCAGCCAGAATTCAAAGTGGATCAGGATGGGATGATAAGGCATACAGGTAGGTTGTCTTTCCATTGTCATTATACTCTTCTTGGATTGCTCTATTCTGTGTGTGGGCAGCAAAGTGAAAGTGGCTCTTCAGAGATCAGAAGTCTTGTCATTTTACAGTGTGGCTCACACACAGAATTGAGTACAATGGAGTAGAAGAGCAGGTGGAACAATGACGCAGATAAACAACAAAGGAGAGGGAAGGAGGGGAAACAACATAATGAGAAGTGGGGGAGGGAAAACACAATAGGGAAAAAATATGTGGTTTGGTTGGCATATTGTCAATGCTAAAATAGCCATTTTGACACACTTGTGAATAAAACAATATTTGAGATGGTGGGAAAATGTATGCAACAAATGACAAAAGAATTAGTGCAAAATTCTGGAGTTCAGACGGGGCGGAGGGTGGGGAGAGAGAGTAACTTTGTGAGCCAGAGATTAACTCCACACTCTGAAACATATTCCATAGCACAAAATGAGAATGTGATTGGGGGAAAAGCCCTTTACCCTCTACCATGCTGATAAATGGGAAAAGAAGGAATTCAACAACAATGGTATACCCAAACCCACCCCAGATATATTATTTTACGATTGCAGTATTTAGGCCTGCCCAGATTCAGTTTATTGGATATGGTCGCACATGACCTAACCCAAAGCACAGTGAAATCCCTGGAAAGGCTCCCATTGACTACAATAGACTTTGGATCACATCCATAGTGCAGGTACAAAAGCCATAGTAATGGAGAATGTTGCATGTTGTTATCATTATTACTATTTATTTCAATGACAATAATATCTAGATATAAAGGACACATTGTGCTAGGGGTTGTACAGACACATTAAGAAACCATATCTTTCTAGGGTCACATACCAGGTAATGGCAAAGCCAGGAACAGAATCCATGTCTCCTGAGTCCCAAATTCAAAGTCCTGTTCACTGGCGCATACTATATTAATGAGCAATTGGATGAACTGAGAATAAGGACCTGTGTGGCCTAAGACATAGTGTTCCACAGCAGGTGAACCTTTCTCTTGAATAGGTTGATCTTCCACAATGAGTTTATGAGCCCTGTGCCTAGGATAGGTTGCCTGGATTAAACCTATGAATAAAGTGCAACCCTAAATGCCATTACTACTTCAACAGTCATGCTCCAGTGTAATACACTGAGAATTTAAAACAAAGCAAAGGGGAAAAAAACATTTCAAGCAAAGGAAAGGATGTTATACAAATTATGAGGGTTAGGTCTCCTGGAAAAAAGAGGTTTTGATACTGAATCACCATGCTTAATGGGCAGTGTCTCAGTATAGTTCAAATATTTTGATGCTATGATGCCAGGCATGCAGACATTCCCATGCACATTATTTACCCATTTGATTCAGGAAAAACCCTAGAAAAAATTAATATCTTGTAGCCACAAACTAACATTTGTTTATTTTTGTGTCTCTCCAGTCCTACTCACCAGAGATGCACCTATCAGGGGCTGTGCAGCTTCCCTCCCCTCTACTGGCTTTGGCCACGGATCCACTTCCTCTTTATGCTACTCTTCACCATCCACTCCACTCTGCCCAGCCAGCAAAACCTCCACTTGTCTCTGTTTCTATTACTGGGTGCTCATCTTTGCCAGAGGATGGACAAACAACATGCAGCAGTTGTAGCACAATGACCAACATAGCAAAAATTGAACTTGCAGCATAATTTAGAGAGAAGCTCACAATACAAGCAATATGGGTACCTCATGGCAGCCACAGCATCCAAAGAGGAGTTCACAGAATTGATGCCAAGAATGTGGTTCTCTGACTCAACTGGGTGGATGGAACTTGGGAGACTGATGTTGGAGAAAAAAGTGCCTCCTGCAGAGGAGAATTGGGATTGCAATGATGCAGCGGTACGTTAGACTACTAGTACATGGGGAGGCATCAATTCCTGCTGTAGGATATGAAACTACTGTAAGTTCACAGAGGTGGTAGAAAATCTACTTAATTTAGCTACCAAGTAATTTTAATAGGGTTTTTTCAGATCCATGAATATAGTGCAAATTAGCTGACAACTAGAATGTCAAGTCCTCTAGTGTTTATAAACTTGAAGTTATGCTTCTCAATAAGTGTAAAGTCTTAATCAAGAGTGGCAGCTCTAATTGTAATTGTTTTTCCCCCCTCTCAAAATGTAGTTTACTACTGTGAATGATCCAAGCAATCTGCTTACTTGTTTGATTGAAGTTTTTGGACAAACAAAATAGCTTGAGTTTCAAGTATCTCATGATGGCATGTCAGTTACTTTCAATGGGAGATCATTTCTGGTATAAATATCATCAGTACACTTTCCTAAAATTGTCATTTGATATCATGCAAAGCCAGACTCAGGTGACAGTGAAAGAGCTTATGCTGAAGCCCCAGATTTAAATAGTGTGAATGGAGAGGAATCGGCGTGGAGGTGAACATTTAGAGATACTTCTCTTTTTAATTTTTGGGTTCTAGTTTAATTAAAATAAAATAAAAACCCCTAGCAATAACATTTTCAACTGCACTATTTTTTGCAATCTACAAGCAGTAAACTCCAGACACAAAACAGAAAAATACATACCAAAATGGGCATTTTAGTTTCCCTTAAGCTCAATTCTGACTGTGACGATCCCAATCTTTTCTTCATCCTGGAAGTAACCCACGACCAGATCGGTACCTAACTTTCCTTAATTTCTAAGTTAGGTGTTTAAATAGGATCTGGGTCCCAGTGCCCCTTTAAGGTGCTGAGACTAATCAGAGTACATTTCACTAAGTATTTGCTAATTACCTAATTATATCCTTACTCCTCTGCCAAGCAGTAGCAGATGTTAGGGCCTTGTTTCCTGCTGAGGAGAGATCAGAGACACAGAATCTTGGGCCTTGGCTACACTTGGGACTTCCCAGCGCTGCCACGGCAGTGCTGTGAAGCGCGAGTGTAGTTGCACCGCCAGCGCTGCGAGAGCTCTCTCGCAGCGCTGTATGTACTCCACCTCTCCGAGGAGAATAGCTTGCAGCACTGCGAGCGAGCGTGCAGCGCTGCAGGCTCTGATTACACTGGCTCTTTACAGCGCTGTACTTGCTGCGCTCGAGGGGGGGGGGGGCGTTTTCACACCCCTGAGCGCAGCAAGTTGCAGCGCTGTACAGCGCCAGTGTAGCCAAGGCCTTAGTCTACATTACAAAGTTTTGGCAGTATAACTATGTCGGCTAGAAATATTTTTAAAAAATCTCTAGCCAACATAGCTATGCTGGCAACACAGTGTAGATACAGCTATACCAGGGGTGGGGAACCTTTTCTCTAACAAGTGCCATTGACCCACATAAAAAAATCAGTCGGAAGCCACACACAGCCCTGTGGGGCTGTGCAGAGGCTCGGGGCTTCCCCCCCTGCAGCAGAGCGAGCAGGTACTCATGGGTCCAGCCCCGTGGCGGGGTGCATGGAGGCTCAGGGGTTCCCCTAGGCTCTGGGGTGGAGCCAGAAATGAGGGTCTTGGGGGGCGGGAGGCAGCTCTGGGCCTGGGCAGGGGTGTGGGGTGTGGGAGGAGGTGAGGGTGCGGGCTCTGGGGTATGTCTGTGGATGAGGGATTTGGGGTGCAGGAGGGGGATCCAGGCTGGGGCCAAGGGGTTTGAAGTGCAGGAGCAGGCTCAGGGCTGTGGCAGGGGGTTGGGGTGCAGGAGGAGGTGCGGGCTCTCTGGGAGAGCGTTAGGGTGCGGGGGGGGGGGGGCCCGGTTCCAACCTGGGGCAGGGGGTTGCAGTGCAAGAGGGGATTCGGGGTGTGGGCTGCGGATGGGGTGTGGCTGTGGAAGGCCTTGTCTCAGGACCATTACTTAGGATTGGAATGCAGCAGGAATGTGGGGTCTCTTAGTGGCCAATGTATCTGAGGCATCCTGCAGCACCTCACTAAAGGCTCTGTGTCAATTATTCTATTAGCAAAATGTCTGGTATAAATCCAATATTTGTTGACAAACATTATTCACATTATCAGTCATCTTCCCTGTATCCAAAAGGACATAATAAATGAATCCTAGGTGATGAAGTTGGACTATTAAGAAGTAAAGTAGTTGCTTATAAAATCAAGTCAAAGCTCTGTGAAGGCTTCTGAGAATGCTGTCCAGCTTTATGTGACTAACTGGAGAGATCTGTAGATAACACTGTATTAGTCACTGTGACCAATTAATTAGGCTTGGAGAGGGGAAGAGAGACAGAGGTTAGCCCTTTGCCAAAATCATAGAAATTAAATATGATGCTCCCGAAGTAGTGTGTGAGTGATCCCTAGATCTTAACAAAAGCAACAGAACCTTTCCAGGTAATCATATGACAATCTGTAGGGAAATGTCAAGTCTTTGAATGTATTGTTGATTGATTCACCCTCCAAATAAGCTTCCTTTTTAGAAGCTGGAAAAAAAAATTGAAAAGGCCCCCCATACCCTACAGTCGTAATGTGATGTATTGACTTAGTAAAATCATTACAATCTATAGTTTTTTTCCATAAGGCAACTTTTGTAGTGTTCTCCTTGACAGTGCTCCATATGCCTCTTATCAGAAAGTGCAACTTAATCTATATGCCCATCAACTCTTGTGCACTTAAAAGCAAATGTTCAGCTGGAGACTAATTGAAGCATGCAAGTGAAACAGAGCTTTGCATTTGGGCTTGATTATAGTTACACCTGTAGAGAGGGTTTTATCTCCATTTTGGGGGAAGACTAATAGGTGTATTGATCCATGTATGATTATGAATTTGAAATTAATCCAAATATAACCCCAAATACAAAACTTGATACAAATTGATGGGCATCCTTGCAGCCCCAAAGAAGCAATTTTTCTGCCCAACTAAGAAAATATAATTGTACTCACAGCCCATTGAGAAAAACATCTTGAGGGTTACTAGGGAAGTCTCAGAGTCCTACCTACTATTCAGGTATATCACTTCTTCCCAGTCCCAGTCGCTAATGGCTTCAAAACCAGAGACAACTTTTTAAAGTCTTCTGGATGCCTTTGTGTCTCCTCTACTATTATTCTTTCATCGTCTGGGTCTGTAACATCCATAGATATGCCCAATATACTGCCTGCTCAACAAAGATGTAATTATAACTCCCGTGAGTGAGCAGGGAAGGCTTCAGCAACAATCCATTGAGCACAACAATCCATCTAACACCACAACCTAGCAAATAAAATAATAATTTAAATGGAATACTTTGCACTTTTATAGCAGCTTCTGTGTTTCACCCTGCTTTATAAGTATTAATAAATTAAGACTTACAGGACTTCTGTGAGAGGTGGAAATAATCACAGTTTTATAAAAGATAAAACTGAGACACTCAGGACCTAATTTTGCAATGTGCTGGCTTCATCAGGAAGCTCTTCCAAAATCAGGCCCATAGAGACTCAGGTTCATATCTGAACCCAGCTACATGTATGTACAATATTGGACATGTATCAGAGGGGTAGTCGTGTTAGTCTGGATCTGTAAAAAGCGACAAAGTGTCCTGTGGCACCTTATAGACAAACAGAAGTATTGGAGCATAAGCTTTCGTGAGTGAATACCCACTTCGTCAGACACATGTGGTGGAATTTCCAGAGGCAGGTATAAATATGCAGGCAAGAATCAGTCTAGAGATAACGAGATTAGTTCAATCAAGGAGGATGAGGTTGAGGTGTGAACACCAAGGGAGGAGAAACTGCTAAATATTGGACATGTCCACTTTAGACTCACAAGTCTCTGATGTGGGTATGGAAGTCAGGATTACATGTTCACATATAGGATTTGAAGCCCAGATCCTCAAAGGTATGTAGTCACCTAAATTCTGTTTATTTCAATGGGAGTTAGGCACCTTCATATCTGTGAGGTTCTTGGCATGAGTGCCTAAACTGGGTACAAGCGAAAACATGCACTTAGGCATGCAAAGGAGTGAAATTGGTTTTAAGCGAGTTGTCCAAAGTCTCAGAGCAAGGCTGTGACTGGGCCAGGAACAGAACCCAGATTTCCTAGACCTGTTCTTTAAGCAGAAGACATTGCTTCCACTACTTTAATAGCACTGGACAATGTGGCCTTATGCTCTTTCAAGGTAGCTGCACACCTTGTTAGAGCACTAACTATGAATCTTTCCTTTCATACTTAGTCCTTAATTTCCACAAACTAACTGTCCCCTGTAGTTGCATCAATTTTGTGTGTTTGCCTTGTTGTATCACACAGAAATAAACTAATACTGAGAAGAAAACAAGATATTGCAAGTTATGAATCACAGACCACATGAAAGGGCTAAATAAATGAATTAATTGGGTGAATACACTTGGAATTTCATAAAGACACAAGAGGTAAATAAGTATAATTATGAAAGCATGGAAAAAGGAAAAAGTAGGATTTTCTCTATGAGTTACTAGCCACCTATGGGAAATAATTTATTCTAATAAAAAGAATTAGATAATTCCATTCATCTTTACTTTTAGTTTGGACAAACTTTTTGTGACTTTTCAGCCATTTGCTATCTACATGGCTCAGGCAACCAGATTTTTCTGTGGTAAGGAGTTTCTTGTTGTAGCAAAGCCCATCTTTTCCTTTCCAGGTTGAAAACTAAATTGATTCAGTCTTTTATTGGATAAAATTTGGCATAAGCTAGGTTCTTAACTGAGGAGAGACTTTAAAAAATGCATGATCAATATCAGTTCAATATTTTTTCCTAAGCTATTAAAATACATTAAAAATAGTAGTAAGTATCTGGATAGAAAAATGTTGGTGTCTTGATGGACAGTGAAATAGCTTTTGTGACAGTAGTGTAGTACAAGATTTGAAAAAAGCATAGTGTCCAACCTGGATTATCCCAAGGGTTGGATTAGTAGAAAGCTAATGGAAGGCAATGGCAAATATGGTAGAAGACACAAGGGATAATGAAGTTTTCAAAAGTCATACATGGGCCTTCTTCCTTCATCCTCTTTTCTGCCCTCTCAAAAAATAACACGCAGACTCTGAGGAACAGATCCTACTGCCTTTATCTCAACAAGACTCCCATTTAAATCGTTGGATGTTTTGTCTGCAGAGGGATTATAGGATTGGACCCTTATATGTGATTAACACCTTCAGCTTTCTATCCTGCAACACAGGAGCATTGTCCATGGTACTGCAATGCTACTGGCATACTCCTACATAACAGTACTGAATGTTCAGTTCTAAACTCTGCCCTGTAGCTCTTGCACATTACCATTAAAAAGGAGAATTCTTGGTAGCATTGGAATAGTATGAATAACACACCTAACAAGACAAGAATGATATGCATCCTCTAAGGAAACCTGCTCAATACTTTCACAAGGTGAGCCAGGGATCTTAAATTCATATCTTTGCTAGACACTAAAAATCATTGACTGAAGAGATGTAACTCAAACTTGCTTGGTGTGGTGCTCTGTCTCCCGCAAATGGCAACTAGAGCAGTGGTTCTCAAACTGTGGCCCATGGGCTGTCCAATCAGCACACAGCTGTGGTCCATGTGCTATGCTCATGGCCATACAGGTAGTATATATATTGTGTGGATGCAGCCCATATAATACATAGAGAGGTGACTATGTGGCCCACAATGGTAATAGGTTGAGAACTACTGTTCTAGAGCTTGAAGAGTCTGCTATAGACTTGGCTAATGGGCACATGGCTTTTAGCTCATGCAGTAGAAGCTCATACATTAAACTTCAGAGGTTCCAAGTTCAATCCTGCCTGCTAATGACTGGAGTCTGTCGGCATTACCAGAAACACTATATGTATGGCTTATTTCAACAATCTATAACCCACCAACAACCCCAGCCCTGCTTTCCTCCCTACGACTGGAGGAGTGTTGATGGGTCACTACACCTTGAATGGTCCAGTGAAATATGTTAACTGTGCTAAACTATCTGTTCCATTTTGTAGTTAGCTGTGACACTCTTGAGTAAGTTGACGTGAAGAAGAGCTCTGTGTCATCTTGAAAGCTTGTTTCTTTCACCAACAGAAGCTGGTTCAATAAAAGATTACCTCACCCACCTTGCCTCAGGACAAGACTGATGCAAATAGGAGGTACAAAACCACTCTACTAAATAGGAGTTCAGTTTTCCGCAATTGGATTTTAAATGGGTAAATTTCAAAACATGCTAAAATAAAATATTGGAAGAGGGGACTAAGCTTTGCAGGTTTTTCCTGCTCCCCTCAGACCAAAAGGTGCTTTAGGGAGAAATGAGACTGAAGAAAAAATATTTCTTGGTTTCGGAATATCTGTAGTGACTCATTGATGAGTATTGCTATAGCTACACAATAGCATTGCAGCAGATGATACAGACGTTACACTAATATTAGTCCTTTCAATCCATTATACAAACTGCTTGCATATCAGATTTTAAGGCAGATGAAACAATAAATATTGACCAAATACAGTTAAACTATTTCCTTAGCACTTTAATGGATCAAAATAACAATTTAAAATAATCAGTGCAAGCTTGCTGGTTTTTGTGACCTTTGTTGGATACTGTAGAGGAAGCCTCAAAATAATGTATACACATAAAGCCCCTTCAACCAAACTTCTCATTAAAACCTACCTCTCCAAGCAATCATTTTTCCCTTCTTTGCATTATTAATACTTCCACTGCCCTCCCTTTCCTGAGCAGTTGCACTGATTCTTGTTTTTAGTTTGTCTGATTGTGAGCTCTGTAGGGCAAGATATGTATCTTTTTCTATGGACCAGATTGTGGGTTTAAATCATTACTGTATTCTGAGGGTTTTGGTAGGGAAAATGTGGGAGTGAGGACAGAAAGACCACACAGCAGTACAAATCCCATAAAGAATTACAACTAACCTGGCCAAAATTCTTCCTGGGATGCTGGGGGTTCACATTATGCAACATGGTCTCCCTAGCATATCCCAACCAGTTCCACTGGCCAATCTTCGGAGGTGACAGGGCCATGGCCTATCCTCTCCCTGCCTCCTGGTATAGTGATTTGGCTCACCACAGAGATTGCATCTGTCCTTGTTTAAGGAAAGAGAGGTGGGGGAGAAATGAGGAAGGCTGCTTATGCTCTCTGTTCCCCCATGCACTTTTGTATAGGGTCAGCCATAATACACATGGCTTTTTGTGTATTACATGCTATGTAAACCTACAAAAAGGCCTGATCCAAAGCTCAATGAAATCAACAAAAATCTTTCCACTGACCCAGAAGGCTTTGTATCACTGCTTAGAGGATTAATAAAATACTGATAGTGAATAAAATATAAATGAAATTGAGAAACCCACCATTTAGATTTTGTTAAAAATCCCTATGTGATGATTTGGGGAATTTGTCTGTACAATTTATGAATTCTGCTTGATGCTATGAAGTGGCTATAAACTTGTTAAATCAGGGAAAGACTCAGAGCCACACAGGGAGTTTTGGGCAGGAGAAGGCACAAAATGGCTGGGGTTTTGTAGCAAGGAAAGGCCTGTTAAACTGTAGGACCACCCAATGTCAGAAAAAGCTAGTTGACCTAAGGAGAGGTTCTGTGTTTCTGAAGGGAGGTTGTGAGCTGCAGGGGAAGGATCCCAGACACCAGAGGGTGCTATCCAAGCACAGAAAACTTTCTAGAGTGATGAGGAACCCAACACAAGGATATGTGTATAGGTGCATTTATTATTTTATCTAGATGTGTGTATCTCTTGTGCTATTAAGTAAAGGTCAATGGTGTTTTAGAATACTGTGTAACATCCATGTGTGTCTATCGGCTTTCTCTATTGCATGCCTCTGAAGAAATGAATAGTGAATCCAGAGAGCTCACACACCTGGAGTTCTGGGAGAGTATATATTTAAGTGACATAGAAGTCTGAGGGGTCAGCCCATGTCCAAGGGGCTGCTCAGTGGGATTTTGGGGTCTTTGCCATCACAAGGGAGTGCTACACAGATCTGCAACCTGCAGTGTGCTTAGAGACCCCAAACCAGGGACAATGCCCGGAGTACCTGAACTTAGTTCAGACTCAAGGCTTAAAGTGTACAAGGAGTCAGCATTTGGATCTCCTCACAGCAGCATGATGAGTGACCTATAGGGGAAGCTCAACTAGATCTGTGACACCTATAAAGAAGAATGAGACAAACACAAGAGTAGAATCATAGAATCATAGAATATCAGTGTTGGAAGGGACCTCAGGAGGTCATCTAGTCCAATCCCCTGCTCAAAGCAGGACCAATTCCCAACTAAATCATCCCAGCCAGGGCTTTGTCAAACCTGACCTTAAAAACCCTCTAAGGAAGGAGATTCCACCACCTCCCTAGGTAACCCATTCCAGTGCTTCACCACCCTCCTAGTGAAAAAGTTTTTCCTAATATCCAATCTAAACTCCCCCCACTGCAACTTGAGACCATTACTCCTTGTTCTGTCATCAGGTACCACTGAGAACAGTCTAGATCCATCCTCTTTGGAACCCCCTTTCAGGTATTGAAAGCAGCTATCAAATCCCCCTTCATTCTTTTCTGCAGACTAAACAATCCCAGTTCCCTCAGCCTCTCCTCATAAGTCATGTGCTCCAGCCCCCTAATCATTTTTGTTGCCCTCCACTGGACTCTTTCCAATTTTTCCACATCCTTCTTGTAGTGTGGAGCATTTAATTTTGTGGAAGATGAGAAATGAATCCTGATATTAGACACTGATCAGTGTATTGTCAGGCTAAAGATGCATAGAATTAGAGCCCTGTGCGGATACAAATTTATATCCGTGGATGAGGATATCCACGGATATAAATTGGTATCTGCGGAACCACAAGTTCCTCTCCCAGGAACCGCAGCAGTGAAAGGAGCAAAACATGGGGCCGCCGCTCCCAGGAGCCAGGGCCCAATGCCAGGAGCTCCTCCGGCATAGCTGTACTTCCCCAGCCCAACCCCCAGTCCTGCCCCCATTCCTTCCATGCGTCTCATGTCTGGGGGCATATGGCCTGCTTGAACACAAGAGCACAACCAGGGACAGCTGCCGGTGAGCCTGCTGCCTGCCTGGTTTTGCTCCTTTCGCTGCTGCGGTTACCAGAAGAGCCCTGTGGTTTTGTCACGTGGATATCCATATCCGTGGCTATAAATTTGTATCTGCACAGGGCTCTACATACTATACCCTTGTAAGTCATCCAAATACTGGATGCCTTCAGTTCCTCTAGTGTTTATCCCTAAGTGCCATGAGTTTGCAATTCATTACTTTTAAAAATATTCTGTCATAAAATAAAATGGATAAGTATAAGGCTGGTTGGAGTTTATCAATTAAAACAATATACATAATATTAACAGAACTGTCTGAATGTTGAAAAGCTATGTGTACAAACATTCATTTGAATGATGAATGGCTGTTTGATTTGTCAGTTTTCATGCATCTCTTGTTATTTCTTCTTCATGAAAATTCATACACTTACTTATTTTTTGTTCACACAAATGTCTGGGGAATAGTTATTTTCTATACAAGTATTCATATTCACATGTGAACAAGACTGTTCTCACATGCAACTTTGTTGTTTGCAATTTGCTATTCATCTATTTAAAATTCTTCAGCCAGCCAATCAGAGAGCAGAAACAAGATCATATGACATACTAATCGCATACTCTGACTAATGAATAGCAAATAGCAGGGTGAGCAGCTTGTAAACAACCCACAGTTGGAAATTTATTTGCATAAACATTTATGTTTGATGATTAATTATGTTCAGCACATAGATTTGGTAAATATAAAGTCTTGTTCATGAATGGAAAAGAGCCAAGTTCACAGTGAATATTACTCACAGTGTAGAATTTGAGTAGCTGTAAATTATATCTTAAATAACTCACACAGTATTTCACAGGGTACTTTAGAAATTTATTTTGGTTGCCACAATACATATAACTATTCACCTACACAAAAAGAAAAAAGGTGTAAGCATAAACATTCTTCTTTGCCAGCCCTTTTTCCTATATAGCCCCTTAACACTTCTGGAACCTGAGACCAAAGATAGGGTAACATGGGAAGGATGACAATCTTATGAAGCTAAAGCCTGATACAAAACCCACTGAATTTAATGGAAAGACTGCCATTAATTTCACTGAGCATTGGATCACCCCCCAAAATATGTGTTTGCTGGGGGAGAAACAGAATCATAGCTAAAAGCAGTACTGTGGGGAAAGTACTTTAAGTGACTGGAGGATGTGAAAATCTAGTCTGCCTGAATATGTCTCTCTGAATAAGTAGAAGACAAGACTTACCCCTTAAACATGTTGTGGTGAGATGAATAGGATTTTACAGCATGTAAAGATATAGTATTAGGTGAATTAACATTATTTTTAAGAGTCTCTGCTGAAATTACGAACAAAAAATGAATGCTAAATTGCTCCGGAATCCCTATGCAATTGCATGCACATCACATAAAAATCAAATAAATCATCATGAATTATGTTAGCACTGTACAAGGAGCTGCAAAATCATTTTAAATAATAATTAATCTGCGTCTGCAAAAGGCTGCATTAGTCTTTTGTTAAACTGAGTAGTAAATTTATACTCCATTTGGCAAATGGCTGTTGCAAAGTAAGACTATTGCTCCTTTTCACAATCCCTGCATTAATGTAGCCTGACTCAGTTTGCATATAACACAAGTGTCAGTACAGTAAAAATCTTCTATTATCACTTTTCTTATTACGCCACCTTTGCATAGTGGAAATAATAAGGCACTTTCCTTACTCACATCATCTGTGCAGTTAATGAGAAATCATTACATCAGAATAATATAGTTTGAAAATTGAGGAAGGGCATTTTGATGAGCATGGCCCATAGGGCCACTTGAAAATCTCAGTCTGAATATCTTTGTTCTTTCACTGACAAGCCGAACCTCTTTTGAACTGATCCCATGAGTCTACTTTCACTCAGAAAATCCTATACTGTGGTAGGAGGCATCTGCTGTCGGTTCAGCTAACCATACTGGAAGTGCAAGAGACAGGCAGAGGTATCTTTTAAACTAGCCTCTTCTTTCTTCCTCCCTCCTGGAGGTTCATCACTTTCCTTCTTGTGATGCTGTTCTGTGTCTCTAAGCTGTTCTTTTTAGAATCCAGACCTACTGTAAATGGGTAGGCTTTTATTCTTTATGAAATGCCTATTTTCTGGGCTGCACATCTCTGAGGGACACCATGGTTGTTGTAAAATTTACACATAATAGCTGTACGGTTTGGAGGGAATTAGAGAGTTTCAGGTCATAGCTCAGAGTAAATTCATTAATTCCTTTTTTAACAGAAAGCACATAAAAATTAATAAATAGGGCCCAGTGAGCTTTGTTTTGTTATATATTGCCATAAACAATATTTTTGGTTAAGGATTGCTTGCAGCTTTACATTTTTAATCTGCACACAAAGAGAGAGAAGGGTGTCTCAAGGGAGAAACTGACCCTCAAATATATAAAACCCCACATAGTGTGTTATGAGCTATAATTAATGTGGTTCTAGAAAGAAGTGATCTTAACATCCCAGTCCTACAGTATTCAATCGTAGTCAACAATGCCCTTATTGTAACCAATGGGAAACACCAGTAAAAACTGCATATTCTTTCAAGAGTTAATGTATAATAATTAGGCACCAACTAATTTAAATACTGAAACTGAGCTTTTCAAAGCCATCTTGAGTGTGAGATATACAAATCCCATTCATTTAAGTTGGGGCTCTATATTTGGATTACTTAAGGAGCTTTGAGTATTTCTGCCCAAGGTTGTAACTAGTAGATAGCACAATATCATCTATTTATTTATCATTATTGTATAACATCAAACCTGCTAAAAAGAAATGGTGAGTTTAGGTCAGTTGATTTATACTATAAATCAACAAAAGTCCACCAAAAAAAAACTTAAATGGCTTACTTTTTCTTGAGAATTATGACTTTATTTTTTTCTAAAAGTCATCTGAAAAAAGAGAAAATAATTATCAAATATTATATATAAGCACAAGAAAAGGAGCTATAAAATATGATGTGGATTATATATAATAAGTACAACAAATGGAAATGTTATGTTATTGACATGTTTTGACATACCCTTTGACAGAGGGGAATAGGATTTTACTTCCCTATTGTTCACCTTCACGAGAAATCTATTGCCTCAGATTCTGCAATCACAGGCAATACATTGCAATCTTGTGCTTTGTATTTGTGAAGTTCATTGGAATATTTCTCAAGAACATTACTTTATGGCACTAAAGATCTATTTGAGAATATGGCCATTATGTTATAAGAGCTTTAGCCATAGACTTTGCTCTACAATAATATAATCAAACTGAAAAAAAAATGAGATACTCCATATTTTCTATTTATGTGGTATGACATCACTCTTGATAACTAGAAACAATAGCCAATGTACCACCAACTCACACAGGGGCATCAGCAGTGGGATCAAACTTGGGACCTCTAGAGCTAATAGCTGCATATCTCTTAGCCAAGGCTGTAGCAGGCTCAATGAGGTCTAGGGGCCTAGGTGCGTGCACTGCACCACTCAGAGAAAGCAGGGATTACACCAATATAATAGATTATCTCACATCTGAAGATGAACAAGTGATTCCTATTTATATTAATAAGTACTATAGGCACATAATGGTGTAAGCTGGCAGAATTTTCTGTTGATCTTCCATAGACAGGGTTTTCCACGCCTATGGAATGAGCACAGGATTCAGCTCACAGGAGACCCATGGAGTCTTTCAAGGTAGCATAGCTCTTTGCTGTGTTGCCAGGAGGATAAAGGGCTCAAAAGGCAGATATGCAAAGGGTGCTGTCCTCCAGGGAGCACAGCTTTATCTCCCTGGCAACATGGCTTCTGAAAGAGCCATGCTACCTTGAAAGACTCAAAATATGGAGCACTGACAGCCACAACAGGGATCACTGGTGCTAATATGGTTTTAAGTAACACTAACAACCAATTGGCTTTGAAACTGGAAATATGTGGGGCTTAAAAGGGGGTGTATAATGATGACCAGGTGCTCCCCAGCTTCCTGACATCAAAGCATTCCAATAGAAGGGCTTACATTGCATTATAGGGAGCATGCCATGGAGCCAGTAGTCTCTCTAGTCTTGGTTTCAGAGTAGCAGCTGTGTTAGTCTGTATCTGCAAAAAGTACAGGAGTACTTGTGGCACCTTAGAGACTAACAACTTTATTAGAGCATAAGCTTTCGTGGACTACAGCCCACTTCTTCGGATGCATATGCATGGTCTTGGTGATGATTGCCTGCATTTGGCTCCACTCTTCCTACAGGAGGAGAGGGAAGAATATCCCTAAGCACAAGGCTTTTAGCTTTCTGGGGTGGTTTTGCAGCAGCAGTTAATAAGCAGAACCCCAGCTTTGTGCTGACAGAAATCGATGATGCCAGTGCATAAACAAAGATGTTCTTGGCATGATACACTGCTAAATAAGTTGAAGCAGTTGTAAAAAAATAACCAAAGCCAGTCATGTTAATTTCAGCTTTCATTCCAGTCAGAAAAAATATCAGTGCTTGCCAAAAAGAAACATAAATGTTTGGAAAGAGTACCAATGATTTTCAGGCTTTTAAGAAGATACAGCAAACAATGAGGGAAAGTGACCACCATACCAAATTATTTTGACAGTGCCTTTTAACAAATGGTAATGTAATGGGGACTAACACTATAACTGTAAGGGACACTAACACTAATGGCAGTGGTAATCTTGCTGGATTTGTCTGAACAAATGGGTACATAATATTCACTCCTTCCTTGGAAGGGAGAGGGGAAGAAGAGTAGAAGTTGGAACTGAGTTTAACTAATGGTGACCAAAACGTTGATGAGGGAAATGTTCTTCTTGGGAGACATAATAAGCTGCTGTTCCAGGAGACAATTTATAGCCATCCCTGAGCATTCAGAGGTGGCGGATCAGGGCACAAGGAACCATACACATGCAAACAAAATACTTTTCCTGGGCAAGACACAATTTATATCCTTGCTCACAGTGAGTGCACAAACTTCTCAAATACTGGCCTGTCAGAGAGAATGGTACATAGCAAAGCTGGCCACATGCAAAGGAATATACACTGTGCCCTGTAAATTTTGTAGCCAAGACTGCTCTGGTCTATGTTCCTGCTGAATCCTGACAAGTAATGTGCCTCAGGCACAATGGCCAAAATTTTCAAAGGAGAGTGCCTATAAATCTTGATTTAGGCTCCTGAATAGAGTCATGATTTTTTAAGGCTATGAGCATTCACGTGTCCCATTGGTATGAGTGGGAGGTGCATGTGCTCAGAACCTTTGACAATTAGCCCTGTTATTTAGATGCCTA
Organism: Malaclemys terrapin pileata; assembly: GCF_027887155.1. Taxonomy (NCBI): domain Eukaryota; kingdom Metazoa; phylum Chordata; order Testudines; family Emydidae; genus Malaclemys; species Malaclemys terrapin. The sequence goes on along the minus strand of NC_071509.1, from coordinate 38,296,154 downwards.
AATGTGGGATTGTTGTCTTAGTTTAGGTATCCGTGTTTGAAAAATTGGTCAGTGCTTCCGGGCACTCCCACTGAAGCAGTGTGGTTTGCTCCATCCATTCTGTGGAACTGTTCTTCAAAACACATAACCTAGATTTCATTGGTCCAGAAAAGAGCCTCATGAGCCAATGTACACTGGCTGCATAGTGCTCTAAAACACCACTTAAACAGGCACTGTGATAAATGAAGTGTGGGGAGGGTAGCTCCCTTTGATGGACATCCAGCCAGCCAGTTAGCTGTAAAATCCCTCTTGGTATCTTTTCTTTACTTGCCTTACCTGTAAAGGGTTAAAAAGTCCCCCAGGTTTAAAAAAAAAAAAAAAAAGAATTGGGCACCTGACCAAAAGATCCAATGGGAAGGTTAGAACTTTTTAAAATAGGGAAAGAAACTTTTCCTTTGTCTGTTGTTCTCTGGCCTGCAAGGATACGAAACAGCAATGCTATAAGCAGAAATGCTGTATAAGGTTTGAACCAGGTCTGAAAAAGTATCTTCCGTACCTAAAAGAAATATTTTGGATAGGGAATGTTTAGTTTGATGCTATCAGGTTTATTTCTTATTTTGTCTCCTGGATCTCCTCTGTGCTAACCCTGGATGCTTTTGTTTGCTTGTAACCTTTAAGCTGAACTCCCAAAAAGCTATTTTGTGTGCTTAATTTTTGTAATTGTTTCTTTCAAGATCTAGCAAAAAGTCTAAGTTCTAGAGGTATTTTTTTCCTTTTGTTTTTAGTAAAATTTACTTTTTTTAAGAACAGGATTGGATTTTTGGTGTCCTAAGAGGTTTGTGCATATGTTTGATAGCTGGTAGCCACAGCTAGTTTCCTTTGTTTTCTTTCTCAGCTCTTTCCCAAGGGCAGGGGTGTGTGAAAGGGCTTGAGGGTACCCCACAGGGAGTAATTCCCAAGTGCTCCTTCCTGGGTTCAAAGGGGTATTTTTTGCATTTGGTTGGTGGCAGCATTTACCAAGCCAAGGTCAGAGAGAAGCTGTAACCTTGGGAGTTTAATACAAGCCTGGAGTGGCCAGTATTAATTTTTAGAATCCTTGTGGGCCCTCACCTTCTGCACTCAAAGTGACAGAGTGGGGATTCAGCCTTCACAGGCATGGACTGAAATAATAGAACAGTTAAGGACAGACGCATGGAAATTGAAAGAGGATTTTCTGAATAAAGATGTATTTGTTGGTTTATTTGCATGTTACAGCAGTTGCAGTCTTTGCCATTCAGTAATCATGATCAGCTGTGTTATTTTAAAGCTAGTTCATTTTCCAGATGTTATAAACTGCCTTCCAGAGTCCCGCCGGATTACTTAGCTCCACTTTTGTGGCCCAGCTTTCCAGATAGGACCTAATTTAACTGCTCCACTCCACAGCTAATCCCAAAATACTGGGATTCCTCCCTTTTTTAACCCTGCCTGCAGCAGCAGTGTAGTAGGGCAGGACTAATTACATAGGCTTGGCTAGCCTCCAGGCTCCTACTCTTTAAAGAGGAAAGCTACCCTGTTACACAAGACAAAAGAGCAAAACATGTATTTTCACTCTGTGTGCCTTTTGAGAATAAAGAAAAGGACAAAGAACAAATACAAGTCTCACTGAAAAAGCAGAGTGTTGTTCTCTCTGTTTTAACAGCCGCATTGAATTGACTCACATTATGCGCCAGCAGACAGAGGGGAAAATTAGATTGTTGAATATTCTATGTCGGCCTATGGCACATCTTGCACCATCACATACATTACTTTAATAAATTCCTCTAATCATCGTTATTATTTATTATTTGTATTCCAGTAGCATTCAGAGGTTCCCAGGTATAATTAGTGCCTATTTGTGCTGAGAGTTCTATAGACATAAAGTAAGAGAGATTCTCTTTCCCAAACAGTTTATTTATTAACCATTTAAATTAGAAAAAAATCCAAGAATACTAAGCTCTCAATTGTGATATCCAGTTGTTACTTTAATTAGTTTGTTACACTCAAAAATGTGTTTTCAATTGTTCTTACATCTCAGTCAGAATTATTCAGGATGGAACAAGTTTGTTCTCAAGCTCAGGAAATGAACTACACAAAAAATCAATGCCTTGCAATTCTTACTAATGTTACAATGGACTCTTGAACATTTCTTGCTTCTTTTTCAAAATTCAGCCTTTGCATTTCCAGATTGTTCCTTGCTGTCTTTGTAGTTTACTAATGGCACAATCCTGGTCCCCTTGGAGGCAATGGAAAAACTTCCTTTGATTTCTAAGGAAGTAGAATTGGATCCATATGCCACAGAAGGTACAATAGATGATACAGAATTTTCTTCTTTTGAATTATTTTTCCCCTGGTATCGGTTTAACAAACATTTTGCTGTATGCAACACCGATACTAAAACAAAAAGCAGGAAGAAAACTCCCATACATACAATGACACAATTATGGCAAACATATCAACTGATGCAGAAAATAAAATGTAACAATAATCTATTCACCACTTCAAAAAATCTTCCTAGCACTCAGTATTATTGGCGATATTACACCCAATATGTGCCTTTCAGTTCCTTAGAGGAACCTGGGGAAAAAAGAACATAATGTATATTAATTTAAATCTAATAGGCTGTCAAAAGAAAAGCAAAACTTTAGAAAAAATGCATTTTAAAATTCTTCAGGAAGTTGTTTGGGCTTTGAATTTTAGCTCTGAATGTTGTGACAATAGTTATCCTTGGTTCATATGATAGCTAGTTCCATAAACTTGAACTGGCTGGCTCCTGCAAAGTTTCTTTGTCCTGTGGTTAAATATTTCCCTGTATGGACAGTCATTTTCATTTTTCTAATGGATTTTAGTTGTCATGTCAGTTTGTGGTTTCTTATCTAGCTAGGAACAATTCCATACAAAGCTTGTGAAAATCAGGGAGACACTTAGAACCATAGGTGTACAAAGTGCTATAGAAGTGAATAAAAAGTCAAGATCCTTGTTCCTCCTTGTGAGATGCTTATAGTGATAAAGGATTGCCTCAAGGGACAGGCCAAAATTATTTCTTTTTTTAATTAAATCAGTGACAAAATGGAAGATTGCAACTTTTCTGTAGACAGTTAATTTGTTATAATACACAGACATTTGAGAGGAATCTGAACTGCAGACTTGCATTCAAGAGGAAAACAAAACAGCAGTCCAGGTTTATATATATTAACTGTCTGACAGAGCTTTATTTAGATTTGTATTTTTGCCTGTTTATGTTGTGATTGTGATCTTGAACCTGTGGAAAGGGGGATGTCAAACCAGTACAGAACATTCCTCACACTTACCTGGGAACTCATTGAAATTATTCCAGGTCACAAGTAGCCAGATCTCAGTGGATCTGCAGACTATTTGCTGGAATGGGGTGGGCAGATGTGCCACTCTGTGGCATAGTCTCCTCTGAAACAGTAGGTACAGTATTTCACTCCTTAACATTTAGGAGAAGGAATTGCTGTTTGTGCCATCCACTCCTCACAGAAGAGGAACTTTCAAACCATTGCATAGCGCCTACAGAAAATATGCTGCTGAGGAGAAAGGGTGGCAACCTATATACAAGTTTGGGACTTCCTTTCTCCATGGATCTATGGATCTCAAACCTTCTGCTTTCTTCTCTAATACCAAAGGTCACCCCCCGAATGAAGGATTTGGAGGCAACGTTGCTGGTAACCCTTGTACAGTTTCTTAAATCTTCTATCCTTTAACAAAAGTGATATTTCATAAATCCTGAAGTCTAAAATATGGTGGCATTATAGTGGAGTTCCATGCAGTTGGAGGATAAGAAACAGTTTAAGATGGGCAATGGACTGATCTCGACTTTTGTCCTTCTTCCAAAGATAGTTTCCCAGAGTGCAGGACTGTTTTTGCCTGTTGCCACCCCACCTGTCTGGACCTCTTCTTCCATCTAAACTCCAAGAATTGTCTTCTATAAATTGTTAATTTCATACCATTATTCCTATCTATGTCTCCTTAAATGATGATAAATAATCCCTCTCTTTTTATTCTCTATGTGTTACAAATATTTAAAATGTTTTGAGCCAGAAGTACAAGATAATGCAATAACTGTTGTTAACGTTAATAGAGCTGAAAGACTGTAGGGTGCTGAGGTGGGATTTTCAAAAGCACTCAAGCATTGGCCTCTGTTCCTATGCAAGTCAAGTAAGCCTTACTATTGTTTTCAGTGGAAGCAGAGCTACAACAACACTAAGACTTTTGAAACGTGTATGGTATCTATTTAATGATTATAAGGACAAGATGAGGACATCCATCAAGTCTTATTAGTTTAGTTTAACTTCTGTTTTAGCCTCCAATTTACCCTCCTTTTAAGAGTCATTGCAAGGCCCCCCTAATGCAGGAATTAAAAAACAAACAAACAAACAAAAAAAAAAACCCTTTTCTTCTGACTACACCTGTGAAAAATAAAATAATCAACAAAAACCTTGTGAGTTCATTCTGTGAGTTGCTGACTGCCCTCTGCTCCCATAAACATCAATGAGAGTTGTGGACACTCAGTATCATGGAAGACTGAGCCACAACTACCAACCACTGGAAGTATGAAAAACTGTCTACGAAAGGTTAGGAAGTTCACTCTGATATGCAGTATTTACTAAACCAACCAAACAAAAGCCCACCAGCCCTCCATATTGCATAGTCTTGCAGGCATACTCCTGCTCCACTTCATTACACAATGGTGACAAGTGACAATTCTTTGGTGGTTCAGACACCTTATAATATACCTTTTATTATTTTTGATATCTCACTGAAACAATGCTGAGTAATTTGTTGTATTGTTATTCACTTAATTTCCCAGAAGTGAATCACTTAGTATTCATATATGTACAGCCACAACATTTTTTGATAGTAGTTCAATTCAATTATTTGGAAGCCAACTAAAAAAAAACATCAAATGTTCCAAAATGAGCAGAAGTTTAGTGACTGTTCTTGAAACAGGCAAGGAGCAGTAGGTGGCTGTTACTGGCAGATTTCTAATAACACTGGTCTACAATTTTTGAGAAGTCGTCTGCTTCAGAGATAAAATGTGCTATTTATTATGTATTTTGAGGTGCTGAATTCAAATATGACAATTAAAACAACTGATTGACTGCTGTTTCTAAGATATTTAAGCTTTTACATTTTATGTCTATGTATATTGTGTAGATAGTAGAGTTTTAATCATAAATTGTAAATCTAGGTCTTTTCATGTGTTTATGGTTGCTTTACATTGTAATATTTCACCTGTCCTGTTTATTTAACACTTTAAAAATCAGCAAAAGGGTTATATAAATAAAATTTATTATGAAACAAAAGGCAAAAAACTATTATGTACATAGTTTAGTCCTATTCAGTGTCTACTCGGCGCTTCTTGGCTTGTCTCTTGTATTCATTAAATGGAGCATCTCTTGTCACTGTCCAGCAATAGTCTGCAAGCATTGATGGGCTCCATTTGCCCTGATAGCGTTTCTCCATTGTTGCAATGTCGCCGTGCTCGTTGCTCACTGCTCCGCAGTTCGGTGGAAAAAAATCTAGATGAGAGTGCAAAAAATGTATCTTTAGTGACATGTTGCAACCAAGGCTTTTGTATGCCTTGAGGAGGTTTTCCACCAACAACTTGTAGTTGTCTGCCTTGTTGTTTCCAAGAAAATTTATTGCCACTAACTGGAAGGCTTTCCATGCCATCTTTTCCTTGCCACGCAGTGCATGGTCAAATGCATCATCTTGAAGAAGTTCACGAATCTGAGGACCAACAAAGACACCTTCCTTTATCTTAGCTTCACTTAACCTTGGAAATTTTCCACGGAGGTACTTGAAAGCTGCTTGTGTTTTGTCAATGGCCTTGACAAAGTTCTTCATCAGACCCAGCTTGCTGTGTAAGGGTGGTAACAAAATCTTCCTTGATTCAACAAGTGGTGGATGCTGAACACTTTTCCTCCCAGGCTCCAATGACTGTTGGAGTGGCCAATCTTTCTTGATGTAGTGGGAATCCCTTGCATGACTATCCCATTGGCAGAGAAAACAGCAGTACTCTGTGTATCCAGTCTGTAGACCAAGCAAGAGAGCAACAACCTTCAAATTGCCACAAAGCTGCCACTGATGTTGGTCATAGTTTATGCACCTCAAAAGTTGTTTCATGTTGTCATAGGTTTCCTTCATATGGACTACATGACCAACTGGAATTGATGGCAAAACATTGCCATTATGCAGTAAAACAGCTTTAAGTCTCGTCTTCGATGAATCAATGAACAGTTTCCACTCATCTGGATCGTGAACGATGTTGAGGGCTGCCATCACACCATCGATGTTGTTGCAGGCTACAAGATCACCTTCCATGCAGAAGAATGGGACAAGATCCTTTTGACGGTCACGGAACATGGAAACCCTAACATCACCTGGCAGGAGATTCCACTGCTGTAGTCTGGAGCCCAACAGCTCTGCCTTACTCTTGGGTAGTTCCAAATCCCTGACAAGGTCATTCAGTTCACCTTGTGTTATGAGGTGTGGTTCAGAGGAGGAGGATGGGAGAAAATGTGGGTCCTGTGACATTGATGGTTCAGGACCAGAAGTTTCATCCTCTTCCTCGTCTGATTCAAGTGAGAATGATTCTGGTGCATCAGGAACCGGCAGTCCTTCTCTGTGGGGTACTGGGCGTATAGCTGATGGAATGTTTGGATAATGCACAGTCCACTTTTTCTTCTTTGACACACCTTTCCCAACTGGAGGCACCATGCAGAAGTAACAATTGCTGGTATGATCTGTTGGCTCTCTCCAAATCATTGGCACTGCAAAAGGCATAGATTTCCTTTTCCTGTTCAACCACTGCCGAAGATTTGTTGCACAAGTGTTGCAGCATATGTGTGGGGCCCACCTCTTGTCCTGATCTCCAATTTTGCAGCCAAAATAAAGGTGATAGGCTTTCTTAACCATAGTGGTTATACTGTGCTTTTGTGATGCAAAAGTCACTTCACCACAAACATAGCAGAAATTATCTGCACTGTTCACACAAGTATGAGGCATCTCTGCTCACTTTGGCTAAACAGAAATGTGTCCCTTTGCAAAATCAAACACTGACAAATAAGAGAGCACGACACTGTATGATTTCTAGAGCTGATATAGGGCAATTTGTTCAGCAGAGTGATGTAAGCTTCGTTCATCCATGACTTCTAGGAATCACATGACACAATTCAAATCATGTATGACGCAATACCAGCTTCAGATTGCATCATTCATTGTTTTGCCTAAAAAGCAAGTACTGTCCAAACCCAGTCATAGATTTATTCATAGATCCAGTCAAAGATGTATTTTAGTCATTTCTGGTTTAAATTGAGATCCCTTCCCTTTATAACTCACTTATCCTCCGCTATTTCCAAGTCAAGGGTCATATATACTGACTCAATAGCATATCTTGAAAACTAGAGCCAATCAACAATGTTAAGCATCATTTTCGTTCTCAGTGCCCCAGAATTAGAAAAGTTTGACTACATTTATTTCAGAAACATTTTGGCTGTAGAGCAGTGTAATGAGTCACAAATGATTTTAAGCTAAGCACCATTCCAAATTACAAGCTTATTTTCTGAAGAGATTATAGCGATGGAAAACATCCATAGGTCAACTTAGTCCACTAGCAGTGAAGGATTGTTCTCAACCCTGGTTCTAGTTGAAAATGTATCCAAGGATGGGATGGCCTTACCTCATGCACTGAGTTATTTTCACAGTATTTTCTTGCATTTTATTCAGCCAAACCTATTAATTTAAATGAGCATTTATTATTATTTCTATTGCACTATTGACTACAGGCCCCTATTACAGTGGCACTCCCATTGCGCTGGGTTCTGTAGATACACATAATAAGAGACAGTCACTGCCCCACAGATCATAAATGAAAAAGGTCAAGGGTGAAGAACAGAAGTATTTTCATCTCTAGTTTTAGATATGGGGAACCGAAACAAGCAAAATTAAGTGACTTGTCCAAGGTGTCACAAACCAGGATTTGGCGGTCAGGCCTAATAGTCATAATAGGGGCAATCAGGTTAGGAACAGCCCTGAAGGTTAGAGCTGGAGTCAGGAACAAAGCAGTGCTGGAGCAGACAGGGTTGAGTCAGGTGCAAGGCTAGCACAGGAGAGACTAAAGCTGCAGATATGTGCATTGAGCAGCCGGATATCACTTGTTGCCGTTCGGTTTAAAAGAAGGTTTGCTGACTTTCTTAGGTGGAGAGATCAATCAGATGTCTTGTTGTGGGCTCAGTGGTGCTCAGAGGTTCCCCCGAGACTAAGCATGCACAGCTACAAGTTCTTATTCCTGACACAAGATCACAGGGACCATCTCTGGTAGAAGTAGCAATTCAACTGAAATCTCCTGGGTCCAGTAATCTAACCAAAGAGCACCCTTTCCTTTCTAATACCACTATCCTCCATTCTAGTTATTAAGATGGTGATTCAATTCAATATCTTTTTTTCTTTTTTTAATTGTGTTTCATACTATGCATAATTTACACATTCTATAGAGCTTTTTTCATCTAATGTTAGGTTGCTAACTCCATTGCGGTCTTTTGGCTTGCTTGTTAAAACTATTAATTCATCCATACACTCATAGAATCATAGAACTGGAAGGGACCTCGAGAGTCTAGTCCCCTGAATTCCTGACAGGTGTTTGTCTAACCTCAAATTCCACAACCTCACCAGCCAATTTATTCCAGTGCTTAATCCCCCTGACAGGAAGTTTTTCCTAATGTCCAAGCTAAACCTCCCATGCTGCAATTTAAGCCCATTGCTTCTTGTCCTATCTTCAGAGGTTAAGAAAAATATATTTTCTTCCTCCTCCTTGTAATGACCTTTTACATACTTGAAAACTGTCTTCTCTTTTCCAGACTAAACAAACCCATTTTTTTTAAAGTTTCCCTCATAGGTCATTTTTTATAGTCCTTTAATAATTTTTGATGCTCTTCTCTGGACTCTCTCCAATTTGTCCACATCTTTCCTGAAATGTGGCATCCAGAACTGGACACAATACTCCAGTTGAGACCTACTCAGAGTGGATTAGAGCAGAACTACTTCTCGTGTCTTGCTTCCAACACTCCTGCTAATGTATCCCAGAATGATGTCCACTTTTTTTGCAACAGCATTACACTGTTGACTCATATTTAGCTTGTGGTCCACTATGTTCTCCAGAACTCCTTCCTAGACAATAATTTCCCATTTTGTATGTCTGCAACTGATTGTTCCTTCCTAAATGGAATACTTTACTTCAGACCATTTCTCCAGTTTGTCCAGATCATTTTGAATTTTATTCCTATTCTCCAAAGCACTTGCAACCCCTCCCAGCTTGGTTTTGTCCCCAAACTTTATATGTGTACTCTGTATGCCATTATCTAAATCATTGATGAAGATATTGAACAGAACCAGACCCAGAACTGATACCTGTGGGACCCCACTCGTTATGCCCTTCCAGCATGTGAACCACAGATAACTTTTTGGGAACAGTTTTCCAACCAGATTTGCACCCACCTTATAGTAGTTCCATCTAGGTTTCATTTCCCTTGTTTGTTTATGAAAAGGTCATGCAAGACAGTATCAAAAGCTTTCCTAAAGTCAAGATATACCACATCTACCTCTTCCCCCCTATCCACAAGGCTTGTTATCCTGTCAAAGAAAGCTATCAGGTTGGTTTGACACAATCTGCTTTGATAAATCCATGCTGACTGTTAATAATCATCTTCTAGATGTTTTCAATTGATTGCTTAATTATTTGCTCCATTATCTTTCTGGATACAGAAATTAAGCTGACTGGTCTGTAATATCCTGGATTTTCCTTATTTCCCCTTTTATAGATTGGCACTATATTTGCTCTTTTCCAGTTTTCCGGAATCTCTTCCATGACTTCTCAAAGATAATTGTTAATGGCTCAGATATCTCCTCAGTCAGCTCCTTGAGTATTCTAGGATGTAATTCATCAGCCCCTGGTGACTTGAAGACATCTAATTTGTCCAAGTAATTTTTAACTTGTTCTTTCCCTATTTTAGTGTCTTCTGTTCCTGCCTCATTTTCATTGGCATTTACTACATTAGACATCCATCACCAACTTCCTTGGTGAAAACTGAAACAAAGAAGTCATTAAGCATCTCTGACATCTCCACATTTTCTGTTATTATTTTTCTCCCCTCATTGAATAGCAGGCCTACCCTGTCCTTGGTCTTCCTCTTGATTCTAACATATTTGCAGAATGTTTTCTTGTTACCCTTTATGTCTCTGGTTAGTTTGATCTCGTTTTGTGCCATGGACTTTCTAATTTTGTCACTACATACTTGTGTTATTTGTTTATATTCATCCTTTGTAATTTGACCTAGTTTCCACTTTTTGTGGGACTTGTTTTTGATTTTAGATCATTGAAGATCTCCTAATTAAGCCAGAGTGGTCTCTTGCCATACTTCCGATCTTTCCTATGCAGTCGTATAGTTTCCTCTTGTGCCCTTAATAATGTCTCTTTGAAAAACTGCCAACTGTCTTCAATTGTTTGTTCCCCTTAGACTTACTTCCCATGGGATCTTACCTACCAAATCCCTGAGTTTGCTAAAGTCTGCCTTCTTGAAATCCAATGTCTTTATTTTGCTGTTCTCCCTCCTACCATTCCTTAGAATCGTGAACTTTTCATTTCATGATCACTTTCACCAAAGCTGCTTTCCACTTTCAAATTCTCATAGAGTCATAGACTTTAAGGTCAGAAGGGACCAATATGATCATCTAGTCTGACCTCCTGCACAACACAAGCCACAGAATCTCACCCACCCACTCCTGCAATAAACCCCTAAACTATGTCTGAGCCATTGAAGTCTTCAAATCATGGTTTAAAAACTTCAAGGTGCAGAGAATCCTCCAGCAAGTGACCCATGCCCCATGCTGCAGAGGAAGGCGAAAAACCCCCAGGGCCTCTGCCAATTTGCCCTGGAGGAAAATTCCTTCCTGGCCCCAAATATGGTGATCAGTTAAACCCTGAGCATGTGGGCAAGACTCACCAGTGAGACACCCAGGAAATAATTCTCTGTAGTAACTCAGATCCCACCCCATCTAACATCCCATCACAGGCATATTTACCGCTAGTAGTCAAAGACCAATTAATTGCAAAAATTAGGCTATCCCATCATACCATCCCCTCCATAAACTTAACAAGTCTTGAAGCCAGATATGTCTTTTGCCCCCACCACTCCCCTTGGAAGGCTGTTCCAGAACTTCACTCCTCTGATGGTTAGAAACCTTTATCTAATTTCAAGTCTAAACTTCCTGATGGCCAGTTTATATCCATTTGTTCTTGTGTCCACATTGGTACCGAGCTTAAATAATTCCTTTCCCTTCCTGGTATTTATCCCTCTGATATATTTATAGAGAGCAATCATATCTCCCCTCAGCCTTCTTTTGATTAGGCTAAACAAGTCGAGCTCTTTGAGTCTCCTTTCATAAGACAGGTTTTCCATTCCTCGGATCATCGTAGTAGCCCTTCTCTGTACCTGTTCCAGTTGAATTCATCCTTCTTAAACATGGAAGACCAGAACTGCACACAGTATTCCAGATGAGGTCTCACCAGTGCCTTGTATAACAGTACTAAAACCTCCTTATCTTTACTGGAAATACCTCGCCTAATGCATCCCAGGACCTCATTAGCTTTTTTCATGGCCATATCACATTGGCAGTTCATAGTCATCCTGTGATCAACCAATACTCTGAGGTCCTTCTCCTCCTCTGTTACTGCTAACCGATGAGTCCCCAGCTTATAAAAAAATTCTTATTAATCCCTAAGTGCATGACCTTGCACTTTTCACTATTAAATTTCATCCTATTACTATTACTCCAGTTAACAAGGTCATCCAGATCTTCCTGTATATCCCGGTCCTTCTCTGTATTGGCAATACCTCCCAGCTTTGTGTCATCCACAAACTTTATTAGCACACTCCCACTTTTTGTGCCAAGGTTAGTAATAAGAAGATTAAATAAGATTGGTCCCAAAACTGATCCCTGAGGAACTTGACTAGTAACCTCCCTCCAGCCTGACTGTTCACCTTTCAGTATGACCCGTTGTAGTCTCCCCTTTAACCAGTTCCTTATCCACCTTTCAATTTTCATATTGATCCCCATTTTTTCCAGTTTAACTAATAATTCCCCATGTGGAACCATATCAATGCCTTACTGAAATCGAGGTGAATTAGATCCACTGTGTTTCCTTTATTTAAAAAATCTGTTACCTTTTCAAAGAAGGTAACCAGTTCCTCCCTATTTGTCAAAATCAAAACTAGAACAGCTTCTCATGCCCATATTTGGGAGCCACTTTGCATCAGAAGATATCGGGGGAAGTGTTGAATGTCAATTCTGATATTATAAAAGATGCCATTACCATTAGGCACTAATGTCTGAATTCTTCATAAAACAAAAGACTATACAACTGGTAATCAAGTCAGATTTGTTAATGCTGCATGCTCTGATAATGTGGACATATTATACACTTGAGTAGGGTAGGAAGAGGTCAATGGCCTGGTCTGGAGATAGGCACTAAAGGGACTCACTTGTCAAAACCTACTGCTAGTATCAAGCCAGGTGGGAAGGCCATCCAGATGGATTTAATAAAAGGGAGGGAGCAGACTTTAGAGGGGACTGTCCTGACAAAGGAACTGGGGCCTGAGGCAAAGAAAACCTAGTGGCTGAGCTGAACAACCAAGCTTGGGAAGAAGGCTTGGACTAGATTTTATGTTATCGTATTGTTTATTAGTAAAGCCAGACAACCGAAGCAAGATCAGTTTTGACCCTACCATAGGACATGTGGATTGAGTCTTAAATCAGATGGGAAAGTCACATGCTCATAGTACTGTAATGGCAGCCAAAGTCAGCTCACTCCAAACTGAAATTGTCTTCAATCACTAACAAATGTGTGGTTCAATTCTAGGATTTAATCCCAATGGGGGGGGGGGAAAGTCTAACCGAAAGTTATGTAGAGGTTGTATAGTGAGTGTTTAAATCACTTCTTATTTTCCATTTCTGTTCTGTTGTGGGGTTTTTTATATGGCTGCTACATTTTTATTATGTATGCTGAGGAATGAAGAAGTGGATTCTCCAGCTACTGAAGTCTTCATCTCAAGACTGGATGCATTTCTGGATGATGTTTTAGTCAAATGCAAGTTACTAGGCTCAATGCAGGAGTAACTAGGTAATATTATATGACCTGTGTTATACAGAAACCCAAACTAGATGATCTGAAGTCCCTTCTGGTCTTAAAAATCTATGAATCTATGTGAATGATTGTCCATCTTCAGTTGAGAAAGAGGCACCACTCCCTAATTTGCTTCTCCAGTTTTAAATCAGATTAGAGGAATAATTATTTATACTTACTAAGTGTTTTGTGATGGTCTTCATTTGATCATTCATTGCTCTTTGTCAGTGTGCAGAGAAAATTTCTCCTCATTAGGAGGCTATAACAAGGTTTCACAGATCATCAATCCAGTGTTGAGCAGAAAATTCTATGAGGCTAATGTGGAGCTTTTCCATTAGTTTCACCAGAAGTTAAGATCTCATTTAATAAAATGTAAGTTTCTAGCTCTTATGGTTGTGAAGAACACCTTCCAAATGTGAATAAATATTAATACAAGGCAGATTCCTTGGGACAGATCCTCAACCTATATCAACTGACTTTCCTGAGCCAAAGGATTGAAATGATAAATTAAAGTACGACTGATTCTTGACATTGCAGACTGATTCTTGGAACAGTACAGAGGTGGACAGTCTAACGCCCAAATGCTAGCTCCAGAGTGCAACCTGAGCAACAGGACTGAATGCAGGGCAGTTCTTCTGGGGTTGGAAAAGCAATTTTCTCCCTCCTTCATACACAATCAATTCACAACAGCAGAGCTGCCCCATGGCTGCTACTCTAGTGTCAGGGAAGGAATACCTTCATCTCTGCTTGTGCCATCCATTACACTGGGAAGAAAAGCTGGTGGATGGCTATGCTCTCATATTCCTGCTGTACAGCATCATGAAGGGACTCACTATGGAGATAGGATCTGTGCTTAGTGCATAGACATCCTAAATCCTGTGCAGTGGAACTACTCATTCTACTCTGAGTGGGCCCTCCATGGTTGAAGAAATAGCAGGATTTGCTATCAGTTGTGAGGGCTGGAAATAAAAGCTTAGATTCTGGTCAAGGAGTGGAGTAGATACTGAAGGTAATTGCACACCTTTTAACTGTGTTTGTGCAGCACCTAGTACAATAGGTCCCTCAGCAGGATTAGGAGCCTTTGAGTATTACTGTGTTATGAAGGTTTGCTACTAATACTACTCCAGTAGAACCTCAGAGTTATGAACACCTTGGGGTTGGAGGTTGTTCATAATTTCTGATAGTTTTGTAACCGAACAAAACACTATGGTTGTTCTTTCAAAAGCTTACAACTGAGCATTGAATTAACACAGCTTTGAAACTTTACTATGCAGAAGAAAAATGCTGCTTTTAACCATCTTAATTTAAATGAAACAAGCACAGGATGTTTCCTTACATTGTCAATTCTTTTTTTAAACTTTCCCTTATTTTTGTTTTAGCTGTTTACGTTTAACACTGTATTGTATTTGCTTTTTATTTTTTTTCTCCTCTCTTCTGCTGGACCCCTTGGTAGTGGTGTATATGAAATTGTGTATCTATGCTTAGGGTTAGAGCTGGGGGAAATATTTTTCCGCAAACAAGAATTTTGTCTCCAAAACTGCATTTTTTTTTTTAGGGAACTGAAACTATTCATGAATTTGGGTTGAATTTGGGGAATAGTTTCTGCCAAAAAATTAAAATTCAGAATTTCTTTTTTATATTTTTGAAATAAACCATTTTGTTTTGTTTGACTTGAATGGTTTTTTTGTTTTTTGGTTTTTAATTTTGAAGAGAAAAGCTGAAAGAAAATCAGTTTCAACTAGAATTTTTTTAAGTTTCTCTATTCAGTCACTTAATCAAAAATTCTTCACTCAGCTCTGTGGGGGACATAATATGTAGCATTCCTCAATGTTCATTTACCTTCCCATGTTGTTCATGTGTATATGAAGATTCCTAGGGGGGAAAAAAAAATTGTAAATAGAGGTAGAGTTGAGTAAAATTTTCACAACAAAATGTTATTTAATCCAAATCGGCTTGGTTTTGAGCTCCTGAAATATTCATGAAGTGTGAATTCTCTTTGAAGTAGCTGGTGGGAGGACTTTGTACACAAGTGTGGTGTGTCCAGAGCTCCAGGACAGTACTGAAGCAAGAACAGCACAGCTAACATCAGATATTGTTTCCTGACACCTCTGGTGTGTCTGTCAGCAGAAGACACTTCTGTATTAACAGCTCAAGAGGGATTGATGGTCAGCATTAACCATCACAAATAGCTGTGCTTTATCCAAGCTGCCCTCTGTCTACTGCTTAATTGGAGTGGGAGTTTAATGCTGCAGGTGCAGTCATGACTGACAGGCAGCTTTGCCTGTTCAAAGGGAACACAAAGAGCCTCACCTGATCCCTCTAGGGTGCTTCATGAATGACAGTAATAATGGGAAATAATCAAGGAGAAGAAGTAAGACAAAGGCCATTTTAGAGAGTTGATCTTCCTCTCCTCACCTCTTTGAGGGTTCTGAGAAATTCTAAACTAAAGAACATAATATCCATCAGGAATGTCAATAGTGAGATAACTACGACCACACTCTGTACAACTGTCTTAAACCCTGCTAACAAGCCCCTGCAGAACTAAACTCCCCAATGTGTCTGAAACATACAAAAACACACTCTATAGTCCAATCTGCGTTAAGGACCAGACAAAAGGGCATTTCTTCTCTCAAAAGTCTGTCAATATATCTCTGGTTTGGAAAAAAATGTTAAAACTAAAGATATATTGTTTATTACAACTCTTTAGGAGTTGTAATAAACAACAAGATAATGTCATTTATTTTAAACCACATAGGGTATCTCTGCACAGAGGCTGGGAAGTAGACATACATACAAACACTAGCTCTGCTCAAGCTGGCACACTAAAAATCTGCTAGAGTGGCACAGGTGGCAGCTTGGGCTAACCACCTGAGTACAATACCACCCAACCCCCTAGGTATGTACTTGGACAGCTAGGTAGACATACCCACAGTGATGGAAGAATATCCACAAAGTCTTGTGCTTCTGTTCATTTCTCCTTCCTCTGGGTGACTTCAATATCCTTCCACTGGCCTGGATATTTTTTTTTCTTTTTCCTCTTAGCTAGGTTGCTGGGGAAAGATTCTGTTTTCATGTCCTTGCCTGTGGAGGAAAGGTTTAGCCAGCTGTTAGACATGTAATTATGGAAGCTACCCTCATCCCCCTCATTCATTATCACTTTTCCCTGGCCTCACTCCTCTCCTAACATGTTCATAATAGCAACATAGCCAGCTCTGGCATGCAGGTAAGCCACAGCTAGGGATAAAAGGTCCTCATCTCCCCCACCTCTGACAGCAGCCCTTTTGTATACCAATGTGTATATATTGTTATTCATGGGGGTATAAGAATAGATACCAAGTTACTTGATAGGAAGGTTGGTCTTATGGCCAGGCATTGGCCTCAGCCTGGAGAGACAAAGGTTCAGTTCTTAACTATATCAGACTTCTTATGTGACCTTGGACAAATCATTTGCTTTCTGTGGCTCGGTTTCTTATTTATTGAATAGGAATAATAGAACTTGCCTTCTTCACAGAGGTGTTATGAGAAAAGTAAAGATTGTGAGGTGCTCAGATAATGCAGTAATGAGAGCCATAAATAGACTAGGATAGGAATGCACCTCATATAAATAGCCTAGGATAGGAATGGCTTGCAAATGAGATTATAACATGCTATGGCTATGGCAATGACTATGCTAATGACTGCGTTAAGCCTCTGAATGGACCATGTGTAAACTCAATGTTTCTAGAAATCTTAGCAGACTCAGAGTGAGCAAAGTGTTTGTGCAGTAACTAAAAGAGCTGAACCTTCTCTCCTGACGCCTGCCCTGAGTGCTTAAACATTATAGCTGAGTTTATGTATTTCTTCACAATATCCCTGCCTTGTAAGTTAGTTTTTATACTTATGTTAATCATACAAATCATCTAAACAGTTTTCTGCTAATGAAAGCTATTTATCCATCCACTGGAATCTATCTAATGCCATATGTCTACATCTATATGGCAAATAAGCTATTAGGTTTAACTATATTCATAGGATATTCTTAGTAAAAATGGTGCTCTCCTTTCACTTTTATAGCTCCTCCCCTACTGTTAGCAGTTCCACAAGAGGCCTATGAAATAATATCACTAAGGAATAATTGGCACTATATATCTATATATATTTAAAAAATAGAATAAGGATATTATAAAAGGAACAATCCTAAAATAAAGTTATTCCTGAGTGCACAAAGGCAGCTGCTGTATTGGCACTAGCAATCAATTACTGTACTATAAGGCATTCATTCCTCTAGAAGACTCTATTATTTTGAAACATAATGCAAAGTCACAGCAGGCGTCATACTGGTGGGCTGTGCATATTGTATCTAAGCCAGACTACAGAGCGTATTAGACAAATCAAACTCTGTGTGTATTCTTCAACAAAGTCAACAATCTCTATATATCACTTCTAACCATTTTACCGGATCTCATTGTCAGGAACATGACATTCATTACCAGGAACTAAACCCTTCATTAAACAGTTTGACAAAGTCTTTAAAGCAATACACTAGTATAAACAGAAGAAGTGGAATTAACTTCCAATGGTGAGCTTTTAAAAGGAATTTATATATATACACATTGTGTAATATATATATATATATAATATGCTATGGCTTTATTGTCATATATGTGTGCCACTTGGTGTAGTATTTTATTCATATACATAGCCATGTACATAGAAACATTAATTTAAATCAGTGACTGTACACACTTGCTTTTACTATACTACAGAAATTCACTAATCTGAATTTAATTAATCTGTTCTCGTTATAATTCACAAAAAATGTTAATCTCTCCCCATCTCTCAGCAGAGATGTTCAGATGTTGTGAGTTCAGATGTTGTGAGTTCTCATATTAGGAACATTTCCTTATTTTTACAAAATATACTATGGCACATCTACAAGTGTTCTATGAAGTATTAGCACAGGTAATTGAAACTAAATTATCATTGATAAAATAAACGATGAACAAAGTGCATTTTGTAACATCTGCCTGATTTTGTGTGTACATATACTCCCTAATTTACAAATTTAGACTCTGATCCTGCAATGGCTGTCTAAAGTGAAACATGTGCATAACTTTCAATATTGGGGATTTAAATAATTCGCAATGGGTTTCACAGTCATTGGTTCAAATTAATAAGCATACAAATAAAAACTACACAAAGTGGCACACATGTATGACAATAAAGTCATTAACTACACGATCATTTCTCAAATAATACAATATCATATCATACAAGATGGATATATAAATTGCTGAGATATGTGATACATTGTATTTTTCAGGGTACAGTAGTGCCTCACCTATGTTCTGCTCACAAATCTGTCTCTGATAAAAACAACCCATTTTCTCCCAAAATTATGCTGACGTGGTGTTGAGGCACCATTAGCCCCTCATCAGGATTAGTGGAATGATATCATGTAAGAACCGCTACAGCTAGAACTTTCCAATGAGACTAAAAGAAGTTGCTTGAAGGTTCCAATATATCAGTCTTAAAATTGCCACATTATTATAAACAGAAAAACCATTCTACAGAGTTGTAAAGGTTTCTAAAATGTCATAGTTATGATTTTCCTTTCCCTCTTGTTTTTATTTAGCTGGAAGGTGGTAGTCAGATCTGAGAGGCAGAGGGATTTGAAAAATAATATCAATAAAATTGTTAAAGCTCTTTACATCGTTACTAATATTTGTCTCGGAAAAATATGTGATGCATACAGAATACATAATGATGTGATATGGTTTAAAGGATTTAGTGGCATTCATTTGGGATGACCTACATAATTTTGTCATGATTTCACTACTTGTGAGTAATTCAGTCTTCCTAAACTCATGGCAATAAAACTTTGATAGCATAATACTCCATTACATCTCAATTAGTAAGATATATGGGCTTCATTCTGGGCTGCTTGTGTAAAGTGAGCACTGCAGCTGCAGTTCCACAGGTAATTCTGGTGCAACCGGCTATATTGTTCCATTCTGAATGT
Source organism: Malaclemys terrapin pileata (assembly GCF_027887155.1). NCBI lineage: Eukaryota > Metazoa > Chordata > Testudines > Emydidae > Malaclemys > Malaclemys terrapin. The sequence continues at coordinate 38,276,955 of NC_071509.1, read as the reverse complement.
CTAGAAGGTTTTATACCAGAAATGCACAAATGCAGACAGGAGCATCTTTGGCTAACAATAGGCTACACCCTTATTCCCAGGTTTATTCTCTGGGCTCAACAGATGAATGATACAGTGTAAAATTTCTTTCAAATGAAATAGCTGAAAACAGAATAAGCCAATTTAAAAATGAGAATGTGTGTGTGTGTGTGTGTGCATAGCTATATAATATCAAACTGTCATTCATTTAACATTTTTTCATCCTCTTCCTTATAGCATCTAACCATTTGGCATGTCTGCAAAAAATCCCTTTCTCTCTTCTGCCCAGCGATGTCATGCATGCTTAAATAAATTAACTCTAAGTATTAAAAGAGATCATTTTATTGTAGATTAAAGAAAAATGTTAGATTTAATTTATAATTTGTCTTCCCAGACCAGTAATGTCTATCCAGAGCCAAATGCCTGTAGCTTGCTTTAGTTTTCATTCTACGGTAAGCCATTCACATTCTTCCAAATTCATTTTCAGAATCTAAGTAGGTCAACCATATCCAAGACATACTGAAGACTGTCACCTAAATGCTTTGGAAATTAAATGGGACAACCCTGTGAGTCTGACACAAAAGACACATTTTTGGAAAGTGGGAGTTGCTTCCTTATGAGAATTTCTTTGCCGTGTTTAAGGTTAGTGAATGTATTTATGATTTCTACGGCTTTCAGCATCCTTTTGCTCAGACAATGTTCCCAGGTGTTCTTAAAGGTCTTTCTTATGCCCTGTCTCTTCTTACACTATTGAATTTGGTGAATTTATCTAGTTTAAAGTTCATGTATTATGTATCTATCTTTCTGAGTGGTAACAATGTTGAGAAGTTTTAAGAAAAGAGGAAATAGAATAATGTATTGTTTTCAGTATGACACCTCTGGGATGCAAACAGTTAAGTTAAAGTCAGGGGTTCTCAAACTGGGGGGTCAGGACCCCTTAGGGGCTCATGAGGTTTTGCATGGGGGTGTCAGCCTCCACCCCAAACCCCACTTTGCCTCCAGCATTTATAATGGTGTTTAATATATTAAAAAGTGTTTTTAATTTATAAGGGGGATTGCACTCAGAGGCATGCTGTGTGAAAGGGGTCACCAGAACAAAAGTTTGAGAACCACTGGTTTAAGTTGTGTTATACTCTTCAATGTCCTCTCCCTTACCTATTTATTGCATTAGTTAAAATATTTTTCATAATAAAAAGATAATGTGGGGGGAAAGCTGTTTTCAGAAGTTTATAGCTCTTACCTAAAATTCCCCCTTTGCCAAATCTGGCCAAGATCTCACAGTTCAGGATCAGAGCTCTGAGTTATAAAATGTAGAAGTTAGTTAGGGCATAAGCCAGCAACTGTGTTCTACCTTCTCAGCATACCTGTTCATCAGAAGCTTCAGTCTTTCAGAAAAGCCACCCCAACCATATCTATATTAAGGCATAGGGACAGATCCTCAGCAAACATATCTTCATCTCTTCATTGACTTCAGTGGACTGATTGTAAATTTACAATGGCTGAACATGTAGCTCCAATAATCTAGCATGTATAATATATATTCATCTTTTTACTGTAGCAGACATAGAAATATATTTCTGTGTGTGTATGTGTGTATGTCTAAATCTGTAATATTAAAAAGATTAATAATCAATATTAAAAATATAAAGAAAAGCTATTGTATTTACAGAAAAAGTCATAGTTATACATTTTTTATAGTAAAAGTAATATTTATATAATGCTATATACAAGGAAGTGTATAGTTGCTGGAGAAAACATAACTTTAAATATCCTGCCTTTTTAACCATAGTGTTGCATTAACATCAAGTATTTATTGTTGTTTTTACTTTTCTTTCTATTTTAAGTTGTGCAATGAATATGTAAAAAGATTATTGACGCCTCTACTACACACTTCTGATGTCCAAACTTTGTTCACAGGAGTTGTCAGCAATGAATTTTGACAGGAACACTTTGTGCAGAATTTAGAAATAATGAATGTAGATTCTGAACCAAACTTTTTTCAGGTTGGAATCCATTGGGGTTTGGCACAATGCCATTTCTGTGAGGAATAACACCACCAAATCCAGGGAGATTATCATCTCTCACCAGACCTCTCCAGGGGAGAGCAGGGAAAAGCTCCTCATCATGGACAACCTGAAAGAAAAGGAGGAGAGATTGACTTGACAAAAGAGACACGCACTTGCGCAAAACCAACAAGCTGAAGAGCTGAGATGGTCTTTCCATCACTTCTCTATATATTTCTTCAACACTTGCACTATTATTGTGCCTAATTCTGCAGTTTTTATATGTCAGTTCTGGCTTTCTGCATGCTCATGGCTGTGTATAATTTTATAATGTTGGTGCTGGCTTTGTGTATGTCCCATGCTCTGTGTATTTTTTTTTAATGTTGATGCTAACTATACAATACTTAATTGAACTTTAAGTAGCTTAAGATATTTAAATGAACTTTAAAATACTCTCAGATCCCGAGTGACTCTGTTTAGCAACAAAAATTGGAATATTATCCAAAACCTATAGAATCAGAGTTCCAAAAAACTCTTGGCCAGATTCTAATGCCCTGACTCACACTGAGTAGTAACTTTGTCAACAGGTGAGTCTACTGAAGTTAACATGAGTTAAAGTGGAAGAAATTGGCCATCTGGTGTTATTTACAATCCCAAAATAGCTCCCTGTTTTTGTAATAGGCTGAACTATGGGTATTTAAAAATCTGGATCCAGAGCACAACCATGTGCCTGCAATCAGAAAATGTACAGACTGTTTCACTCTAGGGCCTGCTGCAGTGCTAATCTTTCCAAAAGACACACAGAGAGGGAAAGGAGGCATTTTGGCCCAGATCTCAAAAGTATTGAGGACCCTATGTCCTAGTGGGGGCTAGGCACTTCAATATCTTTGAGGATCTGTGTTTCAGATACTCTGGTGATGAAGGTGATATAAGAATCTATCTAGAATGGAATAAGCATGGCCCTATGATCTGCTCTCTGCACAGATGCCCACAGCTGCCCTTCAGTGGAACAACCCATATTGCACCTTTTCAAAAGGAATAGTTGTGCCCAGACTCCCTCCATCCTCCCAGAGAAAGTGTGCTTGCCTCTAGCACAATGCTTATGGGACAGGCCACTGAAGTAGTCGGTCTGCCCAGCCCCATCCCTGAGAGCCGAGGGTAAGAATCACAATTAAGCCCACAATAAGCAGAAATTCTAATCACTAATTTCATAAAATGCCAAAAACCTGTGAACAGAACTCACTTATGGGCTTCAAATGTATTCAGACATAGCAAACTCCATTTAATAGTCTAGATTGCTTTAAAAGACCCGCAACAATGATTAAATGTTAAAACAACTTCTTTCCAGGGAGTTTGTCATGGTTTAAAATATTAGTGTTCTGTATTATGAAATAACTTGAGAAAATTATGGGACGGGTTAAAGCCCTCAGTGATTTATATAATAAACTGCTAATAGATTAATTATTCATTCTATTGTGTTAATGGATTTTGTTATTGGATAATGGTGCCCTAATTGTGAATGGAATAATAATAATAAAAAAAAAAACCCACAGCTTACTGGCAGGCATAAGAGAGGGAAATCACAAACAGCATAGCGGTCTGAGTGCTGCTGTTTGAGATAATTATGCACCTCAGGTCAAGCAATCAGTTTTGAACTTAAGGGCTGCTTATCTATTTTTTTTTTCTTTTGTAAGGGAAGTTTTATCAGGGGTTGTTTATACATGGATTTTGATTCTGGTTATGCCTTTCAGAATGTTTGGGTATGAAAATGTGTGTATGAGAAAGAGAGACTCTATTTCATGCTACAGTGTTTGTGCAGTTATTTGGTTGCTGGCAGTGGCAGAGGGAGAAAAAGAATGATTTTGGCAGAATAGTGATCAACATGGGAATCTAATACTATACTGATCTTCTAATTTTCAGGAGATAGTCTGGGGTGGAGAGAGTTTAGATTTATTTTTTATATCTGTAATTTGTCCTAATCTTTGTTCTGTACTTTTTGTCTTTGTTCTAAAATAAATGTGAACAGAGAGAGAAAATACAAGACTCAATTCCAGGACTATTAGAAAAATCATACAGATATTTTACAAGCTCTGTATTGAGTTTTCAACATAAATTCTACATTAGATGTGGATATTTCTTTTTCTAAAATAGTTAGACAAAATACAGTATTGTATAAGGACATAGTGGGATTAGTTGGTCTCTTCCTTTTCTAATTTATTTAATTTTTTAAAAAAATTAGAAAAACACTCTAATGTTTTGCAAATCCTGCGTTCAATATATTCTTTCACTTTACTTAAATAGAACATATTTCAATTGTCCTGAAAACAAGACATATTCTATATCAGACATACGGGTATTTCAGAAATCAGTGCTATTTTACATTCCTTCTCTCTTCTTTTGCAGAATATCTTGCATGGGGAACAGTGAAATCTGTACATTGCTTCCAACAAGGAGTATAACTACCCCAAGTGATGAGGAAACAGACCATCTAATGGAATCTGAAATGTATGTGCATGGGATTTTATATATATACATTTGCAGATAAAAACTATATTACATTGTACATCAGCTTGACTGACTATACACTAGTAATTTAGGGGTAAAAATACTATGGGGCTCTTGAAATTGTTCCCAAAACAAGTAAATTAATGAAACTCTATGGCCCATATTTATACAAGAGGTTAGATTAGATGATGGCTTCAAAATCTATACATTTATGAAAAGTATCACAAAGCTAGGTAACTCAGAATTAAAGATAAACTTGAAAAAGAAATTCCGATATGTTAAGGTATGGAAGTACATGGTTAATTCACTCAAACTATCCTATCTTTGTCCACTAGTGATGTTATGCAATAACAATGACATTATAGTGCATACTGAAGTTTGCAATTCCAGGTTAGTTTAAACTGATTTTTTTTTTCTGCCAAACACTATCCACCTGTGATATCAAAATATTACTCACAGTAGACTGCAAATCTGTGATCTTCCTTCTCCTTTCTCACATAATCTGGTATCAGTGAAATAGTTAATGAAGATGTTGTCATTTATATTGCCATCACCTGGCATCTGAAAGAACACTCTGAGATTAATGGGGAAGTTGTCTGAATTGTTGATGTAGTCTCTGCGCAGCATTCCACTGTTTACCCCTGTTTCAGGTTCTCAAGATTTAGTCTGAAGTCATAAAGGCATAGAGATTTACTGTAAAAATAAAAAAGAAAAGTTTGGATTCTGGTGAAAAAATAGCCACCTTAAAATAAAATAAATAAAAGAATAGTCTTGAGACCCAGATCCTCAAAGGCATTGAGATGCCTAGCTCCCATGGATTTCCCTTTGAGGATATGGGCCTGAGTGACCAACCCAGGGTGACCTAGCCCAATTTGAGCCCTGCCTATCACCATCTACAGAAGGTCAGTTCAAAATGCTTTAACCATCTACACCTGACTGTAAAATTACCTCTTAGCCATCTGTACATACTTTACTACACAGAATGAGAAGAGAGATTTTTGGCAGATGTATTAAAGCTTCTCAGTTAGGGGAAAAAATATTTTCTGTTTGAATATTTCATAGTATCTTGCTTTTCATTTTCAAAACATAATTGAGTTCCATGAGGGATTTGGAACACCTTCACAGTATAATAAAAATCACTAATGAGTACACTAGACAGGAATGTTATTTATTGAAATACCTGCTTCCTGCTGATCTGCTGGAATGACCAAACTCTTGTTTGCAATATGTCTGCCCATGTGGGACTTCAGTGTAAAAAAAAAATAATAATAATAGGAAGAATTATTTTTATTATTATTATTTCAGATATGAAAGTGTAAATACAATACCACAGTACAAAAGACTTCAACATCTATGAAAGAACTGAGTAAAATCTCATTGGTTCCTGCAAGTAAGGATATTTATTTTTTAAATAATGTTAGTGAGAAATGGTTGCAGTGTTTGCTGTGATTAGATTTAACTTTGAATAATTCAATATCCATTGAAAATCAATGGGAATTGGGCACTTTTAACAGGGTGGCTTGCCCATGGGCTGAAGAGCCTGAGGCTAAACCAACCCTGATTATGAGATGAGCCTCCCCTGATGCTTTAAGATAAAAGGTAGCAGGAAGCTGCAGAGCTGTGACTGGTGGAGGGGGAAAAAAGAGTAAGGAAATAAGACCAGAGCGGAAACTGGTGGCTTCAGGTAGAGCTTATGATTTTAGATGATGTTAGATTATTTTTTTGGTTAAGGACTGACTGTGTATTTAGTAGAAGTCACAGTGCTATTCAAGAACAGGAACCCAGCCTTCCATGATGCCTGAGCTCGAAAGGTAGAGAAATATGCCCCTCTGGCTGAAACCTTGAGAGCTAAGGGTTACCAGGTCCAGACACACGCACTGATAGTCAGAGCCTTAGGCACATGAGACCCCAATAACAAGTGAGTGCTAAGAGAATGCGGAATCGGTCAACATTACGCTCGGCTGGTGCGGCAACTCATGATGTCGGACACCATCAGGTGATCGAGGGACATCTACATAGAACACATCACTGGACATCAGCAATGCCAGGAGGGATGAGCTGGAGTGCTGATGAGAAGCGCAGTCAGGAAAGTAACAAATATTTTCCTCATGGACTGTATTTTCTAAGTGGACAACCAACCTAATTCTCATTTACTGAGGGACAATCTCCACTCAATATTTTGCTTTCCACAACCAAATCCCTGTACAACTTTTCATGAGTATTCGGATTCTAATATCTAAACTGTAGAGTTAAATCTATTCACCTAAATTTGGGCTATTGCTGATTATGTACTCTATGTATAATATGACTTTTAAAAAACTAACTTTGTATTTGTGGATAATCTAGCACTATACCCAGATGTGCAGACACTCTTTTTCCAACCTATGTATTATATTTTTTTAACATTAGTTTTAACAACATTTTAACATTTAAATCAACCCCAAAATGGATGCTATAAACCACAACAAAGACTCTCTGCAGTGCCTAAAGGACCCGTAGGAGGGGGGCTACTATAGGCAGGGCACTGCAGAGGCACCCCAGACTGCATGGGGTTGCTTAAGTGGCCACTGCTAGAGCCCCTGGATCCCTCATTCTCCTTTGAGAATTCCAGCTTTTAACCTTTAGTCAGCAAAACAGTTAAGCTTGTGCTTAGCTAAATCAAAGCCTTGTTGCTTGTGAAAGTGATTTGCTAGCACTAGATCCTTACAGGCATAATGTATGCAAGTGCTGCATACTGATGTTTTTTGTGTGGTTATGCCAATTTTCCTCACTAGTGACTGGGAAAATCTATTTTATTCCAGTCTGGCCTTTTCCAAGTAAAAACTACCAGAGATGATGAAATACATGGTGATTCTGTAATATCAAGTATACACTGGGTAGTAGATTAAATGAATCAAGCTTTGGGCTAATACAGGAAGCTAATGTATGAACCCACTGTACTACCTAGCAACTATCTTGCAGCATTTTTTTTTTTTGAAATTACAGTACATGGTTACTTAGTGAGCCATTAGCATAACTCAAGCCTGAGAGGGTTTCAGTTTAAATCTGTGTTTTACTTCTTCTAGTTCAGGTGTCGTATAAACTACATCAACATAGTTGTTAGAATATAAGGATATTTAATGATAATATTACTTTGTACTAATTAGAAGATCTCTGCTAACTTGGTGCAAATACAAAGTATCTAGATTTTTTTTGATATTACACTCTCTGACCCTGTTGAAATCTAACTGCTACTATCTAATGAAATACTTCCATTATTGTGAGATTTTTCTCTTTGCTGTGAAAACACTGCTTGCCTTTTAAGAATTGTGCTGCCTCAGAATATCAGTTGTGCTGAAATACTTCATGCTGTAATGAGTTCATTGTGAACTATAATAAATAAGAATGCATCCCACAAAGGCAACTGGAGGATGGGGCGGGGAGGGGGGGCGGGAGGAGAAAGTATGATCCAAAGATCAAGAGACCTGTAAATTGTCAGCAGATTGATGATACTCTATCCCCTGCTTAGAAACAATCTTGCCAAGAGCTGAACAATGAGAGGATAAACTTTGAGTGTTGTGGTTTAATATAGTTATAAATGTAAACCATTTTACAGACATAATGTCTACTTGATGTAATGATCTATTAATTAAACACATAGATAATAGTTATTCAACACTCAGCCATGAGCTTTGTGTGTCATCATTCATGGTCAAATACTATTCTACTTATTTTTGTAGTCTTTATACAAACAGCATTTTCATTCTGTTAAGCCCCCAAAGTTAACAGACAAGCATTTTTAGAAACAATTTAATTTATTATTTATCCAGCAAGTAACCCCTATTTTATAAGTATAGGGAGATCAGACTGAAGAATTGTCCCTCTGATTCTATAATAGTCTGTTTTCAAGATTTTCATGCTACAGTGCTTCCTTCTCTCCTTAATTACTGCTCCTTGTTGCTAAAAAAACAAGTTACAAATTGAGGCAAAATTGCAAAACAAGTTTATTCTTAAATCTTAAGTGTTTAAAATATTCACTGGGGATTATAAAACACTAAATATGAAATACATAGTCCCATTATGCAGTGAACCACTGCTAGCAAGAGAGAACACAATTCCTCTGGTTTGAATTGTTTTCACTCATGTGGCCCTGTAAGCAGGAAGAAAAACACTCTATATAAACAAAGACAACTATGCAAACATTTTATTAACCAAAACAATTGAAAAGTCATTTAGAACATAAGAATGGCCGTACTGTATCAGAACAATGGTCCATCTAGCCCAGTATCCTGTTTTCTGACAGTGGCTGCTGCCAGATGCTTCAGAGGGAATGAATAGAACAGGGCAATTTTTGAGTGATCCACCCCTGTTTTCCAGTCCCAGCCTCTGGCAGGGAGAGGCTTAGGGGCACTATACAAACAGACAAATATTTCCCTAAGAGTCATGTATAGCAGTATTTTTGGCAGCTTTTATAAAATCAGGGCCACTATTGCTATTGACTGAAGCCTGAGAAGCTTGAAATTTGCCCAATCAGGAGCAGGAGTGGGATTAAGGGAAAGGTTGTAGCTTGGCAGCTCATCAAAAAAGCAGCAAGAGTAATACAAAACACCAGCCTGACAGCAGCAAAATTATAACTCAGTTTTGTACAGTGCCTTCCATATTTACACTGTTTCTAAGAATATAGATTCCTCTGGCATAATAGCTCTATGGGCACATAGAGCACTTATGTATCAGTCAACATCATATACTCAGCCTTGTTCATATTAGAAATTGATTTTCACTTATCAGGATACTGAAGGTTTCCCCTTCCCTCTTTAACTACTACCAGAGAACTAGTAACCATCAAACCATCGTATCTTTAGCACTATAGCATTCCCATCACGTTCTGCAATGCAATGCCATTCTGTAATTTCAAATACTAAGGCTTTATGATTCTAATTTCCCTTACACTGGTATATTTTTTTCCAAATGTAACTCTACTGATTTCACAGAAGTTACTTTGGTTTACATTGATTTTCATGGAGAATCAGACCAGGAGTATGGGATTTTAACCCACAAAATTTTGGCTGGGAAGAAAAATGTGAATACATGAGGCATCTGTATATGCATTTCCACTGTATTAGCTTTCTTTCTCAGAACTCTAGTTAGCTCATCGGATTGTTCAGTTATTGCTGTCCATTTCATAATTCAGCAATACGATACAATAGGCAATGCATTTCTAGGTGATTATAGCATGCCTCAGGTGAAGTTATAAGGCAGAAGTCTGAGAGAAAAGTGACTATAACCATTCAAAAATGCAGTAATGATGTTAAAATATACTGCCTGGAATGTCTTAGTGCAATCATTATGAAAATAATGAAAACAGGCTTGCACATTTACTTGGGATTATTGGATTTGGTATGATATGCCTGGCAGCCAATTATAAAGATCCTATTGCATCCCCGTGGAGTTTTAAAACAATTTCATATTTAGTAACCATTCTTCTTGTTTATACTTTATTTTAGATAGTGCTGGTCTGATAAGCCTCTTTCCTGAAGCACAGTCTTTCCCATTAGGGACGTTTCTCGCTCTTCCAGCTGAATTCACATTTGGTTAACACTTAATTTGTGCAGCTACTGGCTATACCTTAGACATAAGAATTCAAGGTCCTAGAAAGCTTTATAGTTAGATGCCTAATAGTTCTTGATACTTCTGGCCTGCAGGTAGCTTTTGCATTCTTTCTATTTTGCTCAGTTTTGGTGTATATTGCTGTGAAGAAGACTTCTCCAGGACTAGAGAAGAAAGAAGGGAAAAATCATCTGTACTCACAAACAGTTCTGTGACAGAACATCTAGACACCTTTAGTCTACAATTCATAGCTCATGAAAGAAGGAAAAATAAATAAAAATGCTGCTCGGGGGAATTTAACAAGAGGCCTGACCTAAATGGGGTGCACAACCAGCCATAGTGGTTTGTAAAAGTTTATATCAGAGCTAGGTCATTAAGCCCCTGAAAGACAGCCGTTAATCATTATTAAGGGTTTTCTCTTCCTCACTAGACTATTTCCTTATTATATCTTTTTGTCTTCAGAAAACTGTTTGGGGAAACTCGGGAGGAGATATAATAAGCATGTCTAGGGAGGACCAAAGAAGAGTTAGTATCTGGATGGCCTGATGTTGACAGGTTGATCAGAGAAGATTGCTTTCAAAAGTTGCAAGCTATTCCCTCTTCTTTATTCTATAACTCAAGTGAAAAAGCCTTCTTTAATTTCTCTTATGAGAAATGTGAATCTAGATATGTTAAGCAAAGTCTATCTTTAGTTTTCATTCCATTTTCTCCATGTTTTTAATAAATCTTGATTTTGTTAAGGACATGTTTATACAAGTTTGTAGATTTATAACCCAGCTTGTCATGCACTGAGTTCTAGCACACCATACAGAAACTCTGTGTGGACCCTGCTGCTGCTCACTAGAAGTTTCAAATGCCAGTAGGTCAAGAACGATTAGGGACCTTCTAGTATGTAGCAGGGTTGACATGGATGGTTATTGTGCTCTAGATTTAGATCCCAGCTTGCTCCACAATGACTGCTTATACAGACAATCCTACTTCATGGTGTGTGAAGGGGCGTACAGAATTCTAATCCCTTGAATGAGGAATGTGCAAGAATCTGACCTCCCTACTGCCCTGTGCCATGTGATGAATGATAGGGAGTATACAGGGTCATGGCTCTGCTCCATTATGCCCTGGCCAGGAGAACTGACTAGCCATGCAGCAAGTATAAAGTTGAAGCCCACAAAGGGTACATCTACATCTCAGCTGGGACTGTGCTTCTCAGCTCAGGTAAACAGAAATGCATGCAGTCTTCTCAAGTTAGAGTAGTGTATCTGGGGTTAGCACAGCTGGCAGCTCAGGCTAGCTGCCTCTAAATATACCCAATGGTACAAGGAGGGTTTCTACTCAAGCAGCTAACCTGAGCTGCCTCCCGTGCTACCCTGCTAGTTTTAGTGTGCTAACTTAAGCAGAGCTAGCACATGTTTGTCTACCTGAGTTGGAATGTAAACATACCCCAAACCAGGGATCGGCAACCTTTGGCCCGCGGCCCGCCAGGGTCAGTACCCTGGCGGGCCGGGCCGGTTTGTTTACCTGCCGCATCCACAGGTTCGGCCAATCGCAGCTCCCACTAGCCGCAGTTTGACGTCCCAGGCCAATGGGGGCTGCGGGAAGCGGTGTGGGCCGAGGGATATGCTGGCTGCCACTTCCTGCAGCCCCCATTGGCCTGGAGCGGCGAACCGCGGCCAGTGAGAGCCGCGATCATCCGAACCTGTGGATGCGGCAGGTAAACAAACTGGCCTGGCCTGCCCGGGGGCTTACCCTGGCAGGCTGTGTACCAAAGGTTGCTGATCCCTGCCCCAAACCATTCTGGGGTGCTGCAGAACTCAGTGCCATTATCATAGAATCATAGAACTGGAAGGGACCTCAAGAGGTCATCTTGTCCAGTCCGTTGCACTCACAGCAGAACTAAGTATTATCTAGACCATTCCTGACAGGTGTTTGTCTAACCTGCTCTTAAAAATCTCCAATTATGGAGATTCCACAACCTCCCTAGGCAATTTATTCCAGTGCTTAACCACTCAGACAGTTAGGAAGTTTTTCCTAATGTCAACCTAAACCTCCCTTGCTGCAATTTAAGCCCATTGTTTCTTGTCCTATCCTCAGAGGTTAAGAAAAACAATTTTTCTCACTCCTTCTTGCAACAACCTTTTACGTATTTGAAGACTGTTATCATGTCTCCCCTCACTCTTCTCTTTTCCAGATCAAACAAACCCAATTTTTTTCAATCTTCCCTCATAGGTCAAGTTATCTAGACTTTTAATCATTTTTGTTGCTCTCCTCTGGACTGTCTCCAATTTTTCTACATCCTTCCTGAAATGTGGCACCCAGAACTGGACACAATACTCCAGTTGAGGCCTAATCAGTGCAGAGTAGAGCAGAAGAATTACTTCTCGTGTCTTGCTTACAACACTCTTGTTAATGCATCCCAGAATGATGGTGTGTGTTTTTTTTTTGCAACAGAATTACACTGTTGACTTATATTTAGCTTGTGGTCCACTATGACCCCCAGCTCTCTTTCCATAGAACTCCTTCCTAGGCAATCATTTCCCATTTTGTAAGTGTGCAATTGATGGTTCCTCCTAAACGGAGTACTTTACATTTGTCCTTATTGAATTTCATCTTATTTACTTCAGACCATTTCTCCAATTTGTCAATATCATTTTAAATTTTAATCCTATCCTCCAAAGCACTTGCAACCCCTCCCAACTTGATATCATCCACAAACTATGTATAGTTTATGTATCGTTTGTGCCTATGTGGCACATTCCAGCCATGATAAGGTATTTTATAACAGGTTATTTAATGTGATCATCAAGTCTAGTCTCCTGGATAACAAGGGCATAGACCTTCCCCAAAATAATTTGTAGCACATATATTTTAGAAAAAACATCCCGTCTTGATTTTAAAATTGACAGTGATGGAGCATCTACCACAATCCTTGGCAAACTGGTCCAATGGTTAATTATCTTCACTGTCAAAAATGTATGCTTTATTTCCAGTCTCAATTTTGCTAGCTTCAACTTTCAGCCTTGAAATCAAGTTATATCTTTCTCTGCTAAATTGAAGAGCCCATTATTAAATACTTTTCCCCATGTAGGAAGTCAGACTGTAAGAGCTGAACCTTCTCTTTGTTAAGCTAAATAGATTGAACACTTCAAGTCTATCACCAGAAGACATGTTTTCTAATTTTTTGATCATTCTTGTGGCTCTTCATTTAATCTTGTCTAATTTATCAACATCTTTCTTGAACTGTGGGCACCAGAACTGGAAACAGTATTCCAGCAGGAATATTTAATTTTATTTTATGCAGAAGGCAATGTAATTGAAGACTAAGGTGTATATTGTCACCTACAGATCAGTTACCCGAAGAGAGCAAAATTTTCCATTCACTGCAATTAAAAGGTCTTATTTAAAGCACAAAAGACAGCCTGGTAGGAACATGTCATGCCGAAGTATCTCTCACAGGCAACAGTAGGCCTTCCATATATCCCTAATGCTCTATGGAAGGTAATCTTTTCATATTCTGTACCTTCAAGTTATAGAACAGGTCTAAAGAGCTTTATTGTAGTATTCATAAGAATATAAGAATGGCCCAACTGAGTCAGACCAAGGGTCCATCTAGCTCAACATCCTGTCTTCTGATAGTGAACAGTGCCTGATGCCCCAGAAGTAATCATCAAGTGATCCATCCCCTGTCGCTCATTCCCAAGTTCGGGCAAACAGAGGCCAGAGACCCCATGCTGCCTAATAGACATTGATGGACTTATCCTCCATGAATTTATCTAGTTCTTTTTTTGAACCCTGTTATGGTCTTGGCCTTCACAACATCCTCTGGCAAGGAGTTCCACATGTTGACTGTGCGTTGTGTGAAGAAATACTTCCTTTTATTTGTTTTAAACCTGTTGCCTATTAATTTCATTTGGTGACCCCTAGTTCTTGTGTTATGTGAAAGAGTAAACAACACTTCCTTTTCTACTTTCTTTACAGCAGTCATGATTTTATAGACCTCAATCATATTTCCCTTTAGCCATCTCTTTTCCAAGCTGAAAAGTCCCAGTCATATTAATCTCTCCTCATATGGAAGCTGTTCCATACCCCTAGTAATTTTTGTTGCCTTTTCTGAACCTTTTCCAATTCCAATATATCTTTTTTTGAGCTGGGGCAACCACATCTGCACACAATATTCAATATGTGTGCGTACCATGGATTTATATAGATGCAACATATTTTCTGTCCTATTATCTATCCCTTTCTTAATTATTCCCAGCATTCTGTTCGCTTTTTTGACTGCCACTGCACATTGAGTGGATGTTTTCAGAGAACTATCCACAATAACTCCAAGATCTCTTTCTTGAGTAGTAACAGCTAATTTAGATCCCATCATTTTATATGTATAGTTGGGATTATGCTTTCCAGTTTGCGTTAGTTTGCATTTATCAACATTAAACTTCATCTGCCATTTTGTTGCACAGTCATCCACTTTGAGAGATCCTTTTGTAGCTCTTCGCAGTCTGCCTGGGTTTTAACTATCTTTAGTAATTTTGTATCATCTGCAAAATTTTGCCACCTCACTGTTTAACCCCTTTTCCCAGATCATTTATGAGCATGTTGAATGGGATTGGTCCCAGAACAGACCCCTGGGGTACACCACTATTTACCTCTCTCCATTCTAAAAACTGACCATTTATACCTACCCTTTGTTTCCTATCTTTCAACCAGTTACTAATCCATGAGTGCACCTTCCCTCTTATTCCGTGGCAGCTTACTTCGCATAAGAGCCTTTGGTGCGGGACCTTGTCAAAGGCTTTCTGAAAATCTAAGTACACTACCTCCACTGGATCCCCTTGGTCCACATGTTGTTGACCCCCCTCAAAGAATTCTAGTAGATTGATAAGGCATGATTCGTGTAAGTATATATGAAGTTGCATTCTTTCTGATTTTTACTTTTCTCATCTGTATATTGACAAAAGATTCTGCTATTTAAACTGAGGTGAGTTGGGTTATTTAAGTATCCAATCTGGTTGTTGATGAGGACACTTTTGAAAGGACCATCACTGATGTCCTATTTATTTAAGGAGAGAAAGGTAAAGATGATTAATTGTGTCTTGGCTGAGAAGTAGAGCTGGTCAATTTTTTTTTCCAGCATGGTATTTTTTTTCCTATGGAATATAATTCAGAATTTTTTGCAAAATAGTTACTATTTTCATTGATAATGTTGGAGTTTTAGCCCAACAAAATGATCAAAAACTTTTCAGCAACTAAAAATGGAATTTTTACTATCCCCCCTCCCTCCAAAAAATGTGGGAGCGAGCCAGGGAGGGAAGTAGGATGAAATAATTTACTGCCCAGATCTAGTCAAAAACATATGGAAGCTTGAAAATACGTATTCAGTCAATAAATAGCACATACATGCTCACAACCTCCAAAACAGTCACAGAAATGCGCACAGGCATAAAGAGGATTGGGAAACCTAAATGATAAAAAAGCCATAACAATGCTGTTCAGTATTAAATCATATTGTCTTTTCCTTCACTATTCATGTAGAACATTCCAGAAACATTTTATTTCCAAAGAGGGCACATCACAAGTGGAACTTTGTTGGCAATCAAAAAGTAGGCAACCTAAATATTCACGACTTCACTCAAATCTACTTTGTTACTACTAGTATCAAGGAAAATCATTTCCAAATGTTACAATGTGTGCAAATTTGTGAATTGGACTCTAAAAGGAAAAGGATAAGTATCATTGGCAGAGATTATTTTAGTTCTAGAGAGTGCTTGAGTCCTGTCCCCTGCTGAGCTGGTGGTATTTCTAAGACTTAGATAAGGGTGTTATTTTAATAAGAGATGTTTTATAATAAATTTATAGTAGTAAGAGCTGAAAGCTGCTGAAGCTTTTAGCAATTGCAGATGACCAATATTGCTGCAGGTGCATCTAGGGCCAGATCCATAAGAAAATATCTTCAGACCTTGGACAGGCAAGAGAGTAGGCAAATATATCCTAGGAGAAGGAAGCTGCCACTGCCCAACCAATGGGAAACAGGGTGGAAAAGATGTGATCCCATGTAAACACACAACTCAGGAGTGGAAGAGTATAAGTAATTTTCATGTAACGATTTCTCTGCCCCTAGTCCTTTTCCCTTCTGCCACAAGAGCTGAACAGCCCCTGAGAGTTGCTCATTGAAGTTTCTACAGATCTATTGTTGGACTTGAGAGGAGCTCAATAACATACATCCCCCCACTTATTGTTACTCCCAAGAACTTGTCTGTCATGACACAGGCTATGACTCAAATTTTGAGCAGACCCAAAGAAGGAAACTAAAACCCTTGAAAAGGGATTGTAAGTAATAGATTCCATTAAAATAATGACTGAGACATAACTGGTCAAGCTCAAGTTTGGTTTATTAGTCAAACAATAGACATCATAGCTTAGAATAAGTCAGTCAACAGCAAATGTAAACATTTACCCTTCTATTACCCTTCAATTTTCCAGCTACAAAGAATCAAAACAGTTTTGACCTATTTTAACATGGATCCAAAACAAATTTTCAACTAATCAATATTAAATATTGTATTCCCTTGTCTTCCTTTTAGTTGTTTTATAATGTTTTTTCCCCCACTTATTTCTTTCTGGTGGTTTCCATTACAACTTTATAATCTGTTATTCTTATCATCAAAATCAATCACAAGCACAAAAACACTTTGTCACTTGTGTTTTATAAGGAACAGAACCTTGGTGTACTCAAAGTCATGTTTACTTTTAGATCCCTTGACATAACATTTGAAGGATTCTGGGGGCTCTTAAGCCACGTGGTAACAGGATCCACCTCCACAGCAGCTGGGCCTCTAAAGCTTTGAGGTGTTTTTTGAGGTCAGCAGCTATAGAATCAAATGTTGGCATCAAAGGGCCTTTAGTTTCACAACATCAGCTCCACACTGATAGGAATGAGATATTCAATAATAGGATATTTATTTGTATAAACAGGAAGGGGAAGCCCTAAACAAAGGGCCAAATTAAAAAAAAAAAGTACACTGAGTATAAATTGATGTAACTTTCCTTTTCTTCTGTCCCACTCACTGTTTAATTATGCTTTCCTTGTGTTACCAGCCTAGAGTTCTGCCCTATTACACATAATTTGGCATCACACACACACACACACACACACACACACACAGTGAAGGTGAGAGAAGGTGCATTTAAGTAACTGCAAGAAAAAGAATCAGTTGTGTAACATACCTTTCTCCCCCACTATCTCAGTGTATAAATTACACTTAACGCCTTAGATGCAAAATGCAGCTTATTAGACATCAACTCTGAATTTTGTCCAAGGAGCTAAAGGGAGGCAAAGCTGGTATAATTTACATACCAGAAAAGATATGTTTAGCAGGAAAAGCAACTGAAAAGAAGGTATCAGAATCTATAAATTTAGCAGGCCACTCCCTACATTAACTTTCACCTTTTTATACTTTATGCTTCTTGGGGTCTGAATTCTGGTCTGGCTTATATTGGTATAAACCAGGAGTAATCCCACTGATGTCAATGGATTTACATGGGTGTAAATCTTCTCTTTTTGGCTCCTTAGTGTGAGTTACACCAACTTAATCTACCCTAGACTTCTTAACATGTATAATTTATACTCAGGAAATCCTTTACTATGGAGTGCGTGGAGAGGGGGAGAATGAGAGGTTGCCCCCCAACTTTTCATAGGTCTATATGCTCCATTATGACATCCACTTTTTATTTCCCTCCCATGCCCCAGAGTTTTCAGGATATAATCATATTTGATGATCTATATGCTAACACAATTTTGTCTCCTCCCCAGGAATTTTTCTAAAAGGACACTCCCGCCTACACTACCTTACACTTAAACCCTGAAGTTGTCCAGAAGTCTCAAAATAAAAATTGCAAGTGTTATACAATGAAGCTATATGACAGCAGGACTTATGAAGCTGGAAAGAACAATCAGTGTTACTATATCAGCATAGCAGAGATTCCGAAGAGGAGAAGGTGGGAAGATACATTATCTGCAGCTATCTGAAATTTTCTCTCCAGTACTTTTATTATGTTACAAACTTTATTATTACTAAACTTATAAGCAAAACAAGTTTCAGATAACAGACAAAAGCTTGATTCTCTGGGGACAAAGGCTGATGACTACACAGGATCCGCTCTCTGCTCAAGCAAAGAATTAGATTAGTTATAGAATGTTAGCTCTTTCTGCTGCAGAGAATGGTAAACAAATATTCTTCTCAGCTTCACTTTTGTTATATGCATAAGAAGCACAATAATTATATCTGCTGTGTCAGAGAAACAATGACATGCTCAGCTGTTTGGCTTTATTTTTTTAATATGTGGTTTGCTTGGAAAAAAATAAATATGCTCAACCGGAGTCACAGGAAATGTTGATGTTGACATAAATTAGTGATTTCAAATAAATGCAGGTTAGGCCAAAAGCTAAACAGTGAAACTGTTAACTTGTAGGGAGAAAAAATATTCGGACTATATACCCCAAACCTGAACTTGTGAATCAAATTAGTATTTTTAATAATTGAAATAATTTTGTCTTGGTGCAAACGTGTTTTGCATGAGGGCATTATATTTGACCTTTCACAAATGTCAGCAATAATATTTAATATGAATATGCTTCACAGCCACTTTAAACACTCATAAAATGTTTAATATTAAAAAGTAATCTTGATATTTGTACTCAAAATGTCACTGCATATTGCATGAACAGCGATCATGCTGACTTGACTCTCATCTGAAGTTGTGCATCCAAATTCTGATACAATCAGGTGGAGAAATTGAGATGGAAGAAAAGAGAATTTCCTTTTTTGTGAGTTCTCTGAGAAGTTAAATAAAATACTGTGTTTCTCTATAGGCAGCTAGGCTGAGGGAATTCAGCATGTACGCTCACTCAAGAATATTTGAAATCAGAAAAATAGTCTCCTATTTATGAATAAGTGTCTTGATCCAGCAAGGTTATGAGAACTCTTGGAAGTGTGGAAACCTAATGTAAACCAAGACAATGTCTTCTTCTAGAGTACGTAGACAGCCTGAGAATAGCTCCCATTTGTTTCATTAACTTGGAACATGAGTTATAACAATGTAAATGTAAATATTGTTAACTATTTCAATGCTGATCAAAATAGAAGAGCAAGAAGGAGGAAGAGTTATACTGTAAACATCTGCACTAAATACTTTGAGTGACTTTAGATGCTGGTACATGAGTGGATGAATCACCATCTTCCCCCATTGCCCGCCCCCCATGTGTGTGAAACACTGATTTACTCTTTCTTAGATATCTGGTAGACTCCCTAAATGACTGTAAGGGAATCTACCTTATTCCAAATCATGACATTGACTCAGAACACCTGTATTATCTCTCATGTCCAAACTGCAAAAAGTAGTAATAGCAGATTAGCAGAATACTAAAACCTAGATTTAACTCTAGCAGCAGTGGACTAAAAATCCCAGTGAGCAGAGAATGAAAGACAACAAAAGGAAGAGCTCTGGGTTAAACTATTTCTATTATAGAAACTAGTGTAGTCTAAAAAGTGAAGTCATAGCCTAAAAATAAAGTATTGATGGACGAGCTGGATGTTTTTATATCAAGGCCTGCGTATTTTTAGATCTGACTGCTGATCAGTTCAATAAGCCTTGTTTGGAACATCCGTGTGGGACCTTGCACCCCTAATGCATCAGTGGCACATTTATTTCCAGGAAGGTTCTTGGTCTGCCTCCCTCACTGCTCCTCCTAAGAGAATTTAGTATCTGGAGGGGGCTGTCCTATCTATCCACACCCTTTCTTAATTAGGGAAGAACCTTTTGGCCATATCGTCCTCTGATCTATGACTCCTTCTCATGGGGCCTATTTTTTTTTTTTTTTGCTAAATTCTTGCACTGCTGTTTAGAAAGGTTGTGCTCTTTGCTGAATGATGGGATCTATGGAACATAGATAAAAATCCACTGTATTGGGGAAAAAAAAAATTAAACAGTTTATGGAAGGGTGCAGAAATGTGGAAAAGTAAAGGGCTAGTCACAATGACCAATTTAGGAAGGAAATAGTGGAGACAAAGGATTTATGCTTGAATAAACAGTATAGTAGGAATATACTACTTATCACTTGACCAGAATCATAACAATGACTGTGCAATGCTCAGGGAGATTAGAGAGGCTACAAAAACAGAAAAATAATGGGTGGTTTCAACTATCCTCATATTGACTGGGTACAGATCACCTTAACGTATGATACAGAGATAATGTCTAGATCCCATTAATGACTGTTTCTTGGAGCAGCTATTCCTGGAACCCACAAGGGGAGAGGCAATGCTTTATTTAAATCTGGTGGAGCACAGGATCTGGTCCAAGAGTTAACAATAGATGACCTACTTGGTAACAGTGACCATAATGTAAGTGCATTTAACATGCTTGTACGGGAGAATACACACACACACACACACACAGAGTAACATTTAACTTTAAAAAAGGGAACTACAGAAAAATGAGGACGCTTGTTAGATGGACATTAATAACAGATGTTATAAGTGTTAAATACCTGCAAATAGCATGGGGACTATTTAAGAATACAATTTAAGAGACTTAGATTAAATGTACTCCCAAATCAGAAAAGGCAATAATAGGACCAAAAGAATGCCACCATGGCTCTATAGGGGAGTAATAAACTCTGTTAAAGGAAAATAGGCATCCTTTAAATTTTGAAAGTAAAAACCTATAGAAGGATAATAGAAAGAAACACAAACTGACAGGTTAATGTCAGAGTAGAATAAGGCAGACAAAAAAGAATTTGAAGATCAATTAGGTAAAGACAAAACAATTTTTAAACTTTTTTAAAGTGATCGGAAGCAGGTAGCATGGCTAAAAGGCAGTGAGGCCATTAGGTGACCAAGGGTATAAAGGAGCACTCAAGTGACAAAGCCATTTCAGGGAAGCTAAATGAAATTTTTGCACCAGTCTTCACTGAAGAGGATATGGGAAGATACCAACATCAGAACAATTCTTTTTTTGGGAAACAAATCTAAAGTATTGTCCAGACTGATTTGTTAGTGGAAGAGGTTTTAGAACAAACTGATAAATTAAACAGTAACAAATCACCAGCACTAAATGGTATTTACCTAAGAATTCTAAAGGAACTCAAATATAAAATTGCAGAACTACTAACTGTAGCATGTAACCTGTCACTGAAATAAACCTCTGTACCAAATGACTGCAAGGTAGCTAATGTAATGCTCATTTGTCTAAAAAGGGGTCCAGAGGTAATCTTGGAAATTACAGGCCTGTGAGCTTAACTTCAGAATGAGGCAAATTGGTAGAAACTATGGTAAAGAATAGAATTATCAGATATATTGATAACATGATTTGTTGGAGAACCCAACACTGTGTTTGTAGAGGGTAGTCATTCCTCATCGATCTATTAGAAATTCTTTGTGGGCATCAACAAGTATATGGATAAGGGTGATCCAGGCTTTAAGGTGTACTTTGATTTTCAGAAAGCCTTTGACAAGGTCCTTCGCCAACAGCTCTTAACCAGTCATGGGATAAGAGGGAAGGTCCACTCATGGATCAGTAACTGGTTAAAAGATATGTAACAAAGGGTAGGATTAAATGGATAGTTTTCACAATGGAGTCAGGTAAACAGTGGAATCCCAACTACACATATATAATAATGGGTTCTAAATCAGCTGTTACCACTCAAGAAATAGATCTTAGGCCTGGTCTACACTAACCCCCCAATTCGAACTAAGGTACGCAACTTCAGCTACGTGAATAACGTAGCTGAAGTTGCGTACCTTAGTTCGAATTTACCGCGGTCCAGACATGGCAGGCAGGCTCCCCCGTCGACTCCGCGTACTCCTCGCACCAAGCAGGATTACCGGAGTCGACGGGGAGCACTTCTGGGTTGGATTTATCGTGTCAGACAAGACGCGATAAATTGAACCCAGAAGTTCGATTGCCTGCCGCCGAACCAGTGCGTAAGTATAGACAAGACCTTAGAGAACTATCCATGGTGACTCTGAAAACTATCTTAGTGTTCAGAAGTTGTCAAAAAGGCTAACAGAATGTTAGGGACTATTAGGAAAGGGACAGAAGATATCATAATGCCACTATATAAATCCATAGTGTGCCCACACCCTGAGTGCTGTGTCCAGTTCTGGTGACTCCATTTAAAAAAATGATATAGTGAAACTGGAAAAGGTTCAGAGAAGGGCAACATAGTTGATTGAGGGTATGAAACACCTTTCATACAAGGAGAGATGAAAAAGATGAGGACTGTTCATCTTAGAAAAGAGCTGATTAAGGGGGAATATGGCAGAGGTCTATAAAAACATGAATTGCATGGAAAAAGTGAATAGAAAAGTATTTATCATTTCCCACAATACAAAAAAATAGGGGTCACCCGATAAAATTAATAAGCACTGAGTTTAATACAAATAAGAGGAAGTATTTTTTCACACAATGCACAATTAACCTGTGGAACTTCTTGCCATGAGATGTTGTGATGGCCAAAATGTATAACAGGGTTCAAAAAAGAACTAGTTAAATTTATAGAAGATAGATCATAGAATATCAGAATTGGAAGGGACCTCAGGAGGTCATCTAGTCCAACCCTCTGCTCAAAGAAGGACTAATCCCCAGACAGATTTTTGCCCCAGATTCCCTAAATGACCCTCTCAGTGATTGAATTGGCAACCCTGGGTTTAGCAGGCCAATGCTCAAACCACTGAGCTATGCAAGTTCATCTATAGCTATTAGCCATGATGGCCAGGAATGAAATCCCATACTTGGGGTGACGTTAAACCTCTTAAAGCCAGAATCTGAAAGGGGAAGATAGGTGGATCGATCCAAAATTGCCCTATTCTGTACTCTTCCTCTGAAGCTCTAGTACTGGCCACTTTCAGAGCCAGGAAACTGTGCTAGATGGATCATTGGTTTGACCCATTATGATATTTCTCATGTTCCTCTCATTTCTTTCCCTCACTCTCTTTTGAAACAGCGATCCCTTTCTGCCCACTGCTTCAAGACATAGAATCAGCAATTTCCCCATATGGCAGATATCTTCTCTTTTCGGTATATCAGAAGGAAAATACAATAATGATGACAAATAGCAATAATTGCACGTATATACAGATTTCACTCCATCTAGGTACTTATTCAGGCCCCTGTCAGCCGCCTGGGATGAGAGTAGTCTAACCGAGTGGCTGGAGCAGGCAGTAGGCCTAGCGGTCAGATTCAAAGCCTTACTCAATCGCCAGGAGCCAAAGGCAAGGGAAAAACCAAAAGGCAGAAACTAGGTATCAGAGCCAAAGGTCAAACTGAAATCAGTAGTCAGAGCCAAGGGTCAAACCAGAGGTCAGGAACTGGAGTGAGCATGGTATCAGGCAAGGGCAGGACGGAGGCAAGGCTTGATGCAAGGCAGGAACAGCAGGCAGAATGGTGGGCATGAGCACTGAAAAGCCAGCAAGCTGCTGCTGATTTAAGAGCCAGCCTGTTGACTTCTTCAGCCAATCATGTGGTATGGCTGATCAGGCAGTCTACTCCAGGCCAGCTATACCGATGAGGCTCCCTGGAGGCTAGCTCTGCTGTCATCTCTGATTCCTAACACCTCCATCATTGTAGTATCTGTAGTAATCTCACAATCATTAATGGATTTTACACACACAAAACCCTTGTGAAATATGGAAGTATTATCCCTATTTCACCATGGATAACTGAGGCTAAGGATAGATTAAGTGACTCACCCAAATATGTATTAACTGTGACCTTATTTCAATAAATGCTGAAGTATTTTGTTGAATCGGGGCCGCTGTATACAACAATGCCAACAACAGTCACAGTGGGTTAGCAAAGAAGTACGGAAGAATTTTGAAGGTGAAGAGATGACATTTCAGAAGTTCTGGAATTTAGCACTTAAAGGATAGGATGAGTTTTATACATAAGGACAAAGTTAAGCAAAAGAATAGTAAGCAAGAGACACAAATAAGCACAGACAGACCATATCTTGGCTGAAGAATTATTTGTTTATGTAAATACATGTAAGAAGTTCTTTTTTTAAGTAAACAAATATCAAAGCAAATATTTGATTCTCTAAATCAGAATCCTTGAAAATTATGAAAGGATCCTTTATAAATTATATATACACAATATGAGGAAATGGCAGAAAAAGTAAAAATTGTCTTGCGAATTTCTTCCAAATGGCTAAGCTAGAAATTTGCCTACAGTAATTGAGAAATCAAATTTACAGGAGAGAAATGATGATGAAGTAAGAAGAGAACAAATAAAACCTTAAATTGTTATTAAAATGTTTGAAGCTCTGAAAATTGATAAAGGCACCAGAAGCAGACAACACTCAAAAGTGCTAATGGAAATGGGAACAGAAATTGGAGAAGCCAACAGAATACCATTATTTAAGAAAAGGCCTAGGGACACAGCAGGAAATTAAAGACCAAATAGTTTAACTTCAATTTGTAGAGAAAGTATTAGAAACTATTTTAAACCATCAAGTAGGAAAATGCTTAGAAAAGCACAGCTTGATTAAAGGAAGCTAGTGTGGGTTTGGAATAGAAAGGTTATGCCTTACTAATTTGTTAGTTCTCTTTGAGAATATTACTACCAGGGTAGACAAAGGGAACACAGTATAGACATCTTACTTAGATTTTCAGGAATACTTTAATATCAGAGGTTCATGTGTAAGGTACAGAGTCAATGAAACGAGAAAATCTGGCTAATTCGTTTAAAAGGAAGTGGCTAAAGGACAATGAACAAGTAACTATAAAACTGGAGCATTGTCAGGCAAAAAAGAAATGAGCAATGAGGTCCCACAGAAATCACTCAGGTCTAGAGCATTGAAATTAAAACATCCCCATTTGAGGATGAGATAATGCAGAGCTAGCACTGTCTGAAACATTTCATAGATAAAATGAAGGTCAACATTTCATAAGTTCTCTGAAAATATTTTTAATATCTTTTTGCCCCAGTGAAGTGTTGCCAGGGAAAACTGCTCATTGTTGAACAAAATCATGGCTTGTCCATCACAATAGAAGAAATGTGCTCACAGACGCTGACTTTCCAAACTGCTGGGGAGTACTTGACCCCCGGCTCTGCCCCAGTCCCCCACCCCGACTCTATCCCTTCCCCAAAGGCCTCACTCTGTCTCTTCCCACTCCTACTGCACTGCCACCCCATCTCTTCCCACCCCTGCTCCACCTCAGTTCAGCCCCATCCTCCCAGCACACCATTTCCTGCTGCAAAACAACTGACTGTGGCGGGCGGGAGGCATGTGGAGGGAGTGGGAGGAGCTGATCTGTGGAGTCAGCCAGTGGGGAGGAGGTGCTGCGGGGTGGGAAAGGGGCTAATAGGGGGGCTGCCAGTGAGTGCTCAGCACCCACCATTTTTTCCCCCTGGGTGCTCCAGCCTCAGCACACCCACAGAGTCGGCATCTATGAGTGTGCTTCCAGAAGTCTTGTTTACATGAGGGTATTGAAACACTGATGGAAATGCTTTTCAGGAAGGGTTTGAGTTGATAAAGGTTTCAGTGATCAGAAAAAATAAAAATAGCAATATCTTTTCAGAAAGCATGTTCACCCCACTTTTATATTTGGAGGTTAGGTTATAAAGGAAGAACAGCATTTGTTTTGGGTCAAAGTTCAAGTTGTTGTGTTATAATGAAATATGCATTTCTTTATACTGAATAAGAATTGTGGGCCAAATTCTTGGCTGCTATCATTAACTTCAGTGCACCACTTAACACCATCCAAGAATTTGGTTGAATGCATTTGCTTATTATGTGGGTAGCATAAGATTTATATCAACTATTCTTTTCATTACTTTTAAGTGCTTAGGTTTTATAAATAATGAAACAGGAAACCACATTGTCCCTACTTTGCAACTTTGACAGGTTTGAAAGGAAGGTTTTTGTGGACTGAACATTAAAAGTGTGCACACGAAAGGATGCACATATTTGGACTCTGATCCAGCTCTTATTGAAGTTTTGGGAATCTTTCTGTTGACTTCCATGAATTTAAGATGAGGCCTTCATTTTGTGCATCCAAAACAGCCACTCAGACTTCACACATGTAAGTAAGTCAGGGCTGTGTACACCAATCCCCATTGAAGGGTATGTCTTCACTGCAATTTAAGGTGTAATTACAATTTGGACTGCAATATCTGGGCTGACTTTAATCTAGCTAGCACACTAAAAATAGCAGTGAATCTGTGGTAGCCTGGTCCATAGACACCAACTTTCCCCGGCGCTGGTGGGTGCTCTCACCCCTCCGCCCCTGGCCCTGCCCTGACTCCACCCTTTCCCCGTCCCTGGCCTGCCCCCATTCCAACCCCTTCCTCAAAGTCCCTGCCCCAACTCTGCCCCTATTGGACCCCTTCCCCAAATCCCTGCCCAGGCCCCACCTCTTCCCCGAGCACAACACGTTCCCTCTCTTCCCCCCTGCCTCCCCGCCATGGGGGTGGGGAGCTGCTGGTGGGTACTGAGCCCCGGAGCACCCATGGAGTCAGCACCTATGGCCTGGTCTGAAGCACAGGCTAGCAATGTGAGTATGTACCCAGGGTCACTGGGCAGGCTTGTACAGCCTCCACTGAAGTCCATTCAGCCTCAGCGCAGGTCTGACTACCAGAAGGAGGCTGCCAGACGACTCTCCAATACCAAATTCTACAGGCCAATATACAAAAACCTGTAGGAGAACACTTCAACCTCCCTGGCCACACAATAGCTGATGTAAAGGTAGCCATCTTACAGCAAAAAAACTTCAGGACCAGACTCCAAAGAGAAACTGCTGAGCTCCAGTTCATTTGCAAATTTGACACCATCAGATCAGGATTAAACAAAGACTGTGAATGGCTATCCAACTACAGAAGCAGTTTCTCCTCCTTTGATGTTCACACCTCAACTGCTAGCAGAGCACCTCACCCTCCCTGATTGAACTAACCTCGTTATCTCCATACTGATTTATACCTGCCTCTGGAGATTTCCATTACTTGTATCTGAAGAAGTGAGGTCCTTACCCATGAAAGCTTATGCTCCCAATACTTCTGTTAGTCTTAAAGGTGCCACAGGACCCTCTGTTGCTTCAATCAACTGCGAGTGACCATCTCCCAGAGCAGAGCTGTCACTTTGTGCATTTTAAAGTCCTTTGGCTGGAACCAGGTTAGACCACTATATGCTATTTACCAAGGACGAAACTTCAAAAGACTTCTTCCTTATATTGTTTCAGTATTGGGAATTTGCCTTAATTACCTCCCAGTATTTTTTGATCCTGCAGGAAACATTTTTATCATACCCATTTAGCCAGGAATACAATCAGTAACCAGCCCATAAAGATACATATGATGTTTATAAAATTAACACAGTAATCCTTGAATATTCCAGGACTCCACAACTTCTGTCACATCTCAATATAATTGTCTTTGAATATTCCATGTTTCCATAGTATCCCATCTGTCATAATAAATATAGATTTAAGAAACAGAAATATAAAAATTGCAAAGATTAATAAGGGGACAGGCTCATAATTTTGGTAGAAAAATTATAAATCTTGCATAAAGTTACAGTGCACTTTCAAACATACCGAGGCCTGTTGTATAATGGATTTACTCCTATTGCTGTATATGCTTGGCTGAATATTCACAATAGAAATCTTTTATAATTAATTAAACACCTCAGTTGAGCTTTGGCATTTAATCAATCGCAGGAGCCACTTATTGCTTCATACACTACGAAGCTCAACAGATTATCATTTAATTATCTTAATTTATTGGAACATTGTGAGGGTTTTTTAAGGAACAGGTGTTGCAATTTAAAAAAAAAATCACATGGATTGTGCTTGCTCACCAACAGTTATTGCTGCACTTTTGTAGGCAATATTAGAGAGCCCTATTTTAATCTAATTTTACAGCTTTATTTATTTATTTATTTTAAATGGATTGCTCAATGAGTGTTTATATTTTACCAGGCATCTGACAGGAAAGCATGTAGCAATGTAGGAAGTGCTTTAGACTCCAATTCAGCACTTAAGCATATGCTTAACTTTAAGCACGTGGTTAAATCACAGTTAAACATGAGCCTAAGGTCTTTACGAAGTTGGAATGGATTGTGGTATTGGAACCTAAATGTTGGATATTTTTCCCAACTAAATCAATATAGTCAAAACTGACCATCATTGACAGTAATTTGCATTCTTTTTAAAAGCCTAATCTGATAGAGGAAGGATTGAAGGGGCATGAAAATTGAACTACTATAGTTGTGAGGAACTTCAGAGGAATGTAAGTAACTTCTGTGAATGGGAAACATGATAGCAGATTTAATTGAAGGTTAACAAAAATGCACATTGGAGAGAATTTTTTTTCATAAAAGATATGCTCTAGGAATTATTTTGAGGCAGTTCTGTGACCTGTGTAATACAGGAGGTCAGACTAGATGATCACAATGGTCCCTTCTGAATCTATGAATAATTTTATTTAAACATCCACCTTTCTGAATAAACTGTAAAAACCCAGGAATAGAACCTGGACATCACTGTGGATAGCTCAATGGATAGCTCTGGTCAATGTGCAATGATGTCAGAAAAGCAAAGAGAATGCTAGGACACATAAGAAATGGAATACAGAATAACATGGAAATTATTATTATTGATTACAATAGTGCCTAAGGACCAACCAAGAATGGGCCCCCCTTGTGCCAGGTTTAGAAACTAAATAGACAAGGCAGATGCAAGGAAAGGGGTATAACACCCAAGCAACATGAACAGTGTGATGTTGGCAAAGGTCATGTTAGTGCCACTATCTATCTATTTATTTATTTATTTAGGGGAGGGTTTTTTTATTGGAGAGGTCTGACTGGATGCCTGGATGACCTACACTGAGAATGCCACATTCAGGGCAGTCTGCAAAAAACAGGGCAGTCAATCCCCAAAACTGGTGTTTCTCCCCACCCCCTCCCCCATCATTAGATTCACCAAGCCAGTAACAAAAAGGCTTCTATAGTGCCACACTGGTTAACAAGAAGTCAAACATAAGCCCCTTTAGGCATTCCAGTCCTTGGCTCCCTTCTTGGCAAACAGGTCTAATATGATGAGAGGTTATTGAAAACCCATTTCACCATATGTGAGATTCTTACTGATCCCAAAGGATCAGACACTTCTCCTCAGGTCAATGTATATTTCAGATCTTACCCAAATATCAGCTATAAAAGTGAAACCTAGGGCCAGATCCTTTCATCTCCAGTGTGCTGAACTTTGAACAGGGAAAGTTTAAGCCATGGGACTGAGATCTTCCAAATAATTATTTGGAATACCCTGGAAAATGCAAGGAAAGACTATCAGATTTTATATTTAAGCGGCATTTGGATTCTGACCTTTTAGGATGATTCCAGAGAGACTTTTACAAGCTGGAAAATATATCACTCTATGATCCTGAAATATGAGCACTGAATATCATTTGTACATATATGATTCCTTAACTATTAGTAACACTCTTTTTTTCTTTATTAAGAAATCTTTAGTTAGTTTACTAAGGATTGGTTGACAGCGTTATGTGGGCTGTCAAATGTTTTAAGCACAGCATGTGATTGAGAACTCTTCTTTGTTGAGCACACACTGATTCTCCACTTTGAAGTTAACATTCAATTTCCTATGCATAGACAGGTAATCTGGTGTGACAAAGTTCCTCCTCTATCTTCATGGGTCCTGCACTTATTGGCAGATTTTCTTGCCTCAGAGATTCACCATGTGGGTTAGGGGAACAGCCCAGAGACCTTCCCCTCTGGGAGAACCCACAGTCCAGGTCAATTGGGAGGTTTGGGGGGGGGGGGGGGGGGAACCCAGGCCTGCCCTCTACTCCAGGTTCCAGCCCAGGGCCCTGTGGACTGCAGCTGTCTTTAGTGCCTCCTGTAACAGCTGCATGACAGCTGCAACTCCCTGAGCTACTTCCCCATGGCCTCCTCCAAACACCTTCCTTATTCTCACCACAGGACCTTCCTCCTGGTGTCTGATAGCACTTGTGCTGCTCAGTCCTCCAGCAGTACACCCTCTCAGTTCCTTATGACTCTTGCTCCCAGCTCCTCACACTCACACCACAAACTGAAGTGAGCTCCTTTTAAAACCCAGGTGCCCTGATTAGCCTGCCTTAATTGATTTTAGCAGCTTCTTCTTAATTGGCTCCAGGTGTCCTAATTAGCCTGTCTGCCTTAACTGGTTCTAGCAGGTTCCTGATTACTCTAGTGCAGTCCCTGCTCTGGTCACTCAGGGAACAGAAAACTACTCATCCAGTGACCAGTATATTTGCCCTCTACCAGACTGCTGTACCCCACGAGTCTGGGTCTGTCACACTAGTTACACTATAACACAACAGCCAGTCATTCATTATAACAAGTAGGTAAACTGAAGACAACATAGATAATATTATTGGTTTCCTACAATGTCTCACATCTTTGATCTTAAGGTTAATGACCACAGTTGCATACATAACATAAGGCAATTAAGACATGAAAGGGAATTTGAATCTACAAGCTAATTTGGTTACATTGTTAAACTTCTAACAAGATATAGGTAAACACAAATATACTTAGCAATTATTCTTTGATTCTTATCAATACAGAGTGAATAAGTTGGGGATTGCTATCCTAATTAACAATTTCTTTGATACCCATACATAAGTGGAGTGTCTTGATTACAATTGCAATGCCTCTTGTTAAATTGTTATGGGTCACACACGGGTTAGTTGGTTTGCCAGTAACAGATGGGGAACAGCAAAATGGAAAGAAAAGTGAAGGGAAAGGAGACATGAACCAGAAGAGAAGTGAGGAGGGACAGGGCTAAGGAAGAAAGAAACAGGTTAAGAGACTGTGAGGAGCAGCAAAGAGAGGATTGGAGCAACTGGCCAATCAGCATGAAGAAGAGAATGCTCAAAATAGCAGGAAGTTTTCTGAAGTTCCCTGCTTTGCCTTTTTCTTCACCAGTTACTTTTGATTGGAGTCTTTGGCTGGCTCCTCTCTGTAGTTTTTTCACCAAGGCCACGTGATGGGAGGAAGGGAGGCACCATCTGAATCCTAGTTTCCCCAGCGTGTATATGGAGGGGTCTCCCCTGTACAGTTCTAGGTCACACAATGTACAATTAGCCAGTGGAACTGATTGTCACAAGATATCATTAAGGCTAAGAACCTACCAGTTTTTTTTAAAAAAAGACATTTACATCTGTAACAAGAATATTCCAATAATGAAGAGTTTTGGAAGGGATGTAGACCCTCATGCTTTGAGGCACAAGTGTGCCTTAAACTAGCGAGGGTTAAAAAATACTTTTCTTGTGGAAAGATTATTTTATGAGTGCTTTCTGCAGGATTTCTTATACCTTACTTTGAAGCAGTTGGTACTGGCCACTGGCAGAGACAGAATTCTGGACTAGATGGACTACAATTCTTATTCAGTAGAACACTTCTGTGTTCCTAGTATTACCTCTAAGCGTATGCCTACACACCAAAGAAAAACCTGCAGCTGGCATTGGCTCATGGGGCTCAGGCTACAAGGCAGTTCCATTACTGTATAGTCTTCGGGGTTCAGCTGAAGCCCAGGCTCTAGGACCCTGTGAGTTGGGAGGGTCCCAGAGCTTGGGCTGCAGCCTCTACCTAGTTAAATCCTACTCAAAGGAAGTTTTAACCACTGTTCTCAAACAGCACTGAAAACAGTTTTTGTCTGTCTACACGTGTAACTATTGTTATGGTGTGGGTTAAACTTCATTGAAACTGGTGTGTGTAACAGGGCAGGTCTACACTTAAAAAGCTACAGTGATGTAGTGCTTCAGTGAAGACACTATGATGCCAACCTGAGAGCTTCTCCTTCCAGCATAGTTAATCCACCTCCATGAGAGGTGGTAGCTATGGTGACAAGAGAAGCCCTTCTGTTGACATAGCGCTGTCTACATCAGTGGTTAGGACAGTATAACTGCATTGCTCAGGGCTGTGGATTTTTCACACCCATGAGTGACACCATTAAACTGATGTAAGTTTGTAGTGTAGGCCTGGCTACAGCCATTGTAATAAATCCACCTCCCTGAGAGGTGGTAGCTAGGTCCATAGAAGAATTCTTCTGTCAACCTAGCACTATCTACCTGGTGATTTAGATCAGCTTAATTACGGCCTGGTCTGCACCACAGAGTTAGGTCAACATAAAGTAGTTTACATCAACCTAACTCTGTAAGCATCTACACAAAAATGTTGCTCCCACTGATGTAATTCACCTGTTACATCGACTTAGTAATTTCACCTCTGTGGGAGGCAGAGAACTTAGGTTGATGTGGTTATCTTGATGCAGTATCAGTTTAGACAATGTGTTGCTTCCATCAACTGTTATTTCCTTTCAGAAGTCATCTTACAATACCCCCACACTGATAATTAAATTGATGCAAGCGCTCCTGGTGAGGATGTGCACCGCTGATCCAAGGAGCGTAGCATGGACATGCAAAAGCAATTTAATTACTGCAGTGGCTGTACATTGACATAATGTAGGTTGACTTAATTTTATCGTGTAGACTTGCCCTGAGTATGGGTATGGATTTTGCATCCTGAGGGATGTAGTTGGGTTGATCTAGTTTTCTAGAGTAGATCAGCCCACAAAAAGGAGCAGAAATCCAGAGAGACAACAAAACATTTTAGTGGGAGTGTGACTGAAAAAGAGCCTACTGAGAGAGAGAGATTTTTGGGCTGAAATTTTTAGTTGAAAGAAACTTGGAACTGTGAGCCAGTAAACTATCTCCTGTTGTTTGATTCCTCCTGAGTTTAGAGAAACACGACTGTACTTTCTCTGCAAATAGGACTGCATCAAAGGAACACCTGACACCAGCACTTTCTCCTCCTAACTGAAACAACCCATAGGACCCTGATTGTTTTAGCTAACTGCTTGGGTCAAAAAGGAATAACACATGTACAGCACTGGTTCATTTGCACCTATTTAAAGTTACATGTTGTAAGCAATTGGTCATTTTCCTTGGGCTTGTCCACACTTAGAGTGCTACTGTAGCACTTAGTGAAGATGCTACCTTTGCTGATGGGAGAGCTTCTCCTGTTGGCCTAGGTACTTCACATCCCCAAGAAGCAGTAGCCACATTAATGGGAGAAGCCCTCCTGTCGACATAGTGCTGTCTACATTGGGAGTTAGGTCTGTGTAACCGCGTCGCTCAGAGGTGAGGATTTTCCTGAGCAACATAGTTATACCGTGATAAGTTTGTAGTGTGAAGCAGGGCCTAGTGTTCACAAGTCCCTAGAGGTGGTCCATCATGGCCAGGATTGAGGCACATTTAATCTCTCTGTCTACTCACTTTACATTAAAGAGCTAATTATTTACAACAAATTTGAGTCGTTAACCAGATTTCCAGACTTTGACAGTTAACTTCTTTAATTACTTGAACAAACACTGGAGGAAGATGGGAAAACATTTGCTTTTTATGAGTTATTGTTCTTCAGATCAAAGACTTGATCCACTTTGTTTAAAAGAGGTGGATTTTTTTTACTGACAATAGCTCTTATATTTGGGTTAACATTTGTACTTTATAAACCAATTTATTTTTCAAAAATTTTGCAATAGGACAATTATCTCAAATGCATTTGTAATTATAACTTATTTTCCAGAGTCACAAAAATGATTTTTCCTTAGGATTGTCCACACTTTTTACTTCATGCCAACGATGTCTGCGCAGGTGAGTTATAGCGCGTCACTTTGATGTGCACTGTTGTTCACACTTCCGTGCCCGAACTGCAGGGAATGTAGATTAGAGATACTGGGAATTGCAGGCACTCGGCACCACTTAATACCTTACCGAATCAAATGGAAAAAGTTTATTTTAGTTCAATTATTTTTAAGACTGAGTTTTCTAGATTTAAAAGAAAAAAGTATCTTGCTATACCAGGGAGGTATAAGGACTTTAGAGTGCTCTGAACTAGAGTATAATACACTAGAAGGAACTTTTCTGCTATAGGAACATGTTTGTATCCTCTTCTACCATGTACCATTGAATTCAGGGAAAAGGAGGCCTAACCATAGCCCTCGTAGACCACTACCTCTTTTGTTCAGAGTGCACTAGCCAGTCATTCACCTAGCACTCTATTGAGAGCTCAGTTTAGAACACTTCCCTCCTATTGTTCCCTTCTTCAACTCCTGCACTCTGCAGTAGAGCCCAGGATTTTGCCAAGTAGGAATACTGCTGTGGCGCCATTCTCTGCTGCGTAATGCTCCTTTGCCTTTAAAAAAAAATGTCATTGACCAAAAGAGTATAAATTACAAGATCTAAATCATTTATCCAATTTAACTAAAGTGTTCCCCTGTGGGCCATTGCCTGTCATTTCAGAAAGGATACCGACTATCCTATCTGATCATTTCATTGGAAAATCAGAGGACAATTTATTATCAATTCAGGCAATGTCAGAGCAAAATTTGAGCTATTCACATGAGCCTACTTTAAAAGGCAGCAGCAGATAATGTTTCACATTTTCAAAAGATACAGTTTGTAACATTTAAAAGCCTCTTAAAAAATAGTGCATTGTACTTCTATAGCTCCTTCCATCAAAGGATCACAAAATGCTCATGCAGTGAATGAGATGAATTAGGCAAAGAATTAAACCTTGCAACACTCCTATGAGTTATGTATTATTACGCCAATTTTACAGATATGGAAATGCTTCAACAATGAGGCTTAAGTGACTTGTTTAAGGTCAGAGACCAACAGGTCTAGGAATAGACCTCAGGGTTTTTTTGATTCCCTATCTTCTTCTTTAGTGAAAGCTATGCTTCCCCTCCTTTTTCAGGAGTTCAACAAAATGCAATTTGTTATTTCTCAGTTTCTCACTTAGGCCTATCTACCACTCTCCTGAATAATGTTAATCTGAAAACTCCTTGAGTTTACACTCACAAGCATGGTCTACATTAGAAAAAATAACCATTGTGAACAACCATGGCCAACAGCAAGTATAGCTAAACTGGGACTTGAACATGTTTTAACTTCAAGTACAGACCAGTACAAACCATGTTCAGTACTGTTTCAAAATACAGGGGTTAAGTCCTTTCTGACAATTCTTTGCACCTTATTTTTAAGGTACTGTCAAGACAGTAAACATTTGGAGGGAGAATAATCAACATCCCCCAAAGGGACTAATTTGAACATCAGACAATCACTCTAGAGGAAGAGGGTGGAAATATTAGCTGACATAGCTATTATATGGCTGTTCCTTCTTAATTTGTTAAGTGTTGGAAGGGGTACAAGAGAAAGAGGAACTCCAAATGGTTCATCCAAAGTACCAACTGAAATCCTGAATGCTTCTGGAAAATATATCATGGACATTTCAGCACTTGGCCAATCCATTTTGTTCTGTAAATATGTTTAATTTCTTTCATCAAAAACCTGTCAATTTAATTATAAAAGGCAAGTGTAATAAAAATAACAGCAACCTGAAAGAAAGTATTTCCTCTTAACTTGATAATAACTATAAACTGAGTTAATAGTACACTTTTTCAATGTTTAGCTTTGAAGTTTATTTGCTATAAACTCCTTAACCTCTCAGAGTTTATTAATCTCCAAATATAGTGACTTCCTCAATTTGAAGCACTTTCAAGTTGTCATTATAATAATTTCATTGTCTAATATCTACAGAAATCTACTCAAGTCACAAATACAGGCATTCAGCAAAGACAAATTTCATAGTTTCTTCATGGTCCAAAAGTCCCATTCTGTATTTGCATACTCAGTGCTTCTTCCTCCTTGACATCTTTTGACTTGCTAATTATGTTTTGCTTGTTTTGGCAACATTGGGAGTTTTATAGACTGAGTGGCTGCAGTGTCAGACCCTATATTACTCAGATCCTCTTCAATCCTTCCTAGAAAATTTAGAAAAAGAAAAATTATTTAAAACTGGCATAACATTCCACATGGTGTGAAATAAAGTGGAAAAAAGTGATTAAATAAAGGCAAATTATAAACTAATGTTACACACTGTATGTGTCACAGCTTATGTTTTCACTGTCACCATAGGGTCCTACCCCATTCCTGTGTTGTGCATTTCAGCAGATTTCTTTATCTGCTCCTTCATCATGAGACTAATTAGTGAATGACAGCTTAAAATGCTTGATCATGTTGTGAGTTCAACTGGAAAACAGCAGGGAAATCCCAACATTTTGCCTTCACAGTGAAAATGATGATTTGCACAATTTTGTTAGCCTAGTGATGGATAGCTCTGCTGAATCTGCTTGTACTAGACACAGAGTCTGTTAATGCACTTCTGTGTGGTTTTCTGGGGCTTCTCTTACAAAAACACAGTTTTATTCATTCAAACTCTTTCAGGAACAGCTAGTAAAGCTTGTAGATTTTGCACATATATAGGAGATAGAGCCTAAGGGCTTGCCCACATGGTGTGGCAGTACACACTATGGGCATGTGACTTCTAAAGCACACTAACTTGTGCATTAATTGGTCCATATAGATCTTGTTGGCATGCACTAATGGTCCTCTAGTGCATTTTTAAGTAATGCTGTTTGTAATAGTACTATGTTTAAGTGCACTAGGAAACCCTTAGTGTGGAGCAGCACTGTCTACACAGACCAATTAATGCACAACACATGAACACACTTTAGAAATAACATACCCACTGGACACTTTATGCTACTGTGAAGATAGCCCTTAAGATAAGGTGCTGCTTGTTATGGGCCAACAATGTGCCATTCCTTCATTATCATGCTGGAAGGAGAAGAGTCAAAGCAGTCAAGTTTAGGGTACAAGAGGCATGCTGTCAGCACAGGGGCAGAATGGCTCTAGAGGCTTTGGGGGAAAGAACTCCGCAACAGTACCTATGGCTGCTTTCTCCCAAAAAGCAACACTTAAATTCCTGCAATTCGATTGCCAGCAGCTCAGGACCAGCTCCAGCATTTCTGCCGCCCCAAGCAAAAAAAAAAAAAAAAAAAAGCCGTGATCGGTGGCGGCAATTGGGGAAAAAAAAAAAAGCGGCGATCGGCGGCGGCAGTTCAGCGGCAGGTCCTTTGCTCCTAGAGGGAGTGAGAGACCTGCCACCCCCAAATTGCCGCAGGTGCCGCCCCTCTCCCTTGGCCGCCCCAAGCACCTGCTTATTAAGCTGGTGCCTGGAGCCGGCCCTGCCGCAGCTGATAGTAGACTATAATAGGCCTGGCTCTTCAAACTGACTCATACCCTATTGAACCATGGAGCACAACTGGCTGTGTTGTTTGGGTGCTGTTTGATGCTTAAAGGACTGCTACCAGTGGTTGGAATCCTGACCAGCTGCTGGCACCCAGTGCTATATTTCTCCTGGCGGACAAATATTTTGCAGTCTGATGAGGCGAAAGTGTCTACTAGTGGGAAATGCTTTTTCTTTTTTCTTTTGATGAGTGAGAACAAATATGCTGAATAGACAGGATGAAATGACATCTTTTCATTAAACTTCTTGTAAACCACATCATTTTAGCTTTAGTAGTATGCAACGTTTTAAATAAATCTCAACATATGACTTGAATCCTGTGAGCTTGAGTTGTCCTTGTTTACCAAATGCAAACCAATGGCAAACAACGCACTGACTCTTCAGCATCAGTTGATCAAGATGAGCCAAAGATGGGTTAAAAAGCCTGAGATCAGAGTGAAACCAATAAAGGGTAGATGATGCCCTTTTTCTGGATATTCTGAATCCCCACCAGGGGAGCACTTAACATTTGTTGTCTCCAAAATAAGTAAAAGAATAAATTTTCTGGGAAAATGGGAAGGGGATTCAGAAAAGTAACAAACTTTGCCAAAAGTAGGACAGAAAATCAAGATATCAGAAGGGAGCCCGGTTGTCAGTTGATTCCTCGTCTGTCTTCAGTTTTCATGAAATTTGTTTTTACTAGCTCAGTTGCTCATTGGAGAAATATACAATAAGTAGACAGTTATTTATTTAAAAACTTGTTTAGGATTCCAAAAAATAAGGAAGACAACAGAAGAAATAAGAGTTGCGGTTAGCCTGAGGAAAAAACACTAAAAACAGCATATTTCTTCTGTTTCACTCTTCATCTGCACTATACCAGGAAGAAAAGCCAGAGATGATAAAAGCCTAGTTTACTCCTCATAAAAAATGATGTATGGATGCATTGATCACTAATGTTCAGAGATGGCATGGGATACTATCTTGAGCAATGGTTTAGTGATTCCAAAAATGTCAAGATGGCTACAATATTGGGATATAGATTTGCTATTAATTCTGATGTATTATACTGTGTGAATGCACTAAAGAAGTACATCTGACTGGCTAATTAAAACTTTATTCTATACAAAAGTTAAAAAGTGCAATCACTGTTCAGCCTTTCATGTTATTTTCTGGCAGTCGGCAGATAACTTCAGAGTCTAGCTTGAACTGTCAAAATAATTTATATATATTAAATGTCAACGCAACTCAGGAGGAAGATAAAATTTGCTTTCAGTATGACATTTATATGCTGGTGCTTGATTTAGATATGCAGAGGTAGCAAGACATGTTAGCTAAAAGTAGTTATGCAGCATATTTCTAAACATGATGTCCCATTTATGTTCAGAATGATGTGGACTGAGTCAATTAGGAGAAACAAGTGAGTTCCAAGAAGTACTTTAAAAAAAGCACTGGAGTTGCTTAGTAACCTGATACCATACTTCATTTCCCAATAGAGCTGTAAAGCTGTCAGAGCTGGTAATGGAGGAGCTCCCTGAGATAAATCAAGTCTCATGTGCTCTGTCAAGAATATGATCATATTAAATATGTTAGTGTTCATTGTCAGGAGATGCACATATGTACTTAGTAATATATGTAGCAGGACAGGAATCAGGGAATATAACTTTTAGTTGCACTTTGACATAAAAACCTTATGCTTTGCCTCCTAAGGTACATTATGTTGTCACACAGCAGAGTACACATCTAACAATTCTATGGGGAAAATTTTAATCTGACTATTTCTTAGTGTGGTATTACTTGACATCCACTTTAGTCTTCACTGACAGTAATCTACCATAATCTATGATATGTATGCTATACTTGGAAATTTAGTTTTTCACATATAATGCCTCTGGTGGGACTCTAGAACAAGTCATAATGTGGTACACAGTTTCTCCACAGGTTAAGCACTTGCTGTAAAAAGATGGTAAAAGAAATGCTTACATCTCTAAAACTTCAGAGGAAATTTATATGATTGTGGTTTGGTGAAAAATGCAAGCATGTTGGGGAAATGATGGATTCTGTATCTTCAGCAAACCAGACTTCAGATCTTTTAACTGCATCCTTTTTAGTACAGAGGCCCCCCCGACTTGTGCAATTGTTCTGTTCCGGAAAGCCTTGTGTAACCTGAATTTTGCGTAAGTTGGAAACATATACCTGTATGTTACGCAAAAATTTCCACAACTCAAAAATCCTATTTCTGTCTTATGGAACTTTTTCCGTAAGTGCAAATTTGCGTAAGTCAGGTCTTGCGTAACCCGGGGAGCATCTGTAATGAAAACAGTTACACATATCAAAAGACAGTCTAAGAGGTGGCAGCAGCAGTGCAGTTTAGAACCACCCTTTCTCACAACACTTCCCTCCACAAAAAAGAGGGAAGTGAAGACCTGATACTATTCTCACCTGCTACAGATTCTCACCTGGTATAAACTGTCATACTGACATCAATATAGCTTTACTGAGTTATGCCATCTGAGGATATGGCCATTTAAAAAAGACATATTAGTTTTCTTTTTTTTTTTTTTTTTGTAAGTTTATGAAATCACATTTATACATCAGAAAAGACCAGTAAAGAACAATGGATGGGAATCAGTAATAATAATAATAATAATTAATAATAATTTTCAAAAGCACTTAAGTGAGTTAGATGCACAAGTTCCATGGACTTTCAGTGGACCTTTTGCTTTTAAGTCACTTTGGTACTTTTCAAAATCTCACTCAAATCTTTCTTTTTTTTTAGTTTTTGACACATTGTTCAGCTCTCCAAGCTGGGTTGAGTTGAAAACAATGGAATGGATAAAGGAGGAGAGATCTTAGTACAGGAAATCAGAGGAAGTCCTGTGACTATTCCAAAGACACATGATCAGGAGCAGAAATGGAGATAACGAAGACTAAATAAAATTTTGTGTTCCAGTACGTGTTCCTATAAATAATTAGCTTGAATGGCTGCATAGTAATGAAGGCACTTGTGAGTCTTGCACCTGTGTTTTTGTTTGTGCCACTGATGGAACAAGTTATTTGAAATAGTAGAGACTAAATGGTCAAGTGGTTGTGGGGAGCTAGCTTGGGCAATGGGAGACATTGGTCCAAAGGGAGTTCCTTGCTCCACCACAGGCTTGCTTTGTGACCTTACACAGTTACTCATTTCTGCATCTGTAAAATGGGGTAATAGTACTTTGACACCTCACAGAAGTGTTGGGTGGACCTGGAGGTGCTTAGATACTATGGTGATGGGGGTCATAAAAGTATCATATTTAAAAAATGTTTTAACATTTTCCTTCAGTATTATTTTTTCATCTCTGTCTTTGAATCCATGTTCCATTAGTTACCATATACAGGCCTTAGAGTGATAGAAAATTTGTGGTGTAGACATTCAGGGATGTCCCCCCCATCGTGGGTCCCATAGCTCAGGCTCCAGGTGCCGACTTCTGGATTTCCCAGAGCGTGCTTGACCCCCACTCCATCCCTGCCCCCAAGGCCCCACCTTCACCCAGCCTCTTCCTGTCCCATTCTGCACCCTCTCCCCAGGGCACCCCATAGACAACTGGTGCCTCTCCACACTGGGGGCGGGGAGAGCACAATCTAAAGGGAAGGTCACGTGTCCCTGTCGGCCAACCCCCTCCCCCCGCACCCAGCCCAGGGCCACTGCACTTCCCCTGCCGCATGTCACCTACAGGAGGGGCACTCTATCCTTTCGCTGTGCCTGGCCCGCTCAGCAGTTCCGCTGCTCTCCTTGTCAGGAGGGACCCCAGGTGGGGAGCGGGAGGGAGCCGCTTCTAATGAAGGCCCCTTCTGGTCACTGCTCTGCAGCCTGGCAGCTGCCTGAGAGAGCCTGGCTGGGGAGAAGGTTGATTCCACTCCCTGCTCGGGTTCAGCTGCTGGGGACTGCAGCTGAATTGTATTTCTATCCGGGATCCTATTTGTTCTTGGATCTGTTTGCCCTAAGAAAAAGGGTGAAACACTTTTTAAAAACGCATCTTTTATGCTATTCTATAAAGACCCCTTGTGTATCATCAATGCAGTTGTTTACTAGTAAGATGTCTAAACAAAGGTTTGGGCTCTTGTTTTAACTCAAGTTTATTGAATGGCATTTGATTTGATTAACACACATGATTTTAAGTTTTTCTCTAGACACTCCAGAAATGGAATTAGATGACACAGATGTTTGTTCTTAACCCAAAAGGTTAGTCTTAGTAAATCACAAATGTGTTCTGGAGAAATAGTGCCACAAGCTTTGTTCTAGGTATACCCTAAATTCCAATCAGTTAAATGTATACAACTCCATTGA
Organism: Malaclemys terrapin pileata; assembly: GCF_027887155.1. Lineage (NCBI taxonomy): Eukaryota > Metazoa > Chordata > Testudines > Emydidae > Malaclemys > Malaclemys terrapin. The sequence continues at coordinate 38,235,341 of NC_071509.1, read as the reverse complement.
AGGTAATGAAGTTTCAGAGGTGTCCCTAAGGTCATAACAGTGAGACAATGGCATTCCACAGGCATATCCAAACATGACTCGGTCTTCAGAAACTTTATAAGTGATGGTGATGTCCCATGGCATTTATGCTGACTCACTTTTCAAAGTAAACCCCGCATACCAAGGGAAAAAATGGTTATATTATACAATAAATTGTGCTCAATAATAAATAAATAATAATAAATATGGCAATAATAATTAATAATTAATAACAATAATAAAGATAGTTTCCCCCTAACTTCCCCATCTCTTGCCAGCCTTCATTACCCCAAAATGTCCCAGATACCTTGGATGCAATTCTGTTAGTATTAGTATATTTCTTATACTAATATATATAGGGTGGAATTTTCAAAAACACTCAGGGTATGTCTACACTACGAAATTAGTTCGAATTTATAGAAGCCGGTTTTATTGAAATCGGTTGTATACAGCCGATTGTGTATGTCCACACAATAAAATGCTCTAGGTGCTCTAGTCGGCAGACCGCGTCCACAGTACGAGGCTAGCGTCGACTTCCGGAGCATTGCACTATGGGTAGCTATCCCACAGCTATCCCACAGTTCCCGCAGTCTCCGCCGCCCCTTGGAATTCTGGGTTGAGATCCCAATGCCCGGATGATGCAAAACAGTGTCGCGGGCGGTTCTGGGTACATGTCGTCAGGCCCCTCCCTCCCCCGTCACAGCAACGGCAGACAATAGATTCGCGCCTTTTTATCTGGGTTACCTGGGTTACCTGTGCAGACAACATGGAGCCCGCTCAGCACAGCTGAGCTCACCGTCACCATATATCCTCTTGGTGCCGGCAGACGTGGGACTGCATTGCTACACAGCAGCAGCTGCTAACTGCCTTTTGGCGGTAGACGGTGCAGTAGACTGGTAGCCTTCATCGGCGATCTGGGTGCTGGCAGCCGTGGGGCTTGCCTTTTGGCAGTAAATGGTGTATTATGACTGTTAGCCGGCCTATTACAAGTCGGGTCATCGCACATTAGCAGAGTCTTCCCTGAGCAGCAGCTCGTGCAATAGGCCTGAAGACCATCGTCATACACCGCCCCGTATTTGCTGCCAAGCACCCAGAAAGATGCCGAGGGCTATCAGTCACGCTGCACCGTCGTCTTAAGATGTAAAAAATAGATTTTCTCTGTATTCATTTGCTTCCCCCTCCCTCCGTCAAATCAACGGCCTGCTAAACCCAGGGTTTTCAGTTTAATCTTTGGGGGGGACCAGTCTGTGACAGTTGTTTGTGTCTCTCCCTGATGCACAGCCACCGTTCTTTATTTTAATTCCCTGTGCCTGTACGCCATGTCGTCACTCGGCCCCCCTTCCTCCTTCCCCTAGGCCGTCAGATACTACGTTTGCGCCACAGCTCGAGCCGCGAAGCGGTTCACGCCTTTTCTTTGAATTCTGGGTTGAGATCCCAATGCCCGGATGATGCAAAACAGTGTCGCGGGCGGTTCTGGGTACATGTCGTCAGGCCCCTCCCTCCCCCGTCACAGCAACGGCAGACAATAGATTCGCGCCTTTTTACCTGGGTTACCTGGGTTACCTGTGCAGACAACATGGAGCCCGCTCAGCACAGCTGAGCTCACCGTCACCATATGTCCTCTGGGTGCCGGCAGACGTGGGACTGCATTGCTACACAGCAGCAGCTGCTAACTGCCTTTTGGCAGTAGACGGTGTAGCATGAGTGATAGCCGTTGGGCTGGCAGCCGTAGGGCTGCATTGCACCAGCCCCTTCCAGGCGATGGTATATTATGACTGGTACCCGTCGTCGTCGTACTGGAGTGGCTGTCAATCATGGCCACCTGGGCAGACATGCTACTGTCTCGATGATGACGGTTACCAGTCATAATGTACTATTTTCTGCCAATTGCCCAATATTGTCTGCTAAGCACCCAGAAGAGGCCGAGGGCGATGCTGGGTGCTGGCGGACGTGGGGCTGGCAGACATGGGGCTGCATTGCTACACAGCAGCAGCCCCTTGCCTTTTGGCAGATGATGGTATATTATGATTGGTACCCATCATCATCGTACTGGTATGGCTGTCACTCATGCTGCAGCGTCGGCTGCCACCTTAAGATGTAAAAAATAGATTTATTCTGTGTTCATTTGCTTCCCCTTCCTCCGTGAAATCAACGGCCTGCTAAGCCCAGGGTTTCCAGTTTAATCTTTGGGGGGACCATTCTGTGTGACAGTTGTTTGTGTTTCTCCCTGTTCCTGTACCTGTACGCCATGTCGTCACTTGGCCCTCCCTCCCTCCCTCCCGCCCTCCTTCTCCTGGTCCATCAGATACTACTTTCGCGCCTTTTTTCTGACCAGGCGCCATAGCTAGCACTGGGATCATGGAGCCCGCTCAGATCACCGCGGCAATTATGAGCACTATGAACACCACGCGCATTGTCCTGGAGTATATGCAGAGCCAGAACATGCCAAGGCGAAACCCGGACCAGGCGAGGAGGCGATTGCAGCACGGCGACGAGAGTGATGAGGAAATTGACATGGCCATAGACCTCTCACAAGGCACAGGCCCCAGCAATGTGGAAATCATGGTGTCACTGGGGCAGGTTCATGCCGTGGAACGCCGATTCTGGGCCCGGGAAACAAGCACAGACTGGTGGGATCGCATCGTGCTGCAGGTATGGGACGATTCCCAGTGGCTGCGAAACTTTCGCATGCGTAAGGCCACTTTCATGGAACTTTGTGACTTGCTTTCCCCTGCCCTGAAGCGCCAGAATACCAAGATGAGAGCAGCCCTCACAGTTGAGAAGCGAGTGGCGATAGCCCTGTGGAAGCTTGCAACGCCAGACAGCTACCGGTCAGTCGGGAATCAATTTGGAGTGGGCAAATCTACGGTGGGGGCTGCTGTGATCCAATTTGCCAGGGCAATGAAAGACCTGGTGATAGCAAGGGTAGTGACTCTGGGCAACGTGCAGTCAATAGTGGATGGTTTTGCTGAAATGGGATTCCCAAACTGTGGCGGGGCCATAGACGGAACCCATATCCCTATCTTGTCACCGGAGCACCAAGCCACCGACTACGTAAACCGCAAGGGGTACTTTTCAATGCTGCTGCAAGCCCTGGTGGATCACAAGGGACGTTTCACCAACATCAACGTGGGATGGCCGGGAAAGGTACATGATGCTCGCGTCTTCAGGAACTCTGCTCTGTTTCGAAAGCTGGAGGAAGGGACTTTCTTCCCGGACCAGAAAGTGACCATTGGGGATGTTGAAATGCCTATCGTGATCCTTGGGGACCCAGCCTACCCCTTAATGCCATGGCTCATGAAGCCGTACACAGGCAGCCTGGACAGGAGTCAGGACCTGTTCAACTACAGGCTGAGCAAGTGCCGAATGGTGGTGGAATATGCATTTGGACGTTTAAAAGCGCGCTGGCGCAGCTTACTGACTCGCTCAGACCTCAGCGAAAAGAATATCCCTATTGTTATTGCTGCTTGCTGTGCGCTCCACAATATCTGTGAGAGTAAGGGGGAGACCTTTATGGCGGGGTGGGAGGTTGAGGCAACTCGCCTGGCCGCTGATTACGCGCAGCCAGACACCAGGGCGGTTAGAGGAGCACAGCAGGGCGCGGTGCGCATCAGAGAAGCTTTGAAAACGAGTTTTGTGACTGGCCAGGCTACTGTGTGAAACTTCTGTTTGTTTCTCCTTGATGAACCCTCCAACCCCCCCCCCCGACCCGGTTCACTCTACTTCCCTGTAAACCAACCACCCCGCCCCACCCTCCCCTCCCCCTTGCAGAGGCAATAAAGTCATTGTTTTTTCACATTCATGCATTCTTTATTAGTTCCTTACAGAGGTAGGGGGATAATTGCCAAGGTAGCCTGGGATGGGTGGGGGAGGAGGGATGGAAAAGGACACACTGCATTTTAAAACTTTAACTCTTATTGAAGGCCAGCCTTCTGATGCTTTGGCGATCATCTGGGGTGGAGTGACTGGGTGGACGGAGGCCCCCCCACCGTGTTCTTGGGCGTCTGGGTGAGGAGGCTATGGAACTTGGGGAGGAGGGCTGTTGGTTACACAGGGGCTGTAGCGGCAGTCTCTGCTCCTGCTGCCTTTCCTGCAACTCAACCATACGCTCGAGCATATCACTTTGATGCTCCAGCAGACGGAGCATTGCCTCTTGCCGTCTGTCTGCAAGCTGACGCCACCTATCGTCTTCAGCCCGCCACTTGCTCTGTTCTTCCCGCGATTCAGCCCGCCACCTCTCCTCTCGTTCATATTGGGCTTTTCTCATCTCCGTCATTGACTGCCTCCACGCATTCTGCTGTGCTCTATCAGCCTGGGCGGACATCTGCAGCTCCGTGAACATCTCGTCCCTCGTCTTACGTTTTCTCTTTCTAATGTTCACGAGCCTCTGCGAAGGAGAAACATTTGCAGCTGGTGGAGGAGAAGGGAGAGGTGGTTAAAAAAGACACATTTTAGGGAACAATGGGTACACTCTTTCATTACAAGGTCGCATATTTCGGCTTGCAGGCAGCCATCGTAGGCCACAGTGTTTTGGCTTTTTTAACCTTCTTAACATGCGGGAAAGGTTGCAAACAGCAGCGCATTTCCCATATCAAGGATGAATTGGGTTGTCCATTTAAAATGGGGTTTCAATGTAAAAGGAGGGGGCTGCGGTTTCCCGGTTAACATGCGGCACAAACACAAGTAAACCACCCCCCCCCACACACACACACACGATTCTCTGGGATGATCACTTCACCCCTCCCCCCCACCGCGTGGTTAACAGCGGGGAACATTTCTGGTCAGAAGAGCAGGAACGGGCGCCTCTGAATGTCCCCCTTAATAAAATCACCCCATTTCAACCAGGAGAGCTTTCTGGAGATGTCCCTGGAGGATTTCCGCTCCATCCCCATACACGTTAACAGACTTGCTTGCTTTTTTTTTGTAATGTTTACAAATATTTACAAAGTTACACTCACCAGAGGTCTCCTGTGTGCCCTGAGGGTCTTGGGTGAGTTCGGGGGTTACTGGTTCCAGGTCCAGGGTCACAAACATATCCTGGCTGTTGGGGAAACCGGTTTCTCCGCTTCCTTGCTGCTGTGAGCTACCTACAGTACCTCCATCGTCATCTTCCTCGTTCCCCGAACCGTCTTCCCTGTGTGTTTCTCCAGTGAGAGAGTCATAGCACACGGTTGGGGTAGTGGTGGCTGCACCCCCTAGGATCGCATGCAGCTCCGCGTAGTAGCGGCAAGTTTGCGGCTCTGCCCCGGACCTTCCGTTTGCTTCTCTGGCTTTGTGGTAGGCTTGCCTTAGCTCCTTAATTTTCACGCGGCACTGCTGTGTGTCCCTGTTATGGCCTCGGTCCTTCATGGCCTTGGAGATCTTTTCTAATACTTTTCCATTTCTTTTACTGCTACGGAGTTCAGCTATCACTGCTTCATCTCCCCATATGGCGAGCAGATCTCGTACCTTCCGTTCGGTCCATGCTGGAGCTCTTTTGCGATCCTGGGAGGACTCCATGACGGTTACCTGTGCTGATGAGCTCTGCGTGGTCACCTGTGCTCTCCACGCTGGGCAAACAGGAAATGAAATTCAAACCTTCGCGGGTCTTTTCCTGTCTACCTGGTCAGTGCATCTGAGTTGAGAGCGCTGTCCAGAGCGGTCACAATGAAGCACTGTGGGTTAGCTCCCGGAGGCCAATAACATCGAATTCCGTCCACACTACCCCAATTCCGACCCGCAAAGGCCGGTTTTATCGCTAATCCCCTTGTCGGAGGTGGTGTAAAGAAACCGGTTTAAAGGGCCCTTTAATTCGAAAGAAAGGGCCTCGTTGTGTGGACGTGTCCAGGCTTAATTCGGTTTAACGCTGCTAAAGTCGACCTAAACCCGTAGTGTAGACCAGGCCTCAGTGTTAGCCTATGTCTGCTCCTATTAACTTCAATGGGAACATGCTGAGTGCTTTTGAAAATCCCATCTTTAAAATCTTAAATATACTGTAATTACTATGTGTTAGTCTGGGAATGCTGCAGTAGCTATCACTGAATGTCCTTAGCTTTTTAGAATATTTTTGTAATTTTGCTGTGTGTGCAAATTCAGTGTTGATAGGGTTACTACAAATGAGAATGGAGAATGTCAGAGGTGTCACCCGTGACCTCAAATTTCTCTCTGCTGCTGACGAGTTTATGATGTTCACAGGAATCCAGCCTGGCTTCTTTCCTAGATAACACGTAAATTTTGCAACTGTCCCTTTGGGGCTTGTGATCACTGCAAGAACCACAGCAGAGCTTGTAAATGACCTTTGTACATGATGGGATTCGAAGTACCTTAGGCAACAGTTTAGAAACGCAGCAGACTGTGTTATACTCTTAAAGTTTCACTCTCTGTGGAGGTTTCCTGGCCCTCAAAAGTTTTCTTCCATAATGAATAGTTTTTGACTTATCTAGCAAGCAAAGTTCGATATACTTCACCCTTGAAGCCTAGTGAATGCAACAAATTTAGATTTCCGCCTACACCAAGGAGAGCAATGACAAAAAGAATTAATCTTTTCCAAAGGCAAAATACTAGCCTTATTTTTTTTTTCAAGTTGCATCTCTCATAACCAGATGGTCCATAGATCCTCACAATTTCAAAACAAAATAAAAATAAAGCAACCCAATTCCTCCAAACAAACAGAAAACTCTCCAGCAAGAAATCACATATGAGATATGTCAGATGGAAAGAACTATTTTTGGCTCATGTTTGTGGGCAGAGGAGGTTGTTCAAACAGTACAATTATAGAGGGAACAGAAGTAGCTAGATACATAGATGGAGGAAAAGAGTAAAGTAGGCCTTATAAAATATGTTAGCTAACAGTATGGAGTTCCTTCTGCTTCAGAATGAGATTAATATTCCCTTACATCAATTTCTGCAGCAGGTAGACAGTATCTCAGCATAGTGTTTTTTTTCTGATAGTTACACAGATAAGTTGCAAAAGACATAAGGAGGCTGGAAGCCTGAATGGATGAAATCCTATCCTCACTTAAATTAATGAGAACTTTACTATTCAGTTCCAGGGACCAAGGACTAAATCCACAAAGGGAACATTGCAATGTCTAACGTTTAGGCACCTAGCCACCCAGCAGAATTCACAAATACTGAATTGGGCACTAGGTTCCCTCTACAATGAATGGGGAATACAGGCACCTAAGAATGTGATCCACAAAAGCCAGAAACTTGAGCAGGGAGCTGCCTATAAGAAAACCAAGGAATCTTAAGACCCATCCCCTCAAGGAGTTTGGCACCTAAGTACAGGCTTGAGGGAGGAGCCTATCTCTGTTTAGGATTCATAGTCATTAGTCCTCTCTTGGAATCAGGCATCTAAGCTGTTTCTTGCAATAAAGGCAACGGCACATATCTAACTCCACACAAATCAATTGGAGGCGGCATCCTCCATTATAGCTATTAGCCCAGTAGTTAGGGTACTCACCCAGGATGTGGGAGGTCTGGGTTAAGTTCCCCACTCTGCCTTACATACTAAAGGGATTTGAGTCAGTCCTTCCTAGGTGTGTGCCCTAACCACTAGGTTAGAGGATAGTCCGATGAAGTGGGTTTTAGCCCACGAAAGCTTATGCTTAAATACATTTGTTAGTCTCTAAGGTGCCACAAGTACTCCTCGTTCTTCTTCCATGAGTCTTTCCCAATTGCTCCTGTTGGAGCTGTTCCATTTTGTATGAACTACTTAAATAATTAAATATACATTGATCAAGACAGAGGAAGATTCTATAGTCAAGATGGGGTGGGAAACACCCAGTTTTAGGATCCCACTGTGGCTTAGGCATGAGACTGGTGCGGAGCTGGTGGGTGGGCTCAGGACAGAGGCAGCTGTGCATATGCACAGCCACCAAAACACAGAAAACTAGGGGACTTTATAGTGGAAATTTTGGTGCTGAGGAACTTTAGATGCGTGCAGGTTAGAGAGAAGCTGAGTTGGCTTTTGAGGATTTCAGTGGTGTCTAAATTTTGGATTTAGATATCTCAGTCCTTTTGTAGATCAGGTACCAGGATCTCACCCACTGTCTCATCATGTAACCACATACTTTCGGGTGTAGGATTTAGTACTGTGATAATCCTACTGAAGTCAGGCCTTCTCATATGAATAAAGTTACTCACATGCATAATTGTTTGAATGACTTGTTTTTTAATGAATGCTCTGCTCTAAACAAAATGCTCTGCTCTAAACAAAAAGATTAGCATTTTTTTATTTATATTCTTGATGATATTTTTAACAGAAGAATCTAAATGTAAGAATGAAATGTTTTAAAATGATTGCATCATCTTTACAGAAAAAAAAATATATGTTTAATTAGATAGCATATAGCATGTGTATATAATAAGCCAGATTATGTCAGTAATACAGCACCCCAGGCTAGAAGCAGCACAAAGCACAGGTATTGTAGTTGTGCCTGGCCTTATCACAATGGGGACCGAATTGGGAAAAAGTAATTTTATGTCTTCACAACTGTGCACCCAATGCAAATGCAGGACTGTGATAGCCCAATGAAAGAACTTACTTTACCTCATCTAAAAGCTGAAGGAAGCTTTAGAGTTGTGAAAAAAAATTGAATTATGTCTAGGAAATAGTGCTTCAAGTTTGGTAACTATTTAAGCAGTGAAATCACTTAATGTGTAAAATAGTTTATGGGATAATTTATGATAATATTCAAGGTTCGGTGAAGGTAGGCATTACATTTATGTATATCCTGATCTGACTTAACTATTCTTATTAATTACCATTCAGTATTTAATTCCCATTTTTGTGTTTTTTTCTTGGTACAACACACATTATGTAACTAGGATCATATAAAATACTTATCAGTATTTCCAAACACAACTCCAGAAAATTATTTCCCGGGTTTCTGGTGTTTGGTCTTGCTGAAATGCTCAGGGTCCAACTGACTGCCATATGTGGGATTACAAAGGAATTTTCTCCCATGTCAGATTGGCAGAGACTCTGTTTGTTTGGGGTTTTTTGCCTTCCTCGGAAACATGGGGCGTGGGCCACTTGCAGGTCTAAAATAGTGTAAATGATGGATTCTCTGTAATGTGAAGTCTTTAAATCATAATTTGAGGACTTTAGTAACTCAGCCAGAGTTAGGGGTCTATTACAGGAGTGGGTGGGTGAGGTTGTGTGGCCTGCAATGTGCAGAAGGTCAGACAAGATGATTATAATGATCCCTTCTGGCCTAAAGTCTGTGAGTCTATAACACATCTGCCACATTGTCTGAAGTGACTCACAACTGTGAGTGCCTACCTCAGGGCAGACTGTCAGAAAACAGGGCAGACACCCAAAGCTGTTAGTGCATTCTATAATTAAATTTCACCAAGTTGGTATAGTGTTCAAGGAGTTCACAAATGTGAACTCCTTGAACACTATACCAGTCATACCATGGAGTCACAGAAAGTCCCCTCAGACTCTCCAGTCTACCCAGTCCAGACAAATTGGACTTTGTGATAAAAGGTCATTCAAATCAAAAATCCACACAACATCAGGTTGCTCCCAGTCCCAAAAGGCCCGTCACTTAGCCCAGATCAGTGGGTACTCTAGATCTTACATGAAAGACAACACTGGCAACCAATTCTATAGTAAAATAATTAAAGATTTATTAGCTAAGAAAAGGCAGAGAGAGTTACTGAAAGGTTAAAGCAAGTGAAATAAATATACGGGAGAGTCACAGTTTGTAATTCCAAATGGTGGCAGTGATGTAATAAACTACCAGTCTCCCAAAAGTTTTTTCAGGGTACCCAGATTGTTTCTAGGGATCACTGTTTTGCATCTGGTACACTTCCCTGTAAGAATCCAAACAGGGATGCGGGATCTTTTCTTGAATCCATAGTAATAGCTTCTCAGAGAAAACAAGCTGACAATGTCACTACCCACCCGGGCTCTTCCTTTGATGACACTGAGTGAGGAATGCATTTAGAGCTTTTGATCTCCGATCATAACACACAATGACCACATGCTTTGAAATTAGCACTTTTCTGTTAAAGTTCTTCATTTGCATTTCACAAGGCTTCTTTTCTTGTTTGATGGGTTATTTGATGGGTTATTTAGTTACGGGGGTATACACAAGGTAAATGTTTGCTATTACATTATATCAGGATACAGATAAGTGAAAACAATTCATGTAACATCTCATTAGTTTTCATGAAGTTTAAACACCAAATATACTGTTATACATTTAACAATTACTTTGAACTATACTAGGGCTGTCAAGCAATTGAAAAAATTAATTGTGATTAATCACACGATTAAAAAAATAATCACACAAATAATCATGCTGTTAAACAATAATAGAATACTATTTATATACATATTTTTGGATGTTTTCCACATTTTCAAATATATTGATTTCAGTTACAACACAGAATACAAAGTGTGCAGTGCTCACTTTATATTTATTTTTATTATATATATTTGCACTGTAAAAATAAAAGTAATGGTATTTTTCAATTAATCTAATACAAGTTCTGAAGTGCAATCTCTTTACCATGAAAGTTGAACTTACAAATGTAGAATAATGTACAAGAAATAACTTCATTCAAAAATAAAACAAGGTAAATCTTTACAGCCTACAAGTCCACTCAGCCCTACTTCTTGTTCAGCCAATCGCTCAGACAAACAAGTGTGTTTACATTTGCAGGAGATAATGCTGTCACTTCTTGTTTACAGTGTCACCTGAAAGTGAGAACAGGCATTCATATGGCACTGTTTTAGCTGGCATCGCAAGATATTTATGTGCCAGATGCACTAAAGATTCATAAGTCCTTCATGCTTCAACCACCATTCCAGAGGACATGTGTCCATCCTGATGATGGGTTCTGCTCTATAACGATCCAAAGCAGAGCAGACCAATACATGTTAATTTTCATCATCTGAGTTAGATGCCACCAGCAGAAGGTTGATTTTCTTTTTTGGTGGTTTGGGTTCTGTAGTTTCCGCATCAGAGTATTGCTCTTTTAAGACTTCTGAAAGAATGTTCCAGACCCCATCCTGATCAGATTTTGGAAAGCACTTCAGATTCTTAAATCTTGGGTCGAGTGAAAAATACTATTTCTTTTGTTTATCATTTTTACCATGCAAATATTTGTAATAAATATAATATAAAGTGAGTACTATACACTTTGTATTCTGTGTTGTAATTGAAATCAATATATTTGAAAATGTAGAAAAACATCCAAAATATTTAATACATTTCAATTGGTACTCTATTGTTTAACAGTGCAGTTAAAACTGCGATTAATCATGATTACATTTTTTAATCGTGTTAATTTTTTGAGTTAATTTTGTGAGTTAGCTGTGATTAATCGACAGCCCTAATGTATACTAATTTACAAGTCAATTGCCCTGGGGCTTTGGCATGAGCTAGCACCTGGTCTGCCAGCATCACAACTCATCTGATGAAGCATATTTTTTCATTTATATATTCGATTTCAAAGATGAAGACAGAATTGTCTAATTTGCATACTTCTGTTATTAGAGCATTAAAATAGTTTTTTTCCTAAGTCTGTACACTAACTAATATGGTGTTTTATGCCTCTGACTTTTTTTCCCCTCTGTATCAAAGCACTGGACTTTGCTTTTTAGGGAACATTTAGTGCACAGTAGCAGTATCCACCCAGACAGTGTATGGCCCTGTAGATTTATACCTCACCTAGCTACACACTAACTATTCATCTAGACAAACCCTAAGAAACTGAATGCTAGTCTGTCCCTGAAGCTGACTGGTAACAGTTAATAACAGTTACATACAGGGTTTTTAGTACATTAGCTCTGAGATTTAACTCTGCTCTGAAAAGTCCTGAAAAGACAGAACACCATCCTGTGCTTCAGCAAAGAATTAAGCTGAGGTGCAGGAAGAAGGGAGTATAATGCAGTTATACATAATATTGCTTCAGCATCCCTCTCCCACTTACAAGTGTAATTTCACTGATGTCAAAAAAGTTGTAACTGTTTACATCAGGTATGAATTGAGCCTATCTTCTCTGTTTTAATACTATTCAGTAAAGTTCATTTCCGCTGTTGACCTTTATATAAATCTACACTCGTTATTCTAAGCAGAATGAGAGCAATAATAAAAAATAGCTGATTGACAGAAGTACTACTGTTAGATTATTAGATTTTTAAAACTGTGCAATAGCTTTAAAAAAGAAAGATGAAGCCACATTGATCAGTAAAATAGGTTGAGAAGATTTTCTTTTAAACAAAATGTTGAAAAAAATGGAAAAAATATTCACAGTTTCCCCCTCTCCCCTTTATCTGATAAGCTCTACTATGAGTAAAAAAACATAGAAGGGCCTCAATTTTGTCTTCTCCCCCATTCCCTTTGCAATATTTCTAATTCACACACATACATGCAGCAACTGTATTTCTGAATTAATGCTCTTCTCAAAACAATTCTATTTGTAAGATCTTGAAAGCAGGACCAGAAAACCTCATGTCTGATAAGATGAGAGAAATATTTGGAGTCTGATTTGTAAGTGCAAGGGCTAGCAAAATGTCTATTAATTTAAATGAGATCATGCAGATAAATGGGTCCATATTAGTGCATCTCTTTGCAGAATCAAGGTTTATGTTACAAACCTGCAATAAGCTCAACATGGGTGGACCTATGTTGAGCCCCATTGACTTTGTGCAGACACTTTCTTGCTATCCTCCAAATTCCCTGAGTGCAATTATCACGTCCAGCACTTATTGGTGTGGTAACAGTTATTTGCCTGAGAAATGGCAAGGCAAAGGTAGAGCATACACGACTATTGGAGATTGCAGCACTGAGTTCTTGTAGCAGCAGGAAGTCAATTTGGTCCTGTCCTGACCAGAGTTTCTGGTCATGTTGTAATTCACTTGTTCCCTCAAGCATGCCTTTTAATGATGTGTGTCTATATACAAAAGTATATATACAAGTGTAGGCCATGCTACAAGACATAGTATGCAGCCTGGAGTTCTCCCTAGGTTTCAGCACAACTGAACATCAGTATGAGGTGATAAGTCATCCCCTGAATTAAGGCATGATTAAGTCCCATGCAGGGATGTCATTCCTTTGATAGGCTCCATCTAATTCAGAAAGCAGCAGCTGGTCTGGTGACTCACAGCAGGTATAAAAGACTCACAGGAGAAACAGCAACTCAGTCTTCTCAATGTTACTTCATAGCTTGGAACTCTCCTCTGCTCTGCCTGATAGTGGTGACAGACTCCACAGGCCTGAGATTGCTCCATTCCTGCTTTTTCCCCAGTATTGTGCCTAGTCATGCTCCAGCCTAGTTTCCAGCCCTGCTCCTGCTTCCAGATTCCAGTTCTGACCCTTAGCTCTAACCATTAAGTATGACATCATTGCCTTGGTCTTTGATAGCATAACAGGCTCCATCTGATAGCAGACCCTACCACTTCCTCCATTTCTCTTTCTTAGGAGTCTCAAAAACTACACCCAGATTCTTGTGAGTCACACAACACTCCTTCTTGAAGTCTGGTTTATTAGAACAACATCATAGTTCAAGAGTGACATAAATCAATAAGTCCATTTCTCTGCATCCTTACTGGGATCAACATTTCTTTCCAGAAGTCCATGTCCTGCTGCTTAGTGTTTCCTCCAGCCTTTTTATTCTGTCCCTCATTGCAGGTAGCTCCAGCCAGATCTTTCCACCTGGTCCTCTCTGACCCTGTATCCCCTGTAGAGCCTTCCTGTCCTTTCCAGTCTTTCTCTGTTACCCTGGAACCACTGTAGAAGCCTCCCTGCAGGTGTTTCTCCTTCTGTCAACTTAGATGGAAAGCCTCCCTTTTATGTGTCTCAAAGCCCATCATCTGGGGAGGCACCAGACTAGGCACAACTCACAAATGCTGTGACCTTCAGTCATGTCAATTCAGACATGTAAGTGCCAGTGGGCATAATTTCTACTACACAAGTCCACCACTGACTGTTACACACTGTTCTGCACACTGTGAATAAGGCTTCTCTTGCCATATAACTAACGTCTCCTGTCCTGGGGTTCATATGACTGGAAGTCTCTTACCAGTTTAGAATTCATTGTTCCCATTTGTATGGTGACCATATTTTCCCAAAGGAAAATGGCCAGAGGCCCCTGCACCATCCCACCACCACCACAGGGCCAGCACAAGACTGCCCTGTCTCCCATCAGCATGGGGCCAGGCTGAGGTCTCCCTCTCCCTAGGGCTGGCCCCAGCCTCCCCCCATATGCAGGACTGCTTGAGGCTATCCTAATCTCCCAACCGCACAGTAAGCCCTCCCTGCATCCCACTCATGCAGAACCAGCCTCCCCACTGAAGCCAGAGCTGGCCCGGGACCCCATTCTCCTCTGTGACCCGTTTAGCCCCCCAGGCATGGGGCTGGTCCTCCTGCTGCCTGCCTGCATGCGAGGCTGGTCCTCCATGCCCCCTCACTGCCCGGCCGCAATCCCCCTTCTCCCCTGAGTGCAGGTCTGGTCCTCCAAGGCCGCCCGCCCATGCACGGAGCTGGTCAGCCAAGCCCCCCACTACCTGCCCATGCATGGGGCTGGTCTTCCGAGCCCCCCTGCCACCTGCTCATGCACAGGGCCACCCAAGGCCTCCCTCTCCCCCCTGCATGTGGGGCAGGCCAGCCTAAGCTGCTTTCCCTAGCCTTCCTCCCAACGCAGGGCTGGTGTTGCCACTCCTGCTCCCCCCCCTTGCACATTCCTCCAGATCCCGCTAGGGGTTCTACTCCACTTTTTTGGCAAAACTGGGCATTTGTCCTGTTTGCTCTTGCCAGTTGATCATCAAATGCCCATTTTTGCCAAAAAAAAAGTCGGGATGGCTGGGACAGGTCCTAAAAAAGGGACTGTCCCAGCCAAAATTGGACATTTGGGCACCCTATCCATTGTAATCAACTGCTCACGTTTCTTGTTCTAACCATTACAGATGTTATCTATAAGTTGAGGAAGAGTGTTCATTTATGTGCCAAGTAATTTCAGCTCCAGAGAAGTTGTCTTAATTGGGAACATGAGAATGGTTCATGAGAATGAGATGGGCAGAAGGGTTACATAAATAAGAAATGCCATTTACATTTAAAAAAAGAAAAATATATATATAATCGGAAGGATAACTGCTATCAAATATAAAATTATTTGATTTTGTGATGCTAAAAAGAACAGCGTTGTTTTAGGAACTTGGTGTAATTTTGACTTTGATATTGTTGGCTAGAGCTTATCAAAATGTTTAAAATATTTTGAAATATCTTTATTCACATGATGCTCACATATCAATAATACATAGCATATCCTCCAAATTCTTTATGTTAATACCAGCATGGACACTGACAGTATGATTGTCTAGTATTTTTTACAGTCTATGACTATGACAGTTTTGTTATTGTTAATGGACTGAAAACTTCCACTGAGGTATTTCTGAATACAACATTTACAGAATAACCAGGTAGTTTATAACTTTCGCTTTTTGGAAATGGATTTGCGGTTGCATTCGTAAAAGGTGACATAATATAATATTTCATTTATATAGTATGGAAGGTTGTCATGATAATGAAAAGCAAAAACCGTAAGTAATTAACATGTTTTGTTGGCACTGTAACTGCCCAGTGAGGCTATTTAAGACACAAGGTAGGTGAGGTAACATCTTTTATTGGACCAACTTCTGTTCTTGCTTTTTCTCAGGAAGTGGATGTCACTGTTTAGTTTGACTTCTTTCTGCTTCATGTTGCAAAGTTTCTATTTGTGTGACAAGCCCAAAATGAGCTTTAAAACAAAAACAAAAAAGCAAGGTACTACAATACTTGCTTATTCAAACAATTTTGTCATAATAGATTTTTACTACAAATTACACCTCTACCACGATATAACGCGACCCAATATAACACAAATTCGGATATAACGGGGTAAAGCAGCGCTCCAGGCATGTGGGGCTGCGTGCTCGGGAGGATCAAACAAGTTAGATATAACATGGTTTCACCTATAACGCGGTAAGACTTTTTGGCTCCCGAGGACTGCATTATATCGGGGTAAAGGTGTATTAGTTTTTTAATTCTCCAAATCAGTTAGTAAGAAAAAGAATTTGAAAGAATGACTAGGAGGACATGGTAAAAGTCTACATAAATATGTAAAGAGAAACAGTAGAGGCTAATGATTAATTTGAATGCAAGGAGTAATGAGGGCAATGTTGAAAAGGCTCCATTTAGCTTAGATATTAAGAGAAACCTTTGCCATTGAGGTCAGTCAGAGAGTGAAGCAGTGAGCCTACAGAGGTGGCTATGGCACAATCCCTTCCATTTCTAAGAAAAAGGTCATATAATATATTAGAAAGAGTAGTATAAGGGGCTGATCTAGAAAATCCCATGAAGTCTTTTCCAACCCTATTGTCTATGATTGTGTATGTTAGGGAGTAGTCTCAGATGAAATGATTGTTACACTCTTTCTTTGTAAAAGGCAGAGACTCATTTTGTCACTGATGTAATTGATGATGTTAAATAATGAGGCTGAACTGATTGTTTTGGAGAAGAGCAGTCTTTTTTTAATCCTGGTAGCGTTGTTTAAAGGGTTTATTGTTTTGCTGTATCTTTTGTTCTATCCTTCTGTACCTGTCACATCTCATCAAAGCAATACGAACTGGAAATACTTCATCAATAGGGACTTTGCATAGTAAGCAGACTGCAAAGGGAAAGGGAAATTGTGATATTGTATTAGAGGGTCCCTAGTTGATTACCTATTCTTGTAGAGGGCATTCCCATTTGGACTTTCCCATTTCACCTTAAGAAATTAGGTTAATATTTCTGTAGCTCATATTTGGGCAAGACATGGAGTTTGGTGGTCTGCACCTTCTTCATTCTGAAGCAAGGAGATCATCCTAGCTACCACCTGTCAGGGCAGAGGATCTATTTCAATGCTTTGTTTTATGGAGAGAGATGGACTTTTTTGTGCTGCAGACTTCAGTAAAATAGGAAGTTGTTTAGTAGATGACCTATACTTATCAATTCTTTATACCAACATTTTGTCTTCAGCCAACCATACAATGGCTACTAAATGTCCTCTTCCTATACTAGAGTTGGGTAAAATTTTTTGGCAAATCGTAATTTTGCCCTTCAAAATGCATTTTTTGGGGGACACCAAAACTATTCACAGATTAAGGTCAAATTCAGTGAATAGTTCCAGCCTAAAAAAACCCTGAAATTAAAAATTTCAGAAATGTCAAATGAACTATTTTGACAAAGTCAACTTAAATTGATATTTTCAAAATGAAAAATGTCAAATGTTGTTTCAGTCTGACATATCTTGAAATTGTTTTGTTTTGATTTTTTATTTCATATTTATAGATTGATTGATTTGCAAGAAACCATTCCCTTAATAGTGAGGTGTTACAGATAAAGCAAAGGAGTTGGGGGCTAGAGCACTGGGAGAAGCTATCCCACTCCTACTCAGATTAATTACAACACATCATTTTTGAAGTCTTGTGTCATGACTGATGTAGGGGAAGGAAATCATCTCCTCTGCAGCATACAGAGTCCCCAGCAGTGAAACATTTCCAAGTGCTGGGCTTATTTTGCCTGAGAACATAGTTATTAGTCACTCGCTGTAAGGAGTCTAGCTACTTGGCAGATAAAATCAATTGAATCTGGGGTTACTGGTGGTAAATTAATATCAGGGGATGACACACATTATCTTATCTGGTGAATTTCATCCACTTTCCGACTCAGGTTCTAAGTGTTCTATTGGAGTTTTTACTTTGACTGATTAGGGCACTAACACTCATGAATGGTTAAACAGTGGCATTGGCTTCATTATCTGTGCATATTGTTAATTCATCCAGTTGGGAGAACAGAGTACCATCTCTGCAAAAACAATGGTTGTTAAGCCCATTCTCAATCAACCTTCCTTTGGGCCTGGACAATCTTGTGGCGAACCACCTCTGGGGATTTCTGGGGATTACAGACTTAGACAATTGATTTTTCTGCCCAAGTGTGGTGCAGAGATCAGCTAATGTGAATGGAGGATGATCTCCTTGTAGCAATGAACAAAAGTTAAGTTGTTGCTGATTCTTTTAGATTGATCAGCTGTGTTTGATATCACTAGGCAATAGATTTTGATTTCATCCAGGGAATGGAGGATAAAATGTTTTAGCCAAACATCCTATTAAAAATCACATGAGGGCTGTTAGGAAAATTGTGAAACGATTCTGGATGAATAAATGGATGAAGGGAAATACGGACAACCTGGGGAATTACAAATCAGTCAGCTTAACTTCTGTACCCGGAAAGATAATGGAGTAAGTAATTAAGCAATCAATTTGCAAACACTTAAAAGATAATAAGGTGATAAGTAACAGTCAGCATGGATTTGTCAAGAACAAATTGTGGCAAACCAACCTGATAGCTTTCTTTGACAGGGTAACAAGCCTTGTGGATAGGGGGGAAGTGGTAGACATGGTTTATCTTGCCTTTTGTAAAGCTTTTGATACTGTCTTCCATGATCTTCTCATAAACAAACTAGGAAAATGCAATCTAGATGGAGATATTATAAGGTGGGTGCATAACTGATGGAAAACCATTCCCAAAGAGTAGTTATCAGTGGTTCACAGTCATGCTGGAAGGTCATAATGAATGAGGTCCCACAGGGATCAGTTCTGGGTCTAGTTCTGTTCAATATCTTCATTAATGATTAAGATAATGACATAGAGAGTACATGTATAAAGTTTGTGGATGATACCAAGCTGGGAGGGGTTGCAAGTGCTTTGGAGTATAGGATTATAATTCAAAATGATCTGGACAAACTGCAGAAATGGTCTGAAGTAAATAGGATGAAATTCACTAAGGATAAATGCAAAGTACTCCACTGAGGAAGGAACAATCGTTGCACACACAGAAAATGGAAAATGACTGCTTAGGAAGGAGTACTGCAAAAAGAGATCTGGGGGTCATAGTGAACCACAAGCTTAATATGAGTCAAAGTGAACATCATTCTAGGATGTATTTGCAGAGCAAGATATGAGAAGTAATTCTTCAGCTCTACTCCATGCTGATTAGGTCTCAACTGCAATATTGTGTCCAGTTCTGGGCACCACATTTCAGGAAAGATGCGGAGAAATTGGAGAAAGTACAGAGAAAAGCAACAAAAAATGATTAAAGATCTAGAAAGCATGACCTATGAGGGAAGATAGAAAAAATGGGTTTGTTTAGTCTGGAAAAGAGAAGACTGAGAGGGGACATGATAACACTTTTCAAGTACATAAAAGGTTGTTAAAAGGAGGATTGAGAAAAATTGTTCTTCTTAACCTCTAAGGAGAGGACAAGAAGCAATGGGCTTAAATTGCCACAAGAGCGGTTTAGGTTGGACATTAGGAAAAAACTTCCTAATTGTCAGAGTGGTTAAGCACTGGAATAAATTGCCTACGGAGGTTGTGGAATCTCCATCATTGGAGATTTTTAAGAGCAGGTTAGACAAACCCCTGTCAGGAATGGTCTAGATAATACTTAGTCCTGCCATGGTATGCAGGAGACTGGACTAGAAGGTCTCTCGAGATCCCTTCCAGTCCTAGGATTCTATGAAGTGACATCAGTATGTTGACTGCAGACCTGATCTATCCTTCCATCAGACCTGGATAATTTCGTCTTTCAACTGTCCCAATGCGTAACTAAGACAGGGCTATCGACTACATTAAATTCGCTGAGGCTATGCGGAGATAAGACAGAATTCATGTTAATAAAAAAATTATAGAACTCTTCAGGATTCATGCTGGCAAGAACTATCTCCTTTTTTTGTCAGTCTGGGGGTACTTCCATTTCTTTAATTGCTCTTGAATTCTTAGGTCAGATGCTACTTTTTTTTGTCTGTTTGTATAGACAATTACAATAATTTTCTCTCTGTTTCAGACCTTGTCCTTGTTTGTGTCCTGTAGATTGGGTTACTCCATATGCTCTATGTACAGCTATCCTTAAAATCCACTTGGAAGTGACAAATACTATACAAGACATCTGTGCACATTCTAATCATAAGGAACATATTTCTCCTAACAATAAAGCCTTTGTTGATTTCAAATTAATCTCTGTCATGATGTTTCTTTGAATGCGTATAGCTCCATACATTGTTTGGCAGCACCTCTAGCCCTATACAACCATGTGACACAGATGATAACAGCTGAGCTGCTTATGCTAACAACTAGGTATAAATATTGGGGATTGATAGCAGGCTGTTCTCAGTACTGCAAACTTTTTGTTTTTTGTTTTGGCCTCTTTTTTGTAGGTAGAACCTCAGGCTCATTTTCCCCCAGGGCTTCCAACTGAAGTTGTGTGAGTGGGAAGCCAGAAGAGTATGTGTTTTGTTCATCGATAGGGAATTAATGTAGGACTAGTACTGAGAGAATTTACATACAAAAATCAGAAAAATGCTGACCAGTGTGTCATGGGTACAGTTTTAAAAATCCAAAGTAAGAATACAAAACTAAATATAAGAAAATATTATTGTTAATTACATGGAGGTTATTCAGAAGAACAATTAAAACAGAAATGTTTAATTTTCTATGCTCTTATGTGGTTGAGTTAGCAACTTATGAAGAGAAATGTAATGTGCATGTACTGTCAACAATGTAAATCATTATGAAAATTATTATAAATGAAGATGTTTATTCAGGCCATGCCAGGCTAGGGAAGAGATTTCCAGAAGGGAGGCCAGATGGTTAAGTGGCTTTTATTGCAGAACTGTGGTGACCATTCCCTAGTGTTCCAAAAGAAGCTGTCCTGTACATGAGACAGTGTGGGATCAACGTGAATGTCAGCTGAAGTTCAATGGACTAGTTGATAATAAGAATTTAAGTATGTAGTTTTCTGGATTCTCTTCACAGAGTAAAGTGGTTTCTCAGTCATCTGAGGGAAATAACTCCACTGGGAACAGCTATTTGTTAGAATTATTAATATGCTGAAGGTGATTTTGAATGTAACATCTCAGAATGATGTCTAAATGCCATGTACCCTAATATCTCCCAGTGCCAAGCACTGTGTGCCTGACAGAGCTTTTCTTCACACAGCATTACTTGTATTAAATGTATGCTGAGTTTTTGTTATTTTTATATTTTGTTTATTCACAGAATAAACAAGTGGCTTGTAAATATTTTCGAGCATGTAAAGCACTGTATGAAGATTGGTTTTAGTTAGGGACTAATTAAGAACACTAATGTCCCTCACTTAACGGAATACTGTGACATAGTAATAGCATATTAAACACAGCACTAAATCCTTCCTTTCAGACCACTTTCCTTTGTAACTACCTATTTGCCATTGACTCTCCTTTATATAGATCTGTCCTCATATAGGGACTTGTGTCCTAGCATCCATTTCTGCTGGCACAGTAAATTTGGTAGAGTTAAAAGCAACTGGAGCCCTAAATAGGGTTTTTCAGAACTGAGTACTGCTTATTTGAATTTCTGTTTTTTTAGATGTTAAATTCTCTAGCTCCTGTTATGTTTCCCTCTCTTATTTCAGAGGTATTGAGTCATTCTCACAGGCACCTAGTAGAGTTTTACACAAGATGGTAGGAACAGGAAACTGAACTAATCACTTTAATTGTGCCATCAGTTCCCTATGTAGAAAGGTTTATTTAGAGGAAGACTCAGTAGGATTACTCAATTTCCTGCTTTTTCAAGGATCATACCATCTTAGTCAGTTCCCTTGGCTCCATGTGTAAGGAGCTTAATGAACAAGGAAATTAATTCTCAGTAGCAACCGCTTGTGACTACAGAAACTACTAACCTATGCAATCACACCTGTCTCTACTGTTACCATGTCCTTCCATTCTCCCTTCTCCCATTTGTCTGATTAGTCACTTGTGTATTGTCTAAATATTGGATTATGAGCTCTCCAGTGAGGACTGTCGGTTATATGTTCAGTATCTAGTACAAAGGGACCTTAATCTTTGGATGGGGTCCGCATATACATCTGCAATAGAAATGCTTAATGTTGTTTTCCCCCTTTATCATCTACAAGAAGTCTAGTCAGTTTCCACCTGAATCATTTTAAGTGCTTGCATTGGTTATATATAGTGCTTATTGAATCATAGAATCATAGGACTGAAAGAGACCTCGAGAGATCTTCTAGTCCAGTCCCCTGCATACCATGGCAGGACTAAGTATTATCTAGATCATTTCTGACAGGTGTTTGTCTAAACTGCTCTTAAAAATCTCCAATGATGGAGATTCCACAACCTCCCTGGGCAATTTAGTCTAGTCTTTAACCACCCTGACAGTTAGGAAGTTTTTCCTAATGTCCAGCTTAAACCACCCTTGATGCAATTTAAGCCCATTGCTTCTTGTCCTAGCCTCAGTATTTTTTCACCCTCCTCCTTCTAACAACCTTTTATGTACTTGAAAACTGTTATCATGTCTCTGCTTAGTCTTCTCATCTCCAGACTATACGACACAATACTCCAGTTGAGGACTATCAGTCTGAAGAATTACTTCCCGTGTCTTGCTTAGAACACTCCTGCTAATACATTCCAGAATGATGTTTGCTGTTTTTGCAACAGTGATACACTGTTGACTTATTGTCATCCACTATGGCCCCCAGATCCCTTTCTGCAGTACTCCTTCCTAGGCAGACATTTCCCGTTTTGTATGTGTGCAAAGTGGAGTACTTTGCTTTTGTCCTTATTGAATTTCATCCTGAATTTCATTCAGACCATTTCTCCAGTTTGTCCAGAAGATCATTTTGAATTTTAATCCAAGCATTTGTAAACCCTCCCAGTGTTGTATTGTCTGCAAACTTTATGAGTGTACTCTCTATGCCAGCAGTTCTCAACCAGGGGTCCAAGGCACTCTGGAGGGCTATGAGCCAGATTCAGGAGGGTCTGCCAAGCAGGTCCGGCATTAGGCTCACTGGGACTCCAGGCAGAAAGGTGAAGGCCCTCCTCCTCAAGCCCCGCCACCTGGCATTGAAGCCTGAGCAACTTAGCTTTGTGGTGTCTGGGCAATTGCCCTGTTTGCTGCCCCCTAATGCCAGCCGTTGCTTTTATATTCAGAAAAGCAGTTGTTGTGGCACAGGAGAGATGTGGAGTTTTTATAGCATGGGGAGGTGGGGGGTTGAGAACCTGTGCTCTATGCCATTATCTAAATCATAAAAATATTGAACAGAACTGGACCCAGAACTGATCCCTGCCCGCTTGATATTCTCTTTGAGCTTGACTGTGAACCATTGATAATTACTCTCTGGAAATGATTTTCAACCAGTTATGCACCCATCTTATAGTAGCTCCATCTAGGATGTATTTCCCTAATTTGTTTATGAGGTCATGCGAGACAGTATCAAAAGCCTTACCAAAGTCAAGATATACCACATCTACTATTTTCCCACTATCCGCAAGGCTTGTTACCCTGTCAAAGAAAGCTAATAGGTTGGTTGGACACAATTTGTTCTTAACAAATCCAGGCTGACTGTTGATTATCTTCTCAGTGTTTGCAAATTGATTGCTTAATTTTTTGCTCCATTATCTTTCTGGGTACTGAAATTAAGACAGCTGGTCTGTAATTCCCCAGTGTGTCCTTATTTCCCTTTTTATAGATGGGCTCTATATTTGCCCTTTGCCAGTCCTCTGGAATCTCACCTGTCTTCCATAATTTTTCAAAGATGGTTACTAATGTTTCAGATACCTCCTCAGTCCTTGAGTGTTCCAGGATGTATTTCATCAGGGCCGGCTCCAGGCACCAGCTTCTTAAGCAGGTGCTTGGGGCGGCCGTTCCGGACAGGGGCGGCAGTTCCAGGTATTCGGCGGCAATTCGGCGGAGGGTCCGTCACTCCGCCTGGGAGTGAAGGACCTCCCGCCGAATTGCCGCCGCAGATCGCGATCGCGGCTTTGTTTAGATCGTGATCACGGCTTTTTTTTTTTTTTTTTTTTTTTGGTTTTGGCTGCTTGGGGCGGCCAAAACCCTGGAGCCGGCCCTGTATTTCATCAGCCCTTGGTTATTTGAAGACATCTAACTTTCCTATAAAAAGCAACAAAGAGTCCTGTGGCATCTTATAGACTAACAGATCTATTGGAGCATAAGTTTTCACCCACGAAAACTTATGCTCCAATACATCTGTTAGTCTATAAGATGCCACAGGACTCTTTGTTGCTTTTTACAGATCCAGACTAACATGGCTACCTCTCTGATACTTAACTTTCCTATGTAATTTTTAACTTGTTCTTTCACTATTTTAGTCTCTGAGACTACCTCATTTTCACTGGCATTCACTTATTTAAGACATCCAATCACTACCAACCTTCTTGGTGAAAACCGAAACAAAAATATCATTTAGCACTTCTGCCATTTCCACTTTTTCTGTTATTGTCCCCCCCTACCCTATCCTTGGTCTTCCTCTTGCTTCTAATGTATTTACAGAATGTTTTATTGTTACCCTTTATATCTCTAACTAGTTTAATCTCATTTTGTGACTTGGCCTTTCTAAAACTTGGCCTTTCCCCTACATACTTGTGTTGTTTGTTTATATTCATCCTTTGTAATTTGACCTAATTTGCACTTTTTGTAGGACTCCTTTTGAGTTTCAGATCAATGAAGAGTTGGGTATGCAAGGGTTTATTGTCACAGATCCTAGTGAGCCCCCCTTTCTGCCCTCCCACTAGGACTGCTGTGAGGTTAAGCCAAGCCTCTATGTTCTGTATCTCTTGAAGCCTGAATGGAGTCCAGGCACTCCCCCAATCTCGAGGCCCCAGGCACACACTGATATGGTTCTTCTATCTGGCACCCACCTCCAAATATTGGAACTTGCTGCCCAACTTCCTAGCCTCTCTGGGTGCGGCACTGACATTTCACATTCCGCAGTACCTAAACACACCCCTCTCTCACAACTCCACCCCAAAGCTGTGAAGTTTTTGGTTTACAGTTTAACTCTCTCAGGGGCATGCAGCAACCAAGTGGGAAGGTCACTGTCTACCCTCATCGGGGAAACTGAGTCAAGGCTGAGTGTGGCCAAGAATCCTGCTGGAACTGGTGAAACACTGGTACAGCTAGGAGACACTTTGGGCTAGAACTTTGTTGGGAGCAGGGCAGATTGTGGCACAGCTAGAAGGTGCTGGCAGAGGTTATATATAATGCTTATGTGAAGGGTTATAATCTGAAATTCTCATCCTGAGCTCTCTCTATATACAATATAACATTTCTAATATCAGGAGATACACACATTTGGGAGGCTGCTTTATGAAGTGTTGATTTAGAAATGTGACTTTATACTCTATGTTATTTTATTTATTTCATGGTTGCCTTATCTCACATTTGTACATTACAAACTTGTAAATATTCTTTAGAAGAATGGGAAGAGCCATTGGTTGTCAGCTTACCACCTGGCTGCTGCAGAAAAAAGGACTGTTATCCCAGAAGTCTACATTTATATTGTGCGTGGTTTTTTCCTCCCCATCCTTACTAAAAAGAAACATCGAATGCTATGTATTATGAAAGGTCAGATTTAAAATTAGCAATGACCAAACTCACCATTTCCAGGCAACTTTATGACAAAGTATCAAGAAATGTATAGTTTATAATGCATTAGGAAAAAAAATGGACAACTTCAGTCAGAATTAATGGCAAGACATATTTCGGTTTCCAACGTTCACCAATTCATGAATAACACTGAATAAGAACAGATATATGTCTATTTTCATAGGGATGGAGAATATAAACCAAAAAAACTTTGTAGCATCTACTGTAGCTGGGAAAAGGGTAAAACTGATTTTAATTTTCTCTAACTTTTCCTTTTGTTATCATTTTTCTTCCCAAAAGCAAACTATTTTATAGACAAGTTATGAAGGTCATCCAAGACCACAATATGTATTTAAGGCAATTCTTCTGTCATCTAGGTCCCTTCCAGTTTTAGGAACTTAGTTACTTGTAAACAGTACATGAATCACTGAAAGAACTCTGAATGGGAAAATAAAATGTTTATGGCAAAGTTTGGCCCCAATCCTGTCAATGGATTAATCACAATATATAACGTTATAAATATGCATAATTGTTTGCAAGATCAGGATCTTAGTGGCTTGGCTGTGTAAGAAGAAGGTATTTTAAATTTTTCATTATTGGTTTGATATAGGTTTTGTGGACTGTCATTTAAATCTATACTTTCAATTTGTTTATAGCGTCATCCAATATTCAGAAATGTGCGTTTTTTGTTGTTGTTGTTTGGGGAGGGGAGGAGAAGTTTAAATTGTATTGAACTTTGGTGGAGGTTACTCATTTGAATAATGAGATGAAACACAATAGCTGCAAGGTGGCATTTATACACTAACACAAGATTTTTAGGCACATATCATTTTGGGTGCCGATTCAGTTTTATTGTTGAACATGATTAATAGTTTTAAAATAGGAAAGCTCTGCCATGTAATTTACAAGCATATTAAAAACTTTTTCCAATTTTGTCATGTAGAAATCAGTAATTGTCCAGTTTTAAAGTGCTGTGATTAGACTACTAAAGATTTTTAAATAAAAAAAAATCTTTTGTTAATTAACATTTCTTCATAGTCACAGCAATGAATGTCTGTGTTGCCAATGTATATCATGAATATGTAGTGTTCATAATGTAACTGTATTTTCACGATTATCAATAAACTTAAACTTTGGTTTTTGAACCACTGGGGAAAATTACATAACCTGAGGATATGAGTACACATTTCTATCATTTTCAACCAACTTTAGAGGTGCCACAGTCCCACAGTCAGCCTTTCATTTGGAAAAATCTCTGCTACACACTCTAATAAGAAAATGATGCCCCAGAATTCCCTTCTAAGTAAAATCAGAATTGTCAAGTGAATGACGAATGACAGAAATTGTAAAATAAATTATTGTTTTCCTTACACTGTGAGGAATGTAATCCTTACATTGTAAACAATGTAAGCTTGCTGTCATCATTACAGATGGAGATTGGCTATTTGCCAGGATGGTCACATGACTGTCATAAAAACTAAAGAAGCTTTGGTGCCGAGTATCTGAAGTGGCAGCACATTTATGGCAAAAATATTTTTTTGGATATAAAAACCATGTATGGAGCAGGAGAGCACACCATACACATTTATATGTCACAAATGGATAAGCAAGGAGTAAGTACAGCTCTGTGGGTGGGGGGAAATATTTGTTTTTTCACCTTGCACTGCTTATGTGCATATCTGTCCATTAATGGATTTTTGATGTATAAAATCTTCAAGTAGCTGCTTTAAAAAAAAAAAGTAAAAGGAATTTACAGCTCCCTTTATTTTGTTTTCATACATCCTATAACTGGCTCCCCATCTCTTTTCCTGCTGATTCCACCTCGCTTCACACCTCTGCTTACAATTTTGAGGTATTTTTGAATACATTTTACATATTGAAGATGATTAAAAATCATGCTTTGCCAAAATGTTTTTTCTATCACCTTTAGAAATATTTGGTTATGGCAATTACATGTGTAAATATTTATTAGTGTATTTTTATCATTTATAAAGGACTACTACAACTCTCACCTGTGGTATTTCACAGAAATTAATTCACTGCACTTATTGCAAAAGTCTGCTGAAGATATTTTATTATTGTCAGTGTTGCAAAATGTTCTATATTAACATCTAATCTCTTTGATCTGTTACATTTGAGATGTTACTCATCTATCCTATACTCTTCTCCTTCTCCACAGAAAACTCCTAAATGTTTAAATATCTGAAACTTTCAAAAACAGCACCACTCTGCCAGCCAGTCTTTCTACTCAGCATCCTTCTGATAAGATCATCGCTTTCACAGACAATTAACCCAAAATGTTTATAAGCCAATTTTTATGTTTTTAGTCATTATGGACATGCGCAGCATGAGCACCAAGAACACAAACCTTGGCTACTTCAAAGCCAGAGTGGCCTGAAACTGAGGTACTGCAGATAGTAGCCTGCACACGGATGTACTCCCATTTTAATCTTGTCCTAGGACTCTCACACAAATTGGACACATTTAAATTAACTTTTATTGTGGATTATGAAATACCATACATTAAACATTTGCAACCACAACATTTGTTATCCATGCTCATTATGAACCAAGTACAAATCTGGCAATGTATGGGTTAATAATGACCTGCAGTATCAATCATCCAGGTCCCCAATAATATATGCAAAATACAGAGGCCTTAGACATGATCAAAGCCAGGTTATTTATTTAGTGGTTATTAATTAATTATTAATTTGTATTAACCACTGAACATGGATTAAATAATCATCAGGTAGGCTCTTTGGTATGAAAATAGTAGGACCTGTGTCTCTTCCTTGAAAAAAAATAGATTAAAAATAAATAAAGATTGTACAACTCAGTCACTATTTCTATAAACTTGTTTTTTTTTTTTTCCAGATGCTTCCATTTTGAACAAAACAATGATTTTGTGTTGTACTGAAAGTGGTTCTTTTTCAAACTTCTGTGACCCAGTAAAAAAAATATTCTAGTGATGCACATGTAAGTCATCTTCTGTTATAGAATTTGTCAAAATAGTGGAGAATCATGTTCTGCTCACAATGGTTGTGCAAAATGTTGACTTAATAGGAGGTTCTTTAATTACTTCTCTTGCTCACATGATAAGATGGTAAGTTGTTCCTCTTGGTGCCTGACCCATGGGGAATATAATCATCTGACTTACAAGAGTATCAGGAGATACTCTTTTAGAATAGGAAATCAAATTATTTCCTTTTCTCTCATTTGCTACTTGCATATGACGCTGGAAATGACTGTTTGCACATTCTTGTTGGTTTTACTACCCTTATTTTAGACATGTTTGCATGCTCAAGCAATTTAGTACTCCTTTGTACATTTATTTATTTTACCGTTTGCCCTGGGCACTTGATTTGTGTCCCCTAAACAAATTGACAATTTAATGACTAAAAGATAATGGCATATCCAGTGGAATGATGATGAAAAAAACACAGTGCTGAACCCAATCCTTCTCCCACTGAAGTTCACGGAATTGAGACCAGACATATAATTCTTGCTACAGAAACATTAAAACTCAAATGAATCAACCTAGGAGACCTGGGTTCTATTTCCACTGCTGCCACTGATCTGCTGTATGTCCTTGGGCTAGTCACTTCATCTATGTGTACTTCAGTTATGCTCCCAACTTTTGTCAATCTTATCTATACAGATTGTAAATTCACTATGCCAAGGATTGTCTCTTTCAGCCCCTCACCTAAGAGGATCTTGATCTTATCTGGGGTATCTTTGCACAACTGTAATACAGACAATATATAATAATAACTTGGGGTTAGAGATATTTGGAACTCTACTAAAAAATGTTAGAGTTAAAATGGATGCAAACAAGCAGCAATAAAATCATTTAAGATATATTGATTGAATTTGATCTTCAGAACATTGCGGGGGAAAAGAAAAAAAAAACACATATTTATACCTAGTATCTATTTTGGCCTAAGCAACCACAAACCAGAAATGACAACAGGTATGTATCACATTCTAACAAGTACTGCACTTGCATTTTAATTACTTCAAATTTCTAGCCTCCAGGTAAATTAGAGCTATCACAGCTGCTTTTATTATGAGAGAAAGAAAGAGAAAGAGAAACTGACTTGTTAAAATCACATTATGGAACCATACTAAAGTCCTAGTTTCAACAGAACTTTTGCTTGGTTCCATAACATAACTTGTACTCCTGTATGCGAGAAAATCAAATAATTTTAAAATATAGGTAGCTTACAGCCATGTAATAACATAGTATCTCAGCACAGCTTATTGAACCAGCTTCTGTTGGTGAAAGTGGCAAGCTTTTGAGTTTACACAGAGCTCTTCTTCAGGTATGAGAAAGGCTAAAGAAGAGCTCTGTGTAAGCTCAAAAGCTTGTTCCTCTCACCAACAGAAACTGATCCAATAAAAAATATTACTTCACCCACCTCGTCTCTGAAATCAAGTCACCCCTTAACCTTCTCTTTGTTAAATTACACAGATTGAGCTCCTTGAGTCTATCACTATAAGACACGTTTTCTAATCCTTAAATCATTCTTGTGGCTGTTCTCTGAACCCTGTCCAATTTATCAAATATCCCTCATGAATTATGAGTACCAGGATTGGATTGAGTATTCCTGCAGTGGTCCCACCACTGTCAAATACAGAAGTAAAATAATATCTCTACTCCTACTTGAGATTCCCCTGTTTATGCATCCTAAGGTGGCATTAGCTATATTGGCCACAGCATCACACTGCGAGCTCTCATTCATTTGGTTATCCACCAGGACTCTCAAATCTTTCTAAGAGTCATTGCTCCACAGGATAGAGTCCCCCTCACTGTGTAAATATTGTTTACATTCTTTGTTCCTAGATTTATAATCTTACATATTAAAACACATATTGTTTGCTTTCACCCAGTTTACCAAGCAATCCATATCACTCTGTGTCAGTTACCTGTTCTCTTCATTATGCACCACTCTCTCAATTTTTGTGTCCTCTGCAAACTTTATCAGTGATGATTTTATGTTTTCTTCCAGGTAATAAATAAATTAATAAAAATGTTAACTACCATTGGGCCAAGAACCAGTCCCTGCAGGACCCATTTAATGATGATTCCCCATTTAAAATTAAATTTTGAGACCTATCAGTTAGCCAGCTTTTAATCCATTTAATGTATGCCATATTAATATTATATCTTTCTAGTTTTTTTTAACTGAAATGTCATATGGTACCAAGTCAAATACCTTACTGAAGTCTAAATATATTACATCAACACTATTACCTTTGTTAACCAAATTGATACTTTCATCAAAAAAGATATCAGGTTTGTTTGATAGGATCTATTTTCCATAATCTTGATTGGCATTAATTATATTGCCCTCCTTTAACTCTTTAGTAATCAAACTCCATATCAGCCACTCTATTATCTTGCCCAGGATCAATACCAGACTTACAGGCCTATAATTACATGGAGCATCCTGTTTACACTTTTAAAATATTGCCACAACATTAGCTTTCTTCTAGTCTTCTGAAACTTCCCCAGGGTTCCAGTAAGCTCCTCAGCTAGATCTTTTAAAACTTTTGGAGTTTTCTGGACCTAATGATTTAAAAATGTAAATTTAGTAGCTGCTGTTTAACATCCTCCTGAGATACTAGTGGAATACAGAGAGTGTTATTATGCGATCTGACTACATCAGCTTTTTTCCCCTAAATATAGAACAGAAATGTTTATTGAACACTCATCTCTTTACTGCATTATTATTGATAATTCTACTATTTCCATATAGTAATAGAGCAATACCATGGTTAAGATTGTTTTTGTTTTTAATATAGATTTTTTTTCTTTTGTCATAGATTTTTTTCCTTTTGTCCTTTACGTCCCTTATTAATTTTCTACAATTCTTAATTTCTGATTTATATAATCTGCTATCAACTTCCTCTTCTTCCATTTATTACAGATTATTTTTATAGCTATTTTCATTTCTCCTTTAAACAGGTCTTTAAAAACAACAAACCAATATGTCCTTCTTTCATTATGCGATTGTGGCTTTTGGGACATCTAGTAAAGTATTCTTAAACAATTCCCAATTATTCAAATTTTTGTGATTAAATTTTCCTTCCAACTGATTTGGCTCAATTGTTTTTAGCATTGTAAATCTGGCCCTTTTAAAGCACAAACTATATATATAACCATATAAATATATTAAAACACAAAGTGTATATATATGTTTTTTTATATATATATAATGATCACTGATACCTAAGATAGTATTATTTTAGTTCTGTGAGAGTTTCTCTTTATCTTTTAAGACAAGGTCTAATATAAAATTCCCCCATGTTAGTTACAACACTTTTTGAGTTAGGAAATTGTCATCTTAAAATTTGAAGCATGTTTTAGTACTAGCAGCATGAGACATCCAGCATATGTCATTCAAATTGAAGTCCCTCATGATCATGCAGCTCCCCCCCCCACACACACACACATATTATCAATAGGTGCACAAGGATCTGGTCATCCTGTTCTCTAGTGTGATTTTGTGGTCTGTAGCAGACACCAACTAATATCCCACCTTGTGCTTTGTTTTTTTAGGATGTTAATCCATAAAAATTAATGATAATTTTCTTCCAAGTTATCAATGACTTGGAAACAGGTAATGCTATTATTCTAGCCAGTTTATCCCCAAGAAGATTGGTGTCCCTTCTACTGAGGTGGAGGCCATCCAAACTATATTTTCCCCTCTCCTCACAGAAGGTGGCCCAATGTTCCACAGAACCAAAACCCTCCAACCTACACCTATTACCTAACCAGCAGTTCACTTCCAGAACCTTCTGCCTTTTGTCTTCATTTGCTTGTGGGACATGAAAGAGCTCAGATAAGATTGCTCATACATTCTTCTTTTTCTGCATGATTCTGAGTTCTCTGACATCATCTACTGTCTTTTAGATATCTTGCAATGCAATGTCATTAGTGCCAATATGATCCATAATCAATGGATCCTTTCGCATCTACTTCAAAAGCTTATCCAATCTTAGAGCCACAACTTGTGTCTTGGCTCTGGGAAGGTAGCTTATCATCCTGTTGACTTCCTGTCCCTTGCAGAATATTCTTTCAATTTTTTTCTGAATATTGAATCCCCAACAAGGATCATTTGTCTTTCTTGGACTGTTGGAGAACTTTTTGGGCTGAGTGGCCATCCACAAGTGTATTCTGTAAATTTCTCAGTATCCTTGGACCAACTGGATCTTGAGAGTTTCTACAATTCTAGCTATGTGACATTCATCTCAGTCCTCTTCTCTCTAGCAGCCACAAACTGTTTACCCTTATCTACCTCCAGCCATGTAGAATGCTGCAACAACCTTTTGCCTCTGCTGGTTACACGTTGCCAGGCCTCCTCTCTGACTTCCCCTTACTCTGACTCCTGGGACCATTCCTGGAATAAGGTGCTTCTCAACATGAGTAAAGGGATCAGAATACGGTACCTAATTAGTAAAAGAAACCCTACTTTCTTTTGAAAGACTTTCTGGATTCTGGACAAAGAAGTATTGACAGATTGAATTTAAGGGTGGGGTCCTTGCATAATACAAAAGGCGGACAGGATTTTTCTAAATCCTGCCCTGAAATAATGTTTAGTCTGTTTCTGCTGTTCCACAGTAGACCTTATTCAAACTTTTTCTAAAGATTTTCCCTTGAGACTGCAGTGAATGTATTCAAATAATGCTATTATTTAAATTAAATGTAATTAATAAAATCAACTAACATGATGCTGAAATCATTAGTAACATTAAAACAACCTAATTTCTTTCTTAAAAGTGCAGTAAAATGGAAATAAAATAATTAAAGTGTACTATAATTATACATTGTTTTAAATAATATAAATGTTGCCATGGTGACTTTGTGATTAAATCACACTAACCTACACAAACCTACATGGCTAAGTCTTCAGTCTTTTTAGTTCTTACTCATGCTAAAAGCTCAGTGGCTTTAATGGTTTTCTTTTTATCAAGATAGTAGAGGTGTACTACTTAGCTTATTATTAATTAATTATTACTATTTAATCATAATAATATAATTTTATTTATTTTACTAAGCTAAAATAAAGGTGTAATATCCTTATTGCTTAAGAGTTGTCAGTTAGTATAATTGCTTCTATTTGACAATCAGACTTAGCAGCTCATATTAAAAAGCATCAGAGGGTCCTGTGGCACCTTTGAGACTAATAGAAGTATTGGGAACATAAGCTTTTGTGGGTAAGAACCTCACTTCTTCAGATGCAACCTCACTTCATAAGCTTTCGTGGGTAAGAACCTCACTTCTTCCCTTGCATCTGAAGAAGTGAGGTTCTTACCCACAAAAGCTTATGCTCCCAATACTTCTGTTAGTCTCAAAGGTGCCACAGGACCCTCTGTTGCTTTTTACAGATTCAGATTAACACGGCTACCCCTCTGATACAGCTCATATTAGTTAGCAGAAGACAGTTAAACCTTTCTGTATTTTCTCAATTAACAGCTTTCCTTGTTGTTTAATGTTTATCAGTTGAACTGATTTTTAAGCCAAGTATGAAGATCCTAAGATGTATATTAAGTAGCCACTTTATCAGAACAAAAAAAAATCAAAATATGAAATTTTTAAATTTGATGTTTAAAAACAAGTATCTTTAAGTCAACTTTTGGAAACGATATTTTGTGTGCACGTCCTGTTGACTTCAGTGGGAACACCAGCACAGATTTAAAACCAAAATATGGAACTTAATATATATAACAATAAAATTACAACGAGCTTAGAAAGTTCTAGTGTCAATTCTCAAAATAAATTCAAGCTACATTTTTCATTAATTAGCTCCAAATATTAGGTTTTATGAACTTCAATATGTGGAAGCCAATTGCAGAAAGTTGAGGGGGGGAAATCTTACCCCACTAACCAAAATAAAATTTGCTATCATAACAACGCAGCACTGCCTAGGAAAGTCTCAACTGAGATGTAAAAGTGTAAAAAATAAAATTGCTCCTTTGAGAATGATATGTATATTGTGGCATGTTACAGCATGACGTTATCATAGGATCACTGTTGCTGTCAAACATGGTGTTTGACTTATTCATTATATATAAAATATTAAAGTAGGAAGTCAGGTACCATGCTAAAATGGCAACAGTGTGTAACATCTGGAGATGTTTGCACATTCTTGTTTTGTTTTGGGTGATTTGCTTTTGGTGAAATGGGCCAATTTTTGTGTCCATAATAATGCAACAAAACCACAAACAAACAGTTATGATTATATTTCATACACTTTAAGGTCGTGTAAAAAGAGCTGTGGAAGCTTATTTTTAAAGTCGTGAAGCCCCCTTAGCATGCTCGTCATCTCTATTCATTTGAAAAGAAATTGTCTGCTTCCATGATGGGCCTTTTTAAGTGGTATAAGTAACACTTCCTACAATAGGCTGCAAACCACTAATGATCACCTGTTTTTATGATCTAGTCCTCACAAGATGCTGCACATGACAAGAGTTCCCTTAGTAGCAGTGCTCACAGCAGGTATATCAAGATCACAACTGCAGCATGAGGAGAATGGAGTTACATCTAGAAATGTGATAAACCTTACGTATAAATCACTTTTATTCCACATGCAGAATCCTTAAAATTTGGAACATGTACTTAAATTGTAACTTTTCAAAGAAAGTGGCCAAAAGATTCTCAGCATGTTGTGAGAGAACTTTGATTTGATATAATCCTCAGCCATCTTGTGCATTTAACCTCTCCCCTCTAAACTGGAAGCAAGAACACCACAGAGTCAGGAGAAAAATCTGGCCTTGTTTAGGTAGACAAAAACAGCTGCAAGCTGCAGTTTTACTGACTAAAATAAATAAAGTGAAAGGGCAAATTCATAGGAAAGTGTGTGGGGCAGGGGGGGGTTGAAAACCGACCTTGATTCTGGTTGTCTGTTTTTGTAAGATTTTTTTTGCTGAAGCTGTTTTGCTAATAAAAAAAAAATAATGAATTGTTATTGCCTGTTGCTAGGGAAATTGTTAGCCTGCTAGGAACTATTATGAGTCATGTGCTCTGTTTCGAGAAAATCTATGAAGAGTTTAGTTAGAAAGTGTGCTTTGGAGCAGTCTGAGGAAGCTTTTCTTTGGGCAAGGAGCTGACACCTAAACTCCCCAGCATCTGGATGGAAGGAGGGCTGCTGGAAGCCCGGTTGGTGATTACTTGAAACAATCTCAGACTTTGGGTAAGTACTAATGTTTGGGATGCTCTGAACCTACTGCGGCAACATATATGTGTGTGTGTTCTTAAGACCCAATAAAAAAGTAGTATTAGGTAGAAGCACTCTTGTTTGTACCAATCATTTATCAGATGAAGGAACTGTGTCTCTATTAATTTATTCCTGACACAGCCTAAAAAAACAAAACAAAAAACAAAAAACAGTTAAGTTATTATTGCTTTAAGTTCCAAAAACCCTAAATAACAAGCATATTAAGCACCTGAATCAACAACCATTGAAGTCAATGGCTTTTCTGCTGAGGATGATAACAAAGTTGCCAATTAATGAGCATATGGCAATGTTTTTGTAATGTGCTACTGGGCAGGGGACTGAGATTACTACACTCATTCCATATAGGCTAGCAAACAGTCATCTGCATTGTAATCACTGGGCTTTCATCTTGTGAGCTAGAGAAGAAAGGCCATGCTGTACATTTCATTAAGAGTGGCAGCTGGGTTTTGATGGGTATGAGTGACCACGTCTTTGAAAAAACAATCAAAGTGATCTTGCACAGTTTACATATCAGACAAATGTGCACAAGACCAATTTACAACATGAGGCAGAGATCAGAACTTTGGAGGCCTGGGTAGGGCATATGTCCCTTACAGAAGCTGTTTATTTTTAAGAAAAATTTATATAATGTAGTTTACAGATGAAAGAGCAAAGAACCTTTTTTTTTTTTTTTTTTTTTCCCTTTAATGATAAGTACTGGATTCTGAAATTAAGCACAGCAGGTAGGGACAGCCTGCATGAATTTCAAAAGATGTTGTACAGTCATGTCTTTTTTATTAATCCCTGGCAGTAACTGTCTTTTCATCTATCTGTGAGAGCTAACATCCAAGATTATTAATGTTTTTTTCTGTTTTATAGGTTAAGAATGTGTCTACACTGCAAGAAAAAACCCTGCAGCAGCGAGTCCCAGAGCTTGGGTCAACTGACTTGGGCTCACAGGGCTCATGCTGTAGGGCTAAAAATAATAATATATATGTTCCTGCTTGGGCTAGAGCCTGGACTCTGAGACCCACCCACACTTGTCAGGATTGAGCCTGGGCTCTAGCCTGAGCAGGAACATCTACACTGCTATTTTTAGCTATATAGCATTAGTCCTGCAAGCCTGAATCAGTTGACCCTGACTCCCTGCCACATTTTATTCCAGTGTAGAGGTACCCATAGTATCTTATCTCTTGAGCTGCCCTCAGCACCATAAAGCACCATACAAGTTCCCTAATCTTAAAATGATAACCCTGCACATGGCTCTATCCTTAAAGGATCCCCTTTCCATCATTATTTTCCTAATATGTATTTCCAATGTACAACCTCTTAGATATCTGGATAGAAATTACATTAGGATTAAAACTGATTAGAGAGAGGCAAAAATTAGGTTTTGTTTTGGCAAATACAAATCCCAAATTTGGGGTAATTCAGATCTTGGTCCTATTTTTATCCTATCCCCATCTTGGGGAAGTTGTTTTGAGCAAATGATTCCAGTTGTGGCTTATCTCTGACAAATTAAGTGAAGCAAATCAAAACTCTATCATCCAAATTATGAGGACAACAATGATTAATTGTTATGACTTACTTAGATACATCAGGTTCAGTCCTCATCTCACTGAAGTTGGTGGCAAAACTCATGCTTGTTTATGCAACACCGACTGGTGATTACCTACTCACATGAGTAGTTTCATAGATGTCAATGGTACTACTCATGCTAATGCTCACTGGCATGAATAAGGGTCATACAACATAGTCTCTTTTGAGTTCTAGATGAACAGAAGCTCTTAGAAGCTACAGGGCTGGAACCTGGGGATTTCTGGGCCATTGATGCCTCCACATTGCCATGAAAGGCTTAGGCTGGTCTCCCATGAAATGACCCGGTGAGGCTAGACTCAACAGGAATTACCAACCAGCAGGACCTTAGTGATGGCTCTTCACCCCTGATTGGCCGATACCAATACTTAAACCAGGAAGCCATGAAGGAGAGCTGTCCAAACAACAACACAGACCCTGCTTGTGATAGACCTTAGACTTTGGTTTCTGACCATGGTTTGACCTTGATTTTGCTGTTTAATTGCTATCTTTAACCTGGTGCCTGCCTCCTGCCTCCTGACACTTGACTTTCAGTTCACCCTCTGGCCTGTCTCAGACTCTGACTGCCAGGTACCTGACTCAGCCTGACTCCCTACTCCTGTTCTGACCACTAGTTCTGACTGCCCTCATCCCAGTCATGACAAGAGCAAGCCCTTTGTATTTACTATACACAGTTGTACATAATTACATATATACATTAGTAGACAGTTTAAGACGTGAAAAATGTATGCAAATTATTCATAGCAATTTTATATGTAACTAAGTACATTTTTAAGAAAAGATGCTAGAATAAAAACAAAGTAGAACAATGATCAAACATAATCATTCTCACTTTCTTTCCATCACATATTTCCACAGCTCACATCATGAGAGTTTTCACAATAGAGTGTACTCTTCTAGTAACCAAAAAAGGAAATGAAATTATTTTTAAAAGGAGCATAACCAGTTGCACTTTGTAGAAGATAAATGTTATTAATATATATTAAAATATCCTTCCTTCTAATTAAGACACTATCCTTAGGAGTCAAGCAGTCTCACATTATTGATTGGTTAATATAGTAGGGCTATGGAATATCTGAGTTTCCTATTGTACAGTAGATTGTACTGAGATACAGAAGTGATATAAGACTATGAATTCAAACATACTAGACCTCCTATGTGAGAAAATAAATAAATCTTAAGGTTAAAGTTCAATTTACAATTTAAACACATCTGAAGGTAGCTTGGAATGAAATGTTGACACCATTAGAAACAGCAATTTGAACAGATATATATTTTAGGTGTAATTGGAGCTACCAAAGTATACACAGGACAATGCACACTTCTACATGGTTTGTTGATTGAGAGCTTGTCTAGTGCTTTGTTCTTCCATTTTTTATTATTCAGTAAGAGTTTAGACAGGCACTGGAGTGTTGACACAAGAAAAAGGTACATACAATTATCACAGCTGAGAGGATTACAGTTCAATCTTTTAAGTACAGGTCCTGAGTGATCCTATCTTCAAAATAATAATAGTAATTGAAGAAATTATCTAAGTCTTTAAAAATAAAATACATTCTTATATGCATCCTGAGTTTTTTAGTTTACAAAAAAGCTCAGAATTGAAAGTATCACACTTCAGATGTTCACTTGAAAGGTTACAGTGAACAAATACTTATGTTTTATTCAATTTTACAGGCATGTGAATGATAAAGTATCTTGAAACGAATTATTGCAATTTAAAGTTGTATCAAAGCCATTCAAGGGAGGGAGGAGGATACACGGTGTTTCCCCCATTCACACACTTTAGCCTCAGTGCAGGTCCCAGACACAGTAAAGCAAAGTCACTGCTTCAGGCTAGCATTGTATGCAACCCTAGCCTCCCTAAGAAGGAGGAGGGTGAGCATAAATCATCGTTCCATCCTCCCTCTGGACTGGCCTGGAACAAGGGGAGTGCACACTTAATCCAGTTAAAGGGTGCCCCTTCCGCTTATGATACCTACAGCCCTCACTGGAGGAATTCTGACCAAATCAGCAAACATTTCTCCTGTGACTTTCATTGCAGTGTCTTCTATGCACCCTACTCCAACTCAGGTTGATGTAATTAAGGCACAATCTAGACTTAACAAGTCAAACAGTGTTGCCAACCTCAAGCATTCAAAAATCACAAGTCAGGCTCCAAGGATAATACATGTTGGGTTCTTTTCATTTGCCTTTTGAGCTTTTAGGGTGCACTTGGGTCAAGTTTTCAAGTTTTCCTCTGCAATCATGAAGGCTAGAAGCTTTTTAAAAAAAAAATGCTGAAATTTCCATATAAACACAGGATTCTAGAACCTGGGCCTCTAATTAAAACACCAAGTATTGTGAGACTTGCAATAAAATCATAAGAGTTGGTGACACTGTAATTGTTTGAGGGGGCAACTGATGGATGGTGCACCAAGACCAACAACTATCCATTTATGGTCTGTGGAGAACAGACAAATCACATGGTGTTACCTTATCCTCATTTACAGAAGCTGCCTGGAAAATCATCAGGAAATGGAGGAGAGGAGCTAGCCATAGGTTCCTAAAGCTTTGAAACAGTGAGGTCTGTAGCTGTGGAGACAGAAGGTTGTATCTTTAAAGCAGTGACCAATGTGTGTGACTTTTTCTCAGGAAGCTTTGAGCAAGCCAAAGACCCATTGTGGACCTCACTCTGCTGAAGAAGTCCTCCCTATCACTAAACTTGAAATATTTTATAATATATTTCAATTCAATATGTTTCCATTGTTTTTTAAATGGAGCCTGACAGTTTCTATATGATAAAGTAATTTGCTCCAGTGGAATGCAAGAAAAAAACTTCTCTATGACACTCCAAATAATAACAGAATGTTGTCTTTTATCTCATGCATCACAATGCACACTATATTGTAACTGAGAGCCCCAACCTCACTACTTTTTTTGGGGTGCTGTTTTAAACCAATATCTAATGGGATTATACAAACTAGATATAAATTATTTAACATGAGATAAATAACCAATACCCTACCAATAATGAGCTGTTCTCCTGCCATCTATATACCAAATGCATAAAAATAACCTCACTCAATTGTGTATATAGCACATATCTTGGAATATGTACAACACATCAAATCATATTTAAGCAAATATCGAAAATTTCAATACTTACAAGTATTGGACACTGAGATCTTGGTATCTGCTGGGAAATTTAAAAGTAAATAGGAATGGTTCAACCAGGATCTTTCATCCACTTCAGTTAACCAGTGACTTGAGCACAGTCCTAAATGAAAAATAATGCCAATGCTCTTTCTTTTGCAAATTGACTGCCTCACTAAAATGAGGGTAGAGATCCTTCCTTGATTGATTGTATAGAAATAACTCCCATTTTGATTTGTTTAGCCAAAAAATGTTTACCTTTCAATTGTAATGGCTGGATTGTTCTTCAGAGCAGATTTATATCTATAGATTCACAAAAACATTAGAACTAGATTTCTAAACTGCACTACCCAAGTTTCCCTAGCATGTGTAATTATTTGTAGTAGGAGTTATTTTTATAACAATATTATTTTCTAAGAGCTGCAGCTATTTAATTTCTCTGGTCTCTGAAGAAATATAAGTGATCCACAGTGCTATCAGAAATAAAGATATTTCCTGTTTTGTCTTTCAGCTCTTGATTTCTGATTATCATGCTGTACAGTGTTAACAGTTGAGTTAGACAAGCACCAAAAGGTGATGCTAACGTTTTTTGATAGCTGGCCAACCAAATGTGTAGCCCAGACGAGCCCTCAGTTTGGATCAGAAACCCAATAAGACCTGATGATTATGTAAGTGATCATGTATATACTATAAACTGTATGGCTGAAATAAGAATAGCAGAATAAAGGCCAAATCCACATATAAAAGCCTGAAGGCATGGCTACATCAGAAGATGCAACATATCTGCTAGACTGCCTATGGGTGAGCCAGTCTGGTCTGTGTTTGAGTCCAGAATGACCTATTTTTATTTTATTTTAGTGCATTTGTTATACTGTTTTAGTATTATGCAATAATTTTAGGGGCGGGTCTCCCACCAAGGGACTGAATCTTTGACTGACTCATCCTAGAACATCATGAAAACATACAAACAACATAAAACATTTTTTTACAGTCTGTGGCATGTATTTCCCACTCACAGAAAGCCAAGGTGGGGGGACCATCCAGTGTGAAAGGTGCCTGCTAGTGGAATCTCTCAGGAAGCAGGTGGGAGAGCTACAGGAGGAGGAATTCATTGACAGTATTCATATGGAGACATCCAAGGCTGAGGAAGATATCCAGCTAGAGAGGATCGCTGTCATACCACCGGGGGAGGATGATAGGGTTCTGTCACAGGGAAGACACTGGTTGATGGTTACTTCTGGCAGCAGGCAGTGCTCCACCCCTACTCCCAACCCAGCGACCATTGTGATGAAAAATCAATATGCTATCCTGGCAACAAGCAATGTGGAATCATCCCCAAAGGTGGAGGAGGAGATGCTATGTACCCCAGAGGATGGGAGGATCTCAGCCACCACTCTCAGGAGGAAATGTAAAGTAGAGGTAGTTGGTATCTCTCTTCTGAGGGGGATGGAGGCACCCATCTGTCACTCTGACATGGCATCCCAGGAGGTATCCTGCCTACCAGGGGCCTATATCAAAGATGTTACAGAGGAATTGTTGAGGCTCATCTGGCCCTCTGACTACTACCTCATGCTACTAATCCATGTGGTCACTAATGATACTGCAAGGTATGTCCCTCAGCAGATCAGAAGTGACTGCAGGGCTCTGGGAGTCAGGGTGAAGGAGTTGGGAGCGCAGGTCATGTCCTCTTCGATCCTTCCAGCCAAGGGTAGGGGCCCAAGCAGAGACACATACATCCTGGAGTTGAGTGTCTGGCTACGAAGATAGTGTCACCAGGAGGGCTTCGGCTTCCTTGACCAGTGGATGTTGTTCCAGGAAGAAGGACTGCTAAACAGAGATGGGGTCCACCTATCGAGGAAGGGGAAGATCATATTTGAATACAGACTGTTTAACCTAGTGAGGAGGTATTTAAACTAGGTTTGAAGGGGGAAGGTGACCAAATCCCACAGGTAAGTCAAAATCATGGAGGCCTGGAAGAAGGGTCAGAATTTGGGGGGAGCATGGGCTGTTATAGCAGGGATAAAGGATAGACAAGACAGAACTGGGGTGCGGGAGGGAATCAAATCAGTATCTTAGATGTCTTTATACTAACATGAGAAGTATGGGGAATAAGCAGGAAGAACTCAAAATGCTAGTAAATAAGCACAACTATGACATAATTGGCATCACAGAGACTTGGTGGGATAATATGCATGACTGGAATATTGGTACACAAGGGTACAGCTTGCTCAGGAAAGACAGGCACGGAAAAAAGGAAAGATGTGTTGCCTTATATATTAACAATGTACACATCTGGACTGAGATTGAGATGGAAATAGGGGACAGACTTGTTGAAAGTCTCTGGGTAAGGATAAAAGAGGTAAAAAAACCAGGATGATGTTATGGTAGCAGTCTACTGCAGACCACCTAACCAAGAAGAAGAGGTGAATGAGGCTTATTTTAAACAACTTACAAAATCATCCAAAGCACAGGATTTAGTGGTGATGGGGCACTTCAACTAGTCAGACATCTGTTAGGAAAATGATACAGCAGGGCACAGATTATCCAACAAGCATTTGGAATGTATTGGAGACTTTTTTTATTTCAGAAGGTGAAGAAAGCTACCAGGTCAGGATGGTTAAGCACAGGAATAAATTGCCTAGGGAGGTTGTAGAATCTCAATCATTGGAGATTTTTAAGAGCATATTAGACAAACACCTGTCAGAGATGGTCTAGATAATACTTAGTCCTTCCATGAGTGTAGGGGACCGGATTAGATGACCTCCTGAAGTCCCTTCCAGTTCTATGATTCTATGATTACAGATGTTCCTGCTAGGGCTAATTGAAAAAAAAAATCTTTGTTTTTTTAAATAAAAAATGGCTTTTTGAACTATTCAAAAATATATTAAAAAGTTATCTATCATTTGAAGTTAACAGATTTCTCCCCTCCCCCTTTTTTTAGGGAGGGGAGTGTCAAAATGATTTGAAATAAAAATCTGGTTGAATGTAGCCCTGTTTACTGTTTGTGAAATATTCAAGAATCAGTCCTTTATGTTATTTTATTTTATTTTTTATTCAAGTAAGTCATGGACTTCCTATGCAGTTAATTACATCAGAACATTTGAGTTAGAAATAAACAAGTTATAGGGATATGATGAAGTATTTTTATGTAAGTATAGGAAAAAAAGGTAGGTTGATGTAGTATACAAAACATTTCCCAAATGTTCATAGATGTAGTTTTTATAAAATATGCACCTGTTTTTCTTGTATAGAAGTTGTCATCCAAAAATTCTGCCCTATACAGTGTATAAGGGGTAGTAAGAAAACAGATGGGCTTTCATCTTCATAGTGATATCTAGGAGTTCAGAAGCAGAGAAGAGGGCCAAAAAGCATTGGCGTTCATCTTGTCTCAGCCATTTGGCGTACATTTAGGGAACTGTAGAAAAATGTGTTTTCTTTGTATCA
This sequence comes from Malaclemys terrapin pileata, assembly GCF_027887155.1. Classification (NCBI taxonomy): domain Eukaryota; kingdom Metazoa; phylum Chordata; order Testudines; family Emydidae; genus Malaclemys; species Malaclemys terrapin. Next base: position 38,191,475 of record NC_071509.1, on the reverse strand, counting down.
CCATCTGGAATTTACTGGTGAACCAGTTGAGTAACATGTCAAATTTGGCGAGTTATTACTATAAGAAGCACATAAGAGAAACTTGTTGGACACAAATGATGAAACTTGAATAGCTTTGCCTAACTGAAACTCTGGTCCTCAGCACTCTGGTTGAAATGAAACAGTTTTGCAGTGTACTTAACAGTATATTAACTGGGTAAAAGACACAGCAGAACAGTTGAGAAACATGAAGAAATATATCTTGCACTTTAAATACACACACACAACCAAAGATATACTCATCATGAGCTCTTACATCAGCAACTTCCATTACCATGATTAACTATCATTAAGGCCATAACAGAAAGGAATAAACTCCTTGTTTAAAAGGGCATTATTTAATTCTGGAAAAAGTTAAGTGAAAAGGAAAAAAATACTCAGTTTGAAACAATTTATGTTCCTACTTTTAAGAGCAAACTAGAACATTTAAAACTTTTACATTATTAGATTCATAATTAGGTTTAACAATGTTTTCAATATGCCATATAATTCCCCCTCTTATTTTCCCTTAAATTCTCCCCATCACATCTTTTATTATGCCTTCTGAATATTTATTGTAATGTGGTGTGCATTTAATCTGTCCTCCTGAGGTGAATTTTAGGGTTTGAACCCTGGACAGTTAGCATTATAAGTGTTAGCCTCCAAAACTTGATAATGCTGAAACTTTGCTCCTGCTTACAACTGATCTATACTGTTGTAATTTTGCTGATTTCAGTGAATTTACTCCTGATTTACATGAGTGTAATGGATATCATTGCCAGTATCAGGGGTCAGGTCTTGAGGAGAAATCACTAAGTGGTGTTACTGCTGAAAATGATCTTAAGTTTATAGTGGATCAAACAATATGATGCTGTGGCAAAAAACGTAAATATCTTTCTAGGGTGCATTAACAGGAGTGTTGTACATAAGACATAGGCGTAATTGTTCTGCTTTTACTGGCTATGATGAGGCCTCAGCTGCAGTGCTGTGTCCAGTTTTAGGCACCATGATTTAAGATGCAGACAAATTGGAGGAAATCTAGAGGAGATCAAGAAAAATTATAAGTGGTTTAGAAAACATGACCTGTTAGGCAAATTTGAAAAAAAAAACCTGGTCATGATTAATCTAATGAAGAGAACATGGAAGGGGGACATAACAGTCTTCAAATTTGTAAGAGGTTGTAATAAAGGGGACTATGTTCATTTGTCCTCTGTGTCCACCAAGGGTATGATGAGATGTAATAAGCTTAGTTTGCAGCAATGGAGATTCAGGTTAGACAGTTGGAGGAAAAAAAAACCTTCTAATTATAAGGATAGTTGAGCACTGAATAGGTTATCAAAAAAAGTTATGGAATCCCCATCCTTGTTTTAAAGAACAGGTTAGACTAACATCTGTCAGGAGTGCTCTAGATATACTTGGTACTGCCTCAGCATGAGGGATGGACTAAATGACCTCTTGAGGTCCCTTCCAGGCCTACATTTCTGTAATTTAAATTCGGTTATTATTATTAGTTACTTTTTATATTACTGTAGTGTTTAGAAGTCCCAGAAGGTCCTTCTGTACTAAGTGCTATACAAACATAAATGAAAACATAACACTTTCCTAATTTCCAATCTAAGATAAACATGTCCTGATGAAAGGGGAGGTGATATAAGGTGGAGGAGTTAGCTGGGACTGAGACTGCAAAGGAATTTACATGTACAATAAAAGGTTTCTAGGTTGTATTAATCTTGTCATTTCTTCTCTCCGACCCCTTGCTTAAAAATTGTTATCTTGTTATGGGCGGATTTGGGGAAGGGTTTAAACTAGGAGAGTGAGGTTACAAGATTATATTGTCAGATTCTGTCATCCTAGGGCAGAAGGAACTGCTTTTTCCCTTATGAAAAATCCTTTCTACTGTCATGCTCTTTGGATAGTTTAATAAAACGTATCAAAGAGGTACTGCTAGCTTCCGTATATAGCTGGTGTCCTACTGTTTCTGGGAATGCAAAGATGGACACAGTTGTGGCACTTCCTGAGGATTTGTCCATTTTTTCTGTCCTTTAATCTATATAGCTGTCTTCGCAAATTCTTCAGTATCTCCCTCTTCTGTTTCTTGCTCTTAGATTAAAAAAAAATACAAAAATTCCATAACAGATAAGTAGTTGTAAAGGTACAGTATACTTCTTAGGGTCTGCAAAAAAGAGCAGAGTTAACAAAGAGGGAACAGAGATCAGAGTGGGATAGTGTTGTTATTATTGATATATATTGTTTATAAAGTTAGAGGTGTATTTGTTTTCCATTTGAAACCCAAATTTGTGGGACGAGAGATTAATATCTTCTTATAAAATCAGATTGAAGTTTGGCACACAGTTTGTAATCTGTATGTGATTTGGTCTACTGTAACTGGTGTCTATAGATAAAAGCACTTTTTTTTTAATCAAAAAGAAATTGAATATGAACACATTTTGAGAAATATTTCCACTTAGGTATTTTCCCCTTAGGTATTTACACCCAAATTACCTGATCACTAAACAAAATTGAACTTTACAGTCCTGTTAATGAGCCATTAATATGAACTAAGTACCTTTTGTTTTCAAATAAAATATATACCCTGAGATTAGCATTACTTTAAAGATGGATCAAAAGCAAGATACATTTCACAATTAAAATGTGTATTTCTCATCCTCTTAAACGGACAATATTCTAGTAGTCTCAGTGTAAATCTAATCAGATGATATGTTAAAATCTGAGGAAATTAAACATAAAAAAGCAAACATAGAAACCGCGTTTTCATTGTTAACATGCTTACAAATTAAGAACATTAGTCAAGAGTTTTCCAACCCTATTACACTGTTAACACAATCACTGTGAGTGAATGGACTAGTACTTTCAGTTTCAAAGTAAACCTATACAGCAAAAGTTCGTCAGCTTTGGTCTGGTGATGAGTTTGAAGAGTTTGTGGGGGGTGTTGTCTTAAGGCCAGAAGAGGGGGTTCAGGATAGATTTCTTTCAGGATGTGGTCTCCAAACTCATCATCAGAAGCAAGCTCTGCACAGACCAGGATAGGCCAACTCAGAATGGCACCAGACCTTGCCCACAGCAAGAGATGCAAAATATGTAAATATATCTCCACTGCTATGATGATCAATGCCCCCCACAACACACCTTTCAAGGTCCATGAGTCCTCTACATGCTCACCACAACATTTGGTGTACCTCATCCAGTGCACTAAATGCCCCAATAACAATGATGTGGGTGAAACAAGACAATCACTATGTTCTTGAATGAACTCACACCAAAAAAAAGATAAAAGACAAAAACATATCACCTTTGGGTGAATGCTTTTACAAAGTGATCACTCTATAGTTGACTGCTCAGTCCTCATCCTCAAAGGAAACCTGCAAAACACCATCAAAAGAAAAGCCTGTGAGCTTAAATTCATAATTCTGTTAGACACTAAAAATCACAGTCTTAATAAAGACACTGGATTTCTGGTTTATTACAACAATCTATAATCCACTACTTCCGTTTGCCCAATGACTGGATAGATGTTAATAGACCACTTCACCTTCAATGGTCCATGGAAATGTGTTAACTATGCTAAACAATCTGTTCCATCCTGTATTTACTCTGGGTATGTCAACACTGCAATTAAAAACATGCAGCTGGCCCATGCCACCTGACTCAGGCTCATGGGTCTTAGGCTAAGGGGCTGTTTAACTGTGTTGTAGATGTTTGGGCTGAAGCTCTGGCTCTAGGACCTTGCAAGGTGGGAGGGTTTCTGAGTTTGGGCTGCAGCTCAAGACTGAACATCTACACTGCAATTAAACAGATGCTTAGCCCAAGCCCCATGAGCCTGTGTCAGTTGGCACGGGCAGCCACGTGTGTCTAATTGCAGCATAGATATACCCTCTGAGTCCATTTCTTAGACCCAAAGAAGAGCTCTGTGTAAGCATGAAAGCTTGGCTCTCTCACAAACAGAAGTTGGTCCAATAAAAAGATATTACCTCAGCCACCTTGTCTCTCCACAGCAATGGCGCATACAAACCATGTTATAATGTCAAGGGTAACAATGTTAAAGTAGAGACATAAACTCAAAAGAACAATTTATAACAAAGCATAATTTGAACCTAACCGAGGATGTACATATTGTGTATTTTTTATTATAGTCCCATGAAACTGACAAACCTTAGATGCTACTGCACAGACTTTTAATAGAAATGAACGATGCATTGCTGTTGTAATGCTATGTGATGATGTGATTCATTGAAGGAAATGGTATTTTTTCCTTTAACTTCAGTGGATTTTGGATTAGGCCCAGAGCAGTTAAATTTAACTATACACAAAATATACTAAGTACATATGGTAATCCTGAATGTACCATACCCATTCGTGGTTACTCGTTTGTCTCTCAAAAGGAGAGTTCAAAATATCTGACCTATGCTTATCTCTTTAGGCTTAACTATTCCCACACAGTCTAATATAATAGGATCTTAACTGTAGCAAGTTTAATAACCCATTTACTTACATTCATCTACTTGCCCCTGTGCATGTTCCAAGCTAATAATCAATACATCAGTTTCAGTTGTATAGGTTGATAACGTCATTTTACCTCTAGCAAGCATAAAATTACTGACAAGACATGATACAGGGTCATAGGTCATAAAATCAGGGGTCAACAAACCTAGGACTTCTTCATCTTAATGCATGAGCCTCTACTGTGTGAGCTAAAAGACATGTCTGTTAGCCAAAGTACTAGCAGGCTCATCAATCTCTAGTTGGCCTAACCACCACTAGAGGGGGACAGAGTGTCACACCAAGCAGGCAAGGTTTGGGGGGATTATTTAAGCAGGGAGCTGGAAAAAGCCAACACACACTGAAGAACACTTGGGTCAGATTAAGACATCGGCTAGGGATGTCAGCAATTCAAAAATATCTGAAACTGGTGTGAGGGATAGGACAGAAATGAAAGGTGATGTAGAGAAGAGACGGGTTAAGGTCCAGAGGTATGTTCCAGAAAAATAACAAGATGTCATATTAAGAAATTAAAAAATAAAAAAAATCCAAACCACAACAACCACCGCTCCAAACTACCAATATCTAAAGCAGTGGTTTCCAAACTTGTTCCTCCGCTTGTGCAGGGAAAGCCACTGGGAGCCACGATTGGCTGAACCTGCAGACGCAGCAGGTACACAAACCGGCTTGGCCCGCCGGGAGCTTTCCCTGCACAAGCAGCAGAACAAGTTTGGGAACCACTGATCTAAGGCAAAAAATAGATTAACTATATAAAAAAAAAGGATCATGTAATAGTCTTTTCTGAAAGATAGTGAATTTACAAAACAATGGGATACTACATTACCTCAGTTTAAGTTGTAAAACTTCTGAGTATAGAAGGTCATACAGTTGAATCTGCATGGGTATAAATCCAATATTATATAATATTACTGGCCTCCTTACCAGGAAAAGGATAGGAAGGCAATGTTTTCATGGAGCGCAAAGAGGCAATTACATCTAATAAAGCAATAACAATAAGTAAAAAAGGATTAGACATATACATCAATGAGAAAAATCCACAATTATAATATACAAGGTAAAAAATAAACATGAAGGATATAAATGCTCATGCTTCAGGGCATAAGCCAAACACCAAATGCTTGTAGTTAGGAAGAAACTTCCTCCGGAGCATATTATTTTATAATTATTCATTATAGGATTTTTTGTACCTTTTTTTCTGAAGCATCTGATTTTGAAAAATTTCAGAGACAAGACCCAAGTCCAGATGGACCACTGGCCTGGTTTTTCTTCTGACCTATCATATAAACTTCCTGTTGAAGATATTGATAACATTGAACACGTGGTTTGATAATTTCCCAAGTTATGGGGGGAAAAAATACTTCTTGAAAATAAAAACCTTTATATAATTTGTCCTCTCCCCCTTTATAGCAATTAATTTGAATTAGAGTAGTTTTGTGACATGCATAATAGTACTGTCATGGCAATTAGGGTAACCAGATGTCCCCATTTTATAGGGACAGTCCTGATATTTGGGGCTTTGTCTTATATAGGCTCCTATTATTCCCCATCCCTGTCCCGATTTTTCACACTTGCTGTCTGGTCACCCTAATGGGAATCATCACTAGGTGACACGTAATATTCCATGTTTTTCCTTAATCTCCAAGCGAACTTTTAGTTTTGGGGAGACATGCTGTGTTATTGCTTTTGTTATGCAAAGGTTTATATAGAGGCAGTGTTTCCTGGAACAGAGCTTGTGTGGACAGCAGGACACTTTGCTCTCTGATTTGCTTTCTGATTAGAGTCAAATCTTGATGCAGAGTTGCTTTCCAGGAACTAGGCATTGGTGGCAACTGAGAAAATTATTGTAAGGAGGAATGACTACTCTATATGTTGTTTCACTAGCTCTGTTCCAGAACTGGTGTATATATGTAAATACAATAGTTTACACTTTAGAATATATCAAGACTCTCACACTGTTTTCCACTGAGAAGCCGCCTTGAAAGGCCCTGGACACCTGCTACTGCTTGGCAGAAGGGTGAGACTGGTGGCAGAAGGGACAGCAACATTGTCCAAAGTGAGCAAAACATACTGAGTATCCCAGGAGAGGTTAAATAGATTGGAACCCACAGCAATCAAATTAAAAGGAGTAGGACCACAGATATTCATTTTTTTTCTATCAAATTTGTTCGTGGTCAAATATAAAAAGACCTTACCACTCATTTCAAAAGATTATTAAGAAGCACAGCATATATCTGCATTAAGGCATGGATAAAACTTGGATAATGTATAGAAAAAAATATTGGAAATATCAGTCAAATCTCTCTCTTTTTTTTTGGATGAAATAGGGCTAGGATATAGCACTGGCTTGTTATCATGTCCGACTCATGTTCAATTTAAAAAAATATTATGGATTTATAATATTATGGCAGTTCTGTAATACCACCAGTAATGAGTTTCTGTTGAGACAGCTTGAGGTTTTTTTCCCCTATCAAGCAAATTCCAAAGCATAAGTTCTACTTAAATGAAAACTATAGCAAACTTTCTTAGTTAATGAGATTCCGTGTTAATCCCCCATGCTGCAAATCAATTATTTAAAGCCTTTCACAGCTAATGGATCATATAGTGCTTTCTGATTAATGCCAACAAGCTAGTTTTAGTACAGTGAAGCAATCAGCAGGCTTAACCATTCAGTTTTATTAATACTTTTCCCAGCTTATGGAGAGAATATCAAAAATAATCTAAAGAATAAACTATTTGTTTATATGAAAAACACATTAACTTCAAACAGCAAGGGAGAATTTCAAGTTGTACTTGGTAGACAATAGCCAAGAAGCCATTAACTGTTGATTACTGACTCCACATTATAATAATAAGTAGTTGTAGTGAAGTAAACACACAAACAAACAAAAGACAAGCTTTTAGCATTGTTCGACATCTATTAGTGGTCTTATTCCTGAAATAATATATTACAACAATTTCTCATTACACGCATGTGAAAAAAAAAAAAGATTACAGCACTACAGTATATATAATTAGTTTTCTGTATCATCTATTGATTCCAAAATTTCAGGAGATATTTTTTTCCTACCACATAGCTGGCCAGTCTTCATGAAGGTACCACAATGGTAATAAATATAAGAGAGCCCCAGCTACTTACATATGAAAGATTTATTCATGAGATAAGGAAATCTGGGAGAATAGGGCAGACAATACATCAGTATAGGTTACTAGTCCATGGGCAACAAAATCTTGAAAAAATTTGAAAATTTTAAAATTGCATTGATGAAAATTAACATCGATATTTACTGTTCTCAGAAAAATAATAGTTACCTTTGCAACTGCCTTCCTCATGCTTTACCTTTTCATTTACAGAGAAACATAAACCAAAGTGTCATGGGAGAATTCGTAGATTTGATAGAACAAATTTGTCTAGGTCATGGAGTATTTGGAAAGACTCTCACACAGAGACATACACACACACACACTCACACACACACACAGACAGACACATGCTCTCTGTTATGATTACTTTAGTACAATGGAAATAATTTACTTAGGTATATGCAGATGATACCTGAGCCATTCAGGTGAACAGGATAATGTGGGTGTGTTTATAACAGAAGTTCATATGGCGCAACAGAGTGCACATATTTGTCAAGTTATTGATGGTAAATTGTAACTATTACACTACATATGTTTAAGCTCATTCTATAAATTTATTTTGGAATGTGGCATGTTTTGTGCCAGCCAAAGGGAGGAGATTTTTACTGTTGAAGAAAGTAATGCTTCAGACATCCAGACAGTGTAACAAACTGCAGCAGTTCTTCACAAGCAGATAAAAACAAACCTTCCTTTATCCCTCAATTCATCAAAATGTGATGGCATGTGCAGTACCACCATGCTGTACTTTGAAAGACACATGAGAGAGTGGAATTCTTGTGCAAAATTTCACGTGGAAAGTTAAAATTGGTGAATTTTGGCTTTCTCTTTCTTTGTGAAGAAAGAAAAAGCCAACCTTTTTGCCATGCATATTTCAAAGTTTTGCCTTAAAAAAGGCTTTGGCAAAGGGATACAACAAACAAGGCTTTGATGCTTTTGAACACATTAGCTTATATGCATCAAAATATCTATATTTGTTGATTTATTATTTTGAGTGAGTCTTTCAAAAGTGCCTAAGGGAGTTAAATCTTGACAGGAGTTGGGTGCCTAACTACCTAAGGTGATATTAAAAATCATACCATTATTCATTTATTTATGTTTTTACTACTCTACAATATAAGAGCTCTGGAAGCCTTTGACAACCTTTTAAAAATGTGCTAATAAACAAAAAGAACAGGAGTACTTGTGGCACCTTAGAGACTAACAAATTTATTAGAGCATAAGCTTTCGTGGACTACAGCCCACTTCTTCGGATGCATATAGAATGGAACATATATTGAGGAGATATATATACACACATACAGAGAGCATGAACAGGTGGGAGTTGTCTTACCAACTCTGAGAGGCCAATTAAGTAAGAGAAAAAAAACTTTTGAAGTGATAATCAAGCTAGCCCAATGTTCCATTCTATATGCATCCGAAGAAGTGGGCTGTAGTCCACGAAAGCTTATGCCCTAATAAATTTGTTAATCTCTAAGGTGCCACAAGTACTCCTGTTCTTTTTGCGAATACAGACTAACACGGCTGCTACTCTGAAACCTAATAAACAAAAAGACACAGCTATTGCCTTTGCATCAAATAACCCAGCAACAATATAAATAAAGTTTACATTTAAAAATCCCCACCAGTTAGTGAGATGATCAAGCACATCTACTCTTCAAGCTGGGAGTGTGAGTCTCAGGTCAAGAAGATACATTTGTGCTAGCTTGACAAGAGCTATCATGCTAAAAATACAGTGTAGCTGCTGAAGTGCAAGTGCCAGGCCCCCTGAGTGCATGGCTAGGGTCTTGGATGGCTATGTTTCCAGGGCAGCTAGACCTTCCCATCGAATCACACCCCCTGCTTGAAATGCAGACATAATCCAAGTTGATGAATTCCGGGGACTGAAAGCTAAGAACTCTAATGAGTGCAACCCTGAATATATGCAAACCAAACCTCAAAACCCCCACTATAAATCCATACTAATTATAAATAAGTGATTCCCAAACATTTTCCCTCCATTTACCTTCTCCTCTCCCCTTATTTTGTCTCCTGCCCCCAAATTTCCCCATGTTGTACACACATTTTTGTTTTACTTTAGTATGTTGTCCATTTAAATTAGGTTGCAAGCAGTTTGAGACAGAGACCTTAAAGTGTTATATACACATTATTGTGCTATCCAAGTAATAAGAACAGTTAGCTTTGCAGATGCAAAGTTCATTGTTAACTAGGAGGAGCTGCAGTATTTAAAAAGCAAAATATATTTACTGAAATAGGAAGGTGTTTTTCTTATCTCTTTCATGGAATCAAGATAATTTGTATAAATACTTATTACAAGAACATTCCTATGATAAAAATCATCATTATCAAGCTTTCATTAAAGTACCACGGTTATTGTTAATAAATAATTTACCTAAGTTGGGTTAGCTCAGGGCTTGGCTACAGTTGCGAGTTACAGCACATTAAAGGAGCCCCAGGTGCACTAGCTCACTACCCATCCACACTGGCAAGGCGTGTAGAGTGCTCTGACTCCACGGCTAGAGTGCTCCTGGTACTCCACCTCAGTGAGTGGAATAAAGTTTGATGTGCCCCCGCTGAAGCACCCCAGCGTCAGTGTGAATGAGGTGTTGCATTACTGTACTCTGATCAGCCTCCTGAAACATCCCATAATCCCCTTAAGTCAAGTGGCCACTTTTGTCATTGTTTTGGATATGCCCTTTGAAAGTTCCATTTGACAGCTGGCATGCTTACCTGCTCCGAGACAAAGCACCCATTACTGTGAAATGCTGCATGTGTGAGAGAGAAGCGGGGAGGAGAGTGAGGTCTGCTGCTGTTTGAACTTACAAGACAGCATGCTGCCATGCTCTCAGCACCCCAAAAACCCACTCTCTCTCCCCCCACATACACACAACACATTCCGTATCACACTCCACCCCACCCCCTGCATTCGATAAGCACATTGCAGCCACTTGCATGCTGGGATAGCTACCACAATGCACTGCTCTCTGTGGCCGTTGCAAGAGCTGCTAATGTGGCCACACAAGTGCACTGGCAGCTGTCAGTGTGGACAGACTACAGCGCTTTACCACTGCACTCTACGAAGGTTGGTTTAACTCAAACCACTCTACATCTGCAAGTGTAGCCATGCCCTCAGAAAGGAAGCAAATTACAGCATGTCCTAGGGTGTGCCATCCCTGGAGTATCCCCTGCTAAGTAAATGTGATGTTGCCTTGTTTTATTATGCCTTCTCAAGAAGCCAATCACTTCACGTCAGGCACTGTTGGTGCTTGACTCAATAATACCCTCCTTAGGGCTTGTTTGTTAAAAAACCTCCTCTAAAAGGGGGTCATAAAACAAGTACCACAATATAAAAGGTACTTCTGGTGTTCAGGGTTCCTCTGAAGCCTGCCCTCTAAACTCTGTTCCCAGTCTCCTCAGAGTTGTCTTCTCTCTCATTATGTCTCTGCTTATGGCAGGAGCCCCAGCCCTTCTCCTGGAGCTTGAGTAGTACAAGCAAATATTTTTCCTCTCCTAACCAGTAGGCCCCAGCTCTCCCTCGAGCTGGACAATTCAAGCAATTGTTGTTTTAGAAATACCTTTCAACCTCTGTGTCTTCTCCTTATGGCTGGAGTCCCCAGCTCTCTTCCTGGAACTGGGATGCAATTTATCTCCTGCAGTTGGCCCCACTTAGCCCCCTGACTGACACGGTTTGGCAGCCTCCTTCTGCTGGTGTCTGCTCCCTATTAACTCAGGACCCTCCTGGAGCCTTCTTACTCCTTTCAGCATCTGCCCTATTATGAGAGAGGAGGCAGCATTTTGCTCAGCTCATCCCCAATTGGTTAGGAGAGAGGGGTGCCTTACTCTGCCCTGTCTGCAAGGCTCCTGGCCCTAGGCCCTTAAACAGTAACAGGGTTTCCTCGCAAAGAATGCTTCCTCTCTGCCAATATCTCCCAGGTCATTGTTATCTATAATCAGCCTTTCAATTCATGAAGAACCATGCCAGGTAGCAGGGTGGACTTATCAGTAGGTAGTACTACCCTTAGGGGCAGACTACTCAGTCACACTGCAACTACAGTAGTGTGTAAAATGCAGTCAACCTGATTTACTGTATGGACATTCAGAAAACCAGGCTGTAACAGTTCAGGGCAATGGCACATGTATTCCCCCTCCATGGTCCAGCAAAGCAGCCATTTTTAGGTTTCCAACTCCCCGGTTGTGATCTCTTTAGGGGTAAGACCTAGGTATCTCTCCCTCCTGATCATGGTTTTTCCAGGCTGCATAGTTCCTTGCCTACACTGTGATATCCCCAGTAAACAAAAAGGCCTAAATGGCCAATGCCTGCACAATTCTTTCTCTCCAGAGACTATACACAGCATACTTGCCCACAGTTATAAGCTATCACCCATCCGTTTCTAAACAAGCACATCCATTCTTAATGTGAAAGCATTACATAGAAAACATATTAAAATAATAAAAGGATCTACATGCATGTTAATAAGGTTACCAGTGATCACCCCCGAATTTCAGCTAAGACTCTGGTGGGTGATTAGTACTTCAAAGTCCCTACAGACATTTTTCTGTCTTTACAAGTTCATAACCGCTTTAGCTCAAAACAAAAACACCCCTGAATAAAGCAGTCTCTCCTTATATATCTTAGGTCTTTGGTCTTCAGATTCTGGGAATGAATAATCAGCAGACAATGGTTGTCTCCTCAGGATAGCTTCAAAAGTTTGGGTCCAGAGGTGGGAGTTTGCAGTCACCTCCCCCCAGGTATTTCGTAGGGAACGCACTTAACTTTTGTTTACCTCAAAAGTTCCCTCTTGTCTGGCACATTGTTTAAAATATTCCTTTGAAGCTCATAACACTTCCCAAGGTTTATATTGGTCACATCTCCCCCTAGAGAAGATACATCCAAAGATACTTAAAGTATCCAAACCTACATAAACGTATTTCAACAAGGTTTTTCAAGGATATTGCAATAAATTATCCTATCTGTCACACACAGTTTCTCTTGAAAATTTCTGTATGATTCAACAACAACAACAAAAATAACACCTATAATAATTTATAGTGCATTTATTTATTATGTAGTGTGCTACCAAAAGGGCTTTGCTTTTTTGCATGTATTTCTTACAATTTCAGGCAACTTCGTTTTGTAATGTAAGAATAGCAGATACCAAAAAGAAAACTCCACTTGCAAAGGATTAAAATGAACCTAGATGTAAGCTTTCAGAAACAATAAATACAGGTTGATTTCATATAGCCATGTTACTTAATGTGTGTTTTTTTAAAATAAGACTTCCCATAGAGGACTTGAAACTTCCACCTAGCACAATCTGAGTTAAGGGGTTCAGAATGAACCTACCAGAACAGTTGTTGAAATCTGAGTTAGAGTTGAAATAAGGTGAATGAGGTGGGAAACTGAAGCTAACAGAGAGCTACTTCCCCTTGAGATTCAATATTGACTTACCATATGGTATAAAAGAGTCTGATAGGTCTGCAATTATAAGGAACAGCCCTTAAGGAGAGACTTCACTGGTACTGTCAAGATCTGTGTTTTGATGGGTTTAACTGGGACAACTTCTAAACACTGTGTGAAACTAGGCTGTAACTAATGTGTATTTGCTTTACTTGCTTTAGTTCTGCTGTAAAGTTTTGTGTCTTTCAGTGAATATGGGATTTGTAGATCCTATGAAAAGACAAAACAAAACCCACAGTTCAACTATTTTGCCCTGCTAAATAATGAGTTCTGCACAGTTCATGTGCTCATTCTCATTTGCCCAATTGAATCATTCTTTATTACAAGAATGAGGGAGGCAAGAAATGAAGGAAAAAATAAGCCAAAGACATCCCACACACGTTAAGATTTATTTTGGTGGGGAGGCACACACTACTATTATATACATACTTATTATGTTGCATGTCACATTAGTATCCCAGCATCTCACATTTGCTATTATATCCATTTTTACAAGCAGGAAACTAAAACTGATTTATGTAAATTCACAGAGGAAATCTGTGATAAAGTCAAGAGGAGAACCCACAGCTTTACACTCCTAGGCCACGACTTTAACCACTAGTCTATTCTTTCTCTAAGATAAATGCCATTGAAACTGAATTATAAGGTAATATTCACTGTTATTCTAAAATCATCTCATTACCTAGCAGCAACTTTAAAGAAAATAAAGGGAAACTCTGTATTTAATAAAAGTTGCTCAACAGTCAACATATCACAGGTTTAAAAACTAATACATTTATACAAGATCTCTGCCCTGGTTTTGTTTTATACTGACCACAGAGCTGATGTTGTGAGTGAAGTGCAAGATGGCCAAATCACACATGTTCCATGTTTATGACACTGTGTGAATCTTCTGTACACTTGAATAACAGAAATATCAATCATCTTCTGGCAAAAGGCTTGCACATTCCATATCTTTTTATTCACCCAGGAAAAACTGATACATTTTAGAGAAGTGCATGAGAAAGTATCTACTCATGTACAAATTAAAACAGGCAGCATGATGGGATAGAACTCATCGTGTCATATGGTGAAAAGGCTAGCCAAGCAGCATCAATTCACACACCCACAGTACCTTAGGGCACAAACACAAGTGAAAGCACTGGTGCTGAACCAACTTCTGAGCAAAGCAAGGATATAAAATAGTTCTCAGATTTTGCAACCTTTGTAAGATGCCATAAGCAATGTCATTGTGGAAATGTTTGACCTTACTGTGATATATCATTGACATAACACCCAGGACTTCTGAGTGCTGTTACTAGCTCTGGCACTGAGGACTCCTGTATCCCTATCATGTCACTTATCCTCTGAACACCTTGGTTTATCAAATTATAAAATAAGCAGATCTTTATTTCTTCGGAGGACAGCATTATTATTTATTGAGCAAAAAGGTAGCTACTGACTGAGGCTATATTCACCACAATTGGAAGTAAATACCACATGTATTGATACATACATACTGAATGTCTGCATCAGAACTATATGCAGTGTTATCCATCATGAACTTGAATTTCCATTAAGTGATACTGTTTTTTTTTCTTTTTAAAATAGCATTCTAAAGGAAAGATGGTATTTGTTATCAAGACAACGCAATTACTCACCTTGTAATACTAAATAGTAATTTGTGCTGAACCAGTCTCAGGCCAATCATGATGAACTAATTTGCACCGTAACAGAGTGATAAACTCCAGGATCCTGCATGCAGAGTCACCATGATGTCAGGTACCTGAACCCTGCATAGAGATGAAGAAATATTTTTGCTGGCTCACTCTGAGATTAGCTCAAATGTGTCCAGTAACCTCCAAGCTAGGAGGAAAAAAGGGATTGGAGGGACACACTGGGGTAAATCAGGAACAACTCCACTGTAGATAATGGGAATACCACTAGTTTAAAAAATGTGGTAATCAAAAGGAGAATCAGGCAATGAGAGGTGCACTATTTTGCTTACATGTACATGTACATGTGAATGGATTGGTTGACCTTCCTCCAGACCAAAATTCTCTTGAATTAGGAGGAGATAAACAATAGAAACTTAGTTTCATCACCTGATAGTTTTCATGGTCAGCCAATCATAGTTTAGGCACTGTTTTTTTTACGTTATATAATAAAAATGCCTACCTCAGAAGAATATAGCCTTTGTAAAGAAATTTAAAAGCAGAACCAAATTCATCATCACAGTTAACTTGATTGACTTCAGTGGAGGCACTCCATGGGATGAATTTGGCTCATTATATAAAATCTCAGATCTCATTTAAAAGACAGACAGATAGATAGATAGCACTTGTCTTTGCTAAGGAAGCCTTGAAAATATAAACCAATAGTAATAAAAATAAACAAATTACTGAGCATGTCCTAGATGACACTTAGATAATTTTATGCTCCACCTAGCCAACTGACTGCAGCAGCCTCTGATAAGCAGAGAGTGCGCTCACAGACCACAAAGAGGTGCAGGTCAGTAGAAACAGGATTACATTATTGCACAGTAGGAACCTTTTAGTTCACGCCCACAGCATCCACACAGGGGAGTTACAGCACAGCACTTTGGTGCACACTGCTAATGAGACACTCAGCATCCAAACTGTGGGGCACA
The DNA here is from genome assembly GCF_027887155.1 of Malaclemys terrapin pileata. Taxonomy (NCBI): domain Eukaryota; kingdom Metazoa; phylum Chordata; order Testudines; family Emydidae; genus Malaclemys; species Malaclemys terrapin. The sequence continues at coordinate 38,175,714 of NC_071509.1, read as the reverse complement.
CTGCTAATGAGACTCTCAGCATCCAAACTGTGGGGCAGTAGGAGTATTTAGGGAGCTGAGGAAGGTATTTAAGATCTCTCCTTTTTCATATACTTTGCGTATACTTTTTATGTAAAGGAGTCAATTTACTTTAGAGTGTAGCCTAAAGAAATGTATTGAGAACTCTCCCCAAAATTTCAAAGTGGTCCTGTATATAGCAATGTGACCACGGTGATCAGGAGAGTGACTATATGTTTGAGTGTTTAACAGGTTTGCTGAAAAATGCTAAGGCCAGCTCAGCATAGAAGCATGAAAATTGTGGTGAGAGGGTTGTTACAGATGCAATATGCAATCCAAGTTTGTCAAAATATTAACTGAGGGTGACAAAACTTTGAAGTGAACTTGTGATAATTTATGGCTATGAATCAAATACATCTTCCTTTGTGTTTTATACATCACCCAGTACACTGGTTCTGATCGATAATAAATAAATAAGTAAATAATGCATGGGTTTTGCACAGTTTCAGTGCAAAACCTCTTAGAATCATAGAGAGGAACGGGCTGGAAGGCAGACATGCCAAACCCGCGAAAAAAATGCATAAATTGGGCTTGTTTTTGGCTTAACTGGCTCATGAGTTGCTTGTTGGCTAGTTTTTGGCTTGTAGCTTGTTGCTTCTTTTTTTTTGATTGGCTCCCGGTAAGCAGGGGTAAGGGAGGGCAAGCAAGGGCAGGGGGCAAGCAGGGGTAAGGGACAAGCAGGGGCAAGGGGGGAGAGAGTCAGGGGTGCAAAGTGGGCCCACCCATTTCACAGACAGCATGCTGGGGGATCTAGTCACATAGAGTGTTGGGTTTATTAGGAATTGGCTTGATCTGGCCTTGTTTTGAAATGAGAATAGCTTGATTTTTGGCTTATTGTGAAAGTCGGGGTGCTTATTTACCGCATGAAGGTTGGCAACTGTGCTGGAAGGGACCCTCTCTGCTGAGGCAGGATCAAGTAAATCTAGATCATCCCTAATGTTTGTCCAACCTATTCTTAAAAACCTCCAATGATGGGAATTCCACATTCTCCCTTGGAGCTCTATTCCAGAGATTAACTATAAGTAGAGTTAGAAAGTTTATCCTAATGTCTAACCCAAATCTCCCTTGCTTCAGATTAAGCCCATTATTTCTTATCCTAGCTTCAGTGAGCATAGAAAAAAATTGGCCACCATCGTCTTTAAAACTGCCCTTAGCATACTTGAAGATTATCAGGTCCTCCCCTTATGCTTCTCTTTTTAAGACTAACTAGGCTAGTTTTTTTAAACCTTTCCTCATACGTCAGGTTTTTCTAATCCTTTTATCATTTTTGTTGCTCACCTCTGGACTCTCTCTAATTTGTCCACATCTTTCCTAAAGTGTGGTGGCCACAACTGGACACACTACTCCACCTGAGACCTCACCAGTACTGGGTAGAGTGGGACAATTACCTCCTTTGTCTAATAGACAACCATTCATATACCCAGAATTATATTTGCATGTTTTGCAACTGTATCATATTGTTGACTCCTGTTCAATTTGTGATCCACTAAAAACCCCAGTTCCTTTTAACCAGTTATTCCTCATTTTTTATTTTTGTATTTGATATTTTCCTTCCTACTTCCAACTGAAGTGTTTTCCACTTATCTATATTGAATTTCATCTTGTTGAATTAAGACCAATTCGACATTTTTTCAAGGTTGTTTTGAATCCGATACCTGTTCTCCAAAGTGTTTGCAGGCCTTCCCAGATTGATGTTATCTGCAAATTTTGTAAGCATACTTTTCACTCCATTATCCAAGTCATGTATGAAAATATTCACTAGTACCAGATCCAGGACTGACCCCTGCAGGAACCCACTAGACACGTATTTCGACTTCGACGGTGAATCATTGATGGCTACTCTTTGAGTACAGTTTTTCAACCAATTGAACAACTACCTTATAGTGTTTTCCTCTAGATTACATTTCTCTAGTTTGCTTATAAGAATGTCATGTGGCACTGTGTCAAAAGCCTTACTAAAATCAAGATATTTCACATCTACAGCTTGCCTCCCAATCTACTAAGCCAGCAGCCCTGTCAAAGATGGAAATTAGGTGGGTTTGGCATGATTCCTTTTTGATAAGTCCATGCTGTTGTAACCTTCTTATCCTGATTGTTTAATAATTTATCTTTCCAGGTATCAGAGTTAGACTGACTGGTCTATAATTCCCTGAGTCCTCTTTGTTTCTGCTTTTAAACATAGGTACTATGTTTGCTGTTCTCCAGTTTTATAAGCCATCACATGTCCTCCAGGAATTCTCAAAGATAATTGCTAATAGTTCTGAGATTGTTTCAGAGAGTTCCTTAAGTACCCTGGTATGAATATCATCGGGGTGTGCCAAGTTGTATACACCTAATTTACTTAAATATTCTTTCACCTGATCTTTCCCTTTTTTTGCTGGCATTCCTTCTTCCTTGGTAATATTAATTGCATTGAGTATCCAGTCACCATTAACCTCCTTCGTGAAGACGGAACTAAAATAGGCATTAGACACCATAGCTTTCTTAATGTCAACAGTTATCATCTCTCCTTCCCTGATAAGGAGAGGACTTACACTTTCTTTTGTCTTTCTCTTGCTCCTAATGTATTTAAAGAACCTCATCTCATTGCCTTTTATGTGCCTTGTGAGGTGTAACTCATTTTGTGTCTTAGCCTTTCTGATTTTGTTCCTATGTGCTTGCACATTTCTTTTGCACTCCTACTTAGCAATTTGTCCACATTACCACTTGTTGTAGAATTCCTTTTAGATTTTCAGTTTATTAAAGTGCTCCTGATGGAGCCATATTGGCCTCTTCCTATTATTCTAATCTTTCCTTCACATTGGGAGAGTTTGCAGTTATGCCTTTAATATTGTCTCCTTGAGAAACTGCCAGAGTAACCTACATACCTAAGAGGCAGATAGCTTTTTAAGAGATCTAGAAAGGAGAAAGAGGGGAGGAATGAGTTGTGTCTGGGTCATTGTTGATAGACAGATGCATAATTAGCATTCCACTCGCAGAAATTTCTGGAGTTGGGTGTGGTAGCTTTGGGCATGCTCAGCAGGCTCCTTATAGCTGAACTAATAGACTCCACTGAGGGCAAATAGTCTCGGCAGCTGCTTGCTAAAAGGACACATAACTTGCAGTTTTGGTTGGGAGAAGTGCAGTAAAAGGAGCAGGCTTCTTTTCCTCTAACTCTGAAGCATTTTGCAGCAGAGTAGTGCTATTGTTAACTTTCCTACAGAGAAGCACTAGCTGTGTCAATTATAGAAAGGGGAAATTGGGAAGGTAAATTAATTTCTTTTCATTTTAATTGTATACTTTGACTGTTATTTGATATTAGCCAACTTGTTTTAGTCAAATTGTCTTAACCAGTATGGTTCACTGACTTTTTTCTTGTTTAAATGCAATGATAGGGAAAGAGTCACTTGTATTTTGCTATTTTCAGTTTTGTATTTTTCTTGTAACAGGGTTATTAATTTTTATACTTAGTACTGATTGGTTAATTAATCGATTAGCTAATTGAGTGATTCCAGCAGTTCAGCAGAGGAGATGAAAGAGTATTTGTGGATTCCAATTGCAGACTTCTGTAAGGGAAAGGAAGGAAGATATTACTGAAATGCTTTTGACTCAGCAGATAGTATAAAGCGGATGAACAAAGACTGTAACTGAGACTCAAGTAAACTCAGCATAAGCTTCTGGAACTCTGAGTTACTTCTCACTGTGTGTTTGTGGGGACTAATCAGTTTGGATTTAAGTTATTTCTTTTGTTTATATGTATGTATAACTGTGAAAATAATGTGTGTGGATTATGAAGTAGCCTTATTATTTAGTAGACATTAAACTACTATGTTTCATTATTGTTATAAAGTTTTATAAAGTTGGTACTCAAGAATTAAGTTTATTTCTCTTGTTCTTTTTGGCCTTGATGGTGGGAAGGTAGGCCCTGTGCAATCCTTGCTGAAAATCATCAGATGACTGAATTCTGGGTCCCCATGTGCTTTTCTGTAGGAGTTGTGTTGATGCACTAGAAGAGGGGTGGCAAAGTAAACTCCAGCCCACTCAAAGGTTACACCAGTTCTCCTGAACTCATGTTTTCCTTAGATTTTCTTCCCCTGGGACCAGTTCTCTTAGTTTGTTAAAGTCTACTTTTTTGATGATAAAATCAAACTTTTATTCCTATTGCTGGCTTTGAGGTGTTACAACAAAAATGATACAATATAAATCTGATGATTAACCTATCTGAAACTGAAACAAATGTGTTTTCAGTCTAGTATCACCATAAAATGTACATATTCTTTCACTGAGATTGACCTTGTCCTCCTGCATAATGAAGTGCAGTACATACCCAGGTTTTGGGGGATACTTTAAAATGCTACAGACATATGTTTGAGTAACCAAAAAAACTGAGGAGGGAACACTATAAGAGGCATACAAAATGTTGATAATTGTGGGATATGATGCCACTTTAAAAAGGATAAAATATACTCACCTCACCAACAGAGTAAGCCAACATGAACTTATAAATATTAAGTATGATTTGAGGCTGCCCACACACCATAATTTTTTGTTGTTTAGATTGGCAAAGAGGTATACAGGTGACATGAAGAAGCCTTAGCTTGAGGTTCTCATGTGGGAGAAGGGTAAGATTATTTTCCTCTTGGTCTACCATGCTTTCATGGTTCAAATGAAAGACAGTGAAAACAAAGGAGGAAAGAGACCACATCATGTATGGACACAGATTAGAATGCTTGGAAGCCTTGATCAGCACATCAGCTGCTATTTAGAAGATCATTAAATAAACAAACAAACAAAAATAAACGCTGAAATTACTGCATCAAAATTGGACCATCAAAATGAACTCAGGACCAGAAAAAACTAGTCATGGACAAAACTTAAAAGGCCTGGAGGTGAACTCTGCTTTGGATAAGCACACAAAAGCTCTGAGAATTTATATTTATAAACAGCCTATTTATAAATAGCCTATTTATATTTACCTGAACTTTTCAGTTGAGGTTTGAATTCAGGGATGCCTTTAGTATCCCTTGGAAGGGTCAACAAGATATTAGATTTCCCCAAAACTGAACAGAAGCTGAAATACTTCTGTGGTGGAAGCTTCCAAGGTAGCAAGGTTGACCCTTATTCATCTCCCTAGCAAGCTCAAGCCACTCAGTTCCTTTCTGAGCCCTTTGCGTAGGCAAAAATGTATGCAGGATAGATTAACAATCAACACACAGATCCCTTCAACAATGTTATCAGTAACCAAGTGTTCAACACAGGGAACAAGCTGGTGATATTAGGAGGAAGTTCCACCATACAAAGTGTTAATCACAAAAGTTTGTAAAAAGGTGGTAAAAATCTTTAGGAAATGTTTTAGTTGAAAAATGCCTGGACTGTGGAGTTGGACACATACCTAGAGAGGGAGGGAGAGAAGGGCTCCTACCTTGTAGGAAGAAGTGAAGCCCTAGTGCCACAGAATCTGCTCAAGTGTCCCATATAGCACTTTGAACCCCCTGTACAGTGTAATGAAAGAGATGAAATCCTGGATCTAGTATCATAGCTGAAAACACTATAGCTGGGGGAGCCTCATGACAGTACCTGTAATCATGGGAAGAGATAATGATGGTAGTGACTCTTCACTGAATCTGCAAAGGTAAGCAACAGAACTGAGGGAACTCAGGCGAACAACCCCTTTACCCAGCATCCACAAAGCTGAAATTGCTAGGTTGGGTGGTGGTGGCTTAGGACTGAAATGGACCAGTGCAGAGATGGTATTGTGACTAGAAGAGTTGGCATGGAGAGAAAATCTTGCACAGAGATTCCAATGCATCTTGAGGTGGTGGCACAGTGACAGACAATGCAGAGGCAATGGAAGAGAGTTTCTTTACGTAAGATAGGCAGCACTTCCCCCAAAGAGCTGAAGACAGACCTACATGAGTGCACTCCCAGGCTCTGAGACTTCACTAACAACTCACAACAAACTATGAGTGAGGTGTGAGGTATTAACAGGACATCAGTACACTGGGTATTCAGACCAGGTGATGATGAAACTGAGGCAAAAGACTACTTCCCAAGACATTGTGGGAGTATTATTTACTGCTTGTAAGTCATGAAGATCCTGTTATTTTCCTAGCCAAGACTTGTATTTTAAATAAGTTACTTAACACACTTTAACTAAGAGTGTTAACTGCATCATTCATTTGATTGATGCTCTGTTCGTTTTCCACTTAATAAAGATTTCTTTATTTTATGCACAGACTCAGTGCTTGCGAAAGGGAAGTATTACTTAGTAAGGGCACCAGGGAAAGTCTTTTGTTTTTTCCCAGGATTTTGGGTGGAGGTTCAACCTGATGGTGGTTGTTAATTTTACGAGAGACTTCTAGATATTGAATTTGGCCTTTGTTGCTGCTAGCAATACCTGGCTAAAGGGTTACATTAGCTTTAATATTGAACATAGTGAAGGTGTGGAATGATACAGTACTGTAAATAAGAGGCATTTGGGAAAATTCTGTGCACTTGTGAGGACAAGAGTTCATGGGAATACAGACATTATATAAAACTTTTAAATATATACCTTTTTAAGTGGGTTTCATCTTCATAGGTTTTAGAATAACTTCTCTATCAAGATGAAGATAAAATGTGAGATGTATAGTTCAGTTTCAAAACAGAAATATTACTGGAAATTGTCTTGTTTGCAAGAAGAATGATGACATTAGTCATAAGTTCTCCCAATTAATTTTCAATTTTGATGATGGAGTAGTTGGCTGTTAAAAATGAACCCTAATAATTAGCTGTTATTGAAGGATTTTTGTGTCAAATTTGTAATTTGGTGACAAAATGTTATCTGAAGATATTTTCACCAGGATAAGACTATAACAACTTACTCAAAAGTAGTCTTATGTGTGCAGATTTTTTATATTTTGGGGGAGATTTACAGTCTCTGATGTGTAAAAGATTTTTTCTTAATTCCTGACTTATGATGAATGTGATTGGACCAAGTTTCTGGCTTCATGTCTCCATGTTGGGCCTTGCACCTGATTTTCTGAAGACTGTGGAGGCTGGCACTGCAAAGCAGAGTAAGTAAAGTTCACATACCTTAAGAATCAAGTTAAGGCTGAGAAGGCTCACCATTCTCATCCACAAGCCACCTTTGGGAAGACTGATTTCCAGAATCCCTAAGATTCATCAACTTGGATAGAGGAAATTACAAAATCAAGAACCAGGCCACTGCCTCCATCTCCCTGCATGAGAAGTGATGTGCCAGAAGAACATCATCGACTGGCTCCTTCACTGAAGCTTCAGCTCCTCTCTCAGAGTCCAGAAGACACTGAGAGCTGAAGAGTTTGTAAACTCCCTGTTATCTTAAATACCTGTACAATTATTAATTATTTATTATTATTATCATTATTAAGACATATCAGCCAGTTTAGCCTTTTTTTATTTTTAGAGTGTGGAAGTGAAAATATGGCTGTCTGCATACATGTGTGTGTGAACAAATAAAGTCCATATAAGGAAGACGCCTGAAAGAAAAGTTCCTCAGAAAAACAGTCCTAAATATTCTCTCATAAAATTATTCAGTAGCTTGTGTTCTGTGTTCTATGTTTAGAAGTCCTAAGAGACTTGAGATTTGTCACCTGTAACTTCTGGTAAATAAGAGCTGTCACATTTTATGTTTATCAAGAAAGTTCCGTCAAAGTCTGTATTAAAGGTTATTTTTGGTGGGGGGAAAAGGTGAGGGGGGTGGGAAAGTGTTAGCCGCCACACATAAATTGAAATATAAGGAGGAAGCTTTATATTTCATGATTTAGTCATTAGATAATAATTCATTTTAAATTAGTATTAAAATATTTAAGCAGCTTTAAGTTAAAGATTTGACTGACTTTGGTAACATTCTTTAAATGGGATTTATAACAAAATGGACAGTCACCTCCTTAGAGTCCTCTTTAGAATTTATAATGATTGGTTACTTTTAGTATTAATTCAATTATTTACATAAGAAAAGAAGCAGGGCCATACTGTGTGATACCAATGGTCCATTTAGTCCAGTGTCCTGTCTTCTGACAGTGGCCAATGCCAGATGTTTAAGAGGGAATAAACAGGACAGAGCAATTCTGAGTGATCCCTGTAATCAAGTCCCAGCTCCTGTTGTACAAGTAATTGTATATCTAAATCTATTGCTAATTTATAATATATATATATATATATATATATATATATATATATATATATATATATATATAATTTTTGATAGACAAATAGGTTTTGAGGACTTTAATACTTCACTTAGAATCAGACCATAGATAGCATTATGATCTGATAACAAACTTTGTCTTATTTATTTCTGCTAGGAAACTAACTTTAATTTTGACATGAAGGCTAATATTTTTATAAGTGACTGATGATCTTGGGGCCTTAGTCTCAGAAGTGCTGATCAAGCACCATGCCAAAGGAAACCAATGGGAGCTGAGGGTACAGCTGGTCAAAAAACAAATTAACAGAAAATTTCAGGAAAAATGAAAAAAAAAGTGTTGCTGACATTTTCAGTAGAAAACATTTACTTTTGTCAAAAATCCAAAATCCAAAAAATTTGGCCCAATTCTGATAAAAGCAAAATAAAAGAAAGGGAATCCCCATTCCCCCAAAGCCCCAAAATCAAACAAATTGAAATCTGAAAACTGGGGGGGGGGGAAATAGCTTTTTGACTGAACTTTCAGTTTGAGTTTTCAGTTTTCCAATGGAAAGCAGACACTTTCTGAGAAAAGTTTACATTTAGTAAAACAAACCCAACAGGTTTCATTAAATAACTAAAGTTTTGATGGAAATTTTTTGACTAGCCATTGTGGAGGGTGCCCAGTGCCTCTAAAAATTATGCCCCCAGTGTCTCAAACTGAGCACTTCGTCCTCAGCAGTAACCCAACATCACAAGACATTTTTGAAAATTTGGCTTATTTTTTTTTAAATAGAATTCAAAGTGGTGCCTGAAGTTTTTTCTGAAAATGTTGGTGGGAAGAGAAGAGTTTATTGACAGCCCTGATATGAAAACCCTTTTTACTAAAGAGACATGTCTGGCTCTCAAGAAAGATGTTTTTGGGTTTGTTTGTTTGTTTGTGTTCTTGTACCTATGCTTTTTCTTTGCTTTTTTATTTGCCTTCCTTAGTTATAGATTTAAGGTGTACAAAATCTTACACAACCCTATTTAACCTTAGGCTATAGTGTTTCTTAGGTTTTAACAGTGTTCCTTAGGCATTCTTGGATTTGGGCTTTGCCAGTACATCTGATGCTGTCACCACTGATTCTTATCCCTTGGGAAAAAGACCAGCTTTCTATTTAGCCATAACAAATCACAGTTTAAATCAGAGCATGATTCCTGGATACATAGTATGCTTTCTCTGCTATTTGGTATTTCAGCAAAGGCTGGTCTTTTTGCAATCATTGATCCTTTAAAGTTAGAGTTTTGGGAAATATACAAAATATTTTACTGTGTCTGTGTGAATCAGAAAATAAAATTATCAGGAAAATTCTGCTTTTTTATATCTCTTGCTAATCAGGTGAGGGGTTGCAAGACAGTGATGGTCCTGGTTCAAGGGTTTGTAGTTAGGGCAGCATTACCTAGAGGGCAGGGCGTAGCCTGTTACTTGCAGGAAGGTTGTTGATAAGGGAGCTGTAATCATCCCACTCCACCAGGTTCTGACCCAGGGTCCTTTGAGGGCTATCAGTGATCTGACAGCCAGGGGCTGCTTAATGCTGACCTCCCTGGGCAAATTCCCCTTCCTGCAATTATCCCAAAGTAACCGTCTGGGTTTAGGCACTGTGAAGGGTGTCTGCTCACCACAAAGCACCTTCTAATGGCTGTGTGTAGCATGGTAGCTCTATTCTTCTCTCGGGAGGCAACCGCCTCCTTCTGTTGTATGGCACACCCTCCTGGGCCAGATCAGTCCTAGGGCTTTCCCCTGCTGGGATAATCCAAACAAAGTAAAGAGGAATTAACAAAACTCAGAATCCATATAAGAGGAAGAAGGGACTGCTCCCCCCTCAGGCTGTCTCTGTAGCAGGTCTTCCCTTCCCTGGGGCGGGGGCGGAGTGGGTGGGGAAAGGGAATCTTTTGAAAGTTTTTGTGGGGAGAGATTCTGCCTTAACCTCAACTCTCATCTGCTGGAACTGCAGGTTGTATGTCAGCTCTCTTCCTTGTTCTGCTCCCAAATGAGCTGCTCCTCTGCCTTTTAACTCCTTCAGTTGGAGCATTTCCTACAGATGTGGTGGGGTGCAGCTAGCTGATCCCAGAGCAGTTCCTTAACTCTTGGTTGCCCAGTGTGGGGTTTGTATACCCCATCACAAAGATAGGGTAACAGAGGCAGAATCTCTGGCAGGTACTGTGGTTGTTCATACTGGATAGGGTCAGTAGAGGAGGCGTGTCTCATTCTTGTACTTCTGAAAATTATTTAGGGAATATGCTGAATGAGAATATAGTAGCCACTCTGCACTTCCATTCTGGATACTTTGTATAGCACTACGAGATTCATCCCACTTACTAGTCACATAAGCACTCCCTTCTTTGCTCCTTTCCCCCATTGTGGTCATACAGGCCTTTTCTAGCTGAATAACTAAATGAAACAATGAAGGGATAGTTTTTTTCAGATGCAAAATATTGCATTTTCAGTACTTGTGCCTGCTTCCTATCAGGCAAGTCAGTGTTCTTTGGCAGCTACCTATTTCAAGAGAAGGCAGGGACATATTGGCACTGGAGGAAGAATAGAGTTCAAGTTCTCAAATGTTGGTTAATTCTTGATTTTATGTTTAATTGGTTTGGTGAGATAAGCAAATCTTTCCATACTCCAAACTACATAGCAATCAAGCAGCTTACCTGGTAAAGCCATATGAACCTTCCCACTGTTATGGCTTTACATTGGATCATGTTGGCTGTGCCAAACAATCTTGAACAACTCCAGGACAAACTTAACAGGTGAAACTTCCCATATGAAGTACAAGTGGCCATTGAAACATTCAGTATGTTTGTGTTGGGATCATCTTCTTCTTCCCCTTATCCCATCCTCTGGAGTCAGGTTGTCATACAAGGATCCACCAACTTTATCTGTCTGAGGCAGCACTAAGGTTATCTTCTTTGATGCAATCCATCCATCGCTTCCTTGCCTTTCTTTAGGGTATCTTTCCTATCACCATCTCCTGCCATGCTATCTTTACTAGGTCATCTTCATTCCATCCTCTGTTTATGTGTTCCAGTGTGTCTAATAGTTGTTAGGTTTCCTAACTCTCTGCCTAGAACAAAAGAATGAAGCACTCAAGATATGTCATTTTTAGGCAAGTTCCCCTTTCTATATTCTTACCAAGACCCTTAAAGTATAAAATGCACATTGCTAACCCTAATGGGCCTGGCACACTGCAGTGAAAGTCACAGATATGTAGATGGCAAAGGATAAGTCATGACATGCATGGAGAGGGAAGTGTCATTGAGTATGTGTTCTTTGGGGATCATACTGAGAAATGCTTCTTCATAGGTTCACATTTCACATTTTCAACATTCTAGCAAAGACTTTCAAAAACAACTATAATATTTCCTACTATTTTTATGTTTTTTAAATATATATAGCTTAAGTACTAATGTGGCCTAGTAGTTTTGAAGAAAGAGAAATTATACAAATTAGAAGCAGAAGAACCAATCTGAGCTGGATGGGGACGCATTATAAAGGAGTAAGGCTTGGAAAAAAAACAATGGCATCAAGGCCTGAGAAACCAGATAATTGGGTGCCTAAAGAATGGTCTTCTTTGACAATTCCCCCTGTTTCTTAAATGCCCTCAGGTGACTGTGCAAAGCCCTTGCAAAGCACCTAACGTTGGTCCTTTAGAAATACAGGATTCAGCTCAGGAGACAAGATTGAAGACCATTCCAAAGTGAGAAGATTTAGTGATCTAAATGATTTTCAGTTTTTGTTCATCTTGCTTTGCCTGATTGTTAAAAAATAGTTTCTGATATAAATGAACTGCTGCACTTCCTTCTATTTTACTACATTACTGAAATGAAGATTTCTACTGAAACTGCCAATAGGAGATGAAGTAGAATCATCATACAGTAATTAATGATGAATGAAGCTCAAAAAGCTTTGAGGTTTTGGATAAGCTTACAAAAGTTAAGATGCTTAGCCTAAGTTTGTATGAAGTACTTTGGTCTAGATAGCTGACTGGAAATATTACAAGAGGTGATGTTTTTGCATTTAACATTTAACAATTATCATGTTTAAAGTACTCTGCATACATCAACTAGTTAGTCCTCAACATCCTTATAAGGTTCTCTAAGAAAGTCATTATAAATGAGGCACAGGAGGGTTAGTCCAAAGGTACAGAATATGTCAGTATCAAAAGAGAAGATCAGCACTTGGGAAGGCCTGGCTCCTTGTTCTGGGTGAAATTCACACATGAGCAGAGGCCTCTGAAACACCTAAGTTCCACATTTGCCCTATTTTGATGATGTCCTGAATAAACAACATATTGGCTGTCTGCACAGGATTAGCTTTCATCCTCTACGCTCAGATGATTGGACTGTCCCTCTCTTTACTTCTACTTCTATGCCAGGACAGTTTGGTTCTGTAGGCATCCAAAGGTTTGAATCCTTACTTAAATTGCCCAATCCAGTTAAGCTAAATTTATCAGAAATATCAGTATACATGTGACTTTGGAAATATTGCCATTAACTTCAGTGCGAGTGGGACTGGGCCTTATAGTCAGGGCTGGCTCCAGGCACCAGCTTCTCAAGCCACTCCGGAGAGGGGCGGCAGGTCCAGGTATTCGGTGGCAATTCGGCGGACAGTCCCTCAGTCCACCTGGGAGTGAAGGACCTCCCGCCAAATTGCCGCCACAGATTGCGGTCGCGGCTTTTTTTAGATCTCGATCACGGTTTTTTTTTGTTTTGTTTTTTTTGTTTTGGCTGCTTGGGGCGGCCAAAACCCTGGAGCTGGCCCTACTTATAGTTTCAGTTTTCTCTATTACATGTACTGCTGTTTTGGACTGAAGAACATGTAATAGGGTGAGGGATAGCTCAGTGGTTTGAGCATTGGCCTGCTTAAACCCAGGGTTCTGAGCTCAATCCTTGAGGGGGCCATTTAGGATCTGGGGCAAAATCAGTACTTGGTCTTGCTAGTGAAGGAAAGGGGCTGGACTTGATGACTGTACAAGGTCCCTTCCAGTTCTGTGAGATAGGTATATCTCCATATATTATTATAAATAGTTAAAGAGCGTAACTGTCCTTGACCCAAACTCTATCTGAAATTGAAGCTGACTGAAAAGAGACTCTTCTGGCTTAATTTTTTTTTTCTTTTTCTGTTCTCTTCCCTTTAAAAAAAAAGAAAACACACACATACATATATGCAAAATTCAGATTCAGCTTTTCATGGGCTTGCATGTCTGGTAAATTTAAGAAAGAAAATTGCTTGTTTGCTTCCAGACAGCTTTTCCCCAGTGTTCCCAGCTATAATAAAAATGGGTTAATTGGAAAACATTTGATTTATAGACACAAGCTCTGCTCCTTGAGAGCTACTTTTATTAGACCATTTGAGCATCATGGGCATTTCATAACGAATAGTTCATCAGCTTGTACTATGCCATACTGACGTTTGAAATTCTTTCTGCCTCAGCAGGAGATTCAGTACTTTAGACTTCCTGTCTCCCAGACAGCTAGAAGCAGAGTGAAAGTGTGTTATTTTTTTCTAAAGAGGAAAGATTCTGAGGTTTACTCCTGATTATATAAGACCTTAGTAAGAGGATGTTCTCTACAACTGAACGATGGGTTTGTATAAGACAGAATTTCTTTAAAACTATATATACACACAGACAAGATAAATATGATTTTTTCACTCTTGAAAGCAATTTACTTCCCAACCTTGGTTTTAAAATGACAGAAATTAACAGGGTGACGTGGGGTAACAGACTAAGGTGACAGAAGATTGCTTTTTTAAGTATATAAACTTTTTATTTACTGTGTCTGGGAGAAGTAGGGAGTATAAATCAGAAATTAGTGTTGTATCACTGGATCAAACAGTAAGTACATCCAATTCAATATTCTCTCTCTGAAAGTGATGAATATCTGAAGCTTAAAAGGAAGATGAACCCTTTAATACCTGATCAAGTCATACAACTATGGGATGAGAAAGACAATTCCTTCCCAACTCCCATATCTATTCATCTGACATTCCAGATGATGACACCTTATATAACTGCTTTTTGGAGCACCTACTCCTGGAACCCACAAGAGGAGAGTCAATTTTTGATTTACTTCTAAGTGGAGAACAGGATCTGGTTCAAAAGGTGAATATAGCTGGACCACTAGGTAACAGTGACCATAATATGATTAAATTTAACTTCGCTGTGGCAGGGAAAACACCACATCAGTCCAACACTGTACTTCAGAAAGGGGGACTACACAAAAATGAGGATGTTAGTTAAACAGAAATTAAAAGGTGAAAAAGGCCAAAAGTGAAATCCCTGCAAGTGCATGGAAACTTTTTAAAGACAGCATAATAGAGACTCAACTTAAATGTATACCCCAAATTAAAAACATTGTAACAGAACCAAAAAGGTGTCACCGTGGCTAAACAACAAAATAAAAGGATCAGTGAGAGATAAAAAGGCATCCTTTAAAAGGTGGAAGTTAAATCCTAGTGAGGAAAATAGAGAGGAGCATAAACTCTGGCAAATGAAGTGTAAAAATATAATTAGGAAGGCCAAAAAAGAGTGTGAAGAACAGCTAGCCAAAGACTCAAAACATAATAGCAAAATTTGTTTAAGTACATCAGAAGTAGGAAGTCTGCTAAGCAACCAGAGGGGCCACTGGACGATCGAGATGCTAAAGGAGCACTCAAAGACGAGAAGGCCATTGCAGAAAAATTAAATAAATTCTTTGCTTCAGTCTTCATGGCTGAGGATGTGAGGGAGATTCCCAAACCTGAGCCATTCTTTTTAGGTGACAAATCTGAGGAACTGTCCCAGATTGAGGTGTCATTAGAGGACGTTTGGGAACAAATTCATAAATTAAACAGTAATAAGTCACCAGGACCAGATGGTATTCACCCAAGAGTTCTGAAGGAACTCAAATGTGAAATTGAAGTAGTACCAACTGTAGTTCGCAACCTATCATTTAAATCAGCTTCTGTACCAAATGACTGGAGGACAGCTAATATGACAATGATTTTTAAAAAGGACTCAGAGGTGATCCCGGTAATTACAGGCTGATAAGCCTGACTTCAGTATTGGGCAAACTGGTTGATAGTAAAGAACAAATTGTCAGACACATAGATGAACATAATTTGTTTGGGAAGAGTCAACATGATTTTTATAAAGGGAAATAATGTCTCGCCAAACCTACCAGAATTCTTTGAGGGGGTCAACAAGCATGTGGACAAGGGGGATCCAGTTGATATGGTGCACTTAGATTTTCAGAAAGCCTTTGACAATGTCGCTCACCAAAGGCTCTTAAGCAAAGTAAGCTGTCATGGGATAGAGGGAAGGTCCTCTCATGGATTGGTAACTGATTAAAAGAAAAGAAACAAAGGGTAGGAATAAATGGTCAGCTTTCAGAATGGAGAGAGGTAAATAGTGGTGTCCTCCAGGGGTCTGTACTGGGAGCAGTCCTATTCAACATATTCATAAATGATCTGGGGAAAAGGGTAAACAGTGAGGTGGCAAAATTTACAGATGATACAAAACTACTTAAGATAGTTAAGTCCCAGACAGACTGCAAAAAGCTACAAAAAGATCTTTCAAAACTGGGCAACAAAATGGCATATGAAATTCAATTTTGATAAATGCAAAGTAATGCACATTGGAAAACATAATCCCAACTATATATTTAAAATGATGTCTAAATTATCTGTTACAACTCAGGAAAGAGATCTTGCAGTCATTTTGAATAGTTTTCTAAAAACATCCACTCAATGTGAAGCGGCAGTTCAAAAAGCAGACAGAGCATGGGGAATCATTAAGAAATGGATATATAGTAAGACAGAAAAAATCATATTTCCTCCATATAAATCCATGGTACACCCACATCTTGAATATTGTATTCAGATGTGGTTGCCCCATCTCAAAAAAGATATATTGGAATTGGAAAAGGTTCAGAAAAGGGCTACAAAAATGTGTAAGGGTATGGAAAGACTTCTATATGAGGAGAGATTAATAAAACAAGGACTTTTCAGCTTGGAATAGAGACAACTAAGGTGGGATATGATAGAGGTCTATAAAATCATGACTGGTGTGAAGAAAGTAAATAAAGAACTGTTATTTACTCTTTCTCATACCACAAGGACTAGGGGTCACCAAATGAAATTAATAGAAAGCAGGTTTAAAACAAACAAAAGGAAGTATTTTTTTCACACAATGCGCAGACAACTTGTTGAACTCCTTACCAGAGGATGTTGTGAAGGCCAAGACTATAACAGGTTTCAAAAAAAAAATAGATAAGTTCATGGAGAATATGTCCATCAATGGCTATTAGCCTGATGGGCAAGGATGGTGTCCTTAGCCTCTGTTTGCCAGAAGCTGGTAATGGGTGACAGGGGATGGATAACTTGATGATTATCTGTTGTTTTCAATCCCTCTGGGGCACCTAGCACTAGCCACTGTCAGAAGACAGAATACTGGGCTAGATGGACCTTTGATCTGACCCAGTATGGCCATTCTTATGTTCTTTCTGATGTTCCTATCATGGGGTGCTACTAGGATTATGATGTTGTCTCTGCCTTGCATCATTACAGGTGCTGATAATATTTCATAATGTTATTCAGAAATTTGATAAATCAAACTATGCTATTTGTCTTGATATATTCCTATATTAATAAAGTCCACAGGTTGAGATATACTGTTTAAAAGAGTAATTTTGTTTTGTTTTTAAATGTTCTGCCCTTTAATTTCACCAAGAGTTCCATTTTGCTTGTATTTTGACTCAGAAGAAGTGATACGAAAGGATTTTGAGCTGCTCAATTTTGCTTCCAAGCACAGAACTGGAAAACATTGCTCTGCTCCGATTAACTGAAAAGAGGGAGAAAACTGAAATAAAATTAATTAAATTGATGAGAAATGGGGTGGCAGAGGTAGACCATAACATTAAGATGCATAAGTTAACAAATAAGCATATATTAGAGAAATAAGATAATTGCTTATAGTTTAAAAGCTTGTGATTGTAAGTGTGTATACAACGTTGGCACAGAGCTAGGGACAGTGACTTAGCAGTTCCAACCATTTCAACCCATGACTAATGTGTTGGTAGGCAGTATTTGGTCAGGTAAAGGTCACTCCAAAACTGCAGAAAGGGGACAGTCAGGTCTGCTTCGTGGAAAACCAGGTAAGGGTCACCATCCCATTATAGTAACACCCCCAAAATACTTAAAACTTGTTGTGTAACAGCTT
The DNA here is from genome assembly GCF_027887155.1 of Malaclemys terrapin pileata. Taxonomy (NCBI): domain Eukaryota; kingdom Metazoa; phylum Chordata; order Testudines; family Emydidae; genus Malaclemys; species Malaclemys terrapin. The sequence goes on along the minus strand of NC_071509.1, from coordinate 38,158,290 downwards.
TGATTGACAGCCAGATTTAGCCATTATGATTGGTCTATAAGTATGGACCAATCAGAGTGCATGTGAAGGTGAGTGAAGGATAGGTATGCTAATGCTATGATTGAAAAATAAGCCAAACACAACAGGCCAAAAACTATTTATAAGGCAGAGAACAGGCAGACAAAATGTCAGTCAGGATAGGAGCAGGAGAAGAAGGAGAAGTTCTGAGAAACCTAAAAGAGCAAGGAACAGCAAGGAAGAAGCAACCACAGGGTGACAGCAGCAATGAACTGCTAAGACAGAGCAAAAAAGGGATCCTGAGACAGAGCAGAAGGGTCCTTAAGACAGAGCACAGGAAAAGAAAACTATGGAGAGGACACATTTCAGCCATAGTGCAGGATATAGAACAGAAATAGGTTAATGAATGTGTATGCTTGGGATAATAAAGATGTGTGTTTGTGTTATGAATGTTACATTGTTCTATATGTATAAGGTTTAGGGTTTATTAAGATTGTTGTCAGTGTCCTCCTCATAATCACTTAAGCCATTCCAACGCTATGCAATTAAGACCTTGGGTACTTTAATTTGTATACCTGTGATAGGGAATTTATGTTTATTTTTTTTAATTTAGGTTTAGATTAATTGTATTAGGAAAGGTTGGTTACACTAAATAAAGAAAATACTTTCTTTTGGAAAAGTACTGCTTGGGTGTCAATCCTATTAGTGGAGGGCTGTATCTGTGTCCTCCCAAGGTAATTCTGGGGAGTTTTCTGAAGTGCATAAGGAGATTCTTGGTAAACCCAAGCAATTCTTCTAGGGCGGCCCCCCCTCCTTTTATCTTGTAGGAACCGATTAATAAATCAACATCTTGGGAACACAGAATTAAGCAATAGGAGGGTGATTCTGGGATCCCTGAGTTGGTTCTTGTGGTTTTAAACATTTCAGTCAAATTCCCATTTACTTTTCTTTTTCATATGTTGAATAAAAGCTAGAATTTCAGTTTTTCCATGTATTTAAGTGTAGCTATATCACTAACTATTTTCATTCATCTTCACAGGGAAAATCTGCAGATCCATGGCTCTTTCTCCTGCTTGCCAGAAATTATTTTTTCCACATATTTTGCCCATATATAAAACACTTAAAACAATAATAAAACACTCCAAGTGGAATCCCCCCCTATGACAGAAGAGCTTTAAAAATCAACATTGGATGCAGTACCTATTTCAGAAAATCTCTAACTTTGTTGGTCTACAACACCCCATCATTAATAATAATAATAAAAAAAAATACTGCCAAGGCTTCAGAGATTAGATGTCCAAATTGGTCTGTTTCAGTGGTTTTCTAAGGTAGAAGCCACACTGACCCTGACATGTTTGTGCTAATTTCTTCAGAGCCATGGAAGCTTCCTAGCCTCCTATGCAACATACAAAAAGAAAAATAGGGTGACCACCTGCTAATGTTTTCACACCTTCACTACATTTTACAATTTAAATGTGCAGGCTTCATTAGCCCTTGCCATGTGTGTGCCATGTACCTCCGTGCATGTGTGTGTGTATGTATATACATACATATATAAAGCTATCTCTGTATATCATCTATAAATATCTATAGATGTAGAGATATACAAAGCTCTTTCCTTTTTCATCATTTGTTTTCCCTGATGATGACACACTGCTATTGGACATCCCTTTGTAATGGATCTGTGGAATTTCCCTATGAAGAAGAGAAGGCAAATGTATCTTAATGTATCCTAAAATTTCTTTACTTCTAGCAGGAAAGTCTGCAGATCCGGCCCATCTGAAGCAAGGATTATAGTTCTGAGGAAGTGTGACCTACCCCAGACCAGCCCCAAAAGGGTTAAATGTGCTTTGGAGGCTGAGGAAGCCCTGCCTCTCTGACTCTGCTGGGCATGCTCAGCCTGGAGGCAGAGTATAAAAGGAAGCAGCCCAACTCAGTCTAGGCAGGCTGCTGGAGGGGGAGGATGCAGACTGCAGGCTCCCCTACAAATCAACTACAGAGCCACGGCACAAAGAGGTCCAGACACACTACAGGCTGCCTGACAAGCCCGGAGAAGAGACCATGCTATTTGAGGACCCCAGAGGCCCTGGGGGAACCGTGGAGCATCGCCAAAGGAGAAAGAGTAGGAAGCAGACATAGAGACTTAGACTTTTCTCTGGTGCGTGAACTTGGGTACCAGTCAGTGTGTTTTGGGAGGATCCTTGCTGACTCGGTGGTAGGCATCCCCACCACTGCCTGGGCACTGGTCTGGGACTCAGGCAGGGAGGGCCTGAGTTCCCCTACCTAGGACCCACACACCCCGAGGTGGCACCCTACCTCCCCAACGTGCCAATAGGCCACACAGCACCCCAGAAGTGGGCACCTTCATTGACTTCAGCCTTTAGGCCACACTGCCCTGAGTGGAAAGGCCACCTTTATTGATTTTGGCCGGTAGGCCATGCTGCCCTGTGGGGAAGGGCGACTTTATTAACTCCAGTTGTGCAATAATACCATGTTTTACAGTAAGGGGCCATCAGCATAGAACCTAACTGGCTGTGGTATGGCATCTGCTCTTTCTTTTGACCACATGTGACCCAAAACCCCTTGACGGGGTGTACCTACCACATGATTGGTAGACTTAAATGTAAACACTCCTCCATGTTCTTCACAGGCATGATCTCTCTCTCTGTATGTATGCATGTATACAGAATGTCTCATAGACTCATAGACTTTAAGGTCAGAAGGGACCATTATGATCATCTAGTCTGACCTCCCGCGTGATGCAGGCCACAAAAGCTGACCCACCCACTCCTGGAATAATTCTCTCCCTTGACTCAGCTGTTGAAGTCCCCAAATCATGATTTAAAGACTTCAAGTTGCAGAGAATCCCCCAGCAAGTGACCCCTGCCCCATGCTGTGGAGGAAGGCGAAAAACCTCCAGGGCTTCTGCCAATCTACCCTGGAGGAAAATTCCTTCCTGACCCCAAATATGGCGATCAGCTGAACCCCGAGCATGCGGGCAAGATTCTCCAGCCAGACCCTCCGGAAAAAGTTCTCTGTAGTAACTTTTAATATCCCATCATTGACCATTGTTACTAATTACCAGTGATGGCACGTTATTGACCTATTGACTAAAATCACGTTATCCCATCAAACCATCCCCTCCATAAACTTATCAAGCTTAATCTTAAAGCCAGAGAGGTCTTTTGCCCCCACTGTTTCCCTCGGAAGGCTGTTCCAGAACTTCACCCCATGGTTAGAAATCTTCACCTAATTTCAAGCCTAAACTTCCTGATGGCCAGTTTATATCCATTTGTTCTCGTGTCCACATTATTACTGAGCTGAAATAATTCCTCTCCCTTTCTGGTATTTATCCCTCTGATATATTTAAAGAGAGCAATCATATCCCCCCTCAGCCTTCTTTTGGTTAAGATAAATAAACCGAGCTCCTCGAGTCTCCTTTCATACGACAGGTTTTCATTCCTCGGATCATCCTAGTGGCCCTTCTCTGTACCCGTTCCAGTTTGAGTTCATCCTTTTTAAACATGGGAGACCAGAACTGCACACAGTACTCCAAATGAGGTCTCACCAGTGCCTTGTATAACTGAACCAGCACCTCCCTATCCCTACTAGAAATACCTCGCCTAATGCATCCCAAGACCGCATTAGCTTTTTTCACGGCCACGTCACATTGCCGACTCATAGTCCTCCTGCGATCAACCAGGACTCCGAGGTCCTTCTCCTCTTCCGTTACTTCCAACCGATGCGTCCCCAGCTTATAACTAAAATTCTTGTTAGTCATCCCTAAATGCATAACCTTACACTTCTCACTATTAAATTTAATCCTATTACTATTACTCCAGTTTACAAGGTCATCCAAATCTCCCTGCTGGATATCCCGATCCTTCTCCGAATTGGCAATACCTCCCAACTTTGTGTCATCCGCAAACTTTATCAGCACACTCCTACATTTGGTTCTGAGGTCAGTAATAAATAGATTAAATAAAATCAGACCCAAAACCGAACCTTGAGGAACTCCACAGGTAACCTCCCTCCAACCTGACAGTTCACCTTTCAGTACGACCTGCTGCATTCTCCCCATTAACCAATTCCTTATCCACCTCTGGATTTTCATATTGATCCCCATCTTTTCCAGTTTAACCAATAATTCCTCATGCGGTACAGTATCAAACGCTTTACTGAAATCAAGGTATATTAGGTCCATCGCATTTCCTTTATCTAAAAAATCTGTTACTTTCTCAAAGAAGGAGATCAGGTTGGTTTGGCACAATCTACCTTTCGTAAAACTGTGTTGTAATTTGTCCCAATTGCCATTGACCTCAAGGTCCTTAACTACTCTCTCCTTCAAAATTTTTTCCAAGACCTTGCATATTAAAGATGTTAAATTAACAGGCCTGTAGTTACCCAGGTCACTTTTTTTTCCCCTTCTTGAAAATAGGAACCACATTAGCTATTCTCCAGTCAAACAGTACCACCCCGAGTTTACCGATTCATTAAAAATTATCGCTAACGGGCTTGCAATTTCTCGCGCCAGTTCCTTTAATATTCTCGGATGAAGATCATCCAGTCCGCCCGATTTAGTCCCATTAAGCTGTTCGAGTTTGGCTTCTACCTCGGATACGGTAATGTCAACCCCCCCTCCTTTATTCCCATTCGTCACGCTGCCACTATTCCTAAGCCCTTCATTAGCCTCATTAAAGACCGATGCACAATATTCGTTTAGACTTTGTGCCATGCCTAGATTATCCTTAATCTCCACTCCATCTACAGTCTTAAGCGGACCCACTTCTTTCTTTGTTTTCTTCCTATTTATATGGCTATAAAACCTCTTACTATTGGTTTTAATTCCCCTCGCAAGGTCCAACTCTACATGGCTTTTGGCCTTTCTCACTCCATCTCTACATGCTCTGACCTCAATAAGGTAGGTTTCTTTGCTGATCCCTCCCATCTTCCTCTTCTTGTACGCTTTCTGTTTTTTCTTAATCACCCCTCTGAGATGCTCGCTCATCCAGCTTGGTCTAAATCTCCTGCCCACAACCCGTTTTCCCTTTCTCGGGATACAGGCCTCCGACAGCTCCTGCAACTTCAACTTGAAATAATCCCAGGCGCCTTCCACCTTTAGATCCATAAATATGTTAGTCCAATCCATTTCCCTGACTAGTCGCCTTAATTTATTAAAGTTAGCCCTTTTGAAATCGTAAACCTTAGTCTCCAATTTAATTCTGTTAATCCTTCCATTTAGTTTAAACCGAATTAGCTCATGATCACTCGAGCCAAGGTTGTCCCCTACAACCATTTCCTCAACGAGGTCCTCACTACTCACCAAAACCAAATCTAAAATGGCATCCCCCCTTGTCGGTTCAGCAACTACTTGATGAAGGAATTCATAAGCTATCACATCTAGGAAAATCTGAGCCCTATTATTGTTACTAGCATTTGTTCCCCAATCTATGTCCTGGTAGCTAGTGTGAAATTTGAAGTTGCTTCGCAGTAGGAATTTTTTATACAAATTTCTTGTTCTACCTAATTAACTGTGAATTAAAGTTTAGAGTAGTTAGCTCTGTGAAACAGCTTTGGAAGTACCTTGAACTGACAAACATCTCAAGGATCTGATATCTGTCTCCAGGTAGTTGCAAGTAGGAGTAAAACCCATTGCAATGGATCTTGCAGACTTTCCCACTAGAGGAAAGAAAATTTGGGGGTAAGTTAAAATATATTTTATTATTTCTCTTCCTTGGACACTTCAATTTCACCTGAATCTTTTTGAGGTATTGTCTTTATAATGTATTTATTCAACAATTAGCTTTTATATCATTTTTATTGTTATGGGGTTTTCCAGTGTAAAGTAAGCTAAACTATTCCAAGAAAAAGAAATGCCAAGTCAAGAAATTTATGGCAGCCATCCACCTGCAGGTATTATTTTCAGATTTTAGTTGAATAATAGGTATATAAAATATTTAAAATATACTACAATGATTTTTCCCCCTTAAGTCTGCAGTTCAATCAGAATTTTAAAATTTAAACATAATTATGCCCAGATTTCTTTGTATTAAAAATGCCTTAGGCCTTGTCTACCCTACAGGGGAAATTCGATCTAAGCTACACAATTTGAGTTACGCAAATAGCATAACTCAAATAGACATAGCTTAGATCAACTTACTGCAGGGTCCACACTATGCGGTGTCACTGGGAGACACTCTCCCATCGACTCCTCCTACTCTTCTTGAGCTGATGGAGTACAGGAGTTGACAGGAGAGTGATTTGCAGTCAATTTAGCAGGTCTTCACTAGACCTGCTAAATTGACCACCGATGCATCGATCGCCGCTCGTTGATCCCCCGGTAAGTGTAGACAAGCCCTTAGATTTCTCAAATGAGTCATTCCTCTTTGACTTCTAATTGGGTATGAGACATAGTGTGATAGTCAAAGTACTGCAGTACCTGAGCAATACAGAAATAAACAAATAAAATGAATCCTCAATTTCTCTCTTTTGTAAATGTTGAAATAATTGATTAATGTATTTTTTAATTTTAATGATTTTAATGCATATCTGAAGTATTAATGGGTTAGCTTTAGTTTCCAAAGTTTCTCTGTTGCTACTTTATAGAGTACAAATAGTATGCATGTTTTAATGGTTAATTATTCATTAATAGAAAAAGTTATGTCTCATCCCATTTCTGTGCACAATGCATTAACACCCATAGTTTGGCTTATTTAGTGGTTCAATACTTAGTTATTTATATTCACTTATGTGTTTTCTTCTCACTAACATGATGTGCTGATAGAATGTGGAAAACTCAGCAGCCAGACATTGTCTGGAAGTTAAATATCTACCAGGAAATTTTTGAAAGCTACACCTTATCTTTCATACATATTTAAAAACTACCATACTGTTATGTCTGAGGCTTTCACTCCCTTCAGTGGATCCACAGGATTACATATCATCTGCCAATATCAAATTCTGCAATTTATTTTAATGCAATACAAATTATATTTTCATAAGCTTTTCCCCTCAATTTTATTAATTGCTACAACTTAAATTAATTCTCATTAGCAAACAACATAATTTTATTTTACATTGGGAATTAAATGAATTTTTGAACTCCCTTCAATGAAAGATATAAAATTTAAAGCATCCTACTGCCTTCTTGCTATAAGTCCAGTTTCTTTTCTACAGACCATTTTTTGCTCAACACTTTGTGTAGAAAGCCCCTTGAGAGACATTAGATGTTTCATTAGAATATTAGCTGACAACCAGCCTGAAAAGTGGAGGACATGATTCCCAATCAGCAGAAAGGCCAATGATTTATTGCTTTTGATTAATTTGAGATTCCTATTTATCTTCAAGGACCTGGAAGGCCAGTCAGACTTCTGGGAAATGATAGACTTTTAAAATCTTCAATAGCTGCAAATCAAGAGCTTACCAATTGATCACTAGACCGCTACTTCATGAGATCATAAGAGAGTCTTTTTAACTGCTTTAATGCTGAAACATCTTGCCCTGTTATAATGAAATCATATTATAATGAAATACCAAATAAAATGTAATAGTGATGAGGGTCTGAAGTCTATAATGGTCCCCCTATTTAGAAAAATCTCAGAATGCACTGCAAAAATAAGGGAAGAGAAGAAGAATTCAGTCAACGATGAATGCAGTGGTAAAGGGAGGTTTGAACTGATGGAGATAAGTGAAAAGAGTTGTGATTATGGTTGCTCCTCTTGCTGAAGTGAAGCTATTTTGTCTCCAAGATACTTTAGCTTTGCTCCTGAAAGTTGAGACAAGCAACAAAATTGCTTTCAACTAGAGAGGCAGAAAAGAGAGTAAGAAAGGTGAAATTCAAGTCAATTCTCCACCACAGGCTCCCTGTGTGACCCTGGACAAATCACTTAGTTTCTGTGGGTAAAATAGGAATATCAGTACTTCCCTGGTTCACAGGAGTGTTGTGAGAGTATATATATATGATTGTGAGGTACTCAAGTACTATAGCAATGGGAGCATATAAATACCTTTGGTAGAAGTTACAATTGTCAGTTAGCAATAGTGTTGAAAGATCAGTAAAGGGAAGTAGCATGCGGGTAAATGAGGTAGCTGAGGTAAAAGTGAGAGATGGAGAAGGCAGAAGGAAAAGAACTAGCAAATGTCCTCTGAGGGACACTCCCTTCCTGTTGTGAGGATGGGGGTGGGTGAATGACATTGTTTCCTTATGCAACCAGCGGTAAATATGGCTGTAGTCTGCACTAACGGTGTTTTTTGTTTGTTTGTTTTTATTTGTTTGTTTGGTTGGTTTTTTGAGCCTTCTGTGGATTAGGAAATTCCCTGTAAAACTGGCTCCAAGAGCATTTGCTGATAGGTAAATACTTGTCATTTTGGCGCCTTTGAAGTTGCCTTGCCAGTGGGCAGGAAGTTGAGGAAACAAGGGAAGGGGGGTTGGGAAAGGAGTCCCTCAGCTGGAACAGACACAGCACTTCTGTTTGGATTGTTGTGGCCTCCAGAAGGCCCCAAGGTATATGAGTTTCAGAACTATTTCAACCAAAAGTTGGAGCCCCTTGGACTCTTATTACCCCCCACCCCTTGTCCCGATTTTTCACATTTGCTGTCTGGTCACCCTACCCATGAAGGTAAATGCGCATGGGTGTGTCATAAGTACAGAGGTAGCCTGTATGTTTGTGGAAAGATTTAAGGTAGAATGTATGGAGTTTTCCTGTTAAACAAAAAGAGAATAGAACCTGTGACATGCCCAAGCCATGGCTGTGATAGATGGAAAGATATCCTGATTCCTCAGGGGAGTAACGTTTTTTTCCATCTGAGCCCTCATTCAGCATAAACCAGATTATACTACACCTCTACCTCGATATAACGTGATCCGATATAACACAAATTTGGATATAACACAGTAAAGCAGTGCTCCGGGGGGGCGGGCCTGCGCACTCCAGTGGATCAAAGCAAGTTCAATATAATGCGGTTTCACCTATAACACGGTAAGATTTGTTGGCTCCCGAGGACAGCGTTCTATCAAGGTAGAGATGTATATAGCACAAAACACTGGAGCAGGAGTAGATAACATCATGCTAGCAATTCAAGCAACCCCTAGCATGATAAGACTTCTTGTGGTTTCAAGTTTGTCAACATTGAAAAGTTTTCAGACCTGGATCTTATAAAGTTAGAGATGAGATGTTCACCTCATCCCACTCCTAATGAAAAAGTCTCTGGAAAACATATTAATGAGGAACCTCATGGACCTCCCTGGGATCTCATTTCATATTTTTTTTTTTTTTTTGGTAGGCACAATAGGATGAGTAAAGGATGGACTTTGAGCTTTTAACTTGAATAGCATAACTTTTTTGGGTGGGTTTAAATCAACCCACTAGTTTTAGTTTAATACAGTCTTCAGATTGTGTATGTTTAGTCTAATATAATTATCTTTCTGTTGTAACCTTTTGTTTAGAACAACTTTAACAACAAGCCCTGACCTCAGCAGTATAAAATGGCACATCTTCACTGAAGTCAGTCAATGCTGATTTATACCAGCTGCCCCTGTGAATATAGTAAAACACAAATAAATAGTTAAATTCTAATGCATTGCATTTGATCCAGTTCCCTTGTCTGCTATTAATTTGCTCATAAATCTAATATTTTAAATTTACATTTCTCTTTCAGTAAGCATTGTAGATCATTTGAAGAAAAAAATTCAGAGCATTATTCCACATATTTCAAGATGTATGAACAGATCAAAATGCTTCATTGCTCAAATGCTATACTACAGGCAATCATCAAGATTTCATTTTTAAGACCATTTTTCTAAACATTACACATTTCTACTTTTTTCTCATGTCTCACATTTCTCTCAAACTTTCATCAGTTGCATATGATAGACTTGAAAAAACATATACAGCACCAGATATTGGGAGAAATGCCACAGTGTACTAAAGGTCAGGAAAAATATCTAAATTGGTATGTTTTCTGTTATTCCAGTATAAGAGCACAGCTGCTGACTTCACCCAGCCTGTTGTACCTCAATAACCTCTCTCCTCAGTGAAAGTATATGTGAAAAACAAGCTGGGAAATCAATTAAGGTATGGTGAGAATGAGAAAATATTTTTTTCACAAAAAGAGAGATTATTTTTTACGTAAGCAATATAGAGGCCTATAAGGGTTTCAAATTGCCAGTAAATAGGTAGAATTCTGGGTATGCACACACTTAGTTACTAGATGGAAAGTAAATCACATCAATCCACATTTTGGAGAAGCATATAGATGGTGACTAGATGGAAAGTGGACATGCATAAACACTGTTAACATAAAAGTTATTTCTTTCTTCCTGTGATGGCACACACATTACAAAGCATTTCCATTATTATACTATATTTCTGCATAACATTTGGTGCTGGGATGCTTTTTGCCCTTAAACAGCAAGAATTAGAATGCTGACATCATTCTGATCAAAATGAATCATGTCTTTCTTTCAGATTGTGGTGAAAGCTAGCTAGGGAAGTAAAATCTGCTTTTATAATTTACAATGTTTTCCTGGATGGTTCCAGATGAAATGTTCATTGTCTGGATGCCCTGCATAATGATGTAACTAAGTTGTTTCCTCCATAAGAAATAGCGTATTTATCCTTGTTCTCACAAAAGGTTCAAAGACTTTAAATTATAGCTAGAACATCTGATATAAACCTTTGCAAACATATTTCCTAAATAATATGATTTGATATCATGATCTATTTATAAAAATAATAATTAAAGCAGAGCTTGTTGACTTCCTTCTGATATTTAATAGAATCTTAACCTGGACTTTTATAACTGTTCTACTTTATTATGAAGAACAAATTATGCATATAATCCATGAAACCACCAGGTTCTCTTAATCGAAACATTATATTGGAAAGTAGTTAAGAGTGTTATCAATAGAAATTGATTAATGATATCAAGGCTTACTAAATTAAAAGGTTATATTATTAAAAAGAGTTCTAACATGGAAAACCCTATCAAACTCTCATGATCAGACATGACAAGACTGAGGAATGTTTAAGCAGCAAGCTGACATTTCCTGAAAGAATAAGTTTTAGAGCTGGTTAGAAAAGTTTCAACAGAACCATTTCCATTGGAAAAAAATTGATTTCTGTTGAAATCAAAATGCTTTGTGAAATTATTTTGATGTTACCAAAGTTTTATTTTTGTGAAAAAACAAACAAAAAGAAATGTTCTGACAATGCTGAAATGTCTTGTTTTGAACTATCAGAATAAAATGTTTCAATATTTAATTTCGCAACTACTTTTTGTTTGCTTTAGAATTAAAATTTATGTTAGATTGCAAGTCAAAATAAAAATTAAAAAAAAAAAATTAAATGAAAGGTTTTGATTGATCCAAAATGAATTTTGGGAAGAATTTTCTTTCATGCAGAATTTCAATGTTTTCAGGTTTCGCTCTTGTAATGCTCCCTCACTCTCCCAGTCAGGCCCCACAGTATGCCAACATTTTTATGGCTGACTTAGAACGATGCTTCCTTACCTCTCGTCCCCTAACGCCCCTATTCTACTTGCGCTACATTGATGACATCTTCATCATCTGGACCCCTGGAAAAGAAGCCCTTGAGGAATTCCACCATGATTTCAATAATTTCCATCCCACCATCAACCTCAGCCTAGATCAGTCCACACAAGCGGTCCATTTCCTGGACACTACTGTGCTAATAAGCAATGGTCACATAAATACCACCCTATTCCAGAAACCTACTGACCATTACACTTACCTACATGCCTCCAGCTTCCATCCAGGACACACCACGCGATCCATGGTTTGCAGCCAAGCTCCAAGATATAACCGCATTTGCTCCAATCCCTCAGATAGAGACAAGCACCTACAAGATCTCTATCAAGCATTCTTAAAACTACAGTACCCACCTGCTGAAGTGAAAAAACAGATTGACAGAGCCAGACGAGTACCCAAAAGTCACCTCCTACAAGACAGGCCCAACAAAGAAAATAACAGAACACCACTAGCGGTCACCTTCAGCCCCCAACTAAAACCTCTCCAGCGCATCATCAGAGATTTACAACCTATCCTGAAAGATGATCCTTTACTCTCACAGATCTTGGGAGACAGACCTGTCCTCGCTTACAGACAACCTCCCAACCTAAAGCAAATACTCATCAGCAACCACACATCACTGAACAAAAACACTGACCCAGGAACCTATCCTTGTAACAAAGCCCGATGCCAACTCTGTCCACATATCTATTCAAGTGACATCATCATAGGACCTAATCACATCAGCCATAACATCAGGGGCTCGTTTATCTGTACATCTACCAATGTGATATATGCCATCATGTGCCAGCAATGCCCCTCTGCCATGTACATTGGCCAAACCAGACAGTCTCTCCACAAAAGAATTAATGGACACAAATCTGACATCAGGAATCATAATACTCAAAAACCAGTGGGAGAATACTTTAACCTGTCTGGCCATTCAATAACAGATCTGCGGGTGGCTATCTTACAACAGAAAAACTTCAAAAACAGACTCCAAGGAGAGACTGCTGAGCTGGAATTGATATGCAAACTAGATACAATCAACTCAGGATTGAATAAGGACTGGGAATGGCTGAGCCATTACAAACATTGAATCTATCTCCCCTTGTAAGTATTCTCACACTTCTTATCAAACTGTCTGTACTGGGCTATCTTGATTATCACTTCAAAAGTTTTTTTTCCTCTTACTTAATTGGCCTCTCAGAGTTGGTAAGACAACTCCCACCTGTTCATGCTCTCTGTATGTGTGTGTATATATATCTCCTCAATATATGTTCCACTCTATATGCATCCGAAGAAGTGGGCTGTAGTCCACAGAAGCTTATGCTCTAATAAATTTGTTAGTCCCTAAGGTGCCACTAGTACCCTGTTCTTTTTGCTCTTAAAGTAGTTGATTTATAAAAAGGATATATTTTCCATGTACCAACATAGAATATATTTCATACAACTGTTGAGGTTTTTTAAACAGAAGCCTGCTAAAGGAATTCTTTGGGGACAAAATGTGAAATGTAAAGTGCATTACAGGTTTGTAGTCTACAGAGAAAGTATATTAAGTTACTTATTATAAGTTGATTAGAACTACATTCTAGAACAAACAGACAAGTCTAGTAAAAACATTAAAACATTCAACTCAGAAAGTTTATTATTTCCTGATTCCTTTGTTTAGTATTATCTGAGGTTAACCACACTTACCAATAGCAATTTGATTTGATTTGGTGTTTATTATGCTAATATATCAGTAACTACATTTTTATTTTTAATTCAGTTTTGAATGACAATCACTTGATTAAAGTCATTATGAAATTGTTAGAAATATTTTTCACATTACTATGAACTTTTTATTTATACCTCAGTGTTACATAGGTAACAACCTGACTTTAAAATGAGTAATCCCACTGATGTCAACACTCCTGTAATAGAGTGAAAACATCTTTCTTGTGAAAGCTATGGAAGTTCTTCTATTGACTTTAATAGTATCGAGATTTTACCAGTTTGCTCCTGGACTCCTGAGCCTTGGTTCTAATGCCTGGTTCCTGACTCCAGCTCCAATCTTTGTTACTATTCCTGGCCTCTGATTGTCATTGGTCCAACCACTAGGCATGACTATCCAAGACCCAGTTGTGAGACATGAAAAGTGACACTGGAGGGTGGAGTTTTCCAGCAGCAAGAAGTTGAGGAAAGATGTGAGAATAAAGAGGATGATAATTTCCCCAAGAAAGTGAGATGAGGCTAAGGTCCATCAAAATAATCAAAGAAATTCCAGCCATAAAAAACATGCTTATCCTCCATTCTTACAAAACAGGTACAAAGCCAAAAGCTAACCTTTAAATTATCCTCCTGCACCCCCTAACTGCTGTTCATATCAGTTCTTACTTTACTTGTAGTGTCAGCTGGATGTAACACTTCTGGAGAAGTTTTCATTAACAAAGTGTCCTGCCAACACCTCACAAGAAATTGTCAGCTAGAAGGAGGTTCTAGAACCCAGTCCAACTCCTCCCCCTGCACCTCCCACACTTCACTCAATTAATCTTTCTATCATCAAACCGGCAAAAAGCCAACCTGTAGAGCAAAGGTCTGCAAACACAAACCTCACCTGGATAGCCTGATTTCTGAATGGTGTTAAACAATCATAACGTCACTGAGGGTAATGGGAGCTGCAGATGCTCAGGAGCTCGTGGACTAACCCTTTGCCTTTGGCTTTCTTATTTATATATAAATATGCTCATTGTGCTTACTAATTCTATGCTTCTACTGTCAAATTTGAAGTGGTTTGAACCTTCAAACTTGAGAATACTCTAATAGCAGGACAATGTCTCACTGACTGCGAACAGGTATTTTACTTGTACGATTATCCACATGTCAGACTTCAGGTTGTTAGCAGTTTTGCTCTTTTTATTTAAACTCTCATATATCAGTGATGGTCTCAGGAAAGAAGTGTAGCATATATAAGAAGCAATCTGCATTATGCATTCATAGCCAGTTCCGAAAAGCCCATGAGTTTTAACACTTCATTGGGGCTTTATTGTTTTTATTATTTGTATTATGGTAGTGATTAGGAGCCCCAGGCATGGACAAGGAACCCATTATGCTACACACTGTACAAATAAGAACAGAAAGTCCCTGCCCTAATGAGTTTGCAATCTAAGTATAAGACAAGAGACCTGTAATAGACAGACAAATGGGGAACACAAGGAAGCAATGAGATAATACTGGTCACCTGTTAGGCAGTGGTTCAACCACACCAGCTGCCTAACTATTGACAGACAGGGTTTTCGTATACATCATGGCAAAGAAGATTGTTAAGAAGGAATCTGAAAGAAGACCCTGGTGTGGCTTTGCAGATGTTTACCGGGAGCTCCTCCTAAGCATAAGGGACAGCATGGGAGAATGCACGAAGGTGCTGGTTTGAAAGTTTAAAAAAAGGATGATGGAAGGATGGCATAACTGTAAGTATAAACTTGTTATAGAGAACTGGTCACCATACCAGACCCTCAAAGATTCTGGAACCCAGATTGCTAATTTAGAAAAATAAAGATTCATAAGTCACTTTCCCATAAAATACAGCAGTATTTATTTGAGTACCATTTATGGGAGGACTATGGGACAGTTCTCTCTCTGGACCTCCACTAACTGAGTCAACAAGAGTTGCTTCTTGCCCCAGAACTCCTCGGGTGTGGGACCCTGACATCTGGAGAAGAGACAAATGCACTAATTTGGAAAGGCAGCAGTCTTGCTTAAGCTATTAGCTCCCAAAATAACAGGGCCTTATCAATTTCAGTGCCAACAGATCTATTTATGTTCTAGACAAACAGTTAATACAAAAAGGGGCAAATCATTACATGGTTGAATCATAGAAATGTAGAGCTGGAAGGGACCTTGAGAAGTCATCAAGTCCAGCCCCCTGGGCTGAGGCAGGACCACGTAACCCTAGCTAATGTTGAGTATACAGCTCTGATGCCAGCTAAGGCAGCTTGCCCCAACTATTAGTGGTTGTTTAATAACCAATTCCACTCTGACCTCCACCCCAATATTTGGTATGTAAAACATTCCAGTATAATTCAAGATGATGCAGTTTGTTATATTTAAAATTCCAATAACAAATTAAAGTGACATTAACATTATTTCTCAAGATTAAACATACAGCTCCTACAACATGACGTACATATGTGTGAGATCTTTCAGACAGCAAAAGTTATTTAACCTAGGGCTGGTGTAGATATTTGAAGAATTATTCTGAAGCTGCTGTTCAAGTAAATATTGTCAGTTCTATTCACACATGCACGCTCACCCCTCTGTGCACACACATACATGCTCTCTACCAGTCATCTAATGGAGTTCAATAAGTGCAAGGTTGCTGAGGTAGAGACATCCCTCTACAATTAAAAATTGGAAAAGAAAAGAAAACCCCCACAGATTACACTTATACAGGTTGGTTGTTGTGACTTGTGTGGTTTTATTCAACTGCAGAAAGCTGCTATGTGGTTGAAAAGATTAACTGGTGGTCTTACCTAGGAGGAAGCATAAACCTCATTGTCAGACATGGTGGCATTGCATAGGCAGAGAGCAGCAGCTTCAGAAGGCAAGCAAGCCAAACAAGCTAAAAATACAGAAGTAAAGGCCAACAATCATCTTCAGTCTTTGAAGATGGTGGCTTGGCTAGTTTCACTTCCTTGGAACTCCTCTTCAGGAATATCTTGTGTATCAGAATGGGGCACTCTCCTTTTGAGATCACAGGCACCATCCAATAAGATTTGATTAAGTCAATTTTATGCAAATGAAGAACTTCCCCATTCCAACAAAGAGTCCTGTGGCACTTTATAGACTAACCCATGTATTGGAGCATAAGCTTTCGTGGGTGAATACCCACTTCGTCAGACACATGTGGCTCTTTGTTGCTTTTTACAGATCCAGACTCACATGGCTACCCATCTGATACTTTTCCCCATTCCAGTAATTTCCTGCTTTGTCAGTCAGTAGGTATGTAGGTATTTTGGGACACTTGAGGTTATGGGTGAGCCCACAGGCATTATCTCTACAATAGGAAAACAGCAACTATATATTCATTCAGCCATGCACATAGTGAGACAGTTCCTGTTCTATGGAGACTTATAACTTCCCCTTTTATATTTCTGTATTCAGCAGCTCAGCTTTGAACAGTATTTTTGACATACAAAATCTGGATGAAAGATTAGATTTTTAATTCAGTGAGAGCAAAATTTTTCCTTCTAAAATCATAATGTTAGGGTTAATATTTTATATTCAGGCCTATCTGCCTCACACTTGGCAGAGTGGAGGCAGAAGTCAACGTCTCAATACTATAAGGTAGGCTGTGAAGGGCTTTGAAAGTGAAAACAATTAGCTTATGTTTGAAGAGAGACAGAATGGAGAACCAGTGTAGGGCTAGGGTAACCAGACAGCAAGTGTGAAAAATCAGGACGGGGGGAGGGGGAGGTAATAGACATCTATATCAGAAAAAGCCCCAAATATCAGGACTGTTCCTATAAAATCGGGACACCCTAGTAGGGATACACAGAGAGGTGTGATACTGTCAAAGAGTTGGGGTAGTAAGGTAGTATTGATTTATATAATGATATTATAATTTTAATATTTTCTATCTACTTTTTCTGGTCTATTCAGTTTCTATACTACCTCACTGTATACCTGAATATCTTCTTGTAATGCATTAAGGACTATGAGTATTCTGTTCTATATAGGTGCAAATGCTGCAAAATGCTTTTCTGTGTCCACCAGCATGAATTCTGTCTTGCTTGAGATCAGCTTCAGTCAGATTAAATTGGAGAGAGAGCAAGAGAGAAGTCGAACAGCACAACTTAGAAATACGAAGAGTAGATAGTGAAAGGAGTGAGACTAGGGAGAGGAGAAAGAAAGAAAGAAAGTTCTGTACCATAAAAATATATCTTTGAGGGAAAATGTAAAAAAAGGGAGGAGTATATTTTGGTATATATGTCCACTGATGGAAAGAAAAAGGGAGTGAAGGAAAGGAAAAGGACAGAAGGAAATGCCAGGACAGAGAAGATAGAGTATCTATCTATCTAATCTATGTAAAAGTTACTTATTCAAAGTTTAATGTCAACTTGCTAGATTGAATAATAATAAAAAATCTGCCTGTAAAAGAGGAAACAATGAATGGCTGGGCACGATGGGGGTGGGTGTGTTTACTTTCCAATAGGGCACCAAATCATTAGGTGCCAGCCTGGTTAATCTAGCCAAAGCAAAGAATAGTGGAGTGGAAGGAGCCAGGCTGACACTAACAGGTTTGTTAAAAGAATGGAGCAGAATAAATGAAACACTTTAAAAAATACAGTTCTTACAAGTAATCTGAGTACTTTTCAGGCCAAAGAGGAACTCCAATTACTTTCAGTTATTTTTCTTGCCAATCTTGTCTTGATTGTGAACAATATAATGGTAGTCATGGTAGCCTGCACAGCAACAGCCTTACTGAGCAAAGTAATCAGTAATCAATTACTTCTAAGTAATCAGTATTATGTACCTGTAACACATTATTTTTCTGATCCAGTAATCAGTAATTTGTAATAGATTGCTTTTCTCAAAGCAACTTTGACAACTGTGCTAGTTTTTCAGCTACTATCCTGCCAGTGTGAAGTTTCATTCTGTAATTCTGGATATGAATGTACATCTCAAATTCTATTCATGTAGAGAACTAGTGAATATCTCTTGTAAGTATATATTGGGTTCAGGTATTGCTATTAACACAGCAACAAGCATATACTGCTGTTATACTTAAATATTTAATTGTTATTGTGAAGCAGCCTGAAAACTGCTAGAAACAAAGTTTCACAACTAGGATGGATCGAAATATTTTCAACAGACCAGTTTTCTGTCAGAAAATGTTGTTTTGTCAAAATGGAAATATTTTGTGGGAATATTTCAAATGTTGACACATTTTTTTCCAGTGGAAATGTTTTGAACTGGAACATCAATTTGAAATGAAAGTGTGTTTTATTTCATTTCCTCTTTCATTTCTTTTGGACTTCATTTTAAAACATTTTGTTTCAATGGTTGGTCAGTTTCCCTGTGTGTTCTTTCACTGGATGAGTGCACATTGGGAGGGTGTGGGGTTAGTTCAATGATGTCACAGTGGGTGTGGAAGCTTTCTGTTAGTGGCCTGATTCAGTCATTGGGAGCAAGGGTGAGGACGTGAGTGTATGACTGTGAAACTGTATCTTGGGCAGAAGGGAGCAAGGCTTACCAGGTATTCTTTCTGTTTGACCCCTGCAACAGGGGTGGAGTTATGAAGCCATGATTTCACCTCACAAAGCCTGGCCTTTTGGTAAGGATGACAAGAGAAAGTGTAAGCAGTTTAGGTCAGACTCAGCAACTGTCTAGTGACTGCCAAACAATACCAAAAAAGATCTTTTCGGGACACTGCTCTCACTACAAGCAGCATTACATTATCTCTCCCACAGACCCCATCTGACAGCTTTGTTACTGAAACCAGGAAACCTTATCATAAAGTTGCTTGGAAGCAGTGTTTTGCCATGGGAAAACTTAGACTGGAAAAAAGACCAGCTCTTGAGACTTAGGCTTGCACAGCGGAGAAGCTACTGTGGAAGCTCTGCACCATGAATCTCAGAAAGTGAAGAAAGGGAAACCAGATTGCCAAGAGGAGGAGTCAGCAGTATCCACTTTGCCTTAGGGAGAGAACTCTGGAGAGGAAACTTTGCATAAAGCACAACTGACCAATCAGGGTGCTGATGTTAGTGATGATGAGGATGAGGAGGAGGAGGAAGGTAGCACAGCTCCAGTTAGTCCAATAGCACATGAGGTTGATTCTCTCTTAGAGGCTGACCATCAGCAGCCCAGCGCTAGTCCTCAAGAAATATTAGTGTCTCTCTTCATTCCACAGATACATCCTAGACAACTTTCTCATGCACAGGCAGAAATCTAGATACTGGAATTACAATTATATTAAAATATTCTAATCCGGATTCTGTGGATCAGATCCTCATCTGGTGTAAATGAGTATAGTTCTATTAACTTCAGCAGAATGGCGACAATTTAGAACAGCTCAGGATCTGCCCCTTCATTACCTTCTAGAACACTATGCATAATACATTTTACATAAATATATTATGTAGCTCTTTCTCCATGCCCATCTCTGCTTTCATCTACATCCAAATAGTAATTATCTACTGCTTCTCCATTCCAATAAATGTTTAAAGGTGTAGGAGGTGAAAATCACATCTCATTGTACAGCCTTTATGTTATGTGTTATTAGGCGGTTTAGCTCCTGCAAATTAATCAACATGGTACATGTCTCAGAAAATGTGGTTTGCAATGAATGTCATGTTTTAGTAGTGTCTGGTGCTTTGGAGATGCCATGCACTAGCTACTTTAAGCAACAGGTAGGGTAAGGCCTGGTCTACACTAGAAACTTAGGAGGACATAAGTCATGTTAAGTCGATCTAATAATCATAGAATCATAGATGATTAGGGTTAGAAGAGATCTCAGGAGGTCTAGTCCAACCCCCTGCTCAAAGCAGGACCAACCCCATCTAAATCATCCCAGGCAGGGATGATCCTTTGTCAAGCCAGGTTACACCAGGGACATGCAGCATTGCCATGTGAAAATAAAGGCTCATCGGCAAGTGTACCAGTAGACAAGGGAGGCAATAAGTCATTCTGGTTCTGCCCCACAGTCATGCTGCTTTTATAAGGAGCTGCATGTGATTCTCACTGGCGACCTCACCACTACCCCCAAAACGCTCCGTGGATAATTCCCTGGAGCCATGGGCAACCTCGAGCAACAACAAGGATGACATTGTTGACAAGGAAGAGGAGGAGGAAGAGGAGAAGGAGAATGTGAGGCAGGCGAGCAGAGGATCCATTCTCCTCGACTGCCAAGAACTGTTTTTAACCTTGGAGCCCATCTCTTCACAGGACTAGTTGGTGGCGGAGCATGATGCCGTGGAAGGCACCCCTGGGGAATACACATTTCCAATCTAACTGTAGGGGTTATGTGCTATTATTTTTTATGTTTAATCTGAATGAAAAAATAGGTGTAGTGGGTATCGGTGGCCACTCCAGCTATGCAGAGGGTGCTCTCAGCAAAAGACTGTTTATGTGCATTGAGATGGCCTGGGGATCCTCCATGGAGATCTCTAGGAAGCTTTCATGGACGTAC
The DNA here is from genome assembly GCF_027887155.1 of Malaclemys terrapin pileata. Lineage (NCBI taxonomy): Eukaryota > Metazoa > Chordata > Testudines > Emydidae > Malaclemys > Malaclemys terrapin. The sequence continues at coordinate 38,137,594 of NC_071509.1, read as the reverse complement.
TCTGCAATCCTCTGCAGAACGTTTCTGGGAAGGGCTGTCTTATTTCGTTCATCATGGTAGGACACTTTCCCGCGCCACCCCAGTATTAACTCTGCTGGCATCATTGCAGCACACAGCATTGCAGCATAAGAACCAAGTCTGTACTCAGACACTTACATCTGCTCTCTTACTGCCTCTGTTACCCTCAGGAGAGTTATATCACATACAGTCACCTAGGGGAAACTGGGGAAGTTTTCAATGCTAGCCCTTAAACACAAACAATTCAACAAATAATCCACCTCCTGTTTGGTGAAATCTGGGTCACAAAACCCTGCTTTCCCAAATATGCCATGGTTGTGGTTGGAAGGTATCACTGTGTATTACAAGCAGCATTGAAAAAAAAAAGGGGGGGGGAGTCTTCCTGTTTGTCTCCCTTCCCCCCCAACCAGGTGCTGCTTTTGTAAAAAGCACATGTCACATACATGTAAAAAGAACATGCCACATAGGAAAAGATGCTGTGGATTATGAAGGAGCAATCAGACATTTTGAGACATCCGGTTGAGGTTCAAGAAATGCAGCTGGATGCTAGAGTCCCTCTGCAGCCTATGCTGAACCTACTGCCATCATCTCCCAGTTCTACATCCTCCTCCCTTAAACATCCTATGAGTCAGCGGCGGGCGTGGAAGTTCGGTATCCCTTGCCCTCAACATCGGGGAAGGGTACAAGGGCAAAAAAGGGTGTAAAAGGCTTGGTTTGTTTGCCATTGATTTCAAGGAGGAACGGAGGGAGATAATTGCATCATGGGAACTTAATGCCATGTTCTCATAACCACCCACGCTAATATTTTGGTCCCAAAGGACATTGCAAGCCCAACCCAAAACTCCACTCGGCTTTGTGCACTGTGGGATAGCTACCCACAGTGCAGTGCTCCATGCGTTGATGCAAGCCCTGCTAATGAAGATGCACTCCGCCGATACAATGAGCATAGTGTGGACACACAGGATAATCTTGCTTAAATCGGAGGTTCAATGTCGACTTACATGAAGTCGACTTAACTTTGTAATGTAGACATGGCCTAAGAAACATCCACCAAACTGTCCTCCTGACCTCTCTTCACAATGCTGGCTTCATTATCTTTAACAGTGCATCTGGTCAGTTCTTAAATGTATTATAAACAGTGAATCCAAGCCCATTAGTTATAGATTTTCTACTTTGTATGATGTTTGCTACAGGGAAATGATAATCACGCAAAAACAATCAGGGATGTTAATCAAGTGGTCTACTATGTGAGAACTAGTCCAAATATCTATAGTGATTGCAGTGGCTAATAATGCTGACATATTCTGCCTCTCCAAAATCTCATATTTCTTCTGATATTTCAACTGCTGCTACTTTCAGAGAAGCATCTAGGTTTGAGTCTATCTCTAACAGGAGTTTGTCCTTGGGTGAAAGGTGATCAAGAAGTTCAAAAGGTAATTAATAGAATAATTATGTATCATGAATTGTATTGAATGTATGTATTTATTTAGAATGATAAAGTTGCAAACATTTGAAGTGTGATTTTTTTAATAAATATACGAAATAAGGCATTTTTAATGAAAAAATCAAGAACTCACACTAAAGATCCAAGTTTAATGACAATACAATTGTGATTAGTGAAAATTATACTGTCTTCGTGGATAGTCAGTAAGAGCCTTGAATGGCAATTAATAATTCCCCTTCAGAATTCTAACTTGAGGACAAAAAACTGATGTTCAAAGAAATTGATAACTAATACAGTACAAGCAGCCTTGATAGTCTGCTTCATAAGTAGTCCTTTTCCAGTACCATATTCCAAAGGCAAACACCATTAGTAGTGTCATAAAGCTGCAGTGTTTCCGAGTTATACACAATGCCCATATTTCTTACAGCTGTGTATGGATGCAAGAGGCAACATTTTTGTAACAACTATACAATCTGCTGGAGGTCATAAAATATTATGGGTCCTGATGTGGAAGAACATTTTGGAAACCACCTGCTTCATTTTATTACCAGCTGCTCACCCAGGCTTTGTTTAGTGTTATGGATACTGTAGATATGCTATATTTATGATTTCTCTGATATTTAAAAAAATGGTTATTTTAGAGTCCAAAGGCCAGATTCATCCCTGAACTCAATGAACATCAGCAATGAATTGTAGGGATAAAGCTTGCCCTTACTTGGTGAAGTTGCACGGGTAATGTGGGGAATAAAGACAACAGCAGGTTACAGAAGATGATCCACACACCTGTGATGCACACCATGCCTGGGTTATGTCTGTGGGCTAGTCTGTTGATGCAGGATAGAACTGGTCAAGAAGTGTAGGAATGGGGAGAGGGTTGAGGTGCTGAGTGAGTAGCAGGTGTAAAATGTTGCATAATGCTGCTCTTTTAGAAGGTCACTGTCATCGTCCTAGTGAAATCAATGGAAAAACTCACAATGATTTTAGGGATAAAAGGATCAAATGCTAAAGACCAATGTGTGTCCCAAGCTTGTACATGGTGTGCAACTTATGCCACAAAAGTCATACCAAACCATCTGAACAATATACTTCATAGGGACTGTGAAGCACTGATGGGTCTGATAACCAGCATCTCTCCTAGTATGTATTTAAATAATAGACATCCTGCCTTGAAGCTACACATGCTTTCTTTCCTCCCAGAACACCTGTGTAAGATGGGACAAGCTTAGTCCCATATCTCTTATGTGTGTTTCCCATTTTGTATATTATGTTTCAATGCTTCATTATTCCTTATCCTCTTCCCTGAGTTCTTGGTTTTCCAAGATGTTCATCCTCAAGTTCATCCTCTGGTGAGACATCTTTGCTGAATTAATTATCTGGATATCTGATCAAAACAATCTGTGGAATTTAATATTCTAGTATTTAATAGATCCAGTGTCTACTAAAACATTTATTTTGAACTAAGCAAGGTTCTCGTTAGACTGATCCTAATTATATTTATTCCTGCTTCATGTTATGTCACATCACATTCATCTACAATGAAATGTGGAGGAAGTCAGCAATGTAGGGTAATACAATGCAACAGAGAAGGCTTTTCTTTTTACTTCTGACACACTGTGTGGTTTTTTTGATTGGTAGCCAATATGTAATATTGTTAACAGAGAGAAAGCAAAATAGAAAGATCCCAGAAATCTCTGAAGCAGTTAGAATTATTGATCTCAAACCTCTCCTGATGAAGTTTGAATTCCTGGTATTTTGATGTGACTATACTATGAATTATTGATCTTAAACCTCTCCTGATGAAGTTTGAATTCCTGGTATTTTGATGTGACTATACAGAAAGACTTCCATCTCATATCTTTACTTTTCTTTGCTATTACTGAAATGTTGGGGGGGGGGTGAGTATGAGTAGCATTATTAGGATTATTTATTAGCATATGTATGATATACTTTGTTTTTTAATGTTTCTTTCTCCTAAGGGAACTAACTTAGCCTTACTTCCATATAACAACTTGTTTTTTAAGTATCCCACAACTTGTTTGTTAAGGGCAGAAGTTCATGACCCAGTGTCTTGAATTCAATTCTTGGCAGGTTATGCTACAGAATTCCTGTCTTACTTTGCATAAGTCAAATAACCTTTCTATGCCTCAGTTGCCTCAGTTCCCTATCTATGAAAATGGAAATGAGAAGACTTCATTAGTCTGTCTTGTGTATTTAGACTACAATTTTTTTTGGCAGGGTCCATCTCTTACCATGTTTATGTTCAGGCTACAGCACCTAGCACAGCAGGGTTAGGCTGTGGCCTCTAGATGCTACTCTAATATAAATCATAGTAAATATTAATAATATAATCTCAGAATTAATAACTTATAAGGAAAGTCTTACTTATGCAATGACTAGAACTAGTGCTTAATTTGTAACAAAAGAAATGTCAGGGCTCAAGCAATTTTTTTTTGCATTGATAACTGATGCGGCAAGACCAGAGGTTCTGGGGCTCAGCCCGGGTAAGCCCTGACACAGATTAATCACTGGCTAAAACTAACATTGAACTCCTGAAATTATTTTTTTTAGCAGAATATTTTCCCATTTTAATTAAATGTAACCTGTCATATGTCCTCTTTTGAAGTTTCACACTAGTATTCCTTGTAGAGAATAAGAAGTTGTAAAGCATCTAGGGCTAGAATTAGGGAAATAATCATTTCTAAAAAAAAAATCAATCCTTTTTAAAGATGAAAATATGAACTTGTAGTACACAGTAACTAACTTTGTGCTTTATCTCATGTTTCTCACATTGTTTTGCAAGTGGTGTTCTGCAGCTACTAAGGATACCGAAAACTTATGACTACTAAACAGACACAGAAATGAGAGAGTCACTTTTCCAATTAATGAATTCATGTAACTCTGTGTATGTTAATAGGAGTTACACATGTACATCAGTGGGTGAACAGAGCACAATAATACCCCTAAATATTTGTAACTAGAGTTGTAAAAGGACAACAATATGCTGGATAGTATTTTTGGAAATGTATAATATAATAGAACAGCTCAGCTAATAGTTACCATACATTATAGGAAAATACATATCTGGAAACAGATATTTGATATAACCACACATCTTGGTGAATATGAACTAAGAATAGGTCATACAAGGGATAGTAATGAATTCAGATTAATCCTAAAGAATTTTATAGATTCATAGATTCCAAGGCCAGAAGGCACCATTGTGATTATCTAGTCTTACCTGCTGTATAAAACAGGCCATAAAACTTCTCCAAAATAATCCCTAGAACATATTTCACAAAAACATCCAATCCAGATTTTTTAAAAAAGTCAGTTATGGAGCATCTAGCACAATCCTTCTTTCAGAAATAAGTCTAAGATGGTGTCCACACAGAGTAACAATAATCATCCTAAGCAGCATACATCACCTGCCAAGTTTAGTTTAAAAAGTCTTAATAAAATGTGCCATATTATATTGTACTGTACAAATATTTCTAAAATGAAATCAGGGAGGAGTTCTGCTTGAATCTGATAATACAAAAAGACCTCATAAAACTTAGACAGTGTTTTCCATTCTCAAATGCTTTACAACTATTAATTAAATACTTTTCAACTGCCTCATGGTAGGTAAATATTAGCTCTATTTTAAATGGAAAACTTTAGCAAATTAATATCTTCAAAGTCATCAAGAGGGGAGGGATAGCTCAGTGGTTTAAGCATTGGCTTGCTAAACCAAAGATTGTGAGCTCAATCCTTGAGGGGGCCACTTAGGGATCTAATGCGAAATCAGTACTTGGTCCTGCTAGTGAAGACAGGGGGCTGGACTTGATGACCTTTCAGGGTCCCTTCCAGCTCTATGAGATAGGTATATCTCCATATATTACCCAGTAGATGAATGGCAGAATAGGGACTCAAAATCAAAAATTCCTGGGTTCTCACTGCATGTTCCTTCCTCTAGAAAATGCTGCTTTCCTCTAATATTATACTGTGAGTTTAGAGTAGTACAGAGATTTTACACCATGTAAATGTACATGTTGCCCAAACAATATTAAGTGGAAAAATGAGAACAGAAAAATATACATTAAAAAGTTTTTAAAAAACACCAAGAAAATAATACTTGAGCGCTTGTCTACACAGTGGGGTAATGTATCCTACATGAGTGTGATTTCTCTAGAGCATTAACATATTGTCCATTAATTGGTGCGCTTTAGCATAGTGCTGTTTGAAACAGGACTGCATTAAAGCACACTAGAGAATGTTTAGTGTGTTCCTGCAGAGTCTACACAGACCAAATAATGCACAATACACTAGTGCGCTTTAAAAATTGTACCCTGTACACCACATTACCCCAATGTGTAAACAAGCCCTTTGAAACAAGGGGAAAGCCCCTCAATAACATGAAAAGATTTAAAATCAAGGGATTATCCCAAGTATGAATGAAATAACAAAGAAGTCAGAGCTCTAGCCATGGCAACCAAATAATTTTAAAAAGGCTAATTCATTATTATTATATTAAATGAAGAAAGAAGCCACAGAATATCTCCTAAATGGAAGGAAAAGAATGAGTAGAGCATAAAGATGAAAAAGGACATCTGAAGACTTTCCATAAAAGCAAGTAAAAGGATGGTAGGTGAGAGCCCATAAGTACATGGGGACTTTTAAATCCAGTTGCCTTAATAAAATGTCTATGGTGATTTGGGAAATTTATCTAGATAAAATTTATGAATTCCGGTTTGAATTTTATGAACTCTCTGTATATACCTTTATCAAACTGCAAACTCTATTTTGATTATAATGCTAGCCTGCCTTTTCTGTTGTCTTTTTATCCATTTTGGGATGAAATTCCAAACGGTGGTGACACAGGTTTAACAATGAAGGATAGTTGAACCTTGATAGTCTTCTATTCAAATAGAAGCCCCTTGGACAAAAGAGATGGCTAGTCCAGGAAAACCAGGTGGGCTGGTATTACCTGGTGGGTGACTTGGATTATCTGATGAGGATGATCAGGGGGCCACCTGACAAAGGGGATGGCAACTTTACAGAAGGAGGGCTTTCTTATCAACCATCTTAAGGAAACACAAAAGAGACCAGAAGCAGAAGGCCTGGTTATGCGGAAGGGGAGGATTCTGAATACCTTAGAGGACTCTGACCTAAGCTGAAAAAATGTTCCGGCATAGTGAGAATGATGCCCAGAAGGGTATGTAAGTGTTTCATTGTTTTGTCTGTATCCTTAGATCTCTTGTGCCAGCTAAAGTAGGGATCGAGTCTTTCAGAATCCCTTTAAATTTGTATCATATGCATCAACTATCACATGCCCGTGGAGAGGTAAACTGTAAACCACCGTGTACTGGAGAACTCGCTTTGTTTAAAATAAACAGAGCACTGCTTAACTTCAGTCAGTCAGTTAATAGACACAAATCTATTAATACCTTTTTTTAGAACTAGGAAGATTTGATTAAGCCACCCTCTCCTAATCTCTTATTTAATTAATTGGATGAAGATTAAGGATTCCTCATATTGCCCCTATAGCCTTAGACTGTACCCACTCCAAACACACACATTGTTTATCTGTTGGGTCATCTTAGGTGCACTTCCTTTCACTGCTCAAGATGACTAGGGTTCTTTGTTTGCCCAAATATCAATGTAACTTTATGTATGGAGCCACTTTAGATATATCTACCGATGATACCCATTTTCTTAAGTGTTTTGCTGAATTAAAGCCTCAGTTCTTTACAATCTAAGAAGGCAATATGGTGTGTTAGAAGAGGAGGGGGAAATAGAGCCAGTGGATGAAGTGGCACAGTTAGAGCAGATTTTGTAACTTAGTCTTTGGAAAAGTGAGAAAGAACTTGCACAGAAAGAGAAGAAGGAATGGGAAGTACTTTAGAAGTTAGTCCAAGGGGAGACACTTCTTTGCAGAAATAGCTAGGTTCTGATTTCTGTGGAAATGAACAAACACAATAAAGATCAACTGTCCAGAATTAAAGAACAGGCATTCTGACAACCACACAATTAATTAGATACACCAAAAATGTTGAGTTGCATATATACACACACACACATTTTGTAATCAGACATTGTTGTTTCATTCTCTACTCCTTTCATCTCCGGGAGGAGAGTCACTATATGTTTCCTAAAGGCATGAGGAATTCTCCTTGACACTGTATGTGGGCAGATTTCAAACACGTTCACTTCAGTTGTATGCAGCATTATTTTCTGGAACAAAGGATTCTCAATTCCTTGCTTAAATGTTGATGAAAAATCTGAGACATTCAAAAAAGTAAAATGTGCAATCCTTACTTACTTTGGTGAAGACATACTCATGTGAGTAGAGTCTCATTGATTTCAACAAGCCTACTCCTGTGAGTAAGTACTCACCAATGTGAGTAATAATGATTAAAAAACTGAGACACAAATAACATTGCAAATGAAGGTCAAGACTGTATTACTCAGGCAAAGCCCATAGCATTGTGTGATGTAAAGTAAAACTGCTTCAGGAAGAGAAGAGTACATGCCTATTATTGCATCCCATTCTGGGATATAGTTTATTTCCCCTGCACAGCTTAATTAATTAAGCTTCAGTCTTGATTAAAAAGTGTTGACAGGTTTAATGCACAGTAAGGCTTTTGATCTCTTTAAATTGCAAATAATATTCTAAAAGACAAAAGATGTCAAGAGGAAGGCCAAAAGTGCTCCTGTCCTGAGCTCTGAACACTTGTGTATTCTACTGTTCTTTAAGCATACATCTTCTAATGAGAAATTCTACTGTACACACTCAATATGCAATTTTTGAAATTATCCTCACTTTGTTAAATGAAAATAGGTTGTTTCCACTCCAAGCCTCCAATTAAGTAAAGGTTTTGTTCCTAATCCAGGACTGCATCCATGCCAGCTTTCCACTTTCAAACTTCAGCTGTTTTTTATAGCCTTTTTTCAAAAGAAAATGTAGTTAGAATTTTTGTAAGTGAGAAAAATATATTTTCTCTTCATTCATCTATAGTACAAAAACAGGCAAAGGGATTTCATTCGAACTTTTCAAAACAATCTACCTTCAGGCAGAAATCAAACAGGGAAAATGTCAGCCCAAAGCTGAACATTTTGGAAAGTTATAAACAAGTGAAAATGAGCAGGTTATAATAAATACTTTGCTTTATTAAGTATATCTGTCAAACTGCTGCAAGAGCATGAATGATGTTGAAAGAGTCAACTTCCTTGGTTTAAAATAAGTTTTCCTCCCATAACTATGATAAATATAGAAGTTAAATTAAGTAATGCATTTCTAAACAGGTGATAGTCAATAGTTAACTTTGGACATACATGATCTACAGAGAATGCAGTGTTGCAGTCCATTGTCAAAAGTTGTTGCCAAATAGCTTAAGCCCAAGAATAAAACAGGATGTATATAAAATAGACATCACAGTTATTTTTAATGTGACTAGGTCATTTTGAGAGGTGCTCAGATAGTATGATAACGATGAAGGCTGTATGAGTACCTCAGTATGGCTCTAAGTACATGGAAAGGCAAATAATCTGGGACATTGATCCAGATCTGGAAGAATGCCCTTTTATACCAGACTTCTTGTCTCTATTTTAAAATAAACATGCCATTATGTTTCCTGTAAATCTGTTAATTTCAAGCATTTCATTGTGGATGCCTAAGAATTCAAGATGTTCTTGAGTAAAGGGACTACCCAAAGGACTCTACAGAAATCTTGGCATCATCATCCCCTCACTGTCCTGATTTTGTAACAAAACAACAAGAACACATCTAGTAAAGCCAGTAACTGCAAACTGTGCCTTTACATCCTGGAGGCAAACTAACTAACATTATTTGCTTTGATCACCATAAGACTGGATCATTCCATTCTTGGGCAGACTGTAAAGGCCGCCCAAATACAAAAGGTAGATTAATACACAATGGCATATGGTAAGAATAAGAGCACATCACACCAAAGCTCCGCATTCTACTCTAGCTGCTAATTCAATAGTGAGTCACTGATGTTCTCTTTAAAGCCCTAAATAGGTTTTGGGTTTAACTACCTCAGATTTTGTCTCGCATTTCAGACAGTTGTGATTAATAAGTGAAGGTGCCTATGTTTGAATTTACAGGGGCCAGATACACAAAGATACTTAAGGGCCTAACCCTATGTCTCAGATTTAGGCACCATTGTGATCCACAAAACCCCTACTAGGCCGCCACCTAGCCCTGTTGGTGCCTATGCATACTTGGTGCCTAAATATTCAGGGAAAAAATTCCCTAGGCACCTAACTTACTGCCTTTAAGCATGCACACTGATGCCTCACTCTAGATACATAAACACCTATCACTCACCTAAACCTCAGTGCAATACACAAAGAAGGGGAAGATAGGTTCTCTTAACTCTTCTGCAGAGCCTGATCCTATAGGTATGCTCAGAGGCTACCTAGCAGATATAGCCCCATTCAAAATCTGGCTGAAGGAAAATGTGGTGATGCCAGTGCCCATCTTTTAGGCCAGTGAGTAAATCTCAGTTTTGCTTGTTGAAGCTATTCCACGTTGGATAAATATTTAAATAGTGATAGGTTGTGAGAGAGTATAGGTCACCTACCTGGGAGATCTAAGGTCCAGTCCTCCCTCTCTAATTATTCTAATTTAATCCAAAGTGGAACTACTTCAACAAGAAAGATGAGGAAGCCCCATTTCAAAATATCCCATAGCTTAGTGGTTAGAGCGCACTTGTAAAAGACTGCTGTTGAAATCTTTTCTCCTTCTCAGGGAGAGGGATGAATTTAACTTGAAAGTTCTATGTCCCAGGTGAGTACTCTAACCACTGGACTGAAAGTTCAAATGTTGGCAACATAACCCCCTGTTTTATGTAGTTTAAGGCAGGCACCTGACTCATTTTAGCAAAAAATGATTTATGGACCCAAGACACCTGACTCCAGGGAAAGGATTCTTGGCTCTAGATTGCAAGTGGAGATACGTGCCTCCATGCAAACCAGATGTAGGTGCCTAAATCTATGAAGATGTGGGGCTTAGGACACATCCCTGTCCATGGCATCTTCCATTGGCTAGTTTATACAGCTCCCAGCCTAGCATATTGGCCTTTGTGGATCACATTATAAGGCAGCTATCTCTCCCCATTCATGGTATAGGAGCCCAGAACTGAACTTTTGTGGATCCAGTGCTGTTCCAGAGATTTTCTAGTCAGCTAGAAAATTACATTGTCTAAGTCCCTTTGCTGATCCATGTCCAGGGCAATCTCAATGTGGAGCCCTCGTATATAGGCACTGTGAGACTGAGCAAGTCTTACCACCTATAAGGAACAATCAAGACATCTTTTTCTGTAGGCCTTCACCTAATAATTAAATTGGCAAATAGTGCCAGCTGCATCCTCTGGGAAAAGAAGCAATTAGGTTTGCTTCCTTCTAAAGGGAGAGGGATAGCTCAGTGGTTTGAGCATTAGCCTACTAAACCCCAGGTTGTGAGCTCAATCCTTGAGGGGGCCACTTAGGGAACAGGGGTAAAATCAGTACTTGGTCCTGCTAGTGAAGGCAGGGGGCTGGACTTGATGACCTTTCAAGGTCCCTTCCAGTTCTAGGAGATAGAATATTTCCATTTACTTAAGTACAAGACTTTGATAGGAGTGGGAGGAAATGAGAGTTTTACTTTTAGTCTTTATTATAAATATTCCTCTATTTTTTAGTTGAACAAATGTTAGAGTAGTAAATAATAGGGTACTGTTCTCTATGCATCCAGCTACATGAGGCGATATTGTGATCTCTTGATGCATGATCCCTCTCCGATATCCCCTTTGCAAAGTGCATTTCAGTATCACACCCTAATTCAATGAACTGTTAAATGTATTTCATGGCATCATTGGTTTGGCTTGTAATCGTTCATCAATATTTGTTAGCTCATTTGATCCTGGGTACTTCAAGTATGGTGCATTTCAAATATATGGTATGAAAGGTACATTTTCATCTTCACATCATGGAAGGTGCTTCTCTGATTTTGCATGGAATATGCAGAACATACTGTAACACGCAGTTTTGTATAATTTCAGTGGAATAGAACATAACATGTCTCTCCAAGTTAAGGGTGTTAAATGAATATTCTGTTCGATAATTTGATGTGTTGCGATTTTGCCAGATACATAATTGGTGCTATACAAGTCTAAAAACTGTTTAAAAAATTTTTTAAAAAGGGCAGGAAGGCTTGGCAAATTATGCATATTCTCCTTCCTTACAAATATTTAGTATCTTGGGAAAAAATTGTGTGAATTAAAGCAATCACTTAATATTTAACCTGCTTCACTACCAGATATTCATATAGATTTAATTGATTTTAGTAGTAAAGTACTATACACATTATTCTTACTTATATTATAGTAGCACTTATAGACCCTAACTGGGATTGAGGCTCCACTGTGGTAGGCACTGTGCAAATACATCAAAAGAGAGAGGCCCACAAAAGTTTACGGTATAAATAGACAAACAAAGGGTGGGAGGGGAAACAGAGATGAAATGCCTTCTCCACGAGTAGGTATCTGATAGCGCTGGAGCTAGAACCTAGGTCTCCAATTTGCTGCCTTTTTCACCAGGCTATACTGCCATTTGAAAGATAGCAACTGTCTCTGGACTACTTCTCTCTAGGACTTTTCTCCATTATCATTTGTTCTCATATTTATATTTTCCTTCTACAAACATGGTTATTATGAATCGTGTTAGGGAAATTCCACTCTATATATTGCTACACTCTCCATAAAAATATCTTAATTTGATTAATTCGAACTCAAAATATCAAGTAGATTCACTTTTAGGGAAAAAAATCACGTATTTTATTGGGTAATATTGGAAAGAACTTTTAAAAATCTAAAGCACACACAACACCAATAAAGCAACCCTTGCACACATTTATTTCTGCTTACAAAACCATCAATAAACACCTATCTGGTGCTCTCAGGGCCGTTACTAGAAATTAACATTTAATTAACATTTACAGTTAGACTAATTGGATGCTTATCATATACTGATAGCCACCTACCTCACAGCAGACATCGTAGTAAATAAAATCCGGTGCGTAGCAGCCATGACACAAAAAAAACAGTAAGGCTCAGATCCAAAAAGGGATTTAGGTTGTTGTCTGATCTATTGATTGTACATTGATTATGTTGGTTACTAAAAAATCCCCAATTAACAAAGTAATTAGACCTCTGATGTTTGATAGGTTCTAGTCCCAGAATCAGGTTCAGTAGTATTAGCATTACTGTTTGGCTGAGAACCCCAACGTGCATGATCTCAATACTCGCACTTAGGAAAAAGTTGAGTTTTCAACAATTTTAAGAACACTGTTAGTAAAACTACAAATGTTCCTATCTGAACAAGAACGTAGCAGTAGTACAATATTAATTTGACCTCCTGCATCGTATCAGGCATATATTCACACAATTCTTGTAAAGAACTAGAGGTGGAAAAGCAGAGGGTGGTCCATGGGGGCCCTATCCTGTCTCTGGCATGCCAACCAAATTGTTGAGATCTTGGTGGCCTAGATGATGGTTGGACCTATTATAGGTTCTGATAGCAACCATGAATATTCATAAGAGCGTTCTTCCTCCTTTGCCCATAATTAACTGCCTCACCCTAATAATGTTGGGGTGTCCACATCCTATAGGTTAGTGTATTAATTATCCCAAACTTATTAGCATATACTTCAATTGGTTACTATGGCAATCTTGCGCTTATACCTCTGTTGATGTTCCTATTCCAAAATACCCAAAACTGGTGTCAACTGACTTCTTGCAGTAACCTGTCAGTGTTTTATGCAAGATTTCAGCAAAATTGCATATTGCAAAATAATATCTTATGCCATCTTGTGATTTAGGATCACTGCTGGCCAACTAAGGCTCATAGGCCTAACTGCCTTATGCTAACCACTTAATATAATATTTTACAGTTTTGAGCATGTAGGTTCATTGCATTACTGCCAAACATGATACATTGTTTTAAGCTAACTTAGAATCTATAATGTACCCCAAGATGCTACAAGGCACTACTATAATGCCCCAAACCCCTGTCCAGCTGCTGCCTAACTGTGTAGGTGCTGAAACTCACCTGACACCTACATTTCTACTGTAAAATTTTCTACATACTTAAATGTCTGCCTCTGGTTATGCACCCTGCTGCCTGAGGCAGGCATCTGGGACCCTTTCTCACCCCTAAACTCCAGAACATCCCTCGGACCAGGTGAAGTATGTGGGGCAGAACCTAGCTTATCTGTGCACTCAGAACATGCCTAACTCCATACAAAACCAAGAGGGAGAGCAGAGGAAGAAGTGGTGACCGCTTTCCATATCCCTTTAGCCCAATGATTAGGGCACTCACCCACGATGTGGGAAACCACAGTTCAATTCCTTCATCTATATGAGGATAAGAAGGGATTTGAACAGGGGCTTCTCACTTTTCAGGCCTGTGCCATAACCAATGGGCTATGTATGAAAGTGAGTGACTCCATAGTCTGGTGGTGAGGACATTCCTCTGAGAGGTGTGAAAGCCATATTCAAATCCCTTTTCCTCATCAGGCAGAGATGAGAATTGAAGCAGTGAAACCCACATCCCAGGTGAGGGTTCCTGACTGTGGATCTCAAGCAGAGATAAGCACCTCCCTCATTCCAAATTTAGATGCCTAAATCACAGAAATTATCTGGGTTTAGGACACACCTCTTTTGCCAGTATAAACTACTAGTTAACGTAGCCAGTTCTCCACCTAGCACGCTGGATTTTGTGGATCCCATTTTCAGGTGCCTATCTTTCCCCATGGGTATTTAGGGAACCTAGACTACTGACCCAGGGTTGGTGGAGTCCATTAGATGGCTGGGTGTCTAAAGGTTAGATGCTGCAGTGCTGATCATTGTGATGCCTAAATCCTTTTGTGGATTTGTCCTTGTCCCTTACAATCCCTAAAGCTTCTGAAGAGATTCTGCTTCTAAAGACACAGTCTCTCTTGCATTTTGTCCTTGGAGAGATCTACTTCTTTACCCCTCGGCCCCCTTACTTTGAACTGAGAGTCAATTGAACCATCTGGTCTTAATATGAAAAATACAGTGGTCCTTCTCAAATACATGCTTATTGCTTTAAATACCAATTTAGATATGAAATAACTTTTACCTGGGCATTTGCAATATTCATGCTATTCCCTACAGTAAGTTTGCAAAAGTTTAGGCAATGCTGCAAATACTAAGGTAATGGCATCTATTTATCTAAGGCAAAATTGTAATGTTCTTAAAAGGCAACCTCTGTAATTTTAAATTAATTATTAGCTTAGTATTGGGTGACTTAAAACGTAAGCATTCAAAATACAAGTACGATTCTATAAATGCAGGGCTTGGAAGTAGTGGAAAGACAAAATAGTGTTTATTGAAATAATTATGTGTACAGCAGTTTTTGACATTATTTCATCAGGCCCTCAGTAGCCTGAGGCATACTCCCACACACTGTTTGACAGGCAGAATGAATACTTTTGAGTGATGAAACACCACTTTTTTAGCAAAATACCATGTTCAGTTATTTGGAGAAGTGTGTGTGTGGTGGGGAGGATGGTTCAATTTGATGCACAATGGATGATGCCAGAAATTAAACAATTCATTAAAAGGAGTTCAAACCACCTTTATGCTCTGACCTTTTATATTAACTGGAACTAATGTGTAGTTTTTGGATAATGTAGCTCATATTTTCAACAATAGGGATACATCCTAGTAGAGAAAGTAACTATTTTTTATTTGGTCCTTTACAGCAGAACTTGCATACAGTAATTGCTTGCACATTCCCAGAGCTAAATTTTCCTATCTTTATGAGTGAAGCTATTTTCGTGGATGACAGGATGAATTTTTATAGTCTCAGGTCATCTTTGCTGAAATGCCAAAATGTTATTAATTTCTGATATTTTTGACATCCACTTTCATTCTTTCACTAACTCTTCATACACAGTTATTCATTTTCTGCCTCAAATTGGTATATGCATGAGATCCATTCCTGTCATTATCCGAACTTTTATCTTCCTAGTAAAACTTAGGGGTGTCACAAATCTTCAGTTCACATGTGAATCTTTTGTGGGTATTTGTCTTCAGCTGAACACAAACCTTAAAATCATTCAAAAGAACTAATATTTACAACATTTGGAGGTCATCGGGGATAATCAACTAAAAGAGCTGGTCTTGTGATGCTGTGGCCAAAAGAGCTAATGTGATCCTGGGATGCATAACCAGTGGAATCGAGTAGCAGTACAGAGGTTATTTTACCTCTCTATTTGGTGTGATCCAACCTCTGCTAGAATACTGTGTCTAGTTCTAGTGCCCCCAATTTAAGAAAGATGTTGATAAATTGCAAAGGGTTCAAACAAGAGCCATGAGAATGATTACAGGATTAGAAATCATGCCTTATAGTGACAGACTCAAAAGAGCTCAATCTATTTAGCTTAACAAAGAGAATGTTAAGGGGTGATTTGATTAGTCTGTAAGTATCTATGTGGGAACAAATATTTAACAATGGGCTTTTCAAGCTAGAAGAAAAAAGTATAACATAATTCAGTGTCTGGAAGCTGAAACTTGACAAATTGAGACATGGAAATAAGGCATTAATCTTTGACAGTGAGGGTAATTAACCACTGGAACAAGTGTTGTGATGGATTTTCCATCATTGACCATTTTTAAAACAAAATTGGATGTTTCCCTGAAAGATCTGCTCTCGGAATTATTTTGGGAAAGTTCTATGGCCTGTGTTGTACAGGGAGTCAGATTAGATGATCACCATGTTCCCTTCTGACCTTGGAGTCTATAAAAATCGCTGCCACCACTTTTAGTAAATTTCAGCTCCTTGAGAAAACAACCTGCTAGAACCAGAAACCTCCCTCCTACTGGCCAATTTCCTTTACAGTGCAGAGAATTCCTTTCTTTCCCCTACGGCTAGCCAGATTCCCTTCCCCCCGCCTTCCACAGTCTCTGCCTTGCTGCCCTCTAATACTGCTGCCAATCTCTCTGCATTTATTTTCTCTATGATCTTTTTACGCCCCATATTTCACTTTTTTTTTTTAACTCTGTCCTTCTGTGTTGCTTTTTCAGGTTCTTTTAAGCAGGATTGAAACCCAATTATGTTTAAGTGCAACTTTTGAATCCAACAGGCCCTGATCCTTGACCACGTTCTGACTACTTTGTGTCAGTCCATTAGTGCTAAGTGGCCCTAAACACAGTGGTTCTGGCTGCTGTAGAATCTCCCCTATGTAGGGCAATCCTCAGCTGATGTACAGGCTTTGTAGCAGCTCTTGCACCGCACTCTAGGCTGCAGGTGTAGGTGGGATTCTCCTATGGCCATCTAATCAGTGGCTGCTCTAACAGGTCCTTGGGGTCCTTGGCAGCTGATGTAGGTTAAATCAGCCTTCAGACTACTCTAACTTGTGTCAGAACCTCTCAGGGAGAGCACTGTTATTATTTCCTCTCCTCAGAAGTGCTGAGCAATCTTTGACTGCAGCTGTGAATCCAACACTAAATATTTAAGCAGGTTTGACATTAAGCTAAACACATTTTTCCATCCCTAATTGTCATAATGCTTATTAACTGGGGATAGATTTCTGAATAAAAATTTGAACTGTATTTTTTCTAAATAGCATCTGTTTGCCCTCTGAATTCTACTTTTGGGGAATATATAAGTCCAACTTAATTCCTTTGTTTGAGGACTTAAGGGCAGAGGCACTGACTTCCCGAACTCCCAGCAAGTGCTCGACCCCCGCTCTGCCCGAGGCCCCACCCACACTCCACCCCTTCCCCCCCAAAGCCCCACCTCTGCCCTGCCTCTTCCCGCCTCTGCTCTGCCATGCCCCTTCCTGCTCCCTTCCCCGCCTCTTCCTGCTCCCACTCCTACCCCCCCCAGCTCCTCCTGCATGCCTCTGAACAGCTGATCACAGTGGGCGGGAGCTGCTGTGAGGGAAAAGGAGGAGCTGATCTGTGGGGCTGCTAGTGGTTGCTGAGCACCCACTATTTTTTTTCTTCTGTGAGTACTCCAGGCCCAGAGCACTCACAGAGTTGGTGCCCGTGCTTATGGGGGACTTAATAATATCTTTGCGTTAGTTCTCTGCCTACAGAGGAATTTCACTCCATATAAAATAGAAATTCAAAAATCATATTTTATATTTTTAAGGGCTCGTTCTAGACTAAGACTAATAAGTGTATTCTATCACCTTGGTCTGTAAAGGTTTATATTTGTATAAATGAAGAATAGATTGTTACATATGTGGGGAAAATTCAAAATATCTCCCAGACTTATATCTTGTTTTTCCAATTTTATCCAGAGCAACATTTCATGATAGAACCACAAAACTCTGTAGAGAAGAATCTCTAATGGAAGTACAGCTTTAACAGAATATTATTATTAATTTGTATTGCAGTAGCATCTAGAGGGCCCCAATCAAGGTCTGCATCCCTGCTGTGATGTGCACTGTACACATATTACAGTACTATAGTCTTGAGGCTTGGCCTCAAATAATTTGGTCTAAGTAATAGTGAAGCTGGGCTACACTAATTGTATATATGAAAAATACCAGTATGTTATTCTCTCTCCTTTCATTGTTGTTTAGATATATGACAGTCATTTGTAGTCATAAGAAAGAGTTATTTTTATTCTTTTAATTCTAAATAAAGTGTGTTCAGGACATTTTCTGAGGTTATCTAAATTCTAAAGAAATTATGCATTCATTTTTCATGAATTTGGATCTATGTTGAATAATTTATTACTTTTTCCCAAGGTCAAGAGATACAATGCAATCATTGGATGTGGTGAAAGGATTAAAAGTGTGTCATGTCTAAAAATGTTTTACTTCTTTGGCTTAAAACATATGGCTTATTCATTTTTTATGTGAGTGCCTGCTCACTCCATTAGTAAATATCTACTGTTCCATATAGCTGCACAACTTTTCATATGTTATAATAAACTATGTTTCTTCACATCGTGATCAGTTTGTGGAAACCAACATAGTTAATAAAAATATTTCTTTTCATACTAATCTGATCTGCATTGAAGTGCAGTACAGAACCACTGCAGTGCAAAAAGGAAAACAAAGTCTAATATGATCTGATATTCACTACCACAATAAGATCAGTGTTAATTATGTCTCATATTAGCAAACATTGTATTGTATTACATTACAATGCATCAGATCCTATGAGGGACCTTATTATCATACTTAAGGAAACAAAGATACATCAATTAAAAGAATAGCCCTTATTTGATCCAGAATAATTCTTTGTTTGCAAGTGCAGCTTTCAGATGCATTTTGGGCAACCACTCTGCTCTTCCTTCATCACCATTTTCTCTTTCTTTGTTTTTTGTTTTTTTTTAACTTGCCAATTAACAGGCAGTTAATAAACTGTAAACTACTACATCTGAAAAAAAGTAAGAAATCACAGTGCTATTGATAGCAATTCCTTATCTCTGTGGGTTAAAGAAGTGATTTGCTTAGTCACTTATTGAGTGGAACAGGATTGATACACTGGAAGTCATTCTGACCTTAGACAGCCCAGAGCAGATTATCATGAAACAACATTGTTGGTGGGTGTCTGAGCAGGTTCTTTATTCTTCCCTCAGTATAAGGAAGGTTTACACTATTCACTGTAGGGAATGGAAGAAGGAAACCAAATAGTCACAAATGGAAAAAGGTGAATTTAGATTAAAGTTTTGTCAAAAACCCATGGGCCTGCTCCAAAGCTCCCAATTAGATTATTTCCTTTGATTTAGTGGGTTGTGGATGAGGTCCTAGATACAGGTATCTGATGTGTAAATTGGCCCAATTAAAAAAAAAGATAAAAAGGATACAGCGCTCTGAGAAACTTATTCAAAATATTAGGAAACAACCCTATTTGTCTTTGACTAATCTGGTCAAGTAGCTGACAAAAAGAATCAACAACAATTCCTAACAAACCTCTTCTCTGTTCCCAAGCCCTGTTTGTGCTCTAGCAGTTTTAAACATCTGCTTAAATCTACAGGCTAAAACGTGTATTGTATTTTGTTAGGTCTGACTTCACTGGAGAAGCATATTTCCTGAAATGCAATAATAAGTATAGGTAAAATGAAAAGAAGAAAGTTCATTTTAAATTCATGAAACATCTAATTCTTCTCTCCAAAAATACTCAGAGCTTCAGTGCCAATCAACAAGTTGTTTGGGTGCACTGGGAATGCAGAATCAGCTCCAAATTTTACTCCAAATAATAGATCATTTTCTCCTGCTAAAACTGATTTTCCACTCCTCAAATTCAACATTCCTATAACTGTTTTAAATGTAGCAATAAAACAGTTTGGGTGAATTCCTTAAATATTTATTTTAAATCAAGTTCCGATAACCAAACTAAAGGCCTGTTCCTTGAGGTCACTGGCAAAGCTCTGATTGTTTTCAGTGGTTGCAGTATTGGACCTCTAAATTTTATTCCTCAAAACTGCCAGAATCTAACCCAACCCAGGTTGTAGAAATGTGTAGATTTGTACAGCATCCAGCATGATAGCTCCCAATTCTATTGGGACCTTGACATTTTGCCATTGTCTCTATTTGTGTATCAATCTATAGCCAGCCACAACTCCTGGCAAGGTCTTTTGCTTTTGCAATTCTATAATGGTCCTAATGTAATTCCTGGCATACTAGTTTCAATTGCAAAAAAATGAAGCTGAATGCAGCTTAAGTTGAACAAGTGAAACTTTATTGAACCCTTAGCTCTGTTCATGTTTCTGAGTTACTTCCAGCCTAAATTCCTGCATTCCCTCTTTTCCCAGTGACCCCTCATATCAGGAATATTGCCCATCTTCATAATCATGCTGCAGCTATTAAGAGTATCCCTTTCTTTGGATTAAAAAAAGGAAACCAGCAGTTGATGTTTTATAGCCTTTTGGTATGCTCTTCCATCACATGTGACATTACTGCTCCTATTCCACATGGGGAAGCATTACAAACTAACTTCATGGGCAAAGATGCATTGTAGTGCGTAAGGACTGTAGTGGCGTCAAGTGGTTCCTCCTGGTGAGTTTCAGAGGGAAGCCACTCCATCTCACTACGCCACCTAGCAATCATAGATTCATAGACATTAAGGTCAGAAGGGACCGTTATGATCATCTAGTCTGACCGCCTGCACAACGCAGGCCACAGAATCTCACCCACCCACTCCTGTAACAAACCCCTAATCAGTAATCAATTGGCAGGGGATTTGCAAGGTACAATAGAAGTCAATGGTTTAGGGCCCCTGACCCTTGGGGCGGGGTCTGATAACCAGCATTCTGTCACCCAAATTCCCTTGCTTGGGAAGAGAGCAAACACAGTCAGGCTCTAGCTTTTTGTGAAGGACAGAGCAGTTATCAGTCTTTAACCCAGCCTCCCTGGTTGGAGCAGACAGCAGCCAAACACAGGTCTTCCAGCCTCAGGTGGGTAGGCTGCCCCCAGAGGGGTGCAGTCAGCAGCAGAAGGTAGGGGGACCCAGGCCAACCCTACTCCATCGGGTTCCAGCCCAGGGCCCTAGCAGTGGCAAATGATACCACCACTGGGTCAGCAGGGATCCCATGGCAACATGCTGACTCAACTCTCAGTACCAAAGCCAGACTAATGTCTGGTTTTCTGAGCTACTTCCTACCCCATCATTTTGTAGGGATCCATTGTTCACAAATCCTCTGTCTCCTCAGGGTACTCAGTGGACCACAGTCCCAGCAGCTCCTCTGGGTATGCAGGGGATGACAGGGGCTTCTGGCTCCCACCCAACTGAGCTGGAATCCTCACCTCTTCTATTTCCAGGTGGGAGGAGTCAGGCCAGGCCTGCCCCCTGCACCAGAAGCAGAGGAGTGGTTCCTACTGGTCAGCCTCAGACAGAGGCCACTCCAACTCACTACCAGGAACTTTTCAGATGATTTAACTTAGCTTCTTGGCCTTATCAAAGTCCTGGTACAATGTGTGGACTAGTATCATTTCTGTCCATTATGAAACAGTTTATTTGGAGGATGTAATACTGTTTTTGTTTTAAGAAAAAAATCTATGGTAGTAACTAACAACCTCCAGAAAGGAAGTAACTGTAACATATTTATTTATTTATTTTGGTTGGGGGTGCCCTATCAATAGTTCCAGCTTTGTGATTTATGGAACCCATTTTTATCAGAGGTATAGCCAATTGAATCTTTGAAAAAGTCACATTTTTTGCTTATTTCCTCTAATATCATACTCAAACAGCCTTGCAAGTACCTTTTGTGGGATCTCAAGATGCTCTTCATCACTCACTCCTGTCACCAGTATATCATCCAAGCAACACTGAATACCAGAAATACTCTGTTAACACCTGGTCCATGACTAGCCGCCAAATGCTGGGTGCAGATGCTATTCCAGACACTAGTTTGTTATATTGAAATATTCTCTTATGTGTTAATTGTCACTTTCTTCATTCTCCATTTGGGCTAGGTCAAAGATGGAGAAATGCTTACCACTTCCTAATGAGATAAGCAGGAGGAAGCCTGTGACTAGAGTACACACCTGGGATGTGAGATCCCTGGTTGTAGCCCCCCCCCCCCCCACACACACACACACACACTCCCACCTGAGAGGGAAAAGGGATTTTGAATTAGAATCTCTGACCTCTCAGGTATGTTTCCTAACCACTAGGCTGAAAGAAATGAGGGAGGTCCTCTTGCTTCCCTCTTCCCATTTCTTGTTAAAATATCATAGGCACCTAACACCAAGAGAGGGTTTGCAGCTGAGAATCTCAAGTGGGGGAGATCCCTCCCTGCAGCCCGAATGTAGGAGCTGGGTTCCAAAGGGGAGAGTTAGCACACATACACTTGGCTTAACATTCCCAGTTAGCTAGCTTAGGCAAGGCGCAGCCCAGCATGCTGGCTTTTTTGTGAGTCTCATTCTGAGGTGCATATCTCTCCTCCTTCACTGTATAGGGAGCGTTGGTGCCAAACTCAGGCTTTCTGAATCCCAGTGATTTGCTAGGCACCTAAAAGATAAGGGTGGTGACTTGCCACTCTCTTTCAAGAAAACCAACCTGTGTTCTTATAGCTGGAAACATTTTAAAATTTTGCTTATTTCATAAATGTTGAAAGGGTTAAATCCTTTATGAAATGCAAATATTAGAGAGATAAGGTGGGTGAGATAATATCTTTTACTGGGCCAATTTCTGTTGGTGTGAGAGACAAGCTTTCAAGCCACACAAAGCTTTTCTTCAAGTCTGGGAAAGGTGCTAAGAATGTCACAGCTAAATACAAGATCAATAGTTTAGCATTAGTAGTTAGCACATATTCTAAGGGGCCATTATCATGATCTGTGGTGTATCCAGACTAGTGAGGGGTTGTTTCACCACCTATCCTGCAACCCTGGGTGCCTCACAATGCTTTGCTGCTCTAACTCCCAATCTGGGCCTCTCACAAACAGCCAAACAATACCACATTTGTTTTGATTAAAGGATAAAAGAAATGTATTTAACTACAAAGAGATAGATTTTAAGGAAGTACAAGTGTAAGGCATTAAAGTCAGAAATGGTTACAACAGAAATAAAGATAAAATGTTTTCTGGTAACTAAAACTTAAACTAGAATTGGTTCAAGGTAAAATTCTTACCACATGTTCCCTGCAATAGGGCTGACCTAATTCTCAACTCAGAATCTGCCCTCAAAGTCCAAAGGGATGATTCCTTTGTCTTCTTTGGTGAAAGAGAGAGAGAGAGTGCGTGTGAGAGAGAGTATCTCGAATGTCCTGGGACAGACAAGGGTGTGTATTTATCAGGGCCGGCTCTAACTTTTTTGCTGCCCCAAATAGCAAAAAAAAGCGCCGCCCCGACAAGCCCCTGCCCCCCCGCCGAGCGCAGTGCGCCGCGCCGCCAGAGCACCCCCTGCCAAAGTACCCCCCGCCGCAGAATGCCGTGCTGCGCTGCCCCCCGCCACCCCAAGATTGGCCGCCCCTTACCAGGTGCCGCCCCAAGCATGTGCTTGGTTGCCTGGTGCTGGCCCTGGTATTTACACATATGGTAGATAAATGCAAAGCTCCTAATATAGCTCCTAATATCAGGGCGACATAAATTGTAAATGTTTTATGTACCAACATGGAAGCTAATGACCTTGCAAAACTAGCCTAAAAGTCATTTATGTATAGATTTTTATACAAATAGAGAATTAATTGCTGGTCATTCACAAGCAAACCCTCACCCAACTAAGGAAGACAAGAAAAATAATCTTTCCAAAAGTTTCATGTAGAAATAAAAACTCTCTCTAAAGACTTTCTAAAAGTTCTTTAATTTAAAAAAAACATTCTGAGAACTCAAAACATTTATATAAAGAACAGGAGTGTTTGGAATTTAGAAAATAGAATTTCATTTCCTGCCAAACTCTAAAAAAATTGAAAGAATATCTCTGAGAATGGATTGAATAAAAAGAAAACTTTCAAAGTTTGTTTTAACTTTATTTGCACTGTAAGACTCTTTCCCACCATGAAAAAAACATAGCCTTTGAGTGTTGTCTATATTGTGTTTTCTGCTTGACCCCCAGTTTATTTTCTGCAAAGATTACATGATGCTGTTGCATCTCACTGGCATCTTGTGGAAGCTATCTCCACTGTTACAGCAATTTCAATGCATGCTTTAGGCTCAAAACAGCTTCAGTCAATAACCATTTTTAGGTTGTTTCATTTTGCATACTACACTTTAACTAGTCCCTTAGTGTATCATTTAAAACTCTCACCAAACTGACAGTGCTCTGTTAATTTCCTAAGTTCAACCACATATTCAGAAATTTTCCATTTTAGTTGTGTGCTGTTTATAAAAGCAGAAATGCTCCACAATCAACAGTGGCTTTGGGGATAGGTGATTTTGCAAAATTTCCACATATCAGCAAATGTTTTGTCTTAGTGGTTTAATAGGAGCTGTTAGTGCAGCCTGTTTTAAGTTTTAGCAGCCCTACTGCAGTCAATACAATCACTATCATTTCTGTACTATACCAGTTTCTCAATATAGGTGGGTCAATTCTCTACTGAACTATCAAATAAATTAGTTTACATTTATCCACATTACATTTAATTTGCCATTTTGTTGCCCAATCACTTAGTTTTGTGAGATCTTTTTGAAGTTCTTCACAGTCTGCTTTGGTCTTAAATATCTTGAGCAGTTTAGTACAATCTGCAAACTTTGCCACTTCACTGTTTAACCCTTTCTTCAGATCATTTATGAACAAGTTGAATAGGATTGGTGCTAGGACTAACCCTTGGGTAACATCACTAGTTACTCCTCTCCTTTCTGAAAATTTACCATTTATTCCTACCCTTTGTTCCCTGTCTTTTACCAGTTCTCAATCCATGAAAGGATCTTCCCTCTTATCCCATGACAACTTAATTTACATAAGAGCCTTTGGGGAGGGACCTTGTCAAAGGCTTTCTGGAAATCTAAGTACACTGTGTCCACTGGATCCCCCTTGTCCACATGTGTGTTGACCGCTTCAAAGAACTCTAATAGATTAGTAAGTCATGATTTCCCTTTACAGAAACCATGTTGACTTTTGCCCAACAATTTATGTTCTTCTATGTGTCTGACAATTTTATTCTTTACCGTTGTTTCAACTAATATGACCAGTACTGATGTTAGACTTACCGGTCTGCAATTGCCGGGATCACCTCTAGAGCCCTTTTTAAATATTGGCATTACATTAGCTAGCTTCCAGGCATAGGATACAGAAGCTGATTGAAAGGACTGGTTATAAACCAGAGTTAATAGTTCTGCAATTTCACATTTGAGTTCTTTCAGAACTCTTGGGTGAATGCCATCTGTTCCCGGTGACTTGTTACTGTTAAGTTTATCAATTAATTCCAAAACCTCCTCTAATGACACTTCAATTTGTAACAATTCCTCAGGTTTGTCACCTACAGAGGATGTCTCAGGCCCCTGTTCATAAAGCTCCCTGATCGCTGACTCATTGCTTTAATAAATCCCTGGCCTTCCTGATAGCCCCACCCCCGAATAAGGCTCAGCCAATGAACAGAGGCTTCTAGATTTCAAACCTTGTTTATAAGCTCACAGCTTCCAACTGCTGGCCACAGCACATGGTCCTGCAAACAAACAAACAAACAAACAAACAAATATGTAGTTTTCCCACCACTTTAGGACCCTTGAAAGTTTAAGGAGGTTAACAAGACCCAAGAAGAATGTTGAAAAAGGATGCAAAAAAAGTGAAAGGTAGATACTATGATGTGGGGGGACGGGGGGAGCAAGAACGGGGGGAAAACAACAAAAAATGCAAGGTCTAAAATTAGATACCTGTTCTTAACTGAGTGTAGGTATATACAAGGTATGTGCCAGTTCTCTTTTTTATTAAGAATCTACAAATTAAAATGACAGATAATATCATGTTTGACAGCTTTGCTTTTCAATTGTATTTGGAATGATGCTTGACAATTTCAGTGGATTCGATTAAATTGTTGTTGACACATTTTAATTATTATATAATGCTACAGTCATTTCACTGAATTTCAGGGGGTAAAGATGTCATCAATTACCGCACTCAGCTTGAGTTTATTTAAACAAATGATTTTCTATTTCTTGATACATAAACTATGTGCTTTTTATTCCTTGTAATATATATTTGCTTCCAGGAGGTTCTCATTTGGGTTATAAAATATCCTGCACTAACCATATATATTAAAAATCAATGCTACAAAGGATGTAGTGATTATAGACACCCTACAAGTGCTTTAGAAACACATATACATTTGTAGAAAACTCAGTGCCACTATTCACTGAGCAAAGCAATTTGTTTAACACTTCAGCCCTCAGGCACTGTAAGCCTTTAGTAGCAGAACACAGAAACAATTTTGGCTCATGGGTCTTAAAGCTCCCCCTACTGATATAGCTTAGTCTCAATGTAATATTTTTATAAAGCAATGGGGAAAAAAATAAAAGCCACAGACATACACAAAAAGAAAGGTTACCCCACTATCTGACCAAAAATATTAACAGTTTTAACTAGTTCATCTCATAGGCAACTTTAAATCCAGAACACTCAGCCTTAATACACATATGCATAAACTTAGACAAGTGCATAAACTTTGGCGCATAACAAACACACGTAGCATACTCTTATTTATATAGCTCTGTAAGTGTTGCTGCTGTGTACAACAGATGAAATTGGAATAAATGATTAATAATTTCATATCTTGCCCTGGATTTTACATACCAACTTCCCGACATTTTTTGTTTATTATTATTCATTAATTATGCATTAATGTTGCAGTAGAATATACATTCTAAGCACCAATGAAGACACATTTCCTGCCAAAGAATGTACACTCTAAAAGCACAAAGGCAAGTGGGATGTAACACATTAGCACACATTTCTTGTTTGCTTTCTCACTTCTGATTATTTTTTCTTGCTGATCTCTTTAATGATGAATACATGAATAATACAAAAAATCTTCTATACAACTAAATGAAGGGATATGGATATTAAAGTGCAACATCTCTAGTATGGTAATGATTTGTGATTAGAACTAACTTATAAAACACAAATAATATATGGAGAAAATGATTACATGGTGCTGAGCAGAAGTATACACAGGCTGAGAGTTTCAAAGCCACCTAAGGAATTTGGACACCCAATTCCACTGAAATTAATATATTAAAATGAATTGGAATTGAGTTTCTATCACCTAGGGGCAATGTTTAAAATTTCAGTCTTTCTGCTAAAGCTGAATTGCTCTCAATTATGTAAATACAAGTTTATTTTTGTTTTGTCCCTAGTGTTTATATATAAAACACCACTTATGATATCAAAGACTCTATGCCCTTTTTTTATCTGGAGAAGGCATAGCCATTCCAGGATCTGTGAATTGTCTTTGGCTTCATGAGTGCAAATTTTCTATCTTTACAAGCTATTCTACCTAAGAATATCAGAAATACATGGTCATATACTGGCAGATAAGAGGGTTGTACAGACAATCCTTTTAAATGTGTTTAATAAAGAAATTATTACTATAAGAAGCTTTGTTATAGTCTATATTTAAGAGGTTTTTTAAAAAAATCTGGACATTTGTCAGTACTCAGTCTGACTCAAAAGGTTAAAGAGATAGGTTGGGTAGTGAGAAAGACAAGCTTTAGAGCCACACAGAGCTCTTCTTCAGGTCTGGGAAATATATTCAGGGTGTCACAGCTAAATACAAGGTGGAACAGATTGTTTAGCATGAGTAATTACTACATATTTCAAGTGGCCATTCAAGGTGAAGTGGCCCCTTAAGACCTCTCCAGTCATGGGAGGAGAGGAAAGGAAAGGAAAGGAGGAGAGGAGAGGAGGCAGCTCTGCGGCAGGGGATTGTTAGTGGGTTATAGTCTGTTTTTAAGCCATAAATCCAGTGCCTCTATTTAGTTGATGATTTTTATTGTCAAGCAAAGTTTTGAATTTGAGCTCCCAGGCTTGTGTTTTGAAGGCGTTAAAACATAATGCCCACCAGAGGGGGTATATTATTATTAAGACTAGACCAAGCAAAGAATCAATGAGATGGCAATGGACTGTGATAGATACCTAACAAAGATATTGACTAGAGAGACAAATCAGTATCCCAAGCCTTCCTTTCAATACCCAGTCTGCCCACTATGTGAGTATCATATTTTTAGCATCAACACCAAAGATGTTGCTTTGGAAGAGTCTTGCTGACAGGTTCTTGCTACCATTTTCTGCCGAGTTATTGACCTGTCAGGTCAGTCTACACTTTGCTTCTCTGGCAGTACAGCTACCAAAGTGACGGACAAAAATATTAATGGAATTACTGCTTTACATGCACTCACACATAGCCCTCACTATGAATAGATCACCTTGGCGTGCACTCACCAGGCTCCTTTTTCATTTATTCTAATTCCCTGGGCCTGACAATTTTTCCTGACTTATCCTTGCTCCATTTTTCTTGTTTTTCTTAGGTCTGTTTAAAATATCATCCCTTGCTAATTCACTCTCTTTCTTTGTCTTTTACATGGATCTCAGATAGATCTGAAAACTGTATAATAACTAAGGCTAAGATTTTGTCATGGTTATTTTTAGTAAAAGTCACGGACAGGACATGGGCAATAAACAAAAATTCACGGAAGCCATGTCCTGTCTGTGACTTTTGCTGCTGCTCCATGATTTCCCCTGGCATCGTGGTGGCTGGGAGCTGTGGGGACCCCCCCACTGCCAGCAGCTGCAGGGTGACCATATTTTCCAAAGAGAAAACAGGACACCCCCAGTTGTTCCTAGATATTTGCATGTGGAATCTCTGGTGATATCACTGCAGTATTGGAGTTCCTCACAAAGGTCAATGAATGGATCCCCACAATAATTTTGTGAGTCAGAAGAGTGCTACTAACCCACTCTTTTACAGATGGGGAATTGAGGCTCAAGATTAAGTCACTTGCCCAGACTCACATAGGAGGCATGTGGCACAGGCAGAATCTGTACTCCCATCTCCTAAGCCCCATTCACAAGAGTTGAAACAAAGGGGAATGTGGTGGGAATGCTAATAGATCTCTGTTCCCATCTCCCTAACTTGATTAAACACTAGCCATAGCATTTTCTTTTCCTTGGCTTATGCACTGAGAGTTGCCCCACTGGTATCAATCTAATGTAACCATCCCTTTACCAGTATACTGTCTTTACTACAAACCTATCCTTCTCCTATTTGCCTTTGTTTTAGTAGAAATATACATCTGATTTACCTTAACTGCAAAAAAAAAATTGAAAATAGAACTCAAAAATGCTTTGAAAAAAAATGCTTCACCTTGACAAGGCTGTAAGAAGGCTGTCAATCATTTCCAGCCATATAGGTCACCTTAACAGGTCCCTTAAGTGCACTTTACATTTTTTAGCTACCTTAAACCTCTTCTATTCTTGGAACTCTCTCAAGAAAAATTACTAGGAGCTATTAAAACTAGATTTTAAAATATGTCAAAACAAACTGACTTTGCAAGAGGAAAGTCTTGTAAAATGTCCCCATACCATCAACAATTCAAATCCTCTCACCAGCAGGAGACATGTCTTTCTCAGCTCCATAATGCTAAAATCAGCAAGTCTTATGACTCTGCATTTCCAGCTCATGCCAACTGCAATTACAATTGGTAGACACTGAGGTATTCAAACAAATCTAAGACTGGGTACATGGACTGGAAACTCTAGCTCACTATATTTTTGTCTGCTTGTTTTGTAATAAATAAAGAGCTAGACGGTTATAGCCCTTGTTTAATAAAGACTCCATAAGGAAGGTGCATTATTTTGACTCCTGTGTACAAATAAACTAGTTTAGTATGTTATATCAAATTTTGCTTTTCATATGAGAGAGCTAGAGAAACATTTTTAACTCATTAACTTTTATGTAAGAAACTGGGTTAGGTTTTTTTAATCTTGATTTTCTTGGTTATGGAATATTGTATAGTACAATGAAACATTTGATGTTCTTCATCTTATTCTCTTTATTAAAATGGCAGGTGCCGCCATAAAGCTAAATAAAGACCTGATATTTCAAACAGTTTAAACACACAGTTATATGTGTCCCTACTTTATGTGTGCAATTATTTATCACAATTAGATGTCTCCACATATCGGTACCAAACTGGGTGCAATAATGACTAGCTTGCAGAAACTGCCTGTGCAGATTTGGCAGGCGGTGGCATACACTTGCAAATATAACTAGTCTGGCTCTCATAAGAGGACAATAAGTACGTATTGACATATGATTAAAAAAGATTTGTCTTAATGTTCATCACACAAGTCAGCAAAAATTTTTAAAGCCCAGACTTAACAACGCAAGTGCAAGTGCAGCCTGGTTCATCAGCCTGGTGACTATAGGATCCACATATTTTCAATGTTCTCTCTCTAGTTTATACAGTATACAATTTGTTAACAATTATCACTTTTTTTTAAAGTAAGCAGTGGAATAATTCATTATAGTCATCCTTGAATCTCTCTCTCTCTCTCTCTCTGTCCCCCCCCCTTTTTTTTTGTAGCCTGAAAACAGATGTAGCACAAAGCGAAATTATCTTACAGTTCTCTGCTTTGCAGTCTGTAGAATGTGTAAATTATGTGGAAATAATATATTAAGTCCTGAAGAATTTTCATGGTGTTTCATCTAAATGAGAGCTGATTTATGAGGCAATACAAACCCAGTCTTGTGCAGCCAGATCTAACTTGAAAAACATAGAAAGAAAAAATACTGAACACACTGAGAGCTGATAATATCAAATACATAATCTCAAAGACCTAGTTTTTATTTTTCCTAGGCAACAAAAAGCTTTCCTTTCTGTCTGTTTTTCTGAGGAGGGGAAAAAAACACCACCACAATGCATGTTACTTACACAATTATGCAGAGTGATAAATATAATGCACCACAACCACAGTACAATATTGATGCTTTTTCTGATGATGATTTCACATGCAATTAAATAGCTTCTGCCAAATGTTCCCCCACCACTTCTACAAACAACTGAACCCAGTGTGTGTTGGGCCAGCTCTGCAGGATGTTTCCCATCTCCTGCAAAAGGCTTCTTTGGATGTTTGGGGGAACTGGGCTCCGAACAAATAGTGGTCCTGTGAAATTGCAGAGCATCCACCCCAACTTTACTTTGAATTAGTATGGCTTGTCTGAATATTATTATTATCATTATTACAATTGGAAGGATTAGATTTTTCTTGGTAAATGTCAGAAAATGTTGATTACATTGTACACATACAAGCCAACACACAAAATTCTGTTGATAATAAAATTTTACAAATAGGTAAAGGAAGAAAATGCTGCTTGAGAATTGAAGTTTGATATTTATTTTGTATATTTTGATATGTGATGTTGACAATTTGTGTTTTAACCATTGTAAAGCTTTAACTCTTTGAATCTCAGTGCCTACTGTCGTTAAATAATTATTGTCTGACCCAGTGCCCCATAATTTCCCATGACTGTGAAAATTTAAATCAGGGATCGGCAACCTTTGGCACACGGCCCACCAGGGTAAGCACCCTGGCGGGCTAGGCCAGTTTGTTTACCTGCCGCATACGCAGGTTCGGCTGATTGTGGCTTCCACTGGCCATGGTTCACTGTCCCAGGCCAATGGGAGCTGCGGGAAGCGGCGGCAAGCACATCCCTCGGCCCGCACCGCTTCCCGCAGCCCCATTGGCTTGGGACAGCAAACCACGGCCAGTGGGCGCTGCGATCAGCCAAACCTGCGGATGCGGCAGGTAAACAAACCAGCCTGGCCCACCAGGGTGCTTACCCCGGCGGGCCGTGTGCCAAAGGTTGTCGATCCCTGATTTAAATAGATAAAAATGAAAAAAATGCTTAAAAATAAACATCGATATTATCTGTCAAAATTATATACTATAAAAGAAAATTAATTTTGCCAACCCTGATTGTTATTTATATTGCCATTGTCTGGGTCTTGGGGATTGCTGCACATTGTTTTTTCTTGTTCTCTGGTTGTGGCAAATAATAGCTTAGTCTTCTGAGGGCTGTCATACATTGGTCTGTCATAACTCTGGTTGCTGGGCCCGTGCAGGGGTGTCTGGTGGCATGTGTTATACAGGAAGTTAGACTAAATGATCTTCTGGCTTTGAACTACATGTTGCTATGTTGCAATAGAGCTTAGGGATCCCACATAAGGATCAAAGCCTAACTGCACTATAAAAACAATCAACAAGAAAAAGCAGTCACTTTACTGGAGTGCTTACAAACTAGATTTATGACTTGACACAACATATGGACGAAACAGACAAAGGTAGTAACAGGAAGTTGGTAGAAGGAAGTAGCAATAACATGAGTGGGAGCAATTTATTTTATCTTTCGCCACAAAGAGGAGTACTCAAATGCAAAAGCTCACTGTATGGTACATTAAATATAAAAGTCAATACTTTATTGAGAGTTCAGTTCCTTTATTGATAAGGTATCAGATAACGAGGCTCATTCTATTAATCAAAGATAGATCAGCACAATACAGATGGGAAACGTATTATCAGAGTTGTAAAGGTTTCTAAAATGTCATAGTTATGATTTTCCTTTCCCTCTTGTTTTTATTTAGCTGGAAGGTGGTAGTCAGATCTGAGAGGCAGAGGGTTTTGAAAAATAATATCAATAAAATTGTTAAAGCTCTTTACTTCGTTACTAATATTTGTCTCAGAAAAATATGTGGTGCATACAGAATACATAATGATGTGATATGGTTTAAAGGATTTAGTGGCATTCATTTGGGATGACCTACATAATTTTGTCATGATTTCACTACTTGTGAGTAATTCAGTCTTCCTAAACTCATGGCAATAAAACTTTGATAGCATAATACTCCATTACATCTCAATTAGTAAGATATATGGGCTTCATTCTGGGCTGCTTGTGTAAAGAGAGCACTGCAGCTGCAGTTCCACAGGTAATTCTGGTGCAACCGGCTATATTGTTCCATTCTGAATGTATAGAAGGTTTTATACCAGAAATGCACAAATGCAGACAGGAGCATCTTTGGCTAACAATAGGCTACACCCTTATTCCCAGGTTTATTCTCTGGGCTCAACAGATGAATGATACAGTGTAAAATCTGGCGAACAGGCTAAAAGCAGTTACATCGTCATTCTTCCCACATTATGAGCTCTGTTCTGCCCATATTTACATTCCCCTTGTTTATAACAGACAGAAAATTCCAAAGATTCTATAACTTTTATACACCTTTTTCTTATTTAGGTTTTATACATATTTTTCAGAGTACGGACATCTGTTCCAACCCTCTCTGGCACACTGCACCAGCCGTACCTAACACACAGTTCATATTTGGTAAGCCTCAAGAGAACATATGTATTGTTTCTGACAGATTCAACATAGATAAACTGTATATAACCTCTTTCCTGAACTACTAGCAACTTTCCACAATAGCTTAGCATGAGTACAAAGCATTCTGGGAGTACAGTATATAGCGTAAATACAATACATTTTGGTATTATATGATATTGACTAACTTAAATTGGATTATTTTCTCATACTATCATGAGTAAATAAAATGCAAACTGCATCACATAGTTTTAGAAACAATTGCTAGAATACATCTTAATCAGCAAGCATTATTTATGGGCAAACTACACAGTCAGATGATTTTACACAACTCTCCTTGAAGTCCACGATAATTATGTTTACAGAGCTGAGTGCAAAATTTGACCCTTACAAGTTTTCCAACACCCTTCAAAATTATTTAACTGGTTAAATGAAGGTAGGATCCAAGATAATCTATTAATTTTTATTCTTTTCCTGAGTTTTCACAGCTGGTTGTAATATACTGATTAGAGCAAATATTGCAGGTTGTTTCTTTGCTGAGAAAGGTCAAATGAAATGACCTTCTTTTATCTTTTTATACTGCTTTTAAAGCATCTTCTTTTTGAACAGAAGATCAATCCATTTACCCATCGTAGCTGTATGAAATTTGTCTGAGTAAAACTTCTGATACTATGTGGTAATTCTGAATATACAGCATACTGTCATTTACAACATTTAATGTTAAAAAAATTAATAGGCATTTTAAAACCAGAAAATTTTAACAGAAGTACAATGTCTAGATCCTCAGCTGTGGCCAAGGGGCAGTGAGCACTGCTGAAAGGTGAATGGGATGGGTATAAAGGAGACTTTAAACCACTTTTTCATTCCCCAAATCCTGAGTTTGCTCCCTGTCAGGTTTCTCTAATTTTTGCCAGAGGCTTATGACCTCAAGGAGGTATTATAGAAGCTGGTGTTCACCAGGGTACAGGGCCACCTCTCCCACACTAACCACAAGAAAGGGGATAGTATGGAAGTTGCTACAGAGATTCAGTGCCATCTGATATTCCCCCTTACTAGATAAGCTAGATCACAAATATTCATCTAGGTGAGTAAATATGGATTTAGTAGCCTACACTTTTCACTGGCTATTTTTGAAAATCTTAGCCCAGTGCTTTTCAAGCTGTGGTTTGTGGACCCATAGGGTCCACAGACTATTTCTAAGGGGTCTGCAAAAGGTTGTTGTTATCATAGAACAGTGGTTTTCAACCTGTGGTCCCAGTATGTGTTAGGTTTCAATGGAGCCTGCACCTCCATTTGATATTTTTTAGATGTTCGCAAATGAAAAAAGGTTGAAACCCATGGCCTTAGCCTAAACATATTTATGGCAATAAGCAATAAATACTTTTTAATTTGAATTTCTATTCAATGGATAATTAAAGATCAATAAGCAAGAGTATTAACAAGGAGTGAGAATAGATAAATTATTTCTGATGTCAAAAGCCTGCTGGGTAAGTGAGAAGAAGTGAGAGATGTGGCATGAGCAAAAAGGAAGAGACTGATGATTGGCTGATTTACCTCTGACATGATAGTCCCAATGCTACCCATTTCCAGGCACCCAAGCAACAATCTGGCAAAAGCAGTAACATAGTAATGAGGAGGTGGGAGGATCTGCCATATTTCTACCCCTTAAATGAGATTTCAGCCTCCGGAGTTCTTCCCTGCTGCAATGAAAGACCCCAGCAGTAGGGAAAGACTGGAGGAGTGGCTGGATGAAATTCTATGGCCTGTGATGTTCAGGAGGGCAGATTATATGATCCTGGTGGTAACTCTGGCCTTAAAGTCAAGGAGACTCTGGCAGTTGGGAAAGGCTCTGCTAGCTTCCCACTGATGGAGCCATTCCCCTGGCACAGGGAAAGGCTCTGGCATCAGAGAAAGGCTGAGCGTCCCCCCTGCTAGAGACTTTTCTCACTGTAGTGAAAAGCCCTGGGAGCAGGGACCTACTGAAGTCATTTTGCTGTCTCCCCTCTGAGCCTTTCACTGACATGTGTAGCCACATGCCACAATAGGGGCACAGATGTGTTTTTACTGCAGTATGTAGCTACATGTACACTACACACTGACTCCAGTGGCAGGTAGTATTAGATGTAGCCTTATTTTAACTTATAATTATTTGTAAATTAATTTGGAAAAATATGTCTAAGGTATTGAAATCAGGGTATACCATAGGTGTGCAGTAGAGTATTACTTTATTTGTACCACAGTAGTGTTAGCGGCTCCATCAGAGACTGGGGTTCCATTGTACTACACACACGACATAAGTAAGAATCAATTCCTGCCCTGAAGAATGTACAGTCTAAATACACATGACAACAAAGGGAAAGGGGCGGTTAAGAGAAGTGAAATCATTTGCTTACGGTCACACAGAAGGTCAGTGTCAGTGCCAGGGATAGTGTCAGCTTTCCATTCTCTCCCCTAGTGCTCTATCCAGTAGGGCCTGCTGCCTCTTGAGTAGGGTTAGCTTTTGTATCTTGCTTTGGATTTGTTTTCCTCTACTTCTTGAGCTATTCTCAGTTATGTAACTAAATATCTCATTAGCATTTAAAATTCAAGCTCCACCTGAGGCCAGAATAAAGACGTGATAAAAATAAATGCAACAAAGCATGTAATGTGGGTTAAGGCAATGGGAAGTCACCCATACATTTCTCTTACATCTTTGGGGGCTATCAAAGCTGAACCTCACAGACTGTAACATCAGTGCTCCCAGCTCAGCAGTGACAGTAAATCTTGAATCTAAAGCTGAGGCTTGACATGACAGGCATCCATGTAAATAATAATGAGAAAGCTAGTGTATGACAAATTACCCAGAGAATTTAAATGATAATCCTTCTGCTAGATGTAAGCAATGGAAGCATTTACTATCTTTGAAATGAAAAGGTGAAAAAGCACATAGGCACTGGATGGCTCAGGGGACTGGAAATGGGATACAGTGCTTTTTACTACCCTGTTTCCCCGAAAATAAGACAGTGTCTTATATTAATTTTTGCTCCCAAAGATGCGCTAGGTCTTATTTTCAGGGGATGTCTTATTTTTCAGAAATGAAAAATGCCTTATTATCGGTGGATGCCTTATTATCGGGGAGGTCTTATTATCGGGGGGATGCCTTATATTACAACGAGAGGCAAAACTGTAAGTAGGCCTTATTTTCGGAGGATGTCTTATTTTCGGGGAAACAGGGTAGTATATCACTGGTCTGAAGTTGGCCAGGTGTCCACTGAATAGCTGTTTGCTGGCTAGGGTGAGTTGTGTTACTTGTCAGCTCTGTGTTCTTGAACCAGGGTGCAGTATCCACTCTGTCTGACTCACGAATGACACCCTTCCCCACCCCTGCTTCTGCTTGAACCAAAACCGATCAGAAGAAAAACTTATGAAAAATCAATGAAAAGGCAGCGGGAGACATACCTAACCCCCTCCGGACAAGGGTGACAGAATTAAGGAAAGTGCCCTAGCCTCATTTGCATCGAAGATGGGACAGGGAGGCATCTCCATTAGCATACAGAATGGAGAACAGAGATTCCAAGGCAAGAACTGCACTGCACCCAGGGACCAGAAAAGTACCAGACGCTAGTGAACCCATGCCTGCACACATCCAACTCAGTAGTTATGAGACCAATTCTAGAAATAAATCCTTTATTGGAATCCAAAATACTGAAGCTGCCTAATTGCATTGTGAGTTCCCTCGAAGGAACACCACCCATACCCAGAAATGATCAGTTCCTATTGTCTAGTCTGAACAAAATAACTTTGGTATACTCCCCTGAGCCATCAGTTTACCCATAAACAAATCTAGTGTTCTCCCTTGAACTATTGTTGTTTCCCTACAACCCCCTCCCCCCCCCCATGCTCAAGTAAGTGCTCTGATGGCTGGATCCAAAATCTGCATCAGTTCCATTGGGACTTCATCTTCTCCTGACTGATCTTGCTGGGGGCTCTGCCTGTCTCCAGCACTCAGGACCCTCGGCTACCACCACCACCTGGAAGGCCCGACCGGTTCAAGCTTCACGGAGTGGTGAGAACCCAACTCTCTCTCTCTCTCTCTCTGGTGTTTTTTTCTACTCTAGGTATAGCTTTCCAATCCTGATTTGTGTGATCAGTTATAGTTTTCTAAACCAGACTTTTGTAATTGCATTTAAGCTAGATTTAATATTGTAACTGTTTTGTTTGTTTGGCTCTCCTTGTATGATTATTACGTGGCAGAAGTGTGAGGCAGAGATTAGTAAATTCCATGCCCAATTTAGTGCACATAAAGGGATAGTAGCAGCTGTAAGATTGAGAGAGGATTGTGATTTGAAGCCTCCTGGGAAAGTAGAGATACCCCCTGATGCTGGCCCCAAAAACCCATTCAACCCCAATTGGCCACACATGCATAATGTTGCCCCTGTTTCCACAAGAGAGGTTAAACACATGGTTGCAGGAGCGGATCTTCCCACAATGGAGCTGGTCACGTAGGTAGTAAGATGGTCTCCTAGTCAAGCCAAGGCTATTTCTGAGAGACTGGGGCCACTGAAACATGACATCACCGTAGCATGGCTGACTTGCGTTTGGCAAATGTACCCCTCTGCTAACTGCATGGACTTAACCCAATTAGCTCAGTTATGCGCCTTTCCTTGTGATGCAGATGCTCTGGACATAGGCATAGGTTCTTGGGAGCGGACTGCCGCTGGACCCTGGGAATGGATGATAAGTGCTCTTAAAATATTACTGCCTGCTTCTTCCCTTAAAAAAACTATATATAATGGAAGAGCAGAAACCAGAAGAGGCCCGACAAGCTTACCTAATTTGAAAGGAGATGCTGGCATCTCTCTTTGATTCATTACCCCAGACAGAAGAGAATGGGATTATCACTTCCCATTATCAGAGTGCTGAATTAGTACAGAACGCTTATGCAGGACTTAATTCTCAGACAAAAATGACCATGGGGGCTGTGTATGTAGAACACCTAAGCTGGAATGAACTAGTGGCAAAAATCAAACAGGCAGAGACTTGAGTGAGAAACTGGCATCTTAAAAAGACAAATCAGCAAAAAGACCACCACAGAGCCCATGCAGACTATCACATTTATGAATA
Organism: Malaclemys terrapin pileata; assembly: GCF_027887155.1. Taxonomy (NCBI): domain Eukaryota; kingdom Metazoa; phylum Chordata; order Testudines; family Emydidae; genus Malaclemys; species Malaclemys terrapin. The sequence goes on along the minus strand of NC_071509.1, from coordinate 38,099,247 downwards.
ATGGTCCTCACTCTGCCAGTCACTTTCCCTATTCTAATCCCCCTACCTTCCAGAATCCTGGGCAGTGCCGACCTAAGAAGACCCTTAGGAACATAATTTGGAAGAAGATGGTGAACTTAGGGGAGGATATGGGAAAATATGATTGCCAGCACCTCAGCATCCTGATTAATGCTTTGTCTCAGGTCATGCGGAGAATAGAGTTAATACAGGGAGCCCCAGTATGGAGTGCGTCCCCCACATCCACTCCCTGTCAAAACCAGATCCCTGCCCCTCTTATGAGTGGAGGCTTTAGAGGGAGTCTGCTGATCAGTAGGGGTGCCCGGTTCCCTGTGGGGCTTCCCAGCTGATCGCAAGACTTCAGTGTGATGTATGAGGGAGACCCACTGTGAGGGTTACAGTGGGGAGCCCATGGATGTTATCCCAATTGCTAGTGGACACTGGAGCATCAGTAAACATTCTAAGTCCCCAGTGGATTTCCAGATGGAGAACCACCGCTAAACAGGTTCAGCTCAGTGGTTATGGGGAGAAATCCATGAAGCTCCGGTGTGTCAGGATGTTCCCTTGCAAATTGAAAGACTACAGAGATAAGTAGAATGCTGTGCTCATGAGGGAAATGAGAAGGGAATCCTGGGTGTTCCTTTCCTCTGAACATTTCAGCTAACTGTGGATCTAGCTAGCAGTGTGTTATGGAAGTTAGAAGGGGGGCCTGCCGAGATCTCTGCTGTGCCACCCTAACCTCCGTTAGTGATCCAGGGGTACAAGAATTTCCCAGAGTATGGACTAAAAATAAGGCAGAGTGTGGAAAAATAGATGCTCAAGTTTTGATTGAGGGAAAAGATTCCCCTTCTCAAAGGCAATAGAAATACTTAGCTGCAGCAGAGGAAGGCATTAAAAATGCTATAGACTGTCTCTTGAAACAAGGGGTGCTCGTGCCTATGCAAAGCATCTGCAATTCACCAGTATAGCCAGTCCTTAAGGCGGACGGTGTCACTTGCAGAATGATAATAGACTTTCACGCATTAAATGTGGCCACCCCTGCAGCAGCCCCCGTAGTAGCTAAATACAAGGAAATCATAGCAGCAGTAGCAGCTGGCTCAAAATGGTTCTCTGTGATTGATTTGGCTAATGCTTTTACAGCTATCCCCCTCCATCCTTCATGTTGGTATAAGTTTGCTTTATAATATTCCTTCAGCCGGATTCCACAAGGTTTCCATTCTTCCCCTAGTATTTGTCATGCCCACGTCACTAAAATGTGGAACCATTTACGCCCTGACCACCACTCACAGGTGATTTCATACATGGATGACATGTTAATACACACCCCCACTTCAGAAATGAACAGTGAAATCACTGGGGAGGTGTTGCCTATAGTGCAGGAAACCGGATTTAATGTAAACAGAGAAAAGGCTCAGTTAGTACAGCAAGAAGTGAAATATCTGGGTGTGTTTCTTGGGGAGGATGGACAGACTCCTGATCAACAAAGGGTAGAAACTATAGACAAACTACCTGCTCCCACCAACACCCACTCCCTACGAGCTCTCTTGGAAACTTTTAATTTCTCCAGAGAGTTCACTGAAATGTTCTCTAACAAAGCCAATCCTCGGTACCAGTTATTAAAGAAAAACAGGATTTGGGAATGGGGCCCAGACCAACAGACTGCCCTGGCCACCTTGAAACAAGGTTTAACTAGTGCTCCTGCCCTGGCTTATCCTGACTGTACCCTGCCCTTTGTGATTCAGTTGGCCTCCTCAGAGACAAGCGTCAGAGCTACTCTTAACCAAAGGCATTGCGAAAGCTCAGAGTCATTGCATATGCCTCCAGGCTCCTGGATCAAACAGAGAAAGGCTTTATCCCCTTTGAAAAAGACTGTCTTGCGTTGGTCTGGAGCCTCACACATTTGGAATTTATTCTTGGAGGGTCGAAGGTCATTGTTCAAACTGTGCATTCCCTACCCAAGTACATCATATCGGGAAAATACCGGATGGCCAGATCTCTAACCCCCGCATTGTTCAATGGCCCCTCACCCTAGAAAACTGACGAGTCAAGTTTAAAAAAGAGCAAGCCATTTTGCCAGCCCCGTATGGACTAATTATAGAAGGAAATCTGGTAACAGTTGGTTATATCAGTCCAGAACTCATATTATAGAAAACTGCCTTAATTGTTACTAATTGGCTCCCTTTTTAACAGTATGGGCAATGGTTTCAGAGGGGTAGTCATGTTAGTCTTTATCAGTAAACACAACAAGGAGTCCTTGTGGTACTTTAGAGACTAACAAATTTATTTGGGCATAAGCTTTCATGGGCTATAACACACTACATCAGATGCATGGAGTGGAAAATACAATAAGCAGGTATAAATATACAGCACATGAAAAGATGGGAGTTACCTTACCAAGTGGGGGGACAGTGCTAATGAGGTCAATTCAATTGTGGGCTAATGTGGCCCATTCCCAACAGTTGACAAGAAGAGGTGAGTATCAGCAGAGGGAAAATTACTTTTTGTAGTGCTACTGGGGCCAATTCAATCAAGGCGGATGTGGCCCATTCCCAGCAGTTGACAAGAAGGAGTGAGTATCAGCAGAGGGAAAATTACTTTTTGTAGTGACCCATCCAATCCCAGTCTTTATTCAGGTCTTGACACCTAGTATGATGGTGTCAAGTTTGCAAATTAATTCGAGTTCTGCAGTTTCTTGCTGAAGTCTGTTTTTGAAGTTTTTTTGGTTGAAGAATGGCCACTTTTAAATCTGTTATTGAGTGTCCAGGGAGATTGAAGTGCTCTCCTACTGTTTTTTTTAATTTTACAATTCTTGATGTCTCATTTGTGTCTATTTATTCTTTTCCATAGAGACAGTTCAGTTTGGCTAATGTACATGGAAGAGGGGTAGTTGGGTCCTATGATGGTGTCCCTTGAATACTTATGTGGACAGATTTGGCAACGGGGTTTGTTGCAGGGATTGGTTCCTTGAAATTATTTGTTGAGGCATTCTGGATGAGTGATATAGGACAGGTTGCATTATTGCCCAGGTGGTACCTGTTCTATGCACTGCAGACTACAGTCTCCAAGGCCATCAATCCAGAGTGTATATATGTAAACACATTATACATGCACTAATAGTGATTAAGGTCCTGATCCTTTAAACATTATGTGCACAAAACTTCCATTGAAGTCAATGAGAGTTCTGTGTGTTGTCTGCTTGTGGGATCAGACTCTATGTTGGCAATTAAGAATACTTTTTCATTACTACAGTTTGAGGTTTTTGTATTTTTCACTTTTCCAAAAACAAGGCCATCAATCCAGTGCCTTACACGGTTTTATGCTGAGAGACAGGAACCAAGAAAGAAGGAAAGAACCACGGCACAATGAGGACTCACGCCTGAGTGTGAACTTTGGACATTGAAGTACAACAGTCTTGAGCATGGTATAAGAACCAAAATAGAACATAATTTTGTAATATATTCACTTCAGCGAGAGAGAGAGAGAATACTGCCTCAAAACCAAAACTGTGGGTCTGAAAAATCCTGCACTCTGTTTTCTGTTTAACATATTCCTCAGATTTTATATTGTTACTAGTTCTATGGAGAATAAAATGCAGCCATACAACCTGAAGTCTCAACAACTAAAAAGCAGTCAGAGATCACAGTAACAAGGTATATAAAATATTATCAGTATTGAGGTAAGCAGGGTCTGAATGAACTCTCCTCTGACAATAAATTGGGGAGGGGAAAGAGACTTCAGAGCATTTACATGAACACACTTACTATGCCAAAATATCCAGCAGATAGAGCTGTGTTGCTCAAAGTGATCAGCTTTGGCTGGTGTTAGGTTAAAAATCACTTTAGTACTGAATGCAGAGATAGTGAAATGTTGTTATCAATGTTGTTGTCTTTATTGTGTGAATAAAGGGGAGAGGAACTGTGATTGACCTGTCCCTAATGAAGGGGTCACCCTCAGCTGAAAGGACTTTGTTAAGTCTGGTGTTCGAATGCCAGACCCTTGTGAAAGTAAGAGGAGTGGGGACAGGTGTCCTAGCAAGGAAGTGTGGACTTTCTCTAAGGGTCCCCAGTCTGGTTTAACCTGTTTCTCCCCACTGTTCAAAAATAGACCTAAATAGGCTTCATTAGGAGCCTTTTGTTATTTAAAGTACTCAATAAAAGCTGAAATCATTTGTGCTAGGGTAGTGTTTCTGCCCAGTCTGCTGAGAGCTAAAAATCACGAAGAAACAGACATACAGAGGTCACAGCAGAGAGACAGGTAGCAGCAGAAGGTAACTGATGGGTGACTGGTGAAAATGGCAAGCAGGAGCAGCTGGCAGGGCAGACAGGTGGCAAGGATCAGTGGCTGGCAGGGCAGCAAGGAACAGCAACTGGCAGGGTGGCCAGGTGGCATGAAACAGCAGCTGGCGGGGAGGCCAGCAGAAAGGAGCCACGACTGATGGGGCGGCCAACAGAGAGGAGCTGCAGCTGGCGAGCAAGTGCTCAGATAGCAGAGCAACCAAGGTGCCTTCTTCCCTGGTGTGATAGGTTTGGGCCTTTTAGGGTGCCACCTGATGTGCTGGGATGCCACTGAGTCAGCCTATTCTGTCAGCCTGGGTTCCCTTTATCTGGCTTTGCTGGGTTAGACTCACCAGCCTTTTCCAGCCAAGCACTCAAGCAGGGCCACACCCAGCTTCACAGAGAGTCAGAGATCCGCTTTGGAAGGATTCAGCCTTAGGGGCTTGCCCCAACACTCTGGTGCCCACTACCTTTAAGGGGTACAAACCCAAAGGTTTTATGACATTCAGCCCCTCCCTCAATGTGGAGGGAGATATGCACAACTCCTTCCTCCTCCCCCCAGTTAGTAATTACATAAACTGGGTTATATTATAAACAAGAAATAAGTTTAATTACAAAAGGTGAATTTTAACTGAATATAAGGGATAAGAGACAAAAAAAAAATCCGATTACTGACCAAATAAAGCAAAATACGCAAGCTAAGCTTAATATACATAAAAAACAGGTTACAAAATGTAAATTCTCACCCTACATGTTATTTTAGGCAGGTTGCAAAGTTTCTGTGGTTTAGAGTTCCAATTATATTGATTTTCAGACTGGACCCCTGTCTCTGTCTAGAGACTCCCTCCTTGCCTTCCCTTCAGGTGGCTTTAGCAGTCTTTCTTCTTGGGCAAACAGGCCATGGAGGGGAGGAGTCCCATTTGCCTTCCTCCCCACCCTTAAATAGGATTTACATAAGGAGGGAATCCTTTGTTCCCCAAACTTTACCCCCCTTCCCTTCCAGTGGAAAGTTGCAAGAAGTCCTAGATAATGTTTAGTATCAGGTGACAAGACCACCTGATGCTGTAGTATCACAGTGTCCATGAGTCAGTGGCAGTATGGAGCAGCCGAAGGAAGGGCAAGCCTTTTTAAAGGCCCTGGTTGCTGCTGGGTCCACCTGGCAGAAGGGTTATGTCAATAACATAAGAGTGTTAAATGTTAGAAGAGGCCTTCATACCTGGTGCTTACTGAAACTGTATATATTTGTATTTTTAAAAAATCAGAAAAAATAGTTAACTTTTGACATATTAGCTCTCATATTTGGAGCCTTTCTACATATTTTGAATGTATGTATTTAACAGTTGACTGAAATCTCATATTCAGTCATAAAGCCATAGAAATGTAGGGCTGGAAGGTCCTTGAGAGATCATCTAGTCCAGCCCCCTTTGCTGCGGCAGAACCAAGTAAACTTAGACCATCCCCTACACATGTTTGTCCAACATGTTCTTTAGAGCCTCTAATTATGGGGATTCTACACCCTTTCTTTAGAAGCCTATTACAGAATTTAGCTACCCTTACAGTTAGAAAGTTTTTACTAATATCTAAGCTAAATCTCCCTTATTGCAGATTCAGCCCATTGCTGTTTCTCCTACCTTCAGTAGTCACAAAGAATAATTGATTCCCATCCTCTTTATAACAGCCCTTAATGTATTTGAAGGTTGTTATCAAGTCCCCCTCAGTCCTCTTTTCTGAAGACTAGACATGCCAAGTTTTTTAAACCTTTCCTCATGGTCAAGTTTTCAGAAATTTTTATAATGATTGTTGCTCTCCTCTGGACTCTCTTCAATTTGTCCAGCTCTTTCCTGCAGTGTGGCACCCAGAACTGGACACAGTATTCCAGCTGAGGCTTCACCAGTGCTAGAACAGGAAAATTGCCTCATGTGTCTTACATATGACACTCCCATTAATACACCCCAGAATGATATTAATCTTCTTCACAACTGCATCACACTGTTGACTCATATTCAACTTGTGATCCACTAGATCCCCAATCCCTTTTAGGAGTAATACCTCACAGCCAGTTTTTCCCCATTTTAGAGGGATGCATTTGATTTTTGTCCTTCCTAAGCGTAGAACTTTGCACTTATCTTTATTTAATGTCATCTTGTTGATTTCAGACCAATTCTCCAATTATTCAAGGTTGCTTTGAATTCTACTCCTATTCTCCAAAATGTCTGCAACCCATCACAGCTTGGTGTCATTTGCAAATTTTGTAAGCATACTCTCCACTCCATTGTCAAAGTCATTAATGAAAATATTGAATAGTACTGGACCCAGGACTGACATAGCCCACTAGATATACCATCCCAGTTTGACAGCGAACCATTTATAACTACTTTTTTGAACATGGTCTTACAATCAGCTGTGCACCCATCTTATAGTAATTCCATCTAGACCACATTTCCCTAATTTGCTTATGTTATATTTATAGAGCTAAATTCAGCATGATGAGAGTGGGCATTGCTAAGTAATATAACAATACCCGCCTTTTAAAAATATTTTTTTTCAGCCATAAACCTCAAAGTGCTTTCTAAGAAGGTAAGTATCACTACCCCCATTTTAGAGATGGTGAATCTGAGGCACAGGAGAGAAGTGACTTTCTAAAGTTATCCAGCAGGTCAAGGGTGGATCTGGGAATAGAGCCCAGGTCTCCCATGTGCTCACCAAGTGCTCTATCCACTAGACAACACTGCCTAATAATGCATAAATAAACCTAATAAAACACATTAATAAATATTCATTCAAGTTTATTTATGATATTCTTTACTTTCCTTAGGTTATTTTGTTTTAGAAATCTCTCATTATTTCATTTATTACTTCAAGATTCCAGATCTTCATACACTGTTATATGTGGAATTTATCTCTCAGATTGCCTCCAATTACTGTAATTCACAAATGGATAAATCAAACTCTCACTGAAACCAATGAAAATGTTTCCATTGACTTCAGAAAGTGAAGGAAAGAAATCTAGATTCCTGACTTCCTTGAAGTGGCTAGTACAGTGCATTCTTCTGTGTTACAATACAATACAATATCATGTTGCATTTTGTTCTTTTTAACTACTACAGTTGCATTGGTTTCAGACACTGCTTTCTGACTTGTAATTTGGTAGCTATGCATGAAAATAGCTGGTTTGCTTTAGCTAAAGTTCTTGATAAAAATGAGAAGTCTTTAATAAAAATATAATTCTTAGCAAAACCTAAGCTCTCTTTTCAAATCTGGACTCTGACTTAAAATGAGTAGAATTTTGGATTTTGTGTGGATTTGTAATTTAAGGTAAATATTAAAGGGGACTAAAATGTGTAATATTGGAATTTGCATGGGGATCTTAGCATTTCATTCAATAATGCTTTGACAGAACCTATATTTTGAACTAGAGAAACTCAAGATAACTGAGTTTTTTCCCCCTCTAATATTTGGGATTCAGATATTTAAGGAAGTAACAACATTACAAGCGGTGGCTCTTAGTAGTTTGTGATAAAAAATATTTTGTTAATATGACTCTAAGGAGAATCCTCCATGGAAATAAGTAATTTGTTTTTGTGAAGTTAGAGGCTTATGGACGTAAGAGAACTTTAGGTGTGGAGGGGAAAAGTTTAAAAAAAAATTAAGTCATTTTCACCTGGGGCTGTGGATCTCAAAAAGAATATTTTTTTATTGGGAACACAGGTTTGAGAGATTCAGAGAAGGAGACATAAATTAGAGAAGTAATTTTTGTTGGCAGTGGTGCTTTTGACAGATTCATGACAAGATGGAAGAATAATTTTTGCTAGGAACAGTGGGTTGAAAGATTCATGATAAGAAATAGAAAAATCATTTTTTATTTGGAGATATGGGTGTAAGAGAGTTGTGATTTAAGACTCCTTGTGGGGAACTTTGGGTCTGAGAGATTCATGCTAAATATAATTTGAATTGCTAACAGTAGCTCTTAGTAACAACAGCTAATAATTTTGTTGAAGCTAACTTTTAAAAAAAATAAGATTATCTTAAGGCTATTATGTCAAACTCATTTTTCTATACATGCCTTCTTTTCTCTTTCTTACCCTGCTTAACATTTAAAAATCCAAAGAATGAGGGGGGTTTAAAATCTTCAAAGGTCAATCATTAATTGTTTTTCCCCCTTGCATTTACTATATCACAGTGTTATTCATCTGGCCCTCTGTAAGATAAAAGCATTCAACTGTTGCACAAAATATTTTGTTTGTAAATCAATATCCTCATTGGACTTTTCCTATTGATCATCTCACATACTAGATAAATGCAGTTGTTCAACCCTATATTTTTTTAATTTTGTTTTAAAATTCAGTTCCAAGACACTTTTTGACGGAATATATTGTTTTCTGCTAGTATTGTTAATTAGTATAATACCAAAGACATCAAGCAGGATCTAGGAACTGTACAAACACATATGATGAAATAGTCCCTGTCCTAAAGATCTGACAACCTGATTTGAAACAAGATGCAACAAGTCAGTGTAAGAATCACTTATTTAACATCTCTATTGTCACTTCTTTTCTCCTGCTCTTTGTCTATTCTTCCTATTTAAACTGCAAGATCTTCCGTGCACGACTCTTAAATTTTAAACTTTTCTGACTTAGTCATAGAGGCTTTATTCCAGAATGTTTCATAAAGAAAAGTGTAATATTAGTGGATCTGGCTGGTGCTTTAAAAGCTGAATGACCATTTGCAAAACAGAGAGTACACAATAGTAAATTTAAAGCTGCATTTTTTCAGCACTTAAAACTTTTACAAAAGTCCTCTGGTTCTATTATAAATATAACATAACTGGAAATCTTAAGACATACACACAGGCTAGATCTGTTGTCACAGCAGGAAATTTCTTATTTTAAAGCAAGTGCCACAGCAGGACCTTCTTCAACTGTCACAGCAACATGTTTGGCTTCTAATATGTAAGCGATTTTTTACATTTTCCAGCAGCAGTTCAGTTAATCCAAAATTCACCATTAAAATTCTCATTGTTTGCAGAAATGTTTAATGTAACACTGCCTCTACAGTACAAGAAATGAACAGAAATATCAGCAATTACATGATGCCAGAAACCCAAAACACGTCAAGATACAGCAGTCATTTCTTCAGGACAGGGTAAAAAGAAGATGAGCTGGTTGGATTCTAGCGGACTACATTTCAGGTATTTAAACTGAAGATACAGGCCACAATCAGAAAACAGAGATAATTGTTTAAAGAGAAATACATACAAATTTTAACCATCCTAACTTTGAACATCAGACAATCCCAAGACTGAATTTATTGTGTCATCACCAGGTTATTGAAGTAGGACTCAAAATTCAGCACACTTGTTTGATTAATGGTGCAATAGCAGTCTTGTTTTGAAAAAAAATATTTAGGACTAAATTAAACAAACTTACCTTGGCTGCTTTTAGGCCTGCTGGAGTAGGGGGTTTTATGGCAAAAAAGAATGGTGTGGTATAGAAGAGAAACCAAAAGAATAACTCCTTAGTTGATGTCATGCCCTGCAGTAAGGAAGGAATGGATGGCTGGGATAGGTGGAGATAGTACAGTGCAGAATGATTAGTGAAGAATGATTAACACTATTGTGGGACTGAGCAGCTATTATTTCCCTCCATGCCAGTGTTTCCTTGACATAGATGACATCAGTAGAGATGGAGATGAATACTTGCTTCAAGTACTACCCCAGCTGAAGCAATATTTGTGTGCATCTTTGGTGGATGTCAGATGTCTTAGATGAGTTGAAGGTTTTATATGTTGTAACCACCAGACATAGAAACTTTATTTTCTCCTGCAGTTATTACAGGTCCATTTTTAAATCAAGACTGGATTTTTTTCTAAAAAATATGCTCTAGTTCAAACAGGAATTACTGCAGGCTTGTGTTATGCAGGAGATCATACTAATACTCCTGGGGAAATTCTGCGCCCAAAACTAAAACATTCTGCACCAAAAAATTTAAAATTCTGGAAAATTCTGCATATATTATTTGTCAAAATAATGCAATATAATCACACCAGCTTCATGTATTTTGATAATTTATTTAAACTTCCATACAGAAAAAAAATCATAATAAGTGTTCAGCATATCCTAAACTCATGAAAGTTAAATTACAAATACTTGGTAACCAATACCCTGCATTCCAGTTATAATCCTGGATTTTCATTTAAATTACATTACAGAATACCAAACACCAAAATAAAAGTAAAGTAGAATGTCACTTTAAATTGCTCAGACTTTCACACATGAAAATCATTCACATTTTCTAATTACTGTCCTGCATTTTTTTTAAATGGTTAAGTAAATTACATCCTAAACTGTAATCTGACCCCATTGTGCCACTTTGGCACACAAAAATAGGGGGAAAGCACATACATCTCCCTAGCTGAGGATTCCCTTGCTGTCATTTACAGTAAGGCTCCTTTACAACACTCTGGCAATGGAAAGGAGTCTTAATTGACTAAAAATGGGAACAATTAACTGACAGTGGGAACATTAGCAGCCTGCCTGCTTAGTTGTTACATTTCTGCTCTACCTCAGAGACAGAGCCTGTCTCACACAACCCTACCCCTCCAAGCCTGGGATGCCTCAACAGCGAGAGAGAGAGTGAGTAAGGGCTAGTCTACACTGGCAACGCCAAAGTGCTGCCGTGGCAGCGCTTTAATGTGCCTTGTGTGGTCACGGCGCAGCACTGGCAGAGAGCTCTCCCAGCGCTCTAAAAATCCCACCTCCACGAGAGGCATAGCTCCCAGCGCTGGAAGCACGGCTCCGAGCACTGGTGCACTGTCTACATTGGCGCTTTACAGTGCTGAAACTTGCTGCGCTCAGGGGGGGGGCAGGTTTCACACCCCTGAGCGAGAAAGTTGCAGTGCTGTAAATTGCTAGTGTAGATGAGCTCTTAGTCTTTCTCACTCATTGGCACGCTGGCATGTGCCCAGCCCCACCCCCTGGCGTCTCTCCATGGACACACACATGTCCAGCCTCCCCTCACCCATGTGGATCTGCGTTTTTGCGGGCTGCTTCCAGCAGACGCGCTTTGGCTGCCAGGGAATGCGTGCATGTTCCCCACAGATTTCTTTGCTCTCCCATTTTTCTGTTGGGGGAGCAAAGAAATCTGATGGTATGAATGGATGAGCAGAATTCCCCCAGGAGCATACTAGATCATCTCAGTGGTCTCTTCAGGCCTTGGAATTTATGATGCTCCATGTCTAGTTGGCAATTAATTTATAGTGATATTACAAAAAGAGAAATATAATGTACGACAAAGGCAGTAACACATTTATATTGTGTAGTGACTTACACACGTATTAAATCAAACAAAGACAGTGTGACTAACTGAATTAAGGATAACAACCTGAAAGATGACTGTTTTATTAATGGCTTTAGTCTATTTAAGCTTAATGTTTAGAGCTATCAATCCCGCAACTATGCTGCGGATATGAGCACCCATGTTTCAGATCATCATATAAGTTCATGATAAATTTCTTTTCAGTCTGCTGAGAGGTACTCAAGTTTTATTTTTTCCCCCCTCTAGAGACACAGTATCGTCACAGTGAATGTCATGTAGCTAATTCTGCATTTTCCTAGCTAAATATGACTTACTATAATTACATCTTATTAAGGGTGTTGGAAATCTGGATTGCTGGTTATGAGTACTATACTTTGCCAGAGATCATATCACACAAGGTCACAGATTTTTATGGATTAATTTAAGAGTAATAAAATATCTGTGACACTGAATGATTTTGCTCGGGTATTTTTAGATAACTGAGTTTGAAATGAAATGAATTTAAAAACCTGCATTTCATGTAAAGCCTCTTGAACTTAAGTGGGTGAGTCTGGGAGAACAGAGAAGTTTGCTATTAAACTATGTAGACCTTGAGGTGGGTGTTTTAGCTCACAGGATGGGGTAAAAATGCTTTTGAATCTAATTATTTTCTTTCTCAAGGGCTGTTTAGAGTAACAAATATGTATAATAGAAATCCAAATAACACAACAGTGGCTGCAATAATTTCCTTTTTTCCTATTGGGAAATCTATCACTTTTTTGAGAGAGACTCCTTGTGCTTTTAGGAGAATGCAGCTCAAACCAGTAATATCTTTCATAGTGTAAATAATAACTGTGTCCACTCTATAAGCTAAAAAATGCCCATGGAAAGTTCAACTTTTCTATGGCCAAGGAGACTGTCTCCTGCACACACACATCTCATTTTTGAGGCTGACAATTCCATTATTCCAGGGGAATGTAGCTCAAAGCCTTCTGAAATAGCAAAGGTGGACTTGTTCTTTAAAATGTACTTATCAACATGGAGATAATCCTTCAAATTAAAGCAAGACAGAACAGAGAAAGAAGAGGGTGAGGAGGCCTAAGAAATGTAAGGAAAAAGCCATGAGTTTGTGCCTTCTTTGTCCCGGTGTTCAAATGTCTAACATTTGGAGACAAGGTAGATGAGGTGTCAAGGGAAGTAAACTAAGATTTAATACATCTCAGTACTGTTTCCTACTACGAGTTCTGCCAAAATCACATAGGTGTTGGTAATGCATTTACTGTATAATACATTTATATTTTTGTGGTTTACTGTGTTTAGACTTGTACAGCATGTAAAATTAGTTAAATGACATATGGGGTGAACAGGAGTTAAGGGAGTATACCAGGTCTTGGGTTTCAATAGTCCCCCATATGGTGACCCCATTTTCTACCCAATGTCCTGGACCCTCCATTGCCAGAGGTCGAAGCAAGCTGCAGTGACCACTTCAGAACAGTTTTTGCTACACTCTGGTCTGTACAGAGTAACATGGATCATGTTCCTAAAGCAGCTGCCTGGTCCACTGAGCACACAGGGGTCCTCATCATTGTGTGGTCAGAGTACACCATCCTCCACAGTTTCACTCAGAACAGCAGGTACCTTCACTTGTACTGGGAGATTTCATGGTGGCTGAAGAAGCTGGGCATTGCATTCACTGGACTGCAGCATACTGCCAGGAACACAGTAAGCACCTCAGGGTCCTGTACTGGAAAGTGAAGAATTTGCATAAACACTCCAGGAGAGACTTCATATTTACCCATGATGCAATAGGTTGGATTGGGTGATCTCCAGAACAACCAGTATAGAGTCTGCAGTGGTTCATGACCCCCTCCAAAAGCCTGCCGGTCTCATCGTATGATGGAGTACCTATGATGGGGAAAGCAAGGAGGAAGCCCTGGGAGACCTGAAAGAAGAGGGACATATGATTCTTCCCCTTTGACCAGAGGGAGCTGATTGAGCAGCTACCCCCAAGAGGACTGCAAGCCGCAGCCAGAACCAGAATACAAGGTTTATACATTTTATGATGCATCCCAACCCTCCCCACCAATATCTTCTCTTGGTCTGATGCTATATGCCCAAAGCCCAGTCCCTGCTCTACTCCACCCCAAAATGGTGCTGGAGCCAGACACAGGTATAAATGAAAGCTTTTATTGAAATCCCATGAACCACAGTTATGTATTTAGTGGAAGTTCTAACAAAGTTTATTAACAAGCTGTCATTGTCCTCCCCTCCTCTGTCTTTGCATTTCTTGGCCAGAACACTGCCAGTGCTAGTCCAGGGTAGCGTTGACTGGGAGAAAGGGAGGGTTGAGGTGGGATTGAAAAGGGGATGGCTGCGGAAGGACATTGTATAAAACATAGAGTAATTCACGGATCCCCGAAAACACCCTTCCCTGCTCCTGGTTTTCCCACCCCTATGAATGGAAGCCACACGGAATGCAGGCGGTGGGTTAGGGGTGCAGGAATACTTAGGTCCAGGAAGGGAGAGTTTATCTTTGATTGATTGTCCAAAGAACATCAGAGCAGTTCTTTCTCCCTGTGAATTGGAAATATTTTTAACCATTCCCAGTCCCTGGTGTCTGGCCTCTCTCTGCTCTGAGGCACTCTGCAGGACCAGGGAGAAGTGAGGGTGGATGATGAATCTGCTCTGGCAGCTGCACAAACACAATGCTGTGCCGCTTAGGTCTGGAGGCAACTGGCTTGCAGTGTTAATTGGCACATTCAGGGGACAAATTTAAGTTGGGGTACGTCTCTTTCTTCGCTGTCCCTTTCACTGCTGTTCAATGGACACAGGGGCTGCATATGCTGAAGATGCTGGTAGGATGTTAGGGGGTGTGTGGCCATCTTCAGTAGTTCACTATTCCTCTGCCTTAGGAACTCCATCTACTAGCTTAGAATACTGTCAATTCCCCTTAAAAATGCTTCCCAGTCCTGTAAGTATATTTCAGCAATTTTTTGGTGTAGCAGAAATTCAAGTTGCTTCTTAAGGTTCAACAGCAGCACAGATGTGCTTGGTCCACCTTAATAGCTGACTAAACCCCTCTGTTCAGCAGTATGGAGAGGGGTGACCATTAGCAGAAACATCGCTTTGGCATAGATTGTTGGATCTTCTCCAGAGGACTGGAAAGCCACCACTTGTCCATTCTGGTATCTTGAAAACTGCTGTGTTCTCCAGATAATGGCAACCCTTTACAGAAAAATATAGGTAACAGTTAATGTCACCCAGTAAGAAGACAAACCCTACCCCAATTGGGCCCTTGATACACTGTAAGCATTATATTTAAAAAAAAAAAAAAAAAAAAACATGAGTACAGCTATCTTACATTATTAGCCTGTGCTCCTTTCCCAGGAGATCCTAAAGTTATCTGAGAATGCAGGAAAATGTAACAATTACATTCCTAAAATGCTAAAACGTATCAATGTTGTGGCCTTTGGCAGCACTGTTATGTTATGTGGGGTGATTCTTTGCTTCCTTCACAGGGAAAATATATATAATGATACTCTTGTCTTTTCACTGCCAATGGGGAAAACAGTTCCACCAGGAGGGCAGGAATGGTACCCAGAGACAGCAAATGAAGAAGGACCGTAGAGAACCTGCTAATTGGCATGGACAGAAGAATCCAGGAACAGTTTGATTTCCTCAGAGCACAGGAGGATCATACTCTTCAGCAGGAGAAGGCACTGATAAACTGGTTCCTGGAGCAGGAGACATGCCTCAGGTTCTGGGACTATGCCCAGAGGGAATGGGAGTTTGCCCAAAGGGAACGGGATCATGCATTGATGCAATCATGTATTCAACTGGTGGTGGAACACATTCAGGGCCCACCTGCCATCATGGCTGCAGCCCCTCTCTCAGAACTTCACCACCTCCTTTTGCTTCTCCTCCTCCCCCCCTCCTCCGGTTGCTTCTCAGGGTGTTGTTGTTCAGAGAATCCAACCCCAACCAGTGACAGGAAGGAGTCTGCTGGAGAACGGGCAGAACACCAGCTGCTAGCACCTGAAACCCCTTGCAGAGGAAACCACCATAGCATGCAGGTAGGGGAAGATGAGCCCATGGCTGTCCACGGAGCCCAGTAGGTGTCCGGTCCCCAGACCCCACACAGGAGAAATCCCTGTTTGTCCCTCTGGGCAATTTTCCACAGCCATTCCCCAGATGGTGGGCAAGGAGATGGGTTTAGAAACAATAAAATGTACACATTGCTCAAGGAGTCTGAACCATTGTGTTTTCATTTGCATTTTTTTTTAAGGTTTACCGTTATGTTACATGGGTCACTTTCAATAAATATTACGATTTGATTTACTTCTGTGTGTACACCCTCCTTGCTGATTTGATAATTTCTCAAGGTGTAGCATAGGTTTTCTTGATTCATAGCACAGGAATTTGATTTCTGTAAGTGTCTCTTACCATAACACTGGGAAGAATTCTCTGTCTCTCCCATGCCACTTTCCTTCCCCACCCCGCAAGCCCTAAACATTTAATTTAAAAGAAAAAAACAGAGAGCTAAGGACAGTGAACTGCACTCAGAACTAACTGCTCCTTTCACCAGCAGCAAAATAAAAAAACACAGGAAAGGTTTACATGCATGTCTTTTTGCTTTGGTTATACATTAACTGTCCATACAGAAGGGAACAAAACTAAATTAACAGCAAAGACATCATGCAGTGAAGAGTGCTTAATCAGACCCCGGCCCTGCTGCCCCCAGCAAACCTTCAGAACTTGGGTGTAGTCATGCATAATAGGCAAAAAAAGTGCTATAATCACTGCTGTAAGGGATCAGTGTAAAGAAAGGAGTTCTGAAGCCTCTCCCAACCCTTTACAGAACTGTTTTTCTAGTCATTAAAATTGAGTGCTCTGGATAAGACACTGTTAAGACCGGTTTAAACATGAAAACAGAAATGTTGCACTATGATGGCAGTAGAACTGTATAGACACACTGCACAGCACAAACCCACCCCCAAAGGTGTCAGCCTTGAGGAGGCACCTGTGACGGGTTAGGCCCACGCTTCGGGGATGCCATCTGACGTACTGATGCCTCTCCTGCTCCACTAGGTTGGAATCCCTCTCCCTGTTTTGCTCTCCGGCCTCTTGCAGCACACACACAGAGGTAGGGCCATACCCAGCTGCAGACCCAGACTGAAGCCAGCTCTGTGTGAGAGGAATCACCCAGCACTCACGCGCACACCCCTTTTGGAGAATAAACCCAAAATAATACTGTCTTGCACTGTACAGAAAGAATTGCACAGTGCAAACTCATAAAATTCACCCTCTCCATCAATCAAAGAGAGATATGCACAACTTCTCCCCCCCCACCATTAGAAATTGCACTAACTGGGTTTAATAATAAACAAAACAAATTTATTAAATATAAAAGGCAGATTTTAAGTGATTATAAGCAAAAAGGACAAAGCAGATTACTGAGCAAATAAAGCAAACCACGCATACTAATCTTAAGATCTTAAAGAGACTAGTTTCAAGAAGTTATCTCTTACCTAAATGTTATTTTAGATATGTTGCAGAGTCTCAGTAGCTTAGAGTTCCAGTTATTTTACTTACAGACTGGACCCCTGTCTCAATCTGGACTCACTCCGGCCTTTCCCTTCAGGTTAGTTCCTTTGTCCATTCAGGTTTTTTCAGCAGTCCTTCTTCTTGGGTAGGCAATGAAGGAGAGTCCCGATCAACTCCCTCCCCAGCCTTTAAAAAGGATTTACGTAAGGCAGGAATCCGTTGTTTGATCCCCATCCCTCTATAGAGGAAAAGTACCAGCAGTGTCCAAAGTGGTATTTTGCATCAGGTCACCTTATCACCTGACCTGGTAGTGTCACAGCTAAGTCCCAGGATGCCTCTCAGGAAGGAGAGAGATTAGTATCTTCACAGTCTTATTGTTTCTTTTTAATGGGTCATTCAGGAGGATTGCTTACTGTTGGGCGTTCCCCCCAAGAACACACCCAGTTGTAATTGTTACATAGTCAATATTCCTAACTTTAGATACCTAAATGATACATGCATAAAAATTGGATAATCACATTCAGTAAATCATAACCTTTCCAATGATACCTTACATGAGCCATCTTGCATAAAGTATATCTCAGGTATGCCATATTCATATAATATCATATGTCATATTCATATAATTTCTATGCAGATTATGGGGTGTTACATCACAGTGCCCTCACACTTTTCTAAAGTCAATAGGTACATAAACATCAGCTGCAGGGGATCAAAACCTCCACAAAGGTAATGTGGGCAGGATAGGGTGAGCTAGTGTCTATCACCATAGTCACCAAAGTTGCCATCTGGCTCCCAGCTCGTCCAGAATGTGTGAACATATTGCATCCTGGATTTTCCTTGTCTGCTGAGAACCAGGACTAGTGCGCACATGGGTGGGATCCAGCAGTATGTGCAAACTTTATGAAGGGCCAAGTTTGTGAAGGCAGAGGTGAATGTGTCTGTATGGAGTGAGCACAGGACAGAACAGCTTTGCACTTACTGCTTGATCCCACCCATGTGCAAATTTTACTGTTAATTTGTTCCTTTCATTTAGACAGTTAATTTATTACCAAAGCCATAAAGACATGCATGTTCAGAACTGCAGGTTGGCAGAGAGGAAAGAGCTGAGATCCTCTTGCAAAATAGTTGAGCACTTTGGAGTCCATCCAGGACTGGACAGTGTCTCTCTCACACATACTCTTTCACACACACACACACACACACACACACACAGAGTTCATGATGATACTTTTATCCTGTATTTATGCTTATGCCAAATGTGGCATAAAATGCACTGCAATTCATCACAACATTTTTGCACAATATTTGAACCCTCTTATGTAACTATCAGTAAAATAAGTAAATAAAAAATGTATAGCTTTTTAACTCCTCCTCTTTTTTACAATTACTTAAACACTGAAGTGCCACTTATTTAAAAAGTGAGAGGAATGTTCAAATTTTAATTCATTTTTTTCCAATTGAAGGATGCTACACTGCAGACTTTAAAAGACTGCCGATTTAATTCCTATATCCAGATTACCAGCTTTGCTCTCTTCTTCTCCTCCTCCTCCTCCCGTTTTACTTTAAGTTCCAGATCCTCACCTGGTGTAAGTCAATGGTGCACAGCTGATTGACATCAGTTGAGGAGCTGACCTTATGCACTAGATTTTCGAAAGTGTTCAGCCAGCAGCCACAACTGAGAGCAAATTTTCAAAAGCACTCTGAATGTAGCAACTGTTCAATGCTTTGCACTTTTGAAAATCTGGCCCTAAATGTTTAAAACTTTCAGTCTTCTTTGGGTATCCAGGAATTATTACTGGAACTTCACAAATATTTTTACATCTATTGTTATGTATTTTTAATCTGCCATTAGGAAATTAGTTGGATGTCTTGGAAACATAAGTGCACTATATTTAATACAAACTAGTTAACTGAACTTCCACAAAATCATTACTGACTATCATTTAGAGAATGGCAGGTGGCCAATGAAATACTCAGTGAAGTTTTCTATACATCCATCTATGGTTTTCAGACTGGACAGGTTTTGCAATTAAACATCTTGCTCTGGAACACTCTTTATGCGCATAGCAAATGTTAGAAATACCATGAAAATGCATATGTATTATGACTTTAGACTGCTCAAGGCTCATTCTCCTCGATTGTGCCAATGTTTTACTTATATAATTCCATTTAAGATATTCCTAATTTACACACTGTAAGTGAGAGGAGAATCAGACCTCTAGCTTCTTTAACCCAACTGCAAATGTTTTTTTTGACTCTAATGCTTCATGCAGGTTTTTACTGACAATCAGCTAAAACCCCCATTACTTCACAATATACTGTATCACCAATACACAGATTGGAATTAGCATGTGGTTATCCAAAATACAGCTTGCTTGATGATATTTGGTCTCTGAAATGTATTTACAAACATATTAAAAACAAATCTTTTTTTCATTCTAACTATAATGTCAAAGTCATTAATCTATTTCATTGTGGAAACTATTGAAATAAAGTAAAATTGAAATAAAGAAAACACAGATAAAGATTAAAGAAAACAAAACAGCAAGGATTATTTCATAATATTGTGCGGTAATGTATTTTATCTCTCCACAACAACCCCTGATTGTTTCTAACCCTAAATTTGTGTACCTGATTGACAGTTCATTATTTAATCATTCATAAGGAATACACACTGAAAACAGGAAATGGTTAAATACTAGAGGAAGAAAAATCACAATAATTTCATACATATCAGCACTTGAGGCTGATAGGTGACATTCTCCTTTGAAACAGATTATTGGTTTCAGTGGTATTTCCGCTTTAAATGTCTCTTGAACCAGAAAAATCCTTCCAAATAAAGCATTTTTTAAAGTGTGATCGCTATGTGTTGTTATTTGTTTAGCACCAACAATGTTCTCTGTTCTGCACAAGGCATAAAGATAAAGTCAGTCTGTATTGCACATGTAGGGACTGGTACGTAGGCAACTGAAGTTAATGAAAAAACTCTTATTGAAGTCAATTAGATTTTAGAGTAGACATTTATTGTTCACAAATTACTGTAATATCATCTAGGTGTTGATCTGAAGACTTTACTAAATCAAATGCATGTGAAAGATAATACAGGCAACTACTAGAATGTGTGTGATTGAATATGTGTAATTTTTATATGCTTTTGGATGTCCTGGAAAATTTGTTTTATCTTAGTTTGGTTTGAAGTGTCCTAAAATAATCCTGAAACTTACAAGTTGTAATTGTGGCTAGTAGTTTATTGTATCAGAGGGATATTTTAAAGGCTCTGCCTTTAAAGGTTAGCAATGGATTTATTTATTAGAGATTTAGGAGCAATTAAGAACCTGAATATAACTTTTGTGCCCACATCTCTTCTGGTGTAATTTCACTTATTTAAATAGAGTTAAAATAGCAGAGAATTTGTCTTGTTATGTGTATGCAACCACAGAGGGTTTATGTGTAATGCAGTAAGTTATGTTTCAGAGTAGCAGCCGTGTTAGTCTGTATCTGCAAAAAGAACAGGAGTACTTGTGGCACCTTAGAGTCTAACAAATTTGTTAGTCTCTAAGGTGCCACAAGTACTCCTGTTCTTTTTGCAGTAAGTTATGTGTAATTGAAGATGCTTTATCTTGCTTGCAGATTGTAGGAGTGCTTACAGAACAGTATGAGCAATGATACAGGAAATACTATTTTTGTACATGTTCCCCATAATGGGGCTTGGATAGAAGTTGGAGTTTCTTACATTAAGGATGGCAATGTGAACTTTGGCCTTAGATCCATGGATTTTTGGGAAATGTAGTTTAACTGTTTGGCAGACATTTTATTACACACACTTTTGTCTGTTTTTGAATAATCAGAGAACATGGTTTTAATATCTATTTTTAATTAGAGGGGAGGAGTGAGTTATTTGGAAAACAAATTGGGGGTGGGATTGTAGTTGAATGGAAAGGAAGATTTAAATTATTTTGGATGGATGATAATGGATAATCCCCAATAAACATGTTAGAGTGGCAGAACCTTGGAAAATCCCCTTCAAATAGAGGTTAGTCACTGCTAGACATAAGATGAGAGCAGCTAAAGAAAAAAACCTCCTGGCAAACTAGAAGTTTGGGGACCTAAAGTCTTTTTTTTTTTTTTTTGGTGCTGTAAGTAATCCCTTTGATTTCATTTTAAATAATCATTTTCTTAAAATTAAGCATGTGCTGGGTTGGGACTTTAATTAGCAGCTACTTTCTTAAACTGCATGGTGGTAAAGTTTATTTCTCCACCCCTGTAATTTGAGCCCTTTAATTTTTAATATATATATATATAAAATCTAATCCTTCCCTGATTTCTCAATGGGATTTTACGCTTCTCGTAGGTAGAGGTAGCAAAAAAGAAATGGGCTCTAAAACTTCCAAAAATAAATTAAACATCTACATTTGATGCATATCCATTTATCCTCACTGATTAGCTGATTGTTAGATTCAAAGTATAGAGTATAATCATAGCATTATACTGTAGGTGGGATTTCGCTCACATTTGGAGTATCAACATTGATGTGTAAACAGTAGGAAAAAGAGAAAAAGAAGAAGAGATGTAGGGGTGAGCACTTACAAAACCATCCAACAAAACTAATTTACAAAACTCAAAAGATTAAATCGGATACTGAGGGGGTAAACTTTGGGGGTAAGGATACAAGACATTAAAACAAAGGAGAAACTGCAGTGGATGGGAAATTCCCTAGGGTAGGAGGATAATGAGTAAAGTAGGATTGTCTAGTGGTTAGGGAAGGTAATTGCAAGTCAGAAGATTTCCATTCTTTTCTGGCCATTTCCACAGACTTGATATGCAACTTTGGACAAGACTATTGACCCCTCTGTGCTTCAGTTCCTGTGTTGGAGAAATAGTCTTACTGTTTTAAATCACTCAAATACTATGGTAATGAGTACCCTAGAAATGCCTGTAAATAAGAGAAATTTCTGGACCAATAGCTTGAAAGAAATTGCCTAGACACTTGAGGAGTTTTAGGGCATAAAAATACTTTGCTATCAGATGGGTTAAAAAATAAGAATAATAACCCAAATATGCATCCTCAAAAAGGATCTCATCAATTGTAGTGAATTGCATAATGATCTAGAAATGAAGGAAACTAACTAAATGAAATAGTCTCTTGAACTACTTCTGCCAATACAGGGGCAATTCTGAAGAACTGAAATAGGAAAAGAACTTTTATTGGAAATGGTCAAAGAGGAAAGACCCAAGCAAGCCTCTATAGCCTGTGAAAGCCCACAAGGGAACTTTAATGGTAGAGGGCTTAGAAATGTATGTGTGGAAAAAGTAATGTGTTACAGGAGGGTTCTGTAAAAATGATATCTGTATATATGTAAATAGTGAATAGATAATGTGTCAGTAGATGGCACTCAAAAAATATACACAATGTTTTCTTGTTTTTGTAGGGTTAGCAAAACTTGTGCACTGCAAATAGCTTCTTGTGTGCAGTCATTAAAATATGAAACAGAAAAGAGGCTTAAGTATTAATAAAAGGAAATTAAAATATTGATTATAAAAAGGATAACATTGAAATGCTACATTTAAAAATTGATCTTCAACAGGACATATAAGGAAAAGTGGCATGAACTATTGAAAAATAACTGTTATGAGTGTGAGAAATGGAATGTATTCAATTCAGCAACTCTGAATGATGTGTTTCAAGGGTATCAGCTAAGAAACATAACCATTTAACACTCATTTTGAACAATTATAGAAAATTGGAAGGTACAGTATCAGATGATTGAAATAAAGAAAATGTGTACCATTTATTAAAAAAAAACAAAAAAGTGATCCTGCAATTATCATTTGTTTCATCTCACCTCCAGCCCTCGTACAACAATGATAAAATCCCCAAACATGTTCAGTTTAGACGGAGATGTAATCAACAATTAGGATCAGTTTTATAAAAATCTAATCATACTGGGCAAATTTGCCCCCTCTTAAATTTTACAAAATTAATGGATTTAGAGAATGTAGAAGATTTAAAACATAATTAATTTGATAGATTAACTGATTAAATCATGCTTGACAAATTAAAGTAAAAAAGACTCAGAGATTGCAATAAGGAGTGAACACTAGCTTAAAAAACATGGCAAAAAAAAAAAAGATAATGATAAAAGGCAACCCACTTAGTTCTGGGAACTTACTTTGCTATAGTTACGTTTCTCAGTGGTGTGAAAAAATCCACATCCAGGAGAGACATAGCTATATTGACCTATCCCCGGTGTTGACAGCACTAGGTCAGTGGAAGAATCCTTCTGTGAGCCTAGCTACTACACTTCAGGGAGGTGGTTTATGTCCACCGATGGGAGAAGCCCTCCTGTTGGTATACCTAGTGTCTACACTTAAAATGTTATATTGCATTTTAAGTGTAGACACACCCTTAGTTGTTGGGAAGTGTCAACTCAGCTGCAGATTTCCCAGTGGCATGATGTACTTCAGCACAAGAATAAGGTAAAGAGTCTTAATGAGTTTTAGCAGTGCGATTAGAGCAGCATTCTTGGTTTCACTGTTGATAAATAAGATAAGGGACAGACAGGTCAGTAATGAGCCCCCTTGTCCATGCTTCCACTGGGAATAGGGAAGTTGCCTACATCTGTTCCTACTTATGTGCAGTTGGGGGACAGCTTGCCATTCCCTGAATAGCCCTAACCATTCCATAGGACAATAGGAGGGAATGGAGTTTTCAGATCAGCATTTCTTACTTCATATGATACCTAAGGGTAATGAGGAGAGTCATGGTCTGTTGTGAGGCTGTGGAAGGAAGTGAGGATTTCATGCAACACTAAGGATGCAACATTATGGGGAATGTCCCTGGCAACCCATATCTTCTCCAAGGTTTGCTCAGCCAGAGCTAGTTTCAGAAAATCCTTGCCTGGTTTTAGTTTTCTGTGTAAATTTTCCACACAGTCCAGAGAAATCCAGATTTGTCTAAGATCTTCCCATTACAGATAGAGACATTGGAGGAAGGATGGTGCTGTGTTTCACTGCTCATGGGAAGAGGCATCTTGTACTGTGTATTTGCTGAAGTCTTTTTCTTGGGGATATTACATTTCCCCCTTAGATCATTATACTCTTGCATGGGTTAATCAACTATGGAATATAAAAACAAATTTTACCAGATGGTATATTCTTTTTATCCTTACTTTAGGTTGAGTAGAAACCTGGTAGTCAGCTTGTAATTGCTGACTATTTATGTAGATATAGTGTTCTATAATTTGCTTTATAATGGCCTACTATCTGGACTAAATATGTGTTTGATTAAGAAATCTCCTTAACTGCTGGTGTCCTTCAAGTGCTATCCAAAATAGATAAAGGATTGGTTTACTTGAGGGTAGGAAGAAAGTTAATTCTGATTGCAAACCACATGCTTAGAAAAGTCTAGACTTTATTAGCACTCTTGCCAGCTGGGGAGAAAAGCTTTCCGAGTTACTGAATTTCATTATCTTAAGAAATAACTTGCTCAGCTAAAAAGTGTTCCCAGTGCTGATGATTGCAGAGGGAAATAAATTAGTAGATCAGAAATCCTCCACCATGAGGATTACAAAATCAGATCAGATTTTCTGCATTAAAAATATCCTGGGAGGAAACTAATTTCTGTATGTTTTTATTTCCTATATCTCAGCTATTTCTGAAACAGAGGTAAACAAATCAGAATGGTAGCTTTGAAGGCCCATTTTAAACAGGTATACATGACTGCACAAGGTGCAAATTAATAGAGAATCTAGTCCAGTATTCTAGTGATATATTTTGGATTTGAAAGGTTCTTATGCATCAAAGATGTTGCTAGGAAAAGGTGCATGGGGTCAACTTGGAGGGCTAATGAAGATGCTCATTTTAGTAGTTATATTTATAAACATGTGAAATAAATACCTTATTGATTGTTGCTGCAAAAAGGCTCCAGGGTTCACTTCTTTATCCTAGGTCTCTTCATGCTTATCACAAGTTTGTTGAATAGGAGTGAATGTCTACTGGGGAAATAGGTAGAGTTAGCCTGAAAATGGAAATCTCTTCCAGTGAGAAGTTTAATGTTTTTGAGCAGTATTAAAAAACTTTAAAAAGGCTTCAAAAAACAAAGACAATATATGGAAAGCCATCTCTGAACAGAGGAACAGTCCCACAGAACACATTAATAGCAGTCTGGTATAACACCTATCAAGATGCATGCGTACTTACATATAGTCTTATAGCCCCAGCAGTACTACAAGTGGCATAGGTGGAAGGAGTAATAAACAAAATGAAGTACACACAAATGCCAAAGGCTACTATAGAGAAAGGTAGATGAAGTAATATCTTTTATTCAACCAACTTCGGTTTCTGAGAGAGACAAGCTTTCAAGCTTACAGAGAAGTTTTCTTCAACAACACTGCAAAAGACTCACATGACCAACAAGTTAAAGACCTCCTAGAACAGGGGTCGGCAACGTTGGCATGCGGCTCGCCAGGGTAAGCATCCTGGCGGGCCGGGCCAGTTTTATTTACCTGCTGACGCGGCAGGTTTGGCCGATCGTGGCCCCCACTGGCCGCGGTTCACCGTCCCGGGCCAATGGGGGCAGCGAGAAGTGGCGTGGGCGAGCGATGTGCTGGCCGCAGCTTCTCGCCGCCCCCATTGGCCCAGGACGGTGAACCGCGGCCAGTGGGGGCCGCGATCGGCTGAACCTGCCGCGTCAGCAGGTAAATAAAACTGGCCCGGCCCACCAGGGTGCTAACCCTGAAGAGCCATGTGCCGAATGTTGCCGACCCCTGTCCTAGAACTACGACTGGCAAAGCCTGCCAGGTGAGTTGCTGAATCAGGCAATCAGGTAGATTTGATTCAGAAATTCTGCTGCAGTACCTGATAGGAATTTGTAGTTTGGTTATCTCATGTCCCCATTCTCTTCTATGGGCCAGGTTCCCCAGCCATACTATATCTCCCATGAAGTGTCATGGCAGCTTATCAAAAGGGGAGACTGTGGTGCACCCAGCCTATAGAGGAGAATAGGGGGCATGAGGTACCTGAACTACAAATGCATGAGGCATCATGGCAGAATTTCTGAATCCAAATTTAGGTTTTCATCTGAACGTTTTCAACCATTTTTTAAATAGTTTATGATTTCTTGTCAAATTGTTGAAATTTGCCATGGGGAAATATTTTTCCAACCAGCTCTACTGCTAAGCCATTCCTCCTAAGGAATTTTCCCCTATAATCTGGTAGAGATTTGTATGATCTAAGATGCCATATGGTACATATTTCTGGATATATTAGTTTCTCTGTTAGCCCGTATCACAAAGAGTACTGAACAAAAGTAGATAATACTGCAATCTCAAAGAGACTAAGTCACCTATAACAGAACAACTAAAATGATACCCTAATGTAATCTGTGAGAAAAGCTTGAACATTAGGCTCAGTAGTATTCACAGAGAAGAATAAAAACAAAAAGAAAATCTGAAAAAACATTGTGTGTAAAATGTATGTGGGCCAGGTTAGGAAGATCTATTTCACGCAAAGTAAAATATTTTACTGAGAAGCATTAATAAAAATAAACACTCAAGGCCAAAACCTCAGCTGATGTAAACTGGCATAGCTCCATTGTCCACAGAATTATGATGACTTACACCAGATGAGGATCTGACCCCAAATGTTTACAAGACAGAATTACTTTTTTGAATGAGGAGAAGAAAAAGTTCTGAGAAAATGCAAGAAGAAAAATCAAAGAACATAGTCCATTTATCTTCACTTTTCTTAGAACAAACAGACAAAAAATTGAAATAATAGAAGAAAATGAAGTGACACAGTCAGATCCATATCCAAATCTACATTTCTGTTTTTGTCCTCTGTTAATTTGAAATGGTTGCTGCTCTTTCTGGTACCAGTTACAATATTATGGACTAGAAGAAAGATTAAGATTCTACACCACTGAAGGTCTGAAATAACTAATGTTTGCTAACATCTTTAATAGACTTAAGGATATTGTCTTAATAGAAATGCATCTGCAAGTGTTCTTCAAAATCTGTCTTGAAGGAAGTCAAAGAAGATTAATATAATTATCTCCATAAAATCCCAGAGAAAGAGGTCACATTTAAAAAGATTCCTTTGCATTCCTTCCAATCTTATTTTGGATGGAGACAGGCTAAAAGAAAAAGAGAGAGTGTGGAGAGGGGAATAAGTGACCAGCTTTTAAAACAATGCATATTTCCTTAAAGTAAACACAAATTGTACCTGATGATTCAAGGAAAAATTACTCTTAAACTGTATAGGAATTGTTGATGAAGTACTGCCATCTTTTGGTTATACAAATAAAGAATATGGGGGAAGGATATAACTGTCTTAGAAAGAAATATCCAGGCTGAAGTACTAACATGATTTTTTGTCTCCATATTGACCTACTTCGCTTTTTTGGATAATGCTTTTCAGCTGAAATTGTCCATTAATAGGCTTCTTCATTACATTTTATTACCATACTCCTATCAGTGAAACAGATGCAACAAAATGGTTTCATGCAAGAAGAAAAATCTGATGTAGGCCTTGTTGACTGAGAACAAGCTAGTCCAAGTTAGTTT
This sequence comes from Malaclemys terrapin pileata, assembly GCF_027887155.1. Taxonomy (NCBI): domain Eukaryota; kingdom Metazoa; phylum Chordata; order Testudines; family Emydidae; genus Malaclemys; species Malaclemys terrapin. Next base: position 38,071,575 of record NC_071509.1, on the reverse strand, counting down.
GACTGTCTATAGTTTCTGTACTTTCTAGTCTGTGTCTAGCCTTACATGTTAGTGCTAAGTTACTAGTAATTGAAGTGCTATTACTTTTTGAATGCATTTTGCGAGAATAGTTTAGTAAATGATTTTGCAGATGACATTTATTGCAGAAAAGTTATCTGGCAATCAATTGCATGTCTTAAATCAACATGGTATTGGGTAAATAAAAACATGCTTCCCATTTCTGAGTTGATTTAGAAATTTAACTGTTGTAGTGTGAGATTCAGTGTTTATATGTGAGTATTTAGAAGTAATTTGATAAACCTGCTAATTTATTATTTGTACATTTTTCCATTAATATTTACAAGAGGCAGGTAATTCCATGTTTGCAGAACTGTAATATGGTATGAAACTTTTTGTTGGATAAGGAAGCATTGTCATTAAGAACTAGATGAGAAGAATAATTAAAAAGCCAATGTAAACTCTGCCTGTGGAAGCTTAGTGTGTAGATTCTACCACATTCAAGACATTTTCAAAATCACTGTAATGTCTGCTTCTTTTTATTCTGATGAAAATCCCTCACTCTTTTGCAGCTGTGTTAATTGCAAAATTTTCAGTCCTGTTTCAGAGGTTGAGACCCATTTGGAAATGCTGCTCAAAAAGAAGGATTTTTTTTTCTTCACAATTTTTTCTCAGTTTAATTCATTCACTTTTAGGAAAATGAGAGAGGGATTTATTTTTAGGCCCCCTCCTGTGGTCACATACTCAGCTGAAGTATTGTTGCCTTATGCCACATTGCTGATCAAATCTAGCCCTAAATATTTTGTATCTGGACCTTGGAGAACTCCAGTGCAATTCAGAAGTGCTGTTTAGCCATCGTAGGAGCGCCTATCCCACTTCTGCACTCCAAGCTGTTAGTATAGGGGGCATTATTGGATTAAATGGGGTATGGCCTAAATACCCCTATCCTGTGCCAGTCCCCATTTGGGCTTTCACCTGCACAGGTCAAAAATAGTGGTATTATTCTAGCTTACAAAGGAAGAGGGTGGAGTGTCAGGGTTTACATTTGTGTGTTTGGGGGAAGGTAGAGTTTTAGTGGCAATGTTTAGTCTCAAAATGGGAAAGCAGATAGATTCCCTGAGGCTCTCTGTTCCTTTTTACAGACTTAGCAGGTTGGTCTGGAAATACCTGCCTAGCCCCAATGGCAGGGATGTTGTTTAATGGGAGAGTGATCCTGATTTAAACCCGGATTTGAGAGAGTTTTAGTTTGGGTAGGTCTAGTTTCACTTTTGATTGTAAATATTTTGAAAACCTATAGTCTCAAGCAAGGCTATTGATTCTTGAGTATCTATGTCTGCATGTGTGTTTATTTTCTGGTAAGTGCAACAACATGGGGAGAAATTTTGAATTAGTTATGGCAATTTGTACTACAAATAACTGAAAGGTAGGTCACTAATCCAAATAAAGTCTTAAATTCTGTTATCAATTATACCTGTGTAAATTCAGAATAACTTCACTGAAGCAAGATATACACTAGAGGAAGCAGAATTTGGGCACAGAAATTGTTATTTTGACACTCAAGGATAGCTAAATTAATTTTGCAATCTATGAATTAAAAAAATGTTGTTTTCCATCTAAGTTGATTGACATGGTTTCAAAGAAAGTTCTTAATTTTGTGAAGTAAAGTAACAAGTATCTCACGTCTTGTGATGCCCTTTGTAGTCTGAGAATCTTTGATATAAAATATATTTTAGATATGGTTATGGAAATCCATAGGGAGATAACTACAAAAAGCTATTGGAGCTCCCAAAAAACCTCCCTATGGATTTCCATAATCGTATCTAAATTTTCTTCTATAGCAGGGGTCGGCAACGTTTGGCACACGGCTCGCCAGGGTAAGCACCCTGGTGGGCCAGGCCAGTTTATTTACCTGCTGACGTGGCAGGTTCGGCCAATCGCGGCCCCCACTGGCCGCGGTTCGCCGTCCCGGGCCAACGGGGGCGGCGAGAAGCAGCGCGGGTGAGGGATGTGCTGGCCACGGCTTCCCGCTGCCCCCATTGGCCTGGGATGGTGAACTGCGGCCAGTGGGGGCCACGATCGGCCGAACCTGCCGCGTCAGCAGATAAATAAACTGGCCCGGCCTGCCAGGGTGCTTACCCTGGCAAGCTGCATGCCAAACGTTGCCGACCCCTGTTCTATGCCAAAGACTACAAAGGACATCACAAGACATGAGATACTTGTTACTTTACTCCACAAAATTAAGAACTTTCTTTGAAACCATGTCAGTCAACTTAGAAAGGAAACATTTTTTTTTATTAATAGATTTTAAGGCCAGGAGGGACCATTATGGTTATCTCGTCTGACTTCCTGCATAACATAGGCAAAATAATCTCACCCAATAATTTCTGCATCAAGCCCATAACTTCTGTTTGAGCTAGAGCATATCTTTTAGAAAGACATCCTTTCATGACTTAAAGACTTCACTGCTGGAGAATCCATGGCTTCCCTAAGTAACTTAGCAGTTAATTACCCTCACTGTGAACATATGAGTTATTAAAAATGTTTTATTAAGGGCCAGATTGTGGCCTGACTTCTATGGCCACACAAGGGAGTAAGGGGCCTAAGGCATTCCCTTATGCCATGAGCTGGCAACCTGAATCAGCTAGCAGCGCCGTGAGAAGAGCAGACTTGGCTACAGCCTCCATCCCCTCACAAGTAGCTGTGGGGGGGAGCAGGAAAGGGTGAGGAATGGGCGCAGCTTTGGCACAGCCCCTTCCATGTGTTGACTAGCGTAGCTAAGCTGCTTTGCCAAGGGAAATACCCTGTGCAGGGTATATACTTGGCACAGCCTACTTCCCGCTCAGATCAGGGGAAACCCCAGAAGGTAGATGGTGCCCTTAAGCATGACCATATGCTTTCCAGTCTGTTCCAGGGGAAACACAAGAACATGAGGCCCCTTGCTTGAGGCTCATGGGAAAGCCATGAGTGAGCCCTATATAAATATCTGTGATACAGACAATTTCCCCAAGAATCAAGTTGCTGTGAATGATTGTGAGGATGCAATGTGCTGTAAATGCTCATCGGAGAGCTGTAAAGGGATACACATACCCAGGGAAATTACAAATGAGCAGTTTAATGGGAAAAATTTGAAAGTGATAACACCTGCACACTTTCAGTAGTCTGCAGGCTAAGTGATTTATTCTCCATTCAACGTGTACACATAATTCCCACTAATTTTAATGGAAATAATGCACATACATTTAGAGGAAAAATACCCTTAAGCATTTCTGTCACTTTCCCAGCCTCAGTCTGCTCCTGCAGGACAGAGACATCACCAGGGGATTAATAAATCCTCTCTTACATGCATATCTCAGTTTATAATTGTGATCATTTACAATTAGACATCCTGGGCCTTTTTTTCACTGAGGCCTCAATCTGGCTTCTACCTCTATCCACATACACCTGCATGCACATTTTTTCAGCACTACCATCTGCACATAGGTATTAAAATCTATCACTTGTGTACATAGAGGTAGGCACAGTTAAAATGTATGTGCAATCATGATTGTTTCCTGCTCACATAGAGGCCAGGGTCTTCAAATCCAGTTCCCTAAATTTTAGGAATCAGGGTTAACTGTAGTGTTTTGTCCTTGTTTGGTAAGAATATGTTTTTCAGTAAAACTGGTTATAGAGTCCCATGTTGTATGTGAGATACTCTTGAGTGTGGTATAGTTGTTGTATTTCCTTTCACAGCCACTGAGCTACCCTTGTAATAGTTAAATGCCAAAAACCATTTTGAGAATGTTAAGGTTGCACATGTAAGCATTTAAAGTCAATAAATGCACATACATGTCATACAACCTTAACTGAAGCAATTGCTTCTGTTATAATATTTAGCTCTTATACAGTTTTACATATGTTCACTGTGCTTTACAAACATTAATTTAACTAAATCAGAGAGTTTGAAGATTAACTAAGTCCTATCCCCATTTATGAATTCTGAAATTGAAACACAGAATTGAAGTGACTTATTCAAGGCCTACTAAATAGTCTGACATTAATGGAGCTGTCAAGGCTGGATCCCCACTTTGAACTTTAGGGTACAAATGTAGGGGCCTGCATGAAAACTTCTAAGCTTAATTACCAGCTTAGCTCTGGTTCTGCTGCCACCATTTCAATGGATTCCATTCCTGGGAAACCTTGAAAAACCTTCACCAAATCCCTGGTGAATACAGATCCAAACCCCTTGGATCTTAAAACAAGAAGAAATTAACCATTCCCCTCCTTCCTCCCACCAACTCCTGGTGAATACAGATCCAACCCCCTTGGATCTAAAACAAGGAGAAATTAACCATTCCCCTCCTTCCTTCCACCAACTCCTGGTGAATCAAGATCCAAACCCCTTGGATCTTGAACAAGGAATAATCAATCAGGTTCTTAAAAAGAAGGTTTTTAATTAAAGAAAAAGGTAAAAATTATTTCTGTAAAATCAGTATGGAAATTAACCTTACAGGGTAATCAAACTTAAAGAGCTCAGAGGACTCCCCTCTAGTCTTAGGTTCAAAGTACAGCAAACAAAGATAAACACTCTGGTAAAAGGTACATTTACAAGTTGAGAAAAACAAAGGAAAACTAACACGCCTTGCCTGGCTATTTTCTTACAAGTTTGAAATAGGAGAGACTTGTTTAGAAAGATGTGGAGAACCTGGATTGATGTCTGGTCCCTCTCAGTCCCGAGAACGAACACACTCCCAAACAAAGAACACAAACAAAAGCCTTCCCCCCCCCCCCCCCCAAGATTTGAAAGTATCTTGTCCCCTTATTGGTCCTTTAGATCAAATGCCAGCCAGGTTACCTGAGCTTCTTAACCCTTTACAGGGAAAAGGATTTTGGAGTCTCTGGCCAGGAGGGATTTTATAGTACTGTACACAGGACAGCTATTACCCTTCCCTTTATAGTTATGATTCCCAACTGTGTGCTTTTTCATTTAGATGACATTGCCTCAATGAGAATCTGTGCTTTGGGATATCATGACAATGAAATATATTATATGAAACAAAACGTTATTGTATTCTCTGATAGTCTATTTGCTATATTATCTGCAGTAAAGATATGTTAACTAAGATGTACTGCAATGTACATGTTGTAAATAAAGTAAAATATATCTAACTGTATTGACTAGTATAAAATGTTTTGTTTTCAAAGGAGTTCAGGCACAGTTTGATGGTGATTTTACCTCCTGTAAAGTCTGATACAAAGCCCATTCATGTCAAAGAAAATATTCTCTTACGCCTTAGTGGGCCTTCAATCAAGCCCATAGTGAAGAACTATGCCAGATTTTGAAACTTCCCTGGACTCCAGAGACAAACAATCTCTAATTTGGAACTTTGCTACCTTTTCCTCAATCCCCTAGCTGTCAGTGATCTCAGGGAGTTGGCCAATAACAAGTATCGCTCCAAAATGAAGTCAGTAGTGCTTTAAGGTAATATAAATTAAAGATATAGAGTTCCAAAGATATTGCTGAAGAAAAGTTGTTTGAAAGTAACATCTACCCACAGCACACAAATAATAAAAATCTGTATTAATACTAAGACTAATGGAAAACTGCAGGCATGATAATCGTGAACGTTTCAAAACTGTTTAGGTCATATAATGATTTTCCAGTTTCTGGCAGACAATGTTTAAGAAGTTGTTATGCTGCCTCTGCCCTTTAGAAATCTCTGTGAAAACCAGACCACTGTGAATTGCATGTAGCAAGGAGAATTCCTGAAATGATTACACAAGGAAAACAGCTCTGGAAGCACATGGAGGAAAGCCTTTGCTACAAGCAAAGTGTGACTGAGCCAGGGAATACAGATATAAGTAGATAAGCGTTTTGCAGAGTTTGTTATATACTGGGAAACAGATAATTGTAAAAAATGATTGACACGCAGTTAGAAAAGTAATAATAGCAGTTATCTAAGTGTGACTAGCTTAGTGAAGGAGCTTTGCTCTGTATTATAGAAAGACACTACTTCCTCCATAATTAATGTTGAAGCTACCTTCCTATTAGAAGCTTGAGTTTGAACCCCATTCCTAATTTTGCTCAGACTAACCTATCAGCTTAAAACTTTGCAGGCACGATTTCTGCCAGGGTAGAATTTTATCTGGAACAAATCAGAAAAGGAATCTGAGGGATATGATGGTTAAAAATACAAGGTAATTTCAATTTCCTAATGCATTTTTGATTGTTCAAAATCTCTATGACTAATAACTCCAATTTTATTTTATTTTTTCATTTTGTTGGTCTTGACAACAGCTGGTGCCCTTTCATTGGTTTGGGAAATAATTAAAATATTTCCATATACAGCACAGACTCTGCAAATTTAAAATGGCTTTTGGCCCCAGTGCAAATGGATATGATTAGGGGAGTGGCAAGCAGAGAACTACTTTGTGTAAGAAGCTGAAGGGTGAACACAACAACCTGAGAAGATGTAGTTTAGGACAACAAGGAACAAAGGGACAGGGGTAGGAAAACAGTTCCAGGTGTTTGGCTAATAATTCCTACAGGCAGGTGACGGTTTTGATAGAGTCAATAATCTGTGGAATAATTGCCAGATTTCAAAATGGTGGGAAAGGAGAAATTGGACATATCTGAGCCAGCCATGAAATACACTGATGAATCCTTAGATGAGATGTCTTCTGTCTGCATGTTCTATTTGGAGGTTTTTGCAGAGGTTACCCGGTAAAGACAAGTTCTGGAAACTCAGATATGGGAATAAGCATTCAAGTAATTTACCTACGCTTGTTATATCTGACCAACTCTGGAAAATGGAGTGTAACTGAAACCACAGTCTGAGGTAATGAAAATGCAAATCACTTTTTTTTTTTTTAACAACTTCTGATGAGCCCTGCATTCCCTTAGTGAAAATGTGGCAGATACGACAAGGAAGAACTGGATAAGATGGAGTTAATGGTTCTGACTACTTCTTGTGCTTGCACTGTAGGTAAAAACTCTTTTGTTGGTTCTTTCAGGAAATTTCTGTGATGAGAATATACTGTATAATTACTGATGTTGATTACATATTCACATGTCTTTGAATACATAAAGGGGGAAAAAAGGAAAAAGGTTGAAAGAAAGCCATTCTGAAATAAAAGTGATCAGACAGGATCACCTGGTAGGTAGCTCTCAGTAATCCCCTTCATATAAAACAGATGGAATATTTGTCTCTATTTGATGTAAGAAAAACATCTGTTCTATTCATTCTGCTTTTTGTTTGTTTGTTTGTTTATAACATATCAGTCTATTCTGCGGTTGCTGTGAGAAAGAGGGTGCCGAACTCCACACAAACAGAATAGGAGCCAGATCTTCTATTGGTGTAAATTGGAGTGCTTCATTGACTACAGTAGAGCTAGGCAAGTTTATGCTATCTGAAAATCTGCCTCTGTAATTCTGATCTAATTCACTTTGTGTAGCCATACATGTGTGAATTCAAAGTGGATGTAAAATGCTACCATTCTGACTTGGTGGTATTTTACATATACTTGGCACAAGTGCAAAAGTATGAAGTGGTGGGGAATAAAACCTTCTATTTGCAGATAATTTCTATTGGCTTCAACATTTGTTTGCAAAAGAGCAAAGAAATGACCCAATACCAACTGAATAAAGTAGCCAGGACAAAAGTGAATCACTGACTGCAATTCATAAATCTTTGTGATACCTGCTACTCAGCAGCTAGTAGTGTGTCTTCTCAGCATTGTGGTGTAGTAACTCTGTCTTTCTTATGTTCCAAGGAAATACTCACGGTGTAAGGGCTGAAACCTTTCTAACTTTCTTCTTGAAATGATGTGATTGTGATTATGTTGTCCTTCTATCTGCCTACTTGCATAAATTATCTAATAATCATACAGATTCACACTTAGGAACCTTCTTCCACATTCAGAGGAGTAGCCGTGTTAGTCTGGATCTGTAAAAAGCAACAGAGAGTCCTGTGGCACCTTTAAGACTAACAGATGTATTGGAGCATAAGCTTTCGTGGGTGAATACCCACTTCGTCAGACGCATGTGGGTATTCACCCACGAAAGCTTATACTCCAATACATTTGTTAGTCTTAAAAGTGTCACAGGACTCTCTGGTGCTTGCTCCACATTGTTCTGAGAATTCCACAATACTAACACATCTTAAATTTAATCATTAATTTTGATGTTAATAAATACATGTATGTGTAATACAGAACCACAGATTTGTCAGAGGGAACATAACATGATTAGCCAGATTTGGAATCTGAAATGAGTTACCTAAAATGTACTGTTGTTGATGTTAAGCACTTAAGAGGCCACTCTTGTTTAAGAATTGAACCCACTGCTGTATGTCAAGAACAAGAAAAAGAACTGCAGCTAGGGATTAGGATTGAGCACCACTTGAGGGATAAAGTCCACAGAGCTTTCAGTCACTGAGACACTGTATTCATCAGTGGAGCTCATTCTTACTATGGCCCAATGAGCATTTAGTATTTATTAAATAAGTGCAACAGCTCCAACAGGAGAAACTGACTGCACAGCCTTCTGAGGCCATTCACCAGGGATGTGAGAAACCAACGTTCAAGTCCCTGCTCCAAGCAAGCCAGACCAAGGCTTAAAACCCTTGATTTCCTAATAGACCAGGCCTAGTCTAACAGTCTCCATTTAATTCTGAGGTAAAATGAAACCTCAATTTTTTTTCATGAAGTAGAATTTTTGTTTTCCACTAAGTCATATTCACTACTGTAGTTATTTACATCTATGAAAAGCAGGTAGCATTTTTCACTGAATTTGCACAGCTATAAATGACTGCAAAAGGTGCAAGGCCGTGAAAAGTCAGACACAATGGTATTCAATAGAAATTAACCTGCAGGACATAAGAAATGTTAATGCATTAGAACTGTATGTTATAAATGGACAAAAAAAACAAGATTACATTATAACTTTTGTTCTTTCTCAACTATATTTTGGATAGATTGAACTAGACATCTCCATTAAAATAAGCAGCACGTTTGAATCCATTACTAGTAATTACACTGAGTTAAATGATTAATTACAATTGAAAAGTTGTACCATGACAACTGAATTAACATTATGACATAAAAATGGTGGCACTGGAGAATATGTTATACAAAGTTTTACTATTGTAGCCCAGTTAGTTAATTTAGGGTTTAATCCAAATTAAATGACAATAATTGGAATAAATGCACAATGCAGGGACTCTACAGAAAGCATCAAATATTAATCCTAAAAAAAGCACACAGAAGTTAGGCAAGAAAGGTAATTGTTGTTACAAAGAGAAGATGAAATCACTACTGCTGTAAATGCATAAAGACATTTTATGGAAAATTGGACATTAATCTGTATCTGAAAGTATAGAAGAACTAAATAACTGACAATAAAGAAATGAGAATCAACCTGTTACAAATTGTTGTGCAATTAGATCTGGAAATCATCTGTACTATCTTGCTCTCCAGGTGATCTTTCATGCCAATTTGCTAGAATCTTACATCTGTTTAAACAAAAAAAGCATGAAAAAAAGATTGTATTCCGTGACTGTCACAGTTGTGACTTAAACCCTTTCAAGAAATGGATTATAGAGATAAGGCCACAGGTCAGTACTGACACATTATCCACTTAACCCTAGCTGTGCCTAAGTATTGCAGCCTGGTTGATGCATAGCACTTACTAGCAGCTGTCTGCAACAGCTTGGTACATTGGTGTGAGTTAACTGTGGGTCAAATCCTGAAGTCCTTTTCAGTTCTTACTCAAGCAAAACTACCCATGGCTTCAGCTGGAGCTTTGCCTATGTAAGAATGGAAGGATTTGGCCCTATAAATACTCAAGGCTCTCAAAGCAGTTTCCAGATATTAAGGTTCAGAACATTCCTTATGAAGCCAGTTGGTATGATATTCTTTTTTACAGATGGGTAAATTGAGGCCCCATGAAGGGTTTGTGTGATGGGGTGTGTTCCCTGCTTGGGCAGTGAAAGGATTAAGTGAGGCCAGAATGCAATTAGTGCTCCCAATTGCACCTGGAGAGTGAGTGAGGCCCAATCTAGTATTAGGCCCAGCTGAGGAGGAACTGAGTGTCTAATACAGGAAGGGCTTCAGGGAAGTAGAAGATTGAGGGGGAGAGTAATACTTGAGATGAGAGCTCTGGTAAAGGATTGATAGAGACAGTTGGAAAGGACAGGACTAGGGTGAGCTTTGACTAGAGGCCCAGAAGCTAAGGAGGTAGTCTTGGCATCAGTCTTCTGGGTAAGAGAAAGATGTAGAAAGAGACAGACAAGGATCTAGACCTTAGAGATGAAAGCTTTGGAAAGTGTTGCTTTGAACAAAGAGCAGTGAAGTGAGCCTAGGAAAGACTAGGGGAAAAGACCCAGAGAATGGTTGAACTAGGAAGTTGTCCAGTGAGGCAGCAAGGAATGTGACCTTTGCTGCTGGTTATAGGGATTCCGTAGAAGACCACAGCGTAGGAGGATGGGGGTTCCCATGTTGGCAACTGAGGAAGTTGGTGTGAAAGTCCCTTGACTCAAGAAGTGTTAAGACTATTGAGACAGGATTGTGCTGAAAACCTGGCACAAGGTGGTTAGTTTGGTTGATGAGACTTTATTATCCTGAAAAGAGAGGTTGGGGTGGGGGACTGTAAGTGAACTGGCCAGAAAGCCATGTCACAATAAAAAACAAACAGACCACTGCAGGACTGGACCTGCTGTCAGAAGGGTGTGCCAGAGGAGGAGAGCCTGATATACCATTCCCAGCCAGGAAGGGGAGTGCCAGCTGGTAAGTTCCTCTTCTATAGTATGCTTATATTGTGAATTAATGAAAGAGCTGGACATATAATAATAGCCAGGTCTTACAGAGTGCTTTCCATCAGTAGATCTCAATGCACTTTACCAAGAAGGTAGGTCCATATCATTATCCCCATTTTACAGATAAGAAAACTCAGATATAGAAAGGAAGCAATTTGCTGAAGGTCACCTAGCAGGCCTGGAATCAGCACTGATGTTTCCTGATTCACAATCTAGTGCTCTATCCACCTGTGCAATACTTCCTTCCTAGGACTATTGGCTCTCATTTTTTTGTTGTAGCATTATTTGATATTTGATCCCTGTTACGGATAGAAAGCAAAATGCTTCCCTCATGCAACCTCACTTATTGCAATGTTAGACTTGTACCCATCTAACCCATTGCTCATAATGTTGATGTGAAAGTTTAGACATAATATGGAATTTATTTTCTCTTGTGGAATAAACTCCAGATCATAATGATGGGTTTTAAGGAAAAAATGGAAATACACAAACATACAAGCATCACTCCTGCTAGCACAGGGAAGTGTAAAATAAATCTTCTTTCTCTACCTTGGACTGTTACACCCAAGAGAGGATTAACTGAGTCATAGCAGGTGATATTAACCCTGCTTGGCCTCCCTCAACTTTTATCCATACTTGAGCTGGGGTGTGTGATTTCCAGCTGGAGGAGACCACCTGTGCGAGCTCTGATCAAGCTAATGTGCTAAAATTAGTGTAGCTTTTGCCTTGGGAGGGGCTACTTTCCCTCCCCCACCCCACCCGAGTACAAGTTTAGAATCTTGGACAGGTACGTACAGAGTGGGGTTAGCCCTGCTCGCACCAGAATGGTTACACTCTATTTTTAGCATGATAGCTCAATCAGAGCTAGCATAAGTAAGTCTCCTTGAGCTGAGAATCACAATCCCAGCTGGAAGTGTAGAGATACCCTTAGACGCTCCAACCTTTTTGCCCAGGAGTCCTAAGGGGGTATTCTATGGAGAAGATGTGCTGAGTCAGCCCCACACTAGGTATATCCCCTCTGAGCCAGCAGCCCAGCTCTGCTGGGAGGCTTCCAGCAGATATGGTGGCTGCTTTCAACTACTGCAGCCTCCACACTGGCAGATTGGCTGGGGTGCCCTTGATGTAGACTGATTTGAGAGGAAACTAGAGTGAAAATAGGCTGAATCTAGCCCACTGCCTCTATTTCACGTACCATGATAAAAATAAATGGATATGTGTGACAGATATGGTAGTTTCCTGCCATATCCTGGACAAACCTTACTGAATTAACTTTTAAGTATTTTAAAGTTTATTGTATTAAAAATGCAAATATTTATATATTGTGCAATTTAGGAGTGAAATGTGACTAATGTAAAACCTGAGGAGCTTCAATGGACACCTTTAAATAGTCTGCCAGACAAGAATTAACTTTTAGTTGAGTGGGTTTCCTAGGAAATATTTGGGATGAAGGAAATGAAAATTCCTATCTTTGAACCCAATCTTCGGAAGCTATGCGCTGAGGAGAAACCCATCATCTGCTGGTTACCTGGTCCCAGGATCAAAGGCCCAAACTGTATAAAGGATTGATTCACAGATTTATGGGTGTGCTTGTTCCGAGATAAGGCTGTTATGAATTTGTAACCACAAGAAAACTCCTATCAGAGCCCTTGTGGGAAGCTTATTAGCTTGTGTGTAGGTTTGTTCTTTTACTGATTTTTTTTTTCTTTTTCTGTAAGTATTTCACCTTATTTCACCAGAATGTGTTTTGCTTAGAAAGAGCTGTGGGGTAACTTATAACTTATGACTTATAAATGTGGGGCAATTATATGTGTACATAGCCTCTGGAGAGAAAATGATGTGCAGATGTTTAGTCTATCTAAGTTGCTGGAGTGTAGGCAAATAACTGGGCAGCCTGAAAAATCCCCAGTTGGGGGGAGAGACCTACAGGCCTCTGCCCAAAAGAGGTGATGGCTGGGAGCCTAGAGTGGGTGCCTTTGCTGGGCCATAAGAAGAATACAGGTGCCATTGCCCTGCACTATGACATTATGGCTCACCTTTTGGAACACAGGTCAGAAATAAGGCTCAGCCAAAAAGACCTAGTACTAGTACAAGTAATGGTAAGGATTTTTGTGAATATTCAAAATAACTTTCCTTAAGCAGAATTAAAAACAAACAAAAAAACTTTCACAGATGCTTATTGGAAAATTTTGGTTAGCAAAATTGTTTTGTCAATTTTTTTCATTTTTTTTGCTTCTCCCCCCCCTTTTTTTTGCTCTCCTTCTCCCCACTCTTTTCCCTCCTCCTATTTTTCCTTGTCTTCATTTATTGATTTCTCCATTTTGCCACTGAAAGGTGGGGAAGGAGAGTTCTCATAACTATAAAGGGAAGGGTAATAGCTGTCCTGTGTACAGTACTATAAAACCCCTCCTGGCCAGAGACTCCAAAATCCTTTTCCCTGTAAAGGGTTAAGAAGCTCAGGTAACCTGGCTGGCATTTGATCTAAAGGACCAATAAGGGGACAAGATACTTTCAAATCTTGGGGGGGGGGGGGGGAAGGCTTTTGTGTGTGTTCGTTCTCGGGACTGAGAGGGACCAGACATCAATCCAGGTTCTCCACATCTTTCTAAACAAGTCTCTCCTATTTCAAACTTGTAAGTAAATAGCCAGGCAAGGCGTGTTAGTTTTCCTTTGTTTTTCTCAACTTGTAAATATACCTTTTACTAGAGTGTTTATCTTTGTTTATCTTTGAACCTGAGACTAGAGGGGAGTCCTCTGAGCTCTTTAAGTTTGATTACCCTGTAAGGTTAATTTCCATACTGATTTTACAGAGATGATTTTTACCTTTTTCTTTAATTAAAAACCTTCTTTTTAAGAACCTGATTGATTTTTTCCTTGTTTTAAGATCCAAGGGTTTTGGATCTTGATTCACCAGGAGTTGGTGGGAGGAAGGAGGGGGGATGGTTAATTTCTCCCTGTTGTAGATCCCAGGGGGGTTGGAACTGATTCACCAGGAGTTGGTGGGAGGAAGGAGGGGGGATGGCTAATTTCTCCCTGTTGTAGATCCAAGGGGTTTGGATTTGTTTTCACCAGGGATTTGGTGAAGGTTTTTCAAGGTTTCCCAGGAAGGGAATCCCTTGAAATGGTGGCAGCCGAACCAGAGCTAAGCTGGTAGTTAAGCTTAGAAGTTTTCATGCAGGCCCCTACATTTGTACCCTAAAGTTCAAAGTGGGGATCCAGCCTTGACAAGAGTAAAGGAAATACCCTAAAAAATTAAAACCAAAAACTGATTCTTCTCCTCCCCCCCCCCCTGCCCATTTTTGAGGCTTTATCAAAAAATGGGAAACTTTGAAAAAAGCTTGGTTCCTCCCCCCTTCCCCGCCAAAAAAAAAAAAAAAAAGAAGCCATTTTTGGATTACTTATGTTTTTTTCATTCAAAACCCTTTGAAGCACCACTCCACTTAATACCTTCTCCACTAGGTCTGGAGGCCTGAATAAGCTGTAAAGTCAGTGGATCCACTCCCTGGGGAATACTCTGGCATAGGTTTGCTCTAACCCAGTGGTTCTTCCAGGCAGTATATCAACTCTTCTAGATCTTTGCATAGTTTTATAAACAGCACTAGTGAAGTCAGTACAAACTAAAATTTCATATGACTTGTTTATACTGCTCTATATACTGAAATGTAAGTACAATGTTTATATTCCAATTGATCTTTATAATTATATGGGAAAAATGAGAAAGTAAGAATTTTTTCAGTAATAGTGTGCTGTGACACTTTTTTGTGGTTTTTATGTCTGATTTTGTATGCAAGTAGTTTGTAAGGTGAAACTTGAGGGTATGCAAGACAAATCAGACTCCTGAAAGGGGTTCAGTAGTCTGGAGAGGTCGAGAGCCACTACTCTATCCCCTCTACACAGGGGCGGCTCCAGGCACCAGCGCAGCAAGCATGTACCTGGGGTGGCAAGCCTCGGGGGGCAGCCTGCCAGTTGCTGTGAGGGCAGCAGACAGGCAGTCTTTGGCGGCATGTCTGCGGGAGGTCTGCCGGTCCCGTGGCTTTGGTGGCAATTCAGCGGCGGGTACGTCGAAGGCGTGGGACCGGCAGATCACCCGCAGAAACCCTGCCGAATCTGCGTGACCAGCGGACCACCCGCAGGTGTGCCACTGAAGACCACCTGACTGCCGTGCTTGGGGCGGCAAAAAACATAGAGCCGTCCCTGCCTCTACATCCCTTAATCAGCCAGGGATATCTGGAATAGTGTGTGCTCCACCAATGCCTATACCAAAGAATTCCAAGGTGGTGAAATCTGCTGACTTTTCACACACTGCATTGGCAGAACACACTGGCCTGCCCATGGCAGGCAGTTGTCTTCAACTTGCCAAAGTGCTCAGATACTGTTTGTTAATGAATCCTTTGTATTCAGCCAACAAGGTGAAGCTTTAATGCACTAGTTCAATCATATCCAGGCACAGTGTACAACTTTCACTGTAGGACCTTTTACAACATGTGCAACCAGTGGGTGGAAGGAAGATGGAGTCTCAATTCCCCCTGGCATCCCAAATATTTTTAACTATCCTGAGGATGTCCCCCGTGATGCAGTTGCAGGTCTCATGCAGTCGCACCTCTGTTCCTGCCAGCTTTTTTATGTGGTTGAAATGCTGCTTTGTAATTCATTCAGTCTAAACGACGGAGCAATTAAATGTCCCTTTGTTTTGGGATAGCTGAAATAATAGAGGCCACAGCCCAAATCAGACAGGGGTAGGTTCCCAGGGAATGGATTGCCAATGCACATGTTGGAAATTGATTGGATTACAGGATTGTGTGTGAGCAAAAAACTAACAGGAAAGCTAGGGGAATACTGAAGAGATAGTGCTAATGTGGCCCTGCGATGAAGCCAAAAGACAGCTTGTTTTTGGGCAGAATGTTCACTGGGCCAGACATAGATTTCTTAACAAGAAAACTGCATCCATGTCACTGGTTTCAATTCTGTTGAAGCAGAACTCTGTGTGTGTATTTTGTAAATAAGTAGTATTGCCCCAAAGAAGTACTAGATTCTATCATCATCTCCCCCTCCCCCCCATCCTAAAGGAATCAATCTGGAGAAGCCCCAAATATTGGCTAACTGCTCAGGCTAAAAGGGGCAAAAGTAATCCAACAACATTAATAGCAGAATTCTGTTGTATAGCACAGTGGTTCCAACTAGGAATTTTGGGGCCCCTGGAGGACCACAAGCAGGTTTTGGGGGTGGGGGGATGCCAAGCACCCCTGTATTAGACTTGCTGGAGTACAGGGTAGAAGTCCAAAGCCCCAGCATGTGGGGCTGAAGCCCAGGGCCCTGAGCTCTGCCACCTAGGGCTGAAGGTGAAGCCTGAGCAACTTAATTTCATGGGGCCCCCTGTGGCATGCGGCCACATGAAATTGCCCTGCTTGCTACCCTCCAATGCCTGCCCAGGCTTTTATATGCAGAAAATTAGTTATCGTGGCACAGGTGGACCATGGAGTTTTTATAGCATGTTTGAAGGGCCTCCGAAAGAAAAAGGTTGCGAACCCCGGGTATAGCATTGTAAACAGTTTGCCGGCAAACTAACAAACTATTTTTCAGTTGTATGTAGTCATAAGGATAACCTAAAAACCTAAGCTATCCATCTGCTTTCATCTGATAGTGGTCTTTGCCTACAGGTTTATTTGATTTCTAAGTCTTGCTATTTTCTTTCATTATTGCTTTCACTCTTTTTTAGTGATTCTCCCTGCCTGATCTCCTCATTTGAAATCAGTTATTTTTTTGGCAATACCATAAACACCTCTCCCCACCCCCCAAAAAATGGAGAGATCTAGAAGAGTGGAAATTTGGGAGAAATCAGGTAATAAAGCCAGGTTGGGAGGACATCTTGCATTCCACAGCTTTACAATATTTTTCTTTAAACTGTTCAGTCATGGCTCAAGTAGGATTTGACTTTGTTGCCATGTGTTAGCTCACCTTGGGTGGTGTTTGTGTTTTCTGAGTTCTCTGAAAAACATTTTTATACTAAAAATGCTGAAATCCTGGGCAATACCAGGAAAATGAACCATCTTACATTTAGACAAAATACTGCTCTAGCTGTTTAAATTAATTCCCTATGATATGGAATGATGTAAGCAGTACGCTAGTCTTCAGTAAGACATAAGTTTAAGACTAAAAGTGGAGAAAATAAAATCCTTGAAAAATCAGCATAAAATTGTTAAATAATCTCTTAAGTGAATTATGCAAGCATTAATTAGCTTATTAAGTCACTGATAGTGATAATTGTCTGAAGTACCAGAAGAATATCAGACCTACCTTCATCTGATCATAGTGCTGTTTTTTGTCTATATCATAATCATGTAAACTATGAATTTTGTTAACTAGTGAAGTGAACTCAGCAGCCATTTAGAAGTTACAGCATAATTGAGGGGTTGTTTGTGATTCTGACCTCCCCATGTAGAAGGATCAGTTAAGTGTGGATACAGTTGATGTAATTTAGACTTCCAAAATTACCTGACTTTCCTCAGCACTATGGCAGGAACAATATAAATGCCTACCATATAACAGTTAAATGTGTAAGTGTCATCAATTGCACTCACAAAAAATGGTGACCCCCAAAATTGCACCTCATTATTTTTGCCCTCAACATGCAGAAGTCCAGACTTCAAGGATGACTGAAAAATCAGGCCCAGGAAGTGAAAAACATTATTTTCATTTGAAACCAAAGAGAGGCTCCCACTGACTCTTATAAATGGAGAATCAGACAAGAGAGTATCGTGTGAAGGCAAGATTCACAAAGGTACATAGGTGCCTAATTATCTGTTCCTAAAGTCCCTTAGGCAGCTCAGTTTCCATCCAAGGCCATGTGCAAAGCCACTGATGTTCTGATGTTGCCCCATAGCTAATGAACTGCTTGGTGTGCTAGGTTATGCTTAAACTTCAGTGCAGGCGTGGTCCTATTGCGGGGGAGGGGTGTTGAGAGGGCTGAAGCTGCTCCAAAGTTTTCCATAGCCACCCCTCCCAGACCAAAGGCATAGTTTGGCACCCTTACTTCTGTGCTGCTGCTGGCCATGTCACTGTCCTCCGATCCGGGTGCCTAGCCAGCAGCCACAGCTCTCTGGCCGCCCAGCTCTGAAGTCAGAGTGGAGAGACAGCTACTGGTTGGGCAACCAACTCTGAAGGTAGCACCACTGCCAGCAGCATGAAGAAGTAAGGGTGGCATGGTATGGTATTGCCACCCTTACTTCTCTGCTGCTGGTGGTGGTGGTGCTGCCTTTAAAGATGGGTGGCGCAAGCAGCAGCTGCTGGCGAGGTGCCCAGCTCTGAAGGCAGCACCACTGCCAGCAGCAGTCTTGAACTACAGAAGCAAGGGTAGTGTGTGCCCACATGATGTATAGTGCTGGCGCCACCTCTGCCCCAGTGGGCTTCTCAAATGAGGTGCTCCTCTAACTTTCTTGTCTGCAAGGCCCAATCCAGTAGGTGTTCTCTGAGAACATCTGTCCTGCACAACAGAGCAGCAGGAAATTTTTGAGCATGGCTGGCTGGCCTGTGTGTGTATATTAAATAGCCTGATGGTTAGGGTGTTTGCCTGTAACATGGAAGACCTCAGTACAAATCCCTGCTTTGGAAGGATTCCCAGTCTCCAACATACTAGATGAGTGCACTAATCACCCGGGTATGCTGGGGTGGGTGCTTCTCCTGTTGGGCACTGTTCCACTGTATAAATCATTAAATATTTACAAGAGCAGAGATTTGAACCTGACTGACCCACATCAGTGCCTTAACCACTGGACTACAGATACATATTTTTCTCTCTGGTCCAATTAATATTTAATATATTTTATTAATATGTAATATTTAATACAGTGCACAGGGAGCTTGGGTGTCCAACTCAGGGCTGTGAGTTCCACAATGTGACAGGACACCTGGGACTTTAGACATTCCAACAGCTCCTTTTGTAACTCCTTTTGGGTAATGTATAGAACAGCATATCATCTGTAAAATAGCCAATGGTAAGTCTGTCACACCTCAATGGCCTCCTCCCTCAGGAAGTCCCCAGAGAAGGCAGATCAGCATTGTATATGGCTAACGCTGTTGCAAGCATCGCTATGCATTTTGGGGAGGGTCAAAGGTGTGTGCGTGGAGAACAGAAGATTCCTTTATGGGAGTACAAGAGGCCAAGAGAGGGGGAGAGAGAAAGAAGAGCAGAGAACTAGTTAACTCTATGCTCCTGCTAGGCCCGAAGATAAAATGCTCAAAGCCACAGCACACATCTGACTCTCGGCTGCTGGCCAAGAATGAGCGGGGCCCGGAATGGAACAGACACAGACCTGCAGAGCCAGCCCAAAACAAGCAAGGCAAACAAAGGCCAGCACAGAGGAAAACAAAGAGAACAACAGAGTCTAGCCGGTGTGTTTTGGGGAAAGTCGAGGAGACCACAGAGCCAATTTGAACTGGCACAAAAAGCACTAGGAACAGAGGTCATGGAATGGAACACCCCCAAAGGAGCCCAGGATTTAAAACCCTCCTGAGAGCTGAAGCAATTCAGAGAGCACAGGAGATTTTTCAGATGCCCTGGGCCCAGGACAGCACTCCTGTCCATCCTCCCTCTTCTCCTCCCCCCCGCCATTCTTATTACGTCACACCCAAGCCTGGCCAGCTTTGGGGCAGGGCGTGTGTGAGTATGAAAGTGGGTTATGGCTTGGGGCTCTAATGCTTTCTTTCTTCCCCTAAGTGACATGGGAGCGTTCCCAGCACTCTCTGCTGTTTTATTATTTTATTAATAAAGCTTTAAAATCTAGACACTTGATGCATTTCGTCATCTCCTTCCCCAAATGATCCTGTGATCAACTGATGCTCCAGGCAGATTGGTAAAGAAAATCTGTGACAAGTCTTTATCCTTTGCTCTGTCATTTTTCATTCCTATTTGGCCACCTCAAGCTAAACTTAGATTTGGTAAGCTGAGAGAGACCTTGCCTGGTCAGTTTATGGATGGGAGACCTTTTTATTAATTTATTTTTATGTAACTGTCATATGCTATTTTACTATCTTCGGAGTCAGTACTGAACCGATCTCATTATGGTGCCATGGGGCATTGTGTTCCTGATGGTATTGACTTGTGAATGCAGCCATAATCTTCTGAAGATGGTTATGGTTTCTATAGTTATAGCAGTGCCTAGAGACTGTGAGCAGAGCTCAATTATCCTAGGCACGGTACAAACACATAGCAAAAAGAGGAGCTAACCCCTACTGATTCAAGTCAAAATCCTAAATCTAGTCTAGACTTGAAAACCACCTTTTCAACTTAACTTTGCAGTAAATGAAACATTTCCTCCTTCTCTTAAATGCATGTAAGGATAGGTAGCTGCTTTATATCAAGGAACACTAATCCAGCAAGAGAAGATAATGGGATTAGGATAACAGCGTATAATTAATAAATTAGAATTTTGAAATATTACTTTTAAAAGCATGAACTCTTTGAATGCAGGGTAACTTAGAATTTGTAACCAGGGACTGCATGGTTTTGAATCGAGGTTAATTGTGAATAGTTTGCAGCGTTCTTACTGATTCGTGATTAGATTTTCCCTAGTTATGGATTATAACTGGGGATTTCTTGCAACTAGTTAAAGTTGCCTTATGGAGAACAAGTTGGAAGTATGGTATAAGGATAATCAACATCTTTCCATAGTCTGTCCCCTGTTAGACCCATGCACACTATTGACCATAGCTGGGTTGCACAGTATAACAAAAGGCAGAATTTGATCTCCTTTTACGGAAGAAAAGGACACTGGCCAAATTCAGCCTGGGATTAATTGATTGTAAATTAGTGCTGGCATGTTAGAGGATAAATAGCCTATTGGTTAGGGCATTAGCTTGGGAAACTGTGGCAGAGCATGGAATTGAATCAGACTTCCTGTGTGACCTTGGGTAAATCACTTGGTGTCTCTGCCTCCATTTCCCATCTGTAAATTGGGGATGATAACTCTCTCCCACATAGGGGTATTGTGAGGATGAATACATTGATGATGAGGTGCTCACTACTATGGTAACATACATAATCTAGACAGGTGGCCAGAGTTCCAACTTCTTGAGCCTAATCTTAGGATATCAGAGTTTTAACCTCTACTTTCTGCACCTACGGGACTAGCTTCTGTGCAGCTGGTACATCCCCAGCAAGCTGTTCTAAACTATGTTGGGTTCAGAACTAATGTAAAACTGGCCTCAGGAACAGGGATCTGTAAATGACTTAGTGCTCAGTGCAGTTGAGAGCTGCTTATTGGAGTCTGCGTGAGGTCAAGGCCATTATCTTTCAATCTGCTAGAAGCTATTAATGAGTATCTGAGAGCTGTTTTACAATATTTTTAGCTTGGGTATTTGTGTTGTCTTATTTAGAGAGTACAGAATTACAGGTCTTATTATGAAACAATGGGCGAAATAAACACCCACTGGCCATTTAGATCATTCCGGAGCCTTAGCTACATGCACAGGCAGTGATGCTGCAGTGTGAGGTAGAGAAGCAATTTAGCGAGTATCTTCTAAATAGAAAGATGCTCCAGCATACTATCCAAAAGAGATTTAGGGGTCATTGTGGCTAAATCCATGTACCTCTAACTCAATGTGTAGCTGCAAACATAACAAATAAACATAATATAAATCAGAAACATAATTTATATTACCCTCTGGTTAGATATAACTAGAATACACTGGAGAGTGCTGAACAACATCCAGTATTTTGCACTGTTGTAAATGAGTCTAAGGCATGATACAGTGGATAATCAAGCCCTATATCTTAAAGACCTAATTAACCTAGAGTGTATGCAGCATTGAGCAGCAAGAACCAATTATTTTACTTGGAAGCTCAGTTTGAGGGGAAAGAAGGCATATTTAGTTAATAAGGGACATTAACTTTTTAGTGACCTCATGGAAATTCCTAAATTCAGGAAGCTGAAATTGATCCAGATACATTTCTTATGCTGGTACTGAAGACGTCAGCAGAATATGATCTAAAAGTTGGGATGCTGGGAACTAAAGCTGAAATTCAAGCACATGTATTTCATTCACAGCATGAGCTAAATTGTCAATAAAGGAACCAAAGTAGGAAGCATCACTGTGCTCAGGAAAATACATCAATACTTGTAGTAAAGAAACCAGATATGTTGCAAGGGCTGAGAGTTTTTCTTTGCCCAAACTATCTGGTAAATGGTGATATATGGGACCAAAAAAGATCAGTAGCTCATTTACAACCAGTGAATTCCAAAATAGTGGGGGAAACTCTCTGGACCACACAATCAGCTTTGTGATGCTTTGATAATGCCAAGTGGATATGTGTGGGAGCCTCCAATCGGGGATGAACCAACATACCCAGAGCCAGCCCAGTTATCTTTAGCTTGTGGATTGTCCTTTGACAGGAGCTTGGCCCACAGGCTGTGCTAAGCTATGCAGGGGACAGGCCCTCCCTCTTCTGGCCACACCAGAACTGCTATACTTATTGTTGCAAAACGGTTTCCATTATAACTCTCCATTTTCAGTTGCTCAGTTTTCTGAAAGCCTTGGCTTTGGGGTCTATATTTCCCATGCTTTGTTTTTGCCCCAACGTCAAATTAAAGCTTTAACAAAACCTCTCACCACTTGAACAGGGAAAAACATACTATCCCAGATCTTAAACTGCACTGCCATTTTCCCCAAGAGGCTAATGGAAAAGCTGGCTAAGGGTAAGCTTTCCAAAAGCATTAAGTGATTAAGTCCCACTAACTTTTGGTCTAAGTCATTTAGGTGCTTATGGAAATTCTAACTTAATCATTTTGGGAAGGATTTTCAAAAGCACACAACGTCACCCAAACTCTGCTGCAAGTGAAGGGAATGGAATGTTTATCATTGGATCAGAACTGTCCTGTTGAGGTCTTCTGAAAATCTCCTCCTTAAGTTTAAATGGTCTTGCATGCACCTCTTCAAATTTAATACATTCTTTGCTAAATGTAAGGAAATGTGGTTGCAAAATGAGTCATGAACATCTGTAAAGCTCTCAGAACAAGTGCAAAAGAAAACTGTTAAGGTGGAAGTGTTTGTGTGAACTGAGTGCACCACATGGGCATGCAGAGCTAAATTGCCTATGCAGTGAAATGTCTAATTGGATGGATTGCTCAGAAAAGGAGAAAAGACCAGGCTGACTTTATACAGGTATCAAGGAAACAAGGTGCTGGTTCCTGCTGTTACTGAGACTGGAAATATACTAAAGTAACCAAAGTATTGACACAATGGGACCTTCAGTACCAATGACTCCTCCTGCCTTC
The DNA here is from genome assembly GCF_027887155.1 of Malaclemys terrapin pileata. Taxonomy (NCBI): domain Eukaryota; kingdom Metazoa; phylum Chordata; order Testudines; family Emydidae; genus Malaclemys; species Malaclemys terrapin. The sequence continues at coordinate 38,048,519 of NC_071509.1, read as the reverse complement.
CGCATTAAAGTCCTGATACCTTAGGAGACTGTGCAGCGGGTTGGGAGCCATGAGATGCTTAATGGGCTGCTCTGTTTTAAACTAGCTTCTTGGGTCCCCAAGAGGGTATTCCAGCAGCATAGCTGGATTTTCAGGATGCTCTTGCCATACCCTCTGTAGCCAGCCAAATTCCCAAACACAAGAAACAAGGACTAATGAGTGACTTATGAACTGCTGTATATACACGCACATCCATACACACACACACCTACACCACACAGGGCTAATCCTCAGGGGCCTGGTTAGTAGCTTCAGAAGTCCAATCCCAGAGTCTGAAAAGGAATCTAGACTTGCAATCAAGAATTATGAGACTTGAACAGAAGTTGAAGAATTCAGTAAGCAGAGAGCTTTTACTGTTCATGGAATAAAATCTGTGCCTCTTAATAGAATTAGGCTGACTGTCCTAATGTTCCTTCACAATATCTGGTGACTTCCATGCAAACAGAATGAAGGCTGGATTCATTTAAAGCCTACAGTATTTGGCTGGAACAAATGCACAGAACCTTTCAAAAATATGCCAAAGCAATTTTTTTAGTCCGTTACCCATGGGACGCCTGAAGTTGTGCAACTCGGAGTCTCACTTCAATATAACGTCACAGAAAAGTAGTACCCTTCATTAAAGGAAATAATTGAGATGGGGATAGGCAGAAGGAGTTAAGAATTGGTTCATTTACCTGTAATATAAAACTATAATATGGGGGTGAGGGCAGGCAGAAAGAGAAAAAAAAAAAAAAAAAACTCTCACTGAACAATCTCTTCTTCACCCTGTTGTGAAAATTAGGAAAAAATTGTAGGTCCAACTGTGAGCTCAACTGTAAAAAGTATATGTAAAAAATCTAGATGTCACAATAACCTAGAAAAACATATGTTAATGAGAAAAGGTATGAAAAGGAGACAGACTAAATTAGTCTAAACCAGTGGTTCTCAACTTGTGGCCCAATCAGGGCCAGAGAGGTAGGGGTGTGTGTATGTATATATGTGTGTGTGTGTATACATACATGTATTGTGTGGATACGGCCTACCTAACACATAGAGAGCTGCATATGCGGCCCACAATGGTAAATAGGTTGAGAACCAATAGTCTAAACAAAAAAGGCCTATTAATATATTTAAAGATTGTGTTTAAGATCATGCTTCGTAAACAAGAAAATGTGGGTTAGGAAATCAGTGAACCAAAATTGATGTGTTGGAAACTAGGCCTGCTTGATGAACAAAATAATGAGGGGATAGGCTATTCCACCCATCACTCCTTTTGGGGTCTTTAAAGAAAGACTTTGAGGGGGAAAAGAGAAGAACTGACAAGATATTGGAGTGAGCTACATCATCATGGCTCCATCCCCATTGTTTCCTGAGATTCTGGCTCTTGGTCATCCTGATCTTGAGATGTCCTAACCTTACCTGACCAGACCAGAGAAAAGGATCCAGATGGCATCCCCACCACTACCAGCTTCAGCCGAATCTCAAATACCAACAAGGTGAAATGGGATTGGACTTTAATGATAGGAACAATAGTTCAAGCTCATCTCAGCTAATTTTTTTACTGAAAAAGACAGTTACTCTATTTTTATATGATCTAAGATTGTCAAACAAGGGTTTTTTTCCTTCTAAAACTCTATTCAGCTAAAGGGAAAGTGGACAAGAAATCAATGCCTTACAAAATACTTTACATTTCAAATGCTTTAACTGCTTTTTTTTCTTTTCTGTTGTCAGGGTACCCCCCTCCCACTCTGAACTCTGGGATACAGATGTGAGGACCTGATGAAAGACCCCTAATCTTGTATACTACCACCTTAGGTTGAAACTCCAAGGCACAAACTCCTTTCCTTGTCCTTGGACAGTATATTGCTGCCACCACCAAGTGATTTACACACAAATTCAGGGAAGGTTCACATGGAATGCCTATCCCCCACAAGCCCCTTCACCCCCTTTCCTGGGGAGGAATGAGACTAAAATACTAACCAGTTGCCTTAGAAATGTGAGCACAGACCAGACCCTTTGTCTTCAGGACACTGAAATCAATCAGGTTCTTAAAAAGAATTTTATTTTACTTTTTGCAGGTGTGATTATTTATCAAAGAAAAAAAAATCAGGATGGAAGGTAACTTTTATAGGGTAATACGATTTTAAACACAGAGGATTTCCCTCTGAGTTCAGCTTCACAATTACAAAACAGGAATGAAACTACCTTTTTAATATAAGAAAATTCACAAGCCAAAACAAAAGATAACCTAACACATTTCCTTGCCCTACTCACAGTTTTTGTGGTTTTAGATGGATTATTCCAGGTATCTGTTTCAGGAGATATTGTACCTTGATTGGTTTCTCCCTCTTTCCAGGGAGGGAACAGCCCCCAGAACAACAAAACAAATACTTTTAAATCTTGGGGGGGGGGGGGGGAGGAGATCTTCTTTCCTCATTGGTCCTTCTGGTTAGGTGCCAACTAGGTTATTTGAACTGGTTAATTCTTTACAGCTAAGGCAATCCAGTACAGCTGCCAAGCATACATAAAGGTTGGTTCCCTTCCCCCTATATTCATGACATTTGTATTTTTAATAAAAGAGTTGAAAGGATTTTAGTAGTGTTTGCCACGGGTTCTAAGCAGGCTGAGATCTCTGTATACCAAATCCTGGACCTTGTTTAATGCTAGGCAGTGACAGGGTTATAGTAACTCCTTTAACCCATACATTCCATCTAAATTAACATGACAACCCTGAGGCCTATGAAAGTTGAAATATATGAGTGATCAGTAACAGAGGTAGATGCAGAAATGGCAAAGAGAAATGAGAAATAATTAACCCTAAAGCTGAGCTGCAATAGCTAAGAGTGCCTAAATTATTTTTGTTAGTCTTCTCTATCTCTGCTAAATTGCTCCCAAAACCACAGTGTGGTGTTTTGCAGTGTAGATATACCATTATAGTGCAATATTTACTCTACAGATAGTGGCTGGTGGTGATATTAGACAAAATATGATTTTTTTTCTGCAAAGAAGCCAAAATATTTCACTCAAAGTTCTGTATTAATATGTCTAGTAAGGAATCTTTGTCAAAAAATATTACCAGATTTTTTTTGTCTGTATTGTTACAGACATACTTGCTACTGATATTTTGAAATAAATTACCAAAGTAATTGAAACTGGAATGATTTATAGTGTGTTGTTTTTGACAAATAAAATGTGCAGAATTTTAAAATATGGTGTGCTAAATTTTTAATTATTTGGTGCAGAATTCCCCAAGGAGTGTGTACAAATGCATACTGAAAAGACAGCCCATGTTGAAGCTTACATTCTAAGTCTGACAAAATAAAACGGATGGATGCTACAGATAAGGTGAGCCTAAGGTAACAATGAGATGATTATAAACAGTGAGATAAGCAATGGCTACTGGCATCCCCACAGCAAAGAATAATTGTAAGGAAGGACTTGACTCTATGGTAATACTATATAATTTGTGTTACAAACAAACAGATAATCGAACTGGGCAGACAACGCCACTTCTGTTTCACAGAGGATTTCAATATTTCTAATTCTGGTTTTGTTCCAAATTGGGATGAAACAAAAAAAATCCACCACTCAATGTGTGAATCAGCCCCGGGGCAGTTAATCTGGTGGGATACCTCTGTGCTGCACACTCTGGGGTCCCTGACTCTGAGGAAGTCTGGCAGGCAGGCTGCCATGGAGTTGAGCAGGTAACTGGCAGGAAACCAGGTAGGTATCAATTAAAGCACAACTTGGTTTTTATTGGAACTTTGAATCTACCCATCTCAGCAAATACTTCGTCACTAGAAATTGCTATTTCATCAAATCCAAGTGTCACTGGAATTTCTTCAAGCTCTCATAATTTACAATGGCTTTGGAAATTTTTTTAGGGGATCTCTTTCCACTCACATCAGTCAGCATGGGAGAGAATGCAAATGTGAGCATTAGAAAAGTTGAACAATGGGCAGTCAGGATTGGCCTCACTGGCAGAGTAGAGCTACATGGATCAGCACCATGATCTGCAGCATGGGTATCCTAAGCAACATAGTTGTTCTACATCCTTATGGGTTTTTTTTTTATATATATATAAAAAATTTAAAACAAACTATCCATTCCTGGTTGCAAAAACATCTCCTGAAGACCTACTAGTCTACCAACTAGTGCAGGAGGAAAAGGTAGGGAAGCAGATAATCAATATTGTTAACTGTGGTTTTTTCTACAGCAACAATAGTATGGAAACATCAGGAGGATAGATTAATTTCAAAGGCATTCTTACATCAATGAAAGCCTAAGCAAGTGAAATCCTTCTTTACTCAAAAGCAAACTGAATGGAATCTAGCTCAGATTTCAAGTAAAAATCGCTCCAGAGAAATCTCTTGCCTATAGTGTGTGCTGCTAAGAGCACTAAATCTAATTTTTTAAGCAAGAGCTGGCTTTAATCCTAGCAAAACAACTAGAAACATTAAGATTCATACAGATAAATATACATTTAGGTGAGAAAGTAAGATCCTGTTTAGTGAACATTAGCAAACCTTTAATGGAAAGATGGTAAATTAAATAAACACTTTGTGGAAACCAATGATATATCTATAGTGCAATTAGCCATCCACAGCTGACTCGGGCTCACTGGACTCAGGCTGTAGGGCTGTTTAATTGTGGCGGAGGTGTTCCAGCTCAGGCTGCAGCCCAAGCTCTGGGACCCTCCCACCTCACAGGGTCCTAGAGCCAAGCTCCAGCCTTAGCCCGAATGTCTATACTACTGTTAAACAGCCTTGCAGCCCAAGCCCTGTGAGCCCAAGTCAGCTGGCATGACTAGCTGTGGACTTTTAACTGCAGTGTAGGTATACTCAAAAAGATATTCTCCCTAGAGCTGTTTCTATCACAGATATTAGCCCACTGGAGTCAATGGAGTTACACCAAAGGTGACTGTAGCCCATTTTCTCTAACACAAGCATTTCTAATAAAGGATGCATTTCAATTCTTTCACATGGGTTCTCTAGGTCTTTTGATGGGTCGCTGTCATTAAATGGGTTGGATTTTTTATCTTGTTCCAGATCTCTTCATTTTTTATATAACATCGTGTTATTGTTATGTAGCCCTAGCTTAGGGGGGTCACAACCTCTCCCCTCCCTTGAAATTAAACATAACTGTCTCACCCAGTTTACATGGCAGGGAGGGGAGCAGAAGATCCCAGAGAAGTCTAGCAGAGAAAGATGGTTATGCATTCTCTGTATCCACTCTGATTGCTGGATGTGTCTGTGCCACTGGACAGATTTTCAAAAGTGCTCAGCACCCAAGAGCTCCCACTGAGAACAGGAGCTATTGAGTGATCTGTATTCTTGAAAATTTGGTCACAGGGTTGTGGGAGGTGGGACCAAGAGGAAGAGTCATGAAGAACTGCTGTATAAGGCATGCTCTTCTCTCAGTGCAGTGACCCTGATGACAAAAACAGCATTGCATTGTATTGCTCTGTCTTTTCTGGGCTCTCGGGGGTATTTGATATTTGGTTATACGCCGAAGGCAGCAGAGCACTTTGGTGACTCATGTAACTGCTTTGGGGCTCAATTGCCACCACGCTGTCTGACATTCACAGAATCTTTGTTGCCAAGTGTCATGGTGCCTTTGTGGGTCACAACTGAGAATACCAAATTCAGGACAAACTGCTGAGCAGATACACCCCAAAACTGGCAGTTATTCTCTCTTAAGAAATATCAAACCAGCAACCAAAGTAAACTTCTGTTTCAACACATTTGCTAACAAGAAGTCAGAACAGCACTTTCCATAGGCATTCCAGTCCTTGTATCACCACCAAAAACACTTTAAGATGAGTGGTTCTTTACAAAGGTTTATTTACAAAAAGAAAGAAAGGTGAGAGTCAAACTTGGTTAAAAGAATCAAATATATACAGTAATTGCCAAGCTGTTGGTTCAGGCTTGTAGCAGTGATGGAATAAACTGCTGGTTAAAGTCCAGTCTCTGGTTGCTTACAAATCATTGGAAGGTCCTCAGTCCTTTGGTTAGAATGCTCCCACTAGTATACGTCCATAGTCCAGAGGATTCAGGAGAGAGGCTTGAGGAGGAAAGAGGCAAAATGGAGATGTTTCCAGCACTTTTTATAGTTTCTACCACATGGAGGGAAATCCATTGTTTCAAACAAAGCCCTCAGCACAGCTAGTGTAAAATCACAGGGAACAAGATGGTGTTTGGAGTCACATGGGCAAGTCACGTGTCCATGCATGATTTTGCTTAGTCACAACAGAAAAGTCCATTAATTGTAGATGGGCGTCTTCCATTTTGAGTTGGGTGTTCTTTAATGGGCCAGTCACTTGAATAGTTCCTTCACAATGTGGTAGCTAAACACCTTGTTGGTGCTACCCAGAAGCAAACACCTTAGAAATACAGGTACATAGCTAATATTCCTAACTTCAGCTACAAAAAATGATACATTCATACAAATATCATAATCCTATTCAGTGAATCATAACCTTTCCATAAACATATGCCATATTTTGTACAAGATTTATTGCAATTATATAACAGTCGTGGCAACAATGATCTACATGGTCATAGTTTAATCAGATAACATCACAACAAGTCCCACAGAAGACAGTCCTTTGTGAGATTTGCTGGTTGTCCTGGCCCTCTTCCATACAGTCCCGTTTATAAGGCACAATACAGCTACCAGTTGCTGTTAAAAGAGCATGTCTCTGATCAGACCCGCATTGCCTTCTTTTTCCTGAAGGTTACCACAAGGGAAACTAAGACAATAACTAACCTCTTGCTAGTTTTAGTGTACTGTAGTAGAGACTTCTGAACTGTATTTAAGAAGTGCTAAAGGTAGTTCACTGGGTTGTAGTAGAATCCAAATACCTTATTAATACAATTGCTCTTTTTAATGAAATACTGTAAATAGCACAAGTCACTTCAACTTCTACAACCTCCTCTTCTCTTTGGCCTTCTCATTTCACATATCACGTCCCTCAACAGACTCTAGTTAAAGTTTTCTTCCCTACCCACTCATTTATCACCTCCATGTGTGACTCCCAGAACTGGGTTCTGGTGTCCTTTTGGAAAATATTAAAACTTTCTCTCGGTTGCACAGATCTCTTGCTTACGCATCATCCCATGTCTTCTCTGCTCACACCCATCACTCTCTTCTTGGTGTGCCTTAATGCCTTCCAAGTTTATTTTTACCACAAGAGACCTTATGTCTTTTCTTTATACATACTCTGACTGCAGAATATTACAACACATCTTAAACAGAGCTTACCAGTTATTTATTAGTAAACTATTTAGGAAAGTTAATTTCAAGTGTAACCATTCCTTGCCCCTTGTTTGCTATTCTAGCTCTCTTGACTGCAGTGACAAATCCCACTTTTCATACAAGGCACTGAAAACCAGCCTACTAATTACAGCCATGCACATTCTTCCTCTGTGTTTGGAAACTGCCTGGTACATTTTGGAAGCTATCATAATGCTAATAATAATGTATAATAATTTTGCATGTCCTTGTTTCCACCCAAAGAAATTACCTATTGTTGTAGAACCTTCATGTGCATGGCAAGAACAACTACAGAAAGAGATATTCAGAGAAATTCCACCAGAGAAGAAACTGCTGGCAGGGAGGAGATGGGCTACAGTAACTATAGTTTTCTTTCTTGTTCAAAACAATTATTACATATCAAAGTTTTATTTCTCAGTAATGTAGTTATAATTGCTCCTATACATGTCTTATACAAAATATTAAAGTGATCTCACTGTGAGTAATTCCAGGAACTCGTGTGGTTTGCACTATTTTTATTACCCCCAAATTGAATAAGAACACTTTAGAATGTGAGAACGATACAGGCAGAGAAACCATTATGAACTTGTTTAATAAATCATTCCCTTTTCATCCAGCCATCATGATAGGTTTGCCAAAATTTCTGAAGCACTTCTGTGTTGCTGTTATTTCCTGACAGTCTCAGAATATCAGGTAATCCTGATTAATAAAATGGAATGATTTTTTTTAAATGAATGAACATATCAGTTTGGATTTTCTTTTATGGTACCAATATGTACGTGTCATCTCACTTGGTATATAGGTGCCAAAAGTGAGCTGATTTGCTTTGTAGTTCTCAACCTTTCTACTTACAAGATGATAGTCTTATACTAAAGCTGTATTAAAGTATAATTCAGGAAAGTAGGTGTATGGCATGAGTTCTTATCCTGGATTTTCAGAGTGTTCTTTCAAATGTTCACACATTTAGTGACACTTCTGTACCCACTTTCCTTGAGTGCCAATGGCTGCATGTTAAATTCTTAATTTTGACGTTTTATAAAGGAAGGTGTTCTCCAGAAGAGAAATACGATTAGAGTTCTCATCATAAAATTTTCTGCAAAGTGGAGTAAATTCTGCTGCACATGCTGGAACTGAGTACAGATCCTTGACTTAGAGGAGCTTCATGGGAGCTTTGGGGAGGAATCAATTTCCCCCCATCCCCAAACCAGGCAGGAGCAGGGGAGCCACCTGTGTTATAAATAGCTGCCCTTCCTCTTCATTTGGAAGTTTGGTGAAGGTCAGTAGATTCATTGCTGTAGATCTACTGTGTTCAACTCACAACTCCCTGTCTCCATCCTCTCTGCATCCTCCCCAAATTCTGTGGATGCTGTGTCATAAGCCTACTGCTTCCTCAGTCAGGACTTCTCTCAGAAGTGAAGGGGTTGGGATGGGACAAGCCGTTCCCTAATATGAGAATGGGATATGATTAAAGTATAATTCCATGTATAAAATATTGCTATTGTTACCTTCCTGAGAGTCTCACTAACAGTAAATTGAAGGCCAGATTCAGATCCCACAATGAACAGAACTTTACACCAGGAACGGTTCCATTAATTTCAAGGCCATTACTGACAGAGCAAGGTGCCACTCGCTGTCAGTACCTGGTCATGAGCTCATAGGTAGGTTTCTTTTTATACTGAGAGGTAGCATTCAGTACAATTTGGTTTTACCTAGTAAGTTGTATTAGCATAAACATATTTTAATATCTACACTGCATCAATAATTCTCTGCATATTGCAGAGCAGTTGCTTTATCCAGACAATATGCATATCATACATTGCAGTAAACAATTTGCAGTCATGAAGGATTAATTTGCCTTTGATAGAACCATATATACTGAATGTTTTTCATAACAGAACATTAAATTAAAGGTGCAGGGCTGAATGTGAAGTTATACTGCTGTAAATCTACAGCAATCCCTTCCCCAGATTTATGCTAGGATATGTGAGAGCAGAATATAACTTAAGTTCTTTCTATCTGAGGGAGGGATACCTCAGTGGTTTAAGCATGGACCTACTAAACCCAGGGTTGTGAGTTCAATCCTTGAAGGGGCCATTTAGGGACCTGGGGCAAAACTCTGTCTGTGGATTGGTCCTGCTTTGAGCAGGGGGTTGGACTAGATGACCACCTAAGGTCCCTTCCAACCATGATATTCTATTATTTATTTATCTGTCTATCACACACAAAACTATGTTAAAATAACATGTTTAAGGTTGCAAAGTCAAACACTCAAATGTTAGGAAATGCCAGCATTATGACTGTCAGTGCCACCTGTTTGATGTTCCCCCTCCCCTACTCCGTAATATTTTCTAGTCCCAGTCTCCCTCCCCAGGCTTCTCATCCAATCTTGATCTTCCCTCTTCTCTCCCCCATCCCCGGTTCCTTGTCCAAGTCTCTTTGCCCAGCTAGTCACACATTTTCCTCTTACACCCTGTCAGTTCTGTCTCTTCTTCCCTCGGCCTCCATTTCTGCCCATGGTCCCCTGCCTCAGTCCCTTTTGCAGCTAGTTCCAGTCTCCCCTTCTCTCCAACTCCTCATCTGTTCTCCCCGCTCCAGCCCACTGGCTCACATTTTCCCCTTGTCTTCTCTCACCAGGTCTTAGTCCCAGTGTTGTCTCCTCATCCCATATATGCCAGTCCAAGTCTCCCTTCCCCTCCTCAGATTCCAGTCCCAGACTACCCTCCCCCAAAACCAGTCTCCTTACCCAGAATTCCATCCACAGTTTTTCTCTTCCTCCCATTCCCTCTCTGACGAGATTCCTTGTCCCTGATTTATCTCATTTTGGTCCAATTGTTGGCTTTTCTGCATTTGAATCAAACAGCTTCCTCCTCCACACTGCCTGAATACCAACAAGGGGTCATTGAGAGCACAGGAGAGACAGGCTCCATAATCTCAGTTCTAGCACCTGGCCCAAAGCAGCAATTAGAGGGGAAATTCTTCTGAATTGCCCCCCACCTCCCCATAAACTGGGGCTGGAGCATGCTCAGTCAACAGTAGGATCCATATGAGGCTTGAACATGCTCAGTAAACATGGAATCGTCTGTTAAAATCTAGCGAGTCTCTACTGATCATGCCTGAACTGCAATTTTCCCAAAGGCTTATAACTAGGCCAAATTATGGGAGATTTTCATGTGGATAACAAAAGGCACCACCCCCCTTGACACAAGGTTCATCCCACCGTGCCATATTTCAAATCCCCGATCCAAATCATAGGAGTACTAAAGCATTCCAAACAAAAGGTCTCAAGAATTTTTTTATCATGAGTAAACAGTATTTTCCCCCAGGCTTATTCTCAGAAAACAGTTAACCATTTTGGATTAACCTTCAAAAAAATAAATAAATAAGGACAATAAATTTCTGATTCTGTACCACTGAAGTCAAAGAAAGATTGGACATTGACCTCAATCATAGCAGGAACATGACCTAAGTCTGTTTTTAACTCAAAGAAAATCATTCAAAAACTTGGGGCTCATCTATTAGGGTTCCAACCTTTTTTGCATTGAAGCCTATGCAAAGACTTCCACTGATATGAACTGGAGTCCTAATGTTATTTTAATAACCATCTTGATCCTATCATTTTCTCCCTCATTGTGGCTGGTTTGATTTAGTTTATTTCCATATATCAGGCTGATTTAATGTGACCTCTTTATAGCATATCACTGGATGTTTAATTCATACAGATTGAATGTGCTCCTGTTTTGAATATCACTCCCCAGATACTTCATTTCAAATGAAGATTGACATTGAATGGGGGTGTTTCTAATGGGGTTTCTCAGAGATCCGTACTAGGCAAACACTGGTCAAGATTTTCATTAATGACCTGGAAGTAAATACAAAATCACTGCTGATAACATCTGTGGATCATACAAACTTGACATCAGAAACCTCCCCTCCCCCTCCCCCCGTCAGCGGGCCTTCTGGCCAGTTTGCCTTGGAGCACTGACTCTTTTCAATTTTGTGGAGCACTTTAAAAATGTGGTTTTCATTTGGAATCAGAATGAAACCAAATTTCAAAATATCTAAATCTTCTGAAAAACAGAATCACCTTTCTCTATCCAGCTCTAATAAATATCTTCATGGGGAGAAATTTAGCAGGAGTGTTGTAAACAAGACATGGGAAGTAATTCTTCCACTCTACTCAGCACTGATAAGGCTTCAGCTGGAGTATTGAGTCCAGTTCTGAGCACCACTCTTCAGGAAAGATGCAGACAAATTGGAGAAACTCCAGGAGAGAGCAATAAAAATGATTAAGATTTAGAAACCATCACCTATGAGGAAGGATTGAAAAAAAACTGTGTTTGTTTAGTTTGGACAAGAGAAGAGTGGGGGGGGGGACATAAGTCTTCAAGTGCATAAAAAGTTGTTATAAAGAGGAGGGTGACAAATTGTTTTCCTTAACCATTGAAATTAGAACAAAAAATAATGGGCCTAAATTGCAGCAAAGAGATCTAGGTCAGACATTTGGTAAAACTTCCTAACTGTAAGGGTAGTTAAGCACAGGAATAGACTATCAAGGGATGTTTTTGAATCTCCATCACTGGAGGTTTTAATAACAGTTTAGACAAACACCTGTCAATGATGGCCTAGATAATACATAGTTCTGCCTACATAGTGCAGGGACTGACCTAGATGGCCTATTGAATTCCCTTCTAGTCCTACATTTTTATGACTGTATGAAAATACCAGGTATTAAAAAGATTTTTAGCCTAGTAGAGAAAGGCAAACAAGAGTCAATAGCAGGAAGCTAAAGCCAGACACATTCAAATTAGAAACAGGGAACAAATTTTTCACAATGAGGGTGATTAGCCGTTGGAACAAACTACCAAGGGAAGTGATGGATTCAGCATCTCTTTGTGTGTTCAAATCAAGATTGGATATCTTTCTGAATGATATGCTTTAGTCAAACACAAGTTTTTGGCTCATTACAAGGGTAACTGATTGAAAGTGTCCTGTGATATGCAACAGGCCAGATTAGATGATCTAATGATTCCATCTTTTTTCTTATAATCTGTAAGTAGATCCCAACATATCAACACCATGAACCTGAAATAGAGTACCGTACTATAAAACTTCCTCCATTACTTTATTCTGGGAATGCATTTATTCCAAAGTAAGGCATACTGCCAAACTACCCTGATATCTTTTTTGATGAGGTTACAAGTATGTTTGATGTAATATACTTAGACTTCTTTAAGTCATTTGACTTTATACTTCATGACATTTTTATTAGATATCTAGAACAATACAAAACGAATATTGCACACATTAAATTGATAAAAAATGGCTAAATTATAGATCTAAAAATGTAATTATAAACAGGGAATCACCATCACAAACAGGGGTACTTTTCTAGTGGGGTCCAGCCAGGCTTGGTTCTTACACTGTTTAACACTTTTATCAATGACCTGGAAGAAAACATAAATCATCACTGATAAAGATTGCATATGACACAATAGATGGGGACTGGTAAATAATGAAATGTATAGGTCACTGAAACAGAGTGATCTGAATCGCTTGGTAAGCTAAGAGCAAGCAAATAATTTGTGTTTTAATATGGTTAATGTAAATGTATACATGTAGGAACAAAGATTGGAATCCTGGAAAGCATTGACTCTGAAAAAGATTTGGGGTCATGGTAGATAAATCAGCTGAACATGGGTTCCCAGTACATGTCTGGCCAAAAGGACTAATGCAATCCTGGGATGCATAAACAGGGGAATCTCAAGTAGGAGTAGAGAGGCTATTTTACTTCTGTATTTGGTACTAGTACAGCTGCTGTTGGAATCCTGTGTCCATTTCTTGCATCCACAATTCATGAAGGATGTTGATAAATTGGAAAGAGTTCAGAGAGAGGCCATGAGGAAGATTAAAGGATTAGAAAACATGCTTCATAGTGATAGGATCATCATTTAAAATAACAAAGAGAAGGTTACAAGGTGACTTGATTATAGACTCTGAGTATTTACATGGAGAACAAATATTTAATAGCAGGCTCTTCAGTCTATCAGAGAAAGGTATAACCGTATCCAATGGCTGGAAGTTGAAGCTAGACAAATTCAGACTAGAAATAAGGCATACATTTTTAACAGTGAGGATAATTAACCATTGGAACAATATACTTGGGGTCATGGAGAATTCTCCATTACTAGCCATTTTTAAATTAAGATTGGATGCTTTTCTAAAAGATATGGTCTAAGAATTATTTGGGGGATGTTCTATGCTGTGTGTGATACAGGAGGTCAGACTAGATGATGACAATGGTCTCTTCTGCCTTTGGAATCTATTAATCTATCTCCCCTCACCATGACTCCTGGTTTTATCCCCTCTTAACCTTTAACTTTAGAAGACATCTCTAAAAATGTCCTTCTGATATATCCAGGGTAGGAGTATTTATTTATTTTTTAAACACTGTTTTTCTTTAGTTGCAAACTGCTGAGGTGTGAGGTTAGGGGAAACATACTGATGAGATGTTCCAATCAATGAGACTTCAGAATTGTCCACATTCTATTCTAGAATTACATGAGTCATCTACTCACTGGTCCTTCCATCATATTTATTTGAATTTGATGAATTTTTGCAAGTTACTGATAGAAATAAAAATATAGTCTTCCTAACGTAGGGAAAGTTTGCCCTGTAGTTCAAACCAATATGTTCTTGCTGCAAGGCATGACACAGATTATTTAACTGTTCCTTTCAGAACCTTGGGAAAACATTAGTATACCATAATAAATCTAGGTTTACAATATAATAGACATTATTCCCTAGAAATAACATGAATCTACCAGATAATAGAACTCTGAGTACAGAAAGTTAAAGATTCTTATAGGACCTCATAACTTTGGGCTTTTTTTGTTTGGTTTGGTGTTTGTTTTTAAGAAAAAAAATACATTCAAGCAATCCCTGTACTTGCCTTTAAACAAATTTGTAAAGTTTATGGACCAGAACTACAGTTGGTGTAAATTGGTATAACTCCAGTGAGGCTAACGTAGCTCTGCCAATTTACACCACCTGAGGATGGACTGCTAGACCTTCAGCAAAAAAAAGCATACTAACTGGAAAAAGAACAGGAGTACTTGTGGCACCTTAGAGACTAACAGATTTATTAGAGCATAAGCTTTCGTGGACTACAGCCCACTTCTTCAACTAACTGGAGTCATTGGAGAAACTGTCTAACAAACTTTGATGCATGTAAAATACATGGAAAATATCCAGCCTCCTAGAACCTTTTTAATTGAAGCCAAAGCTGGTAGGTTGTAGTTGTTCAATTAAGCATCCTTGGCCCTTGTACAGGATGATGATAGGTCATAGTGTAATGTAACTGGGCATGTGTAATTTAAATGGATTATTCTAGTAAACAGCTCTATTTATGGTCATAAAAAAGTTGAGGATATCATAACACATGGACACTTCCAAATAGAGGGGGGCAGATCCTCAGATGTTCTAAACCAGGGATCGGCAACCTTTGGCACGCGGCTCGCCAGGGTAAGCACCCTGGCGGGCCGGGACGGTTTGTTTATCTGCCACGTCCGCAGGTTCGGCCGATCATGGCTCCCACTGGCCGCCGTTCGCCGCTCCAGGCCAATGGGGGCTGTGGGAAGCGGTGGCCAGCACATCTAAATATTTTCTCAAGTGATTTAGGGACTTAGTTGATGGGATTTAGACTCTTATCAATGTCATTTTGGCTCCTAAGTGCCTCAATCCCTTTTGAAAATGATTTTAGGCTCTTAGTGTTAAGTGCAGGAATACCTAAATACCTTTAAAAATCTGGGCCCTGGTCTAATGGCAACTCAAATTCTCCCTGGGGTTTTTGGAACCATTTAAGCTTGAAAAAGGTCTTCAAGTTTCATTATATCTTTGTTTTCCCACTTGTGTCTGTCTAGAGTCCTGAGTTCAGGATGGCTGGACTATCAAATCTGGTCCTTTATTATTTGCATTACAGTGGTACCCAAAAGCTCCAGTCAGGATTGGTGCCCCATTGCTAGGTTCCATACAAACACACCAAGAGGCATGATCCCTACCCCGTGAACTTAACATTTTCCTAAGATTTATTCAGGTGGAATACTTGAGATTTAGTTCTGCTGTCAGTTACCCGGGTTTAAATCTGGAGTTCTATGATTGCTTTGAATAGAGGACGTCTGGATTTACACTAGTGTTAGTAAAAGCAGAATTTGGCATTCACTATTTGATCCAAAGCCCATTGAAACCAAGAGACAGACTCCCAGGATATTTCTACACTGTGATAAAAAACCTGCAGCCATGACTCTCAGAGCCCAGATCAGCTGACTCTGGCTCATGGGGTTCGGGCTGTGGGGCTATACAATTGTATTGTAGATGTTCAGGGTTTGGCTGGAGCCCAGGCTCTGAGACCAACTCCCTCATGGAGTCTTGGACTCTGGGCTCCAGTCTGAGCCCTAATGTTTACACTGCAATTATATAGTCCTGCAGCCCAAGTCAGCTCTGGGTCTTTTATTGCAGTGTAGACCCCCCATTGACTTCAATAGGCTTTGGATCAGTTCCCTAATGCTTCCTGCAGGTCTTTGATAAAATGCAACTCTGACCCTTTTGAAATATTTCTCTTTTGGCTGTGGCCTGGTTGGCTTCCTGGAGAAGGAATAAGGTTGGATTCCCACATATTACTTCTTCCGGCTACATTTTTAGGTGATATCTAACATTCCTGTAGTCTTCTGTGAGGTGACATTTACTCTTATGTGTTTGATGGCTGTTTAGTTTTGTATTGGCTGACTCCTCTGTTGAATATCTTCTCACATGCTGAATTTGTTAGTTATTTGTTTTGTTTGTCTGATTGTGACACACAATATGCTGCTGCAGTTTTGTTAGTATATCGCCTTAGCTTAGAATAGGCAATATTCAGAGCCAGTATCTGCTCTGTTATTGATTATGTATTCTTAAGATTTATAGTGAAGTTAGATTAAATCTATAAAATGCAAGCTTAAACCTAGAGTAAAACAACCAAAACACAGAAACATAATTCTGAAGGAATCTGGGAACGAATCATGAAAGGAGAAGCCTGGAAATGATAGTAGATGGCAAATTTGAGTTGATTTTGCAATGAGAAAAGGCAGTAAAAAAGGCCAGTGTGATCTAAAGATGAATACACAAAATACTTCAATATATCATGGAGAAGGAGGTAATAATACATTTCTATTCTTAAATTCTGCACACTTCATTATGTGGAAAATGCATACAAACTGGAGGGAGCAATGAATATGTCACTGAAGATATTGACTTATGAGCAGAGCTGAGTGAACATCTCATAGCAAATAACTTATTCTCCAAATAAGTTGCATTCTTTCTCTTCTTCTTCATGAATCACCCAGGAACTAACTACTTGTATGACTTTGTGTAGTAGAAATGTTTTGGCACCTGTTTTATGCAAACTATTGCTTGGCAAATACACTATTCATAATTTTGGATGAGCGCAGTCTTCGTAGTCATGAGGTAGTGGATAAATTAAATTTATAAACGAGTGGAGGGGAGAGACTACGTCAGTGGGGGTTGTTAAAAAGTTTCCCGGTGATATGCAAACATATTTGATGTGAACCTTTGTGCAGTCAAACATTTTCATGAGCACTTGTGAGACTTATTAGTCTGCTAGCATTCTTGCAAATCAAACCAATCAAACAAAAAAGAAATCGTTTGGGCAAATGTTTGCAGAAAATGAATAAAAAGGACATGAACACCATTGAAGAGAATTTTCAGGTTTTATTCATATGAATGTTTTCATATTTGCATTATTCAACCAGCTCTATTTATGAGAAATGACTAAAACAAGTAAATATGCACAGATGATTCTGCAGGGGTATATGGATAATCATGTTCAAATTGTTAAAGGAGGAATAATTTCACAAAGGACAAAAAGGAGTCAGTAAGGCTGGTTCACAAGAATTTAATCAAAGCAAGGGGATGAATTAGGGAAAAGGAATATTTATGCTGAATAGATGGAAAACTTCTTGACAGTGTGATCTAGAAGGCTGTTGGGAAGGGGGGAACTGCTGCTTCCCCCAGCACAGAGGGTGCTGCTCATTCATTCACCTCAGCTGAGGACTCTCAGGGAGATTTGGAGGGAGGCAGTGGGACCATTTGGGAGAAGCTTTGTAGGCAGAGCCACACAGCTCTCTACTCTCCAGGGTGGGGCCAGCAGATGCCCTTCCTGACCCACACAGTTCTTTGAAGTATGGGAGTGGGAGTGACTGCTATCCCTGCTCAGGAAGGTTGGCATGGCAGCCACCCCAAGGATAAGGTCCTTTTGTTTGAGGAAGTGTGGATGGCAGAATCTCTATCCCCACAGAACCAACTACTTTGGGTTACCTCCCATACTGCACTCTACTCTAGGTGATGGCTGAAGCAAAAGGACCCTTCTTTAGTCACCTATGGAAGAGCAAGGACAGTTGCTGTGAGGGCTCCTTCCCCTTCTTCTACATCCATTCAATGCCCAGAAGCAGCAGAATACAACCACCTTAGGAGGAACGCTGGCCAAGGGCTTCATTTTCTCCCCAGCAACCTAGAGATTGGAAGTGGCTATGGGGCACCCCTCTTCTTTCCCTGCATCCTGAAGACTGGAAGCAGCAGTACTTAAAATGTAAGCTCTTTGAAACAGGGACCATCTTTTTTTTCTTGTTTGTATAGCACCTATCACAATGGGGTCCTGATCCACAACTAGAGATTCCAGGCACTATGGAAATACAAATGGTGTAACCCCTTTGGAGAAGGTGCTTCTGAAATACCACCCTAAACCTCTAAGGGAGTCAACCCAGACAACAGCAGTTATGGTGGCAGGCATTTAGGAAGAGTCTATTTTCCAGACTGCCTAAGGTCCAGGATGGAGAGGGAACTGGCTAGCAACACTATCAGAACCAGTCATAAGCCACAGACCAGAGACAGAAGGGTTTGGTTTTACTTTCAGTGTTGCCTGTGTTTGGGGAGAGAATGTAGCAGGGAGAGAAGCATCACATCCAGGGAGGACCCTTTTACCCTCCATGTTCCTGCTCAAGTGAAAAGTGGGATTTCTGGGACATTGAACAGTGTCATTTCAGCAGAGACCAGAAACCCAGGAGGCTGAGGAGAGGGTCAAGGTCAGACTACCAGGAACCAGCCTAACTACACATTGGAATCTAGACCAGCGAGCCACCAGGACAACCTTTTGTGTGGATACTTCATAAGAAGACCCCTGTTTATTCATTTTACTATTTTGCTTCAAGCTGGCCACTGACCTCAAGGCTACACTACCCATCAAAAATTGAGTCGAAACTCACTTTTTGCCTGGGCAGATGCTTAGAGGGAGCACAGCGGTTTGGACTGATGTACATCTTGGGATGGGTAGAATTTATGTATTGTTGTTTTTCTCTTTTATTATTCTAATTCCTTTTTCCATTGTCTTCTATCCTGAGTTTCCCATACCTAATAAAGCCCTAGTTACTGTTTTATTATTCTGGGAATTATGATAGCTGTTTTATTTTTTGTGCTCTGACTGACACACCTCTATAATAGATTGTGTATTAAATATTTTCCCAAGGGACAGGCCCTCTATGTTCTCTACACTAGGAGGGGTTTCCTTGGGGGCATCAGGAGCCCATATAGATGAACTCAGGACCCATACCCCTGACAAGAACAGGGAGAAGGCTGCAGCCACACCTCAGAGCTGGGTTCACATAATAAATACAATAATAACAATACCCTGGTCCCATTCCCCCCTGCCCCGGTGACATTTCAGTTTAGTTGTCTTGTCTGATATGTTTGTATTTCTGATCAATATTTGACCAATATAAATATCATTTCCTTTTTGATATGCAATCCCTACATGCTATTAATTCCAGACTACTAAAAGAATCCCTGCTTTCCATTCATGAGAGAAATTAATTGTCATGGAAATGCTCCAGATTATCAATCAATGCTTTACAATAAATATCATCTAGCTTCATAATTTACTACCAATATACTAGTATGGTGAAGCCACTTTTTATGACTTTGTATAATTATTTTCTAGTGGGTTTGTGAAATGTTCTATTTTTGCAAAGTGGGAAGCATTCTGTTAGCCAGTCAGCATAAATGTCTGATTTCTTTAAGCTGTACCAGAAAGAGAATTCTGGTGACGAAGACCACATTTCACAAGCTCAGCATTAAGGGTGATATTTTCATACAATTTATTTTGTATCAAACACAAGCCACATCGGTGTCAACAACTAAGAAATCTGTTTTGGAAATATTATGGATCAAAATATTAGCATCTATTACTATTATATCTCAGACAGATGCTCTCAGAAAGTTGAAGTGGGATCAGAAAGTCAAGGAAGGCATCAAGAAAACTGTAAAATGATGCATCATCTGCATGACAATGCTATCTGAGCCCATAACATGTAATAATGAGTGCTAATGAAATCAAGTACAGAGAGAATAAAAGAGGCCCTGAGATGAGGCACTGTCAAGAATTATAAAGTGATTCAAATGGGAGCTGTTTAAACCATGTAGTGAATGATCAATCAGGTAAAGGCTATTCAAGCCAACAAAGATCAACTGAGGTGAGCCCCAAACAGACAGCTCAGTCTGTCTAACAAGATTTGATGATTAATAATGACAAGTGTGGTAGAAGTATCTGGTGTTAATAAATAAATCTCACCAGAGGCAAGAACACCTAGTTATTAGGTCATTTGCAGAGCAGTGACCGTGCTGTCCCAAACCAAGATTGATTGTTAGGCTAGTACTTATCACAAGTGAGATATGACACACATGCAGTGACCTTAGATATAAATAAATGGGATATTAGAAGTAGGTCTGCAATTAGAAGGTAGATACATGGATTGTCTAGTTTCACAGTACAATCCTATTTTGCTAATATTTTCTCCTGCATTCTTATTGGATATATTATATAAGTGAAGAGTGTGGCTGGGATTACTGAGCTATTTGAAAGCAGACCTGAGGAATTCTGAATGGAAAAGGAGAGGCTGAAAAATAGAGCTAAAAATTAAAATTAAGCTAAGATACATATATACAAGTAAATCATATGTCCTGATTTCCTTCTATGCTGAGCACTGCAGCTTCTATTAAAGTTTCAAGTACTCTGAATCAGGACAGTAGCTCTGGTACAGTATTATGGTAATACTATCATTGTTCTTCATTATGACTCTCCATTTCATCACAGCATAGGTCAATATAATTTGCAACCTGGGCAACAATCTGTCCAACCTTTATTGCATCCACCTTTATTGCCAAATTCAAACAAAATATCAGCAGTATTGTCTTGAGTATCTTATTTAATTAAATCTACGTACTGAGTCATGCTCAAGTACGAGTAGTTGAAGGCACACTTTCTTATGACAGAATGGCCAAAGAGTATTCTTCCTTCTTACCCCTATTCCAGCTGTGCTCTGCTCAGCAGTTTCAAAAGACGAGTAATATTTCCCTCAAAGAGACGAATGGGGCAAATGAAAGAATGTTTCTGAGTATTGCTCCCAGGTGTGCTGAAGTCTGGCTGAGTGAATGCCGTGCCTGGGATGGGGGATTTAACATGTCACTCTATGTATGGCCACAGAATTAATGGTAGTAACATATTTCCCTTGATCCGAACACATTAGATATGCAAGTAGGGTGCAAAATGAAGCAGATTCAATATACTTTAAAATAAACAACTGATTGCAAGAGGCTAGAGGACCAAGGTGCAGAGATTTCTGATATTACCGAAGCGGGATCCTGACTAGTGATTATTGCTGCCTCATTTTTTGCATGGGTTTCCTTTATTGCTCTCATCCTAACCATATACTTAAGACTTCTGTTATGACCCATTTGACTACTGTCTTGTGTATCTTCTCCCAATGCAGATACTCTGTTGGTGCTGCCTCACCATGGATGGAGTGTTTGTATAGGCCTTATTCGTCCCCGGTCTTCTGATTTTTGTGGCACTGTTTGAGCTATGTTTTTTCTTACTTGTACTTGGCCTCTGGCCACAGAGTTGCTAGTTTGGTGCTCTCAGTAGAGGTATTGCCATGTACAACCACTGGCTACTTTTGCTTCCATTTCTAGAATGTTACATGTATGGTTTGGAAATATAAGACATCTTCCCTGTGTCATATTCACATTGACTAATACTGGTCACTGATATAATTGCCTTGAGCTCTGGTTCCTCCAAGTCACTTCATGTGGCCACCACTTGTCTGTTCTGCTCCATGACTTCTAAGAGTCATGGTGTGCTTTTTGCTGTTAGCAGCAAATTCACTGATATATTTGGCCTATCTGTTGCAGATTGTCATCTATTTACAACCATTGCATTATGTTGTCTACATACGAAGTTGCTATTGACTCCCCTGCCCCGGAGGCCTCTTTTCTGACCTCTCACACAGTTTCATCTGAACATTTCTGGCCATGGTGTGAGCTGCCAGTCTCTAGCTGATGCTGACTGCCTTCCTGCTTCTTTGTCTCTTTAAGAACAATTTTTAATATGGTTCTCTTAACTGTGCATCCCAAGATAATCTGATCCTACAGATAAAATCCTGGGTCTATTGAAGACAGTGGCAAAATCTCATTGATTTCAAAGGAGTCAGGATTTCACTTTACATGGAAAAGACTTGGTCTGCCACCTGACACACTTTTTCCCATACCCGTTGGTCTTAACAGCAAACTCCTTGACAGCAAACTCCTATAAATTTAGCACTGCTTTTTATAGAGCACCAGATCCTATATTAGCACCTCCTGGGAGTTATTGAATGCCTTTCAACTTCTACTCCCATTGAAGCTGAAGGGAATTAAGAGCACTCAACACAGGATTAGCCCCAAGATGATTAAAGGGGAAAAAGTGAAATAAATCCTTAAGAGCATCAAGGAATTTTGGTACAGGGACCAGAGACAGCTGTCAAAACTGCATTTACTTACACAAGATCAAAATTTGTGACTGATTATTGAATATTTTTTTAGTTTAAATATGGAGAAAATGAAAAGGTGTGAATTACGGAAACTAAACCACAGTAGAAAATTAAGTCGAAAACAAAGAACATAACTAAGGCCACTTTTATTTTATTTTGCAACTGGATAGACTTCTTAAATACTGCTTTCTTCTCAAATACAGTAACACATGAATAAAATGGAACATGTTAGAATAACTTTCTATCCCTAGGAATAATGGAGGAATATAAGAATTCATTTAGAGTAGTAAAATATCTCTACAACCACAGCAACCGTAGACTGTACTTTTACAGAACATAAGAACGCCCATACTGGGTCAGATCAAAGGTCCATCTAGCCAAGTATCCTGTCTTCTGACAGTGGCCAATTCCAGGTGCCTCAGAGGGAATGAACAGAGCAGGTAATCATCAAGTGATCCATCCCCTGTAACCCATTCCCAGCTTCTGGCAAACAGCAGAAGCTAGGGACATCATTCCTGTCCATCCTTGCTAATAGCCATTGATGGACCTATCCTCCATTAATTTATCTAGTTATTTTTTTAGAGTTAGGGATTAGCTTTCTATTTGGGATCGATAATGTATTATTTGAATTAACTGCCTAATAATTTCTAGAAAGCTTTATGGCAGAATCTTTCAGATGGGTCTGAGTATAATAGAGCTTTATAGGCCTTATCTGGTGATAATGAAATGATTGAAAATTAAATAACTGATGAGAAATTGTGAACTCAGGTTCTTAACAAATCCTATCTCATACATTTCCTTTACACCCTTTTTGTGTTCTTGAGCACATTTAGATTGTGTTATATCCACATTTATGGTTACAGAATTTATCGGCAAAAAACTGATGTTGTGATTCAATCAGAAAAAATATAAAAATGGCTAAAAATTCCCTTTGCCTCCCTTCCTTGGGTGTTCATTACAAAGCCATAAAATATTTTAAAACACCTCTTTACCCAGTGGTTTCCCTTCCCTAATACTGAAACAATTGTGGAACAAATCCATAATTTTAAAGGCATCTTCCTCTTATACTAAAACAGGAGAATTCAACATACCCATAGAATGGCATATTATCCCATAGAGTATGGTAAGGAGAGCACTTACATTAGACCTTGAAGACATATATTCTAATCAGATTTTGCCCAGGTTTTTCTGAAGAAAAAAAAAAGTTTATGCTAAATAGAACATCAAAATGATGAGACCACAAACTATTTCATCATTGTTCAGCACAATCTCTGATGATTGTATCCATTCAGTGTCCCAATTTTTCCTTTGTATGAAATGCTTTGCATGTATCAAGGAGACATAGCTCCCTATAGTAATACTTATAAATTCTCTATACTTCAGCTAATAGTAATGGATAGCAAAGCTTGAGTTTTAAGTATCTTCTAATGCAGATGTTTGATTGTGGGTTTAACTGATGGATAGCTCTTTCAGATGGTAGCCAGGATGCAAATGGAGTGGTGGGCTTGGACATATAAAGTTAAACTTTCAAATGTTAGGCCCACACGTGCCCACCAAACATGTATTTGTAATTCTGTCTTTATGGGTGCATTTTTTTGGTTTGCATTGAACATCTGGGGTAAATGCTCCATCTCAAACAAGATATATTAGAATTGGAAAAGATATAGAGAAGGGCAAAATTATTGGGATTATGCAATAGCTTCCATTGGAGGAGAAATTAAAAAGACGGTGCCTGTTCAGTTTACAAAATAGACAAATTATGTGGTGAAAGTGAATAGGGAAGTGTTATTTACCACTTCATGTAACATAAGAACTCGAGGTTGCCTTTTGAAATTATTAGGCAGCAGGTTTAAAACAAACAAAATGAAGTACTTCTTCTCACAATGCATAGTCAACCTATGGAACTTGTTGGCATGGGATGTTGTGAAGGCCAAAAGTATAACTGGGTTCAAAAAAGAATTAGACTAGTTAATGGAGGACGGAGCCATTAAGGGCTATTAGACAAGATGGTCATGCTCCAGGTGTCCCTAGAGCTCCAACAACCAAAAGTTGGGATTGGACAACAGGAGATGGGTCATTTGAAATTGCTCTGTTCTGTTCATTCTCTTTGAAGCATCTGGCACTGGCCACTATCTGAGATAGGATACTGGGCTAGACAAACCATTGGTCTGACCCAGTATGGCTGTTCTTATTTTCTTATTGTGTGCTGAAATATGGGTGTGTGTTAACACAAAGACTCTACTCTCTGTTCTCTAAAATAGTTTCTCCTTGTCATTCAAATTACTATGGTGAAGTTATTCATAGAAAGGTTTGGGACATACACTGGCTATACTTTTAAATTTCTATTATTTTGAAATATTTTATTGTTCATTTTATTTTATTGTTGAGTGATATTTCCTATTTATATAATTGGAAAGTCCACTAGAAATTGAGACTATTTTAAAAGGGAAAAAACATATTAGAAGATACCGTACTTACTTTACAAGAGGTGTCAGTCAGGATTTCAGTCTAATTTGTAAGATAATATTTGATTTTTCTGGATAGACTCCTTCTTTTGAAATCTAGTAGCTGTTATAATCAATATTACACTCATATTTTAGAGGGGTATTTGTAACTGTAGATGTAACTGATTTATTTATGTGTGTGTCTGCGCGTATACACAATTTTTCTTTTAAGAGGCAGCCTTTGAAAATATTAGGAAAAAGAAAGAGGCAACTCACAGTACTTTTTCTGCAAAGAACATTGTTAAATGAAAATAAGAGGTTGGTTCCTGTATATTATTAGATTCCCACTTCATTAAAATACAGATGAAAAATAGCTCATTTAAATGCCACAGGCACAGGGCCAACAGTTAGAAAAAGCATTTGTTAAATGAATGAAAAATGGCAAGTGCTCAGAAAACATAAACACAAATGTAGAGGATACAATAGCCGAAGAATTTTTAAAAATATTTATCAGGTAATTCAGATTATCAAATAACTGAAATTGAAACAAAGGGTACCCTTATACATGTTATTGTTTCCCACTCCGTTTCAGCCAACTGCCTTTTCTCTCCTCCTCCAAATTCCATCAACTCTTCCATAAAGCCTTCCAGATACAGTTCTTGGAACTGATACTTTAATCTCTTACAGATACTTTACTTGTCACCAAACAAAGCGACTTTACTAATCCTCCATGAGAACTGTAGCTATGCCAAGTCTCAAAGTTCAGACTTTAGCCATATTTTGCTGTAGCCCATTTCAAGAATCTGGTTAGAATTTCTCTACTCGGGGAAAAAATATTTTGTACAGTCTCTGACTCTGAAGCACGCCCAGTCCCATATAGTTCAGGAAATAATTGATCAGGACCAAGGCACCTACATGAAGTTAGGTAGGTAATAATACAGAGAATTACTTAGATGACACTTGGCTATCCTTCATGATGTTAAGTATCAGAGGGGTAGCTGTGTTAGTCTGTATCCACAAAAACAATGAGGAGTCTGGTGGCACCTTAAAGACTAACAGATTTATTTGGGCATAAGCTTTCATGTGTAAAAATCCCACTTCTTCTCATTCATCTGAAGAAGTGGGCTTTTTACCCATGAAAGCGTATGCCTAAATAAATCGGTTAGTCTTTAAGGTGCCACCGGACTCCTCATTGTCATGGTGATGCTGGGATTTGTGAAATAGACACTCATTCACACTGTAGTCATCTCCTCCAATTTTATCAAGAGTCTGATGATATTTGGTGTTTTCCTTAAAGCTCTAACTCCTGAAGTAATTTGGTGACAGGAAAATCTCTGCTTTCATTTAAACAAGGTAGTTTTTAGTACTCATGGTTGTGCAGAAAAGTATGAAAAGTATGGAAAGTATGAACCCTAAATGCTCAAAAACAAGGAGACAAATGAAGAATACACAAGTTTTTCTTTTTTTTAATCATAATTTTCAAGCCATTCACATGATTTTTGATGACCTGACTCATGGATTTTGAGCATGAAATTAGCCATTTATACACCCTATCTGAAAACTACAGTGTTTCTCAGGAACAAATTATAGCATAGCAGAGTTTTCAAGGATTTGCTTCAAGACAGACTGGTATGGAGAAGTCAAAGAGCCAACCCTATGTAGGTGGGACAATGGCTAGAAGAAGACTCCTCATGTATTTTGAGCACTTAAGGTTTTCAGCAATGGATTCATAAGCACTATATTGTCACCCTCTGCCAACTGGTAGCAGATGTTGGGTTTGAAGGTTTGTTTCTTGTTGGAAGAGAAAACAGTAACATGGTTTGGATTTTTTTTTATCGCAGTTTGTTTTATTTTCACTGTAGAAACCAGTCTTTCAGCAAAGGTCTCACAAATGGAAAGAAACCTTCTTTCAGGAATCTCAGCCAAAAACACCATTGCCTGATTCCCACCGGCAACTTTGCCCCAGCAATTGACTCTAATTAGATTAAGGAAAGGTAAACTCCTTCATTGGCTGCCACAGCTACCCCAACAGAAACTGATTTGCAAAAAGTAACAACAGAAGCATTTCTTTAAAACCTGAACATAGCTTGCATGCTAATAAAAATAACTTGCAAGACTATGTATAAAAGCATCACCTGATGGCATCCACCATCGCAACACAGAAACACACAGAGTTCCCTTACCAGACCATTGTTCCAAATTCTTTGTCTTATTTTTTAATTAGTGACAACTTAACAACATTGAAAATGACAAAGTATAAACTTATTTTTCAAAATGTGAAGACTCTAAAGTCACAAAAGGTAAAAAAAAAAAAAAATGCAAAGACCACACCATTAATTTCCACATATCCTGATCTGTGACCCACAGGTGAAAAGGGTAATGCATTTTTGGAGCAACATAACCTATGATGAGGGCTCAGAGAAAAAAAAACATGGCCAAGCTATTGCTTGTGCTAATACCTCAGCCTTCTGTACAAATTTCCTGAGATTCACATAGATGGTCTACAGGAGATTCCTCAGAAAATCATGGCTGTGACTTCTTTGCAGTTTTCTGGAAGCATATAAAAATAACCTTAAAGCCATTTTAATTGACTAGCTGAAGACTGGGATATGTTGGGGACACGGGTGAGACAACTATGCACAACATTTTTCTTGGCTGCTGGAATAGCCCTTTGGGGCAGTTGGTAGCCAGGCACAAATTTGAGCATCTCTGAGGCAGCTCTAAGTTCTGCCAGGGACCAAACCACAGCTGGCCCCTATATCTGGAAACATAGGGAGTGACTTGAAACCACCTCACCTCCATCCACCTCCTATCAGATCCTATGAAGATCTGCATAGCTCAATTGGACTTCTGCCCTAAGAGTTTTCTGAGTAACAGAACTGGGGAGGTGATGACCTGAGGCTTTACAGGACCAAACCTGTAAACCAAAGTGGCTATATGGTTGCCGGGAAGGGTGAGCAAAGAACCAAAATGAGAGAGAAATGAAAAATAATCGCACAATATCTTTACATTATTTGTTAAATTATTTTTTTTGGAATTAATGCAATTGCCTGTAGCCTCAGTTTTGTATTTTCATATAAGAAGTCGATTCACAAACATGAGAGATCACTACATTTCAACTGTCTGAAAGTAAAACTGCAACTAGATTTAGTTGGGACACTTCATTTAGGGACTCATTTCAATGGAGCTTATTTCAATAGATTTCTTCCATGGCTGTGTATCCCTGAAGACTTCATAGATGCCTTTCCCACCATGTGAGCATTACCAAGATTCCTTAGGAGATTTTTTTTTTCTGGAAATGTTGTTTCAGTAAAAAGAGATCAGTGGAGTATACAAGCATAGTTATGCATATGAAAAGAGTGAAATTGGAGGAAATACTTTCAAACTTTATATTAAATTTCCATTTCAAATTGGTTAACAAATGAGTCTTGACCTATGACCCTGTCATACATTTTTAATAACACTGTAAGTGTATAATATCAATAGCTTGAAACATGTTGTGGGCAAAGACGAGAATGCAAATAATTGGGTTATTAGGCTTTGCTATGGTAAAAAGGCATGATTATTCATGTGAGGCCCCATGTGATATGCTCATGCTAAGAATCTATTTTTAGTGAATCAAACAAGTCTAAGGGCTTAACCCTAGGTTACGAATTATGTCTTATCATTCTATGTGACAAACAAGTGACCACAGAAGAACAGGTACACCACAAGCTTGCAAAAGTTATCTTGAAATAGAGGAACAGGCTGGGTACTTCTGCAATATTGTAAGTAGGCTAAGACATCATTGTCATATATGATTTATTAAGAAATTGATTGACATAAATGGTTAAGTCCATGATTGGAAATATAATTATGGACACCTAAAATGCCACCTATGGATAATGAGAAGGTACAAACGTTATTATGTTAACAAATCATTGGCAAATATGGTTATGAATCTGAGTAATTGCACAAGGAAGAGGTATAAAAGATCTAGCCCATTTCCCTAAAATTTGGATGCTTTGGACTCCTGAAATGGTATGAACTGATTTGAGGCATTTTCAGGTGCTCTATTAACTGTTTTTTCCTATCTTTGTTTTCCATTTTGAGGATGCCCACAGCTGCATGCAGTATTCAAGGTGTGGGCATAAGATGGATTTATATTGTGGCATATTTTCTGTCCTATTACACTGGTCTACAATTTTTGAGACGTCGTCTGCTTCAGAGATAAAATGTGCTATTTATTATGTATTTTGATGTGCTGAATTCAAATATGACAATTAAAACAACGGATTGGCTACTGTTTCTAAGATATTTAAGCTTTTACATTTTATGTCTACGTATATTGTGTAGATAGTAGAGTTTTAATCATAAATTGTAAACCTAGGTCTTTTCATGTGTTTATGGTTGCTTCACATGATAATATTTCACCTCTCCTGTTTATGTAACACTTTAAAAATCAGCAAAAGGGTTATATCAAAAAAATTTATTATGAAACAAAAGGCAAAAAACTATTCTGTACATAGTTTAGTCCTATTCAGTGTCTACTCAGCGCCTCTTGGCTTGTCTCTTGTATTCATTAAATGGAGCATCTCTTGTCACTGTCCAGCAATAGTCTGCAAGCATTGATGGGCTCCATTTGCCCTGATAGCGTTTCTCCATTGTTGCAATGTCTTGGTGAAATCGCTCGCCGTGCTAGTCGCTCACTGCTCCGCAGTTCGGTGGAGAAAAATCTAGATGAGAGTGCAAAAAATGTATCTTTAGTGACATGTTGCAACCAAGGCTTTTGTATGCCTTGAGGAGGTTTTCCACCAACAACCTGTAGTTGTCTGCCTTGTTGTTTCCGAGAAAATTTATTGCCACTAACTGGAAGGCTTTCCATGCTGTCTTTTCCTGGCCACGCAGTGCATGGTCAAATGCATCATCGTGAAGAAGTTTACGAATCTGAGGACCAACAAAGACACCTTCCTTTATCTTAGCTTCACTTAACCTTGGAAATTTTCCACGGAGGTACTTGAAAGCTGCTTGTGTTTTGTCAATGGCCTTGACAAAGTTCTTCATTAGACCCAGCTTGCTGTGTAAGGGTGGTAACAAAATCTTCTTTGATTCAACAAGTGGTGGATGCTGAACACTTTTCCTCCCAGGCTCCAATGACTGTCAGAGTGGCCAATCTTTCTTGATGTAGTGGGAATCTCTTGCACGACTATCCCATTCGCAGAGAAAACAGCAGTACTTTGTGTATCCAGTCTGCAGACCAAGCAAGAGAGCAACAACCTTCAAATCGCCACAAAGCTGCCACTGATGTTGGTCATAGTTTATGCACCTCAAAAGTTGTTTCATGTTGTCATAGGTTTCCTTCATATGGACGGCGTGACCAACTGGAATTAATGGCAAAACATTGCCATTATGCAGTAAAACAGCTTTAAGACTCATCTTCGATGAATCAATGAACAGTCTCAACTCATCTGGATTGTGAACGATGTTGAGGGCTGCCATCACACCATCGATGTTGTTGCAGGCTACAAGATCACCTTCCATGAAGAAGAATGGGACAAGATCCTTTTGATGGTCACAGAACATGGAAACCCTAACATCACCTGCCAGGAGATTCCACTGCTGTAGTCTGGAGCCCAACAGCTCTGCCTTACTCTTGGTTAGTTCCAAATCCCTGACAAGGTCATTCAGTTCACCTTGTGTTATGAGGTGTGGTTCAGAGGAGGAGGATGGGAGAAAATGTGGGTCCTGTGACATTGATGGTTCAGGACCAGAAGTTTCATCCTCTTCCTCTTCCTCTTCTGACTCAAGTGAGAATGATTCTGGTGCATCAGGAACCGGCAGTCCTCCTCCGTGGGGTACTGGGCGTATAGCTGATGGAATGTTTGGATAATGCACAGTCCACTTTTTCTTCTTTGACACACCTTTCCCAACTGGAGGCACCATGCAGAAGTAACAATTGCTGGTATGATCTGTTGGCTCTCTCCAAATCATTGGCACTGCAAAAGGCATAGACTTCCTTTTCCTGTTCAACCACTGGTGAAGATTTGTTGCACAAGTATTTCAGCATATGTGTGGGGCCCACCTCTTGTCCTGATCTCCAATTTTGCAGCCAAAATAAAGGTGAAAGGCTTTCTTAACCATAGTGGTTATACTGCGCTTTTGTGATGCAAAAGTCACTTCACCACAAACATAGCAGAAGTTATCTGTACTGTTCACACAAGTACGAGGCATCTCTGCTCACTTTGGCTAAACAGAAATGTTTCCCTTTGCAAAATCAAACGCTGACAAATAAGAGAGCACGACACTTTATGATTTCTAGAGCTGATATAGGGCAATTTGTTCAGCAGAGTGATGTAAGCTTTGTTATGATTGCATCATTCCTGACTTCTAGGAATAACATGATGCAATTCAAATCATGTATGACGCAATACCAGCTTCAGATTGCATCATTCATTGTTTTGCCTAAAAAGCAAGTACTGTCCAAACCCAGTCATAGATTTATTCCTAGATCCAGACAAAGATGTATTTTAGTCATTTCTGGTTTAAATTGAGATCCCTTCCCTTTATAACTCACTTATCCTCCGCCATTCCCAAGTCAAGGGTCGTATATACTGACCCATAGCATATCTTGAAAACTAGAGCCAATCAACAATTTTAAGCATCATTTTCATTCTCAGTGACCCAGAATTAGTAAAGTTTGAGTACATTTATTTCAGAAGCATTTTGGCTGTAGAGCAGTGTAATCTATCTCTTTCCTTATTATTCCTAATATTCTGTTAGATTTTTTGAGTGCCACTGCACATTGAGCAGATGTATTCTGAGAACTATCCACGACAACTCCAAGATCTCTTTCTTGAGTGGTAACAATTAATTTAGACCCTATCATTGTGTATGTATAGTTGGTATTATGTTTTCCAGTGTGCATTACTTTGCATTTAACAACATTTAATTTCATCTGCTATTTTGTTGCCCAGTCACCCAGTTTGGTGACGTCCCTTTGTAACTATTCACAGTCTGATTTGGACCTAACTAACTTGAGTAATTTTGTGTCTTCTTCAAATTTTGCCAGTTCACTGTTTACCCGCTATTTCAGATCACTTATGAATATGTTGAATAGCTCAGGTCCCATTATAGATCCTTGGGTAACCTTCTTATATACTTCTCTCCATTGTGAACACTGACCATTTATTCTGACCCTTTATTCTCTATCTTTTAGCCAGTTACTGTTCCATTAGAGAACCTTCTGTCTTATCCCATGTCTGCTTAGTTTTCTGAAGAGCCTCTAGTGTGGGATCGAGTTAAAGGTTTTCTGAAAGTCCAAGTAAAGTATATCAACTGCATCACCCTTGTCCAGATGCTTGTTGATATGCTCAAAGAATTGTAATGAATTAGTGAGTCATGATTTTCCTTCACAAAAGCCATGTTGATGCTTCCCCAACATATTAGCTCCATCTATGTGTTTGATAATTCTGTTTTTTACTATAGAGTCAACCACTTCGCCTGGTACTGAAGTTAAGCTTACTGGCCTGTAATTGGCTCTGGAGCCCTTTTTTTAAAAAAACAGAGTTACATTAGCTATCCTTTAGTCATCTGATACAGAGGCTCATTTAAGCAATAATCTACATACCACATTTGGTGGTTCAGCAATTTCATACTTGAGTTCCTTCAGAACTCTTGGGTGAATACCATCTGCTCCTGGTAATTTATTAATGTTTAATTTATCAATTTTTCCAAAATCTCCTCTATTGACAATTCAATCTGGGAGAGTTCCTCAGATTCGTCACCTAAAATGAATGGCTCAGGTGTGGGAATCTCCATCACATTATCTACTGTGAAGACCAACACACACAATTTGTTTAGTTTTTCCACAATGGCATTATCTCTTTTGAGTGTTCCTTTAGTATCTTGATGTCTAGTGGCCCCACTGATGATTTGGCAGGCTTCCTGCTTCTGATGGACTTAAAAAAATTGCTGTTATTTTTTGTGTCTTTGTCTAGTAGCTCTTCAAAGCCTTTTTTGGCCTGCCTAAATATGTTTTTACACTTTACTTGCCAGAGTTTATGCTCCTTTCTATTTTCCTCATTAGGCTTTGACTCCCAGTTTTTAAAAAGGTGCCTTTTTGCCTCTAAGCACCTCTTTTACTTTGTTGTTTAGTCATGATGGAATTTTTTGTCCTCCTATGCTTTTATATTATTATTATTATTATTATTATTATTATTCATTTTTATTTATTTTATGGTGTACATTCAGTTTGAGCCTCTATAATTGTGTTTTTGATAGCTTGCATGCTGCTTCCTGACATTTCACTCTTGTGACTGTTTCTTTTAATTTCCAGTTAACTAGCTTTCTCATTTTTGTTTAGTTCCTTTTTTGAAGTTAAATACTACTGTGGTGGAGGTTTG
Source organism: Malaclemys terrapin pileata (assembly GCF_027887155.1). Lineage (NCBI taxonomy): Eukaryota > Metazoa > Chordata > Testudines > Emydidae > Malaclemys > Malaclemys terrapin. The sequence continues at coordinate 38,015,492 of NC_071509.1, read as the reverse complement.
GGGCATTCCCCCCCCTACAACAATGTTACATTTAATTACATTATGGTCACTATTTCTGAGTGGTTCAGCTATATGCACCTCTTGTACCAGATACTGTGCTCCACATAGGACTAACTCAAGAACTGCCTCTCCCCTTGTGGGTTCCAGGACTAGCTGCTCCAAGAAGCAGTCATTAATAGTGTCTAGACATGTTATCTGTGGATCCTGTCCTGAGGTGACATGCACTCACTTACTAGGGGGATAGCTGAAATCCTCTGTTATTATTGTGTTACTTTATTATATTAATGAGTATATTACTTTCGTTCTTAAGTAAAGTTTTGATTAATGGTATATATCTCTATTGCAAATCACATCAGTCCCACAATTAACAAGAAACTTCTATGTAGCCAATTTGGAAAGAACCTCTGATAAACAAGAAGGACTAGAAGTGTGATAAATGTGAAGTTTCATTATCTGACAAGGCTACACAGTTAATAAATGATTAATAGCTGTTACAAGCATGTTACAGAGGTTTTAGATGGTTGTAAGCATTTCGGTAGAAGGTGTTATAAATAAATTCAAGCTATGATAAGAAATCTATAGACCTGTTGGATTCGGTCCATACCAACTGATTAACAATTTATTAAAACTTCTATTAATCATTTAACTTATTATAAACTGTTATTGATCCTTAATATTAATTGTGCCCAGAAATAATTCCATAAAGGGAAATGAGAACAATCACTGAAATTCCAATGTCCTCTATCAGAGCTATCTTTATGCTTGGGGGAGGATGGGTTGCATGATGTAGGCATCTAACAGGTACTTTCTCTCTTGCTCTTATATGCCTATGCACCATTAATATATTTTAAAAGACGTTAAAATAAGTGGAGAACTAAATAGCAATTGATTTGTGAGTTAAGAAGATCTGTATGTTGCTCATAGCAATAGCCAATTTTGTTTTGCTAATGCTGTATATTTGCCCAATGTTTTTTCTCTATAAAACACTAAACACCTAAGTCAGCTGTGTCCAAAAGTTGTTTCCCCTTAGGCCAGCACGTATTTTGCATATTGTGCGGCCAGTATGGAACACCAATAGTAGGAGATTTTTTCTCATATGGAAGAATTTCATGCCTGTTATGGTTTGCACACCTGTCTCCACACAATTTCAGTAAATTAGTGTTCATTTCACACTTTCAAAGCATCCTCAGTTATGTTTCTTGCGCTGATGTAGCAATATTTATATGATTGTTTTTCTTGGTGTTTCATCTTTTCCTGGGCTATTAAAAAGAGAACTCCGAGACTTGCAAGGAGACATAGACTCATTTGGCTCAAGTCTGTTTCATCTTTATTTGTATCCAGTCTTCTAATGTTTTTAAGAAAACACATTATTTATTTGAATGTATTTTTGTAGTTTATACTCAACCATTTAATGCCTATTTTGTCCCTTTCTACTTTTCACACTATTACTATGCATATATAACTCAGTCAAAACACTTTGCCTGAGCTACATGTATACACCAAACTCTACTCCCCAAACTCCTCTGTACTATCTGCTGAAAAGAAGGTGCTAAAATATCTTATACTTACCTCCAATTAATAGTAAAGAAATATAAATGTTAAATAATGAACCACACAAAAATGTAGCAAAACTGACCAATTGACAGTACCTGGGGCACAAGCCATCCCAGAAATGGCAAAGAGGAGATGAAAGGAAGCAAGGATATGTCCCTCCCTCTCCATTGGCCAGGCACACATGAAGATAAAGCCTGCACTATTCATTGAAGCTGGGAAAGAGATGTGTTTTTTTGTTTGTTTGTTTTTGGGGTTTTTTTGAGGCATAATTCTCCCTAAAGCTTCTGCTAGGGCAGTCCAGTTGTCCTTGTCCCCAAATCATAATTTTAATCTGTCCAAAAATGTTTTACAGCTTCAAGTATTATTAGATAGGAAATGCACTAGATTAACCAATTAACCCACCAAACAAACAAAAATCCATGCTCAGCAAAACATATCATGATTGAAAATTTAAATGCACAAAAAATAAATAATTCAAATGTATCTTAATTCCCTTAGAAATTATGATGTTGTGACACAAAGAGAAAAAGACCTCATGATGCACAAAAATATATATACGGAAGGAGACAGAATTATGGTTATTGTAGTGATCACAGCTTTACATTGTGTGACTTCAATTAATATTTTTGGAGGGTGGGGGGGTACTTAGTCCAGAACTAGAAACCAGAATCTCCGGATTCTTATCCCGTAGCCAGTAACAAATGTTTCTGTAATCTTAGATAAATCACTTACACTCTCTGCTTCAGCTTCCTCATCTGTAAAATGAAGCTAATAATACTTATAAAACCTACATGTGTATTGTGAATATAGAATGATAGAAATGTTGGGCTGGAAGAAATGTCAAGAGATCACCTAGTCCATTCCCTCCCCCCTGTATGCTGAGGCAGGACCAAATATACCTAGAACAACACTGACAGGTGTTTGTCTAACCTGTTCTCTTAGAAACTTCCAATAACAGGAATTCCACAACCTCCCTAGAGAACCTGTGTCAATTTTTAACTATCCCTATAGTCAGAATTTTTTCCCTAATATCTAACCCAATTTTCCCTTGCTGCAAAATAAGCCAATTACCTTTTGCCCTACTCTCAGTGTAACCAAAAATCAATTAATCTATCAATCAACATCCTCCTTTGTAACTTTTTACATATTTGAAGACTACCATGTCTCCCCTCAGCACTCAGTCTTCTCTTTTCTAAACATGCCCAGTTCTTTCAATCTTTCTAAATAGGTCATGTTTTCTAAACCTTTTATCATATGACTTCATTAACTAGTTAAGTTTTGCAAACTGCTTTGACAATGAAAGCCCTATTTAAAATGTTAACTACTAGTACAATTTTCTCCCATAAATCTGTATTAATGTATTTGTAGTAAAGTGGTAAACAAGAGCTAACTTGGTTACTCAGAATATTATGGGATGGAGCCATCCTCCAGCACTCCCTTACTTCCAGTTTAGTCAGTGGGAGTTTCACACACACACACACACACACACACACACACACACACACACACACACACACACACACACACACACACACACACACTCTGTTGCGATGAAGTTAAATAAAGCAGCAAGTTCCCAGCCAGCAGTCCTGTGAGTAGACTTATTTTTCTTTACAGAAATATTTTTCAATGGATCCCTTTCATGATAAAAAGGGAGAAAAATGAATATACAAAGAACTATGACACATGCAAGTATACATGGGGATGAATCTGTCCAACTATGTGCAGTTTTGAGTATGCAATGTACATTGATTACACTGACAACACCATTTTACATTCACACAAACCATGTGTCAGAAGAGGTGCTTAATTGTTAATCTGAATGTCAACTTTTAGAAAACACTGAATAAAAACACCAATTTTTCTCCTCCACTGGGATCTTAGGGGCAGAAAAACTACCAACAAATTAACATCTGAAGTGTGGGGTACTTAAGCTTCAAACTAATATGTGACCAGTGGTATTTGCTTTTAACAACAGAATGAATGTGGAAAGATTGGAATTTAACTTGGCATATTTATACCCAGACACAATTTATTGCAAAACTAATTTATCTGCTTGTGTAACCTTATGTGGGCTAGAGTTCACTTCATTACCCTTCTCCAGTGCCTAAAAAAAACCCCAACTCCCATAGAAGAGTAGCTGGAGATCCAGAGTTCAGTCTCTAAGGATTTTCAGCAAGGATTGCACAGGGTCAACCTCCCCACATTTAAGTCCCAAAAGGAACTAAAGAAATTAATTTAATTTCTTAAATAACTTTATAAAATCTTATGATAAAGAAACAAATAATAATCTATTTTTTACAGCATGACATGGCTATTTTATAATCCACAGACATTACCTTCACAGTTATAAATAAACATAAATAAAGAAAACACATTAAAATCTGAACAGTTCAATCCTCACAGAAATACAGTGAAAAGAAACTGAAAGTTCCCAAAGCTTAGGTTTTGTTCACCTAAGTCTCAGTTAGAGTCTTTGTTCACCAAATCTCTACAGTCTGCTGAGTCTAAAACATCTTCCCTCCACTTGCTTGTAGGAAACTTCAGTTAGAATCAGGGCCGGCTCCAGGCACCAGCCCACCAAGCTTGTGCTTGGGGCGGCACCTGGAGGGGGGCGGTGCGGCGCTCCGGCTCTGGCCGCCGGGGAGAGCGGAGCCCCGGCCGGGCTCTCAGCCCTTGTCCTGGGGCTCCGGCCGCCAGCGGAGCCACGGCAGGCTCGCCGCCCTCCCCCCGGCCCTCCGGGGGGGGGGGGGGCGGGGCGGCGGCGGGAGGCTTTTTTGCCTTGGGCAGCAAAAAAGCCAGAGCCGGCCCTGGTTGGAATCCATGCAGATTCTTCCTCTGCTGAAATCACTGATAGCCACTCAACTAACTGATTAGCCAACGACTCAGTTAAGTGTATAGATTTAAAGAAAACTCTGCTGCAAAATGCTTCAGTGTTAGGGACAACAGCCTGCTTTCTGCTCCTGGGCTCAGTTTCTCCCAACTCACACAGGGCACATGGCCTTCTGCAAAGCAGCTGCCCTGACTGCTTGCCCTCATGGAGTCTGACCCCAGCAAGATGGAACCTATCAGAGCAGACCCAAAACTACCACACCCAATTCCAGAAGCTTCTGGATGTGGAGTCCTTAATCAGCCTAGCAACAATGACCCAGACACATCTCACTCCTACCTTTGCCAATGGGTCTCTTAAAGCAATATCTCCCTATTGGGCACATGCGTTGCACTTGCAGTATTCAGGGATTTGTCAACACACAGGAAATCCTTAAACATTGCCATGGGATTGCTGTTCATAAACTCTCCTCTTCCACAACTCCCACATAACACCACCATCATCATCAGAAACAATGAACAAACTGTGAAAATAATAAGTAGTAGTGATGTGGTAAAAATTAATAAGCTTCCAAGTTGGAATTAATTATATCACCTCCATTAAAAACACCATCCCCTTCCCCATAGAGGTCTGTCAATGGAGAAAAGTAGTAGATCCAATACTGTGTCCTTGGTCAAGAAGTGAAATGTGAAAATATTGTCTGTTGCTCAAACACTGAGTTGTCTGGAGCATTATTTTAATTGGTGTCAGTGGAATGAATAATTTCCCTCACCCTCTTTCTCACAAATACAAGTAACCGACCCAATCAAAATTCTAACTAACTATGGTGCTGATCTTGCACCATTAAACACAATGGGAGGTTTGCTCTTAACTTCAATTAATACAGTATCAAGCTTTATAATATTAAAAATCACCCAACAGCAGGCCATTAGACTAGATAGTGTTGACTGAAATTTCTCAACCAACTCTATGTTTCTACCATAAAGTGGAGTTTCGTACAAAATTATTTTTTTCATAGAAAAAATGTCATTTTACTGGCAATTTTCAGTTTTTGATGGAAAATTTCAAAATTGAAATAAAAAAAACATTTTCAAATGGAACATTTTGCTTTGTCTTGGTTTTTGAAAACCAGAAAAGAGTTCCAAATTTGAGATTTTTATTTTTTCCTTTCCCCCGTTTTTGAATCAATGTTTAGATTTTTCTCGGCTTTTCCTTTTCTTCACTCTAACTTTTCAAAACTCCATGTATTCAGAAGAAATAAAAAGAAACATTCTAATGTTGCCACTCAGACTCCATGGTGCTAATTTATGATAGAACTGTCAAACTTTTCTTTTTTAAGTGAACACTTAGGGTTCTTTAGAACAATAGATTTTTTCTTTTAGTGCTGTTTTTCAGAATATGATAGTTGGTGCTTTGACAATATGTTAGCTTGTGCCTGCCTCCTGACTACATAGGTAATAGGTGGAATGCACAAGTAGTCCTTCTTCACACCATCTAAGTAAACTGCATTCTAGATGTTCTAGTGACTATTACAAAATTTGTCATTTTTGACACAGCTAGTGGAACTATTCCAAAATTTAGTAATTTGGGGACATCAGTATATATTTAATCTAATGGAAGAAATGATAAAAGCATTCAGTTTCAACAGCTTTATTAGGATTTGATTTAAAACAGACGGTTCCTGCCAGAGCTATAGTTAACAAGAAACTGCACTGTACTGAAGATATGTCTTTTTCCTATTGATCCATGTAAATGTTCTTGCCTCTAAGTAAATTCCACATTTACCACTTCTTAATAAAGTATAGGATATATTTTTGCTGGTAAAGATAAGCAATAATGAAGATGATTAAAATAAGTATGACTCTGTTTTGTAGGTTATTTACAAGTATGTACCCATGAAAATATACATGTAACATACATGAGTAGATTCACAGATATGTGGTGCAATATTGCTGTACACAGATACCCGTGAATTCAGGAAACAATAAATAAATGTAACTTGTAGAGGGCAATTTTCTTGTATATACCTAATCTTTACTTTTGTGTCAGGAATCACCAGATGACTCTGTTAAACACAGAAGTTCTTTTTCTGAGTGTGTAAGCAAACATGAAATCTTTGGAAGAAAGGGTTCTTGTTGGTAGTTTTGTTAGGTTGCGGACCTTGAAAAGAAGCTGTGGAAGATAGTTAAGTGCTTGTTTTCTGCTGTGTCCTCTATGCTTGGAAGCAATTCTTGGGATAGAGTAGCTTCCTGGGAATCAGACATTGTTGTATATGCAGGGACTTCTGAGGGGATTGACTGAATGGTGATGGCCTCTGTTTTAGGACTGGTGTGCATATGTATCTACAGTTAGGGTATTTCTACACTACAAGAGCTACAGCAGCATGGCTGCAGTGCTTCAGCTATGCTGCTGTATCATAGACATTTAGTACAGTGACAGAAGGGGATTTTACAGCACTAATCTGTACTAAATCCATCCCTTCAAGAGGGGGTAGTTAGGTTGACAGAAGAATTCTTCCAACAACCTAGTTGTATCTATACCAGGGCTTAGATCGCTTACCTTTGTCGTTTAGGGGTGTGATTTTTTTCAAATCCCTGAACAACACAACTGAATCAACCTATGTTTTAGGTGTAGACCAGGCCAGGGCCGGCTCCAGGCACCAGCTGAGCAAGCTGGTGCTTGGGGCGGCAGATTGAATGAGGTGGCATTCCGCCCAATCCTAGGGCGGCACAGCCGCCTTTTTTGTTTGTTATTGTTCTGCTCCGGCCGCCCTGTAGGGGGCGGTGGCACGGAGGACGGGAGCGCCCTGCAGCAAGCCCGGCGGGGCAGTCCGCGTCCTTTCCTCCCCCACGACCGTAGCGGAGCACTCCTGGCAGGCGGCAGGCGGTGCGTGGCGCGGCAGGAGGGGCAGCGTGGTAGCGCCCCGCTGTAGCCCTGGCCTCCCCCCTTCTCTCTCTCTCCTGCCCGCTTCCTCCCCCTCACCTCCCCTAGCCGGTCCCCCGGCACCCGTGTTCTGGCGCACAGATCACTGTTTGTTTTTGTTTTTGGTTTTTTTGTTTTGCTGTTCTGGCTGCCCCGTTTTGCTTGGGGCGGCCAAAAAGCCAGAGTCGGCCCTGGACCAGGCCTCAGTATATATCTAGACTCCACATCACTGATTTTTTTTTCCTACTGGTAAGACAACCTGCAAAGCTCTGGACATTTGCTGCAGCTCAGCAGAGGGGCATTGCCAATGTCAGAAATGAAACACTGGTGCCAGAAGGAGGGGCAATCTTATAATAAACAGATGTGCTAAAAGAGATGGTTTGCATTTTTAGAATGCAGTCAGATAAAAATCAGGCAAAGTAAACTCTGAAAAATATCTCCCTTTATTTGTTACAAAATATTTGTGTAGTGTTATTAAAAAAAAAAATCAATGTTAGCTTCAGTATGACATCAGTAAACTCTAGCACATATTCTCTATAATCTTTGGTATCATACCACATTTCTTATAAAATATAATTTTAAATGAGTTGAAGCTCCATTACACAATAACACCAGCACGTAGCAATATGGAACTGTATTGTGTGAAGCATTTTAAAAGTAACACCTCTGTGACATTTCCAGCTCATGTTCCAGTCTAATACATGGCCAGAGAAGTTGTAATAGAACTTTATTTTGTAAACCTGGTTTTATTTGTCATATGTAGACAATGTCATTATATATTAAACTCACACTGATGATAAAGGACAGATCAGACTAATAGAATCTTCATAAAAAACAAATTAATTATCTAACATTTACAAAATATAGGTTTGAGGGGATGAATGGCTTAATTTTGTTAGTTTCTTTTAATAGGACAATGATTAATACCTTTGAGGCACACGGTAAATCAGTAAATATGTTTCTGTTTTTACAATTGTTTTTTACAAAATTGTGCTTTTGATATTTAATGTACTGAATATGACATTAATAAAACTACAGCAAGATTTGAAAAAAAAAATAGCTGGGGCAAGGAATGTAAGGATTGCTATGCCAGATCCGATCAACTCTTCTTCTAGCCTAGTCTCAGTCAGTTAGGTCCAGATACTTCAGAGGAAAGTGCAAGAAAAAATGTAATGGACAATTATTGATTAACTTGACCATAGGAGACACTACCTTTCCCCTTACCTCTTTAGTTAGTGGTTGGCCACTGCCCTGAAGCTTGAGGGTTTACCTACTATTTTTATCATATGTAATGCAGCTGTGGGTGTTTTCTCTAGTCATGTAAATGTCTAATCCTTTTTGAATCTTGTTAAGTCCCTTTTCACTTTGTGTATAAATTAGAATGTTGGCACCTTTGACTAGCTTATTTGCAGCCACAGTTAAGCAGTTAAAGTACTCTGATTTGTGTCCACAGTTAAAACTGCAGGTTCAGAAAACAGTCACAAATATGGAAGCTCTGCCTTTGGAAAATGGTTCCTAAAATGTCAGGAGTGGACTTGCAATAATCAGCAATTTCAATAATCAGAAGTTTTCATTTCTATAATTTTAATATAATAATAAATCTTAGCAGGTCACTGTATTTGTGTCACACAGTTAAACATTGTTATAAAATAACTGACCTTGCATGCTCTTGCATTCTTGTGTTAACTGTGCCAAATTTTATAAGGTAAGGGCTATGACTGGTTGGTAGTATTGTCTTTCTATACAGAGGAAGAAGCAAGAAGAGAGTGTAGTTGGTTATTATCTGTGTGCATGTGTGTAAATAATACACCTTAACAGAGTTTTATGCTACCACTATTTTGTTTTATGAATGACTCACAATTTCTGCTTTATGATGAATCATAGAATCATAGAAGATTAGGGTTGGAAGAGACCTCAGGGAGTCATCTAATCCAATCCCCTGCTCAAACCAGGATCAACCCCAACTAAATCATCCCAGTCAGGGCTTTGTCAAGCGGGGCTTTAAAAACCTCTATGAGTAGAGATTCCACCACCTCCCTAGGTAACCCATTCCAGTGCTTCACCACCCTCCTAGTGAAATAGCTTTTCCTACTATCCAACCTAGACCTCCCCCGCTGCAACTTGAGCTACATAGTACTCTACATATAACTGTAATTAAAATCTGTGCTAACTGTTGTAGAAATGTATGTTTGTCAACATACCCGTGGATCGAGTTATTGACATGCCTACTTTATCAGTGGCCATTATAGCATATGGTCTGACTAAGGGTAATGCAATCAGTATTGTGAAAGAGAAAAAAATGATAGATACAGACACATATGTACCACACTAGGATGTGGTGGGTGATTATGAAAAAAAACTGTGTTGCATAATGAACTAATATACAAGTAGCAGGTTGCTGTATGAATTAGGGATGGTGAAATTGGTGGAAAATATCATGATATTTATTTATAAATTCATTATGTGTTGTTTTTGAGACCTCAATGTTTCATTCTTCAAGAAATGTCAATGGTCTTAAATTGTTTTCACAAATCAACTGACAAAATCACCTTTCTTTCTCAAAAAAGTAATAGAGGAGGTATGAGACACTCATGTTTGGTAATATTGGGTTGTGGAGAGAAGACAGGAGGGATAGAATATGAGAAAGTCAAGCACATCTTTGTAACATACCCCAGACACAGATGTACAAAGAGGTTATCAACTATATATGGGAACAGAGAGATTGAAGAAGATGAGTATGGAAAATCTTTGTTCTTGGTTAAGAAGAATTTGGTAGTTATTTTTTGTGGTTTCAGTTGACTTTTTCTGTTGGTTATTATAATAAGTTTATATGTTCGCTGCTTTTTTGATGTTTGCTATTACATTTATTTGCAATAAAGGTCAACTGAAGACCACAGATAACTCTCTAATTTATAAAGCACTTCTGGATAAAAGTATATGGAAGTGAATGATTTTGTTTAGGCCTTAAATACACTGAAGGGCAGGATGATGCTGGTACTCTGCCAAACTATCTTATTGTTTCTGTTTATGACTAGTCTTTACATAACACAATATAAACCTAATGAAATATTTTAGTATGACCCTTGACATACCAAACCTGAAAAATAGTTTGGCAGAATGTAGTACAGAGTTAGGCCCTGCTTTATCTTGTGTTTAACTTTAAGCATGTACGTAGTCTTATTGACTTCAATGGGATTTCTCGTGTTCACAATTAGCTACTTGTATAAGAATTTACTGGCTCAGGGCCTAAAAAGTAGGGAAATTTCTGTTGGAAAAAATAAAGTGGATTTTTTTTAAATAAAGCATACTGACTTTTGCTATTTTTATTTATTTATTTGGAGGGTCAGGGCATTCTAGCAAAGTATGTCACAATAGAATAGTGAGCATTTATCTACATCTTTAATCAGCCACACAATATTGATCAAGAAACAGATCTCTGTAGTACTTAGCAGAGACACAAACATGAAACAATAGGAGTGCTACTAATAAGAATATATTACTAAGGATTGATGTATATGGCTGGGATGCTTGTATAGTGTCTGCCACAACAATGGCTGACTATGCACAATAATATAATTTCCTCTCCTAAATGGAGATGAATATTCTATAAATATTTTAAAATGTAAAAGGATACTTTTACAGGTCTCTCATTTGGGAGAGAGGGAGACTTTTAGATATGAAATACTCAATCTTAAACTTGTCAGGGGTAATTAGCAATGCTGCTAATAAAATACCTGCCCTGGTTAGCAAGCACTTCTTGTTCCTCATTAACAAAATTACTTTCAGGTCATACATCACAATAATGCCACTTTCATGTTTAATTGCTTAAATAAATGTGTAATTAATGCCTAGTAATGGGATTATGGAACTTTGTAGAAATAGTGTTGCACCTTACTTGCGACCATTGGATTTGTTTAGCAGAGTGCAATATTATTTTTATCAACCATTATGTAATTAAAACAAGCTAAAATTTAAATGTGTAATTTAATCACTACCTGTGGGAACTACAGAAATGTTTGTATTATGACACTAAGAAAGTTCAAGACGGCTACTTTCTCTTAGAATAACACACAGAACATAAGCAATAATTGTATGATTCGTATATGGTAATCAACATATCTGAACACAAACAATCATAGTAATAAACTTCTGCAAAATAGTGTGATCAAAAATCTTGAAATAGAACAATTAGTGCAATTTATATATTGCTGTGGGATTTTTTTTTTAAATTACAACAAACCTACATTTAAATATCAAAATATGGCAAGCCAAATAAGCAAGAAAATGAAATTACAGCTAAAACTCAATCTTTAATCTGTTTTATATTTTGTCAGAATTTAACACTTCTGCTTCCCCCTCCACCACAAAAAATTACCACAGCAGAAGATGTGGAATGAATCCTGACCCTACTGAAATTGATAGGAATTTTGCCATTGACTTCAATGGGCCAATATTTCACCCATGATGTATAACATCACATTATGATATAATTCTTTCTGTACCTATGTACAGTGATTCGAGTTCAGGATAGGAAAGTAAGAGAAAAAACATTAGTATATTAGAAAAACATTAGTAGATAATGGGCCTCATTATCATTGACACTAAAAGATTCCGCTGCACTGCTCTTGTAAATTATCCCTTGAGGCCCCTATACGCTACCATCTGGTCCATAATGTAGACTCCAGGTTAACACACTACTATAAGACCTTAATATGGTAACTTATTTTTATGTTTTAGGAACCTAATACCATATGTTAAAGTTTAGTCAAGAAATAGTAAGAGGTTAGGAGGAAATCCTAGCCTGACTGCACTCAAGGGCAAAACTCCCATTGACTACAATGGGATTAGGACTTCACCCTGGATTTGTAAAGGGCCTAAATCGGGCCTCCAATTTTGCAGATGGAATTTTGCACCCAGAAATATTTGTACTTATGATATTTTTGCCCAGAGCTAAGTGGTTCATAGATTTTTAAGGCCAGAAGGGACCATTACCTCATCTAATCTGCTCTCAGGTATAACACAGGGCATAGAATCCTAACCACTATTTCCTGCACCAAGTCCATAATTTCTGGTTGAGCTAGAACATATTTCTTGCAATGGCATCTAAATAATGGAGAATACATCACATCCCTAGCCAAGTCATTTGTCTAGCTTCAGCTTCTAGTTTTAATAGACCACAATTCAATCACTTCTTAACCTTCTTTCCTCTGGAAATTCCCCACTGTACCCAGATTTGTTAAAAATAAACTTCTGTTGACTTACAATTGTGTCCAAGGAATGCTGGGTTTAAAAGTCTCAATTTGTGTTTCATGAACTTGGGGCTTGTTCAGGGCCATTCCAGTCACCAATATAATTTGCAACAGACTTAAACTTGGTTTAAATTATGCCAGATGCCATTGACCCTTGTAGGCTGTTCCAAAGACCAAGGATCAATCTGTAATAAGGGTGCCCTTGATCTGACCTCTTTTCCTTTACCATCTCAGCAAATGGAGGACTCAGAGTTCTATAGAGATTACAGAGACACAGGACATTGCGGCTGGGTTGAATGCAACACTGTCTTCATTTCTTGTTCACACAGATTTACCTCCTTTATTATATGATCCCTAGGGGCCCCTTTGAATAGTGGCTCTAAACACTAAGATGCACTGCCACTTAATAATTGTCCTATGTAAGGGGATTCTTCAGCTGGCTAGATTTTCCTTCTTCGTGGCAACTTTTCATCAGGAGATGTGCAAAGCTGCTCAAATGGACTTGAAAATCATGTCCTAGATATTTAACAACCTGATTTGTAGGCACAGTCAGGCAGTTGGATGTTGTAATTCTATGATATGAACCTGCAAAAAAAAGAGGGGGGGATGCTATTATTTATGGGCATAATTGCATAATTGAGACCGTCTATGAAACTCAGGCCCTAAGTATAAGTGTTGCAGAAGAAAGTTGGGATGGTTGGGAGGTCAGTGTGGGGGAGATTCTTAAATTGGAAAAACTAGAAACTTATGAAAGTATACAGTATTGCAGAGCATTGGTAGTGTTATGAAATAAAAAACTGATGCTGTGCTTTTGATAGAAGAGATACACGAGGTAAAAATAATTTAAAATTGCTCATACAGGATGACAGCTCAAGATATTAAAGAACAAATAGATTAAGCAAGTAAGTATATGGGGAATTAAAACTTATACAAAAGAAGAACTTGGAAAAGCAACTATTGGCTCTTCACAGAAATGTTTCATTAGTGGAAATGCCAAACAAATTGTCCAAGGAATAGCTTTGTTAAGCCCAAAGCTGATGCTTAAAATCTGCAGACAGAGAAGGATAAATATCCCATGTACAGTAAGTAATCTCACTAAAATTGAGGCAGATCTTCTATCAAGTTATATCCAGTACATAGATAATATAATTCATGTAGCTGCACTAGAATAAAAGGGCCATGTCCTCAGCAGATGTAAATTGATATAACTCCACTGAAAACAATAACACTGCATCAGTTTCTTCACCAAAATGTAACTTTGAACAGAGATCCTGGACTTACAAGTTTCAGTTTTAACATAACATCTTTTTAATAAGAAGAATGGGCCACAAGATATCAGATGTTAATAATATCTACTGTCTTGAAATACAAAATTAATTAAATCATGATTAATTCTCAGACAAGTAACAAGTGCTTATAGGGCTTGCTGTGTTTGAGAGATCAAATTGGAATTTTCAAAATGTACATTGAAAAAGCAATGTCTAATTTAACATTAATGTTGGAGGAAAGACTAGGAGCAGAGTAACTTATTAAAGAAACTAATTCCATAGATGTGTGATAATAGTTGGTCACGGTTATATAGTCTCCATCAGTCCAGAAGCATATGAGCATAGGTAAGATCTTAAATGTATTGAAATACTGAAGAAAATAATATGAACCAATAACACAGAGAGCTATTGATTTACACCCATTGAAGATCTGTCCCACTGTTGTAGTGTGGGTTACTTCTTGACACATTTCATCCATCTTTAAAATGTAGAATCTTTTCTTAATATTTCATTCAGTACATTCAGGATTTCAGACTCATATGCTGCTTTGACTAAAATCAGCATAACTTTGACAATTTACACTAGCTGAGAATCTTCTCTTGTGTCTTTGCTCCCCACACCTGTGGCTGATCCACATAAGAGGCTACTACAGCTGTCAGCTAACAGAGTTACTATTTTAACTGTAGATCATGCTCTTAGCACTGAATGTCACAGGTTGAAATCCTTCTAACTCAAGCAGAGGGGTTGTATTATATATTTTCATAAATGGACTGAGTAATAAGATCATCACCATTGTATGCAGCATCATTGTAGCCATGTTGGTCCCTGGATATTAGAGATACAAGGCAGGTGAGATAAAATCTTTTATTGGACCAACTTCTCTTGGTGAGAGAGACAAGCTTACAAACTTACACAAAGCTCTTCTTCAGGTCTGGGAAGAAGAGCTGTATGTAAGCTTGAAAGCTTGTCTCTCTCACTAACAGAGGTTGATCCAATGAAAGATATTACCTCACTTACCTTGTCTCTCTAAGAACAGCATTGAACAGTTGAATTCAGAAATTTAAAATCTGAATATCAATTTTATTTTTGAAAAACATTGACACTTGTGTAAGTAAAAAAAAAAGCATGACTATGATGGGCTAATGAAAAAGAATCATACAGAAATGAATAATGGCTGTACACATTAAATACAACAATGGATATTTTGCAAAGAAAGACAAATAATGACACACCTATAGAAAGTTTCTGACAGAAATAAAAAATGGAAAATCCTGAGGCTCTATTGCTAACTAATAGACTGATCCAGCTTTTATTGCTTTAATAGGCTTTGGATCCAATCTGCGGAAAACCATAGTGGGGCATAAGGAAGTAATTTGTCTCAGTGTAGTGCTACACCCCATCCTGAGGGGCTGTAGCAGGCTAGTGCAGTTCCAGCATTAACAGAAGTACCTGTTTTCTTGCATAATCCCTGCTAAGCACCTCTCATAAGCCATATCCTGCACCATGGAGGTTTATAATTTACTTCATTGGGAATAGGATTGGGCTATGGTGTGGATGAGGATTCAATGTCAATGCACTCGGCAGTGAGCTCCCCTCTTTTTGGTACTGTGTAGCCATGCAGAAAGGAATGGTGGCACAAATAGGGGACGCTCACACTCCCAAGCATGAGGAACTTAACGCATTGTGTAGTTTCTGCCTTTACACCCACCAAGTATGTTTGCACATCTCTCTTCCATATAATGGAGGGTCAAATCCTACAGAAGTGTCAAAGTGCTCCATGCTTGCCCAAGCAAAGAGAATGGTTATGATGCAAGATATAGGGGTGGATACCATCAGTCATTTAAAGACACTTAACATTTCAAAAAAATGAATGGGGGGATGGGAAGGGAACAAGAGAATAGCATGTGTAGACCTGGTGATGTGAAGTTTTGAGAAATACATCCATCAGGATTGTGAAGGAGATGGCATATAATGCAAAATGCATGTGTTCATTATTCTGTGAATGTCTTTTGAGAGGGAAACCATCACAGGTCTTCCCCTAAAAAATCTCATTAAAGAGGCCAAATCAGCTGTAGCAATTTGTATTTCTGAGACAAAAATCACTTTTACAGTTAATCAGAAAGAAAGCTGTGCCTTACCTTGCCACCTGAGGTTCCATATTTACTGGTAAAAACCCAGCCCTTTCCAGAGGATAGAATAGCTAACTTTTGAACCTCTCCTTTCACCCTGCAAGAAAGAGCCCACAACAATACTAAGAGAAATGTCTATAGCTATAATATCAACTGGAAATGAACTCATTCATTTTTTTATGCTCACATGGTAGCAGCTTCAACTGAACTGATTACCTGTGATCACATCTTAGAATTGATTTCTATGTGCATCAATCTTGGGAACGATAACAAAGATTTCTATCAGTGTGCATGACTTGAGATTACTATGAAGTCCTTCAGCTTCATCATGCATACTTGGCTTTATAGCTAGTAAGTTTGCTCAGGGAATTAAAAATATCCTTTAAGTCGCAAAGAAGCTATCAGATGTGAGTAGAAGTTTGATAAATTGCATGTGGGAGTGAGCTGGCTAAATGTTAATTACAGCTAAAAATTAGTTGTGACTCATGACATCATCCAGGAACTACCTATGTTTATCCTGTGAATATTTTCAATGGGTCACTCAAAGAACTGAAAGCCTGATTTAACTCCCATTGAAGAAACTTGAAAGACTTTCATTCATCAGGGAGAGCTGGATTAGACCCTGATGGACAATTTAGAGTTGCTATTTAAAGGTGATAAGATTAATATTATATTATCAATGAATAAAAGAACCAGTTGAGATTAAATAATTATTGATTTGAACTTTCAGTCAAAATTCAGACGGCACCTTGAGCTGACATTTCTCAGGTTTAAAAAAAGGTTGGTAATTTTCCTCTTACTATTTTTCATTTCTGGACTAAGAGTGCAAGTGACAAAATATCACAACAATGGTGAATCTCTGACAGAGTTGTCATCCCAGATGAAAGCAAGAAGAATTAGAAAGTTGAATTCATGAGATTTTGGCTCAGATTTTTAGATACAAGTTAAAATAAGCTTCACTCAGTTGCCTATGAAAGGTGTTGTACCAAAACCAAAAATGGCAAGTATGAACTCTTTTGCCATTATTACAGAAAAAGGTGTCACAAATCACATTTCAATAATATAGTTTTACTTATTTTCACCATACTTTGTACTAGCTAAATTTCAAACAGAGAGTTATATTTGAGTGTTCATTAATGCAGCAAAGGAGAGGGAGATAAATTGCATTGTTCCCAAAAGAAAATCATGCTAACTTTCAGGCATGTAAGTCAGATAGCCCTTAACGTGAATATGGTGAATTAGGTTTCTTTCCTTTTCATCTTATTAAACAGACACTGACCAATGAGGCTAACATGACCTTTCCTTTCCTCAAGGGCAATAAGGAAGATGATTATATCCTCTTGCATCCCCATGATGACATCAATTCTTGAATTGTCTGATACAAATATGAAAGTGGAATAAAAATAAGGGCTAGATCTGCAGGAAATTTTGTTCAAACTTGAGACAAAATGTTTTATACTCGTTTTGTCTTGTTAAAACTGTGTACTTTTTTCTGGTACAATTTTGAATATAAGACTATGTGTCACAAGGTGATTTCCTCCAGATCCACATGCTGGCTTTCTCAGTCTTTCCTTCTGGAATCTAAATTCTGATATGGGCTTAGAACTTATATTCCATATAAGTTCTTAGGTCCAATATTGGCTTCCATCAGTGTTGTATCTGAGAGCCTGCAATGCATTTAAATAAATCTCTTTTTTCTCATCATATAGGAGTAAAATGCTTGAATAAAGTTAAGTGATATGTGTGTGTGTGTTTTATTTGATGAATGCTAGTTCAAAGAGTTGGGACATTTTGTTCTGAAGGCAGTGACATTAGCTGTCAATACAATCTTTTGCATGAGTGAGTTCCACAGTCCAGGTCCCATTCTTTTGGAAGTCCTGTTTTGTGCATTCATGGATCTTCACCTATTGCATTGTCCCCATGGAGTGTAGCTGTCATGAAGAGTTATGGTAGTACCATGCAATGGATCCTCACTTCCTGCGGTCCCTGAAAATCAATCTTAGAACATGATTCTGCATTAAGTGAAATGCTCCTGGAAACCTTCATTAGTTAATATACAGGCTACTGGATTGTGCATCAGTTGGAGGTCCTTCGAGAATGTGATGTCATTCCTAGATATGAGTTGCAGCAAACTACAATGGCCTGTGAGAGCAAAGATAGAGCAGAAGATGTTTAGGGGTCATTAAGACAAAGAATTGTAACAGAGTGGAGACTAGTCTGTCAATAGAACAATATTTTCCTCCAGTGTCCTCTGGAAACTCCTAAACTTATTTTATCCTCCCAGGGTGAACCATTAAAATGGGTCCACTTCCTGATGGGAGAAAAGTTTCCCAGTTCCAAATTGAAGAAGATAATTGTAGGTCCATGATAGGCACTCAAACACTGACCAATATATGCTGGGATTGTGTGTGTGTGTATGTATAATCACATTATCAATATGTATCATTCACACCACATATATTTGTATGTATTAAGCAATGAAGCACATGATCTCAATATAGCATTAGGTAGTGTATGTATTTCAAACCATTACATGGCCTGAATTGGCCTATGTCTTTCTATAATCCTGTTCACTTGTTATAACTATCCTATAACACTTTGCAAAGCTGAAGTCAGGCTTGATATTAAAAAATAAGAAACATGTCAAAGGCATAGTACATTAATGTTCTGCCCTGGTAGAAGCTGGAGAAGTACCTTCATGGACCAATACCTAGAATGCTAAAATCCAAAACAATGCTAAGGAAAGATACAGAAGTTAAGGAACTGGGCCAAACTGGTGGATTGGATTTCAATGATATGTAAAAAACTATCAACTATAAATATCACCAATGTGTACCTTTGGGACCACATATTCTATGTAAGGTAAACTTAACAATGCTTCACAAGACAGCTTCCTAGAAACTGATATTGTATTGAACTTTTGTCTTCTACTATATTATTATTGACTTTGAGCAATAAACCTGACTGATATTGATTATTTGGTCTCTTGAATATATTTCATACTGAACCAAAGTATGGTCAAGCAATTGACTATACAATTGATGTATACAATTGTATTCTGTTGTTGATAACAACAGAAAGGCAATGAGGGCTATATTGGCACCTAGATAGATAGATGAGTGCCAGCTCCCTGAACTACAATCTGAACACCATATTTAAAGTGTCGTTAGATGTAAGAGTTGAGCTACAAAGTATCTGAGGACTATCCTATGGCAGCCAAGAAATTCCAAGTCTACCCAGGAGCATTGTCACCTGTGTGGACGTTGAAGTGACCAAGCACAGCTAGCACCAGTGCCACCCCAGTGCTTTGCAGAGAAGAACCTGGTCAACCTTCTGAAGGTTACTGCAGTGCAGTGGGATGATACATCATCATTCCTATCTAAGGACTCATGCAAAATGGACATATTCAATCAGATATATTGTGGAGGCAGAAGTGTCTTACATTACATCAGGGGTCAGCAACATTTGGCACAGGGCGGCGGGAAGCGGCACGGGCAAGCAATGTGCTGACCGCGGCTTCCCGCCACCCCCATTGGCACGGGACGGCGAACCGCGGCCAGTGGGGGCCGTGATCGACCGAACCTGCCACGTCAGCAGGTAAATAAACTGGCTCAGCCTGCCAGGGTGCATACCCTGGCGAGCCGCATGCCAATCATTGCCGACCCCTGCATTACATAGATGGTCTGTGCATTTCCATTTTCATGTAGTTGTTTATTATTCTTTAAAGCATCACTGGAATAAATAAGACATTTTTTCCTAACAAAATATATGACCTATCTTACTATCCTATCAAACTGCCTGATGTTGGTATTTGATAGAGGATGATTCTATTTAAAGTAGATTTGGCACATCCTACTCTTCTCCAGAACAACATTTAATTTCGGAGGTTAAAAATGTAACTTGATTTTTAAACAAAGGCAATTGTTTTGCATCTCCCTAGTACTGGAGCCAGTAAAATTCAGAGTAAACATTAATTATTCATGGAACAATTAATTTTAATTAGGGCTTGTGTAGAATCCCATATGGTTTCAGACATCATCAGTTCACTAATGCAAACCATTTGCAAGAGGATATTGGGAAGGTCTAGGAAGTTTGGCTGATGATAGTAATTGTAGTCTAGTGTATTAGGCATGAGGTTGGGAGCTAGAGACTCCCGTGGCTTCAACCCTGATTTCTCCTGTGGTCTTAAGTAAGTTATTTAACCTCACTGTCTATTTTACATCAGCAGTAGGAGATACAGCTGTTTCTGTTGAAGCAAGGTATTACCTGAGTGGGTCACATACCCAACAGCAGAGTCCTCTTTTATCCAGGCTTGGACCAGTACTGTTACTAACAGTAACAGAGTTTTGTATGTACTGACATCATGTGGGAAGAAGTACCACAATTAGTGAGTGACTAATCAGTGAAGGAACTGGACTGCCTGAATTGTCAGTGGCACAAGAGAACCTAAGTAAGTGTAAGTTGACGACACAGCTAGGTGTGGATTGGGGGAAAGATTGATTTGTGGCAATGCTGGCTCTTTGATTCCTCTTGTGGGATCAAGAATGATATAGAACAGTGAGAAAAAACAGAGACCACTAGCGCAGGTGCAATTACAAAGGGAAATGGAAAGACCTGTCCTCCACTAACTTTGAGAGACTCTGGGGAGTTGGGGGCAGGAGGGAGACCACTGAAGTAAGTGAGACACAGAGACACTATGGTAATGGGTCACAGAAATTCTAAACTGGAAGACTTGCAAAGTGACACTGGCAAAGAGAGGTTAGGGAAGGTGCTATTAGTGATAGAGAGTCCAGGAATCTAGGAACTGGGACACAGCTACATTGACTCTAGGGAAGACACAAAAGTGGGGAGGGAGAACAGATGCTGGGGAGTTAGAACATGGACAGTGACTCTGCAGAGTGTGGGATGGGAACGGTGACTCTAGCAGGAGATGAGGGAAGGAACCTAGAGAATGGAGCATAGGAAAGAGACCCTGGGGAGTGGAGGATGGGGAAGTGACCCTAGTGGGGACACAATTACAGTGCAAGGAGAGAAAATTGGCATGCTGGGGCGTAAGGAACAGGAATTGAGGGTTGAGGGGCTGAATATAGATTAAGGGGGTGGGAAAACATGGTAGACATGGGCAGAGATTTAAGAGCTAAATGGTTACCATAGGTGTGGACAGGAACAGGGACAGGGAATGAGAGGCATCCTGGAGAGGGGATAAAGAGATCCTGGGCTACCATTGCTAATGCCATGAACAACAAGGAGATCCTAGGAAGGACAGATGTCCTGGGGGCAGTGGTGATTGGTTAAGGAATTCAAGGGTAGGAATAGGGGGATCAGGGTCTATGTGCAGGTTTGGGGGCTAGTATTTGTGAAGGAACAGAGGATATTCAGAGCATAGAATTTGTTGGGTTAATTTAGATTAGAGATAGAATGAGAAAGAAAATTAAGGGGTCAGGAATAATTGGGGAGGAATACAAAGCTCCCAAGAGAAATTATTGCAACACCGAGCATTAACTTTTTTTTAACCAAAAGCCCTGATAATTCATATAATCTATTTTCATCCCTAGATATTATTATGCATTAATATATGTATACATTCACTATGACTTTCATCACCAAATGCTGTGACAAAATCATGAAAAAGTACACCTGTCCAATTTTTCGGAATATTATCATTTGATAGACATGCCTTTTTTATAAAATGTGTATTTAGAGAATTCATTCAATTTAATAAAATCACTAAAAATGATGTCCTGGGTAGTGCAAAGACACTCACTCTGTAACGTGGTAACACCCTATTAAACAGAGAGCTCTTGTGATATTACTGTATAATGTTTCTCTAAACAAAAGTTCATTCTTGCAATGACTATTGTACTGTTTCTGATACTTATATGGCTAGGATTGGCAAATCTGTTAAAACTTCCTAAATAAAGGCTTCATTTTAAAAAACCAAATATACCATGTAGTCCATAAGCAGAAAAAAATGTGTTACTCCAGTATTCCTATCTCAGTATGTACATATTGATTTACACTTAAATGCTAAATAGGTCAAATACTATCAAAAGAATAAATTATTCATTGTAAAATTTGACAAACACATGTAAAAATAAATAATGCATTCTGATTTATGGAAACAGAGTTGAACGTAATTTATTCAAAAATTGACTGAATAATCCTCTATGAATTTTAATATTTTCCCTCCATATTGACATCACACTGAATAAAGTTGCACATGATGTGAATCTAACATCTTCTAAATAAAATTATTTTACATATGCTAACTAGTGCTAATTTGGAAATAGATAATCCATGAGATATACCTTGCAAATGTTTGGCGTATTCCAAAAAAGTACCTGAGACTGTCCATTAGAGTTGCGTGAAGCCTAATTATGAGTGTGGTGGAGAGAAGCAGCACCTTGCTAACACCAGTAGCAGTGCTCAGTGGCCCTCAGGGGATGTGTCTCTGCGGGAGGGAGGTTAATGGCATGGCCACAGCACTGAAGCCACTTGTGTGCTGGCAAAGTATAAGAGGACTGTGCTGTGAGAGAGCACTGAACATATGCTGCACCCTTTCTACAGACATAGCCACTGTTATGTCCATGGCATACCATCAGAGGTAAAAACATCAAATACTCTTTTAGAGAGGTTGCAATGTAACACTACTTTATTTCTTAAAATCCCAAACATTAGCACACAAGAACCAAGAACAGAGAGAGGGGAAGCAGGCTGTTCCCTAAGGAGGTGAGGCACAACTCATTCCACCTTGCTATAAGCTGGCTCTTTCCAGACAGACATGCTTTCCTACAGAGCGATCTAGCCTGCAGGCAGGACCAAGACATTCCTTACAAATTAAAGTGACATCCTACAATTCTAACCCAGTTTTCAAATACACCACATTCTTCTGAGTGCCCCTGCAGGTGTCTAACTGCTCTTGGACTCTGGAGGAATAATTCTTCCAATCATCACTGGTTTTGTTAATGTGCCATCTTTCCTCCATGCAGGGCCGGCTCCAGCATTTCTGCCGCCCCAAGCAAAAAAAAAAAAGCCACAATCGGCGGTGGCAGTTCAGCGGCAGGTCCTTCACTCCTAGAGGGAGCGAGGGACCTGCCGCCCCCGAATTGCCGTAGGTGCCACCCCTCTCCCTTGGCCGCCCCAAGCACCTGCTTGTTAAGCTGGTGCCTGGAGCCGGCCCTGCCTCCATGCTCTCTGTTGTGCCCTGGCTCTAAGAGCCAAATGTATTCTTTACTACTGAAATGCAGCCATGGCCACAGTTAGGTCTTGACAGTTCTTAATTTGCTGCACATGATAACTCAGAACTTCATGTTGACAGAGGGCTCAGGGTGCCTCTTGCTACAAAAGCACAGGTTTTTCACCATTTGAATTAAAAGGAAATCTCTGTTAGCAACCAGGAGTCAGAAAAGTGATCATTCCTATCTGCCCCATTTGGACTCATGGTGGTTTGAAATGACTAGTTCATGTTTGTGAGCACAATGCCAGTGCTACTAGCCAATAGAATGTGCATGCATACTGGGTGTGATTTGGAAGTAGAGTGGTTTGGTCAAGTAGATCTGGTCAAAAAAAAAATTCAGTGGAACAGTTTTCCATAGGAAAATGCAGCTTCATCTAAACTGACATATTTCACAGGAACACATATCAATTTCTAATTCTATTGCTAAACTTCTTCTCCAGGCTGGCCCTGTACATATTGATGCAATCATGTTCTGCCTACTCTGAAAATAGAAGTCCAAGAAAGAAGGCCAGAGCCTCATCTGTGCAAGAGCCTTTTTTGACAGCTCCTCAAAGCTTTATGCCATCTTTACTTCCCCAGACATCTGGAAGCTGGTTTGTAGCAGCCCCACAGAGGCTGTCATACTGGCCTCATTTCACTGGAGCACAGCACACTCCAGTCATGCCACCTATCATCCCAAGCACTCTACCGGCTAAGTAGTGTAATAGTTGTTGCCAACTTGTGATTATAACATAAGAGATGATACTGGAGACTCTTTAAAGTAACAGTAAACACTTAACTTCCTGCTGAGATCTGTAAAGCCAGGTTTTGCTAACTTGCTTGCCTGGCTCCAACTGCAAGCCATGTGCTACTGCTGATAAGGCTAACTACATAATGATTCCCACCATGCAACACTATGGGTAACTTTGATTACTACTCAAAGTTCCTACACATAGTCTCTACACCAGCTGAAGACTCCTTCACACTGAAGAAGTCCTCAGCTGCCCAGAGCAGAGCAGAAGGGCCAGAGCTCCAGCCAACATCTGGCAAGAGGAGCTCAATTTCACAAACTTTTTGCTTCTTGAGCATCTGCATTACACAAACATGTAGCTAGAGTATGATTCCCTTTGTAATAAGTCTCCTTTCCACTTGATAGTTGCTGCTGTGAAAAAAGCATTGATGGTATTCTGCAGGTTGCATGGCTCAGAGAGCAGATGACACTTTCAGCTGCATTAGATTGTATGTGGTAAGGTCACGTATTGCATGATTGTAGGAATACTGGGGTAATGTGATGTGGCTATTATAATTAATTATGATGTGAGATTAAATCAGTTCTGTGATCATGCCCTGTTCAGCTAATTATATTAGCTGTGTTTTGCATCCGTATACACAGGAATAAGGGCCTAATCTAGTAATATGCCTAAGCATTGCAAGTCAATTGAACTACTCTCATACTTGAAGTTAAGCAGATGCTTAAGCACTTTGGTGGGTCAAGGCATAAATGACCATATAAACTGCAGGCACATCATTTGTGTGAAACAGGAATTACATTTGAAAAGTTACATGAAATTTGTGATAACTAAAGCACAACACAACAAAAACCTACACAATTAAAAACTTTACTTCTTAGCCATTCCTAAATTTCTAATGAACATCAGCTTCAGTGTTGACTAGAACCAAATTTTGTAATGAATTTGATATCCAGAAACATATATTGGAGATTAAGGATTTAATCTCATCTCTAGAGGTAATCTACTATATGGCCTAAGGGATTATCCCAAGACCATTAAAATCAATAGAGGTATGTTCATGTATTCCAACAGACTTTGGATCAGGCCCTACTCAACCAATCACAGTAAAATCTAAAGAGATGGTGATTTAGAAATAGACATTTCATAACCTGAATAGTTCACAAAAGCATGAATTATTACCTAATAATACACACGTTGTCATAATTTATTAATGAGACATTCCAAACCATCAGTGCTTTACCGACACAACAATATTGAAAAATAATCAGTCACTAATATTTTGGTTGGTGCTGTATCAAACTTTCTTGGTGTGTTCACAAATGGAAAGTAGGAATGATCATGACTGCTACATATTAAGAAATCATCACTGTAGTTGGCAGAATCAAATTAATGAAGTTAGATTATTTTTGTGGATGGATGAATTGATACATCTGAAAAAAACAATTGACCCAAATATTCACCTAAAAGCTCAAACCAAAGTCAAGGTTAACTCCATCCTTCCATTTTTATTATTATTTTTTATTTTCTGCAGTTTTTCATGTCCTCCTGTATCTACAGAAGTTCAGATAGAATCACAGAGTCATAGGACTGAGAGGGACCTCGAAGCACTCATGTCAGGACTAAGTATTATTTAGACAATCCCTGACAGGTGTTTGTCTAACCTGCTCTTAAAAATCCCCAGTGATGGAGATTCCACAATCTCGCTAGGCAATTTACTCCAGTGCTTAACCAGTGCTAACCTGACCGTTAGAAAGGTTTTTCCTAATGTCCAACCTAAACCACCCTTGCTGCAATTTAAGCCCATTGGTTCTTGTCCTATCCTCAGAAGTTAAGGAGAATAATTTTTCACACTCCTCCTTGTAACAACTTTTTATGTAGTTGAAAATTGTTATCATGTCCCGCACAGTCTTCTCCTCTCCAGACCAAAGAAACCCAGTTTTTTTTCAATCTTTCCTCATAGGTCATGTTTTCTAGACTTGAATAATTTTTGTTGCTCTTCTCTGGCCTTTCTCCAATTTGTCCACAGCTTTCCTGAAATGTGCCGCCCAGAACAGGAGACAGTTCTCCAGTTGAGGCCTAATCAGCATGGAGTAGAGTGAAAGAATTACTTCTCGTGTCTTGCTTACAACACTACTATACATTTAATTTATAAACAACCAATAATCAAATCAAAGCTCTGCATCTTTTGAAATTTACCCGTCACTAAGCCTGAAGAAAACCATAAAAGTTGTAGACTAAAGGAATGAATGTATTTTGCTTTTTATGTGTACAGGTAAGCAGAAATAGAGGAGAATCTAAAGAGTAACATACATTAAAGGGAGTTATTTATTTCATTGAAATTTAATCATTCACATGGCTCAGAAAGAATTTTTTCATGTTCATGAAGTGCTTTATGAATTGTTTGGAGATGCACAGTGTGTTGGGGTGTACTTAGTCTTTGCGGCTCTTTATAGGAGACCTCGAGGTCCTATTACACCCCACCCCAGGACAGGGCCACCCAGAGGATTCAGGGGGCCTAGGGCAAAGCAATTTCAGGGGCCCCTTCCCTAAAAAAAAGTTGCAATACTATAGTAACATGTATTTGGAAATGTAAAAATTAACCAGTGAAATACATTCAAAAATTAATTAAATACATTATTTAAAAACTTTAAATGCTTTAATGGTATGTATACATTTGCAATTACATAATGGGCTGTCGCTGGGTGATGGTGATGGGTGATGCCAATGGGCTGTCGCTGCGTGGGGGTGGTGCTACGGTTGCCCAGGGCTGGGTGGGGAGCTGGGCTCTGGGTCGGGGGTTCCCGGCTCAGAGGGTCTGGGCTCGGAGCTAGGGGTCAGGGCTGTGGGGGCTGGGGTCGGGGGTGTCCGGCTCAAAGGTGGCTGGGCTCAGAGCTGGGGGTCAGAGCTGGTGGGTATGGGGTCGGGGAGTGCCCAGTACAGAGAAGCTGGGCTCAGAGCTGGGGGTCAGGGCTGGGGGGAGTGCCCAGCTCAGAGGAGCTTACCATGCCACTTCCCCCACCTCCTACCTCTCCCAGAGCCTCAACGAGCTGTGTCCAGGAGCTCCTGCCACTCAGCCCACCGGAGCTCGCAGCTCCACCCCCTTACCATGCGGCTCTGAGCAGGAGGACCTCAGGCCCCGCCCGAGCCAAGCCACTGCAGTGCTGTCCAGGGCCGCTCCTGGACACAGCGCGCTGAGGTGCCGGGGGATGGGGAAAGGCGAAGGAGGAGGCAGGGGGAGCCTTCGACATTCTCGTGGGGACCTCTGAGGGGCCCGGGGCTTGGGGCAAATTGCCCCACTTGCCCCCCCCACTCACCCGGGCGGCCCTGTACTAGCATTCTGCACTGTAACTATCTCATGTGTGGGTGAGAACTGAAAGGTACCTGATTTGCATTAACATAGCCCCGTTTAAAGAAGACTACATTAATACAAAGTATGTAGCTTTTAGTTCATGCCAGAACTGCCTACCAGTGGAGTTACAGTGCAGAATGCTAGTATTCACTGCAATTCATACCCCCTTAGTCCAAACTGCGGAGCTGCGTACACATAGCCCTAGTGAATAAAAAGACAGGAGGTGAATCTACAGTGCCCTGTTTGCTGTGCACTACGTCTCCATGCCCTTAAGCTCAGCATAAAGGTGACTAATCATCCTATAATTGAGTCACAGAATGTATGTATATCCCTAAACGGAACATGAAGGCAAAGGGGGGAAATACAATATAGTAAAATAACAAGGTACAGTAGTTTATTTGAACTGAACAGGAATCCTTACCAAAATGAAAGCTACGGGAAAGGAATGGATGTAAAATGTAACACTTAAAAATAATGTGGAAATTAGGACTGGGGGACCAAGAAAAACAATTAACTAAAAACATACAAAACAAACAAGAAATTCTTTAAATATATCAGAAGCAGAAAGCTAGTAAAAAAATTGGTCTGATGGTTTTCTAGGAAGTGAAGGGAGCAATTAAAGAGTTTTAAGGACATTGCAGAGAGGCAAAATAATATATTTGAGACAGCCTTCATCACAGATGATGTCAATGAGACACGTATCCTGCCCCTACTCTTTCAGATAATAAAGCTGAGGCAGTGTCAGATTGAGGTATCTGAGGAGGAGGTGCTAGAACAAACTGAGATATTAAACCACAACACATCACTGGGATTGGATGCCATTCATCCAAAAATTAAAAAGAAACTTTAGAGTGAAGTGAGTGTGATGCCATCAAAATATGCAATGTTACTATATGTTACTATTCATAAGGGCCTTACAGCACCTGACTGTTAACTTTAGTCTTGCTGAATATTCTTACTTTTCCCCCTGTCTCCTAGCCAAATTCTAATCCAGGTTGTTACCCCTTATCCCATGACAACTTTGTCTCTTTAGTAGACTTGTGTAAGAGACTGTCCAAGGCTTTCTGGACGTCAAAATTAAAGTTGGTCAAAAATGTTCCAGTGGAACTTTTTCCATCAGAAACCAAAACTTTCTGTAGGAATTTGTCAATTCAAATAAAATTTCACTTTGAGGGAAAAAAACAAAAACGGTGTTTTGAAAATGTCAAAATGTTCCATTTGACATTTTCAGAATGGACTATTTCAATTTTTCATCTTGAAATAAATTTTGATACATTTTTTTAATTTCAAATTTTTAAAAGAAATCAAAATGAAATATTTTGGTCTTATTTAAATGACTTTTTCAATAGACCTGATTTTTTTAACTTGAGTGTGATGGAAATTTAGAAATTTTGTTTTCATTCCAAATTGGAATAAAAACAAATTTCAAAATTGCAGAAATTCCCACAAAATGGAAATTTCAGTTTTCACCAGGTGGGCTTCTGGGGAGATGCATAAGTAGGAACAATTTTCGGATGGAAAATAACATTTTCCAGCAAAACTGAAATATTCCAGTGGAAATTTTGATTTTGTGAAAAGCAACATTTTTGGTAGAAACTCATTCCAATGGAAAATTCCTGACCCACGCTACAGAAAGTGTCATTCACCTACACAAAGAAGATGCAGAGGATTGTAAAGGGACAATCTTATTATGTTGAGCCTATGTCCTCTTGTGCTGAGTAGCCCAAATCCAACAGAATACCTGCAATGGGACATTTGTGGGGCAGAAAAGAATAATGCCACAGAAGCCATCCCTCCCTCTTCTACATTCACTGGACAGGAATCCTGTAGATTCTAATCTCTTTGTCCTCATGAAGGTAGAGGTGCTGTGGTCCCAACTGTGGGATTTCTAACACTTGAATCATCACTGTGAATGCATGCTATATATTGAAGAGAATCAACTAACTGAAAAATAAGAAGACCTAACCAACACTTCACTGTAAAGTGATACAACCCTTCCTAGTTCCTTAAGGTAGAGTACATTGCTATGTTACATAGATGTTGAAAGAGGGAGCTGTAATGTCTTTTAGGCTGAACAAGTAAAGAATATGCTATATTTGCTTAGTCAATCTAAAAAAATGTAGAAAATACACTTTGATATAACTTCCATTTCCCATTTTGCATATTAAACTAAAAAAATTGAATATTATCATATAAATGCCCATTTGACATGTTTTACATGATCCATTTGCTGAATTATTCAATAGCTCTTCCTCAGTAGATCTTCCCTTAAATAACGCAAGGTGTTTTCTGAACACCTTTCATAATATATATATATATATAATTTTAAAATATTTTTAGTAGGAAAAATAGCCTAATGTTTTATGTTTGTAGAAACGATTCTGAAATTTACAAAATCTAGTTTAAAAAAAAAATTCCCAAGATATTGTTTTTTAATCCTTTTAGGTTCCTTTGGTTGGGCATTTCTCTAGATGTATATATTGTGTTTTATACAATTCATATTCTGAACTGAAGCAGCATTGACTACAGTATGTTACAGGTTTCTCTTTCTATATAGCAGCTATGGTATGCAATTGATATTTATGGGGATTTTCCATAATTTTTGGATTTGATTTTTATAGGATTATTTATCGTTCCTTCTCATGTTTTTATTTATTTTTTTTTTCATTTTTATATATAAAACACTAATATAATGAATCTCTTATGATTTTCAAAACTATTTAAGCTTTATTCTGTGAATTTATATATTCACAAATGTTTCTGCTAGTCGGCCTAATCCCACATCATTGACTTTGATGGGAGCAGGATCAAATCTTTAATGAATAGTTTTCTTTTTTATGGATGTCACTTAAGAATTATACATAAAATTATGGAGGGATGGGAGCAAAATACTTACTTTTAAACTTGATATTTACATTTTAATTAGGGCTATCAAGTGATTAAAAAATTATCACAATTAATTGCATGGTTAATCGCAGTGTTAAACAATAATAGAATACCATTTATTTAAATATTTTTGGACATTTTCTACATTTTCAAATATATTGATTTAAATTACAACACAAAATACAAAGTGTACAGTGCACACTTTATATTTCTTTTTGATTGCAAGTATTTGCACTATAAAAAAACAAAAGAAATAGTATTTTCAATTCACCTAATACAAGTACTGTAGTTCAGTCTCTTTATCATGAAAGTTGAACTTACAAATGCAGAATTATGTACAAAAAAATTGCACTCAAAAATAAAACAATGTACAATTTTAGAGACTACAATTTCATTCAGTCCTGCTTCTTGTTCAGCCAATCGCTCAGACAAACGAGTTTGGTTATATTTGCAGGAGATAATGCTGCCCGCCTCTTATTGACAGTGTCACCTGAAAGGCACTGTTGTAGGAGGCATCGCAAGATATTTACATGCCAGATGCATTAAAGATTCATATGTCCCTTCATGCTTCAACCACCTGTGACAGACCCAGACCAGTGGGGTACAGGAGTCTGTTAGAGGGCAAATATACGGGTCACTGGATGAGTAGTTTTCTGTTCCCAGAGTGACCAGAGCAGGGGCTGCACTAGAGTAATCAGGAACCTGCTAGAATCAGTTAAGGCAGGCAGGCTAATTAGCCAATTAAGAAGAAGCTGCTAGAATCAATTAAGGCAGGCTAATCAGGGCACCTGGGTTTTAAAAAGGTTTTAAAAAGGAGCTCACTTCAGTTTGTAGTGTGAGGTGAGGAGCTGGGAGCAAGAGATGCAAGAAGCTGAGAGTGAGCGGGTGTGCTGCTGGAGGACTGAGGAACACAAGTGTTATCAGACACCAGGAGGAAGGTCCTGTGGTGAGAATAAGGAAGGTGTTGGAGGAGGCCATGGGGAAGTAGCCCAGGGAGTTGTAGCTGTCATGCAGCTGTTACAGGAGGCACTACAGACAGCTGCAGTCCACAGGGCCCTGGGCTGGAACCCGGAGTAGAGGGCGGGCCTGGGTTCCCCCCAAACCTCCCAATTGACCTGGACTGTGGGTTCTTCCAGAGGGGAAGGTCTCTGGGCTTTTCCCCAACCCACATGGTGAATCTCTGAGGCAAGTAAATCTGCCAATAAGTGCAGGACCCACCAAGATAGAGGAGGAACTTTGTCACACAGCATTCCAGGGAACATGCGTCCATGCTGATGATAGCTTCTGCTCAATAACAATCCAAAGCAGTGCAGACCAAAGCATGTTCACTTTAATTATCTGACTCAGATGCTACTGGAAGAAGGTTGATTTTCTTTTTTGGTGTTTCGTGTTCTGTAATTTCTGTAGTGTTGCTCTTTTAAGGCTTCTGAAAGCATGCTCTACACCTCGTCCTCTCAGATTTTGGAAGGCACTTCAGATTCTTAAACCTTGGGTCAAGTGCTGTAACTATCTTTAGAAATCTCACATTGGTACCTTCTTTGTGTTTTGTCAAATCTGCAGTGAAAGTATTCTTAAAATGAACAACATCTGAGACTGCTCTAACATGAAATATATGGCAGAATATGGGTAAAACAGAGCAGGGGACATACAATTTTCCCCCAAGGAGTTCAGTCACAAATTTAATTAATGCATGCTTTTTAAACAAGCATCATCAGCATGGAAGTACGTCCCCTGGAATGGTGGTCAAAGCATGAAAGGGCATACAAATGTTTAGCATATCTGACACGTAAATACCTTGCAATGCCAGCTGCAAAAGTGACATACAAATGCCTGTTCTCACTTTCTGGTGACATTGTCAATAAAAATAGGGCAGCGTTATCTCCTGTAAATGTAAACAAACTTGTTTGTCTTAGCAATTGGCTGAACAAGAAATAGGACTGAGTGAACTCATAGGTGCTAAAGTTTTACATTGTTTTGTTTTTGAGTCCAGTTATGTAACAAAAAAAAAAATCTGTGTTAGTTGCACTTTCACGACAAAGAGATTGCACTACAGCACTTGTATGAGGTGAATTGAAAAATACTATTTTTTTTATCATTTTTACAGTACAAATATTTGTAATCAAAAACAATATACACTTTGATTTCAATTACAACACAGGATACAATATATATGAAAATGTAGAAAAATATCCAAAATATTTACTAAATTTCAATTGGTATTCTATTATTTAACAATGTGATTAAAACTTCAATTACTCACTATTTATTTTTTTAATCACAATTAATTTTTTGTGTTAATTGCATGAGTTAACTGCGATTAATCGACAGCCCTAATTTTAATATAATATGATTAAAATTGTTTTGAATTCCTTTTGACTATATACAATAAGGCATGAATCACAATGTCCACTGTAATATTTAAACTTCTCAGATTCAGTATTTTTTCATATATCCAAAATGTCTTAACGATAGAAGATGCATGGCTTTTATCTACTCTATTGAGTTTCTTACCTGGCAACCATTTGGAGTTATAGATTTTGTAGCAGATCATCATTCTAAAGCATATTGCTAGAAATAAATTATAGTTCCCTTGAATTTTAATTGGGCTAATTATTCTTATTGATGAAAAATTGCCCTAATATGCGATATCAACAGCAGACAACTAAGTGGGATCCTTGCATACTTAGCCAATGTAAAGTATATTAATGTTCTGAGTTACTAAAGCAACATTATTATTTAGCTCAATATATATTTTATAATTTATCTCTTTTGAAAGCTGTATACATTTTCTTTCTAATTCTCCACTTATGGAAGTATTTCCAATTAATCTCTGTAATGTGTAATTGTTTTTCTCACACATCATCTCTAGTTACCAATTTTAGGACCGGGAAATGTTTTTGACCTTGGACTTCATTCTTAGAAACATTTTTATATCATGCTGCCCTGTGGGAACAAAATGGTATGGTATTTGATTAAGCATGCTTTACTCTATCACAGTGATTTTAAAAATGATGCAATGGGGTAGTTTGTATTAAAAATAATTATAAAAAAATAATTAGAATGAGGAAATAGTAAAACCAGAAAAAAAATATAGAACAGATACAGAATGGACCATGGCAGAGCAAGATTTCTCATACTGCCTAGGAATATGCCCTGCAATTCTGTTGTGAGAGGGTAGTTCAGTATGCATGTCCATATTATTCTTGGTCTTTGTTGAGACTTCCAAGTAGAGTGTCAAGTAAAGGTGAGGTTTGTAGTGGTATTAACATCAATTGCTAGGGTCTAGAATTAAGACTCATATAATGAATTCTTAATTCTGAGGTTCACCTAATGTCCCATTCTTATAAGCTGTAAGGCCCTGACTCTAATAGGAATAAAGTTGCGCATATGCTAAAGTGTTCGGAGGATCAGGGAATAAATAATGATATACACTATCAGGCCACTTATATATTTTTAATCTCCTAATTTGACAATAGTTTTGGCCAAATCCCCAATGAAGTGTATATTTTCAAATTAAAGCATTCAAGTGTAGGCTTGAAAGGGTCCTTGAAGAATTTGTTTTTAAATTAATTCATCAATATGAAATTCAAAAGCAGAACATCAAAAAAATATGTTGCCAAGCAACTAATGGTAGTCCATTATGTGTTTTGTATATTTTAGACAACAGATTTTTTTTTGGAATTGCACAGAAAATTAAATATACTTTCTCTTTCATCTCTGTAATGTTCTTATCAAAGTGCAGCATTTCTTGTTATATTATTTCTCTCTAGTTACATATATTTAGAGTGATATCTCAAAGATCAAATGGGAGTTTTGCCTGAGTAAGGACTGCAGAATCTCACCCATATTTGGGTTTACTGCAAAGGCCATTGAAACCAATGTGAGTTGTGGATTTTAGCTGACTTTGCACCAGGCTCATTATTAGCTGAGATTTTGGTCAGTGCTCACATTTGTACCAAAATTAGGGATCCCTTTAATCTCAGAAAACCAAATTCATCCCTACCACAAATATTATCCACAGTACTCTTAGGCTAGGCACAACGAGTTGGTGGAGTATTTGTTATCTTCAGTCATAATTGGTCTCTTCTGCTTGAGATCCTGTAGATGCCTTTGTTCATGAAGGGCCACTTAAGCTACTGCATTACCACTGTTTATTTTTCTCCTTTGTATTAATGGAAATGGGGAAAACATGTTTTTTATTTACCATCTAAAAAGCAGCACAGGGGGAAAAAATATAAGACTACAGTGTCATTACCTATACTGGCCCTGGTACATTAGATCTGATGCTAATACTAAACAAAAATTCAAAATAACCTTTGCAAACTTCTGAATATAGTTTGCTTAGAAAAAAAGATTTAATTCTAATCTACCGATTAAAAATAAAAATGCAGAACTGAACCAAGCAAGTTAAATGTCAGTTGTAAACAGGGTCAAATGAATGCTTCCCTGACAGCTAGATGGGAGGGGAAGAGACTATGGGGGTGTTTATGTCAATACAGGTTGCTCCTGCTCTGTTTACATATTCATCATTTACAGCTGTGTCAAAGGATCAACTTTGGCTGGTGTTGGGTACAAATGACCTTAGTACTTGAATGCAGGGGTAGTGAAATATGGTTATCAATGTTGTAATTATTGTAGCAATATAGAAAAGCAGGACTGTCCCAAATGAGGTGGGGCACCCTCAGTTGAAAGAACATCATTAAGCAGGGGCTCCAATGTCAGAGCCCTATGAAAGCAAGAGGGAATGGGGACAGAAATCCCAGTGTGCTGGTCAGGTGGTAGCACAATGCCCCCCCCCCCCCCCCCGGTCATCTCTATAACCTGTTCTTCCCAATTGATTGAAGAATAGAGCTAAATAGGCTTTATTAGGAGTCTCTTTAGCAATTGTAATTGCTCAATCAGAGCTGAAACCAGTTGTGGTAGAACTGTTTCTGCCCTGCCTGCTAAGAGGTGAAATCACTTGAGATGGGGCAGTGTTTTTGGCCAACCTGCAAAAGAGCTGAAAATCACTGAGCCTGATGTGCATAGGTCACAGCAGAGAGGCAGAAGGTGACTGAAAGCCAGCAGGGTGGTGGCACAGAGGTGCCATGAGTGGCCAGCAGGGTGGCTGGTGGAAGGGTGTGGCGAGAGCAGTGAGCAGGTGGCTGGTGAGTGGCTAGCAGAGTGAGTAAGATGTCTGTTTACCCCCACCTAAGTTGGGAGGTGAACTGTGCAGATGTACCTCTGAACTCTGGGTCTGAACTGACCAAAGACAGCAACTGTGAGTGGGGTGCAGAGAAGGGTCGGGCATGTGAAAGGGACTCTTGTGTTGCTGGAGTTAAGAACCTGAGGGGAAAAGGACACTGTCCAACCTACTTGGTGGTGGGTCTTTTACTCCTGGTTTATGTTTATGAACCCAGTTTGTGGTGTTTTCACAAATTAACTCAGTTACTTCCCTCCTTTTATTAAAAGTTTCTTTTCTACGCTCGGACTCTGTGCTTGCAAGTGGGGAAGTATTGCCTCTCAGAGGTGCCCAGGGTGGTATGTAATTTTCCCAGGTTACTGGGTGGGGGCTCAAGCTGGTTCTGTTTTGTACTGATGGAAAGAAACCCCTAGATACTGAACCAGGACCTGATTGTTCTAGCTCCACCTGGCTGAAGGCTTACACATCCTGTTTCTACCTCACTTTTCAATACAACTTTGGCAGGAGTGATACTTGCATGTAACACAGATCTTCATACCATACAACCTCATAAAGTAATAGCTCCAGTATTAACTTCTTTTATCTAAAACAAAACAAAAATAGTGATGAAACTTCAACTAAGGTCTAGTGTTTGTCATTCAGAGTTTCTCCCACAAAGAAAAGAGAACTTCTTTGATACCTTTTTGTTTGTTTTTTAAACTTCACTATCTTGTATCTTCAGGGAAGTCTCAGATGTTAAGCTCAGTAGCAATACAGGTACTGCATGGACAGTAAATTGTAAAGATGAAATTTAGAATCACTGAGAATGCACAATATTAATTATGGACTACATAAAACATTAGTAAAATATACTGTAGAGACTGTCTTTTGTACTAGATGTGCTAATATATATTTCTGTCTCTAATTTCTATTACATGATCTTATTAATAGTGTTGTTTAGTAGTAGTGATTAATATTATGGTAGCACCCAAAGACCCTTAGGAGAACCAGGGTTCCATTGTTCTGAACACTCTACAAATAAACGTTAAGATGATACAGACAGTCCTTGTCCTGCACCTTTGTTCTAGAAAGGCATTCTGTATATTTCCTGTGAATTAAACAAACAGAGGAGATCTGGCATCCCATCAGTAGTCCTGTGGCCACACATTTTCCAGCGGACTGAAAAAAGGGCAAATATGGTACTTATCTATAAAAAGGGAAATAAAGACAACCCAGGGAATTGTAGACCAGTCAGTTTAACTTTGGTACCCAGAAAGATAATAGCACAAATAAACAATTTGTAAGCACCTAGAACGTAATAAGGTGTCAAGTAATAATCAACATGGATTTGTCAAGAACAAATCATGTTAAACCAAACTAATATTCAGAGTAGTTCAATGGTTCACCTTCAAGCTGAAAGCTCATATGGAGTGGGTCCTGCAGAGATCTGTCCTGGGCCCAGTTCTATTCAATATCTTCATAAATGATTTGGATAATGGCACAGAGAAC
This sequence comes from Malaclemys terrapin pileata, assembly GCF_027887155.1. NCBI lineage: Eukaryota > Metazoa > Chordata > Testudines > Emydidae > Malaclemys > Malaclemys terrapin. The sequence continues at coordinate 37,978,667 of NC_071509.1, read as the reverse complement.
ACACTTATAAAGTTTGTGGACAGTACCAAGTTTGGAGGGGTGGCAAGCACTTTGGATGACAGGATTAGAATTCAAAATGATCTTGACAAACTAGAGAAATGGTCTGAAACAAGTAGGACAAAATTAAATAAGGACAAATGCGAAGTATTACACTTAAAAGGCATTATCGATCGCAAAATGAGAAATAGCTGCCTAGGAAGGAATACCGTAGAAAAGGATTTGGGGGTTATAGTGGGTCAAACTAAATATGAGTCAACAATGTAATAAAGTTGCAAAAAAATCAAACATCATTCTGGGATATATAGCAGGATTGATGTAAGCAAGACATGAGAAATAATTCTTCCACATTGCTCAGCACCGATAAGGCCCTAACTGGAATACTGTGTCCAGTTCTGGACATCACATTTCAGGAAAGATGTAGATAAATTTGAGAAAGTCCAGAGGAGGGCAACACAAATGATTACAGGTCTAGAAATCATGACCTATGAGGAAAGCTTGAAAAGAAAGGGGTGGGGGGTTGTTTAGTGTGGAGAGACGATTGAGCAAGGCCATGATAACAGTTTTTAACTATGTACAAGTTGTTATAAAATTATAAAGAGTGGGATAATAAATTGTTTTCCTTACAACTTGTCCTGCCCTGACTGATTAATTGGCTTAAATTGCAGGAAGGGAGACTTAGATTAGACATTATGAAAAACTTCATAACTGTAAGGTTATTTAAGCTCTGGAACAAACTACATAGGGATGTTGTGGAATCTCCATCATTAGAAGTTTTTAAGAACAAGTTAGACAAGCACCTATCCTGGGTGATCTAGATAATACTTAGTGCTGCCTCAATGCAGGGGACTGGACTAGATAACCTATTAAGGTCCTTCCAGTGTGACAATTCTATGATTGTTGGGATTTCCAAATTGTTCTGTGTAGAAATGAGCCAGAACCGTTTTAGTTTAGCAAAACCTCATCAATCATGTTCTGGTTTCGGATTTTTGGGCTAAGGAAATAAAAATAATATATCTGATGCTTTCAGTTTCCACTACTTCCTTGTTACTTGTAGGCTATTTCTACACTGCACACCACTGGTAGCAGTGTGTAGGGTACATGTAGCTACATGCCACAGCGAAAAGCAGGCTGTGTCCACACGTCAGTGAAAGCCTTCTACAAGAGAGAGGCAACAGGAAAAGGCTTCAGCAGCAAGACACTGCCAGAATCTTTTCCTGATGCCAAGTGTTTACCTATGGCAGGCAAAGGTTCCGCAGCTGGAAGGCAGTGGGACACTACACTGCTAAAAATAGCAGTGTAGACAGGGGAAGCACTGCTTGGGCATGTAGAGAGCCATGTAGGGTACATACCCACAGGGCTCACATGTGTCTTTACTCGCCTAAAGCAGTGCCTCACCATCTACATTGCTATGCATAGCTGTGGTGGGATGTGTGTAGTGCACGTACTCTACACACCAGTGTGAGAAGTGTGCAGTGTAGATGTACCCTTAAACTGAAAAACATGGTAACACTCTCCTTGCATCTACTAGTAGAAGAGGAATACCATTTAAAATATGCAAACTTTTGTAGTATTTGGCAGGTGATCCTGCTACCAGTACCCCCATTCCACCATCTTGCAGTGGTGGCAGGATGTCCATCTTCCTTAGTCAGAATTTTTTGGGATGGTGATTACCAACTCTGCCAACTTCATTCTTCTGGGAGTAGGAGACCAACAGCATAAGTGGTGCCTTCTGCCTCCTTTCTAGAAAAGGTCTTTCCACCATCATGGCATGGTGGAAATTCAAAATACATGGACAAGGATAGAATTTGGGTAATGCCAAACCAGGGCAAAGAAATGGTGGTTTTGGCTTGGAATGTAATGAAACTAATATAGGTGGTTCAGATCGATTCCCTTTAATTCACTCCCTTATTATATCAGAATTTTAGGAAAAGGAAAAGAGATCTGTTTTTGACCCACCTCTATTTGGATTGAATGTGATGCACGTGAAATGTACCAGACTGGGAATCCAGTAAAGTTCTTCCATTTCCAAGAATGTCAAGCATATATAAATCTACAATCATGAAGAAAGAATACTTTGGTTAGAAAACCATCTTGATTAAGAAGGAAAATAAAGAGAGCAATAAAAAGTATGTGTAAAACGGGGTGTGGGGGGGTAAAGTTGATAGCAATAACTATAAATTGGCAGTTATGAAATGCAGATAATTGATGATGAAGCCAAATGTATCAGTAAAAAAATCTATGACCAGTAGGGTTAAGGACAAACAGAAGAATGATTTAAAATATATCCAGGACAAAAAAAATTCCTAGGAATACAAGTCTATTACTAGATAGAGATGCAAAATTATCAATAATGATGCAGAAAATTCAGAAATGGTCAATAAATATTTCTACTCTCTTTTTGGAACTAAATTAGATGTTTTTATATTACAATGAAAATGTAATGCTTTCTAATTCAACAACCAGTGTCCACAGAAGGTATTAAAATTAAAACATTTTAAGTTATCAGGATGAGAACTTATACTTTTTAAAAGAATTCACCAAAGAGCTCACTGAACCATTGTTGGTGGGTGTTTTTTTTTTTTTTAGGAATATTTTGGAACACTGTGGAAGTTTGAGAGGATAGCAGAAAAGCTAATGTTGTGTAAATATATACAATGGATGAACAGGATGACCTAAACAATAGTCCAGTTAGCCTTACATCAATCCTGGGCAAAATTATGGAAATACTATGAGATACAATCAGTGAAAAATTAATAGGTGGTAGCATAATTAATGTTAATCAGCATAATTTTATGCAAAATACTCCCTGTCAAATAAACATATCATTTTTGTTGCGATTACAAAGTCTGTTGATAAAGTTAACAATGTTGACATATAATGGGCTTAATTCTACACTGTTGAAGCCAATATGAGTTTTGCCATTAATTTCTGTTGGAGGATCAGAGCCAATGGAGCTGGATGTTTGTAAGGCATTTGACTTAGTACTACACAACGTTCTGTTCACAAAAATTCTCTATACTAAATCAATGTAGTACATATTAAATTAAAACTGGTTAAATGGTAGACATCTAAAATAAGTTTAAATGGAGAATCATCATGTATTTTTTCTATTTTTCTATAATTGAATGTATTATATGTACACTGAGATGTGTGGTTTATATGAACAAAAGCAAGACTGAAAAGGTGTGCCTAGGACTTACAGCAGAAGTTGGGGAGGTTTGTAACAGTTCTTAATTCCTCTGGGAGTTCAACGGGGGACTGCACCCTGGAAAGCAGCAGCTGTGAAAAAGACATGGTCAATGTGGTGTTTGATATACAAGTAATCTGCTAGTTTTACTAATAATTAATTGCTAGTAACTCAACAGTCTTTATAAGATGCATAATATACATACAGAGCATCTCAAGTCAGATCCTTCCATCAGTCTAACCTAAAACACCTGCGCTGTCAGCTCCCATACCCTGGTGATTCTATTCATTCTTTTAAAGCCACAGTAACACCACAGGACATAAAAAGCTAAACATGAGTTCCTAGTGTGATGCTGTGGCAAGGGTATTAAGGCAATTATTTGACATATTATATCTCCTTGTTTATAAAGGACTAGGAAGGTGGTACTACCATTGTATAAGACACGGGTAAGACCATTACTGGAATAATGGAAGTCAACACTTCAAAAATATTAAAATACATTTGAATATTAAAATATTCAAAAAACATTTGGAAGGATGCAGAAAAGAGCCACAAGAACTTATGAGGTCTGGAAAACTTGCTTTACAGTAAGAAACAAAAGAAGCTCAATCTATGTTACTTATCATAGAGCAGGTTTAGGGATAACTTTGGTCATAGTGTATAAGAAACTACCTGGGTAGAACAGTTCGGATACTAGAGGGCTATTCAATCTAAGTAATGAAAATATAAAGAGCCAATGTCTGGAAGCTAAGCTAGACAAATTCAGCCTGGAAAGTAGAGGCTGTTCTTCAACAGTGAGGGTAACTAACCATTTAAACAATCTTGATAAGGATGTGGTGGATTCTCCATCACTTGTAGCTTTTAAGTGAATGTTAGAGCACGTCTTTTAGAAAGATCTAACTCAAACAAAATGTATGGCTTGATGCAGAAATTACTTGGTTAATTTTAGTGTCTGTTATGCAGGAATTCAGTCTAAATATCTGTGGAAGTCCTTTTTTTATTCATAAAACAGGCACATTATAGGCAGTATACTGTTGAGTTTGATAGGTGTAAAACTCACATTTCAATTAACATAACTGTAAAATAAAGATCCAACTAAGGCAAAAGGTGTTTGTGAACCTGCCCAGGAACTTTTGGGCTGGGTATTGTTGTATTGTTGTGGGTAGAACTGTGTGGAAGCATAAGAAAACTCACTGACATCACAGACTAGGACAGAGAGAGGAAGAGGAAAAAGAGGCAAGAAAAAAACTTGGCTGGAGCCTGTAAACACAGTGTGACTCTAGGAAAAATAGAGATAGCTTTTGGGCTGTTAGCTAGAGAGGCTTGGGGCTGTAAGCTAAGAAACTGCACCTTTTGTTCTTGGCTATATCTGCAGTCAGAGTCACAGGACTGTGTATATTTCTTTTAAATACCAGGTTACCACAAAATTCTACTCCTGGAATTTTGACTAGCCATTTGGGTTAAAAAGGGGCAACAATTTAGATATACTTATGTGTAGTGCTGGGGAGAGCCAGTGGTTGTGGAAAATGTAGGTACTAATGACAAAGGGAAGGATAGGAGAGAGGTCCTGGAAGCCAAATTTACGGTACTAGGTAAGAGATTAAAGTCCATGACCTCCATGGTAGTATTCTCTGAAATGCTTACAGTTCCACATGCAGGGTCAGTTAGACCAGCAGAACTGCAGGTTCTCAATGTGTGGATGACACTATCATGTAAGGAGGAGGACTTACTATTTATTAGGAACTTGGGAAACTTTTCAGAAAGGGGGAGCCTATACAGGAAGGATTGGCTCCACCTAAACCAAAATGGGACCAGACTGCTGGCACTTAACATTAAAAAGGTTGTAGAGCAGTTTTTTAAACTAAGGGTTGGGGTAAAGCCGACAGGTATGGAGGAGCATGTGGTTTGGACAACGACATCCCTGAGAGGAAGATTTATTAATGGAGTAATAAGTAAGAAGGAGAGGTTGGAAGATGATAAAATACAGGTAGGATCTAATCAGAAACAGTCAAATGAAGAAAAAAGTCCCATTCAATTACATCATGTAATGGCAGACAGATAAAAAGTGACAAGTTTTTTAAGTGCTCATATACTGGTGCTAGAAGTCTAAATAATAAGATGGTTCAACTAGAGTGCCTCATTTTAAATGAGAACAGGAGTACTTGTGGCACCTTAGAGACTAACAAATTTATTAGTCTAAGGTGCCACAAGTACTCCTGTTCTTTTTGAGGATACAGACCAACACGGCTGCTACCCTGAAACCTAACATTTTAAATGAGGATATTGATATATTAGGCATCACACAAACTTGGTGTAATGAGGATAATCAATGGGACACAGTAATACAAGGGTACAAAATATATCGGAAGGACTGAACAGGTCGTGCTGGTGGTGGACTGGAACTATATGTGAAACAAACAAAGCGTAGAATCAAATGAAGTAGAAATCTTACATAAACCAATCTGTGCCATAGAATCTCTATGGATAGTAATTCCATGCTCTAATCCTAAGAATATAGCAGTAGGGATATATTACTGACCACCTGCCTAGGTCGGTGATAACAACAGTGAAATACTCTGAAGGAACTCAAATGTTTAATTGTAGTCTGTCATTTAAACCAGCTTCTTTATCAAATGACCAGAGGATAGCTAATGTGATGCCAATTTTTAAAAGGGCTCCAGAGGTGATCCCAGCAATTACAGGACGGTAAGCCTGACTTCAGTAACAGGCAAACTGGTTGACACCATAGTGAAGAACAAAATTGTCAGACACATGGGTGAACATAATTTGTTGATTATTGATTTTTTTGTAAAGGGAAATCATGCCTCCCCAATCTACTAGAATTCTTGGGGGGGGGTCAACAAGCCTGTGGACCAAGGGATACAGTGGATATTGTGTACTTAGATTTTCAGAAAGTCTTTGACAAGGTCCCTCACCAAATGTTCTTACGTAAAGTAAGCTGCCACGGGATAAGAGGAAAGTGCTCTTGTGGATTGGTAACTGTTTAAAAGATAGGAAACAAAGGGTAGGTGTAAATGGTCATTTTTCAAAATGGAGAGAGGTAAATAGTGGTGGGGGTGGGGCCGGAGAGCAGGAGGGGGGGCTCAGGGCTGGGGCAGAGGGTGGGGGTGCATAGGGTGAGGGCTCTGGCTGGAGTGTGGGCTCTGGGGTGGGACCAGGGATGAGGGACTTGGGGTGCAGGAGAATGCTCTGGAGCTACAGCAAGGAGACAGGACTTCCTCTCCCCCCCCCCCCCGGCTCACTTCCCCATCCCAGGTGCTGCTGCAATGGAGAGAGGTGTTTCTGCCTGCCGTGGCAGCTCCAGGGCTTTGGCTGCAGGATAGGTGCCTCTTCCCAATCCACAGCAGGTCTGCGCCAGGGCTCGGTTGGAGCCAGGGGAGGGGAGGGGTGCCCCAGCCATGGCAGGTCTGGGTCGGGGCTGAGTTTGGGTAGGAGGAGGGAAGGGGTACTCTGGCCACAGCAGATGCAGGGCTGAGTTGCAATTCACAACCACGTGGAAGATATGCAGAGAAACACCTATCTGGAGGGTCCCAATCTGGTGTGTGTGCTCAGAGTACATCTACAGGAATAGATCCCATTCAGAATTGTGGTGGCACTGCCAACCTTGTAACTTTTAGCTCAGGGGTTAAAGCATTCACAGGTGATCAGTTACCCACTCTGCTTAGTGAAGAGAGAGGATTTGCACAGGGGTTTCCTCACCTCTTACATACGTGTTCTAACCACTGGGACATAGGATAATCTGCTGTGGGACTACTTCAGTCTCTGCTGTTGAAGCTGTCCCACTGTGCATTAAATAAAGAGTAATTTTGTTCAGAGACAGTAAGTGAGGGAGTGATTCCATAGCTTGGTGATTAAGGTACCCATGTGGGGAGTAGGAGACCAGGGTGCAGTTTCCCTGCTCTGATGACTAGTTAATTACTTTTTAAAAGTAGAACAGCTTTAACAGAAGATATTAAACAAAACACATATCAGCATATCTCATGGGGCCAGTGGTTAGGCCACTTCCCTAAGAAGTGGAAGAGCCCTGTTCAAATCTTTCTTCCAATCAAGCAGAGAGGCAGAGTTGAACCTGGGTCTCCCACCTCTCAGGCGACCATGTGGGGCATGCTGAACTTCAAAGCAACACCCTGGACCCCCCAATATTTATCATTCATATATGGTATGATATTTCACACAAAACCTGCCATGTAAGATACCATATGAAAGGTCATGATCTGCTGAAACCCATTAGTCTGCCAAAATATGTATATCATTAGTGTGTATGAAGTTACGAGATTTTGCTCTATGGTTGTTGTTGAAATAGGTTGTAAGTTTGGGAGTCCACAGTTACTCTGCCAGTGACAAAAAAGAAGGTGACTGTACCTATTGGGTTCCAGGAAGCCCGCCCACTGCTAAAGGATCTCTCTCTCCCCCCCCCCCCTCCCCGGCCTAAGGGGAAGATCTACAGGGCCCAAAAACCAACTGATTACAGGGGACAGCTAATGAAAGAACAGGGACAGGAATGCAGTAAGAAGGTGACTGTAGCAGAGTAGTTCCCCGCTCCTGCCCTGCGGGGCTTGAAACAGCCCAGCAGAGGGCTGTGGCTGGGGCAAGAAGCCTGGGCTGATTGGGGGAAAGTAGGCTCAGCTGGGGCCATGCTCCAGTCAGGCCCAGCTGGCCCCTATAAAAGGCTGTGAGCCAGAGGCCCAGGCCATCTCCCTCTGCCTGTAGAGGGAGAAGGGCCTGGCTGCAAGGTGCTAAGAAGGGAGCCTAGATTGGAGCAGGGCTAGGGAAAGGCCTAGGGAGCTGGGGAGCTCTGGCCTAGGAAGGTTGCAGGACTGGTAAAGCCCATTAGGTATTGGGTTGCAGGGGGATCCCATGGGTAGGCAGAGGCAGCAGGTCTGAACCCCCTTTGCCAATGATGAGTGGCTTACACTGCCGTCTGCCCCAGTGAGCAGGGGGGCTAGATGGGGACTGGCAGTAGCCGAACACTTAGGTGAAGTGGGGATAGTGGGTGGGGGTTCCCCTGGGAGGGGGAGACCCTGAGGCTGTGAGAGATTACTGCCAGAGGGTCAGTACCCCAGGTAAACGGGGCACCGTGGTCCTGGGAGGGACACGGGGCCAGCGGAAATGTGGATCACTGCCTGCAGAGGGCGCTCCGGATGCTGTGAGAGCTAATTCCCTGAGGATGACCAGCAGGAGGCGCTGCAGGCGGTGAGTTAAGTCCCTTACAGTGACCAACACCTAGGTGGAGAATGAGAGATCATCACGACCATTAATCAGCAGAGGAGTGATAAACAAGGGATTTACAATTCTATAAGAGAACTGTTCAAGCATTATACGATGGGGGACTGCTCAACTCTGTGACTCAGCAAAGCCCACCAAGACATGTCTGGGCTAGTATTTTCCATTTTCCTGGCACATTTACTGAGGGTGTAAAACAAAGGAAGTGGCATTATCCGATTAGCTTTCTCCTAATCCACCTATGCTGGAAGCAACAAGAATGTTGGGAAGACAAAGACTTGAACTAAGGAGACAGGTCCCAGGCTTAAAGGGAAAGCCTGTGTATTAAGACCTGTAACCTACCTGCAATATCCAGTGGGGTGAGGAAAAACTGCTTGATCCAAATATTGTCTCGTTAAAAAGGTTTACAATTTAGTCTGCATGCTTAACTTTTATTTTGTTTGGCAACTATCTCTGACCTTGTGTGCCTGCCAATTATAATCACTTAAAATCTATCTTTCTGTACTTAATAAATTTATATATTACCTAAAACAGTATGTTTTGGTTGAAGTGCTTGGGCAATCTTAACAAAGGCTAGTGTGTATCCTCTGCACATCAGGGGGGTGAACTAGGTAATGAATTTGCACTGGTCATGCTTCTCACCAGGGCAAGATGGTACACTTCTGGGGTGCAAGGCTGGAGGTTTGGGAGATTTCCTGGTGCCCTTCTCTGTGTGTGATTCATGTGTGGTTCAGGATTCAATTTAGCTGGATCTGGGGCTCCATATGCTGTTGTGCTGAATGATAACCGTGCCCAGAGAGGTTTGCTGCTTGTCACTAGCAAAGCATTGTGAGAGACATCCCAGGCTGGAGAGTTAAGAGGGTACAGTAGTACCCCAGTTCCAGGTAGTACCCCAGGGATCCCATCACAGCTGACTGCTTATCATTCTAAAAGTTATAAAGTGGGTAGTGGCAGCATCACTGCCACTCCCCTGTTTTGTGTGGAGTGAGGCAGGTGCCTAACTCATTCTCACAAGAAACAACCTAAGCTGCCAGACTCCAGGAGAGGAGTTCCTGGTTATGGATTGCAAGCATAGATAAGTGCCTTCCCACAGTCAGGACTTGGGCACTCATCTATCTCCAGGAGAGGGGTGGCGCTTAGGACACACCCATTTTGTCAGCATAAACCATTGACTAGTTTAGGCAGCTCCCCACATAACATGGTGGCTTTTGTGGATCCCATTCTTAAGTGCCTCTCTCTCCCTATTCATTTTATGGGGAGTCTATGTGTCTAGCTCAGGCTTTGTGTATCCTAGTGTTGCTCTAGTGATTTTTCGAGCCACCTGAGATTTAGGTGTTAGTGTGGCAAAACCAAGTGCTTTGTGGAGTGTGGGCAAGTCTCTCCTCTCTCCCAGCCAGTAATGAGAGGTGTCTGATGTTATTAGATCCACCTGGGGAGGACCAAGAACCTAATTCAATTATTGGATGAATAATTGAAAAGGAAGCTCCGATGGCAGTCAAAGGCGGGGGGATCTGTTGAAGATATTCCTGTGAAGGAGAAGTCAGTTGAGACATAGCCCAAAGGAGGTGTGTTGCAAGACCCTAAATTTGAGGAGTGAGCACATGAGCTGGAGATGCCAGGATATGAAAGCCACAATCCCAAGGAGGAAGAACACTGCATGGAAAGGACCTTGTGGCTAGCTGAATGAGGGTTAATAAATTAGACCCTAGGAGAGGGGGAATACTGTTTCAATAGCCTTGGCTGTGGCTGGATTATTTCCAGGAACCTGAAGGGAAACAGGTAGGGAACTGTAATGGCATGCATCTCTACTAGGAGCACACTCTGGGATCATACTATCTACAGGTTCCATATACCCATCATGCCAATGTGCCTTCCCCTTTTTGGAGGAACAATATTTGAATAAATCTTTCATCCATAAACACTAAGTTTGATTTAGGGCAAAGTCCATGGGAAGCAGGGATAAAATTTGCATATGGATGTGGAATAGGAATTGCAGAATTTTTTTAAAATCTGTTTTATTGAGATAAAACTCCCCCAGCAAGGAATTTGAGCGTATACCCTGATAACTCTGTGAAACTCCCGGCAGAGCTCCGAGACATCTGCTGCTGGCTGAAACTATGTATCCAGGTGCAAGGAAGCTGACAATCCTGATTATGGGAAGGGGATCACTGTGTGAGAGGCAGGGGTTTAAGGAGATATGATGAGGCACAAGAATGGCAGTACTAATGCTTGTTGAGGGTGGCAGATGTGGGTATCCGCTCAAGTGGGAGATGAGAAGAAAAGCTTGTGGCTAAATATCTGAAGTTGGACTATATACTGATAGAGGTGAGAAGCGGGTGAGATCTGCAGTTTGGATTGTAATATGATGGAACTGAATGACCTTTAGGGCATGGAATAGTGCGGAATGCTGCTACATCATGTAGATGAAGGGGGAGGGGCTATAGGAGGTTCTGTAGTATATTTCTAATGGAGCACCATATGTCAAGACTAGCAACATAATATTTGTATGGGCATGTAGTTGCAGCTTACTGCTACCTCCAACCATGACCAGATGTTCCCAGCCACATTCAGCATTGCAAAATTCCTCACCAGGAGCAGCATAGCACCATGGGCCAAATTCTGCACTGATCTACACTTCATATCCACCTATTAAAGGTTAAGGGGTTGCATATGTGTAGCTAATTTGTTTGTAAAGGAACAAGAAAAACTCTGTACTGTCTGAAATTCCTTCCAGGGAAGGATTACTTTTTTTTTTTTAAAACAAAGCTATTCAATTCTCTCAAAGCCAAACAAAAACAAATGCTGTTTTATATTATAATTATAAGGAAACTTAGAATCATAGAATATCAGAGTTGGAAGGGACTTCAAGAGGTCATCTAGTCCAACCCCCTGCTCAAAGCAGGATCAATTCCCAGCTAAATCATCCCAGCCAGGGCTTTGTCAAGCCAGGCCTTTAAAACCTCCAAGGAAGGAGACTCCACCACCTCCCTAGGTAACGCATTCCAGTGTTTCACCACCCTCCTAGTGAAATAGTTTTTCCTAATATCCAACCTCCCCCACCGCAACTTGAAACCATTGCTCCTTGTTCTGTCATCTGCCACCACTGAGAACAGCCGAGCTCCATCCTCTTTGGAACCCCCCTTCAGGTAGTTGAAGGCTGCTATCAAATCCCCCCTCATTCTTCTCTTCTGGAGACTAAACAATCCCAGTTCCCTCAGCCTCCCCTCATAAGTCATGTGCTCCAGACCCCTAATCATTTTTGTTGCCGTCCGCTGGACTCTTTCCAATTTTTCCACATCCTTCTTGTAGTGTGGGGCCCAAAACTGGACACAGTACTCCAGACGAGGCCTCACCAATGTCGAATAAAGGGGAACGATCACGTTCCTCGATCTGCTGGTAATGCTCCTACTTATACAGCCCAAAATGCTGTTAGCCTTCTTGGCAACAAGAGCACACTGTTGACTCATATCCAGCTTCTCGTCCACTGTGACCCCTAGGTCCTTTTCTGCAGAACTGCTACCTAGCCATTCGGTCCCTAGTCTGTAGCAGTGCATGGGATTCTTCCATCCTAAGTGAAAGACTCTGCACTTGTCCTTGTTGAACCTCATCAGGTTTTTTTTTTTTTTTTTTTTTTTTTTTTTTTTTTGGCCCAATCCGCTAATTTGTCTAGGTCCCTCTTTATCTGATCCCTACCCTCTAGTGTATCTACCACGCCTCCTAGTTTAGTGTCATCTCAAACTTGCTGAGTGCAGTCCACACCATCCTCCAGATCATTAATAAAGATATTAAACAAAACTGGCCCCAGGACCGACCCTTGGGGCACTCTGCTTGAAACCAGCTGCCAACTAGACATGGAGCCATTGATCACTACCCGTCGAGCCCGACGATCTAGCCAGCTTTCTATCCATCTTACAGTCCATTCATCCAGCCCATACTACTTTAACTTGGCGGCAAGAATACTGTGGGAGACCGTATCAAAAGCTTTGCTAAAGTCAAGAAATAACACATCCACTGCTTTCCCCTCATCCACAGAGCCAGTTATCTCATCATAGAAGGCAATTAGGTTACTCAGGCACGACTTCTCCTTCGTGAATCCATGCTGACTGTTCCTGATCACTTTCCTCTCCTCTAAATGTTTCATAATTGATTTCTTGAGGACCTGCTCCATGATTTTTCCAGGGACTGAGGTGAGGCTGACTGGCCTGTAGTTCTTAAAAGAATAAAGTGGAAAAAATGTGACCTTGATCAAATTCTGTTGCTTTAAAACTTTCCTCACTCAATAGAGCTTCATTTTTAAAAGTAACTTTAAAAGAATAGTGTATTCAAACACACAGCCAGAATTCAGCCAACAGCACTGTAAGGAATTTCTAGTGGACCATTCCAAGTACACCTCTATCCCAATAAAACGCGACCAGATGTAACATGAATTCAGATATAACGCGTAAAGCAGCGCTCCGGGGGAGGGGGGAGTGGGGCTGCGTGCTCTAGTGGATCAAAGCAAGTTCAATATAAAGCGGTTTCACCTATAACGCAGTAAGATTTTTTTGGCTCTAGAGGACAGTGTTATATTGGGGTAGAGATGTACTATTGATACAGAAATGAAGATGCCACCAGAAAACTAGCTTTCTTAACTTTTCATTTTGTGCCTTTTATTATGTTGTATAACCACAGTTGTAACACTACTTACTATATATGGTTGTGTAACTAGCTGGGGCAAACCAAGTTGCTTTTCAGAAGCTACTTCTGAAACGCTGTAGGACATGGTTTTTCAATCTGCCAATCCAGGAGACTAGCAACTACCCTTCCTTTCTTTATCGGTAAATGGGGGCTAGATTCCAAACCTTTTTTTCCTGAGGTAACATAGTTCATGATATGGAAAAGGACTGAAAGCCACTGCTATAGGAATTCTGAAGCTTGTTGTGACCTTCCAGTATTTGTTACATTGCTCTGTGCTTCTAAGCAGCTATTGTATTTCATACAGGAGATGGTCAGATTTCAGTGAAAAGATCCTTATTATGTATACGCTATATTAGAACTGGTCAAAATGATTGATAATGTTTCCTGCCCCGCAAAAAATCAGTTGTTAAAAATGAAACTTCTCATAGGGAAATGTCTTCTTCAAAATTATTGGGACTTTAAATGAAACGAACACTCACTTCATTTTTGGTTTTAGAAAACTGAAAACCTTTTGGAAACTTTGAATTTTCATTTCCTCCCTCTCTTATTCTCCTTTGCAATGAGTGAAACAATGAATTGTCTACAGTTGTGTGTAGTCTTTTTTAGCTTTTTTTGGGAGGGGGTCTCCCTCTCCAAAACTTCCTTGACTCTTTTGAAAAGCTACAGGTGCAAAGTTACATTATTTTTTTTTTTTTTTCCTTTTGTAACTCACTTTTCTAAAGTGGAGAAGTTTTGAAAGGTAGATTAAAAAGGGGGAAGTGTAAAGAACCTCTTGACACCATTCATTCTACTGCATCTAATGGCAAAAAAGGGGACACCAAGAAACACCCAAATATTCAACTTTTTGAGCTCTGGAAAAATTCAGCTTTAAAAAAGCAATACAAAATAAAAAAATCAATTTTGAATTGAAACAGGACACTGAACTAGGTAGATTCAGTCTGACAGTTCCTGTGTTTCTATGCTTCCCTGAGTTCTCAGTCATCTCTCACTGCCTCCAACCTGTTTCCTCTCATCTTTCCCTGTGCCTGCCATGTTCTCCATTTCTCATATTCCCCTCTATAACACTCCCTTCCCAGGTCACCTGACTCCTCCTCATCTCTTTACTTTCTTCAGTCACCTGAGGCTTACACATTTTCCTTCCTCTCACATCTGTAAAATAGAGAAGATAAGAACAGACCAGCTAGTCATGCTGCATGGCAAAAGAGAGGTTATTGGGACCTCCTTCTAGCACCCCTTTATCTCCAGATCTGTGGGAGTTGCAAAAGACAAAACACTGCCAAACTTGCTATGTTCCAGGTGGCAGGAAAACTCTGTCCCCAAACTAAGGAAAAGAAACACATATACTGAATATGCCTGACACCAAAGAAATGACAAAGGATATTATGTACTATGCAGTTCTGGGTTAAAAAACCTATACACAATGTAGCACAGAAAATCATTTTTTTTCTTTAAAAGATGGTTAAACTTCCATTTGTTACCAAGTATGCACTTTGATCCTGCTGTGCATGCATATTGTATTGCTTGTACTATGACACACATAGGAAGTGTAAATGTAACAGGTTAGTAGCTAGCATAATACGATCTTCAGCTAATTCACCTTTGGTATACCTAGGTATCTGTATTGTTGAATAATAAACAGTTAAAACACCTGAAAACAAACCTCTGAAAGGTCTATTGATGATAACAGAAGGATGGTGACCTAAGCTTTATTCAGTGTGTGAATGTATATATTCATTGTCCGACTGTCTGAGCTTCTCTGAACTATGAACACTTCTCAGCTTATTACATCATAAATATGAAAGCATCCTATTTATAGCAGTAACTTTATAAGCAAAGTGCCCATAATTATGCATGAATAGGGGACTACTTGGCTGGGATGAACACAATACATATTACAGAAGCTCTGCTTCAATACTTCACAAAAATATATTTGCATAAGTAGGAACGGGTCTCTAATTGGAATATTATTTTATGAATTTATTGTAACTTCCCAGTGCTCTGTTTTTAACTTGACCTACAATTTTACTACACTGAGAGACTAATAGGCTGAAATGATCTCAAAACCATAGAAAATTTACTATAGTTGTCCATATAACTATACTGAGTGTCACTTCATTTTAAGGCAAATCTATGAACTACATTTTATTGATTCTTTAAAAGGCTGTTCGATTACATTCAAAAGGAAGCATTGTCTGCAAGTCAGGTGATCTAGGTTCTCATTCAGATTGTTGGGTGACTCTTTAACAGGTCACAGCTTCTCTGTACCTTGGTTTTTCCATTGGTAACATGAGGATTGAGTGTTTAATTGCCTCCCATGTGATGTGAGCCTTAATTTTTTAATATTTAAAAAATACTTTGAGATCTGCCTTATAAATGGGTAGTGTTGCAACATGGATTGCATACCCATGCATGGGATGAAAGAAAGTAAGCATCCCCTCTTCACTCTTGTGCCTAGGCAATGTAGAAGTTAGGCCCAGGCATTTTAACAGTAAGAAGCACTATGCTGCTGAAGTCACACCACAAAAAGTGAATGAGGGGAGTCTTGGCTCCACTCTCTAATAGGTCAGGTAGTACAGCTGAGCTGACATGGGCAGTATTATAGCTTGCTGCTGGGGTAAACCAACAGCAATTACTATCTCTTCCTCTAGAGCAAAAGGAAAGCAAGAAAGAATCCTCTGAAACAATTCCTCTAAGGTACAATATCTACCAGGTCTACTTCTCGTGTAGTGTTGCTTATATTGATCTCTGGCTTAGCTCTGTTCAGGCCAGTACATTTTTGCTAAATTGATTCATTTAAGCAAATGAAGGCAAATGGTGTAGTCATTTAAATGCTGGTAGCTTTGTCTAATCATTGGTATCCTTTTTCATCCATCAGGAACAGAAAGGGTGAATTCCCTGCTGCCAATTGGCATTGTGCTTCTAGTACTCAACCCCAGTGATATTTCTAGAAATGGCATCTGACAGTGTGCAAGCAGTCTGATGGGTAACCATGAACAGTCTAAGATGGTTTATTTCTCAAATGTTTTAATACTGTGCTTGTAAGTAGAGTGGTTAAATCTCTAGTATCACTAGATTTTCTTTTCCTGAGCTCATTAGAAAGCTTCATCAGATGCTGGATACCAGTTTTATGCTTGAAAACAAGAAATAGAATAGGCTGACCTACAAAGGTTAATCTCTTCTACTTTTCATATTTAATGTTTATAGAACACATAAGTAACTACATGTGTCTCTGGTCACAATCAATCCCCTTATAAGCCCATTTAAATCAATGGAGTTACATCAGACCTGTTTGGTTTCACTTCTTTAAAATCTTGTAGCACACAATATCTGCCCCTTTCCTTATAACTCAGATACACCAACACCTGTCTCTAGCATTTGTGTTATCTACAAGGTAGAAAAGATGTCATTAAATAGGCTTGCCATCCCCTCCAGCCTTGTGCATCCAGAGTCTTTTATCACAGGTGACTGTAAAACATCAATAGCACTACCAGTGAGGGACAGGATTGACAGACATAGGTACAGTTTCTAATATCCACACTACAAAGGGTTGTGAACATGTTCATAGTGGAAGCTTCCTATTTAAAAGGTTTTTGGGAGGTTCTGATAATGGACTGAACAATATCTGTAGCTTTTACTTGGCTATCTCAAACATAGAGTGAGGCTGTTATTAATGCTATTATAATGACTATTAATTATAGTCAAACTATGTTGCCAAAGAGCAAATACAAACATAGGAAAAAAAGGACATGGATCTCCACACTTCCAATATGGTTAAAACAGACTGAAATTACGTGTATAAACTATACTCAAAGTAGTAGGGTTATTGGCCACTATATCCTGTTATTCTTAACTGAAAGATTCAGTGGGGAAAGAAGAATCATCTTCTAAAAATAACAGCCCACTTTCAAAATATGTGTTCTTCTATTGTTCTCAATGGAACTGAGGGCACATAGTTCTTTAGTAAAGTCTGTCACTCCCTCTCTTCACTTGTTCCACACAGCATCTTCTTCTGTTTTCTGAAAGTACAGAAGTACTTCTTTCTTGAAGAGAACAGGACTTTCCTAGTGTTGGGAAGAATGAAAGATGATGACCTTTTCGAAGGGGGCATTAACAAGTTCAGAGTTTGTTTTCCACAAATAATTTGTAATTGTTTGTGTTTGTTTTTCTGGGGGAGGCGGGAGAAGGGGGGAGAACACAACTGCTGTTTCTATGACCATTATCACCATTAAACTCAATTGTTATAATTGTGGAAAACAAATGTGAAAGCCCAAACACAGCTGAAGCTAATTCAGTTATTTCAGCAAATATTCTCCATCTCATCAGGTATTCACTTAGCTCTAAATATCTATTGGTAAAGAAGCTTTCCATTGAAAGCTAAATTGCTTAATTTCATTATAGGAAGAGGAAATTACTTACCATTTTCTTAATTAAATCCAGGAAACTTCTGCACAGGAGCTAGACTTCTTTTTCTGTACTTAAAAAAGTTTAGTGAAATATAAAAGGCAAACAACCACTGAGGAATCCAATGCAAGCTTAATTCTTGATGTTATAGGTAACTGGCATACACATGCAATCAGCTGCATCCTGGAATCCGTGTGTGTGTGTGTTGTTTTTTTCCAGTTGGAAGTTCATAAAAATCCATTTACAAAAACCTGT
Source organism: Malaclemys terrapin pileata (assembly GCF_027887155.1). Lineage (NCBI taxonomy): Eukaryota > Metazoa > Chordata > Testudines > Emydidae > Malaclemys > Malaclemys terrapin. The sequence continues at coordinate 37,960,903 of NC_071509.1, read as the reverse complement.
TAATGTCAAGGTTGCCAATCTAGTACTCAAAAGTTACCTGTGCAACCTTAATTTGCTCCTCTTGTTTGTATGCTTTATGATATTCTTTAATTACAGCCTCATGAACACAGTGTTTTATTTCTATAAGACCCTCCCCCATTCACTGCACAGGATGGTCATTGTTTTGAGGATGAATAAATTATGTAGTGAAAGAGACTGCTATCTGTAGACTCCTGCCTCCTTTGTTGCAGAAATTGGAAAGTGAAGTGAATGAAACAGGAGTTCAGTAAAAGATATGATGGTCTTAGGGTGAAGGCAGTTGCACACTGCTCTGGAGAACTGGATTCTACTCACCCTCATTTGTCATAATGTCTTTGATGCTAGGCAAGTCACTTAAAACTTTTACATGGGTGGCCATTATGTATTCCTCATTTTCTGGTTGTCTGAGACCATTGAGTATGATTTGGAAAAATGCTGAGTGATCACAGCTGCAACTGAAGTCAATAGGAGTTATTTTTTTAATATACTGTAAGGGGTAAATTATTTGAAAAATCAGTTCCTAAATATCTCAAACTGCATCCAAAATTCATTGTTTATGAAACTCATACTGTAGACTCATAGACATTAAGGTCAGAAGGGACCATTATCATAATCTATTTTGACTTCCTGCACAACGCAGCCCACAGAATCTCACCCACCCACTCCTGTAACAAATCCCTAACTTATGCCTGAGTTATTGAAGTCCTCAAATCGTGGTTTAAAGATCTCAAGATGCAGAGAATCCTCCAGCAAGTGACCCATGCCCCACACTGCAGAGGAAGGTGAAAAACCTCCAGGGCCTCTGCCAATCTGCCCTGGAGGAAAATTCCTTCCCGACCCCAAATATGGCGATCAGTTAAACCCTGAGCATGTGGGCAAGACTCATCAGCCAGCACCCAGGAAAGAATTCTCTGTAGTAACTCAGATCCCACCCTATCTAACATCCCATCACAGACCATTGGGCATATTTACCGCTAATAATCAAAGATCAATTAATTGCCAAAATTAGGTTATTCCATCATACCATCCCCTCCATAAACGTATCAAGCTTAGTCTTGAAGACAGATATGTCTTTTGCCCCCACTAATCCCCTGTAGTGATGAATGTCATAGAAAATCCATGAGGAAATGATTATTATTGTGGATAGTGTATAGCAAATAAGACCTCAGGCAACACATTGTATAATGGCAATAAAACAAAATATTGAATAGCTGCTTACTCAGTGGGCACTGTCCATCCTGTGCACTGAAAGAGACAGGTGCGGGGAGCAAAAGTATCACAATTCATGTGCACAAGGGGCCAGACCTGAGTTCTGTTTCCAGCTCTGATGCTGATCCTCTGCCACCTTTGGCAAGCCCACCTTCAGTTATACCTAAGATCAGAGGTGCAAAGAATCAGCAACTCCACACTAATCATTATTCCAGAAAATTTACAGCATCAATGAAAATCAGACTGTATATGGGCATCGAAAATCTGAGGAATGAAAAAGTGGATACCAGTTTGGAACTTTTCTATTTAAAATTTTCTGCCTCACTTTCTCATTATGTAAAACAGGGATAACTACTTATGTAAAGTGCTCTGAACTATATGGCAAAAAAGCTTCATACCATACTGAGTATTGTTATTCTACTAGCTTTGTTACTAAACTTATTTATATGAACCTTTTTTGCAAACAAAATTCAGAACTCTTGAAACTTCTATGTGCCTAGCTGTCACAGGTGTGGTCATTCTTGGCACCCTCTTCTGGTCAAGCTGGGAGGAAGGGTTTGCTATTCCCGGCCAATGTGAGTTGCGGGAAGCGGCACGGGCTATATAATTGTATACTGTAAAATTGTGCTTACTGTGGGCTACCTCATTTCTGGCTTTCCATAACTTGGTTTGGATGAGAGACGCAACAGAGAATGTATCTGCAAATATTTCTCCCTTCCCTCCTCTCTTCTTCCCCCCTCCCCCGCAAAAAAAAATAAAAGAGTTGAGGGAATTGTTGATTAAGGTTGCCGGTTTAAAAGGGAGGTGAAATTTATGGTGGTTCCCACTGAAGGCCACAGATCTAGAAGATCTCCACATTCCCAAGCAGCTAAAGTTGTCACTCTGTTAGTACAAGCTGCTTGTAGTTCACACAATATGGCATTGGCATATTGGATCTAAAGGTCACACTGTCATCTGTCCTGGGGGAAGGAGATTTCACCCCAATAATCTGGGTGCTTCCTGCAGCTGAAGACATTATTTGAACTAGTTCCTTTAACTGCAAAGGTACAGTTCATCTGAATTTCAAGTTATTGGTTAGTTTCTAATGTTCAATTTCACAAACACTCCAACATTTCACCTCCTAATAAAGGATTTCTGTGTGTGGTCTCTTGCAAAACCACTGGTAACATGTCTTTGTTCTTGTTTGTGGGGAGTTTGTTTTGGATAAAAGCTCATCAGGCCTTCTGTTAAACAAAATTTGAACTGTAACTTGTCAGTTGCTGTGGGAGTTATTCCCTTGTTCCACTTACGTGGTTTTATAGCAGCAGTATCCATAAGTACCATGAAGCAGTTTATCCAGACTTGCATATCCTGATGCCCTCTTATGTGACTTTCTTGGGTCATGAGTTTCCCTGCAGTTTATAGTGGGAAGATGATACTAGTACAGTTTTTTCATTAAAAACTTGTATTGATTGACACTTAATCAGTGTCACGCCTAAGAATGTGTAAACCTACACTATTTGAATTTAGTAAGCTTCAGGTCCGCTTCTATAAGAGACTGAAATGATTCCTCATTCCTTTTCCTTCTCTTAAAAATGAATACTAAATACTGTACTTGCATCCCACATTTTCTTTTTGGGTCCTAGCCTTTTGAGGTTATTGCTATGAGAGAAGTGGGAATTGTCTAATAGTTCATAAAATATCTGTATTACTCAGTACTTATCACCTTCATATTGCTACCTAGTGGATGCAGAGGAGCAGTTAAAATGCTGCCCCTGGGGTACAGTTGCAGACATGACATGTCTTTGTCACACAGCTGTCTGGGGTTATATGAATGGGTCAATAAGGACAAGAATGGAAGATGGTTGAAATCCCAATGACTGAACAACTGATGCTTATCAATGCTACGCTCCCAGCAAGCTGAACCTGTGAACACAGCATGACTTTGCAGCAAGAGATCAATGGGCAGATGTGACAGGCAGCAGTGATAAGAAGTGGGCTTACAGAGACACAGATCTCTTTCTTGGTCTAAAGACAAAGAGACTGAGATAGAGAAAGGAAACCAAAATGATGCCTACAGCAGTACGGCTCTGACAGTCCATACTGACTCCCATCTTAACCTTTGCTTCTCTATCCACTTCACTGTGCCTCTAAGTAAATCTAGTATGTCTGCAATGCACCAACACCCAGATATTTCCTGTACTCTAGTTCTGGTAGCCAAATTAACCAGTGTACTACATACACCTTTAAGTACCTGGTACATCCCAAGGCAACAAGTTCATGATAGCCATTACTTCTGGTGGGAAAACTAGCTCATTTGCCTGAGACAGAACTGCCATTGTCTTTTTAATCCCCTTACCTTGGGCAGATCAGCAGTTTCAGCCTCAGTAAGGCTACATCTACACTACAGAGGGGAGTCGATTTAAGATACGCAAATTCAGCTACGTGAATAGCGTAGCTGAATTCGACGTATCACAGCCGACTTACCCCGCTGTGAGGACGGCGGCAAAATCTACCTCCGCGGCTTCCCGTCGACGGCGCTTACTCCCACCTCCGCTGGTGGAGTAAGAGCGTCTATTCGGGGATCGATTTCTACCCGCTGATTCAGGCGGGTAGTGTAGACCCAGCCTAAGATAGCTTCCTCCACTTCATGGGTGGTATCCTTTTCAGTCACCTTGTGATTACTCATTTTTGTAGTCAACTTCTTTTCCTTCCTTGCGAAATCCAGTCTAAGATGTACTTTATGCATCAAGCTGGACCTCTGAGAAATTTCTCTCATGGGTGGAATCTACCAAGGTGAACAAGTAGATAATTTACTAGCACCTCATTCGACTGGGCCCCACCACTCCAGCCTTCTGCAAATACACTTCACCCTTGTGTAGAGACGCAGAGTGAGCAATGCTGATTTCACACAAATTGATTTTTTATTAGAGGGGGCTTCTGGTCTTTTTTTGGTTGCACAGAGTCTTCATGTGCTGAATCATACCAAAATCAACATGCTCACAATTTGTCAGCCCGTTCATGGATGCAGAACTGGACCTCAACAAATGTGCCTGAAATTCAGACTTTTTGAGGTCTCCAATTTTTGATAGGAATAATAATAAAACCAAGTGTTTCCCATTAGAGTTATCAGCTCCCCCTCTGCAAAGTGCAGCCCCTGCCAGTGCCACTCCATGCCTGCCTGAGGCTTGCAGTTTTTTTGGGGGGAGGGCAACACAACCCTATCCCCCCAAACTACAAACATGTTAAAAAGTGGGGAGCATGACCCCCTGGTTCCAGTACTGGTGTACCCCCACACTTTTACAAAGGTACAGTCTTGATATTGGCTGTAAATAAATGCTACAAACTTCTCTCATTTAACTGGACTGTGGACCCATTAGAGGGACAAGAGCATCTGGGGAGCCAGTTGCTGCTCCTCCTTTTGTGGCTGACCTGGGTGTACCTTGTTAGGCTTGGAAGGGTACTGTGAACCAGTGTGGGGCCAAGGAACCCCAGACAAGTATTCCCAAATGGCAGGGATACCCCTCTGTATTAGGGAGCACATTCTTTCTGGCTAACTGGGGTGTTACATTCTTGGCTTGGTGCACTGCCTCTGACCAGCCAGCAGTTAGAAGGATCAAGTCCAGGGACCCCAGTCTCAAAACCTACAATTTCCCTTTTGGAGACTGACTATTAAGCTTCTTCTCTACCTCCACATGCCTACTATTAATCCCCTCATATTCTATTGCAGCTTGGCCATTAAGAACTTCTTCTGAGGCTTCTCCAGCTGGGGACCATGACCCTTCCTTGAATACACTTTGAAGGACTCATGGCCAGCAAGAATTCCTGCCACCAGTTCAACCAGTTTAGTATAATTGAGAGCTGCAGTTGGTGCTGAGCAATCTGAATGCACACAGACAAACAGAAGGGAGAATCAAATGTATTTAGGAAAATTCAGACAAGGCACTATGAATGAGGAAGGGAAAGTGATAGTAGACGTGCATTGCCAACCCATGGATAATACCCTGTCTGGAACTATTCCTTTTAGCTAAGGCACTTGATTATGTACATCAGTGATTGAAACAAGTCAGACTGATATGATGGTAAAGAAATCTCAGTGGATTGAAAAGTGATACCTAGTGAGACAGTAGCGCTTTAACACAAATCTCCCACCTTTTCATGTTCTCTGTATGTATATATATCTCCTCACTATATGTTCCATTCTATGCATCCGATGAAGTGGGCTGTAGCCCACGAAAGCTTATGCTCAAATAAATTTGTTAGTCTCTAAGGTGCCACAAGTACTCCTGTTTTTGTTGCAGTAGAGTGTTGGACAAGGATGGAACTAAGCTCAAAAGACACATGACTAAAGTACAAGTATATAAGGAGAAGTGTAGCAAAGAAATTTGTATAAGCAGTACAGGATGTGTGTCCAGAAACAGATTTGGGTCCAGCTGAAAAGGAGTGGAACCACCTCAAAAGAACATGGATTGCAGTGGCAGAAGAAGTTTGCGGATGATGCAGATGGGTGGTGGAGAACCAAGTAAAGAGGGATGGTGGTAACAAAATGCAAGTAGTGATCTAAAACAAGAAAATGGCACATAAAGAAAAGAGATGAATCTACTGAATGTAAATTAAAACAAATAAAAAGAAGCAAAGCAAGCTGCCAATGAAGCAGTGAAGAAGGCCACAGAGTGCCCTATAGTATTTGTACACTGAGATCATAAATAACACTGCTCTACAGCCAAAATGCTACTGAAATAAATGTAGTCCAACTTTACTAATTCTGGGTCACTGAGAACGAAAATGATGCTTAAAATTGTTGATTGGCTCTAGTTTTCAAGATATGCTATTGGGTCAGTATATACAACCCTTGACTTGGGAATGGCTGAGGATAAGTGAGTTAGAAAGGGAAGGGATCTCAATTTAAACCAGAAATGACTAAAATACATTTTTGACTGGATCTAGGAATAAATCTATGGCTGGGTTTGGACAGTACTTGCTTTTTAGGCAAAACAATGAATGATGCAATCTGAAGCTGGTATTGCGTCATACATGATTTGAATTGCATCATGTTATTCCTAGAAGTCAGGAATGATGCAATCATAACGAAGCTTACATCACTCTGCTGAACAAATTGCCCTATATCAGCTCTAGAAATCACACAGTGTCGTGCTCTTATTTGTCAGTGTTTGATTTTGCAAAGGGACACATTTCTGTTTGGCCAAAGTGAGAAGAGATGCCTCATACTTATGTGAACAGTGCAGATAACTTCTGCTATGTTTGTGGTGAAGTGACACTCGCATCACAAAAGTGCAGTATAACCACTATGGTTAAGAAAGCCTATCGCCTTTATTTTGGCTGCAAAATTGGAGATCAGGACAAGAGGTGGGCCCCACACATATGCTGCAACACTTATGCAACAAATCTTCGCCAGTGGTTGAACAGGAAAAGGAAATCTATGCCTTTTGCAGTGCCAATGATTTGGAGAGAGCCAACAGATCATACCAGCAATTGTTACTTCTGCATGGTGCCTCCAGTTGGGAAAGGTATGTCAAAGAAGAAAAAGTGGACTCTGCATTATCCAAACATTCCATCAGCTATATGCCCAGTACCCCAGGGAGAAGAACTGCTGGTTCCTGATGCACCAGAATCATTCTCACTTGAGTCAGATGAGGAAGAAGATGAAACTTCTGGTCCTGAACTATCAATGTCACAGGACCCACATTTTCTCCCATCCTCCTCCTCTGAACCACACCTCATAACACAAGGTGAACTGAATAACCTTGTCAGGGATTTGGAACTACCCAAGAGTAAGGCAGAGCTGTTGGGCTCCAGACTACAGCAGTGGAATCTCCTGGCAGGTGATGTTACGGTTTCCATGTTCCGTGACCGTCAAACGGATCTTGTCCCATTCTTCTTCATGGAAGGTGATCTTGTAGCCTGCAACAACATCGATGGTGTGATGGCAGCCCTCAACATCGTTCACGATCCAGATGAGTGGAGACTGTTCATTGATTCATCGAAGACGAGTCTTAAAGCTGTTTTACTGCATAATGGCAATGTTTTGCCATTAATTCCAGTTGGTCATGCAGTCTCTATGAAGGGAACCTATGACAACATGAAACAACTTTTGAGGTGCATAAACTATGGCCAACATCAGTGGCAGCTTTGTGGCGATTTGAAGGTTGTTGCTCTCTTGCTTGGTCTGCAGACTGGATACACAAAGTACTGCTGTTTTCTCTGCAAATGGGATAGTCGTGCAAGAGATTCCCACTCCATCAAGAAAGATTGGCCACTCCGACAGTCATTGGAGCCTGGGAGGAAAAGTGTTCAGCATCCACCACTTGTTGAATCAAGGAAGATTTTTGTTACCACCCTTACGCATCAAGCTGGGTCTGATGAAGAACTTTGTCAAGGCCATTGACAAAACACAAGCAGCTTTCAAGTACCTCCGTGGAAAATTTCCAAGGTTAAGTGAAGCTAAGATAAAGGAAGGTGCCTTTGTTGGTCCTCAGATTCGTGAACTTCAAGATGATGCATTTGACCTTGCACTGTGTGGCAAGGAAAAGACGGCATGGAAAGCCTTCCAGTTAGTGGCAATAAATTTTCTCGGAAACAACAAGGCAGACAACTACAGGTTGTTGGTGGAAAACCTCCTCAAGGCATACAAAAGCCTTGGTTGCAGCATGTCACTAAAGATGCATTTTTTGCACTTTCATCTAGATTTTTTTTCCACCGAACTGCGGAGCAGTGAGCGACAAGCGATTTCACCAGGACATTGCAACAATGGAGAAATGCTATCAGGGCAAATGGAGCCCATTAATGCTTGTAGACTATTGCTGGACAGTGACAAGAGATGCTCCATTTAATGAATACAAGAGACAAGCCAAGAAGCGCCTAGTAGACACTGACTAGGACTAAACTATGTACAAAATATTTTTTTGCCTTTTGTTTCATAATCAATTTTATTTATATAACCCTTTTGCTGATTTTTAAAGTGTTACATAAACAGGACAGGTGAAATATTATCATGTAAAGCAACCATAAACACATGAAAAGACCTAGGTTTACAATTTGATTAAAACTCTACTATCTACCCAATATACAAAGACATAAAATGTAAAAACTTAAATATCTTAGAAACAGTAGCCAATCAGTTGTTTTAATTGTCATATTTGAATTCAGCACATCAAAATACATAATAAATAGCACATTTTATCTCTGAAGCGGACGTCTCAAAAATTGTAGACCAGTGTAACATTCAGCTGGCTGGCAAACAGCTGTATTGCATTGACAAATGAGACAAGGGAAGGAGGATGATATTGTAACTCCATTTGTAAATAACAGGGAGACTATTAGTAACCCCTGAACAAGTTTTTTAAAAAAAGTGGAAACAAAACTTTGAGCCTCTTAAATGAACACCTCATGGAATTGTCAACATATGGTGCTAATGTGGTGCCTGAGCCTGACACAAGGAAGGAAGTGAGAAATGCAATCCAGGTAATAAAGAAGAGTAAGGCAGCAGGACAAGTAGCAGTGGACCTGGTGAAAGTCTTAGGTGAGAGAAGCATAAATGGATAAGCAGAGTGGTAGTTTCTAAATTAATGGATGCTTCAAGGGATAAAGATGTTGCATGGCATGAAGGTGCTGAACATATCCTGGACACTAAAATTGTGCCAGCTGAAGCAAAGGTCTCCATGCATCTGCCAGTGTTCATCTGAGACATAGCTGGAATCTGTCACGTTCACTTGTGTGTTAATATTGATAGAATATTTATAGAATTATGAGTGTGTAATGTTTGGACTCTGAATGCTTGTGAGTTGCTGCATGAATTAATCTTATACTATGGAACACAGATATTAAGTGATGCAATATTTGAGTGGATGTATAATGAGCCTCTGATTGCATTAACTCTCATATAGGAGAGGAACACTAGTGTGAAGAGTTGCTCTTCCACAGAAGTTGTTACACACCTCCCAAAAGAGGAGACCCATCAAAAACAGACAAGCTCTGGTTGGGTCTTGCAACTGGAGATTCCCTACATCTGGATTGAGAAGCAGTCCACAAAAGGACTAAAGATTTATTATTCTGCTATCCTCCCCTTGAAGATGAGACATGCAAGTGGGCTCCTCTCATCAGCTGAGTTTGCAGTTCAGAGAACATGGCAGGAAGGGGATAAAAAAAATAAACAAAATGTACTAAGGATCTCTATACGGTTTGGACTTTGAGCAGGGGCAAGCCTTTATTTTTTTTCTAGGCACAAGCAAGAGATCCCCATCTGCTTAGCCAAGGTTGGCCTTAAAAGTCAAGTAGAGCTTGTTGATGTATAGAAGTCTATATTATCTTTTGAAACATAAGCCTGTAACACATTGTCTGTTTGCCTGATTTAGTCTTGCAAATAAATAGGAAAAATAGTTAGATAATATATCTTCATATTATTTACTAAAGGATTGGCTACAAGCATTATCTTTGTTTGAGACCTAAAATGCAATTTACCTTAGGTGAGCGACTGGTTCTTTGGAATTAGGAGTAACTTGAATATTGCTGTGATTCTTAGTTTATAGGGACTCCACTATCTCTGAGATCTTCACCTCAGTGGCAAGAGAGGCTGGAGTGTCCAAGGGGACTCTGCAACTCCATGTTAAAATGCTTGAGGAGTTTGCACTTAGTGAAACCTAAGTTTGAAACTCACAACCAATTGGGGGTTTGTATCCTGGTTTTTAACAGTCTCCCCTGAGGTTGATACTCATGCTTTTACATGTTGAACTAGGTATAAAGACATCTTCAAAAGAAGAAATTGAAAACCAGAGGCATGATCAGCCTAGGAAAAAAAATGAGCATAAGACTGATCTCACGTGGATTAGTAGAAGTGCCACAGGGAAATCTGGATATAGAGATGAGTGGAGTGAGACTAAACCAGACAGACTAGTTCAAGTACCTTGGTTGCTCATTCATGGAAAATGGCAAGCTTGAACCAAAGATACAGTCCAGACTAGAGAGCACTGGAGGAATGTGGAATAACATCTTGGTGGAGTGTGGAGGGGGTCAGAAGAGTGTATGACAAACATATGCCACTGAGATGAAAGCCCAACTCTGTAGAAAAATTATTCATTCTGCCTGGCCAAAGAAGAGATGATAGGTTTAACACCTACAGATGTTTGAGATGTACAAAGAAATCTTATAAGAGGAGTTACACAAAAAGACAGATTTTGAAATGAAAGTATTAGGGTGGAAGTCAAAGTCCGTGATGAGACTGACAAAATGCAGGAAGTGTGACAGTGCAGATTTGAATACATGCAGAGGATGAATGAAGGAGACCTGAAGACAGAATGGTAGGAATAGACCCCATGAAAGCTGAAGAAGCAATGGATGGATTGAATTAAAGAATATGATAAACTGGTGGACCTTAGTGCCACCTCAGATGAAGATGTTGGATGCTTGCATGACAACTCAATCCATAATGATGGGATAAGGGGAAGAAGACTCTTTTTATCAACTAACTGTGTACTTATCACCTTTTGTAATGCTACCAAATGTGTACAGAAGAGATAAAATATTGTCCCTTGTGCAATGCAGGAGACCAGAAGTAGCTGTCCAGGGCGATAAGTTATTATGGAGTGGTTGTGGGCAACCCATATCAATAGAAGACAGTTAAGACCCCAATGAGTGAACAATACCCACTTACGAATGGGAGGCTCCAGCAGGCTGAACATGTAAACTCAGCATGTCTTTGCTGCAGGAGAACAATGAGCAGAGGTGACAGGAGGCAGTAATAAGAACTGGGCTCACAGAGACACAAGCCGCTTAACGGGACAAAGACATAGGGACAGATAGAAAAAGGAAACCAATGTTTCTGATGGCATCATGGCTATGAGACTCTGGCTTTAGCTAGTATGGATTATGACTTAACATAAGGACTTCCCAATGCATAATTCCAGTTGACTAATAAACCTTCCTGCTTTGGGGAAGTCTGCCTGGTGTTACTACAGACATTTGCTGAAGTGCATTGATCCCTGAGGCGGAGTAAAAGTCTCTGATGCAGTGTACCCCATGAGTCCTACCTCAGTGGGACTCATGGGGCAGAACTTATGGTGAGAAACAGCAGTGCTCAGAGGCAGGAAGACCACACAACCTTAACTTGTGATAGATTCCCATTCTTAAATTAAACTGTCTGTTTATTAAGCAACTATTTATAGAGCTGCTACAAAAGAAACTTAACACTTCTAGACATTTGCACACAGACAGACTTCCAGTTATCTCAAATTCAGACTTATTCTCTGTTAATAGGGCTAGCAGAAATTGCTGAATAGTTATCCACAACATATCCCAGAATATTGTGGTCAGTATTTTGTGCTGTTTTTGTGCACCTGCCAAATTTAAATTCACATGAAAATTCTAGGCCCTAAAGTTGTTTCTGCGGGTCAACTTGAGAAGTACACTTTTAGCTTGAAATGTTTTCATGTCATAATTACCACACATTCAAAACTTCTTGTGGATTAACTACCTGGCATATGAAAGACTCAGGCTATGCCTACACTAGAAATGTTATAGTGGCACAGCAACAGTGCTGCAGCTGCACTGCTGGAAAGCAGACACTTTTACTTCCACTGAAAGGATTCTTCCTTCACTATAGTAAATCCACCTCTCCGAGAGGCTGTAGCTAGGTCAACAGAAGAATTCTTCCATCAACCTAGCAGTGTTTATGCTAGAGCTTTTGTCGGCTTAACTAAATCATACAGACTATGAAACTTTTCACAGGTCTGAGTGATATAGTTAAGTTTACCTAACTTGGGCTAGAGCAACACACATGCAATTTATAATGCATTAGTCACAATCAAATGACATATCATGTGGACACGTAAAATTGGATCCCTGCCCCAAGGATCTTACAATCCAAGTTACATTTAATACAGTGGAGAAAAGGAATAAACAAATGGAGAGAAATGTGTATTTAAAGATGACTTACAATAGTGACATATCATGTTTTAATAGTCAATTTATAGTATATTTAGCTCTGTTCTGGTGCTTTAGTATAAAAAAATCAGGAGTTACTGGTGGTGGTCAAAATTAAGGCTGAGATGGGGGTGAGTGGAGAGAAGGAACTATAATCCACAAATCAAGTTAATTACAATATCAGAATTAACTATAACATTATTTAAGCAATAAGTTAAAGTATTTTCCAACTAAACAAAGTATGATGTAGAGGCATGTTAGTCTCAAACTTTGCAGACATGTTTGTCATTTCAAGATCATTGATGCATTTAACTACAATAATTTTAACATCCTAGATTCATAGTTGTTTTTTTGGCGTTTTTTTAAGACTAGAAGGGGACCATTATGATAACCTAGACCAGGGGTCGGCAACCTCTGGCACGCAGCTCACCAGGGTAAACACCCTGGCAGGCCAGACCGGTTTGTTTACATGCCGCGTTGGCAGGTTTGGCAGATCGCGACTCCTACTGGCAGCGGTTCGCCGCTCCAGGCCAATGAGGGCTCCAGGAAGCGGCGCGGGTCAAGGGATGTGCTGGCTGCGGCTTCCGCCGCCCCCATTGGCCTGGAGCAATGAACCGCGGCCAGTGGGAGCCGTGATCCACCGAACCTGCAGACGCGGTAGGTAAAAAAACTGGCCCAGGCCGCCTGAGTGATTACCTTGGTGAGCCGCGTGCCAGAGGTTGCCGATCCCTGACCTAGACTGTTCTTCTAAATAACCCAAGCCATAGAATCCCACCCAGAAATTTCTGCATTAAGCCCATAACTTATGGATGAACTAAAGCATATATTTTTGAAAGAGGCTCAATCCTGATTAAAATACCTCAAATGACAGCCTTGGTAAATTATTTCAATGGTTACTACCTTCAGGGAAAATTTGTGGCTAATTTCTAGTGTGTATGTCTCACTTTAGATTCCAGATATTGTATTGTGTAACCATTTTATCTGTTAGGTTATGTAGCCCTCCACTATCAGAAATGTTCTTCCCAAGTAAGTATTTATAGTCTATAATTGAGTCACTTCTTAGCTTTCTCCTGGATAAACTCAATAGATAGTTTACCTGTCTCTCCCTGCAAAAAAGGTTTTCCAGTTTTCAAATTGTTCTTGTAGTTTTTCTGAACCCTCTTCAGTTTTTCAATATAATTTTTTTTTAAGTGTAGACATCTGCGGTGAGATTGTTTGCTGCATATTTAAGAGATGCAGCACAGAACTCAGAGTCCAGGAAAAGGAGTTAAGCTGGCTCCACCTTCCATGAGACACTGCTGTAAAATTTCTGAATTGATATAAATCAAACCCTGAATTAGTGTGACTGAAAAACTAAATACTGTACTTCAATCCAGAAATGCCACTGCCGTGGTTTATGAGAATTGTAGCTGGGGAGCCTCAAGCATCCATACTCCTCTCTTAGCCAAGCACCCTCCTCAAACTATAACTCCCATGATGCACCATGGTCTCCTCTCTTGGTGAGAATAGACATTGCATCATAAGCAATTGCATCCCATGGCCATGGTGCATTATGAGAGATGAATTCTGGTGCAGGAGCTAAGCCCATTGAGGAGAATCAGAGAATGTGGCACTGTGGTGTCACTTCTGAACAGAAATATTTTGAGTTTTGACCAAAATATTTTGGCTATTAATTTTTTCTGAAAAGTTGAAGTTCTGTGAAGGGGAAAAACAATTTTATGACCATCTTTACTAAAGATACTGGATAAAATTTCAGAAGTGCCTAAATCCCATTGACTTTCAATAGGATTTATGTCTCTGTATTTTACCTGCTGGTGGTAAGCCTTATCCAGCTTTTAATGAAGTCAGACTGCCATTATCTTCTATGGGAACTGAATCAGGTTCATTATGAATAAATCTTCTGAAATACTGAAAAAATGTTCTATATAAACATTCTACAGTAGTAAGGTCCATTGATTGTATATGCATTGCTCATGTTTCAAATTGTCCTAGAGGAACTGAGTGTTCATTCAGCATTTAAAAATAAATATTAGTGCACTCTTTTCCATCACAGTTTTCCCCTAGTGATGAGCTAAATCTCATAGAAACCATTGGGTATAATCTTTCTTATGAATGAAACTGGTATATAATATATTGTTGTTAGGCTTCTCTAAACATTGTGTATAACTGAGAACTAAAATCACAGTATATACATGCCTAAGTAAATACATCATATGTGTGAAATGATTGCTAATATAGCATTTTTTTCTATTTCAAAACATCTCAGACTTATTTGCTTTTTGCATTACTATACAGTATTCTGAACTTGCTGAATCAGGAACACAGTAGAAGCCAAAGCAGCATTTCATTGAACAGTAACCATATTTGCAATTCAGTTCGTGTCCTTCAAGTTAGTTTGAGGGTTGTAGCTCAGAGCAAAAAGATTATCAGCAGTTTTAGTGATTCTTTATATTTGCCTTACAGCAAATGCCTAAAAATATGCAGAGAAAATTTGGTCAGCTTTAATTAGGGAATTTACTTTTCTGTTTCTCTTTGTATTCATTTGCAGTGTTCTTTTTTTTGCCACTTTAGTGCTTTAGTTTCCTACATAATCTGTTTTCACTCAATTTGAATTGTTGTTGCATAAATTTGAGTAGAAATCAATTGTAATAATAACAGTAAAAAAATTATGAATAGCTTAATTTATTTTTTAATCTCCTTCCCTGCCCCCGTCCCAAAACAAAAACAAATTTCCACATTGTCAGAGAAGTGAAGAAGTAGAGAGCAGGAACAAGAAATTATACTGTGATGATTTTTCAATAGGCAATTGGAATAAAATGTGAATACCATAAAAAGGTTCTTAAAGAAACATTTCCAGTTTCAGAAAGAGGGGCTCAATGTTTACTTTTTAAAATCTGTTATTAAAAAAGTACGATCTGTGTTACTGGAATTTTTTGCTAGACTGAAAACCGCAATCCTTGTATATAATGCCTATGTCCTGGGAATAAGTCAATATCTAAATATCATATTAGTTCTTCTTTGCAGTTGGATCCTGTTTTTTTTCCTAAATTTCTTGTCAAAGAAGATGTAAGCAAGATTAGCACCAGCGAAAGAAGAAATGAATAGTAACGCTCCATCCAGCAGGGCCTGTAGCCACAGCAAGAACATATTATGCAATCTCACATAAAGCTACTCTATGCTAATAAGATTTTACATCGCATAAGTTATGCTAACAGATTCTACAGTTTAATATCTATTTAGAGTAGTAGGTCTTACACAGTTATAAATCTACAGTTTATCTGCTTTATGAGAAAGAAGAATGCTGCCTGTGATTTGCTATAGGTTATCTTTTAAAAGATCCAGTCCCTGATGTTGTTATAGCTGTACTGAGAGCTATTTTTTATGCCAAATATACAAATAGTGGCTTCCTTTTTCAATCAGCATACATATTTAAAGATCAGAAAGGTTAGTATTGCCATGTTCCTGAAATCCTCGTCTGTTTAGCCTTGAACACTTGTTTTACATTTTATGAACTATAAGTGAGATGCCATTGCTATCAATTCCACTGACTTTGAAATTGAATTTTTACATTTAGAACAAGAGAATCTATGGCTCTCTCTCTCTCTCTCTCTTCAGCCTTCAGACAGAAACACAATGGAGCTCCTGGAAATAGGGCACTCTTTTCAGAGAGAAGAAATACAATATGTGTAAGAAGAGCTTTGTGCAAGTTTGAAAGCTTGTCTCTTTCACTAACAGAAGCTGGTCCAATAAAATAAATTACTTCACTCACCTTTTCTCGCTAATATCCTGGAACTAACATGGCTACAACAACACTACAAGCCCTAATTCATGTCCTTTACTTTAACATTTGAAATACGTCAAATAGTATGTGAAAATGAAGACACCAGGCCAAATTTTCTTCAGTCAGTGGATTTGAGCCAACTTACATCAGGAAAGAATTTGGCACAGAAGCCTTAGTCTACTTTTATTTCAGGTCCTTAATCTAAGTATATATACAGTAGAGTGTAAACCAAACACCAAATTTAATTTATTTGGAGAAAACAGGCCTCAGCTGGGGCACTCACATAAATTCTGTGAGGAGAATAAAAAGAATCTGAGTGTCACCAAATTAATAAAACCAGTGAAACAAAGACTGGATTCTGGTGTCCCCAGATGGACTAATGGCTGTCATCCTCTATTTTCTGTCTCTATTGGACCTGTGACACAATTAATGATGTCAGCAGTTCTTTGTCATTAATATGCTGATTTGTTGATCAGCTTTTGGCGTTTTATATCCAGATTCCTGTTATCTCTGTTTGGCACTTTGCATAAGTATTTGCACTTTAATCTCTGAGGTGTAAAGATTGTGTGTGTTGTATTTCAGATGCCAGTAGAGCTAAATGCCATTCTTGGAAATGTATGCTTTTGAACTGACAGGGAGCAAATAATTGGCATTGGGAATAAGTAGTTTTTATGTCAAGGTTGTCAAACCTATTTTTCTGCCAGCTCTTGGCTAGAATTCTACTTAACACCAGATGGCATTGCTTTTTAGCTGTTCTTGAATAGAGCAGATCATTAATTCCCCCTGGAATTGCTCAGACACCTTATAGGATGAAACTTCCTGCCCACATGCCAATGCATTCTGTAAAAACCTGATTTCTTTTTTTTTCTTATTATTATATAAAGAATCCACAACTTGACTCATTCTTAGAAAAAAGAGCATGCAAACTCTGCAACATGACATTATGAACCTGAGTTTTAGAAGTTGTCTCTTATTTTCTACCACAATTATTTGCAGGCCAATTTAATGCAACTTAGACATCTAATTACTTGATTGCTCCCACAAATCAGGTAGTTAGGTGACTAATTGATTATAGCCTATAAGGCTAGCCTGGTTACTTGCCTATATATCTTTTCTTAAGGATTTCCTTACGGTTTTGATTATTTGTTTTATCATAATAGATATTTAGGTTTATATTAAAGTATTTTGGCTGTAACGCAAGGGACCTATAGGCCACATCCTGTATGTTGTGTTAAGGTAAAGTTAGCCTATGTCTGGAACCTTTCACCCAGATAGGTGGTGATGACCTAAAGCATAAGATCCATATATGGCTGCGACCTTTAAGATAGATGGATAAAGGATGCATTGAAGCAGGTTGGCATAGGGGGCTTCCTAAATTCATACCCTCTATAAACTTAACAGGTACACCACAAGGGAAAGAACTGAAATAACCAGGTAGAACAGAAATAACAATGTGACAATGATCTAATCTCATTAGTACGTATGTCATCAATATGTCAAAACATACCAGCTATGGAGTAGGTGTGCCCTAACATTTTGTGGGTGAGGAAACTAAGTTTGGACATAGAAGGAGGGCTCAGGTCCTCGAGTTCTAGAAGAGAGGTGACCCACCATGCCCAGGAAGCTTCTAAGTTTCTAAGCTTCAGGGTTTTGAAGCTTTAAGTTTCAAGGCTTCTTTGTTTGTTAGTCTATTGTCCTGTGAGTTCTTAATTATAAGTTTTAAGTCCATTATTTAAGTAAAACTCGGTTAGCTTCGATAGCTCTTAGCTCTTTAGTTTCTCCTAAGCTCTGCACCTCCCACTCAGTAATTGAGGAACCTAGACCTGAACTCTCTTGGCATGCCACAGGTGAGGCTGGTCCTTTGTCTCTTACCACCAGGTTATCAAGGAAGACTATAATCAAAAGCTTTATAGTATATTCAAATGCAATTAAAAGAGGTGAGGGGACATGACCACAGTGCCAGGGTAAGCACTGAGTAAGCAGTCACTACTGGTGAAGCTTTCCCCTAGCAGAAACCTTGAAAAATGTAGTAGGTGCAACAATATCTGTCCTCCTCTAGAAAGAATCTTCCTTCATATGAAGGGGCCAGGTTAGTGTATGGATGCATAATTTAAAAGTATATCAATCCAAATAAAGAGAACCCAAAACATTAAAATCCAAGATTTGCAGCAAATATTTTTAAATGCTGAGGAAGCACACCACACAATTACTGTGAAGTCTTGTGGTGTTTTCCAAAGCTGTGTAGAAAGAAACATAAGATTCAGTCCAGGTTTGTGAATCTGAGCTGCTTGGGCCAGTTTCTGCCTTGACAAATTTATGATCTAAATAGTCAAAAAGAAGGGTAGAAGAAAGGAAGTATTCTGACTTGTATTTTATATATGTGGCACACAGAGAGAAAGTAGTTGTCCAAGGTCACACAGGAGATAAGTGGCAGAGTCAGAAATGAACCCAGACCTTCTGAATCACAACCCACTGCTTTAAGCACAAGACAATACATCCTCTCATCCACTCCAACTTTATGGCATTATCTATCTGAATTTCATTGTGAAATTTATGGGTTCATTCAAACCCAAACTGAATGCAAAATTCAAAGGTGACTAACTCCAAAGGAGCAAAACCATAAAACACGGTTTGTGTGACAAAAATGTTTAATTGTAGCTTATTATAGAGTTTTGGGGAAATGTACAGGTCTCTTCTTATTAATAAGGGGATAAGTTTGATTATTTTGTACATCTTTGTTGCAACTTTTTGTGCTAGTGTATTAAAGTGTATCTATTAAATCACCATGAAATTTCAGTTGCAATAAATGAGACAGTAGTGTCCATTAAAAAGTCAACATTTGTTTACAGTTTCCATACAGTTGAACTCTTGACTTCCACAATTACTTCCAAATATATAATTTTAGGAAAATACCACTGTGCAGTAACTCTTGTCTGTTATATGGTGACCATTGTAACTCGGTGGGTGATGATTTATTAATTTTATGTCAGTGTCTGTACAGCATCTCACTAACTATTCAAGGATGTACCTATTTAGGCTTTGATGCACCAATATACTAAGGTAATGCTTAACTTTGTGTAGATGCTTAAGTCTAGCTACATATTTAGCAAAATAAGCACAAGCTTTAGCGCTTTGCTGAATCAGAGCAGAGAAGATTATATTACTGATTTTGTTTTCAAAATAAGAGATAATGGTCTGAAGACATAAGAGTTTTTGAACAAAGTCTCTTATCTGGGTTCAAAAAAATCAAAGCTTTAGAAGTAAATTCTAGTTATTCCAGCCAGAGGTGCATTGGAGTGAATGCACTCTGCAACTGAATCCCTAGAAATGACTCAGAATCCCTTGTAGGGCTCTTTTTGGAGCACACGGTGCAGCATCAGCGCCATCATCCTTCCAATAGGCATAGTATATTTCCTCTCTTTCACACATACCGATTGAGCCCTATTGATCTGTGAAGAGTAGATCAAGGCAAAAGGTCCATTTATTTCACATTTCCTTTGTGGGACTTCTGCTGACAAGGTTTCAGACAGCGATTCTTATGCTCTCCATGATAACTATTCCTAAGCCCTGTTTGAGGGTACAAATGTGGTAGCAGAAGGAGTATAGGAGACTCTGGATCTGGTTTAATGCGGCTGCAACTTTATTATTAGATGTCTAGGACTACCCAGCAGATAAAAGTGTACAGTGTAGGTAACTCCATGGTTGTTTCAATATCTACCCAGAGGCTTCGATCTGTCCCCCTTTTTCCATCCTGGTCCCCAGCCAATCCACTGCTGAGCCCTTAAAAATGCTCCCCTCAAAGAAGGGTTAAAGTGAGCTATAAAGAATGGAGGAGAGCTCCATGTCATACGAATCACAGGCTCCCAAACATCCCCTGTTCTGCTCCTTTAACAAACCCTGCCAAAAAGTCCTTTACCAAGCCATTTATCTGATCACTGTATCCCTCTCTATGGGGTACCTGCACTGGACATCTGCTCCACACTTATATAATGAGTTGTGACATCATAACCTAATTCCCTTCATTACTCACACTAACAAAGACACCCAGCAAAAAAACAGCTGTGGGGAAGGTGGAAAAAACCTCACTCGGCCTTGGCAAATTTGGTGGTGGGGGGAAAATTTCCAGAGAAAGGAGGGGCTAGCATAATGCCCACAGTTGGTCCTGACCAAACCTGGTATTTTTCCACTTCAGAGGGTGAGTTTTGCTCCACCTGGTCTGGGAAAAAGGGGGTTTCTCCCACAAGCCTTGCCCTTTATCACTCTCTACCCTTCTGGTCCCTGGCAGATGAGTGAGCATTGCCATGCTGTTCTTTTGCAGCAGAGTCCCTGCTTCTCTCTACCCTTAAAGTGATAAACCCATTTCCCCCAGTGAGTCAGACAACACCTGGCCCCCCACATAAGGTGCAGTGCAGTGATTCTCTTGCCCTCTCTGTTTCAATGTGCCAACTCAGGGCTAGGCAGAAGCTGGCCCCTACATTCAAAACAGATTAATACAGTATTATGTGTGACGGGTTAGATCACAGAACCCACCTTGGGAGCTGCCACCTGATGTGCCAAGACTACTTCTGCCCCTGCTTTCTCTGCCAGCTCGGGACCCCAGCACCCTGTCTTGCTGAGCCAGACACTCCTGTCTGCTCCAACACAGACCCAGGGTCTGAATTACTTGCCTCAAAGCTGCAGGTTTATCTGAAAACAGCTCACAGAAGTGTTCCTGTCTTTAACACTCAGATGCCCAACTCCCAATGGAGTCTAAACCCAAATAAATCCGTTTTACTCTCTATAAAGCTTACACAGGGTAAACTCATAAATTGTTTGCCCTCTATAACACTGATAGAGAGATGTGCACAGCTGTTTGCCTCCCCCCAGGTATTAATACATACTCTGGGTCAATTAATAAGTAAAAAGTGATTTTATTAAATACAGAAAGTAGGATTTGAGTGGTTCCAAGTAGTAACAGACAGAGCAAAGTAAGTCACCAAGCAAAATAAAAAGCACAAATCTATGTCTAGTCAAACTGAATACAGATAATCTCATCCTCAGAGATGCTTCAGCAAGTTTTTTTCCTCAGACTGGACACCTTCCAGGCCTGGGCACAATTCTTTCCCCTGGTACAGCTCTTGTCCCAGCTCAGGTGGTAGCTAGGGGATTCTTCATGATGGCCCCTTCTCTTTTGTTCTGTTCTACCCCTTTATATATCTTTTGCATAAGGCAGGAATCCTTTGTCCCTCTCTGGGTTTCCACCCCCTCCTTCTCAATGGAAAGACACCAGGTTAAAGATGGATTCCAGTTCAGGTGACATGATCACATGTCATCGCAAGACTTCAATGCCCACTTGCCAGCACACGGGTATACAGGAAGACTTACAGGTAAAACACAGCCATCTGCAGACAATTGTCCTGATTAATGGGAGTCATCAAGATTCCAAATCACCATTAATGGCCCACATTTTGCAATAACTACAATAGGCCCTCAGAGTTATATTTCATATTTCTAGTTTCAGATACAAGAGTGGTACATTTATACAAATAGGATGATCACACTCAGTAGATTACAAGCTTTGTAAAGATACCTTACAAGAGACCTTTTGCATGAAGCATATTCCAGTTACATTCTATTCGCTCATTAGCATATTTTTATAAAACCATATAGACTGCAACGTCACATTATGTTCCTGGCAAGACCAGACCTCCTTTGACACTAAGATCTGAGAACAATATCTTACTGGGCACACAAAGAAGGATAAACTGAGGATGAAGCTAGTACCAGTTCTGGAGTTGTGCCACATTGAGTTCTGCTGTGATGGTTCCAATTTAGTAGACAGATAAGTTCCCTGGGCTTTTTCAACACCACAGCATCTATACTGATTACCTTACATTAAATAGGCAGCATGGACAATTTTATTTGCAGTTCTACAGACTAGTTTTAGTTCAGTCATATCATTAAGGTTGTTGAAAATCTCTCTAGGGCTCTTTTTCATACAATCTCAAAACTGAGAACACTTATATATTTTAGATTCAAATATCATAGTATTTTAATAGATAGCTGCAAAATGAAACAATACCAGTGGGTATATTACTAGTAGCTGGCAAAGTTCACTATTTCAATATTCCCTATTCTTCACCCCAACCCATTTGTGCTGCATATACCAAAGAAAATCTTGTTTGCATTTCATATAAATTCAGAGTGTATTGTTTCTGGAGGGGTTTTTGTATTTAATAAATTCCCTATGGACAAGTTTGTGACTTAAACAAGAAGCATAGTATTCTTCCTTCTGTAAGCTAGAACTGAAGCTGGATTTACAATCAGATACCGTTCATGACTATTCTGTAGGATTCTGTTTTGCATTTGAATTCAATTAATTAAAAGGAAACAGAAAACCTGCAGTTATTGAAGGACTTGCAAAGTTTTATTTGAGGAAAAATTCATTTATGAAGTAAATAAGGAAGAATAAACCAATATCACTTTCATTCATTATTTCCTCTAAGCTGTTTATTCACTTTCCACTGAAACTTACTAATCAAGATGGTCCAGCAACCCCAACTATTCATTATTTTTTTCTGATTATTGATTTAAATTATACATGTACATTTTATTTCTAATGAAGTAATAACATTCTAATATCTCACTTGTATACATCCATTTTAGTTTTCCCAGTGGATGTACACAATGGAGATATTTAGATATTTAGCTTTCCTACAGTTTGCCAGCTGTAATAGCCAACTATCAGCACACTATCTCTAGCCACTCAGTTTGAGCCTTTTCTGCCTACTTCCACAGTCTATCTTTTTCTCAAGCCAATTATCCATTTCAGTAGATTCATTCACATTCACCTTATGCAATGGACAAGGAATGAGATTAAAATTGTATAAAACAACAGAATGCCTTTAGAAGTTAAGTAAACAGGACAAATGCATAGCAGTTCAAAAATGGAAAACATCTTTATCATTATCAATATACAAATACTTTAAATAGAGAAAGTCCCTTACAATTCACCGTCAACAACTTTAAAGGATTTATAGAGAGACAAGCTACACAGCTCTGTGTAAATTGAAAACTTGTATCTTTCACCAACTGAAGTTGGTTCAATAAAAAGAATATGTCACCCACCTTCTCTCTCTAATATCTTGGGACCAACAGGGCTACTCCAACACTGCAAATCTTAAAGGATTTTTTGGCAGTAGTATTTGGAAGGTGACCAAAACTTGTCTTGCGACAAATTGTGTTGCTGATTCCATACCTATGGTGAGGTTCCAAGCAGAAGTACCAATGTTGTCCTGCTCTGCAAGACAGGAGTGAGAATTACAGGTGTTTTCACAGGGAGCACATACATAATCCCTGCATGAATGGAGCCCACTTTTCTTCAGAGCAGTTGTCAAGGCTGCTTCCCTACTCTGAACTTTAGGGTACAAATGTGGGGGCCTGCATGAAACTTCTAAGCTTAACTACCAGCTTAGATCTGGTCCGCTGCCACCACTCCCAAAATGCTAATTCCCTTCCCTGGGTAGCCTTGAGAGACTCTACACCAATTCCCTGGTGATTACAGATCCAAACCCCTTTGATCTTAAAACAAGGAGAAATTAACCATCCCCCTCCTTTCTCCCACCAACTCCTGGTGGATCAAGATCCAACCCCCTTGGATCTAAAAACAAGGAAAAATCAATCCGGTTCTTTAAAAGAAGGCTTTTAGTTCAAGAAAAAGGTAAAAATCATCTCTGTAAAATCAGGATGGAAAATAACTTTACAGGGTAATCAAACTTAAAGAGTCCAGAGGAATCCCCTCTAGCCTTAGGTTCAAAGTTACAGCAAACAGAGATAAACACTCTAGCAAAAAGGTACATTTACAAGTTGAGAAAACAAAGATAAAAACTAACATGCCTTGCCTGGCTGTTTACTTACAAGTTGGAAATATGAGAGACTTGTTCAGAAAGATTTGAAGAACCTGGATTGATGTCTGGTCCCTCTCAGTCCCAAGAGCAAACAACCCCCAAAAACAAAGAGCACAAACAAAAGCCTTCCCCCCACCTAGATTTGAAAGTATCTTGTCCCCTTATTGGTCCTTTGGGTCAGGTGTCAGCCAGGTTACCTGAGCTTCTTAACCCTTTACAGGGAAAAGGATTTTGGAGTCTCTGGCCAGGAGGGATTTTATAGTATTGTACACAGGAGGGCTGTTACCCTTCCCTTTATAGTTATGACAGCAGTGCAGGGGGGAGGAGCAGTAGGACTGGAGGATCCGCTGCCACAAAGATAGCCCTCTTCTCCCCCACAGTTTGTTGGAGAGGATGCAAACAAGGCCCCACTGAGACTATTCCAGACATTTGTTGTATTAACTTCTGCAGTGTGGCTCGATAATTCCTCTATGGTATGCCTGTCCCTTTCCATATCAGCATATCTCCTCAGTATCTAACCTGCCTTTTCCAGCAATAGCCTCTGGATTCACTCCTTAAGATAGTATCAGGGGGTAGCCGTGTTAGTCTGTATCTACAAAAACAACAAAGAGTCTGGTGGCACCTTAAAGACTAACAGATTTATTTGGGCATAAGCTTTCGTGAGTAAAAACCTCACTTCTTCGGATGCATAGAGTGAAAGCTACAGATGCAGGCATTATATACAGACACATGGAGAGCAGGGAGTTACTTCACAAGTGGCGAACCAGTGTTGACAAGGCCAATTCAATCAGGGTGGATGTAGTCCACTCCCAATAATAGATGAGGAGGTGTCAATTCCAGGAGAGGAAAAGCTGCTTCTGTAGTGAGCCAGCCACTCCCAATCCCTATTCAAGCCCAGATTAATGGTGTAGAATTTGCAAATGAATTTTAGTTCTGCTGTTTCTCTTTGAAGTCTGTTTCTGAAGTTTTTTTGTTCAATGACAGTGACTTTTAAATCTGTGATAGAATGACCAGGGAGATTGAAGTGTTCACTTACTGGCTTGTGTATGTTACCATTCCTGATGTCCGATTTGTGTCCATTTATTCTTTTGCGGAGGGACTGTCCGGTTTGGCCAATGTACATGGCAGAGGGGCATTGCTGGCACATGATGGCATATATGACATTAGTGGATGTGCAGGTGAATGAGCCCCTGATGGTGTGGCTGATGTGGTTGGGTCCTCTGATGCTGTTGCCAGAGTAGATATGGGGACAGAGTAGGCAACGAGGTTTGCTACAGGGATAGGTTCCTGGGTTGGTGTTTCTGTGGTGTGGTGTGTAGTTGCTGGTGAGTATTTGCTTCAGGTTGGGAGGTTGTCTGTAAGCAAGGACTGGCCTGCCTCCCAAGGTCTGTGAGAGTGAGGGATCATTTTCCAGGATAGGTTGTAGGTCGTGGATAATGCGCTGGAGAGGTTTTAGCTGGGGGCTGTATTTGATGGCCAGTGGTGTTCTGTTATTGTCCTTGTTGGGCCTGTCCTGTAGTAGGTGATTTCTGGGTACCCGTCTTGCTCTGTCAATCTGTTTCCTCACTTCCCCAGGTGGGTATTGTAGTTTTACGAATGTTTGATAAAGATCTTGTAGGTGTTTGTCTCTGTCTGAGGGGTTGGAGCAAATTCGGTTGTATCTTAGGGCTTGGCTGTAGACAATGGATCGTATGATGTGTCTTGGATGGAAGCTGGAGGCATGTAGGTACGTATAGCGGTCAGTAGGTTTCCGGTATAGGGTGGTGTTTATGTGACCATCACTTATTTGTACTGTAGTGTCCAGGAAGTGGATCTCTTGTGTGGACTGGTCCAGGCTGAGGTTGATGGTGGGGTGGAAATTGTTGAAGTCCAGGTGGAATTCTTCAAGGGCCTCCTTTCCGTGGGTCCATATGATGAAGATGTCATCAATGTAGCGCAAGTAGAGGAGGGGCACTAGGGGACGAGAGCTGAGGAAGCGTTGTTCTAAGTCAGCCATAAAAATGTTGGCATACTGTGGGGCCATGCGGGTACCCATAGCAGTGCCACTGACTTGAAGGTATAAGTTGTCCCCAAATCTGAAGTGGTTGTGGGTGAGGACAAAGTCACAAAGCTCAGCCACCAGGCTTGCTGTGGCCTCATCAGGGATACTGTTCCTGACAGCTTGTAGTCCATCCTCATGTGGAATATTGGTATAAAGTGCTTCTACATCCATGGTGGCCAGGATGGTGTTTTCAGGAAGAACGTCAATGCACTGTAGTTTCCTCAGGAAGTCGGTGGTGTCTCGAAGATAGCTGGGAGTGCTGGTAGCATAGGGTCTGAGGAGAGTGTCCAAATAGCCAGATAATCCTGCTGTCAGAGTGCCAATGCCTGAGATGATGGGGCGTCCAGGGTTTCCGGGTTTATGGATCTTGGGTAGTAGATAGAATACCCCTGGTCGGGGTTCTGGGGGTGTGTCCATGTAGATTTGTTCCCGTACTGTAGCTGGGAGTTTCTTGAGCAGATGGTGTAGTTTCTTTTGGTATTCCTCAGTAGGATCAGAGGATAGTGGCCTGTAGAATGTGGTCTTGGAGAGTTGCCTGGCAGCCTCCTGTTCATAATCTGACCTGTTCATTATGACTACAGCACCTCCTTTGTCAGCCCCTTTGATGATAATGTCAGAGTTGTTTCTGAGGCTGTGGATGGCATTGCGTTCTATACGGCTGAGGTTATGGGACAAGTGATGTTGTTTGTCCACAATTTCAGCCTGTGCACGTCTGCGGAAACACTCTATGTAGAGGTCCAGTCTGTCATTTCGACCATCAGGAGGAGTCCACGCAGAGTTCCTCTTCTTGTAGTGTTGGTAGGAAGGTTCCTGTGGGTCAGTGCACTGTTCAGTGGTGCGTTGAAAATATTCCTTGAGTCGGAGACGACGAAAGTAGGCTTCCAAATCACCGCAGAACTGTATCATGTTCGTGGGGATGGTGGGACAGAAAGAGAGTCCCCGAGATAGGACAGACTCTTCTGCTGGGCTAAGTGTGTGGTTGGAAAGATTGACAATGTTGTTAGATGAGTTGAGGGTACCATTGTTATAGCCCCCAGTGGCAGGTATTAGTTTAGATAGCTTACAGTCCTTTTTCCTCTGTAGAGAAGTGAAATGTGCATTGTAAATGGCTTGTCTCATTTTTGTAAAGTCCAGCCACGTTGAAGTTTGTGTAGAAGGCTGGTATTGTATGAGAGTCTCCAGTTCTGAGAGCTCATTCTTGATCTTCTCCTGTCTGCTGTACAGGATGCTGATCAGGTGGTTCCTCAGTTTCTTTGAGAGTGTGTGGCACAGTCTCTCACCATACTCAGTGTAGTATGTTGATTGCAATGGATTTTTTACCTTCAGTCCTTTTGGTATGATGTCCATCTGTTTGCATTTGGAGAGGAAGATTATGTCTGTCTGTATCTGTGCAAGTTTTTTGTTGAGGTTGATGGATTTCCACTCCATACGGCTAAATTTAGTGCCTTGCATGTTGTCAAGTATCAGGGGGTAGCCGTGTTAGTCTGTATCTACAAAAACAACAAAGAGTCTGGTGGCACCTTAAAGACTAACAGATTTATTTGGGCATAAGCTTTCGTGAGTAAAAACCTCACTTCTTCGGATGCATAGAGTGAAAGCTACAGATGCAGGCATTATATACAGACACATGGAGAGCAGGGAGTTACTTCACAAGTGGCGAACCAGTGTTGACAAGGCCAATTCAATCAGGGTGGATGTAGTCCACTCCCAATAATAGATGAGGAGGTGTCAATTCCAGGAGAGGAAAAGCTGCTTCTGTAGTGAGCCAGCCACTCCCAATCCCTATTCAAGCCCAGATTAATGGTGTTGAATTTGCAAATGAATTTTAGTTCTGCTGTTTCTCTTTGAAGTCTGTTTCTGAAGTTTTTTTGTTCAATGACAGTGACTTTTAAATCTGTGATAGAATGACCAGGGAGATTGAAGTGTTCACTTACTGGCTTGTGTATGTTACCATTCCTGATGTCCGATTTGTGTCCATTTATTCTTTTGCGGAGGGACTGTCCGGTTTGGCCAATGTACATGGCAGAGGGGCATTGCTGGCACATGATGGCATATATGACATTAGTGGATGTGCAGGTGAATGAGCCCCTGATGGTGTGGCTGATGTGGTTGGGTCCTCTGATGCTGTTGCCAGAGTAGATATGGGGACAGAGTAGGCAACGAGGTTTGCTACAGGGATAGGTTCCTGGGTTGGTGTTTCTGTGGTGTGGTGTGTAGTTGCTGGTAGATTTCAGACAACAGATACCACAGGAAGTACTGCAGTAATTAACATGTTTGACAGAATATCCATTTAGGTTACTAGAAGTTAACCCAATAATTCAACAAGATGGCCTGAACTCGCCTAATAATATTGCTGAAGAAGTGAAGACATGGATGATTAGGTGAAATTTTCAAGAAAGAATCCACTTAAGGCAAGAGAGAAGAATCTAAGTACTCAGACTAAAAAGGGAACACAACTTTAGGTAATTTCTGTCCTGTCCTATACAGCAGTTGCTCTGTTCTTGGGCATCTACCAATATACATTCCTTTTGTTCCTTAGAGATACATTATTTGTACTTTCTGTTAACTGAATTCCTTGTGTATTTGACTTTTTCTTAATATTTATTGAGAAAATTTTTCATTTGCTTGCATATATAGAGGAATCAACTTTCTTTCCATTAGCCTTTACTTATTTCATTTCATAATCCTAAGCTTCCTTCACAAAAAAAAAGAAGGCAAATGCTTAATATTGATAAAAAAATTTATGCTTTCATAATAAAATAACTACCACATAAGAATAAAACATATAATTATTTTATAATTAATGTTTCATGGGAAACATATTAAGAAACAGATATTTGACAAACCAGTCATTTTGAATAAAACTTTCATATTTTTAAATGTTGATAAATGATACAGAACATCAAAGAGATTTGGTGTCAGTTTAATGTATTCCTATAATGGAAACTCTTATTCCATAGTATTATTTTTGTAGCGCTTCTTGTTCCTTCAATAGCTGTCATTTAAGCATGAAAGTTTCCTTCAGTGCACTGCCTGAGGATATGATTTTCTAGTTTTATAAATAAATGATATCCAATCTAAAGTGATGAAGTATTGGGCAAATGGAGGAAAAAGCATATGGAATGCTGTCATTTTTTTTTAAATGGCAACAGCTAAAATTTGTATGGCAAAAGATATTAATTCAAAAGAAAATACAACTCTTCATGGTTTAAAAATGAAATTTGAAACAGGGATCTTTGGTTATTTAAAATGTTTACTATATTTCATCTAGTTAAATGTTACTCAGTACTCTTCCTTTTTATCTTTTTACTGCCTGTCTTTATGTCCCACTAGCTGCAGGACAAAATGAAATCATTCAAAAAATGGTACTACAAGAATAGATAGTATCAGACTAACAGGCCGGCTTGGCCATTTAGTCTGAGAGCCACAGAAAAAGCCTCTCCTGATATATAATCTGATCACACTTTCCTTGTTCGAAGTTGCATAATATTGGTGATCCATAGTCATGTTGTGATCAACCCAAGGTCTCTTACCTTCTCTGTCACTTCCAACCATTGAGCCATGAGGTTAAAGCAGAAATTCTTATTATTAGACCCTAAGTGCATGACCTATTGAATTTCATCCCATTTCTGTCACTCCAGATTTCAAGGTCATCCAGGTCTTCAGATATAATATTCTGGTCCTCCTCTGTCTTGATGATGACTCCCAATTTTGTATTCCCAGAAAATGTCATTAGCACTAGCCTATGTTTTCTGCCAAAATCATTAATAAAAATATTGAATAAGATTGTTCCCAAGACTGATCTTTGAGGAGCTCCACCGGTAAACTCCCTCCAGTCTAATAGTTCACCTTTCAGCACAACCTATTTCCTTATCCCCTTTTAGCCATTTCCTTATGCACCTTACAGTTCTTGTTCTAATGCCCATCTTTTCTAATTTAACTAATTTACCATGTGGTACCATGTCAAATGCTTTAATAAAGTCCAAATATGTTAGATCTACTGTATTTCCTTTATAGAAATAACAGTTATTTTCTCAAAGAAGGAATCAGGTTAGTCTGGCATAATCTACTTTTGCTAACCCCATTTTGTATTACATTCCCTTTACCATTTACCTCCATGAATTTAATTAGTCTTTCTTTAATAATTTGTTCTAAAGCCTTGCATACTACTGGTCTGTAATGTCTGGATCATTCCCTCCCATTTCTTAAATATCTGTTCAGCATTAGCTATTCACCAATCACATGGTAGAACCCTCAAAAAACTGATTTATTAAAAATCCTTGTAACTCGACAAGCAATCTCATGTGCCAATTCTTTAAGTATTCTAGGATGGAAATCATCCAATCCCCTGATTTGAGCATGCTAAACTCTTTACATTTTTAAAAATCTCCATTTCTGTACATTCATTTCCATTAGTCATACTGATTTCATGCCAATGTTTCATGTTATTATCTTTATTGAAAACTGAGGCAAAGTGTTCATTTAGTTTTTGGGCCATTCCTAGATTATCTTTAATCTCTTTCTAATCCTCACTGCAAAGTGATCCAACCTCATCCTTCTTTATTTTTTTTTTATTTATATAACTAAAAAATTCTTATTACTTATTTTAATTTCCTTGACAGGAGCTAATTCAGCTTGACCTTTAGGAATTCTCACTTTATTCCTACATTTTCTACTGTCCAAGATGTAGCTTTCTTTGATTGTCAGTCCCTCTTCCATTCCCTATAGAGTCTTTGTTTATTCCTAATAACCTTTTTGAGATGGTTATTCATTCAACCGGATCTGGAGCTTGTCCCTAAAATTTTTACCTACCTTGTTTGGGATGCAAATGTCCATACCAAGAAAGTCACCAAAACCAAACCAGTGCAGCTGAAGGCAATTGATGGGTTCAACTTTTAATATCCTCATTTACGATCTTATCCGGGGACTTGATGTGGAGCAGGTGATGGAGATAATAAGAATCAAAAGTCTGTTCTGTCATCATCAATGTTCAATAACACTATTGTTTGGCTGATGGATAAACTTGAGGAAACAACTGTTACTGTCATTGAACTGAGCACCATTCTGCTTCAAGATCTTGAATACACCAATGACACTGTTTTGTTGGCTCAGGTTGGTGAATTGCTGCAGCTGATATTTGATATGATTGGGCAAGAAGCAGTATGTATTGGTCTGATTATTAATCCGGATAAAACTAAATCCCTGGCAATTTAAAAAAGCTTCCAACTCCAGGTTACAAGTAGCTCAATATTAACCTGTATGGATTTGATATCAAGCAGGTGGCAACTATCATAAACAGTGTTGGAGGATGCTTGAAGGTGTGGATGTTTGCATAGCTGATGCTGCCATATTTCAGATCCTTTAGCAATATTATTGAGGATGTGACAACAAACTTACTAGAAAGCTGCAGATCTAGAGATCCACAGTTATACCAACACTGTTGTATGGAAGTGAAATGTGGACACCGAAAAAGGCGGAAGAAAACCAGAATGACATTATTGAGTCTCATCATCTCCATTTAGAAAATGTTTAGCTATGTTTGCCAGAGGTTTGGTCACTCATTTTTTTTTATATAAACAAAATATAGATAAACAAAAACCGGGGGTGGTGGGAGGGGTGAGAGTAATGAACTAGGCAAGGTATGTGTCATGTCTAGAAAGAGAAACCATGTTATTTGTATGTGCTTCTCAGCCAATTAAAGACCCACTAAAGAAAGAACAGAGTCAGCATGACATATGAATCAAAAGGCTGTGCAAGACAGGACACTGTACTGCTTCTGGTGTCTCATACTACAGAAGCTGAGATGGATGGAATTACTGAGATCCAAGTATATAAGACTCCAAGCAATATTGCTTCACTTCCACTTTAAAGGCTGAATACTGCTTTCCTGTCAAGGAAACACTGGTGGTCTAATTAAAAGCAAGAATGATTAAGAATAGAAAGAAAAATCCATATTAAAACTAAATAAATAGTGAGCATAATATATCTAGTCTGAAATGCTGCACAAACTCATCTAGACCAGTACATATTAGGTTTAGTTACAGTGCATAAGTGGAAACACCATACAATTCTGAGAGAGCAAGGCCATTATAATATTATAATGGCCTTGCTCTCTCAGAATTGATGTTTCTAAAAAGGTATTTACACAGATATCCTTTTTCAGGAGATTATCAACTTTTCTCATTAATTGCTCATTTAAGGTTATTCATTATAGTTTTCATTAACCTTGACAAACCAGTGTGGAATGCTGTTTCTTGTGTTACCTTTATTTCTTCAGATTTTTATTTGAAGATGAATTCACACCATAGCTGGCTTTTCAGACTGCATTTGCATTCCTCCATCTTCTGAGTGTTTTTTTTTGTTTTGTTTTGTTTTGAAGTAGCCCTTTTCGGATGCTAATTAACCTCCTGTATAAAGCACACGGTCCCTGACTGAAGGGGTGAACCTAATAGGCAGCTCATTATCTGCTTTTTAAAGAGACAGGATTTATATGCTTTTCTTTTAATTCTTTCTATCAATATTTCTACTCTGTGTGAACTATGAATTATTGATTGATAAAAACCAATCTGTCACACTGTCCTACAAATCCTTTTATTGTAATAAAAACCTCCAAGTTACTTCAACTAGTACAAATCAGAACAACAGAACCAGCAAATCCAGACTTCACAGAAGCAGCAATGAAGGGGGGGAGGGAATCCCAGAGTTTTTCCAAGGGATGAAATACCTGCCCATTGTGCAAACCCCAAAGAGGATCCAGAGCAGTGAGAGGAAAGGAAGAGAGTAAACTGAAGTAAATGGGACAAAAGCTGATGTGCCAACAGAATGGGTGAATTCTATGACAGTAGGGGAAAATGAAAAGGTGCAAAAATTCAGATGTGCCTAGAAAGGTGGATCTTCAGCTGACATTTCCCACAAACTAGTTCTTTTCTTCAGCATACTAGATGAGCAACATAAATATTGGCAAATAAGGTTACATTGAAAATAACAAAAACTTGACAGCATTTAACATCTCTTTTGTTCCTTGGCAGGTCATTTGTATGCCATTTGGAATAGTCTCTATGCAAGAGAGATTTCAAAAGCAATCTACACAAGAACAAAAAAGGAAATTGTTTTGTATAACTAGGTGCCTCTCGGAGTGCCTTTCAGCAATCATATTGAAAGTGAACCCAAGAATGTATAGTACAACCAAAATAAGAGCAAATATCCATCTGTACCTCTGGCTGAGCAGTAGCCACAGGCCATTGCAATACATTCTGCTATACAAATAAACAATCAAAAACATAAAAGTGAAAAACAACCAAATCTCAGTTCTTTCCTTTTACCTGCACTTGTGCTACTGTACGGTATATGCTTTGAATGATGTTACTTACCTCCTTTGTCAAGTACTTTTGATATTTATAGATAAAAGTGTTATATAAGGGCTATGTAGGTATTACTATATTTGTCTAGCTGCCAGTCCACTTGACTTATACATTGTCTCCTGTTTCTGTGATATTTCCAATTTTTGTTGCTGTCCCAGGGTCTTTGTATACCCAGAGAGCCCTGTGTCTCTGCTACTATCAGAAGAAGGCATTTATAACTGATTTTTTTAAACTGTTTTCTCCTCCTTTTTGCTGCTGCTGCTTCTGCTCTGAATCCACAGCTCATCATAGTCCATATTACACTCTAATTATTTCCACTTTGTTTTTTCCAAACCTGAATGCTCCAAAATGCAAATATCATCTGAATACAAATAGCATCCTTTTCACTCATTACTACATTCGACCCACTCATTACTACAAAATATTCATTATACTCCTAGGTCATATGTTTCATGGGAGTAAATTGGTTAGTCCACTGGCCATGGGATTAGTCTAGATATTTCAGTCTGAGTCTATAGACCACAGAGAATTCAAAGGCAGTTTTTGGAATCAGTATTGTTTTTAGAGCTGTTCACAAGTTGTCCATAACTTCAAGTAATCTTTCTGTAGTCAGCTCTGAAGAAGTCCCCAGTGCCTATTCTTAGCTCCTATTTTTGAAGACAGAGACTGAAGATTATTTATGTTGCCTACAAGTCATGCTAGGAGAGGACAATGCTTTTCCTGACCGTCAAGCAAAGTTATGTGCATTTACACACTAACAACTCTGCAGGGACTATAGGAACAAAAATTCAGTGATACAGTAGACTGGATAGTGTAAATATCTCACAGAGAGAGACATAAGCCTTTTAGTGATGCCTAGGGTTTGAAGAGCTAGATATCTTATTTTTGTTATGGAGTTTTTATTTCAAATATTTTTCTTTCTCCAGAAAATGTTTGTCTTTTCAGTAGTAACAGTACAAATTAGCCTGGATCAACTATCTCATGAATGAATACATACTATAAATGAACAAATAAAAGAAAGTTGTCTTAAGAATATTTCCTCCAGGAAATGGAAGTAAAAAAAAGGGGGGGAAGGGTTGGGGTGCGCAAAAAACATTAATACTTAAAGTTGGGGAATAAATTTTGATTGGCTTCAAACCTTTTTGAAAATCATTGATCTTTGGTAAATTAAAAAAAAAGAAAAAAGAAAAAGACATTTAAGACACAGTTAAAAACAGATTTTACTTTATGAATTTTTGAAAGCACCAAGTAGTGTCCCATATAATTCTCCATACATTATAAATGAGCCTTTCAATTGAATAATCCACAGCCACAGAGAAAAAACAAAAATTAATCGCAAGGTAAGCAACAAACCGGTTTTATTTTAACAGGGGCTAGGACTGCCTGTTTGTTTGCTGAGGAATAAATCATGTTATTTGTTCAACTAGAAAATTAGTCATCAACAGATTTTACTGACTTTGTCTACACTCTGGATAAAACGGGTCATGGTGAGAATTATTCATATGAATTACAGCTGGAGGCATAGAAAAGGATGATTTGCAAAGGTATGGCCATGACAAAGGTAAAAATGAAAGTTGAAAAGTTAATGGGGTTCAATAACTGTCTGAACTGCTGTTTCTTCAAGATGAGGAGATGCTGTCTGGTTAGTATGGTGCTTATAAGGTTGACTTCAGCAGCTATGAAGGGTGAAATTGGAGCTGCACACAGATAATTCAGGCAGGCTAAATGTCCCTGAGTGTCCAGATATTTTTATGCTACAATTACATCTGAATGTGCTATATCTTAATATTCAAACAGTAATGTTGCTTTATCTGCATTTTCTAAAATGCCAGTCAGTGTCATAGCTGAGTGGAGATCATTTAGAGCTTGGGAGGGTGTCAAGATGTAGCTTAAACGTGGTGTGGTAGAGACCTGCCTTATTGGGTTGACTGTTTTTTCATAAACACATTAACATGGTAGTTGATGTAATAAAAAGTTGTCAAAATTCTTAACTTATGCTCATATACCTGCCTTTTGTAGCATGAAAATAAACGTTGTATGATATATAGCGTTCACTGTAATAGTTGTAACTTAAACAAAGCAACTGTAAACTAGCTTGTGTTATGATCTTTGATCAAATTTGTGTCCATCTGAATGTCATCTGCTCTGGGTTCTCTAATTTATCTCCCTAGGAGCAAGCAGCATATCACTGCAATATAGTTCCCTAAAGGGTGTCACTGCGCAACCTATACCTTGCCCTGTACTTCTCCATTTTCATTTTTAGGCATGACTTCAGTCTTGACACAGGTCTTTCAGTTTTCTTCTTAGTCTGCATTTTGTGTGCTTTACAAAGTCCAGGGCAATTTCAAATGATGTTTTTGCCTGAGTGAGAGACATATATTTTTAAATTAAGCAAACATCCTCATTCTTCTCACAGACCATTTAGAAATTGTGGATTTCCCTGTTCAGTATCTTCAGAGAATATACCCTTCCTGTTGTCTGACTGGAGTGAACTTATCAGGCTCAGCAAGGTTCATCATTATTTGAATTATTTTCTCACTCCAGTTGTCTCCCTTGTTTTCTAACATATTTCTTTTAGTCCAACCTTAATCTAACTACAAACATCATGACAATTATGTTCTATAGCATAAGCACATTTATTGATAGATCTGGGCAAAAATTTTGCATGAATGTTTTATTTGCTGTAAATGCAGTTTCAATTGTCTGAAACTATTTGCAAATTTGACAGAAATACGTCAAATGGCTTCAGCCAATTTTTTCAAGGACTTTGATGCTATTCAAAAAATGGGGGTTTTGGGGGTCCCCCTTTATAATTATCAGCCCTGTGGTCAGGGCATTCCCCAGCATTCATGTTCAGGTCCGGATTCAATTCCCACTCTGACTGATATGGAGCAAGGATTTGAACTTGGCTCTCCCATGCCCCAAGAAAGCGTCCTAACCAACAAACTCTGGGACATTCTGGATTAAGTCTCTCTCTCTCTCTCTCTCTCTCTCTCTCATTGAATCTGTTCTACTTCATATAATATACTTGAATAGTTATTGGAGAAGAGAATTAAACTTGGGTCTCGCATCTCCCTGGTGAGTGTCCTAACCACCAGGCTTTGGAGACATTTTCTTTCTCTCTCTCTCTCGTTCTCGCTCATATATATATATATATGAGGGGAGGGTTTGCTAAACTAGTAAATGTGCAACTGAAGAAGGTGGCATTAGGCTAACATATCAAAACTTATTGTTTGATCCAAAGGCATAGCTAGCTAGTGAAAAGCAATGGGTTGCAGGTTCCTGAATACATTATTACAATGAAGAAGCCACCACCACAGTCTCTCCAAGACCTGGTCATTATATATAATGTATTCAGGAACCCGCAACCCATTGCTTTTCACTAGCTAGCTATGCCTTTGGATCAAACCATAAGTTTTGATATGTTACCCTAATGACACCTTCTTCAGCTGCACATTTACTAGCTTAGCAAACCCTCCCCTCACCATAAAAAAAACAATAAAACTTTTGCAAAATGAATTGCCCACAGACATCAAAGTGTCACAGCTATGTCAAATCAAAGTCAGCTTTCTCCAGAATGTTCAAAAGTCCTTCTTCACAAACTCAGTCTTTCTTAACCCTGCCATTTTACTTTGAAACTGTTCAAAAACTGCTTAAAAGTTGGTTTTGTTTTGTTTTTTAAATAATTTAAAAAATTATGAAAAAGGTTGAAGATTGAACCATTGTTGCTCAAACTTCCCAAAAAATTCATCATCAGGCAAAGACCAAGCATAGAATATATCACCCTGAAAAGTAAATGTTACAGAAAGCTAGGAACAGTTGAAAAAAGATTGTTAGAATGGAAAGCATTCTGCAACCTTAACTGTAGCAATCATTGTCACTCCCCACAACTTGTAATTTGTTGTATAATAGAATATGAATTGGGATTTTTATATAACCTTCCATACACTGCATTTGCATTTAAAACACTTAATATTCTGTATTTTTTCCAGATCAGGTTCTTCTATTTTTTAAAATTACTAAAATATAGGAGGCACATCTTGAGCTCTTGTGTCTGACAGAAGCAGACAGTATAAAACTGGGAGCAGCAATAGCTGGAGGGCAGCCAACAGGGAAAGGAAAAGAAAGTTAATCAAATATATTTTAAAGATTGAAAAAAAAAGTAACAGCTAGACAGAAAGGATGGGATAATATTCACGGGGTAAAACTATATATTTATAAGAAATGTTCCCTCTTTCTTGCTATACTCCCCTTTCACTTCCTCCACCCACAGTTGGCTACCTTTCTCATCCCATCCTCCCTCCCCTTCTACCCCCTCTTCCTTCTTCACCTTTTGTCTCATCCCTGTACTACTTTTCTGCCATAACACCTCTCCCTCTCCCTTCCCACCTCCTTTCACCTTATAATCCACTGAACTCATCATGTCTTCCAACTTCTGTTAAGTATAATTTAAATGCTATAATATAAATATATATATATTCGAACTTGCATTGCCAAAGTTATCTCATTTTCTGTGTCCTCTCCTCCTCTACTCTCACCCCTTCTTTAGTTGTCTCCCAAGTTGTGTTTTGTCCATTGTGAATGAGTTATCTTTTTATTTGTTTCCATGAGCTCCTGGACATACTTTTAGGTCATGGAAATATCAACAGCAACCAAAGTCGACATCTGTGACTGATATCTGCACTTTAACTTGGACCCCTAGAAACAGAAACTGTACTTTTTTGATGGTGGGAATCTACACTCCAAAATATGTACTAATCGAACCAGTGCTAAAGAAACCATTGTTCAGTGCACTTCCCGTCAGTATCCAGCCCAAGTTGGAGAAGCTAATCACTCAATCAGCAAACAAAATTCAGTGATGATTCCTGGTAATGTGCCACCTGAGGCATGTTGTGCATACACTAAGAAGAAGAATAGTAGTGATCTCATGCACAATCACCAGTGTTTAACTTCTCTTTAACTATGCAAATCAAGAAGCTAGTAGAAAGGTTTTGGACTCCACTCAGACTTCAAGCCACAACATGCTACTAAGAACATAAGAACATAAGAAAGGCCATACCGGGTCAGACCAAAGGTCCATCCAGCCCAGTATCCTGTCTACCGACAGTGGCCAATGCCAGGTGCCCCAGAGGGAGTGAACCTAACAGGCAATGATCAAGTGATCTCTCTCCTGCCATCCATCTCCATCCTCTGACAGACAGAGGCTAGGGATACCATTCCTTACCCGTCCTGGCTAATAGCCATTAATGGACTTAACCACCATGAATTTATCCAGTTCTCTTTTAAACTCTCTTATAGTCCTAGCCTTCACAACCTTCTCAGGTAAGAAGTTCCACAAGTTGACTGTGCTCTGCGTGAAGAAGAACTTCCTTTTATTTGTTTTAAACCTGCTGCCTATTAAGGTTTTAAACCTGCTGCTAACTTCCAGTCACTGGGTACAGAAGCCGATTTAAAGGACAGGTTACAAACCTTACTTAACAGTTCCGCAACTTCACATTTGAGTTCTTTCAGAACTCTTGGGTGAATGCCATCTGGTCCCGGTGACTTGTTAATGTTAAGTTTATCAATTAATTCCAAAACCTCCTCTCATGACACTTCAATCTGTGACAGTTCCTCAGATTTGTCACCTACAAAAGCCAGCTCAGGTTTGGGAATCTCCCTAACATCCTCAGCCATGAAGACTGAAGCAAAGAATCCATTTAGTTTCTCCGCAATGATTTTATCGTCTTTAAGCACTCCTTTTGTATCTCAATCATCAAGGGGCCCCAATGGTTGTTTAGCAGGCTTCCTGCTTCTGATGTACTTAAAAAACATTTTGTTATTACCTTTGGAGTTTTTGGCTAGCCATTCTTCAAACTCCTCTTTGGCTTTTCTTATTACATTCTTGTACTTAATTTGGCAGCATTTATGCTGCTTTCTATTTGCCTCACTAGGATTTGACTTCCACTTTTTAAAAGATGCCTTTTTATCTCTCACTGCTTCTTTTACATGGTTGTTAAGCCACGGTGGTTCTTTTTTAGTTCTTTTACTGTGTTTCTTAATTTGGGGTATACATTGAAGTTGGGCCTCTATTATGATGTCTTTAAAAAGCGCCAATGCAGCTTGCAGGCATTTCACTTTAGTCACTATACCTTTTAACATCTGTTTAACTAACCTCCTCATTTTTGCATAGTTCCCTCTTTTGAAATTAAATGCCACAATGTTGGGCTGTTGAGATGTTCTTCCCACCACAGGGATGTTGAATGCTATTGTATTATGGTCACTATTTCCAAGCCGTCCTGCTATAGTTACCTCTTGGACCAGCTCCTGCGCTCCACTCAGGACTAAATCTAGAGTTGCCTCTCCCCTTGTGGGCTCCCCTACCAGCTGCTCCATGAAGCAGTCATTTAAAGTATCGAGAAATTTTATCTCTGCATTTTGTCCTGAAGTGAAATGTTCCCAGTCAATATGGGGATAATTGAAATCCCCCACTATTATTGAGTTCTTAATTTTGATAGCCTCTCTAATTTCCCTTAGCATTTCCTCATCACTATCACCATCCTGGGCAGGTGGTCAATAATAGATCCCCAATGTTATATTCTTATTAGAGCATGACATTTCTATGGAACATGCGGATTTGCTTAAGATTTTTACTTCATTTGATTGTACATTTTCTTTCACATATAGTGCCACTCCCCCCACACTACCTTTTCTGTCCTTCCGATATATTTTTTACCCCGGAATGATTGTGTCCCATTGATTGCTCTCAGTCCACCGGATTTCTGTGATGCCTATTATATTAAAATCTTCCTTTATCACAAGGCACTCTAGTTCACCCATCTTATTATTTAGACTTCTAGCATTTGTGTACAAGCACTTTAGAAACTTGTCACTGTTTATTTGTCTGCCCTTTTCTGATGTATCCGATTCTTTTTTAAGTTAATGTTTATCATCTGATCTGGCCCCTACTTTATCCTCTTCCATCCTCTGCTCCTGACTATAACCTGGAAATCTTCTATCATTAAACCCTCCCCTAAGAGAAGTCTCTGTCCGATCCCAATGCTCCTCTGCAGCAGTCAGCTTTCCCCCATCTCCTAGTTTAAAAACTGCTCTACAACCTTTTTAATGTTTAGTGCCAGCAGTCTGGTTCCACTTTGGTTTAGGTGGAGCCCATCCTTCCTGTATAGGCTCCCCCCATTCCAGAAGTTTCCCCAGTTCCTAATGAATGTAAACCCCTCCTCTCTACACCATCGTCTCATCCACGCATTGAGACTCTGAAGCTCTGCCTTCCTACCTGGCCCTGTGCGTGGAACTGGGAGCATTTCTGAGAATGCCACCAGAGATGTCCTGGATTTCAGTTTCTTCCCTAGCAGCCTAAATTTGGCCTCCAGGACATCTCTCCTACCCTTCCCTATGTCATTGGTACCTACATGTACCACAATCACTGGCTCCTCCCCAGCACTACACATAAGTCTGTCTAGATGTCTCAAGAGATCCGCAACCTTCGCACCAGGCAGGCAAGTCTCCTGGTCATCACAAACCCAGCTATCTATGTTTCTAATGATCGAATCTCCCAATACTAATACCTGCCTTTTCCTAGCAACTGGAGTTCCCTACCCTAGAGAGGTAACCTTAGTGCGAGAGGCAACCCCAGCACCATCTGGAAGGAGGGTCCCAAATATGGGAAGGTTTCCCTATGCTCCCGTTGACTGCTCTGCTTCCCTGGGCCTTTCATCCTCCTCAACAGCGCAGGGGCTGTCTGACCGGAGGTGGGACAATTCTACAGTGTCCCGGAAAGCCTCATCAAAATATCTCTCTGCCTCCCTTAGCTCCTCCAGGAGCTCCTTGCACCGAATGCATACATACGCCACCCGCCCACAGGGCAGGTAATCATGCATGCTACACTCAGTGCAATAAACTGGATAGCCCCCACTCTGCAGCTGGGCTTCTCCCTGCATTGTCTCCTAGTTAATGAAGGGGTTGTTTAAAGTAAGAAGTTTTGAATGTAGTTTGGGCTATAGGTTTTAAGGGGAATAAAGGGTATAAGATAGAACCGGCAAGGGACCCGCGCTCCCTTCCTGCTCCCCTTCCAAATTCTCTTGCGAAACTCCCTGTTATCAGCCCCTGTTCGCAAAAGCTCCCTGGTTGCTTGTGCGCTGCTTTATAAAGCCCTGGCCTGGGTGAATGCCCCGCCCACTGATTAAGGCTCAGCCAATTACCAGAGGCTTCTAGCCTTCAGAACTTCCTTTGAAGCTCACAGCTTCCAACTGCCAGCCACAGCACACGGTCCTTCAAACAACCAAACAAACAAACAGACTGACAAACACAAGCTCAGCACACAACAAGTAACCCCCAAACACAAACACACACTACAGACAGTCACTTACCCCAAGGGTACTGTATTTGCTCCTCCTTCACCTGGAGAACTCCCTTGTGAAACTCCCTGTTAGCAGCCCCTGTTCGCAAAAGCTGATGGTTTCTAACCGGGAGTTTCTCTATGGTTGCTAACCCTCCAGGATTGTCATGGAGACTCCAGGAATTAAAGATTAATCTTTAATTAAAGATTATGTCATGGGATGAAACCTCCAGGAATATGTCCAACCAAAACTGGCAACGCTTCACATTACAGAGGCAGCACTTGTAATTCTGATAGATTAATTCTTCTTGTCCATAAACTGGGGGAGGATATCTATGTGCATCCTGTTTGACCTCACTATGACATTTGATATCATTAACCTCAAAATACTCCTTTCCCATCTCCAAGATTTAAGGGAGGATAAGTTGAAAATTTTCAACTAAATAATTTTTTGTTGCAAAAAGTGTCTGCTTTCCACAGAAAAAATTATATATTTTGTCCAAAAAAAACCACAGAAAAAGAAAGAAACATCCTCAAAACACAAAAGATTTTGGTTCTCTGACCAAATGGAAAATGTTCAATTTGGAAATGCCCTTGCAGTGCCTCATGGAAGCAGAAATTTGGGTATCTCATGCCTCCATTTTCTTCTATGGGCTGGACTTCCTCTACCATGAGACACTGAAGCCAGTGTCAATATGACCCACAATATGCCAACATTTTTATGGCTGACCTGGAACAATGCTTCCTCAGCTCTCGTCCACTCACGCCCCTTCTCTACCTACGCTACATTGATGACATCTTCATCATTTGGACCCATGGGAAGGAGACCCTGGAAGAATTCCACCATGATTTCAACAGCTTCCACCTCACCATCAACCTCAGCCTGGACCAATCTACATGGGAGGTCCACTTCCTAGACACCACAGTACAAATAAGCGATGGCCACGTTAACACCACCCTATACTGAAAACCAACCGACCGCTATGCCTACCTTCATGCCTCCAGCTTCCACCCAGGACACACCACACGATCCATAGTCTACAACCAAGCGCTGAGGTACAACCGCATCTGCTCCAACCCCTCAGACAGAGACCTACACCTACAAGATCTTCACTAAGCATTCTCAAAACTATGATACCCAAACAAGGAAATAGAGAAACAAATCAACAGAGCCAGACGTGTACTCAGAAGCCTCCTGCAACAAGACAGGCCCAAAAAAGAAACCAACAGAACTCCACTGGCCATCACCTACAATCCTCAGCTTAAACCTCTCCAACACATCATCAGTGATCTACAACCCATCTTGGACAATGATCCCTCACTTTCACAGACCTTGGGAGGCAGGCCAGTCCTCTCCCACAGATAACCCGCCAACCTTAAGCATATTCTCACCAGCAACCACGCACCACACCAGAACAACTCTAACTCAGGAACCAACCCATGCAACAAACCTCGATGCCAACTCTGCCCTCATATCTACACCAGCAACACCATCACAGGACCTAACCAGATCAGCTACAACATCACCGGCTCATTCACCTGCACGTCCACCAATGTTATATATGCCATCATGTGCCAGCAATACCCCTCTGCTATGGACATTGGCCAAACTGGACAGTCACTACGCAAGAGGATAAATGGACACAAGTCAGATATCAGGAATGGCAATATACAAAAATCTGTAGAAGAACACTTCAACCTCCCTGGCCACACAATAGCAGGTATAAAGGTAGCCATCTTACAGCAAAAAAACTTCAGGACCAGACTCCAAAGAAAAACTGCTGAGCTCCAGTTCATTTGCAAATTTGACACCATCAGATCAGGATTAAACAAAGACTGTGAATGGCTATCCAACTACAGAAGCAGTTTCTCCTCCCTTGGTGTTCACACCTCAGCTGCTAGCAGAGCACCTCACCTTCCCTGATTGAACTAACCTCGTTATCTCCATACTGATTTATACCTGCCTCTGGAAATTTCCATTACTTGCGTCTGATGAAGTGGGCATTCACCCACAAAAGCTTATGCTTCAATACTTCTGTTAGTCTTAAAGGTGCCACAGGACCCTCTGTTGCTTTTTACAGATTCAGACTAACACGGCTACCCCTCTGACACTGAAGCCAGGGACTCCCATAATGCATTGCTGTAGCACAGCAAAAGGGTAGGCTGTGTTGCCACCTGGGAAATGTAGTCTATCTAGGGAGCCAGGCCCACAGAGAACAATGGAGGCCTGATGCACCTGAACTACAACAACCACAAGACACTGGGACAACATTCCCTAATCAAAATATGGAGAAAAAACACATTTTTTCTGTTGAAACTTTTGACAAAAAATACATTTTTCGTTTTCATCAAAATAGTTCATGTGGGGGTTCGACCTTGTTTTCTTATTTGCTTTGCTCAGGGCTCAATGGAAAAACCCTGAAATAGATCAAATCTTTCTCTCAAACCAAATCTAGAGAGGTGTTTGGGACAACTTTTCCTCCACCATCAGACCCCTCATCTGCAGAGTTTCATAAGGCTCAATTGTCTCCCCTATACTGTTCAATGTGAAGCTGTTTGTTGAAAAGAATCTCATACTGAGATTGATTGCTAGTTACATCTTGTGGTTGGACCATTGGATCTAGGTAGATATATGGAGGTGAGGAATGCCTGTTGAAACAGTGTTAAGTACATTTTTAACAGTAAATGAAATAATCCTGTCTGGATTAATAATACCTGGAATGCCTCCAAATTTTAAGCAACCTATAATTAGAAATATTGAATAAATAATGAAAAAAAAAATATTTCCAAATGTCTCATTGACATCTATAGTGAATTTTGCTTTGTGTGGGCATCCTTTTTATTTGAAAGATTTTCACCCAAAGCATAGGTCAGAGGGCCATGTACCCTTTGCCCCACTTAAGCCTCAAATAGGAGCTGTACAGGAGGCTCTGTGCCCCATCTTTTCATCACAGAATAGATCTTTGCTGGCCCTGCATATGGCAGGATGTACAGTTATAACATAGGCAAGCCAAGGAAAGAGTGAAGCAAGCCACATCTACGTGGCTCTAGTGCACTCTCCATGGTTTAGAATCATAGGGTAAGACTGCAAGGGTCATCTAGTCTAACCTCCTTCCAAGATGCAGGATTTGTTGTGTCTAAACCATCCAAGACAAATGGCTATCCAGCCTCCTTTTGAAAACCTCCAGTGAAGAAGCTTCTACAACCTCCGAAGGCAATCTGTTCCATTGTCCTACTGTTCTTACAGTTAGGAAGTTTTCCCTGAGATTTAGCTTGTGTAACTGCATTTTTTCTGGCAGTGAGTTGTGGGGATGAATTTCACCTCTCAAAACACCTCTGCATTT
The DNA here is from genome assembly GCF_027887155.1 of Malaclemys terrapin pileata. Taxonomy (NCBI): domain Eukaryota; kingdom Metazoa; phylum Chordata; order Testudines; family Emydidae; genus Malaclemys; species Malaclemys terrapin. Next base: position 37,916,014 of record NC_071509.1, on the reverse strand, counting down.
CACGCTCATACAGCATTTGTATTTTACATGAGTGAAGTGGTTATCTTTAATTTTGCAAACATTCATGGAAATAAAGCTATATAGTAATAGAAGTAGTATTATTTTGAGTTGAAGTAATATAGTATAATTTAGATCATCCATTCAGAGAATAGAAACAATACTGTGTGATTTAGGAAGAGAAGAAGGAGGGTCTTGTGGCTAAAGCACCAGATTGGGATTTTAGGTTTAGTCCTCTAATCTGCCACTGACTTCCTGCGTGACCCTGAAAAAATCACCTAATGCTTCAGCACCTCGATTTTTCCTGTTTTGTCTATTTAAATGGCAAAGTTGCTAGGGCAGATGTTCTCTCTTACTATATTTCCATAGAGTATCTCACACAATAGTGCCCTGATCCCAGTTGGAACACTTAGGTGATAGGGTAATACAATGATGATAAAGATGATAATAAAGTGATTTAGAAACATGATTAATAAATGCTCAAAGGACAACTTGCAGCAAACAGTTCCCAAGCAATCCACAGGCCAAATTTTATCACAGAAAATATCCAAATTGTTTCAAATTGGGAACAAGTTAGTTAAAATCCCAATCTGTTCACATATAATGGGATAAAGGGCTACATTCACCATTTTTAAAAAAAAATGATTATTAGTTGTTTTTGCTGTCTGTTTTCCCAGATCAGTTTGTAATTTATCACTTTTTCCTTTTAACTTTATTTCATTGTTTTGAAATTTTATTATTTATTATTTGTCCTTTGAAATACATTGATATTTGGCAAAGGTTGAAGGACTGATTTTAATTTGCAAAATGTATACATGGTTTTAAGCATTTTTTCTTAAGCAATATATGTTTGATCCTATTTTTAGTTTAAAAATTTCCATTTAATTTGAGAATTAGTATTCCGTTTGATATGAATTAATTTTACCAAATTGTGGTATTGAGAGGATTCAACCCTGTTGTTAAGGGATGAAAGATTAGCAAACTGGCTACTACACTCATCCTTTAGCCTTTTAAAAGCCTGCTCTTCCACTAAAGTCATTGGTAATGCATTAACAAATTAACCCTCAGAGGATCCTAATGACAATTGTTTAGCACTGGTGAGTTTGAAGCTTGAACTCAGATAAAGCTAGTGTAGATGTCCAGGGAAGGATTACCAAGAGTAAGGAGTGGTACAGAACTAATGTAATCTATCTTTTTTACTTTATGTACTTAAATAGCCTCCATTACCATAGTATCTGAGCACCTGTGCTGAGGCAGTTAATTCCTTCCACTGCTACTCAAGAAGGGGTGAAAAAACTCCTGTGACTACAATCGGACCGCAACCTGCTTCACCTATGCAGCTTGTCAGACCTCGGTGTGGGTTCTATAAAGGGAGTTGGGGCAGCACTCAGATGTAGAGCTCCCAGCCTAGGGTATTGGGTTATCGGCTATTGAAAGCTCCTGCATCCTCAGACTTTGGAGAAAAGAAGATAGGCTAGTTTATTTCTTTTATTAGCTCCCTCTCCCACGACTAACCACTGGCCTTTAATTATGTAGCAGGGTGGGAGCTGAGGCTTCCTGCAGAGCCTGAAAGACTGCTTCTCCTCCTTTGTGTGTGTGTGAGGGGGGAGGGGGATGATTGGCTGTTTGAGGGCATTGGAACTATTTCCCTTTTTGTTTGGACTTTTTCATGTCTCATAAGGGGGTAGACTTGCTAAGAGGTAGAACTGGAGAGTTATTCCCAGGACTGCTGCTACTAAGGGATGATATCCAAGGTAAGCAGCACCCACCTTCACCCCAAAGGGGGTGATCTGAGCACACAACATTTGACAATACTTCAGAATCTTTTAATGTAGTTTATCCTCATAACATCCCTGTGAGATAGGGAACTGCTATTATCCCCCTTTCATAGATGGGGAACCAAGGAACAGAGATCTAGATTTTCAAAGGTATTTACACATCTAAAGATGGAAATAGGTGCCTAGTGGGATTTTTTTCAAAAACACCTAAGCATCTAAGTTCCATTGAAATCAATGGCTGTTAGGCGTCTGGATGCTTTTGTAAATCCCAATAGGTCTGCATCTTTAGGTGTTTAAATGCCTTTAACAATGTAAGTGGTTCTAAGTGACTAGTTATACAGGAAGTCATCTGGGACAGAATCCAGATTTCCACAGTCCAAAGCTAGTGCACTAAGGACTGGACTGTCATTCCTCTCATATAATGGCTTCTCTACCAACCCCTAACTGTGGCCAGGGTCAAGGGCATGGCTAGGAAAAAGGAGAGATTGCCAGGCCCACTGGTAACATCCTCTAAATCCTGTGAGACTGACCTAGGTATACAGCTGGCCTGGAATTGGAGAAGTGCGGTGCCACATTTTCACCTACTCCTCACTCCCATGTTGCAGTGGTCATTCCTCAGCCAAAGCTGAGGATCAGAATTTCTGTGTTCTACTTCTCTTGAAGTTCTGTTTGTACAGAAAATTCCACACAAAACAGCAATTTCATAGACTCCCTGCAAACTCCAATTGGGAAAATTTCTGGTGGGTTTACTTCTACTAGAAATATTTTTGCACATCTTTAATCTTCAGCCTCTAAATTACTAGGAAATATAATTACTTGTCCATATGAGCTATTACAGTTATTTTGTTTATTTGTTTGTAAAGAAAGCATTCTGCAGTGTTTTTTTCAGATTTTTTTCCCACTGGTTTTATTGTTATATTTATTTTGAATGTCACCTTTTCCATGAACTTTGATTTGAGTTATGGGATCCCTGGGTACAGGGTTCTGGAACCAAGTCTGAGAAAACTAGTGTCATTTTTAATACAAAATATCCTTTACTCATCCATGAAAGTGACTCATGAGCCTGACCACCTTCTAACATATAATATGCATGCCATATTTCAGAAATGAGTACAGTAGCCTTGGTTTAAATTGTCTCATCAGTACATTAATGAATTGCTTATTAATAAGTGCAAGGAAAATGCAGAGCTACAAGAAAAATTTCTAATGGAACAGGTTGCTATCTGCAAATTGAAACAATAATTGTGGGAACATGTTGATTAAAGATTAGAAGCAAAGAGTAGAGGTAGTGCTGAGATGATGGTGTTTTCCCTCCTGTCATTATTAGTGCATAATTCCCTCTGGTTGTCAGTCTTTGGGTTTCTCTTCCCTCTTTCTGTCCTTAGCCTGGGGATTGCTTACCTTTCCACCCTTAACCCAGGAGTTTCCCCCAACCATATTTTCATTGTTGTGGGGATTTCCTCTCTACCTGACATCAGCACCCGGGATTTCTCTCTCTCTCCCCCCTCAGGGAGGAATGATCAGTGCTGGGGAGAGGGTAGTAGTGGAACCAGTGTGTTCCCAAACTGGAATTTTCCCTTTCACAAGAAATTCTAAGGTTCAACATTTCATTTCAGATGGAAACAAAATCTTAGAATTTCCCACAGTATAGAAATTCTGTTCTCAAGCTTGCTCTAGAAAATATGTTTCAGCCACATTATAGAGCTCATGTGTTTTGAAACCCCCATGAGGTGTCATATTTGGTGTGTTAGTTCTTCCTGGAGAGATTTAAGTGTTGCATAACATTGTGTCTGCTGCATTTTTGTGCCAATGTCACACTTTTACCCCATCTAATGGATCCCAAGAAATCTATATTAGTTCTGGGCCTCAAGCTTCTTTTGCTTGGGAGTCAACTTTACTTTCTCTCTTTCCCCACTGAGAAAAATTTGGAGGAATCTCTGAGGGAAACCTCATGGAACTTTCCACTCCCTTGAGGACTGAAGAGGCAGAATTGGCCAATGATGCTCCAAAATGACAGGAGTTGGTATGGGAGAGGGCTGGTACAGGCTAAGTAGTGCTCTTACTCTGTGTATTTCCCAAGTAAACTTTCCCAGGAGGAAAGCCCTGGCTAGAATTTAAAGTTACCGTCATTCAGGATGACTTGCCCCTCTATAAAGATACTAATTTCTTGGGAAATTAATGTAGTTTGGGGGCTTCCAAGCTCTTGAAAGACTTTGCAGTCTGGTAAAACAGAACTGTATTTATTACACCCGCTTTATAATTACTCTGTCAACTTAAAAGTGTCCTATGTGCATTATTACAGATCATGAGTTCAACATCACAAAAGACACTAATTATAGCACTTAAAGTCAAGTGGAGTAATGACATTGCCTCAGTTTGTTTTCATCAACATTCTCTCTAAAAATAAGTAGGAATACCTAAACAATAATTATTCTAATGGGAGAGAGCCACTATGGAGTGTTTCTTTGGGGGCTATTTTTTTTTTTTTTTTGTGGTGTTTGCTTTTTAAGCAGAACTCTTCATTGATCCAGTATGGTGTTCTGCTCAAGAATTACTGGCACAATATGGTTCAGATAAATCATGCAGCATAGTATATTATTGTTAAATAAAATTGTATTCCCTGGAATGGAGTTACTCCTTGAGATCTTGCATTGGCTCCTCATGACAATGGGGAAATTATTTATTAGTAATAAATTATCTATTGCATTTACCTCCTAACCTTTTTCTTTCTTTTTTAGTATGGAGTGTATTCTCAAATATATTTGACAGAGCAGTAGTTGTTTACCTGGGATTCCTATAAAAGGGATCTGCCTCTGAGCAGTATTTTCCTATCAGTGTTCAGGAATTCAGAGCTGCTGTATAACTTGTATATAAACAAATTACACTAATACCTGACTCCATTCGGCACCATTCTGACAATTGACCTGCAACATTCTGATTTTCAGCTACTGTTTGGCCAAGGAAGCAACAATATACCTAATAAATAAATCAATGCATAATTTAGGAGTGAATGTAAGCATTCCAGTAAAATGTTTATAGTGGACATTTGCAACTAATTACCAGTACTTCAGCAGTCATGGTATTTCCTATCTTAAAAAAGTAAAGGATAGTATATGAATGCAGTATAATCATTAATTGGGCAAAAGATAAAAATATAAAGATGTTAGTGTTGTCCATTATATATTTTTTCATGATTGGAAAACTCAAATGACTGAACAAATTTTGCTAAAACTTTCCCAGTAAACTTCATTCCAGATGAGGATGAAATGTGAACTCAAAAGTCACAGGAAATTCTGAGCAACTAAAAAAGAGTGGTGTGAATAGAAAGCACAATTCAACAATACTACACTGAGCAATAACAGCAATAGAGATATGAATATGGAATGCAGTGGGTTCCAACCCTGCCACTGTCTAGCTTACTGTCTTTAAACACTGCTGATGGGATGTGTTGGAGAGAGCCTCCCTTGAGAATGTTAATCTAGAAGAAGTCTGTCTTTTTTATCCACAATTACTCCTAGGTCTCAGGGCAGCATCTACAGGTAATCAGATATTAAGGTGATGAGCCAAAAATAAATACCTATGTAGGAAAGAAGGCAGTGTTCCCTCTAATTTTTCCTATGCATGTGTGGAATGAACTTTATGTGCACCAATATGGAGGTGATATGTGACACATCATCTCCATATTGGTGCACATAACAAAATTCCTGTGGTGGGAGGAGGGGGGATGAGGGGTTCTTAGTGTGGGAGGGAGCTCAGTGTTGGGATGTGGGGGTGGGGATAAGGACTCTGGCTGGGGGTGTGGCCTCTAGAGTGGGGCTGGGGATGAGGGACTCAGGGCTGGGCAGAGGGTTGGAGTATGAGGGGGTGAGGGCTGTGATTGGGGGATGGGGCTGGGGATGAGGGGTTTGGGGTGTGATGGGGAGAGAGGACTCCTCACAGGTCTCTCTCCCCACAGCAGCACCTGGGCTGGGGGAGAGGGGTGGCTCCCCCTGCCTCAGCAGCTCCAGGGCTGGGATGGGTTGGCATCACATGAGAGATGCGTCTCCCATGGCTGCAGCAGGTCTGTGCTGGGTTGGGCCTGGGGGAGTGGCACGTCTCTCCTGGCCGTGGCAGGTCCTGGCAAGGCTGGCTTGGGGCTGAGGGAGGGATGTAGCAGCACTGGGCTGGATTGGGGCCCGAAGAGGGGTGCCTCTCCCCTGGCTGCATCATGTCTGGGCCAGGGCTCGGGGAGAGGAATTTCTCCCCACCATAACTCTGAGCACCTGTGCGGTGCTTAATAGGTTGCTGCATGGCTGCGCAGCTTAGAGGGAACTTAGAAAGAAGGTACCTCACCTTTTGAAATAGGTATATCTACTGGCTGGTACAAGAAGAGACAGGAATAGGTGCCCACATCCCAGTTTCATTACCTCCTTTGGGGAAGCTAGCACTGTTAGTAGCAATAGCTTGGACAGCTTGGAGTGTTCCTCCATTCCACATGCTTCTTAGATACTGCACCTAAGGCAAGATTGTAAGTGGGAAAGATGGTTCCTTGTGCCCTCTTCCTACTTGTGTCCTAATGGAGAGCCGTCCATGGACTCCCTCTAGATTATTATTGTCAGGATAACTGCTATAATTAAGACAGTTGTCACAACTTTCTAATGCAAATTCCATTTAGTCTGGAATATAAGGAGGTTGGTTTCATCTCAAAGGTATATGATTGTTGGGTTTCTTTTAAGTTTCAGGAAAATCTATTCAATCATTTTTGATTCCTGTATATAAATAAATACGGATATTTATAATATCTGGTCTAACATTTCTTTGCTGTGAAAACCAGACAATGAGTCTCAAATACAGGACTTTCATGATTCCCGTCTGCTCACACCATATTTTAACCAGCCCTGGGACATAAGGGAAAGAAGTATTCATTTCTAATCAGAAATATTGTTCATGAAGAGTTCAATAGCATCTTAACAAGGTTTGTTCAAACTTGGCATGCTTTGTAGACTGCACTGAGTTCTAAGGAATAAGTTATGTTTGAAGGAAATTGGTTCTGTAGTTCTGAAGTAATAAACATACTTTTTTCATGTATTCATGATAGGATTCCTCCCATCTCTGTTAGTACTTTATGGTGGGGGGGGAATGTAAGCAATGGACTTTTCTGTTAGATTCTTTTTGATAAAACTAAAATCTTTAAACAGTGGCGGCACTCTTAAGCACTGGGATCAGCTTAAATCTATGGATTGTGTTTAATATTGTGTGGGCATAATGCACTTTCATAGATTGAAACTAAGAGAACATAAGTTATTCAGAAAGTTAGTGATGATTTTGACAAGAGTAGCTTTATAATCATAAACAACCTCTTCCTCAGTGATCTGTTCTCCTCGTGTGTGGGTATCAAATTACCATTGGCGAAAATAGGAGCTATGTTCATGCATCAAATGCTAGTTTTTTGTTACAAACAAGCACCTAAATAAACTACTGTCATTTCTATTGAATGGTAATACAATAGTTACCAGATTCAGAAACTACGTATACACACCTACACATAAAAACCCAAGAAGAGAGCCTAGTTCATGAACTCCCACACATCACACACATATTCTACCCATTACCAGAAGGGGAAGAGATGATCTGACATATTCTTCTTATTTTGAATTGTATTTAAAATCCATCATCATTTGACTTTACTCCTATAGCCACCTTTGGGAGAATGTCAAATCAAAATGTATTATTAACCTACAAGGAAAAAGAATTGAGACAGACACATTTTGACTGATTCTGTTTTGAGTTAAATCAGTGTACATCCATTGACATCAGTAGAGTTATTCCCATTTACTTCATGTAATGGAGATCACAATCTGCCAATTGTTTTGTTGTTAAATCATTCTTTAAAAAGCAAGGAAAGAGCAAATTTATATAATAAAAGATTAATAATAGAGGATTGAAGGTTAAAGTTAACAATACCATGTTGTGTTATAATGTACAAAAAAGGTAATCTACATTAATTAATAATTCAATCAATAAATTAACATTCCATTTTTTTAATAGGGGGGAGATGTCTACGTGAATGGTCTGGGGGGGGCGGAGTGACCGTAAGAGCATCCCTATGCCAGAAGGCAAGGGGGCCTCTGGGATCTACCAGTAAATTACAGCTGGCCTGACTAGCTCATTGTTATAATATGAACCTAAAAGGTGTTAGGTAATATGTAATTGGCCAACCAATAAATCACTGGTCACTAATATGCTTGCACGATATATGTAGGTCAACTCACAATGGGTTATAAAACTGTGCTGAAACTGAATGAAATATATTTATCAACTCCCCCTGACATGTCAAGTTTAAAGTTTATTTTTTCTAGGCAAGGGAATGTGATTATGTCTGCCTGAATGTGTTTCCTATGTAAATTGAGCAAGGTATGACCAAAGACAAAGAAAAGCACATGCTTGGCAAAAAAGCCATCAGGAGAGCAAGTGAGGTTGGGGGGAATGGAGATGGTATCCCCAGAAAGCTTTCCTGCCTCTTGAATCAAGGTCAATGGACTTTGAGAGAAATATTTTTCAAAGGTTTACTTGACTATAAAGAGAGGGGCACAGAACCCGTAAGTTATTCTTCACCTGATGAAGCAAGGAAAACCTTGTGCCTTCGACTCTGTGAGAGTCCTGACTAAGTGCTAGACAGGAAAGGGAAGATCGGTGAGAAAACTAAAGACTGTAGCTTGTTAAATCCGGTCTTAGCCATTTGACAGTATATGTTTACTTTTGTTTATTTGTAGCCATTTCTATCTTTATCCCTTATAGCTGAACTCACTTAAAACCTATCTTGTTCTGATTGTATACACTTGTTTTACCTTTTATCTAAACCAATCCAGTGCTTTGATTGAATTGAATTGATTGCTGACTCCAGTCAAGATAACAAGTTGATGTTTCTTTCTCCTTAAAAGAGCAGCAAACTTAATAGGTTCTATGGGTGTTCCAGGAGAGGGCTGGACCTTGCAGGGAGACAGTTGAGGTGCATTTGAGAATGGTGGAATCGGATTGGAGTAACTCTGAAAACAATAATTGGATGGAGAAAGCCAGGGTATGACCTGCATGCTTGTAGGCCAGCTGTTGGTGTCAGGGCTGTGAGCCACAGCAGCATAGCATTTAAGGCATGCAGAGTTGCAGGTGTGCCCCTTACAGGTGTAGTTTGAACCCCAACATGTCACAGTGGGATATTGTGTTCTGAAAAGTGTCCTGAGGCAGAAAAAGAAAATGAAGAATTGCATGGTTAAATCATTACAACAGCTGTACAACAAATCAAAACAATTAAATCTCTTACTCTAGTGTAACATTGCTACTGTCTGATATTTAACATTTTCAGCTCATTACTTTGTTAGACAGATTCCAAATTATTGCCTCTGAAGAAACTTTTCCTGCCCTACAGGTCTAATAAATGATTCACCTTTAACGCTTTATATATATATATATAATTCCAGTGTTATTTATATAACACTGGAATTATATGATGCTGTTACATACTTTGAATAAAATAGCCAAAACACTTACATCAGACTGATCTAAAACAAGAGATCTACAGATGGGATTGTGCCATAAAATTCAGACCTCAATCCAAACCCGTTTTTATATTTGTTCAGATCCAGGGTTTTAGTATGTTTAGGGTATGTCTACACAGCAATTAAATACTGTGTCTGGCCTGGGTAAGCTTACTTAGGCTCATGGGCATCCATCTGTGGGGCTGTAAATTGCTATATAGATGTTTGGGCTGGAGCTGGAGCCCAAGCTGTGGAAGCCTGGGGGTGAGAAATTCCCAGAGCTCAGGCTCCAGCCCAAGCCCAAAAGTCTACACTGAATTTTTTTGTCCTGCACACTGAGCACTGTGAGCCAAAGTCAGCTGACCTGGGCCAGCTGCAGCCATGTCATGGGTCTTTAATTCCAGTTATAACCTTCAGTTATAAAAACTGAAACCACCTATACAGTTTGGATCTATATCCTAATTTCTCCAAAGTTCCGGCAGCTAGAGATTTGATTTGCCCTCATATGTGAAAAATATCTGAGGCAAGCATCCCTACCACTACATGCTAAAGTAAATCTCACATACAGTGATGGGATGAACTAGGCACCCTACTGGAGGCCTTAGGATCCTGCCACACCCATCCCAGATAGGAGTAGAAAACTCCTCTAAGCAGCCCCAAAGTGGCTTCAGGGGAAACAGCCAATCAGGGGCCAGAAAGGCCATATAAAAAGAAGCTGCAGAGACATAGGCAGTCAGTTGTTCCCTGGAGCTGGAGGAGAGAGGCCTGTGTTCCAGATGGGCTGAAAGAGCAGCAGGACCATGGACAGCTCAGGGCAGGCAGACAGGGAGGAGCAGAGCTAAGAAGGAACTCCTGGCTGTGTGTGGGGACCGAGCAAGGACTTAGCCCAGGCAGGGCTGCAGGAAGATAGAGTCTCCAGGGAGGAAGCTCTGGGGAGTTCAGCCTAATACCAGGGCTGTAGACCCAGGAAGTGGTTTGTTCTGTTCCACATATAGATAGTGTGTGTGACTTGGCTGAAGGACTGTGTCACTGAAGACCCCCTGAAAAAACCATCAGTCAAGGGGATGCCCATGAGAGGTGGGTGCCACCCTGTGACAGACACATTCTAAAGCTGCACTAGCAGCAACCTAAATGTTAGCTGAGGGAGAGGGTGCTGAGGTGTATGGCCAGGGAGGAGAGTTCTATTGTAAAAAGGGTACTGAGCTGGGCACTTATATGAAGGGGAAAAGGTTCTTGATTGGCCGACTAGGAGGTGGGGGGAGAGAGGGATTTGTTTAATGTTCACCAGCTTTAGTATGATTTTTATAAGAATCACATACATGTTGGTTTTCTTTTTCGTTCTGTGCAAATTTGAAACTCCAGGGAAATCTTGTGAGTCATGAACTTGGCTAAACCAAATTTGCTGCCTTTTTTTTCTTTCTCTTCTTCGTCTCCAAAGTTAAGCAAACTAAAACTACTGTGTTTTAGGTAACAAGGAGCTCTACCAGTAAGTGGATTTTGCTGTATGACCCTGCATGTATCCTTTGGCCTTCATTTTGTTACACAAATATTGCTATTGTTGAAGCATTTTTACTGGTTTAAAAATGTCAACCTGACTGTTTTAAAATGATGCACACACCTTATCAAGTACTTTTAAAATGTTGAATACTCTTTAGAAAACCTTAACATTTATGGAAGAACTGTAGCACTCACTGAACAAAAATATGTCATACAAATTATTATTAGCACAGAACTTCTATTCTGACCAGAATTAATTATTTCAGTGTTTCACATGCTATTAAGAACTGAAGTTGGCATCTTGCTTTTTGAAATTTGGGACACAAGTCTGGGTACTTGTCAGGTATGTGACGTGAAAAGCACATAGAAGAATGGATTATTATATAAATTCTTGTCAACTCCACACTTTTGAGAAAGTTTGAAAAAGAGTATTTAAGCTAAATCTAACTCTAGGCAGCTTTCGTTTATGTGTCAAAGCCATGGATGACTCATATGCTCAGTGACATATAACCCAAATAGCAAGGCAAGCAGATCACTACAATTTAGTAACCTCATCTTTAAAACCGCATTGAGGGAAGGTTTACTGAATTTCATACTTACCAGTTCTGTATTCAATCTGTCTTCTCTAACAAAGCATAAGTGCCAATGTTTTTCAAGAAAAAATTCAGCAGAGGCTTTTTTTCATTTTAATAATGCTTAGTTGTAATATACTCTAACATTTAATTTGTAAAGCACATTTCAAACAAACACCGCACACCTCTTAAAAAGTAGATATTTTATCATTATCACAGTTTTACAGATGAGGAAATTGAAGGGGAAAGGTTAAAGGTAACATTTTCAAAAGCACCTAAATTATTTAGGTGCCAAAGTGCCTTATTCACTTTTGAAAGTGGGACTTAGGGTCCTAGACCAGTTAAGTGTTTTTTCAAAATAGTTCCTGAAGAGTGTCTACAGTGCAATGAAGAGTGAGCCTCCCAGCCCAGGCAGATAGACAAGTGCTAGTTCTGCTCCAGCTAGCACACTACAAATAACAGTGTAGCTATTGCAGCACATGTTTCAACACAGACAAATCACCTGACTACAGAGCTAGGGGGCTGGGAAGGCTTAGACTCAGGCAGCTGGCCTGTGCCCACGGAGCAATGGCCCTGTTGCTATGTTTAGCCGGCTTGCTCAAGCAGAGCTAGCACATGTCTGTCTACCCAGGCTCATACATTCACTCCCAGTTGCAGTACAGCTACACCTATGTGACTTGCCCAAAGCTGCGGAAGGAGTGCAGTATGAGAGGAACATTTAGATCTCATGAGGATTTCTGGGCACCCTCTCACTTCTGTTCTCAGACCACTAAACTGCACCACTTTCTTATTTCATTTTTCCTCAATCTTCAGTAAAGTGAAAGTTAATAGCAACTATCCAAAATGTGATGTTAATTTGTAATGTAAAACATCTTGCGGGAAGGTGTTGCATACAGATCTTAACAATTAACTTATTACTATAAAAAGAGTCCTACAATTAACAGAACAGTATAAAGTCACTCTTATCACAAGTGCTGCATAAAATTGGCATACCATGAGGGAATGACATCCTTTAATAAACCTAGGGCTGAAAAAGGAGTAGAAAATACATGAGTTTGGATTAGGAGAGGTAAAAAGAAATAAGGGATAGGGGGTGAATGTGTGTGTTTGACAACAGGCCAGATTTTCTTCACTCAGCTGGTACAAATGCAGCTGGAATCTATCCCTAACTACCGGCAGAGAATTCCCTTACTGTGGGGAAGCCCTTCATTGATGTCAACCTAACAAAGCCAACTCCTAAATCAACTACTCCAGCCTATCCTAGTGCAGGGGTCATTCCAAGAGCGGGAGGGGATACCTAGACATCTGATCCATCCTAGAGAGAAGCCAACCTTGAAGTATGGATCCAGATCTGAACTTGCCCAAAGATTTTGTTGTGAACCTATCTCTAATGCAGATACAAAGCATTTTCATGCCACAGAAAGTTAGGATGTGATGCTATTTGAATGAACATTTTAAAAGATACTGTGTGGATCAGGAATGAGCGACGGAATGGAACACTTGAGGATTACCTATTCTGTTTATTCCCTCTGGGGCACCTGGCATTAGCCACTGTCAGAAGACAGGATACTGGGCTAGATGGACCTTTGGTCTGACTCAGTATGGACGTTCTTATGTTCTTACATTTCTTCCTCTCACTGAAATACATTGGTTTCCTCCAACATATCTGTTTGCTCTAACACACTCCACCAAAAATTCAGCTTCTCCAAATCTTCTGCCTAATCACAAATCTAATTGTTTCCAGCTTCTGTCCCCAGCCCGGAACTATTAGCTCCTGTTTTTCCCCCATTGCAGGCACAAATCTATCGCTATTAGATGTCTCCCTCTTCCACCAGTCTCTTTGTTCAAGCACCTCCTTATGTTTGTCTCCTCATCTGATCTTCAACCCACCTCCAGTAAGATTATTGCTGACCCCCCGCCCTTATGGGGCTACAGAGGAGGGAGGTCGCAGAGCTGTTTTGCCTCATGAGTGTAAAACAGCAGGAGTCTGGGATGGTAATGGAGTAGAGTAAGAGGTCCTTGAATTGAACTGAACTCTAGTAATAGCCAAAAACTGAAATGAAAATGTTAAACATTCCAGTCAGCGCAACTGAGCTCCAGCAACAGCAGCCAGTAGAGGATACTATCTCACTCTTGTGTGTGAGTGGCCTGAGGTAGTTGCTAAGGCACTTAGACAGAATATATGTGTGCTAGGAACAGGGCCAGCTTAGTGATTCAAACAAGGGAGCTAACCACTGAACTAGTGGCTCATGCCAGGTCTGCTTCACACAATGTGAAGACTAATTTCCCACTTCCTAAGTGGGAACTTATTAATAGCAAATTTAATTTCAGAAGGTGAATTTTCATTATGCTTACCAAACCATCAAGCAAAATTAGGAATGTGACATGACAGAATGGAAAAAAAAATCATATCAGCTGCAGCCTTTGGAGTGGCCAAGATGCCATACATATTGAGTCAGGGAATGCCACATGCTGAAGATCATTCCAATGAATTCTGGGAGGTTTTTTTCAACTCCTGCCACTTGCGCATCAGGGGTCACCACAACTGGAGATGGGACAATACGTAGGGTGGGCCAAAGCTCTGAGGTGGCACCAAGTATTCTTTCTCTCAGGTGCTTGGCTGGCTGGTTCTTGTTCAGCTGCTCAGGCTCTAATTGATTGCTGTACAGGGCATCAGGAAGGATTTTTCCCCGAGGTTAGATTGGCAGTGACTTTGGTTTTTTTTCTCATTTTTTCTGCTGTGTGTAGGTGCTCATCACTTGCCACAGTTATCTGGAATATCTCATGTAATCATTTCTCTGCCAATGCAGGGGTCTTGAGCACTGATGCTCCTTGGACCCTCCTATTCTCTGCCTGTGACACATATTAGTCTCCTGAGGGTCTCATTTACTGTAGTCTCATTTCTGTTTTGGGGTTTAGTGTGTGAGTGTTGGAGTCAATGTTAGCCCATAGGGTATAGATTTTGAAGACAAGGAATCTATGGCTAAACCTGGCAATATCTAGAATTGTGAAATTCCAGACACTTGAAAGGATAAAATTTGAGGTAAGAGTGGAGGAGGAAAGGGAGCAATAAAAAAGTAAAGACCAAGACCAAAAAAACATACCCCGCACAAATCATTAGATTTCAAACTGTTCCCCAGACCTTTTGTTTCTCACCTCCCTTGCAGCATCACTGAGAGTATGCCTACACTGCAGTTAAAAACCTATGACTGGCCCATGCCAATTGTCTTGGGTTCATGGGGCTCAGGCTAAGGGGCTGTTTAATTGTGGTGTAGACGTTCAGGGTTGAGCTGGAGCCCTGGTTTTAGGAGTCTGAGTAGTGGGAGTGTCCCAGAGGTCCGGCTGCACCCTGAGCCTAAATGTTTACACTTCAATTTAACATCCCCTTAGCCCGAGTTCCACCAGCCCGTGTCAGCTGACATAGGCCTGCCATGGGTGTCTAATTGGAGTGTAGACATACTCAGAGAAAGACTGTTTCAAACAATTTTTAATATAAAAAGCAAAGGCATCGGAGTGGAGGAGAAGTTAGAGAGAGAGATTTGTATTGCAATATGCCATCTTTATGTTCTGTAAAGGAAATTATTCAGTTTCTTCCTTGTTTCACAGTATAGCCCTATTAGATGCTAAAAATGGATGGCAAGAGTTCCCTTAAAAAAGTCATTATATGGCATCAGTCTTGGAAGAGAGACTGCAAAAAGAATAGAGAATATTTCAATTTAAATGAGATTCTGTATTGTAATACTTCCTTATATAAAAAAGCCATAGACAGATTCAGTTTTAATGAGCCCTTATACTACATCAGGAGAGGAAAAGACACCTATATTTTGAAATGAGCCATTAAATAGTGCATCTAGCCAATGAGAGGTAGCAAAGGAAAGTCAGATTCATTGTCTCAAAATGAGCCAAATAAGAGGTGAAAGTATAAGAAACAAGAGAGGCGTTCAGCTTGCTAACTCCCTTATCCCGCCCCCCCCCCAATGTATGTTGTAGGTTTGTGGCACTGCTCAAGCTGCTATACAATAGTTATGATTATAAAGGTGTTTCCATTCCCATTATTATTATTTTCTGCAATAGTGCCTAGAAGCCCTAATCATGCACCTGACCCTGTTAATACTGAGTGCTATAGAAAAAAAAAACAATTCCTGTCCCAACCATCTTACAGAGAGACAGCAGATGGGGGAGACAAGATAAATGCAAGGAGCCAGGGAGGACAAGGTAGACGTGAAATGGTAGTCAAGGTGTACATGAAATGGTAGTGTCTGGTGTGGAAGAGGGACATTCTGTTTTTATGAAGGATTTTTAAATCTCAAAATCCATTTTCATTCTTATTTGGAGGAGGGAAACAACATTTCAAATCTTACTGTAAAAGAAAATTCCAGGAAAAAAGAGTTTGGGATCAAAAGAAATATTTCTCTGGGTTTGACATTTAGAATCTAATATACAAATTTAACAAACTTTTGAATCAAATTCATTTTAAAACTTTTTGTTCTGAAAGCATCAAAATGGGATGTTTCAATATTGCTGGAACTTTTTTCTGTTTTTTCTTCAAAACAAAATTTTGGCATAATTGGCAGAACTTCTCAAAGCACTTTGATTTCAATGGAACTGCACTCTCTGACAAAAAATGGTTCCAGCAAAGTTTCTTCGATCAGTTCTAGACGGGTATAATGAGGAGCAAAAGTCTCAATATGCCAGCTGCCTAGCCATTAGCACATGTTTCATAGCTGGATTTTTCTAAATGGGGCTCTGCATAAATAGCTTGATGCACTGCCTTTCCTATGGGAGCACGAGTGCCACCTTCTTTGGAAAACTTGACCTACTATAGATGAGTCACAGTCAAATTGGTCATTATTTTAGTTTACTTGTGGAAGTATGCTAAACTGAAGGCAGTCGATCCAAAAGATGATAATATAAGGCACCTGCATGATATCGATCACCAGCATTTAGGGTCAGACTTGCAATCATAGGTTAAAATACAATGGAGCACAGCCCTGACTTATTATTGTTTTAACATTTATAATGCAGTAGTACCTTCAGCCATGTCAAGATTCCATTTTGCTAGGTACAAACATATAGTAAATGACAATCACTGACCCAAATCCAAGGACCTTCCAATCTAGCTGATCAGACATAAGAGGTAGATGGAACAAATGAGAGTTAGGTTGATGGGAAGTGAGGAGAAGGAAGTAACAAAACAACCTGACCTCTCCCCTCCAGCTCAAGTAGATTCATGTTATCAGAGCTTCACCAGCACAGCTGCTGGGAGGACTGCTTTAAAAAGGAGTTTCCCAATGTAAAGCAATCTTCACAGAAATTAATTTCCATGGGGCTGGTGCGGGGGGACAAAGAGCTGCTGACTGGTTCATACACTCTTCCCTGTGGTGCATGCACTCCTAAGCCTTGTGCAAATTCCCCACAACTAACAATCCTTCTGGAAAACATAGGAAAGGAGGGGGAGGGCAGGGAAACAGTGCTACAGAGTCAACTGAACCCACTCTTCTGCATGTGAGGGGTGAGATCTGGGTTTAGAAATTTCTCTTCATGAACAGATCCAGCAGGTGTGATTTTAGCCACTAACTATAAATTGAAACACCCAGATGTGTTGGCATTATCATCAGAAGAAATCTACTAATTACGATATTGTGTTGCTGCAGGGATCAGCCTACTAGTTACAGACCAGTTCTTTAAAATGCCTTATAGGGGAAAAATCATGGCAGGCAGGAGAAAGGAGTACAAACTACTATTTGTATTCCAATAGTGTCTCAATGTCACAGATCAAGATTGGGACCCCATTTTGCCAAGCACTGTAAAAACATGTAACAGACAAAGCCTGCCCCAAAGAACTTATAATTTTAAATAGAAGACAAAAGGTAGGGCTAATGATATAACACATTACCAGAGTGATTGGGATGGTGGGTGGCAAATGTCATGTTAGTTGTCTGGGGGGGAGGGATCTTCCAAAACATGTTTTTTTCTTTTTATTTTAAGTACAGATGGTGGGAGATGGAGGTGGGGGGAGGGGAAGGAGATGGGTTAATAGGAGCATGGTGTGGTGTATTAAATTGTAAAAATTACCAGCTGACACTTTAAACTGAGGCCCTGCTTTCAGGCTAGGGAAATCTGTAGAGAACTGTGCAATCTGGGCCTTCCCAAGTGAGTTTACAGATAGATCGCTAGAGTAAGATGGGTGAGGTGTGCCCCTTTGTTTTTGGGAGCAGTCTGTTTTTGTCTCTCTCTGATTTTGAGTTCTTGTGTATTCTGAATTCTAGAAATAGTCATGTTACATTGTAACCTTCCAGCAGGAATACTGTATATGTTTGTCCAATTTTTCTGCATGCCAATACAAGCAAAATACATGGAAGTAAGAGAAAGAGGGAGTATGGAACAGGGACAGAGGAGAGGAAATAATAGAGAGAAGGAGGGGGGGAGCAAAGAGCAAAACTGCAGCATGAGAAACTGAGAGAGAGGTGGGCTGGAGTTGGAGGAAATAACCAATCAGCAATGAAACAAAATATCCAGAATCAAACCATAAAAAAAAAAAAAAAGTCAATAGTTCCTAAGTGCTGCTGCTAATGCAGTTTGCTGTCTAGGCTCCCACTCCCTGCTTGGGGAGTAGAATCTTTTATCTACCAGGGACTGCTTTCACACTGAGCCTCCATGACTGGGGGCAGAATTGAATGACTCTGCAAGGTGATTTAATCCAGTATAATTTTTCTAAACAAAAATAACAAAATACAATACTTAACCTTCCATTTGAATTGAATTTGAAATAGTATTTAGTACTGGATATACATGTATTGTCTTATATTCTTTTTGGACTGGAGGTGGTAGATCTCACTGCCACAAATCCTCTGCAATCCACTTTCATAGAGCCCGCCTACCCAAGCTGTATGTGGCTTGAGTACATTTTGCCCTTAATGATTAGTAATCTTTGAGGCAAATATTGCTTGATTTACTCCTGCCTCAAGGGTGCTGGGCAAAGGGTTGCTGATTCAGCCCTCTGTCATACCAGTTCCCATTTAGGGGAATAAATTAGAGCTGGCTGGAGATAACCTGGTCCTAATTGGGGAAGCAGGGACAGCTGCTGCCTAATTAGCCTGGGACTGTATAAAAGCTTCAGGGGAACAGAAGCAGGAGGGAAGGGAGAAAAAAGGCAAAGGCAACCCATGCAGAAAGAGAAGGGCCAACTGTATATGTTGAAATGATGGTGGGAACAAACCTATGAATAAACTGCATCAGTGGTTACTGTCCCGAGGGTCTCAGAGTCACTTTGTGGACCTCGCAGAGGCAGGTGCCGAGGGAGCCCTGCTGTGCTCTGCTTCATTCACTTTAATGGGACAATGCTTATGAATATGGTGTGAGAATTTGGGTCTGATCCTTAAGTCAATGGAAGTCTTTCCATTGACTTCAAAATAACTTGGATCAAGCTCTTGATCCATAAAGAATTGCAATGAATTTATTAAGAGATGTTTTAAAACATACAGCAAAGCTGACAACAGCAGCAAGAGTTCAAAGTGGAAGTTCAGCCTCCACTTTGAATGTCTTGACTTTTCCCTGTTTGTGTTGTTTTAAATATAGTTTTGTGGTATTTAATTAGCTGTAAGTTTGCATACTCAGCTTTCAGTTTCACCCCTGTCCAACCCTGGGTCCAAAAACATGTGCAGCTAGAAAGATAACATTGTGTTGTATTGACAAGTTTTACATTACAGAAATTGGAACATTTAATTATACAAAACTACCTTTTTTCAGATTAACTGATTTCATGGTGAATTCCCTTTACACAATGCAAAAGGGGTACATCTTTGGGGTAAATGTATGTATATAATATATGAAATAGAGTATGTTTTGTGTTTATTTGAGGATATGCCATTTTTGTTTAAAGTGGTTGAAATGTTGCCACTTTTCCCATAAAATTATTTTTAAAATAAGTAGTTTGGAATTCCTCTAGCTGAGCACATCGTATCATCCATGTTACATACTTCCTATTGCAAAGTCCTTGTTTTCAAGTGCTTTTTACTTTTAGAGGGTTTTTTTGTTTGTTTGTTTGTTTGGGTTTTTTTTGTACTTTCTGGTTTCAATATGTCTAATTAGAACTGGTCTGGAATCAGTCCCAATGATTCAAAATATTTCACATTCTCTAAAAGCTTTCTTTTCTTTTTTCCCTGATTAGAAGGACTAGCAAGACACCTCTGAGGCGGATATAAAATCTTTCTAGCTTAAGTATTTATATGGCCTCCATTACCATAGCATCTGAATACCTCACAGGCTTGGGAATTTATCCTTACAACGCAGTTTTGAGGTGATGGAGAACTAGAGAGATGCATGTAACTAGAGAGACTCATTTACATGGCCAAGGTCACACACGGTCTGAGGTAGAACAGGGAATTGAGCCCAAGTCTCATAAGGCTCTGGCTAGCAGCCTGACCACTGTTCCATACTTCCGAATCAAAGTGTATTTAAGTACAGTATCTTTATTTTTGAGGGGAATATCTACTCTCAAATCCCCTCAGATGTACTCCTTGCATATGATACCTTGACACTGCAGGCCATACTTTCACAAGTACGGAAATAATTTCTTATCTTGCATGCTCATTATACTTAAACTGTGTTTATAGGCAAACATTTCAAGCTTCACACTGAAATGTCTAGTTTTGCAGGAGGAAACACCGACCTATATTTTCACCAACCTGTACACTTGTAACTTGTATTAATCACCATTTAGAATGTTGTTTTGGGCCTGCTCCTGTTGAATTATTAACTTTAGGAGAAGCAAGATTGGGCCTTCAATAAAAATATTTATTTTTAGCAAATCCATTTTTTTCTTTAGTGGGGAAGGGACAAATCTTTTGAAAGTGTTCTTTGCAGTGATCTTTATTCCACATTCCAAAGGGAAGAACTCATGTTTATGGTCCCAAAACACTGAGAACTGAACAGATATTGCTTCCTATATAATCCAATTGACACATACTTGTTAAAATATTAAGTGTGAAGTATTTAGGGCAGATTTAAATGCAGTATTAAGTGAAGGGATTTGCATAATATTGGACATTGATGCCATATTTGAAATGCCGACATCATCTCTCATAATTGAAAGCATAGTACCTTAGCAAAGAATCATTTATTAAAACCAAACTACTGTTTCATTAAAGCATTAGAATTTGCTGCATGGAATAGCCCTTGGGCAGCATTCTCAAATAATAGTGAATTGCTATTCTAATCCACAATTGAACATTTTAATAACTGTGATAAATGACTCACAAAGGGTTTGAGGTTTCAATGTCACTGGAATTAGAATCAGGCAGAGAGGCTGGGCATGGGTGATAGATTAAGAGGATTTTTGTGGTAAACAGTTTGCGATGTCAGGACAATACCAGCTTATTGAACTCTTGGAGGCTAAATTCCTGTCCATTTGTCACCTTGTTGCCTGCAGACATAGATGTACATAGAGCAATAGTCTTACATTCTTTATCAGCCTAATATATTCTCATAACTCCTAGACTGTTCTGAAAAAGATCAGGAGGGGAAACATCTTTTAATGAATCTCAGAGAAAATTAAAAAGGTAAAACAAGAACAGAATTGCTTTAAATTAAGAGATCCAATATATTGCTGAATGCTTTAGCACTGGAAGCATTCTCTATCTTCTATCCACATTACAGGCACAGTTCCTGGTATTGCTAACATTTCTGTTAAGAGTTGTTGTTTTTTACAGGTATTGTAGTTTCTAGTTTGTATGTTTTCATTAGTCAGAGTCTTTGCAGTATGGAAGAAATGAGATCAGATAATCACTAGCTAAGCAGCTTCATAGCTGCATTTATGTCCTCGTATGGAAGCTGTTGCTTCAGTTGTTGCCCTTTTCTGTACCTTTTCCAATTCAAATATGATTTTTTGAGATGGGGGAGACTAGATCAGTGCACAGTACTCAAGATGTGGGTGTACCATGGATTTATATAGAGGCAATATGACATTTTCCATCTTGCTATCTATCCCTTTCCTAATGAGTTCCAATATTGTTAGCTTTTTTTGACTGCCCCTGCACATTGAGTGAATGTTTTCAGAGAACTATCCACAGTGACTCCAAGATCTTTCTTGAGTGATAACAGCTAATTGAGACCCCCATAATTTTATATGTATTGTTGAAATTGTTTTTCAATATGCATTACTTTGCATTTATCAACATTGTATTTCACCTGCATTTTGTTGCTCAGTCATCCAGTTTTGTGAGATCTCTTTAACTCTTCAGTCTGCTTTGGACTTAACTATCTTGAGGAGTTTTGTATCTGTCATCAGATGTTTGGCTGCATGCATGTGTTCTCTGTGTGTGCCATCCCAGCTCTGCACAAACACCTGGCACAGCAGACCTCAATTGACCTGCCCAATGACCACAAGATCCATTAAGGTACAAAGCACCCAGCCAGGGTTTATCGACAAAGCACAATACTAGCACCTGGCGGACTTTATGGGGATACTAGGATATGTATGCCCATGACAAGGGACACAGCTCTGTAATGATGGGACATTCCATTCCCCCATAGGCTGGCCAAAGACAATCCCTTTGAGACTCCATTTTATACACCAATACAAACAAGTTACATGTTGCCCCTCTGAAATAGTTACTGCCCGCTGACATGGGTTGTTACCAACCATTACCTTGTCAATGTTGGTTCGATCAAAAATCTCTATCCATCTCACTGTCATTTTGACCTCATCTTTAGGAAGGGTCAGTGTGTTCTTGTTACCTTTTGCAGCAGAGGGATGTTTGTACCATACTTGGAATCAGTGTTCTGGTACCATCCTTCTGGAGTGTGTTTGTATGAGTGTCTTTTGCCTAGTCCTTCTTAAGAATGTGTGTGTGTTTCAATATCAGCAAACCTTCTTGCCAGGTTCTGTGAGCTTGCAAGCAGGCAGAGCCTGACTTCTGCAAACTCGGCTTCTTTGATTTATATTAGCAAAGCTTGACCATTACTTTAGTTCAGACCTTAGGCTTCATTCAGGGCTTCTGCTACAAGGCTCTGTCTCAGGCTCTCTTTCTACTACAGTATCAGCTTCAAATTTTGCCAACTCACTTTATACTCCTTTTCCAGATCATATCTGACTATGTTGAACAGCACTGGTCCTAGTACAGACCCCTGCGGGACACCAATACGTTTCCCTTTACAGAAACCATGTTGACTCTTCCCCAACAAATCGTGTTTACTATGTGTCTGACAATTTTCTTCTTTATGATAGTTTCAACCAGTTTTCCTGATATTGAAGTTAGGTTAACCAGCCTGTAATTGAGGCTTACTGGCCTGTAACTGCTAGGATCACCTCTGGAGATTTCTTTTTTTTAATTGGTGTCACATTAACTATCCTCCAGTAATTTGGTACAGAAGCTGATTTAAATGATAGGTTACATACCACAGTTACTAGTTCTGCAATTTCATATTTGAGTTCCTTCAGGACTCTTGGGTTAATGCCATCCAGTCCTGGTGACTTATTACTGTTGAATTTATCAATTTGTTCCAAACCAACTCTGACACCTAAATCTGGGACAGTTTCTGAGGCTTGTCACCTAAAAAGAATGGCTTAGGTTTGGGAATCTCCTTCATATCCTCAGCCATGAAGAATGATGCAAAGGATTCATTTAGCTTCTCCCCAACAGCTTTATCTTCCTTGAGTGCTACTTTAGCATCTCAATCGTCTAGTGTCCCCACTAGTTTATTAGCAGCTTTCCTGCTTCTAATGTACTTAAATGGTTTGTTTGATTGGCTAGTTGTTCTTCAAATTCTTCTTTGGCCTGCCTAATTATATTTTTATACTTCACTTGCTCCTTTTTATTTTCCTCAATAGGCTTTAACTTTCACTTTTTAAAGGATGCTTTTTTGCCTCTAACAGCTTCTTTTACTTTGTTTAGCCACGGTGACCCTTTTTTTTTTTTTTTTTTTTTTTTGGACCTCTTACTATGATTTTTTTTTTTTTTTTTTGATTTGGGGTATGCATTTAAATTAAGACTTTATTATGGTATCTTTAAAAAGCTTCCATGCACCTTCAGGGATTTTACTTTTGGCATTGTACCTTTTAATTTCTGTTTCACTAACTTCCTCATTTTTGTGTAGTCCCCCTAAATGCTACTGTAGAGAGCTGCTTTGATGTTCCACACACAGGGATGATAAATATTATTATGCTAGGATCACTATTGCCAAGCAGTTCAGGTATATTCACCTCTTGGATCCAGATCCTGTGTTCCACTTAGTCAATTCTTGATTTAGTCCTTATGTGGGTTCCAAGTCTTCGAAGAAGCAGTCATTTGAGGTGTCAAACTTTATCTCTGGGTACATGTCACCTCAGGATGGGATGCAATCAATATGGGGATAGTTAAAATCCCCCAGTATTATTGATGGGGGCGTTGTGTGTTTTTTAGGTTTTTTTGTAGTCTCTCTAATCTCCCTGAGCATTTCAAAGTCACTATCACCATCCTGGTCAGGTGGTTGGTAGTACATCCCTACTGCTATATTCTTATTCTTCAAGCATGGAATTACTATCCATAGAGATTCTATGGTACAGTTTGATTCATTTAAGATGTTTACTTCATTTGACACTGCTTTCTTTCACATATAGTGCCACTCCCTCACCAGCATGACATATTCCATCCCTGTCAGCTTTCCCCCAGCCCTTAATTTAAAAATTGCTCTGACCTTTTTAATTTTATATGCCAGCAATCTGGTTCCATTTTGGGTTAGGTGGAGCCCATCCATCCATCCTATATAGGCTACCCCTTTCCCAAAAGGTTCCCCAGTTCCTAATAAATCTAAACCCCTCCTCCCTACACAATCTTCTCATCCATACATTGAGACCCTGCAGTCCTGCCTGTCTATCTGGCCCTGTGAATGGAACTGAAAGCATTTCAGAGAATGCTGCCATAGGACCCAGAGCCCAGGCCCAAATGTCTATACTGCAATTAAGCAGCACTGTAGCTCATGTCCTTGAGCCTGCTTCAACTGACACAAGCCAGTGTAGACATACTCTTAGATTCAGGCTGTAGCTTGTTCGATAGATTGGGGCTGATTCTTCACTGACTTGTGTCTGGTACAGTCATAAACGAGTGCAAAGTGGGTGTAAAATGCTACCATTATAATTTTGTAGACCAGTTTTACACTCACTTTGCATAGATGAAAATGTTTACATAAGGTGTAAAGTAGTGGAGAATCTCGCCCCTTGCATTACTTCTAGCTGTAAGTTAATGATGAATGAAACCAAAACTACCTAGGCAATTAAAAAATTTACTAAATTTACCACTAAAATATACTTTTGTACATGTGAAAAACATTGGTGCTCTTCATATTATGGATTTGTCCTTCAGTATCATGCACCTATGGAAAAACTCTGAAGGCTAAAGTGAGTATGAAATGAAGAAACTTAAGTGATTAGAAAGGGCCCATTGAGAATACAAGGTATCCATCATAAGCTCATAGAGAAATGGCTTTGCCTCTGAAGATGTCACAGACATCTAGCCTGTTAATTTCAGGAGAAGTTAGAAGTCTGCTAAGTTTCTCTCCATTTTGCTGAGGGATAGAAATTTTTCAAAAAGAGGAAGCTAATTTGAACCCAAGAAAGTAACGTGCCCTCATTTTGTGTGTACTAACTGGCCCTTAAATACATA
Source organism: Malaclemys terrapin pileata (assembly GCF_027887155.1). NCBI lineage: Eukaryota > Metazoa > Chordata > Testudines > Emydidae > Malaclemys > Malaclemys terrapin. The sequence goes on along the minus strand of NC_071509.1, from coordinate 37,891,019 downwards.
ATTACCACATTTTGCATATGCAAACGTAGGTGGATACATCCACTCTCATTTTTTGCTGGTGTAAATATGTTGCTAGGTTTTGAAAATTTGGCAGAGAACAGTTCTGTCTGGCATGGTACTAGGAAAAATCACTAGCATGTGGCACAATGTTCATAGTGGCATGAAAACAAAATAGCAGTTATTTTGACATTGGCAAATGTGATTATTGTCAATGAAAACCCAGGGAATAATTAAAAATTACCTAACCTACTTTCTTTCAATAAAATATCCCTTTCCCTCACTGCTATTTTTTCATTTCCTAGTTTCTCCTTTCCTCTGTCTTTCACTCCTTTTTACTTTCCCATTACTCTTCAGTCATTTTGTCTTTCATTTTCTTTTCTCTCTCTGAAGTCAATACAAATTGGAATTAGGTTTAATGGGAATTTTTGGATGCACACTCTCTCATAATCAGACTCTCTCTCTTTCTCTCTGAAAAAACAGCAGAGAGCTTCAAGCTTTCAGAGATGTTTGCGTGTGTTGCAGTAGCTGAGGGGGGAAGGAAGGGGAAAGTGGCAATTGGAAGAGCTATTCTTTGCTTTGCAGTTTTAGTCAACTTTGTATAACTAATGTTTAAGTTAATAAGGCTTGACTGACATCCCCATCATTTTGGGGACAGGTAAAATATTTGTTTGACTATGCGCTATCTATCAAACAGATACAGTCCTTCATGGCATGTGATCTGATCCAGCATACATTTTGGAAAAAAGAAAGGTAAACTCAAGAGGAGAAAAAAAATCCCAAATTTGAAAGATTTTAATTTTTTCCTTCTCTCCCCTCTTTTCACTTCTAAAACTGAAACACACAAACATCGCTATATAAAGGAAGGATCTGCATAAAGAGAGAGGCAAACATTTTTATCTGTTAACAGACAGGTCCAAACCTCTATATCTGATATGTCTGTAAATGTTGGAGAAGTTTGGGTTCAAAGTTAGGCACTAGGGCTATCTATATATTGGTAACATTGCCATCTATCCAGTTTGGAACACCACTTGTCTGATTTGAACAGATTTGGTCTGTTTGGAAGGAATTTGATTTATATAGAACAAAACTAATTTAAATAAAAGTAAAGTTAGCACACTTCAGAGGAATCAAAGAATTCTTCTGCCAAAATAACAAACCTGCATATCAGTGTGCGACTCAAAACATCTTCTACATTACTTACTTTACCAGTTGGATTAGTAACAAACAAAATAAATAAGTCAGTACTGTCTTATATTTTATACTATAAGTCTAGAGTACTGCTATGCACTAATCTAATTCTGGCTGAATAATTGTATTGAAATAAATAAGAACCTAATCCTTCACCATTACAATCAATAGAAATGTTGCCATTGACATCAGTGGGAACCAGATCAGGCTGAGGTGAATTATGGGCATATGTTTAAACCACCTACAAGGCATAAAATCAACATATGTCTCCAAGGTCAGCATTGGCCATAAGAATGAACACTGAACAATGATATTCAATCTAGTTCTAGTCCTATTTAAAGACCAAGGGGAAGAGAAGGCTCATTTTATCTGTTACTGCTGCATGTTTGTTTCTGATAGCACTTTTGCTACTGCTTTGTTTACTCTAGTTTTTAAATGTCTTAGGTAAATTTAAATGTCTCGGCTTCCCTTAAGGAACTCTCAGATAACCTAAGTCTAATCAATTTCACATTTAGGAAGTTTTTTCATGATATTCAGACTAATTTTTCCTTAATTCTATTCCATTATTTAATCTTTGCAAAGCACTTTAAAGATAGTGTTGTAAAAGAACAAAATATTATTACTCATATTTGCATACTTTTTAATTACCTGAATAACCATGTCCCACCTTTATCATTCATTAGATAAACTATAGGTGGCTAGGGCTAATCTTTTCTATGCCAGGTAAATAAGCTTGCGTTTGTGGACTGCAATGCAAAATTCGGCCCTATGTATAGATTAAAATCATTTAACTGCAAAATTCATGTTTTGCTTGGAGGACTATCGAAGGAAGACCATAACAAAAATACACAGACTAGTTATGCTGCATTAGACTAGAGGTGCTGTGCATTGTTTGCTTCACAGGAGTCCAAGGACTGATGTTGGACTGGAATTGCTGAATCCAGAAAAAGGCAAAGGAAGGCTTTAAAATATCAGAGTACTGTAAAAGGGAACTGGTTATATCTGTCCATTCATGGAATATGGGTATATAATATAATTAGAGCCAGAAGACAACTATTTCTCTTCTGAATATTCTATGGGGACAGGGGGCAAAAGGCACAATGAGTCTGTTCCCCCTCCTCCACTCATGTACCCTAGTATGTCACAATGGCAGTTCCTGTGATTGGAGGTGCACAGGAGCTGCTCTGCTCCTGCATCTGCTAGAACACACATCACTCCGTGTTGGAAATGAGGAGGATTGGCTATCCCTCCCTCCCACTCCTGCTTTGCACCAATGCATGGAGCATGTCAGCAGCCCTGAAAACACCAGTCTACACTATCCTAAAGACCCTAAAAAATGGTGAATCTACGCACACTCACACACAGGTCTTTAGGAAGGGTTATTGGTACAACATACTATGCATATTGCAGCTCAGAGCCCAGATGCTACATTTTGCCACAACTTAATAAGGGTGCCTTTGTCTCTTATGCCACTTTAGAATATCCACTAACACAAGCTTGTGTATGATATACATTTAATATATTTCACAAAATATATGCTTTGCAAGTCCCACTGATCTCATTAAGAGCAAACTGAGTTTTACTGCAGGTTCCTGCCATGTTGCCTAGGATTAGATACCTGGGAGTTAGCTATTAGCTTGCTTCTTGGTTTTTTATATATATATTTTATATAATTTATATTGTCAACCTGACTCAGAATGATTCCAACTAAACTTGCTCCCAACCAATTCTGCCTCACATCTATGACTGTAGTAGCATGATTTGGTCCTAAGATTTCAAGGCTGCTGTTCAGTACTCAGTATCTCAGAGCTTTGCGAACAGGGGCAGCTAACAGAGAGTTTCGAGAGGGAGTTCGGAAGAGGAGTAGGAAGGGGGTAAGGGACACTTGCCATTCTTTAAAACCTTTAAACTAAACTATAATAAAAACTCCTTGATTTAAACAAAACCCCTATCACAGTGCTCTACAGCCAAAATGCTTCTGAAATAAATGTAGTCAAACTTTACTAATTCTGGGACACTCAGAATGAAAATGATGCTTAAAATTGTTGATTGGCTCTAGTTTTCAAGATATGCTATTGGGTCAGTATATACAACCCTTGACTTGGGAATGGCAGAGGATAAGTGAGCTATAAAGGGAAGGGATCTCAATTTAAACCAGAAATGACTAAAATACATCTTTGTCTGGATCTAGGAATAAATCTATGACTGGGTTTGGACAGTACTTGCTTTTTAGGCAAAACAATGAATGATGCAATCTGAAGATGGTATTGCATCATACATGATATGAATTGCATCATGTTATTCCTAGAAGTCATGGATGATGCAATCATAACGAAGCTTACATCACTCTGTTGAACAAATTGCCATATATCAACTCTAGAAATCATACAGTGTTGTGCTCTCTTATTTGTCAGTGTTTGATTTTGCAAAGGAACACATTTCTGTTTAGCCAAAGTGAGCAGAGATGCCTCGTACTTGTGTGAACAGTGCAGATAACTTCTGCTATGTTTGTGGTGAAGTGACTTTTGCATCACAAAAGCGCAGTATAACCACTATGGTTAAGAAAGTCTATCACCTTTATTTTGGCTGCAAAATTGGAGATCAGGACAAGAGGTGAGCCCCACACGTATGCTGCAACACTTGTGCAACAAATCTTCGGCAGTGGTTGAACAGGAAAAGGAAATCTATGCCTTTTGCAGTTCCAATGATTTGGAGAGAGCCAACAGATCATACCAGCAATTGTTACTTCTGCATGGTGCCTCCAGTTGGGAAAGGTGTGTCAAAGAAGAAAAAGTGGACTGTGAATTATCCAAACATTCCATCAGCTATACGCCCAGTACCCCAGGGAGAAGGACTGCTGGTTCCTGATGCACCAGAATCATTCTCACTTGAGTCAGATGAGGAAGAGGAAGAGGATGAAACTTTTGGTCCTGAAGCATCAATGTCACAGGACCCACATTTTCTCCCATCCTCCTCCTCTGAACCACACCTCATAACACAAGGTGAACTGAATGACCTTGTCTGGGATTTGGAACTACCCAAGAGTAAGGCAGAGCTGTTGGGATCCAGACTACAGCAGTGGAATCTCCTGGCAGGTGATGTTAGGGTTTCCATGTTCCGTGACCATCAAAAGGATCTTGTCCCATTCTTCTGCATGGAAGGTGATCTTGTAGCCTGCAACAACATCGATGGTGTGATGGCAGCCCTCAACTTCGTTCACGATCCAGATGAGTGGAGACTGTTCATTGATTCATCGAAGACAAGTCTTAAAGCTGTTTTACTGCATAATGGCAATGTTTTGCCATCAATTCCAGTTGGTCATGCAGTCCATATGAAGGAAACCTATGACAACATGAAACAACTTTTGAGGTGCATAAACTATGGCCAACATCAGTGGCAGCTTTGTGGCGATTTGAAGGTTGTTGCACTCTTGCTTGGTCTGCAGACTGGATACACAAAGTACTGCTGCTTTCTCTGCGAATGGAATAGTCATGCAAGAGATTTCCACTACATCAAGAAAGATTGGCCACTCTGACAGTCATTGGAGCCTGGGAGGAAAAGTGTTCAGCATCCACCACTTGTTGAATCAAGGAAGATTTTGTTACCACCCTTACACATCAAGCTGGGTCTGATGAAGAACTTTGTCAAGGCCATTGACAAAACACAAACAGCTTTCAAGTACCTCCGTGGAAAATTTCCAAGGTTAAGTGAAGCTAAGATAAAGGAAGGTGTCTTTGTTGGTCCTCAGATTCGTGAACTTCTTCAAGATGATGCATTTGACCATGCCCTGCGTGGCAAGGAAAAGACGGCATGGAAAGCCTTCCAGTTAGTGTCAATACATTTTCTCGGAAACAACAAGGCAGACAACTACAGGTTGTTGGTGGAAAACCTCCTCAAGGCATACAAAAGCCTTGGTTGCAGCATGTCACTAAATATACATTTTTTGCACTCTCATCTAGATTTTTTTCCACCGAACTGCAGAGCAGTGAGCGACGAGCACGGCGAGTGATTTCACCAGGACATTGCAACAAGGGAGAAATGCTATCAGGGCAAATGGAGCCCATCAATGCTTGCAGACTATTGCTGGACAGTGACAAGAGATGCTTCATTTAATGAATACAAGAGACAAGCCAAGAAGCGCCGAGTAGACACTGAATAGGACTAAACTATGTACATAATAGTTTTTTGCCTTTTATTTCATAATACATTTTATTTATATAACCCTTTTGCTGATTTTTAAAGTGTTACATAAACAGGACAGGTGAAATATTATCATGTAAAGCAACCATAAACACATGAAAAGACCTAGGTTTACAATTTATGATTAAAACTCTACTATCTACACAATATACATAGACATAAAATGTAAAAACTTAAATATCTTAGAAATAGTAGCCAATCACTTGTTTTAATTGTCATATTTGAATTCAGCACATCAAAATACATAATTAATAGCACATTTTATCTCTGAAGCAGACGACTTCTCAAAAATTGTAGACCAGTGTCATTAACCTAGGTAGCTGTAGGAGAGAATGCAGACAGAAGCACAGCAGCAGAGTGGGGGCTGTCCTGTTTATTGCGCTCAGTGTAGCGTGTATGATTACCTGCCCTGTGGGTGGGTGGCCTATGTGTGGATTCGGTGCAAGGAGCTCCTGGCCCTCAGAGACTGCGTACGGGCTTTGGAGGCCAGGGTGGCGGAACTGGAGGAGCTAAGGGAGGCAGAGAGGTATGTTAATGAGGCTTTCTGGGACACTGTAGATTTGTCCTACCTCTGGTCAGACAGCCCCTGTGCTGTTAAGGAGGATGAAAGGTTCAGGGAAGAAGAGCTGTCAATGGGAGCAGAGGGAAACCTTCCCATAGAATCATAGACTATCAGGATTGGAAGGGATCTTAGGAGGTCAACTAGTCCAACCCCCTGCTTAAAGCAGGACCAATCCCCAACTAAATCATCCCAGCCAGGGCTTCATCAAGCCTCACCTTAAAAACCTCTAAGGAAGGAGATTCCACCATTTCCCTAGGTAACCCATTCCAGCGCTTCACCATCCTCCTAGTGAATTTTTTTTTCCCTAATATCCAACCTAAACTTCCCCCACTGCAACTTGAGACCATTACTCCTTGTTTTGTCATTTGGTACCACTGAGAACAGTCTAGATCCACCCTCTTTGGAACCCCCTTTCAGGTAGTTGAAAGCAGCTATGCAATCCCCCCTCATTCTTCTCTTCGGCAGACTAAACAATCCCAGTTCCCTCTCTTCATAAGTCAAGTCCAGCCCCCTAATCATTTTTGTTGTCCTCTGCTGGACTCTTTCCAATTTTTCCACATCCTTCTTGTAGTGTGGGGTCCAAAACTGGACACAATAGTCCAGATGAGGCCTCACCAATGTCGAATAGAGGGGAATGATCATGTCCCCTTGATCTGCTGGCAATGCTCCTTCTTATACAGCCTAAAATGTCGTTAGCCTTCTTGTCAGCAACAGCACACTATCGACTCATATCCCGATGCATAGTTGGGATCCTCCTTCCAGATCATGTTGGGGTATCCTCTCGCACTGAGGTTACCTCTCTGGAGGAGGGAACTCCAATCATTAGGAAAAGGCAGGTGTTAGTAATGGGAGATTCCATCATTAGAAACGTAGACAGCTGGGTTTCTGATGACCAGGAGAACCATATGGTGACTTGCCTGCCTGGTGCGAAGGTTGCAGATCCCTCAAGGCATCTAGATAGACGTATGTGTAGTGCTGGAGAGGAGCTGGTGGTTGTGGTACATGTAGGTACCAATGACATAGGGAAGGGTAGGAGAGATGTCCTGGAGGCCAAATTTAGACTGCTAGGAAAGACTGAAATCCAGGACCTCTATGGTGGCATTCTCAGAAATGCTTCCAGTTCCACAAGCAGGGCCAGGTAGACAGGCAATGCTTCAGAGTCTCAATGCATGGATGAGATGATGGTGTAGGAAGGAGGGGTTTAAATTCATTAGGAACTGGGGAGATTTTTTCGGATAGGGGGAGCCTATACAGGAAGGATGGGCTCCACCTAAACCAAAGGGGATCCAGACTGCTGTCACTTAACATTGAAAAGGTTGCAGAGCAGTTTTTAAACTAAGAGTTGGGGGAAAGCCGATTGCTGCAGAGGAGCACATGGATCAGACAGAGACTCCTCCTAGGGGAGAGTCTATTGATTGATATCCTCTTCCATCCTCTCCTCCTGACTAAAACCTAGGGAATCAAGTATGGGCAAGATCAGATGAGAAACATTCACATAAAAAAGAAACTGACATATCAGAAAAGGGCAGACAAATAAACAGTGACAAGTTTTTAAAGTGCTTGTACACAAATGCTAGAAGTCTAAATAATAAGATGAGTGAACTACAGTGTCTTGTGTTAAAGGAAGATATTAATATAATTGGCATCACAGAAACCTGGTGGAGTGAGGACAGGGCAATCAATGGGACACAATCGTTCCGGGGTACAAAATATATCAGAAGGACAGAACAGGTCATGCGGGGGGAGGAGGGGGAGAGTGGCACTCTATGTGAAAGAAAATGTAGAATCAAATGAAGTAAAAATCTTGAATGAATCCACATGTTCCATAGAATCGCTATGGATAGTAATTCCATGCTCTAATAAGAATATAACAGTAGGGATCTATTATCGACCACCTGACTAGGACAGTGATAGTGACTATGAAATGCTATGGGAGATTAGTGAGGCTATCAAAATAAAGAATTCAATAATAGTGGGGGATTTCAATTATCTCTATATTGACTGGTACATGTCACCTCAGGACAAAATTCAGAGACAAAAATTCTTGATACTTTAAATGACTGCTTCTTGGAGCAGCTGGTGCAGGAACTCACAAGGGGAGAGGCAATTCTCCATTTAGTCCTGAGTGGAGCGCAGGATCTGGTCCAAGAGGTAACTATAACAGGACTGCTTGGAAATAGTGACCATAATATAATAACATTTAACATTCCTGTGGTGGGAAGAACACCTCAACAGCCCAACATTGTGGCATTTAATTTCAGAAAGGGAAACTATGCAAAAATGAGGTTAGTTAAACAGAAATCAAAAGGTACAGTGAGGAGTGAAATCCCTGCAAGTTGCATGGACACTTTTCAAAGACACCATAATAGAGGCCCAACTTAAATGTATACCCCAAATTAAAAAAAAAAAAAAAACAAAACAGTAAAAGAACTAAAAAAGAGCCACTGTGTAAAAGAAGCAGTGAGAGATAAAAAGGCATCTTTTAAAAAGAGGAAATAAAATCCTAGTGAGGTAAATAGAAAGAAGCATAAACATTGCCAAATTAAGTGTAAAAATGTAATAAGAAAAGCCAAAAAGGAGTTTGAAGAACAGCTAGCCAAAAACTCAAAAGGAAATATCAAAATGTTTTTTAAGTACATCAGAAGCAGGAAGCCTGCTAACCAACCAGTGGGGTCCCTGGACGATCAAGATACAAAAGGAGCTCTTAAAGACAATAAAGTCATTGCGGAGAAACTAAATGAATTCTTTGCTTCAGTCTTCACAGCTGAGGATGTTAGGGAGATTCCCAAACCTGAGCCATCCTTTGTAGGTGACAAATCTAAGGAATTGTCACAGATTGAAGTGTCATTAGAGAGCTTTTGGAATTAATTGATAAATTTAACAGTAACAAGTCACTGGGACCAGATGGCATTCACCCAAGAGTTTTGAAAGAACTCAAATGTGAAATTGCGGATGTGATGGGTTGGATCACAGAAAGTCGCTTGGGAGCTGCCACCCGATGTACCAAGACTACCCCTGCTCCTGTTTTCCCTGCCAACTCAGGACTCCAGCACCCTGTCTTGCTGAGTCAGACACTCCCGTCTGCTCCAACAGACCCAGGGTCTGAATTACGTGCCCCAAAGCTGCAGGTTTACCTAAAAACAGCTCACAGGAGTGTGCTTGTCTATAGCACTCAGATGCCCAACTCCCAATGGGGTCTAAACCCAAATAAATCCGTTTTACCCTTATAAAGCTTATACAGGGTAAACTCATAAATTGTTTGCCCTCTATAACATTGATAGAGAGGTATGCACAGTTGTTTGCTCCCCCAGGTATTAATACATACTCTGAGTTAATTACTAAGTAGAAAGTGATTTTATTAAATATAGAAAGTAGGATTTAAGTGGTTCCAAGTAGTAACAGACTGAACAAAGTAAGTCACCAAGCAAAAAAAAATAAAATGTGCAAATCTATGTCTAATCAAACACTGAATACACATAAGATCCTCACCCGTTCCAGAATGCTCTCTTTTACTGGCTATTCTCCTTTTAGCCTGGGTCCAGCAATCACTCAGAGGAGACTAAGGGGTGGGGGGGAAGCTATGATAGAGGTATATAAAATCATGAGAGTCATGTGTGGAGAAAGTAAATAACTTTTCCTTATTCACTTGTTTCCATAATATAAGAACTAGGGGCCACCAAATGAAATTAATGGGCAGCAGGTTTAAAACAAATAAAAGGAAGTTCTTCACACAGCGCACAGTCAACCTGTGGAACTCCTTGCCTGAGGAGGTTGTGAAGGTTAGCACTATAACAGAGTTTAAAAGAAAACTAGATAAATTCATGGAGGTTAAGTCCATTAATGGCCATTAGCCAGAATGGGTAAGGAATGGTGTCCCTAGCCTTAGTCAAAATTTCCCCTTATGTCAAGGGGAAATTTTCCTGTGTAAGGAATTATGAACGAGACCATTTAATGTGTTCAGTTGGGGCCAGTATTTATCAGAAACACTGCTTCTCAAAATAAGGGTTAGTTGGATTAATCTCACTAACTAGTACTTCACTAGCAAATTTAAAGCTTGCACTAGTCAGTCTTTATGGCACCATTGGCCTAACACCACCCTGTTTAGTTATTTTCACAGTATTACCAAAGATTTTATTTCAGATTTTTCTTGGTCTTTTTGTTGTGTTTCTTTGTTTTATATGATATTCCTCAGATACAATCAGTGGTTCCTAACATAGTGTAAATGACTATTTATTCAAGGGGGAAAGAATAAAATGAAATTACAGTTCTGGATTTCCTAGATCCACAAATTTGATTTTTGTTTACAAATTATTAATAATAACTTAGGGGAATTAGAGTATGTATAAATAAAAATATGCAGAAACCAATAGATTTCCTACCTGCAGTGCATCCATGATTTATTCAGTGCAATTCTTCTTTGGGAAGGGGATAATATAAAGAAAACTAACTTCTGCAGGTTAGGTGGTTTGATTTTTTTTTTATATGAGGAAAATGAGATTCTTACCATTCCTAGCATATGAGATGAATTGAGAGTAATTTACAATACGCTTCTGTACAATGGTCAGAATACAGAGAAACAGTTGAATAGAAAATTGTGGCATGCACAACTATGGTGATTCCTAGAGTTAACTATTATCCCAACCATAGTCGTACTCATTGTCATATTGTTCACATTTTTTTAAAATGCATCTTGTGTCCCATGTTTGCCTGTGCCTTCATCCCACTGAGCTTCCAATCCTGACTGAAGCTTTTGGGGCACTATCACTATTTAATAATTTTGGTTGGTCCAGTAATACTCCTAAATTTACTTTGTACATGTTCTCTTCCATCTGGTTCTGTGAACAAACTCCCATTGGCTTCATTAGGAGTTCCCAAGGAGGGCAAGGCTAGGGCTCTAAATCACTAGTTACCAGAGCATTGTTGATAGCCTTTTATCTAACTGCTACCATACTTTATACACCAGTGGTGGGCAACCTGCACCCCGTGGGCCATACACGGCCCATCAGGGTAATCTGCTGGTGGGCTGCCAGATGGTTTGTTTACATTTGCACAGGCTCCCGCAGTTCCCAGAGGTCGTGGTTCACCGTTCCCAGCCAATGGGTCTGCGGGAAGCGGCAGCCAGCATATCCCTGCGGCCCGTGCTGCTTCCCGCCAGTGGACTATCCTGATGGGCCACAGGTTGCCCACCACTGTTATACACTATCTTCATTTCAAATCTGGAATGCTTCTGCAGCTATTGCTAATCATATATGATACAAATACAATGCAATGAAATGTCTGCAAAACTGGATTTTGTTTTATCAACTTGAAAGTGAAATCTCAAGATGTATGCATCAGAAACTCATCTGATTTTAAATGACCATAAAATGTGAAGTTCCCATGAGTACCTATAATCACTGAGATTCACAAGCTCCTTGCATTATTTATATTTGCTAGTTTATTCTATAGTTAACAATCAAATACAAAGTTGACTTTTTCAGTAACATTTGAAGATAAGTTGGAGATACTTTTGGAAACTTTTTAAACTAAAATGTTCACATTCAGTTAAAAGTCTGGTATTTTTGAAGATACCCGGAAAGTTTAGGTCTTGAGACAGCCTCCATCATAATCTTTGCAAGTTACAAATTATTCAGATAATAAAGAACAAGGTTAGTCTTTCCCCCCAAAAGACTCACTCCCATTGTGGGAAAAGGTACTTTTAAAAACTCTGGCTCAGTTCTACTCTCATGCTGGTATGTATCCAAAGGAACTCCATTGTTGTTAATGGAATTATTTCAGATTGACATTGATTTAACTCAGAACAGAAATTGGCCATTTGTGATTATGAATTTGTAGGTTTCCTACTACACTCTCCATATTAGGAGGTATTTATGGCCATGCAAAGGCAGTAAGGGGCTTAGTTTTGCAAGAATTCGGAGCTTCAGATAGACATCAGGTATCAACAGTCTGGATCTTAATTAATCTACACAGACAGCTTAGACCTCCATTCTGCTCCATCATCCTTTTCCCCTGACTGGCAGCACAGCTCTTGGATATTGTACTGCCATTAGTTCTAGCATCAAAATACACCTCTACCCCGATATAACGCTGTCCTCGGGAGCCAAAACATCTTACCGCGTTATAGGTGAAACCACGTTATATTGAACTTGCTTTGATCAACCGGAGTGCACAGCCCCGCCCCCCCCGGAGCACTGCTTTATCGTGAGTTATATCCGAATTCATGTTATATAGGGTCGCGTTATATCGAGGTAGAGGTGTATTCACTACTTTGCTCTCTCATAGTGAATCTGTGAAGCAAGAATATGTTGATGCTGCTTGGTGCAGCTTTAAATCTATGGATATTTTGACATGGAAATTTTGTGTGCCTCTGAAGGACTCGTGTAGTCTGCTCCTTATCTCCATCTCCTGGGTGAAACATTCCCCTTCCCAGAAAAATTAAAGCTGCAACCATAGGTATTACAATGTAGATGGGCTTTTATGGTCGGAGGGGAGGGACTAGCATTGGGTACAGCTCTGGTTCTCATCCACAGACACTATTTGCACCTTTTGGCAGCCAATTTCTTATTTCTCCTCTCTCCACCAAGCCCCACAGGATAAAATCCATCTTAGATAAAAGCTGTAATGTTTTGGACTAAATCAACCCATACTTAACAAATCTCATTCAGGGTGAGAGTCTCCCTTTCTTATTCATACTGAATAATACATTACTCCATGATTAAATGAAACTATTTTCAGAGTCAACTGCTACTTTGCATTAATAATGGCAGAATCTGGCACTTAGAGAACTTCAATTGAAGCTTTTTTCATCAATAAGGTTGAAATTTTCATTTTGCTTCCATGTAGATGCTAGGGGCACACCCTGTGTGAACAGTTAGGTCTTTTGTATCGCTCTATCAGATCACCCACTCTCCCTTTCTGCCACTGATCTGCTGTTTCCTATCATGCATAAGAATATCCTTCTAAGAGTTAAAATAAATTTGTTTGTATAACTTTACATTTCATTATGATTATCACAAGGAGTCCAAACCTAGACACCTAAAAATAGATTTGACATTCTTAAACAAAATCAAGATTTGCATCAATTAATAAAAAAACAACTAAATTTCCACGTGCAGCATCCCTTGGATTATACAAAGCAGAAATCCCATCTGTTACATTAGAGAATGTAAATTTGGAAGGGGAAAAGTCAGGATTTCTAGTTTTCAGCAACACGGTGTCAAAAGAATAATCATCTGTCCACTGAAAAAAAAAAAAGAATATACTCTGTTTTTACCACACTCCATAGACAAGTTTCAAATTTCCATAGCCTTTCTGAAAAGAATGTGATTGCCACTAGGATCCAAAAGATTTGATACTGCACATGCAATTTTGCTTCTGCAATCATATTACAGACTGGATTGTGTTACCTGTTTACATTTCAAATACAGTCTAAACTACACACTTAATATCCATTTAGTTACTCTGTTTTTAATGTATATTCCTATTTATAAAAATATATCAATGCCCTCCAGTCCACCAGAAAAGGATTCTAGAAAAGAGCATACTGAAACTGTTAATTCAACCCTCTCCTGTTGCTGATATTATTCTAACCTGGGAGAATATTAAATGTAGTCATGAAATAATGAAAAGGACGATTTTGTTAAAAGGGCTGAGACACAGAGCAACAGAGACTGATGATACAATTACCCTTCCTCTAGACTCTAGGCTGTGCAGTACTAATGTGATAAGGGTCTTCATAGTTCAACAGTAAGGATGAAGAAACTAACAATAATTCTCAGGTTAAAAGTAGATTTCCTTTATGCTAGTAAAATACTCTGCATCTCTTTGATTAGAATGCAAAGAAAGTTCCACATTGTGCCATGCTATTTGTAAAAGAAAATTCTAAAAGAGAGGTATTCAAATACTATTTAATGAGAAGTGGGGGAACTTAACACCATCAATGCATTACTAACAGCAAGGAGTTGAATATTTATAGAAGCAGTAGATTAGTAAAGCTTCCTGCAAATCCTTCTATTGTTCCTCAGACATAAAATCCACATTTAGAACCTGTCTCTCTAATATTTGACTTCCTGACTATATTTCTTCATATGAGGTAATGCTGCTGGATTGATAGTAAAATACAGAGAAGGTGACCTATCTGTTTTGATTTGCAAAACTGGAACATCACATTCAGCAGGTGCAAAATATACAGCACCTGATTCTATCAGTTACACTAACTTTCTGGGACTATGTCTATTTACGCCAATGAAATTACTCCTGATTTACACCAGTGTAGAATCAGGCCCACATTCCTTAATGAAAGGTAAGTCCAGGAATCTCAGCGAGGTCATACAGTAGGTATAAAACCATTAAAGTGTGACAGGGCCGCCCAGAGGATTCGGGGGCCTGGGGTCTTCGGCGGCAGGGGCCCCCGCCGCCAAATTGTCACCGAAGACCCGGAGTGGAAGAAGCTCTGGGGGCCTGGAGCAAGTGAAGGACCCAGCTCCAGGGGCCCTGAAAAAACTTTCATGGGTGCCCCTGTGGGGCCCGGGGCCTGGGGCAAATTGCCCCACTTGCCCCCCACTCTGGGCGCCCTGAAGTGTGATCAAAATTAGATCCTTAGAATCTGTAGTTCTGTTTAGCAGGGCTAAATTCTGCTGTGTTGCCCTCGTCTACATCTCAGATAATTTCACTGAATTCACTGGCGTTCCTAAGGATAGAATTTGGCAGTTATTCATTTTTATTATACTTTTTCTTGTTGTTGTTGTTGTTGTTTTCTCTAAGGCAGAAGTTAACATAGTTTGGTTTATTGATGCAGCACTAGCCAAATTCATTGGCTCAATTTATGTATACTTTATACTCCCATAACAATCTTAAATATGTTGGTGTCACTAGTCATTTATTCAAAACTACTTTAACATGTTTTAATATGGATCATCTGCCAGTCGTAGTGGGGCCTGATCACTAACCACTGAAGTCATTAGGAGGTTTGCTATTGATTTATAATGGTCATAGGATCAGGCATTTGGAGACCATGGTGCCTACATAGTAACTTCAAGTAGAGCTCCCCTAAAATGAATGTTAAATACAGTAGCTTTACTAACTGAAAGAACATTTAGGATTTTGTATGGTGGGGAGGAATAGGGCACTTCTAAAGGCTTAGAAGATTCTCTGCCTTTCATATCTAAATAACTTATTAAATAGTAGCTCCTTTGATGGACTGGAAGTTACCTTGTGACACCTCTTTGGTCTGAAAAAGCAGCAAAGCGTCCTGTGGCACCTTATAGACTAACAGACGTCTGTTAGTCTATAAGGTGCCACAGGACGCTTTGCTGCTTTTACAGATCCAGACTAACACGGCTACCCCTTTGATCTTTTGGTCGAGTCCAACTTCAATATAGACTAACTTTTATTTAAAAAAAAACCTGAACTACAACTGTAGTGACATCCAGAGCTTAAATCCATCCATAAATTAAAAATTACAATGTAAACAAGTATAAAACTGTCCTTAAATGAACCAACCAACCTCAGCCCACACCCTCCTTAAAGAGAGGGAAAAGATGGGTTTTGCAGATATCCAGAAAGTTACCCTTAGTCTGCCTTAGAATGCAGATTTGTTATCTGGTGAAATATTTTGCTCGAACTATGTGAAATGAGTTTGGCCTTAGTCTAGTTTCAGTAACAAACAAGTGGCCACATACAAACTGTTACAAGTGGCACAAACTGACATCCTTACTGACAGTCTCACAGAGTACAGAGTGGGCTACGAAGACTGGGCTGTGAAGTCCTTTTCATTGCTAGACATGGTCCCGCTAGGTCCAGATTGAGGCACATTAGTCAGGGAGTGTGGGGATACTTATACTGATTCCTGTGTGATGCATATGTACATGATCATGTGGAGAAATTCATCTTCCAGTGCTGTCAATCAGAAATGTATGGCTCACTAGAATGATTCAGCTCTGCTGCTCCCTCTGCCCTCCACAGAAGGACAGGCTGGTGGGGTGGTAGCCAGCTGCATTTCTGGGGGATTTCCTGGAAAGATGACAAAAGTTCCAGACCAACTGTGTCTCAGCTTCATTTGTCATGCCTCTGGATGTAAGAAGCCCTTTGTCTGGCTTGGAGGAAAGGAGTTGCTCCTTCCCCCTTTAGGCTAAGCTGGAGAGGAGCAACGTTACATTCATGCTCTCTCATTCTGCAAGGTTTTGCCTTTCACCTGATCTTCTAGGGGACAGGGCTTAGGACAATTGGTTAGTCCTTTTTCCTGGGATGATGATATCCTTTATACTTGACTAACCATTGACTTTTTACTTTAGGTCAAGTGAAAATTGTGTTCAGGTTTTCATGTGTTCTAGCATATGAATGCCAGTCCTCCCACCCCCCAAGGGGCAGGCATGATTCTTTGCTGGGGTGTAAATGTGTTCATCTGTTTGGGACAAGACAATAAGAAAAGCTATTCACCTTCCAGAATTGTGGTATTCAGCATGTCACTGGGACTAAAAGCCCCACTGACAGAGTCCATCTGAGGTCTGACTCAGTGGTGGCTCTACCTTCTTTATAGGGGTAAAGAATGGCCTGTGGTACAAGTCTCACATCCAAAGCTACATAGGTAAGATGGTTTATTTGGGTAGGTAGCCATTTTGACCTTGGAATCTGGCAGTCAGGAAAAAGGGTGGCTCATGTTTGGACTGGGTGGCTACAGCCACTATTAGCTGCAGAGACTACTTTAATCCTTCTCTTCAGTTTGTTTACATTCCTGGTATATATTTCACTATCAAGGCTGTACCCTTTGGGTCATAAATTGTCCCTGGCTTGTGAGCAGCCTTTGGGTGATCCCTAGTGCAAGATAACGAAAATCAGAAACAACATTGTTGCACTAATTGCTCTTTTACTATGAATGCCCAATAAAGATACTTAAATAAAATAATAAAGAAAATGTATAGACCTAAATTCACACTGGTGTAACACTGCAGATGTCACAAGGAGTCTAAATCAGTAACACTATTTCATTTCTAGTTTACTACTGTCTTATCATATTATTCTACAAGAGTGAGGCTTCCTTGACACAGATCTTGTCAAGCATCTCACAAAGTCCTCCTTATTATAGTGATTTATTTTGTCAGGTTAGTTTCAAAACTAGATAGAAACAATAGAGCTAAAACAGATGTTTGATGGCTATTCAATTATTTCCAGAGTTTAGCACATCTTGTAAGCTGCTTTTTCTGATAGTCTCTTAACTTCTTTGTGACTCATCTCCATAATATTTGCTTGTTTACATGAACCAGGAATCTCTCACAGAATCAAGGATATTTTCACCTGAGACTAACTAGTTGTTACTAGTAGCTAAAGAATCCAAAGGTTGGTCATTGTGGTAAACCTGTCTCAGTGTAGTTCAATGCATTATAGCTGAAGTGATTGTAACTCAAGGACAGTATCCAATTACATTTCAAACTAAGCTGCAATACGTTTTTTCCTTAGAAAAGACTAATTGCATTTGCAACCTAAAAGTTAGCAGAGATGCTCACTTAAGACAGTGTTTCTTTAAGCATGAGGCTCACCTTCTAGGAGGAGACGGGGGTGCACACAGGTCTCTCAATTGTTCCTCACAGTCTCATGTTTTAAGAAATGTATGTTTCTAGCTGCAATGGTTGCAAAGGAAACCTTGAAAACCATGACCTGAGTGTATCCAGTATATAAGAAAGGAGATGAAATTACATATGAAGACTGTTTGAAGTGACCATTTATTTTGGAAAGTTCTTTAATACTATATGGTGGCGGGGGAGTTGCTGATTATTTGAAGCTGGTTGAAAAACATAATTTTGTTCCATGGGAAATTCTGACATTTACAGGGTGACAAATTGAAACAAAAGTCAAAATTTACTTCAGAGCAGAAAAAATAATAAAGGCGTCAAACATTGAAATGTATCATTTTGAGAATATCAACTCATTTTGTTTAATATTGAACAATTATAATAATCTAAACAAAATATTTTTACCTTATCAAAATGAAATGTCTTGACATTATTGAAAACAAACAAGCAAAATGAATCATTTTGATGTTTTCCTGTTGAAAATGTCATTGAAATTGACTCATTCCCATGAAGTGTTTTGATTTTGACGAAACCGCATTTTCCGGCGGAAAACTGTTCAGTCAAAAGCTTTTCAACCAGCATTAGTTTTATTTAGCTGAAGGGGACACAGCGTTCAAAAGTTTGGGAAATGGCGTAGAGGAAACCTAGAACTGTAGATCTTCTTAATATCAAATTTCAGATCAATGAGGAAGCAGAATGACCAGTTGGTGGTGGATGAGCAGCTTGTTTTCTGGGCATGTTTAGGCTTATATTTCATATGGGGGTTTTTTTTAAGTTTTTTTTTTTTAATTTGTAACAAAATCTAAATCTACTCAAAATACAAGGGATTTTAATTGTAATGTCTAGTAGCATAGGAAACACTACAATGCAATATCGTGGGGGAAAAACTGATGATTCAATTTTCAAGTGTAAATGAGCCCATTTTTTCCAGCAAAACTAGTCATGTTATTAAAATTGCACCTAGAGGCCATATTTAAGGTGGTGGACAATTGCATGAAATGAAACAACAAACAGATTTGTGTGAAATTTCATGTTTAAAAAAACAGCCTTGACAGTTCTAGAAGCAATTCTCCAGTGTGTCTCTGGCACTGCCCCCCTCTCTCCCCCATTTTCCCCTTGCTTTTTTCAATTGGATTTTCTTTCTTTTTCTTCTGGAGCTACTTTGGGATGCTGCCTGTCTCAATATCCAATTAAAAGGAAATTATGGCAACATGTATCCAAAGGGTATGTCTACACTTGGAACTGGGTGTGTGTTTCCCAGCTATCAGAGGTGTAGCCGTGTTAGTCTGGATCTGTAAAAAGCAACAAAGAGTCCCGTGGCACCTTATAGACTAACAGATGTATTGGACACATGTGTCTGACGAAGTGGGTATTCAACCATGAAAGCTTATGCTCCAATACATCTGTTAGTCTATAAGGTGCCACAGGACTCTCTGTTGCTTTCCCAGCTAGTGCACTAAATATAGTGTAACTGCAGTAGCATGGGCAGCAGCTTAGCTCTAGCCACCTGAGTACATACCAAGGGGGTCTGGTTGGGTTTGTATTTGGGGTGGCTAGTTCATCTCACCACTCATCACTGTCCATGCTAACATGGCTACACTATTTCTTAGCACACTAGCTCAATGAGGTCTAGTGCAAGTATGTCTGCCTGAGCTCAATTCGCACCCCCAGCTTCAAGTGTAGACAGACCCAAAGGGTTTCTCAAATAATCACTTGGAGCTTATTGAAAACCTCTGCAGGTATAAATTATATATGTTTAACCTTCCCTGCTCCCTTATCCACATGCTACAATGATGGAGTAAATACATTAGCAGATGGATTTTTATTCTTTGCAGCTTTAGATAAGCAGAAAATAGATATAGGTAGCAGAATTCTGCTCCAACAGGATTGGAGATAGTTATCCTATAATAGGGCACTGATGCTAGAGTGCATATACCCTGTTTCAAGACACTGGCTAATGGGTTGAGTTAGGTGACTGGGAATCATGTGACAGCTCAGAGGCAGAGTTTCTTAGAAGATGGGAACTGTGTGGTCAGAAAGAGATATAAGTTCAGGGGAAGAATCAGCAAGGAGTCTGCTGAACATCCTGGTGGGAAATATGTGCAGGAAGCAGAAGTTTTAATAGAAAGAGGCTTTAGGAAGGGCCAGGAAGCAGGTTCTGGGTTTCAGGGAGGAACTGTAAAATCTGGGAAAAATCTGTACTGTGCTGAGTTAACACTGAACTGTTACATTAAATTATCCAGCATAGGAGGTAGTGAGTTAGTCCACCAGCTTTTACACATCCTTCTTACCTATGTAGGCATAAGCAGCCTACTCTCTGCTGAATGATAAAGGTCACCAAATTAAAAATGTCATGTTGCAGAAACCACCACACTGCCAGGTCCTGTGGAACAAGAAACAAACTGTAATAAATCTAGATTTTAGACCACCACACATGGGACTAACCAAATGTTATAAATGCAGTAAATAACTCCTGTCTGAGGAACAGCCCCTACTGATCTCGGTTCACAACAGGAACTGCACCTAGCACAGATAGCCAAGAGACTAAACCTATCCCAATCAATCACTTTCAATACAGAGAGTGATTATGCGCACACACACACACACATACATACACACACACACACACACACACACACACACACACAGATAGTTGTTTGTATATCTATCTATCTATAATTTGTTTGCTTACTGAAAGGGATACTATGATTTATTGGACACAGTACAATTTGCCCTTTCCCTGACTATGAGAGTCAGAAAGAGAAATGCTAAGCAACATGGCCATGCTTTTTTTTTTTCCCAAGGCACCAAAAGGTAGCTGTTACTAGCAACAAAAATAGCTATTACAATCTTTAAAAGTTGCAGTACTTGCTCACTTATCCCCTTACCAACTCAGCAATACATTATTTATTTGTTGTTGTTGCTTGATGCTGGCTGCCGGTCCATAGGCACTACACAGCTCACATCTTCCCCAACACAAAGGCACATGCTGTTTGTTTGATATACAATTTTCTCAAAATGAAATTAATAGCACTGGAAGAAGAATGAAAACAAAGCAAAAAACTGTGAGAGATAAAATTAAACCAACCTGCAAAGCCAGTTTGACAATAAAAAGTTGAATTAAAAATTGAAAAAATAGTTAGCAAATACAGTATTGGAAGGGATTCAACAAGAAGTGATAGACAGTATTATCATTGTCCTCCTCCCCGTGGCAAACTCTAGTGCTAGTGCTCTAAAAATAGTTGTGGAAGCCCACACTCTCCTCCCCAGTAGCAAGGCTTCACAGCCTGAGCCCACTAGCACAAGTCTGTGGACCCAGCCTGGGATAGTCACTCCCACATGCAATGTAGATATACCCATTGTAGACCTGACTCAGCCAGCCTTACTCATATAGAATGGTACATGAGGAGCCAGCAGGACACCTTGTGCTGTAAGACACTATCTATTCAATATGAGTGAAGGTGGCAGAATCAAGCCTTGTGTGACCTGAAATAAATTATTTGTCCCATACTTCAGAGAACCAATCTCTCAAAAAGGGAATAGTATAAAATGGTATTGTAGGCAGCACAGGTAATGACACCAATACTGCCACCTATAATTTTTGTAGCTATACTATAGTTAAGATTGTTTAATACCTCCCATTATAAGGCCCCATTTTCAGTTGCTTATAACTTGCCAAGCTTTAAATGTTTAGGCTAAAATTTCTCATTCCTGATGTCTGCCTCAGGCTGAATATTTTTGGAAACTTTAGGCCAAAATGGTTCAACCATTTCAGAAAATGAAATAACAGAAACATTTTTGCCCATGTTAAAAAAAAAAAAAATAGAACCATTGTGTTGACAAACTTTAGCACCTCCATGCTTTTGTGTATGGACATAAACTTTGTCAGGAATGTCACCAGAGGGTAAGGGATGTGCTTTTTGTAATCATTAGATAGGAATACTATGGAAAAGAGACTAGGTGATCCTGTAATTAAAGACTGCATCATAATGCATATGACCAAAGGAGGCAAATTAAGTTGCCTGTACAATCTTAATTCTGGCACTTCTTTGAGTGCTTGACTTTCATGGACTCATAGGATTGCAAGGGACCACAAGGGATCATCTAGGCCAGTCCCCTGCACTCATAGCATATTAAGCATTATCTAGACCATGCCCGTGTTTATCTAACCTGCTCTTAAAAAATTTCAATGATGGAGATTCCACAACCTTCCTAGGCAACTTATTCTGGTGCTTAACATCCCTGACAGGAAGTATTTTCATAATGTCCAACCTAAACCACCTTTGCTGCAATTTAAGTCCATTGCTTTTTGTCCTATCTCCATAGGATAATGAGAACAATTTTTCTGCCTCCTCCTTGTAACCATGTTTTATGTAGCTGAAAACTGTTATGTTCCCTCTAAACAAACCCAATTTTTTCAATCTTCCTTTATAAGTCATGTTTTCTAGGCCTTTAATCATTTTTGTTGTCCTTCTCTGGAGTTTCTCCAATTCATCCACATCTTTCCTGAAATGTAGTGCCCAGAACTGGACACAATACTCCAGTTGAGGTCTAATCACCACAGAGTAGAGCAGAAGAATTACTTCTTGTGTCTTGCTTACAACACTCCTGCTAGTTCATCCCAGCATGATGTTTGCTGCTTTTTCCCCCAACAGTGTTACACTGACTTATGTTTAGCTGTGATCCACTATCACCCCCCAGATCCCTTTCTGCAGTAGTCATTCCTAGGCAGTCATTTCCCATTTTGTATACGTGCAACTGATTGTTCTTTCCCAAGTGAAGTACTTTGCATTTGTCCTTATTGAATTTCATCCTGTTTGCTTCAGACCATTTCTCCAGTTTGTCCAGATCATTTTGAATTTTCATCCTATCCTCCAAAAGCACTTGCAACCCCTCCCAGCTTGGTATCATCTGCAAACCTTGAGTGTACTCTCTATGCCATTATCTAAATCAGGGATCGGCAACCTTTGGCACGTGGCCCATCAGGGAAATCCGCTTGTGGGCCAGGACAGTTTGTTTTCCTGCAGCGTCCACAGATTCAGCCGATCGCAGCTCCCACTGGCCGCAGTTTGCTGTTCCAGGCCAATGGGGGTTGCGGGAAGTGGTGGCCAGCACATCCCTCAGCCCATGCCGCTTCCCGCAGCCCCCATCGGCCTGGAAAGGCGAACCGCGGCCACTGGGAATTGTGATCAGCCAAACCTGCGGATGCTGTAGGTAAAAAAAAAATGTCCCGGCCCGCCTGAGGCTTTCCCTGATGGGCTGTGTGCCAAAGGTTGCCAATCCCTGATCTAAATCATCGATGAAGATATTGAATAAAACAGGACCCAGAACCAATCCCTGTGAAACCCTGCTCTATATGCCCTTCCAGCTTGACTGTGAACCACTGATAACTACTCTCTAGGAAAGGTTTTCCAACCACTTATGCACCCACTTTATAGCAGCTCCATCTAGGTTGTATTTCCCTAGTTTGTTTATGCAACATTCTTTTAAAGTAGGGGTTTTGCTTTGTTTTGGTGGTGGTGGTTGGTTTTTTAATACATATTTTTCAGAGGAGTTCTGAGAGGCTTATAGTCAAATTCTGCCCTCTGTTCTATTCCGTTGAACCCCACAGGTTAATTAGTGCAAGCCTTCATGCAAATAATCTTCATACAAGCAGGTCGGTAGGATCATTTGTGAGGGTTTGCAAGACTAAGTTACCAATATGACAATGAGAATCCAGTGGAGTATAGCAGAAAATGTATGAGTAATGTTTTTGTTTTAAGAAGAAACCACATTTCCTTCATATAGGTTTTTTTTAATTTTCAGTAGGACAATATTTTCTAAATTCAAAAGTCCTCACAATTACACAATTTATTTAATTTCTCCTTTCTAGAATGGATTTTATATGTCCGAATAAGAAGTTTCAAATTTCTCAGCTAGAAATGAAAGTGTGCTAAAGATTGTGAAAGCCTGACAGAAGGGGGGGAAAAAAACAACTGAGGATAGACTATAGGAGTCTGTTTTTTTTTTTTTTTTTAAATGAACAGAAGTGTATCATTGAATTAGAACTGTCTGGTTGTCTTCGTAGATACACATCCTACACTGTCTGCAGAAGCACTTTCATCACAATGTGAAGAACATTTACAAACTCAATATCTTTCATGAAAATAACTCCACAGCCTGTATCCTGTCAAGCATTTTTAGCACACAGCACTATATTAATTCTTTCAGATCCTAACCTGTAAATAATAATCTGTTGTTTCTCTCTTTTGGGGGGTTCTCTGTATTTGAAAAATGCATGATTACTTGGGATTTGACTTAAATGTTGATCCTCGTGTATAATATGGAAACATGAGCAGATTTGTGCCAGCTTGATACCACTTGCATGTTCAAATGCTTGTCCAAGTGAAGACCTGGTCTGGCAACCAACAAAAGTGGTTTTTGT
Source organism: Malaclemys terrapin pileata (assembly GCF_027887155.1). NCBI lineage: Eukaryota > Metazoa > Chordata > Testudines > Emydidae > Malaclemys > Malaclemys terrapin. The sequence goes on along the minus strand of NC_071509.1, from coordinate 37,867,078 downwards.
TTTGTTTTGTTTTTGCTTTTTACACAATAAGCACAATAACTGAAACAGAATTTAGGAAGCACTGCAAAAACCTTCCTTTTTAATAATCTTTCCACATTAAGAATGGCACCCAAAGCACTGACACCCCCTTGTATCCCTAAACTGCCATCAATCAAGAAACAAAAACTTTTAACCCTAAAAAGGGAGACACGCCAGTCTCCATTAAATCCATGAGAGACATGGCAATTGTTATGAATTTCAAGTGGAAGGTGGTTCAAATATTCAGTGATGGGCAACAGTGTAAAACACTTAGATAGTTGGATTTATCTTGGTTTCTAACAGACTATTCTAAATTAAAAGTTATTAAAAGTGCTAAGTGATTACTCTGAAGCGAAGAGGCAACACTTCAATCAATCAATAAAAATAAAAAAGTGACTAAATACATGTCCCAAGGGATAAAATAAACCACAGTTTAAAGAAATAAAAACCAAACTAACAAAATTCTAATAGAAGAACTCAAGTTTTAATTAACCAGCTCTCAATACAGACAAGAGCCAGACATCCAGCAGCATTTTGGCTCCAAGCCTCTTTCGCTGTATGTATTCAATTCCCTTTTTGTTTCAGTTAAATGAGTTTTGAACTCTATTGTCTATTGTTGATAATTAAATAATGCTAGGCTATTTTCTTCCCATGTGTGATATTCCAGATGACAAGCCAGTTGACAATTATGTTGACATATATGAAGATTTACACACACATTTGAACTTAATTTCCAGTAAAAAAAATAAAATAAAATCAATGTATTCACTAATTTCTTACATCAGTTTACTGATTTACATGAATTACTGGAATCTTAATAGTATACCTTAGACATCTATAGAAGCATCAAAGTTCAAAAGTAACTATTTCTCATTAAGTACCAGGAAGATGTGATAAATACAATATGTGGTATCACAGTTAAAAAATAGGGCAGAATTTGAAACAGAGAAACTTTATTACTGGTAACTATGCACACAAAGGAAAACACAAATTCATGTTAGATCCTAGGTTGAGTTGACTGGGCTAGCAAAACAAATACAATGCATTTAATGAAACTAATAGGGGAAAATCTGATTCATGACAATGAATGTGCTACCGGGGGACTTGCATACCTATTCCAAATTATCTGTCTAATGCTTGCCCCTAAACTTGTATATGGTGATTTCTAATAGTGGTTTAAAGATCTATAAACAAAATAAATCAATCTAAAATGATTGGGAGAGAACTTTTGAAAACTTCTCAATAGTAAATGTTACTCCCTATCTCACTAGAAATGCAGTTCATTATCATTAATAATAGTTAAAACTAAATTCTTTATACTAGGGTTGTCAATTAATCGCAGTTAACTCATGCAATTAACTCAAATTAACCAATTAAAAACATTAATCGCGATTAATCACACTGTTAAATATTAGAACACCAATTGAAATTTATTACATATTTTTCGATGTTTTCCCACATTTTCAAATATCGATTTCTATTTCAACACAGAAATAACAAGGTAAATCACTTTTGATTATAAATATTTACACTGTAAAAATGATAGAAAAAGAAATAGTATTTTTCAGTTCGCATCATACAATTACGGTAGTGGAATCTCTTTATTGTGAAAGTGTAACTTACAAATATAGATTTTTCTTTTTACATAACCGCACTCAAAAATGTAACAATGTAAAACTTTATGTCCTACAAGTCCACTCAGTCCTATTTCTTGTTCAGCTAATCACTAAGACAAACAAGTTTACATTTACAGGAGATACTGCTGCCTGCTTCTTATTTACAATCACCTGAAAGTGAGAACAAGCGTTTGCCTGGCACTTTTGTAGCCAGCGTTGCAAGGTATTTGTGTGCCAGATATGCTAAACATTTGTATGCCCCTTCATGCTTTAGCCACCATTCCAGAGGACATGCGTCCATGCTGATGATGCTCTTTAAAAAAATAATGTGTTAATTAAATTTGTGACTGAACTCTTTTGGGGGAAGAATGGTACGTCTGTTCTGTTTTACCGACATTCTACCATATATTTCATGGTATAGCTGTCTCGGATGATGACCCAGCACATGTTAATGTTAAGAACACTTCCACAGCAGATTTGACAAAATGCAAAGAAGGTACCAATGTGAGATTTCTAAAGATAGCTACAGCACTCGACCCTAGGTTTAAGAATCTGAAGTGTCATCCAAAATCTGAGAGGGACGAGGTGTGGAGCATGCTTTCAGAAGTCCTAAAAGAGCAACACTCAGATGTGGAAAATATAGAACCCAAACCATCAAAACAGAAAATCAACTTTCTGCTGCTGGCATATGACTCAGATGATGAAAATGAACATGTGTCAGTCTGCTCGACTTTGGATCGTTATCTAGCAGAACCCATAAACAGCATGGACACATGTTCTTTGGAATGGTGGTTAAAGCATGAAGAGACATATGCAAAGTATGCAAAATAATGCACATTGGAAAATATAATCCCAACTAAATGTACAAAATGATGGGGTCTAAATTGGCTTTTACCACTCAAGAAAGAGATCTCGGAGTCATTATGGATAGTTCTCTGAAAACATCCACTCAATGTGCAGAGGAAGTCACAAAAAGCAAACAATGTTGGGAATCATTAAGAAAGGGATAGATAATAAGACAGAAAATATCATATTTCCTCTATGTAAATCCATGGTATGCCCACATCTCAAATACTGTGTGTGGATGTGGTTGCTCCATCTCAGAAAAAGATATATTGGAATTGGAAAAGGTTCAGAAAAGGGAACAAAAATGATTAGGGGTAGGAACAGCTGCCATATGAGGAGAGATTAATAAGACTGGGACTTTTCAGCTTGGAAAAGAGACTACTAAGGGGAGATATCATAGAGGTCTATAAAATCATGACTAGCGTCAAGAAAGTAAATAAGGAAGTGTTATTTACTCGTTGTCATAACACAAGAATTAGGGGTCACCAAATAAAATTAAGAGGCAGCAGGTTTAAAACAAACAAAAGGAAGTATTTTTTCACACAACTCACAGTCAACTTTTGGAACTCCTTGCCAGAGGATGTTGTGAAGGCCAAGTCTATAACAGGGTTTAAAAAATAACTATATAAGTTCATGGAGGATAGGTCCATCAATGGCTATTAGCAAGGATAGACATGGTTGGTGTCACTAGCCTCTGTTTGGGAATGAGCAACAGAGGATGGATCACTTGGTGATTACCTGTTCTGTTCATTCCCTCTGGGGCACTTGACATTGGCTACTGCAGGAAGACAGGATACTGGGCTAGATGGACCTTTGGTCTGACCCAGTATGGCCATTCTTATATGACTCTTTAGCGCATCTGGCACATAAATATCTTGTGATGCCAGCTACAACAGTGCCATGCGAATGCCTGTTCTCACTTTTAGGTTACATTTTAAACAAGAAGCAAGCAGCATTATCTCCTGTAAATTGTAACCAAACTTGTTTGTCTGAGCGATTGGCTGAAGTAGGACTGAGTGGAGTTGTAGGCTCTCAACTTTTACATTGTTTTATTTTTAATGCAGTTTTTTTATATAAGTCTACATTTGTAAGTTAAACTTTCACAATAAAGAGATTGCACTACAGTAATTGTATTAGGTGAATTGAAAAATACAATTTCTTTTGTTTTTTTACAGTGCAAATATTTGTAATAAAAAATAAACAAAGTGAGCACTGTACACTATGTATTCTGTTTTGTAATAGAAATCAATATATTTGAAATTGTAGAAAACATTGAAACTTATTTAAATAAATGAGATTCTATTATTAACAGCACAATTAATAGCGATTAATTTTAATTGCATGATTAATTGTGATACTTTTTTTAATTGTCTGACAACCCTACCTTTCTGCCTTATTGTATTGTCGGCAAAGGGAGCCCTTGCACAAATATAGTCCATGAAGTATATGTACAAAATGTGCCTATTCAGTTTTGCACCAGTTCATGCACACAATTAAAATATTTTCATATCATTGAGGAGATGTGTGTTCAAGTTGGGTTTGCTGAAACTATATTTGCACAAGCCAGTTTGGCAATTTTGCCCCAAAATTGGTGCAAATACACATTTTGAAATGGAGCACAAATTTTGTGTGAGCACAAAAGAGTACATTCAACAATTTCCTTCTCTGTAACAAGGCTGTTGTGCAATTTGTTTTTATAGGATGGATCTGTATGTTTGGTACAAAGCAATAATATATATGAAGCCATCCATAGGACAAAGATTCTCTTCCCTCGAAAACACTGTGGGGAGGTGATTATATTTTATTTATCATTTTTGTTTTATTTGATTTAGTGTGATTAGGAACCAGCTCTGAATATAATGCCATGCATACCATCGAAGCACTTTAAGATGTCCACCTGTCCTGCAGAAGATTTTCTGCCTGAAGAATGGATTCTACTGACTAACACTAAATTCCAGTAACCAAAAAAAAAAAAAAAAAAAAAAAAGACACTTCCTGCCTGCAGGACAGGTTGATTTATATTGCACAAGGACTGAAAGAGAGACTGCTATGCCTGAACAGCAGTATATTGTTTTGTTGAATTTTAAAATAAAGTACCATAGTTGATTCAAGACAGCATGAAGTACAATAAACGTGCTATTTCCAGATGGGAAGATAGTAAAAACCTGTGTCAAATTTCAACAGGCAATCATACACTAGTAGAGTTGAAAGATCAATTATTGGCAGTGATTATTTATCAGGTAAACCTGATAATCAATGTTTATCTTATAGATATGCATGCTTCCTGGTAAAGTGAAAGATCAGGAATTTAGTGACAACTGTGTGTGGACACAGTGATGAGTTTTACTTTGATTTTTTTTTTAAATGTGTATATACTAATCTTCCACAGACTTGTCTAGAATAGAGCCAAAATGCAAATAGTCAGTAGTATCACATATACTTTTAATGACTGCTTCATCATAAAATTAATGAAAATCATGAAGCATTACTGTTAATCAACTGTTTATACAGTCATATCTTTGTGCTTGTGTGACAGCTTCATGGTTGATTTATGTTGGCACACTTTATAAAAGTGTTGTGAAACTAAGCAGTGAACCCTAATGGCGAAAGTCTACTAGTGAGGAGAGAGAAAAAAAATCATTGCTTTCTTATTACCCATAAGCCAGCAACATTTTTCTTTTTAAAGGTCAATCAATGACCGCATGAACTTTTTCTTTTCCAATACTGGAAAGCAGCAGTAAATTGCTTTCACCATACATGGTGGAATGGGTACACTGTTGGATAAGTTTTAATTCCAAAAATCACAGTAAGTGACCTTCTTTATAATATCACTATTGTTTGTCTAGGCTCGGATAGCCTATCTGACAGTTTTCTGAAATTTTCAAAATACTGATATTCCTTGTCAAGTTGTCAATCAAGAAGTGAATATATATTAAAATGCTACCTTCTTCAAAAGTCTTTTGATAGAGAAGTTCAAATATTGTCTATGGTGAGAGAGAACCATAAAGTCCAAGCCATACCATATACTGTAGGATCAATTTTTAATGAGGATAGGTAAACATTTGAAGAAATGAACCAAACAAATTTAATTTGTTTTGCATACTTGATCAAATCTTGAGGTCCTTACAAGACACTAGGGGTTTGCCTGAGTAAGGACTCCAGGATCTGGCCCATAGGGACAAATTATACCCTGTCCTTTGGGGAAGTGGAGGGTCCTCTTGTTGTTGTTTTGGAGTCATTCTTGTGCACAAAGAAGATTTGGGAAGAATATGAAGGAGATTTTATTTGCTAGTGCAGAGGATAGTGAAGCTCCAGGATAGGAAGCAGGCAGGGAGAATGCCATAGGTTGTATGGACATATCAAAACACTGGGGACTACTGCAGCCCTAGGATTACTGTAACACTTTAGGAGACACTCTGCAGCAGCTTGTTCTGCTGTGGGGCAGATTTTCTATGCTTCTTCCAGTACCCAACCTAGTTACTCAGGCTGAGCACCAGGGGATGTAATTAGGTTCTTAATTTATTTACTGGATCTGAACTTAAATGAAGTTTAAAATATTCTAGCTCTTCCCTAGAAATATCTACTTTTTCTAGCTTCATTATTTAGTTCTGATTAATGGATGCTCTGGTACCATGTAATTAGCATACATGCTGATGGCAATTCAGCTTTGTTAACCTTAGATGGCTGTTGGGTTTTTGGTCTCTCTCTCTGTCTCTCTCTCTCTCTCTCTCTCTCTCACACACACACACTTTTGTAAAGACATTACTATGAAAATGTTGATTTCACAGTTCAGAATGGATATTAAACTTTGGGAATATGGCACTGTAATCAAAGCCATATAAATGGGATACAGATTATCAGGAAAGCCAATATTAGTTGAGAAACCTGAAAGAAACAGGTATTACCTATTAAATTGAATGAGTTTTTCTTTGCAGTTGTGGGACAATGATAATTGCACAAACTGCTTTGCTGGGATGATTTTTCCACCTAATTGTATTGCCAGTTGCAGTTAGAGGAGTTAATATGGCAGTTAAAGGTTCATTGCTAGTGTTCTGTCTGTCTCACACAACGGCAACCAAGAAATTACCTTGTCTATTACATTTAGGGTGTTACTATGATGCTTTAAAGTCACAAATGCTTAAGTTGAAAGGAATGAGTTAGAGACATCTGGTTATAATGTTAACTAATGTTAAATTTTGTGTAACCAAGACATCTTGATTAAGCAGTTTCTACAGGATTTATATTGATTAGTGAACAGTAGTCACAAACAGTGACAGACAGTCCCTCCTTTTTTATTTGACAGGCTGAAGTTAAAATGGTTAAAGACAAGTCCATGACTTACATCAGAACCATTACATTTGACATCCTAGAGAACAACAGGGGAAGGAAAAGGTGGATGGTAAGAATGGCCTCTCTTCTTTATCCCTGACAAAGCCACAGTAACAACTCTTCCCTCCTCTCTATAGAAGGTTCCCCACTGCTCCTCATCATTCCATGTGGGAAGTTCAGTAAGAGCAATTTTTTCTCCCATCTGTAAGAGGGGACAAATTGATAATGATAGGGGCAATTAAGGAGCTGGATGATGATGAAATAATAGCCCCATGTGGTCATATTTTAACAAAGGATATTGCTCCCTGAATGTAAAAGAGGACAGGGATTATGGATCCATTTTCAGGGGTCACCCTCTACCAAGACACTAGACAGATATTGTAACAAATTGATGGTTACCTAGGATTTCATGTTTGTTACTATGTTGATTGTGATACTTGTAGACCAGGTTATGCCAGTGTATTCAGGCCAATTCACTTATGCATTAGTGTAGATAGATCAAAGTGATTGTTAAATGTATACGTGTATTGAGTGTTTAAACTTCATAAAACTAATGGAGTGTTATGTGCATTGTTTTCTGTTATGCAGCCACAGACATATGCATTGTAAATAATACTGTAACTAAATAACTCAGCAGTCATCTAAGAAACCTTGTGCAATGCTAATGGAGGACTCCAAAGCATGTGGCTATTGAGTGTGATGACCAGAGGTCAGACTCAAAGTGCATTAATCACTGATCCCCAAAGGAAAAAGACCACATGGGCCAAGACACTATCAGATTGCTTTCTGTCAGAAGATAATGGATTCAAAGAAAGATCCTTCTCTCTGAACTGTTTGGACTCTTACAGGGAAGTGTACCAGATGCAAAGCAGAGATACCCAGATTCTTTCAGGATCCTCAGAAACACTTCTGGGAAACGGATAGTTTATTACATCATTGCCACCATTTGGAATTACAAATTGTGATTCACCTATACATATATTTTACCTGTTTTAATCTTAATAACTCACTTCATTTTCTTAGCTAATAAATCTTAAATTAGTTGACTATAGAATTGGCTACCAGCATTGGCTGTAGTGCAGCACCGGCTCTAGGCACCAGCGTTCCAAGCATGTGCTTGGGGTGGCCCTTTTCAAGGGGCAGCATTCCAGCCCTTTGCGGGCGGCACTTTTCAAGGGGTGGCGCTCCGGCTTTTTTTTTTTTTTTTGCTTGGCATGGCAAAAAAACCTGGAGCCGGCCCTGCTTTAGTGTAAGATCTGGAGTATGAGTTGATCTGGGGTAAGTGACGGGTTTCTTAGGACTGGTCTGTCACCTTTTATTACAAAGTTCATTTTGTCTGAGTGAGAAGATAGACTGGAGGTATAAGGGGACTCTGACTCCTTGGTAGGACTGGTATAGCAAACCAGCAGTTCACATTTGTTACTGGCTTGGTGAAATCTAATTATAGGACACAGTCTGTCTTCTTTTCTGACAGTGCGCCCTGAGATAGGTACTCACAGTTGTGAGTCACTCCAGAGCGTGTGACACTGATCACTACTTTGGGGGAGTAAGATTTTCTCTGCTTTTGGTTGCAATAAAAATCTTAGTCTCACAACCTCCTGATTGCCTTTCATAATACACACACCCCATGAGTCATGACGCTCTTGCTGAGAAATAGATGTAGAAAGAAGGGACTCCCTGGAAAGAATTTTCCCATACAAACTCTATAATAAAAGTACAGGATTAGTGGGAAACTAATCTTTATTTCCTGGTCCAAACTAAATGATGTGGGTCAGGATAACATACCAAAACCAAGTCTTTATAAACTAATGTAGCCAATTAATAAAACAGACAAATGGAGACATAAAATGTGGATCAGCAAGTCATTGCATTTTTAATTTTTATTCTGGGCTGTCTTTTCTAGTTAGTATTGTTTTCTGAATGTGGTGAAATCCAATTTTGGGTTGTGATAAGAATTCTGAATAAGTATCCATCTTTTGTTTTAATTAGGAAAATATACTTTGAAATATCAGACCACAAGCTTTCAATTTGGGATAAACCCAGAAAAAATATGAACATGATTTCCTATAACTTGGCATTTCCTTCAGCATTTTTCTGTGATTTTTGTCTACTTTGTAAGACTGGGGTTTGCGAATATCTAATCATGATTTTCTCTCCATGAAAAGAAACTTGTATAGCTGATAGTAGCTAGCATTATATCCTTCCCATTTTCTGGACAAAATTGGTTGCTTCATTTCTTTTTCTCAATCAGGCCATACATTATGAATATTGCCCTGGCATTCTATAGGGAAAAAGCAAATACAATGCAGTTTTGTTCTTACTAGATGTGATTAACTTGTAACTTCCTTACATCATTTTCTACTGGGGAAAAAGCTGTCCTTAGGTCTTACAAATTTTTAAAATAATATTAGCCCTTTTTGACCTGAGCGGTTAGCCAGCATTAAGGGTCCTGTGGGTTGTTCCTATAAAAACGTGGTAGTCAGGTACTACTTTGATGCAATCCTGTTGATGTATAAAGTTCTGTTTTCCTGAACACAGTATGAATCAAATGAGTGCCAGTTTCTTTGCTGACAGTTCAAGCCCCTTTCTAGTCAGCACTTAGCTTTTTGTCAGGGCCAGGCTCCCAGTACCTTTTCTGTCCATTTCCTTAGGTATTAAGTTGGCTTCATGAAAACAGAGGCACTCAAATTTGTTAGCCACTTTTGAAAAATCGCTGCTATAACTTATATTTAAATTAGCTTAGTTTAATATGACTGAACAATGGTGCTTTCGCCAATAAATAAAAATACAGAACAAATATGAAACTAGAATAAGAAAATGAGGGGAAAATCCCATTGACTTCCCAGCAACCAAATTGCCTACTGTGAACTGTGTACTACTACTGTAGAAGAACAATACCAGTATAATCACTACTGGGGCTAAAGAATTTCTGTATTCTGCATTGCAATGAATGCCCCTTTCCTAAAAAATTTTCCACAAGAGAGAAAGCTGACACAATACAACTAGTAAATGCCCAGATTGAACAAACATTACCTCAAAGAAGAGAACCTTTGCCCTGAGATCACAGAATTTCTTCTTTATAAAAGAGCAAAGTAAAAGATCAGGGCATGCATGTCACTGAAATACAACAAACTAAAGAACATATGGGTGTTACTAGAAGTAGCTCTGTGTGCTGTGGTTCCTTTGTTCACTTAGTGAAAGCAAAAGTTACTACCCTTCTGAGTTCAACAGATTTATCAAAGATGATAATTCAGAGGAGAGTGAGGGCAAAGTGTTCTTGTTTGAGCAACTGGCTATTAGCTGAAGAGCAGAATGTGCTGTAATGGCTGAATTTCCTGATCTGTTCTCAGTATTGAGTTGCTTAACATATTAATGACTTGACTCTTTTGTGAGTTATTCTGAGGTGAACATTTTCAGTCTTTTCAGTGAACTTTTTTCAATCTTCTCAAAAACAAAACCCAAAACATTTTCCAAAATATCTGAAAAGCTCATGTGTTTTGATAAGCTAAATTAGTGAACAGAAATTTTTCAATTAATAAACTTGTGTATTCACACTGGGAACATATTAAATATATGATCACCTGTGACATTTCCTGGGGGGACCCAAGGTTGCAAGGCACCTTGCTACCACCTGCCTGGAGCATGAGGAAACCTGGCCTGTGTCTGCTGTGGGTCAGTTACTCAACTCCACCAGCTTCTGGCAACATAAATCCTGCCCTGCAGGTCTCTACAGGCCCCAGTCTCTCTTTACAGGTTAATGAGAGGTACACTCCAACCCCCAAGTCTTATGAACATTCCACTGTACACCCCAGCTTACCAGTTTCACGTCAGGATCACCACTCTGTTAAGCACATAGAACTTAGCTATGTTTATAGTAAAAACATTTTTTTTAAATAAAGAACAGATTCAATTAATAGCAAGTACATGGAAGTATTGGAAACAGAGTTACGTATAAAATAAAAGCACAACAGGCATTCTAGAACCTAGTCTTGCTCACCAGAATTTTTCAGTCAGGTAGGCTGTGATTCCTTTTTCATGAAAGGAATCACACTCTCAGCCTGTCCCCTCAGTAAAAGATGCAATGTGTAGCTCTGTATCTAAAGTCCAAAAATCCATTGTCTTCACTTGTAAACAGGATTCCCTTCTGCTGGTTTATTTATCTGTAAATTCCCTCTCTGGAAGATTTCACATTTCCTTCATTAGCACTGTCACAGAGTCCACTCACTCTTGTGGTACCTCCTCCTGGTCACTGTGGGGATTAGCTCTTTCAGATGTTGCACCATCCCCTGGTGGTCTCTCCATCCATCCTCTCTCGCCCTGCGGCCCACCTCACTCCATCTTCCTGTTCATGGCTTCACCCTCCAGCCAGGTCACTATCCATGTTTTCCCACTTCCAGGGCATCAAAATCTATCTTGCCCAGTTGTACTCAACCCACAGCCCATAGGCTGCTTGCAGCCCAATCAGCACACAGCTCCAGCCATGTGATATCCTCAGGGCCATATAGGTAGTATATATATTGTGTGGATGCCACCCACAATAGTAAATAGGTTGAGAGCCATTGCTCTTGACAAATGGTCTCAGGTTTTCTTCCTACTCACTGCCCAGCCAGTGCCACTTCTTCAGCAGCTGGTAGGGGAACCCAGGCCCACCTTCTACTCCAGATTCCAGCTCAGGAGCCCTCTAATCAGCAGGCAAAGTCTGTACTCCTATTCCTTACTGCTTTCCCCTGACCCTTTCCTACCTTTCTGGGTCTCCTGCCTCTCTGCATTTGCCTGCCCAAACTCAGGGAGTAACTGTAGGTTACTCTTGATATGCCTGAAAACACCTCCCTTCTCCCAGAGAGTGACTGTAGACTACTCCTCCTGCAGCCCCCAGATGCTTTCATCTCCTGGGATTTATACAGGCCTTTCCTGTTTCCCATCCATCTGAGCCTCATTTAATGAATCCATGCTCCCTGGCTCCTCCTCCAGGTGCAGCCTGGGGAGTTAATTAGCTCAGCTAGCAACCTTAAGCCCTCCAGGCCATGTATGGGGTGGACACCCCATCATAAACATTCAGCTCAGACTGTGGGCATCCATACAACCATATAATGCTAATTTACATGTAACTAGACAGATAAGCATCTCTTACCTGAAAGAAACCTATTTCTTACCTTTTGGTGATCAGCTCCAAGTCAGACTTTAAGAACATAATTTTCAGGTCAGTATACATATTTTTCAGTGATTATGAGGACCAGTGTGATACAGGCTTTCAGCAGAGACCTTACTCTCTGAACTAGAATGTAAATACCACACACATGGGATTTCCAGCAACCCTAATGCACCCCATGCCCTCAAGAACATTGAGTTACATTACCTCATAACACAAGGACTGATTTGAGGATTTTGAAGCAGGTTACTGAATTTTTTTTAAACACATCAAACTCAACTTTACATAGAAAGTCAGTATGTATTTTGTGTTGCCATTATTCTCCTTCTGCGGACATGAAGCCCAGTCACTTGTGCTGGTGTCTGTGCTTAATCAACATTTTAATTTTTTTTTAATAAGGGAAGATTGTTCATATAAGCTAGAAGGTCGCCATCCACTGGGCATTTTGTGTAGATTCTAGAGAATTTTAGTATATACATATATTTGCTAATAAATAATCACAAGCTTTTAAACCACCATTAGGTAGATAAGTAGTATTGTAGGTACTGTGATGGGGAGGCTGTGCGGGAGGCAGCCAATAAGGAAAAGTCTTGTAGTGCCAGCCAATTAGGGGAAGGTTTGTTGGAGGAGCCAATCAAGGCCAGGCTGGCCCATATAAGAAGGGGGCTGCTGAGCAAAGTAGAGAGTAGTCACTCCCTGGAGTTTGAGGGGAAAAGGACTGGCTGCTTAGAGGGCTGGAGCACCATGGACAGAGCAGTGCTGGGCAGGGTCAGTAGAGTATGAGAAAGCTCCAGGCTGATGGCTGCTAACTGAGGACCTGATACAAGGACAGAGGAGGTGCTGCGGCTGGGTGGAAGTGGCCCAGGGAAGGAGACAGCAGAGTTGGAGGAGGGGCAGTATATGGCTGCCAGCTATAGGGTCCCTGGGTCAGGGCCTGGAGTAGTGGGCCTGCTTGGGCTCTCCCCCACTGGCCCCTGAGGGAAGTGACTAGGACATGGAATGCAGTCTCCCAGTGAGATGAGTGGCTAGAACTTGGAATGCAGATGTCCAGTGAGGAAAGTGGTTGGACTGAGGACTGTTGGTCTCCTGGAAGGGGGGAAAGAACAGAGTGGGGCACAGCCGGAGGGCTGTGTCCAGAAGAGGATAATGTGGTCTGGGGAGCAACATGGGTCTTGGATGTGGAGACAGAAGTGATGGTGGGAGAGACACCACCTGCTGAGGGCACACTGGCAACCCTGAGCTAATTCCCAGGACAGCTAGCAGGAGGCACCATGGTGGTGAGTTGAACCCTTTCACCGTGACCCAGATGATGTCACCATTGGTGCCAATGTCAGCAGCAGGATTATAGTACAGAAGTTCCTTGTTCTTAGTTCTCTGCTAGATAAGGTTGCACTTACTCTACTTAACTGCTTCTCTTTTTGGTCTGATATGCAATTAACTACTCTGGACGGAGGTGCATCAGTTGCAGGCAGCTTGCAAACCAGAAGGAAGCTTGTTGTATCCTTGGTGCAGAAGTTAACTGAGTTATTACCCAGCACAATCATAACCTGATCTGGCAACCTCTCAAAATTGAGAGACCTGTAGTTTTCATAGATCCTAGGTTGCCAAAGTACAAACTCGCCTGAAACCAGTGGATATTTACTTTGCACAGCTAAGCTGTGACACTATGGCTGCTACCCATGTTACTATGGCTACACTATTTATTCTTGCAGTAGCTCTCATTGAGATACCATGAGCATGTTGTGTGCACTGGGGAATCATACCCCTAGCTTGTAGTGTAGACATAGCATTAGAAAACATCATTTTTTCCCCAAAAATGCTAGTGATGGAGAATGCACCACAACACTTGATTAATTAGTCAAATGGTTAATTACCTTGTTAAAAACTTGTCTTATTTCCACTTTGTATTTGTCTAGCTTCAAAATTCCAGCTATTGGATCACATTATACCTTTTTTTGCTAGGTTGAAGAGTCCACTATCAAATATCTATTCTGTATATTGACGCTCCCTGGGTTACGCAAACACGACTTATGGAAAAAGTTCAGTAAGTTCCATAAGCTATAAAGTTATTTTGTTTTGCATAATGGTTGGTTATACATTCCTGACTTAAGCAAAATTTGAGTTACGCAAGGCGTTCCAGAACGGAATGCTTGCATAAGTCAGGGAGCATCTGTATAGGTATTTATAAACTCTGATCAAGTTACCCCTGAGCCACCTTCTTGTTAAAGTAAATAGATTGAGCTCCTTGAGTGTATAATTAATTAATTTTTATTTTTAACCTTTAATTGTTCTTATGGTCTTCTCTGAACTGTCTCCAATTACCAACATCCTTCTTGAATTATGGACACCAGAACTCGACACAGCAGTCCAGCTGCAGTTTACATACAGCCATAATAAAACTTATTATTTGTGTCCAGTTTACCAACTGATCCAGATTGCTTTGCATTAGTGACCTGTCCTTATTTATCACTCCCCAATTTTTGTCCTTTGCAAACTTAATCAGTGATAATTTTATGTTCTTTTCCAGAACATTGATGAAAAATTTAAAATAGCATAGGCCCAAACATTGATCTTTTCAGGAACCCACTTGATTCATCTTTTACAATTACATTTTTAGATGCATCAACTAGCTAGTTTTTGATCCATTTAATGTGTGCACTGTTAATTTTATATTCTAGTTTTTTTAATCTAAATGTTGTGTAGCACCTTACACAACATCTGAAATATATTACATCAACACTATCTTTATCAACCACACTTGTAATTTGATGAATAAAGATATCAAGTTAGTTTCTCAGGAATTATTTTCCATAAACCCATGCTGATTGGCATCAAGTATATGACCCTCCTTTAATTTTTATTAATCAAGTCTTGTATCAGCTGCTTCATTATCTTGCCTGGGGTCGATGTCAGACTAACCATTCTATAATTGCCCAAGTCATCCCATGTAACCTTTTTAAAATAGTTGCATAATATTAGCTTTTTTCTAGTCTTCTGGAACTTTCTAAGTATTCCAAACTTATTAAAAATCAATATTAACAGTCCAGCAAGATCCCCATCCAACTCTTGCACGTTTTTTTTTTTTTTTTGTTGATCTGAAAATAAAGCAGGAATCTATGGTATTCAATTGAAAAAATGACTTTTTTTCTTGGTGATACATCATGACAGATTACGATCTGTCAAAGCCTATAACATAACATGAAGTGAGAAGCTCAATCTGCTGAGATGTATTAACACAGGTCACTGAAAAAATATAAAATAACCTTACATGTTACTGAAAGCTACATCAAGGAAATAAAACCAGTATGGGAATATCTCTAGTCGAAATGCAGAGGGAAAATATAGCATTCACTAAATGATTCAAGCAGAGTATTAGCTTTGATAATCAGCACTGGTAATTAGAAGCAGAATTACCCTTGGAAAAATAAGTTATTTCTACTCAAGTAGTTCAAATTTAATTGAACAATTAACCCCATATTCAGATGAAAACTTAAGGTTGAGCAGTTTAGTGTGTGGAGAAAGGTCATTTTTGTCTTGATGTATGCTTTTCCCTATGCCTTATTAATTTTGACTTATTCATTAGAAAATTGCTTCATGGCAATACTCATTCACAAACTGAAGGTAAACATATTGTCTTGATCTATTCATACTTGTTACTTGTGCTGCTAGTTAAAATACATTTTCATTATGTTTGACTTATTCTTTTTGCTTTAAATGTATGATACAAGTAGGACATCAGCATTTCCACATAATCCCACATCTAAATCCCAGGATCTGTGCGTACTTTGAATCTTTAATTATTTTAAAAGTTGTAAGAACATTGTCCTTGGTTAAAAGAAGAATTAATTTTAAATTATAATGTGACATAAAATGAGATTCCCTTGTATTAGAGGGCGATAATGGCATAATGAAAAATGTAAGAGTGTGTCTGTAAAGCTTGTAGAATTAAAACTAATTAAAGATTTGGATTCAAGAACTATGTAGCATGTATTAAAACAATTGATTTAAAATGTCTAGATGAGACTAATTCAAAGAAACAAGAATCTAGTCTCTTTACAAGCAGCTTAACAATATTGAGGGAAATAGAGTTCCTGACTATTATGGTATTTTGTATTAAACTATTTAGATATTTGAAAACTTTAACTCATTTTCTTAAATCAGACACTATTGCTGTGTGACATGGAAGGATGTAAGAAAAAATGAGCACTCCGAATTAGACAAAATACATGTCCTACATTTGTCTATTAGATGCATACATAGTTATGTACGCCTACTGTACTTTTACTGACTTTTCAGTCTGTATGCATGTTTATACCTCAGTGTTACAATAGTTACACAGGTGAGTATTTTTATATCCTTGGGGTCTGATCCCTTGCCTATTGAAGTACATGGAAATACTTTCATTATCTTCAGTGGGCTTTGCTCAGGATCTTGACTCTTCCAATTAAAGTCAATGGGACTGTTAACATGTTTGCAGGATTCAGCCCTTGAGATAAAATCCAGTAGAAGATCACATAATCTGAGTAAAGGCTTGTTCCTGTGCTATTCATTTAGATCCTAAATGAGTTGTGTGCAAACAAAAATGTGCTTAAAAGCATCTGAGCTTGGGACCTAAGGACTGGATACAAAATATTTTTGGCACCTAGAAAATCACTGGAACAACGCTGGAATTCACAAGGCCTGAATTAGTTGCCTAGGCTCCCTTTTTAATGCATAGGGAGGAATAGGTGCCTAAACATGGTATCCACAAAAGGCAGCATGCTAGACAGGGAGCTACCTAAGCTAGCCCATGGGAGATTCCAATGAAGCGTGTGTTCCAAGATCCATCCCCTTTTGTTGGGCACCTAACTTTGGGCTATAGTGTGATGTCTATCTCTGTTTATGATGCATAACCAGGAACCCTTTCCTGGAGGCAGATGGCTTAGGCAGCTAAGTCACTTCTTGTGTGAGTGGATGAAGTACCAGTCTCACTCCATACAAAACAGCTGATAGAAGAGGTGCCCATCTTAAAACTCTTAGTCCTGTGGTTAGAGCACTAACTCAGGACGTGAGACACTCTGATTCAATTCTTCCCTCTGCCTGAAGGTAAGAAAAGATCTGAAGAGGGCATCTCCCATGTCCTAAAGGAGAATTCTTCCATCACTGAGCAATGAGATTTTTTCTGAGGGAGGACTCCTCAATCTTTTGTATTGAAGTTGTTCCACTTTAGATTAAATAATTAAGTAGTCATGGGGCCAGAGAGGCAGACTGTATGACCTTAGTGGTTAGTGCACTCATCTGGGAGACCAGAGACTCAGTGTCTTGCCCCCTACTCCAGTGACTCTTAATAATTAAGGAGTCATTAGAGCAGAGGGATCAGACAAGACCCTGGGTCTCCTACTTCCCATGTGGGTGCCCTAACTGCCAGGCTGTCAAGTCATACTCTCCCTGTCTCTGGCCCAGTGACTCTTTAATATTTATTCCAAAGTGGAACAGCTTCAACGGGAGATTCCGAGGGAGCCCTTCATTAGAATATTCCCCTATCCCTGTCATTCAGGAACTCTCCTAAAAGTGAGACCCCTAATCATATTCTCAATACCCATCAGGCAAAGAGGGAAATCAAAGCTGGATCTCCTACACCCCCTGTGAGTGCTGTAACCACTATGCTAAATATTATAAGGTTAGCAATCCCACCACATCCTTCTCTTCTGGACAGATTATGAATGGGGTCTGATCCAGTAGGTGACATCAGAGCACCTCTAAGGATCAGGCCCCAAAGGCAAGCTATGTGGACAAATGCCTGTCTTCCTTGGCTGTGGCTCACATTTGGGCTTAGGCAGGAGATAGGTGTCTGGACACGTAGAGTGAGGCAGCACTGCACATACCCGGAGGCAGAAACATAGGCTCCCAGAGAACTTTAACAATCACAATTTATATGTTGAGTGACTTCAGGTGCTTACAGGGCTAGGCAGCAGCCAAGCATAGGTTTTGTGGATCTTTATGATGCCTTAAACTGGGATTTAGGATCTAAATATGGGGGTTAAGTGCATAAATGTCTGTGGATCTGAGCCTAAATCTTCAACTCCAAGACAAAGTTTCAGTTGCAGCTGCTTCTATAAGATGTGGAAGAATAGTAGATATAGACCATTGCTTTTAACAGTAGGGGATATGAGGCTAGAGGACCCATGCTATGCATGGACTGAATGTGTTTGTTCTCTTCCCCTTTTATTAGCTTGCAAGGAGGTGAAGAACACAGGGTAAGTATAAATGTTTGGACACATTTAGATATTAACTTGTAGTCCGAATATGAACCCCTTTATTACAAATGTGGAAGTCTGATGGGAACGTTACTTACAGCTTAGTCTTTTGGGCATACAGTTGTTTATGAAAGTTTATATTATGTATTCAGATTGACAGAGATGGCTTCTGCTGAATGAATCTGATCTAGTGTAATCCTGTATTTTCAAAGACACAATTACTGATGCAGGTAACTATCCAAGGTGCAGGTAATTACACAAATGAGTTCTAATATCATTAAGAAAATTAAGAACTTCTTTCAAACAGTAATTTAGGACAATTAAGGCAGATACCATCACAGATCTCTGGCATAAAAACATCATAAACAAAAGTACAAATCACTTACTCTGCATGGCAGATATATTGCAGCTACTATGTAGGGTTCATGCAACTAATATAACCCCCCTAAAAGTATTAATTACCTTTGAATCTTTTTTAATACATCAAACTCTGAAAGTGATGTAGAATTTCCAAGTTTTTGATTATGTGCCATGTTCTAAAGAGTAATCAAATTCACAAACATAGAAGTTTGTATTTTCAGCCTAATACATCCTTTTAACATGGATTTATGAGTGCATAAGCCTCCTCCAGTGTCTCAGCAACTGACTTGAAAAAAGATCAATATTATTGAAATATTTTTCAAGGAACTACTTCAAAAACAAATTCTGTGCTATAATCCTTCTTATTCTTGCTTTTCTGTCAAAAGCAAACAACTAACAGAATAAGGATAATACCATAATTACCACAAAATCGTTTCCGTTTACGTATACAGAAACAAATCTATGACTTCATAGGAAAAGATCAGATTATACAATACAAGTGCAGTACAGTACATAGTCACCCTTCTGTCCCTGAAACCCTTTTTCATTCAGTCTCTGGAAGCTTCATAATGTTCTGAATAAAGTAGCAATTTAAATTGCTACAGAGGTAAGAAAGTTTAGTCTTTGATTAGCAATAAAATAAAGCTGGAGGTTTCTGCTTGAAATCAATGGGTTATGGACAGAATTCCACATCAGATAACTGCAGTGTGCAACAGGTATGGCATTGCCTGCGTCCCAGACAGGGACTATCATTTACACTGGTAACTTAAATGGAGTTTCTGTAGCTTTGCACAGATATAACTCAGAGCAGAATTTGGACCACCACATATGAAGATCTAATCATTTATCTCATGGGATTCGGGGGGAGAGAAGGAAGGGAAGACAGATTTCTTTCAGGATTGCTCCCAATGGCAAAGTCATGTGAGTCTGGTTAGTAACTGCCTGCAGAAGATCTGACCCTGGAATAAACAGAATACATCAGTTTTCTGCTCTATCAATTTTTATAAGCACAAATTCACCTTAAAATATAAAACTGTTAATGTCAAAGTATCATTTGACTGCAGCTGTACCCAGAGTAAGCATTGCAAAAATTACACTTATTTTATCCATGAGTCCTCTAGTAATTCATAACTGAAACTGAGTGAATACAAACGGAATTAAATATTAAACACTATTCCCAACTTCATAGCATTAAAAATCTGAATATTTAACTGCCATACATTTCCCATTTCAAGCTAATGAAGAATGTTAATTTAAAATAAAATATTCACAATCAGGATACTTATTCACACGTTTGTTCCATTCTTATTTCACATTTCCCTCTTCACTTCCAGCCACTCAATTTTTTTTCCCAAATCTTTTGAGTTTTCCCTCACTTGATCCAGAGGTGCCCAGAATTGAGTGCAGTCTTCTAGGTGCAGGCTCACTTGTGCCACACAGAAAGGGACCTCCTCCCTTCTGCATGATGATGCCTTTACACTGATATCATACTGGGGTTGCCACCACATCATATTGCAGACTGATATCCAATTCCCTTTTCAGTTCTAGCACTTTTCCAGATTTATAAATTTCCTTGTATCTCTCTCCCATCCAACATATGTACTTTAGATCGCATTTTCAGGGAGAATATTACTTTTATTTCCTTCCAATCTTGCTTTTTTTGTTTGTTTGAAAAAATGTTATATAGCTTAGTGGTAGAAGGTACCGGTCAGTATAGCATTATATAAATTATTGTCCTTTAATATTCCTCCTATTTTGCAGGAAGATTCCTGCCTTTCAGAAAAGTCCATTGAATAACAGTGAGTTCCTATGAAAAAGAAAATCCTGTATGGCCAGACAGGAGAAATTTTAAAGTACCGGGATATTGTAAGATACAATAATAAGAAAAAAGAAAACTATAGATATAACTTGAGTGTGTGTGTGTATTTATATATATATATATAATATATATATAAATACACACACACATAATATGCAATCAAGTAATCCATGGGAGAATACTGAAGGCTGATATTAAAGATTCTAAGGAAAATCATAAAAGTTTTGGAACAATTATAAATTTTACTGGAAAACAGTATCTCTGTTTTTTGTTTTGTTTTTGTTTTTGTCAGCTGGCAGCTTTCCTTCCAAGGCAAGGAGGATTTGTCTGCCACATGGGTATGCTCTGATGTGTTTATATTAATATTTAGCCTAGTTCTAGGAACAATCATTAATATTGTGTAGAAAAGGGGAACTTTGCAGAAGTTTTAAGGCTTCTTTCCTGTAGATTTCTCCATGGGTGTGGGTTATCTGGCTATTAATATGCGGCATCCTTTTAGATGTCTTCATGAAAACATTGTCTTCCTTGTGTTTGAAAGTAAGTAAACTCAGAAGCATATATTAGACTTTATTTTAGTGTACCACTTTAAGTACATGTATGGATTCATTATTTTTCCATTTTATGTTCTGGCAAAAGAAATCTAAGCCAGTGGCAGTGAGAATCTGAGTTGGTTAGCAGGTAACATTCAACCTCCTTATGTAGATTGGAGAGCTAGTTCTCTTGGGCCATTCCTAACTATTGTTTTGTGAAGAACTGTTATCCACTATTAGACAAATATTTAAAATGCCTAAATATTTGGTTGCCTGGCTGATTCCCATATCCAGGCATCTAATAATTCTGGTGAACACTAGCTGTCACCTTCCTGTTAAAACTATAAAGTTTAAAGAGTTACCATTAAATCAATTCTCTTTCTATTACCCTTGTTTTAGTGTAATGTATCCTAGGAGACTTTACCTAAAAATAAAATTAACACAATACAATGAATCGCTCTATATAAAATTAAGATTTACATATTGGATTGAACTTAAACCTAGATTTAAAAGCTGAATTTGTGCCAGCATTGTACACTGTGAATAATACAATTTAGAAAGTAAACAAAATGTGAATCAGTAATTCATTTTCAAACCAAAATAGGGACCACATACTAAAATATTATTGAAATACAGTGGGAGGATGTTCAGACCAATAATCATATATACCAAAATACATTATTGTGACAGTTAGGGTTGCTACATACATAAAACGTTCATAAACCTTTAGCACTCAACTGACATGCAGCACAATATTAAATCTGCCCCTTTCAATCTTCTCCGCACACCCTTTACAACTTCTCAGCACTAGTGCCTGTGGAAGTTTGATGTAGCAGATGGTGTGTTTGGGAGAGGGTAGTTTGGAAAAGGGCAGTTAATAGGCGGTAATGGAAGGCTGGCATCCTTGTGGGGGGCAGAGTTAAGGCTGCAGTACCACTGTAGTTGTGGTAATGGTAAGGTGTGTGCTCTTGGGTGAAGGAGAGGGTATTTGTTACTAGTGTCTTTTCAGGGCATGTGTGTGACTGGATGGGTCACAGAGAACGCCTTGGGACTGCCACCTGATGTGCTGAGACTACCTCTGAGCCCGTTTTCCCTGCCAGCTTTGGACTTCAGTACCCTGTCTTGTTGATCCAGACATGCTAGCCCACTACAAACACAGACTCAGGTCTGTCTCCAGCACCCAGATACCCAGTTCCCAATGGGGTCCAACCCCCAAATAAATTTTACTTTGTATAAAGCTTATACAGGGTAAACTCGTAAATTGTCTGCCCTCTATAACACTGACAGAGAGATAAGCACAGCTGTTTGCTCCCCCCAGCTATTAATACTGCCACCTGGATTGGTTAATAAGCAAAAGTGATTATATTAAATATAAAAAGTAGGATTTAAGTGGTTCCAAGTAATAACAGACAGAACAAAGTAAGTTACCAAGCAAAATAAAACAAACAACATGCAAGTCTAAGCCTATTAAGAAACTGATTACAGATAAATCTCACCCTCAGATGTTCCAATAAACTTCTTTCAGAGACTAGATTTCTTTCTAGTCTGGGCCCAATCCTCTCCCCTGGTACAGTCCTTGTTCCAGCTCAGGTGGTAACTGGGGGATTTCTCATGACTGCAGTGCCTTTGTTCTCTTCCACCCACTTATTTAGATTTGGCACAAGGTGGGAATCTTTTCTCTCTGGGTCCCCACCCCTCCTTCTAAATGGAAAAGCACCAGATTTAAGATGGATTCCAGTACCAGGTGATATGGTCACTTGTCTTGAGACTCCAAGCCTTCATTCTTCCTGGCCTGACTCATAGGAAGGCTTGCAAGTAAACAGAGCCATTTGCAACCAATTGTCCTAGTTGATGGGAGCCATCAAGATTCCAGACCACCATTAATGGCTCACACTTTGCATAATTACAATAGGACCTCAGTTATATTTCATATAGCTAGATACAAGAATGATAAATTTATACAAATTGGATGACCACATTCAGTAGATTATAAGCTTTGTAATGTATCAGAGGGGTAGCCGTGTTAGTCTTGCATCTGAAGAAGTGAGGTTCTGACCCACGAAAGCTTATGCTCCCAGTACTTCTGTTAGTCTCAAAGGTGCCACAGGACCCTCTCAAGCTTTGTAATGATACCTTACAAGAGACCTTTTGCATGAAGCATATTCCAGTTACATTATATTCACAATTATTAGCATATTTTCATAAAATCACCTGGAGTACAACATCACAATGTGCATGTGTGTGAACCCTAATTGCTTATGAAGTGTATTTAGTGTGAAACTGCAGTGGGTTGAAATGCAGCGGTGGGGGATATGGACCTATGAGAGGGTGAAGTGAAGCTGCTGACAGAATTTTATTTGTGAGCAGCTGCACATGAACCTTGATGTTGCCAGCTGTGCATGAACTTTTTTTTGGTTGCAGAATAAAATCTATCAGAAAAGTGTAGCTCCTGACAGAGAAGTGTTTATGTATATTCACCCCTCCATCAATCATATGTGGGGGTTTTTCACACCCCCATTAATCTGTCATGCTTATGGATGCCCAGAGCCCATCAATCAGGTCTGTGGCAGCCAGCCCCATCAATGAGTTTTTGTCTACAGAGCATAAATCTCCAGTTATCTAGTGAGAACCTGCCCCTCCACCAAGTTCTGTGGAGATAGACAATGTTCTTTTCAGAGATAAAAGATGAACAATGAAAAGCAGAACTGTAAAGGAAAAAATAAACTGGATTTCAAATCTGTACTAAAAAAAAGTATGAAGAGAAACACACCAGAAACTACTTTGAAAATTCAAAGGGCATTAAAACAAACCCTAATTTGACGCCAATTGGTCAGCTTCTTTAGAGAAAAACCAAGAATCGACATATCACTTTAAGCCGATTATAAAAAAAACTATACAATTGCTACTCTAAGGCCCGATAATTCTTTAAGGGCTTGATCTAAACTTTAACTTTTGTATTGTGATAGTACCTGGAGGCCAACCAGGTTAGGACCCTATTGTGCTTAGTACAAGGGAGTAGCACTGCTGGAGTGGTCTGGAGCATCACTTGGGCCTCTAAAATCCAGGCATTTCAGAAAGCTAAGCACCGGCATCTCTCCTTTGTCATTTTCTGACCATCAGGCTATGTCTGTTGCTGGTGTGATTTCCAGTGCAGTTAGAAAGGCTTGTGCTATTTCAGCTTGAGCCAACCTGCAAACAATAGTAGTGTTGATGTTACAGCATGGGTGGGGGCTTGAGCTAGTCACTTAAGCTCAAACACAGGAGGTTGAGCAGGCTTCGACCTGGGTGGCTAGTCAAAGCTGCTGTACCTGCTGCAACATCCACATTACTATTTTTAGTATGCTAGTCGAGCTGAGCTAGTAAGAGTCGCTCTTCCCTCACTGGGAATCATAGGGCCTAGCTGCAGTTCCTAAGAGCAGGATTAGTTTTAACCAACTGTTCTTCAAAGTCAGCATTAAAGATTTAGGATTTAAGATTCTACCATCTGTTCCATCAGCCACATCCCCATACCATTACTCCTCCATTGCTCCCCCAGTCAATCCCCTGCTGCTCCCCCACCACCTCTGCTCCCCCCCACCCACTGACTCTCACCTCTCTGCAGTAGCTCTGGCCTCTAGTGGGGAGCAGTAGCCAGAGAACTGGGCTGGCAATGGAATAGATTCAAAGTTAGGTGAGAAGGTGGGACCAGCCAGTCTTTAGGACCTGGGACTGATGGGAAATCCTGGCCACTCCCCACAGCTCATGGAGGACTTTGCAATGGCCACTTCCAGTAACAACATTATGGCAGTCTTGTCCCATCTCATTATCCCAGAGTGGTACTTCTGAGTGGAAGGACAGAGCATTCTGGTGCATGACACTCCAAGTGGGTGTGGAGAGAGAATACATGGCAGTGACTGCCCTACACGCTGAACGAGGCAATATCACAAGAGGTGGACGTAAAGAGAGCAGCGAAAAAAGTGCATGCACAGTGGGTCGCTTTCTGAAGAGCTCCAGCACTATAAAATTTAGCACTACTTCACTAGCTAGGTCCTGTGCAAACACAGAACATGACAGTCCAATTCTTCTTCCAAAAGTCAAAGGTTAGTGATGTTAAGGGGATCCTTTCACTCCTTTCAGTGGGCCCTGGAGCAGGCCATGGAAGACAAACCTCAATATGTCATTGTTACCAAGTACATAATAACACTTGCAAGGTTTGTGACGGGTTGGATCACAGAAACCCCCCTGGGAGCTGCCAGCCGATGTGCCAAGACTACTTCTATCCCTGTTTTCCCTGCCAGCTCAGGACTCCAGCACCCTGTCTTGCTGAGCCAGACACTCCCGTCTGCTCCAAGACAGACCCAGGGTCTGAGTTACTTGCCCTAAAGCTGCAGGTTTACCTGAAAACAGCTCACAGAAGTGTGCTTGTCTTTAGTACTCAGATGCCCAACTCCCAATGGGGTCTAAACCCAAATGAATCCGTTTTACCCTGTATAAAGCTTATGCAGAGTAAACTCATAAATTGTTTGCCCTCTATAACACTGATAGAGAGATATGCACAGTTGTTTGCTCCCCCAGGTATTAATACATACTCCGAGTTAATTAATAAGGAAAAAGTGTATAATAAAAGTGATTTTATTAAATACAGAAAGTAGGATTTCAGTGGTTCCAAGCAGTAATAGACAGAACAAAGTAAGTCAACAAGCAAAATAAAATAAAATACGCAAATTTATGTCTAATCAAACTGAATATAGATAATCTCACCCTCAGCGATGCTTCAGTAAGTTTTTTTCCTCAGGTGGGACACCTTCCAGGCCTGGCCACAATTCTTTCCTCTGGTACAGCTCTTGTTACAGCTCAGGTGATAGCTAGGGGATTCTTCCTGATGGCTCCTCTCCTCTTTTGTTCTGTTACACCCCTTTATATATCTTTTGCATAAGGCGGGAACTCTTTCTCCCTCTGGGTTTCCACCCCCCCTCTCTGGAAAAGCCCCAGGTTAAAGATGGATTCCAGTTCAGGTGACATGATCACATGTCACTGCAAGACTTCATTACCCACTTGCCAGCACGCACATATACAGGAAACCTAACAGGTAAACACAGCCATCTGCAGACAATGGTCCTGGTTAATTGGAGTCATCAAAATTCCAAACCACCATTAATGGCCCACACTTTGCATAATTACAATAGGCCCTCAGATACAAGTTTTAGATACAAGAGTGGTACCTTTATACAAATAGGATGATCACACTCAATAGATTACAAGCTTTGTAATGATACCTTACAAGAGACCTTTTGCATGAAGCATATTCCAGTTACATTATATTCACTTATTATCATGTTTTTGTAAAATCATATAGACTGCACAATGTCACAAGATTAATCTCTTATGTCACCAAAGCAGCATTAATTGATATGAACCCCATCTGAGAGAGATTCAGTTTCTAGGTCTTTTGAGAATCTGAATGTCCTCCAGCTAGGATAACAGCCCCAGAAGAATCAGTAGGTAAGATAGATAGGAGTGATAAATTAGCCCATCCCATTGGAAGATTGAAACCAATGATAGATGGATGGTAGGAATCAGTTTTGTGACCAACCAATCTCTCATGGAATGCAGATTTCCAAGACAGTTGCAGTGTAATTTTTAGGTAATTTCAGGCCTTAAAACTCTCTCATCTACTCACTTGAACTAGGAAAGATTTACATGGTTAAATCCACAGAAGACAATAGTGTCTGCTCAATCAAAAATACCATTTTGTAAAGGGCCATAAATATATATTTACCCACATGATTCACTCCAAAATTAATAAACATTTCCAAATGTATAACTCATCACAAAATATGTGCTAGTCCATAATGGCTCCTTTTGGTGATATTCATTACACATAACCTTTAGCCAAATAAGGTATCTAAAGCCATATCTTACACATGCAGTACCTATATACTTCTTAGTAGTACTAACATGAGTAATTCTGCTAGCTCTTGTAGAGAAGAGGCTTTCATTTCTTTCTTTTTGACAAACAGGCATGCTGTTAACTCTATTTAAATGCTGTGCTACATATTATCCCAAAGGGTTGTTGTTAAAGAGCACGGCAAGATATGATAAAATGAAAAGAAAAGAAAAAAAATCTTGCCTCACACACAGTATAAGCCCTATCTGATTCTAACTGTACATGAAATCAATTTGCTTTTAATGTTACTTTATATGAAGTATTATCTAGACAGCTTCAGCTTTTAAAATGACTTGCATTTGCAGATTTAAAGTAAAAGTGGAAAAGTTTCTATTTAAAACTAGCATGTGGGTTTTTTTCTGTTCAATAGACTTGTGAAATACCTTTATTATATTCAGCATATGAAAAGTGAAAAAAAAAATCAGAAACCTTGCCTTATGCAATTTTAGCCCACACTAGTATTTAAGTGTCATGTAAAGAATAATTTTTCCAGTGTACTTGCGCAATGCACCTAAAGAAGCTAAAATAAGAGCAGATTGTACATATTATCATACATGCAGCATACTTAGATGTTCAGCCAAAAATGGTATGCAGGAATCATAGATACTAGTGAGCGCTCCACTGACCATTCCCAAGGACTGCTGTGAAACAAATCCAAGCCTGCTTTGGCTCCCCTGGGGTGTGGTACGCTTCTAGAGCCTCAGCCAGCTGCAGCACTGTTTCTTCCCTTGCCCTCAAGGGCACAATTCCTGGGCACTGACTCTCCATCTGCTCACTCTTTACAGAAATGGAGCTCATCAACAGGCCTGCCCTAGGCCTCCACAACTGGTGCTGACCTCTTAGATACCCCAGTTACTTAAATACTCCTTTCTCCCAATACTCCAACCAAACGGTATGAAGCTTCTGGTTTACAGTCCAATTCTGTCAGGGGCACACAGCAGTTTTGAAGCAGTCAACACACACACACACACACACACACACACTTCATAGGGTTTAACACTTTTACGCTCTTTTATATTTAATAGTGTCAAGCACAGGAGAGTACAGATCATGCTAAATGTGGTTTCCTTACTACTTGAAGGCATTCTTTGGACTGGGATCCAAATCCCTTGGGTTGTACAGAGTGCTTGGTGTTGTCTGAGCTCAGGAAAGTGGACAGGGCCCCCTCACCCATGAGGCTACCACATGCTGGGTGACTTCTCCATCCTGAGCCCCTCACTCAGTTTATGTGACCTTGCTGTCTTCTGTCCCAGGCTTCCTCTTCCTGTCTACCTGTATCTGTACATTTCTTCATTTAAACTCTTCCTGGCCACTGGCTCTCTTTTGTTCTACTCCTACTAAGTTTCTGCTGATTCTACCTGTCCCTTTCCCTCCAGAGGAATCAGCTAAATGTTTTTTTTTTTTTCCCCCCTAAGGATGCATCTTCTCTTTTTTTTAATTTCTTTTCATAACCTTTGTGAAATCTAACTACCATTGCTAACCTTAAGTATTTCCCTTTGTAGCTGTCTGGAGTGTGCATGCTACAGGCCCTGTAAGCAATGGTGGATCCACACACATATAGGCACTCACAATACAGCAATTCTTCATAATATAATTTCACTATATCAATCATAAATCATAAATTGTACAGATATAGCCCCAATTCACCACACCAGGTTACTGAAAATAAATAATAGTGATATCTTTATTCATGTGCTCTATTATCACAGTCAGCTATTAATGCTCACTTGTGTACAGCTCTGTATGGGTGCAGAAGGTAGGGGAGATGGGAAGTGCACAAGGAAGCTACCCCTCCCTGGTACTGCAGGCCAGGACACAATTCCACTAATTGCACTCAAGAAGTGTAATGATTTAATGAGTACAGAGTTGGCAATGGCTACGCTCCCCAGAGTAGGCTGTAGCTCTGGCCTGTTCTGCAGAAGTCAATGGAGTTGGGCAAGAATGTAGGCACATGCTATATTTGAAAAAGTGCAGCAGGGAAATCACTCCCTTTATAGTCCTGAAGGTTTGTCCTTTCCTCATTGTGCTGCTCCTGGTGTGGAGGTGCTTCCCCAAAGCTCACTCTCCCTGCTGTACAGTGTGACTATAAATGTATTTTTAAAAAGCCATTTTCTGTCAGTTCTTTTCTAAATGCTATGCTATAAAAGAAAACGGGGCCCAATTTTCAAAGGAGCTGCTGAGCACCCATGACTGCATGTGAAATAATAATATATGGAGATATACCTATCTCATTGAACTGGAAGGGACCCCAAAAGGTCATGAAGTCCCAGATCCCTAAGTGGCACCCTCAAGGATTGAGCTCACAACCCTGGGTTTAGCAGACTAATGCTCAAACCACTGAGCTATGGGTATTGACAATATTGCTGTCCCCAATCATTCAAAATTATGAGGAAGGCCCCCCAAATATGAGACTGGCTTAAAAATCACAAGATGAGGGGGAAAGGTTCATTTTATTTGACTCTTGCTGGAGGAGTGGTACATTTTCAAGCTTTTCTTCACAATCACGAGGACTGGAAAGCTACTCTTTTGGTAAATAAAAGCTAAAATTGTCAGGTAATAACTTCACTTGAATAGGCTGGAGCTTTGAGAAAAACACCAAATATCACAAGGCTTGTGATAAAATCATGAGAGTTGGCACCACTATTCAGTACAGTGAATCAGGCCCATCAAATCTAGTTTTCACATGTGGCCACCTTAATGGACATGCACATTGTGAAGTGCAAAATGATTATTTGTGAGGTAGGTTTTGTAGAATGAACATGGGAATAGGAGACAGGTGACTGGGGTTCTATTACTGATTCACTGTGTGACCTTAGGCAACTTGTTTCACATATTTGTGTCTCAGTTTATGTTCTGTAAAATAGGGATAACCATGCTTGCTCGCTTTGTAAAGCGCTTTTGAGAAGTGAGTCAAAGCATCATATAAGGCTAATTAAGATTCAAGCACTCAGTTACTTGTCCAAATGAGAATGTGTCTCGTCTTAGAAAAGCCCCAGCATCTAAAAGTCATGCTCCTTTATGTCAATCCCATTGCACTAGTTCTATTTTGCAAATAGGCTCCATATTTGTCAATGGAAGTAAAATGCATGTTCAATAAATTACATATTTTTCTTCATATGTGATGTGTGTACCAAGCAGAATTTTTCCTTTGCCAAAGGTGGAATATACACTCTTATACACTGTATGTAAGGCATTTAATAATTAATAAAGATATATATTTCTAAAACTGCAGACAGAAAAGGAAATCTCATCCTCAAATGTTTCTGAACAAAGTATTTTACATGTTTAGTTCTGAATTGCTTTGTCTTGCTGCCGTATGTATGCATTGTGATAACCATGAAGATAATTATTCCAGAGACTAGTAACACAACCACGTGAATGTTGGATGATTCCAAAACTCTTGCCATTTGTAAAGGATTGGTTATGGAAACTCAGGGTTCTCAATAACTATACACATTCAATCCACTTAACTTCACATTAGGGATTCCAGCAACAAAGAATAGAAAAATTCTCTTTTGCAGCTGTAGAAGTATGGAATGTAAGTGAATGTATTCTGTTCTCCTGACAATGGATGGAGTTATCTGATGTAGCATTCTGGAGGACACAAATGATTGACAGATTCCAAAAATGTCTGTGACCAGAAACTGAAAAGTTCCAGTGGTATTACAAAGATAAAGTTGCTGTCAGTTTCACTTCAGCTTAAATAGCATGATGATACTTCCCATGACTTTTTCAGATATCCCTGAATTTCTCCTAGGAAATATTTGATAGAGTGCAGGTCTAATTGCACTCAGTCACTTAAGTAATCAGATCAAAAAATATTTCTCTTTTTATAAAATGGTTCAGTAATCTGCTTCTGGGATGCTAGATCTAGCAGGACCATGCAGGTTATATGTTGCCTGGGTGGTGCACCTCTGGCTTAGGAGTAACGGGAGATCTTCAGGCTAAAGAGAATGCTTTGGGGGGAGGCCCTTTCAGGGGGAAGCCCTAAAAATCTTCAGGAAATGTGTTCCCACTTTTTTTTCTTTAAATCTCATCTTACAAATGGCCTGAGTAACAAGTGGATTAGAGTTTCTGATACTAATGCTATTTTCTCAGTGTAAAAAGGGCAAATGAGTTTCTAAAAGGATAAGGTATGTTCTTCCAAGTTCTTATCTCCATAGCAACCATGCACGCTATTGACTTGAACCCTATTGATGCTGTTTGAACCATTTGCAATGGGTGAAGTAGAGGTTTTCTCATCAAATAGTGAGGGTTAAAAAATCTTCTGAATAGCTGCCTCATTCCCTGTGCACCATCCAGCCTGAGCAATGCATGAGGAAGGGGTTTTACACAAAATAGAGTGTAATTTTTAACTAAAGACCATATGCTAATACATTCATACAAGGAAACAGAGTTAAGGTTTAGCAGAATATTTTAAAGAGGAACTCTCAACTTAATAACACCACTTATATTTAATTTCTTTTACTTAATATTGTTACAAGTAACACTTACGATTTACTAGAAAAGAGATCTGAAGATCAATTATTTCTTTTTAAAGTTTGTCTATTTTGTGAATTCAACATCCTTTTCTGTAGTTAGTTTGTCTTTCCCCAGTTATGTGTGGCTGTTTACACAGAAGGAGGAGAGAAAAAACACACTTTAAAAAGACAAAAATCTGTACAAACACAAAATCTTACTTCAAAAATCAGGAGCAGGTATAGTATGTGAAACCACTTTAATTTTAACTTTTAAATTACTGAAATGCAAGTAGTTTGTTTTCCTGATTCTAGAGTGTCTTATTCTGTAAACCTAACATTCTCTTAATTTTCTGTCAGTGTATATATCATTAAACTGAAATTTTATATATGTGCATGCATATTGATAAAATGTTTACCAAAAATACAGGTTTCTTTATTTATATTATCCTGCACATAAATACTATGGCTTTGATAAGAAAAAATACATTAAGTATTGGTAAAGTGTACATCAATTAAAATAATATAAACTGGAAACGGCGACCTCCATTTTACTGTAGATGTATTAAACCCAATTACATTAAATACTTAGATTGTAAACTATATGGAACAGGGATAATTTTTTGTTCAGCCCCTAGTAGAATGTTGTTCTGGTCCATGACTAGCGCTCCCAGGCTTTACAATAATACAAATATTAAATTAGAAATAATAATTAAACTTCAGATAGCCCTCTTCCCCAACTTAATTTAAGGAGTCTGCCCTATTATCATAAATGTAAGGTTATAAGAAACAACACTTAAAGCTGACTTTTTAAAAAAGAACTTTTTGACGTATAACTTTAGAAGAATGACTGTTATGGAGTTTTAAAATATTGAATATTGAGCAAACCACTAGTTATTTCTGAATCAAACAGCAAAATTCTATAGGAAGTAAATCCGATAATACATTGAATTAAGTTGACAGTTACAGAACACAAAAGTAATTTAAAATAACTTTTGTGATTAGATTTTTCTGAGTAAAATTTGGTTTAATTACTACATTAGTACTTTGCCAACTAGTATGTGGATGTTGCTTACAGGATTACAATCAGGTATCTCTTCTCTAGGCAGGGAAATTCCCAGAAATAAAATGTGGTGTGTGAAAGCCAGTGGACTTCGAAGTGATGTTACTGACTCCATCCATCTCAACCCCCTTCAAGATAAAAGGTGGATAAAAGGAGTTAATCAAATTCAAACAAAACAATTAGAACTTTACTTTAGTTGAATGACAATTTTGAACTCAATTGAATCCTATCTGAACTAGAGCAAAAGTGAATAAGAACTTCTTAGCAGGCTACCTACACTTGTCATTCAGACTCATACGATTAAGCAAGTGTCAGATGCCTGTATACCCCCCTGTTCCCATTAGAATAGAGGGACAGATGAGGGGTGAACTGAATTTATTGGCCTGAGAAGCCAAGCTATTACTTGAATGTCAGCAGTAAATTACTATCCCCTGAAACTAGTAAGAGGCGATTGAGTCTCTTAATCTCAGTGCTGCTTTGGTTGGGGCAACTGATATACCACTCCTTGCTCAAGGTGGGATCAAAGTCACTATCAAGGCCAAAAATGTGCTGAATGAATGGTTCCATGAAAAAATGAGGATATTGCAGGACACCATACAGTTTTGTTCTGGAGATAATATGACATCATATGTAGTTTTTATAAGTAGTTTGACATAAAATACTATCTAGAAAAGTCTTGTGAATTAACATCTATCTCAAGCCTAACAATCTTTTAAGTCCTAACCATCAAAAGAACAGTTATTTTAATGTTTATACACTGATTGTATTTTCAGTTTCTTTTATAACACTGTCCATCAAAGTTATGAACTCTTTCTTGGAGTCATTCAGAATGGGTAAGAGCTGTTTCTGATCTCTTGTGTATGAGTAGAATCTGATCTCTGTTACAGCAGTGTATATCCAGAATGACTGTTAATACTATAGCCAGACTACTAACAAACCAATATGTAAATAGGCTGGTAAACAATTTTATTTAAGTCCAAATAGACAAGTCAGGTACTATAGAAATAATGAAAATGTATTGAGATAAGAGATGATTAAAGCAGTGTGCTTTTTTACCTACGTTCTACAGCATAGAGGAAAGAATAGCATTAAACTGACATTATTTTACAGAAAGAAAAACCTAACAGCCTTGGGGCTAAATGGGGAAGAAAACTAGTCTTTGTCCATCGGTCTATCATATTTCTGCTTCATCCGTTGAGAGGTGCTCAGATACTTTAGTGGTGGGCACTATAAGAGCCTAGAGAGACAGACGGACCACTTACAACAGTTATTGTCTGGGGCTAGACGCACTGTAAGAAGATTTGTAGGGATCCTCTAATAGCAGTGGTAAGAAGTTTTGAAAAGTGAGTAGAAGAAAAGGTCTGAACTTGTCCAGGAAACACTGAAACATATTACAAAATTTTATAGATTTCACACAAGATCAATAAATTTTGCAAGCCTTCCTTTAGCTTCACAATCATTTCAATTATGGTAAATTGTATGAAGAGTTCTCTTCTTACTGTCAATAATGCCATTCAAATGCGTTCAGAAATTCTTTGCAAATACATGCACAACTGCACTGATAACAAGTTTGGGATTCTGTATTTTTGTCAATAAAAATAAATTCCCAAGTTAACTTTCTAGGTGAAACATTTTACACAGACGACATATCTTTCCACATCCCACATTTTGCAGGAACCAATACTGCATGATATAATTTATTAGGGACAGATGATGTAAAGTCACAAACTCAGCAATTTGCCGGTAAAAGGTGTTGGACAATTAGATGTGTATATAATTCTTTTGTTCTTCTTTCTCAACAGTATCCTTACTGATACAATCATTTCATCTCAGCATGAAATGACAAAATAACATTGCATTCTGAGAAAGCAGAAAGAAACCAGGGCTCCACAAATGAGAATGAATGAGAAATAGTCTTGTAGTAAAGTCCTTGGAGTTGAAAAAAGGAAACTGATAAATCTACTTAGTATGGGACTTTACGTAAAGTCTTTCTTTTGTTACAAACTCTTTATTCCATGGAGTATACTGATAATGGAAGATATCATTCCACAAATACCAAAGCAGTATTTGGATAACATAGCTAGCTTTGCCTGGTGGGATCAGTTCATTTATTTTTTGAGAGGTACAGGGTCAGGGGATATGTTTCAGCATTGTTAACTTTATGACAATGTACATGCTTTTTGGTTATGTGTTTATTGTATTGTAAGGTTCTCTCTGAATTATATTCATTGAAGAAATAAATTAATATAAATAATTATGGCCATGACAGACATGATTCAAAGGAAAAACAGCCATTCAGTGTGCAGTATTGCAAACATCAAGAGATCAAAAATCATGTCAGGCCCCCATAATTACATTAGATTTAAAAATACTTTAAATCATGTTTTTAACTTGTCTTTTGATTTTTTTTTAACTCCCCTCGACTCCTCTGCCAGTGTGTGTGATAATTACATCTTGAAAGGTTAATTTTTAATGCACACACAATACATGCCTCTTCCTGGCTGCTCAGATGGAGACTTCACTTGCCCTCACCTGACCCCTAAAACAGGGGAACTGCCATATGTGTTCTTCACTGTTTGACTCTTTCCCCCTCCTAGATTATTTCTTTTAATAAAAGGAGTAGATAGCATATAGTTTGAGAACTAATATAGCATGATTCACACTTTCACATATTACTTTTTATGAGAGAAGACTTACAGATATAAATATTAATGCACTTTAGATGTATATCAATCATTCATATAAGTGTTAATTCACAGCCAAAACTATATGGGATTGTGTTTTGCAAGAAGCAGCACTTCCCTGACTTCCCCCTTTCTCCCATACTCAAGACTGGGCCGCACTCCCTCCACATTTCTCCCCTGCCTCCTGCTGCTTTGGACCCCTTCCCATCTCTGCCCTGCCTCCCACTGCTCCACACCCTCCCCTCCTGCCCTCCATTCTCATGCAATACCTAAATCTGCCTCCTCCTCCCCCTCAATCAAGCCAAACTTGTTTAGCTTCATCTTCCAGCCATTGGATCTTGGACTCAGGGACTGCTGCACTAGGGACAGGGGTTAAAATGTGGCTCAATTGGGACCTCTTCATCCTGTCCTCCCAGCATCCATCAGGACCCACAACTGTGTAGGGGAGATCCCTTTGGGGGCCACTGAAATCCAGGTGGTGCCTTCCTTTCCTCCTATCATGTGGCTTTGGAGGAAAAACTGCAGAGAACAGCCAGCAGGACTCTTCAGCCAGTAGGAATAGATGCAGCCAAAGCAGGGAGGACAGTATTTTATTTTAAAGCTTTACCAATAATGAAGCCTTTTTTACATGTAAGCCTTTTTTTTTTTAAAGTTACTTTTTAAAAACATTTCAAATGTCTTCTAATATTGGGCTACATTTATTTCTGTCCATTATAATTCAAAAGAAGAAACCAATAACATTTAAAAGTCAACTTTTTCACAAGTTTGTTTGCTTGTTCATTTTGTTGTACCTGACAGCTCAGATTTTCTTCTTTTTTTCCCCCTTACTGTTATGACATTTTCAAAGTAGCAAACACTTTCCTTTTGCATGTGAGATTAGGTTTATTAGTTAAAATCTCAAACTGCTTTTCATTTTATGTAAGTTCACATTTGAGTTTTGTCACCATAACATTCACATACTCATCTCCAATGTGCTGACAATTTCCCTGTGATAAACTGTGGAGCCGTATGATAAATTGCATTTGTTATATTCCTTTGAACTTCTCACCTGACCTCTGTCCACTGAATCTCTCTCTATTGGGACTGCTTCTAACATTCCTAACCTCTGAGAAGCTTTAACCAGCCACCATTTTAATAAAAAACCCCAGCCTGCTACAAAAATGACCTGCTCTTTCACATAATATTGCATATTCCTAACAAAATCAGACTAGTCTGAGGTCTATAACAGGCATTATTCTGTCCTACAGGCTTAATGTCTGACTGCCTTGCAGAACTGGAAATGGGAAGTTTATGCCATTGGAAAGGAATTGTTCCTAGCTTTTGGAATGCACAGCACGTGCTCCTAGCTCTGAAAAGTCCCAAGATATCAGACTTTAAAATTGTATCATTTTTATGTATAGAAACAGACAGATTTTTAAAATGTAGTGTTTTAACGTTTTCCCCCTGTGAGCTCTTGGCAGTTGGATTCATGGAAACTAAAGGCATTTACATGGCTTTAGAGAAAAAGACATTTGAATTAATCCCAATACAGTTTGACGCTAAAACATTTATAAAATGTGGTGGTTTTTTTCTGTGAAAGTGTGGCATATCTAGAATGCACAATGATGTGCATTTATCAGCACTCATTTGGGAAGGACTGCATAACTTTCATAGTACAACCTTCCCCTCACACCCAAATGAATGCCTGTAAAGCCTTTATTCTTCAGCACATATTCTAAGCAGTGCCTTAGACCATATAAAATACAGAGCTGTGGGAATACACCTCTACCTCGATATAATGCTGTCCTCGGGAGCCAAAAAATCTTACTGCGTTATAGGTGAAACCACGTTATATCGAACTTGCTTTTCCACCGCAATGCACAGCCCTGACACCCCAGAGCACTGCTTTACCGCATTATATCAGAATTCATGTTATATCAGGTTGCATTATATAGGGGTAGAAGTGTACCTCAGTTTTCTTCATTTCTGTCAGCTGTATTCATTACACTTTTCTGCCCCTGAAATCTTATTAAACTGGACATACTTACTTTGTTAGCTTGATTTGGCTTCCCCTGTTCAAAGCCTTTACAGTGAAATTATTGATGACCCAATTGGGGAAATTAAGTCAGGGTGCACCTGCAATGCTACACCTGGCTACAAGAGGATGTGTCGGGGTGGCACATGCTTCTTACAGGATAGGACTCTGCTTGGCCCGCTGGGGGCAGGAAGCCATTACAACAGTCTTTGATCTATGATCACATTCTACTTTTTCCTCAGAACGTTTGCCTTATTCAGTGTATAGGTTAGACAATGAAAGTAGCAGGGTGAGTAGTGAATCAGGCAGTGGTTCAGAGGACTCCTATCTGATTTGGTGTGCAAGTAGGAAAGTGTGTAGAGAAAGAGGCAGGGACCTATATACGGAACACCCTGAACAATGTGGATAAGAAAAAAACCTGCCTCATTTACTGCAACAATATCAACTTGTAGGGAAAAATAATATGTGATCCTGTTATTAAAGACTACATCATAAAGCATGAACACAAGAGGGGAAAGCTAAAGTTTCACAGGCAACTTTAACTTTGGAAATTCCTTATTTCTGAGTGATTTACTTTGCAAATATAATGGGTGAAATCCTTGACCTAGAGAAGCCAATGGAGGTTCTGCCATTGATATCAGTAGAACATCCCCTGTTCCTGTCATGTAGTTTAATGTATGGATTACATACATACATAAGGAAGATGGCCCTTTATTCATTTAGGGGCAAATCTGACTCCCTCCCCCATACTCATGCATCATAGACCTTTGACTGCAGCATAACAAGTGGACAGAGTGAAGTTTCTACCTGTTTGCAAATGGGTCTGAACCTGCAGCTCCAAAAAGCATGGAATTCTTGTTGTGATACACAGTCCATGTGAGAAAAAAGAATACAAGCAGATCTATAAATATACAGATCCACTGACTGTTTCCCAAACCCCTGCAGTTGGCATCCAGGGTCATGGATTATCAGGATGAGCTCTGTGCTGCCACCCCATGGTCTGGAGGTAGAATTCCTTCTTCCCCACTGCAACCCTGGTGAGATTCTTTTCACAAAGCTTGTATTGTCCATATAATTAAAATAGCTTATTGGAAGCAGATATAGTTGATCAAATGAAAGGCTATGGATTCTCTTCCATTTTGCTTTTTAATTGTGGAAGATCATTTTTAATTTAGTGTGGCAAACATTCTTTGAAAGCTTCAGGAAAATATAAGCCACTAATTACATAAACTAGAACAATGCCACCTTCCAAAAACAACTTATGGATCAACACTATCAATAATGTCATGTCATCATTAAAATATTCCAATAGTTAAAATATCAGCAGAAAATAGCCATGTGAAATCATTCCTATATAAATATAAATCATAATTTACACTGGGCAGAAGCTGAATTTGATTAATGCCTTAGGTAGCTGACTTTTCACTGCTGAATAGTTCTATATCAAATTCTTCTTGAAATTTACATCATCAACAGGAAGAATGCTATAGAAATTACATGAGTGCTCTATCAAATAACTTCTTATTTTAATGAAGTTTAAGTATCAATTCATAGTAATGCTATAAGGCAATGGGATGACTTAGTGAAGGTTTTTGGTTTGTTTTTTAAAGCTGCTGTCAGCAGTTCTTTTCGTAAATAGTTAGTGTGTATGTCTCCTATACAAAATAAGTCAAGAGGACTGCCCACATGGTCAAAGTTAGGCACATGCTTAAGTATTTTGATGAATTGGCATCTATAAGAAGAATGTTAAATACCGTAACAATGAAAAAGTACTCAAAGTCCCAGCTGTGGGTATGGCCAGTCCTTTGATCTCCTGATGTTAAATTTTGCTTTATTGCCACTGTTTCTCCCAAGACAGTCTCCCTCAAGCTTTCCTGTTGAATCTGTTCCAGTGTGGACAAATAATTAAAGCGCTTTTGGAGCAGGGTTGACTGGACTATGGGACTACCACCTGCCAGGTGAGTGCCCTAGCCACCAGGAAACAAGGTGTCTTTCACTTGCTCTGTCTGTCTCTGGCCCAATGACTCTTGATTTAATCCAAAATGGAACAGTTTAAACAAAAGAGATTGAAGGATTCCCCCCACATCAGAATATCCCATAGGTCAGTGACTAGAGCACTGTCTTGAGAGTTGAGAGACTTGTGTTTAGATCCTTTCTCCCCATTTCCCCAGGGAAAAACAAACCTGGGTATCCCACAGCTTGGGTGAGTGCTCTAACCCACTGCACTAAAAGTTATACGGTGGGCATCACCTCTTCCTGTGATTATTTTGTGTGGAGTGAGGCAGGCACCCAACCTAATTTCTGAAGAAAAGACTTTGACACGTAAGCCACCTGACTCCAGGAAAGGGCTTCTCAGTTGTGGATCGCAAACAGAGATAGGGTCCTCCCTCAAGACCAGACGTAGGTGTCTAACACTATGAGAAGGGTTATAGAGCTTATAAAACACATCAGCATCTCCCCTTGGCTAGCTTAGGTAGCTCCTGCCTAGCATGCTGTTTTTTGTGGATGGCATTTTTAGGTACCTATCTTTCTCCATTCACTGTATAGGACAGCAGTAGGCAACCTAAAGCACGTGTGCCAAAGGAGGCACGCAAACTGATTTTCCGTGACACTCACACTGCCTGGGTCCTGGCTACCAGTTTGGGTGGCTCTGTGTTTTAATTTAATTTTAAATGAAGCTTCTTAAACATTTTTAAAACCTTATTTACTTTACATACAACAATTGTTTAGTTATATATTATAGACTTATAGAAAGAGACCTTTTAAAAACATTAAAATGTATTACTGGCACGCAAAATCTTATATTAGAATCATAGAATATCATAGAATATCAAGGTTGGAAGTATCAGAGGGGTAGCCATGTTAGTCTGAATCTGTAAAAAGCAACAGAGGGTCCTGTGGCACCTTTAAGACTAACAGAAGTATTGGGAGCATAAGCTTTCGTGTGTAAGAACCTCTTGCATCTGAAGAAGTGAGGTTCTTACCCACGAAAGCTTATGCTCCCAATACTTCTGTTAGTCTTAAAGGTGCCACAGGACCCTCTGTTTCTTATTACAGGGTTGGAAGGGACCTCAGGATGTCATCTAGTCCAACCCCCTAGAGTGAAATAATGAAGACTCGGCACACCACTTCTGAAAGGTTGCCAACCTCTGGTATAGGAGCCTAGGCACCTAACTCAGGCCTTGTGGATCACAGTGTTGTTGTTATTTCCTAGACACCTAATAATTAGGCATTACAACACTCAGCTTCACAAAGTTTAAGTTCCTTTGTAGATCTGGTTGTTAGGCATTCTGCAGCTATTACTTCGGATTCAGCACTGTTGTAATGAAACTTCAGCAATCTTGAATTGGCTAGATCCCACCTCCCCCCATACCTCTTTGCAGGTTCTTTTTATGGGCTTTCAGATTGTTTTCTCTTTTACATCAGAAATATTTGAAGGCTAGTTATCTGTAACAGTAAAGCTCCTGTGTACTGCTTTAGTGGCACAAATGGCATGTAAACCCAGCAGATCTAGACAGCAGGAATTTCCCCTTGCATGGTGGGAATCAAGCACAGTGACTCAACAGAACTGCCCTCCACCAGTATAGGAACTGTAACCAGATTGCCTCTGTGCTCCTGCTATTTCTGGCTTCCAGAGCAGTCCATTGCCGTCATGGGCAGCTGATGTACGTTAGAGGAGCCTTGAACTTGTATTGGACTTATGTCAGGGAAGAACTGGCCTTAGAATCAGCAAGTCACAGAGGTGGCTTTATGCCACCTTTGCCCTGCCTTGCCTTTTTGGTCCTGTGCCTACTGAAGCTCAGACAAACCAGAGAGATGGGGCCTAGAAATGTGCCTGAAAAACAAATTTGGATGCAGATTTCACAGCCCCTTTCAAAGTTTGAGGTACGCAGTTAAGCTCATGCAATGAACCACAAAATCCAGACGTAGATCGTACTCAAAGTTCAGGAGAGTTTAGATTTGAAAGAAAGAGTGCACACAACCCCCGACTCCCAAGCAATAGTTAGGTCTAGTATTATGTATCTTTTTGTGGCACCGAGACCACTTAGAGAGAGAGATAAAATAAATCTGCTCTACAGGCTTAGCTAACAGCCAGTTGGCTTTTAGCTCATGCTTTAGAGCAGGGATCGGCAACCTTTGGCACGTGGCTTGCCAGGGTAAGCACCCTGGTGGGCCGGGCCGGGCCGGTGTGTTTACCTGCTGCGTCCGCAGGTTCAGCCAATCATGGCTCCCACTGGCCACGGTTCTGGCTCCAGGCCAATGAGGGCTGCGGGAGGTGGCCTGGGCCGAGGGATGTGCTGGCCACTGCTGAGAGCTGCGATCGGCCGAACCTGCGGATGCAGCAGGTAAACAAACTGGCCCGGCCGCGGGCCAAAGGTTGCCGATCCCTGCTGTAGAGGCACTCATGCACTAAGCTCCAAAGGTCCCCGTTTCGATCCTGCCTGCTGACGACTGGGGTCAGTCGGCGTTACACTTGCACTTTAAATGGTTCTGTACATCCCAATCAAGGCAACTGTGAACACATTGAATGTATTAATAGTCTTAGGAAAACTGCAAAACTAGGATGACTTTAATTCGATAACAGCCAATGGATATGTTGTACAGTAATACAAATGCTCTGACACAGAACTGAAACCTAAGTATGTATTCATTGTTGCTAATCAAACATCTAAATTAGCCAGTGCCACACTAACCTGTTGTGATGGGGTATATAGACCCCATGATGTGGCAGCCAGGAAGAGATTAACAGAATGATCAGCTACCTCTCTGCGTGCAACATAACTAACTGATTAACCACAGCTGGGATAAAAGGCAACAACTCATGCAGAGGACAGTGGCAGTCTGAAAAGGTATGTCTACACTGCAAAACCCACGGCTGACCCAGGCCCTCTGACCCAAACTAAGAGACTCGGGCTGTGGGGCTGTTTAATTGAGGTGTAGACGTTTGTGCTTGGGTTGGATCCTGGGCTCTAATACCCTGTGAGGTGGGAGGGTCTTAGAATTCTGACTACAGACCCAAACCCAAACTTCTACACTGCAGTGAAACAGCCCCGCAGCCCAAGCTCCATGAGCCTGAGTCAGCTGGCATGGGTCAGCAGTGGATGTCTAACTGAAGTGTAGATGTACCCACAGGGGCGAGGGCCATCCTGAGAAAGTAGCATGGGGAGGTGAAACTCCAGAGAGATGACTGGAGAATGCAGCTGTATGGCAGATGCCTGCACATAGGTAAAGGTAGGAAGCAGCCCAACAGAACTGGCTAAGGATTTTAAGAAACATACCCTAGCTGCTTATTGTGAGGGCTCTAGGCTAGAACCCAAAGGTGAGGATGGGCCTGGGTTCACTACCATCATCTGCAGGAGAGATGTAAGCCTTGGGAGTAAAGGGGCAAAGATTATTCTGCTCAGACTGAGACTGGTATAGAGTCACTGGACTTCAGGCTTTTATTTGGACTTTCCTGTTATTTGGAAGGGGTGAGGTTTCAAGCAACCTAACCAAGGGGCTGAGTTGCACGAAGGAACAGATAAGCAAGTGTCTTGAGCTGTGGCTGACAAAGGGCCATGAGGGGAGCACACCAACTAGTGATTGAATCTTTGACATATGTATTTTGGTTGGAAAGCCAATTTTAAAATGTGGATAAATTTGTTATTTGTTAGTCATTATAGATATCTGCTTAAAACCACAATCTGATGTGAAGAAGCGATAAACATCACCGAGGACTTCTAATTAATTTTAAATTAAGCAACTTCCTGAACTCACTATGGCCCCAATTTCAAAGTACATTTAAGCATGTGTTTAATTCCACCTCTGTTCAGCAAAGTATTTGGTATGTGCTTAAGAACTCGCTAAAGTTAAGCTCATGCTTAAGTGCCTTACTGATCAGAGTCCTATCAGATACGGGGCACTATTCTGTTCTCTATACGCACAAGTCAAAATCCAGAGCAAGTCAACAGAGGGAAAAATGAGTCAAGTTGCTCCATATTATACACAATTGTAACAAAGCAGAATTTGTCCTATGCTATGTCAGTCTACATGATCTCTCTCTACCATATCACACAATATATAATGGAAGTTCACAATTACTAAGAATCTCAAAACCAATGGAGAATTGACTAGTAAAAGAAGCATTCATCACAAGCGGAGTAAAGTGTGTAACAACTTAAGAGCCAAACTGAGCCTGACCACAGCTTCTCTGAGGATAAAGTAATGTTCCCAGGTAACTCTATCAAAGGCCATTTCTCAGTCAAGCCTATCTGCTGATACCAGGTCATCAGTATTACATTTAGTTTTAAAAGTTGTTTTGTATAACTGGAATCATGGCACTGTTTGAAAAGTCTTATTTCATCTGTATAAATGAGTCCTTGACATACTATTTGAATCTATCAGTAAATAGCTAGATTTACAAGGGATATAGAACATTTATTTTGTCCAGTTACAGATAATGAAAAGGAGACAATTTGTTCAGAAGATGGGAGAACATTACAGTCTAGAATAATTGAGAAAATGAACAAAGACTAGGGGGGTGTTAATACCACTGGTCAAGCCTTAAAACATTCAGAATTGGTGGTGGAGAGAAAGGCAGGTAAACCTTCATTATGCTCAAGTCAAATAAAATAGCTTCTTCCAGGATTCAGCTCTACTCTAGACTGCAGACAATTTAGTTAACTGGAGCCAACCAAAGCAGTTGTTGAACATCATCATGATGCAGAGAAAGCAGGGCCGGCTCCAGGGTTTTGGCCGCCCCAAGCAGCCAAAACCAAAAAAAAAAAAAAAAAAAAAAAAAAGCTGCGAAGATCGCGGTCTGCGGCGGCAATTCGGTGGGAGGTCCTTCACTCTGAGCCAGAGTGAGGGACCGTCCGCCGAATTGCCGCCGAATACTTGGACCTGCCGCCCCTCTCCCGACCGGCCGCCCCAAGCACCTGCTTGAGAAGCTGGTGCCTGGAGCCGGCCCTGAGAGAAAGTCATCTCTACATAAATCAAGGGGAAAGACTTTAAAAGTCTCTTTGATATCTCATTTAAGGAATTTATACTTACCTAATAGATTATTAGAGAGTTTATTGTGGGTTTTTTTATATATTTAACTGAAAACAATGACAAACATCTTTGAAAAACACTTCTAGAGGGGAAACCCCAAAATATAACAATGTTATGTATTCTAGTACACGTAATGTATCCTGCCAATGACAAAACACACAGTTGGGGAAAACAAAGAAAATTCACAATGCAGTTTGCTTGGTGAAGTGACTCTGCACTTAGCATGGTGGCATCAATAACTGTGAACTGTAAATGTAGCTGTTTGTCCAAGCAATTGTGAGTGAGTTTAT
Organism: Malaclemys terrapin pileata; assembly: GCF_027887155.1. Classification (NCBI taxonomy): domain Eukaryota; kingdom Metazoa; phylum Chordata; order Testudines; family Emydidae; genus Malaclemys; species Malaclemys terrapin. The sequence continues at coordinate 37,822,709 of NC_071509.1, read as the reverse complement.
TAATTCAGTGAAGATAGGAGGCAGAGGCAGTAGCCTGAGGATATATTCTTCTGTTGATATAGATATTTTATGTGCTGTTTAAGGATTTTCTTCTTCACTTGATCACAACATCAGGGATCAGGTTGTCATGCAAGCATCTATTACATCATTGACACCTTCTGCCACAGACTGCAGTGTATTAGTCGGTGTCCCTGATGTACACCACAATGGGAGGGCCTTTTACCAGTTGAACTATGTATATGTCCACCCTCTTTTCACATTGTTGATGTAGTCCTGGTTGACTACCAATAGCTAGTATTGATGTTGCTTCTGCCTACCACAAGGCTTCATTTAACCTAGGGGATGGGGGTTTTAAGTCAGTGTTTTCCTTCTCCTAGGTAGGCTGCCTTCCTGGATTGGAGAGCCCCAGCTGTCCCAAGCTGTCTGGTTATTTTTAAAAGGTATCAGATACCTGCCTTTCACACCGTCTTTTGGGGAAAAAAACCTGTGCCTGTGAAGGCAAGAATTCAAGGAGTAATTAAAGGAACACAGCAATAATAAAAAATAGGATGAAAATACAACATGCCTGTTTTTCATAAAACTACACCATTATAACAATTTGGGTACCTAGAAAATCTCATTGTAAGGAATGCTGCTCTTGAGAAAATCCCCATTTAGAGGTCCAATTTGCCAAAACGTTCAGCGGATTATAATAATCATATCTCTTTTCTGTAACTACTAGTTCCCTTTTTTCACAAATTGTTTCTTAAAGCTGAAAAAAAAGAGTTCTTCTTAAAATGAAAAAGTGAGCTTAACAAAAGGTGTCAATTTACAAAATGTCAGCATCCTTAAAGTGTGGTGACTTAGCTGATTTAAAATTATCATTTTATTATTAATCAATATTATATTACAGTAGTATCCAGAGGCCCAGTTAGACAGAATCCCACGGGGGAGGGTACTTTGCAAATAAGCCCATATGAAGACATTGCCCCCAAAGAACTTAAAATGTGAGAAGGTGCAGATTCTAGTTGCATTAGATTTTCTGGAAGAAACAAATCTGTATAAAATCAATATTTTACAAATCCAGCCTTGTTGTAAGATCAGGAAGGTTATAGGTTACTAGAAGCAGATTGTTTTATGTAGTATACAGGAATCAATTGACAAAAAAAAAAGTGAATTAGTAAAAGTCAATTTCTTACAATCTCACTTTTGAGTTTGAGAAAATGGATCATGGCAGCATAAATGGAAAAAACAAGAAACAAACTCTTTGATATAAGGCAGAATAGAGCTCATAAGAATCATTTGTTAGGAGTAATTTGCATCACTTTATTGATCAAACAAGCTGTTGAGAGCAGAGGGATTAGCCTTTTGGCTGATGAATGATTTTTGAAATGTCTGTTGAATCAACTTTAAAAATTATAAACTAGCTCAAGCACTTAGGGAGAGAACATTGGCTTAGAAGATTAAGTAGTCATATGTTAGTAATATTATCATAAATTGACCTGTTTTAGACCTTAGACATCAGATAAGTCAGTCAAATAATGGATTAATTGATAGAAGGCTATGATGTTGTTATATTCTATGGGGTAAAAAATAAAATAAAATAAATAGCTTGATACATACCTGGCATGTTTTACTGAATAGCCTGAAATGCTAGTCTCAAAAGGGACACAATGGGTTAATGCAGTAGCTCGCTTCCTTTGGAGAGAAGTATTCGAATTCACTTTGAGACACAAGTAAAACAGAGTGGTCTGATTCTACTCATTGTTGGGCATTTGTCTATATTACATAATTTGTTACAATCTGGCATAATTAGCAGCCTCTTTTCAATAGAAAGCCAGGACCGGAAGAGCAGAGGCATTGCAAGTCACGCCTGAAGAGCATTGGCAGAGAAGCATTGGGCAGCTTGTTGTCAGCCACACGTAGGCCAGAGTTGTCAAACTTGGGTGCCTCAGTATCCAAATTGCTGCATGCCAGCCCAGGTTTGAAAATTTGGGCCATATGTTTAATGAGAGCTATTCTTAGGAAATGCTTATAACTCTTGCTTTCACATGTACCCAAGTCGCCCACCTTTTTAAAGACAGAAATGAAAGTTGATAGTTATGTGCCTACAGAATATCTTTCATGAAGTTTGAAAAAGGCCATAAATTGATACATAAGATATATAACTTGTTCATATGTATGGAGAGAGAGAGAGACTTCATGATGTGGTTCTGACACTGAGGAAGTTCACCCAGGTTTTCTCATCACCTGCCCCGTTATCTTGGGTGCCTCTGTTCTGTGCAGCTTTGGCTCAGAGTCCTGACACCAGCAGTGTGCTCACAACACAATGGTCTCACCCAGGCTTCCACTAGCCCAGTTATTCCTGGGAGGTTGACCTCCACAAAAAGTCTCCCCAAACCCATCTCTCCTGCAGTCTCTCTCATGGACACTCTCAGAATTTTTTTGCTGCCTCCAAAGAGACCATGTACACACCAGCCTGTTAGGTTTGCTGAAGACACACTTACTCCACTATAATAGCACTGTGATGGTTGGTAGTAAAACTTAGAATAAGTTTATTAACAAAACATAGATTTAAGTGATTTCAAGGAGAGTGAATGAAATATTTTTTGTTTTAACCCTTTCATAATATACTTTCTAGTATCCAAAACTCAAATGTAGGCAAAGTTATAGCTTGCTAATAGTTTTTTACTCACACACAATTGTTAGCATTCTCTAGCATGATTGGCTTTCCCAGCCAGGATCCCACCCTCACAGAATCAAAGTGCTGGTTTCTTTGTTCCCTCAGGAGATGAATACCCCAAAGTCTTTCAGCAGTTCCTTATATCCCAAAGTTTATCTTTGCCTTCAAAATATTGAAGCTCTCCTCCCGGCTTAGCTTTCTGTGACACGCACTCTGCATACATCTACCCTGTAATTAGACACCCGCAGCTGACCCATGCCAGCTGACTCAGGCTCAGTGGGCTCAGGCCAAGGGGCTATTTAACTGTAGTGTAGAAGTTTGGCTTGAGCTGCAGCCTGATCTCTGGTACCCTCCCACCTTCAGGGTACTAGAGCCCAGGTTCCAGCCTGAGCCCGAACATCTACACTGCAATTAAACATCCCCTTAGCTTGAGTCCCTTAACCCAAGTCAGGAGGCTTGGGCCAGCCAAAGGGCTTCTAATTGCAGTGTAGACATACCTTCTGACAGCCATGATAAAGCTCCTGTATCTAGCTGTGCAAGGTATCAAGGTAATGAGCTTTCCATTTTTATATAGAGAAAACATGTCACTGGTCCAGGCTTGAACCTTACCTTGTTTGTGGCCCAAAAGGGTTATCTGGGGAGTGGGGGGAATAGAGTGGGAAGAGGGAAGGAGGGTGAAATATTTCACCCAATAGATTGGTTTTAATATGAAAAGTGGATGTCTGAAGCTGGTCAGTGGTTTGAGATATTCGGAAAAGCGGGTAGACAGCAAGTGAGGTAGTCAAAGATGCAAGACATATTATCCATCATAAGATTCCCCCGTATTTCCTGTGAAGATCACCACCATATACATGATGTAAACACAACCCTACTCGTTCAGTCTATATTATACAATGCCAGTACAGGTAAAATTTCAACATTACAATTGTAGATTAAATGTTTATAATTAAAAAATTTAGGTCTGTTCTTTTTTAAATCCTTGATTTGTTTTGTTCATCTGATTTGTGCATCAGCTTGCCAGGAACAAAGTAATCATTTAACTAAGAAAACATAAGAATGGCCATGCTGGGTCAGACCAAAGGCCCATCTAGCACAGTATCCTGTCTTCTGACTGTGGGCAGTGCCAAGTGGGATTGAGGGAATTGAACAAAACAGGTTATCATCAAGTGCTCCAACCCCTGTCGCCCATTCCCAGCTTCTGGCAAACGGAGTCTAGGGACACCATCCCTGTCTATCCTAGCTAATAGCCATTGATTGACCTATCCTCCACGAATGTATCTATTTCTATTTTGAACCCTGTTAGAGCCTTCACAAAAAAAACAAACAAAAAAAAAACAATTTTGCTCAAGTTATCCAACTAATTATTTATTTTCTAAATAAGCGATAACTTAAATAAAACAAATGAGTCTTTAAGACCCTGATCCTGCAACCACTTAGGTGTGAGCTTAACTTCACTCACAAGAGTAGTCCCCTTGAGCCCATGGTTAAAATTAAGCATGTGTGTAAATATTTTTGGGTTCAGGGTATTAGATGCATATCACCATAGGATGGTGACATCACTGATATGGGCATACATCCTCTTGGGTCACCTTTCCATCATACAGTTGAGAGCAGGGAAAGAGGAAGATGTTAGTGGCTGGAATTGGAATTGTCTCCATCCCTCACTCACTATTGTGATCCCCCTTCAGTATTTTAGTCTGCATTTATATGTTTCTTGTGTGGCTTGGACAATGAGTCCAGTATTATTATCCTCTCTCAGGCAAATCTCCCAGTGACATCAGTGGGCTCTTTGCTCATGTAGGGACTGCAGAATCAAGCCCATAAATAGGTCATCTTCAACTTGAGTCACGTTAAATATCAGTATCTCTGTATCAGAGGGAAAGATATGAAGGAAAAAGTGGAAAACCATTTCCTGTACCTTTCCACACTCCTGTGAGGTGCAGAAAGATATAACAAAGGTTGGAATTTATTCTTCTTTGTTTTATGATCACAATAAAGGAACCCACACCTACTCCTATTACCATAAAATTCCAATCACTCATACAGTTGTGAATATTTCTGCTCCCAGAAGGGGAGCCCAGCTTGTACAGCATGCTCTCATTCTGTCACATAAAAAGAATTAAAATATTCTGATTACAGCTAAATAAGCAAAAAACACCATCCCCTTTCTTTTAGAATTTGCTTCACTCCTCTGTTCAGAGCGTCCCACAGAGGCCACCAAAAATGGCTTGCCCCTCCTACAATCTGGCTGACAAATGATTCTCATCCTTTAGTACAGAAAGGCAATACTGTATAAGGCCGCATGGCTCCAGAGGTCCGCCAGGTGATCAGACTGAACCAGCCATGTGAAAGACAATGCCTCTCCTCCACTTATGTGACCAGAAAGAATATCCCCACCCTCCCTTACCTAAGCACAGGTGTGGCAAATTGTATATTTGAGGTGATTCCTAGGCATTTGCATTGTCAGTTTCCGTTTTCCAAAGTAACTTCCGCCTATCGAGTAGCATAGATTATTTCTGTAACAGGATTCCATTGTTTAGGCTACTTAGAGTAATCATGTAATCCGGGAAGAATAGATCCACATATCATCTACTGATAGGTACAGTCTTTCAACCCTTCAGTGGTTAAGAAATGGATCATCCCAGCTACCTTGGATTGATGGGATTGGCTCATGATGGGTACCAATCTCCCCCCAAAATACTGGGAGCATTATTGACATGAATAGCTTTCATTAGCGTAGCAGGCCTCATTTGTAGCCTTACCATCATAATGGTACTTGGGCATAGTCAGACTAGATGATCATAGTGCTCCCTTCTGGACTTAGAATCTATTAATCTGTATAGTTCTCTTCACTAGATGTACATATGACAAAGAACAGAGGAGCAGCAGTACGGGCAAATGAAGCATTCCCCCATTTGCAGTTGCCAGGAGTTCTGTCTGCCAGTGTAGCCAGGATTTACATATCTATTTGGGAATGTCACAGTCTTTTCTGTCATTTCAAAAAAAATTCATGAGACCATGTTATCAATATGTTCCCTGAACAACTTCAAAATGCTGTTGATCTAGTCTGCTGTTTGTGTGTTTTACATCATGGACAGAGGCCCAAATGTGGCTATCATACAGTACAAAGACAAGTGGCAGAGGCTGGAAACACTTGGATTAATGGAAGTGTAGATCAAATTCAGAAGCAGTAATAAAACTACTTTTTATTGCAGTTATCCATCTCTCCTCTTCCCTCTAGAAATAGAAAATAATTCATAGCATTCTCATCTAAGCATGATTTTTTTTTGCATTAGCAACGTGGTGGGGACCAAACCATAGTTTCAACACAATAGAGACAGGACTGCACAGTATGTGATCTGTGAGAGGTAATATATACAGTGGGGACAAGCATTAACTGTCACACACTGAAAGGGCTTGGGCAATTTCTTTCAATTCTAAGATCTCCATATTTGGCTATAAATTTTTCATATATTTGTGATGAGAAAATAACTCAAAGGAAATCTGACTAGTGCCTGTTATGAGACAACACATCCTGTGATAAGCGTCTCTCCCAAATGCATCCATTCTGTGTCCATTCAACACATGCCCTTAAAATACAATTAAAAATGTATTAGATACCCAAGATGTTTTGCTGGAATTCAAACTCATTTCCTTCTATTTAAATGACATACCCTGGATACTGGGAGCTGATATCTATACACCTTCCTTATCCCATCTAATGAGATCCAAACTTAATGAATAGTATTGTCTGGTAACATACCATTAAGAGACACACAGAAAAAATAACTATCTTAAAAAACAATAGAGTCAAGGAGCATTAGAGATAAGATATTTATTTCACACAACATACTAGGACATGCTATACTGCGTGAATATGAAAAAATGTAGATTGGACAAAACTGCTGAAAACTAGCTAAAGGTGTTATTAATGATGACGGGAAATAGTTACAAAGGAAAATATAAAGGTACATCTAATAAAACATACATAATTAATCTCTTTGGAATCCCATCTAGATCTCTGTGTCTCCGTGAAGACAATTACATGGGTGCTTCTAGTTTATATGATTAGATTCACCCTCACTCCTATTCCTTTCTCTGGCAAAGTCCCAGTCAAGGAACACATCTGTCAGCCATTCCAGGTTGAGCTTGTAATTGGGACACAAGTAGTAAAATGTTATCTTGCTGTTTAAATAAGCCTTTTGCAAGATGAGAGATTGAAAGCAAAGTCCACTGATAAAACTTACATTACCCAGAAACCCTGGGAGCAAGGTAACATGACACTTTGTTATAAATGCTTACATCAACCTCCTACACTATAGTTTTCACCACGTGTCTCATCTCCCCAGATGCTGTGCCACTTTTTGCAGCTCCTGTTCATGCCATTACTCCATACACAGCTAGCTCAGAATCTAACACTTAATGTTTGAAGTGTTTATTACATGCAATAATAAGAATATAGCAGTAGGGATATACTATTGACCATGTGACCAGGATAATGGTGATGACTGTAAAATGCTCAGGGTAATTAGCGAGGCTATAAAAATTTAAAAAAACCTCAATAATAATGGGGGATTTTCTGTCTATACTGAAAGAAGGACAGGAAACATTTGACATGGGTTTAATCAGGCTGCACCTTTACTATTAGATGTCTAGGACTACCTGGCAGATAAAAGTCTACAGTACAGGTAACCCAATGGTTTTCCGTAATTACCTGGGGGCTTTTACCAGCCCTCTCCCCCCCATCTTTCCCATCAAATTCCCTCCTGAAAATGTATTGCTGGGACTTTACCATATCTCAGGGGGGAGGGGGTGTTCCCACCAGCTTCCCCTCTTTTTCCATCCAGGTCCCTCCAGCAAGTCCATTGCCGGGACCTTACCATGCACCCCTGTCATAGGAGGGCTACGGTGGGCTATAAGAATGGGGGGTTGGCTCCCTGCCGTACCAATCATAGGAGTCCCCAACCACTCCCCATTTGTTCCTTTAATGTACACTTCTTTTTAAGTCCTTTTCCAAGCCATTTATCCAGTCACTGTATACCTGTCCTATGGAGTACCTGCACTGGACATCCCCCCAAAGGAGGCACCAGTAATTGGCTTGGCTGCCCCTCCCCATACCCAGTCGGGTTCCCAGACATCTTTTACTGCCCCCTGCTTTTTTATTGGCCAAAACAAATGGACTCCCAGGCTTTACAGGGGATCCCCATACTCCCTGAATAATGTGGTGCCCCAGAGTGCACAAATTGCTGGGCCTTTATGATCCCAAGGGATTTGGCCACCCCCCTGTTAGAATCTGTCAAGGCTTGTCCATCCGGGTGGCGTTCCATGGCTCTCAGCCAGACCATGCATGAAGGCATGTGTGACAACATGGATTTGCATGAAGTCCCTTCTTGTTTTGGGCAGTTTTTGAACTACTTTACACATTCCCAAATAGTGTTCTCCAATGTGTGCCACATTATGTCAGTGACTGCTAATTGGCCCCTCAGCACACAGCAGTGGCATGAGCTGGTCCCATAACATGCTTCTCCTTCCATGCCAACACAGCCTTGCCTCATCCTGGACCCCACTTGCCAACCCTTAAGGCCACTAGGACATCTGCCTGTGTGCATAAGAAAAACAATCCAAACCAGCTCATGGATCCACATCACCTCATCCATGGCTGGTCTGCCCACATCTGGAATGGCATGACAACACATTAATGGCGACTGACCACCCAAGGTTGCACACCATATTGTATGCTTCCAAATGCTAATGCCCAATTGTCAGAATTGCCTGTGCCCCTGTACCCCACTGCACCAGAGCTATTGTGGCCCCTGATTACGAATGACTGAGCAACCCTTGAGTGAAGACTGCTGTGTGGATATGGACAACCCATTAGCCCCACTGACAAATGTAACAGCCAGGAGGCGATTCCAAGATTGTTGAGGATGCCAGTTGACAGTTGCCTGTGACCCCGTGTTCTGCAGCACCTGTTACTGTGTAATGGGCCATTCAGTGACCAGCCTTTCCGCTCCTGTAATTACATGATTTTGTTAAGACTTTTCCCATAGCACTGCCATTGGAAAGGCAGCAGTGGATCTCCATACTATAAGGGTAACCATCCGACCCCCAAGCTCCATGTAGCTACCGTAATTTACTCAGGTTGTTGGCTGGCTCCTGGTGCCAGCTTCAAAACCTGTTATGCAAAAGTGAGGCAAAGCAACTGCTATGCTAGTGTAAACCCACGAAATGCAATAAAGTAATGGATATTATCCTGGAGCCTATTTGATGACCAAGCCCCAGGAGATAAACCTGCAAATTTTCTGCAGTCCATTGTGTGATGGGCCCTGCTACCCTGTCTTCACCTGATTCGTGTAGAATCCCATGGGTTTTTGTTTTTTGTGGGATGTTTTTTGTTTAGTTTTTTTTAGTCTTGTTTTTTTTTTTAAACCACATAGCCCCAACCACACCCGTGTCTTTTAACATTTTTACTTGATCACACTCTACATATCCCATACACGCCCATGACTCATAGTGGTTTTGTGTGACTGTGTATTATTTATAGTCCCCATCAACAGACTACTAAACCCACAGAAAGGTGCCCCCATCTGCTTTATAAAGGCACTGCCAAATACAGAACCTTAACATCTCCATCTGAACTGGAAATGGTGCCCTTGCCAACCTGTAGGTGACACTTGATTTGATCCCTATGCTGGTTCCCCCCTGGGGTCCTTTTCATACTGCTGTAGCATGAACACCTGAATGTGCCCCAAAACGTAATGTGCAAATATGCCTGCACTGATAGTTGTATGAACCTTTCAGAAGCCTGCACCCAATGCCACATACATTTGTTGCTGCCCTGACACCACCTCATCAGCATTGTCCTCACGGCTTGTAATCAGTTGGGAGGAATGAACATCAATGCTCCGGGCAATCCTGAATCCTTTGGAAACCTAAATGCTGTGACGACAACCTTAGAAACAGCAGTCTTAACCACTTGCATGAAAATTCCTGCTGACTGAGGTAGAAGTTTGGTTCCTTTGGAGTCCCCCAAGCCATGAACTTTGGGGTGGGAGGACTGCCTTTGCTAACGAAACAGGAACCCCCCGCCCCCGGGGGCTCCTCTGCCCCTAGCCTAGCACCAGCCCCATGCCCCCAGTTGCATGGCTACTCCCCTGACTGCCACTAACTCCCATAACAACAACCCCATTACATATGCCCTGTGCAGCCTTTGAATCCCCTCGCTCTTCCCCAGTGCTAGTGCTGAGCCTGACAGAAAGGGGAAGAAGTGAAAATTCCCTGGGTGCGCCCCAAGCGAACACCTAAAATCAGCCCTTAACCCAATGATCACAGCTCCGTTGTTGGGTGGAGAGGGGGGTGGCTTTGCTGTATCCCTTCTCCTCCCACCTATATCCCATGCCAGCATGTTCCTTAGTGCTGACTAACCAGGTAACGCCCCCTCCCCTTTTTTGTTGTGCTTCCACATGAAGCCTGCTGTCCCCTGTCCTCAGCAGGAAAATTTGAAACATGATTCCTGTCCCTCTTGATCTGCCCCTACACTGCTTAAAGTCCTGCCTCCACAGGGTGCCGAGCTGAGCAAAATTGCCCCTTCCCATTCTCTACCCCTAGCAGCGGGAGTTGAGGGGGGACCCTCCCTGCCTTGTGCCCCTACCCAGGGAATGAATGAGACTGCAGGCTGCCTTGCTAGCCATATCCCCCGACTTCCTTCCCTTGTGGAGCTACTCTCAGGTGCCTGCTTCGCCCTACACCAGCCAGAGGAAGGGATAAATTACCTCCCTTCCCTCTTTCTTACTGTTTTGCTTCCACATGTAACCACGTGGCTAAGACCTGCTGCACTGCTGTGTTGCCTCCTGCTTCAGACTGCTCCATGTAAAAGGGAAGATCCCGGCCCAGGGCCTAGAGGGTGACTCAGCAACCACGCTGACCCTTTTTGCAGCAGTTTTCATCTCTCCCCCCGCGCCAGCCATAAAGCACTGTTCCCTTCATTCAGCAATCCAGCCAAATACCCCCCAGCTTAAAGGTGCAGGGAGGTCATTTCAACTATCCCCACATTGACTGGGTACATGTTGTCCTAGGATGGTATGCAGAGATAAAGTTTCTGGATACCATATATCACTGTTTTTGGAGCAGCTAGTCAATACAGGTAAAAAAAAATCTCGACTGCTGTGGAGAAAGTGAATAAGGAAATGTTATTTACTCCTATAACCCAAAAACTTGTGGTCACCCAATGAATGAATAGGCAGCAGGTTTAAAACAAAAGGAAGTACTTCACACAATGCACCGTCAACTTGTGGAACTCTTTTCCAGGGTACGTTATGTAGGCCAAAATTATAACACGATTCAAAGAAGAACTAGATACGTTCATTGAGAATAGATCCATTAATGGCTAGTAGACAGGATGGGCAGGGATGCAACACCAGGCTCTGAGTGTCCCTAGCCTCTGTTTGCCAGAAGCTGGGAATGGGCAACAGGGGATGGATCACTTGATGATTGCCTGTTCTCTTCATTCCCTCTGAAACACCTGGCATTGACCACTGTCAAAAGACAGGACACTGGGCTAGATGGAATATTGGTCTGACACAGTATGACCATTTTTATGTTCTTATGGAATCCTAACATTCTGGGAAATGTTGATTCCTATTGAGAGTATATGTTTTATCTACTTATGTTTGATTAGGGTAATAGCAACACCACAGTGATAACTCACAGGTCTCCCTCCGTGTAAGTAATATGTCCCTATGTACATTTATAACTTTTGCACTGAGTTTGTAACCAGTTAGTGATAACATTGGCTCTAAGTATGACTTGCATCCACATACTACATAGTTAATATTCAGTTAGTAGCCATGCTAGCTAACAGTTTTTTCACCTTCACCAGAGGCCTAGTCTAGAACTTGGGTGTATTGCTGTGAAGGGTTTTGCAGGGTATAGGTAATATGCTCTAATTATATCTCATTAACTAGTCTGGCCCACCTTCCTTCCTCCCAGATTTCTGTGAAGAATGAAATCCTAAAGTAAATTGATGCACTAGTGGCTGGAACTTTATCCCCTGCAGAGACAGTATGGGGATAGCTAGCCAGATTTTCCCAGAATACTGGGCTAGGTAGCGTGATAAATGTGAATGTACAAATATGGATAACAAATGGCTGTGTTTTCAAATAAACGTCAGTGTAAACACAACTGTGTTTGTAATCGGGTCAGATGATAGAGCTAAGAATTGGATAAAAAAACATGGTAGTGTTTATGCTGCACAACTCTTTCAGGATTCCATTAGTTTTATAATATTCCTTAGTTAGTTGGTCCCCTATCTGAAACCTATTTCTTGATTTCATGAATAGGGGAACTATGGAGAATGTTTAAAAGCAGATTGCACCAAAAGAAATCAATGAATTTTGACTCTGCTCTAGTCACAAAAAAGGCAAAAATTACCAATATATTTTTGTCATAAGAAAAGGCAGTTTTCTCAAAATACTGACAGCCCCAACTATAGCAATGTTACATGGCACTGCTATAACAATGATGTACTCAAGCAGTATTTTTTGTTCGGTTTTAGTGATGCTTTCACTGTATAGCATATCCCCAACTGCTTAATGGAAGAATAATTATTCACTTGTCTCTTAATCCAAAATTCTCTGGAGTAGCACATCTTCAAAACTGACAATAATCAAACTTGGTCTTTTGTATCAGAACTAAGATGTGCCACTTTTTCTTAAATATTTAAAGGAAACAACCAATTCAATTGACATCCATTCAAAGCAACCAGCAATCTGATCCCAGTGTGACTATCGGGCTAGATTTTTTTTTTTTTAAATTGTCCTTGGAAATTAGATAAAGTGTGAACCATGTCAGTCATCTTTCTGAGCAATAGTGTTGAAATGGGATATTTCAGTTCCCATTTCCTGCCTATGATTTTAACAATTATAGTCTTCCATCTAAGCTGATCAGATAGAGCAATAAGACTAGGAGAAAAAATGCCAGAGCATTTTGCCTCACACAGCATGCTTCAATCACACTGCACACTGAAACTGTTTCCTGAGGGGAGTTAAAGAAACTGAATAGCGAGAGTTACAACCACTCTGATCGATTTAGGACACTCTGTTTAAGTACTGTATGTTAGATACCCTTCATGCTCTAAACTACTGCTTGCACTCAGAAGATGATTAAATAAATTGGTGTGACTTTGCATCTACAGGTGCTAATGCTGAAAGCCTGAGAAATACCTCTTCTAATGCTACTCAAGAGGGAAGAGTCAAATAGCTTACAAAGAACAATGTCTGTAATCAGGTCTGCTGTTTGTCTCATAAAAATCAAAATCAGATTTTGCTAATAAAGATTCTGCAAATTGATCTTTTGATAATTGGGAGCCTATTGTCAATAATGCAGCTCATCATTTAGTATTATTATAGCCACTTAAAAACCTGTGCTTTTTCTCTAATGAGACTGCATTCTGCTAGGCCCAATGAGAAACCATTTATTTAAGATTGTAGAAATCAAAGATTTTATTGATATTTAATTGTGAAAATGGTTTATTTATTTATGTTTGTCTCATAATTCCAACTTTTTATAGAGTTTAGAAAAAAATGTTTCTTTGCTTTTAAAAGCAATATCACAATAAATTTTGGATTCAGACCTGCAGTTCTTGGCAAAACTATCATTGGCTTCAATATGAACAGGATTGCTGCCCAGGGAGAGAGCTAAATTAACATAACAAATAATCTACAAGTAGGGCAGGTCACTTCCACCCAGATTAGCTTAAGATATGCAAAAATATAACAAAAAACAAGCTCATTTTTGCTTCAAACACTTTCACAGCATAATATTTTGAAAAGGCTAGGATTTTCAGTGACAGACTAATGTGGTTTGTTTGTTTGTTTGTTTTAATAAGCTATAGTGTGCAACTGGAATTTCCATCTTTATTCTCTTGCTGAAGCTGTAAACATATGCAAATAACCATCAGTCTCATGACACATGCACAGTCTGATTATCAAAATGCTGTTTAGCAACAATTGCATGGCATGCTCTTTGGAGAATTTCTATATGGATTTGGAAGCCTAGTTTTGATACCCAGGTTGGAAACTTTGCCTTTAGAGATTAACACAATACAAGATGCTTTAAAAACACACACATTTTTTTGTTTTATAATAAAGATCAACCCCTAAGCTCAATTAAGTCAATGAAAAGTCTTCAAATGGCTTTGCTTCATGTCCCTGATTTAGCACATAGTCATTTCTTTAGGGTTTAAGATTATGATCATACCAGTTGTGTGCATACCCCACTCTTAGGGCTGAGCCTCACACATACTGTATGGAGCTCAGAGATCTTTAGAAAAGATGTATTAATATCTAATTCCAGACGTCCTCTGCTTCTGCTGACAACCCCAACCAAAGTCACATCAGCATCACCTTCTTCTCTTTGCTCCCCTATATCTTACAATTTGCACTGTGAAAGAAACAGGTCATGGGGGAAGAAGGAGAGAAGGCATGCTAGTGTAAATGACCAACTCCCTTCCTGTCATTGCTAAATGCTATTTGGCATATGTCACTCTCTCAGGGATTGTGATAAAAGTGTGTTGTTTTAGAGCATTGTCAAATGTGGGTGCAATCTTAATTCTCCCCACCCCCTTGTGCATATGCTTTCTGAGTCTTTAACAACATGATCTGTTCCATTGTCTCTTCTCAGCTAAATTGGCTCACAGTCTCAGTGTCTTTGCTCAAACTTGATTGAGCAAAGACACTTGATTGAACTAACCTCGTTATCTCCATACTGATTTATACCTGCCTCTGGAGATTTCCATTACTTGCATCTGAAGAAGTGAGGTTCTTACCCACGAAAGCTTATGCTCCCAATACTTCTGTTAGTCTTAAAGGTGCCACAGGACCCTCTGTTGCTTTTTACAGATTCAGACTAACATGGCTACACCTCTGATACTTTGCTCAAACTGTCCAGTTCTCACCCCACCCCAGTTCCATCTCAAATGTCTCTGCCCCCATTCCCTTCCCACTGGTTTTTAGTCTCAGTCTTCTTATCTAGCCAGTCCCAATATCCCCGCCCCTTGTCCAGTTTTGTTTTTCCCTTCCTGAGCCAACTGGCTCCTGTCCCTTCTGCCCCCTGTTTCCCTCCCCACCCTACCAGTCCCAGCCTCTTGTTTCCTCCCCAGTTTCCAGTCCCAATCTCCTCAAACATGCCATTATGGGAGGGAGGAGTAAAGGGAGAGGAGGAAAAAAGAAAAAAAAATCCTGTGAAGAGGTTACTTAAGTAAATTAGAGGATTTAGTGAGAGTTCCCCTTCTTTCTTGTGTGTGTGTATTTAGGCACCTATCATTCAAAGACTTATACAAGTGCTTAACTCTATGCACTGTGAAGTCAATGAAAATATTCTTGCAGTTTGATAGGCAAAATACACACAACTCATTTCAGGATCAGGGCTTTAGAGTGTAGGAGAGTGAAAGTGATTTTTTGTTGTTGTGGGAATGTTTGTTTCTCCTGTTGTGACTAGAAGATGGCTTCATGTGAGAAGCTTATGTGAATAATTTTTACTCTAGTAAAAAGTCCAATGGATTTCAAAGTTACAAGTGTATAAATGCTCACAGGCTTGAGCTCATAATTATCAATAGTTAGTTATGTAAACCTCTAAGATATCGAACAGTCAACCTTAGCCAGAAAGAATTTATATCTTACTAGCCAATGCCTAGAAAAATTGACTCTAAGTATGAGAAAATTACCCTACCAATCAAGCTGTCAGCACCTTAGTCTAAGAGTAAAATTTAAAAAATAGCCTGAGAAACTCTGTTTAATTCTTGAGCATTTACTTTCCCTTTAAGATAATATTCACTGTTACAGCTCTCTTTCACTGACAGCAATGGTTAAAATGTATTTTTGTACTTCCTGTCATGAAGTCCCTTACAAATCCTTTCATATTTTGTCTTAACTAGTATCCACATGATATAGATTCATAGATTCTAGGACTGGAAGGGACCTCGAGAGGTCATTGAGTCCAGTCCCCTGCCCTCATGGCAGGGCCAAATACTGTCTAGACCATCCCTGATAGACATTTATCTAACCTACTCTTAAATATCTCCAGAGATGGAGATTCCACAACCTCCCTAGGCAAGTTATTCCAGTGTTTAACCACCCTGACAGTTAGGAACTTTTTCCTAATGTCCAACCTAAACCTCCCTTGATGCAGTTTAAGCCCATTGCTTCTTGTTCTATCCTTAGAGGCTAAGGTGAACAAGTTTTCTCCCTCCTCCTTATGACACCCTTTTAGATACCTGAAAACTGCTATCATGTCCCCTCTCAGTCTTCTCTTTTCCAAACTAAACAAACCCAGTTCTTTTAGCCTTCCTTC
The DNA here is from genome assembly GCF_027887155.1 of Malaclemys terrapin pileata. Classification (NCBI taxonomy): domain Eukaryota; kingdom Metazoa; phylum Chordata; order Testudines; family Emydidae; genus Malaclemys; species Malaclemys terrapin. The sequence goes on along the minus strand of NC_071509.1, from coordinate 37,806,700 downwards.
ATAGGTCATGTTCTCAAGACCTTTAATCATTCTTGTTGCTCTTCTCTGGACCCTCTCCAATTTCTCCACATCTTTCTTGAAATACGGTGCCCAGAACCCGACACAATACTCCAGCTGAGGCCTAACCAGCGCAGAGTAGAGCAGAAGAATGACTTCTCGTGTTTTGCTCACAACACACCTGTTAATACATCCCAGAATCATGTTTGCTTTTTTTGCAACAGCATCGCACTGTTGACTCATATTTAGCTTGCAGTCCACTATAATCCCTAGATCCCTTTCTGCCGTACTCCTTCCTCGACAGTCTCTTCCCATTCTGTATGTGTGAAACTTATTTTTCCTTCCTAAATGGAGCACTTTGCATTTGTCTTTGTTAAACTTCATCCTGTTTACCTCAGACCATTTCTCCAATTTGTCCAGATCATTTTGAATTATGACGCTGTCCTCCAAAGCAGTTGCAATCCCTCCCAGTTTGGTATCATCTGCAAACTTAATAAGCGTACTTTCTGTGCCAATATCTAAGTCATTAATGAAGATATTGAACAGAGCCGGTCCCAAAACAGACCCCTGCAGAACCCCACTTATTATACCTTTCCAGCAGGATTGGGAACCATTAACAGCAACTCTCTGAGTATGGTTATCCAGCCAGTTATGCACCCACCTTATAGTAGCCCCATCTAAATTGTATTTGCCTAGTTTATCGATAAGAATATCATGCGAGACCATATCAAATGTCTTACTAAAGTCTAGGTATACCACATCCACAGCTTTTCCCTTATCCACAAGACTCGTTATCCTATCAAAGAAAGCTATCAGATTGGTTTGACACAATTTGTTTTTTACAAATTCATGCTGGCTATTCCCTATCACCTTACCACCTTCCAGATGATTTCCTTAATTACTTGCTCCATTATCTTCCCTGGCACAGAAGTTAAACTAACTGGTCTGTAGTTTCCTGGGTTGTTTTTATTTCCCTTTTTATAGATGGGCACTATATTTGCCCTTTTCCAGTCTTCTGGAATCTCTCCCGTCTCCCATGATTTTCCAAAGATAATAACTAAGGGCTCAGATACCTCCTCTATTAGCTCCTTGAGTATTCTAGGATGCATTTCATCAGGCCCTGGTGACTTGCAGGGATCTAACTTTTCTAAGTGATTTTTAACTTGTTCTTTTTTTATTTTATCCGCTAAACCTACCCCCTTCCCATTAGCATTCACTATGTTAGGCATTCCTTCAGACTTCTCGGTGAAGACCGAAACAAAAAAGTCATTAAGCATCTCTGCCATTTCCAAGTTTCCCGTTACTGTTTCTCCCTCTTCATTGAGCAGTGGGCCTACCCGGTCTTTGGTCTTCCTCTTGCTGCTAATGTATTGATAAAAAGTCTTCTTGTTTCCCTTTATTCCTGTAGCTAGTTTGAGCTCATTTTGTGCCTTTGCCTTTCTAATCTTGCCCCTGCATTCCTGTGTTGTTTGCCTAGATTCATCATTTGCAATCTGTCCCAGTTTCCATTTTTTATATGACTCCTTTTTTATTTTGTAGATCATGCAAGATCTCATGGTTAAGCCAAGGTGGTCTTTTGCCACATTTTCTATCTTTCCTAACCAGCAGAATAGCTTGCTTTTGGGCCCTTAATAGTGTCCCTTTGAAAAACTGCCAACTCTCCTCAGTTGTTTTTCCCCTAAGTCTTGATTCCCATGGGATCTTACCTATCAGCTCTCTGAGCTTACCAAAATCCCCCTTCCTGAAATCCATTGAGTTATTATTATTCACTTGATAAATGAGTAATCATTTCTCCTTATAGAAAAAGCATTAGATTTATGTAAAGTTTTATAGTGTTGTAACAGTATCAGATGGGTAAACTATAGATTTTTAAAAAATGCAGGCTGTGGGAAACTTAGATCTGATGTAATATTCTTTTTGCATTTGTTATAAGTTATAACTAATATAAAGCAAGAGAACTACCAAAATAATTATGTAGGTAAATGTTCTTTCTGGAATTCCACAGACAACACCCACTTTCAACATTCATTCATAAAAGCAAATGCAGTTTTTTTACTCTTTTTCCAACTAGCACAGTCTCAGCTAATGGACTTTTAGCTTGTGTCCTTCCAATTTGATGATTGCATTTAAATGAGATACAAGTTTATTATGTAACTGTCTAATTCTACTTAGTAGAACAGAAACTTTAATATCTACAGTTATGAATTTCCTCATTTTAGCAGTGATTCTCTTGTTTCATAGTTATTATTATCCACTTACAGACAAAGTCTGAAAGGAATCTGTGCTAATAGAATTCATTTCCTAAGACTGTACTTACGATTCAGTATATTGCTACAAAACACCCTTTCGGCACAAAGCTAAAAATATATTTGTTTATAATATCCCCCACCCCCATGATTTAAGATATTCTGATCTGTCCTTGAATGGAGAATACAACTGACCTTGGATACATACGTTGAAAATCTATTGGAGCCATAAACACGCCCTTCAGTAAAGAAACTGGCTCATCTTTAGTTGTGAACATTACCTTATTTAATGCAAAAATCACCCCATCTTACTCAGGAGGTCTGATCCTTATGTGAATTCAGAGTTCCATCTGCTTCCCTTACTGCCAAAGGTAAACATTTACTACTGCACCCTGATACAGCTATGGGTGAGTGAGCTGGTTTCTATTCTGCTTTGTGCATTATCTAGAAAATAGTTAATGTGGGACAAAATCTTTCCCTCCTTTGAAGGCTCCCCTCTGGTTGATGAACCTATGGATTCTGCAGGGGAAATATGAAACCACTGAGTGCTTTTTCAACAGCCAGCTTGCTCTTCCCCTTTGCCCCTGCTGTGTTCTGGTTCCATTGGTTGGGAAGGATGGGATGGAAATGGCAGGCAAGCGAGATGCATAGCCATCTTATACCAAATTTCTTAAAAAACAAAACAAGGAAAAGCAATGCAAGTTATTGCAGTCCTGGCTTCCCCTCCATGCTTTGGAGCTTTCTATAAGAAGGTTTCTGGGATAGCAGACAGTCATGGAATCTGGAGATAGTAGTTGGCTAGCAGCTTGGTAGATCTACTGTAATATGTGTGGATCTCAGGGACTGACATTTGAAAGGAGCCAATACCTGTCTTCATCTGTAGAAGGGAAGGAAATGTCTTTCCAAAGAGATTTCCAGCTAAACTCCATGAGTAGAAACTTGCACATTTTCAACTCTACTACATGTAAATAATTCAGGGTATGAGAATCTCTATGTATGTGTCCAAATTCTGTTGTTAGCTACATTTGTGAACCCCCACAAGAATAGTATTACACAGATGTAAGTGACAAAAGAATCTAGACAACAGAAACTTTATTAGTGGTTATGATGTACAAACTAGAAAGAATCTAACTTCAACTTTCAGATGCCAGAATTTGAGTCTGAAGATTCCCATTTAGAAAAATATTTTCTCTCCCTAAACTGTACAAATGGACCCCATTATTTTATAAGCTTCTTGAATTACTGTTTTTTCTAGCTCTTGTTTAGAACTTCACCAGGCTCAGAAATGACAGATTCCAATCACCCGCTAATAAAGACTGAAAAAGTAATGTTTACATTTAATAATCATTAACCCCCACTTCCTTCTCACACAGACCCTAATGAATGGAGGAGGGAACAATGCATTTCCAGTCTTGGTCTCAATTCTTAATATTGCATTGTTAATGAAAAAATATTTCTCTCAACCCTAATATTTGTATAGTACCTAAGAGCTTCCCAAAGATATAAAATAATAAACATAATCTTGAAAGAAAAGAAGCCTGCTACCAGAATGCATAATTTATATACTGAGATCCTATTATCCATACATAGAAATTATTCAAATTCCAAGGTAGAAATTCACTTGAACAATTGAAATTGAAAAAACAAAAACAAACAAAAAAAACCCTTCTTAATTAGAATGGTGCTGTTCCCCCACCCTTAAATTGTGTGCTTGGAATAAGTTTATGGTTACTTTTGTCAAAAAATATGCTAAATTCAGAAATCTTATATGGAAAACTTACTGTCATGTATTTGGATTTCTTTTTCCAAAAGTCACAACAGATAATGAAAATCTCTCTCAGTAATTATGATAGCTCAATTCTTATGAATGATCAGTGATCAAGTTTCATTTCCATATTTTTTGGAGTTTCTATAGTCAATAGTTTGGATTTCATTGAAATTCTCTATGGAGGCATTCCTTACTCATTTTAGCAATCATTACTCTTGGGAGAAGTTCCACTGAAAGATTGTTCACATAAACAAGAGTTGCTGGATTGGGTCCTGTAATCATGAAACATGGGTTGATTGTGTTGATTTGCAATAGGCCACTACTGAGAGATGCTAAGGCCCAGATCCACAAAGGGACTTAGGCATTGTGACACTGAGACTTGCAACTTTTAGTACCTTGAAAATCACTGGAATCCACAAAGCCTGAGTCAGCAGCCTATACTTCTTATATAATGAATGGGGAGCGATAGGAATCTGAGAATGGAATCCACAAAAGTCAGAACTCTAGCCTAAGCTAGCCATGAGGAGATAATGGGAGGTGCATTCTAAGCCCCACCTCTCTCAAGGAGTTCAGCCTCCAAGTCTGTGCTGTAGGGAAGTGTCAATCGCTGCTTGGGATCCACAATGGGGTACTCTATCTCTGAGTCAGGCACCTTAGGTGCCAAGCTGTTTCTTGGAAAAATGGCTTAAACACTTGCGTAACTCCACACAAAATGGCCTTAGAGATAGAGGCGAGCCTCCCTTAGCCCAGCGATAGGGTACTCACCTGGGAAGTGAGAGACCCTGGTTCAATTTGCCTATGTGCCTGATAAGAAGAGAGTTTTAGGTAATTGCCCTAACCAGTAGACTATGGAGTCAGTCTCATTCTCTCTTTGGCCCAGCTGATATTAATACAAAGTGGAATGGCTTCAACAAGAGACAGAGCAGAGGGGTGTTGGGAATCTTCAGACCCAGCCTGGGAGCATCAGATGATTGATTATGAGCTTGAGGATATAGAAGAGAGTGGAACAGGGAGAGGGCTAGTAGAATGCTCTCCTGTGACTACTGTCCAAGAGTATGCCTACTGAAAGGTGTAATTTTCCATTTGAGTAGACATACCCGCACTAGCTCTGATTGAGCTAGCATACTAAAAATAGAAACATAACCACAGCATTGTGAGCTGCTAGCCATGCTGCATGATCCCATCAGAAACCCTAGGTACTTACTCAGCTGGCCCCTCCCACTGCTCATGCAGTCATAGCTACACTTCTATTTGTACTGTGCTAGCTCAATCAGAGCTAGCATAGGTATGCCTACTCAAGCTGAAAATTATACCTCCAGTTTCAATGTTAGACATACCTCAAGTTGTAGGTAGTGTTGTGGAGGACTGCAAGGGACAGAAGGCACTGCAGCCATCTGTAGGTTGGATGAGCACTCTTACTATTAGACTGCCAGAGGCCATGTGGCCCACAACTTACAGTGGGAAGCAGGTGATTGCTTTATGTTGTGACTCCATGTTTTCTTCATTTGTGTGTGAGGCCATTTGTGTTGGAGCCCTAAGGCAAGAGCTAACATTTGATTTGAGTAGGGCTGGTTATTCCTTCAGGCTGGGGAACAAGCCCAACAGCTTACAGTGTGCTGGATGTAGGATGAGGGAATATGAAGCAGTTCACCAATGCCAGAGTCCTAGTACTAAGGTGAGAAACACAAGGAAGGCATCTACACTCTTCACAAATAGCACTGAACACATACACCATAAGAATTGTTGATAGTGAGATTGTAAAATAAAACGGAGATCAGAGAGGAAATCCTGACTCCGCTGAAGTCAGTGGCAAAACTTCCACTGACTTCAGTGAGACCACAGTTTTACCCAAGAGGATTTAATCCATGCTCATGTTTGGCAGATTAGTGTGTTGTGTACGGGATGAGATAATGCACAGTGCTTTCCAAAATTACTCTGGCGCAGGACACTGGCACAGAGAGACAATTAAATGAATCAGGTAAGGATTTTGTTGCAACCTTAGCAATTCTGAACACGCATGCATGTGTACGCATGCACGCGCGCGCGCGCACACACACACACACCTTATTTGCTGTAAATTTCAAAAAAGAGAAAATTGAATGCATATTCTGTTAGACAACAAACAATTATGGCCTATATATTCCTCACTCTTGGTCAGTCAGGATAGCACACTGATTTTTTAAAATCTGGAGTCCTCATTCATAGACAAAAATAATGCTTTTCTTGGATATTCTGAAAACATAATAAAAAGGGTTAAGTGGCCTACTAAATTATTCATTATGAATAATTCATTCATTCATTCGTCTATCTGCTCTCTGGATTTACCCAATGTAACTAGGAGGAGGATTTGGCCCAATAATTCAAGGTCAAAATGGCAAAAGGATGTATTATTATCAATGTTATAAGTGGAAAAAGGACTAAGTTGGTATCATCAAGGAAAGTTTCACAAAAGCCTCGAGTGCCTGTTTTGTTTTTCTCACACAAACAACAAAGCCTGGCTAAAATATTCACCCACAAGTGCAAGCTGTTCTTTAGTCCAAAATCCTAACATCATGTCTTTCAATTTATCCACTTAAAAAACAACCCTGAATGTAGAGAGTTCTTCCTCAGAATCAATTAGAGGAAAAAATATTTCTGTTCCTGAACAAGTTTCAGGACTAGAAAAAAACAATTAATAGGAATAAAATTAGGGCAGTTGATTAATAGCAGTTAACTCACGCGATTAAATAAAAAAAATTGATCACGATTAATCGTACTGTTAAACAATAGAATACCAACTGAAATGTATTAAATATTTTGGATGTTTTTCCACATTTTCAAATATATCTATTTCAATTATGACACAGAATACAAAGTGTACAGTGCTCACTTTATATTATTTTTATTACAAATATTTGCTCTGTAAAAATGATATACAAAATAAATAATATATTTCAATTCACCTCATACATGTACTGTAGTGCAATCTTTTTAACCTGAAAGTGCAACTTACAAATGTAGGGTTTTTTGTTACATAACTGCATTCAAAAACAAAAATAATGTAAAACTTTAGAGCCTACAAGTCCACTCAGTCCTACTTCTTGTTCAGCCAATCGCTAAGAGAAATAAGTTTGTTTACATTTACAGGAGATAATTCTGCCCACTTCTTAATTACAATGTCACCTGAAAGTGAGAACAAGCATTTGCATGGCACTGTTGTAGCTGGCGTTGCATGATATTTATGTGCCAGATGCGCTAAAGATTCATATGCCTCTTCATGCTTCAGCCATTGTTCCAGAAGACATGCTGCCAGGCTGATGACACTTGTTAAAAAAATAATGTATTAATCAAAATTGTGATTGAACTCCTTGGGGGATAATTGTATGTCTCTTGTTCTGTTTACCCATATTCTGCCATATATTTCATGTTATAGCAGTCTCAGATGATGACCCAGCACATGTTGTTCATTTTAAGAACACTTTCACTGCAAATTTGACAAAAGGCAAAGAAGATACCAATGTGACATTTCTAAAGATAGCTACAGCACTCGATCCAAGGTTTAAGAATCTGAAGTGCCTTCCAAAATCTGAGAGGCATGGGGTGTGGAGCATGCTTTCAGAAGCCTTACAAGAGCAACACTCTGATGCGGAAACTACAGAACCCAAACCACCAAAAAAAAAGAAAATCAACCTTCTGCTGGTGGCATCTGACTCATGATGATGAAAAGGAACATGCGTTGGTTTACAATGCTTTGGATAGTTATCAAGCAGAACCCGTCATCAGCATGGATGCATGTCCCCTGGAATGGTGATTGAAGCATGAAGGGACATATGAATCTTTAGTGCATCTGGCATGTAAATATCTTGCAACACTAGCTACAACAGTACCATGCAAATGCCTGTTCTCACTTTCAGGTGACATGTAAACGAGAAGTAGGCAGCATTATCTCCTGCAAATGTAAACAAACTTGTTTGTCTGAGCAATTGACTGAACAAGAAGTAGGACTGATTGGACATGTAGGCGCTAAAGTTTTACATTGTTTTATTTTTGAATGCAGTGTTTTTTGTACACAATTCTACATTTGTAAGTTCAACTTTCATGATAAAGAGATTGTACCAGAGTACTTGTATTAGGTGAATTGAAAAATACTGTTTCTTTTGTTTTTTACAGTGAAAATATTTGTAATCAAAAATAAAGTGAGCACTGTACATTTTGTATTCTGTGTTGTAATAGAAATCAATATATTTAAAAATGTATAAGATGTGCAAAAATATTTAAATAAATGGTATTCTATTATTGTTTAATAGCACGATTAATCATGTGATTTATCATGATTAGTTTTTGTAATCGCTTGACAACCCTAAATAAAACACATACTTATTCATCTCTCCAGCTAATTTTTTTTTTTCATTTTCTTTTTCTCCCTAAGTGATGCTGTTGTTGCAATTTAAAATAAATGATGTGTGATTACAAATATGATTGTACTTTGGGATGAGGGGGGTGTTTAGAAAAAGAAGTTTGTTTGCATGGAATCGAAATATTTGAGTCCATTTTTTTTCTCTGCATTGAAAATGAGTCTATGGCTAATCCAGTGGTTAGTCCAGTTGTTAGAGTACTTACCTGAGACACAGAACATTCTGATTCAATTGGCTTATCTTCCATTGACTTCCTGTATAACCCTGCACATGTCACTTAGTTTCTTAGGGTAACATTTTTGAAGGTATTGGCCCTTTGTGCCTCATTTTCCCCATCTGCATAATGGGGATAATAGCACTTCCTTATCTCACAGTGGTGTTGTGAGGATAAATATATTAAGATAGTGAGGTACCCAGATGCTACAGAAATGGAAGCCATATAAGTACCTTAAATATGGTGAAATTCCTCTCTTAGCTCTGGTCTACACTATGAGTTAAATTTAGCAGCGTTAGGTCAATTTAACCCTGCACCCGTCCACAAGACCAAGCCTGTTTTGTTGACTTAAAGGGCTCTTAAAATAGATTTCTGTACTCGTCCCCGGCAAGGGGTTTAGCACTAAAATCGACTTCACTGGGTCGAATTTGGGGTAGTGTGGATGCAATTTGATGGTATTGGTCTCTGGGAGCACTCTCAACTCAGATGCACTGGCCAGGTAGATGGGAAAAGCCCCGGGAACTTTTGAATTTCATTTCCTGTTTGGTCAGCATGGCAAGCTGATCAGCACAGGTGACCATGGAGTCCCAGAATCGCAAAAGAGCTACAGCATGGACTGAATGGGAGGTACTGGATCTGATCGCTCTATGGGGAGAAGAATCCATGCAGGCAGAACTCCGTTCCAAAAAATGAAATGCCAATATATTTGTGAAAATCTCCAAGGGCATGATGGACAGAGGCTACAGCAGGGACACACAGCAGTGTCGCATGAAAGTTAAGGAGCTGAGGCAAGCATACCAAAAAAACAAAGGATGCAAATGGTTGCTCTGGGTCAGAGCCCCATACATGTCACTTCTATGATGAGCTACATGCAATTCTAGGGGGGGAGGGGGGTGTCTACCACTATCCCACCACTGTCTATGGACACCTGCAAGCGGGGAGTCTCACACAACAGGAATGAGGATTTTGTGGATGAGGAAGATGAGGAGGAGGTTGAGGATAGCGCACAGCAGGCAAGCGGAGAATCCCTTCTCCCCGGCAGCCAGGAACTGTTCATCACCCTGGAGCCAATACCCTCCCAACCCACCCCAGGCGGGCTCCTAGACCATGAAGCCGGAGAAGGCACCTCTGGTGAGTGTACCTTTGTAAATATAATACAGGGTTTAAAAGCAAGCATGTTTAATGATTAATTTGCCCTGAAGACTTGGGATGCATTCGCGGCCAGCATAGCTACTAGAAAAGTCTGTTAACGTGTCTGGGGAGCAGAAATCCTCCAGGGACATCTCCTTGAAGCTCTCCTGGAGGTACTCTAAAAGCCTTTGCAGAAGGTTTCTGGGGAAGGCAGCCTTATTCCGTCCTCCATGGTAGGACATTTTACCACGCCAAGCCAGTAGCAAGTAGTCTGGAATCATTGCAGAACAAAATATTGCAGCGAATGGGTCCGGGATTTGGAGGAATTCAAGCAACATTCATTCTTTATCTCTCTGTGTTAGCCTCAGGAGAGTGATATCATTCATGGTCACCTGGTTGAAATATGGGAGATTTGTTTAAGGAGACATTCACAGGTGCCCGTTCCTGCTGGGCTGTTTACCTTTGGCTGAAAAGAAATCATCCCCGCTGTTAGCCATGTGGTGGGGGGAGGCCCATTCATGCTGAGTTGTTCGTGTTTGGCGACAGGGATCTTCACTGATACTAGCCATGCGGTGGTGGTGGGGAGTGAAGCGATCATCCCAGAGAATTGGGGGGGGGGTTGGATTGTGCTGAATATTCACCCTAAAACAGCAGCCCCTTCTTTTAAATGGCCAACCCAACGGGCTTTGCTTGGTATGGGAAAGGAGTGTGCTGCTGTTTGAAACCGTTCCCACATGTTATGAAGGTTGAAGAAGCTGAAACCCTTTGCCTTACCATGGCTGCCTGCAAGCAGAATTCTGTTGCCCAGCCAAGCGTGTGTGATGTCTCACATCAAACTGGCAGGCACTCAATATAAGAGGCAAAATGCTACCTTGTACCAAAAGCACATGTGCTATGTACTGTGAATCTCTTGATTCAGTGTGAAATAGTCTTCCCTTTGTTCTCTAAAATGTATCTTTTTAAATACTACTCTCCTTTTTTTTCCTCCCACAGCTGCAAATGTTTCTACGCTCCCCCTATCATCTCCGTCCCAGAGGCTAGCACAGATTAGAAGGCGGAAAAAACACATTCGCGACAATATGGTCTCAGAGCTCATGCAGTCCTCCCTCACTGAAAGTGCTCAGCAGAATGCGTGGTGGCAAACAATGGCAGAGTTCAGGAAAGCGTTAAATGAACGTGATGGGTGGAGGGAGGAGCATGCTAAGAGGAGGCAGGATGCAATGCTGAGGCTAATGGAGGAGCAAACTGACATGCTCAGGCATCTGGTGGAGCTGCAGGAAAGGCAGCAGGAGCACAGACCACTGCTGCAGCCCCTGTATAACCGCCTGCCCTCCTCCCCAAGTTCCATATCCTCCTCACCCAGAAGCCCAAAACGCGGTGAGGAGGCTACGGGTACCCAGCCACTCCACCCCAGTGGATTGCCCAAGCAACAGAAGGCTGGCATTTAATAAGTTTTGAACTGTAGTGTGGCCTTGTTCTTCCCTCCTCCCCTCATCCACCACCCCACCCAGTGCTTCCCTCTTCATCCACCCCGCCCGGGCTACCTTGCGAGTTTTCCCCATATTTGTGTGATAAATTAATAAAGAATGCATGATTTTGAAACAATAATGACTTAATTGCCTCTGAAAGTGGTGATCAAAGCGGGGAGGTCGGTTGGTTTACAGGGAAGTAGAGTCAACCAAGGGGGTGGGTTTTCATCAAGGAGAAACAAAGAGAACTGTCACACCGTAGCTTGACCAGTCGTGAAACTGGTTTTCAAAGCTTCTCTGATGTGCAGGGCACCCAGCTGTGCTCTTCTAATTGCCCTGGTGTCTGGCTGTGCGTAATCGGCCGCCAGGCAATTTGCCTCAACCTCCCAGGCCGCCATAAACGTCTCCCCCTTACTCTCACAGATATTATGGAGCACACAGCAAGCAGCAATAACAATGGGAACATTGGTTTCGCTGAACCAGCAAGCTTTTAAACATTCAAATGGACATTCTACCACCATTCTGTATTTGCTCAGCCTATAGTTGAACTGCTTCTTACTACTGTCCAGGGTGCCTGTGTATGGTTTCATGAGCCATGGCATTAAGCGGTAGGCTGGGTCCCCAAGGATAACTATAGGCATTTCAACATCCCCAACGATAATTTTCTGGTCTGGGAAGTAAGTTTCTTCCTGCAGCTGTTCAAACAGACCATAGTTCCTGAAGATGCGAGCGTCATGCACCTTTCCCAGCCATCTCATGTTGATGTCGGTGAAACATCCCTTGTGATCCATCAGTGCTTGCAGAACCATTGAAAAGTACCCCTTGCGGTTTACGTACTGGCTGCCAAGGTGGTCTGGTCCCAAGATAGGGATCTGCGTTCCGTCTATCGCCCCACCACAGTTAGGGAACCCCATTGCAGCAAAGCCATCCACTATGACCTGCACATTTCCCAGAGTCACTACCCTTGATAGCAGCAGCTCAGTGATTACATTGGCTACTTGGATCACAGTAGCCCCACAGTAGATTTACCCTCTCCAAATTGATTCCCGACTGACCGGTAGCTGTTTGGCATTGCAAGCTTCCAAAGGGCTATCGCCACTCACTTCTCAATTGTGAGGGCTGCTTTCATCTTGGTATTCTTGCACTTCAGGGAAGGGGAAAGCAAGTCACAAAGTTCCATGAAAGTGCCCTTATGTGTGCAAAAGTTTCACAGCCACTGGGAATCATCCCAGACCTGCAACACTACGCGGTCCCACCAGTCTGTGCTTGTTTCCCGGGCCCAGAATCGGCATTCCATGGCAGGAACCTTCCCCATTACCACCATGATGTCCAAATTGCCAGGGCACAGGCTTTGAGAGAAGTCTATGTCCATGTCCTCATCACTATCATGATTGCGCTGTCGTCACCTCCTCACCTGCTTTTGCAGGTTCTGCACATACTGCAGGATAATGCACGAGATGTTTACAATGCTCACAACAGCAGTGGTGAGCTGAGGGGCTCCATGCTTGCCATGGTATGGCATCTGCAGGAGAGCAGGAGAGCAGAGTTGCAGCGGAAGCAGTGGATGACGACGGATGCCATGAGAATAGATATTTATAGAGAGGAACGAGAGGACCAGCGAGGTGGATTCACGGCACCAGGAGAGCAGCAAAGCAGAATTGCAGCGGAAGCAGTGGAGGACGACAGTTAGCACCGCGCACATTTCCCAAGGAAGAACTCGGGAGCCCATGACAGACAACATGGAGAAATTTGCTATTGAGACAAGAGCAGGAGAGTAGAGTTGCAGCGGAAGCTATGAAGGATGATGGTTAGCACTGCGCACATTTCCCGAGGAAGAACACACATACCCGGGAGCACATGACAGACAACATGGAGAAATTCGCTATTGAGACAAGAGCAGCAGAGCAGAGTTGCAGCGGAAACAGTGTATGACAATGGTTAGCAGTCCTACTGCATCATCTGCTGACAACAGCACCCAGGACACAACCGCGGCAGTGTCAGTGAGCTGAGCTGAGTGGGCTGCATGCTTGCCCTGGTATGGCGTCTGCATGGAAAAAAGGCGTGAAATGATTGTCTGCCATTGCTTTCACAGAGGGAGGGGAGACTGACGACATGTACCCAAAACCACCCGTGACAATGTTTTTGCCCCATCAGGCATTGGGAGCTCAACCCAGAATTCCAATGGGCAGTGGAGACTGCGGGAACTGTGGGATAGCTACCCACAGTGCAACACTCTGAAAGTCAACACTAGCCACGGTACTGTAGATGCACTCCGCCGACTTAATGTGCTTAGTGGGGACACACACAATCGACTGCATAAAATCACTTCCTAAAAATCGACTTCTATAAATTCGACCTAATTTCATAGTGTAGACATACCCTTAGTTATACTGATTCAATTTGGAGTGATTCGGGGTGAAGTTTGTAGTCTTTGCATCAGTGAGAAATTTTGATAAGTATTTATAAAGGCAATGGGTGACTCCTTTATGTGGTGCTAGACTCTAATTCTCTTATTCATGTTGAATAGAACCATATTCCACCAGTGGTCCTCTAAGGTAACAGTATCCGAATCTGGCCCCTAATGAAAAACACTACAAATAAAAGCTAACATGGAGATCTCAGTTGCACAGTAGCTAGGGAAATTAAAAAAAAAAAAACCTGAAAGTGAATATTTAATGAAAGATCATGGCCTAGATGTCAGAATTCATTTTTACACACTACAAACTGATGCACAATTATTTTTTACTATAAGGATACTGTTCATTTAATGGTAGGATATTGCAACATATTTTAGTTCATACACTTCTTTGTCCAAAGGTGCCATGAACCCTGCAGATCAGCCTCCCCCGCCCAATTTCCTGTGCACTGGGAAATCTTTATGCCATTCTATGCCACTTTCTTTCCAGTCACTGGCCCAAGGGGTAGGACATAAGCTGCTAAGTGAAAAATTAGAGTCCCTGGGTATAAGCTGGAGACCCCAGTTGGCTACAAAATCGGAGCATATGAAGGTAGCATAAAGTCCCCTACGCTTCTCACCCCATTCTAAAGTAAAGGATAGCTCAGCCAGTGTTAGGGATTTGAATCAATATTATTACTATTATAAGTACTTATAATACTTATAAATATGAGAGGTACTCTATAGGCAAATGACAGACACTGCCCTTTGGCAATCAGATATAAAGTAATAGGTAGAAGGCACAGATGTGAAACCTGCTGAGAAGTCATGACTCGCAGCTGTTTAGATGGAAGGGGTTGGCACAGTACAGTTCCATGAAGATGCTTCTTTCCTATTGAATTGGCATTGGAATGGGGATCAGCACTGCACATAAAATAATAAATGATTAGTAGTTCCTGCTTGCCTCTTTGCAATGTTATCCCAATGTTGCTAGCTTATTGGTATAATGATAGCTGCAAGCAGGGACATAGCACTCCCCCCGCCCCCCCTGCAGTAATTGGCGGGGGCACAGAACTTCTCTGGCCCCAGGGCAGAGGCAGTGAAATTTACATTCCTGTGCATACCCCTGGTATCCCCTTTCTCTTGGCTCAGAGTACAAGGGTCAGGCCAACTGAAAGGTATGGTGAAATAGTGCAGAACCACAAATAGAATCCACAAAAAGAAGAACAGGAGTACAGCTAATCTTATTAGTGAGGCTTAATGGAAGAGAGAGAAGAGGGATGTAAAAAAGATTCAGTGGCTGAATTAAATGGAACAAGACAAGTACAGAAGAAAAAAAGACAAAAATGACATGGAAGTAAAGATTTCTGAACCAAAGTTCAATATTTAGTAGTGTTGACTCTAGATTGCTGCAAATGAAAGGTTTGTGCAGAAGCCTGGAAGGCAGGAACTCCTAAAGCCAGTCTGTTGCTACGTGTGCAATTGAGAGTTACACTTAGCCATCTCAAAAGAATATTATCTGTACCAAGAAAGATAGAATCATAGGATTGGAAGAGACCTCGAGAGGTCATCTGGTCCAGTCCCCTGGACTCATGGCAGGAGTAAGTATTATCTAGACCATCCCTGACAGGTTTGTCCAACCTGCTCTTAAAAATCTTCAATGTTGGAGTTTCCACAACGTCCATAGGTAATTTATTCCAGTGCTTAATCATCCTGACAGTTACGGAGTTTTTTCTAATGTCCAACCTAAACCTCTCTTGCTGCAATTTAAGCCCATTGCTTCTTGTCCTATCCTCAGAGGTTAAGAACATTTTTTCTCCCTCCTCCTTGTAACAACCTTTTATGTACTTGAAAACTGTTATCATGTCCCCTCTCAGTTGTGTCTCAGACTAAACAAACCCAATTTTTTCAATCTTCCCTCATAGATAATGTTTTCTAGACCTTCTCTGCTCTTCTCTGGATTCTCTCCAATTTGTCCACATCCTTCCTGAAATGTGACGCCGGAACTGGACACAATACTCCAGTTGAGGTCTAATCAGTGCAGAATAGAGCAGAAAAATTACTTCTCATGTCTTGCTTACAGCACTCCTCCTGATACATCCCAGAATGATGTTTGCTATTTTTGCAACATTGGTACACTGTTGACTCATATTTAGCTTGTGATCCATTATGACGCCCAGATCCCTTTCCACAGTACTCCTTCCTAGGCAGTCATTTCCCATTTTGGATGTGTGCAACTGATTGTTCCTTCCTAAGTTGAGTCCTCTGCATTTGTCCTTATTGAATTTCATCCTATTTACTTCAGACCATTTTCTCCAGTTTTTCCAGATCATTTTTAATTATAATCCTATCCTCCAAAGCACTTGCATCCCTTCCCAACATGGTATCACCCACAAACTTTATAAGTGTACTCTCTATGCCATTATCTAAATAATTGATTAAGATACTGAACAGAACTGGACTCAGAACTGATCCCTACAGGATCCCACTCTTTATTCCAGCATGACTGTGAACCACTGATAACTACTCTCTGGGAACAGTTTTACAACCAGTTATGCACCCACCTTGTAGTAGCTCCATCTAGGTTACATTTCCTTGGTTAGTTTATGAGATGATCATGTGAGACACTATCAAAAGCTTTAGTAAATGAAACTTTACTTTATTTTGAACCCAGAGAGCAAGGGAGTACATAGTGATTCATTCACTTTTGGCCGTACCTTAGAAAAAATGGGCATAGCCTTCCAAAAAAGAGGTCTAGACAGAACAAAATCCCTTACTCAATACACTCCCTTCCAAGAGCAGTGTGTGGTTTAAAAAAAAATAAAGTTGTTCAAGTTTTCAGGTGCATATGTCTTTGCAACATTAGGGCCTTCGGTTGTCAATTTTTAAGTTTTGGATTTAACATGAAGAGATGAGGTAGGAGAAGATGAAAGAAGCGTTTCACACCTCACATACAGTCTGCAGACTCAGAAATATGGCACTTCATCAGATTACATTTGGTATATGTTTTCAAGGTTATCTTTAAAACCTGTGGGCTAGAAACAATTTCAAGTCAATCTTAGATTCTGGATCACAATTCTGCACAAAGGAGTGGGCAAGAGGTGAATTTTGCTACAAATTTCAAAGCGGTGGAATACACATTGTCTACTTACATGCAATATCCCCTTTCACCCATTGATTGCTGCTAATATCAGAATATGCTATGGTTTGAGTGGATAAGAAAGTATGCTTTCTGACTTTCTGTCCAGGAGTACTTTTTGAAACTTCCTTCTCCTTCCACGTTTTTTTTTTTACTCCAAAGAGGATCATTGAGCCTTTTTAATGTGAAAGAAAAACTCCAAAAATGTCATGCCATTGTATGTTTTTTAAACATAACCTCTTTTTGTTTGTTTTTAATGTTCACCAATGTTTTAAAACAGTTTCTATTTGATAAAATCTTTGAAATATTTTCTAGAGCAGCAAAGTTTGAGAAAACTGTGCCAAATCACTTATTGACAGCTACATATTCTCTAATATTTAATTTCTATCAGCTTTCCCCTTTCTCCCCCCATCCAAATTTGTCCTCCTCTGTCCCTCTACACAATCTGGTGACAAAGCCTTCTCCTCTGCAGCTATTAGAATCTGAACAATCTATCTCTATCTCACCATTCTCAATTCATTTTAAGTCTCAGCTGTAAATGTGTATTTCTTCCCAGGCCCATGTCTCTGCATTCCTCTCCCCTGCTGCTATTGTTTGCTTTGCAGTTCCATAATTTAGCTAAGGAAAGCATGCTGTATGCAATGTATAATTTTTATTGAAGATGCTAGAAAGAATAACTTTGTACTTTAGGAGATTAATGCAAATCACTTTTTGCATTGCTTAATTTTGAAGGCACCACATTTGTCCCATGCCATCAGTTTCCTGCAATTATATAGTACTTGCTTTATAAAAACATAATTATGGTCTTGCAGATTAATTGATCATTATACTTGAAATGGGGTAGTGTAAAGCTAAGTTATTCCTCTGAAACATTTATGCTGTTTGGATAATGCTTTTTTTAAGCAGGGAATTCTTGATTTGTATAGGCCCAGATTCTCAGCTATGGCTGAGGAAAAGTCAGGACAGTTAAGGTGAAAAGACTGCTTTTGTGTTTACTAGTCGCATTCTAATCTGGTCTTCCTCTTTGTTACAACAGCTGTTATCAGATCCAAGAACTCCATATGGCAGTTAGTCCTGGCCATGTTCTCTTTCTTCCATCATTGCCTTCTGTGACAGCATCTGTGTGGAGATGTGCCTGCTACACTGACTTTACACCACCACAAAATCTTCCTGCAGTAGGACAGTCCCTCTGCGGCAGGCTTTGCCAGCTTTAGGCCTGCCTTATGCCTATGGTACAGAATCTGGGCCACATTCCTTTCTTTGGCTAGTTCTCTTCCATCAAGTTCTTCTTAGGATATATTTCATTCTAGATAACAAACATCTTATTGAGACTATCGTGCTCCCGCTGTTTAATATATGTGCTGTAGGTTCACAATAAATTGTGACACTGGGGATCATTTGTTCTCCATTTACTTTATAAATAATCATCTACTAAAAAAACCCACAGCTGTGAATGCAATTGTGTTTCCAAATGTCCAAATAGTTATGCAGGGGTTCCAGAGTTCCACCTCAGTAAATGAGGACAACATATAATAAGATTTTATGGAAGCCTTTACTTGAGGAATGGTGTTTGAAGCTCATGTGGCACAGTGGGAAGCATACAAAAAAAAATCTGAAAGGAGTTAATGACTGCGGAACATCCATGCATTTGAAATTAGGAGGATGCAAAAAGAATCTAAGTCATGTCAATTACATAGCATGAAGTAATGGGATTATGCAAGGAATGTGGTGAATAGTGCTTTGTTGGTAACACTTTACAGCACAGTGTGAAACATGGTGCCTTAAACTGTGATTTATTATATTAGAAAAGTGATCTGATCTTTTCAAAAATGATTAGTTAGTCAAAAAGTAATCCACTTACAGAACAGATCTACACAAAGAAAGAGTATGTGTTTTATATTTCCAGCACATAATCTATATTGTATTTCTGTGTCTGCTTTATACTCCCAAATGAAACTATCTCATTTATTTTCTCCTATTTTGTGACTGGAATGGTAACTAGAGCGTGGAAACCTTTAGTAAGGAACTCCAAAATACGATATGCATAATATAAAGTTCACTGTAAAAGTACACAGCACTTCATGATGATGAACCAGATTTCCCTCGTGCCTTCGAGAACTAATAAAAAGTTAGATTCCTACCCAAGAGGATATTTCAGTCTATTTCATAACACAAGAGGGGATAACAGTAAATGCAAGAGGCTAGATTGTGAACCTGACTACATGCCCACACAAGGGAAGAATAACCCCCTTGTATCCAAGTTACCAGTCTTTGGGTCGAGGAGGATAGAAGTAACCAGAGCTATATACCCTGCAATACCCCCCACAGAAGAAGTTAGAAGGGAGTGGAAAGATGATCTTCTTGTCTAGTCACTACAGTGGGGCTCAGGAGACTTGGCTTCAGTTCCTAGTCTACTGTAGACTTCCAATGGCTAAGTGTGACAGGACCCTTCAGGTACAATGTAGAACTGTGGGATCACTGTGTCCACTTAACTCTCGAGCCTGGGCTGGCTCTTTGCTAGTGACAAGCAGCAAACCACTCAACCACCAGCATGCAGAGTCACACCTAGCTAAGTAGCATGCAGGCACCCCAAGCCACTCATAAACCATACATAGAGAAACACCAGCAAATCTTCCAAACTGCCAGCCTTGCACCCCAGAAATATACTATCTCAAGACCTTCTCTTGAACAGTGCAAACATATTAATTAGTTCATCACTTCTTCAAAGGAAAGTGGACATACACCAGCCTTTGTAACATGAACAGATTTCCCAAGATAAACTCACTGGTAAGGATCAAAAATTAAAACTAGGTATAGTTCAGGAGGAATAGCTCAGTGGTCTGAGCATTGGCCTACTGAACCCAGGGATTATAAATTCAATCCTTGAGAGGGCCTATGGTGTAGCTGATGTTGGCATCATGCAATTCATCTGGAGTAATATGCTTCAGGCTTCCCTATCTAATTTTAGCAACACATACCATAGCTGCTGGTATCTGCTGAAATGGCGATACAGGAAGCATATAATCAATAAATCCTTTACATCTTCAGATTCTTGTGCTTGATCCCAGATCCATCTAGAAATTGTTTAAAGAAGTTTATAAAGAGATTGGCCTTTTGGGTAGACAAGTCAAGTACGAATTTTCTTGATTCCCTGAATTATCTCACAAAATTAAAAAAGAGAAGTGCATAAGGTTCATGCTAAAAGCCTTTAGTGAGATTTGTGAGAGCAAGTTCACACTCTGCAATATTATTTATGCTAACAAATCTCCATAATTTGTTGAATCTTTAGGTTAATCCTTTCCCTTTGATTATGCAAAGCGTTAAATAAACCAATAATGTAGAGATGCCTCCATGCCCATGTGTCCCTAGGACTAATTCATTAATTCCAATGTTAGTTTAGTATATCCATTATGTGTGTGGACTATTTGGTTTGGGCTGAAGGGGAAGGAGAATGTGAAGAAGCAAGAGTATTTCCATTTCCCCTCACAAGTAAAGCAAAGAGTTGACTACTTCCAGGTAGGAAATAAATAGCCATCAGGGACCTTGGAATATGGTCTGCAACATGTTCACAGCAAAGTTTCACTGAATTATTTGTTTGTTTTTTTATATGTATATTAATTTCCAATTCACTATTTATTACTTTTAATTATTTTCTCAACGAATAAAAATCACTAGATTGTTTGACATTGGAGAAACAAAGATGACTGAATTTTGAGCTCTCACAAGGGAGAAACTTAACAGCAGCACAAAAATAACCAGTGTACAATAGATCTCTGGAAAATATACTTTGAAGGGAAAAAACCCACAATGAAATACAGACCACAAAATCTCTTTTCAATCCATGGAAGTAGAACTTATTATAGTTAATAACCCCAGGAAAAAAACCTGCACATAATCTTTGAAGTGCTTATGCTTGTAATTTAATGAAGATACACAATCAGATTCTCTTTTCTGTACAAGCCCTTTCTAACATTACAGTTCTGCCACTTGTAATATTTAATTCAGATGTTTGTGCTAGAAAACTCACTGAATTCACCTTCAATTGTCTGCCCTCTTTCTACCCTCCAGATGAATGCAGTACCTGCAGTTATGAGCTTTCTCCTGAGGTTTCTCATAAAAAAGACTCCTCAGATGAAAATAGACTTTTGTTGTTTGGTAATTTTATCTGAACAGTTTTGAAACTGTAAAAAGAAAATCTTTACAAAGTATTTCAGAGGCAAGCAAGAGAGGTGACACCATAACTTTGTCCATTGTAGTCTGTGACTTTGAAATTATATCCACCAAAGACCTGACCTGTTACCACTGAAGTCAGTGATAAAATTCCCATTAACTTCACTGTGAGCAACATCAGGCCATAAATGAGCTATTATTTTAATAATGAGATTACAGTAGTGATTAAAGACCCCAACTGAAACCGGAACTCCAGATTGAAGCAACTGTAAGTACATATTCAAGTGCCCCAAAGAGCTTAAAACCAGAATAGACAAGAGGGGAAGAAAGACTTATTCCCATTTTATAGATGGAAAATTGAGATAGATCAGACTGTATTGAAGAATACCTTACCACTTTTGAAAGGCTATGTGAAGTTCATAAGGTTCCAGAGGACAAGAATGTCCCCATACTGATTGTAAAACTCTTTGGTAAAGCTTTAAATGTATTTAATGAAATGCATATTGGAGAAGTTTTGGATTATCCTGATTTAAAAGAGCTGCTTTGCAAAGGTTTCAAATTACCCCTGAAATGTAAAGGTTGAAATTTGGACATCTCAGGAAAAGTGCTGGCATGAGTCACAGTGAGTATGCCCATACAATGTGTGTCCTAATGAGAAAATGGGGAAAGGGAAAGGAGGCTGAAAACTCTTTGATCTCTTTGCTCAAGAACATTTCCTAAGCATCTGTTCTGAGGAAGTCAGATGCACAATATGGGATAAATATTTAAATTATGCACAGGAAATTGCCATCCCAGCTGATTCCTTTTGTGCAAGCCTGAACGTCTAATGAATGCAAGACACAGAAGGAGGGTCACAAGCCTAGTGTAACCAGGGGACCCTGTTTTGCCCCAGGAAGTAGAAGGGTGGCTGGGAGCCCAGGCACTCATGTCCCCAGAATCATTCCCTCCTTGAAATCCCCATCACAGACTCCCTTTACAGGAAAAAGCAACAGAGAGTCCTGCGGCACCTTTAAGACCAACAGATGTATTGGAGCATAAGCTTTTGTGGGTGAATACCCACTTTGTCAGACACATGGAGGGATCTTCTGTACCTGCTATGACTGGTCCCACTCCTGCATTTGTGACTTTGACTTGATTTGGACCTCGCCTCCTGACTTGGACCCTGACCCTTGGTATCGACCCTAGTCTGGAAACTGACTATATAGTCCTCTGTTATTACTAGCCTCAGGTGCACACATCTGGCAACCTGTCCAGGAACCCCCACTCTGAAGCTGTGTTGCTCCTGCCCTCAGCCTTGAATTCCATGGACAGCTGTTCCAGGGACCTTCCTGCTGGCTGTGCAGAGTAGGGGGAAGGCTGGGTGCTGATATCAGGGTGTCCCCCACTTCCCTCCTGCTGGAGAGTGTGGGGGGAACAGGGCTCAGGGGCAGGAGAGCTGCTCACAGCTCCTGTAGTCGAACAACCAGCTTTCTGGTGAGGGAGTGCCTTAAAGAGACAGCACACAGATCTCTCATAGACTTCCCCAGCAGTCAGCACACAAACACACTCTGTCTCTGTCTCTGTCTCTCTCTCTCTCTCTCTCTCTCTCTCTCTCTCACACACACACAGTCTATGTTTATGTGTCTCTCTCTCACACACACACATACTCTGTCTCTGACACATTCACCTCTCAACAGATACTTGTGTTGTTGTTGTTATGTCTTGGTACTTCCTGCAATGCACATATATTCTCTGTAATTTTATTTTCTCAAAGTGCTGTTTGTAGCATTATGCCCCATAATCTTCATAGTAATATTGTTATGATATGATTATGGCATAATTATGATGCATTTTATACAAGATAAGGCATGTGAGATATCATTAGAAAGGTTATGATTTACTGAATATGATTATCCTATTTGTATGTATGTATAATTTTGGTATCTGAAGTTAGGGATATTGTCTATGCATCTATTACAAATGTGTTTAAATCTGGGGAATGCCCACTAGACAGAATGCAATCAGTCTAGCTGGCCGGTTGGAAAGGACCATTAGGAAGAACAATAGGTCTTTGAAAATGCTAATATCCCACAGGGGAGCTTTCCTGGGAAGCCTTCCTGGGGACACTGCAAACAGCCTCTGAGTTATCGCTGTAGGGACATGTGCCCAAGTCACCTGGTACTGGACTCCATGATAACACTAGTGTTTTTCCACTGACCTGGGGTGGGAATCAAACTGGGAGAAAAAGTATTCCCGACATATGCAAAAACTATTTAAGGCAGGGGAGTGACATCATTGTGGTTCATTCTTCACTGACTCCCCGCCCAAGAAAGAAGACTGTTCAAAACACCTGAGAAAGAAAGGGACTGAACCAGGGGGAAGGGCTGAACCCAGGCTAGAGGGTAATCTGGCCTGTGAAAGGAATATCTGGAGTTTTAAGCTGCAAGCAAGTGCAATTTGCCTTCAAGACTCTTTGCAAACTCCCTAGACCATTTTGTTAGTATATTAAGCTTAGATTGTATTTTTGTTTTATTTGCTAGATAATCTGCTTTGATCCGTTTGCTATCCCTTATAATCAGTTCTCCGCGCAGTGCAAGATGGTACAAGTTTGGATTTACCCTCTAGTAGGGGGGATACACTTGAGTACTGGGCTGAGCCTTCCCATGAAAAGCTGATTTCAGTGTCTGTGTATTTCTGCAGCTGCATGTGCCCCTACCTGTGTGCTAGTGAAAGTGTGAGGACTGTGTCTGCAGTTCGTCACAGCATTACAGAGTGAAAGGAAGCCCAGGCTGGTGGGTCAGGTGGGCTCCGTGGTACCCCAGTTTCAGGTGGTACCCCTTTGGGGGAGGGGAAAACCTGTCACACTGTTATTTTAGTTTTTGGACTGGTCTACACATTTCATAATTTTATTTCTCTCTTTATGCTTAAATGTAATTCTTTGAGTAGTGATTTCTAAAATGCCTAACCTGTCCTAGCTGGAGTAATTATCCCTATGGTAACTTTTTAAATATATATATTTTATCTGGGTTTTTTGTTTCTACTGGTGCACATCTGCACATTACCTCAATATTGGTGCACATAACAAAATTCATTCCGCACATGAATGGAAAAAAATAGAGGGAACATTGATCTCCACTGCTACCATGATCAACACCCCCCCACAATGCACCTTTCAAGATCCATAGGTCCTATGCATACTTATCACAACATGTGGTGTACCTCATTTAGTGCACTACATGTTCCAATAACTACTGTGGGGGTGAAACCAAATTATATTCGTGAATGAACTCACACAGGAAAATGATAAAAGACAAAAACACCATATCACCTGTGGTTGAACACCTTTCACAAAGTAATCACTCTATATTTGACCTCTCAGTCCTCAAAGGGAACCTGCACAACAGTTTGAAAATATGAGACTGGGAGCTTAAATCCATAATTTTGCTAGACACTAAAAATCATGATCTTAATAAGAATACTGGATTTATGGCTTACTACAACAATCTGTAAGCCACTAGCCTCTTTTTGTCCCATGACTACAGGAGTGTCAAAAGCCCACTTCACCTTGACTGGTCCCTTAGGATATGTGCTAAATATTTATGCTAAACTATCTGTTCAATCTTGTATTTAGCTTTGACACTCTTTCCCGGACCTGCAGAAGAGCTTTTTGCAGCTCAAAAACTTGTCTCTCTCACCAACAGAAGTTGGTCCAATAAACGATAACACCTCACCCACCTTATCTCTTAAATTATTCCAGATTATTCAGGAAATTTGCAGCAGACCCTGGCACTGAGCCCCCACACCTGTGCCTTAATCACAAGGAAATCCTTCCACAGAAAGATAGCACAACAATTATTTTTAGAGAATCAGCTCAATTTTTAGGAGGTTTTATTCCCTTAAAGAAGTACCTTGAAGGATGAGACAATTTGAGGAAAAATATTGCATATACATACAATATTGCAGACATTATGCATTATTCAAAATATCCAGCATCTCTTGAGTGTGCAAAAGGTTTATCAGGAATGGTGGATAACTGACCTGACTGCCTTCCTCCAACCTGTGGTTAACATTGTTCACCCCCAAAGGTGACCGAAGACTTTACCACAAAAAAAGTCTCCTTTTCTGCTTAAGAGAATTGTCCTCTTTTGAATTTGATGTTTTCTGTATTCTCCAGGCATGGATATTTCATTTTGAGGCATGATGACAAAGGACACAGTCTTCATTTTAATTTATGCTTCTCCTATGCACACAACTATACAGTAATATTGTTTTGATTATCATAGAAAAAGATAGGTGGTTGGGAACTTGGATGTTTCCAGCTCCTTCCACCCCTCTGACCTCATTAAGGGATCTTTATCTGTGCTACTTTTCTGGTAGTATTCTCAGAAAAGAGCAAACTGGTTTTCAGAAAGGGCGTGGATGCACAGACCAGTTCTTCACTCTACGAAACATAATAGAACAGTGCTTAGAATCAACAGAGAGTCCTGTGGCACCTTTAAGAGTAACAGATGTATTAACACATGCGTCTGACAAAGTGGGTATTCACCCACGAAAGCTTATGCTCCAATACTTCTGTTAGCCTTAAAGGTGCCACAGGACTCTCTGTTGCTTTTTACAGATCCAGACTAACATGGCTACCCCTCTGATACTTGAGTGCTTAGAATGGCAATGGCAATGCTACATAAATTTCATAGACTTTGAAAAGGCTTTTGATAGCATTCACAGGACCTATGACGCATTCTGCGGGCATATGGAATTCCTTTCCATATAATCAGCATCATCAAAAACTTCTATTTCAACTTTACATGCAGTGTTGACCACAGTGAGCTCTGTTTTGAAGTCAAAATGGGAGTATGTCATGGGTGTGTCATGTCTGCAATCCTCTTCAACATTGCCATCGACTGAGTAATGTGGCGTACAACAGAAGACATTCCAAGAGGCATTAACTGGACACTCTTCTCATCCCCTGAAGACTTGGACTTCGCAGATGATGTCGCTCTCCTATCACATACCATATACAAGAAAAAACAACTCAACTCAACGTATTCAGCCAGCAAATTTGACTAAAAATCAACCACAATAAGACAAATATCATGACCTTTAATATTGCCTCACCATCACCAGTACGGATAGAGGATTATGTTCTAAACCAATGTAGAAACATTCACATACTTGGGCAGCACCATCAGCCAGGATAGTGGAACAAACTGGGACATCCAGAACAAAATCAATAAAGCCAGGAACATCTTCAGGAACTTAAATACAGTCTGGAAATAATCAAAATACAACACCAAAACCAAACTCAAGATTTATCAGATCTGTGTACTTTCAACACTACTTTATTGTGCAGAATGCTGGGGAATGAGAAAGTATGACATGTCCAAACTGTCTTCATTCCATACAATCTGCCTCAGAAAAATCCTCCATATCTTTTGGCCCAGGGCAATCTCAAACCAAGATCTATTGACACAGTGCAGCCAAGAGGATCTGAGCACCATCATTGTCAGGAGGCGATGAAGATGGATCGGTCATGTGCTTCAGATGGAAACTGATTCCATTACCAAAGTGGCAATAAGATGGACACCTGAAGGCAAGTGAAAACAAGGCCACCTGAAAACAACATGGCGAAGAGCTGTGGAAGCTGAGCTGAAAAACCTGGGGCACAGCTGGGAACCATTGAAAGATTTGCCAGAAACAGACAGGAGTGGGGGAGCTTTGTCACTGTCCTACACGCCAGAGGTATAATAGGAAAATGATGATGATGATGATATGTGCTACTACTCTCCAGTAGCTTCTGAATACATGAACCTAAACCCTTCATGGTTCCCACCAGTTCCCTTTCCTCTGGACCTATGAAAGGTGGACCAATGACTGCTGACAGTGACTGCACATCTCCCATGATGGTGTCTCCTCCCCATCCCAATGTGAATGCCTCTAACACCTCTTCCCCTAAGCCTATGAGAAGGAAGAAAGGTGCTTTGCCTGATGCACTTTTGTGTACTGGGACAAATAGCAGCTGATAAAACTCCCAGAAAGAGAAGGAAGAGAGAGACTGGTGTGTGGTAGGTATTTGAATGGAGAGAGTAAGAGACCCAGGGGCAGAATGATGACAGTGACAGGGTGGGAACTGTTAAGTAGGGACTTTAAATAGAATCTCCTATAAAACACATGCTAGCTGCAGACCAAACTTTTAATTCTATCATTTTTCTACCAAAAACACAGACTAGCTTAGTGCCTGCCATCCAATAACTATTTTACATACCGTTCAAATGGATTAGGGATTCTGGGGGTAGTGGTCCCTGTAGGACTCTGCCTTGGGACACCCTCTCCACCAGCATTTGTTGTGTCCATGTCTGATAAGTGTCTGGCACATTCTGAGGTTGTCCTCCCACCCCGCAGTCAGTTTCTTACCCTTTCTTCATCTATTCCCAGGGTATTTCACTAGAATTTGGATTCTGCAGGGTTTTCCACTGAATGTATTTAGGTATCTAAAGGTGGCTTCAGGTTTCTAATTTTAGTGACACCAGTTTGAAAACATTGGCCTGAGCGACTTGCTCAATGCTACAGAAGAAGTCAGTAGAGAGATGTACTTCGAACTCAGCAATTCCTGGCTGTCAGGCCACTAATCTCTAATTCCCTTTTATTCATTTAGCTGAACAACTCCATTACCATCTTTAATGCCAAATTTACAGTTGTTGTCTTTTTATCATATATTACTGTTTATTTTAAATGTATCTGTTATCAATATTTATAATTGATTTTATTGCACACTGTATCTATTGTGACTTCTATTGGCTAATTCACTTTATTCTAGCTTGTAACCTGTTTGGATACATATAAAGTGCTCTGTAAATGAGGGTACAATAATATTAATAAAGTAGATCTGCCCAATGTGTGTCATCCAAAACAAGCCTCAAGTAATTGCAGAGAATGTAATACTTGCTTAGAAGTAGGAATGAGCTGTGAACAAAGTATCTAAGCAAATATTCTTTTGCCTCAATTCCCAGAATTTCTCTCTCATTACAATTGCTCTAGATGAAGGCAGAGCACGGCTGCATGTTGTCACATATCAGCTGCAGTTTTTCTTCCTTTAGTGACCTGAAAAAATGTAATAATGTTTAGTGTTGTACTGTATGTCGTAAATAAGGGGGGATGTGCTCTACTTGGGGCTGTTTTACAGAGATAGAGTAAATTGGAATGAACATAAATGAAATCTTCCCAAAGGTTCTCAGAAATGAATCATACGGCATCTGTTTTTCCTTTTCTAGATGAGCTGCAATAAAGGAAATTCTCAATCTTTAAAATCATTCATTTTTAGAACTGCTTATCTCCTTCCCTCTCCCCTCTGATCCTTTTAACTTGGGAGTATTTCTCCATTGAGATTTCTAGTCCTTCCCTGCAATTTGCTGCACTTCTGCACTGGAGGAACTAACTTTCAAGTAGTTGGTTTTAAAATATATTTCATTATAATTAAGTCTAAACATTTTTGGATCTTAAATGGTTTATACATCATATCTGTACACAGACTTTGCAACTCAACTTTTTATTTTGACAGAGTGAGGAGCAAAAGGTAGAGAGGCAGGCACTGCCGAGTTAGTGGCAAGAAGCAGCAATAGGCCTATTTTGAGGTTTGTATATATGTTCTGTAGCACTATATTATAACATCTTCCTTGAAAGGGAGAATGCATTAGCTGGGGCCCTGGGATTTGGAGACCTGCCTATCCCCCAAACCACCAGGAGCAAGTGGAATGAGCTACCTACCGGGAATTAGATGTCAGAAGA
Source organism: Malaclemys terrapin pileata (assembly GCF_027887155.1). Taxonomy (NCBI): domain Eukaryota; kingdom Metazoa; phylum Chordata; order Testudines; family Emydidae; genus Malaclemys; species Malaclemys terrapin. The sequence goes on along the minus strand of NC_071509.1, from coordinate 37,778,016 downwards.
TGCCTGAGTCAGAAGAAGCCAGCACTCTGCTCTTTAGCTCCAAGACCCATTCACTTATGGGGGAGTGGGAGAAGCTGCCACAGCTGAGCTGCTGGAGCAGTACAGGTCAGAATTACACAGACCTCTAATCCTGTGACTGAGTTCTCCCTTTTTGAGGTGATATACAGCACAAGAACTACATGAGTCTGAGGACATGTGCTGGTGTTATGCCTGGCCCCTGCACAGAAATTAAACACTGAAGAAGTCTCCTTACACCATCTAGCCCTCTTTCACACTTGCATAAGGCCAGGCATAATCTACCCCCCACAATTTACAAAAAATATCCTCCCTCTCATTCAGGTTCATAATTTGGGACTCATCTGGGACTCCTCCCTTTATTTTGCCCTGCACATCCAAGCTGTGTCCAAATATAACCATTTATTACTCCATAATATTTCCAAGATCTGACCTTTTCTTTCTGTTTGCACCTCTAAAACTCTTCTTCAGACCTTCATCATCTTCCATCTCAACTACAACCTCCTCCATTCTATTTTTTTCTAAAACACACCTCACCTTCTTCTTCACAGTTCTAAATACAGCCGCTAGGATTCTCTTCCTAGGCCATTTCTCTGACCACATCACTTCCCTTCCTAGTTCATTTCCTTTGCTCCTTTTGTTACACTACTCTGAGATCCAGCTTCCTGTCCTCACCTACAAGGCATTTCTCAGTGCTACCACAATAAAAAAAAAGTTGATAATTGCCCCATGAAAGGAACACTTTTCATTTTCATTCAATTTTTTCTTCATAATATTGGTTTTCATTGAAAAACTGGCTTTTTATTTTTTGTTGTTTCTGGCAATGGAAAGGTATGGGTTTTTTTTGTTTGTTTGTTTTTTCCTACTTAAAACTCTTCGGTTTTGGTTTATAAAATTGGAGTTTTGGGTGGTTCCCCCCCAAACAAAAACACACAAATTGTAAATGAAAATAGATTTTTTTTTCACAATTATTTCAATTTATTTGAAAACCCCTTTTCCATGAGGGATGGAGGGTAGTGCCAAGGCGAGTTTGAGTGAATTTTTTTTGACCAGGTGTATCTCATAGTAAATCATTGTCATAAATAATTAAGAGAACCTATGCCAGGATCTTCAAGGTCAATGGCAACTACAGTGGAGAAAAGCAATTATAGAAAACACTTTGTCATCTAATTTTCTTCTTGTTCTAGTTAATAATATCTCACCATCATCTTTCTCTTGTCAGTCTACAAAATATATTTTGCCAAAAGACCTCAAGACAACAGCAACTTTTCTGTTTGCATAGAAGGCACATCAACACATGAGTTTGACTGAAAAGTGAGTTTGAGTCCCTTGCTGCCCTGCTGCCATAACATGACTAAAAGACCTTGTTAGAAGGTGTATAGCAACAAACATGGAGACTAATGCATGTCCTGCTGTTGCATTGCAAAGCAGAGAATTAAGAATGTGTTAACTACTGTAACTTGTGTGAGAAATACTTGATGATTAAGATTGTTGCTGTCCACATAAATGTGAAGACAAATGCAAAATGAAGCAGTCGGCAAAGGGGCACTATTTTTGGTGTTGAGCATCTTTTGTTTGTTACTTTAAACTTTTATTTGTTACGCTGGTGGTCTTAAATTATTTTAGTTTTAATGGTGTTACCTCTAAAAATAACTAACCAAACAACATCTGGTGTATTAGGAACCAAATTATTAGGTATGGAATTTTTAAAAGCTGTATGGAAGTCCACACTTTTTTGTGATCCTTTCTAGGCTTCATATTATACCATCGATTTTTAAGTTTTATGTGACCCTAGGGGAGCTGGACAACAGAAGCACACAGTCACTTCACTCCTTTTATCCATGGAGGATAACTGCTCTTCCTATTTCATGGCTAGTCAGACCATCTTTTTTGTCATTATTAAGCTCCATCATAGGGGCACTTAAATTTACTCCCCAAATACTATATCTCACTCCTGTAAAGATGATCTGTTTCTCTGGAGAACATTTCTCTGTCTTCCTACTCAGTGGCACTATTGAGCATCCAATAATAAGGCTCTGTTCAGGGAGTGGTGACATTACAGGTATAGGAATATTGTCATAGTAGAATCAGAAAGATGTAGTGCTTACTGAGAGGTACCAATCTGCTCTATCCAGATCTACAAAAGACCCTCTGACTATGTTGTGTGAGCATCAAACTGCTGGAATGGAGTCTTAAGTAGAGCTGGTTGGGAATTTTTCATCTGAATGACTTTCTGTCTAAGAATCCCTTCTTCCTAAAATCACCTACACTCCCACACTCTCTGCCAAGCAAATCTAATTGATGGATCCTTGGCTGGCTGCCTAGAACTCTCTTGTCACTTTCATCCTCTGCAGACAGAAAGTGAAATTGACCAAAACGATCCAGGAGGACTGCAGAGACTGAGCTCCCTGACTGTGCCTCCTCGGCTCTCAGTCTCCTTGCTTTCCCTGCTATTCCCAGTTCCAGGGCCAGAGAAGCTGAGGACTCCAGATCTCTGCCTTTCTGGTCCCAGATCTGAGGGAGAAACGGGGAGGCTGAACACCAGTGCTGTGAGCTTTTCCTTCAGGTGGGCTTGAAATTGACAATAGCCTTCCACCTGGGCAGCCAGAAAGCTGAAAAGTTCCTTTTCCAGTTTCCTGAATGGATTTACCCTCCCTCCTCCCCACCCCCCCAAAATCTGTTTCCAAGGAACTCTGTGTTTTTGACTTTTTGTCCTAGTTTGGGACAATTATATATATATTTGCAGGAAGAGATTTTCATTTTCTGACTTGTTCCAATTGTAAGAGGCAATAATACACATTATCTTAATGTGTTATACTTCCACTAATCTCTGTAAAATTGAACCTCTATGCACACTATATGGTGAGATGATAGCATCATCCCCCTCCCTTATGTGGAATACTAGCATAAAATAATTCTGATCCAGTCTGTCTACTCTATCGATCTAAAAATTAGATCATATTCTAATCTATGTAGGGTTTGGATATTTCATGCCTATCATCATGGTTTCTGAGTGACTTTAATAGGAGTGGACAAGCTGGTTCAAATAATACATGGTCCGAGCCTTTTTTGAGGATAAATGTTGCTTATTTGAACATGTATTCTGCACCTTTCTGGACTTTCTGGTTTTGTCAAGGACTAGACGCAGAAATAGTGCAATACCATGAACAAAAGTTACTTTTCAGATGAAACCAAGACCCACTGAAATTTCATGAGAGATCCTGTATTTGAAAGATTTACAGCCCAATTTACAAACCAAAGAGGTATAGATAAGTTTGAATAAGCTTTGGATAAATTGGTGAATTTTTGTTTACTCAGCCAAATGTGACCTGCAACTTTATGAAGTTCATCCATAGCTTAAAAACTCCACTTGTTGCCCCAACAACATTCTACTGTGAAATACTTTAACAAATAATTTATATTTATTTCCTTGCTCCAGTTTATCATTGTATGACAAGGCTTTTTCTTTTCTTTTCTTTTCTTTTCTTTTCTTTTCTTTTCTTTTCTTTTCTTTTCTTTTCTTTTCTTTTCTTTTCTTAACACTCAAGGCATGAGTCCTGGATATGAATAAGCAATAGCATAAAAAAGCCGGTATCTCTTCTATTAAATAAAACATTGCTTTGGTTCATAATATTTCTTGATAGATGTCAAAAGTTAAGATTTGTTACCTTAAATCATTTTATAATTTGCACACATTACTTCATACTCTTAGCATGCATAGCTAATTGGTATACCTGAAATACATGAATAACAATGTGGCTTAGAACTACAAAAGGCAAAGAAATTATGTTTATTTCTCATAAATAAATTACTAGCCACTATGTATAATTTATGTTACACAAATTTAAACAATGTATAATACATGAGGATAAATTTACTATATTTGGAGTAAAATTAACTGAGCAGTCTCTTAGGACTTTATTAATATTGCAAAAACAGTATTATTTTGCTGTATAATTGATTTTTGAAGAAGATTTTGCATATGTTTTCCTAAATCCAATTACTTAAGCTAGGAAATGTTACAAAGCATGTGTCAGGCTGATAACACCGTAACAAAGGTGTGTTGTGAAGCGTGAGGCCAAGTCGAGTACCTTCAGCAATCTGGGAAGCCACAATAGCTTTGCATAAAATGTGAGTTTATTATGACTGCAAAAAATTCTCCTTAAATTAGTTCATTTTTCTAAAAACAAGGCAGTCTTTCCCAATAGTTTAGCTTTAGGTCCTTCATTGGCTAACACTGATTAATTCTAACCAAAAGCTATTAATAAAAATGTTGTGTCATTATTTCACAGTTTTGTCCCATATAATAATGGAGAAGGGACTTCTTACCATTGTCTGGATGGAAATGCTTAGAAATCAACTTTCTCTAAAATATAAAGAATATGATCATTGCAAGCATCTTGTCTTTGTTTTCCCCTTAAATAAAAAACACGTTATTTTCAAAAGTCACTTGTGATTTTGGGTGCTTTGAGTACTGGGTGCTTAACTTGAGTCACTTGAAAAGGGCCTGATTTTAAGATTTTAAGGCAAACTTGCCCTCTGAAAAAGTCTCAAATTGGGCCCCAAACATTTAGGTCCTCAAATCACTAGTAATTTTTGGAAATGTGAACCTGGAAAATGATCAGATAGGTAGCAGTCGTGCAAATGAACCAATCAGGGACAAGGTTAAATTAGCCCAATAAAAGATATTACGTCACTGACCTTGTCTCTCTACTATACTGGGACTGATAGGCCTACAAGGATACTGAATATGATCAGGGACAATCATTTGTGTCAAAGATTGACTCAAACTGAAGTCCATAAGACATACTTAACTTTGTACTTTAGTTTGTTGGAGGGAGGGCTAAACTGTAACTGTGCTGATCATCATAGGAGTCTCCCAAACAGAAGGAAACCAAAATTATAAAAGAGGGAAAAGTCACAAAAATGTGGATATATTAGAATCATAGAATCATAGAATATCAGGGTTGGAAGGGACCTCAGAATCTAGTCCAACCCCCTACTCAAAGCAGGACAAATTCCCAACTAAATCATCCCAGCCAGGGCTTTGTCAAGCCTGACCTTAAAAACCTCTAAGGAAGGAGATTCCACCACCTCCCTAGGTAACCCATTCCAGTGCTTCACCACCCTCCTAGTGAAAAAGTTTTTCTTAATATCCAACCTAAACCTCCCCAACTGCAACTTGAGACCATTATTCCTTGTTCTGTCATCAAGTACCACTGAGAACAGTCTAGATCCATCCTCTTTGGAACCCACTTCAGGTAGTTGAAAGCAGCTATCAAATCCCCCCTCATTCTTCTCTTCTACAGACTAAACAATCCCCGTTCCCTCAGCCTCTCCTCATAAGTCATGTGCTCCAGCCCCCTAATCATTTTTGTTGCCCTCCGCTGGACTCTTTCCAATTTTTCCACATCCTTCTTGTAGTGTGGGGCCCAAAACTGGACACAGTACTCCAGATGAGGCCTCACCAATGTTGAAGAGAGGGGAACAATCACGTCCCTCGGTCTGCTGGCAATTCCCCTACTTATACAGCCCAGAATGCCGTTAGCCTTCTTGGCAACAGGAGCACACTGTTGACTCATATCCAGCTTCTTGTCCACTGTAACCCCTAGGTCCTTTTCCTCTGGGATTTTTTTTCCTTCTTCAAAACAATGGAAGTTTAAAAATGTACAGCATTAGAATTCATATTATACCATGCATATTCCTTAAATGGTGTATAATTATTTGCACAGGGTCAAACTGTAGGACAAGAAAGAAAGAAAGAAAGAACTCACAATATCCCATGAGATTCAATATGGGAAAGATTTGTGGCCTGGTGAAGGAGGCACCAATGTGATGTCTACTGATCCCAAGAATCCATAGACAAAGCAATTTCCAAAACCACAGATCTCAAGGCAGTATGGTTGCCTCAAGTTACAGTTGGTCGGAAAATGGTAAAGATTTTCCCTGATAAATCTTGAAAGAAGCAGAATAATTTAAAAAAAAAGTTAAATTCTTTTTCTAGAATTTCAAGGGAATTTTCTTTGCTTTTTTAAACAAAAATGAATATCAAATCATTTGATTTTTCAACTTTTTTCCAGTTTTCATCCCCCCCCCATTTTTTTAATTAAACAAAAGTTTCCCATGGAAATGGTGATTTTGGAAGAAAATAAAAGTTTTTCTTTGAGAAAAAAATTTCACCAGAAAATTTCAACAACCTCTCTTTGCTGTTATTACTTCTCTACCCATCCACCATTCTGTGATGGGAATAGAAGCTGTCTATCTTCATCTCTGCTATTACATACATGAGCAAAGCCTGAGTGGTTACCTTTTGACAATGGGAATACTCCTTCCTTTCTGTTTCTCTCCTGTACATAAGAAATTAGTTATTTATACCATGAATTTCATATAGCTCACATCAAATTCTATGCTATATGATTATCACAGTTATAACTCATTATTACAGGATGATTAAAGAGTTACACTTCTCACAATTAATTAACATCAAATTTATACTGTGGACTTTTTTTGCGGGGGAGGCAGGTTTCCACTGAAAAAGTGTGGGACTATATTTCACTGTCAACTTACTATGTCAATAAGTGGTCTTTATCCTTTGTTCTATAAAAACTGTAAATACTATAGTTTTTGCAAGGGTGAGTTGAGCCATTATGCAGATAGACGATCTTTAGGGAACAATGGATAGTAAATTAGTATGTGCCACATGTGGTGTATTGAAAACTGTATTAAAATTGCAGGCTATCACTCTGAGGTTGCATTGTCCCTTAGAGCTGAGGTGGCGGGAGGTAATTCCCAGGTCACATGAACATACTTGTGCTAGCTTTCATTGAGCTAGCATGCTAAAAATAGTGTAGGATGGGCAATAGTGAAAATCAATATGGGCTAGCTGCCTCAAGTGCATAACCATGGGGTCCAGGCAGGTTTGTACATGGGGCAGCTAGCCTATGCTGTCATTTGCTGCTGCCTGTACTACTGCAGATACACTACTATTTTTAGAGCATTAGCTCAATGAAAGCTATGTGAGTATGTCTATGTAAGCTGGGAATCAGACACCTACCTCCAAGTGTAGATGTAGAATATATGTAAAGGGTTTCCTGGACCTGCTTGGAAGAAGGGGCCTCTGTAAGGAAGTGTGCAATCTGGGTTTTGTTCAGTCAGTCTGCAGACAGACAATCTATAGTACTGTAGGAAGAGTTGTGCTTTTCTGTTTAGGGAGCAGCCTGCTTTGTCACTTTCTCTGTTTGGGACCTTGCAGGGTTCTGAATGATAAGAAATAGTATTGTTATGGTGCATCCTTCTACAAACATATTTTATGTTGTTTTTTTTATCCAACTTCTGTGGGTATGCTATGAAACTCGCCATCATCACTGAGACCTGGTTTGACAGTGCTACAGTATTAGTACTGGGACAGCTCATTGCTGATGGGTTCTCAATTCTCTGACTATTAAGTAATATGTAGTTGGAACAATTTTCCCCCTCAAAATTCAGCTGCAGAGATATAGAGTGCAGAAGCAATGGTATTTGTTCATATAATCATCTTATTTAGGTTTCAGGACAGGTTTGTTTTAATTCAGACTCTTAATGAAAGCTTTTGAAAATCTCATTTTGGTAGCTGAATTCTGCTCCCATAGGCCTCAATGGTAAAGCTCCAGTTGACTTCAGTGGGGGCAGACTTAAGCTGTCACTAACTGTGTTTTCAAAATCTCACCCTTGTTATTTTTAGTATAAAATACTAGATTCTTCATGGACAGCCATATGAGATGAAGATCCTTTGGCTTTTTTGTTATAACTGGCTCCATATCAGTTTGGTAAAAATATTGGTTTTAGCCACATTTAGCTCTGCAATTTAAAAATTGATTACATTATATTCTGCCTATTTCAGTTGCCCCACAAGTTCAATGAGGTTCTCCATTCCAGCAAGAGTGGCATTGACCACAAAAGTAATGGCTACATAATAGTTTCTTTTTCTAAACCATTTTTTCCACAGTTGCTCATAACTTTCTGAAAGTCTCACCTTTGATGAGGTCTCTACTTAAGAATGTTTTTGTTTTGATAAGTTGAGGGGAAATAGTTCAGCTGTTTCTGAATTCAAAGAGTGAGTAAAATATAGTACTATAAAGAAAGTCACCTTTCAGCAGAGACCAAAACTAAAAAAACTTTCCTATCACGGTTTTTGTTCTTTGTATAGCCTGCTTTATCTGTTGTAAAGTTTACCTTATGCTCATGGCAATGTATAAATGATCAATAATTATAGCTCAGTGTCTCACCTTGCACTTTATCGTAAAGATGCCACATCCATCTAAGGCACTGGACCATGACTAAGAAAGAAAAGAGCCACCTACTAAAACATCAATGCTAGTTCTTGTAGCACAATGGGTTTTCCTTGGGGGTCTCCCATCCAAGTACTGATAAAGCTTGATTCTGCCAGGCTTAAGAAATTTGATGAAATTACAATCCAAGACAGAGAGGCTGCAGGAAATATACTTGCTCATTCTGCTTGTTTTGCCTAATAAAGAATGCCTTCAGAAAGCTCTCTGAATCTTTCTTCTTTCCAGTGAAAATCTGTTGTTCTCCTTTGTATTTTGAAGAATGTGCTCCATACAGTAAAGCCTAAAGGTCAAAAATGCAGATAGGAGCAACACCTGCAATTTAGTATACTAATATCTAATATTTGTCACCAAGCTCTGAATGTAAAGCTTTTTATTTTTTTTTTCTTCTTCTTCCCCTCTCCTCCCCCTCCAGGAAGCTGCAGGCTGAAATTTGAAGAATCGATAAAGAAGAATTGCGCAGATAAATTATGTTATTTACTGAGTTTTCCACTAGAGCTTCTTTAGTTAAGTCTCTGTCTGAGTTTCTATTACAAATCCCAGTTTTAGAAAGTTAATAGATCTGTTTTTATGAGATAAAATATCTTAGCCTAGAGGTGAGTCACATTATTTACTTCTTGTCTTTTGGTCATTTTTGCAGGATATGGAGCAAAGTTTCAGAGATATGTAACCCATGCCTGCTTGGTGTGGTGCTCTGTCCCTCTCTAGTGATACCTAGCCCAGCTACAGTTTGATAAGTCTGCTACAGCCTTGGGTCAGAGTCATATAGTATATAGCTCATACAGTAAAGGCTCATACATTAAGCTTCAAAGAGCCCAGGTTTGATTCTGACAGCTGGGATCTGTTAGTGAAACAGATGCTGTTTTGTATAACAATAATTCAAAAAGATATTCTGTCCCTAAAAACTTTCTGACTTTTAATCTATATTATGAACTTGTAACTTTGGATAATGAAAAAGAGGACCTGAGCTGTGATCTAGGATCTCAATGGTACCTACATTAAGGACTCCTGTGTAATGATTTACTCCTTCATACCCATTGTTGCAATGTTCCATGCGATAAAGGTTTCTGGACCACTGTTTCAAAAGGGGGTGCCTAAATTTAAGCAGCTAAGATTGGAATTTTCAAAGGTTTCTTGGGGAGTTAGGTGCCCAATCTGATTGTGTAGAAAATTTCTGGATTTTTATTAAAATAAAATATATATATTTTTAAATGAAGACTGTCCCCATATATGAAACTAAGATTAGATTTCATTAACATTTTTCACAGAAAATAAAATAATTTCACAGTTGGTTCTAATTAGAACCTGGGCATTCTGCACCTCACCCATTTGTACTCCATTTCTTGGCAAAGATTTAGTGTCAGAGGCTGCAGTGAGGTTTTAAATTACTAGAAGCTTGAAATTTCAATTATCTATATTAATTATAACATACATTATCAGGATGGTGCATCTCCAGTTACAATAATTCTGCAATTTTAGGTACAATAACCTGCATTACTGCATGAGTGAAAAACATGTTATCTGAGTTTACTGGATGTTGATGGGTTAAATTAGGCCCTTCATGTAATTTTAAAATAGTGTTGGGTTTTTTTTGTTTTTTTTTAGAGTTCAATATTTTAAGCAGCCTGAAACCTTTAATGAGTAGACTTATTAAAACCTCTATTGTCTAACAGGGAATGATTAAAGCCCTATGATTTCTTGCACTTCCTCTAGTTATCTCAGATGTCACAGTGATTGATGGTAAAGCAGCCTTTCTTCTGTAATGTTTCAGACTTTGTTGCTTGCCTTGAACCAGATAATGTAGCTGCAGCGAAATGTGAAATGGCAGATAAATAATTTCTCTTGTTCCTGCTGCTCAGCTGCAGCTGGAGTATCCAGTGTACTTGTTCATCTATCTTGATATTGTTATTTGATAACATTCAGGTGGCATGACACCAGAGATGTGCAACACAAGACATACTTTTCAGATACTGTAAAAAAAAAAAGACTGATTTTTTTTCTCAGCATATAAAGATAATTTGTTACCTGCATAGTAAAGCAGTCTGCTTCTAATTCAGTTTTCTGTGAACCACATTCACAAGAAACGCAAAGGATTATTTTGCCATTTTTTTTTCATGCCTTCTGGGATGGACTCCTGAGGTGCTAAAAGCATCCTGGCCAGTCTAATAAATATCTTCTAATAACCTATATTTTTCCTAGTTTAAGGGACTAGCAAAAATGAAATCTTGTTGCACAATAGGGACAGCAGAAACTAAGGCCTGTATCTCAAGCTTGGATGCCTATAGTTAAGCACCTAAATAAAAATGACCTGATTGCCAGAGATGCTGAGCACCCTAGTTTCCTCGGCACCTCTAAATATGGATTTGGGTATGTAACTATAGACACCCAAGTTTGAAAAAAATGGCTTTAATGCTACACATCCACCACTGGAAAGCAGGAAATTTCATCTTCCCCTTAAATACCCTTGTGATTTGTAAAATATCAGTCTCTAAAGCCACATCATTGAGATTTTCCTCTTTCTGTTCATTTTATTTCAGTTTATTTTAGTGGCTGCTATCTCAAGACCTGGTAAAAATAAAACCAACCTTACATAGTGAAAAAGCTAGGGGGAGGGATAGCTCAGTGGTTTGAGCATTGGCCTGCTAAACTTAGGGTTGTGAGTTCAATCCTTGAGGGGGCCACTTAGAGATCTGGGGCAAAATCAGTACTTGGTCCTGCTAGTGAAGGCAGGGGGCTGGACTCAATGACCTTTCAAGGTCCCTTCCAGTTCTAGGAGATAGGATATCTCCATTTATTATATTATTATTATTAATCCCACCTTTCAAATGGCATCAAACCACTAATATTTAGCCCTAGAAGTGAATGGGAGTATTGATTGTTGAAACTGAACTGGGATGAGAAGGCAAGATGATGATCAGAATGATCTGTCTAGTTATGTAAGTACTGGTATGGCACCCCACCTCCAGAATGTCTGAGTGAGAAGTTTAGCTTTGCAGCTGAGGAGTCCTTAGATCAGCTGATGAAGATTCCTTGCTGCAGCTCAGGGGTAAATGTGCAAATATGGGTGTAGGCCAATTTTGTGTTCCTCTGATTCTGGGGCATCAAGGCTGTTTTAATTTCCCCTAACTGCCAGTAGCCCAGATAGCCATTATGGCAGTTGGAGATTGCTGTGCCTAGCAGGGTTCCACTCTCATGCAGCCAAAACATGCTTTGCTTAAGTCACATGGAGAGTCCCTCCTCAGTGCTGTTCTCTTCATCATGTCACCCATTTCCCTTCCCTCCCTCCCCCCCCCCCCATTATCAGACGGATTGACATAAAAGAGAGGCTGTTATAGCTGTGCAAACTCAGACTTTGAATGTGGAGGGCTGCTGTTGAATACACCTAATGAAGCCTCTGAGCATGGACCATTATGCATAGATGAGGATGCTTAAGTGTACATTGCATTCCACTAAGTTAGCAGATTTTTCCTTACATCTTTTTTCTTTTGTGCTGTGTTTCACACTATGTGGGAACAGCAGGACTCCAAGTTTGATAACTATCACTGCAACTTGTCAAATGTTCTGTTCACTGAAACCCTTTACTTCTCCCCTCTTGTCCAGAAGGCCTTCGCTCTGTCTCAGTGCCATGACACAAAACAACTCAAATATCAGGAAAATTTCTTCTTTTGAAGCTGAGATACAATTATATCAAGCAAAATATGAAATGACAATGCTTAGGTGCTTTCCAGCTAGGTGGGAGTATTACGGAAGGAATGCATATTGGGTGTTAGGGCATGGCTAAGGAGAATTGAATAGCAGTGTGCACCAAAATGATGCGCTGTATCTCTCCCATGTAGAAGCTGCAAGTGCAAACTACGAGGAAGGCTGCATTACTGTGAACTCAGAACCTTTAAGTTCACGCCCACAGTTTCCATGTGGTTGAGATAAAGCTCTCTTGTAATAAAAAACAAACACATGACATTTCTAGAGGGCAATTGGCCCTCTTTGGTCAGAGACTGACAGAAATTTATCGCCTCTTCCTGTCTTCCAGGGTCTCTTGTTGCCCTTTTGGCCTGAACTGTTAGCTAACATTCAGGGCCATGTCGTTTGTTTTCTATTAGGAGGTAGAATTGATTAAATTAGTCATATATTTTGTTGGTGTGATCCTGTTTTACTGACAAAGAATGTACACAAAATCCCATTTCCCTGAACACGTAAGAACAAACAACAGGAAGCAATTTCCTTACTTAGTTTTCAAGTCTGCCTTCCCAGCCAGTGCTCTTCCCAAAACAAACTCTTTTTCTTTGCTTCCTCCCATGGCTCCTAATTCCCTCCCTATATAAACCCAAGGGGAATTCCAGGAAGTGTCCAGGTCACAGCATGCATCTTCTCTAGTTACCATGACTATTCCTGACCCTGGATGTTTGGCTTTTACTTTAGCTTGACTTGGAATTCTCCTCCTGACTTGGACCCTGAAACCTGACTCAGACTCTGACCTTTGGTATCAGCTCCTGCCTCGAGCCTGACTGCGAACTCCTCCACTACCCCCAGCCTCGGGTTTGCCCCCAAACACTCCTTTAAAGTGCCTGTAAACATTTGCATCCTCCCACACTCAAGATAAATTTCCCTTGTGGGGAGCAAGGTCTTTTAGGGGTGCTAATTGACCTACTTTCAAGTGCTTAACTTCCAGGATAAAGAGACAGTTCCTGGCCTGCCAAGTGAGATACATTACACATCGTTTTCTTGGTGTTTACAAGTGCAGTCCAGAGACTTTCATAACTCAATCTTAACACAATTATACTCCACAATTACTTACCGACAGATACCAGACTGTTTGTCACAATATTAACTGTCTTTCCAATTTAAAATATTTGTTCCATACACAGCTCTCAGTGTTATGTATATACCTGTATTGAAATAAATATGAGGTTATGGCCAGTGTTGGACCTAAATAGACACTGTTAAAATCTGGGGGAGAAATCCTGGCCCCATGAAAATCAGTAGGAATTTTGCCACTTTCTTGAATGGATCAAAGATTCAACCCAAGGTTACTTGCCACTTCAGTCTGCAAACAGACTTGCTAACAACTTTATTACTCTTCAAAAACTGCCAAATAAAGTTAGATTTTAAAAACTACTGCCCACTATTGCCAGCCTACCTGTTCATTGCAGAAATAAATTGGGTCTTTGATAAGCAGTGACTTCTCAGTGATGCTTCCAGCAGAGCCAATTTAACAGGCCAAGAGAGGGGCTGGCTGTGGAAGAATCTTTGTATGAGAAACTGCAAGAACATATTTTACAGATGAGAAAGAATGGCTAGAGAAATGAGACAATAGTTTATGAATTAATAACAGCTCCTGTTTTATATTATATCATATAGTGAGGTACATGAACTTTCTTTTTGTCTGATGTGCCAGACCATTGTCTCCTTTTAAAAGATCACCTGAACTTCTAGATATCTTAAGCCAAGATCATTGAGCACCTTGAAGATAAAGACTGACACCTTGAATGTGACTCAATATTCTATGGAATGCCAGCATAGTGAGTAGAGCACACGTTTATGTGCTTGCAGTAGCCTGGATTACTGATAAGATACACTGCAGTGTTCTGTACTAGTTGGAATTTCCTAAGAACTGACAGCTTCATGCCCACATGTATCACATTGCTGTAGTCCAACGAGGAGGTGACAAAAGAATGTATAACTGAAACCAGGCCATGGGACAGACTTCTAGCTAAGTAAAAAAGGTAGAAAGTGTTACTTGAAGACACTGCAAAGTCAGCAAGGAAGCTAAGAGTACTCCTAAGCTACAGTAAACCCTCAACAGCTCCAGTGCCTCCTATTTTTCATAGTATTAAAATGCATACACACACAAAGGCAGCCATTTAGAATTTCCCACATTATGACTATCAGCAAATTCCAAGTCTATTCCTAGTAAATATGCTATTTCTTCCATTAGAAAAGTAATGTTCAAATGGCTAGCTCACTGGACCTGACCTGAGAAAAAGCTTTTATCTCAGTGAATTTAATTATTTAGTGATAATCCATTTAATTATTCTCCTACTTTCCAGCAGTAAAGAAACACACATTCTTTGGGCTGGGGAGAACAGAGGCAAGAAGACAGAAACATATCGTAATGATGGAATGAGTGTCTGGAATTCGATTCCCCCCACAAAATATAAATGATGTTGAGTAATTCATGCTTATTGAAAATTGCAGCTATGGTGCAGGCACCATATATTATTTGACAAATAATATTATAGCAAAGCTCTAATTTTCTTTCAAACATTTACAGGACTGGGTCTGAGTTAAAATAAAATTGAGAGGTTTGTTGGGATATGACAATGTGTCCCTACTGCAGTCGTGTTAGGTCAGGCCTCTTCCTGTATAACCAAGGAGGATCTTCATGCCATTATTTGCTTATATATGAAATATTGTCAATTAAACTCTGCAAAAAATGAAGATGGAATGTCTTGGAATGCAAGCATGCTGAGAGCACAAAGAATTCCATGCAGAAGGATCCTACTATCAGTCCACTTAACAGAAGCTTAACATGCTGGAGAACATCTTGCAATGTTTGGATTCAGTCCATCATTAAACATAAATGAGAAGGATACTGCTATACACAAATGTACAAATGCCAAATGGATACATATATTAAAGAATCTGTAGCCATCTGTACTCAATATGGAACCTAAAATGTGATCATTTCTCACATTATAATTCCCATACATGCAACATTTCACATCAGGATTTCAGTGATGATTAAAACAGAATTGTTTTGAATGAATCAGTGAGTTTACACAGCCTCACAGTTAGACACTACATATTCTTCTGAGATTCAGAAGCAATTCTCATTGATTGGATATATGTGGCAGCTAAGACCCTGATTCTTCAAAGACTTATGCATATGCTTTACTTGGATCCTGTGAGTAGTCCCAATGAACTCAATGGTACTACTTATGTTATTAGAAGTTAAGCATATGCATACATTTTTGCAGGATCAGGGCCAAAAAAAGCAGTATTTTAGTATAGGACATTATGCTCTGATCCAGGAAAACATTTTAAGCAAGATTCATTAAATAAAGTTACATATATGCTTACGTTTTTAATGAATCAGAGACTATATTCCCATTGTCAGTAAAATATACTCCCAGGATACTAAGAGTGGGGTGCCTATAAAGGCAGCCAGCTACCAGCCCTAGAGTCAGTAAACAGAGCTGAAAACAAGAGTTTCAGTGGAAGTTTGTAAGCTTGGAGGAAGGTGTGTATGTGGTGTTTGTTTTGTTTTTTGTTTTTTCCCTTCTTGGCAAAAGCTTAGGAGGGAAGTCTATGACAACTACAGCGACAGCAGTGCCATTGACCTGTAGAATAGAAGAGACAATAGAGATGACTGGATGTGGAAGCTGCATTAGTGTAGAGACGAAACCAGAAAGGTGCTTTGTTTCTATGAAGTGCCGCTTCATAGATCTCATGGAAGAGAAGATCTGAGGTTTGGAGATGCAGCCAGAAACTGTGGTTGAGTTTCCAGGGGGAGTTGAGTGGATGATGGAGGGAAGGAGAGAGGAGACTGAAAGGAAACATGAAGACTGAAGATGCATGCTGGACTGGAGAACTGTGAGGGTGGACTGTTGGATGAGAAAAGTGGCCTATGGAATCATGAGACTGAGAACAAGGCAGAGGAAAAGACTGGCTAGTGAAGGAGAGACAGCTGAAGAAAAGGTTCAATGAGTTGGGAAATGAAGGGGAGAGGCAGGCAGTAACAGAAGATGTGAGAGCAAAGAAGAATAGAAGAGTGGCCAGTCCTACAAGAACAGGGGAAGAGACACCTCCCTAAGTAACCCATTCCAGTGCTTTGCCACCCTCCTAATATCCAACCTAGACCTCCCGCACTGCTACTTGAGACCATTGCTCCTTGTTCTGTCATCTGCCACCACTGAGAACAGCCGAGCTCCATCCTCTTTGGAACCCCCTTCAGGTAGTTGAAGGCTGCTATTAAATCCCCACTCACTCTTCTCTTCTGCAGACTAAATAAGCCGAGTTCCCTCAGCCTCTCCGCATAAGTCATGTGCCCCGACCCTAATCATTTTCATTGCCTTCGGATGGACTCTATCCCATTTGTCCCCATCCTTTCTGGAGTGGGGGGCCCAAAACTGGATGCAATACTCCAGATGTGGCCTCAACAGTGCCAAATAGAGGGGAATAATCACTTCCCTCGATCTGCTGGGAGTGCTCCTACTAATGCAGCCCAATATGCCGTTAGCCTTCATGGCAACAAGGGCACACTGCTGATTCATATCCAGCTTCTCATCCACTGTAATCCCCAGATCCTTTTCTGCAGAACTGCCGCATAGCCAGTTGGTCCCCAGCCTATAGCAGTGCATGGGATTCTTCTGTCCTAAGTGCATGACTCTGCACTTCTCCTTGTTGAACCGCATCAGATTTCTTTTGGCCCAATCCTCCAATTTGTCTAGGTCATTCTGGACCCTATCCTTACGATCCAACTGAGGGTGCAATCCATCCCATCATCCAGATATTGTACAGCTCTGTCAAGCTGCTGCAGAACCACTCCATATCCTCTTACCACTAATCTGACTATCCTAGCTATCATTCAGGCTGTTGCAGACTCCCCTTACATGGAAGGGGTTAAGGATTTGGCTATTAATTTCTCTGTTTCTGTTTTTCCATCTGTCATCTCTAGGAGGAGGAGTTCAGTGCCCCTTCAGTCTCTTGTTTCTCTGCTGATATTACTGATGAGTGTCAATTAGGGTCATTTACAGTGGTGGTTCTCTCAGATATGTTATTTTGTTCACTAGACTGACTTCAACTATGGGAAATTTACTGCTTCTAAATTTTTACTGCAAAAGAAGACAAATGAGAAGCAACAAATATTAATCTCAAAAACACACAACAAAACAAACTTTCTTGAAAATGCTGTAATACATACTGTGCACGAGACACTAAAATCTTTTTGTTATAAATGTCTTAATAGATGCTATATAATGTGTGCAGTTGGGACACTGTGAAATAAGAATTTGATTGTTGTGGCTGAGCTCCCAACACCCTAGACTGCTTTTGCATGTAACATTAAGGACACCAGAAAGGATGCCATTTTCAAACCCACATGCCTAAAGTGAGGACCTAAGTACATATATAAGTGTCTAAGTAACTGCATTTTCCACTGAAGTCAAATGTGCAGAACTTGTATGTAAGTCAGTGGCCTCTGTGCTTGTACACCTATTCAGAAACTTGAGCTACCTCCCTACGTGCCTAAATATGGATTCAAGTACCTAGATTCAGGTACTCAAGTCTGAAAAATTTGCCTTAAGTAAAAATAAGAAAAAATATTTTTAAAGTCTGAATTATGGAAACAAATAGGAATTAGTCACCCTTTATTTACATAGATTTAGACCAATCTCCATTTTATATACATGTGAACTTTTGTGCTAAAATAAAATGTCGGGATAAATTATTATTTAATATTTCAGCAAGTCCAACAAGTTTGGTTTTGCTTCAAAGAAACAAGAATATACACAGTCCTGGCCTTAAAAGGCTTGCATTCTAATGACTCAATCCTATGCCCACTAAAGTCAATATCAAAATTCCCATTTACTTTAGTGGTTCTGACTCAAGTCAGATAAATAAATACATAAAACAATAAAACTCCAATCCTGCAAATCACCCGAGCATGTCTAAGTTTAAGCATGAGTGATCCCACTTAATTCAATAGGACATACTCAGATGCTTAAAGTTATCCATGTGCTTTGCTGCATTGCTGGATCAGGACCCAAGTGAGGGTAATCAACAGACAGAAAATGAGGGAAAAGTATCCAATGATGAGATCAGGCAAAAAAGAGACATATCCAATTAGTTTTCTCAATCACCTTGGTTCGTTTGGAGAGGTTTGGTGCCAAATGTAGATTTAGAGAAAAAAAAAAAAGTACTTTTGGTACTGAGAAACTTAGTATCCTGATGCTTTGTACACCATCTGTGAAATTAAATTATACAAAATTTTAACTGGAAAAAATATAATATAAAGCCAATCCACAGCAGGTTGGATCATATGCTCTATAATTCAAAGAACACTAGAGTGTTCCTGAAATGCGAGGTCATGCAAGAGTCCAATTTCAACCTTGTCGCTCAGGTTTTAAAACCATTTTGTGCATTCTTATGGAAAGCTAACTTTTAGGGATCCAATCAGAATACATTTTCAGTGACGGACTAAGAAGAAATATGTGCAGAAAATATTTTCTGTTCTTTTCATAATCTAAGACACTTGATTTATTTCACAGTTCACTTCAGAATCCCAGTTTTGCTTTTACATTCATGATCTTTCATCTGTTTGCAGCATGGCATGCTAATTTCCCCATTATAACCATTAATTTTAGAAAATCAATGCTCTGATAAAAATACTCTTTATTTCCCCCTTTATCTTGTATATTTATCTTCTTGTAAATAAACTTCAAATTATTCAAAAGCACTGTTTATTAATTCTTTGATATTTATTTGATCCTTTCAACCAGATCTAAAATTAGAATCCAGACTAAAATTAAAAGGATACTTAGTACACATATATTTAGGGAAGAGGTAATATTGTGGTTTTCTGAAATGGACACACCATCAATAAGAATACAAAACATAGTATTATAAATTCTAGTTGTATATATTGAATTATGCTGTTGTGTGAGACATATTAATTGATACCTGGACAGGTAACAATTAGATTGCAAATTTAACCATGGGCATTGAGGTCATTTGTCTTCTATTGTAATCATAGAATATCAGGGTTGGAAAGGACCTCAGGAGGTCATCTAGTCCAACCCTCTGCTCAGAACAGAACTAATCCCCAGACAGATTTTTATCTCAGTTCCCTAAATGGCCCCCTCAAGGGCTGAACTTACAACCCTGGGTTTAGCAGACCAATACTCAAACCACTGAGCTATCCCCCAGGAAAGTTAGTAATTGTTTTGCTCTGTTGTTTACAATAATTACTGTAACTATATATGTGTGAAATGACTAAAAGGATATTATTGTAAGTTCTTATAATGTAGTTTGCTCTATTCAACATCTGATTCAAAGACTGCAATTGACCTCTGTGTCCTTTAGATAAGGTCTTCAAAACACATCATTGACTTTTCTGACTTGTTGATAAGATATAAATGAGAAAAAATGTATACAATAACAGCAGTGATAATTATCAACATTTGTAGATACTTGTGTGGTCAGGTGCAATGTATTTCATAATCTTGTGCAATTCCTACAAAGAATGAACAGTGCATATTTTGTGAACTGATCCCTTATCTGTGTTGATATTTTATTATTTACTTTTTTGGTGATTGCAGTAGCCTCCTGAGCAGAGCTGGTCAGAAAATATTTGTTGAAACAGTTTTTGGTTGGAAAATATCATTTGGCCAAAAACTTTTTATTTATTTATTTATTTAATTTATTTGGTGAAATCGTATATATTTCAATGACATTTTCCATAGAAAAAAAGCTTTTGAGATGACAAAAAAAAAAGTGATTTGGACTAGCTTTTTTTCATTTAGGAAAAGTTTCAAAAAATTTTGTTTGGGTGTTTTTATATTTTTTTAAACTTTTTTATATTTTATGATTTTTACATTATCTCATGACATGTCAGTAGTGCATAATATGACATGATCATGTCATTTTATGACAATATGGTATGTTAAATCATGTCAAGATATGTTATTCACTACTACCTCTGATGTCATCACAATGTAAAAACAATAAAAGTAATGTAAAAACAATACAGTTTATATAAAAAGAAAATTAAAAATTACATCACATTGAAATAAAATTTTCATTATGAAATTGTCCTAAATTAAATTTTCCCAAATGAATTTTTTTTCAGAATTTCCATTTCATGGAAAAAAATTGGGAAAATATTTGTTTGCAATGAAAATAGGGAGATATATAGATCAGTATGTCAAATGTGATTGTGTTTTTTCAAATAAATATGAGAGAAGAGAGTCCATTGTATCTGACATAATGAGCTAAATATCAAGTACGGACAGTCTTTGAGGTCAAGTTCAGGCTATAATTGAAGTAGAAGTGCACAAAAATCAATGAAAATGTGAAATCCAAATAAAGGTCAAGACCAGTCAGGTCACTATGTGCAATCCAATTACCATTTTTCACACAGTGGGCCGAATTCTCAGTTAAACTGATGTAGATTCCTTGAAACTCTGATAAGGACACCAAGGAAAATCAATGATAAGATCAAAGGAGCTACTTCAGGTTTATACTTTTGCAAGTGTGTGTAAATTTTGGCTTATAGTGTATTGCATGTACCAGATATTTGATAAAATTGAGAAAAAAAATTCATCAGTTTAAATAATTTGTTTAGTTAGTGTATCTGTCATGTTTGTTTTTGCTGTCACTTGCAATGATTAAAGGGATGAAAAGCACTGTAAGAGAAGAGGTGACCAGGGAAGCCGAGGTGGAAAGTGGATTAAATGGACTCAGAAAATGATGTTGTGCAGCAGTCTGTTACAATGCCTTTCTTATTCTTGTTAAAAAATAAGGACAAGGTAACCCCCTACAGTGCTTAAATGGCATTCCTAACAATGAGATTTGATGCCTTACGGTGAGGTTTGATGTCTCAGATTTTAGTAACTCAGTGTGATGTTATGAGACAGAAGGGACCATCATGATCATCTAGGCTGACCTCCTGCACATCACAGGGCACAGAACTTCACCCATCAACTCCTGTAATAGACTCATAATATAAGTCTGAGTTACTAAAATCCTCAACTCTTCATTTAAAGAATCCTCCACTTACTCTAGTTCAAACCAACAAGTGACCCTTGTCTCAGGCTGAAGAGAAAGACAAAAAAATCAAGGTCTCTGACCAGGGGAAAATTCCTTCCCAATCCCAAATATGGTGATCAGTTAGGACCGTGAACATGTGGGCAAGACTCACCAGCCAGACACCCGGAAAAGGTTTCAGAGTGGTAGCCGTGTTAGTCTGTATCAGCAAAAACAACTAGGAGTCCTTGTGGCACCTTAGAGAGAAACTAATTAATTGGGCATAAGCTTTTGTGGGATAAACCCACTTCATCAGATGCATGGAGTGGAAAATACAGTCGTGAGGTATAATTACACAGCATATGAAAAGATGGCAGTTGCCTTACCCAGTGCGGGGTCAGTGCTAACAAGTCAATTCAATTAAGGTGGAAGTGGGCTATTCTCAACAGTTAACAAGAAGGGAGCCCTCACCATCCAGTGTGCAATCTGCAGCCATCGGATATATTTGCCAAATAACAGTCACAGCTGGCCTATATGCCATTGTAGGCAATCTCATCATTACCATCTCCTCCATTAAATTATCAATCTCAGTCTTAAAACAAATTAGTATTTTGCCCCTACAACTCCCCTTGGAAGTCTGATCCAGCACTTCACTCCTCTGACTCTTAGAAATCATTGTTTAATGTGGACACAAGAACAAATGAAAGGTGAAAGAACAGGGTAAGGGCTATTTAGAAAAGCTGGACATGCACAAGTCCATGGGACCGGATCTAATGCATCTGAGAGTGCTGAGAGAGTTGGCTGTTGTGATTGCAGAGCCATTATTTTTTAAAACTCGTGGCAATTGGTGGAGGTCCCAGATGACTAGAAAAAGGCAAATATAGTGCCCATCTTTAAAAAAGGAAAGAAGAAGAATCTGGGGAACAACAGAGCAATCAGCCTCACCTCTGTCTCTGGGAAAATCATGGAGCAGGTCCTCACGGAGTCCATTTTGAAGCACTTGGTGGAGAGGAAGGTGATCAGGAACAGTCAACATGGATTCACCAAGGGCAAGTCATGCCTGACCAACTTGATTGCCTTCCTTGATGAGATAACTGGCTCTGTGGATATGGGGAAAGTGGTGGACATGATATACCTTGACTTTAACAAAGCTTTTGATATGGTCTCCCACAGTTAAAGAACTATGAATTGGATGAATGGACTTTTGATATGGTCTCCCATAGTTAAAGAACTATGAATTGGATGAATGGACTATAAGGTGGATAGAAAGCTGGCTAGCTCATCAGGCTCAATGAGTAGTGATCAGTGGCTCGATGTCTAGTTGGCAGTTGGTATCAAGCAGAGTGCCCCAAGGGTCGGTCCTGGGGCTGGTTTTGTTCAACATCTTCATTAATTATCTGTACAATAGGTTGGGGACTGGGGATCCCTCCTGTGTTTGTGATTGGATCAACAGAGGCTATTGCTTCCTTAATCAGAGGATTGGGACATCTGGGGTAAACTGTTATTCATGGATAAGATGGGTGGTTGTCTGGCCCAAACATATCTGTCATCTTGGCTGAGAACTCCATTTATGTTTTCCCAATATTGTTAATCCCTAACAATGAAAAGTCACGAATCAGCCCAAAAAAATCAAGATTTTTTTTTTTAATGAAAGCTGAGAATCTCAGTTATTCATATAATTCTAGGTGCTGAAGCTTTAGGAAGAGGACCAAATATGAGACTTGTGATAAAATCATGCAAATTAGCAACGCTACTATTCAGCGCCTTTGCTGTCTCCAGAATTCTCTCTCTTGTCACAGCAGATTACCCCTTTTCATTAATGAAGCTCTGCAGTGGTTTTATATTAGCTGATTATTATAATTTTAAAAGCTTGTGTTCTATTCTTATTAGTGTTGATTTTCTAGGCTATGAATGAGAGAGAGAGAGAGATCCTAGAAAGGATGTGAACAAAAATGTTAGCTCCAAGATTGCCAAAAATATAGGAATGTTTGAATCTAGATAGTAAACTGCAAAGTCTGGATCTCTCTCTAATTAA
Organism: Malaclemys terrapin pileata; assembly: GCF_027887155.1. Classification (NCBI taxonomy): domain Eukaryota; kingdom Metazoa; phylum Chordata; order Testudines; family Emydidae; genus Malaclemys; species Malaclemys terrapin. The sequence goes on along the minus strand of NC_071509.1, from coordinate 37,754,898 downwards.
AATCCAGGTGTTATGGGGTGTTTCTGGCAGAGAAAGAATTAACTGGAGGTAGAGAGCAATTAGTATACCTGGATGATAGGCCAGTCCCAGTTTAGGATTAGTCCCAGTTGGGGAGGAGCTGGGTTAGTGAATTAAGGATGAGTTCCAGCTGACAGAAGTGGAGTGACTAATAGAGGAAGGACTTCAGGATAGTACAAGGAAGCTAGAAGGCATGGGATCTTCTTCTAAGATGGGAATTTTGGCAAAGAGTTAGGAGAGACACTGAAAAAAAACCAGGCATGATATAAACTCCTCTTTGAGCCTTGATAAAAGTACCAGCCACCAGGAAGGCAGCTCCCCACCCCCAATCACTCCTTTGGGAAGAAGCAGACAAGAAGCTGGACCTCCAAGGAGAAAGCTCTAGGAGGCACTGCTCTGTACAAGAGCAGGAAAGAACTCTGCAGAGTATGGGAAGGGGTGAAGAACTTGCAGAGGAGTGAGTCCTAGAAACAGCAGGGGGAGAAGGTCTTAGAGATGTACTGACTTAGGAAGTGGTGTGGGGAAGAAGTAAGGAGTTTTAGGGAGCAGACCTTAGGAACTTGTTTATAGGGTCCCTGAGCTCAAATTCAGACTAAAGGGGAGGCTGGAGTTTCCCTACTAGCCACTAAGGAAGGGTGTGTGAAAACCCCTGATACAATGGGTGTAAGGATTATTGAGTCCAGAATTGGGCTGAAGACCTGCCTGAGCCTGTTACTTTGGAAGTGGGGTTGGGGTGGAAAAACTATAAGTGATCTGAACAAAGAGCTAAGTCATGAGATGAAGTTGACCACTGTGGGTCAGGAGCAGTTGTTGGCAGGGGGCTCCATGGGAGCAGAACATGCTTCACCACATCTAGCATGCCAGCTGGTGAGTCACTTTTTTTCTCAACAAAGAAACCAGGTTTGTAGCCAATAAGAATTCTCGATTATAAAACTTTCTTTTGACTATGGAGCCGTAGCAAGATGTCTATTCTATAGATTTAAAGAGAAGGATCCCAATTTCACCATTGGCATAAGTGGCTTCAAATCCATTGTAATCAGCAGGGTCATGTTGGCTTATACGTGTAGTGAATTTGGCCTCCAAGGTATAGTACATGAGAAATTCTGGAATGTTTTTATGACCTACTCATTAAATGTTATGATTGGCTTTATTCATAATTGCCTAGAATTAATGCTGAAAACAAATAGATATTATTAGACTTGAAGTACTAACTGGTCTTTGCTAGCCTGTCAGAGCTACTGCTTAGAGTGATACCCAAAAGGAGAGAGAATTAGATGAAGGATGTAGAAACCTGACTTCCAAGTAGAGATGGAGTTCATTCTATTGTTCTTTCTTTCTCTTTACTCTTTTCCCCTTTCTAGAGGTCTCTGTACTTTAATGATTGTTGCTGTAGCTGTAGTTAATTGTTGGTGTATACAGGAGGGCTCACTCTAATTAAAATGTGAAGAGGCTGAAAATAAAAATGTAATCTTTCTTACCTAGCAAAAAGAATGGAGGTCTTAACCTCAAAATAAACTTTATTTATATTAAGCTAAAGTCATAACATACTCCAGCATTTCATCTATGCAAAATACAGCGTGTTTGTACAATACATTGCGACTATGGGCATCTTTATGTTGTTCCCTGGGGCACTGATACAAGTAAGTGTTCTATTTCCATTGTTCCACCCACCAGCCTTGTGCCTTAGCTGTCCTCTCTTCAAGAGAGTCTTAGAAGAGTTAGCCCCTGATTTAACCTGCATTGAAGTCAATGGGCTGTAACTTTTCTGAGGTTGTCCCTAAAGTAGGCATGTGCATCATAGTAAATAAAACTACTGTACCTGAATAATTTGCTGGAAATATTTATTCAAATTGTTGCTGGTACATTCCATCCCTTAAATCTGTGTCTTCCAAAATGTGACTGTATTCCCTTGAAAATCCTAAAGGTCTAGCCTTGGGGGCACAGACAGTTCTATCATTGTTCTTCAGAACCATAGCTTTCATTTAGTAACTGCTATGTGTGCAATTTCAAAATGTGAAGTGAACATAACCTTGTCTGAGAACACAGAAAGCCTGACACTATAATTTTTTTCAAAATAGTAAATGTTGAGTAGCTCTTATTTGCCCTCTGGATGTGGAGTCTCTAGGCTTAATGGTGTCAAACTTTTCTCCACAACTGTAAAAGCTCATGGCTTTGAAATGAATGCTGAGATTCTCAGCAATAGATTTATTCTAGGAGCTGGGGCTTCAGGAAAAGCTTCAAATAGTGTCAGTCTCATGTTAAAAATGGCAGCACTGCCATACATTTTATACCCGTGTAATTTTCATTGACTTGATTTAATTTTGACATACACTAGTATGAAAGCAGAAATAGGCCCTTATTGGCTTATGAGTGCATTATTACTGTTGTAGTAGTTTTTAGGAGTTTCATTCATGGACCAGCACACCCTTGTGCTAGGTGCTGTACAAGCACTGAACAAAAAGAGCTTACATGTTGGAATGCAGTGACATGGAGAGTTATTCACCTTGAATTGGGAATCTTACTGACAAAGGCAGATTAGGTGCTGTGACAGTAAATTAAACTGAAAAATGCTAAAGGGTGGAAAAAAATAAAGAATTAATATAAAAACAAAGCATACAGTAACTGGATATTTACTTATCATAGTCCCCAAAACTATTATTTTGAACAACTTTATTATATATATAATGAACAATCCATGATATACTACTTATTTTTGTGCAAAATTACTGTACCAGTTATTCAGAGAAGAACATGAGCTGGTGTTGAATTTTTTTCCATACTCAATATTTTTATTTAATGAGTGATGTTGGGAATACATGCCTTAGTTTCAACTGAATATCTTAATAGCGAATATCTATTTTTTGTAGTTTGGATCCGGTTACACAGATGACAATTTCTATCTGTTTATTACAGCAAAATGAAATAAAGAAGAAAATACAGGAAAGGAAAATAGCGATTCAAGCAAAATTCTTTCCATCTTGTCTCATCACCAGTAATAAAGGTTCTGCAAGGCAATTTGGACCCGTGGTTGCACCTGGGCATACCTAGTGTCGTAGATTTTGCTCTCCATGACCCTTGTGTACTCCCATTAACTCCAGTGGATTTTGCACATATGTAACTAGCTGGAACTGAGTAAACGCCCCTCCTCCCTCCACAACCTCAAAAGTGGGGAGGCTTTGTCCAGGCCAGCAGGGGTTAAAAAAACCTCACTCCCTTTAAAGCATGTATCCCACCACCTCATGAGCACTCGACCTCACTGTGGAAGGAGGTAGGCACCAGAGACCACTCTAGGCACAGGCAAGCTAGGCAGCAGCCTATAGCAGCAGATTCTCAGCAAGCAAGGGTATGATCTAGCTTGCCACGGTGTTCATTAACTCTCCTTAGCAGTCCCTTACTGTGCTTTGACCTGGTTCTCTTTGAAATGAGACTAGAAGCACATTAACAAACTTACTGCACATCAGCAGGGTGTAAACCATGTGCACACAGGTTGCACCCTGCCCATATTAACACCTGTGTAGAGGCCTTTCCATGTACCACACAATTGGAGGATTGGAAGTGCCCTGAGAGGTTATCTAGTCAGTCACCTCCACTCATGGTAGCACTAAGTATTATCTAGACCATCCTTGACAGGTGTTTGTCTAACCTGTTCCTAAAAAGCTCCAGTGATGGAGATTCCACAACCTCCCTTGGAGGTTAACTACCTTGATATAAGTTAATTTCTTAACTACCTTGACAGGAAGTTTTTCTTAATGTCCAACCTAAACTGACCTTACTACAATTTAAGTCCATTGCTTCTTGTCCTATCCTCAGAGGTTAACGAGAATATTTTTTTCTCCCTCCTCCTTGTAATAATCTCTTATGTATTTGAAAACCGTTATGTCCCCTCTCAATTGTCTCTTCTCCAGACTAAACAAACCTAATTTTTTCAATCTTCCCTCATAGGTCATGTTTTCTAGACCTCTAATCATTCTTCTTGTTCTTCTCTGGACTTTCTCCAATTTGTCCACATCTTTTCCTGAAATGTGGCACCCAGAACTGGACATAATACTCCAGCTGAGGCCTAATCAGTGTGAAGCAGAAGAATTACTTCTTGCATCTTGCTTACAATACTCCTGCTAATACAGCTCAAAATGATGTTTGCTTTATTTATTTATTTGGCAACAGTTACACTGTTGACTCCTAGTTAGCTTGTGATCCACTATGACCCTCAGATCCCTTTCTGCATTACTCCTTTGTAGGCAATCATTTCCCATTTTGTATGTGTGCAACTAATTGTTCCTTCCCAAGTAAAGTACTCCGTACTTGTCTTTATTGAATTTCCTCCTATTTATTTCAGATCTCTTCTCCAGTTTGGCCAGATCATTTTGAATTTTAATCCTATCCTCCAAAGCACTTGCAAACCTTCAGCTTGGTATTGTCCAAAAACTTTATAAGTGTACTCTCTATGCCAGCGGTCGGCAACCTCTGGCACACAGCTCACCAGGGTAAACACCCTGGCAGGCCGGGCCAGTTTGTTTACCTGCCACGTCGGCAGGTTCGTCCAATCACGGCTCCCACTGGCCGCAGTTCGCCGCTCCAATGGGGGCGGCGGGAAGCCGCGGCCAGCTCATCCCTTGGCTCACGCCACTTCCCGCAGCCCTCTTTGGCCTAGGATGGTGAACCGCAGCGGGAGCCGTGATTGGCCAAACCTGCCAACACAGCAGGTAAACAAATTGGCCCGGCCTGCCAGGGTGCTTACTCTGGTGAGCCGTGAACAGAACCAGGTGTACTGACCTGGAGTGGGGACTGAGAGGCCTCATGCTCCTACATAAACAGGCTTCCCTGGAAGGACCCCACTGGGGGTCCCACTCCTCAAGGAGCCATCCGCCCTGCCCAGATCCCCATTGTGGGAAATCTATCCTTAAGAGCACCAAGTGCTTGTACTCCTGGTGTGGGGCCCCCCTCCCACTAGGCTCTGCTCCGCCTCCTAAGGAACCCCCTCTTGGTGTCAATCTGAAGGGCATCCTAGAGTGCAGGGGGAGGCTTATCCCTGTTTTTGTAATTTTAAAGTTTTGCCTAGAGGGGAAATCCTCTGTTTTGAATCTGATCACCCTGTAAATTACCTTCCATCCTGATTTTACAGAGGTGCTTCTTTTACTTTTCTTTATAATAAAGTTCTGTTTTTTAAGAATCTGATTGGGGTTTTTAGTGTCCTAAAAACCCAAGGGTCTGGTCTGTGCTCACCTTAGTTACTCTCAAGCCTTCCCAGGAAAGGGGGTGAAGGGGCTTGGAGTTACTGTTTCCCCAAAATATCTCCCCAAGTGGTCCTTTTCCTGAAAATGTGTCTAACTCCCTTAGTGATGGCATCATACTGTCCAAGGGCAAGGAAGAATTTGTGTCTTGGGGAAGTTTTTAACCTAAGCAGCTAGAAATAAGATTAGGGGTCTTTCATGCAGGTCCCCACATCTGTACCCTAGAGTTCAGAGTGGGGAGGGAACCCTGACAGATCCTTGAGAAATCTTCTGCACTAGCATGAATTTCATGACCTGTATGCAGCAAACAATAAAATGACAGGATTGTAGATGATAAATCATAGAAAGTATGGTAACACCTAACTGCAGAAGCTACATTTAGACAGACCTTCCAGCCTGCTCTCAATAAGGATCCTTTCTCATTGCTGTAAATGTGTAGTCAAACCCTAAAACTGAGCTATATCCTAACAGCCAAATGCTGCCAAATGAAGTATTGCTGGAAGTTAGTCAAATCTCCACTAGCAGTTACCTGCCACTTCAGCCTCAGTGTACCCAATATAGTACATTAATATGGCTTAGGGTGTATTCCAAAAGTTTTTAAAACTGGCTGTAAGGCTAACGAATCTGTGTTGTGAAGATATAGATCTGGAAGGAAAGAGAAAGTAGAAAGCCAACTAAAATGAGTCCAGTGTAATGAGACACTACAAATCTGCAATTGGACAATAGGACTAGCAAGAGAACAAGCTCATTCAGGTTACAATGAAGAAAGGGGAAAATCTTTATTATTTTACAACTGTGAAATTAAAGTTGTTTTCTGAAGGAATATTGGGTATCTTTGGTGTGGCTGAACAGCTAACAGTAATTACATTGTGTTCATCTTTGGTATGGGCAATAGTTCACACATTCAAGCTCTTGGAAGTACTTAATGGGGAACAATTCATAAGGCCTGCAGTAAAAAAATTACAGGAAACTAATAGAACAAACCAGCAATAAGTTAAATTGAAATGATGTCTGGGAGTGGGGGGAGGGGGGGGCGAAAAAAGGCACAAATAGGAAAAAAATAAAAAGCATCGTGGTATTTGCACTGACTCCTTTCCCAGTTTGGCCTATCAGGCTACAGATGTTGCAGAGTGATGGCAGCAATAGATAAGCAGATTCAGAAGTATGTTGGATATATTCAGAATTTGAAGTCCAACATGACAAGTTTGTGTTCAGCAGTACTATATGGGCAATGATGTAAAAGACATCTGATTCACGGCCGAGCAACAAAATGTGGCAGAGATAAAGATGCACTTGAAAATGCCCAGTATGTTCTGGCTGACCATTTCTCTCCAGAAAAGAATATGTCTTATGAAACAGTAATCTTCAGGTAAGTGAGACAGGAACCAAGAGAAACACTGAGAAGCTTTCCTCTTGGCTTATACCAAGCACACAGGAATCTGTTGCATTGGACCTTCAGATCAAATGCAAATTGTGCATTATTAATGAGACTCTGGACAAGTTCTTAGTGAACCAGAGTTCATGCCAGACATATTTTGGACAGTATATGAGTTATGGTAATGGAAGAATTACTGGCTCAGAGCACCCTGGGGGCAGTAGGATAAGAGATAATTTAAAACTTGCATGCATGCCAAAGGCAAATAAGGTCAGTCCCAAGAAGTATGACTCAGTTTCAAAGCACATGCAGAATTTGAGATGGATCATACCTTTACCCAAAGCATACTCAGCTTGCCAAACATTTGTAAAAGAGCTGAAAATGTGCAAGAAAAAATGTTATGTCATCTATCCCAGATGATAAAATTCAAACACAAGTCAGAGAAATTGAGAGCCACCTACTATGGACAGGGCAGACATACAGCCAATGTGACAAAACTCCCAGTTAGGCCAGGGGCATGAGAGAAGTCAATATTGACTGAGCTGAACACATTCATCTGATGCGAGGACAGCTTATATCCTGATTGATCTACAGTGATCTGAAAGTAGAAGAATGGGAGGGATCTGTCAAGGAACAACAGCAGTGTTGTTGGAATAGACTTGTGTAAAAGAATAGACAAAAAAAGCTATGCTGTGAAGAAAAAACTAGAAGCAAAGCAAAGAAGCTGGAAGGTGCTGCAAATTCAGTGTACAATTACCTGAAGTCTTGAAAAGATTGTATTTGAAAAAGAACTATAGAAGGTGAAGGAACAAATTGATGAAGTTACAAAAGGGAAAGAGGAAAAAGTTGCTGAATCAGAGTGCAAGTGAAGATCCAGTGGCAAAAATAGGCAAAAGGGAAAAAATAAAACTGTTGCTGGAGGAAGTCTGGACATGACAGTTCATTAGAGAAAAGACAGAACCAAGACAACAAGGCTGGATTTTTCAAGGACACCAGGAAAAAAATAAGCCAGTTTTTTAAGGAAGAAGTTGTTGTACAAAGCTGAAATTATGTAGGAATATTGTTGTTGGTAAAATGACATCAAATTGTAGCAGTTCATTACAAACTTTTTAAAAACAGTCCTTAACACCATTTTAGAAAAGTGGACCAAGTAGTCTTTTGAATGTGACTAAAGACAATATGATGCAGTTTAAAAAATAGCAAATATTGTTCTGGGCTGTATTAACAGGAGTGTTGCACGCAAGACAAGGGAGAGAATTGTCCCACTCCACACTGGCGAGGCCTCAGCTGGAGTACTGTGTCTGGCTCCGGACTTCAGGAAAGATGTGAACAAATTGGAGAGATTCCAGAGGAGAACAACAAAATGACAGTTTGTCTGGCTGCTTGATGCCCTCATTCAATAATGCTGGTGAGTTTCTGTTGCATGGGAAAACAACATCTCCATATGTAAAAAGGCAGACTCCTGATATTTAATGTACTTCAACCATGGTTTCCAGGTAACCATTCAAGTTGCAGCGGATAGTTAGAAACACTTGAACCATCTCTACAAATATAGCACTACAGTAATTACCACCCTAATTGTCTGATACAAACATGAAGTGGAACTGTACAAGAATACAATAGAACAGCATGGAGTTAGCAGTCTTTTGGGCAATTGTAAAAAACAATATATACAGGTGCTTCTACATAAAACACTCTATTTAAATATACTGGAAATACTGACAACAGCAGTGGGTCATATAAAAGGGATACTTTGTCTTTGCATTTCTTTTTTACATCATGTTTGCCCATAAACATCCTCAACTTCTGGGTATTATCTGTTCTGAATAGTGCTATATGTACTGTTCATATCAAAGTGCAGAAGTGCTAATGCAGAAGTCCGCATTTTAGTTCCATTTTCAGAGCACCAGAAAATTAATTTCAATTTTTTGTTTTCATTCTGTTTTTTGTTCTTTTTCTCTTTTGCTCATTTGATCAGGTTGCTGTTTGCGATATATTTAGAGTTGTTGTCTGGTTTGAAACTATGGACTGGACACATGGTGAAAATTGTCTGATATTTTTACTGTGTCCTTGATTAGCTGATGTGATCCTGAAGCTTATCACAGCTGAAGCTATTTTCCCTTGTTTTCTGAGAGAATATTTGTTTCTATTTCACTTAATGTTTCTGCTCCATCTGGAAAAGTTTTCTTCTAGTCTTTTTTTTTTTAAACTCTATTCACTCTTCTATACAGGTTATTATACCACTATGATGTCTGAGAACCCATGTCAGTATGATGCTGCCAGGGAGTGGCCTGCAATAGCATATTAATCATATTCTCTAAGTAGTTTGGACCAGATTCTGAAACCCTTACTCATATTGAATAGCACCTTACTCCACCAGTGGTCCCAGGACTTCAATAGAACTGTTTTGAAGTAAGCTGTATCAGAATCTGGTCCTTTGAAAGCTGATTTATTTTATTCTCTTATGTTTGGCATACGCTATGACTTAACTGCATCACTGCACCATAGTCCAGAACAAAATATGTAAAATCTATTGAATTGCAAGCTAAGGTGTTTCTCATCCTGGATTTGGTCATTGTTTGCTCATCTTCTGGTTTCTTCATTGATTCCCAACACTAAGAGAGAGGATGGGACTTTATCTTACAACTAGCCCTTGCCTCCAGTGTGTTTGCCATTTATTACCTAGAAGCAGTAACATTCCAGAAGAGGTCTGGCCCCATCACAAAAGTTTCCCTTTCTCCAACCAACCCCAGGGTGCCAGTGTGTCTGCAAAGATTTAACACAGCCTTGAGAAATGCAGGACAATAAAGTTCTGCTGGAAAGCTATGATTTCACACTGGGTTACACCCAAACTGCATAGATGGACATTAAAAGATTCTTCCAGTGTACTGGCCACTCATTATCCTGAGATCACATTCTTGTGACAAGGAGATGAGGTCGTAATATGACAGATAGATGTTCTAGACTAGTGACCAAAATCACACCAATGCTTGTTGTTCTGAGGGGTGAATTCTCCACATAATCCAGTGACACACTGTCTGCCAATCTCTGAGAGACTTGCTTATAAGGGGAGAATTGTTCAACTCCTAGGATTCCACCTTGCCTCCCTATCTCCCAAGGACTTGGCATTAGGAGAGGAAAAAACTTCCCCAACACCCATTGTCCGCCTTTGTCTGCCAATCTCATAGGAACATAGTTTTAGACTAACTTAAGCTGTCAACACCTCTATGTGTGAGCAGATGCCAGATTTCGGCAGAGTAACTGTACAATGGGAAAGTGTTAAAGCTCAAACTGTCAACACCTCTGTGCAAGCAGATGCTAGGTCTCGGCAGAGTTACAAGACAATGGAGCGGGGAATGCTTCAACTGTCAACACCCTTCAGGGGTGCAGATACTGGGTTTTGACAGAGTTAAAATTAAGTGAGGAATCTGGTGTTAGCCCCTAGCTTGCAAGCAAAGTCTGGGTTTTGGCAGACATTGAATTAAGTAATGAATATGGTACAAAACCATTTCCCAATCTTCTCCCTTCCCCTTCTACCCCCAAGAGCAGGTGCTGGTTTTACAGGACTATTTGGCCCCAGCGTTAAATTTAAATCAATGCAAATTGGGGGGAAAAACAGAGTACAGTGAAAAAAACCAAATACTTTCTTGTGTTCCTGCTCATGTGCCTAATTTGTGGTACTGAGTACTGGGTTTTGGAATCAGCATGTATCACCAAGGGTTGTAATAGTGAAATAATACTTATATAAAAGTGAATTGAGATGAGAAAAACCTGTACCATCACGGCATGATTAGGTTCTAAACAGCCAGAGAGAGATAGGTAGGGAATCCTGTAATGGATAAAGATCTATTCATTCTCTAAAAAACAACAGAGAGTCCTGTGGGACCTTTAAGACTAACAGATGTATTGGAGCATAAGCTTTCGTGGGTGAATGCCCACTTCGTCGGCTTATGCTCCAATACTTCTGTTAGTCTTAAAGGTGCCACAGGACCCTCTGTTGCTTTTTACAGATCCAGACTAACATGGCTACCCCTCTGATACTTATTCATTGACTGAAACTCAGTTTTCCAATTGTGCCCTGTTGTATAACTGCACGTTTCAGGAATTTGGGGTGAGGGGTGAGGGTAGAACCACTGAGATTTTCTAAATCACCTGGGCTCAGACAAGGACGATAAGGACATCCTGTGGGAATGTAAGTAACTCCAAGTGCCCAAGTGATAGATCCCTCCCAGTTTAACAAAAATAAATGTATTTGTTCCAATGATACTGATAGTGTAAGAGGCTTCAGATAGTGTGAGAGCTATGCACCTTTACTAATTTTCCCAGTTAATAGGACGTTATCAGAGTACTATCATTTAAAATATGACCTCCAAAATATGTCTTTTGGATTGAAAAAAGAAATTTCCCCTGAAACCTTAATGTTCAGTCCTGGAAGATGCTGAGAGCTTCCAATGCCCATTGAAGTCGGAGGTGGGGGCAATCAGCATTTCACAACAGTGCTCAGTACCTTGAAGATGGAATTTTTAATGTTCTGCCATCAATATTAGATATAGCTCACATTGCTCCCCAGCTCTTTGTACTCCTCAGGCAGTACAAAAGAGCTGATTTTGACTGTAAATGGGTAATGGAGAATTCCTATAGTGAAGGGGGCTTGCTGAGTGTAATAGGGCTGTGACAGGCATGAGGTATGGGTTTGGTGAAGCTCCTCTCTGCTATGATAAGCCTTCAGAAGCATAAGTTACTGTAGCTCCATGGTTGTTTTAACTCAAGTCCAGGTTAGGCTAGTGCATAATCATGGATCCATAAGCAAGTCCATAGTATATAATTACTAGTTATTATTTGCCAGACTTAAGCAACCTGAACTATTTCTAGTCCAACTCCTCTTTCCCGTCACTCACCTTTCTGAAAGTGGCAGCTGCGTGTCTGAAATTTTCATCATTACCTCTCCGTTCACAAGCAAACGGGTCTAATGGTTCTCTGTCATTTTACTTAAGAAGCAATTACATTTGTTGTTGCACTCTGAAAAATAAACTATTCATCTTTTACATATAAATATTTCCAAATTGCAACCTATAAAGAAGCCTCTGAGCAGGAGAGTCACTACAAAAGCTAACAGGACAGCTTTAGGAAAAAAACAAAAGCAATCTCGTGAGCTATGCAAGTCAGCTATATTAATCCTCTAATGCTTTGTAAAATGGTTTAAAGAGCTGTTCTGATTTGCTCTCCATTCTGTACAATTTTCAGAAGTTTCAGGGATCGTTTAGAAAATTGTTAGCAAGTGAAGTCTGCATTATAACAGAATGATATTTTTTGGGACTCATGAGAACAGCAATATACTGCTAAAGTACTGTACTTCTGTGAGGATTATATAAGGAGTGTTTTCAACACAAGAGGCTTCCATACGCAATGCATTATTGATAGAACACCTTTGCTTGGATAATGAAAAGCCTCAGTATTAATTTGGAGGAATAATTCTTGTTCAAAAAAGGGAACAGAATGTGTACAGTCAATGAAAAGCTTTTCCTCATTTTCACATTATATTAGTGAGTTCTGAACAATAGTTTCTATAGCTCTGAACTTTCAGTATTGTTAGAAGTATTCCACTTTCTATATTTTGCTATGCCTGATGAAAGAAGGACTCTTCAGTGTTCAGTTGCTTAAAGTGGATATTGTTACACTTTCAGATACAAGGGAAAATAAATATGATGAAGATATTTTCCCCTTAAAACGTAATATAGGGTATCATAGGGCACAGGTACAGTCTAAAACAAGTCTAAACAAACAACTACTTTAAGGACAAAGAACAAACTCTGAGTAGAGAAACATTTAAAATATTAGATAATTATACAAGTAATAGAGCCTGATCCAAAGTCCATTGAAGTCAATAAGAAGGCTCATATTGACAGCCTCTGGATCAGACCTGTAGAGAGGAAAGATCATCTTGTTTATTCCCTTGCCAATGCAGGATTTCCTATATAGAATATTGTTCGATACTAGCCCAGTCTAGTTTTCAGTGGTGCTAACTAAAATATAAGCCTTTTCTCACTTTCTCTGGGGGATGAGAACAACTGTACAATTAGCGCATAATGGAGAGACATGGGCAAGGAATCCTTTCATGAGTTAAAGATCTATACATTGACTGCCACTCAGTTCTCCAACTGAACCCTGGTGTTTAACCACATTTCAGGGAAGAAACAAACCTAATAAGGTTCCCTAAATAACCTAGGCTCAGGCAGGGACTTCCTGGACATCCTGGGAAATTGTAACTCAATTAAAGTGCCTACGTGATATATCCCTCCCAATTTTAAAAGTGGAAATGTATCTGTTCCAGTGATATACACTGAGATCTTTTGTATTATCAGATTGAGGGCTATGCAGTGTTGTAAGAAATCCAGGGCAGCTGTTTTAACACTAATTCTTTGTAAAATTCTTTAAAGAACTGCTCTGATATGTCTGTCATCCTGTATAATTTCCAGAAGTCTCAAGGATCACTTAGAAAACTTCAGTATCCAGTGAGATTTGAGCGACAACAAAACAATTTTAGAGACTCACGAGAATGAATAGAAACTGCTAAAGGAATATTGTACTTCAGTGACTATTATGTAAGGAGTGTTTCAACACAAAAAGCTTCTATATACAAAGCATTATTGATAGAACACCTTTGATTGGATAATGAAAAGCCTCAGTATTAATTTGGAGGAATAATTCTTTGCAGAGGTGGTAGTAGAATGTGTACAGTCCATGAAAAGTGTTTCTTCATTTTCAACATCATATTATAGAGCTCTGAACAATAATTTCTATAGGTCTGGTCTTTCAGTATTGTTGGAAGTATGCTAGTTTCTATATTTTTCTATGCCTGATGGAAGAAGGACTCTTCAGTGTTCCATACCGAAAAGTGGATATTGTTATACTTTCAGATATGGAAAAATAACTATGATGGAAAATGCACTTTCATCTGAGATTTATACATTGGGATATTTTCCTTGATGTTCAGTCTAAATTTCCTTTCCTTAACTTCACATTTGTACATCTTAGACCAAAATAAATATTTTTTTCCTCCTCCTTCATGTTTACCCCTTTCAAGTAAGGGTATTACTAACAATTAGAAGTTCGTAGTTGCTTCCTGCCCACAACTTTTTCAGCCTCCAAAAGAGGTAAATAATGGGGTAAATTGTTTTTCTGTCCTGCATCTACAGAGGCTGGCTTGGCAACAGAACAGATATAGTTCTGTGGTCGAAAGGGTGGTGGTATTCTAGTGGATGCCTATGCAAGCAGTACACAACAATTGTATTAAATGCCACTCCACTCTGCCAGTCGAGTGGTAATATGCAGGTATGGCTGTCTAAATTTTTACACTTTACTGGATGTGGACTCTGATTCAACAATGCACTTCAGCACAAGTAGTCTCATTGACTTAAATGAGACTATTCATGTGCCTAATGTTACAAACCTACTAAAATATTTTGCTGAATTAGGGCCATGGGCAGCCTGCTGGGGGGAGGGGGGGAGCCTAACTTCAAGAAGATCACCAACTTCCACATCTCTTTACCTATTATATTGCTTTGGGTTTCCTCTTGGAAATGTTTTATTAAATTAAACTGTATTTTGCAAGACTTCCTCTAGATTTAGGGCATTGGATGTACACCTTTATAAGTGTTTGGAAAATGTTGTATTAATATGAATTAATACAATCTACTTTAAATTTATATTGAGCCAAACTACAGTTGGTCCTCAGATAGTCAAACCTACCATATTTATCTGTAAATAGGAGTGGGCTGAAGCATTTTATCTCTTCAATAGGTATGTCTGCCACTAGCAGTCAGTTCTTTTTCTTTTAAGGTATTGGGTTTTCAGCACTTTCTGAAAATGTTGTCCCCTTAAGAAATCCAAAATTGGGTACCCTAAAACTGAGGCACCCAAAAATCACTAGTCAAATTCAAAACCTACAGCTAAATCAAATAAATTATCCCACATACTAAAATCAAACATTTACTGAACTATTCAATTGTCTAATAATACTCCCAACATAACAACTTTTCCCTACACTCACTAAGGTACTTGTCTTAACACTCAACCTAATTTGATGATTAAACCACACTTTACACATTTGAACTTTCATCACCCCATTCATAGAACTCTCTAAATTAATCTGTGTTGTATCACCTACATGACATTTATGAATGTTTAGCAGATTACATGCAAAGATTATTAAAATAGAGAATAGTCACAAGGTCACTATCCAATCTAATTAAAACTAATTTAGTTATGCAAAAAATTAAGGTTTGCATTAAAAATTGCTGTGCTTTAGAGTAAGTGAGGGGATGAAGAATAGAAAAAAGGATGGGGAAAGAAACTAACCCACAATCTTATCTACTAAGTTTCAGATCAAATATTTTCCAAACACAGTTTTGCAGGTAATTAACAGTCAGTGCTACTTAGAGCAAGTATTTGTCTGCTGTATATAGATAATACTTTGCACTTCAGCAATACCTTCCATTTGAGGAGCTCAATTAATCTTCATAGCACTTCCATGAGATACATGGGCATTATTTTGTACGTTTGTAAGGTAACTTCCTTCTCTTCATGTGTCAGTATATTTATGCCTGAATCTGTAATTTTCACTTCATGCATCTGAAGAAATATGTTTTTTACCCACGAAAGCTTATGCTCAAATTAATCTGTTAGTCTTTAAGGTGTCACTGGACTCCTCGTTGTTTTTGTAGCTACAGACTAACACGGCTACCCCTTGATACTTGATCAGCATTATTATCACCCTTTTATTGACAGGAAAAGTTGTCAAGTGATTTAGCAACATCACACAAGAAGTCTAGAGAAGAACCAGCAACAAAACCAGACCAACTGCCTCCTAGTCCTGTGCTTTAAACACCAGGCCATTGTTTGGGGCTAAAATTCTGTTTCCACAGTAGATGTGGTAGTGGCTATTTCTATGAAATTTCTTGTCCTTATTTTCTCATCTTCACAATTATTCTACTTGGATTTTTATACAACACCCACTCTACTGCTGTGGTATCTATCTAGACATATGGCTGCTGCTGAACAGTTTAAGTACATCCAGCTAAAATAAATCAGACCTCTGTGTAAGACAACAAAAGAGCATGTAGAAGGGAAGGGATTAACAAACTAATTGCAGGTATCAGAGGGGTAGCCGTGTTAGTCTTGAATCTGTAAAAATCAACAGAGAATCCTGTGGCACCTTTAAGACTAACAGAAGTATTGGAGCATAAGCTTTTGTGGGTGAATGCCCACTTCATCAGACACCAACTAATTGCAGTTTCAAGTCAACTTCTTGAATGAACCTGACTAGATGTGGATAAGCCTGATGTTCACCTTCAGGTTACTAAGTTACAGTTCATTTTTCAAGAATATGTTTCAAAAATTGTAAAGGCCTGAATTAGCTTGATATTGATTCAATGCAATATTAGTGCAGACAGAGATTTAAGGTTACCACTGAAAGTGTGCTACTATAACCAGATCAGGCTGTGTGGGAGAATTTCTTCAAAGTTATAAGGCATTCCTTTGGTAAAGTAAAAGAAGAAGACACACTTTATTTACCACTACATGATCATCTTGTTCTCCCATACACTGGACACTGGTCCAGTTATGGGTATTTGATTTTCTTTAGCACCTGCAGAGACTAATAGTAGCAACAGTAGTAAGATTTTTATTCTGTTTTCATGACTCACACCAGTAGTCCCATTAACATAAATAGACCATTGTAGTCAATGGGACACTTGTATAAACAAGGTGAGCAGAATTTGCTCATCCAGGATTTCACCATTTCCATTTAGTGTTTTGTTCCATTGTCTTTCTGATCCTACACAATGGCTCAGCCAGACAGTAGCACCCCCTATTATCATGACATTTGTTTTCTTCAGATCTCAAAGTGAAAAACATCTAATAGTTTTTTTTCATAAAAGAAAATGTAAATATATTCAAGCTTTCTCTATGTACCACCATAGTATCTATGACTGAGCATGATAAATTCTAAAGGCTTGAATCACCCATCTGGGAACAGGAGGGTACAATCTGTACACCAATGTATACCCCAATGGAAGAATGCCCGAGCAAGGCTCCATCACAGGGAAAGGGCAGACAGTGATATCGCCACAACACTTTGTTAGGGAAGTGTGACTTCTGATTTCCTCTCAGGTTGCCAGTTGAAGGTGCTCAAAAGAATTGAATCAAAGTAATCTGTGAATCTTTTAGAGCCCAGTACCTGCCCCCAGGGACAGATTTCCAATTATACACAGTAGGCACGTGTCTAGGAGCACCTTACCTCTCTAAAACTGTGCAACATGAAGGTCAGATGTAGGCAGGGGTGGGGGCCTGAAGATGCTGAACCTAGGGGCACGTAAGGCGTAAATCTGGCCCTGCCTGCCCCCACCGCAACCAGTTCCACCCTCCTGTTGGATAAGAGATTGTGGGAAGTCTGTAATTCTGTGCCAGTATCCTGTGAATCAAGCTCAACAGCTCCTATTTATAAGACCCAGGTATACCCTTCTCTGTACCCTCCCAAAGTCAAGCACAGTTTCGGGAACTGATGAAAGCTACTGGGCTAAAACTCAATTTAAAAAAGACTTAGGTCATCTTAAGAGGTAGTACTGTGGTTGCCATGTTGATCCCACAATATGAGAGAGACAAGCTGGGTGAGGTAATATCTTTTATTAGACTAACTCCCATTGGTGAAAGAGACAAGCTTTTGAGCTAGCCAGAGCGCTTCTTCAGGTCATTACTACTTTCTTCTTCAGAAGAGCTCTGAATCACAGAATATCAGGGTTAGAAGGGACCTCAGGAGATCATCTAGTCCAACCCCCTGCTCAAAGCAGGACCAATTCCCAACTAAATCATCCCAGCTAGGGCTTTGTCAAGCCTGACCTTAAAAACCTCTAAGGAAAGATTCCACCACCTCCCTAGGTAACTCATTCCTGTGCTTCACCATGCTCCTAGGGGAAAAAAATTTCCTAATATCCAACATAAACCTCCCCCACTGCAACTTGAGACAATTACTCCTTGTCCTGTCATCTGCTACCACTGAGAACAGTCTAGATCCATCCTCTTTGGAACCCCCTTTCACGTAGTTGAAAGCAGCTATCAAATCCCCCCTCATTCTTCTCTTCTGCAGACTAAACAATCCCTGTTCCCTCAGCCTCTTCTAATAAGTCATGTGTTCCAGCCCCCTAATCATTTTTCTTGCCCTCCACTGGACTCTTTCCAATTTTTCCACATCCTTCTTGTAGTGTGGGGCCCAAAACTGGACACAGTACTCCAGATGAGGCCTCACCAATGCCTAATAGAGTGGAATGATCACATCCCTCGATCTACTGGCAATGCCCCTATTTATACAGGCCAAAATGCCATTAGCCTTATTGGCAACAAGGGCACACTATCGACTCATATCCCGCCTCTCGTCCACGGTAACCCCTGGGTTCTTTTCTGCAGAACTGCTGCCTAGCCATTCGGTCCCTAGTCTGTAGCAGTGCATGGGATTCTTCCGTCCTAAGTGCAGAGTCCTGCACTTATCCTTGTTGAACCTCATCAGGTTTCTTTTGGTCCAATCCTCTAATTTGTCTAGGTCCCTCTGTATCCTATCCCTACCCTCCAGCGCATCTACCACTCCTCCCAGTTTAGTGTCAAACTTGCTGAGAGTGCAGTCCACCACATCCTCCAGATCATTAATGAAGATATCGAACAAAACTGCCCCAGGAACAACCCTTGGGGCACTCCACTTGATACTGGCTGCCAACTAGACATGGAGCCATTGATCACTACCCGTTGAGCCCAACGATCTAGCCAGCTTTCTATCCTCCTTATAGTCCATTCATCCAGCCCATACTTCTTTAACTTGCCAGCAAGAATACTGTGGGAGACCGTATCAAAAGCTTTGCTAAAGTCAAGGAATAACACCTCCACTGCTTTCCCCTCATCCACAGACCCAGTTATCTCCTCATAGAAGGCAATTAAGTTAGTCAGGCATGACTTGCCCTTGGTGAATCCATGCTGACTGTTCCTGATCACTTTCCTCTCCTATAAGTGTTTCAGAATTGATTCCTTGAGGACCTACTTCATGATTTTTCCAGGGACTGAGGTGAGGCTGACTGGCCTGTAGTTCTCCGGATCCTCCTCCTTCCCTTTTCTAAAGATGGGCACTACATTAGCTCTTTTCCAGTCATCCGGGACCTCCCCCGATCGCCATGAGTTTTCAAAGATAATGGCTAATGGCTCTGCAATCACATCTGCCAACTCCTTTAGCACCCTCGGATGCAGCGCATCCGGCCCCATGGATTTGTGCTCATCCAGCTTTTCTAGATAATCCTGAACCACTTCTTTCTCCAGAGAGGGCTGGTCATCTCCTCCCTATGCTGTGCTGCCCAGTGCAGCAGTCTGGGAGCTGACCTGGTTCGTGAAGACAGAGGCAAAAAAAGCATTGAGTACATTAGCTTTTTCAAAATCCTCTGTCACTCGGTTGCCTCCCTCATTCAGTAAGGGGCCCACACTTTTCTTGACTTTCTTCTTGTTGCTAACATACCTGAAGAAACTCTTCCTTGTTACTCTTAACATCTCTTGTTAGCTGCAACTCCAAGTGTGCTTTGGCCTTCTTGATTTCACTCCTGCATGCCTGAGCAATATTTTTATACTCCTCCCTGGGCATTTGTCCAATCTTCCACTTCTTGTAAGCTTCTTTTTTGTGTTTAATATCAGCAAGAATTTCACTGTTAAGACAAGCTGGTCGCCTGTCATATTTACTATTCTTTCTACACATCGGGATGGTTTGTTCCTGCAACCTCAATAAGGATTCTTTAAAATACAGCCAGCTCTCCTGGACTCCTTTGCCCCTCATGTTATTCTCCCAGGGGATCCTGCCCATCAGTCCCCTAAGGGAGTCAAAGTCTGCTTTTCTGAAGTCCAGGGTCCATATTCTGCTGTGCTCCTTTCTTCCTTGTGTCAGGATCCTGAACTCGACCATCTCATGGTCACTGCCTCCCAGGTTCCCATCTACTTTTGCTTCCCCTACTAATTCTTCCCAGTTTGTCAGCAGCAGATTAAGAAGAGTTCTGCCCCTCGTTGGTTCCTCCAGCACTTGCACCAGAAAATTTTCCCCTACACTTTCCAAAAACTTCCTGGATTGTCTGTGCACCACTGTATTGCTCTCCCAGCAGATATCAGGGTGATTAAAGTCTCCCATGAGAACCAGGACCTGTGATCTAGTAACTTCTGTTACTTGCCGGAAGAAAGCCTCATCCTCCTGGTCTGGTGGTCTATAGCAGACTCCCACCACGACATCACCCTTGTTGCTCACACTTCTGAACTTAATCCAGAGACTCTCAGGTTTTTCTGCAGTTTCATATCGGAACTCTGAGCAGTGATACTGCTTTCTTACATAACAATGCAACTCCCCCACCTTTTCTGCCCTGCTTGTCCTTCCTGAACAGTTTATATCCAGTTTATATCTGTGTAGCCTGAAAGCTTGTCTCTTTCACCAACAGAAATAAAAGATATTTCCTCATCCGCCTTGTCTCTTTAATGAGCATTTTGAGTATCTGGTGAAGCCTATAAACAACTCTTCCCATGTATTCATCTGCCTGCCTATTATCACAGTGACATCTTGGTTTCTTACTAGTTTAATCATTGATCCTAGACACTCATTTCTTCTGTGGAAAATAATGCTTTTAACATATGGGTCTGGCTAGGAAAGTATGTCTCTCAGAAGTGGACCATAGTTATCCATGTCTTTGTTTTTTCCAAGCTACACTACTGCAAAACATTCTCCTTGGTGCTAATTTTGAAGTTTTTGCCTTATACAAAATGCATCCATCTTCTGAGTGAAGCAGATCAGTAATAGATATTATGCTAGTTTTCCACACTGTGTAATCCATTTCCAGGTGAAACTCAAAGAGCTGCTTACTCTCTGCAGAATTCTAAACTACCTTGTTCCAAGTTACCTGAGGCCATATCTCCCTTTCAGACTGCTATCGCACCTGCATACATCAGGCACACTTAAGCCATCCAAAAATTAAGTTAACTTGAGATGGAAGCAGGGCCACCTTGATATTGTGTTTGTGCTAGAAATATCTGTAAGGAACTTAGTCACAAATTTAGAATGTATTGCAAAATGCATATTTAGTTTCAGACTCTTCCACTGCTACCTGTGGCCTCTGAAATCCATGGTGTTTAGACTGTGAGGTAGGCTTTTCTCCATATATGAGTGTGATGGGTTGGACCCGTTAAGGTGCCACCTGATGTGCTAAGATATCACTGAACCTGCCTCTTATGCCAGCTTGGGTACCCTTTTTACCTGTCTTGCTGAGCTAGGATATTCTTCCTCCAGCAAACACACAGGCAAGGACACACCCAACTGCAGACCAAAACTGACACGGAGATCAACTCTGGGAAAATTCAGCTTAAGTGACTTGCCCCAGCAGGCAGGTGTCCACCTCCCTTGGAGTGCAGACCCAAATGTATATTATGAACTCCGCCTCCTCCCTCAATGTGGAGGAAGATATGCACAGCCTCTTCTCCCACCCCACCCCCCAATTATGAATTGCATAAACTGGGTTATATTATAAACAAGAAAAATGTTTTGTGACAAAGTTCCTCCTCTGCCTTGGTGGGTCCTCCGCTTATTGGCAGATTTGCTCCCCTCAGAGATTCATGGCAGCCCTCCTTTTGGCCACTTTTGCTACTGGCTCACACCTGCCGTTCGGTTAACCTCATCACTGGCCAGCATGGGGAAAAGGAAGAAGAACAATCCCTGCAGTCTCTGCTGATCCACCTACTGGGTTGGGGGACAGGCCAGGGACCGTCCCCTCTGGTGGGACCCACAGTCCAGGTCAACTCCCCTTATATCCAATAGGGGGCAGGGGAATGAGGGGAACCCAGTCCCACCCTCTACTCCACGTTCCAGCCCAGGGCCCTGTGGATCACAGCTGTTTACAGAGTTTCTTGTAACAGCTGTGTGACAGCTACAACTCCCTGGGCTACTTCCCCATGGCCTCCTCCCAACACCTTCTTTATCCTCACCACAGGACCTTCCTCCTGATGCCAGACTGTGTTTGTACTCCTCACTCCTCTAGCAGCACACCCTCTCACTCTCAGCTCCTTGCACACCCCTCACTGACTGAAGTGAGGTCCTGATTAGCCAGCCTGTCTTAATGGATTCTAGCAGCTTCTTAATTGGCTCCAGGTGTCCTAATTTGCCTGCCTTAGTTGGTTCCAGCAAGTTCCTGATGCCTGGAACTGCTCCTGTTACCTTACCCAGGGGAAAGGAACCTGCTTAATCTGGGGCTAATCCTATTGGGATCCAGGAAGTGCCTATGGATCCCCCCCCAGCCTAAGGAGGGGGGTCCACAGGACCTGGAGACCAATAAATTACGGGGGACAACTAATAAAAGAACAGGGACAGGAGTGAGGTCAAAGGGTCAAACGACCCTTTGACCTCACTCCTGGAGCTAATAGTAAGCAGATATATCACTCTTCTGGCCGTCCTTGGGGGCAACAAGTCCCCCACTTCAAAGAACTTGAAGAAGATTCTCAACCGTGTAGACATTGAGACGGATGAACGCCTAAACAAGAAGAACAGGAGTACTTGTGGCACCTTAGAGACTTTGTTAGTCTCTAAGGTGCCACAAGTACTCCTGTTCTTCTTTTTGCGGATACAGACTAACACGGCTGCTACTCTGAAACCCGCCTAAACAAGGTTATTGGTGAACTGAACGGAAAAAATATAGAGGATGTCATCGCTCAGGGTAACAGCAAACTTGCCAGCATGCCAGCTAGTGGAGCTGTAGCAGTCTCAGCTGGACCAGGTTCTGCTGCTCCTGCTGAGGAGAAGAAAGAACAGAAGGAGGAGTCTGAGAAATCTGACGATGACATGGGATTTGGACTACTTGACTAAACTTTTGCTACAGAAGTTAATAAAACATTTTGTTTAAAATGGAAAAAAGTCACTCTCCTGTAGCCATCTGCCTGACCCTGTCACAGTTTATTAACTACAAAAGGTGGATTTTAAGTGAATATAAGAGATAACAGAGAGAAAAAAGTAGATTACTAAACAAATAAAACCAACATGCAAAGAAACTGGTTACAAATAGTAGTTTCTCACCCTAGATCTTGTTGCAGGCAGATTACAAAAAGTCTTGAAAGGCAGCTACACAGTTCTCCAGCTTGAGACCTCAGGTATTGTTACTCACAAGCTAGACACCCTTCCAGCTTGGGCCCCAGTTCAGTTCTTGCTTCCAGGTGTTTTCCAGTGTCTCTTTGGGTGGGGAGGTAGAGGAGAATCTAGATGATGTCACTCCCCTGCCATATATAGCTCTTGTATGTTGCACGAACCCTTTGTCTCCCAGTGGAAGAACACTGGCATCCCAAGGGGTGGGTCCAGTACCAGATGACTCAGACCCATGTCTCTGTAGGCTGTGGCAGTCATTACTCATAGGCTGCCTTGAGCGGCCACAGGAAGACTAAGCTCTTTCACAGTCCATTGTCCTTGCTAATGGGTCATTAGCCCTCTTTGGCTTTTCCATTGTTGTACCTGAAGGGCTAGTTGGGGGTGACACCCAAAGTAACACATTTGAAATGCAGATACATGATCAATATTCCTAACTTCAGATACAAAAATGATATAGGCATACAAATTGGATATTCACATTTAGTAACCTTTCCAGTAACCAATCACATATCATAACCTTTCCAATGATATTACATGAGCCATCTTGCATAAAGTATATCTCAGTTATGACATTCATATCATAAGCATATGTTTATAAAGAATATGGAGTGAAACATCACAATGACCTTTAAAGTTGTGATGTATGTTGGGTGGGGGTGAATAGGGTGGCTGAGATACGTTTGCTGATAATTGGGAGCAGGATCTAGCCCTTTAAGTTTGTTTTTCACCTCAGTCGGAGTACGATCAGAAACTTGCATCCTGGTTCCCCTTTGTGGTGTGTGGACAATGTGAAGTGGAAGTAAATGCTGCTGCTATAAGTATTAAACTCAGAATGATTTCTGGCTGAAATACCACTAGGTTTGGAGGAGACCACGCAATGTAGAACAGCTACTCTCCAGTTCTGTTCCTTTCTGCCCTGCTCTCAAAAACTATAACCAGGCAATGTTAGAGATCACTCTCCTGCCACAACATTCTTCCATGACCCACAGTGTTAGAATAAAAGATCCCATGTTGATTTCACTGAAGGGAGACACCAATTTAGATATGCACCCCTCCTACGTTTTTGGGAAATTCCATCCCCGTTTACTCTACCATTATTTCTTGAATGATCATAGGCATGCTCAGCCCATTATATAACATATACATAACATGTGTCCCTGACATGAAAACCCTTACAATGTAAGCTGGACAGTTGTAATACAAGTAACTAAAGGAATGGGCAGGACTTTGGAAGTAGACAGAAGGGTTAATCAGTGATGGAACAGTAGCCCACAGAAGTTATGGTTAGATATGAATGAAAATTTAAATTCAAACTTTTTAAAATCAATTTAAAAATTAGATTGTATAATCTGCAAAGAAGTACTAGTGCTTGCTTTCATTAGTTTTACCTGCATAAGGTTACAGAATTTGACTATTAATGGAGACTATAAAGTTAAATTCAGAGTGATGCATGTACATTTGACAGCTGTGATTTAATGTACTTTTCTCTCCTACCATATTTTAGGAATAAAAAAGATGGTTCATTTTAGAATGATTTATTTACAAGACATGAAAAGTAGCTTTGGTCTCCATGTGTTGCTAGTTAAAATTCAATATTTGGTGTAAGATCAGGGACAAAATAACTTTAAAACTTAAATGTTAACTTAAGGCATCTCATTCACAGGAATAAGTTGTTCTTTTTTATAAGTGTACGTGTGCATGTTATATAGCACATTAAAGGCTGATGGATATGCATGCTGTGATAATTCCCTGTTTCAAATAGACCTAAATGAAAGGGTTTTTATCATATTTTAATACAACCACATTTTATACCTGTTTTCTCCTCATTAGGCAGGAGACATTAGGATTGCCTTGTAAAATAGTAATGCAAGAACTGGAGATAAAAACATCTGATTTATTAGTCATTTTAGTATCAAGTCTCACATTTAGAGCCATAAACAAGTAACTATCATTTTGTAAAAAATTACTCAATTTCTTACCAACTGTAGAAGATGTGTTATCAACAAGTGCTATAGCCACACAGTTAAAATGATCATAATTAAATAGAAAATGAAAAGTTCTCCGAGAGCGGCCCAGACTGTAAATTTAACAACTGCCCCTTACTTGGGGCAGTACAAGACAGAGATTTCCCCCAAAATCATCAAACCTGAACTGTTTTTGTGAAACTTTTCAGGTTAATCAATCATCATTTTCCATGGAAACTTTGTCCAGAAAAATGTTGACCAACATTAGTTGTATATGCTACATATTCAGGGCCGGCTCTAACTTTTTTGCTGCCCCAAGCAGCAAAAAAAAGCACCGCGCCCCTCCCCCCAGCGCTGCGCCCCGCGCCGCCCCCCCGCTGAGCGCCACGCCGCCGGAGCCCGCCCCCCCCGCCGAGTGCCGCGCTGCCGGAGCGCCCCCCCCACGGAATGCCACGCCGCGCTCCCCTCGCCACCCCTTACCAGGTGCCGCCCCAAGCATGTGCTTGGGTGCCTGGAGCCAGCCCTGTACATATTTGGATTGTTGTTGATGGGAGCTCTGCGCATGGAATGAATGCAGAATACATAGAGGGGACACATACTGTGGGCAAGTGATCTGCAATGTGGATTTAAGTAGAGAAGTTTTTTGAACCTCAAACCTAGGGTTGACTGGTTCATTCAGTTCAAACAAAATCTCCAAAGACCTTGCTTCTTTCTTTCTCTTTTATTTTTTGGTCAGTATTTTTGATGTGGTGATAACTCTATATTTGTACACACTGTAATTAGAGTAATAGATACATAGACACTAGAATATATGATCTATTTATTACAGAGAATAACTAAAAGCAATTCATAATTAACATGAATTTAGAACATACCTCTTCCATTTTTCTCTTTCTGTCTAAGAAGAAAAGAAAGCATGGGTGAGAACTTCAGTTGGTGTAAATTAGCTCTCTAAGAAGCAATGCTGATTTACATCATTTTAGGGTTTGGCTTATATATCTAAAATAAATATTAAAGTAGGTACTTTAATTCTATTGTTTAGGACAAAGATACACTCTTTTCTTTACTAAGGTGCATTTTTACTGAATGAAATTAATGCAACTTTTTTTTCTGGTTAATAAATTTGCTGCAAAGTACCCAACAAAGTGTATATAACCATCAAGCTTCCTTAAATGCTTTATACTGTTTTATATACTAAGGGGGAAGGGGTGCACAGATTATTTATTAGTGAGAGCTCTTTTCTGCCAGATCTACAGGGGAAAACCAACACAGGAGGCAGGAAATTCAATACGTTCTCATTCTATCGT
Organism: Malaclemys terrapin pileata; assembly: GCF_027887155.1. Taxonomy (NCBI): domain Eukaryota; kingdom Metazoa; phylum Chordata; order Testudines; family Emydidae; genus Malaclemys; species Malaclemys terrapin. The sequence goes on along the minus strand of NC_071509.1, from coordinate 37,728,817 downwards.
TTCTGGATTGTTCTGTTGGGGAAAATACATGCAGAAGCCAATCTGAATGGTTTAAAAGAGTTGCACTAATTCATTAACAAAATGTAGCATTTATCAGAACAGAATTAAGGTACAAGCAGGGAGCATCCAGTTCCCTTCATCTATCTTCAGACTGACTCCTTCAAGTCAGGCGTTTATATCATTTGACCATTCACCTTCTTCACATTAATTCCACAGAAGGACAACACATATTAATAAGGCCTAATCCTTATCTAGAGCTTTTCATCAATAAATCTCAAAGTGCTTTACAAAAGGAGCGAGTATCAATGACGGTACATGTAGGGAAACGGAGGCACAGAGCTCTGAAGAGACTTGCCCACGGACGCCCAGCAGATCAGTGGCAAAGGCAGAATTAGAACCCGAGTCTCTGAAGCCTCAGTCCATTGCTCTATCTACTTGTGTGTGCACAAGCACTCCCCAAACAGGCCTCTGGGATGAATATGACTACCCATTCTTTTAAACCTACTTATTGACTCACCCTTATATTCTTAATCTCATACTCAATAAGGATACATGACACAGTCTTCTTCCTTTGTCTACCACTCTGTAGTCTCCATCTGGGGAAGAACAAAGGTTTAATTCAGGGAGCAACCTGGAGATAACAAGAAGATATGGGTGGAAAGGGGCAGGAAGAGAAGATGACAACCAATCAGCCTCAGGGGGAAAAAAGAGAAATTCCAAGAGTTCTTAACTTTATGAAGTATTTGGTTTCTGCCTCTCTGCTAGGGGTCACAGAGCAGCCAAACTTTGGCCATGATCACTGTGATGTAGTTACATTGAAATGCCATGCTGGCCAAAAAGAGGATAATGAAAGACCATGGTCTGCATCAGACAAACACTGTTGAGCCTCTGTGAGGGGTCAAGCCTGAAGGGAGGAGTTAGAAGAGGAAAAGTCCAGCTCTGTAGTTGCTGATGCGGAGAGGGTGTGGACCTCTTGATGTAGCTGAAAGAAAGGCCTGGATGGGGCCAGAGAATTCTAAATGTCAGAGCCTTCTTGGGGCTGTGTGGGCCCTTTTTTGTTTCATTTGTTCCCTATAACTAGTTTGGTTCCCCTTTTTTGGGACATTCAGAATGCAATCCTGGGAAGAGACTGTAAGAAATGCCTAAGTATGGGCCACAGTAGGAAGCAGCACAGGGATACTTCAGATCAGAACAACCAGTCCTTCTTTGCTTCATACAGGGTCTTTGGGCTTGAATCCCAAGTAGAGGGTGGGCCTGAGTTCCTCTAAAGGTACACTTGAGACAGTGGTGTAAAGACCCTGGAGCCCTGGTCTGGAAGGCTTACCACGCACAACGTTGGACTGAAGCTCCTGTATGATGCTTCCAGATTTATTAGTGTGTTTATCTCAAAGAGGTAGGACTACAAGTGACTTGACTGGAGGACTGAGTCAAAAGAAGTGTCACACTAATGTAGGGCTGAAGAGATTGTCTTCAGGGGCCATCAATGGAAAAGAGTCTGCTTTGCCACACACAGCCATGGGGTAGCTTTCCCTTTACACTGCTGGAAGGCTCTTGTTCTCTCTAAACATAAGTGTGAGAGTCCCTCTTACTAAGTCCCGCTTCATTCAGGGGGATCATTTCAGGGTCCATGTAAAACACAAAAGAAGCAGATCCTCAAGGCCTTGACTTCTACTGCATCAAACACACAGACCCCTGAGAGTGAGCACTAGACCTTTTTTCCTAATTATGGCAAGTCAAAAATCCTCTTAATTTACTGTACCACAAACATCCCATTTCCTCTTTATTGAACGCATCTAACTAACCCCATATCAGAATAAATCATCTCTATTGATAATCATGGTACCAGTCCAATGACTAATTGTGAATTTAAAAGATTGCAGAGCTAAGTATCAACTTGTCATACAGGCTTTCCTTTTCCACATCTGATTAATCCATGCCAAAGGGCGATGATCAGTCAGTAGGAAAAATCCTGTTCCCATTAAATAATATCTGATGGCGTCCAAAGCCCATTTTATGACACTCACTTTTTTTAATAGTTGAATAATTTCATTCTGAATGAAATAATTTTTGACTAATGTAAATTATGGGGTGCTTTTTTCTCTTCTACTTCCTGGCTCAATACAGCTCCAAGGCCTGCTTCTGATGCATCAGTGTGGACAGTAAAAGGCTGGGTGTAATCAGGACTATGCCAATGCTGGATCATTGCAAAACTTGTGCTTCATGATACTAAAGCTTAAATGTCACACTTTTAACTCTATCAGGCTTCTTTTTTCTGATCTCTTACAATATGTTTATAACGAGTCTTGAATGGCTGCAAATTATTATTAGGGCTGTCAATTAATCACAGTTAACTCATGAAATAAACAAAAAAAATAATCATGATTAAAAATTGTGATTAATTGCACTGTAAAACAATAGAATACCAACTGAAATTTATTAAATATGTTGGATGTTTTTCTACATTTTCAAATATATCTATTTCAATTACAACACAGAATACGAAGTGTACAGTGTTCACTTTATATTATTTTTGATTGCAAATATTTGCACTATAAAAATTATAAACAAAAGAAATAGTATTTTTCAATTCATCTCATACAAGTACTCATACAATCTTTTTATCATGAAAGTGCAACTTACAAATGTAGGGTTCTTTGTTACATAACTGCACTCAAAAATAATGTAAAACTTTAGTGCCTACAAGTCCACTAAGTCCTACTTCTTGTTCAGCCAATCGCTAAGAGAAATAAGTTTGTTTACATTTATGGGAGATAATGCTGCCCACTTCTTAATTACAATGTCACCTGAAAGTGAGAACCAGCATTTGCATGGCACTGTTGTAGCTGGTGTTACAAGATATTTATGTGCCAGATGCACTAAAGATTCATATGCCTCTTCATGCTTTGGCCATCGTTCCAGAGGACATGCTTCCATGATGATGATGCTTGTTAAAAAAAAATGTGTTAAGTTTGTGACTGAACTCCTTGGGGGATAATTGTATGTCTCCTGCTTTGTTTTACCCACATTCTGCCATATATTTAATGTTATAGCAGTCTCAGATGATGACCTAGCACATTGATTGGCCTCTCAGAGTTAGTAAGACAACTCCCACCTGTTTATGCTCTCTGTATGTGTGTATATATATCTCCTCATTATATGTTCCATTCTATATGCATCCGAAGAAGTGGGCTGTAGTCCACGAAAGCTTATGCTCTAATAAATTTGTTAGTCTCTAAGGTGCCACAAGTACTCCTGTTCTTCTTTTTGCGGATACAGACTAACACGGCTGTTACTCTGAGACCTAGCACATGTTGTTCATTTAAGGAACATTGCAAATTTGACAAAATGCAAAGAAGATATCAATGTGAAATTTCAAAAGATAACTACAGCACTCAACCCAAGTTTTAAGAATCTGAAGTGCCTTCCAAAATCTGAGCGGTATGAGGTGTGGAGCATGCTTTCAGAAGTCTTAAAAGAGCAACATTCTGATGCGGAAACTACAGAACCCAAACCACCAAAAAAGAAAATCAACTTTGTTGGTAGCATCTGACTCATGATGATGAAAAGGAACATGCATCAGTCTACACTGCTTTGGATGGGTTATCAAGCAGAACCTGTCATCAGCATGGATGCATGTCTCCTGGAATGGTGGTTGCATCTGGTATGCAAATATCTTGCGATACTAGCAACAAAAGTGCCATGCAAATTCCTGTTCTCACTTTCAGATGACATTGTAAATAAGAAGCAGGTAGCATTATCTCCTCTAAATGTAAACACATTTATTTGTCTGAGCAATTGGCTGAACAAGAACTACGACTGATTGGACATGTAGACACTAAAGTTTTACATTGTTTTATTTTTGAATGCAGGGGGTTTTGTGCATAATTCTACTTTTGTAAGTTCAACTTTCATGATAAACAGATTGTACTACAGTACGTGTATTAGGTGAATTGATGCTGAAATTGAGCAACTCATCAATGATGAGAGAATGGCATTTTGTGCTTGGCAGAATGACATAAATTGTAATATAAAGAGATAAACCCATGCCAAGCTGAGGGCGGAAGTACAATGTAAAACCAGTGAACTTAAGAACAAATGGTGGACTGAGAAAGCACAAGAACTCCAACATCTCGCAGACATCCACAATACATGTGGTTTCTTTAGTGCCACTAAGGCTGTTTATGGGCCAATTTGTCATGGTATGAATCCTCTTTGCTCTAAGGACAGAACCATACCGCTGAAGGACAAAAAAGCCATCAATTCTCATTGGAAAGAACATTTTGAAGATCTCCTTAACCGTAATTCTATGGTTGTAGATGAAGTCCTTGAGCAAATCCCTCAACGACCATTTCGGGATGAACTCGGACATCCCCCCAATTTATATGAGCTACACAATGCCACCATGCAGATGCAGAACAACAAAGCAGCAGGTCTAGATGGGATCCCTGCTGAAATCTTTAAAAACGGTGGACCAGAGCTAATTTGGCAGCTTTACATGCTTATCCTTAAAATCTGGATAAAGGAGGAGACTCCAGTGAAATGAGGGATGCCTTGATTGTCACCATCTTCAAGAAAGGGGATGAAGTGAATTGTGGAAATTATTGTATCTCCTTCCTTGCCATTGCAGGCAAAGTTATGGCCGGATCCTTGCAACCTGCTTTCTGCCCCGTGAGAAGAAATTTTACCTGAGTCACAGAGTGGTGTCCGACTATGTCATGGAACTGTGGATATGATCTTCACAGTACGGCAGCTGCCAGAAAGGTGTCGGGAGCAAAACCAACCACTGTACATTGCTTTGATCTAACTAAAGCCTTTGACTCAGTGATTCGCCATGCCCTCTGGACTTTACTTTCTAAGACTGATGTATATATCAGGACATCCAATGTCCTAAAATTGCTTCATGATAACATGAAGGCAACTGTTCTGAGCAGCACTGGGTCCCAGAGTGAACCTTTCAACATACAAACAGGAGCCAAACAGGACTGTATCAACACTCCAACTATGTTTGCGGTTTTTATTGCTGTCATTCTTTACCTAATTGCTGGGAAGTTTACAGCTGGTGTTGAAATCACTTACAGAATGGATGGGAAACTGTTCAAGCTTAGCAGGCTGAAAGCTAAGAGTAAGATTTCCACAAAATCTATTGTGGAACTTCAGTATGCTGATGACAACTCAATCTTTGCCCACTCTGGGAAAGATCTTCATATGATCTTGCCGATACTTACGCATGTCTTGGTCTCTCTCTTAATATCAAGAAGATGAAAGTGCTCTATCAGCCCTCTCCAAATGAGGTATTACATGCCCCATCTATCAAAATCAATGGAGTGGCACTGGAGAATTTTGATAATTTCCTCTATCTTGGAAGTCATCTTTCATCCAAGGCAGATATTGATGCAGAAATTCAACATCACCTGAGCTGTGCCAGTGTAGCTTTTTCTTGTTTACGGCATAGGGTCTTTGAAGATCACGACATTCGAACAGACACCAAGCTTCTTGTTTATCAAGCTGTTATTCTCCCAACACTGTTGTACGGGTCTGAAACTTGGACAAACTCTAGGCACCACTTGAAAGTCCTTGAGAGGCACCATCAACACTGACTTTGTAAGATTCTGAAGATCAAATGGGAAGACAGGAGCACCAATATTAGTGTTATGGAAGAGGCAAAGACCACCAGTATCGAGGCAATGATCATCCATCAGCAATTCTGCTGGACTGATAACATTGTCCAGATGCCAGACCATCACCTCCCAAAACAGGTCCTGTTTCTCAGCTGAAAGATGGGTACCGTAATGTGGGTGGACAACGGAAGCGTTATAAGGACTTGCTGAAGGGCAACGTAAAAAAATTTAATATTGACATTGATACTTGGGAGACACTTGCCCAGGATTGCTTAAAATGGAGTGAAGTCCTACGTGATGGTCCTCTGCATTTTGAACTTGCTCGCCGACAAGCCGAAGAGCACAAGAGGCACAGGAGGAAGGAGATACTGGTGTCCAGTAATGGTCAACAGCCTCCTGCTGAGCCTGAAAACATCTGCCCTCATTGTAATAGAACTTGTGGTTCAAGGATTGGCCTTATTAGCCACCTGAGGACCCATAACTCCCATGGAAGATGATCATACTTGGTAAAGAGTGATTGCCCATCATCAGGTGAATTGAAAAATACAATTTCTTTTGTTTTTTACAGTGCAAATATTTGTAATCAAAAATAAAGTAAGCACTGTACACTTTGCATATTGTATTGTAATTGAAATCAATATATTTGAAAATGTAGAAAACATGCAAGAATATTTAATAAATGGTATTCTATTATTGTTTAACAGTGCGATTAATCACAAGTATTTTAAATCATGCAATTATTCACGATTTTTTAATTGCTTGACAGCCCTAATTATTACTATTAATTTGCTAGACCCAGAGATGATTTAATTGCTTCTTTGTGTACTGGGTACAGGAACCTGGAGTGCTCCTGCCTTAGCTCTTTCTGGGTGTACCAAACTATTATCCCCCAAATGGTGACATATTTTCCTTTCTGTAAATGCATAATTCACAGTACCAGTTGTAAATCCACCTGCTCTTAGTGGTCTAAAGACATTGTGCAATATTCTAAAGGATTGTACCTAACATAGTTATGACATCAACAAGTTGTCAGATTTGTAAATGTCATTAAAAATCCATGGTTTACATTTTCAACTGTAACTAGAGACATTGGGTACCTCACTTTTTGGCCGAGACCTATGAAAGAGGCATCATATTCAGAAAGTGCTGAGAAACCACCATCTGAAAACTCCCTCCCTTTGAGGTGCTTCAAGTTGGCTTCCAAAAAACTGAAGCACCTATAATCTATCAGTAGTTTTAAATATTTAGGTCCATGCCTTCTTGACTTGTCATCTTCTATGCCTGGGACATCTTCCTTAAACCTGTGTACCATGCTACCTCCTTGTTTTTCTTCAGATTCTTCCTTAAAACTCACTATTTACATTAGCCTTTCATTGCTAAGTACAACCACAGTCTGAATACTGAAGAAGTTCTCTACTTTAATGCATTAGCTTATATTGTCTTAAAAATAATAAGAGAAGCTAACAGGATAAGCATGTCCCCAAAGTGGCTTTTTTGAACCTCATACTTTCAGTCCCCATTTCCCCACCATACTCCTTCTGTACCTCCTGCTTTCTTGTTTAAACCAGAGGGACCTATCAATTTTCATTTATTTGTAAAGTCTATATACTCTGAGATGGTGAGATAGAATTAACAATCATTATTATAATATTTATACAAAATCTGTTCTCTTCAGTTTTTATTTTATTTATATCAGTTAAAACATTAAGCATTTCTGGAGGGTTTACCTCTCCCAATGGAGCAGTCTATGGTTACTGCCCCACACTCACTTTTCTTTACGTGAACACTGCTCCGACTAACATGGTAGGATGAAGGTGATTTTTGCAGATTTTATTCTTTGTATTTATTATTGTAACTATATGAAAAGCCAAAGGCCAGAATCTGCCCCCCAAACTCATTTTATACAATTCCTTACTCACTACTGACTTCCGTGGAACTATTTGTATGTTAATAAAGTTGATAGAATCACGGTCTTTTACTAGACAGCTAGACAAAATTATTTTCTCACTAATTATTAGATTGTAAATTCTCATTTAGTTTGCAAGCCCTTTGGGGCCGGGACTGTGTCTTGCTATGAGTATGTACAGGGCCTAGCACAATGGCATGCGTCTGACGAAGTGGGTATTCACCCACGAAAGCTTATGCTCTAATACGTCTGTTAGTCTATAAGGTGCCACAGGACTCTCTGTTGCTTTTTACAATGGGACCCTAAGTGATACCATAATACTAATATATTTATAGTAATAACCAAACATTTTCTGAATTGGTAATTCTTTAGGCTTGGTAACTAACATGGTCAAGCTTTTAAAAAAACAGTTTATAATAATAAACACTGTAGTCACTGTCACATAGGGAATGTCTTTTTGTTCTGAGATTGTATAATGCCTACCACAGAGAGGTCCTGGTCCGTGACTAGGGCTCTCAGGCACAACGGTACTACCAATACTCTCACTGAAGTCATTTGAGTATTGTAATCATGAAAACTAAATTCATTATGTGAGTAAGCAGTGCAGGGTATAGATTTAAAATTACTGCTTAGTTTTATTACTATTATCAAAATTCTATTGTTCTCTTAAAAAATAAGTTAGTTTTTCTTAATGATATTTGCTTTTAGAAATACAGTTTAATAGAGGAATACAAAAAAGTGAGAAGCAAAAAGAGTGAACATAAGAACGGTATGCATAATTTGAAATAACTATCTTAAGACTCCTAACTATGCAGCTACAGTGTGACAGACAGCTTTAAAAAAAAAAAAAATCCCTAAGATTTTTCCCTTTTCCAGAGGCTTGTTAAGAAGTAGCACACAGAAAAGGGGGGGGGGGGGGGGAAGGAATTGTGAAAGTGAATTGCAAAATAATTTTTCAGGTGATGAAAATTTTATAAATCTTCTGAGATGTGTTGATGTAGTTCTTATGCATGACTGTGATTGCATGTCACGTCTAAATGCCAGTACTTCAGCACACCTAAAGGGAGGTTAGCTGTTTCGCAGCTTAACAATATAGCACTGTTTGACTTAAAAAAAAATTGTACTTTGAAATATATACATATACATACATACATACACACACACACACACACCACCCGTTTTATGTTTACAGGACTCAGGGTGGATTTAAATTGATTCCATCATTAAAATGATTATTAATCTGATTAGATACTGGGAGTTAATCACATGCAGTGGCATTTCTACTGTTCAGAGGATTTGAAAACAATGGCAGAACTTCCAGTTTCACAGATCCTGCTACACAAACCCACTATAGTCTTTCATTCAAATCCCTCCAGAAATGCACTTAATCCACAATATGTGAGTCCACAATATTATTAATAACTATGGAGACAGATTCACAGTGAGTTTTCTAAAATGTAAGTTGTTTCCTCCTCTGGATTTTCAAGCATGTCCTTTCTTCTACATCTCTTTGTTAAGGATCAGCTCCTCGAGGCAGCGATTATTATTATTTTTGTATCTTGGAGTGTGCTGGACACAATGTGAGCACTTAAATCATTAAGAAATATGAATTAAAATACAAAAATATGAATTGTAAAGTAATTAAGGTTGATACACACACAAAAACCACCTGTCACATGACAAAGATGTGGGTAGTTGTGCCTATTGGTTGGACCAGGAGTCGGTACCCAGGAATTGGAGCCCAAGGTCAGAACCAGAGTCAGAGGCCAGATGCCAAATCAAGGGTCAGAGCCGAAGTCAGAGATCAGAAATCAGAGCCAAAAGTGAGTCAAGGCTGGGTACAACCAAGCACAGGAGCTATCACATCTATGAGCAAATGCTTTGAGCAGCAGCTGAACTGTTGCTGCTGCTGGGTTTAAGACAGGGGATGACTTTCAGCCAATGAGGGGGATGACTTTCAGCCAATGAGGAGATGTAGCCACTCAGGCAGCCTACTGCAGGCCAGCTGTGTGCCTTAGACCACCCAGAGATTGGCTCTGCTGCAGGGCCTGATTCCTGACAACACATGACACAAACCCTCAAAATCAAAGAAATGAAATATTAAAGCACCTAATATATAATATCTACTCTTCCACCAATGGGACACTTACCATTACCATAGGAGGTGTTGACTTGTATATCAAAGATACTCTTGCAATGAGATTGAGATAGAAGTGGGAAGCTGACCTGTTGAAAGTCTCTGGGTATGGATAAAAGGAGTAAAAAACCAGGCCTCATGTCATGATAGCTATTTACTATATACCACCTAACCAGAAAGAAGAGGTGGGTGAAGCTTTTTTTTCAAGCAACCTACAAAATCATCCAAAGCACAGGACAGGACATCAACTACCCAGACACCTGTTGGGAAAATAATACAGTAGGGCATCGATTACACTGGTCTGCAATTTTTGAGAAGTCGTCTGCTTCAGAGATAAAATGTGCTATTTATTATGTATTTTGAGGTGCTGAATTCAAATATGACAATTAAAACAACTGATTGGCTACTGTTTCTAAGATATTTAAGTTTTTACATTTTATGTGTATGTATATTGAGTAGATAGTAGAGTTTTAATCATAAATTGTAAACCTAGGTCTTTTCATGTGTTTATGGTTGCTTTACATGATAATATTTCACCTGTCCTGTTTATGTAACACTTTAAAAATCAGCAAAAGGTTTATATAAATAAAATGTATTATGAAACAAAAGGCAAAAAAACTATTATGTACATAGTTTAGTCCTATTCAGTGTCTACTCGGCGCTTCTTGGCTTCTCTCTTGAATTCGTTAAATGGAGCATCTCTTGTCACTGTCCAGCAATAGTCTGCAAGCATTGATGGGCTCCATTTGCCCTGATAGCATTTCTCCATTGTTGCAATGTCCTGGTGAAATCGCTCACTGGGCTTGTCGTTCACTGCTCCGCAGTTCGGTGGAAAAAAAATCTAGATGAGAGTGCAAAAAATGTATCTTTAGTGACATGTTGCAACCAAGGCTTTTGTATGCCTTGAGGAGGTTTTCCACCAACAACCTGTAGTTGTCTGCCTTTTTGTTTCTGAGAAAATTTATTCCAACTAACTGGAAGGCTTTCCATGCTGTCTTTTCCTTGCCATGCAGTGCATGGTCAAATGCATCATCTCGAAGAAGTTCACGAATCAGAGGACCAACAAAGACACCTTCCTTTATCTTAGCTTCACTTAACCTTGGAAATTTTCCACGGAGGTACTTGAAAGCTGCTTGTGTTTTGTCAATGGCCTTGACAAAGTTCTTCATCAGACCCAGCTTGATGTGTAAGGGTGGTAACAAAAATCTTCCTTGATTCAACAAGTGGTGGATGCTGAACACTTTTCCTCCCAGGCTCCAATGACTGTTGTAGTGGCCAATCTTTCTTGATTGAGTGGGAATCTCTTTCACAACTATCCCATTTGCAGAGAAAACAGCAGTACTTTGTGTATCCAGTCTGCAGACCAAGCAAGAGAGCAACAACCTTCAAATCGCCACAAAGCTGCCACTGATGTTGGCCATAGTTTATGCACCTCAAAAGTTGTTTCATGTTGTCATAGGTTTCCTTCATATGGACTGCATGACCAACTGGAATTGATGGCAAAAAATTGCCATTATGCAGTAAAACAGCTTTAAGACATGTCTTTAATGAATCAATGAACAGTCTCCACTCATCTGGATCGTGAACGATGTTGAGAGCTGCCATCAATGTTGTTGCAGGCTACAAGATCACCTTCCATGAAGAAGAATGGGACAAGATCCTTTTGATGGTCACGGAACATGGAAACCCTAACATCACCTGCCAGGAGATTCCACTGCTGTAGTCTGGGCCCAACAGCTCTGCCTTACTCTTGGGTAGTTCCAAATCCCTCACAAGGTCATTCAGTTCACCTTGTGTTATGAGGTGTGGTTCAGAGGAGGAGGATGGGAGAAAATGTGGGTCCTGTGGCATTGATGGTTCAGGACCAGAAGTTTCATCCTCTTCCTTGTCTGACTCAAGTGAGAATGATTCTGGTGCATCAGGAACCGGCAGTCCTCCTCCGTGGGGTACTGGGCGTATAGCTGATGGAATGTTTGGATAATGCACGGTCCACTTTTTCTTCTTTGACACACCTTTCCCAACTGGAGGCACCATGCAGAAGTAACAATTGCTGGTATGATCTGTTGGCTCTCTCCAAATCATTGGCACTGCAAAAGGTATAGATTTCCTTTTCCTGTTCAACCACTGGCGAAGATTTGTTGCACAAGTGTTGCAGCATATGTGTGGGGCCCACCTCTTGTCCTGATCTCCAATTTTGCAGCCAAAATAAAGGTGATAGGCTTTCTTAACCATAGTGGTTATACTGCGCTTTTGTGATGCAAACATCACTTCACCACAAACATAGCAGAAGTTATCTGCATTGTTCACACAAGTACGAGGCATCTCTGCTCACTTTGGCTAAACAGAAATGTGTCCCTTTGCAAAATCAAACACTGACAAATAAGAGAGCACGACACTGTATGATTTCTAGAGCTGATATAGGGCAATTTGTTCAGCAGAGTGATGTAAACTTCGTTATGATTGCATCATCCTTGACTTCTAGGAATAACATGATGCAATTCAGATCATGTATGACGCAATACCGGCTTCAGATTGCATCATTCATTGTTTTGCCTAAAAAGCAAGTACTGTCCAAACCCAGTCATAGATTTATTCCTAGATCCAGTCAAAGATGTATTTTAGTCATTTCTGGTTTAAATTGAGATCCCTTCCCTTTATAACTCACTTATCCTCCGCCATTCCCAAGTCAAGGGTTGTATATACTGACCCAATAGCATATCTTGAAAACTAGAGCCAATCAACAATTTTCAGCATCATTTTCATTCTCAGTGACCCAGAATTAGTAAAGTTGGACTACATTTATTTCAGAAGCATTTTGGCTGTAGAGACGTGTTATCAAACACGTTCTTTGAATATATTGGAAACAACTTTATTATGGAAGTTGGAGAGAGAAACTAGGGGTGAGGTTTTTCTAGCTGTGATTGTGACACGGAGCAACTGGTTGAGAATTTGAAGGTGAAAAGCAGCTTGGCTGAAAGTGATCATGAAATGTAGTTCACGATTCTAAGGAATAGTAGAAGGGAAAAGAGCAGAATAAAGAAAATAGATTTCAAGAAGGCAGTCTTTATCAGACTCAGATTTGGTAGGCAACATCCCATGGGAAGCAAGTGTAAGTGGGGAAAAAGCATTCAGGACATTCAGCAGTTTTTAAAAAGAGACATTACTAAGGGTACAAGAGCAAACTATCCCAAAGCATAGGAAAGATAGGAAGTATTTTAAAGACCACCTGGGTTTAACTAAATAAGAGTCATACCAAAAAATGGAAACTAGGTCAAATTATGCAGGGTGATAATAATTATATATAATATATAAACTCGAACATATGGGACAAAATTAGAAAGACCATGGCACAAAATGAGATAAAAATAGCTAGGGACATAAGAGATAACAAGAAAACATTTTACAAATACATTAGAAGCAAGAGGAAGACGAAGGACAGGGTAGGCCAAATACTCGAGAAGGAAAAGATAACAGAAAACACAGCAATCGCCAAAGTGTTAAACCTTGTTTGTTTCTGTTTTCACTAAAAAGGCTAGCAATGATTAGACTATAACACAGTGAACATTGGTGTAAATGGGGTAGGTTCTCAGGCTAAATTAGGGAAAGAACAAGCTAAGAATTACTTATGCCAGGTCTACACTATAGACCTATATCAGTATAACTACATTGATCAAGAGAGTGAAAAATCTACACCTCAAAGGGATGTAATGACAGTGACCTAACTTCCCCTATAGACAGTGCTGTGTTGACAGGAGAGTTTCTCCCATCGACATGGCTGCTGCCTCTCTTGGAGGTGGATTAACTACACTGATAGGAGAAACTCTCCTGTCAGCATAGGAGCGTGTTCACTTAAGAGCTCCAGCAGCATAGCTGCATTGGTGCAGTTGCGCTTATGCAGCATTTTAAATATAGACATGCCCTTAGACAAGCTAGATGTCTTCAAGTTGGCAGGGACTCACTTAATACATCCTAGAATACTTAACAAGCTGGCTGAAGAGATTGCTGAGCCATTAGCGATTATTTTTGAAAACTCAGAGAATGGGAGAGATCCCAGAGGATTGGAAAAGGGCAAATATAGTACCTATCTTAAAAAAGGTGAGTAAGGACAACCCAGGGAATTAAAGACCAGTCAGCTTAGCTTTGGTGCCTGGAAAGTTAATGGAGAAAATAATCAAACAATCACCTTGAAGATAATAAGGCAGTGACAGTCAACATGGATTTGTCAAGAACAAATCATGTCAAACCAAGCTAATATGCTTCTTTGACGGTGACAAATCCTGTGGATTAGGGGCAAGCATTAGATATTCTATATCGCAAGTTTGGTAAGGCTTTTGATGCTCTCATGTGACTTTTCATAAGCAAAGTAAGGAAATATAGCCTAGACAAATCTACTATAAGGTGGTTGTACAACTGCTTGGAAAACAATACTCAGTGGTTCACAGTCAAGCAGGATAGGACATATTGAGGGGAGTCCCACATGGATGTATCTTAATAAATGAATTGGTTAATGGCACAGGGAATACAGTTACAAACGTTGTGGACTATAGCAAGCTGGGCGGGGTTGTAAATACTTTGGAGGACAGGATTCAAATTCAAAATGATCTTGACAAACTGGAAATATTGTCTGAAATAAATAGGATGAAATTCAATAAGGACAACTGCAAAGTATTACATTTAAGAAGAAATATCAGTTGCACAAATACAAAAAGGGAAATGATTGCCTAGGAAGGAATATGGCAGAAAAGGATCTTGGGGTTATAATGGATCACAAACTAAATAGGAGTCAATAATGTAATACTGTTGCAAAAAAAATGAACATCATTCCAGGGTGTATTAGCAAAAGTGTCATAAGCAAGAAATGTAAAGTAATTCTTCCACTCTACTGAGCACTGAAAAGACCACAGCTGGAGTATTGTGTCCGCTTTGGGCACCACACTTCAGGAAAGATATGGATAAATTGAAGAATATCCAGAGTAGATCAATGAAGATGATTAAAGAAGAGAAAAGATTGAAAAAAAAACTGAGTTTATTTAGTCTGTAAAAGACTGAGGGGGGACATAAATCTTCAAGTATGAAAACAATTGTTTTAAAGAGGAGGGTGATAAATTGTTCTCCTTATCCTCTGAGGACAGAACAAGAAATAATGGGCTCAAATTGCAGTAAGTGAGATTTAGGTTAGACATTAGGGAAAACTTCCTAAGCATAAAAGTAGTTAAGGGCTGGAACAAATTACCTAGGGAGGTTGTATGATCTCCATCATTGGAGGTTTTTAAGAACAGGTTAGACAAACATCTGTCAAGGATGGTCTAGATAATACTGACTCCTGTCTCAGTGCAGGGGACTGGACCAGATGACCTGTTGATGTCCCTTCCAGACTTATATTTCTATTTATTTTATGTGAAATGCACTCCAGGAGTCCAGGATTTGGCCCATTAGCAAAGATGTTTCAGTATCCCATTTGAGTCACCTTTCAAGTACAGTGATGACCTATTTATATACCTCTTCAACTGGAAGTGAAATACTAAAATAAGAGATTCATATGTCTACTCTGAGAAAATGCATTATAGATTCAGACTTTGATCTTGAACTATTCATGATCTGCCTTTATTTCCCATGTTCCCATTGTGGAACATTTCCAATGCATTTCACTCAAAAAGTACAAGAGTCTTACAAAAGGTTCAATGCTAGCATTCCAGCTTTGCTTCATCTATTGAGAGCCTTTGCTTATTTTGTACTTCTTTTTATGTGGCTGCTAGTATACTCGATGTCGAGATTTCATTTCACATTTCTTTTGCCCTTCAGTTAAAACTTGCTCTACATAAATATAAAGAAAAATATACACCAAGAAAATTAACATACTGTAGTACAGGTGCCAGCATTACGTGGGGAAAAGTCCTCTAAGGAGGCATGAAACTAGGGTCCGTACATAATTCATTGCCTTCTCATAGACAAAGCCTTAATAACACATAGCTAATGCATTACAAATGTTGTAGATTATCTGACAATATTTAATTTTAAACATGATGCAGCAGATAAATTTGACAAATATCATGAAAACAATTTCACACTCCTCCACAGACTAAAGAAATTACATGAAAGAAAATACATGATTCCTCCCCCACCCCCAAAGTCAACAACACCTGTGCTTCAAGGCATGAAATGTGTGTGTGTGTGTGTGTGTATGTATGATAGCAACCCTCCTCCCTGTATTGATTATGTGCATTATATCTTTTTTTCATTGCATTCTCAGATGCTGGCTGCTGCAGGAGACATTATACATGATGGTCCAGTGACCAGATCCTGTATTGAAAATCCTATTTCTATAATATCTCTTTTACTTCCATGCATCCCTACAATTCAGTGGTGGATTAGTGGGTTGTCAAGCAACATCCTCAGGCTGTCTACCTGGGAATTTTGTATCAATTTTGTTTAACAGGATAGTAGGTTTTGGCTCCCTGTAATGGAATGCAAAACTCTACCATTAAATTATCCTAATTTCAAGTGCTAGAAATCTGACTAAAGATAAATAATAACTGGTGCTGATACATATTGGCAGTGGCAGTTACTCTTTTAGTTCCAACTAGCATATAAGAGGAATTGGAGCATCTCTGTTGTAGAGGGGAGTTGGGACAAAGGGAATTCACCTTTGGTGAGGGAAAACTGAGTAACCTGGAGTCCCTGGCTATGGTGCATTATGGGTGATGCAGTCAAGATGCGGGATTCCAGCCTATAGAGGAAAATGGAGACATGAGCCCAGTTTGGGCTGAAAAGTTTTTTTTTTCAGCTGAAATAGTTCAATGAAATATTTCAATTTCTGCAGAAAGCAGAAACTTTTTGTGAAAAAAAATAAAAAAATAAAAAACACATCCATCATAATACAGTTTTGAGGGAATTGTTTGACCAGCCCTATCCACCAACTTGTCCTCCTTTAAAAACTTCCATTAGAATTAACTCTGCCATGGTGCCTACAGAACGTGGCTATTTGGCAATGGCTAGGCAGGTGGTGAGCTGAGAAAATGCTTAAGCAAAATGTGTTTGCTTTACTCCAGACCCCACTATATGTTCAGTTGCTTCTTATTATAATTGTAGATTTTGAGCTCTCTAGGGCAGGAAATGTCTCTCTCCTCTGCTTTTCACAGTGCCTAGAAAAGTGAGACCTGCCAGTTATTTGGGGCCCAGATCTGCTACTGTAATGCTAAATGATTATAATTAATAAACGCCCTAGAAACAGCCAAGTTTGTGGAAAAAAATCAGACTGATGTCAAGGCCTGAACCAAGGAAGGGTCATAAATAAGTCTTACATAATTTATACTTATGTTCTGTTCGGAGAAGAGTGAGAACTTCATCTGCTTATGGTCTAGAAGGCATGTAGCCTGTTATGAATATAGAAGCCTCAAGGTTACATTAGAGTAATGATTGAGCAAAGAAGTTTTTTTTTCTTATGTAGATTCTAATTTTGTTGTTCTAGTAGTATTTCTAGGTTTTATAGACAAACTATCATTGGTCTCTAAACAGAGCAGTGCAAAATATGATGTTAGATGCTAATCTGATTTGTTCCCCCTGCCCTTAAGCCAGTGTAATTTTACTCACTTTTGCATGAGTTGATTTTGCTGTGGTACAGCTTCAGGCTTAGAGAAGGCAGAGTTTTCACATCAGAGATGAGAGAAGAAGTGAATGCCTTGTTTTGAGATCAGCAGGATTCACATGCAAAACGGGGAAAATTCGTATTTTGAAAGAAAATATGTAAACTATTACGTATTCTTTTAGAATTTGTTTAATATGTACTGTTTTAGTTGGGGTTTCTGAAGTGGAATTGACTGTGTGTATCTTCACAATGGATTACCATTTCTGTTTATGGCAAATAGGACTTGTGTATGCATCATGAATATACTAATTAGGAAATATCGTGAGCCTCTTTGTCACTAAATACTGTTCCAACAGGCAACTAACATATTCCAAACCACCAGGAAACTGCCACTGCTTGGCAAAGAGTTAAGAAACTTTGCTGCTATTTTGAAGTACCATCAGAAAAGTAATAATCTGAAGACAATGTTAAAATTCTAAAAGTATGCTCTGTGAGATATTCTGACATTTCAAATTTTGTTTTCAGAAGTTGTAATTGAAACAAAAACAAATATCAACATTTCCTTCAACAAACTTTTCAAAAAAATGTTATTACAGATCAGTCAAAATATTTTGTTCCAATTTCAATTTGTATTTTATATTATAATATCAAGATACATTTATACAGTTATTTTAAACAGATAAATTAAAATACTCCAATTCTATCAAAATTCCCCCCCCCAAAAAAATCTGTGCTACATGTGAAGTTTAGATTGACAAAATAGCATATAGCATTTTCTGACAGAAAAAAAAAAATCCTAACTAGCTCCAATTCTAATACTTGCACTTCAGTCCTGTATTGTTTTTAATTTTTTTCTAGTTTTTACTTTCTCATGTGATAATCAATTATCTAAAATCCATCTTTCTGGTTCAACAGAGGAAAATGAAGGTGTTATTGGACGGGCATTGGATATGAGCTGGTATTTTTTGAACCAAGGAAAGATGAAATACATTCTGTGATTACAAAAATTGTTTTGCTGGTACAAGAACTTCCCCCCACCCCAATTTTTAGCAGCCGCAGAACAAACGGGTATTAAAATAAGACAGTAGACCACCTTTTTAAATTATAGTATCCTTGGGAAGAGATGTTCATTTTCTCTTAGAAATAGGTTAAAATTTGCTTTGGAGACATAACATCACAATGTATCTTATAAAGAGCATAAAAACTAAAGGAAAAATGGCAGTAATGAACCAGAATGTATTCATTGAAGGAAATAAACAGGACTAAACATTTGTTTATAGCTAATACAATATTATGAAAAGATGTGAAACCAAACTACTGAGGCATCAGAATGTTATTTACATTTTTACGGTCTACAATTTATATTTTTATTATGGATCAAATAGTTTAGATGTAGTGGATATTAAAATATGAATTACATGAGTCTACAGGACAAATACCATTTAGCCAATGCTTACAGTTAATTGAATAATGACTAGCATAGCAGAATGATTTTCTGGGCAAGGGGCAGTAAAGTACTGCTTTTAAAATCAATTATTCAATAGCAGTCAGTCAATTAATCCCATATTTTCTTACAAGAGCATAAAGGCACATTTGTGCTTAATTCATAGTGGAAAATTCTCTCCATACTAAGAGGGGAAGATGCTAAACTTTTCCCCTTAAATAAATTGGCTTTAATCTGTTTTCTGAGCCTAATTGTAATAGGGAATATTTCAAAGGAGAAATGATGAGACGTTGAAAAAGTGAAGGGGTTTGTGTGTGGAGGTGGGGGAAGGTGTGTGGGTGATTACAAGTGTGTTTACCTTCTCATATTGTCTCCAAGTTCTCTAAAGACCAGTTTGATTTTCTTCATGGTCCTTTGCAGCAGTTAGGAACTGCAGAGTGTCATGTGTAGTCAAAAATTAAGAAAGGAGTGGAAAAGTCAGCACCAGGAGGCCTGTTCTCTCAGGAACATGCCCAAAGATGACCTGGTGTCCAAGTAGTGCCTGTAACTGTTGTCTATACCATTGATCAGATCATCAGCTTGTGTAAACTGATGAGTATTTCCACTGAAGTCAATGACCTATCCCTTACATAAAACTTCCATTTATTATTATTCATAAAGAGATTTCTTCCCATTTAACTAAAAAGTTGCTCTGCTGGAATGGGCTTTAATTTTATTAGGTTCAATAAATTCTAGGAGCATCAATGTCCTTTATAAAACAATGTGAAAAATGACACAGTATTATATAGATTTTACGAATATAAGATCATCAAAATCAAAGACAGAATGACCTCCTTTCTCCCAATGAAGGAAAACTTCCCCATGCTTTGTCCCATGATAGTATTTTACTAGCAATGAAAGTTTTCATGTCTTGTGTTCAGAAAGAAGCAAATGACCCTTTGTGCAGTATATCTAAGGCATGGATATTTGACTCTCATTTTGGGGAACAGGGCAATGTGAAGACAAGAAAAATCTTGGTCCAGCTGTACTATGAGATCCCCTGAACAAAAACAGGTGATCTCAGTCAGAAAAAAAGTCTTTGAAAAAAAATGATATGATATTATCTAGATTTTACAAATGCATCTCACAGGAATACATCTTATAGGATCATTGAAATCAAAGATGGAGTGACCTGTTAGGTTATTTAATCTATCCTCCTGCTAGCAAGTGAGATGTTCCCAATACTTTGTCCTGGTATATTTATACAAATACATGTAGCTGAATTTATAAAATGGGGAAGGAAGACTTGGATCAAGAAAACACATGGTTGACAACAAATGGCTGACATTTTCCCCTGGTCCTAAACCTGAGTGGACTTTTTGATGCTTTCGCCTCCTTCAAAACTATGAATCTAATTTGATTCCCACATTAAATCTCTGAAACTTCTGAAGTTTACTTGTCAATAAACCTGACAGTTTATTCCACTTCTTTAATCCTCATATGTCCCAAAATAAGCTTCACCCATATGTAGTTTCTCTTCAGGCCCAGTTTGGCTTCTTCATCCTTCTCCCCCCTTCCCCCATCCTGCATCTGCAACAGTACTTTCCCTGCATTCTCGTCACCAACAGTATCAGTCCTGGTTTCTGTCTTTTCACTGAAAAGTAATCATGAAGGCAGCTGTCTTCTAGCAATGCCAGTTTCAATCACTGTTACTTCAGTGGCTTGTGGGCTCAGTCCAAGGCTTGAAAGTGAGCAGAGATCTGGACCTATATTTTTTGAGTGAACACTGGTTGGAAAGGGGGGCATTTTATTATTGGAGCTTATTCATTACAGTTGGAATCTGCTGCAGTTTTTGTCATGAAAAAAATCAATTTGGTAACACTTCAAATTCAGACCCCCTACTAACTATAAAAGCAAGAATAGGAAGCTGCCTTTTCAAAGTGCTTTCCTTTCTTCAAAGCCTCTAGAAAGCCAAACCTTATTAAACCTAACTTTAAAGTTATTTTCTTAACTCTTTTTTAAAAAAAGTTTCCTCTACTTTTATTTAGGTAGAATACCTCAAAACGTCAATCCCTTCTAAATTTAGTTGCTTCTTCCTAGAAGATAGGCAGCTAGGTAAAGTTTTCTGTTGACACCTTCTTCCCCTTACACTTTTTGTTGCCATTTCATTTTCTGGATGTTGTTTAAGCTTCACTTGATGTAACCAATGAAATAAAATGGCAACAGAACTGTACAAAATATGAGTCTAATCCTGTAGTTTTCACACTGGCAAAATTCCTACTGAAGACAAGGGAAAATTTGCTTGCTTCTGCACTACAGAAAGGAACCCCGAACTGTCAAAAATTGCAAGGTGGCCCTATTTCCATTTAAAACTATACCTCAAAATGTCAAACTTGGATGCTTATGTTATTGCCATAAAAATTTATTTAATATGATTTAAAGCTATAAGACTTACTTGTTTAGAATTGTCAAACAAAGTGCCATGCACTTTATTAAGTTCTGTGTGTTATGAGAAAGTGCAGCCTGTAGCTTTAAGGAAAATTTTGCAAGGTCGGCTTCCCCTCTCACTATATGATAGGGTTACCATATTTCAGCAAGCAAAAAAGAGGACGGGAGGAGCCCCGCCCTAGCCCCGCCCCTGCCCCTCCCACTTCCCGCCCCCCCAGAACCCCCAACCCTCCCCCCGTTCCTTGTCCCCTGACTGCCCCCTCCTGGGACCCCTGCCCCTAACTGCCCCCCAGGACTCCACTCCCTATCTAAGCCTCCCTGCCTCTTGTCCCCTGACTGCCCCAACCCTTATCCACACCCCCACCCCCAGACAGACCCCTGGGACTCCCACGCCCCATCCAACCACTCCCCACCCCCTGACAGCCCCCCCCGAACTCCCAACCCATCTAAACCCCTCTGCTCCCTGTCCCCTGACTGCTCCGATCCCTCTCCGCACTCCTGCCCCCTGACAGCCCCCCCCAGAACTCCCAACCCATCTAAACCTCTCTGCTCCCTGTCCCCTGACTGCTCCGATCCCTCTCCCCACTCCTGCCCCCTGACAGCCCCCCCCAGAACTCCCAACCCATCTAAACCTCTCTGCTCCCTGTCCCCTGACTGCTCCGATCCCTCTCCCCACTCCTGCCCCCTGACAGCCCCCCCCCCAGAACTCCCAGCTCCCCACCCCCCTGCTCCTTGTCCCCTGACTGCCCCTTCCTGGGACCCCTGCTCCTAACTGCCCTCCAGAACCCCACCCCTAAGCCTCCCTGTTCCTTGTCCCCTAACTGCCCCCTCCTAAGACCCCCCCCCAACTGCCCCCCAGGACCCTACCCCCTACCTGTACCCTGACTGCCCAAAACTTTCTCCACCCCCCCCAAAAGCCCCCCCCCCCCCCCCGTTTCTTGACTGCCCCCTCCAGAACCTTCCTGCCCCCGGTCCCCCTTACCCTGCTGCTCAGAACAGGGTGTTGGGCTCTATGCAGCCGAGCCGGACACGTGGCTGCGCTCCCCAGCACAACAAAACCCGGTCCCTGGCCCTGCACAACAAAACCCGGTCCCTGGCCCTGCACAGTGCTGCCGGACCAGGTTGCAGGAGAGGCCAACTCAGAATGCAGGGCGGCTCCGGCTCCTCTACAGCTGCTCAGGAGTCCAGCCCGGGATTTTTCTGCAGCCCTCCCAGCCGCTCGCTCTGCCGGGGGAGGGGGAAATCCCGGACATTGTGAGTGCTTTACAAATTCCCCCCGGACACTATTTTTAGCGCGAAAAGGAGGACATGTCCGGGTAAATCCGGACGAATGGTAACCCTACTATATGATGGTGGGTGTCTAAGACCAGACATTTTGTCTATAAGGCTGGCTGTGGTCAGCCACTTAACTTAAAGGCCTCGGATTTGGGAAGTGGACACAGGGCTTAGGACTGCCTTGACCCTCCTCTTCAGTTAGACAAAGTGTACCCTCCCGTGCAGATGGGCATTGAGCATTGTATGTAGATAGGCATTCTGAATGCTTTTTTTAATAAATTGTAATGTAAAGTGATAAGAATGTCTGCTTATGTAGCAATAGTGCCATGTGGATAAACAGCCATTTTCCTGCTAAGATAACTAGCATCAATGGAAAATGAACATGTGTAAGCCTCTTGCTGCAGCATGTTAAAATGGGTAAATTTTAGTTGCTATTTATATTTTTGGTGGTTCCTTTACTATTGCAATGTGTTGGATGTAACTGTTTATCTCACATGTATATTTCCCATCTCTTGGTGATTGTGTAAATATAGGTTGAAACATATATCCCTGTGCAGTGCAGCTTCAGAGCTGGGTTAGATTTAAACTCTTCATAAACAATTCTCTGAACCAAACTGAATTAGTTATGAGATAGGCTACCCAAATTAAAAAGGGTAGCCCATCTCCTATAATGTTGTGAGAATTCAAGTTTACATCTAACAGACTCTAGGAACTCTAAAATAAGATAAACTATTTACTAAGGAAAGATAACATTTAGAATAACATGATATTCACCATTAATCATTACGGGCTTGAGCCAAAGCCCACTGAAGTACTATAAAGGCCTAAGTGTGAAAGAATTGAAAACGTTTGCAGCGTGCCAACTCGTTAATTTTAGTTAGGCAACTTTGGGCTGTGACGTTATGCTCCCATTAATGTATATTTTACATTATAATAACTACCGATATGACTATAAATGCTAATTGAACCCATGTATTGAAAAATATAATATGACAGAACAAAGATTAAGTTGTAAAAAGACAACTTTGAAATGTTTAGTGCTGGTTTCACTTTGATGCTCATACAAGATGGCTTACAGGTAGCCAAGAAAATTAGTGCATTCAAAGAAATAAGACAATGTCAAAAATATTTATTCTCTGGAACTATCACTCTTACAGATTTAGACCTCCAAATGCAGGGGGGTGGAGGTATTTTAAAGCTAATCAAGAGCTGCAGATGTTGAAAATCAGCTTCCTTATTTAGGTTCCTAAAGATAGATGCCAGTGGCTAATTGTAGTTAGCCAAATTTTAAAATTTTGGCCTAATATTTCATTTCAATTGCTTTGGACTATTTAGTGTAAAATTATAAGTAAATGTAGTAACATTGATTAAAAAAAAAAACACACTAGTGAAAACAAGAGACAGGAATCATTAAATAGAGATAAAAGAAAAAAAAATCAGTCTCAGCCACATAGGTATCATAAAGAAGATTCAACATGGGTAAAATGAGTATGCTGTAGAAAGATGTATCAAGGCATTTGGTTAATTGATAACACAGAGGTGAGGAAAGTCAACATCAGGAATTAGTAGAGAAATCAAAGAGGAAAAACAAGAAAAAAGAGCAGTGAGGCGGATAAACCATGTGACTTTTTCCTTTTATTTATCTATATTTGTAACAATCCTCATTTGGCATCTGGTTAGGGAGCATGGCCTACTGGTCACAGCCACAACTTCTGACTGTCAAGGGGGTTGTGGGGAGAGGAGTTGGGCCCTCCTACTCCAACAGGCTCCAACCCAGGGCCCTTTGGGTTATCATTAATCTGGCAACCAAGGCTGTCCTCCCTGGGCCTCTTCCTCTCGTCCCCACCCCGGGTCAGCTTAGTGCAAGGCTTTCCCCTGTAGAAAAATCCAAACCGCAATAAATAAGAGAGGGTTACCCATGTCCAAGATCCATAGGATACTTCCCTCTCTGATTTTCTCTGGGGTGCCCCCCCCCTTCCCTCAGTGAGGGTCCCTTTGAGCAGCTGTATCAGAGTCTTAGGCTTCTCTCTGCTGCTGGAGGTGTGGGCTGCAGGTCTGCTCACCTGCAGGTCTACCACCTAAATGATCAAATTCCCTGCCTTTTAATTCCTCCAGCAGATGAATCATTTGGTGTGGCAGCATGGGGCTTGCTGAGCCCAAAATAATCCCTTAACCATTTGTTTCCCAGTGTGGGGGTTGTATACCCCATCACAATATTACACAATCATTTTATTTCTCGGGGAATTATCCAAGTGAGATTGGCTTCTTTAAAAGTGTTGCACTGAAGAAGAATTTGAAAGCATATATTTATAATTTCTACCACATTAGAACTTCACATAGCTGTATCTGGAGTTTTAGAAAACTGGCAAAAACTATCATATGTGAGGGGTAGGTAGGATCCTGGATTACCTTATTCTATCTCTAAGGAGAATTGATCATTTGGTGTCTCTTGATCACTGAGAAGGGGGCAACCCAGATCCAGGAGGGAGCAGGAGAGGGGACATTTAAACACTGTTACCAACTCTTATGATATCATCACTTTCTTTCTTTCTGCAAGTTCCTAGCCCTTATGTCTGACCAGAAAAGCTTGAAAAATGAACCCTAAATGTTTCAGCACCCAAAGGAAAAGGAAAATAAGCCAGAATTTATTATTTTTAAAGGGCCATGATTTTGTGTAGCTTGATTCAGGAATGTTGATTGATTGGGTTTGGCAATACTTATTGAATATTAGGGGTGGAGGGAAAGGAAGGAGGTGATCCTGGACCCAGAGGTGAGGTGGGTGTTTGAAAGAATGGGGAGGGGAGCAGGAAATGGGTAATTTCTTATTGCTCTAGGCTCCTGAAAAAAACATACAATCATTTCAGCCCATCCACTGAGCTCCGATACTGAAATTTTCACACTTCTTCTAATGGGTCCTTTATTGAACACTTCTCAGAATATATGATTGAAATTCTTCCTCCCTTTCATGAGGGTAGACACCATTCTATAACTTTGATTTCAGTTTTCTGTAGTTTTTCTTCCTTTTAACCAGGAAACCTCTTCATTTCTCTAAGCACTGTCTATACCTGACACGAGTATTCGTTTATTGTTATTTTGTCTGCTTTAAGATGCTGATCTAGAGAGGGACTAAGCACCTGCAACTCCCACAGAGTTTTGCAGCAACACAAAGAGAGCTCCATTTATATCGAATGCATTTTTCTAGTTTTGGAAGGGAGCAAAGTTGTGGGAGTGTTAAATTGCTCCATGTATGAAAACTGGACTATAAAGATCAAGCAAACACTTTTCAGTCTAATCTAATATGCCTGTAGATATTATAAACGTGTTAGAAACATTCATACAAGTTCTAAATTTATTTAGATTTCATATTTTCCATTCATGAAACAGCTTAAAATCAGTCACCATAATTTTGGAGAGGTACTCTTTTATTGTACATGGGAAATTGCTCTCCTGTGGTATGTGGGCCTTGGTATCTCCCAGGCAATTCATAATGGCAAGAATAGGCAGGAAGTAGAATCTTTTTATAACTTCCGCTGTGACTTTAGGCAAGTCACTTAATCTCTCTAGTTTCCAATCTGTAGAATAGGGAAAATCAAAGCATTTCTTCTACACTTTCTTCATCTTGTCTATATAGACTCTAAGGTCTCTGGGGAAGGATTGGGTTTCTATATCTCTTTAAAGCATGTAGCTCAACTGGTCTCTGTCCTTGGTTGGGGGCTCTACAGTACTAAAGTGTTACAAATTATGAATTATTATTAGTATTTTTAAGCAGTTATTTAAAGTTCTGCTGTTCTTGAGACTGATTTCTTAACTTTTAACAATAAATAGATATACTGAATTAGAAATGTGATTTCTTTTTAAGTGTCTGTATCTATTTTTTAGGAATCATCATGTTAGTTAGGACCGGAATCAAGTAAAGTTTCTCAGTGAAGTCAATTTGGCAAACTAGAGTGCTTAAAAAAAAGTGTGTGTGTATAGTAAATTGTGTATAGTACCATATATACTTGTTCGTAAGCCGAATAATTTGGTAAAAAAGTGACGCATCAAAGAACAGCTTATAAACGGGTCTACACCAAATTTGATGATTTTATACTCTATGGAATCACTGAATTGAATATCTAATACAATGTTGTTTTGTTTACCTGGAGCGTCTGCAGGCATGGAGCCCCTCAGCTCCCTGTGGCCGCTGTTCGCCATTCCCAGCCAATGGCAAACCACGGCCACTGGGAGCTGAGGGGCTCCATGCCTGTGAACGCTCCAGGTAAACAAAATGTCCAGGCCCACTAGCAGCTTACCCAAACGGGCCAGGAGCCAAAGTTTGCCAACCCCTGAAATATAGGGTTGGCTTATGAAAGGGTCATACAGTTTTTGACATTTTTACCTATCCATTGGGGGGGGGAGGGGGAAGTCAGCTTATAAACGAAAAGGCTAATGAATGAGTATATTTGGTAATTTACATAAACAGTATTATGTATTGTTATTTAACATTTATATTGTGGTACAGTTTATAGGCCACAACCAGGTTCTGAGGCCCCGTTGTACTACATGCTGTATAAACATACACAAAAAGACAATTCCTGTCCCTCAGAGGGCTTGCCATCTAAAAGACAAGATAAAATAGATCCATGAGACAAACAAGTAGGTTAAGATAGAATGGGGGTGATGGGATAAGAAATAAATATTCTTAGCCATCAGTAGAGCCATCAGTTTTCCACCTGCCTAATCATCATCCCCCCAAGTTGCAATTTACTAATAAAAAAACAACAAGGAGTCTGGTGGCACCTTAAAGACTAACAGATTTATTTGGGCATAAGCTTTCGTGAGTAAAAACCTCACTTCTTCGGATGCAGACTAACACGGCTACCCCCTGATACTTGACACAATTTACTAATAGTTCATTTAAGCAGGTTTTGAAATATTTTAAAACTGCATGCAGTTTACAGCAAGTATGTGACAGGTAGCCAGAGATAGAAAACATGTTACTGTAATGGTAGCAAGAGAGATTCAAGATATCATTTTAGATATAATAGTCTTCTTTATTATGATGATGTTGCTGAAACTGATATTTAATTTTCTTTTACCACAAACATCTATATATATCTATATATAGATATATAGATATATATATATCATTGTACTAAAAATAATTCATAGTTCAGGAAAGATGCTAAAACTATATAAAATGATATTAATTACCTGAAGCAATGTTTTTAAAGCGGAGTTCAATGAAGTAGTATTAGTACTTTATTATTAGTAGTAATTCTTTAGTAGTATTAGCTTTTTGTATAAAATAGACTCCAGACTGGATAACCATTATTGTCTAAATAATGCTCTCCCAAGATATTTTTTAATGGAAATAGTTCTGAAAAGATTAAAATTACTTCTTACTTAAAAAAAAAAAGTTAAACTAGAAACTCTCTGCTAAGCCCAGTAGGATTCATTTAAACTGAAACGTATCTGAACCTATAGCAATGGGACACCTCAGCGGTACAGCACCTCCTGAAGGTCATCCAGGGAATTAGCTCATCTCCAGAGCACCCTCTGCTGGCCAGTGTGTCACCTGCCACTGGCCCCATGTCCCTCCCGGACCCTGGTTCCCCTTTACCTTGGGGCTCTGCTCCTTGCAGTACCCCCACACTCTGGGTCACCCCTCCCAGAGAAACCCCCAGCCCTCTCACCCACCTTGCCTCAGTGGCTACTACCAGTTGTCATCTAGCCCCTGATCACTGAGGCAGACTGAAGTCTGCAATGGCCACTCATCATTAGCAAGGGGTTAGAACCTGCTGCCTCTGCCTAACCCCAGCAGGGGCTGCACCTCTGCAACCCCAGTACCTGTGTAGGCCTTCACCAAAGCCTGCAGCCTGGAGATTTACCAACTCCCTTGCCCTATTCCCCAGAACTGCTCCAATTTCAGGTACCTTATGTTCCCCAGCAGCTAGGCCCTCTCCCTCCAGGGCTGGAGAGAGACTCCTCCAGCTTCTGGCCCACAGCCCTCTTATCAGGGCCAGCTGTGCCCTAATTGAGCTGGCCACAGCTGGGGCTGCTACTCCAATCAGCCTAGCTTGGCTGTTTTAACCCCTTTTCCCCAGCCGCAGCCCTCTCCAGGGCTGCTTTTACTATTGGCTCCCCAGGGCAGCTTTAACCCTTTCAGGGCCAGAGCGGGGTGACCACCCCAATACAGTGACAAATATTGTCTCTGTATCAGGTTAGCCTATTCTACTGCATGGTTAGTTGGCATGCAGAACACATTTTTGATCAGTAGTCCCAGGACAAGCAGACCCCTGAGGGGTGAAGTGGGAGTGTGGTGTGGAGAGAAAAAGGAAAGCACATGCTGAGGCTCTTTACACCTACAGTTTATGGGATAGTCAATTTTTTTGTAGCCTTGACCCTTACTTCAGACAGACTAGATTTGAAGAAACACCTCTCTGTTCAGGAATGAATGTGTTCCACTATTTTTGAAAAGTGACATGAAAACTTATAGTGTCACATAAGTGATTATTATATAGCAATAATAATTGGGGGCAGGGTGTATGTTGTGGCAAAGTGTCCTGTAGCTTGGACTTTGGTAAATCCTGATCTAAAACCCAGTGAAATCAAAGGGAGTCTTTCTGTTTTTCTTCACTGGGCTCTGGAACAGACTCATAATATTTTTTTCTTTTTGCAGTACCATGGCAATGACAAAACACAGCAACTGAGACTTCAGTCCATGTATCACAGCTACTGTAACAAAGCAACTCTGTTAAGCAGCTCTGGTGGTAGCATTGTGTGAGCTGTTCTCAAATAAAAATGAAGAACTGGGTCATGCAGCAGGAGCAGAGATGTCTCCTGCTGTTAGAGGGTCCACTGTCCTGAGTAACATATGAAATTGGGTGTGCACTTATTGCCAATGTATATGCAAATTGCATAATTGTGCATTCTAATAGATGGAGTTGGCTATTTGTGGGTGCAGTAGTTTTCAGTTTTGTCATTTAATTGGGGTCATTGTTGATAATTAAATGCTTTATATTTATAAAATATCTGACTTGTGTGTAGCTTTGGAGTTAGTGAGATAGCAGTCTTTTTTAAAAATAATTTCCCAGAATTCCCTTATTCCTTTACCCACTCATTTTGTGTGTGTGTGTATGCACTATATGGAATCTATGCAATATTTTGAACTTAATCTGCATATCTCATCCATTCCAATTCTTCTCATTGGAAAGAGTATAACACCCTATAATTTTACTCTCCACTGGACTAAAATAATTTCTGAATTTAGATTATTCTAAACCATTAGCAAGATTTATTTTCTCCACTACATATCCAGTACTTTGTTCTAATACAACTCACTGCCACTCTATCGGGAAAAATAGTTCAAAACACTTAGTTAGCCAGTTGCAAAAATGTAGCAACCATACGTAGACAATGGGGAGAAGGGAATCCGGCATGATGACTCCTCTTTTATTTTCCCTAATACCACATTCACTAGCTATAGTTAATGGTACTCAATTCTTGCTTTAATGTGTGTTTTGCTGTTTAATATTTGACAGGTAAAAATCTCAGAATCCCGGTTATATAAAATGCATAAGAGACTGGAGATAATATAGTAGGGATACAAAGGGTCAGAAGGACTGGCTTGGGAATAGGCTTTATTCATGTTGGAGAGGAGGGATGTCCCTTAACAAGAATATTATATTCAACTCAACTAAATGTTTTAATTTTCAAATTGTTGTTGTACTTAAAGCAAGCATATTACATGTATAATTAAAAGAACATTAACATAACCTGAAACAACTTCCTACACGGACCTTAGTTTATACTTTACATTTGGCAAGATTTATACTAATTCTCTAATGTACATAGAGTTAAAATCTGAGGAACCCTTTCTTCTCCATGTAATTGTGTCAGACTAAGAAGGATGCATTAGTGTGTCTGTTCACGTGATTGTCTGACCATAAGGAAAACTGGACCCGGTGCATCTGTAACCCATCAATGAGTATGTATTACAGGTCCCCATCTGTCACGATCCACAGAGGATATGAGTTATTACAGCTTCCTGCTATAAAAGGTTGGGTTTTTTTAGCTCAAGCTGCAGCAACTCATGCTTTTAGCCCTGGAAGCCCCCAGTTCAATCCCCAGTATGTCAGCCAAGATGGTAGCCATCACATAAGTGCAAGTTGTCCAGGATTCAAATCGAACCTTTGAGCAGAGGACGTATGTAACTCACTGGCGAGTGTGTATTTCAGGTCCTTGTCCCCTTGTTCCAATCCATATGAGCTGTTATAACATTCACCTACAGGGCTTTAGTTAAAGATTTAGTAGCTGATGTGTTTAGCTTGGAAATCCCTGGTTCATTGGCAA
Organism: Malaclemys terrapin pileata; assembly: GCF_027887155.1. NCBI lineage: Eukaryota > Metazoa > Chordata > Testudines > Emydidae > Malaclemys > Malaclemys terrapin. The sequence continues at coordinate 37,698,091 of NC_071509.1, read as the reverse complement.
ACATAAGTTTGAGCTAAATAGCTAAGGCACTGTAGCTGAGGACTGTAACAATTTATACCATCTGTGGATTGGCACAGAGGGGGACCTATAACACACACTCATCAGTGGGGTACACATAAAGTATGGAAGAGAGAAGTTGCATCTGCTACATGTTTGGGAGTTGTAGAACTTCTCAGGAGGGGCACTTATGTAAGTGAGCTCCCTGTGCAAGCAGATGGTGTATCCTGGTCATCTCCCTCTCTCTCTCTCTCTCTCTCTCACTGAGGTATGATGGCTTACTCTACCCTTCCTTCGGTAACCCCCTCTGGCTAACTAGGGCAAAAGGAGGACAGAATAAATAAATTTCACTTTAAAATAAATGCAATAAAATAGTTTGTCTGAAAAATAAATTCAATGACCTTAACTGACTACCAAGCAATTCTAGTGGTTGCATTCCTGAGACATTGGTAGTATAGTAAACAAAACAGGTTCAGTGATAGTGATCAGACCTTATAATGAATTTTTCAGTCCCACACGAAGGTACACCAGGCTAATATTACTTTTTCAATTATTGAATATAACTTAAGGCTCATGAAAGAAATGCAAATGTAAGAGTTTTTTGTAATTAGTATCTATCTTGGTAAATTCAGCATCCAAAACTCATTCATTTACATATGAATTAATGATTACTGTTTTGCTTCCAAGATTAAAAAGGGCTTGGCTTTGTATATTTTACTTACTGATGTTTAATTGGCCTTGTTTGACCAATTAAACATTCTTGTGGCAGACATCCTCTGATTTGCATTTTCCTTAAAAGTTTTCTTTTTCGTTATGTTCTTCCTAAGTTACAAGCAGTATATATCTGGTATCACATTTAAAATTTTTGGATTACAGAAGCTGTTAGAGGGTATATTTGTGCTTGTTGTAAATGATGGGCAGTTCTGACAAATTTCCATTAAAAATATCTGATCTTATGAAGATAGCTTCTGAATGACTTCAACATCTTTAGGTTGATCAGCATGCCGTTTATTTTTTATACGGAATAGCAATCTACTTCTGTATTACAATGCGTTGTTCAATTTTTAAGGTCCATACATATTCATAGATGACCATTGTATTTTGTTCTATTATTACTGAAGATATTAACTCAGATGAATTTGTGAGCTAGATCATCAGCTGATACAATTGACATATCTTCATTGAAGTCAATGGAGCTGGCCAATTTTCATCATCACTACATGGTCTTCTGTGCTCTATTCCTTTTAGCATCACACAGTTTCTTGTGAGCATACTATAGCAGACATTGCTTTGTCACCAGGGAGCTGTCGCTGCACGCTGGCTCCAAACACATGCTGCCATACCCAGTCTCAGTTAAGGAGGTTTATTCTTTTATAACAAAGGTTAAAACAAACAAACAAAGCAGTCTTAAGTCAAAACCTGGTCCCCAGCCTTCAGGGCCACCCTTCCTATGGGTCTCTGACAGTGCAGTTCCTGACAGCTTCCTAGCCTCAGCTCCCACCTTAGAACAGCAACCAAAGGGTTGCTTCCCTGAGCCCCGCTTGCTCCAGAGACTCATCACTGGAGTTAGCTCCCCTCCAGTGTAACCTTTGCTGTCCAGTGCTCAGCCTGCCTCAGTCTTTCCTTCTCAGTTGCCCAGTAGTGGCCCTTTATAAAACCAGATGTATCCCAGCCCCCATTAATTAGATAAATTAGGCTCTCCTGCTACAGTCCAGGGGAGCTTAACTCAGTCTATCCACAGAGACCAGCTAACCAGTGACATGCATAAAATACATATTGGTTAAGTAGTTTTAGTTACCCATGTACCCAAACCTTATATGCAGTCATTCAATCACAAATTATTGAGATACATACAAAAATCAGTGGTTGAAATTGTGTGGCCTGTGTTATACAGAAGGTCAGACTAGATTATTGTAATTCTTCTTTCTGGTCTTAACAATCTATGAATACCATGTTTCTCATAAATCTGTTGAACTGGAATTGCGTAGCTAAAGTACATGTTCAGGAATTCTTACAAATTTACAAGTCTTAATAATCAAAATATAATATAAAGTAAGATAAATAATAAAAATAAGAAATCACATATGGTCAAATGATGGTTATCTGATAGCATTTACAAAGTTAAAATGAAGGAATAGGATGTTAAAATAATAAATAATATTGATAAATCAAATAAAAATAAACTAAATAAAAACTAAATTAAAAATTACCCTTCTTATCCCATGTGTTAGATGGCTTTCCCTTCACCTTCGCCCGTGGTTCTTGTCATGTAGACAGAAAGTAGAAGACCAGAAGTTCGACGTGCAAACAATGCGATGTTTGTTGGGGTTAGTTTCCAAACAAGCATATTCCGAAGCTCTTCACACCAGTTGGGCTTATCTTTATATGCTGATACAATCTGTTACCCCAGTGTTTCGTTCCCAGCTCTGATGCCTCAGAGCTTTTACCCCATGTCCCCTTTCCCAGCTCTGACGCTGCAGAGCGTTTACCCCGTGTCTCCCTTCCCAGATCTGATGCCGCAGAGCCTTGCCTGTGTCCCTGTTCCCTATTCTCTGTTCCTGTTCCTGCCCCCTTAGCAAACATAATTCCAATTTCCCTCCCCGCCTTCTTCTTTGACCCCAGTTTATATAGTAATATTCTCAGTTATACCTTAACCAATCATTTTACTGAAATTTATCTAACCAATCCTAACTAATCCCAATTGTAACATAATTCTCTAACCAATTATATCCCCCTACCCTAATTAACTTACACCTAGCAAAATTAATTATATAGCAGACAAAAACAATTAGAGAACCAGACAGATTAACAGTAGAAAAGTGGGGCCCATCAAGATAAAACATACAGAAATGGGGGTTTCACAACCACAGCCATTGATAAGTGATTTCTTGCTGGACAGGATGCTATCAAACTAAGTTTTCCTTAACCATCTTAAGATCTATTTCTTTATCTGGTCATGACAGGATCGTCTTCCTAACAGCCCAATACCACCTTATTTCAATGTGACTGGTTTGGAATATGAGGATGTGACCATACGCTTCCCAGCTTATGGCTGCCTCTGCTGCTTAGCCAAAGGCCTTAGCCTAAGAACAAGGCCTCAGACTATCCTAGTGAGAGAAGGCCCATACTCAGGCACACTGTGATTTTGATTCTTTGTTTTTATACCCCTATAACCAGCTATGTGATAAAAATACACCTAAATTCTTAAAGTATAGGCCTTTACAGGCAGGTCTGAATATCTATATTCTAACACCATGAACTGCTACAGGCTGGGGACTGACTGGCTAAGTGGCAGTTCTGGATGAGAAGCTGGATATGAGTCAACAGTGTGCTCTTGTTGCCAAGAAGGCTAATGTCATATTGGGCTGCATTAGTAGGAGCATTGCCAGCAGATCGAGGGAAGTGATTATTCCCTTCTATTCAGCACTGGTGATGCCCCATCTGGAGTATTGCATCTAGTTTTCGGCCCCTCACTATAGAAAGGATGTGGACAAATTGGAGAGAGTCCAGCGGGGTGTAACGAAAATGACTTATGAGGAGAGGCTGAGGGAACTGGGCTTATTTAGTCTGCAGAAAAGAAGAGTGAGGGGGGATTTGATAGCAGCCTTCAACAACCTGAAGTGGGGTTCCAGAGAGGATGGAGCTTGGCTGTTCTCAGTGGTGGCAGATGACAGAACAAGGAGCAATGGTCTCAAGTTGCAGTGGAGGAGGTCTAGGTTGGCTATTAGGAAACACTATTTCACTAGGAGGGTGGTGAAGCACTGGAATGGGTTACCTAGGGAGGTGGTGAAATCTCCATCCTTAGAAGTTTTTAAGGCCCAGCTTGACAAAGCCCTGCCTGAGATGATTTAGTTGGGGTTGGTCCTCCTTTGAGCAGGGTATTGGACTAGATGACCTCCTGAAGTCTCTTCCAACCCTAATCTTCTATGATTCTGTGATTCTACTAATGATAATTTAGAGCCAAGCCCTGTCTCTCTCTCTCTCTCTCTCTCACACACACACACACACACAGACACAAATATGCAATTAGTGTTTCAAAGTTCATTCTAATTTCCTTTGAATTTCTCCAGTAGGTATACAGCTATTTTGAAATCATATTCTTAGGTTAGTTTTATGTTAATGTTAGAATAAAGGTAAACAGTTAAGTTATAAATCACGTTTAGTATAGTCCTAAAGGCAACTTTCAAAAGTGTTCTTACCTAATAAGCACAGGTAAGTAAGAAAAATTACTGTGCCTCTTCCACAGTTTTGGCCTATAACTGCCACTGTCTGTGAAGTGTCATTGGATTACACAGCACATAATATTTTGCATCTTCTATGGCTGTTTTAGTGCTTGTAACTATCTCAAGAGTCTTATCAAGATTTAAATGTTTCTCCATTAACAAGCTCTCTCATTCTTTCTCTCGAGTTGGAGATATTTGTCTTTTCAACTATTTGATCATGAATCATTTAATCAGCGAAGCTACCAAAATTGCATGTAAAAACTAATTTATACAATGCACTTACCTACTTTTCATTTGGTTCTCTGGAGTTTTACACTCTGCAATAGAAATAATAATTCTCTGCCAAAATATGTCATCGGGCCAAGTATTTCATAGAATCCCTAGGAAGGGATCTCGAAAGGTGATCTAGTCCAGTCCCCTGCCCTTAAGGCAGGATTACGTAATAACTAGATCATTCCTGAAGTGTTTGTGTAATCTGTTCTGAAAAAGCTCCAGTGATGGAGATTCCACAACTTCCCTAGGCAATTTGTTCCAGTGCTTAACTACCCTGACAGTTAGGAAGTTTTTCCTAATGTCCAAACTAAATCTCTCTTGTTGCAATTTAAGCTTTTTCCTTCTCGTCCTATCCTCAGAGGTTAAGGAGAACAATTTTTCCTCCTCCTCCTTGTAACAACCTTTCATGTATTTCAAAAGCTGTTATCATGTCCCCCATTTGTCTACAATTCCTCAGACTAAACAAACCCAGTTGTTTTTTCAATCTTTCCTCAAAGGTTATGTTTTCAAGATCTTTAATCATTTTTGTTGCTGTCCTCTGAACTTTCTCCAATTTGTCCATATCTTTCCTGAAATGTGGCACCCAGAACTGGACATAATATTCCAGCTGAGATCTTATCAGCACGGAGTAGAGTGGAAGAATTACTTCTCGTGTCTTGCTTACAACACTCCTGGTAATACATCCCAGAGTGATGTTTGCTTTTTATACAACAGTGTTAACCAGATGACTCTCATTTAGCTTGCAATCCACTGTGACCCCCAAATCCCTTTCTGAAGTACTCCTTGCTAGGCTGTCATTTTCCATTTTGTAAGTGTGCAACTGATTGTTCCTTCGTAAGTGGAGTACTTTCCATTTGTCCTTATTGAATTTCATCCTATTTACTTCAGACCCTTTCTCCAGGTGGTCCAGATCATTTTGAATTTTAATTCAATCCTTCAAAGCACTTGCAACCCCTCCCAGCTTGGTATCATCCACAAAATTTATAAGTATACTCTCTATGCCATTATCTAAATTGAACAATGATAATAATGTATTAAGTACATCAACAGCTTTGTCATTGGTTATAAAATTAGGAAGGGCAGCTGTGTCCTTTGTTTGTCCCACCCCAAATAATGCAGCAGAATTAGGTGTGCAATGGATCCTAAGGAGCAGAACTTGAGGATATTGAAAATGAACCAGAGCTTTCCCATGACTGGTTACATTCATCCATTTGTTAAATTCTGGGTGCCCATAACAATTTCAAAGGGATTCCTTTGTTTATGTTATGGCTACCATCCTGTATGATAGGAAAAGAGAATAGTTGAAGATCTCTACTCTAGAAGGTACACAAAATTTTACATCAACAGTGCCTTCCTAGGAACTCCTAGTTATCAAATTCACAGGATAAAAGTACATGTATTTCCTGAATGGCATCAGTGATGAGGGTACATAGCAGCTCTATCTTGAGGAATTGTTTAACTGTTTTGTTAGCAATGTGGACTGGATAGACTGGATGTTGCAGACGGCCTTATGAAGTAACAAAAGTAGGACATTAGCAAAAACTATGCCACTTATTAATAGTGGTTTGCTCTTCTATGATGGGGCTCAGATTCTTGGTCCTGATCTATTGATCCTGTAGCCAGCATGACTACAGCAAGGGCAATGTTAACAACAATCTCTTTGGGTGACTAAGGAGAAAGCATTAACTGCCTCTAAAGGGAGCTCATTGATGTCTTCCTTTGCTAGGAAGATGGTGACTATGCTGTAGGGTCTCAAAGTTGCTTGTGGCATACTTCTAAGTGGGAAATATGGAGAAACAGGAGAATGCAGGCCCTATATCACATGTAGCTAGCTATAGACTTATAACTACCAATAGCCAGATACAAAAATCTCTTCATTAATGACTCATGACTATGGCAACAGAGAGTCCTGTGTCACCTTTAAGACTAACAGATGTATTGGAGCATAAGCTTTCTTGGGTGAATACCCACTTCGTCAGACGCATGTCATGACTAAGGCAACATTTTAGACATGGGTATCTTTAGTAAAAGTCATGGACAGGTCACGGGCAGTAAACAAAAATACAGTGCCTGTGTGATAAATGAAACTGCGGGGGTAGCTCCCTTTTATGAACACCCAGCTAGCCAGTTAGCTATAAATCCCTCTTGGTAGTTGTTCTCTACTTGCTTTACCTGTAAAGGGTTAAAAAGTTTCCCTGCATAGGTAAAAGGAAGGGAGTGGGCACCTGACCAAAAGGGCCAATGGGAAGGCTAGAACATTTTAAAATTGGAAAAAAAGCTTCCCCTTTGTCTATCTGTGTTGTTCTCCCAGAGAGAAAGGACAGAGCAGCTATGCTGTAAAAGCTTGGGCCAGGTATGAAAAATCATCAGATCATACCTAGAAACTACTCATTTAAAACCCCAGATATGTAAGTAGATCAGGAAATGTCTAGGAAGACACAGTTAGGTTTATTTCTTTTTCTTTCTTTATGGCTTGTGGATTCCTCTATGCTAACCCCAGGTGCTTTTGTTTGGCTTGTAACCTTTAAGGTGGACCTCAAGAAAGCTATTCTTGATTCTTAATTTTTGTATTTGCTTTTTTTAAATCTAGCAATAGCCTGAGTTTTCAGATGTATTTTTTTTCTTAAAAAAAAAAAAATTAGCTGTCTTAAGAACAGGATTGGAGTTTTGTGTCTTAAGAGGTTTGTGCACATGTTGTTTAATTAGCTGGTGGCAACAGCTGATTTCCTTTGTTTTCTTTCTCAGCTCTTCTCCAGGGGATGGTGATGAAAGGGCTTGAGGGTACCCACAGGAAGGAATTCCCAAGTACGCCTCCCTGGGTTCTCAACGGGGTTTTTGCACTTGGGTGGTGGCAGCATCTACCCAGTCAAGGTCAGAGAAAAGTTGTTATCTTGGGAGTTTAATACAAGCCTGTAGTGGCCAGTATTTATTTTTAGAATCCTTGAGGACCCCACCTGCTGCACTCGAAGTGCCAAGCAAGTAGACAACAGCTACCAAGAGGGATTTATAGCTAACAAGGTGGCTGGGTGTCCATAAAAGGGAGCTCCTCCCTCCCTTTCATTTATCACAGCCCGTGACTTGTCTATGACTTGTAGTATATACCCCTGACTAAATCTTGGGGAGCGGAGCGGAACGGGGGGTGCCACAGGTGCTCGAGGGAAGGCAGCCGGGGGGGAATGCTACAGATTCTGGATGGGGGTAGCTCAGGGAGGCGCCAAGGATGCTGGAGCGGGCTGAGACCTTTATTAGTGCTGCAGGGGGGCGGCAGCCCATGGCCCAGGACCCCCGCTGGTGCTGGAGGGGGAGGTGGAAGCGCGCGGCCCAGGACCCTCAGTGGTGCTGGGGTGGAGGGTTTGGCAGGGCTGGTAGGCTCCCTACTCAGCTCTGTGCCTCCTCAGAAGCGGCAACATCCCTCAGCTCCTAAGTGGAGGTGCAGGCACACAGCTCTGTACACTGCCTCCTCCCCGAGCGCCGGCTCCGCAGCTCCCATTGGCCCTAGCCAATGGGAGCTGCAGAGGCGATGCCTGCAGGCAGAGGCAGCATGCAGAGCCCCCTGGCCACGCCTCCCCTTAGGAGCCAAGGGATGTCACAGCTTCCAGGGAGCCCCCCTGAGATAGCACCACCCAGAACCCTCATCCCCTCATGTGCCCAAACTCCCAGCCCTGCACCTCCCTCCACCCAAACTCCTGCTGCTGCTGGGGAGGAGGGTCGGTGGCCACTGCAGAAGTCACAGACATCACGGAAAGTCATGGAATCCATGATGTCCATGACCTCTGTGACAAATTCACTGCCTTACTCATGACTATAGCATCTCCCTAAATTATATTTAAAAGCTGAATTGTAGCTAATCTTGTTAAATCTCAAAGGTGGTAAAATGCTTAATCCCTTGGACATTGTAAACTTGTAACTTGTTTGGCACTCAACAGGTTAATGGCAATGGGATGACAGACTTCATTTGTTGTGCCTCATAATAAATGTCCTTTTTAATACAGTAGTCACATATTTAAAAGAACTACTACCGATTTAACATGCCTTGCTTCTTTATTCTACCTGAAAATCCAGAGCAGATATATTATTTTGGACCAAAATGTGGAGCATGTATTAGACACATTGTAGAACAGCTTATTGGTAAGCACTGTGCATCATGGGTTGAGCTCAACAGATGAAATGTAGGCTTCTTTTTTAACCTGATCATTGTTTCTATTTTTAGCAAATAGGATTTAAACACCTGCTTCGCTCTTTCATAATTTCAACATCTGTGGAAGGCTTCTTGTGCTTTGTCTTTTAGTAAAAGGCCCTAGTGATAGTCTCTGACTGCATCATTTATCATTGTAACACCTGGTACTGCATTTTGAGCTGATTGTTTCAAAGATGCAGCTTACTTGGAATACATCTTTGAGTTCAATGGATGTTTTTATGCATTGTCTACAATGTCTTGCTTTGTGGTGATAGCAAAATCTGTATTTAAGATATTCATCAAGGCCTAAGTAATAAAACATTTTGTAGTAGGCCTCAGTCCTTAAATAAAGATACTTTCCTTTTTTTCAACAGAGACTGAAAACCTACATAGAGTTCCTCTCAGAAGTGTCTCAATTATATGATATGTAGCAGTTAATATTCAACAGTAGTCAATATTTCTAAACTGCTAAGGTGAAACAGTGCACTACAGTGCCAGCCGATAATAAAATTCCTAATAGGTTCCCTCTTCATAAAAATAAAGGATTTCTTATAACATAATTAACTTTGTCATCTTTTTTTTAAGCTTCTCTAGAGGCTAGCTTTTAAACCTTAAAAGCTTGCCTGCAGGGTGCCATAAAGGAGTCTATTCTTTGGGTACTTCAGACCACAGAGAGAGGTATTTTTTTAGAAATGTGTAATGCAACATTTTATGCTGAGGTGAAAACTTAGAAATATTATCTCTGGAAATGGAGCAAAATGCTGGTATTTTAATATCAGGTAGATGCTGGGCGTGGGAATTTAAGTGACCTATCAATGTTACCCTTGGAGAAGCTTATATTAAAGGTCTGTTGGTTGTTTCACAAGCCAGTGGCACAATCATGTTATATGGACAGCCATTTCTTCCACTGTGCAGCACTGGGGGGGAAGAGCCATGTGCAGAACTAGTGTGGATCATCCTTGCCATAGGGATATGAAACTCCAGAAATGTACAGAATGTTTATCATTTTCTTTTAAGGTCTATAGGACTTAATGTTTCCAGATATTTCAAATATCTACAGAAAGTGGAAGACAGTACAGAATCAGGTGTTTTGCTGGAAAGTTTTCAAGGTCACTTTTTATGTACATGGATTTGATCTTCCTCTATTTCAGGTTGAGGAACATAGTTATTGCTAACCAATGAGGTAGATCCTCATTCCCAGACTACATGCAAGAGCAGCTTTGCTCTTCAGAGTTCACTGCCACTTTTAGTTTTCCAAGAACTGCTGAGCTTGACATATAATACTCTATATGGTAGTTTCACAAGCCCTAGTTTTTCAGGAAGCAAGATTCTCTTGTGTCCAGTTAAGAACATAAGAACGGCCATATTGGGTCAGACCACCAGTCCATTTAGCCCAGTATCTTGTCTTCTGACAGTGGCTAATGCCAGGTGCTTCAGAGGGAATGAACAGAACAGGTATTCATCAAGTGATCCATCTCCTGTTGCCCATTCCCAGCTTCTAGCAAGATTCTCTTATGTCCAGTTAAACAACACCAGGCTGGTTTCCATTTAATGGGTTGGGTTCTATCACAACTGCGGTCATAATTTCTAGAATATTTTAGATTTATACTTTCCATAGAAGGGATAATTTACTGCTTTAATGTCAATCATTTTTCCCATCAGCTTGCCTCATTCTCTATTGTAGTCTTCATATATTTTAATTTGGATACTTTTAGCTTTTATTATAAACTTCTAATGTTTTTTTCCATCTTCTCGTAAAGTATGGTTGAGTGGTTGGTTTTTGTTCTCATTTTCTTCTTGTGTCTGGCTAGTATGTCCCATCTCCTCCTTATACTGAGCTGTTGTAATAGCATACATCAGTTTAATGGTGGTATTCTATTACAATTAAAACATCCTAGTGGCTTTGAGTTTATCTCATAAACTGAGACACACATTTGACTCATTGACCTATTCCTTTGCAGTCTTATAGTTAGAAGTTATGTCCAAAGCATTTATCAGTGACAGGTCTGTTTGTGATAATAGTTTCATTTTAGTTTAATGTGAACCTAAATATACAATTTTTTCCCCTTTTTTCTCCCTTTAAAAAAGGAGGTTATCCATGTTTTATATCTCAGTTTAAAATTGAACTGCAAATTCCCCCCCCTCCTCTCCGATTAAATTTAAACCTGCAATTGTAAATGACAATGGTGTCAAGTGCTTTCAAACCACACATATCTTTTTCATATTGGAACATTTGGGGATAGTGATGTTTTCATCAAACAAAGCCCAATAGAGTCTTCCAAGAAACTAGCATCAGGTGGACAGAAGCAGGTGGACTTGTGAGGCAAGGGAGAACACCCAGAAACTGATAACAAACAGAGCAGAGAAAGGCAGAAAGCAAGAAAGCCAAACAGTAGCCTGTGAGTACAGTGTGACCCTGAAAAAGCTAGAGAAAGAGCTTTTGCATCTGTCTGTAGAGGCTTCAGGCTAAGCTAAGAAACTTCCTTTTGTTCTTGGTTCTTCCTGTGTTTGGAGGAGCTGGAATTTGTAGATTCTTGCAAACAAACAAGATTGCATCAAAGAAAATACCCTATTCTATCAATTTCTACATCCATCTGGAATATGCCCCTGGCCCTGAAATTGTATGCCGCTCGGGTCAAAACGGAATAACACTGGTGTTATATGTGGACTCCAGTTTTCAAGGAGAGAAATTGTTAGCCAGTATTCCTGTTGAACCAAAATGGTGCAAATGATGATGATGCTTGTAGCAATAAAAGATGAATAAAATAATTTAAAACAAGACCCGTAGGCTTTGCAAAAGGAACTAAAGCAACATCTGGAGGATTCCCAGAAAGGGCTGAGTGTTGCCTTGCAGGCAGAGGCCAAATATCTGTTGGAGCAACAACTACAAAGTGTCCAGACAGGTTGGGAAGCTCAGCGGCAAAGCTCCCAGGTTGTAATGGCAGGACAGATCAAAGAGGTGACCTGCAACCTCACTGTTATAGACCAGAAGTTCTTTCTAAGAAATAGTGGAAACCAGGAAAGCTTTAGCCAACTTGGAGCATGTTAATAGTGATGAGCTGCAGCAGGGACCTAAGAAACTGAAAATTCAGCTCCAGAAGGAAATCAAATGGTCACAGATCACAGTGGAAGTCTGCCACTTGTATGAAGAATTGAGCCAGCCAGAGTACTTGGATAAGACCAGAGAGACAAGATGGGTAAAGCAATATTTTTTATTGGACTAACTTCTGTTGTTGGTCCAATAAAAGATATTCCCTCAGCCACCTTGTCTCTCTCATATCCTGGGAACAACAGGGCTACAATAACACAGCATACAGCATTGTTTAAGAGCAGACATTTGCAACAGTTTTCTACCCTGTTTGTAATCCACAGAGGCCCAGAGGGGAGAAGTTGGGCTGTCTCAGCTCAAATAATGCAAAAAACCCCACTGTCTTTAAGAGGCAGGGAAACTCCCTAGGAGGCTTATTTGATTCAAATCAACATTTCAGCTCAAATGATTGGCTGGGAATAGGGACAGAAAGGCGGGTTACTAGCAATCAATTTGATGGTCCAATTCTGATGGTGTTACAGAAAAGAGACTGAGTTATCCAGATATAACCTTTGACATGAAGTTTGAAGCTAGTCATCAATATGAGCATAGTTTAGAGCCAGAAATAGAGGGAAAGAAGAAACTTCACCTGAACTGGCTGAGGATCTGCAGAGATTTGCGTTCCTGTCATATCCAGATACCACTGAGGACTTCCAAGATAGGCTGGCAATGAACCAATTTATAGGTGCTCAGCTGGACTTGCAGATCATGCTAAGTGAAAGGTGGCTGAAGACAAGTTGAGAGGCTGTGGGATTTGCTGCAAGAAATTGAATTTTTTCTTGCAGCAGTGCACAAGCAGTTCAATGTGTAATCTTGCTGCTAGTGAGGAAGATGGAAGCTGATCACCATGAGCCATGTAAGTACAGCTGTGTGTTGAATATATATGAGGAAAGAGAAGATTCTAATCTGGTTCATGATTTGGGTTGTAAAACAAGGGCAATTGTCAATAATGAAAAATTAAAGGGAAAAGTTCAGTTAAATGATAGTATGGTGACAAAATTGGCCACAAAAAGAAGGATTGTTATAAATTTAAGGCAGGGCAAGACAGGCTAGTGTAAATGTTTAGTGAAAACCTCTCTCCCAGGTCAGGAAATGGGGGAATACCAAATTGAAGGGGAAAACCTTGATGGAGGTACAAAGATCAGCCCCACAGTGTTTGTTTAGATCTGCACAGTTAAACAACAATAATGGGAGTATAGGTGTCTTACAAATTCAGTTTGTGGAGTCATGAGAGAAAAACATAGCTGATGTTTGGTGACAAAGAGGATAAAGGTTGAGAACTAATACTGTGTTAGATGAATAATTCTATGACTGCATCTGAGAAACTAAGAAACATCATGTCCTCTGAAGTGCCTTATCCTCAACTTCTATAATTTGATTTGGTTATTTGTTATAAAAGTAATATGACACAAAAAGTGCAAATATTTAATTGGAAGCTTAAAACTGTTTGCTAGTGTAAACTAACCCCCTACTTTCCCATTAATTGTTATTCTATCCTGACTTGTTTTCTTTAAGGCTCTAGATGTGTATATCTCTTCCTGCAATGCATATTTTCCTGTGTTTAGTGTGAGGGAATTCACTAGGTAAAGGGAATTCATCAGATATGGCTAGGATGCAAATTAAGTCTGCCTCTGGGCCAGTTACACACCCACACATTCAGTTATGTAAATTAACCAATACATATACTGTAGCTTGCTCAGTTAAACCAAGTGTTTTGGAACTGGGAGACTTATGTGACCCTGTTTTTCCAGGGTCTGTTGAGAATGAGTAATTTGTACAGAAAAGTTTAGTAAACATCAAAAACTCAGGACACTTTCCTGGCGACATATCCTCACAGAAAGGAAATCTGGGGAGGGTTGTATGGAACTATGTAAAATATGTGGGAAGGGTGCATATTTATTGAAGGACTGAGCACTTAAATATGAAAGTATGCAATTTTAAGGTGCATCTACTATTGGCCCTTATTTCATCTTTCATTTTAGAAATTACACTGCTTTAAAAAATTCCCAGTTTTTCCTCAACACTCCTTACAGATAGCCAGCTTCACACTGTATGTAATCAAATTCACCATCCATTAAAATGAGAGAGTAAGGGACAAATATGAAAGTAAGATAAGAAATGGCGCCCTACACGTATAACTAATTTGAAGAATCACCTCCATTGAAACAAAATATAAAAGCTTTAAAGCTTTACAGTGACAGACTTCATAGGCCACACAGCCTGTGTGAAATTGGATTCAGTGTGATTATTTCTGGGCAATAATTCAGAGCAAATAACATCAAGAAAGGCTTGCGTAAATCCTGACAGAAAAAAGTGGATTTAAATCAAACTAATAGGTTGCAAAACATATGAAATATGCTTTGTACTGTGCCTTGGAGACACATGGCCAAATCCATATTCAAAAAGTAAAAACAAACCAGAGTGATTTGAAGAATAAATTACTTGTCATCGTGATCTTTAAAAATGCCAGAATTTAATGCAAAAATATAATCCTAACATTTATTGCAGCAAAAATAAATGTCAACATATTAGACTTAACTGGCTAAGCCTTGTGGTAGCATTTCTGCAAAGTGAAAGGAACATGACAAGACGTATTTCACATTTATTAGAATGAGATTTGGTCTTCTTTATCATAAGCAGTAGATTTAAACACTTTATTTTAATTTACTTCACAGTATTGAGAAAAACATTGACTCAGATAAGAAGTGGAATACCATATACACTCCTTACTGAAGCAATCAATCAGTCTTAGAAGCTAAATGTGTACTATGACAACATGAGAGCTTTTCAGTAGAATGCAAAATGTACCATAAAATGTTTGAGACATATTACACACTATTGCTTATTGCTCATAAATATATAAAACAATACAAGATACAGTGTATTACTGATTATAATTGCTATTTCTTCATGTAAGCATACATTCATATAATAAAAGGGGCCATATTCTAGTTTCAGATGCATGTTACCAGTCCCTGTTGACTTCAGTAAACACATACATATCAAAGCCAGAATATGGCTATTCTCCCTCCTTTCCCCTCCCTCACATTGATAACCTTGGATGTATATGTGCATTTCCTAGTCCTATGTATTGTACATTTCTTATTTTTTACATATTATCTTATTACATATTCCCTTTCAATATCTGATATATTTTACATATGCAAATGTGTACCAATACACACACTACCAGTTTTCTAAACCTTAGGTAGGGTGCATTTCAAATTCCATTGAAGTCAATGGAAGTCTTTCCACTGACTTCAGTGGGAGCTGGGTATGGTAGTCTCCAGTCTTTATTTGCATCATTCAATTATCTCTGTCAAATAGTGGACAAAGGATTTGCTAGGATAAATTTTATGTATATAAGAAAGTCTCTAATAATTTCTTAGTAATAATTATAATAATAAATACCTATATCAAAAAACTAAATTCAAAGAACATTTTAGGTTGCAAAGTAAAGTTCTTGGAAGATAGGAAATTTCAGATTTACAGTTGTTTGTGTAACCTTAATTTAGCCCCTCTGTGCTTTCAGCCTGTGCACAAATGAGGCAGGGATTCTGTAGACAAAAATAGTCTATAATCATGTAATTAAAGATCATAAAGCATGTGCACAATAAGGCTGAATTTAACTAGCAGAAGTAACTGTAAATCTATTTGCTAATTTTAAGTGTTTCATTTTGTATCTAAATAACATCCTTTTAACATAATTTTTTGTAACTAATTTCCTATTTTTAATGGGATATGTAGAAACAAATTCTACTATGTGAACCTGTAACAACCTCTCCACCATGCAACCACATTCAGCACATACTGCAGCTTCCCCATCATGCACCCCAAGCATTCAGCACTTACTGCTTCCACTTGAGCTAGAGAACTAAATGCATTAGTAGGCATCAGAAGAGGAGCACTTATCCCAGGATGCAGAGGTAATGGTCTGCTGGCAGCATGTGCTGGATTGAGGGAGTGGTTTGGAGGAGCTAACCTAGCTCTGTATCTTTCTGCTCTTGGAAGGTGGGTGGCTTTTGCCCCAGGTGGTGACCCTGGAGTCAGGGATGGGCTGCTGGCACCACATGCTGGATCCAGGGAATTATGGTTAGAGTTTGGCTCTCTCTTCCATCCCAGGCATTGGGGAACCTCTGACCCATGTGATTCCCCCAGAGGGCGAATGGATATGCAGGGCCTATAGGAGTTTTTGAGGGAGCCTGGATTGACTGTCTCTCTCTCAGCTCCTGCCCTTTATGGTGCCCTATGTAGGATGCTGGGAGGCCATATGCTGGATGCTGTGGTAGGAGTTAAGGGGAACCTCAGCCCAGTTCCCCTCTCCAATTTGTCCACATCCTTTCTGTAGTGGGGGGCCCAAAACTGGACGCAATACTCCAGATGTGGCCTAACCAGTGCTGAATAGAGGGGAATAATCACTTCCCTCAATCTACTGGCAATGCTCCTACTAATGCAGCCCAATATGCTGTTAGCCTTCTTGACAACAAGGGCACACTGTTGAATCATATCCAGCTTCTCATTCACTGTAATCCCCAGGTCCTTTTCAGCAGAACTGCTGCTTAGCCAGTCGGTCCCCAGCCTGTGTCAGTGCATGGGATTCTTCCATCCTTAGTGCAGGACTCTGCATTTGTCCTTGTTGAACCTCATCAGATTTCTTTTGGCCCAATCCTCCAATTTGTCTAGGTCACTCTGGACCCTATCCTTACCCTCCAGCATATCTACCTAACCCCCCAGTTTAGTGTCATCCGCAAACTTGCTGACGGAGCAATCCATCCTGATCATCCATCCAGACAATTAATGAAGATGCTGAACCGCTTGAAACTGGCTGCCAACTAGACATCAAACCATTGATCACTAGCCGCTGAGCCCAACAATCTAGCCAGTTTTCTGTCCACCTTATAGTCCATTCATCCAATCTATACTTTTTTAACTTGCTGTCAAGAATACTGTGGGAGACCATATCAAAAACTTTGCTAAAGTCTCAAGATATATCACGTCCACCGCTTTACCCATATCCACCATAGAAGGCAGATAGTTTGGTCAGGCATGACTTGTCCTTGGTGAATCCATGTTGACTGTTCCTGATCACCTTCCTGTCCTCCAAGTGTTTCAATATAGATTCCTTGAGGACCTGCTCCATGATTTTTCCAGGGAGTGAGGTGAGGCCCCTGTAGTTCCCCAGATTCTCCTTTTTCCCTTTTTTAAAGATGGACACAATATTTGCCTTTTTTCAATCGTCCGGGACTTCCCCCGATCGCCACACGTTTTCAAAGATAATGGCCACTGTTGTTGTAGTACCCAAACTCTTCAATCAGGGTAAAGACCATATAGTGTTAGGTTCTGTACAAATACATAAAATGACGGTGTATAGCTAAAGAGCTTGTGATTTAAGACTAGATGCAACAAGTGAGTTTAACAAACTAGTACTAGGTGTACTAGTACTAAGGAGGGACAGCTACAGGGTCTAGTTAGAGAATTTGCATAACTTCCCAGATCAGTTACATGTTTGTTTTTGTTTAAAAAAATACAAATATAAGTAAATATCAGCAACCCTCATCAGGCTTTAATTTAACAATTGCACTGTATTATAAAGTCTACATGTACTGTAAATAAATTCAGTCTGTCTATCTGTCTTAGGTCTTGTCCCTGTGGAATCTGAGCAGTGCTAGAAACACACACTGTAAATATTCTATGCATAGTATCATACATATATCAATACATTTGCTGGCTGAGAAAATAGGAAGTCTTGTATTTGTATGATAAAATGTACAATTACACATTTTAATTTTGAAATATGTGCTGTGAAAATAAGGAGTTACAACATATAAGGATAATTACATTTAAATGTGAATCTATTTAGCACTTTTTGATAATAAATAAAGCTTCCAAATGTTTAAGCACTTCACTGTTTTGTATAAATAAGAGAAAGGAACAACAATATATAATTACATCCACCAAACATATGCTACTACCCAAGAGTGACAAGTAATTATAATAATGTGGGGTTTTAGAAGAATATGATTCCTCTCTTTTTTGTACAATGTTATTTCTACAGAACTTTCATACCACTTGAATATAACTTATAGATATTTCAGGAGGTTTACAGCCTTGAAACTTGTAACCACTTAAAGCACTTAAAAATTTCTAGAGAACATATTTATTGAGTTATTGACATCCCACAAGGTATTTAAAATTACACATATCTTGGTCATGTACTTTTGTAGCTAACATGAAAAGTTCTCATTTTTCCTCTGCACTGAAAAAAATCCCCATTGTATGTTTTATCTGTTGATAAAACATTCACTAAAGCAAACAGAATGTTCAGGTGTTGCTACTCTATTTTATGTTCCATATGTTTTAGAAAAAGATTCTGTTTTTATTGTGAATTTATGTTTCATTGCCCCCTGCTGCTTAATAAAATATTGTTTTTAAAAGTCAACATTTCTGATCATTATTAATTATTATTATTATTTATTAGTTAAAAGAGTTCTGATCTTGAAATGGGCTTTCCTTGATATGGTCTCATATTCATTATGCCCTTTTCACCTGAACAACTAAAGTATTCAAATAAGACAGTAAATCCAATTAAACTATCATTGCAGGGCTGCAAAATGGAAATTGCTTTCAAGAGCATTTCCTGCTTCACACACAATATTGAGAGAGTTTAGTATATTATTTTCATATGTATTCTCTTTTTCTACCTTTTAGTGCCTAGTTTGGGGCAAATTTTGCCCCCTAGATTCACAGGCAGAGACTACCATTCATGTGTAGATTTCCCCCTCCCACTTCTGCCTGGGGAGGTGTCTCAGTTGTCTGAATGGTATTATTCCCTATTTCACCCCCTCACCACTCAGCCCCTATTGAGGACTCTGCATTGTAGAATCTGAATCTGTAGTTGGGGAGACTGGGTGGGATGAGGTCAAGGCGAGGGGGGAGCACATTGTTCCTTCTAATTGCCCTGTGAAAATTAGACAGAAAATTACCATCTGTTATCTCTTATGTGCAGAACAGTTCAGGAGTCACAGGAACAGCATGTCTGGGAAGGAGTCCCTTGTAGCACAGCTCTAAAGGAGCCGTAATGCCCAATTCTCCAATGAATCTCCTGAGGTCCTCAGCTTTTTCTGTGTGGTGTGTGAAATGATGGGCGTAAGTTTAGGGTGGAATGAGGTGGAGGCATAGTATTGCCAACCCCAAACATTCAAAAATAATGTTACACCCTAAAATCATGAGATTGGCTTAAAAATCATGAAAGTTGAGAAATAATATATTTTGGGATCTTTTCATTTACCTTCTGGGTTTTGAGCCATTAGGAATCATGTTTTTGAGGTTTTGTCCACAATTATGAGGGCTACTTAAAAGCTGAGAGTCTCATGATCACATGACACCAGGTTATTTTATTTTTCTATAAAGAAAAAGCTAAATCTCTCAACATCTCCCTCCACAGCTTTTAGATTCAGAGGGACAGCAATGTGTTTCTCTTCTCCGGGTTTAGGGTGACCAGACAGCAAATGTGAAAAATCGGGACGGGGGTGGGGGGTAATAGGAGCCTATATAAGAAAAAGACCCCAAAATCGGGACTGTCCCTATAAAATTGGGACATCTGGTCACCCTATCCGGGTTCCCCCAACCTGGAGGGAAGGGATTCTGAGGCTGCTTATTGCAATGAGGAAGCAGTTTCATTTGGAGCCACCTGAGAGGCAGAGACACTCTTCAGGCAAGACAGGAGGCTGCTCTTTAGGGCCAGGTTGACTCCTTCTGCTTACCCACTCAAAAGCTCTGAGTTCAGAGCAGTGGAATGAGTTTGCTGTAGAGAACAGAATGAGCCCAGCAGCAGTGCCTCCTCTGTCAGGTATGAGGGAAGGGACTAACGGGGCTGAATGGGGAGGATTTTGGAGGAGGGAGGGAGATACAATTTCATGGTGTGAGGGAAGCTGTGGAAAGGGGCACGGACATGAAAGGGAGATGAGTGTTTGCAGAGGAGTTTGGGGTGTTTGGGGGGAGGGGCTTGGTGGAATGGGAGAATAAGAGGTATTTTGGGGAAAAGAGTGTCTTGGAGGGAAAAGGAGGAGAGGCAGGAAATTTGGAAGGGGGAACATAATATTTACAGAAACAGAGGTGCCCACGTGTTCATGCATGGGTGAGGGGTTAGGAATTGTACTGTTGTGGACTCATTGGGAGAGGGGGAGCACTATAATCATGACATTCTGAAGTAGGAGGACCATGTTTCCCTATGATTAATATGGGACACCTGGGAAAATTACTCGTATTCAAGTGAGTTCGACAGCAATCAATCAGAACTATGCAGTACAACTGTTCAAATTAACATCAAGTTGACTGTGGCCCCATTAAAAAGAAATACTGTGTAGTTGGATTCTTTTTATTTACCTTCTTATCTTTAGGGTTCACACAGGGAGGGGGTGACACACACACACACTCCTACTCCCCCCGACACAAACATGGGGGGGCGGGAGGTGACCAACCAACCAACCAACCCTCCCTTCCCTGCCCAGTGCTCTCTGCCCTCAATGCCTGGCTGGGCCTCTGGGATGGACCTGCCTCTCCTGGTACCTGGTGCCGCATCTTCCTGAGGCAACACATGTGGGGGGGACATGCAGGAAGATGGAGAGTTGCCTGGGGGTGGGACAGGGGGTACATCAGAGGACTGGCCAGTGAGTGGCACTATCCTGTGCATCAGGTCACAGTGCCTGGACCAGGGAGCTGAACCCATCCAACCTCTTTATTCTTTGATGTATTCTGGTGACCCAATATTGGGTTGAGGAAACTCTGTATCTGACGCCTGGACTGACATGAATAATTAGCACATGGAAGAAGGCTTCATTTTTTGGAAGATAGAATTAGGGATGTAAATGAATCATCTGATTGAAAACAGAATGTTTGTGATAAATAAGATAAGTAAATAGGTCAGTAAGATAAGAAGACAGACTGTCTAAGCCATTGGTTCTCAACCCACGGACCGTGGACAGCATGCCACTCAATCAGCACACAGCTGCGGCCCATGTGACATCCTTAGAGTCATACAGATAGTATATATATTGTGTAGATGTGGCCCACAGTGGTAAATATGTTGAGAACCACTAGTCTAAGCCAACTAAGATCAGAGGGAGAATATACAGGGAATTCTTTACTATGATTTACATAACAAGGGAATTTAGGAATGCAGAGATGAGGTAAAAAGAAAGTCAAACCATTTTCAGTGCACAGGGATTTGTACTGCTGCACAGGGATTTGTTCTGCAAAGTAGCTAATCCAAAAAGTGTGATGCAATGTATAGTAAATGCAAATAGATGTGTAATGTATATAAAGTGAGAGGGTGTCTGTGTAACTTTGGAGTTGTGATGTATCCTGCATCCCTCCCCCCTGGGTTTGAGTCTGATCAGCTCAGTGTAGCACTGTTGTATGCCAAATAAAGATACCTGAGTGATGATGACTGGAGTTGAGCTGAGTTCTTGGGAAGTGAAGTGGAAAGAGGGAATCCCAACAAACCCTGATGTACGTGTGTGACAGGGTCCCTGTGGTGGAACCTGGACTGTTGTGACCACTGAGCCCTCCAAACCCACCAATCTGGGTGGCCTCTCACACTTTGGTGCTGATGTTAAACTGCAAACCTCTGATAGGCATTGCACGTACACAGACATCTACAGTCAGGGACACACCGAGCCGTGTTACATTAATGATTTCCCAGTCACTCATGAACTAACCAGTTCCCCCCAGCTCCATCCCTACACCCCAGAACTGTACCAATGTAAGTTCATTACTTAGTTCGCCACTTCTTTATAGGAAAGTGGACATGCAGCAGCCTTTGTAACCTGAGGAGATTTCCCAAGCACGTTAGACAAACTCACTGGTAAGGATAAAACACTTAAATATGTTTATTAACTACAGAAAGATAGATTTTAGGTGTTTATAAGTCAGTGACAGTTACCTTAAGAAAATAAAAAAGAAACAAACATTCTAAATCCTAAATGTTTAATCTAAGCAAGAGTTGAATCCAACATCTTTTCTTACCCTGACAGATGTTACAAGCATGTTACAGTTCCTCAATTCCCCGGCTGGGACTACCTTCCAAACCGGGACCAAACTTCCCCAGTTCAAAGTATTTGTCCTCCAGATATTCTTCCAGTTGTTGAGTTGGTTGTTGGGGAGGTGTGTGTGTGTGTGGGGGGGGGGGGATGGGTGAGAGAGGCCAAGTGATGATGCCACTGTCTCTCTTTTTATACCTTCTTCCAGCTTGCTAGAAAGATCCTTGCTGTGACATGGGACTTAAGCAACACCCATTGGTCAGGCAGTCTCCATTGCTAAGTGCTCTCTCTGAGAAGTCTCTGGGATGGCCATTGGAAGAGTGGATTCCCTTAAATGGGCCATCAGCACATGTCTGGCTGGCCCTTTGTTGTAACTGAAAGGTTGGCTGTGGGCATCTCCCAACCTCACAATATATTTCAGTAACACACATAGCAAAACTTCTTAACTTCACATACAATCCAACAGGATATTAATGGTTCAACGGATCAAGACTTTAACATGATACCTTACAAGGTACAAAACATATCATAATTTTAAGACAACGGTGAATATGTGAGTTCCAGGGTGCTACTTTGAAGTATAGCGTGTCACAACGTGCCTTATAGCTGTCAGGTTTTTTACTCAGAAGTACAGTGGAGATAGATTAAAAACTTCACTTTCTCTGCAAGGGTCTACACTGTGTCTCTGCAAAAGCCTGCAGGGAATGAAGGAAATCTACATTACAGTCCAATTACAGCCTGTGGCCGCAGCTCATGCCCTATAAGCTGTATACACTGTATAATAAATAATTGAAGGAAGGGAGAAGAATGTTATTGGGAAGATCATGGACTTACCTGGTGGAGGTAAAATAGGGGATAGTTAAAAGATAAGATAAAGGTCCATGTCCATGAGAAGAGGCAATGAAATTGAAGATGATGCCAATGCAATTACTATTTTAAAAATTAGCTTTTGGCGGGGGGGGGACTGAGGAAGTTGTAAATGAAAATGTAACTTTAATGGGTGAATTTTAGGGTGCAGATGAGGAACCAGAGGAAGCACATGTTCTTCATGGTATCTTCAGGCATATCACAAATGCAGCTCTATAAAATTAAACCTATTTTTTTTTAATTCCCCTGTCCTCATTTTACAAAGGAGTCGATATATGAAGATATGTCATTGAAAGAGAGATGACATTCTCTTTTGTGAGTACAGCACCTTTAAAATCTAGAAGAGTCTCCCTTTTGAATGGACAGTTATGAGGCATCTGCCCTTTTGTGTTTCAGTTCAGCAGGATTTCTCTTTCTATCTGCCAGGTAACAGAGCACCAAAATCAGTAGCGCTGGCTGCTGCTGGATCTTTGGAAGTGACAATGAGCAGATATTTAGATAGTCCTCAAAAGTTAGAGTTCTTATTCAAAAGGCCCTTAAAATTTCTTTCCCATTCCCTTCTTCATACCAAGATGCATCCATGTCTTGATCTTACTATTGTATCATTATTTGTATCGAGGTAGTGTCTAATCAGAGACCAGTACCTTCTTGAGCTAGACCCTATATGAATACACAACAAAAGCTAGCCCCTGCCCCAGAGAAACTACAATCTATGCATAAGACCAGAAACAACAGGTAGGTACAAGATTAAATGGGGGAAGCCCCAGGTAACAATGAGACCGATGCAATTAGGGTGGCAAATAGCAGTTACAACACTCCAGCCACCTAACTATTGAAGTTTTTTGTAGAGGCATGACAGAAGAATGTTTTGAGAAGGGATTAGAAGGAGGGAAATTAGGCTGATTTGTTGATTTTTGGGGAATCATCTTGAATGCATAAGGGCAGCAAGGGAGAAGGCTTGTGGGCAAATTTCCACAAATGTGCATCTAAATCCTACCAACCTTCTACATCTAAATCCTACCAACCAACCAATAAATAAATCATCAATAACAAAAATCCTGCTCCAAGCACAGTCTTAACCCTGAAAAGGGAGAATTGCCAGTCTCCATTAAGTCCATGAGGGACTTTGATTTTGCTATGGTTTTAGGTGGAAGTTGCTCAGATATTGGGGTGATAGGTGGCAGTATGAAATCTTAAGAGAGATAGCTGAGGCTTCTGTGGTAGAGAGGTCTGCAACACAGTCTGTCTGCTAAATAAATTATCATGTGGAAGTAATGCAAACCAGGAGGCCTTGTCCTCCTGTTCGCTCGTCTCAGTGCCTGAAAGCACCACAAGCCTCCTATTTAAATCAGCATTCTGATATGGGAGGCAGATATGCCCTCTCTGTGTACTGGCCTATTCCAGCTTTATGATGAAATAAGTTATTGCTCTGATCCTATGCAGATGAAGGATGTCAGCAACTGAGGAAGCTAGCTTTGGGAATGACACATTTACTTTTACTGAGGTGACATCTTTTTTTTTTTTTTTTTTTTGAGACCTGACTATCCCATTGTGATGTTTTCTGCTGTCAGATCACTGCTCCCTCAGTGCTGACTGACAAAACACAAAAAATAGTATGATTTTCCTCCTCCACTCCTTTCACCCTGATATGGTTGTAACTTTGTGGTTGAGTCACTGGACTGAAACTCAAAAGCTCAGGGTTCAGTTCCTGGCTTAACCACAGACTTCTTATGGGACCTTAGGTGGATCATTAAATTTCTCTAAGTCTCAGTTTTTCATCTGCAAAATGGTGATAGTACTACTTCTCCCATCCTTTGTCTGTCTTATCTATTTAGATTATTGACTCTTGAGGCAGGGACTGTCTCATAATAATTATTTGTAGATTGCCTAGCACAATGGGTGGGGGGGAAGAGGGCTAGCTCAGTGGTTTGAGCATTGGTCTGTTAAACCCAGGGTTGTGAATTCAATCCTTGAGAGGGCCACTTAGGGATCTGGGGCAAAATCAGTACTTGGTCCTGCTAGTGAAGGCAGGGGGCTGGACTCAATGACCTTTCAAGGTCCCTTCTAGTTCTAGGAGATAGGATATCTCCATTATTTAAATAAGGTCCCAATCTAGATAAGATCCTGAAGGCATTATTGTTAAAACAGTATTTGACAATAGTAGTAAATCAAATTTGGTCCAAGTGTGCACTTTCATCCAGGTATGGTCTAACTCTTCTATATCTCTCTCAATGCCTTACACCAGGTTAGCCATACTGCCATCTGTGATAGTCTCACCAGTGTGTCCTTTCATAGAGAAAACACATGGCATTATACTGTTCTTCTCCTGTTCTTTTGAAACTTTCAATTTTCTAGCTACAAATTGACTTTCCTTGTCAAATTTCTGATCACATTAAAGAATTACATTTGAGTTAAAGACCTGAGTGAAAAGGTATTTTACCATAATTTTATTCTGATTCCTCACATTATCTTTCTTAATCTGACAATTTAAAAGCCAGAAACACATTGATAAATCCTCCTACAATTTTATTTTTGTTTTCATTAATCAAATTAAAATGATGTCCTTGGAGGTGCAATTAAAAAAAATAACTTTTGAACTACAATATTGAATACACATATATAAACTGGCCTCTTATTGTAATGTGTAAACATGGTTCTTTGACATTTAAATTTAATGCAAATGTTTTGTTGCTCTCTCCAGTGTGTGAAGAGCAGGTGTTTTATGCTGAGAAATATTCCAGTTATGACCTTATGTCCCATAAGTATATTACTGTAGAAAGCATTCTTGCACAGTTGCTCTAATATTTAAATATTCTGCCAAGTTTTTGTTCCAGAAACAGCTTTTATGTTACTGTTTTTACAAGCAACCCTACCAGCTGGAACAATTGGCATCAACTGATATTGTCTGAGAAGATTATTGGACCCCATTCCACCCTTCACTGTGTGAACTGCCAGGGAGCAAATTGTGGCTGAAACAAGGGGAAATTGTTGAGAAACACTTCCACTGCTTGCTTCTCCTGCCTCTGAGACAGCGGAGGGCTTGTCATATATCTGTGCTTTTGTTAGGGGGCATTAGAACTGGCATTGGGAAGAGGAAGTCCCATGGATTATCCTTCTCCACATCAGGATATTAAAGATTGTGGATTTCCTGATTTTTCTTAAGTTGTAAGTTGTTCTAAGCAGGGCGCATGTCTCGTGCAATGGAGCCAGGCTTCTGATGGGGTCTTTAGCTGCTGAGGGCTAGGGTCCAGATTTTAAAAGGTATTTAGGCATTGTAGGGCTCAGCATTGCAATGCCTAATTGATTTGGGTGTCTAAATCTCATATTCAGAAGGGATTTACGCACCTGACTTCCCCTTTAGTCCAAAATTTAGATCCTCAGAACCCCTGCTAAACTACCACTTAACTATGTAGGTGCCTGAATTCCCAAGGCACCGAAAGTCCCCTGGTGCCTAGTTT
Organism: Malaclemys terrapin pileata; assembly: GCF_027887155.1. Lineage (NCBI taxonomy): Eukaryota > Metazoa > Chordata > Testudines > Emydidae > Malaclemys > Malaclemys terrapin. The sequence continues at coordinate 37,671,968 of NC_071509.1, read as the reverse complement.
TTTGCTGGTGGGCATGTGTACAGACACCTAAATTCTGAGGCCTACATTGTACTTAGGGTTCTGGTACGATTCACAAACTAGTAGGCATTTCCCACATACCTTGCGTGTGGGGTTCAATCTTGAAGCCACTTAGAGTATGTCTACCAGATTTTCCCACTATCACCACAAAATATAGCAGTTGCCAGGTGATCAAATAAATCAATCCTGACTAATTGTGCTGTTAAACAGTAATAGAATATCATTTATTTAAATATTTTTGGATGTTTTCAATTTTCAATTGTATTGATTTAAATTCTAACAGAGTACAAAGTGTACAGTGCTCACTGTATTTTTATTTTTATGACAAATATTTGCAATGTAAAAATAAAAAGAAATAGTATTTTTCAATTCACTTAATACAAGTACTGTAGTGCAATCTCTTTATCATGAAAGTTGAACTTACAAATGTAGAATTATGCAAAAACAAAACAAAACAAAAAACCCCTGCATTCCAAAGTAAAACAAAGTCAAACTTTAGAGTGTACAAGTCCAATCAATCCTACTTTCTTTTCAGCCAGTCGATCTGACAAACAAGTTTGTGCAGGAGACAATGCTGCCCACTTCTTGTTTACAATGTCACCTGAAAGTGAGAACAGGCGGTCACATGGCATTGTTGTAGCTGGCGTTGATATTTAGGTGTCAGATGCGCTAAAGATTCATATGTCCCCACATGCGTCAACCACCATTCCAGAGGACACATGTCCATGCTGAAGATGGGTTCTGCTCAATAACGATCCAAAGCAGTGCAAACTGACGCATGTTCATTTTCATCATCTGAGTAAGATTCTACCAGGTTGATTTTCTTTTTCGGTGGTTCAGGTTCTGTAGTTTCTGCATCGCAGCATTGCTCTTTTAAGACTTCTGAAAGCATGCTCCACACCTCCTATCTCTCAGATTTTGGAAGGCACTTCAGATTCTTAAATCTTGGGTCGAGTGCTGTAGCTATCTTTAGAAATCTTACATTAGTACCTTTTTTGCATTTTGTCAAATCTGCAGTGGAAGTGTTCTTAAAATGAACAACATGCTGGGTCATCATCCGAGACTGATATAACATGAAATATATGGCAGAATGAAGGTAAAACACAGAGAAGGAGACATACAATTCTCCCCCAAGGAATTCAATCACAAATTTAATTAATGCATTTTTTTTAATGAGCATCATCAGCATGGAAGCATGTCCTCCGGAATGGTGGCCAAAGCATGAAAGGACATACGAATGTTTAGCATAACTGGCATCTAAATACCTTGCAATGTCAGCTACAAAAATGCCATGCAAATGTTTGTTCTTATTTACAATGTCACTTGAAAGTGAGAAGTGGGCAGCATTATCTCCCGTAAATGTAAACAAACTTGTTTTTCTTAGCAATTGGCTGAACAAGAAGTAGGACTGAGTGGATTTTTAGGCTCTAAACTTTTACATTGTTTTGTTTCTGAGTGCAGTTAAGTAGCAAAAAAAAATCTACATTTGTAAGATGCACTTTCATGATAAAGAGATTGCACTACAGTACTTGTATGAGGTGAATTGAAAAAGACTATTTCCTTTGTTGATCATTTTTACAGTGCAAACATTTGTAATAAAAATAATATAAAGTGAGCACTGTACATTTTGTATTCTATGTTATAATTGGAATCAATATATTTTAAAATGTAGAAAAGCATCTAAAATATTTAATACATTTCAATTGGTATTCTTTTATTTAACAGTTCAATTAAAACTGTGATTAATCATGATTCATTTTTTTAATTGCAATTAATTTTTCTGAGTTAATTTCATGAGTTAACCGCGGTTAATCGACATCCCTAATAAAATACTAAAATATTAATTGGAGCAGAGACTCTGACTCTCTCACATCTCTCTAAGCACTAAGCTATGGAGTCATTCTGCCTCTCTCTGCCCAAATAATAAATAAATATTCAAGCACCTAATTCTTTCCATGCATTGTTTAGGGAGCCCAGGTGCTTCATCTAAGGGTTGTGGATTTCACTGGCACCAGGGGGCCTAAAGTGAGGCATTGCTACATTCAGTCTATGTATTTAACATTAATAGTTAATGCTGCTTGGACTAGTAGTTATTCACCCTCCAATTTCTAGCATCCTCTGAGGCAGGAAATAGGGTCAGGGGGTTAGCTAATAAGAGTGTGATTGTCACTGCTACTTGGTGTGCTCTTTCTAGAGGTCTCATCTTCTCCTAACTGATCTTCCTTACTTTGTTCTCATTCAGACAAGTTCCTGGACCCTCATCTCCAATTGAGTTTATCAACCCTTCAATTTTGGGTCTTGCAGTTTCCTGGGTTGTTTTCTTGGAAGCAGCCTGGTGTGATGCTCTCACCCCTTTGCTATCTCAGGCATTTCTGCTTCCTTCTCCGTGTCTGTGCTCTCACCTTTATAGCAGGTCTTGATTTCTCTGTTGGTTGCAACTATGGGTTCCTGTCTCCATGATTGCCAGGGCTAGTATCTACATGGGGTGTGATCAAGCTATTTGCTAATAAACAGGAAAGACTGCCCTCTCCCCTCTGCCTATGTCAATGTGAGGTTTGTAAACTCTATTACAGTGACTCTTAAAGAAGCTATGCTTAGGGTGTGGCCAAGAAGCAGCCTGGCGGCACTAGCCCCTTCATTTGGCTGTCTAGGGATCTATGGGGCTGTCTTTTACTTAGAATCCACTACAGGGGGAAAGGCAGTGAGATGATACCCTTTGCTAAAAGAGGGTGCTTTTTACTTAATTAGAGGAAGGCTTAAACAGTTATTTGTTTTAATTTTCAGACCAAACAAAGCAGGTAAGTTATAGAACATCAAAACAGAGACAGCACCTGCACAATGGCAATTGTAAATACACAGCTTATACATTTAGTTTATATCTCTGCTAATCTTTTTTTGACCCATTGAAGAACTAATGGGAAAAATAGCTTGAACCCTGGAAGGAACAGCAGAAGGGAGAAAGCAGAATGCACAGAAGCTAAATCCAGAATGCCTCATCTACAATTTACACATGGGCAGTCTCAAAACTAAGTCAAAGACTGAATCAAAAGGAGACTGAATCTTACATCTCACCTGCAAAGGTAGTGAGTCAACTTCTGAAAGAATCAAAGTGATAGGCAATGTTGGGGAACATGCATAGTAACTGCCCATGCTATGTTTTCTCCCTGACTAGAAAACTTCAGACTCTGTACAGTCAATAGGACCTTTCTCTAGCACTACATTCAAAACTGCTTGTTGTGGGAGTGGGAAATATTTCAGTATATTAGTATTTTTGTAATGATACTGATTAGTTTTAGTAGTTTTGATACAGAAGAAAACTAAATCACTTGGTCTGACACATTAAACATTAAAATTTAGAGTTACAAATAGAATTAAATATGGACCATCTCACTAAAAAAATCCCACAAAATAAATTGAATGAGGCATCATATGTCATTATAAAATGTGCATAGAGTTTTTTTGTTTTTACATTTCATATATATATTCACTACAAACTAAATAATTTATCTTATTATTTGTATTCTCTGAGGGGTTTTGATTCCAAGATAGCATACTTGTCACTTCTCAAAAACTGATTCTGCAGAAATGTGCAAAATGTTTAGAAGGAATTTTGCCAACTGGAATTAATTTACTTGTTTGGCATCCAACAATTTGTCCTATTAATGTTACCATTTGAAAATTAACTATCTCTGATCAAGAATGAACTCAAACCAAAAAGTATTAGATTCAGGCCATAAAATAGTGATGTGTTATAACAACACAACCTTCTAAGTGGTTGGTAGGTTAATGACAAAATCACAGTCTTTTGCCTATAAAAGACACATTAAGTACATGGAGAGGCCATGAAAAGTAAGTGTGTGTGTGTGTGTGTGTGTTAGGCACTGTGTACTGAATGAGGCAGGGGTCCTGTAAAAAAAGTATGAGATCATGTACTTAACTCATGTTACAATGCACAATACATAGGATGGACAGTGCTTTGAGAATGAAGCAGGTATAGAATATTTCTCTTTATCATTCTCATTCAGTGTTTGCCCAAAGTCTTATATGGTGCCTTCCTTGCAGACCCTCCACTGAATATAAAATTATTCATTTTTTCCATGTGGTTTTTCTTCATCTCTATAGCATCTCAGTGCTTCACACACATTAATTTATCATTAAAACTCCCCTGCATGATAGAGTATTACAGCTGTGAAAAGTGATGTTACTTAGGGCTGGATTAGAACTCAGGTCTGTTTACCAGGCCTCTGCTAATTTTCCATAATAGTCTGCCTGATCCGTTGGGCAGCTACAGCTCCCATTAACTTTGTTTGCATCTAAGAGTGCTGTGCATGCATGAAACTCAAGCTTCAGCTGTGTCAATTTGGTCATCCAGAAAATGAAAAAAAACACACAACTGGAGTCCACTTGCCATAATTTTGGTTTAGGTGACTTGTACTGACATATACAGTGTATCTATGATCAAGCCATGTACAGAGCCAGGTTCTCCTGTGTGATATTTAACTGCTTAACCACAAAATCATGTTGTTGTTTTTGTCTTTCTACATTTACCTGTGACATTTTTTACACGTGCTCCAACTTCTAGAGCAAATGAGGTAGGGGTCCTACAGACGATAGTCTCACACTATAAAAGCTTAATTCATTCCCTGAGTACTGACTATCTTGTGTACTAATGTCTCATTTACATCTGTGTCAAGCATTTACTCAGCGTCTTATCCTAAAACTATTCCAGGCAACAAACTCCTTGATGGAATAATGATATGCACCATCTTCGTTTCAGGAGTGGTAAGATATGTGACTAAGTATACAGTCAGGCTGCCTACTCAAAAATAATCTCCATAGGTATTAAATGCACCTGGCAATAACTCCTGAGCTAGAGGAAGCATCATTTAAATAGTGGGAATAATCAATGAGTCAGGAAGGCTGGTCAAAATATTTACATTTAGAACAGTGAAATCAGCTGCTATAAACTGTTTAGAAGAATGTCAGGAGAAGACAAGAATATTCTGCCTGCCATAGTTCAGTATAATAAGATGAAAGACACATTTAATTCTTTAATTTGATGGCCATAGAGAAATTAAAGAACAAGGTTTTCAATGAAATAGTGATCATTTTACAGTGACAGCCGAGTATGATAAGATTTCACAAGCACTGCTAGCATGTAGAAAAATGTGTTAGTGCTTATGTGCCAAAACTGATAAAGTCATCAAAGCACTGTAATGTTAGAGAAAATTTAATGATTCCCAGTCATTCCCTCTGAATTGGATTACTCTGTGGACCTCGGAACATATTCCAGACTGCTTATTTTCAGATGAAGACTTTATATGCTGTAAGCCAAGACAATAGAGATTTCAATGACAAAGGTGATGGCAGCAAGGGATGCCACAGAACTGCAAAGCAGAAGAAGATGAGGCAAACATCTATAGGTTCAATAAAAAACAGGCCCCTTTATTTTACTATAAAAGGCTTGAAATATAGCAGAAAGTGAAAGAAACCTGGAATGCACTGATCTGAAGTGAATGTTTGTCAAGAATGCATAAAAAGGAAATACATATTTAGAAAGTCTGATAGTTTAAATATAGAACTATGGCAACGAATCAAGGAAAATGGAGAAGGGAAAATAATATGTTAATGTGAAAAAGTGACAGAGTGAGGAAGATGAAGATGGTGACCGTGACACAAGAAATAACGTAACAGCAAGCTTGGAGATAAATAACATCTGTAAGCCTATGACAAAAGCGATATGATTTATGGTGATGACTGAAAGGAAGCCATTAAAAATAGAACTTGTGAGTAGCCTCTGTATTTTTCCAGCCTGGGACTTTTAATTTTAAACACTTAATGCTGCACTCTAATAAAGTTATACCTCTGGGGCAAAATTAATTGTAAAGATGTTTGTATTACAAACAAATTAGTCCCCACTCAAAATAAAAGAAAAAAATGTTCTCAGACCCACAATTAAGGCCACATTCCTATGTATACAACTAAAGGAGGTAATCAGAGTTTGAAAAGTGCTCAGCACCTAACAGCTCACAGAGAAAACAGGTTTTGTTTTATACTGTGAGTTCTAAAATTGTGACTAGTGTAGAATTTTATTTTATTTTTTTGGCAAAATTGAAATTTTCCTGTGAAATTTTTTGATTTTGCAGAAACTGCTTTTTCCATTCCAGAAAATCATTCAGATTTAAAATTTCTGACCAGCTCTAATCAAAAAGTTAGTTTTGCCTTTGTATAAAATTAACACATCTCTCCCACAAGAGAGAACTTCTTTTCCCTCTCCCTCTACCTGGTATGAAAACAGATAGGAATATTTCACTCAATTTTCTCTTCATGTAGATATGAGACAGTACACATTGGTAGTAGTTGTATAAGTCATAGCCTGAACAAAAAATTAATACAATGTAATTCCCTGCACCCCAATCCATAGTCTAGACCTAACTTACTAGGTTTACTATTCTGTACAAAGATGCTTACTATAGTAAAATCATTACAGCTGCTCGGTTTGCAGCTTGGTCAATGTTGTGCTTTTGTGTTTTGTATTTATAAGCTATTGGAAACTGCAACATTCCCTCTCTATACTCTGGGTGAAATCTTGGCTTCATTGAAGTGAATGGAAAAACTCTCATTGACTTTAATGGAACCAGGATTTCACCTATCAGTTCACCAAACATTTTTCCAGTGATATTTCAGTTAATATTAGTTTTATGATCACCTCTCTTTTCATAGTAACTGAGATTATTTAGAGACACTGATTTACTGTAAAAAGCAACAGAGGGTCCTGTGGCACCTTTGAGACTAACAGAAGTATTGGGAGCATAAGCTTTCGTGGGTAAGAACCTCACTTCTTGCATCTGAAGAAGTGAGGTTCTTATCCACGAAAGCTTATGCTCCCAATACTTCTGTTAGTCTCAAAGGTGCCACAGGACCCTCTGTTGCTTTTTACAGATTCAGACTAACACGGCTACCCCTCTGATACTTGATTTACTGTACTGCTTCTCAAATAATTTAGTGGTAAAAACAGGATAACTGCTGGTAACTATTTGGTAACCTCTTGGTAACCTTTGGTGCTCTCTTTCAACCCATATTAATACTCTATATATGTTTAGCGAGTCTTGTATTATCAAATTATCGCATTTAACAGGTCTGATTTTTTTACTGAGGTTGAGTAGCACTTACTCACATGTGTAATCCCATTAAAATGTTTCAGAAGCTAGCCCATAAATTCTGGTAACTTGATGTTGTGCATACAGTGAAAATCACTAAACTTTAAATTAGAAAACTAACATTATTTTCTGGATATCTCAAATAATAGTTATCATTTAAATATTTCTATCATTCAGGGGTATTTGAAGATGTAGTTGACCTTCACAGTAACAAGAGCATTTAGAATACTTTGTTTAATTACAAATTCTTCAGACTCTAGTCATGCAAAATAACTAGTGCAGTTTACTTGGAATTAAAGGTATATTATCAGATAACTCAATTTTTTAAATGTATGTTTTCTTTAAAAGAAGGTTTTCAAGGTGACTATATTCTGGAATGCAGTGACACTAAGGAGGACTAAGGGGTCATGGAAGATAAACATTTTAACATGAACTACTAGTGTAATGCTGTAGTAACAAGGGCTAACACAATCACTGGATGTATAAGCAAGAGAATATAAACTAGGAATAAGGAAGTGGTATTGCCTCTCCATTTGGCATTAGTGAGACTATTATTGGAATATTGTGTCCAGTTCTGTTGTCCACACTTCAGAAAGGATGCTGAAAATTTTGAAAGAGCTACAAGAATTATTGAAGGTCAGGAAAAAAAAAGTCCTCTAATGAAAAACTCAAAAAGCTCAGTTTGTTTAGAGGTGACTTGATCAGGGTCTACAAGCACCTACAAAGAGAATAGATTTCTGATAGCAGATAGCTTTTTATCTCCAGAAAAAGGCATCACGATCCAACTGCTGGAAGTTGAAACTAGACAAATTCATACTAAAAATAAGGTGTAAATCTTTAACAGTGCAAATCATTAACCAGTGGAACAAGTTACTCGGGGCTGTGTTGCAGTCTCCATCACTTGAAATCCTTAATTCAAGTCAGAATAACTTTCTAAAAGAGATGTTTTTGCTCAAACCAAGTTATGGGTTTGAGGCAGAAATTACTAGGTGATGGTCTATGAGTATGTGTTATTCAGGAGTTCAGATTTTTGGCTTTAACATCTATGGAATGTTGAATAGTAAACCTTTTTGTTAACCTTCATTCAGTAGGGACTTGATTTTTCACATCCACCTTCAGGTTCTGCAAATCAAACAGTGAAGTACTGTGCTAGTACATGAAAACAAAAAGTGAAATTTACTAAAAGAAGATAAGTCAAGGTGGCAATGCTTCCTTTAGATCTCTCAATTTCTGCCATAAGTTTAGGTGGTGGGTGGAAGGGAAGATACAGTTGGCTTTTTAAAAAAGAAAAATGAAGAGAGATCCAAGTGCTCAAGGAAATTTTCCCTAAAAGAAATGTGGGACAAAATATTGGATATTGATACTAAAGTTGTGTGCAAATATATATATCACGGGGAAAAAAAACAGTATGAGAAGTGATGCAGATGGCAGGTTAAGATGGCGAGCATAACTATTGTAATAACAAAGAAAAATATGAATAAAATATCTATAAACATTGCCACAATTATGGATGTGAATTTTGAAAAACAAACTGTCTACCATGACTGAAATGGTGCATAATGCTGAGAGAAGAGAATCAGAAATAGAGATGATCAAGCAGTGAGTGCAGCCAAGGAAAGTCAATTTGAAAAACTGAGAGAAGAGAGAATGTGTTTGTCACCAGTTTACCACAGGGTCAAGAGGGATGAAATCCTGTTGAATGCTCTGACCGAAAGAGACACTTAAATTGGAGACACCAGTTCTGTTTTGAGAGAGGATAACATGGCAGAAGCCACAATAAAAACAGGCCCAGAGTAATCAATATTTACTTCCAGACATGCAAGGAGCAAGAGTGGGTCATACTAGCCTTTGATCCACAGGAGAAAATGCAGTCTATATTTCAAACAAGTGTGTAAACTATAAGGATTAAACTGCTCAGAAAAATGTAGATAGAACCATATTCCTTCAAAATATGTGGTTCCATTGAAATTGAAACACTGCATAAAATCAGGATGATTTTGCCAGAATTTTGTTTCAGAAGAAAACCAAGGGGAAAAAGTTCCAATATTGTCAAAACAACCTGTTTTGACATTTTTTGGAATTAAACCTTTTGATTTTTTTTGTTTGTTCTGAAACAATTTTTCATATGGTCATTATTCTATTATATTTTATTACACTATTAAGCATGCTTCTGTTAGAGCTGGTTGGAAATTTTCTGAAGGAATGCTTTCTTCCATCTGAAACTGCTGGTTCATTGAAATCAAAGAATTCCATGAGAAATTGTTTCATCTTCTTGAGTTACCTGGTTTATCAGGAAGTTGGGCAGTCTGGGGAATAAGCAAAAGAATTCCAGATTGGTTCTCCCAAAACACATTTTTTAGTCTTTTCCTCCCATGAACAATATTGAATTTGTGACTCAGATTGAAAGGGTTATTTCTTCAGGGAAAAAAAAAATTGTGGAGGAAAGACAGACTGTTTTCTGGCCAGCTATAATTTCTATTGCGCATTAGTCAGTAATTCAGAAGCATATATCACTGGGTGATCATCTTGCATAAATAGCAATTCCGTGTTAATGGAAAAATCAGAGATATCTTGGAAATAATACTCCAAACATCTGTGTAGCCCTTGTAGCTACAGAGGATTGGGTAACCATATACAAAGGTCTGAAATACTTCAGGATGTCACCATAGGATTTTTCACCATATCTATTGCTGGTGTCAACTTCAGTATGCTAATGGCTGCTTCTCTCCTGGTTCCATTCACCCCTTATTCTACTACTCTGGTCAACTGGTGTCACGACTGGAATATGGGCTGCGCTCATCCTTGATTTACCTGGTCTCCATCAAATAACCTTCACTTGTATTGTCTCCTGGGTCTTTTTCAGTCATGGATCCAAATAGCGTGCCTTTGCCATATTTCAGTGATGAACAGGGGATACTGCAGAATAGATTTCATTCTGATTACCTAGGATAGTGGGATTTCATCTGCCTAATCATAATGATAAATCAAGAAGAAAATGTGTATATGTATAATCAGCATGTGAATGGAATACTTTGCTTGATACTTTTATCCCAGCTCACTATCTTGGTTCTGTCTCTTACAGCTGTTAGGACATGCATTATTTAGTGCATATGAGCCCCAGTAATGGACCAGGACCTCCATTTTGCTGGGCACTGTATGAACACAGATGGTCCCTCCCCAATTACCAAATTAAATGTTATTTCATGTTCACCTCCTGCTTGAGATAAGAATTGGCCCTTACTCAGAGGAAGCAGGAACCCCTGTAAAGATGTAAAGGGGGTCCTGTTGGTGGTAATGGGTTCTTTCCTACCTCATCACTGAAGTCTACCTCCTGTTGTAGAGCAGCTTAGGTACCAAACCTGAACCTGGAGCAACTCCAATCTCTTATTTCCTATCAAAGAAATGTTAGGTAATGTGATTCATGTCTTACTCAGTGGCAAATTGAATAGGAATTATCCAGCAGGATGATATTCATACTTGGAGTTTTGTCCACTACCCAAATATTAGGACTCTCAAATTCACTTAACAATAATATCTGTCTGTTTGTCCATACATAGAAAATATCTGTTCCCAGGCAGGCCATGAGGTAACTTGTGTAACAATACTTACCTACTGCACAAGAGTATTGAAGCCTAATTCAGTCATGAGACAAATCCCTTCTCTCCTCACAAAGTCTGAAAAATTGGGAGCTAAGCAGGATTTTGAATGGATTTGCACTTTCAAACCCTGTTTCTGTCCATTTCTCCCTCCCCCAGCCAAAAACACCCCAACGCTATCATTGCAAGCCCACTGAGTTTTCTATCTTCCACATAAAAGCCTCTGTACTGCCTGCCTTAGTAATCCAACAGTAGATGTTAATGTGCAAAAGAATCTGGGAGGGCACAATGGACCAATCACTTTGAAATCCACAAATGGAAAGTGCTATAGAAATGTGAAGTATTATTATTTATTGTGTAAAATGAAATGCTAAGACTGTATTCATGAATAACAATACTTAATTCATTAAATGTTTTAAATGACTACTGTGGTTAAAGAAAACTATTGCCATTGCAAAACCATATTTATAACTATATATCTCCTGAGAGATATTGACCTAAAGGAGTGAACTGCTAGTACTAGTGGAATTAATTAGAAAACAAATATGAGAAAAGTGTTCAGCTTTTCAACATAACACATGTGATGTGGAGAACTTTCACAGTTTATTCCTCATTTTCAGAACACACCATGCTTACTTTTATTCTGAATATATCATAGATTATCAGGGTTGGATGGGATCTCAGGATGTCATCTAGTCCAGGGGTCGGCAACATTTGGCACGCGGCTTGCCAGGGTAAGCACCCTGGTGAGCCGGGCCAGTTTATTTACCTGCTGACGCGGCAGGTTCGGCCAATCGTGGCCCCCACTCGCTGTGGTTTGCCGTCCCGGACCAATGGGGGCGGCGGGAAGCCTCGGCCAGCACATCCCTCGCCCGTGCCGTTTCTCGCCGCCCCCATTGGCCCGGGACGGCGAACCGCGGCGAGTGGGGGCCGCGATCGGCCGAACCTGCCACGTCAGCAGGTAAATAAACTGGCCCGGCCCACCAGGGTGCTTACCCTGGCGAGCTGCATGCCAAACGTTGCCAACCCCTGATCTAGTACAACCCCCTACTCAAAGCAGGACCCATTCCTAGACAGATTTTTGCCTCAGATCCCTAAATGGCCCACTCAAGGATTGAACTCACAACCCTGGGTTTAGCAGGTCAATGCTCAAACCACTGAAGAACAAAAAGATCTCTAACCATACTGAGGCTCGTTGTCTATGTTATGAAAATTTTGTTTCTTGTTTGCATCTTTAACCCTTCTTAATACAATGCAATATTTTGACTGCAGTTTTTCCACCTGAGAATCAACCATAAAGCAAAGACAAATTAATATCGCTCTGCCTATCAGGCTCCAGTCTGAGGAGCCATTGCTATTCTTGTTAGTAGTATCACTACATTTTATTTGTATTGCTCTTATCTAACGTAGTGTTTGCTGGGAATCATAGTATAGTTACAACTTTAATTAAAGTTCTCTCAAAACATAACAGATTAAGCAGGCGTAAAATCATATAATAGTATCATGCCAAAATCTTTAACAAATATAGAATTCTTTATGCCTTGTGATACTGTGTATAAAGCCCATATTTGTAGACAGAGGGTTAATGGGAATCTGAGGGCTCAGTTAGTTCAATTAGTTACACCTGGAGGGTCTGTCAGCTCAATTTGTTATCAGATCCAGCTGGGGAGGGGCTAGGTTTTTCATAAAGGAGATCAGAAGTCATAAAGGCAGTCAGAGCACTGAGGTAGGAGATCCATAAAGGGGTAGGTTGGGTCTGTTCTGTTCCTTGGGAAAGGAGCTACTAGGAAGTTACAGGAGTGGAAGTAGCCCTATGTTGCACCCTGAACCAGGGACAATCCAGGCCTAATGGGTCACTTTTTCGGAAGAGGAACGACTAGAGAAAAAGAACATCTCAAGTCTGGGGCAAGCAATAGTGTAATGATGTTTGGTGGTGGTTGGGATATTTTAGCTCTGTTGGGGGTAGCAGGGAATAAGCCCAGGAACACGCTACTCTGAAAGAAACTTGGAACTGAAGAGCAGGGCCGGCTCCAGCTTTTTTGCCGCCCCAAGCGGCAAAGAAAAAAAAAAGCCGTGATTGGTTGCACTTTGGCAGCTGCTCTACCGTGCCGCTTCATTCTTCGGCGGCAATTCGGTGGCCGGTCCTTCCCTTCAAGGGACTGAGGGACCCGTCGCAGACCCAGATGTGCCACCCCCTTCCATGGGCCACCCCCTTCATGGGCTGCCCCAAGCATCTGCTTGCTGCGCTGGTGCCTGGAGCCGGCCCTGCTGAAGAGGAGCCAAGGATGGGAGGGAGACACTGTATGGATGACTGGTATTATGGTAGATGCTGTTTATTTGGGACATTGATGCCCGAGATGGGATGAGCTTGTATATGAACTGTCTGGAGGGCCAAGTCAGTAGAAGAATTTGCCCATCACAGGGCCTGAATGATCAATAGAAAGGGGCGACTGCGAGGCAGGTCCTGCTGTGCCTAGTTTTGAGGGAAATGTTGGCTGGGAGAGTCATTCCTCTTTAGCTCCTTTTCAGAGAAGCTATTTTTTTGGCTCGTCTAAACTCAAGAAGTATGAAAAAAGTGCTATGTTGAGTGCAGAGCTAATAAACACCAGTGACTTACATTAACAGTTCTTAAAAAAAAAAAAAAGTATAATGTTTGAGGCTCCTGTAGATCTGGTTCTCAAACTTCATTGCACTGCACTCCCTTTCTAACAACAAAAATTACTACATGAAACCAAGGTGCGGAACCGAAGCCTGAGCCTACCAGAGCCCCGCGTGGAGGGCCAAAGCAGAAGCTGAAAGAATTCAGCCCCGAGGAAGGGGGCCTGAAATCTGAGCTCCACTGCTGAAGCCCTTGGGCAGTGTGATTCGGGCTTTGGCCCTGGGCCCCAGCAAGTCTAGTGGCAGCTCTGGCGACCCCATTAAAATAGAGTTGTGACCCACTTTGGGGTCTCAACCCACAATTTGAGAACTGCTGCTGTAGACTACGGATTAGTAGAACCTGGGAGTGCTGAAACAAGGATGTAGGCAGTGCATGTTTTATTCTAGATGTAGAATTAAGCTTGCAGAGGTTTTTGTTTGTTTGTTTGTCTGTTCAATGTGATATTTTAGCTAAAAGATTGACTGTGAGCACATTTGCATATCTTTCAACCTTACGTTAACTGTTAATTTCCATAATTTTAAATTCCTAAGTTTTCTCTAAAGAGTAATATTCCTTGGTATACATACACTGCCATTTTAATGTTAACTAGCAAACAGAAGTTAAAGGTAATCATTTTGGTATTTTAACCTTTATTTTACATCTTGAAAAATGAAGCCAAATTATCCCATCTTTTCATGCTCTGGTGAACTTACTTAAGCTTAAGAGCTCAGATATACTGTGTTCTTATTGACTCGTGGAGCTTTGGATTCCTGCAGCATAATTGGCTCTTGTATGTCACATGGCTTCATCCATAACCTACATATACCTGTGTAGGGAGATGATGTGTGATGATAGTACAGTTTTTGGTCTACACTTAAAATGTGTATCAACATAACTATATAAGTCAGGGGTGTGAAAGAAACAGACCCCCCTATCCCTCCCCAGTGACATAGCTTTCCCTATAAAGCCCCTAGTGCAGATGCAGCTATGCTGACAAAAGAGGGTTTCTGTCATCATACCTAACGTTGCCCTTCATTTGGCATGTACATTTCACAGGGGGGCTCTACTGGCATGGCTAGCAGACATAACTATACATGCATAAGCTATGTTGTGTAGACATGGTTGGAAAATCTGAAAAATTCAAAAAGAAAACAAGATTCTTGCATCTGAAGAAGTGAGGTTCTTACCCATGAAAGCTTATGCTCCCAATACTTCTGTTAGTCTTAAAGGTGCCACAGGACCCTCTGTTGTTTTTTACAGATTCAGACTAACATGGCTACCCCTCTGATCTAGGAATCTGTCTTCTGAATTGCTTGTGATCTGGAGGGATAAGTGATACATCTGCACAGCTGGGACTGGAACCCTTGTCCTATATTTCTATAGCATTTAGGAATTGGGTAATATCTCTTTAAGTAGTTTAGAGTCTTTTAGCCTTTCTCTTTCTATTTCAGAAGCCATAAGAGCACTGCCAGAGCAGCAGTGTACATAAGTCATTAGTCCTTGTATATTTATACATAGTTAATATAAATGGTTATCTGGAATCCAACTGTGCCACTCTGGTTTTCCCATATTCTCAATGTTGCGTCTTTGCTCTCTGCACAGCGATTTCCAAAAATAAAGGTTTCTACCACTTGAGTTAAAGGAAGTTCTTTGTGAGCTGTCAGCTGCAGAACACTTATGTTCTCTCTAAGGACTTGAGTACATGGGGACATCCAGGAAAACTAATCCAAATTAACCAAAGCGATGAACTTGAAGTGGATTGGTTTATTTTAATTTTCTTCCAAAGTGACTCAGAGTAAACAAAATTAAGGCCACATTAATTCTGAATAACAGTGTCCACGTGGGGATTTAATGAAGTTTAACTAATCTACTTCAAATTCACAACAGCTTTAATTTAAATATGGATTAGTTTTCCTGAAGTGGCTTATTTAAACTGCATTAAATCCCTGTGTGGATCCTGTTGTTCAGAATTTAAGTGGCCTTAATTTTGCTTACCTTAATTCTTTCGAAGTGAATTAAGATAAACCAATCCATTTCAAGTTCATAGCTTTGGTTAATTGGGATACATTTTCAGGAAGTCCTCATGTAGACAAGCTCAAAGTTGCATTCAGCAGTGTGACAGTCTCACTGTTAATAGGCGGTGGCTTAAGTCCTGACCCTATTGAGTTAAATGACACCACTGTGAACTTGACAATTAGATAACCAAATTTATTCAAATATCACATATAAACTAGCTTTTAAGGAGTTGTAACATTATATAAAGTGTTAAGAGATATTAACATGTGACTTCTGACTCAGAGGGACCCAAACAAATATTAGACACTATTCAAGGGTAACTTTTTAAAATTTAATTTACAGGTCACTAAAAGTTTGCACCAACATTCCTAAAGTTGTTCAGAAAATTTCCTTTTGCCTTTGGAGTAAATGACAATTTTCAAGCTAAACGAGTTATTTTATTTAGTTATAAAAGTGCTGAAATATGACTTACACTGGAACTAGGTTGCAACCTTAACTATGGAACCCTGAACATGTCTCTCAGAACAACTGCCTGACTGTGCCGTTGATTAATAAGTTACCTCCTATATGTGCATCTCACAATTGCTCAAGGAGCATCAACTCAGCCATGACCACTTTTCTTTTCTTGTCTACTCCAATATATAGAGCATAGTTCTGTGTTCTTAAACTTCATTTCTCTAGCAGTGCTTCATCAAGGAAGATGAAATCTTCAGAAGTGAGTTTCAGCACACAAAGGCGTTTCTGGTGTAAGTCAATTCAGTGAGTGCAGTGTAACTACCTGTATATAGATATTGTTCTGAGTATTAAAAGTACTAATTTCCACAACTTTGTTCTCATAATCAACTGAAGGCTAAAACTGCTGACAAACTTAACTGTCAAATCACATTAATATTGAATTACTGCACTTGACACAAAGCCCAGTTCAATAGACATGTAAATTCTATTATTTGTGTTACTTTTTACTGAACCCAAAATTGTGGGTGCAAAACAGGTTATTTTAATAAAAAGTCCATTGATACCATACTCTGGCGCAACCCTCTGCCATTTTGTTTTTGTAGCTGCTAATCTAACATCTACTTCCTTATTTCTTCCTTAATTATGTTTCACACCTGGCTAGATATTGTCCTAACAAGGGACAAAAAGGCAATAAGAAGAGGTTAATTAAATATATTAGGAGTAAGAGAAAGATGAAGGAAAGTGTAGGTCGTCTATTTAGTGGGGAAGAACAGCTAGTAACTGATGACCCCAACAAAGCTAATGTGTTTAATGCCTATTTTTCTCAGTCTTCACTAAAAAGGTTAATGGTAACAGATACACAACACAATTAATATTAACAAAAAGAGGAAAGGAATCCAAGCCAAATTAAGGAAAGAACAGGTTAAAGAATATTTAGATAAGTTAGATATATTTAAGTCAGCGGGGTCTGATAAAATTTAATCCTAGGGTACTTAAGGAGCTGCCTGAAGTAATTTTGGAACTGTTGACAATTATCTTTGAGAACTCCTGGAGAATGGGTGAGGTTCCAGAAGCCTGAAGAAGGGCAAACATAGTACTATTTTTATAAAGAGGACCAAGGGAATTATGGACCAGTCACCCTGACTTTGATACCTGGAAAGATACTTGAACAAATTATTAAGCAAACAGTTTGTAAGCCTTGCCTTTTGTAACTGTAAGCCAAGCCTGGGGAGGCCAATGGGCATGTGTCCTAACCCTAGCCTGGAGAGACCTGCACTTATTAATTCTACTCCAGGTAACCCTATGGGGTGGCTGACGGTGTTATGCTGTGGGCCTTGAACCTGACCGATGACTATTCACTGAGAGTCCTATCCTTGGTCACTTTCAGCGAATGTCTTGCATGAGATTTAGCAGGTTTTTTTGGGTTCATTTTGGAGGGTTTCTTTTGAAATCTTTGCTCTGGTGTGAGTACCTATACTTAAAACTGCTTTAATGGCTAGAGGGAGATAGATTTTACTTTAGAAGTAGTGTCACATTAGCACTAATGAATCAGAGCAAAGATAACTAACTGCAGTAAGCAGTTTAGATAATGTAATTGTGTTTCTTCACCATGTTCTGAACAATGTGACTGAGTGTGATCAAAGAAGAGCAAGGCAATAGCTCATTTGGTAAAGGAGTTCCTGATACACAGCCTTACCCCCACCCTCCCAACAAGAGCTACTCATAACGTTTTCAGATTTTTATAATTTGATCGGGGCTGGCAGGGCAAAGCTAAGGAAAGTGTGTCAGAGCAGTGAGGGAGGATGTATGCAGGTGTTAGGAGCATGTTGGGGAGTAGAGACCCTTTGCCCTTCTGGAGGTGTGCACTGTGGAACTACTGAGGGGTCAGCACACCCCTAGATGAACATTGTTATTAGTGTAAGGGATCCTTCAAATTCTTTTTTTGAGAAAAGAAAATGTGTGTGTGACGGAAACAGTTCAATGACTAGATCTTTGACAGAGAAATGGATTTCCAAAAATGTAGTTTGTCCTTGATTCCTTGATAAGTAAGTACCATCATCAAACAGACCTTTGTTTTCTTGGAGTTAAGAAGCTTTGTCAGAGCAGAACCGTAAGGGGAGAAAGTTGGGCATCTTCTCCTCCAGCAACATAGTGGGAAGGAATGGAAATATCTATGCTCCCTTTCCATCTTTAATAGTCCCTCCCAATGGCTGCTCCACCAGGCTAAGAGAGGGAGCTTGGGGCTCCCCTTCCCTCCACTGCTCCCTGATCAAGGAAGAGAACTTACAACCCACTATTTCCCATGCTGCCTCAGCAGTGGGCAATGGACTCCAGGCTCATTTTTCCCTCCAACCCCATGCTGCTGTGTCTAAAGGAAAAGAGGAGTTCAGAACTGTGCAGGGAGGTATGAAGGGAGGGCTTCAGTTGTGCATTCCTCATCTCCATTCCCCATCCATTTCTGCCCCTTCTTCAAAATATGCCCCTTCTGACTCAGTCCATTCCTACATACTCATCCATTGTTCAGCACAGCTAACCAGTGAATTTAGCTGGGATTCAAATCTGTAAAACACAACACAGACCATGGTACACTCTCCTGGTCATTCTTGTCTCCTTATTATGGCACCACCATCACTGAACAGAGGCTACGCTCCAGGGGTCAGAATGGTAAATGTAGCCCTGCTGAATGGCAGAGACATTAATGGGAACAGGTTGGAAGAGTTGCTATGGTGATATGAGACGTGCATGTGTACCTTGAGTGATCATGTAGGCCAGGGATTGGCAACCTTTGGCACGCAGCTTGCCAGGGTAAGCCCCCTAGCGGGCCGGACTGGTTTGTTTATCTGCCACATCCGCAGGTTCTGCCGATCGTGCCTCCCACTGGCCGCGGTTCACTGTCCCAGGCCAATGGGGGCATGTAACAGGGTGGTCACCCGCTCCAGCCCTGAAGGGGTTAAAACAGCCCTGGGAAAGGGCTGTCCCAGGGAGCCAGAAGCAAGGCTGATTGGGGAAGCAGCTACAGGTGGGGCCACGCTCCAATCAGGCCACAGCTAGCCCTATAAAAGGCTGTGGGGCAGGATCTCAGAGAGCCTCTCTCTAGCTGTGTAGAGAGATGATCCTGGCTTCCTGGGAGCTGAGCAGGGTTCCTAGAGTGGAGCAGGGCTGGGGGAAGGCCAGAGGAGCTGGGAAGCTCCAGCCTGGGAAAACCCCATGCTGCAGGCCTTGCTAAAGGCTGGGAAGGGTATTGGGTTGCAGAGGTGCAGCTCAGGGCGGGCAAAGGCAGCAGGTCCAAACCCCCCTTGCCAGTGTTGAGTGGTTTACAGATTGCAGTTTGCCCCAGTGAGTGAGGGCTAGATGGTGAGTGGCAGTAGCCACTGAGGTGAGATGGGGATAGAGGGTTGGGAGTTCCCCGGGGAGGGGAGACCCAAAGTGCGGGGACACAGCCAGGGGGCAGCCCCCCAAGATAAAGGGGCACCGGGGTCCAGGAGGGACACAGGGGCCAGCGGCAGGCAAGACATCAGCCGGCCTGCAGAGGACGCTCTGGACAGGAATTGAGCTAATTCCCAGGACGACCAGCAGAAGGCGCTGCGCCGGTGAGTCATCGCTTTGCTACAAGACGGCAGGAAGTGGGGGCCAGCACATCCCTTGGCCCACGCTGCTTCCCACAGCACCCATTGGCCTGGGACGGTGAACCGCAGCCAGTGGGAGCCGCAATCGGCCAAACCTGTGGATGCGGCAGGTAAACAAACAGACCTGGCCCACCAGGGTGCTTACCCTGGTGAGCCACGTGCCAACGGTTGCTGATCCCAGTGATGTAGGCTGAAATGCTGAGTTCTACAGTTTATATTAGTAGCTGTACAAAAAGGTCTTTCTGACATGTGAACTGTTGACATACAGTTGTAGCATACATAAAAGTGTTTTTTAGAGCTTAGTGAGCAGTGAGAAGGAATACTCCGGGTAAGGGGTTTGAGGTGGTAATACTTGGTAAGTTTAGGGCAGTTTGTGTGGAGTAAGCTCAGGGTTTGAGTGTAGCTCCTGCTTTCTATGCATAACCCTTAGCAAAGGAAAGATCCTAGACTTTGTCCTACAGTGCTCACATGCTCTGTTCCGAGACTGTGCTAGCGCATCTGTAGGGAGAGTGCTAGTATGTGTGTTGGTGGTGGTGTTGGAGATTGTTCAAAGAGGTCACTTAAGTTACACACCTGCAGTTCAGCCTTGATTACCTGATTTTCAGAGGTTTGGGAGAAACTGAGCATAACATTCTAGAAGGATCTGATGCATCACTGGGCAACCTTAACTGTGCACTACCAAAATGAGAGGGCAATTTATTCTTTGACCAGTATTGAGATCACAACATATCCCATAAAAGAATGTGATTTCATTAAAACATTCTGGGCCTGATGCTCATTTTATGGTAAACTTACCCTATAGTACTCTCATGGCATAAAGGAGCCTTAAAGAGGGAGTGCATTATATTTATATCCATTATAAGGCCCCTTTGTAAAGTTGCCTTATCATGAATAAGTTAGGCCCTCTGTATTAGCCCCGAACCTGCCATTGCATCTGCATGATCAGAACCTGGTGTCTGAGCCTTATGGAAGTCAAGGGGGCTTTGCATAGACACAAAGATCAGCCTGAATTATCTAGTTGCAGATCTGGGGTTTACATGTGTTTTAGTCTGTTGTAGTGTCAGTTTCTGTGGGTATCTAACTGTGGGTCAATGTATTGGCATCATGCTGGCAGCTTTCAGTTTAGTCAAGAGTAATCCTGATAATATCTCTGAAGAAAGCATTATAAAAACAAACAGAAGAACAGGAGTACTTGTGGCACCTTAGAGACTAACAAATTTATTAGAGCATAAGCTTTCGTGGACTACAGCCCACTTCTTCGGATGCATAAGTGGGCTGTAGTCCACGAAAGCTTATGCTCTAATAAATTTGTTAGTCTCTAAGGTGCCACAAGTACTCCTGTTCTTCTTTTTGCGGATACAGACTAACACGGCTGTTACTCTGAAACTTGTCATTATAAAAACAGTTATCCAAAATGACAGTCCTTGAAAGCACAAATCTTAATATGGCCTTTTACTTTATGTTCGTACAGCAGAAACAAACAATTCTCTGGTCTCTTTTTGACCCCAAAAGTGTACAAAATATAAGAAACACCCAAAAAGGTCAAGTCTTTGAAAGTATAGTTCAAATTGTTTGTTTTTCTTTTTAGTATTTTAAAAAATCTTTTTTACTGCATTCCCTTAAAGCACAAAAGAGGTGGATGCCCCAAAAGGCAGAGTCCCTGGTAAGAAGTCCCTAACAATTCCTCTTTGCTCTAGCAAAGTAAAATATGTATAGCACTGTATATCAATTTTGCTTTCCTGAGAGAGACTCCCAAAATGATTGTGTCCTTTATAGCACTTGTCCTAATACTGTAGTGAGTTAAATAACAAAAGAAAGAGCTACAAACCTTTCTTCTTTACCTTAATTCATCCCGAGTAAATAAATCAGTGACTACAGTTCAAAATAATAGAACTCTTTATATCTAAGGCCATTTTTTTATAATGAGAGAAGAACAAAGAAACTTGTTTTCCTCTGCCTCTAGGGAAAGCACAATAGCAAAAAAATAAAACAAAAAACAGGGAGTGAGTAGAAAGCACTACAAACAACTGAATCCCAAATTAATTCAAACTACCTAAATTATTGTATAACACAGCAGGTATGCTTATGATGCTGTGTTAACAAGAAGTTTGTGTCAGCACATCCATTGCAAACCTGGCTTTTTGGGGTTTGCTGCAGGCTGGATCTCTGTATGTACTGCACCATCCCATAAGCAAGGAACTGTTTGCAAATTAACATAAATCCCTTTAGCCATTTTTCAGTGAGGAGAGCATATATAATACTTCTCTTTTATGTGTTTAAGACACCTTTTTTTTTCTTTAAATCATTTACAAAGAGGCATTGATTTGCAAAATGAGATTTGGAAAACACTCACTTTGACCTAATTACTTTTGTTACCAAGAAAAAAGGAGGTAAGAGCTACATACAAATCTTAAAATCACCTCCTGCATGTCAGTGTGTTATTGTCTAATTGAATAATTATAGAATACATTAGGATATGTCCATTGTACATAGTTTAGCATCTTCTGTGGGAAAAATATAACAATTTTATAGCCATTCCATTTGAAGGAAGCATTCTACCTTAGCAGGCGATAATGCACATTTTAAATATTGTACTGTGCGTACCTGGGCAATGGCTATCCTTTTCTCAAAGTAATCAAAACAGCTGGCAGCTTTTATTGTAACCATGGAGGAGTCAAAAACAGTTTTCATCTATATATTTATGGAAGACACTCAGGGCTGCACCTAAATCCAACATGTAGACACCACCAGCATTTACAAAACCCCTACTCAGTTGCTGCTGATCTCTATAGATTCCCCAAGTGCTATGTCTCCATAGTTAAATTACTTCAGGCACTTACATTTCAGTGCCTGGACATGGACACAGTTTCCTCAGTCCTGTCATCACACAGCAGCTTGGCATTTAACTTGCCCCTAAACCCAGCAGGATTCACAGGGTAGGTGTTCCCCCATCTATATTGCCTTTTGTGCTCAATCTGGTAGGGTTCTCAGGGCTTGCCCAAACCCATACAAAATGGCAGGAGGTGGTAGTGCATACCTTTTAATTTCTAGCCTGATAGCTAGGGAATCACCTGAGATGTGGGAGACCCGAGTTCAGTTTCTTCCTTCTCCTGACAGGGAGATATTTCAAAGGAGGTCTTTCTCGATCTCTCCTGTTGAAGCTATTCCACAGTGTATAAATAGCAAATGGGCCAGTGAGAATGACTGTCCAGTCCAGTTTCTTTGTTAATATAGCCCTGAATGAGTAAGTATCCTTTGCCTCGGCATATGATCTACAAAAGGGAATTTGGATGGTTCATTCTTAGGGCCCAGTCTTTCAGCTGGCTCCAATATCGTGGGATGCTGCTGAAGTGGGGCTTTGCATTTGTACACAGTTGTGCATTAGCAGACCTGATTGGGCCTCAGTCAACATACTTACTCATATTGATAGCCCCCTCATGCAGCTATAAATAGAGGATGTCTATAAAATTACTCATCTGTCTGTTCACTTAAATTTATATGGCAAGTTTTAAGGAATGGATAATTGAGAAATTGCTGTAGTAATGTTTAGTGTTCTTTAAAATAATTTTTAGGAATCCATCTATCTAGTGAATAGTACTTTTTTTTATCTGGAGACTGCAGTACTGCAAATCCTATGGCTTGAGAATTTTTTTATTAATTATTATGTATTTTAATTCCAATTGAGAGATTCTAACTATGTTTGGGCCAGATCTTCTGGGAGTTGCCTGTGCACATTCATGCTTATGGGATTTGCTCTGACAATGGAACCACAGTCACAGATGGACAAGGAACCTGATCATTCTCACTGGAAATCATTCACCAAGACTCTTTTTTTTTTTTTTTTTTTTAAACAATAACTTCACCACCAACCATCCATTCAACTCTCTGTGGAACAGTCCCATATTAGCATCAATGTCCTGGATATCCTGATCAGCTTCAGCAATGGAACCCTAGAGACAACCCTATACAAGAAACCCATGGATCACCACACCTACCTTCATAGATCCAGTAACCAACCCAAACACACCAAACAATCTGTTATCTACAGCCAGACACTCTGGTACCACTGAATGTGCTCTGAGAAGAAAGTCTGGGATATGCACCTTAACACATTCAGAACTGTCTTCACCAAAAAAGGACTCTCCACCAGAGAAGCACATTGTGTCATGCAGTGGGTCACCCACATACTCAAAGAGAACCAGCTTCAATACAGAAATAAAGCACCTTTTCACTGCATACCTCTACTTGTCACCTACCACCCCACACTGGAATCCATACAGGGTATCATCAAACAACTGTAACCTGTACCCAGTGGGGATCCCATGCTGAAAGAAATCATTCCTGAACCCCCACTTCTAGCCTTCAAACAATCCACTATCTCTCCAAGCTATCATCAGAAACAAGCTCCTCATGGATCAGGATGCACCAACTCAAAGCAGAACCAGATACAACAGATAGAAAACCTGCAAACACATCTCCCCTGCTATGATGACCAACATCCCCCACAACACACTTTTCAAGATCCATAGACATGTGGTGTACCTCATCCAGTGCACTAAATGCCCCAATAGCAACTATGTGGGTGAAACCAACCTTTACACTCTCAAATGAACTCACAAGAAAATGATAAAAGACAAAATCACCAGATCACCTGGAGTGAACAGTTTTCACAAAGTGATCATTCTATACCTGACCTCTGTCCTCATCCTCAAAGGAAACCTGCACAATATTTTCCAAAGACAAGCCTGGGAGCTTAAATTCATTACTCTGCTAGACAGTAAAAAATATGGACTGAACAGACAATGGATTTATGGCTTATTACAACAATCTAAACTCTAACCCCTCTTGTTTTGGCCTATTACTGCAGAGGTGTTAACTGGCTACTCTACCTTGAATAGTCCCCTATAATATGTGCTAACTACTTGTGCCAAACAATCTGTTCTAGCTTGCATTTTGCAGTGACACTGGGAGTTCCTTTCCCAGACCTGAAGAAGAGTTCTTTGTGGCTCAAAAGCCTCTCTTTTGCCAACAGAAGCTATTAGGACTCTCTGTCATCCCTGAAAGTCCACTTACCAGCCAACCAAACCAAGCATTAACTAATAATCAGACAATAGTTAGACATAACACAAAAGTGATTCAGGAAGGGACTAGAAAAGCTTAGCCTCCAGTCAAAGATACAGGATCTCAGCTCAATAGATGCTCAGCTCCTGAAACCCTCCTTTGAACCCATGGGGGAATGTTTTTCACTTTTCAACCAAAGCAGCCTTAATTACAAGCCATTAGTAGTTACCTACCATTCACAATCTTTCACAGGGGCAAAGCAGTACTGTATCCCACATCCTAACAGAATTCTACCTCAATCTTACCAATATTTTTTCCTCAGACCACATTCAAAGCCAGGTGAGTCAAAACTGTACAGCTTAGACACCAAAAGTACATTAACTTTTTAAAACAGGACTAGAGAACTTAAAACATCACAAACTTTATATTTCATTTAGCGATAGTAATAACACAGGCAATTACATCTCCCCATTATCTAAATGGATTACGCTCTATATAAATGAAAGCTACAAGCAATTCTTTGTTCCCCTCCCCATGGGGGTTAGATCACAGCCCACAAGGACAAAACAACTTCTGTGGCATTCCTTGGGCATATCCTGATTTTTAGAAATATGCAGAGCTGCAAACTGGAGCTCTAGCCACAATTTCACTATTTGCTAGATCTAGCATCCCATTTGGACACTCCCCTCCTCCCCCCGAAAGACAAAAGTTTTGCCCTGACAAGCACAAGTGTGAACAGCATGTTGCAAACACCGCTCATTGGGAGTGGAAATTTTTTGTCAGCAGGAGAGCTGACAAACAGCGGCTACACTGCACAGCTTTTAGCAGCACAGCTGCAGCAACATAGCCATATCGCTAAAAGCTGTGTAGTGTAGACACAGCCTGAGTTTACTAAGGCAGTACTACAATCCTTAGTCAATTAAGACTCCATATACCACATTTCAGAAACTGAAGTACTGCTAATCAAACTATCCCATGAGTGAGATTGTGCAGAGGCTAATGGAAGAAGAAGAAGAAATGAAGGTTACTCACATGCAACCAGAGTTCTTTGAGATAGATGCTGCAATTTACACTCCCCATGCAGCTTGCCCTCTTCAGAATCATAATTGCAACTTTCAACAGGGGGAGGTTGTGGAAGGAACTGAGATGGCTGTCACTTCCCCCCCACTCCCTCACCATTAGTGGTCTTTCCCTCCACAGCAGTGCCCCTTAGAGAGAGGACTCTCCCTTCCCAAGTGTTCTGAGGGAGAGTCCTCCCTCCAAGGGCCACCATGTGAGCTACACTAATAGTGTGTCCCTAACAGTGTGTCCCCTGAGTGTGAATGTACAGAGTTCATCTTGAAGGCCTTCAGTTTCAGCCGTGACTAACTCACTTCTCAATCCATTGTTTTGAATACCATGAAAAACAGGAAAATGGTTGCGGGTCATGATTTAGGCTAGATTTGATATTCTTTGATGTAGTGGTCAACGCTAAAAAAAAAAAAAACCCTAGATGACATACATGCTAGATTAAGCAAATTTTTATTTGAGCAACTAACTATGAAGCCACAATAGCCACTCTATTTGTGTCCCACCTTCTCTTGGATCTCTTTAATACCATGCTCACTGTTACCAAACTTCTAAGTTTGTATCTATGGCTAGGGAACTGACACAATGTGCAGGTGTTTACTATGGAATTTACAAGTTTAGCCAGGGCATCTCAACACTTACAACGTCTGCAGATGCATCTGTAGGCCTTGTAAACAGTAAGCTTTAAGCTGCTTATTATGGTTCTCATAACATCAATAGTTATTGGCTGTAGAGCTTACAAGAAGTGCAAGCACAACTTGCACTTTGTGGAATGGGACTTGTGGAGCCTTGAGCCTTGTTTATTATTATGGAATCCGCAGATTATAGGTTTTTCAAGATATTCAAATGCAGACAGAACTTCTAAAAGCTCTTCAGATTCATCTTGTCAATCTTGTAAATTCCATGCTTATTGCTACATAGTTTACAAGGTCCACAAACTCTGCATTCAGATCTTCCATGATGACAGACCCCATTGCCCCCATAATCAATTTTCAAACTAGTACCTTTGTGCTCTCTCCTAGGCTGTCCCTCATATTTGGGAACTGCTCCCTGTAAACATTTGCAAGGCTACTTCCATTATCCTTCTGAAAATCCCTCCTTAAAATTATTTTTTGTGATGCCTGCAAGATACTAATAGTAGGCTGCAGATGTGCTGAGAGCACAGATTAGCATGCTGACCAACATCACTGTGCTCCTGTGATTTCCCCCATCTGTTGGCATCCATCCTGTACTATATTTGGATTGTAAGCTCTTTAGGGTAAGGACCATCTTTTTGTTCTGTTTGTACAACACCTAACACAATGGGATCCTGATCTATGACTAGGGCTCGCAAGTACAGTTATGATATACATAGTAAATAATACATGGTACTGAGTATTTATGAACATAAGGGGAAATTCCCATACAGATCCAAACAACATTCTGATATAACTAAATACAGGAATTATAGGAGGTTGATTCCATTTAATTATTTCAACATTGTGCAGTGATCTTTATGTTAGGAAGTTTGTTTTTGCCCTTCTTTTTCTGTCCTGGAAGATTTTTTTTTTCCTGTCGACTATTTTTGGATGGAGGGCTTTGTATTGGTAATTTGTTCCTTGTTGCATTTTTTAAGCTTCTGGATTCTCCCTGAACAATACTTTTCTACAAGTAAAGAATGGCAGTAGCACAAATTGAGGGAGCTGTGAGTTTAGTGGTGGAGGTGGGAGGTTCTTTTTTCCTTCCAAAAATTGGAGATTTTGCAATAGAACATAATCAAAGTCACCTGCAGGGCACAATGTTAAGAATGTCATCTACTAACATTACAAATGTAGACCTTCTCTAATTAGCAACTCCGAATGTAAGAAGGAAAATATGACATGATTGCTAATATATGATGGAAATTAAGTATGAAAGTTTGGGGGGAGGGGTTCTTGACTAAGATTACACAGGTCTACAATTTTTGAGAAATCGTCTGCTTCAGAGATAAAATGTGCTATTTATTATGTATTTTGATGTGCTGAATTCAAATATGACAAACAATTGATTGGCTACTGTTTCTAAGATATTTAAGTTTTTACATTTTATGTCTATGTATATTGTGTAGATAGAGTTTCAATCATAAATTGTAAACCTAGGTCTTTTCATGTGTTTATGGTTCCTTTACATGATAATATTTCACCTGTCCTGTTTATGTAACACTTTAAAAATCAGCAAAAGGGTTATATAAATAAAATGTATTATGAAACAAAAGGCAAAAAACTATTATGTACATAGTTTAGTCCTATTCAGTGTCTACTCGGCGCTTCTTGGCTTGTCTCTTGTATTCATTAAATGAAGCATCTCTTGTCACTGTCCAGCAATAGTCTGCAAGCACTGATGGGCTCCATTTGCCCTGATAACGTTTCTCCATTGTTGCAATGTCCTGGTGAAATCACTCGCCGTGCTCGTCGCTCACTGCTCCGCAGTTCGGTGGAAAAAAATCTAGATGAGAGTGCAAAAAATGTATCTTTAATGACATGCTGCAACCAAGGCTTTTGTATGCCTTGAGGAGGTTGTCCACCAACAACCTGTAGTTGTCTACCTTGATGTTTCCGAGAAAATTTATTGCCACTAACTGGAAGGCTTTCCATGCCATCTTTTCCTTGCCGAGCAGTGCATGGTCAAATGCATCATCTCGAAGACGTTCACGAATCTGAGGACCAACAAAGACACCTTCCTTTATTTTAGCTTCACTTAACATTGGAAATTTTCCACGGAGGTACTTGAAAGCTGCTTGTGTTTTGTCAATGGCCTTGACAAAGTTCTTCATCAGACCCAGCTTGATGTGTAAGGGTGGTAACAAAATCTTCCTTGATTCAACAAGTGGTGGATGCTGAACATTTTTCCTCCCAGGCTCCAATGACTGTCGGAGTGGCCAATCTTTCTTGATGGAGTGGGAATCTCTTGCACGACTATCCCATTCGCAGAGAAAACAGCAGTACTTTCTGTATCCAGTCTGCAGACCAAGCAAGAGAGCAACAACCTTCAAATCGCCACAAAGCTGCCACTGATGTTGGCCATAGTTTATGCATCTCAAAAGTTGTTTCATGTTGTCATAAGTTTCCTTCATATGGACTGCCTGACCAACTGGAATTGATGGCAAAACATTGCCATTATGCAATAAAACAGCTTTAAGACTTGTCTTTGATGAATCAATGAACAGTCTCCACTCATCCGGATCGTGAACGATGTTGAGGGCTGCCATCACACCATCAATGTTGTTGCAGGCTACACCTTCCATGAAGAAGAATGGGACAAGATCCTTTTGATGGTCACGGAACATGGAAACCCTAACATCACCTGCCAGGAGATTCCACTGCTGTAGTCTGGAGTCCAACAGCTCTGCCTTACTCTTGGGTAGTTCCAAATCCCTGGCAAGGTCTTTCAGTTCACCTTGTGTTATGAGGTGTGGTTCAGAGGAGGAGGATGGGAGAAAAGGTGGGTCCTGTGACAATGATGGTTCAGGACCAGAAGTTTCATCCTCTTCCTCTTCCTCGTCTGACTCAAGTAAGAATGATTCTGGTGCATCAGGAACCGGCAGTCCTTCTCCGTGGGGTACTGGGCGTATAGCTGATGGAATGTTTGGATAATGCACAGTTCACTTTTTTCTTCTTTGACACACCTTTCCCAACTGGAGGCACCATGCAGAAGTAACAATTGCTGGTATGATCTATTGGCTCTCTCCAAATCATTGGCACTGCAAAAGGCATAGATTTTCTTTTCCTGTTCAACCACTGGCGAAGATTTGTTGCACAAGTGTTGCAGCATATGTGTGGGGCCCACCTTTTGTCCTGATCTCCAATTTTGCAGCCAAAATAAAGGTGATAGGCTTTCTTAACCATAGTGGTTATACTGCGCTTTTGTGATGCAAAAGTCACTTCACCACAAACATAGAGGAAGTTATCTGTACTGTTCACACAAGTACGAGGCATCTCTGCTCACTTTGGCTAAACAGAAATGTGTCCCTTTGCAAAATCAAACACTGACAAATAAGAGAGCACGACACTGTATGATTTCTAGAGGTGATATAGCGCAATTTGTTCAGCAGAATGATGTAAGCTTCGTTATGATTGCATCATCCATGACGTCTAGGAATAACATGATGCAATTCATATCATGTATGATGCAATACCAGCTTCAGATTGCATCATTCATTGTTTTGCCTAAAAAGCAAGTACTGTCCAAACCCAGTCATAGATTTATTCCTAGATCCAGTCAAAGATGTATTTTAGTCATTTCTGGTTTAAATTGAGATCCCTTCCCTTTATAACTCACTTATCCTCCGCCATTCCCAAGTCAAGGGTCGTATATACTGACCCAATAGCATATCTTGAAAACTAGAGCCAATCAACAATTTTCAGCATCATTTTCATTCTCAGTGACCCAGAATTAGTAAAGTTTGACTACATTTATTTCAGAAGCATTTTGGCTGTAGAGCAGTGTTACTGCTATGTGAAAATCTGGTACTATAAACTCTTTCTTCTCCTGGATTCTGCAGCTGCAGACTGATTGAAACTCAGCAGGAAATACTATAATTAACAAATACCACCTGCTGCAAGAACAGGTGTTTGTATCTTCATTTAGAAACCAAACTAAATGAAGGTGCAAAGGGGCTGAAGAAGATCACTGGCTGGATTGACATAATTTGTCAATGTTTATCCTTAAACTTAAAACCATATTCTCTTTACTTTAAAGGCTCCTTATCAGGGAAACTTATGTTTCTAGTTATTAAGCAGACCTTTGTCATCTTCATGCAGCTGTCCTCCACTCCTGATATTCTCCGCGTCAATCAAAAATTTTTGTAATTCATCACTTATTATTTTTAGATACAACATTCAGTACCTAGATGGAAAACCTTATAAGCACTGATAACTGTTAGAAAGATAACATTTGGTATTTTAAGTGACATCATTATCTTTCTCACTCATTGGTTTCTATTATTCAAACAGGAAGTCAAAATGCACTGTTAGGAATTTTGCAAGATTCTGTCTTGTTCAGTCTAACATGTATATGATGCTGTAATGAGGGTTAATGACAAAACATGGATTGTTTTTGATATGCTGATGTTGCCTAATTTAGTTTCTTTCTCTCCTGATCCAGATGGAGCAGCTGAGTCCCTTTCCCAACATCTAGCAGAAACTGAGAGCAAGTCTATACTTAAAACACTGCATGGGAACAGCACTGTAATGCTTTAATGAAGATGCTGTCCTATGACGGGAGAAGGTGTAGTTAATCAATCACCCCAAGAGGTAGTAGCTCTGTCAACAGGAGAAGCTCTCCTACGAATACAGCGGTGTCTACATAGGGGGGCTATTGTCCCAATTTAGCAATCTGATCGGATTCTCAAACTATTGCAGGATTGGTCTTTCAGCAATATTCAAGACTGACTGATTTATTTGTATCTGGCTAGGAGGTTGAAATGTTTTCTCTTCAATGGAGATCTAACTACCATAATTCATACCTTTGGCTCCTCAACACTAAGCTGGTGTGGTGCTCATTGCTTGAGGCTACACCCTTTAAATCCATTCAGGCACTAAAAGTAGTCCAGAATATGGCAGCCCTGTTGATCAGCAAAGTGGCTTTCTGTGAGCATATGTAACTAGTACTCCATACTTTTCACTGACTGCTATGATAAGGAGTTGGTTTTGACTTATAGCATAGGATCTTTCTGTCTGACTGTCTCTCCTTTTTTCAAACTTGAGGTCAGCAGAAGTATTCCAGCTGGACCTCCCTTAGAATAAAAAGTGGGGGAAGAAGGGCAGTGCTGGAAGGGCATGCTCTTTGAGGGGCCCTCTTTATTTGGAATGTATTCCCCCACCTCTTGGCTCTGTTCAGATTTCCTAACCTTTAGGGATTTTTGTAAGGCACTTAGCCTTAGCAGAGATGATAACTCAAATCCTGTTGAGGGTGATATTTAAACCAGCTTACCACTTTTCTATATTTTTGTGCTGTGTGATAATTTGTATTTGCTGTTTCTTATTTCAGTTATTGTATCTTTGTTTGTCAGACACCTAGTGTGTTTAGCTAAATGAATGTTGTTTTGCAAGTTCAAAAACTAAGTGTTTATGTAAATGAGATCATGCAGTGTTTAATTGATTTTGTTAAGCCTCTGAGGAGGCCTGGAATAAACTAGATCATTCCAGAAGCTTTAATCTGATCATCTGGGGGAGAAAATTTAAACAGAAAAATGTGCATGATAATTAGGAACTGGTGAATACTTCACTAGATGCCCTAAAAACGATGACCCCCACAAATTAATAAAGAAGGCTATAACAGTTAAAATACCAGGCAATACTTAGAAGGTAAGTGAAGGCAGAAGTAATTTAGTTTATATATAAAAATAAATGGGTGAGGGAGAGGAAGTTGATAGCCATAAGGAAAATTGTAGAAAATTGATAAGGAAAGCAAAAAGTCATAAGGAGACGTCTAATGCTGCTGTCCACACATATAATAAGGAGGTCTAAGTAACAGGAACAAAAGGAATCCTAACAATGATATTGGTTCCTGATTAGATACAAATGGTAGGATTTTTTTTCAATCTTGCAGAAAATGTAAAAGTGTTAAATAAATATTTCTAGTTTGACAAATTCAGACTAGAAATAATGTTCATATTTTAATAGTGAGGGTACTTAGTCATTGGAACAATTTAAGAAGGTTTGTGTTGGATTCGCCATCTTCATAAACTTTTAAATCAATGTTTGATGTTCTAAAAGATGTGCCCTAGATCAGCTATTGGTCTTGAAGCAGCCCTATGTTATACAGGAAGTCAGTTTCGATTATCATAATGGACCCTTCTCACCTTAAAATCTATGAATCGATAAGTACATGCTAGAAAATGACTATTGGTCTTTGGAAGACAGTTGTAAATGGGCATATGAGGAATTGGAGACTATCACCAATTCAGAAGTTTTGACTTGTCATGAATTGTGTGTGCCTTTGTTCCTCTATTCCTTTTCCTCCAGTTGGCAACTCTGAGATAGAGGGTTCTGTCCCTTCCCACCAAGATCCAGCTCTCATTTAACCAGCTTTGTTGTTCTGTCAGCTTTTTGCCTCCATCTCTGTTGCTAGGCGCCTTCCACATCCCTTGGGAAAACACAAGCTGAATGAGTACATACTTTTCAGAAGCTTGTTGCTGCAGTTCAGCAGAGTTGCAAAAGGAACACTGTCTGCTTGTTGTGTTAAGGAAGCTGGGGAAAAGAGTACAAAGTGCGGGCAAAGCCTGAGAGCCACACAGCTGCAGAGACCTCTCGAGAGAGCACCAACCCCAATGGGGGGAAGCGAAATCATGAAGTGGCCCTAGCAACAGCTTCAGGGTAGCATTGGCCTTCCCCCTCACTTGATTTATTGTAACCACTGATTGCGATTATTTCTCTTTGCCTCCTTAAAACCAGCCAGAGTGAAGCTTCCTGCTTACTAAATATGCCCAGTGATGTCACTGAATAGCTCTTTGAAAAGAGCCACAAAGTAAAGGAAATTCCCAAATGAAACAAATCTAAACTGGAGCTAAGGCTGTAAATGTGTGATCAAGACCTTAAGGGAAATTAGTATCAACAGGACTGGTGTTGTTTTAAACATGCCAAATGTTTGAAAGGCAGAAAGTTGAAAGATAAGGTTGTAAGGCTAGTTCTGCATTTGATTAATTTTTCTATGTAAACACTTAACTGACTTAAGGATTTTCTCAGCTAGATAAACCAGGGTGTGTAAAGTTGCCCTGTGAGTGATTGCTAGATATGTATACCTTTTCAGGAGCTTTAGGTGCTCAAGACCAGAACAAAATTAAAACCAGTTGCATTTGACTTGGAATTTTGTGATCTATGCTGGGTGGTATCCACATCTAACCTCGCCATCAAATATAGCAACTGGACTATCTACTTTAAAGAAAAAGAAACTTGAGAGGATAAAACATACTACCTTTATCAAGACAGCACTGATCATGCCCTAATAATGCCCATATGGAGGAGGATAATGCAGATTGTCCATAAAAGAGAATTTGCATAACTTTAAGGAAGAGCCAAAAGACTAGAACATTCTGATACTGGAAAAATCTGATATTTAAGAAAATATAAAGTATGATATAAACACGTGGCAGCAACATTTCATTGCCATTGTCCATCAAGTGTGTTACTGACGTAAGTGTATGACTGAAAGTAGGGTTCAAAAGAAGAAGCTACTATTAGATTAGCTTATTGAAGTGTTAAATTAACTATGAAAAAAATGCAATGTCCTTCTGGCAGAGGAAAAACAAATAACATTTTATTATTCTCAAGTCCCAATGTTGCAAGGTAACAAATTCTTGTAGCTGGCTAAGTTCCTACTAGAAAGGATTGAAATCATAGCAGTTTTCCTGTCAAATGCCTATTGTACAGCACTCAATTAAAAATATATCACGATGTTTAGGACTGTTTATAGCACTACAAATAGTATAGTCTGGCTCACTTTCATAAAGGAAGAGGGGGAACATGGGTTTGGGGAGTGGAGAATGCCTTGGATTTGGGAGTGAGGCGGGATGAAACTCATATTGCTAGAAGGTAGGACTAGTGTCACTGTGAGAAGGCCTGCCAAAGAACATTTGACACCTGTCTTCTGAAACACACTTTAAAGATCTCAAGTGTAAATGTTAAATCTGTATTCTCCTTAATTACTTTAGAGCCATCTTAATCCAATTTTCACTCATAAACAGTTCACATAAGAAATGGTCTGGCACCCAACATGCAGGTGCACAAATCAAGATCTTTACCTACTGAAAAACAACAGGGTGGCTACATTATACTATATACGGATATGCCACAATTGGAGACCATCATAGTAACCATAATCAGAAAACAAAGAAATAGTTCTCTCTATATTTAACATAACCTGAATCCTTTTTCATATGTTGTACAAAATCCTCTGGGTTTAGAGTACATTTATCTATAATAGAAGATGATGAGCCTAGTTTCAGCACTCTTAAAGATAAGATGAGAGAAAGTGTAAGTCAATTACATAACAGAGAAGGAGAACTAATAACGATAACATCAAGAAGGCTGAGGTGTCTCATGCATATTCTGCTTCAGTCTTCACTAAAAAAGTTAATTGTGACCAGATGTTTAATGCAAATAATATTAACAAGGAGAAAGGAACACATGCCAGCACAGGTTAAGAAAATGGTTAGATGCATTCAAGCAGGACCTGATAGAATCTACCATTGGGTAGTTAAGAAATTATCTGAGTATCAGAGGGGTAGCCGTGTTAGTCTGAATCTGTAAAAAGCACCAGAGGGTCCTGTGGCACCTTTAAGACTAACAGAAGTATTGGGAGCATAAGTTTTCGTGGGTAAGAGATAACGAGGTTAGTTCAATCAGGGAGGGTGAGGTGCTCTGCTAGCAGTTGAGGTGTGAACACTAAGGGAGGAGAAACTGCTTCTGTAGTTGGATAGCCATTCACAGTCTTTGTTTAATCCTGATCTGATGGTGTCAAATTTGCAAATGAACTGGAGCTCAGCAGTTTCTCTTTGGAGTCTGGTCCTGAAGTTTTTTTGCTGTAAAATGGCTACCTTTATATCTGCTATTGTGTGGCCAGGGAGGTTGAAGTGTTCTCCTACAGGTTTTTGTATATTGCCATTCCTGATATCTGACTTGTGTCCACTTATCCTCTTGCATAGTGACTGTCCAGTTTGGCCAATGTACATAGCAGAGGGGCATTGCTGGCTCTGTTGATTTTGTTTCTTTATTTCCTTGTTTGGGTATCGTAGTTTTGAGAATGCTTGGTGAAGACCTTGTAGGTGTTGGTCTCTGTCTGAGAGGTTGGAGCAGATGCGGTTGTACCTCAGCACTTGGCTGTAGATGATGGATCGTGTGGTGTGTCCGGGGTGGAAGCTGGAGCAACTATCTGAAGCAATCTCAGAACCATTAGCACTTATAATTCACACTGGTAAGGTCCTGGAGGATTGGAGAAAGGCAAACATACTACTTGGAATTTGTGATCTAAGCTGGGTGGTTAAGACTTAATATAGACAACTCTAGAAGCCAAGAGAATCCCCAGCTGCCACACTGGGACAGGTTTTCATCCCATTTACATTGCACCAGAGCAAGGGGCTGTAGATCTGACACTTAGTTTTACATCCTCAAAGCAGTGTGCAAATATTCACTAATTAAGCTTCACAACATTCTTATTTAGAAGATAGGCATTGTGCAATCCTCCACATTTTCTGTTGTACAGAGACCAGTGGATGCAATATGAAATGCTCTTTCATTAAACCTGTTCCCCACCATACACACACTATTATTCATAGGAGTTAGAGATGAAAAAGACCTACTAATGGTAGGTCATCCAGGCAATCGCTATATAACTGTTCAAAAATAGGGGGCTAAAATGAATAAAAATTATTCACCTTTTAAGTATAGCAATATCATCATGTTGCTGTCATAATCTTAGGATGCCAAATGGACATGGTAACTGGTTAAAACTGTTACATTAACCACTAATTGTAGCTTAAAAACATTTTAAAATAGAATACCTTGGCTAACCCTGTATATGCTTTGGGTTTAGCACAGTCATAGAATTAGTTTAAGTTACAGGGAAGACTTTAGAAACTCTCAAGTTTTTGTTTTGTTTTGTTTTGTTTTGTTTTGTTTTGAGTTGCTTGATTAAAGATAAGTCTAGCTATGTGATTTCAGGGAAATAATGATTTCCCTCACTAATAGCAGGAATTATTTAAGGATACTACTACCCAAGATAGGTCAGAAAGTGAAGTGAATATCAAATATTTCTGACTTCAGAAACCTTTTGAATAATTTCCCTATTGGAGATTAATGTCTAAGGTATCAAGTTGTGATTAAATAAAGCGGAACATTACCTCAAGGAAGTGAGTAGGCTAAAGGCCAAGGAACAAAGTATAGCCCTAAATGGAAACTTCCTAATCTGGAATGAATGTGTGCCACAAGAAACAGTTTGGGATTTTTAGTTTATTTAAATGTCTTGCACAATAGTTGTATTTATTTTAAAAGCAACATCTCCAGTTAAAGAAGATTCTAAACAGAGAAAAGGAGCACATGAGTTTAAATCATTTATATCATCATTTCAGTAGGTGTCAAATCCAAGTTAATGCTAATCAATGATAATAAATATAGAATAATGACATCTCAAGCACATAGGGGGGAAAGAGGAAATATCTTCTATGTTGGGAGAAGCCACTTGGGGTGTGGGGCTACTGTCAAAGGTGGCCGGTAGGATTCCAGGTCTCCCTGTGTGGAATTTAGACTGTTTGTTTGCTGTAGAACTGTGCTACCCCAGCATGCAGAGTATCAATGGAAGGTGTTTAAGGGTGGAGGATATGGGGAATGGATGAGTGGAGGTGCATACTAGCAGATCCACTGGCTCTTTACCCTGTGGAGCAGACATTCAGGGAGAACAGGTTGTTTGGCTTCATGGATCAGAAGGGCTGGGGGCTGCTCTGTAGTAGTGACTGAAGTAGCTTGTGTGGTAAGGAGGCCTCTTAGCACCCGTAGCACTCTCCAGCACACAGCCCTGTAACTCAGGTAGTGTGTTGGACTAAGAATTAGAACCTAAAAGTTTAAGACTATCCTGTAGCTGATGTGAGAAACAAACAATACTAACCATTAACAAAGCCACCTCTATTTATTTTTCCCTTCCTGTCCTCAGATAACCATTCAAGGTTTACATGATAATACAAGGGAACAGCTTTATTTACAATCCATAGCATTCTAGAGTGCTCCCTACTATGTTTTTTAACTTCAGGGAATCATTGTTCTTCCAAGAAGGCAACTCTACAAACTTGGGAAAAGACGTGTAAAGCAAAACAATGTGGCCCTAACTCTTTACTATCTTGATCTTCATATATTTATTTACACCATGCAATGATACACTGCCACTGTGATTTGGAGCTACTTACACTCATATAAACAGCAGCAAGTAAGTGGAAAAATTAGGCTCATAGCATAATTTTAAGTTACCTAAATTAGTAGTCTGATTGTTTGCAAAAGAGCTGATTACGCGGCAACTTCGGAAGAAGTCAGTCTATGGCTTAAAGATTACACCTGGCACAAAGATTGCTAAGCAGCAACAGTTAAAGTTCCCGCAGTGCATGAACAGCCCACATGACTATATGCTTCATTGATTGCTTTTCATAAGGAAAAGTTGAGAAAATTGGATATTCTTACAGGAATACTTACCCCTCACCTAATTACTTGAAGACGGATGGATAAAATATGTTGGGAGGAGGAGTAGATTGCACAATAAACTGATTAAATATTTGGAGCAACCAAAAATAAGAACTCAAAGCAAAATAAATGGAGGTAGAAAGTACAACCC
Organism: Malaclemys terrapin pileata; assembly: GCF_027887155.1. Taxonomy (NCBI): domain Eukaryota; kingdom Metazoa; phylum Chordata; order Testudines; family Emydidae; genus Malaclemys; species Malaclemys terrapin. The sequence goes on along the minus strand of NC_071509.1, from coordinate 37,633,999 downwards.
TCCCCCCTTTACCACACCCCTGCAGAACACTAAATCAAGGGAAGAACAAGTAGTAATAAAAATGTAGGCAAAGAACTGTGAAGTTATAAATATTGGCTGTGTAGTTGTTTGATTTTAAGTAGCCTTAGTAAGGCATTTGGTCAGCTTCTTAAGAAAGAAATGTGCAAGTTAAGTGCCCAATCAAGAAACCCTTAACAGACAAGGGAACCTTGGAAGATTCCAATCCACATAAGAAATCTACCTGGGGACGTTCAAGGAAGCATGTAAGCAATGGCTGCTATTTGTAAGGAACTGAGTCATGCATGGACATGTGACTTGCCCATGTGACTTCAAAACGCCATCGTGGAGCTGGATTCTGCATAGTAGAGAGGAAGGGGTCTCCACCCACAAGAGAGAGTCTATTTAAGCCCCTGGGAGACCCCTCCATTTTGTCACCAGCTGGCTCAAGAGAGAGCCTCTCCACCCCCAAAGGATACCTGAAAGAAACTGGAACAAAGGACAGTAACCACAGGGGTGTGAGTGATTTCTGGACCCAGACTAGAAGGAGGCTAGTCCGTAAAAGAAGCTTACTGGAACATCTCTGAGGGTGAGATTTCATCTGTAATCACTTTCTTACTGCATTAGGTTTAGACTTGTGTGTTTTATTTTATTTTGCTTGGTAATTCACTTCTTTCTGTCTGTTATTACTTGGAACCACTTAAATCCTACTTTTTTATTTAATAAAATCACTTTTTACTTATTAATTAACCCAGAGTATGTATTAATACGGGGGGGGGGGGCAAACAGCTGTGCATATCTAACAGTGTTATAGTGGGTGAACAATTTTTGAGTTTACCCTATATAATACAGGGTAAAATGGATTTATTTGGGGTTTAGACCCCATTGGGAGTTGGGTATCTGAGTGCTGGAGGCCTGGATCTGTGTTTGTAGCAGGCAAGCATGTCTGGCTCAAGCCAGGCAGGACACTGAAGTCCCAAGCTAGCAGAGGAAACAGGCTCAGAGGTAGTCTCAGCACATAAGGTAGCAGTCCCAAGGGGGTTTCTGTGATCCAAGCCATCACAGGATTCACCTTTGCTTATTTTCTGGAGGAAACCTTGTCAGGACTTTATCTCATTTCATTGACGAAAGGCCTGATTAAAAGGATGGATCTAACATTGGGACTTAAACATTCTGAGTTCTGTTGGTAGTGTGTGTCAGACCTAAGAGCTCTCAGTTAACTCTTGCCTCTACCTTTAAGGATGGTGAGCCAATATGTCCCTATTGACTGCAATTGCAATTGTGAGTTGCAGAGGGAGTGGGAGTTTTGGCAATTGTTTGACCCTGAGAACCTACCTCAGGACAAACTTTTCTCCCTCCAACGTGACAGATATTGACCCCAGTATTCTGCTCATTCTACATGTGTGGAAATTGGATTAACATGACCATAATAAGGGTATATTGGAGCTGAGTTTCACTGTGTGGCTCAGAGAGGGTTTTTTGCCTATTATGAGAACAGAGAAGCCCACAATGGGGAGCCCATGTAACCAAAGTAATAATATACTAAGGGCATGTCTACATTGCAGCCGTTGGTGTGAATGGCAGCCCATGTAGCTATACCACTGCTAGCTGTACTCTAGTTAGTTTGCTAAAAATAGACATGAGAATGCCATGACAGGCTGCAAAAGCCTGTCCGACCACCCTGGTCTCTTGTGCAGCTGGTGCTGAAGCCTGCACAGTAGCTTCCTCACCTCTATTTTTAGCAAACTACCATGGGTACATCTACATGAGCAGCCATTCACACATGTGGCTGTGATGTAGATGTGTCCTACTAAGAGTTAAATTAGGTAACCTTTGAATTTCCTGGAATCTAGTCTTACTATTTTCTGTTTGATTATTAGAAAGTGATGAGCGTATATTTTCTAACTACCTGAAGTAGCCTCATCAGGCCATTCAGTGGGAGTGATACATAAGTAAATCTGCTGGTCATTAAAAATTGATGGAATTTGGAGTTACACCAGCATAAAACTGGAGCTTGCAATGGTGAATCAGGCCCAAGTTTGTAGAATTGTATCATTATAACTAGAAGAATGAGTGCGTCTTTATAACAGGTATTGTCTCTCTACTGCTGTGAGAGCCCATTTCCTTGGTATTTTCATCTGTAATAAAATCTTCTTAGGAAATAAAAATGTGTTGCTGTACTTTGGAAATGGTATTTGCAGTTCTACAATTATCTCTTTCAGAAATAGTCTAGCATGTTGTGCCAGAAATTTTAAAAATACAATATTATTTCCTATAGTACACATCAGATCTCTGATAGTTTCTCAAATTACAATTACTAAAATAACTGTCAGATGCTGTATGACATCTAATTCTGATAGAAATTATCTTTACTTCTGTCAAGTCACTGGGGCAAAGATGGAACTGAAAGAAAGTGTAAAGCTCTATAAAAGAAACATGACTGATTGGGTCAGGCCATTTACCTATATTCTCCTATAACATTTTATAAATGTCAGCTGTGTAGATCTGAACAGTAACTGCATTTTATGATACTTTATCCGAAACAATATATTATTATTTTTAGAAAAAGTATATTTCTCTTGGTATATTGGGTTTGTGAAAGATAAGGCAACAGTCACCAGGAAATATTATAATAATTAAATATGTCAATATTTTAAAGAGATGAGCAAATACCTCATACATTTTTCTGTGAATATTTACTTAAGTAAAATACTAAATGATCTTCAGATGTTTTCATCCCTTTTGTAATCACTTTTCATAAATATTCCACCAAATAAGTTTACTGGCAAAAATGTTTCCGAAAACCATAACCAGATTAAGTTCACAAAAATGGAATTTAGAAATTTTCAAGTGAATGTTCACAGCAATAACAAAAAAATCATAAATGTCTCTCTTGTCCAATCAGAACAGAAGCATAACATTTTTACTTGTGTCCATTGAAAACTAAGTTGGATAACACTCAAATTTGTGATATTGAATATACTCACAAGTAGCTTGTTGCAACATCTACAGCTGAAAAACTGAATAATGGCAATAACAAAATTGAAACGTGACATAAAGGCCAAAACAAAAAGAGAGAGAGAGAGAGATTGTTTCCCTGTAGAAAAAGCCAAAACACTGTAGGCTTCAGGGAAAACAGCAGATTTGACAGGTATTACACATACAGATTTTTTTAGAAAAGATTGCTTAAGCTGTTGATACTAAACATGTCTTTGGAAATAATTTATAGACTTTGGGCAACATGTTATGGTCCCTGGGTAGGCTGTCCCTTCTGCCACCATCATCCAGTTCCCTTAATGCACCCTTTTCAAGTAAGATGCACATGCCTCCACTTCTTTTTTGTGTGGGTGACATCCAACAACTGTCTGAGTGGGTCTCTGGGTTACAGCTACTGGTAGCCAACTCTGATACCTAGTAGAGCCAATGGGATTGGCACTTGCAATGGCTTCCTTCAGGAAGCTGATGGAAAATGATGGTATGCAATGACACAGAACCAACTTCTCCAAAACAGGGTGATGTATGTTGCCCAAAAAGGTACACAGCATTTAAAGAAGTGGAATAAAAAAACAACCCGTATATTGTCTCACTCAAGCTTTGCATTCCCTCAAGTCCCTACTTAGATATCACCCAGCCTTGGTGTTCCCTGTTACCCCTGGGTACTGAGGCCTGGTCTACACTGGGGGGAAGGGAGGCGAGCTAAGTCAGTCTAAGATACTCAACTTCAGCTATGAAAATAGCATAGCTGCAGTCGACATACTTAGAGCTACTTACCGTGGTGTCTTCACTGAGGTAGGTTGACTGCTGACACTCCCGCATCGACTCCGCCTACGCTTCTTGCTTTGGTGGATTACCTGAGTTGACGGGAGAGCGCCCAGCGGTCGATTTATCGTATCTTCACTAGAAGCGATAAATCGACCCCCGGTGGATCGATCGCTCCAGAGGTAAGTGTAAACATGCCCTGAGTTGTAGCCTGTTTGCTTCAAATTCTTGACTCTGTCTCAGTCAGTCTCTGGGCCAGCCAGCAGCATGGTCTTTCTGTGTCAGCTTCCAGCTGAGCTGACCACTTCCTCTCTTCCCCTTCCGCTAGGAGACCTTAAACAGATCAATGTCTTTTCATCTCCAGATTCTCAGACTTGGCAAACAACCCTGTCACTGGAGTTGGATATGAAGCATCCTTCCTAGATATAAACCCGCCTGTTGCTTGAGACAATGTACCTTATCTAAGTCATTGTTTTATCTTTCCTGTCTGATTTCTTTTAACAACCTATTTTGACCTACTATGCATTAAGGATGGGCAATATCACCCAGAAATGCAATGGGGCACATGATATTTATAAAAAATACAGACAGGGGAATTTCAGAACATGGAAAGAGAATTGGCCTCATTTTAATACAGGTCAAGCATCGCTCTAGAGGCAGTGGTGGGATGATTCAAAGAACTTAAATTTCACTGCTTATGTCCCATAGTTGCTATCAGTATTTTAAGTTATTAAGCACCAGCAATGTGTTTAATGATGTGCAAGGCACACAGAGACGACTGACCCAACACTCACTAAACTAAATGGAAAGACTCCTAATGATTTGTATGGGAGATGGATCAGACATAAAAATATACGTAGTTCAGCAAGCTAACTAAAAAGAGTATTGTGGAGGTACTGCAACTTGAATATCATCTTGAAGTACCAACCTTGCTGAGATTCAAATACTTCTATTTTACACAGTAACCAGCTTTAAGTTGGACATATGGTATAGTAGATCTCAGTCTTTATCACTGCTTTTATTCTTCTAGTATGTTGAAGTGTAACTCAACACAGGTTTTGCGTCCCTCCGACAAGGTTTCTAGACTAAAGGTTAGAAATGTGTGACACTCACATTTTCTATCCTAAGTTGATTCTTGTCCTATTTCAAAGCCACCAGCAGCATTAAGTACTCTTCTTCTGTTAACAATGAATGACTGCTGCTCAGGCACAAAAACAAATGATTTTGCCAAAGTTTGCAACAGCTTACATTTAAGTTCCAATAAAAAGAATTGTGGAGGCAAGTTAAAAAGCAAATATTTTCTGATTAGTGGAGAGACTATAATCACCTGTGTAACTCTACTGAAGTCAGTAGAATTAAAACAGCAATTAATTTGATTGTATATATCCAATATTCAGTTGATATCAAAAGCTCTCACTCATCAATATATTTGATTTCTCCTATTAATAAGCCACAACATCTATGCTGTTAATGTGTCACTGTTTCTATAGATATTTGGAATATAAGATCTTCTGTACTACATCATAGATACTTTGATTCATATCTATTTCACAGATATAGATAAATAGATATTTACCTTTGGATTGTACCAGCTGACGCAAGAGGAAGGGAGACTTAAGAATTGGAAGCTTCACACAGAACATCTGGTCCCACAAAGTCCCTTCTGCTCCAGTGGGAGCTGAAGGTTTGAACTTGCCAGTAGATACTCAGCAGTTTGCAAGACTAAGACCTGAACCAAGGCTTGACTCTCGCCTCTAAACTCATGTCAGCGAATCACTATCTTAGCTTACAATAAGAAGGATCCTGCTCCTTCAAATGTCAGTGGAAATCTCCCATTAATTTTGAATGGGAAGCTTGTATATGGGGGGTAGGATGGGTGGAAGGAAATGCTCATGTTTTTCATATCTGTAAAATTGCTATGCATACCTATGGGACTATACAAATAATAAATAAGCAGGTTCGGTTATTTCATCCATCTCCTAGTCAATGGAAGAATGTTCCTGCTGTATGTGTTCTGATGCTTTTTCAAATTATATAGCTTCCAGTAATTTCAGCTTAATGCATCTCATTGTCAGGAAATTGTAATAGCAGCCTACATTTTTCCCTTTCTTAATTTCATCCCATTATTAATAGTTGTGTCACCTCTATATAATCCTAAATAGTCTCACTCCCTAACTGATAAATCCATAAAAGCTTTCAGTTAAGACTATGTCCAGGAATACTTTGACAACTAGTACTTTTTTTTTTGCAGCCATGTCAGGATTTTAGTTAGTTTCAACACCACATATAAAGACCTCTACATTCATAGAGTATTGGCGTCTTTTTCATTTCCCCTCATGAATGAACACGTGAATGAGCATACTTAAGCAGTATGTGATCACCTTCTTATCACCTTCCATAACTGTGTACATTGCTCTGGAAGCCTCATCCTGATCAAATGAAAGCCAAAGCTTCAAATGCTACAGTCAGCAGTCTGCTGCAGTTCCTGCAATATTATTCCAGCCTAAACTTGTAGCTGTACATTTGAACATAGAAACAGTCATACAATTCCTAAATGATTGACTAGACAAGTTTAGATTGTAAATGAAGTGCAGAAGACCATTGAATTAAAATGGAATAAACAAAAGTCCATCATGGTATATAGAGTACTTAGACACACAGTTGTGTGTGTATGGGTGTATGTACTTTTGATCAATAGGTGACAATAGATGATTTGTGATGAATTCTCGTAAGTGTTATAAATAGCAGTAGCTGCAACAAATATCTAATGAAGTACCAGTTCTTTGCTATTTTTTCTCCTACACAGCAACAGCTTCCTCTTCCACTCTCATGTTTTGTTCCATCAGTATATCCCTTTTAGGGCTAATACTTTATTCATGATACCTACAAGTGTATTTTAAAGCAATTCAACTTTTTGGTTCTTACAGCAGCTACTTAATCTAGTCTGTCTAATAATTTATAAGACTTCCATTACTGTTGCATCTGAATACAACTTATTAAATAAAACAAGTAGTCTGTCCAAAAGACTATTCTCCCTATTTCCTCATAATGCAGCATGAAACAGAGTGTATTAGAAAAATATGTTAATCGGAGTATTTTATAGTTGGACAATAACCAAACAAATTGGACAAATTTCTTTGGGCCTTCAAATTGTCTAATCTTTTATATCCTTCACATCCAGAGCATGAAAGAACTTGCCTGCTCTGTTTCAGGAAGCAGATAAGGTCAGTCCAATAGTTAACCCATACCAGTGTTCAAATTATGCTAGCAAGTAAAGCCAAGCACACCAAAACCAGGATACGGACAAATGCTTTATTGGACAGTACTTGATAAAAAGCAGAGAGATGCTTTTTGTAGGCATCAGTTAGGGGGTTTCAAGATGTCAGAAAACACTTTCAACATACCGTATAATGCCACTGCTGGGGTCTTCTTTTCTTAAGCCTTTGATATAAGGGAAATACATCTTTCCTGATTCTTTTGAGAGATGGGCATAGTTGTGGTAAGCTAGATCTATGCACTGTGATGTATAAGTAATATTTTTTGAGTACTTTATCTGTATATTCTTCCTTGTGTGAAAGCAAGGTGCCTTGGCTTTTAAAGGTTCTGAGCAATTCATACTGTAGTTATATCAAACAATGGCAGCCATAACTGTAAAACTGCAGGAATTTCTTTATTACTAATTTATTCACTCACAGTAAGAACTTTTTTTTTCTCCAGATGTTCCAGATAAACATATACATCCTCTGATTATGGATTAAAATTAGAGCTGTGTCTAATTTTTGTTTTTCAGGATTTTGCATGAAATGCATAATTATTTTGCATTTCATGCAAAATAATTTCGATGAAATTATTTCTGGTTTTGTTTGACCCAACTTATTTTTCTTCCCAATCTCCCTCACAAGCATACCTTATTTGTACTCATGATTAACTGAGGATTTTCCTGTGTTTTTGAATCAAAATCCGTATTTATTTGAAAAATAGGCTCACTTTCATGGAGGGGGTTTCTGTGAAACAGGTCCATTTTTGCTTGCAGAGTAGCAAATTTTCACTACAAAATGGGCTTAGTTTTGCTTTGAACAAGTGAAATTTTCCTCAAAAGTCAAACTTCTTTTCTAGTTCATAATGAAGTGCAAAATTCTTTAATTTCAAATAATTTCTATTTCATTATGAGTATTTCAGACAGTAAAAGTTGGGAAATCACAAAAATGAATTTCTTTCGCCTTTTACCATAGTTGTTTTCTGACAATTAACCTAATGGAATTATCCTAAATTTCATCCCAAAGACTCATGGCAGGAAAAGATTCACTCTCTATCTTTGAAGAGTCTGCATTTTTGTTCTTTGAAACTGTTGGTATAAAGAACAAACATCTAATCATAGAATCATAGAATATTAGGGTTGGAATAGACCTCAGGAAGTCATCTAGTCCATAGATAGTCCCTGAGTAGACCTTTGGTATTATGAGACTAAGATTTTTGACTCAGATTGTTGTATAGCCCTTTATTCTGAGGAGTTCAGTGTCCTGGTGATTCCAAGAAGTGTTCACGAACAATTTAACAATTTTTTTCCACCCTCAAAATAGGCTGGTTATTTTTCTTCTGATGCAATCAAGGAGAGTTTGACACTTTTTAATGTTATAAGCAATTAGAAATTGATCTTTCAGTCCATCAGTGATAGTTATGTGGCCTTCATCAATGTAGTATCTTAGCATTTCATAGTTATGAATGCAACACTTCTGTGAGGCAGGGAAGTAATATTATCACCATTTGGCAGATGGAGAGCTGGGGCACTGAGATTTTAAATGATTTGTTTAAGGTCATACAGGATGTCTGTAGAATAATGACAATTGAATCCATCCAAGAAAGAAAACTATTTTAAAGCAAATACATTTCTGCTTTGTTTTATGTTTGGACCTACATACAGATATCTGGCTTACTAGGCTATAGTAAGTAAGTTGTAAAATAAACCTAACTTATAGTTCCAGTTCCTTTAGGCAGGAATAAATGGTTACTTTTTTTTACCTAACTAGATAGCCAAGTTGGAGCCTTGTGGGTTGTTTCAATTACAAATGGATAATAGAGCCAGGTTGTTTGTTTGATGAAATCTTGTTTATTTACAAGATTATACATACACAAAAAGACCTTGTAGCAGGGTGGTTAGCCTGCTCCTGCCCTGAAGGGCTTAAAACAGCCCTGGGGGAAGGTGGCTGGGCTGATTGGGGCGTGGCCCAGCTGCAGCCACTTCCCAATCAGGCCTCAGCTGTCCCTATATAAGAGGCTGGGAGCCAGGCACTACACAGTTTCTCTGTGTAGAGAGAGAGAGAGAGAGAGAGAGGGAGAGAGAGAGAGAGAGAGAGAGAGAGAGAGGAAGGAAAAAAAAAAAATAAGGGGGGGGCTGGCTGGCTGGCTGCAGGGAGCTTTACCAGACACCTAGATTGAGAGCTGGGCTGGGGAAGGGCTAGAGGAGCTGGGAGCTCTAGCCTAGGAAAGCCCCAGGCTGCAGGCCTGGCCAGGCCTAGTAGGTGTAGTGTTGCAGGGGGCAGCCCATGGATAGGCAGAGGCAGCAGGTCCGAACCCCTTTGCCTGTGATGAGTGGCTGATACTGCAGTCTGCCCCAGTGAATGGGGGCTAGATGGAGACTGGGCAGTAACCAAGACTGAGGTGAAGTGAGGATAGTGGGAGGGAGAGACCCAGAACCCTGGGGGTAGTCCCAGGGGGCAGCATCCTAGGTAAAAGGGCACTGGGGTCCAGGGAGGGACATGGGAGCCAGAGGACAGGCAGATCACTGGCCTGCAGGGGGTGCTCTGGATGCTGGAAGAGCGAATTCCCAAGATGACCAGCAGGAGGTGCCGCTGGAGTGAGTCTGCTCCTCTACAGCCCTGTTTCCCTGAACACCGTGGGAATCTAACAGCAGGAGATATGCCTTTGCTCCCTGTTCCAAACCTGCCATTCCATCCAGAACTCTGTGCTAAAAAGCTTCTTAGCTTTCTCTCAGGACCACATTTTCCAGTGCTTCTGTTACTGTGTGCTTGGCTTTCCGGCTGCTCCTGTCTGTCTCTTCCCCTTTTCTTTCTCACATACACACAGACAAAAACAGTTCTAACAACCAGTCCTAGACCCTGCATTTGCTATCAGAGCCCTGGGAAACACTTTGGGTCACCTAGTTCAGCTTCTGGTTGAGCTTTTACATGTGCTTTTTTTTTTTTCAGTCACCTGGTTACAATGCCTTCTTTACACTTATCCTGAATGAAAAATGATGGTTATGCACATTCTGTAGCAGGGATTAACCTAACACACAACAATGTGCTTTAATTTTGTATAGCTCCAAGCATACTGGGAGTGCTCGCTAAATAAACAGAGTGAAGCTGAGGGAAAAGAGATGCCATTTTCACTTTAAAGCTGAAACTATGTAAATATAAAGCTAGGTAGCAGCTCATGCACTGAGTTCATGGGATTTGGGCCAGAAATGCACAAAGGTTTAAAATTTTTGTGAATTGTTTCCTTTCAATTTCATAGAACAGGCATGACCCAGGGATCTTGCTTCTAGTTTTTGCTCTTAAAATCATTTAATGGAGTCACTACTTCTCTGTTCAAGAACAGTGGGTTAGGATCTAGTTAGTCCTATAAGATTGACAGGCTTTGAAATATCATTTACAGAGTGACTCCAGCACAAAGTGGGAGTGAAATACAAACTTCCACAATATCCAGAAGCAAAATGTTTTCTAACATTACTCAATTATAATTTAAGGTTGTTCAGTGTTTTTCTATTGCAGGGCTTGAAGCTACCTGGGTATAGATAAAGGGGTGTGAGACAGCAGTGCTGAGCCAACACTGAAAGGGCTGGTGGGCACACTGATTTGTTATGCACAAGTCAATAAAGTGAAGCATACTGATGGAAGTAGGCTTTGTGGTCCAGTGGGCTCTGCTTATACCGTTGAACAGCTGTCTGTCATATATTGGGCCAGATCCTCAGCTAGTGTCAATCAGTGTAATTTAATTGACTTAATTTCTTCTACTCTGATTTAAACCAGTTTAGGATGTGGTCCAGATTTTTAGAACCCTTGGAGAATTTTCTATGTCAATAGCTGACCCTGCTATCTGTGATCTAATTGCAATTATTACCTACTGAGAGGCATATCTGTCCTTGGCATCACAGAATCTGTATGTCTCCTGACTATTTGAAAATAAAAATAACATTCTCCTTCTCTCTTCCTTTGTAGTCTGTAGAGAAATAGCTTGACTAGTTTACATATAATTTTCATTGCTCATTTTGTGAGAGAAGAAATTATTGCAGGAAAACAGAGTCAAAGAATTCCCTAATTCCAGGTTCAGCGTCTCTTGTTCTCACCAACAGTCAGTATTTTCATTGTTCCAGTAGAACGTACTGTGGTGGGAGATCAGGATTGCAGAGGACGAGGCAATTTCTCAGGTAGTGAGGGCCAGTCGCATGGAGGGCTTTGCATATCTAGGCAAAAACATTGACCTGTATGCTATATGCAGATGCCTTTTTAAAGATATGCTCTAGTGAGAACTTAAGCACTCTACTGAATTTAGTCATGTTCCTGGTAATCACAGAAATCACTTTCCCTCCCAAGTTTAGAGCAAAGCATATAGACTTTTTTTTTTTAATTTGCTGGTAGTTTCATGTGCCTCAGTTATTGGATACACAACTTGACACACCTTAAAGAGGCCTGATTTTCAGCCCAGCACTTCCCGAAAATCAGAAAACACCAAAAGTTAAGTGATCAAATCATTAGTGATCTTTGGAAAACTTGACTCTCATGTTTTGGCTTTTGGGGTCTTCATATTTCTTTAGAGATACAGAATTAATTTACCTGAAGTTTTAATGGGAAATTAATGTGGTACATAATAATAATTTAAAAGAAAACTGAAACAGGGTTTAGACAGATCACCAATGAAAAGAGAATATAGCATATAATTGTTTTTACTATCAATTAAATTTTATAAGAATTATGTCTAAACCTAATGTTCATCCCAGTTTTTATTCTTGGATTTTAAAAAGTATAATATATGCCATATACCAAACACAGAAATTCATTCTGCTATCAGTTCATACTTGCCTAAATTATTATACACATTTTAATTAAACTGGGACATCTGTAAAGAATAAACAGATTTTTTTTTTCTGCCTTAGTGACAATTTGCGGCTATAATTGTTCTACACAAAAGCATATGGGTAAAAGGTGGATCATTTGGCACATCTCTAATATATTTAGATAACTATTTCTATGTCCAATGTGGCAGTTAGTACTTCTGCTAAAAGAATGAAAAAAATCAATTTAATAAGAAAGTTAATATACAAATGTATTCTCACAAATGGCTATAGATGCCAAGTTATTTATAGTAGAGCGTTGTTGTTTTGAAAAAAACAAGAAGAAAGGGATACATCCATACATTTCTCAGGAGTTGCCAGATAAATGTTGTTCAGAAATAATAAAAATTTTAAATGCGATACAAACCTACACCAAGGGCTGGCTCCAGCGTTTTTGTCCCTATCCTCCGAGAGCAACTGAGGGACCTGCCGCCGAATTACCACCGAAGAGCCAGATGTGCCACCCCTCTCTGTTGGCTGCCCCAGGCACCTGCTTGCTACGCTGGTGCCTGGAACCAGCCCTGCTTACATCAAATGCTGCATGTAGTCTGCTAAAGCCTTAGTCATGTTTAATCCTCCTAGATACTTTTAGAAGCATTTAGATGCTTCCTGTTCTGATATTTCTCAGCAGATCATCATTCTTAATTGATGGGAAATATTAGAATTATTTAAATCAATAAAATCCTTTATTTCTTGCTCCTCTGCTTATTTTTGTTTGGAAGATTAGTTTATAAAAAGATTTGCATTTACAATTCAAATTAATGTAAATGACATAAAGAAGTGGTGCAAAGCAGTAGCGATGTCATTTTACATTTTGATTCTATGAAAGACTTCACAGATATTGTGCACATGTTAAAATCCAATTAAATATTGATTTCCCCCCCCCCCATTTTTAAAACAACAGCTACAACTTTGTTATTGTCTTAGTGAAATGTCAATTCCTAAAGTGCAGCTTTGGGCATGCAGCACTTGTAGAAATGAGATTTCAGTAGCACCAGTGATGTTGTGTGTTTCTTTCTTTTTTTTTTTAAATGTTTAAATCTACATTCTGAGAGTACCACATCATGGAACTGAACTTTCACAAAGCATTTCACTCAGCTGAAACTTGTGTTTACTTCAGTGAGATTTTTGCCTGAGAAAGGGGCTCAGGACTAGGCTTCAGGGGAAGCAATGGGATTAGTGCAGAAATGGCTGTAGCACTGCAGCTTGATCACTAATGGTGTGACATGGGATGTCTACCCTACCAAGGGGTCACAGAGTACCCTGTATTAAAAGAGTGATCTGTGTTTGCAGGAATGGCCTGTCCTATATCTATTTCTTATTCAATACCTAACCCTTTTTCAGAGCAATAATTAATATCTAAATATGGCCTTACTGGAGTCTGGCAAACTTTATTTTGCAAAAGTGCTGTTCACCCATAAGATCAGAAAGCTATCCACACAATGCCCATAAAATACTACAGAGATTGGTGGAAGGGGAACTGCACTGCAGTCTCACCTTAAATGGCTAATAAGCATGCCCTAAATCCCAAAAGTTTAGCACTGCAGATCAGAATGGCCTCGGGCATTCTGAAGTATTTTGGAGAAAATATGGCTTTTTCCTACTACAAGTTACAATCCGTCTGTAAATTTAAAACTGCTGGAAATCTTGTGCTTTGGAGACTCACTAAAGTAATAATGAACTAAATCTAGTTTATTTGGTTAACAGAATTTAGTTAGTTTTTACTTGGTATCATGAAGTATCATAGTTATTTTTTTCTCTGAGGAATAGAAATATGGAAATTTGTTTTGCTGTCTTGTAGCTCCATTTTTCATCCTTTTAAAAAACCAATTAAAGGGATCATCATCAGAGATACTGAATTAAAAATAATTGGAGCCTGATAATGACCAAAGGGTCAAGAAAGATCAAAAGATGTGAAAATAACTTGCAAACAACAAACATTATCCTTACACATTTTGGTATTTCCCAGCAACGGACATGTTAATGAGATAAATAATTAAAATTAGCTGGTTCATGGAGAAAATAGAAAGCCCATAGCAGATAAAACTTGGTCTTGTGTGGGAATTCTAAAAAGAACACAAGATAAACACACTAGTGATAGAGAGAGATGTTAAGGGAAGTCTCCTATAGCAACACTTAGAATGGAAGCATTTTATAGGTTTTGCAATACACTTAGGATGAATAAATTTTAAGTGGAGAGGGAATGAGAGAAAAAAGATGGATTGGAGTGTAAACAGATGTATAAAATATTTATGAACACTTAAGCAAAGAAGATGTTGCATTGCAATACCTTTATACATTCCTTTTCACATAGAGTGGCCAAGTAAAATGTATAGAATATCAAATGTGATCTTTCTTGAAACATACAAGACTGTTGTTTCATCCCCCTGTGTAATACACCAGGAGAGGCAGTGATCACAATATTTAAAGCTGTGAATTATTTACATTATAAAACCCTTATTAATACAGATATATCAAAAATCAAGAAAGGCAGAGGTTTAAAAATAGCAGTTCACTATGAAACAGTTTTTTTTTTGTGAGCTTCAGCATGTTTAGCCTTGTTGCCGAAGAAATTGGTTTAGCTTTGACTTATGAGTGTTTCAAAATCACGTATTGAGCATCCATGGTCGACTTTGTTTTTAATACCATGTTTAATCTAAAAATGGATACATTGCCTGCAAACATGTGCATACCTATTTTAACTTTACTAGGGACTAGCCATGAAAACTTTCCAGATGTTTTGGGAAATCAGGGAATCTCACTGGGAGAAGAACAGGAACAAAGTTCCGTCTTGGTAGAGGGCTTGATCCTGCACCTTTTGAAATTGATGGCAACATGCCCATTGACTTCAGCAATGCAGGATCAGGTCAATAGCAAGTGTGATGAGGGTAGCCAGGAGGACTTGACCCAGCTAGAAACCCAACTCCCAACCCCTTCTATTGTCTGGCCTTCATAATCCTTCCCATTTTGTAATAGTTATTTAGGGCCAGATTCTGGCCAGCCCTATTCCTGTGCAGAAGAGGATCACAATCCTTTTGGAGAGTTGGGTGCCTATTCCTGGGGGTTAGCTGATGGGTGTCAGCTGCAAGAAAAGGGATGGTGAGGCTGGGGCCTTCTCCTTGTTAGGTGTTGAGTGCCCTTTGCTCCATTGAAGTTAATGGTCATTGAGGATTCTTCACCACGTGCACCATGTTGATCACTTTCTTTTGCAGTTAAAGTAACATTATTAAAACATAGGAGGTATAGTATCTGCATTAATCACACACATTTGTTAATCTTAAGTCACTAGTACAAAAAACTAGTGTAACGCCAACATCAGCAGGCAGGATTGATCCTGGGACCTCTGGAGCTAAATGCATGAGCCTCTACTGCATGAGCTAAAAGCCATATGCTTGTTAGCCCAGGCTGTAGAACAGATTCATTAATCTCTCTCTAAGTGGTCTCGATGCCACTAGATGGGACAGGACACCATAGTCAGAAGGTGTATGGGTTACACTAGCATGCCAGATGTTTCTCAAAATTAAGTTCTTTATCTAAAATGATTTTCTAATTTCCACGAGTTAAATCCTTCCTCTATTTAGAGGAAGATCATTTTGTACCACTCTCTTTTCTGCTGTGACAGAACCGTTTATGTCTCCAAATTAATGAGCAAAAAGCAAAATAACTTAATTCTGACCTGGTGCATACAGCTAAGAAAAATGCAATAAGCTTACCTGTTTAGCTCTTGGGGAAGAAGTGCTGAAATCTATTCCAGGCAATTTGAGTGCTTATTTTAAAAGGACAAACCTATTAAAGAACTACTTTTCCTGCCTGGCAAGTCAAAACATACAAAGCAAATAACTGAATCTCTCTTGAGTGAGTATCTGAGAAAGGCCTCAGTTTATTATCAATAACCTACAAGGTACTGTAGATCAATATAAGAAGTAAATCACTTATAGGAATACACTTGACATATGCAAATTTAAAATCTTATTTTAGAAAGAAATGGTCTTTTTAAAGAAACAAACCAGTTAAAAACACATTTTATGAGCTAATAGGGTTTCACATTCACCATGCTTCCACTCTACTTTTTATTTGCCCAAGCTATCAAATTCATAGATTCATTATGGATTCATACATGCACAGGCCTTAAACTTAATACTCATAAGTTTATTGTTAACCATTTAAGACATTTACAAGACTTTATTTTCCAAACATAAGAACTTTACAAACTTAATTAACAGTTGAAATTAGCATGTGGCAATTAAAATTATAATGAATTTTTTAAAATTATTTATCTAATCTGTCCATTTGTGATAGGGTATCTTTCAGGTGCTTATCACTGTGCTATCTGAGCACCAAATATGACAAATCAGATAGCTTTAGGGTCTCTTGATCTTTCATAACTCCAAATTTTCTTTCTTCTCTATCCTTTTTACTTTCTTGGTCTCTTTTCCCCTTCTCTTTGCTGGCTATGTAAAATGTGCCACCAAAGGAGAAAGTATTAGCTGAAAGATGGGTCTTGAAATTTAACCTTAACCTTGGTAGGCTTGGATTCGGGCTCTCTCCTTGATGAGCAGTTCCACAGCTAGGGTCCTGCAACTTAGAAAGTTTGGCTTCCATGCTTAAGAATCCTATTCTGGCTAACCTCAGCTTCATGACAACTGGTATGTAAAGCTGTCAGGAATGGTGGGCTGGTCTTTGAGATAACCCATTGAGGTCTCTTTGGAGTGGATCAAAGATTTTTAATTCAGTACAGAAATGAATAGGGGGGCAGTGGAATACATAGAACACCAGCATGAAATCAGCCTTCTTTATTTGGGAGAAGAGGTGCTTCATACTGAAATAGATGCAACTTCCATGAGGCATTTACATTCAGCCCCAAGACAACTGGACAGCAGTAGTCTAACATGGAGCTGCTGAGAGTGAGGATCACAGTGGAAAATAATCACTTGATGGAAAGGACCGTTTCTTGGCTAACCAAAGAAGGAAGATGAAGTTGAACCCACTGAAGCTAGTGGATACTGGCCTGAGCCTTGTAACAGGAATATGAAAATGTTAACCCTTTTCATGTGTCTTGTTTTGACACTCTCTGAGGGTACACAGGATTACGAAGCTCCTCATTACAACCAGCCCTTGGAATGAGAAAACCTTGTCTATGCCTGCTGTAGTTCAATTCCCCAACACCAGCAACCTTTGGCAACACAAGCACTGCCATCCAGGCTTCCAAGGGCCCTGCTCTGGCTTTACAGGTTAATCACAGGCACACTTCAACCCACAAGTTCTCCCCTGGAGTGTCCAGCCCCTGTTCCACTGGACATTCACACAATTAACAGAGCAGCTACTCCCATGAATAGTATCCATCAGTTTACCAGTTAAACCTCAGTGTCACCACTCCCTTCAACACACATTTTAGATATGTTTATAGTAAAAAACATAAGTAGGTTATTTAACAAAGAACAGAGAATCAAGAAGAGGTGAGGAAAAAAAAGGAAACACATGTAATATACAAAATAAAATCATAGCACACTTTCTAGAGCCTAAACTTATCTGAGAAGATATTGTCATGGCAAAGAGAGACACAGCTCCTCCAAAATCTTCCAATGTAATACTGTCAGGCTTAGCTGTGATCTTCCATTCATGAGAAAAGTCACACAGTCCTCTTACCTCCTCAGTGGAAAGACCATGTCTCTTTGAAATCCCATATATATATATCAGTACAGTTCTTTGATCTTTATTCACAAATAGGATACTCCCTGCTAATTCTTCTTCCCTATAACCTCTCTCTTGTTGACTTTGCAATCTTAGCATCTGGCTCTGCATGCAGATATGCATACACCATGAAACACGCACTGAACAATACATACTTGACCGAACAAGGTCAGATAAGCATCTCGTCCTCTGCCTGGACAGAATCTGTCCAAAGCTGGTCACCTCCTTCAAGGCTTTAAGAACATAAATTACCATTATGCACATATACCATCTTAAATATTAGCTACACATACATTTCATAATGAATAAGACGACCAGCAAGTTATTGGATGTTGGTAGAGACTTTACATGCCACACTCTGGCATACCAGACCCAGACCTAGAGTATCCCCCTAACCCTTATGCATCCCTGTGTCTTCTGCCAGTTGGCAGCAAATTGTCCCTGGTCATACTTGTCATGAGCCTTCTCATGTAATAGGCTTGGAAATTAAGATCACTCTTTTACCAGCACACCTGTGTCTTACACATTTACTACACAGGGCATTCTTTGCAGTTGTTTCAATCTCTACATCTAAGAGCAGTGAAGAATCTGAGGCTGTGCACTTAGCTTGAAATTGGTTATTCCATGACCTCAATTGTTGGTGAAGATAGTGTAGCAGCAATCTCCTCTCGGTTCCCTCTTCCTACCATCATCACGTTTTCCCTTGATTAAATATGAGCCAAGAGTTTTTAATTCATCTACTTATAAAAATTAATCCTCACAACACATCTGTGAGGTAGATATTAATTTTAAAAATAACTTTTAAAAGTTGCAAAATATATTAGTTGCAGAGACTTGTGTCAAATGACTTTGCAGACCCCCATGAGGTGGTAAATGAACAATGGTGTGTTAATCACAGCTGAGTATCATATGTTAGGTATCAGACAATAGTTTTCTACCATGTTTTGGCATGCACAGGCAGAGGGATTCACAGCAATATGTGAAAATAGCATAGTGTATAACATAACTCAGCTGCAACTGTTCTATGCAGATCTGATTGCATGTTTTGGGTCCACATGTGTCAGGTTAATTTCATTTCACTGATGTGCATGCAACATTAGCAAAGTTGTGCAGGCTTCAATACTTTCTGTTGCAGTTTAACTACTTGATAGCAATACATATTGTTAGACACAAAGGACTAAATTCTGCTGATACTAGTGTAAATCTAGAATAACAATTAGTGTCCAGGATAGGGATTACTAAGTAGGTTTATGCATGAATATAATGCTTTTATCAAGCATTGACTGCATGAATCCATTGTGGAAAAAATAATTAGAATTTACTTTTGTGATATTGGCCTTCCAGCAAAAGCGCATTAGTCTCATTGGTTATATTCAGTGTACATATGAAATGTAGAAATGTGAAGAATGGATTTTCATTTCAAATCTTTCATTTTCTGATTATCATAAATAAGCTAACTACTACCAAATGGTCAGCTTGATTCCTTGGACTAGAGCTTGCCATTATTTTACATATGAAACTCTGAAGTCACAAAAAGTAATGGTAGGATTACCATTGGCTCACAAACTACCGAGGGATATTCTGAAAAGCAGTATTAATCAAACAGCCATTAAAAGAGAGAGATGTCATCAGAAAGTATTATGCAGTGCAACATGTGTCTTAAAATCTGTTACCTGTCACATAAAGATAGTGGTAAATGAATTTTAAAGTAGTGTTGCTGGCACAGAGGCCCGAGGACAGCAACAGCGGGGTTCGTTGCCTGGTGTGCTTTGCGCCAATAAACATACCGGAGTGGAGAAACAATCAAAGTTTATTTGAGATCTCAAAGTGGTGCAAGGAGACAGGCAATTCTCAAATCAAGCACACTAGCAAAAACAGTTTCTCTCTTCTTATACATTTTACAACTAAGCCCCCCCTCCCCCTCTCTACCAGCCCCCCCATCTCTCCCTCTACTCCCCCTCCCATCCCTACCGAAGGCATGTTTATACATTTAAGCAATTAAATCATTCTAGGGCTATAAATCTAGCTTGATAGTAACTTCTCTCTAAACTGTTACCTGGTCTTGTTTACCCTTGGTTTATTACCTCTTCAGCCAGAAACATGCTAGCCTCATCATTATCGCTTGGTACCTGGTATGAGCAAGGTCGTAATTGATAAGTGGCTGTTTACACATTCCAATTTCTGCCCTTGGCTTTTAGGGTCGATTAGAGTTTAAACATGGAAGAGCTTTGGTTCACTAGGTCTAATGACGTCAACAGTAGCAAGAACCTATCAAATGTAGGATATAAAAATAGAAATTAGATGATCTTGGAACAAAACTAATGATAATGACGCCTCTAGAGTAATGTACACACCCATAAAAATATAGCCTTTGAAATAGCTACAAGAAGCTTGATATTTATTGTGGGGGCAAAGAATTTTAAATCAATTGATTTTAAAATATATGGGTCTTAGCATGATCAACAGATCAGGGTACTATAGGTGGTTGACAATTCTACCAAAGACTGTGTGCGTAGTTTTTGTATCCATAATGTTTTTAATTGAATATAATCCTTAGGGAAGTTGCTGAATTGATGCCCTTAGAAAGTAAATTGTCAACTCTTCCTGAGAGAAAGCAGGAGAAAGAAGAATATTACCCAAGTTGCTTTCCTTTACATTTTTTTAACTTTTCAGAAACAAAAGTCAGCAATGGTGTCATTTTTCTTCCTTCTCCTACAGCAAAATGACTGACTCTTTTCTGTACACGGAGACTAATTCTTTGCTTGCATTGTTTTTTCTTCAAGCTCTGGCCCCTGGAGTCTTATGATTATTTAAGCTTTACCAGCTTTTTTTTAAAGTAAGTTTCTACCCTTCATGGTAGAGAAGAACTTGAATAGATCACCTGAGTTATCCTAATGACCTGGAAACCAGATATGGGGGGAGGAGAATCCAAATTTATTATTAAAAAAAATCATGATTTTTAAGCCACTCTCAAGGTTTTTCAGGGCCTGACTATGATTTTTAAATGCTTGGGGTTGCCCGTACTGTCAGTGTAACCATGTGGTTTTGGGGGAATTAACAGAAGCCTGCTTGTAAGTCTTCCCCAAGTCACTCACTTGTACTTTGGTGTCTGAAGGTCAGGCTGGAGCCCTTTAGTTTAAGAGGTGGTACATAACCAAGTGACTGTCCTATGGGGTCAAATTGTTGGGGACATATCTGATGTTTTCTGAAGTCTGATTTTCGAATAAATCAGCTTGATTGTCAATCATAAACATTTTATATTTCTGGTGTTGTTTCAGGGTATAAGCCATTGCTGTTCTGTGCTGTGGGTTACTGAGTCTCCAGTATGCAATCCACCCATTTACACAAGTACCACTGTAAAGATTTTAATGTTTATGAAATATATTTTATTAGCAACTGCATTCATTTATTTGTTACATTTACCTTGTTCATTCTGATATTCAGCGGATGCAGCTTATATTATAAATATTTCTTTTTAATTTCAAAAATATTATTGCACACTATATGCCAAGGTCCTGGGCATCACTGAACACTGACCAATGCATACCCAGAAACCAGTCTGGTTTACCAGTGGGTTAGTATAGTTAAAATGGATATTAGTGTTATAAGAATGTGTTTACTGTTTAGACTTTATGGAATTCTGTAGGATGCTGCATGTATTAATCCTACTTATAATATCTGAATTCCATGCTATAATGTAATACTTAGGTGTTTGCTATAACTGTAAATGTTTGTTCTGAAACTCTGTAACTCACCAAACGGGGGGAGGGGAACTCACCTAATGCAAAATGCTGGATTCCTACAGAAGGTGTTACCTCCTGCCCATGAGGAAGGACAATTGAATCCAAAAGGGCCATTGTGGCACAACGATTTTGTCGCTAGCTTCCCCCATCCACCCATGAAGAGGTTATGTGCAGAAGATCTCATCCCATCAGTTTAGACTCTAGGGAGGTGGAGATAAAAATCCCTGACCAGATGGAATTAGAATCTCTTTATGCTGTCTGGACTCCGAGGGGCAAAGTTTCCTAAACATAAGCAAGAGATCCCCAAACTGCATGTTACCTGTTTAAAACTCGTAAATAATTCTCATTTCTTTTTCCTAGTCAATAAACCTTTAGTTAGTTTGTTACAGGATTGGCTGCAAGCCTTGTCTTTGGTGTGAGATCTAAGGTGCATGTTGACCTCCGCTAAGTGACTGGTCCTTTGGGACTGGGAGTAACCTGAATATTTTGTGATCTTTGGTGTAAAGTGACCATCTTGCCTGAGTGGCAAGGTAGATTGGAATGCCCAAGGGGACTGTCTGTGACTCCATGTTAAGACTGTATAGTGCCTGAGGAGTTAACACTTGTTACTTGGTTGGTGAAATCTAAGGCCTTGGCTACACTTACCAGCTAGTTCGACGGCTGGAAATCGAAGCTCTGGGTTCGACTTATCGCGTCTAGTCTGGACGCGATAAGTCGAACCCGGAAGTGCTCGCCGTCGACTGCGGTACTCCAGCTCGGCGAGAGGAGTACCGCGGAGTCGACGGGGGAGCCTGCCTGCCGCGTGTGGACCAAGGTAAGTTCGAACTAAGGTACTTCGACTTCAGCTACGTTATTCACGTAGCTGAAGTTGCGTACCTTAGTTCGAATTAGGGGGGGTAGTGTAGACCAAGCCTAAGTATAGCACTCACAACCAGTTTGAGGTTTGTGCCCTGCTTCTTAACAGTCTGACCTAAGGTTGATATTCTTGCTTGTGAACCACTTCAGACAGTCTGACAATTATATTGCTAGACCACATGTGTCCAGAAACAGGAATATAACTTGTATCCAGGATAATGGAGAACTATTCCAGATGCTGTCCTAGATCTCTCCAGAGGCTAAATATTACTCTTTTACCTTATTTTCTTTTTTTCTGGTCCTTTCCCCAAAATAGGGTTTGTTCATGTTTCTGAACATGTTGTTAGTCTAGGATAGCCACATATCTGACACAACATTATATGGCACATTTAGGAAGTACTTTACCTCTCAAATGTTAGTGTTGTTGCAAGAATAAAAAGTCTATTAAGATCAAACATAATCTCAACCAAAGAGATCTTACACAAAAAGTATTCTTTTGGTCGAGACAAGAATATAAAGAAAATAGATGAAGGGTAGCAGGGGGAGGAGTGGGAGAGGGATAAGTCTACCTAAAATTGCTGACTAAAAGCAGTTCTGGGGGGAATAGTCCAGAAATACATTAAGAAATAAACAAAGAGAAGATACAGAAGCATGGTTCAAAGAGAAATGCTCTGAAGTATTTTATGCCTTCTGGCTAGAGATGACATTGAAAGTAGTATGGACATGGGTTGATTAAGCTGCTGTCAACATATTTGGCCCCAGGAATTAGTTACTATTGATTTACGGCTTACTGTGAGGGGGAAAAGGCAGAAACTTATTAAAAGAAATGTATTCAGTACATTCTATTAGCATACTTGCTGCAAAGAGGGGAAAAAACAAGATGGAATTAATCTAAGAATAAATCCACACCAAAATATATTATTAAAATGAAAAGTGGCATTTCTATTGCAAGCCCATGAGAAAAATTCAGGCACAACTGATAAACTAAGACTTTATTTTTTCTACCCCACAACCTTAAAACAGTGGCATACTTTGCTAGTCTTACTTTTAAAGAATACTACTTAGCTCGTCAGATTAATGAGATGTAAGAACAAAATAATATAGTTATTTCATTCATAAAATGTTTGTATTATGTTTATTTGGAAATTCTGAAAGACAAAAAACCCCTCTCCCCTTTGTAGATAAATGACTGACTCCCCACTTGCTTAAAAACAAAGAGCGACATAAGTCAGCCAGATCGTCAAAACATGTTGAGCCTCTCATGTGGAGAACCTAGCAGCCTGAAGAAGACCCTTCAAAGAGGATACAAAGCCCCATGTGCAGCATCATGCAGCATCTTGTACAAAGGTATGGAGGATAAATGCAGCTATAACTTTAGACACACCATTAGGAAAATAGGAATTTCTAGGGGCCCTGGGCCAGACCAATGTGCTATCTAGTCAAATGCTGAAATAAAGATCTTGTATTATATATATATATAATATGGGGAGAGGGGGAATAAAATTAGGAGCAATGGGTCAGGATGTGCAAATAGGCTCATAACTTGGCATTTTGCTGTTCTTCTGGAATTTCAGTAAGTTCAACCACCAATCCTTCCTCCTGTAACACCCCAATATTTAAAATACATTCATGGGCATTAAGCTGTCTACTATTTTTTTTTTAATTTTGTCTTCCTAGCATTTATTGTTCTTTTACTCAATTTTCCCTTCCCTTTCCTTCGCTCCACTTTTATCTTTTGTCCATGGGTATCTTGATGAATCATTTCCTCTCTCTCTCTCTCTCTCTCTCTCTCTCTCTCTCTCAATTAAATGTCTGATTTATTCAACATGACTAGAGTGAACCTGCCTTCACAAAAGAGGGAAATGTAATAGCATTAATAAGGTGTGTTGTTGTTAATCTATGTAAATGTGTTGAATTTTATTTGCCTTCTATTAACTGCTTTTAGGATGGCTCTTCATTCTCAGAATTATAGGGTTGTCTGTTTTACTGAAATTCCAAATTCTATCAATACTGACAGAATCAGAATTTTCTGATACAGGAAAATCCATGTATTTTAAATAGTCCAGTTAAAAAAAAATATTTAAAATGATTAAAAGTCAATTAAAGACAATCTTCTGTGTATAAACAAGACCAAAGTTATGAAAGAAAAAACAAGATGCAAGTTGCAACTCAACATGCAGTGAAAATAAGTAGAAGTTTACAAATATTATCAATGTGTTTGGCATAAATCCCAATTAAGCACATGGATGCTATGCTGATGAATGACATAAACATTATTGTAAATAAATAAAATAGGGCCTCTGCTTTACAGATAACATCATCAAGCTATTTATCAGCTCATTAATTAATACCGTAACCTCGCTAAAGGTAGCCATCAACCAACTGTCCTTCATCAAGTATGCAGTTAAGCTACAAGACAATATTATAGTAGAGAGACAGTGATCAAATGAGACAGGAAAGTAAAACTGGGTGTTAGCAGTACAATGATGCTACCTCACACCATGCTGCTATGACAGTTCCCTGAGTGACTTCACGTGCACACTGAATAACAGTGACAGAAATAACCCCTGTGGAGCTACAGAAGGGAGAACTTGCTGGTTCAGTGAACTATACTTTAGCACTAACTGAAATGAACAGCGCCACTCTAAAGCAATCCCATCTCCCCCAGCTACTCCACATAGTTTCATGAACTTCCGAGTTGGTTTAAATGCTGCTGTTCTGGTGGCATGTCAACATACCTATAATGTAGACTGCTTTGTTTGTTTCTCCTGGAAGTTTTTCCTCTTGTTAGCACCCAGTGAATCTGCAGACCATCTGCTCAGTTATATATTCAACAGAATTTCCTCCCACCCTGATGATTTTCATCTGATGTACAATTATTTCCTTCCTGTAAACATTAATAAGATTTAATCATTCTAATATCCACAGAAAATAAACACAAATAAGATGTGGCCTAAACAAGTTCACTATTAAATTTGAGAGAATATTTGCACACACTTTTGTTGCAGTGTTTACCTATCTCTAATAAACAAAAACTATAACACAAACCCTTCAAATGCTACAGAAAAACCTATTCAGTGAAATATTTCAGGTTCATAACATTTTACATGGCAACACTTCACTTTATAGAAATAATATTTAGTTCAAACATAGAACCCCAAAGTCACTGAGGTGTATAAAAACTTTAGTACACAGTATAAATCAGTTAACTGTTTTACAAAGATAATACAAAACAGCCATCAAAAACTTCATACCTGGATCTGTAAAAAGGAAAATAATTAACAGCTCATCTGGTAGCAACCACACATTATGTTCTCTTTGGAAAGTTGACACAGACAGTAGAGGATTTTAACACAAGTCAGTAATTGCCTGATTCAAACAAACAGGAGAACACAGGTTGAAAAAGTAAATGCATATCCCAAAAATAAGGCAAAGGGGTATTTTCAATTTCCTTTTGAGCACATACTAGAGATCATCTGTTAGGATCAATAAGGTATATTGCAAATAACTAATTTGCTGTGTTTATAGGTAGGGAAAGACATGCTTTATCATCTGCTATATCCTTGTTTGACCATAAAAGGACTCAAACATATGTAAATCCTAGACTTTATATATGGAAAAGATATATTAGGCTGATTAGTCCACTTCTCTTCCATGAAGGATTGTTGGCTCATTGTATTTATTTATTTATTTATTTTTGTAGGTACAATCCCTTTTCAACATCCCAAGCAAAGTGGTTTTCGTTTCTTCCCTTGGGAGGACTATTCCACAGCCTGATACAGCTCACTGTCAGAATTCCTCTTTCAAAATTTCATTCCATTACTTCTAGTTATAGTCCCTTTTATTAAACCAAATCATTCTTCATCCTCCTTAGGACCAAACTGTAGTATTTTGCCACTGGTTTGACTAGAGGGCAGTTTGGAACCATAGTAAGTATTTCCAGACCCCTACCAATGTTTAACTGCTTTTTGATCATCTCTTTCCAGTTTGTCAATGTGTCTCGGGTGATAAGGAGCTCAGAAGTGAACATAGTATTCCATATGAAGTTGCTGAATAAGGGACTGATTCAAGATCCACTGGAGTCAATGGAAGTCTTCTGATTGACACCAATGAGCTTAGATCAGGCCTTGACAGTATAAAGAAACCTTTAGCAGTCTCAAAACCCAGCAGATAAACCAAAGGAACACAAAATTATTATTTTTAAACATTTTATGATTTTGGGAGATGACTCATTTTTTAGTACTTGTGCCAGGTTGTACTGTGACCACCCTCAATTCCAATTTATTTGAAAGGCAATTAATGGTATGGATTGATCTTTGGGATGTTCATATTGTAGGATCAGATGTTTACAGGACTTGATGGGCATGACAAATTCCAAATGATGTCATTCCAAATACCAAACTGGGAGGGATTGCAACTGCTTTGGAGAATAGGGTCATAATTCAAAATGATCTGGACAAATTGGAGAAATGGTCTGAGGTAAACAGGATGAAGTTTAACAAAGACAAATGCAAAATGCTCCACTTAGGAAGGAAAAACCAGTTTCACACATACAGAATGGGAAGAGACTGTCTAGGAAGGAGTACGGCAGAAAGGGATCTAGGGGTTATAGTGGACCACAAGCTAAATATGAGTCAACCGTGTGATGCTGTTGCAAAAAAAAGCAAACATGATTCTGGGATGCATTAACAGGTGTGTTGTGAGCAAGACACGAGAAGTCATTCTTCTGCTTTACTCTGTGCTGATTAGGCCTCAACTGGAGTAGTGTGTCCAGTTCTGAGCACCGCATTTTAAGAAAGATATGGAGAAATTGGAGAGGGTCCAGAGAAGAGCAACAAGAATGATCAAAGGTCTTGAGAACATGAAATATTAACATGAACTGTTAATTAAAATGGTTCATTTGTTTTATTCATGCATAAAATACATATCTGAATACATCATAGCTCATGGAAACTTTACTCAATAGCAAGAGATTTGTTAAGCTCTGAAAGCAGTATGCAGATAGCTGTGCTTCAGACAGGAGAAAAAAATCGAATCCCATATAAGTAGGATTGAAATGGCACTTCCATGTTCTAGAATTACTGTGCGGTATTTCGGATGATTTAGGGATTTCTGAAGAATTGTCTTATTTTAAGCTTTAGTTTCCAAAGAAAATATTTATGATTATAATGACAAAACCAGCAAATACCTGATTAGTGCCTGAAAAAGGGATTACTAATCAAACTTTACAGCTTTACAGAGCTGCTGAGAAGACAAAATTATCTTCCAAGAAAACTTGTGATTCCAACAATTTTACATAGATATGTCTGTATCTAAGCTGATTCAAGTGTCTGATTGTAACTGAAACTTTTCTCAGGAGGGTATTCATTTGACAAAAATGACTTAAAATGAAAAAGGTTAATTAGTTGGATGCTTCATATACTACTGTTCAAATCTAGCAAGCTATTAAGGTTCTCAGTAAAATATTCACAAACTTCCTTGAGCAAATGGGTAGTCCACTGAGATTTATAAAAATGTTGTGGTTCAGTTAGCCCTATATTTAAAATATTAATAATTTATCATTAGAGATGTACAAGCCAATTAGATACAATAAGAAAGAATCTTGGTCTTCACCCAAAGTTTGAACTAATCTTTACAAGGCTTTCACTGAGTTATTATCTCATCTTTTTCCAATTCCTGGTTTCCTAAGAAGAGGCAAGTCTATGGAAGCAGAAGTAGTATTTGAATGAATGTTCTTGCCATATTTCTTGTCCCAATGGAACTTTTGACAGAGAGGCAGTATCAGCCATATACAGAGGTAAAATCATCTCCCTACCCTGCTCACTACTCCCCTGGATTGCATTTTCTTCCAGGGATCATATTAGTCCCTTTTGCCACAGCACTGCACTTAGAGCTCATGTTCAGTTGTTTGTCCACTATAACTCCTGTGAGTTATCTGATTAAAATATGACCATATAGATCAGTAGTTCTCAACCAGGGGTCCGGGGCTCCCTAGGGGCCCTCAAGCAGGTTTCAGGGGGACCTCCAGCATTAGACTCACTGGGGCCCAGGGAAGAAAGCCAAAGCCCCACCGCTTGGGGCTGAAACCCAGGTCCCTGAGCCTTGCCACCCGGGGTTGAAGCTGAAGTGTGAGCAATGTAGCTTTGTGGGGGCCCCTGTGGCATGGAGCCCCAGGCAATTGCCCTGCTCGCTACCCGCTAATATCAGCCCTGGGTTTTATATGAAAAAAAAAAACCAGTTATTGTGGCACAGGTGGGTGTGGAGTTTTTATAGCATGTTGGAGGGAGGGCTCAGGAAGAAAGAGGTTGAGAACCTCTAATATAGATCATTGTTGCAACCACTGTTATATATTTGCAACAAATCTTGTACAAAATGTGGTATGTAAGATGTCTATGGAAAGGTTATGATTGCTGAATCTGATTATGCTATTTGTATGCATGTATCATTTTTGTTTTTGAAGTTACGAGTATTGGCTCTATACCTGTATTTCAAATGTTTGCTCTTGGGGTAACGCCCACAAGGTAGTTAGCCAGCACATTTTGGAGGGACTATTCAAATTAAGTGGCTCATCAAGAAACACTTAACTAACAATGGACCATGGGAGAATCCTATCTAACCTGAATGAACTGTCCTGCAAACTTAGGGTACATCTATACTTACTTCCTGGTCTGGATGTAAGCGATTGATCTTCTGGGATCGATCCCGGAAGTGTTTGCCGTCGACGCCGGTACTCCAGCTCAGCGAGAGGAGTACGCGGCATCGACGGGGGAGCCTGCCTGCCGCGTCTGGACCCGCGGTAAGTTCGGACTAAGGTACTTCGAATTCAGCTATGTTATTAACGTAGCTGAATTTGCATACCTTAGTCCGAAGTGGGGGGTTAGTGTGGACCAAGCCTTACTGTCTGGGGTATAGGTAATGATTTCCTGCACTGACTAGGTGAAAGGCATGGACATGTGACTTGTTCATGTCACTCCAAACCCCATCTTGTTACTGTACTTTTCCACAGTAAGAACAATGGGATTCCCTCTACATGGCAGAACATATAAAAGGCCCTCCATTTTGCCTCTTTCCTGCCCAAACCTCTGGACTATGAACTATACTAATGGAAGCATTCTAACCAATGGACTGAGGACCTTTCAATGATTTGGAAGCAGCCAGAGACTTGACTTAAGCCAGCAGTTTATTCCATCACTGCTACAAGCCTGAACCAAGAACTTTGCATTTATTGTATGTATTTGATTCCTTTAACCAATTTTGACTCTCACCTTTCTTCTTCTTATGAACAAACCTTTAGCTTCAGGATACTAAAGGATTGGAATAAGCATGATTTTTGGCTAAAATCTAAGTTTTATATATTGACCTGGGTGTGTGGTTGGTCCTTTGGGATCAGAAGAACCTGTTATTTGATGAAATTGGTTTTAAAGAACCACTCATCTTCACATCTAATGGTTTTGCTGAGATATCTAAGAAAAATGCTTTTGACTTCTCGTTAGCCAGTGTGGTGAAACAGAAGTTTACTTTTGTTGCTGGGTTGGTATATCCTATGGGCGATACACCCCAAGATTGGTGGCTAATCTGTCCTGTTTCTCAGTAGTTTGTCCTGAATTTGGCATTCTCAGTTGTGGCCCAAGAAGGCATGGTTACAACCCCTAAATCCTTTTCATAGTCACTGCTTTCCATGATACATTACCCCATTCTGTAGATTTGGCCTGCATTTCCTGTTCATAGATGTATAACTTTGCATTTGTCTATACTAAAAAGCCTTTTGTTTGCATGGGTCCAATTTACCAAGCAATCCAGATTGCTGTGTATGACTTCCCTGCCTTCACCATTATTTATCACTTAGCCAAACTGCAATTTTTATCAGCAGTGATTTGTATATTTACTTCCAGATCATTGATGAAAATGTTGAATATTGTAGGGTATAGTCCCCATGCCTGCAGAAACCTCCTAGAAACACCCCCAATTCAAAGCTGATTCCTTATTGATGATTACTTTTTGAGATCTGACAGTGCGTTGTTAGTTCATTTTAAATGTGCTCTATCTTGATGATCTTACAGCTATTTCTACTTGTCTTGAGTGCTGTTGTGGCTGAAAAAAAGAGATTGTCCAAAACTGGAACTTCTAATATAAATTCATTCAGACTGGGATCTCATCTAAGGCCCTTCTCACTAATACCCCCTGCACAGCTGGCTCATTTTGGATGTTATGCAATGCCCTTGGGTGGGTCATCAGCAGCAGGGATTCAACTTGAGGCCTCTGGATCTAAAATCATGAGACTTTACTTTTGAGCTAAAGGATCCAGCTCTATTAGCCAAGTCTGTAGCATGCTTATAGTTCACTATATGTGACCCACCCTCCCCCACTCAAGCACAACAATCAGTATGCATAGTTTACATATCTGACTTAAATCTTATGGGAACAGTTGTAAGATTTTCTTGCTTCTGAGGCATTGATCCCAAACCCAAACTATATAGTAGATTACATTCAGCCTCTAACTTGAACCCTATCTTAAACTTAATTCAGAGCCACACATCACCTCGTCAACCATCACTTCTGGAAAAAATGGTGGTTTACTTTCAGTGCAGGAGAAAAAAATGTCATTGTCAATATTGTACAAATTAAATCTCTGTAGTATTACTGAGTCAAGAGATGTGTCGTTTTTTGATCCTCGTGTGTGACATTCATATAAAATGGAAGTAATAAAAAAAAATTCTGACATCTAGGCACTTCTCTGTTGTTGCAATGCTATTCTTCTTCTAACCATTTTAATTTGCTGTGGCTTCTACTGCATGTGCTGAACTCATGAACTCTGGCATGCCATAAATATCCTGTTGCCTATTTACTAGCAATTCTCATTTATTGCTGGCATGCTAGTCTCATTCCTATTTGCTATGGTCTGCCCACCCAGAATTGCCTCAATCTCTGGCATATATTTCAGCAAGAGCACCACGACTCCATAAGAAAAAAATGCACTTTCCTGTCTGCCTCCCAGTGTGTATTTTTTAAGGCTTTCCTCTCTCCCTACCCATCATATTTCACATTTTAGTTCAATTTCAGTCATAAATGTGTTTTTTGGGGGAAGGGTGGTTGTTTTAATAACATTGTGCATTACTTATGTAGACTGATAGGTGTGAATGACACTTGAAAAGCAAACATTGCCTCTCCAAGGCACTCAACATATAAACTTTTGACTTGAAAACACATTCAAAACTACAATAGTCATAGAGCAGGAAACAATAAAGAATAAAACAGGGAATACCACCCTTTTGAGGGGAATGAGGTTTCATGTGAAGAGAGAAAGATAAAAGCTGCTAGTACTATAGATTTGTTACATTTCATGGTATAAAAGGGATCAGTATTATTAGCGTTTGTTTCAATGATGGCATTAGCTACAGGGGGTGGAAAAATGAGACATAATTTCCTCCACACCACATGCCCAAAAAGTTGTGCCTTTTTTAAATTGAAAATTCAATTTTCAATTAAACAATAGTATTGAAATTACAAATTCTGAAAATTTTTGACCAGCTGTATTGGTAGGTTTTGCAGAATAAAGGACCTAAGTCAAAGTCCAATGAAGTCTATGGGAGTCTTTCCATTGACTTCAGTGGCTTTGGTTAAGGATCTGTTAGTTGTAAAGACAGAATGTGGAGAGGATAGATATTTTACACACAATAGCAGGGATGTGTAAAGAGTAACACAGAAGAAAGCATGAAGATGTGAGAGAAGGATACAGTGGGATGGTAAGTCTAGGGCAGAGCAAAGCTTATGGGAGGGGAATCATAATGTGTGTACCACTGAGTGTCTGCTAAACTAAACAAGGTGAGAGAGAACCAAGCATGTGGCTTTAGCAGTAAAGGCTACAAGGAAAGGGATAGGACAGATATTGGAGATGTCATATAGGAAAAAAAACTAATGACTTACAAGAACATGGATATGTGAGAGAGAATTCAAATATGTCACTGAGATTGTGATCCTGAGTGGCACGGAAGGCAGTGGAGTCATCAGAAAGTGTTAATGCTTACTGTAGTTGTGCCTCAATAATTTAACCTTATTCTTGTTTTTCAGATACTTAATATGTTGCAATTTGATGGCCTGTCATAGCTAATTGGGGATGTGATGATGCCCATACCCTGATTTGGAAGGGAGTTTAACAATAATTCACTCAAATTTAACATTTTGATTAAATGATTCTTGATCCCAACCCAAAATACCAATACTGGATAATAAGTGAAACTTTTAAACTATATTTTTATAAAAACTATACATCAAAAATCTATAAAATATAGATTTTATGCATATCATATCCTCCTCCTTTTCTATCACTTAATGTGGAATCATTTTAATTGCAGTTAGCATTTTTATATAGTATTGCTTCCTGGCAGGATTTGTGCAATGAAGCTTTGAATGGCTGCATACTCGAAGAGAGTTGAGGGTCAGCCAAGCTGCCTCTCATACTCCAGGGTCCTTGTTAATAGACAGAAGCAGACCTTGTGCTTTCTGTAGAGCATCACATTGGCACAAGCTACTGATAGCCAGTTGTGTCACAGTATCATGGTAACTATCTGAATCTGTACTTGCTATCCAAAAGAAAAAGATAGTATTTGTTATCCACTGATTCCAAAAGAATTGACTTTGTCACATTACTGCTAAAATATATATATATTGTCATATCACTGCTAATATATATTTGACAGAACTGCTTCTGATCTGTATCAAGAGGACTGCCAGAACAATTTTCTAAGTGTTATACTAGAGGTGTTTAGTCATTTATCCAATAAATAATGATACTCTAAGAATCTCCATATGTGGTTACTAAGTCCAGTATATGTTCCATTGTATCCATTTGCAAGCAGGAAAAATAACAGAAAAAATATATTTTTCTTCATCCATTTCATACACTGTGGGCACCTCTAAGTATGTAGAATGCATTGCCTGAAGAATGTATTGCATGCAATTCTTGGATTCATCTTTTTATTTTATCCACAGATTTTATAGTAACTAAAGATAAATCAAGTGGATAGTGAAAAATTTTCATGACTTCAAAACATATTCTGTATAAGCATTAATTTAGTTGGTTTTCCTTTCAAATGGTGCACACTATTCTACAGTTATGTCCAAACCACTGTAATAATTCCATTTTAAGATGCAGTGTTTTGCCTCATTATTATAATGTCATATTCCATGGTACATCTTTAGAAAACTAAACTTGAGAGATAGCACAGAGAAATGTCTAGGTACACACTTATTAGTGACAGTGAGTGTCTAAAAGGGCATAAGCATGACACAAGGGAATTTACCATAATATTTGCCCAGCTCTATTGACAATATAGAAAGCAAACAGAAAATATAAACTAATGGAAAAATGCTGCTGTCACAATAGATAGCAATCACCTGTAGCATTGCTTCTATTCTTATGATTGTTCAGTGTTCACCTTCCTTTAATATTCCCTTACTCCTGCAAGTGAAAAGCAATTACCCTAGAGTGAATCTTGAATGAAACTATATATTTTTATATACTATGCCACATACATTTATATCCTATGTCATGCCAAAGGACAGCAAAGTACTTTACAAATTGCTGGCCAAATATGGTAGTATGATTCACGTAACTACAGCCAGGAAATCTGAAAAGGGTAGGTTGATGTGAGGCAAGTGTCTATTCCAATCATCTCCTCAAACTCATAAAGGGGTAGCTGAAGAGACCCTGTAAAGCAGGAACTATGGTAACCTGGTGGTGGGGTCCTAGCAGACAGGAAATGGGCCTCATTTTTGTGCATTTATGACCATAAATTGTTGGCCAGAACACCACAGACTCATCCCTTTTGAGATTACCTCCACTGCTAGCAAGAATGTTTGTGTGACTACTTAGAAGTCCACATTAACTCTGTTTTATACTTGAGCTTGTTTGGGGATGAAGGGTAGGATTTATGCTTTGTCCCAGAATTTGACTCCATACATATAAAGGAATTGCATCACTCACTGAAGGTCAACTACTTCTGGGGAAGAATGCAAGAATACTTAAACAAGTGAAAGAAACAGTATGTAAGAGTTAAGTGGAGAAGAACGATACATGTAACTGAAACTTCTGGGGAAAGAGAAGGTGGCAGAATGAAGTTACCCACATGGAAATTTGTCCAGCACTGTGGCATTAACAATCCTATAGTGAATATACAGAATATACCTTATTAACATTTGCTATGTTCAAAATTTTCTTTTTCCTGTTTAAGACCACTCCACCTTCTTACTAGCAAAGAAAGGGAGGCTGATTAAATATAGGTTAGGAAAGATTGTTAAGATTGTCTCACATTTTCTTCTCTCTTCAGCGGCACAGGAGCCAGCAAACAGAGCTGTAAACAGGGGAGTTTGAGTGGGAGTTTGCAAGGGAAGTTTGGGAGGAAGACTAAGAGGCAGGCAGAGGAACAGACAGGCTAGTGAAGGGAATATGTGGTGTTCTGGCAGTATTTTGGTGCTTGTTGGGGGCGGGGGGTTGTTTTGCTGTGGGTGATGGTATTGTGGTTTGGCTTGTATTTCCCAGATTTACAGGATTTAGGTGAGAAGGCTATGACAGATACAAAGGCAGAAGTGGTAGTGACCCAAGCAGTGGAAAACACAATGAAGATGATAGGATGTGGAAGTTGCGGCATGTACATGATCCTGGAGGGGGTACCTGAAAAGAGTTTTGTTTGCATGAAGTGCCGCCTGATAGAGCTGATGGAAGAAAAGGTCTGAGGATTGGAGATGCAGGTGGAAACTCTGAGTTTAGAAGGGGGTTTGAGCAGATGATGGAGCAAAGACATGAGGAGTCTGAAGGGAAAAGCTCAGACTTGCAGATGGAAGAAGGACCAAAGAGCTCTGAATGGAGACTGCTGGGTGAGGAAAGTGGATAGTGGAAGCATGTGACTAAGAGAACCAGGCAGAGGAAAAGATGGGCTAGTGAAGGAGAAATAGAGCTCAGGAACAGGTTTCTGGAGGCTTCAGATAGAGAGGTGCAATGTCCATTTAGTCCACCCAATTCTTTCTTTGGGGGAGAGCCCAGGGCTGGGGCGGCAGGAGGTGTGGGGGGGAGAGCCCAGGCTGGGGCGGCAGGAGGTACGGGGGGGGCAGAGCTGGGGCAGCAGGGAGTGCGGGTGTGGGGGGGGAGGAGAAGAGCCCAGGGCTGGGGTGGCAGGAGATGTGGGGGGGGGGGAGCCCAGGGCTGGGGCGGCAGGGGGTGTGGGTGGGGGCCAGGGCTGGAGTGGCAGGAGATGCGGGCGGGCTGGGGCAGCAGGGGGGGGCAGAGCTGAGGGCAGCAGGGGGTGTGGGCAAGGGAGAGTCGAGGACTGGGGCAACACAGGGGTGCGGGGGGAGCCCAGGGCTGGGGTGAGGGGTGGCAAAAAACCCAGAGCTGGCTCTGTCCCTACCATTTATAGCAAGCTGCAGCATGAGGTTTCAGTTCCACACTCCTTCCCCCTCTCTTTCCTGTTAATTGTGGCTGAGGGAATGCTGGGAAATGTAGTTCTTTCCCTGCTCCAGGGCCGGCTCTATAGACAGAGAGCTAACCAAGGAACTACAGCTCCCAGGGCTCGCTGTTGGTTCTTAGCTCCCATGCTGGATTCTTGCACCTCTGCAAATTTGCCACCCCAAGCACCTGCTTGCTTTGCTGGTGCCTAGAGCCGGCCCTGTGCGGAGGATTGCAAGGGAGAATAGGAATCGAGAGGACTTGCAGCCAGAGGGAACAGGGGATAGACCGGAGAATTGCACCATCAACGAGGAAAAGGCAGGTCTATGTGATTAGGGACTCCTTACTGAGAAGAATAGACAGGCCTGTAATCAGAGCCGATCCAGAGAACAGAAGAGTGTGCTATCTGCCGGGTGCTAAGATATGGGATGTGGACCTGAGGCAGAAGAGGATCCTAATGGGAGTGGGAAAGATTCTGATGATTGTCCTTCATGTGGGAACAAATGATACGGCTAGATTCTTGCTGGAACTTATCAAGGGAGACTATGCAAGGCTGAGGAAGACACTTAAGGAAATTCAGGCTCAGGTGATCTTCAGTGGGATTGTGTCCGTTTCTAGAAATGGGCAGCAAAGGTGTGACAAGATTATGACAATCAACAGATGGCTCAGGCAGTGGTGCTATAAGGAGGGCTTTGGGATGTATGGCCACTGGGAGGCATTCATGGACAGAGGACTGTTCGCTCGGGATGAACTTCACCTGAATAGGGAGGGAAATAGACTTCTAGGATGGAGGCTGGTACAACTGATTAAGAGAGATTTAAACTAGGGCCTGGTCTACATTAGGAGGTTATGTCGAATTTAGCAGCGTTAAATTGAATTAACCTTGCACCCGTCCACACAACGAAGCTATTTAGTTCGACAAAGAGGTTTCTTAAATTCGATTTCTGTACTCCTCCAAAACGAGGGGAGTAGCACTAAATTTGACATGGCCATGTCGAATTAGGGTAGGTGTGGATGGAAATCGATGCTAATAACTCCGGGAGCTATCCCACAGTGCACCACTCTGTTGACGCTCTGGACAGCAGTCCGAGCTTGGATGCTCTGACCAGCCACACAGGAAAAGCCCCGGGAAAATTTGAATTCCTTTTCCTGTCTGGGCAGTTTGAATCTCATTTCCTGTTTGGACATTGTGGCAAGCTCAGCAGTACTGGCAACGATGCAGAGTTCTCCAGCAGAGGTGACCATGCAATCTCAGAATAGAAAGAGGGCCCCAGCATGGACTGATCGGGAAGTCTTGGATCTGATCGCTGTGTGGGACGATGAGTCCGTGCTTTCGGAGCTGCGATCGAAAAGACGGAATGCAAAGATCTACGAGAACATCTCAAAAGCCGTGACAGAGAGAGGATACAGCCGGGATGCAACGCAGTGCCGCGTGAAAATCAAGGAGCTGAGACAACCGTACCAGAAGACGAAAGAGTCAAACGGACGCTCCGGATCCCAGCCCCAGACATGCTGTTTCTACGAGGCACTGCATTCCATTCTAGGTGCGGCCGCCACCACTACCCCACCACTGACCGTGGACTCTGAGGATGGGATATTGTCGACGGCCACTTCCTCGGAGATGTTAGCAGACGGGGAAGATGAGGAAGGTGATGAGGAGGATGAGGCAGTCGACAGCGCTTACAACGCTGATTTCCCCTACAGCCAGGATCTCTTCATCACCCTCACAGAGATCCCCTTCCAACCATCCCCAGGCGTTAACCTGGACCCTGAATCAGGGGAAGGATCAGTCGGTAAGTGTTTTAAACATGTAAACATTTATTTTGAACAGAACAGGAATATTAACAATGGGTTTTTCATGATTTGTTTGCCCTAGGCGCTCTACTATTTAGTCCTTGCCAGTGCAGCTACTGGAAAAGAAGGTCTATATGTCCGGGGATAGAGATGAAATCCTCATGGGACATCTCCACGAAGCTCTCCTGGAGGTAATAGGAAAGCCTTTGCATAAGGTTCATGGGGAGAGCGGCCTTATTGTGTCCTCCATGGTAGGAAACATTTCCATGCCAGGCTATCATCAAGTACTCTGGGATCATTGCCTTGCAGAGCATGGCGGCATATGGCCCTGGTTTTTGCTGGCTTTCACGCAGCATGCATTCTTTCTCGGTCTCAGAAATCCTCAGCAGAGTGATGTCGCTCATGGTGACCTGCTTAGAATTAGGGGAATGTTACTATTGGGACTGCTTGCCTGTTCCTTTACAGAACTGTCACTGGCAGTTTACAGCCATGCGGTGGAGGTGGGAGAGGGGCAGCATACAGAGATTTTTCCCGGGGACAGCCGCGAGGGGTTGGGACAGGGGCAGAGTTCATGCTTGCTGGATTGCCGGCAGCAGGAACTGGCCAACGCTAGGAGCATTCCTTTGAACGCGAAAGGAGGGCACTGCTATAATTTAAGTTTTAAGCAGCCAAAAGTCTATGGCTTACCATGTCAGCCTGCTACCTGAATTCCGCTGTCCTGCCCCGCTTGTCTGATCTCCACTGCAAGACCCCAGGCACTGAATGCGAAGGCCGAAAATTCGACCTTGTCCTGAGTGCGCATGTGATAGGTGCTGTGCATGGTCTTTTTCACAGAGAAAGACTGTTAATTGTTCACAAAAAATTATCTTTGTGAGGAATTCACTCCCTTTTTCCCATCTCACAGCTGCGACTGTCTCTCGACCTTCCCTGGCATCCCCCTCCCAGAGGCTGGCGCAGATTAGGCGGAGAAAGAAAAGGACACGGGATGACATGTTCTCAGAACTTATGGGCTGCTCCTGAGCCGAGGCGGCCCAGCAGACCCAGTGGAGGGAGAAAATGTCACAATACCAGTGAGCACACAGCGAACGGGAGGAGAGGTGGCAGCAGGAAGACCAGCAGGCGACTCAAACGCTGCTTGGACTAATGAGGGAGCAAACGGACATGCTCCGGCGCCTTGTGGATGTTCTGCAGGACCGGAGGCAGGAGGACCGCCCTCCCCCGCCACAAAGTCCCATACCCCCCTCACCCAAAGTCCCAAGAAGGAGGGGCAGCAGGGGCCATGAAAACTGTCACTCCACCCCTGCAGACTGCTCAAGTACCAGAAGGCTCTCATTCCCAAAAATTTGATAAGTCCTTTCCTTCCTGCCTCACCCAAGCCCCCATCCCAGTTTCATCCCCTAACTGTGTAGTTGCTAATAAAAGATATGTTTCTGTTAATTACTGTTTCCATCATGTTCTTTTAGGGGAGAGTGTGTTTGAAGGGGGTAGGTAATTGGAGAGGACAGTCACCTTTACCAGGGTACAGACACGGGGGCAGGTTCAGCAGAAGGTCACACACACATTGCAGTCACTAGGCACCCTGGTCAGTCTGGGAGGTGGTTTTCATGTTCTGTGTGTGGGGGGCTATGTGACTTTGTGGCGGAGGAGGGCGGTTAGAGATCTTATGCAGCGGTCCTTATCCTGGATCACAGAGCCACGCAGCAGGGGATTTGTAACCGTCCTCCCCCGCCACAAAGTCACATAGCCCCCACACACAGAGTCCCGAAAAGGAGGGGTGGCAGGCTCCGTTGAAACAACCAGTCCACCACTGCGGACCACTCTAGGAGCAGGAGCCTGTCATTCCTCGAGTTTAGAAGCGTTCTTTCCATCACTACACCCGCTCCCCACCACAGTCTGCGTCCCAGTTTCAACACTTTACTGCAAAATCCGTAATAAAGAAAGTGGTGTTCATTAACAAAGTTCCATTTATTTTCTTTTTAAACGTGTGTTGGAAGGGGGGTGAACGGGGTATGTAGCTGGAGAGGCTAGTCAACATTAACTGGGTAAAGAAACGGGGGCAGGTTCAACTTCTCTTTAAACAAACTTAATAGTCACAGGTTACTCTGCTCACTGAGGAACCTAGCTTTCAAAGCCTCCCGGATGCACAGCACGTCCCGCTGGGCTCTTCTAATTGCACGGCTGTCTGGCTGGGCGTAATCAGCAGCCAGGCTATTCAACTCAACCTCCTATCCCGCCATAAAGGTCTCGCCCTTGCTCTCACAGAGATTGTGGAGCACACAGCAAGCTGCAATAACAATGGGGATATTGGTTTCGCTGAGATCAGAGCAAGTCAGTAAGCTTCTCCATCTCCCCTTGAGACGTCCAAAAGCACATTCCACCACCATTCTGCACTTGCTCAGACGGTAGTTGAAGAGTTCTTTTTCACTGTCCAGGGCACCTGTATAGGGCTTCATGAGCCAGGGCATTAGCGGGTAGGCTGGATCCCCGAGGATCACTATAGGCATCTCCATATCCCCAACAGTTATTTTCTGGTCCAGGAAGTAAATACCTTCCTGCAGCCTTCTAAACAGACCAGAGTTCCTGAAAACACGAGCGTCATGAACCTTGCCTGGCCACCCAACGTTGATGTTTGTAAAACGTCCCCTATGGTCCACCAGTGCTTGCAGCACCATTGAAAAGTAGCTCTTTTGGTTAATGTACTGGCTGGCCTGGTGGTCCGGTCCCAGGATAGGGATGTGAGTTCCATCTATAGCCCCACCGCAGTTTGGGAATCCCATCGCGGCGAAGCCATCTATGATGACCTGCACTTTTCCAAGGATCACTACCTTTGACAGCAGTAGCTCAACGATTGCGTTGGCTACTTGCATCACAGCAACCCCCACAGTAGATTTGCCGATGCCAAAGTGGTTCGCAACTGACTAGTAGCTGTCTGGCATTGCAAGCTTCCAGAGGGCTATGGCCACTCGCTTCTGGACAGTCAGGGCTGCTCGCATCCAGGTGTCCTTGCACTTCAGGGCAGGGGACAGCAACTCACAAAGTTCCAGGAAAGTTCCCTTCCGCATCTGAAAGTTTCACAGCCACTGTGATTCATCCCAGACCTGCAGCACTATGCGGTCCCACCAGTCCGTGCTTGTTACCCGGGACCAGAATCGCCATTCCACAGCATCAACATGACCCACTGCCACCATGATGTTCACGGCGCAGGGTCCCGTGCTTTGTGAGAGGTCTGTGCCACTCTCAGACTTCATGTCCTCACCGCGCTGCCGTAGCCTCCTCGCCCGATTTCTCAGCATCTGCCTCTGGAAAGGTGGATGATAAGGTGCGAGGTGTTGACAATGGCCATAACTGTAGCGATGGTTCCAGCGGGCTCCATGCTCGTGGTGCTGTGGCGTCCGCGCTGTCACTCACCAGAAAAGTGTGTGAACTGATTGCCCGCCGGCGCTTTCAGGGAGGGAGGGTGGGAGTGACGGTTGGATGATGACAGTTACCCAAAACCACCCTCGACACATTTTTTTCCCCAGCAGGCATTGGGGGCTTGACCCAGAATTCCAATGGGCAGCGGGGACTGCAGGAACTGTGGGATAGCTGCCCACAATGCACCGCTTCCAATGTCGACTTCCACTTGCCCCGTTAGTGTGGACTCACAAAGTCAAATTACTGTCCTTAGTGTGGATACACATGTTTGACTTTGTAATATCGATTCCACATATTCGATTGAAGTAAAATCGAACTACTCTCGTAGTGTAGACATACCCTAGGAAGTGGGGGGAGATGGTTGGGAGATGTCCAGGTAATCTCCATGCCGGATTTTAACATTGAGAGGGAAGAAAACAAAGTAAGAAAGGATACAGCCGTGGGTAGGAGAATGGACATAAGGACGAAGGGTAGTGTAGATGCCAGTCTAATAGGTGATACTGGGAGTAGAATGTCTGGGCCCAGTGAGCGAAGCCAAACAGCAAAAATTAAGATGTTTGTACACCAATGCGAGGAGCCTAGGTAACAAAATGGAGGAACTAGAGTTACTAGTGCAGGAAGTGAAACCAGATATTATAGGGATAACAGAAACATGGTGGAATAGTAGTCATGACTGGAGTACAGGTATTGAAGGGTATGTGCTGTTTAGGAAAGACAGAAATAAAGGCAAAGGTGGTGGAGTAGCATTGTATATCAATGATGAGGTAGACTATAAAGAAATAAGAAGGGATGGAATCGACAGTCTATCTGGGCAAAAATCACACTGGGGAAGAAAGTTACTAGAGCTTCCCCTGGGATAGTGCTTGGTGTTTGCTATAGACCACCGGGATCTGATTTGGATATGGATAGAGACCTATTTAATGTTTTTAATGAAGTAAATACTAATGGGAATTGTGTGATCATGGGAGACTTTAACTTCCCAGATATAGACTGGAGGACAGATTTTCCTGGATGTGATAGCTGATGGATTCCTTCACCAAGTAGTTGCTGAACCAACAAGAGGGGATGCCATTTTAGATTTGGTTTTGGTGAGTAGTGAGGACCTGATAGAAGAAATGGTTGTAGGGGACAACCTTGGTTTGAGTGATCATGATCTGATTCCGTTTAAACTAAATGGAAGGATAAACAAAAATAGATCTGTGACTAGGGTTTTTGATTTCAAAAGAGCTAACTTTAAAAAAATTAAGGAAATTAGTTAGGGAAGTGGATTGGACTGAAGAACTTATGGATCTAAAGGTGGAGGAGGCCTGGAATTACTTCAAGTCAAAATTGCAGAAACTATCAGAAGCCTGCATCCTAAAAAAGGGGAAAAAAATCATAGTCAGGAATTGTAGACCAAGCTGGATGAGCAAGCATCTCAGAGAGGTGATTAAGAAAAAGGTGAAAGGTACAAGGAGTGGAAGATGGGAGTGATCAGCAAGGAAAGCTACCTTATTGAGGTCAGAACATGAGAAAGGCCAAAAGCCATGGAGAGTTGGACCTTTCAAAGGGAATTAAAACCAATAGTAGAAGGTTCTATAGCCATATAAATAAGAAGAAAACAAAGAAAGAAGAAGTGGGACCACTAAACACTGAGGATGGAGTGGAGGTTAGAGATAATCTAGGCAAATCTATCTAAACAAATACTTTGCCTCAAACTTTAATGAAGCTAATGAGGAGCTTAGGGATAATGGTAGGATGATAAATTGGAATGAGGATATGGAGGTAGATATTACCACATCCGAGGTAGAAGCCAAACTCGAACAGCTTAATGGGACTAAATCGGGGGGCCCAGAGAATCTTCATCCAAGAATATTAAAGGAACTGGCACATGAAATTGCAAGCCCATTAGCAAGAATTTTTAATGAATCTGTAAACTCAGGGGTTGTACCATATGACTAGAGAATTGGTATTATAGTTCCTATTTTTAAGAAAGGGGGAAAAAAAGTGATCTGGGTAACTATAGGCCTGTTAGTTTGACATCTGTTGTATGCAAGGTCTTTGAAAAAATTTTGAAGAAGAAAGTAGTTAAGGACATTGAGGTCAATGGTAATTGGGACAAAATACAACATGGTTTTACAAAAGGTAGATCGTACCAAACCAACCTGTTCTCGTTCTTTGAGAAGGTAACAGATTTTTTAGAAAAAGAAAATGCAGTGGATCTAATTTACCTCAATTTCAGTAAGGCATCTGATACAGTTCCACATGGGGAATTATTAGCTAATTTGGAAAAGAGGGGGATCAATAGTATTGTGGAAAAAACGACCACGCATTGTGTTTGGCTCAGAATCGCCTGAGGCCTCTTTATTTTCATGCATGCACGGGGGGATACCAGTGAACTGGCAATCCCCCCAGTTACAGATTTTCAAATAGCTTATATAGCATAA
The DNA here is from genome assembly GCF_027887155.1 of Malaclemys terrapin pileata. Taxonomy (NCBI): domain Eukaryota; kingdom Metazoa; phylum Chordata; order Testudines; family Emydidae; genus Malaclemys; species Malaclemys terrapin. The sequence goes on along the minus strand of NC_071509.1, from coordinate 37,590,769 downwards.
AACCACAATAAAGTAAGGGCATACCTTCTTATCAACATTATTGCCATATTTGGCAATATTCATATTCATACTCTTCTGAAATCCACTGGCCAAGACCCTTCCATCTTAGCAATTTGTTGGAAGAGTGCACAGGCCTACTGGTGTCTGGGTATACCACAGGGGTAGGGGCAATGGTGTGGGGGAGCTCAAGACAACGAGGGGTTGTTGGAGCTTTTGATATTCGTTGTCTGGAAGCCAATTGGGGAGGGCAATACATGCTGATGGTACTTACCCAAAAACACAGGGTGCAGCCTGTGGAATAAAACCCAAGACCCAATCTGTGCCACATTCCCAAGAGTGACCTCCACAAGTCCCTCCCTGCCAATGGATAATACCTCGTTTTTTATACCAGGGCCAATTTTCTTACTTCTACCCCAAGACGTAACTGCTATGATAGAGGGGAGTTGCGGAGCAGAAAGAAGAGCCTCAACATGAGATCCATTACAAATTTCCCCCCCTTTGACGTGAGAAACCCTCGGTGTTTCCAGAGCTGTCCATTTGAAAATCTGTAATCGGGGGGATTGCCAGTTCACTGATACCCCCCCGTGCATGCATGAAAATAAAAAGGCCTCAGGCGATTCTGATCCAAACACAACACGTGGTCGTTTTTTCCACAACAATAGGAAAATTGAAATGTGGATAAGGAACTGGTTAAAGGAGAGACTACAGTGTGTCATACTGAAAGGTGAACTGTCAGACTGGAGGGTGGTTACTAGTGGAGTTCCTCAGGGATCGGTTTTGGGACCAGTCTTATTTAATCTTTTTATTACTGACCTTGGCACAAAAAGTGGGAATGTGCTAATAGTTTGCGGATGACACAAAGCTGGGAGGTATTGCCAATACAGAGAAGGACCGGGATATCATACAGGAAGATCTGGATGACCTTGTAAACTGGACTAATAGTAATAGGATGAATTTAATAGCGAAAAGTGCAAGGTCATGCATTTAGGGATTAATAACAAGAATGTTTGTTATAAACTGGGGACGCATCACTTGGAAGTAACAGAGGAGGAGAAGGACCTTGGAGTATTGGTTGATCACAGGATGACAGATCTCATCTGGAATACTGTGTGCAGTTCTGGTCTCCTGTGTTTAAGAAGGATGAATTCAAACTGGTACAGGTACAGAGAAGGGCTATTAGGATGATCTGAGGAATGGAAAACCTGTCTTATGAAAGGAGATTCAAAGAGCTTGGCTTGTTTAGCCTAACCAAACAAGGCTGAGGGAAGATACGATTGTTCTCTATAAATATATCAGAGGAATAAATACCAAGGAGGGAGAGGAATTATTTAAGCTCAGTACCAATGTGGACACAAGAACAAATGGATATAAACTGGCCATCAGGAAGTTTAGACTTGAAATTAGAGGAAGGTTTCTAACCATTAGAGAAGTGAAGTTCTGGAACAGCCTTCCAAGGGGAGCAGTGGGGGCAAAAGACATATCTGGCTTCAAGACTAAGCTTGATAAATTTATGGAGGGCATGGTATGATGGGATAGCCTAATTTTGGCAAATAATTCATCTTTGGCTATTAGCGGTAAATATGTCCAATGGCCTGTGATGGGATGTTAGATAGGGTGGGTTCTGAGTTACTACAGAGAATTCTTTCCTGGGTGTCTGGCTGGTGAGTCTTGCCCACATGCTCAGGGTTTAGCTGATCGCTATATTTGGGGTCAGGAAGGAATTTTCCTCCAGGGCAGATTGGCGGAGGCCCTGTGGGTTTTTCGCCTTCCTCTGCAGGATGGGGAATGGGTCACTTGCTGGAGGATTTTCTGCACCTTGAAGTCTTTAAACCACAATTTGCGGACTTCAATAGCTCAGACATAGGTTACGAGTTTGATACAGGAGTGGGTGGGTGAGATTCTGTGGCCTGCATTGTGCAGGAGGTCAGACTAGACTACCATAATAGACTCAAACTTTAAGGTCAGAAGGGACCATCAAATTTATAAACCTGTTTTGGGGGCTTTGTGTAGGAGCAATTCAGCTAGTTTTTAATCAGTGAAGCCTCAACAGGTTGATCTTTATACTAGCTAATGATAATTGCCTTTTAGTTTGTCATAGAGCTTCCACTTTTTTGAAGCTAGTGTAAAAATATTAACATATTATAGCCATACTACAACTATAAAAGATTAAACCTACTGTAATAATTCCAAACTTTTTTGTTATTTCCTACAGAATACAATTTTAGTTTTAAAATTGCTGTAATGAATCATGATATATTTGCATTTCAAAACAATAATAATGACAGCAATGAAAAATACTTCACAATTCACATTTTTTGTAAGATCAGTTATGGCTTTAATCTTTATTGTAGTGTCACTTGCTAGTGTCAATATAGTTAAACATCTGTTATTGTTTCCCTATAACCCCATGAAAACAGTGATTCATATACACTCACCTGTAAAAACAATCACTCTCAGGTGTAACCTGACATTATACAAAGTCTGAGTCAGGAAGACTTGTTTTTTCTTCCAAACTGGCTGTAGTTTTAAATTAAAGAATAAAAAATAATGAAGTAGTTTCAAATTCTATTTTAAGTTCCTCTTTTTAAAATAGCTTTTTTTTTCTTTAACTTGTAAAAGTTGTTGGAATTTTGTCAGTAAACACATGGAGCACTGCTTAAAACATAATGATCCAATGTAAATCTGTCACATTGTCAGTAAAGGAAAAAAAAAAATAAGATGAGGGTCAAGCTCATCCTGTTGTAACTCCAATGAAGTTGCAACTAATTCAATCCATAGATTCCCTAAAACCAAGGTACTTGGAACATTTATAGTTATCCCAGGTTTTGTTGATATAAATTAGCAACATTAGAAGAATTGTTTATAGTGCTAGCTAATATAAAAAGGATATAAAATGTATATGAATAAAATGGCCTGAAGCCTTATGTGTAAATTATGTCATGAATTATAAAAATATACTAGTACTTCTGAACAGTGAGGATAAACATGAATGTATCAAAACCTAGTTAAGGAACAAGTTTGTCAGTGTTGTGTGGTTGCATCGAAACCTGTAGATCTGTTGTACAAAGAAAGGAAATGATGATTCTTTCTATCCACAGTTTTAACCATATCAAATTTAAGAGCAGCTGGGTGACACGTATACTGAATATGACTTTACTGTATTTTTCATATGTGTTGCCTCTTGCCGACGTGGGACTGTGCAGCCTCTAATGTCTGGTTTGATGACATTGCTGATCAAAGTGCCAAATTACAGTGTTTAGTGGATAGCTGACACAATGGTTTAAAGCATTAGTCTTTCCCATCAGGATACCTGTCTTAGGCTGCTAACTTGCTTTTTCCTGCACTGATATACATAGCACATTTGTGAATTAGGAGGGTTTTTTGTTAATGGAATTGTGGAATCCCTTGGTGCTACTATGAATTAATAACTGAATGCTTACAGCTTTTAAGCAGCAGTTTCTTTTGGGGGTAAAATTCTGTTATTTTTTCTTAAAACTAATGAAAGCATTCTAAATATCTAGTAGTATTAAGCCATTAGAAAATCATTTTGAGATCCTGAGTACTGGATGCATTTACTGGACTCAATCCTACCACAGGGCAAATAATAGAGGCAATGAAACCTAATGGGCAAGTGACCAAAACAACTTGAACTTTGTTTTTCTTTCTTCAGCACCGACAGGACACACACCAGAACAATCAGTTGCTTCCACTGTAGCCTGAAAGTTACCGGTAAATAGTTTTCAACCCAAATTTATAGTTTAGAGATTTGGGAACTAGATTATCACCTCAAATTTTTTTGTTTGTTTGTTTTACTGAAAAGTACAATGTAATCTGTGCCTTTATAAACAATGTGTCCCAGGTTATTTAGGACACCTTTTGGGGGGCTTGGAGGGAGGGAAGGGAGGAAATCCTTTCCACCATTTAATTGGACAAGTAATAAAAAAAGGGTCTCAAATCCGTAGGCTGAAAAACAGAAATAGTATGTCTACTTTTCACAATAAACAAAAGGAAGATTTCTGCTACTGAGGGATGCTAGAGATGAAAGCTCAAGATTCACTCTGTGTAGCGAGTACCTTATGAAATTAAATCAATAGATCTGTACACAAGAAGCCACTGAGAGACCCTGAGATTATGAGTATATAATTGATTATAGGTATATTCCTATGTAAATATAAAATGTTTTTTCTCTTACAACAGTAACAGTGATGGGGTGTCCACCCCACAGAAGACCTGAGCAGATTATAAAAAGCCGATTAACCTTATAGGAATTCTGCAATCACTCCCTAGATAGAAAGGGAGTTGACTAAGGACAAAGCGTTCTAGGGGGAGAGTAAGCCCTGGGATCCTGCCCTGCCCTACAGAGTCTGATAAGCTACAGACAAGGGTGAAGTAGCCACTGGGAGCAGAGGAAATTTGTGATGGTATGGTGAGCCAGAAGAGAGGTAGGAAGGATCCCAGAGAAATAGCAACAAGGTCTAAGATTGTGTACATCATGGTTACTGGACATAGGGTATCTGGGCTGGAATCCTGAGTAGTGGGCAGGCCCTGGTTCCTCTACCAGCTGCTGGGGAAGTGGCACTGATCTGGACTGGGACCAGAAGACTGCCCAACACAGTATACAGATAGTCAGTTCAGTGGAACTTTGACACCCCTGACGAGGAAGACTATGAAGTGACCTGGCCGAAGGGCTGTGTCACAAAGAGTGCATACTCTGAGTCCCAAAGAGGCAGAGAGTCTATGGTGTGAGCAACCTATGTAAAGGGGTATCAGACCAGGCGAGAGCTAATCCCCAGACCCAGGTACAAAGAGACATCCAGTGGTGACAGGTTTCAGAGTAGCAGCCGTGTTAGTCTGTATCCGCAAAAAGAACAGGAGTACTTGTTAGTCTCTAAGGTGCCACAAGTACTCCTGTTCTTTTTATCCAGTGGTGAGTTTACTTGTCACAGTAAAATATAGAAAAATTATGTTTTGAATAGACCCCACTTTGTGCAGGTATATACAAGTTGTGCCTCATTAAAGACAAAGGGACCAATTTTTAAAGGTATTGAGGCACCTAAATACATAGATAGGCACTTTGGAAAATCCCAGTAAGCACCCAATTCCCATTGAAATCAATCAATAAACATCTTTAAAAATATGACCCAAAGGTCCTTCAATTTTTCAGGTGTTGGCCAAATAATGGAAGTTTATGATGGTTGCAAGAAGCAACCAATTTTACCTCCTTGGTCAAAGAGAGAAACTGTTTTGTCTCAAAATGAACCTGAATTGCAAAAGTTACCTCCATATATAAACTTCCTTTGGAGTCAAGGAGGTTTGGATTTAGTTTTTTTTTTTTTTTTCAATTCTGATACAACTTATAAAAACATTTGGATCTGGAGGTTCAGAACCAGCATTCTAGTCTGTTCTCTTTACTTCCAAATAACCTGATAGACCTAATACCTACCTACAAAAGTGTCATCTTTTGTCTTGGGTGAGGTATTCATAAACCACCAAATGGACTTTAACATTTGGAGATACAGCAGATAAGGGACCTAACTAATTAAATAGGGCTGACTAGAACAGCATGGAACTGAGAAGAGGTTAAAGTACCTATATTTTTCCTGTTTCTGTACTCTCATGACCAATGTTTATTGAGTCCTTTTGTGAGATATTTTTCACAAGATTTCATGCTGTTTTAAAAGGAAACAATGGCTTGTGGTAAAGTCAACTCATGCTGAGAGACATTAACTGCACCATGTTATCAGCTGATAATAGTGCTATTAACTCATGTCACCCACTGTGTATATTTGTGAATTAGGATGTTTCCTTGTTAATGGAACTGAGCCATTTTCTTTGAAAATGGCAAGCAGTGAGCACTTTGGCACCATTACACAAAGGGGGAAGAATTAAATCTTGTTGAGTCTGTACAATGGCTCTCTTGAAACTCCCAGAGGTATCAGAGTAGCAGCCGTGTTAGTCTGTATCCGCAAAAAGAACAGGAGTACTTGTGGCACCTTAGAGACTAACAAATTTATTAGAGCATAAGCTTTCGTGGACTACAGCCCACTTCTTCAGATGCATACAGAGTGGAATAAATATTGAGGATATATATATACACACATACAGAGAGCATAAACAGGTGGGAGTTGTCTTACCAATTCTGAGAGACCAATTAAGTAAGAGAAAAAAAACTTTTGAAGTGATAATCAAGATAGCCCAGTACAGACAGTTTGATAAGAAGTGTGAGAATACTTACAAGGGGAGATAGATTCAATGTTTGTAATGGCTCAGCCATTCCCAGTCCTTATTCAATCCTTTGTTGATTGTGTCTAGTTTGCATATCAATTCCAGCTCAGCAGTCTCTCCTTGGAGTCTGTTTTTGAAGTTTTTCTGTTGTAATATAGCCACCCACAGGTCTGTCATTGAATGACCAGACAGGTTAAAGTGTTCTCCCACTGGTTTTTGAGTATTATGATTCCTGATGTCAGATTTGTGTCCATTAATTCTTTTGTGTAGAGACTGTCCGGTTTGGCCAATGTACATGGCAGAGGGGCACATGATGGCATAGATCACATTGGTAGATGTGCATGTGAACGAGCCCCTGATGGTATGGCTGATGTGATTAGGTCCTATGATGATGTCACTTGAATAGATATGTGGACAGAGTTGGCATCGGGCTTTGTTACAAGGATAAGTTCCTGGGTCAGTGTTTTTGTTCAGTGATGTGTGATTGCTGGTGAGTATTTGCTTTAGGTTGGGGGGTTGTCTGTAAGCGAGGACAGGTCTGTCTCCCAAGATCTGTGAGAGTAAAGGATCATCTTTCAGGATAGGTTGTAGATCTCTGATGATGCACTGGAGAGGTTTTAGTTGGGGGCTGAAGGTGACAGCTAGTGGTGTTCTGTTATTTTCTTTGTTGGGCCTGTCTTGTAGGAGGTGACTTCTGGGTACTCGTCTGGCTCTGTCAATCTGTTTTTTCACTTCAGCAGGTGGGTATTGTAGTTTTAAGAATGCTTGATAGAAATCTCGTAAGTGCTTGTCTCTATCTGAGGGATTGGAGCAAATGCGGTTATATCTTAGAGCTTGGCTGTAGACAATGGATCGTGTGGTGTGTCTTGGATGGAAGCTGGAGGCATGTAGGTAAGTGTAGTGGTCAGTAGGTTTCCGGTATAGGGTGGTATTTATGTGACCATCGCTTATTAGCACAGTAGTGTCCAGGAAATGGACCGCTTGTGTGGATTGATCTAGGCTGAGGTTGATGGTGGGATGGAAATTATTGAAATCATGGTGAAATTCCTCAAGGGCTTCTTTTCCATGAGTCCAGATGATGAAGATGTCATCAATGTAGCGCAAGTAGAGTAGGGGCGTTAGGGGACGAGAGCTAAGGAAGCGTTGTTCTAAGTCAGTCATAAAAATGTTGGCATATTGTGGAGCCATGCGAGTACCCATAGCAATGCCGCTGACTTGAAGGTATATATTGTCCCCAAATGTGAAATAGTTGTGGGTGAGGACAAAATCACAAAGTTCAGCCACCAGGTTAGCTGTGACATTATCGGGGATACTGTTCCTGATAGCTTGTAGTCCATCTTTGTGTGGAATATTGGTGTAGAGGGCTTCTACGTCCATAGTGGCCAGGATGGTGTTTTCTGGAAGATCACTGATGGATTGTAGTTTCCTCAGGAAGTCAGTGGTGTCTCGAAGATAGCTGGGAGTGCTGGTAGCATAAGGTCTGAGGAGAGAGTCCACATAACCAGACAAGCCTGATGTTAGGGTGCCAATGCCTGAGATGATGGGGCGTCCAGGATTTCCAGGTTTATGGATCTTGGGTAGCAAATAGAATATCCCTGGTCGGGGTTCTAGTCATGTATCTACACAGATTTGTTCCTGTGCTTTGTCAGGGAGTTTTTTTAGCAGATGGTGTAGTTTCTTTAGGTAATCCTCAGTGGGATCAGAGGATAATGGCCTGTAGAATGTGGTGTTAGAGAGCTGTCTAGCAGCCTCTTGGTCATATTCCAATTTATTCATGATGACGACAGCACCTCCTTTGTCAGCCTTTTTGATTATGATGTCAGGGTTGTTTCTGAGGCTGTAGATGGCATTGTGTTCAGCATTGCTGAGGTTATGTGGCAAGTGATGTTGCTTTTCCACAATTCCCAGAGGTATGCATCTCTCTCTAATCCATTACCATGCTCTGAGTTGCCACCAAGGATATCCAAAGCATTAGAAGTATCATTGCAACTGATCAAGGATATAAAATTTTGCATGTTGGAGCATGATTTTTGGATTATAAATCCTGAACATCCCAAAATAACAGGTAATGACTTTTAGATTTTGTAATTACAAGATCATGTATAAGTACAATATCGCTTTCTTTTCTGGTTATGTGGGAGTCACAAGTCTTTGAAACTAGAAGAAAGTCCAGTTTTTATTATTATGCTTTACAGGAAAGGATTCTTTTCATCTCATACTCTTTGTAATCTGAGTACAATCAATGGTCCTATCCAATCACCCATTTCTTACACATGACCAAACAAACAAAAAGTACTGCACTTAAAAAGTAATTCCAAGACATGCTGCTGACATTTTCACACTACATTTGCCCTATTCTGAAAGTGAGTCTGTGGTATGAATAAAGATGTAATCCTTCACCAGTTGTGTCTAAGAAATTGACAGTACAATTACATAATTAAAAATGAATGTTGTTTATGCCCATGCATGAAATATACTTACTGTCTGATTTGTAAATATGCAGAAAACCTATTCAATATTTTTCATCTATGACCGTTACATGAAATTTCAATTAAAGGTAGGTTGAACTGCTTTTGAGAACATGATGCTAGCACTCTGGGGGCAAAGGCAGGGGTGGAGAGGAGGAGATAATCAAAACATAGAATACTCCAGAAAAATTCTGTTTTTCTGCATCTTGTGAGATAATGAAAAGTAACTTTCCACCCACTGGTAGTTTCATGAATTTTGCTTAAAGGTAAATGCCGGTTTCAACTGCAAAGACTATTTTTCATATACTGAAATGGAAATCTGTGCATCATAGTAGAAGTGATAAAGCTGGGCTGAGCTTGAGGTTGATAATGAACCTTCTGCTATTTATTTTGTAACATAGAAAGAGTGAACATGCACAACTCTTCAATAAACAATATGATATAATTATCTCTTGCATATAATTAAACTATATTATACCATAACAGAGCATAAAAATATACACATTTGGCCATTGTTGAAATGTAAAATGTAAATTATGCCGTTTGCAATTATGCATATAAAGGAATGTTGTGTTTAACGTGCTACAGCAGGGATCAGCAACCTTTGGCACGCAGCTTGCCAGGGTAAGCCCCCTGGTGGGCCAGGTGGGCCTGGTGGGCCAGGCCAGTTTGTTTACCTGCCATGTCTGCAGGTTCGGCCGATCACGGCTCCTACTGGCTGTGGTACACCGTCCCAGGCCAATGGGGACTGCAGGAAGCGGCGCAGGCCGAGGGATATGCTGGCTGCCACTTCCCGCAGCCCCCATTGGCCTGGAGCAACGAACCACGGCCAGTGGGAGCCACGATCAGCCGAACCTGCGACGCGGCAAGTAAACAAACCAGCCCGGCCTGCCAGGGGGCTTACCCTGGCGGGCTGTGTGCCAAAGGTTGCTGATCCCTGTGCTACACAGACTCAAGAAATGTGGGTTGACTTTTCAGTTCTGTCACTAACTTCCTGTGTAACCTTGGGCCTTAATGCTTGAAGCTAAATTATGGCTGCACCTGGTCTGTGTTCATTGTCCCTGAAAACTTTCCTCCCACCTATACAAGCCCAGCCATCAGTTGACCCTAAATATGAAATGTCTCTTGGGAGAAGTTAGGGTTAGGGTTCTCTTGGGAGAAGTTAAGAAGTGGGACAAGAGTATTTCTGGGGGACAATGGAACTAACAAGTTCTATACTTTTGAGATATTGATGGATGGATGGTTAGCCATTATTGTCTGTATTTGGATCTATTTTACTTACATCATAAGCTCTTCAGGACACTGTCTTTAACTCTCTGCTGTAAAATGTGTAGTGCAAAGGGGCTTTGATCCTTAATTGTGGAATTTAGGTGCTACCATACAAGAAATAATTAATGTAAATGAGACCTGAATGTGACCCACTGTCTTGTTATGTATATTTTTACACATTGTTTGTGCATCCAAAAGTCATGCTGTCATCTACATCACTGGTAATTTTAGATAAAGTTTAAATGTTTTTCTAAAAGCTCTGCTCTACAAATTGTTTTGGGAAATTTCTATGGCCTGTTTTACACAGGAGGTCAAATTTCCACCCTATGAATCTGTATAATATTTAAATGAGCGCCCAACAGCCCTAGAACTCACTTCTGGTTTATGTTTCATGTTCCTAAAGCTTATGTATCTAGGTTCAGCTGATCACCGGCTGGAGTAAGGAAGGGATTCCTCCACTCCCACAGTGTATTCTGGAAGGGTTTTTTATCCCCATCCTCTGAAGCATCAGGGATGGATGGAACATTGGGCGGGGTGGGAAAGGGCTCTGAGGTGGCACTGAGAATTCTCTCTCTCAAAAATTGTTTATCTCGCTGGTACTTGCTCACATGATCCGGGTCTAATTGATTGCCATATGTGGGGCTGGGAAGGAATTTTACCTCAGGTCAGATTGGCAGTGACCTTGTGGGAAGGAGGGGAAGTTACTTTTCTCTGCAGTATGTGGTTGTGGGTGACTTGCCAGGATTATTTGGGTGTATCTCACTTAATCACTCCCCTTACATTGCGGGAGCCTCAGGCACTGATGCAACTTGGTCTGTTCTATTCTCTGCCTGTGGCATATAATAATCTAGTTTCCTGTGAGTTGTAATATTCTGGTCTGATTTTGCTTGCTGGGTTTAGTTGACGGGTCCTGGGTTGGGTTGGTGACTGGCAATGTGGTCCCTTCTGACCTTTAACTCTATGACTATATGAAGTCCTACCTCCTTAATTCTTTGCAAAATCTATAGCTAATGCCCCATGAGGATTTAAAAAAAGCCATAAGCTAAGATCTACAACTTTCTGCAGTATCCTCTGAAGATTCACAAAAGAAAGGCAAGATGTTGCTAATGTTTCACCTGCTGTTGCTGCTGCAGACAGTACATCTGAGGAAATACCTCACTACAAAACACCTTCTGAGGAAAAATGTCCTGGTATAATATGAGAGCTGAATCTGGATTAAAAAGAAAAGTGACCCTATTCATAAAAACGAATATTCTTTCCTCGCAAAATAAAAGACTAAGGGGTCTTTTCCACAAAAATAAAAATCCCAGAAAAATTTGAAGTTTGGTATTGCATTTGGAGCAGTTGAATATCATTGTATAGATTTCTACATATCTAGCAATTTGTGAGGCAGTGCTAACTGTGAGGGGGAAGATGGGTATGTATCTAACATCTTGAAAGGACTTTCAGGAAAAAAAGTGGTATTTCAGTAACTATTTCAGAGTGACATCATGCCATAAATTATAAATCACTCCAAAACACAGATTGCCTCTTATTTATGCACAATGGGGCCCAACTATCAACTGAGGACTTTGGAAGCTCCCATATTAGAATTTGCTAATAATAAGTCATTGTATGATGTTGCATGGTGTTATGGTTTAGACATGACATTGTGACACATTGATTTTTATTTTTCTTTGTGGGGAAAAGATTGTAAATGTGGTAACTGTAGTAATGGTAAATTTTACGACTTATGAACATTGAATGCCATCCAAAAGATTATCCTGTCTAGTTTCAAAGGCGGGCAAAGTCAGTCAGAGTTATGGGCGGAATGAGAAATAATGACTCTCAAGATCTATGTGTTGTAGAAAATTATTCATGAAATTTTAATGCATTTGAAGTCGATGGGAATTTTACCATTGACTTTAATGGGATGAGAATTTCACCCAGTATGTTAGTTCACTGATTTTTTTTTTTGTCCTTGCCATATGTGGTGAACTCACTATGATGCTCCGGGGTGCAATCCGGAATAGTGAGCAGCTGTGTTAACCCTGCCCCGCAAACTTGGGTGCCTCACAATGCTTTGCTTCCACCTGGGCCACTCATAAACAGCCTTCCAACATGCAGGTCATACCTTGAGTGTCTGTGTATAGGTGCAACCTGCCAGCCACACATCAGTCACACTCTGGCTTCCACCAGTCTAGGTTACCACTTGCAGGGTCACCCCAACACACTCCCGGTTCTGGATTTCCTCCCAAAACATGTGTTTTGCACTATCCAGCCCTCTCCTGGACAGTCCAGATATATTAGGTCCATTGCCCCTTTAAAGGGATCAATATACAACAGTTTGCAATCCTAAATGGAGTTACTACACAGTTCACAACACTAGATTCATTTTGATTAAAGAATAAAACAAGTTTGTTTAACTACAAGGAGATAGGTTTTAAGTGAATACAAGCCATTAAAAGCAGAAATAGTTACAAAAGAAAGATTAAACACTTTCTAATGCTAAAACTTAACAAACTAGACTTGGTTCAAGATGAAATTCTCATCACCGGTTCCCAGCAACAAGGATGGGATCAATTTCAGGTCAGAATTGCTACTAAAGTCAAATGGCTGCTTCCTTTGTCGTCTTCGGTTAAAAAAAAGAAAAAAAGAAAAAAAAGATGGATAGGGAGAGAGAATTTGGGGTATTTTTACCTCTCACTTTGTAGTCTAATCACTCTTTGAAATGCGTTTTCCTGAGGGTTACTCATAGATAACTTTCATTCCTGCTGTGTGGATCAAGACAAGAAGTCTGGTGAAAGAGGTTTCATGCTTTTGTTTGGTAAGATGCAGATCTGTTTACCCAGACTTATCTGGTAAACACATTTCAGCCCTAATTTCAGTTTATGTTTATAAATGTACATATACTGTACAACATATACTGTTGCTACATACATTTGACCATGATATTACTGACTGGCAAGTTATTAGTTTTCTAATGATACCTCACAAGGCATATTTTGTACAAAGATTATTACAGTGGTATATAAAGTGTGAATATAGGGTGTGGCGTTCCATTGCACTTACCGACTACCTATCTGGTTTTGACTAACTGGTAAATTCAAGCTGAGGTACCTATATGTCATTGTTAACTTACCTATTGAATAGCTTGTATTCCAGTCTCATTTCTTGAGCATATTGTATTGATTGGGATTGAAATGCTTTGCCAATCCAGGGGAAAAAATAATGTTGTGAGGAAGTTTCTCCCTGCTCTTTTATGCTTCTCTTTTTTATTTCGCATTGTAGCAGTGGTATTAAACACTGTTAGGACTATATTTGGTCCAAATCTTCGCAATCATATTTTAATAGGCAGATGGAAAATTCTCATGTTAGAAAAATCTTGTCTAAACTTTTTTTCCCCAGTAAATCAGTGAACTGGAAAAACATAACTTTAGTTTAAAGTTGAAACCATATAATGTCATGTCACTTTCTAAAAGTATGATGACCCTTAATTTCATTGCCACATTTCCTAATTAATTTATACCATTTATAATTTTAATTTACTTCTAGAGATGATCTGACTTTACTGTTTGATTTGCAGCAGGATGAGATGTGCTCTTACTGAATGTTTATTCTGTGTTTTCCCCACATGTTTTTGCTGGTGAAACTGTTATGCACTATCAGAACAATGGCTTCGCAGAGGAAAAAAAGTTTTTACTTTTTGCATTATAATTACCAGTGATGTAATGCATTGAAATGACAACAAATAGTGACATACTTTAAATTTTAAACGGATAGAACTTATTTCTAGATGCAAGTGCAGCAATTACAGCATTTCATAGAGAAATTCCTGAAGGAGAAATAAACATATCAAAGTGTTATTTACTGTGAGAATTACTGACTTGTGAGTAGAGGCAGTTGTCTGGTATGTGAGTTATTCTGATTCATATCAAATATTATTCTACATCCAAAAAAATCTGCTGGGTTAAAAACAATCCCTTGTTTATTGTTTCCTCTTTACATATCAATTTACAAGACAACCAATGCTTTAGCAATTAAGCACAGGTTACTTTATAGCAGGGGTCAGCAACATTGGCACGCGGCTCACCAGGGTAAGCACCCTGCCGGGCCAGTTTTATTTATCTGCTGACGTGGCAGGTTTGGCCGATCGCGGCCCCCATTGGCCGCGGTTCGCCATCCCGGGCCAATGGGGGTGGCGAGAAGCAGTGCGGGCGAGCGATGTGCTGGCCGCGGCTTCTCGCCACCCCCATTGGCCTGGGACGGCGAACCGCGGCCAGTGGGGGCCGCGATCGGCCGAACCTGCTGCGTCAGCAAGTAAATAAAACTGGCCCGGCCCACCAGGGTGCTTACCCTGGCGAGCCGCATGCCAACGTTGCCGACCCCTGCTCTATAGATACCAGATTTCAGCTTGTGGTGGGGGTGAATGCAGTTTGTCCATTCTGGAATGGTCTGGGACTGCGACAAAACCAGACATGGTTTTGGACAGGGAACACCATTTTGAAGAGTGCTCCCTGCTGGTGTGGGAGCAGGGCGCTCTTCAAAATGGTGTTCCCTGTGTGATGTGAGCTTGCATGCATTTTGCATGCAAGGTCATGCCATCAGGGGGAGGAGCTCATGCAGACAGGGATGGACCCACACAATTCCTGGAAATACCAAAATGTCTGGTATTCTGGGTATGCATGAATGGCCACTCTAACACTTAATGGACCAATGAGTAACTGATTCAAAAATGCAAACCATTAGGTTCGAATCCAGAGTATTTCTAGTAATTCTAAAATTTCCTTTCAGATAACCTTCAGCAATGAACACAGCCAATTTTTTGATTGACTGATTATTTTATTATAGTAGTGTCTAGACACCGTGCTGAGAATGAGGCCCTATTGTATTAAGCACTGTACAAATACCGAGAAATAGTCTGTGCCACAAAGAGCTTACAGTCTAAACAGACAAGCCAGACAAAAGGTAGGAGACAGTCATAGAAATGCACAAGATGAGTGAACAATGTGATGTCTTGCAAATGTCATATTAGTACATGATAGTAAAATCAAAATATGTGGTGGGGTTTTGTTATGAGGGCAATAGTTAAAAGGAAGGGAGAAGATATCTTGAAGGGAACAGGTAAGGGGCCTTATAGGGTAGGAGAAAAGGTATAGGGAAAGGAAGAAGGGAATACGGAGGGCAGGTGGAGTAAGACCAAGGTGAAGAGACTGTGTTCGGGGGGGAGGAGGGGTTTAGCAACAGCCAATCAGCACATTGGAGATAATGTGTCCAGAGTCAAAACTTAGAAAAGACTCTGACATCAATGGTGTCCTTTACTCCCTTCTGCAGCACCTGTTGTGGCTGATTCATTTTCTGGCTACTGCAGGCTTCAGTTTCTTTGCCCCCCGGAGGGCTGGATACACCCTGGAATTTCTTTCTTCCCCAAGCCCACATGGTTTGGGGAATGGAAGTACCTCAAGTGTCTGAGGGCAATGGATGCTTCCTTTCTGGCTTCTGAAGTTTCAAAAAAAAAAAAAAAAAAAAACCAGACCATAGACATTGATTCTGTAATTCAGTAATGATGGTTTATTTACATGCTAGTAAAGCTAAAGTACTCAGTTTTTTGTGGGAAGAGAAAATGGTCAAAATTAAATTTGTTTTCAAATTCAAAATGGTCATTTGTTTAACTATTTGCTCAGCTGTAATATTCCTTGTGGTGGACTTCTGACCTCTACCAAGCTTTAATATGACTTTTTTATGTTTGTACGCTACCAAGCTCAACACGTAAAGCTTTCTAACCCTGTTTGGCTCACCATTGCCAAAGAATGTGAATTCGTGGCCTACAGTTTTTGTAATAGTTAGCTGCTGCCAACCTATCGTCAGCAATTCTTATTCCCACTAGGATGTTACAAAAACTCTTGGTAAGTGACTTAACTATCTGTGCTTTAAAAAAGGCCAGAAAGCATAGCAATTGAAGACTCCAATTTTAAGAGTCACTGGGCACCCATTCCTTTCACACTGCAGCTTATAACTGAACTCATATAAGACATAACTGAACACAAATGGGAACGTCTCTTTTTTTACAACTGAACTCTCTAGCTTCCAAGTTTAGAAGGAATCGGTTGTCTGCCATCTGCCTGCTGGGAAATAACCTCAAAGGCATGGTTGTTCAAATGGTTGGCTTTCTAGGACGCTTCTTAATAGCATGACCTAACCTACTATATCCAAAACCTATGGTGTGAATACAATCAGGTTAACTAATGCATGTTGTGATTATTCCTAAGTGAAACTTCTTTCACTTTTTAATCTTGTGTGTTTTGTATAGCTAGACACATCTTGAAAGGCTCGTTCTTGCAAGTTCGCCAAACCTAGTATCACCTTTAAAGAGGTTTGGAGTTCAGAGTGGACAACTCTTGACAGCTTGTTCTCTATATTAGCTCTTGCCTTTTGTCCTGAAAGATTAATAGAGTTATGTTCATGTGCATTTACAGAATGAAACAGGTTATTCTTGTAAGAATATGTCTACCTGTGTTGGCACTATGGAAATCCCACTTTTCTCTAAAGTATGGTATACAGTAACAATTTTATGAACCATTAATATTGTCCTTCTGCTTCACTAATAATGCCAGCCTTGAAAACTTTTTTGTCTGCTCCTCCCTCAAACTTTTCCACAATTCTCTCTATATACAGAATATGCCCTTTGAACTGACCCATAAAGTCACTATACTCTCTTCATTCAAATCCTTCCTTTGTGTCTCCTGGACCTTCCTGATCTCCATTCCCTGGTAGCATGGCTCTATAAAAACAATGGGATTCTAAAGCCAGCAACTCTCCTGGAGTCTTCTTTAAATGGATATTCTCACCCCAGATGGGATGTATTATCTTTCTCCTAATGGTTTGTGGGGTCAATAAATTTTCCCCAGTCCCTTCCAGGAGAAGATGTATCCCTACCACAGATAGAATTGAGTCCTCTTTCCATGGGGGAGAGAATTGATCTCTGTGTGTATCTGGAGTTCATTTACATGCCTAGAGAGAAGATAAGGTGGGTGAGGTAAAATCTTTTATTTTACCAATTTCTGTTGCTGAGAGAGAGATAAGAACATAAGAGCGGCCATACTGGGTCAGACCAATGGTTCATCTAGCCCAGTATCCTGTTTTCTGACAGTGACCAATACCAGGTACCCCAGAGGGATTGAACAGAACAGGTAATCATCAAGTGATCTATCCCCTGTCGCCCATTCCCATTTTCTAGCAAACAGAGGCTAGGGGCACCATCCCTGCCCATACTGGCTAATAGCCATTGATGGACTTATCCTCCATGAATGTATCTAGTTCTTTTTTGAACCCTGTTACAGTCTTGGCCTTCACAACGTCCTCTGGCAAGGAGTTCCACAAGTTGACTGTGCGATCTGTGAAAAAATACTTCCTTTTGTTTGTTTTAAACTTGCTGCCTATTAATTTAATTTGGTGACCCCTAGTTCTTGTGTTATGAGAAGGAGTAAATAACACTTCCTTATTTACTTTCTCCAAACCAGTCATGATTTTACAGAATGCTATCATATTCCCCCTTAGTCGTCTCTTTTCCAAGCTGAAAAGTCCCAGTCTTATTAATCTCTCCTCATATGGCAGATGCTCCATATCCCTAATCATTTGTATTGCCTTTTTCTGAACCTTTTCTAAGTCCAATATATCGTTTTTGAGATGGAGCAACCACATCTGTACTCAGTATTCAGGATGTGGGCATACCATAGATTTATCTGTCTTATTAGCTATTCCTTTCTTAATGATTCCCAGCATTCTGTTAACTTTTTTTGACTGCTGTTGCACATTGAGTGGAAATTTTCAGAGAACTATCCACAATGACTCCAAGATCTCTTTCTTGAGTGGTAACAGCTAATTTAGACTCCACCATTTTATTTGTATAGTTGGGATTATGTTTTCCAATGTGCATTACGTTGCATTTATCAACATTGAACTCCATCTGCCATTTTGTTTGACTTCACTATCTTGAGATAGTATCATTTGCACATTTTGCCACCTCACTGTTTTCCAGATGATTTATGAATATGTTAAACAGGACTTGTCTCATTACAGACCCCTGGGGGACACCACTATTTACCTTCCTCCATTCTGAAAACTGACCATTTATTCCTACCCTTTGTTTTCTATCTTTTAGCCACATACCAATCCATGAGAGGACCTTCCCTCTTATCCCATGACCGCTTACTTTGCTTAATAGCCTTTGGTGAGGGACCTTGTCAAAGGCTTTCTGAAAATATAAATACACTTTCTGAAAATATAAATCGGGTTGGCAACCTTCAGCACGCGGCCCATTGGGGTAATCCGCTGGCGGGCTGCGAGACATTTTGTTTACATTGACCATCCGCAGGCATGGCCACCCGCAGCTCCCAGTGGTTGCAGTTCACCTTTCCTGGCCAATGGGAGCTGCAGGAAGCAGCGCGGGCTGCAGGGACGTGCTGGCCTCTGCTTCCTATACAAAATTTGGGGTAACAAATTGGCATCCCTGGGTGGGCATTGTGCTCAAAAGTGCTAAGATCTCCACACTGGGCTCAAAGGTGCTATTAAAACCATAAGGCTGAAGGCATTATTTTGAAGCCCAAAGAGAGTTTATAGCACTCCTTATTGGATAAAAGGAGAATAGACAACAAGCAGCTTTTTTTTCCTTTTTTTTTCATCCTCTTTCTCTTCTCTTCTCTTGTTTATTTTAATTTTCTTTATTCTTTATTTTTACTGATCTTTTCTATGAGTTCAAGAAAAGGTAAGTTACCTCAAAGGTAAGAACATAAATGTAGGTAATTATGGTAAATAAAATATTTTGTTCATAAGATGTCAAAAGTAATTGCTGTAAAGTATATAATCCTGAAACTATGGTGAAACTAAGTGCTTTCCTTTTCTGAGGAACAGGAAGGTATAATTTGTTTGTGCTTTCCTATTCTGAGGGATAGGAAAGTAGAGTTTTCCTGCTCTGAGGCATAGAAAGGTAAAGTTTCTCCTTGCTTCCCAGTTCTGAGGGATCAGGAAGTAGGAACTTTTGTTTTATTTTTGTTTTACTTTCCTGTTCTGAGGGATTGGGAAGTAAAAAGTGAGTATAAATCACAGAAAATGCTGTCTATTGGGATTGGATATTTGTAATGGCCTTACTGACGTATCAGTATTTTTATTACAAGGTGATTCTAGATAGTGAAAAAGGGTAACATCTAGTATCAATAATATCGAAATGACCATGAAAGGAAACTGAGGCACAATGATCATTCAGAAATGATGTTGGAAAACAGCATTGAGAATTTTGTAAAGAAAATTGGATGGGGCTTTGGAAAGAAATATATTTTTATTGGGCCTGGAGCCTATCAACAATTATGCAAGCAATGGAAACAATGGATCCAACCAAAGAAGAAAGTCTTGCTCTCAACGGAACTACAAAAAGGAAAAGAAACAAGTTGCCTTGCAAGGACTCTTGTTTACAACTACAACTCTAGATATAGAAATGAATAAAGCATTAAAGGAACTAAGAGAACTAAGAAAAGAGAAAGCTAATCTAGGAGCAGAAGCTGACACATTGAGAACCAGTATTCTGATTCAATCACTTCAGATGGTTGAGCCAAAAAAGCAACTAAGTAAAATAAAAGAGGAGTGGGAGAAGCTAACAGTAGAATGTAGAGAATGGAAACAGAAGGCAATTAATAGACAATCTGCAATGAAATTGATTGTCTCAGATGTGAAAAAGGAGAGAAAGTTAAATTATGAAGCATGTAGAAGGAATATTCACACATTAGAGGAAGAATTGAAAACTAACCAGGGAGCCATAGCAACCATTAAATCGCTATGTGATGAAAAGGCGGAATCAGATGCAGAAGACATGGGTCCTCCTTGTATCCCAAGGAATCCATTCCAGAATTTTATAGTATACCAAGAGAAGAGCCAGAAGAATATCAAAGGGCACCTCCTGTAGTTCCAATTATTACCTCCATAGTAACCAAAACTTCCGCACACAGACACAAAGAAGTACAGAAGAAAGGGTAGAGGAAAGACCCTATACCCCTGAACAAATTAGAGCTCTTGAAAAATCCATGGGTCCTTTGAACCGAAACACAGTGATCAGATGGTTAGCTAAGACAACAGGGATACCTCGATTAACAGGAAGTGATCTCTCTACATTAATAAAAGCATGCATGAATTCAGATGAATTTGCTGGACTTCCTTATGACATCCAGGGAGGAGGAGAAGGTGATACTAATTTATGAGGAAGAGGAATTTTGAAGTTTTTCTTTCCTGGAGAAGATCCAGTGGTATGGTTTCATTAGGAGAAGCAAAAACCAAAAGAAAGACCTGAACCATATATAGCAAGGAAGAAATTATTCTATAAACATGTGGGAATCATTCCACTGGGATATCAAATATTATATGATTCCCCACAGTTTAAAAGAGCATTAATGCTAGACTTTGGTCCAACCATCAGAATGGCAATGGTCTCTGATGATCCTGCACAAACACCTCTGCATATTATAGAAGATAAAGTAAGAAGACAGTGTGAAATACAGAGGTATACCATGCCACCTTCAAAACCACCTCAGAAAGGAAAACTTTTAAAAGTATCAGTAATAATTTTCTGTAATAATGGTCCCAAAGAACAGGGAAATCAGCGGAACCAACGAAACAAAGAAGGGTTAAACCAAGAAGAGGATGGGAACAAAAAAATTGTTCCTTATGAAAGCAAAGGTGATGCAGGACGAAATTGGCTATGGAGAAGATTGCTGCAGTATGAACCTTACAAACAACTCAATGGCTTATTTACAGAAGACCTATTTTGAAGATTGGCAGACCATGAGAATACTGCGTCTATGGCTCCATCACACCGTAGAAATCAGGAATAGGGAGGCCAAGCACCCTCTATCTCCCCGATATTGGCAAAAGAAGATCATATTAATTTAGTGGCACATTTACAAACAGATGACTGGGGGAGACCCACTGTATATATGGAATTTAATAGTGGAGTGTTCAGACAAAATATGTTGATAGACACCGGGGCCACATTTTCTTTAGTTAGCACAAAGAATAAGGATTTATTTGGACCTCCTGTAACATCGGTTATTAAAAAAAGGAAATAATTGGGAATGGGGAGAACAGCAGGAAGCTTTTATACAACTTAAGAAAACATTAGTAAAAGCCCCAGCTTAAGCATACCCCAAAGTAGAACAATCTTTTGTGCTTCAATTGGCTACTACTAGTACTGGAATGACTGCTGTACTGAGTCAAGACCATGGTACAGGTCTTCAACCAGTGGCATATGCCTCTAAGGTTCTGAATGGAGTAGAACAAGGATTTACTCCTGTGAAAAAGAGATATTAGCCTTGGTTTGGGCTCCACAACATTGAGAGTATTTAGTAGGACTATCACCAGTGCTTCTTAAAACATCCCATTCTCCTGCAAAATATGTCTTATCAGGAAGAATTAATGATGGACATGTATCTAGTCCTAGATTAGCCTTACTGAATAAAAATGTAACAATGGAAAAAGTTCCAAGTCTATCACCAGTTCCTTATGGCCTCATAATTGAAGGGGAACAACATGAATGTCCCTTACCAGAGATTCCTCCTGAAGGACCTATATTATTCCAGGGTGGAGCAATTCTAAGTGAGATCATGGATAGAGTAGATGTAATTTGGTTTGTGGATGGGTCGAGCTTTTACGAGGAAGGCAAGGCATAAATGGGATATGCAGCTGTAAGGATATCTGATGAAAAGGTCTTCAAGGGACAATGTTTACCTCATTCGGCACAGGCTCCTGAAATTGTAGCTGTAACAGTAGCATTGGAAAATATGCCAACAGATGAAACTGAGTCTATTTTCACAGATTCTGAATGGGACTTACGGGCTATCATAGATTGGATGCCTCAATGGCAAAAGAGGGGCATGAAATCAGCAGATAGTAAATACATTGCTCATGCTGAAAAGTTGGTAATAGTGGATCCTTTTACTAAATGGGTGGGAGGCAATCCCCACAAGAAATAATACAGTGTTAACTACAGCTAGAGTTCTGGTGGATCAAGTTATGATGAGATGGGGTGGGGTATCCCTAAAGCAGGGGTCGGTAACCTTTCAGCAGTGGTGTGCCAAGTCTTCATGTATACACTCTAATTTAAGGCTTCGTGTGCCAGTAATACATTTTAACGTTTTTTAGGTCTCTCTCTATAAGTCTATAATATATAACCAAACTACTGTTATATGTAAAGTAAACAAGGTTTTCAAAATGTTTCAGAAGCTTTATTTAAAATTAAATTAGAATGCAGATCTTATCCGTTTAATGTGATCCTTGCCCTTGCTTTTCCTTGCTGAGTTTTCCAGTGTCTGATACGTATTTGGATACTTTAAGCTGCACACAGACTTCTGAGTGATCACTTGTTAACTGGCTCCGAGAGGGACAGAGGACAGATTTCATGTGTGAAAATACCTGTTCACACAGGTATGTGGATCCAAATGCTGAAAGCATTCAAATGCAATTTTCTTCAAACAGTTAAATTTCACTAGCAAGGACGTCCAGCAGGTCAGAATAGAGCCCCCATGATCTCTCTCGGTAGCTTCAAGTGTGCTCCGCAGATGCACCAACTTTGATGTCCACAATTCTGAGCTTTTTAACTGAATGAGTTGCATTTTGAAATTTTCAACATCCATCCACTGAAATACAGACAAATCCAAGTAGTTTTCGTTGAACTTTTCAGATTTAATTAGAAAAGAAAGCATTGGGCCAAATTGCTGGAAATCTTGAAATCTGTCAGAAAATTCTGATTCCAGTTCTTGCATGTACTTTCCAATCTCATTGACATTGACAGTGCAACGTGTCAATAGCTCTTTTATGAGTTGGAAGTAGCGGAAAGTAGAAGTTTGAATATCCCTGGAAAAAACTGCTAGTTTCACAACAAATGCTTTCCAGGCTTCATAAAGTTCCAGAACTGTTTGCCCTGCACCCTGGAGACAGAGGTTGAGTTTGTTTAGGTGAGTAGTGATATCAGTTAGAAACATGAGTTTACACAGCCTTTTGTCATCATCCAGTTCGATGTAGTTTTGTTCTTTTTCCGTCAAAAAGGCCTTGATTGCATCAAAATAGCTTACAAAGCACACCAAAACCTTACCACGACTTAGCCACTGAATGTGAAGTTGGATATCGTTATAAGCACTGTCCATCTCTTCTAGCAGATATGGTTATGTATAAACACATAAAAGAAAAAGGCCATGTCCTAAGCTCTATTTGGGAAAGACCGGTTAGAATAGTCAATAAAGCAATCCCTACAGTGTATCAATTGGATATTCGACAAGGAAAAAGAAAGGTGTCAAAATGGTTTCACTCATCACAGTTGAAAAAGTGCAAGGGAGAACAAAATTAATTAATATCTCTATTATAGGATCAGAAAAAGATAAGATAGGAAAAATGCAGAAAGAAGGAGTATTGAATGAGATGTGGGATGAAGGAGATTGGTACCCATCTGCAGCTTCCTCTACCTGGACAGAACAAGAGTTAAATGAATTCCTGGAAAATTTGCCTGTTCTTCAACAGCTAGTCAGAGTTCAAGCAATCATCCCAAATAGAAGTTATACTTTATCAAACAGAAGGACAACCCTTGAAAGTTGTAACTTCATTAGGAAAGGATCAATGTAGGAGACCAATAACCCTGATGAAATTAGAGGGAGAAAAAATATGGCAGATGGGTTATCTAGACACAGGATCTTCATATTCCATGTAGAACAACATAAATAACCCCTCATATTTCTTACCCTATATTTCCTCAGATTTAGCTGAAGTGTGAGGAATATTGGGAATAAAAAGAGAAGTTCCTGTAACAATTCCATTGAAAGTGAATATAGGGAATAAAGAAATGCAGAATATACATTTTGGAGTTGGGACAGAATGGACTTGGAATAATAGGCATGGACATCCTTAATGCTTTACAAAGTACAATAGATTTAGATTTAAAATATCCTGTGGGCCAGGTGAAAAGAATATTGTCAATAAAATAGATGTATATATGAGTAAAGTAGTGAGTTGTTTTTATTATTTTTATTTGCTAGAGAAAAAAAAAGGAAGAATAGAATAGATAATTAAAATGGCAGCTTGGTTTGAGGAAATCCCGAATATGGAGGAGGATGAAATGAGAGATTTAATGGATGAAGCAATAAGAGATTTATTGAATGTAGATGTGCCAATAGATGAATTTATAAGACTAGATGCAGCAGTGGATGAAAGAGATACAGATGAAGAAAGTGGGATTGAGGAAGAGGAAGAAAGAGCTCCCCGTCTAATTGTGTCCCAGATATATTTAGATCAATACATGAGACCGATGGTTCCAATCCAAATTATTGAGGCAGAAATTGAAACTTTCTGCTATATGATACTGGGTCATTGGTTCTGATAATAAATACAGCAATAAATGTGGCTATTACACAATATATGTCAGGGGATACGTACACACTTACGGGACTATTGGGAAAACAAATATTTATTCCCTTAAGTATTCCTCTATCTATTGACATAGGTATTCAGTGAATAGATAATGTATGATTTGGTTAGCGAATATGGGAGTCGGTAATAGAGGACTCATTGGTATAGATATTATAAAAAGGTTAAATTGTATGATAGATATAAAAGCAAAAGTACTATGGAAAGTTGAATAGGACAATAAGAAGCAAAAATAAAAAAGGTATAATATAAAAGATCAAATATTGATAGATAAATATCAAGTATAGTAATAAGAATCGTTATAAGTATAGAATAGAAAATAAGTGTAATAATAAGATTAACAATACTAATAGTGTAGAAATAAGTTATACTAATAGTAAATATCAGAATAAGTTGAATTAACAGTAAGATAATAAATTAGTAATAGTAAAGTGACAATATTTTAATCTTAAATAAATAGGGAAAGAAAGAAAGATAGTCAGAAAGGAGAACATCAAGTCAAGAATAGAAAGAGATAACAAATGGCAGGAGAGTGGTTTTGTGATTTACCAGATTTAAATGAAAATGAAATGATTGACTTAATAAACACGCCTGAGAAAGAATTAGAAGAGATAATCAAGGATTTAGAAGGCATAGACAACATAGAGGAAGACAGTAACAAATCCCAGTCCACAGATAGAGCCATAGAGGAAACAACTGAGGATGTGGAAGAAGCAGCTCACCTGTTAATGATAACCCAATGAATAATAGTCCCTCAAGAGAGAGAGACCTTCGGTCCCGGTACTGCTAAACAACCTAGGGGTTAGAGTAGGGATACTCTGCCACATCGATACAGGGTCGTCAATGTCTATACTAAATATAGACTTGAATGTAGATCTCGGCCCCTACCAATCAGGAGATACAATGCTGCTTAATGGGGTAGGGGGACAAATCCCCATCCATATTAAGCCAGCCCATGTCTATCAGCATAGGGTATCGGCTGATTTTGACTCGCTTTGGATTAATGCATAGGGGCATGGGAGGATATGTAATTATTGAAGTAGACCAGGGGTCAGCAACCTTTCGTAAGTGGTGTGCTGAGTCTTCATTTATTCACTCTAATTTAAGGTTTCGCGTGCCAGTAATACATTTTAATGTTTTTAGAAGGTCTCTTTCTATAAGTCTATAATATATAAGTAAACTGTTGTATGTAAAACATTTTAAAAACCTTATTTACATAAGAAGCTTCATTTAAAATTAAATTAAAATGCAGAGCCCCCCAGACTGGTGGCCAGGACCCAGGCAGTGTGAGTGCCACTGAAAATCAGCTCACGTGCTGCCTTTGGCACGCGTGCCATAGGTTGCCTACCCCTGAAGTAGATGTTATCAGAATTTTAAATTTTCTCATAGATTTGAATCATCAAGTCTTATGGACCGCAGAATAATTGTATTGAATGTGTTTTATTAAAGATTTAAATATTAAAATAACTTATTGTTCAGAATTAGAATAATATTGTTGGGTTATTGTTAATATAGGGTGTGTTGATTTTTTAAACAATATATTGTAGGAAGTGATTTAAGGAAACTTAATATTATTAAAAGCTTTTGTTAAAATAAATTATTAAATTGTTTTGAAAAGAACAGAGTCTCTCATTCTTTATATCTTTCAGAAGGGGAACCCAAATGGTAGAAGATGTGGTTCTATTCATCTTGGCTCTTCTGGGTATTCTACTATGGTGGTGTGAATTCAGACACAACACCAATGATCCAATGGGCCAAGTCTCATCCCAGTGATAAGGTCTTGGCTATTAATATAGAGGAATGTGTTTGCACAATTCGTAAATTAAGAAATACGGTAACAAAAATAGGAATGGGACCTGTTCGAATTATAGAGTTTATGGCACAAAATTATATGGGTAAGGTACTCATCACAGATGATGCCCACAAATTTAGTATTCTATTCAGAGATCAAGAAAATGCAATATTGATGTGGCAAAGGTCTGATGAGAAATCACCACAACCTTCAAATTGTACATGGAAATTGGAGGAAGGAATAGGAACCATATGTGGTAAAGTAGTTAGGGTTGGGCCATGGCAGTGTACACTACTAGGAGGATTAAAAACAATTGCACACTCACCAAATGTATTAGTAAGTACAGAAGAGAGGATGGATTCAGTTATAGAACCCACAATTAAACCCCAGAAGAGAGTTATGAAAAGAACAATGAAGGCAAACATAAAAACAGTGGATCAAACCGAATCCAGCAACTATTGTTAACAGTATTCAATAATGCGAGTTCACAATTTGAAAGAATGATAGGGCAAAAGCAATAACCATTATCATGGGTCCTATAAAAGCCATAGAACAAAGTGTGGAAGATAAGAGATGGAAGTTTGTTACAACGGATTATGATGCTCATAAGTGTTTTATTGTGTCTGCCTCTCAAGGGTGGGGACACTTAATGATCCATCCGGATTATCATACTGCACCAAAGCCATCAAATTGTGATTGGGATGCTGCTGATAATATAGTTAAAATATACGGGAAAGTAGTCAGAGTGGAAAAATGGCAATGTGCCATAATAGAGGGACCAAATTTAATGGCACGATCAGATAATTTAATCCTATATCTGAATAAGAATTCCTCCTGTGCCATCATAGCATGGTACATCCCTTCATGAAATAAGGAGAGTTCAAAAACAATACTCATACAATGATATCATAATTTTGTTAATTTGACAGAAACTCACTTTCAAATTATAGACCCGCAGGGAGGGGTCAGCAGAATAGATACTTGGTGTGAATTATGAGTTGCAATTATATATAAAAATCAGATAAAATTACAGATACCATGGTATGCAAATATGATAGAAGGTGATAAATGTGAAAAAGGAAATTCGGGTCAAGTGATATTTCATTATTGGCATGAAGGTACTGTAAATATAACCAGAAGATGAGGAAGTGTGAGTTGGAGAACTCATGGTCCTTACTTTAGCTATCCTTTCTCTTTTACATGGATATCTAAACCTGAGTCAATGGGCATCGGTCCCTATGTTGTGAAAGAGGATATCAAAAAACAGTTGATAATAGATCCCATATATTCTCTAAAGAAAATAATAATAGATCTACACTATATGAATATTTCCCATCAAAATCCAGATGCAAAAAGTATACTAACCCATTATTTGAGGGCTGGAAACAGTACATGGAAACTCAGCTTCAACTGAGAACACCAACCAATAAAATGAAAAGAGATTTGATGGGTACAATATTAGGAGGAACAGGTAGAAGCTTAAGTGTGTTAAACGGAATAGATACCAAAGTATTGGCCAATACCTTAAATTCAGTGGGGCAACATTTGGGATCAATCTTGAAACCTTTAACAACATCTCTGAATGATATGAGTGTTAGTCACCATTTTATCACAAATTTTCTTCCTGGCTGGGAAAAAAATACAAAGAAAAGATAATTTGACTATTCTAAAGACAGTAGAGGTATTGCAAGATAATGTTTCCTTAGCTGTAGCATATATCAGGCATAAACTTGGACCAATGGTGTGGTAAAAGATATTATAAGAGATGGAATGAGTGGTATTTTCCCTCTTGAAATAAGAAGTATTATGTGGAAACATGTCTCAGAAGCTGATAAAAGATTGTACTCATAGTGGAGAATGGTAAATTTCACATAAAATCCTCAGTTGTACCAAGCAACCATATTCATAATTATGATGTCTAAAGCCCATATTGAATGGATATCTCCAATTGTATCACTTGGTTTATATATTAACGCAAGTATAATGCAACCAATTGAACATAAACTTTGGGCAATAAAGCAGAATCAAACATAGAAAACTGCAGAACTTGAGGCTTGAATGGAAGAACGAGGAACTGGATTTATTTGTAGTAATGATGTGCTTCAACCATATGACATATGTTTAAATGAAGAAAGAGGAAAATGTCATTACCAATTAGATCGTTTTCCATTTAATGGTTCAATCATTGTATATGTTGGAAGCAGGGTCGGCTCCAGGCACCAGCCTAGCAAGCAGGTGCCTGGGGCAGCCAATGAAGAGGGGGGCGGCACGTCCGGCCATTCAGCGGCAGGGCTGTCATTCCCTCTTGGAGCAAAGGACCTGCCACTGAATTGCCGCAATAGACTGAAGCGGCGGTAGAGCTGCCGCCGCTTGCAATCATGGCTTTTTTTTTCTTTTCCCCCTACTTGGGGTGGCAAAAATGCTAGAGCTGGCCCTGCTTGGAAGAAAATGTGTACGCATTAAAAGTTGGTGCACATTATTTGAAGTAAATTACATATACAATGTAACCCATAACCCTTATAAAAACAAGTGCTTATGTAATGTTACCTCACTGATTGGTTGAGATTTCAAGTTTGCATTACCCAAAATTGAGAATGAGTAAATTAAAGATCAATATCAGATATATGAGAGAATTAACCCAATCCCTAAATTTAGTTAGGCAATTAATGAATCATCCTGAATTACAAAGACAATTACAAAAGGCCCAGGAGAATGCACAGAAAGTTATGATTACTGTCCACCATTCCACTAAGAAAATATAGAACAAGTAATTGAGCATATAAGAAGTGATACTAAACATAGATGGTGGGAAGTGTTTTTAGGATGGTCCCCCACAGCAATGGGATTCTTTAATGTCATTTTACATCCCATTGTGATAGTTTTAGCATTCCAAATTCTAATGATAATTACGCTTATTGTCCTGGTATACTGGATCAACCGAAAATTCAAACAACTAAAGTATATGCAGATCCTCTACCTGAAAAGGAATTATTATGACACACCAAGGAGTGTAACAAAGTGATGAAGGATTGTGCCAGTATGAAGGTATGATGGCTTAGTTTCCAGCAAAGGAAAGACTTGAGTCCACTCTGGACTAAGAGACCACGCTTATTGAACTCACTGGATTACGACAATGAGTTTATCATACCAGCAAGGAGGGGAGTATTACCAGAGACTTTTTTACCTTTCTTTTTCAATTGCTTAACTTCTGTGTAGTTTGCAGCACCCTGGAGAGAGATACTGACAGACAGAGAGGGGAGTGAGAAACATCATAACAATTCACCTCTCCCAATTAGCATTTCAAAGTGTTAGCATCAGAGTGCTTTAATGTGTAAAAAACAGTAGTTCGTTTTAGGTTAGATGTTTTAGGGAAATTATAATTAATGATAGTTTGTAGTTAAAAGTCCAACATGGCCACTGCTATTATTTTCTATTAGGAACTTCCAAGATGGAGGACACAGACTAAAGTGACCAATAGCAAATCAGAAACAAGGGTCGAACAAAGTTCAGGAGAATGACTCAAAACATCAGCAGGAAGGGGGCAGAAGGAGGAGTAGCTATGATGGAAGGGCAAAGCTGGTTGGCTGAATGGGTTGCCACCCACTCAGGGAGCAAGCAGCTTGAAAGGTCAACCAATCAGAAAAGGTCAGAGAACTGAATATAAGAAAAGAGCTGGCAAGCTAGACGGTGTGTGAGAAGGAGAAGATCATCGAGAAGAAGCAGCACCAGAACACTAGAGAGAGCGGAGAAAGAAGGAAAAGATTGGAGATTGGAGACTGTGAAAGAGTGACAGAGAAGAAGGACCTAAAGACAAGTCAGAAGGATTGAGAAAAGGAATGTAAGTCTGATTTTTGCTTATTTTAAGAAAACCGCTTGTCTGTATGCCTGTCAATAAAGTTGGATACCTGCTGCTGAGTGAGAACTGCCCCAGCCCATCCTGTAAGCAGTCAGCCACTGGTTGCAGAGTGGTAATTGTTAATTGTTTTATGTTTGTTTAATGCTATATTGTAACACTGTTTTATGCATATGTATTGGGTACTTGTATGCCAAATTGTAGCACATCTAAGGTTATTGTATTTTAGGCCTTATGCATATCTATGAAAAGTTCAGTGTGTATCAATATTGCAACATTGTATTTGTCATAACAGTCTGGGTAGTCTCTTGTACCATTTAAATGCAAGATCTTTAAAAGTAATCCAATTGTAACTTATTGCCTATTGTACATTGTAATTTCTTTCTTTTTCTGCTTTATTAGATACATTGTAGCCACCTAACTTTCTTTTGATAAATAAGACTGTTTTCGAAGTATTGCTGCTTGTGTGCCTATTCTTGATCAGAGGGTTGTATCCGTGTCCTTTCAAGGGTTAGCAGGATTAGCCTGCTCTGGGGAGTCCTCTGCGGGTCAGAGACAAACTTCCTGGTAATATCCAGCAATTCCCCTAGAGCAGGTCACTACCTTCCTCCCCATTTGAACAGAACAAATTAAGAAATCAATTTATAATTATAGGAAGACCAATATTGAAGTGCCTTGGGTCCAAAAATTGTGGTAACAGTGGGAGTGAAATTGTAGTGTAGACACTTCCATTGGTAGGTCAAAGTAAGATGCCCTGCATCGAGCTAACTCTATAGTGTGGACCAGGCCTGTGTTAGTTTCCAAGATCTGATGAAGAGCTCTGTGGGAGCTCAAAAGCTTTGAGTCTCTCTCACCATCAGAAGGTTGTCCAATATTATATCACCCATATTGTCTCTCTAATATCTTGGGATCAACATAGCTACAACACCACTGCATAGAGCCAAGATACTCCTACATATGAAAATCTTTATGCCTTACATGCAGTTTGATTCAACCCTTGCTGGAGCTGTCAAAGATGCTCAAATGTGTTATGCATAAACCAGCCTAACATCAACTGTTTATATTAGAACCTATTATCTGTTACTAAACTGTAAATGTTCCAGTGCCTTAGAAGTTCTTGATACTTCTAAAGTTAAAAAATTAATCCCAGATATATCCTATATAACAAAATGAATGTGTTTAAATTTAAATAATTAAAACAATAACTTCCTTCTTTTCTTATAATTTGGAATATGCCAGTTGGTAAGAATCATTTTTAGTTTTGCATTTCTATTTATCAGTGGCCCAAGCAATTTACTCATTAGCTAAAATTGAGTTTTCTTGTTTCTTCTTAACAGAAGTTTTGATTAGCATCAATGCTGAATTTTCATTTTGTACATCTAGTGTGTGTAAGTGTTCGTATTTTTAAATCTTTCAGGTATTAATGTTATCAAAACACGTTTCAAATTCCAATGCAGACAGATGTTTGTACTATTTTTAAACATACCATATTGATCAATGTGACTTAATATCACCAACTCCACACAAAGTTAAGTCATTAGAGTTTTTTTTCTGGGTCTATAACTAACAGATCCTTTGATAATTCTGTGTTTTTTTATATTACTTTGTTTTTCAAATGTCTAGTTGGAATCTTACATAAAATCATCCTCTAAACAGTCGTCATGCTCAATATAGCCCAAAATAATAGTGTGTGTGTGTGTGTGTGTGTGTGTGTGTGTGTGTAATATTTATTTTCATTATGGGCCTCAAGTGCATCTGCCAATATTATGTTTTCTAAATCAGGTTTGCTTCTTAGCTGTAGTATTGCTGATTGTATATGATCTGTATGTAATTTAAATGTACCACCTTTAATTGATGTATCTGCGTTGAGTTTAGAAAATACAGCAGTGCAGTGCCACAATTGACATAATAAAAACATATTTAGACATATTTTAACGTCTTTCTGATCAATCAACCAGGACTTATTCTCTTGTTTTTTATTGATTTGTGGACACAAAATTGTGTGTGTGTGTGTGAGAAAGAGAGAGAGAGAGGATGTAAAATGTGTTTGCAGGATCTGAGAGGCAGCTAGTTAATAATATAACACGACTAAAATGAAGTCAGGACCTTTTTCCTAGAATAACAGAAATGGTGCTGGAACAATTTGTATAGTGGGGGTGCTGAGAGCCATTGAACTAAACTGTAAACCCTGTATATGATGGAAACCACTTCAATCCAGGGGGAGCATCAGTACCAGCATCTATGCACAGAAATGTAGGTCTGAAAGGGACTTTGAAGAAATCATTTAGTCTATCATCCCCCCCCCCCCTCCCGCCGCCACACACACATACACCGAGGCAGGACCAAGTATACCTAGACCATTACTGACAGGTGTTTGCCTGACCGACAATTTTCTCAAAAACATCCAGTGACAGAGATTCTTCAGCCTATCTTGATAACTTATTCCAGTACTTAACTATCCTTATAGTTGAAAAGGTTTTTCTTAATATCTAACCTAATTCTTCTTTAGGATTCAGAGTAAACCCCTTATTTCTTATCCTATCTTCAATGGACATGGAAAACAGATGATTACTGTCCTCTTTATAACAGTCTTTAACATATATAAACACTATTATCAGGTCCTTCACAGTCTTCTTTTCTCAAGCTTAAACATGCCCAGTTTTTTTAAACCTTTCCTCATAGGTTAGGTTTTCTAAACATATTGATCATTTTTGTTGCTCTCCTCTGGACTTTATCCAATCTGTCTACCTCTTTTTTCAAGTGTGTTGCCCAACTGGACACAATACTCCAGCTGGAGCCTCACCAGAGTCAGGTAGAGTAGAACATTTCCCTCTCGTGTCTTACATATGACACTCCTGTTAATACACCACAGAATGTACTTGCCTTTATACGACTGCATCACATTGTTGCCTCATGTTCAATTTGTTATCCTCCATGACCTCAAGATCCTTCTCTGCAATATTACCGCCTAGCTAATTTTCTCCATTTTCTATTTGTGCATTTGACTTTTTCCTTCCTGAGTGTCATACTTTGCTCTTGGGCCCACCTTCCAAAGCTCGGAGGCTCACAGCCACAACCTCTGAGAGAAGAAGATGAAGAGTGATCGAAGTTGAGGACTCCCTTCTGAAGGGCATGTAGACATCCCCCTGCTGACTGGTCCTGACCTAACATCCTGTGAGTTGCACTTCCTACCTTGACCCTGTATCCATGACACTAAGGAAACATTGCTGAGGCTCATTTGGACCTCTGATCACTATCCCATTCTGGTCATCCATGTGGGGAAGTGGGATGAAGGGATGGAAGGTTCTTTGTGGGGCTGGGGTAAAGAAAAGCCTTTGAGATATAGGGGAGAGGAATAAAGGAGTGGTCAGGGCCATGGCAGTAAGAGGGAGGGGAATTGGGACAAACATGTAGGGAGGTGCCTGCAAAAACCAGGGAGTGGTGAGGAGGCTAGGCAGTGGGAAGGGAACAGGTTCTCAGGTTGAAGGAGACCTTGAGTCAGGAACATTTGTGAGGAGGGAGGCAGTTTGTATGCCTATAAGGTTGAACTCTCAACCTGAAATTATTGCTCACAAATGGGGTTTGGGAAGAAGAGGAGGGATCAGAGAATACCAGAAAACAAAATGTAATGTTTAATGGCTCATGATTTTTAGTCCAGTCTCTTGATTTTTTTGGGTCCAACTTTTGATTTTATAATTTGAAGGCTGGCAACACTGCCTTTATGGCACTGTGGTCAGCAGGAAGACTACCCAGTCCAGCCCAGCCCCTAACTATGGTAATGATTCCCACATTGTTCATAAACCTATCCAGATATCTTGACAGACCCCAATTCTCATTGTGACCTAATGGGACCACCAAAAAGCACTACTAGAGTTTATAAAATGTATTCATATGTATAATGAAGGTTATAGAAAAATATTTTATGCTCTGTTGTAACAATTGGGTGTCTAATGCATTATTGAGTAACATAGTAAATAGGAGGGGGGGAAATCAAGGTTGTACCTTATTATCTCTAGCAGCATTCTTAAACATAGGCACTAATAAAGTTCCAAATCCTGAAGACCTCACTACAAGTTTACTGAACAGTGATGACTATTACAACAAAATGTACATAGTTATATTCTTGAATTTGTTGCAATCGTATATGCACCCCATTTTCTATGAAAATTTGAGTAATTGAGTTTTATTCACATGAATGCTCATGGAAAATGTACTTTAAACTGATATGTTTTAATTTTCACAGAGGAAATAGTTTATTTTAAATGGATGGGTTCATTTCATGGATGGATATGACATAGCAAAGTAACTGGACTGGAGTTTTGCATGAGTGAAAACTGAGTAAGGAGTTCAACATTTTGCCTGAAATATTTACCAAAATGCACTTAAGAATGTCACCCAATGGTTAAAGTTTCATGTTACATATCAGATGATATAGAACAACAATAGTTTATATACCAAGAAAGGGGAATTTCAAACATTGCCATGGAAAATATACAAGTTTTTTTTTTTTTTTTTTTTTTTTTTGGTCTTATTTTTATGTACAATGAAGGGGATACATTAAATTCATAGTTATTTCATTGTAATGTGATTACTCATGTTAGCATACATAACTTCACTGTTTATGGTTCATTATGTATCACATTAAGGAAGCAGTGGTTGGCATTTATTTTGTCAATGGATAGGTGACAGTGGTCATTCCATTCCCTGTGCTTGAATGCACATGTGCACCTATGCTACATCAGTGGCATCACATATGTAATTTTTTAAAAACTAAAAAGTAATAGCAAACCCTGAGATGGTTTGTTTGTTCTTTCTCCTGAGAGGAAAGTTGATGGATTGTCAACTATTCTTTGTGTTCCACTTTTTCTATTCCCAATAACTGGATATCAGGGATGCAATCAAAATTTCTGTTAATAAGCATGAATTAATTTCAACTAGGGACAAGTACCATTTTTATCATATTGTTACATGTCTACCTATTTGTTAGGATTCCCTCCAAGA
Source organism: Malaclemys terrapin pileata (assembly GCF_027887155.1). Lineage (NCBI taxonomy): Eukaryota > Metazoa > Chordata > Testudines > Emydidae > Malaclemys > Malaclemys terrapin. The sequence continues at coordinate 37,555,728 of NC_071509.1, read as the reverse complement.
CATTTTCACTATTGTAATACAATATTTTGTGTTTGCAGTTTATTTAAACATGTATTTTTTGGATAACTCTTTTAATGGTATCTAGTCTGAATATAGGTTCTTTATCTAGTCCATAAACAGAGCACTTTGCAAGCACGTTGTATAGCACTCAGCATCCTCCTCTCCATCCCCTCCCACTGACTGAATTCTGGTAATTCACTAGTCAAAAAGCTGTTATTTGTCCAAATATGGCATCTCAAAAAAAAAAAAAAAAAAGCCAGCCTGCTGGCTTTCTACAGAAAAATGCCCAGGGGTTCAATATCCATGACAGGTCATAGGGATAATACTCATTCACACATCCTCTCTTTTGTCATCCAATAACAAATGTGTTGGTACATGCATTTTCCGAAGCCATTAGATAGAGGGGGCTAGCTGCACCATAATCAAGTTTACACTTCAAATCTATCAGATCCTTTCTATGATTATGCTAGAATCCCTACTACATTTCTAGTAGTTCCCATAATACAGTTTAAATCTAAGTAGTTTGTTTTACATATTAGTTTCCAGAAGTTTCCCATTGTAGGGAACAAATACCAAATATTAATGAAATTTCCACTAACCTAACTCATCCATTCTTTTGCTCTATTTCTTTTATCATTTAATTGTATATCAGGGTACTATGTAAATATGCTGATAATGTAAAGGGATGAGATATTTCTCCTTGACTAGGAGCCATACTTTATTGTTCTTTAGCAGAGAAACAGAGCAGGGCATCCAAGCTACAATACATGGCTCATCTTGCAGTTCGTACTTAATGTTCCCATTAAGAAGGAAGGCTTGAGGGCTGTAGTGGAGTCAGGATACATGGATCTATGGAGCCCAGGAATCCATAGGGAATTCTGCTCTAGCTCTGTTCATTCCAGAACCTCAGCAAGGAGAACTTGCCATTCACTGATATGATCTCAAGGCATATCTTCTACCTGGCAGCACTACTTAATCAGAATCTGTAGTACCTTTGGCTGCCTCCTCCATAACTTTGCAGCAGAAACCATTGGAGGAGCACTACTAGAGTTAATGATTATTGTAGTATCTCTAATTCCAGTGTTGATATTTGCTTGGGTGTGGGAGCTAACAATGTTGTAGAATGTTTTTCTTTCTATCTTGGACATATCTTCAAAGCTGAGGATTCCTGTCATACTGTTGAGTTGGAGAAGAATGGTCTTTGCCAAACTAAGAACAGAGAGAGCATGCCATGGAACCAGTTCAATATCCCTTCCCACACAGACCTGTCAGGTATGGCTCACTCCTTGTGTGTTACATAATGTTTGGATTCAGTAGTAAAATGGGGAAAATGTGTTTTTAACTGACATAGAAAAATTGCAACAAGACATGAAACAAATGTGTGTAAACTTAAAAGATCCGTATATGTTCCTGTAGAAGGCAATATCATTTATTTAAACATTGAAATAATCTATGCAATATATAGGAGCCTTCATCCTATTTCAAAGAAAATACAAAAGTTTAACTTTAAAAACTTTCACCCAAGGATACTGGTGCCATAGTGAATGCTTTATGGGCATAACCCAAAGCCCACTGAAGTCAATGGGAATTTTTCCATCAACTTCAATAAGTTTTGGATCAGACCCTAATTTTCTAACTTTCCATCAAAGGAATGTGGGCAGGAATAATTTTCAGTAAACCATTCAACTAAAAAAAAAAATATTCCCCTGTATTTGCACAGGAAGAAATTAAGTTATAAGAGATTAACTTCAAATAATTGACATGGTACCCATGAAATATGGTTGTGTTTTAATGAATTAGAATTTTAACAAATGAAGCTACATACAAAAGACATTCCAGTAACAGATTTAGTAATTGTGAAAATATCTTGAATTACATTTTCAAATAATGTATAGTAGGCATACATTGAGCATTTAGACTTGCAATAACTGTTCATTTGTGCAATTTTCAGTAGTTCATTAGAAGTACCTAGCATAGCTGAAAATATAGACTTTTATGCTTATTTCACAAGTACTATTTAAGAATTTAGCCCAGAGTACTTTTAGTCTTTCAAAAGACCTTAATCACACACATCCATCAGTCTAAATTTAGAAGCACAATTTACATCACACTGAAAATGCACCTGTATGATTAACCAGATGCCCATGCCTTAGGCTCACTTGCTTCTTTGAGTATCCAGCAAGTTATGTGTGCACAAATTTAATCTATTAACATTTGTTCACAAATAACTATACATTTTTTCATGTGTAACTCAGGCACAAAAAAAACCTTCATTTTTCCTACAGTATATAAACATGCCCAAACCAGTAATTTCATGTGTGGAACACGCATTTACATAGTACAAAATGTACAACTTCTGTTCAAGTCAGGAAACTATTTGGAAAGAGAGTTCTTCTTCCACAAAATGGGCTAGATTCTACGCTAATTTACATTAGCATAAATATGAAGTAATTGCCTTGATTTCACAAAAATTGTCATGAATGTACACTGGTGTAACTGACATCAGAATCTGGTATAATACCTTAATTGTACTCTACTATATGTCATATGGTTATTAAGATTTCACATATTGTAATATGTTTGCTATAATAATGAGGAGTACCAAAATGCTATGAAAGCTGTGTTAGCCAGCCACAGTCAGTGTGCAAAGTTGCTCTCTTTTATAACAAAAATGCATAGTTAAATAAGCCATAAGTTTAGATACAAATGGCTTCAATTTTCATTTACATTATAAGGCCACTTTACACCACTCTGGCACTGTGAAGTGAGTGTATTTGAAATTCATTCCCCCTTTTGAGACCCCTTTTCTCTGCCAGAGTGGTGTAAAATGGCCTTAAAGAGGTAAATTAGAATCAGGACCTAAGAATTTGGTAACTTATTTAGACCAATAATAATAGATTGTGAAAAGAATAGTTATTTAATTGGTACCATAGCTGTTAGGTGTTTCATTAAGAAATTAACATACATTCAAATTTTTAAATGATAACATTTATAGGGTTGGATTCGCAGCTGCTCCCAGTCTTTTGGGGAAATAATTATAGTGGAATGGGCAAGAGGAAGCTGCTTGTAGCTCCCTGATCCTGCAGATGAAGGAAAGCAATTATGACAGCTCTTTATGCCACTAGGGATAAGAAAGAGCTGAGAAAGTATGATCCAGTGGAGCATCAGGCTATCCTTAATCTCGGGAAAATCCTAATAAGGCAGACACCACATCCCACCATGGTGGGAGGGATAGCTCAGTGGTTTGAGCATTGGCTTCCTAAACCCAGGGTTATAAGCTCAATCCTTGAGGGGGGACCATTTAGGAATCTGGGGCAAAAATCTGTCTGGGGATTAATCCTGCCCTGACTAGGGGGTTAGACTAGATGACTCTCCTGAGGTCCCTTCCAACCCTGATATTCTATGATCAAATTTCACACAATTTGAGACAGCTAGCAATTCCTTAGCATAACTGACTAATCTGATACAATGGCATGGGCAAAAAGTGTCTGTAATTTTGATTTGATGAACTGGATATCATCGGATTCAATTGAAGTAGCAAACAGGTGCGGCTCTAGCTTTTTTGCCACCCCAAGCACGGCAGGCAGGCTGCCTTCAGCGGCGTGCCTGCGGGAGGTCCCCAGTCCCGCGGATTTAGTGGCATGTCTGCGGGAGATCCCCGGTCCCCCGGATTCGGCAGGGCACCTGCGGGAGGTCCCCGGTCCCACGGATTCGGCAGCATGCCTGCAGGAGGTCCGCTGGTCCTGCGGCTTCGGCGTACCCACCGCCAAATTGCCGCCGAATCTGCGGGACCGGCGGACCTCCCGCAGGCAAGCTGCCGAAGGCTGCCTAACTGCCACCCTTGCACCGACCGTCAGGCCGCCCCCCCCCCCCCCCGCAGCTTGCCACCCCAGGCACGCACTTGAAGTGCTGGTGCCTGGAGCTGCCTCTGGTAGCAAAGGACAATCAAGAAAAACCTGCCTTTGTAAAATCCTGTGAACTCTTTTGGAACTGGATGATGCCAGACTGATGAATGGTGGTGAAACATTCCATCAGGTAGCTAAATATCTAACCCAAGTCTGGAGAACTGTAAACCTCCTTACGCACCTACAGGATTTCATTTTTTTCCATAAGAGAAGTTGAATTGGAATGAAGGATTTTAAAGCTCTTTAAGGTTTAAAGATTAATGGATTAATGTTAATTAGTAATTTACATCTGTATATATATATTAAAGTTCTTTAAGGTGGAAGAGTTTGGATTGGATATATATGATGTAAATTACTAGTTAACATTAATTTCTAGACAATATATAGTGTTCTAGACTATATATATATCGTGAAGGACTGGAGCCCCTGGAAGGAGGATTATGATTTTTAGAACTCTTAAGGTTCCACGGCAGATTGATACAAAGGATTTGAGAAACAGGTTACCAGATTTCAGATGGCAAGATCATAATTAGGTCATCACCTGACTCTCGTGCTATCATGGTGTATTCTTTCATTAGTCCACACTTGGAGAAAGATCAACACAGTAGGGTTTGAGATTTATCTGAGTGATAATATTGTTAAGCCAGTGGTCTCTTCTTCTGATAATCTGTAAGGCTTTCATGATCAACTTTGTTATCTTCTCTCAAATCCAGGGCAGTGTGGTGAAAATGGGTAGAAAAAATGACACAGAAAGCTGTGCTCACAACGCCTAACATAGCAGGAGGTAAAAATAGTTAAGTATCTGATTTAAAACATGTAATCCACTCCTTACCCTGGAAAGCCTCCTCTGATCAACTGTTAATACTCTCTGTCAGCTGGCTTTCCTCCACTGAACCCCATTCTGGACCCTTCCTTGCCCCATGTCTGACACCTAGCTATTTTAAATAAAAGAGGGTCAGGTAAGGCAATTTATACAGTCTTCCCTTTTGGGGGAAAACAGTAACAGTGGTCCCACAAGGAGCAGAATTTGCTCCCTATACTTTACATTGTTGGCAGGGACCTTATGTTTTATGTCAGTAAAGAGTTATGAACTGAAATGGGATAAGAAAAAATAGTTATAAGAAAACAGTCATTAGTAGAACTGAGTGACTAATGAAAGAAAATTTCTACAAGTGAATTTTAATTTAACCCTCTTTTCGTATTTGCTTTCTATCTGTATTCAAAGGGTGAAGTCTTATTAGAGAAAATATTTGCAGAAAAACAGTTATGCCCTCAAATACTTGAATGTTCACCAAAAGCAAATTTCAAAAGGAACGTTTTGTAGAATTAACAATCCATACTGCATTATTTTAGTTAGGCCATCCAGTCAGAGAACAGAAATGATACCATAAGATTTATGTAGCTAGTGAACACAATGCAAATTTCCAACTGTATATTCAAATATTCATAGTTGGATTTATTTTCATTTCTGCTGCTTTATTTACTCTTCATTTTGCCCAAAGGCTGATTTCTAATAGTATAAGGATGACATTCAGCACTGGGTCCCCAAATTTCATTTTCAAAATATGTGAACAAGAATACAATTTCTTTTGATGGGGCAGGGATAGCTCAGTGGCTAGAATATTAGTCTGCTAAACTCAGGGTTGTGAGCTCAATCCTTGAGGGAGCCACTTAGGGATCTGGAGCAAAATCAGTACTTGGTCATGCTAGTGAAGGCAGCAGGGGGCTGGACTTGATTACCTTTTAGGGTCCCTTCCAGTTATATGAGATAGGTATATCTCCATATATTTATATTTATGTATTTATTCACATGCACAAAATAATATGCTGCAAGCACATATTTTACAGAAAAAATCAAGGCACCTGTAGTTGATATTGTAGCTTGAGGAGCCTACTGGTCGAACTCTTTTCAGACCAAAGTGACTGGAGCCTGAAGGTGGAAGGTGATGAGTTATCTGTTTTAAATCACCTGGATCCATCCTGCAATTCAGATGAGGCATCTTTTCCTGGATTATCATATCCACAGCTATATTTGGTTCTGGAATGTAAAAGAGAGGATTGTTCTTGATAATACTCAAGCAGAATCACTCTGTTTTTCATTTATAAGCAGCATGATTTTTCCTATTGGGTAGTAAAATGTTATGTATCTTGCATGTAATCCTGTTACTGTACTGATAATCCATATCTGCTGTGTGATTGCTACAGCAAATTAACTGTGTGAGGCTATATAATCATGCAGGAGTAATGAGATTTTGTAGCTTATACTGAATGACATATATAAAACTCTGAGTGGCCAGTAAGTCCTGGGACAGCATGCAAAACTCTATTTTCTCTGTTTTTGCAATTCTTGCTCATTTAGAATCTAGTCCTTCACATAAAACTGTCATGAAAGTTCTGTCAGAACCAATTCTTTCCAACACTTCTATCAGATTCATCCAGCTCAGCACATGAATAACCATGATGACTATGTAGAACCTGATTCTGATCTTGCTTATATTTCTTTTACACTGGTGTAACTCCATTGATTTCACTGGAGATACTGCTAATTTACATCAATATATACTGATATAAGTAGGAGGAGAATATGGCCTTTGTGTCTCTAACCAAGAAAATCAGTGTAATTCAAATATAAACCAAAAAGGTTCTGAATATACTTACCTGCTTTGTGAATTCTATGTCTTTCAAGTGCAAATGAGTGTTTCATTCTTACCGCCTAATAAAATTCATACATAGTTAATGATACGAGAGATAACAATAAGTTTATTGCTTCCAGTTTTAAACTAACATATGGCAGTTCATAAACAACCCTATCTATGGCATGTATGTATCAGTAAAATTAAACCAAGGCAACATATTTTAAATATGGAAAAGGTGAGTGAACATGATTTACACAAACTAGTCTAATTCATTTTCATATAAGTATGTATTATTTATTCAAATCGATATATTTATTTTTCAAATCAATGAATAAAATGCACATATTGTCATTAACTGACCAGACCAATATATTTGAAATGAAATACCGTGTGGCTCACAAGCAAACTGATATGATTTACCCACACCAATATAACAAATTGTCACAAACATGATTTATTATCAATCAGTCCAACATATCATATGCACAAACCAATACACAAAAAAAGTAAACTTATCCTCTTATAGAATGCATTTCCATGTGGAAATCAATCCATTAAAACCAGTAGATTTTGGGGACAAAAACAATATATTTTAAGAAAAAAACAATCAATAATCAAAACATAATCCATATGAAGATATTTACATCTTGAACTGTTAAGCACCTGAAGTGATGGTGTATTGAATATGACCATTTATATCATTGATATTATCACTGTTATACAATTGCAACAAATCTAACAAAGAAAAAGGTTGTCATGTGAAGTATCAATGGAAACATTATGATTTGCTAAGTATGATTATCCTATTTATATGCATGTATCATCTTTCTATCTGAAGTTATGAATATTGGCTATGTACTGGTATCTTAGACATGTGTTTTGTTCCTGGGTAATGCCCCCTCACCCCACAAAGAATTTACATTAGTGCCAGACAGCTATTTGTTGATTGCCCATTAAGGAAACTCAGCTCACAATGAGCCATTGAAGAAATCCATCCCAAGGAATAAGCCTTTCCTGTGGAGGCCTCAGAAAGAATATGGGCAATGGCTATCCCTGTGAGTCATTTAAACATATAAGGGCATGTGATATATTCATGTGACCCTGGACTCCATCTTGGGCCAGTAATTTTCCATGCACCTGGGTTGTGGGGTTTGTTTGAGACAGTAAAATTCCAAGCATGTGGCAGAGGATATAAAAAGGCACCTGAGACATCTTCATTTTGTCTTCATTTCCTGCTTCATTATCTGGACTGGATTTCTAACAAGGAAGCTCTAAACAAGGACTGATTACTCCCAATCTATTTGGGTAATTCCAGAGAGACTTTCGCAAGCTAACAGTTTATTCCATCACTGCTTCAAAACTGATATAAGGACTTTGCAATCACTTGAATGTATATGATCTATTAATCATTTATAACTCTTTTCTTCTTTTCTTTTATTATTAAACCTTTAGTTTTTAGTTACTAAAATATTGGCATCAGCGTGATTACTGGGTAGGAACTGAATTATATATTGACCTGGCTAAGTGGTTGATCCTTTGGGATTAGAAGGACCCTATAGTTGATTAAATTGGTTTTCAGTAACCACTCATCATAAAATCCAGTATCTGAGTGGTGAGCCAAGGGCTGGAATGCCTAACGAGACTGCATTTTTGACTTCTTGTTAACCAGTATGGTGATACAGAAGTTCATTTTTGTTACTGTCTTGGTATAATCTAATGATAGAATAATCTCCAGTTTGGGGTGAGTCTGTCCTATTTCTCAGCAGTCTGTCCTGAATTTGGCATCCTCATCTATGACCCACTGAGGCACAGTGACACCTTATACATAGCTTCAATTTAATAAAGAAAAAAGGTGTGATCCTGGCTCCATTGAGATCAATGGAAAAATCCCATTGACTTCAGTGGAAACAGGATTTCACCCATTTTAGCTATTTATTTCCTTCATGTTATTATTGAATGGTTATTATTGAAAGGTGGCAGGTGTTGACAGAAAACAGATTTTTTAAAAAAATGATTGTTCTTGAAGTCTTAATTTAATTAGAAGTAAAGTAATAAACTAAGTTCAACAGTAAACAGAATCTGACATATTCTCACATTTGTGCTTAGTTAACACAATTTAAAGAAATAATTTGTCATTTTCATAAGCTGAATACCCATTTCCCTCACACTATATTTACTATATTCATATTTGTTACAGGTTGTCAGACATGAAATAATACTGCCTTTCATATTTAAAAATGAATGTGTATTGCCTGAGAATGTTTCAATTCTTCACTTGATCAGCCCTGCAAATGTTTTCATTGTGGGGTTGTAATTGTTTTTATTAGTGTTAAATGTAACAACAAGATTCCCCCCGAAAGGGTTATCAACTGATTTGATACAACTTCTTTCAGTCTTCCCCCTACAGACAGTTCCATCTATTATATGTCCTTTACACATGAATAGTTATCTGCACAGTCCCTCAGGAAAACTAAATAGAAGAGAAAACTGAAATATTAAGGGCCAAACATTCAAAATATCTAGGGTGAGCAGTGAGGCTTGGAGTTGTGTGTCCTTCTGTGCACCATATCTGTGTTCATAAATATATGCATGTCTATGCAGTTGAAAAGTAGTCAATAATTGTGCCTGGACAAGCTCTAAGGGACACAGATTTTAGTTGCAACATACCACTCCCCTTTCAATCACTGGCTTTTTAAAGGCCTGTCTCCCTATATTTGTCTCCTATTTTCCCAGATTTTCCCTTATTTCCTGACCAAACATCTCCTCTGGAGTCCTTCTGTGAGCTGTTTGAGTTCCTCACTGTGGTACCAATGGATTCACCAAAGTTGATCATGGTTTGTGACTTCAGTGTCCACATCAGTGATGATGACTCCACACAACAGCTCAAGATTTCATTGACAGTGGAAAACGCATTGAGGTCACCAAGTTTCAGCTCCAATGTTTTTGGTGGGAGTAGAAATGGGGAAGTTGGATATTAAACCCAGGTCATAACTGACCATTATATACTTCAATATGAGGTAGATTCTCACTTCCTGTCAAGGCAATGGGCTTGTTTTCATGGTCCTCCCTCAGAAACGTATGAAACCATTGTATTTTCAGAAAACTTTGAGGGAGATACTCCAACAGACTGCTCTGTCAATCATTTGGTAGAATCAATAATACTTTGTTGTCCTTAACCATTGATGAAGTGGCCTCTTAAGCAACCTCTTTGCCGGGTTTGATCTCACAGGCTACATTGTATTATGGATGAGCTGTTACAGCTGAAGTGGGAGAGGAATGTCAATAGCAGAAGTTTCTGTCTGAAATTGATTGATTGCCTCAGTGATTTTCTGAGTGTCTGTGAGAGAGTGAATGTGTTTGTCTTATGCCACTGCTGTCTGGGAAGCAAAGAAAGTTTGCATTGTCTCCACCACAACATTTGCAAAGTCTTGCTCAGAAGAGTTGTTTTGTGTGGTGAATGGCTTGGTAAATCTGAGTTGCCTCTGTTCATGTACTGATTTAAATACTTTTTACTGGGAAGCGTGTTGATAAAACTTCTCATATTGAAATATAACTGTCTGTTTCCATCAGAGCAGGATGAGTTATTGAGGAGACAAATGCCCTGTTTTCTCTCCCTGAGTTTTAGTCAGTGTCATGTTCTGAAGTGCTAGGCGTGTTCAGAGCACATTGTACAACAAACTGTGATCAGGACCCATATCTTTGTCTGTTGAAAACCAGTGCAGAAGTACTGGGTCTCTTGTTGGTGGAGATTGCCAAATGCCACCTTGAATGAGGACAAATTGCCTGCTTCTATTAACAAATCATCAGTATCACTTCCACTCAAAAAACCCATTTTTTGACAATCTGGTCAGTTACCACTGTGCCCCATTTTCTCTTTCTGGTCAAGAGTGTCAAAATAGTTGTGGTGAGATAACTATCACAATGTCTAGTTGCCTCAGGCCCTTGTCCCTTATCAATCTGGATGCCTATGGAACAGAAACAACACTAATTGATTTGGAGGATGATCTCCTCCTGGTGATAGATTAAATTGTTTGTGGTGACACTGTGAAATCTATCAACTTCTACTAATATCAGGGCTGTTTTTAAGTGGCTCTGTTCCTTTCTTGAAGATAGTGGTAGTAAAGTGCTCAACTTCTCTGAAGGTGCTCACTGTGATGTTTCATAGGGTTGCACTCACGGTGCTCATAGACTCATAGACTCGTTGACTTTAAGGTCAGAAGGGACCATTATGATCATCTGGTCTGACCCCCTGCATGCTGCAGGCCACAAAGCCATCCCTACCCCTTCTCTTGACTCTGCTGTTGAAGTCCCCAAATCCTGTGGCTTAGTGACTTCAATTGGCAGAGAACCCTCCTGCTAGCGATCCCTGCCCCATGCTGCGGAGGAAGGCGAAAAACCTCCAGGGCCTCTGCCAATCTACCCTGGAGGGAAATTCCTTCCCGACCCCAAATATGGCGATCAGTAAAACCCCGAGCATGTAGGCAAGAGTCTCCAGCCTGACCCTAGTCCAGAATAGCTTTAACACTAAGTGCTAGGATTTATCCATTCTCCAGCATCCCAGGGATTATAGGGTAGGCTTGTACTCTGGTCCTATGCTTCTCCTGCTTGGGGGAGTTTTCTCTGGGCTGCTGAGTTTGCTTTATAGCCCTTACAAACCACCTGTGTGGTGTATGAGAGCAGAGAAGGGGCCAGAATCTTGCCTGTGGAGTTTATGCTTAATACATCAGTAGAGGTGTTGTCTGCCTTTCCAACACTGAATAATAAGGGGGTTTGGCCCTCAAAACATGCTTCTTCTGAGGATCCAGGAGAGAAACACTGTCATTTGTGCCAAGGTCTTATGCCTCCATACTGTCTTCTCCCCCTGCCACCAGGTCTGATGCAAAAGGGAGTCCTCTGGGCATAGCTAGGCCTTAAATCTCACCTTCACATGGTGGCTTGTAAAGGAAACAGGTGAAAGTTAATTCCAACTCATCATTAATTTATACTACCTTACTCAACATGGAAGGAAAATCCAGTAGAGTCCAGCCAATCCTGCAGCCTGCGTCCACTCTTCCCTAGTAAATCTCCTTCCTCTCTGTGAAGAAATTACCTAATAAAGCCTCCAATGCTGCACAACTGATATTTCCCCTTTCCTAAGCTTTTTGGGCATAGGTCCAGACTCTCCTCTGCCATGAACAGAGCATTTGCCCATAAGTATTGGAGGATGACACTTCATCTTGGAAATGGATTATAGCAGTTTGATCAGACTTCATGGAAGAGACAAATTCCATATTCACTTGATATTATATACATTTTAATCATTTCAGTTTTCCACTCTCTGAATCCATGTGGCTCTCTTTCTATCACTTCACATTAGGCTAGTAAGAAAAAAATTGACTATTTCTCTCATTATCCTCTAATGATAGGCCAATGACACATTACAGGGCTGTATTCTGACATGCTCATTTTAATAGGAAAGTGACATATTTTCATCTAATTATTTTTACAGTGTCCATGGGACTGTAGCTCTGTAATTTTTCCTCTTCATTATGATACAAGATAATAGTAGAATAATCCAACTGTCTTTACTAAAAATGCAGAGAGATGCATAATCCAATTCTCATAATATTTGAAGGTTTGTGGTTTAGTTCCTTCAAATGATTGCTAATGGAAAGCATGAAAAATATACCATATGATTTGGTATATGACAGACTCAATATTTTACCTATTACTTCTGATTTAATGGAACTTTTGTACATTTTTAATGTTGGGCCAGATTCTGAGCAGATGTAAGTTTTCATGGCTCCATAGAGCATCATGGACCTATAGAGTTATAACATGGAACAAGTCCCTGAAGTTGTGGTTCTGCTGCTGCTCAGTCTTCAAATATTCATGCAGTACAGTACTGGATATTGGACAGAATTGATCCAGAGAGATTTCAGACAGTGAAGGTAGCTGACCCAGAGGGGGACTGAAAATCCACTGTGCCATGAAACAGATGTGTTGAGTGTTGGGATTGCAATGGTAAGCCCATGGGTGGACTGCTGCTTCTGGTCCTGGAAAACCAGCATGGTATGGTGGGACCACTTTGTCTTGGAAATTGGGGTGAAAAACAGTGGCTGCAGAATTTCAGAATGAGGAAGCAGAACTTCATTGACTTGTCCAAGAAGCTTGCACCAGCCCTCCAGATCTAGACCACTTGATTTTGAAAATGCATACTAGTACAGAAGTGGATGGCTATTACCGTTTGGAAGCTGGCAACTCCTGACGGCTACCGGTCCAAACCAGTTCAGGGCTGAGAAGTCAACTGTAGAGGCTGTAGCTATACAGGGGTACCAGACTACCAATACTGTGATCCACCCAAGGGTGGCTGCCATAACCCAAGTCTGTGAAATTATTGTGAGGTTTCAGAGGATTGGATTTCCAAATTACGCAGAGGCCATTGATTGAACACACATCTCTATACTTTGCCCACTGAAAGCATCCAGTGAATACTCTAAAAGATTAGTATTCACTGGTTCTCAAAGTCTCAGTGGACCACAGGGGTCAGTTCATGAACGTGAACATTGGACACACGGAAAAGATCCTGATGTCAGGGTGCTCAGGAAGTCAGGATTGTACCATAGGGAGAAGATGGGACTTTATTCCCCCAAACAACATGATAATATACAGTGTTTCAATGCCAATATTTATTTTGAGGAACCCCCCGACACCTGCTCCTATTGTGCTCATCAAGCTGTATCCTGACATCACTGACCCAAGAAAAAAAGAATTCAATTACAGACTCAGTAGCTGCTGCAGAATTGTGGTGGAGTGCACCTTTGGGTTCTTGAAAGCCAAATCCCATTGGTGATGCCTGTAGCTTCATCTCAATGCTGTGATTACTTTGGCATTCTGTTCTGTGCACAACATTTGTGAGGCAAAAGAGGAATACTTCTACAGTGAGTGGGTTTAGGACAGATCTGTTTTTTCCAGCCTGTACGGGCATCCAGATACCAACCAAGTGTACACAGAGCTCCTAGTTCCCAATGGACCAGGGAAATTCATGATGCTGTGTGCTCATACATCATGGACCAGCAGGGAACCAGAATGTGACTTGAGACTGTGTTGAGAGACACTATTGTTATGCTGTGGTGTTTCTGGAAAAGCTCAAAAGACCATTATTGAATACTTCTGTTCTGAGACACCTCAGTGGCTTTCAATCCCCTGCAGCTGACATTAGTTAATTAACTAACTGAAAGAAGACAACTGAGGGAGGGCCCTCAAGGTTAATACCTTTGTCTGTGGTTTTGTGCTAAGGAGAGTATTAATGTACTTTAAGGGCAGGATTGAGCAATGTTTTTGTTAAATGTTAACTGCTCTGCTGCGGTTGCTTTATGCAGAGTACCTAAGGTTATGTCTACATGTACCATGCAGCAGTGCCGCTGTAAGGTCTCCCATGTAGCCGCTCTGGGCCAACAGGAGACAGCTTTCCCATCAACATAATTAAACCACGGCCAATGAGAGTCAGTAACTATGTTAGCACGAGAGCGTCTCCCAATGACATAGTGCTGTCCACACCGGCGGTTCTGTTGATGTAATGTATGTCAATCAGTGAGATGGGGGTGTTTTCACACCCCTGAATGACACAAGTTTTGCCAACATAAATGCGAATGTAGGCATAGTGTAAGTGTCATTATAGAACTTTTAAAAAATGTTCTGTAAAGTTTTGGGAGAGACTTTACACATTCCTTCCACACCATGTTTTCTGACACCATTGTTTATTTAACTACCAGGTGCTGTGCATGACTATTCCCATGGCAGAGTACTCCTATGGTTTCCATCCGTGACTGCTTGATGGGGTGTGGGAGGAGGGGTCATAAATGCACTTCTCTGAAGGAGTGCTGGAACAATTTGTATAGTGGGGGTGCTGAGAGTCATTGAACTAAATTGTAAACCCTGTTTATGATGGAAACCACTTGAAGCCGGGCACCTCTAGTTCCAGCACCTGTGCTGCTCAGTGTCAGGAATCTTCACTGTTAATTTACTTTTGTTTCCTTTGTCTGTATTGTCAATAAAATCATTTTTTAAAAAAGCCATACAGATGTTTCATTTAACTTATTGTCTGTTTTTCATTTTCATGCTTTGGAGGCAACAGTTATTTCATAGCTTAGTTCACTGTAAAGAACCCTAGATTTTCTTTAACATTACGAAATTCATGAAGGGTGCGGGAGAGAGAAGGGCTTGGGAGGGACAGAATTAATTGCATTTGTTTGGCACCACACATTACAGACATCATAGTCATGTGTTGTGAATTCTGCTAACCCATCCCTAAAGTGTGAAAAATATCCCATTAATTATACCTAGAAAGCAAGTTTCACACACAAGTTAAGTGAACAGTAACTCTTATCTACATACATACATCAAACACAGAGCTAAAATGATTTGTAACAGGAACAAATGACACCCTCCATCCCAGAAGGTCAAATTCCCTGGGAAATGGGCAAACATTAATGTCTGTGGACATGTCTCCTAACCTCCCCCTCATCCTAACAAGGGGAAAACATCAGCACAATATGGTGTGGTGGGGGAACATCTTCTGCATGGGGTTTGGGGGCTGAACACAAGCAGTCCTACAGGGACAGGATTTGGCTCATATTTCCCCTCCTCTATGCTCTGTGGGATTTCCCTGTGAGGGATTTTGAGTGCATGCAGAGGATGTTGGGTCAGCCATTCAGCCTGCTCCTCCCCTGCATGGGATGGGGTAGGATTCACTGCCTCAGCAGCAGGGTGGCCATCAGTTGGAGGCTGATTAGGGATATGGGAAGGAGGATGTGGTGCTGGCTGTTCCTGGAAAGGAGCAGTAGCTACAGCAGTAGGTGGTGCCCATAGCAGTCTGCTACCAGTTGGACTAGGGACTACATGAATGCGTGCTCCAATTTCCTGTGCTGTCATTCTATTTGCGGAAATGCCTTATCTTGCCTAACAGCCCAATCCTCCCTTTCCCTAAGCAACTGGAACTGCTCCTGACTGCTATCTATGCCAATGTGCATGTCTTCCAGAGTTCTTCTTCACCTTTGCTATTTCTGTGGTGCTGCTGCTGCAATACTATCCAAATGGGCTTCCTTTCAGCATTGGGATGTTCTGCCAAGTCAAAGACCAGGGCAACAGTATATTTAATTTTTTTCTTGACCGGTACCTAAATCTTTCTAAAAAAATAACTGTGCTGTCAAAGGCCACAATATTAAAACGTTTTAGAAGCCCAGGAATGGAGCTGTTAAAGCCTGCTTCCTTCAGGCTACTTTTGCAGCCCATGAAGAAGGAGCCGAGGTTAAAAATGGTGAAATTCCTGCATTACTTTTATTAAAATATTGTAATATTTACAGTGCCTGGATAGACTGCTTGGGAAGGGGTTCAGTTCCTTCAGGGGTAATGTTATCAGGTTACTTTTCTGATCTTTAAAGGCTGGCCATCATTTGGAGAACATAAATGTTCGAAGGTTCCAAAATGGAAAAAAATAAAGTGGTTTTCTAGTCCTTTAAAGGACAACTTGTGCCAGAGATATTCCTGCTATTGATTACCCCTCTACAAATTGCTGAGTGCATGAGCTATGAAGGTGGATCAAGCACATTTGTTCTGTTATTAAACCTGAAGAACCAGATTTAATTTCTGCTACACCAAAAGTTTGCTGAATTATGATTACAGGACTAAGTAGCAATTTGAGAGGAAATTTGTGGCGTCCCAGGCGGAGCGGATAAAGCACACGACCAATGTGGTTGCAAGCTGAATCTGAATCCTGTTTATTGCAAGCTTTCTTTTATAGTTTTTCTCAACATTACATAACACAATTAGGCTATAACAACACATCTACGGATTGGACAAGAAGGAGAATCATGTGTTTATCACATGTATAGCCCCACACCGATTGGTTCAACTGTTCCTTACATAAGGCCATGATTTGTTTACCTCATCTTATATAATCCTAGACCACCAGGGGGCCTTACATAAGGCCATGATCATCTTATATAATCCTAGACCACCAGGGGGCCTTACATAAGGCCATGATTTGTTTACCTGGCAAGTGTCCCATCGTGACCCTTACCTCCTCATGGAACTTTTCATTAGGTTGGTGTATTGATGATACATCCCCACACCTCCCCCCTTTTTCTTAAATAAGGCCTATAGGAGGGTCCAACTAACATTAGGACAATTACTAGCCACCTGACTACTTTTTTTTTTTTTTAACCTATAAAACTGACGACAGGTGACATTTAACAACTGGGAAATATATGGAGAACTATTAAAAAACATAACATTACATAAATATCCACGAAAACCATTGGGGTGTAAATAAGGATAGCCAATAAGACATGTTCTAAAGGGATCCGATGGGGTGGCCATGGACAAGCAAAAAGGGCTTCTTGGCCAGTCTGGTTCGCCCAGGTGATACAAACATTTTGTCGTGGGTTAACAAAAGGTACAGAGTTTGGACATACAAAGACCCCTGCTCCTATAATAAGGAGTCCGAACAAATAGAAGTACCACATTATCAGGTGTCTAGGCTGTGACAAACAATAAGTGCAGGTCCGGTGCTGCGGGGTCCTGTGGATCCGGTGTCACTACTGGATAAGCCTCGGGCGCAAATTCCCCCTCTATATGGGCTTCCCTAATAAGTCCGTGCCAACGCCGTACGGAGTCCGGGGGGCCCGAGCCGCCCGGGATATTGTCCGAAGCATGTCGCAGGGTGGAAACATCGGATGAGCAAACGGGTTGGCGACATCCAGTGGCCGGTGCGTGGACACGTTATCCCGTCCAGTGCACCCAATCGCGCAGCCCCACAAACCACAATGAGGACAGGGGGTAGCTACATCATCCGCCGGAGGGATCTTATCCGGCAGTTTTTTCCTATATGTCCTTTCAAAGTTAGATAAGCCTGGCTCCACCATTCTTTTCAACCTATTCCGCAACGTCTCACCCTGCCCCGGGAACTCCGCCCGGAACTCTGGGGTACAAACATCACTGGTGACAGGAAAGCCGGGCTGGTTCAGGGCTCGCAATGTGTGGGACTGCGGGGGATGGCTCTCACCGGCCAAATGGGACAACTGATTCAGCATGTCCTGTAGCTGAAGGCCCTGTTTGTACATTCCCGTGTTTCTGCCCCCATTTCAACAAACGGGACAACGCGTCAGAGGGAAGCTTCTCTCCCCGCTTTTTAGCGATGTGTAATAAAAAATTATGCACCGTCTCCTTCTCCGCAGACAAAGCAGAGCCCATTTTATTAAAAGCAGCCGCTTACCTGTGAGCTCACGAACGTCTCTCTCGGACGACCAGGAGCCGGTATCCTCCGGTACCTCCTGCCGCGGCTACCATCTCCGCCTTTTCTTACCGAACGCTTCAGTCGGCTGTGAGCTCACGAACGTCTCTCTCGGACGACCAGGAGCTGGTATTCTCCGGTACCTCCTGCTGCGGCTGCCACCTCCGCCTTTTCTTACCGAACGCTTCAGTCGGCTGTGAGCTCACGAACGTCTCTCTCGGACGACCAGGAGCCGGTATCCTCCGGTACCTCCTGCCGCGGCTGCCACCTCCGCCTTTTCTCACCGAACGCTTCAGTCGGCTGTGAGCTCACGAACGTCTCTCTCGGACGACCAGGAGCCGGTATCCTCCGGTACCTCCTGCCGCAGCTGCCACCTCCGCCTTTTCTCAAACCATGTTCAGTTTTTGGTCGTGCTCCAGTTGACACTGAGCTTGGCAAACCATCTAAATCTTGGTAGCCTGCCCTCTTATTCCCACAGATTCCCTTTCTCTGATGATCTTTGTGAAGAAGGCCTGTCTCCACCTTAACAGGGCACGGCTGTTTGCGCTTTTTGGTAGAAGGAGTGCTGGAAGGAGAAGAGCCAGCACCGAGAGCCTCTTCAATATCTAAATTCAATTGTTCCAGTTTTTTCATGAGAGATGGCATAGAGTCTGACCACTCAGATCCTTTTTTTTGGTTGGATCTGCTTTTTCTTTGCTCAGCTTCTGAGACAACACCTGTTGGGTCTACTGTCTGAGAACATTGATCCCTGCTCCACTGGCGGCTGTGTCTAGTATGATCTCTGCTAGCTCACTCTGGGCAAAGTCCTGGCTGCCTTGATGTCCAAGCCGAATCACGTCGGGGTCACCATTTGTGGGGTTCCATGCAGAGCGGATAAAGCACACGACCAATGTGGTTGCAAGCTGAATCTGAATCCTGTTTATTGCAAGCTTTCTTTTATAGTTTTTCTCAACATTACATAACACAATTAGGCTATAACAACACATCTACGGATTGGACAAGAAGGAGAATCATGTGTTTATCACATGTATAGCCCCACACCGATTGGTTCAACTGTTCCTTACATAAGGCCATGATTTGTTTACCTCATCTTATATAATCCTAGACCACCAGGGGGCCTTACATAAGGCCATGATCATCTTATATAATCCTAGACCACCAGGGGGCCTTACATAAGGCCATGATTTGTTTACTTGGCAAGTGTCCCATCGTGACCCTTACCTCCTCATGGAACTTTTCATTAGGTTGGTGTATTGATGATACATCCCCACAGAAATTGACTGTATTTTATGGCAGCAGATGGAGTTCCCATTGGAAGAGGAGTAGAGAACCACAGAAAAAGACCACCCACCCCTACAAGCTCCCTGCATCACCAGAAAGTCAAGTCTGTGTTCAATGAACAGCATTAAAAAGCACAAGGAAATGTATTTTCTTCCCTGAACTTTTGGATTTAACACCGCAGATGTAACAGTTGCCGTGCCACTTGCAAGGGACCTGAAATTGTGTTTGCGCAACCACTGGAGTGGATGCTTCACCCACCTCCTCTTCTCCTGGCTTCTGCAGAATGGCTCAGCATGCGGAGGAGGCAGATACAGAGAACAGTACAAAACATTTGAAATGATCACTGGGAGAATGGACAGCTCTGACTTTCTTGTTACAACCAAAGGGTTCCCCTTCCATTCCCATATCTAGGCAATCCTTCACACAAGCCACCAATCATCAAAACCCCTTCCTGCACAGTCCCCCCACCCCCATTTGTTGGAGGAAGGAAAGATGGGTTTGGGAGAGGGATGGTCTGGGTCTTTGTCCAAAGTGGCATGAAACTGTTCTTTCCCCACCTGGACCCTTATAAAACCCACCCCTTCCTCCCTCCTTTACTTCCTTCCTCCCCCTGCCTAACTTATCACACAGTTTAGGGACTGGAACTCTCAAGGGACTACTCACAGGGGAGCAGTGATGGCTCATTAATAACCTGTTATACCTTCCACTAAATATTTTGCAGTGTTTCATGGGATTTCAATAAAATCATTGGTTTACATCTGTGTGTTGCTCTATGATCATGTCAGGGTATAGGGGTGGTGTGGTGTGTTGTGGGGTCCAGACTGAGGGGGGAGATTATCAAGAACAGTCGAGGTCTATTGTAAAACTTGCTGTCATCTGATTCTGGTTTCAGCAGTAGCTCAGGGTCCTTAGTAGGGTTGCCACAGATCTGGTTTTCACCCAGACAGTCCGAGTTTCAACTTGAAGTCCGGTGGCACCTTCAAGATTAACAGATTTATTTGGCCATAAGCTTTCATGGGTTAAAAACCCACTTCTTCAGATGCATGGCATGAAAATTACAGATGCATGCATAACTATACTGACACATGAAGAGAAGGGAGTTACCTTACCTTACAAGTGAGGAACCAGTGTTGACAAGGCCAATTCAATCACAGTGGATGTGGTCCACTCCCAATAATTGATGAGGAGGCGTCAATACCAAGAGAGGGAAAACTGCTTTTTTAGTGAGCCGGCCACTCCCAGTCCCTATTCAAGCCCACATTAATGGTGTTAAGTTTGCAAATGAATTGTAGCTGTGCAGTTTCTCTTTGAAGTCTGTTTTTGAAGTTTTTTTGTTGTTGTTGTTGAAGGGTGGCTACTTTTAAATCTGTTATTGAATGTCCAGGGAGATTGAAGTGTTCTCTTACTGGCTTTTTTATGTTACCATTCCTGATGTCTGATTTGTGTCCATTTATTCTTTTACATGGAGACTGTCTGGTTTGGCAAATGTTCATGTCAGAGGAGCATTGCTCGCACATGATGGCATATATCACATTAGTAGATGTGTAGGTGAATGAACCTCTGATGGTGTAGCTGATGTAGTTGGGTTGCTAGAGTAGTTATGGGGACAAAGTAGGCAACAGGGTTTGTTACAGGGATTGGTTCCTGGATTAGTGTTTCTGTGGTGTGGTGTGTAGTTGCTGGAGAGTATTTGTTTCAGGTTGGGGGGCTGTCTGTAAGCGAGGACTGGCCTGCCTCCCAAGGTCTGTGAAAGTGAGGGATTGTTTTCCAGAATAGGTTGTAGATCATTGATGATGTGCTGGAAAGGTTTTAGCTGGGGGCTGTACATGATGGCCAGTGGTGTTCTGTTATTTTCCTTGTTGGATCTGTCTTGTAGTAGGAGACTTCTGGGTACCCATCTCGCTCTGTCAATCTGTTTCCTCACTTCCCCAGGTAGGTCTTGTAGTTTTAAGAATGCTTGTGTGTCCAGGTGCCATTGGCAAGTCATGATGTCCAGGGTTGTTGTTTTTTTTTTAATCCAGGCAGAAGTGGAGCAGGGCAGGGGCTTGTCGGGAAGATGCTGAGAAGGGGATGGGGGCTCAGGGGAAGAGGCAGAGAAGGGGCTGGGGCCTTGGGGAAAGAGGAGAAGAAGGGGCGGGGCCAGGGGAAGAGACAGACCAGGGGGTAGGGTGTCAGAGGTCCAGTTACCAGCCATTAGAAAGAAGGCAACCCAGACTCCTTGGGACGGCTTCCTCAACTAGGATCACATTATAGAAGTGCAGAATCAGGTGCTAGTCTTCCTTCCTGTCTCCTGGGGCTTTCTCTGATACTTCCTCCAAGGTCCCTGCTGCCAATCGTCAATGACCCATCATGTGACAATGCTTTCAAGGATGAGGAGAGGATTGTGTGTGACTTTAATATCCATATGCACAACCCTTGAGAGCACCAGATCCTGTTTATCCTAGCATGGACATGTACTAGATACCCTCCTGGAGTGATTGCTGGAGTCCTTCACCCTCCAGTACAGGAGCCTGAGGTGATTTATGTGCCCACACTGAGATGGAGTCTAATGACTACCAGCCTCCACGAAATATCCCAGTACATGTGAATATTCTGGCTGACTGAGACAAAGGCATGGAGGACAGAGTGCTCTGAGCATTGAACTGCATCTGTATGTGCTTCAGAGACCAGACAGCTGCTCTTGGACTAAGATCACTTGTACTGATCAATATATTTTGGCAAAAATACTGTTCTGAAATACTACTGCTTCTGGCAGGGGAATGGGAAGTTGGGGGTGATATGTGTTTAGATAAGGGTCAGACAGCAATGGGATCAATGCATTGTGGGAATGGCTCTAGAGGACTATCGATACCCGTGACCTGGTACATGCCCCTTGTCCCCATCAACAGTACATATAGAACTGGTATAGGACCATGCCACAGCAGAGGTGTTTTCATATATATATCCTTCATGCGTGCTAGCTTTTGCACATGAGATTTTCCTTTAGGAACATGCTTCAGAGCTTCAAATGTGGACAATAGGAGGGTTATGGCACAAAAGACATATATAACTGTGTATGGTCAAAAGTGTAGACTCACCCTTAATGTCAAATGTCTAATGTTATCCTTCCTCTCTCCTCCCATTTATTTCCTTTGAGTCCAGTTATATTGTTCAAATTACTCTGACTGTGTCCCTGACCCTGTGACCTTTCCACACTCTCAACACAAAGGTGTTTTCCAGATGTAATCTCTATGCCAAGGAGGGGGTGCAGCCTAAATGCTGCACTCAAAGAGATTCAAAAGTCTAACTTCGATCAGGTTCCTCAGCTATTAACCCTCTCCTGGAGTTAGGTGCATAAGCCAGTCCATCATTTCTCACCAGTGATGGTGGAGGTAGTACCTCAAATGTGGGAGATTATACAACTTCAACAGGAGAGATTGAAAGAGACTCACTCCACAGTGGCCTGTGTTTAGGGCACTCACCTAGGGGGTGGAGACCAGCATTCAAATCCCTGCTCTGAATCAAGTAGAGGGGATTTGAATGTTCCTGATCTCCCACATCCCAGCTCAGTGCACTAACCATTGGATATAAGAAATTAGTATCTAAAGTTTGCATTTAGGAGCCTAAAGTGGTAATAAGACAGCTAATTTCCTTTGGGATCTAGCCCCCAACGCATTGGTTGGTGAAGTGAAAAAAGCAAGGTTTTTCAGAATGTCTCAAAAGAAGTTAATAGGATGTGTTATGAAAAGCTGGGAAAGCCTCCATGAAATATCCCAATACATGGGAATGTTCTGGCTGACTGATACAAAGACACGGAGGACAGAATGCTCTGAACAAATATTGAACAGCACCCATATGTGTTTCAGAGACCAGACAGCTATTCTTGGACTAAGCTTACTTTTACTGATCAATATATTTTGATGAAAAACTGTTCTGAAATGCTCAGCGCAGGCCACTACTACTGCTGCTAAAATCAGATTTACTTTATCTCTGTATCTAATAAGTGAAATGTTCTAGAACTGGTAATAGCTCTCTGGAAGAATTTTTAAAGTATATCCACTGTACTTACCATAATGAGCAAATTAAATTCTCTCTTAGAAAACATGGGTCATCTTGACCCCGGGTATCACTCCATTGAACCCATCAATATATTGATTCAGAGACAATTTATACCACTTATAATATAAATGATACTAGTAAATAGTATATTGCTTATAAAGGAATATCTAAATCAGTAGTATATATAGTGCTCATATTATGACAAAAGAGAAGAAAAACAGCTCTAAATCATAATTTAAAACTTCAGTTTAAGTACTGCCTTTTAAGATCATTTGTCTTTCTATGTTGGCTGAGAATAATTTCCATCTGTGTTCAGAGTAAATTATCTTCTCAATTCCTGAATAGCCTTTCAGAGAGTGGAGAAAACACAGTCAGCGACACAGAGAGAGACGGACTCTTGTTCTTACAGAGCCTATCCCTGGTGGCATGGTATGGTATTGCCACCCTTACTTCTGCACTGCTGCTGACGGGTCGCTGCCTTCAGAGTTGGGCACCTGCCCAACAGCCACCGCTCTCGGGCCACCCAGCTCTGAAGGCAGCACAGAAGTAAGGGTGGCAATACTGCAACCTCCCTATAATAACCTTGAGACCCCCCTCCATAATCCCTGTCATAACTATAAAGGGAAGGGTAACAGCTCTCCAGTGTACAGTACTATAAAATCCCTCCTGGCCAGAGACTCCAAAATCCTTTTACCTGTAAAGGGTTAAGAAGCTCAGGTAACCTGGCTGACACCTGACCCAAAGGACCAATAAGGGGACAAGATACTTTCAAATCTTGGGGTGGGGGGGAAGAAGGCTTTTGTTTGTGCTCTTTGTTTGGGAAGTTGTTCGCTCTTGGGACTGAGAGGGACAGACATCAATCCAGGTTCTCCAAATCTTTCTGAACAAGTCTCTCATATTTCAAACTTGTAAGTAAACAGCCAGGCAAGGCATGTTAGTTTATCTTTGTTTTCTCAACTTGTAAATGTACCTTTTGCTAGAGTGTTTATCTCTGTTTGCTGTACTTTAAACCTAAGGCTAGAGGGGGGTCCTCTAAGCTCTTTAAGTTTAATTACCCTGTAAAGTTATTTTTCCATCCTGATTTTACAGAGAGGATTTTTACCTTTTTCTTTAATTAAAAGCCTTCTTTTTAAGATCCTGATTGATTTTTCCTTGTTTTTAGATCCAAGGGGATTGGATCTTGATCCACCAGGAGTTGGTGGGAGAAAGGAGGGGGATGGTTAATTTCTCCTTGTTTTAAGATCCAAGGGGTTTGGATCTTGATCCACCAGGAGTTGGTGGGAGAAAGGAGGGGGATGGTTAATTTCTCCTTGTTTTAAGATCCAAGGGGTTTGGATCTGTATTCACCAGGGAATTGGTGAAGGTCTCTCAAGGCTACCCAGGGAAGGGAATTAGCTTTGGGATGGTGGCAGTGGACCAGATCTACGCTGTTAGTTAAGCTTAGAAGTTTTCATGCAGGCCCCCATATTTGTACCCTAAAGTTCAAAGTGGGAAAGCAGCCTTAACAACCCCCTTTTGGGTCGGGAACCCCAGTTTGAGAAATGCTGGTCTTCCCAATGAAATCTGTATAGTATAGGGTAAAAACACACACAACACCAGATTTCATGGGGGAAACCAGATTTCACGGTCTGTGATGTGTTTTTCATGGCCAGGAATTTGGTAGGGTTCTAATGATGGTGATATTAAATATTGATGTCTCAAGTTGTTTGAAAGGAACTGTGAGTAGTACACGTGCCAGTGGGTGCTCTCTGTTTTAGGGACTGCATTGTTTTTGACATTCAGCTTTCTAATTGTCAGCAAAATTTTAGGACAACAACCCATACTTTGTTTTGTTATTTGTTTCGTTTTGTTTTATAAGTAGGATCTTTCAATATTTCTTCCTTAACGTCACAGATTTTAATTTCTTGGTTGACACATTTAGTTACAACATGTCACACAGGGCTATATCAGTCACAGAGTGATATAAATGTGAAGTGACATAATGTGATACAGTTGATGTAAGGCTGTTTGGCATGCCAGACTGTAATATGGTTGTTAACAGTATATTAAATAAAGGAAATGTTACTTTATTTTTAAAGGACTAACAATGTTCAGTTACAAGACTGTTAAAACATTCTATATTATTACCAGACACATTTATTCTATGGATTTATGTAAAAATGTAGATTTGGGAACTGATTCTGCCCTCACAGAACATGAATAATTTTTTCCTAAAGTTAAATCTGTGATTTTTAAGGAATAGTGAAAATCGTACTTGTTAAAAATAACTACTACTACTACTAATACATAACATGTATAAAATGAGCTTTCTTGTCTGTAACGTTATATGGAGGAGGTGGGCATGAATTCAGTGGGAATTATTTGTATCCTTGTGGGTGGGGGAAATGGGGCTGGAGAGGAATTTTGTCCATTGTTTTTATCCTGCTCCTGGGACAAAAGTGCGTAACACATGTTATTAGCAGGATACTTTGGTTCTTGGAAAGATGTGGCTTTTAAGTAGGGTGACCAGATGTCCCAATTTTATAGGAACATTCCCAATTTTTGGCTCTTTTTCTTATATAGGCTCCTATTATCCCGCAATCCCTATCCTGATTTTTCACACTTGCTGTCTGGTCGCCCTACTTTTAAGATATTAACATGTGTAATTACACACAGAATTAACCAACATGTACTATCTCATATGTACAAATTTGGATGTTTTCCCTTCTTCCTCCCACCCCCAAAGTATATGGGTCCATTTAGTGCTCTTGAAAGTAAGAGATTTGCAGTTCTGTTCAGACCCAAGCAGTATGTGGGCAAATGCTAAGTTTTCTAGCACACATCTCTCGGTGCTCTTAAGTCTTGACCTACCATGCCTTAACATTCCAGCTGCAGGCCTCTCTTGACCAGAGACAGCCAATTTTTCTGAATTGTGTCATGCTTTTGCAATGTGGTCAAATACCTATTGGGGCAATGATAAGACCACAAACACATTTTCACTTGTAACCCAATCAATATTTCAGTGTAGGTCTGCACAGCTGAAAAGCTAGTGCAGTAAATTACTGCACCACATATGCATGTTTCACAGTATAAGAGACCAAAGTACTTGCCATCAAAGAAAATTGAATACAATTTTTCCAAGGGAAAGGTACGTAAATATTCACATTCTTTCATATTTCCTAGCATTTCATGCATGAATTCAATGCATTGAATAGATCAGCAAGTTTAGTTTTCAATTCAGTAACTGAGATTTGTTATGAAAGTGGAAAGATACAGATGGCATGCAATTATTCATGCTGCATCAGAAAACTGCTATGAAGACACTATTAAAATATGACTCTTGATTAGTACTCATCATTGTTTCTGGAAAAATAAGCTGTTTAAATAAAATCCTTGGTTGTTTAATGCTCAGTGATGCTTTCAGCTAAAGAAAGGTTAAGACATAAGTGCAATTAACTGTAAGATCAGATGACCTAGAATGTTTTTTTCCCTCTAAAAGCTTGCCATATGTAATCCATTCCTTTTTCTTCATTAATGTGCAGCACAGAATTTTTCAGCAGCCTTCACATTCTAAAACGAAGGTTCAGGTGTATTTTTCTATTTTTTTTTATTATTATTATTATTCTTACTAAGCATTTCCTTGTGTCCTGCTTGGATACATATGTAACATACATTTCATTTTCAGTACCCAATCTATATGATTAGAGATACTTTTCCAGCTATCTTTTCCTAATTTAAATACAATACCACCATTACTCCAGTTTTATTTCCCAATTTCTCTGAAATTCACTGTCTGTTATTAGCAGTAAGAGCAAAAATACCTGACTTGTCTTTGTGATGGGGTGTTCACCCCACACATGAAATAAAGGGGTTAAAAGCAGCCTAGGGAGGCTATGCAGGGGGTTGCCAATCAGAGAGAGGTTGCATGGAGCAACCAATCAGGTCCCAGCAGTCTCACATAAAAGGGAGTGGCAGAGTCAGTTGCTGCAGCAAGCCCAAGGAGAAATGACAGTGTTCCTAGTGGGCTGCAGGAAGTTAGCACCTTGGACAGAGCCATTGCTGGCAGGAACTGGGGGAGCGAAACAGAACTCCTGGATGGCTGTTGGAACATGTGGGCTGGAGGCACTGAGAAGCAGGGCCTAGGGCGGCAAAAAAGCCACCCACCGCCCCCCCCCCCCCCCGCCAGCGCGGCAGGGGAGGGCGCCGAGCAATCCCCGACCAGCCAGATCACCGGGGGGAAGGCAGCGAGCCCGCCACGGCTCTGCTCTCCCCGGCGGCCAGAGCGCCGGGAGGAGGGCCGCTCTCCCCGGCGGCCAGAGCACCAGGGGAAAGCGGAGAGCCCCCGGCGGCCAGAGCGCCGGGAGGAGGGCGGAGAGCCCAGCCGGGGCTCTCCACTCTCCCCAGCGGCCAGAGTGCCGGGAGCAGGGTGGAGAACCCGCCGCGGATCTCCGCTCTCCCCGGCAGCCAGAGTGCCGAGGGGAGGGCGGAGAGCCCCCGGCGGCCGGAGCCCAGTTGCGGCCCCGCTCTCGGGCAGGAGCGCCCCGCCGCGCCGCCTCCCTCCAGGCGCCGCCCCAAGCACATGCTTGGTGGGCTGGTGCCTGGAGCCGACCCTGCTGAGAAGAGGGCAAAGAAGATTCTGGGGCCCCAGGGAGGTGGCCCAGGGAAGTGAAGCAGCACTAGTGGAGAAGTTAAGTGGTGGCAGCAGGAGGCTGCTATCTACATGGTCCCTGGGCCAGGAGCTGGAGTAGTGGGCAGGTCCGGGTTCTCCCCCTGCCACACACACACTCACCACTGTGGAAGTGGCTGGACTATTTGGACTGAGATATTTCCAACCTGAAAGGGAGAAACGTGGAGGCTGGCATAGCCGGCAGGCTGAGTCAGTGCTTGGTCTGACGTGGGTCTGCAGGCGGTGTCGACAATGGGTGAAGCAACACCAGGAGCGAGTGCACGGACTAGTAGAGCTAATCCCCAAGCTGGCCAGCATGAGAGAACCCCATGACACTCCTGCTGTCCGAATCCACTAGAAAAACTTACTCATAGGTACCTCTAGCTCAAGTGGCCACTATACCATGTCACTTTATAACGTACTGCCTCCTGAAGGCAATATTTGTAGGAGTAAAACCTGGTTAGTCAATCATTATAGACACAATTCCCTTCAGCAATCCTTTTTGGGGTAGTACCTCCCAGAGTGACATCTTTCAGTATGTCACATATCAGAGGGGTAGCCATGTTAGTCTGTATCTAAAGAAACAATGAGGAGTCCGGTGGCACTTTAAAGACTAACAGATTTATTTGGGCATAAGCATTTGTGGGTAAAAAGCCCCACTTCTTCAGATGCATGGAGTGAAAATTACAGATACAAGCATAAATATATTGACACATGAAGAGAGAAGGGAGTTACCTTACCTTAAAAGTGGAGAACCAGTGTTCACAGGGCCAATTCAGTCAGGGTGGATATGTTCCACTCCCAATAATTGATGAGGAGGTGTCAATACCAAGAGAGGGAAAATTGCTTTTGTAGTGAGCCAGCCACTCCCAGTCCTTATTCAAGCCCAAATTAATGATGTTAAGTTTGCAAATGAATTGTAGCTGTGCAATTTCTCTTTGAAGTCTGTTTTTGAAGTTTTTTTGTTGAATTGGATGTCCAGCGAGATTGATGTGTTCTCCTACTGGCTTTTGTATGCTACCATTCCTGATGTCTGATTTGTGTCCATTTATTCTTTTATGTATAGACTGTCTGGTATGGCCAATGTTCATGTCAGAGGAGCATTGCTGGCACATGGTGGCATATATCACATTAGTAGATGTGCAGGTGAATGATCCCCTGATGGTGTGGCTGGTGTGGTTGGGTCCTATGATGGTATTGCTAGAATAGATATGGGGACAGAGTAGGCAATGGGTTTTTTACAGGGATTGGTTCCTGGGCATCAGGAATGGTAACATACAAAAGCCATTAGGAAAACACTTCAATCTCCCTGGACATTCAATAATAGATTTAAAAGTAGCCACCCTTCAACAAAAATACTTTAAAAACAGACTTCAAAGAGAAACTGCACAGCTACAATTCATTTGCAAACTTAACACCATTAATTTGGGCTTGAATAGGGACTGGGAGTGGCTGGCTCCCTAAAAAAGCAATTTTCCCTCTCTTGGTATTGTAACCTCCTCATTATTTGGAGTGGACCACATCCACCCTAATTGAATTGGCCTTGTCAACACTGCATCTCCACTTGTAAGGTAAGGTAACTCCCTTCTCTTCATGTTCCAATATATTTATGCCTGTATCTGTAATTTTCATGCCATGCATCTGAAGAAGTGGGTTTTTTTTACCCATGAAAGCTTATGGTCAAATAAATCTGTTAGTCTTTAAAGTGCCACCGGACTCCTTGTTGTTTTTATCATTCAGTAGGGTTGTTTCATGTAGAATTCAGAAGCCTCATGCAATCTACTAACAATTATTGAACAATGTTTTTACCATGACTAATTGGGATGCACAAAATATCAACTAATTTTTAATATACTTTACAAGAACATAGCCCTTTTTAATCCTAGGGCATCCTAGTACTTGACAACTATATCCATATAGCACCACTGAAACCTTGCTTCCTCTGGAGCAAAAGGTGGCAGCACACTGCATTACAGTGAAGTGGGAGAATTTGGGCCAAGCTTACTGGAGCAAACTCCTAATCACATGAATGTCATTTTGAGATCTTTAACATCCATGCAGAGAAGGCACAGGACCTTCAGATAGTCAGATGATTGATAAATAGATTAGATTACTCTCTCATACAAATAACATGTCTCCAATTTTCTTTGTATTTAAAGAAAAGCTTACTGGGAATAGTATCAGGGGGTAGCCATGTTAGTCTGTATCCACAAAAACCATGAGAAGTCTGGGGCACCTTGTTAGTCAACTGGACTCCTCATTGTTCTTACTGGGAAAATAAGTTATAATCCTACAAATGTACAATGATTTGTCAGCTAAAATTTCAATCTCCCCCCTCTGAAAATGACTGTTAAAAGAAAATAAAGTGGAGACAGAGAAAAGAAAGAAAAACCAAAACATGAAAACTGATACACCAAAATAAAAAAGCTTAACATTTTTGCAAATAATGAAAAACGGGTCTATTTAAAACCCTGCTAAATAAAACAATGTTGAGAAATTTTGTAAAATAGTGTTTGTTTCATTTTCTTGAACAGCTCTACCTAAAGTTCCTTTAGAGGCATATCTCTTCCTTTCAAACACTGCTAAAAGAGCCTATGGGGGTCTGTTAATGATGCCTTCCTTTTTGGCATCATGTATTGTGTTATGTCACGGGTACACATCCATAATTTAAGAAAATGGATAGATATATGTGTCTTGAAGATATCATAGCTCTTAATGAGAGTATTTTGAAATTAAAATGAATTATGTATTTATTTGTACCAAGCTGTGTTCTCTGAGACCACTTGGGGCCTGATCCAAAGTTCAGTGAAGTTAATTGAAGGACTCTTCTTGACTTCAGTGGACATTGGCTTAAGACCCAATGAACGAAATCACAAGCACAATACATTTCTGAGCCCATATTGTTTTAACGGTGGGATAGTTCCCACCCCCGGAGTTAACTGTATATATGTTTATTGTATTTACATTTAGCGAGATATCACAACATCACCTTAACCCAAGGCCACATCTGACAAGAAGTTGCTAGGGGTTTGTGTCATGTGGTGTAAACTGCTTTAGCTGCTGAAGCTTTACTGATTAGAATTTCCTGTATATCTGATCTGAGCTATGAATTTATGGGGAGCTTTCTTAAGGCATGAAAAGTCCCCTGACAGTTCTGATATGCTATTTCATTTTATGCATTGATTTCTACATGGAGGATTTTCTTAGAAAATGATGAGTTTCTGCTTTGAGACTTGTCTACATGTAGATTCACCCAAATATGAGCAATTGCAAGAATCCTCTTGACCCTAGAATGTTTGAGAGAGCTCTAATGCAAGTGAGATCAATATTTTGTTTTGTTTTGATGCCTACTGCCTAAAAAACTTTTCTGCATTCTCTCTTAAAGAAATTCAATATACAGTATTAGCATCCGGAAGCTCTAGTATCCAAATATGCAAATATCTGCTGATAGGCCATTATCATTGTGGCTGCACATCTCGGCTATATTTTTTTATATATTCCGAGTACTAAGAATTATAAAATATGATTTATTTGCTTTCTCTAAGTTAACATACACAAACAGAAATGTGGGAAATAATGTAAACAAATAATTTATGGGTATTCCATCTCTGCGATTAAAAAAACTGATCCAACAATGATTAAAAAAAATACCTAGCTTTTAGATCTCAAAGTGCTTTACAAAGAAGGTCAGTATCATTATCCATTTGTAGATGGGAATGCTGAATCACAGAGAGGAAAAGTGACTTGCCTAAGATCACACAGCAGGCTGGAGGCAAAGGTGGGAATAGAACCACGGTCGCACAAAACCCACTCAAGTGCACCATCCACTAAACCACAGTAAGCTAAATCATAGCTCTTTCTCACTAAATGATCTAGAATTTCTAATTAAGGGCCAGATTCTGATACCCCTTTCTCAACTTTATTAGCATCTTACTGTAGGTGTAGACCCATTCTATTCAACACAGCTTTTTGTGGAGTAAAGTACTCTTCAATATGAGTGAGGATTCCAGACTATGACTTTGTTATAAATTGGTCTCCTGAAATCTACATGACTGCAGTAGAGTCAAGGCACAGATAATTCTTAGCTCTAGGTATTCACTTTTCCCTCCCCCTAAGGATGGTCTAATAAATCTGTGGCTAGATTGCAGCATTTAACATCAGTAAGGGTCAGCATATAGGTGTACTGCCCCAGAACAGGTCCTGAGAGGCACAAAGTTTCCCCAGCTTCATGGAAGGGGAGTAATTTCCTGCACCCATTTTTGGGATGTAGTATTCTCCTCCCTATGCTATGAAGCCAGCCAACTCCACAGCATAAGCCCACTTCTAAATACTAAATGACATTTTTCTATTGGCTTTCACCAAAAAGGTTGGTTAGCAATTTGTTGTCTAACGTAGTATATGCAAGAGAAAATGAGGCAGGATCAGAGGCTAAAGTAGGGAAAGAACAAGTTAAAAATTACTTAGACAAGTTAGATGTCTTCAAGTCACCAGGGCCTGATGAAATACATCCTAGAATACTCAAGCAGATGACTAAGGAGATGTCTGAGCCATTAGCAATTATCTTTGAAAAATCATGAAAGACAGGAGAGATTCCAGAGGACTGGAAAAAGGGCAAATATAGTGCCCATCTATAAAAAGGGAAATAAGGACAACCTGGGGAAGTACAGACCAGTCATCTTAACTTCAGTACCTGGAAAGATAATGTAGCAAATAATTAAGCAATCAATTTGCAAACAGCTAGAAGACAGTAAGTAACAGTCAGCATGGATTTGTCAATAACAAATCATGTCAAATCACCTAGTAGCTTTCTTTGACAGAGTAACAAGCCTTGTGAATGGGGGGGGGAGTTGTATATGTGGTATATCTTGACTTTAGTAAGGCTTTTGATACTGTCTCACGTGACCCCCTCATAAACAATCTAAGGAAACCTAGATAGAACTACTATAATTTGGGTACATAACTGTCTAGAAAACCATTCCCAGAGAATAGTTATCAGTGGTTCACAGTCAACCTGGAAGGGCATATGAAGTGGGGTCCCATAGGGATCAGTTCTGGGTCTGGTTCTGCTCAATAACTTAATCAATTATTTAGATAATGGAATAGAGCAGGGATCGGCAACGTTTGGCACACGCCTCACCAGGGTAAGCCCCCTGGCGGGCCAGGCTGTTTTGTTTACCTGCCACATCCACAGGTTTAGCTGATCACGACTCCCACTGACTGCAGTTCACTGCTCCAGGCCAATGAGGGCTGCGGGAAGCAGCAGCCAGCACATCCCTCGGCCTGCGCCGCTTCCCGGAGCCCCCATTGGCCTGGGACAGCGAATCATGGCCAGTGGGAGCTGCGATCAGCCGAACCTGTGGATGCAGCAAGTAAACAAACCGGCCCGGCTCGCCAGGGGGCTTACCCTGGCGGGCCGCGTGCCAAAGGTTGCTGATCCCTGGAATAGAAAGTACAATTATAAAGTTTTCATATGATACCATGCTGGGAGGGTGTGACGGGGCAGCCCCGCCCCGTACTGGCCCCAGCGACATCAGACCAGTAGCTCTGACAGAGGAAGTCCCGCTCCATTCGTACTGGGCATGCTCCAGATGCTCACTGAGTATAAAAGGAGGGAACTCAGCTCAGTCAGGGCTGGCGGCCGCAGGGGAAGGACCTAACCAGGAAGCTCCTGCAGAGGACCAGCCGATGCTCTTGGAGCTGCCAGGAACACAGGCTTTTATCGGCCGGCATGAACCCCTACTGCAGGAGGAACCAGAGGAGGAGACAGATCCGGAGATTCATGGAGAACCCTGGGATCTGTGGGAGACCCCAACTCCCCAGCCGGTAGGGAGCAACCTGAGGGGAGGTGACGGACTGGTACCTTGACCCTGGGGTGAGGTGACGGACTGGTACCTTGACCCTGGTAAGCCTCAGCGTGTTGCGGTAGGACCCCCTCACTGAGCCAGTAGTAACGTCCTACGGCCCTGCAACCAAGGGCGCTTATATGGACTCTGGCCACTAGGCTGTGCTACCCCGCGACAAGGGTTGATCCTATGGACTCTGGCCACTACGCCGTGCTGCCTAGTAAGGAGGGGCGTAAACCCTCACAGAGGGGTTGAGAGTGCTTTGAAAGATCATTTTGAATTTTAATCCTATCTGGACAAACTGGATAAATGGTTTGAAGTAAATAGGATGAAATTCAATAAGGACATATGTAAAAAGAAGAACAGGAGTACTTGTGGCACCTTAGAGACTAACAAATTTATTAGAGCATAAGCTTTCGTGGACTACAGCCCACTTCTTCGGATGCATATAGAATGGAACATATAATGAGGAGATATATATACACACATACAGAGAGCATAAACAAGTGGGAGTTGTCTTACCAACTCTGAGAGGCCAATTAATTAAGAGAAAAAAAAAAAAAAAAAACTTTTGAAGTGATAATCAAGCTAGCCGAGTACAGACAGTGTGATAAGAAGTGTGAGAGTACTTACAAGGGGAGATAGTCAACGTTTGTAATGGCTCAGCCATTCCCAGTCCTTATTCAAACCGGAGTTGATTGTGTCTAGTTTGCATATCAATTCTAGCTCTGCAGTCTCTCTTTGGAGTCTGTTTTTGAAGTTTTTCTGTTGTAATATAGCCACCCGCAGGTCTGTCACTGAATGACCAGACAGGTTAAAGTGTTCTCCCACTGGTTTTTGAGTATTTTGATTCCTGATGTCAGATTTGTGTCCATTAATTCTTTTGCGTAGAGACTGTCCGGTTTGGCCAATGTACATGGCAGAGGGGCATTGCTGGCACATGATGGCATATATCACATTGGTAGATGTGCAGGTGAACGAGCCCCTGATGGTATGGCTGATGTGATTAGGTCCTATGATGATGTCACTTGAATAGATATGTGGACAGAGTCAAAAGTTTTTTTTTTTTTTTTTCTCTTAATTAATTGGCCTCTCAGAGTTGGTAAGACAACTCCCACCTGTTTATGCTCTCTGTATGTGTGTATATATATCTCCTCATTATATGTTCCATTCTATATGCATCCGAAGAAGTGGGCTGTAGTCCACGAAAGCTTATGCTCTAATAAATTTGTTAGTCTCTAAGGTGCCACAAGTACTCCTGTTCTTCTTTTTGCGGATACAGACTAACACGGCTGTTACTCTGAAACTTGACATATGTAAAGTACTCCACTTAGGAAGCAACAATCATTTCTACACATACAGAATGGGAAATGATTGCCTAGGATGGAGTACTGCAGAGACGGTTTTGAGGTCCATAGTGGATCACAAGCTAACTATGGGTGAACAGTGTAACACTGTTGCAAAAATATCAGACATCATTCTGGGATGTATTAGCAGAAGTGTTGTAAGCAAGAAATGAGAAGTAATCCTTCCACTCTACTCCATTCTGATTAGGCCTCAACTGGAGTACTGGAGAAGTGTCCAATTCTGGGAAACACATTTCAGGAAAGATGTGGACAAATTGGAGGAAGTCCAGAGAAGAGCAACAAAAATGATTAAAGGTCTAGAAAACATTGCCTATGAGAGAATATTGGGGGGGGGGGAATGGGTTTGTTTAGTCTGGAGAAGAGACGACTGAGAGGGGACATGATAACATTTTTCAAGTACATAAAAGATTGTTACAACGAGGAGGGAGAAAAAATGTTCTTCTTAACCTCTGAGGAAGGACTGTTTAGGTTGGAAATTAGGAAAAGCTTCCTAACTGTCAAAGTGGTTAAGCCCTGGAATAATTTGCCTAGGGAGGTTGTGGAATCTCCATCATTGGAGATTTTTAAGAGCAGTTTAGACAAACACCTGACAGGGTTGGTCTAAATAATACATAGTCTTGCAATGAGTGCAGGGGACTGGAGTAGATGACCTCTTGAGCTCCCTTTCAGTCCTACTATCCTATGATTTTTGCTACTACATTGATGGAGGAGACCACGTTCCAGGAGGAGACCCTTAGGGTCTCAGGTCCTGCACACTGAGAGCTTCAGTTTCCAAGGAGACTCTACAGGATACAAACACGTAAGTCCCAATCCTCAGAGGTATTTAGGTGTTTATCTCCACTGAAATCAATAGGAGTTAGGCACATAAATATCTTGGAGGATCTGGGCCTTAGTTTTTAATAATTCATCATCTGAGTTGAGTTTTTGGTATATATTTATTTCTTTGTCATACAATATTTGGGACTTGAAATGTCTCCAGAATTTTGGTAGTTTCCAGTCTCTAGACCATATTAATGATTAATTATTTCATATATATGGGACACATTTTTAAGTGGGATGGTAAATAGAAGTATCACAACATATACTAGCCTCAATTCAAACTGGAAAACCCCAAAGGATTACCAACCTATCACTGACATAAAGGACCCAGGATGTTACAGTCAATCAAGCATTTATCTTGAAAATGTAGATTTCTAAGGAAGGAAAGGAAGAAATGACGGGTTTGGGTGCTTATCCCACCTTCCATGCTATTTTTGTCCTTTTCTGGTTTCTTCTTTAATTCTTGATAAATTGATCTTAGTAAAACACATTCATTTTTGAAGCTTTTGGCAGATGGCTCTCCTTTATCCTCATTATTTTCTTTAGAAATAGCATGTGTCAAATTTGTATGTCACAATACAGGTAATTCGTAGCCGAAAAATTAAGTAGCTAAACTGGAATGAACAGATTGGTCTCTGCTGTAGAGAAGACCTTTGAATGCATAAAGTTAAAAAAGGATGCCATTGTCCAGTTGTTGATACACTGTAGGTTGTTAAAATATTGTATTGTTTCTCTTATATGCAGATATAGTGGTGTTAGAAGTTAACTGCTGTCTCGTAACTATTTATACTGAGCACTAATCCCTCCATTTAAACCACCCATTCTAATTCAAAACCAGATCCATCATATTATTTCACTATTGTTCATATGCCCCCCCTAAAAGGCAGGTAGGCTAATCCCGGGTTTGTATTCACACTGGATATTTCTAAGGCTTGTTGTTTATCATTTATTAAACACTTAGGGCTAGAACCTCAGTGTAAATATCAAGTCAAGGGGAGCTGGCTCATTTACACCAACTGACAATCAGGACCATAGTTGTGAAAAACACTTTGACATAGATTGTAAAGACACAGGGCCAGTTCCTGAAAGGTATTCCTAAAGATGCAAATAGGATCTCCTGGGACTTTCAGAAGTGCCTGGTTGCCTAACTATCATTGATTTTAGTGTGAGTTAGGCACCTAGGTGCTTCTGAAAATGCCACCAGGTGCCTACTGCATGTTTAGGTGCCTAAGTACCTTTAAAAATCTGGCCCAGTCCCTGCCCCCGAGCAGTCTACAGTCTAAAAACATGATTCCCAGAAATCAGAAAGGTGTGTGTACTACCTTTGTGAAGACAATAAACAATTTAAAAAATCCTACAGCAATCTTATTGGTAGCAAAAGTACCTAGGGTCTGATTGAAAGCTAACTGAACTCCATGGGCATCCTGCCATAGAACTTCAACAGGTTTTGAATCAACACCTATTCATATTTAGGGGAAAAAATCAGATGCCACTGAAGTCCATAATGAACTATATCCCACCAAATTTAAAGTTAGTACTCCATATACTCAAGTGTGACACGGTGTACCCCCACACTGGCAGCAAAAGAATTAGCAGGAGCCTGAAGGGCTCAATTAACCCACCTCCTGATACCTGGATAGCAGATAGCTAATTAAGATTTAGACCCAGCTGGGAAAAATTAGACAAAGTGACTCCCACACAGGAAGGACTACAAGGCAATAGGGAAGTTCCCTCTCTCTGGGAAAGGAAACACAGGGGGACCTGTCAGCATCAGCAGCAGCTTGTATTGTGGGGTTGTCTGTGAAGGGACGGGGCAGCTGAGGAGAAAAAGACTCCTCAATCAGGCCTAGGGGAAGAGAGGCAACAGGGAAGAAGTTCTGAGGAGCTGGTGCTCCGGGCAGAAAGCCCTGTGTGGCAGCACTCAGTAATAGTGAGGAAGAACTTTTCAGAGCCTGGAAGAGGGGCAAGGAGTCTGTTGAAGATTGAGCCTAGAAAGGGTGGAAGAGTTTTCATTCCTTTGAATATGCACATTGTTATCCCTAGAAGGGCTGTGACTCTTGATGTGATCTGCCTGAATGTCCAAGTCACTGCACAGACTGCTGATGTCTGGAGAAGGAAGGTGAGATAGAGGGGCTGGAATGGTGGGTTTATGACAGTAAGGGTATGTCTACATTGAAATTAAACACCCATGGCTGGCCTGGGTCTGATGACTTATGCTCATGGGGCTTGGGCTCTAGGGTTGTTTAATTGTAATGGGGCTGTTCAGGTATGGGCTGGAGTCCAGGCTCTGGGACCCATTGGTGGGAGAGGGTCCCAGAGCGTGGACTCCAGCCCAAGCCCAAACATCTACACAGCAATTTTTAGTCCCACAAATTGAGACCCCATGGGCCCAAGTCAGCTGACCCAGACCAGATGCACTTGTGCTGCTGGCCTTTTCTTCCAGTGTAGACATGCCCCAAGTGACTTATTTAAGGGGTGAAAAGACAGAAAACATCAAAACTAGCTATTTTTCATTGACTTTGGACTGAAAAAGAGAGGAACCACATTTGCTCACACTTCCCAAAACAATGCAGACTCAGGCAGAGACTAAGGATGGAAAACTTCAGCCTGAATAGTTGTAACTGAAACGTTTTAATCAGCTGAAGACCGATGAGAGATATATAATAAAAATGTTAGGCAACCCTGATCTTAGATATCAATGACAGTTTCATAGTTGCACAGAATTGTGGGGAAAGTAGAATACATTCAGATAATATAGTTTCCCTACACTTTTATTAGTACATATATGTATTTGGCTTAATGGAAGCAACTTGAACTCGCTAAAGCATGCAATGTTCAGACCTGACTGGTGGCATGGTGATTGGTTCTATCCCAAAAGATGATCATGAGCCAATCTGCATACAAAATCAAACTTTATGCTTATCTCTTTGAGATCATGGTGGCTTTATTTTAGAATCTGAAGTCAGCAGTTCTTTGTGTGCTATTAATGCATCTTTGTTTCCTATTTGCCAATTTCCACAACTGTTAAGTAGCAAACCAGTATTGAACTTTTTTTCCTGATACAAACTATTCAAATCTTTTTTCTTTTTTTTTAGTAACTACACAATAGTCTTCAGTTTGTCACTTCAATTTGCAACTTTCCTATGTCAAACATCATACAACATTTTGCAAAATGTCCATTATGCCCTTTCACTTGTGTAATCTTTATTCATTTCCCAGTTGTTTTACAAGCAAATTTCATCAGTCTGTTTTCATGAGCAAAACAAAATCAGTTGAGTCATACCTATTCTCCAACAGTCCAGACAAGCAGGATAAAATGGTGGTGGTTGTTTTTAATCTTTGTGCACCAAATTTTGAAACATTCATGCACATGAGTGAGCAACTACTCTCTCAAGTGGTCCCATTAACTTTAGTGGCACTATTCATGTGAACTGCTCACCAATGTGAAGGAGGTCAAATTCTAGTCCAGTCTAAATGTAAGTGTTTATTAATTTTCTCATTCATTTTGTGTCAGATTCTAATACCGTTCTATTAATCCTGGTGAGGCTACTGATGGATTAAATTACTATTCAGTGTGAGTTATCAGAATCTGGCCTTTATGAAGTGATCCAAGAACATCTGTCACCTTCTTAAATAGAGAGTTGTATGTAGCACTGGGCAGCTAGCTTTCCTTTAACTACTGAGTTTGTCTGGGTGGATTGTTAAAATTTGGACTTCACATTGTCAATTTCTAATAGGTAAATTAAATTGTACAGTTTAATTAGCATTACCTGTTGCAGCACATACCCTGAGTGTTTCCTTGGTTTTCTAACATACAGAAATGCAAGCACTTTTGATTGGATACTTGTCACCATGTAGCAATTAATCATTTGATTTCTTACGTTGTGGTTACATGTTGTATTAAAATATCATGTGGCAGTATATTTCCCTTGTTAACATGCTTTTCTGCAATGAGCTGAAACTTGTCAGTACAACTCGACTATTCTGTTATCTCTAAATGCCTGTGAGTCTCTGTAGGGTTGTATTGAAGGCAACTTAATTCTTTTGATAAACTACATACAGCATTTATCCCCTTTCTGTAGCATCTTAACACATGTATTCATTAAACTTTCTGTAGCAGGATGTCCCCTAGTTAAATATTTCTATGCAAAGTCAATACACTGTCAAATCAAGGTCTCCTCTTACATGTATTTAACATGTTTATTTAAATTCCTTAATCTCCTAAATTGTAATTTAATATGATCAATTTTTATTTAAGATTTAAATAATTTATGAACAGATCAGAGCTTCTTATTTATCTGACAAACTAACACATCTTGTTTTTATAAAATTCTTGGTCTCTTACTTGTAAAGTAGCTATGTGTGACACTTTTGCAAGCCACTCAGCACTGAGAGTCACCTTGCTACCTACCCCGTGTCTGAGTGAGAGACAGACTGACTTGTTGGTGCTAAACTGGGTGTAGGCTCCCTGTCAGTCTAGGCTGCTAGCCACCCAGACAATCTTCTTAGAAGCTCTGTAAGCCTTTCCTTTGCTTTGCCTTTCCTTTGCTTTGCATATTAACTTTAGGTGCCCCCTTGAAGAGCATTGTCCTCTAGTAGCCAAACTCTGTCACTGGACATTCACCGAAATAACCAATCTGGCTGTCTCCAAAGAGACAGGGTACATTCCAGTGGGTTTGGTTCTGATGAAACATTAAATTAATCTCAGTGATATTAAATAATAAAACCAATAATATGTTTATTAATAAAAACAGATTTAAGTGGTACTGAGTAAGGATAGTGGAAACAGAATTGGTAACAAATAAAAAAAAAGTAAAACACATTTCTAAGGCTTGGTCTACACTAAACCCCCAAATCGAACTAAGGTACGCAACTTCAGCTACGTGAATAACGTAGCTGAAGTCGACATACCTTAGTTCGAACTTACCCCCGTCCAGACCCGGCAGGCAGGCTCCCCCGTCGACTCCGCGTACTCCTCGCGGCGAGCAGGATTACCGGAGTCGACGGGGAGCACTTCTGAGTTCGATTTATCGCGTCCAGACTAGACGCGATAAATCGAACCCAGAAGTTCGATTGCCTGCCGCCGAACCAGCGCGGTAAGTATAGAAAAGCCCTAAGAGACTAAACTACCCTCCTTTATCTCAAACAGTTTCTTGCCCTGAGTGCTTTTGCAGAGCTTGCTGATTTTTCATTCAAGTCAGATCCAGATTTTCCATCAATATCCCCCTTCCACCTACAGGTGTTCCTCAGTGAAATGTATAACAAACTGTCTTTTTTGCTTCTCCTTATAGTTCCCCAAAACTCGTTGTTTGACCCCACAGAGAAGACAACCTCCTGTAATTTTAGCCTCTGATGTTTGTTGGCTCTGATTTCACATCCCCCTCTCAGCTTGGCTTTTCCTTTTGACTTAGATGCAAATGCAGCTCCCATTGTGTTTAGGCTTTTGCAATGCTTGATGTACATCAGAGGCCTTGGCAGATAGGTAAATCAATATCCCTTTGTCTAGGATAAACTTGTTTTTCAACCCTGCCTGGTGTACGGTTTAAACATATTTTTAGTACATACATGATCAATCAGTCCATTAGCCCTCACAGAGAATGCGCCAATCACACGTCATTTGTGATGTTTTAGCCAGTCCTTCAGCCACCGGCTGGCCAGGCTGTCAGTGGCACCAGACACCCGATCGGCCTAGTGCACCACAGCCGAGAATCCCTGAGTGATCTGCCAGCCTCAGCCTCCCAAGGAGCTGAGATTACAGGCATGAGCCACCGTGCCTGATTAGTACACACATACAACTAACTCCTTAATTATCACTCAGACATATATCATTCAATGCTTATGATGACCAGTATAATATAAGCTTTCATTTAATAGCTCACACAGCCGTCTTTACAGACAAATACCATGGCAGAGACATATTAGGTGTACTGAATTTGACAGGCCTGATAGGAATTGCTGTTACAGGACAGTGAACCCTTTGCAAGTTGGCACTGAGGGTCTCTTATGGTCACCCTATGTAAAAATGGCATCATGCGGTATCATTTTATTGTCTCTGAGGGACAGTTTCTGATACCTTTACTCACGTGGAGTATTGTCCTATTACTTGAATAGTGCCATTCATTTCAATAGGGTTTACTCCTGGAGTCAGATGCACCTCCCTCAAATTGTAAGAGTATCAGAGTCTGGTCTTCAATGATTTTTTTGCACTAAATGTTTCCAGTCTACAAAAAACTTGTTTTACTGCCCTGAAAACTCAAGCTGGTCTCTGGGTCAAGTTGTGTTCTTTCCTCATGCGCCACCACCATTAATAAAAATTCTGAAGGCTAAATGAGATCTGCAAGTACACCTATATACAGACATTGATTGCAAATGAAGAACTCAGTGATTGCTGTGCAACTGTATTTCTTTAAATAGTCTTAATTCACCCTGCCTTGTATGGACATTTGTATATCTGTGCAAAATGGAGCCAGAGAATTTGGGGGAAGGGGAGGAGGTATGCTCTGTCTCCTTAAAACAACATGCCTCCAGGTGCTGCTCATGGGTGAGTGGACACTGTACCTCCCCTTACAGTGGGTTATCCTGGATGGAAATTTGGTGCAGTGGAAACCTATTGGTCTGGAAATAACCAGGACACCTGTATTCCATACTCATCTTTGGCACTTGCCTACTTTGTGACTCTTGACAAGACACTGAACACTGGGTACAGTATCTTCATGTGAAAAATGTCACCTTCCTTTATAAAGTGCTTTGAGCTCTACAGAGAAAAAGTGCTATTTAAGCTACATAAAATTAAATTGCACAATCGATCTATAAGATTAATACAACACTGTTTTTCTACTTAGTATCTATCTGGTTCTTGTATTGTATTACTCTTTGCATCCATAACATATTTGATTCTTGTTTAATAGCAATACCTATACTAATGATTGATTCCCACAGCATCTTTCTGTGTTTTTATGAGGAGTGGTTCATAATGGAGAGAAATAATTCTATTAAATACATGGCAAATGTAGATAAAATGAAAGGATTACAAACACATGTTGTGACACTATGAAGCTCATATACAAAAATGTAATTCTCTGAATACAGATTGTTTATTTGACATAAATTTTATATTTTGTAGTAGAGCAATCAATTGCCTGTTCTGAGGCCAATATATGTCCTACAAGCTTTGTTTACTTTATTATAACATTCTGTAACAGTGCATTTGAAAGAAATACTATACATGGTTTGAGTCAGAAAGCAAAGAAGACTGTATGTTGCAAGGGTGATGTTAAAAGAATGTGAAAATGGATATAATCTGAAGTGTTCTGCAGTACATTTTGCAAAGCAGACAAGAATTGCACAGTTTAATTCTTTTAGTACAAGGTGTTTGTAATGCACACACTCAGTATCTTATTTCTATCTTCTGGGCCATTCCAACAGTACAGTTTATTAAGTATTGTTAAATTTCATTTTATCACCTGGTAATGTACTTAAATAGATTTAAAGATAAATTTTTGTTGCTTAAGTGCAATGTTTTTTTCCAGTAAATGACATTGAAGTAAGCTAACCTGTAACATTGACATGTGTGTATGATATATCTGTCATAAAGGTTTGCTATCAACTTAATTCTTTAATCACATAGTTAGTCTTAGAACATTTAGCCACAAGCCTCAAATGTTCAATTTAAAATATTAGGAAAATAAAATTATAATGTGCAACAGACTGCATTAGCAAGCGTTCACTCTTATCAAGATAAGAACGATACCAGTAAATTCCAGGTAAAGAAAATGAGGAGCCATAATTCAGGAAAAAGGCAAATGCTAAGTCATTCATACTAAAAAGTGAGATGCATTTTGCATAGTTCCTCAATAATCCTTTCTTCTTATGGCTTGTTATTCGGATGAGCAGCTTTATA
This sequence comes from Malaclemys terrapin pileata, assembly GCF_027887155.1. Classification (NCBI taxonomy): domain Eukaryota; kingdom Metazoa; phylum Chordata; order Testudines; family Emydidae; genus Malaclemys; species Malaclemys terrapin. The sequence goes on along the minus strand of NC_071509.1, from coordinate 37,512,022 downwards.
GGTTAACTGCAAAACTGTAATGAAAACTGAGTTAGTCTCAGAAATCCATGATGGATTCCTCAACTACCTAAGCAGTGAAGACTGTTTAGCACTAGTTTAATATTTCCCTTTTCCCTCCTCTATTTAAATATGCATCTACTGATTGATATATTCTTCAGCATACTGTCAGAAAGATCTATCGTTCAATTATATTACACCTAGCAATAGTTCCAGAGCTTGATCCAAAAGTCACAGAACCCAATGGAACTCTTTCCACTGATTTCAGTGGGTTTTGAATCAGGCCTTGAATGTAGAGCATGGTATCATGTTACACAGGCAAACAACTGCGGTTGAAAGGTCTTTTAAAAATTGTAGCACATGTGCCAGCACTTAAATCAAAAATAACATGTATAGAAAGATCGAAATCTGGGGACCCAAGTACTGAGCTCAAGTAATTGGAGGGATGCTACTTGTCTCCCTAGGGTGAAAGGAATACTCCCCACAGAACTGTGAAACTTGTGGATTCATGCACACATTTTCTGTTATGCTGGGAAAGAGTTAAGCATGTAGTTGATTCCTGTTGTCTGGATGCCTCATACAAGCAAAATCATATCAAACATCATTATTATAGGTAGAGTATTTTCTGTCTGAATTTGTCTAGCTTCAGCTTCGAGATATTGGACCATGTTCTCTGCTAGCTTGAAGAGCCATTATTAGATATTTGTTCCCCTTGTAGATACATACGGACTATGACGAAGTCATGAAATTAGAATTCCACATTTGGGTTAGGGCTCCCTGGGGAAACATTATAGTTACAAAAGTTGGATACCCTGTGTTAGGATTAGGAACAGTTGCTCTCCCTGGGCTAGAGGTAGGGGTATAGTTGGTTCAGCTTCCTGGTAGAGTTAGGCTTACAAAAGGCAGGACTCCCCTGGCTAATTTTAAGGCTGGAGTCTGTGGCACTTCCCAGGCTATGGTTAGAACTGGGGCTGAAGTGCTCCCCTGGCTTGGGTGAGGGCTCGGTCTGGAAGCATTCTCTGACATAGGGTGGTATACAAAGGGTTAGGCTTCAATGGCTAAACTTAGGACTGGGGCTGGTAGGGCTAGTGTTAGGGTTGGAGTAGCTTGGACTTCCTATACTAGTGTTCAGGCTGGGATGCAAGGACTTCATGAATTAGGATTCAGCCTGGGGACAGTACAGCTCCCTGGTTAGAATTGGGATCTGTAGGGTTGTGTGGACTACAGTTGGGATTACAAAGGGGAGTGGTCTCTGGGCTAGATCTAGGGCTCAGGGTGATTTGGATCCCTCATCTTGAGTTAAAAAAATGTAGGGTACCTGGGCTAGGCTTAGGGCTTGGAATGGTATGACTCTCCGGGGTAGGGTTAGATCTTGTGGCAGTAGAATTCTTTGGGCTAGGGTGAGGATTACAGAAGGTAGGGATCCACAACTAAGTTTAGGGCTGTAAGACTCTTTGGGCTAGGGCTAGGATTACAAAGGATAAGGCTATCTGGATAAGCTTAGATCTGGGGTCAGTGGAGCTCTCTGGGCCCTGACCCCAGCCGGTAAGGCCCACTGGCATGGACCATGACCTCAACCCAGAAATCTCTACTTTTAGTAATCTTAACCTTAGCCCAGGAATCCCTACCCTTTGGAACTCTAACTATAACCCAGGGAGCTGTAGTGGTCAGAGTCCAGAACCTACCTTGGGGAACCTTACCATTTGGGACCCTAACCATAACCCTGGGAACCTTATTGGTCCTGCTCTAAATCTAGCCTGGGAAGCACATTCTACCTTAACCCTAATAGAGCCCTGCCTTTTTTCACCATAACGCTAGCCCAGAGATCCCTACCTTTTATAACCCTAGAGCAGGGAGCCCAAATGGCTCCATTCCTGACCCTGGCCAGAGAGAAAGGGAGGGGAAAGGGGATGGGAAGGATTGGAAGCCTGAAAGCTTGTCATTTGGGGGAAAGATTTAGATTGGATGAGGAGGTGGGGGAGTAAGGGGAGTAAGGGCAGGGGAGACAGGCCCCATGAAGAGCCAGGGGGACAGGGGAGAACTTGAACTGGCTAGAGAAACCTGGATGGGGGTATTGAGATTGGACAAAGAGCCCAGGGAGGGAGATTGGTACCAGAAGCCAGTTGGGATGAGGAACATGGGAGGTGTTGGGCAACTGGAGGCCACGGTGGGGTAGTGGGCAGATCAGCTGAGGAGCTGTGAATGGGTAATGGGTGTGCAAGGAAACTGGGACTGGAAGAAGTGGTTGGAAGATTAGGAAGGAAAGCCCAGGGGTTAAAACTAGGACTGTCTGGACAGCGAGAGTGAGACAGGGACAAAAATCCTGAGGAGCAGAGGTTGGGACTAGCTAGGTGAGGAGAATGGGACTGGAATAAGGAACCAGTGGTGGGGAAGAGACAGGACTGGTACATGGGCAGGGTGGAAGTAATGAGGCAGAAAGGGTCACTCTTCCTATTGGGAACCAGGAAGTGGGTGGGCAGAGCCCACTGCTAAAGGACCCCCCTCACCCCAGCCTAAGGGGAGGATCCACAGGGCCTGGAAACAAAATAATTCCAGGGGACAACTAATGAGATAACAGGGACGGGAGTGAGGTTAAAGGGTCAAACAAAGGGAACCTGATGGGGATACCAAGTAGAGAATCCCGGACAGCACCCACTTCTCCTCGAAGGCGCCAAGGGAGCCAGCGGACGCTGCCCAGAGGAACTCTGCCCGGATGAGTGAGCAGATGGAGGATCGGAAATAGGCCCCACTCTTGCTGGGGGGACAGAACAGAAGTCTGCACCCACTAGAGCCCATTCCTCTCCAGGGCCTAGAATGAAACCCAGGATTCCCAAGTCTCATTTCATTCCTCTGCTGCCAGCAAATGTCTGTGAAACCCACTGGCAAAGCATCCCATTCACTTCTAGGTCTGATCCACATAGAACAGGGGTTCTCAAACTTCATTGCACCATGACCCTCTTCTGACAACAAAAATTACTACACAAGCCCAGGAGCGGGGACCGAAGCCAAAGCCCGAGCCCTATCACCTAGGCAGCGGGGCCAAAACTGAAGCTCAAGAGCTGCTGCAGCTTCAGGCAGGGGGCCTGTAATCTGAGCCCTGCCACCGAGGGCTGCAGCCATCGGGCTTCAGCTTCGACCCCATATGGTGGGGCTAGGGCTTTGGCTTCACCACTGGACCCCATCAAGCCTAACGGCAGCCCTGACAACACAACCCACTTTGGGGTCCCAACCCGCAGTGTGAGAACTGTTGACATAGAGTATGTCATAGTATTACAGCTATCAGTCAGCCCACTAGCTCATGTTAGCAGAGAGCTATAAATCTAGAAATATTGTCTCCTTGCCAACTGAGCCAGATGTACGAATGTAGATTTCAAATATGAGGTAGGCAATTTTGATTTTACACAGTAACAGCTTGAGTCATATTGTGGAAAATATACTCCATACCTTCTTCACTAATCAGCAGTGCCACGGCATGAATACCTGCAATATTTTGGCTCTGTTGTGCTCTCTGTCAGAACTGCCTCAATTACTAGCTCCTATTGCTACTGCTTCTCTTCATGCCGCTGCTCACAACCATTCATATTGTCTGCTACTATTGTGAGCAGAGTCTCGTTAATGATGATGTGCTCATTGCAACTTGAAACATATTTGACTTCTGTGCCACCAGAACTAAATATAGGGACTAAAGCCCTCCCAGGTCTAAATGTTCAACGTTTCTGTTTCTTACTTGCCTAGATTTCAGTTAATGGGGAAGGTGAATACATTTTAGGTGGGGGAGGAGGAGGAGGAGAAGAACATGCAGTCCCAAATCATCAAATGTACCAGAGTTCTGTTCAGCACAGATGAGGAGGGGATGGAGGGACATTTCCTTTCATCTCCATTCATAGCCCCTTTTCATCTTAATACTTTTAAAAATACCCTTTAAAATATTTATGGAAATTGAGCTTGTTAAACTAAAGGCTTTTATTATGTCTCCACCTCCCTTTTATGTTAATTTGTATCAAGTTGTACTTGGATGCTGTTAGGTTATAACCTCTGCAAATGTTCAGCCAATCAGAATGCATGGCCAAATAAGCATTTTATCAGCATTCCATTATTCCTTTAAGAGTGGAACAGCTATGAAAATGCTATTTATTTTTAAATACAAACATCTAGAGAGAAGAAGAATGAGGTTGAGTTAAAATGGGTTAGTTTGAAAAACAGTGGTGGTGGTGTAATACACTGTGCTCATTATATTTTTAACAATGTTGTTCTATCTTTTTTAACCACTCATAAGATGGTAAACTCTGTACATAATTTGCAAGAGTGAAACTGCAGAATGGAGCTTAGTGAATGCTACTACCAGATAGTATTCATGACCAATGAAATCTTGTTGACTGAGTTCACTCTTATTATTTCCCCATGTTCATCCTTATAATATGATTGCATGATATCTAATGTAAAGTCTGTCATGTTGGGTGTCTTCAGAAGGCTCATGAGGTACTGAGCATTTTTGTTATAATAATGTTATAGTAATTGTTGTTATAATAATTTTATAGGTTGTAATTTCATGTATATAGTTATGAGGCTGAAAATTTGTCCTCATGGCTTAAAGCAAGCCCAGGCAAAAACTCTCCAGAAGCATAGGGGCAGTTCACACCTCATCAGTGCATGTATAGGACAAATCCAGCCCCTCCTCACAGGAACAAAAGCCACTGGCCTAGAATATCAGGATTGGAGGGGACCTCAGGAGTTCATCTAGTCCAATCCCCTGTTCCAAGCAGGACCAATCCCCAGACAGATTTTTGTCCCAGATCCCTAAATGACCCCCTTAAGGATTGAACTCACAACCCTGGGTTTAGCAGGCCAATAGTCAAACCATTGCGCTATCCCTCCCCCAAATCATCCAAAGCAGAGGATGGGAAACAGTGTCAGAGAGACTGAGTGACTTGCCCATTGTCACAAAGGTAGTCTGTGGAGGGAATTAAATCCAGGTCTCCCAAGACCTAGGTTAGCACCTTAACCACTGGGCCATTGTTGTTTATTGTTGTTGCCTAGCCAACAACAAAGGATCTGTTGGACTCTCCAGTGAGTCACCTCCCTTCCTTTGGTCAGTTTGGGACTATGATGAGATAATGCTCACCTGCCTCTGAAGGGGTTGGGGGCAAAGCCAAGAGGGAAGAAAGAACATGATAAAAGAAAGAAATGTTTGCCATGCTCTTCCTCTCTTTTGCACTTCCATCTACAGACATCACCACCAAGAGACTGAAGCACTGAGCAAAGGGGAAGGGCTGAAGGACTACCAGCCAGCCTGTGGTGAGAAGCATCTAAGTTTGTAAGGGCATTGAAAGTATTACAGTCAGCTTAGAATGTGTTTTGCTTTTATTTCATTTGACCAAATCCAACTTCTTGTGCTTTGACTTATAATCACTTAAAATCTATCGTTCATGGTTAATAAATGTGTTTGTTCATTCTACCTGAAGCAGTGCATTTGGTTTGAAGTGTCAGAGACTCCCCTTGGAATAACAAGCCTGGTACATATCAATTTCTTTGTTAAATTGATGAACTCATATAAGCTTGCAATGCATAACTGGCTGCTGCAAGACAGAGGTTCCTAGGGCTGTGTCTGGGACCAGAGATACTGGATAGTGTCATTTGGTTGCACAATCCAAGGAGCATCTTATATGCCAGAGGCTGTGCATGAACAGCCTAGGAGTGAGGGTTCTCACAGCAGAGCAGGGTAAGGCTGGCTCCCAGAGTTGAGGATTGGAGTGACCTAGCAGATCACAGTTCTGGATAACACCAGAGGGGAACGTCACACTATCTAACTAGATATCAAGAGTTATGTTAAATCCAAGCAAAGCGTATGATCAAAACAGCTATAATTTCAAATTTTATTACACAACGTGTTCAGTAAAACTAATAACAGTGAGTTTATATGCCACTTATAGAATGAAATATGTTCAAATAACACATTTGTCAACTAACTTTGAACAAAGAAATACGTCAAAATTCTGATCTGTTTGCAAAAAAAGGGACTGTGTTCACTCTGAATTTAAATTGAAAAACAATTTTAAAAGTCATAACATTTTAGTATGTGTGATCTTATTTGTGACTTTACAAAGCTGGAATAAAGCATCTCCATGGTGAATATAGTTGGATAATATCTTGCTCGTATTGTTTGAAGCAGAACATTCAACATTAGTTATTACTCCTTTTTACCACTTTATATTCATCAAATAATTTCACGTTCATTTCCGGAAGCCAAAATCAGTCACAGTGATCGTGGTAACTGTTATTGCCATGGTCATAGCTTTGTTGTTTAGGGCTTTGCTACTCATAAAACATTATATATTCCACTTTCCTTTGTTCTTTTTGGAGAGCTGTTTAGTTTCAGAGTTGGAGATTATGGGGAAGATTTTTAAAGTCACAAAGCACAGTTAAATTCCAAGCTCACATTGGAAAGTCTGAGAGAGTCACTGCCTAACTCTCACTTGGGCTTTTAAATCTTCCCTGTAATCAGCTAAACTAAACCATATACATTTACTATTTTTGGTCATCTGCGAATTCTGCTTCGCTTCATTACTTGTGTGTCTGGTAATCTTTACTTAGTTTATATTAACTCCATTGTAAAATACACTTGACTTGTATGCATTTTCAATTCTAATTTTATAGGTGAAATCTGACTCCATTGAAATCAATGGCAAATTTCCATGGTCTTCAGAATTTCACCCTATGCTTCTGATATCTCTATTGTGTATTTCTAGCTGAGCGCTCATGGCCTGATTTGAAAGGTTATGAGCACCCATGCGTCTGACTGGCTGGCAGTTTTGTAGACCATTTTAATATATCTTCAGTTGAAAGATTTGTAGCAGGCAGACTATATGTGGACTGGAAGATTATGGGATTGAAGTGGAGAATTTCTGGTGATAACTCAGCTAATCAGGTTGGCTGCGAAAATCAAAGAGGAGAAAAACATTGACTTCAATGAGAGCAATAGGCACTCACCACTTTTATTTTAGTATGCCAAGTCATATCCAATCAATATTCAAGGAGTACTCAGATCTAAGATAATTAGTTCCTCTCTTCCCATTTGAGTGCATGTCTCCTTCTTGATGAGCTTTGGTGACAACCATTCAGGCAATCATCAATATATTTTGCTAAAATCTGGTCTCTATCTATGTGGAACACGTCCTCCTATAGAAGGTATTTTAACAGTCTCCAAAACCAAAATCCTCCTTTTCTATTACCTTCAGCTGAATGCTAACTTGAAGATTCAATAGTAATTTTAAGTTAGCTGCCAAAACCCCCCGCACATTACAGTACATTAAAGATATTAATTGTACATATTTCAGAAAATTCAGATTTAAGATTCCTAAAGTGTAATTAACCCTGTCCCCTGGTATGTATTACATTGAGGTCTTTCAAAACATGAGCCAAGAACCTGAAAACGTGACTATTTATCAAACAAGGATATACTGAAAGGCACTGCTCATTTTTGTGTTGCTTAAGTAAATAATCATAGCAATATAATATTTCCACTTAGGCAGCACCTGTCACCCAAAGACACCAAAGTGTTTTGCAAATATTAAGTCTTACAGTGGTTCTAGGAGGTAGAGCAGATACAAAATATACATATTTTACAGAGTGGGATACAGAGATTAATGGCATAATCAAGATCATACAGCTGGTGAGTAACAGAGAAGGGAAGTCGTGACTCGCAAGTGCCTTTTTTCCATCGAATATAACAGTGCCTGCAAATGAAGCTGAATTGTATAATATAAATTTTTGTCTAGACTGGACCTTTTTGACCGCAGTAGGGATGGATGAATTTGTTTTGTTATAAGAAGAAGCATATCAAACTTTTGTCTGTCCTCTGGAATGAAACCTTCTGAAAGGATGAAAATACTTTGTTGCATGAAGGTCCCAGGATAGACCTCTTTTATACATTAACTTCTTCTGTATGTTAGCAGATCACACTGCTCTACAGCCAAAATGCTTCTGAAATAAATGTAGTCAAACTTTACTAATTCTGGTTCACTGAGAATGAAAATTATGCATAAAATTGTTGATTGTCTCTACTTTTCAAGATATACTATTGGGTCATTATATACGGCCCTTGACTTGGGAATGGCGGAGGATAAGTGAGTTATAAAGGGAAGGGATCTCAATTTAAACCAGAAATGACTAAAATACATCTTTGACTGGATCTAGGAATAAATCTATGACTGGGTTTGGACAGTACTTGCTTTTTAGGCAAAACAATGAATGATGCAATCTGAAGCTGGTATTGCGTCATATATGATATGAATTGCATCATGTTATTCCTAGAAGTCATGGATGATGCAATCATAATGAAGCTTACCTTACTCTGCTGAACAAATTGCCCTATATCAGCTCTAGAAATCATACAGAGTCGTGCTCTCTTATTGGTCAGTGTTTGATTTTGCAAAGAGACACATTTCTGTTTAGCCAAAGTGAGCAGAGATGCCTCGTACTTGTGTGAAAAGTGCAGATAACTTCTGCTATGTTTGTGGTGAAGTGACTTTTGCATCACAAAAGTGCAGTATAAACACTATGGTTAAGAAAGCTTATCACCTTTATTTTGGCTGCAAAATTGGAGATCAGGACAAGAAGTGGGCCCCACACATATGCTGCAATACTTGTGCAACAAATCTTCACCAGTGGTTGAACAGGAAAAGGAAATCTATGCCTTTTGCAGTGCCAATGATTTTGAGAGAGCCAACAGATCATACCAGCAATTGTTACTTCTGCATGGTGCCTCCAGTTGGGAAAGGTGTGTCAAAGAAGAAAAAGTGGACTGTGCATTATCCAAACATTCCATCAGCTATATGCCCAGTACCCCACGGAGAAGGACTGCCGGTTCCTGATGCACCAGAATCATTCTTACTTGAGTCAGACGAGGAAGAGGAAGAGGATGAAACTTCTGGTCCTGAACCATCAATGTCCACTGTGGATACCTATACACCATCCCAATGTTTTTCATAGATCTGTATATGAATAGCTGTGGTTCTCCTTATTGTCCCCTGATGTGTGGTAGGGGTTAGGGTGTATACCACAGTGCCACATGGTATATTGGGGAGTATAAGGAGCAGCAACTATGGAGCTCTCTAAGGAGTGCAAAGACACTCAGTCTGGGATCTTTGGGCCTGTAGGTCACCCATACTCCATAGCATTTGTGTTTATTGCCTGAACAACCCCATTGTCTTAGTGTATTTCCCAATGTGCTTCTCCATCCTTTTGCCTCTCCCACAGCAACCTCTCTCTCCCTTCTGTCTCTCTCTATAGTTGCATTCCAATGGCCCTCCAAGTGCTTTGACCATGGTTGAAGGCAATAGTGGCTTGGAAGATCTTTCAACATATATCCTCCCTAGTCTTCTTCCTTCTCCTCCTGATCAGGGTCAGACATTCAGGAAGCATGGAGGGGAAACCCCTAAAAGCCACTGTACCAAAAGCTGCTGATTAAAAGCAGACAGCTATGCCATTAGATTTGCAGTCACATCAAAAAGGGAAAGAAACATCAACATTCCCTTAAATTATTCCCAGAAATACACGTAATAAGAAATATTTGTTGTTCTTCAGTTTTGGAGCACCTTGTTACAGCTCTGCCCTTAGATGAAACCTGTTAAGGTCAACACAACAAATGCAGTGTCTACACTCACCCAGAGTCAACCTAAATAGGTCAACCATGGTTCTGCATAACTCAGGGAGGTGGTGTTACTATGTCACTGCTACAGGGTGCTTACAGTTGCTATCAGTAAAACATCTATTCAAATACAATAAGAAGGGTTTTTTTGTGTCCTCCATTTTGTGTGCTATCTTCCCCACACTCATACATGCAATACCAACTTTTGCTGGGGTTAGAATTTATAAATGTACCTAAAGGGATAATAACCCCAAAGTGGGGGGAAAGAAGAGAATTGCTTCATTATAGCTGATGGTAATTTTAATCTGATTTAGTATCTTTCAAAGATATTTTGTAATTTGTAATGGAAACGTCACAACTATTCTCATGAAATCATTCGGATGGTACAATGTATTCTCAAAATTACATTTACAGTTTAAAGATATCAGTTGGCTTAGAGAGAAGAGTTGTGAAAGCAAATGACATTTTAACCTGAAACATAAGTCAACCATACAGCACCACTGTTCATAAATTATTAACATTTCACTATCTCCAATTTGAGTTGTCATTGTAAATTAAATTGGATTAATATTTAATTACACAGAAACTAGTTATCTGTTACAGTTTGGTAAGTATTTTTTTTTTCACAACTGCTTTGAAAGGGTACATTTCCTGTTTGAAATGAGACAAAAAGTATTTTTTTATGTATTTTGAATATATTAGTTGAATGACTGAATAAATTAGTTAGTTTTCATTGTTTAAAAAAAAACTTCTCTATACACTGGTTTTAATTAATTTGCAAGCATCACTATGAATAAATAGGACAGAGAATTTATACATACAAACATAGATTTCCCTGTTTGCTTTAGATAATAATGTAAATATTTCAAAAATTATGTGTAAAACAATTTTCAGCCAGTCTTATAAATAGACTGGATAGCACATTTTACTTGGAATGCAACAAAGAGCAGCACAAGTTCTTCTTAATTAGCTCCATTAGTTGTTTTATTAGCCTGTAGAGGACACATTACTCTACCTCATGCAGTTATGCTGTTATAGGTGAAAGAGAAGCTCACTGATAGCTCAGTTTTATGATAGATAGATAATATGTATCTATTTCCCAGGTTCTGTTAAATGAGTGACTAAAATGCTCCCTTGGGAACCTTCTGACCGTACAAGCTTCCTTGGCAACTATAAATGCCTAAAGCCAGCCCTGCCGATCATATTTTCTAGTGTCTCTGTTTTCATATCATCTTGTCTCTCTGAGCCCACAGTCAGTTTTACCTTGAGGGGCAGTTTGCAGTTCATAGGTAGTGTTGGGTACTTCCAACATCCATCATATCTTTCTACCTGCTGCCATTAAGACAATGTATTTTTCAAGAGCACTTCCATAGTTTTAATTTGCATCAGGCTAGTTGGCATGACATAACCGAACTGCTAATGTCACTAACAGTATTGGTTGTTGAAAGAAATAAGCTTAGATAATTGCTTCTAATGGTGTCAAGTATCAGGGGGTAGCCGTGCGAAGTAACTCCCTGCTCTCCATGTGTCAGTATATAATACCTGAATCTGTAACTTTCACTCTATGCATCCGAAGAAGTGAGGTTTTTACTCACGAAAGCTTATGCCCAAATATATCTGTTAGTCTTTAAGGTGCCACCAGACTCCTTGTTGTTTTTGCTTCTAATGGGTGTAAGGTTCCTAAATACCTTTGAGAATCTGGGCCTAAGTCACTGTGTACATTTTGAGTTTCATCAAATAATATCTTACTCTATTAATATTGCCATTCATATCTGTAGGACTACTTATATCATCAGGTATTAGGTAATATGAATAAGGGTGACAGAATCACACCGACACTCTCTAGACAGATCTCTCTGCACAGTTATCCATTTTCCTCCCTTTGTGGCTGTGATAGAATTGTATTATTTTTGTGTCTGTACCAGATCTTATTGCATATGACAACTCTCAGACATACTGCTAATTTAGATAGCTCTGAGTTCCAATATCATGTATATTCAGTCAGGGAGAATTGCCCAACAAAGTTCAACTCAGAAGAATCATCTGCTTGGTTTTGGTGTATTTGTTTGTTTAATTCCCACTCCCCATGAGGTTTGGGGTCTTTGTGTTTCTTGTATTTACTTAGTTTTCCAAGTGGGCTGAATTGATTAGAGCCAGGGTATGTCATGCCCATTATTGTAAATATGATGTCCAAACCTATTTGGAAACATTTACACTCTAACACAATATGAGATCTGAGCCATTGGAGCTTCATAGATCTGTGGTCAGATAAAACCCATCTAGCCACTGCTGTGATGAGGTAAGAGCTAAATTATGTCTTACCGCAATGGTGCTAGCTGCCTCAGTACATTTCTTTTTACATGCCACACACATAGTCAATTGTATTTTCCTTTTAATTATATGGCAAACTCATAAAACTCTGTGAGCCAGCCACTAGAGAAGGACAGAGAGAGAGACTGAACAACAGTGGGTTACAGTTACTTGAGACCTGGTCTGTAAAAGCCTACATGGTTATTTTGGACAGGTACAGTTCTGGTTTTTTACACCCTGCAACTAAACATTTTTCAAGATTGCCATTTTATTTATTTATGTATTTAACCAAATTTGGCATAGAAATCACATTCCGGTAGCAATGTTATTTTGTAAATTTCAGCCTGCAGTAAATCTTTAGAGCTGAGTTAAAAACACTTTAAAATAAGACTATTACAGTGTATGAAAGTGCTGATAGACCCTTAACTACAGGACCATCAGGGACCCTTGCAGAAATTAGTTCATAATGAACTTTCTTAAAAAGAGTATATTCTTTTTGCTTTCTGCAAAGTAAAAGGATTCTTATTTTGTTCACCACTGAAGTGACAACGTTAAACAAACCTAAAAAGATAAATGGCCTCTAGACGACACTTCTTTGTTGGCTGAGCTGTGTAACAGATGGTGAAGTATCTAGATTATCTGTCTGTAAATAAAATACTCAGGGCATGCCCCTGCTCCCATTGAAGTCACTGGTGCAACATTGGGCTCTCAATAAAATGAGGCTACAAGTGGGAGGTATTCAGAAAGAAGAATAGAGCGAGATTGTGAGTAATAGTTTGATGAACATTGTAAACTCTCCTCTGAATTATCTTTTCTTCACAATGGAGTCTCTTAGTTGCTTTGAAAGGCATTCAGTCAGGCTGTCTGTAATGTGTAAGAACGTCTAAAGCACCTATATTGGTAACTATAGTCTCTATGTACTCTCCATTTGTGAAATAAATAGCATTTGGCCCTTGGATGGTAACGGATGCTTACTATGTATGCTGGTTTACTGAAATTAATGGCAATGAGGTTCTCTTGTTTACAAATTACTATGTTTTGCTTACTGTAAACCTACTACATGTTTACTTATATTATAAGTCTTCAGCTAGTTTAAATCAGGATAGCACCTATGATGATTTACGTCAGCTGGAGTTTGGCCCATTAACGTTAATAGGATTTGCTTTGGTAACTCCTCGCACCACTACACAAATGTATTGCAAATGTCAGCTGTTGGAAGAATTGTCAAAAAATACCATGAAATACTGTTAAACGTAGCTAAATCCTAGTCAGAGCATTCACAACAGCTTGTGTGTATTATATCAATCAACAACACATACATATCATACATGCTGATAGAATTTATTTAACTGAAAATCAGCTTTACCATGGAAACATTATGTGATAGGGAATGGAAACCAGGTCTCTTGTTACATTTAACAAGTCAATAGTTGAGTTCATCTTCACTGGCAATTACATAAATAGCATGTCTCAAACTGTTTAACTTTTACTAAAGCCACATATAATACCATAATTTTCTGCACACCACAGTAAGTCTCTCTGCTGCTCAGAGTCCTCTAACATTAGCTCAAACTACAGTTCACAATTTTACACCATTGATGGTCATGGCCCTCATTAGCTTTTGGATTCTATGAGCATTTCAACAGTCCCTTTTTGAAACCTTGTCTTTTCTCCAAGCATTCTATCATTTTTCAGTGGAACCAATCGTTTGGGAATATAAAACAAATACACTAAAAGTAATAAATGATTTTGTTATCTCTGCTTTTTCAGACAAACTTTGAAAGGCATCTTTTGATTCCCAGGGATCTTTCAGTTCAACAGTGTTATTTTCAAGGAGATACATTGAGGCATTAGAATGTTATGTGTCCAAGTTGGATAGGAAATGGATCATGCCATTTAATAGATCAATATTAGTGGAGGATAAGAGACTTTAGAACAGATTATTTTTCAGTTAATGTATGGATCTTTTCTTTTTAGTTTAGAAAGTAATGACATAAACATTTAGAGTACTTTATTGTTCCTCTTCTTTGCATCTAAGCTAAATGCATCCATTTACTTTTATGGTAGTTCAAATTCCCCTCTGCCCACTGGGGGAGAGGTGTCTAGGAAAAAAAAAAGACTGACAATTGTTTATGTCCAAAATACAACATAATACATCAACAGCTATTGATATGTTATCTTGGCAGTTGTTACTGGTACTATACTTCACAGAGATATTAAATGTGTGATTTTTTTTTGCTTGATCTCAAAAAAGGATGTACTCAAAGACTTATACTTTATCTTGTTTTTTTTTTTTTTATTATTTTTATTTGAACTACTGCTGGGGTTTTAGTCCATACTGACAGAGATAAAGCAATCTAAGTAATTTCCTATACTCTCAAATTATCATTATTTTGGTTTGGTGATCCATTTGAGAACCAACATTACTTAAAACTATCCTCAGGAAAAAGATGAGCTAAAGTAATAAGCTCTATGCCTATCAGAAGCAGTCACACCATTGGGCTGTGTGTCACAACATGTGTAGCTTGAGATGTCCTGGATTTATAATATAGCCAAGATAGAATTAGTCTTGGAGCCTTCTGAATTTCCTGCATTTTACTCACTTTAACTGTGCATCCTTTACATTCCATTAACACAGTTTTATGCAATTAATATAGCAAAAGGTCAATCAAAATTTGTGCTATATGTTAATTTAAAAAATATATGTATATCAGACTCAGGGGTGTGACTGCCAGCCAAAAAAGCCAAATGGAATAATAATAATTATAATATCGGGGGTAGCCATGTTAGTCTGCATCCACAAAAACAACAAGGAGTCTGGTGGCACCTTACAGACGAATCTGTTATTCTTTAAGATGCCACCGGACTCCTTGTTTTTGCTTGTTTTAATAATTATAATGAATGAATAGCATTTTATATAGATAAATCACTTTTCTTGCTTTATCAGAAAAATGCAGATTAGTGTACAGTGTGACAATTGGATGAAATACAATAATATTAATTCTCTATACATTAGAAAACATAATTGCTTGTTTGAAATGGAAGTCATTAGGGCAATAAGACAAATTCAATAAAACAAATTACATTCTGAAATCTGTAACTGAAAGCTGTTTTGAAGAAGTCCATAACACAGCTTTGTACTATAAATGTAAAAAATAATTATATAAAAAAATCTCTATAGCAAACATTAGCTACATATGCTCCTATTGACAGGACCTCCACAGGTTTTCTGAGATCTTCTAGTTCATCATCGAAATTTGAATTAGGGAAACTACATTTGAACTGTAGCTGGAATCATGCTATCATCCCACAAGAAAATATCACCTGAGAAGAGCAATGAGTATCTAGGATTACACCAATATACTGGGGGTATGAATCCACAATGATTAGGAGTGATGAAAATATTCCCATCAACTTCTGTAGAATGAAACCACTGAATATCACAGAGCTTTATCTTCAGTGATTATAGATAAAACTGTTCTCGTACAACCATTGCTTCTATACCATGAGATGAATGACTTAAAATGGAGAAAATGTGAATTAAAGCTCTGTTTTTAGAACAAAGATCTCACATATGACAGTTGAGTTGTTTTTAATCTTATGCTCAAAATGCCTTGAATTTAATTTTAATTGTACAGGAAGTATTCTGTTTTAAATAATTTTCAACAGTAAGCTATGGCTTGGTTTTGCCTTAGAAAAATTAATCTAAACAAAAGTTCTCAGTCTGCTTATTATGATTAATTATATTGGTAAATTGTTAATATTAATACTAATGACCAGTTAAATTTGAACTAAATTAACTGTTAACACAATTAATAACAGGTGTGATCAGGTACTTTGGCAACTCAGGCCTTGATCCCGCAAATACTTGCACATACTTAAGTTCAGGCATATAAATAGCCTATCTAAAACTGTTGGGATTACTCATATGCTTAACTTTAAGCATGCAAGTAAGTGTCTGCAGGACTGGAAGCTAAATTACATAATTGTTGCCCATATATATCTGTTACTGAAGAATTATTTGCATCCAAAAATTGCAGGTATAAAGTAGAGGCCAGTGCTTGAGAACCTTGTGTGTGTGTGTGTGTGTGAGAGAGAGAGAGAGAATGAATCTTTAAAAGCTTTTGAAATTTTTTAGCAAACACATCACAAATCTACTTTGCTGAGTAGTGCCAATTAGCTACAGTAGACTGCATATTTACATCATGTGTTTGGCAATAAGATTGATGTATACATTTGGTGTAATACTCTTCTAATTACACTTGATTACAAGAAAAGAGTGTTCTGCAATGAATATATTGGAACATGGAATACATATGGTTAATGTCCCAAAGCTGTTCAAATTCTTCACTTAAAAGAAACATTATAGAAATGGTTATGTGAAATTTACAATGCTTCAAGCAAGGGCCATTTGATGGGGGCATGTTCATTGATTTGTCCAAATTTTTGATTTAGTTGATCATTTTCTTTTAAGAAAGATAAAAACTAGGGCTGTCGATTAATCATAGTTAACTCACGCAATTAACTCAAAAAAATTAATCGAAATTACAAAAATTAATTGTGATTAATCACAGTTTTAATCACACTGTTAAACATTAGAATACTGATAGAAATTTATTAAATATTTGGATGTTTTTCTACATTTTCAAATATATTGTATTCTGTGTTACAATTGAAATCAAAGTGTATATTATTCTGATTACAAATATTTGCACTGATAAAATAAATAGTATTTTTTAAATTCACCTCACACAAGTACTGTAGTGCAATCTCTTTGTCGTAAAAGTGCAATTTACAAATGTAGATTTTTTTTCTTACATAACTTCACTCAAAACCAAAACAATGTAAACCTTCAGAGTCTACAAGTCCACTCAGTCCTACTTCTTGTTCAGCCAATTGCTAGGACAAATAAGTTTGTTTACATTTACAGGAGATAATGCTGCCCTCTTCTTATTTACAATGTGTTAATTAAATTTGTGACTGAACTCCTTGGGGGAGAATTGTATGTCCCCTGCTCTGTTTTTCCTGCATTCTTCCATATATTTCATGATATAGCAGTCTCGGATGACCCAACACATGTTCATTTTAAGAACACTTTCACTGCAGATTTGACAAAATGCAAACAAGGTACTAAGGTTAGCTTTATAAAGATACCTATCAAATTCGACCCAAGGTTTAAGAATCTGAAGTGCCTTCCAAAATCTGAGAGGAATGAGGTGTGAATTATGCTTTCAGAAGTCTTAAAAGAACAACACTCTGATGCAGAAACTACAGAACCCAAACCACCAAAAAAGAAAATCAACCTTCTGCTGGTGGCATGTGACTCAGATAATGAAAAAGAACATGCTTTGGTCTGCACTGCTTTGGATTGTTATCGAGCAGAACCCATCATCAGCATGACCGCATGTCCCCTGGAATGGTAGTTAAAGCATAAAGAGACATATGAAACTTTAGTGCATCTGGCACGTAAATATCTTGCAACGCTGGCTACAACAGTGCCATGAGAACACCTGTTCTCACTTTCAGGTGACATTGTAAACAAGAAGCAGGCAGCATTATCTCCTGCAAATGTAAACAAACTTGTTTGTTTGAGTGATTGGCTGAACAAGAAGTAGGACTGAGTGGACTTGCAGGCTCTAAAGTTTTACATTGTTTTGGTTTTGAATGCAGTTTTTTGTACATAATTCTACATTTGTAAGTTCAACTTTCATGATAAAGAGATTGCATTATCGTACTTGTATTAGGTGAATTGAAAAATGCTATCTCTTTAGTTTTTTTTACAGTGCAAATACTTGTAATAAAAAATAAATATTAAGTGAGCACCTTATACGTTGTATTCTGTGTTGTAATTGAAATCAATTTATTTGAAAATGTAGAAAACATCCAAAATATTTAAATAAATGATATTCTATTATATTAAACAGTGTGATTAATCACATTTTTTTAATTGCGTGATTAATCGTGATTAAATGTTTTAATTGCTTGACAGCCCTAATAAAAACTGTGGATTTTTTTCATCAGATCTGATAAGCATTTTATGTCTGGTTGACAGAAGGCAGTAAGTCACTTTAATTCATTAGACACTGATGATCAAGGTTGTTCAACTTGAATTTGGCCTAAAATGGGAATACATTTTAATCACCTAATCTCCGGGCTTGTACATACAAAATATCATGTCACTGTTTAAATCATTCTAATGTAAATATGCAATTGATCATGAGTGAATGTTAACAAGAGAGTTGCTCCGTAATTTCTACCTAATAGGTTGAACACCTCTAAACAATCTGTAGAGCAGCAATTTCCAATCCGTATCTCTGAAGACTGAATTGTGGCCCTGTTGGGATTTTGTGGTTCCCAATAATAACCAAATGAGTCAGATGCCAGGCAGAATCAAGGGTCTTCAATTCGATTTGATTCAATTCAATTAAATTCAGTTCAACAAGTCTTTATTCAATGTGCACAGAGGGAGAGCCCCGGTACAAAAATCAGCCAGAGTCCCTCCAGCAAGGAGCCCCTCCCATTGCTATTTTATAGCACATGGCAGTTACATAACAAGTTACATAACACACACCTCTAACAAGTCATATTTAACCTTTCTATATATGGATTTGTTCATCACATGCTTATACTTCTCCACTCCACATGTTGCGCTCACCCCCCTCTCCTTGGCCTTTTCTAGAATGTTCCTAGGGTGGTGAGCCACAGCATGCTTCTTTATGCATAAATACCTTGAACATCACATTTTGTTTAAAATGAACACAAGCATACCCTTTAGGCCCTCAAGTGAAACTGTTTTAAGAAAATTTGTGTTTGATTATTAATTAAAATGTGTTCCCAGAGCTGCACCTGCGATTTTAAAACAGAAGTGTGTGAATCAGCCTTGCCATTATGAGGAGGAAGGAAAGATCATCACCTTAAAAACAAGAGCAGCTCTGTTGTCAGACAGGTGGACTCTGAGCTGCTGTCCCTTCCCTCCTGCAACTCCTCTGCTGGCTGCCTCATACTTTGCAAAGGAAGAAGGAGAGAATAGCTCCCCCTCTACTGGGCTATGGGAAGCCAAGGAAAAACAGAATCAGATCTTGACTGGCTCTGTGTGAAGTGAAGGGATTTCCTGTGCCTTTCAAAGTCACTCAGGCCAGCCTATGAGAAGTGGGGAAAAAAAGTTGAGAAAGTCAGTCAGTTACAGGCTCCCTGATCTTCGGTTCTGCCAAGGTTAGAACAGCCTGAGGATTAATCTAAACTACAACAGTTGATAACAATTCCACAGGGACAATGGTTGGTATTTTCAGTTACTTTTGAAAAATTCATCAATTACGACAATTGAAAATAACCAGAGTACAGAGTGCATAAGCCACTCCTGTGGTGACGACGCAGGAAAGGAAACAGAACGCCAGGTCTGTGGTAGCTAGAGAGCTTTACAAGCCTCTTGCAAAAAGCCTCTCAGGAAAACTTTTCCTGGGGTTTTTATTTCTCTCCTTACTTTGTTTACAACTCTTCTTAGTGGTTACATTCTTGCGCATAGAAGAGCCAGGCAGTATACATGCACATAAGATAACGAACCCATCTCTTGAGCGCGTGAACACTAGCTGCGAGGGTACAATCAAATCAGCCAAATAAGTTTCCCAAACACAAACGCTGGATTGAAGGTCACTCCTGCCTCGTAGCCATGGGAGCAGTTTGCCGCGCCTGTGGACTGGCGATTCGGGAGCTATGCATCTCTACATCTCCCCCTGTTTTATTTTATAAATGCGGCGTTTAAACAAAACACTCTCGCAGGGTAGCATACACAATGCCACTAGATTGGGTATACATTAAACAAAGCAGCAAAGTAAAACGTCAAACATCAAAACTAGGACCCCATACTATAAAAGGGTCTTCATCTACTCTAAGGGTGGCTATAACTAAATATAATCCTACCAAGGAAGAAAAACGTCTTGGCGGATGACTTAAGCATAGCATTTCAGCATATCAATTTGCTATTGCATACAAAACTATTATCAGCAAACTTAAAACAGCACATTTCTTTCACTGTCTCACACCCCAGATGTTGCTGGGTGGTTTACAGACAGGAACAAGGCAGGTACTTAACAGACTTTGCATTTCCGGGGCAACGGCCAGGCAGAAATCAGATTGATTTAATACTTCTGCCAGGTGGACCCAAGTGTTAAACTGCAGCCGCTGCTCTATCTGGGGTTCACCTTGGCAGCTAGGGGCCAACAGGAAACTCCCCAATACACACAAAATAAGGAGTGAATTAGCATTAAGGCAAGCTAACAATGTCACAAGGTAATTTTCTGCGGTAGGTTCTAGCTGCTGCTGCACTCGCAGCTGCTCGGCCTGCAATGAAAGGGCTTTAACCTGTCCCCAGGTTATGCGCTGCGGGGGCCCCCGCGGGGGGCGCTGGCGAGGACGCTCGGGATCCTGCAGATGTAGGTTGAACTGTGGAATGGGGTTCGATAGTCCCTGGTGCCAGGCCATCGCCGTGCCACGGGCGGACGTTACGCGCCGGGACCTACAACGGACCTGTAGGAAGAGAAACGGCAGCATGCCCTCGTCCCCACGTTATAAGGGGCACTGGGCCATGCTACTGAGGGTCTGGGGCCTTGCGATATTTAACAAAGGGGCGGGGCAAGGCCTGGTAGCTGCGAAAATGACATTCTGCTGCAGAGTAGTTGTCAGTCAAATTCAAATGATTCAGGGTAAAAAGCACTGCAGCCAGCCATTCCTGGCGGGGAGGAAGGCCTACGGGAATCCCCCCTTTCTGTTTTTGGCGGACCAGGGCTTGTTTGAGCGCACGATTGGCTCGTTCCACAATAGCCTGGCCTGTGGGGTTATACGGGATACCAAACGTGTGGACAATGTCCCACGTGGTACAGAAGGAGGCAAAGGCCGAGCTACAGTAGGCGGGGCCGTTGTCGGTCTTAAGATGGGATGGGTGACCCATGATTGCCATAGCGCGAATCATGTGATTAATAACATGACGAGAGGCCTCACCCTTCTGGGGGGTGACCCACACATAATGGGAAAAGGTATCTACACACACGTGAAGATACTGCCAGGGGGCAAAGGGAGGGAAATGTGTAACATCCATTTGCCAGAGCTGGTTGGCCGAGGTTCCACGAGGGTTAACCCCTACCTCCGGGCTATTGGAGAGAGAAGCGCAAAGGTCACACTGGCGAACAATGGCCTGCGCCTGATACAATGGGAAAGTGAACTGCTTGGCAAGGGCCTTGGCGGATTGATGAAAAAAGGCGTGGCTTTCGATTGGGGAGGAAAAAATTGAGGCCACCGATTTGACCGCCTGGTCGGCCACCGTGTTGCCTTCTGTTAATAGGCCCGGTAGTGTGGTGTGACTGCAAATGTGTGCCACAAACAGTGGGCTAGAGCGGGAGGAAAGGAGCTGTTGCAGGGTAAGAAAAAGGGCCAACAAATTGTCATCACAGGAGGGCGACACATAGGAACCTGGAAGAGACTTAAGAACATTAGTAACATAAAGACTGTCAGTAATCAAATTAAAAGGGTCATCCTGGAAGCATCGGCAGGCCAGGATGACAGCAGCCAACTCTGCGCGCTGTGGGGAGCGCTGAGGCAGGGTAAAGCGGACTTGCCAAGTGCCTTGCACCTGCCAGCTGACCGCACCTCATGTTGGGCCGCCGTCCGTAAAAAGGGTAAGTGCATCCTTAATGGGGACGGTTGACAAGGACGGCCGGAGGTGAAGGCAACGTTGTTGTAGGAATGAAAGACGGGGGTCAGGGGGAATGTGATATTTAACTTCCCCAACATAGTCAGCAAGAGACAATTGGAGGGTGGCACTGCAAGAGACAGTGCGTTCCCAGTCTTTAGCCGGGATGGGGACAATAATGGCAACGGGGTCCCAACCCAAGAGGGTACGGGACCGTTCTCGCACTTTAAAAATCAGCTCTGCGGCCTGTTGAGGGAGTGTCTGAATAGTATGCGGAGGGGAGTGGGTCAAATAAATCCATTCAATTAAACGAAGACGCGCTGCCGCCCCCTCCTGGGCGAGGACAGCTGTCGGTTGTGAGAGTGTGGGAAGCAAAATGGCAAAAAGGGGCTGTTCCCTTTCTCGGCGGTCGACCCACACCTGGGCCAGGGTCTGGTTAATGAGGGTGACCGCTTGGCGCTGTTCCTGGGAAACGGGAATGATATCTCCGGGGAGACGGCCCTGCCGAAGGCCAGAAAAAAGAGGGGACAGCATGGAGGTAGTCAGAGGGCAAAAAGGACGAATCCAATTAAGGGACCCCAATAACTGTTGAAGCTGTACAAACGTAAGAGGGTTGGGCAATACCAACTCGGGACAAACTGGACGGGCATATGACTGGAGCATGCGGTGACCAAGATACAAAAAGGGTGGCTGACGCTGGATCTTGTCCGGTGCCACAACCAGGCCACACGCCGCAAGCTGGTGGCGCAGTTCGTCCAGCCAGTCATCAGGGAGGACGGGGTGAGCCACCAGGATGTCATCCATGTAGTGGTAAATTAAGGCATCTGGGTGTGCTGCGCGGAAGGGCCGTAGGGCCTGCGCAACAAAATGCTGACACAAGGTGGGGCTATTCAACATGCCTTGAGGGAGCACATTCCACTGATAGCGTGGAGTGGGCTGGGAGTGATTCAAAACCGGAACAGTGAAGGCAAAGTGCACCCGGTCCTCAGGGTGCAAGGGGATGGTAAAAAAACAATCCTTTAAATCTATTACAAATAACCGGTAATCACAGGGAATAAGGTTGGGATTAGGGGTACCACACTGCAGGGGACCCATAGGCTGTATAATTTTGTTAATGGCGCGAAGGTCCTGCAGGAGGCGCCACTTGCCAGATTTCTTTTTAATCACAAACACGGGGGTATTAAAGGGGCTAGTGGACTCCTCCAAACGTCCTGCCTTCAGCTGGTCATTAACCAAGTGCTGGAGGGCCTCCAGCTTTTCTAAAGGAAGCGGCCACTGCGCAACCCATACGGGTTCGTCAGTGAGCCAACGGAGGGGGAGGGCCGTATGCCTAATCATTGATATGGATGGTGGCAGTGAACTGTGTCAATAAATCACGGCCCCACAGGTTGAGGTGGACGGGGAGAATGATAGGCCGGATACGGGCGCGGCGGATGCCTTGGGGCGCCCTAACCTCCAACCATCGGGCACTTCGTTGTGAGTCCTGTGCCCCGCCCACACCCCAAACTGCCGGAGCCTGCTCTGTGGGCCAATGGGCGGGCCACTGCGCAGCGGCAATGACGGTAATGTCTGCCCCAGAGTCGATAACACCCTCGAACGGCTGATCGTTGAGGCAGTAAATGCGTTTGGGTTGGGGTGCTCCAATGTCTTTAACAACTGCTGCCACTTGTGGGTGAATAGTGCGCTGGTCGGTGGACCCGAAGCCTCCGGTTCGGGGAACGTTTCTTCCCCCTGCCGGAAGGGAGTAGGGCACAAGTATGAGTTGCGCCCAGGCATCTCCCTGAAACAGCCGTTTCGGGAGATGACTCCACAGTTGAACATGGATAATTCCACCATAGTCCGAATCCACCACCCCAGGCACCACAAACAGGCCCTGCTTGCTGGCGGACGAGCGGGGTAGGACAAGGCCCACCATGCCCTCCGGCAGCGGGCCCTGAATCTGGGACGGCATGAGGAGGACCTCCCCGGGGAGAGTGATATCCATATTTTCCTGATTAACAAGGTCAATCCCCGCACTGCCCCTTGTGGCGGCGGGGGCGTCGTGCACGGAGAGGGGCGCGGCCTTGGGTCTCGGGCTGGTCGCAGGCCCGCCTACTAGTTTCCCGGGGGGTTGTCTCGGTTAGCAGCCAAGACCCGGCTGTCACCCCCGGCCAAGCGACACTGCGCAGCCCAATGGTAGCCCTTTTTGCATTTCGGACACAGCGTGCGGGGCCTCTGGTCTGTCCGGGGCTTGGGTTTGTTTTTACACATGCCCCCCGCAGGGGCCCGACACTCCCGCCAAAAATGTCCGGGCTTCTGGCAGTTAAAGCAGTTCCCCTGAGGCTTCTGCCCCTTGTGCAGGGCAGCTGCCAGCAGGGCCATCTGATGGGTCTGAGTGCCTACGTCAGCACACGCCTGCAGCAATTCTGCCAGGGTATACCCGGGGCGCCCGACCACTGCCTGCATGGCACGGCGGCAGTCTGCATTGGCATTTTCGTAAGCCAATTTTATCATTAGTTCAGTCTGGGCTTGCGGGTTATCAATCTGCCTCTGGACTGCCTCTTGGAGGCGGTCAATAAACTGGTGGAATGGTTCGGTGGCACCCTGCCGAGTAACCGCAAAGGACTTAGAGGACTCGCCTGCAGCGGGGACCCTGCGGAACGCGCGACGGACACACTGGCCAATGATGGGAAAAGCTACCCGGGGCGTGCCCGCCGCCTGCTCGGGGATGCTCGAAAACTGCCCTGTGCCATATAACTGCTCAGCAAGATAAGCCCCCCCACCTTGCGCTGCTGCTGCAAGCGCCTCTCGCTGGTACTCGCTATCCCACACAACGTATTGCGCGGGAGACAGCACCATGCGACACATGTCTTTCCAATCTTGGGGGAGCAAGAAGTAACCGTTTGACACACCTTCCAAGATCCCCAGGGTGAAAGTGGACCGCACCCCGGTCTCACGAACCGCCTTGCGGAGCTCGCGCAGAACCGAGTAGGGGAGAGCCTCCCAGTCCACTATCTGCCCCCCATTTCCATTATCCCGCCAAGAGACGGGAAACGCCTCGAACCCACACTTGGATTCCTCGTCGGTCAAGAGACCGGCCTCACGCGCTTGCCGCACCGCCGCGGCGACAGCGCCCCCCTGCCCGACCGGTAGGCAGGGGGGCGCCGCCACGGGCGGCGGCGCAGGGAGGGTCAGCTGTGGGCAGGAGGGGGGTGGCCCATCACCTGGGGGCAAAAGGGGGACCGGCTTGGGGCTGTTGGGGCCGATCCCCTCCAGTGCCTCCTTACAACGCTGCCAGAGCAGCAGGCACTGAACTGGGGCACGGGGTTTACTATACAAGGTGATCCCAATCTGTATCCAATCAAAAAGCTGCAATGACCCGCAGTCTGGATACCAGGGGCACTGGCGATCTATTTCCCTTAGGAGGTCCTCAATATGAGCGACCGGGACAGCGACACATGATCGCTGTCGTATAATCTCTTGTAACTCTCTTGCGTGCTCCTTCTGGGCACTGGAAAGTTTCCCCCCCATACTCACGAATAAGGGGCGGCAAACAGCCGCGGGCGCGCTCGGCGTATCCAGCCGGTGAGTAGAGGGGTATCACGTCGGGGTCACCAGCTGTGGTGACGACGCAGGAAAGGAAACAGAACGCCAGGTCTGTGGTAGCTAGAGAGCTTTACAAGCCTCTTGCAAAAAGCCTCTCAGGAAAACTTTTCCTGGGGTTTTTATTTCTCTCCTTACTTTGTTTACAACTCTTCTTAGTGGTTACATTCTTGCGCATAGAAGAGCCAGGCAGTATACATGCACATAAGATAACGAACCCATCTCTTGAGCGCGTGAACACTAGCTGCGAGGGTACAATCAAATCAGCCAAATAAGTTTCCCAAACACAAACGCTGGATTGAAGGTCACTCCTGCCTCGTAGCCATGGGAGCAGTTTGCCGCGCCTGTGGACTGGCGATTCGGGAGCTATGCATCTCTACACACTCCCACTCCTGACCCCTTCATGTCCGACAGGTTCCCTGCAACAGGGCTTGTAAAAAGAGAATTGTAGGAGCAGGTCAACAGCTTTGCTTTTGCTTAGGATTCTCCTATGCCAGGAGAATCCCCAGCAGGGGTCTTGCAGCTGGTTTCAGCTCAATTTGCACCATTTGAGCGGTACAAAGATGTGAGAAAAGGCAAAGAATATGCCTCATGTTATTGATTGTTTTGTGATTCCTTGATTTTTTTTTTTTTTTTTTGAAAAAAATATGTGTAGTGTATCGGCTAAAAGTTATATACCACTGCCAAAATACATACCACTGAAATGAACATAAAAAATTTCAGGTTTGAGTACAGTTGACCCGCTATGACAAGTATTTTATTCTGACATATGATAAATAAACAGAACTAATAGTCCAGATTGTACCCCCAATCATTTATTACTTTCTTAGGGTATGTCTACACGGCAAAGAAAAATGTGTGGCTGGCCCGTGCTGGCCAACTTGAGCTCGTGGGGCTCAGGTCGCGGGGCTGTTTCATTGCTGTGTAGACTTCCTGAGCTTGGGCTTGAGCCCAGGCTCTGGGACCCTCTCACCAAGAACCTGGGATCCAGCCAGAGCCATTAAGTCTATACAGCAATGAAACAGCCCTGCAAGCCCAAGTCAGCTGGCACGGGCCAGCCACGGGTATTTCTTTGCTGTTTAGCTATACCTTTACTTTATAATCTCAACAGGTATGATTCTCATGTCACCCACATAAAACTAGATGTTGATTTCAGTGGCGGTACTCCTCATTTACTTGTGTAACTGAGGAATGAATCAGATGCAGAAGAATTATGACTTTCAACTCCAACATCATTGGGGCAAACAGATTTACACACAGGTTCTTTATCTTTTAATATACAGATACCGATTTGTAAAACTATTGTGAATCAGTCACTGCTGCCACAAAAAGTGATTTCTTTTTGTATAGACTCTTCCTCAGAAACTTTTCTTTCATGACTTTAGTGAATATTTCTAAGTTCATGTGTGGTGTTAAATTAAGCCTATCTGGTTTGACTTTTGACTCTCTTTCTCTTTGATTGGCTGCTGTGTTTTGACCCAAAGTACTTACACATTTGCATACTACTTTCAATTACAGTTACTTTAGCTTTTTAACATTTTTGTTAAAGAATGATTTTCCCCTTTGACCTCATGAGTGGCACTGAATTTATTAAATAGCCATAAGAAATCTAAATGAGCAGATGGATTTTGTTTCATTGCTTTTAGGTTAAGTACATAAGGTTTGATCCTGTGTTAATTTAAGTTAATGGGAAAGGTCTCAAGGTCTTCATTTATGCAGGATAAGGCCCATTGTCTTGCATATTTATTTATACTTTTCAAGAGGTTACTACTAAAGTTGGTAGAGAGTCAAAGATATTTAGGGCCATCTTTCAAAGTTCTTTATATGAACAACACATTTCCATTTTTTCTATTATACACACTTTCTAATTTTTTTTTTCTTTCCCATTGAACATTCCATCCTTAAATCTCTTAAAGGTGTCAATGTCATCACACTCATATAATTTTCTTATTAATTTCAGACAATGAATGATAGTCATAAAAGCTGAAACTAGTCAAACTAACTTTTATTTTGTAGAAAATGACATGCCCCAATTCATTCTTTTAAAAAAAAAAAAAAAAGACTGTCAAAGAATCCACTATAGTTCTGAAATAATTTGACATGTTTATTAATTCCCCACTGAGTGAAATCTTACAAAATCAAGAAAAACTAATTTAGAGATAAGATGTACTTTAAACAAAAAATAATGCAGCCGGATAGGAACCTAAATTATTTCCCCTTGGTCTGTAAATCTCAAAATTTAAGGGGGGTTGGCTCCTAAAATGTATGGATTTCAGCTGTCTGTTTGGGACACACACACACACACACACACACACACACCTTCAGCGGACTAGTAGAACTCCTCTAATCTTTGGGGAGTTGTAATGGGTTGGTTCTTCCCTTGCAAGCTGGATATCAGTCAATTTGGGGGACCCATGCCCCAAAGAAACCTTTCTATCATCCAGCCAACTAGATGAAAAATGGCTATATAGTGTCAGTGGTCACCCTTCCACTTCATACAAAGGACAAAAGGGAAAGAGAAAGTAGTATACTCTAATTCAATGATACTCAGACCTCTGTGGTTCAGGAGCCAAATTAGGGATCACCATTACCCAAAAGAGCCACAGTAGTGTGAATTTATTGTTTCATATACTATAGTACATAATCATATTTAAACAGTATGACAGGGGAACTATTTAGTTTTTATTGGTTAATAACTTAGTGCAAGTTAATAACTTGATTAATAACATATTAAAAGCATCCTGATTGGTTAATTAAATCAGTGTTTTAATATCATTTGCTGCAAAGAGACACAGGAGACAGATTAAAGACCCATTTGTGGCTCGCAAGCCACAGTCTGAGTATCACCATTCTAATTGGAATATACTCTATCTTCTAGGGAGAAATGCTTCCAGCAACTGTGAGCACAATGGAGGAGCCTCTCCGAAATACACACGTACACTGTTACTATTCAATAGGTGAAGGGGAGGAGGTTGACCTTCTTGTATCTGACTTCAAGGTAAGTTCAAGTGGAAGATATTGGCCATGTGTTTATGATAATGTTTCCCTGTAGCTGCTAGCCCAGCAACAATTACAGCCTCTTACATCTGCAGACTTAAACTACTCATCTTTAGCACAAGGTGTAGGTGGGTGTTTCTGGAGTAGAATCTCCCAAGTCTGGTACCTACTGGCACCTGTAGGGAAAGGATAGTGTGCACATGAGGTACAATGGGATTCTTTCCATGAATTTCACCTGGCATTGGTTTGGGGCCCTTGATGTTCCCTGTGTGCAGAAAACAGGAAACTCACCTATGTGTTTTTCTGTAACAAATGTGTAACTTCCTGACCACAGAAGGGTTTGGTGCCCCCACCTCCTTTGATAGAAGGCTAACCTATGCTCCAGATGGGTAGGTCTGTCATGGAAACAGCATCTATGAACTTGTGCAGCTTACATAACAGTTGGAACCACATACAGTCAGACACACACCATGCTTACCATTGGGCATCAAACCTGAGACCTTCAGAACCAAAGACACATGATTCTACCACTTGAGTTAAAGGAGAAGTTTTTAGCGATGAACTAATACTAGAACCACTGGCCCCCAGATATCAGGGGAAATCATATTACATGCACTAAAGCATGACTATAGAAGACAGCAAATGCTTTTTGTTGGACTGAGACATATAATGTAATAGATAAGGACATTACAATTGGTTGGTGTTTTTAATTAGCTCTGAAATCAGTCAAACAGAATTGTAGCATAATTCTGTGGTTTTCACTTCCTTAATTTGATTTTACCAGTTGTTACACATTATAGGATTTCTCGCTTAACAAGCAGTAGGAAGCTGTTAAACATGCTGAACTGTAGGAAGAAAATCATTAAAAAATACACAGAATAATAGAAATCAGAAGTATGCTGCACAAGAGAATTAGGTTGATGGGACCTAACTGCTAAAGGGCAGAGGTTATGCTACTGGAAAGAAAAAAATATTGGAAAATGTATAAAGTGAGGCTGAAAATTCTGAGTAAAAGCAGAGCACTCTAAATTAGATTGGATAACAAAAATATGTATTCCAGACACTTTATTTAATTTATCTTGACAAATAAAAACAATTTCTACAATAAGTTCTCTGACTGAATAGGCACCATTAGGAAACAACCCATATTTAATGAATGACTACAGGTTCAAAGGGCTAAGGCAGATTGCCAGATGCTACATATTGCAAATGAGTTGCAAAACAAATGGGACCAGACCTAGCTCCAATTATTAATTTATTTCTTGGCTTGTTTATATGACAGATACCATTAGCTTCATGAGAGATATTAGTACTTGAGAGATTTCTTTTCTGTTAGATTGAAACTATAAATTTCTAAATATGTACCATAGAAAAGACATGAAATTAAATGCTGAGTTCCAAATTGGTGAATTTATAGTTTAAATGGTAAAACCCACTGGGGTCTAGTGTATAAAAGACGTTAAAAATAATTAGTACTAGCTTCAAAAATATAATGTATATTACTTTTTTTTTAATTCAGCAATAAAGTAATATATATTATGCAACAGAAAGATGACCATGTCCAATAATTATTATAATAATCTTTAAGGCCCCCTATTCAGCAAGGTACTTAAACATGTGTGTACCTTTACACATGAGTAGTTCCATTGAAGTCAATTAGATTACTTGCTTGTTTAAAGTCATGCACATACTTAAGTATCTTATTGTATTGGTACCTGAATACTGTTTATAACTTGTAAATACGTTCACTGAGAAACAGAAATAGACTAGTAATTTCAGGTAACAAATCAACCATCAGTTTAGTAGATTAATAGAATATACTGCCTTCATTGCGGACATTCAATTCAACATTGATATTTGTGGGAAATTTGCCATGGCATCAGGTCTGTATATCTTGATGACCTTTAGGCTTGAGGAGAAATTAAAAGTGCCTGCAAGATCAGATTCATCCATATACATTCAGCATACACCCCTGAGAATAAATTTTTAAGATAAAAACAATGGCACTTCCGATATCTATGCCATAGTATAGTTAGCTGGAGTAGAAGTGGGAAAAAAACACCGAAATGTATAGCATTTTCGTTTCTATAATGAAGCCCATTCCCATCATGTAGCATACTGGTGAAGATGCCATGTTTCTGGGAGGCTGCATCAGCAAAATCCTGAAAGGCATTTGGAAAAAAAAAAGCAATCTATATTATACTTCAAGTACCACCATGTAGCCTCAAAATCAAGGTATTATTATGCCAGAGCATGCTAATGAAGCTGTAATGAAAGCAGCTTTGTGTCTGGATTGAGAATCCTCTTTTATTGTCATATCAAAACAATAAAAGTGCAGATTGTTTTAGTTCCTGAACTTCTGAGGAAGGAACAGACCTTAAAACAGGTAATCCAGAACAAATATAGTGCCCAGAATTAAAATGAATGATTGATGCTCAGGACAAATTGAAGGCTGTTTTTTCAGGATTCTTAAACAGCTCTGAAATCATGGCCACCATTTTAGATTCCTCCTTTGAGCACCAAATTTCAGCTGCTTTAAAAAAATGAACATAATCAATAAGGCTGTGCACAAAGATTAATCTAGCCAATCATATTCTAGTAATGAATATGATAGAATAGTAACAGAACGCAACCAAGGTCTTTTCTTTCACTATTAATATTAGTGACTATTAATATGCTGTCACTGGTTTCCTTTATTTAATTACATGATCAGGGTTTCATTGCCATACAGATGATACTCAGATTTATTCATCTACATAATTAAATTACCCTGCCTTTTTTGGCACTGACCAACTATTTATATGATGATAAAATGGAAATGCAACATTTTAAAATAAAATCAGCCAAAATAAAACTGAAGTCTTATTAACTGGCTCTAAGGACTTGTTGAACAAGTGTTCTTCTCTGCTGATTTAATTTTATTGTGCTATCATTAGAGACCATAAAGACCTTGTTTTTTTATACTGTCATCTAGTTTATGTATTGATAAACTTCTTTAGTTTGTTACTAGAACTTTTTATTGCATAATAAATATTGTCAGTTTGGGACCCTTGCTCAGTGTGAACAACTTGGAAATGCCAGTAAATATCTTTGGTATTTCAAGGGGAGATTATCAGTCATCAATTAAAAGACATAACAGCTCACAACCTTAGAGTACCTGTCTGTTTCAACATATTACTCCGTATGATGGCGTATGTACCCCACACAGGTAATGAAAGAGTTCACTGGAGACAGAGAGCAATTAGTGCTCCTGGAGAGTAGACCAGGGCTAAATGAAGATGAAGCCCAGCTGTTGGTGAGCATAAAGGGAGGAAGCCTAGGTAAGAAGGAGCTTTCAGGGACAGAGGGGAAAAGCTCAGTAGTCCCTGTAATTGCTAGTGAGTGGGGACAAAAGGCAGAGGCAGGCATATAGTAAGCCTGTGGAAAAGGGCCTAAAGGATAGCTATGGTGGGAAGAAGTCTGGGGAGGCAGCAAGGAGTCAGAGGGAGCAGACCTCAGCTACTCACACAGGAGCCCTGGACTGAAAGCCAGAGGAGAGGGAGGGTCTGGGTTTCTCTACTGGTCCATTGGGAAAGGTAGTGCAGAAACACCATGATAAAAGAGGGAGAAAGACTACAGAGTTTGGAAGCAGGCTTCTGGGAAGTGTCTGCACATAAGAGTGGAAGGGCAACCCCGCAGAGCCCAGGAAGTGGTGGAGAATCTGTGTAGCAGGGAAACCCAGGTAGGGGTGAGGAATTATGTTTATTTGAGTTTAGTTTATTAGACTTTTTTTTTAACTCCTCCTGGAAAGGGTGGGACTAAATGTGACCTGCCAAAGGGCTCAATCAAAGAGACATAGTATGGGTGGGATGGAGCAGCTGTTAGCAGGGGGAAGAAAACAAGGAGAGCAACATCCACCTGTGAGGGGGGCTGCCCAGCAGTGAGTCAACACTTCTATGTTCCAGTTTTATCATGTTTCTGTTGGTTTCCTGCATCTTTTTTATTTTATCTATATAATATAGGTGGACAGTTAATAGTTGTGATCCAGCACTTGTTAAATCTATTATCATGTCTTCCTACTATTTCAGTGATGTTCAAATCTGTTAGCTATCAAAGTGTTTTAAATTTATAATCTTATGACTGTGGGAGTAAGAGGCTTTTAACATTGCTTCTTAGCTGTAAACTTGCTCCCTCTTAATAGTCATAGTTCTCTCTCTGCTCATAACTTAAAATGACACTAAAGATATGTTTACTAAACTTTTAACTATTCTTAAGTGTTTGGTAGTTTCTTAGTGAGCTTTTCTAAGCAATTCTGTGAATTTTTGAGAAGAATGGGACATAAACATATGTGGGGGTGTATTTCTTGGGGATGTGAAGTCCCTGCTTTGGCTCTAAACCCAATCATGAAGGCTTGAGACGTTCAGGAAGGACTTCTACATAGCTGGGATGATGGTGCGAGGAATTTAGGCACACCAGTAAGCTTATTTGTATGTTTGTTTGTTTTGTTTACTGGCTTCATGTAGGCATTTTGCCAATTTTAGTTGGAAAAACTTCCCTTCCACTTTGCTGTCATATGTGGTTTGAATTCATATCAATATCAATCAAAGTCTTGTGGCAGGTCCATCCTGTTGTTGAAGTGATAACATAGGAAACATAGAAATGAAATTTAAAAATTCATGAAGCATTAATATTCTCTGAATTGTAGCAACATTGCATATGCGCTATCGTATATTGACTGCATTATTTAGTATTTGCATTCTCTATATCTCTTCATAAAATGTTAATTAAAAATCTACTCCACTGAGGAAATGTGAGATTCCTCTATGATTTTAACAATTAATTAACTTCTTTATGTCCTCAGGTAAGTCATGTATCTTGCCTTGCTGATCATTCTGTGTAGCTGTATAGCCTCAGTGGTGCTGTGTAGATGCATTGGTAACATGCAGAGGCCACTGCAGAGAAGCAGCAGCTGTTTTTATTTTTTCCTGCCCCTCCCCTGCAGTTGCTAAGGCAACTTTTCTAGCAATATTACCTTGATGACATTTCTAAAGATCAAGATAGGCGGAGTTTGCAGTTGGGGGATGTGACACCTGGCACCTCAATACTCACCATTGTCATGTAATTCAGGTATGTTTTGTATAAAGTATGCCTTGTGAGACAACATTCTAAAAATCGTGATCTGCTAGACATTAATATCTCATTGAATTGCATGTACTATTGATGTATGTGAAATTATGAAGTTTGGCTATGTATGTGTTACTGAAACATGTTGTAAGGTTGAAAACATCCAAAAGCAGCCTTTCACGTACAATGGTAAAAAGGCCAAATAATGTTAATGGTTTATTGAGGCAATGTGCACAAGGATTACCCCAGGAACTGTGTACAATAGAAACCTCTCAGAGACAGCACTACACAATGGGGACTGTTTGACTGAGATCACAGCAAAAGAGCTTTCTAGCAAGTGGGAAGAAGATATAACAGTTGGGAAATGACATCATGATGGTACCTCACTCTCCCTACACCTATAAACACCTGAGGGGCAAGGACTGAACTGTGGGAAGTGATGTTCCCAGGCTAGAGGGATTTCTAGCCGGTGTATAAAAACCTGGAAAACCCAAGCTGCAGAGCCAAGGAAGCTTGTGCCTTAAGAATCTGCCAGCCTGTTTATCACTCAAGATGAGAATTTGCTAATCCATAACCTATCTATCAAGTGTGTTAAGCTCAGTTTGCGGGTTTATTTATTTACTAAGGCAATCTGCTTTGATCTGTTTGCTATCATGTATAATCTATCTTTTGTAGTTAATAAACTTGTTTTTGTTTTGTCTAAAACCAGTGTGTGGAAATCATAATGGTGGGGGGCACAGCAAAAAGCTATTGCATATCTTCCTTCACATTGAGGGAAGGGACAAATTTCATGAACTTACACTGTACAGTTCCCTGTGCAGCGCAAGACAGTATAATTTTGGGTTTACACTTCAGTGGGGGGGGGGTGCATGCCTTAAGAACTGAGGTGCCTTAGCTGAGCCTTCCCATGCAGAGCTGATCTCAGCATCTGTGTGTGTAGCTGCAGTTGGATATGTCACTACCTGTGAGTGTGCTGGTATAGGCTTGGGGGCCTGTCATAGCAGTAAAGTGAAAAGAGTCCAGCCTGGTAGGTCAGGCGAGCTCAGTGGTACCCTAGTTCCAGGTGGCACCACAGGGAGAACACCTCACATGTGAATCCTTGAGTTACAACATAAAATATTACTTGTGTCCAGAACAATATGCCCATGCATTTTGGTGGGGTTTGTTTGTTTGTTTGTTTCTGTAATTTGTATCTTTTACATTTTATTTGCACATGTCAGTTTTATCATTGAATTGATATTCATTACTTTGTGTATTAGGCAAAGAAAATATTGTGCACTAACTAACCAGAAATCTAACACAGCTACAGTTAGAGCAAGCAAAACCTTCTATAAAGAATGACTCTCACAGGAGACATTAAGGGCAGAGTAGAAATTAGTTTATATTTCTTCAGAATCTGGTTTGCTCTGTACTGCTCCATTCTGAAGCTTATCTTTTCTCTTGGGAGGTCATAACACTTGCAGTTATGTACACATGTGCTCTATAAAAATAATCTTCAAACTAGATACCAAATCAGTCAATTTGTATTGAAAAAGCTTTCTTTGTGGAGAAACTTCCAGGGTTTTCATCACAACATTTGGCATCAAATGGAATGTTTTGCAATAGTCACAAGATGAAAATTCTGTGCAAATGGCTTTCCAAATTCCTCAGCACTTTAAAAACCCATACATTTAACTAGGTCTTGATACTTTGTAAATTTGACCCCAAAATATAGAGCTGGTGTGCACTTGGGAGAACTCAATGTAGAGGCTTCTTTTGGGCTGTTCAGTAAGTAACATGTGGAGGTGAAAAGGAAAAACAGCTTAAGCAGATGTTTGTGTGCCTTCATATAATTTCCCACCCTTCAGAGATATTTGTCTTCCAATTCCTAGTCCCTATCTTTAAGGGCTTACATTGGCTAGCACCCAGCTATCTCTGGAACAAGCTTGCCCTGTGTGACCAGCACAAATGCTTCATCTGCTAAGGGTCCCCAAAGTGGTACTTGTGGGGGGTCAATGGCAGAGCTTTACCAGTGGAGCGTCTAGGAATGTGGAATTTGTTCCATGGCTGAGCACGTGTTTACGTGCTTTGCTGAATTGGACCTATGAAACGATAAGTAATCAAGAATGTTTTTACAATGCCTGTGTTGTAAATTGGGTGGGCATCCTTCTCTATATTAAAAATGAAATGAGTTCTCTCTCTTCTTAGAGTACTTTAAATTCTATTATTTTTTTTAAAAAATACTGTAACCTATTCTTGTTCTTTCACATTGAAATGTCCCATTTGCTATAACTATGAGCACTTGTGTCTCCCCGTCACCCCCAGGCTGAAAAACAGAGAATGACTTTGATACATTGTTTCTTTTCTCTTTTTTATTCCCTGTGTTCTCCCAGTGCTAATCATAAAGGCTTTACAAAGATGTCAGAGGACGCTAGTTCATTAAGAAGATATGCAGCAAAATTACTCATTAGGGAAGCAAATGAAATAATTTTTAAAACTGATTTTAAATTCTAACAGGAAGCAAAGGTGAAGCTCCCACACAAGGAGACAAGAAGTGTAGAGTTCCAGGCAGTGTTGTTGCTGCTGAGTGCTCTTCATGCTGAAACAAATGGTGAACCAAACGTAGGAGTAACTGCAGAAATTCAGTCTTGGGGTCAGAAAGCTAGATGAATCAAGAGAGGCTCAGCACTTTACTAGGAGAGCCATGATCCACATATTTCAAAAATTCTGAAATGGAGATGGGAAATCTAAACAAAGAGTGTAATTGAAGAGAGAGACTCATTCAAAAGTTAAATTGAGGTTACAGCTTACTGGGAAGATAAAATCCTATTCCCATTAAATAGCACCATAAATGAAATATCAGAGCTCAGGAGGGACTGGGTCCAAACCAAATATTGTTTTATCTAAACTTTATCCATCCATTGCTAGGCTTTTCCTTCTCAAAATCCTATAATAGTCATGCTTTTTATGATCAATTTTACAGCATACAAAATACATCCAGTCAAATGCTCTTTGCTGAACATTTCCCATTCCAATTCTCAGCAGCTTCTGTGTTCACAGCATCTCCAAAAATCAGGCCACTCTTATTTAGGAGGCTAACTATAGCTCAGGAACCTAACTTTGGGCACTGAAGTTAAAAGATGCTGTCCTGTGATACCATGAGCGAGACCGTCTTTCATTTTTCTTGTTCCTGATCACTTAAAATTCATTGAGTAATAAAGCATAGGAAAGGACACTGGGGCCTCCAGATTATCCAAGTGTGTCAGAGTTTTCATTTGCAGTGTTGTTGTTGTAACCATGTTGATCCCAGGATATTAAAGACTACGTGGATGAGTTAATATCTTTTACTGCACCAACTTCTGTTGCTGAAAGAGACAAGTTTTCAAACTACACAAAGCTCTTCTCCAGGCAGCTAATGACCCAGTGCTTCTGTGAGAGAGTAGCTGAGTGTAAATGTAGGCATTTCTAAGCTCCTAGTACCAGGACAGTGCATACCTTAGGACACAATGATGATCATCGTAAGCTTGAGAGTTTAATACATTCTGCTGTGATCTCTCAAAGTTGTTTGTGTAATCTGTTATGTGGCCTTAAGGTATGTATGTAACTACTTTCAGTCCAGTCAAAGAAAGATTAAAGCTGAGGACTGACCCTATGGTGCCACGGTGGTAACTTTCTTCACTGTCACATGGGAAGGCAGAATTTTATTTATAGCAAAGTTTAATGTATAGCTGTGCATGCACACTTTCTCTCCTCCCCCCTGCACTCTCAACCACATATTGGAAACTGCTTAGGATCTAATGGTAGCTCTCTTTCACGCCATTGGTTGAGTAGGATAATGCACTCCCCTTCTACAATCAGCCTAGCATAGATTCATTCAGAAAGAAGCCTGTCTTGTTTTAATCAGCTAAAAAGATGCTGGCTGCAATAAAATGACAAGAGCGGTGGGTTTGGTTGGTTGGCTTGTGAGGTGTTTTGTTTTGTGTTTTGTTTTTTTATTTCAATACATTCTATGTCACAAGTGTTCCAGAATTCCCATCAAAAAGGTTCCAGGTTACCTTTTTCAATAATAAGAAAATAGTTCACGTCATGTGAGACACTCTGTTTAAGGACCTACAGATAAGTCAAGGTTGGGAGTTGTTCTCCCTAAGTATGGAGAAAAAAGTCTAAATGAGTATTAACAACCTAGGCAAGACTCTCCCAGAACTTACATATGGATAAAACCCTCTCTCTCCCTCCCATCATAGCTTAAAAACAAATCCAATATACCAAGCAAAGGTCACACCCATCATGGTTGGGATGTAGGTGGTCTGACCTAGTGGTTGGAGAACAAGTCAGGCCAGGTCAGACACCAGGAGTCCAGACTCTGAGATGAATCAGAGAGCAAATCGGGTGTCAGGTGTCGGGTAAGGTCAGGTTACCAGGAGATCAGGAGGAGCAGTCCTAAATAGGGAGAATCCAGTTGCACGGACAACTTCTTGTTCCTGTGCTTGGTTTAAATAGAAGCTGTCATGAATAGAAAACAGGATTCTCCAATTGTGTATTTCCTCTAGATTCTCTCTGCGCTCTCTTTTTTTCTAGAAAGAATTCAAACATGATAAATGAAGCACAATTCTAAATGCAATCTAGATTTCACTGAAAGAACTCTCATTATGCAGTTCTATCAGTTATACAGTTGCTTGTATTTTCACTGCAGCATTATTAAAAAATCAGAACGCAAGACCAATGTTTAGCATGTACAATATATCCAAGATGAGTCAAGCACATGGCGGAATTCAAGTAATCCAATTTTTATGTACATCCCTTCCTTTTATGTGAATGATAATTCATCTTAGATTTAATTACTGGATTTAAATATCTAGGGGGACTCCTTAGGTTAGGCTTTGCCTACCCTCGCTGGCTTTGATAATATGATGCGGTAAATTGGCTCTAAGTATACAGGATCCTTACTTTTCATTTTTGCTCATTCATTTTGAAAGGTCACCAGCCTCCTTTGTAAACATTGGAAGTTATGAGAATGTAAGAGGAGAGTCAAGCAAAAACTAGACAAGTCGCCAAATAGACTTTAGATTGTCCCCTCCTGCATTAAAAGTTGCAAGAAGGAACATTTTGTGAGGGAATCCCCATGAGGATTTTCCTCACTGAGATTCCCCCATCTCACCCCATCAGAGATGGGTGTACCCTCCAGCGAGAAACCCCCATGAGAAGCTAGGGACAGTTGCAGAGACCTTGTACCCAGACAGTGGCTCTGGTGGCTCTCCACTCCTGGGAAGTGTGACTCCACTGAGGCTGACAGCTCCATTATCTTTATCTTGTCAGTTTTGTGCACCCAGGAAGGGGGACAATGTACATCCTGCCCCTCTACCACTCTGTTACTGCCTATTGTGACACCATTTGTGTGGCTCTCCGTGAAGGCAATTGAAAGTGTAGGGTAAAAAATAGCTTGACAATAATAATACTTCATTTGCCTAATGAAATATGGATATGCATCCAAAGAAGTGGGCTGCAGTCCACGAAAGCTTATGCTCTAATAAATTTCTTAGTCTCTAAGGTGCCACAAGTACTCCTGTTCTTTTTGCGGATATAGACTAACACGGCTGCTACTCTGAAACCTGTCATTTGCCTAATGTTCATTATGCTTCTGGGAAGTAGGTGGGCAAGTGTTGTTATCCACATTTTTACAGATGGAGAAATGGAAGCAGTGAAGTTAAATGATTTACCCAAAAACAGAGGGAGTCAGCATCAGAGTCTGTAATAAAGACCAGGAATTCCTGGCTCTGAAGCCAGTGCTCAGCCCACCCCGCCTGGCTGCTCTCTTAGAGTGGATAACTAAATAGTCACCATGTCTGAAGTGTTTCAAATACTAGCACAATGCTTAATAATAAATTGTTCAAGTGAAATCAGAAATCTGATCCTTTTTCATCAAAGCAAAATGTGTTTGTATATTGAGATTTGGCCATGAAATGTGTAAAATAGCATTTGCTTTAGAATCTATTAGACATCTCATAATGCAGCAAAGATATAGAAATATAGAGTAACGTCAGACATGTAATGGCCAGTATCCTTTTTCAAATGTCCTTTCATGTAAAACAAGAGTTGAAAATCCGTATCTATGCACTCTGTCTTGGAAATTAGCTGAGGAAGATGCTGCAAAGGTGCACTGCAAATATGTAGAGTCTGAAATGAAGCCTCTGATCTAGAAATGTGTAGTGTTTAAGGATGTTTGGTATAGGGAGTATAGAAATTTGTAACTACTCTGTAATGAAAAGTCTCTGTAAGAAATGCCACTATCCATTAAGAGGAACATTTCCCATGTTCAGGCCTACTTTATTTTTCTGTGAGGGCAAGTAGTGTAAAGGAAACACATCAGTTGACATCTCAAAGATTTATACCAAATGTTTCCCTCTTAATATAGTCTTATTTTATTCTTTAAAATGAAACTTTCAATACAATAGTTACCCCAACTTCAAAAGGCTGCACCCCTCTTTGAGCCCTCCCCTTCCCACCAGTCTCTACACAATCTATTTGAAAGAAGCAATGATGTTTAACAAGTTCCCTGGAATGAATAAACAGAATAATAGATAAGCAGCCACATACGACAATGATGTTATTCTGTTTTGGGAGTCTGGTGACATAAATCATTAGCACTTTGTTTTGCAAGGTTGCTTATTTGTTTGTTTCTTTATAATATATGGATTTTTAAAATCTACATATAAAATTCAAACAGCAACAACAAGTAGAAATAAGGCTCTTTCTTCTCTGTTTCAGCCCTAGTTATTTCAAAAACTCTTTATAACAAGTTCAGTTCGTACTCCGGAGTAAATGTCCCCCTATTAATTTTTGAATAATTTCCCCCAACTTTTCTACCCAGTGGCATGGACAATGGTTTATGGGGATTTAGATGGGCACAATGCCATTTTCTGTAAAGTTTTATCAGAATATTGCAAACATTCTAGGTGACAGTGTGGTCTAGTGGTTAGTGTTTGAGTGGGAATCAGGTGATACGTTCCATTCCCGTTCTGTCACTGCCACTCAATGGTAGACAAGTCACTTCACCTCTACATTTCTGCTTCCCCTCCCATCCTCTGCCTTGTCTACTTAGGCTGTAAGATGTTTGGAACCGTGACTGTCTTTTCCTACGTGTATACAGAAAACCAAGTTGATTAGTGCTTCTAGGACCATTACCATAAATCCATTTGGAAGAACAACAATGTTTACTGGGCACCTCTTTTTGAACAGGAAGGCAAACTGTGTGTTTTCCAATGGTCACGTTTTGTTTTCTATTTTTATTTCCTCTAGTTTTCTAAAATATTAAGTGTAAACATACATAAAGCCACTAGCCAGTAAAATTGATTATTACAGCTAATCAGACTATACATCTCATTTAGGTAGGATGAAACTTAATGTCAAAGGTCTTGCAAAAAATTTTACACATGCTAAATCATTGAATTAAGAAAAATAAGATGCTGCTTCATAAAAATCATGTAGGAAGAGATGCTGCTGCTAAGTTTTCTTCTGGAATAAATATCTAACCAATATACTCGGTGAATTCTCTGCTTTTTCCTCAGCCTTTATTATGGATTTTTTTTTTTTTATCCAGCTGCTTCATAATTCACCATACCCTTTTCTTCTCCCAACTCCCCACTTATCCTCCTTCCCGGGGCCCTCAGTTTTTTCTCATTACCCTCAACATTTTTTTTTTTTTACTAATATATTTAACATTACCTCAAAATGGGCTATGTCTCACAGCAAGATCCCTTTGGATCAGGTCTGCCAACTAAGGCAAATGGTTCCTAAGAACTATATGGGAGCCAAAAGATTCACTCTTCAAGAACTGAAAATCTCTGACTGTTCCTTGGATAATTGACTGGGCCACTGGATTGAGAAGCTTGGTGATTCTGAAAGGGAAAGTTTTTAATTTAAAACAAAATGGGAACTTGTACATGTTTAATAGGGATATGTTCTCCTTAAACTGGTGGTTAGTTAACCTCAACACATTGTTAAACATTAAAGTGTTGTTTTTTTGTGTGTGTTTGCATGTGGGTCTCCTCTGCTCATCTCCACAACCCTTACATCTAAAGTTGCTTCAACTTTGCTTGCCTTGACCAATGAGTCATGGATGGGACTCTCTTCCAGCTAGTTGATATTACACTGTGCAGTCCATAAAGGTTTCTGTGTGCTGACGTGGCTAGCTAATTCACTACTTAGTAATGAGAGAATTTCAAATAAGGACCACCTTTTCCTAGTATTATTTGAATCTCTAAACATTTGGAACAGACCATATATTCCCTCAGAGGCCTTGGATGATAAACCTCTCTTCTGTTTTCAATGTGCCCCAGTAGTTTTCTGTGCCTCCAACAAGCCATCTACCTTTGAAGATCATGGAATTGCAGCAGGGCTGCTATTCTGTCTTCAAGGGTCTAGGCTGCTGCTCCCTTTAATCTTCCCCAAACTCAGGAAGCTCTCCTTTAAATGTCCAGAGTTAAAATGGTAAGCCTGAATTCTCATCCTGTATATGTGGGTTCTTTCAGACCCCTGTGGTTTGGGGAAGTGGACACAATTCTCCATGGGTCAGCATGGTGAGAGTAAAAAATTATGCAAATTCTATTGTTGATTACATGCATTACTTCATTTGATCACCCACTATGGTTCAATGTAAGTACAAAGAACTTTTCAGTTTAATGGTTACAGAGCACTAAAATTGTAGATACAAACCACTTTGGTTTATACACAAAGAATTTTGGTTAATATATATAAACAGAATTGTAGAGGTTTTAATATTTATTAACACTGTGATAAACTTCAATTTTGCAAATAGCATCTCTATTTGTCTACAGGTGGTGTTGGTACCACGGCAATGACACTGTTAGCTGCCATTGCTTGCTGGAATCAGAGCAAATACCAAATATAGACAGGGCATTATTTTACTACTTTTATACAATTAACACATGATGGTCTGCCCCTTTCGCATCTGGAGTTGCCAATGATGCTTTTATCTGACAGTAACCAGGCTCAGTCCCGCTTCCTGTGCAGAAAGTGTCTCCTTCCAACTCAACGGGCTGTCTGTCAAGTGGAATAATGGACTTGCCACAGCTCTACAGCTTTCCAAACAGAGGCATTACCATTAAAACTATGTGCCATACTCCGTTAATTGGGAATTATTGTTTATGAGAAGACAAGGCCATTTACCTGGGCACAGAGGCTTCTATTCTATGACATATGAAGAGGTGGTACACTAGAAAAGAATAATTAGGAGAGCTGGTTGGAAAATTTTGGATGAAACAATTTTCTGTCAGAAAGTGCTGATAGTTGAAACCTAAACTGCTCAGGGAAAAAGGCTGGTTTTGATGAAATTAGAAATTATCAGTATTGTAACTATGCCTAAAAAGAGCCAAGTTTTTCCCAGAAGCTGGAAATGGGCGACAGGGGATGGATCACTTGATGATTACCTGTTCTGTTCATTCTGTCTGGGGCATCTGGCATTGACCACTGTCAGAAGACAGGATACTGGGCTAGATGGACTTTTGGTCTGACCCAGTATGGCCATTCTTACCTTAAGTTACAAAGAGTTCTGTGGCACCTTAAAGACTAACAGATGTATTGGAGCATAAGCTTTCGTGGGTGAATGCCCACTTTGTCAGACACATGGGACATGCTCCAATACATCTGTTAGTCTTTAAGGTGCCACAGGACTCTTAGTCTGGATCTGTAAAAAGCAACAAACATGGCTATCCCTCTGATACTTACCTTAAGTTGTGGTTCACTCCTGAAAAGATACACAAGATGTACAGTGGTTACTCAAAATTGCAGTCCTTGTATCCGTCCTTCTAGTGCCAGTGTGGATATTAGCTTTGCTTACAGGGATAAGGACATAGGGCCAGGCTTAGAGGGGAATGCATCCAGTATCCTCATATGGGGTATAGTAGTGATCATATCATCCTTTTGCATTGGGCCATAACTTAATAGGCCAGATCAATTTCAATCTCATCCAATTTTCATTTAAAGTCAGTAAAAAGGCTCTCATTGATTTCATTGGGACAAGCCTTGGATAACTAGACCAACTGGATATTAGGGTTGCTAGGCATCCGGTTTTTTACTGAAATGCCTGGGATCCTGGTGGCTCTATTCAGCACCGCTGACTGGTCCACTAAAAGTCTGGTTGGCGGTGCAGCGGGGCTAAGGGAGGCTTCCTGCCTGTCCTGGTTCCGCGTGTCTCCCAGAAGTGGCCAGCATGTCTGGCTCCTAGGCGCCACGGAAGCCATGGAGGCTCCGTGCGCTGCCCAGACCCCGAGTGCCAGTTCCGCAAATCCCATTGGCTGGGAACCATGGCCAATGGGAGCTGCAAAGGTGGTGTCTGCAGGTGCAGGCAGTCCACAGAGCCCCCTGGCTTCTCCACCTAGGAGCCAGACATGCCAGTCACTTCTGGGACCCACCTGAGGTAAGCACCACCTGGCTGGAGCCCAAACCCCCTCCCTCATCTCAACCCCCTGCCCAGTCAGAACTGCCTCCTGCACCCAAACTCCCTGCCCCAGCCCTGAGCCCCCTCCCACACCCAAGCCTCTCATCCCTGGCCCCACCCAGAGCCCCCACCCCAAACTGGAGCCCGTACCCCCTCCCATACCCCTGTCCCAACCCTGAGCCACCTCTTGTACTCCAAACTCCTCAGCCCCAACCCGGAGCCCCCTCCAGGACCCGGAACCCCTCATTTCTGGCCCACTCTGGAGCCTGCACCCGCAGCTGGAGCCCTCAACCCCTCCCAGACCTGAACCTCCTGTCCCAGCCCCGGA
The DNA here is from genome assembly GCF_027887155.1 of Malaclemys terrapin pileata. Taxonomy (NCBI): domain Eukaryota; kingdom Metazoa; phylum Chordata; order Testudines; family Emydidae; genus Malaclemys; species Malaclemys terrapin. Next base: position 37,467,942 of record NC_071509.1, on the reverse strand, counting down.
GAAAGTGAGTGAGGGTGGGGAGAGTGAGCAATGAGGGGGGTGGGGGGTACAGTGAATGCGAGGTGGGGCCTCGGAGAAGGGTGGGACAGGGGTGGGATCTTGGGGCAGGGGCCAGGCAGCGGTCGGGCAAGGGTGTTTGGTTTTCTGTGATTAGAAAGTTGGCAACCCTGCTGGATATGTCACCATATTTATTTAATAAGGACAACAAAAAATAACCTTTCCCTACAAGAGAAATACCCAATAATTGTGTAAAACGGACAAACAATTTACAGAAAATGTCAGGCAGTTTTTAAATCTGAAAGTGCTTTAAGAAAGAAAAATTTAAATGAATAATAACTTGGCTAAAAACATTCTTCTTTTGAATAAAGTCTACATAACAATACTGAGATTGTCTTAACTGTTTTCTTGAATAATTAAATCATCTGTAATGTGCAAATATTCATTTCTTGTGGGTAACCTGCCCATCTAATGCATAAAAAAAATAGTTAAAAAAAGCTCTAATAAGACTGGAATGTTTTAGAATGGTGGGTATTTCCATGAATAGAGTTATAATAATGTATTTTTCTGCCTGCCATCATCACCTGAACATAGAGCCAATAAAATATTCTGCTGTGGTCATATGAATATATCAAAGCAAAGGAAAAAAATGTGAGGGTGGTGGGGGTTGCTTTTTTCCCCTAATCTTAGTGCAGTTTTCTAAATCTTAGTCTAAAATTTTCACAGGTTTTTTTTTTTTTACAAAAATAATTCTGTAATAGGTTTCCATTATAAACCCTGAAAAATAGTCAGAACACACAATTTACAAAGCACATTGTCCTAGTGGAAATCTATCTACCTATCTAGCCTTTTATAACTGTTATCTGATATAGAGAAATTCAAAATAACAAGACGTCTTCAGTAGTGAAAAGCAGTTTAGTTTTTTGTGTACTGTCTCTTTACAACTGTGGATGGAAGCCAGGCTAGAGGAGATTGGGAAGGTTCTAGGCAGAAAGTTTAAAGAGAAGCAGGGAGAGAATGTAAAGGGATAATACTATTATCTTTTTCTATGGATTTTTTTTGTTCCCTATTACAAGAAAGTAGCATTCTCTGGTTCTTTAATTTGTCATATTAGTTTTCACAGTTGATAGGATAGGAGCTTTGGAGATGTTTTTGATAAGTGGCCAAAATTGTGGATGTTTGTCTGAAGTGAAACTTTCATATATGCTCTCTGTTAAACCCCTGTTTCCTCTGTTTCACAGTTTACTTCCAGTTGGGAGGATGAAGCTTCCAACAACCACCACAGACTGGTAAGCAAAATGTTATTGTAACTAATGCATCAGCATAGAAAAGAAATGCACTGCAACTAAAGCATCAAGCCAGCATGGCTGACATTTGTCCTCATCTGAATAAACTCCTGATCCTATGAAAGGATGAACAGCCACCACTCTCACTGAGGACATTGGAAATTGAAGGAATCAGTACCCAAAGTAGGTACTTAGCACCTTGTACAATTGGTTCAAAAGATAGTAACATTCTATTTTCAATTAGTCACCTTTTTGTCCTCATATGATTCAATCTTCACCATATAAGTTAGGTGCTGGTAAGCCTTTCAACAATTCCAAAGTTGGCTGATGCATTTTTTTTTTGCATTATGATATATCTTTGCAGATAAAGATGACTGTAATTTACTAAACTTACTCTCATGTCATTCAGATCTGTTGCTGCTTCTCCTGTCACTACCATTGATTAATGAATCACTGTGAAATATCTCACTGCTGCAAGTTTATGCAAATCTACAATTAAATATAAGAAGGTTATTTTTGTCAAATCAATCAGATATTGTATCTATTTAAAACTATAACATCATAATTTCTAATGTATAATTAATGATTAACAAAGACTATTAATAATTAAATGAGATGTTATAGTAGGTAAGTTCAGTACAGTAATTTGTATTTTAAATATATAGGCTTCCTTTTCTATCTGTTCTGCCAATTAAATTGTCAGACCTAGAAAAACAATTATTTTCATTTTTCTCTTCACTTTCTTTGTTTCACAGGAGTGTGTAAGCATGCACATTCTGACACGGTACATACAGAAAATGTACCACTTAAACAAAATGGGTTCATTGGAATCACACAGCACAAGGTGCAAAGCACAGCAATTTGTCAACATTCAGAGAATCCTTTTCAAAGTGCATTTGCCTCTGGTACAGGGCCAAAACACTGTTTCACAGCTAACATAATATATGTGTAATGAAGTTGTGCTTACACAAAGTGAGTTTTTGCAAAGAAAGGACATCCTTCTCACTTGCACAGCCTTTTAATGTACATTAGCTGCATTGGTGCTAGCCATGGTGGGAAAACATAGGGAAAAATGTCTAGGTGGGATTTTCAAAAGCATTCATCATTGGTCTAACTTCTCCCATTAAAGTCTATGGTGAAACTCACATGGATGGTGTAGACAATACTCATGAGACAAATCACTTGCCAGCACAATGTACACATTCATTCCAAGGAGATTGAATAACATGTCACCTGCCTCTAGGAAGAGGATTTCCTGCTGTTTTTGGTATTTTTATTCTTCTTTGTTCATAGCAATAGGAAATATGTACATATGGCAAATATGAATAGATTAGAAGAGGGTCTTACTCCCAACCCTCTCTATGGGATTTATTTTGTTCTCAGTAACACTAATGTAACTCAGAATCCACTTCACTGAAGCCAGTGGAGTTACACCAGTGTGAAATTGGAGTGGGATCTTGGACTTAGGCACCTGGAATCCAAATCTGTTCTGACCACTTGGAAGGTAGGACAGTACTGTAGGAGACAATCCTAAAATTACAGGGCAATAGATATGATGACCTAATAGGTTTCTTCGGCCTTTCTATAAATCTATTTAATGAGACTATATTTGTATTTTAATAATTTGAACACAAGGCTGTGGTCTCTATCTCTGTATAACACTGATTCAAGTTTGGAAAAAAAGTAAGTTCAGTTAGGAATAAGACCTGTAAGGAGTTTTACTAAGGGTAATGTATGCAGAATTGTGTACTAGAAACCTAATGAATATGTATATTTCCTGCTTTTTTTCTCCTTGGATAGCACAATAGTAGTGGAGAAGGCAATCTACTTCTCACTGTGCATGTTCTTTAATGCAGAAGATAATCTTCTGGGTACTGTAGTGCTCATAATATAAGCAACCTCTTTTGTAACTCTCTATTGCTGTAGATTTGTAATGGTCCATGGCACTTTAATAATTAGTCTACAGGGAGCCTTAATAGAGAAAGTCAGCTCTTTTAATTAACTTAATCCCCAGTACATGAGTTGACCATGAGACATCAAACCACAGTTTAGCTCCAAGGGCATGTGAACTCCAAGGAAATCTCATTTTTAACCACATTGGTGCTGCGCGCTATCTTCCCTTCTAGTATGATATAGTGTGCATCTAAATACATTGTGCCATTCTCGCCTGTGGTAACATGAACGCATTATTTCTTGTGGAATTAGTGATAACGGGCTCTGACAACTTCCAAATAATTATAGTAAGACATAGGAGTTGTCATAAGGTAACAGAGCCACACCTCAGTTTTTAAGAAAGTAACTAAGATGTATTTTAAAATTTTTATTCTGCTTATTTAGTTGAGCCTAAAAAAGAACTGTGTATGTCTAAACTATTATGGGATCATAATGTTGACAATAATTTTAGCTAATGCTTTTGTAGCCAAGCTTTCTGATAGAAATCTGTGCTCTAATGATTTGATATTTTGATAATGATCCCCTGTACATGATTATTCTACAAATGAATATTTTGTATTTATAAGGGCATGTATTGGTACTTTATATTACAGGGTTATTTCTCATCATGATTTGTAATACCTCTTAACAGCAGGAAAGGAGAAAAACATCCTGTGGCGAAGAAACCAATGATTTTGCCTTTGTTTTTCCCTTTCCTTGTTGCTATCCACATCTTCAGTCGTTTTTTCAACAATGTTAGCATAGCTCTGGGAATAGCTCTTTGAGATACCCTAGGCTGAATTAAAATACTGATGATCACAGCGTTGTGTGGAATGTCACTGAGGACATCTCAACACCTCTGAAAGGAGGAAGTTTAATATACTGCAACTGCCTTTAAAGTACAAGTTGAATACAGTTATAGAAAATGATGTTCTAGTTATATTTTTAGAAGCAAAAATAATTACCAGCAAATTTCCTCAAATGCATATTGCTTTATTACATGGTGTTCTCTCTTTTAAGGTTGAGAATTGTTTTGTTATGAGAAAATAACCAATTTATTTAGAAAGCATGGTTCAATGGATTGGACACTGTACAAGGAGCCAGGACATCTGGGTTCTAATTCCAGCTTTATCACTAACATTCTGCGTGATCATGAGCAGGACTCTTCACCTCTGCCTTCCTCTGTTTCTCCTCCTGTTCTTTGACTATCTTATCGGTTTAGATTACAAGCTTTTTTGGAGAAGTAACCATCTTTTAGTATATGTTTGCATAGTGTCTAGAAACTGGACCTTGATCTCAGTGGGAGCCTCTAGATGCGATAGTAACACAAATGATTAATAATATGCAGTAGGCCAGATCCTTAGCTGGTGTAAATCAAAGTAGTGTCATTACATTCAGTGGGACCACACCCATTTACACTGGCTATGGATCTAAATCTATGCCAGAGCTCACTTGCAAATGTGATTTTTGACTAGTAATTTCATAGTACAAAGATGTAGAATATTTATTTACATCTGATCTTTTGCGATATTGCAAAGAATTTATCAAAATTTTCCTTCATACTATGTTTGTCATGTTAAATAAGTAAGCAGAATCAGTGCAATCATGAGAAAGTGGCACATGTTTGTTGTTCTTTCTATTAGAGTAAAACTCTTAATATATCTCATAAAACACTTCCTTTTTTAATACTGTTGAATGTATTCAAAAGCACTGTGTTTCATAAATGAATTAAATTTCTTGTTTTATTAATCCAGTTATAAAAAGAAAAATTCAATCTCTTCAAACATCTTTATAAAGTCAAGTTAATTCCCATAACTATAAATCTTTTATAACAAATGAGTTTTAATTAGTTTCCATCCTCTACCATGTAAAAGAGGATGAAATTATCATGCAATTCATCCATTGTTAGGTTATACACTATTAAAAAGTCCTGTATTTTTAGCATATTCAAAATATTTCCCATCCAACTTAATATCTTAACTTAATTACCATTAAATTCACTTTTTTTTTTTTTTTTTTTTGCTTTAGAGCATAGGACATTTTTTGGTCCAGAGATTGGACCAAATCATATAAACACAGCTCCATATGCTTTGACTCTATCGTGGGTTGAACTAAAACCCCAAAACCAAATGTTTCCAGTTTGGAGCATAGATTTCACATCTGGAGTCAATTTTTTCCAAAGTTTGGGGGTTGTTTGTATCAGCCTGTCCTAGAGACAGGTTTGGGCTGGGAACTAAAACTAAACCTAAATTCAGATTGAGCATGTTGGTTGGGTTCCATCTCTAAATTCTAACAAGAATTTCATTCTGATTGAAATTTCTCTTTTTTTTTTTTTACTTTTAATTAGGCTAAAGATGACATCTTTGTTTTGGGAAGGGAGTGGGAAGAGGAAGAAGAAATGATTAAGCACAACATTCATGCAATTACTTTATATGAATGGGATGGGGAAACAATTAGAACCAACCTCACCCTATAATATTACCATAGTCTGGTTTTTTTTGTTTTGTGGCAGTTGATATTATAATACTTACTTATAGAATCAAAGGATTAATTGGGAAATTGCAAGTACCTGTCAGCACACACAGGCAGGATCAAAACTTCCTCCAAAACACTTACTCCTCTTCCCCTTCACAGGATCAGAGAGAGCAACATAATTGCAAAACAAGATAACTTACCACAAAAAGTGGAGGTGCTGCTGTCGACACTGATCATTACAGGAAAGACCCTATTCCAGTGATTTGGAAAGGAAAAGATTTAACATGCCCTAAAATTCCCTAATTCTGCTGGCCTACCTTGTCTTAATTCCACAAACTGCTCTCGCCTTCTCTGTCAGAGAAACAAGCCTAACAACTTGATTATACCTGCTTCCTCTTTAAATATGATTAGATTCATCCAGTCAGAGACAGAAGCCATAACATGTGACTAAACTGACCTATTACGAAGTTGTATAAAATATTTAGCAAATATATATGTTGAACATGGCTTAGGGCAATCTGTTTTCATGTACCATTCATCAAATAATTTTCAATAAATAAGTCAATTTATGAACAGAGGAAGTTACAACATTTGTACCTATCTTTGCTGGGATCGTTCACTGAGATCTAGTATAATGGACATCAAGTATGAAGTGAGAGTAAATTTCAGTTTGATGGAAATAAACAGTCTGAGCAGGGACATCATGTCACAGAGTAGGAAGGTGATAATTCCTCTCTATGTGATTCTAAGGAACACACATTTAAATGCTCTGCTTGGTCATAGGCACCTCATTACCAGAAATATCTATAAACTGAAAGGATCTCAGAGAAAGGGAAACAATGATGATCATAGGGTAGATTGAACTGACTTTCAAGGAAAATAAAAAAAGAATCAATATACATAATTTTGGTGGTAAGATGACTAAAAGGGGGACTTGGTCATATACAATAGTTGAAGGGTTAAGACATAATGGGGAGAAATTGTTCAAGATATATGGTAAAGATAGAAGTTAACTCCAAGTAATAAAGGTAGGGTGAAGTTAAGCAAAGACTCATTTAGTCTAAGTTTGAAGACACAGAGATGGATTTTAACATTAAAAGCTGCACTTTATTCACTTTTATTTTTCATGGGAGGCTAACTCCTTCCATTCCCACCCCCACAATACTGACCAATGTAGTGTTACATGGCCTCATGCCAAATAACCAGTATTCAGGGTTGGTCCATTTCAATCCTTCTCCTATGATATAGCCCACCACTCTATACTCTTTCCCTCCCACCAGGATGCTTTGCCGGATCAGGTTTCTGTTGCAAAAATCAGATATATTTATGGATAAACTGGTGTAACAATGCTGGTTCTGGTTGGACACTTCTGAGAGTGCCAATTCAGGACAAATTGCTCAGAGCAGGGCAGTTACACCCAAGGCTGGGGTTTTTTCACCTCTAAGGTGAACCAAACCAGCCAAACATAGAGGACTTTGGTTTTACGCCACTGGCTAACCACAAGTCACACAAGCAATTCCCTTAGACACTCCAGTTTCCCAGTATCACCACCAGTGCCACTCATTATGGGGACAAATGGTTATGAAAACCAATACCCCAGTAAAAGAAAAAAGATTCTCTTGATCCCAAAGGACCAAGCCCTAGACCCAGGTCAATATACAAATCAGATCTTACCCACAAATCACGCCATTGCCAGTCCTTTAGAATCTAAAATCTAAAGGTTTATTCATAAAAGGAAAAAGATATAGATGAGAGCTAGAATTGATTAAATGGAATTAATTACATACAGTAATGGCAAAGTTCTTGGTTCAGGCTTGTAGCCATGATAGAATAAACTTCAGGTTCAAATCAAGTCTCTGGAATACATCCACAGCTGGATGGGTCATTCAGACCTTTGTTCAAAGCTTCAGTTTGTAGCAAAGTTCCTCCAGAGGTAAGAAGCAGGATTGAAGACATGATGGAGATGAGGCAGCTGCCTTTTATAGTCTCTTCCAGGTGTAAAGACACCTCTTTGTTCTTACTGTGGAAAACAACAGCAAAATTGAGTTTGAAGTCACATGGGCAAGTCACGTGTCCATGCATGACTCAGTACTTTACAGATGGCAGCCTTGCCCACATGTTATCTTGAATGTACCCAGGAAGACTTCTTATGTCGATTGGAGTCTCCCAAGGTCTATTGTCAGTTAAGTGTTTCTTGATTAGGCAATTAACTTGCAAATTCCTTTCTCAAGAAGCTGACCAAATGCTTTACTAAGGCTACTTCAGAATTAAAACACATTAATATACAAGTACATAGCCAAAATTCATAACATCAACTACAAAAATGATGCATGCATACAGACAGCATAATCATCAGCAGCAAACCATAACCTTTCCATAGACACCTTATACGACAACTTTTGTACAATATTTCCTGCAAATATGTAACAGTGGTTGCAACAATGATTTATACCATCCCAGGTTACATCAGAAACATCACAACTGGTCTTATGAATACATTGCAACAACAGGGGCAAAGCTGAAGTATCTAGTATCACTTGGCAGCCTGACTGAAGTTGCTACATTGGAGAGCAAAGAATTTCACTATGATCACTCATGCCTAATTAGTTTGCCAGGTACACTGATCTTGGTTAAATACAAAACACACGTTTTGCAGCTGATCAGGACAGAATGGTCCTGAATTAGAACTATTCTTTATATTGTAATCCCTAATCACACATACATGTACATCCTGCCCTGGACTACATGAGTTACTATATTACTGTAGTGGGAACCAGAAGGAAAATAGATGAGCACTCTTGGACTTTTCCATTAACTTGCTCCCATCTAATTTAAAATAAATGACTCACAGAATCATAAAAGCAGCTGCCAACAAGTATGTGAATCTCTGCTATGATTCCATTTAGAAAATATTTCAATGCCATATAACCCTTCTGCCAGGTGGAGCCGGCAGCAACCAGGGCCAGGTTCAATATCTAGGGGTTTCTTGTGAATAATATAACACAGAATCAGCTCAAGCCCCAACCAAGTAACCTGGGAAAATTACACACCACCCCTGGGTGCCTCTGAGAGGCAATACTTCCCCACTCGCAAGCACAGAGTCTGAGTGTAGAAAAGAAACTTTTAATGAAAGGAGGGAAGTCACCCAACATTAATTAGGGAAAATGCCACAAGCAGGATTCATAAATCTAAAACTGTGAGCAGGACACCCACCCTACAGTGTATGGAGTGGAGTCTTCTGCCTCACGTTCTTGAGTTCTACAGCCAAAAGTCCCTTTACTGTGCCCCCCTCTGCTCCCTCACCATACCTCACTCACAATGGTTGTCCTTGGTCAGTGAGGATCCAGGGTTCAGAGGCTCATCTGTGTGAGTTCACCTCCCACCCAGGGAAGAAGGCATCTTGCTTGCTCCACCACCTGAGCACTTGCTCTAGCTGGCCGCACCACCAGCTATGGTTCCTCTCTGGTGGCTGCCCTGGTCAAGGCTGCCCAGAGGATTCAGGAGGCCTGGGGTCTTCGGCGGCAGGGGGCCCCCGCCGCCAAATTGCCGCCAAAGACCCGGCACTTCGGCGGCGGGTCGCGGGGCGGAAGGACCCCCCCCCACTGCTGAACTGCCGCCAAAGACCCGGAGCGGGGACCTGGGCCCCGCGAGAGTTTTCTGGGGCCCCCGGAGTGAGTGAAGGACCCCGCTCCAGGGCCCCCGAAAAACTCTCGTGGGGACCCCTGCGAGGCCCGGGGCAAATTGTCCCACTTGGCCTCCCCCATGGGTGATCCTGGCCCTGCCAACCGCTCCCACCTGCTGACTACTGGCCACTGCCAACTGCTCGCCACTTTTGCCGGCTGCTCACCAGTTACGTTCTGCTGCCATCTGCCTCTCTGCTGTAACTTATGTAGGTCTGTCTCTTAGGTCTGGTCTAAACTATGAGTTTAATTCAAATTTAGCAGAGTTAAATCGAATTAACCCTGCACCCATCCACAAAGGGACGTGAGACGAGATGTTCTCGTAAATAATGGAATGCACTCGCAATGAAAGAGCTCATTTGAATGAGTGGAAGTATATAAGTACAGGAAAGATGCCAGTGAACGTGAGGTCATGAGGGACGCTCGAGATGAGAGGTGGCAGGCTGCAATGCTGGGGCTGCTGCGTGATCAAACAGACATGCTCCGGCGTCTGGTGGAGCTTCAGGAAAGGCAGCAGGATAACAGAGTGCCACTGCAGCAGCTGTATAACCTCCGTCCCCCCTCACCATGTTCTATAGCCTCCTCACCCAGACATGTAAGAACGCGGGGGGGAGGGGAAGGCTCCGTGCACCCTCCCTCTCCACCCCAGTGGACAGCCCAACCAAAAGGCTCTCATAATATTGAATTTTTTCAATGGCCTTTTACTTCCCTCCTATCCTCCTCCCAAACCTCATCCAGGTTACCTTGTCGGTTCTCTCCCTATGTTTATAATCAACTAATAAAGAATACATGATTTTTAAACAATAGTGACTTTATTTCCTTTAAAAGCAAGCTGTGATTTAAGGGGGGAGGGTGGTTTGCTTACAGGGAATGAGTCAATCAAGGGGGCGGATTTTCAACAAACAGAACTTTCACACCGTAGCCTGGCCGGTCATGAAACTGGTTTTCAAAGCTTCTCTGATGCGCAGCGCTTCCTGGTGTGATCTTCTAACCGCCCTGGTGTCTGGCTGCACACAATCAGCAGCCAGACGATTTGCTTCAGCCTCCCACCCCTCCATAAATGTCTCCCCCTTACTTTCACAGAGCTTGTGGAGCACACAGCAAGCAGCAATAACAATGGGGATATTGGTTTGGCTGAGGTCTGACCGAGTCAGTAACGAGCGCCAGCGACCTTTTAAATGGCCAAATGCACATTCTACCACCATTCTGCACTTGCTCAGCCTGTAGATGAACAGCTCCTGACTCCTGTCCCAGCTGCCTGTGTATGGCTGCATGAGCCATGGCATTAAGGGGTAGGCTGGGTCCCCAAGGATAACTATAGGCATTTCAACATCCCCAACGGTTATTTTCTGGTCCAGAAAGTAAGTCCCTTGCTGCAGCTGTTTAAACAGAGTAGTGTTCCTGAAGACGCGAGCGTCATGAACCCTTCCCGGCCAGCCCACGTTGATGTTGGTGAAACGTCCCTTGTGATCCACAAGTGCTTGCAGCACCATTGAAAAGTACCCCTTGCGGTTTATGTACTGGGTACCCTGGTGCTCCGGTGCCAAGATAGGGATATGGGTTCCATCTATCGCCCTACCACAGTTAGGGAATCCCATTGCAGCAAAGCCATCCACTATGACCTGCACATTTCCCAGAGTCACTACCTTTCATAGCAGCAGCTCAGTGATTGCTTTGGCTACTTGCATCACAGCAGCCCCCACAGTAGATTTGCCCACTCCAAATTGATTTCCGACTGACCGGTAGCTGTCTGGCGTTGCAAGCTTCCACAGGGCTATCGCCACTCACTTCTCAACTGTGAGGGCTGCTCTCATCTTGGTATTCTGGTGCTTCAGGGCAGGGGAAAGCAAGTCACAAAGTTCCATGAAAGTGCCCTTATGCATGCGAAAGTTTTGCAGCCACTGGGAATCGTCCCACACCTGCAACACTATGCGGTCCCACCAGTCTGTGCTTGTTTCCTGGGCCCAGAATCAGCATTCCACGGCTATAACCTGCCCCATTAACAGCATGATCTCCAAAGCACCGGGGCCCGCAGTTTGATAGAATTCCATGTCCATGTCCTCATCACTCTCGCCGCCACGCTGCCATAGCCTACTCCTCGCCACCTGGCTTTGCAGGTTCTGGTTCAGCATAAACTGCACGATAACGCATGAGGTGTTTACAATGTTCATGACTGCTGTCTTGAGCTGAGCGGGCTCCATGCTTGTCATGGTATGGCGTCTGCACTGTTCACCCAGGAAAAAGGCGCGAAACAGTTGTCTGCCGTTGCTTCCCTGGAGAGGGGGGAGGATGTACCCAGAACCACCCGCGACAATGTTTTTGGCCCCATCAGGCATTGGGATCTCAACCCAGAATTCCAATGGGCAGAGGAGACTGCAGGAACTATGGGATAGCTATGGGATAGCTACCCAGAGCTCCGGAAATCGATGCTAGCCCCGGTACATGGACGCACACTGCCGAATTAATGTGCTTAGTGTGGCCGCATACATTCGACTTTATACAATCTGTTTCCAAAATTCGAATTATATAAATTCAGATTAATCCCGTAGTGTAGACATACCCTTAGTGATTTTTAGCTCTCAGCAGGCTGGACAGAAACACTGCCCCACCACAAGTGATTTCAGCTCTTAGTGAGTACTTAAAATAAGAAAAGACTCCTAATGAAGCCTATTTAGCTCTATCTTTAAAATTTGTGTGTGTGTGGGACAGGGATAGGTTAAACCTTAGAGAGAGTCCACACCTCCTGGCTGGGACATCTGTCCCCATCCCTGTTGCTGTCACATGGATCTAGCATTTGAGCCCCTGGCTTAATGAGGTCGTTTCAGCTGAGGGTGACCCCCTCATTTGGGACAGGTTAAGCACAGTTCTCCTCCCCTTTACTCATACAATAAAGACAACAACATTGATAATATTTCACTGCCCCTGCATTCAGTACTAAAGTGATTTGTAACTCAACACTAGCCCAAAGTTGATCACTTTGAGCAACACAGCTCTATCTGCTGGATATCTTGGCAGAGTAGGTATCTTCACATAAATACAATTTGCTCCTGAAGAACTAATTCAGACCCTGCTTACAGCCATAAGAACTCATGTCATCCTGCCATCTTCTACTAATGGTGCCAATAATACATCAGCACTGTAAGAAAGTATAAGTTGATTAAATAAGAGGCAGAGCTAGTGAATAAAAGCATAAGATAACTACGCTATTCGTGTTATCTATGGACCACCAAAATTTCTGGTTAGGTGACTCCTCACATTACTATATCAGTTGATTTCTGATGGGCATCATCAATTAAATATGCTCAATGTTTTGCCATATAGTGCTAAACATTATATAAAATCTGGACGGAACTTTTGTTTACGAATGTATAATAGCTACTGATAATGTTATACCACTTTCCAATCGAAAAAAGAAACCAAACAAACTAGCAACTAGTCCCTAGCAGTCCATAAATCTACTTGCAAAATTTCTTTTTTTCACAAAAGTTAACAGCATACCTGTTAGGAAGTGGCAGTTTTCATTATTACTCCGTGCAAATATAAAGAATGGAAGGAAAAATCAGGTTCACTAAAGTAACATGCATGAACTTGTTGCTGTGCTGATATCTATTGATACTTTTGTCTGTTGTAGGTGAACTAAAACTGAATAGCTTGACTTAAATACTATTTAGAACAACAGAAGAAAAAAACTATAAGGTGAAAGTCCATATTTTGAGTAAAGAGGTCTTTTACTAGAACTACAATAGAGAAAGCATTCATACTGCAAGTATATAGTTCAATTGATTCACATAGACTCATAGGTCACAGAACCTTACCCATCCACTCCAGAAATAGACCCCTAACTGCTGAATGAATTACTGAAGTCTTCAAATCATGATTTAATGACTTCAAGTTACAGAGAATTCACCATTTACACTAGTTTAAACCTGACTTTTATTTGTAATCTATACTCTTGTAGTTTTCATCACCTGGAGCTTGGCTTCAGCAGGACGGAGCAGCATCAAGTTCTCATCTGTTAATGTGACAGTGTTGCACATGCAGAGGAAAGGGAGGTCTATATCCATAAAAGGGTCTTTAGATGGTCTGCCGAACTTTAGATGGACTACCACCGAATGGAATCCATTGTCTTGAGTTAAACGCTGAGGCTCCCAGTAAAATTGATAGGCAGAGTTTGGTACCTAAGATGGGATCCACAAAAAGCCAGAACACTGAACAAGGAGCACTCTAAGCTACCCAATTAAGAAAAGCTGAGGAGAGGTATGTGGCCTAACCTGCACCCCGAAACAGGGTCTGAGCCAGTGGGATTCACAACTGTGAATCCTTTCCTGAAGTTAAATCCCTGCAGTTTTTTTTTTGCAAAGAATGATGGTGACAGTGCTGGTGCCCCCCAGTGGTTAGAGCATTCACCTACGACATGGGAAACGTAGGTACAAACCCTACTCTGACTGATACAGGGCACTCCCGCATCCCAGGTAAGTGCCCCAATCACAGGGTTAACAGTTAAAAGAGGGACACCAGTAGCACTACATCTTCATCTTTTGTGTGGGGTTAGGCATGCTTTGTGCACACCTACCAGCTCATGCCCACAGGCAAGATAGGTGAGGCATCGCCATGTTTCAGGATCCCACTGGAAGTTAGTCATGAGATAGGTACCTGGAAACCATATCCAGCTGGAAACCACATGGCAGAAATATGGATGTCTCGGGGATATTACCAGTGGAAACTTAGGGGCCTGCAGAGTTAGACAACAACTGAATGGGAATTTTGAGGATCTCAATTTGGACTTAGGTGGCTAAAATGGCAGTAAACACCTAAATCCCTGTGAGGATCTAGACCATAAAGCTTTATCAGTGTCTTCATATACAGAAAATGATAGACCAATATTTTCAAACTTAGTAAACTAAACTTGCACATCTAACTTCATATTTAGGCATTGAAATAAATTGTCTGATTTGCAAAGGCGCACAGAGTACCCACAACTCCCAGTGAAGTCACAGGGAACTAGAAGATCTCAACACCTCTGAAAATCAGACTTTTTTTATGTCTAACTACTGCTTTATAGGCTTAATTAATATGCTTGAGTTGAAAATATGGGGGGTGGGGTAGTTAGCTGTCCCCCATAAGCACAATGTTCTGTTCTCAAAGAGACCAAGATGTTGGCTTGGCTTGTAAAGAAATAGGGGGTTTCAGACCAATCAGGGTTAAAGGAAATAGAATTTAATAATTATCCTCATATAGAGAAAGAAACCAAAACAAAGATTACCATACTTCGTAATATAAGGTCTTAACTCCAATTGATGTGAAGCTCACTAGCCATCTCTGAACAAGAACTTCTCTATGTTCTTTTGCCTTGAGGTTTCTTTTTAATTCCCGCTTCTTGTGTTTCTGAGTCCTATGTGTCTACATGCTGCACATTTTGTCTCCAGCAGAGCCTGGCAAATCTGGCTCTTCCAGGCATTAGTAACTACCAACCATTAGCTTTTGCCCAGGAGTATGCATTTACCTATTTGTCCTGTGACGTTGCACTCTATATGATTTTATGAAAATATGCTAATGAGTATGAATATAATGTAACTGGAATATTCTTCATGCAAAAGATCTCTTGTAAGCTATCATTACAAAGCTTATAATCTACTGAGTGTGGTCATCATATTTGTATAAATGTATCACTCTTATATCTGAAGCTAGAAATATAAAATATAACTCTGAAGGCTTATTGTAATTATGCAAAGTGTGGGCCATTAATGGTGGTTTGGAACCTTGATGGCTCCCATTAACCAATTGGCTGTGGCAGGCCTTCCTGTGAGTCAGGCTGGGAGGAATGAATGCTTGGGGTCTTACAGTGACATGTGATCATGTCACCTGAACTGAAATCCATCTTTAACCTGGTGTTTTTCCATTGAGAAGGCGGGGTGGAAACCCAGAGGGACAAAGGATTCCCGCCTTATGCAAAATATATATAAGTGGGTGGAACAGAACAAAGTGGCAGCCATCATGAGAAATCCCCTAGCTACCACCTGTTAGCCAAATGGGCTCGTTTCCCCCTGGAGCTGCCCAATTACCCCAAGGAGGCACGGGAGTCTAGAAGACGGCTTCAAGTTCTTTATTGATCAGTCAGCTGAGCGGGTGTCCCCCTCGACTCATGCCAGAGGGAGGAACACACCCCACAAGCGTAGAGCAAGCCTTTTTATATTCAGTAACAAATGACTTAACGTGCATACATTCTGCTGACCTATGGAATCTTAAATTCCTTTCTAGGGGTAAATAGGATACATCTGTCTGGGTCCCCTTGATTGATTGCCTTTCCAGGGTCCAGGGGTAGGGGTAATGGGATACATCCGCTGGGCCTCCTTGCTGTTGGGCCTCTTTGATTGATTGTCTTGCTATACCTTTATATATGGGAAAAACATCTGGGGTAATAGGCAAGTATTTGGCCTTTATTCTAACAAGGTTCTCCCCCCTTAAAAGCATTTTGAGAGCCCTATGGCCCCCAATCCTCAACTTTAACTGGTTGATATAGTGCCATCATGCGTTGGCGTACAATTTGATTAGCCATTCGTCGGACTAATGCAACTACACAGGGAGCAAAGCAAGCTAGGGATAATAGGGTTGTAATAAAGAGTACAAAGAGAAGAAGGCCTTCTCGGAGCCATCCCAGTTGCGGCAACCAGGACGGGAACCAGTCCGTATTCCACCCACCCCATGTTTGGACTGGGACATGGGCTAGTTTCCTCATTTCTTTTGTTAGCTGTTTTACCGCCTTTCCATTATCATCTATTTGTAAACAGCAATTGGATCCGTTTAATTTTGCACATATTCCCCCTTCCTCTGCCAGCAAATAATCAAGAACTAGATGGTGCTGGTAGAGCACATTCCTCATCTGAGTGGACTGATCGGCCAAGAGATCAAGAGCTGCAGCCGTCTGATTAGTTATTATTTCTAAGATGGCTTGCAGCCTAATTATCCGATTCAAGTTGTAAATGGGCTCCCTTGCCCCTGAGATCCACTCATTAGGATTCCATGTGGCTGGACCATAATGCTGTATAATTCTTTCAGGGGGCCATTCTTGAGCTCCCCACTTTTGGGAGCTTCCAGCTGTTAATGCGGAATCAACAGACCGCCGCTCCCTAATCAAGTCGTCATATACCTTAATTCCTAACTTATTTCCCTGAATTTGGGGTAGTAGAAAGAATAAGGGCCTAATGTACCCAACATAACATATTCCTGACCAATTTGGAGGCAAGCTTCGATAAGCGTATTGCCCACATATCCAGTAATGGCCTTTTAGGGCCCATTGTCCATTCGCAAAGGGGCCATCCCAGGTCTCGGGGTAATCCTCGGGGCCCGGTTCTTCATAATACAAAGAGTTACCCATCTCCAGGGGTCCCCCTAATACAATAGATGTACCGTCAGGATTACAATAGTCACATTTCCAAGCCCCAGCCCCTTCCCTCCAAGCGCAATTACAACCAAATTTAGGGCTATTGGTAGTAGACCAAAAATGATTAAAATGGGGTGCCCGAGTTCCATTAGAATGTTGCCATGCCCACTGATACCAGCGTACCACATGATCCTTACTGTCGGTATTATCTCGCTGGCAACTTAGAAAGAGGGCATCAAAGAATCCATCTTGTCCAACTGCCTTACAGCCTTCGCCAGTATGCTGTTGGTAGGAACATTGTACCCAGCTATGATTAGTGAGTTTTACGTGGGTTTGGTTCCATCGTCCCTGATATTTAGAACAGTCATACGTATGGCAACTAGGGTGATCATAGCAGTCAAATCCTAGAGATAGGGTCCAGTCACATCGGCTTTTGGCCCACATACACCCCTTCTGGTTTTGTTCGGTTTAGACAAAGGATCCCCATCTCAGAGGAATAGAGTCACCAAGGGCTACTATCCTCATCCCAAACTTCTGTTCCTTTGTGGACTATACTTAAATTACTGATCCACCATTTAGCTTGTACTGGCTGGGCTACCCAAGGCCATTCATCTAATTCCCCTGGGCCTCCGCATACCCAACAGTTACTGAGGTTAAAGGATCCTGCTATTGTCTCCCCTAGCTGTAAAAACCTATTCTCCCAACCATAATAATGGTGGAAGCATATAAACAAAGATATTAGCAGCAATTTCATTATCTTTTTCTGAATAGTCCCTTTAGTCCGTCCAAGTACTGGTACTCCCAGGTAGAGTCTTCACCTGTGCCACCCCGGGCGTCCGGAGCTGGGGCGGGCAGAGGGCCGGTGTCCTCTTCTGCTAGTTCAGTCTCCGGGCTAGGGCTCAGAAACCGCTTTACCCATGTATGGTGTGTCCATTTGTCGCTCCCGAGAACTTTGACCGCAGTTTGGCTGATGAGCGAGACAGTGTGCGGGCCGTCCCACCGTGGTGTAAGGGGGTCACGCCTCCATTTCTTGACAAGGACCTGATCGCCGATCTGGAACGGATGCGCGGGCTGGTCCAGGGGAAGGGCTTGGAAAGGCACCGCGTACCGATGCAGCTGTAACAAAACAGATTGCAACCCGGAGACCTGCTTCCATAAGGAGTCCTTTCCCATTTCCCAGTTTACATCTTCCCGGAATCCTGGGATAAGTATTCGGGGTGGAAATCCAAAGACTAGTTCAAAGGGCGAAAGTTTAAGACCCTTACGTGGGGCTCTTCAAATACGGGTGAGGGCGAGTGGCAAGGCATCAAGCCACTTTAAGCTAGACTGTGTGCATATTTTAGTCAAAGTATCTTTGAGAGTTCTATTCATTCTTTCTACTTGACCCGAGCTTTGCGGCCTCCAGGGTGTATGTAGCTTCCATTGTATACCGAGTGCCTGGGACACCTGTTGCAAGACTTCAATACAGTCATGAGTGGGGCTGGTCTCATAGGAAACCCAAGGGTCAGGCAATAGGGTAGCTAGGTTGAGGGAGCTAACTGTCCTAAAGGTTAAGTTAGGGGCTAGCAAGGGCCCTACCTCATATCTGGTATGTCGACTGGGATTTAAATGCTTTTCCCCAGCGCCCGTCCCCAGTATTTGAGGCACCCCGTGAGGAACCACAACCTCAGTGTCCCCTCCCAGGGTCAATTTTTCAGCCTCCTGTACGAGGAGAGCGGTCGCTGCAACGGCCCGTAAACAGGCAGGCCACCCCTTGGCGACAGGGTCCAACACCTTTGAGTAGTATCCAATGGGTCGCCAGGTTGGTCCCGACCTTTGGCATAGAACTCCAGCAGCCACCCCTCCCCTTTCATGAACGTATAGAGTAAACGGCCTCCGAGGGTCGGGGAGGGCTAGAGCGGGAGGCTGAACCAAGGCTTCTTTTAGCTCTCGAAATGCTTTTTCCATCTCTTTGGTCCACGTCCAATGAAGCAGACCTTCTTTAGTTAAGGATTCATACAGCGGTTTGGCTCTTCCCCCGTAGTCAGGGATCCAGAGTTGACAAAACCCAGTCAACCCCAGGAAAGCCCTCAACTCTCAGGGGTTTTGAGGTCGAGGGTTATTGAGTATCACCTGGATTCTTTCTTTACCCAGACTACGACTTCCCTGGCACAAATGATACCCAAGAAAAGTGACCTGTCGCCTAACCAATTGTGCTTTTTCCCTTGAGACCTTATACCCCTGTGCCCCAAGGTAATTAAGGAGCTTTACAGTCTGCTCTTTACAAGCTGCCTCTGTTTCAGTACTTAAGAGCAAATCATCGCAATACTGGACTATGTTACATGAGGGGTGTCTAGCCAGGAATGGGGCAAGGTCCCTTCTCAACTGGCTGCCAAAAATCTCAGGTGCACAGGTAAGTCCCTGTGGGACCACGGTCCAAAGGTATTGGGCCTTATAGTGAGTATCTGGGTCCTCCCACTCGAAGGCAAACAGTTTTTGAGATTCCAAATCAAGGGGGATAGAAAAGAAGGCATCTTTTAAGTCTATTACAGAGAACCAACTGTGCTCTTTGGGAACTTGGCCCAAAATAGTATGGGGATTTGGGACGACTGGATAGGGAGCCTCTATTAACTTGTTAACCTGTCTCAGGTCCTGGACCAACCGATACTGCCCATTAGGCTTAGGCACTCCCATTATCGGAGTGTTGTACGGGGACGTGCCTTCCCTGATCCACCCACACTGCAGAAACTTTTGAATCAGAGGTTTTAACCCGATTCTAGTGGTCAGCTTAAGAGGGTATTGTCAAATTCGAACCGGGCTGCTTCCTTCCTTAAGGGAAATATGCACTGGTGAAGCATTCCGGGCTCGAGCGACACCTCCCTCCTCTGCCCAAACCTCAAGGTTAACCCCTGACAGCTGGCTTTCTTCATTCCTCCCCCTGCATTCCGGAAAGTGATTTCCAGCGCTTATTAGGGCCATCTGGTAATTTGAAGACTGCTGCTTAGGGAGTCTAACTTCCATAGTCCCTTTATCAAACGAGATTTCTGCCTGTAATTTAGTAAGAATATCTCGTCCGAGCAGCGCGATGGGGCAAGAGGGGCTGCAAACAAATTGGTGGGAAATTTGGCGGTCCCCTACCTTTACTAGGAGAGGCAAAGTTTTTTCCAAAGCTGTAGTTTGTCCCTCTATCCCCTGTACCATGGCACATTCCCGAGCTCTACCTCGGGGAGCCTTACTAAGGGGGAGCAAACTAAGAGTGGCCCCAGTGTCAATAAGGGCTTCAATTGGGCGGCCCTTCACATTAATTTTTACCGTGGGATCCAGACTGGCAGCTTGCGCAGCCAGGAGGGGCCGCTGGGTCCCTCGGCTTCCCTATGGGGAAGATCCCTCCCCTGAACGTCCCGTGTTGTTGTAAAGGATGGGAAGGGACGGGGTTTTGTTTTTACGTTCCTTTCCCATGGCCTGTCGCCGGGGGCATTCATTCTTCCAGTGCCCCTCTTCCCTACAGATAGCGCACTGGTTTCGACCCAGGTGGGGGTCCCGTCCCCTCCCAGGTGGCCCTGGCTTCTCCTTAACCTTGTCCCCCCTTTCTGCATATCCTTCTCTCAGGGCCATGGCCAAAACACGGGCCCCTTTCTTTCGCTCCTCATCATCCCTCCGATCATAAACCTTCATGGCTATTTCTAAAAGTTCCTCTATATTCTTGCCCGAAGCCCCTTCCAATTATATAGCTCACTAGTGGTAAAGGGAACATATACCATAGTGAGATTACCCTCAGGGGCTACAGTTTCCTGCAGTGGACACAAATAATTCTGTTGCAGGGGCCCTTGGAGTACCGGGCCACCCTTGCTCCTGGTGTGGTTAGACACCGGGGAGCTCAGAGAGATCGGAGGGGGGTCCCGTTTGGAAAAATCCTGGTTGCTTGGCTCACCCCTTTCAGCTGAGGCATTATCCTCAGAGATGTGGGGGGGGGATTTCAATTGAGGGTACCGGAGCCGGGAGGCCAGGATACAAAGGGGGAGGGGGCATAGGATCAGGGGCAGAGGGAATCACAGCCCGCAGACAAGATTTCTTAACAGGGAAACAGGGTTTCCTAACAGGGGCACGGGCCATTAAGGTTTTAATAGTTTGTGATCTACATTTTTGCAACTATGGGGGATGATTGGCCACAAGGTCCTGCCAAATATCTATATAGGGATATTGGTCCCAATGCCCATCCCAGGTCACAATGCTATGTACTGCTTGTACAACCCCTGGTTTGAGCGTCCCTCCCTCGGGCCATTCCACCCCGAATGTCATCCATTCAAGAGTACAGAATTTTACAAGCTTGTCTTTACATAATACAATTCCATAATTAGCCTGGCGTCTAAACGCCTTCCAGTTATCCAGCATACATCCCAGGGGTGTCCAGGAGAAGGTGCTTTGTCCGGACCCCATTATGCTTTACCCAGAGTTTTCCGAGACAGAGATATCAAGACGGGGAAGAGGTATAGATCTAGTTCTAACTCAGATATCCGCTGGGTCACGAGGTTCGGCTGACCCCCCTTGCAATCAAGATATCCTGGTCATCGGGTTTCCCCTCGCAGGAGTCTTGGGGCGGCTGAAGTCAGCTTAAGCCTCAGACCTGTCAGCAGCACTCATTCATCTTTCACACAGATCCTTTAATCAGTTACAATCTCGGTTTCCAACACACCATTAAGAGGAGAAACAAGATTACCCTTCCTATAAACAAGAGTAATCCCTGAGGTTGCTCCAAGTCCCAATAATTGTTAAAAACGGCCCATGGACTTGTGGAGTTAGTTACGTTACTCACTGGCCGTTATTTGCTTACCCTTTAACCAAAAACACAGCAACAAGACATTTACAAAGCTACAATAATGTTAACATACCTTCCCGTATACAGGCTGCCTAGGGGATTTCCACTGTCCAACCCACACCTCGGGGGCGTTATTCCTCAAACCCAGGAGGTAAACGCACTTACCGCCCGAAGTGGCCGCGTCCGGCAGTCAGACTTCCCCTTCTTCTGAAGCCGTCTTGCTTCCGTGTCCTTCAGAGTTCTCTTTAGAGAGGACGCAGCCGCCCCGGCCGATTGTGACGATCCGAGGCCCGAGCAAAGCAACAGCTCAAGGTGGCCACTCCTCGGAATCGCCCTCGGCCGTCGGTCAGTGCCCTCTACAGGGAGAGAAGTCCCGGCGGAGTCGCCATTTGTTAGCCAAATGGGCTCGTTTCCCCCTGGAGCTGCCCAATTACCCCAAGGAGGCACGGGAGTCTAGAAGACGGCTTCAAGTTCTTTATTGATCAGTCAGCTGAGCGGGTGTCCCCCTCGACTCATGCCAGAGGGAGGAACACACCCCACAAGCGTAGAGCAAGCCTTTTTATATTCAGTAACAAATGACTTAACGTGCATACATTCTGCTGACCTATGGAATCTTAAATTCCTTTCTAGGGGTAAATAGGATACATCTGTCTGGGTCCCCTTGATTGATTGCCTTTCCAGGGTCCAGGGGTAGGGGTAATGGGATACATCCGCTGGGCCTCCTTGCTGTTGGGCCTCTTTGATTGATTGTCTTGCTATACCTTTATATATGGGAAAAACATCTGGGGTAATAGGCAAGTATTTGGCCTTTATTCTAACACACCTGAGCTGGAACAAGGGCTGAACCAGGGAAAGGATTGTGCCCAGACTAGGAAGGTGTCCAGTCTGTGAAAGAAACTTATTGAAACATCTCTGAGGGTGAGATTTTATTTGTATTCAGTTTTATTACAGTATTAGACTTAGATTTGCATGTTTTATTTTATTTTACTTGGTAATTCACTTTGTTCTCTCTGTCACTACTTGGAACCACTTAAATCCTACTTTCTGTATTTAATAAAATCACATTTTACTTATTCATTAACTCAGAGTATGTATTAATACCTGTGGGGGGAGGGGGAGTTAGGGGAGGGCAAACAGCTGTGCAGAGGGTGAACAATTTATGAGTAAAATAGATTTATTTGGGTTTTAGACCCGATTGGGAGTTAGGCATCTGAGTGTTAAAGACAGGAACACTTCTGTAAGTTGCTTTCAATTAAGTCTGCAGCTTTGGGGCACATGGTTCAGACCTGGGTCTGTGTTGGAGCAGAGTGGGTGCTGGACTCCCAGGCTGGCAGGGAAAGCAGAGGCAGAAGTAGTCTTGGCACATCAGTTGGCAGTTCCCAAGGGGGTTTCTGTGATCCAACCCGTCACATGTCCTTTTCCTAGTTTTCTTGGAATGATGCATAAATACTAGATAGATCATTGTATTACCTTTCACTGTTCATTTATATCACATTCACTTACACATTCACAGCACACAAAACAAGAAAACCCAGAACAGGAGCAAGAACTGAATCTCAAAGGGAAAAACAAACAAGCAAACAAAATTCCAGATTGACTCTTAAAGACACAAGCCATCCTGTTGTGTCTGTAAATTTTTAATCAGTGTCACTGGGATGAATTGGACATTTCCCTGTGTTCCTGAACTCATTCTGTAGTTACACACCATGCTCTAAGTCAGAAGAAAGAAGTGAGGGAACTCCAGCAAGTCTGATCTGGGGAGGATGTCACAGTGATATGGCAAAGTAGGAGTGAGCACGGCTGTACCAGACTGATCAGACCTTTGAATTAACAGCTGTTTCCTTTCTCTCAGGTTATATTCCCATTTCATTCTTTCAAGCTGTGCCTTTCTGTCTGCCTTTTGAAGTGAAACAGTAAGAACATTTTACTTCAGAAAAAGCACTGGTGCTATTGCTCAGCTCCTGTTCTGGGAGGAAAAAATGGCAAGAATTAATTTCTTCTGAGTCCCTGCTCACACAATACAGTGGATCAACACAGGACATTGCTATTAACAGAAAATCCCATAATTTTTATTAGGCTCCGAAGAGAATTATGAAAGCATTGGCTATGCCAAAAGTTTTAAGCCTGATTTTCATACGTACTGAGCACCAGCACATCCCACTGAAGTCAATGTGAGCTGCAGACAATCAGTGCCTTTAAAATCAGGCTATAGATGCTGAAAGGTGGTCACCTAAAAAAATATTCACGTATAGCAAAATGTTGTCAGTTTCATAGGTACTGAGCACCTAAGGCTCACATTGAAACTGAGGACACTTATTTAGGTACCTAAATATGAATTTAGGAGCCTAACTTTGGGCATGTAGATTAGAAATATTTTGTGTAGGCCCTGCTAGATTCACTTATCTGCCTCATCAAAGTCTTGTCATTATACCTAAAGGAAATAATATTAAACTCAATATCTTTTCTTTGGGACATCTACTTCTGTCTGATGTAGTTGACTTTCAAGGGACCGGTGGCTGCTCAGCTTCTCTGAACAAAAGCCACCTAGTTAGGTGCCTAAAAATAAAGAAGCAGTGGGCCCATGCACCCTATTTATACTTTATAATTTGTTGCTACATTATTGCTGCCAGGAAATCTCCAAATACTGCTTCCCACAAGTTTTCTATTACCTTTCCTTCTTTTTCTAACCTACCTATATTCTGAATGATTTCCTCTGCCTAAAATTATATTAAGCTCAAGAGCGACACCTTAAAGGAGTTTCATTTTTAGCAATGCTGAGCACCCACCTTTCAAAAACAGTCTCAAGTTGGGTACCTAAAAATGGAAATTATCAGTCACTTTTGAAAATGACTTATGATGAGCGGGATGATAATAATTATTTGTACTCAAAACCGCCCATCAAGTCAAACATAAATAGCTTTATAATGAAGTAATGCCAGTGCTATTTTTAGCCACTTACTCAGACATCTCCCAGTCAGGGATGCCAAGACTTTTAAGTGGTGCTGGAGTGCCGTGGGAAGATTCATGACCAGAGGACTTATTCTGTAGCCTCTCATCTTCAACTGACATCACAAATCATTGTCAGTGTCAGAAGCTACAGTGGAGAGTCGCATTATTTACTAGGCTGCTGTAAAACATCACCCAGTATTTTCATAAACTACATGGTAAATCAGGGTAACACTACAGTGTTATTTCACAATAACACAGTAAATAACCAGTGTCATCACCATAAATCTGTACATCCAGCAGCAGCCGTATCATCATCAGTGACTTTGATATTAAAACTCAATTCTAAATTTTAATTCTAAAAATGTTCTTGGAATTCAGGGTCACTCAGTATCTAGTAACAATATTTCCAGCTATTCAATGAAAATGAGTTCTGACTAAATAGTGGAAAAGGGGAAGTTTAAATACTTGACAGCAGTTATAGTCCAGACACTATATGTTCTTGTTTTGAAACAATTGTGTTCAGGGGCATCGTCCCATACTGCTGTTTTATTATCTTTTAAGTATTCTTCCACACAAGAGGCAGGCAGTATCCAGCTACCAAGTTTTGATCACAACAGCCAAGTTTATATTTCTCAGCTCTGGACCTCTGTGGGAGCTTCTAGAAGAATTAGAGGAAGCAAACGGAGAGATAGGAGACAGATAATTCTGGATAGCCCACTTCTCTGCTCTACATTACATTATGCCTTGCTGGGATACTAGTAATTATATCTACACTACAGGAAAAGAGTTATTAACCTTAGCTCAGATAAGGTAGCCAAGATGTAATGACTCTTTCATGTTTGATATTCTGATGTGTTTATCAAATATGGTACATAAAAAACCCACCCACTTCACAGCAGAAGCTTTTAACCAATAGGATGATCCTTTTCAAAAATCTTCTATGTTTTTTTCTGTTTCTCAGACAGCCAATAAGGGTTTTTTTTGGAGTAATACCAGCCACATTCTCACTGACATTCTATATGTCATCCTTTGAAATCCATAAAATGTGACAAAATATCCCATTAAAAAGTCAGGACTCCTGAAGTCTTGTTTTTCCTATTTTGACATTATATGTTTTATTGATGGATAACTTTTGCTTCTCCATCCGTTCCAGCAAATAAAAAGTATATACACCTCTCAAGTAATTACTTCCTGTTTCAATTTGTGTATAAATAAATTGTGTTCCTTCTGTGGAGCCTGAAAATGCATACTTTTACTGAATTTTTTTTTTTGTATTGTTTTGTTTTGTTTTTTTCAGATTTTGAAAAGGCCAAAAATGTTTAATGCTGTCATCAATACTGGCTCCACTTGGCACACTGATTTGCTCTTGAAGCTTTGCTAGTATATTGGCTGCTTTTTCACAGCCTGGAAACATGTTGCTGTACAAGCAACAACAACAACAACCAAAAAAACAGTGAATTTTGCTCCTTTGCCAGTTTCGCAAAGTTGGGTGGGGAAAGGGGAAGCAGCTATGGATGATGCAGGTTTTGCACACACACAAAAAAAATCATAAAAATTAACTGCAGGGTTTGTTTTTTTGTTTTGCGTTTTAAATGAAAATCTAATTGTGTATCATTAAGTTTAAATTAACTAAACTACACATTCTCTGTGGTGGAAAGGTCAAGAGATTGAGCTGATTATATTTTTCAGAAGCTCAAGAGTTTTAATATGATTTTTTTTCTCTGTAAGTGCACTAAACCATGGAAGAGGTGGTATGTGCAACAAATTTTATTTTAACACATACGGAAGAAAGGAATTAGGCAAAAAGAGAGGAATTGGTTCATACCTCTTCTAAGTGGTTTCATAAAAATGTATATGATATTGATATTTTATTTTTAAAAGCTGGGAAATATACATGGGAAATTAAGGCAGAAAGTTATTAGGAAAGAAAGTAAAAGCAATAGTGTCTGGGATATGGGGACTGTGGGCCTATGCAAACACATAATATAATCCCTTCTACCCTCCTCCATCTTTCCTCTTCTCACTCCTATTGCTTGTAAAAGCTACTGTCAAATCTTTAAGTGCATGCTCTATGGGAAGGGGACCCCTTTTTTTGGGGGGGGTCTGCATATTACCCAGTGCAATGAGGTCTTAACTGGGGCTTCTACACACTATTGTAACACACACAAAGTAAAGTTCAAGGAAAACAATCTCCCAGAAAAGCACAAAAGCCACACTCTATCACAAAGCAGGAAGCTGAGACAGATGTAGTAACAGGAGTGCTGGAAACTCCTAAGAAGTGTGTGTGTGTGTGTGGGGGGGGGGGTTGCTACCAGCACCCAAACAGTAACACTGCCCGCCCTTCCCCTCAAAACACTGCCCCCACTCTGCCTCTTCCTCCGGGGCTCCACCCTCCACTCGCTCCTCTCAGCCCCTTCCATCCCATGTCACTCATCCTTCAGGCAGGAAAAAAATGGGAGGGCATAGTCTTCCCACTTTTAAAAGTGATGGGAACACGGGCCCCTGGCCCGCTTGTAGTAATAGTGCGGGGCGGGGAGCCTGTCTGGCACGTTGGGTTGCAAATACCACTGCTGACTGGGCCGCTAAAAGTCCAGTCGGTGGAGCAGCGGGGCTAAGGCCCTGGCTCTGCGCACCTCCCGGAAGCGACCAGCCTGTCCCTGTGGCCCCTACACGCAGATGCGATTAGGGAATCTCCATGCACTTCCCCCGCCCTGAGCGTTGCCTCTGCAGCTCCCATTGGCCAGGAATATTCATACTGCAGGGGACCTGTGGGTGTGGGCAGCGTGCACTGCGCAGCGCTGCCTGGCTGTGCCTCCACCTAGGGGCTGAACATGGCAGATGCTTCTGGGAGCAGTGCGGAGCCAGAGCAGGCAGGGAGCCTGCTTTAGCCCTGCTGCACCGCTGGCCAGGAGCCGCCTGAGGTAAATGCTACCCCAAGTGCCCTGCCCCAGGTCAGAATCCCTCCTGCACCCATACTCCCTCCCAGACCCTGCACCTCCACCCACACCCCAATGCCTTGCCCCACGTGACACCCCCTCCTGCACCCATACACCCGCCCAGAGCCTGCATCCTACACCCCCTCCTGTACCCCAGCCCCCTGCCCCAGCCATGACCCCCCTCCCAGAGCCCACACCCTCTCCCACACACCAAGCTCCTGCCCCATCCCAGAGCCCCCTCCCAGACCCTGAACCCCTCATTTCTGGCCCCAGCCCAGAGCCCACCCATGCCCAGCTGGAGCCCTCACCCCCTCCCGCATCCCAACCTTCTGCCCCAACCCAGTGATAGTGAGTGAGGGTGGGGGAGAGCGAGCGACAGAGGGAAGGGGGCTGGAGGGAGTGGGGGAGGGGCCTCAGGACAGGGGAGGGATAAGGGGTGGGGAAAGGGTGCTCAGTTTTGTACAATTAGAAAGTTATCCCTACAGTGGCAAATATGAAAATGGTACAAATAACCCTACAGTGGCAAATATGAAAATGGTACAAAATACATAGAAACAGAAATAAAACAGACACAGAAATTTCTACATAGGAAAGATGGGAGATCTTCAATAATCTGAAATTCAAAAAAGAGTCCTACAAAATGTGGAAACTAGGTCAAATTACAAAGGATGACTATAAACAAATAACACAAGTATGTAGGGACCAACTTAAGAAAGCCAAGCCACAAAACGAGATCAAACTAGCTAGAGACATAAAGGATAACAAGAAAACATTCTACAAATACATTAGAAGCAAGAGGAAGACCGAGGACAGAGTAGGCCCACTATTCAATGTGGAGGGGGGGACAATAACAGAAAATGTGGTGTCGTCGCATGTTTGGCTGGGTGTATGTGTTTTCTGTGTGCTGTTCCAGATAGTTGGCACAGTAGACCTCAGTTGAATTGCCCAATAACCACAGACTCGGTTCGTAGTGAAGGGACTTGGTCAGGTTTATTGTCAACAAAGCACGGTCCTAATGTCATGCCTCAATGGTTACAGGTAAATTAACACATGTATGCCTGTTGCAATGGACTTACTCAGTTAATGGCGGGACTTTCTATTATCCCATATGCCAAACAAAGACACTCCCTCTGAGCTACCTTTTTATACACGTCTAGGTGCCACCCTCTAATGTATCTAGTTGCCACCCATTACCTTGTACATGTTGGTTTGATCAAAACATCTCTATCCATCACACTGTCATCCTGACCTTATCTTTAAGATGGGTCAGCATGTTTCCGTTATCTTTGGGGAATGTGTTGGTATTGAGGTGTTCTGGTACCATCCTTCTGAAAAGTGTTTCGGTGTATGTTCTTGTGCCTAGCACTACTTAGGAATGTGTGGTTTTGCAATATCAGCTCTGTTCTTGACAGGTTCTGTGAGCAGGGTCTGCCTCTTGTTCGCAGCCTGACTTGCTTTATATTATCAAAGCCACTACTTTAGCCCAGGCTTCAGGCCTCTGATATTAGGCTTATGTTTCAGGCCATCTTCCTACTACATGTAGAAATGGCAGAAATTAAATGACTTTTTTGTTTCACCAAAATCCTTAGTAGCGATTGGACATCTGGCAAGTGAATGCCAGTGAAAATGAGGTAGGATTAGAGGATAAAATAGCAAAAAGACAAGTTAAAAATTACTTAGACAAGTAACATGTCTTCATATAACTAGTGCCTGTTGAAATACATCCTAGAATACTCAAGAAGCTGGCTGAAGAGATATTTGAGCCATTAGTGATTATCTTCAAAAAGTCATGGAAAACAGGAAAGATTACAGAGGACTGGAAAAGGGCAAATATAATGTCTGTCTGGGGGTCATAGTGGATCACAAGCTAAATATGAGTCAGGGTAACACTGTTGGAAAAAAAGCAAACATCATTCTGGGATGTATTAGCAGGAGTGTTGTAAGAAAGACATGAGAGGTAATTCTTTTGCTCTACCCTAGGCTGATTAGGCCTCAACTGGAGTATTGTGTCCAGTTCTAGGTGCTACATTTCAGGAAATATGTGGATAAATTGGAGAAAGTCCAGAAAAGGGCAACAAAAATGATTAAAGGTCTAGAAAACATGACCTATGAGGGAAGATTGAAAAAACTGGGTTTGTTTAGTCTGGGGAAGAGAAGACTAAGAGGGGATATAACAATTTTCAAGTATATAAAAGGTTGTTATAAGGAGGACAGAGAATTTTTTTTCTCCTTAACTTCTGAGGATAGGACAAGAAACAATGGCCTAAATTACAGCATGGGCGGTTTAGGCTGGACATTGGAAAAATGTCTTACTTGTCAGGGTAGTTAAGCACTGGAATAAATTGCCTAGGGAAGTTGTGGTATCTCAGTCAATGGACATTTTTAAGAGCAGGTTAGACTAATGCCTGTCAGGGATGGTCTAGACAATACTTAGTCCTGCCATGAGTGCAATGGACTGGACTAGATGACCCCTCAAGGTCCCTTCCAGTCCTACAATTCTATGATTTTATGAAAACACAAATGCAGAAATGGCATCTATATTATTTCTTATTGTTTAGAGTTTTTATATTATATTTCTTCCCCTTTCAGTTAAACCTCTCACTTACTGTGCTGAAGTTTCTCTGTTTCCTTTACCCCTGACTGTGTCAATTCCTGAGTTACTACCACAGAAAGAGCAAATGAATGCTCAAAGTCAAAAGCAAACAGGAGCAGAGGAGCAGCTGAGATTGCTGCGTGCAGCACTAATCTTGCTGACACTACGAACCTAGGGCCTGAGCCTAGCTCGAGAACCTTGGCTAACAATGGGAAGGTCTATTTTGGACTGATCAGGCTGCAACCTTCTAACTAAATACAGATGAAAAGTATTATGCTGGTCACTTCTTCTACTCAAGCATCCAGAAATAGTTGAGGATGTAACAAGATACTAGAGGCTGAGAGCCAGTGTAACAAAGACCAGGCAGACCAAACTTCCACTAATATTTTCAGTTGTTCCCCCCCAAAGGTTAAGCCTCCCTCAGACTTTTACAGATGAGTCTCAAACAACTAGCCCTATTCCTAACTCAAACCTCTATTAGACATTGGTGTCCAGATCCTCAAAGGTATTTAGGTATCCACCCCCTACTGATTTCAATGGGAAGTAGGCACCTAAATACATTTGGGGATCTGGGTTTGGGGAATTTTGCTCCCGCATAGACTCTTTATCAAGAATCAGTCACTCTCCACATTCTAACTACTTCTTTCCTTTCCTTTCTTGCAGGCCAGCAATGTACTGTGTTGATCTCTGAGGATGACGCCAGCACATGCCCCTATGTTTTTTTGTAGCATTCTGGGGAAATGACGTAATTTCCTGCTTCTCCACTCAGTCACACCAGCTTTACACCACTGTGGACCCATTAACATCAGTGGAGTACATTGTGTAAAGCTGGTGTGATGGAATGGAGAAGCAAGCCCAATATATAGGAGTCAGATTTTTTCTGCAGGCCTTTTTGAAAACAGCAAATTCTGCAATACTAAAAACTCCAAAGAGACTAGATCCCCAGCTGGTGTAAACTGATATAGCTTTATTTTCTTCAATGGAATAGGGTGATTTACACTACTGGCCCTAAATGTTTATTGCTTTGAAGTAAATAAAATGTAATAGATACTTTAAATGTTATTTAAATTACTACAGTTCCAAACTGCAGCAAGTAAACCCTGTAGTTATACACTGCCTTCCTAATGCTAGCTCTTAACTATAAACCCAAAGAGATGATTTTGCCTCTTCTGCTGTTTTATGTCATTGTGTCTGATGGTGGCAAGTGATTTAGTAGAGCGACATCAATGTTAACAATGCCAAAATCAGACACTTTCACAAGCCTAGAATAGATGTGCATTTTAGTCCTCCATAGTAATGTTTGTATATTTAATTAAAATTAAAATCGATTAGTTAATTGAATTAATATTTAAATAGGAGCTGTTATAGTGTTTAATGAGGACAAGAGGACTAGCCTCACCATTGTAATTAAATTACTAGGGACTTCTATTTCTCACTGTAGTTACGCAATAGTTGTCTCAATAATAGATTAATTCTGTGACATTATAACTTCTTTTTTTTAATAGTAAAAATACCTGCCATTTCTGATGCTTCTCTGTGTTGTTTTGATAGTTTTCTGTATTCTGTTTTCTATATGGACTGACCATTCTTTTTGTCTGCCATACACTAACTGGAACTTTAAAGAGAGAAGAACAAACAGTATGAAAATAAGAGTGTGGGATAATGTGCCATGTTACAATAGCACATAATATTGTAAAAGTATAATGCACAAAGTATATTAGGCATAAAAATTTAATATCTTATGTTGGTGACAAAGATAAGAGAGAAACATTTTAATGAAACAGATCAATTTCCACAACAAACATGAAGAAGCATCTCTGTATCTCAGAGAGCTATGCTTGCACTTTTTTCCCTGGGTTTACTCTTATAAACCATATTGTCTTTATTGAAGTCGGAAATAAATAGCCAAATAAAATGTATGAAACACTTTCAATATATTTTTGCCTTTGTGATATTTTATTAATACAACTATTTATGGAATAGGCTGTTTGCAATGTGATTAGTTTTGACTTTTCCCAGTATTTCCATCTTGAAGACATGAGCTGATTAATTTAACCTCAATAGATTCATTTCTTTTAAAAATGGACAGATTTCACTTTATTTTCTTGCACAGTTACAGAGATATTATACTGCCAATTTAATATTGTGGAGGGTCTCTGGATAGTGAAACTAATGTGTTTCCACTGGGTAATTGGGGTAACAGGATTTGTGGGGATTGGGCAGAACAGGGGGTACATGATCAGAGCATGAAGGGATGGGTGGGGACAGCAAAATGTGAAGGACAAAAGTAGCAGATCATCGTACACTGTCCCCTCATCCACAGTGGTGGGCTATATTAGGCTAGTGCATCCTCAGAGCAGCTCTGTACCTGCTCTGCTGGTAGGAGGAGGGGGGATTCTTTTCCACTAATCTCTCCCATGGAACTGCCCAATATAGTTAGGGCTCCATATGAGAGGGTTTGTGCTTTAGAGAACTCTTTGTTCTTGATTAAAATACAGTGGCTCAGATTGTCCTTTCCACTATTGTGAAAACATTGTGCAACTATCTGTTCCCCTAAAAGGAAGTAGTGCTGCATCCCTATCACCGCCATCCCTTGTCCCGGAGACCCCAGAGATATCCCACAAAATTATTCTGCAAAATTTTGAGTTAGAACTGTGGACAAGAGGAGGGTGGAGTAGAGGAATGGCCATACAGTGCAGCAGTCCTTAGATATCCTAGTGTTAGTTAATGCTTCTTAATATCACACGGGTTGGCAACGTTTGGCACGCGACTCACCAGGGTAAGCACCCTGGCGGGCCGGGCCAGTTTATTTACCTGCTGACGCGGCATGTTCGGCCGCTGTCCCGCGGCCCACACTGGCCCAGGCGAGAAGCGGCGCGGGCGAGGGATGTGCTCGCCGCAGCTTCCCGCCACCCCCATTGGCCCGGGACGGCGAACTGCGACCAGTGGGGTCCGCGATCGGACGAACCTGCCGCGTCAGCAGGTAAATAAACTGGCCCGGCCCGACAGGGTGCTTACCCTGGTGAGCCGCGTGCCAAACGTTGCCGATCTCTGTAATATCACATTGTCTTTTCCTATGTGCCTTCTGCATATGTTGCAGGGACACTCTGTAACATGGTGGTTTTTAGCACCCAGCGGAGTTCAGTACAGAGGCAGGAGGCTTGCATTGTTTTGGGGGTTATTTACATTCTCCAGGACATTAGTCAGAGAGCTGTTTTCTGTGTTCGGAGTTCATGTGAGTGCAACAGCAACTGGAGGCACAGGAGAGAGAGGGGGGGGGAGAGAGAAAAAAGTTATTTCCTCTGAGCTAGATTGACTGAATTTGTTATCTAACCAGGCCATTTTGGGCTGCTTGCGACTGAAGAATTGGATGGGAAGTTGGTAGAATTTATTTAAGTGAAATTCCACTGTGCTAGAATGGTAGTAATTTAAACGTATAATTTGGCCTTTTGTGGGTCTTTCCATTTTGTAGTCATATCAGTAGAAGAAAATAGTTACATTTTCTTTAAGCTGTTGGAGGATTCAGTTTGTCTTTGTTAGGGAACAGAGTTAGTAGGTGGTTTTATCATTAAAGGAAGTTTATTCTGAACTTTTCTGAAACTGTTTAAGCTTGAGACCTTCAACACCCTAATAAAGAGACCACAAGCAGACACCATCAGACTGCAAAATACAGCAATTTATAAGGGTAAGATTAAAAATATATATTAGCTGGAACATAGTACTGAGGGGATTTTTTTTAGGGTTGTCGATTAATCGCAGTTAACTCACGCAATTAACTCAAAAAAATTAATCACAATTAATCACAGTTTTAATTGCACTGTTAAACAATAGAATAGCAATTGAAATTTAATAAATATTTTGGATGTTTTTCTACATTTTCAAATATATTGATTTCAATTACACAAGAGAATACAAAGTGTACAGTGCTCACTTTATATTTATTATTGATTACAAGTATTTGCACTGTAAAAATGATAAACAAGAGTATTTTTCAATTCACCTCATATAAATACTGTAGTTCAACCTCTTTATTGTGAAAGCACTACTTACAACTGTAGATTTATTTGTTACATAATTGCACTCAAAAACAAAACAATGTAAAACTTTAGAGCCTACAAGTCCACTCAGTCCTACTTCTTGTTCAGCCAATCGCTAAGAGAAACAAGTTTATTTACATTTACGGGAAATAATGCTGCCTGCTTCTTATTTACAATGTCACCTGAAAGTGAGAACAGATGTTTGCATGGCACTTTTGTAGTCAGCATTGCAAAGTATTTACATGCCAGATATCTGACAAAACACAAAGAAGGTACCAATGTGAGATTTCTAAAGATAGCTAGAGAACTCAACCCAAGATTTAATAATCTGAAGTGCCTTACAAAATCTGATGTGGACCATGCTTTCAGAAGTCTTAAAAGAGCAACACTCCAATGCGGAAACTACAGAACCCGAACGACCAAAAAAGAAAATCATCCATGATGGTGATATCTGACTCAGATGATGAAAATGAACATGCGTTGGTCTGCACTGCTTTGGATCGCTATCGAGTAGAACCCATAATCAACCTGGACCCATGTCCTTTGGAATGGTGGTTGAAGCACAAAGGGATATACGAATATTTTGCGCATCTGGCACGTAAATATCTTGCAACACCAGCTACAACAATGCCATGTGAACGCCTGTTCTCACTTTCAGGTGACATTGTGAATAAGAAGCAGGCAGCATTATCTCCAGCAAATGGAAACAAACTTGTTTGTCTGAGTGATTGGCTGAACAAGAAGTAGGACTGATTGGACTTTTAGGCTCTAAAATTTTACATTGTTTTATTTTTGAATGCAGTTATTTTCTGTACATAATTCTATATTTGTAAATTCGACTTTCATGGTAAAGAGACTGCATTACAGTACTTGCATTAAGTGAATTGAAGAATACTATTTCTTTATTTTTACAGTGCAAATATTTATAATAAACATAAATATAAAGTGAGTACTGTACACTTTGTATTCTGTGTTGTAATTGAAATCTATATATTTAAAAATGTGGAAAACATCCAAAAATATGTATATAAATAATATTCTATTATTGTTTAATAGCCCATTTAATCATGATTAATTATTTTAATTGCTTGACAGCCCTAGTTTTTTTTTTTTTTTTTTTTTTTAAATGTAAGGAGAGGGTGGGATCCTCTGATCCAGCTGAGTTGTGCTTAATGCCCCTGATCCTGGTGTCAGGAGGGCTGGTTAGGCCACCTCACAACTTAGAGCAGTCTCAGGGCTCCTCTATCTTGCATGTGGCTCCTTGGGGATCCCAGCTGTAGATTGCTAGAGTAAAGGCCATGCTTCCTTTTTCCCATCCAAATCCCATGTGCGGGGAGGTATAGCATCCCCTATGCTATACCAACTCTACACCATCTTGGCCGGGGTGGCCAAATTGTGGCTCACAAACCACATGCAGCTCTTTTACAGTTAAAGTGTTGCTCGCAGAGCCCTTCACACCTCCCCTCTCCCCCATTCTCCACCTATCAGACTTGGGCGGGGGGAGCTCTGCCCTACAGGAGGGTAGTGGGTCTCAGGGCTTCTGCCCAGCAGGAGAGGAGCTCTTGGGGCTTCTTATCAATGCACCTGCCAGGGCTCAGGATTTCAGACCCCCTCCTACTAAAGCCCTGATCCCCAAGACCCCACCCCCACCCACCAGGCAGAAGGCCTGAGACACCCTCCACTTCCCCACTGGGCAGGAGCCCCAGAAGGTGTGCCCAGCTCTCAAACTTCTGAATATTATCATATGTGGCTCAACGGGTCAGTAACTTTGGCCACCCCGATCTAGGCATTTGTCCTACACTTGGGGAATCCCCCAGAGTATGATTCAGCTAATATTATGGACCTTTGTGCCACCAGAGAATTGGAAATAGGCCATGGCTGGACTGAGGATCTGGCCCCTTTTTTATAAAAAGGAAAAGGAAACAGAAATTTTGAACCTAATATACCTGTTTAAAGAGGGAGCCATAAGATATTCCAGAATGCATTATTTCATGTACTACTAGTGCTGCTCTGGGGATGAGACACAAGGTGGTAACCTGATACCCTGTTACACAACATGGTTGGGCAACATGATAGGCAGTGTGGACACAGTTCAGCCATATTTGTTGTAACTAGGTCAGACAAGAGAGTCTCAAAATGGTACTGACAACATAGTTTATGTAAAGTCTAGAGAGCTTTTGGGCTTGATTTAGCAACCTTTGCACAACCCAAGTTGCTTTTGGCTTTCACTCCTTAGAACATGTATTTCTCCAAGCATATTCTAGCAGCTATTATAGGTGGGGCTGGTAGCACTGATTAAAGTTGCTCAACAATTCCCATTATAAGACCTTATTTTCAGTTGTTTATAAGTCTGCTGAAGTTTAAACATTTGGGCTGAAATTATCCATGCTGGGTGAAAAATTCAGCCAAAACAGTTCACCCATTTCTGAGAACAAGACTAAGGGAAAATATGCTGCTTGCCCATATTTTAAAAACAAACAAACAAACAAACAAAAACTTGCCACCTTTTCTTTGAAGTGCTTTTGTGCATCCATGCTTTCAAGCAGGAACTTGAAATTTGGCAGAAGTGGGGTGACTGGCCTTTGTGATTGGTACTGGCCCAATGAAAATCCACACCAAAGTTGGCTAAGGTGTAGGAATTTGAAAAATCATAGATTGCACATGCTCAGTAGAAACTTCCAAAGTTTTAGCATTTAAAGTCTTTGAAGGTTCCATTCACACTGGGCATGCTCTAGCCCAGGGCTAATCACAATTATCCCAGCCATTGCTGCCCTGAGCCAGGCAGGGCCAGCTCTGGACATCTGAACTGACAGGAGCCTATCTCTCTTCTGCTTCCAGTGACCTTCCAGCTGGGTCCAGGCAGTGTGAAGGAGGAAACTGCCTGATTTGAATGCAGATGGGACATGAGTCAGTCTGGGAGAAGTAGATTGGGATAAGGAGCCTGGGGTGTAAGGGGGTGAGCATGGGACTGGAGTTGGCAGGGAAGAGAGGGAAACTGTGTCTGGGAGTTGAGATGGGGAGAAGACTGGAAATGGCTGGTCAAGAAGCTGAGGACTGGGACCAGGGGGCAGAGAGTAAGACTGGCTGGGGAAGGAAACTGGGATAGGGAATCGGGGTGGAGCCTGGGAACCGGAGTATAAGGGGGAAGGACTACAACTGTCTGGACAATAAGACAGTCCTTTTTCTTCTTTAACCAGGAGTCCATCCTTTCTCCTCCAGCAACACTCTGTCTCGTTCACTACATACCTTCTAACTTCTGCAACAAATGAGACAGGGCCCTATGAGCAGGTCTCCTTCATTACACACCCTTGATTCATTCCCAGAGCAGATCCAACCTGTGCACTGAATGATGCAAGGATCATGCAAAACAGATAGTATGTGATCATGTAAATAAATACTGTATCAATGCATATGCACAAGGAGGCTGAATTAGATTGCACAAGCAACCTTATTTCTGGCATTTCCTAAGTTTTGAGTGCTTGACTTTGAAACGTTAATGTCATTTTAACATAGCTTTGTGTGTAACATAGCTATAGCACAGGGGTTGGCAACCTATGGCACTCGTGTCAAAGACGGCATGCGAGCCGATTTTTAATGGCACGCTGCAACCTGCCAGGGTCCCGCTCAGCCCGCTGCCGAACCCCGGCAGCGGGCTGAGCGGGACCCCGGCAGGCAGCAGCATGCCATTAAAAATCCTGCCCGACCCAGACCGCTCTTCTCCGCCCCCAGCCTACCGCTCTCTTTGGCGAGGACAGGGGGCTGAAGCAAGCTTGGTCCTGCCAGCTGCTGCTGTACGGCAGGCTCTGCCGGCAGCCAAGCTTACCCCTCCCCCGCCTCTTTCCCCAGCGTGCTGCGTCGAGTCGTGCCTCCTCTCCCTCCCTGCTGCCGATGGCCCTTGAGAGGGAGGGGAGAAGAGCATTCCCAGTGCCCTCGCTGCTTAGACCAGTAAGGAGGCGGAGAAGAGGCAGGGGGAAAGGGAGTAGGAGCGGGGCGTAGCCCTCTAGAACCCTGCCATATGCCGCTCAGGGGGCAGGGGGCTGGGAGAACCTCCCTGATCCCAGCCCACTCACCCCCAGCCCTCTGCCCGGACTCCTGCACCCCCTTGCACTCCAGCCCCCTGCATCCCCCCATGACCCCATCCCTGATTCCTGCACCCTCCACACGTACCCAGCCCCCCCACACTCCCTGCCCTGACTCCTGCACTCCTTACACCCTCTGCCCTGACTCCTGCACTCCCCACACATACCCAACCTCCCCCACACCCCATGCCCTGACTCCTGCACCCCCTCACATGCCCTCAGCCCTCTGCCCTGACTCCTGTACCCTCCACACATACCCCTCACACTCCATGCCCTGACTCTTGCATCCCCCACATCCCCACCCCCCCACCCTGAGCACCAGGTTGGCAGCGGGCTGAGCGGGGCCGGCAGCCGGGCCCCTGGCTGGCAGGAGCCAGTGGACAAAACCCCTGACCGGCAGCGGGCTGAGCGGCTCAGCCCGCTGCTGGTCTGGGGTTCTGGCTGCCGGCCCCTTGCCAGCTGGGGTCCCAGCCACCAGCCCCGCTCAGCCTGCTGCCAACCTGGGGTTCTGGCTGTCGGCCCCTTGCCAGCCGTAGTTCCGGCCACAGGCCCCGCTCAGCCCACTGCCGGCCTAGGTGAATGGAACCCCAGGCTGGCCTGAGCAGGCTGGCGGCTTAAGATCAGCATTTTAATTTAATTTTAAATGAAGCATCTTAAACATTTTGAAAACCTTGTTTCTTTACATACAACAGTAGTTTAGTTATAATATATGGAGACTTATAGAGAGAGACCTTCTAAAAAACATTAAAATATATTACCGGCACGCAAAACCTTAAATTATAGTGAATAAATGAAGACTCGGCACACCACTTCTGAAAGGTTGCTGACCCCTGCTATAGCATGATGGTAGATCTAAATAAAAAAATGCTTTCTTGTTATATAGTAAATGTATACATATTTATAGCATTTTGCTACTTTTTCGTGAGAAATAAACATTAGCAAAGATTTTAAGATAACAGTAGCTTGCTTTTCTGACACAGGCTGTCTGTTTTCTGGGGCTATTGTATATGGATTCCTTAATTCAAGCATGAGGCTTTCCAATTTATGTTAGCGGTTGCCAGGAAATGATTTTCTGCATAATTAGTCTGAACATAGAAAAGAACCACTTGCCACGTGGAAAATCCTTTTGAATGACAGAGTAACTTACCTACAGAGCTGGAGAAAATTTTTACATGTTTCTAACAACCAGTGAGATGACACTAAGCTGACTTTTCATGTCTAGGTTCTGATCCCCTTTTCCACACTGAGAGTACTTCATTCCATGAGTAGTCTCACTGATTTGTCTGAGACCACTTGTGGTGTTAGTTGCTGCTCATTAGAGGATCAGAATGTGATCCCTAGTGAGCAGCTTCCTTTTTTTATTTTTCTGTGCTAATATCTTATTTTAGGTCTATATCCAGCTATGTTCGTAGATGACATATCTTAATTAGGTAAACTACCATTTAGAGCTGGACAACAGACTGCAAAGGGAGGTGGTGGAGTGGAAGGGGTAATACATTTTGCATCTTCAAGGGAGATAGGTAGGGTGCAGAGGTAGGGTCAGCCATGGGATGAATAGAGCCCAACGATCTTGTGCTGTAGGGATCTTCCAGCCCTTTTCACTGTACCAGTGGTGCAAAGAGCATCTAAGCAGGTGCCCTAAGCCCTAAGGGGATGATATGATTCTCTACCACTGTACATCTGCTCCATGCCTGATCCAGCTACTTGGCCTGGGTTCTGGCATAGGAATTCTGATTAATTTTTAAGTGCCATTGTAAGAAAAACCTTGAAAGAGAGCATTCATATTTAACTGATGTTCTTGCTTCTCGATTCTTCTGATGTCCCTACCGTTGAGGGAGGGCTTATCTTCGCTACCGGAGTAAGTCGACCTAATTTACGCTACTCAAGCTATGTGAATAATGTAGCTGGAGTCTACGTAGCTTAAGTTCACTGACCCCGGTATCTTCACTGCTCTATGTCGATGGGAGACGCTCTCCAGTCGCCTTCCCTTACTCTTTTGGGAGACCTGGAGTACCACGGTTGACCAGAGAGTACTCTGCCATCGATTTAAT
The DNA here is from genome assembly GCF_027887155.1 of Malaclemys terrapin pileata. Classification (NCBI taxonomy): domain Eukaryota; kingdom Metazoa; phylum Chordata; order Testudines; family Emydidae; genus Malaclemys; species Malaclemys terrapin. The sequence goes on along the minus strand of NC_071509.1, from coordinate 37,427,751 downwards.
GGGCCTTCACTAGACCCGCTAAATTGACCCCTGCTGCACCGATTGCAGCAGCATTGATCTCCCTATAGTGAAGACCAGCTCTAAGAAAAAAGTGGTCACTTACAAATAAGTTTTGTTTTTTTAGCATTGCAGACATTTGCTGAGAGAAGGCCAAGAATCACATGGAAATGGGACAGATAGGAATTTTCATTCATCAGGCTTTCTGTCTCTGAGTCAAATCTTCAGCCTTGCCTGAAGTCAATGTAAAATGATTAGGCACATGAGGCAATATATTCTTCTCACCAAGCTGCAGAGCAAAAATACATCTGCTCCATGGCTGCTGCTATAACCTTAGGATTACTGTCATCTCCACAGCCTCTGGACCCCACTTTGCAGTGCGGTTTGACCGATGGATCCATGTGTTCATGAGCTATGCATTCTCTAACCTCCCCTGACACACTTTTATGTGGACTCCCCATGTCCTTCTTGGGTGGTCCTATCTATTAGGATATATACACCCAGAGAAGATAATGGATTGGATTTGACTCTCACTAATTTTACACTTAACTAGGTCAGGTATGTAGGATAAATATTTGTATCATCATGTGAAAATACTTGATGGTTAACAGAAACATTTATGCCACTGAAAAGAAATATTCAATTAATTTATTGGAGATAGAATCACATTAAGTCGACAGACACAAAATAATGTAATGGCTCCAATTTTTCTTCTGTAGTCACTGCCAACATTGATTGAGTTTAGAACTAAGAAAGTACAGTACAAGGACAGAAGACTTAGTGATTACTGATGACAGCTTAGCCCTCAGGAGAATAAAATAAAAAATTCTGCATTGCATCGCTAGCACCATCAGGAAAAATATACATATATAAGCAAAACTATATAAAGATTTCTAATACGCCATCCGGCATTTCCTGAACATGTAGAAGAACTCTAAGTCTAAGGGACGTGTAACGAGGCCCTTAATATATCATATAATTTTGATTTCCTTTTTGGTGGGATACAGTTCAAACGGTTGATGAGCCTTCTATAATAACGAAGGAAGGCCCACAAACGAAAGTTTAACAAATGCAAAATAGCTTTGTAATTGTAATTATTAATAATTTTTAAATGTGTAATTTCCATTTATTGCGGTTTGTTGTGTTTATGGTCAGTAATTTTTTACATGCAGTTCATCTCTGTTTAATTTACCCAGAGATTATATAACATCTATGCAGCTGTGAGTCAGAATTTAGGAAGCACACTAACAGGCTCTGTGAGGAGAGTTATAAAGTTCCTATGCATGTCTATAATTCACTTGCACTGTGGTTCAATAAGTAACCACTACTTTGGTTAAATAATCAGCTCACGGCTAAGTCATTATTGTAGAAAGAATATCTAATGCACTTTTCAAACAATAAATGATGAAAAATGGACAGCTACCCCAAATGGCAATAGCCACTTCTCTTCATACTCTTCATTAAACTTTATGTACAGACTACAACTATACAGCAATCTTTTTAAAGAAATGTATTAATATTTATGTACTTTCATTATTGCCAGAAAGCAGGCATCTTCTCAATGGTCAGATAAGGTTGTATGCAAATTGTAGAGCTACAACATTAGTTCATTTATTATTAATACAACTCCTAAATACTTGCACCATCCAAAATAGCCTTAAACAATTTCACTTGAGCATGCCCTGAATTCTCTTCTTCCCTGGGGAGTTCTGGGGTTTTTGGAGTGTAATTAGCTGTCATCAATTCTGATGGGGAGGATTCTACCCCACTCTGTTTCTCTCAATAAATGACAGACTTTACAGCCTAAGGCAACCTAAACATTTTACTAAATGAGGCCCACTGGAAAAGAAAAAAAAAAAGCAATATGGAAAGATTATTGGGTTTTTTTGGCAAAAATGTAATTAAGCTGTTTTTTTTAATAAACTTTCTTCAAGCATATTTTTCACCAAAGAATCATATAATAAAGCACAGTATAATTCCATTTCAAATTGAAGTAAATCTGTATGACAAATATTTGACAGTGACCCTAAAAAGTTATTTATCTTCTGCTGTATAAGTTACTTGTGTTCCATCGTAAAAGCCTTAAAAGCATTTGTCCAGTATCTAAATTGTTATTCTTCTCCTCTAAATAACTGTCCTGATTCATTTCTCTTGAGATTTTACTACATGTGACTCAATATTTTGAACCAATGACATAGATTATAGTGTACAAAATAATAATACATTAAACTAATGCTTATGAACATATTCATATTTTCTCCACCACAGCCAAGTCATGAACAAATAATTGTTCATACACTGCAAGATTTAGGTTAGATCAGAGGGACAACAATAGAGAAGCAAATGGAACAAGTTAAGACCTGCGGGACAGGAGGTACAATCTATCTCTGCAAAATACAAAAGAGTGTATAGGCCAGACCAAGGTTTGTCAATTACTGGTTATATCTGAAAACAGCCATCAGTTTGGCAGAAAACCATTTAGCAAGACAAATACAGGAATGATGTGACCTCCAACCCTATAGTCATGGTGATAATATGAGCAGCTTCATTCAAAGCTCAACTGGAAGCCCTTTATTGAGCAGTTGAGAAGAATAATACATTGAAATAGTTCACTCAACTAGTAATTAAAGGTATGAGTGGGAGAGTAAATATGCTGTCAAGAGGAGCCTTGATTTAAGCCTGCCCATACAGATTCAAATAAAACAATGAATGGATAAATACAGGAATCAACAAGACAAGCAAGAAGCACAATGAAAAAATGCATTTAGAATGTCTCTAAAATTATGTAGTAGTGCCAAGCTTTCCTTTGATCCTGTAGACACCCAGTTCAATTCAATAGGACTACTCACATGTGCAAAACTAAGCAGGTATACAATTGTCTGCAAGATCGGAGCCTAATTTTTTTTTGGAGGGTGGGGGACAGGGTTGCTTGGTTTTGGTAAAATTTTAACAACAAATATAAACAAAACTATTGCAGTTAATTTTCATATGTAACACATTTTACCTTCTAAAAACCTTCCTTATAGTTAGAAAAGGAGAAAGACAGACTGTCAATGAAGCATACCCATGGAATAACTCTACAGTGAGGAGGAAAACTATGGGGAGTGAATGTAGTTCACTTAAGGCCAGATTCAGCCAGATTTAGTCCCATTTCCCTCACTCAAAAAGCAAAAAAAAGAAGAAAAAAAAGGAAGTTATTGGAAAAATAAACTAGTCTCAAAGAGCCAGGGGAGCAGAATCTGGGCCTTAGTATTTAAAGAAATGCTTTCTTTTTTCTTTTAGCAGGGAGGGAGGGAGAAAGTAAGAAAAATTACCTTAAAGAGAGATGTACCTGCCATTGATTAGGAATGCTGGAGCACCTCTGAAATGAAAATAAATGTACACCTTCAGGCAGGGAGATTAAAAAAGGAGACATTTCAGATAGTCTCTTTACAATTTGTGAAATCCTTTGTGAGCAACTATAATTGTTATTGTATTTCTCTTGTTAAGAGGTACTCAGTAGAAGAAACTTTAATTAAGAGAATCAATGATACTTTTATCTGTTTTTATTTTGGATAAAGGATAAGATCTTAAAACCAAAACATAAGATCTCAGAAGAGCTTGATTTTAACTTTAATTTAAACCAGGGGTCAGCAACATTTGGCACGCGGCTCGCCAGAGTAAGCACCCTGGCAGGCCGAGCCAGTTTTATTTACCTGCTGACACGGCAGGTTCGGCTGATCGCGGCCCCCACTGGCCGCGGTTCACCGTCCTGGGCCAATGGGGGTGGCAAGAAGCCGCAGCCAGCACATCGCTCGCCCACGCCGCTTCTCGCCGCCCCCATTGGCCCGGGACGGCGAACCGCGGCCAGTGGGGGCCATGATTGGCCGAACCTGCCACGTCAGAAGGTAAATAAAACTGGCCCGGCCTGCCAGGGTGCTTACCCTGGCGAGCCGCATGCCAAACGTTGCCGACCCATCATTTAAACTAACAACTCTGTCCATCTATTTTGTCCGAATACAATTCTGCTTCGGACTAATGTTAGAAGTAGCATAATGGAATACCACCACTAAAACATAAAAGACAGCCCACTTCTTAAATCAGATGGACATGGACATCAGTTGTAACAAAAACTGATCATTTATTACAATAGTGGAAGCTACTGATGTATCTACTGTACAGCACCTTCTAAGGTCCTACATAAAACAGGTAACATTAGTTTTACAATGTAAAAACATCTTGTTAGATCTATTTTTATTAGCATGTTAGGCAAGTTATGTTATAATACCTGAAGCCAGCATGCCTCATGACTCAAGGGGTTAAAAAATCCCAGAAGATGGTGGGGGAAATGGGGGGGCGGGAGGAAGGGGATGGGATGGGGACAGAGAAGTAGAATGAAACCAGTGAATTAAGGTGAAACAGGAAAAGGCAATGACAATTCAATTACAAATTAGAATAATCTAATCTACCAAGAAGCGGGGTTGCAGGGCATCCATCCAAATCTTCCTCACCCCCACTTTTGTTATAAAACCTGAGCCATTTACAAGAAGTAAAACCTACATAGCAAAAATATCAGGACTCCCAAAAGATTAGTAGGGTCCTGAAACAAAAAAGACTGTCATTCCGGAGAGAAACAAGTGTTCTACTGAGCATATCTGTTGGTGGAAAATAAGTATTTGATCTTTTTTTTTTCTTTTTGTTGCTAGTTTTCAATATATTTTGAAAAGGGAGGAGAGTTAAGGTGGGGCACAGACAACAGCACCAAAACAACACAACTGAGAACCTTGCTCCCAAGATTCTACTTAAATGCTTGCTTTTAAAGGCATCCAGATAAACCATGCCCCCAAGAGAAGGCAGAGCTGACTCAACTGAACAATAGAAAATTATATATTTTTCTTCTTTCTCCCCCCCCCTCCTCTGAGAGTTTGGAGAGAGAGGTTAAAATTGTTGGATATGAGCAAAATCTAATATTAGAACATGAGAACGGCCATACTGGGTCAGACCAAAGGTCCATCTAGCCCAGTATCCTGTCTTCTGACAGTGATCAATGCCTGGTGCTTCAGAGGGAATGAACAGAACAGGTAATCATCAAGTGATCCATCCCCTGTTGCCCATTCCCAGCTTCAGGCAACCAGAGGCTAGGGACACCATCCCCGCCCATCCTGGCTAATAATCATTGATGGACCTATCCTAGAGGAATTATCTAGTTCTTTTTTGAACCCTGTTATAGTCTTGGCTTTCACATGATACTCTGGCAAAGAGTTCAACAGTTTGACTATGCATTAAAACAAAAAAAAATTGTTGTAAATTTTAACCTGTTCTGCAAAGCATTGTGGGATCTGGGACATTATAAAAGTCACCCCAAAGCAAGGTGGGTTAGCTTTAGGATAGAGTAGAAACCATGAGATTTTGTAACTACTGTAATGAAAAGATTTGTAGAAATACCTTACTAAAGCGCAGTGCGTAGGGAGTGGGCTATTGTTGTTTCAAACTGCTGGTTTGGGTGTTCTAACCTACAAATAGACCTTGAAATATTAACTTAAGCATTCTGGAGTTTTTGACAAAATGCCCTCCTACTCTCAAAAAGAATAATTAGAACTCATACAGCATGACAGTGAAGCCTGCACAACTCCCTGAAGCAAAATCCCACCTTCAGCTTCCCTTGGAGTTAAACTCATTCAGGGCTCTGATCTGACACAGTTAAGCCTTTAGAGAAGTGCCGTCTATATCTCTAATTTTTCAACACCAGTACTATTTTTTTTTTTAAACAAGGTATATAGCATGGTGAGAGGGGATTTTTATTTTCTATGGTCACTGCTCATATTTGGTACCCAACAATATTTGTAATATCAGGAGGGTTATTACAATGTATTCAGTCAGGTGAATCATAAGCAGTTAACATTGTAAATCCCAGTGATCAGGAAATAATAAAAGTGTCAGTCCAGCCTCTCTTCCAGTTGAATTCCAATACAATAGAATAACATACATTTTTTCTCATTCACAATTTTGGGTTGGAATGCCAAACACAACACATTTATAATTATGTGATTGATTTAAGAGAAAAAATAGGTATGTACTTCCAGGAAATAGGGACCCACTTGTGAGGCAGCATGAAAAATAGCATGTCAAAATACAGATGTTAATAGTTAATAACAACTAATTAATACAAATCACCATAAAATATATCACAAGTCCATAGCTGTAAAGAAGCTTTGATGTCTGTCCTAGTAAATATGATGGGTGGAATTTTCAAAAGTGTTCAGTGCTGATCTGTTCCCACTGATCTGTTCCCACCATGGTAATACCTCATTTAAAATGTTATTTTGCTAAATAAAATTATATCCAACTCTAAAACAGAAAATTAATTCTAAAGAGAAAAATTGGAAAAGTATTTCTAACTTAGTTACAGGGCAATTAATATATTTCCTCACCATTGCTCAAAAACCTGGATATATATTCACCATTTTGATCAAAAAATCAGGACAGAAATGCCCTGATATCAGGTTTTCTTTTGATATTTCCAGAATTCTGGCTTTTTATAGAACAGCAGACTTTCTTGGTGTTCTGCTTTTGGTACTTTCATTTTAAGTCTGACAAACTAGGAAGCACAGAAGGGCATGAAGTTATTATTTTTAAAAAGGCTCAACTCTGGATGAAAGAGACCACAGCAAATGGTCAGAAGGAAGTTTCGAGAAACTGGATTTTTACCTGTGGAACTCACTGCTACTGCCAAGACATTAAAGAGACAAAGAGAGCCTACAAGGCTTTTAAAAAGCATTACACATTTATATAAATAAGTATACCATCCTTTTTTAAAAGGATGCAAAATCTAGAAATAGAAACAGTAGAAGAAATAATGAACTAGAAGGCTAAGCAAAACATAGATTGGATTAGCCTATTTAAAGCTCAATTAAGCAGGCCCCTAGTTTAAACTGAAGAGGAATGTTTAAGAGACTTGAAAATCTTAAAAGGCACTTTGATCTGATCAGACAAGATCTTTCTCTCTCAGCTCAGCATATCACAGCAGTGCCAGGTATCACTTGGCGCATTTATATCCACAGCTGCTTCTTCCCTCTATAGGCTTTCCATGATAGACCTCCCAAGAATCCACTCTTTATTAATCAGATCCATAGGTGAGAAATAACATCATATTCTGTAGCCAGAATGGAATGATAAAAACAAAATGGTGAGTTCTGTTTAGTTCCACATAGTTATTTTCTCCTAACTCTCCACATCTGGCTTGAAGATCTTAAACATACTCCACTTACATCTTCTCCAGGTTGACTTTTAGCCCCTGATTCTTCAACCCTTATGTTGAATCAGTGAGACTACTCATGGGATTAAGTGCTATTTATTGTGCATGAGGGCTGTAGAACTGGGCCTCTAGTTAGCAGGCAGTTGGCAAGTTACTACATGGATTTCTCCCAGGCTGAATAGAAAGCAGCTCTGTGAATAGAAATTACATAGACTTAAGTATAAAATTTACTCATAAGTTTTATCCTAGATCATTCATGATCCCTCCCAATAATAAATGAGTTATACTGGGTAGAGATAATATGGTACACTTAAATATTCAGAGTAATATTATATGTATAATTAGCTGCTGCATTCTGTCTCCATGTCAGTTCAATACTTGGCCTTTCTTCTCAACTTACCAACAGTGAGACCAATTACTAGTCAGAGAGTCATTCTAGTCTGGTTGAAGGTCTGGATAGGTGCATATTTTACCCTTTTGCCAATCCTTAATGAACCTTTCAAAATGCAAACAGGCTTTTTTTCAAAGTCAGGACACAATAATTATCTGTATTCTATAAAAAAAGAATATTTCCAGCTCTTGTTTCCAATTCAAGACCACTGGATATTAAATAAGCCTTCCCCATAAGGTGCCCAAACATTTTGCATTAGATCAGGACAAATATTGCAAAATAGCTTTCACTAATATTCTTTTTATTTAAGACATTTTTCTGTAATTATTTTTTTGCCCCTTTTAGCTCTCAACTTCCATGAACATCATAAGAATATAAGAATAGTTATACTGGTTGAGACCAGTCATCCATCTAGCCAGTGCCCTGTCTTCCAACAGTGGCCAGTGCCAGGGAACAGAACAGGGAACTTTATGAAGTGATCTACTTCCAGTTGTCCAGACCCAACAATCGGCAATTAGAGGTTTAAGGACGACCGGAGCATGGGGTTGCATCCCTAGCCACCTTGGCTAATAGTCATTGATAGAACTAACCCCCATGAATTAATCTAATTCTTTTTTGAACCCAGTTTTACTTTTTCCCTTCACAGCATCCCCTGGCAATGAGTGCCACAGGTTGATGTGTTGTACGAAGAAGTACTTCCTTATGTATATTTTTAATCCTGCTGCCTAATAATTTCTTTAATTTCATTGGGTGACCCTTGGTTCATGTGTTACATGGAGGGGTAAACAACACTGCCTTATTCATTTTCTTCACACCATTCATGACTGTATAGACCTCTATCATATCTCCTTTGTCATCTCTTTTCCAAGCTGAGCAGTCACAGTCTTTTTAATCTCTCTTCATATAGAAGCTTTTTCATAACCCTAATCATTTTTTGCCCCTCTCTGTACTTTTTCCACTTCTAATATATCTTTTTTGAGATGGGGCAATCAGAACTGCACACAATATTCCAGATGTGAGTGTACCATGGATTTATATAATGGTATTATGATATTTTCTCTCTTATTATCGATCCCTTTCCTAATGTTTCCTAAAATTGTTAGCTTTTTAGACTGCTGCTGCATATTGAAAAGATGTTTTTAGAGAACTATCTAAGACTCTAAAATCTCTTTCTTGAGTGATAACAGCTAATTTAGACCCTATCATTTTGCATGTCTAGTTGGGATTATGTTTTCTAATGTCCATTACTTCGTATTTATCAACATTGAATTTCCTCTGCCCTTTTTGGCCCTGTTGCCCAGTTTTGTGAGATCCCTTTGTAACTCTTGAAAGTCTGATTTGGACTTAGCTATCTTGAGTAATGTTATATTGTCTGCAAACTTTTCTACCTTGCTGTTTACCCCTTTTCCCAGATCATTTATGAATATGTTGAACAGTACTGGTCCTATTACAGATCCTTCAGGGACCCCACTATTTATGTCTCTCCACTGTGAAAACTGACCATTTATTCCTACCCTTTGCTTAAGAGCCTTTGGTGAGGGACCTTGTCAAAGACTTTCTGAAAGTCCAAGTACCCTATTGTCACACTGTCTGGAGTGGCTCACAACCATGAGGGCCTACCTCAGGGCAGACTACCAGAAACATGGCAGACACTCCAAACTGGTGGTATAGTCTATAATTCAATTTCACCTATCCAGTAACAAATGTGAACTCCTGGATCACTATACCCATCTTACTGTGAAGTCACAGACAGTCCTCTTAGAATCTCCAGTCTATCTTGCCACCCAGGCAAGCTGGACTTAGTCACACCAAAAAGAACAAAATAATCAGGTTTCAGAGTAGTAGCCATGTTAGTCTGTATCCGCAAAAAGAACGGGAGTACTTGTGGCACCTTAGAGACTAACAAATTTATTTGAGCATAAACTTTCGTGGGCTACAGCCCACTTCTTCCGATGCATAGAATGGAACATATATTGAGGAGATATATATACACATACAGAGAGCATGAAAAGGTGGGAGTTGTCTTACCAACTCTGAGAGGCCAATTAAGTACAAGAAAAAAGTTTTGAAGTGATAATCAAGATAGCCTAGTACAGACAGTTTGATAAGAAGTGTGAGAATACTTACATGGGGAGATAGATCCAATGTGTGTAATGGCTCAGCCATTCCCAGTCTCTATTCAAGCCTAAGTTGATTGTATCTAGTTTGCATATCAATTCAAGTTCAGCAGTTTCTCTTTGGGAGTCTGTTTTTGAAGCTTTTCTGTTGCAAAATTGCCAAATTTATTTGGGCATAAGCTTTCATGGGCTAAAACACACTTCATCGGATGCATGCAGTGGGAAATACAGTAGGAAAATATATATACAGAGAGAACATGAAAAAATGGGTGTTGCCATACCAACTCTAATGAGACTAATCAATTAAGGTGGGCTATTATCAGCAGGAAAAAAGACATTGTGTTCCTTGTATCAGCTGTTTTGTCAATTCCACAGGTCTGTGGAAGCCGGGTCCACAGCTGGGCTGCTGCCAGGTCTCCTCTCCAAGCTGGGCTGATACCCAGGCTCCTGCCTTGACCTACCAGCTGGGCTCTTCACTTCCTACTGAGAGCCCTGCTGACCCTTGGGGTCCTGTGTCCCATCTCTCCACTGGGAGCATGGAAGCCGACCGGACTCCAAGTGTGCATCTCCCTGCCGGAGGTGAGAAACTAACATAGGTCTACTTAATACTGTAGTGTAGACAGGCCCTTAGTTCAATGTCTCTGGCCCTTTGAGTGTTCAAACAGGAAAGAGACGAAAAATTATCCTGTGGCCCTTTTTTATCTTTTACATTTAGTCTTCCAGTCTATGAGATGAGCCCCTTTGTATGTAGCATTTCCAATGTGTGATAAGGTCATACACCAATCCTTTGTATTGGGTTGTTCCTTAATGGCCCATTTAATCTTGATAGGCCTCCTGAATCAATGCAGGTCGGGGGGTGGGAGGGGAGCGGAAGGCGGGGGGGAGCGGAAGGCGGGGGAAGGAATGATTCCCATGCTTGGGATCACAAGTTCAGAGACAACATTTTCAAAGTTATCCAAAACTTACATATTTCTTACAGCATGGATTACAGACATTACATGTGAGATTAATACACGCAGCAATGTACAAACATTTCATAGAGTCTAAACATTAAATACATTTTGATAAGACTAATACCTATTTTGAAGAAAACTAACATGCAGGTGAGCTGGTTTGGTTTCCAGCTCTGAGTTTCAGTTCTTACCTAATGTTTATGGCTTTGGCAAGAGCTGGCACTTAGTTTACCAGCCTCACAACTATATGCACTGAGTCACCCTTGTCCACATGTTTGCTGACCCCCTCAAAGAATTCTAATAGATCAGTGAGGCATGATTTCCCTTTACAAAAGTTGTGTTGACTCTTCCCTAACATATTGTTTTCATCTATATGCCTGATAATTCTATTCTTTACTATATTTTCAACCAATTTGCCTCTTTCTGAAGTTAGGCTTACCTGCCTACATTTGCCAGGATTGACTCAGGAGCCTTTTTAAAAAAAAATCCAGTGTCACATTAGCTATCTGCCAGTCATCTGGTACAGAGTCTGATTTAAGCAATAGATTACTACTAACCACAGTTAGTAGTTCTGCAATTTCATAGTTGAGTTCCTTCAGAACACTTGGGTGAATGCCATCTGGTCCTGTTGACTTATTACTATTTAATTTATCAATTAGTTTCAAAGCCTCCTCTATTAACATCTCAGTCTGGGACATTTCCTCAGATTTGTCACCTATAAAGAATGGCTTAGGTGTAGGAGGCTCCTTCACATCCTGTGTAGTCAAAGACCGATGCAAATAATTCATTTAGCGTCTCTGCAACTACCTTGTCTTCCTTGAGTGTTCCTTTAGCACCTCAATTATCCAGTGGCCCCACAAATTTTTTGGCAGGCTTCTTGCTTCTGATGTAGTTAAAACTTGTTTTTGTGTTGTTTGCTAGTTGCTCTTCAATTATTTTTTGGCCCGTCTAATTATACTTTTACACTTGACTTGCCAGAACTCATGCTCCTTTCTATTTTCCTCAGTAGGATTTGACTTCCAATTTTTAAAAGATGACTTTTTGTTTGTAAACATATATTTTACTCTGTTGTTTAGCCATGGTGGCATTTTTTAGTCCTCTTACGTTTTTTTTTTTAAATAAATTATTATTAATATTTGAGGTATACATTTAGTTTGAGCTTCTATTATGGTGTTTTACAATATTTCCATGAAGCTTGCAGGCATTTCACTCTTGTGACTGTTGCTTTTAATTTCTGTTTAACTAGCCTCCTCAGTTTTGTGGAGTTCCCCCTTTTGAAGTTAAATACTCCTGTGATGGGTTTATTTGGTATTCCCTCCCCCGCCCCCATACACACACACCAAAAGATGTTAAATTTAATTACATTGTTGTCTCAATTACTGAATGGTTCAGCTATATTCACCTCGGGGACTAGATCCTGTGCACCACTTAGGACTAAATCAGGAATTCTCTCTCTCATCTTGTGGGATCCCAGACTAGCTGCTCCAAGAAGCAGTCATTAACAGTGATTAGAAGTTTTGTATCTGCATCCCGTCCTGATCTCGCATGTTCCCTGTTAATATGGGGACAGTTGAAATCCCCCATTACTATTGAGTTTTCTGTTTTTGTAGCCTCTGTAATCTCCCTGAGCATTTCACAATCACCATCAGCATCTCAGCCAGGTGATATATTCTCATTCTTTCTGTTATACTCTTATTATTCAAACATGCAATTGAATTTAACGAGAATAAATAGTTGTAGAAAGCACATTTGAAACTCATGTATTTGAATACTTATGGAATCGAAATTTAAAATTTGCTAGCTTTGGGGATCAGTAATCCACTGAGTGTACATTTTGTAATCTCATCTGAGCCTGATCCATAGAGGAGATAAGTCTTTTACCACTGTCAGCTAGGGGGGTCTTATTCCTTTAGCTAAATCTTTTGTGAAACCTGCTCTTAGCTCTGAAAGTCCTGCTTTTGATCCCTGATGGGAAGATGGTTTTTAGATATTACCAACAGAAAATGTAGAGAATTATAGTTTAGGTGGGAAACCTACAACCTACTATCCTACTTTGGATGCTTTGGGATTTATAATGTGCTGCCCTATATATAAGTACATAATGAGGGACCACTTATATAACTGAAGCAAGCAGAATTTGACCCTATGTTAGCTGCTCGATACAGTATAGATTAATTATTCCTATTTAAAAAAACAACTGGCACATTGTGCCCAAAGGTTGACACAAATTGTTGATTTTGTAATGATTTTTCTCTGTAATGTTTTAAAGCTTTTTTTATTGTGAACTATATATATAAAAAAATAATTTCATAACTAAACCTGCCATAGTACATAGACACAATGTGTCTGCGTGTTAAAACTTAATTACTGAAATACACCAGTGGGTTTGAATTTGGTTCCATTACAAAATCAAGGACTGTATTAGAAAGTTCATTTTGTCTTTGCTATTCTCTAAATAATTTTCAAAGGTAACATGATAGTTCCTGCAATCAAATGTATGGGGTGACTCAAGAATCTGTTGTGAGTAATTCTGAACGATATGAATCTTCTGTGACCTAACCATTGATTTTGACCTCATGATACCAGTTCAGGATTGGAGACCCAAAGTCCCACTAATTTATTATTTATTATTATTATTTATTATTTCTACAGTACCAAAAAGTGCCAGTGCTAAAAAATAATGTTTAAACATAGTTGGGAAAATAACTTAGGCAATTAACTTAGCCTCTTTATTTCCATGAAAAGTCTGCAAGCAGACTGTCATTTCCTAGAATATACTTCTTGTTATTCAATTTCCTTGATATTTTTTCCAAGTTTATTTTTTATTCATTCAACAGATTTACTGTAGGAGGAAAAAATTAGGACAAGGGTTTCAATATTATTCACTTCATAATCTAAGCTATGTTGATTAATTATGATTGGTCCATAAGCTATACAATGTTTCTCTTCTCTGATTGGATAACTCATATCTAAGCATCTTGAATAATCAGTTAGAGATAGGTAGCAGTTTATGGAGAGTAGATAAACAGTATTGAGAAATTTCAACACATTTTAATCTTATTCCATTCTTGTCCTCACAGCCTTCAAGTAAGATTTATTGGCCAAGGACATGGTTTACATTTAATTTCTCTTGTCACATTACCACATAGTAATTAATTGTATTTGGATGCATTGTCCTAGTAGTGAACTGTGCGGTCAGATGCTTGTCTGGCTCATTTAATTGCTTCAGTGCCAAGATTGTGACAAGAGATTTTGGAAACCCTTTTCCTCTACTGTGTTTAAACAGTTTTCCATCGCATAGAAAATTTTCCGTTTCTGCTGTGAATAGTCCTTGTGAATAAAGTCTGATCACTAATGGAAATCAAACACAAAAGAGGTGCAAGCACAGTCGAAGTGAATTTCTTTTTAAATATAAGCAGTATTTTTGCACTATTTAGTCAGCTCTACTTTTAAAGAAAGGAAACATTTTGCAAATTATTTTTCAAAAATAAATCTTTATAATATAGTACTCAATTGTGAACTATCCTTAACAGCAGTAACTCCAGAAAAACACAATCCTCTGTGTGCTAAACATGTTACTTGGGTTTCTTTCAAAAGCTGCCCTTTCTGTGGCACCCCAAACCCCCTCCCCTCCAGCCTTGGTCAAGCTGAGACTGCTTAATAGGTTGCTTTTAACAATAAGCCATAGTGATTTCAGGCACTTTACTAGTTTGCCAAAATCTCCCCGTACAAACAGATCTCTTACATATTCTTTTGGTTCAAAGCTTGGAAGAACCATAATTCATCATCTGTACAGTAGCTTCTCAGGTCCATCAATGATACAATGGATAATCATAATTGTATAGAACCTAGCACAATAGGCCCCTAACTGGGGATTCTTGGCACTAGCACTATATGAATAATATTAATGATAGAAGTAAATCTAAAACTATCCTGCTATTATTGGACATTGGGGCCAGTGCCCTCCCTTGTCTCACCTACTGATGGAATTAGGTAATCAGCTGAATAGGTCTGAGGAAAATAAGAATTATTACTAAATGTCATGGATATTAAATGTGTGCTATATCAGAAATCATTGTTTTTCAACAATATAACACTCAAATAGTATTGTAACATTCATGTTATTTTAACTTGTCATTTTATTACTCCTAAAGGTAAAATGTTTGCAATAAATTAACAAAAGTATAAATGAAAAGAGATTTTTAAAATATTGTTTTGAATTGATTTGTGTTCAGTAAATACTGGCTCCTGAGCATTACTGATCTGGGAAAAGACCTGATCTCTTTTATACCAAGTTTCATTTATTTTGGTGATAATGGTAATTCTTCGAATCCTGCTGAAAAGACAAGGATTGTAAGTGAAGGAACTTTAAATCCATTGGCTATTTGCTGTGCAGATTGAATCCAACTCATAGTCATAAAAAACAAAGCCAAAAATAAGTCATATCCTTACCACTCACCCACTCAGAGTGTCTGATTAATGATTGAGGCTACTAAAATGACAGCTATTTTCAAGGGACTATCCCAAGAATAGATTAGTTTAATCCATTATCTTTTCACTTCAGTTTAACTCAGATTCAAGTTGTGAGTACAGTGAAAGATGTTTGGTGGCCTCAGGTCAGTGTAAGCAGCTGGAGGTGAATGTCACAACTATGGCACCACCCTGGCTCATTCTGACAGACTTGCCACTCTGTGTGCCTATTAAACTATGCAGGGAACTTCAGCAATGAACACTTGAGACAGGTGAGAGACTTGTAAGGACACTATGTCTGCATCTAAACCACACACATGCAGGGATAAAACCAAAAGCAGAGGTATCTATTGTTTGATCTAAAGGAGTCTCTCCAATATCTGAAGTAATGATGATTTTGAACAACAGACAAGTTTAGGGAACTTCTATACCAATGGAGAAACTTGTGCTTATGCACATAGTAATACATGTATGATTAAGACTGCACAACATTATTTTTTTCATCACAAACTCACTTGGGGGAGAGGGCACAGAAGTCCACTGTTGGTGGTACAGCCATGGATCAGCTGCATAGGTACTTTTTTATCCAGGTTGTGAATAGGTCACCAACACAAAGCCAGTTTAGTCTGACTTTTCACAGTTAAACTGGATTTCACACTTTTTGTGGAAAGGATAAACTTTGAAAGGGACGACTAAATCCATTCAGCCAAATCCTAAACACAATGATCTTCAAGGGACTGTAGCCAGGTATTCATATGGGACAAAGAATTTGTTGATGACATTTATAATTTATCTAGACTGCAGTAAATCCCAATCGGAGACTGGGATCCCATTGTGTGAGGCACTGTGCAGATCTAACAACATTTGATTCCTGTCCCAAACAGCTTTGTTTGAAGTATAAGATGACACAACATTGGACACAACAGACAGATTGGGGGATTGGGGGAGCACAAGATAAGCATGAGTAAACTTTACATTGAATAAGCAGTGATCACATTGTACTGTCAGGTGTGTGAGGGGCTTCGTAGAGGAGGAGAGTTTTTTTAAGGAGAGAGATGGAGGAGGATAATGTAGTGCCTCTGTGGAATGTGTCGTCACTTTGAATATGTCAATCACGAGCTTCTCTGGAGTAATAGGTTTCAGAGTAGCAGCCGTGTTAGTCTGTATCCGCAAAAAGAACAGGAGTACTTGTGGCACCTTAGAGACTAACAAATTTATTAGAGCATAAGCTTTCGTGGACTACAGCCCACTTAGTCCACGAAAGCTTATGCTCTAATAAATTTGTTAGTCTCTAAGGTGCCACAAGTACTCCTGTTCTTTTTTCTGGAGTAATAGTTACATAAACACTGGGCTAAGTTGCTTCTTGTGCAACTCTACTGAAGTAAGTGGAGATGCATGGGGTGTAAGGCAGAGCTGGAAGTGGTCCACAGAGTATATTAGGTCCATCTTTGATTAGTGAAATAAATATTTTTCTTTAATTTTCTAATGTATCGAGTACCATGTGATTACAATGAAAGACATTATACATAATGCAGAACACAAACAGTTAGAATCATAGAATCATAGAAGATTAGGGTTGGAAGAGACCTCAGGAGATCATCTAGTCCAACCCCCTGCTCAAAGCAGGACCAACACCAACTAAATCATCCCAGCCAGGGCTTTGTCAAGCCTGGCCTTAGAAACATCTAAGGATGGAGATTCCACCACCTCCCTAGGTAACCCATTCCAGTGCTTCACCACCCTCCTAGTGAAATAGTGTTTCCTAATATCCAACCTAGACCTCCCCCACTGCAACTTGAGACAATTCCTTCTTGTTCTGTCATCTGCCACTACTGAGAACAGTCTAGCTCCATCCTCTTTGGAACCCCCCCTTCAGGTAGTTGAAGGCAGCTATCAAATCCCCCCTCACTCTTCTCTTCTGCAGACTAAATAACCCCAGTTCCCTCAGCCTCTCCTTATAAGTCATGTGCCCCGGCCCCCTGATTATTTTTGTTGCCCTCCGCTGGACTCTCTCCAATTTGTCCACATCCCTTCTGTAGTGGGGGAGCCCAAAACTGGACACAATACTCCAGATGTGGCCTCACCAGTGCCATATAAAGGGGAATAATCACTTCCCTCGATCTGCTGGCTCCTACTAATACAGCCCAATATGCTCTTCTTGGCTACAAGGGCACACTGCTGACTCATATCCAGCTTCTCATCCACTGTAATCCCCAGGTCCTTTTCTGCAGAACTGCTGCTTAGCCAGGTGGTCCCCAGCCTATAGCAGTGCATGGGATTCTTCCGTCCTAAGTGCAGAACTCTGCACTTGTCCTTGTTGAACCTCATCAGATTTCTTTTGGCCCAATCCTCCAATTTGTCTAGGTCACTCTGGACCCTATCACTACTCTCCAGTGTACCTACCTCTCCCCCCAGCTTAGTGTCATCTGCGAACTTGCTAAGAGTGCAATTAATCCCATCATCCAGATCATTAATAAAAATGTTGAACAAAACTGGCCCCAAGACTGAACCCTGGGGCATTCCGCTTGATACCGGCTGCCAATTAGACATCAAGCAGTTGACCATTAACCATTGATCCCAGCAATCTAGCCAGCTTTCTATCCACCTTATAGTCCATTCATCCAATCCATAATTTCTTAACTTGCTGGCAAGAATACTGAGGGAGACCATATCAAAAGCTTTGCTAAAGTCACATCCACCGCTTTCCCCATATCCACAGAGCCAATTATCTCATCATAGAAGGCAATCAGGTTGGTCAGGCATGACTTGCCTTTGGTGAATTAATGTTGACTGTTCCTGATCACCTTCCTCTCCTCCAAGTGCTTCAAAATGGATTCCTTGTGGACCTGGTCCATGATTTTGCCAGGGACTGAAGTGAGGCTGACAGGTCTGTAGTTCCCTGGGTTCTCTTTCTTCCCTTTTTAAAATATGGGCACTGTATTTGCCTTTTTCCAATCATCCGGGACCTCTCCCAATTGCCATAAATTTTCAAAGATAATGGCCAATGGCTCTGCAATCACATCAGCCAATTCCCGCAGCACCCTTGGATGCATGAGAGCTGGTCCCATGGACTTGTGCATGTCCAGCTTTTCTAAATAGTCCTTAACTGTTCTTTCACCACTGAGGGCTGCTAACCTCCTCCTCATACTTTGTTGCCCAGTGCAGCAGCCTGAGAGCTGACCTTGTCTGTGAAGACTGAGGCAAAAAAAGCATTGAGTACTTCAGCTTTTTCCACATCATCTGTCACTATGTTGCCTCCCCCATTCAGTAAGGGTCCCACACTTTCCCTGACCTTCTTCTTGTTGCTAACATACCTGTATAAACCCTTCTTGTTACTCTCCACACCCTTGCTATCTGCAGCTCCAATTGTTCTTTGGCCTTCCTGATTACACTCCTGCACGCTCTAGCAATATTTTTATACTCCTGCCTAGTCATCTGTCCACATTTCCACTTCTTGTAAGCTTCTTTTTTGAGTTTAAGCTCACCGAAGATTTCATTGTTAAGCCAAGCTGGTCGCTTGCCATATTTGATATTCTTTCTGCACGTTGGGATTGTTTGTTCTTGCACCCTCAATAAGACTTCTTTAAAATACAGCCAGCTCTCCTGGACTCCTTTCCCCCTCATATTAGCCTCCCAAGGGATCCTGCCCATCTGTTTCCTAAAGGAGTCTAAGACTGCTTTTCTGAAGTCCAGGGTCCATATTTTGCTACTCTCCTTTCTTCCTTTTGTCAGGATCCTGAACTCAACCATCTCATGGTCACTGCTGCCTAGGTTGCCACCCACTTCTACTTCACCTACCAATTCTTCCCTGTTTGTAAGCAGCAGGTCAAGAGCAGCATGGCCCCTAGTTGGTTCCTCAAGCACTTGTACCAGGAAGCTGTCCCCAACACGCTCCAAAAACTTCCTGGATTGTCTGTGCTTTGCTGTATGGCTCTCCCAGCAGATGTCAGAGTGACTGAAGTCCCCCATTAGTTGTTAAGATCATGTCATTTAGATAGAAGTGATCCAGTGTTTTTCGGAAGTAAGTATTAATATTTTTCCACTTGCATTACCTTGAATTTTGTTTAATGGCTGATTTTTTTTAAGAAATTGCAGTACTAAAAACAAATCTTTGATTTAGATG
This sequence comes from Malaclemys terrapin pileata, assembly GCF_027887155.1. Lineage (NCBI taxonomy): Eukaryota > Metazoa > Chordata > Testudines > Emydidae > Malaclemys > Malaclemys terrapin. The sequence continues at coordinate 37,408,466 of NC_071509.1, read as the reverse complement.
TTTGTAGTGTTTTTGTGGCCATTTTGGTCTCAGGATATGAGAGAGACAAGGGTGGGTGAAGTATATCTTTTATTGGACCAACTTCTGTTGGTGAAAGAGACAAGCTCTCGAGCTACACACAGCTCTTCTTCAGGTCCTGAAGAAGAGCTCTGTGTAGCTCGCCCACAGAAGTTCATCCAATACAAGATATTACCTCACCCCCCGCATGTCTGTTTAAGTAAGAGTTTTTCATTCTTACAGTTATGAGAATGGGAAATGTATGTTCATTACATGTGTATGTACATACAACGTACTATGTAACTTATAACTTGTAACTATAAACTAAGCTCTTTGGGGCAAGGATTGTCTTTTTGTTCTATTTGTATATTATTTAGTACAATGGGGTCCTCATCCATGACTCAAGCTTTTGGACACTCTGGAAATAATAAATAATAATAATAATTAATAAATTAATTATCATTTTCTTTGTTTATAATTAGACTGATCACAAGCACATTCCCATTTAGAAACTTATCAATATTTCCTTAGCTGTGTTTAGTGTGCTTCATGTAATAGTTTGAATTCAAACAAGGGTAAAATGTTGGTCCTTATAAAGTTTTGCCATTGACTTCGATGGTGTGAGTATTTTACCCCAGAGGATTGAAAAACTTGTCCTACGTGACTTTCAACATCTTGATCTATTTGGAAAAATGTTTTCTGTTAATTAAAAAAAATGTAAATTACATAGTACGTTATATTCACATGATGTAGTTTTCCATTAGTGAATAATAGTGGAGATCAGCATCAAAATTTACAAGCTGAAGAGCTCCAGTTTCCTAATAATGATTGTCTTTTATGTTGTCAGCCAGAAGGATAAGCAAGTTAAACCATTATATTTCATTCTACTTTCCCTTCATGCAATTGAGCATCTGAAGGTAGTTACCCTGAGGATAATGCAACTCTATTACAGAAAGTCTGGTAAGATTAGAGCCTCTGTGGAAGCTTCATTAAGTAACCTCATATATGTATTGAAAACCATAATGAAAGCTTTCACTTTTTCAATGTGTTTATTAACTAACTAGGAAAACATAAATGCTGTTGATCTGAAAATCTTTGGGTACTGTAAATGCTTTTAAAGTAATTAAAAGAAGGGTTTGTGTCTCCTCAGGGCAATTGCAATAGATTTATTTATTCACTTGCAATTTAACTTTAATTATTCAGATGGTCTTAATGTACAATATTTCTGAACTGCTTTAACCTTCAGTATTTCAAAACCACACCTTAATCTATTCAACATTCATATATTTAATATCTTTTTTGGTTAAATGATCAGATAGTGCACATCAAAAAATTAGGGCTAGATCACGTTATTTGTACATTGTCTTCAATAAAGGTATTGCATGGGTGCCACTTGGACTGTACATTTTTGCACTTGGAATCAATTTGTGACATTACAGATGCTACCTATCTCCCCTGGGTAGCCAGCCAACACCCAGGAGATCCTTATATCTGCCTCCAAACAAGATCAAATTTAACTACAATCAGTTATTCAGCCATGTTGCCTGGACATTACTGGGAATAAGATTCAGGCACAGAGGTTCAGCTCCTCACCTGGTGTAAACTGACATAGCTGCAGTGACTTCAATGGAGCTAAGCCAATATATGCCACTTGAGGCACTGTTTAGTGAATATGGTGAGTGATGACTGCAGATGTTTAGTAATTAACTATGTATTATAAGAAAACAGGTTAATAAGCAATCAACTAGGCAATCAAATGGTTCAGAGAAGTATAATTGTCTGAGAAGGGAGAATAGCCTTAGCGGACCCCAGTTATGCCCTGAAATTAAGCCGAATACATTTATCCCCTTCCTTATGTTTTTAGCCATATCTGCCCTTACAGAGAGAGAGAGAGAGAGAGAGAGAGAGAGAGAGAGAGTATGTGTGTGTGTGTGTGTGTACTACATGATGAATTATTTCTATTATGCTCCTGAGAAAAGATAGGCATGAAGATAAATATCAGAGCAGAGTTCAACTACCAAGTATTGCATATATTATATGTAAGTGGTTCTTAGGATGGAACACTTTTGAAAAGTTCAATAAGGGTTTGCAGAGAGGAAGCAGATCAACAATCCTTATGTGTGCACAGGACAGTTTCTTTTGAGAATGTTTGAGTATTTTTCAGGGTGCTTAAAACTGCATTTTAATTCATGGGGGGAGGGGTTGGGAATAGAAAGGGAAATTAACCTCTATGTGGAGCACCAATATAAGGCTCAGGCACTACTTGAGTCTGATTAAAGCCCTAGTCTGAGGTCCATGAGGCCTAAATTGGCTGGAATCTAGCTACATGGGAGTTCACCTCCCTCTTCTTGCCACACTGAACAGTTACAAACAGTTACAAGAGTTACAAACAGTGGAAGCGATGAGCTGAATTTAAAAGGGATGGGACTTGTGGCAGAGAAACCTCAGATGCAGCACAAACTTGCCCCCCCCCGCTTTGAAATAGCCCATGTCTGTGGATGTAAAGGGCATGCTACAATGCAATTCTTTTTCCACTGGTTGCTGGTAAGGATGGGTTTTGTGGGGAGATGGATCTGGTGAGGAGAGTTTTCCTTTCTGCTGGCTGTTCAATTTCATTTGCTGCTGCAATTCACGGCAGAGATGCTGAAAGCCTTGTATAGGTGCCTATCATGAATGAATGTATTTTATTTATTCAAATAATTATGCACAACTATCTTTGCCAAGGTTTATCAGAAAAGGGTAAATTTTAGGAAGATATATATGAGTCTTTGGTGCATGCATTGATAAGGCCTAATGGTTTTATTATTTGAGCTTCAGTCTAACTTTACATTGGTTTGTCTTATTTTCTTTATAAAATGCATTATTGTTTTATTGTACTTGTGCCTAGAGTATATAGAGTGGCATATTGTTAAGATTTTTTTTAAAATCTAGCTAAATAAATACGTTGTAAAAATGGAATGTTAATCATCTCAATACAGTTTGAATGTGCAAGGACTCCCCCACCTCCAAAAACATCCTATGGGTTTAAAGCACCATATGTGGCTCACCATTTTGTGCAGGATCAGGAGACTATAAAGAAAAGTATTTTCCTGTTTGAAGATTTCAAAGAACCATTCTTAGAGGAAAGGGAGGAGGTATCTGATGATGGAGATCTTGCCTCTTTCATGTTTTAAAAAGACTAAAGGAAAGTTCCTCTTTCATCAGCCTAAGGAAGAAAAGAAGTGGCTTTCCCAAATTTAAATATTTAAAGAAGCCTTTATCAAACTCAGAAAAAAAAAGAGGTTTGAGCTGTTTCTTTGTGGACCTAAATTCTTAAGGGTATAGGAAGAAATAATGATATTTATGTCTTACCATATTTTTCTTTTTCTATAATGTACCAAGAGGATGTGGGTATCCTTTTATAGACTTCGCAGCCTTTACATACTTTCAGCATAGATTCTGCATTATTACAGTGTGATTTGAATTTCAAGGTCAAAGCTCTTTCTTTACTTTTGCTTCCAGTTCTTATTGTTTATCACTTAAAAAAAAAAAGGGATTTAGAAAGCCCGGGAGCTAGCTTCTTCACACATCTCTGCCAATATACGTCAGTGCTGATCTGGAATGCCCCTCTTATTCTGCTAATGGGCCCCTCCCGAGCTGAGACCACACATCACACTGAACCGAGTAATTATTCTTCTGATGTACCCAAATGTTCACTGAAATGAGATGAAGATGGCTGAGCTCATTTCACTTGTGATCTAAACCATGTTTGAACTCAGATCTACAGAAGTGAAAAGTAAGTGCATTATCTCAGTGCTCCACCAAGCTTTTTTTGATCATGCGTTCACACACTGAGCCTGTTTGTGGTTAAGAAAAGCAAGGCTCTTGTTTTAACCTAAATGTTGCAAACATTTGCTTGTTGGAAGGAAATGCAGTTTATTAAAGGAAATACAGAGGAGCACACTCTCGTGCTCCTTTATATAACATTATTTACTTGTATTGCAATAGTACCCAAAGGACCCAGATAGGATTTGGTCCCTGTTCCGCTAAGGATTATACCAACACATGGGAGGACACAAGCATATGTACTAGTTCTCCTCCAGGAACAGCCCTGATGCTGGGGTTGAAAATGAGCAAGCCTCAGTTCTGGTTTCTGTGGCAGCTGGAGCAGTGCAAAGCAGCTGGAGCAGAACAGACTGTCGTCCCCTTAATGTTGCAACATCATTTAGGTTTATTATTGTAATGAAAGAGAGCAGCCTGTGATCAATAAGAATGATTAATCCTAATTATTGATCCCTTATTCAACACGAGGTAGACTTCCATTCCCAAGTAAATCTGTTTTTGATTTTTGATTATTAGTAAAATTGAAATGATATGATTTTATTGGATGTTAGAAAACAAAAACATGGACAGAAATCTCATAATATAATTACAAAACATTATATTTCTAGTGCCTGTTTAAAAGTTGTGGCAGTCCTGTATTGGTCTACTAAATAAATAATAATTTTATAAAATCAGTGAGAGTTGAAAGTCCCCAGTATCTTGTAGGAGATTCTCAGCAACTTCCAAGATCGGACCCATTTTATACATTCATACAGATTAAGACCAGAAGGGAGTATTAAATCATCTATCTGACCTCGTGTATATCACAGGCCGTTAAATTTCACCCATATACCCCTGTATTGAGCCCAAACGCTTGTTTGACTAAAGTATCTCTCCCAGAAAGAAATCCAGTCTTGACCTGAAGCTATCAAGAGATGGAGAATGCAGCACTTCTCGTGGTAATTTGTTCCAATGGTTAATCACTCTCACTATTAAAAAAATAGGCCTAATTTCTAAATTGAATTTGTCTGGCTTCAGCTTCCAGCCATTAATTCTTCTTATGCCTTCCTCTGTGGGACTGGAGAGCCCTTTAGTACCTGATATTTTCTCCCCATGAGGTATTTAGGCATTATGACCAAGTAACCTCTCAAACTTATTTCCGATAATATAAACACATTGAGCTCTTTACATCTCTCATTGGAAGGCATTTTCTCCAGCCCTTGAATCTTTTTTTTTTTTTTTTTGGCTCTTTCCTGCACCCTCTTTAATTTTTCAACATCTATTTTAAAATGAGGACTGCAGAACTGGGCACAGTATTGATCTCACCAAAGCCATGTCAATCTTTGGAAAGTTCAGTGTGCTCATGGTAGGAAGCAGGGGGGTAAAATCAAAGGCTTCATTCACATTAAGGATTATAAGGCCCTAATCCAGAAAACGTTTAAAAGTAAAATCACCTCTCTGCTCCACTGTTTCTACCTCCAAGCATCACATTAGCCCATTTTTGACACAGCATCTCACTGGGAGTTCATGTTCAGTTGGTTGTGCACTATAACCCCTAAATCCTTTTCAGAGTCACTGCTTTTCAGGATACAGTCCTCATTCTGTAGGTATGCCCTGCATTTCTTGTTCCTGGATTGTAACTTTGCATTTGTACTAAAAAAGTATTTTAATTGAATGGGCCCAACTTGGCAAGTGATCCTCATTGCTCTATATGATTGTCCTGTTCTCATCATTTGCCATTCCACCAATCTTTGCATCATGCACAAATTTCATCAGCAGTGATTTTATATTTATTTTCAGATCATGGGTGAAAATGTTGAATCTCATTGGCCCTGTACTGATACCTACAGAACCCCCCTTAACATACCCTCATTCAGTGGTGACTCCTGATTGGCAAGCCTGATTGAAACCTTATCCTGATTATAATTTATTGTTACTTTTCTTGTAAAATCAGCTACTAGGTATATGCTCATTCTCTGATGCATCTTATTTGAACGGGGCACTTATGAACAGATTTTCAAAGGTGGTTAAAGATGCAGATAGCACTTAGTGTGATTTTCAGAAGCACCTAAGCAGGTTACTTCCATTGCAATTTGACTCCTACGTCTCAGCATTGGAATACTTCCATTGAAATCTGACTCTCAAGCCCCAATCCTGCAAACACATATGTACAGAAGTCACCCACTGAAATCAATGAGAATACTCACAGTTCTTAAAGTTACACATGTGCATAAATGTTTGCAAGATCCAGCCCTTGTAGTATAGGTGCTTGAGCTAGCAGTGCTGCAGTACCCCCTGGCTTGAACTGATTTCCATCATATACAGGGTTTACAGTTTGGTTCAATGGCTCTCAGCACCCCCACTAAAAATGGTTCCAGAACCCCTGCTTTGTAGCCCTGAATGTGAATGAAGCTTTTGACTTGACCCTACTAACTTCTTCAACAAACACATAACTTTCCAACTTAAATTTCATGGCCATTGCAACTATTAGACATGCACAGCAACAATTTTTCATAACAATTTTTGAGATAATACTTTTCCAATATTTCATTATTACTTCCTCAGGAAATTGGAGTCATTGTGAGTTCTGTACACAGAGCAAGTCTACAGGAGTGGGCATCAAGAGACTGCGGTAACAAGTCTAAGATATGGAGCAAAAAAATAGTGAATGCAATTCTGGCCTTTCTGTTACAATGTGAAGAAAAGACCGAATGTTGCATGTAAGCCCATGGTGATGATACTACATTATGTGGTGATGCAAATGTTGTCAATGGAAGTCTATAGAAAATGACACTGCAACGTAAAGAAAAAGGAAATCAGTGTCAGTGCAAGGCTATAAAAATGACTTTATGATCTGAGAAAAGGCAAAACAATGTCAATGCAGCTGTGATTGGTTTTGCAATGCAAGCAAATGCAACATGATATCAGTGCAATGCAAAACAAATTGTGAAGATAGACAAACTGAAGAGTGAATCTGTTATGTGAATAATTAAAATGATTCCCATACTAAACAGTATTTTACTTTCATATGTCATACTTTGTCCTTCTAGTTTATAGTAATCATTCATGTTAAGTCTGTCTTTATATTACTACTTCAACTGCTCCACTCAATAGCAATGCCCATATATTGAAGACTTAAGTTACCGCACATTTATCACTATGATGAATTCACCAGTTTCACTTGCCTTAAATTGAATGCATTTGCACAAAAACTTATTTTTATTACTAATTTTCTTTCTTTCTAGAGCAAATATGTATTTTCCTAAAGAAAGCCTTGTTTTTAGTCTAGTAATAACAATAAAAGAAATTTCTAGATCTAAAATAAAAACAAATTACTAAATGATCCAATGATAAAACACTCAAAAGCAAGGGTTCTGAATGAAGGATACCAATGCAACTTTATTTAATCCCATTTGGCACTCACCTGGTTGCTGGATCACAGACTCTGGCAATACTGGACAATGTATAGTCCTGCTTCTTTAAAAATCTTCCTGCCTTGCCATGTGAATTCCATTACATAAAATTGGATGCCCAATGTGTGTAGGAAGAGGACATTGGTACCTATCTTCAAGCATAAAGGAGATGTGTAAGAATTTACTAATTACTGTTCCATCAAGTTAATGAGTCAGACGATGAAATGGCTGGAAAGAATTATCATGAAAAGACTTTGGGAGAAGCTGGATCATCAAGTAAGTGACAATAATTCAGGCTTATGCCAGGAAGCTAAATAATGAATGCAGTGTTTGTAGCGCAAATATTGCAGAAGTAGTACAGGGAGAAACACAAGGAATTGTACTTGGGGTTTGGTGATTTAGAGAAAGCTTATGACAGAGTTCCAAAAGAATTGTTATGGTGTGGCCTGCTGCTGTGCAATCTACTGGAGCCACGTGTTCAAGCTATCATGGACACGTACAAGGATAGGACAGCAGTAATGAGAAGCACTGTGGCTACAATTATTCATTCACTGTGAGTGTAGGCCTACAACAAGGATCAGCCTTATGCCCATTCCGACGTGTGATTGTAATGGACCCCTTAATGCAGGAGATTAGGGAAGAGGCTCCATGCAGCATGCTTTTTGGTGATGACATTATGTTGAGCCATGAAGATGAATACAAACTGGAAAAGGATCTTGAAATCAGCTGACAATGACAGAATACATGAGATATGTTACTGAGAGGGACAATGAGAAGCCGATAAAACTAGATGATATAGAGTTAGTCTACGCACAAATTTAAATACCTTGGTTCAGTGTTGAGCCATGATGAGAATGTGGATACAGATCTTAGGAGCCACATGAAATTGCTTGGCATAAATGAAGGGCATTGACAGGAATTCTCTGAGATAAGAATATGCTAAGTAGACTAAAGAGCATCACAGAAAAGCTAAGGGAATATTGACTGAGGTGGCTGGATTATGTGAGATGATGAAACATGGGATATATTGGCCAGAGAGTACCTGAACTAGTAGCCTTGAGACAGAGACCACAAGGTAGGAGGACATGACCTCCAAACAAGGACATGAAGTTAGTTTGGGAGATGCTCTTGACAAGAACAATCAAAGCTGCCAACCCTAATTAATGGGACAAGGTGAAGGCAAAGAAGACCATTGGATTCCTGGGAGATGAAATGAAATGAGAAGAACATAGGGACACAAAACAGGAAGGGACTCCTGGGTCATCATGTCCAGTCCCCTTCTGTTGCGGGGCAGCCCAGTCAAAGAATATATTTTATTAATATATTGTGTTCCAAGTTAGGGCATGTGACACTGCCACACAAAGTGGGCATGAATAGCATTGCACACCAAAAATGTTACGCTGTAACTCCCCCATGTCGATGCTGCAGGTGCAAACTGTAAAGATACTGAGTTTGCACTAATGTTGTCATCTTTGAAGGAGGCATGAACTTTTTAAGTTTGCATCTGCAGCATTCATTTGTGTGTGAATGTGAGCAAAAGATAGCTCTATGTTTCCCTCTCCCCTGCACACATAACTTATGACAGCAAAACACAGATTTCCAAAGCACTCACCCAGGACTTTGAACATTTAAATTATCCTTTTAATTTTAAAAATTATATCAGGTTATTTCAAAAGAGAGATGAAAAATGAATTATTGCAGCACTGCCACTGCTGCAGATCAACTCTGCCAGACCTTGGCAGTCATCAGAAAAGGTAATCTTTAATAAAGTAGGTTTTTTTTTATTTCTTTCGAAAAAGACTAGCTCTTTTTAGTCTCCACTTTTATTTGTTTAAGATGTGCATATCACTTCCACTTTAATACATCTAACCTATGCTTTTCCATTAGAAATGTATCCTGTTTCATTAATTCATTAGTTATGTTTCACATTCAGTTTAGGAGAAAGGCAAAGGTGTCAGAAGTTTCTAATTTTCAAAACTGTATGCACATTTCCTGACCTGAACTCAAAACTTTGCCCAAGTTCAGGTTAGGTCAAATAAATCTACTCCCTGGATAGTAACTGAATTCCCTCTTCTTTCCTGCATGACCTAGATTCAATGTGTAAACCTTCTTGAATGCTTATATTCTTTTGTAGTCTAACTCCCCAAGATAGTTGTTTCCAGTTGGATCACTCAACCATTTTTCAAAGGTCTGCATTTTGATGGGCACATTCCTGCTTCTACTGAAGTCAGTGGTAACAGGATAATGTCCTATAACACATACAGTGCGCTTTGAGGAATTCTGTTGATACTCAATATATCTCCATTGCAAGGATGAAAGTTTAAGTCAATCCTGGCAGGACCTGAAGTTGTGGAAAAGATGTCCCTAAGGTACAAAGTTTAGATCTAGAAATGAAGTTTTCCAAAGTTCAAAGGTGTTTGGGTTTGGGGTTTTGGTTTAGGCCCATTTGCATTTCCAAAGTATCTAGATATTCCAAATAGAGGACCTTGATTAAACAAAAAAATTTCTCTTTGACTTCAGTGGGAGTTCTTCCAGTTTACTGGATGGATGAATTTGACCCCTGGTGCATAGACCATTTAGCTGGTTGTCCATTTATGAATGTTTGATTTTTAATCAGAATAATAAACTATGTATAATTTTAGAAATTGAGATTTGGTAGTTTTTTCATTATCCTTAAATGTGAAGCATGCCTTTATTCAATAGATGAATGAGAGCCAGACGCTCTGAGTGTAGTTCCATTGGAAAGAATAGGAAACAGTGATAAAACTTCCTGACCAAAAAGTAAAGATACCTTTGGTATGGAACATGACTGTGCAATGTATGGTACACTGTACTAGTATATTAAATGCTAAATGTTATTAACAGGCATGTCACAGGCTACATTGTTTAGGGAAGAAACTAAAATTGCTGTGAATCACCTTTTAACCTGTAATATAGCTGGTCTTCTGTTCCATAGCCTTCAAGAAGGGAATGAAATATAATAGATGGTCCAGGTCACTTATTTTATTTGGCACAAAAGATAACCTCCATAATTACTATAGTCCTATGAAGAAAAGAAGTTCTTCCAGAAAGTGAAAGGCTACTGTAAATGCCCCTTCATAGTGGAAGATCCATAATTGCACAGAGATAAATTGTGATTTTCTTACTCATGCCCATAGTCCAATTGTTGTCAATTAGTCTACTCAAAAGAGTAAGGAAATCACAATTTGGCCCATTCAAACCAATGAAGTATACTGAAAGACTCTGATTTAGTGAAGATTGGATTAGATATGGGGCTCCCAAACCTGGTTCGTGGCTTGTTCAGGGTAATCCCCTGGTGGGCCGCGAGATGCTTTGTTTACCTGAGCGTCCATAGGTACGGCCGCTCGCAGCTCCCAGTGGCCGTGGTTTGCCGTTTCCGGTCAATAGGAGTTGAGGGAAACAACGCGGGCCGGGCCACCACTTCCCACAGCTCCCAATGGCTGGGAACGGTGAACCGTGGCCACTGGGAGCTGCAAGCAGCCGTACCTGTAGACACTCAGGTAAACAAAGCATCTCGCAGCCCGCCAGGGGCTTACCCTGAACAAGCTGCAAACCAAGTTTGGGAACCCCTGGATTAGATGTATAAAAAATAAAGGATGCAGTATGACATTGTATAGATGCATGCATACATGTATTTTGGACTTCACTTGTGTAAAATAATCCTTGACTAAAGCTGGAAAGCATTATTCTTGTTTCAGGCTCTCCCAACTCACAGAGCTATTAAATCCTTAACATAAGATACTGGAGTAAATTCCACTGAAAATAAATAAAATTAGGCACTTCAATATTTTCTTTTTATTCATCAGAACAAAGTCTTTCTGCCCATGGCTCTGGTAGAAATACCAAACTTGTGCTAAATACAACATGATTCCTACAATTTTTATTACATTCATAAATTAGGAAATGCAAAGTTCTCATAGTATCCCATAAATGCAGTAACATAAAATTTTGTATTAAACCTGCTCTATTGATTTCACTGTTTATTTCCATACAATGTATACAATTCTGGTGACATATCAACACAAAACCACACGTCTATAAAGACTACTTGGTGATGCAAACAAGTATACAGCTAGTTTAGGTGGCTCCTACACCTTTCTGCCCCAGTCCATGGTGTGAAGGGCATGAAAGGGGTGGCAAAAGACATGTAGGGAGTTGTGAAGGGTAGGGAGGAGGTGTTGCTTGATCACACTGTGCTCCAGCTATCCTCATCTGTCAGACAATCTGTGGGGGAATTTGCTGTCTAGTGCAGAGTAGAGCAGCCCCAAGTGACAGGGGCTAGGCAGATCTGCCCCCCGTAATATGGCCATGAAAAAGTCTAATGCAATCCTAGTATGCATCAGGAGAGGTATTTCCAGTAGAGACATGGAAGTGTTATATTACCATTATATAAGGCACTGGTGAGACCTCATCTGGAATATTGTGTACAATTCTGGTCTCCCATGTTTAAGAGAGAAGAATTAAAAAAAGAACAGGTGCAAAGAAGGGCTGCTAGGATGAACAAAGGCCTAGAGAACCTACCTTATGAAAGGAGACATAAGGAGCTTGGTTTGTTTAGCATAAGCAAGTGAAGGCTGAGGTGGGATATGATTGCTCTCCATAAATACATCAGTGGGATAAAAACAGGGAGGGAGAGGAGTCATTTAAGTTAAAGCCCAATGTTGGCACAAAAACAAATGGATATAAACTGGCCATCAACAAGTTTAGGCTTGAAATTAGACGAAGGTTTCTAATGATCAGAGAAGTGAAGTTTTGCAACAACAAAAAACCTAACTAGTTTCAAGACTGTGCCTTATAAGTTTATGGAGGGGATGGTATGGTGAAATAGCTTATAATGGCATGTGACCCATTTGCAATTGCTAGTAGCAAATATCTCCAATGGCCAGAGATGGGACACTAGATGGGGAGCGCTCTGAGTTACTGCAATGAATTATTTCCCTTGTGTCTGGCTGGTGGGTCTTGCCAACATGGTCAGGGTCTAACTGATTGCCATATTTGAGGTTGGGAAGGAATTTTCCCCAGGTTAGATTGGCAGAGACTCTGGGGTGGTTTTGCCTTCCTTTTCAGCATGGGGCAGAGGTCACTGGCTGATTTAAACTAGAATAAATAGTTCATTCTTTGTAAATGTAAGTCTTTACGTCATGATTTGAGGACTTTAGTAACTCAGCTGGTTGTAAAGGGTCTTTTATAGGAGTGGGTAGATGAGGTTCTGTGGCCTGAGATGTGCAGGAGGTCAGACTAGATGTTCATGATAGTGTCTTCTGGCCTTAAAGTCTATGAGAATCAGGGAGCCTTATCTAATTTCCTCACAACCCCTCCCACACATAGGCTTATTGCTGCACCAAGCAGAAACTTAGCTCAGTAGAGAGTCAGTCCCAGTATGTATGTTTTTATATTATTTGTTAGTCCTATAAATACCATAATTATATATTTAGTGGAAATTTCATACTGAGCAAAAATGACTTTTCAATTTCTTTGTAACCATTTTTTACATACTCCCCTCGCAAGTTAAACTGGAAACTATTCCTGAGTAAGGCTAGCCACATAAAAAGTCCAGGCTGTTTTTAGTTGTGTTTGCAAAAAGTTCATAATGTCACTCAAAGTGTGGTGAATTGACTTTGCTCAAATGTTTTAAAAATAAGAATATCACTCTTGGTGTCAAAAGAAGAGTTTTTCAGGAAGTTCCGAGTATGTGTTAGCAAGACATTATAGATGGTTAAGCTGTGTTTTGGGTGTATTTCTGAGCATTGTGCATTATCTTGTATGTATTTGAAGCAGATGGTGATTCCATCATGAGGTGAGGGATGTTGGTGTATAGGGAGGTGACATCCATGGTGGCAGGATGATGTTCTGGGGGAGGTTGTGGAATGAGCAACTGGGGATGGATCACTTGATGAGTACCTGTTCTGTTCGTTCCCTCCGGGGCACCTGGCACTGTCAATTGTCGGAAGACAGGATACTGGGCTAGATGGACTTTTGGTCTGACTCAGTATGGCCATTCTTATGTTCTTATGTTGCAGTGTTTCTAGGGTAAGTTGGTAGTGTCTTGGAGGGAAGCTGGCTCTTTCTGTGATGAATGGTTTAAGGATGGTTTCTATAATAAATTGTGAAGTATGTCTTCATCCATTTATAAGGTTATTTGTTTATTTTTCCTTCTGAGAATATAGATAGATAAATGACTATCTAGCTATAGACTGGGGGGAGGGATAGCTCAGTGGTTTGAGCATTGGCCTACTAAACCCAGGGTTGTGAGTTCAGTCCTTAAGGGGGCCACTTAGGGGTCTGGGGCAAAATCAGTACTTGGTCCTGCTAGTGAAGGCAGGGGGCTGGACTTGACTTGACTCAATGACATTTCAAGGTCCCTTCCAGTTCTAGGAGACGAGATGAGATATCTCCATTTATTTATTTATAAATCCTATTAAGGCAATATTCTATACTCAGCCAGAGAGCCCATACTAATAGTTATGTAGTTTATTATTATTTTATCCCTTTGCTTATGTGTCAGCTAATAAAACTTCACTTACTAAGGGTGCCAAAAGTTAATTCATAAATTCATTGAACAAGATTTGAAATAGAAACTTCAAAGAAGAACTGTACTGTACTGCATTTATTTCATAATTGTATTTATTTTTTATAGAACAAAATTAATTCAGTAGTCTTCTATAGTCTTTAGAATATAGAAACCAAACCAGAAAATACAGTCAGAGAATAATTGAGATGATAAAAACCTTCAAATAGTTAACTTCCTAGACTAATATGTGACTACAAATATTATGACTGTTGTGATTCCTTAGTTAAAGATGGAAGATGCTTTTATTTACATGCCGGATTTTACCTTCTTCAGCCCCGTATATAATATATATATAAAACTTATAATATATAATACGTAATATTTTTCATATTTACGGCCAGTTCATCAACCCTGCATAATCCCCTTTCCGCTGCTCTTGTGTAAGGTGCTACAAAGGAATACCTCAGGGTGTGCTAAAGGCATTAGGGGCCATTCCTGCTAGCGTAAGTTAGTGTAGTCTTGAGACTGCTCTAACTGGTTCCTCGGTTGAACCTGCCTTCATTTACATGTGTGATCAGAAGACCTGGAAAGGAGTAGTCATTGAGGATGGAACCTATAATGTCTGCCATGGGGATATTTTAAAGTTTCTTAATTTTGAAATTAATTAGATAGGTCATTTTCTGTTCTGGGACTTTACAAAAGTGTTGGTATTTCACTTTTTCAACACTGGTTAAACTTTTTATCTATGTGTAACTGAAAAATGACACAAGCTAAAAACATCTAAAGTTTTATAGTTATCCTCAGTGAGAACTACCCAAGAAGAGTGTTGTTGTTGTTTTTCCTAAGCAGGATTACAATTATTAGATATGTTCAAATTTTGTATTTGTTGTCACTTTGTTGTGAGAGAACCTAATTAACGATTCAAGCTTCCTTTCACCTAATTCAAACTTTGTTTTTTAAACTAGGCTTTTTAGCCCTTTAAGTTCAATGAAAGCTACAAGGGTTGTAACTCTGTCATGGTAGTTTTCCTAACATCATGTTATTCATAGTAAATTTGAGGAAATAGTGGTTCCCCACTACACAACCAGCTGCTTTGTCACTGCTTACTGCAGCCACCACTGTTCCTACCTTAATTGCTTGACCCTAGCAATCCATTTTATCAATCTTCCCCTACAGAAGATATTGTCATTCTCAGAGTTTTTACTGTACAACACCCTGACATCCCTGTTCTCAGATACAGCAGCTCCCTTAATAGAGCCAATGAAAACACAGGCAGCATCCAATCCACATGCTCTGACCCTCCACCCCTTCCTGCCTCATCTATCCATGAAAGTGGAATCTCTGAAAATGAAAAAGGAATGTTGAGGGATGTCTGCCATCAGACACAATGAGCACCTTCTCATGAGTGAGTTCTCGGGCTGCTTTACAATAATAATAATAACAACAACAACCAAATGTGCGTGAGCAATAAGCTTCAGTTCAGTCAGACATGCAAGCTCATACTTAAGTCCATGACCCTTATTAAGAATAACCTTGCATATGTCTCCCATAACTAATATTTTTTCTGGGGTTAAAATGCCTCTAAAATATATCCATAACGTATATCAAATCCTCTTTCTCTTCTTCCTACTTCTCTGTTAAAGCACTGTACATCTGTGTAATCCTTGTCGTGTTTACCATTGATGGTCACCCCTACCATTATTTCCCTCTGGAATTAGGAGGCTCATTTAGAGACAGTCCAACTAGGAAGAGTGAAAAAAGGACAAAAACTGCTCCCAAAGCCTTGGAAATGTCACCAGAGACCTCAAAAAGTAATCAAAAGCCAGAGACTGTTCCCTACAAAGTGTGTGTGTGGAGGGAGGGAAGAGGGGATAAAAAGCCAAAAAAGTAGCACTGAGGTTTTAGAGAGGCAAATGATCATATTACTTGGCTTGTTATTAATATTTTGTGCCTCCTCAATCCAATTTTTTGACCAGGTCTAATTACATCATCAAGTTTACATAGTCATTCCCAAATTAGAAACAGGATTTTTATCCTTCCGACACCACTCTTTTGTCTGCATTTGAATTCTGGGAAAGGTTCTGTCAGCCACAACATTGTCACTGTGTTGGTTTGTCTCAGAGTATTCTCAAAATAAAGGCAATATTAATCATATAACAGAATTGCAGCCCAGGTAGTCATTTTTCTTTAAAGCATCCATATTGGATGAATTAATGTTTGTGAAGGAAGCTGGAACTGGCATAATCTAAATCAAGGGAGAAGCAGGTGCTCCAAAGCCTCCCCACAGCTCTTGCTATTCATCTCACATCTCATCTGTAACACACCTCTTCCCATCCAGGTTTGTGAGTTTCTCCATGAAAATCTGTGGGAGCTTTTTAAGACACTTTGAATCTCTGGTGTGAACAGCTCTTTGCAGTTCTATTCCTGACTCTCCCCCCCCCCGCCCATCTCTCTCTCTATATATATGCTCCTTGAACCTACAAATCCCCAGTTTACCTATTTTAAAGGACTCATGAATTCTATTTTATAGTCACAGTGAATAAAAAAATAAAAATTGGGTTTAAAGTTAAAGCAATCTTTCTTTCTGTACGCCACTATCTGTACTGAATGTCAAATGATTTTAGGAGCTGTAGCAATTTTCATAGCTATTTATTATTTTGAATGCTTAAGTCTCTTATTGTTGGCTACTATAACTCTTGTCAAAGCGTATTTAAGGTCATGTTATCATCCATGCTGAGTTCAAAATATGTGCACAAGGCATGAGAGCATGGGTGCTGGAACTATATGTATAGTGGGGGTGCTGAGAGCAATTGAACCAACTGTAAATCCTATATATAATGGAAACCACTTCAAGCCAGTGAGTGCATCAGCACCCCTAGTTCTAGCACCTATGCATTAGAGCAGCATTGTTTCCATCCACCTTCTGTACAGAACTAGGCATTTACCTTCAGGACATTGCTGAATGTCATGGTCTTCACATATTCACTTAGGATAGTATGCCTTCCAATAAACTGAGGTCTGTGAGGCATTTTTGAACGAAGGGCCTCTGACAATATGCTTTTCTAATACTAAACATGGGATGAACCTGGAGACTTGAAGTCTCTTGGACCTGTTATTCTTTTTCACTTTAAAAACCATTTAAACTATGACGTTCTGATAACTGAACTCTTTGGTGATTTTTTTTTCTTTGTGAAAGACACTGGAAATGTATAATTGTTAAAGCTCTAAATCCCATTTCCCAGGGAGGCTAAGGCTAAGGCTAAGACTAAGACTATCTACTCTACCACTTATGTCGGCAAAACTTATATCACTATGGAGTGTGAAAAAACACCTCCCTGAGCAACATAAGTTACGCCAACATAAGCGTAGTGTAGATATAGACTTAGATACTTGGGATCCTAAGTCTCATTGACTTTTCAAAGGTTTTGAAATGGGAATTAGTGATTTCAATGGATGATAAGCAACTAGCCTGCTTAGGTTCTCTGGAAAATCTCATTAGATACCTATCTACATCTTTAGGCACCTAAAAACTTTTGAAAATATCTTTGTCACTTTTGAAAAAGGGATTTATGCTTCTACATCACTTAGGTGTGTTTGAAAATTTTACCATGTAAAGGTTTATCATTTTATAGGTTATGAATCAGGTTGATCCAAGACAAACACATTTGCCACTACTCTGTCTGACCCTATGCCTGAGTCACACAGAAAGACATGAGAGCTCCACCCACTCCTATAATGTTGGATCCAGCCTGTCTGGAGCATTTATTGCAGGTGGGTAGGCTGCGTACTGGTGAGCTGTGGCAGTATGATCAAGGCAACTGGTACAATACCAAATCCAAAGCTGCTCAGACAAACACCAGAAAGCTGAGGATATATGACCAGTATTAGCCATGTAACTGACCGGTATTCTGACCTATGGGATAGAAATATGGCCCTTCCCTGTTATTCTTAACAAGAAGTTGGGCGTTCTAATGAAGCATCTCTGAACGATTGAAAACAATTAACGGTACAAATTCAAATCAAATGAAGAGATCGGTGTTCTAACTAAACAGGTCCCACTTTCTCAAATGGTCACCCAACCTTGTCTAAGGTGGTATAGTCATCTGTTCCTGAGACCTACCCATTTCCCCGAAAAAAAATCATCTCTGACTTTGACCCAGTAGAAGCAGGATGGAAAAGACCCTCCAGTAGACCTCAAGCACAATGGCAGGGTGGTGTCAACAAACATTTGTCCATCACAGGCAGCCTACCCCATAATGCACAAAAGCATCATGGAGGTATATAACATATTTGTTTGCCTGTATGCATTCCAAGCACAATAGCATGAGAACTAACCTAACCTACAGGTCTATAAAACACCCTTTAATTTAATTTGAATCTGTGGTGTGAACAGCTCTTTGCAGTTCTATTCCTGACTTCCCCTTCCCCCCCCCCCCCCATCTCTCTATATATGCTCCTTGAACCTACAAATCCCCAATCTACCTATTTTAAAGGAATCATGGATTCTATTTTATAGTCACAGTGAATAAAAAAATACAAAATATAAACATATTAGTTTTCAAAAAAGATGGAAAAAATAAGAAAAATATCAGCAGTGTTAGACCTGAAAAATAAAAGCATAACAACACTCACCTGGTACTCAAAAAGATGGCTATGGCTTCTTGAACTCCCATTAACATGAAGGAGAGATTGGCCATAAATACCTCCAATACCTGCCACATATTTCAGAGGAGTGGAGGGGGGGCGAAGCTAATGGAAGAAAGGGGGTACCTCAAATGTACTTGTTCATTCTGAGTGGGAGACTAGAACTGCAAAATTTGAAACCCTGAGTCAGGTGATTTTTCTTAGCCCAGACCTGCTCTCAAATATGTGAGATTCTAAGGGTGAAGACCTGAGAATGACTAATTCCAGTGCCCTCAATGGGAAGTGAGGTGCTAACTGATATGGAGATTGCATTCTTATAAGCATTTTGAAACTGAATTAAACTGAAATAACTGCTGGCAACTGTTTTCCCACTTTTATTTTTTATATTCAGCTACTATTTCACGATCATCACAATTTATACTCTTAAGTTATACGGAAGGTAATGTCAAATCTAAAACAAATCTGAACAGTTCATTTTGCATTTCTACATATTTTCCAGTCAACATAGTAGGTGCAGAAAGCAAGATTCACCAGCATCATTGTCTGTTAAAGGTCAACATAACATTCAGACAATATGTAGCATGCTATTTTGTAAAGCAGATTCCTTTTAAATATGGATAATTTTAAACATAATTGATTTCCCCCTATAATTTCTATTAGTTGCTACATACATTTGTTTCAATATCACCCTTTATTTGTCACACATTTCAGGTTTATTTATTTATCAATAATGTGGAGACAAACAAATATGTAACCAGATAAGCAGAAAGAAAACTAGAACCAAATTTGCAAGGACTCTTATAGAAATTTAAGTGGATGCAGGTATTTTAAAATGTCACCCTTATACTCTTGGGCTCAGGCTTTTAAACCCCCTGCAACCACAGCAGACATTACAGCCCCCAGCAGAAATTAGAGCAGTCTTTAATGGCTGCAGGAGGTGCAACCTGTCCCAAGCTCACCAAGCTGCTGAGGCTGGAGAGTGCACAAGAGGAAGCTGTTCCTGTTTTCCTGTGCGTTTGCATGGCATGTAGGTCAATGAGGCCTCATCCCTCACTTGTAAGACTACCAACCCGGGAGCTGAAAGGAATGTTATCAATGAACACTATTTCTTACCCCAAAATATTCAGTGATTTTTTTAAAAAAAATAATAATCTATTGAGGTAATGAAAAGAATCATTGTTATTTTATAAGTTGCATTGTGGGAACATGCAAAGCCCCCAGTCAGGGAATGGGCCTGATTTTTCTAGGCTGCAGAAACAGGAAGACGGGGATTGCTCCTTCTGTGTGACATTCCCCTTCCCAACCTGCTAGCACACCAGGAAGCTGAAGGAAGATTGTGTGTCAGGGCAAATCCCTTCTCAACCTACCCTTGGGGCTACTTGGCTCCACCTAGCTCCCAGTGCAGGAGTGGGCCTTTAATTGCAACATTTAGTCCTACCTGTTCCTGTTTTGTGTGGACTTGTCAGGAATCTTCTAGCCCAAGCGCCTGCAGGAACTATCAGAAGTAACATTTTTCTGCTCTGTTAGAGCAGTTCCTATGAACTGTGAATGTATGATTCCAGAAAAGCATACTGTGAGGTAGTTTACACTAACTAATCACTACAACTATCACTGATTTATTTTATGCTGCTAGAACACATTGTGATTTGATTAGTTTTCTAAAGGCTAGATGGACGTCTGCACACAAGTAACTTTTCTGAAAAAGAAAGATGCTTATGAAATTTTTTAGTTGTAATAAGAGCATTTGGAGTCTGAGGCGCTAAAAGACTTGGCCGTGCCATTTAGTCAATGCCAATATGTCTCTAAATAAATAAATGAATAAATTTAAAAAAATGACTCTAGACTTACACAGGTATAACTGAGAGCAGAATTTGGCCCTGAGATATTTTCCTCCAATCTTTAATGTGGGAGATTAGCTGAGAGAGGAACCAGTAGTGCAGGCCAGCACAACTCGTAAAGCGGTGAGGGCCATATTACTCCAAAGAAAACAGCTGAGGGCCAAAAAACCCCGAGCACCGCCAACCCACCCCCAGCGCCACTCAGCCCCCCCGAAACACAACCCCCCTCCAGCACCACCCGCCCGCCCCACGGAAACAACCCCTCCAGCGCTGCCGAAACACAACCCCCCCCCAGCGCCACCTGCCCTGCGGAAACAAACCCTCCTTCCCCAGTGCCGCCCCACCGAAACAGCAGTATTGAACCTCGGTAATTTGTTATAACGGGCCCTTAAGGTAGTATAATTAAAGTAAAAGAAAATGTATTTTTGCTAGAAGTAGAATAAGATCTTCCCCCCCACTTTGTAATCAATTGCCCTGTTGAATGAATGAGGTGTGAATGAGGAAGGTGTGGAAGGCAAGCACCTCCGGACAGCTACAACCCTTGGAGAGGGCAGGGCCAGCTCTAGGATTTTTGCTGCCCCAAGCAAAAAAAAAAATGTGGCCGTCCCCCCCTTTTCTTTCATGCCCCTCTGCCCCTGGCCCCGCCCCAACTGCTCCCCTTCCCCAAATCCCCAGCCCCGCCTCCTCCCCCGGCATGCTGCATTCTCCCCCCCCCATTGCCTCCTGCAGGCCCCCCATGACCTCCCACCCTAGCTCACCTCTGCTCTGCATGCTCCCCCGGGCGTGCCACTGCTCCGCCTCTCCTTCCTCCCTCTCAGGTGAGGGAGGGGGAAGAAACAGAGCAGTGGCGCATTCAGGGGAGCAGGTGGAGAGGAGCTGAGCTAGGGTGCAGTTGCACAGGAAGTAACGGCGGGGTAGAGGAACCACTCCCAACTCCAGCTCACCTCCGCAGCCTCTCCCGAGCGCTCCGCCGCTCGGCTTCTCCTCCCTCACAGCCTTGCTGCGCGAAACAGCGGTTTCATGCGCGGCAAGCCTGGGAGGGAGCGGGGAGAAGCGGAGCAGCAGCGGTGGCGTTCTCAGGGGAGCAGGCGGAGGCGGAGCAGAGGCGAGCTGCGCAACGAACTGGGGCGGCAGGGGCACTTTTTCCCCACGCCCCGGAGTCAGCGCCTACGATGGCCGGCGCCAGAATGCCGTCCCTAGAAATGTGCCACCCCAAGCACCTGCTTGTTTTGCTGGTGCCTGGATCTGGCCCTGGGAGAGGGGATGGGAGCCAGACCAGATCAGTAGAGCAGGTCAGCCCCCCTCCCCCGGCTTGCCTCCTCAGCCCCCCTCCCCCTGACTCGCCTCCTCACCCCCCGACACTGCCCGCTTGCTCGCCTCCTCAGCCCCCCACCCCTCCGGCTCGCCGGCTCACCTGCCCACCCTGCCACTGCCTGCCCGCTTGCCTCCTCAGCCCCCCCATCTCCCCCAGCTCGCCTACTTACCCCCCGCTACTGACCGCCCGCTCGCCTACTCAGCCCCCCTCCCTCACCCGCTGCTTGCCTACTCACCCCGCCGCGGGCCGCACAGTGAGCCCACCTACTCAACCCCAGTGGGCTGCACAGTGAGTCCATGCGGGCCGCATGCGACCCCTGGGCCGCATGTTGTGTAGGCCTGCAGTAGTGGAATGAGGCATATAGAGGGCAGTGATAAACAAATGGTCAGTTTGCTCTAATGTGAGAACTGAATGGGTAAATATGACTGAGACATTTTATGTTAACATTTTTCATAGAGCAGGGAGTTTGGAACAGAAACAGAGAGAACACTAATTTGAACTATTTTTGAGTTCATCTGTGCTTCAGTCCATTAAACTAGAGTGTCTGTGCTGTGAACTGAGGTGTGAACTGAGATAATTATACTAATTGTGCAAACTGGGAAAGCTGAGTATAGAGGGAGCAGCTGACTGATTTGTAGAGTGTATATAAGAAGCCAGATAGTGCTTTTCCCAGCCTGGAGGATACCACATCCTATTCCAGGGACTGAGATATAGACAGAGGGACAAGGAAAGCTGCATTTATCCTGCCTTCTGATAAAATTGTACTGCTTGTGAATTAAGCCTCAGGAGACACTTTGAAAGCCTCCTGCATTTCCTGCCCACAATACAGATGGTCACAGTAGCTGCTCACATATGTAGAGTTAGGAGCTCTGTCATTAGCTTGTCCTGTCAAATTTCTCTTATTTGCTCCCAGTGCATTCTGCTAAGCTAAAAGGATGCATATGGTCCACAGAGCCTCCAATGACCATCCTCCCCAAGCACTACATACCCACAGATTAGGGAATCAGCAGGGGCAGGAAGACAGCTGGAGAGATATGGAAGAATGGAGATCAGAGGGGGGAGAGAGACATAAAAAGGAAAACAAAAAAAAACACAGGAGGAAAAAACAAGATGAGATGGTAAGGATAGGACAAGACAGAAAATGGAAGCACATTAGCAACTGTGATGGGACATGGCACTAGGAAGCCTTTGGTCAGGAGGTTGTGATGGATCATATGCCCTCTATTGCAAAAACAGGATTAACATGGAGTCTGAGAACACACTTAGACCATTCTGTGGCAACTCCAGGAGAGAAAACTAATTAAGGAATAGATCCAGCTGGGGTCAGACAGACTGTGTGATTCCTATAAAAGAAGGACTGCAGGGGTAATAAGGAACAACTGAGAGTATAAAGCTACTGAAGGGACCTCATACCTGGCATTGGCTCTGAAAGGCAGGGTTGTAAAGGTGAAGGTTGCTAGAGTGGTCAGACAGTTGCTAGAGTGAATAAGAGACACATGGGGAAAACTCCTTGGCAAAAGGCCAGGAAAAGCTGCAAGAGAGACTAGCTCCAGAGTGAGGGGACTGGAGAGTGCAGCTCCAAGATAGATGCTTGGAAGCAGAGAAAGGTAGGAAATAGCCCAAGGATCTAGTAAGGGATGATCAGAACTGTACCATAGCTGCTTATCGCAAGGTCCCTGGGCTGGAACCCACAAGAGAGGGTGGGTCTGGGTTCCCCTACCAATCCCACACAGGAGCACCAATGTAAGTCACAGGAAAGAGGCAAGGACTATTGAGACCAGACAGGTTTGGTTACCTTGGAAGGGGTCCAAACTGAAAGGTACCCAGGCGAAAAGACTAGGACACGGAAGATGCAGAACAGTGGGAATAGGGAGGCACTGGAGGCAAAGGACCCCTGCAATGCCACAACCTGACCCTAGGGGGTGCTGCAGCAATGGAGGCAATAGCTTGCAGGGATTGTGCATGAATCAACAATAAGGAGGTTAGCTATCACTACAGAACTTCACCTGTATCTACAGCTATAGTTATAGCTTGCCTATGCAATAGGACTGTCCAGAAAACCACAATTCTGTTTCACAAAACATTTTGAGGTTTCAAAATTTGTTTTTGTTTTAATGTGTAGAATGAAAATGAGACCTCGACATTTTTGACCGAAAAAAAAAAAAAAGGATAAGATAGAGACCCCTGGCTGGGGATATGGGAGACACAACTTCAATTTCATTCCCTAAATCAGGCAGGGACTTGAAACTGGGTCTCTCACATCCCAGGTAAGTACACTAACAAGCAGGATGTATAGTCAGTCAATCTCCCTAGTTTTGACTTGGTCCTGAGGAAATTTTTGTTGAAACCAATGTTTCCATGAAACATTTTGTTTCAACAAAATAGCCTTTTTTTTATAGAAAACATTGTGTTGACACGTTTTTACAAGTTCTACTATGCAATAAAGTCCTGTTCCAAAGACCATGGAAGTCCATGTGAGTCTTTCCATTGAAATCAATAGGCTAATTATGGCCTGATTCAGCAAGGGACTTAAGCATGTGTCTAACTCTAAGCATTTGAGTGGCCTTCCTGAAGTCAGTGGGACTACTTGTGTGTTTAAAGTTAGGCATACACTTAAATACCTTGTTGAACTGGGAACTGTTGGCCTTGATCCATAATCTATTGAAGGGAACGGGAATTTTTGCATTGACTTGAATGGGCTTTCCATCTAGCCCAGGGGTTTTCAAACTGGGGGTCAGGACACCTCAAAGGGTCACAAGGTTACTATATGTGGGGGGTCACAAGCTGTCAACCTCCACCCCAAACCCCGCTTTGCCTACAGCATTTATAATGGTGTTAAATATCTAAAAAGTGTTTTTAATTTGTAAGAGGGATCACACGCAGAGGCTCACTTTGTGAAAGGGGTCACCTGTACAAAAGTTTGAGAACCATCTAGGTGAGGTCAAGGCAAGAATCTGCAAATGTTTGAAGGGTGTAAACATTAGAGCTGAGGGAAGAGTGGACAAAATGTTCATGAATATTTGGTTGAATTTTTAAAGAGAATTATGATCAGTCACATTCACAACTCTGTCATGTTTGCAGAAGGAAAACAATGGAGTGGTTGAGTTTTACTGTACAAATACTTTTCAAAAGTTCATTTTAATTTCAAATATTTGCTAAAAGTGAATTTTGAATTGTATATTCAATTGCAACAATTGAAATGCTAGCTGTAGTGGTTTAGCCAGGTCTACCCTAAAAAGTTAGGTGGATCTACTGGTATCACTCAGAGCTTGTCTTCACTCCTGGGGAGATCAATACTGCTACAATCGATGCAGCGGGTGTCAACTTAGTGGGTCTGGTGAAGACCTGCTAAATCGATGGCAGAGCACTCTCTGGTGGACTCCAGTACTCCAGCTCCCTGAGAAGAGTAAGGTAAGTGGACCGGAGAGCATCTCCCATCAACTCAGCACAGTGAAGACACTGGGGTAAGTAGACCTAAGCTAGGTTAACTCCAGCTATGTTAGTCACATTGCTGGAGTAGCATAATTTAGGTCGACTTACCCCAGTAGTGAAGACAAGCCCTCATATGTGTAAAAAATCCACACGCCTGAATAACATCACTCAACCTAGATACCATCTCTCGGGTAGGTGGATTACCTACTGCAATGGGTGAATCCCTCCTGTTGCTGAAGTGAGTGGCTACACTGAAGGGCTACAGCAGCACCACTGTAGCAGTTTAAGTGCAGATATAGCCTCAGGCTATGTCTACACTATGGACCTTACGCTGCTGTAAGGTCTCCTGTGTAGCCACTCTAGGCTGGAGGGAGAGCTCTCTCCCGCAGTCATAATTAAACCAACCCCAATGAGCGGCAGTACCTATGTCGGTGGGAGACACTCTCCCACTGACATAGTGTTGTCCACACCAGTGCTTTTGTTGGTGAAACTTATGTTGGTCAGGGGTATGTTATGTCGCACCCCTGACAGACAAAAGTCTTCCTGACAAATGTGCTAGTGTGGACAAAGCCTATGTAGCATAAACTGTCTGATCTGGAACACAAACAATACCATATGACTTGTGAATTCAGGTGAACCACAATGGTAAACAAACATTTATTCCTGGAGCAAATAATTTTGAAGAATCAGTAAGAATACTTACAAATGTGTTATCAGCTGTTAATCTGGAAACAAAACATTACAATTGGACTGAAAATTCTAGCATAGGTTAGGCCAGTGTGCGTGTCTCTGAAATTAAAACCAGAAGGTACACATTTTCCCTTTAGGATCAGGCTGCTGCAGTAAGGCTGAGGACTCTTAACTCAGGCTATGTCCTCACTACGGGGGGGGAGGTCGATTTAAGATATGCAAATTCAGCTACGCGAATAGCGTAGCTGAATTCGACATATCGGAGCCGACTTACCCCGCTGTGAGGATGGTGGCAAATCGACCTCCGCAGCTCCCCCGTCGACGGTGCTTACTCCTACCTCTGCTGGTGGAATACAAGCGTTGATTCGGGGATCGATTGTCACGTCCTGATGAGACGTGATAATTTGATCCCCGAGAGATCGATTTCTACCCGCCGATTCAGGCGAGTAGTGTAGACCTGCCCTCAGTAATTGTTATGAGAAATAACGAGCAAATACCCTATAGTATTGGAGGATGTTGCATTTGAAATCAAAGAGTGACTGCCAGAACCTTTTTAATTCCTGGAGAATCCCTCCTGGAGTTTGATGATGCCTATTACCAGCTTTAAAACAAATACACCAACTCTCTATCCAGGTTTGATTATAATGAGGTTGTGTACATTGTCCAGATGTTCAGCAGTTCATAAAGAACATCCTTTGGGGGTGGATTATAATAGTGCCTTATTCAGTCAGCTCAAGGGCACAGATGACATTTTCTGTGCTTGTGGCTGGATAACTCTATGGTTGTGGGGGATTACTCAGACTTTAGGATGTTACATTTCAAACTCAGAAAATTTTAGGAAGACTGAGGAGGTAGCAAGAGAAAAAAGCCCCTGTGTCAACTTCCCTAGTGTGTGATGTGTGTACTCAGGCTGTGCCTCATTTCTTTCCCCCCCTCCCTCCTATTGCAGTTGGCAAACTCTCTAGCTTGGTGTAGAAGTCAGAAGTAGGCTCATAGCACTGCCTCCCTTTCCCCCCAACCTCCTACTGGGCCCTCTGATAACTTTTGCCCCTGGGATGCAGAGAGGAGCAGTCCATGATTTCTCTGAGATCATGAACTGTAACTGCTCTGGCTTGTGTTCAGGGGTGGGGTTGGGGAAAGGTTGCCTGCACCATTCCCTCCTCCAACCTGTGTAGCTTCAGAGGAGTCAGGGACTTTCCCAGGGTGATATGGAAGCAGCCCCCACTGTGCTCACCCTAAACAAAGGACAGGAAGAGCTGTCCCTTAAACTGCAGAAAAAAATAGGAAGCCCTTTTCTACCATCTTAAGAATAAACAGAGCCAGCAAATGACTAAATAATTTTCAAAGGCTAAGAGCTCACCAATAAATAGCAATCAATTAGGCATTAGAAAAAGTGTAACAACAGTTATGAAGGGAATAGATGTTTTAACTTCAGTTTATTTTATTTTTTTCTCCTTCAATGGACTATTCCCACCATGTTCTAAAATGTTCATAAGCTAAATTAATTGCTGAGCTAAACTGATTGCTTTTCATTTCATTATTTTTAGTAATGTAATGCTTCATACCCACAGTGTATTACCATCTAGGTTTACAGGCATAGGACTAAGTCATGCTGATTAGATACAGCCTTTCATTAAATGTGGCAGTGAGCAATCCAGTCTAGAACTCTTCAGAATGCAGAGCTAACGTCGCTTCCCCCCATCCTAAATACGGGTGTAGCTGGCAACTTCCCATGTCCATGAGTATGGATTATTTTGTATTTCATTAAAATGAGTGAACATAATTTAATGTAAAATTTGTCATACTTGGGTTGAAATGTATATCAAGTTTCAGCCCACAGTCAATTTAAACAAGAATCGTGGGGTAATAAACAGAACTTTAACCATTGTGGAGCCATTGTGTATCACTATAAATTCCTGATTTTTTTCACAGAACACTTTCCTATTAAAATCATTGTCAGACTTTACTTTCAAATTCCAATCTATCATCAGTATAATTTCTTGGTCTTGTGTCTTTGTGACCTTATACATATTAAATTCCTTTAGCCTGAAGAGTGCTTGAGGAACACCATATTCTACTCTGATATAGCAATATATCAGCACTTTCACTGTTAAGGGTATCTACCAGGAGCTGCTGCAGCCAATTAACATTTTTGTTTGTTTGCTTTCTTGTTATTTTTATCTACGTTATTTCCTACTTCAGTATGAGTGTTTTCCCTTGCACCTCCTTCTGGTTCCCTGATTTTCACCCTATGACCTTCTCACCCCTGTCTTTTCATTTCTTGTCCCTGTGGACAGCTGTGGCCTGGCTGCACTCATCCCACTCCCTTGGTTGAGGGGGAGGGCCTTTAGCTTTGGGTGGGCTTTGGCCTGCTGTCTCCTGGTCCCAAATTGGTACTAGTGTATTTCCTCTGAGATACCCTAAATGAACTTTCCCCTACACACACATGTATGCGTACACACACATTCACTCTTTTCCAAGTTTTTTTTTGCCCAATTATAAGCTTCCATTTCAAATTACTATAAGCCTGTTTTAGGGTTACCATATTCTGTGCCTCCAAATGGAGGACACTCCACGGCCCCCGGCCCCGCCCCCAGCCCCGCCCACACCCCCGCCCCAACCCCGCCCCCTCCCCAAAGTCTCCGCCCCCTCCCCTGCTTCCCGCGAACATTTAATTTGCGGGAAGCCTGAAGCAGGTAAAGGGGATGTGGGGGGGAGGAGGCGCGGCCCAGGCTGGCCCCCCGGCGGCTCCAGCCTGGGTCGGCTCGGGCCCTGGGGTGCCGGCCCCGGCCCCCGGCCGACCACCCCCGGCCCGCCCAGCACTGCCGGCCCCCGGCGGCCCGGCGCACCCCCCAGCTCCCCGGCTCCCCGCGGGCCCGGCTCCCCGGCTGACCGGGCTCCCCGCGGGCCCGGCTCCCCGCCGGCCCGGCTGACCGGGCTCCCCGCGGGCCCGGCTCCCCGCCGGCCCGGCTGACCGGGCTCCCCGCCAGCCCGGCTCCCCGCCGGCCCGGCTGACCGGGCTCCCCGCGGGCCCGGCTCCCCGCCGGCCCGGCTGACCGGGCTCCCCGCCGTCCCGGCTGACCGGGCTCCCCGCCAGCCCGGCTCCCCGCGGGCCCGGCTGACCAGGCTCCCCGCCGGCCCGGCTAACCGGGCTCCCCGCGGGCCCGGCTCCCCGCCGGCCCGGCTGACCGGGCTCCCCGCCGGCCCGGCTGATCGGCTCCCCGCGGGCCCGGCTCCCCGCGGGCCCGGCTGACCGGCTCCCCGCCGACCCGGCTCCTCGCGGGCTCGGCTCCCCGCGGGCCCGGCTGACCGGCTCCCCGCGGGCCCGGCTGATCGGCTCCTCGCGGGCCCGGCTCCTCGCGGGCTCGGCTCCCCGCGGGCCCGGCTGACCGGCTCCCCGCGGGCTCGGCTCCCCGCGGGCCCGGCTGACCGGCTCCCCGCCGGCCCGGCTCCCCGCCAGCCCGGCTGACCGGCTCCCCGCCGGCCCAGCTGATCGGCTCCCCGCGGGCCCGGCTGATCGGCTCCTCGTGGGCCCGGCTCCTCGCGGGCTCGGCTCCCCGCCAGCCCGGCTGACCGGCTCCCCGCCGGCCCGGCTGACCGGCTCCCTGCCGGCCCGGCTCTCCGCCGGCCCGGCTGACCGGCTCCCGGCCTGGCACCGCGCCCCCGGCTCTCCCTCCGGCCCCGCGCCCGGCCCGGCACTGTGACCCTGGTTCCCGGCCCGGCACCATGCCCCCGGCCCCGCACCGCCGGCCCGGCCGAGCACCACCGAGCCCTCCCGATTTTTCCGGACATGCCCGGCTTTTGGGGATTTCCCCCCGGACGGGGATTTGAGCCCCCAAAAGCCGGACATGTCCGGGAAAATCCGGACGTATGGTAACCCTACCTGTTTTGCCCAACTCTGGACTCTTCTGTAAATTTTTCTCTTTTTGGTGGGGGGGGGCGAGGGCATGGATTGTGTTTTTACAGCACCTAGCAAAGTGGAGCCTTCTTTGTGATTATGACCTCTGGGTGCCCCTGTAATATAAATACTTGATCATGATGATAATTTTCCTGTCCCACATATACCCCCCTCCTATTCACTGGCCCAGTATGAGGTTGTTCAAGATAGCAAAAATCTGCCTTGCAATTTTTACACAACTTTGGGGAACTGGGCCTGAGGCCCCTTTGTGTGCTCTGTGTTGTGTGTCAGTGTGTGTTCACCTCAGACCAGACCCACTCAGACAAACTACCAGGAACAAGGTTTTATTCTGTAAAGAACACAGAACAGGATTACAGTCCAGCAGCCTCCTCTCTGCTACATGCTCCCAGCTCAGTCAGTCCTGAGACCTTCTGCTTCGAGCACAGAGGGTACATCCTGGCAGGAACCAGGAAATTCTCCCATCATGCCGCAGTTTGTAGTCCACAACTTGTAGTTCCCACGGCTGCTGTTGAAGCACACAAGACCTCGGGCTACACAGAGAATACTGAGGAGTCACTAGAAAATTTCCTCAAGGCTGGAAAGATGAACGTCTTGCTGCCCAGTATCTGGGGTCCAACCATCCCTGGTTTTAGTCTCCATTCCTGTTTTTAGCTTGTCGATTCTCCTAGCACTTTCCTTACTTCCATGGGCAAGTTAAGTCAGAGATAGGAAACAGGCAGAGGTGAAGTAACCATTCAGAATCTGTTCCTTTGGGTTACAAGTTGCCTCTCATTTCCAGGCCACGTGGAAAACTTGACATTTATTTTTGTTTTTACTGTTCCTTTACCATCTTTGAGTACACATTCAGCATCAGCCTTTAGCAATGTAATACTAGAATAGTCATGAACTGCTGTAACCAAATGTGAGTCCTAGAAATATTCTTAACACTGAGTTATCTGCTGTGGGATTCTTTAACTTCTGCAAGTGGCTCCAATATGTTTCTACTTCATTTGAGGATTTTGTCCCTGCTGAAACTAAGGAATAATTTCTCTGAAAAATACTATGGGAACCTGATCAATAAAATTTGGGTTCACTGCAGGAATCTCTGGGATCAATGTAAAGAAGTAAATATTCTTGACCAAAACTCACAGATTAGCAGGCGTGAGTAAACAATATAGACTTTTCCTCCATGGGTCATGATGCACTTTTACTTAATCAGTAAGGATAATGTCCACTTGCTCCTCCAAAACGGAGAACACGGAGAGTTGAAAATCTTTGGAATTGTCAGATCCATTAGTCTGATAATCATACTCGATTTCAGTTTGTTTATATGGATCCATTTATCTCTCATGACATTTACTTTGTCAGCTATGCTAATAACTGTAAAGTTATGCTTTGGAAATACCTTGATATGTGAAAGAACATGTTCTCAAGAGAGACTCTACAGTATGTTGCCATTTTTTTCTTTTGTGCTGTGGAAGAAGACATGACTGATTGAATCATCAGTAATTACATGTAACCCAATGAGCTGTCAGTTACAAATATGCATTACATGTACTGTGACTAGTTGAAATGTCAGTTTTACTGTTTACTGTTCTCCCTTCAGCTGCCAGTAATTGAAGTTTGGGTTTCTTTTTTTCCCATCAAAAAAATAAAATAAAATCTAAGTTTTGTAATATTTTGGTTGTAAGCAGACCAGTTTCTATGAAATCCTAAAAGCCACTGAATACTAAAATCTCTGCTATTACATTAATGACTTTGGCAATAAAATAGCTAGAAGGCACAAACTTCTAACTGGTTTCAAAACTTGATTGTATTAATTAGACTGGTGTGCATAGCATGCTGTATTGAGTATCTCAGCATTACAAGTGGGTAATTTGGTATATTTTGGTGTTATTTGATTGGACTTTCACTGGAAAATGTGGATGAATTTTTAACATAATTCCCCTGGCCATCACATGCCCTGTAGTACTGATCTGAGCATTTCTTCCTTTGTGAAGAAAACTGGCTTTGTGGCCTTATCAATATTACACTATTTTATCAAAGACTATTGTCACTCTCACCAGTAGCAACATTGAGAGTTTTAGTGTAGATCAGCTATCTGAATTTTAACCAATGTATTGTCTAAATCTCCTCAGTGATGGCCACTGGGCAGCAGGGTTAGTGCTGTGGGATTGATAGAAGAGTACAACACCTGCACTGTCTGAAGTACAGGAAATGGTCTACAGAGCTCATTCAGCAACAGCGTTGCCTTTGTTGTTGCCGGAAATGCAACCGTGGTTGCAATAGATGGAAAATTTAAAGAAAAAAAGTCTACAGTTACCCACGGTATCTAGGTGTGAGGATTCAAGACACATCCTGATTTCCTGCTGAACTTCACTTAAAGTTAATAAATAATACAGGGCCTGATTCTGCCACTCAAACTCAAATTGAGCAGCACCTTATACCTGGAGTAATCCCTGATTGCCTTCTATGATGAGATAACAGGCTCTGGGGATACGGGGAAAGCAGTGGCCGTGATATATCTTGACTTTAGCAAAGCTTTTGATATGGTCTCTGTAGCGACGTGGGACTCACCCCTGCGGCACCTCCTGCTGGTTGTCTTTGGGAATTAGCTTGTCCAGCCTCCGGAGCACCCTCTGCAGGCCAGTGTCCCACTGCTGCTTGGCCCCCATGTCCCTCCCGGACCCGGTGCCCCGTTATCTGGGGTGATGCCCCCTAGCCGTACACCCCTCAGTCTCAGGGTCTCCCCTCCCCGGAGAATCCCCACCACTATCCCCACCTTGCCTCAGTATAAGGCTACTGCCAGTCATTGTCTAGCCCTCATGCCCTGGGGCAGACTGCAGTATCAGCCTACTCATCACCAGCAAAGTTGGGTTTGGACATGATGCCTTTGCCTACCCCTGGGCTGTCCTCTGCAACCTCCAGTACCCTTTGGCCTTCTGCTAGGCCGCAGCCTGGGGCTTTCCAGGCTGGAGCTCCCCAGCTCCTCTGCCTTTCCCCAGCCCTGCTCCACTCAGGTCCCTGCAGCCAGGTCCATCTCCCTCTACAGCTAGAGAGAGACTTCTGAGCTCTTGGCTCCCAGCCTCCTATATAAGGCCAGCTGAGGCCTGATTGGGGGGTGGTCCAGCTGCGGCTGCTTCCCCAATCAGACTATTAGCTGTTTTCCCTGCCACAGCCCTCTCCTAAGGCAGGAGCAGGTGATCACCCCATAACAGTCTCCCACAGTATTCTTCCCAACAAGTTAAAAAAGTATGAATTGGATGAATGGACTATAAGGTGGATGGAAAGCTGGCTAGATTGTCAGGCTCAATATGTAGTGATCAATGGCTCAATGTCTAGCTAGTAGCTGGTATGAAGTGGAGTACCCCAGGGGTCGGTCCTGGGCAGGGGTAGCTCTATGTATTTTGCCGCCCCAAGCACGGCAGTGAGGCGGCTTTCCTTAGGGAGGTGGTGGAATTTCCATCCTTAGGGTTTTTTTAAGGCACATCTTGACAAAGCCCTGGCTGGGATGATTTAGTTGGTGTTGGTTCTGTTTTGAATGGGGGGTTGGACTAGATGACCTCCTAAGGTCTCTTCCAACCCTAATCTTCTATGATTCTTCTTCTATGATTTGCTTTCCTGATGGGAAACAGGCTCCTCCTTCGCCTCCAGCGAAGTGTATGCATGGTGTCATGATTTGTCCCTCCACTTTAAAAGTCCAGATGAATATTGGTATGTCTAAATTGTATCTGATTCAGATGAGGGGATTTATTTTTGTTAAATTGTTTATACTGGACAGCAACTTTTATTTTTTAAATTTTAAACATTTTGTTGTAAATATTGCAGTCCTCTAGAGCCATAGAGATAGATTTCTAAGCTAGGATGAGAATACATCATAGAGAGCAGCCTCTGTGATAGGTTATACTACAGTATCTTGGAAGACATAATTCAGTGAGATTATTTCTTACCTCAAGGTAAGAACATAAGTGAGGAGATTTCTTATGGTTGATGCTTTGTGGGCCATCTTTGTTTTCCCATTTTACAGGAATGTACAGATATAAATGTCTTTGTTTTAACTGCTGAGAATGTAGTTTCTTTCTCTCCCTCCTCTACAGTACTGCACAGCTATCAATCAACAGATATGACAACAGGTAGCTAAAAGGGGGCACATCTTGTGTAGTTTGCTACCCAGTCAGATGAGCACAATATAAAAGATCTCTGATAGGTTCCTACAGCCTTACTTTTACTGTAGCAAATTGTAGTACAGTAGCATTCCTGAAAAACTAAGTATTAAGTATTTACATATGAGCACCTGTGTCCTGTGTGGGAGGCGAAACATGAAGGAAGAAGATAACTCTGGGTACAATTTTCAAAAATAACTAACTCCCATTTTCAAAAGACACAGGAATTGGCTTTCAATGTGATTTTAGATTTTTAAGGGCAAAATTTCAAATGTATTTAAGTGCTTACAGGTACAGATAGGCCCCGTGTGGGATCTTCAGAAGACCAACTCCCCACTGATTGCGTATCCTTAAACCAAAACAAATTACATTGGATATTTACATTTCTTTAGTTTTGGGGACACATTTTCTGTTGTTCCAGCAAATTCCAATCTATAACATTCAACTGTTTAGCTTTATGCCCGTAGTATAATATTCTTTGTGTACAATTTTGAACCTTTGAAAATCTCATGATTTACAGCTTGTTTTCTGGAGGGCTCAGAAACAGCAGCCATACAGTGTTATTTACCAAACTATATTTTAGTACAAAGAAAGTAAGACTCATTGCTGCCTCCTGAATCCACACTGAGGAGAATTTTATTCCACAGGTAACCCCACTAAAACTAAAGAAATGATAGTGTTACTAAGGCTGGAATGATCAGATCCAAAATTAATAGCACACATGAAATAACAGAAAACAATAAACAAACACTAATTTAGTCCATCTTCCACAATCACTGAGTTTGAAGTGGATCGGAGATCCCTTCTCTCCTTTGCACCAGGGTTGGCTTAAAATTGGTAAATTCCTTGTGGGGAAAAAAGATGTTAACTGAACTTTTTTTTGAACTGCTGTGTCAAATTACATTGTACATCACATTGCATTCTAAAGCCAATAAGAACATTTTTGTCAAAGATGAAATGTTTCACACAAATGTATCAGTCTCCACAATGTTTTGAGAGAGAGAGACACAGAGAGAGAAATAAACTTTCTGGTGCTCCACAGCCAGTTGATTAGGACACTTTCCTGCTCTGCCTGATTCAGTTATTGGGGATGAAAAATCCCAGCTCTGAAGCAGGCAGAGCAGGGACTTGAATCTCCATCTTCTACAGCCCACCTGACGGCCTTAATCACCAGGCTATAGACACATAGCTTTCCACATCAAACAGCTCAGGTTTTGATCTGAAAACAAACTTTTTGACATAATCTTGTTTTCACAAAAATGTTGGAAAGGTTTTGATTTTGTTCCAATGTGGAATGAAAACCAACTTTGAAACCTTGAAAGCTGCAGTGAAATGGAATTGTCATGCTCTGGAAAGTACTGTCCCTGGCATTTGAGAAAATACAATACATGCATTGGCACAGATGCAGATTAGTGTAGGAAATAGCACCCAGATTCTGTCCTTCTTACTTATATTGCGTAATATCTTAATCCACAGCCAGCGCCACTGAAACTAATAGTGCCTTATTCCATATATAGTTCTACTCAGAAGGAGAAAGAGTGACAGAATCTAGTCCTAAGACATTTTGGGGCTATATTTAACTTGATCTACACACTCCCTACTTCCCTTTTATATTTCTATACAGGCTCCCTGGACCTTGGGTTGTGGGTGCATGGAAGTATGTGAGTGCTATGTGTCAAATATACCACTTTGAACCACTCTGGACAGCTGAGCCTTTGTCATAACTTTATGAAAGTAATAGCCAGTGGCAAAATACTATCCTTTGGAGCAACAGGAATGATTATTTTCTGGGTGGGGAGAGTCTCTAAGGCTAAAAGTCTCTTGGGGCTACTCCTGGAAGGATGCACCTTTCATATCACTTCTTGCTCTGAGCTGTTTTTAAAGGCATAAGCTAGCCTTTTGTTTGTACTTAGAACTACTAATGCCCTTTTGAGAACCTGTGATTGGTTGGTTTTTGTGTTTGTTGTTTTTAATGTAACATCCTGCTGATATAATGTCGAGATAAATTTTTAAAAAAGTACTCCTCATAGTGAATCTCAAACTGTGTACCACATTTCTGCCTTTGAGGAGAAAGATAGTCATTCAATCTCAAGGGAGAGAGAGAAAGCACATGCAGTGGGTTTGCAGTAAGAACCAATAGCAGCATAATTGAACATGAAAAGGGATAAAGCACACAGTGCTCCTTTGAAAAGGTATAGTGTACAGCCAAACACAATGGGGAGTAAGTTCCTACTGCCAAAGAAAATGGGATGAAACAGAAAGTAGTATAGACAAATGCTCTGTCTGAACCTAGCAATTTTGAAGAATTTATAGAGATTGACTGTTATGTGTTTGATTTTTTTATCTGACTTCCAGCTTGAGTAAGACAAAGAATATTAGTATACATCCCATGAGCCAATTATGTTGTGCTAACCTACCTATTGTCATTTCACCAGGCTTTGCATGACTGCTATATTTTTGCCTTACCCTTCATGGTCTGCCCTAGCATCTTTCAGGATCGGTCCCTATGTTAGCATACTGTCATTTTCTGAAGCCAGAAGGGACCATTGTGATCATCTAGTCTGACCTCCTGTATAACACAGGCCATAGAACTTCCCGGAAAAAAATTCCTAGAGCATAGCTTTTAGGAAAAACATCCAACTTTGATTTTAAAATTGATAGTGATAGAGAATCCATCATGACCCTTGGTAAATTGTTCCAATGGCTAATTAGCCACTGCTGGAATAGTGTGTCCTGTCCTGATGCCCACAATTCAAGAAGGATGTTGGTAAATTGGAGAGGGTTTAGGGAAGAGTCACAAGACTGATAGAAGGATTAGAAAACATGCCTTATAGTGATAGACTCAAGTTGTTCAATCTATTTAGCTTAACAAAGAGAAAATTAAGACATGACTTGATTGCAGTCTATAAGTACCAATATGGGGAACAAATAGGGACTCTTCAATATAACAGAGAAAGATGTAATACCATCCAATGGCTGGAAGTTAGAGCTTGACAAATTCAGACTGGAAATAATGCCTACACTTTTAACAGAACAATCTTTAGCTCCCAATGAGATGCCAGTGAGTGAAAGTTCTGTGATTCCATGCTGTATGTCCATACATACAGTACCTGAATAAGTATGTAGGAAATGAGTGCCTGTTTGAAAGCATGTATATATTTGAACTCCATCTTTTTTATTTTGTTTGCTTGCTATCAATTGTCAGTCCTTACTGGAGTTCAAACAGTAGCTTTATTGACAGCTGACAAAACTACCAAATAATAGATATTTAACACATGATGCCTGACTAAAGTTAAATCTATTTTCTGGACCCAATTGTCTGGTAATCCAAGTCTTAATGGATATTATTCTAACAACAAATCCAGACACACAAAAATCCAACTTCTGCTAATATGATAAATGAATCTTGAGGTTAGCCTCAGAAAACTGCAGTTATGATGGAGAGAGAAGATGACATCCACAAAAACCCTCCTCACTTATCCAATATCAACTCAAAGTCTACCCCAAATCACAGATGGCTTATCAGGGTGCACAGTTTTAAGGCATCTCAGTTTCCATAGCCAATAGTAGAAGGGAGTAAAGTAGCTAGCTTGACTTCCCTAACTCTATGGATCAGAAAAACAACAAGGAGTACGGTGACACCTTAAAGACTAACAGATTTACTTGGGCATAAGCTTTAATGGTGGTAAAAAAACCACTTCCTCAGTTGCATCTGAAGAAGTGTTTTTTTACCCATGAAAGCTTATGCCCAAATAAATCTGTTAGTCTTTAAGGTACCACCAGACTCCTTGTTGTTTTTGTGGATACAGACTAACACGGCTACCCCCTCATACTTGACTCTATGGATCAGGTACCCCTTTTGAATTTGAGTAAACCACAGTGCAACTTGCTATGTTCATTTGCTGTGACCTCTGGGAACAGATTGT
The DNA here is from genome assembly GCF_027887155.1 of Malaclemys terrapin pileata. Classification (NCBI taxonomy): domain Eukaryota; kingdom Metazoa; phylum Chordata; order Testudines; family Emydidae; genus Malaclemys; species Malaclemys terrapin. The sequence continues at coordinate 37,370,817 of NC_071509.1, read as the reverse complement.
GGTACATCATGGGGGCATGCTCACTTTTCCATGATGCAGTTCTTTCCATTCCATCATTCCATGGGCTTCCAACTTCATTTTGTGCCGTTTTTCAACAGCCCTTGTAAACTGTATGCCTGCCATCTCTGCCTAAAAGTATGGATCTTGAACTGCTGGCCATTCTGGTAATAAGCATTATGAACACAATGCCGCTGGTTCTGCAGTATTTCGTGGGCTGCAAAACAGACAGCAAATCAGAGTTGGCTGCCTTGCTGTGTGCCATGGAAAGAAATAATTCAAGATTGCTGCTGGCATTCATGGAGCAGCTGCTCACATTGAACCATCAGTACTGGGCTAGGGAAACAAGCACGGATTGGTGGGGTCACATTGTGATGCATATATGGGATGATGAGCAGAGGCTGGAGAACTTTCTTTTGCTCAAATCCACCTTCCTGGAACTGTGTGCAGAGCTTGCCCCAGCAAGGAGACCAGAATGACAGCTTCCCTCACTGTTGAAAAGCAAGTGGTGATCGCTGTGTAGAAGCTTGCAACTCCAGACTGCTACTGGTCAGTTGCAAATCAGTTTGGGGTTGGAAAATCCACTCTGGGGATTGCAGTGATGCAAGTGTGCAGGGCCATTAATTGCCTCCTACTATAAAGAACTGTGACTCTTGGTAATGTGTAGAAAATAATTATCAGAGGTGTAGCCGTGTTAGTCTGAATCTGTAAAAAGCAACAGAGGGTCCTGTGGCACCTTTGAGACTAACAGAAGTATTGGAGCATAAGTTTTCGTGGGTAAGAATCTCACTTCTTCAGATGTCTTCAAGTCTTACATCTGAAGAAGTGAGGTTCTTACCCACGAAAACTTATGCTCCAATACTTCTGTTAGTCTCAAAGGTGCCACAGGACCCTCTGTTGCTTTTTAGAAAATAATTGATAACTTTGAGGCAATGGGATTCCTATAGTGGGGTGATAGATGGCACACATATCCCAATTTTGGCCCTTGACCATCTTGCAACAGAGTACATCAATCAAAAGGGCTACTTCTCCATGGTCTTCCAGGTGCTGGTGGATCACCAGGGCCGTTTCACTGTCATCAATGTGGGGTGGTCAGGGAAGGTGCATGATGTATGCATCTTTAGGAACACGCTGGGATTTTCTTTCCAGACTAGAAGATTCCAGTGGGGGATGTGGAAATGCCATAGTGATCTGTGAGACCCCGACTACACCTTGCTTCTGTGGCTCCTGAAGCCTTACACCGGGAACCTAGACAGCAGCAAGGAGCACTTCAACAACAGGCTCAGCAGGTGCAGAATGACTGTAGAATGTGCCTTTGGCCCATTAAAGGGTTGCTGGAGCTGCCTTTTTGGCAGGGTTAGACCTCAATGAGGAAACTATTCCCAATGGCCATTGTGGCCTGTTGTACTCTGCATAATATTTGTGAAGTGAAGATGGAACAGTTTCCCCAGAGGTGGAGCACTGAGGTTGATTGGCTGGCCATTGATTTTGAGCAGCCAGATACCAAAGGAATTAGAGGAGCACAGCAGGTGGCTATTTGAATCAGGAAGACTTTGAAAGAGCATTTTGATAATGATTCCCAGTAATGTGATGCATTCAGCCAGGCAGTGTTTACTTGCTGCCTTGAATGACCCCTGTAGTGCTTGCTTCCTGAGCATTAATAATACTAAGCAAATATTCCTGCCTATAGACACTATGTTTGAATATTAGTACAAACTAACACATGTATGACACAAATAAAGACTCATTTTATTTCAAAGACTCAAGTTTAATAACAGAACAAAACACAATTTTTCAGTCAAATAGGGGACATGGCAATGAGGAACAGTCTCTTGGTTATGGCTCACAGCTGTTAGTAATTCCAGCTTTCATTGTGAAACCAGTCCCTAGGCGTGGAGTGCACGGGTACTGTTGGGACCAGGGACACAGGAGAAATGTAGTGGAGGAGTTTGGGGTGATATGGAATGGAGTTCTGTATTGGCTGCAGCAGGAGTTGTGCATGGATGTGCTCAAACTGCAGCTTAATGAGGGACTTTAGCCCTCCAGGAGCTGCCCCTCTCTCCTTTTCAGGCTATCCAGCCTGCGTTTTTCTTTAATTGATTCCCTCCATGCTCCTGTTTCACTATGTGCTATATCTGTTGACTGCAGCACTTAACAAAACATATCCTCCTTACTCCTCCTGGTTCACTGCCTTATCTGATGGAGGTGCTCTGCCAGTGTGGAGGAGTCGGTCCTCAAGGGCACATCTGCAGAAGCCAAAGAAACAATAGACAGAGACAGTATTGTGAGCTCACAGCCATGAATCACAAAAGTTACACACACAGTGTGAACTATGCATGCCGAGTAAACAAGAAGAATTTCAAAAATTCTCCAGCCTTTAAACAGAGAGGGGTGCATACCTGTGTACCTTCAGTGCAGTCGAGAATGGATTAAGGGCCCAAGGCTGAAACTTGCTAAAATTATACCTTGCTGCCAAACACTTTGCCTGCTGTGGACCGTGCTGAGTAACAGATGCCTATGGGTGTACCTGGGTAATAAGACCAGCTCACCCAATATCATAAACAATAGGCTACCACAAGGCTCTGTACTTGCGTCAACCCTTTTTAATATTTAAATAAGTGACATGCCTCCGACTAAATCATGAAAATGTGGATATGCAGGTGACCTTGCCATGACAATCCAAGCACCAAACCTCCATGACACTGGCAAAGCATTAACTGAGGACCTCCAAACTATGGAACAATACTTCCGGAAATGGAGGCTCAAACCAAACCCTGGAAAAACAATTGTAAGCACATTTCATCTTGATAATAGAAGTACCAAAAACACTTAAAGTAGCTTTCTGTCGTAAAAATGTACAATACTTGGATTACACTCTAACATATCTTGGAGTGAAACTCGATCACACCCTCACCTTCCCTGAAAATCTTGGGAAAGTAGCTGCAATGATAAAAAACACAATCCAGAAACTAGCAGCAACAATCTGAAGTGCATTAGCATCAGTGTTGCGAACATCTGCAATAGCACTTGTATATTCAGTAGCTGAATATTGTACACTGGTATGGAGAAGATGTAGTCAAATGCAATTTGTGGATACGCAGCTGAATACAGTGATGCGGTGCATCTTGGGAACCCTTAAGTCAACTCCAACACCAAGGCTATCTATTCTGTCTAACATTGCTCCCCCACCGATACACGGAATTATTGTGACATTCCATGAAACTCACCGAATCCAGAAAAACAGATGTCTTCCTATCCACCAAGACCTTGACACACCCCTCTCACCCTCCCCTGCAATGTCTTAAGTCTCACAAGCCTTTCTGGGAACATTCGGTTAGCCTCATGCAATCAGGTTACAATCAGAAGGAGGCTTAGAAAACAGATTTGGCTAAACAAGACTTAAAAAGTTAAGCACCTGTGCCAGATCCCACGCAGAAGATTCCTGGGTTGGACCTTCCACCATCATCTTAGTCAACTCTGACCTGAATCTGAACCAACCATGGTAGATCCAGACAGCTATGCACAAATGAAAAAATAAGGACTCCCCAGTGTGTGTGTGTCGTTCCCCATGACAGACAATCATACATATCACTACCTACTCTCCAATTTATAAATATGAAGGAGGCATTACTGCAATGAATTCTGCTACTCCTAATGTAGCCATTTGACTCCATCAACTTCAGGTGAAATTGTAGTTGCTGCGCTACACCAGCCATATGAAAAAAGACCAGATCGGTCAGGATGGGCATTGTGGGACACCTCCTGGAGGCCAACAAGGGCTACATAACCAAGCGCAGTGTCTTTGTCAATGAAAGGTGACTTTTGTCTGCAAAACAAGTACACCTCTACCCTGATATAATGCTATCCTCGGGAGCCAAAAAATCTTACCGTATTATAGGTGAAACCGTGTTATATCGAACTTGCTTTGATCCGCCGGAGCGCACAGCCCTGCCCCCCGGAGCACTACTTTACCGTGTTATATCGGGTCACGTTACATCGGGGTAGAGGTGTATAGACAAGGCTTGAGATACTGGCCACAGGCATTAGAGGGAATTAAGGATAGGAGGGAGGGGGCAGAGGGAGCCAGTAATCTCTTTCAGCTCCTTCAAATCAGCCAATGAAAAGATGTGGGAGGCAGTGACCTTCATCCCAGGGAAACGTGTGGGTTCCACCTTCTTCCCCTCAAGTAAGGGCCCCAGGGGACATCTCCTTACCAGTAAGACCAACCTTTCTCTTCCCTGTCCTGGTGAGAGGGGTGGGAAGCATTGTAAGGAACTTCATATGGACATAACAAAACTAGACAATTCATGATAGCAGGTGAAATCCCTTGTAGACAAATTCATGGTAATGTACATACAAAGGAACAATTTGACCTACCTATACACACTGGGTGTTTAGGTTTTAAATGGTTTATTACTCAGGTTGGGAAAAAGAATGCATAATTCTGAACAGTTGCTTTCATAATGCAAAGTGGTAGGCAAAAAAACAAAGGAGGTATTAGGCTATATTAACAAAGGGATAGAGGATAATACTTAAATTATTATAATGCCATTACCATTAATTTACGTGTCAGACCATCACTTTGAATCTTGTGTTAGGTGTGTTAGGAGTTGGTCACCCCATCTCACAAAGGATATACCACAAACATATATAGCATAATAGGAAATATTTTTTTCACCCAGAACATAATTAACTTTCAGAATTTGAAGCCACAAGGCATTATTGAAGTAAAGTAATTAGTAAGGTTCAAAAATGAGTTTCATGAATAACATAATCTGTAATCATATTAGATTGCACAAAAATTAGATAAACCCTCATGCTTCAGGACATAAGCCAACCACTAATATGAGGAATAAGGTTCTACATAGGTATGTTATTCTATAATGGTCAGTTATGGGAAGGTTTACATCATTCTCTGAAGAATGTGGCCTTAGTAACTTTCAGAGCCAGGACACTGATGGACTATAGATCTGATCAAATAGAGCAATTCTTATTTTACATAGTACCAAATTTTCCTATTTTGTTTATATTTGCAAAAGTATTGGTATATTTAAATTAAGAAGGTGGAAGAAATGGTTAGGAAATATTCAGTAACCTTACAAATTTTGAATACATTTTATGCTGCTAGACAACCTTTCTGACTTTTAGTTTATCAATGTCTGTAGGTGTTTGACCTTAAAAATATCCCAGAGTTTGGATCAAAATCACTGTATCACATGAGAAAATAAAAAGTCTCTGCATTTGTGTATTGTTATGGCAGACATCAACAGGTGATGCTGTTACACATAGTCTCCAAAGTTATTTTTCTTCATATGCAAGCAATTGTTCAGTCCTTGGAAGACTTTCTATGTCATTCATATCTTGTCCAGGCAGTGTTCTTTTTTTATTTTTGAGGGGCTGTGGGGGTCATGAGTAGTGGAAGAGTTTGCTCTCTGCCTTGCTTCCAGGTAGAATCAATACTTTTAGAGTGGGTTAAATTTCTTGGAGAACAGTTTGCCTGAATGCTGTTTAACCATTACGGTTCCAGGACTGATGTATATGTGTAAATAAAACAAAGTTCCATTTATAATATACCTAGACTCCATGTCACAGATTTCTTCTTGATTGGGAAGCTGATTTACAAGTTCCTGGATGTCTGCTAACAGTCAACAGAAAAATGAAACAGGTGTCAAAAGAAGGGGTAACAGTATAAATATTATTTTTGCTATTTTTAAAAAACAGAAAAAACAATTATTACTCCCCATTCTTGCTTCTGCATCTGATATTGAAAGGTGAGAAGCACTGTTCAGGATTAAATAAGAAGGTAGATGGTTATTTCTAAACATGGTTCATAATAAGTGTGAGTATGTCCTAATAAATGATCCTCAATCTGCTTTTTAATCCAAAATTATGCTATTTTTCTCAGTAATTTTCCAATAATAATCCTACAATCACTGATCCCCAGTGGGACTCAGGGCATTTAGCACCACTAAAGATTAAGCCCTTGTATTAACAGTGTATGTGTACAGTTTATTCCTTCAGTAAAAGGAAATAATCATGAAAATGGTTATAGAATTTGAAATTATCTTTTTGTATTTTATTTGAGTGAGGGCTTAAATTTCAGTCATAAAATACAATACATTAATTTAAATTGTATAAGATGGTAGTATCCCATAGATATGGGACAACTGAAAGTTTGACTCTAATATTTTCAACTAGATCCCAGGAATTTTTGCCAAAAATACTGAAGGAAAACTTCATTTTCTTAAAAAAAAAAAAAAAAAAAAAAAAAAAAAAGAAAAGAAAAGAAAAGAAAAGAAAAAGGTTTGACTCCTTAATGTCCATAAAGAGAAAGTGGCAAGCTCAGTCTTATATCACAGGCTCTCTTGTCATCACTTCATAATATATAATTTATCTGCCTCAGGAGACTAAATCAATACTGACAGAGTTTGAACTTGTGATCCACAGGGTCTAAGTATTTTATACTCAAGTTTTATATCACTAAGTCATTTCCTTCCAATAAAGCCAATAGTTCTTCTTCAACAATGGTTTATTTTGGAATTAACTTTTAAATTAATCATAAATCATGATCTACACAAAACAGAATGAGAAATTTTATAATATTTTGATCCAACATCCTCCAGTGCTGCTCATGGTAAAGGGAAAATTGAGTACTGAGTTGTCATTTACCAGTGTCACTCTCTTACAGTAATCATTTGAACTTGCTAATTATTTGAAAACCTCTTACCTTTAGCTTGTGTAGTTTTCCTATGTAGAAATAATTCCATCTATCACTGCCACAGAGCTCACCCCAGTACACTTCTCTTCTTGGAAGGTATCCAAAAATAGAGCTGCAGAATTTACTTTTTACTAAGGGGATATCGATACGGTACATATGCAATGTGTCATCCAGTGTTCTTAGAACACGTAAAGGATCCAACTGTGCTGTTAATTTGGTCAGGCCTCAGGCCCCCTTGGCACATCTATTTTCCCTGATTGTTCTTCACAGACTAGATTGTATTTCTATGGCAGGAAGCAGTGGAAAAACAATCCTTTTCAAGCTTCTTAAATTAAAAAAAAGAAAAAAGATGAGAGGTTCCAACACAGCCAGTTAGCTGACATGATAAATCCTGTCACTAGCCATTTGTCTTTTCCTTGACAGTGACTTTATTGTTTAATCTGTGGCCATGTGAGGAGTATTGGGGAGGAAAGAATATGTATCTTTTTAAATGGTTGTACTTTGATATCACTTCTGCACATTTTTAAAACATCACTTTGCCTCCTTGGTGATTTGAAGCTTAACAAGTGGGGTTCCGCAGGGGTCTGTTTTGGGACAGGCTCTGTTCAATATCTTCATTAACAACTTAGATATTGGCATAGAAAATATGCTTATTAAGTTTGCAGGTGATACCAAACTGGGAGGGATTGCAACTGCTTTGGAGGACAGGGTCATAATTCAAAATGATCTGGACAAATTGGAGAAATGGTCTGAGGTAAACAGGATGAAGTTTAAAAAAGACAAATGCAAAGTGTTCCATTTAGGAAGGAAAAATCAGTTTCACACATACAGAATGGGAAGAGACCATCTAGGAAGGAGTATGGCAGAAAGGGATCTAGGGGTTATAGTGGACCACAAGCTAAATATGAGTCAACAGTGTGATGCTGTTGCAAAAAAAGCAAACATAATTCTGGGATGTATTAACAGGTGTGTTGTGAGCAAGACACGAGAAGTCATTCTTCAGCTCTACTCTGCGCTGGTTAGGCCTCAACTGGAGTATAGTGTCCAGTTCTGGGCACTGCATTTCAAGAAAGATGTGGAGAAATTGGAGAGGGTCCAGAGAAGAGCAACAAAAATGAGTAAAGATCTTGAGAACATGACCTATGAAGGAAGGCTGAAAGAATTGGATTTGTTTAGTTTGGAAAAAAGAAGACTGAGAGGGGACATGATAGCAGTTTTCAGGTATCTAAAAGGGTGTCATAAGGAGGAGGGAGAAAACGTGTTCACCTTAGCCTCTCAGGATAGAACAAGAAGCAAAGGTCTTAAACTGCAGCAAAGGAGGTTTAGTTTGGACTTTAGGAAAAAGTTCCTAACTGTCAGGGTGGTTAAACATTGGAATAAATTGCCTAGGGAGGTATCTCCATCTCTGGAGATATTTCAGAGTAGGTTAGATAAATGTCTATCAGGGATGGTCTAGACAGTATTTGGTCCTGCCATGAGGGCAGGGGACTGGACTCGATGACCTCTCAAGGTCCCTTCCAGTCCTAGAATGTATGAATCTATGAATCTATACACTGTCTTTGGGAGAACATTTTTAAAATGTTGTTCTTTGTTTTTAAACCCTTGAAAAGGAAAACTAAGGCCAACTGTCATGGGTCAGATAAACCACACTCTAGCCAAGAAGGGTTTAAAACATACCTGTGGTCACAATCAGTCCCAACACGCTGCACCTGTGAAGCCCTTCAAAGGGAGGAACTCAGCCATTTGCTGTGCTACAGTGAAACAAGCTGAGCTAGAGCTTCCAGGGGAGGATATTGGGTTATTTGCTGAGGAACAGATTGAGAGCACCAGCAACTTGAGGCTTCTGAGAAGAAGATGAACTGGTTTGTTTCTGTTGTTAAAATCCCCCAAATTATTGGCCTTTAGCCATGTAGGAGGGTGGAGCTGAGACTTCCAGCAGAGCCTGAAAAACTGTTTCCCCTCCTCTGTGTGAGGGAGGGGGGCTGGCTCTGTGTGGGTGTGGGAACTATTTGCTTTTTGTTCAGACTGTTTTGTATCTTCCTCCCTCCCCCTGTTCAGACAGAAGGGGTAGACTTGCTAAGAGGTACAGCTGGAGGCCTATGCCCCAGGATTGGACTATAGGACTGCTGTTGCTCAAGGAATGTTGTATGAGATTAGTGAGGCAGCTGCTTTTACCCCAAGGGAGTGACCTTGAGACACAACCTTTGACATCAAGATTTTCAAAAGTAACTAATGATTTTGAGGACACTAAAAAACAGAGGCACAACTTTGAGACATCTTTATGGTGCCTGATTTTTTTAAAGGACTGGATACCCACATCAGGGAGTCTCTCCACTGACATCAGTTAACTTTGGATCAGACCCATGCTGCATTGATAAATGTCACTGGAGTAATGTCCACTAGACGCTTCTCCCTCTTATAAGCTCCATACGTAGAGAAGTAAAGCTTCGATTTTAGCTATCAATGTGTAAAATGTACTGTAGCTCTGGCAGTGAGTTCTATTCCCTGTTCCCTCTCTCACTGGGCAAAAATGTTTAGGTTTTTTGTTTGTTTGTGTTTAAAAACCAAGAACAAAGGCCGCTACACCAGACGGTGAAGTAATTATAAAGTTTTATACACAGCAGCAGCCTTCCTGACAGCCCAGTGCTACAGTACCATGAAATGACAAAACACACAGAAAATATGAGAGTGAGGACATGGGGGAGGATTTTGCTGAGCAAGGAAGAGGAAATAAGCTACTAAACCCTTCAAAAGTGGAAAATGCTACTTTGAAAAAGTGTTACCTTTGATCAAATTGAAGGCCTTTTACATTTTTCTGAGTGAGGCATACAAAACACTTATTCTCAGTGGAGAGAACACCCACTATTGTGGGGAAACCCCTATTTACTGTCAATTTCAAATATTCAATTAGTATTTAAAAGAGGAAGTTTCAAGTGGTTAAATCAAAGGACTGGAAGTAGGACAAAATGGCCTCTTGTCCTACTTTTCTCACTGAGATAATTGGGCAACCTCTGTATGCTCAAGATCCCCAATCTAAAATTTGGGGTTAATTGTTGGGCATTGTGAATCTTAATTCATTGGTGTTATTAAAATGCTGGGTGGGAGATGCTATAAAAGCAAAAAGTAGTCAGTTTCTTTTGCTTCTTCTCCTTTTTCTTCTTCATATCAATATAACTCCTAATGATCACAATCTAAATCAAAGTACCACTGTGCAAGGCACTGTACATACATATAATAAGAGATGATCCCTCAAGAAAGAGTTAAACTCACTGTCTATGAATTGGACTGAATTCTCAGCCCATATCAAGGGACAATGTGTGGCTATGCTGCTCTAAGGGCACAGTAGGGAAGTTCCATATACGTGAATACTCACATATAAGAGCATATGCACATGATAAAGGCATTATAATAATTGTTACATGATTCAGCAAAATAGCATATCCCTGTCTCTCTCCTACTTACTGGAAACAAAATCCTTTTTATACAAAACTTGGTCTTGGATTTGTGGTACGGAAAAGACAAACTCAGCTGTAATAAGTATAAAGGGGATTCTTTATTCAGGTTTCTGATATCCAGGCTCCCTAAACTCAGCTTGTGCTGCCAGTGTCACCACAAAAGGTCTCCATATATCAGGGCCTGGACTAAGACATCATGGCTACTCACTGCATTACAGGATGATTATATTTATCATTTCTATTACTGTAGTATTTAGGAGCCCTAGTCAAGGACCAGCATCCCATTATGCTAGGTCAAAAAAGACAGTTCCTCCCTGTAGTGAGTCGGTGTGGCTCCCCTCCTGTCCAGAAGAGGGAGCCCACGTGCCGGCACCAGAGTGGGTGGGACCACCACCGCCTGTCCCCGCCCCCCGGAAGTCAAGGGGCGGGACAGGAAGTATAAAGGCCGGCCGCCAGAGCTCAGTTGGAGCCCAGCCACCGCAGGGAGCAGACGTGCGGCCGGGAGCTCCTGCCCAGGAGACCGTTGAAGACCGGGGCTTGGACCCTGGCTGGCCTGAGCTACCCCGGGCCCGCTACGAAGAGGAGCCGCCGGAGCCCGCTCACGCCCGCCACTGGGAGAACCCCTGGGAACCGGACCCCACTAACCCTGAGGGTGAGACTGGACCCGAACCCCTCCGCCCCTGCTGCTACCCAGAGGAGCCGCCTGGGGACCGTTGGCCTGACTTCCCGGCAGAGCTACCGGACCTGCCACCGAGCCCCGGCCCAGAGGAGCCCATGCAGGTGGACTGGCCTGAGCCCGGCGCGACGAGCGAGGTAGGATCTGAGGGGGATCACGGAAGTGGCCCGGGGATAGCCGACCCCGGTCCGGCTGCAACTGAATGTGAGCCTATGTCAGTGTGTTGCGGTCTGGATACCCCACTGACCAGCAGCGGCAGCAACCGCTGTTAGGGCCCCGGGCTGGAACGCAGTGGAGTGGGTGGGCCTGCGTTCCCCCCTGCCACCCCCACTCACGGGTGGCAGGCATCCCCCTCACCCGACACTCGGCTACAGCAAGCCTAGGCGTGCCTTGCATGGGCTTTGAACTATTTGCTCGCTCAGCCCCTGCAAACAAGGGCCTGAGCTTACCTGTGTTGGCCCGCCCTGATCCAGGGCCTGGCCTCTGAACTATTTGCTCGCTCAGCCCCTGCAAACAAGGGCCTGAGCTTAACTGTGTTGGCCCCGCCCTGATCCAGGGCCTGGCCTCTGAACTATTTGCTCGCTCAGCCCCTGCAAACAAGGGCCTGAGCTTACCTGTGTTGGCCCGCCCTGATCCAGGGCCTGGCCTCTGAACTATTTGCTCGCTCAGCCCCTGCAAACAAGGGCCTGAGCTTACCTGTGTTGGCCCGCCCTGATCCAGGGCCTGGCCTCTGAACTATTTGCTCGCTCAGCCCCTGCAAACAAGGGCCTGAGCTTACCTGTGTTGGCCCGCCCTGATCCAGGGCCTGGGCTCTGAACTGTTTACTCGCTCAGCCCCTGCAAACAAGGGCCTGAGCTTAACTGTGTTTGCCCCGCCCTGATCCAGGGCCGGGGCTTTGAACTGTTTCCTCGCTCAGCCCCTGCAAACCCGGGCCTGAGCCAACCGTGATCGCCCCGCCCTGATCCAGGGCCTGGGCTTTGAACTCTTTGCTCGCTCAGCCCCTGCAGTCAAGGGCCTGAGCTTTAACTGTGGCTGCTCCGACTCTGCACTAAAGAGCCGGAGTTCCGGGACTAACTGACTACTTGTTCCCACAGCAGTGAGTCGGTGTGGCTCCCCTCCTGTCCAGAAGGGTCGAGCCCCGGCTAGGACCTACTACATTTGGCGCCCAACGTGGGGCCCGAGCCCCTGCCCCTGTGAGAAGGGGCTAGAGGGGGAGTGGCAGTTGCCCCCCCCGTTCTAAGGAATGGATATGGAGCGGCTGTTTCAGCTGCTCACGGAGAGCCAGGAGCGGCAGCAGACGGCCCAGCTGCAGCAGCAACAGCAACAGCAGGCCGCTCAGCTCGCACAGCAACAACAGCGAGATGCCGCCCAACTCCAGTTGCAGCAGGAGCAGCACACAGCCCAGCTCGAGCAGCAGCAACAGCTGGTGCGGCAGTTGGGAGTCCAGCTGCAGCAGCTGCTGGTCACGCTCCCTCGCCCCGCGGCGGGGCCGGCGGGGGAGGCTGCGGAGATGCCACGGTTAGCTGCCCCCCTTCGCTTGACAAAGATGAGCCCAGACGACGACCCGGAGGCATTCCTGGTCACGTTCGAGCGGGTAGCCCTCGTCGCCGGGTGGCCCAGGGACCAGTGGGCTACCCTCTTAGCCCCCTACCTGACGGGGGCGGCCCAGGTGGCCTATCGGGGATTGGCGGCTGAGGAAGCACGGGACTACGACCTGGTGAAGGCCGCGATATTGGACGCCCTCGACGTCAGTCCCGAGACTTTCCGACAAAGGTTTCGGGGCCAGACTTACCCCACCGGGGCCCGACCGCGGGTGGTGGCCCAAACCCTGAAAGAAGCTTGCCGACGGTGGCTACAGCCCGGCACCCGGACGGCGGAGGAGGTAACCGAGCAGGTGGTGTTGGAACAGTTCGTGCACACCCTACCCTCCCGAGGGCGCGCCTGGGTGCTTCGCCACCGGCCGACGACGCTGGCCCAGGCAGTGTCGCTAATGGAGGACTTCCTGGCCGCCGAAGATGCAGTAGGACCCACCTTCCGCCGCCCCGGGCCCGAACCAGCCCGCGGCGAAAAGAAAGGGGAACCCCTGAGCGGACCACGACACCCCGCACCGAGGCCCGACCCCCGCCGCGAGATCCGGACCCGGCACGCGGACCCGACTCCTCGGACCGGACCAGTGGCCCCGGGCCAGGGGCCCCCAAGGGCTCGGCGAAGCCCCCCCCGGAGCCCAAGCCGAGAAGGCCCCCGGAGCAGACGACCGGAACTCGGACCCTGCTTCAGTTGTGGGAAGATGGGGCACCTCCGGCGAGACTGTCCGGAGATGGACTGCAGCTATGGGCAAGTGTGGGCGGGCCACACTCGAGCCAGGCCGGCCATGAACCCCAAGCTGACCATCCCGGCGGCCGTCGGAGGACGGACGACGCGGGCCTTGATCGACTCAGGGTGTGGTCAGACGTTGGTCCGTAAGGACCTGGTACCGCCGGGTGAGACCCGCCTAGGATCTATTCATCTACAATGCATCCATGGGGATGTCCGACCATACCCCAGCGCCCGGGTCCCCCTAACCATCGCGGGGATCACCCGACACCTGGTGGTTGGGGTAGCTCCCCATCTTGCATATCCTGTGATCCTCGGTCGGGACTGGCCGGCCTTTGAGGAAGTCCTACGGTCCACGCCGGTCCTGGGGGCTGATCGGTTGGGGCCCTCCTCAGAGGACCCCGAGCAGGGTCCGGTGACCGAGATAGACGACACGGACGCAGTGGGACCGCCACCAGAGCCGGCCCCTCAGCCCCGCTTCGATACCGATTTCTGTCGGGACCAGCGAGAGGATCCCACCCTTAGCCGCTTCTACGAGCAGCTCGCGGCAGTAGATGGGAGTGTTGTGGACCCCCAGCGGGCCACCCTGTGGCCCCATTTTGAGCTACGCCGGGACCGGCTCTACCGCCTGGACCGTGACCCCCGCACCCAGGAGCCGCAAACCCAACTGTTAGTGCCCCTGTGTCACCGGCGGGCGGTAATGAAGTTGGCCCACGATGTGCCAGCCGCCGGGCACCTGGGGCGAGAGAAGACCCTCGCTCGAATCCTGGCGCGCTTCTTTTGGCCAGGAATCTCTCAGGAGGTGAAAGAATATTGCGCCTCCTGCCCAGAGTGTCAGAGGGTCGCCCCGCCCGGGATCCCCAAGGCGCCCCTGGTCCCCATGCCAGTGATGGAGACACCCTTTGAACGGGTCGCCATGGACCTCGTGGGCCCCCTCCCGAAGAGTGCCGCGGGGTTTCAATACATCCTGGTCTTGGTGGACTATGCCTCTCGGTTCCCCGAAGCTATCCCCCTACGAAGCATTACCGCCCGGTCTATCGCGGGGGAATTGCTGAAAATCTTCGCCCGAGTAGGACTGCCTAGAGAAATACTGACAGACCAAGGAACGAACTTCACGTCCCAATTGTTGCGACAGGTATGTGCCCTCTTAGGCATCAAACAACTCCGGACGTCCGTGTACCACCCGCAGACGGACGGGTTGGTGGAGCGGTTTAACCGCACTTTGAAAAGCATGTTGCGGAAATTCCCCGCAGAGGACCTCCGCCACTGGGACCAATTCCTTCCACCCTTATTGCTAGCCATCCGAGAAGTCCCGCAGACCTCAACAAAATTCTCCCCTTTCGAGCTGCTGTATGGACGCAGACCGCGGGGCCTCCTAGACCTGATGAGGGAGACCTGGGAACAGTCAGCGTCCCCAGCCCAGGGCCTCCTGAAATATGTCATCCAGTTACAGGAGTACCTTGCCCAGGCCGGAGCCCTGGCCCGCGAAAATTTAAAGACAGCGCAGGAACGGCAGAAACGGACCTACGATCAGGGAGCCCAAGTCCGGGAGTTCCAACCAGGAGACCGTGTCCTACTCCTCCTCCCGTCTAGTGAGTCAAAATTGTTAGCCCGGTGGCAGGGACCTTACGAAGTTGTGCGTAAGGTCGGTCCCGTCACCTACGAGGTGCGGCAACCGGACAAGCGGAAGGAAACCCAGCGGTACCACGTCAACTTGCTGAAACGGTGGCAGGACCGGGAGGGCCTCTTAATCAACCCATGCCCGCCCGAGCCGGAATTGGGACCCCAGGTACCCTCGACGGATGACCCCCCGGCACCCCAATTGGGACAATCGCTCACGGAAGAGCAATGTAAACAGACTAACTGCCTGCTGAAAACCTTCAAGCGAACCTTCACGGCCGTACCGGGCCATACGTCCCTGGTCAAACACTCCATCCAGACCGAGCCGGGAAAGGTGGTTCGAGAAACGACCCGGCCCCTGCCCTATCGGATGCGGGGTGCGGTCGAGGAGGAAGTAAGAGCCATGCTGGCTCTGGGCGTCATCGAACCGTCGCAGAGCGAGTGGCGTAGTCCGGTGGTCCTGGTGCCCAAACCGGACGGTACCCGCCGCTTCTGCATTGACTTTCGGAGGGTAAACGCCATCTCGCGCTTCGACGCCTACCCGATGCCCCGTGTAGACGAGTTACTGGGCCGCCTGGGGGAGGCCCAGTATATCACCACTTTGGATCTTAGCAAAGGCTACTGGCAGATCCCCCTCGAGGAGACCTCAAAAGAGAAGACCGCCTTTGCCACTCCAACGGGGCTGTACCAATTCACACGGATGCCATTCGGTCTCCATGGAGCCCCAGCCACCTTCCAGCGGCTGATGGACAAACTTCTGCAGCCCCATCAGGACTATGCGGCGGCGTACATAGACGACGTGGTCATCTATAGCCGCGGCTGGGAGGATCATCTGCCCCGGGTTGCGGCGGTCCTAAGGTCCCTAAGACAGGCGGGCCTGACCGCCAACCCCAAAAAGTGCCGGATTGCCTGGCAAGAGACCAACTATCTCGGCTATACCGTTGGGGGCGGACGGGTCAAGCCCCTTGTCGGGAAAGTCCAGGCCCTCCTGGACTGTCCCACCCCATCGACCAAACGGCACGTTCGGCAGTTCCTGGGCCTCGTCGGGTATTACAGACGGTTCATCCCCCAGTTCGCGACCATCGCAGCACCCTTAACTGGGCTTCTGACGAAGGACAGCCCCCGGCAGGTACGATGGTCCCCCGAGTGTGAAGCGGCCTTCCGGACACTGCAGAAGTGCCTCTGCCAGGAACCGGTTCTCTATAGCCCAGACTTTAAACGCCCATTCATCCTGCAGACGGACGCCTCTGGCGTAGGATTAGGGGCAGTCCTGTCCCAAGAAGTGGAGGGAAAGGACCACCCCGTAGTATATCTCAGCCGGAAGCTGTTCCCCCGTGAGAGGAATTACGCCGTGGTAGAAAAAGAGGCCCTCGCGGTGAAGTGGGCCTGCGATGCCCTGCGCTTCTACCTCCTCGGGGCCCCGTTCACCCTCGTCACAGACCACGCCCCCCTCCGGTGGCTAATGCGGATGAAAGATAATAATGCCCGCATTATGCGGTGGTACCTCGCTTTACAACCCTACGCATTTACGGTCCAGCATCGAGCTGGTAAGGACCATACGAATGCGGACTTCCTATCCCGCGTAGGGGAGATGGGAGGACCTGGCCCCGACAGGCGGGAGCCAGTCTTAAGGGGGGGGGTGTGTAGTGAGTCGGTGTGGCTCCCCTCCTGTCCAGAAGAGGGAGCCCACGTGCCGGCACCAGAGTGGGTGGGACCACCACCGCCTGTCCCCGCCCCCCGGAAGTCAAGGGGCGGGACAGGAAGTATAAAGGCCGGCCGCCAGAGCTCAGTTGGAGCCCAGCCACCGCAGGGAGCAGACGTGCGGCCGGGAGCTCCTGCCCAGGAGACCGTTGAAGACCGGGGCTTGGACCCTGGCTGGCCTGAGCTACCCCGGGCCCGCTACGAAGAGGAGCCGCCGGAGCCCGCTCACGCCCGCCACTGGGAGAACCCCTGGGAACCGGACCCCACTAACCCTGAGGGTGAGACTGGACCCGAACCCCTCCGCCCCTGCTGCTACCCAGAGGAGCCGCCTGGGGACCGTTGGCCTGACTTCCCGGCAGAGCTACCGGACCTGCCACCGAGCCCCGGCCCAGAGGAGCCCATGCAGGTGGACTGGCCTGAGCCCGGCGCGACGAGCGAGGTAGGATCTGAGGGGGATCACGGAAGTGGCCCGGGGATAGCCGACCCCGGTCCGGCTGCAACTGAATGTGAGCCTATGTCAGTGTGTTGCGGTCTGGATACCCCACTGACCAGCAGCGGCAGCAACCGCTGTTAGGGCCCCGGGCTGGAACGCAGTGGAGTGGGTGGGCCTGCGTTCCCCCCTGCCACCCCCACTCACGGGTGGCAGGCATCCCCCTCACCCGACACTCGGCTACAGCAAGCCTAGGCGTGCCTTGCATGGGCTTTGAACTATTTGCTCGCTCAGCCCCTGCAAACAAGGGCCTGAGCTTACCTGTGTTGGCCCGCCCTGATCCAGGGCCTGGCCTCTGAACTATTTGCTCGCTCAGCCCCTGCAAACAAGGGCCTGAGCTTAACTGTGTTGGCCCCGCCCTGATCCAGGGCCTGGCCTCTGAACTATTTGCTCGCTCAGCCCCTGCAAACAAGGGCCTGAGCTTACCTGTGTTGGCCCGCCCTGATCCAGGGCCTGGCCTCTGAACTATTTGCTCGCTCAGCCCCTGCAAACAAGGGCCTGAGCTTACCTGTGTTGGCCCGCCCTGATCCAGGGCCTGGCCTCTGAACTATTTGCTCGCTCAGCCCCTGCAAACAAGGGCCTGAGCTTACCTGTGTTGGCCCGCCCTGATCCAGGGCCTGGGCTCTGAACTGTTTACTCGCTCAGCCCCTGCAAACAAGGGCCTGAGCTTAACTGTGTTTGCCCCGCCCTGATCCAGGGCCGGGGCTTTGAACTGTTTCCTCGCTCAGCCCCTGCAAACCCGGGCCTGAGCCAACCGTGATCGCCCCGCCCTGATCCAGGGCCTGGGCTTTGAACTCTTTGCTCGCTCAGCCCCTGCAGTCAAGGGCCTGAGCTTTAACTGTGGCTGCTCCGACTCTGCACTAAAGAGCCGGAGTTCCGGGACTAACTGACTACTTGTTCCCACAGCAGTGAGTCGGTGTGGCTCCCCTCCTGTCCAGAAGGGTCGAGCCCCGGCTAGGACCTACTACACTCCCCCAAACAGCTTACAGTCTAACTAATGATTTACTTGTATTTGCATATCTTTAATAATTTCCAAACCAAAATACTCCTCTATTAATTTTATAAGACTTCAGGGTATGAATGTCAAGGGCTCCATAATGGTATTGGCACATTTAACTTATTTCTGCTGTACTTCCTTAACCAGGTAAAAAGATTCCTCTCTGTTATAGAGCAAGCAACATTGAAAACTATAGGAGCAATTTTTTTCCAGCATTAAAAATATTTAAGTAAAAATTAACAAAGATTTACTTCCACAAACCTCCAGGTATGCTTATTAATCCATGTACAGTATTTGTTTGTAGGTATGCATATTATTTACAGGATGTAAATAATTAGGATGATGTGAAAGCAAATACATTTGCGTGTTTACATCTGAGGAGCAATTGGAAGGAACAACAAGTTACATGATCAGACCTTTTTAGAAAAAAAATAATAATATCCCCGAAGTACTTGATCTTGACATTTAAGTACTTCAGCAGGTTGATGACAAATTCAGTAGAGTTCTCAGTAGGAAAGTAAATTCTATGAGCATAGAATAAAAACAGGAGTTTTTCATTTATTACTGGAGCTGTGTAAAATGTTTGTCACAAAATTAAAAAGTGTTTAAATGTGCTCTTGGCATTTTTGAAGCTTCTGTGTTTAAAAAAAAATCAAGGTGGTTAAATTTTGAAGCAGTACTAGAAACACCATTCTACCTTTCTTCTTCTTTGGTTTAGATGTCAACCGCTTTTATCACAAATTAATGATCAGCGTTAAAGCTGAGGTTTTGAAGAGAAATACAGGACAGACTATTCTGCCCTATATAGAACATGATGTAATTTCCACCCAAAATCATTTATTAACAAAATGGATGGGGAGGAGGGGGAGTTGTCTGCCTGAGAAAGCAATATTTATATCTCCTCCATCATGGACAGTATGTTCTGAATGAGGGATTCACAACTTTGGAGTTCACTTCCCAATTGGCACCTTAGTCCGTGGGATTTTTTTCAATGGATTTGAATGGGTTTTGGATTGAGCACTGGTTTTACAAGCAGTTGTCTTCATCAACCTTCCAAACATACTACAAAGCTCATCTTTTCTCTATGGCTTTTCAGAAGAGGGGAGATTGAGGACTCTGTTCTTTGGAACGGATTTTTTCATTTTTATTTTGCTAATATGTAAGTGTCCATTGGCAAGAACAACTGAAAAGTCTGTACAATCTAGTATATGAATATTTTGATAGTATGAACTATTAACTTGTATATGGGTTGTGACGGATTTGATCACAGAGATCCCATTGGGACTGTCACCTGACATGCTGAAATTACCCCTGAGCCCGTATTCCCTGCCAGTTTGGGATTCCAGAACCATCTCTTCTTGAGCCAGACATGCTAGCGTGCTGCAACCCAGACCCAGGGTCTGGTCCATGCCCCCACAGCTGCAGACTTTAACTAAAAACTGATCAGTAGGTCTCCTATCTCCAGCATCCAGCTCCCAATGGGATCCAAACCCCAAATAAATCCATTTTACTCTGTATAAAGCGTATACAGCGTAAACTCATAACTTGTCTGCCCTCTATAACACTGATAGAGAGAGATGCATAGCTGTTTGCTCCTCCGGCTATTAATCACTTACTCTGGGTTCATTAATAAACAAAAGTAATTTTATTAAGTATAAAAAATAGAATTCAAGTGGTTTCAAGTAAAAACAGATGGAACAAAGTAAGTCACCAAGCAAAAACATGCAAGTCTAAACCTAGTGCATTAAGAAACTGATTACAGGTAAAATATCACCCTCAGAGATGTTCCAATAAGCTTCTTTCACAGACTAGATTCCTTCCTAATCTGTGCCCAATCCTTTCCCCTGGTACAGTCTTTGTTAGTTTCAGCAGACATCTTAGGTGGAAACTAGGGGGTTTCTCATGACTGGAACCCCTCTATGTTCTGTTCCACCCCCTTTTATAGCTTTGGCACAAGGCTGGAATCTTGTGTGTCTCTGGGTCCCCACACCTCCTTCTAAATGGGAAAAGAACCAGATTTAAGATGGATTCCAGTGTCAGGTGGCATGTTCACATGTCCTGTGAGACCCCAGCCTTCATTCTTCCAGGGCTGGCCCACAGGTACCCAGGAAGGTTTGCAAGTAAACAGAGCCATTTACAGGTCATAGATTCTGAAACACCCTTAATGGCTTCCACTTAGTATGTTTACATCAGTAAAACAAGTTTACATCTTATTCTTCTAACTCCAGACCTAGAAATAATACATGCAAACAAATAGGATGAACACACTCAGTAGATCATAAGCTTTGTAAAGATACCTTACAAGAGACCTTTTGAATGAAGCATAATGGTTTGATGGGATAACGGGATTTTAGTCAATTAGTCAATAACATACCATCGCTGGTAAATAGTATCAATGATCAATGAGGGTCTGGCTGGAGAATCTTGCCTGCATGCTCGGGGTTCTACTGATCGCCATATTTGGGGTTGGGAAGGAATTTTCCTCCGGGGTAGATTGGCAGAGGCTCTGGAGGTTTTTCGCCTTCCTCCGCAGCATGGGGCAGGGGTCGCTAGCAGGAGAATTCTCTGCGACTTGAAGTCTTTAAATCACAATCTGGGGACTTCAACAGCTGAGTTAAGGGAAAGTGGGTGGATCAGCTTTTGTGGCCTGCATCATGCGGGAGGTCAGACTAGATGATCATAATGGTCCCTTCTGACCTTAAAGTCTATGAGTCTATATTCCAGTTACATCATATTCATACTTATAAGCATATCTTCATAAACATTATGGAGTGCAATGTCTCACGAGTACTCAGAGCTTGGAATGGGAATAGGGTTGCCATCATTGTACTTCAAAAATAAGGAACTGTTTTCTTAGCACCCCCCCCCCCCACACACACACACACACTGCATTCCTCCTCCTGATAGTATTAGTATCATTAATAAAGCAGTATTCATCTACATTCTCCAGGGGTATTTCCTGCTGCTTTTTGCAACAACCCCTGATCATTCAGAGATGAAAAAAATAAGGGCTATCCCTTGTAATAAGGGACTGTTGGCAAACCTAGATGGGAATCTATTTATGTTAAATAAAATCCATCCCAGGCCCTCTTTTGAGGAGAAACTGCAATCATGCTGACTGCAGTAGTAGGAATTTGATCCTGACTTCACTGGAGCTTAGTATCGGTGAAGAGAATGCAATAGCTGATCTTGTGGCAAGAGCACAATGTAAGTGAATAGGTCCATGAAGCTGCAACCTCATACTCCCAGGAAAGTTTGCATAGTGTACTCACATATCTCTACTGGTATAGTTTGCAGAAGAATCAAAGACTGTTTAGGTAGTCTGTAATGCGGAGCAAAGCAGTGACTCAGAGAAGAACTTAGAGTTCATCATAATTCTGTTATGTTCATGGCATACAGGTAGAGAGAGAGAAGAAAGACATAAATATTGTTTTCTGGAGAGTTGCAGGCATTTGTTTCCAGAGTCCTAACACAAAACAGTGAAACACAAAGTCACAGTATGCTCCTAAGGCAAAGAGGCACAACTCAGCCCACCTTCCTCTAGGCTGACTTTCTTCAGACTACCCAACAGGACCCAGATCACACTGTTTCCCTCAAAGCCCCCAAGCCTACAAGCAGGACCAGGAAAACCCTTGTAATTTAAAGTGAGTATTTCTAATTTAATACACCACAATAGCCACCCTCAACCTGAATTCTCAGTACAATGCTTTGGCAAAAAGGACTAATATGATCCTAGGGTGTATAAAATTGGGAATATCAAGGAGAAGTAAGAAAGTGACATGGCCTCTTTACACAACATTGGGGAAACCACTACTAGAATACTATGTACGGCTTGGTATCCACACTTAAGGAAAGATGTGGCAATATTAGAGAGATCAAAGGAGAGCCAAAAAATAATCCAGGGGCTGGATATCCTTATGGATGTAAGTCTCAAAGAACTTGACTCTTTCATCTTATCAAAGAGAAGGTTTAGAGGTGACTTGATCACTGGGAACAGGTACTTACATTTGACTCACATATTTGGAAGTGGGGGAGGGGGAGACGATATTCCATCTTGCTATCAAAGGCATAACAATTGGAAATTGAAGATAGACAAATCCAACCTTGAAATAATATGCACTTTCCCAGTAATAAAAATAATTATACATTGAAACAACTTACCAGAGGAGGTGGTGGGTTCACCACCATTTGGAGTCTTTAAGGTGTGATTAAGTTATCTTTTAGAAAAGATGCTTGAATCCAGTTTCTGGGATTCTACTGCCTGTATGTGTAGCAGTGGGAGTTGGGCTGCACGGTTATCTCTGTATCATGCTCAGTAGAACAGAGGTCCCATTGTTTCCTGGAGGGACTGTTATTAATGGGACAAAAATGGAACAGGGAATGGGAGGAGTCAAGCTGGAAGCCCTGCAACCATATGGATAATGCAGTGCAAAGTTTAATAAAGTTATACTTCTTCAATGTAACCTGCATTGCATTTGACTCTTTGCAAATGAAATATGGTGGCAGCTTCTGAGTGGTAAGTTCTCTGCAGGCAGCAGCTGGCAGTATAAGCCATAGAACTCAGTCTAAAGTCCTCCTGAGCCCTGGATTTAGCAGACACACCTAGCCCAGCAGTGGAGCCAGTGGAGGGATGAATCTGAGCTATACATAGAGTTGGCCATGCAGGAGGATGACCGTAGGTAAGTAAAACTTTTAACTTATTGAGGAACAAGGCAGACAGAGTTGCACCACTCTGAAGCTCCCCACTGCCTCAACTCTTACAGCAGTCCTAGGAGCCTCAGTGAACTATTGCTCCCCAAAGCAGAACTAAATGGTGCAGCAACAGTGCTTTTCCATTAGAGAGCAATCTGAAGGAATGGGAAGAGATCACCTATGTTACTGCCTTACACACACACTGGAAGCTGCATGCAATTTTGGGAACTTGACAGATTCCTTAATTCAGGACAGGATAGTCTGATGCACTTGGAATCACCAGCTTTTGGAGTGGCTCTGGGAAAGCGATCTAACATTAGACAGAGGAGTGCAGCAGAATCCTCAGGAGAAGGGATGAAAGCTCAAGGAGGCACAACACCTGCAGAAGTTCAGAAAGTGAGACAACAGCAAAGGAGAGTGCGTGGCCAGGGTTCCATACCCACAGTGAGAATCTCTGATTGATTCTCTAAATGATTCTTACTGTGGGAGACACCATGAGTGGCTGAAGAAGTGCCCCTTACTAGGATGCATTTCAAGGAATGTTGAAAGTGGAACAATTTTAGCAGTGTGTGCAAGAGCAGAGAAAAATTCATTCAGACTTGTACCGGGGGCAAGGTCATATCAGACAGTGATGATACTATCTGAGCAGGGGGTTGGACTAGATGACCTCCTGAGGTCTCTTCCAACCCTAATCTTCTATTATTCTTTTATATCTTGATTCTCTGCTTGAGTCCAGAAGCACTTCAGGTTCAGGCTGTCAGGACAGGAAAGCAAGAAGGGAAAATATCAACCTCTGTGCCTGCCACAATGCTAATACGGAAACACCATGCACACTGTCAGCTGGCTAGCAGGGCCTCCTACAGTGAGATTCCTTGGTGTATTGGACTTGAACCTCCCTCCCCCCATTGCAAAGAGCAGGCACAATCTAGTAATGTACAATGACAGCATAATGAAGACCATATAAAATATGACCTCAAAGTAGCTCACCTGAAGAATGACCAACAATACCCTCTAAAAGTTCTGGTGATGGATGGTAAGCACCACAGATGCCTCTTGGGCAATACATCCTACAAATCCTGAATCTGATCAGGGTGAAAATTGAGAATTTTATAGCAGTAGTAAAAAAAGCAAAAGGGGGAGTCCCATAGAAAATTGAGACAATTTTAGAAGCATATGGGGATGGTTTCAAACGCAAGAGGTGCCTTGAAGGAAAGCTGTGACTGGAATTAGAACCCACAATGGAACCTGTTTGCTTGTCATGAAGTACAATTCCAGTGGCACTACATTATCCAGGGAACTAAAAACTCTGCAGAGAAGGGGTATCATTGCACCTGTAGAGGCTAGTAGAGCCGGGGTAAACAGCATTGTGGTTTTAAGGAAGTCCTCAAGTAAATTGCACATCTACATAGCTCCAAAGCAATTGAACCAGGTATTGAAAAGATGCCACTATCCAAGGTCTCCAGTTAGTTTTATTAAAATTTTATTTCTTTCTCATTCACTAGTTTGTTATTTAATGAACCCCAAGATTGTTACATGGAGTCAGAAGTGCTGAATGAGAAGAACATTGCAGTCATTTTGAAGTTAGCCCCTGCCTGTGTTTGCAACTGAAAACAGAGATAAATGGAGGCACCACAGAAGCACATGACTTTTGCATATATTTGGTGGGCATAATCTTAGCTTGACTAGCTTAAGAAGGGAAAAATGCCAAGAATTGATGTGTTGCAACCTCCTTCCAGTCTGCAATTGTCAGTCAATGGTGCAGAGAACTGGAAAAAAATTCAGACAGAGATGGGGCAAGGGAGAAAAATGATAAAGTGAAATCATCTGTTTTTGTGTGTTGTTGGAGAGGAAGCACTGGATATTTATAATAACTTTAAGTTTGAAGAAAGTGAAAGCATGAAGTTAAATAAAATACTTACTAAATTTGCGGAACATTGCATGTCAAAAAGTCATGAAAACCTTTGAGAGACCCAATTTTTTTACATGCATGCAAAAAACTGATGATAACCTATAGCAATATGTCACCGAATTAAGAAAACTCAGTAAAACCTGTGACTTCGGTGAGCTGACATTCTCTGGTCAGAGACAGAATCATTTGTGGCATTAAAGAAAATGTGTTAAGAGAGAGACTGCTTTGTAAAAGAGATTTAACTTTAGAAAGAGCTCTTCAAATATGCACGGCAGAAGAAACTGTGAAAACAAAAGCCAAAAAGCTTAATTCATCAGAAGGGGTTATCCATGTACTAAAGAGTATAGCCAGAATAGATTAAATCAGAAAGTGGAACCACTTACTATGAAAACCACTTCTAGACGGAAGACCAGGAATGGATATGTGGAAGGTGTGGGTCACAGCATAGCCCCAAACAATGTGTTGCTTTTGAGAATGTGTCATAAATGTGGAAAAATAATGATTTTGCAAAATGACACCGAACCCAAATGCAGGAAATTCAAGTGCATTCAGTTAAAGACAATCTGGTTAAGGAGTTTTTCATAGACATATTGGGATCTACCAAGCTTGATGAGAAGAACTGGATACTGCCTGTGACAGTGAATGGAACAATTATTCCACTGAAACTGAGCACAGGAGCTCAGGTTAATATTCTGTCTGAACAAGACTGAGAGATTGAAAATAAGACCAAAACTGGAACAAACAAAAATAAAAGTACCGTATATGCTTGATCATAAGCCTCCTTTTTTTAGTAAAAAAGGGAAGCACCAGAGAAGGGGGTCGGCTTATGAACAGGTATAGAGAGGGAGAGGTGGGACACAGCTCCTCCCCCCAACAGAAGGAGCAAGGAGAGGCAGTACAGCCAGCAGAGCCAGAAGGGAAGAGGCGGGGCTGTGCCACCCGGCCCGCCAGAGCACACTGCAGCCACGCTGCCCACCGGAACAGCTCCAGCCAGGCTGGAGACATCCTCCCCTGGCCCTCCCCAGATAAGGTGGGAAGGAATGGAATGGGGAGAGTGTGGGAGTCCCGGGCTAAGGATGGGATCATGTGGGGGTTGGTCACAGGGGTTACTCCCCTGACTCCCAGCTTCTCCCCCCCCCAAAAAATTTCCCCACCGGTTGCTGTCCCGGCCTGTCAGGGTAAGCAACTGGCACGCTAGGACAATTTATTTACTTAGGTTTACCTCCGTGCCTGCGGATGCTCGAGGTAAACAAACCATCTCGGCCCACCAGCGGCTTATCCTGATGGCCAGGGAGCCAACATTTGCTGACCCCTGAATTATAGAGTCGGCTTATGAACGGGTTATAAAAAATTTCCATTTTTACTTATTCATCTTGGAGGGGTCAGCTTATAAACGAACCGGCTTATGATTGAGTATATACGGTAACTGGTTATTCTGGAAAAAAAATACTAGTGAAGGGGAGGAGCACTGCTAGCAACAACCATAAAAACACCATGTACAGGCTCCCTTTCATTCTAGTGCCAAAGAGAGTGACATCAATTTTAGGCCTGGCTGCACATGAGAAGCTCAATTTGGTAAAACCGGTGCTCTCACTACAAGATCATACTGAACCTGGCTATGAGGCAGGAATTCTTTCAGGAATATCATGACCTGTCTCAAGGGTTGGGTTGCTTGCAAACAGGAATTTACCATGATAGATGATTTTCAAGGGCAGTAAGGTTGTAATTCCAATGAGTGTCTGAATAGAAATGATAGAGAAGATCCATAAGGGCCATTTAGGAATTGAGAAAAACACAAGAGGTGCTGTATTGCCTGTGGATCAATCACAACATTACTAATGTGGTAGGAAACTGCATTTCATGCTTGAAATACAAGCCATGCCAATAGACAGAGCCGCTGAGACCTTATCCAGTTCCACAAAGGCCTTATAAGAAGGTAGGCACTGATTTATTTACCTGGCAATCAAAGGATTATTTAAAAATCACAGATTATTATTCTCTATATCCAGAAATTTTCACACTGTGCAGTACTAATAGTAAGTCAGTGATAGCCAGCATGAAGGGACGCTTCTCCAGACATGAAATTCCAGATAAAGTCTTTAGCAATAATGGCTGCAATTTTCCAGTGCAGATTTTAGGCAATTTGCCATAGATTGGGATTTTCATCATAAAGCATCAAATCCAAATTACCCCCACAATCAAATGAACTTTTGGAAAGGTCTTGACGGACAGTAAAGAACCTTATGAAAAAGACTTTTCACAATGGGGGTGATTTGTATAAAATGTTACTGGTTTACCAAAGTACACCCATGGAGAATCTCATAACAATGAAACTATATGGAAGATGAAAGAAAATCAGAAGTGGAAGCATAAATATTATTTTGACAAAAGGATCTGTCATATCCCATCTTTTAACACAGTTGATAGTGTGCTTGAGAAATCACACCTCTAATACTTGGGCCCAAAGGGGTACCATTAAAGAACAGCTGCATCCAAGGTCTTATATAGTCCAAACCGACCTGGGAGACACATGTTGACATATTCAAAAGGATCTACGAGTAATCCCAGAAAGTTCCACCACATTGACAATAGATGTGGACTCTGGCATTTCCCATCTAATCCTTTTTCATCGATGCACAAACGAGAAACTGTCAAAGAACAAGAGAACAACTCACTCTCTAATGAAAAGCTGATACTGAGAAGATCAGAGGAGCAGATTAAACATCCTGAAAGACTCATAGTGACTTGCTAACCTGCTTGGAGAAGGGGTATTTGAGGAAAGAGAGTGGTAAAGAATCATTTGAGAGTGATTTGCTGGTAACCTCTAGTCTATAGGAAATTGACACATTGGTTTATGGAAATATACTACATGGGTTGAGAGTTTAATACATGTGTTATTAGATAGTTGTTAGCTGTTTATATATGTGTGTTTATATAAGAGTTAATTTGTTTTTCTTGAAGAGGAAAGATGTAGACATATGTTTGATTATAATTTAGAGACTCAGAAGGGACAGTATTATGAATGTAGGCATTTGAAGAGAAGCTCTGTAGGCAGGAGTTGGGAACACTGCATGGCTGTGTGCAGCAGCTCACCACAGAAGCTCTTCAGTTTGTTTTATTAAAGTTTTATTCCTTTCTCATTCATTGATTTGTTATTTAATGAATCCCAAGAGTGTTACAATCTGCTCATAGCAGAGGCACTGAAAGCCGTCACAGACATGTCAATTCCAGAGGTGAAAGGGTTAGAGCACTTTATAGGAATAATATTTTTTTCTGTCCAAGTTCTGTCCATACCTGGCTGCAGTAGGTTGAATGGGACTGGACAGATCCCCAACAGCAAGCATTAATACTCTGAAACAAATGATAATAGATGCCCCCGATGTCAGGAAATACTATTAGCCAGGAAAGCCACTGGCACTACAGTGTAATGCATCCAAAAGATTGGGTGCAGCTCTTTTGCTGTAGCAACTGGTCTCTTATGCCAGCACAACTCGAGAATTAAAAGGGATATTCCCAAATAAGGGTGGGGAAGCTTCTGGATGTGGTATTTGGCCACCCTGTAATACCATCAGGTGCCATGGGTCTCAAACCTAGCCTGAAGGCTGCTAAGTGAGAACTATACTTTCTGTGCCACCATTATGCAAGGCCAGGCAGTGAACCTGCAGCTTATATTCTGAAAATAGGGCTACACTTGCTGACACAGCAGGATCAACTGACTAGCAGCCAACAGCTGATTGGATGCCCTATAGCATAAAGCTTCTTGTTCCTGCCACATCCCTTGTCTGAGGAAAGTAGTCACTTGACCAGGCCGCTGAGACCTCCCGCCTCCTCACCTTGTCCCTGCTCCTTGTTCCTGTTACCTTGTCTCTGTTCTGACTCTTGTTTAACCCTTGATGTAGCTTCTAACTTTTACGCTGACTCCCTGTATGACTCTTGACCACGACTCTACTCTGCACTCTCACCATTTAAGTCAGACATCCCACGTTAAGGGGTTTTAACCAGACACAAATATCTAGACACAGTCAAGGCAAAAGCCCTTCTCAGTTCTCCAAAAAGATTGTTGCACATGTTGATGTCCTGCAGAGCTACAAAGTAGAGATCAGATATTGTTCAGTACAATTACCAGTGTTAACTGGGCATATATACCCAGAATCAGCAAGTTAGGGGAAAGAGAACAGGACATAATGCAGCATGTTAATGGATTCAATCCTCCAGTTTCAACTGTGAAGCTGATGGAAATCAAAGAGGGTACAGAAAAGGACATCCAACTACAAGCAGGCAAGAGAGCCATACTAGCAGGGTGTCTAGAAAACAAAAAACCAAGTACCAGGAGGAGCAGACTCACATATCAAATTAAAGATTAGCTGAGTGTGCAGGATTGAATCATATTTTGAGATCAGAGAACTGTTGCCCCTACTTCATTATGCAAAAAATACATGCCTCACACCTGGGTATTGACAGCTGTCTTAGATTGACTTAAGGGTATGTTTTTTGGCCAGGCATTAATATTCAACTCCATTATTTGAAGGAGTTGAAACCTGCTCATCATGTGATAGCCCCCAGCAGAAAGAGACCACATGAGCTGCCTACAGAAAAGGGTGAGAGCGGACTCAGTTACCTTAAAAGAAAAATAGTACTTAATTATAGTGGACTTCCGTTCATAGTTTTTGGAGGTCAATGCCCTTCCTGATATAAAAAGCTTGTCAGTGATTGGCAAACTGAAGACACTTCGTGAGATACTGCATTCAATGACAATGGACTCTAAGTTGCCAATTCAAGGAACCTGAATGAAAATGGAAGTTTGACCATCACATCTCCTATCCAGCCCACCCACAGAGCAATGGTAAGGTGAAATCAGGGGTGAAAATAGCTAAGAGACTGTTACACAAGAATGTTTCTTCTGGTTCAGATACCTAGCTACCATTTTTGGCAGACAGGAATACCCCATCACAGGGGTGCCAAAACAATCTAACACAGGCACTGATGGGACAAAGGATCAAAATCCTGCTACCAATGAAGAAAAACCAGTTGCAGCTAAAAGGCTGGAACTAGCCAACAATCAGATAAAGCAAGCACTAGAGTATGACAGGTCATTCAGGATCCTACTGTCCTTGGAGACAGGCACTCTTGTGAGGACCAACCATTAGTAAGACATCAGAAGGAGTGAACTAAAGTAGTCATGAGGGGTGCAGTGGCATCCAGGGCATATGAGGTGACTACACAGAGGGAGTCTACAGTAAATAATCACAGAGCATAGAGACAGAGAACCATTGGGAGGCCGACCAATTGAGAGAGAGTTTGCTACACTTGGTGGCAGGAAGACAGATAATTTGGTCTCCTTAACAAAAGATCACACCAGAGGCGACCTACTTCAAAGGCTATGTAACCAGCTGAATCTGTGGTAAAACAAGATTCCAACTTGGCTATGTGCTACCAATCACTAGCCAAAGGGATGTAGGGCAGAGCAGGATTGGGGCTTCTTTTTTTTTTTTTTAAATTGTAAAATAAGGAAGAGGTATCATGATCAATAGAACTGAAATCAGAGGGCCCATGTTCCTTGGAGGAACTCTTATTTTGGGGACACCAGGTAAATAGGGTGGAAGCAACCCAGCCACATGGACAGAGCAGTCCACAGGGTTCATTAAAGTTCCACTTGTTGAACTTAATATGCAGTCAGCTTCACTCCTTGTGACTGAAACAATGATCCCGCCTGACCTTAGATTCTGTGAATTAATGAATCCTCTGTTCTTTCCCTTCCTTCTTGGGACATGGAGAGAGTTGGAAGGTCTGAATTGCGTTCAATACAGTTATAATACTTGCAGCTCTGCAGTAGGACAATGGCTATAAACAAATAATCAGTTTCAGGGCTTTAGCCGTTTGCCTGCATGGTAAGCAGATTTTTTTTTCCCTGTTGCACAATGGCCAGATGTATTCTGTCTTTGTTGGCTTTTGCCTTCCTATGAAGCATCAGGAGTTGGCCACAGTTGGAGATGAGACACTGAACTGAATGCACTAGTGTTCTGACATGGTACAAAGGATCCTCTTTCTTAGATGGCTGACTGTGTGTCTTGCTTACATGTTCAGGGGCAAATAATCACCAGATCTGGGGGTTGAGAAGGACTTTCCACCGGGTCAGATTGATGGAGACCTTGGGTTTGTTACCCTTCCTTTCATCTGGGCAAATCCCATCTAATCAATTCCCTGCCATTGCAGGAGCCTCAGGCATTGGTTATGTCTTGATCTCTGTGTGTTGCACACTCAAGTTCAGTCTCCTGAGTTATTGGTCTCAACAGAGCAGCAAATGGGTGAAATTTAATGTCAGGAGGCCAAACTAGATGGTCCCTTCTGGCCTTAATCTCTATGGAATTATGTCTGAATCACTTGTTATGACTGTACCTAGTGGATCACTGTAAAACGGAAAAATATACAGTTTTGAAAATAGAGCCCCTGAAGAGGCAGTAAGCAGTCTCTGGAAGCCCCTATAAAGGTGGGTGCCCCAGCATAGAGAGCCTCCTGGGGCAGCAGAACTGGGAGGGCAATGGAAGCTAGTGCCCCTATAAGGGAAATGTTGGAGGCTGATCTGTTTCTGCCCTCTCACCTTGTTCCGCTACACATTCTGGCAAGTACAGCATCGCCCTGTTCCCAGCCTTGAGCCAGCTCTCCCCAACACAGAAGCTCCCCAGGCAGAGCACTCATCCCACTTCCCTTTCTATGACTCCCTCCCCCATTCAAAGCAAGCTTTTACTGCCTGTGGGGACTCCAGGGGGAAGTTAATAATAATAAATAATAATAGAGCTGCAGGTTGTGTTAACTTCTTTGTGCTTTTGTGGAGCTGATGGGGTGACTTAAAGAAATTCCTGTTTGCTGTAGCAAACACCATCAACATCTGTCCTGTTCCTAGCTTCCTGATTATTTCCCTACCAGTAGCCGGTGTTCCAATTTAACCTTTTCCAAACAGGGCTGCTCCTCCCAGCCCTCTTAAAACAAGTGTCTTAAAACTGTATAAACCACTTATAGAGGGCAGTATTATCAACGTTTTTCCATTCTTCTTCATTATTTGTGGAAAGGGGAAATGCCTCAATTGTTGCACTGTCAGTACATGGGATGGTAAATACTGAATTTAGAGGCTAGAAAACTGTAATGGTAATTCTACAATGTTATCCATGCCATGAAATAAATCACTTGCATGATAATAGAAAGTTACTTTTTAACTGTTTAATACTATGTAAATCATTAGCAAATCAGAGTAATAATGAACAGCTAATATCTCAATATTGTTGATAAGCTTTTTTCCCTTGTATACAATGTGAACAATTTAAATACACTCAAAGAATTGCCTATCCTATGTGGAAGATCTACTAACAAGGAAACCATATGTGTGTACACAGGTAGTCAGAAAGACACATTCATGATGTGACTGAAGAATCTGTAGCTCTTTGTAACTGGTTTATTACTGCTCAGTGTTTTTCAAGTAGGAGTAAAAGAGGTATATTTATAGTTAATTCCACCGGAAGGAAAAATAAGGATAATTTATTTTAATCAGACTTAATTCTTTGACATTTTAAGTGAGCATCTCAAATCTGGTAAAGTAACTATCAAAATCAATAACAAAATATAAGTAAGTGCCAAATTTTCTCTTGCAATGCTATTTTGCTATTTTGAGTCTGATACTGAATCACTTTAGTGTCACTTTACTGATATAGAAAGCAATCTGTCTTACATATTCTCAGAGTCATGCAGAGTGCCTTTAGCTGGCTCTGTGGCCTTTGGTGACTTTAAACTCTAAGCCTAGGGCCTAATGACCAAAATCACTTCTATGTAGGAAATTCAGCTCCTAAATGAGTACTGTATGATTATTCCAACCTGTCTGAAGATACAGGAGAGGCTCCTGCTGTGCTCAGGCTTGTTATATAGTCACTATTGTGCATTCACACAGAAGTTGAAGAGTTTATTCCTTCCATTGACAGGAGAACATTTCAATTTAGTTGGTGTGCATTTACTCATTGAAGTGCTCCGACTACTAACTTTAGTCATTTAAACCTGTTATTTGAAAGATTCAGTTCCCTGTTCATAAAAAAAAATGTTTATAAAAGTTTAATCTTGATTTTTAAAACTGTAAACTCTTAAGTGGTGATATTAAAACAAACTAGGAAGGGAAACTGCTTATGTGACATAGAAGAGTAGATGTTGGCTGTGACAACACAACTTTCTACTGGATCCTCAGTACATATACATTTTTTCCTGACATTGCACCGCATTCAATGTCTCTTCCCCATAGAGTTTACAAACTCTGTAGACAATGTACAGAAAAGTATGAGAGGAGAAGTAGAACAACAAAAACCAATGTGATTGAATAGTCGTGTTAAACTTTAGACTTGTTTCCACAATTTTGTTTAATTTCTGTTGAGCTGGCTTTTGAATCTTATTCATTTAGTAATATAAAACCTCTTATTCCGTCAGTTCCTAAGAAATAAGCTTGACTTTGAATTCATCACTGAGGATTTTTTTTATTAGCATTCTGTTAAATAACTTGAGTTGATTAGGCTTAAGTGTAGGGGTTGGATACAGGGCATATCATACATCCAAAGTTACACAGCAAACCTCTTTATATACATTTACAAATTACATTGAATTTATTATCCATTGCATTACACGTGTTGGGATTGGCATCGTTACTGTATAAGAACCAATCCCTGTACAGCATTCTTTGACCACACACTATTCATGTGCAACTTACTCTTTATCTCATTTTTATATTCCTGACTTATCTTATCCATTGTTATCTTGACCATTGTAAATGGTTCCCTAGGTGTTCCCCCTTATCTGAGCTAGTACTGAGATTCTGTTTCCAGCCTGTTGACCAGTTTACCTCCCTAATACTCTCTCCCAAGAAATGAGGCCTCCTCTCATGTCAAGTCAGGCCTACAATTTCTTTTATGTGCACATTATTTCAGTAAGGCAAGGTAGATGAGGAGGTGAGATCTAGGGATCATAGGCATCCCTGTAGGAATTTAGTTTCAAAAGGACATAAAGAAGGGAAAGGTGTAAGCCTGTTGAACAGATCAGAGTGGGGTTGACAAATTTAGTAGATGCCTGCTAGCTAGAGAACTAAACCTGGTAGCCAGAGGAAATATCAGCAGCAAGGACCAGGGAGTCTGGCGGGAAACTCATCCCTGCTGCCGTCCACAGAAGCTGCTCTAGAACCCTGGTTGGTGGTTCCTTCATTCTCTCATGTTAGCCTCCGGCTAGCAGGGGACTACTACATTTGAAGTTACATCCCCCTCTAGCTGCTGGAAAAGAGAGTTTTCATTCTTATTCTTTTATTCTCTCCCATTTCACAACTATACAAGCGGGGGGTCCCCACTATGACCCCTTTTCACAGATATTTCTATATACTGTGATGTGGGAGGAGATCAGCCCTTTTACCTCTTCTCAGCCTCAGTTTTTGAGTCCTGCTCCACGTAGGGTGATCCTACGTTCCGTTTTGGCAGGACAGTCCCTTTTTTAAGCCCTGTCCTGACCATCCCAATTTTTTTTTTCAAAAGGAGGCATTTGTCCTGTTTGCTCTTGCTGATGTGATCAGTCAGCAAGAGCAAATGAGACAAATGCCTACTTTTGTCAAAAAAGTGGGTTGTGGTATGAGGAACATGGTGGGGGAAGGAGGAGCAGAGATGAGAGGAATCAGATTTTAAGAGCTGCAAAAAAGCCAGAGAAGTAACTTACACAGGTTACTCTTCCACAACTGTTCACCACTCTACGTTTAAAAAAAATGTAGGGCCTTCCCTGAAGTTTAAAAAAAACATAATTACACACTTTAACTAAGATAGATTGTTCATAGCAAAGCTCAGGGATGCTGTTGGAGGTGGATATACTTATATTTTCCCTAGTCCCAAGGATACTGTATTCAGGTGCTGGGAGGGAAACAGAATAAATAGATGCAGAAGTGTTGTAGAGAAGGAAGTTGTTGCAAAAAAATTAGTTAGACCAAATTTATTCTACATGAAATTATTGTATTTTCTAGCTTTGTTTTTTATTATAATAGTTTGTGTTCATGTACTGCTCCCAGTTTTCTAGTGTTGCATATGCATAGTGTATTAGTTATAACATCTAATGTGTTCCAGATTGATGTGTGTGTTGTATCATGCTATTTTAGGTGCCCAGCTCTGGAGAGGGTTAGATAGTCTGCACAACTTGGTGAGATTTGGCAGATTGGTGATAACCTCTTTAGGACGAACAGATTGGTTTCTTTGGATCATGGGAAAATGAATTACAACTGAAATTCATCTGTGTGCAGTGAACAAGGTCTAAGTACTGCTTAAGACTCACATGATCCTTCAGAATACAGCATATGTGGGACTTAAGTGGTTCCTAGCCCTTGTGCTGACCTGCTGCACAGGGATGTATATTACTAGAAAGGAGTATTTTTTGAAGCAGTATGTATTAGGATCATTAGTAGGTGATAAAATAGTGTTATACCGTACCTCATCCAGTAAACTGCTTTTTGTTGCCTAGCAGATGGGCCATTACCTTTATGTATTGAACCCTACCCTTATATTTCAAAAGAAAATACTTGTTGAAGCTCTTCTTTTATGGTGCCTTGTTAGAGAAGGCACTTCATTTAGAAACCAACGTGTGCTTTATTACACTACATGCATGTTTTTCTGTACTAATAACACATTCTCAATTGCGGCTTTGAATGTGGAGTGATATGAGTATTTAAAATCAAATCAAATAAAGGAATGTTTAAAAATAAAACACAATTGAAAGGCAAAGATAAAGTGAGTAGTTATGAAGATAGCTTGGATAGAGCTGGAGAAGGATTAGAGCAAAATAAGTGAAGACATTTAAGCAGAAGTGGAATTGTGCTTGGGGCTGGATCTAAAGCTCATTGAAGGAAAAACGGTTTAGAAAAATTCTGACCAGCCTTGATGGCTGATCTAATAGATCTTTTCCATCTTTAACTCACATAATATCCATTAACAAAGACATCTGCTGTAAATATGTAGTATCCACGATTAGGATTAGTGTCATGCATGCTGTTCAGGTTATTATATAAAATTATTAGTGCTATTTTTAATGGTCAGACATTGTTATACCATAACTAGTTACAAAGGTGGAGTTATTATTCTGGTTTTATGTAATTTGTAACATACTACATGTGCTTTATGTATGAATTTGTCTTTCAGGTAAGAATATTAAATAAGCATTTAAAAAAGAAATCACACTTGGAAAAGCCACTCAGGATACGCCACACACAAAAATTGACTATGCAAAGGTGACATCACTGTGCTAGGAGTGAGATCAGCAGATCACTGTAATAAAAGGGACTGCAGTGCAAGAAGCCCAGTCAGGAAGGGGACATGGAAGGTTGTTAGAAAATCTGTACAGAATTTAAATTAGCTACTTTAGTGTAGTTATATAAATTTTAATATCTTCCTTAATAATAAAATTCATCTATATCCCAGATGTTGGGTTATGGGTCTCTTGGCCTTTCCTAAGAAGTAATCGAGCACTTTTTGTGGGGACAACGGGAATTGAGGAGTTCTGATTAGTTTTCTCTAGTTTATAAATTATTTATCACCTTATTTCATTTTCTTCTTACACCCATTGGGACCTTTTCACAGTCATGTTGTATAATAAGAAAGTGAACACCCAGATTCTGTTTGCTATGGCTCACTCTCATGAGTCATTTAGCATTTTGTAATTCAATGGAAAAAGCTATTGGATTAGTGGAAATGAAGTAAGAGCTTTATAGATGTTTTCCCTATCATGTTTTCCTTCTTGAAAAGGTAATAATGATTTGACTCATTTGAGGGTGGGCAAATTGCCTAACAAGTACGGACCTGCATTGCTATACAGGAAACCTATCACTTAACCAACCAATCAGATGCCCATTTTTTAAATGCATATTTCATAGAATAGATAGATAATACTTAGTCCTGCCATGAGTGCAGGGGACTGGACTAGATGACCTCTTGAGGTCCCTTCCTGTCCTATGATTCTATAATTCTACATACATCATATGGGTCGAAATTGGATGAAATCAGCACCCTGAGATGTGTCTTTAGCTGTGCTCAGTTTCCTTGTGTCTCTTATGTATATGAAAATTAACACGTTTTGATATATTGTTTAAAATGTTCGTGTTTTTTGTTGTTGTTGTAAGATTCTGTTTGTTAGAGGTGAGAAACTGAACATGATGAACTACAAAGATTTGTGACATCTCATGTTGTCCTCTTTCAGTTTTCAAACACGTGGAAGGAAGCATTATTCCCAAATAAGACACAGTTTCTTTGGTTCCCTCAGCAGCTGAGCCCAGTAGCCACTAGAGTCAGTGAATACTGAGCCCTGTTTTGTGTCAGGAACAT
Organism: Malaclemys terrapin pileata; assembly: GCF_027887155.1. NCBI lineage: Eukaryota > Metazoa > Chordata > Testudines > Emydidae > Malaclemys > Malaclemys terrapin. Next base: position 37,333,884 of record NC_071509.1, on the reverse strand, counting down.
TAATCTTCTGTACTCTTGGATGTGTCTACACAGCATCTGAGAGCAAGCCTCCCAGCCTGTGTGTCAGAGAGCCGGCCGCAGCAGGGTCACTCTCCTAGCAACACAGTGGGCATAGCTGATCCTGGCACGGGCTGCCTGATTGACCACACTTCCTGAGTCATGGAGGGGCAGGAGCTAAGCTCCTATGTGACCCAGTAGCAGCCAGAACATGCTGGCTGCCCAACACATTCCACATGACAGCTGGGCTTGATCCTGTTTCCTGTGTCTGCTCCTGCCCAATCTGCTCTTGTGCCCACTTCAGTTCTGCCCTTTCCCATCCTTGACACCCCTGGCTCTTACCCTAAGCTCTGCTTCTTGACCATAACTTCAGCTTGCCCATTGGCTCTGACCTTAGGCTCTGCTCTCAGCCACGCCCATGGGTACCCCGTGGCCCCAATTTTTGATTCTGGTTTGATTCAAGTGCATTCGCACCTGCAGGCCTGGCCACCCCCATGGCTCCAACCTTAGGCCTGGCTGCCCACGTCCTGGGCATGATCCTGATTCTGAGTCCACAAATTTGTTGTAGCAGGATCATGCTAATGCATTAAAAATAGCTGGTTAGATGGTGCTTTGATGTTGTGACTTAGGCTCTGAAGCCAACCCCCTTCCCCACCAGGCTTCAGAGCCTGCACTCCAGCCTGAGCTGCAACATCTACACAGCTACTTTTAGAGTGCTGCTAACACAACTCTGTGGCTCTGGGCTGGGAGGCTTATTCTCAGAAGCAGTGTAGCTGTAACCCCTGACTCATGTCAGGCGGCTTGTGCCAAGAGATATAGATTAATCCCTTATAGACACTCCTGTGTCACACCATGATTACACACCAGGCATAGACTGCTCACCATACATAATTAGAGGGTCTGCATTAAATCTGGCCCAAACATGGTGTACGCTGGCACCTACATGCTTGGAATCCCTGCCTCCAAACACTGAATGGACACCCAGTGCAACCCACATGGCTGTGTCCCATGCCATGTTGACAATGAGCTCCCAATGGCTGTTCACATAAAGGCAAATCCTATTCCTTGTAAATGAAACTCCTCTTGACTTTAATAAGACTAGACTTTGGCACATGTTTCATATGGTAATTACTGTGAACAAGAGCAGCTGCTCAGAGCAGCAGTAGTAACTCATCACAAGTTTTCTTTATTCTTTTTTATTTTTATACTTTGCTGATGGAAGCATACCAAGGATAGCAGATGTTTCCCAGCTCCTGCAAGGAATATGTGTCCTGGAGGTCACACGCCCCTTTTCATGCTATCAAATACAAACTTGTAAGGAGGCTGATGGTGTTGATAATATTCCATGGTGAACTTTCTCTTGTATTTTTCTCATTAAGCTTAATTTATTATGTTTTTCTGCTCTCAACCACACTATTGAACTGAATGGGGCAAAAATGTGCCCATTATTATAAGCTGAATAATATATTATATTTACATGAATAAGTATGTAACAGTTAACTCCATGTAAAATAGCCATCCAATCAATTTTTATGCATTAGAACTGGGAGGAAAGTTCCCCAATGCTGAGTGACACATTCAGGAATCTGATCACTAGAAGCAAGAAAACAAGTGAATGATTTTAAAACCAATTTAATTTGCCAGAAAACATTAATCATGGAAGGCCAAACTCTGCCCTCAGGCAAGTTGGTGCAACTCCAGTGGAGTGCAATGGGAGTTGTACGCACATATCTGAAATCAAAATTAAGCCCCTAATTTGGAATGTTTAATCTTCTGGCAGTAGAGCAGTTGTTGGACTCTCCATTGCAGTCTTTTTCAGAGTTGGTAAAAATGATAAATGATCATTGATGGAATTGGAGGGAAATCAGATTTTCATTGGATTTGCAGGTGAAATCAATATGTCAAAGGTAGCTGTTCAGAAGCAAAAATCATGGACCAGATCCTTAGCAGTATGAACAGAAAAGAATATAGCTTCAGTGGCTTACAGATAGATTAAAAATTGATGCATAAAATTACTTGGAGTGTCCATGTGTTTATTATACTGAACCCTGGTTTATAACCACAGGAACACCCCAGTACTAGTATTATAAACTCTGAAAACCTAAAATGATTAGTCAGTTGCAATGAAGAACAGCTGCTTACATTTAAGATAATATTCTCAAAACCATCACTACATCAAAAATTCCATTTGAAACCTTTTAGAGTGTCAGGCAAGTCTGATGCCCAACTGGTGACTTAATTAGAGAATAAAAGAGGAGCATGGACTGTTCTCGGTTAACATTAGAAGTGGTCGAATGCCGTCTGTCAAATTTAATTGTCAAGTTTTGTGATCTTCAGCCAGGTCTTAATAAAAATGCTTTCACCCCTAAAATTGACTTTAGAGATTGAGAAAAATGGAAAGCAGCGAAGAAAGGTCTATTTGTCATCTAAGTATATAGTTATATAGTGTCACATGCTGCAGTATCTGGGCACTGATACCAGTTAAGAGACATGGCACTTCTAAATTGAAATGATAGGTATTTTAGAAATACCATAGACTGACATGTACAGCAGATAGAAGTGATTCTTGTAGACCACATCTAGCTAAGAATTTGGGAGTGATGGGATGGGAAAGAGGAATAGGGGCCTGTGTTCTGTATGCAGAACAAGCCTCAAAAGTAATAATTTACTCTTTCAAGCTCCGTCAGATCCAAAACAGCCATTTCAGTTCCTAGATATTTCCCTTGCTTGACTTTCAGTGTAATAATCCTAGGGCCTCATTAGCCTGACAAAATGAATGGGTTTTTTTTTATATGTATAACTTGCACCCAAAGTCTGCCTAGTTCCATTATTAAGGAAGCTCTCCTGTGTGATCTGAGATTAACTGTTTCTAAATGCTATGTGGTGACAAACTATTTTTGTACTTCCACACAAAAAAATACTTGAAAAGCAGAATTAGCACACAAGAGATTCCATTCTAGAGTGAAGTGCATGAGCATACATTGGATCAGTGCATAGCACACATGTACACTAAGGGCTTTCCCTAGCAATGGAAACTATGTACACTTTTTATATCTGGGATTAGAACAGGATCAGTGAGGTGTCCTCTAAAAGCAGATACTGCAGGATTCTTTTGTCCCTATATAAGAAATCTATTTTTCCATATGTATTCAGCTAAAGTCTGCCAATTACTGGTTATCCAGTCCATGCCAGAGATTTTGGATTGATTAATGATCATGCCTAAAAGACAATGTACCTATCCAGTGGTAAAGAAAAGACACATTAAATTTAAGATCTATATATATAACTAAATTCTGCTTAAATCAGTAAATCCAGATACTCCTCTCACTTACACCTGTACAGTGAATTTAATGGATCATTCCTGCTTTACACAAGAAGAGAATCCAACCCTTTGGTTTCAGAAGGGGTTGCATGCATTTAAAGGAGAGCAGATCTAGGTCCATACTCTAAGTAAAATATTGGTGGAGAGTTCATATATCTGTCAATAATTAGTTTCTATTACACTTCTTCTTATGGGTCGGTGAGTTAGTTTAAAAATTATACAAGCCAAACTGTCTTGGCAAGAATCATAATTAATGAATATTCAGAACCTGCTGGGAAAGAATAAACAAGGCTATCCAGCATGTGAAATCATATATTGCAGATGGGAAAATATTTAAATACAAACACTGAGAGTCTGTCCTTTTATTTCAGTGTAAATAAAAAGTAACCCAGCAGAAATCAATGGAATTATACCAGTGTAAGAGAACCTGAGTTAGGTCAAATCAGGCCCATAACAGTGTTTATTTTAATCTGACATTGCATATTTAGTGTGTATTTTTGATTGTACTGTCAAAGTTCTCTTTCTCCTCTTTTTAAATAAAGTTAAAGAATAAAATCTCTTTTAATGCACAGGTATAGTTTAAATTCAAAATACACAAAAGAAACATCACAGCAAACCTAATTTGTAAACACATTCAACTACAATCTTTATGCTGATGACTCAGAAATCTACCTCTTTACTTCAGACCTATCGCTTTCTGTCCAAACTAAAATCTTGGCCTGTCTGTTTAACATCTTCTTGTGGTTGTCTAGCCATAAGTTCAGCCTGGATGAGACAGAGATTTTAACCTTCCCTTCCCCCATCTCCTTTCTCTAGCACACTGGAAAACACCACTATCTTGCATCTCACTCAGAGTCATAATCTTTGTATCCTCTTCTACACAGACTACTCTTCAACATCCTCATAGTCAGGCTATATCTAAATCTTGCCAATTTTTTCTGCATAACCTCTCTAAAATATAGCCTTTCCTATCCATTCACACAGATAAACTCTCATCGTGTGTCTCAATGACTGTAATATCCTTTTTGGTGGCCTGAACAAATGCAATTTTGCTTCACTCATATCCATTCAGAATGCTTCTGCAATATCTGGTTTCATAGCCTGACACTTTGATCATCTCATCCTTCTCTTTGCATCCCTCTACTGGCTCCCATTTCTCCATAGCATCAAACATAAGCTATTTGGTTTCACTTTCAAAACCCTTCGCAGCCTATCCCTATTCTATCTTCTCTCATTCACTATCGAGATGTCAACTCCCACTTTTGACCAGCCAATGATACCACTTGTCCACTTGTTACATTTTCAAGCAAGAACCTTTATGCTTTCTCCCATTCTGCCCCGCACACTTGGTAGAAGCTTTCCATAAACATCTGCAAAACTATCTCATTATCCACCTTCAAATCCCCTCTTAAAACTCTCCTTTGCTGTGATGCCTACAGAACAGTTGACAGTGATTAGGCCGCCATGGTGCTGAGATAACGGCCTATCATGCTGACCAAAATTGTCTCATTGTTTCCTTGCATTCCCCCAATCTATCAATTCATCTGTCCCCATCTGTCGTCTCTTGTTTTATAATTAAATTGTAACCTCTTTGGGGCAGGAATTGCATTTTTTTGTTCTCTTCTTATATGGCATCTAGCATAATGGAGTCCTAGTCCCTGACTAGAGCTTGTAGGTGCTATAATAATACAAATAATTAATAGTAATTCAGCCATACAGTGCATAGTGAATTTATTTAATAGAGCATTAAAAATGCCAATTTTTCATAGAAATTCAAAAGCATTTTTGTTTTATCCCCAAATTACCCATAAATGAAAAACTGACATGAAAATGGAAAAATGTTCTATTTAAAAAAAAATCAGAACAAAATTTCATTTTTTTGCTAAAAACTTCGTTTCAGAAAACCAAATACCATGTTAATGAAAACCAACCCAAACCGCAAAACCTTTAACCCAAAATTTTTACAGAAAAATGAAAAAAAATACCCCTTTTTTTGTTCCCAGTTTTCACTGGAAAATTCTGAGCAAAATGAAAAGTTACCACAATTTTTTTTTGCTCAACACCCCAATTTTCATTGAAAAAATGCTACAGTAAAAATTTCTGACCAGATTTAATATTAAGGCATTAAAGTTAATGTTAGGTGTTTTGCTTGAGTAATACAGTTTATCTATATATATATGAAATGGAGCCAAATTATGTTTGCTTTGAGAACGTATAGGTCTTGATCCTTTTAAGAATTGGAAGTCAAATCCTACTGAGGAAAATAGAAAGGAGCATAAACTCTGGCAAGTCAAGTGCAAAAGTATAATTTGGCAGGCTAAAAAAGAATTTGAAGAGCCACTAGCAAAAAAATTAACAGCATGTTTTTGTTAAGTCCAGCAGAAGCAGGAAGCCTGCCAAATAGTCACCGGGGCCCCTGGATGATCAAGGTGCTAAAAGAGCACTCAATGAAAACAAGGTCATTGGGGAGAACTAAATGAATTATTTGCATTGGTCTTCACTGCAAAGGATGTGAGGGAGATTCCCACATGTGAGCCATTCTTTTTAGGTTACAGAGGTGAGGAACTGTCCCAAATTGAGGTGTCAATAGAGGAGGTTTTCAAACAAATTGATAAATTACATAGTAATAAGTCACCATGATCAGATGATCATTCTAGAGTTCTGAAGGAATGCATATATGAAATTGCAAGAAAAACTAACTGTGGTATGTAACCTATCATTTAAATCGGCTTCTGTGACAGATGACAGGTGGGTAGCTAATGTGATGCCTATTTAAAAAAAAAAAAAAGGTTCCAGAGGCAATCCTGACAATTACAAGTCTAACATCAGTATCAGGGAAATTGCTTGAAACTGTTGTAAAGAACAGAATTATCATACTCATAGATGAACATAATGTGTTGGGGGAAAAGTTGACATTGCTTTTGTAAAAGGAAATCATGCCTTGTTAATCTATTAGAATTTTTTGAGGGTGTCAACAAACATGAGGGCAAAGGTGATTCAGTAGGTATAGTGTACTTGGACTTTCAGAAAGCCTTTGACAAGGTCCCTCACCAAAGGCACTTAAGCAAAGAAAGCAGTCATGGGTAGGGGATCTACCAAATTAATGGCAGTGAAAATTGCATCATGGACCAAGAAATCTGGTTTTCCCCATGAAATCTAGTTTCTGGACACCCAGATCTGAAGGCAGAGTGGAGAGCAGTGGTTTCTGGCCAGGCGCCCAGTTCTGAAGGCAGTGCTACCTCCAGCAGCAGTGCAAAAGTAAGGGTGGTAATACCATCCCATGGCACTCTTACTTCTGCGTTGCTGCTGGCGGCGGCACTGCCTTCAGATCTGGGCACCCCACCATCAGCCACCACTCTCTGCCCCCCCATCACTGAAGGCAGTGCAGATGTAAGAGTAGAAAACTGCAACCCTCATAAAATAGGCTAGCAACCCTATTTTGGGTGGGGGCTCCCAGTTTGAGAAACCCTTCTGAGAAATCACACATTTTTCATGTGTGAGTTATGGCATAAATAGCACATTTTATGGATGTGTAACACTCGATCACTTGATAAAGCTGTTCACTCCCTCTGAAGCATCTGGTAGTGGTCACTGTCAGAAGACAAAGATACTGGGCTAGATGGACCATTGGGCTGATCCAGTATTGCCATTCTAATGTTCTTATGATTATCAAGTCCATTACATTTGCCAGAATAGTACCTTGCAGCCATTGGCATCTGAGTAGCTCCCAGTGGCAATCACAACTCAAACAGAAAAGATAATCTGGCTCCAAAACATTGCATTTTTGTGCATTTAAAATTGAATTTATTTGCTAGCCTTTTACAGTATCTCAGTAGCATCTTTGTTATCCTGTGCACACATTCTACAGATCCAGTCGTACAGATATAGTGAATTAGAATAAAAGCGTCATATTGTTTCAGTGCATTACAGTGTCCAGATTACAATTCTAAAGGTGGTTCTGAAAGCACTGTCTTGCCTAGTGCTTAGTCCATAATGCATGGCCCTTTGGATTGGGATTGCACACAGGATTTTGCAGGATCAGACCACTTACTAATGAGATTGTTCTACAAAAGTACTTCAGTATAAGATTATTCCATTGTACATGAAAAACACATTAAACAGCAATTAAAAAAATCTGATTTCTCTCTATGCCCTCAGAGAGCAGCTGAACAGGATCACTAGAGAAATATTAAAGACTTTGCCAGTATCACATTTTAATTAACATTAATTAAAACAACATTTTATATAAACTAAAACAAAATGAATTTACTCATAAGATACAATGAAATATATTTTTCAAAGAAATTGTCTCTATTGAAATAGCAGTACATCACCAAAAACAGCCAGCTATTAATAAATTGTTTGACTACAGTACTATGCTATTGTATTTTGTCAGGGCCAAATTTTGCTCACCTTAGTCATAGTAATCCCTGACTCTTATTGTCTCCACCCTACGTAAAATGAGCAAAGCTTGGTTCTTTGTTACAGCCTGATCCAATGTCCTTTGAAATCAACGGAGAGGTTAGCATTGACTTAAATGAGCTTTGGATCTGTCCCTCAGATATTTACTATAATGATTTAATATTAGGGATGAATCTTGTGCTGGATGAGGAGAAGGTTGTAGCCTTCCCAGCAGGACCTATGGAATGGTTTTGATTCCTTAGAGCTCTAGTCCTGTGAAGATGAATTGGGAAGGGTGCAAGTGAGAATGGCATTAGAGACAGGAGTAAAATGCAGCAGCTATTGTTTCCAGAGGCTATGATGATGTCCTTCTCTGGATATGACAGAGGGCCTTCCAGGAGAGCTGGTGCTTCTGAGAGGCCACTCCTGGAAGACTTCTGCTTTCATTGGGGATGGTGCCTCACATGGAGTGAACACGGTGTGGTATGGCAGGTTACCAGGACTTAATGTTTCTGGAGTAGAAAGGAGGGAGGGAGGGAATATTAGCTCTGCTTACCTACTTTCTCAATGACTAGTGCTGCTGAATATGGAAAATCTGTCCTTTATCTCTATACTATACGAGCCTATTTTCAGTTTGTGCTGGGAGAAATTTTTTTGTTGAATATATTATACAACAGGAATGCAAGCCACACCTACAGAATGGGGAACTGTATACTGGAAAGCAATGACTCTGAAAAGATGTGTGTGGGTGGGGAGGAGTCATAATGCAAAAAAGCAACTCAACATGGGCTCCCAGTATGATACGTTGGGGGAAAAGGACTAATGTGATTATTGGATATACAAAAGAGGGCATTAGTGACAAATGCTGGAACATTCTTTCCAGTTCTGGTGTCAACATTTTAAAAGGGATGTTGAACAATTAGGGTGCAGGAGAAAATTACAGAAATGATTTGAGACCTGGAGAAAACGCCTCATAATGAGAGAATTTAAAAGCTTAGTGTGTTTAGGTTATCAAAAAGGAGTCTGAGAGGTGACTTGATTACGGTGTGTAAGTACTGCTATGAGTTGGGTGAACCCTTATCATGGTTTGAGTTTAAAAAAAAAAACTCAGTGAGGTTGATGGGTATGAATAAACCCTTCAATTAGCATAACTGGAAGGATAAGTTAATGCGCAGGTTTGTCAGTTTTCAGTCGAGGGTCACGCTTAAGTAAACTGAATATGCTTCATATTTCTGACTCTGGCCATTCAGTATGATGGTTAGTTCCCTTTTAGCATTGGCATTGTGGAGGTGGAATGTGCTAGAGTCTGTATTACTGGTGCTAGACTGAAGGCACCATGTCTTGCAGTAAATCGGCCAGCTTTGCAGCATTGTCACTCAGGATCTTTGCCAGCTCAGAGAAAGTTGGAGCCTGTAGCCCGCAGAAGATGTCATCTGCATAGATGAACTTCCATCTGGATCAGTGGCACGTCACTAATGTATATATTGAACAAAGTTGGGCTAGGACAGACCACTGGCATAACACGTTCATCGTTTTTTTCCAAACACTAGTTTTCTCATCTATGTGCACTCCGAACTGTCTGTCTCAGAGTAGCAGTTCGATGGCATCAGTAATCCATGATGGGAGGACTCTTGAACTTTAACAAGTAGACCCATGTGCCACACCATATCATACACTGCAGTGAGGTCAAGGAAAATAGCGCTTGTTTTCAGGTTTCTTTGAAAACTGTTTTTGATTAATGTGGTTAGTGCAAGTACTTGATTGCATGTGCTTCGATCTTGTGCTCAACATTCAAGATGTTCTCCACCACTGATGTTATTTGGTGCTCTAGACCCTTGAAATACACAGAAAGCAGCGATAGTGGATGTTAGCTTGATGCCTGGTTTGGATCTTTACCAGGTTTTGGAAGACCGATAACTTTTGACATGCACCAGATTTTCAGCAGTCTTCCTTTACTGGTGACTCTTGTGAAGAATTGAGCCAACCAAGATCAGGCTGGTGGCCCAAGATGTTTTGGGAACTCTGATAGGATATTGTCAAAGCCAGCAGTGGTGCCAGACTTGATGTCAGGGCCGTAACCAGGGTGGGATGAGTGGGGCAGCTGCCCAAGGCACAAAGCCACATGGGGCACAGTGGAGGGCAGTCAGGACAGCCCCCGCATATTGTATACCGGTCCCAGTGCTCCAGAGACTGCCAGAGTCACTCCCCCATCCAAAGTGATGTGCACAGGATCTGCCCACCACAGTTGAGTCACCTCAGTGCATGGCAGGAGGGGAGGGGAGGACAGCTGGGTCTCCAAGGGCTCCCTTCCCCAGCTGAGCACTCCTGCTCCCCTGCATCCCCAAGTACCACTCGGAGAGTACCCAAGTCAATGTCTAGGGGCAGGGGGAGAGGGCATCCAAAGGCAGGTGAAACTTCCCCACAAGGACCAGGTGGCCAGAGTATCCCTGTAAACTCGGGGCAGGACACCAACCAGCGGCTTACAGGGGAGCAGCTGCTGTGGCCCGGGATCAGGAATAAGGGAATGTCCGGCCCCAGGCTGGGTGCCAGCCCCATAAGCTGTGCACCTACCCTGAGTGAGGAGACCATCACTCAGAAGCTGGAGGTGAAGCCCCTGGCTGATAAGCTGTGGCTGGATACCTTGGGGGACTATATGGGGCAGAATCAAGTTCTGGGTGAACAGACCCTGCTGTGGTCCCTGCTGGAAGCCTGTGAAATCCCCCCATCATCCTCTGGATTCCCCCTGGCTGTGGCAAGGTGAGTGGCACCCTGGTTGCATTAGTAATGCAAGGGAGCCTCTATCCGAATGTGTGCCCCCGCCTGGGGTTGTGAATGGAAGTCACTAGGACTTATTCTCCCCAAAGGTCAGGCCTTCTTCCACCAGTGGCACCAGCACATTAACAAGGGCCTCACAAATTCTGGCCAACATTTAAGGTTGGGAGGAAGCAGTAGTTTTACCCAAACACATCCATGCAGTTTCCCTGCCATTCTCTGTTCCTGCTCTGAATTCTCTGCTCAACTTCCGACATGTGACCATCAGGGAAATATATTGATCATTGTGGCCACATGAAGAGAACACCCACCTTCTCCCATCACTTCCTGTATGATTAGGGAAAGGAGATATTTAATAATGGGCCACCCTCACCCCGGGTGCAAGTGCCTCCCTAAGGGTGTTGTTTCACTGGTTCCTTGCCCCCAGTATTACTTCTGCAGCAAATTGGGGCTGCTATGAATTATAGAAGCCTCCCCACTACTGCTATGGCTTATGGCATAAGTTACAATGCACACATCAGAGTGTATTATAGCCCCTATTCCTCCTGGCTCCACCTTTCCCACATCAGGATTTGGCATATGTGTACTTGTGATGGCCTATGCTGGGGAATTCTCCACTGGTCCTTTGCAATTGTTCACAGCTCCAAAGTGCCTTGAAAGCAGCATCAGGCAGCAGAATGGGTTGCAGAATCCTCCCTCTGAATAATTTGGGGTACTTTTCAAAACTGAACTGAATCTCTGAAAATTTGAGGCTCACCCATCACGAATTAAACTACAGGTTGTCAATTTTTCTCTAGAGCTGTTGTCTTTAATAGGTAAAACCAATAGATGACTACACAGTACACAGAGGATATCATGGTGCCTACAGGATATGGCCAGATTTCTCCCTGGTCTTGTTTTCTATGTTCATCTATCTCAGAACCCCGAAAATGTCAGGAAAAAAACTCTGGTATTTCTTTGACATTTGCTTTTACTTATGTCTGTATAAGATAGATATGTTTTCTAATGTCCAGTAAATTCAATCTGATTGGGTTGTGAGTAAAGGATTGGAGATAATGTGTATAATCTGAAGTATAAACACTATAATTTGTCTATGTAAATTAGGCTTGGGTTGGTTTTTTATGTGCAGAACTCTACTAAAGGTTGTAAGACTATGGCCTAACATTATTCACCTATATCCAGCTGATTTTTCTACCTCCTGCATTACTGCTTGTCATCAGTCTGAGCTCTGTAATCTGATATATCAATCTGAGTGAAAGATTTTTGGTGAATAGTTTATTTGCTGGACAAAAATGCAGTTTCAGGTCAACAGAAACAACCAAATTCAACCTGAATTCATGAACAAATTGTTTTGGTTGGAAAAAGTGGAAATATTTTGTTTTTACATTTTCTAAATGAAATGTTTTAGTTTTTTTTATTTCTAAAAATATGTTCTGTTTAGAAATTTAACTAGATTTATCAACAACAACAAAAAGAAGAACAAATACCCAAAACTAAAGTAAAATGTTTTCTTTCATTGCACCTGAAATTAATTTTTTTGGGGGGAGAGGGCTACCAAACCAAAAAAAAATCAATTATTTACCCAGCTCTACTGCTATAGAACTTTTTTGTTGTTTGAAAATGATAGATTAACATTTTCTGTTTATTTCCCTCTATTTTCCATTTTTTGTTTTAATCTTAGTTCCAGACTGTGGCTGGAACCAGAACCAGAAATGACAATATAATAGTGGGAGAAAGACTGTTCTTGGAATATTCCTGACTAGGCAGGAAGCACCACAAATCGTGTTGTTGTTATGAAATTTCTAGTATGATTCTGCAGAACAAAGAGATTTGGATTAATATCTGAACTGAACAATTTGAGGTTTGACCCTCACAAGTTGTTATTTACAGCAGTAGTTTTCCAGCTCTTTCATTAAGTGGACAACTTTATACAAGATAGATCCCTCCAAGCCTTCCTCCCCCGCAATAATGCTCAACCCCCCCTCCCCCAGTATGTGGTTCCTCAAATGCTTTCTTCTGAGAACCACCAGGAAAAGATCAGTGGATCAAATTTGAGATTGACTGGTTGAGCGTAATGCTAGTGGACTACAACTATGAGTTATGGGGTGAAACTGAGTAAAGGAAAATTTGGGGTGCATGGAGAGGCCTATTATACTGCTGACTAGTGTCCAAAAGGCAACAATAAGAGCCCCACCCTCATGAAATTGGACTAGATAAAGTACAGTGAATGCACTGGAACAAGGTCTGTTCCTGGTTTGGAAGTGGATAAACACGATAACTCAATATGTCTATTCCACTTCTGACATTTGATTTTAAATAGAGTTGAGTGAATAACTTATTCAGCAATAACTTATTTTTCTGGTTGTGGGATATAGACAGGTAGATCATAATTTCGTCAAATTTATTCAACAGATATCCTGTCCTAATGTTTGCATTCTAGATTGCCCAATATTCTGAAATCAAGATGTGTTATTTAATAATGAATGGTCAGATAAATCATACCACATTGTCTCTGCTGTGTGACTGAGTGAATGTGAAACCACTTTACATACACACAGTTGTGTGTCTGACTTTCATATTCTCCATCCACAAGTATTGCTGTTAATCCCCATGCCCCCAACTACAGAAATCAAACTCCGCCTGAGCGGCTTGGGGTGGGAGTGCTACCTGCACCCCCTGACTCACATCAGCGGGCCACCCAGATGCGTTGTGGGGGGTGTAACCAAAAAATAGAGGGGGGCACATGACCCCACATATCCTCACCCGTCTTTCCTCTGATAGGGGGCGCAAATATGTTTGCTTGCCCCAGGCGCCAAAATGCCAAGTTATGGCTCTGCTCTATTAGCACTCTGGAACTGAGAAAGGGCAGCAGTGGATCAGCATTCTTGTCGCACCACCTGTCAGTACCCAGCAGAGTCTGGAGAAGCTAATGATCCTCCTAGCAAACTGAAATCTGCAAGCTCATATTTGAAGAATCTCGATATCGCCACTTCTGGTAACCCTAAGGACATGCAACCCGCAGTTTCCATACCATCAGCGCCATACTCTGCATCTTATAACTCAATGTACAGGGTTTATTGATAGTCAAGCAATGTTTAATGTGGTACATGATTTCCATAGGTATCATACACAGCCTCTCCCACACCCTGTTTATTTTATGTACAATTTTGTCCGCATGAATATTTACACAATTTGCTGAACTAGTGTTTCAGTTAGAAATCTAGTCTAGTCACATGTGACAAACATCCAGCTCTAAATGTCTATGAGGGAGTAACCCACTACCCCCAGCCTTCTCCGCCACATTGTAAGCTCAGGCAGTAGTTTTAAAAAGCAATAGGCAAATATAGGACATGCCCAGAGCTGGACTCCTTTAAAACAGATCTTCACTGAGGACCTGACCTTGCTCTCATTGTAGTTAAAAGGAGCTAGGTTACAAATTAAAATCAGGGCGAGTAGCCAGGACTGAACTATAAATATATTTCTGCCTTAATTGTGAAGTACTGTATGTGGAATAAGAAAGGCTAGACTGAGACACTGAGTTCAGCCTAGAATAAGGGATGGCATATAGATCTGCCTTGCTCTCTGTCCCTCCATTACATTGCTGAGAAACAGCTAGAGATTGAGGTCACTGCATGTGGGAATGTTCCAGGAGGACAAAGATACATGCCTCATGCTATACTTCCCTTCCTTCCCATTGCCAGTCTTTGCTTCCTCCAGAGGTACATTGATAACTGTGGAATAAGGGTTTTTCAATGTCACATGGCCTTTCCCTTTTTTACCTTTAGGAAAAGGTAGATGAAAGGAAAAGGAATGATGCCTCAATCCAGGGCATTGTCTCTCATATCCTTAAATGTGTTTATGTGTGACTGTACAATTTAGATAAAGCTTTGATTGCATTGTCCTTATTCAGACCATGTACTTTGCTCCTCACTCCTGGCAAGCTATGGCTGGCCTTTTCATCTGTGAGAGCTACCCCTGGACTACTCTCCAGTTTAGCAGTGCATTATATTTGGAGTTAGGGTTGCCTTAATGACCTATGTTTGCTTCACAATAACACTTATCTATTGCCTACTGTGCCTGAGCACGATCTGGCCAATAGAGAGAACACAGTACAACCTGTCAGGAGTGACCATTCAAGGCACAGAGTGTCATGTTTCCCAAATTCAAGGAACAAACTCATACTTGCAATCTGAACTAGTTTTATGTAGAGTTAGAAAAACAACAAGAGAATAAAAACAGTCTCTATGAGACAGCCCAATGTGTGTGTGTCTCTTCTATGGATACATCTACATTTCAGCCAACAGTGTGACTTGCAGCTTATGTAGCTTATGATGTACCAAAGCTAACTGTATACTAGCTAGCTCACTAAAAAATAGAAGTGAGGATGCTGTGTTATGGTCTTTAGCGCCAGCTGCACATACCAGGAGTGGTGAGAGGTCAGGTAGTTTTATGCACTCCACACTAAAGCCCACGTAGCCAGTGTCCTCATTTCTACTTTTAGAAATACAGCTAGCTAGAGGTACCCAGGCTAGCTGTATTCTACACCAGCTGCCATTCACACCCACAGCTGCAAATTAGACAGCTCCTGGAACAGGTTGCATCCAACTGCCTCACACAATGGCAGTCACTCACATGTAAAATACCGAGCAGCACAGAGCACATGACAAAAATCAGCTGCTTAACAGAGGTGCTCTTTTAATACAGGGGGAATTATACTTGGTAGAGCTGTACTGAGGATGGAAGTTTTGTTTCACAAGGATTTCAAGATTTTGCAATTTGGCTTAGGTATGAATTGGAGCAAACACCAAAAAATTCAAAACTCTCTGCGAAGGATGTTTTTTAACTGCAGTTTGGGGTCATTTGAAACAATTCTCTTTTGACTTTGACTGTTTCATATGGTGTTTTCCATTGTAATATAATACAAAGCAAAAAGTCTTTTCAAAATTAAAAAAATAATTCAACGTTTCATCCCAAAAATGTTGAAATGGGATGTATGGTTCTATCAAAATTTCTCTGACCAGCTCTAATACTAAGTACTTTAGGGAGAGTTTGAGATTGTCTCCTGAAAGAGGAGGTTGCCTAATAATTATGTGCCTAACTGTGGCACCCTTATTCTTGATGATTACCTTACAAAATAAGTATTTGCATTGAAATCAAGGGGATTGAGGACTTACTCAGAGTGAGGAGAGATGGCACAATTAGTTGCATGTCCAAAGTGCCACACAGATTTTAAAATGTTCCATGCCTACTAAGCAATATTATTAATAAGCATGGTCTCTTATATAGGTTTTGCTGTATTTGTTACGTAGATACCAATCAAATGCTATAATAGCCAAGTAAAGGTATATATGTATTATGATGCCTACTTTTCATTAGTACCAGTGGTTTGCATCAAAATAACAAGCTTCCTACAATATGAATCAACCCAGTGGGAAATCAAATACAAAAGAACATTTGCAATGTTCATTTCAAAAGGCACATGGCTTTTTACATCCAATAATATAAATCAATATGCTAAAGTAACTGGGCATGAGGCAGAAGCTTCATATTGCATCAAGCCTTGGAAATTCTGAAAATATATTGTTGTTTATGGAAAATTCAGTTAAATGACCCCACTTCTTTATTCCAATTCAAATCACTGCACTTTAGAAAAAAATGTATTTTACTTTTTGCATGCTATCTCCAAGGGAAGATGCTGATTTTAAAAACTAAGTGGCAATAAACAAGCCACAACACTATCATTAGAGTGGGTAAAACATAATAGAAAATTTGATGGGCTCAGGTTTAGCTACAAAACTAAATATTTAAATGCATTAGACCAGAACAGACAAATGATAAATAGACAAACCGTACCTGTACATACTAATTTTTTAAAAGGACATCACAATAAATGATGCCTTTAGTGCAATGTATTATATAGATCTTGCTTCGGGAGGAAAAAAGGTCCTCATTTTGTCTTTCACAACAATCATTCTAAATTCTATTTAGTTGATTGCAACTGCATTCTGACATGACTATAGCAGCTACTGATTCACACCCTATAAAATAAAAAGAAATGACTCCACTCTCACATAACTCTGACAAAATGGCTAGTTACTAGCAAAGGTTCTCTTTCCACGTTAGTATTCTTCGTTCCTTTATCTTCTCTTTGTATTTGGTTTATTTACATCTTTTTCTCTTTGAGTCTGAAAGCATCTATAAAAATAAAAAAAATTAATCTTTGTCTTGTTAATCATTTAAATTATAGAAAAAATACATGGTAACATTAAACATATTTTTCTTAAGGTCAACTACATTTCAAACTAAAAGAGTATTGTTTTTCCCAGTATACAATCTGTGTAATCATTTGGCGCAAATAATAATGTATTATGTTGTAAGTCCATAACCTTAGAAAATAAAAACCCAGTTGGTGCTTGACTTACAAGAGCAAAACAAGCTTACAGAGCATGGGTCTGTGCTGTTTGGCAAGTAGTCAATAAAACTGTACCTTATGACTTTCTCTCCTAAAGGTTCTAATCAAAACAATTTATTTCAGGCATGTAAACTCTGCTTTCCAGACTGTAGCTATTGTCAGTATGCAGTAGCAGCAGCAGCAGTAGCTGCAACCATGTTAGACTAAGAGTCCCAGAGCTCCCCCATCTGTCTCTGTAATGGACAGACTTCCACCTAGATCAATATAACGTCAGCCACAGTAAAAAATATATATGTATTATATTTTACTAACCTTTACAATAAGTACTTCAATTTACAGAATATTTTTCATCATATGTATTATATTTCAGAGAACTATGCAAAGAATAAAAATGGCCAGATCCGTGTATGAATAAGATATAATAGGAAAGGAATGTACATTAAAATCCTAACTATACTTGTTGAAACTAGCCAATGAAGCAGGCAAATATTTAGCAATTTAGAGATCTTTAGAGTGAATGTAAACCATCACAAGGAATCCCATGCTCATTGTTACTGTTTCCAGTGTGTGTCCAGCCTAGGTACATTCAGGGTTACAATGGAGGGTATATGCAGCACAGCGAGACGTTTTTCTTGAGAAGCTTCTGCCAATTTTTTAGTATAGCAGCTGTGAATGTTTTTCACTCTGGAGTGTCACAAATTCTGATCCTTCAGTTTACTAAAGGTGCCTCTGAGGCAGTTAGTTGCCTTGGTAAAACTCACAACCAGATTCCACATAGCCAACCTTTTCACGAAAACATCAGATCTTCCTTTCCACATCCCTCCTAAGAGAAACAGCCTTAAAAAAAAATCAAGAGCCTTCTATTTTAGTCCCTTGCTGTGTAAACACTGTGGTTGACACACTGTTGAGCCACATAGTAGAATATCACTTTTTAAATGAGTTCTGTTTTCCCAGAGACAAAGAGCAAATATCTTTCAAGCTGGATACCTTTTATTGTAAATTAAAGGAAACAGCAAAAAAAGGTACAAAAATAAAGTACTTATGAGAGACTCATTTTGTAACAGGAACCCCCTGGGACTAACTCCTAAATTACTGGGTGTGCCCTGCCCACACAGGCCCACTTTACTTTTAAAGGTACATTACAAAGAAAATAATGTTATGGTTCTTTCTTATTGATTGATCGTGGCTAGGTAATCTATAGCTGGTGAATAAATAAGCACTTTAACATTGTTGTACACTTCAATTCGGTAAATGAGAGACTGAGTGTGGGGAGTCAGAAGCTCATACTGTAGTGTTACTGGAGAGAAATTTTAAAAATTTAGAAATTTAACAATGTCAATGTTCTAAGTCTACATCAAGAAAACAAGATTACTGACCTTCTAGAAGGTTGGGGTGTGTGCCAGTGTGCATCATTAAGGACTTAAACAACAAGAAAAGATTGAATTCATACATTGCTTTTCATACTGTGACTTAAAATCTATGAACTGTCGACAGTTTTCTGGTAAATTGTGGCACTTGATATCTTTGCTATACTTAAGGACACATTTTTTACCGAATGCTACTGCATTGTGCTTAATGAAAATCATCTTCATCATGGTCTAGTTCCTTGAGTTCGGCACTTCCTGGGGATTGCTCAGCATCCACAAATCTCATTTTTCTCAACTAAACCAATGCTAGGCTTTTGTAATTTACAGGATAGGAAATATGGGAATTGCCATATTCAGTCAGACCTGGTCATTTCAACCCCCACAAATAACACAGATAGGGTAATTGTTATATCCAACCAGTCGAGTATTCTGCCGATGCCAGCTATTTCAGAAGAAATTGCAGGAAACCTTTCAGAAGGCAGCTATGGATTAACCTGTCCACAAGAAATATTTCTTCCTAACCCTCATAAATCAGAGGTTGGTTTATGGTCTGAAGCATAAGGGATTATATTACAGCCAAGTATCTCTTTCATTTTTTAATATTTATTATTATAACTCAGGATATTCTTGTTGTTAATGTAATTGTCTAGTTCTTTTTTTGAATCCCACTAAGATTTTGGTTTCATGCCATCACATGGCAATGAGTTCCAGAGGTTAATTGAGTGTTATATAAAAATATTTATTTTTATCAGTTTTAAATTTTTCCCTCTGAAATTTAATTGAATGTCCCCTTGTCCTTTTATTATGAGAATAAGTGAACAGAAGTCACTGAGCTATATTGTGGATTGTATTGGATAGGTCACAAATCAGCAAAAGAGAAAACTATCCTAGTAAATTAGTGGTAGAGCTATGCATGATTGAGATTCTACAATTCTTCTTATGCTTTACCTGGATAGCTTGTAAACTCTTTGGACCATGAACAATGTTTTCTTTTGTGTCTCATATACTGTTGAGTATTCTGTTGACTCTCAACAGATTTAACAAATACATTTTCCAGACCTGCATATGGTTTTCCATAAAACCCTTCAAAATATAGATAGCCATACTTGGGCAATTTATTCCGTGTTACTTTAGTGATTAATATAAATAGTCAAAAAGTGGTTTTATATATTGATGAGGCCAAATTGAGTTTCTTTATGTAAATTTTTCACATTTATAAAAAAGATCCATTCTTGCAATGAGCCACAGTGAAGTAATTTGAATGATAATAAGGGCCATTCTAATAATCCCTTAATGCATATGGGTCAAGTTCTCCATTCATTGCCCCGATGATAGCTACATTATGGCAAATGTCCAGAAAGACTCCACACATAATAGTAAATTTTCCATATCATCCCTCTTCTTCAGCTTTTTATCTTCTTTGAATGACTTAGCACTGTGCCTGCTTCTTGCTTTCAAAAAATAAATTGACTGCCCCAAGTGAACACCAGTCACCTCTCCTAATTGTCTTTTTATGCTCATTTTAATTTTTACCGTAAGAGGCACATTTTAGCTAGGTATACAGGAAAGAAATTGTAAAAATCTTGCTGTTGTCAACAGGAATTGCACATTTAACTCTCCACAGCCTTCACCGCTAATGAATCGACATGAATTAAACCATGTGGGTATTCCAAAAGATATAGCAACTGACTGTAACGGACACAATAACGGTCTGGACAAGATATTAGAGAGTTCTAACGACTTAGGTGCTCTGAACGTGGGTCAGACTATTATCAGTAAGATTCCCAGTGAGTGTCTGGGTTATGATTAATCTGTTGAATGTTAGCAGTATGCTCAGCTCGACACTATTTGTTGAAAACTGCAATTAGGAACCCATTTGCCCTATATAACCACATATTTTTTGAACACACACATTTCTTAACAATGCTATATATCAGGGGTAGGCAACCTATGGCACGTATGCCGAAGGTGGCATGCGAGCTGATTTTCAGTGGCACTCACACTTCCCAGGTCCTGGCCATCGGTCCAGGGGGTTCGGCATTTTAATTTAATTTTAAATGAAGCTTCTTAAACATTTCAAAAACCTTATTTACTTTACATACAACAATAGTTTAATTATATACTATAGACTTATAGAAAGAGACCTTCTAAAAATGTGAATGTATTACTGGCACGCAAAACCTTAAATTAGAGTGAATAAATGAAGACTCGGCACACCACTTCTGAAAGGTTTCCGACCCCTGCTATATATTCTTATATGCCATTAGATGGTGCTCTTTATAGTAACTAACTATTTGTTTGCATAATTTCACATTATGTGATCTATCTTTTCTATAGAACTCTTGAAGCTCTTGTAACACCAGGTAATTTGGATTACTCTAGTAAACTCAATGCGGAGGACTTTAATTTACTTTAAGGTTCCCCCTTCCTTTAAAAGTCTCTCATAATTTATCCTTATGCTTCTGGGACTAGCCAATTCAGTTAATTTTTTATTGTGAAACAAGCAGCGTTCCTTTAATAAGGTTCAGAGGAAAAAATGGAAAATATTATTTTGAAAATATTTTTATGTATGTCAGTGCTTTAAAGCAGGAAGAATAGAACGCAAAATGTAGTTGTTATAATATAATTATATTTGAGGTGAGTCTTAAAATGCCCATAAATAGTCAATTTTCTCCACTTCGTAATCATACAGATCTCAGAGAATACAGAACTCAAATGATGTTGATGATATAAGGCCTAAATGCAAACATAAGCTAAAATATCTGTACATTTTCCTGATTAACCTTGACTGAGAGTTGACTGCATATGGTATGTGCCACAATGCAGGAATAAGATATGGACAGCAAGGTAATGTAAGTGCAAGCTATAAGAAAAAATTTTTTTTTTTTAAGATTTCCTGAACTGTAGAGCGAATTTTAATCTCACCATGTAACTGCAATGTCTTCAGTGGACATCAGTGATTTACACAGGTGTAAGTGACCCAGATTCTGGGCCTGCAAATTTAAATCTATTCTTCAATGTAAAAGTTTAGAAGGGGAAAACAAAACTGTTCTCTTTCAAAGCAGTGTTGCTACTGTTACTTTTGTTTATAGCAAGAGCCACACTTCCTAGCAGCCAGGGCTGGCTCCAGGCACCAGCATGTGCTTGGGGCGACACCTGGAAGGGGGCGGCGTTCACCCGGGGAGAGCGGGGCCCCGGCTGGGCTCTCCGCCCTCCTCCCGGTGCTCCAGCCATCGGGGAGAGCGGGGCCGCAGCTGGGCTCGCCGCCCTCCCCCTGGTGCTCCGGCTGGCCGTGAAGAGTGGGGCCACCCTCCTCTGGTGCTCTGGCCGCTTGGGGAGAGCAGAGCCCCGGCCGGGCTCTCCGCCCTCCTCCCGGCGCTCCAGACGGTCAGGGAGAGCGGGGCCCCGGCTGGGCTCGCCACCCTCTCCCGGCGCTCTGGCCGGACGGGAAGAGTGGGGCCGCCCTCCCCCGGCGCTCCAGCCGGCCAGAGCGCAGGGGGGAGGGCGGCCCCGCTCGCCGCCCTCCTCTGCCACGCTCCCCACAGGGGAGGGTGGGCGGCGGGAGGCTTTTTAGCCTGGGGTGGCAAAAAAGCCAGAGCCGGCCCTGCTAGCAGCACTGTAGTAAAGCAACCTAAAACAGCTGAGAAAGAGAAGCAGAGGCTGGGGGCTAGTAATCCTCCCAGCCTCATGCTGCAAGAGTTCTACATTGTAGGTTCATTAGCTCACACTAAATAAAGTCCAGTGAAATCTGGTTACAGAATTAGAACAGTTTTAATAAATCAGTCTTTAGCATAGCAAAAAGCTGCCTTCCAATTACTGGAGGATTAAACAGCAGATCTCTTCCAAACACCTTGTCCTAACTGCCATTCTTGGAATAGCCTGCCATGATAAAGAACAAGAGCAATGTATTAGCTGATATACACAGGGATGGGAAAGTTTTTAAACCCAACCCTGCACTCTTTCCAGAAACGGAGATCCAAAATCATTATGTCTGGGTTCAATACCTTCTAAATTTACACATGCCCCCACAAATATCCTGCATACAGAAATGTTGAAACCATTTACCTCTGTTCAGTTTTTCTAATGGGGATTTCTGCAGGGAAATGTTTTTCTAGCGTAGGTGTTTGTTTTCTTCCTTAAGAAACTCCATTTTTTAAAAAGAGAAATCAGTCAAATAGAATGCTAGAAAAAAAAACCCAAATAGTCTGGATATATTCACACTTCATTCTGCATGTGTCACTTCTGTGGACATCAGTAGCATTTCTATGTGTGGCCTGAAAGGCCCAACGGGAAGATTCTTTTTCCACATCCATATTAGCAGGGGTGCAAAGAGAATTTCCTAAGGAGCAGGCCCAGAACCTTTCCTCCCCTGCCCTGCACCCAGCCCCAAGATCTCTCCTTCATACCTAGTCCCAGGCTCTCCCTCTGCTGCTACCCCATACCCAGTCTTGGTCTCTTTCATACTGCATGTGCACCCAGACCCGTGCTCTCCCCACTGTAGCCAGATTCACACACACTTCCCTCCTGGTTCCCTACATCCAGTCCCCCTATCTCTGTCTCCCTGTCACCAAATATAGCAAATTATCTCTCTGTGAAGTGTCCTCGCTCCCTGGGGGATAGGCCTTTGGATGGTTCTCTGTCTTTCTGTTCTGTGATGATCTCTGTATCTCTGTAGGCCTTCACTGGGTATTGTCTCTGCTGGCTCATAAGTGCCTGTGTTCTTTTGGATCACTTGTCTCTGTTGCAGAGTCACCGCATATGGCCTGGGTGATACTTCACCCCTCACAACTTGTTTAGTTCACTCTTTCTGGTGTCTCTCTAATGGCTGAATCCTCACAGGAGTGCCTGTCTCCAGGGTCTGTAGGTCTTTGGCTGACCTTTCTTACTGTAGTGCTCTCACTGATTGTTGGCCATCTCCTCTCACTGATATCGCCATCTGGCTGGCTGCAAAAGGACTCCCCTCACTGCTAGCAGGGTTTTGGTCCTTTGTCCCATCAGTGCCTATGCTATAACATTTTGGCACCCCTGTGATGCAGTATTCCTATGTGTCAAAAATGCTAACCAGGGGTCTGAATCAGAAGAAATAGCCTTGGGTATTATTAATCTATTGGTAAGCTGGAGAGGTGTTGTGGTGGTCATACTCCCATTTGATGCAAATTCCTTGAATTGTTCCAAGGCAAATTGGGATGGAAAGTCTGGAATGCCATATGTCTGGGTATAACTGGGCTTCAGTTTCTCAATCACTCACTTGCTTCATGTATCAGGTAGGACATTGACCTCCCAGAAATGTCAGTAGTAGTATACTGTAATTAAGTACTTCTTTTCCTTGAAAGTAAATATGTCAACTCCCACTTCTTCCCATGGTTGTGTGGGCAGTTCATGTGGTAACAGTCTCTACTGTCAAAGATCACATGAGCAGCAGGTGTCACACCCTTCTATCAAGGAGCAGAGTTATGTATTCATTCCTGGCCCATGAACACAGGCTTGAGCCTAGCTAAGATAGCCCAGGTGTTAGGCAAGCCCAGGTGTTAGGCATGTATTGTCTGCCTGGCATATTTAGGGCTTGTCCTCACTACTAGGGAGATCGATGCTGCTGCAATCGATGCAGTTGCAAGCGATGCAGCGGGTGTCAATTTAGCGGATCTAGTGAAGACCCACTAAATCGATGGCAGAGTGCTCTTCAGTCGACTCCGGTACTCCACAGTGAAAAACTGGCCACATGCAAGCCTGGAAATGACAACACAAGTGTCGAAGAAGACTGGGAACCCCTAAAACAGACCATCCATGAGGTTTGTGAGGAATCCATTGGACTTGCTACCCACCACCATCAGGACTGATTTGACAACAACAACATTGAGATTACAGCCCTTTTAGACCAGAATAAAAAAGCTTTCTGCGACTGGCAAAACCAACCACTATCCAGTCAGAAGCAGAGCTCTTACCATCAGCTTAAAGTTGAAGTTGAAAGGAGGATCTGAGAAATCAAAAACATATGGTGGGAGGACAAAACAAAAGAAATCCAAACATTCGCTGACAGACATGATATGTGGAGCTTTTTTTGTGAGACACTGACCTTGTATGGACCAAGCTTGTGTAGCCTCAGATTTCTGAGATCCGAAGATGGTAGTACCCTTCTTAAAGATAATGAATTCATCAAAGAGTGCTGGAAGGAACACTCTCAAAAACTTCTAAATCGATAATTGACTGACTGACGACACCATTGACTCCAACCCTCAGCACCAATCTGGGAAACTCTTGCCAATGCACCAACACCTGAGGAGGTCTGCAGAGCAATTAAACAAATGAAGAACAATAAAGCACTAGGTCTTAATGGCATACCAGCTGAAGTACTGAAAGAGAGGGGAGAAACACCGACTAACAAGTTTCACTTGCTGCTCCTCAAAATCTGGCACACCAAAGAAATCCCTGCTGACTTATGTAATGCCGCTAACATTGTCACCATTTTCAAAAAGGGAGACAGGGTTGACTATAGCAACTATCGAGACACTGGCCTCCTCTCCATCACTGGAAAGATTCTTGCTAGAATCTTACTGAATTGCCTGCTTCCTCTTGCAGAGGAAGTACTTCCAGAGTCCCAGTGTGGCTTCAGACCATCACGAGGCACAACCAACATGATTTTTGCAGCCAGGCAGATCCAGGAAAAATTTAAGAACTCCTTATAGATGTTTAGAACTTTTGCTCTTGAAGTTTGTTGATGTGGAGTTTGGGCTTCATCATTTTGTTCACTACCACATAAATTAACAATCTAAGTTTCTCTAACATACTCTTATTAATCACCAACAGAAAATCCCCAATGTTTTAACTTTACCTATAAAATTCATGTACCGAATCTAAATAACAGCATGGGCTGCCTTTTCTTTGTAACCCTTGTTCTCCACCACCTCATGTCATTCCTAACGTTTGCTATTTGAGATCATTGCATTACATCTTAAATTAAGTCCTGATCTTGAATTTGGATCTGTATGAGTAGATCCCTGAATCTACACAGTCTTATTGAGATCAGTGGGACTCTGCATAAGCAAAGCTGGATTAACCCATCAGTGAGCCTTAAGCAAAATATACTTAAGGGACCATGCTGTCTCATGAATAACAACAAACAGCCATACAATACTCTCACTATGGCTGGGGTGGCCATGCTGTAAATCTGCCAGAACCAGATGCTCATTCTGATACTGCTTGGGGCATTTTGACCTCCATCGTGGCGAGCGATGCCACAAGCAGCAGAGAGGATGAGCAGCTGGTCCCAGTGGGTCCATGGCAAGGCCTGCCCAATTGCGTATTATAAAGGTACTGTACAGCTGTTCGTTGGGCCTTGTGTCCCACAAAACACATTTGGGCCCTCAGCATGAGCCTAGTTTGCCTATGCATTAATTGAGCCTTGCACATGGGAGCAGATGAGTCCACTGCTGTGTGGGTCCATTCTCATGAATCCTGTTGCAGGATCAGGACCTTGGATTGCAAGTGCTTCAAGGCAGAGATCATTCCTCTCTATTAGTACTATTGAGCACCTCCAGCAATTTCTGTGTGTTGCAAAAGTAAATAACAGTGATTAATTCAGGGTGTTTTTCTAACATTCAACTTTTTTAATACACTTAATTGATACTGTTTGACTCATAAGATTTTTTTAAAATCATGTCTAACATTCAGTATGTTTCTGTAGTAGAAGAAAATACATTGGCACTCAGAAATTGCTCATTATTGCATAAAAATGTTATTGCTCATAAAAGAAAAGAAACAAGGCAGAGGTTGTCACACAAATCATTATAACTGTCATTCAGAATTTGTATTTATTTTGTTATTCTCATCCTGTAGAAAAGTCCTAGATCCACTGAAATCAGTGGCAAAACTCCCATTGACTTTAGGGAAGCCAGGATTTCATCCCTGTTTTCTTTTAGGAATATGGATATTCTTATGTAAGACCAGTTCAGACTAATGATCAACATAAAATAGTATCCTCTCTCCAATGACACCAAATATCAGATGCTTCAGAAAAAGATGTAACTTTATATAATGCTGATAATATGTTCATAACAGAAGTTACTTTCCAGCAACAGGCTGACTTATGTCTCTGAACATCCTTTATAGTTAGTGTAAAGACTGATATTCATTTTTATAGGTGTAGCACCCGTGAGGGAAGTAACCTACAAGATGTGGCAGCCAGGACACTGGAAACAAGAACAGATTTATCACATTAACCTCTTGAAACCTTGGCACCAGCAAGAGGCATGTGTGGTGGCCCAAGAGGCCCCCATCCAGGGAAATAACCTACATGAGCAGATCAGGATATCCCCTGATCTGACACCGAACCAGAAGAAGGAGGTAACTGAGATGATCAACCGGTACCAGGATGTGTTTTCAACCAAACCAGGCTGGACCACCGAAGCATATCACCACATTATCACAGACCCTGGGGCAAAGGTAACTTTAAGGCCCTACTGGGTCCCAGCGGCAAAAAGGGAGGAGATCAAGGCAGAGGTAAAAAGGATGTTGGAACTAGGAGTTATTGAAGAGTCCCACAGTCAATGGTCGAGCCCAATTGTGTTGGTGCCCAAACCCGATGGCACCACTAGATTTTGTAATGGCTTTTGCCAGCTGAACGAGATATCCAAATTTGATGCATACCCCATATGCCGCATGGATGAGTTAGTTGACTGCCTGGGCAATGCCCGATTTTTGACAACCCTTGATTTAACAAAGGGATACTGGCAGATTCCCCTTGACAAAGATGCAAAAGAAAAGACGGCATTCTCTACACCAGAGGGTCTGTTTCAATATACTGTTCTTCCTTTTGGACTGCATGGGGAACCTGCCACCTTCCAGCGTCTCATGGACAAGCTTCTGTGGCCGCATAACGGTTATGCAGCTGCATACCTGGATGACGTAATTATCCATATCCCTGACTGGGAGACCCACTTGAAAAAGGTGGAAGCGGTTCTGGACACACTAAGACGGGCCGGCCTCACAGCCAACCCAGCCAAGTGTGCTATAGGGCTAGCTGAGGCTAAATACCATGGTCAATCGGAAAAAAACAAGTCCCAGGCATTCCTGGGTGTGGTGGGGTACTACCGGCAATTTATTCCCCATCTCGCTACAAGAGCAAGTCCCCTGACAGACCTGATAAAAACCCAGGGTCCAGACATGGTGAAGTGGACTGACGCTGCGGAGAACGCATTCACGGATCTACGGACAGCCCTCTGCAGTAACCCCGTGCTTATAGCCCCGGACTTCAACAAAGAATCAATTTTACAAACAGAGGCATCTGAAGTAGGATTGGGAGCTGTCCTGTCGCAGATGGTTGGAGACGAAGAACACCCAATCCTCTACCTCAGCAGAAAACTCCTCCCGAGAGCAGAAGTATACCATGGTTGAGAGACAGTGCCTAGCTGTGAAGTGGACCATGGAAACACTATGTTATTACCTTCTGGGACGATGGTTTACCCTTGTGACCAACCATGCACCCCTCCAGTTGATGCAGCGAAATAAAGAGAAGAACACAAGGGTGAGCAGATGGTTCCTGTCCCTCCTACAACCTTTTCAATTCACCATACAACACCGGGCTGGAAGCCATCATGGCAATGCAGATGGCTTGTCATGAGTTCACTGCCTGACGTATAAAGTTGCCCAACCCCGTGGTGCTGAGCGGGGGGGAGGGGGTATGTGATAGGGTCAGGCCAGATGGGTACAGGAGAATGTTAGAAGGCAGATATATTACTCCCAGATTAAGTAGATCCCTTTTCCCTGGGTAAGGGAACAGGGGCAGTTCCAGAACAAGCAGGAACTTACTGGAACCAATTAAGGCAGGCAGGCTAATTAGGACACCTGTAGCCAATTAAGAAGAAACTGCTAGAATCAATTAGGATAGGCTGGCTAATCAGGGCACCTGAGTTAAAAAGGACCTCACTTCAATTTGTAGCGTGCATGCGAGGAGCTGGGAGCAAGAGGCACTAGGAGCTGAGAGTGGGAAGGCGTATTGTTGGATGACTGAGGAGTACAAGCATTATCAGACACCTGGAGAAAGGTCCTGTGGTGAGGATAAAGAAGATGTTGGGAGGAGGCTATGGGGAAGTAGCTCAGGGAGTTGTAGCTGTCATGCAGGTGTACCAGGAGGCACTCTAGACAGCTGCAGTCCACAGGACCCTGGGCTGGAACCTGGAGTAGAGGGCGGGCCCGGGTTCCCCCCAAACTTCCCAACTCCTGATCAGACACAGGAGGAATTGACCTGGACTGTGGCTTCTATCAGAGGCGAAGGTCTCTGGGCTGTTTCCTGACCCACAAGGTGAATCTCTGAGGTGAGCAAATCCGCCAATAAGCGCAGGACCCACGAAGCTAGAGGAGGAATTTTGTCACAGTATTTATATATGTATTTATGTCAGGGGGGCTAAGCACTAGAATAAATTGCCTAGGGAGGTTGTGGAATCTCCATCATTGGGGATTTTTAAGAGCGGGTTAGACAAACACCTGTCAGGGATGGTCTAGATAATGCTTAGTCCTGCCATGAGTGCTGGGGACTGAACTAGATGACTGCTCAAGGCCCCTATGATTTTATGATTCTCTATATATTCTAAGCATCATAGTTCTCTGAAGATTGTATGAACTTTGAAAGCATGAACTGAGTGTACATCTATGTACTACTGCCTCCTGAGTCTACGGGCAGCCAAAAATAATAGTTCAAAGAACTGTGGACTGTCACATTTATCTCAATGTGTTGCTAATTCTAAATCCTAAATATCTCCATTTTAATTCCACTGTTAATTATTTAATTGCTGATCTTTTTATCAGAAATATCCAGCTAATGGAATATTCTATAATCTGAAACTGTGTCTACACCCTTCCCATTTTCCAAGTATGTTAACCTCCCGCTATCCGGTTGCAGTTACCAGAATGAATTGTCAGTTCAAAAATCTACAGCATATTGAAAACTGAGATGTAATATCTAAATAAGCGGTGATACTGTACCAATGTGTTGGTCATTTGCAAATTAAATTAATGAAATAATGATAATGACAGTTCAGTTATCTGGCGCTAAATGCATTACTTAGTAAACTGGGCTTACGCAAACAACATGTATTGATACTGCCAAATGCAAGGTCATATGTCCAAGGGAAAAAAATGTAGGTCACACTTACTGGATTAGGAACTCTATCCTGGGGTATTAACAGGGAATTTCAAGTATGAATATGGAGGTAATGTTACTCTTATGCAAGGCAGTGGTTAAACAATTACTGGAATATCTTGTCCAGTTCTGGTGTCTATGCTTCAAAAATGATGTGAAAAATTGAAAAGGATATGCAAAAAAATGCTAAGAGAATGATTTGAAGAAAATCTGTTTTACAGTGAAAGAGTTAAGTAGCTCAATCTATTTAATTTATTAAAAAAAGATTAAGAGATGACTTGATCATATCTTATAAGAATTGGCATAGGGAGAAGGTATCTGATAGTAGAGGGCTCTTTAATTTTGCCAACAAAGGCATAAAAAAAATCCAATAGCTGGAATATGAAGCTAGATACATTCAAACTGGAAGTAAGATACAAAATTTTAACAGTAAGGGGAATTAATGATTGGAACAACATACCCGGGAATGTGATAGAATCTCCATCATTTAAAGTCTTTACTTCAATCAAGATTGGGTCTCTCTAAAATATATGCTCTAGCTCATACAAAAAATGATGTGCTTGCTGCAAGAATTACTGAGTGAAATCCTATGGCCTATGTTATGCCAGTCAGAGTTGATCCTTAGTCTCTTCTGCCTTAACAGCTATGAATCTATGTATCTAAGAAAAATTTCCATTTTTAAATTTAAATGAATCAAATTTCCAAACTGCTACACCAGAATGCTGTAGATCAAGGGATAAATTACACAGAACCTTTCCTACAAATCTGAAAACTTGGGACTAAAATTCTCACTCTCGCCAGCCCAAGAGTGATGTCTCAAATGAGAATACCAAAAGAAGTGCAATTTTGATGATTTTTACATTCTGGACATTTGTGCATGAGGAACTAGTAAAAAAGCAACATTTTTTATGTAGGAGATGGAATAACATATCATCTGCCTTGGCAAAAGTTAACACTCATATGCCATAGTTCTGGACCCAGTATTGTAGTTATCATAAGTCTGCGTTTAAACTTTATCCTTCTCACTAGCCTTCTACTTCTGAGAACTAGATATTTCACATTCTTTTCTAAACCTTCTGTTTTATTTGTCATTAGAAGACAAAGAATATACCCCAACTGAATGAGAAGTTATTTTTCAGTCTATCTGCTCAAAAGCCAGACTGCTGGCCCTTCTGTTATTTTCTGCTTGCGTAAGACCACATCCTGCAAATACTATTTATTCACCTTAGATTGTGCCCAGCTCTGGGTAGTTCCTTGCTGCACAGCTGTGCTTATAGTAGGGAAATATTGCACACAATTTTTGAGAGAGAGGCAGGAGTCAATGAAACAATGTGAATCCTTAAAATATGTTGATAGGTTCAAGCACCTCCCCTACCTGCCATTTGAAATAGTTCTGACTTTTTCAGTACCTTTTTACCTATGCCTAACAGCAACAGACTAAATCCCATCCAAATATGGTGAATTACTGAAGGGTTTGAACAGTCTATATGCTAACTTTGTAGTACATGTATAGTATCATATAATTAATTGATACAACAAGTATAGTGTGATTACAATATGACATATAAAAATAGAATCGTGTCACCTACTGATGCATTTTATATGTTTTTAACAACTCAAGAACACCAGAAGACTTCATAGAGGAAAAAAGTTTTTAAAAGGTTAAATTAAGCATATACTGAATGCCTCCTACAGCTTGATTAATGGGGTCATTTAGCACATATTTCTGGACTCTCCTCGACAGTCATTGTAGCTTTGCAGCTCACCTTTAAAATTCTTATGTCTGACATTCCTCTTAAAACAAAAATTACACTCACCGGGCTATAGTTAAAATTTTGTGACACCATTATAAATCCAAAGTAGCTGCATTGACTGGAACACAGCTAGTGTGGATTCACACCATTGTCACTGTGATCAGAATATGGCCCACAACTTTATCTTGGAACGGCCCTATGAGAAATTCTGTAGATACTAAAGTCATGTACCTACAACTGCCTTCAGATTATGCATATATCTACATATTTACGATCAACTACATTCTCATAAGCCTTTTGCATTCTGACAGGTCTGCTAATGATGTAACCGAATAGTTCGAGCAATTTTTTGTTTTGAATTTATTTATTTATTTATTTGCTTTTGGTACTCCTTCTTGGGATATTATTATACTTATGAGAAGGAAAGCAAATAAGGAACAGAACATTACCTTCTCTGGTTGATAGTTTTGTAGTTGCATAAAAGAAGATATCTCTCTATCCAGTCTTGCAAATTTAAAGGTATCCATTGGTTGATACCTGAATTTTTATATTTACATGTATTCAGATTTGCAGAGCATTCACATTCTTAAATGAAAATTTCAGGAATTTTAGCATTAAAGTTTATTAATCCAAAAATTCATGGCAAAAGTTAATGTTTCCTTATTTTCTTGCTTAAAATTCATCTAAAAAGAGAGCAGGAACAATGCTGTGTGATTTAGTTGTCCAACCACACAACACAGATAATGCATATTCAAAGCAACTAGATTCAATATAAACCTATAGGCTGAAAATTATTTGTCAAATCTATTTTAAGAACACTTGCAAATAGCTAATACATTTTCAGAAATCAGGATTGGTTGGCAAAAAAATTCACAAACAGAAAACAGGGCTCAATTTACAACATGAGTTATTTGCAACAAAGAGTACAAATGCTACAGTGTGGAAGCTGTTGGCAAATGGTGTGCAGGATTGTGGCTAGGATTTTGCTCTGCCCTTCTTGGATCACACACAAGGATAAGGGAATGCAAGATGGCCGCTTAGCCCATGTCTACACTAACGAGCTTACAGCGGCACAGCTGTACCAATGCAGCTGCACTGCTGTAAGATTGCTTGCGTAGCTGCTCTGTGCCAATGAGAGAGAGCTCAATGAATGGTGGTAGCTATGTCATGGGAGAAGCTCTTGTTGGGCAAAAGTCAACATGGTTTCTGTAAAGGGAAATCATGTCTTACTAATCTATTAGAGTTCTTTGAAGGGGTCAACAAACATGTGGACAAGGGGGATCCAGTGGACATAGTGAACTTAGATTTCAAGAAAGCCTTTGACAAGGTCCCTCACCAAAGGCTCTTATATGAATTAAGTTGTCGTGCAATAAGAGGGAAGATCTTCTCATGGATTGAGAACTGGTTAAAAGACAGAGAACAAAGGGTAGGAATAAATGGTACATTTTCAGAATGGAGAGGGGTAACTAGTGGTGTTCCCCAAGGGTCAGTCCTAGGACCAATCCTATTCACTTATTCATAAATGACGTGGAGAAAGGGGTAAACAGTGAGGTGGCAAAGTTTTCAGGTGATACTAAACTGCTCAAGATAGTTAAGGCCAAAGCAGACTGTGAAGAACTTCAAAAAGATCTCACAAAACTAAGTGATTGGGCAACAAAATGGCAAATGAAATTTAATGTGGATAAATGTAAAGTAATGCACATTGGAAAAAATAACCCCAACTACACATATAATATGATGGGGGCTAATTTAGGTACAGCTAATCAAGAAAGAGATCTTGGAGTCATCGTGGATAGTTCTCTGTAGACGTCCATGCAGTGTGCAGCGGCAGTCAAAAAACCAAACAGGATGTTAGAAATCATTAAGAAAGGGATAAAGAGAGAATATCTTTTTGCCCTTATATAAACCCATGGTATGCCCACATCTTGAATACTGCATACAAATGTGGTCTCCTCATCTCAAAAAAGATATACTGGCATTAGAAAAAGTTCAGAAAAGGGCAACTAAAATGATTAGGGGTTTGGAACGGGTCCCATATGAGGAGAGATTAAAGAGGCTAGGACTTTTCAGCTTGGAAAAGATGAGACTAAGGGGAGATATGATAGAGGTATATAAAATCATGAGTGGTGTGGAGAAAGTGAAGAAGGAAAAGTTATTTACTTGTTCCCATAATATAAGAACTAGGGGCCACCAAATGAAATTTATGTATAGCAGGTTTAAAACAAATAAAAGGAAGTTCTTCTTCACACAGTGCACAGTCAACCTGTAGAACTCCTTGCCTGAGGAGGTTGTGAAGGCTAGGAGGACTATAACAGGGTTTAAAAGAGAACTGGATAAATTCATGGAGGTTAAGTCCATTAATGGCTATTAGACAGGATGGGTAAGGAATGGTGTCCCTAGCCTGTTTGTCAGAGGGTGGAGATGGATGTCAGGAGAGAGATCACTTATCATTACCTGTTAGGTTTACTCCCTCTGGGGCACTTAGCAGTGGCCACTGTCGTTAGACAGGATACTGGGCTGGATGGACCTTTGGTCTGACCCAGTATGGCCATTCTTATGTTCTTATGTTCTCTCTTGCCGACATAGCGCTGTGCACACTACTACCACTTACACCCATGAGCGACAAATTAATAATCAAAATGGGATCCTGAAGAATTCCATGGGTCTTTGACTATTGCTAAGAGTTAGAAGATGTACAGGATTAGGGAATTTTATAAATCAGTTAAGCCTTATACTTTCTGGGCTATGCTGGCCATTCTTGTGGAATCATTGCCACAGGAAAAATAAGATAGTGGAACATTTATTAGCTTAGTGTGAAATCTACATTTTATTTACTCTCATCACATTTATATAAAATAATTCTGCTTCAATGTATGCAACTAGTTGCAAAGAATGCAGTCAGGTCCTTTTCAGACACAGATAACTGCCTCTATGACAGGACTCTGGGAAGCGATTTTGGAAACCTCATTGCCCTGCTGTATCAAGCACTCTCCCACCCCCTAAAAAGTATACCAAATGCAGTGCTTGTATTGGTGTGTCATTTTCTGTCATCAGCACAGTCACTGACAAAAAGAGATTGCATGTGTATGGGCAGGCAATTAACCAGAAAACAACTTGGATACCCAAGATAAGACAGCAATAGTTAACTGTGACCCCACACACCTCTAGTTTTCAGAAAACGAATGGGAAGTCATAAATAAAACCTCACAGCAACTGTGGTATGCAGTGCCATTTAAAAAACTGATGGTTTACTATGACAGGTTTCTTTTGTCTTCAGAGAGATAAAAGAAAACGTTGAAAAACCTATTAGGTATATTTATAGTTTGAGCTTAATGTCCAGGATGTAAGCTATATATATTTTCCAGATGGTTTTTCAAACTAAGGCTTAAATACTTAAGAAATTCCAAATAGTACAAATAGCTTTTTGAAGATTACTTTTGTACATGCCTCAGAAAAACACATAATGGAACATAAATAAAAACAACTCACTGCAGCTAGGTTTAAAATCCGATGTTTCAAAACGTCAGTTTCTTTAATACCTAGGAAGGTAAACAAAACTCTTGAAAATTCCATTAGGGATGTTTTATGGTATGGGTTTAATGACCAGGAAGTGAACTAGGACAGAATACTATCTTCTACCAACTTCTGGATTAAGGAGGCAACTTCTTATAGAACTAAAGTTAATACCCTACTTGAGCACATAAAGATATTGATCCTTTATATTTTATACCACACAGTGGGGAGTTTTTGTGAAGATTCCTTTCTCTTAATGATTTTATCATTCATAGGTAATTTTGCACACACTTAATTTCCTTTATTGTTATATATAAGTTCAAGATATTAAGTTTTCAGAGATTTCCATGTCAAATTACATGTATGTAAAAACTGTATCACGAGTTTGCAAATCAATACCCAGGCATGGAAAAAAGTTACAAAAAATGCCAGTTTAGTGGGTTATTGTTGGTAAACTTGCATTTGTTTTGTGGAATAGACAAGTATGTTGAGCATCTAGAGTTGCCATTGACTTCAGTGAAAGTTGTGGGTGCTGAGCACTTCTGCAGCTCAGAACATTTTAATTTAAATTAAACCTAACTATGGAGTTAGGACCCTAACTCCGGATGCTCAAATTTGATAAATGTGGCCATTATTATTACTTAGGAGGCATACTAATTTAAATGTGTAAACAGTAGTGCCATACCTAAAGCACTTTCCATTTTAGGGCAGGCCTAGATGACCTAGTAGTCAAAATATCTCAGCCTTGTCTACACTGAAACCTCCACAATTGCTACTGCCACTGAAGGTGCAATAGTGCTGAACTATATGTCCTAAATTTGTCCATTTAGATGCACCCAAAGTGACTTTTAAGTACACTAGTCCTAAACAATTATTCTCTTCACCAAGTTTTTGACTTGATAATCATTCTCCTCTCACTTTACAGCAGTGTGAATAATGAATAACTGTAGTCAATGGAGCTACCCCAGTGTACAACCTGTGTGTGAAGAGACTCAGGCTCACCATACTTACTAAAACTCATGAACTATTCACTCATGTTTCTTCAGCTGCAATAGTCGAATTGTAACCTGCATCTAGCGAAATCCAGACATTCCATCATCCTCTAATGGAAACTTCCATTCAAAAGCTTCTCATCATTACAAAGGATACAATGACTGTTATTAACTCAGTGTCTCCTCCACATTACAAAAGAAATGTATGAGGTAAAAAGAGGTAAGCATGACTGTTAATTAATATTCTTGTTAGACGTGAAAGGATTTGATCATCATTGGGCCAGTGTTCATTAAAGCAGCAGAGGGACTCTGCTATATAATATGCTTCTCAGAACAAACACTAC
This sequence comes from Malaclemys terrapin pileata, assembly GCF_027887155.1. NCBI lineage: Eukaryota > Metazoa > Chordata > Testudines > Emydidae > Malaclemys > Malaclemys terrapin. The sequence goes on along the minus strand of NC_071509.1, from coordinate 37,297,876 downwards.
ACACCACACAATATATTTTATTGTTTGGTTTGGGGGAGGTCCAGTCAGTTAACAGGATTCACTATTTTATGTTTTATTTGTACTGACTGGCACATAAAATGTGTTCTTTTAACAGGTTTATTATTATAGCAAGGAGATTGCTGAGTGGGCTTCAGCATAATTGCAGATGAGATGCTCCCCTGTTAAAAAGCTGCAGTTTCAAATGTCAAGCTGATTTTAAAGGGAAACTGGACCAAAAAAAAATATAGATCAACAATTTACAACGCCCAAATTTCAAGCAATTGTGGAGCGCTCTCACAATTTTGAGTATATAACAAAATTGCTATCTTTGAAATCATAAGTGGTAGAGTGCAGGGGGGAATTCTGTTTCTTTTTTATGATGTCAGTTGGTCATGTAGAGAAGTAGATAAAGCCTAACTTATTTTTTTTTAATAATAATTTTAGCTGAATAACATCTGAACCCCATCTAAAAGGTTGTGCACATCTGTGTAATCCAAAAACTACCTTAAAATAAGGATGGAAAGCCATGCCCTCAAAAGTTAAAAAATGCTAGACTTCAAGCTGACCATGCAATCTTAATTCACTCTCCTTGTGCATCTTCATTATGATACAGTCTTTAATTACATGATTGCTTAATTCAGTGACTGGGTAGTTATTTAATATTATTTGTATCCGCCTCATTCGGTGTTTTGCACCAGACCTTATTTAATGCACACTGTTGAAATGCTGCACCGAATATAAAATTATTAATTACCTCATGGGTGTTTCTGTGGTCCTCTCACCAGGGAATCTAAGGCCTGGTCTACAGTAGGAAATTCAGTCAGTATAACTAAGTTGTTCAGGGATGTGAAAAATCCACACCCCTGAGTAACGCATTTAAACTGACCTAACCACTGGTGTAGACAGCATTAGGTCGATAGGAGAATTCTCCCATTGACGTAGCTACTACCTTTCGGAGAGGTGGATTACCTACGCCAATGGGCAAACCTCTCTTGTCAGTGTAGATAGCATCTTCACTGAACAGCTATATCAGCACAGCTACAGCTATACCTCCAGTATATATACAGTGCAACTATAGGTTTCAGAGTAGCAGCCGTGTTAGTCTGTATCCGCAAAAAGAACAGGAATACTAGTGGCACCTTAGAGACTAACAAATTTATTAGAGCATAAGCTTTATGCATCCAAGGAAATGGGCAGTAGCCCACAAAAGCTTATGCTCTAATAAATTTGTTAGTCTCTAAGGTGCCACAAGTGCAACTATAGCTGTTCATGTGTAGCATGTGTAAAGCCTAAGTGCTTTACAAACATTAATCAATTAATCTTCGCAACTTCCCTGTAGAATCTGATGGAATTATATCCCCATTTTACAGCTGTGGAATGGAGTCACACAGATTAAGTCCAAAATTGTCAAAAATGTCCAGAATACTTAGCAGTTTTATATCAACTTTATGCATTCAAAGCACAGCTCTGAACAACTTCAGTTGCATGAGCAAGTGCTCAGCAGTTTTGCAAATGTGGCCACGAGTGTCTCATTTTGGATACTCAGAATATGAGAAACATACAGTTAGTGGCTACCTGTGAAAACTTTGGGTTAAGTGTTTGGCCTAAGCGGTTAAGAACAGCATCACACAAGAACTCTATGGCAAAGGAATAGAATCCAGTTCACCAGAATGGCATTCAACTGCTCTCACCATGAGACCATCTTCTCTCTTCTCCAGCCTGCCCAAATTTTGAAGAAGGAAATAGGCACAGAAAGTCAGTTGCAGCTCCCTAGCATAAATTAGAGTTGCTGATGAACAGCTCTAATTTATGGCTCTGGCACATGGTCCCTCAATGATCTGATGATAGTGGAGGACTGGGCACAGAAATGTGCTGTTCCACCAAAACCTTCTCCATCCCTGAACTGCTGGTAGGAGTGAGCAGTGGTGCAAGAGCCATGTAGGCTACTAGTACCAGCATTCTATCAGAGAGTTCTCTTGCACAGAAGGAATTCTTTCCATGTCATTTATGGCCAATGTAAGTCTGCTTTGTGCTGTTCAATGGGTATGAAGTTGGCTTAACAAAATACAGAATTTGATCCACTGTATATACATCCACTGCAGTCATGTACACCTGAACACATGGCATGTACATTTGAACACATGGCACCTTTGTTCAAATTTGGTTAGATTAAGTAAGATTATGTATTTATCTTTTAAATATCAGGTAACTGAGTTTGCAGATGGTCATCAACCACATACTATATCAGGTGGACAGGGACAGGAAATAGATTTCATGTTCATTTTTCAGAAATGTAACTTTTCAAATAATTATCGTACAAATAAATAATCTTAAAGAAAATTCAGCTTAGTTCCATGCAAAACTCTGTGACATTTTTCAGATAAACTTGGTTTCAGATAAGAAGGAAATTAAAATAGATTACAATGAAAAATTAAGATTAAATATTTAGGTAGCAACTTCCTTTCAGAGGGCTCACAATACACATTATAAACTTTTGCCTAGTATTGAAATGCAGCCACTTCTAGGGTGAAACATGACATTAGCTCTGAGCCAGCCCGTAGCTACATACAACTTTTAACAAGTGAAACAAAGAATAATATCTTTGAAATTAGTGGCAATATTTTTAATTATAACAGAGGAAGGCAGAATGAAGTTTGAATTTGGCTAGAAATTCAGGTTAAACATTCCTATTGTGATGAAAATGCCTTGGGATCTTTTATTTGGCTACAAATGGTCAAAACCTTGGTTTTATATCTCATCAGAAAGATGGGTATATCCATGAGAATGATGAGATTACCAGCTATGCATTATGTTATATAAAATTCAATACTAGATAATTAGTTTTACAGATTTTGGTACATGAAAGATGCTGCAAATACATATGTTGTAGTCAAAGACACTCACGCAGTGATTTTAGTTCAAAGACTCAAGCCTGAGGCCAGTTTATTGACATACATACCAGTGCACTGGGGTGCAGTCCGAAGACTGACACCCCGAGGACCGCTCGCCGGCGGGTTTTTATTTCATTAAACCGCAAGCAAAGTACAAACAATACATCATGAGTTAAGAAATTGGGGTTAGGGTCAGCCCCCCCCTCCTCCACCTGGTACCCTCCTCATTATTTCCCAAGAGCTGGGCATTTATTTGGGTAGAGGGGCGTTTGGTGGTTTTCCCCAGGGGTGGTACTTGGCACCAGTTTGAGTACATTTTTCGGCAAGGCACATGTTATTTTCTGGGGGTTTTCGGTGAAGGGTTAAGGGGGGGTTTATCAGGGGACGCTAAAAGAAGATCTATGATTAGCTAATTTTGCAGATAGCTGGAATCACAGGAGACGTTGGCATTTGCAAAAGCAATTTCTTCATACAAGCGGTTATTATATTTCATAAACTTGCGATTATTAGGTTGCCGAGGCCTTTACCACTGTTACTTCCTCCCCCCTCCCTCCTCTGGTCATGACCCTTGACCGAATTTGGCAGAGAACTGTGCAGTTCAGTCTTGTTCAGGCCCTGGCCTGTACTACTTTTTATAAAGGCAGTCAGCATAACAGTCCTCTGTTAGAGGGTTTATTTCGAGGCCTTCAGATTCACAGCTCTGGCTATTAAAAAAAAAAAAGGCCCCCCTGTTCTATTTCCCCACACATACTATTTATTCTGATTTTATGTCACAGTATTTTCTCCATAGCATGGAGAACACCTCCATAGGTTTCTTGTACTTCACTGATCCATTTAAAGAATATATATGTCTCTTTCACATTTTTTAATTTCAAACATAACACTCCCTTTCTAAATACTAATACGGTTTGAAACAAATGAAAAGTGTGCAGAGCCATTCTGAAAGGAAATAACTGTACACATGGAAAGAGAATCACTTGATTTCTCTGTATCCTATTGCAGATTAATTTTAACATCTGAGATCTGAAAAGACTTGTGCAAATTGTGCGTTTATTACCAACATGCAAAGCTGGAAATCTTTCAAGACTAGTTAACCTTTTCCTGGTTTCATGTTTAAAGCAACCCAAAGATTGACTCAGACCCTCCTGAAGATATTATGATGTTGAGTGATTTTTCACCTGTTTCAGTTATCATTTCTGAAGAGCATATTGCCTTGCTCTCCATTTTTTCTTCTTCTTTTGTTGGTTTCCAATGTGTTTACTGGAATGTTATTGCCAGGATTGGTATTATCAGGATCATTGAAAGGGTACCCTAAAGCATAACACGGAACAAATCCTGGAAGCCATATCTTTGGAGAATTCTACACCCAGCTCATCAATGGTAAGTGAGTCAGTGAACTTCTTTATTGTGAAAGTTTTATTGTGAACTTGTTTATTATGGCTATTGTTAGTATTTTATTTATTTATTTATAGAATGCCAAATACATTCCAGGCACTTTCCAGACATATATGCGGACAAAATTCAGAAAAGAGCTTACAGTCTAGGCACACATGTATTAGGTTAAGGATGCAGCCGGACTCATAAGCACTATGGTAATAATAAGCAAGTGAATGAACAAGGAATATTTAGCTCCGGTTGTCTTGGTTCTGTGATTATTTAGACAATTGTTTTTTTTTTTAATTAACTATAGCTTAAAAAAAAAATTGGGGAAAATATTTTCTTAGCTGGTCTATGGTATATGGAGAGACTAGGATTATCAAATCAGAATGAGACATGCCTTATCAATTCCAGCATTTGTTTCTTACTGCAGTGAAACTCAGCAAATCATAGATTGTTGTTTGATGCCAGTTAAGGAACTCATATAACAAAAGTAGAGCTGTCAAAATGTTTTAATTCAAAAACTGAAGCCATGCAGAACTCTTCTTGGGTTCACACATACAAAAGACCACTGCTGGGTTGAGACAAAATCTTTTTTGGGCTGTACTGGGTGTGTTCACTACACATTTGCCCTGAAAGGGTTAATGATGACTCAGAACAGGGATAATTAACCCAAAAGGCCACAGCTGAGAGGACTCAGGTGGCTAAGTAATCCCCAGACTGCAGTGAGGGAGCCCAGCTAAGGAGGAATGAGCTGGGCTGGGATTTATAAAGACAGGAAATTGGCAGCAGAGGCTGTTGCTGGAAAAGTCTGCAATCACTCCCTGGGAGAAGGGAAGTTCATCTGTGTTGGGAAACCCAGAGTAGGGGGAAGCCAGGAAGGTAGGACAGGGCTCAGGGAAAGGCAATTAAGGTCTCGAAGGGAACAGACTTTGACTGCTGGTTAGAGTGTCCCTGAGCCAGAACCCATAGTAGAGAGTGGGCCCGGGTTCCCCTGCCAGCCACTGAGGAATGGTACTATGAGGCAGTGAATAGGAAAACTGCCTTAATCTGTTTGTGGGAAGAGAGTTTCCAGCCCAGAAAGGGAAACCATTTGGTTACCTGGATGGAGGGCCAAGTCGTGAAGAGGCAGCAACAGTTCATGGAGCGAGAGAGGGGCCATGGCCCCAGAGAGAAAGGCAGAGAGACAGTGTGCAACCATTGGAAGGGGCATTGACCTCGTGAGCTATTCCCCAGAATGACCAGGAGGAGGTGCCATCCTAGCAATGAGTGGTGCACCATGTCACATGGGCCTATGAACTTGTTATAGTACCTGTTTTGAGTTCAATGCAAAAATTCATACCCAGGTCATGAGGTAAGTCACATGATAGGTTTTCTGGTTCCTGACAGACTGATTTTACCCTACATGATCAGGAGAGATTCCCATGATACTGCTTGCAATTGGATTTCATCAGGTCACCAGGCCTCTTCCCATGAAATCAAAAGAAACAGCCACGAGGAATTTGTTGGGGTACATTTCAAACTGTTTTGATTCCAAAGACTCCAGCACCAGCTGCAACCAAGGTCACAGGGAACAATTTAAGGTCTTCCATCATAACTTCATCCTCTATCTGACACAGAAGGACCCACATAGAGCATCAGGTCCAACATTATCACTTCATCTGTGGGACAAGAACAACAGTAACCAGGAGGCTCTTTCACATCCTCCCAGTATCACTATTCATTCAGTTCTGACACTGAGTTTAGGGCACTTTTTCATGTCCATTGGTTGTTAGTTTCCTGTCATCCCACCCCCTCCATCTCCTGCAACACTTCAGCTGCTCAACCGTACTCTCTCTGGCCCATTAAGATTCTCCTCCTCTCCTACATCCCATCTCCCTTACCCAGATGTATATTACACAACAATTAATTCTCCTCTTGATGCACACACTTTAACCTCATTAATTTTAAATTATTTGCATCTAATGAGAGCATAAACCCATTTGAATCATAAAGTCCTTGAATATAGTGAGGACTAATGAAGCACCATAAACGTGACTCTACATTTTAGTTGAGGGATGGACTGCTGACTGTAGGCATATGCTTAACTATTTTGTTGAATGAGGATGGGCTTTAACGGGTGCTTAAACACTTTGCTGAATTGGGGCCTAAGTAAGACTTTTTTTTTGTCATCAAAACATCCACCTCAAAATTCTCATAATAAAGGCATAAAGAACCTAAATATTTTCTGAAAAAATGAAATACAATAAGCATAGCAACAAAGAACGTATTAGAAAGTAAGAAAGCATTTCTTCATTCTACAGAAAACAAGAATGGGGTTCCACATTCATAGGGTATTAGCTGTTTATTAATATTCTTTGCTTTTAATGGTTCAGCAGTCTGATTCTGATAGGCTGTATGTATTTGGGTTACATACATCTATTGGTAAAAAGGTTCAACCTAATTCTTAGGTTGTTGTAATTATTGTGTGTTGTACACCTGTTCTTTGCTGCCTTTTTTTTTTTATTATATCTGTAACTTGACTGCCCCGTTTTCCGACTTAGGTTGCTATGTTCAGGGTGCTGGAACAATTTGTACAGTGGGAATGCTGAGAACGATTGAACCGTTCTTGTATATAATGGAAACCACTTCAAGCCAGTGGATGTGGCAGCACCCCCAGCACACCTAGTTCCAGCACCTATAGCTATGTTAGCAAAAATTAACCAAAACAAAACAAAAAACCCAGCAGCTTTTAGTGTAATAAATACATAAAATAAAATAAATAAATAATGTATTCCATCACAGTTTGTTCCTGAATGAGCTATTAATTGCTGCACCAATGTAGAGTTCATGTTAGAATGGGCAAAATGTTAATAATCTTCTATACAAATGGTGAGATGCATGCCTCAGAATTTGCAGCCTTCCTTATACAACTTTGTAAAGGTCTAGATTCAAACAGCAAGTGAGTGAGCAAATACTTGGTATCCTGCTGATCTGAGTAAATTACAATTTACAGAAGTAGCAATGACTATTGTTCAATTCATCTGCAGGGGAACTTTCAAAGGGCTCCTTTGGATGATCTGTGGAGGTTTTAGCTGGTCAGTTTTGGATGACCATAAAACTGGGGGAATTTTCAGAGAAGGAGGATTTTTTTTTCTGTGAATGTAATGCACAGCACGGGATATTCAAGCTGTCTGGGAGTTCTGGACTTCCCTTGGTACTCAGCTATTGAGATTACATAAGACTTTACAGCAACTGGATCCTTACTTGCATTAGGAAGAGTAGGAGGAGCAGCTCTACTTTTTAAATAATACCTAGCTGTTATATCACACTTTTCATCAGTAGATCTCAAAGTGCTTTCCAAAGTAGGTCAGTATCATTATCCCCTTTTATAGATGGGGAAACTGAGGCACATAAATGACTTGTCCAATCTCATCCAGCAGCAGAGCCAGGAACAGAACCCAGCTCTGAGTCCCAGTCCTTTGCTCTATCTGCTAAGCCTCACTGCAGAAGCATCGTTTCCATAGCAGATGTGCTATGGAGTCTTACATATTGTAGGATCTTGTTTCCTTTTCCTAAACAATAGAATATAAAAGGCATAGGACTTTTCCTTAATATTAGCCTCAGATGCTGATTCAGTGATGAAGCAATAAGATGAGCCTTTTTAAATAAGCAGGTTCAGTTTTATCAGTTGTATCCATTGAGGATTCAGAATTTATTTTAATGTATGATTATTTTTAGCCACAGTGAAGTTTTGTGGGGGCGTGCAAGCCTCTGGCAGGCATTAAATTTCCCCCCATGCCTGGCTCCATTGGCCTGGCTGGAGCTGCTCCTCCCCCATATAGAAGTCAAACTACGCCTATGTTTTTAGGGTAGCAAAAAATATTTGAAGATGTTAGAGGAAAATCTCCAAATTATATTTCATCTCTTCTACCATTCTCAGCACATTGTGTTGTGTTTACTGTTTGGAAGCAGTGCTGCATGGCAAGATGCTGCAGAGAAGCTGAAGGCAAAAAAGAAATCCTGGCCCTAACCAAAAGTAATTGACTTTAGTGAGGTCCGGATATAACCATTTGAGAACAGTGGCTAGATCTTCAGCTGGTGTAAGTCACTCTAGCTCCATTAATGTCAGTGCTGCTATGCCATTTTACACCATCTGAGGTTCTGGCCTAGAATTTTCTCATATTACTGCTCTCACTGAATACTCATTGAACTGTTCTTCTGGTATGTAATCAATCTCAGACAAAATACTACTACGTTAAGATTTAGGATCCAAGGATAAGGGGCATGGTTTTGAAAATAGACATTTTGCTCACCCCTGTTAGATTACCGTTGAATTAGATTTTACCATTTGTGACATGTTTAGGTTTATTGTAGAATAACAAGGACACACAAATCGTTAGATATTTGTTGGAAAAATTCAAAAATCAAAATAATCTTCAGTTAAATACAATATGATCCTTATATTCTTTTTTCTCTCTATCCTTTCTCATGGCACATAAAAATTACCTGTAACCACAAGCCACATGGGAGTATTTTATTAGTATTAACGTAACTATGAAACAATATTGCATATATTTACCATAAAACATCAGATGTTTTTGTCCAGATTGCTGAAACAGATGACAGCTTCATTGTCACTAGCATTACCTGAATTGATTGTCAGTGCTGTGGCATGAACAGTATGTTTTGAGTATATATTAGCACAATGAACTGGCAGCTCTTAGGACAATAATCTTTATAAATCCCAATTAGAGAACCATCTGCCAAATAATCACAAATCTTAATGAAAGGTTGCAGAATCTGTGGTATATTTTAGCTACCACGTGACAAAAGCTTTGCTGTTATATGTAAATACGTATAGGGTTCCATGAAAATAAGATGAATTTCTCAGATTTAGAACTCTGTTGAAAAACAATATACCCATACATAACAGTGGTCCCAGGTGGTGCTGTAGGATATTGGGGATCTCCACAATAGGATTCCTCCCAGAGTCTAGCAAAGCAATATTTTCCTTTCTATGTCAGTAACTATCTAGAAGAGATTTAGGTTTAGTTGGTTCAATTCTCAGAACCACCCATGAAAAATGCAAGCAAATACCTCTGAGGAATAATTACCTGAGACACAGCTGGCATAAATATACTTAGAGTTGACAACCAAATGAATAGTATGTGGGCAGCAAATTAAACATCAGCTCACAGAGCAAAAGGGTAAAATGATGGAGAAGAGAGGTGACTATCTCTCTGTTGAAACCACACATACAATGCTGTGTATGGTAAGTTCTGAGCATATCACTACCAGTCATCACTGTGGCTAGCTGGACTCAACAATCAGCTCTGTCTTTCATATCATCACCAGTGCAGCCTGTACAATTCCAATGTCCAGCCTTCCAGCCCTGTGTTGGCATTGCTCTCCTGGCAATTAGGCATGAAAGCAGGGCCCATGCCATATTACTTCATGCAGCCAATTATCAAGACAGTTTACTTCACAGTTGTATCTCAAAATTGCATAAAAAATGGTGACTAAGTCAAGATGCCTCTTCTCTGAAATAGTTGAGCATCTCAGACTACATCAGACATGTCCTTTCTAAGGCCATGTCTAGAAAGGACATGTCTACACTTACCTGTAGATTGGCGCTGCTGCAATTGATGTAGCAGGTGTCGATTTAGCGGGTCCAGTGAAGACCCCCTAAATCGATGGCAGAGCACTCTCTGGTCATCTCTGGTACTCCATTGGAACAAGAAGAGGGATAGCTCAGTGGTTTGAGCATTGGCCTGCTAAACCTAAGGTTGTGAGTTCAATCTTTGAGGGGGCTACTTAGGGATCTGGGGCAAAAATCAGTACTTGGTCCTGCTAGTGAAGGCAAGGGGCTGGACTCAATGACCTTTCAAGGTCCTTTCCAGCTCTATGAGATATGTATATCTCCATATATTATATTATTATAAGAGTAAGGTAAGTTGATGGAGCGTGATTTAGACACTGCGGTAAGTTGACCTAAACTACATTGATTCCAGTTATGTTATTCACATAACTGGAGTAGCATAATTTAGGTTGACTTACCACGGTAGTGTAGAGAAGGCCTTAGGGAACAGCAGCAACAGGTGGTACTGGAGTGTATTTTGGGTTAACTATGCCTTTCTTTGCAGATAAACAGCTCAGATCTGCATCCCCTAGTCTCTCCAGATCAGCTCTTGCATGCCCCTCAGATCCTTCCTCATTACAGTAGGTATGTTGTGGTCACAGGCGGTTTAACTTGCATCTTTATAATTGGGGCTTCTTGAGTTCCCTTTCCTGCCCCTGTGGAGGTCAAGAACAAACAATATGCCATCTGGTTAAGGAGTGCCCTCTTTATCATCTTGATGATGGATGGATGGATTTGACGTCTCTGACTGATGCGGCCATGACTGAGTGGTTACATCGCTTACCCAACTTCTGATTCATCTTTTGTGGCATCATAAGCCATATGCCAAAAGAAGTACCATAAAGATGCTGGCAAATTCCATCTTGTCTCTGACAACATGACTGTGGATGCAATTTAGCACTTTTGAAAATTTATCATGATATAGTCACCCATTCATTTCTTTCTGACATGCTGTATCCTTGTATTTCATTATTCCTGTACTTCTATCTATTTATGATTATGTTTGAGATGGCATACGGATTTCAGCATTCTATTGATGCTGAATGATACTGGAGACTTAGCTGAATATTTTGTTTTTCATTTTAAAAGATGCACCTTCCACAAATATTTCAAACACTGGCGAGTTTTTTTGCAAATTCCACATTAGGTAAACTTTTAATACAGTACAAGATCTCCAGTCTGTCATTCATGTTTCTTGCAATCTATGGGATAAACAACTTGAAAAAAAATATTTATATAATTAAAATAAAATATAAAAACCTTACTTGTCTTGTTGACCCATTTCTCATAGCCTATAACATGCTAACAAGTACACCAGCACAGCAATTTAGTTTTTAATGATATATTATTTATGAGAAGCTTTTTAGGCACCAATCTCAGTTAGCTAAAGATTTTTTAAATGCATCCTTTTGGCTATTAAAAGACTGAATAACACTTTTTTTTTTTAATGTTTTTGCTGTTTCTGGAATATCAAATTTGCTTCACTGCTCAGCACAAAAATATGAAGTTGATATGTTTAGATAATGGACCTTTTTTCTGTTCTGGCCAAATTATATTCTGTGCAAAACCAGAGGAGTTTGGGCAAAAGTGGCTGCAAGCCATCTTTCCACTTTTCCAATTCTAGGGTTTGTCGGATCCTGTGCCTGTTTCTTATGTCTATTGTGACTTATGTCTAGCTGCCTTTTGCCCTTCCATTAGCTGGTGATCAATGAAGTGTAGGCATGCCTGTATTATACTATTCTATTCAGTTTTTTATCCTACATCCATCATTGTGGTACCTGAGCACCTACCATTATCCCCTGGAGAAAAAAGTGGTGGCATAAGAACTGTTACAAAAAGTCCATGCCACCCTAGAATCACCCTAAGGGCTGGATATGTGGGATTTATAGCTGCTTTGTGACATCACAGTGGCACAAATTAACCAGAATGGGAGGCAGGAATTGGCTCAATTTGCGCAGCTCAACTCTGTATCTATTCAAATCAGTGGGAGTTTTGCCACTGGCTTCAGTGAGAACAGGATTGGGCACTTCATTGTAGCCAAGGATGTAATTTCTTCATTACAGTTTAACTGTTGGTGGACAAGTTGAGAGATGATTAAAACAACAGGCAGCCTTCACTGAAGCAAACCTACAGCTTTACTGGTAGTTTTGTTTTGCTGTTTTTAATTTTTCACTAAATGTTTTCATGTCTCTACATGTTTTCTTACTGACCAAAGTGCTGTTGTGATTTGTGGGAACAAGAGAGAATGTATAAACTGAATAGAATAGATTTTAAACAAGATGATAAGAATTGGACTCTTGCAGGAGAGCTGACACCACTTCAGATGGTCTGGGCCAGTAAAGAAGTTCGTTCAACTAGCAAACATTTAAAGAAAGTGACACACATTGTCACTTTACAATGTGATTAATACTATTTCTCTAGACACAGGGGATGAGCATTGGCTAGGTAAAGCTAAAATATAAGTCCAGATTCACTGCTTTGCTGCGTTTATACTCAGTGAAGCAGAGAGGGGTGGGATTTGATCCACGAATTGTTTTCTTGGATCATGGCCCAACACAGGTAAAAGTATCCTGTGGGCTGCTTTAATCTGCATCATTTGGCCACTATCCTCAAAATTTTCCCCGGATCCTCCCCACCCCAGTATGCCTCTGCTCTGGAGTTGCTGGGGGGAAAGCATAGAAATCAGCGCCACTCTACCATGCTGGGTAAAACCCTTTCCAGGGGGAAGCAACCATTTTCTGTGGTGTATGCAGGCACATTGACTTAATAAGTTCAGAGAGGTTCCAGGCTTAATAAATTCAGGGAGTAAGTTTGACCTCATGTCTTCTGAACCAATTATCTTAAATGTGGTTAAACTCAGAGCATGTTGGATCAGTGACAGACAGATGTCAGATAACCTTTTGTGAAAGCTGGCTGGGAGAACAACTCTTCAGTTCTGAGCAAGATGGAACAGCTACATGAGCAGAGAAGTGCAAAACATTCCACGTTTTGTGGGGAAAGATGTTTGTGAATTTTTCATCATAACAGTTCTGGGGGTTGCAGGTGCTGAGGCTCATAAAAGTTCACATTTAAATAAATTCAGTTTTATCATATCTGAATCTTAGTTTGAACCCATAAACAGGGTTTGATGTAGAAAAATTTGTCTTTTCACATAGGCTTAATTCACCAGAACTTGAAGTGAAACTGGGCCTCAATTCTGATGTCACAATATTGTTCTGATCTTAGGAACATAATTTCACCCTCTAAAACTGGGAAATAATTACAATCTAATTATCTCTCACATTATAAGTTCCTGGGCACAGACCAGATTTTCCTGTGTGTTTGTACAGCATCTAGAACAATGGATCTCTAATTCTGATTGGGATGCCTGGCGTTCCCACAATAAATGTGTTGCCATGGTTAGGAGGGGATGATTTCTTCCCAATTTCAAAGAAATGGTCTTTGTCATGGGAGGTCGTGGGTGGGTTGCTTCTTTTAAAAGCAGTAACAGTCTCTTCTCTAGAGACAAACTCTGCTGCTTCGGTGCTAGAGGGTGCACTGTTCTCTTCCCCTGGTCTGGTGCCTGAAACTATCCAAGCAGGGCCAGGGCTTCACCTGCTAAAAGGAAGAAAATCAAATAAATGTATATATTTTTATAACAAGATTGTCCATTAATTTACCATGATCCTCCCCCTTATACTAACAGGAGGAAGGGTAGTCCTGGGTTTAGTATATTGCACTGGGATTTGGGATACCTAGATTCTTCTCCCAGTTACCCCAGTTATACATCTGTAAAATGGGGATGATACTAACAAAAATACTTCCCTAACTCACAAGGCTGTTGTGAGTTGTGAGAAATTCATTCGTGTTTAAGAGATGCTTATATACTATGGTCATGGATCCATAGATGTACCTAGATAAACAAATCAATCAAAAAAATAAATCCAGCCATACTTTAATGACACAGAAACACCTGGATTTTTCTTTTTAAATTATTGAGCATATTTGTTATGGGATATTGACTTATTTTGGCAGCATTGCAAAGGCCCAGGACCTGCAAACACTTACATTCCTGCTTCACTTTAAAGGTGTGAGGAGTCCCCAGTGAAATCAATATTATGACTCTCATGTGTAAAGTCAAGCACATGCATAAGTGTTTGCAAGATTAGGATCCTAAACTGCACTGCAACAGGGCACATTCTGAATAACAATGAGCACATGAGTATCAGCAACAGGAGATAAAATCATATTAGGTTTGTATTACATGAGAGGTAATGTCAGGGATAAACCTTTGTAACAGACAAATGGGATTCTGCTATTAAATGAATGCCTCGGCATCAATAAGCAGAGACAAACATACTAGTACATTTATTTTCAAAACAGCAGAAATTAACTTGGAAATCTGTTCTATTCCAGTAGACTTTATTTCTTTTACACCAAATGATTGATGTAGATGTCATCATTTTGTCTGAAGGATAAGTAGAACGGCATTTCTTGACTTTACCATTAATTTGAGTAGCTATATGATGACAAGTATAGAGAACAAACTCTTTATGTGATCCAGCCAATCAGACAGCAGCTGGTCCATAAAAGTGTGGTTTATTTTTTTATATACAGATACAATTCTCTTTTTATATAAAATACTATTCTTTACTGAGTACGTTGGTTTCTGGTTAATTCAAGCATGTGAGTGGGGAAGATTTTATGTTTGTTTGTTTGTTTACATTTCCATCAAAAATAGTGTAAAACAGCCTTTTCGCAGTCACTTATGCTAACACCAATTAAGTTTGGTGTTATGTTAGATTGAGCTAATGTAAAGGTTCCTCGTAAGATGAATGTTTTTAAAATATCACACATTCAGGAGTAAATTCAAAACTTAAGAAACATGCTCTTTTAAATTTGCATTTTGAAATCTTTTGATCAAGGTTTCTAATAGTGTTACATTTCAAAGATGTATTAAACACTGGCCCATGTTAGGAGGAATTCAGCCAGAGGGGCAACTTAATACATTAAGTGATGAAGTATACACTCCCCTATACAGCTAACCAACTCTGCTCCACTCCATACCTCCTCTCTGGAAGAAAATGTAATTGTTTCTGACACCTGTGCATGACCGACAAAGAGAAAGGCTCCTTATCCCCAGTTCTGCACCCAGACAGGGTCTAGCTACATCCTGACTTTAAGTGATAGAATACAAATTGTACTATGGGCAATTGCATTATAGGCAGACATAGTGGAGGGCTCTCAGACATAGGTCCAGCACAAGTACCATTCTGCAGTTCCAGAACAGGAAAGTTTAGGAGAGGTTGCTGCAATGCATTGCTAGACTCAGGAGTGCCGCCAGCTTTTTTGCTGCCCTAGGCGGTGGAAGGTCCCGAAATACCACCCCCGACAGAGGCAGCGGAAGGTCCCAGCCCCGAAATACCACCGACGACCGGGGCGGCTGAAGATCCGCCGCCGTGGTCGCCGGCCCTCAAATGTTAGCGCCCTAACTAACACTTGCTGTTGACTGCAATATACACACTTTCTAACTATGTTTGAGTCCCCTGTGCAGAAGGCCAGTCACCATAAGGATGTGGTACACAGGACAGAAGATTAGCTAGCTGTTTATCCTTGAAACTTGTTGAATGTTTGATAGGAATCTTGATTAGCACAAAGAAATCAAAATTAGGAAACTTGTACTCTAGGACTGCTAAGCAGTCTTATGCCCAACACTTGCAGGTCATTTTGGCTCTAGTCCGATGGAAAGACTGTGGCTTTCTTTATGCACACAATTAGAGGAAAGGCTGTCTCTCACACTTTTCTTTAACCCATTTAAGAGAGACATTCTTCTAGGCAGCACTGTCCAGTAGATTTTTTGAGATATAAGTGTAAAAATAATGCAGCTTAGATAAAACAATAAAATTACAGAAAGTTCACAGCAGACAAAACAAACTTACTGATACATTGAGCATGAAATGCCTGGTATGGATACCATAACAATCTTTTCACACTAGCCCTGCCCTAAGATTACAAGGTACCTATGGGAAAACAGGTAAAATATATGGTGGAAATCTCTTCTGACAACCAAACTATTGACAAAGAGGCAAAGTCTGTCAATGTAAATACCAAGAGTCCTCTGTCAACAGAAATGGTGTGACTGCCACACACCAAGGGCAAGGGTTACGAGGGTAGGCAGAGGATGGACACCATCTCTGCCGCGCAGAGATCAGCCTCATAGAAGCTGCCTGTGTAGCACTAGGCAGGGACTGAGAAGGGGGAATTTGGCACTGATGGGCTGAGGGGCAAAGCTGAAGGATCCATTAGGATTTTTCAGAGCCAGCCTGTCAGTATGTCTAACTAGGATTGTATACAGTGCTCCTCACCATGGTATCTGAGAAGCCATTGGGACAGAATAGCATTTACATGTCTGTGGTTTCTTTGTGAAGATTCCTCTCCCTTGCCCTTCACCCCAAACAGCTGTCCAGTGCCCAACACATCTACTCAGATCAGTCATGGGAAAGCTATCTTTGTCCCTAAAAGTCTAATTTCTTTCCTGGTTCTTAAGATATACAGATTGGTGTTTTATTAGGCTATCTTTTCCTTTGTCACTCATTCCGACACACATTGGGACTTTATATCCCTATCAAACATTACTTTGATTTAGAGGTTGGTGTTAGTTTCATTTGTGAGAGAGATATGCTTTCAGGATCAAGAACCCCTTTGTATATTTTGCTTTTACTACTTCTTTTGTGTTGCTTGAGATTGCAAGTAAAACCTTTCACAGGCATATCTTTAGTAACACTTTATTAACATATGAATTACAAGTTCATACTGGAGGTGGTCATTTGTACAGTGAAGGGCAGTATGCTCCCTTTAATGATTACTAGAAAACACAAAAGTAGATCATATTTAAAAATGGAACATATTTATAATATCTCAGCGAGTGGCAATAGCCCTGTGGAAGCTTGCAACGCCAGACAGCTACCGATCAGTCGGGAATCAATTTGGAGTGGGCAAATCTTCTGTGGGGGCTGCTGTGATGCAAGTAGACAAAGCAATCACTGAGTGCTGCTACGAAAGCTAGTGACTCTGGGAGATGTGCAGGTCATAGTGGATGGCTTTGCTGCAAAGGGATTCCCTAATTGTGGTGGGGCGATAGATGGAACCCACCAGGGTACCCAGTACATAAACCGCAAGGGGTACTTTTCAATGTGCTGCAAGCACTTGTGGATCACAAGGGACATTTCACCAACATCAACGTGGGCTGGCTGGGAAGGGTTCATGATGCTCGCGTCTTCAGGAACACTACTCTGTTTAAAGGGCTGCAGCAAGGGACTTACTTCCCGGACCAGAAAATAACCGTTGGGGATGTTGAAATGCCAATTCTTGGGGACCCAGCCTACCCCTTAATGCCATGGCTCATGAAGCCATACACAGGTAGCCTGGACAGGAGTCAGGAGCTGTTTAACTACAGGTTGAGCAAGTGCAGAATGGTGGTAGAATGTGCATTTGGCCGTTTAAAAGGTCGCTGGAGATCGCTACTGACTCGCTCTGACCTCAGCCAAAGAAATCTCCCCATTGTTATTTCTGCTTGCTGTGTGCTCCACAATCTCTGTGAAAGTAAGGGGGAGACCTTTATGGCAGGGTGGGAGGCTGAGGCAAATCGCCTGGCTGCTGATTATGCGCAGCCAGACACCAGGGCGATTAGAAGAGCACACCAGGAAGCGCTGTGCATCAGAGAGGCTTTGAAAACCAGTTTCATGACTGGCCAGGCTACAGTGTGAAATTTCTGTTTGTTTCTCCTTCATGAAAACCCGCCCCCTTTATTGACTCATTCATTCTCTGTAAGGAACCCACCCTCCCCGTTCCCCCAGCTTTCTTTCAAAGGAAATAAAGTCACTATCGTTTAAAAATCATGTATTCTTTATTAACTGATTATAAACATAGGGAGAGAACCAACAAGGTAATCTGGGTGAGGTTTGGGAGGAGGATAGGAGGGAAGTAAAAGGCCACTGAACAAATTCAATGTAATGACAGCCTTTTGGTTGGGGGAGGATATGAAACATGGTGAGCGGGGAGGGAGGTTATACAGCGGCTGCAGCAGCACTCTGTCATCCTGCTGCCATTCCTGAAGCTCCCCCAGACGCTGGAGCATGTCCCTTTGCTCACGCAGCACCCCCAGCGTTGCAGCCTGCCATCTCTCATCTCGAGCGTCCCTCATGACCTCATGTTCACTGGCATCTTTCCTAAATTTAGATACAGTGTCCTTCCACTCATTCAAATGAGCTCTTTCATTGCGGATGCATTCCATTATTTCCCGTGAACATGTCGTCTCGCATCCTCACGCAGCAGCCCCAGTGTTGCAGCCTGCCACCTCTCATCTCGAGCGTCCCTCATGACCTCATGTTCACTGGCATCTTTCCTAAATTTAGATACAGTGTCCTTCCACTCATTCAAATGAGCTCTTTCATTGCGGGTGCATTCCATTATTTCCGTGAACATGTCGTCTCGCGTCCTCTTTCTACGCCACCTTATCTGAGATAGCCTTCGGGACGGAGGAGGGAGGCTTGAAAAATTTGCAGCTGCTGGAGGGAGGGTTGAAAAAAAGGAGAGAAGTTTTTAAAATGATACATTTTACAGAACAATGCTTATACTCTTTCACGGTGAAAAACACTATTCACATTACATAGCACATGTGATTTCAGTACAAGGTTGCAATTTCCATCTTAATATTGAGTGCCTGTGGCTTTAGAGATCACAGACGCAGGTCCGGGCAATAGAATTCAGCTTGCATGCAGCCATGGTAAGTCGTTGTCTTTCGGCTTCTGCGCCCTCCTTTCCCACATACCAAGCAAAGCCCTTTGACTGCTGCGGTTTTCCTGTTAACCTTCAGCAGCAGAAAACAAACTAACGCCCCCCCCCATCTAATTCTCTGGGATGATCGCTTTATCCCTCCCCCCACCGCGTGGCTGGTAACAGGGAAGATCCCTGCTAGCCAAACGCGAAAAGCTCAGGGCCAATTCCTCCCCCTGCACTTGGCTAACTGCAGGGAAGGATTTCTTTTCAGCCACAGGCAAACAGCCCAGTAGGAACGGCCACCTCTGTCCCCTTAATTAAGTTCCCGTATTTCAACCAGGTTACCCTGAGCGATATCACTCTCCTGAGGATTACACAGCAAGATAAAGAACGGATGTTGCTTGAATGCCAGCAAACACTGGGACCATACGCTGTCAGGCTTTGTCAGGCAATGATACCAGATTACTTGCTGAAAGCATGGCGTGGTCAAGTGTCCTACCATGGAGGACGGAATAAGGCTGCACTGCCCAGAAACCTTGTGGCAAGGCTTTTGGAGTACCTCCAGGAGAGCTTCATGGAGATGTCCCTGGAGTACTTCTGCTGCATCCCCAGACACGTTAACGGACTTTTCCAGTAGCTGTACTGGCCGCAAATGCATCCCAAGTCCTCAGGGCAAAGTAATCATTAAAAAAACGCTTGCTTTTAAAACAAGTTTTATATTTTTAAAGGTAAACTCACCTGAGGTCCCTTCCATGGGGTCATGGTCTTGGATACTGGCTTCGGAGGGTTGGGAGGGTACTTCAGTCAGGCTGAGAAAAAGATCCTGGCTGTTGGGGAGAACGGAGTGCTGGGTGCTCTCTGCAAGCTCGTCCTCCTCCTCCTCCCCATCCGCAGAATCTTCAGGTGTAGCTGATGAGACTATCCCCGACCCGGAATCCACGGTCACAGGTGGGGTAGTGGTGGTGGCCCCCCCTAGAATTGCATGCAGCTCGGCGTAGAAGCGGCATGTCCGCGGCTCTGACCCGGAGCGACCGTTTGCCTCCTTTGTTTTTTGATAGGCTTGTCTGAGCTCCTTGACTTTCATGTGGCACTGATCTGAGTCCCTATTGTGGCCTCTCTCCATCATGCCCTTGGAGATTTTTTCAAAAGTTTTGGCATTTCGTCTTTTAGAACGAAGTTCTGCTAGCACTGAATCCTCTCCCCATATAGCGATCAGATCCAGTACCTTCCGTACGGTCCATGCTGGTGCTCTTTTTCGATTATCGGCCTGCATAGGTTACCTGTGCTGATGAGCTATCTGTAGTCACCTGTGCTCTCCACGCTGGGCAAACAGGAAATGAAATTCAAATGTTCGCGGGGCTTTTCCTGTCTACCTGGCCAGTGCATCCAAGTTCAGATTGCTGTCCAGAGCGGTCACAATGGTGCACTGTGGGATAGCTCCTGGAGGCCAATACCATCGAATTGTGGCCACACCAACCCTAATTCGAAATGCTAAAATTGATTTTGGTGCTACTCCGCTCGTCAGGATGGAGTACAGAAATCGATTTAAAGAGCCCTTTATTTTGAATTAAATGGCGTCGTTGTGTGGACGGGTGCAGGGTTAATTCGAATTAACGCTGCTAAATCTGAATTAAAGTTGTAGTGTAGACCAGGCCTATGTGTCATTTTCTCAGCCATACTTTCTTCTTCAACCATACTTCTCATATCTTGTGTATTCATAGGATTCCTTTAAAAGAAGTCAAGCAGTCATGGAGCCTATCCTACACAAAAAATATGGCAACAAGGAGATATTATTCTAAAGACAAATCCTTACTGTATTCACAACCATATCCTAAAGTACCTAGTTTATAAAGAATTTATGGACATGTTTTATTTATAGAATGCTGTGGCAGTTACATACCACAGATATCATGGAGAGGACTGAATAAATGGCAGAGAATTTTGGTATTTTTAACAAATATAGCCCTTAAGACAAACTCATTATGCTCTTCTAAAATTGATAAAGACTATCATAAACTCCAGCACCTGTTCATTTTCTTAAAGGAATACCAATTTGTCTCAATGCTCTTTAGTTCTAACAAGTGAGAAATATGCACTGGGAAGAAAGGAGACTATTTGAACTGCAATGAACAGATGCTTTATGTTTTAGTGTATTAAATTATGTATGATGCATGAATTTTTCTATCCATTAATGTGCAAATTGCAACTGAAATTGAGCACAGTTTTTGTCTGTCCCAGACCCCAAAGAAAATGACCAGTTAAAAGATGTGTCTATTTGTATGCCTAGATGTATACTGTTGGCTGGTCTTTAGATTATATATTAATTATATTAATTACTTAACAATCCCCAGTTATCACTTTAAGGGTTGACAGGTTCTTGTCTCAAGATCAGGCTCAGTATTTAAATTATTATATAGTTGGGAACCCCGATGTGCACAGTTGCAACACTCACTGTAGAAACTCTTTTATATTTACAAATATAGTTTATGGATACATTTAGAACAGTCACAAACACCCCCAATTCAGTAAGGTAGATAGAGATACTAGAGAATATACATCTGCACATCCATATACTCACACCATTTCCTGTACAACAACCTGAAATGTTAGCCATCATCTTCCTCATCACCTTCCCCATCATCACCAGTGGCCATCATTCTGACACCGCCCAAGGATTACATCTCCTTCTCCTATCACCTCTATGCTGGGATGTCATTTCTATAACATGTTATGCTGACACCATTATGTTTGATGCATATTTCGGAGGGGATATTTCCCCTTTCCTTATTTGTATTTCCTCACCTTACTAATGTTAGAGTGTCCTTTCTCTATAGGTTAATATATCAATAATCACAACTTATTATCATATAAGTCAATTCGATACAGTTGCCCTTTTGTGGTTAGGTACCACATTTGTTATTTCTGTCCTAACTGGTTATTTCGGCTCGTTCCAAGTTGTGATGTACCTGTTAAGTTTAAAAGGGTATAAACTTACTTCAATGCATCCTCCATGATAAAGGTCGCAGCCATATATAGATCTTATGCTTTAGCTCATCACCATCTATCTAGGTGAAAGGTCCCAAACATATGTCTGCTAACTTTCTTAGCTCAACATACAGGATGAGACCTGTAGGTCTCTTGCGTTACAGCCAAAATATACTCTAATATAAACCTATTATAATAAAACAAATAATCAAACCCTTAAGAAAATAAGAAACTTATAAGAAAAGATATATAGGCAAGCAAGCAGACTAGCCTTAGACGTATTTCATGTACCTGTTATGTACATCAATTCATTGCCAGGACACTTCTGTGGTTGACTCTTGTACCTGTGGTCAGAACTTCCCCTTAAACTCTATTTTCAGCTCTCCAAATATTTGGGATTTTCTGTTGGGCCGTTTATCTGTGCAAAGTTTATCTGTTCAAAGTTCATAGGCCTCAAGCCTTATGCTAACTTGCTGACGCTAATGTCTTACAAGATACAGGCCTGTAGGTTCCTTGCATTACTGCTGAATATAGGCAAAGCAGAATATAATACAAAGCAGTGAATATAATAAAGGTAAACTAGCCCACTGGGCTACCACACACACACACAGTGGCCACAATATAGCGTGTGTTCCTCAGGCTTCCAATGTATTCATTAGCCTAAATATTCCAACCTGATAGATCCTGTTATCAAACACATTGCCTCCTATCTAAAATAGGTTCTGATATATCATTGCCAACTGTACTGATGCAGCTGGGCCACTGTAAGATCTCCCATGTAAGATGTAGCCGCTCTATGCCAATGGAAGAGTGGCGGTAGCTATGTTGGCAGGAGAGTGTCTCCCGTAAACATAGCACTGTCCACACCAGCACGTCTGTCGGTGTAACTTATGTTGGTCTGGGGTGTGTGTTTTTCACACCCCTGAGTGACATAAGTTTTACCGACATAAGTGCTAGTGTAGAGTTAGTGCAACTTGCTTATCTAAGGCTAACAGGATTTGACCATCATGTGTATTTATTTTGATTGACAGTGATTTTGAATGACATTTTTAATTTACATTAATAACACATGTTCCTGACTCAAAATGACATCACCAACATTTCTTCCTGACATCAGTTGTCCCCACAGCAAAATAACTACCACCAATATTGAGCCAAATTCCAAGGGGATTATTTCATCCTTTCTTAAGCACCACAGCCACAAAACAGGAGTTTTGACTATGTAAGGAAGTTTGGCTTTGGATTTCACAACTGGCTTTCTAAAACCATCAACCCCATCCCCCCGCAAGAAAGTAGAAATACCATTTAACTGAAAAATGTAGAAATTAGAAATCAGCAGTCTAATCCAAAGCCCATTTAAATCTATTGAAACACTCCTATTGGCTTAAAGAGGCATGGGATCAAACCCTTAGTTTCTGGGGGTCAGATTCTGTATGGTTCTTACATCGGTGTACATGGACAGGAGACGATAAGGAGTCCCCTCCTGCCCTTGACCAGCCTGTGTAAAGATGAGGCAACATTCCAATCCCTACACTCAGGAGAGTGGTGTGACTGCTTCCTTCCTACGCCTCCAAGAGTGCCTGGTTCCCTAACAGAGTAGGGAGGGATGGGGACCTGGATCCACACCACCCTCAGATTGCAGAGTTGGGCTGCTGTGTGGGAGAAAGTAGAGACTGCTTTCCCTGAAGCCTTCCAGAGGCAAAGTGCCTCATGGTGCTCCCTCTGGAGAGGGGCAGCTGCATGCCAATCCTTACTATGAACCCTTATTATGAACTGTGTAAATCCAATCAAGCATTTGTTGTTGTTTTCAAAGAGCACCCATTTTTCTGTGGGAAAACAAATAGGCTTTATTTTAAAGTTCAACTGATCAGTTTTCAACAGCGTGGACTTTTTGGAATGCAAACAAGTGAGGCACTCATGCATGGTGAAAGTGAGGATGACAGTCAGGACAGCAGGCTGATGTGCTGCATAGTGTGCATCATCCAAGGGAGAATGCTAGGCTCGCGCTTGCTGCATGTAGTCAAGGTACAGAATGTCCTGAGAAGGTCATACAAAGATCTGAAAATAAACTGCAATTTAAAGAACTTGGGGATTAGAAATACAGTGGGTGACTGTTTTAAATCCTATTGAGCTGTGATTCACCAGACAAAATCAGACCTTTTACAACCACAGCTGACTAACTGAAACTAAATTTTCTGATGCAGAAAACAGGAATATACTATTAACTTTGAGATCACATTGAAAACTTGTGCTGTAGTTTTCCAGTGATATGGAAGATGTGGCAAAGGTAAAAAAAATACAAACTTTTAAAAGATTTTATACATTGGAACAACAAGGAGTCTGATGGCACCTTAAAGACTAACAGATTTATTTGGTCATAAGCTTTCGTGGGTAAAAAACCCACTTCTTCAGATGAATGGAGTGAAAATCTGAAGAAGTGGCTCTTTACCAAAAGCTTATGCCCAAATAAATCTGTTAGTCTTTAAAGTGCCACCAGACTCCTTGTTGTTTTTGTGGACGCAGACTAACACGGCTACCCCCTGATACTTTATACATTGGCGATATAGATAAATTTTTAATTAGGAGGATAGAACCATTTAAAAACAAGGTTCCTTTAGATTCTAGCTACACTTCAACCTTTTACTTTATACATAAGCAGGTTATAGATAGTCATAGGTCCAAAGACAAGAAGGGACCACTGTGTGATCATCTAGTCTGCCTTCCTGTATTATATAAGGCAATGGTTTTCAAACTTTTTTTCTGGGGACCTAGTTGAAGAAAATTGTTGATGCCCGCAACCCAAGAGAGCTGGGGATGAGGGGTTTGGGGAGTGGGAGAGGATTGGGGTGTGGGGGTGAGGGCTGGGAATGAGGGGCTCAGGGCATGGGAGGGGGCTCTGGGCTGGGACAGAGGGTTGGGGTGGGACCAGGGATGATGGGTTTGGGGTGCAGGAAATGGTTCTGGGTTGGGGGGGCTCAGGGCTGAGGCAGGGGGGTTGAGGTACAGGAGGGGGGCAGGGCTCTGGGCTGTGGATGAGGGACTTGGGGTGCAGGAGGGGCTCCAGGTTTGGAGGGTCTCTGGGCTAGGACAAGGATGCAGGAGAAGGTCAGGGCTCTGAGCTGGGGGTGCAGGCATTGGGGTGGGGCCAGGGATGAGAGATTTGGGGTGCAGGAAGGTGTTCCAGATTGGGGGGGGTGACGGCTGGGGCAGGGGATTGGGGCATGAGCACGGACTTACCTCCTGCGGCTCCCGGTCAGCAGTGCAGCTGAGGTACACGGCGGACCACGCTGCGCGCTGGAAGTGGCCAGCCACAGGTCTGGCTCCTAGGCAGAGGCGCAGCTCCACATGACTCTCACCCACAGGCACCTCCCCACAGTTCTCATTGGCTGGTTGCCAGCCAATGGGAGTGCGAAGCTGGTGCTTGGGGCAGGGGCAGTGCATAAAGCCCCATGGTCCTCCTGTCTAGAAGCCAGACCCGCTGCTGGCTGCTTCTGGGGCACAGTGCAGTGTCGGAAAAGGTAGGCACTAGCCTACCTTAGCTGGGCAGCACCGCCGATGGACTTTTAACATCCCAGTCGGCAATGCTGACCAGAGCAAAGCGACCCAGCACCTTACATGCCACGACCCAGTTTGAAAAACACTGGCATAGGGCAACCCCATAATATTTTTATAAAATCTAGAGCATATATTTTAAGAGGAAACATCCAATATTAATTTAAAAATAGCCAATGATGGAGAATCAACCATAACCCTTGGTAAATTAGTCCAATGATCAATTACCCTCACTGCAAAAAAAAAAAAAAAAAAAAGGCCTTATTTCCAGTCTGAATTTGTAAGGGATAGCTCAGTGGTTTGAGCATTGGCCTGCTAAACCCAGGGTTGTGAGTTCAATCCTTGAGGGGGCCACTTGGGGATCTGGGGCAAAATCAGTACTTGGTCCTGCTAGTGAAGGCAGGGGGCTGGACTCAATGACCTTTCAAGGTCCCTTCCAGTTCTAGGAGATGGGATATCTCTGTAAAGAAAGTTCAACTTCCACCATTGGTTCTTTGTCAGCTAGGTTGAAAAACCTATTCTCAAATATTTATTCCCCATGTAGGTACTTATAGACCGTGACTAATTCACCCCTTAACCTTCCCTTTACTAAGATAAGCTTCTTGACTCTATCACTATAAAGCAAGTTTTTAAATCTTTTAATCATTCTCATGTCTCTTCTCTGAATCCTCTCCAATTTGTCTACATCCTTCCTGAATTGCAGACAGCAGAACTGGACACAGTATTCCAGCAGTGGTTGCACCAGTGCTAAATACAGAGGTAATATAATCCCTCTATTCCTGCTCAAGATTCCCCTCTTTATGCACCTGAATATGGCATTAGCCGTTTTAGCCACTGTGCTGCAGTGGGAGCTCATGTTCATGCTCATGCTGATTATCCAGCAAGTCAGGAGTGTGTTAATGATCTGATGCTAATGGCAGGAACCTACCTGTGATCTGAAGTAAGGAAATACATCCAAGCACAGTCGGCAGATATGTCAAGGAGGGTTCAGAGGGAAGCAGGGGGCAGAGATTGAAAAAGGTGGGGAGAGGGCTGGTGGTTTTCAGGGAGATATCATTTGATGTAAGAATAAGGAGGAAGGTGAGTAGACTAAAGTGTGGTATGGGATTTTCTAAAGTTCCTAGGTGCCTAACTCCCATTGAAATCAAGAGGAGTTAGTCATCCAGGTGCTTTTGAAAATTGCCCTACGTGCCTATTTGCATCTTCAGGTGCCTAAATACCTTTACAAACCTGCACTTACCTGAGATTAATGTGTCATGTCTTTGTGTGTATATGTGAAAAGAAAAGGGACAGCTCTGTGTTATCGCTGTTTGGAAAGGTAATTTTTAACCGATTTGACATATTAGTAGTTAAATAATGATAAAGATTTCTAAATTACCAAAAGTTTAGTATTACTTTTGATTGCACAATCCTATAACTTTCAGTTGGGAAAGAACTTGTCTGTTTCTCACAACATGGTAAGGAGCTGCAGTAAGAGGTCATAGTTTCACTCTGGACCAAAAACCAAATCCGGGGGTATTGCAGAATAAGTTTACTAATTTGAGATGAGTATTTAATTTATTGTGCTTAGATTACTTCTTGATACGGTTTAACACACTTGCTACAGTCTTTCATTCATAACATTGCAAACACTGCCATCTAACCATTTTTATTTTACTTTATGTAATGATTTATCATTATATTCTAATTAATTAAACTAATTTTCTAGCAGACTCAAATCTGTACTTTAGCCAGGGCGGGCCTTACCATGAGGCGAACTGAGGCAGACACCTCAGATGCCAGACAGCGGGGCGGGAGGGGCACACCACTAGGATCCAGAGTGAAGAAAATTGTGTCTGCTGCTGGTGCATATGTATTCTCTCTGCTCTAGATGCACAGAGATGGTGGAGTGCTGTGCTGGAGGAAGGAGTGCAAAAGAGACATAACAGGCAGGCAGGAGAAACGGTGAGAGAGAATAACAGAAAGCAGCAGGAGTTGCAGGGAGAGAGAGGAGGAGGAGCCTCTTATGTACCTCTCTAGCACCCCCAGGAGCCTGGACTGATTAACACCAGCTTCTCAGGGAGCTTCCTGTTTCCTGCTGCTTCCCTGAACCCACTTGAGGAGAACAGGCAGTCAACTGAAGTAGTAGGAGCCAGTTAGGCCCTTAAGATGTTGATATCTTCCTTCACTCAGGCCCTGCTACCAGCCTGCTTATTTGTCCCCTTCAATTGAGTATTGAGAGCCACTGTAGCTGGCACAGAGTGAAATAAGTCATGAGTGAAATAAGAAAATGCCCCTCTGGGGCAGCATTCAGAAAAAGCAAGCAAGCAAAGGAACCTTTTCTATCTAAACAGGAAGGAGCTCTCCTGAGATACATAGACACAAATGTTCATGGTGAGGATGTGAGTGGTGAGGAGATGCCTGATCTTCTAGTTAGAATGAAGGTGACCTGGCAGCAACTGCAGCATCCATATCTCCATCTGAAATAGATGTAACCAGGCACATTCCTGAAGAAAAGTGTAGATCAGAGAAAAGTGTTGTGGAGGCACTAGAAACAGCTGCTGCTGAGTTTAGTTCTTTAAGTCTAGATGATCCAGGACTGTGGACCCACTTGAGCAGTAGCCTGAGGGACTTCCTTGTACTGCATGGGCCACAGCAAATGAAAAACTTCATGTTCCCCAAAGACAATGAAAATAGAAGTTTCCATCCAACACATTACTGGCGTGAAATTCCCAATGGTGACAAAGTGGAGAGGCCTTGCCTTATGTACTCAAAAACCCAGAATGCTGCATACTGTTTTTGTTGAAAACTCTTTCAGTCTAATGTTCCAGCCACATTGGGTTCTACAGGAACAAAGGACTGGAAAAATGTGGCTAGAAATCTGGAATGCCATGAGAAGGCAGCAAATCACCAGAGAGCATTCCATAGGTGGAAAGAGCTTGAGATGAGACTAAGGTTAAAGGCCACCATAGATGATCAGCATCAAGAGAAGGTTGCATCAGAGTCTGTTTACTGGCAAAATGTTCTGAAAAGGTTCATTGCCATTTTGAGAATGTTTGCTACCCAAAACCTAGCACTACATGGAACTTCAGATCAGCTGTATGTGTCAAACAATGGAAACTTCCTTAAAATTGTGGAGTTGATGGCTGAGTTTGAAGCTGTACTCCAGGAGCATCTAAGAAGAGTCACCACCCGAAAAATATACACACACCACTACCTTGGAAAAACAATTCAAAATGAGATCATACAGTTACTGGCAACAAAAGTCAAACAGAAGATTGTGGCAGATCTGAAGTCAGCAAGATATTACTCTGTTATTCTGGACTGCACACCTGACATCAGCCATACAGAATATATAACTTTAATGGTGCGTTTTGTAACAACAACAGAACCTAGTGAAAATGTCCCTGCAATGGTGACTGTCAGAGAGCATTTTCTAGAATGTATTGACATTGATGATACTACAAGAGCTGGTATGATAAATGTGCTTCTTAAAAAGATGGAAGATACGGGAATTGTGATAGCTAACATGAGAGGTCAGGGCTACAATAATGGTGCCAACGTGAGAGGAAAGAACAGAGGAGTGCAGACACGGATTTTTTGAAATTTTGAAGCAAGATCTGGGAACATCCTCTCTGACATGGAAACCACTGAGTGCCAAATGATGGGAAAGTTGAGTGGAGGCGATAAAGCCTATTAAACACCAAATTGGGCAGATAGATGATGCCATAGTTGCCATTATGGAGGATAAAGCTATGACAGGAACTGTTCATGGGAGAACAATGGCAGAGGGAAATGGAATCACTAGAAACATACATAACTTCAAATTTCTGTGTGGCTTAGTGTTGTGGCATGACATACTGTTTGAAATAAATGTTGACCTTGATATATCTGGAGCAATGTAACAACTGGACAAAGCAAAGTCATACCTACCGTCTTACCGGTCAGATGAGGGATTTCAAAATGTTCTGAAGAGTGCTCAGAAGTTGGCAGGGGAACTTCATACTGAAGCTATTTTCCCACCATTCAAGAATACAGGAGTCACCAAAGAAGAAGACATTTTGATTACGAGACCCCAAACAACAATTCAAAGTTGAATTCTTTAACCAAGTGCTAGATTGTGCAATACAGTCAGTTGAAGAAGGTTTCATGAAGCTCAAGGAACAGAGCAGTATATTTGGGATGTTATATGATATTCCAAAATTCCTCACTATACCTGAAGACGACCTACACCAGCAATGCAGGGCACTAGAGACAGTGTTGACACATAATGACATGCACGATATTGATGCAAGTGATTTAGGTGATGAACTGAAAGCTCTTTCAAGATACATTTCAGCAGGATCGTCTCGAAAGGCTGTTCTGGAATATATATGCACAAATAAGATGACCACCCTCTTTCCAAATGCTTTTGTTGCTCTGCACATACTTCTAACACTTCCTGTAACAGTTGCCTGTGGAGAATGCAGCTTCTCCAAGCTGAAGTTAATAAAAATACGTCTACGCTCCACAATGACACAGGAGAGGCTGGTCGGCCTTGCAACCATCTCAATAGAGCATGAGCTGGCCCAGACTGTGGACCTTCAGCAGGAAGCAGTTCAAATCTTTGCAACCAAGAAGGCACAGAAAGCACCACTTTGATTATTCAAACAGATAAAAATGCCAGTGTTTACTATACAAACAAGAAAAGTTACATTTGCTGTTCAGGTGTTTGAAAGTTAAGTGTTACTTAAAATTTTTGAACAAGTCATTTTAAGTTGTTAGTTCTCCTTTATTGGGGTAGGTAACAGAGCTGTACCATGAGAGGAGTAGAACAGGAAGAAGGCAAAATGGAGACCTTTCAAAGTGTTGGCCCAATCGAGGTGGCATGGGGGCGTCATTTGAGCTCCCTGTCTCAGGTGCCAAAAAGTTGTGGGCCAGCCCTGACGTTATCTTAAACATGCAACATTCAAGAAATTCATGAAACGCTTGGTTTGGTTAACTAGAATTATTTAAACAATGTGCAGGCCAGATCCTCAACTGGCATAAATCAGCATAGCTCCAAGGAAGGACTTTATTTTTTCATAACATTTCTATTTTAATGTTCTCACTCCATTTGTACTAGTCCATAGGAGACTCTAACTCCTGCCATGGCTATAGAAAGCAAAAAAAGTGTTTGTGGAGAGGCTTCAGACAGAGAGATTTTTGAGCAACTAGGAGGAGTTACTGCAGAGAACAACAGTGAAAGAGCTGTGTGGTGAAAGCATCTGGACATGCTAGAAAGAACTCTAATAATTGCTCCAGAAGATCCCCTTGAGGAAAGCTTCTTAGTGAAAGCTTGGATCATGCAGTTTTTGCTCTTCGAACTCAGCTTTTCCCAAAACTATCTGCAGGAATTGTGGAGTTGTAAATAAATGTAGATGAATATTACTAATCTTCTATTCTCTCATCCACTCATTTTCTCTCCTAAGAGAAATAATCCATTTTGGGGGTCAAAAGTATATGTCCTGTGTCTCTCAGAACCATGACAAATGAAGACATTGAGCAGTCTGATAAGGAGTTACACTCAAGCTTTATCTTGAATAAACATTATATGCTTTGCAAAGGAACAACTTTTACAAGGGTTCATGCTTAGCTGGTCTCCTGAGATGGATCAGAACTTCCCTTAATTCAAGGTAGTCAGAGATGGAATCATTTGCTTTGCTCCAACATCATTTTTTCCCATAATACATTTTTTTTTACCATTGTAATTCTCCAAGGGGTGAAATTTCTCTCTATGTATAGGCCCTATGCACCACTTTCATTCTCAAATTAGGCCCTCAAATTAGGTTTTATGTGGGTTCTAAAAGGTTCATGATGACTCCACAGGGATGAAATTCACTGCTTGTTCTATGTGCTCCACTCAGTACATAAATTCATAAATGATATTAGTGTCAATGGGGAGTGTAATGTACATTATAAGGAGATGAGCCCTTTAACATTTTTGTTGAGAGGCCTACTCACTTGCACTGACAGTCTGCCATTTTGTACCTGTGTTGATTTACACTAAGTCCTGGCGAAGTTACCCTCCTCTCCTTTTGTGTCTCTACTTTTTATTTCTTCTCTTCATTTCTGAATGTGTTCACTCTTCCTTCTGTTTTGTTGTTCTTCCTGTATATTTGTTTCTTTTAATTTGTTTTAATTAATTTAATTAAAAAGGGAGGAGGCCTTTACATATAAATAATGAAGCACAAGTGAGTGAACCCTAAATGTGGAGAGACAGCAGGGAAATCCTGTAGCTGGATATGTGTTCAGGGAGGCAATAGAAAACTGAAAACCAAGAAGGCACTTATGAATTAGATTTGCAAAGCCAGTGAAGATGTGTATTTCATGAAACCCTTATTCCTCTTCATGTTTGTTTGAGATGTACAATATCAGAGACTGATCAATTGGTTGAAATGTGTGTGGTCTTCCAGGTCTTTCCTCATTACTACTTTGTGGAAAAAAAATTCCTCATTTGTTGTAGATCTGGGGCAGTCCCTCAGTTAAGAGGAACTTTTCAAAAAAATGAAAATAAAATTGTATACTTGTGCTTTGTTTCAACATTTTAACCTCTTGAATCTGATAACATTCAGAGTTTATTTGATTCAGACTTTTCCTAATTTTGGTATCTCATTTCTAATTTTTAAGAGTGTTGACCCCAATCTCTCTGCTAGACAGCTAGATGTATGATATGAGACAAAATAAAGTCTACCGCATCAAAACGAGAAGGTATATTACTGTAATCCCACAGAAAATGCAATTTACATATGAAAGTAAAAAGTTAGGCAGATTTTTATGTTTGGTGTTTGTTTTTCTTTTCAATGCAATATGTCCAAGGAAAAGCAAATTTTCAAAAACAGCCCTACAATCTACATTGCCTATCATCTGAGTGTAAATAGTAGGTTAAATCAGACATAGAAGACATGACAAGCTGTTAAAGTGGAGTCTGGAATTTTATGAACTAAAACATACCTTGAGGAGTGAACATCCTCTCCAAACATCTAGAAACAAATGGTGCCATGGCTCTTTAAATCAAAGACCCAGAATAAAGAGGGAAAGTCTACCCTTAGCTATTCCCCACCCATGCGTCCTATTCAGCCCAGCTGCTGAAAGCCCAACCACTCTTAACTCATGTGAATGTTAAGAGTGCTTGGATCTGCATAGGACACTGGAGCCCACTTCAGAGCACATATCTACAGCCTCCCACTACCATGCTTGGGTTCAACCCAAGTATTGGCCCGTTAACATCAGCACAGTCCTGCACTGTACCTTGGCAACAGATGCACCAACAATACAAGAACAATTACCTATCTCTCAAGCAGGTTTCCAGCCTGGTATGAAGAAGGCATAAAACCCTGTGGCAATTCTGCACTGAAGGAAAAATTCCTTTCAGTCTCCAACAGATGTATCCACAACATACCTTGAAATCCAGTGTTTAAGAAAAAGCTAGGAAATATGTGAGAGGGAAGAACTGGCTGTCTTGTTCAGCTTTCTCTACCTCTCCAGTTGCTTGTGGGAAGTATTGGGCATTTGTGGGTAATATTTTGTTTGGAATGACTTAAATTATGTTGCAGTGACTTGTGGCCTGTTGTCCATCACTAGTTGTTCTGCAATACCACAGTGACCAGACATGAAGAAACTAGCCAAATCAGATAAAAAGGATAAAAAAAACTTAATTCTTTTACAACAGTTGTCATTCAGAGAACTGCTAGGTCTAGAACCTGGTGACTGTGTTCATGTCAAATTGGATGGATCTGTTCAGCATGACAACTCCAGCTGTCGTAAGGAAAAAGAGTTCATCACCTAGATCTTATGTGATTGAGACTGACAGTAGAGAGTTCAACAGAAACTGTCAACATCTACAGTTTGTCCCTCAGAGAGAACAATCAACAGCGCAAACTCTACAGATGGTGGATGCAGAACAAGAAGAAGAAAACTTAAAGCTTCTGGACTGACAGCAGCCAGTTGTTGCAAGTAATGGACAGCTAGATGACTAAGTTGCTATGCATTCCAGTTGTGTAATTAGAAAACCAGTACAATTCAGAGAAACTTAATAGACTGCTACATACTGAACTTCATAGATAGTGTGTAAATATTGTACATAGAAGAAATGTGGAACTTAAAGGGTGAGATGTAATGGAATGGTGAACTATATCACATTCTTCAGTCACTAGGTGGTGGTGTGGGGAAAATACTTCATTTAAATGAACCTCAGCCAGACCTGGAAACCATTAAAGGATATAATGATGAACTCATCTTTTCTGTAGAAGTGAGCTTTCTAGCCAGTCCATATCAAGAACAGAAGAACATGACACCAGTCGTCTCTCAGTGACATCTTAATCCAAAAAGAAATGGAGGGTGACCAGCTTGAGGGAGAAGTCAAGGAACACAATGTTGGAAACCAGTGTATTTATGACATCCCTGATGGCAGTGCTATAAAGGGTGGGATTGGCAAGAAGTCAGGGTTTCTGCATGCAGGTAAGGAAATATCCACCAGAATTTCTACTGTTCATCCAACAGAGCCTCATCTTTTATGTATTCTTTTGGCCATTTCCTTGGTAAATCCCTTAGTTGTAGATCTTCCCATTCAGAGGAGACAGTGCAGTGGATTTGAAGACTCACTAGGGAAATTTTTAGGACAGACAGCAATATTAGATTTTGCAGTTTACTTTACAAGTAATACTGAAATCTATGTGTGCATGCACTGAGCAACCAGTGAGAGAATAAACAAAACTTTTAAAATATTTTTGTGCATCAGTAATTCAATTCCTTGGAGAAGCAGCAATCTTCTTTTTTCTAAGAACTATTGCGGAAGAGCACAATTACAACTTCCTGTCATTAGAAATCATAGCCTTGGGTGTCACTATTCAAATACCTTTCTTGGGAGTATAACCTTTCAAGGTAAATGGCATCAGAATCTTTCTGCTATTTTGGTGATTATATGAATAGTAATATGGCAGCCTTTTATTTGACATGTCATTGGAGATTAGTGGGTTGGGTATTTGGCATTTCAGTTCCAAGCATAATTCTAGAATGTTAATGAATATTCCTTTGATAATGACTGGGTTCCTATAGTTAGTGCAAATAAATTAGCACGTATACAAATAGGAGCACAATTTGATAATGGACCAATTCCCTATATAAACAAAAATTTGGTAGGGAACATTGAAATTATCCTTAAAACTTTCAAGTGGATATACAAGAAAACCAATGGAATCCCAGTTATTCAGTGAAATTGAAAAGATTCCACCTATTGTCCTTTTTGAGACAGCCAACCTCTCTATATTATTCAAGGATGTTTTCCTACATACAATGATGCCCACATTCACTGTCCTATAGCATGGCTAACTTTTTCCAATGTATTATTTTACTCTAGTGTTGTGTTTTTTTCAAGTTTTGTATAAGGAAAATTGCTGATGAAATAATAAGTTGACTGATCAGAAAGTGCACATTTTGTTTCTGCTGTGACTATATTGGGTATCAGTTAGAAGCACTTTTTTTCCTCTAGATCAGAATCTCATTACTGTATTTCCTAATGCCTTACAATGAATCATCTTGCAGAATGGCTGCCTGTAGTACAGCAGAGATTGAGGCTCATTAAAACTCTTACTGAGAAATATGGGCTATGCCTAATTATTTTGCCTCAGGTTCACTTTATAATAAAATATGTCCCAAACATATTCATCTTTAAAATTTCAAATTCTGAAAAATCAACCTAGTATCATTTTTATCCCTAATTAGAAGCTTTTGGAGTACTCAAAGTTCCTAGCTCAGATAAGTGAAAATGTACAGAACCAGGCTGATAAACAGTGTCTTAAAAAAAAAAGTTTAAAAACCCATACAATAAGGAGAAATGATAAAAGAATAAATTATCACTAATATTGTATCATCCAAAGCCTATCATCTTCCATTCTGATGCAAATTATATTTGATAGCTATGCATTTGAACAATAAACTGGAGCTCTTAATTGATTATCTTATACTTAGATTATAAACTCTTTAGGTCAGGGACCATCTGTTTGGTATGTGTTTTTATAATACATGGGGCCCTGTTCCAAGAATGGGTCCCATACGCACCGCTATAGCACAGACATTATTATCATCATCATTTCATTTGCTGATGCTCAGTGCATCAGCCTCCTTGGATGGAGGAATGGCTACTGCAACACAGCAATTTAGGAGCACAGAATTATAAGAACTGCTATACTAGTCGATGGTCCATCTACTCCAGAATCCTGTGTCCAACAGTGGACAGTACCAGATACTTCAGAGGAAGGTGCTTAAAACAGTGCTGTACAAGTTACTGGATAACTAGCTCCAGGATTCCCTCTAACCCCGACTATATTTAGAGGTTGGTTCATGCACTGAAGTATGAAAGTTTGTATCCCTTCCAATATTCTTGTTTTTTTTCTTTTTCTTTTCCTTTTTATGTTTACAGTTAAAGCTCTGGAAGTTTTTGTCATCCATACATGAAGGTGAAATAAAAGGTGAAAGATAGGGGAACTGAAGAAAAAAAGGAAGTCAGGTCAGCACTAGTACTGATGTAAGAACAAAGGTGTTTGTATTAGTCCAGATGAGTATGAATTATTCAAATAACATTTCCCATTCTGTCAAGTAACAGGGAGGTAGCCATGTTAGTCTGAATCTGTAAAAAGCAACAGAGGGTCCTGTGGCACCTTTAAGACTAACAGAAGTATTGGAGCATAAGCTTTCGTGGGTGAATGCCCACTTCATCTGCCCACTTGCGTCTGATGAAGTGGGCATTCACCCACGAAAGCTTATGCTCCAATACTTTTGTTAGTCTTAAAGGTGCCACAGGACCCTCTGTTCCATTTCCCATTCTGTTCATTTATTACCTGATATGATTAGAAACATGGAAGTGTTAAGAATCTTTGCAGCTGCAAAATTTAAACTTTCTTTTTTTACAGCATTTATTGCTAATTTTGAAACTTAATTATAACATTTGCCAGTGTTGTTACTTGTTTCACTTTCAAACACCTTAAAAGGCAAATCTAGAAAATGAGCCTGGCACATTGTTATGCAGTGTTGTTGTAGGCATGGTGGTTCAAGGATGTTAGAGAGACAAGGTTAGTGAGGTAAAATCTTTTATTGGACTAACTTCTGTTGGTGAAAGAGACAAGCTTTGGAGCTAACACAGAGTTCTTCTTCAGGTCTGAGAAAGGTACTCAGTGTCACAGGTAACTACAGGGTGGAACAGATTGCTTAGCATAAGGAGTTTTTTGTTTTAAGAGATCATTCAAGCTGAAGCATGCAGTTTACACCTCTGCAGTCGTAGGATGAAGGAAGATATGTTGTTGTAATGAGCCATAAATCCAGTGTCTTTATTAAATCCATGATTTTTAGTGTCTAACAAAGTTATGAATTTATTCTCCCAGGTTCATTTTTTGAAGGTATTGTGCAGGATTCCTTTGAGGATGAGGACTAAGAGGTTCTGTATGGAGTGATCATTTTGTGACAAGTTTTTGCCTATGAGTGATATATCATTTTTATCTTTTATCATTTTTCTGTGTGAGTTCATTTGAGAGTGTAATGATTGTTTCACTTCACTTACATAGTTATTAGGGCTTTTATTGTGCTAGACATGTTGTGGTAGACATATGTAGGACCCATTGATCTTGAAAAGTGTGTTGTGGAGGGTATTGATCATCATAGCAGGAGATATATCTGTAAGTTTTGCATCTGTTGTTCTTGCAGGGTCTGGTGCCATTTTGAGTTGGTGGATCCTGATATGTGGGAGTTTGCTTCTGATGACGAGCTTGGCAAGGTGGGGGAGTTGTTTGAAAGCCAGAAGAGGGGATTCAGGAAAGGTTTCTTTCAGGATGTGGTCCCCATTGAGTCTGAGTTGTATTCTTAAATGATACCCCATCTGGGATTCAGTGTGGTTTGGTAGATGACAACTAGAGATGTGCAGTCAGAGGTTTTTTTTTCTGTACTGAAGCAAGTTCTCTCAAGATTTTTGGGTGGCCATCCCATAATGCAATCTACTTCCCTGGTGGAGTATTAAGATGTGTATCTTGAACTTT
Source organism: Malaclemys terrapin pileata (assembly GCF_027887155.1). Lineage (NCBI taxonomy): Eukaryota > Metazoa > Chordata > Testudines > Emydidae > Malaclemys > Malaclemys terrapin. The sequence goes on along the minus strand of NC_071509.1, from coordinate 37,260,671 downwards.
GTTCTGAACAAAAGAGTGGTGATTTGTGGGTTTATTGTAAATAGTTGTCTGTAGGGTTCCATTGCTGAAGCTGATTGTGCTGTCCAGGAAGTTGATGCTGGTGTGGCAGTGTTCTAGGAACAGTTTGAATGGGTGGTGATGGAGAATTTATTTGATTTTCCTACAACTAATTAAGTATTTTAGGGAAAAGTATGACAGCGGCCACCAGTAACCGTTGGTGGCCACATCTGAGGCCATCAAATAATTTGTCCTGAGAACTCCTGGTCTAGTATATATTTAACGCAGACAGCAGTGCCATCTTTATGAGGGATATTTGTGTATAGAGAGGTGACATGCATGCTGACAATGATGGTGTTCTGAGAGAGGTTGTTAATGTTGCAGAGTTTCTGGAGAAAGTCAGTTGTATCCTGGAGGAAACTGGCCCTGTGTGTGGTGAGTGGTTTGAGCATGGTTTTTATGAGTCCTGGTATTCCTTCAGTAGAAATGACATGGACAGATATAATTCCCTTGTTTGTGTATCTTAAGAACATAAGAATGGCCATACTGGGTCAGACCAAAAGTCCATCAAGCCCAGTATCCTGTCCTCTGACAGTGGCCAATGGCAGGTGCCCCAAAGGGAATGAACAGACAGGTTATCATCCAGTGATCCATGCCCTGTCACCCAATCCCAGCTTCTGGCAAACAGATGCTAGGGACACCATTCCTGCCCATTCCAACTAATAGATATTGATGGATCTATCTTCCATGAATCTATCTAGCTCCTTTTTGAACCCCGTTATAGTATTGGCCTTCACAACATCCTCTGGCAAGGAATTTCAGAGGTTGACAGTGCATTGTGTGAAAAAATACTTTCTTGTGTTTGTTTTAAACCTTCTATCTATTAATTTCATTTGGTGGCCCCTTGTTCTTGTATTATGAGAAGGAGTAAATAACACTTACTTATTTACTTTTTCTATATCACTCATGATTTATAGACCTCTATCATATCCCCCTTAGTTGCCTCTTTTCCAAACTGAAAAGTCCCAGTCTTATTAATCTTTCCTCATACAGAAGCCGTTCTATACCCCTAATAATTTTTGTTTCCCTTTTCTGAACCTTTTCCAATTCCAGTATATCTTTTTTGAGATGGGGCGACCACATCTGCATGCAGTATTCAAGGTGTGGGCATACCATGGATTTATATAGAGGCAATATTATATTTTCTGTCTTATCTATCCCTTTCTTGATGATGCCCAACATTCTGTTCGCTTTTTTGACTGCCGCTGCACATTGAGTGGATGATTTCAGAGAACCATCCACAATGACTCCAAGATCTCTTTGAGTGGTAACAGCTCATTTAGACCCCATCATTGTATATGTATAGTTAGGATTATGTTTTCCAATGTGCATTACTTTGCATTTATCAACACTAAATTTCATCTGCCATTTTGTTGCCCAGTCACCCAGTTTTGTGAGATCCTTTTGTAGCTCTTCACAGTCTGCCTGGGACTTAACTATCTTGAGTAGTTCTGTATCATCTGCAAATTTTGCCACCTCACTTTTTGCCCCTTTTTCCAGATCATTTATGAATATGTTAAATAGGACTGGGCCCAGTACAGATTCCTGGGGGACACCACTATTTACCTCTCTCCATTCTGAAAACTGACCATTTATTCCTACCCTTTGTTTCCTATCTTTTAACTAGTTACTAATCCACGAGAGAACCTTCCCTCTTATCCCATGACTGCTTATTTTGCTTAAGAGCTTTTGGTGAGGTACCTTGTCAGGCTTTCTGAAAATCTAAATACACTATATCCACTGGATCTCCTTTGTCCACATGCTTGTTGAACCGCTCAAAGAATTCTAGTAGATTGGTGAGGCATGATTTCCCTTTACAAAAAACATGTTGACTATTTCCCAACAAATTATGTTCATCTATGTGTCTGACAATTTTGTTCTTTACGATAATTTCAACCAATTTGCCCGGTACTGAAGTGAGGCTTACTGGCATGTAATTTCAAGGGTCACCTCTGGAGCCCTTTTTAAAAATTGGCGTCACATTAGCTATCCTTCAGTCATTTGGTACAGAAGCTGATTTAAATGATAGGTTACAGATGACAGTTAGTAGTCCTGCAATTTCACATTTGAGTTCCTTCAGAACTCTTGGGTGAATACCATCAGGTCCTGGAGACTTATTACTGTTTAATTTATCAATTTGTTCCAAAACCTCCTCTAATGACACCTCAATTTGGGACAGTTCCTCAAATCTGTCACCCAAAAAGAATGGCTCGGGTTTGGGAATCTCCCTCACATCCTCAACAGTGAAGAATGATGCAAAGTATTCATTTAGTTTCTCCCCAATGGCCTTATCGTCTTTGAGTGCTCCTTTAGCATCTCATCGTCCAGTGGCCCCATTGGTTGTTTAGCAGGCTTTCTGCTTCTGATGTATTTAAAAAAAAAATGCTATTACTTTTGGAGTCTTTGGCTAGCTGTTCTTCAAATTCTTTTGTGGTCTTTCTAATTATATTTTTACACTTAATTTGCCAGAGTTTATTCTCTTTTCTATTTTCCTCTTTAGGATTTATCTTATACTTTTTAAAGGATGCCTTTTTGCCTCTCACTGCTTCCTTTACTTTGTTGTTTAACCACGGTGGTTCTTTTTTGGTTCTCTTACTATGTTTTTTAAATTGTGGTATACATCAAAGTTGAGCCTCTATTATGGTGTCTTTAAAAAGTTTCCACGCAGCTTGCAGAGATTTTACTTTTGGTACTATACCTTCTAATTTCTGTTTCACTAACGTCCTCATTTTTGTGTAGTTCCTTTTTCTGAAATTAAATGTGACAGCGTTGGGCTGCTGTGGCATTTTCCCCGCCACACAGATGTTAAATTTAATTATATTATGGTCACTATTACCAAGTGGTCCAGCTATATTCACCTCTTGGACCTGATCCTATGCTCCACTTAGGACTAAATCAAGAATTGCCTCTTCTCTTGTGGGTTCCAGGACAAGCTGCTCCAAGAAGCAGTCATTTAAGGTGTCAAGAAACTTTATCTCAGCATCCCTTCCTTTGGTGATATGTACCCAGTCAGTATGGAGATAGTTGAAATCCTCCATTATTTTTATTGAGTTTTTCATTTTAATAGCCTCTCTAATCTCCCTGAGTATTTCAGAGTCACTAACACCATCCTGGTCAGGTGGTCCGTAATATAGCCATACTGCTATATTCTTTTTTTTCAAGCATGGAATTACTATCCATAGAGATTCTATAGTACAATTTAGTTCATTTAAGATTTTTACTTCATTTGATTTTACGCTTTCTTTCACATATAATGTCACTCCCCCACCAGCACGACCTGTTTTGTCCTTCTGATATATTTTTTACCCTGGTATTAATGTGTCCCATTGATTATCCTCATTCTACCAGATTTCTGTGATACATATTATATCAATATCCTCATTTAATGCAAGGCACTCTGGTTCACCCATCTTATTATTTAGACTTCTAGCATTGGTATATAAGCATTTTAAAATTTTGTCATTTTTTGGCTGTCCCCTATTGCACGACATAATTGAATGGGACTTTTTTTCATTTGACTGTTTCTCATCAGATCCTCCCTGTATTTTTTTTCATTTTCCATCTTAAGAAGCATGTAGAACAGTGGTTCTCAAACTTTTGCATTGGTGACCCCTTTCACTCAGCATGCCTATGAGTGTGACTCCCTTTATGAATTAAAAACATTTTTTTTATATTTAACACCATTATAAATGTTGGAGGTGAATCAGGGTTTGAGGGTGGAGGCAGACAGCTCATGACCCCCCTGAAGGGTCATGACACCCAGTTTGAGAACACCCAATGTAGAAGCTCCCTGGGGGCAGGGGGAATGGTGTTGTAGATTTTTCTCTTGGAGTTGTTTGAGGAAGGATTTGATGATCCCCTTAAATTCCTGTGGGAACTGTAGTATGGGATCTTTTTTGAATTCTGTGTAATAGGTGGTGACGGAGAGTTGTTGGTTGGCCTTGTAGATGTAGTCAATGTGGTTGGGGACAACAATGGTGACCTCTTTGTCTGCTGGTTTGATCACTATCTGATGGTTGGATTTCAGGGACTGTATAGCTGTCCTCTTGCAGGGGAGAAATTGTGGTGGATGTGATGTTTAAGGATTTCACAGTCAGTTTCTTTTCCTGAAGCAATTAATGTAATGATCAAGTATTTGGTTTCATCTGCTGTGAGGTGTCAGTCAGATGATTCTTTTTTCTTATTACTATTGGTGGGGACATGGTAGTTTTGGGTGGTGTCATCTTTCTTGTGACAGAATTATTTGAGGGGGAATTAAAGAAATAATTCTTCTAGTTCTTCGCACATTTGTATGGGGTCATGTTCTGTGGTGGGGCAGAAGTTCAGTCCCACAAAGAGTAAAGATAATTCAGCTCTGGTTAGGGGTAGTCTTGATAAGTTGATGACGTTGGGGTGGTGAGTCCCTGTGTTATGATTTCTCCCAAAGAGGTGTTCTGTAGGTTGAGAGTTATAGTTTGTTCCACTTTATGCATTTATGCTTGGATGGCTGTCATCAGGTTTTTCTGATAGTTGTTTTGGGTTTCTTGCATGATCTATAGGTAAGGTTCCTGATTTTCTCTGTGCAGTGTATGGGAGTAGGTGATGATTTCTTATTTAACGTGGTCTCTTCTGGAGTATGTGGGGTGTAGGAGAGGGTTCCTCAGTTTTTCAGAAGTTCTTCAGCACAGCTGTTCAGCATACTTGGAGCTGTATGTAGTGGTTAGAGAGTTATAGATAGCGAATCTACTGGGGATAATGTTGCCAATGCGAGTTTGTTCAGTACGGTATGTTTTCCATTAATTAATCTAGGGAAGTTTTCATTCTCTCAAATTATGGATCTTAAACCACTTCCAGTCAAAGAAACAGACAATGGAAAGTACAAAAAGATAAATCATAACTTGTATATGGAAATGATTCATGGGATCACCAGTAGAATTATGAAATTACACAGTTTTACAACTTATCAAAGCTGTATGACCAGACTATACTACATAGAAAACAGCTCTTAAGGTTGGATAATGTAATAAAAGAGAGAAGACATGCATGAATGGAGATGTGGGAAGGAAGAGACAGGAAGGAGATTGAAAAAGAGGAGAGGTTGTGCTTAATGGAGTTCTGGCATTCTTTGACCATCTCAACATTTGTCTCCAAATGTATCTATAAATAGGATTGGAATTTCTTCAAATTCATATAATTGTTCTCTATAGTGACAAGCTATTCTTTCTTTGGCTGCTAACTCAGACAGCTCCTAATACTGCTCTTCTGAACATAAGCCGACTCTTCCATTTTTGTAAAATCATCTGCTTGGTGATCATTACAGCCCTCAAGAACCAAAGTCTTTGTTACATTAACATTAATAAAGATATCCTATCTCCTAAAACTAGAAGGGACCTTGGAAGGTCATTGAGTCTAGCCCCCTGCCCTCACTAGCAGGACCAAGTACTCATTTTGCCCTAGATCCCTAAGTGGTCCGTTCAAGGATTGAACTCACAACCCTAGATGTAACAGGCCAATGCGCAAACCACTGAGCTATCCCTCCCCCTGTTGAATTAAACCCAGTTTAGCAGATAAGTAACCTAGGATATCATTTCCAGATGAGGTTTGGCTGCTGAAGCCAAGAATTATTTTAATTCTTGTGTCCACCTCTTTCCACAGCTGCCTGACTGTTGGACAGTCCCATAGCATGTGCTTTGGGGGTCCTTTTTCTTTGTTACTGTGCTAACAAACATCAGAGAATAAGGCCTTTCACTTGTGCAACTTCTGTGGAAGCCAATACATTTTGAATAAAATCTTTTGTTGTGTCAAGTGTTGCCTAGGATCCACAGAGCATTTTGCGGAATGTTACTGCAGAAGCTTAATGCAAATCAGTCATGTAGGGTGTAATTTTCCTGAGTGTTGCTGATTGAGAAGGAGGTGGGAAGGGGTAGGGAAGAGTGGGATGACAAAGGGATATAGGAGAGGGGGAGGGAAGAGCACAAAATGACAGCTGAAAGCAAAAGCATAAAAATACATAACATATACACATATTGCCAATCATAGACCTATTGCCAAGCATGACTGGCTGTCTTCAGTGTGTGGGGCTTGGATTACAGGCCTACTCTATCCTAAGTGGTATCTCTCCACTTACCACTTAAAATAAAATCACAATGAAAAATCTGCAATTATCAAACACTTAACACTGTAAATAAAACTAAAGCAACTGTAAATTCTGGAGGGGGTGAACTGGTGAGACACCTCCAGGTATGAGCTCTACCAATTGCCACTATTTACATTATATTTTCTAAGAGGTATTCTGTATTTCCCATCCCACAGAGTAGAAAGTACATTGTAAGGACATAGAAAGGGAGTACACACTTCACAAATGGTATTTCTAAACCTGATATGCCAAGGATATGCCTGTGTATTATCCCCCAAATGCAATATTTTCAGTTTGCCACACACAACACCAGAATAGTGGTAATACAGTTTAGTGTACTAAGTATGTTGTGGGGATTATGTCTAGGACCACAAAACCCCCTCTCTTTGGTTTGCAACCAAACATTCCTCTCCCCATATTAAGTGAACATATAATGCATAGGGGAGAAAACTAACTGCTCCCAGAAATTGTGAATTTCTGCACAAAAGAGCACAACAAACAATTCTATTCAGCAAAATCTTAATACAAATTTCATATTCCATGTTCATGTAGTCAGGGTCTGAGATTATAGAATGTGTTAGGGTCAGGAAAGGGGCTGAAAAGGTTGAGGAGGGGGATTCAGATGGCAGGGTGATGTGGAAAAGAGAGGGGGGGAAGTAGAGGAGGGAGTAAAGGGAGCATGAGGTAGGGCATGGGAGGAACAGAAGGCAAGGGATCTGGGGAAATGGCCTGGGCAAGGGGAGAGAAAGGAAGGAAGTAGTTAGAAGGTAATAGAGAGGGCAGATATCACTGTTCCATGTAGATCAGCAACTTGCATTGATCCTCTCTTCTGCCCATTGGCCCACAGGAGATACAACTACATTGCTCGGCTCCTGTGAACCTTTCCATGATGTCTTGAAGCGAGAGGTAATATCTATTACACTTCCAGCACATCAAATGTCAATCTGCCAGGCTTTGAGGCCTCCAGTGATGAGATGTGGCAACACTATAGGGTCTCCCATTGGCACCAATTTTGAAAAGAGTAATGAGAGCACTTAAATCCTACAGAGCAACAGGGAGCTGCACTGCCCTCTGGTAATCTCTTTGGTATACTTCAGTGTCACGCTAACAAAGACCTCATCTATAAGGCTACATCTACACTACGGGGGAGGGGGGTCGATTTAAGATACGCAAATTCAGCTACGCGAATAGCGTAGCTGAATTCGACGTATCGCAGCCGACTTACCCCGCTGTAGGGACGGCGGCAAAATCGACCTCTGCGGCTTCCTGTCGACGGCGCTTACTCCCACCTCCGCTGGTGGAGTAAGAGCGTCAATTCGGGGATCGATTGTCACGTCCCGACGGGACGCGATAAATCGATCCCCGAGAGGTCGATTTCTACCCGCCGATTCAGGCGGGTAGTGTAGACCCAGCCTAAGACTATGATTATGTCATGAAAGTCACGGAATCCGTGACTTCCATTGACCTCCATGAGATTTTCTGTCCTGGGGCTGGAGCTCCCAGCCAGACCTGCCCCCACAGCTCCCACCCTGCTACTGCCCAGCTGCGGCAGGCAGCAGAGGGCTGGCGGACCCTGCAGCTGCCCAGCTGCCATGGGGAGCGGGGGACACCCACACCATGGTGGGCGGTGGCAGGAACCCCTGCAGGTGCTCATTCACGGTGGGTGGCCAGGGGACCCTTTAGCTGTCCAGCTGCCCCGGGGCTGAAGGGACCCCTGCAGCAGCCCAGCTCCAGCCCCCTGCAACAGTGGGAAATCCAGGAGCCCCAGCAGCAGTAGGTGCTGAACCCACCACCCCTCTTGTCGGGGATATTTTTAGTGAAAGTCAGGGACAGGTCATGGGTTTCCATGAATTTTTGTTTATTGCCCATGGCCTGTCCATGACTTTTTTACTAAAACTATCCATGATAAAATCTTAGCCTTACTCAACTATCACAAACAATTGGTTTGTGTCCAGTTATATGAAATGTTTCATTAACTCCCAAACCGAAATATAGGAGCAAATGCACTTAATAGTGCTAATATACAGTTTAAATACATACTTTCCACAATCAGTTCTCTCCCATGAGATCAATTTAGGATGGTGTTCCCTCAACTCCGCTGTTGAGGCATGTCACACTTAGCCATTTGATGAGAACTGATATTTGTGTTCCAAAAGTTGTTAAAATATAAGCTTGAGCCAGAAGAGAGAACCCAAAAAAGTAAGGAAGTTAGACACAGTCACTGGATAAGTTACTATGAGCAAGTAGGACACACAAACAATTGGGAAGTAAACTTAGTATAAAACAGAACAGATACTCAGTTCACCATAGGCTGTTTAAAATACTTTCTGCTTCAAGTGGCTTTTGAAACAGATGCTCTTCCTCACCAATCTTGGCATGAAACTGAAAACGTCACAAAATATGCATGCCCTTGCTGCTTGATAAGTTCCCTAGTTCTTCCAAAGGCTAATCGCTGGTCAACCACATCTTTTGAAAAATCTTGCAAAATCATTATCTTATTTTGTGGGCTCCCAAAAACATTTTTTGGGGGTATTTTGTTTTTTCCATGTGCTAGCTGCACTATTTCTTTGTTTATAATAAATCTGAGAAGATTGATAATCAATGCATTAAGTTTGGCATGTGAGGCCAGCTTAGGAGCCAGGAACCTATGTGCTCTTCCTAAATCAAATGTAAAATCATCCAGCAGGCTGAGCACTTTTGCTGGGGAGAAGGAGCTGGGGAACAAATTCTGGGGGTTGGCCTCTCTCTGATCCTTCAGGTACTCCTATAATTCTCAGATTATTGCTTCAAGAACTCCACTTGAGATCTGCCACTCTAGATTTAAGAAAAGATAAGTCTGTTAGGCTTCTCTGCACCTTGGCAGAGAGCCCTTGTACCTGATCTTCCCACAATGATATTTGCCCTTCTACTTCCTTCACCCATCTTGTCAGCACTTACAGACAGGAGCTAATTGAGATAACACATAGTTGTATTGTGTCTGTTGTGGCTTTGGTATTGAATGTCTGCAGCAGATTTCTCGAGCAGGGCCATCACAGACAGTGCTGTCATCAACCATCTTGTTGAGGGAGTGAAGGTCTCTGTTCTCCTTGTCTTTTCATCATTCACAGAGTCCACAGCAGTCAAATATTTGCCTGCTGACATTCCAGAGATTTTGGGGTATCTATTCCCTTATGGGGGGTATCCATCACAGGCCCCAGACACCAGATGGAAATGGATATTGGTGGATGGCTCTAGAATTCAATAGTTCCACTTCTCCGTGCCAGGTGGTGACTCAGGAGTTCATCCATTTGTGAAGTGCTTTGAGATCTAGTGATGAAAAGCAATATGTAAAAGCTGTATTTTCTTTTATTCTTTCTGTGCCTTGATACCACGAGTTAGATTGTCCACACCTTGGATGGAGGATGAAAGTGTTAGATCAAATTTTAGACATCTCTAAAAATAAAACAACATTTCCATATTTAATAATAACACAATGTTAAGCTACTAGGCTGGAAATGCATGTCTTATCCTATTGCAAGTGGGGACTGAGTCCACTCTGACCTCAGTTTGGTACAGAACACTCATTTTTAGGCGTGGGGAGTTGAGAGATATTAGCCATTAAAATTGTCTTTGGTTTGGGACCGAATATGGATAGTCTTAAGCCTTCTGACAGTTTGATTTGGGGGAGAGATTCTCCATTTGGGGAGGAAAGTAAGAAACCTTTCTCTGGCTGGTTACTAACTTGGCACTGAGTTGAAACTGCTAAGAAATTTATCAAGATTTTCTCCCTATTCTCTGTTCATTTAGATTGTTCAAACTTAACAGCAGATAATTATATCATACAAACAAATAATATCTTCCTTGAACCAAAAACTTGAAAGACCTGGAGAAAAAATAGGCAGTAGGAGTAGTTCTTTTGTTTCAGTGAGAAAAGATATGAGTGATTTGTAGTGTTTTATCATGTTGGAATGCACACTAAATCATTCATTATACATAGATTTTTTTATGGCACATTAAACAATGGTGTAAAATAGGCTGCAAATTACATTGTGTGTTTGCTACACATATCAAATGTCACAAAACTCAGGCTTGGACAGGAGCTATATATTGAGATGGAAGTCAATGTGAAAACCTGAAGTCTGAAGCCAAGCTCAACATCCAATTTTCTAGCTGCCCCAGCAACCTTCATTCTTTATAAATTGACTGAGTAAATCTATCCCTACATAATATTTCAAAATGTGTGTATGGAGCAGCGTGGGGGTGTATTTGGAATTAAAATGTTAATACCATATTTTGAACAAAAGCCTTTACGTCTGACATTAAGCAGGCTTTGACCTCGCCTCTTTCAGAGACCCGTCCATTCATATTAGATGCCTGGATCTCATTTGCAGTTAGTACTCTTTTGAAGGCAGCAGCTACATTTAAGACTTTGTCTGATTTCAGTTCCCAGGCAATTTCACTGATGAATCATCTTTTGGTTCACTGCAGTAACCTTGATAAAATATGCAATAATCGCCAATCAAATGCTGTCAGTAGTTAATGACCATTTTTGTGGTTAAAAAATCTCCAGTAGAAATAGTAATTAACATCTGAACACATTAGCCATTTAGTAATAAACAATTTTAAGAGAATCTGTATTGCACTGATAAACCTCCTACGAATAAATGTAACAATAAAAACCGGTTTTATAAATGGGTTTGATATTAAACATTTTGGAATGGTGCAGACATTTATTAATTTCCTGAGTTGTTGTGCTTCAGGACTCTATTTTGTCAGGACTTACAGCATGACCTACTGTAGATTCTGCATATCACATGGCATTACAGAGCTATCCTAGTTGAATAAGACAGTTGGCATTTTGTCATGTGGATTTTTTTTCACCATACAAAGGGATACTCAGCCAGTGAAGGGTAGGCAGTGCATGCACAAAGGGAGCAGGAAAACTGCAGGAAAAAGGGCTAGATTGTGCCTTTATGTACAGACCTGAGCAGGGAGTACTGGGAAAGCTACTGCTACCACACCAGAAGTAGCCCTGAAAGGCATGCTGCCTCATCAGAGACACCTCTGAGGCACCATTGCCTTCCTGTTTCTAACCGTGCTCTAGTGGGGTAGCAATTTGTTGCTGACTTGCCAAAAGAAAATTCAGACACCCCCTGCAGCAGCTCAGGTGTGCTGATTGGCATGTTGTGAGTGCAGACTCCTGGCTTCACCCATTCCCCAGCTTTCCCTGCACACCTGCTCTGAAATAGTGTATGCAGGCATGCAGTGTTCAATGACCCAAGGCCTGGGTAGCCGGCCCATGGAGATTAGGGGTGTTCTTACTTCCCCTTCCATCCCTTTTAGGGGCTTGTGCCCAAGCCGCAAATTAATCCTAAGTATTTATGAATGAATTCTTGATGTGTGTGAGCGCCTGCAAATATAGCACATCCTTTTGGATTTATGGATTTCACAAAATTTGTTTGCATTCATAAACTATATTTTCCTGGAATAAATTCATTTATTTCCGATGGTGATTCCATTTTGAAAGCAAACATTTTCAGGCAACAAAAGCTGGGCAGATGGGCAGTGTTACTGGAAGGTCAACAAATCTGGGCTATTTCAGACTGGCTGCGGGGGAGTATATCCCAAAGGAAAGGACTCATGAAGAAATGCTGTACAATTCCCTCCCTTTTCTATTGAAGCAGATCCACCACTGATTGAGCCGCTACTAATTTCCACTGTCTCAGCTTAGTACAGGGAGAGAGGTAATGACTCTGCCTATCAAGAGAAGTACTACACTGTACACTGGGTGCAGCCTCTATGGATATGAAATGTAGCCCATTTATAGCAACCTCCAGTATAGAGGTGAAAAAACCATGAATGATGGTGATGACATTTTTGTCTGGAGGAATAAGCCATCACGTCCCGACCTAATGTACCTGGGGAAAAAAAAGATGTGGTCACTCCCACTATTTGAGTATTAATGAGAATAAATAAATATGAATAATTACTGTAAGACCTGTGGCCTGAAATGCTAGATGGTTAAGGACTCACAGCTCTCTGCTCCCATCCGTTGGTGAACAGGGGGAAGTACTACTACAGAGAGAGCCTCAATTGCATAAATTTTCTACCCAGAATTCCTCCAATGACACTTTGAGAGCCACCATAACTGTGTACAAACTCAGAATTTATTGGCTAATTGAACTGAATGGAGTGAGAAGGGTAAAAGGACAAATGTGACTCATTTGTAGCAAGGATTCTGCTCAGGGATCAAGTGTACTGGCTTCTCTCTCTGAGGATTCTGTGCTGGTGAGAAGACTTCGCAGGGAGAGACAACTCAAACTGAGGACTTTGCCACAAAAGATGAGGGGGTGCAATGCAGAGAAGGTTCCTTGCTGAAACTGTAGAGGACTGCAGAAACTGTAGAGTGATAGAGCTGGGTGAATTCCAGTGAAGCTTCACCAATCCAGCTACTAAATAAAGCTAAAATCACTATGTAGCTGGGTCAGATGATGGAGCCTCAAAACAGAAGCAGGCTGCACTTTCAAAGACAGTAGAGGCATGCCTGCCAAATGCACCTCAGGACTTTGGAAAAATGCTTCCTACTGACACCAAACCATGAGTAGGGTTTAGCAGATATGAGCAACAGAATTGATGTGGTAAGAGGACATTTGGCTACTGAACATTCACTGGAGAGAGGGGAATCAAGCTGATGGACTTCTCAATGTGCAGCAGCAGTCAAAAAGCTTACAGAATGCTAGGAACCATTAGGAACAGGATAGATAATAAGAAATAAAATATCACAATGCCATTACATGAACCCATGGTACACCCACACCTTGAATACTGTGAGCAGTTCTGGTTACCACATCTCAAAAAGATATATTAGAATTGGAAAAAAGTACAGAGACAGGCAACACAAATTATGAGGAAAATGGAACAACTTCCATATGAGGAGAGATTAAAAAGACTGGTCTGTTCAGCTTAAAAAAGAGACAATTATGGGAGGGTATGATAATGGTCTATAAAATCATGAATGGTGTACAGAAAATGAATGAGAAAATGTTATATACCCTTTACATAACAGAAGAACCAGGACTCATCCAATGAAATTAATGGTCAGGTTTCAAACAACATAAGGAAGTATTTCTTTGCACAACATACAGTCAACCTGTGGAACTCCTTGCCAGGGGATGTTGTGAAGGCCAAAAGTACAACTGGGTTCAAAAAAGAATTAGTTAAGTTCATGGAGGATAGGTCTATCAAAGTCTATTAGCCAAAATGGTCAGGGACACAACCTTATGATGAACATTTGGCGGTTTGCTATGCTGACAAAATGGAAGTTTTTTATGGGAGGCTAGGGAAGCGGCCAGGATATAGAGAAGCTGAGGCAGGAAGGAGTGAGGAGTTGGATGTGAGAGTTGAGGGGATGGTGGAAGCATGCAGATGGATTACGTCTGTGTGTGGATTTGTGGGTGAGAGAAGCAGGAAAACAGAAATTGGATTAGAATCCTATTTTTGAGAGAGCAGGAGGTACGGGTTTTCTAGCTAATGTGTGTGAAGTAGGAACATTGTGTATGTATAAATTGTAAATATAGATAAAAGAGAAACCAGGAGCATTTTAAAAATATTTTGTGTAATGTATTTTGGCAGTTAAAGAGGAATCTGAGGTATAGTAACTGTAAACTGAGCCTGATTTTCAGAGGTGCTGGGAACTGGAAACTCCCTTTAATATCCTGGAGTTATGAATACTCAGCAGCTCTTAAAGTCAGACCATTTAAAGGGTCACCCAAGGACCCTCAAAAAAATTATGGTAGAGCAAGAAAGGCAGAGCACTCTGCAGCCCCAGGCTTGTGGCTTAATCACAAAATTATCTTTCTTTCCCACTCCCTACTTTTTACAGTAGTCTTAGCTGGGAGCAGTCGTTTTGAGACATATATTTCACTTCATTTAGTTCCACCAAGTCAGGTCATTCTCCCAATGAAATTATTTGTTCTAATAAAGATATCTTCACAATTGCTCAAAAAGAATTAATTTCAAATGCCACAAAATTTACTTGAACTCATTCAAATAAATGATTAAATCAAACTATAATTTAACTTGGTCTCCCTCACTTATCTACATTTCAGTAAAGAAGTTGTAATACTTAAAATTTTTTGGTGTGGATACTTTTAGACCTATTTCAATTAGTCAGCTAAAAATCCTCCAAAAATTATTTGAAAGGCTTCCAGATAAATTCCCTTTTAATCAAGAATACTGCAAAATGCTCTCTCCCCATCAGGGACCTAATAGACATACTTTTTAAGTAATCTAAACAGTCTGTTGCATCCACTAATATCATGCAACAGTATGAATACGAAGGTTATTAATATTTCAAGAATCTAATTTTCTCTACGTTATAATTTTAATGAATTTCAATATTACTCAGGTGTCTCCAACTAGCAATTGTGACATCTCAAACTCTGAGGAATAAACATTGCTGACTAGACGTATTTTAGGTTTGAATGTATCTGAAGTACATGATTTACAGCATATGGAGTTCATGCTGTTAGTAGTGCAATAGAACAATTGGGAGCAGATTACATAATCCTTAGGTGATATCATAGGGCCAGATGGTGCCACAGAGGTCCAAGTACAGAAAATTTCCCCCTGTTCTGCAACCAAAAGGGATAGCCATCCCCTTCCTGGAGAGCTGGGATCCACGCCAGGGAGTAGGTGAGCCCATACTGGGTGCAGACAGGGCACATCATACCATGACCAGCTCTGCAGAGATTAGGTAGATATTACATCCTAGGTTTGTATTTTGGGGGGGGGAGGGGAGAGGGCATGGATGGGGATGGGGAGATAGTCCTTCAACAATGGGAAACCTCATTTAAAAGGACTTGAATGATTGGGGTGAGGGCTAATCCCTGACAGCAGGCTCCATTGGAGTAGGGTTGACAGAGCACAAGATAGGATGGTCTGTGTCCTGGAACCGGCACAGAGATGTGAGACAAGAGTTACTGAAAAAAGGAAAACCTTTTCTGTGAAAATTGTCAGGTTCTCTGGAGCTGAGGGGGAGGCAGAACACCCCATTTCTGTGCCTCTGTGTCTCCTGGAGCTAGGGGAAAGAAGCAGGGAGACCTGCCTGCATTTCAACAAAAGTTTCATTGAATCGCTATTAGGGGTTCAGAGAAATATTTCACTTTACTGAAATTCTGGACAGCTCTACATGAGACCTCTGCACAGACAGCTCCATAACTCTGCTGGATCTCAAAGCATCAATGTGAATCCCAGGAAATTTGCAGGGCTTAGGACCAGACTTGTGGCTCACTACAAAAGAGGATTCAGGAGGAACTCCATGGAGAGAACTTTGTAAAGATTTTCTCGCTCTCTATCCCTTTCAGTGTCCCGTGTCTCCCCGGAAGGGATGATCTTATGCATATTTGCCAAATGATCTTATTTGCAAATAGTGCAATGTAATTTTTAAATAAACAAACAGTATTTATTTTATTTCATTGTATACCCAAACACATGAATAAACAGATTAAATTAGCAGCATTTGAAATGAATGTGTGATGCCTTTCCTAATCAATACATCTTCTTATTTAAAAAGACCATTCTGAACAAGTAATGTGATGAGCCACAAACAGAAAAGTGGTATACCTAAAATCCTAAACACCAGCTCTTCAACTAAAAGCTTGCACTGGGACAGTCTGTTAGAAACATATATTAAAGGTGCTTATGATGGGAGTGATTGTAGTTCAGTTGACTGCTTACATATACTGTAGGTGATAAAACCTTATGACACCATTGGGGAGGTTTATAATGCAGGTCTCTTAAATAAGTCATATGTATCCTCTTTTATGATTTTTCAATATGTTTTAAAGGGACAGAGGACTTTCTGCCTAAAACCATAGAACAAGTCATAGAACAAATTATTTAAAAACAATTAAATCCAAGAACCTGTTTATGGTGAGAAACTCTCTTCACAATCATTCAATACCTTAATCTAAGTAACATTTCTTTGTCGCTTTGAAATTTGGCCTCACTTTTTCAATTACTGCTCAACTATAATCCTGAACAGGGTAAAGTGAATAACTGTCAGTCAACAACATGCTGAAAGAATTTTGATATTTTACCTTTTTGCAGACTATCTGTGAGTATCCTTGAATGTATTCATTATTTACCTTTGTTTGACTAATATCTCATCAATTGCTTTGCTCTGTAGATAGATCCTGAATATTAAACAAATAGATTTAACTCCTACAGTGTATACACTCCTTTTTCCCTCTTTCCCTACATTTGTGTTCAATATTTACATTGATTTACAATATACTCTATATATTCATTACCTGAATGTTCTGAAAGCCTAAGATGCTTTAATGGAAATACCCTAGTTGGCAGAGATGGGACCCAACTAAAACCCCAGAGCAGACAACCCCAGAATTTGGGGACACTTGAATCTGGGTTTAGATTCAGAACCTGATCAGAACTACAGGGATGACCTTATCTTTATAAGGTTCTAAACCAAACCTCTCAGTCTGATCACTCCTCAATTTTAGGGAAGTCTGGATCCAGATCTGAACTTTTTTGGTTCTGACTCATCTCTGCTAATGAAATTTACTTACATCAGAGTTTATTCAACTCAGTACTGCTAAAAAAAAAAAAAAAGAAGGAGGGCAGTGAGGCAGACTATGTATATATATACACACACACACAAGCTGCATATATCTTTGTTCAGGCTATACAAAACTATATACACATTGAAATTAAAGGTAACTTAAAAGTGCCATTACCAATATAGGCAATAATCTAGATCTGTCCATCAGTTTGGATATTGCACATAAAGAAATGCAGCAAATATAGTATTTTTATGTTACATCTAGACAGTACAAAAAGAATGCAATATTTTAGAGTAACTATCCTCCAATAAAAAAGTTAAAGGGCTAGATTCTGCTACCGTTACTCATGTTGAAGCAAAGCAAAGGGACAGAAACTGGATGATAGTATTATATTTTTCTAAATAAATATTCAAGCTATTAATATATTTTGCTGAGAGAAAAAAAATGAACTCTTTTATAATGAGATGCTATGAAGCAGTAGAATGCTTAGCTACAAGATGTGCTGTAGTGAGATAAAAATCTTATCTGTTGTAGATTTTTAAACAAAACAGTTAAAAGGGTTTTATTTGATTAATATGACAAACTTTTTCTTATGTTTGATTAAGTGACCTACCCGTAATGTGAGTAGAAAAGAAAAGTCAATGAACTATTTGATTTTATTATGGATGAGTCTGTTTAACTATAGGTTATAAATTTGTCAGTCCCAGATTACTGAAAAAAAAAAAAGACTATTTTCAGTGAAGATGCTGTTAAAAGCAAAATGACTGATCCCGTGGTGTTTTAGTTCAATTTTACTGTGTGACATTTGGCATAATTATCTCTGGTTCAGTATAATTCTATTTTTTCAAAGAAATTCCACAATAAATTGCAGTAGCTATCTGCTTTCAGATGAATTTGATCTATTTATTTTACCCCAGTCTCTGAATGCAGTTGGGTAGGTACGAAACCTAGTATTTATCATAATCTGCTTCATTTGTTCAGTCCCCATGCGGCAATACCAATTAGAATTTTATCAAAGTCATCCTTACAGCAATAATGATAATCCTTTAGCATCTATCTGGATTAGGTCTCTTTTTTATTCTACTAATGAATACTCTGGAGAGGTCTGGGCAGTTTTACAGAAAAATTAACCTTAGAGCATAACTATTTAAAATGTTCATTATACTGGACACCTGCAAAGTGTACTGAGCTTACATGCAATTTACTAGTCCACCCAGGCCTGCTTTAGAGCATACTAAAGAGAGCATGAACATAATGACAATTAAATTGAGATGACATTAGAATGTTGTTGTAGTATTATTGATAAATATCAGATGTGGAATAACATCAGATATCAATTGTGGAATGTCTCCAGCAACATTGTTTACTTCCTGAGCTACAAAACTCTCCGGAGTCGACGGGAGTTGTATTACCGCCGGTCTCGGTGGAGACGCTATCTGCACCGGACTCAACGGCCTCGGTGCCGGAGTCGACAGGGCTGGAGGCACCTGTTTCCGGTGCTCCACCGGCGCACTCGGCTCTACCCCTGGCACTGGGGGAGCCGGCGTCTTCGGCACAGAGGTCCCCGTCTTATGGGCTTTTTTATGCCCCGGGGATAATGACCGGCGTCGAGGTGCCTGCTGCGGTGCCGACGAGGTCCGGTGCCGGGGAGGTTTGTCCGACACCGCCCGCGTTGTCGGCATTGCCGGTGCTGCTGGGGCACTGCGCACCGAGGCGCTAGGTGCCGGGGCCTGGCTCGTAGAAGGAGTGTCTGGGCTAAGTGCCGCCTCCATCAGGAGTTGCCGGAGCCGAAAGTCCCGCTCTTTCTTGGTCCTTGGTCTGAAGGCCTTACAGATCTTGCACTTATCTGTTTGGTGGGACTCTCCCAGGCACTTCAGACAGGAGTCGTGCGGGTCGCTCGTGGGCATAGGTTTAGCGCAGGAGGCGCACTGCTTGAAGCCGGGAGCTCTGGGCATGAGCCCGGGCCCGCGGCCGGGGGAGAAAGGGGGCGACGACCCCCTTAGTCCCCTGGACTATTATAACAAATCTAACAACTTTAAAAACTATTTAACTATTAAACTACAAACACTAGAACTATAACTATAACTACAACTGCGAATAACTAACTAAGCTAGGGAGAGTGGAGAACAGCTATGCCGCGCTCCACAGTTCCAACGACCGTCAGGGGCGGTAAGAAGGAACTGAGGGGGCGCCGGGTCGGCTGGGGTATATATTCAGCGCCATGAAGGCGCCACTCTAGGGGGCTCCACAGCCGACCCGCCGGTGTTGCTAGGGTAGAAAATCTTCCGACGATCGTGCACGCGGCGCGCACACACCTAATGGAATGGATATGAGCAAGCACTCGAAGAAGAACTTACGGCTCTTACTTAATAAAGCCCTTATGCAGAAGTTTAAGCATGTGCCTGAGTCTCATTGTAATCAATGGGATTTAAGCACATACTTAGAGGGCTTTGTTCAGTTGGGGCCTAAATGATGGTGAGTGGTTGTGATGGGTAATGATGGGGTTTGTGACTGGGTTGTGTCTAGTGGGTATAAGTTAATGGTGGTGGTGGAGGAGCTGCAGTGGAACTCTGGGACTGAAAATTTCTCTCTGCTAATTAGTCCAGAATCTCTATTTAGAGCATTTTGATGGTTCTGAAAACTTTTCTTGTGGTCTCATCAAAGCGCTCCCCTGCCATGGCTAGTCATGAACCCTCAGACCTTAAGGCATGGATATCATGTAATGTCTTACATTGTTTTTTTCAATGTTTCTTCTTACAGAATGTCAACTATGTCCAATTTAAAAATGAAATCAATATTGATCACTCAGATGGTTCATTTCCAGGAAATTCTAGGAGTTTCTCTGAGTTTTATGCTGCTGCTGCTGTCACTATCACATAGCTGTTCCTGTTTCCCTGACCAAGAGAAGTGGCAATTCCTCATATTGTCCCTAATCCCACAAAGCAGGCAAAAATAGAAAGCATTTGCTAGGGAGGCTGAGGTATTTTCAGCATCTCAAGAATGCTAGGAAAGTATAACCCTTTTCAGCAGATGCCCTATATACTTCCTGAAATAAAGAACCCCTTCATGCTCCTATACAGAGGGGGATATGTAAAATTTATAAAACAGCAAAGTCCTTCCCCTGTTACAGGGGCAAAATCCATGGCTCTGCACCAGATGGATACCTGGTGATGATGTTGAAGAGCCACACTCCACATCCTCACATAGTAATAGCAGCTGTTCCCCACAACTTTCCCTTATAAAACAGTGAAATTAAAATGTCTGTTTGTGAAGACTCTGGATATATATGCTACAGGTCTCCAGTCATTGTCTTTTCTTTGCAATAGTTGTCCACCTAGTCCATCTTTAGAAACACTTTTTGACATTTTTTTTTTGTCATGCAGGAAACATCAAATTGTTGCCGTGTGGTAAGAAATGGCACTGCAAATCTGGTTGGTCTGTGATAATGCTTTGGAGCAGTGATACTCAGACTGAGGTTCACGAGCCACAAGTGGCTCTTTAATGTGTCTCCTTCGGCTCTTTGCAGCACATGATATTAAAACACTGTATGATTTAATTATTAATTAGTCTAAGTTATTAACAAATCAGGATCTTTTACTATGTTATTAACCAATTGTACTTGATGAAATAATAATACTAGGTCAGTCATTTTGCTGTGACTGCTATATAAGCCCAGCATTCAGTGGCTGGGTGCGTTCCGGCCATGCCATCCCCCCCGGCACACTGAGGCTGGGGGCACACGGGAGGTGGAATTAAGGGGCCATAGTGGGCTTGAAAATTGAACCCATAGTATTCTCATTAAAAAGTCAATGCTTGAAAACAAATATCATACATTCTTTACAGTAATGTCCTGTTTAGTGTTTTTTGTTCTTGTATGCCACATTCCAAATGTGTGGTTATAGTTAAAAATATAGAAATGTTAAATAATAACCTAAATACAACTGTAGGGCCCCTTCTTGTTTTAAAGGGTGATCACCACACATCGATTATATGGGAGAAATATAAGAAATTGTCTATAAAATGATGAAAAACTCAACTACAGGCAAAATGTTGGCAGTATAGTAAAGTCCCTGGTTCATATGGTCTGGGATTGCTTTATGGGGAAGAGTTCTTGGAATATAAAATATGTGGTGGAATGAATTCTAAACTCCTTCATTCTAGTTTCTTTGGGCTGTGTTTGAAGCCATACAGCATAATTTGCAAATCATGGAAAACCTGTTCATATCCAAAGATCAAAGCCCAGTAAAACAAATGATCAGAAATGGTAGCCCTTCAAACTCTCATCCATAAGTAATGGCAAGAACTCAAAAGGTATCTATCTGGGCCTTGTTTTTCCACAGAGCAAAGAAAAGTGGGGGGACAAGTTGCAGTTCCCTGATTAAGGGCCATCTGATCCTGGGGTTTAAGATCATTTGTTTACTTTTGGCCAGGGAAGATTCAGGCATTGCTCCACTCTTCCCTGCCCTGCCACTTCCTTCCCTATGACACCTCTGTCCCAGGGGATGGAGGGACATTTCTTATATTGGGTGGTGGAGAAAGGGCAGCTGGCACAGGAGGCAACATTCCTGTACACAGGGGGAATTCTCTACTAGCCACCTGTAGCTGATTGAAAGCCCCTTTGTGTGCTTACAGAGTGCAAAATGGCCTTAGCATACAATAAAATCTGTCCCACAATGGTTCTTTCTCTTGGTTGCAAAGTAGTCATTGTTTTTCTTTATTTGACACATACCTGTTCTTTAGACTGTGGGCTCCTTGGGACAGGGACAGTGCCTTCTTGAATGTCTGGAAAGTGCCTAGAGCATCACAGGGTGCTACCATAAACAAATAAGTAATACTAAAAAAAGTTTAGAAGGCCTGCATTTTCAAAACTGAGATTTGAGTGCCTCAATTTGAGACATGGTAAAAGACTCTGACTCTCACAGGGCTGATACTCAGCATTTTCTGAAAATCAGGCCCTTGTAAATTGTCTTAAGTTGGCTCCCAAACATCACTAATCACTTCTCAAAACTTAGGCTAGAAATGTGTTTTTATTTGTTTAAGTTTATGTAAATAAATGAATCCAAAACCTAGGCTACCTCAGAAAATATACTAAGTGTATAATCTGATTATTAGTTCAAAACCACTGGGGTTCCAATAGGATTTGCTTCCTTTGTATCCTGTATCTGTTTTAACATTTTTAAAACAAACTGCAGGTGCTGGGCTCAGATCCTATGTTACTGTACTTCATCGTAGATTCATGAAATAACCCCCCTCTGCCCAAAGCAATAACTACTGCAGGAATAAAGTGATTATGCTTTGTTGCCTGGCGTGTGATTCCTCTCAGTCTAATCTCTTCATGGAAATGAAGTCCATATGCCTTAGGGCCAAAGGTCCAGCAAATGTCCTGTAAGATACTCCTATAGCTTAAATATACCCTTTCCTAAAACTGCAGCCAAAGATGTGAGCCTTCTGGCTTACACTTCAAGGCACCAGGTGTCAGGTGTAGCATATAACACATACAGACCTTGCACAGGACTAGAACACAGTATTGCCCTTTAATAGCATAATAATTACTCAGCTATATACAAAAATAATAAACCCTACTATGACAGAGTGCAGAGCAGAAACAGGTGAGACTGCTCTCTGATGACTCTAATATTAATTAGTTCCCTTGGAGAAAGCTGATGGGGGTAATAACTCAATCAGGCTGTCTGGCTGAACCAATTACCCCATCAGCCCATGGCTAATAAGAGGTAGCACAGAGGGAAGTGCAGTGTGGGAAGGAAGGAGAAAGGAAGTGGTTGGTCTCACCAGATAGAGGCACAGAGCAGGAAGTCTTCTGTTACCCTCAGATTGTGATGAGGGGGCCAAAAGCTAGTTGAATAGTGTAAATAGGGTGTTGCAGAGGGACAGTTGTGAGATTAGTGTAGGGAACACAAAATGAAAAGACACTATGCAGGCATAGCCATGGGGCCTGTGCAGTTTTTGCAAGAAGAAGACACTCACCCCCCTTGACACCTACATACATTTCTCCTGCCTAATTTTCCTTACCACTCCAGGGCATTCTTTGGGCTGGGGTTGGGGTCAGAGTCCCCTGTTTTAGAGTGGTAGCCAGGCTAGTCTGTATCAGCAAAAACAATGAGGAGTCCTTGTGGCACCTTAGCTTATTTGGGCATAAGCTTTTGTGGGCTAGAACCCACTTCATCAGATGCATGGAATGGAAAATACAGGAGCAGATATAAATACATGAAAAGATGGGAGTTGCCTTACCAAGTGTGAGGTCAGTCTAAGGAGACAATTCAATTAACAGTAGGATACCAAGGGAGGAAAGATAACTTTTGTAGTGGTAATGAGTGGCTCATTTCAAAAAGTTGACAAGAAGGTGTGAGTAACAGTAGGGGAAAATTAGTATGGGGGAATTAGGTTTAGGTTTTGTAATGACCCAGTCTTTATTCAGGTCTAATTTGATGGTGTCCAGTTTGCAAATTAATTCCAGTTCTACAGTTTCATGTTGGAATCTGTTTTTGAAGTTTTTTTGTTGAAGAATTGCTACTTTTAGGTTTGTTATTGAGTGACCAGGGAGACTGAAGTGTTTTCTCCTACTGGTGTTTGAATGTTATAATTCCTGATGTCAGATTTGTGTCCATTTATTCTTTTGTGTAGAGACTGTCCAATTTGGCCAATGTACATGGCAGAGGGGCATTGCTGGCACATAATGGCATCTATCAAATTGGTAGATAGATGTGCAGGTGAATGAGCCCCTGATGGTGTGGCTGATGTGGTTAGGTCCTATAATGGTGTCCCTTGAATAAATATGTGGACAGAGTTGGCACCGGGGTTTGTTGCAGTTCCTGAGTTGGTGTTTTTGTTGTGTGGTGTGTAGTTGCTGGTGAGTACATGGGCTAGCTTGATTATCACTTCAAAAGTTTTTTTTCTCTTAATTAATTGGCCTCTCAGAGTTGGTAAGACAACTCCCACCTGTTTATGCTCTCTGTATGTGTGTGTGTATATATCTCCTCAATATATGTTCCATTCTATATGCATCCGAAGAAGGGGGCTGTAGTCCACGAAAGCTTATGCTCTAATAAATTTGATAGTCTCTAAGGTGCCACAAGTACTCCTGTTCTTCTTTTTACAGTATCAACCGGAATTCATAAGTTGTTCAGACAATTATCCTGACCTTTGATTCAACAAAACTGACAGCAAGTGCTTTATGTCTATCTATCTAATCTATCTATCAACACATAAAGGAGGGACTAATTTTTGCAAAAATATCAGAGAAAAAAATGTCCCATTTTTGATTATCTCTGTTGAAAGCATTTACCTAAGTGAATGTCAGATGGGAATGGAATAGCAAGGATGTTGCAGGTCAGATATGGAAAAGCCATATGAAAAGGCTTGCACAGAGTCTGCCTTCACTTATGTTGTATGTAGTGGTATTAATTCTTCTTGTATGTTCACTGATAAATTGTAATATCTATATCTCACTATAATATTTAAATTTACGGACTAAGACAGAAAAGACTGTCCTCTCCTCAGCTTGGTACACCCAGTTAACAGAAACAATATTCTAACCCCACAAAGTGATTCTTTGTTTGTTAGCCCTGGAACTGGGAGGCTTTCAAGGAATAGTAGCTCTCCAGCTCCCCATGTGGGGAAAAAAAGAGGAAGACGAAGGGGCATCTAGCTGCTGGCAGCCTTAATTGCATAATTGTCACTTGGTTCAATGTAGTATAAGAATGTGTTCAAAGCTGTTCTAGTTGGAGTATCATTAGGTTCTGTTAATAAGAATGTGTGTTAATTTGGCTATATAACTGAGTGTATGAAAAGGCAGATGGGTTTATGAATATATCGAAAGGTACACCCTGGGGAAAGTTGGACACTCATCTAATAGTTGATGGACTCACATTGGCTAGTTGAGCCCCCGGAAAGTTGGAGGGGATAGTGAACATTGTGCTTAACCATCTTACTGTGATATGGACCTCATGAAAGAGTCTGCAGTTTAGAAGTTGCACTACATTGGAGTTTTGAATCAGGTATCCCACCAGAGCTGAAATCAGTGTTGTGGAGCTGATGTAGGTAGGCAGCAATGGGCTGGAGTAGACCTTGTTGGGTGGCAACAGTGAACTGGAGCTAGCTGGGTGGCCAGGAGCAGGCCGGTTGGCTTGCAGCATATCTACTGGAGGTAGCCTCAGCAGACCAGAACAGTCCACAGCAGACATTTACTGAAAATTGAAGAGAGCGCCTGCTCAACTTTGACTATTGCAGGCTTTATCTTGATTTGTGAGTGAGACTTGGATAAGGATTTTGCTTTCAGACAGAATTTCAGGACACACAACAAGCCAACCAATAAGTAATAACAGAGACTGAGGATTTGGTCATTCCTCACTTACATTTTGTGGTTTCTACATAATTTCATGTTATTACTTACTAAAATGTTTGTCCTTTCCCCAAATGGACAAGTACTTGTATTACTGGATTCCCAAAAGACTCCCTTACACTTGATAAGTGTGGAAGAAACACCATTAAAGAAGACTGGAGTTTTAGTTCTTGGACCCTGAGAGTGTGAATAAGATCTCAATGGTGGTTGAGCCCAAGGGAATACTTGCTGTAACCTGAACATCATATTGGATTGAACCTATGCCTTTTTACAGTTTTTAAGGGTTACCCATTAAAATGAATGTATGATGGGGATAAATGACTGACTTATGCTAGGAAATGAAATCTCTGCCAAAGTGTTACTGAGTATACAGGAAGCACAATGGAGCTGTACATTATCTGGCCCAGAACGTACGAAGAAACTCAAGAAAAGTCCACCAGTAAGGTGCCTGATTCATGCAGCTAGTATCTATGTCATGCACCGAAGAGTGCCATGATAAAATCCAACAATTACACTATAGCAGGGGTCGGCAACCTTCGGCACATGGCCCATCAGGGTAATCCGCTGGCGGGTGATGAGACATTTTGTTTATGTTGACTGTCTACAGGCACGGACCCCTGCATCTCTCAGTGGCTGCAGTTTGCTGTTCCCAGCCAATGGGAGCTGCGGGAAGTAGCGTCCATTTATCATTTTTACTGTGCAATTATTTGTAATCAAAAATAAATATAAAGTGAACAATGTACACATCGTATTCTGTGTTGTAATTCAAATCAAAATACTTGAAAATGTAGAAAACATCCAAAAATATTTAAATAAATGATTTTCTATTATTGTTTATTATTGTGATTAATTGCACGATTAATCGTGATGAATTGTTTTAGTCGCTTGACAGCCTATAAACAAGACACTCCACTGCACATACTTCTTCCCTTGTGTAATCACATGGCTTAATGCACTAATAAAAGGTGCTTAGATATGACTGTGGTGAGTGCAGATAAGAACATATAGATTAGAATATTAATGACCTGCAAATTTGTGTTTTTTGGATTACTCTTAATGAGCCTCATGACTGAAAGAATTTTTGTATAAGAAACATTCACTTCCCTCTCTGTGGGCACAGAGGACTATGACACACCCACTCCATTGTGCATTAGAGGGGAGGAAGATGCTGCAGGGCTCATAGCACATAGAGGAGAGTTGTATGAATGGGGCTGGGGAAGGAATAGTATAGTGTTTACTATACAAATCCACCCCATCCGCTTCTTTCAGGGGGCTACTGCAACCCTCAGTCTGTAGCAGTAGTTAAGGAGTCCATCTGCTGCCTCTTTATGATTAGCAGGGGAACAGTTTCTTCCTGCATGGTAAAATCGAAATGCACAGCCTGCTCTGAATGTGCCTGGGACTAAGATTTGGCCCTATGTGTTTGTTAAAATGGGCTGTAAAGTGAGCTGTAAACTCTAGTCATTTTTGTTGGTTAAATGCCTTCTTTGAGTGAAGTAGAAGGTAATACAAGATTGACTAGTAAGAAAACTGTATTAAAATGACAGACTCCCTTTGAGTGTAAGGAGTTTCCTGGCCCTGCTTGCTTGCTAGGGGGCTTTGATGGAAATATGCAATCTGGGCCTTTAGCCATCATTCTGCAAAGACCCCAGGCCAGGATTGAGTTATGCCTCTCTGCCTTAGTGAGCAGCCTGTTGTCTTGCTCTTTGTTTTTTTGGTTCTTGTGTTTTAGGGTTCTGGATTCTAAAAAATAAAATAGTGCTACACTGTAGCCTTCCAGAAAGATAAAAAACACAATACTCTGACTCCTCTGTGTGTGTGTCAGGAGCGTAATATTCTCTGGATAGGAACATATACATTTCAGGAAATATTGTTCTTGAAAATGTCTTGTAACAGAACCTAAATGGTGAGAAATTTTAGCCAAATGTAAAAAGAAGCAGCATCGATTTTCCTAGAGCCTATATTTGCAAGCCACATTATGAAACCTTAAGGGACAATGAGATCTTCTGACAATCTTGTTACCAAATTGTGGAAAGAGTATAATCTTCAAATCTTCAAATTGCCTAACCTTGCTCTACCTCTCTCTTCTTTCTGTGCTGTCCACATCTCTCTCTTATACATACAAACGCTTTTCCATGTCAGCTGAAGATCTATTCTGGGGAAATAACAATTCTTTCTATAAGACATTGAGATGAAATCTTTTAACAGAATATTTAATAGGAGAAGAGATGGTGGAGGGTAGGACATCCAAACCTTGAAAAGAATGTGCAGAGAAAGGAAGAATCCTGTGTGTAGAAAGATAAGATGTGCTAAAATGAGGATACTCAAATCTCATGCTTTGGAGTATAAACTGTTACAGGCATCAGGAAGAAGCCCCTCTGCCCTCCATTGCAAAACTGACTAGGTCAGTTATGGGGATGGGGTAAAGGAGGTCACTGTCATGTTAAACATCAGGTATGTGCCATTGCCATAAGTAGGATAAAATATTGCATGCATAATAGGTCTGATACAGTGCGGCTAACTCCATTATGCAGTATAAAACATGTTTAGTAAACGGTCAAATCCTGGTCAAGTACACCTAGACCATCCCTGAGAGATTTTTCTCTAACCTGTTCTAAAAAACTTCCGGAGGTGAAGATTTCACAACCACCCTTGGAAGTGTTTAAGTACTTAACTATCCTTACAATTCAACATTTTTCCCCTACCCCCACCCCTGATATCTAACCTTATCTAACCTTAATCTCCCTTGCTGCAGATTAAGCTGATCTTGTCCTACCTTCAGTGACCAGGCAGAACAATTGACTATTGTCCTCTTTATAACAGCCCTTAACATATTTGAAGACTGTGATCAGGTCCCCCCTCAGTCTTCTAGTCTCAAGACTTCAGTTCTCAAGACATACCCATTTTTTAACCTTTACTCATAGGTCAGGTTTTCTAAGCCTTTTATCATTTTTGTTGCTCTCCTCTGGACTCACCAATTTCTCCACATGTTTCTTAAAGTGTGGCACGCAAAACAGGACACAACACACAAGCTGAGGCTTCACCAGTGCTGAGTAGAGTGTAACAATTAGCTTCCCTGTCTTACTTATGACATTCCTGTTAATACACCCCCCAAATGCTATTATCCTCTTTTGCAACTGCATTACATTGCTGGCTCATGTTTAATATGTGATCCATTATTACCCTCAGATCCTGTTCTGCAGTACTACTCATTCCCCATTTTGTAGTTGTGCATTTAATTTTTCCTTCCTAAGTGTAATACTTTGTACTTGTCTTTATTGAATTTCATCTTGTTGTTTTCAGACAAAGTCTCCAGTTTATCAAGGTCACTTTTAATTCTACTCCTGTCCTCCAAAGTGCTTGCAACCCCTCCCAGCTTGGTGACATCCACAAATGCTCTCCACTTTAATGTCCAAATCATTAACAAAGATATTGAATAGCACCACACCCAGAACAGATACATGTGAAGACCCTACTAGATATTTCTTCTCAGTTTGACAGTGAACCATTGATAAGTATACTTTGAGTACAGTTTTTCAACCAGTTGTGTACCCACTTTAGAGTAACCTCTTCTAGGCCACATTTACATATACTGCTTCCCCGATCCACTAGGCCAGTAACCCTGTCAAAAAATGAAATTAGGTTGGTTTGGCATGATTTGTCTTGACAAATCCATGTTAGCTGTTAGCTTTTATAACCCTATTGTCCTCCAGGTACGTACAAATTGATTAATAATTTGTTCCTGTATCTTTCTAGATATTTATGCTAGGCTGACCGGTCTATAATTCATCAGGTCTCCTTGATTCCCCTTTTTAAAGGAAGGTACTATGTTTGCCTTTCCCCCGTCCTTTGAGACCCCACCCATCCTCCATGAGTTCTTGAAGATAATTGCTAATGCTTCTAAGATAGCTTCAGCTAGTATCTTAAGTATCTGAGGGTGACTTTCATCAGGCCCTGCAAAGTTGAATTTATCTAATTATCTAATTGTTCTTTAACCTGTTCTTTCTCTATTATGGCTTGTGTTCCTTCCCCCTTGTTGTTAATACTTATTGTTTTAAGCCTTTGGTCACAATTAACCTTTTTAGTGAAGGCTGAAGCAAAACAAGCATTAAACACCTCAGTCTTTTTGATGTCATCCATTATTGCCTCTTCTTGCCCACTAAGTAGAGGATCTACTGTTTCCTTCATATTCCTCTTGCTCCTAATGTATTTATAGAACCTCTTCTTGTTGCTTTTATGTCCCTTGCTAGGAGTAAATCACTTCGCACCTTAGCCTTTCTGATTTTGTCCCTACATACTTGTGCTACTTTTGTACTTATCCTTAGCAATTAATCAATGTTTCCATTCTTTGTAGGATTCCTGTTTGATTTTCAAGTCATTAAAGAGTTCTCGATGCAGCCATATTGGCCCCTTAGTATTCTTCCTATCTTCTTTCCTCTGCATTGGGACATTTTGCTGTTGTGGCTTAAAATATTTTCTCTTTAAGGAACTGCCAGCTCTCCTGAACACCTTTTCTCCTTAGATTTTTCTTCCCATGGGACCTGATGTAGTAACTGGGGATTATTAGGCCTACTTTAATTGTTAGACCTAAGTGGGGAAAAGTGAATAATGGTTCATGAATTGTCACAATGACCTGTTATATAAAATTGTTTAAGAGAAGATGTGAGCAGGAAACAGAAAGACAGAATTAATTTAAACAGAAAGGGTTTATTGAACCACTCAAGGACTGTATTAAGATTATGACTGATAAACAAGAGAAGTAGAGAATTGGAAATCAATTAACCAAAATTGATGTTTTGGAAATTAAGTCTAACTGGTGGGCAAAATAATGAGAGGGTGACTTGTTCCTGTCACAGGGTTCATTACTCACTACTGTAGCATCTCCTTGTGGCTCATCTGGGGGTTAGCTCTTGACCAGTCTGATGCCCCCTCCTTTGGTTGCTCACTCTGTGGTCCCTTTCTCTCTTTGGATTCAGGTTGCTTCCTCTTTATGAATCAGTCCTCCACTATAATCCTCCCTTTCTGGGGTAACAAAGTCTCACTCGACAAACTGATCCACTGCCCATTCTTTGCCACTTTCCCAGTGGCTGATAGGGAAACCCAGGCCCACTCACTACTCCAGGTTCCAGCCTAGGGACCCTATGCCCAGCGAACATGGTTGCTTGCTCTGACCCTGTTGCTGTTTCCCTGGGGTCTTTCCTACCTTTCTTCCCTATCTTCTGCCCCCCTCTATGGGTTACCATCTGAGCTTTTCTACTCCCTATGGCTACTTCACCCCATCTTGGTTCTTGTCAGAATCTATAGTCCAAGGGCAGATTTAAGATCTTACTCTCCCCCTTGACATCCTTCTTATACCTATTCAATCCCCTTCTATCTAGGAAGTGACTGCAGAGCTCCTCCCTGTAGCCCTTCTCCTACCACCAACTTCTTACATCAGCCATTAGGCCTCATCAGTCCTTGGCTTTCCTTTAGGTACAGTCTGTCAGTTAATTGGCCTATTTTACCTGTCTTGTGTGGGGAGACACCTCATCACAATTCTACCCATTGCCTTTGGGGCAATTAAAAAGACTTTGGGGAAGAAAACCAAAATTTTACCATCACTGTGGGAAGTTGTGTTGCTGTAACACCAGACCTTGATGCTCTAGTGAGGATCCTTGACCATCATCACTGCACCAACAAGTACCACAACCCGATACGTGTGAGATCCTGCTCTGTCTTCCCTCCCTTGTGTTTTCCTTTCTGTCCCTGACTATCTTACTCCTGTCTTTTCTCTCTCTCTTTTCCCCACCAATGAGAACTATTTGACCAAATAAGAGATTTTAACCAATATTTACCCTCTCCAAAAAGGCATTTTGATGGGTTTTGATTGTTTTGCATAATCACTCAATTTAAGTTTCAGTGCCTTTTGCCTTGTTTTTCTTCTTTTGTGTCAATAAATCAATACATTTCTAACCTTTGGCATGAATTTCCTAATGTGTTTGGCATCGCACTAAGCAGTTTGCAGTCTCTATATACCAAATCCTGAACCTTGTTTAAGACTGTTTAATGTTGGACAGTTAAAGGGTCATGTTACTGCCTTTAGGTCTCTGGCCCCATTCATTTAATCTAAATGAATACACCAGACTTCATCTACTAGTTCTCTGACTTTGTTGTTGAAGTCTGGGTTTTTTTTTAAATGCACTGCCCTTATTCCACTGTTCTCACTCCTTCCTTTCCTTAGAATCATGAGATCTTATAATTTCATGATCACTTTCGCTCAAGTTGCCTTCCATCTTCAGACTCAAGTCTAAAATGGCTGCCCTCCCGGTTACTTCCTTCATGTTCTGAAACAAGAAGCTGTCCTCAACACAGTCTAAGAAATTACTGGACATTTTATGTTTTGCCATATTGCTTTTCCAACAGATATCTGGTCAGAGTCTCCCATTACTATCAGGTCTTGCATTTTGGATATGGATGTACACTGGAGTGTTCCACAGGCAGAGGGGAATGACTCATCCCTACATAGCTGCAGAGTCTCTGCACAACAGCTCTGCAACGGCTTTGCAGTCTTTTTTTAAGAACAATATCTGCAATGTTCTTCCAGAGGTTTAATAGATAGACTCCACCCCCTATTCAAGGCCGTGCCTAAAACGGTCTAGTCGTCCATTTTCATAGAATAATATTTTTAATTATTTTTTGTATAGCAATTGGCCTGTGGTTGCAGGTGTCCAGAACAAATTCAGTACATTACATTCCCTCCAAACAGTGGCCATTTGAGTAGGAGTTCAGCACAGAAGGGGGCTTTCCCAGTTCCAGTGAGACCATGTATTTATGAAGATGAATTTGAAAGTGTAGGGAAAACAGACTGCCATAGAGTGCACTCCTCGGTAATGGTATATACCTGCTGCACATCTTGCTTTCAGCAAGCAAATGCTATTCAGAAGTTCGATGCATGCTTTATTTAAAAGATAACATTCTGATTTCCAGCAGCTGCCTTCCTGTGTATGTACCATGCTCTGAGGAAGGCGGAAGCTGCAATGTTAGTGAATAAATCAAATATTTCTTAAATCAGCAGAGAGCTTTGAATAATATTTTTTTCTGCTAAGGAATGGTGCACAACAGTGCTATTTGTAGAAAATGAACGTGCTACAGTTAAATTTCAGACGCCAATCTCCTGCACAAAGGAGGGAGAAAGAGATTTTTTTTTACTATTTATATTCATTGTATGCATAGAAGGACGGTCAAAAAGAAACCAATACTGGAATATTAAAATTATACATTGAAAAATATGTCTTACAGTTCTATTTTTCTGAAGGCTCCTTGGCAAAACCAGTCCAACATTACATGCAGCTATCGCTTAGTTCCAGTGTCAGTAGCTGTGCCAATCCAGCACAAGAGCAGCTGCTTCTGCTTCTCTTAAGTTTTACATGGGCTGGTGAGAGGGTCTCTGCTTTATTTTCTTTCTGCTTTCCTCTAATTATCATTTTTGTTACTGGACTGCACACATCTGCGGCTGAGCTTGACATAGCCAATTGCAGTTGACATTTCCCATAGCCCGGGGTTAGCCTAACATTAATTAAAACACAGCACTAGGCTTTCTTTTTCATTTTAATGGATTTGATGCTATTTTTAATGTTATGCCACTTCCAGATATGAATACATCCAAATGTTACATTCCCAAATACAAATTGCAGGATTTATAAGCAACCCTAGTGTTAGCTTAGAGGTCCATGAACTCTCTTTTTCTGCTTTGAGTACATCTTCATCTCTAAACTACTGAGAGTCCAAAGAAATCAATGTATGAAATAGTTACATATAAAAATTATATCTGCCCTTTTAAAAAGGCCTGGCAAGAGCATTATGGGCCAAAACATATTAAAAGCCATAGGAAAATTGCTTTTAGAACCCCTGTGCTGACTATAACAGTATTCCACCTTCTAAACAACTCAGGTTATATGTGTTGACCCTAGCATTCCTAAGCAGCTTGTGGGCCCTGTTTCATTAGCAAAGAATGAAGTTGAATGCAGGTTCAGTTGAACCAAGTGGAACTTTATTAAACCCTATGCACTGCTTTATCCATGTGGCTGTGTTACTTCAAGCCCAATTCCTCACATTCCCTGTTTTCCTGGTGTCCCATCGAAGACAGTCCGTCCAAGGAACATGGGCTCTCTGACTCTAGTTCCACTGATCGTGATACATTTTCTCTATTTTACAAACCTTTTAATATAAATAATTGACACCCAGTCCCTGTCTCTTTGGCCAGAGTTTGCTAACACACAGCCAAGTTGGAGTCTTGTCTTCACCTTAGGCTTAGCTGGTTACACAGTCATTGAGATAGTTTGGTCTCCTCAACAGGCAGACACACCAGGAGCTACCTATCTCTGCCTACGTGTCATCTTGCTCCAACTCTAGCAAGCTATCTTTCTGTGGAGTCTCCTCCTTCCATATCGGATTTGCCTATGGATAGTTCTCTGTCTCTCTGTTCCATGATCTCTAGGCTTTCTCTGGGTGTTGTGTGTTGGGGCCCATAACTGCCTCCTGTTCCTTTGGATCGCTTGTCTGTCTTGCATAGTCACCTTGTATGACCTCATGCCGCCTTTAGTCCACGCCTTCTGATATCTCTCTAATGGCTGGATCCTCATAGGAGTGCCTGTTTCCAGGTCCAGTAGATCATTGGCTGACCTGGCCTACTCTAATGCATGTTTTATCTGATTATTACCCATCTCCTCTCAATGATGTTTCCAGCCTTCTGGCTGCAACGGATCTCACCTCATTGGTAGCAGGGTTTTGGTCATTCACACTGTCAATGGGTGTGATGGACTGTTTTGGCCTCTCTGTGACGAGGTATTCTTATGTGCAACAAATGCTAACAAGGGGTGTGAACTGGAAGAAACAGTCTTGTGTAACAGTCTCCTAGCTGTTTTCACAGCTGATTAAATCTTACCATTACTCTGTGGGTATGCTAGCATTGAGATCAAACTCGCATACACATGTAAATTCCTTGAATTTTCTGAGGCCAATTGCTGTCCATTATCTATTAATATAGTATCCAGAATGCCATATCTTGCAAAGTGGGCCTCCAGTTTGCTAGTCACTGTCTTGCTTCTTGTATGAGGCAATGCACCAACCTCCCAAAAATTTGAATAATAGTCCACTATAATCTTGAACTGCTTTTCATTGAATGTAAATAAGTCTGCTCCCACCCACGGTCAAGTGGGCAGCTCATGTAGTAATAGTCTTTCTGCTGGCAGTTATGACACAACTTCTATCAAGGAGCAGAGTTGTTTATTCATTCCTGGCCAGCAAGCACACTGTTGGGCCCATGTAAGACAGAAGTCAATACCCAGGTGTTAGGTATGTAATTTTTGCAGGACATCCTCACGTAATGAGGCAGAGGCAATGACCCTCTGCCCTCAAAATATGATTCCATCCTGCACACTCCACTCATCTTTAATTTAAAGGTTCTGCTACTGCTGGTACTTGACTTTTGTCTTCTGGGCACCATGCTAGTATCAAGACAATCTCTTGATTGTCTGTAGCTGGATGTCCTTTTCCAGAGCCTCTGATTTCCATCAGCTTTGCTGTTCAAACTGGGAGATAGAACAGCATATTAATGGATTTAATGTCCTGATTCCCTTCCCCCAACTTGCTGATGCTGGATACATATACTCTGCAAAGTGTGTCAGCTAACACCAGTAGTAATCCTGCACAATATCTGACCTCTGTTTGGTAACACTCTGTTCTCCTTGGAGAGCTAAAATGGACTTTGCCATGATTGTCTCTAGGGGTTTGTGATCTGATTGCACTCTTACTTGCTAACCATAGGTGTACTGCTGGAATAACGTCATTCCAAATACTATAGCCAGAAGCGTTTTTTCCTATGTGGGCTCTGCTGGCATAAAAGACTGGCTGCTCCCCTGAAAAAGCTACACCCAATCCTTTCTCTGATACATCACACAAGAGTGTCAGTGGCTCTCCTGGCTGGTAGTACTTCAGGACAGGAGCATGCATTATTGTTTGTTTCAGTGTGTAAAATGGTTGCTGTTGGGGACCTGCCCAGTCCCACTCACCATCCTGCCTTGTGAGCTGACATATGTGTTTTGCTACTGCAGCCAGGTATGGGCAGAATTTGGACAAAAAATATCATTCCTATGAAGCAGTGTATTCCTTTCATATGCTTTGGAGCTGGCAGTTCTCTGGCTGCCTTGGTCTTGTTGGTCTGCTTTCATTCTCCCTGCTTTAAACACGCATCCAATGCATATCACCTCACGCTGTTTATGTCACATTTTTTTCTAGGCTGAGTTTTATGTTCTTGTCCTTACATCACAGACCATAAAGATTCTTTGGAAAGTTCTGGCAAGATGTCATCAATTGTGGGCAGTGGATGGTGGCATCTTTGTAATGGCTAGTTCAGTGGCTTTGGGTCTATGCATAGGTGTAATTTGCCTGATAGTTTCTTTACTATCACCACCATCACAGTGCTGCTTAACCCTACTCTGCAGACTTTTGAGTTCCATGCATACTAGATTACATAGTACCATTGGAATTTTTTTTGTGTTGGCACACATGTTCCACTATGGGTTCTACTTCCAATCACAGCTTTCTGTCGAGGCACCCATCACCCTTGAAAACATCTCTATATTGTTTTAAAATAGTCTCTATTGCCCATTGGGCCTTCTCCTTTTGCTTCTTGCACTGCAGCTATAACATTCTGATGCTGCACTGTGATCAGGTCCATGGATTGTATAACTGTATTCCCCAAGAAGGGTCTATGGTGCTTACCATCCACCACCACAAACTTCGGTTGATGCCATCTATTATTTTATGGGATCGTTTCTTTGAGGAATACATTATGCTCTCATTGTACATTATTAGAATATTTCTGCTCTTGTAATGGGTGTGTTTGAGTCCAATTCACCTCAAGAAATCACATTGCTGGAGGCCCTGCTATCCAGCTGAAATCACACATGGTGTTTCCCTGTTAACATTCTTGCATGCACGGAAAGTGGTGTTGTTGCTTTCTTGTCCCATCAGCCTGAATCTCATATGCTCCCAGACTCAAGGAGAGCATCATGATGTCATCACCACTGTTAGATGCCCTCTCCCTCTTGTACAAAATCTTTCTGGGACCTTCCTCTATTCTTGCACACACTGCTAAAATGGTTCAACTTGCCACATTCCTTGCAATGCTGGTCAAATGTGAGGTACTTTTCCTTTACTCACTTTGTCTCCCACAGTAAATTCATCTCACTATGGGTATGGAACCCTGGCCACCTGCTCTCCTTTGCTGTTGTCTCACTGTATGTACTTCTGAGGGTCTTGTGTCTTCTAGGGCTTTCTTCCTTTCTCTTGATACTTCTACTGCTTGCACCATGTATAAGCATCTGTCTAGTGTGTGACCACTTTCCCAGCACAGGGACTCCTGTAGGTGATGATTCTAAGTGCCACAGACTATCCTGTCCCAAATCAGGGAGTCTGCCAAGTCCCCAAAATTGCACGTAGCAACCAGTGTGCATAAGGTTGTATCATAAGGGTCTAGCCCCTTCACTTCAGATTGGTCTCTTGTAAAAAACTTGGGTCGCAATTTAGTTTTGCATTGGGGAGCAATAGTTTCACAAGGCTCCTAGGACTGTTGTGAGGCTTGAGGCAGTGGCAAGTTTCAGAGTGTTGCAGATCTCTCTGCCTTGTTCCCTGTGACATTCTATGCCTTGGGGGAGCATGCTGTAACCCCCTCATTTTCATATAATTGTGATCTTACATATAAAGCATGCCTTGGAAGGTATCAGGGGAAAGGTTATGATCTGCTGAAAGTCATTTCTCTATCCATATATGTATATCATTAATGCATATGAAGTTATAAGAATTGTGTAGTATGGTTGTCACTAAAACATGCTGTAAGTTGAAGAAATCAGCCAGATATTATACCTAAATAAATCTGTTAGTCTTTAAGGTGCCACCGGACTCCTTGTTGTTTTTGTGGATACAGACTAACACGACTACCCCTCTGATAGCCAGATAGGAAAGTAACCAATGCCCAAGTCGGGTGTCAAACAACCCATCAACAACCATTGTCCAGCAAGGGGGCTACAATGCAATGACTCACCTGCATGAGGCCACACCCGGGGAATTGCTCAACCTTGCTTGGAGAGACTCAGTAATGCTCTCCTGACTCTGAAGGTGTGTGGGGGAGGGAAAAGGGGGAGCAAGGCCAAGAGGAAGGAAAGGACATGATAAAAGAGAGATATGTTTGCCA
This sequence comes from Malaclemys terrapin pileata, assembly GCF_027887155.1. Taxonomy (NCBI): domain Eukaryota; kingdom Metazoa; phylum Chordata; order Testudines; family Emydidae; genus Malaclemys; species Malaclemys terrapin. The sequence continues at coordinate 37,223,346 of NC_071509.1, read as the reverse complement.
TGCTCTTCCACTCTCTTCCACCTACATCTACAGACACCACACCAAGCGACTGAAGTGCTTATCACAGGCGAGATCCTGGCTGAAGGGCAACCAGACAGCCTGTGGTGAGAAGCATCTATGTTTGTAAGGACATTGAAAGAGTTAAGATCAGCTTAGAATGCGTTTTGCTTTTATTTCATTGGACCAAATATGACTTGTTGTACTTTGACTTATAATAACTTACAATCTATCTTTATAGTTAATAAATATGTTTGTTTATTCTACCTGAAGCAGTGTGTTTGGTTTGAAGCGTGTCAGAGGCACCCCTTGGGATAACAAGCCTGGTACATATCAATTTCTTTGTTAAATTGATGAACTCATATAAGCTTGCAGCATCCAGAGGGCATAATTGGACACTGCAAGACGGAGATTCCTAGGGTTGTGTCTGGGACTGGAGATACTGGCTAGTGTCATTCGGTTGCAAGTAACTGGGAGCAGCTTACATGCCAGGGGCTGTGCGTGAACAGCCCAGGAGTGGGAGTTCTCACAGCAGCATAGGGTAAGACTGGCTCCCAGAGTCAAAGATTGGAGTGACCTAGCAGATCACTGGTCCAGATAACACCAGAGGGGAATGTCACACCAGAATAAGGGAAAATAACAGTTTTACTTTCCCGCTGTCATCATCCTTCTGCATGGTCAGGTCTGTGTAGAGCTTAAACTTGTCCTTCCACCAGGTCCATCTCTTGGCTAGGTTTGTGTCCACAAAATCCAGGGCTCCAGCGGGGTTTCAGACTTAGATCCCTGGCTCACTCGGCCAGCTGCTGCGCTTCAGAGAACTCACCACTCTGATACCGCCACCATGTTTCATTAAGAAAGAGTGAAGCTGAATGCAGGTTCAGTTGAAGAAATGGAATATTATTAAATCCTGTGGGCTGTTCTTGTCCTTGTGGTTAAATTGCTTCCAGCCTAACTCCCCACATGCCCTGTTTTTCTGGTATTCCCTCAATAACTGTCCCTAGGGACTGGCTCCAGTTTCACTGATCATGATATAGGCCCCCCCATGGCTGCCCACATACTCTTTGGTTAACAAACATCCAAGCCTTCACGTGCGACTCTACTATGAAAAGTGACTATGCAATAATGTCACCTTCTTACTCAACAAATCTATTCCCTGTTCAAATCTGATCTGGTGAGAAAAATAAATTTCCATTGTTTTTTCCCTCAGCACCCCCCACAATATTGACATTGCAGGGTCATTAGCCCCTACACTCATGGGTTCCACAGATGTTACTGAGGACCCACTGGCTTATGTGTGTGTTTTTTTTTAACCAGTAATAATGTGTCACAAGGAAAGAACCCAGACCAGCACTGAAAACATATGTTGAGTTGACAGGGATGTCACATTTTAGAAATTATTTTTTACTTGTAATCTAAGCCATTTGCTATAGGGAAATCATTGGCAGCCAATAAACATAGTGTCCCATAATGCCATGATTACAGACTGACTTTTCAGAGCAGAACCACACTTTTTGATTGTGGTTTAGATGTTTCTTGAGTCTTGGTACACCAGGGAGACAAAGACTTGTGTGACTTTGAGCTCATAGGCCTTCAGGGCCAGATTCATATAAGTAAGTTGGGTGTTATAATGCCTACCGCCTACTCACTCTGTCACGTAGTGAAATTCCCAGCACTGAGTTAGGTGCCCAGGTTCTCCACACAATGCATAGAGAGAGTTTGGCACTGAAAGAAGGAATTTTCAGAAGGTAGCAAGTTGATTGGATAACCATCTGAGCTAGCCTGGAATGAAATGCAGGGGAAAGGGGCAGAGTTTAGGTCCCAGATTCACAAAGGTTCTTAGGCATCTAACTCTCCTATTGATCTGGCCCTTAGCCACCTGACTCATGGGACACAAATAGGCACCTGCTTGTGGTAAGTGACTGGTCACATGGGATTGGGAGCAACCTGAATATTTAGTGATTTTTGGTTTAAGTGACCATTTATCATTAAGTCCAGGGGACTGTCTGTGACTCCATGGTAAGAGTATTATGGTGATCCAGGAGTTCACATTTATTACTGGGTTGGTGAAATCTAATTGTAGACCATACCATGAGTTTGGGGTGCCTGCCTTGCTTTCAGACAGTCTGCCCTAAGATCGCTCCTGAATCACTCCAGACAGCATGACTAGAGCTTCAAGCAGCTCATTAGCTGTGAGCCAGTATCAGGATTTATTCACAGCCTGACAACTGCTAGAAACTTAGGGGCATACAGGGTTAGGCTGCTGCTGGGCAGCAGTTTTGAGAATGGTGCTGAAATGTTGGACTTAGGTGTCTAGGTACTTTTGTGAACCTAGCCCTTAGAGGCTATTCCAGTCTCAATAAAGCTCATGCTTTTGTCCGAAAGTTATGTGGTTGTGGGTATTCATGCTCATGCATTCACAAAAACTCAAATGATATATACTGGCAGCAAATGAGACAATACAATTTGATTCACTAACCAGTGGATATGGCTAGGCCTACAAAATAAGAAATAGAGAGAATACCATCCACATCCCACATCCTGGAAACTTAATCCCTGGGTTGCTGGAAACCACTGTAATATCTCTGCTGTGATAGATTGCAGTAGCATTCTTTTGAACATCAATATTTCAGTGTGATTTCAAATGTCACCTCCCATGAAAGACATATTCTCTTCAAAACTGATCAAGCATTGTGTACATGGAGTAGGGTGACCAGACAGCAAATGTGAAAAATTGGGATGTGGGTGGGAGGTAATAGGAGCCTATATAAGAAAAAGACCCAAAAATCGGGACTGTCCCTATAAAATCAGGACATCTGGTCACCCTAACATGGAGTGATGATAGCTCAGTAGCTATGTGTACCTTGCTTGTTAGAGATTACCAAAAGGGTTACTTCTGGTAAAATCATTTTGGGTTGTTGCATAATTTGAATTACATGGGAGGAGGGAATGCTTTTGGACTGAAAATTAGTTTCTCTGGGTGAAAATACTTTCTTAAATTTCACGTTTTGAGAAATGTCATGACAAATGACAGATTTTCTTGTGAATTCCCTTGAAGCAGAACACAGTATTCTAGTATGTCTGTACCATACAGCTCTGAGGTCAGTGCTTACTAAAACTGTGTGGAGCACCTAAGTATTGTTTTACAAGACATTTACAAGCATCTTAACAGATTTTCACCCAAAGTTGACATATTCTGGCCAGGGTATACTTTTTCATTAATTCTAATGAATGTCACAAAATTTTAATTTTACATGATTCTTTTGCATCAACTTTTTACTGGTTATGATTTGCTGCTGTCTTTGTGATTAAGCTTTTAAAGCTAACAAAATGGTAGTCTGTAGTACATTTTTAAGATAAAAAGCATTTTTTCCCTATGATCGAAAAAAATGCCTTATGTCATAGCTGTTAGTGACACCAAATTTGTTGTAATCACAAACATTTCACTTTTGCAACTTTTTCCAACTCTTATTTTTTTATATACAGCTCTGATAATTAATACTTCTGTTTGTAAGTTCCCAGATCTTCATGTGACATCTGTAATTAAAATTAATTAGTTTTACTGACTGACAATAATGTTTACAATTTCTGGTGTAAAAATAAGGCTGCCATTTATTCTTGTTCCCATAACAACAAAATGGATTAGTTGTCTCAAAATAATTTTGGAGCTTTGCATCGTTTTGTAGTTTGTGTTACTTTGATAGCAGGATTAGGTGGTCTGAATTTGTTCACTCCTCACTTTGTTCTTGAAGCGATTATTTATTTCTGTGCTCTCAAAAATATGCACTTTGATGGGAAGAACATCAGGAAAAATGAAGATAAATTGTGGCATGCGTCCTCAGAAATGCAATTCATCTGTTGTTAAACAGTTGACTTCTATCCATCTGCAGTAATTATAACTGTCTCTTTTAAATCAATGGCAATAGATGTTTGCTCTGTGTCATACTCTGGCTTAATCAGAGATGTTAGACTTTAAACACAGTAATGATCATCTCCCAAATTGAAGCAGCCTGAAACCAAGAACCATACCTCTCCACCCTCTGAAATGAATATCAGTAGAAATGCTCATTAAAATCAGAAAACAAGCATCAAAATTGGTATCAGTCTCTGTAAAGTTAAGGATTCAATATGAAGTACAATTTAGTGGTTTTTAATAAGGCATTTTAAAAGGTAGAAAAGTTGCTACTTTTAACCATGACATGATAATCTTTATTTTCTTCATGCCCATTCTTGAGGAGGAATAAATAAAACATCTGACTTAAAATCAGGGTTGTCTGTAAAAGAGTGGCATATCACAACCACAGTGAGAACAAGTTTTTCACTACACTATAGCCCCAGAAGCTTTGAAACATTTTCATTACATCAATGCAATACCTGACAATGTCAGTGACCACGAGATACAGCAAACCCTCCCAGTAGGTTTGGTTGGCATGGTTTCATGTTCACAGTCCTGTTAGGCTTCTTTACTTTGGTGTGAACCTGAAACTTGTATCACATGTGGATAACTTCTGAAGGAAGGAGCACATTGTGAAACTATACCCCATATTCATCATAGTAATATTATTATGATATGATTATGGCATAATTATGATGCATTTTGTACAAGATGAGTCATGTGAGGTGCCGTTGGAAAAGTTATCATTTGCTGAATATGATTATCCTATTTGTATGGATGTATCATTTTTGTATCCGAAGTTTTGAATATTGACTATGGATCTGTATTTCAAATGGGCGTACTCTGGAAAACACCCACAGCCAGCCTTTCAGGTACAACAATAAAGAAGCCAGACAGTGCTAATGGCTCATTAACAAAGACAATGGGCTGTGGAATAGCTTAGCCTTCCTGAGGATGTTTGGGCCAGCCTATAAGTAAGGGCTGCCATGACTCTGCAAGGGCATGTGACCAGACCGCATGTCTCTGGAATCCATTTTGGGTATTTTTCCACAAACTGGGCTGGGAACTATTTTTGGAATAAAAGGGTTCCCACCATATCCTAAAGCTATATAAGGCAGGGAGTGACATCATCTGTTTTTCTTCATTCCCCCACAACTCAACACCTAAGAGAAGCTCCTAAGGAAAAGGACTTGGAATGGGGGTAGAGATCCCAAGCTGCAAAGCAAGTGCAGCTTGTACCTTGAGCATCTGCAAGCCTGCTTTTATCATCAATCAGGGTGAGAAATTGCTAATTCATATCCAATCTTTCTCGAATTATAGGCTTAGATTGAGAGTTTGTTTATTTGCTAGGTAATCATCTTTGATCTGTTTGCAGTCACTTATAATCACTTAAATCTATCTTTTTGTAGTTAATAAACTTGTTTTATGTTTTAACCTAAACTAGTGTGCCTTTAAGTAAAATGTCTAGGGAAAAATCTCAGCCTGGTTAACACAAGTGTGCATTGTCCTCTCCGCATTGAGGGAGGGGCAAACTTTATTAATGAGTTTATACTGTACAAATCCCTGTGCATTGCAAGATGGTATAATTTTGGGTTTGTACTCCAGAGAGGAGTACATGCCTGGGGAGCTGGAAAATTGGCTGGTGTCTGCTGTTTGCACTCAGGTAGCCCAGTGTGGGTGAGTGGCACCACCTGATGTTGTGTTGGATGATAACAGGGCCTGAGTGATGCTGGCTGTGTCCCCAAGCCAGTTGTGTGTCTTAGAGGGGTGCAGTGGTTCCCAGAGCTCCCAGACTGCACCCCAGGGTGACAATCTGTCACTCACATTTTTGACTGTAAATCCCCAAATATAGTGCTTTTTTCCAGAACTTGCAAAGCTCTTTGAGATCCTCAGATGAAGAGAGCTAAGTGGCAAAGTATATACACCTCTACCTCGATATAACACTGTCCTCGGGAGCCAAAAAATCTTACCGCGTTATAGGTGAAACCGCGTTATATCGAACTTGCTTTGATCCACCAGAGTGCGCAGCCCCGGCCCCCCCGGAGCACTGCTTTACCGCGTTATATCCAAATTCTTGTTATATCGGGTTGCGTTATATCGGGGTAGAGGTATATATTTATTTGCATTACCATAGTGCTTAGAATCCCTATTGTGCTTGTTGCTGTACAAACATAAACCAAAAGGGCAGCCCCTGTGCCAAAGAACTTGCCATCTAAGTACAAGACAAGAGACAACAGATGTATATAGACGAAGGGAGGAGTACAAGTGATCCATTAGACAATATTGGTCAGTGTGGCATATTGAAAACTGTGTTAAAATGACAAGTTATCACTTCAAGTGTAAGGAGTTCCCTGATCCTGCTTGCAGGCCAGAGAGCTCTATAGTAAAGCATGTTATCTGGGTCTTCAGCTCTCAGTCTGTAAAGAGCCAGTCTAGAGCAAGGCATGTTGAGTTGTACTTTGCTGCCTTGGGAAACAGTCTGCTTTGTCTTTCTCTGGTTTTGATTCTTGTGTGGGTTCTGGATTCTAAGAAATACTGTTACACTGGCACCTTCAAGCACAAGTATTTTATTTTTTTAATCTAAATTCTGTTTGTATGCCATGAACACAGCAGGCAGCCTAATAGCCTAACTCTTGTCAAGTTTGTTGTGGGCATAATGGCAAAGGAGACCTTTGAGGAAGAATTTGAAGGTGGGTAATGACGTAGTTTTGCAGTTGTTTATGGGGAGCTCCTCCCAAGGGCAAGGGGCAACATGGGAAAAAGCACAAAAGTGCTTGTTTGGAAATTTAACAAGTGGTTAGTTGACACAGCCAGAATTCCTCCTTTGCGATTCCTGGGGATGCATTTTGGGAAGGCCATCCTAGGAGAGTTACATCATTGCTATTTTGGGAGTGAACATGGTATTTGCTCCTTTCCTTTTCCTTTTGGGAAGCTAATGGCACTTGGCTGGGATTATCAAAGGAACCTAAGGTAGTTAAGTGTCTACATTCCATTTAAATTAAAAGGAACGTGGGCACCTAACTTCCTAAGGCTGTTTTTAAAGAAAAATTTCCATCCTAGGCATCAACACTGTTGGTCCCTTGTCCCATCTTTTTCTCCCAAATCTTATCTATCAACACAGGGCCTATTGATAATATTCCTGTGACCATTGCAATCTATGCCTACCTAAACACTTTTTCCAGGAAATTACAAGTCTCACATTGTGGATACATATTACATTTATGGATCCCCCATGCTGGCTGTGTGCTATGTGATCCATGTGCTGCACATATCATATGCCATATTTGCTTTTGATTTACTATGAATAGGAATAAAATTCTGCACCATAGTTGATATTTGTCCATCTCTACTGCCTCTACTTTCTTCTTTTCCATCTTGTTGTTGTTGTGTGGAATGCTAATGACACAACATTTGCTCAGACTCTAATCAGGAATTCGGAGGTAATTTATTTGAATACCAAACAGATGACCTAAAGTTTTCTGAGTTAGTGATCGGTTAAGAAACTGTGGGGTACTCACTCTTTGTGGATATTTACATACTACTTCACCTTTACTTAAATATGATTTTTTTTTTTTTTTAGAAAAGCTGTTACCATGGTGCCATATTGATGTATGAGCATAGTTTAATCTAACACTTCCTTCACAGAACCAGAACTGTAGCCATTAGCTGAACCTTAGCTACAAATGTGACATTTCACATCTTGGTTAAAAGAATTAAACAAAATAATGCTTTAGGTAATTAATTTTTTAGTCACACTCTGAATCATCAAGATTTCAACAATTTAAAAACCATTTGTTGGCATGGAAACATCAGCTTAATTAAAAATGGATTAAACTAATTAACCTAAAACATATTGTACTATTGAGTGTTTGATTTAGAATAAATTAGAAGAAATGGAACATGTTTCATGATCATTTTGTGGCTTTTATCTATTGAAAATATTTTTTGTTTCCAGAAGGATTCTGCATGCTCAAATACTTCAGAGCTGATCTCCATAAGTAATTGCAGGGTTGAGAAATAGCGGAAAGAGTTCTCTTTTCAGTAAGGTATCTTTCCCAGCTCTGTGCAGACACCTGAAACTGTATGTACCATGAATGCTGTACCATGGATTTGTCTTGGCCCCATCTAGCAGTATGTGGCATACAATCTCCTTTTCCAGCTGAGAATTATCTTTCAGACTTGATGTGTTGATACCCAAGAAACTGATTATAGTAAGTGGGGAATAGAGATGGAGAATGGCGAAACAACCCACACTCCCAGGCTAATCTATTAAATTATAAATTAATAAAAGAAAAATAAGAAAAACTCAAGTAATTAGCTTGGTGCATACCCGCAAAAATAGGCACACTCCTAGCCTTGTCTTTGCAAACCTCCCTCCTTTCCTCTTGTCTGATACAATCTCTCCCTGCATTATGTTAGACCATTACTGCATTTAAGTTAGAACCTTATCCTCCAGACAGGTACTACCTGCATGCATACTTATTTAACATTAAAATTTTTCATTGTGTTGAGTGAGTAAAATTTTTAAAGGAGCTTATTAAAAATGTCACTCAGTATCTGAAATTATATCAACATTATTTTCTGGTTGTATATATTATATATTCCTTAGGGCAGTTGTTGCCAATTCTATATTCCTCACCATTAACTTCAATAGGAGTTTCAGCCTATGCTGCAAACAGACTCATATGGGGCTAAACCTTTACAAATGTGCACAGCCTCCCTGAAGCCCTCAACTGGGGGGGGGGGGGAATACATGGGCATAGGGATTCACACACATGGATCAGCTTGTAGAACTGGGGTCTTAATCAGGAGAGTAGTATCAGATCTTCAGTGGGTTTCGAAATAAACCAGTTTAACCACTTCTTCAGAGTAGAGAGTTGAATAAAAAGTAGGTAAAATAATTAAAACAAAACCATAATCAGTGAGATGTGTAGATTTTATCTAAAGTGAAACAACAGTTCTTTATAACAGCAATTGTGTAATCCATGAAGCAACTGCCTTTATATTCAAGTACAGAGTTTAGCTAATGTCAAAATGTCATGTATCTGTAGCATGTAATATGACTATAAAAATGGAGTAACTACCCCCCCCCAAGAAGCCCCCCCTCTCAACACTGGTTAAATTCTTGGATTTCACTCCTCAATTTTTTCTTATTCTCAGCTGGGGGTTGGAGGAAGATAGAAGACTGAAGTCATATATATAAAGTATAAATATTGCAGTGCTCTCTGGAGTGGTTATAGATGCTTGTCCCGAAACACTAGAGTTTCATTTATAGCAGGATGTGAAAGAATCTGCTTTATTCCACAACTCGGTGTCAGACTTGCCATTCAGCCATTAATGTGGCACGTAGTAAATGCTGCTGTGCCTAGCAGGTGGCCCGAGGGTTCTCTGTCAGCATTTTTGTCATGCACTGCAGGAACACTTAAAGACAGCCATACAATTCTGAAAACCCAGAACATTTTAATATTGCTTTATGACTCCACTTAGAATATAAATATCAGTGACCTTTTCAGGAAAAGAAAACTTTTTAAAACACATTTGCATTTTTCTTTCTTTGAGACTGGTGAAACGATATGGATGCTCAAAAATAGTTTAGCCTAATGATTCCTCTCTCTGCTAATTTGAGATGTTGAATAACTGACTGTATATTGGCTGAAGTCACAGAATGGAGCATCAGCTGGCAAAAAGTAAACAAAAACATGTCCAAAATACATGGGCCTGAACCAGGAAAACCCATACCCAACATTCCTATACTTCAAGGAAGTTTAGGATTCAGATCTGAGTTTGGTGCCTGCCTCTGTCACTGTTATAAGCAAAAAGCAAACCACAGCTTTGAATATTACTGAACTTTGGAGAAGCTTAAGTTGGAAACACATCCAGATATTGACATTTAAGATGACATTTTCAAAGGAGCCTAAGTGACTTAGGAGCATAAGCCGCACTTCCTAAATGACGTAGGCAGTTAGGCAAGGCCGGTATCAGGATGGGGCAAGGGGGCAGCTGCCCAAGGCGCAAAGTTGCAGAGGCAGAAAAATGAGGGGAGGAATGACAAAAAACCCTGCCATGGGCACTAAAATACCTAGTTTTGTCTCTGCGCATAGGACCAGATTTTCTAAAGTATTTAGGCACATAAAGATGCAGACAGTGGGATTTTCAAAAGTGCCTAAACACGTTAGATGCCTAACACACATCTGGCCAAATGTGCCTAACTCCCATCGCCTTTCATTTTTTGGACAATGGGATTTAGGTGTGTTTGAAAATTTTACCCACAGTTATATCAGCATAAAACTAATGTAACTGAATGGAGAATGAAACACTTTGGGTACACCTACACTGCAAAAAAAACAGCAACAACAACAACATGGCAGCATGTCTCAGAGCCTGGGTCAACCTGCGGAGCTCAAGCCACAGGACTAAAGAATAGCAATGTAGCTGTTCCCACTCAGGCTGAAGCCTGGGCTCTGAGACCCAGAGATGAAGGTGGGTCCCAGAGCTCAAGCTCCAGCCCAAGTCCAAACATCTGCTCAGCAATTTTTTTCATGCTAATAGTGTGAGCCCTGCAAGCCCAAATCTCTAGACCTGGGCTCTGTGACTTACTGTTGCAGGTTGTTTTTTTGTTTGTTTTTTGCATTGTAGCCATACCCTTTGTGTTTTGAGCCCGCCCTCATACCAAACACACAGCAAACTCCTTGTGTGATTAATCAAATGCTGGGCCTCGTTCTGACTGTGGAAGGGATCTGATAATACTGCTTTCAGCATCTGTATCCCTAACACGTGACTGCATGTTATAATAATGTCACTGCACACATTTATGTCATTGTACATTTTTTAAGTCTCTATGTCTTGGGGGAAAAAAGGTTTTATCTTTTTATGGCCAGTAAAGTATCTGCTGAGTTGTTAGATAGCTGTTGCGTGGAGGCCAAGACACTTCACTGTGAAGGGGAACAGAATTTCTGGCAGATAGTTAGTGGCTGTGTAACTACTTCACTGCTTCTGCTGGAAAAGAGGTTGATTCTGAGCCTTACTCCACCCCCAGGTATGCTTAAAGGAGAACCTCTTCAAATAGGCTTTTCTTATCAATCCATTTGGAATATGACCTTTCTTTCTCTTTTGAGGTGAGGTTATGAATGAGAAGGACAGGCAGAAAAGTGAAGAAGAAGGAGAAGAAGAAGTGTATTTATATTATCCCTCTACCTATTCAGAGATATAGGTATTTAATCAAACTTTAAACCTTTGTAGTTCAAATATATTTCTAAAAATAACAAAAAATGCTTTCTTTTCTCCTATAGGCCCTGATTAAGCAAGGCACTGACACACCTGCCTTACTTGAAGCATGTGAATGGTCCCATTACCTTCAGTGGTACTACCCATGTACTTAAAGGTAGGTACATGCATAAGTATATGCTTAAGTGCCTTGGGGCCTAAATACTTGGTGTAGTGGGGCCATTTTTACTCTTTACAGACACAACCTATAATAATAGAATACTATTTTAGTAAGCAAAGTCAATAGTAGGTTTGATTCATTTAGTATGAGACAGCATAATGTGCAAGAACATGTTATTCTTTTTGTTCTTTAGTATGCATTTTGAACTACAAACTACAAATCAGGTTCCATTGCATTAAATGCTGTACAACTGCAGAGTATGAGACAGTCCCTATCTGCAGTTGCTTACAATCACAGAGCACTTTGAAATCCTCTTTGTTTTCCTAAAGAAATCCTCATATGAAAGTATTATTTGTCTTAGCTATGCCCTGCCACTATGCTGTCACACAGGGACATGAGAGAGCATAAGAACTCTTCCTCATATCCCATTGCATAGTTCACATAAAGACTAATTAAAAATGCAGGTCTAGCACTCAGGGCAAAGCAGGGGTTGTAGTCAAGATCCTTCTCCCTGGGAGCAACCTGGCAGGGTGGCACTAAGATGGGACAGATGCATGACTGTGTCCCTAACATGCACAGACAAATGGCTGGCTGCACAAGAGTATACTATATCCTTTAATGGGGGTAGTAAATTACACGGCCCTCCTCAAGCACAGCTGAGAAGAATTGAAGCAAAATTCCTCCCAGTCCTCCCTCTGGGCTGGGCATGTCTGCATTGCTCTTTCCTTTGTGCTCTATGCTAAAAGTCCAGCCTAGTCTGTTATTAATTGGTTAATAAATGTAGTGCCTTGACAAATCATTCATCCTATATTGGGGGTTGCAATGGTGTAACCGAGAATACAATTTGGACTCATATTTCTATTTTTCTAACATTTGAAATCTGCCCAGCACACACATTTACACCTGAAGAAAAACAGCTTATATTTATGAGCGAGGGAACAAATCCCAGTCTCACTGAAGTCAATGGCAAAACTTCCACTGTCTGCAATGGCAGAAGGATTTGATTCTTCGTCACTTAATTACAGATGGAAAGGAAAATTGGATAGTCCCACAAACTTAGAAATGGTTTAGTAATCAGTTGATTTCGGTCAAAACCTAGATATAATGCACATTGCTTTTTTTAAGGTATGTGATTTGTACAGACAACTGCAAGGAGAAGACATAATGTTGCCAGGAGCTCATTGTCTGATGTCAAGGCCAATTTTATGTTTTGCATCCAGGCTGACAATGCTGGGCCTTTTGCTGAAAAGGCTATATTTTTCTCATACAGAGCATGTCTTTTCAATAAAACGTCACTGTGCAGAAGGAAGGAAATCCCTTATGGACACTCTTATTTTATATGGCCTTTCTCCTTTTAAAACAAGTTTTATGCAGTGGGACGGTAGCTGAGGGGGTATGTTGTTGTTTTTCCCCAACTTTCCCTCCAGTGGCTGTTTTTTCCATCAATAATCCTAGGGCAAATAGTAAGATATTCAGAAATATCATGAGGTAGATGGAAAAATTCAAATGACTGCTCTGTCCGTCTTCTATTTTCTAAATAGTGTGTGATCACTTTAAATTGGTATTGGTTCTGACCTTGCACCAATTTTACAACATTATAATTCTATTGATTCCATTGAAGTGACTCCAGTTTTACATCAGTCTGAGTGAGAGGAGAATTTAGCTGCTGTCCATTCAGAGTATATCTTCAAAATTGTTGGTGCTGAGACTTTAAATTCAGCTCCTAGCTACTAATCTTTCTGTTGAATATTTGGAGTCAGCTGACAGAATGATTTATGCTGGTTAAAGAAGAAATGACAGATTTCCTAATTCTACCACACAAGACCACCTTTTTGGAGTCAGCCATTCAAATGACCATTTGTTTATCTGAGCACCGGGACTTGTTTTCATAGAATACAAATTGAAAGTTGGAAGAGGACCAAAAGATTTATATGGATTCACTAATCTGCCTTCTTGGACTATAATGGAACGTTTTGTTGAAAAAATTCAAAATAAAGCATAAATTACATATGTGGAACTATGAATTTTAATGCAATATATGCCACTAGAATTCATGAGTTTTTGTGGTATAAATAAGGCCAACTTAAGAATGCTGGTTATCCTATACTATAATGTAAATCACAATTCAATGAAATGAATAAGCATTTTAAATTGATAAAAGGATTTTTCTACAATTTAATATTAAACTTTGGAACTCAATGAAGTAAGGTAATATTGGGGCAAGTAGATAGCCTGTGATTTTGCAATGTGCCCAGAGTTTGGGGTAGTGCTCCAATAGACATGATTTCTTCTATCTTCTTGCTCCAGAAGGGTAGTAAATCTGCTAGTGGTCTTTGCTAAACTGATTGATATATAGGGAGTGCAGCTAAAACCACATACTCTTTGCCTCTCCCTCCACCCATCTGCTCAAGAGGAATCCAAACTCTGAGGAGCTCACACATAGACGGTTTTGGGGGAGCGGGAAACATACTGTCAAAAGTGCCCCTGAGCAGGCACATGTTCCAGGTGACTATCTGACTCTTAGTATACAGGGAAGTTTATACATTATTATGAATGTACATTAACATGATGCTTATTATCGTGAGATTTGGAAACACTTTACAACACCTACATTTGGTTCTACCAACATTTCTAAATCAGAGGAGCCGATACGTTTATTTGCTGAAGCGTTTATAAATGAAACTAGCATATGCAGTCACACAAGCTAGAAAAAAAACTTATAAAAGCTATAAACCTCATACTTCGTATACCACTTAGATTAGAAAGATATTTTTCCTTATAGCATTGAGGTTTAAACTGCTTTCTGAAGCATTCATGAGTGACACTACTAAGTCTATACAGCATATCAGGGATGAAGAACAACACTTAAATACCAAGGTGAACATTGCATTAGAATTACCAGAGGGAAAGAAGCAGAGTGACTACTTCTCTGAAGTATTTTCTTTTGGCTTTACTGGGGCCAGTATAGAAATGCTTAGATACTACTTATGAAAAACCCAAGACTTACACCAGGAGAAACACTGCCCGCCCCTTTATGATATGTAGAAAACTCATCCTATAACTAATTCACACCACTGGCTGGGGCAGGGTGGAGATGCATGCCTCTGGTCCCACTTCTTCTGCATCACTCCCTGCCCCTTTCTGGATACATTGTGTTCCCAAGACAGCAAAGAGGGAGCAGTTCCTGCACTCCTGTGAATGAAGACACTGCAACCATGATTGGCTCTGATGTGGGCTGTGCAAGATGTGAAGAAAGGCTCCTTGTGCCCTTCCTGCCCACAGTGCACTCAAGAAAGGGCTGGTCTCCATCTGGCCCTCTACTGATTAATGCTAATTTACAGTGTATAATGTCCAATTATACATATCAAAATATTTGAAATGTAATACTGCCCATATGCTATCACTGTACTTTCAAAATCACAAGTTGATGAGATAATTAACTTGACGGCCATGTCTACCACTCTTGAAATCCAGTTTATTCAAGATAGCTTCTTTCTAATTAGTTCTTGGCAGAGTCTGTAGTAATTCTAAGCCATGTTCCTTGTGAAGTATTTCAGCAAGTCTTCATATTCTTAAAGCCACAATATATAATGTCTAGCAATATCCATCTTCCTGATTCCGTAAGACTAACTCTGGTGTGTAATCCATTGAAGTCAAGGGTTACTTATGTGTGTAAGGCTTTGGAAGATCAATCCCAAAGTTTGTAGATAAACTGAAATTCATACTGAGAATTTTTTTTAGCATTATTGCAATTCTGGCTACAACTCTGATTTCTAGACATTATAAATACATTGAGCCAAACTCACTGCTATGCTCTGGCTGCTTTTTGCCACTCTAATGACACAAAGCAGTTATAAACCCAGAGTAGCAGACATCTGTAGCCAATAAGTAACATCTACTTTTGTATGCAGTTATTGATACAAAGCAGGTGTCAATTAATGATGTATTAGGTGATGAAGTCTCTGAGATTGCTAAACCCTAGCTCATTGATAACTTTAAATTCAAAACTAGGACATTACTAGATCCCCATGTGACAGGGTGAACCTGGCCTTTGTGACTCCCTACAGCAGGCCCCCAACTCCTACTACACCACACCCCAGAAAGCAGCGAAGTGACAGCAAAGGAGCTGCAAAGATGGGTTCTCCTGGCCTGCCCAGAGAGGCCTCATGGAAGCAGCCAATCAGAGCCGAGCATGCTGAGATGAAAGGAGCTGGGTCTCCTTTCTGGCCTGGAGATAGAGAGGCGCCTTATGACACTGGCCCTGGTAGGAAGAGTTCCAGGGAAATAGCAGCAACAGATTGGAGTTAGCAGTATGTGGCTGCTGATTATAGGATCCCTAGGTTTGAACCCTGAGTAGTGGGTTGGCCTTGGTCCTCTGTCAGCCACAGGTAAAGTGGTGTTGTCCAAGAATGGGACAGGGTTTAATTGGGAGCCTGAATCAAGGGCTGAGTTTAAAGGAACTTCAGCAGGGTCTGAAGACCCTAGTGAGGGCAAATAGACTGTCTATTCGTTGAACTATTTATTACCCCACTAGGGGTTCATTTGGACTTTGTAACTTGGCTGGAAGGCCAAACCATTGAAGACCCCACCAATATCAGCTGGCAACCTACAGGAGGCATCTGGAATAGGAAAAGGAAAAAGTACTGCACCCAGCTGCAAGGACGTGCTCAAGAGGTGAGTGTCCACATTACTATCCAAAGTAGGATAGGAGCTAACATAGAGGACAGAGCAGCATTATGATGTACCAAGCAATAGATTCCTCATATTGCATTTCTTTTCCATGCATTCATCAAACAGGAATCACCACAACCCCAGTAACATACATGGCTCATATTTATATGATGGGTGTGATTCTGACCTGAGTTATACAAGCTACTGCCTCAGTAACCTAGGGCAGAAGGCCTTCAAGCTGGTCAGTAATACTAGAGTGGCTGCAGTTGTGCAGAGCACCCGGAACCCCCACTACTGGGAAAGCCCACAGGTATGGAATATGCTGGCATTTCAAGGGATAGTTCATTCAGTAATAATGGAGATATACCTATCTCATAGAACTGGAAGGGACCCTGAAAGGCCATCAAGTCCAGCTCCCTGCCTTCACTAGCAGGACTAAGTACTGATTTTTGCCTCAGATTCCTAAGTGGCCCCCTTAAGGATTGAACTCATAATGCTGGGTTTAGCAGGCCAATGTTCAAATCACTGAGCTATCCCTTCCCCCTTATGAAACAATCTCTGCTAGTGGTATCCTGTGGGTCTCCAACCCCAATCCCTGGAAGTTTAAGCAAATGGATGTGCTGAACCTCACAACCTCACTGGATTCAGGTAAACAGTCACTGAACATTAATATTTTCTGAGGGGGCATTAGATCATCTAGTCCCAGGGTAGGCAACCTATGGCATGTGTGCCGAAAGCAGCACGTGAGCTGATTTTCAGTGGCACTCATACTGCCCAGGTCCTGGCCACCAGTCCGGGGGGTTCTGCATTTTAATTTAATTTTAAATGAAACTTCTTAAACATTTCAAAAACCTTATTTACTTTACATACAACAATAGTTTAATTATATACTATAGACTTATAAAAAGAGACCTTCTAAAAATGTTAATGTATTACTGGCACGCAAAACCTTAAATTAGAGTGAATAAATGAAGACTCAGCACACCACTTCTGAAAGGTTGCCGACCCCTGATCTAGTCTGACCTCCTTTCTCTGTCACAGGTCATTACATGTCACCCAGATACCCCTATATTGAACCCAATGACTTTAGTTAGATCAAAGTATTTCAGTCCTCAGGAAACGTAACTATTGTGTGCCATAGACAAAACGGGAGAGGCCAATGTACCACTAATGCCTCATAGCTCCTGCAATAACAGGCAGCTGAATAGGTGATCTATGCCCTGATGATCCTAGCAGTTAATCTGTTTCCCATGCTGCAGAGGATGATGAAAAAAAGATAAAGCCAATCTAACCTGGAGGAAAATTCCTTTCTGATCAGTAATCTGGTGATCAGTTTGACCCTGAACATGTGAACAAAACACACCAGTCAGGCATCTAAGAAAGAGGATTCTTTATATCACATCAGCACTGGTCCATGCCAGCCAGTGTCCCGCCTCCATCTGTGGCCAATCTCTGATGTTTCTGAGTAAAGTGGGGTGGGGGAAGGAGAGGAGGGAATACATCTGGTCAACTGTGTATTGGGAGGGGAGGGCTCCTTTTTGACCCATGCAGGAGACCAACTTGAAGCCCTGAGGCATGAAATTTGATTATAGTTATTATGCTAATGCAGAGCTGCAGGTATTATAGGCATGTTAAGAATGGGATTGCCTGCATTACTTTCCTCATGGCCCATAAAGGAAGGGAATGAATTGGAGGATTAATAAATTCACAGATTCCAAGGCCAGAAGGGACCACAGCAACCATCCTGCCCAACACCCCTGCACTCACAGGTCATAGAATTTCTCTCAGAAATAACATTAATATATATCTTTTAGAAAGATTCCAACCAATGCTGAATCCACCACCTCCCTTGGTAAACTGTTCCAATGTCTCATTACCCTCACTGCTAGGAGATTAACCATCAGAAAAAATTTGCAAGGGTTGTGGTGGATTCTTCGTCACTGGTAATTTTTAATCAAGGTTAGATATCTTCCTAAAAGAGATTATCTAATTCAAACAGGAATTAATTCTGGGAACTTCTATGACTTAGTTATATAGGAGGTCAGTTTAGATGATCACAATGGATAGTCCCTTCTGGCCTTAGAATCTATGAAATTACATTTTATTTCAAGGTTGAATTTGTCTAACTTCAACTTCTAGCTACTGGGTCTTATTATACCTCAGGATTGAAAAGCCCCACAATACCAAATATCTTTATATCCATAATTATAGCCATACCGGCAAAAGTCCAAGTATTACATATGGATAATATCTAGTTAAGGATGTTCTATATTACAGATTTGTAAAATCCATTCATGCATGATATTTGCAGGTTTGCTGATTTGTAGATGCTAAAGTAAAAGGATAATACAGCCTGCAGAATGTGCTCAGTCATGGGACAGTGAAAGTGTACTTGTTTCCCAGTAAAATGTCGATCATAGCATATCCTAGTCATTTTGTAATTTTTATTGTGGTCAATATGGAGTGCTATCACTCTGTTTTCTAACAAGGCATGATTGTCTTTTCACATACTAGCTCAACACTAAGATTTATTGTCAAATTCTGTATCTTAGCAGAGAATGTTTGTGATAATGAAATTTGCCAAGTTTCATCGGTTTGCTTCAGTCTTTTTCATTTTATGAACATGACACAATTTTGACTTTCTGATGATAACTCATTTTGATTTTAACTCACTTTGATGTCAAGTCAATTTGATTCTAAAATCCTGTTGACTTTCACTCATTTCAGTGTTTCCTGACGCAATGTTCTTGTGTTTCAGCAAGTGTCGGGAGTATCATCTTTACATTTGCTGTGTTAGCAGAGAATGTCATTACCTTGAAAACTGCCAAATGTCATAAAATTTGATCTAGCCTTTTTTTCTTTTATCGATAAACATTCAATTTTAACTCTCTAGTGAGAACTCCACACAGTTTTCATTCACTTCATTCTTAACTTACCAAACAAATACTTCAGTTGTCACTTTGATTTTAATTCACACCAATAGTATTTCTTAATAGGCTGCTGTATTGTTTAGACACAATCTTTTAACGAGCACAAGGAGAATATGCAAATATGATATGCCAAGAAAGTATGTCAATGCCCTCAAAGCTGCCAAGTTTCATAAACTGTGGTTTTTCCCCATGTTCACTATTTTGATACAACTCTCCATTATCATGGTTCTATTGTTAACTTCCTCCTTTGTTAATTTAGCTACTCTTAAAAATCTACACCAGTATTTCCTGATACATAACAGATTCTATTATCTTCTGTCTTCTCCTGGAAGAAGCCAGCAGAGCTTGGAGAGTGGGCTCCTGGCAATGGAACAGATATGGAGGTTAAGTGGCACAAAGTGCCAGCAACCATTGCAACTCCAGAACCTTGAGCTTGTTGAAATTCTTTTGATGGAACAATTTTCAATAATTGCAGTTTAGGGAAAAGTTAATTGTTTCATGGAAACAGGTCAATTGTGAAAATTTTCTGAGGTGGAGAGTCAGTTTGACAATTTTATTATATTTTTATATATTTATTATGTTTATACATTATATATAATATTGTAATAGAATATAAAAATAAAAATAAAATTACTCAAAACCATTATCAAAACTAAACATTTTGATAGTTCCAAACCATTTTTTTCCATTTAGTGGCTTTTCACTCCAAATTCGAACAATTTTTTTTTCAAAAGTCAGAAATTATGGAAATTCTAGTTCCTGATCCCTCTACTGGAGTCCTACTTCTGGCCAGTGCAGTCCAGAAAATGGGTGGGGTTGGAGAGCAGGCAGCAACTAGAGTCTTCTATGGAGATGTTTTTGTGGAGGCTAATTTATTTAAACTTGTCGTCTTTTAGTGGAACCCTCAAGAGAAGTGGCTGGGCAAACCAAGTCCTTCCCAGGGATGAGTCTTTAAATTCATGGATTTTAACACCAGAAAATACCATTTTGATTATCTAGTTTGACCTCCTGCATAATGCAGGCCATTGGCCTTTCCTAAATTAATTTCTCTTTGAATTAGAACACATCTTTTTCAAAAACATCTAATCTTGATTTTAAAAAAATGCCAGTATAGGTTGTTCCAATGGTTAATTACCCTCACTGTTAAAAATCTGTACCTTATTTCTAGTTCGAATTTGTCTGGTTTCAACTTCCAGCCATTGGCTCATATTATAGCTTTCTCTGATAGATTGACAAACTTCCTATTATCAAATTTCTGTTCCCCAAGTACTTATTTTGGGGGGAGGGATAGCTCAGTGGTTTGAGCATTGGCCTGCTAAACCTAGGGTTGTGAGTTCAATCCTTGAGGGGGGCCACTTGGGGATCTGGGGCAAAATCAGTACTTGGTCCTGCTAGTGAAGGCAGGGGACTGGACTTGATGACTTTTCAAAGTCCCTTCCAGTTCTAGGAGATGGGATATCTCCATTAATTAAATAAAACATTATTTATAGACTGTGATAAAATCACTCCCAACTTCCTCTTTGATAAAACTCTTTGAGTCTCTCACTATAAGACATGTTTTCCAATCTTTTAATCATGCTTGTGGTTCTTCTCTGAACCTCCTTTTTTCCTGATGGCATAGACTGCCCTACTAGTGAAGCAGTATGTGTGTATGCTTTATTCACTTCCTTGCAGCAATGAAGATGGCTCTGGCCCTCTGAATCATTCATGAATGGTTGAAAAGTAGTGGGTGTGTTACAGAGGCCAAACAGAATGACCAGATATTCAAAATGGCTACATCCGGGTTCGGAAAATCATCTTCCACTCATCTGCCTGTTGAATTCTGATCAAGTTATATGTTCCACACCAGTCTAATTTTGTGAAGATCTGGCTGATTGGAGTCTCTCCAGGAACTTGTTGATAAGGGGAAGGGGATATCAATTTCATACCATGATTTGATTTAATGCCTGGTAGTTGACACAAGCTCAAAGAGAAACATCATTCTTGTCTATGAAGAATATTGGGTACAGCTGGGGAGGTAAAGGGATGAATAAATCTCGTCAGCAGGTTTTCCTCTAGGTACTTCAAGAGGAGCATGTTTCTCTGACTTGGAGACAGCATAAATGCACCCATAAGGAACCTCCATTCCTGGGCAATCTTCAATAAGGCAGTCATAACTGTGGTGGGATGATAAGGTGTCCACCTATTATTTGTCAAACACCTTGGAGAACTTCAAGTATTTGACTGGACTCCTAGGTGTGTCTGGATCCTCTGTTTGTTTCTCTGAGAGTCCCAGGGGTTGGAATGCACCACAGAGTGTGATCAGCCATTAATGAGGGTTTGGGAGGCATTCTAGTTGAAACTGCAGGGAGCAGAAGAACGTTGTCCTTGACTGCCAGTGGATTAGGAGGTCGTGAATGATGAGACAAGGGGAAACAAGGATGACTGGCAAATGTTGGACCCAGATCACTCCAAACTATGTGATTTTTCCCATGGCTGCTGCTGGTAATGCCCTCCTCGGAGCTGTCTGATACGTGATGGGTCCAAAAGAGAGGTGTGACCCACTGATGGTCTCAATGAACTCAGGAGAGTCTTTGCAGAAGGTAGGAATCTGATGACTTTTGTCCATTTCTTGGTTGATGAAATTGCCAGATATGCCTGAGTTGATCAAAGTCTCTAAGCAGAGGTCAGGAATCGAGGGATGCCAGAGGTGGAGGGGAAGGTGAAGTGGAGTGGTATACTGGTTATTGGGGTTCCGATGGAATGGTGGCAGAAAAGTTCACTGTATGGCACAGTGAAATACTAACCTGACCCATGTCCCACTGCTAGGATGGGTCCTGATGTTTCCTGACCTGGAGTAGCATCGGTTCTTGGCTGGGCACCCTGCTTGCAAAATGCCTGGATTCTCCACAGTACATGCAGAGTCCTAGAACCTAGCACCAGTTCCAGGTCAAAGTTGGAAGGTACTGGGTGTGTCACAGAGGCCAAACTGCATGACCAAACATTCAAAATGGCCACATCTGGATCAGTACTCCATCTTCCACTCATCCACCTGCTGTATTCTGAGCAAGTTATACATTCTGAGTTGGGGTCTGGTAGATTGTTCTGAGTTACATAGGACAGAAGGGTCCGACTCAATGGGGGTCAGGCAGTGTGCCTCTTTTCCAGGCCTCATTCCATTAACTGGTTATCAATCTGAATGCACAAGTAGTCTGGGCCCTGAGGTTAGGCGGAGGATCCACCTCATCTAATTAATCTTTAATAGGATCACTGGGTCCTTGCCGGAAGTGATGTGGTTGTGCGACCTCATTCCAGTGGGGATTAGCTGCCAGGCATCAAAACAGAGCTACCTAACTGACAATGAGCCAGGACCCTTGGTAAAGGGCTTGGAGTGCAGGTGTGCTCTCTGTTAACATCATCCGAAATGCTTGCTGTTTCCTGGACAATCTCCTCAAAGCATTTGAGAAGAGGTCTGGCCCCTCCAACAGTAGGGAAGCCTATGCCTTGGTCTCGCCGGTAAGCAGGCTAATCATGAGTTCTACTCAGGATCAGTGTGGGGGGTATGATAGCGGTCTCCGTATGAACAACAGAAGACATTGATTCAAGAACCCCCAGAATTTGTCACAGTCTCCAGTGAACTTGTCAGGTAGGGGGATCTTGAGCTTGTGGACAATAGGTGTGAAGGTTCAGGGGCCCACAGACACTTCATGGGCTTGTGCCTGGAAGATAACATTCCTGCCTTGTAGCATGGCAGTCTGTGCCTACATTTCTTGAGCTTGCACTTGGGCTTGGAGGACTGTATTCTGATCTCAAATTGGAGCAACCTGGGCCTGCAATTTGCAAGGGGGAGCTAGGCTTGGAGAAGGACTTGGTCTGGTGGTTGCAATGTAGAGTAGTGGCGAGCATAGATCCAGGAGTCAAGTACTGGTCTAAGGGTGTGTAGTGGGGTGGTCACCTGCTCCACCTCAGAAAGGGTTAAAAGCCAGCCCTTGGAGAGGGCTGGGGCTGGGAGCTTTAGGCTAGGCTGATTGGGGAAGGCAGCCACAGCTGGGGCCATGCCCCAATCAGGCTGTGGCTGACCTTATAAGAGGCTGGGAGCCAGAGCTTAGGCAGTCTCTCTCTAGATGTTGAGAGGCATGGGGCCTGGCTTCTGGGAGCTGAGCAGGGTACCTAGATTGGAGCAGGGCTGGGGAAAGGCCAGAGGAGATGGGGAGCTCCAGCCTGGAAAACCCCCAGGCTGCAGGCCTTGCTAAAGGCCGAGAAGATACTGGGGTTGCAGAAGGGCAGCCCCAGGGTAGGCAGAGGCAGCAGGTCCAAACCCTCCTTGCCGATGATGAGTGACAGTTTGCCCCAGTGAGCGGGGGCTAGATGGTGACTGGCAGTAGCCAAAGACTGAGGTGATGTGGGGATAGGGGGGTGCGGGGTCCCCGGGGAGGGGAGACCCAGTGGGATACTGCAGGGGGCAGAACTCCGAGAGAAGGGACACTAGGGTCTGGGAGGGACACGGGGGCCAGCGGCAAGGCAAGACACCAGCCTGCAGAGGGCTCCCCTGAGTGGAAAGAGCTAATTCCCTGGACGACCATCAGGAGGTGCCGCAGCGATGAGTCGGCGGCCCATTACAGGGTGAAGCTGAAATCAGGGTTAAGGAGCCAAGCCAAAGATCAGCACCAGAAGTGTGATCGGGAGAAGGGCAAAGAGGCAAAGACTAGGCTAGAGTGTAAAGGAGGCAAGGCTGGAACAGGGCTGGAGTTGGGAGTGGAAGCAGCTAGAACAAGAGGCTAGAGCAAAGATTGGAGGCAGGAGCAGGGCAAGCACAGCTACAGACATGGTACATGTTTAGTAGCTGCTGTACTGCTGCTACTGCAATGCTCAGGTAGTAGGCCACAGGCTCTTCTGCCCCATCAGAATGCACAACCATTTGGAGAAAACTCATTGGCCCAGCTGGGCTTGCTGAGTTGCCTAGAGACGAAGCTGGAAGTCAGCTGTGCTCCTGGAACTATGAAGTGAAAGGAATGTGAGAAGCAGGAGACCACCTGAATAGGAGCAGAGGGACTTGGAGGGGAGGAGTGTGAAGGAAGGAGTATGACAGAATGTGGGAGGATAGGGAAATATTGAAGGGATAGGAGGTCAACTGAAAAGGAGACCAGGACAGGTTCAAGGAAATGGGGGTGGAGGATGGGAGAAGGAAAATGTGAGGGATCAGATTTTGTTAACCCCCCCACCCCCATTTTGTTTAACTGGAACTATTATCATGGTACCTCTGCAGTATTGCTGCAGTACCTCTTTCTCCTCTGGTTCTACTTTACACACCTCCACATGACATCTCCTGAAGCTATTAAAGTGTCCATATAGGTCCTGTGATGTGGCAGCCCTTTGTGATGCATAGTGACAAAGTACTTAAAGTGATGACAGAGAGAATCCATGTCAAGGCATAGATTCTCCCACCTTATAACCTGATAACATATGGAGCTGAAGAAATGCCACTTCTTGGGGTGGTAGTGAGTCTGACTGCATACTACATAGGACTGCCTCCTTCCTGCTGCTGCTCTTCATCCCTCTTTCCTCTTCTAACACCCAATGCCATGATGACCTTTCAAGTTAGCAGTGCACACACTTCCAACATGAATAGAAATCCTTTTTCTCCTTTCCACAAACATTGTTTAAAAAAACATTTCAATTACATGAATATTCAAGAAAGCAAATAAAATTTGATACAAATCCAGTCAAAGCAAGGTTTCATCACCATGAGAAGTGCTAGCAAACAACTTTCCACTATCTTCAGATCTCTAACCAGAAACCAGACCTAACCTTCTCTCATGAATGATTTTTATGTTGTGACTGCTTAAACAAACTCTTTCAAGCACCTCAGCCAAGGAGAATAAAGTGAAGATAGATTTATAATTAATAGGATCCTTCTTAGCTGACAAGGGCTTTTTAAGGAAAGAAGTACTTTCTGCCCTAATGCCCTCATCAGCTAGCGTAAGCTCTGCTTTACAGAATCCAATGTGGCACTTCTGCTATAGTCATATAAAGCAAAATAGGCTTTACATAATAGGGAAATATCCATGATAGAAAATAATACAAATTGGTTGTGAGCTGTATATGCAAAACAATCTCTTGAACATAATACCATACAATAATTCAAAATGTGTATTAAAATACAGAGCAGCATTAAAGTGAGGATGATGTGTGTGTGTGTATATATATAATCCATTGAATGAGACAATCACATGAGACAAGTATAGCCCACAACTTGAGCTCTGTAGGAATAAGAGGCAGAGTGAGCCTTTGGGTACAACTGTGGACTGTTAGTCAAGAGACTTCTCTCTGGCTCTGTCACAGATCTATTGTATGATCTTTGTCATGTCTTTTTACTTCTCTGTGCCTCTGTTTTCCATCCCATCTTTTCAGTTTTGTTTAGACTGCAGGGCTCCTTAGGGCAGAAACTCTCTCTAACTATATTTGTATGAGGCCTAGTGAAGGGTTAAAATCCATGTGCATTTTATATAACAACCTGGTATATGGATTGTGCCAGCTCTTTTCCAGGCCCAAAGTCCAGAGTTTGGTCAAGAGACCAGAGGCCTAGCAAATAGTGATCAGCCAAGAGAAAGCTGGGGTAAACAGATAATCTCGTTTTGCTAAAATAAGCCTAGTCAGCAAATTGCCAGGTGTTAGGGCTGAGAATTGAATAATTCTGTTTGATTCAAGTTGCAAATTAAACAAAAAATCCCTGTTCCTATTGTGTTAGTTTCTTCTGTAGGGAGAAGTTCTTCCCACACATCTAACCTTAAGTTTATGAAAGGTTGAAACATGTCAGTATAAGATATGGCCTCCTCCCACCTCCTGTTCCCAGGGAACAATGCCTGCCTTAAAACACAAGGGAGACAATCTTTATTGCCATATACTTTCACTGACAATGGTGGGTTGAGTAGAAGCTTGCCAGTAGCTCCCCGTGGATAGGGAAATGAGAACATGCCTCAAAGGGTTCGCAAAAGGGAACTGAGGAAGAAGTAGGAGGAAAGGCTGTGTAAAAAATGGCCTGGAAAATAGTGAGGCAGGGCAGCTTTTGAGTGATTTGCATGATTTGTAGATTTAGGGCTCATGGGCCATAGTCTGGAGTGAGAGAGATTGAGCTCCCCTATATCAGTGGTTCTCAACCAGAGGTACGCATAGGCCTAGGGGTACGCAGAAGTCTTCCAGGGGGTACGCCACTCATTTAGATCAGAGTTTCTCAACCTGGGGGTTGTGACCCCTATGGGGGTCAAAGGACGTGTTTAGGGGGATTGCAAGTGCAGGGCTGGCATTAGGGGGTGGCAATCAGGGCAATTGTCCTGGGCCCACGCCACAGAGGGCCTCACAAAGCTAAGTTACATGCTTCACCCCTGACACCTGGGGCTCGGGCTTTAGAGAAGGCTCACAAGTGAAAAACAGGATCAAGTATCGCACTGAAATGTAAATATAGTATTTATATTCCAATTTATTTTATAATTATATAGTAAAAATTAGAAAGGAAACCATTTTTCAGTAATAGTGTGCTGTGACACATTTGTAGTTTTATGTCTGAGATTGTAAACAAGTAGTTTTTAAGTGAGATGAAGCTTAGGGTATGCAAGACAAACCAGACTTCTGAAAGGAGTACAGTAGTCTGGAAAGGTTGAGAACCACTGCCCTACACCTCAGCTTGCCACCTACAGGAGTTGAGGTAACACCCTTTCCAGAAGAGGGCAAGGACTGCTGAATCAGAGAGCTCTGAGAAGGCTGGGAAAGGGCTGCTGAGCCTGGAAGGGGCTGGAGGACTTTGTTTAGTTGGATTTTTGTTTTGCCCTGACATTTGAGGCCTTCTTGCTTTGGCTAGAAAACCAAAGCTCCTGGTTTATCCTACTAGCCTGACGCAGATCCAACCAGCCACAGGGAATCTAAGGCATAGTGGCATCCAGGTATCATAGAAGTAAACCATACTCTTGGAGGCCCCAATCTCAGTCAGGGTTCTGGGCACCACTGTAATGCAAATAGTTAATAATAATAATTAATAATAAATAAAATATTATAGCATTAAGACAGGTTTCAGAGTAGCAGCCGTGTTAGTCTGTATCCACAAAAAGAACAGGAGTACTTGTGGTACCTAAGATGCACCTTATGCATCCGAAGAAGTTGGCTGTAGCCCACGAAAGCTTATGCTCTAATAAATTTGTTAGTCTCTAAGGTGCCACAAGTATTCCTGTTCTTATAGCATTAAGGAATCCTAGAAATTAAAGATGGAAATTAGGCCATATAGTCTATCCCTCTACCAAACTTTGCTGGACACCACAGCCATTTACAGGAAAGTTGGAAAATTCTATGGCAGACAGAAACTCATATTGTCCTATTTCATACATACAATGCCACTTCCCCTGTAGGAGAATGTCCTCTAGTTATTAGCAGCAAGGGTCCTATGGCTAGTTCTGATTCTCTCTATAGAGGGCAGTGGCACACATATGCACTAGAGTTCACTACAATATTCCTGAGTGCTTTGGAATGTAAAATCTGTATCAATCCGTAATCACTATGAATCATTTAGGTGACAAATGTTTGACCTTCAGTAAGATATAATCCTAAGAGGGGAAACAACCTGAAACATCATGCAAATTAAAACCTTATATTTAAATGCCTGGTAAATGAAAAGCCAAAATATTGCAGTGGTACAGCACAAAGGTCCTATTCCAGTCTCTCTTTTAATCTCAGATCATATGCTGTAACTATTGCATGCTACAAACCATCATTCAGCATGCAGCAAATTCAATATCTGTCAAATTCAGCTGACTGCTGCAGCCTTGGTACAGAACAGTGTCTAATTCTGAAAGCAGCAAGCAACATTTTCTCCCTCCAGCACCTGACTGAAATAGCCAGATGAATACAACAGCACAAAGGAGTAAGGCAAGCCAGACAGAGGCCTAATGGCTAAAGAATGAGGAGCTCATGTGTTTGAATTTGAATCTCTGGGGTACATCTCAGTGCAGCTCTAATTTACCAATTTGTTTAATTTCAAATACAGCTAAGAAACATTATAGCCAATTAGTTCCAGCAGGGCAATAAGTCTGTACATTTAAATCGTTTACATTTACAGCTTTCCTGATCAACTGGAGTATGTCTCATCTCTTTCCAGATTGTGGCACAATAGCAGCTGTTTTCAAATTCTCAGCTGGGACAGCAGTTAAAAGTCCTTGAAAATTAAATGGAATTCATTCAATTAGGCTAAAGAAACTGCGAAAACAAATATTATTTAGTGGCTTTTTAATTAGTTCTGGAGCTTAAAAGTAACTTCAAACTCTACCCAAATTGCCATAATTATGACTCTAAACTGCAAGGTTAATTTACCTCACCATTCAGGGCCATACTCTGAGTTCTTGATATATGCACACTCCATATTAATTCTAGAAACAAGAGTTGGAAAATAGCCAGTGCAAGACTATTGGCTACAGTATATTTTCTGGAGCTATAATGCCCATTCCACTGTCTATGCCATAGGACTTTTTCCTATGTCCTTGTCTATTTCTTATGAAGTTTAACTATTGAATATTGCTTATATTATCTGGTTCTCTGAATGTTAAAAATAGGCAGGCATGTTGTAGTATGGGATTGTGCATGGCATAGCTATTTAATTTTCCGCAGAATATAAATTTCAAAGATTTGTATTTAAAGAGATTAAAATTACTAATAAAGAAATCATCTCCAACAAAGGAAATATCAAAAACATCACCGCTCATTTTACCACAAATAGGTAGAAGGTGATAAAGACTGATTACGGAAGGGGCAAAATAAATGTGTGTGGTGGGCCAGAGAGCCGCACAATAGCAGAGACGTGGTTATGGAGAGCCTATGGGCCTATCTAGACCTGCTCTACTATAATTGCATTCAATGCCGAACCTGGTGGGGGAGTAAAAAGAGAAAATCTGGGTGAGTTAAGGGCTTACTTGTCAGGATAGAGCTCTGCCTCTCTGCCTCTCAGGAACCGCTGAGGGATGGGTGTGATAGCTGGAGCAGCCACTGGGAAGGAACAGTTAGACCCCAAGAAGTGAGTGATGTATGAATCAGAGACTGTTTGGGAACCAAGCCCAAAGAAAACGGCAGAAATACTCACCCAGAAGCCTGGGGAATATGCCCAGTATTGAGTTGTTTGCTTTTTGCTGTAGAACATTTTTGCATTGAGCCCCTCAATCCCACCTAGAAGGGGATAAAACTGACAGAACAATTAGCTGATGGGCCATAACCTATGTCATTAGAAACTGGAAATAGACATCTTGAGACTTGGGAACAGGTTGGGTTGCCCAGAAGGTCTGTAGGGAGCACTGCTCCCACCATGTCCCTACAATTACACATTTACTACTGACCATAAAAACTATTTATAAGTATAGCTGATCCAGAGCATGCCCCTTTTACTCCACTGAGCTTTTCTGTTCCCATCTAGACAAGTCCCAAACTCAGCTAGACACTGGGAAAGGCTATCAACTGTACTGTCTTTATCTGATGAAAGAGAGAAAGGGACAGAATTTAGGGACTGTCTGTTTGGCCCCACACAGCAGCTGGACTAAATCTCAGGACTCTTCTTTCATCCCAAGAAGCAACTTCCCCAAGGGGCTATATTAGTAGTCAGGGATTGTTGGAGCACTTGGGCCATACCGCCTTTCCTTAGCCATTCCCACTACAATGTATGGGGGCAGGTGGTTTAGAGACAGTATTACTAACTCTTTGCCACCTGAGGATTTGTCAAATGGCACAGCAAATCCCTAGGTAGTTGGTTATCCCAAATATAAAGTTACTTTGACTCTCCCCTTCCTTTTCTTCATAGAAGAGGATCAATAATCCAGGTCAAGGTATAATAATCCAGGTATTTAACTCCATCCAAAATCACTCACAATTTGCAGGATACAACAGGGAAGGTTGAGCATCTGTTCCAGAAATTCAGGAATATGATACTTCAGTGTATGTATTTGATTTGGACTTTGATTTGCCAGATCCGGAAACACATGGACTCAGTTTCAAAGTGTTGTTGGCCTATATTAGGCTTTGGAATATTTTTTGAATAACTCGCATAGCTGGTATTAATCTATAAATCTGTAAGTAAATTGACCCTTGGCTACATAAGAGTTGGCCCCTTTTTGTGTTTTACCCCAGAACAGATTGACTTGTGAGCTTAGATATGTTAATGTGGGCAATTGGTATCTTCAATGGTAGGCTCTTGACTTCATAATTGCTCCACCTAGTCCAAGCTGAATCTAAATATGTTGACTATCAGGGTACGATGCGTGAGTCATCTGTTTTCATTATTTCTCTGAGGACCATGCAACTGGTGGGGTGAATGTATTAAGGGACAATGGTCCTTCTTGTTTTGCTGGTTTCCTTGACTCAAATGTTGACGACAGACCAATCTGAAGTTTTCTGTATACAGTTACATTTTATTTCACTTGTACTTTGGATTTGAATGGGCACACTTTATAAAATGAAAAATAAATAGAAAGCAAATAAGTGGGAAAACATGACCATGATTCTAAATAGCAAAATATAAGTCTAATTGTGTGTATGTTGTTAGGGTGATCTTGGTCAATGATGTGGAATGATTTAAAACAGTTGGGTGTGATATAATTTTCATTTGCAAAACAGGCTCAAACTCTATATCAAGTACTGGTTCTAAGTAACGCTTATCCTAGCAACAGTATCAACACCCTGCACTCCCCAGCTTACTCAGTCTCAAGTTTCTACTTTTTTGATTTTCCTTAAGTTCATCTTGTGATTGAGAGCAGCATTATCTTTAATTAGAGCAGCTGAAAACTGTTTAGCATTTGTCCAGATTGTGACTTAAATAATATTTCCCACTCAGTGTTTGAAGAGTTTCCTCTACAGTGAAGACTTTCTGCCAGTTTACAGATGTGTGTAAGCTTCCAGCTTGGCATCTCTGATCTTCAAGTGGCTTAACCTTCAAAACTGTACAAAAAACTTGTCAGACATCTGGATGCAAGTTGTTCCCTAACTCTTCTTCAGCAGGCTGATTAATAGCCTGTCTTAGGGACCAATGGGCAAATAGAGTATGGAGTGCTGGTAACAGATTATGTAAACATATTCTTAACTCTCTGTGTTAAGAACTTTTATTCACAGCTTCGATACCGTACAGTTAAAAGCAGTGCAATCTTCCTCACACTGCCCCACTAATATATTTCGATCTTTTCTTCAACATCACCCTGCCAAAGTTTCTCAGCTATAACCTGCAAGGGAGAACTGTTATGAAAATGGAATCAACAGACTTGTAGTCTGTATGGGATAAATACTGAAGAATCCAAGGCCTTATAGATGGTTATCCTCACTCACTGAGTAACAATTAATTAACCCACAAACCACGACATACCTCTTATGGTGCAAGGATATTCAATTTGTAATTCTCTGATATAATACTGTAGTTGGCTTTTGTGATTTTTTTTTCAAGTGGCTAGTTCGTACTTTTTAGTGCAGGCATAGAAAGATTTATTGCTGTTCTTGAGAGTGAGAAATTTAAACCTTTGGTCTCTGACTAATTAAGACACTTGGGTTGTGGTTAGGACTTTCATATTAAATAAGTTTAGCTAGAATCCTCCTATTTTCTTTAAGCATTATGTTTTTCTATATAGTTTTGTTGGCAGAATGTGCATTTTAAATACTTACTGGAGCTTAATGAATATCATGTAAGGAGGAAATGCTCTTTAAGTCATTATACCTAAACCAATATTACATTGTTATGCCATTGTATTACTGGGGACAGAAAATGTGCTCTTATTTAGATGGCAAGTTTCTGGACTTCTTCCAAAGCAATTACTGTTACATCAATCTTACACACACACACACACACACACACACACACACAATGTAGATGCTTAGTAATATGTGTACATTTTTTTATTTGAATTTTATTGGGCTTTATTATGAGCAATGTGTTCAGAAGAAATAAAATGCTATACGTTTATGTGCAGACATCATATAAAATAACCATTCCTAAAATCCATGGTAACAAACAAAGAATTACAGGTAAGCCATGTTGTTAACACAAAAGTTCTGGCTCAGAACATTCTAATGCACACATTATTGCAGATTGAAAGTAATATCTTTATAGTTAAACTTGTGACTAACTTACAGTATGAACCTGATTTTGACTCCCACATCCCAGTTCAAATTTCCTTGTAAACCTACGCTCCTACTGCAATTTTGTACTTTCATGTCACTGGAATTTTATATGTGGGAGGTTTAAGTTAATTAGAAAAGTATTTTTAAGATAAGCTTTTAAAAATTAGGGGTCTTCCATTATTGTGACAGTATTGACACTTTTTTGGAATGTCATAAATCTAAACTTACAGGACCAAGAAACTTTAAATTGGTTTCAGAAACCCAGTCTCATTGTCTTTTGGGGGATGTGCGGACATGGTTTAAGATTTTTTAGCACTGCAAAAATTAACCTCTTAAAATTCTGTAAGCAGCAGGTAGCATTCACAGTTTGCAAGTGTTCTAATGAAGGGACCACCACCAGTGATGCTAATGGGGATCATCAATGTGGCAGTATGTCAGAGCTCTCTGTGTGAAAAGACTTTACAGTTATGTTTCTCATATAACTTAACTTAAATTTAGAAGGCTTCTTTAAGGTTTTTTATTTGCCAGCCTGAACAATTTTTTTTCTTTCTTTTGCCCAACATCAATGTAAATGAATCACTGAATTCCAGTGAGAATGTGTTAATACTTGTATGGTTTATTTTCAGTTTCTGTAGTGACAGAACCCTGACCTTTCAGAAAATGAGCACATATAGTTGCCACTGAATTCTATGGGACTTGTGCACCTGCACTTCTTGGGCCAGTCAGGCCCCTAGACAGGCACAAACATCCATAATCTGTTTTTCAGTACATCACACAGCTTTCTCCTCAGACAACAGTCCTTCTATAGAATCTTTAGTCTGTATTTGACCAGGCATATTGACTACCGTGAATAGAAACAAGAGAGTTGAGATGATTTGCTATCTTGTAATCCTGCCTGTGTAACATGGAAGCCTGTGGTGACACTATTTATGAGTGTATTATGGGGCAGTTTTCCTTCTCTTGCCCAGCATTCCTGCAACGTCTAACAAGGATGAGCGTAGCTGAGATGACTGGATCACCCTTCCATTCCTGTGTATTTCAATCCTCCAGTTTTCTCCCACTACTTCTGGGGATGCCACCAATTGGTAGAGTCAGCAGTGGGCTGGTCTCCTGTAACCTGCCTTTCTCCTCTTGGACTGTTTTGCTCATTGTTCTGCTTTGACGTATTTCCTACTATGGTGTGCTTTAATACTGCTTCTATTTTGAAAATCTGCTGGGTTCATGGATACACATCAGTTACATAGTTCTCCCTGCACTCACGTACAGATGTGTTGTCTGGAAGAAACAACTGCTAATTTCTCCCTACTTTTTAAAATATATTCAATAAATTATTGGGACATCAATGCACCTGTAGACTCTGTGCAAATAACTGCTCCTTTAAATTTGTATATTGGCAAATTCACCCTGTAATGCTGACCATAGATTTTGAGTGATAAAAGTCTCGAATGACTGCATGGGGTATTTTTGTTGCCCTACTGCAATGAAGGCCAAATATTGCAGTTACCACTAGGGAAAAATTGTTTCTCTTAATGTATAAAACCATGTGAAACACAAGTTCACTACTTATACATCTCATGAAATGCTTTACAGCATATTAATGCTGGTGTCTCAGAATAATCCTCTTACCAATAATGGATTATACAGATAGTAAAAGAAGGCTTTGCCAGGATACTATAAGAATTAGATATTCCATATAATGTGCTAAAAATGCTTACTTTGAATTTTTGATATCAGAACACATCACAATACTACAGCTTATAAGTTTGTTCCCCTTTCAGAAAAGACAGCAACTGGAAATGGAATATATTCATAACACGATAGGTGGACAATTAACCTTATTCTATTACAAATTTGCACATAAACAACAGGATTCATATGTACTATAGTGTGTTCTAATTTGAATCTGCATGTCCTGAAGGAATGCAGAATGGAAGGCAATCTTATTAGCCTGCAGCACCACTCTTTTGGAATAACTGCTGAGCTTATATGAAATAAGGATATGTCTTTTAAAAGTTCAAAATGAGTCTGATAAGGAATACAGAATGCAGAGAACAGTAGTTCCAGATAAACTTATAGTTCAAATATATTTGATATATCAGAAAATTGTCCAGACATTTCAGAAACTGCAAGAACTGGAAAGTATTTCACACAGCACATTCATGGCTTTATGCTTGATGAGATATAATTAATGACAATCCTGTAGATCAAATAGAAATTGTTAAATTTCACAAAGAGGATAATGTTTTCTTCATTTATTAAAATAGTTTGCTCTCAGATGTGCTTGTCTGACCCTGGAGCTGTATGTACGAGTACTCAAGATACATAGAAAACACATTCTCTTTCACAACTTTTGACTTTTACAAAGAAAGACTGCATGAAATATATACAGAGAGAGAGAGAGAGAAGAATCCAGCATAAATTAAATGGGCCTTTTGACCAATTTAGTTCGGTACTGGAGTTGTCCTACAGGCTTTATGAGGGTGATGTAAATTTCACCCAAAATAATTACCTATATGAGGGGATATGTGTGTATAGGCTGGGAAGATGGAACTCGGACATATCTCAACCTATGGATAGGACATAGGGATTCACACAATCTCCCCATACTCTCTGCAGTCACTACTTTCACCTATGGATTAGAGCAACAGTTATATCTCACTATGCCAATTGAACAGTGTATTGTGGCTTGCCAGTGTGTGTGGACTGGCTTGCCCCCTTGCCAATAACTCCCCCACACTGGTCTCCGCTTCAGAGAACTTTTCCTGAGCTCCACTTCTATCATGTTTTTCTTTCATTCATCCATCATGCTACACAACTTAAGGTTCAGTTTAGATGGGGTTTTTAAGTCTCCGAAACTACATTATTCTAAGATGACTGTCTTACCCTTTTGCCATTCCTGGGGTGGGTGTGTATTATAACATTAAATAGAGAATTAAGACAAGATCAGTAAATGTGCTAGTTTATTAACTAAGTCAGAACACTAACCCAGACCTCTACAAATAAAAGACCTGTGACATTTTCCATTGTGCCACTTTGACATCTACCCATACTTTATGAGAACTTGTTAATTAAAACTAGTGAGCCAAATGCTGTCCTCACTCTTTTCCATGCTGCCCCATTGAAATCAATGTGTAATGTGTGAGCGAGGCCAGAATTTGATCCACAGAGTTTAAATGTTTTCATGCCAATGGTAAATGAGGAATAGAACTAATCAGTGGATTAATATTGCAAATGTCAGCTGTTTTATAAACTCATCTTCTTTTTCTTTTGAATGCTGAAAGCACATCTTTTCACCATTCCAGACCTTCCCTTTTTTCTTCCTTTCTTTTATTCTTCCTTAAATGTGTATGCTGTGAGGAAATCAATAGTACACAGCTACAAAACATCATCTAAACACCACAGCTCAATGTTTTCCTGCAAAGCTCTGTTGAGCCTTATAATGTTTGTTATATATCTGATGCTGTAGATGTGTAATCCCCACTATACATTTAAAATTAAAGTGACAGGCTTTCTGATAATGTCATAGAAATCTTTATATCAGTGTGGGATGTCGGTTGCTTTTGATCAAGACTGATACCATAAGACCAGGAAGTATTAAAGGGGGAAAAGAGTTGTTCTTGTTTTCTCTTGGTGACTAGTAAGTAATGATTTATTTAGTTCAGAGGGCATCTTTTTTCCCTTGGATCCCCAAACTACTACATTGTTCACACTAAAAAATAGGATAGACATTTTTCTTTTTCCACATACATGGTCATACATATACATACTGTTTTCTGATTTGTGATATTACAGACAGAGGACTGAATTGTGGTCTTTCTTACACCCATTGAAATCCAGTGTAATTTCATTGAGTGAGGAATGGAATTCAATGGAATTACTCTAGAGATGCATCCTTCATCCCAGCATGCTCAATAGAAGCTGACTTTCTCACAATGAGAGCTGCTACAAATTCATGTTGATGTCTTTCATGAGGACAATTGAGAGTCAATAATGATGGAGTGGCTAATTTACCACCAATGTCTGTACAGACAAACTTTATGGAGGTCCCACTCACCTCAGCCAGCTATTGTGGGAAGGGTTACTAAATTTCTCTTCCCATTCCCCAACCCCGGTCCCTCCTCTCCTACCTGTCCATCAGAAAAACAACAAGAACACGAACAGATACTACCGGCTTTGCTACATTACTATTGCAAATAGTGATTTTTGAGGTGGAATGTGGAGACTCCATAGTGCAATACAGAACCATATATGAGAGGTCTTAATTGTAATCTGAGATATGAATACTCACAGTGGAAATGCAATT
Source organism: Malaclemys terrapin pileata (assembly GCF_027887155.1). Taxonomy (NCBI): domain Eukaryota; kingdom Metazoa; phylum Chordata; order Testudines; family Emydidae; genus Malaclemys; species Malaclemys terrapin. The sequence goes on along the minus strand of NC_071509.1, from coordinate 37,187,065 downwards.
CAATTTCTACTATCCCTAAAGAAAACAAAAAATGGCCACGGAGGCTGTACATATATGAACTATACGATAACACTTTATATCTTGAAAATATTGCACAAATAGCACTGGTCTACAATTTTTGAGAAGTCGTCTGCTTCAGAGATAAAATGTATTATTATGTATTTTGATGTGCTGAATTCAAATATGACAATTAAAACAACTGATTGGTTACCGTTTCTAAGATATTTAAGTTTTTACTTTTTATGTCTATGTATATTGTGTAGATAGTAGAGTTTTAATCATACATTGTAAACCTAGGTCTTTTCATGTGTTTATGGTTGCTTTACATGATAATATTTCACCTGTCCTGTTTATGTAACACTTTAAAAATCAGCAAAAGGGTTATATAAATAAAATTTATTATGAAACAAAAGGCAAAAAACTATTATGTACATTGTTTAATCCTATTCAGTGTCTACTTGGCGCTTCTTGGCTTGTCTCTTGTATTCATTAAATGAAGCATCTCTTGTCACTGTCGAGCAATAGTCTGCAAGCACTGATGGGCTCCATTTGCCCTGATAGCGTTTCTCCCTTGTTGAAATGTCCTGGTGAAATCGCTCGCTGTGCTTGTCGCTCACTGCTCCGCAGTTCGGTGGAAAAAAATCTAGATGAGAGTGCAAAAAATGTATCTTTAATGACATGTTGCAACCAAGGCTTTTGTATGCCTTGAGGAGGTTTCCCACCAACAACCTGTAGTTGTCTGCCTTGTTGTTTCTGAGAAAATGTATTGCCATTAACTGGAAGGCTTTCCATGCTGTCTTTTCCTTGCCACGCAGTGCATGGTCAAATGCATCATCTCGAAGAAGTTCACGAATCTGAGGACCAACACAGACACCTTCCTTTATCTTAGCTTCACTTAACCTTGGAAATTTTCCACGGAGGTACTTGAAAGCTGTTTGTGTTTTGTCAATGGCCTTGACAAAGTTCTTCATCAGACCCAGCTTGATGTGTAAGGTTGGCAACAAAATCTTCCTTGATTCAACAAGTGGTGGATGCTGAACACTTTTCCTCCCAGGCTCCAATGACTGTCGGAGTGGCCAATCTTTTTTGATGTAGTGAGAATCTCTTTCACGACTATCCCATTCGCATAGAAAATAGCAGTACTTTGTGTATCCAGTCTGCAGATCAAGCAAGAGAGCAACAACCTTCAAATTACCACAAAGCTGCCACTGATGTTGGTCATAGTTTATGCACCTCAAAAGTAGTTTCATGTTGTCATAGGTTTCCTTCATATGGACTGCATGACCAACTGGAATTGATGGCAAAACATTGCCATTATGCAATAAAACAGCTTTAAGACTCGTCTTCGATGAATCAATGAACAGTCTCCACTCATCTGGATCGTGAATGATGTTGAGGGCTGCCATCACACCATCAATGTTGTTGCAGGCTACAAGATCACCTTCCATGAAGAAGAATGGGACAAGATCCTTTTGACGGTCGCGGAACATGGAAACCCTAACATTACCTGCCAGGAGATTCCACTGCTGTAGTCTGGAGCCCAACAGCTCTGCCTTACTCTTGGGTAGTTCCAAATCCCTGACAAGGTCATTCAGTTCACCCTGTGTTATAAGGTATGGTTCAGAGGAGGAGGATGGGAGAAAATGTGGGACCTGTGACATTGATGGTTCAGGACCAGAAGTTTCATCCTCTTCCTCTTCCTTGTCTGATTCAAGTGAGAATGATTCTGGTGCATCAGGAACCGGCAGTCCTTCTCCGTGGGGTGCTGGGCGTATAGCTGATGGAATGTTTGGATAATGCACAGTCCACTTTTTCTTCTTTGACACACCTTTCCCAACTGGAGGCACCATGCAGAAGTAACAATTGCTGGTATGATCTGTTGGCTCTCTCCAAATCATTGGCACTGCAAAAGGCATAGATTTCCTTTTGCTGTTCAACCACTGGCGAAGATTTGTTGCACAAGTGTTGCAGCATATGTGTGAGGCCCACCTCTTGTCCTGATCTCCAGTTTTGCAGCCAAAATAAAGGTGATAGGCTTTCTTAACCATAGTGGTTATACTGTGCTTTTGTGATGCAAAAGTCACTTCACCACAAACATAGCGGAAGTTATCTGCACTGTTCACACAAGTACGAGGCATCTCTGCTCACTTTGGCTAAACAGAAATGTGTCCCTTTGCAAAATCAAACACTGACAAATAAGCGAGCACGACACTGTATAATTTCTAGAGGTGATATAGGGCAATTTGTTCAGCAGAGTGATGTAAGCTTCGTTATGATTGCATCATCCATGACTTCTAGGAATAACATGATGCAATTCATATCATGTATGACGCAATACTAGATTCAGATTGCATCATTCATTGTTTTGCCTAAAAAGCAAGTACTGTCCAAACCCAGTCATAGATTTAATCATAGATCCAGTCAAAGATGTATTTCAGTCATTTCTAGTTTAAATTGAGATCCCTTCCCTTTATAACTCACTTATCCTCCGCCATTCCCAACTCAAGGGTCGTATATTCTGACCCAATAGCATATCTTGAAAACTAGAGCCAATCAACAATTTTAAGCATCATTTTCATTCTCAGTGACCCAGAATTAGTAAAGTTTGACTACATTTATTTCAGAAGCATTTTGGCTGTAGAGCAGTGTAGTAGTTAAAGAGTTTTTCTACAAAAAATTTCAGGCTTGGGTTGAAGAGGTGAGCAAAGTAGTATTTCCACTCTTATTTTATCTGCATGGGATGAACATCTAGTCCTTAAGATGTCAAAGGGAAAAAGGAAAAATTTATGGATTGCACAAATGATAAAGGTTTAAAAGACTATCTTCTACCTGTTACCAATTAAGAACTGGAATTGCCAACGATGCTATATTCTTTCTTCCTAGGCCATGATTTTTTACAGTTTCCATAGTGTGGAAAGCAAACTGAACTGCCTGGGAAGCACACCAGCTCTGGGGGCAATGTACCCTCTGCCAGCCCTATACCTGGTACAGTGTACATACTTTAGAATGCCAGGCAGCATAGCTGAGCCAACAGAGCAATGGGGGATGGGACAGAGGCATTGCCCACTCCCGGTTCATGTGCATGAGAGGTAGAACAACATCTTCCCCCAGTTCACCAAGGTACCTGATACATGTGAATAAGGGGGTGCCCTTTGTCTCATTATTGCTCTAATTAGGTGTGTAGGATAGGTCATAATCTCGCCCTGTGTCTATTTAGAAAATGTAAGCCCCAAATATCTTATGTATTATTCCTCTACCATGCATCCAAAACAATAAGGCAACATTTCTAGTTACAACTCCACTAGGAGACTAGGGAGATGCCTTTACTGCAGAGTTAATGTGGGTCTGAGCACCTGGATTCGTCTAGCATGCATATGAGCACCCACATTGCAAACCCAAATGTGAGTGTGTCTATTTGACTCCTTCCATGCTGGTACCATACATGCTCATGTATGGCACCAGGATTCCTGGGGTCATATCCCATAGTTCGTAGCACTTGAGCAAACTAAGCTGCTCTGTGTTCCTTTCCCATTGAATTGTGGGAGATCTTGTTTGTCCTTCAGGGTGCATAGGGGGAATTATGGGAAGGCACTGAAGGACTGTCAGCACTCAAGTGATTTAGACTGTGTCCACACTGCAAAGTATCACTCAAGCTTTAGCCTGTTGCCTCACATGAGCCAGCTAGCCTAGGTTGAAAGCACCATCACACTCAGGTACAAGGGTTTTGTGTGTGGATGGGAGCTGGCTTAGGGGCAACATCTGAGTAACAGCTCAAGTTAACTCTGCAGTGAAAACAAGCCCTGGAAGATTTATTTCTAATGCCAGATTCTCCCTTGAAACTTATTGCATACATGTTATCCATGACTAATTTAGCTTTTTTTTTGTTTGTTTGTTTTTTTGCGGGAGGAGAGCAGTTTTGAGGGGCTTTCCGTTTGTAATACAGGTTAACCAGCTTCCACCATAATACTTCCATATGTACAGAACACGATTTCATCTCAATTCTGATTCTGAGGAAACTCTCTATTGAACTCAGTAGAATTACACTAGATCCAGAGTAAGTGAGATCAAAATTTGGTCCTAAATATTTCACAATAGCAGGAGACATTCAAAAAGTCTGCAAAAGGGCTTAGGAAAATAGTCTGTCTGAAAATTCAGCAAAGGAAATTGCCTAATGTGCTCTTCCTAATCCCTCAGTGGACTTGTCTCTATATGTATTTAAATGAGGGACTGAGCTACTAAGACTGTAGTATTCAAAATGTATATAGGCAATCAAATTCCCAGAAGCAAATGAAGCTGTCACGTGACAATCTGCTTATTTCTATGGATTCTGGTGATGTATAGTTCTTCAGAAGGGTCACAGTACTTGCTACTAAAATGATGTAACTATAAAAATTTACTCGCTGCATTTAAGTTGATAAATCATACTGTTATATCACCATTGCTGTTATATTATAGAGAATGCAAACAGTATAATTCTGCAAACAAATTATTAATTGCTATTGTTTCTGTTACACTGAAAACAACTTGCTTGTAATTAGACTACAAAGGAGGGCTTCTTTGACATCTGACTGTGTTTATTTTTGTAGCATTCATCAGAAGATGGACCCTTTAATGAAAGGTCAACATCACTGAACGGATATAAAAGGAGACAAAAATAGTTAGCTACTGTAACTGTAATCTGTTTTATTAGTCGTGGGTATTTGCAAAACAATTACTATCCATGCTCTGAATTTTTCTAATCAATACTTTAAGGGCCAAATCCAAAGCCCATTGAAGTGAACAGCAGTCTTTTCACTGACTTCAATTAACTCTGAATCAGTCCCTAAGTTACACAAAGAAGATATACTTATTTTGTATACAAAAAAAGCAAGCCAGAATGTAAGATATAACCACAGCTCAAGACAGAAAAGTTCAGAAATAAATGTAAGGAAATAACATGAAAAATAGGAAGGGGAGGATATTAATTACCAGTATACCCCTTAGAAAGCATAACTCAATTAAAAGTAATAATGCCAATAAAACTGTGCCATTCCTCACTTACAACTCAGCAATTTCTACTGAATAAAGACACTGAAAAGAAACAGTATAAAGAATAATAAGTAAAGGGCATGATATGAATTAAATGCATAGATGACATCTCAGAATCAGTATCGAAATCAGAATCTATATATAAAGGGTTATTTTAGGACAAAATGGAGTTCGAGGAGAGAGATGCAGAAAATGTTATTGTTTTATATGTCTGAGTCTCATCCTTCTCTGCAGTGCAGTGAAAAAGTTTGTTCTGAAATGAAGGGTTTAGTAAGGAGTAGGAGTCTGAAGGTTCAAATAGAAAAGAAGAAAAATTCTTCACTTTGGAACTGTCCAAAGTCAGTCATAATAGGCAGAGCAAGTCCTTTTGTACTTCACCATTAACTTGGCAGAATAAAGTATTTTCACTTTGCTGTTTCTGGGCCAGTAGTTTTATGTCTTGCCTCCTTTACCTAATCAATCCTTCAGGCTGAAAATATTCAGAATCTTTTTCCCATTCTCAGTGGTATATGTAATAATTGCTCTGAAATTTAGAATTTAAAATATATTTGGATGTGAGGGTAAAGCTCCAGTCTGTCAATTCATGCAAAAGAAACTTCAGCACTCCATTGCCAAACAGATGTTTGTGTAACCCTTCTCATATTCCCAGGTTGCTTATTTTATTGTCATTCTTTGAATGGAGGGGAATTTGACAGCAACCAGGGAATGGAATATTTTGTGCCAGATTTGAGGCTTACAGCAGCACTTTGTTCTATAATTACAAATGTTTATTCCACATTAAAAACCAAATGTTTTCAACAATTATAATAGGAGATCCTTGTAGTTTGAGGGGTCTTAGATGTGACTGCACAAACAGATGCATTCAGGTTCTCATGATGAACAACCATCTTGCTTGAACCCCATTTTTCTCTGGAAAAAATATTTCACCTATTCTTTATCTGACCACATTTCACTTTAAAGAACAGCACATTGACATACTCTGTTCATGTGGCTATCAATTCATGCAGCCTCTGTCTTTCCACTTCCAGGTTCTTCTTTCCTGATTCTGTTCACCTCCTAATCGGTTAGCGCTATAAACAAAATGATCCAAATCCTTACCTCAGGGGGGAGGGATAGCTCAGTGGTTTGAGCATTGGCCTGCTAAACCCAGGGTTGTGAGTTCAATCCTTGAGGGGGCCACTTAGGGATCTGGGGCAAAATCAGTACTTGGTCCTGCTAGTGAAGGCAGGGGGCTGGACTCGATGACCTTTCAAGGTCCCTTCCAGTTCTAGGAGATGGGATATCTCCATTAATTTAATGTGGAAATGAGGGACATGCAGGCTCTTTTCTCTTATGTAAGGCCTTATGTTATGTACTTTTTTATAGGTGGTTTTTTTAACTATCCTGTTGGTTCCTAATAAAATCTACAGGATTTTTCCCTAAAGACCAGGTCAGGATTCTGCCCCATGGTAACAATTTTCCTATCACTAAGGTCTATAATTCAGAGGCTCCGAATGTTGCCAGCAAGGTTCTACCACCTCTCCCACCCTAAAGATCCTCCAGCATTGTAAAGCCTGATATCTGGCAAAGGAAATTGTGCCCAACTCCCTGCCACCTCCCCAAGCAACAATGTCTATAATGTGAAGGGCATTTTGATTTGAAAATTGTCATATATTTATTTTATAGACTAATCATCAAACCTCTCAATTCTTCCTCAGAATTTGAGATGGCCAAGAAGAGAGCACTGATTAATTTGGCATGGAATGCTTTCCTGTCAGTATTTTATTTTGACACATTAATCCAGTCACTTGGGCAACTCAGTAACTGTCATTATTGCCAATATCTTGCAACTTCTTTTCCCAATCTGTTCCACATAAGAAGCCTTGCACTGGACCCTCATATGGATTCTGGCATAGCCTTTGGATCTTTACTGCAAATCATGGAACATTGATTGAAATGTTTGTTTTAAACAAAAATATCATTGCACATTATGGAATTTTCATTACAATGAACCCCAGGGAAGATGTCAGCGATTTGGAGTAGCTCTGCTCCATACTTAGTGCTCTCTGCAATGGAGCAGTTGCTGCACTGGAAAAGAAACTGTGATGGAGGGGTCATGAATAAGGGACCCTCTAGTGTTATCTGCTGTGATGTGAGGTCGTTCATTTTATTTTTCATTTTATGACTGGGGTATGGAAAAGATTTGGAAGTAGCTGAAGACCAGAATTTTTCCTTATTTTTCTTTTTGAAGTACGGCTGTTATTTTTAGGAAACATATCTGGGAGTTACAGGTAGGGGCCTGATTCTCCAATTCTTACTCAGATCTTGTATCATTTGCTCACATGGGTAGTCTTAACTTTATCGAGTGCAATCATGTGACTAAGTGCTACAAGACTTAGAGGTTGAAGAATCCAGTTCTGAACCGGGTCTTGAATTTGGTTCACCTCTCTAATTTACATGCATTTTTGAGGATACAGGGCAATGTTGCATTTAGAAGTATATATTGAACAATAAGTATGATTCACAAAGTCCCCTAAATTTTCCTCTCCCTGTTCCCTTCCACTGATTAATGATTGTACAGTGCTGTGAATATGTAAAATGCTACATCTACATAAGTGCTAAGCCTTTTCATAATGTAATCATAGGTTTGAGGGGGCGGGGAAGAATAACATAAGGGAATTGAAACATGGGATTGTTCTCCTTTGGATCTATGCTGTTACACTGCTAGTTTGCCACATTGCTACTTCCCTCACTGTGACACCCTGACACCCCAATATTCACCACTGTCATGTAATTAGGATATGTTTTTTACAAAGTATGTCTTGTGAGGTATCATTCCAGAAGTCTCGATCTGCTAGACATTAATATCTCATTGGATTGTATGTGTTATCGTCGTATGTGAAGTTATGAAGTTTGGCTATGTATGTGTTACTGAAACATGTTGTAAGGTTGAAAACACCCACAAACAGCCTTTCAGGTACAACAGTAAAAAGGTTGAATAATCTTAATGGCTTATTGAGGAAATGCACACAATCACCAGGATTACCCCAGGAACTGTGTACAATAGAAACCTCTCAGAGATAGCACTACACATTGGTAAATGTTTGACCCAGGTCACAGCAAAAGAGCTTTCCAGCAAGTGGGAAGAAGATATAAAATGGGGACAGTGACATCATGATGGTACCTCACTCTCCCTACACCTGGAAACACCTAAGGGGCAAGGACTGAACTGTGGGAAGTGGTGGTCCCAGGCTAGAAGGATTTTTAGCCTTTGTATGAAAACCTGGGAAAGGCAAGGCAACCCGTGCCTTAAGAATCTTCCAACCTGTTTATCACTCTGGGTGAGAAGATCTGTTTGCTATTCCTTATAATCACTTAAAATCTACCTTTTGTAGTTAATAAACTTGTTTTGTTTATTCTAAAACCCGTTTGTGAAATTCATAACTGGGCGGGGGGGGGGGGGGCGAAGCTGTGCATATCTTCCTTCACATTGAGGGAGGGAATGAATTTCATGAGCTTACGCTGTACAGTTTTCTGTGCAGTACAAGACAATACAATTTTGGGTGTTTACTTGAGTGCTGGGCAATCCCCTAGCTGATTCTTCCCATGCAAAGCTGATTTCAGTGTCTGTGTCTTTCTGCAGCTGGGCATGTCCCTGCCTGTGTGTGTATGCTAGAGGAGGCTTGAGGGCCTGGCACAGCAAGACAGGATGAGGGAGTCCAGGCTGGTGGAACGGGCGTGCTCAGTGGGACTCCAAGACATCAGGTGGCAACCCATCACACCCACCTCATGTTATTTTTATTTAATATTTGTATTACAGTAGCTCTTAAAGGCCCTGGCCAAGATCAGGGGACTGTTGTTCTAAGCATTGTGTACAAACACCTACTAGGATACAGTCCTGGCTCCAAAGAGCTTACAATCTAAATAGACAAGATCGAGAATGAGTAGGAATTTTATAGATGAGGAAATGAGCCTAAGTGATTTTTATGTCACACAGGAATCTGTGGTGGAGCTGGTAATTGAACCCAGATCTCCTGCGTTCCTGTCCTGTGCCTTAGCCACAGACAATGCTTCCCTCAACATGTGGAAGCATGCACATATTTATCATTAAATAATGCAATCTTCTGTAAAATTTGATGTGTTTTGTTTATAATTTTTTTTTTGTAGCTTGCAAACAGATGCATTAAGAAAGGGTTCATTGAATTGTATGGAACGTTTGCTGTTGAATAGGGCCAGCAGCGGGTGTTAGATTAGCACATAAGTGCAATAAATTCCTGTCACTTTACCTAAAGTTCCAGATTTCTAACTGTCGTGGTTATAACCCAAGAACATAGAGAGCACAAAATATATTTACAACAATCTGAAATATATCCATGAAAAATACTTACAATGGATATGTGCTATATGGAATACAATCAAATATTTTGTTGCACAGATTGGAAGATAAACAACACTTTAAAACATGTAAGATGATATTGAAGTGAACATAAAAAATAAATCCCACATATAAATCAGCTATATATTGTGGCCTTGACACTTGACTACTTTCATTATATTAATCTTGTGACATAAACAAGGAAATCTTTCCCCAAGTGCAGAAGCCAGGCTAAGAAGTGGTGCCCTTATTTGAAATAAAGCAATAATGAGCTTTTCTCCTGCTCATATCGCTTCACTGCTTGCAGTATTGGAATCCTATTTTATATTACGGTTTTGGTTTGTTTGTGTGTTTTTAGAGCTGAGTGGATACCCCCCAAAATGGTCAGCAAAGGTAGCACCCCCTTTCTGTGTATGTTTCTGAGGTATTGGGGCAAATTCTATAGCATTTCTACTGCAATTCTCTTGCTGCACTTCAGCCTTCAGTTTGTTGAAGCACATGCCAATGTTCTGTCTTTTCAGAAAGTATCACACAAAGTCAAACCCAGAACCATTCTATATAAAACTGCAGCTTTGGGTTCTATTAATGACTGCTAGATGCTCAAATCCTTCATACAGAGGATGCTGCACTATTGCTTAAAGGAAGGTTCGTTTCGGGGATCATATTGGAGTGGTAAATGGGAGTACAGCATACCAGCATCTTTTCTGTGCTGCCTCCTTATTCTCCAGAATCAAAGTCTTTTTTTTACAAAGAACAAGGAAGTTTCTAGCTCCTACACCTGCCAAGAGAGCCTCAAAAACATAGACTGATGTGGAAAGCCTAGTGGGCTTCTGAGCCCACCCCACTACAAAAGGGAGCCAAGCTCAAGCAACTCATCAAGAAATGTAAGCGTAATGGAGATGAAGCTAAGCCCATTAGAGCCCTTGTATGTATATGGACTCTGCTGAGAAGGAGCCTAGCCCAGAGATCATGTGTGATCAATCATATTTGAACATATGTACAATCTACTGTGAGTGTCAGCTCATGGAGTGTGTGGAGATCATTTTGGTAGGCAGAGCTTGGAAGAGTACTACTCACTCACAACTTGATCTCGAGTTAATCTTGTGGTTAAGGCTCTAGATTGAGACCTCAAAAGGTTTGAATTCAATTCCCAGGTCTACCACACATCTCCTGAGTAGTTTAGGCAAATCACATTTACACCTATATGCCCTATCTTTAAATTGAGGATCTGGCTCTACTGTAATACAAATATAACTAAGTATTATTATATATAAAATCAAAAACAAACAGCATTTTAAACAGCACTTATAATGTTCTACTATTAAATAACTTTATAAGGTACTATGTGGTAAGGCTAACATTATATTCTCCCTATGAAGGCTTTCATAAGGCTACTTTGCTGCCTAAACATACATGTTTATAGACTAAAAATGTGATTGGTAACATCTGCATCATAACTTTAGGTCCTCAGTATAACACCTTCCCTCCTTCACTGCAACACACATGTAATAGACATACTTATCTGTTCTTCAGATATAATTTCTATTGTATTGTGTTTTCTAAATACATTGTGTCACCCGAGTTCTTCAATTGTTCCCGCAGAACTGAAATGAAAACTGCAGTGCTTCTTGGTCTGTAGCCAGGGCCAGCTCCAGGGTTTTGGCTGCCCCAAGTAACCAAAAAAAAAAAAAAAAAAAGCCGCGATCGCGATCTGCGGTGGCAATTCGGCGGGAGGTCCTTCGCTCCTAGCAGGAGTGAGGGACCATCCGCCGAATTGCCACCGAACAGCTGGACATGCTGCCCCTCTGTGAAGTGGCCGCTCCAAGCACCTGCTTGGTAAGCTGGTGCCTGGAGCTGACCCTGTCTGTAGCCGCAATTTTTGTCTTGTAAGCAATTAGAAAGATTCACATACCAGACTTTTCTCTCTAGCTGCAGTCAGTTCCCCATGAATGATTAACTCAGTCTCCTTAGTTCCTGTAATCAGACAGAAAATCTTACCTGTAGTCACAATCTCTCAGGTATGAAACATCTGCCCATATCAGAATCTATCCCCTGGATTTTCATAGGAATCTATAAGGACACTCTGCTTTTCATATAGGCCCAAAATATTTAAACAGCCACATCTCCTTGAGCTCTGCCTCTGTTCTTTTCCTCACTAACCAAGACAGAATTCCATTTAAAAGCTACTATCAAATAGTTAAATGTAATTTTTCATAAGCCCAAAAAGCCTCTAGAGGTGACAAAAGCTATCGTATGAGCAGTCCTTCTCTGCCTACAAGGTATATAGTAGACCATAATTTATTTTTACATGGTCTTCTCCTAAGTGAAAACTGAAGTACACACTCACCTTAATCCAAATGCTACAGATATGAAACCCAGCCATGACTTCAGCAAACTTCTCTTGGCTTCTGTCTTCCGGATGAGTTCAAAGAGAACATCTACTGTAATAGTAGTCACTGGTGTAACTAGACACTGGCTGCAGTGTATCCTTTTGTACCATGACTGATTTAAATTGTCATAGACACTGTTATGTTAACAGCATATGCACAGTGCTGCTAGATTAATAACATCAAATACTTTTGCTGGAAGTTTGCAATATAACACTACTTTTATGCTTAGAATTCAGACTGATAACACTCAGTAACCAAAAGCAGAGAGAGACAAAGCAAGGTGCTCCCTAAGGCAGAAAGAGAGAGAGAACTCACCCCATCTTGTTGTAGGCTGCTTATTTCCTGATTTACTCTAATCATAAACTTCCCTACAGAGCTCCCTAACATGCAGACAGGACAAGGAACCCTCCCCCCACACACTCTGAAAGTGTTAGCCTGCAATTTCAGCATAGCTGAGTATCTGATACAAAACTTGGTCTCCTGATCTCAGCCCTCAAGGTTGTATCAAAATACAGAAACGATAACTCTCATGATGGTTTCAAGCAGCTCCTGAGCTAGCTCAGGAACTACAAACACTCTTCCAGATTTTGGGGGCATTGGTAGCTGTGCTCAGCTTTCTACATCTGTAGAAGCACAAATGAGTACAGTCTATACCTTCATAATCCCCAGATGTTGGTTAAAGAAATAGAACCATTTATAATTGATGCACACATTTTTAATAGTTTTCAGTAAGTAATAAAGTCAAGGTAAATGGATACAACACTAGCAGGAGAAAAGGCAAAAATTGTTGCATAAACTATTCATTTGTGAATTTGAGTCCTAATTTAAAAATTAATTGGCACAGGAAGACTGGATCCTGGGTGTCTCAGCTACCCTTGGGATCCCTAACCACCAGGCTACATAATCATTTTCATGTTTGTGTGTTCTCTCTGTCTGTCTCTCTCTCCCCGTGCAACTCCCCAACACACCCCAATGATTCTTTCATTATTTATCCACAGTGGAACAATTTCAAGGTAGCCCCACATCAGAATATCTCATAGCCCAGTGATTAGGGCAATCACCTCAGCGGTAGCAGCTCTCTGTCCAAATCCCTTCTCTCTCTCAGGCAGAGGAGGGACTTGAACTGGTGGTCTCCACATCCCAGCTGAGTACTCTAACCGCTAGGTGAAAAGTTATGAGGAAGGATCACCTGCAATTCCCTCCCACCCTCACTCCCAAGACCATTTTGTTTCGTATTATGTACAGGGAGCTGATCCGCTAGATCTGAGCACACTGACTGGATTGGGTCCTGCAGGTGAGTTAGGCAGAGGAACACATCTTCCCCCAGTATATGCGTCACTCTGGGGCTTAGGCTTCTGGATGCCTGCCATGGGGCTGTACTGCTAATGCTCAGAAACAGCCTAGGGAACTTTTGCTGCAAAAATTTAGGCATCGAGCAAGTTTAGGCACCTGCAGGTCAGCAGCAGCAGAGTGGGGCTTTGCAAATCCCATTGGCGCCTGATTCTGGGCTTTAGGTGTCTAAAGTGGCAGTTAGACACCTAAGTCCTTTTGTGAATCTAGCCCATTGTACCTTAGTAAGGATTTTGACCAAAATAAATAATTCTTCAAGTCATTATTAGACACAGCTTTGTCCCTAGTTCATTTAATTTGTTTTGAATTTGAAGAATTAAAAATTCAGTACTTTGGAGAGCTCCAAACTACACAGCTTGCTGCAAATATGCATTTGGGCTTTCATGTAGGTAATGATAAAGGACTCAAGCCAGCATGCATTGACATCAGTGGGACTTGGATTGAGCCCTATGTGTCCAGTTCTGTTACATGAACTTATACAGAGTAGTCCCATTGATTTTTAGTGTAACTACATGTGGAGTAAGATACTGCCAATTGTGAGACGGTAGCAGAGGTGGGTCTTTTATAACTTAGGCTGGAATAGAGCCTCCCGATCTATAATGCTGATGTGCTTTAGAAATGCAAATAATAATAATAGTGATGTTTTACATCCACAGCAAGGCCCAGTTCAATTTCTTTGTAAATCTTAGTCTAAACTTTTTCTCCCTTCTGCACTATGGGAACTTTAGAATTATCCTCACCACATTGCTAATATCAGCTCTGACCCAACAGCATACTGCTGCATTGCATGAGGCCCTGCAAAGTAGCTTTTGTGTTATAAGGTACAACAAACATCATCTCTTAAAGTATCTGATAAAATTTTAATCTTAACCCTTCTTTTTATATGTCTGCCCAGGAAAGATGCCTTGACAGCATCTTGTTTTGCTTACTTTTTCCTGCATCCCCATCTCTCCTGCATTTAATCACTTATCTTCTTCCTCCAGTTTTCCTTACCTCCCTTCTTGAATCTCTTCACTCCATTCTGCTTCTGTGGCTGAGGGCCAATTTTGCTTTATACTAATAATTGTACAGGCCATATTCTGTTATCAAACCCTCCTCTTTGTCTCCTAAAATGCTCTTGTACCTTATCATTAGATTTTCTCAATGTCATCACTACTTGTGCTTTTGCCTGTCTTGATTATTTGATCATTGAAGACAGAAAGGATGAGCTGTGGTTTATTAGATTTACTCTGTGGGCCATGTAGTTGCTAGGTGATACCCCAGCCACTTCTATAAATACTTAATAATTTTAAGATTAAATTTCCTTGTTACTTTTCATTTAAGTAGCAAAAGGTGCCTGGACTTGGATGATTTAAAATGCATTACAAAACTGCTTGGATTTAGGTAGAATTCTGATTGGCTGGTAGATTAATGTTAAAGACGGGATTAATTTATGTGAAGTACACAGTTCAGCACTGCTGTTCAGTATTTCAAACTGCTAACCTCATCTTATTCCAACCCTCAGATACGTGTTTTACTTGGAATAAAGATTTGGAGGTGGAGGGGAAGAGGAGGATGAGTAATAAGACACATCTAAATAGGATTTTTGGTAATCATGAGAACACTCCAGAAGGATTAAAAGTATGCAGCTGTATCTTGTAGTATGATTATCCTATGATAACTGTACTCCTTGTCCCACCTGACTGCTTAACTTCCATCCAATTAAAAGTAATTTTTCTTGTGATGCTAGCAAATTAACACATACTCTTACATTATGATTCTGTGTTAAATACAATACCATCAGTCTATCAGGATCCATTCTCTGTATTATTTATAACAGGAACTGTCTGCAAAAAGATGTAGCGATTTTAGGTCTCTGAATTATTTCTTAATTAGTCTTGATTTGAATTGGATAGTTCTCCTCCTATCACCAAAAACTGGAAAGAGAAGAGAAAATTGCATGTGCCTATCTATGCCAAGCAGTGGAACAAGTTAAGAATGATTATTCTACCACTTTAATTTTTGTAGGTCACCATTCTAAACTTTAGCCAATCAATACTGAGGGTTATATCCATTTTATAATATATATTACTCTTAGCTCATTTCATCCTCAGTAATTAACAATTTTATTTGCTGCTTCTCTGTGATTTATTTCAGGAATAAATTCTCAGTCTACAGAAGATTTCATAATTTTTATCACTTATGTCAGCTGCTGAGCCATATGATTAGTTTTTCATAGTGTGCTTCCTCTTCAGCATATTCTTCCTTCCTTCTACTCATCTTTAGGAACATCCAGACCCTACCCCTCCTGAACTGTTATTTATTAACTTGTGCATATTTTTGTCTTTCCTTATTTAGATTATTAGCTCTTCCAGGTAGAGAATTTGTCTTTACTATGTTCTGGAAAGCACAGTATAAATACACAATGCAATGTAAATGTTTTATAGTAGCTTAAATGATGCTACCTTTTCATCCTGCAGAAATATCAGTTCATTGAGGAATGAGATTCATCTGCACTCAATAGGCCTTTAAACTAAAAGAAAAAAATAAAAATCTAGTATAAGTTTTGAAATAGTTTACAAATCTGTGTTTCAAATATCATAATCTAGAATTTACAAACTGAATAACTTAGGAAAAAGTACAAGGAGTCCGGTAGCACCTTAAAGACTAACAGATTTATTTGGGCATAAGCTTTCATGGGTAAAAAACCACTTCTTCAGATACATGGAGTGAAAAGTACAGATGCAGGTGTTATATACTGAAACATGAAGAGAAGGGAGTTATCTCACAAGTGGAGAACCAGTGTTGACAGGGCCAATTTGATCAGGGTGGGTGTAGTCCACTCCCAATAATTGATGAGGAGGTGCCAATTCCAGGAGAAGCAAAGCTGCTTTTATAGTGAGACAGCCACTCCCAGTCCCTATTCAGTCAGTCCTGTGTCAGTATATAAAGTCTTTCAGGTGCCACCAGACTCCTTGTTGTTTTTGTGGATACAGACTAACACGGCTACCTCCGGATACTAGGAAAATGTGTTTCTTATGTGGTTTTAAATGACCTTCTTAAATCAAAATCACTGTAAAAATTGTATTGAGAGTATCGGAAACTATTATTTGACCATAGTTGAGCTCATCAAAAGACTTAGAATGTGTTTCTAAATACATAAATTCCCTTTTATTATTAAATGAACTTCTAAGGGCCTAATATTTACAGAGCCTCCAATTTTGCACCTGCAATTCATTCTGTGCACAGAAATGCAGATACAGTTCATAATACAAATAGTAACAAAGTGGATGTTATGATTTATGGAAGCAAGCAGGTTTGTAAAGACATCAAACACTGCCATTTGTACCCCTGATTGGCTGTGCCTGCCTCAGTGCTCCTACAGTCGTATGTGGTTGCAAAAATATGGATATAAATGGAGACTGGTTTTAAAAATCAGGTGCTACATGTCAGAAAGTGCTAGAAGTATAATTAGACCTTCTCATCTTACAACTTATGAGCTACCCGCACCCTTTTAAAGAAATCAATCTTCTATCTTTATAGAATTCTACACAGTTCTAAGGTTGATTTTAAGCTAAATAGGCAGGGAGTCAGGATAACTTACATTATTATAATCAGCTTTGAGGAATTTTGTTCAGACATATATGGTATTTAGTTGGTTCCAGGTTTTTTATTGCACTACATCTGATCCAGCTCTCTGCAGGCTCTATTGTGTAGAAATGTATTTGGCATTTTATTTCTAATATGATAGGGCATCCAGCCCACACTGGCAGGGAAGGGGTTAGTAGAGCACTGGGGAGGCAGTGTGAGGAGCAGCCAATAGGAGAGGGGCTGCAAAGAACAGCCAGTCCAGGCCCAGCAGGTCTATATAAAAGGAGCTTCTGGGCAGAATAGTTCAGTTGTTGCTGGGAGCCCAGGGAGTAAGGACTGCATCCTTGGAAGGCTGAGAGGACTGTAAGAACCTTTGACAGAGCAGTGGCTGGTGACTGGGATTGAACAACTGAGGCCCTAAGATAAGGGTGAGGAAGGTGCTGAAGCCATGAGGAAGTGGAACAGGGAAATGGAACCACATTGACAGAGGTTACAGAAGCGCATCAGGAAGCTGCTATTTTGGGCACTTGCAGATGTAGAGCGTTTTGAGTTAAACCAGCCTTCATAGAGCACAGTAGGGCAAGCACTGCAATCTGTCCACACTGACAGCTGCAAGCACACTCGCGTGGTCACATTAGCAGCTCTTGCAATGGCCAAAGAGAGCAGTGCTTTGTGGTAGTTATCCCAGCATGCAAGTGGCTGCTTTTCAACTTGCTTTTCAAATGAGGGGGGTGGGGTGGAGTGTGACAGGGAGTGTGTTGTGTGTATGTGGGGGGAGAGGGAGTGGGTTTTTGAGGGGCTGAGAGCATGTCAGCATGCTGTCTTGTAAGTTCAGACAGCAACAGACCCTCCTCCTCCTCTTCCCCCCACCTTTCTCTCTTACACACCGAATGCCACAGTAATGGTTGCTTTTTCTCGGAGCAGATAAGCATGCTGGCTGTCAGAAACGGAGCTTTCAAAGGGCATATAGGCATACCTGCAGTAATTCCAAAACAATGACAAGAGTGACCACTTGACTTAAGGGGATTATGGGACTTTCCAGAGGCTGATCAGAGCGCAGTAATGCAACACCTTGTTCACAATGATGCCTGGGCGTTTCAGCCAATGCGCACCAAGTGTTAATCTTCTCTCCGAGGTGGCATATCAGGAACGCTCTAGCCCTGAAGTCAGAGTGCTCTACGTGCCTTGCCAGCATGGACGGGTAGTGAGCTAGGGTGCTCAGGGCTGCTTTAATGTGCTCTAACTCGCAAGTGTAGCCAAGTTCTTACAGAGTCCCTGGATGGGGCATGGAGTAGTAGGCAGGCCTGGGTCCCCCCCCCCCCTCACTTGCCACTAGGGAAGTGGCTGGACTGTTGGACAGAGATACCCACTCCCAGAAGAGGGAAACACAGACAACGACCTAGCCAGAAGGCTGAGTCATGAAGAGGATGCTGTGTTTCTGTGAGCTGAGAGAGGAGCCATAGGCGGGAGCAGGGACAGAGTGCTGCTGTGCAGACTGTGTATGTGGGCATCAGCCTAAAGCTAATCCACAGCCCAACCAGGAGGAGGCACCAGTCTGGCAGTCTGGCAGTGGGTGGTACGCCCCATGACATCTGCACTCCATACTGTATTTTTAATTTCTTTACATTCTGTCAACTCCCTTTTCTCTGATTTCTGTTCAGGAAATATTTTCCCAGTTTCTCTTTGTTTTCTTCTTTTTCTTTTACACTTCTTTTTCCACATTAATGAATGTTTTGTTCTCTTCATTTCTCCTCATAGGGCTATATCCTGCCTTCTAGCACATAGGTTTAATATCTAGATGGCTGGATGAGTGACACAGAAGTGCAGCATAACTCTGTACTACTTTGTTTTTCTGGGAGTAATATTTAGCACCCTTCACAGTCCTAATGAAGAATCATCAGTCAGCCAGTCTGTGCTGCATGCACTGTGCAAGAATGCACACTTGAGGGTGTGATGCTGAGAGATTAGATGCCAGCTCATGCTAGAGTCCCCAAGACTCAACTGAATAATGAAATATACATAGATGGAATCAGTCTAGTTCACCTGTTTGTTATTATTGTTAAAATAGGTATTAGGATATTAAGAATGTACATCTATAGCTCATAATGTAAGGTAAATATTTGAGCAGCTGTATTGTAAGCCTCCACGATGGTGTAAATCACCAAATAGGAGAGAAACGTTAGAAAGTGTGAAGTACTGGTCTCCAACAGAAGACATTCTGTCCTGCCCAACAGAAAAGATCTATCAACACCAGATGGACTATTGTGGAACATCAAAAAGGACACAAGACTTTTTTTCAGCCAGCACTCCACCCCCTGAGAAGATAAGACATGCAAGTGAATTCCTCCTGTCAGCTGAGTTTCCAACTCTGAGCACAAAAGAGTAGAGGGATAAAAACCACTAACAAGGAGGAACTGTAGCCCTATGCTGCTTGGACTTGGGACAAGGTTTACTAGGCATAAGCAAGAGATCCCCAACTGCTTAGCCTGAGTTAGCCCTAAAGGACATATATAGAGCTTGCATATTATAGAAGCATCTATTAGCTTTTGAAACTTAAGATTGTAACTTATTTGTGTATCTATGCTTATCTGCTCTAACCTTGCAAACTACTCTCATTTCCTTTTTCTAGTTCATAAATCTTTATATAGTATATTATAGGATTGGGTATAAGCATTGTCTTTGGTGTGAGATGTAAGGTGCAATTGACCTGGGGTAAGTGACTGGCCCTTTGGGATTGGGAGTAACCTAAGTATTGCTGTGATCTTTGGTGTAAGGGACCATCTATCACAAAGGTATGCTCATCTAGGCGGTGAGATAGATTGGAGTACCTAAGGAGATTCTCTGTGACTCCAAGTTAAGGCTGTTGTAGTGCCTGAGGAGTTTTTACTTGACTGGAGAAATCCATGTATAGAACTCACAGTCAATTTGGGGTATAAGCCCTGTTCCTAACAGTCTGCCCTGAGATTGGTACTTATGCTCATGAGTCGCTGCAGGCAGCTTGATTTTGGTGTAGTTGGTAGGATTCACATACCACAGGTCAGTTAAGGCTGTAGATCATAACCCCAGCTCTGTTAAAGTTTGAACTTGATATTGTGAGTTTTAAAGGTTAAAGAATACTCACAATGCATGAACCACAGTCATATAATGGTCTTGAGGGAAAAGACCTTGAGTGTTTGTTTGCAGAGGGGAATCTCTCTCTCTCTCTCTCTCTTTTATTTAAAGAGTCAGTTTAGGACCCACGATCTTTGCTCATAAGTTCTGATCAAGGGCCAGGGGAAGGAGAGAACCCTCCTGCCCCACACACCTCTGAGGAGATGTATGGAACTGACCTGATTGCAGTAGCTGAGAGCCAAGAAAGTATGTGACCACCAACAGACAAGTTTTTAATGATAAAGAGGAGGGTGATGCTAAGCTATATAAGAAATGTAAAGAACATATATTGAAAAGATTTAAGATTACCCCTGAGACCTATTGATTGAAGTATAGAAACCGCCAAATGTTTGACAATGTCACCTATGTGGAATATTTACATAAAATGTGTAATTTTATGATGAAATGGATAATGAGGTAGGACCTGAAGGTGATTATGAAAAACAGTTTGATCTGATGGCCCAGGAGAAATCGTTATGGGTAGTTATAAATGAGGTAAAAGCATGCATGTGTGACAAAAAAATCCCCACTGTTTTAGAGGCTAAAGAAATTGCTGATGAATATGTTCAATCAAGGACCGACGGAGGTGCAAATCCCCATGTCACCCAGGTTAGGAGGGGATTGGAAATAAATTAACCCCAACTTTAATTTAAAAAAAACAAACACAGGAGCCTGGAGTTTAAACCTTCCACCCACCACCACTACGCAAGAGGAAAGTCAAGTAATCTGCCGTCCCTATGAGGCTCCTGACCATATAAAATCAAGTTGCCCAAAACTTAAGATAACACCATGATCCGAACCCTCATCTATCACAGTTAATGCTACTACCTTTGCTCCAGAGGCAGAGGTTGAGCAGGAGAAAAATTTTGTGAACTGTATTAGGACTGAGCCTTGGGAGGATACTGAAGCATTTTTAATAAATTCTAAGGTAAATGGCATAGACTGTAAGTGTAGGAGGACCACAGATACCCAAGTCACTTTGATTAAGGGAAGTTTGGTAAGGGAGGAAGAGAGACTTCCTAGTAAAAGCTTAAATATGTTAGCTTTGGCCAAATTCCCTATAATTGTACCTTTAACCAAGGTTGACCTTGGAGGATTTTAAAGGAGATATTATTGTGGGCATTAGGAATCTACTTTCCACTAATGTTTTAATAGGTAATGATATTTTAGTCATGTCTAATAAGAAGAACAGGAGTACTTGTGGCACCTTAGAGACTAACAAATTTATTAGAGCATAAGCTTTCATGGACTACAGCCCACTTCTTCGGATGCATATAGAATGGAACATATAATGAGGAGATATATATACACACATACAGAGAGCATAAACAGGTGGGAGTTGTCTTACCAACTCTGAGAGGCCAATTAATTAAGAGAAAAAAAAAAAAAAAAAAAAAAACTTTTGAAGTGATAATCAAGCTAGCCGAGTACAGACAGTGTGATAAGAAGTGTGAGAGTACTTACAAGGGGAGATAGAGTCAACGTTTGTAATGGCTCAGCCATTCCCAGTCCTTATTCAAACCGGAGTTGATTGTGTCAACTCGGCTAGCTTGATTATCACTTCAAAAGTTTTTTTTTTTTTTTTTTTTCTCTTAATTAATTGGCCTCTCAGAGTTGGTAAGACAACTCCCACCTGTTTATGCTCTCTGTATGTGTGTATATATATCTCCTCATTATATGTTCCATTCTATATGCATCCGAAGAAGTGGGCTGTAGTCCACGAAAGCTTATGCTCTAATAAATTTGTTAGTCTCTAAGGTGCCACAAGTACTCCTGTTCTTCTTTTTGCGGATACAGACTAACACGGCTGTTACTCTGAAACATGTCTAATAAGGTTAATATCACAACTCACATCCAGGAAGAGTATAGCTCTACCTCACCTAGCTTGTTTGTGGACAGAAGGGAGGGAAATGCCATCAGTCCTTTGTCAGCTAAAAGTAACAATTTGTCACCAGAAGATGACTTTGGAGATTCCATTGCTTTGCCAGAGTCTCCTCATAACTGAAGTGAAACTCAACAGGCTGATCCTTCCCTAGACAGGAGAGGAATGCAGCTCAGAAAAATAAATAAAAGGGTAGATTTTTTCCTAGTGGGAGGATTGTTGAACAGGGAGGCTCCCATAAGGGAAAAGAGGCACCCTGGTAAGGTTTGCAAGCAGGTACTTGTGCCTGGTAAGTACAGGACAGAGTTGCTGCAGGTAGCTCATGGTTGTTTCTTTGCTGGAAACGTAGGAGTTGAAAGAACCTGTAATAGATTCAAACAGAATTTCTATTGGCCTCACATGTGAGACAGTAACAATGTGAGTTTCTGTAGATATTGTGGGACCCCTACACAGACCTTCCAAAATAGAAAGAAAAATATACTGGTTGTGGTGGATACTGCCACCAGGTACCCTGAAGCCACAGCTCTATCTAATATAGAAGATGAAACTGTGGCTACTGTCCTAATGATCATTTTTAGCAGAGTAGGTTTTCCCAGGGAAATCTTGTCAGACCATGGTTTAAATATAATGTCTCTACTTTTCAAAAAGTTATGGGAGTTGTGTGTAGTGAGGCATATAAAGGCTTCCCACTATCATTCAGAAACTAATGGTCTGGTAGACTTCAATGTCCCATTGAATTTTTCTGTGCTAAGGATGCTGCCCAGCCAGAGAATGACTGAGATGTTTTGTTCCCTTAGCGTTGTTTCCATACAGGAGCATAAAGTAAGAGTCTACGGGTTTGCACCCTTTGAACTCCTTCATAGGGAGAAAATCCTGAGGCTCTTTACTGTAGCAGTAAGAAGATTAGCAAGAACCAATGGTTGTAAGTGAAATTCAGATGAATTCAAATTAGAAATAAGGCATTTTTTTTTTTTAACAGTGAGGGTTATTAACTAAACTAAAAAAACTACCAAAGTAGTGGTGCCTTCACATTAGGACGTGATGCCTTTTAGGAAGGTGTTTTTTAGTCAAAGATAAGTTATTGGGCTTAATACTGGGTAACTGGGGGGAAAAAATGTCTGGCCTATATGCTGGAGGTCAGACCAGATGATTTAATAGTTTCTTGTCTCCTTAAAATATATGAAAACACTACATGAAGCTTGAAGGAAGCTTGAAAAAATATACCATAGCCAGCAAGAAGGAAAGAAAACAAACACAAATAGCAAAAAAGAAATAGAGGAAGGTCGGACATACTAGAGAAGCAGAAACACAGCAAAAGTTTTATTATTATTTATGTACTATTGTATTTATTACCAATGCAATAATCCCTCCGGGATCAGGGTCTCACTTAGTAGTTGCTGTACAGACAAATAACACAAGCACGGTGCTTGTCCCAGAAGGCTCACAATCTAACATTTACACAAACACAACAGGGTGAATAAATAGCAAATTGGGAGCTGCAGGGAAAGATAAGGTTATAGTACAGACAGGTGTGTATGCTTAGATTAGTTGTCAAAGTGATTTCAGTGATCACCAACTTAACCAGTGGCAGACAGTAGGGATTTGTAGATATGTTACACAATTTCTCTTGCAATTAATAATAGGAAGCAAACAAGTTTATATGCACTTTATTTTTCTATATCGCATGGAATGTGAAAATAAAGTGTCATCTTAATTTCACACTTTATTCACTGATTAGTGTAAATTGGAAGTAATAAAAAATCACTTCAATGTGTGTGTGTACACAATGTAGAAGTCTAGGATTTCCACTGATTATGGTAAAATATTTGTGCTAAATAATTTTAGGGATTACCCACATTTCTATGCTTTATCTGTTATAAAACTCTTATTAGCTACCTCTGATTTGATTACCTCTGCATTTGCCATTCGTACTCTCACAACCGACATGGCCATGTCAGCTTCTGAGCCCTGCTACTCTGCTTAACCCTACGTATTAAGAGACAAGGGGAACAGATGGTATAGGGAATCAAAAGGTGAAGCAGTTGTGTCTGTCGTAGAGCTGCTTTGATTGGCTATTGCTATCAGATGTACAGTAGCTAAGTAAAGTGAAGGGTGAGAGGATATAAAGCTATAACAGACATAATAAATAATTTGAGGTAAACTCTTATTTCTGTAAGATGGGCAGATGTCAGCAGATAAACACATCAGCAGTAGGTCTAATTTTACTTAACCAATGAGATTCTTATTACCCCATAAATAGGGAATACTTTTAGCTTATCACCTAAATAATGTTATGTCTTAGTGGCTTTATCAAACAGGAAGCAGAAGCCTAAACTTCTAGCACCGAAGTGCATCATCATTTCTGTAGCATGTTAGCCATGTGTTACTGTTTTTATAAAATGTTTTATTCAGAATAATAACAAAAGCAATGTTAAAAATGTCCCAATAGTACATGAATGAAAGTTTCATGATGTGCAACCATTGAAGAACTGAGAAATTACATTTTTTTAAAAAATGTGGAATCCTTGGCTAAAATAGGGAGTATAATGAAGGGAATAGCCTATCATCTTAATTCTATATTGGGATCCACTAGAATGGATTCCTGGGCCATGCAGAGTCCTACTAAGTTAATAAGAATCCACTTGGGCTCAGAGGTCAACACTACAGAATCCTGATGTATGATCAGGACCGTAGTTTGTGTGTTTAAAAAAAAAAATTGTGCTAGATGTAGCAGGAACCCAAGATAGATTTTTAAAAACACTCCTAAAAATTAATCGCACTACAGTTAGTTTAGGTACATCACATCTTGATGTATTGTTCCTGATAAACCCATCATAATGAGTTTACGGTACCTTAAGTCTCTCTTTTAAAAAAAAAACTATATAAACACAGGATAAGAACAATTATATCCTTTTAACAATCACATTTGTCCATATTACATCATAAAACCAGAATAAATATTTGCCAGATGTACTGTAGGCCAATCTAATCATGTCATATTCTGAATACCTTAATATTCTATTCAACAATACATTTTGTAGAAATTTTATGTTAAATTATTAAAACATTTAGCCCTGCTCCCCCCTTTTTTTTTTCAGCAAGTGTAACTGGTATTTGCAGTTTCAGATCAGATTATGGCTCTTGTTATACTCTATTTGCAACAAATATTCATGCTTCTAATTTTCACTACTTTACACAACCACCTTTAATTTTGTTATACCTAATTACAATGTTGTTATCTTAGTAAAATACATGAAACAAAATTAAGACTAAAAATAGATTAACAGATAAAAACAATCCCTTCCTCTCTATAAAAAGAATATAGTTGGTAGTGTGTGACTTTGACTTCCAGACTAGATCTTTGGGATGAGCAATACTTCTAGGATTGCCAACTATCCCGAATTTTGAGGAGTTGCTCTGAATTCCATGGAAACATCTTTTGTCCCTTATTATTCTAGTGAGAATATTACTATGAGAAATTACTTTTTGCCCCTGCAAAATGGTACTGCAACAAAATTATAGATTCATAGATTCTAGGACTGGAAGGGACCTCGAGAGGTCATCGAGTCCAGTCCCCTGCCCGCATGGCAGGACCAAATACTGTCTAGACCATCCCTGATAGACATTTATCTATCCTACTCTTAAATATCTCCAGAGATGGAGATTCCACAACCTCCCTAGGCAATTTATTCCAGTGTTTAACCACCCTGACAGTTAGGAACCTTTTCCTAATGTCCAACCTAGACCTCCCTTGCTGCAGTTTAAACCCATTGCTTCTTGTTCTATCCTTAGAGGCTAAGGTGAACAAGTTTTCTCCCTCCTCCTTATGACACCCTTTTAAATACCTGAAAACTGCTATCATGTCCCCTCTCAGTCTTCTCTTTTCCAAACAAAACAAACCCAATTCTTTCAGCCTTCCTTCATCGGTCATGTTCTCAAGACCTTTAATCATTCTTGTTGCTCTTCTCTGGACCCTTTCCAATTTCTCCACATCTTTTTTAAAATGCGGTGCCCAGAACTGGACACGATACTCCAGCTGAGGCCTAACCAGAGCAGAGTAGAGCGGAAGAATGACTTCTCGTGTCTTGCTCACAACACACCTGTTAATACATCCCAGAATCATGTTTGCTTTTTTTGCAACAGCATCACACTGTTGACTCATATTTAGCTTGTGGTCCACTACAACCCCTAGATCCCTTTCTGCCATACTCTTTCCTAGACAGTCTCTTCCCATTCTGTATGTGTGAAACTGATTTTTCCTTCCTAAGTGGAGCACTTTGCATTTGTCTTTGTTAAACTTCATCCTGTTTACCTCAGACCATTTCTCCAATTTGTCCAGATCATTTTGAATTATGACCCTGTCCTCCAAAGCAGTTGCAATCCCTCCCAGTTTGGTATCATCTGCAAACTTAATAAGCGTACTTTCTATGCCAATATCTAAGTTGTTGATGAAGATATTGAACAGCGCCGGTCCCAAAACAGACCCCTGCGGTACCCCACTCGTTATGCCTTTCCAGCAGGATTGGAAACCATTAATAACAACTCTCTGAGTACGGTTATCCAGCCAGTTATGCACCCACCTTATAGTAGCCCCATCAAAATTGTATTTGCCTAGTTTATCGATAAGAATATCATGCAAGACTATATCAAATGCCTTACTAAAGTCTAGGTATACCACATCCACAGCTTCACCCTTATCCACAAGGCTCGTTATCCTATCAAAGAAAGCTATCAGATTGGTTTGACATGATTTGTTCTTCACAAATCCATGCTGGCTGTTCCCTATCACCTTACCACCTTCCAAGTGTTTGCAGATGATTTCCTTAATTACTTGCTCCATTATCACTCCTTGAGTATTCTAGGATGCATTTCATCAGGCCCGGGTGACTTGCAGGCATCTAACTTTTCTAAGTGATTTTTAACTTGTTCTTTTTTTATTTTATCTGCTAAACCTACCCCCTTCCCATTAGCATTCACTATGTTAGGCATTCCTTCAGACTTCTCGGTGAAGACCGAAACAAAGAAGTCATTAAGCATCTCTGCCATTTCCAAGTTTCCTGTTACTGTTTCTCCATCTTCACTAAGCAGTGGGCCTACCCTGTCTTTGGTCTTCCTCTTGCTTCTAATGTATTGATAAAAAGTCTTCTTGTTTCCCTTTATTCCCGTAGCTAGTTTGAGCTCATTTTGTGCCTTTGCCTTTCTAATCTTGCCCCTGCATTCCTGTGTTGTTTGCCTATATTCATCCTTTGTAATCTGTCCTAGTTTCCATTTTTTATATGACTCCTTTTTATTTTTTAGATCATGCAAGATCTCGTGGTTAAGCCAAGGTGGTCTTTAGCCACATTTTCTATCTTTCCTAACCAGCGGAATAGCTTGCTTTTGGGCCCTTAATAGTGTCCCTTTGAAAAACTGCCAACTCTCCTCAGTTGTTTTTCCCCTCGGTCTTGATTCCCATGGGACCTTACCTATCAGCTCTCTGAGCTTCCCAAAATCTGCCTTCCTGAAATCCATTGTCTCTATTTTGCTGTTCTCCCTTCTACCCTTGCTTAGAATTGCAAACTCTATGATTTCATGATCACTTTCACCCAGGCTGCCTTCTACTTTCAAATTCTCAACGAGTTCCTCCCTATTTGTTAAAATCAAGTCTAGAACAGCTTCCCCCCTAGTAGCTTTTTCAACCTTCTGAAATAAAAAGTTGTCTCCAATGCAGTCCAAGAATTTGTTGGATAGTCTGTGCCCCGCTGTGTTATTTTCCCAACATATATCCGCATAGTTGAAGTCCCCCATCACCACCAAATCTTGGGCTTTGGATGATTTTGTTAGTTGCTTGAAAAAAGCCTCATCCACCTCTTCCACCTGGTTAAGTGGCCTGTAGTAGACTCCTAGCATGACATCTCCCTTGTTTTTTACCCCTTTTAGCCTAACCCAGAGACTCTCAACACTTCCGTCTCCTATGTCCATCTCTACCTCAGTCCAAGTGTGTACATTTTTAATATATAAGGCAACACCTCCTCCCTTTTTCCCCTGTCTATCCTTCCTGAGCAAGCTGTACCCATCCACACCAACATTCCAATCATGTGTATTATCCCACCAAGTTTCAGTGATGCCAACAATGTCATAGTTGTATTTATTTATTAGCACTTCCAGTTCTTCCTGCTTATTCCCCATACTTCTTGCATTTGTATATAGGCATCTAAGATACTGGTTTGATCTTTCCTCCCAGTTTTGTCCTGACCCTCCTTTCTCTCTGACAATATAGCCCACACTCCCTCTCATTTCCGACCCATCTCCCCAGTCTCCATGTTCCCCACTTAGCTGTGGGCTTTGCTCACCTGTCCCCGTCAAACCTAGTTTAAAGCCCTCCTCACTAGGTTAGCCAGTCTGTGTCCAAATAGGGTCTTTCCTCTCCTCGAAAGGTGAACGCCATCTCTGCCTAGCAGTCCTTCCTCGAATAGCATCCCGTGGTCTAGGAAGCCAAAGCCCTCCTGGCGACACCATCTTCGCAGCCAGGCATTCACCTCCATGATGCATCTGTCTCTGCCCGGGCTCCTACCTTTGACAGGAAGAATTGAAGAGAATACCACCTGCGCTCCAAACTCCTTCACCCATACTCCCAGAGCCCTGTAGTCACTCTTGATCTGCTCAGTGTCACACCGCACAGTATCATTTGTGCCCACATGGATGAGTAGCATGGGGTAGTAGTCAGAGGGCTGGATAATCCTCGACAGTGCCTCCGTAACATCTCGGATACGGGTTCCCGGCAGGCAGCATACCTCCCGAGATGAAATGTCAGGGCGACAGATGGGCGCCTCCGTCCCCCTCAGCAGAGAGTCTCCGACCACCACTACCCTACGTTTCCTATTCGCAGTGGTGGCAGCAGACCTCCCAGCCTTAGGGGTACGAGGCTTCTCCTCCTTTACTGTAGGGAGTGATTCCTTCTTTCCTGTATCAAGAAGAGCATAACGGTTACCTATTACCACGGCAGGAGGGTTCGGAGCAGGGGTGGAGCACTGCCTGCTGCCAGAAGTAACCAGCTGCCAGTGTCCACCCTGAGCCATCTCCTCCTCCACCAGTGGTGTATCAGCAGTCCTGTGTACTGGGACAGCTACCTCAGTACCTACCAAATTAGTAGGTTACAACATATCTTTACAAACACAGCAAAGAATGTCCATGAAAGAGCGATCCCATCTCTGCAGCTCCTCATTGGGAGGTTATGATGAAGGGTGTCAGAAGGGATGACCAGATAATCTAGTCGGACCTCCTGTATATCACAGGCCACCAACACTGCCCAGAAGCCACACACTAAACCCAACAACCATGAGATCACAGTATTCAGCCCACAGGAGACTAGATTAAGTGCCGCTGGCAGAGAATAGGATGGACCAAGATATACCAGTGTCCAAGCTCCTCCCCTCCCCCCACCCCCAAGGCAGAGAAATTATTAAATGAGATATACCCAGAAAATAGTGGCAAGAGACCCATACCCACATGCTGCAGAGAAAGATGGAACATCCCAAAGGTCACTGCCAATCTGACCTGGGGGAAAATTCATTTCTGACCCTGCATATGGGGATCAGGGGTCTTCCCGGTCTATTCCACTTCCATCCAAGCAGGTGTAGTAGTTTTGGAATTGGAGAATGACCTTTCTTTACTCAGAACAGATATTTTCCCAGCTGCAGCGAACTTAATTTGAACCTCAAAGGCTTAGTTGAGCCTCAAAGACACAACTAAGTTGTGTGGATTGCTCCCCTCTAGGATATTGTCATCACCTCCTTGAAGCTGTTATCCCCAGTTTGAGAACATGTGCTCTAGGCCACTTATATTTTGCAAAGAAAAGAATGTAAAAAGAAGCCATGGGAATTAATACAACTCTGAAGAAATTATTCTAACAATTCCTTTAAACAGAGAATTAAGTACTTATAGAATTCTAAGTTTCTTCACTGTGAATTTTGTGTTATCTATTTCTGACCATAAATGTAGAACCAAATCCTGCTTACCTTACTCATATGAATAGTGCCATAAGGTGAGCCAGACTTGTCCACAAATTATTTTCTTGTCTGACTTATTTTATAATACAAATCACTGAGGGATTTTTTTACTGAAAAATATATCAAAAATATAAACAGAATTCACCTCAACACAGGATGCACAATTTTCAGTTCATTGTACCAGTTGGTAATTATAGAAGTATACACATTTTTTTCTTGTCTTTTGCTTTACTTGAATTCTTTGAACCTGTCCCCACTTCTGCAATGCTGGATACTCCTCCATGGTACAGAAAGTACCACAAAGTGCAGGGAACATTGCTGAAAGGAATATAGGGGCAAAAAGGACTTTAAATAACAAAACAACCAGCTGTTCGTACCATGCAACAGTTTTTGTATAGCTCTCAAACAATTCTTGTTTGTCACTGCTTCTACTTACAAAAGGGAAAATGATGATTATAATGACCAAGACAAGATGAAATTGGCGAGGACCATCATACAGAGGAGCTTTCAAGATATTTTGATTAGGCATCTTTCCTATGTTCAAGAGGTTTTTGTTATGATGGACAATTGGAACTCAAATTTGATGATCTTAGAGGGGTAATCAGGCCATATGCACCAAACATTCTCCAATTATTTCTTCAAGTCTTCTGATTATTATTGTATTAAAAAGATTGTTAGGTCCAAATGTTCCCCATTAGTGCCCGCCACCCCAAAATAAATAGCATTTAAACACTGCTGATATTAGCCATCATAGATCTAATTCAGGACAAAATTATATTGATCTGAAGCCTGCTACATAAACCAATGATGCATCTGAGGAAGCTGTAGGCTAAAGGACCATTTTTATGTATGCTTTCAAATAGGAATACAAAGAGACAAGCTTTCCTTAGAGGAACAAGGGATTTGGATATCTGAGCTTTAGTGACCTGAAGGCCATGCACAAATCCTCAGGGATGTTTTCTGGAAGTTACATTAAAGGGGAACATGCATTTCAAGAAACTGATATTTCATCCACAAATTACCAATTGGCTGCAGTTTTATGTGACTAAACCATATTTGAGGCTACTTATTTTTCTTAAATGAGAAATTCTTGATAGCCGCATAAATGCCAGAAAACAGCTTACCTGTTGGACTGTAAACCCTATGACCTTAAAAAGATTCTAGCTTTCATTTATTGTGTATGATGTAAATAAACATATACTAATTTGGTTATTGCTATATATGGTCACTACTAAATGTTTAATGACAAGGCAGCTATATGTGATGGGCTTTCTTCTAAGCTGCTTCAATAAATTTTACCTGTGCTGTAGTGCCTGTAGCAAAACTAATGCATTGTACTGGAGCTGTCAATCTCATGTACCACAGAAAAGTCAGCAGAATACCTTTAATAATATCGTCAAGGAACAGATTTTTAGACGTCTGTTGCCATCTGTTGAGCACAGGGCTATTTTAAAAAGCCCCAATCCTAGAGCTCCTACTCAGACCTTTCTCAAGCAAAACTCTTATTTGAATCCATTGGATGCAGTGCCTGAGTAAAGGACTATAGGATTAGATCCATAAAGGTAACTGATGGACAGACAAGCTAAATGCTAAGGATTCGTAGGTATAGTTGGTGTAAAAGCTATAGAGAGAGATTGTATTGTTTCCCTGCCCCTGTACTGGATGTCTCTGCACTTGTGACCCAAAATAGCATTAGCTTTTTTGCTTTTGTTTATCTTTGCAAAGTTATTCACTTTGTATAGTGGTTCATTAGAATCTCTAAGTCTCTTTTAAGTATCACTGCTTTCCATGTCCCTTCCTCCCATCGTGTATATGTGTTTCAGATTCTTCTTCTTCAGAGGTGTTAGTATGCATTTTTTCCAGAACTAATCTCATTTTGTTACTCCATGTCTGTATGACATTAAAATAAAGCCAGTGACAGGACATAAGACCAATCCATATACCATTCCCCCTACACCTCCATGCATTGCTGGTCATCATTATTCTTGATTTGTGGTCTTTCATTCAGTTAATTACAGTGTTAAGAATCAAAAAAAGTTGAAATAATTTTATCTCTACTTGAGATTCCATATTAAACTAAAATCAAAATTTCCTAAATCTTCTGCTTTCCCCTCATCCACTCAACCTAGCATGTCTTCAGTGGGGGCATGCGCCTATATATAAGAGCAGGTTTTAGCCCATATAGATCACTCAGTCCATCAAAAAGTCCTGAGATTTGTTTCAAATTAACTTTATCATGAGTGCCGTATTTCATAGTGGTCTGTGCGATTGTCATTGCATTGAAGCATCCTCTTTCCAATTCTCATTTAAGACAGCATTTTAGTTCGTGTTCTCTTTCTCTTTCATGCTCTCATTCTCTCAGGCCAGATTGTCCCTGCCCCAGCTATAAGTGTATGGGTTGTAGACCCTATCAGAAGCTTGTACTCCCATGCCAGGGCCAGGGACAATGGCAGTTCCTGCACTCATGGAAGGGGAGTCACTGCTTCCATTACATACCCCAGAGGCAGAAAAAACATCTCAAAGGAGGTGGGAAGTGTCTGGGTCATGGTCCTGCCACTTCTCTACAACAATGTAAGAAGCTGCCAGGTGTAGATTGGGGGAAAGCTCTGCACCATCTCAAGGAATGGTTTAGACTGCACATTTTCCTGTATCCCTAGTGCACAGGGAGAGTATTGTTCCTACTCACAGTTGTGAATAAATGTAGTCTCTGGGCCTGCAATGTAAGCCCAGGCTCAAACTCTGGCTCCAGCCTACCCCTCGCTCCATCCATCTACACAGAAATTGCACTAATCCAGGACTCAGACCCAAGGCCCCAGGACACTGTGGGGCTGCGGGATCCAAGCCCAAGACAAGCCGGAACTAAAGGTTCAAGTCTTGATGCTTTGCAGTGTAAATACAGCCCTGCTTGACCTGTGTCCTAGGAGTCCACCAGAAGTACCCCACAATCCCATTGGCCAACTTCCTTTGTGCTCTGTATCCCAACAATCTCCAGTTGACTCAATTGAAAATAGAAGCCCTCCCTCCTTGAGTCAGTGTTAAAACGTTGTCTTCTAATCCACCAAGCTGCAAATACACCATTGGAGAGCCTCCTGGGTTTGCAATGGAGACTGAACAGAGCAAACCTTTTGCAAAGTGTACTGTTTCATGTTCACAGGACCACAACCAAATTTTGGTGAATCTCTGATGTAAGGCCAGTGAAACGGTGGACTTTAGCAAAAGTACCTGGAATGACCATGCATACAGCAGATAGCTAAAAAGCCATCAGCTTTGCAAATTTCCCAGGCTGCTGACTACTGTAGGGAGTATATTAAGATACTGAAGAGTGAGTACTAGAAGACCAGGGATCAGAACTGCACCTTAGGCAACTCACCAGCATCATGCCCATTTTATGATGAGTTTGACCAGCTGCTGGGCACTGCACCCAGCACGGAGCCAACCATGATGCATGATGACCTGGTCATCCAGGGTGGTGCCCTGATGTCCCTGAATCTAACATAGGGACTAATGGGAGCCAGCAGCAGGCTCTGAGTGAGGAGCATGAAGTGACTTTGTTTCCAAAACTCGTCCCTGAGCAGGATGTGAAAAAGGATCAACAACAAATTCTAGGTCCATACTTGGAATAACAGTGGGGACAGTAACTGTTTATGACAGTGTCATTTGATGGGAATAGTGTCCAAGCTTGTCCATGAATATAGACTCCCGAGTGGTGGAAAAACTCTTGCATCATGAACTTTTCCAGTGCAGCCTGCACTGACATTCATAAATCAGCCTCACATTCTACATGATCTGCCCCATTTCTACACAGCATTCAAAAAGATATGCCATCCAGGAGATCTTCATCCCAGGATACTGCCAGCTGCCCAGGACTGCACACCAAGGTTCTGGTGGACCTGTGGAGTGAGGTCAGTAACGTCCATGATTTGGGAAGCCAGACCCAAAATCATCACCTGTACTATAACATCTCCAAGAGGCTGACAGAAGAGGGGCTTAAATGGATGGCAGTTAAATGCAGGAAAGAATTTAAAAAATCTGAAGCTCACATACTGCCAGGCAAAAGACACCAATGACAAATCTATAAACTCACTGTCAACTTGCCCCTACAACAGGGAGTCTGACCTCCAGACAGTGCCCCAAGCATGGAGCCCAATGTTGTTCTAGATGGGACTTTGAGAATGAATTATGTTATTTTTGGAATGGAACCAGAAGAACCAGCAGATCCAGAAGTGACCCCAATGGCAGAGGGACCGGAGGAGCTGCAAATAGCTGCCAGAGCCATAACAGACCATGCATGCAGGCAGAGGGACTGGAGGATGTCCTCGGCCTGGAGTCCATGGAACTGTTTGGGGAAGTAGCTGGGAAACCAGCTAGGCAGGAAACAACATTAGATCCACAGCAAGGTTAGATTCTGTCACCGTCTTTGTTATTGTTAGGGGGGAAATTACAGCGTAAGTGGGAGGGTTTTGCTGGTTTATGACCAATGCAATTATTGTTTTGGGGATATGATGTTCTGTGGGGTTGCTTTTGCTTCAGTTAAGGGCAGAAGCCACACCATTTCCCTATTCCTTCTTTCCTCCTCTTGTCTCCACTCCCAGACACTCATGGGCCAAAATTGATTCCAAGCAGTGGCAAAAATTCAAATCTACAACTACAGATTTATTCTAGCACACACTGTTATATGTGTTCAAAGTTGGATTACAAACTGAACAATGCTTGCAGATGCAGGGAACACATGCAACACAGGCATGTATGCACATATATATGCATGTATGCACCTCTAACCCGATATAACGCTGTCCTCGGGAGCCAAAAAATCTTACCGCATTATAGGGGAAACCACATTATATCGAACTTGCTTTGATCCGCCAGAGTGCGCAGCCCCAGCCCCCCGTAGCACTGCTTTACCGAGTTATATCCGTATTCGTGTTATATCGGGGTAGGGGTGTATATATATATATATATACCGCTCTTTGTTTTTTTATCACACTGGCACTAGCATTAAGGCATTGCCAGGGACAGTCTAGATTGTAAATGCCACTTTGTGACCTGTGGCTGTATTAAGTGAAGAGCACTTAAAAAAAATCTCTTGGTATTGCCAGTCCACTGTCTGGAGAGGTTCTTGGTAAGAGATGCAGGGCTGTAGTTAAAATACCATAACCAACTCTCAAACAATAACAGAGAGAAGATTTGCCTCCACCAAAGCTCCATTTTCCTATTGTGTGAGGCACTTGTCACTTGACTGGGAGTCAAGCATTCTTGAGAATGCTTGACAAAAATGTCTTTAAACACTCAACAGACTCAACCTGAAAATGGATGTTAATTAAAAGCACTTAAAATTACTTTGTAAGACAAAAGCATTTCTTTTCGCATGTTAAAGCCCCTTGGTATTGAAAAATGCAAGCTGAAATGACATAGACCCTTCAATTATCCCTGAAAGCTTTGTAAATTGTTAGAATAAGGATAGTAGATTGCAAATTTACACCATACATTTCAATGCCAGAAGCATAACTGAATCCAGACAAACCATGAATAATCTGTCCATAATGTGTAAACTATACAGAAGACAGTGAGTTCAATAAAACAAGACTTTCTCTGATTAAGCCTTTTCTAGCATTGTGGCTCAAATAATCTGAGTTTATAAAGTAGTATTTAGTTCATAAATTTTCTCATAAAAAGAATAGCTGCCAAAATTGTGTATGTGTGTATGTATACATATGTGTATGCATATATATATACAAATTTTATGTATATTTATACTACAAACAGAAGGTCTCAGCCAATAAAAAATCCTAGCTATTTTCAGTCAAATGACTGCTCTACTGAAGAAAACTATGATAACACCATCTCAGCTCAAGTTTCCTCCCTCATCTTCCCCAGACTGTTTTTTGCCAATAAATGCAGACATCATTTTCTGGCTGGTCTGGGTTCCAAGTTCAGGACTCAGGCTGAGAAACATGATCCCAGCTTCTTTGGTGTGACCGGGAGAACATCATGTCAATCTTCTATATCCCTCTCTAATGAAGGCTCCATAAATAGTCACATGCAGCCCTCCTCTCTATGTAGGACCCAGGACTTGCAAGATATTTCAGGGTGTGAAAGTAGAAAATCAGGACAATCCTTGTCACTCTGTGTGGTTAGAGCAAATACTTCCCAGAAAATATTCTTTCCTTCTGTCCTGCCCCAGTTAGGTATTCTTTACCCAATACTAAATGCCTATTATGAGCTAGATTATGGTCTTTGAACACAACCCAAGGCAGGAGGTGGTGCAAGGCAGCTCTGGAAAGGATTGTGCACCTCCCTACAGAATTCACCTTGGCAAAGGACAGGTACATTTTGTACGCCTCCCACCCTCGAGGAGTTCTGTCAGCAGGGCAGTTATAAAATGCAGGTAGAGTGATACAGGATCCCCATGATGCCTTCCTGAGCTCTCCAGTATGCAGGGGGAATATGTACACTGCCTCATCTTTTGGGATGCTGTGGCATGCTCCTGTCTTCTCAGTCTGAGGGAGGGACCCAGGACATGGCCCTGCCTTTTCTCTTTTGGGATTGCTTATACCTCTTGGCAGTACAGAGGGACCAGTTGTCCCTGGCCCTTCTACAAAAGAGATAGGAAGGCTCATTTTGCCCTCCTGTCCTGTGCATCCATGGCAGGGCCAAGGACAGTCAGAATCTTTCTTTTAATTCATATAAATATAGTTCTTCAAGAGATTGCACATGTCCATTCCACTGTAGTTGTGTGCATGCCTCATCCACATGTCCATTCCACTGTAGGTGTGTGTATGCCTCATGCCCAGATGTCAGATTTTTCCCTGAGCAGTACCTGTCAGGGCAGCATGAGTGTCCTCTGATGCCTGGTGCCACTGCACTCAGGTACAAAGGACCACATTGCCCCTGACCCCCTTCAGTTCCTTTTTACCACAAGTGATGTTTGCCAGAGCTGTTACCTTTGTATTTGCAAGTCTTCCCTCTCTTTTAGTGTATACAGTACCTGTTGTGTTAGTTTTAGTCTAGTGTAGCATATGTTATAATAGTGATAAGAGTAAATTGAATTTAGTTTTTAGTAAAGCAGTCTTTGGTTCCTATTTGAGTACCGGGTCCAGTACTGGAATTATGCCACATTCTCCTGGCTTCAAGACCTATTACTCCTTGGGCAAGTCTATGCCAGTGAACGTAGGGGATCAGCTGCCTTAAGTGTCTGAGAGAAACACATGTGAATGACAAACCTCCTCCAACCATTAGCCTCTTTATCTTTGTTGCCTGATGTGGTGGTAGTCACTGAGTATACTTCCCCACTGCCTAATGAGTTCAGAGCCCATCAAGATTTACTGAGGAGGGTGGTGGCAGCAGTTCTGGATATCCAGCTGGAGGAGAAGCTGTAAGAAAGGTTACATTGGCTGGTGGACATGTTTTCCTCTGCAGATCCCTCTAGGGTAGCTCTGTCTATTAATGAGGCTATCCTAGAGCCTACCAGGAATTTATGGCAGACCCATCTTCCCTGTCTCCCACTTCTAAAAGAGGGGGGAGGAGATATTATGTCCTTCCCCAGGGCTTTGAGCACTTCTACAGCCACCTGCCTCCAGGCCCCCTGATAAGTCTCTGCTGTAAATGAAAAGGAGAGACAGGAACACCAGGACTCAACTCCAACAGGAAAGGAAGTGTAAAAGCTAGACGTCTTTGGCAGAAAGCTGAGGATCGCAAACCAGCGGGCTCAGCTGGGTTGGTATGATTTTGGCCTGTGGGATATCCTAAAGTTTAAGAACAGCTTTCTAGATTAGGCAAAGCAGGAGTTCACTGCTATAATGGAAGAGGGCTAATTAGTTGCCAGAACAACTTTGCAAGCAAGCCCAGATGCAGCGGACTCTGTGACTTGAGCTATGTCTTCCACCATCCTTATACTGTGTTCATCTTGGCTACAGTCATCAGGTATTCCCTTGGAGTTACAACATCTCCCATTTGAAGGCCCCTTATTCTTGTTCGAAAAGACAGATAATAGACTTCATAGTCTTAAGGAGTCACAGGCAATCCTTAAGTCACTGGGGATTTATACACCAGCAACAAAAAGAAAAACATTCTGCCCATAACAGTTCCAATGGTTTCAGCTTTTCCTGTCCTCTACCTCCCTCCTCCTCTGCATCTTCTAGTTCATCTAGGCAAACCAGGTCTTCAAAACAAATATTTTGACCTGCTGGTCAAAAGCAGCCTACCAATTCCCAGAATACCATCTTTCCCTTCTCCTATATTTGCGAGTTGTTTATTCTACTTCCTATGTACTTAGTCCTGCATCATCACAGATCTGTGGGTCCTAAGCATGGTGGAACTCAGATACACCCTTCAATTTATTTCTATCCTCCCATTTAACCCTCCTTTCCTGTCCCTCTTTAGGGACCACTCTCACTAGAGCATGATACTTCAGGAGGTCATAGAATCTCAGGGTTGGAAGGGACCTCAGGAGGTTATCTAGTCCAACCCCCTGCTCAAAGCAGGACCAATCCCCAGACAGATTTTTACCCCAGCTCCCTAAATGGCCCCCTCATGGATTGAGCTCACAATCCTAGGTTTAGCAGGCCAATGCTCAAACCACTGAGCTATCCTTTCCCCCCCCCCGGTCTTTCTATCTTATGGGGGCCACAGAGAATGTTCCTATGGAAGGCACCTAGATACCATGGTGATTGGTAAAGGACTAAAACACAGTTGCCAACTTTGATGCGGTAAATAAGCACCTGACTTTCACAATAAGCCAAAAATCAAACTAATCCCATTTCAAAACAAGGCTAAAACAAGCCAATCCCTAAGAACCCGGCATGCAGTCTGGGACTGTGGTGGGCCCGCTGTGCACCCTTGACTCTCTCCCCCCCATTGCCCCTGCTTGCCCCTTGCTCCTGCTTGCCAGGAGCCGATCCAGAAAAAGAAGTAACAAACTACAAGCTAAAAACTAGCCAAAAAGCAACTCACAAGCCAAGTAAGCCAAAAACAAGCCCAATTTCTGTTTTTTTTTTTTTTTTTTTTTTTTTTCCCA
This sequence comes from Malaclemys terrapin pileata, assembly GCF_027887155.1. NCBI lineage: Eukaryota > Metazoa > Chordata > Testudines > Emydidae > Malaclemys > Malaclemys terrapin. Next base: position 37,148,340 of record NC_071509.1, on the reverse strand, counting down.
TGGGTTTGCATGTCAGGTATAAATTATAATTAATATATTATATATATGAACCTCAGCAGAGAAAGCTGTGTAGGAATATACTGATTTAGAATATACCCTGTTCACATCCTCTTCTAGGCCGGCAGTGCCCACTTTTGGATTTAGCCTGGCCAGATGCAGGAGCCTCAGCAAAACAGGGCTTTTCATTCTGTCCATTGGGCATCATTTTGACCCTATTTTTCCACTGATGTTTTCTTTTTCCTCTTTGCTTGTTTTCTCACATTCACATGATTAACCAATAATATTCAGGTTTGTGTTTTACTTCAACCAGGTTCAAACTTTGTCAAAGGAATTTGTTCATCTCTACTGGAAACATTGATTATTGGGAAAACCCTCAAAGTAGATGCGGCACACAAAGAATAGTTTTTTTCTCAACTGGCCTATTTTCCTTACTAGGCCAAGTGGCCCTGCAGGAACTGCTACTTGACATTCCTGAGGAGACTTCCTGCTGGCAAATGTGTTTTGAAACCAGGAACTGCATTTAAAATCTTTCCATTAGTACCTATGAGGAACATACTGTTAAAGGCTGAATGAAAAGCAGATCATCTTTTCTTCCAAGGCTTATGTACAGGATTATTTCAAACTGCATTCCTTCTTTCTTGAAGGGAAAGAACTACTTTTGGAATTTGGTACCTCAGCTAAAAGAGGTAGGCCTTAATATCTTACCAGCTAAGTGTAGGTACATTTGATAGATTGATAGTTTTCACTCTTCAGTGGAAATCCATCTGTGCAGGAGGGAAAGGTATTATAAACAGAGGATGGCACAGACTCTGGTGGAACTAAGGATTATGATACTGGTTAACCTTTCTTGGAAATTCTTAGGTATTATACAAATATTATATTTATAGCCAAAAAGTTAATTCCCCTTATGCATTATGATTCCTTGATAGTATTCTATATCCTTAACAAATATGCTTGTTGGGCTAATTTTGTCATCCATATTCCAGCCTTACTTTGGCAAAATTCCCTCTGAAATAAACTGGAATTTTGCTTGAGTAGAGGTGGCAGCTTCATGTTGTTAATGCAAGCTGCACAGATAGACTTTGGAAAAATTCCTTTTTGTAAAATAGTAAGTTTTTTAAATCATAGTGTGGCAAAAAGGGTTTGAATTCAGCCATAACCCACCCTGGAGGCATCTTGAGCATTTGTAGAACTGGCATAGCTGCCTCCTATACTGTGCTCTTGCAGTCCATAGCAGAGGGGATGCAGCTGATTTAGGAAAGAGGTATAGCTTATGTGCATTGTACTCCATCTACACTCAAATGGCAAACAATCCCTTAGGAAATATTGCCATCTAATGCAAGTTAGAGTAGCTCTAGGTTGCTCTAACCCATGCCAGGGCTGTAATCAGCCCCCTTATGTCCCCATATAAACTGCTGCATACAGGAAACTGATGAGTATTCAGACACCGTATTTTATCAAGAGAGTGTAATGTATCATTTCTAAACAGTTCTAGAACTGGCAATCAACCTGTAAGTTCTGAGTCTGATTCTGTGCTGTCATAAATTGACATAGCGTAATGTCAACAGACAGGCCCAGTGACAGAAATTCCAGGCTCCAGGGCCTGGGCTGTCCTAGAGTGGGTGAGGCCTGGGGTGGAAGTGACAAATGCATCACTTCCGGGACTCCCTATGCCGGCCTGTGGGGGCCCCCAAAGCTCAGGGCCCAGAGCAGTCTCACACTTCTAGATGCCCTGCGGCCCATCTGGGTAATTTAAAAGGGCCCAGGGCTCCTGGCCTCCGCTGTGGCAGGGGGGCCCCTTTGTCCCTTCTCCCCCGGGCAGGCCTGCCAACAGACTCTGGTCATCAGCGGACAAGATCAAACCTGGGACTTCTGGAGCTTAGTGCATGAGCCTCTACTGTATGAGCTAAAAGCCAAATGACTATTAGCTAAGGCTGTAGAGCAGACTCAATCACTCACTAAGGGGTCTTGGTGCCACTAGATGGGACAGAACACCACACCCAGGAGGTGTGTGAGTTACAATAGCTCTATTGATTTCAGTGTTTCTTTTGTGCTGTAATTGGGCACAGCTCCACTGAAGTCAATGGAGATATGTCAATTAATGCCAGCTGCAAATCTGACCCTCTCTTTCTAGATAGTGCATTTGTCTAACTGAAAATATTAAAAATAAAGAATCAGAGCAAATAAGACTTACATAATTGTAATGCTCACCTGAACTAAGTTCCAGTTTATTTCATATATTTAGAGAGAGGTTGTGTGGGTTTTTCGTTTTGTTTGTTTTAATAACTCATTTTAAGGACATGCTTTGTATATTTTTAAGGAGTAAAAAACTAAAAGTTATAAGATCCAACTTTCAACAGCAGTGACAGCTCCCTGTTGGCCTAGCTGTTCTACCTGCATTTGCTTGGAGTAATTTTCAGAGCACTAGCCAGCAAGTTTAATTTCATACGACAAGATGTACACCTTGAAGAGCCTGCCCTATGACCCCCAAGGCCTATGTGTCAGTTTTATGCACAGATTAAGGCTTCTCACTAAGTGAATTCTTCATACATGTGTAGACAGTGTTTCACAAAGCACTTTGAGGGACATGGTGAAAAACTGGCTTTGGGAACAAAGCTGGCATGACAAGGTTTGCAAAATCAGTTTGCTTATGTGTCACCATTGACAGATCAACCTTGGCATGAACACTGGCTTTCCTAGCTAAATTAGCTCTTAGCCAAGTATCTTGAAGGCTAGAAAAGAAAATATTATATGAGCTGAGCACTCCTGCAAGCTGCTAAGCATACTCTGCTGCCAGTGGAGTCAGTGGGAGTTGAAAAATCTTGAAAGATTGAGCCCTATATGAATAAAATGTATCTTTTCTCCTCTCCTCATGGACTGAAAAATAATATAATAAGCCCCATACACCTGCCACATGTACTAGCAAATGATGTGTTGAAGTGGGGGAAAAATGTGTAAAAAGTCTTGTTTCTTAGTAGGAATATTTTTTTCATTTCATAACATTTACTAATAGTATTTAATTATAGCAATTAGGACATTCACATGGATTCAACTTTATCACAGAAAAAAACATGGCTTAATTCATATGAACAATATTTTGCTTCCAAAGAGCAAATATTTGTATTTCCTTTGGCTGTGTTCTGTACAGAGGAGCCGCTTTCCTCCATCTGTCAGTTTCTTCCCTGTATGCAGTAATTATTGATCAGTAACATGTCACATACTGCAATTAAACAGTTTGCTCATCGAGGACCAGATCTTGCTCTGAGTCACACCAATGTAAATTTGGATTAACAATCACAAAGACTCAGATGGACTTGATTCAAAATTCAACTGGAATGGAATTTGGGCTCAAATCAATAGCTTCTCTTCCTCGTTTCCATTAAAATCCTGGATTCAGATAATTGTCCAAACCCATTTAAGCATGTAACATTTTAATTTTAACCAGCCTGCTTTGAATTCTTATTTATCAAGGGCTAGATCCACGAAAGGACTGATGTGCCTAAGTCCAACATTTAGGCACCACTGAGATCTTCAAAACCCCTGCTTGCTGCCACCTAACTGTGAAGGTGCCTTAAATCCATCCCTACATACCTGAATTTCCACTATTAAAGTCCTTCTAGGCATCGAAGTTTCTGCCAGTGAGCCTGCGGCCCCAGTGCCTATTCCATTTCTAAGCCCCGGCAGGATACTCAAACTAGATATTCCTTTGCTTATCTTGCCTGTGTGACCATTCCCCGAGAACACCAAAATCCACACATGTGAATGGCCTAATGGGGAGCAGGGATTTGAACTTGGGTTTTTCTCTTCTCTGGTGAGTGCCCTAAAACCTGGCCTAAAAGTTATAAGGAAGGTTGCCACGTCTTCTCTCTCCCCAGCATTTGGTCACAAAGGTGACTTTCATCTTTTTTCTTTCTCCTTTCTTAACAGGAAGAGAGAGAGTTAAATAGACTAAGTCCTGGGCTGGAAGATGAAACAAGATAAAAGTACTGCTTACTTCAGCTACCCTCCCAAAACCCTCTGAAGAGTTTTTTCTCCATGATAATGGATAATTACATCTGTGATAAAGGGAACAATGTCCTTTTCATTCAACAGTGAGATCCAGGGGATTGTTGTTTACATTAAAATAAATGGTGCAAGCAGCACAATAAAAGCAGAATAAGAATCATAAACACCTCCATTTAATTTTAGGATGCACAGTATCTTGTAAAAAATAACCACTCTCCTGTGTTCAGGTAAGATTCTCTCCTGTGTCAGAGCTGTGCTAGGTGCAGGAACAGAACATCAGGATCTGATGGTGAGGACCAGCTGCTGACCCTGATATAATGTAGAGTTGCTGCTCAGCATCTTTAGGGTCCATTAAGGAGCCTACATTATTGACTTACTTAGAGTTATAGTGTTGACCTGAATTTGATGAGTGAATTTTTATGGCTCGCCACTGAGCACATCTGACCAGAAGATTTATAGGTTCTTATCCAATTCAGACTACAGAGTTTAAGAACTCAGAGAGTTCTATATTGGGAGAGGATTCTCGGGGTGCTTGGCAAGAACGCATACACTGAGGACAATACCAAATTGATAAAATCTTTATTGCCATTAACATAAAAACAAGGAATGCAATGAAACTTATAACCACAAAACAGTAAAAGAATTCCAAAATTCCTGCTGGTAACATTTCTCCTATAAGTACCTTAACCTAACATACTCACACCGTTCCTTGGGAGCCCGGTAATAGGAGGTGAAGCACCAGCCTCACTCCTGGCATGCCCGATTACGCAATGGTGCTGGCTTTCCCAATGGTTAGAAATGTTGAGTAGTTATACTATACTGCATAAACTGAGCTGATAGCATGACAGAAGATAGAATAGATAGATGAAAAGATAGTGTCTAGAGTAAAGTACTCCAAGAAACCAAAGCTTTAGCAGTTAGAAGAGTATAGAGTTTAGAACCAGAACTTAGAATTTAGAGGAGCAAGAGCCTATCCCTAAAACTATCCTAAAAGACCAACTAACCAACTTTTACAGGGTATTTTATAGAATCCTAATCTATGTAATTCAGGCCCAACCTACTGTACCCAAATCTTGTTTCCGTACCCTAAGAAATGTATGGGTACCCTTCTCCTATAGGTTAGTGGATTATGACACTTATTTTCTAAATATATTAATAAGAATTATCTCACTCCAAAACTGCCAACCTAGATTCTCTTGATGACCTTGAGTTGTGGTGTACCCTGCGGTTACCAACTGGTTGTAGGAGCCAGATAAACCTGTGATTTGTTGTGGATAGTTCCTCCCTTTGGTTCCCCAAAGTTCAGGGACCATTCTTAATGGTGCCAAAGGTTGCCAGCTTTAATGCTAACATATTTATAACTGATTATATTTTTAGCTATATAGCAAATCTTACCAGATCTTACAAGATGGTAAGCTTCTTGCATTTCAGCATTTCAGCAAAACTTATTATGAGGAAATACATGTCTCAACACATCCTAAATTCCAAGGAATTAATACTGATAAAATATAAGAATAAAAAATTATATTAGAAAAAGAAACATATTTATTAATACTGCTGGCTGAATTAGTAGGATATAATAGCTAACAAAATAATCCTATGGACTACAATAGATTATAAAGCCAGAAGGTATCACTGGGACCATCAAGTGTGACCATCAGTGGAGGCATTATAGTGCAGAACTACATACTTTCCCTTCTGACAAACTCCCTTCGTCCTACACAGGGTAGAACATGGAGAGCAGAGGTGAAAATCTACAGATGACAGCTATTCCCAGCAGAAAATTTCCCGGAGATGCACATTTATGGTCAGATTATGAACTGCACATTGTGGCTGAAAACTCACTGGAGGATATAACAGCTTCAGCTTTATCAAGACTTAGCTATTTTTAAAGTAACAGAAATCTTAGTACTCCTTTCACAGCATCCTGTAGACTCAAACTTCCAAAGAGATAGTGTGAAGGAATTCTGCTTTCCAAAATGTCTTTTAATTCCCTCCCCTCTGTGTTAAGAAGAAAGGAGTATTATCTGCCTCCCTGCCTTATGCACAGAGGATCATGTGCATGGGTGGTGGGTGAACCCCCACTTTTGGGAGGCTAGCGAGCTGGCCGCACCCCTTCTGCCTGAGGCTCCACCCCTCGCACGTCAGAGCCCCGAACCCAACCTGTGTAACAGGAGGAACACCGAGGGCCCTCCTGTGACTGGAGGAGTTCCAATCTGCCCACCCCAGTCACTATGGGCCGCACCCCCAAGCGCCAGTCTGGTCCTAGCCACTGCCCCAGCCGCCGGTCCAGCCCCTCCATGTCCGGCCAGCCCCCAGGACCCCGAGCCACCGGTCTGGTCCCCCACGCTTGGCCAGCCCCCCAAGCTTCTGGCCCTGGGAAAATGTGCTGTTTTTGCCATTACACCAGCCCCATTTATTTGTCTAAAGACCCGCCTGCCCACACTGCCTGTGGTGAGGCAGATAAATCAGTCAGTAACTGTATTCACCCATAAACAGTATGGAGTTGTTAACTGGATGGCAGAGTGGGTAGAAAAGGTGTTTATACAGTTATTTGAAACAGGGCTAACTATAGATCTCTCCTGATTTGCCAGTGAAGGGTCTCTATTGGCAGATGCCACAATTGTACTTGGCAATTATCAATGACCGTCTATGTAGCCCTAACTTCAGATGAAACTTCCTCTAGCTGGGGTACAATGCTGACAACGCCAAAGTCCTCCAGTGTTTCCCACAGGGACCTCTCCACCTCTGAACTGCCACTGTTATACTGCTATTGCTGCTCTCATCTCTGAGCTGCATTATGCTGGCTGCCCTTTGCATCCCCGCTGAAAATACTCAGCCACTGTGTCAATTAGTTTTTGCTTCCAGTGGCTTGTCTGTCTCTGCCTTAGGCAGGAGGAAAGAACCCACTGTGTTCTTTAAATCTCGAGTTCATGTATGATGCCATAATAAAATGCTCTTACTCGTGTATTTCTCTGAGGTGGTAGTTGTCTGTCAGCATGCCCAGTGTGTTTCTGTGCCAGTACTAGATTGTGTTATATTTTCCTTAATGTACAACTTGACTTTGGGCCCCAGAGGAACCACACAAATAAAAATGACAAATGGATATTGACAACTCAGAAGCACAGGATTTTGGTTGCTTATGGGTAAGCAGAGCTAAGGGATTTTATGACATTTAAAATCAAATATCAAAATCAGATGCTTCATAAATTCTCCACAGACTACTAATTATTTGTTAGCAATGTTCATCAAATACGCTCACAAAGTCTAGAAGTACTTTGCCAATATACACTGAACATAGCATTTGCTCCAGTTGCTCTAGTTGTAAGCAATGTATCTGCTGTATTCCTAGTTCAATAACAAATCACTAAGCCAATGCCGGGAATCATTGGGGTCTGTTGTGTATTCAAACGTATGTAAAAATTACAAGCTGCCATTTTAAATCCTAAGGTGTCTCCTGGTCCTGCTTGAAGGCTCTAGGAGGAAAGCACACTATCTACAGTCAGTCTGCAAAGAACCAGCCTACAGCAAGGTGGGGTAAGGTGTGCCCCTTTGTCTTAGGGAGCAGCCTGCTTTCTCGCTCTGTGTTATTGGTCCTTGTGTGTTAAGGTTGTGGATCTTAAGCAATGAAGTAGTGTTACATTGCAATCTTCCACCAGGAGTATTTTATGTTTTCATCTAACTTCTCTGTGTTTACTGTGAACATATCAGGTTCCAGATATAATTCTCTTTCTTAGTACAAGAAGAAAATAAAAGATTTAAATGTTAATGAAATTCCCTAGGTCTTCTGATTTCCTGCTATGTGTCTCTCACTAAAATGCTCTCCACTCTCTCTCAGAAAGCATCAAAACCTCAATAATTTGCAGAGGCACAGCTCCTGTTTATAAAGCTACAAAGCTTAAATAGCAAACTCCAGAAATTAAATATGGTGCTCAAAGCAATACTTGCATTTAGCAAAAACAAGGAATCTGTAGGCTGAAACTTGTTCACATAGTTTGTCAAATAATTATAAATAACAGCAGCCTTATAGGGATTCTTATGTATTCATGAACAATTTCAAAGAGGAAAAGAGGATAAAACAGCAGATAAACTGTTCACAGCTAGAGGTGTATTCAACAAATATTAAGTTCAGGGTGTATTGCCAATTTTTTCCCCACAAAGTATTTGTCAATCAGTCCCAAATTTTGTGAATATATGTAGTATTCAAAATGTTTGACAGCTATTCCAGACAAATAAACATCAGTCTTGGAGCATTTGCTAAGTGTCCAGTTTTGGTATTTGGTATTCTTGATTCAAGTTCGAAACTGGTCACCCAAGTCATACACTTTTGTTCCTGTTTTCTGATTGGATTCATGAATACTAATAGGCTGGAATATGGTCCAATTAAGATTCTAATGCATTTGAACACAATCATGAATATATAATTTGGTGTTTGACCAGATCTGTTCTCAGCGAATAATTCAACCAACTCCATCGTTTTCCTATTTCTATACTGTCCACACTTTGCAAGGGGGACATTTCCTCTTTTATTCAGATCACAGCTTTATATTCATGATATTCATATTCTGTTTATATTGCTCCCTGTTGGTATCTCAAATAGCTTGCTGTGTTCCAGGCATTCCAGTCCTCCTTGTGTTATCTGTTCAAAATCAGTGCAGAGGGGAATGTAAGCATGATTTACATTGGATTCTGATGTGTTTATGTTTGGTGTGAAAGTTTGCTCCTCCTACCTTGTGACATTTAAAAGGACATAGTCATATGTAAAATAATATCTCTCTATTTTCTTCAAACAACTGAAATTTCCTTTCCTTAAAACCAAGGAAAAGTATTTAACTATTTCTGTCAAAAGTTTACAAAATACTGAGACTACTAGGAGAATCAGAATTTGTGTAACACAATTAAAACCCCACTAATGATACATGGGTAGGTGAGGTTTCTACCATTTCAAATAATAGAATTTATTTTTACCTTTTTTGGGGGGGAACCCTAAACAATTACACACAAGAACATTTCATTATGAGAAATGTTATTTAGGTTGCTAAACAGAGCACTTAGAAAATGTCAGAGTTATGTGCAACCTTAATTTGGACCCTTGTTTGTGTGTACATCATGGTAAATCTTTGATTTTAGGATCACAGACTACTTTTTCCACAAATGTCTTGCTTCATTCAGTGTACGGGATGGATGCATGAAGGAATGGAATTAAGGTTGCACAGGCAAATGTAAACCTGGCTTTTCCAAATTTTTGAGTGCTTGATTTTGCAGACCAAAAATATTCTCTTAATGTAGTCTTTTCTATATAGCTTATATAGATAATGAAAACATCCAAAGTAACAATAATGAGCATTTAAAAACCTCACATTTTTTTTGTGAAAGATATGAACTTTCATAGTTTAGGGTGCAAGACAAACAATTTCTGAGGCCCCAGTTCAACAAAACACATGGTTAGCACATAACAGGTTTTTAATTTTAGGTACATGCTTAAATCCCATTGATGCCAATGGGACTTAAACTCCTGATAAATGATAAGCACATGCTTAAGTGTTTTGTTGAACAAGGAGGGACTTAAGTATGTGTTATGTGCTTTGCCAAATCAGGGCCTAGCTGATAGGGATAAGGAAGACACTTTCCCTATGGGAAGGAGTGATGCTGTATGATTGAAACATGACCATTTATATAATTAATATTGCCACTGTTAGACCATTGCAACAAATCTTATACAAAGTATATCGTGTAAGATGTCAATTGAAAAGTTATGATTCACTGAGTATGATTATCTTGTTTATATGCATGTGTCATTTTTGTATCAGAAGTTATGAATATTGACTCGATGCCTGTATTTCAGATCTGTTTGTTCCTGGGGTAACACACACAAGGGAGATAACATCCAGTCTATCCAGCACATTGTGAATGGACCATTCAAGTTGATGGCCCATTAAGAACACTTAGATGTCACAATGGGTCATAGAAGAAGCTTGTCATCACCCAGTGAGTCTTCCAGGACACTTTAGCCAAAATATGGTTAATGGCTGATCCTGAGAGTCATCAACGCATGCAAGGACATGTGACTTGGTCATGTGAGCCTGGACTCCATCTTGTGCCTGTAATTTTCCATGAACTTCTAAGTCTGAGAGTGTTACCTCCACATGGGAAAAGGTATAAAAGACCCTGAAGCATCTCCATTTTGCCCTTTTCCTGTTCTGACCTGTAGACTAATACCAAAAGGAGCATTCCAACCAATCAACTGAGGACTTCCCAATCTTTAAACAGTTACCAGAGATTTTACAAACCAGATATTTATTCCATCACTGCTTCAAACCTGATACAAGAACTCTGCAATTATTGTATATGTTTGATTTCCTTAACCATTTTAACTCTCTCCTTATTCTTTTCTCTTATATATAAACCTTTAGATATTAGATATTAAAGGAATGGCAACAGCATGATTATTGAGTAAAATCTGAGCTATATATTGACCTGGTTATGTGGCTGATCATTTGAGATCAGAAGAACACTTTGTTTGATGAAATTGGTTTGCAATAACTACTCAACATTAAGTCCAATGTCTGAGAAGACTGCAGTTTGGACTTCTTGTTAACCAGTGTGGTGAGATAGAAGTTTACTTTTGGTTCTGGCTTGGTATCTCTAATAATAGAATAACCAGAGTTTGGAGGTGAATCTGCCCTATTCTCAGCAGTTCATCCTGAATTTGGCATCCTCAGCTGTGCCCACTGAGGCATGGTGACAGAAGGTTATTTCGTTACTAACTATTGCAGGGTTTCTTGCATCTTCCTCTGAAGCATCTGGTATTTGCCATTGTCAGAGAGAGGGTGTTGGATTCAGGCTTATCCAGTTTATCAATCTCAATGTTCCCATATTTTTTCAGCCTCTTCTCATATGGAATTCTCTCTATGCTTCTAATTACCTTTGTTTGCTCAACTCTCAATCAATTCTATTTCTGTTATGACCTTTTTGAGATGAGTTGAATAACACTGAATACTGTATACCAGATGAAGACATACTATTGATTTAAATAATGGCATTAGAATATTTTTGTGCATTTGAACTGAAGAAAAATTGTAATGCAGAACAATTTCTCCTTATTGCCTCTAAAGTCAGCAGCTACTGCAAATGGGACTCTCCAGGCAAGAAAATGTGATGACAATTCTTGCTCATGCCATCCCATACTAATTAATTTGGGCAAACTTTAGCAGGTCCAGAGGTACAGGATATTTCCCCATGGTCCCCAAACTTACCCAAATGTATCTGAACATTCAGTTTCTGCTCTCCTCTTCATTGTTCTGTTCTGCATCTTCCAACTTTTTACTTTTCTCTTCCCTTTCAAGACAAGTCTTTCAGAATTTTCTTTACTTTATCATTCAATTCAGACAGCTTCCCAATCATAGGCTAGGTCTACACTACCCGCCTGAATCGGCGGGTAGAAATCGACCTCTCAGGGATTGATTTATCGCGTCCCATTGGGACGCGACAAGCGATCCCCGAATCGACGCTCTTACTCCACCAGCGGAGGTGGGAGTAAGCGCCGTCGATGGGAAGCCGCAGAGGTTGATTTTGCCACCGTCCTCACAGCGGGGTAAGTCGGCTGCGATACGTCAAATTCAGCTACGCTATTCACGTAGCTGAATTTGCATATCTTAAGTCGACCCCCCCCTGTAGTGTAGATGTAGCCATAGACTCATAGGACTGGAAGGGACCTCGAGAGGTCATCTAGTCCAGTCCCCTGCACTCATGGCAGTACTAAGTATTATCTAGACCATCCGTGACAGGTGTTTGTCTAGCCTGCTCTTAAAAATCTCCAATGATGGAGATTCCACAACTTCCCTAGGCAATATATTCCAGTGCTTAACCACCCTGACAATTAGGAAGTTTTTCCTAATGTCTACCCTAAACCTCCCTTGCTGCAATTTAAGCCCATTGCTTCTTGTCCTATCCTCAGTGGTTAAGAACAACTTTTCTCCCTCCTCCTTGTAACAACCTTTTATGTACTTGAAAACTGTTATCATGTCCCCTCTCAGTCTTCTCTTTTCCAGACAAAACAAACCCATTTTTTTTAATCTTCCCTCATAAGTCATGTTTTCTAGACCTTTAATAATTTTGGTTGCTCTTCTCTGGACTTTCTCCAATTTGTCCACATCTTTCCTGAAATGTGGTGCCCAGAACCAGACACAATACTCCAGTTGAGGCCTAATCAGCGCAGAATAGAGCGGAAGAATTACTTATTGTGTCTTGCTTACAAAACTCTTGCTAATACATCTCATAATGATGTTTGCTTTTTTTGCAACAGTGTTACACTGTTGACTTATATTTAGCTTGTGGTCCACTATGACCCCAGATATCATTCCACAGTACTCCTTCCTAGGCAGTCATTTCCCATTTTGTATGTGTGCAACTGATTGTTCCTTCCTAAGTGAAGTACTTTGCATTTGTCTTTATTGACTTTCATCCTATTTACTTCAGGCCATTTATCCAGTTTGTCCAGATCATTTTGAATTATAATCCTATCCTCCAAAGCACTTGCAACCCCTCCCAGCTTGGTATCATCCTCAAACTTTATAAATGTACTCTGTATGCCATTATCTAAATCATTGATGAAGATATTGAACAGAACCAGACCAAGAACTGATTTCTGTGGGACCCCACTTGTTATGCCCTTTCAGCATGTCTGTGAACCACTGATAACTACTCTCTGGGAACAGTTTTCCAAACAGTTATGCACCCATCTTATAACATATCCATCTAGGTTGCATTTGTTTATGAGACTGTCATGCAAGACAGTACCAAAAGCTTTACTAAAGTCAAGATATACCACGTCTACTGCTTCCCCTATCTACAAGGCTTGTTACCTTGTCAAAGAGAGCTATCAAGTTTGTTTGACATGATTTGTTCTTGACAAATCCATGCTGACTGTTACTTATCACCTTATTATCTTCTAGATGTTTGCAAATTGATTGCTTAATTATTTGCTCCATTATCTTTCTGGGTACAAAAGTTAAGCTGACTGGTCTGTAATTCCCTGGATTGTCCTTCTTTCCCTTTTTATAGATTGGCACTATATTTGCCCTTTTACATATTTCCATATATTTTGTCCTTCTGGGATCTCTCCTGTCTTCCATGACTTTTCAAAGATAATCTGTAATGGCTCAGATATCTCCTCAGTCAGCTCCTTGAATATTCTAGGATGCATTTAATCAGGCCCTGGTGACTTGAAGACATCTAACTTGTCTAAGTATTTTTAACTTGTTTTTTCCCTATTTTAGCCTCTGATCCTACCTCATTTTCACTGGCATTCACTATGTTTAACGTCCAATCACCACCAACCTTCTTGGTGAAAACCGAAACATAGAAGTCATTAGGCACCTCTGCCATTTTCAAATGTTTGTTATTGTCCTCCCCCCGCCCTCCCCAATTGAGTAATGGGCCTACCCTGTACTTGGTCTTCCTCTTGCTTCTAATGTATTTGTAGATTTTTTTTTCTTGTTACCGTTTATGTCTCTAGCTAGTTTGATCTCATTTTGTTCTTGACCTTTCTAATTTTGTCCCTACATACTTGTGTTGTTTGTTTATATTAAGCCTTTGTAATTTGACCTAATTTCCACCATTTGTAGAACTTTTTTTTGATTTTTAGATCATTGAAGATCTCCTGGTTAAGCCAGGGTGGTCTCTTGCCATACTTCCTATCTTTCCTACACAGTAGGATAGTTTGCTCTTGTGCCCTTAATAATGTCTCTTTGAAAAATTGCCAACTGTCTTCAATTGTTTTTCCCCTTATACTTTCTTCCCATGGGATCTTATCTATCAACTCCCTGAGTTTACTAAAGTCTGCCTTCTTGAAATCCATTGTTTTTATTTTGCTGTTCTCCCTCCTACCATTCCTTAGAATCATGAACTCTACGAATTCACGATCATTTCTACTCAAGCTGCCTTCCACATTCAAATTCTCAACCAGTTCCTGCCTATCTGTCAAAATCAAATCTAGAATAGCATCTCCCCTAGTAGCTTTCTTCACCTTTTGAAATAAACAATTTTCTCCAATACATTCCAAGAACTTGTTGGATAATTTGTGCCCTGCAGTGTTATTTTCCCAATAGATGTCTGGGTAGTTGAAGTCCCCCATCACCACCACATCCTGCACTTTGGATGATTTTGTTAGTTGTTTAACACCATTTCCTCTTCCTGTTTTTTGGAGGTTTCCCCTGCCTTCACCCAGCTGGCTGCCCAATCATCTTTGATATTCACAAAAGAGGTGTTAGAGGCTCTCATCATGCTAGCATGTCTTAATCTGTCCTGCTGCTTTGTCTGCTTTGTCTGCCATTGCATGTCCCTGTTTATTCTTTGGAGAATGAGAAATATGAGCAGATCAGATTGCCTAGCAGAAATTTGCCGACCTGTGGAGAACCTCAGATTCTATGTGGGGAATACCAAAAATCTTCATTTTAAATAGTACTTACATTCTTTAATGTTTCCAACCAATAACTACTAATAAAATACATAAATTAAGCAAAATTGTGTTAACCAAAATGAGGGAGCTGTTGGGAGTTGGAGAGAAGGCTCGGTGCACAAGGAAAACAAGGGGAGAGCTGATCTCTAGATGGGTTTAGCTTTTAAAAGTGGTCAGGTTTGGCTCAAAGAAAAATCAGAGTTTGGGCTTTAAGGAAAATCCCAAGACTCATGAAAGTTGGCAACACTGCTAACTGCAGCAGCAAGGTAGGGAGGGGCCCATTCATGGGGTAGATTTGAGAGTGGCAGCACTGTGCATGGGGGAGGGCAACGGAATTAATTATGGGGGATTGAGGAGCATTAACTGAATTTGGGGACTGTCTGTGCAGGCCTTCACCCCCAACCCACACCTGGCCCCAAAATGACCAAAATGTCGGACAGCTGTGTATTGTTGCATGCTTCTCCACAACTGACAGATTATTAAAGTGTTTTAAATATAAAAGCTGTTTTGTTTTCTCAGGGTCTCACATTACTTTTGCAGTCTGCAACAGTCCTTATATCTCCATCCCCCTGCTCCCTCCCACGCATACGAACAATTAACCTGTTACAAATTGCAAAAGTGGTTTATTTGCTTCACGTAGTGAGAAAACCTGTGTAAAGAATGTTTTGTTAAAAACCATTATAATCCATCAATTACAGAAAGATGCACAACAACATGGAGGTATTGCACATTTGGGGCATTTGTCACACATTTCCGATGACTTGTGTCACACATTGGCAGGTTTGGATGTTGAGAGATTTGTGCTGCTGCATTCTTTAGATAATCATTCCACGTGTAAACTGGCTTAGAGTAGTATTTCCTTCCAGGAGGTGAAAAAAGTGTGATGATAAATGTTATCTGAGCACCAGTGGAATAAGATGTATCCTTGGGAAGGATTCCTCCTTGAATTTTTAAAATGACAATGCTCCCTTTATACAGCACTATAAAGTTATTCAGTAAGTGAGGACAAATTGATGTAGTTTAGGGGCTATACTGCAGTGAGAGCTGGGTGGGTGGCAAGTGAGAAATCAAAGGGCTCTGTGCAGGCAAAGGGGCATACTCACACAGATCCAGTTGCAGGATCAGGGCCTTCAGTGGGTTACCATAGCTTCAATTTCAGGAATCACTCTTCTAAATGTTTGGTTTCCTATATAATTTTCACTGGAAAAACTATGAGGGACACAGTATACCAATATTAACTCTAGTTACTCATTCAATCATGGCCACATCCTTGTCTCTGTGAATTTCTCTCCTTTTTTCCTGTTACTCTGTTTTTCTTTTGCTGTTTCTTCTTGCTATCTTTTTCCAGTTTAGTCTTTGTTTACTTCAAGGATTTTTTTAAAATTTTCCTCTTTCCCCCCCGCCCTTTTCCCTTTCCTCTAGAGCCCACTGTCGCCCCTCTCCTGTCTCTCTTTTTCTCCCTTGCTAACTCTCCTCATTACAAGGAGTAGCACCATGTTCACCCTCTATAGTGAAGACTGGACTCCACTTGCAGAGGGAGACTGACTAGGGTACTTTTATGTTCTCAGTCCTACCAGTGGATACACATATATTCACATACACACTGCCTGGAGACCTAGATAATTAGAAGATAGACACATATTTCCAAGAAAATTAGTGAGAATTACCGAGGAAAGTAGGATATACCCATTAGGCCAGCTATGAGCAGGTAAAGAGTATATCCAACCTTTCTCCTTGGCTATTTTCAACTATCTATTCTCCTGTTAGAGGGTTTTTTATTACTCCTGCTACATAGGTTTTCGTACTCCCCACATAGTATTTATTTCTGCATTATTAAGAATTTCACAGACCCCTCCAGATGTGCAGGAACTGATTGTGAGTTCCTGGGTAAAATGCTATCATGTCATTCAGAAACGGCATAGCCTGAAATAATTCAGAAAGCAGTTAGTTTTTTGAAAGGTACTGTCAGAAAATATACACACTGGTAACACTGATAAGGTTTTAAAAACTCAAGAGTAAGCTGGCAATTTGTTGTCATATGCAAGTTATAATCTAACTAAATACGATTTATCTAAACAAACAACTAGCTATAACTGGTAATGGCCATAAGTTTATAGCTTTAATTTTAATTAAATCAGACTATTGATGAAAAATGCAGCTACAGTCAATTACTACAATTCCTGTTTCTTTTTATTATAAAAGGGTATAAGACACGTCTGTCCACCATCTACAGTATTAAAGATATTTATTAATAGGAACCTCTTTTCTCCTTATTTAGATAAATATAAATTCATACTTACCCCTTATGGAAATATTATATGACCTTGAGCTGCATATAGCTATATTTTCACTATGATTGGTAATCGAGTTATGCTTCTTTTCATTTTGGCATACATAGACATTTAAAATAATTTATCAGCATAATAAATTAATTGGACCCAAAGCTGAATTCCTGACTTTGAATTGTCAATACCTGAGAAATGATATGGACAATGTTAGGTTTTCTATGACTTCTGGAAACCACAAACATTTAAAAGAACATACAGCCTTTTTGCAAGCAGTGGTTTTGGAAATAAACAGTAGAATCACTGCCTAACATGCCCAAAACCATATAACTAGAGCAAGAAAAACAGTAGAAATGGCGAAAAATGTTCTACTCAACAGTATACTATGTTTGATTCAAGAAAATGTATTCTGAAATAGCACAGGCTTTTAAGGATATTATATTTAGATCCTGAACAGTATGGACCAGAAACCCAGCTGGTATAAATCCACTGAATTCCAGAACTGTCAAGAATCTAATAATTTGTGAATAATTTTCTGTGCTATATCATGACAGATTGGTTTAAATATATTTAATTTACAAAGCCTCAAAGTTCAGATTCTGTAAAAAAGTATAACACTCTTTTCAAACTATCTCCAATAGACTGGGGGGTGGAGGGGGAAAGCTTGCTCTGCATATTAAGTGATAAATGGACTTTGGATTAGTTCTGACTGATTTGCAGGAGAGCGTTTTACCACACTATCATGTCAGAGCTAAAGTCTCTCACAATATTATATGTATAAATGAATTCATTCCAAGGTTCTGCAAAAGACTTCTATAACACTAATGACAGTATTCAGGAGTCAAAAAAAAAAAAAAAAGTTACCAAAAGGAAAAGCAGATGATCTGCTGAGAGTCTTGCCACCATGGTGAGCACAGTTGTATATTTTGATATTACTAAACCAAGAGCAATACAATTTGGTTCAGTGGAGTTACAGCAGTAACAGGGCTATATGTGACTGTTCATCACGCACCATGTAGAAGGCTGTCCCAAGACAGAGAAAAATCTATCAATTTTTTACAGAGAAAGTACTAGCTTTGAATGAAAAAAGTGGATGCTGCAGAATGGGGTGCTATCCTGCATGATGTATGAGCCTTTTAAACATCAAAGGATTCTTTAGCAGGTACACCAAACTTTGAATGAAGTTCTGTTAAGTTTTTCAAGTGGAATGGCAGTATATAATGCATTTCTCAAGTTTCTATTTTTTTTCTTTGTGCTTTCATTTAGTGGTGAGTAAAGAGAGAGAGAGTGCACTGGCTTAAGCGAGGGCAGGAAAGAAAAAGATTTTTTTTTAATAACTAATTCCCTCCCACCCACCCCCCATCAAGCACAAGCCATTTTGGTTGTTATGTGCACAGAGAAGGCAGCTTCACCTTTGGGGAAGTATTGTTATTTCTTCTGAAGGGCATTGTAGTGACATTGATCAGGAAGTTGAAAATCAAGCTAGCAAAAACAGAAACGGATATTCAATTGGTAGAGAGGACTAAAATAACTAGGAAAAGTGCCCCATAAGTAGAACCGAATAAAGGATCCATTGCACTGATAGAGAAAAGGATGAGGTAGTGCTTGCAATGCAAATATCATGTGAAATTTTCAAAAATGCTCCCTGTTAAAATTCCCTTTGACTTAAATGGGAGCAGAGTTAACCTGCCTTTAGTGGTTTTGAAAATCCAACCCATTGCCATTTTCCCAGAACTGAGCATCTCAATCCAGTACCCAGTGGACAGGTTTCTGCATCACAACACATGGCCCTAATTGACAAACTCATGCCAAATTCATTCCAGATATGAGCCAGCGCAACTCCATTGACTTTAATGGAGTTGTTCCATTTATTGCAGAGCTGAATCTGTTCACTTGGGAATATCAGCAAAGAAACTAATGAATAAATGAGTTTAGAGATTGGATTAGCATCTCAATATCATAGATGGTCCTTCCGAATCAGGTTTGATTGGTATGAGTGGTATGACATTGAGTGGTGCAGTGTTGTACATCTCCCAGTGTCTGTGCCTGCTTTATGGATAAATAAAAGCCAGCTGGCTCCAGGGCTGTCAATATGGTATCTTTCACAAGCTTTAAATTCACACAAATTTTAAAAAGTCACTGAAAATGAAATCACTTGACTGACATTTTAAAGACAAACTGTAAAACTACCACCAACCATGAGCAACTCAAACAAAGACAGCGGTGAATGGAACATATCCCCACAGCTGGTGTAACTCAACAAATCAATGGAGCCATGCTGATTTACTCAGGTAGAAGTTCTGTCCCCGAGTCAGCATAATCTGGTGCATTTATACACTAACCAGTGATGGGCTAGAGTGTGACCCATGCAGCATCGCTGCACAGCCTCTCTCGGTGGGCATTTATAGTGCACCTATTGCTAATAGTAGGGGCCACTGAAGACAGAGATAGGAATTATCGTTTTTGGGCCAAGTGGCCTTAATTTTATTCAACTTGAAATACCTCCTAACAGCAACCTGCTCTCGCAGCACTGACAAGAGGCATTGAGGCCACAGCTTCCCCACTTTATGATGCTCAGATTCATAAAATCCTAACACTAACTAGGCCTATCAACCTGACCAAGGCCACAGCAACAGTCGAGAATGGCTCCAAAGAAGGCCACCTCTGCCTGCTGCTATTCCTTTATAAGAGGGCCCCTCATCAGCCATTTGAAAAAAGGGCTGGGAATTAACCAATGGCAGTCTCTCTAACAGAGGAAAAATGCCATTGGCTGGTCGTCACTATGGCCAGCCCAGCCAGGGGTGTGACTCTGTCTCCACCCTATAATTGTAGCCAGCTATGAAGAGCCAACCTTCTGCACTTTATCATGGTCAATGGGAGTAGAAGGACATATGATTTAAAATTTGTATTACTGTAGCACCTAGAAGCCCTAGTGATAGACCAGGAGACTGTTGTGCTAGGCACTGTACAAACACAGAATAAAAATCTTCTTTTCTCATCAATCAGCTGGATCCAAGCTCCCCACAGAATTCAAGAGCACCAAGAGAGATGACTGGCTAGAGTGTTAGACTGGATGATTTTCCCAAAGGGGCATGATCTATGGGTAAGGCTGGACTTACCCTTGCTAGCTAATGCATGTGTTATAGCAGCAAGCACCATCCAAGGTCTGGTAAAGTTGCAGTGAAATCCTGTACTGAGCTGCAAAGTGTGTACAATGATACAGCCTACAACTCCTGCCCTGTCTACTAAGATCATGTAGCCAAGGATGCATCCACTTCCATCTCTGACCAACTCTCAATGCCCTCATTGTGCCAGCTAGGGTAATCCCTGAATATGAAAAAGGAGTTTGTCCTTGGGCTTTATTTCCTTTAATAGCAATACACTTTACAGCAGTATTCAGTGAACTGTAATAAAAAATCTTTTGATAAAATGGCAAATGCACAATTAGGACTTACTCTGGACCTTCATGAAATATTCATTTTAGCTATGACTCAGCCAAATTGCATTACTTTCTAATCCACTGTTGCTTAGTGTTTACTGGCTCAATTGATATGGGTGTTGGAATCTTTGTTTGGATTTCTACCCTTCCTCTCCAATTCATGTCTTCACCTATTGGTTTGGTTGGTTACCATGCTGTAGGGACTGCATTTGACAGGCTACACTAAGGGCAAAGCATTTCAAATGAACTAATTGTCAGTCCACAAAGTAGTTGGTGACATAAAACGGCAAGATATGAATGAAAGCAGTCTTGTACCACTGAGCCAGCAGATGCCATCCAATGAATTATGCTGACTTTAGCATTAAAGGACCATTCTGTAAGAAAGCTGACAGGAACGTCACTGTTATCTTCCTTCATTTGATACTGCTGTACCAACTCATATGAATGGCTGATCAAGCAAAACAATTGCTATTTATTTATTTTGGTTGACAAAAAGTTCTGTATTTCAGGAATTTTTCAAAATATTGCTTTGATTTTTTTCCCCAACCAATAGTAGCTGAAAGCCACAATCTTGCCTTTCTGGTTAGCAAAGACACCTTTTATAATGCAGGTCTGAGAAGCTGCATTAGACATCAGGATCAATCCTGTGAGATGCAGAACACTTCCTAAGAGGTACTGTGTGCCCTCAGCTCTTCCCACTGAAGTCAACATAAATTGAGGTGCACAACAATTTACAGGAGATTCTGAGCACTTGGCGTATTGAGCCCATAATTAGGTCAGTTCATACCTCTAAAATCACATTGTCTTCACCACTGTGACCTTGTGTGGTTATTCAGTGCACATCCTGAAAAAAACACTCATATAATGAACATTCCATTGAATTTTCTTACAGGGCAGTTGGTTTCCTGGGAACCTCAAGTATATTCAACTCAAGGTACTAATTATTCTGAGATCCAAGAATATATAGCAATTAGAGATAGAAAATACCTTTGATATTAGATCATCTAGCCATCCCCCTACCTCTGCTTCTTCTCAACAGTATAGAAACATTAATAAGTATATTGTTATATATGGTACTAAGGACAAAGACAACTAATACTTAATACATGCAAGCCATTTTAAAAATGAATAATTTAAAAACTGTGTCAGAAGTCACCATTTACCACATCTGACCTTAAGTCCACCCTAGTGATAAGACAGACAATCTGAAGAAATTTTAGCATTCCCTCTTCTGACTAATTTTATGAAAAGTCTTGGCAACAAATCTCACAACAGGAAGCATCTATGAATTGTGATGTTTTGTATTTCAGTGGCCATTGTGAATTATATGCAGAGACTTTCAAGGGTGGACTGTATACCGATCCCTTTATGGTCTGCTGAAGCTGGAGATATACAAGACACTGGAGTTTAAGAACATTATGGTGATTTCCACATGCTGCACTAGTCTGTAGTAGGGATTATGTGTGATGCAGTTTACTTCTTGACACTAGCTTCTTTATTCTCTGTTCAGCATTCTCACATTGTGCTGCACCTCTTCACAAAAACTGTCAAACAGCACAGCTGGAGTTAATAAACTGAGGAAGGATGCCCATTACCAGTTACAGACATCCCCGTTGTTTGATGCTTTCAGTATTTCATTATCTCTGCATCAGCACTGGTAGTCCTGCAACTGCAAAGCCATCAGAATAACGCAGCTTGAAATGATAAATGAAAGTAACAGAACAACTGCAGCACAGAGCATTCAATTCTGTGGGCTTTTCTAGGTGAACAAAGATTTGTATCTGTGCTGTGGCAGTCTTATACTACCACACAAAGGTTCTAGCCAGACATGCTTTTTGGCATAATGCTCTTTGGCTAATCTCACATAGACAATTTTCTACAAGTGCTGGGAAACCTAAGAAATTACAGCTAATTGGTCCTTTTTCTAAAATAGATTTTAGGTAGATATGATCCCTGTTTTTCTTCCATTGAGTGGGGGGAGGAAGGGAACAAAACGAAATACAGGGAAAAAAGACTGTAACAAAAGTATCTTGTTCCAAAATGACCATTACTTAATTGGGACTAGTCAATTTAATTAGTAAATTCATTCTTGAGCTCAGGTTGCTTATAGAATATGATTCAGGAAAGTACCAAATTGTCAACAAGGAGCTTACCTAATGGATCAGAATTCTCTGACCCAGTTTACAATTAGCAGGAAGTGATGAGAAATTTAACTGTGCACTCCCAAGAAGGAGTCACCGAAATTCTTTCATCCTTAATAAAAATAGCAATTTAAAGACTGGACCATGTATTTCAATTTATTATTATAAATATTATCTGTTAAGTGCCAGCCATGTATTTTCAGCAACTAAAAAGTGTACAGCTCTCTCCTCTGGGCAGAACTAGTGTATGTCTATAGCTACTGTATACAATTAAACATGTAGAGAAGTGGACTAAAACTGATATTTCGCCTCCAAAATTTCAAACTGCTGCACGGGAATTTAGCCAATCATTCCCATTATAGGTATCAGAGTAGCAGCCGTGTTAGTCTGTATCCGCAAAAAGAACAGGAGTACTTGTGGCACCTTAGAGACTAACAAATTTATTAGAGCATAAGCTTTCGTGGACTACAGCCCACTTCTTCGAAGTGCATCTTCTATGCACTATGCACCCGAAGAAGTGGGCTGTAGTCCACGAAAGCTTATGCTCTAATAAATTTGTTAGTCTCCAAGGTGCCACAAGTACTCCTGTTCTTATTCCCATTATAGTCCATTAAAATCACAGCTAAATTCCATACAGCATGTAGATCAGGGATCGGCAACCTTTGGCACGAGGCTCACCAGAGAAAGCCCCTGGTGGGCTGGGCCAGTTTGTTTACCTGCTGCATCCACAGGTTCGGCCAATCGCGGCTCCCACTGGCCGTGGTTCACCGCTCCAGGCCAATGGGGGCGGTGGGAAGCGGCAGCCAGCACATCCATCAGCCCGCGCCACTTCCCGCCGCCCCCATTGGCCTGGAGCGGCGAATCACGGCCAGTGGGAGCCACGATCGGCCAAACCTGCGGACGCGGCAAGTAAACAAACAGGCCCAGACTGCCAGGGTGCTTACCCTGGCGAGCCGCATGCCAGAGGTTGCCAATCCCTGATGTAGATGATTACGGGTCAGTCTCTAAATTATTCTCACTCATGGGAGTGTAATTTTGCAAATTCTTATCTTGACAGATATGGCAATTTCTTGCAACATCTGTTTGGGAGATCTTACTGTATTAAGTTGATATACCATTGTGGGCCATGAACTCAAGTAATTCCATGGGGGAGGATTACTACAGACCTTCCGGGGCCTAAGAACAGTGAGGTCTGATTAGGTAAATTCACTCAGCTTGTAACACCTCCAGATTGACTCTAACCCCTGGGGAGGCTCACATATTAGGGTTGCCAATTGTCTAATTGTACAAACCCAAACAACCTTGCCCTGCCCCTGCCCCGCCCCTTCCCTGAGGCCCTGCCCCTGCCCTACCCCACCCCTTCTCACGCCATCCCCCCTCCCTCCATCGCTCGCTCTCTCCCACCCTCACTAACTTTCATCAGGCTGGAGCAGGGGATTGCGGTGTTGGAGGGGGTGTGGGCTCTGGGAGGGAGTTGGGGAGCGGGAGAGGGTGCGGGATCCGGGAGGGAGTTTGGGGTTCAGGACTGGGGAAGGTAGTTGGGGGTGTGCGAGGGGGTGTGAGGTGTGGTCTCTGGGAGGAAATTTGGGTGTGGAATGTGGGCTCTGGTCTGGGGAAGGGGGTTGGGGTGCAGGAGGGGGTGAGGGCTTTGGCCAGGTGGCGCTTACATCAGGCGGCTCCTGAAAGCAACCAGCACATCCCTCTGGCAGTAGCTCCTAGGCGGGGGGAGGGGGAGTATGGGGTCTCTGCATGCTGCCCCTGCCTGCAGGCATCGCTCCTGCAGCTCCTATTGGCCATAGTTCCCGCCAATGGGAGATGTGGAGTCAGCGCTAGAGGCAGGAGCAAAGAATGGAGACCCCTTCCCTCCCACCCCCACCAGGGGCAGCAGGGACCTGCCGGTCACTTCCGGAAGCGGCGTGGAGCCAGGACACACAGGGAGCCTGCCTTAGCCCCACTGCGCCATTGGACTTTTAGTGCCTAAAATCTCCCGGTTTGGCTTCAGTATTCTCCAGGAGATAGAGCTTGATTCCTGGAGACTCCCAGCAAAACTGTGACGGTTGGCAACTCTATAACATATACTAGTTCCAAGTGGATTCTCTAGGGGCCAACAGACCAAAAAAAAAAAAAAAGACCTTTGGATAAGTAACCTGATTTTAAATTGACTCAGAATCTTCTCTCTGATCCAGCACATGGACAGGACCTTCTGTCCAAGGGAAGAGGCCCAATCTTTAGGGAATGGTTGGAAGGACTGACACAGACCAGAGCCCTTCTAGGAGATCAGGTGTGGGTGTGATCTCTGGTAAGCTTATTAGGGTGCATGTAGATTCCTTTATCGTTTTAATATGTTTTCTCTGCAATGCTTTCACCTTAAGAATACATTTGCTTGCTTGGAAAAAGCTGTGTGGTAAATTAAAACCAATTGCAATTACTCACTCCAAGGTGTTCAGACCTCAAGATCAACTACAGTAGAGAGGTTATCAATGAAAGGGGGACCCCATGATGCAGAACAGAGACTATGCAGTGCTCTTTCTATAATACTTATTTCTATTAGTCAACCAAACAACAGTATACACACTGCAGTCGGGTAAAGGAAAGAGTGAACAATACAGAGCACATAGTATTTACATTACTCACGCTATGCCTTGAGGAATAATCTAAAGTGTTAGTCATCATCCTCACCAGTAGCAGTAGTCATTCTGGCATCTTCCCCCCCGCAGCTTTTATAATGTGCTACGCTGACACCCATGAGGGTTCATACATATTTAACTCCTTTTCCTTATTTGAACTTCCACACCCCACTACTTTTTGAGTGCCCCGTTTTTCATAGGCTAACTCATTAGTTCCCTTTATACTCATTAACATTTACATCACCTTGTCACTATAGTAACAGGCAGTTACTTTAAGGAAGTTTCTAACATTTCACTCTAGCTACTAACAGCCATTGTGTGGTGTCTACTGATCTCGCCTAGATATTATCTAAACTCAGCAGTTATTTTCAGCATATCAGCATATTATAAACATAGACACAAGCACAACAACTTTATTATTAACTTACTTATGCTACCTTATCATAAGTCTAAAGCCTAATTTGGCTAAGCTAAATACCTTAGGTACATCTCCACAGCAATTAAATACCTGCGGCTGGCCCATATCAGATCATTTGGGTTCATGGCGCTCAGGCTACAGGGCTGTAAAATTGCAGGCTAGACATCCAGGCTCAGGCTAGAGCCTGAGCTCTGAGACCATGGGAGAAGGGAGGTTCCAGAGCCCAGACTCCAACCTGAGTCCACATATCTACACTGTAGTTTTATAGCCCAGCAGCCCAAGCCCCGTCGCTTAGCTCACCTGACACATGCTATCCACAGGTGTTTGCAATGTAGAAATATCTTTAAAGGTGTGAGGCCTATCCGCCCTGTAATACATCATTAATTCTTATATTTCACCTCTATGTCCTAAGTATACCTGAGACTTTTATCGTGGCTACACTCTGAGGAGAAAACAATCACAGAAACAGAGCTGTCTAGGCAGTCTGCCTTCCTGGGGAAACTATGCAGCCTGGAAATACTCCAGTCAGGTGGGAGAGAGACTCAGACTCACCAAAAGAGGTGACAGCTGGGAGTCAGAAACCTAAGAGTGGGTGCTTTTGATGGACTACAGAGAGGGAATACAGGTGCAATTGCCCTGAACAGAGACACTTATTATGTATGGATCACACTCTACAAAACATATTTTCACAGTATTTTTTATGTTTCAATTTGCATCTGTTTATTAGTGTAAATTTATTTACTGTAATTTCAGCTATTTGCCCCTTGAAGCCAGGATCCTAGCGACAGGATTATCACAGTTCTAAATTGCTTTCCCACTAAACAAGAATACATCATAGGCCAATTTAAATTAAATTCAAGTTGAAAATGACAAACATATCTCGACTTAATGTTCTTCTTTCATGAAACCAGTAAAACATTGTCTTTGGGGGAAGATATTAATGTTTCCAGTTTTTTAGCTCAGTCATTAAGAAAGGTTTCTGAGTTTAGACACTTATTAACACACAGTTCTGTGTAACAGTGACATACGGGGGATTCTCAGGGCTTCAAAGAGACTCGACTTGCTTTGACATTCATTGAGCAATGTCTCATACATTTTCACTAAGGAATTGTTTTGGAAAATGCAGTTATAACTTCAAGTGACAAAAGCAAGCAAATCTGGTCTATTGCTCCTGTGTTTGGGCAGGTACAATAGATATCTGGAACTAAGTAAAAGTTGATTGCTTTTGTTAGAGTGGTTTAAATTATTGTTCCTTAATTTGCTTCCATTAGTAGATCTTTGACACTACCAAATCACAGTGGCACATTTGACTGACAAATGCCCATATTTAAACTATCTTTCTTTTAAAAGTACATGGATCTAGCTATGTTTTACTCTTTACATCACTTTCTTATTTAAATGTATTAAAAGGGCAAACTTTCTATTTAGACAGAAACAAAGCTGCCATTGAAATAGCTTGCAGAATTTGTAAGTGCAGTTAGTATGAATGCACACAACAATCAGGTATTTTCATACACAAATAGTCAATTATGGTAATACAAATTAGTCCTATGATTCCATGTACGTTTGTTTGCATAAAGTACCCAGAGGTTAGAAAATCAAGCAAATTTTCTTGATTTTTTATAAAGATTTTTGTTTCACCTTTGTTTTAATATTAACAGCCAGGCAGACACTGGAAAATAGTGAAAGGCATTGATTCATTTAACTCACCTTCATACTTTCATAGATGCTTGGCTTGGATAGCACATCCTGTTTCATCCTACCACATGACTACAGAATTGGGTTTCCCTATGGTTAAGGTTAATAGGTTACTTTGTGAGACTGTGAGGCATAGTTAGACTCTTACTTTTTTTCTTTTCACAATTTTAATCTGAGGTGATTATTTTTTCTTTTGCCTGATCTTCTGAAATGTATTTCCTCTCTACCCCCTACACCCATTTTTGTTAATCCCTTTCAGGTATTTATAATTAGCTTTCATGTTGTGCCTTAGCCATCCTTTCCCCAGGCTTTGCAAATTCTGTTCTTTTAATAAACTTTTTATCATTTGTGTTATCCTTTTTTTGGATCCTCTCCAATTCAGCAAGATCTCTTTAGAAAATGGAGTCCAAAAAGGCACGTAATACTCAAATGTGGTCTCATCAGTTCTGCACAGAGATAAAAAATTAATTACCTTCTCCCCTTCTCCTGACCTAATTCTTCTTTTTATATTGTACATTCCCAGCATGTTTTTTTATGTTCTTGCAGCACATCATTCTGAATTCTCCTACTGAGTTTATGCTCTGCTCTGTTTATGGTCCCTGATCTTTCCTGTAGTACCTTTTTCTAATTAGCATTCTTCTATTTTACACCTGTACTTTGGAATCTTTGTCCCTTTGCATTTAACTTGAGTAAAGGCCAATTTGTTGGATTTAGCACTGCTCTGTGTAAGGGGCAGTGTGGAATCACACTCTCCCACTCTGAAGAGTTTAAGATGGACAAAGGTAATATACAGGGTACAGTGTGCACCTCTCACTCCCAGTACTCAGGCTACTGGTCCATATATGCCTCCTTATGTCCTCTTTTACTTTGTGCACTATATGCAGCTAGGATCCCTCCCCTCAAATGAGGGTTTAGAAAAGCTATGAAGGAGGTAGAGGGTTTGGATTCCTGCCACACCACTTATAGGAGCCCCAAACCCACCCTGTTTCTGCTCCTTTAACAAACACCTCCTTTAAATTTTTTACCAATCCATTTTATCTGACACCGTATCCCTTCCCTATGGAATACCTGCACTGAATATCTGCCACAAGGAGATGCCATCGATTAGCTTGGCTTCCTCCCCCACACCCGATACCTAACAAGGTTCATAGACATCTACTAATTCCCCCTTTGATGTTGGCCAAAATTGTGTCAGCTCCCAAGACTGACAGGTGGACTCTGTTCTCCCTGAATAACATTGGTGCCCAGTATTTTATGTCCTGATGAGTAATTATCAACCCCACTCTTCCACCTATGAATTTGGCCACCTCCCTGTTCACATACCTCCTAGCCTTGTTACCCAAGGGGAGCTTCATAGCTCCCTGCCACACCCTGCATTGCCACATGTCTGGCCAAATAATGTTTTCTCCTGGGAAATTTTTCCAGGATCTGTCCCAAGTCCCTCTTAGGTCTAAATCATTAAATCCACAATCATATCTGGTGCCTGCTCACAGCCCACTATTGTGTACAGAAGGGGCCTCAGCTGGTCTCATAGCAAGCCCCTTCTCCCATGCCAGCTCAGGACTGTTTCACCACTGAGGCCCAGCTGTAAACCTCCAGAAAACCTGGAAGCCTGCCTATGTACCCAGTAAACAATAAAGTGCCCACAGATCCACCCCACCATCTGCCAGCATCTGGTGGAATGCAAACACAAAGTAAAATTAACATTGAATCCCCACATGGGGTCTCACACATGGTATGTATGCCTCAGAATACCAATGCCCAATTGCCTGAATTGCACTAGTCCTCAGACCTAGCTGGGCCACTGCTGTTGCTGCTGCAATCCTGAATGAGTGGGAACCAAATTCATGTGCTGGAAGCCCCAATCTTATCCATCACCATCTTAAAAGTATAACTTTACGCAGGATCTGAATGAGCTCTCCCCTGACATCTAGTGATAAGCCAGGGAAGAGGACTTCAGGAACCAACCTTATTTGCATGAGTACACTCACCCTGCCTAGGTGCTCAGCATGATGGGCCTGCTTTGACCAAATGATCACTTTTGGCTGGTGTTGGATCACAAGTCACTTTGTTATTGGGGCAGGGTAATAAAGAGTTGTTATCCTTGTTGTGTGACTCAAGGGCAGCAGAACTGTGCTTGGCATACCCTGATTGCGGGACTTAACCTCAACTAAATGGCACTTGCTAGGCAGGGCACATGGGTGGGGACAGGGCTTTGTACCTGGTAGTGTGAGCTGGCCTAAAGTTTCCATATGACCCTTCCTCTCTCCACTGTGGAATAACAGCTGATTAAGAGCCTTGATACACACCACAAAGCAGAAATCACTGATAACCAGGTTTAAGCATTAGATCTGCTTTGGGACAGAGTCTCTGATGAAAGAGGCTGCCTAGTGTGCATTAGCAGCTGAAATCACTGAAAGCTGTGTTAAGTGGTGGGACCTCAACACATCCTGGAGCAAAGTGACCCAGAGGAGCAGGGTGGCTGGCAGAGAGGAGCATGCAGACAGCTGAGCGAGGAAGGTGCCTTTCTCCCTCACCCCCAGCTAGGGTGGGAGGTGAACTCTGCAATCTCTGGATCTGCACTGCTCAAGGTCAACAAATGTGAGTGGGGGACTCATTAAATGAACTTTTGGTTGCTGGACGTAAGAACCTGAGGCAAAAAGACACAGCCCAACTAATTCTGGGGTGGGTATCTTGTTCATGGGTTCATGCTTATGAATCCTGCTTGTGATGTTTTCCCAACTTAATGCTGGGCTACTTTCCCCTTTTTATTAAAAGTTTATTTCTACACCCAGATTCTGTGCTTGTGAGATGAGAAGCATTGCCTCTCAGAGATGCCCAAGGGATGGTGTGTCATTCTGCCAGGTTACTGGGTGGAGGATCAAGCTGGTTCACCATTGTATGTTGAAAAGGAACCTCCTAGATATTGAACCTGGACCTTGTTTCTGCCCACTCCAACTAGCAGAAGGGTTACATTGTTTGGGGCTTATCTGGGATCCCTGGGTCAGTACCCATTTCAAGCACATCTTTATTGATCCATTAAGTTGAGAAAACCATTTTGTTATATTTTGGGGAAATCAAAGTTTGAATAATGGCTGTACACATGTTAGAGGATTGGTTCAAGGGGATGAATATTGATCGTAAGAACTGTCTTATGGTGGCAGGAATACCAGAGGCATTTGATGAGGGCTCCGCTGAATCTACTTTAAGGGCAATTACTGATTTCCTGAATAAGTGCAAAATATGTGGGCACATGTTTGTGAGGGAGGATGGGGCTTTTGCAATACTGTGTGAGCTGCCAGTGACTGAGGAGCCTTAACAGGTTCTAAGCAAGATAGCAGTGGGAGATAGCCACTGGGAGCCATTCCTGCCTCCAATGGCCTTCCTGGGGAAAGAGGGAAAGGCCTTGGCTGATATGCCAGGTCATATGCTTTGACCTAAGAGCCCCAGGCCCGGGGCTGCTTCCTCACTCACTGAGTGGGTAAAGACTCTGGGGCAAGAATTAGAAAAGATTTTGTAGCCCCATTGTGACTGAAGCCCCTATCGTAAGCAAAGGTTATTTTCTGGGGGTGTAGTCCCAATACCTGGGGAGGAGGGGTTTGAACCCTGGTTGGAACACCACTGAAATGCTGCAGGAGTGGACAGTAACTGGTGCTGAAAAGTGAAGGTATCTAGTAGAGGGCCTCCGGGGTCCAGCACTAGATGTAATCTGCACCCTGAAGAAGCTCAATAACCCTGGGGTCAGCTTCCAAATTTTCCCATGTTCTAGGCAGCCTTGGACACTTGGGCATTTCATTGCCCTGCTTGCTCTGCCCAGCTTACTCTCCCAACAACTCAGTCACCACAGCATAACCATACTAGTCACTGACCATTGGGGCACCCTTGGTGCCCTGTCGCCCCACCCCACCCCTGCAGCTGTCCCTGGGGCATCAATTTTATTCTACAAATTCACATTCCCTATCACAGGGAGAGTTGTAGGAAGCTCATAAATGACCCCCCATTAAGACCTGGTCAGGGGTCTGCCCCACACGACTATCGCCTGTGTCAAAAACTCAAGCCCATGCTGGGTTACCATTATTACCACTTCTGGACCCACACCCATGGAAGCTCCCAGCTGCTGCAACAACTGACAGTTAGCCTGCAACAGCTGTGTAATGCCATTAGCTTCTATAGAAGGTGTGTGTATCCCAGACCTCCCTGACACAGCGCCTGGGATACCAGATCCCCATGTAGCTTATTTGCTAGTTCCACTACTCCTGCAAAGTTTGGAGTTTCCTGCCCCCCCCCCCAGGGGAGGAGGGGTAAGTGACTACTCTTCCCTTCCCCTCATAAGGCCCCGGAGAGGAAAAGTGGGCAAGTTCCCTGAATCGCACTAAGGTCCCCCCTCCTACAGACACCCACTGCAGCATTGGACAAAATGGACTCACCTTCACACCCTGTCCCTGCAATTACAACCTCCATCTGGTACTGCTCACACTCACTCCTGCTAGCCATGTTGCTGTCCTGTCCTGCAATCCGTTCACTCAAATGCCCTGGCTCTGGATGACCCACTATGCCTTGTAAGCCTTGTAGTGCTGCAGAAACAATTTCAGAAGCAAGTGCCTAACTACTTAAATCAATTCTCTGTTGGCTCCCCCACCCCCAAACATAGCTGGTTCACCACTGGAAGTGTTTAATTCCCCAGAATCCATGCTACTTCCCAGTAGAGGAGAATCCATTTGGTAGACAGACAGATCACCCTGGGATCTGCCAGCCCCAGACCTGGGTCCAACCCATTGCCCATGTAGCAAAGATCCCACCCTCCTGGTCTCTCATGGCTCCTCGAGTCCCATTCCATTCCCCCAGAACTGGGTTTGGAACTCCCACCCCCATCTGTTCTAACACGCTTGCTATGGCCGGGCCCCCCCGCTCCTGTTCTCATCAGTCTACTAAGGCCCTGCACTAATAAATTTGAAACTCCCTCCCTTTTCCCTTCTGCTACAAAAGGCCTGCTTCCACTGCTGCAGGCTGGAAATAAGGAGTCCTCCCACCCAC
The DNA here is from genome assembly GCF_027887155.1 of Malaclemys terrapin pileata. Classification (NCBI taxonomy): domain Eukaryota; kingdom Metazoa; phylum Chordata; order Testudines; family Emydidae; genus Malaclemys; species Malaclemys terrapin. Next base: position 37,116,234 of record NC_071509.1, on the reverse strand, counting down.
CTCCAAGCCTTCTCCCTGCTCTCATGAGTGAGAGCAAAGTTTGCTGTGCTACTGTTCCTGCTTCTCTGCTGGGTCCAGCTAAAAGAGGGCTTTTCTTGCATTGGCATGGACCTAAATAGCTCACACTGTACCTAGATATCAGCACGTACTGCAAGGGGTAATTAAGAGTATCCAGGGGTAGTTTGGACTCCTGATCTGGTAAGATAGTACTCTTTATATTTGAGCACTAGGGACATGGTACATTGCAAGATCTGTTTGGAAGGAGGGTATCCATGCCCCCTGTAGGGGCCCCCAAATGGTCTCGTGTACTTAATAAGAGACTGTTCATGCCCAGATATATCATGCCAATGACTTACAAGTACTGCATTTATTTATGGGGTTAATTCCTGCCTCCCCTAAGGTTGTAGAAGGGAACCAAGAGGTTTGGGCCTTGTGGGAGGCAAGTGGGATTCTCCACTCTTTGAAATGCAAAAAACCTGGCACCCAACCCCCAACCACAAGGCAACTCTGCAATACACTTCCCCCTTCAACAGCCACTTATAGTATCTAGAGAGATAGCACATTTCGATAAGATTGATAACATCATTTTTTTACCTTGGTCATGTTTTTCCAAGCTGCTTTGTTTTGTGTCCATCTTACTGATATTATTTTTTTCCCAAACTGCATTGATTTTATATTTTAACTATATACTTGAATGTGAATGTTTTGGAACTTTATACATAAAGAAAATCCATTGAGTCTATTTCTTGAATTTGTATTTGCATTTGTTTTTGCTGTTTCCAGCAATTTCTTATTTTTAACGGCAACATCATAACATCTTTAGCTGGACACAGAAACTTTTAACATTAGATATCCCAATGTATTGTGATAATAATGCAAATTTTTAGACCCACATAAAAAAAAACCCAGTAGATTAAATTATTTTTCAGGAAATTGGCAAATCCATGAAAAAATGGCCATGCCAGTCAAATACTGGCCAGGCACTTACCCTAATTCTCAGGAGCATGGCTTGGATTTGCAGACCACACAACAAACCAGGGCACCTTTTTCACACAGTACTTGGGAATTAAGAGTAATCTCTATGATGCAATAGTACCATGTTTTGAAGATGGTCACATTACTCTGCTTTCCCCTATCCTCAATCATTCTTCCTTGTAGTTATAAGTTACAAAACATAACAGGATGAAAAGTTTAAAAAGAAGTTTGATCAAAATTTTCAAATTTGGATGCATAAAATAAAGTTCCAATATCCATATTTGGACTCCTAAATAAAAATATCCTGATTCTCAAAAGTGTTGGGCACCTACACCTCCCATTAGGATTTGCCAGTATTTAGTATTTCCCAAAACCAGGCCACTTGGATTTAGATGCCTAAGTAAAGATTTAAGAGCCTGACTTCAAGCAAACAAGTTTTCAAACGTTGACCTTTATTTTTAAGTCTAACATAACATACAAGAGATGTCTATACTACAAAGAGAGACTAGAGCCATAGATTCCAAGGTCAGAAGGGACCATTGTGATCATCTAGTCTGATCTCCTTTGTAACAGAAGCCATACAACTTCCCCAAAATAATTCCTAGTGCATATCATTTAGAAAAAAAATCCAATCTCGATTTAAAAAATGCCAGTGATGGAGAATCTGCCATGAACTTTGGTAAATTGTTCCACTGGTTAATTACTCTCATTGTTAAAAACTTATGCCTTCTTTTCAGTCTGAATTTGTCTACCTTCAACTTTCAGCCATTGGATCACGTCATAGATTCATAGATTCTAGGACTGGAAGGGACCTCGAGAGGTCATCGAGTCCAGTCCCCTGCCCACACGGCAGGACCAAATACTGTCTAGACCATCCCTGATAGACATTTATCTAACCTACTCTTAAATATCTACAGAGATGGAGATTCTACAACCTCCCTAGGCAATTTATTCCAGTGTTTAACCACCCTGACAGTTAGGAACTTTTTCCTAATGTCCAACCTAGACCTCCCTTGCTGCAGTTTAAACCCATTGCTTCTTGTTCTATCCTTAGAGGCTAAGGTGAACAAGTTTTCTCCCTCCTCCTTATGACACCATTTTAAATACCTGAAAACTGCTATCATGTCCCCACTCAGTCTTCTCTTTTCCAAACTAAACAAACCCAATTCTTTCAGCCTTCCTTCAGAGGTCATGTTCTCAAGACCTTTAATCATTCTTGTTGCTCTTCTCTGGACCCTTTCCAATTTCTCCACATCTTTTTTAAAATGCGGTGCCCAGAACTGGACACAATACTCCAGCTGAGGCCTAACCAGAGCAGAGTAGAGTGGAAGAATGACTTCTCGTGTCTTGCTCACAACACGCCTGTTAATACATCCCAGAATCATGTTTGCTTTTTTTGCAACAGCATCACACTGTTGACTCATATTTAGCTTGTGGTCCACTATAACCCCTAGATCCCTTTCTGCCATACTCTTTCCTAGACAGTCTCTTCCCATTCTGTATGTGTGAAACTGATTTTTTCTTCCTAAGTGGAGCACTTTGCATTTGTCTTTGTTAAGCTTCATCCTGTTTAACTCAGACTATTTCTCCAATTTGTCCAGATCATTTTGAATTATGACCCTGTCCTCCAAAGCAGTTGCAATCCCTCCCAGTTTGGTATCATCCGCAAACTTAATAAGCGTACTTTCTATGCCAATATCTAAGTTGTTGATGAAGATATTGAACAGAGCCAGTCCCAAAACAGACCCCTGTGGTACCCCACTCATTATGCCTTTCCAGCAGGATTGGGAACCATTAATAACAACTCTCTGAGTACGGTTATCCAGCCAGTTATGCACCCACCTTATAGTAGCCCCATCTAAATTGTATTTGCCTAGTTTATCGATAAGAATATCATGCGAGACCGTATCAAATGCCTTACTAAAGTCTAGGTATACCACATCCACAGTTTCACCCTTATCCACAATACCTTTCTCTTGTTGACCAATATATATATATAGCATTAAGCACAAATATTATAGTGGTTATATAGCCTAAATTAGTATATACTTGTACTATAATCTTGCTCACTTATGCTAAGTATCCCATAACAACTTGCATTAGTTGAAGTAAGCTTGGGCTTAAGTAGATAGGAGAGCTGTCAGAATCAGGGCATATGAGTCTTTTACCATAGCAACAGGTTGGGAGTTATTCTCACAGGCCAGGACCAGAATATACCAATGGAAGAGGACAAAATATATGCTTGTTCTACCTTAGGTGGTGTCTTCATGCCCTTTGGTACTTGGAATATATGTGTTCACATCAAAGGTAGGGGGTACACCAGGGTACCCAAAAAAAAAGGTAGACAGCTGATTGGTTAAATCTAGTTTCAGATGATGTATACAGTACCTTTTACTTATAAACAAATATGGTATAAAAGATGGCTTAAGGGATGTATCTTTAGGAAGCATACCTGCATAAGGTGAATGTAACAATGCTGCATGAGAGAGCTTCCTGGAGAGTGGTATCATGTAGAATATTTTTTTCTGTACAATATTATTATGGCTCATAGAAAGAAACCTGACTGGCATTGGTTATTTGGTCTCTTGAGTATATTTCATAGCAAACCAAAGCTTGGTCAAACAATTGACTATAGAATTTACCAACACTCTGCTAGACCGAAGAGCCCATTACTAAATATTTCCCTCCCCTCCCCCAATGTAGATACTCATAGACTGTAACAAAGTCACTCCTTAACTTCTCTTTTCTTAAGCTTAGTAGTTTTAGCTTCCTGAGTGTATCACTATAAGGTATGATTTCTAATCCTTTAATCATTCTTATGGCTCTTCTCTGAACCGTTTCCAATTTATGAACATTCTTCTTGAATTGTTGGCACCACAACTGGAAACAGTATTCCAGGAGTGGTTGCATAACTACCAAATAGGTAAAATAATGTCTCTACTCCTACTCAAGATTCCCCTGTTTATGTATCCTAGGATTACATTAGCCCTTTTGGCCACAGTGTTTCACTGGGGGCTCATGCTAAGCTGATTATCCACCACAATCGCCAAATCTTTTTTCATAGTCACTGCTTCCCTGAATAGTTCCCCATTGTGGAAATATGGCCTACATTCTTTGTTCCTAGATTTATACATTTACATTTAGCCATATTAAAATGCATATTATAGGCTTGAGCCCAGCTTACCAGGTGAGCCAGATCACTCCGTATTAGTGACCTGTCCTCTTCATTATTTACCATTCCCCCAATGTTTGTGTCATCTGAAAACTTTATCAGTCATGATTTTGTTTTCTTCCAAGTCATTGATAAAAATGTTAAATAGAAAAGGGCCAAGAACTGATCCTTGTGTGACTCCACTAAGAAACACAGCCCATTCAAGGTTGATTCCCCATTTACAAATATATTTTGAGACCTATCAGTTAGCCAGCTTTTAATCTAGTCAATGTGTGCCATGTTAATTTTATATCTTTCTAATTTTTAATCAGCATGTCATTACAAAAACAAGAAATGAAATATATAAATATTAGAAGAGGAATAACACTATGGTATGTACAAGAAAAACTCTTGGCAAATATTTTTGTCACAATGCTGATTAGTCCCTGTCTAACCTTTATCTGTAAGAAATCTTACCAACAGCCTCTGACAAAGGATTTGCTCACTTATGAGAAAACCTCCATATGTCTTTTTCAGAGACTCTTTGAGGAATTTCCAATACTCCCCCTTTAATCTTTCAAGTAGTCTCAGGAGGTAGATATTTAACCCAGTCTCTCAGGCTATAAAGGATCATACAGTCATAAAATCTAAAGTTGGAAAAGACTTAGTATATCATATAGTCTATCTTTCTGCCAGCGCAGGATAGTCCCCTTTATTTTTTCCAGTCTAGCTTTAAATGTGACAAGCTTTGCAGCTTCTCCCACTTTCCCTTAGATATTTATTCTATTTCTTAATAGATATCTGCCAGGAGTATTTCCTCATAACCATATTTTCTCTTTCTAAATCTCATTGACTTTCTCCTATTTTATATCCCTTTATTATGTTAAGTTGCTCCTAACTCTCCTTGGTGCTTACATTCTTTAAATATTTATACTGTCATCATAACCCAGGGCTGGCCAACCTGAGCCTGAGAAGGAGCCAGAATTTACCAATGTACATTGCAAAAGAGCCACAGTAATACATCAGCAGCCCCCACATCAGCTCCCCCACCCCACTCCCAGTGCCTCACACCCACGGCAGCCCCGCTGACAGCGCCTCCCCCTCCCTCCCCGCACCTCCCGATCAGCTGTTTCGTGGCATGCAGGAGGCTGGGGTGGGAGAGGGATGAGCGAGAGCACGGCAGGCTCAGGGGAGAGAATGGGTGGAGTGGAGCCCAGGCCTGTGGCAGAGCCAGGAGGTGAGCAGTGAGAACCCCTCAGCACACTGGAAAGTTGGTGCTTGTAGCTCCAGCCCCAGAGTTGGCCACCCCTGTCATAACCACTTTAGTTTTCCCACACTTAGCCAAAACTCCTCTAATTTTTCCTCAGAAGCCATTCCTTTTTTGCCTTTTAACTATTGTTCAGACTGTGAGCCTCTCGTTCCCCCCCCCCCGCACCCCATTTTCCCACCCCAGCCCGAAGCCTCCTCCCGCACCCTGAACGCCTCATTTCTGGCCCCACCCCAGAACCCGCACCCCCAACCAGAGCCCTCACCCCCTCGCACATCCTAACCCCAATTTTGTGAGCATTCATAGCGCGCCATACGATTTCTATTCCCAGACTTGGTCCTCAGGCCAAAATGTTTGCCCACCCCTGCTCTAGGTTATTCATGAAGATATTAAATAACATTGGATCCAACACTGACATTTGTGTAATGCCTGATGACAACATTCCATAATCAGACATATTACCATTAATCATTATTCTTTATTTTTGGTCCTTCGAGCTTTCATCCCACACATTATTATATAAACCACATAGTTGGATCTTTTTTTACAGAGATCCCAATGAAGCTCTGATGAACGACTCTCTGAATTGTAAACATACTAATTATGATTGTGTTTATTACAGTAGTGCCTAAGAACCAACCAAGAATGGGGCCCCATTGTGCAAGGCAGTAGCAGATACCCTGAGATTGTAAGGGAAGGGACTATGTCTACCCTCAGAGCTGGGGCTGTGATTCCCAGATAGAGGAGACATACTCAAGCTAGGTCTCATCAGGCCAGTGCACTAAAAATAGGAGTGTAGCTGTGATAGCATGGTCAGTGACAAGCAATGGCACAGGCTAACCACCTGGGTTGGTACCCACAAGCTGTGAAGTGAAGAGATTGGGAGGGAGGGAGAGATTGGAGCAAACAGCCAATCAGCATAGGACAGGCAAAGATATAGCTGGACAAATTCATTCTTGATTTAAGGGGTTGCAAACCTACTGAAGTTAATGGAGTTACACCAAAACTCATTATGTCCACTGCATTACCCTTATCTTCTGTAGCAAATTGTTGGATTTCCTTTATAGCAAGTTAATTTGATACGACTATTTGCTTATGAACTTCTGCTGCCTGATACTTATACTTTTCCTCAAGGTACTTAAAGTATTTATTGAAATATTTCTCTGATCTTACCAGTACTGAGTTTGAGTGATTTGGCATGTAAAGACTGAGGCTATAGTTGACTCATGTCTTCTCTAGACACTCTCAAAGTTGGTCATTAATGGTTCTAAACCTTATATTCTGATGGAATATAATAACCCTCAGTTTATGTAGTCTGGCCCTGCTACTTATTTGATGTACATTACATTTCAATGATGTTTTATTTACATGGTTTATTAATTCTGTTTCTATTTACTCCCAAGCACTTATTAACAACCATTTATCTCATTGAGCCTCTTGCTTCCTTCTCAACAAAAATAAACTGTAAAATATTTAGAAATAAAATTATCCAAAAGTAGCATTCCCAAACCTCCCACTGGTGACATCCATCTTTCTGAACTTGATATAGATCATGACACTGACAGTATGGAAGCCCGATGTAAACCAATTTTCAGCTTGCCATAAAACTTGTTTAAAAATCCAGAAAAAGGAAAAAAATCCATGGTAACATTTAAACACTATTTTTTTTCCAGGAGGAAGATTTTTTTTATAAATGGTTTTAATTGCATAATTATTTGTAACAAAAGATGCTTCTGTGTGTAAAAACATGATCAAGCAGCATGGGAAGGATCCAAGAACAACTTGAGTTATAACATTGTAAATTGCTAAGGTAAGACATTAAAGGAAAAGTAAGAAAGTTTTAAAGAAAAAAAAACAACAATACAATAAACAAGATGAAAGCTTTTTCTGGAATGATACCACCATCAGACTATCCAGTCACTCAAGGAAAACAATTTAATCTAAATAAAAGAATTATATTAATATTGACATTATTTGGCCCAGAACGGTTACATGATTGTGTGGAATTAGAAACAGTCTTAAATGACAACTCAAGTTGCTGATATAGGGAATTACAATTCAGGATGAACATCTATTGATCAAGGTACTTTATAGTACCTGAGCGCCTCAAACATCCGGTGCTGTAGGAAATCCTGCAGGATGATGATATTTTCCAGACTCTGATGCCTGGTCCCACCTGCCAGCATCACTAAATAATTTCAGTTTTTAGCAAGACTCAGAAATGCAAAATATAATTATTCCATTGTTTTCAAATAAAGTTTATTAATGTGGTGCATTCCTTTCAACTTTCTAACTAATGGGACTGAGTAAGTGAGTATGGCCTCTTCTTAAAGATTTGGCTCATAGCTAAAGATGTGAAGGAATTGAGAGCCAAGGTGAATGAAAATCCTCCTTTCCATCCCTGTCACCCTAAATTATATCTCCCAGTCAGTATTTCAGATGTGAGCTGCATCTAGTTTGAACAGTCATGTTGGTGTTAAGTTACTGTATGTAACACAATATGACTGGTATAATGGGCATGAAGCATCAATGAAATTGTATATCAGCTGAAGGTTGTTGCAACCATTTTTGATTAAAAGAATTGCAATGAATTGCCAAATTGTTACTATGAAGCTTATTGATAATTCAAGGTTATTAATTCTCTGAAAAATGAATTACATTGTTATGTGCATTTGAGCATAATTATAATGTGCTTCAATTCCAGTGGGAATGATGAAAGTTCCTAAAAATAATCATATAATTTCCATTTCGTCTTGCACTGTCCCTCTACTGTCACTGTGACATTATGTTACAAGAACTCCAACTACTCTGAGCTAAATACAAGCAGAAACAAATTAATGAAGGTTTGCTACAATGTGGGATGTGAACCCATTCATTTCAGGTTTACTGAATTATTAAACATCTCACCTCAATCTCTATCTGTGAAAGAACCTTTTTGTTAAGTTCTGTATTGCACATTGGTTTTAGTAAACTTTAATAAATGGAAATTTAAATGGTTATATAAATTGGTAATTAATATTCATGTATTTTAGTTTCAAGTGTCTGCAAATTTTTTCAACCATTCTTCTTTATCTTCAATGTATACAAACTAAAAATTCACATACCTACTACTAGAGAGAGCGAGAGAAAGAGAGCTAGAAATTTAATTGTGGTGGAGAAGTGACCTTGCTTATATTACTGATATCTGGTTGGATGGTGTTACCATAGATTTTACTTGGCCTTGTGCAGTCTGGTATTTATTGCAGCATGAGCGTAAAAGAGGTAGGGGAAGAGTTTGCTTTTTTGCTTTTTTTTATTTTGGGGGGGCGGGGTGGTGCATACAGCCTGACTTGTAAGAGAAGGCTTACTCTGAAGATTAAATCATTTCAAGTATTGCTCTAGTGCAGAGGTTCTCAAATGGGGGTGGGGGTACTTGTGAGTGTGTGGAATGTATTCGGGGGGCGGGTGGGGGGAAACATGAGAAGCTTTAGGGAAACAAAACTTTCTGCTCACACTTTACCCAGAGCAATGAATAACTAGCAAAGCTGATTCCACCAGACATATCAGATCCTCAGATGCTGCTGTGCATTTTGATGGATTTCTGTTAAGCATTATACAAAGTTGTTGCCATCTGTATGTTAATTCATTTGCTACGACGTGGTATGCACATTTAATTGTAAGCATCGACCACAATCACAGTTCTGCTTTTGCTCTTATTACAATGGATCGTTAGCTCTGTTTGAATCAATGCCTTACTGTTTTTAATATTTAGTGAGAGTTGCATGTTGATTTTTTTTTATCAGTATATGCACCTGTATGTTGGGGCACAAAGAAGGGCATGATCAAATAGGTTTGAGAACCACAGCTCTAGTGAGTCCTGGGATGAAATGTAAGTATGGTGATGGACAAATTAATTGTTTACCTTCAAACCTAACAATGTTTGGTCAGATCTATCATTGGAATAGTGTATTATATTTCATGAGGTAAAGTCCATGTCCAAATTTTGTGAGTTAACTCAGGATCTCAGAGCCACGTGGCCAGGTCCAGATTAAAGCATAAGGCATTATTATAGGCCATTTTTGTAGTCACCAGCGTCTTGGTTATGTCAGAATCTAATCTTACATTAAATAATAATATTAATAATAATTAAGATTCTAGCTCTCGATGATGGAGAAAAGCTTGAAAATATGATCTGAACAGAGATAATGTAGTGACACTTATTGGTGTCTGCATACAGCCTGAAAATAACTGGGAGAGTGTGACCTGCTCTACTCATCTCCATAGGGTATTAAAACCAAGACTCTTTGCTTTGCGGGGTCCTGCCAACACCACCCAGCAGAGGATTCTGAGTGTGGCAGGACAAAAGTGCTGTGGGTCCAGCCCAGCCACCTAAATAGATGCAACCTGGCAGCTGGGAAGCAAAGTAGGGCCTTTCCTGCTTATAAACCTCCATCTCCAGGCGGGAGATGTCATTCATGTTGCCATCCTTGCTTGGGAGAAGAAGAAGGAAGAAGAGCGACTTTTGCTGCTGCTCAGCTTCTCTGGGGTCCCCTGACACCACCACTCCAAGTAGTTGTGGGGCTCCAGCATGGGAACTAGGCCACATGGGGCAGAGCCATGTGGAGGGGACAAGCGTTGGTGTGCCTAGGACCACATATTGCCTTAATCCAGTCCCGCCTATGATTGGGTTTATCAAGTGATTATACCAGATGGTCGCTGAAGGTTTTAGACCCTCTCTTCAGGGAGGCAGAGTGCATCCACCCTTAATCAAATGGTGAGGAGGCCCCTGATCAAGAAGGCACATCCTGACACTAATAGGCTTGTCAATTGTTGTCCAAACACTAACTTCCCTTTATTAAGGAAGCCCATCAAGGAGGTGGTGGTTAAGCAGCTTTAGACCCATCTTAATTTCACAGATGACATAATGTATTACCAGTTTGGTTTCAGACATGTGTGAAGCACAGACATAGCCTTCTTTTGAGTGGAAGGCTGTTTGAGGAAAATAGTGAATTTTTGGTGCAATGTCAGTAATAGTCACATTGAGGTCAACACTTTTTGATTTAACCCACTCTCTGCTTTCCAATGAACTGACAAAGAAGGGACAAGGATACCAGAAAAATGGCTCATGTTTACCCTCTGTAAATTGGAAGCAGTGCTGAGAAGCAGGGAGCAGGGTCTAAGTTGGTGTGTTGAAGGTATTTGACTGACTCCTACCGATACCTCTCATTTGGACAGTTAAATTAAATGTATTGCAACTCCATAATGACACACGTGTTTCTCCGTTTGCAGTGGCTGGGTTTAAGCATTTCTCTCTGAGTGATGCTCAAAACAGTGACATACACCCTTCTGAATGAAACAGATTATTTCAGTGTGGTATACTGGAGGCTATATTAGACAAATACCTGGCAATTTAATCTAGTGTTAAATGCAGTAATTCCTCTCTTGAGTGTGCTCCAGCCATTATGAGTATTTAACACTTAGTGTGAGCTCTGCATTGGTTACATTTTCAGTTTAAGATGCTGCTTATGATTAATAATACTCCAATTTGTTGAGAACTTGTTAATTTGAGAGAATTCTTGGTATTGAACTCTCCAGGACAGAAAGTAGTTTTTTTGTTAGTAAAGGACTCTGCACCCTGCATTTCTCTTGTTTGGTGAGCTTCAAAGACCAGTATGTAATATATCCTATTGGTCAACCTGAATTTTGGACTAATTTACATACTGGTCACGTGGGTCTTTTGAACCTATGTTTAGGCAATTTTGTATTTTGTCCAGTTGCTGAAGTGCTGAGTGATACTTATAAAACAATCGGCCTTATCCAAACCCCACTGAAGTAAGTGGGAAGAAAGTGCTTGCTGAATATAGCATTATTCTGAACTCGTGTCATTAAATATTCTGAGAAAGGAGGTGAAAAACACAGTCCCCAGAGAAGGCCCCATTAAAAAGTTAATAGTCATCAATACCACTTTGCAGTAATTACTGGATATAATGCACTTAGGGCCTTATTGATATGAATTATTATAATATATAGCATAGTGTATAGTATTGTATCGTATAGTATTCTGTCTCCAACAGAGGCCAGAACCAGATGCTTCAAAGGAAGGTGAAAAGATCGCATAATAAAGAGATGTGGTATAATCTGCCTCCATGAAGGTCTCATCCTAATCTCTAGTAGTTAGAGATTGCTTTAAACCCTGAAGTATATAAGGTTTTATATCCCTTCCAAGAATGTTCTTAGTATTGGCCTAATTCACATCCTGTCACAGTGAGTTCCATGGTTTAATTTGAATGCTATACCTTTTAATTTCATTGAAAGTTGCCTATTCTTGAGTTGTGAGACAGGAATAATAAGAGGCTCCTGGTCTTGATTCACTCCCTCTATGCCATTCATTAATTTATATACTTTTATTGTGTCCCTCTTATTTGTCTCCTTTCTAACAACTCTAAACTTTTTGATCTGTCTTCATATGAGAGGTTTTCCATGTTCCTAATCGTTTTCATCGCCCATCTCTGAACACTATCCGCTATAACCTTTTGGAGACAGGGTAACCAGTCCTGCACACAATATTCCAGATGAGGAATTACCATTAATTTATATAACATTATATTATTTCCATATGTCTCTTCAACCTGTTCCTTATGCATCCTAACATCATGTTTGCTTTTTTTTACTGCAACTGCCCATTGAGCAGAGGTCTATACTGATGTCCTGATCCCATTAACTTCAGTGGATTTTGGATTAAGGCCTTGGTTCAGAAGACAACTGTTATATCTCAAGTAGCAACGTGTGGTACCTCCTGGCAATGTTGACATTTTAACATCAATCACTGTATTTTTGCAAAAGAAATCATATGCAAATTAGACTGCAATGGCTTCAAACATGCTATTGAAGGCTGTTAGGAAAATGTTTTCAAATTACGTAGAGTATACGCCAAGTGATACATGTAAATATATGCATTTTTCCAGTGCTGGGTTTAAAATTAATCCATTAGTCAAGTAGTCTTATTATATGCTACCATGTTGGAGACCTACATTCAAATAGATGGCTCACAAGGGTTGGACACTTTACTTCAAGGGAGAAGAAAAGCCTCCTGTCATTCAATAACACTCCTTGCTCTCAGTCAGACAAAGAACTACTGTAAGTATGAGGCTTCAGACAAGCTGCTGAAAGCCTTTTTGATAAAATTTCACTTCTGAGGTTAATGACAATACCTAAGGTGTGGGAGTCATGTAATAAGCGTAAATCTGACTTGGAAAATTAAAAACAAAGAGCAGGAAAAAGAAAAAAGTAACATTAGTTTGAAACGAATGGCATTATAGTCAGAGAGTAAATAATGAGGAACAATGCAGAAAGACACAAGAAGACTTAGATCATTTAAATGCTAAAAGATGAAAGCTAGTTCAAAGCAGCTAAATACAGAACAGTGACAGGTTTCTAGGGGAAAAAGGATATCAAACAATTGTGTGTGTCATTAAATATAAGAAATCAAAAGGTAAAAAGAGTCTAAAAGATAATTCTGTGTGCAGCATTAAATATGAATGATAAGTAATAAGAAGAGGAAAGAAAAATCTATGTCTAACATTAAAAACAAAGAAACATTACCAACTATGCCTAAGTAGGGCAAAAAGGAGCCAAGTACAATTTACTATTCTAAACAAATCCAGAAGAAACAGACTAACTAAAAAGAGAATAAAAGAAAAATAATCCACTTTTGACAATAAAAATCTAGAAGATTACAAATTGTGACGGGAACTCAATATAGTTTTACCCCTACCTAAAATATAGTTAAGATGATGATATAATTTAGGCCCCTGCTAGGACATGATATTAGGCTCACTGTACCAAAGACTTGGTCACACTATCCAGGCAAGGGATTTGTGTTTAGCATTCAAAAACTTGCCCCTAAGTTTAACATAGTGCTTCTTTAAGAAAGGCCAAAGCAAAAATAACATCAATCTCCCTTTTAATCCTGTCTTCAAAGCTATGTTGAAACACACATCTTTTAATAAATCAAGTTGCCACTTTAATTTGGGTCAAAGCAAAGACAAGGGGCCAGACTTTTGAACATATTTAGGTGCCTAAAGATGCAGATTAGGCATATCTGAAATAGGTAGAGCTGAAGATATTTTCAAATTAAAAAAAATCTGTTTATTTTAAAAGAATAGGAGTGCAAACAACTATTTCCATTGCATTCCTCCATTGCTATGTATTATGGCATTAAAAAAAACAATAACTTATTTCTACATTAAAAGATACTGAAGGTTTTCAAGTCAATAGCTAAAGTTAAGTAAAGGCAGAATTAAAGTTGTATTTTGTTACAGGCTTTAATTACATGATCACATACTGTTTGTTTGTTTTGTTTGTTTGTTTTTGACAGCAGAGGAATTCTGAGAATCAGGAATCCTGGCTTCTACTCCAAGTTCCAGGGACTGTTCTCTAGGGTTACGAATGCTTCTTTGCCTGTCCCATTTTGACTTTGCTGCCTAGCACTGTATCTCCCTGAAGCCTGTCTCTGCCCCTGTTCCATCCCCCATTAGCTGTCTCTGGCCTCTCTGGCACTATCCCCCACCTTATGGTCTGTTTTCCTTTCATTCTGTCTTTTCTCCTATTCCTCCACCCCCTCAACCTGTTGTCTGTCATTGGCCTTCTCCCTATTCCTCACCCCACAGCCTCTCTCTTTCCCTACCATTCCCCTCTCTATCACAGCCTCTCTGCACCACTCCGTGCCCCTCGCCCCTCTGCATTTCCAGACAGATTGCTTCTTCCTACTCCCCACTGCCTAGGCATCTGAAGAGGAGACATGGAAAGCACAGGAGAGACTACCTGGTTGACACCACAGTGCTTCTGGCAGCTGGGAGGAGCAGTTGTAAGAAAAATTCTAGTCAGTCCCCGCAACTTTGGGCAGGAACACGCTCAGCAAAGATGGAATATTCTGAGAATTTAGCTGCCAAATTTGAAAATGTCTACTGAACATTTTATTCTATGTAAATTCTTCTGCTGCTTTTATTACCAGAGTATTTGATTGTTTTTACTCTCTCGTCCTCTTCTCAGTGAGAGAATTGTGTGTGCAGTGTTGTGTTTGAGTTTGTTGTTTTTTTAAATGCACATGCTGTTATATATTTACATTAGAGAAGGCCAGGTAGACTTTAAGAGCAATGTGCACTTGGAGCAATGACATTTGTGATGGTCCTTATATCCTGTGGGAATACATTCTAGGACTGGAATGTTCAACACCACTGATTCTGCACTGGCTCCCCTGCCTTTCATTAAGATCACAAGGCCATGGCGTAGAGAGAGACAAAAGCAAAAATGGCAATTTTGAGCGGTATCTTGAAAGAACGGATGATTAAGAGGAGTTGCATTTTCCTATCTTTCTTCTTGTTATTAACAAACTTCTAATCCTGGTTCTCCAGAAATATTGTAGTATGTTTTACTTGTGTTTGCTTTGCTTCATTTAGGTCCTTAGATGTAATCTACTGGGAATACACATGAGAGCAGGGATCCATGCTAGCGGCAACAGCATTCTGTACACTCTAGAGCCCAAAAAGCTAGGGCTTCATAGGATGTACAGAAGGGTGTTGAAATAGTTATCAGAAGAATCCATGAAGTCATCAATCAGAAAATCAGACATGGAGGTGAGCCAAGGGCATACTTGGGGCAAAGTTACGGACATAGTTTTAGGCAAATTTGCAGACATGGGAGACTGTAAGGATCCGATACTTAGCAGGTGTCAATTGACAGAGAATTACTGAAGTCAATGGAGCTAGTTCAGTTTCCACTAGCTGAGGATTGGGCCTTTGGTGTATATAGGACTTTAAAATAGTTAAAATGTACCCAACAAACAAACAAAAATGCCCTAAATAACTTACAGCCTAAAGGAATGAATGAAGTATTGTTCAACATAATATGTACAAGCAAGTAGTCACTGTGGCTGGAACAATTCATTTCTCTAGTTGTAGAAGGAGGACAGGGAGAAAATGTGATGTAAATTAATTGGGAGGCTGTCCCACACAAAGGGGATGACATGAAAGATGCACAAGAATGAAGAGGACAAAGGAAGCAGTCAGGCGTGATCTCAGGACGAGAGGATACAGGAAGAGATGGAAAGTTCAGAATCAAGGATGATACCAAGCCCCAGTGTTCTGTTTAAATATCAGCACCAGCCTCTTGGTATAGTTAATTCATTTCATAGTAATCATTATCAATTTTAGTACCATTTTCTTTTCATTGCAAATACTTTATTCATTACAAAATGCCACCATCCTCTATACTAATTATAAAAGATACTGTGTACTCTACTTCTCAGTGACAGCAGTAATAATGCGTTGGTGCTATTCAGCCCTTTTATTAGCTGAGAGAGGACAAGAATAACTAGAGCATGTAGACTGCATAACCCTTAAAAGTAGTCACTGCAGGTCTGGATTGAAGCATATTGAAGGGGTATTGTGTGCAAACTGATAATGCCACTGCCTGTGCTGTACTGTTGTGTGGGTACAGATACAAAAAGAGTTTAGTGTCCAGTACATTTCACAAACCATAAATGTATATAGATAGGAAAGAGTCAGGCAAATTTAGCTATAGGTTGTGCTACCAGCTCTGCCTATAATTAAATGGTGCTTTATCGAAGTACAGAGGAGTTTCTTTCCTTTATTTGACTGTTCTATCTAGCTACTAATATTGTCCTGGTCACGACAGCATCCGAATTAATTTATCCTCACAACACCTTTGTGAGTCCGGGAAGTATTATTATTCCTGCTTTTCAGGTAGGGAACTGAGGCACAGAACAACTTATCCAGTGTCACACAGATAGAGTGACCAGATAGCAAGTGTGAAAAATTGGAACAGGAGGTGGGAGGTAATAGGCACCTATATAAGAAAAAGCCCCAAATATCAGGACTGTCCCTATAAAATCAGGACATCTGGTCACCCTACACATAGAGAGTCTGTAGCAAAGATAGGAATTGAGCCCAGATCGCCACAATCCCATGCCAGTGCTTTAGTCGCTAGAATGTTCTTCCTCCCTTATAGAACTACGTTGACATTAATATATAATACGTGACAAAAGTCAGCTACTGAGATTATATTAGAGATGTAAAACAGAAGTTACTTTAGATGTACAGTACTTTTAAACTGGGCAAATCCAAATGCAGATACAATTTATTAAAAAAAAACAAGGGAAACAAAATCATATTTCAAAGAAGTCATTTACATACAGAGCTCTTCACCAGCAGGAGTTCTTACTAGGGAAACATTAAAATATGAAAACTGCCAACTCCTAGAACATTTTTTCATAATACTTGATTTTACAGAAGGAACTAAATAAGGCTATAATAAGGTAATAATTTACTTATTAACTTATTTTCATGGGCATCAAAAATTAAACAAGGTTCCCTGCAGTAAGAAACCTGGAATAAAACTGAAAGCTGCCACCACAAAAATGTCCTACAATGAAAAAGAGAGAATTTGTGCAGCCCCAAAATCACTATCTAATGAAAGCCACAACTAATGTGACAGAAAAACTGAGAGATGTAATGAGATCTGTGTTGTATTAGCAATTCCTGTTTTTATATTAGTTGTTATGCTAGCATACTAATAAATTTATGTTTACTAATAGAGAAGAACATTGCTAACATAATTCATGAACATTGCAGAATATTAGTATGATATAGCTATTATAATGAAGCATTCGTGTATTGTTCAAAACAGGATTCATACAGAACAGAAATATTGTCATTCAGCAGTGAGTTGAAGATGGCTATATTTCTCTTCCCACAGGTTAGTGGGACATATAATGTGTATGAATTATATATGGTGAGATCTTGGGGGTTACGTGATTGATCCCGCAAGGTGTTGAACACCCTCGACTCTCACTGAAGTCGATGGGAATAAAGGTGCTGAGGAACTGCAGGGTTTGGCGCCATAACAGTCCTGTAGGAAACTATATGCCTGAGTCTGATAGTATGGTGGTGTAAATCAGTTCAGAATCAGGTCCTGTATAGTTCACTGTAGGTCACCTTTATAAACCTATAAAACCACATAGGTGCCTCAAACATGTCAGACCCTATTGTGCTAGTTATTTCAGAAATATACTGCAAATGACAGTTCCTGCTCTAAAGACCTTACAATCTAAAAGACAAGACATAAGTGGTGGATGAGAGAAACAAACAGGCAGAAGGAAAGTATGAGAAGGGAAAACTAGCTGTGCATTCAGTTCCAAGCTGATCAATAGCAGTGAAGGGAGTTGCAGAAAGATAAGAGGGCCAAGAGCTAGCTTTCTCCCATCTCACTATTTCTCTCTTGCCCATCTCCTCAGAGCAAGTTGGACAAGAACCATTTCACCTCCTTAGGCCACTGTGGTCACCCAGTGATGACAAACAGGATCACATTCTATACCCACTGTCTTTCTGTTTTTGTCCCCACTCTTCCTTGCTGTGTATTCTATAAGCAGTGAACTAATTCTTCCATGCCCCGTCTTAATGATGCATTAAACCTGCTTGCTGCTGACTCTGAGGCTTAAAAGTGCCAGGAACTGATTACTGCAAAAGGCAGGGAGGTAACAGGAAAGCTGCTGAGGAAGAAGTAGGTTCCCAGTAAGAGCAGAGGCAAGATACATAAGTAATCATGACAAACTAGATTTTTTTCAACTGGGTGTGTTAGTTCCACGTTCCAATGACCAGAAATTGCTGCTCCACATGGGACAGTACTTCCTAGAGACCACCAAAATCCTTAGAAACCAGCCCATTCCTAGGCTGTTAAACATTTTAATACAAAATGCTTCTCAATTTTTATATGCGGTGTTGTTGTAGTGATGTTGGTGCCGGGATGTTAGAGAGACAAGGTGTGAGGTAATATCTTTTATTAGATCAATTTCTATTGGTGAGAGAGACAAGTTTTTGAGATACACAGAGCTCTTCTTCAGTCTGGGAAATGCACTGAGAGTGTCAGAGATAAATACAAGGTGGAACAGATTGTTTAGTATAAGTAATTAACACATATTTCAAGTTTCAGAGTAGCAGCCGTGTTAGTCTGTATCCGCAAAAAGAACAGGAGTACTTGTGGCATCGGATGAAGAAGTGGGCTGTAGTCCACGAAAGCTTATGCTCTAATAAATTTGTTAGTCTCTAAGGTGCCACAAGTACTCCTGTTCTTTTTACATATTTCAAGGGATCATTCAAGATGAAGTGGCCTATTAACACCCTTCCAGTCATAGGAAGGAAATGCTGAAGCAATTGTTTGTGGGTTACAGATTGTTTTAATAAGCCATAAATCAAGTGTCGCTATTCAGTCCATAATTTTTAGCATCTAGCAAAGTTATGAATTTAAAATCCCAGGCTCATCTTATGAAAGTGTTGTGCAGATTTCCTGTGAGGATGAGGACTGATAGGTCAGATATAGAGAGATCGCGTTGTGAAAAGTGTTAATCCACAAGTAATGTGGAGTTTTTGTCCCCCCGGCAAGGAGGGAGGGTCTCAGAGCTTAGGTCCTGCCCAGGCGGGAATATCTTTAGCCACTAGCCATGCAGTGTGAGCCTGAGTCAGTTGACAGAGGCTCTGAGATTCGCTGCCACAGGATATTTTTTTGCAGTGTAGATGTACTCTGTATTAACTCACAAAGAACTGATGTTAGAGCAACGGACTCTCAGTTTGTGCATTTTCATGACTACAGGGAGGAATATTGTTGTACTTATAACTAGCCAACTTCCTGTGCCTTTAAAACTAAAATGTTCATCTTTGTGAGCAAGGGTGTTGATGTGATAGCAAAGGTGGCGGAAGTTTGCCTTGAATGTGGTGTGGGGAGGGGGGACGGGGACTGAAGTTTGGGTTTGTGGGGGTGCACCAAGGAGTCCACGGCACAGAAGGAGCTCTGGCAGCAGCGGGATTGCAGAGGGCCACAGGGCAGGCACTTGCTCTGGCCTCGGAGACACATGGCAGGCTCAGGAAGCAGTGCGGTCAGGGCAGCTGTGGTGCCATGGTGTCCCAATTTCCCTGCCTTGTGCACGCAGAGCAGCTACCTACCTTTCTCCCTGCTTGATGCCCCAGCTGCTGCTGGTACACAGCTGGCAGCAGCTCCTGGTGTGGAAGGAAAGCAACCCTCCCCCAGAGTCCCCAAAATGATGTGGCTCTGCCCGACCCAGCCTGACTCCCCCCACATCTCCCCCCCCACACACACACACACCTGCAGGCTTCTCCTCTCCCTGGCACTGAGAAAAAGAGTGGGGTCCAGGCTTCCCTGTCTTGCACTCCCCTTCCCCCATCACACCCACCATGTGTTATTGAAGTCCTACACATATGTATTTTTGCCCCCATGTCGATACACTTTGGGAAACATTAATGTAGATCTCAGAATACGATATATCCTCTTTCTTACATGCTTTGATGAGCAGTAAAATAGTTAGCAATGTTGAAAGCTGTAACATCGTCACTGGTATCACTGAAATGAATGGGGGAGTACGTATCTCTCAGAGCTATTCTTTCCACTGCTCTGCAAACTCAGACACACATCTTTGCATTGGTTACACTTACTGCATGATTTGAAGGTTTTCTTTCCAACAATAATTGCTAGAAATGTATTTTTAAAAATAAATAAAAGCTAAAACTGGAGAGTAATTGAAATCTGTGTGCACCATCTCCCTCCTTCATGTCCCCAAGGAATCCTTCAGGTTTTTAGAGGATGTACATGACACATTTTGGGACACACTGATCTAAATGGTGGCAGAATTGTACAACAATCAAGAAACTTTCTGATTCATTGTGTTAAATGTTACAATCACATACACACATCACCTATGATACCGTATCACTACACTGCAGTACAGCATCCTTATGATAATGATGGTCACAGTGAATCTGTGTAAAACACACTTTAAAATGGCTGATTTATTTACTGCTCAGTAGCACAGATTGTGTCTCCTAAATGAAAGGTAGGGCAAAGTATATAGTAGATGAGAACTCCCAAAGAAAATTCAGGAATGTCTCCACCTCCACCCCACCTGCTAATCTTGGAATTAGAAGAATAGTTCATTATATTTGGGTTTATGTGCTTTCCTAAAGTAAGTTTCTTAATTGACAGGAAACAGCAAAAGAGAAAACCAGCAGCACTTCTAATATGAAGTAATCAAATAAACAATTACAGTAAAGGAAATTATATGTACTTGGAATTACCAGCCGCTAGGACTATGCAATGAGAAACACAGAGAGAACAGGTGAAACTGAAAAAGAGAGAGGGAAAAGATTAATAATTGCAGCGGGAAAGATTTTTAAAGAAAAAGACATCTCATTTGAGAGCTACGTACTATGCCCTGCTCTGATGTTAAAATGATAGAAAAAGAGAGTAGAAAAATTGTATGAAATAACCAATTAATATACAGGCAGAAATACAGCATATTATTATGATAAAAATATTGTACCTTTCCCTTCCTCCACAGCATACTTTTCTCTCATGACAGATGGCTAGACAAGCAGACACACCGTCAGATAATTTTGTTTCATTGTGCTTTGTTGCTGACTCTTAAGTGAAAGTGTTACCAAAAACAAACAAACAAAAAGCTGTGCAATATGTATTTCTTCTAGAGACAAGTAAAAAGAAACTGGTGATGAGATACACAAGTAATCTGATTGTTAAAAGGAAAAAAAGAAGGAGGGGGGACATTCTTTTCTTTTCCTCCAGAAGTCTCTAGTGATTGACTGACTAATTTTTTTGCTGTTGTTGTTCATAATCTCCCTTTTCCGGAAGTGTATAAAGTTAAATCTAGTTGTCTCTGATGTGGTTGGGAAAGAATGGATTTTATCTCATGACAGGGTTGGTTGATTTGTGAACCTTGAAAGCTAAATTGAAACATTCGGAGTCACTTTGACAATCTTAACCAAGATTATTTGGTTGAGTCATTGTCTCTACATTTTTATAGGGCAAATAATTGCAAAAGAAACTTACCCTATCTATGTACTACATGCTGTGCCAAATTTGGTCATTACTTTGTGATATTTATTTTTCTTCATTTTCCCTCACACTTCATCCAGGCCTGTATGTTTCTCTCAACTGCCTAATATTATGTCTTGTCTTTTTAAGATGGTAAGTGCTTTGTTGCAGGGACTGTCATGTATATATACATTTTTTCCAGTGCCTTGCAATACAGGCCCCCAAACAAGCTGAAGTCTCGAGCATTATGGGTAAAAATTTTAAAAGTGCCTGAGTCCCATATTCAGAATGAACTTAGGAAGGTAGACACCAATGGATTAACTTTCAGTGGGACTTAGGCTCCTAAGGGCTAGATCCACAAAGGGATTTAGGTGCCTAGCTGATTCTTTAGATGCCTAAGCCCAAAGATCCTCAAAAGCCCCACTCAGCAGCTGCCTAACCCTGGAGGTGCCTAAATTTTGGTGCTGAGCATGAGCACAGCTGCCTAAATCCTGACACCTAAGCCCCAGTGGGATACTCAGACTGGGAGTCTTGTCAGCAGGGCCTAATCTGGTAGCTATGCTAAGAGCATGCCTATGGGTTCAGGCCTTGCCCAAAACACAAATGAAGGAACTGATTGTGGTACCTTTCCCCCGATAAGCTTCAGCCCAATGGTTAGAGCACTTGTGCAAGATGTGGAAAACCCAGGTTCAAATGATTCTGATGTGCCATAGGTACTTGATTTGAGTCTTCTACCTCTCAGGGATGCCCTAATCACTGGGTTTCTCTCTCTCTCTCTCTCTGGAACAATGACTATTTATTTATTTATTTATTTCTACAAAACATATCAGAGTCAACAGAAGAGATTGGGAAAAGAACCACCTCACAATACACCATAGCCCATAGATATGGGCAAAAAGTTATAAGAGGGATGGCAGCACCACCTTCTATTTGTTTTTTTGGTTAGAAAGGGCTGAGGTGCCTAACTCCAGCTGTGGATCCTGAGCAGAAGGAGTCACATTCCTACAGCTTGGGTTAGATGGTTAAGTCCCTTTGAGGGGGTGAGGCTTTAGGCCTCACTCCTCAGCATTTCCTACGGTCTCCCTGCTGGCTTTTGCGGGTCCCATTCTTGGACACCTAACTCTTTTCATGCATTGTCTAGAGAGCCTAGGTGCTTAACTCGGGGCTGTGGATTCCAGTAGGCAGTAGGGTGTCTAAAAGTTAACTGTTGCAAGATGGGGTCTAAGTCATCTTGTGCATCTAGTTGTAAGTGTCTAGGTCACTTTTGAAAAGACAAGTAAGGCAATTTTGAAAATTCTATCCTACCTCAATATAAATTTTATTATAAATAGTTACTAATGGCAATATCTGTTTGAGTAATATCGGGGTGGATGCATTAAATTACACTATCAGCTACAGAGACAAGGTGCATGAGGTAAAATCTTTTATTGGACCAAAAGCTGTTGGTGAGAGAGACAAGCTTTCGAGCTTTTTTCAAGTCTGTGTAAGTTTGAAAGCTTAGCTCTCTCACCAACAGAAGTTAGTCCAATAAAAGCAATTACCTCACCCACCTTGTCTCTCTAATATCCTGGGACCAGTATGGCTACAACAACACTGCATACTGTCAACTACAGCCAAATATACCTTTCACAATGAATAACTTATCCAAAAAAATTAGCCTCTTTTGGTGCTCACAGAATATCTACATGCAGATCAAGACTTCCTCAAATGTATTCGTCATTTAAAGTAATTCAGTGAATGTTTTTTTCAGACTATTTCCTTTATGGTTTACTTACAAACAGTTCACTGCAATATATTAGCTATTTGCTACTTGAGCTGTGGTTTTAGTTGTAATTGGTCAGATAAACCACATGGTATCCTTTCTGTTTCATAAATGAATGAGTGTATAAGCATTTCTGGCCTGAATATTCAATATGTGTATTTAAAACTTACTTAGCATTAGTACTCATTGTTCACCTGTGTAAATTTGAAATTTGCTTTCCAGCTAACATTTTTTAGATTAAATGTGATTTTTCAAATGTTTGTGAAAAATAAACCCCAGAAGGATACAACCCTGCATGAACTACAATTCATAGAAACTGTTTTCCTGCATTCTACTAATGACACAGGTGAATGTTATGCCCTCCATGAAATTATTATATGTCATATTTCTGCAGTGCCTTTTTCCCACTGGAAACAAAGGCTTGATAGCACATCAAAACTAGGCAAAATGTTTGAATACTGTGCTTGATATTTAACAATAAACATTTGCCAGCATTTCCCAGCTGGTATCAGAGATCACCATTTTCCTGTCTATTTATAATGCACTTGTGATACCTCAGATGCCAATCCCAATTGCTGGCAAATGTTGATTATTTTTTAATGGTGTCTGCCATATTAAATTATGTTTATACAATTTTACTGTAGTCACATTTTTATTGAGGTTTATGGTACTTCATGTCACTAATTTAGAGAAGTACATCAGTCCAAGCACAATGGCAATATTATTTTGCCATTATGGAACCGAGACACAGGAACACTGTACATGGAGTATGGAACCTAGACATTTTACTTCACACAGACTTTGAATTTTATTGTTTATGTCATATCATGGAAGGATGTGAGAGTTGGAACTTTGAATGCTTTTTTTATTTTTCTACTTCTTTCACATAGATAAAGGACAACTTTAGGGACTTACGATTTTTTTGTTGTTTTTTTTTTCCACTCATTCTCTTTTATAAAAAAATATTGATTATCTTACAGTGGTAGTTCTTTTCAGTGTACTGAAGAACAAAACTTATAGCAGTTATTCCAAGATACTTGGGTAACTTCTGTGTTTGTATTTTACATTTGTCTGAAATATCTCATTCCCCAGTTTGTACTATGAGTGTTCAGTTCAAAAGGTATAAGGTGAACAGTTGGTGGTATAACAAGCACTCTACTCTAGTCTATATTTTATCTCGCTTAGATAGTTATTTGTTCTTTATTATTATTATTTTATTTTATTATCTGGTCTAATTCTGTGGTCCTTACTCAAGTTGATTGAGTAAAAATTGACTAGGGATTCAGGATTTGGCTAATTAATATTATTGTGAAAATATTGTTTTCTCCTTATATGAAAGGGAAAGCATTCTGGAACTAATTTTGTGATGATTTATTTGTTCACATTCAGGGCATACCACCTATAAAAACTGTTTCTAGTTATAACTAATCATTAATGTATCATCCTTGATCTGTTCCAGATTCTAATTTATATTACCACATGCACACAAGAGGACTCAAAGTGCAGGACACCTGGTCCATAAAATACAATATTTAATTTCTTTCTATACAAAATGGTTGTCTTTCTTTTAATGTCCTTACAAATAAACACCTTCACTACAGATGGCATTGAAGAGAGTTTCTATAGTTATTGTTGGAAAGAGAAATGTTTTTTATAGCCAATTCTTTTAATTTGTAAGCAACTAATTTTCATGCTTGAAGTATGGTTTGGACAGAATGACAGGACTTTCATAGAAAATGTTTGGCCAAAAGCTAAAATAAAAGCATGGGCAAGGTATCTATTTTAAATATTCCATTGAACTGTTAACAGTCACTCTGCTGACCGTTCGTTTTTTAGTTTCTTCCTAATTTCCGCTTGATTAAAATGTTCTCGCCTACCTCTTTGTCCCTACCTTTAGGATTATGGCATTATACTGGAAGGTTTGTTGCCTTTTAAAGTACCAGTATGGAGTATTAGAAGGAAAAAAAAGATAGATTAACATCTACAGAGGGGGTGTGGGAAAGGATGGTAGATGTTGGGCAGGAGAAGAAGATGAAGAACTAAAGGCTCTATGTACATATGGGGTATGGTGAAGGAAAGAGAATGGTGAGGATGGGTGGGAGGAAAGCTACCAAATTTCTATGGAAATGGAGTGGAGTGGGAGCGTGGAAAAAGAGAGGCTGCACTGCATTATCAGAAACTGCACCCTATAAATGGGCACTTTGTTTGTTTTCATTAATGTGGAGTCTAAAGACCCCATTGTACTAGGCACTGTCAAACACATGGGAAGATACAGGCCTTGCCATGAAGAGAAGTGTAACAAACAATAGGAGGGAAAGGTGAGGGAGGACCAAGGTAGCAGTAATAAGATCACTCAGTGACATAAGTTGGCCAAGGGCACAACTTTATGGGTCTGGACCATTTCAAAGTGTGTTGTTTTTCTGATAAATCACTACTAACGTTTTATGTTCATAACCTGAGTGGAGCTAGATATGAAGGTGTAGACAAGGGGGGCAGAGATAAGGAAACAGCCATAGATGGCATGTTTCCCTTTAAAACTGGCAGACTACCAGAAAAAGCGGCAGATTTTGACTGCTAAAGCAGCACTGACTTCTTCTGTGAGCTCCATTACCTCCCATAAGAGGAGCTAAAGAGCACAGGCTAATGGCAGCTGCATCAATCACGAAGCTAGGTGGACCTGGGGAAGAGTCTTGGGAAGAATACAGAAGTGGGAAGGACTAATATGTTGAGGCAGAGATCCACAGGTTCTCCTGTGTGTTTTCTCATGAATCTCAGCCTAAACTGAATTTTGGAGACTGTGTCTCATGCTGCTTCCCAGTGCTGCTGGTACCACTAACCTAAGGGGAGCGTGTGATGGAATGTATAGTCCAGAAAGAGCCATAGAGGGTGTTGGTAATTTTTCTTCTTCCTTACTTTTTACCTTTGGAGGGGAACACATTGCTCCTCTGTACCTATGTGTCTAGTCAGTACAATTATTCTCTCACTTTTACAAGCACTAATTCAACTCACAGAAGAATAGAGTAGAAATAAAAGACTTAACTGGTTGTTTTGGAGCCATTAAAATCTAATACATTGTTATATAAAAATAAATATAACACCACAGACTAAGGTAATAAAATTAATTTTGTGTAGATGGGATAATTAATTGTACAATACACTGCCGCAGAACTATTCAGCGAGATCCAAGACTCATCATATCTGACACTCAGCAAGCAGGAATTCAATCCTCTGACCTTTAATATGCTGCACTGCAGGATGGCAAACCTGCTTCATTAGAATACCACCAAGTCAGCATAAGTCTCCCCCCACCACCACCCCATGAGTTTTTATTCAATAAAAGAAAGTGTATTTCTGTACTCCATGTAGAGGCAGACGTTAAAGCGGAGTCTCCCTTAAAACACAGTAAGAAGTGTTTGCAAAAAAAAACGGAATATCTGATTTTAGACATATTTCTCCTTTTGCATGTGTGGATTTCAGCATATTTTTGGTTCACGCTGTGCCATATGATGGTTTCTTTTATTTCATTTGAAACCTTTCTCTCTCTCTCTTTTTTTTTTTTTTTTTAAAGAAAGCAGTTGTATTTTTATCTTTAGAAAAGATACTAAACACTAGCATTCTGTGCATTCCATTCAGCCTACCTCATCAGTTTCTTGTTTCATGCCCAGGGCTTAGCAGTTGGAGTTTAAAAACAGCCAGCTTTAATGTCTCTGACTGACATGTAATTTTTGCTTACTTTAAAGCTTTTTTTCGCTAACTTTGCCTTTTCTCTTATTCTTCCCTGTCCACAATCACAAAGCTACATAAGCTCTTTTGTGGCTTGATAAATATTGTCATTTTTTTTAAAGCCCAACATGGTGTGTATTCTTCTTCAAAGATCGCTATTAAGCATATAAAAAGATGCCTGTTTTAAAAAATCAGTCTAGAAATTATTATTATTCCAATTGCTTATATTCAACTGAGAAAAGATAATCCATTGAAATGAATGAAGTGTCAAAAATACTGTCATATTTATAGCTAAATATAACCTGCCTATATTCAAGTAACATTATAGTTGTGACACAAGCCAACAAAAGCTTCAAAAATGGAAATGAAGGATGAAACTTTACCCTCCTTTTACGTTATTTTAAAAAAACTGAAGGACAAAGCTGTGTGAATTAAAAGGACACTGTGAACTCATTGCACTTGTAGAACAAATTATAAAAATGAACAGTCAAATATGTAAGAAATGTGCACATGGCAACTTCACAGCATATATTCTATCCTCACATATGCAATGCTTAATACTATACAAATGGCTTTATTCTGCAGGGGTGCTGCTGGGAGTTAAAGCAGAGATGGGTCACCATCACCACAGCTGTGCATTGGACTTTGTTACCCATGCTCCAGTAAAGAGAACTAAGCTGAAAGAATCATAGAAATGTAGGAGGGACCTCAAGAAGCAGGTGATGCAATGTACACTTGATGCAATAGTACACTTGGAGTCACAGTATAAGGAAGCCTGGAATTAGAGTTGGTGACATTTAAAAAAATAAATAAAAAGGGGGGGGGGAAGGAAAGTCCCAAGAAAATTTCTAAAACTTTGTAAAGCATTTCTGAAGTAGATTTTCTGTAAAGGAGGTGACACAGATATGCAGTTTTTATTGCTATTAATTTGAAATCACCAGCAAACTCGCCCATGGCTTCTCAACACATGAGGAATAAAATAAACACAAATCATTGATCCCTCACTTTACCATGGAGTATTTTGTGTGCCTACCCTGTTTCCCCGAAAATAAGACATCCTCCGAAAATAAGGCCTACTTACAGTTTTGCCTCTCGTTGTAATATAAGGCATCCCCCCGATAATAAGACCTCCCCGATAATAAGGCATCCACCAATAATAAGGCATTTTTCATTTCTGAAAAATAAGACATCCCCTGAAAATAAGACCTAGCGCATCTTTGGGAGCAAAAATTAATATAAGACACTGTCTTATTTTCGGGGAAACAGGGTATATGGAGACAGACAGATAGACAGATAGACACAAACTCCCCTACATGGGAAAAGCCCTCAAAATCCATAAAGGCACCACCACCTTCAAGTCTTCTCCCTTATAACTCAACACTTCTTCCATAACACAGCCAATCTACTGCATCCTGATTAGTGTTCTGATTTTCTAAGGACTGCACACATCCTATCTCTTTCTGTCGCCTTCCCCAACGCACTCACTCATCTGTTGTCTTGGCTATAAACAGTTAGCTTTTGGGAGCAGGAAATGTCATTGTGTACAACAACTCATGCAGCTGGGCCCCAACTTTTTTGGCATCTAGACACCCTACCATGTGCATTTAATAAAATAAACTGTTACCAGGGAAATCAATGAAAACAAAGAATATTAATGGATATTGTTCATACAAAACGTGAGAAATACTGAAAAAAAGATTAAATGAATTATATGGGCAGTGGCGGTGACCGCCATATTATGGTTGCCTTATACATCCCATTATAAACACTTTTTTCCCATTTTAGGAGTATTGTACACAAAGTAGCATTTGGCAAAACTGTTTGGAGCCTGCAATTTCAGCTAAAGATTTCACATGTAATACAAATCACTATTACTGGGCTGGTCTGTGTGATGACTGATCAAGAAATAACTACAACAACTGTTATGGACAGAACAGCCAAAACAAGAAAAGTGGTAGACAAAAATCCATGCAGAGATCAGTAAACAGGCATTCCGTAGAGAAGTGTTATTGACTATATTTGACTGACTATATTTAAAGGCTTTGGAGAACCTACCTACAACTAGATTCAAGTAGGTAGCCAAATTTTGCCCCTCTTGCATAAGTGAATAGTCTCATTGAAGTTGATGACCTTTTGCCTGTCTCAAGGAAGCAAGATGTGCTACAACAATGTCAGTGAGTATAGTACACTTAGAGTTCCACAGTGTACTGCCTTTATAGCATATGGGGGCACATATACTTACTTTCTTAAAACAAAGAACAGAAATGAGCTTTCAGCTATTTTTTTAAGATTAATAAAAGTGATCACTGGTTAGGCATTTTATGTACAGTATTACCCCCTTGTCACATCTGATATCCTTCAACATGAATTATCTGTGGTAGACATTTACTTTTTCTCTTAAAGTAGCTGCAGGGTTTATAGTGATGTATATAGAGATTGTTACTGCTCATTTGGTGGAGTACATTGGGGTGGCTGCTTTGAGTAATCACTGCAGGGGCCATTTTTGTAAGCCTCTGCATTTACAGTTGTGTCTAACATGTTATCTCTTTGTCAAATTGTCATATTTCAAAGAAACATGGTAAAAATTTTCAGTGGGAAAAAAAACAAACATTTTTTTTAAATTCAGAGTCTTAAGGCATAAAGGTACCAAACCACTCAGAAACAGTCAACTATCTTATAATTTCATAATTTCAAAGAAAACAAATTTCAAAATGTATACACAATTTTAAACATCTCAGCCCATGTTCTTGTACAGTAAGGGGGAAGAAGGTACAAAGAGCCTTTCCTCCCCTACCTTTCATTGACACACAGATTTTAAAGCCAGAAGGGGATATTCGTTCATCTAGTCTGATCTCCTGTATAACACAGGACATAGGATTTCATCCAATTAGCCCTGTATTGAGCCCAATAACTTGTGCTTGACTTAAATATATCTGACAGGTTCATAGGGATTAGACACAATCTTGGGTCTCATTTCTGCAAAGGCATGTGCCCAATTTTAAGGACATGTAGTCCTATTGGATTCATTGGGACTGCTCATGTACTTAAAGTTACCTCTCATGTGTTTGCCATACTTGCATAAAAGTTAGGCAGTCCCTGGTTTCAGGAACTCATAAAGACTCTTTCCTGATTACTCCTTGCTGGGGTACACAGTGGTTGAAAAGGATGAAGAGTAGACATTAGTTTAAGCTGAACAACCACGTGGAGAGGAGTATAGAGAGGTACCTCTTAAAGAAATGTAGCAGTGCCACCTATCACTCATCCCACCCTATACAGGGGGTCTTCAGAATACATTCTGCCTCTGGTTTTCTCTTTGATATAGAATGCCTTCATTACTTCCCTTGGGGTGTTACAGCAATACATTGCAGCCAGTGCAGGGCAAAAAATTCCCTAGTTTATCTGTTTATTGGGAACAGGTGGAAAATTGTGCCCATATAATGCCAAATATAATAATATTTATATATACGGAAAGAAGTAGGAATAGAGTAAATAAAGGCTGTTACTGCAGCCCACAAAAAAATGTAAGTTTTAATAGCTCGTAGTAGAGTTGATGCCCCATTCCTCTAAGGCTTTTTTATACAAGAAATGGAGCTAAGCTCTGTAATAGAATCGAAGTAAATAATAGCTCAGCTGTTATTTGTAATAAAAAAACAAGTGTGCAGCAGGAAAGAAATATAATTTATTTTAAATAACAGAAGAGTCTTAATCTGAGATAAGTGAAGCAAAGTTCTTTGGTCTTTCCTTTCATTTTCATTAATTTTCCAGTTTACAATAAGGATCCATGGAAATCAAATGTAATAACATCACCTAGTAATAGCCTCTGGAAAAGTTAAAATAACCAATAGATAAAGAAAAATGTAACACTACGAAAACTGTTGTATTTCCTTTTTGTCCAAAGTTCATTTCCATATTCAACTAGAACAAGAGGAAAGAGTTTTGAAAATATCCTTCATTTCATAGGATAATAGGTTTCTTCACATAAGAACCTGTTTTCAACACTGTGGGGGATACTTTTCCCTTTAATAAAACTTTTGCTTTGATGTAAATGTCCTTGTTTCTTGTTGACTCACTCAGCATTATCTATCCAAGCAACAGAGGTTTGATTTGAAAACAGGCTGAGGATTTATTTATCAGACTTCTGCTGGCATCAGGGTGCTGTTCCTACTCCCTCCTCCCCACCCCCCAATCCCACATCAAGCCTTGAAGAGTTCCCATTTCCCTCTGTTTTACACCCTGACTCCCAATTTCCTGTAGTACAACCACCATCACTCTGGTTGGGAAGGATCAACATGTATCTTTCAGTCTGTGGGTGAAAGCCTGGTCCTGTTAAGTCAATGACAAAACTCCCATTGACTTCCTGTGACAAAGTGGGATTTTTCTGTAATGATTCCTATGCATGCCTCAGTTTCTCTCTGTACATTGCTTCGCTACCCAATGGGTTAAAAAAGCTGCTCTTGGAGCAGAGCTGGAGACATGAGGTATTGTGTCACGTGACTGCCTGGGGTGGAATGAAGGGGTCATTAAAGGACTGTCTGAAACCGATCCATATCAATGGAGGTTCCAGAGAGACAATGGGGGCATCAATAATTGACACCTACCTATGGGAATCACTGGCAAATGAAACATGTGAATTCAGCATGGCTCAACAGTTAGGAAATAAGGACTGACATTTGGAGATACTCAGTCACTATCTCTTGAGACTGATGGAGACAGAGATCAAAATGATTCCATAACATCTTGTCTGGCTATTTCCACTGGCTTGGCTTGTATGACCAGTGCTAACCTTGGCTTCTCTATGCTAACCTAAGGGCTACCCAATGCTGTTGACTAATAAACCCTGTTCTTTTTTTGAAAAGGCTGCTTGGTGTCACTGCAAATACTCACTGAGCAGAGTGCGCCCAGAAGGGGTAGGGTACAGGAGTGTGGCTTAGCTGGATTCACTTCAGGGAGCCATGGAGAGAGACAGTTTGCTCATGCCTGAAGGCTGAGTCTTGGAAACTACAGGCCTGCCTTGTAGAACTGTGTGAGTTCTTGTTTTGATTTACATTTTTCCCAATTCCTTTACAGAGGGAAACATTTTTGTAAGTTCTCCTCTCTAAAGTGTTCCAGGAATAGTTTAGAAAATATGGCAATGGGTGGATGTGTTAGGGTTTTTCATATACACTGTATTTTTAATATGCAATTCCTCTCAAATGCTCTGAAGAACGATCTATCAAACTTGAATAGTTGATGCACTTTGAACACTTAGCTCCAAAAGATAGATGACATTTTTTTCATTAGTTTAAAATTTATATGCTACAGTATCTGTCACAATAATAATAAAATCTGACAGTGCAGATCATATGGGTATTTCACCTGCAGAGGTAATATGTTCTTTGGAAGATAAAATGACAATTTGTTCAAATCATAGATTTTTAAATTTTAGACAAACATGGTAGCTCTGAATCTATACATTTCACTCTTTCAAAATCATGTCTTTGCTAACTACAGTATGTCATTTCAATCTTTAATTTATTAATATATATATATATTGTACATTAAAATATACATTACAAGTGACTCAACTGTAATTTCTTCTATTTTTGTATACTATATTATCTATTAAAATTTCTAATTTCTTTCATAAATAGGTGGTATATTGCATAACTTTATCAGGGCAAGCTGTTTCTCTATGTGCATACAGAATCCTCATCAGAGATTCCAAGGCGCAAAGGGACCGTTGTGAGCATCTACTCTGAGCTCTGGTGTAATAGAAGCCATAGAACTTCTCAAAAACAATTCCTAGGGAATATATTTTAGAAAAACATCCAATCTTGATTTAAAAATTGCCAGTGATGAGAATCCACCATGACCTTTGGTAATTTGTTCCAATGGTTAATTACTCTCACTGTTAAAAATTTACACCTTATTTCCAGTCTGAATTTGATTAGATTTAACTTCCAACCATTGGATCGTATTATATCTTTCTCTGCTAGATTGAAGAGCCCATAATTAAATCTGTGTTCCCCATATAAGTACTCATAAATTGTAATTGTTATCCCTTAACTGTCCCTTTCTTAAGATTAGTAGTTTTAGCTCCTTGAGAGTATTATTATAAGGCAGGTTTTTAATCTCATAATCATTCTCCTGGCTCTTCTCGGAACCCTCTTCAGTTTATCAGAACTGAACCCAGTATTCCAGCAGCGGTCACATCAGTGCCAAATGCCGAAGTAAAATAATCTCTCTCCTCCTACTTGAGATTCCCTGTTTATGCATCTAAGGATCTCATTAGCCCTTTTGGCTACATCATCTTACTGGGAGCTCATGTTCAGATTAGCCACCATCCGCGCCAAATCTTTTTCACAGTCATTGTTCCCCAGGATAGAGTCCCCCATCATGTAAGTATGGCCTACATTCTTGTTCCCAGATGTATACATTTACATTTAGCCATATTAAAATGCATATTGTTTGTTTCCGCCCAGTTTACCAAGTGATCCAAATCATTCTGTATCAGTGATCTGCCTTCTTCATTATCAAGAATCATAGAAGATTAGGGTTCGAAGAGACCTCAGGAGTTCATCTAGTCCAACCTCCTGTTCAAAGCAGGACCAATCCCCAACTAAATCATCCCAGACAGGGCTTTGTCAAGCTGGGCCTTAAAACCTCTAAGGATGGAGAATCCACCACCTCCCTAGGTAATCCATTCCAATGCTTCACCACTTCCTAGTGAAATAGTGTTTCCTAATATCCAACCTAGACCTCCCCCACTGCAACTTGAGACCATTGCTTCTTGTTCTGTCATCTGCCATCACTGAGAACAGCCTAGCTCCATCCTCTTTGGAACCCCCCTTCAGGTAGTTGAAGGCTGTTATCAAATCCCCCCTCACGCTTCTCTTCTGCAGACTAAATAAGCCCAGTTCCCTCAGCCTCTCCTCATAGGTCATGTGCCCCCTGGGTCATGCCGCTTGATACCAGCTGCCAACTAGACATCGAGCCATTCATCACTACCTATTTAGCCCAACAATCTAGCCAGCTTTCTATCCACCTTATAGCGGATCCAATCCATACTTTGTTAATTTGCTGGCAAGAATACTGTGGGAGACCGTATCAAAAGCTTTGCTAAAGTCAAGATATATCACATCCACTGCTTTCCCAGTATCCACAGAGCCAGTTATCTCATCATAAAAAGCAATCAGGTTAGTCAGGCATGACTTGTTCTTGGTGAATCCATGTTGCCTGTTCCTGATCACCTTCCTTTCCTCCAAGTCCTTCAAAATAGATTTCTTGAGGACCTGCTCCATGATTTTTTGAGGGACTGAGATGAGGCTGACTGGTCTGTAGTTCCCTGGATTCTCCTTTTTTCCTTTTTTAAAGAGGGGCACTATATTTGCCTTTTTCCAATCATCCAGGACCTCCCCCAATTGCCACGAGTTTTCAAAGATAATGGCCAGTGGCTCTGCAATCACATCAGCCAACTCCCTCAGAACCCTAGGATGCATTAAATCTGGACCCATGAACTCATGCATATCCAGATTTTCTAAATAGCCCTTAACCTGTACTTTCACCACTGAGGGCTGCTCACCTCCTCCCCATACTGTGCTGCCCAGTGCAGCAGTCTGGGAGCTGACCTTGTCTGTGAAGACCAAGGCAAAAAAAACATTGAGTACTTCAGCTTTTTCCACATCATAGAATCATAGGGTATCAGGGTTGGAAGGGACCTCAGGAGGTCATCTAGTCCAACCCCCTGCTTAAAGCAGGACCAATCCCCAACTAAATCATCCCAGCCAGGGCTTTGTCAAGCCTGACCTTAAAAAAAATCTAAGGAAGGAGATTCCACCACCTCCTTAGGTAACCCATTCCAGTGCTTCACTACCCTCCTAATGAACTGTCACTAGGTTGCATCCCCCATTCAGTAAGGATCCCACACTTTCCCTGACCTTCTTCTTGTTGCTAACATACCTGTAGAAACCCTTCTTGGTATCCTTCACATCCCTTGCTAGCTGCAACTCCAATATGCAACTCCCCTGCATACTCAAGCAATATTTTTATACTCCTCTCAATTATTTATCACTTCCCCAATTTTTGTGTCATCTGAAAATTTTATCAGTAATGATTTTATGTTTTCTCCCAGGTCATTGATAAAAATGTTAAAAAGCATAGTGCCAACAAGGCACTGAGGAATCCCACTCTCTCTATGATGATTTCCTCAGTGCAGTTACATTTTGAGACCTATCAATTAGCCATTTTAAAATCCACCTAATGTGTCCCTTGTTAATTTTAATCAAAATATTGTGTGGTACCAGGGCAAACATCTTATAAACATTTAGGTATATTACATTAACACCATTACTTCTATCAACCAAATTTGTAATTTCATCAAAAAATAATGTTTCTTTTACAGGATCTTTTTTCTTGGAATTAGTAACATTACCTTCCTTTAATTCTTTATTAATTGAGTCCCGTGTCAGGTGCTCCATTATCTTGCCTGGAAACGATGTCACACTGACAGGCCTATAACTACCTGGGTCATCTCCTTTACCCTTTTTAAATACTGCCACAATATTACTTTTCTTCCAAAATCTGGAACTTCCCCAGTGTTCCAAGACTTATTGAAATTGAAAATCAATATTAACGGTTAAGCAAGCTCCTCAACCAGCTTTTTAAAAACTGTGGTATCAGATAACGTGATCCGAGCCCACTGAAGTCAATATAAAGACTCTTATTGACTTCAGTAGGCTTTGGATCAGGCCCTGAGCATCTTTGTAGTACCCAAGCCTTGTACACGTGACTCTAATAATGGTAGATCATACTGCATGAGTTTGAAACCTGTCCGTAGCAATTACCTATTTGCTCTGGGGACAATTCCAGATGGTCTTTAAAGCCCTGAATATTCCTGGATCCATTCACTTGCCAGATAACCTCTCCCTCACATCTCAGATGTCAGATTACTGAGCTGACTCTTTTAGCTCCTGGAGAGCTCTTGCAGAACCAGTCACAATATTGTCATATTTGAAGGGTCTCAACCTGCTCTTTTCAACGGATCCCATGTTTCTCAAGTTTCTGGACATAACGTAAAGCATACAACACTTGTACTATTGTCAGGAGCGCTGCCAATTTTTCTGCTGCCTTAGGCGGCGGAAGGTCCCGCCCCGAAATGCCGCCCCCCCACAGAGGTGGCGGAAGGTCCCGCCACTGAAATACTGTTGCAGTCGCTGCCCCCCCAAATTGTAGTGCCCTAGGCGGCCACCTAGGTCGCCTAATGGGTTGCGCTGGCCCTGACTAGTGGGCTTTTAGTTATAAAAAATCAATGTTAAAGCAGATTTTAGGATTGATTTGCATAAATTGTTTGGAGACTCTTAAGGATTAAAGGATTGGAAAACATGCCTTATAGAAATAGAGTCAAGGAGATCAATCCACTTAGCTAAGCAACTAGAAGGTTGAGAAGTAATTTGATAACAGTCTATAAAAGTAGCTACCTGGTGAACAAATATTTGATAACAGGCTTTTCAATCTAGCAGACAAAGGTGTAACAAGAGCCAGTGACAAGAAGCTGAAGATAGACAAATTCACTGAGGACAATTAACCTTTGGAACAATTTACCAAGGGCTGTGGTGGATTTTCCATCACTGGCAATTTTTATATCAAGATTGAATGCTTTTCTAAAAGACATGCTCTAGTTCAAACAGGAATTATGTCCGTGAAGTTTTACAGCTATCTTAGATAGGAGGCCAGACTAATTGATCACACTGGTCCTTTCTGGTCTTAGAATCTATGAAGCTATTCAAATAAAATTTTTTTACCCAGTTTATTTTTATTGATTATTATGAATTAGTCAGTTTATACAGCATGAACATAAAATGTGGTTTGATTGTCTGTTCCTTTTATATCAATAAATGTGAGAAAAAATTGATAAAATACAACTTGAACAGCTAAGCCCCTGATCATTGGAGGTGCTGAGAACCCAGAACTCCCACATTGACTTTAAGGGACCTTAAATAATCAAGTTTCTAGTGTAGTGGGCCCATTCTTGAAACTTTACTCAGGCAAAATTTTCATTGATTTCAATGGCAGTTGAAAGTGCTCAGCACCTAGGAAAAGGGCAGTGGTCTATGAGTAGGGTTTTCTAGATGCTATAGTGATACAAATAATACACAATAATAGATTCCCAAATGTGGGCCAGTTGTATAACCTTTTATCTAAAATACAACCACAGGTTAAGTATAGGCATAGATCCCCAGTTCCCTCCTCCCATCTACACCAAAAGTTACCTCAGTCCCAAACCAAGAATATAGTTAAAAAATACGCACAGTATTAAAATTATTAGGGCAAGAAGTGAGGGAGAAAACTCTTTAAAATAGAATCATTATTTTCTTTCCTGAAAATTACTGGTCTTGTCAAATTGTATTGTAGACAAATAACACAAACAGTCTGAAAATTTATCTTCAGGTAAAGAAGCACATTTTTCCAACATGAACAGGATTAGTCAAAGATAACTCTAATATTGCAACAGTATTTCATACACCATTCAAACCCCATCACACACAAACGGTGGCAAGAATTTTTAGGGAGCAAACAAGAAAAGAACATCAAAGTTTATACTACAAAAAAATAAAATCCCCTCTCCCCATATGTGAAAGAAACTTCTGAGGTTAAATCCTGAGGTAATTCAGATGCAGTGCAGTCCACACTCTTGGCCAACTGTGAGAGAGCTTATTCCTATTTCTGGCTTCCATAATTAAACATGAGCCTGGCAGACTAGACGAATCCCAGAGCCATGGTTTTTCATTTTTATTTCTATAACCCTTGCCTGTGTTGAAGGTGTAACATGACTATAATCCAGATAAACTATGATTCTTGAATACTGGGATGTAAATTCAGATTTTTGTTTTGGCAATTTTCAATCCCCACCTCCCACCGTTCCAGAAGTTATACAATTTTTTTAAGATACCACTCTTGCAAGGAGTTCCATGCTGGTAGACCTCTAGTGCCCAGGTAGAATCCCATTAACTTCAAGACAAACTGGGAAAAGTATACATTATTTACTCTAATATATATTAATGAATTTAAGCATCCAGCATGGCCTCAGTGATTTTTTTAAGGTTTTACCACATAAGGTAAATCTAGAAAATCTTTAATAAATCCTTTCTCACTTAAATTTGTCATAGACTTCACTGGGAATAAGCACTGTGGCATCTGCCATTAAAGGCACAATGGGGAGATCTCCCCTTTAGTTCTGTAATGTTGGTCACCACTGTAGAGTCTTTTCAGTTCACTTTCCGTATTTCCATATCTGCCATCTCTCTGACCCACAAGACATATTCTAAAAAAAAACCACCTTTAACTTACAGCTTTTCCTTATCTCCTCTCAGTTACTTTTTTCTGCTACACACATCTCTTCCAGACCCTTGGCACATTAATACACCAGCTTAAATTCTGTGAGCCAGATTCAAACAAAGGGGTGCACATCCAAGGGAATCTAAATAAGGCCTTGTCTACTGGGGATTACTCCCTATTTCAGCAGTCACTGGATAGCCACCAATGTAGCTTCACCCATGCAAACCTACTAATGTAGGCAAGCAAAACCACTATTTTTCTCTCATGGGGCTCACCCCTACTTGAAAACAGGATAAACGCACCAGTATAAATTGTGGCTTAGCACAGTTTACCCTGTCTACGCTAGGGGTTTGTACCAATGCAGCTACATTAGAGGCCTATCACCACTAGATGAAATTGGACCATATCCACATCTCTAAATCTCTTGTGATTGACTGAAAGTTTTGAACTTTGCTGCTCCATAAACTACTTCCACTTTAACAAAGATTTTACTGGGGCCTGTGCCATTTCATGGTTCCAGAAGGGTCTATTGTTTTATTTGAATTAAGCTTCAGTTCCAGTCTTCTCTCAGATTTTGGTAAATTTATCCCAAATGACCCATATAATCCATGTATGCAGTGTTGTTGTAGCCCTGACAGGAAGAAAGTGGGGAGGGGGGCTTGTTAGTGGGTTATAGAGACTGGATTTATGACTTATTACAACAATCTATTATCCACTAACAACATCCCCCCCCCCACCAGCTGCTTCCCCTCACTTCCTCCCTATGGCTGGAGGGGTGTTAATCATTTCACCTTCAATGGTCCCTTGAAATATGTGTTAACTACTTATACTAAACAATCTGTTCCATCTTATACTTATCTGTAACACTCTCAGTTAGTTTCCCAGACCTGTAGAGAGCTATGTGTAAGCACAAAAGCTTGTCTTTTTCACCAATAGAAGCTGGTCCAATAAAAGATATGACCTCGCTCATCTTGATTCCCATATAATCCATGTCACACATATCAGTAAATGTACAGTCTTCAGACATTAACTTTAACTATATATTAAACTGCTGTGTGGATTGACCTGGCCCTTGTGCTCTGCTATAAAATTTAAAGGGTCAGATTCTCAGCTGATGTAAATCATGTATTGCCTTTTAAACGAATGGATCTAAATCAAATTACACCACCTGAGGCTTTGTCCCACAGTGTCAACGATTGGGTTAGCTTTGAGATGCCGTATTCATCAAACTATTGTAATATGGCCTCAGATCTTTTTTTGCTCCACAGCCAACATGTCTATCAAACTATTATAAATGTCTCTACCTTTTTCCAACTCAGCTTGGCAGCTAACAGCATTTTTCTCCTGATCTGGGAATTCAAAGGACTTTTGAATATGAGCTCTGCATGTTGTTTGAATTTTTCCACCCCTCAGGAAGACATATGCTTTCCCAGCTCACCCCAGGCAGCTGTTTCCAACAGACTTCATAATCTTGGTCATTTATACTTTCTTAGGCTGTTTCTGTGCACACATGCTTTGTGATATCTTGTAAAGGGTTAACAATTTGTTATGCTTTTGCTTGCGGGGGGTATATCCTGTGTGCAGTAGCTCCCCATTTAAGAATTCCAGTGAGACTAAGGAGACTAAGGCCAGGTCTACACTACAAACTTACATCAGTATAACTACATCACTCGGGGTATGGAAAATACACAACCCTGAGCAACGCAGTTATACTGATCTAACCCCCAGTGTAGACAGTGCTATGTCAACAGGAGTGCTTCCCCTGTCGACACAGCTACCGCCTCTTGCCTCTCTGGTTTGGAAAGTTTTAAAAATAAATTATAACATTATTGACAAAATATTTTGAAAAAACAACGAGGAGTCCTTGTGGCACCTTAGAGACTTAGTGCCACGAGGACTCCTCGTTGTTTTTGCTGATACAGACTAACTCAGTTACCACTCTGAAAAATATGTTGAGAACACTATTTCCTATGAAATACTATAATCAGCATACTTGTCCACTCCCCTTCCACTTACCATTCATTTAATATGTATGAAAGTGGAATTTTTCTAGCTTACCAACACTGGAGCGACAAGAAATCATATTGTGCCATGAAAGATTTTTGTTTTTGTTTTTTTACCCTAGACTGAATTATGTGACAATACTCAAAGATTTTAAAAAGACTTGGTATAATATGGCTAAAATACCAACTCATTTTCATATGAGAGATGTTCTTTCTTTATAATTCTTGCTAACAAGCAATTTATTTTTTAAATATCTTGAACCAAAAGGAATCACAAGAAAGAGAATAAATTGGCCTAGAGAAGAGATTTTACAAATGTTGTACAATCTTAAAGGAGAAAAATCTAATTTGCCTGTAATTTTGCTATCTGAAAGTGTTTGTATACAATTTATCTTATTGTCACAGCTGGATTCAGATGTGAATGTAAATTGCTGGAGAAGCAGTTTACTAACCCAGTTTATTCCCATTAGACAATGTTGCTTCATAATGAGTAATGGAGAAACAAATCTCATTTTTTTATGCATCATTGTGCCATTTATGTAGCTTTTACAGCCCCAAAAATACGTCTGCACTAATGAATGCTCAGACTTGTTGTCTGTCATAATTTGTATTAAACCAAGCTTTTATACCAAGAAAGTACAGAGTTAATCATTTTTATGGCAATGTAAAAATGCCTGAAAAATGTACTGTGAATCTGAAAACTCTGGCTATAGTATTACCTTTCATTGTTTAGTTTCACACAATCTGTACAGTACATGGATAATCTGCACTAGAGATGTTTAAGTAAATAGCATGACAGTAACCAAGTAATAGTATACAGAATGTGCTTATAACCTACCAACACTACTCTCTCTCTCTCTCATTTGAAATTGCCTCTGTGTAATCCAAGTTTCAGAGTAACAGCCGTGTTAGTCTGTATCCGCAAAAAGAAGAACAGGAGTACTTGTGGCACCTTAGAGACTAACAAATTTATTAGAGCATAAGCTTTCGTGGACTACATATGCATCCGAAGAAGTGGGCTGTAGTCCACGAAAGCTTATGCTCTAATAAATTTGTTAGTCTCTAAGGTGCCACAAGTACTCCTGTTCTTCTTTTTGTGTAATCCAAGGCATCTTTGATGTGTTCCGAAGTGTTCATCCCTTACATGAGAGTTGAAAGAGTGATGCCTACTCCCAGAAGTGTTCTTGGCCTAATCAGAGTTAAATGTGATGGATTATTCACGTCGGGTGAAATTTACCTAAAGACAAGGCCTTCTGCACCATTGAATCCCTTCCTTTATGCTTCCTGACTGGGGATGCATGGGTAGATCCTGAGAAAGGACTGCAGGACAGGGTAGCCTATTCTATAAAGAGTAAATGTAGAGGGCAGTAATTGAACAATCAATATAGACCAAGGGAGAGAATGTAATATTTATGCAGATCCAGTGACCAGACCTTTCATGTAGGTGATCTGAAGGGGCCCTAGACACTTCTCATGTCTACAGGCTGGAATAGCAGCCACAAGATGGGCAAAGATGTACTTTTGTTCCCTGGCGCCAGTCCTCAGCACATCACCAATTGTTAGTTGGCTTTTATGTGGGTGAAGTTAATTTCCTTTATGTTATAGATTTGAATGAAAATCTGGCAAAACTCCCAGGGTCTTCAATCCTATTCGCA
Organism: Malaclemys terrapin pileata; assembly: GCF_027887155.1. NCBI lineage: Eukaryota > Metazoa > Chordata > Testudines > Emydidae > Malaclemys > Malaclemys terrapin. Next base: position 37,074,491 of record NC_071509.1, on the reverse strand, counting down.
AGTGAGAATATCCAATTTCACACAATAGAGTTACTGAGCTACACAATATACACGAGCAGAAAGAGAGAGACAATGAAAAGTACTGGCAGTAGAGCAAAGGGATGTTTTCAGCTGAGATCCAAAATGAGAAACAGTTAATGGGGAGATATCAAAAGGCTGCTAAGATGGCAGGAGCTACTGAGGAGAAGGCCATTCACAAGCAGAGGGGATGGGGAGGGAGAATACCGGGGATGGAAAGTGGTGGGATATGAGCACAGTTCTTCACCTCGTCTGGATCTGGAATAGCGTTCCCTGTGAACATAGGCAGTTTTGCCCCCTGGTTGGTCCAGGATCAAGGAAGCTGAGAGTTTGCCCAAATGAGAAGAATGTATTAGTGAATAGAGAAGAAACTAATTCACTGTTGTAGGTCACATGCTTATTTACAACATGAGCGGTATGTTAGGATTGCCACCATCTCAATTTTTCCAGGGGAAAATAAACATATTGAGCCTTTTCTTGTGTAGGGCGGGGGGGAATCGCAGTTTGCAATAGAACACTGCCTCAGAAGATAGCAATGCTATGGCATCACTGTTTGTTTTCCAGGACAAAAACAGATCCAGGTGCAAATCCTAAAATGCAATGGGAGTGGGACAATGATGCAGAATACATATAATGGCAAAGGATGTGATATGAAAAGATTAATAAATATGCAGCCAATGATATAGATGATGTCCAGTGTGTAGGTATGACCTTCTCTTGATACCTATATTTTACACATTTTATTTATATGTAGGCTAAAAACAGTAATCGTTGTGTGGTACAATTTATTTGCAGGAGAAGTGTTTTGTGCACTGTGCAAAATCCATGATGTTCAGAGTTTAGTTCTGCCTTCTGTGCTCTACAGCTCTTGTTTCTGGATATTTCAGCTCCTTATCTCAAGTTTTCTTCAGCTTGTTTACTGAATTTTCAATCTGCTTGCTCAGGAGATTCTTAAACCAGAACAAGCAGACTAAAAATTCAGTAAATAAACTGAAGAAAACTCAAAATAAGGAGTCAGAATGTCCAAAAATAACAAGAATTACACAGCACAATGGTAAGGAAATAACTCTCACCAGCATATACACACACATGCTATATGTATATGTATATTAATTACGTTCAAGAAGTAGATTTTATACACAGTGGCAGGTGCTGTTTGTCCTACGTATGCTGCATAGTGGTGCTTAAACCACTCACTGTTTCCCATTTAATTAAATGGGAAAACCATAAGTAAACTGCTGACAAAGACACAGCAGCACAGACAGACTCAGCATCTGCTACTGTATTTAATTAATTTAAATATAAAACATCTAACTGAATTCAGAGAGTGGAGAAAGAAATCTAAATACTTTCGAATCAAATTATCCTCTTTGTGCACAAGCATAATAATATGTTCCTAAAAACAGATTAGGAAACCACCAGTAGGGTCAAAGAGAGAAATTTGTTTTAGGCTTTCTTGGCTACCTCTCTTTAAGGAGGTTCATCCCCCAGAAATGGCTTTGCCACAGTTTTAAAGAACAAAATCCTCTCCAGTGCACTGCCTTTAACTCTCCTTTCATATGTAAAAACAAATGTAGGAGCTGTTCGATTTACCTATGATCACTGGGGTGAAAAAATGTAATTGAAAATGTAAGGGACACCTACACCCCAAGTCAGTGCTACCCACACTGTCAGAAGCAAAGTGTAGATGAAATAAAACTATATAACCTTTTCTTAATCTAATAATATTTAGCTATTAGACTCTAGTTCTGCAAACATACAGATGCTTAACTTTAGGCATGTGGGGACACTACTGAAGTCAATGGGCTTACTCCTGTAAGTAAAGTTGTGTATTGTGCTTCACTGTTGTCAGAATCACAGCCCATGTTTTCATCCATATGTCTCAAAACATGTACAGTAGAGGGTGAATATAATTATGCCTATGTTCCAGAGAATGAAAACGGAGGCACCAAGAGATCAAGTGACTTGCCCCAGGTCATCTAAGAGGGCACAGCAGGTCTCTTGAATCCTAGTCCAAAAGACCTATTTAATAATTGCTTTCTACAAAAATAAAATATAGGTCAGGCTCAAGAACATGCATAATAAAAACCATTTGACACTTTGAACAAAATCTTAACTGATATTCACTGAAGGAAAAAAAAACACCCTTTTACAGCAGGCCCTTTAAGTGTGCCACTTAAATCCTGCTTAAGTCCTATCTGCTCTTACATAACTATGGAAGACCCCCTAGCAACAGAACTAGTGTGGCTCAGCTGTGTTTAGGATGAGTGGATAGGATTAGAAGTGGTTGCTGCAGTTAGCTTTGTGGTGACTTCATGAACACCAGCCAGACATGCCAAACCTGTGGGAAAAAACGCAGAAATTGGGCTTGGTTATGGCTTAATTAGCTTGTGAGTTGCTTGTTGGCTAGTGTATGGCTTGCACTTGTAGCTTGTTGCTTCTTTTTTTTTACTGGCTCCCAGCAAGCAGGGCCAACAGGGAAGAGAGTCAGGGGTGCACAGTGTCCCACCACAATCCCAGATTGCATGCCTGGGGGATCTAGTCAAATACAGTGTTGGGGTTCTTAGGGATTGGCTTGTTTTAGCCTCGTTTTGAAATGGGATTAGCTTGATTTTTGGCTTATTGTGAAAGTTGGGGTCCTTATTTACTGCGTGAAAGTTAGCAGCTGTGATATCAGCATGAGGTGGAGCAGGGGCAAGCAGAATGGAGAGCAGTGCCAAAGAATCCATTGCTATGTGAGTCCTGCCACATGGATGGTCTGGATAAGGTGCTACTAGAGTGAGTTCTGTTGAGTTAAAGCAATTCTTTTGCTGCCTCACCAGTAGCAAGATAGCCAATAGGTCAAAACAGCCTCCAGAACTTGGTAATGAAGCTCCCAGTGTGTGCTGAATAGGTAAGTGATGAGGAGTGGAAATGAATGTACAGTAGGGTGAACAGGAAAATTCACTTATTATGTGAAGATTCAGGATCCCAGTTAAGGAGACGTAAAGGAAGTAGAATAGATCCTACACTTACTGGCAGTACTGAGCTATTTCACATAAACATATTATATATAAGCTTTCTTGTGAAACACCTGCATAGAATCTTCTACTCCCTCCCATCCCAGATCATACACAGACTTTTTTAAAAATTGAGGGGCCATGGAATAAGTGTGAATTGAGAGCCAAGTGACAATATAGCCATAATTAGGAACATTGTTATGGTATGTCATGCATGTATTGTAATAGATTTTTAAATTTAAGAAACATTTTAGCCCCAATGTATGCTGGTCTTTGTGGCTCTTAGGGGAAAAAGTCTAGAGGTTTCTTTAAAATTCCCAAACTCACCAGATTTGCCCATCTTTTACATCCTCACTGAGAGAATACAAGTGATGCTGGAGATAAATATTTTCTGAGTCCTGCTGATTTATTCTTTTTTATTTATGAGGTATCTACTTTTGAGGTAACATTCTCCTCGCTTAGAAGTTGGCAGTTGAAGATCTGTCATGTTGTGTTCCATGTGTGTGATAATAGTTGCCACAATATGTATTATTAATTGTTTTGTTATTACTATTTGTCTATTTATAATTTTCAGAACACAATTTCTGTGTTTGGGTTGGATATAATCACTGAGTTGTGTGTATAAATCTCCAGACAAGTTGCCTAGATTTTTAGTGGGTGCGGATAAGGAATTATTTTCCCCTTGTTATCTTTACAGAATTGAGGGGATGCAATTAATTTGATGGGACTCTAGCAGACATGCAGTATCGCTGTTACAGACTGGCTAGCTCAGCAGTATGTTTTCAGCATTTTTATGGCACTGCAATATGGAAGAGATCAGTTTGTCAGAATGAATCAGCTGAATGTGCTGAAGAATGGCAATAAGCACACATGCACAGCACTAATAGATTGATTAATACTGTAATCAATGTGCTGTGCAACATCCTTGTATAATCTATACCCAGATTCTTCCATCGTTAAAATAATTCTTTCCCATTTCCATTTATGTTTATATACATATATCTTTACACAAATATCGTGATCTCCACCTCAATGGATCTCTTATGGAAGCACCTATAGCATGATATCCTCATAAATACCTAATGAATACCAAATGAATTAATAATGATTTGTGAATCATAAATACAATTTAGAGTCTTTTAAACAAAAATAGTGTCTTTTTTAACACTCACCTTTCATAAACTATCTCCATCAGAATACGGCCCTAAAATATGAATTTATGCCTTCCAGCCCATCAGCACCATCTACTGCATCTTGACATAATAACACTTAACCAAAATAACCCAAAATTTAGTTTCTCTTTCTACATCTGTCATTCCTGCGTTTTGCTTTTCTTTTTCAGCTACTGCTCCAGCATATCCTAACAAAATGAGTTTTAGTTTGTTGTTGCTTTAACACTATTCGAAAGCATGACTTCATTTTAGAAGAAATTGTGCCCTAGACTTTAACTACTTGAACTCAATTATTGTAGAAGTTTTGAAAATGCTCAAGGTCAAAAACAGATTTGCAGCTTCCTTACTTGAACCTCAAGGGGGAAAAAAATGTTCTTAACACAGTATAAGCTAAGGGCCTAAATTCCATTCCTGCAAAAGGAAAACAACAATAGCCTTTTTCTTTATCTTTGGTCAGGATTAAATAAAAAGACTTGGCTGAGCCCCATCAGGTTATCAAGTAACGCCTAGACTTTCAATATGTTCCTCCCACGTAATACACTCATAATGTAACTCCTTCTGAGACAGAGGGCTCCCTTCAGAGCCCTAAATGCCATCTGGATGGAGGATTACCCCGTTTGATAAAAAGCTAGAGACTTGCTAACTGTCTTCATACCAAATAACAGCAACATATCTTTCTCTTCCTCTTTCCTTCCACTCCACCTCCCATGCCAAAGTAAATTATTTCTTACAGTCCTTCTACCACTTTTTTATCCGTCTGCAGATGTTTCTGTTACTTTGTACTAGACATACTCTGTTACTAATAAGATGAACCAAATTTCACCCCCAGTCGCTTCAGGTTTACACTGGTGTGACACCAGTGTCTTCAGTGGAGTTATTCTAGAATTACACTTATGCATCTGAGAGCAGAAACTGGCCTCAGAAACTCATGTTTGGGTGCTAACTGTTGTGTTACCAATCACATGGTACCTAATCTTGTTTGAGCTGATGGTGACTACTAAAGTCATTGTGATTAGGTGAAAGAAAGCAAGAAACATGTAAGAAGATACTATTCATTCCTGTAATAATTACTAAAATAATAAACCATGTCCCAGATCTGTCACCCTGATTCACACTGTCCTTTATTCCACAAGTAGTCCCTTAGTATGAATACAGGTGGCACAATTGTGTCTAGGGTGAGTTGGTTAGGCAGTCAGCTCTCCTGTTCCATCTAGCATAAGGGGTAATACGTGCGTACATTCTGTCTGCCTGGGCTTAATAAATGGGACCTGCTTTATTTTGTAGACGGTCAATAACTTTAAATTGTGTTGTCTTTTAGGAGAATCTGATACACAAGCCATAGATTTAAAAAAATAGTTCTGTTGCTAGCTGGGCTCATAGTTAGAAATGAACTCCACAACATAATACAGTAGCATACTGATCTATCAGGGCAAAAAAAAATCCACAGTTATACATAGTATATATTTTCCTTCTCATTTGGAAGACTCTACTATAATGTAATTTCTGAAATTCCATTATAACTTTATTAAATGATGATTTAAAGTTTCCATCCAAATTCCTAAGCACATATTCCTTATTAATGTATGTCATTCCTGTTTAAGTCTTGGTTTGTTTGCTTGTTTGTTTCTTTGATTGTTTCTTTGTTTGGGGGTTGGTTGCCAGTGCTTACCATTTCGAGATAAATATTATTTTTAGGCAGACAGCAGAGTAAGAAAAAAGCCAGGAAACTGAGAAATTTACTACTGTATCTTTCAAACACACAAGCAAGGCAAGCTAATTTTTGAAGTGATTTTTTTTATATTAAATATCAGGCATTTATCTTTCTTACAGTCAAAAAGTATCAGCACAGGAGCAGTTTGTTTTCAGTATTTGTCCTTCACACTCTCCCCTGCAGTCTCTTGATACTTAATATATTCTCTTCTTCTTACTTCCAAGTCCTCTTTTACCTGTCCATCAACCCTCTAGACCGCAGATCCAAGCACCATTTCCACTCTTTTTTCTTTTCTCCTAGACGAAAGGAGGCTGTGTGTTTGATCCTTTTCACTGCAGTAAGAAGAAATGGGGCTTTAATGGCTTTAATAAAACCTTAATCCTATAGTCCAATGTTAAGTTACCCTTTCCATACATTACATGCAGTTGTGTTAGAACTTGTTCTCCACAAAAGGTGCAATTTTCCTATTTTAGTCATCAGTTAAATTTTTAATATTCATTAATATTAGATATTTTGGCTATAGTGCATACATTGAAAGGATTGTCACTATGAATCAGGAGTTTACATGAAGCAGTCGTAGCTTTAAGCTTAAATGCTTCACTAAAAAAGGTTTCAGGACTAAGTGGTGCAATACTTAGCATACTTCCAAATGTCAGAGGTATATTTATTAGTTAATATTACACATTTTAAAACACTTTTGTTGTATATATTATAAATTATGGGCCAGATCCTCATCTGGTGCAAATTAGCATAATGGCACTAAAGTTAATGGAGCAACACTGATTTACATCAGTTGAGGATCTGGCCCTATATCCTTTGAAGTTATCTGTATAATATATTTTCAGAATAACTAGAGACGAGCTTTATCTCCTGTTGTGCTTTTTCAGGGGACTGGAGTTGATTGTAAGTGTTCTTAGTTTTACAGAAGGAAAAGTAGGGGCCAGATGTGAGTAAACTGTAGGAGTCTCAACCAGAGGGAGTTTCTGAAGGAACTAGAGAAGAAATGATCATAACAACTCCAGACAAAAAGGATATCAGAAGTTGTCAATATTTCCCTTCCTACAAAGGTCCTTCAAAGGTTTAGGGATCTATCGCGCTCACTTGTCATCCCATTATTGATGCAGAGCTGGAAGGGTGAGGATATTTTTGCTAATGACATTGGCTGTAGTAATGCATGGGACAGGATGCTGTATGTGGTGACTGACAGAGACTAATTTGGAATGAAAAGGAAGATGTGAGAGGTGAAAAACTTGACCTGATGCCTTCCAAAGACCAGAACTTGTCGGCTGTGCTCAAAGATAACCACAGTAGGAGAAAATGACTCTAGAACACAGCTGGTTCAGAAATGGTTTTCCCATTCCACAAGAACTTCCACAATTTCAAAAGTTTTCCCATTTCTCAGTGGGACAAAATGTGGATCTTTCAAAAATGTTTGTGAAATGTGAGACTCACCCCTACAAGACTAATAGTCTGAAAAGCACTCACCTGGGAGTCAGGACAAATGATTCAGAGCAGGGACTTGAACCTGCCTATTGGTTATTCTGTAGCAAGTCTTCCACAATCTCTTCTGTTGGAGCTGTTCCACTTTGCATAAATACTATTCTTTGGAACATGGACTTGACCGTTAGTCTGCCACGTCCCAGCTGAGTGCCCGAACTACTAGGCGATAGAATTGTTTTGTTAAGCTTAATGGGAAGAGGACAACCTAGGTTCAAGTCCCTGATCTGAAGAAGGACAAGCAGGAACGTAATCCTAGTTATCCCCTATTCCAGCTGAGTGCCATAACCAGCAGGCTATTTGCTGTAGAGTCTCTCTCACTCTCTGGTTTTGAGCAGGAATTCCACCAGGAGCCTAAGAAATCTTCTTGGCAAAACCACCCCTTTTGTGGGAAAAGTTTCAGGTTTCATGGGGTAGCATTTTCTGACAAAAACCTGTTTCATCAGAAAAATTCCAAAGCAGCTCTACTCTTAAATGAATCTTTGGGATGTTCCTTGGCCTCTGTAGATGTTCCTCAACTTGTCTTCCCAACAAACCCACTAACTTCCCTGCTCCCCAGTCAATCTTTTTAGCCCTCTGTCCAACCCACCACCTTCCCCTGGCAATTTTCACCTACTATATGTTCCGCAGAGGGGACGGGGCATGGCCAATTGGTGTAAGTTAGAACCCTAGGGGGCTGCACTAACTTTTGATGGAACTAGAGACAATCAGACCTATGCGTCCCTGATGCCCCCCACACATTCTATACCACATAGATCTTGGCACAGGACAGTATCTGCCCTATAATATTTACTAAGCTTACGGTTGTTGAAAATTGATGATAACTCTATGATTAATTGTACAGCACCCTAAGACATGCTTTTCAAGGATACTACATAAAAACAGCTGATGGTTATTATCTGAGATTCTTTGCACTATCTGCATTGTGTATATTTTCAATATTTGTTCTGGGAGTGTACTAAACATAAAGCACATTGGTCAGTGAAGCCTAAATATCCCCTTTTTTCAGTTGACTTCTCCCTTTTACTTGTAATATTAATATTATGAATTGTCTGATTTTTTTCCCTTTAAAAAACAACTTGCATATCTGCCCATAGCAAAAATTGTTTAACTCAAGCTTTTACTGTTCTGACAACTCTTCCTTATTTCAATGCCACCCAGATTGTTACTGAACTAATTGACTTGGAATAATTCCCTTTTCGTATCTGCACCAAATTATTTGAGTTGTATTCCTGCAACTCACTGGACTTGTTCAAATGTTATAGATTTGCTCATTTTCCATATGTAGCCTCCAAAGCCTCAGAACAGGGTCTACAGGATGCAATATGTCAATGAAAAGTATAATTAGGGTCTTGGACTTAAAGATGCTTTTAGAACTTACATAAAATGGGTTTTGTGTTCTTAATCGGGGGCGGGGGGGACACCCTCCACCTGCACAACAGTCTGTGCTTAGGAGACATCCAGCGCTGGAACAGCCAGGGGCATCAGATCACAGATGAGCTGCATTGGCAGACTTAGGTGATGAACTCAGCACTTGCCTCTGTTTTGCTTGACTCCAGCCAATACTATTAGCCTTATGTTTTGAGAAGCCCTCAAAATAATTGTGAACCAGTAATGTTAGTGAGTATGGACAGAAGTGACTACAGCATTGGGTAAATCGAGCTTCTGATGCAAAAGGTTAAAACACAAAAGTATCCTAAAAATAATATTGTTAAGCATCTGACAAAACCTACAAAAGTGCAGCAATTCAAAGTAAGATCTCCTGAACCAAAAAGTCTATTATTCACACAGCTTTAGTGTTAATAGGCGATTCAGAATTTTTTTTATTTATTTTTTTTATTTCTGATCAAGCCAAAAATGAAACTTTTAGCAAATCTAAAGTTTTAAAAATTAGGATAACATTTTTATAAATGAAACATTTCATAAAACCTGAAAAATTTTGGTTTGAACTTGAGCATTTTAAATTTTTTTTGAATGGTGAATAAAACTAAAGGAAATTTTGAAATGAAATGTCATTTTTCAACAAAAAAAATCCCCAAAATGTTTTGTTTCAAAATGTGAAAATGATTTTTTTTATTTTTAAATTTTTTTTTTAGATTTTTTTCTTTTAACCAAAAAAATTTGACATGAATTTACAAAATGTTTGGTGTAATGAAATCTGCATTTTTGGTGGGAGGGGGAAAAAGTGTTGTGAAAGATTTCACACGGCTCTGCGTAAGACATGTCATTGTACTTATTTATGAGCTATGCCTAGCTAACATGAAATACATTAGATCACCCACCTATCTGAGAAGCCTATGTCACATAAAGACAATGAACTGAGAACAGAAGGTGATCTTACTTCACTCTAGAGATATTGGGCTTTATATGGGGGTCAAGTACAGTAGAGAGCAAAATTGCCCCTTCAGCCGAGGATAGCCACACACTATTTCAGTAAAATAGGCTAGAATAGTAGTGACAACTCCTTTATGCAATGTGTAGGAGGCCCCATGCCTCCTGGCATTGGGGCCACCAGATTCACACTATCATAAATACCATGAATTTTTTTGGATGGCCTCCTGTTCCATGTGATGAGTTGAATTCAGCCGTGGGAGAGAATCTGACTCTTGCTATTAATGTTAGTGATCTTTTAGCTCTTTAAATATGGTTACTCTTTTTGTTTTTTCAGTAGTTGCCCCCCATCATGTACGCCTTAACCTGGGTATACTGTAGTCCTGGGGACTTCCCTTTCTACAAAGCAGTCAAGAGGCATCTCTGCCATTGCCAGTTTGAGTAGAGGTTTATAGGAATTTTCACCCTGTAAATGTGTTTCTTACCTCTTCGCTATCTGAGTTATCCTGCTGTGATGAAAGTGTGGAGACACGTACATAGACCCCCAGGGTTATTTATGGGGATAAATCCTAAGACCGGCAGCACAAGCACCTACCATTTGTGCTAAAGTAGCAACTCTGTTAGCTGTTGATAATTAGCAGGCTCTGATCCTTGCTGTGGGCAGTAGAGATGGGCAAAACTTTTTTTGGCAAAACTTGTTTTTGGTGAAAAATGCAGATTCAGTGACACCAAAACATTTCATGAATATGTGTCAATCTATCCAATTGTTTTGGTTTGAAAACAAACAAACAAAAACAACCCCTAAAAAAATTCCAATTCCCCTCCCCGAACATTTCATTTTGACATTTTCAAATGTTTGTATACCTGTGCAGGTATAGATGCTACCAAATCAGAATTATCTACTCACTAGCACTAGTGGTAGCATTTTATATCCACTTTGCCCAAAGGTGTAAATGACTTCACAAGGTACATGAGATTGAAAAATCAGTAAAGCCTCAGATCTTGAAAATAGAAACTGGGTACTTGGATTACTGCAAATCGATAACCACAAGTATTAACCTAAATGATCACTTTAGCACACACACAGACTTAATCTCTCTGTTAAGTGCTAATGTAAAGAGCTGCAGAGAGAAAGCCATTTGCAGTGTAGCACAAGAAGTTTTATCGGTCCTACAAACTCAAGAAGGAGTTTTGGTACATATTCTGGAGTACATATTCTACAAAGCAGTCAAGAGGCATCTCTGCCATTGCCAGTTTGAGTAGAGGTTTATAGGAATTTTCACCCTGTAAATGTGTTTCTTACCTCTTCTGGGTACATAATTTCATATATAAAATAGTTCTTAGTATTTTAGACGTCACTTTATTGCCACAAGAGACTAAAAGGGCTTTAAGACCGTAGCTGCAATACAACTGTTTCTGAAAATCTAATGGTTTCCAGCTATAAATTACCACTTCTCCAGTATTCTTTTTATGCCCTCACCACTGAGCAGGTAGATAAATGTCAGGTCATCGTGATTTTAGTAACAGTTAGGAAAACCTAATGTTTCCTCTATTTTGGTATAATCAATCTAAAAACAACTTTGCTTTACTAAAACCTAGGGACAAGAAGAAAGAATCATTAAGAGATCTGTCTTATGGATGACCTGCATGCCATAAAGTGATTATTTTGGAAGGAATGACTTATGCTTTGAAAGACTAAGAAATTTAACTGCAGTGAGAAAAAGCGTTGGCAAATGTAATTTACTTTGGAAATAGGAAAGCTTTGAATACTTCTGCCAGGGGAAGAAACAATTACCTAGAACCAGCCAAGCAGCTGTAATTCTTAATTACATTGTAGATTTTTTTCCATGTTGTTCTGCTTAGGACTATTAGAGCTCATTTAGCTGTAGTTTCAACTTTCATTTCTCTTGAAGATTTTGTTTGTACCCATTAATTTCAACTGTCATGAAAGGAATGCAACCATTAACACTGCCAAACTCCCAGTACAAATCTACTAATAAACTTGGGATGTGGCACTGTAATTGTTAAAAGCTTTGACAGAAACCTCTAGTGAGACCATGAAAATTATTAGTTTAAAGCACTTTTACTGGAAAAAGGCCTTTTAGTTACTCATGAGATCAGCTACAGGAGGCCAAGGGATTTCAAAGCAGGTTAACCATTCATAATAATTGCAGAACTACTATTATTCCTCAAAATGAAAGAAACTTTTGTCCCCAGGCTAGTTACTTTTTACTGTGTGAACTTTGAAATTGGATTGGGGACTGAAAACAGGGGTCACAAATCACACTAATTGGACTTAAATAGGCTACCTCTTAAGATGAATAAGAAGATATAATTAAAACTGCATTGGAAGAACAGCTTTAAGAAATAAATACTCGATAGAAAGATTTTTGGAGACCCAGTTCACCATTGTTCTGCACCTTTCATTGTCATTTACAATCAGAATGGTGGCATTTTGCCCTGTCTTTGCACTGGTGTAAATGATGGCAAAAGATGCAGGACAATGGTGAATCTAGCTCTGTATCAAGTTAAAGGGAACATCCAGATTTATTATCACAAGAGGTAAATATTAATAGAAGTGAAACCTGAGATCAGTATTTACACCTCAGAGGACAATAAGATCTTATGTTCACCAAAGCATGAAATCTATGTAGTTATTGTCACAAATATGCTGCATGTTTTCATCAAAAATATCTGGAAATTTCTCCACTATGACAATTAACTCCTTAGATGTAATTTAAATGTTGTTGTTTTTTTTCATTCTCTAAAAGGTAAAGGAAGTTAGAACTCCAGAAAAATATTATTAACCTCTAAGTCAATCAGGGTGCAGCCTTTTGGATAATGTCTACAATCTAACTGGGTAATCTTTTGCAGTCTTCAATATACTTGACCTCAAGGAGAGAAACAATAGAATCTTACTAACATATTACAAGACAGTTTTCAATCATTCATGAATCAGAGTGTTCTTCTTGTATGTAATGATTATCATTATACATTTAAAAAAATGTTTCTAGTGGAAAAAATTGAACTGTGCAATAACTAAAAATGTTTTTCCTCCTTGTTATTGTGGATAACATTCTACTTCAGAAAAAATAACACTAAATATAAAAATAGAATTCTTCTCAACTGAGAAGTTTATCCTGCTGAAGCATTGGCAGATTCCTAAGTGGAGTTAGTGTGGGCCCTCTTAGGTTATTTTTAAGATTACCTTCTGGATATTTTAAGTGTTTAAAGTAAGAGATACATAAGTCCTCTACCCATCTAAGTGTATGTTCTCCCTTGATACTCCAGAGTAGTTAGTTGTTGTTATGGGACTCCATTTACCCATATTTCCAGAGTCACATGGAATTGCCATGTCAAGGCCTTACTTGCAGTCAAAATATTTGGTAACATATGCAACTCTATAAGGGACTGATCCAGCATCTACTGAAGTAAACAGAAACATTCCCATTGACTTCAGTGGGCAATAGATCAGTCCCTAAGACAGCAATCAAGGAGTGGTGTCTTGTCCAGTAATACAGAACTCTGAGTTACTTCTCACTGTGTTTCTGTGGGGACTGACCTATTTAGATTAAATTTGTTTCCTTTATTTATGCACATACATAACTGTGAAGATAACGTGGATTATAAAGTTGCCATGTTATGTTGTAGAAATTGTTATTTATGTTTCTTTATAAGATTTGATAAAGTTGGTACTTAAAAATTAAGATAATTCCTTTTGGGCTTAATTGTGGGGAGGCTGACCCTCTGTGATCCTTGCTGAAAATCCTCAATAACTGAATTCTGGGACTCCATGTGCTTTTCCATGGGAATTGTTTTTAGGCACTAGGAGAAGGGCAGTGAAATAAACTCTAGCCCACCCAAAGGATACACATATTTAACTGAAAGTAAAAATATATAATTCAATAACATATTCCACTTTAGTATCAATGGCAATACACCAAAACACCACTTATATCTTATCAGCTGCTGCTATTTCAGCATAGCATCAAAGCTATATATACTAAAAAATGACCACAGTTTTTTTAGGAGAAACTGCTTTTTAGACTTGCTACCTGCTATCTATGAGGATACTAGGTACCCAATCTCAGTTGTTGGTAAATAGTTCATGAAAAGTAGATCATCTGGAAATCATCTGAAATGCTTCATTAAGCAGAAGAGTTAATACCCCACATATCATTCTGTATCTCAAACTCCATGATTATAAGGGCTAGTTTCAAATCCCTGGAGAAGCATGCATTAAATAGCTATTAAGTAGCATAAAGGGGGAAAGTACTGTAGCTATTTATAACTGAGCTACAACTAAAATTTCAAAGAATTAATTTGAACAAATAAGGCCTAGAATTAAGCCAGGAATTAAACATAAAGATTAATAAAAGCATAACATTGGTTTATATTCATAAAATATATTGTGCAACTTGCACATTTATTACATTTTAAAACCTATTTACAGTCTTCTTATAACGTAATTGTCTAAACAGTGATCCTACCCCTTTCCTTACCTTACCTAAATGGCAGAAGCTGTGGAATCATCAGTTCTGTATATTCTGTGCAGCCCTCTTCGATAGAGGAGCCTATCGTAGTGCCCATCTTTAAAAGGGGGGGAAAGGAGGAGGTGTCAGGGAAATATAGACCAGTCAGCCTGACAAATATCTGGGAAGTTACTAGAGCAATGTATAAAACATTCAATTTGCAAATACCAGGAGGATGAAGGGGTGAGCACTAGCAGCCAGCATGGGTTTACCAAGAGCAAATAATGATTAAAGTGTTGGACAAACTAGTATTTTAATTTCACGTTTTCTGAAGTGTCTCCCAGATTACAAACTTGCCATGTGCCTATAAATTAATAGCTGCTGCTTTCATAATGATATTGTGATTTTCAATGACAGCTAATCTATGAAATAGTGGTGTGATGTGGTAACTGGGATCAGCTTGAGATGGCCATACTACACACACAGTTCACATACACCAACAGATTGCCACTAAAATTCCAATATTAGCCAACAGAAGCAACACAGATATCAAAGTTATTTCCTAATCTAAGGGCTGGAAGAATGAATGACATCTCACATGCTCCTGGGAAACTCTGACTTTTTTAATAGCTGCTATTCTATAAATTAATGTCGCTCATCAATATCTACCCATATCTATATCTGTATGTATAAAGATATAACTAGCTATACATAGAGACACACTCTATATTTTCATACACCTTTTATTCTCAAAGGTGATGAACAATCTTTGCCCTCACCGATGGGTGAATGTTTCTAATGGACAAATTCAGCAAAGACAAACAGGAAATTATTATTGACACATAGTGTGCAACTGTTCCATGAAAATTTTCAGATGAACAAAGCTTGGGAAAGTGAGATTTTTTTGTAGACTCAGTGTGATCTGTGAGGTGACAGAGATGTACACATACACACACACATAGACCACGGATGAAATCCCTGTGAGCCATCAAAAACCATCATTGAGGATAATGTATTATTGTTAATGATCCTATGCTTGCCATATTCCTAGACAGTAAAGTTAATTAATGCTCTAATGTTTCTAACTTTCATTCCTAATAAAGGTTAATAGGAATGCATTGAATGCACTGTTACTGCTTATGCAACATACATGTAGTGTCTGTGCATGTATGGGAGAAACCCAAGAAACAGAAAAGTTACAAGGAGGAGAAACTCATTTATTTTTCTTCTAGGATATTGGTATTCTGATTCCAGTCAATTCATTAGTATTTACAAACTTTATGCCTTGACAATACTTGTTTGTGTAAAATTTTGAACTCTATTATTAATATGACCTATATGAATATGCAACAGGGTGGCATTAGAGATTGTTCATTTCAAGTAACAACAGGGCACAAGATTAACAAGTAGATGAACACTGTATAATTTATTCAATTAAAATTTCACAAGTAGTAAGGAAACAAAAAATATGCTAACTTCAAGAAATGCAAAAGAGATATCCCAATGAATAATGATGAAGATGGTGAGCATCCTCCTCTTGCTAATTTTTGATTAGCGATAAATGTCATATCAGCTTTAGTTGTAGGGAGGAATAACTTCAAGAAAGGATCTAGAGCCAAAATCTATTGTCATTTCTGCTAGTGTAAAGTCAGAGTCATTTCAGAAATTCAGTGGAGTTACTCCAACAATACTCTGGATGTATCTGAGATAAGAATATAGCCTTCGGGACACACAAAGTTTATACAGCATTGTTGAAGAGGCTTTTGTTTTGTGTTTTTGCATATTTGAGTCAAGTATGCATTTTATCTTTTTGATTTCTTATTTTATATTCCAACCCTAAGAACAAGATGCTACTTTTGTAAAAAAAAAAAAAAAAGAAACAGACACACATACATATCTATGAGCTAATCATGAATTTTCCTATAGAATGAATTCCTAATGGAAAAATGCCCTTTTGGCAAAATTGAAATTTCCTACAAGAAAATTCTGCCAGGGAAATCAAAATGATGGTTCCCTACAGGCAGAAGAGAACTTGACAAAAGCCTTTTAGGCAGGCATCTACCAAGTTGGAAAATTCCATTTCAGTTCTCCTGAAATGGATTTTTTCTGGAAAATTTTTGACTTTTTATGCCAATGTGGGAAAATAAGGTGTTTTTTTCTCTCCATAAATATGACATTTTTCAGAGGAAAGCCTTTCCACCCATTTTCAGGACAGCTTTTTCCTATATATACTATTATTACTATATATATTACTACTGGATATTTGCTTAAATACTACTTTGTGCCAGATTCTCTAGTCTGGCTTAGAAGTGTTTATACCTTAGGTGCTTTTGCAGACTCTCAACCCAGGAGTCGATCGGCATTGGCCTAGATCCCCAGCAATGAATTAAAGCAGCGTGATGATTGTTCTAATTTATGTGAGCTGTTCACAGCCCAAAGGTCCTATTTAGGCAGCTGGGGATCACCAGGTAAAGGGATGCCCCTGACCTTTCTCTGAGGCACACTGTCTATGGCTGGGGAATCTCTTGGGGGCTCATTAAGTCAGCCTTCCGGGTCCTTTATGGTTCTATAGAAGCTAAAGCATGACCAAATAGCTGGCCCAAATTCATACTTTGCCTTATTTACTGATGATTTTCCCCCCACTTTTACTATATTTAAAACATTCTGTACCACTACATTAGTAAACTATCATGTTATAAATGAAGTATATAGTGAAAAACGAGTGGGTTTTTTATGTCTTGGAGTCTGTTTTTACCACCTCATTTCCCAGTGCGTGTGCAACAGTATCCTAATATGTTGGCTAATCGTACCAGTGACCCTAAGTCAGTGCTCTGTTGTACTTCAAGTGTTACCCCATGTTGTCAGTTTCTGAGGGCATATTTGGTTCAAATCCTCAGCCAACTTATGTCTGCTGAAGATCTGACCTTTCATTTCTGTAAAGTGCCACGCATACTTATAGTCCTCTATAATTAACAACATACACAGATGTTTACCTGGATATAGCACTATTGATAATATGCTCTCAGGCTGTATCATTTCATGAAAGCAAAAGTATCACAAGTTAATTGAAATGTCACAGACCTACGTTTAACTATATGTAGTCGGTCTCAGGGCCGGCGCAACCCATTAGGTGGTCGCCTAGGGCGCTACAATTTGGGGGGCGGCGACCACGGCGGTATTTCGGCGGCGCTCCTGGTCGGACTCCTTTACCTTCTGGATTGTCTTGTCAATTTCTGTGTTTAGTTTGACTTTGGTAAGCAGAATATTTTTGTTAGATAAAGGGCATATTTCCCATCACCCAGAATATACTGTCAAGCATGTAAGCCAGTAGACTGACTCAGCAGAAAAAAAACACAGTCAGCAAAGTCTCTGTCTCAAGGGCTAGTGCTTATAGCAAGAAAATAAAAGAAGATAATTAACCTAACTAGAAAATAAATAGGAAAATCACTCTAGTTTAGGATTCAGACCAATTCTATGACTCTTCTATATCTGATCCTATGCCACCTCGGGGAGGGATAGCTCAGTGGTTTGAGCATTGGCCTGCTAAATTCAGGATTGTGAGTTCAGTTCTTGAGGGGGCCACTTAGGGATCTGGGGCAAAAATCTTTCAGGGATGATACTTGGTCCTGCTATGAAGATAGGGGACTGGACTCAATGACCTTTCAAGGTCCCTTCCACTTCTATGATTCTCAAATAGATTTTCTTCACTCTATCTTCCAAACAGCCCCTCTTATGTGGGGGCCTGCCGTATTTCCACTGATGTCATTGGAACACTTCACAGTGATGTCAGTGGTGCAAGAAAAAGGCAGTAGATCTCTCTCTGAAATATGTGCAAGGTGATGGAGGAAGCTGATCTGAAGTTAATGCTTTGCTCACTAGGACCAGTGGAGGCTCAAATGAAGTTAACTCCTTGACTAGCAGGCACCTTCATGCCCCTTTCTTTAAGGAAATTGTTGTTTCAGATGGATGCTTCTCAATTCATTCTTTCTTCATAAAATCCCAGAGCAGTTAATAGGATACTTTTATATAAAGCTTTTAATTATCTGATCTTTATAAGGAAAGTCCATCTATTTATAGATCCAACTATAACATAAGAATGCCCATACTGGGTCACACCAATGCTCCATCTAGCCCAATATCTGATAGAGACTGGTGCCAGAGGCTTCAGCAGGAATTTACAGAACAGGGCACTTTCTCGAGTGATCCATCCTCTGTTGCCCTGATTCAGCTTCTGGCAGTCAGAGGTTTAGGGGCACCTAGCATATAGGGTTGCAGCCCTGACCATTTTGCCTAATAGCCAACTTTTTAAATTCTTTTTTTGAAGACAGTTATTCTTTTGGCCTTCGCTACATCCTCCTGAAACAAGTTCCACAGGTTGACTGTGTGTTGTATGAAGAAGTACTTCCTTATGTTTGTTTTAAACCTCCAGCCTATTAATTTCATTGGGTGACCCTGAATTCTTATGTTGTATGAAGGGGTAAATAACCTGCCTATCCACTTTCTCCACGCCATTCATGATTTTATAGACCTCTATCCTATCCCCCTCCGCCCGCAGTCGTCTCTTATCTAAAATGAATAGTCCCAGTCTTTTTTTAATCTCTCCTCATATAGAATCTGTTCCATCCCCCTAATTATTTTTGTGGCCCCTCTCTTTACTTTTTTCAATTCTCTTCTGAGACAGGGCAACCAGAACTGCATGCAGTATTCAAGGTGTGGGCATACCATAGAATCATAGAATTGTAGGATTGGAAGGGACTTTGAGAGGTCTTCTAGTCCAGCCTCCTGTACTCAAGGTAGGACTAAGTATTATCTAGAGCATCCCTGACAGATTTCTGTCTAACCTGTCTTAAAAATCCCCAGTGATGGAGATTCAACAACCTCCCTTGGCAATTTATTCCAGTGCTCACCTAGTTCAAGTTTTTCCTAACATCCAACCTAAAGCGCCCTTGCTGCAATTTAAACCCATTGTTTCTTGTCCTATCCTCAGAGGTTAACAAGAATTATTTGTCTCCCTCCTCCTTGTAACAACCCTTTCTGTACTTGAAAACTGTTATGATGTCCCCTCTCAGTCTTCTCTTCTCCAGACTAAACAAACCCAATTTTTTAAGCTTCCCTCATACGTTTTCTAGACCTTTAATCATTTTTGTTGTTCTCTAATTTGGCCCATTGTTCCAGAAATGTGGCACCCAGAACTGGACACAATACTCTAACTGAGGCTTTATAAACGCAGAATAGAACAGAAAAATTACTTCTTGGGTCTTGCTTACAGTACTGCTGCTAATACATCCCAGAATGATGTTTGCTTTTTTTGCAATAGGGGAGTTACATTGCTGACTCATATTTAACTTGTGATCCACTATGACCCTGAGATTCCTTTCTGCATTACTCCTTCGCAGGCAATCATTTCCCATTTTGTAGCTGTGCAACTGATTGTTCCTTCCTAAGTGGAATACTTTGCATTTGTTGTTATTGAATTTCATCTTATTCACTTCAGACCATTTCTCCAGTTTGTCAAGACCATTTTGAATTTTAATTCTATCCTCCAAAGCACTTTGCAACACCTCCAACTTGGTATCAGCCACAAACTTTATAAGTGTCTTTATGCCATTATCTATTATTGATGAAGCTATTGAACAGAACCTGACCCAGAACTGATCCCAGCAAGACCCCACTCGATATGCTTTTCCAGCTTGACTCTGAACCACTGATAACTACTCTGTGGGAATAGTTTTCCAACCAGTTATGCACCTACCTTATAGTAGCTCTATCTGTGTAGTATTTCCCTAGTTTGTTTATGAAAAGATCATGTGAGACAGTATCAAAATCCTTAATAAAATCAAGATATACCACATCTACCACATTGTCCCTATCCACAAGGCTTGTTACCTTGTCAAAGAAAGCTATTAGGCTGGTTTGATGTGATTTGTTCTTGACAAATCCATGCTGTTACTTATCACCTTATTATCTTCTAGATGTTTGCAAATTGATTGCTTAATTATTTTTCCTGGTACTGCTCAGTTAAGGTCAGTAATTCCCCAGGTTGTCCTTATCACCTTTTTAGAGATTGGCACTATATTTGCCCTTTTCCAGTCCTTGTAATCTCTCCCATCTTCCATGACTTTTTGAAGATAATTGCTAATGGCTCAGATATCTCCTCAGTCACCTCCTTAAGTATTCTAGGATGTATTTCATCAGGCCCTGGTGACTTGAAACCATCTAACTGGTCTAAGTAATTTTTAACTTGTTCTTTCCCTATTTTAGCCTTTGACCCTACCTCGTTTTCATAGGCATTTATTAAGTTAGATGTCCAATTGCTACTAAACTTTTTTGTGAAAACTGAAACAAAAAAGTCATTTAGCACTTCTGACATTTGCACATTTTCTGTTATTGTTTATCACCCAGCATTGAGTAATGGGCCTACCCTGTCCTTGGTCTTCCTTTGGCTTCTAATGTATTTGTAGAATAATTTCTTGTTACCCTTTTTCTAGCTAGTTTATGGATTTCTATAGTGACATTATGAATGATATTTATGGCATTGTATTTTTATCATGGCATTATGATATTTTCTGTCATTAAATATCCTTTCTTAATGGTTCCTAACATTCTGTTAGCTTTTCTGACTGCCACCTCACATTGAGCCGATGTTTTCAGAGAACTATCCACAATGACTCCAAGATCTTTTTCTTGAGTAGTAACACCTAATTTAGCCCCCATCATTTTTAAGTATAGATGGGATTATGTTTTTCACTGTGCATGATGTTGCATTTATCAACATTGAATTTCATTTTTTTTTTGCCCCATCACCAGTTTTGTGAGATCCATTTGTAACTCTTTGCAGTCTGCTTTGTACTTAGCTATCTTGAGTAAATTGGCCAGCTCACTGTTCTCACCTTTTCCAAATCATTTATGAATATATCGAACAGCACAGGTCGCACTACAGATCCTTGGGGTACCCTGCTATTTATCTCTCTCTGCTATGAAAATTAATTGTTTATTTCTATCCTTTGTTTCCTATCTTTTATCCAGCTACTGATCCACAAAGGGACCTTCCCTTTTATCTCATGACTACTTACTTTGCTTAAGACCCTTTTTTCATTGATGGATATATTGAACAGCACCAGTCCCAGTTTTTGCAGGGTATCACAGTTTGGAGTGCAAATACGGAGCAGTGAGGGGTTGTGTCACTGTCTTCCCCATATTTTGGGTGCATCACAATGTTTGTGAGCAGCCCAGCTCCCAACCTGGGCTGCTCACAACTACCCTATCAGCCTGCAGATCACACCGTGGGTGTTTGTGTGCTAGACAGCTCTGGTTCAGCAGTTTTGATCCCAGCATCCTGTAAACAACCCCAGAGCAGCTTCCACCATCCTTGATTACTACTTGCAGGGTGACCCCAACACACTCCCAATACTGAATTTCCCCAAAACCAGGTGTCCTGAAGTGTTCCGCCCTCTCCTAGATAGCTCAGAGAAATCATACATTTTGTTTGCTCCTTTAAAAACACAAAAGCACATCACAGATTATTAGCTTAACTGGGAATAAATACACCCTTCCCTTTAAATGCAGCATTGAGTTGGTTTATGGTAAAAATGAATTAAATGTATTAACAACATGTACATATGGTTAAGTGAGTTCAAGTATAAGGAATGAAGATAGAAAAGTGACAGGTAAAACATAACAAAATATGCTTCTAAATGTTTAAAACTTAATCTAGCAAGATACAGGCTTTGTTGAGGATGGTTTCTCTCAACAGTCATTTTTCCTCCAAGCCATATCTAACTTTCCCTCGCTCAAGACCTTCCACAAAAGTACAAGGTATTGGTGTCTCTTGTCTTCTTAGGTGAAAGATCTTTGCCTAAGCAGGTTTCTCTCTTATATTCAGTTCCAGAGACTTCAACACCAACCCCCACCTTGGTTGAAGGACCAATCTTTTTCAGCTTGCAAGAGTTCTGGCCTCTTGTGTCTGTCCAGTGATGGATGCCAAAGATGACTTCCATCCTTGCTTATATCTCCCAAAGTTAAATGACCTTGCTTCAAGAGGCAGGATAATCTCATGCTGTTCTTCCCTTCTTGTAAATGGGGCTTCCATTGTTTCTGATTCCACCATGCTTAATTTACATAGGAGACATGTAAATAGCTGTGACATACCCTTCCGTCTGGGCAAACTAAATAGCCTAATATCAATAAGTTTCCATAATTACTTATGTAGTGTTAATGCATACATTTCACAGTGATATTAATCATCAGTGTGTCATTAGCTTTCAGAAAATACCACACTCAGTACACTTTTATAATACAGTAATATTGCATTGCAACTAGTTGCTTCTCACTTGAAGTTCAGGCCTTCCCTCCGCCCCCATCTTTATAGAGCAGGGAACTTTTCAAATGGATTCTTCCAAGAAGTGAAACTCAGATCAAGCTTCTCTCTGCTGCTGGGTGTAGATGCCATGCTATCTTCTAGTGTGAAGTTTGCCTCCAGCCCTTGATAGTTTCATGGGTCTGTTTACTGATTAGATTAAATTGAGGTAAACACACATTCCTTTGTTTAGGATAGATCTGTTTAACAACACCACTCACACACCTAGTTTGAGCACATTTTAGTTCTTATACCAGCATGTGTCCACAGCTCTTTATGCCCATCACGTACATACATGACAGCCACACTGGCCGTTGCTGGAGCGGCTCTGCAGCCAGCCACTCAGGCAGTCCCACAGCCAGCCACACTGGCTGCTGCTCTGGCAGCCCTAGGCAGCTGGCCCTGGGGACCGCCTGAGCAACAGCCGATGTGGCTAGCCCCAGGGACTCAGCGGTCCTGGGGTGGCTTGAGCAGCTGCTGGATCCCCAGAACTCCCCCCTCTTGGCAGCAGCCGGACTAGTGGGCCCCCCAGGGTTTCCCCCTCTTGGCAGCAGCCGGAACAGCAGCAGGCCCCCCGGAGCTTCTCCCTCCAAGCGGTGGCTAGAGTGGCAGTCCCCCACCGGGGGTCCTCCTTCAATGGGAGCCAGAGCAGCAATGTGTCCCCTAGGGTTCCCCTCCTGTAGCGGGCCCCCGGCTTCCTTCCCCCCATACCCTCACTCCCAAGATTCAGTCATGACTATTTTTAGTATAAATCATGGACAGGTCAGGGGCCTTGATTTTTTGTTTTTGCCTATGACCTGTCCATGAGTTTTTCTAAAATTACTCGTGATTAAATCGTAGCCTTATTAAGGATCAGTGAGTTATTAATTTTCAAATCATAGAATCATAGAAGATTAGGGTTGGAAAAGATCTCAGGAGGTCATCTAGTCCAACCCCCTGCTCAAAGCAGGACCAACCCCAGCTAAATCATCAAATGATACATCACTAGGCATATTTTATACCAAGATTATTACAACAGTGTGTAGGGTGTGAACGCAGGGATGCTTAGTGTCACACGTACTAGTCCTTGGGGGACCTTGCCATTACCTCGCACTACTGTGAAAACTGAGCATTTATTCCTACCCTTTGTTTCCTATCTTTTAACCAGTTACTAATCCATGAGAGGACCTTTCCTCTTATCCCATGACTGCCTACTTTGCTTAAGAGCTTTTGCTGAGGGTTTTTGTCAAAGATTTTATGAAAGTCTGAATACAAGGCATAATACTAATACAACTGGTAAAATCTGCATATAATGTTTTATTTGCATGAACATAGCCTGTAGACAACAGTTACTGCTAAGGATAATTGCGAGAGATTCAGGAGGAACAGACTATACTGCTATTAGGTCAGCTACTAAAAAAATATACTGCACCACATCTGATAATAATCATTTCTCCATCATCTAACTCTTATGCATTCAGCTAAATAGAACTAGCAGGACTATCTCCAATAATGTCATTTAGTGATTCCTAATATTGTTACAAATTTAATTCATTTTTATCCAATCTGAATATGACTGTTCAATATCTTCATTAACAACTTAGATATTGGCATAGAAAGTACGCTTATTAAGTTTGTGGTTGATACCAAACTGGGAGGGATTGCAACTGCTTTGGAGGATAGGGTCATAATTCAAAATGATCTGGACAAATTGGAGAAATGGTCTGAGATAAACAGGATGAAGTTTAACAAAGACAAATGCAAAGTGCTCCACTTAGTATGGCAGAAAGGGATCTAGGGGTTATAGTGAACCACAAGCTAAATATGAGTCAACAGTGTGATGCTGTTGCAAAAAAAGCAAACATGATTCTGGGATGTATTAACAGGTGTGTTGTGAGCAAGACACGAGAAGTCATTCTTCCGCTCTACTCTGCTCTGGTTAGGCCTCAGCTGGAGTATTGTGTCCAGTTCTGGGCACCGCATTTCAAGAAAGATGTGGAGAAATTGGAAAGGGTCCAGAGAAGAGCAACAAGAATGATTAAAGGTCTTGAGAACATGACCTATGAAGGAAGGCTGAAAGAATTGGATTTGTTTAGTTTGGAAAAGAGAAGACTGAGAGGGGACATGATAGCAGTTTTCAGGTATCTAAAAGGGTGTCATAAGGAGGAGGGAGAAAACTTGTTCACCTTAGCCTCTAAGGATAGAACAAGAAGCAATGGTCTTAAACTGCAGCAAGGGAGGTCTAGGTTGGACATAAGGAAAAAGTTCCTAACTGTCAGGGTGGTTAAACACTGGAATAAATTGCCTAGGGAGGTTGTGGAATCTCCATCTCTGGAGATATTTAAGAGTAGGTTAGATAAACGTCTATCAGGGATGGTCTAGACAGTATTTGGTCCTGCCATGCGGGCAGGGGACTGGACTCGATGACCTCTCAAGGTCCCTTCCAGTCCTAGAATCTATGAATCTACGAATATGTTTGCATTGTATAGCCTGTGTCTTATTTAGATTGCAAAATCCTTGGGGTGCTAGGTAGAGAATGCAAAGTCCTTGGGGCAGCGTTCTTCTCTGCTGGAAGAGCTCCAGGAATATCTTTATTTGATAAATAATCAATAATCATCAACATTTATGATAAATAATGTTGTTCAGTTCATATCTTTTAGCCTCTCTTTATATGGATCTGCATTGAAAGTTCAGAATCTGGTATTAGGTGGTAATTTTTAATTCTGTCATTACAAACGCCTCAGCTTCTGTAGAATTCTGCTGCCTGGTGTCTTGTACCTTTATTTTTACATACAAATATCACCTTGAGATTACTACAGTTTTCTACAGAACATCTTAATGCTAGAGATTTCAATAAATTCAAGTTTTTCCTCCCAGAATTATTACCTATTTCGAATACCTGATTTATCTTACCTTCATTTGGTATGTTCTTCAATGGCCTTGGGATGGTATTTGCATTATTTCTAAGACTCTATGGTTATGCACATGCTTTTTAAAAAAGAAAAAAAAATCTTTTCTTATACTTTGTACTCTTTTAATTCCAAAATGCACATTGAAACCAAGTTTAGAATTTGTTCATTTTATATATCCAGCATGTGGAAATCTAGAATCCTCTCCAGTTTTTAGGTAGAGGGTGAAGAGGCCAAAAGTGAGGGGTAGATCCACAAAGGGGACTGTCAAAGTTAGACTCAGGACTCATAGTTTGTCAGACCACTCTGTTTTATTAGCCCAGCGCTCTGCTAATACATTCAGATAATGTGAGCCTCCATGCAAGATTCAAACAGTCTTATTTATACAGATAAAAGGGTGCAAACTAAACAAAGGGACAGAGAGAGCAAAAAATTGTAAAATATGCATGGAGCACAATATGCATAACCTGCTTCCTTGTTAACTCTTATCGATCTAAGACTAATGCTTCACCAATTGCCCTTAAGTGGCAAGTTAAGCAGTTAATGTCTGCTTTCCTGCCCCCCTGGCTTGCAGCATTTCTCATTTCTACTTAAAGGTACATACAGCATTCTTTAATTCATTCTATTTCTTTAATATAATTCATTTCACTTTCACAATCCCTCCTTTTGGTCAAGCTTACGCAAAGACCAACAATTACTGGGTTCCACATATTAATAGTTCTTTATCTCTTCATTCATCAGTGATATTTAACATCATCATATTAGCACTCTGTTTTGGGGCAGTCACCTGGTTGGCATACCTTACACAATTCTGGATACAACAGGAGATTAACTGAAAGCATACAAAAATCATTAGGATTCCGCACAGGATAGTCAGGGCTCCCTGAAACAACCAGTTTCCTATGCCAGAGAAATTGAATAGGTTACTTAGCCACTTCCATAAAGAACTCGGCTCTTCATAGGGAAGATATGCGATTTGTTCTAAGTGACTAGCGCGATCTATTACCTTATTGGTGTCGTCAGGTATGAACACACAACATTCTTTTCCAATGAGAGCACAGGTCCCTCCTTTGGCCGCCAGCACTATGTCCAATGCCTGACGGTTTTGGAGGGCCATCTGTCAGATCGCCCCTGTTGCTTTGGCCAGGGTCTTTAAACTCTCTCCGGTTTCATTTGCCATTATTTCAACTACTGCTTGTAACCTTAGGAGCCTTTTTGCATGGTGTTTTACTCCCCCAAGTGGGATAAGGGAACCGCCAATGGCCTCTTCCCAGGTCAAGGGGCTTATGTTATTTACATACCATTGGGCATCTGATAAATCCCTTCTTCTTTGCCTGAAATTACGAAGGCGTTCTCGTGGGAAGGACCCTAGCACTCAGAATTGTGGGAAGAGTCGGGCGGGATAACAGATACCTGACCAGTTAGCTGGTAACACAGTATAAGCTTTGGTCCCACAAACCCAATGATGGCCTATTAAGGCTGGGAAGGGTCGGTTGCACCCATTTGTCACATAGGTGCCTACAAAGGAGGAGTAATATCCTCCGAAGGGCACAGGATAATTCTCCTTACAAGGAGTGGTGTTATTTGCATGGCATTGAAAGATTGTATTGTTTTCACTAAGATTACTGTAGGGGGAACATGAGATTGATTTTTCTGTTTGATCCCAGGTCGAGAAAAAATTCATATCCCCATACCCGGCCCACCACTCTTTAGTTTTGTTCGAATAATCCCATACACAATTGGCCACAATATGCTGAAGGCAACGGCTTTTTCCCAGATCCAGCCCTGTCCATTACACACTCAACACCAATGACCTTTTCCCTCCATCACACTTATCCATTTAGATACATTTATTCCCACTGCTTCCCAAGTGTCATTATTGTTCCATGTTTTATTAAACGGACGAGGTCCTCCAGTGAGGTCTGGGGAATTGAGTAGGATTGCCAGGACAGGAACACCAGCTTGAGAGTGAGCTGGGATGTGGCTGCAGACCCAGCAATTAGAAATATTAAGAGTCTGAGCTATCCACACTTGCTGCTGTATAAAAGAATTGTCATTGTGGACTCCCCAGACCTTAAGACACCAGCAGCCGAGGAACAGGCGCCACCAGAGGCTCATGTTGGAGGCAAGGCCCTTCTGGATCTGAAAACCTCAACTGAGGGAACCGCAGTCACGGTTTTACATCCACCAGGCAGCAGGCGCTAGGCTCACTACTGCTTCTTTTTGGGCCTTGCTTTAGGTCCTCGTCTGCTTCTGGCAACCCTTACGAGAGCGTAGATGGTAAGGTATTGCAGGCTCTTCCTCTACGTCTTCTTCTGGAGTCAAAATTGACTCTGCGTGGTCCTGAGGTGATTGGTTTGCTGGGGGGGTGCCTTCTTACACTGTGAAGCATGTATGCACGCTGTGATGCCAGACAGTTTAACAGCCATCTGGACAGTAAGCAGTACCTGATGATTCTTTGATGTCCTTTAAGTCTCTTTACTTCTTCTTCCTTGACTCTGGCTATAACAATGGCCTTCACACCTTATCTTTTCCTGATGCATACATTCCTTATTCACACAGATTGAGAATACAAACAGTAGTATTTTATATGGAGCAAAAAGGCATTGCAAATTAAACCTTGCTAAGTTTTACAATCAATAACCAAGACAATTTACATTGAGACCCAGGCCTTCAATGTTCCTCTAATCTACTTAACATAGACACAATAGAGAATCCTGTTTCTTACTTACTAAACCTTAAAACAAAGAAATGTATATTTAACTAGAGGCCTACTTTGTAATACATATAGGAAACCATAGTAGACATTATAACTTATTCTAAAACAAAAGGGTGACCATAATCAGTCATAAGGATTGTTCTGGTCTGTCATTCCTTTCTGCTATTCAAAAAGGGTGGCTGACAGGGATGAAATCAAATCATACATTAATGCTTATGGGACATTATAAAATCCTGCTCCTACATATCCCCCTTTTGACACTAAGATTATTAATCGCCAGTGTCACTTCTTATTTAGTCCACGTAATAGAAAATACTGGGAGGTGATTTGAGCCTGTGGCTCTAGCTTTGCATACATTTGTTTTATCCAACAGCACATTTCAAACATTACAATTAAACACATACAATTTAAAACCAAAACCAATTAGGGTTAGTAACATTAGTACGCCAGTAGTTGTGGGAGACCATTCAGAAAATATGTTATACCAATGGTAAGCTGTTATATCTTTCTGCAGTGGCAATTCTTAATATGTTGCCATTTGCATGTATAATATGAATGGTTCGGTTTCCCACATTGCCTTTTTGTTTGTTTTAGGAACTATGTTACCTTTTTACCTTTTGTAAACACATTACTTACATTACATTTACATTTGTCTATTGGAAGGTTGCTAACACTTCCATTCTTTTAAAACACTTTCCCCCCCAAGAATTAACACATACACATAGCCCATTATACAGTACTTTGGTCTCATTATTCATTTTATCCCACATACAGGATCCTAGTGAGATGTCTTTACTACAGGGCTTTGGAGCAACAGGCATGGATAAGCATACCCACTTTTATTTGTTTCTTATTAGGTTGTCCTGTAGCTGATATTAGCTTTTTCTGAAAGACAAAAATAACATTTTTCTACCCCTTTTGGGGTGGCATTCATTATTCAATATTCCTTTCTTTTACAAATACCCTTGCTGATTGCAGGCAAAACAAGAGGAATTACCTCCATATTTTCCTGTGTTTTTGTTCTATAGGCAGGCCAGGTTTTAATGGCTTCTATCTTTTAAGGGTTATGGGGAAATTATCCCACTGTTCAGTCATTAAATCCATGAGGTGGTGTACCTCAGTTTTCCCTTTACAGCAGACCAAGGTTACAATGTCTTTCCTGCTGTATTAAGCTTTAAGTTTGTTCACAGGTACCAGCTGAAAAGCATCATTACCATAAAGGATTTTTTTTTTTCAAAAATCATACACACTATACATTGTTACAGGGGTACTTATTAACATTAAATTTATTTTAATTAAAGGTATCTTGTTATACCGTGCCTTTTATTTAGACAATTTGTTTGCTGACCAGGTATGTTCTTTATCTGCAACTTCTTTGTGCTGGCAGTTCTCTCACTTCCATTATCAGTTAGATAATTTGCATCAACACAGGCTTGGCTTTTGGATTCAAAACCATTAGCAGAGCTCAGAGACTCTGTCTTAAAAGGAACACAATTAACTTTTACCAGAGTTTTGATTACTTTTAACTCTTGCTTCCAAAACACACACAGATCTGAAAAATCCGAAGAAGTGGGTTGTAGTCCACGAAAGCTTATGCTCTAATAAATTTGTTAGTCTCTAAGGTGCCACAAGTACTCCTGTTCTTTTTACAGTCTATTGTGGCTCCTTTGGAGCCCTAATAGGATTTTAATTAAGTAGCATGTTTTGTTTGCATTTCTTTTACCCCCCCTCTATAATATACACTGCACACGTCTGCACATTCCTTCTATACTTTAACTTTTAAAACATTAGCCATATTAATTTTTACATAAGGTGTAACTGTTTCTTTTGTTCTTACAGAGTCTTATGTACCCTTATCAAAGTGACAGTCTGATTACACAGAGCCATTTTAAGGCTCAGTGTTTCTAACATTTCTTCTTTTTGTTTTGTGCACCTCACCCCTGCTGTTGCTTCAGAGGGCCACTGTCTTTATTCTTTTCCTACAGCTTTCATTTGCAATTTTGTTACAAAAACAAACAAACAAACAGAATCCAGAATCTCTCCCTATTTTTCTGATTTTGACTGTCCTGCTGCAGTCATGACTTGGTCTTTATTTGAAAACATTTAAATTTAGTAAAGAATCAAGTTACCCCTTAAGGGTTAAATACCAAATCTCTAAGTCAACCAACACTGATTACCTGTGTCTGGCAAAAAGGTCTGTCAGTTTTGCAACTTTGAATTAAAGAGTCAAATGGATTTTTAGTGG
The DNA here is from genome assembly GCF_027887155.1 of Malaclemys terrapin pileata. Lineage (NCBI taxonomy): Eukaryota > Metazoa > Chordata > Testudines > Emydidae > Malaclemys > Malaclemys terrapin. The sequence goes on along the minus strand of NC_071509.1, from coordinate 37,044,083 downwards.
CATTATAAACAAAACAAAACCAATTTATCTTAAACTTACAAAACAGGAGTTTTACAAACCTCACATATTCCCACAGACAGACAGATACATATACATTTTCTTTCCCTTAACATCCCTCTTACACTGCTTTGTTTTTACATAGCTGTACATAGATTACATTACCTTTATACATTTGGGGCAGTTAAGTTCCAATAGAAACCCCTATGTTCTTTTAGCAAATTTGACTCAATTGTTCATAGTCAAATTATTTTAATTAGATAGTCTCTTTACCTGGATTATTTACAGACATTCCTCTGGAAAAGGGCCCATTTTTCCTTTAGAATGGCTGCAAAGAAACCAAGAATTCTTTTAACAAGATCCTTTTTAACATTTTCACAAAGTTTAACTGTTTAATTCTCTCCAGCCTCTGTAGAGTTAACTTTTCACTCTCTTTCCTTAAATCACTTGTTTATTTCCCAAAATGACACCTTTATCAACTCAGATTTCACCATTTTAAGTATTGTTCCAGGGGTTCATACTTGCACTTACTCCTGACACTATGCCCTTAGGGCTTCCAACCTGGTTTTTTTTTTTTTAGTTTCTTTATCTGTTGCTTGCCTGGGCCCAATCCTGCTTTTTCCAATGAACCATTTTTGTGAGTGATATTGTGGTCATTTCACAATTTTGAAAGAAATGCTTAAGGAAAGGGACCAGGAAGGGTGGGGGCTAGTTGAGGAGCCCACCCTCCTTGCTGAATTGGTAATGGAACACTAAAGAATCAGTTTCTGAGGCAGACAACTAAGGGGAACAGAACAAGGGGCATTTTATCCTTTTTACAATGAGAGGGGAGTATGAAGGGAGTTGGGATCGATCCAGGGTTGTTGTTTTTTTTTTGTCAGAGAACAGGGTGAAGGAGCGCTCAGACTGGTGGTGGGAGAGGAGACTTTTAATAAAGCTTTTAATTTATTATTTGAATATTTGAGAGAGGTGAGTTTTGATTTTGTCCACCTACGATTTGCCTCTTCCCACCACTGCATGAAACAATTAACCTCTCCTTTAGCCAATTTAGTTTTAGGCTGGCCGAGTTTGTTTTTTTTAAGATGTCCACTCGGTCCTTGTTCCAAGGTTTTAACAGTGGCCACTGAGTTTTGGGATCTCCCTGAGTTAGCCTAGACCATTTTTCCAGAAATATACAGGAGTCCGGACCCTTCCTAAAACTGAGCCGGCATTCCTTTAGGGAACTGTCCCGACTTAGATGTCTGGTTACCAATACAGGAGGACTTTACACACACCAATCACACAAGAAGGAAATTCGGGTTCGTCAGAGCGATGCCCAGTGCAACACACAAAAGGAGCCCACAGGCTACTGACTCAATCGCCCTTGCTTTCACACCAAGGGTTTTACCCAAGGTGCGGTGCGGCTGCGATTGTGCAGATTTCACTCACTCAGACCGCGGGGACAGGAACCCCTTGGTCGGCCGATCCCCGGACGGAGATGGCACCCAGACTCAAACACTCCACAGGAGGACGGATAGACACAGAGACAGGACAGTCCTCAGTCCGGACAAAACACAGAAATAATTACCTGACCAGATTCCTGATGTCAGATCCCGGGATCCCTACCAGAACAGAGTGGGAACCAACAGGTTCGATGGCGTAGACCTCACTGTGGTCGTGCACCCTTCCGTTCAGGAGGAGGACCACTCGGGCCAAATGCCCAGGTGCCGGCTACCACGGTCGTCCTACAAAAACGGTCAGGAATCACACAGCCCCAGTGAAGACGGTTGCCATCTCGGTGGAACCTCCAAATTGTCAAAGTTAGACTCAGGACTCATAGTTTGTCAGACCACTCTGTTTTATTAGCACAGCGCTCTGCTAATACATTCAGATAATGTGAGCCTCCATGCAAGATTCAAACAGTCTTATTTATACAGATAAAAGGGTGCAAACTAAACAAAGGGACAGAGAGAGCAAAAAATTGTAAAATATGCATGGAGCACAATATGCATAACCTGCTTCCTTGTTAACTCTTATCGATCTAAGACTAATGCTTCACCAATTGCCCTTAAGTGGCAAGTTAAGCAGTTAATATCTGCTTTCCTGCCCCCCTGGCTTGCAGCATTTCTCATTTCTACTTAAATGTACATACAGCATTCTTTAATTCATTCTATTTCTTTAATATAATTCATTTCACTTTCACAGGACTTAGATTCAGCATTGCCTTGCTGCCCAAGGGAATCCACAGACCTATCTTAGGCCCTGTGACTCCCTCAATGATGCATAAGGAGGGTTAGGCACCTAAGAATGGGAATTCACAAAAGCCAGCAAGGTGAGCAGTGAACTGCCTAAGCTAGTCAGTAGGAAATACTGAGGAGAGTGAGGTGGCCAAAGCCCCACCCTTTAACAGTAGGCTCGAGGGAGGCACCTATCTCTGCTCAGGATTCACAGCTATGAAACTTCTTCTGGAGTTACTCCCCATATTGCAGGGATTCAAGCCCTCTGAGGGCATGTGGGAGACCTAGGTTCAAATCCCATCTCTCCCTGATTTAGAACAAGTGTTCAAACCCAGGTTTCCTGTATAAGTGCTCTAGCGACTGGTGTATTGGGCACTCGCAATTTCACCTATTGAAGCCGTTCCACTTTATAGAATATTTAGAATAGTCATGGGAGCCGGGACTGGAACCTGAGACTGCCAGGAAAATGCACTAACTACTAGACAAGAGTCATTCTAACTCTCTGACAGCACCAATTCCTCCTTCTCTTTTTGTGTGGGGCACAATTGAATAGGAAGCTTTTGAGCACACCAATACTTAGACCTTCTCTACACTGGCGGCAGCACGTAGCACATATGTAGCTACATGCCACAGTGAAAAGCAGGCTTTGTCCACACTGCAATGTGAAGGGGAGCTGCTGTATCCTTTCCCTGCTACCTTCCCATCCCCGCCAGAGGCTCCCTGGCTGCCAGAGCCCTTCCCTATGGAGGGGAAAGGCTCCATCAGCAGGGAGGCAGCAGGACACTACAGTGCTAAAAACAGCAGTGTAGCCCTGAGAGTACTACTTGGGCATGTAAAGAGCCATGTAGGCTATTAACCTAGGGTTCTGGCATATCTTTATTCTACATATCTAAATAGTGTCTCACCATCTATACTGCCATGTTTGTGGGGTGGGGGTGCATACAATGTATGTATTCTCCATGTTGCTATAAGTATAGGCATAGCCTTAGGTGCCTAGGAACTACGGGGCTAGGCAGGGGTATTTTTAGGTACTAAAGTTTGGGCATAAGCTTCTAATGTACTAATAGGTGCCTAAATACCTTTATGGATCTAGCCCCAAGAGCCTCATCCTCAGTTGGTATTCACCAGAGTTGTGTAATTTACTTTAGTGGAACTGCACTGATAAACACCAGCTGAGGATCTGACTTCAAGCTTCGATACATTTTTCTTTAAAAACAGAATGATAAAGAGGGTGTATTAGATGTTAGAACAAAATGACCTTGCCCATAAATTTCAAGAAAACATGCTAATTTGACTTGCTTGGGTTGACATAAGGGCTGGTCAAAAACATAATTGATGGAACAGTTTTCTGTCAAAAATGCAGAGTCATTGAAATCAAAACATATTGTGAGAATATTGTGTCAATTTAAAAAACATTTGTAAAGGGAAAGTGTCAAAACAAATAGTTTCAACTTAGTCATTTCATTTTGATAATGTTAAAATATTTGGTTTTCATAATATTGAAACATTTTGTTTTGATAAAAATTTCATTTTGATTTTCTCATTTTGCTTCATTTTGTTTGGCTTTTATATTAATTATATTATATTATATTTCAACATTATCAAAATGAAGCATTTCATCATTATTGAAACAAAATGTTTCAGTGTTTCCAAATTGGTTGTGGTTTTTGTTTTTTGTTTATTTGTTTTTGTTTTTTTCCTATTTCCATACTGCAGTAAATTTTTGAAATGGTGATTTTTTTTTGTTCTGATTTAGAATTAAAACACATTTTGAAATGTGAATATTTCTCAGGGAATGGAAATTCCATTTTACAACAAGTTCTAGTTGATATAATGGGTTAGATTCACAAAAAGACTTAGGTACCAGAATCAGACCGCGCTGGGATTCACATAACCTCCGTTCAGCTCCCACCAAACCCTGTGGTCATCTAAACTTGTGCAACACTTAAATGTTTGCTGTAAATACTCCTTTGGTGCCTATATTTCTGCCTCTGAGCATGTGCACCGCACCAGGCATCTGGACACCTAAGGCCCAGAGCAATGCATGAACCAGGGAAGGACAGTGGTATCTCTTTCTAAGTCTCCCACAGGGCTTTATACAATAGGCAAACTCAGAGTTCACCTACTAGATTGGGCCCCTGTAGACAAGTTTACACAAAGCTTTTAACCCCATATTTAGGGTACTCAATTGGGATATTGAAGACCCCCCAGTTCATGGCCTCCTCCACCTGATGAGGAGAAAAGATTTGCATAGGGATCTGCTACCTCTCCGGTGAGTGCCGTAGCCACTCAGCTATGGGATGTTCTGATATGGGCAGCAGTGCAAGTACAGTGGTATGGTATGCCGTACCAGCAAGATATTTATAGCCAGTACGGCATACCAGAAAGACACGAGAGGAGCCAGGGACCCCACGCCTCCTCTGGCATGGCTGTACCCCCCCACACCCTTCCATGGAGCTGCCTCTTCTCCAACTCCATCTGTATAGCAGCAGCTCTTCTGGCAGCTGTACCACCCCCAGCCCTGTCCTCCATCGGGGCTGCTGCTTTAGTACACAGACAGAGGACGATGATGCAGATCTGTGGAAGGGCAGGGGGTAGGGCTGGGGTTTTTGCTACTTTCCCTGCTGTGGTTCTGAAGTGTCCAGTGCAGCAGAAGGAGGACAAAGTACCCCCCCCACACAGGTAATGTGGGATGGATCATTGGGAGGGGATGGGGAGAATTTGGGGGCCCCAGGCTGGGGGCGGAGTCACATGGAGGATCACGTTGGGAGGTCACAGTTCCCCCCTTAGTTGGTGCCCCCCCATACCAGTAATAAATTGATTTTACTTGCACCACTGGATATGAGGCACCCTCTGTCAATCTTTTTGAAGATGTTTCACTGTATATAAATAAATAATCAATGGACAAGACAGAGAGAGAGAGAGAGAGAAAGAGAGCATGCAACATGAGAGTAACTCTATCTGATAGTTAGAGCACTCAGCTGGGAGATTGGAAATGTAGGAGCCAATCCCCCTGCTCCAATGACCCTTTAATTATTTATCCAAACAGGTGAGACTTGAACTCTGAGGGTCTCCCAGCTGAGTACTATAACCACTGGGCAAGAAGCTATGAGGGAGATTCTCATGGTCTCTCCCCATGCCACTAGCCAAAATGGCACAGATCCTAACATCAAGAGAAGGTTCACAGTGGAGAATCAACCAAGCAAAGGGAGGCATCCGTGCAGCCTGGACTTGGTGCCTATTTCCAAGAGTGGGGCAGGGCTTAGCACACCCACCCTAGATTGGCACCTCCCATTGGCTAGCTTAGGCAAGACAAAACCTAGCATGCTGTTTTTTGTGAGTCCCATTCTGAGGTGCTTGTCTGTCCCCACTCATTGTATAGGGACCCTAGGCACTGAACTCAGGCTTTCTGAATCAGTGATTTTTCTCAGAACCTAAAAGTTAGGTGTGGTGATGCTCAGCTTCACTTTGCCTAAGTTTCTTTGTGAATCCAGCCCATAGTTTATAAATGATTCATGAAATAGTGAGTTTTAAAAATGTAATTATTTTCTTGTTACATAAATATTGCTGTGAGTGTGAATAAAGTTGTGATTTGGAAAATTATATTACTGTGACAATGCGGTTCTGGCGGAACCCAACTGAGAGTGCAAACTCAGGACAAATTGCTCAAATAGGGCAGTTACAGCCCAAGGCTGGGGTTTTTTCCACCTCTAAGGCAAACCAAACCATCCAGACTAGAAGGACTTCGGTCTCACCCCACTGGCTAACCGCAAGTCTCACAAGCAATCTCCTTAGACACTCCAGTTTCCCAGTATTCCCACCACTGCCACTCGTTATGGGGACAAATGGTTATGAAAACCAATACCCCAGTAAAAGAAAAAGGTTCTCCTGATCCCAAAGGACCAAGCCCCAGACCCAGGTCAATATACAAATCAGATCTTACCCACAAATCATGCTGTTGCCAATCCTTTAGAATCTAAAATCTAAAGGTTTATTCATAAAAGGAAAAAGATAGAGATGAGAGTTAGAATTGGTTAAATGGAATCAATTACATACAGTAATGGCAAAGTTCTTGGTTCAGGCTTGTAGCAGCGATGGAATAAACTGCAGGTTCAAATCAAGTCTCTGAAATACATCCCCCGCTGGGATGGGTCCTCAGTCCTTTGTTCAAAGCTTCAGCTTGTAGCAGAGTTCCTCCAGAGGTATGAAGCAGGATTGAAGACAAGATGGAGATGAGGCATCAGCCTTATATAGTCTTTTCCAGGTGTAAGAACACCTCTTTGTTCTTACTGTGGAAAATTACAGGAAAATGGAGTCTGGAGTCACATGGGCAAGTTCCTGCATACTTTGCTGAGTCTCAAGGCATATTTGCCTTCTCTCAATGGGTCCATTGTATAGCTGATAGTCCTTAATGGGCCATCAAGCAGGCTAGACAGAGCTAACACCAGTTTGTCTGGGTTGTCACCCAGCAGCATAGCATAAGTTTGAATTACAGACAGTATAGAGCCAATATTCATAACTTCAACTACAAAAGTGATACACACATATAGACAGCATAATCATAACCAGTAAACCATAACCTTGTCTTAGAAACCCCATTTGACCCCCTTTATACAAGATTTGCGTGCCACTACAGGACCTTGGTTGCAACAATGATCTATATGGTCCCAGATTATATCAATAATGTCACAATTACTGCTCCTTGTAAGGTATTTATTTGATAAATTCTACAGTTTGCCTGACCAGTATGATCCCAACTTAAAATTACATTTTAATTATTTTATATTATGTTGACCATGGTCCATGCAAAGTCCATGGCAGAACCTAACATTCTATATTTCATTTTAGCAAGAGAGTAGTGGCTTTGTTAATAGCCTATTAAATTAAACAATCTTCTTCACTATATCTGTCTTCACTATAAATTAGGACTATTTGAAGACTTGAAGATAAAGCCAAAGGGTTTCAATACTCTTAGGCAAACAGGCAGTAAGAATCTGTAGAGGATTATTAATATTTTTAATTAATTTTAAAATTATCATAATTACTTACTTTTATTTTTCTTTGGATCCTAACAACCTTGCTCAGGAATCAATGTGGTATTTTTAATACATTATGTTAACTCTCTGTCAAATGTATGTGCCTCATTACATGAAGGAGTACCCTCTTAACTTCTGGATGTTTGTTATATTTACCCACAGCGTACCAGATCTTGTAAAGTTCTCAATACCCTTGACTTCCATTGTCTTCAGTGGCAGTCAAGTGTGCTTAGCAACTTGCAATAAATTATCAGAACCTTGCAAGGTAGGTCCCAGCTATTTGCAGTAAAAAGAGAAGCTCATTTATAAACCTTTTAGAATGCCATGTTGATAGAACTCAACAGCATGTGGCAAAGTAGTGTTGTATCATCTTGTGGTGGTAGAAGGCAGCATGGGGGAAAGACTGGCAACAAGAGTATAAATTTATCTACAGAGAATTCTGCTCCCCAAACAAGTCCATAACCAGGATGACAAAGTGAGTGTGTGCATTGTCTGAAACTCTATAAGGGCAGTTCTCTGGTTTTTCACCCTCGTTCCAATAAAAGCCTCCATTAGATTATCTTCCATAGTTATTTGTAGTGGTACTGAAGCCATGTTGGTCCCACAATATGAGAGAGACAAGGTGGATGAGGTAATATCTTTTACTGGACCAACTTCTGCTAGTGGAAGTTACAAGACTTTGAGCTTCACGGACCTCTTCTTTAGGTCTGGGGAAGAAACCAGACTGTCTGAGCTAAATAATCACTTAAAATATTGAGAGAGACCACTTAAAATGAAATGGTCTATTGAGGTTTAGATTGTTAAGCATTGTTACTTGTGTGGTAAAAGACCACTTAAAGTGAAGGGGGTAAGTAAGGGTCAGCAGATCAATGTAATGAACCATAAAACTACAGTCTCTGTTGAGTCCACAGTTTTTAGTGCTTAGCAGATTTATTAATTTAATTTCCCAGATTTGGTTTTTGAAGGTGTTGTGCAAGTTTCCTTTGAGGACGAGTACTGAGAGATCAGGTATGGAGTGAGGGCTTTCTGAAAAATGTTCGCCCCAGGGTGATATGGTGTTATTACATCTATTGCATTAGGGGAAACATCAACTGTGAAATGAACATTATATCCATCATCATCCACCTATACCACCAAGAAAATAGCTATATAGTCCCTGAAATCAAACCATCATGTAGTGAGCAAACCAGCCAAAATCATTGTCTTTAATCATGATGATTATGTCAACAATGTCAACCTACTATAAAGAACAACAAAGACCCCACACTACAATTCATACAGAAAATTAAAGATACCCAAAAGGCCTTCCCCCAAACAACTCCAAGAAAAACTCTACAACCTCAGCCTTCACCTCCCAATATACACCAACCCCTCACCATGATGGTATCACTGCCCACCTCAAGTATCTACAAGATAATGTACACTGAGAAATCCACCCTAAACACATCACCAAATTCATCCATTTCATCTTCACCCCCAACAACTTCACATTTAACAACACACACTTTGTCCAAACCATGGGAACAGTCATGGTTACCTGGATGGCTCCCCAGTAAGCCAAGCTCTTCATAGGCCACCTAGAAGAAGAATTTCTTGAAAAATGCACCACAAAACCAATGACATACCTAAGATACATTGATGATATTTTAATTCTCTGGATAGAAGACCTAAATTCCTTCATAGATTTCCACCACAACTTCAACAATCACGACACATTCATCAAACCCCCTTTAGAACACATCTACACCAGCATCAATGGCCTGGACACCACAATTAGCTTCAACAATGGAACCCTACAAACAACTATACACAAGCAATTGATGGATCACCGTGCTTACCTCCACAGATCTAGCAACCACACTAGACCCATCAAAAATCAGTTATGTACAGCCAGGCACTCAGATACCACAGAATTTGCTCTGAAAGAGAAAGTCCAAGATACACTTATAAACACACTTAAAACTGCCTTCCCTAAAAAGGACACTTCACCAGAGAAGTAGATTGCATCATGGAAAGGGACATCCAAATACCCCAAGAGAACCTGCTTCAGTACAGAAAACAAACCAACCAACCACTGACTACACACCTCTAGCTGTTACCTACCACCCCACACCAGAACCCTTATGGGGTATCATGAGACAATTACAGCCCATATTTGAAATAAATCTTTCCCCACTACAGATAAAGACCCAGGCAGCAGGGATAGACTCTGGCAGCTCCCTGCTGATAGAGCCTTTCCCTGCTGCTTCCCTTCTTCCCTCCTCCCACACCACCACCAGAGTTTTTCCCCTCAGCTTCCCCGCACCAGCAGCAGGAAGCTGCTGCAGTTGTTCCTTGAAGTGGGAAAGGCTACATCTTTCTACAAGACATGGTCTAGCTCAACAAAAAGGTCTGGTCTTGCTGCAGGAATTATTGGATGATATTTTATGGCTTGTGTTACACAGAAAATCAAACTAGATGATCATGATGGTCCTTTCTTACCTTAAAAGCTATGAATCTATGATACATATATAGGATATACATTGAAATTGATTGTGACGTGTTATAAGATTGTTATCTGCATGAGTTTGCGGTGAGTTTTATTAGCATGAGTAGTGATGCCATGAGTCAGAAATGCAGGACCTCCCCATAACTTATCAAGAAGGAGACTGTGATGTGGGAAAAAAACAACAGAAGGAGCTGGAGATTAGATGGGAACTTTCTAGGGCTCCCAGGAGGGCCATCAGTCATACCTGACAGAAAAAGATATGTGCTAGCCAGGGTCCTATTTGACCCATCTTTTTAATTGGAAAAAGAGCTATTCCTGCAGCTTCTTCTCTCAGCACCAGTCCAGGCAGGGAGGAGAATAATATGATGCCCTCCAGGTAAGATGAATTGTGTGACAAAAGGGAAGGGAGAGAATGGAAGAAGAGAGGAACAGACATGGAGCTATAAATGGGGGAAGGAAGAAAGAAATATTAATCATAGGTAGAAAAATATCAAGGAACATGATTATGTAGGAGGAGGGGTCTGAGTATCAGGCTAGGGCAGGGAGCTGCTGAAATGTTTCCCTGCTGCCTCCCCCTGCCAGAGCCAGAGCTGTAACTAGGCATTTTAGTGCCTGGGGTGAGCAAGCATATTTAGACCTCTCAGAGGTGATGCATTTGGGGGACACATGGGGGCACGTGGGGTCACGTGCCCCCCCCCCCCGAATTTTTTTTGTTGTTCCCTCCCCAACCCAGGCTATGTGGCCCACTTAGGTGAGTCAGGGGATGGAGATGGTGCTCCCTCTCTGAGTCGCCTCTGAGTCCCATCACTAGGGTTGCCAACCCTCCTGGTTTCGCCGGAAGCCTCCGTGAATCAGGCCTTATCTCCCAGAGGCTACTAAAGCCAAACCAGGAGATTTTAGGTGCTAAAAGTCCAATGGTGCAGTAGGGCTAAGGCAGACTCCCTGCGTGCCCTAGCCCCACACCGCTCACGGAAGTGGCCAGCATGTCCCTGTGGCCCCTTGGGTGGGGCAGGAGGCTCACACGCTGCCCACGCCCACAAGCGCCAGCACCACCCCCGCAGATCCCACTAGCTACAGTTTCTGGCCAATTGGAGCTGCGGAGTCAGCACTCAGGGTAGGGGCAGCACGTAGGAAGCCCCTGCTCAGCCCCAGGGATGCATGGACATGGTAGCCGCTTCCAGGAGCGGCGCGGGCTAGGACAGGCAGGGAGCCTGCCTTAGCCCCACTGCACCACTGGCCAGGAGCTGCCCAAAGTAAGTGCCACCCAGCTGGAGACCGCACCCCAATCCCTTTCCCCATCCCTGAGCCACCTCCCGCACTCAAATTCCCTCCCAGAGGCTGCACCACCTCCTGCACCCCAATCTCCTGCCCTAGCCCTGAGCCCCTGACTGCAATCAAACTCCCTCCCAGAGCCTGCACCATGCACCCCCTCCTTCACCTCAACCCCCTAACCCAGTCCAGAGTTCCCTCCTGCACCCAAAATCCCTCCCAGAGCTTGCACCACACACCCTCTCCTGCACCCCAACTCCCTGCCCCAGGCTCAGCCCAGAGCCCCTCCCACATTCCAAACCCTTTGGCCCCAACCCAGAGCCTGCACCCCCTCCTGCACCCCAAACCCCTGCCCCAGCCAGGTGAAAGTGAGTGAGGGTGGAGGAGAGCGAGCAACAGAGGGAGGGAGGTGGATGAGCAGAGCAGGGCCTCAAAGAATAGGTAGGGCAGGGGTGAAGCCACAGGGAAGGGGTGGGACAGGTGGCGGGGCAAGGATGTTTGGTTTTGTGTGATTAGATAGTTGGCAACCCTACCCATCACACGGGGCTGGCCTGAGCTGCCTGGCCTCCCTGCTGTGCATCCTGGGTGGCTGCCCTGCTTGTCCCACCCTAGTCACAGCCCTGGCCAGAGCCTTTCACTGACATGTGTAGCTACAAACTGCAATGTGGACACTTCCTGCTTTTCACTGCAGTGTGTAGCTACACATAACCCACATACTGCTGAAAGTGGAATTTAGTATAGACATAGCCTTAGAGATTTTTATTTGGTGACCTCTTAATGAATTATTCTTGTAGCTCTTTTCTGGACTCTTTTCATCCCCCCACCCTCCCATCCACACATATTATTTGAAGGATGGACACCAACACTGGCACAATATTCCAGTAACAGTCTCACCAATGCGGTATACAGAGATAATATCTCCCTGTACCGTCTTAATAATCCCGATTTATATATCCTGAATTGCATTAGCCACAGCAACACACTGGGATCTCAAGGATCATAGTGGATAATCACCTGAACATGTCTTAACATTTTAAGTCATCTGCATTGTATTCTGTGTCAAAGGAATTGTCTCAAAAGCACTGCAAAATAAAAATTGTATTCTCCTCTCAATGTGCAGTTGCAAATCCCTTTAGTGTTAATGAGCTTTATGAAGGTCTGGGGAGTGGAATAAACTTCTAATAGCAGTATACTTTCAGTATACATAATTATATTTTTGCTCTGTTGTAAAACAGAATTTGTCATGTTTATAAATGTCTATAGATACTGTGAAAAAGTTTTCATTCAGATTCTCAGATACTGAATTATTACACATTCTACGTTCTCTTGCCAAAAGAAGCCTTACCCAAATGACCACAGTATGCTGTCTTCTTAAATCAAATGGTAAATATAATATCCCAACACTTTTTCATATGAAAAAATAACTATAACTGGTATAGAACCTCAGGAGATCATCTAGTCCAACCCCCTGCTCAAAGCAGGACCAATCCCCAGCTAAATCAGCCCAGCCAGGGCTTTGTCAAGCCTGATCTTAAAAACCTCTGGGGGAATGATTCCACAATTTATTTCCTAATAGGGGAACAATATTAACCAAGTAGACTATCTCTACAAAAGAATCTGAGATCTAGCTGAGAAGCTGACAGTAAGTTCTGAAATGCATTTTTCATAACATGTGTGACAGACCCAGACCAGTGGGGTACAGGAGTCTGGTAGAGGGCAAATATACTGGTCACTGTATGAGTAGTTTTCTGTTCCCTGAGTGACCAGACCTATTGGGATCCAGGAAGTGGGCGGGCAAAGCCCGCCCACTACTAAAGGATCCCTCCCAGCCTAAGGTGGGGTCCACAGGACCTGGAGACCAAAAAATTACGGGGGACAACTAATAAAAGAACAGGGACAGGAGTGAGGTCAAAGGGTCAAACGAAGCGAACCAGACAGGGACACTGAGCAGAGAACCCCAGACAGCGCCCACTGCTCCTCGAAGGCGTCAAGGGAGCCTGTGGACGCCGCCCAGAGGAACTCTGCCCAGATACGTGAAAGAACAGAGGACCTGAAATACGCCCCACAGTCACAGGAAACTCCATCGGCCAACCTCCTCACTCTGGTTTTATAGATGGCCAGTTTCGCTAGGGCCAGAAGGAGGTTGACCAGGAGGTCCCGCGACTTTGTGGGGCGACGGATAGGGAGTGCATAAATAAAAAGGTGAGGAGAAAAGTGCAACCAAAATCTTAACAAAATATCCGTGAGGAGCCGGAATAGGGGCTGCAGCCTGGCGCACTCCAGGTAAACATGCGCCAGGGTCTCCCTCACGCCGCAAAAGGGGCAGGTGTCTGGGATAGGGGTAAACCGCGCCAAGTACACGCCCATGCTCACGGCTCCATGAAGGAGCCGCCAACTGATGTCCCCGGTGTGCTTCGGGATCAGAGCAGAATAAAGGCTAGCCCACCGGGGCTCCTCACCCTCCAGAGGTGGCAGAAGGTCCCACCACTTCGTATCGGGGCGGGACGCGAGGGTGAGGACATGAAGAATGTGGAGCACGAGTGTGTATAGATGTTTCCTTGGCACGGTCTGGAACAGAAACGGCTGCAGATGGTGCAGCCGGCTCATGGCGAATGGACGGGGAGGGGGCTGGTTGGGTCCACGGGGCAGGGGCCCGATGAAAAAGTCTGGAGGGCTCGGAGTGGAGGGTGGGCGGACGTGCCCTCTCACAGGACCCAGTCGAGATAGTCCCGAGCAGCGGGCGGCAAAGCGGCCCACACCCCCTGAAGTACGCGCCGGGGAGTACGAGGTCTGGAGAGCCCCATGCGCTGAGTGAGCGTCAGGGGATCCAGCCAGTCTCCCCGGTCGTAGTCCAGGAGGTCTCCGACTTTGGTGACTTCTGCTAGGACCAACCTCTGGCGCACCATGGGGGACTCCGCCACCTGCACACGAAGCTGGGGGTTGTGTAGCAGGGGCTCCGCGAGGAGATCTGCCCCCACGGTGGCCGCCACGGACCTGGTCACTGAAAACAGTTTCCAGGTCCGGAGGAGGTCCTGGTAGAAGACTGGCAGCTCGGAGAGGCCTTGCGGAAGACCTCTCGGATGGAGACAAAGGAGCTGCCAGTCATATCGGAGCCCTCGGAAGCGACGCAGGAAGGCGTGCGCCAATACGCTCCATGCCGGACTACCTGCACCATAAAGGAGCCTCTGCAGGGCCTGGAGGCGGAAGACGTGGACCTGAGCATACAGACACTTCAGGCCCTGCCCTCCCTCCTCCAGGGTAGATGGAGAACCCCCGCAGAGACCCAATGCAGTTCTGACCAAAAGAACTCCAGAATCAATGTCCGGAGGGTGGTCAGGAAGCCCGGGGCTGGGACCAGGGTGTTGAGCCGGTACCAGAGCATGGACAGAACTAGTTGATTGAGCACCAGTGCTTTCCCTCGAAGGGAGAGACACCAGAGCAGTCCTGTCCATTTCCGGAGCTGCTCCGACACTCTGCCCTCTAAACCTAGCCAGTTCTCCAGCGGAGACGGATGCGTGGCAGAAAGGTAAACGCCGAGATAGAGCAGCGGACCCGCGCTCCACCGGATGGCCTGAAGCATGGGTGGGAGGGAGCTCGCCTGCCACCCGTCCCCTATCACCAGGCCAGAGCTCTTGACCCAGTTGACCCGGGCGGAGGAGGCTGCCAAATAGATGGTCTGGCAAGCCTCCACCCGCACCAAGTCGCCCGGGTCCTGGATCATGAGGAGCACGTCGTCGGCATATGCCGACAGGACCAGCCGCAGCTCCGGCTCCCGCAGCACCAACCCTGCCAACCTCCTACGGAGGAGACAGAGGAAGGGCTCGATCGCCAGAGCATACAGCTGGCCCAAGAGGAGGCACCCTTGACATACTCCTTGCCCGAAGCTATCCGGTTCGGTCAGGGTCCAGTTGAGCCTGACCAAACACTCTGCGGAGGTGTACAGCACCTGGAGAAAACCCACAAACTGGGGCCCAAAGCCAAACGCTTGCAGAGTGCCCAGGAGATACCCATGGTCAATCCTGTCGAACGCCTTCTCCTGATCCAGGGACAGGAGGGCGAATGACAGACCATCCCTACACCCGAGTTCCAAGAGGTCCCGGACCAGATACAAGTTGTCAAAGATGGTGCGGCCCGGGACAGCGTAGGTCTGGTCTGGGTGGATCACGTCCGCCAGCACAGACCCTAGCCGCAGCGAGATGGCCTTCGCTACGATTTTATAGTCCGTGCTGAGGAGCGAGATGGGACGCCAATTCCATAAATCGCGGAGGTCCCCCTTCTTCGGCAATAAGGTGAGCACGGCTCACCTGCACGAAAGAGGGAGGACCCTGCCCTGCAAGGACTCGGCCCAGACGGTGACAAGGTCCGGGCCGAGGACGTCCCAAAACATGCGGTAGAACTCCATGGTCAGCCCGTCCATGCCCGGAGATTTATTGGTGGGCATGCGGCGGAGGGCTTCCGAGAACTTGGCCAGAGTGAGAGGCAGCTCCAGCCGGTCTCGGTCGCCCGCGCTGACCGTCGGGAGTTCATCCCAGAGCATTCTGCAAGCGTTAGGATCGGTCGGATCCGGGGAGAAAAGGCCTGCGTAGAAGGCCCTGGCCCTCCCGCACATTTCCGCCGGATCCGTGAGGGGGGTGCCGTCCTCTGCTAGAAGGCAGGTGACGTGCTTCTTAGCCCCCCTCTTTTTCTCCAGGGCATAGAAGAAGCGGGAGCCACAATCCATCTCCCGAAGGAGGCGGATGCGGGATCGAACAAAGGCACCTCGGGCCCGATGGTCCTCAAGGGTCCGCAGCTCTTCCCGCTTCTCCCGGCACGCTCCGCAGAGGGATGGATCACCGGGGCTGGCGGCCAGACTCCTCTCCAGCTCTAAGACCTCCCTTTCCAACTGCCCTATCGCCGCATCCCTCCGTCGGCTGGCGCCCCGGGTGTAGTCACGGCAGAAGAGCCGGGCGCGCACCTTCCCCAGGTCCCACCACCGCCGCGCCGAGGGAAAGGCACGCCGCTGCCCTCGCCAGGCCAGCCAGAACTCCCGGAAGGACTCCACGAAGCCTACATCCTCCAACAAGTTATTATTAAAGTGCCAATAGGCCGGCCCTGGCCTCTCCGCGCAGAGAGAGGCTGTCACGGTGGGTAGATGGTGATCTGAAAAAGGGGCCGGCCGGACGCTGGAGGAGTGGGCCCGGGAAAGATGGAAGCGCGACATATAGATGTGGTCCAACCGGGAGTGGTACGACCGATGGACCTCCACCCGGACAAAAGTGAATGTCGAAACGTCATCCGGGTGGTGGTCGCGCCAGATGTCCACCAGGGAGTGATGTTCGACGATCTCCCGGAGGACATCTGCGGCGGCCGGGTGCTGCTCAGTCCCTGAACGGTCCCATTCCTCAAGGGTGGCGTTAAAGTCCCCGCCCAGGACCAGGCACTCGCAAGGATCCAAGGTGCCGAGGAAGGCGGACGCCTGCTGATAAAAACACAACCTTTCTGGGCCTAATGTCGGGGCGTAAACGTTAATGAGATTAACCACAAGCCCCTCCATGCCGACCCGGAGGTGCAGCAGGCGGCGTGGCACAGCCTCGGCAACCCCCAGCACCTCGGGCCGTAGGTCGGGGGAGAACAGGGTCGCCACTCCAGCCGTACGAACTGTGAGGTGGCTAAAATAGACCCTGTCCCCCCACTCCAGCCACCAGCTAGCTTCAGCGGCCGGATCCGTATGGGTCTCCTGCAGGAAAAATCACAGAGTACCCCCCCTCCCAAAGGAAGGAGAGCACCTGGCTCCTGCGGAGACCCATCCTACAGCCCCGGGTGTTTAATGTTGCAAAGATGATCAGTACCATGAGGAGGGCTGGGGGGGATCCTCGCTGGCAGAGACACCCACGGCCTCCGTCGGGCCACGCAACAATCCGTGACCTACCGCATAGGCGATTAAGGAGTCACGGAAGAGGCAGACCCGTTGGTAGGCCGCGGCGGCCTGCCTCCTGGTCCTCTTACCCTGCCCCATGAGGGCCCTCGTGGCCCGGAGGATCTGATGGAAATGCCCCCATCACTGGAGTGCAAGCTGTACCTTGTTGCGGGAGCCACGGACATCCTCAAGGAATTCCCGTAGCTCCTTTCTCAGCGTATGGGGGAGTGGGGTTATCAATCTATGGCTATCCCCCAGCGGGGCCCCTGTCTCAGCCCCGTGGCCCACCGAGACGGGCAAGCAGGGGGCAGACCCTCGACGTGGCGTCCGATGGGCTGGCGCCACGTGGCCCATCTCAGACCCTGGCTCAATGGGGGGCGGCGGAAGGAAAATAGCAGCCCCTGGTGGGTCGGGACAGGGAAAGACAGAGGCCGCTCCTTGGGGGTCAACCTCTGGGATATGGAAGGAGACAACCCCAGGGGCGGCAATAGCATCATGGGAAGTGGAGGGGACAGGGACGGGGTCGGTGTCAGGGGCAGACCCCCTCCATGGTGGTCTGTTCCTACGTGCTGCAGAGGGAAAGGGCGGGGCAGGCAAACAAACTGGAGCTAGCGAGGAGCTGGGGCAAGGGGGAGGGGAAAAAGGCAGTAAGGGGCAAACGGGTAGGTAACAGGGGCAAAGCTGGGGGCTTGCTGTAGAGGAGAGGGGGTCAGTCCAAAACGTGCGCTTGCAACAAAAAAGAAAGTCCTTGTAAGATGGCTGCTGTATCAGGCCCAATTGTGGCAACAGGGCGTGGCAAGCCTTGGGGAACAGCTGAGTCCCAGAGGCAGGAGCCCAAGGCAGATGGTGAGTAGCCAGTAGGGGTGGTGGAGGGGGCAACGATGATAGTGGTGGGGGGGGTCAGGGGGGGACACAGATGGACCAGGGGGCAGGCTCCAAGCCACACCCCCTGTGTCTCCACAAACACAGTCTAGATCCCCACCACAAGAGCACAGTTCAAAAGTTACTCAGTCCAGGAGGGCCCCCTCTACAGTGGTCTGTAGAATTCCTACATGCTCCCCCACTGGGGGATGGTCCTCTTCTTCTCCTCAGGGCTCCAGCAGCTCCCGAGCAGCAAACGCAGCAGCTCCAGGCTGCAGTCTGGTGGCCAGGAGGAAGGACCCTTCTCAGGTGGAGGTGGTGGTGGCGGCATCCCCAGCAGCAGGAGCAATGGTTGGGGTCTCTCCCTCCCCTCCTCTGGGGAATGGGCCAGCAGGCCCCCCCCAAGGGGCTGTAGCTGGAGCAGCAGGCTAATGGGGACACCTGGAGACAATTAAGAAGAAGGCCCCACGAGAGCTATGCAATCCCTGAGTGCAAGGGGAGAGGCTACAGACCAGAGAGGCCAGGACTGAGAACTACAGGACTGCACCTTTAGCAAGTTTGAAGATGACACTAACCTGGGAGGAGTGGTAGATACGCTGGAGGGCAGGGATAGGATACAGAGGGACCTAGACAAATTAGAGAATTGAGCCAAAAGAAATCTGATGAGGTTCAACAAGGACAAGTGAAGAGTCCTGCACTTAGGATGGAAGAATCTCATGCACTGCTACAGACTAGGGACCGAGTGGCTAGGCAGCAGTTCTGCAGAAAAGGACCTAGGGGTTACAGTGAATGAGAAGCTGGATATGGGACAACAGTGTGCCCTTGTTGCCAAGAAGGCTAACGGCATTCTGGGCTGTATAAGTAGGGGCATTGCCAGCAGATCGAGGGACGTGATCATTCCCCTCTATTCGGCATTGATGAAGCCTCACCTGGAGTTCTGTGTCCTGTTTTGGGCCCCATACTACAAGAAGGATGTAGAAAATTTGGAAAGAGTCCAGCGGAGGGCAACAAAAATGATTAGGGAGCAGGAGCACATGACTTATGAGGAGAGGCTGCAGGAACTGGGATTGTTTAGTCTGCAGAAGAGAAGAATGAGGGGGGGATTTGATAGCTGCTTTCAACTACCTGAAAGGGGGGTTCCAAAGAGGATAGATCTAGACTGTTCTCAGTGGTACCGGATGACAGAGCAAGGAGTAATGGTCTCAAGTTGCAGTGAGGGAGGTTTAGGTTGGATATTAGGAAAAACTTTTTCACTAGGATGGTGGTGAAGCACTGGAATGGGTTACCTAGGGAGATGGTGGAATCTTCTTCCTTAGAGGTTTTTAAGGTCAGGCTTGATGAAGCCCTGGCTGGGATGATTTAGTTGGGGATTGGTCCTGCTTTGAGCAGGGAGTTGGACTAGATGTCCTGCTGAGGTCCCTTCCAACCCTGATATTCTATAATTCTAAGCTGATAGAATCAATTAAGGCAGGCTAATCAGGGCACCTGGGTTTTAAAAGGAGCTCACTTCAGTTTTTTGGGGTGAGTGGGAGGAGGTGGGAGCAAGAGGTGCAAGAAGCTAAGAGGGTGTGGGTGTGGGTGTGCTGCTGGAGGACTGAGGAGCACAAGTGTTATCAGACACCAGGAGGAAGGTCCTGTGGTGAGAATAAGGAAGGTGTTTGGAGGAGGCCATGGGGAAGTAGCCCAGGGAATTGTAGCTGTCATGCAGCAGTTACAGGAGGCACTATAGACAGCTGCAGTCCACAGGGCCCTGGGCTGGAACCTGGAGGGCGGGCCCGGGTTCCCCCCAAACCTCCCAATTGACCTGGACTGTGGGTTCTTCCAGAGGGGAGGATCTCTGGGCTGTTCCCCAACCCACATGGTGAATCTCTGAGGCAGGAAAAACCGCCAATAAGCGCAGGACCCACCAAGATAGAAGAGGAACTTTGTCACACATATTGGCTCTTTCTTGTCTTTGCTGTAGTTTCAGTTTTCCCAACAGCACTCAGTGTAAATTGATGAGGTTCATAGAAGATATTGTAAAAATGCTCATTCCAGTATTTGGACTGCTAGCCAAGCAATTCTTTCCTATTCAGCATCAGAAGTATAATGCTTTTTTCTTTTGTGGATTTCTATTATTATGAGTTTTCTTAAGGAATCTTGCTAGAAAATGTGGTGTGGTGATGATCAAATGCATCTAATAACTCAGGGCTTTTTTTATTTGATCAAAGGTGGTAGTGTAAATACAAAAGAAGTTGCCATGGTATCCTCAGCATAGAGCCCTGTCAGCTGCAGGATTTTAGTTTTGTTGTCTAGGCAGAAAAATTATGAGTGGGGGGGGAAATGAGTTTTCATAATATGAGATGTGTCTTCCATCCAACTGAGGAAAAATCTTTGAACAGAAGAGTCTCCTGCAGAGCAACCAATTGCCTAAGCAACAAAAAGTACTGGCAAGTAATGTGAACACATGAAAGTGTGATTGAAGGGTGTGATCAGAATGGTTTCATATTCTTCTATCTATTGCACATGGTTACTACTTGGTTATCTACAAATGGATGCGATTTAAAATATTATTTCATTAGGACTGTGAAATTAAAACTTCACCCTATAAATTGGTAAAATCCTGCAACCATTTAAGCAAACCATTTCCCCATGTATGTACCACAAATCAGAAATGGTAGATAATCTTGACTGCATCATCCATTATTTATGGTTATTGTTATTATTGGAGCACACAAGCTTGGGTGGTTTAGGTGCCATACAAACACCCTGGACGATTGTAACATGAAGCTGGGGAGGTTAGATGTGTGTGTCAGCTCCTTGCCACATCAGTCTGTGATCCTCAGCAGCAAATATTTCAAGGCTCTCCCAGCCCAAACCTTGCAGGTAACAATCAATGAACTCCAGCCTGCAAACTCCTCAGAAATGTCTCTTTGCAATGCATAGTCTCCTTCCATGGTACATTCACAGAAGCTATTATGTTCACAGCTCTCTTAAGGAGTCTGGACATTAAAGCTTATCAACTTAACTGGGGTAAACAGACCCTTCCCTTCAAACACAGCACTGAGTTTGTTTATAGTAAAAATAAAACAAGTTTCTTAACAAAATGAGATAGGGTAAGTGATATCAACTTAGAAGAAATAAAGTTAGAAATGGTTACAAACACACAACAGTAAAAATAAGCTTTCTAATGGCTACAACCTAACTTAACAAGCTACAGTCTTTGTCCAAGGCAGTTTCCTCACCAATCTTCCTTTCTCAGCAATATCTGGCTAACTCTTAGGTTGGATCCCCCAAAGTCTAAAGTGTTTGTTTTCCTTGTCTCCTCAGGTGATGGAGAATCCAAAGTCTTTCTGTGGCTCCTTAGATCTCAAAGTCTGCCTTTATTTTAAGGGATTCAGTCTCCTGTCTCCTACAGGGGGGACCATGGGAACCACAGCCAATGGACCTGAGGGGGCAGTGCCTATGGATGGAGCAGCATGTAGAGCCGCCTGGCTGCACCTCCGCATAGAAGCCGGAGGGGGGACATGACACTACTTCCGGGAGCTGCTTGAGGTAAGCACCCCTGAGCCCTCACACACACCCCAACCCCCTGCCCCAGCCCTGATCCCTCCGCATACTCTGAACCCCTCAGCTCCAGCCCAGAGCCCCCTCCTGCACCTCATCCCTAGCCCCACCTCAAAGCCCACACCCCCAGCCAGAGCCCGCCCTCCCTCCCGCACCCCAGCCCCCTGAGCCAGCACAGTGAAAATGAGTGAGTGAGGGTGGGGAGAGCGAGTGAGGGGGGGATGGAGTAACTGGGGGCAGGGCCTCGGAGAAGGGGCAGGGCATGGGTGGGCCCTCGGAGGGTGGGGCAGGGAGCGGAGCAAGGGTGTTCCGTTTTGTGCAAGTAGAAAATTGGCCACCCTAAGTCCCCTGAAGTATGTTCCAATATACTTTCTGCTGCAATTTTACAATGTAATCGTTCTCTTCCTGCAGCCTTGGATACAAATGAGTAGTCCATTGAATCTGGCTACGCCTGAGGTGTTTAGGCACTACCCCAACATGCCTGGTTTAAGTACTTTTTATCACGGACCTCAAAGCATAATATCAGTGAATATCTACAATTCCCCACACAGCATTATCACATACATTTTGCAATGATATGATTGACTAGTGTGTTATTAGTTTTGAAATGATACCTCATAAGGCATATTTTTGTACAAATATCATTGCAGTTGTGGGTGGGGTGTGAACACAGGTTGCCTAAAGTCACACAGACACAGTCAACACCCCAAATAAATATCAATTTTATGTAACAATGATGTGACCAATAAGTAGAATAGCAGTGAAAAGGAAGGGAGAACAAGAGTAATGATAGCTAGATCACATGGTTAAGTACATTAGCCACTGCACAGCTAGGTGGTTCCAAGTAATGTGTAGTGTTGAGTTTTTTTTTCCTTGTTGCAAAAGCTTTGTTGCATCATGCACATTATACCCCTACCCCTGTTCCAATGTATTTCTTTTAATTGTTTGGTGTGTAATAAGTGTCCAGCCATGATAAAAGTAATGAATAATAACAGACAGGCAGTTTAGGAAAGGAGGAACAGTGAAATAGTCTTGCACATGGGATTGGTAAGAGAGATTAAATACAATTTACCTAATTTTTTTGTAAATGATACAGTAAGAGAAACATTATATGGCCTAGCACACTCTCCATTTGAACTAGTCATGGTCTCCAAGATCAAACTCACAACTCTACAAGTTGAGTCCAAAACCTATGCTCCAGAATAGCTCCATGATCATGTTAAAAGGAGAGATGAACAATGTCAGTGGTGAACACTGATAGCAAATACAGTTAGTTGCTCAGAGCCCTGCTCACATCTAAGCTCTGTCAGGATTCTCATATGAGGTATTCCCCCATCTATCTTGCCTGCAGAGCTTAACCTGGTAAGCATGCTCAGAGTATACCTACTGTTTCAGACTCCATTCAAATGGCAGCTGAGGGTGAGAAGGTCAGGGATTGTTGGATCATGCTGGTGGTATATGTGTGTTGCAGACTACACAAAAGCCCAGTGGTTAGGGCACTCAGATGTGAGGGTAAGGTTCAAGTCCCTGCTACAATAAATAATTCATATTTATACCAGATGGATCAGCTCCAACAGGAAAGGGTCACCCCAGAATACCCTTAGTTGGCTTTCACCTGGGCTATAACAAACCTATCTTAAAAAGTCACTGCACCAACCAAGGCAGAGAAGGGATTTGTACTTGGTATGTCTACATCCTAGCTAAGCACCCCACCACCAGGATATTCTAGAAATTTACATATCTGCTCACTTTTATTCAGGGCCCAATCCTGCAGCCATGCTCAACAAATGCTTACACGATTGGGCCCTGCTGGGGAGGTAAGTGGGGGGGGGGAACCTAATTCAGGAATTCTGCCAGGGGGTTCAGATTGACTGAGGTCACTGCGCAGCTCATAATCTGTAGAGCAGCATCAGGATTTAGGCAGCTTTGTGCATACCCACAAGTGGAAATGTATGCACCTATACCTGAAACATAAAATACTGAACTTCAGCTATAGTGCAGTAAAACAAAATCAATGGTTGAAGAGAAAATGGAGTCCTTGCATTAGGACAAGTGCACATGCAGGATATTTTGGTTTCTTTCAAGTGGTGGTTATTTCACTTCAGCATTTGTCTAGCTGTTGCTTTTTCATAGTTTCTATATCTGTCAAAACTGCCTGTGTGACAGGTGTTTGAATTGATCACATGGCAAGATACTAATAAGGAGAGTTCTTACTTCTTACTAAGAAGTTAAAGAGAAGCTATTCTTTTAAATGGGAATAAAATAGGAAAATACCATTAATTTTTTAAAAAATAAATAATTGATAAAAATAATTAAAAAGTCAGCTTCACTTAGATCAAATATATTAGCCACACAGGAGCAGAAACAGTGTACATGGTATAAATGAATGGATATGACTGATATATTATTGAAGACAAGTTACTCATTGTATGTGGCAACATGGTGCTTCCATCTTGAAGTGTGTTGCTTTGTTTCTGCTGTCCTTTCCTATTACAGTTTGGGGTGAGGATTGTTTGAAGTGCTCCTCTCATGGTCTCTCTATTCTCCTTATTCCCATATATGTTTTGGTGTTCAGATTCCACAGAAACAAAACTATCCACCCCTTCCCCCCCAGCCACCAGCACCACATTGGAGAAGCCCCAGGCAGCTTTAGTAGAAGAAAAATAGATTCTTTAATTGCATTCATTTAACATCTCCTCGCAGATGACATTCACATTCATGCCTCATTTCCAGTCCTTCCTAATGATGTCAGCATTTCACATCCCATGTTGTTTGGCTGATGTCTTATTATAGATGATTCATAACTTTTCTTCTTTGAATATGGATGAGACAGAGGTTTTATTGATTATATCTTGTGCCTGGCATTTCTCAGAATTCTAATTTATTGTGACAAATTCTTCTCACTCATACCGCTTTCCTCTAATATTCAACTCAGTTTTTTCAATTCCTGTTCAAAATGGGGCATTAGTGAAAGCATGTCATAGCCAATTATTCAATTACTGCTGCCAGGTAGTGCCCAGTTACTACAGAAATGGGTAAAATGTAAAACAGAACTTATTCTATGAGAAATACATAAAAAAAACTGACCAGGCCACCAGACAATATTCTGGTTCTTCTTGTCACTATTTCATGGCTAGTTTAGAGCAATTCATGTTGGGCAAATACAGAGATAGATAGATATATAAATTAAAGATATTCCTAAGGGCAGCTGAGGAAGGGAAGTTGCATTTAGGTATCAGAAATACAATCTACTGACAGAGAAGACATTGTTATTCCCCCCCATAAAAGTAGGAAAGATTGAATGATCTTGCTAAGAAAAATGTAAATATATGACAAGTATGCCAAATTTATTCTTTAAAATAGTCCACCATCACCCCCCGCCCATTCTTTGCCAGTTTTCAGGGCCCCTTTTATTGAACATTTGAACAAGTTAATTTTTCATTGCAACTACATTGTTTTAGAATACTTACACAATTTTTTGCAGAAAGCAAAGTTTCATGACTATGCATGCAAATATATATCCATGATGAATGTGAACAGTAGTACTCCAACAGGAAGTGCATGGGTGGTCATTTTAAAAGCTTTTGGTGGGTTAGGAGTTGAAAAGGGAAAGAAGAAGGGAAGCTTTGGAAGAGGCGCAAGAAGAACAATATAAATAAATGTAAATAGAGCAGCAAAAAGAAGGAGGGGTGACTGGGGTGGCACATCCGGATAAAAAGTGTCTTAGAAGTAGCTGTCTCAAAGTAAAGGGACAGCAAAAAAATATTGGCCAAATTTAAAATAAAAAATGACTGAGCTCCTCCTGGAGGCTTACTTTTTAATATTTTGTTACAACAGGGGCCATCAGTGGGGTTACCCAATTAAGGGGTCAAATCCACTACAAGCTTTGCCATCACTTTTAAGGCCTAGCCATAGGGTAATGTTATTGGTACTTGACTGTTTTACTAAAACTCCTTGTCTTAAGAGTTTATTAATTGTTATGAGGCTGGCTTTTGCTTTTTTATTTATTTATTTAGAAGCGTTTACTGCCTTTGGAGTGGGGGATTGAGGGTTATAACTAGGATTTTTGTTTTAATTTTAATTCATGTTTATTTTTGGCAGGATTTTTTGTAATGGCCAGAACGTTCGGGGGCCACTTGGGCTACTTCAGTTTTATAGATGCCTTAAGGGCTGCTAGCCAGTAACTTGCTGAAATCTCCACCGGCTCCCAGAGTGTGCCAGGAGGCATTTCTCCCAGGACTTTCTTAGCAAAATTATCTAGCATTTTTAAAAATATTAATTTTTAGGATTTTTTTAAATTTTATTAAGGTTCTTTTCTTTTTCTTTTCTGTTTTGCTTAATACACCCTTTTTGGCAAAAGGGAACCATGATTTTTGTATTATTAAATTGTTATATAAATTGTGCTCATGTTTAATCAGTTATCCACAACCACCCCCAAAATCTTATTCAGATTCTCTGCTTCCCAGGGTAAGATCCCCCATCCAATAAGTATGGCCTGCTTTCTGTATACATTTACATCAAATTGATATTTGTCATGGGGAAAATGTTAATTTCAGTTAGATTTTCAATTTTCCAACAAATATTAAAATCTAAGCTTTCTAAAAAACTGTTTCCCAACTTAAAAGAAAAATAGAAAACCACAGTTTTTCAATTTCCAGAATCCCAAATAAAATGACATTTTATATCAATGAAAATTTTCAGTTTGATTTGAAATCTCCCACAGAAAACATTATTGACCAAAAATGTTTGTCCAGGCATTTTTTCCCCATGAAAGTGCTTTCCTAAATCCCCAAATCTCCCAGGTCTGAAACCCAATTCTTCCACCAATAAATTGAGTAGCATTTATTCTCACTGGTCCCACTGGCTTCATTAGCTATGCTCTGTGAATAAGTGTTAAGGAATCAAGGCCCCTCATGATTTAAAAAAAACACTTTGGTGGAAGATTCTGTGAGAGTAAGGAGAAGTATTATTATTAGTATGTGTAGATATATTTTGAGAGGAGGTCTAAATTAATATATATACATAGATATACACATACACACCTGAAAAAAGAAAAGGGACTCAATTAATCTACATTTAGAGGAATGTCTAAAATGAGGATTCAGCACTGCACTCCTGTTTTCTCATATAAGTGGCTCTAATATCTACTTTGTAAACACCAATGTGTAGTTTATGTATGTTATCTGAGCCATCACCCTTTGCACTCCTGTACAGCAACTCTACAATGAGACACCAACATCATCCCGCTTTACCAGAGAGAAGACAGGGAAGAGATCTCTCCATGCAGCGATCTCCCTTTACCCTGGTCTTGCTAGCCTCTCATGCTTATATTCTTTCTCTGCCCTCACATTCTGCCCTTGCATTTCCTTCCTGTGCACATTTCTACTCTTCCAGTTAATTGATTTACTACCTCCTTAATTCTCCCCTCCCCTCAGACTGATCTAGTAATTAGCCCCAGCTTTCCTCAACAAGGCTCTTCTACATGGAAACTAAATGGATTTATAGTGATCAGCTGCTGGTTCTTTGCACTATGTCACAGTCCTGTTTATCATAATCCTTAAAGAATAAGCTTTTGCAGGATAATTTGTTATGAATATATGAAAAGCAAGATTTGATATATAAAGGATTGTTTGGATTTCTGTGCTGAAAGCAAGATAACTTGATGGGGATGGACATTGTTTTTGTAATCATTGTGTTCTCTAATAGGATGTGCTAGGTTGTGGGCTGAGAAGTTCTCAGGGAAGCTTTGAGTATGGACTCTCTAGTATTTTGAACATTTTAATGATATGGATTTTCGGGGGGGGGGAGGGGGGAACACAGGGAATTTGTTTTGTTTATATATTTTTAAAATATATGAAAACAAGGTGTGGTATTTGATTAACATGTTCAGAAATGTGCTTTAGGCATGAAGCTGTATTTTTTTATTTATATATACATACATACACACACAGAGAGAAAGAGAGAGAGGATGGCCATGAAAAAGAAAGATGATCAAGCAACATATTGCACCAATGCTGTAGAAAACTACTATTTCATGCAGAGAGAGACCAAATATATTCTGCTCTAGTGCACTGAAAGTAGAATGCATTCATTTCAGAACAGCCTTCTGGTAGGTACTTTTTTCTTATTTTAAAAAATAAAATACAACAGATTTAACAAATGCTGCTAAATATTAATGACAGATGGAAAGCAGTTTTGGAAGGTGGCATTAATATGTGCTATTATCTTTAGTTTGAAAGTTAATCACTACAGCCTCAAAGCATATGTTTATTTAACAAGAAGTCCCTATTTCTTGTCTTATCCTCAGTAAACATGCAGGTCTTCACATATGGCTTCTAAGTTTTATGGAGATTTTCTCAGAAGAAATTGTCACTAGTTTCTGTTTAAATTGGGGTCTGGGAGGCTATGTGAAACAGCACACATGATAATTGGCTCTATTATGAAGCCTTGTCATGCCAGATTTTCCAGGTACAAAACAAACTGCTCAACACTACCTTCCAAGCAAAAGCTGCACTGAAGTGCTTCAGCAGCACAAATTTCAATTTTAATTGCTTATATTAAATCCAATTATACCTCACATAATGCCAGATGCCAAATCTGGAATTCAGAGTGTATATTATGAACAATGCAACACTGGCATGGAGTTTAAAACAAAGACATACAACACGGTGGTTTGAATTCTTCTTCCTTTTCCCACAAATGTTCATCTGAACTGGTTTTTGTATATATAAAAAGAAAAGAATCCCACTATCATTTCAAAGTGGACTATGCTGCTGTATGTTTCCCTTTGACCCATTCACTGGTAGACCTTTGTTAGTTCATTAAAACATTTCTCAACATGTCATATATATAATGTGGTGAAGGAATCTATAGTTTATCCATGTTCAGCTGTTAACCTTTCTGAAAGCAATTTAGCAATGTTTTCCCTTCCTTTTATAAAACTCATCTGAATGATTCTGAAACAAAGTGGGCAGGAACTGAACTAAACATCTTTTTAAAGATTAAAATAGGAAGCCGTGGGGATTCTTTTTGGTTTTGGTTGGCTGGTTTTGCTTTGTTTTTAATTTTTAATGCTGTCTACACTACCCAGTTTCAACTAGCACTAGAAAAATTGTAATGCGTTGAGAGAGTATGTTTTCCTGATATTTTAGGTGAGAATGAAACCAGGAAGCCTTGAAGCCCTTCTCCAATAGTCTTATTCTGCAAAATATCCAGCTTGATTTATAGATCAAAATTATTTGGATTCTAATCAAGAAATTTGACTGAGCTTGAGTCTTAAGTCTGGATTCCCATCTGAACCCAAACTCCAAAAATTACACAAATTAAAGCACCTCCTCAAACATTCCTGTGAGCAAAAACCAGTTCTGATGAACATTTGTGGGAAAGGGAAGAACAAAGGGCATGAAAATAGGCAAATTCAAGAGTGAGTTCACAAAATGTGCACCAAAAATTCATTGTTTCTGTTATTTCCCCAGTTCTTAACCTGACCCAAATCTTCCAGCAAACTGCTTTGCATTTCATCAACCATCAACAGCTTTTAAACAACGTGTCACCTTCAGCTACTCTAACCCTTGTACTTCTGTGCATTCTGTTGTTTGAACATCTTAACTGGGAGAATTAGCTAGTGTTCTCACGTCAGTCCCAATCATAGCCTTAACTTCGTGCATCCAGAAACACACGAGCAAAATCAGAGACTTACATTAAGTATGATAAGCAACCCCCCCAGGCCAACCCAATAAAATTTAATTAGCTGTTCCCTTTATTCAAAAAAAATCTTGCAGTTTACAGTACTCACTCTATGTTTAGTTTTGATTAGAGATTTGCACTATAAAAAACAAATACTATTTTTCAGTTCACCTAATACAAGTACTATAGTGCAACTGCTTTATCATGAAAGTTGAACTTACAAATGTAGAATTATGTACAAAAATAACTGCATTCAAAAATAAAACAATGTAAAACTTTAGAGCCTACAAGTCCACTCAGTCCTACTTCTTGTTCAGCACAATCACTCAGCCAAACAAGTTTGTTTACATTTCCAGGAGATTATATAGTCATACAAGATTAGGGTTAGAAGAGACCTCAGTAGGTCATCTAGTCCAACCCCCTCGTCAAAGCAGGACCAACCCCAACTAAATCATCCCAGATAGGGCTTTGTCAAGCCAGGCCTTAAAACCTTTAAGGATGGAGATTCCACCACTTCCCTAGGTAACCCATTCCAGTGCTTCACCACCTTCCTAATGAAATCGTTTTTCCTAATATCCAACCTAGACCTCCCCCTCTGCAACTTGAGTCCATTGCTCCTTGTTCTGTCATCTACCACCACTGAGAACAGTCTAGCTCCATCCTCCGTGAGTGCCCAAAGATAATTGCTAATGGTTTTGAGATTTCTTCAGCTAGTTCCTTAAGTATTCTAGGTTGAATTTCATCAGATGAATACAACTAATTTATCTAAATATTTTTATTCTGTTCTTTCCCTATGTTGGTCTGCATTCCTTGCCCCTTATTGTTAATATTAATTGTGTTGGGGATCTGGTCACCATTAACCCTTTTAGTGGCAACTGAAGCAAAATAGGCATTAAACACTTCAGCCTTCTTCATGGATATTCATGGATTGGACCAGCCCATTTACTGTTGTAAATCAGTGTAACTCTGGTGAAATAAATGAACCTACTAAATGTAAAGTAATGCACATTGGGAAAAAATAACCCCAACTATATATACAATATGATGAGGGCTAATTTAGCTACAATGAATCAGGAAAAAGATCTTGGAGTCATCCTGGATAGTTCTCTGAAGATGCCCATGCAGTGTGCAGGGGTGGTCAAAAAAGCAAACAGGATGTTAGGAATCATTAAAAAGGGGATGGAGAATATATTATTGCCCTTATATAAATCAATGGTATACCCACATCTTGAATACTGTGTACAGATGTGGTCTCCTCATCTCAAAAAAGATATACTGGCACTAGAAAAAGTTCAGAGAAGGGCAACTAAAATTTTTAGCGGTTTGGAACAGGTTCTAGATGAGGCGAGATTAAAGAGGCTAGGACTTTTCAGCTTGGAAAAGAGGAGACTAAGGGACGATATGACAAAGGTATATAAAATCATGAGTGATGTGGAGAAAGTAGATAAGGAAAAAGTATTTACTTATTCCCATAATACAAGAACTAGGGGTCACCAAATGAAATGAATAGGCAGCAGGTTTAAAACAAATAAAAGGAAGTTCTTCTTCACACAGTGCACAGTCAACTTGTGGAACTCCTTACCTGAGGAGGTTGTGAGAACTGGATAAATTCATGGAGATTAAGTCCATTAATGGCTATTAGCCAGGATGGGTAAGGAATGGTGTCCCTAGACTCTGTCAAAGGATGGAGATGGATGACAGGAGAGAGATCACTTCATCATTACCTGTTAGGTTCACTCCCTCTGGGGCACCTGGCATTGGCCACTGTCAGTAGACAGGATACTGGGCTAATGACTTGAACAATGGAGTGGAGAATATGATTATAAAATTTGCAAATGAGGCCAACATGTGAGGGGTTGCTAGCACTTTGGAGGACAGGATTAGAATTCAAAATTACCTTGACAAATTGGAGAACTGGTCTGAAATCAAGATGAAATTCAATAAAGATGTGGCAACACAAGCAGGTAGGATGGCAAATTCAAATGAAGAAATACAAAATGAGAAACAACTGGCTAGACATTAGGCCATTAGGGGTAGAAAGTGAAAATAGTATTCCATATACCAGTATAAAACAATTGAATTTTGACTTGCAACTTTGCAAAATTGTCATGAATATTTAGTGCAATATCTACTTGGCTTTTAACATAACAATAATGAAAATAAATGATAATTTAGTCACCTACCCAGAAAAAAAAATATCCTCAGAAAATGGGTTGGTACCATTTACAGTGGTGCTTTATACTGCATGTTTTCTGGTAAACATGAGTAATAGTTTTCAATCTCTGATTTAAAGTAGAAAAAATTATGTTCATCTCAGGCTACACATAGCCATAGTCTTCTCATCTAAAAATGCTTCAAACATCTCATTTCCATGGCGTGTCTTGAAAAACCAATGAAAATTAGAAGGTTGCTGAATGATTTGACAAACTTTACATGCTAGTTCACAGGAATTCTGTAGCATATACTAGTGAGCTAAATTTTATTTCACTTGCCAAATATCCAACCATATTATAAGCCCAGTTGTGGCCCACATTTGAAATCCACCAAAAAAGTAATAACTCCTTCAAATCTAGGGCCAAGTAGAATTCTTTTACAAAAATTGCAGTGAGTTGTAAAGGATTTCCCGAATTATGACACACTAGAAATAGAAATAGAAATAAAAATGTTCACCAGAGTTCAAGAAGTCTAACTTCTATTGCCATCTTGTAGTGAAAGACTAGAAAGCTGGAGAGAATTAGAACCTAATTTACTGGACTACCAGAACTGTGTGAGTTGATTAAACTTTGATTTCAAAAGTTACATACTAACTTTTGAATTTGGAAGTTCACTTTTTCTTGCAAAGCTATACCTAGGAAGGCTTATCAATGGGGAAAGGAGAATTTTTCCTCTAAAAAGATTTGTAAAGTGCAGGGAAGGAAGCATGGACGGCAAGTATAATAGGCCAGGGGAGGCTAAGCCTCCCCAAACAGGATGCAAAGCACCGGCCTCTGAAGGCTCACCACCTGCCTGCTGCCTTTGGAGTGCCGCTGCCAAAAGGGCATCCACGCTCCAACCTGAGGCCCTGCTCCTGCGTCCCGCTCTTCCCCTGAGACGCTGCCCTCACTCCACCTCTCCCCTAAAGCTGGCAGGGATTCGGGGTGGCTGGCAAGACAGGGGCAGCTCGGGGTGTCCGGTGGGCCAGTGCTTGGGGCAGCTTGGCTGGGCCAGCTAGGGCTCCTCCGGCCGAGGTGGAGGTCTTCGGGGGGCTTGGCTGCACCAGCCAGGGCATCTCTGGCTCCGGTGGGTGAGGGGAGGGGCAGAAAGGGTGGGGCAGGAGGCTAGCCTCCCTGAACGGGAGAAAGGGTTAAGAAGGCAAGCTAATAAGACTTCTACTAAGGTTCTCTCCTTCTATGGTGCTTAAGAGGTTCACAGGAAATTTACTTTCCCTATGAATCCCCCGTTTTCATCCAGTTACCCCTCCCTGAAAACATCCTGAGATCTTTTAATAGTAATATCCTGTGGATTGCAGCAGTAGGACTCCCACAGGAAGTTAACTGGTGTGGACAAGGCAAAATACCGTAGTGTTTCCTCCAGCCTTCTCTTGCACCCCTGTGCTATTCTGCATGACTATCCCACCTAGCCCCCACTCTGGTCTTGGCAGATAGTAACATCTCCATTCCCCTTCATATCCTCATGCTTCCCATAAGCCCTCTTCTTCCAATGCCCTCTCCATAGAACCCTTCTCATTATGGTCACCCAAACCCCTTTCACCAGACTCTGTGTGATTTCAGAGGTGGGCACTCAGGAGCAGTTTAGGCATGTTGGAGGAGAAGGCAGGGTTGAAGCATTATCTCTTGCATTCCCGCTCTTGCCCATGGACTCCTGTGGTGCACAGAAGTAGGGCTTTCCTCTGACTTACCACTGGAGGTCTGTCAGGGGAGAAAGCAGGGAGGCATCAGTGTTTTCCTTCTGCCTTCTCCTCCTGCACCCAAGTGCTGCTATTGAGCACCACCCTTCTGACTTGCATGCTCAGCTCTGGGCAGCCCCCTAGAGCATGGGTTTTTGGTGGGGGCATGGAGTCATGGTAAGCATAGGTAGGCATGAAAGCACTTAAAAGAGGCTATGTGGGGCTATGAAGCCTTGAAAGGGAACATGTCCCTTGAGCTTCTATTCCTTTGTTTTGTACAGTATCTTTTTTGCCAGTGTCCTCTGCCTCCCACAGAAACATTTAGACTCTGATCTTGTCTTAGTCAGTACAGTACTGTACTTTAATAATCCCCTGTATTATGCTAACTGTGTGATTAACCGTATCCTCTCAATTTGGACCATGAAGTAAGGTCACTGTATCTGGAACAGAGGAGTTTTATCATGATGCAACATCATAGCCAGTTCCTAAAGTTTTATTATTTGTGAGGATAGCCCTAAGGGCTGCACTGTAATGGTAGCCTCAGGAGGAATTTTTGCTGAATCATCTGGAATATCTCCTTGGACCTGGAGGTGCTTCATTGGGAGGTCTCCTACCATTTGAACACATTAACATACACCTTACAGTATTATTTACTATCTAAGAGCATCATAACATTCATTCCATTTCTCAAGTGTATGTGCTATTGAGATAAATGGTATAAAATCATATTGACAGATAATGGATTTGCAGTCAAAGGTTTAAAAAATACTGTATATGTTGTAACATTTTACTCACTTTGACATAACTCTCATAATGTCAGCATTGCAAACATTCATTTCACGCACAATACTAAATATTAAGGGCTATATTCAGCCCTCAGACACACAGACTTTAATGGGAGCTGTGTGAGCACATCCAAGGTACATTTTGATTAAAAGAATGGTTATATTCCAAATAAGAAACTTTGCAAAAGTGCCACCTATTTGCACTTCCTATGCTCTGTAAATTATTTATTTGGCTCTAGGAATCTAGTTCCTAATACAATTTGCAAGGTGTGCGGTTTCCTGATTACAGGGGAAAGTTCACACAACTACTTGTTAACTCAAAATGTGAACATTCAGGAGGTATTTTCAAAGTCATTTTCTTTCCATCACACATGCATCTTTTACCTGCCAACATTTTATCAACATATTTTCAATATGAAATTCATTTCATACTTGCTACTAGAGTTTATTCTAACAGCTGAATAGTCTGAACATCTTCAACATGATAGGTCAGACAGTACCACTGTGTACAGCTATGATAAGAAAAAACTCTAAGAAAGTCAGTTTTGACTTGTTCCTTCTGGTGTGTAAAAGCTAGCACATTTTACTATCACTATTTCCCAAGTATTATAATTGGAAATGAAATGCTTAGCTTTATGAGGGTCTTCACACTCCAGTCAGAGATTCCAATTTCTGTTTAAGAACATTCTATTAATGTATTTAATTGGAGAATCTGAATAGTTGGCAATTTTTTTAAAGAAATGAACTAGTAGAAACTAGAAGATACTTTGGCTTTCACAGCCTGTTGACTAAAAAAGTGTCTCTTTTCCAAGCATGACTTCTTGAAAAACTCAATGGGAAAGAACACATTGGTGTCTGCATATAAAAATCAATGGGCTAAATCCTGCAGTCCTTATTTAGGCAAAACTCCTGTTGAAGTCAGAAGGAATTTTACCTGAGAAAGGACTGGCTCAATGACAGACTAATTAATAGAGCAATCACCAAAAACAGATAAAACAAAAATATCTTAACTTGTATCTTAACTTGTTAAGAGTAAATCAGGACTTCATGTTTATTGTTGAAAAAGCCATAGCAGAAAAGGGGTGGGGGGGGGAAGAGTGCCTTAGTGGTTTAGAATGGAGGGAAAAGGATGGGGAAGTATGTATGAGGAATTTGATACACTTTAATTTGGAATACAATGTGCATATACTTCTGCTTACTATGCCTATACTGGTTAGAGCCTGAGTTGTCCTATGGGGTAAGACTGTGGCTATTAAGCACAGCCCTGTGTATGGGGTAGACCCTATTTCATGTGGACTATTTGTGGAGTAAGGTACATCTCAACATGAGTAAGGGTGACCGAATTTAACCATGAGGGAGTTTGGACTTCTTCCACTTGGAAAATTGAAAAATAAAGGTAACTATGGAAGTGAGCTGAACCTTTTAGTTTGCTATGGAAAAGCATTTTTTTCCATTCCTTGAAACATTCTGGTGGTTCTTCTGTGCACCCTGTCCAAATTTTCACCATCTTTTATAAAGTGTGGACATCAGAACCAGATACAGTATCCCAGTAGTGGTCTCAACATTGTTGTACCAAGAGATAAGAATAAAATCATAGTAATACAGGGCTGGAAGGCACCTCTAGAGGTCACCTAGTCCATTCTCCCATTCTGAGGCAGGATGAAGTATATCTAGACCACCCCTGACAAGAGTTTGTCTAACTTGTTCAATGGACATGGAGAACAATTGATCATTGTCCATTTTATAACAGCTCTTAACATATTTGAAGACTCAAGACTAAACATGCCCAGTTTTTTATACGTATCACATTTTAGAGATATAGTGTATACATACATATGTACACACACGTATATGTATAAAGTTTTATCTTTAGCATTGTCAGTTTAGGTTCTGTAACAGTACATTGTTCACATTCATTCTACCCTTATTTCTCCTAAGGACATTGCTGGAGAATAAAATGAATTATATACCATACGGTCACACATTTGAAACCTGTTATTTTCAATAACATGTTAAAGAAGCATTCATTACAGACTAGAAATAACTTATTCTGACAGTTTGCTAGAGTAGAGTTCATGTTGAGTGCTAAGACATTGACAACAAACAGAAAGAGAGTAAATACCACTGGCTCCTTTCCAGTAGAAGATATAGATCAAAATAGTATATTGCCAAGGCACTTTATTATTTCTTCTCAATCTGCAAGTTCAAGGTAGCATCTTAACACCAGAAAGAGCTCCACAGATATTTCTCTCAGCTAGCAGCTCTACTCATCTTCCACCTCTGCAATAAATCTATTCTATTTAAAGAGTATTTCTCCCTCAACTTTCAGGTCAGACTTGATGTTCAAATGTCATCCCTGGGTTACGAGAAATGTGCAAAGCTACCTGAACATATGAGAGCCAAAGTGCTCTCCTGAAGAGCCAGGCTTTTGCCAGCCAGAAAAATGCTCTCCCGGTAATAATTGTGCAGAATACCGCACAACGCATTCAGAATGGGTAGATGATTGTGTCCAAGCCTTTGCTGATATAAATCAGCATAGTTTATTTTTTTACATCAGTGAAGCTATGCTGATTTATACCAGCTCAGGATCGCCTTTGTGTGTATTGTTTCTTTTCTTTTTCTGGGGAATATTATATTATATATATATATAGCCTAACACTGTAATAAAAACATAGGAAATTATTTGCTATACCAGTCATGCAGAAGTAATTTGAAAAGTTTAGGGTAAGCATTAAATTACTGAAGTATGATCTAATATATTGAGTGCACTTCTTTGGAAGGTAGGTACGAATTCTCAGATGGTATAAATTTAAATCAGTGGAACTACACAGATTTCCAGCAATGGAGAATCTGGCCCAAAATGTGTATTTTATGCTTACTTATTAGTAGGGTCCTACCAAATTCACGGTCCATTTTGGTCAATTTCACAGCCATAGGATTTTAAAAATAATAAATTTCATGATTTCAGCTATTTAAATCTGAAATTTCATGGTGTTGTAATTGCAGTGGATGTTGCAGTGCTGCTATCCTTACTTCTGCACAGCTGTTAGCAGCGGCGCTGCCTTCAGAGCTGCGCAGCTGGAGAGCAGCAACTGCAGGCTGGGAGCCCAGCTCTGAAGGCAGAGCCACCACCACCAGCAGTGCTGAAGTAAGGATGGCATGGTATGGTATTGCCACCCTTACTTCTGCACTGCTGCCTGCAGAGCTAGGCCCTCGGTAAGCAGCTGCCACTCTCCAGCCACCCAGCTCTGAAGGCAGCAGCGCAGAAGGGTGGTATGGTATGGTATTGCCACCCTTACCTCTGCGCTGCTGCTGGTGGGCGCTGCCTTCAGAGCTAGATTCTTGGCTAAGAGTCACCGCTCTCTATCTGCCCTGCTCTGAAGGCAGTGCAGAAGTAAGGGAGGCAATACCATGACCCCCCCTAAAATAACCTTGTAACCTCCCTGCAACTCACTTTTTGGTCAGGACCCCAAATTTGAGAAACACTGGTCTCCCCCATGAATCCTGTATCGTATAAGATAAAAGCACAGAAAAGACCAGAGTTCACGGTCCGTGACGTGTTTTTCATGGCTGTGAATTTGGTAAGGCCCTACTTATTAATGCCCACAATTACACCAATTTATAGTCCTAATTTATCTCAGCTGTGAGTGCAATGTGGTAGTTAAGCTTCTAAATAGATTTAGTTCAGGGTGAAATAACTGTGCCAACTTTCTGTACACGCAAGAGATTGTGGCCATGAAATAAAAAAAAAAAATGTAGTCCTTTAGGAATAGAGAAATGTAAGTCTTTAAGGGTATGTTTTCACTGGAATAAAAGACGCACAGCATGGCAGCATCTGACTCAGACTCCTGGGACTCAAGCTCAGGGGCTAAAAATTGCTGTGTAGATGTTAGGGCTCAGATTGCCCCCTGGGCTGTTGGACCGTCCCCCTTCAGTGGGCCCCAGACCTTGGGTTCCAGCGTAGGTCTGAAAAATTTTACATTCCCACAGCCCGAGACCCACAAGCCCAAGTCAGCTTCCCCAGACCAGCTGTGGGTGTTTAACTGCTGCATAAGAAGTAAAGGGGGAGCCACTATGTCTACACATTTATTTTTAGCACAGTAGCATGAGCCTTGTGAGCCTAAGTCTGTTGAACCAGGCTCTGAAATTCACTGCAGTGAGCTGTGTAGATGTACCATGTGAGTGCAGGATTCTGGACTGTATGAAACCCTGATTTTATATGCAAAACCTCTGTTACTATATCAGGACTCCTAGTAACTTCAATGGGCTTTGGATTGGGGCATTAAGACCTAAGTTAGCAAAGCACTTAAGTGCATGCTTCACTTTAATTACATGAATAGTTCCACTGATTCAAGTGCAATCTATTACAAGAAAGTATCAGAAAGCATTAGAAATAAAAATAGGAGTACAACATACATTTACCTCATAGCTAAGGGATAGTAAAATATCTGAGGAGAAAACAAAATACATTGTACTTCACAAGTAAGATATAATATTGATCTCTATGTCTGTCTATTAACTTTTTTTTTTAAATGCACACATCCAAAGCTCTGGGCACAATATGGTAACCACAATTACATATCTTATTAAATAAATGATGGACCCTCTCACCTAGCCTAATTCCACAAATAGTAAACTCCTCATTTACCCTCCTCTTAGGAAACCCTCTCCTCAAAAGCATGGAAAAACAAATAGGTCTGCAGCAGGTTATGAAGGCCAGTAGCTACTGGCTCTGTCAGCCCAAAGCAAAGAAGCAAATTTCAAAACTGAGGGCTCTTAACTGACTGCATCCTCAATTACGTCAATGTCACACAGAGCGGGAGTTGGTTTCTCGGTTAACTGGATCTCAAACCATTGGGGCATCAGAAATGAAAATTAACACATTAAAGTGCACCAGAAATTGAGAGGGAGGCCAGTCCCAATCACTGAGTGTATATAGGGCCTGACATGTAGAGAGTGCTGAGCATTCAAAACCTCACTTGCATTACATGGAATCTTCAGTTGCCCAGCACTTCAGAATATCAGGCCCAGAGAGTACTGCTAAGCAATCAGACTCTGCATTCTGCACTAGATCAGTATCTGAAAAGGAATACTTTATACCTCTCAGGATTAGAGGGTTACCCTACCATTGTCATGAAAATCGACTGGGTTTTGCATCATTAACTATTGTTACTGTTGCAAGGACAGACTGATATTTTTCACAGTTCCTGTTCTTTATGGAACAGAATTCAAATCCTTCCTGTACTGTGGCAGACATAATTGTAAATTGTTCTACAGTACTACCACTTTAGGCTAGACTGGTGGATCCAGCAAGATCCTGCGGCAGGATACTGAGATCCCAACATGTTACTCCGTGGGCACCATTTTGAACTCACTCAGCAAGGCTCATTGACTATTTCCAAAGGTTTCAAAAAGCTTTATTTTAGCTTTAATATGCACACTGGAGCATTATATGTGCTTCATTGTACAGTCCCAGCAACAAAAAGGCTTTTAACCCTCAACTTTTAAAAACAGCTGCTGGGATTTGCTCCCCAGAGAAGAAAATCTAAAAAGGCAGAAAGGATTTCATATCTCCTGCGGGAACATGCCTGCTTCCTTTGGTTTGTCTCTGGGGTAATCCACACTTTTCAGCTGAAAGAACTGTAATTTGTTCAGTTATTTATTTGCTGACCATTGTTTTTCATCCATTTCAGCAACTACATATAATGGAAAAGTAGAACAGACAACCAATCAAAGTGGAAAATATTTAAAAGTGTGCACAGTCTCTCTCTCACACACACACACACACACACACTACAATTCTAAGTATTCTATCCATGTAAAATCTCATTAGTCTAGCCAAGGAAATAAGGATCATAACATTTTTCTTCCCAAAAAACTAAATACTCCTCACCACTCATTAGATTTTCACAGCTATCCTGAGCTGGATTAACCATTATTACTATTATTTGTATTACAGTAGAGGCTCCAACCAAGACTGAATATTGTGGTAGACATTCCACACACACACACACACACACATTGTAAAAAAGCAGTCCCTGCCTCCCAAAGAATTTCCAGTCTAAATAGACAAGATAGCCAAAACTATGGGAATCAAAAGAGAGGAGAAATTCCTTAAATCTGGTCACAAAGCAGGCCAGACCCAGGAAAATAATCCACATCATCTGGATCCTAGCGCAGTGCCTTATCCATTAGACTATACTTCTTCCAAAATTACTTGTGGTAGTCTTCTAGGCAGATCAACCCTCTCCCTTCCCTCAGGTTCAGTTATTGAGTATGGCCTGCATGAAGATGTGGATTTTGTATTGAGTCCTTAAAGTGGCAATACTTGCTTGATCACTGTCGGGAGGGAATTCTAGGGCAATCTAGAAAATATTTTCACTGGGAGTTTCATCAGCCACAGCTTGGCTATCCTGACCCCAGCTCACTGATAACTTTGAAGATTAGGTCCAATACTTTGAACTAGATATGGTAGTGAATGGCAAATGAATGTAGAGTGGGATGCACTGGATGTTTGCTCTCTCTGGCATGTCCCATCAAGCAGAATGCCATGGCCTTCACTTTCAGGCCCAAGCCCAATACCTTGCAGTAGTCTAGCCTGGAAATGATGAAGACATGGATAACTATGGCAAAATTTATGTCCGAGAGACATGGCCCATTCTTATTGCTAGTTGAAGATAAAATAAGACCTCACCCTCATTCTAAGTCTTTTTTCCCCATGACAAAGGGCAAAGATTGCACAGAATTAAGCTGTTCTCATGAAAAAGAATAAATAAAATCCAGAATGGCCCAATAGTAATCCATTGTTATGGTAATACTGGTAACAAGGATGGAAGTGGTACAGAGTCCATTCTCATTACAATTTGAAGATTATAGACTGCCACACTAATGAAAATAAAAACCTTAGTACATAAATCAATCATG
This sequence comes from Malaclemys terrapin pileata, assembly GCF_027887155.1. NCBI lineage: Eukaryota > Metazoa > Chordata > Testudines > Emydidae > Malaclemys > Malaclemys terrapin. The sequence goes on along the minus strand of NC_071509.1, from coordinate 37,003,493 downwards.
GAGATTTGCTTCACATCAGCTTTGGGATGATACTGAGCTACTGCTTGAATGTGATATTTCATAGTAACTCAATAAATGATGCAGCACCACTTTGTTTATCTGCATCTCTCTCTGGTTTACATATACAATAGTTCTATCATATCAATAAGTATAACCATCTACTCAAACTATATTATTTAGTTTTATAACACACTCAATGCAGATATGCTATCAGTATGTCAGACTCACACTAAACATTCCATCACGGTGTTATGTTCACACTGTATACATCAGCCAAAAATACTTCACAAAATAACATCTGATATTTAGAAATAGGATGTCTTCAGATGTAATTCCTAACAAAATAAATTAAGTCATAAACTTTTTTTTGTTATTATAGTGATGTAAATCAAATAGCAAAACAGGAGTGGAGACATGTATAGTGGTCTTTAAGGGTGATTATAGAAAACAAGACATAAAGTTGCTTGGGGCAGTGACCCACTTTTTTGCTATGGGTTTCTACAATGCCCAGCACAATGAGGATCAAGTCCAAGACTGGGGCTCCTAGACACTATGGTAATACAAATAATTGATAAAATTCATAAATGAGAGTGATCAACAACAGAAGACAAGAACTATTTGGTGGACTGTGTGGTTAAGATTGTGTACCACACAGCTGTGTTTCAGTTGGCAAACTGTTGGGGGAAGGAGTGAGGATTAAAAGATATGTAACCCATTGTGGACAATAAGGTGGTGAAGTGGAGACATGTATATAAGCTTGTGATTTAGGGTTAGCTAGACTAGGAAAAGCGGTCAGGATCAGCTAACACATTTTAGCTAACTTTGACCAGCAAACACCAAATTTTAGCTAATCTCAATCTTACCATCACTAGCTATTAGCCAAGATGTTCAAGGATGCAGCCCCATGCTCCAGGCAACCCTAAACCTCCAACTGCCATAAGATGGGACTGGATGAATCATTCCATAATTGCCTTGTTCTGTTCATTCCCTCTGAAGCATCAGGCACTGACAACAGTCAGAAGACAAAAACAACAAGGAGTCTGGTGGCACCTTAAAGACTAACAGATTTATTTGAGCATAAGCTTTCGTGAGTAAAAACCTCACTTTTTCACTCTATGCATCTGAAGGTTACAGATGCAGGCATTATATACTGACACATGGAGAGCAGGGAGTTACTTCACAAGTGGAGAACCAGTGTTGACAGGGCCAATTCAATCAGGGTGGATGTAGTCCACTCCCAATAATAGATGAGGAGGTGTCAATTCCAGGAGAGGAAAAGCTGCTTCTGTAGTGAGCCAGCCACTCTCAGTCCCTATTCAAGCCCAGATTAATGGTGTTGAATTTGCAAATGAATTTTAGTTCTGCTGTTTCTCTTTGAAGTCTGTTTCTGAAGTTTTTTTGTTCAATGATAGTGACTTTTAAATCTGTAATAGAATGACCAGGGAGATTGAAGTGTTCACTTACTGGCTTATGTATGTTACCATTCCTGATGTCCGATTTGTGTCCATTTATTCTTTTGCGGAGGGACTGTCCGGTTTGGCCAATGTACATGGCAGAGGGGCATTGCTGGCACATGATGGCATATATGACATTAGTGGATGTGCAGGTGAATGAGCCCCTGATGGTGTGGCTGATGTGGTTGGGTCCTCTGATGCTGTTGCCAGAATAGATCTGGGGACAGAGTAGGCAACGAGGTTTGCTACAGGGATAGGTTCCTGGGTTGGTGTTTCTGTGGTGTGGTGTGTAGTTGCTGGTGAGTATTTGCTTCAGGTTGGGGGGTTGTCTGTAAGCGAGGACTGGCTTGCCTCCCAAGGTCTGTGAGAGTGAGGGATCATTTTCCAGGATAGGTTGTAGATCGTGGATAATGCGCTGGAGAGGTTTCGTCGGAGACGACGAAAGTAGGCTTCCAGATCACCGCAGAACTGTATCATGTCCGTGGGGATGGTGGGACAGAAAGAGAGTCCCCGAGTCCCCGACTCAAGGAATATTTTCAACGCACCACTGAACAGTGCACTGACCCACAGGAACCCTCCTACCAACACTACAAGAAGAAGAACTCTGCGTGGACTCCTCCTGACGGTCGAAATGACAGACTGGACCTCTACATAGAGTGTTTCCGCAGACGTGCACAGGCTGAAATTGTGGACAAACAACATCACTTGTCCCATAACCTCAGCCGTACAGAACGCAATGCCATCCACAGCCTCAGAAACAACTCTGACATTATCATCAAAGGAGCTGACAAAGGAGGTGCTGTAGTCATAATGAACAGGTCAGATTATGAACAGGAGGCTGCCAGGCAACTCTCCAAGACCACATTCTACAGGCCACTATCCTCTGATCCCACTGAGGAATACCAAAAGAAACTACACCATCTGCTCAAGAAACTCCCAGCTACAATACGGGAACAAATCTACATGGACACACCTGCAGAACCCCGACCAGGGGTATTCTATCTGCTACCCAAGATCCATAAACCCGGAAACCCTGGACGCCCCATCATCTCAGGCATTGGCACTCTGACAGCAGGATTATCTGGCTATTTGGACTCTCTCCTCAGACCCTATGCTACCAGCACTCCCAGCTATCTTCGAGACACCACCGACTTCCTGAGGAAACTACAATGCATTGATGTTCTTCCTGAAAACACCATCCTGGCCACCATGGATGTAGAAGCACTTTACACCAATATTCCACATGAGGATGGACTACAAGCTGTCAGGAACAGTATCCCTGATGAGGCCACAGCAAGCCTGGTGGCTGAGCTTTGTGACTTTGTCCTCACCCACAACCACTTCAGATTTGGGGACAACTTATACTTTCAAGTCAGTGGCACTGCTATGGGTACTCGCATGGCCCCACAGTATGCCAACATTTTTATGGCTGACTTAGAACAACGCTTCCTCAGCTCTCGTCCCCTAATGCCCCTCCTCTACTTGCGCTATATTGATGACATCTTCATCATATGGACCCACAGAAAGGAGGCCCTTGAAGAATTCCACCTGAACTTCAACAATTTCCACCCCACCATCAACCTCAGCCTGGACCAGTCCACACAAGAGATCCACTTCCTGGACACTACAGTACAAATAATTGATGGTCACATAAACACCACCCTATACCGGAAACCTACTGACCGCTACACGTACCTACATGCCTCCAGCTTCCATCCAAGACACATCACACGATCCATTGTCTACAGCCAAGCCCTAAGATACAACTGAATTTGCTCCAACCCCTCAGACAGAGACAAACACCTACAAGATCTTTATCAAGCATTCGTAAAACTACAATACCCACCTGGGGAAGTGAGGAAACAGATTGACAGAGCAAGACAGGTACCCAGAAATCACCTACTGCAGGACAGGCCCAACAAGGACAATAACAGAACACCACTGGCCATCACATACAGCCCCCAGCTAAAACCTCTCCAGCGCATTATCCACGATCTACAACCTATCCTGGAAAATGATCCCTCACTCTCACAGACCTTGGGAGGCAGGCCAGTCCTCGCTTACAGACAACCCCCCAACCTGAAGCAAATACTCACCAGCAACTACACACCACACCACAGAAACACCAACCCAGGAACCTATCCCTGTAGCAAACCTCGTTGCCTACTCTGTCCCCAGATCTACTCTGGCAACAGCATCAGAGGACCCAACCACATCAGCCACACCATCAGGGGCTCATTCACCTGCACATCCACTAATGTCATATATGCCATCATGTGCCAGCAATGCCCCTCTGCCATGTACATTGGCCAAACCGGACAGTCCCTCCGCAAAAGAATAAATGGACACAAATCGGACATCAGGAATGGTAACATACATAAGCCAGTAAGTGAACACTTCAATCTCCCTGGTCATTCTATTACAGATTTAAAAGTCACTATCATTGAACAAAAAAACTTCAGAAACAGACTTCAAAGAGAAACAGCAGAACTAAAATTCATTTGCAAATTCAACACCATTAATCTGGGCTTGAATAGGGACTGAGAGTGGCTGGCTCACTACAGAAGCAGCTTTTCCTCTCCTGGAATTGACACCTCCTCATCTATTATTGGGAGTGGACTACATTCACCCTGATTGAATTGGCCCTGTCAACACTGGTTCTCCACTTGTGAAGTAACTCCCTGCTCTCCATGTGTCAGTATATAATGCCTGCATCTGTAACTTTCACTCTATGCATCCGAAGAAGTGAGGTTTTTACTCACGAAAGCTTATGCCCAAATAAATCTGTTAGTCTTTAAGGTGCCACCAGACTCCTTGTTGTTTTTGTAGATACAGACTAACACGGCTACCCCCTGATACTTGACAGTCAGAAGACAGGATACTGGACTAGATGGTCCATTGGTTTGTTGTAACATGGCCATTCTTTTGTTCCTAATTTCATCCAGAAAACATGGAATTTCTAGGGGAAGTTCTACAAGGCAGTGGGCTCTGGATGCTGACAAGTTCTAACAAGTGAAGAGATATCTTTAAAAGGAGAAACATCATGTGCAATATAGAAATGCCACTAAGAAATCCAAGACCCTCTGAAGTGGGAGTTCTGAGATGGTCCCCATTACTGAATGCTGGGAGAGCTACATATTTATAAAGTATATGTTGCTTTCCTTTCGTGAAGAGCGTTTGAACAGCATATTAAGTCACTAAAATAAACCCAAGACACAAATCAGAAGGAACACAAAAGAATACAATCAGTTTCTGTCCACATGAGGTACAATTATTGAAGAAGAATGTGGCAAATACTCAGAGTGATAAAAAGAGCTAATTTTTCAATCCTTGTGCTCTAGTCACCCACAATCTACCCTTAAGCCTTTTGGTGTCCATTATTAGCTCATCTTCCCCACAAAGAAGTAGATCTACACTTTCCTTCATCTTTCTCTTGCACCTGATGTATTTATAGAACCTCTTTGTATTCCCTTTTATGTCCTGTGCTCGATGTAACTTATTTTGTCCTTACATGCTTGTGCTATTTTTTGTACACATCCTTAGTAATTTGTCCATATTTCTACTTTTTGTAGGATTCCATTTTGATTTTCAGGTCACTTAAGAGATCCTGATGCAGCCTAACTGGCTTCTTACTATTCTTCCTATCTTTCTTTTGCGTGGGATAGTTCACTGTGGTACCTTTAATACTGCCTCTTGGAGAAACTGCAAGCACTCCTGAATTGTTTTTCCCCTTAGATATTCTTCCCGTGGGATCTTACATGCCATTTTCTTAGTTGTTAAAGACTGCTTTTTTGACCTCCCTTATCCTTATTCTACTGCACTGACTCTTTCCTTTCCTTAGGATCATGGAATCTATCATTTCATGATCATATTCACCCAAGTTGCCTTCCATCTTCAGATTCTCAACCAATTCCTCCCTGTGGCATATTCTCATCTGTGTGTCCATTAGCCGGGATAGGGTAGTGTGCTGTCCCTCCGGTCATTCATTCCTGAGCTTGTTATTGATAGTAGGCACTGAGGTGACATTACAACCTGTCTTACTGCCAGTAATGGATGGGAAGGCAGGAATTGATCAAAAACATTTGCCTTGAAATGTTGGAGTAATACATTAATGCTGCTCAAAAGCCAGACTATTTGAGAACACCAAAATTACCTATTATTTTAAAAGTCCTTCTGTAGGCTTCATTTCCTCCTAAAGCTGTTACATACAGTAAGTCTTGCTTCTTATTTAAAAAAATATAATAAAGCTGTTTAGAAAACAGCTGAATTTCTGGATGATCTTGCTAAGCTTTCGCTTTTGTTTTGTTTTGCTTTTTGATAGGCAGAGAATTTCAAGAGGAAAATGCAAAACTTGATAAGGCAGAGAGGGAGATCACTGGAGACAGAGACCTTACTTCCATCAACCTATTGAGCAGTAAATACATCTCTACCTCGATATAACGCTGTCCTCGGGAGCCAAAAAAATCGTACCGTGTTATAGGTGAAACTGCGTTATATCGAACTTGCTTTGATCCACCGGAGTGCGCAGCCCCATCTCCCCGGGAGCATTGCTTTACTGCATTATTTCCAAATTCGTGTTATATTGGGTTGAGTTATATTGGGGTAGAGGTGTAAAACACTCTGCTTATTAGCATTGGTTTTCTAGTGTTGATTCCATCTACAGACAGGAATGATTCTTAAGACATGCGGGTATGGTTAGGGGTGAATCAAACCAAGCTTGTTCCTTGCTTGGAAGTCAGTCCTGTATATTATACTATTAACAACAGTAAAATGCAAAGTACTTTTATTTTGACCGACTTTCTGTGGCTCACCTAACACTGCTTTTAACAAATACCATGCATTTGATGGCTACTTGTTGCTGTTTCTCACTGCATAAGTATCCCAAAGACCTCGATATTAATCTCTTTTATTGTGACACTTTCTATAGTTAAGGATAGCCAAGGGCTCTGGCGAAGGTTGTTACTGCCATCTTCTTAGAGCAACTAATTGAAAAAAAGAAAAGTTCACAAAGTGTTATTCAGCGAGGGCTTTTATTTATTTATTTTTGATAGATTGGATTCTTAAAGTCACACAGAGCCCTACTGTGGCTGACATGCAATGGGAGAAGAGTGTTTAGGTCTATGAAACTAACTCATTTCCCCAACTGTTTTAGAAATTAACTGTTTTTTATTTGTAATAATAGTCAAAATTTAACCATAGTTCTTTTCACCTGTAGTTGAAATAATCTTTCTATGAAATACTTCTTTATTGACAAATGCAACTAAACAACCATATTATTAATTATTAGGATTACAGTAACACCTAAAGACCCCCCAAAAGGGGAGGGTTCCATTGTGCTAGACATTGTACAAATGCATTATAAGACAGTTCCTGCCTGAAAACATTTGTAATAGGCAAGACAAAGTTCTTTGGGGCAGATGGGCCATAGTGACAAGGATAGATTGCATGGCATAAAGACACAAATGAAGTCTGAGGCAGAGGAATTAAATTTAAATCACCTAAGTCCAACTCCAGTGCCTTCATCACCAGACTTTTTGTTTCCAAATACAAAGATACTTTCCAGATCACTAGCTAAACTAGACTATGGGAATCCTACAGGAGAACCACTTTGGATGAGTAACTAGGTCATTTGCACAAACCTGGCCTCTGAATGAAATGAGAAATGCCTTCATGACCTGGAGGGTTTTAAAATGTATTTTGAGTTGCTGTCTGTACATTTTAAAAACTTAAATCCTCTTAATTGTTCACACCAAACACGTTCAAATTTATGCTTCATTAGGATTTCCTTTTGCACTATGTCTTCTGTGATGAGCTTGGTTTCACAAAGTCTATACTACTTGGTTTCCTAATAGGCTGGATAACATTACAAAAATATGGATCAATATCAATATAGGCTTTTTTGATCTTGTGTGTATTATGCCTTCAGGATGCCTGAAATACCCAATGAATAAATTATAAAACACTTTCCAAATTGTCTATTGATCTCTAAGCAGTATAAAATATGGGCACATAACTGACAAAACCTGGAGTAAAGAAATTTGGGGCTTGAATCTTTAAAAACTAGGAAAGTAAAATGAATGAGAGCACCTTTTCTCTGACATCTCACAAAACAGATGTATCTTGCATAGTACATCTTTTTTTAACAGACGTTAGCAAATGGCCCGATTCTACTCTCTTGTGGCTAATGGTACCTTACTACATCAAATGGTTGAACTGGTTAACTGTGTTTTCATGGTGATCACACTTCTCAAAAAAGCTAACAGCATATGTTAAAGAATGACTAAGGCTAAATTTCTCAAAAATAAGTAGTGATTTTGGGTGTCCAACTTGTAACACCTCAAAGGGGCCTAATTTTCAGAGAGTAGGTACTAAGCACTTTCTGAAAATTAGATCCATTTAAGGCATGTCTTATTCAGAATCCAAATTATGATGCACGCAAAAACACTAGCCACGTTAAAAAAAAATCATAGCTAGAAGCATTTCTGTTTGTATTCACGGCATGACTCTGATATCTTACTCACCGTGAGCTGTAACTTACTCTGGGACGTAATGCCAGTAGAGCTAGGCACAGAATGAATACAATTGTTTTAAAGCTTTGATCATTCCTTTACATATACTAACTTGTATATGAAATGGATGTGCAATGGAAACAGAATTAAGCACTAACCATGACATTTGATATTTCTGGAAGTCTAAAACTGACTTACTAATATTATCAAGACTTGTCATAAATTCGCTCTTTAGGGTTGCTTCCTTTGAGCTGCTCTTTCAGTTTGTGGGGTCAGAACTGAAGTCGAGCTAGTAAGTTTGTAGAAACAAAATGCCATGTTAAATGACAAATGTACAGCTTTTCTGCATGGCTGATCACAATGAAGTTTCTATCTTCTTCATTAAATATGACCAACCAAAATGATAAGATATTTTTAAAAGAAAAAGCAGCTACAGATAGCAAATAATCCTGGCCACAATGGATTTTTTGACATAAAAATGGATTTTTTATGCAGTTGTGTCAAAAAAGGTCTCATATTTACCCTCTCTCTCCTACTGAGCTGTACTTCATGCCATCTAAATGTGAAGTTAATTTCATTTCTTTTGAAATGTATAGGAAGGACTTTACACAGACACACATTTTGTAGATCTAGCTTGAATGTAATGCTTTAAACTTTAATGAGACCTAAGAGTTTGGGTTTGTCATAAAAGTTGTAAATAAAGGTGAAAATAGGCAGAGATGGAAATAGTGAGAAAATCTGCACATCTTATGGAGATAATTAGGAAGAGAAGGAGGAAAACTTTACTGAGATTACTAAAATGTTGATGTTAAAATAGGTGTGACTCAGGGAAACAGTTGGATTCATGCTTCTGAATCTGAACCTTTCCAGCACAATGAACTGAAGTAAGCCATCTCCTCCATGTGATAATTATAATTAAAACTATACATTCTAACCTATCAGTGAGGAGGCTTCATTAATGCTAGTGATTTTTCTTCTTTGATTTCAAGAAGAACAAAAACACTATCAAGCAAACCATCTGCTTCAGATCATTTTCTTCTGGTTCGTTAAAGTGTCAAGTACACACAGGCTAGAGAATGTACGAGTTTAGAACACTTATTTAAATTCAGCCTGATTGTGTAGTGTGGTTAATCTTAAAAAAAAAAAAAAAAACCACACACACACAACAACAACACACACCTGGAGGTCATTTAAAATTTAGAGCTGCCTCAAACTGCTCACCCATTTCATGAACTCTGGAAAGCAAGTCATGCTCTGCTCATATGGTTCCTTATTACTGTTCACCCAATAGGTTCAGCTTTAGTCATGATGAGACTCCAAGGTATCCAATGAATAGTGAACCTCAACAAAAAAAAAATTATTGCAAAAAGATCAGGGCATCTAACCAATACAGGCATTCAAATTTTTGCAAGTCTGGGAGACACCACCATTTTAGTTACATTAACTATAGAGTAGCACATCACAAAAAATATTTTATAAAAGTGTTGTTGAAATGTGAATTAGTCAAGGCTGCAGACTGAATGAAGGGGAAAGAGTGGAAAACGAATTGTGAAGAGAAACCTGAATTTACAGTGATATCAAAATAGAAAATTGATTTCCACACTAGGAACACCTAAGCAAATTACCAGGAATCACAAAGCCTGAGTTAGGCACTGAGGCTCCTTATACAATGAATGGAGATATCCAGGCACCTATGCATGAGATTCACAAAAGCCAAAATGCTGAGCGAGGAGCTGCCTAAACTAGCCAATGGGAGATGCCAAGCAGAGGGGTGTGTCCTAAATCCTGCCCCTCTCAGGCAGTTAAGCACCTAAATCCAGGCAGGAGGGAGGCACCTATCTCTGGGATTTTCAGCTATGAACCCTCTCCTGGAGTTAGATGCCTAAGGTGTTTCTTGCTGCTTTTGGATGTGGCACAAGCAGCCGCCACCACCCACTGTATAATTTTTAGCCCAGTAATTACCACACTCACCTGGGATGTGGGAGACGTGGGTTCAGTTCCCTCCTCTGCTTGAAGGGAAGAAAATATTTAAACACTAGTCTCCCACCTGCCAGGAGAGTGCCCCAACCATGGGGCTATTCTGAGAGGGGAGGAGGGAAGTGTCTCTCAATTTCTCTTGCTGCAACTTTGCACTTTGTATAAATAATTAAACAGCCATTAGCACATGGGTACTAAACCCTGCTTCCCCCACCTTCCAAGCAAGTGCCAACCCACCAGGCTACAGAGTCATTCTCTTACTTGTGTGCTCTCACCCAGTGATTTTAAGAATTTAATCCAAAGTGCAATTGATTCAACAGGAGAGACCTTTCTCCCTCCCCACCAGAATATTCCATGCCCAAGTGGTTAGGCCACTCTCCTAAGAGGTGGAAGAGCCCCTGTTCAAATCCTCTCTCCCCACTTCAGGCAAGGGGGTAATTGAACCTAGATAAGTGTGCCCACCACTGGGCTCAAAGTTATAAGGTAGGTACAACAATGCCCTCCTGTGGCCAGATTTTGAATGAGTCCCAATCTAGTAAACAAGTTTAGAGCAGGCAGGATAGGCAGAGGAATGTCTATCTTCCTCTGGTTTGTGGATTACACTGGGGCTTATGTGTGAGATAGACATCCAGACGCCTAGAGTCAGGCAGCATTGTACATGCCTTTGGGAGAAACTTTAGTTGCCTAGGGGACTTTTAGAGTGAAAATTTTTGGCGTCAAGGGAGTTTACATGCCTACAGGGTTAGGCAGCAGCTGAGCGAGGGTTTTATGAATGTCAGCAGTGCCTAAGTGGTGCCATTTTAGGTGCCTAAGTCCCTTTATGAATCTAGCTCCCCGTATTCCCACTGAAGTTAATAGGAGTTTTAAGCATTCATCATCACATCGAATCTGGACCTCTGTAGGCCCAGTTCAGGGAAGCATATAAAACTAACTCCTTGTTTTATGAGTGTATTCTGAAAAAAAAAATCCATGAAATATTATTTTAATGCAGGTTTTTGTTATATATTTACTTCTATTTTGTATTTGAAAAGAAATAAAATGGAATCCCCTTTGGTCTAGGAGGCTTGATTTAGCTATGTGGAAACAGTTACATTATTTTGTATAATGTGTCATGTGTATTCTAAATGTATTTTTGGAAAATTTTGAAGACATGCGTGAATTAGACAGTTGGATTAATGGCTCCCAGGGAGCTTTTAAAGTTTAGCATTGACTCTGAGTCAAATCCTGTTCACCTGACCCAAAGGACTTAATTCTGTGAGTCAAGTGAGCAGGTCTGGCCCTTTGCAGTTTCAGAATGTTTGAGATTTTTTTGATTTCCTAACTGCTGTGTAGCTATCAGTCTTAATCATTTTTAGAATCCATTCAATTTACTCAATTGATTATAATAGCTACAATGGAACTGTTAGTCTGTTGTGCAACTTGAATTTGGATATTTGTAAAGAGTGGATTTCTTATTTGAGAATCCATAATTTCTGTTTTGGATTCATATGAATCTTGGACATGATACTTATAAAGAAAACAACAACAACTACCATAAAACATATCATGGTATTCTGAAATGTGGAGCTATTTATATGGATGTGTATTATAATTTTTAAAATGGTACACATATGCAATTTTGTTGGCTTTATGAATCAATGAGTGTTTTTAAAATAAAAAGCTACCCATTTTTTATCTTGAAAAATGTCTGAACTTAGTTAATAAATTATGCAAACTTCATCCCTGGTGTAACTATTGAAGCCAGATGATCTACTGTAGCCAGATGAACTTGGCCCCTCTTGTTTTACATCAGTTTTGAAAGTAGCCACAGATTATTTGAATAGCAAAAAAAGCAAGCAACCACAAGAAAAAACATGAGCTGACATGAGGTATGCTAAGTTTCAAACTAAAATGAATTTCAATGGCTAAGTTTTAAACCCGTAGAAAGAACCTGACAGACCAATGACCATAGCAGCACTAATGGATGTCACTATAATTCACAGTTAGTATTCATGAATTATAATCTGGTGTGACACTAAATTAAGAAGTTTGAATTCCCTGCTCAAGAAAATGCCAGTCACATCCCCCTCCACACAGTAAGTTTATCATCTTTATTTCTGAAAATAATGTGTTCTATTTTTCAAATTCTCTTTTGTTTACACATTAAAAATTTGATTTCTATAGGAAACTGAAAATCAGTATGAAGTACAAAGCCCTGAATAAGTCACAAAGTGTCTTATTAATGACAAACTTCTACAATCACTAGATATGCTTAAAAAAATTATAAGGTGAAACTGAATGTTTTGGATTCAGTCCTCACTGTAGAGAATGAGACACAAATTGACACCTTCGCCTGGGACAGTTCCTCAGATATGTCACACCTGACCCATTCTTTTTAGGTGACAAACCTGAGGAACTCTCCAGATTGAAGTGTCAGCAGAGGAGGTTTTTGGAACAAATTGATAAATTAAGCAGTAATAAGTCACCAGGACTAGATGGTATTCACCTAAGAGTTCTGAGGAACTCAAATATGAAATTGCAGAACTACTAACTGTGGTACGTAACCTATCGCTTAATCAGCCTCTGTAATTGATGACTGGAGGACAGCTAAAGTAACAGCAATTTTTAATAAAGGCTCTAGAAGCAATCCTGACAATTACAAGCTGGTAAGCCTAACTTCAACACCAGGCAAACTGGTTGAAACTATAGTAATGAATAGAATTATCAGACACATAGATTAACATGATATGTTAGCGAAGAGTCAGCATGGCTTTTGTAAAGGGAAATCATGCCTCACCAATCTATTGGAATTCTTCGAGGGTGTAACAAGCATGTGGACAAGGGTAATCCAGTTGATATAATATACTTGGACTTTGAGAAAGCTTTGACAAGGTCCCTCACCAAAGGCTCTTCAGCAAAGTAAGCAGTCATGGGATAAGAGGGAAGGTTGTCTCATGGATCAGTAACTGGTTAAAAGACAGGAAACAAAAAATAGGAATAAATTATTAGGTTTCAGAATGAAGAGAGGTAAATAGCCATGTTCTCCGAGAATCTATACTGGGACCTGTGCTTTTCAACATATGCATAAATGATCTGGAAAAGAGGCTGTACAATGACATGGCAAAATTTAGAGAGGATATAAAATTATTCAAGATAGTTAGCAGACTACAAAGAGTTACAAAGTGATCTCACCAAACCAGGTGACCAGGCAACCAAATGGCAGACGAAATTCAATGTTGATAAATCAAAGTAAAACAAATTGGAAAAAATAATCCTAACTACACATAAAAAATGACGGAGTCTAAATTAGCTGTTACCACTCAAGAAAGATTTTGGAGTCATCATGGATAGTTCTATGAAAAGATCCACTCAATATGCAGAGGCAGTAGAAAACAGAAAAACTAATGGAATGTTACGAACCATTAGGAAATGAAAAGATAATAAAAGAGAAAATATCACAATGCCATTATATAATTCCATGGTACACTCACACCTTCAATACACCCTGCAGTTCTGATCGAGATATATATATATATATATATAAATAAAATGTGGAAAAGGTGCAAGGAAGGGCAACAAAAATTATGAGGGGTATGGAGAAGAGATTAAAAAGACTGGGACTATTCAGTTTAGAAAAGAGATGATTAAGGGGGAATATAATAGAGGTCTATAAAATCCTGAATGGTGTGAAAAAAGTGAATAGGGAAGTATTATTTATCCCTGCACAAAAAACAGGGCTTACCCAATTAAATTAATAGGCAGCAGGTTTAAAAACAAAGAAAAGGAAGTACACAATGTACAATCAACCTGTGGAACTCATTGCCATGGGATGTCATGAAGCCAAATATAACTAGGTTCAAAAAATATTTAGACAAATTCAAGGAGGATAGTTCCATCAGTGGCTATTAGCCAAGATGGTCAGGGATGCAACCCTATGCTCCAAGTGTCCCTAAACCTCCTCCTGCCTGAAGCTGGGACTGGACAACATGGGTTTGAATCACTCAAAATTGTCCTGCTCTCTTCATTTCCTCTGAAGCATCTGACAGGCACTGGGCTTGATGGACCATTGTTCTGACCCATTATGGTCATTCTTATGAGCTATTTGAGAAAAATCAAACTTTTTTTTATACCATATGTCTGGTCAGCACTACATCTGGAACCACTAGCAGCCTGGAGATAAACAAACTTGAAACATCACTATTATATTATTAAAAAGTTTAGAGGATAAAATTATCAGTTAGGAGGATAAAAACATCATCAGATGGATTCCAAACATTTTTCTGGAGTCCTATTGGTAAAATTTTTCAAATAGGTTTTGGTATAAATGAGGTTAGCTGAGGATTTATGAGACTCAGAACAAACAAAATTGAATACAGTTCAGCTGTCTTAACTGGATAGTATTTTTTTGAAGAATAATGGAAAAATCATAGTCACATTACAAAAGAAATGAAAACAAACAAAACTATATAGGGTTGTTAAGTACTTTTTATATCTGGCTTAATGTGGATAAGGCAGAGACAATACTAGTTCTCAAGGAGAAACAACTACAGGATTTGATGCAGTTTGTGACTGACTTAACTGAGTGTGTCTTTCATAAGAGCTTCATAATCTTGGATGCTTTTGGACTACCACCTACTCCTCAATTCCCAGAGAGAAACAGTGACTGAAATTGCTTTCAGTTTTTTTCCACACATGTAGCTAGCCAAGAAATTGTGGTCTTTAGCCTGACCCTCTTACAGTCATGTCCTTCCAGGCTTGACTACTGCTTGGGCTACCCTAGAAGAGCAATCAGATGCTTTAGCCAGTGCAGAATGTAGCAAACTGCATCATTAACTGAGCGGATTGATATGAGCACACTACACTTGTACTTCATTCTTCAGGATCCACATTAAGGCCTCTGTGATTTGAAACCAGAACATTTAAATGACAGCCTTTGATGGTCCCTAGGTTTAATATATTGAGAACTGGAAGCTGGAGGAGGAAAAATACAAAGTATTCATGGTGGAGGTGTGGAATTTGCTCCCTCTAGTGGCCTGTCAGTGTCTGAATTTGCTGGCTTTTGGGATTAGTGTAAGGCTCATATTTCACACCAAATATTTCTTAATATCTAGCTAGCAATTTGGACATGTTCCAAGTTTTATAGGTTGGGGTAGTTAACATAGGAATGGCAGTTATTACTGTTGGTGTATATGAATAATACACATCAAACATGGGTACTACTGACTGATGTTTTTTTTTAAATGCTTGTAATGGGCCCAAAACTCAACAAATTATTGAAAAATTAGTTCTAAATTATTTAAATTTGGAAGCCTACAGTTAGATGCCTATATACTTATTTTAGGTAGCCAAGACCTAATTTGGGTGCCTAAATAGATAACATTCCATAGATATAGATTCATAGATTCATAGATTCATAGATTCTAGGACTGGAAGGGACCTCGAGAGGTCATCGAGTCCAGTCCCCTGCCCGCATGGCAGGACCAAATACTGCCTAGACCATCCCTAGTAGACATTTATCTAACCTACCCTTAAATATCTCCAGAGACGGAGATTCCACAACCTCCCTAGGCAATTTGTTCCAGTGTTTAACCACCCTGACAGTTAGGAACTTTTTCCTAATGTCCAATCTAGACCTCCCTTGCTGCAGTTTAAACCCATTGTTTCTGGTTCTATCCTTAGAGGCTAAGGTGAACAAGTTCTCTCCCTCCTCCTTATGACACCCTTTTATATACCTGAAAACTGCTATCATGTCCCCTCTCAGTCTTCTCTTTTCCAAACTAAACAAACCCAATTCTTTCAGCCTTCCTTCATAGGTCATGTTCTCAAGACCTTTAATCATTCTTGTTGCTCTTCTTTGGACCCTTTCCAGTTTCTCCACATCTTTTTTAAAATGCGGCGCCCAGAACTGGACACAATACTCCAGCTGAGGCCTAACCAGAGCAGAGTAGAGCGGAAGAATGACTTCTCGTGTCTTGCTCACAACACACCTGTTAATGCATCCCAGAATCATGTTTGCTTTGTTTGCAACAGCATCACACTGTTGACTCATATTTAGCTTGTGGTCCACTATAACCCCTAGATCCCTTTCTGCCGTACTCCTTCCTAGACAGTCTTTTCCCATTCTGTATGTGTGAAATTGATTTTTCCTTCCTAAGTGGAGCACTTTGCATTTGTCTTTGTTAAACTTCATCCTGTTTAACTCAGACCATTTCTCCAATTTGTCCAGATCATTTTGAATTATGACCCTGTCCTCCAAAGTAGTTGCAATCCCTCCCAGTTTGGTATCATCCGCAAACTTAATAAGCGTACTTTCTATGCCAATATCTAAGTCGTTGATGAAGATATTGAACAGAGCCGGTCCCAAAACAGACCCCTGCGGTACCCCACTCGTTACGCCTTTCCAGCAGGATTGGGAACCATTAATAACAACTCTCTGAGTACGATTATCCAGCCAGTTATGCACCCACCTTATAGTAGCCCCATCTAATTTGTATTTGCCTAGTTTATCGATAAGAATATCATGCGAGACCGTATCAAATGCCTTACTAAAGTCTAGGTATACCACATCCACCGCTTCACCCTTATCCACAAGGCTCGTTATCCTATCAAAGAAAGCTATCAGATTGGTTTGACATGATTTGTTCTTCACAAATCCATGCTGGCTATTCCCTATCACCTTACCACCTTCCAAGTGTTGGCAGATGATTTCCTTAATTACTTGCTCCATTATCTTCCCTGGCACAGAAGTTAAACTAACTGGTCTGTAGTTACCTGGGTTGTTTTTAGTTCCCTTTTTATAGATGGGCACTATATTTGCCCTTTTCCAGTCTTCTGGAATCTCTCCCGTCTCCCATGACTTTCCAAAGATAATAGCTAGAGGCTCAGATACCTCCTCTATTAGCTCCTTGAGTATTCTAGGATGCATTTCATCAGGCCCGGGTGACTTGCAGGCATCTAACTTTTCTAAGTGATTTTTAACTTGTTCTTTTTTTATTTTATCCGCTAAACCTACCCCCTTCCCATTAGCATTCACTATGTTAGGCATTCCTTCAGACTTCTCGGTGAAGACCGAAACAAAGAAGTCATTAAGCATCTCTGCCATTTCCAAGTTTCCTGTTACTGTTTCTCCCTCTTCACTAAGCAGTGGGCCTACCCTGTCTTTGGTCTTCCTCTTGCTTCTAATGTATTGATAAAAAGTCTTCTTGTTTCCTTTTATTCCCGTAGCTAGTTTGAGCTCATTTTGTGCCTTTGCCTTTCTAATCTTGCCCCTGCATTCCTGTGTTGTTTGCCTATATTCATCCTTTGTAATCTGTCCTAGTTTCCATTTTTTATATGACTCCTTTTTATTTTTTAGATCGTGCAAGATCTCATGGTTAAGCCAAGGTGGTCTTTTGCCACATTTTCTATCTTTCCTAACCAGCGGAATAGCTTGCTTTTGGGCCCTTAATAGTGTCCCTTTGAAAAACTGCCAACTCTCCTCAGTTGTTTTTCCCCTCAGTCTTGATTCCCATGGGACCTTACCTATCAGCTCTCTGAGCTTCCCAAAATCTGCCTTCCTGAAATCCATTGTCTCTATTTTGCTGTTCTCCCTTCTACCCTTCCTTAGAATTGCAAAGTCTATGATTTCATGATCACTTTCACCCAGGCTGCCTTCTACTTTCACATTCTCAACGAGTTCCTCCCTATTTGTTAAAATCAAGTCTAGAACAGCTTCCCCCCTAGTAGCTTTTTCAACCTTCTGAAATAAAAAGTTGTCTCCAATGCAGTCCAAGAATTTGTTGGATAGTCTGTTCCCCGCTGTGTTATTTTCCCAACATATATCCGGATAGTTGAAGTCCCCCATCACCACCAAGTCTTGGGCTTTGGATGATTTTGTTAGTTGCTTGAAAAAAGCCTCATCCGCCTCTTCCACCTGGTTAGGTGGCCTGTAGTAGACGCCTAGCATGACATCTCCCTTGTTTTTTGCCCCTTTAAGCCTAACCCAGAGACTCTCAACACTTCCGTCTCCTATGTCCATCTCTACCTCTGTCCAAGTGTGTACATTTTTAATATATAAGGCAACACCTCCTCCCTTTTTCCCCTGTCTATCCTTCCTGAGCAAGCTGTACCCATCCACACCAACATTCCAATCATGTGTATTATCCCACCAAGTTTCAGTGATGCCAACAATGTCATAGTTGTATTTATTTATTAGCACTTCCAGTTCTTCCTGCTTATTCCCCATACTTCTATTAGTGTATGCCAATGACTACAGCAGAACATTTTGCAATTGTCTGTAAGTTCAACTTTTTTTTAGAAGCCTTTTAAAATGTTACTTTTCTTTTGTAGAAGTTTTGCAGGCAGCTCTTTGGCAAGGGTTCTGTCCAGTGTGTGCACAAGGAGGAGATAAAGATAATGAAAACAAAGCACTATGCATTTGACCCTTTCTGACTTCATCAGAGGCTCTTTTGGCAGTAATGCAGATGACAGACAGCCTCTGATGAATTCTCTCCCATTTCAGACCGATAGAAAGTCAATCCAATTCTTGACTCCTCAATTCCACATGATATCAGTTAGTGCTAACAGTTTGTCAACACTGTTCTGGTGCAAGGCTTTTAAATGGCAATCAGCATCGCCTGAATAGAGAAACCTGAATTACAAGAAGCTAGATAACTATCTCATCAATATTTTGGGGTCAAGTGCATCAGGATTCAGTGTCATACAAAGACTGAAGGTGAATATTAAGCTATTCTTTCTTAGGAATACAAAAGTGTTCTAGGATAATGTCATAGGAAGGACACGCTGAAGATCCAATGGACTAGAAATATTTTTAAACGGCCCTCATAAAATGAAACTTTTTAATTAAAATGTAGACTACAGGTTTTGAAGTTTTATTGTTGGATAAATGTGGCATATAGCTAATGTCCATTGATCAGTTTCCTATAAATACCTACATGGGGAAGAAATTTCTGATAGAAGATGACTGTTTAATCTAGCAGAAAAAGTCATAATGGGATTCAATGGCTGGAAGCTGAAGCTAAACAAATTCAGTCTAGAAATAAGTGCCCATTTTTAAAAGCGAGGGTAATTAACCATTGGAACAATTTACCTAGGGATGTAGTGGGTTCTCCATCATTTGTAGTCTTTAAATCAAGTTTGGATGTCTTTCTAAGATATATGTTCTAGATGAAAAAGGAATTGTTTGGGGAGATTCTATGGCCTGTGTTATAGAGGAGGTGAGATTAATTTATTATAATGGTCCCTTCAGGCCTTAAAAACAAACAAAAAACTATCAATCTGTGAATACATAACCTAGTTAGGAGTCGTGGTCAGCACAGAATTTAAAATGCTCAAGGTTGAACCTCTTGTTTCTGAGCGGAATGAAAATTAGGGGCAGTGAATGCCGTCAATATTTCTGTGCTATAAGACACCGAATCCCTACTATCAGTTATTTGGTATGTTTTTATGATGTGGAACAGAACCTTCTCTAGAGTAACTGACACAAGATACACAATACCAGGAAACGAAAAATAAATACCACAGTGAAGGAATTACTATTATCATGTATTATTTCTACTGCAGTAGCCCCTAGCTCCCAATCAGTTTGGATCTTTATTGTGCTAGGTGTAGTACAAAAATAAATCAAAGGATACTCTTTGCCCCCAACAAGTTTATAATTTAAAACCAGTGACAAGATACATGTCTAAGTCCCTTTATGAATCTAGCCTAGGGTGCTAAGAGCTTTCTAAGAAGCTTGCAGCATTTTAGGATTGTATACATATTGGATAAAGTTACATACCATATGATGGTCATGCTCCTGCAACCTTTACCCTCTGAAGTAAACCTCACTCACCCAAGTCATTCGTATTTGTTACATGAATGCAAGTTGAGCATTTGATTCAGCCTTAATTTTTCAATTTTTTGTTATCTTGGGCATAAATCACAGCATGCTATCTGAATGTAGTTCCCTGTCATTTTATCATGTTAAACGTTTGTTGGAAACAATATATATTTATCTTTGTAATTCTCTTGTGTGTCTACAGACACTTTAATCAATAGCTACAGATTCATTTTCTCTTCCCCTTGATAGAGTAACTGTTTAACTAGCCTCCAGTTTTGAAGTGAAAGCTAACCTTTAAGCAAAAAATATAAATAAAAATAATGGTATTATCACTGCCAAAAGATTTGCAGTAAAATACATTTTTTGGCCTAGGGAAAAGTGTTCCTTACATAACTAGCAAGGCTCATATTTTATAATGGAAAAATGCACAAAAATGAGCACCATAGCACAACCAGTGTTCAGAAGCAACATTATAAAGGGTATACAATGTATGTTTATTGTAACTTTTATTAATAACAATGTGCATTTATTGTAACTTTTATTAATATTAATGAGAGTTTTGCACATGACAGGGGACAAAATCCTTACTAAATTTGCATTGTAGTTTTATTCGTTATCTGACCAATTCTCATGGAAGTTTAGTGCTGGCTAATGGAGATCTATTTTATCTCAACCAGTAGGAAACTGTTTGGAGCTAAAGAATCAGTGTTCTAATCCTACTGTGAGATTCATCTCCTATTCTGGTCTGCTGATAGCTGCACATAGATTTGTTAGAGTAATCCAGAAATGAACAGTAATCTGGCATGTTCATTTTACCCATTTCATTCTTACTAAGGCGAGCCTTTTCAGACAATGTTACCTTTCCTTTTACTAGGAAACACAGGATTAATATAGAATCCGGCATTGTATATAATCTATGGTACACACAAATAATTCATTTTGCATTCCAAAAATATTGCTATAATTGCCCAGTAACTTTAGAAACCTATTTCTAGAAGGGAGAGAGGAATAATGTAGTGGTTAAAGCAAGCGAACTTGGTTCTCTTCCTAGCTCTGCCAGACTTTCTGTCTCCTTGGGCAATTCACTTACTGTACACCAATGTATTCAGAAGCTGCCTCTAATTTGAGACAGCTGAATCTTTGGGTGCTTAGCTTTAAATACTTAAACCCAAATTTTCAAAAATAACAACCTGCATTTTAATTTCTGCTGTTGTTTAACACAAAGGATTAGCTTTCAGTCCAGAAGGAAAGACAAGTAGAGCAGTACCGAATCAAAGAAAAGAGAAAATGAATTTGCAGCTATTGATTAAAATGTCTGTAGACACAAAAGGGGATTTCACAGCTAACATGTATTCTTTTTTTTTCCAGACAGAAGTTTTCTAAGATTAAACCATAACAAACAATTCAAATAATGTGGTGTGATTTATACCCATAACAACAAGGCAAAGAAGAAGTACAGCTAAAACATGGTCCTTAAGCCAAATCCTAGCATTTCAGTATTCGTGATAGTTTAAGATTATGTAAGAATACCCACTATTTGTAACATCCAATAACACCTACTACTGCACATTAATTTGCTTGTTTCTTTTTCATTCACAGAAAGCAAGAACAAAGTATTAAAGTTAAAACTTTGTCCTTAAGGCACCTGTTGTGCCAAAATGTTAGAAAATTGAAGTGAGCTGCTCCAGCTAAAATACGTAGTTAAATCTTCATCCTCGTCTTGAATAATGGTATTTGGTTTTATATTTTCAAGTTTGTGTGTGACCTGCCACACTGACTCTGGCAGGGGAATTTTGTTCTCTTTGAAAGGACTCCATAGAAGTGGATAGCTGTTTGCTTCAGACAGTTTGTTGGTCTCCAAATAAATTTGTTACATTAGCGGGAAGCTTCTGCTAAAATTATCAACAATGAAATAGTTAACAATGCTACTTAAACTGCTATTGTTGCCCCTTTGGCCCAAGTGTAACCCCTGCAGGATTGTTTCTGTTAGGATAAGGAATTGGGGATATGAGTCAGATATATTCTTGGTGTGATCTTGTCTGATTATAACTAATGCATACAGTGTACCTGAATACAGTAGAAACAAACAGCAGGCAGTTTCCTTGCTCAGACATTCCCACACTTGCCAATACAGTGAGTTCAGTGCTCTGTATCTTTGCTTCCTCTCAGGATCACACTCAACTCCTTTTTGCCTCCAACACATACAGCCAGCAGTTAATGTCCTAGCTCCTGCATTTGCAACCAGGAAAACTCTTCAGTCTACACAGCTTAGCCCTGATCTGTCATAGGGATTAGTGCCTTGGGTGATAGCCCTACAGCCCACAGCTGGCTTTACTACCTATCAGATTGGATTGGTCTTCTGTTGAGCCTAAAAGAGAGTGCTTGGAACATCAGCTGGCTTAGGTTTGTGATTCTTGGGGATCCCCAAGACTCACCTGCTGGCAGCAAGCACATTTCAGCATAACACTATCATTAAGTTTTTGAGTTAACAGCTTCAGCCAAGCTGGAATGGTCAGTTCACACCAACACACATACACTACAGTTATCCAATAAAAGAGAAATCTAATACATTTAGTCATATTCTGGACATCAAGCAATACCTACTATACAGTACAAATAATAAATACTATTGTGATAGGGCCCTCAGTGGCCAGGCAGCCTAGTGGCTAGATCATTGGTATGGGGGGCTGTAGGTGGACCTGACCCCCACTTCTCCCTCAGGTCCTGGCCCAGGTCCTGTGTTGCTCAATCCCTAAACAGGGGAGATGGATCTTTCTCCCAGCTGTGAGGGGGGGCTCAGGCCCTGTTTTCCTGGCTGCTCCCTATGCAAGTCCTTTTAGTTTGGGGCATGGCCCCGCTAGTCCAGTTGTCCCGCAGTTGGGGCTTCTCTGTAGGTTCCCCTTGTCTGGGAAAGACTTACTTGCCTCCAGTGTCTGCGTTGGCAGGCAGGTTGCTGATCTGTGCCTTCAGACAGGCATACAGAGAGCTCCTGCCTCTTCACCAGTCACCCCTGACTGAGCCAAGCTCCCTTCTTTTCTCCCCCTCCAGGCCTGGCACTGGCTGCAGGTATAACAGGGTGGGGCTAGTTTACCACACAGGAGTTCTTTAACTCTTGCTGTGCCCGGCTACAGTCTCTCTGCTCCTTCACACATCTCCCCCCCATGACCCCATTTGGGGTCTGCCCTCCCTCCAACTGCTCTCCACCATCCCGTGAAAAGAAGTCTGCATTCAGATGTGCTCTCCTGGCCCGGTGCTGGATACAGAAGGAGAAGGGCTGGAGGGAAAGGTACCAACTCATGATTTGGGGGGTTGTGTCCTTCATGGCATGGAGACAGTGGAGTGGGGTGTGGTCTGTAACGAGGGTGAAGTGCATGCCCAGAAGATAATAACGAAGTGAGTCTATGGCCCACTTTACTACCAGGGCTTCTTTCTCGATTACAGAATAGGTCTTCTCTCATGGGAACAGCTTCCTGCTAATATACAGGATGGGGTGTTACCCCCTGCTACCTGTGATAGAACCACTACTAGGCCCGTGTCTGAGGCACCTGTTTGTACCAAAAACTCCTTGACAAAGTCAGGGTTGTACAAGACTGGTTCCTGCAAGAGCCGGGCCTTCAGAGTTTGAAATGCCTCCTCACAGGTGGTGTTTGAAACATAGTTTGAAACACCTCCTCTGGTGCACTGGATCCTTTTAGGACTCTCGTTCTTGAAGAAATTGGAAAGGGGGGCCCCTATGGAAGAGAACCCTGGGATAAAGTGGCAGTAATATCCAGCTAGTCCTAGGAACCATCAGACATGCTTCTTTGAGGATGGCGTGGGGCACAGCAGGAGGGCCTGGACTTTGCTAATCAAGGATTGGATTATGCCCTTTCCCAATGTGTACCCAAGGTACATGGTCTCATTCTTCCCAAGGTGACATTTGGGGTTGCCGAGGGTCGCCGTCAGGCCAGCCTCCTTGAGGGACTGCAGGACCGCAGTCTCATGTTTCACATGGTGTTGCCAGTTGCAACTATAAATCACCACATCATCTTGGTATGCAGCTGCATATCTGCTATGGGGACGGAGAACTCAGTCCATCAATTGCTGAAATGTGATTGGGGCCCCATGCAAACTGAAGAGCATGGTCTGGAACTGGAAAAGCCCAAAGGGGGCGGAGAAAGCATTTTTTCCTCTGGACTCAGCTGTGAGTGGAATCTGCCAATAGCCCTTTGTTAAGTCTAAAGTGGTGATATATTCTGCCTTTACCAGCCGGTCAAGTAGTTCATCCATCCGTGGCATCGGGTAGAGTATCAAACTGCAATACTGCATTGACCTTGTGGAAGTCAATGCAAAAGTGGGTGCTTCCATCGGGCTTAGGGACCCGTACCACCGGGCTTTTCCAGTCGCTAAACGACTCTTCAATCACCCCCAATGCTAACATTGATCAGAGTTCCTCTTTCGTGGTCTCTCTAAGCTTCTGGGGGAGGGGCCAGGGGCTTTCTCTGACTTTATCGCCTGGGTCCATCTGAATATGATGAGTTATCAGTTGAGTCCACCCTGGTCGGGTCGAGAAAACAGAAGAGAAGGGAAAGGGAGTGATCAGTTTTTGCACCTGCCCTTTCTGCTCTGAGATAAGATTGTCCCCAATCTTGACCACCCCTGGAGTTGAGGCCTCCAAGGCCTGTGGGCCTAGTTCAGGCTCTGGTGGATAGAGCGCTATTAGTAAACCTTCCTGGGCTTTCCATGGTTTTAACAGGTTCATGTGGTAGATTTGTCATACCTTACATTTATCCGGTTGCTTGATTTCATAGTTCACGTGCCCCACAGGCTGGATCATCTCATACAGTCATTGCCAGTGGGCCAGGAGCTTTAACTCCAAACTTGACAACAATAGTAGCACCCGGTCATGGAGCTGAAACTCCTGGAGATGCGCCTGTTTATTGTAGGCCACTTCTTGGGAATCCTGGGCATATAGGAGGTTCTCCATGGCAAACGAGCCTAAGGCCTCAAGCTGCTTCTGCAGGTTTAAAACATACTGTACCATGTTGTTGGCTTGGGACAGTTGCTCTTCCCACGTTTCTCACACAAGGTCTAAAATTCTCGGGGTTGCCTCCCATATAAAAGCTCAAAGGGTGAGAAGCCAGTGGAAGACTGGGGTACTTCCCGGATTGTAAACAAGAGAGGTGAAAGCAGCTGGTCCCAATGCTGGACATCCGTCAGGATGAATCTTCGGAGCATTGTTTTTAGGGTTCAGTTAAAGCGCTCCAACAGGCTGTCCGTTTGGGGTGCTATACAGATGTTCTTAAGGTCTTGATTTTTAGTAACCAGCAGAGCTGCTTGATCATCTGGGACACAAAGTTGATCTGTCAGGATTTCCCGGGGCAACCTGACTCGGACAAAGATGTTCATAAGTTCTGTAGCCACCCCGTTGGCATTCATGGAATGCAGCAGCACTACTTCAGGGTACCGAGTCACAGAGTCCACTACCACAAGAATGAACCAATATCCGGCAGCGCTCTTCTCCAGCAGGCCAACTATGTCAACTCCAATTAACTCAAAGGGTACACTTACAAGTGGGAGGGGGATCAATGAGACTTTCTCCTCTGGCTAAGGTGCGGTGAGCTGGCACTCTGGGCATGAGGCACAGAAGTCTGCCATGTCTCGGTAAACCCCTGGCCAAAAGAACTGGGCTAAAATCTGCGCTAGTGTCTTTTCCCTTCCAAGGTCCCCAGCTGCAGGTATGGCATGGATGAGTCCCATAACTTCCCTTTGGTATGGTCGGGGCACCAAGAGCTGATGTCGGACCTCTTTGGTCGGTTGGTCTTTCTCTATGCGGTACAGACAGTCACCTTGAATCTCAAAGTGTGGGAACCATCCCATTTGGTGGGGTTTGACAGTCTCCCCATTCACTGCCGTCACCTGGGCATATGTCCGACTCAAGGTGTTGTCAACCCATTGCTCCTCCACAAAATCAGAGAGATGAGTCAGGATCTCCTATTCGGGTAATGAGGGGAGCTCCCCTCCTGGCTGGGAGGGGGCCTGGTTGGCCTGGGTTGACACTGATGACTGAAAAGTCCCTTCACCAAGGTCAACAAGCTCCCCCACCCCCACAAGGGTCACATCTTCAAGCCAGCTAGGGGCTGGAGGTAAGGGTCCTTGGCCATCAGACGGGGGTCCCAACAGTTCTGCTAAAATAGTTCCAGGCCCTGCCTAAAATAACTGGGTAGGCCAGGGTCATGGCCAGACCAACCATCAGGGTCCCCTTGCATCTCCCCACTGTTAAAGTCAATTCCATGTGGGGGTAGGCCCTCACGTCCCCATGCACACACTGTAACATGATGGTGCCTTGGTTGGGCCTGGATTAGGCACCACTATCCTTCATACCAGAGTCTGGGAACACCCTGAATCAACTAGTCCCATCACTTCTCTCCCATTTACCTGCAGCAGGATGGACAGTTTTGGTTGGTCCCCAGGATATGCTCATGCTCACGGAATCCAGAACTTCCCAAAGCTACATTCCATGTATGGACAATCTCTGGACCAGTGTCCAGAATGGACACACGTGAAACACTGATCCTGATCTTGGATGGTGCATTGGTTTCCTGTTTGGGTACCCGGGCAGTCTGGTCACAACGGGTCTCCCCAAATTGTGGGCTAAGGACAGACCCAGGCTGAGCCTCTGGTGGACCTGTGGTCTCCCGATATCAAGTGCGGTAAATGGCTCTGGACCTCTGGGTTGGGGAGCCCTGGTACCCCTGGATCCTCGATCCTCTGAAGCTCTGGTAGGGAGGGAGGAGGGCGAATTTCCTCACAATCCTGGGGTCCATGGGTGGTTCCTCCTTGAGGGGCATGGGGCTCTTGGTTCCAGCTGACCCCAAAGGGGGTCTCATCATGGGGCCTTACCAGCTAAGTAATTCTCCAAGAGTTGGATGGCATCTGTCATGATATCACGGTGATGTTGCAACACCCACTCTCTTCCCCCAAGGGACAGGATCTGGAAAAATTGCTCTAGCAGGACCCGCTCGCTCAGCAACCTGTGCCCCCGTCTTTGCTTCTGGTTTGAGTTGTCTCCAGCATGTGCTTCTGGGCAACCAGATGGAGTCATGCTCATGGTGGGTACCGCTACCCCGAAAGTGTGGCCAGAATGTTTCCTCAGAGATATCTAGGGCATCGAGGATCACTGCCTTACCTTTGGCACAGTTCTGGGTGGCAGTGGGGTCTAAAGCATGGTATCTGGTCTGTGCTACCCGGTTAAGTGCGGGGCCAGCACTGCAGCCCACTGGTCTCAGGGCCACCATGGCTACCATGGCCACCTGCTCTAAAGTATCTAAGAAGGCCTCAGGATCATCGTCAAGACCCATTTTGGCAAGCCAGTTAGGGGCAGGGTTAGGTAGCTCTGCTGGAGCACTGGGTCGCAGTATGGAGGCCACCTGTTGGACCAGCTGCTGCTGCTGCTATTGGACTGCCAGTGCACAAATTAGCTGCTGCTGCTGCATGGCCTTCTGCTGCAGGAGTTGTTTTTGTTGCTGTTGATGGTGGATGTTTTGCTTGGCTATCCATTTCAGCAGCTGTTCCAACTCCATTCAAGGGTTTGTCCTCGGGACTTTCTCTCTCGCCTTTGGTTTTATTCCCCTCCCCATTTAATACCCTTCAGCAGGGACTAAGGCAATACCTGCATTCTCCACCATTTGTGATAGGGCCCTCAGTGGCTGGGCAGCCTAATGGCTAGATCATTGGTTAGGGGGGCTGTAGGGAGACCTGACCCTTCCTTCTCCCTCAGATCCTGGCCCAACCCCTAAACAGGGAAGATGGATCCTTCTCCAAGATGTGGGGGGGCAGTTCAGGGCCTGTTTTCCTGGCGTGCTCCCTATGTAAGTCCTTTTAGTTTGGGGAGTGGCCCCGCTAGTCCAGTTGCCCCGCAGTTGGGGCTTCTCTGTAGGTTCCCCTTGCCTCCAATGGCTGCATTGGCAGGCATGTTGCTGATTTGTGCCTTCAGGCAGGTATACAGAGAGCTCCTGCCTCTTCGCCAGTCACTCCTGACTAAGCCAGGCTCCATTCTTTTCTCCCCCCTCCAGGCCTGGCATTGGCTGCAGGTATAACAGGGTGGGGCTAGCTTACCGCACAGGTGTTCTTAACTCCTGCTGTGCCCAGATGCAGTCTCTCTGCTCCTTCACAACCATAAGCAAAAAACCAGTCTGCTGGGAAAAATATGTTTTTATTTTTGTACATTTCTCTGGGCCAGAACTTCCAGACCTGGACATCTCTTCCTATCCAAAGTAGGGCAGGACCAACACAAAAATAGAACCTATGAAGTTCTATCAAACATGTCCAAAATCAGCAGTACAACTCATCTCATAAGCAAGCCTATTCTAGCAAAATAGCTTACTGAGTGTTTTGTTATAGTCTATAATTTTAGGGAGGGAGCCTGTCACAGATCTGCATGCTTAAACTGCTGGTGTTTCTTTAGGCCCCTGCTACAAATTATCCTTTGATAGCCTGAAATAGGACCTTGCAGCCCCAGAAGAAAATAAGAATATTTTTAAGTTATATAGAGAAGAAAATAGTACTGCCCTGCAGCACTATCTCTTAAAGAATCTAGTAAGGAACAGAGAGCACCAAATCCATCTCCCTGCTGTTCTTACATATAAATAGTAATAGAAAGGAACAAAGCACAACACAACCACAAAATAAAAATATCCCTTTTGGATTTCAGTATCCATTGAGCCTTAAGATCCGTGCCTTATAACCACCCGCAGCACTGACTGAATACAGCTTGCATTGCACACAATACAGTAAAGGCTTTATTTGTTATTTTGTTTCTTTTGGTGTTATTGCTAGCACAAAGAAAGAAGGTTCCTGGCACCTCTCACTCACGTAGCCAGATGTCAAACAACAACAAAAATGCTTTCACCACGGAGAATGATGAGGTTGCCCACAATGGCATAGGTCCCATCTATAGGCTATTATCTGTAATCGACAGAGATGGGACACTAGATACTGAAGGCTCTGAGTTACTGCAGAGAATTCTTTCCCAGGTGTCTGGCTGGTGGGTCTCATCCACATGCTCAACATCTAACTAATCACCATATTTGGAATCAGGAAGGAATTTTCACCTAGTTTAAATTGGCAGAGATCTTCAGTGAGTTTTGTCTTCCTCAATAGCATGGAGCATGGGTCACTTGCTGGATTGAACTTGATAAATGATGGATTCTCTGTAACTTGAAGTCAAGATTCAAGGACGTCAGTAACTCAGCCAGAGGTTATGGGCAGGGCCCTACCAAATTCACAGTTCATTTTGGTCAATTTCATGGCCACAGCGTCTTAAAATTGTTCAATTTCATGATTGCAGAGGTTTACATCTGAAATTTCAGGGTGTTGTAACTGTGGGGGTCCTGATCCAAAAGGGGATCATGGGGTGGGGTCCTAAAGCTGTTGTAGGGGGGTTGCAGGATTGACATACTCACTTCTGTGCTGCCTTCAGAGCCCAGCTCTGAAGCCCAGCTCTGAAGGCAGCAGCTACAGAGTTTCCTGCAGCTGGAGGAGGCTCCCGGAGGTGGAGGTAGGTCTGCTCTCCCCAGTTCTGCTGGGAGTGACCCAACTGGGGGCTCCTAGCTGCTAGTCAGGGCCAGTGGTGGATTAATGCATGGGCCCATGGGGCCTGTGCACAGGGGCCCCGGACAATTTGAAAAATGGGTGCCCCAGCCCTAGCAGGAGCCCTGGGGTAGAAGGCCTGAGCCCTGGCAGGAGCTGGGAGCAGGGGGTGGAAGCCCTGAGCCTGGGTGGCCCGGAGCCCAGGCTGGAGCCATCAGGGACTGCAGTCCTGAGCCTGGGCACCCGGAGTCCCAGCTAGAGCCACGGAGGGGGAGGGCGGCAGCCCTGAGCCTGGGCAGGAGCTGCAGGGGCTGAAGCTGTGGGTGGGGAGTGAGCGGTGGCAGCCCCCATCCCAGGTCCCTAAGCCTGGGCAGGAGCCGTGGGAGTGAGGGCAGGGGCAGCCCCAGAGCTCAGCCGTCCCGAGCCCTGGCAGAAGCCATGAGATGGGGGTGGGGGGACAGCCCCGAGCCAGACAGGAGGCAGCTGCAGGGGCTGGAGCTGTCGGGGGTGGCAGCCCGCAGCCTAGGTCCGTGAGCCTGGATAGGAGCCACAGGAGGTGGAAGCCCAAGCCCCAGCTGGACCCCAGATGGCCCCCTGCCCTGGCTAAAGCCACGGGGGGGTAGAGGGGAGGAGCAGCCCCCAGGCAGGAGCCATAGGGGAGAGGAAACGGAAGCCCTGGAGCTTGGGCATCCCAAGCTCCTGGCAGTCCAGAGCCCAGCTCTAGGGCTGCCGCAGCACTGCTTGTGGAGGTGGGTCTGATCTCTCTCCATAACAGCCATGCTGGGGAAGGACAAGTCCTTTCCCTCCCCAGCCCTGCTGATTTCAGGGAGATCAGATTTCATGGGATAGGGTTTATTTCACGGTCTGTGGCATGTTTTTCATGGCCGTGAAATTCATAGGGCCCTAGTTATGGGCCTATTATAAGAGTGGGTGGGTGAGGTTCTGTGGCCTGTGATGTGCAGGATGTCAGATTATAGGATCATGATGGTCCCTTCTTGGCTTTAAAGTTCATGAGTTCTATAAATTAGCCAGGGGTGTAGTGATCGAGGTTGCATCTGGGACCAGGGCCTCCCAGAGGGGGGGGGCAAGTGGGGCAATTTGTCCCAGGCCCTGGGCCCCGCAGGGGCCCCCACGAGAGTTTTCAGGGGCCCCCATAAGAGTTTTCGGTGGGTCTTCAGCGGCAGGTCCTTCAGTGCCGCCGAACACACCCGGATCGAGTGAAGGACCCGCTGACAAAGAACTGGAGCTGCTTCTGCTCCAGGTCTTCGGCGGCAATTCGGCGGCGAGGGCTTCTTCTGATCCGGGTCTTTGGGAGCAATTCAGCAGCGAGGGCTCCTTCCCCTCCGGGTCTTCGGCAGCAGTTTGGTGGCGGGTTCTTCACTCGCTCCAGGACCCGCCGCCGGAGAGTCCCAAAGACCCGGAGCAGAAGGACCCTCACCGCCAAAGACCTCAGATCCCCTGAATACTCTGGGTGGTCCTGTCTGGGACAGGGAAGAGAGATCATGTGTTTATTGAGCAATACTACAAGTCAAGCACTCTTTAGAGGGGAGCCCAAGTACAAACACTTTTGACAAACACTTTTCACTAGCCATACGTAAAACAGCCCAAATGCAAATATGAGTCCATTCCCTGCTGCATAAAACTATATTTTAGACAAGCATAAAGTACATAGTATTAAAGGGCCTAATCCAAAGCCCATTAAAGTCAATGGAAAGACTCCAACTGACTTCCCTGGGGTTTGGATTTGGCCTTTACATTAGGTACACTATAAGGTCAATGTTTAAATTTGAGCACTTAAATTAGCCACTCAAATTTGCATTCAGGTGTGCAAATGGGTTTTTAGGTGCTAAGGGTGAATATTTGCACACTTACATGCTAGTGTGAGAATCCAAATGCAGAATTTAGTTAATTACTTAACTCCAGCTAATTATCTAAAACCAATTATTTAAATTTGAGAAGTGGGCCTTATTTCTACCATACATAGAACTGTACCAAATATATTGCAATGATAATTATTTCAATAAAAAGTAACATAATAAAAACCTCCAAAATAGTCATTCCAAACAGTGATAGATATTATGAGTTGTGTTTACTACTGATCAAGTTTCTTTGAAAATTATATAAAAGCACAGTTGTTACTTTTTCTTAGTTATTCCATCATAACTACACAGCAGCTTTTCAATTACAAAAATATTTATCAGTTCCACTTACCAAAATTTTACAATTCAGAAAGTTATACTGCAGTAATATAGGCTGTTAAAAACTGCATACTTCATGCAAAATAATAAAATTGAGCTGCAGCTTTCCTGGGGAAAAAAAAGTATTTTTTTTTATTGATAGGTGCGTTAATATTCAAGTCACTAGGTACACTTTCATCTGACAAATGAACACTACAGGAAAAATATGCGATAACCCTTTTAAAATAATGGATGACTAATAGCTATAGAATGCAAAGCAATTCCTAAGGAACTGCATACTTCTTTCATTTTAATACAAAAGAATTCAACTGAGTATTAATAATTTAATTAATATCAAATTATTTTATTAAAACTGTTTATATAATTATGGTAACATAGAACTGACGCCATAATTAAGGTTTATTTAGAGTTCCTTTTTAAGCCTTGTTTTGGTACAAAGACACACTCCAACTTTTGACCTGCGTTGTCTGAAAATCTCTCTGATATTAGTTAGAAGATTTTTTCTGAACATTTCATAACTCTAAAAGACATAGTTTCTCCATACTAGTTCATTAAAAATAGGCATTTTTTAAAAATTGCTGGTCATGACTTTTCAGTCTCTGTTTCCTAACACAGAGTACACTTGTTGATTGATGCCTTTCTGGAAGATGTGTTTTAGTCAAACACAAGTTATTGGGTTCAATAAAGAAGCAACTGGATGAAATTCTATGACCAGTGTTAGGCAGGAGGTCAGACTGCAATATCTACTGGTCCATGCTGGCCCTAGAAAAATCCTCTTGAGTAAGAATTAGACTCCCATATTGTCACATGTATAGTTTGTCTACATATTCAGTAATAAAATACTCTGAAAATCCACAGTTTGGGTATATTTACAAAAAATTATTGATAGTCATATTTATTATACAGACCCCATTATGAAAGCCAGTTTGTAAAGATATACATATGAGTCAGCAACATTTAAAGATATTCATACTTTACTCGAAGAGTACGTGCTGTTGGAGTACATGCTGTATTCTTCATACATAGCTGGGAGTTTGAACCCCTGTTTAAGTGCAAAACTCAATTCAGTTTTAACTATGGATCCACAACAGACACTTCCATAATGCCATTAATACTCCTCGACTTCCAGTACACATTCACCGATTCACAGCCTGTGCATGCTTGGAGTGACCACTACAGGCAACTGCTTCAGTTGTCAGGCTGTGTGCAGAGACAAATGCTGTACAGCAGCAGTACCTCTTAGTAGCCACTGCAAGGTGCAGCCAGGGGCTTTCAGTGGTTTTGCTGTCACCATTAAGGACAGATTCTTAGAGCCCAATACAGATGAAAGAGAAAGAGGAAGAAGATAGAGCCAATTAGCCAACGCGAGGCTTCCCCCATACGACAAGTTTGCTAGGAGCATGAGGAAGACTAGAGATAAAGAGAGAGGGGAGGGTTGCTGAGACCGCAGCTAGCTAAACAGGAGATCTAATAAAAATGAAGGAAGTTTCAAAACAAGAAAATTTTTAAAATTACATTTAAGGATGCTAAGTGCAATGCAAGAGAAGATATACCATTGAAATAATCTGTGAAATAAAATTAAAAGGATTCCTTGAATTGTACTTAAAAAATCTTATCTGTACCATTTCTTTGTGTGGAGCATACATACATACACACACACTTATTTAATACATTTTTAACGCACTCATCACTGCATTATCTGGACACACTGTATAGGTGTTCTATCAGTTGCAACAATTTCTTCAAAACTGGGAGCACGTGCTATTAGCTGATCGTAGCCTTCTCTTTTAGCACATGTAGCTATCAGCATTACACCGGTAATGGACTTTCTTGCCTTAACAAGCTCTGACGTTTTATTTATTATTAAAATGGAAAAGAGTGGTTTGGAACAATACAGGAATCCTTTAAACTTCAGCACTGATGCCTTATTCACACACACAGCTCCCAGCCGCCGCCGGCGGCAGAGGGACTCCGGAGCTGCTCAGTGGCTGTGGGAGGCTCCCCCCGCAGCTCCCCAGCCTCCGCCACTGGAGGCTCCCCCGGTAGTTTCCGCTCACAGCGCTCAGCCTCACAGGGCAGCTAGGGGACCCCTCCCAGCCACTGTTCAATGGGATCCCAGCAGCTGCGGGGGAGGAGGGAAGGGTGCTGGACCCTCCTCCCTCCCCATTTTGTCAGGGATGTTTTTAGTAAAAGTCAGGGACAGGTCACAGTTCTTGTGATTTTTTATTTATTGCCCGTGACCTGTCCCTGACTTTTACCAAAAATATCCATGACAAAATCATAGCCTTAACTATGGTTTGTAGTCTCAGATGACCTTCATTCCTCCAAATTGGGTCCTCATATCCCACATAACAAGTGCACTTGAATGCTAGAAATCTGCTGAAAATGACTAATGACCTTTTATCAGGGGATAGCCATGTTAATCTGTATCCACAAAAACGACGAGTCCAGTGGCACCTTAAAGATTAACAGATTTATTTGTGTACCCACGAAAGCTTATGCCCAAATAAATCTGTTAGTCTTTAAGGTGACACCAGACTCCTTGTTGTTTTAATGACCTTTTACTGACCTCGGATGGAAAGGTCAAATTGGGGAGATTTTCATATGCAACAACCCATAATGAAAAAAAAAAATGTACCAAACTTCAAAATCCTAGCTCAAGGAGACCATTGATAACTGTCAGTCAGTGAATCACCTTTATTAGATAATACAGACAAGTGCCTATAATATAGAAGTGTAACTAGTAACTATGGTTAAGGGTGACTATAAACTTCCATTCTAAGTCTTCTTTTCAACCCCCTTCCAACTTTTGAGTTAAGTAACCAACTGATTTGTGAAATAGGGCATAAAAAGGATTTTTTTTCCCCTGAGGATTAAAGAATGACAGAAGTAAAGATGTTTATTTACTATTTAAATATAAATCACCTGCTGTTATTTATTTTTGTATTAATTCCTTGGTGTCTTATACTTTTTTTACCCCACTGGTAGCTCTGCTTAGGATCCCTTACCCTCCCCTTTTGGGCACTGATCTCCATAGGAACCGAAGCAACTCAGTAATAGCTCTGTGCTCCTCCAAACATGAGGTTGTAACTCTGGCTGATTTTTCTCACCCCATACAAAGGGGTGTGGGAGCCTTCTCTTTTCCTTCTTCCTCCCCCTGCCACACATTACAGGCCTGAATTAAAAGCCATTCAGCATCTAAACTTAGCTATTTGATTCCACTCACAGATCAGGTAACTGGTTATCTACGTGGGTAGGCTTTTCTGTCTAAACATTTTTTGATGGATAAAAGTATCATGAAAGTACTTATTTTTGTCAAAATGTTACAGGTGTTCACTGAAAACACAAGAATTGACATTTATTAATATATTTGGTTTTTGTCATCCCAAAATGAAAATGTGTCAGTTTTAAATTGAAATAAAAAAGTAAATAAATAAATAAATAAATAAATAAATAAATACGCAAACAGGCGTTCAGGTTTTCAGTGAAAACCTGAAAAATGGGTAAGAAAAAATTGGATGGAAATGACAAAAAAAGTTCAGTAACATTTCTCTCACACAAAAAAAAAATCATTTCCCCATAAACTTTTTAAACGGCTGTAACTTCATGCACAATTTAATTTCACCCATAAAATTGATGGCCACATGGAAGTCCAGCTAAAATGAGAGGCAAAACTAAAAGCTACTGTTGACTTGGGTTACAACGCTAATGTGTGAAAAATAATGCCTGAACCAATAGAGCGCTACTTTATTTCAACTTTATTTCCAACTGCTGATGGGGAGGGGGTTGTTTTTGTTTTGTTTTGCTTTTAATTATCCTATGAAGATGCCGCGCAATCTACTGGTTACTCCAAAGTAGTGCAGCTCAGATAGATCTTGTAGAGTTACAAGGAATTACTCCAAACACAGATATTGTATTGGAGGATAATTATAAAATTATACTTTTTAAATTGTCACAGGAATGGATTTTGGATTTAAGATTCAGCACAGTTTCTTCTCCTTGTTGCAAGCTTTATCAGAAAGGACAAGCTTTTCCTTGTTGTTTTAAAAACTTATTCCCAAGAACACTATGGGTACAGGCATATATTATTTAATTTACCATTACAGCTTAATATCTAATACAATGCTGTCCCTACTGAACGCATATTGATAGATTCAATTTTTTATTATTATAGGCACCTACCTCTTAATACCACAGGTAATGTGGCAGAAAGTGGGGGTAGAAAAGAACAGCCTATCAAAATGCTGAATATTGATAATCTCAAAGTAGCACATTACTCAGCTACAATTAACAGAATTCCAGGTAATAAAATTCTGATATATCTTTCTAATGGCAAAAATAGAAACAAGAGCAGGGGAAAAAAAGGTTCTTGGATATCATAGAGCCATTCCCATGGCAGAGCGTACCCTAATACGGACGTGCAATATATTAATTGCTTCATCTTAGAGTCTGAAAATTATCTGTTTGTGGTCTCTTTGGACCAAAAGAGCCACAAATTGTATTTGTGTTTGTCATTTACCAAGAGTAATAAAAGGGTTACTGGAGCACACTAAGAGCCTGTGTGGTGCATAAGGCCCTCTACACTGGGGTGAATGACATCTTATATGATTAGACTCTTTATTAATATTTAAGGGAGTGAAGGCAATCCTTACATATATGAGTACTTCCAGCTAAATCTGTGGGATTGCATGCACAGTAAGGGTTGTAAGATTACATGGGAAGTCTTTTCCCCTTGAAGTCATTTTAAGTTTTGACACTGAAATCAATAGAAGTAGAATAAAATCATTATTATCATTTGTATTGTGGTAGCTCCCACTAGTCGTTTTCATGAACCTGCACCCCACTTTGATAGGCACAGCACAAATACAGAATAAAAAGATGGTCCCTGCCCCAAAGAACTTACAATATAAGTAGCCTTAAATTTGCCTATGTTCATGTTTATATTTTGGGAGTGAAAGGAAATCCAACCACAACAGATTATCATATTCTAGCATCTAGGTGCTACTATAATAATAAAAGTAATCCTAATTTTCCCAGTCAAGTTCCCTCTCTGGCAGTTACTTATTTAATCCCATGTCTTCTTTATCTTCTTTGAAATGTCACTGCCAGAAACACTGATTATAAAATAAATTCTATAACGTATCTATTTGATTGAGGTAAGAAAAGACCTAAATTCATGGAAGATAGGTCCATCAATGGCTATTAGCCGGGATGGGCAGGAATGGTGTCCCTAGCCTCTGTTTGTCAGAAGCTGGGAATGAGCGACATGGGATGGATCACTTGATGATTACCTGTTCTGTTCATTCCCTCTGGGGCAGCTGGCATTGGCCACTGTCAGAAGACAGGATACTGGGCTAGATGGACCTTTGGTCTGACCCAGTAGGGCCGTTCTTATGTACGTTCTTAACTGTCACCGAAGGTGGATCTTTTCCTTGGTGAGGACACATGAATATGGATGGTATGCTAGACTAGAAAGATAAGAAAAATTCTATTCATTGAACTGTTACATTTTATCTCCAGCATAGCCATTGTGTTGTAACTTTATTCACATATGTTTCTTCAGGTATTATAGTAGCCATAGAGTATGTACACTATATGAATACTAACTTGCAGTCTAATCATTCCCCCACTTTTTCTGTTCCTCAAATACTTTTTTTTTTGGAGCGGGTTGTGGGATCTGATATTTCCACAATTGGTCTGCGCCTAAAGAACAATGAAAAACTCAGTGGAGCTGTCTGAGTTATTAGGGCATGGAAGACATTTTTGTCCATATATTCTGATCACAAATTTTGCACTCTCAACAAAAACAGTTGAAGGACGAAACAAACTGCTCGGTGTGTAGAGGTCATTGAAATCTATGGTTTCACTTAAATTTGAAGATAATTATTTAGTATTTTGTAACGTTACAAGCATTTAAAGTCAGTAATGTACAGTAGAATCTCGTTTATTTTGTTTTTTTGAGGCACTGCTACAGTACAGTGAGGTACAATGTTGAATTAAAACTTCAGTAGTGTGCTTCAAAAAATAGTCTCTATATCATTATGTGTGTCAAATACTAATACATAGCAGGTAAATTGGAATGTATTCCAAGTGTTGTAACATTCTACAGGAAGGTGTGCTTACAAATCGTAGGTGTTTCAACAGCATCAAATAGAGAGCACTTAAGCCTTCCTGGCTTTGCCTCTGACTGATGTTGCTGCAAGCAAGTCACTTCACCTCTGTTTATCTCTCTGCTTCCATTCACAGGTTTTATCTGTCTTGTCTATTTAATTTGTGACTTCTTCATGTCAGAGAATCATTCCTTCTTGGTAGAGTAGAATAATCAAATACAAAAAGTTTCCTTGCCTGCAAAGAGAAACAAAGAGAAACATGTTTCACCCATTGACTTCAGCTCTGCCAGTTCTTAGAACTCTATGCTCAGAACAGCAGAAGTACAGCTTGTTCTGATCAGAAGTTACTAGCCAACAGCTCTCTCACCCCCTTTCTTCCTTCCTCTTAATAAGCGACATCTCCAGCCCTGGCAGCTCATTAAGTATTTGCAGGGCTGGGTGCTATCTCTTTTCTCACACCAGTGAAGAGATTTAAGGTCTGATCCTGCACTTACTGAAGTCATGGCAAAGTTTCCACTGACTTCAGTAGTGCAAGATCAAACCCTTCACCCCGTCATTGTCCATCTGAGTGTGGGTTACATATACCAGTCACACTGTGATTCTTTAGGTTTCCAAGCCTGCTTCGGGAGGCTTTCTATTCATGTGGCATCAGGAAGGGATTGCAATGTCTGAGTCCTTTTGTACCTATTGGGCTTCAGGAAGTGGGCGGGCGTAAGCCTGCCCACTGCTAAAGGGTCCCCCCTCAGCCTAAGGGGAGGATCCACAGGGCCTGAAACTCAAATAATTATGGGGGACAACTAATGTAAAAACAGGGACAGGAGTGCGGTCAAAGGGTCAAAAGAAGGGAACCAGACGGGGACACCGAGCAGAGGACCCCGGACAGTGCCCACTGCTTCTCAAAGGTGTCAAGGGAGCCAGTGGACGCCACCCAGAGGAACTCTGCCCGGATACGTGAACGGACAGAGGATCGGAAACAGGCCCCACAGTCTCAGGTACCTCCATCGGCCAACCTCCTCTCCCTGGTTTTATAGATGGCCTGTTTAGCCAGGGCCAAGAGGAAGTTGACCAGGAGGTCCCGTGTTTTCGTGGGGCCATGGATAGGGAGTGCATAAATGAGAAGGTGAGGGGAAAAGTGTAACCAAAAACGTAACATAATATTGGTGAGGAGCCGGTGTAGGGGCTGCAACCTGGCACACTCTAAGTAAACGTGAGCCAGGGTCTCCCTCACGCCGCAGAAAGGACAGGTGTCCGGGACAGGGGTAAACCGCGCCAAGTACACGCCCGTGCTCACGGCCCCATGAAGGAGCCGCCAGCTGATATCCCCGGTGGGCCTCGGGACCAGGGTGGAATAGAGGCTGGCCCATCGGGGCTTCTCACCCTCGACAGGTGGCAGGAGGTCCTGCCACTTCGTATCGGGGCGGGACACGAGGGTGAGGAAGTGAAGAGTATGGAGCACGAGCGTGTATAGATGTTTCCTTGGCGCAGTCAGGAAACAAACCGGCTGCAAGTTGTGCAGCTGGCTCACTGAGAAGGGGCGGGGAGGCCGGTTGGGTCCACGGGGCAGGGGCCCAATAAAAAGGTCCGGAGGACCAGGGGTGGAGGGTGGGCGGGACGTGCCCTCGCTTAGGACCTGGTCGAGGTAGACCCGAGCAGCAGGCAGCAAAGCGGCTCTCACCTCCTGAAGTACGCGCCGGGGAGTACAAGACCTGGAGAGTCCCATGCGCCGAGCGAGCGTCAGGGGATCCAGCCAGACTCCCCAGTCGTAGTCCGGGAGGTCTCCGACTCTAGTGACGTCTGCCAGGACCAGCCTCTGGCGCACCACGGGGGACTGAGTCCTTTTGTACCTATTGGGTTCCGGGAAGTGGGTGGGCGTAAGCCCGCCCACTGCTAAAGGATCCCCCCCCAGCCTAAGGGGAGGATCCACAGGGCATGGAACTCAAATAATTACGGGGGACAACTAATGTAAAAACAGGGACAGGAGTGTGGTCAAAGGGTCAAAAGAAGAGAACCAGACGGGGACACCGAGCAGAGAACCCCGGACAGCGCCCACTGCTCCTCAAAGGCTTCAAGGGAGCCAGTGGACGCCGCCCAGAGGAACTCTGCCTGGATACGTGAACGGACAGAGGATTGGAAACAGGCCCCGCAGTCACAGGAACCTCCATCGGCCAACCTCCTCTCCCTGGTTTTATAGATGGCCTGTTTAGCCAGTGCCAAGAGGAAGTTGACCAGGAGGTCCCGCGACTTTGTGGGGCCACGGATAGGGAGTGCATAAATGAGAAGGTGAGGGGAAAAGTGTAACCAAAAACGTAACATAATATTGGAGAGGAGCCGGTGTAGGGGCTGCAACCTGGCACACTCTAAGTAAACTTGAGCCAGGGTCTCCCTCACGCCGCAGAAAGGACAGGTGTCCGGGACAGGGGTAAACCGCGCCAAGTACACGCCCGTGCTCACGGCCCCATGAAGGAGCCGCCAGCTGATATCCCCGGTGGGCCTCGGGACCAGGGTGGAATAGAGGCTGGCCATCGGGGCTTCTCACCCTCGACAGGTGGCAGGAGGTCCTGCCACTTCGTATCGGGGCGGGACACGAGGGTGAGGAAGTGAAGAGTATGGAGCACGAGCGTGTATAGATGTTTCCTTGGCGCAGTCAGGAAACGAACCGGCTGCAAGTTGTGCAGCTGGCTCACTGAGAAGGGGCGGGGAGGCCGGTTGGGTCCACGGGGCAGGGGCCCAATAAAAAGGTTCGGAGGACCAGGGGTGGAGGGTGGGCGGGACGTGCCCACGCTTAGGACCTGGTCGAGGTAGACCCGAGCAGCAGGCAGCAAAGCGGCTCTCACCTCCTGAAGTACGCGCCGGGGAGTACAAGACCTGGAGAGTCCCATGCGCTGAGCGAGCGTCAGGGGATCCAGCCAGACTCCCCAGTCGTAGTCCGGGAGGTCTCCGACTCTAGTGACGTCTGCCAGGACCAGCCTCTGGCGCACCACGGGGGACTGAGTCCTTTTGTACCTATTGGGTTCCGGGAAGTGGGTGGGCGTAAGCCCGCCCACTGCTAAAGGATCCCCCCCCAGCCTAAGGGGAGGATCCACAGGGCATGGAACTCAAATAATTACGGGGGACAACTAATGTAAAAACAGGGACAGGAGTGTGGTCAAAGGGTCAAAAGAAGAGAACCAGACGGGGACACCGAGCAGAGAACCCCGGACAGCGCCCACTGCTCCTCAAAGGCTGCAAGGGAGCCAGTGGACGCCGCCCAGAGGAACTCTGCCCGGATACGTGAACGGACAGAGGATCGGAAACAGGCCCCGCAGTCACAGGAACCTCCATCGGCCAACCTCCTCTCCCTGGTTTTATAGATGGCCTGTTTAGCCAGTGCCAAGAGGAAGTTGACCAGGAGGTCCCGCGACTTTGTGGGGCCACGGATAGGGAGTGCATAAATGAGAAGGTGAGGGGAAAAGTGTAACCAAAAACGTAACATAATATTGGTGAGGAGCCGGTGTAGGGGCTGCAACCTGGCACACTCTAAGTAAACGTGAGCCAGGGTCTCCCTCACGCCGCAGAAAGGACAGGTGTCCGGGACAGGGGTAAACCGCGCCAAGTACACGCCCGTGCTCACGGCCCCATGAAGGAGCCGCCAGCTGATATCCCCGGCAGGCCTCGGGACCAGAGTGGAATAGAGGCTGGCCCACCGGGGCTTCTCACCCTCGACAGGTGGCAGGAGGTCCTCCCACTTCGTATCGGGGCGGGACACGAGGGTGAGGAAGTGAAGAGTATGGAGCACGAGCGTGTATAGATGTTTCCTTGGCGCAGTCAGGAAACGAACCGGCTGCAAGTTGTGCAGCTGGCTCACTGAGAAGGGGCGGGGAGGCCGGTTGGGTCCACGGGGCAGGGGCCCAATAAAAAGGTCCGGAGGACCAGGGGTGGAGGGTGGGCGGGACGTGCCCTCACGCAGGACCTGGTCGAGGTAGACCCGAGCAGCAGGCGGCAAAGCGGCTCTCACCTCCTGAAGTACGCGCCGGGGAGTACAAGGCCTGGAGAGTCCCATGCGCCGAGCGAGCGTCAGGGGATCCAGCCAGACTCCCCGGTCGTAGTCCGGGAGGTCTCCGACTCTAGTGACGTCTGCCAGGACCAGCCTCTGGCGCACTGCGGGGGACTGAGTCCTTTTGTAGCAGGGTGGACACCTGCTCCTGCCTGGAAGGGCCTGGGATAGCCCAGGGAGCAGGCAGCGTGAAGGCTGAGCTGATTAGGGGAAGTGGCTGCAGCCGGGGCCATGCACCAATCAGCCTCAGCAGGCCCTATAAAGGCAGGGAGCCAGGAGCTCAGGCTAGGGCCTCTCTCTGCCTGTAGAGGGAGAAGGGCCTGGCTGCAAAGAGCTAGAGACAGAGTATGTGAGTGGAGCAGGACTGGGGAGCTCTAGCCTGGATAGCCCCAGGCTGCAGCC
Organism: Malaclemys terrapin pileata; assembly: GCF_027887155.1. Classification (NCBI taxonomy): domain Eukaryota; kingdom Metazoa; phylum Chordata; order Testudines; family Emydidae; genus Malaclemys; species Malaclemys terrapin. The sequence continues at coordinate 36,961,441 of NC_071509.1, read as the reverse complement.
TAAGAGAAGACTAAGGGGTACTGGGGGTTGCAGAGGGCAGCCCAGAGCTAGGCCAAGGCAGTAGGTCCAAACCCAACCTTGCCGATGATGAGTGGCCTATACTGCAGTCTGCCCCAGAGAGTGGGGGCTAGTTGGTGACTGGCAGTGGCCTTATTGTGAGGTGAGGTGGGGATAGGGGGTTGGGGTTCCCCGGGAGGGGAGACCTAGCGTGTGTGGGTATTGCCAGGGGGCAGCACCCAGAGCAAGAGGTACCGGGGTCCTGGGAGGGACACAGGGGCCAGCACAGAAGAGGACAAGGTGGATCACCGGCCTGCAGAGGGCGCTCCAGAGGCTGGTGAGCTAATTCCCTGGATGACCAGCAGGAGGCGCTGCAGGGGTGAGTCTGCTCCTCTACACCTTTTCTTAGGTATTCTTATCACTTCAAGCAGAAACTGCTTTTTTATATACTGTAATTCTATTTCAGATGACATTATTATAGATCTGGTAAACATTACCCCTCTTATAAATGCACCCTTTCTATAAAGTGTGACTAATTTACTTGTAAATCATTTCAAAATGACACTGGATCAAGGGATTACATATTATGAGTCAGATGCTGATACCCCTACTCATGTTGAGTAGTACCATTTATGTAGAGTAGTACCCTCTCCGTGAGTAAGGGCATTAGAGTCTGGCCCTAAGCTGCTTTGTAACGATTGTGTTGTTGAAGAAAAATGCCCACAGAGCTTGTAAGGTGCAGGGGTAAGTTTCAGTTTCAGAATACATGAGTTTTAGGGAATGTCTGTACTGCAGCAGGGCGCATGCTTCCCAGCTCTGGTAGACCGGCATGTGCTTGCTATGCTCAAGCTACTACAGTAAAAATGGGGGTGGGGAAGCAGGGGCAGCAGCTCAGCTGCCTAAGTGCAAACCTGCCTGAACCCCTACGTACTCAGGCGGTTAGCCGAAGTTGCGCCTGTGCTACTCCCTGTTACACTGCTATTGTTAGCTAGCTACCATGTGTCTGATTAGCTGAGCTGAAAAAAACACTCCCAGCTGCAGTGTAACCCTCCGGTAAGGCTATGCCTACACATACCTGCCCTAACTCTCATTGAGCTAGCACAAGTATAAATAGCAGTGTAGCCATGGTAGCACTGGCAGTGGCAACAGAAGCACAGCTGAACAGTGTTGAGCAGTGGTTCTCAAAGCCGGTGGGTCGCTTGTACAGAAAAAAGCCCCTGGCGGGCCAGGCCGGTTTGTTTACCAGCCGCGTTTGCAGGTTCGGCCAATCCTGGCTCCCACTGGCCGCGGTTCACCGCTCCAGGCCAGTGGGGGCTGCGGGAAGTGGCGCAGGTCGAGGGATGTGCTGGCCGCTCTTCCTGCAGCCCCTATTGGCCTGGAGCGGTGAACCGCAGCCACTTGGAGCAGAATCCATACAGCCACTGTGCCCTCAAATCATACAGATGGGTAGGACGGGGCAAAGTGTTGACTCTACCCTTCCAACATACCCAGTGGTATACTTACACCAGCACATCAGGGAGCATATATTGTGACAGGTATGGATAGACCTGTTGCAGTGTACCTAATCCCTGCCTGGTGTTGCAGGGAGACCATCTCCCTCCTGGACTCCTCAGAGGCCATACAGCAGTGTGCTGCCCCATATTTCCAACTACACTCCTAATATCACAATCAAGCCCTCAGTGAAAAGTAATAGCCAACTGCAAAATGAAAAGTTTAGCCTGGTATAGGGATGGTAGTTAGAGCTGCGTAATAAATTCTAATTTGTAATGTATTTAATAAATTATTATTTGACGAGCAATAGGCCAAATGTCTGGTCACACAAGGAGACTGAGTTAGAGTTGAGCAGACAAACTTTTGAGAAATACTGACTTTTGAGTGCATGGTTCTAGCAATTATTCCCCCCCACCCCCGAAATAGCCAAAGCCAGTATCATTTCAACCCATATAGCTGCAGTATGAAAAGCAACTGGAAAGGTTGAGGATGAATGGGAGGTGAGAGATGGAAAACCAGCAGTAGAAGAGAGAGAGTGGTGTCTTATTTCTGATGTCACAATCCTACCACCTAACAATTAACTGCTCAGCAACTACAGCAGAGGGAAGAGGAAAAAGAAGTGAAGAAGGAGAAAAAGGGGAAGACTATGGAGAGATGAGCTCCACCTCCATCAGCCTGTGAATTTTTTCATCATACAAGCTATTACAAACATTACTGACCTTATGTTAGCAGCTGCTGCTCTTTCGACAATAAAATACAAAGAGTGTGATATTATTCTGGTTTATCTATGACATTAATTAAACATTCACATTAACAAACATTAACAAACATTCACATTAACAAACATAAACATTAACAAACATCACTCAAGATGATACATTACCTTTGTAATGGTAGACATTCCAAACACCCCTATAAAGGGTAAAAAGTGAAGTTCTGAGTGCATGTGATGACAAACAATTTTGCAAACAATTCCATTTGATCCAAATACTTTACAATGGATGCCTTCAGAAGGTCATTTAGACCACTTAGGCCTACCATGAGGAAGTGGCTGCAGATGAAGAGTAAATGCAGGGGAGCGTCAGCACATCCTATATATCCCCAGAAAAACCCAGAACAGGCTGGTGCAGAGATAGGCCTAGGGAGGGCCATGGAATCCATACTTATGAGATCCATTCTCTGAAAGCCCACTGATGTCTCTAGGAGTCTTTGGCTTTGGATCAGGCCTATAGATGATACTGTCATTATTATTCCAGCTTTAGGGGTAGAATAACAGCCATGCAAGGGTCCTATTGCATTCCCCATTCTGCCCATGGGAGGAGGGGTGCATCCCATCCCAAGCCCTGCACAGTTCTTAGCCTACATCAGAGGAGAGTGAATGAATTTTATTCAAAATGTTCAGATCATCGCTTGACATAAATCACTATAGCTCCATTGAAGTCAATGAAGCTGTGCCAATTTATACCAGTCACGGATATAGCCCATCATCTAAATGTTTATTCTGATTGCTCATTGTGCTCATCTTTTATTCAATTATGGTAATATATTGCCATAAATTATTTGTCAAATTTGCTTAAACACACATACATTGTGGAAAAAGATAATACAATTGTATTTTTTTTAAACCATAGATCACAGTTGATTCATAGATTGCAAGGCCAGAAGGACCATTGTGATCATCTAGTCTGACCTCCTGGATAACACCAGCCCTAGAACTTCCCCAAATAACTCCTACAGCATATCTTTTAGAGCAACATCCAAGCTTAATTAAAAAATTGTCAGTGAGGGAGGTTTCACTTTAAAATGATTGTGCTAATACCTGGCCGCAATACTATTGATATGGGTTACTTTATGGTTCAGCAACCTTTATACCTCATTGCCTAACAAATAGTGGTAATAATGAATGAATATCCAGTCTCTGTTCAGATTTTCAGCAAAATTAATGCTTTCAAATTATTTTGAAGTGCAGAGAGCAGCAAGTCTATGAAATATTTATGAGCAAGTACATCATGCCCATAGTGGTTCTAGTCTGTGACTGCAACATATGGTTTATAAATTGGAACAGGTGTGGGAGAACAGGTGGTCACAGCAATGCAAGGGCACATTTGGAACTTACCATGGCGAAACAAAAATGATAAAGTAGCTCTGTCGGCTTCTAGGGCAACCTGCAAATTTGATGACATAAATCATAAAGTTCTTCACAGGGGCAAATCCTAGTGTTCATGGTTTTGTAGCAAACTTACTTTGTGGAATAAAACATATGGCATCTGTGAAGCAAATGGTTTCATCACCCAGTGTACTGCACTGTACTGGCTGTGGCAAATCTTTGTCATATACCGTCATATTGGCTGAAGCGAACCCAAAAAATGATGCTTCTCATCACTTTCACAGGAATTAAGCTGATGGGGGGGGGGGCGGAGAGCTGTGGTGGGAGAGAGAACACAACACAAGCTGTGGGGTGAAAACAACTTTCTCAGGTTGAGCACAGGATAGGGTCAACCAAGATCTCATCCAAGGTATAACAAAGGTACCAAATTCTACTTTCAACCCATACCATTATTAATTGATCTCTAGACATATTAGTTGATGTTCTTCTGTATCTGTGATCATATTAATCTCCATAAAGGGCCTAACCCACCATCAACTCACATTCAAGTCAATTTGGACTGCAATATCTGCAGTATGGCTGAAATTCACCCCTATGCAATGGGCCAGCACAGGGGCGATGCAGCACTAAAATCCCACTTTGTGAAATTAAATAGATTTTAATGCACAGGCATTGTACTTGCCTTCTGCACAGAGCTAAGTTTTGCCCTGTGGACATATTCCCTAACATTAAAACAGTGAATGTTTTACAAAGCCTCATTAAAAGTCAAATGCACACAAACTGCTTACTAGAATGAATGGGCTGATTTGATAGTTGTCAACTGGATTACAAAAAAGGGACAGTTTTGGAATCAGAAACATCACATCATCACTTTTGGGAGCACACATAGATGTTGATGCCCAAGTGCAATAAATAAAATAAGCACGACTATGAGTTTAAAATATATTTGGGCTCTATATTTATTTTCTAAACTCTCTAATCTTAGGATCAGTCACAGAAGTTGCAGGAACTGTAAGTCTCACTCTGGAAATAGCTGAGTTCCCACAACACCATTGACGTCAAAGTAAGATTGCGAAGTCATTGTGCTACTTTAGTGTATTGGATTTATGCATTTAAATGTATGTGCTAAAATTGATGTTTTGTTTAATATTCCTGAACTAGAAGACCTTAAAATAAAAATTAACTATTTCTACACCATCCTGGAGGCCAAATTCTTTTTGGCATTCATATGCTGAAAAGCTATTTCCAGGAACATAGGAACTGACACATCAGATCAAACCAATGGCCCATCTATACAGTATTTTAAGCAGCTTATCAGCTCTCACAGTTTACCTTTAACATTTCTGATTCAAAAACGGTCTGCTTTTTGTAATAGCATAGACAACAATCAAACCAGATCACTGGTTCCAGGAAGCAATTTACCATATGTGCTTCAAGGTTGCCACTGAGGCTCTCTAAAGCATTCAGAGTGTGATGTTGGGGACTATGCCTAAAGTGCAAATTTAATAAACTTTTACTAAATTATGTTATTGTATGCAGTCAGAACTAGACCACTGACAGCCCAAATTCATCTCTAGTGTAACTCCACTAAAGTCAATGAAGCTACAACACTGTGAATGTAGCCTATTATGCTTCAAATTTACTACTTTCTATTCATGCCAGTTCCTTTTTTTAAAAAAAAACATGTACTGTTCTTGCTATTCCTAGTGCAAGGCAGATAAAATCACTTTATAGGAGAAGCTAATTCACCTTTTATTATTTATATTATAGGCAAATTAACTTTTCCTATAAAGTAATTTTAGCTGCCTTGCACTAGGAATAGCAAGAGCAGTACACCTAACACACAACAATACTGTGGAAATTTAGATATAAACATTTTTTTCTGAAATATACCTTTATAGAAAATCTGATCATGATGTCAGTTCAGGAAAACATCTCACAAGCTTAAGTTCCATTAAAGTTAGTGAAACTTAGGCATATGTGTAACTTTAAGCATGTTTTGAAACACCTTCCCGAAACATGCCCGATTACTGGAAATTACAAATAAACTGGGCCTATGCAACTGGGTGTATTGGTGTTGCTCTCAAATCCTTTTAGGACCTGAACTTGAATCACTAGTCCTGGCATCTTTTCATACTGTGAACATCATTTTTGGAAGTACTACTTGAAATGTGTGTTATTTCAATGAAAGACAACGTCCAAGATAGCAGCATCCACCAGTTCAAAGTCAAGGCCAATAGGCAAATTTTGCAACCTACCATGTCTACCAAACTCCAAACCTCTACATCCCATTCAAATTCCTAATTAAAGTGAAAAGATATGCTATTCATGAAAATATTCCACATTATTTACTCTGCAATATATGTGGATATTATGACAATGAGATGGACCTACTGGGAACTGTTACATTATATTCTATTAATTCTGAATATTTGTTGTGTTCAGTTAAAAAAGAAAACACTGAGTTTCTTTGTTTGTACATGAACCACATTAAAAAAGTCCCTGAGAACCATTTATTTCAGCATTAGACAGTTTAGCGCAATGTTAACATATTTGAATTTATACTGAAGAACAATCTATTGGCAACATGCTGCATATCACTGAAACTTTAAATGTCAAGCAGATTCTTTCTCAGTTAATGAGGAAGGCAAGCTCCTAAGTAGAATTAAAGAATGAAGTTTGTCAGTTAGATTTAAGTAATATAAAGTGTCCTTTTCAGTTCACATGATTTTTTTTTTTTTTTTAATCTCAATTACCAGTTACATTTCCTTTTTCTTGAGAATGAGCTTTTTAAATCATATGCCTGTAGGGTTGGGTGTAAAAAAGATGTGGGTGAGAGATCACAGATTGTGAAGTCTTCTTTTTTTCCCCTGAATAGTACCTTCCCAGCATAAGAAAACAGGAACAAACAAGAATGGGGAAAATGTCTGAAGGATAGGAAAAAAATAATTCTGTCCATTACAAATTTAGAAGGAACAGCTTTGTAAGATTTTTGTTTTGTAAAGTTGGAAATTTTAGTTCAGTCACTGAAGCAAAGTAACTTGTAATTAATTGTGAAGCAGTGCTAGAAACTGACCCCCAACAATTGGATGAGCCTCTCAGTGACTTGTTCCAACACAGCTTTATTCTTTGCTGTATCTTAACTAGAGCTGTGAAACAGTGCAAAAATTTAATAAAGAATAATAGTACCTAGTTCTTATTATATAACACTTTTCATCCATAGACTTCAAATCTTTCAAAAAGTGCCATTATCCCACTAGTAGCAGAGCAAGTTCTCCTGAGTCTTTGTCCAGAGCATTATCCATTAGGCCAAACGGCACATGCTGTACTAAAAAAATAAACTCAGGGCCTTATTCTCCACAGCCTTATGTCTTATACACCTGTACAGAGTAGATGTGGAATGCAACCATTTGGATTCAGTAGCGCTATGTTTAACTCCCCCTTTGCACAAATGACTACAAGGCGCTGGAGAATCAGGCCTTAAGAGTACATGTGTGGGATGGGAATTTACATATTCCAATCTGCCACTGTCCTAAGAGCCAGTGCCTAGTTTTCTCCTGCTTGTCTCTGCTCCTTGTACGATGAGGTGAGTAAAACAACCAAAATACACATCACAGTTTCACCATAGGTATAAAAGCCTGCAACAAACCAGCCTTAGCATAGCAAAAACACATTTAATCTCATAAGGGAAATCTCAAATAAGTTTTGATTTTTGTTTGGAAAAGCAGTCAACAATTTGGATACTTACTAGAACCACCCAAACCTATTGAGGTGCCTACAAGGACATGCAGTCCTCCACCCCAGACAACCCACCTCCTGCAACAGGCCCATCATCACCTCACCTTGAATTGTCTTCTTGGGGAAGAAGTACCAAAGGGCTTGTAGCCCACCTGTCTCCTACCACCTGATGTCTTTGGGAGATGGTAGAGTGTTCCCCTCTTTTACGTCTTCAAACTGACCACCAGGCAGAGTCACTTCTCCACTCCCAGTATAGGTTGAAAAAAATGCTTCCCCAGAAGAGTAGCAGAGAACTACTTCTTATTTGCCACTGGGGATCCATGGCAGAGATACACTCATAAGACTCTATGAGCAATTGCTAAAGAAACACAACTGTTAAAGAAAACATGCTTTTATAGCTATGGTGAAACTGTGATGTGTATTTTTGTTGTTGCTAAAGTCACACAAGGCCATGGAAAAATAAGAGACACTAAAGAAAATCTGCTGTCATTTGCACAAGTGCAAAATCCTGGTTATCTCCAGGAGTTTTTTTTCAATATTACAGCAGAATAACTGAGAGAACAATGTATCTTACTGGTTTTATTCTGAATGAGAAAGAGGGCACAAAATGCCAACAGTCCATCTGAACAAACAGGTCAAAATGGCTTCTTTTGACCTGTTTGTTCACATGAGGTTAGCTCAAGTAATCAGGGTAAACAAAAGAAATATCAAGGAACTTCAGTCATGGAATTTCCACTTTGATGAACAAACCCAGCTGTGAAACAGGAATTTGAAATTCACCATAAAAATCTGCCTCGTAAATTTAGCTGACATTCAGATTTTTAAAAATTAAATATAGAAAAATGGTATGTCCAACTTTAACAATTTTCCACTAAATGATTTCCACTATAACCGTCTCATGAAATAGTTCATTTTAGTGGAAACTCTGCAGATTTTAATTTGGCATCAAATATTTTGCACAGCTCTGCTCTTAGCACCTCGGAATAATACTAAACATATACCCTTTCTAATTTTGACACAAAAACTTCTCCTAATGGAAGATCGGAGTCTCTTTCAAAGCATTCTAGAACATGCAGTTCTCAGAGCTTTAGTGACCAGTAGTGTCTGCCAGCAAAATCACTACACTGATCTTCATCTACACACTGTAAGGTAGCCCAATTACTTTGGTTATTCTCATTGATTTTAGTAAATATCTAATTTAAAAATATAAAGTATATTTTTGTTATACCATGTACATCTGAAAAACGCAGATTAATTTATATGCTCCAATCTGCTAATCATGTAACTGGGATGGAGCACATACCATGTACGTGATTGTGAAATTGCAGAGCAATGTGATAAATGGTATTTACTATGTACCTGTAACCACCTCATCTCTGTTCTGCCCTGGAATCTGTCACTACTGGGATTACTTCTAATACTTCAGACTTCTCAGATGCTTTGTAGAGTTGCTGATTTTAAACCTTCCAGGTAACAGTTACCTACTATCTTCAAAATTGTGAATTTCCTCAAAAAAAGTACACTGTGCTGATTTTCAGCCAGGCACTGTTCAGCCTTGGACAAGGGACTTGTTTAAAGTTTTGCCATCTCAAGGAGCCATCGGGGCTCAGAAGGAAACAAGGAATCCCCACTTTCAAATGGAATAAAGCATTTGTTTCCTGGTAGAGACCAAGCTATTGGATCTACAACTGATCAGAAGATGTTTCGTTTTTTTATTTTTTTACCCATAGAACATTTCAAATTTTTGGCAAAATATTAAAAAATGAAATATTTTAACCAAAAACTGAAATAATTTAATTCTGAAATACTACTGTAGTACTTCCTGGGAGTTATGATTTGAGTGCCTCATGCTCCCATTATTCTCAAACTATATGTCCCCTGATAAACCACAGTATCCCTTCTTGGTGAGGGGAGGGAGTCCATCAGGATATCCCAATGGTCACAGTAAATCATGAGAGATTCGGTCCTGCTGCGGAGTCTAGCACATAGACAAACCTAATTTCTATGAATCTATGATATCTGAATCACAATATTTCAGTTTTCAGCCAAAAAACCAAAAACTTTCAAGTTTTCAGGCATTTGTTTTTTAACAAAAGTCAAAATTTTCTACAAAAAACAACCTTGGCAAAAAATTTCAGTTAGTCAAAAATTCTCATTTTTCTTCAGAAAATAGTTTCAATATAAAAATTTTGACCAGCCCCAAAGGGATCTTAAAATCCCAATATACTGTCATCCCAAATTCATATCAATAAAACCTTTATAACACACTTCTCAATCATATGTTCTCCATATCTGTGCCAGTTGCAAAGCTCTCATTGAGTACAATAATGCATGACAACGCCCTCTGTGACTGAATGTTTTATATCTATAACCGAAATCTTTCTATACAATATTTTTATGCAGCCAATGTAAACACAAACTTTTTCAAACATTTTGGCTGAGACCTTTTTATTGGATTCTGAATGTGTTTTTCCCTTTGCTACACGAATATCATGTTTCATGAAGAATGTGAACAATTAAGCCAGGGGCACATGGACAGTCCCCCTGGAATACTTCCTTATGGTTCCAATTTATCCTCACAAATTGTCTAATGGCAAGCTACTGGAAATTGTAAATGTTCATGAACAGCTTCACGTCTTCTAGTCAAACACATGCTCCTTTACTCACCAAACTGCAAAGGACTCAATGGATGTGCACCAGGAATTCAATAGCTGAACTTATTTATAAAATAGTAAAAACAGACAGGAAATGACAATTTTCAAAAACTTATAACTCAGCCAAATGTCAATGGATTTACATGGAGTCAGTAGAAGGCACTTCCTTCTGTATGGGACTATACCCCTACCAAATTTCAAAGACCTGCTATAAAATGTGGAAGTGTTAGCGCCCTCCAAGAAAAATGGCTAGATTTTTATAATGGAAAATATTAAACAATTTAAATATAGGGGCTGCTACCCTTTAAATAAACGAAAAATAATAATGATAAAATGTATTCTCTCATATGCATTTGCACTATGGCTGTGTGTACACTGAAAATGTGGTAAAATTCTCCCACTGTTGGCTTAGCATTTAGCTAGATGTCTACTGCATGAATGCTTATGGGAAGATTTAACTGTATCATTTTTCTGTATGAAATGTTTACAGTTGTTCCCCCCCAATGTAATATATATAAAATGATTGGTTTGAGCCCTCTCCTAAAACCTTATCAATGGAGTTTAAGAGATTTAAAATTTGAATCAACTTGGGCATCTTTAAAAATGTTTCTTTCCACTTCTAAGGACTCATGAGTCCTTGCAATTTTGAAACCATAAACAACAGCTTTGATGTGGGGAAAATGCAATAGCCACACAAAAATAAAATTAGTAACCCACAAAAGTATGAGGAGTATGGGTGTCCCCAAAGACCCAGTTATTAATTGCCCAGTTTGTTGAAGCCCAGAACTATTATTCACAAAACAGCCTCCACCCCCTTACAATCACACTCAGAAAACCAATTAATCTCACTAGTGGTCAAGTGGGCACCAGCAGGCAGCTCTCTTCACCTGTCTACTCCTATCCAGTGAAGCCCATACCATCAGGTACTACTCTGGTCTTCAGCTTCCAGGGCTGGTTCCATTAAGTCAACTGTACCACATTACTGCCTCCCAGTCTAATCTTATGAAAACCTACCCTTCTTCTGCCTAGGTCAGAATTCAAAATCTTTGGATAGAAAACGCAGAGCAAAACACAATTCCAGGATAGAGCCACAGTTCTTCCAGCCAGATTCCTTTGTTCACTTTGGGCCCAGTACCCAATCAGAATCCACTACCTACAGCTCTGGGTGTCCTACTTTCCCTAGGCTATACCTGTCACTATTTCTCCCCCAATACATTCTGCAAATACATTTACATACCATACATTATATAATATTTTCACAAACGGATGATAAACTCCAAACAATACAACACGAAATCTGTACAGAAATTCAGTGGGTCAAAATTATCATTGATTTAATTAAGAATGAGCTACCCGCTACTTTGTTTCCCTTTCTTCAACAGAGGAGCTAAGAATTCCTTTTCCCTTTAAAGTCTTCTTGCTCTGAGCCTTACACAACAATAGGCTTTGTTGTGCCACTTACTGTTTTGACTGGTTTCAAGATGAAAATACTGTTCCTTGGATCTAGCCTCTCTCATATACTTCCACAATTCTTCATGTCCTGCCTGATATCAGCAAGTATGAAACTTAAACTAAAGAGTATCCTTTACTTTTTCTAACCTCAAATCAGCCTTGATCAACCTGAGCAAAGGTTGAGGCTGGTTATTGTTCATTCATATCCTCTCCCCAGCTTCAATTTACCATTCTTATTAGGGATAAAGTAACTAGCCCAGATTAAATATGAAGTGACCTGAAGGAGGATCTATAGACCTATAGGGTTTAAGTTCTTGCTCTGTCAGAGACTCTCTGTGATATCTCAGGTAAGTCACTCAGCTGGGGAACTGAGGCACAGGGAGGCTATCAAAATTAGGATAATAGCACTTCCCTACCTCAGAAATGTGCTGTGAGGATAAATACATTAAAAGATTGTGAGGTGCTCAAATACTGTGGCAATGACAACCATATAAAAATGATTTTTAACTAGATAGCTAAAATAGAAATATCACTTAAGCCCAGGTGAATACTGAACCAAATATTTTTTGAGGTTCACAACAATTATCTGAGCTCTTTTACTCCTTTTACTCCCAGTATCTTTCATTGCCTTCTCTGCTCTTTCAATACAGAAATCCAGCCGTTTGTTTCTGAAACTCATTTGTTCTCATTCATTCAGTAACATTCTTGTTAACTTATCACATGCTGTTTTTCATACTTGTGTGGATTTGTTTCGATTTGCTATTCTATTCTTGTTTGCTTCTGCTTGCTTTGCAAATTACATTGATTATTTCTACCCTCCTTATTGGTTTTGTTTTTTCACTTTTACATAACTGTACTTTGCCAGTGCCACAGAGTTTCATAGACACTTTCCTAGCATCAGTAGTTTCATATACACTTTCCTAGCATCAGTTCTATCAGCTATTGTCATCTATTTAAAACATCAGTAAAGTCCAACTCATGTCTTCCCTTTTTCAATGAGCATAAATTCTGATTTCAACTTTTCTTCACCACAGATCCTTGAAGCTTGATCTCATTCTTTCTATACTATGCTGTACTCTCAGTCAATTGTATACTTTGTAAGGTAACAAGACCAATAGTTCATACCACGTTCAAGATGCGGTGTAACCACCACTTCAGATAATACCTCCACCATTGATTTATATTCTATCCCCCTAGCAATACAAACTTTGCACCTTGTTTGTCTTCAGCATTGCAACTGCACTGCACTGAGAAGACTTTATGGATTTTTCATACAATAACTCCCAAATCTTTTTTTTTTTTTTGGGGGGGGGGGGGGGGCAGAATGCTACAGACTCTCCTTTTAGCACATACCATATTTTCTCCTTTGGTTCTGTGATTTATTGTTCTGTGTTTTCCCTTACAGTGCTGTATTTGCAATTGACTAGCCCAGTTAAGGTAATCTAAATCTTCCTGTATGCGACTGCTTTGTTTCTCATTATGTTCCTGATTTAATATAGGTCGGTTTCTCTCTCTCTCTCTCTCTCTCTCTCTCTCTTTTTAAGAATACAATTATACAATACTAACCAATTGGCTTCACACTGCTGTACTTTATGGACTCAAATTATTGCATGTGTGTACTGTGTGGGGAACAGACATTCTCTGATTTCCCATGCCGGAGAGCAAAGAGTAGGAACATCTAGTACAACCAGGTGTCCTGACGGCTGCAGAGGAGCTGTTTCTAGGCACAGTGAGAATAAGGCTATGCTTACTACCTATCCACCCTGGGTACTTGGATGGCTGTACCTGGAGGAACTGCAGCTACACCTTTTGAATGGCTGTAACAAGACACGCACCTCCCCATAGTCCTCCTAAGTTTACAGACATATTAAGCTTATCAGGCAGTGTTCCTTCTCCCCATCCATTCTCAAGATCTTTCAATTATATAATCTTCCCATGTATAGTGATCACTCTTCAAAGCTTGCCTGACACTTCCCTATGCTTATTAGAGGGAATACCTAGAATACTACAAACACCAAGGAGAAGTTACTGGTATTTTATTATTTAAGTTAATTAGCAAAGTTTTAACAGTGGTCACATTTTGCTTACTTTGGCCAATTTTAAATCTCTCACATTAGTATTATCCCCATGGAGAACCCTCAGTGTCACAAAGTAACCTCACAAAGTAAATGTTCTCTTCCCTTCTAAGGCAGGTGCTTTGGGTGGGCCAAGCTCCCATTCAGATGGAAGATAGGGCCGATATTATTTAGTGGGACTGAGGCCAGCTCTTACATGGAGTTCAGTTTGTCATTTTGGGGGTCAGATATGCCTGGCCTTCCCCTTTTCTGAATGCCCATTTGCACACCTGCACTGCTAGCTGCAACTGGGCCCTAAAATAATTAGGCTGTTTCAGGTTAAGACACTTGTACAGTAAGACATATGTAGGCTGGGTAACCTGCTATGCATAGATATGGGACATAACTGTCAACTAGCATAACCTATACTTTTTCAAGGCTATTTTGAGACGAGTCTCCCTTCATCTGCACTGGTAATAAATAATACACAAGCAGAGGGAGATTCTCTAATAAAAGTTACTTTGTTCCATTCACTATCTTGTCTCTTAGTTTGCCCATTGATAAAATAAAATATTGCTCCAAAGCAATTTAAAATGGGTTCATGTAGTTCACTAAAGGAAAATTTGATACTAGGACTTTTCAGGAGTTTGGTATGGGCCTGATCCAGCTAGTATTGAAGTCAGTGAGAGCTGGCTGAGGCCCATACACTTCCCCTACATACTCTCAGTGTGAGAAAGAGCTCTCTCTGCAAACTGTTGGTTTCTGATGATTAGCTGGGGTTGGGAGAGAGGTATGTTTCTAGGTGTGGAGAAAGAGTAATATCTGCCCTTGCCCTCCAGAGGTGGCTATTGCAAATAACATAGAAGTACCCTATGTTGTATAGAAATGGATTTTATTTTACTAAATCACACCACAAGTGCTCAGTCCAACCTTGTCATTATAACTTGTCACATTATTATGTCTCTATCTCCATAAAGATATCATCAGACTCCCACTGCCATTGGCTATAGTTTGGAACAAAGTTCTCAAACACTATATACATTTTTTCCAAACCTCACAAAGTTAATGGCCGTAACAGCAACAGTTATGCATTCTACTCCTAAAAACCTCTGTAGCTGTAGGGTTCGAAGGGTCTATTGCTGCCTAGGATTATAATTTCGATTATAATGGAATTTGGCGCCTTTTACCTCTAGAGAAGCCTTTCAAATTCAGCCCATTGGTAGTGACTGAAAGTTATTACCATCTGATGGCTGTTCAATGACTTTTTAAAAAGGAGTTGGGTTATTAGTCATGTTACTAAAAAGCAAGAATCCATTTTACAGAACACCATATCAGATAGTACTAATTGACACCCTGGCTACCAATCTACACTTGAACTGAGCAAAAAATGTTGGATTAATAGTTTCTTCGCAAACAAATGTAGTTTTGGTGGACCCAAAACTATTTATGACCCAATTTTTTACATACTTCTGACCCAATTTTTTTTTTCTGTTTGGGGAGGCAGAGGCCTCCCTTACCCCATTTGTAAGAGCACTGACGTGGGATGTGGGACAGATGGGTTCAATTTCTCCTCTATCTGATATGGACAACAGATTTGAACATCAGTCTCCCACATTAAAGAAGAGTACTCTAACCTCTGGGCTAGCCTTGGCTGGGCTCCTCCCATCTTTCCTGTTGAAGGTGTTCCATTTTTATAGCCAATAAGCCATGGGAGCAGGGACTTGAACTTAAGTTTCCCACATACTATATAAGTACACTAACCACCAAGCTAAGGGGTTATTCTTAAATTCTCTTTTTCTCTAGCCCAGTGATTATTCATTTTCATTCATAGTGGCACTTTATAGTCATTGGGCCAGGGAAACAGATGTAATCCCTTTAGAGAAGGTCTTCCTGAAATACCACACTGAGCATACTGGGCACTTGCCCTGGGCACAGCAGCAATGATGGCAAATGTTCAGGATTCTGTTTCTCAGATTGCCTAGGGTGCAGGGCAGAACTAGAACTGGCTAGCAACACTACTAGAACCAATCATAAGCCAAAACTCAGACACAGGGTTTGGTCCTGCTTTCAGTTTGGGGTATATCAGGGAGAGAAGCATCACAGCCAGGGAGGACCTTTCTACCCTCCACATTCCTACCCAGTGGAAGACTGTATCCTTCTGAGATTTCCAGAACACTGAACAGTGTCATCTCAGCAGAGACCAGAAACCCAGAAGGCTGAGGAGAGAGTCATGGTCAGACTACCAGGAACCAGCCTAACTGCACATTGGAATCCAGATCATAGAGCCACAAGGACAATGTTACCAACGTTGGTGTGGTAGTTTGTAAGAACATCCCTGTTCATTTGTTTTGCTATTTTGTTTTAAGCCAGCCCCTGACTTCAGTGCCCTTATAGGTGAACCTTATAGGACTGATAACCCTGAGGATAAAAGGAAGAAGGCTGCAGTCACACTTCAGAACTGAGTTACACAGAGTTTTGGGGTGTTTCCAATTTTCCAAAACTGCCAGCAAACTGAAAAATCAGTTATTCACCCAGCTCTAACCTCTACAGAGAGCTTTAGGATTAGATCAATAAACAGATAAAAAATACCCTCCCTAGTGAACTGGTGGTAAGTAATTAAGCCAGGGCACTGCCCTGAGTATTGTTCTGACCATTGCCTTAATTGGGTGTTTCCCTGTCTGTAACATGCTATAACAGGGAAACATTCAATATGATCTGAGGATCTTTTAATTTATGCAGTTAATTTCTGATCATATCTATGTATTTCCTATTTCAGTAAAAAGTTTCCCTAAAAAGTCTCTTGTTTAGAAAATTTTTCAACATCTTCTTTATTCAAAATAGAAGCCCCTTAGTTGCTGGCCACCTTAACTCCCCATTTCTTACTTAGTCTTAAGAGTACTTTTCTTCTATTCTATCCTACATGTTCTATCTATGTATGAGACCAATGTCTGTTAGGTGAAAATGTTGTTGCTATTTTGTGATTATTCCTGTCTATTTTTGTAATACTCCTATTTTTCTTTCAAATCCCTCAGTTTTGCTCATCAACTATTTATATAGGGTGAGAATCTGGCCCAAGGGTCCTCTTCAGTGATCGTTAACAAGCAAATACTATTCTGTATGCTGAATAGCCGCAAAACATCCATTCTATCTGATATTCCACACAGTCCTTTGAGATTTCATTTCAATATAGGCTGTTATAGGTCCCAATCTTGGAAGCACTTGCACATGTACTTAATTTTATGCATTAGTAATCCCACTGAAGTCAGTCGGGCTACTTACATTTTTAAAAGTTAAACTCATGCAAGTTCTTGCAGCATCTGGGCTGTAGTTAGTAATTACACTAGTTAAACTGCAGACACAAGTTACATTAACCTGTGTTTATTAGATAACTCAAACAAGAAAATGTTTTTGTCCACACTAAATAAATGTTGTTCACTGGAGACTCCTCTTAGGGAAAACTATTTTCAAAATCCTTTCTAATGCAGTAGTCCAAAGCAAACAATTTTACAATTAGAAGTTAAGAAAGCGACATACTCAGAACAACATACATCACCTGTATACAAAAACTATATATTTGGGGAGCATTTGAGGATGGTTGAGATTTGGTGGTTTTAAATGGAGATGTATATTTTTATGTGGTATGGGGGTGAGAAAAAATTATTTTTGTGGATTAGCTGCTTTTGTGTACGGAGAGGTTCTTGGTTTGCTACTACAGTTTTTGTCTTAATTAAAAATGCAGTCCAATTATCTACCCAGAGTCCCTAGATCTTGGAATAGGTCTCTTTCCATGTTTATATTTTGAAAATGAAATAAACACATCTGGCAAAATAAATTAGAGGCTCCCAAAATGTAGTCTGTGGAGCACTAGCTGGTGGTCTGTAGATTGACTGCCCTGCACCTTTAAGCAGGAGATGGCGGGGGGGGTGGTGGTGGTGGTGGTAATATTTGTCTGGCTAACTGAATGAAGGAAACAGTGCTTTATGGCTGGGGGAAGAGAAAAACTGCTGCAAAAAGGGTCAGCGTGGTCGCTGACTCATCCCCTGGGAATGCAGGGTTTAAAAGGGCAGCACTGCACCTGAAAGCCTCCCTTTTTACAGGGAGCAGGCTAGGCTCCAGGATAATATTGATTACTTTATTACCTTTCCTGAGGTTTATACTGGCATAGCAGATGCCTTGCCTCATTTTTGGATAACAGGTTTTGGAAGCTGGCAGCCAAGAACCTGAGCGGATGCTGTTAGTTACATAGAACCTGGGAGTAGGATGGTTCTCAATGTAGCATGGAGATCCACTGCCTCCACTCACATGACAGAGTTATGAGACAAATTTTAACAAATTCTTGCAGTTATAGGAGTGGGAAGGCTGGTCACCCAATGGCCCATTACAGAACAGCAGGTACTACGGTAGATGGTGTCGCTGACAACCTATCAACTGGCATCCTCAACAATCTTGGAATCGCCTCCTGGCTGTTACATTTGTCAGTGGGCTAAAGGGTTATCCATATCCACACAGCAGTCTCCACTGAAAGGTTTCTGACCAAGTGGTTGTATTCCAATGGCCACATGCAGCAGTCATGCAGGCACATCATAGTTAACATTCTCAGGGATCTAAGTGGCCTTGCTCAGAGCAGCATTCTTGAATTTTGGTGCTTTTGGGATCAGCAAGCTAATACCTGGGTTTTGTAGGGACACTGTGGGGGACAGCTTGGAACTGTGTGATTTATACCGGCAGGGGCAAGCAGGGATATTAAACTTGCAATGGTCAACAACTGATCTAGGAGGCCGGGTTGCGTTTGTTATCTTCCAGGAAGGCTGTGAGCTTCTACCCAATGAAATTCGGTTCCCACTCATTGGCAATCAGGGGCCAAAACATCAGCAAGTTAGCTGGGTTCGGGAGCATTGACAATTGGGCATTGGCATTCAGAAGCATACAATACCTATGTGCAACCTCGGGTGATGAGTCAACATTAATGTATTGTATTTTCATTCCAGATGTTGGAAGATCAGCTGTGGAGGAGTTGGTGTGAAACTGTGGGCACAGGATTGTCTTTTATGCACATAGGGAGGAGCATGTTATTGAACCAGCTGATGCCACTGCTGTGCACCATAGGGGCCCATCAGAAGTCACCGACATGATGTGGCACACCTTGGAGAACACTATTTGGCAATATGTAAAGGGGTTCAATTACTGCCCAGAACAAGAAGGGACTTGATGCAGATCCATGTTGTGGGACATACATTAACGCAGGGTCTGGTTGGGAGCTGTGGGGTGCCACCTGGGTGGACAAGGCTTGACAGATGCTAACAGGGGTGTAGCCAAATTCCTTGGGGTTATAAAATGCTCAGCAATTTGGGCATACTGGGGCACTATATTATTCAGGGAGGATGGGGTTCACCTGTCAAGCTTTGGAAACCATTTGTTTTGGCCCATATAAAAAGGGGGCAGTAAGAGATGTCTGGAAACCCAAGTGGGTTTTGGGGGGAGGCAGCCAAGCTAATTGCTGGCACCTCCTTGTGGTTCAGTGTAGGTGCTCCAAAGGAAAGGTATACAGGATAAATGGCTTGGAAAAGGACTTAAAAAGAAGTGTTCATTAAAGGAATGAACAGGGGGCAGTTGGGGACTCCTATGATTGGTACGGCAGGGAACCAACCCTCCCATTCTTATAGCCCACCTTTACCTTCCTACAAGGTGGGGTGGATGGTAAGGTCCTGGCAATGCATTTGCTGGAGGGACCTGGATGGAAAAATGGGGAGCTGGTGGAAGCCCGCCCTGGTAATTACAGAATAAACAGGGGTTATCTGCACAGTACACTTTTATCTGCCAGGTAGTCCCAGACATCTAATAATAAAGTTGCGGCCTGATTAAACCCATTCAAATGTCTCCTGTCCTTCTTTTGGTATAGTCAGACAATATGTCAGGGTTTACATGATACTGTCCTTCCTTATTTCCAGTTAAGAGGAACAGAAGAGATGAGTAGGGAAGATGAAGAGGTGGCAGTCCAAGTGATCATGAATAGGAGGAGAGATGGCTCACGAGACAATTTCATTTTTAAGACATACAGAAAAATTAGAATATCTGAATTATAGAACAATTCAAAGGTGCAATCAACAATAGAACTAACTAAATTCATAATGGCAAGCAGAACTCACCTTTTATTAATAGAGATGGCACTGAACTGCAAAATTTGGATCCATATTCACACTGCATTCAACATTTTAACATTGCAAATTTGGAGGTATTTGGATCCAGAATGTTGATCTCATGTCATTGAAAAGACAAAGGCCAACTAGGAAATACATGTCTGATATAGAATTATGGAACACTCCATACCATTAAAGTTTGGCTTTGTTCAGATTCTGGAATTTGGTTCCAGTCTTATTTCTGTGTATTATTCAAAGGTTCTAACTCAGACAAAATTGACAAATTTTCATAGGGCCAGGAAAAGGCACCTCTCTGACAGAAAGGCCATGCCCTGCAAATTTAAAGTCTCTGCTCCAAAACAGTGAGAAGAAGGGATGCTAGGACTCTTTAAAGAAAATGTTGCCAGAAATTTTTAACATGGGCAAAACACGTAATTTTACTTGGCATCATTTTTGGCAATGGCAAAATCATTTTGGCTGATTCACCCATAGAAAATTTGGCAACATTTTGTGACTCACTTGAACATAGTACATAAGAGCCACCCTTTGAAACATACATTTGTTTCTCATGTTTGATGAGCTTTGATCACTCCACCTGAGATTCTGGCATCATTTGAAACATCACTGGTAAGAATGCCAGTTTGTATATATCACTTTATTACACCATTCAATTGTCTTCACCCATTGCTTGTCTATTGATATTTTCTTTGCTCATTGGCTGATAGTGCACCACTCTTTCCAAACTGACCAGATGATCTGGAAGTAACAATAGTCTTTACAAAGGGGTGGTTGATATAAATAGCTGACTGGACATTGTGCAAAACTCCATGCTGATAATTCTCTGCCACTAGCTGACTCAGAGAAACTGTCTAAAGCCTCCAGTCTGCTTCATTTTTGCCTCATTTAACTGCCACATTCTTGCTCAATACAGAAGTTTTGACAAGGCATTGCTGTGGCATGGTTTCAATTTAGTTTATATACTGATCTTTCTACATCACAGCTTTGGCAGCTACTGAAATACATTGCTCACCCTCCTTCCCAAATCATTTTCTAGTCTTTAAAATGTTCAGATCATATTGTCTACTGAATTTCACCTTCTCAGATAAGTGGAATTTTCCATTGCTTCCTGTTCTTTCCCTGTGAACATTCCTTTTTATCATGATTTTCAAGCCTTCATCTACTTCAGCTTTAAGCATTTATACTGAGGTCAGAGGATTTGTCATCTTTCCTTCTACATCAGTGCTACTCTGCATCATGAGGAGATTGTTGAAGAGTTCTCGAAGGACACAACACACAGTACCTAAGAAAGATGTTTTCTTCATAAAATAATTGTTGTGTCAAACTCCTAAAATAAGTGAAGGCATTTGTTTTCACAACTTTTATTTATTCAAACTAGTAATTGGTTCCTCTTACCTTCCAAGATGTAACACAGCTATATATCTATTATATAAATACATGAACAATTAAAATTGGAAGGACCACTTGTTAAAAGGACACAAGCTACCTTTTTGTGCAGGTATGCAAGCTAAAAATTGAGGTAAACATGCCATATAAAAAGAGGTGTTTCTGTTTTCCTGGCTCCCTTGTATTTAAAAAATGATAAATATTTTTTCATAGCGAGGCATAATTTGCTCTGATTGAAGAAAAGTGGAATGGATAGCATCCAGCTAACCTTTCAGCACATAAACCTTTCTTCTTATATTAAAACTATCTGAGTAATGCTAGTGTCACATTTATGCCAAATAAGGAAGTCATCTGCTGCTGAATGTATGATTGGGCCAGTCATAGGGAAATTAAGTTGTACTCAGTTTGTTCTTAGCATGTCTCTTAATTAGATTCAATTTAAAAAAAAATCTTTGTAGATAAAATATTCATGACAGAAGTGATAGCTTCAAAATGCAGCATTTCAGTGCAGATGGGTTTTAGTCTATTGTATAGTATTTGTACAGCTGCTTAATCCTGTAATTGGCATAAGGACTATTTGGTGATTTTCTTAGAAAACTCAATTCAGGTAAGACTATTTTTTACCTCTTCTTTTCAAATACAAAACTGAAGAAAAGTGTATTCAAGGGAAATGTTTAAAGTAGCAAGCAGGAGACAAATTTTGTTACCAAATAATGAAATTTATATTCATATCCTATGAACATCACTATAAAAAAAAATCATCTGCCTTAATGTTTATAAACAGCTTACTGAAAGACTAGTATTTCTCTAAGTGATGCATGCAAAAGAGAAACACTTCTTATTTAAGGAAAAATATTAAAGGTTATGCCTTTCTTCTAACAAGAAGATTTGCTATGGCATAGCATTGTTAGTGTTCTTGCTGGTTTAAAAGTTGTGTAAAAATAAGATTTCAGAAATGTTCAGTGAGAATATGCCTAACAAAAAGAATGGATGTGATGGATAATCCTGATTCCCACTCTGTTACACCAGTGCAACTATGTAGGCTCCATGGAGAAACAGGCCCAATATGTCATATAACAAATGATGCTATAGTCACACTGTTTACTTTTTTGTTAATTTTTTGATACTGTCTGGTTTTCTTTTTCTTGTCCCAGGATCCAGTTATCCTGATTAGAAATATATATATATATATATAAATAATATGGGCTTTCGTTCTTTCATTGTGCAAGATTCCGTATCCTTTGCCATTCGTCTCTCAAGCATGTTCCAGGAAACCTATTGTCATAGACTTATGCTGTCCTGAGAAGAGTTCTCCACTCATGCCCTATTTTGCCAAAGCATGTCATAGTGATCTGGTCTGGTCAAGTATGTATCATTCTCTAGGACTAAGATGAGACAAAAAAATATTTCCACTTTTAGTCCAGCAGGAATTTTAATTTGAAAGACTTTTTCATTAACACCTTACATCTTTTTAGAAATATTCATCTTTCAAGGATGCCAGAAAAATCTTCTGTCAGTTTGCCAGAATTTTTAACTCCTCGTCTTTCTGCAAACATCACCTTGAACTTTCCATTCCCAAAGAGATGTGGGAATTTCCTCTATTTCGAAAACAATCGCCATCTTTTAACTTGTTTGCATAGAGCTCAATTTTGCCACCCATAACAATGTTGAGTAACTCTTACTCATTGATATTCAGTGGAATTACATTGATTCATACCAGCTGAGGATCTGGCTCATTAATTTCAAATGGACCAGGTATTTCTCTATAGTAGAAAAGAGGATCGAATCTAACCTTTAGGCCACGTCTACACTACCCGCCAGATCAGCAGGTAGTAATTGATCTATCAGGGATCAATTTATCATGTCTCATCTTTACACGATAAATCGATCCCCGAATTGACGCCTGTACTCCATCTCGGCAGGAGGAGTAAGCAGAGTCAAAGGGGGAGCTGTGGCGGTCGACTTGCCGCCGTGAGGACGGCCAGGTAAGTCGAACTAAGATACTTCGACTTCAGCTATGCAAATAGCATAGCTGAAGTTGCATCTCTTAGATCGATCCCCCCACCCCCAGTGTAGACCAGCCCTTAGTGAAGGTTTTCTATATATATATTGTGGTGTAACTGTGTTAAAATTATACTGTCTCTTTAAATTTCAGGGGGGTCCTGTTTCCAGGCTAGGAGGGTCTGTAGGGAAATGTGCAATCTGAGCCTAGCACAACCGTCAGTTTGCAGAAGGCGAGCCTAGACTAAGGTGGGGTGAGATGTGCTTCTCCATTTTTTAGGGAGCAGCCTGCTTTTTTTTTTTCTCTCCCTCTCTCTCCCTCTCCTTGTATGTTATCCTTCTGCATTCTAAGAAATAAAGTTGCAACCTTCCAATGAGGTTACGTCATGTTTTTTTTAATCTAACTCTCCGAAATGTATGCCAAGAAAATAACATCTATTATTATTTAACGTTGTTTATAATATCACCCACTATATACAAGGTACTTTCCAAATATTCAAAAAGGGCAGTTCCTGCTGCAAAAAGTTTATAATCTGTAGGACACATGGACAAGCCAAAAGAGATTAAGGGAAACAACAATAGGCACCTGATAGACAAGCCAATTAAATTCATGTTAGACAGCATGGCAGAGCTGGCTTTTAAGTGGGACTTGAATGTGGAGAAGGTAGGGGCCCTGTGGATGAGCTGGGTGAGGTTGTACCATAAATAGGGCTGCTGTGTGAAGAAGATACAAAACTGATTGTTCAGGATGTAGACATGTCAGTGAAAAAGGCTGGGAACGTTTGTGGAGCAGTGTGGGTGATGGCAAAGCTAAGTTTGACAAGGAAAGGTGAGTAAGGAGGGAAAGTTATGCAGAGCTAAAAGTGTTGATAAGAAGCTTTAAACTGGATATAACAGCAGCTGGGGAGCCAAGTGGAGGGAAAGGTAATGGGCAGCTGCATTTTGTATGGATTGAAGACCAGGGTAGGGGACATACTAAAGTTAATACATTCAAATATCAGTTAACGGTTGAACTCGGAGAAAAGGAAAAAAAACTCACCCAGTATTTTATGAATCCTATTTAAAAAAATTGATGATCCTTCTTCCCCACACTGCTCAGTACCTCCCTCGAGTTATGACAAAAATCCTTCTTCTCTTTTTCCTGAAGTGAAGAAAGGTAGTTTCTGCTGAAAGATGTTATCACAACTACTGCCTCTCTTTAATCGAAGTGAGAAAATCATCTAAGCTTTTACCAATCAGATTTCAGAGTGTTTACATAAACCTTGATTTTGCATCCAATTCGTTCTGTCTTTAAACAATAATTTTTATTCTGCAAAATTCAGCACATTTCCATTTTTATCATGGATAAGCATACAATTGCCTAAAGGCAGCACATCTTTAATTAATTTCTACTGTGTGAAAAGAATCCTAGATCATTAATCATTTGCCTTGCACTGTATTTATTGGGAGTTTTTCAGTCCTACTCTTTGCACACATATTCATATCAAACATGTCCTTCCATTTGCAATAGTCTGGTTACAAATTATTCTGATCCAAGATGATCTACTGCACCCCAGTGGGGAAAGAACAAGCTTGTTTGTGCTTCCACTGGCAAATCTGTCAAGGACCTCCACGAGGATCTGTGTCAACTTCCAGGGCCAGCTCTAGGTTTTTTGCCGCCCCAAACAAAAAAATTTTGGGCCGCACCCCCCCTTTTTTTTTGGCTTTTACACATGTTTGCACTTTGCAATGTTTTTTTGGTTTGGTTTGGTTTGGTTTTGACTGTTTAAAATAAAAAAAAAACAATTAAAACAGAGAATTTGTAGTTAGTGAAATAAAACAATTTCCTACTAGTATACACATTTCATTTTAACAAATTACAAACAATTTGGGTTCAACTATATACTATAATGAAAAACGTTAGTGTCTTCCGGTGCGCCCAGTTTCTCATAAATTAAAAGAATTTATATGAACTGAATTTTTGTGTTTTTTATACTTGTGTAGTCTTTTAATAATTTAGTGAAATCTAAATTTATTGCAATGGTACTTTCAATT
The DNA here is from genome assembly GCF_027887155.1 of Malaclemys terrapin pileata. Taxonomy (NCBI): domain Eukaryota; kingdom Metazoa; phylum Chordata; order Testudines; family Emydidae; genus Malaclemys; species Malaclemys terrapin. The sequence goes on along the minus strand of NC_071509.1, from coordinate 36,936,372 downwards.
GAAATTAATGTGAGTCCTGACAAACAATTTTGAGACATGGTGGACCTCAAATAATTTTTTAGTAATTTCAGTTTTGAGAAACTGCGCTCACCAGAAGCCACTGATACTGGTAATGTTAAAGGACTGCAAAAGTTAAAGGACTGCGAAATGCTATAGCAGTGTTTGGAGTGAAAAAATCATTTCTTGCTATAAATTCTAATACTTTTAGAGGAGAAGTTTTAGCACTTATTAGCTCAGATAAAGCTATTATTTCATCATACAATTCTACTCCATCAATGTCAGCAGAGTTATCAGTAGTGAGCGCTAAATGTAGGTCTTGGCAGTGCTTCATGAGGTCTTCTTTGGAAAACTGATTTTTAATGTTTCCAATATCGCATAAAAATTCAAAAGTTTCACAATGACCATGCAACTGATAACATCTTTCTTCAATGGATGTTATAGCTACATCCAAAATACAATAGAAACATTCAACTTTAAACCTTTCTTTTGGATTGAGAATAGGATCATCATGAACCTCATAACAAAACTGTGTTGTTTTTTTCCCCGAGGACGAATGAATTGTTGAGGTCCAAACGTCGGTTCAAAATCAAGATCATCTTTTTGCCGTTTCTCTCTTTGTTGCCAGAAATTCGTTTTCGTTTTTGTCCCGGCATTTTAGTTCTATAACCACTGGCACCGACGCGCCACGGAAATTGGCGTGAATGGTGCCAATAGGGCGGCACAGTACACACAAGTAACTGTGATTCCTGATTTAAATAATCAATAATCATTCACGTTTACACATTATGAGTGACCGTGTCACAACGTGACACGATATTTTTCACATCACGCTCCTATCACACTACTGGAGATGCTTTTGATCTTTGTGTATTTTTTTTACATTGGTGGATTTTTCTGAAAAAAAAAGGATGGCTGGAATGCCCCCCCTGGAAATGTGCCGCACCAAGTATGTGCTTGCTTTGCTGGTGCATAGAGCCGGTCCTGGCAAGCACAGTCCCTAGACTGAATCTGGCCTATAATGTTTAATCTACACTAATGTCAATCTGTAAAGTGCTATACGTAATATTTACCAGTTGGGCAGCTTAAATAAATTTACCTGGCCATATTATTTACTGCATGGTCAATGCTTTTCAAAACACTCTACAGATGTTGCATATTCAAGGCACTCTACAAATATTAACTAATCTTTCTAATAACCCTCTGCAGTTGGCAAGTATTATTGCTTTGATTTTGGGAGTTACAGTCATCATTTTAGGTTTGTGAACTTTCTTATAGGGTTAGGCAAGCAATTATTTGGTGATCCCATTAGAATCTGGCCCAGATAAAGGGATTCATTTAAACTTAGAAAATAAAAAGTGATTCATATAAACATGGTACTGATTAATTTGTGGAAGTATTTACCCAATGCTACTCTCAACTCTGAAGGACCCTAATTTGAGCCCACTTCAGTCAATAGCAAATCTCTCATTGACATAAGTGGAGCAAGACCACATTTAAGCACCATAGTGAACAGCCCTCTACAATGGGGTTAATTTCATTCAGTGAGAGTGGAGATGAACCAGTAAGAAAATACAATCTACTTTCAATGAACCCTCCAAATGTTAGCATACCCATGGGTACACTGACTCAAAATGCTGTAAAAAGAACAGGAGTACTTGTGGCACCTCAGAGACTAACAAATTTATTTGAGCATAAGCTTTTGTGGGCTACAGCCCACTTCATTGGATGCATAGAATGGAACATATAACAAGAGTATATATATACATACAGAGAAGATGCCATACCAGCTCTAAGAGGCTAATGCTGTGATTAGCTGTGCTATTACCCAGGGTAATGTCACACAACATTTGTGAAACAGATTTCTAAGTCTCCTGCAGCATGTCATTCCTAGAAATAATGCTTTTGGGATGGTTCTTCTAGGAGTGACAAAAAATACAGCGCAGTGCCCAAGAACCTGGGGTAAAAGTGGCACTGAGTGAATAGTTATGAATCATTTTAGTAAGCCCCACTCCTACTTTGGATTTGGACAGGACCAGAAAAAGTTAACTCACAATCAGATGCCAGAAGCTTATTCACTGAGGAGCATGGCTCTTGTAGGATTGTCAGGTGTCTGGATTTTTACCAAAAAGTCTGGACAAAGGAGGGCTTGTACACTATCCAGTCAGATGTACTGACCAGACACCAAAATCAGGTTACCGCACTAGCCCCTGCTCAGCTGGAGCCATCTCATGGGGAGGCAGGCTTCGCATCAGGGGCTGCAGCTTCTGTCCCAGCCCCAGAGCAGAGGGAGCCCAGCTGGATATGAAGGATGGAGGTGGAGAGGATCGAGCAACAAGGAAGGGGAAGAAGAGAAAGCAGCAGGGGCGGGGAAGAGGAGGAAATGGGGGCAGGGCCCTGGGGGAAGAGTCAGAGAGGGTGGGGCCTTCGGGGGAAGAGGAGGAGCAGAGGCGGGAGAGGTTCCAGTGCTGCTGCTGTAATGTCCGATTTTCCGAAATTAGAAAGTTGGCAACCCTAGCATGGTATAAGCCTATGTAAATGAAAAAACTGATATAAGGTGCTTCCATACTCCCAAGTGGGCTCCATGGGGCTGCTTCTCTCCTCCCATGCAGATAGGTGTGGACCAATGATACCACCCGCAACATGCTGGATAGGGGGGGGATATAAGCTGCACAAGGTAAAAGGCTAGCACAGTTGACTTCCTCCCTTGAGCAAGGAGGAACGGGACACAAAATTGTAACTGAGTCAATCCACTACCCATGGCTGCCAGAAAGGTCCATAAGTGGTCTTTGCAGTCAGCCCTAAGAGTTCTTTAATGTATGCTGTGTCAGGGGCTGGATAAGCCCTGAGAGAGTTGCAGACACCATCCCACCCTATTCTTGCAGTAAGAAGAGCTCAGAAGCAAGAGAGCACCTGGTCCAGTTTCTCCATCAGTGCTAGTCAGCACAGGAGGAAGAAGAATCTGGAGGAAGTACCAAAGCAGGGAGAACAGCTTGTTAGGAATTTTCAGGTGATATTTTTATGAACTTTGAAATTCACACAAAATCAAAATTTTCCACAGAAAAATTCAATTTTGCTGAAATTTATAGATTTTTCCATAGGAAAATGTACATGAAATAATTAGTTTCAGGTTGGGTCAACATCAATCTGTGGCTGCCTGAGCAGCTTTAGTACCTCACGAGAGTTGAGGTTCAGGTCCTCATCCCCATGACAGATGCATGATGTCTACCCCATCACTGAACTGCCAAGAGAAGCCTGAGATGCATCGTGGGAGAAGAAGTCTGACTGGGGACCAGCACTACAGGAGAACAGGGAAATGAGTCACCTCCCATGAGCAAGCTCAGGAAGACAACATCAAACTGAACCAAAATGGGCTGTTTTTATTAAGTTTGTCAAACCAGAATGAAACATATCAATTCAGGAATATAAGAATATTTCATTTCAATCAAAAATATCAGAATGAAACATTTCAACATTTCTGAATCAAAAATTTTCAGAACTTTCCTCTCCACAAAAATATTTGACATTTCATTCAGACTCAGGATGAAAACAAATGTCCAAATATCAGAATTTCCTATGACATGGAAATTCCTATTTTTGACCAGCTCTAATAGTTTCCATTATCTTAGAATGATCCTTTTGGCCACTATAACAGAAGCTTAAACCTATAGCCTGATGTTGGTTACCAGCTCATCTAATATTCTCAGCACACCATGTAAGGATAGAATTCTTTTGCCTAATGTCAATGGAAGTGTTTCAGATTTGCTTACCCAGTAATTATACAATTTTCTACTAGTATAGAGACTATGACAGAGGTTCTGCCTTCCATAGCCTGCTCCTCTATTTGCTGTGTATGTCAGAACCAGCCTTTAATATACCTTTGGGGTCCATTAGTATCTGTTTAACATTTTAATTTGAGAAAATCTTAGAGCGGGAGCCTGAGGTGTCCTTTATATTCAGACAGTTTCTGAAGCTTGTGCTAAAATGGATAGACTCAGCGCCTTTATCTATTTTTCTCTTTAGACTACCATGAAAATAGTATACTGCAAAGAGATGAGCTACTTATAAGGATTCCCCACAAAGTGGGTTTTGTTACTGTATAGTATTTGTTAATAAAGGCCTCTAGTGATGAATACATTATGTTAAACTAGCTCACACTTTTCTGTAACTGTATCTGTGAGTTAGCTGTGGAAAGCAGGATGTCTGTGACCTGGGTATCAGGTATTTATCATAAATGCATTCAAATAATTTTTCCCCACTGCACTCTCTCTTTTATTATGGATATCTCTCAATTAGACATTCATATTTTTCCTTTGAAGTATAGTAAAATACTCTCTCCGAGTCGAGATGTGTGAAATTTTTCAGATGAAATTTCTTTTTTTCCCCACAAAAAAATGCAGTTTTAGGTTAACCAAAATATTTCATAAATTTGTGTCAACTTTGCATAATTGTTTCAATCAGGGGGGAAAAAATCTCTGAAAAAGTCAATCTGTTTTGATTTTTTTATTTGAAAGGACTGTTTCAAATTAAACTTCCATTTTATTTTTAAAAAACAAGTTAAAAGCTCTTGTAAATTAAAAGAAACATTTTGCTTTGAACAGAACATTTATTTCAACTTGAATGAATATTTTAAACTTTTTCATTTCACCAAAAAAATTCTAAAAATTTTCATTTTGGGTCTACTAGAAACAATTGTTTTCTTTCAATGTTTCATTTTGGCTAGAAAGTCAAAAGGTCAGTTATTTGCACAGCTCTATGGTCAAAAGATTTTTTTCCCCTCAGTTGGTTTGACTCATTTGTAGTAACTACACCTCTACCCCGATATAACGCTGTCCTCGGGAGCCAAAAAAGCTTACCGCGTTATAGGTGAAACCGCGTTATATCGAACTTGCTTTGATCTGCCGGAGTGCACAGCCCCGCCATCCCGGAGCACTGCTTTACCATGTTGTATCTAAATTTGTGTTATAACGGGTTGCATTATATCGGGGTAGAGGTGTAGTTTTATATAGTAGATATATTTATAACACCTTTCATTTCATTTTACATTTCAATAAAATTTCCATTACATTCACTACTTCATGATGGCCATATATTCCTGGCATACGTATGAATACAATAGTCAAAGAATCATTTGTATTTGGTCAGGCACAGGCCATTCTTTGGCTGAGACCAAAATATGAACAACATCACATGGGACTTCAGATCAGATCAATTCTACCTAAACTCATGTAATTTAACATAAAGGATTATGTCCAAACTTCAGATCTTAAAAACCTGTACATTAATATAATGTGTCACTTAATTAGGTAACGTGTACAAAGTCCCAAAGATGAAAGTTGCTGGAGCTGTCTAAAATTGTAGAACACAGCTTTCATATGTAATAGAAGAAATAAGAGATCATAAACGGGGGAAAAAATCCACTTAAATTGTGTCATAGAATGGGTCAGCTCAGCAAGAAGTATAATTTGTCTGTGAGGCAGTTTAAAGCCTCCTTGCCATATTTATGTTCAAGCACTGATGATTTTAAAGATGTTCTGTGCCTTAGATTTCTACAGCACTGTCTCACAAAACTGCTTCACCATCAAGGAAAAGTATTTTAAAAATGCTAAATATATTATTGTGGTAGAGGCTTAAGAATAACCCATTTAGGCGGTTCTAGCAAGCCCATCTAAAGGCACAGAAATCTTCTTAGAGCTATTTTCAGCTCACACATGTTTATACTGCTGCCTCATACACTAGAAAACTTTAAATAGCTTTCAAGAACTCCCGACATCCCTAATGAATATGGGATGCAGCTCCAACTATTTATTTGTTATGATCATTCAAAGTTTCAAATAAATTAAAGGGGCACAAGTAAAAAAAGGAATTACAAAAGCTTAATTTAATTCCTCTGCAACTATTATCTCTGTTTTTCACCTTTCCCCTATGTTTTGTATTTTGCTTTTTTCTGAAAGATGTATTTTCTGTGTACAAATGAAATCTAAAAGTATTCAGTACATTGATATTATTACTGTTATTTGTATTTCCATAGTGTCTAAGTGCCCCATTCATGGACCAGGACCCCTCTTGTGCTAGTGCTTCCCCTCACAATCTAAGTTTGAGTCAAGAGACAAGATATAAACAGGCAAAGAAGAACAAGGAAACAAATGAGACAAATAGAAAAAATGTTTAAATAGCTTGTGCTGCCTGATTTGTTAAAAATAAAAAAAGGACTAGACGTGGATACACTTAATATCACACAATTATACTAATGTATTAAAAATCTATTTTAAACACCTTGACATATTTAACTTAATTGTCATTCTAAAAAGCTATTTTCCCTAAGCATGAAAGTCAAATCTGACAGCATAAAAACTGTGTTATCCAGTCCCACTTTTGTAATAACCATAGGAGAAAATTTGTACTTGTAAGCGAGAGCAAATAGGCCAACTGACTTTAAAGAGTGTGACTTCCTTCCCAGCATGGATACTGAGCCTCTCAAACTCTATAATGAAATGTGTAGCAGTTGACAATATCAGCAGTGATAAAAGATGGACATACCTTGCTGTATTCTTCTAGGAGAATAACGGCGTCCTCTGCAGCAAGTTGGGTGAATTGGGGTTATTTTACAGAAGAATTCCTCTGAAAGGCAGACACTGAACAATGGCATGAAGAACCTTACTATTTCTAATTTGGTAGAAAATGTATAACTCCATTTTAGGTCCTTTTCTTGATTAAGGCACTTACAGGGTCTCAGTCACTACAATATCTAACCCCTTTGTACACATTAAATAATTTATCCCCACAACAACCATCTGAGGTAGGGACAGTTTATAATCTCCACTTTGCAGATGGGGACTTGAGATCATGTGATGTCACGCATTTGAGCTGTTGATATAGAAAGAGAAAGCCTTCATACTCCATTATTAGTCCTCTGAGCCATCAAACTGCTTCAACTCTTGAGTTTTAAAACCTTCATGTGCTACCAATAATGCAGAAGAAGCTGCCAGACCCCAGTGAATGTCTGTGGATCTTCTCCAAGCAAAGTCTCAACAGAAATTGTTTACAGTGAATAGTAGGTTAGCAGTCCTAGCACCAGAGGCATTTTAAGTTTCTCTCATTGAGCAACTCCAACAGGACTTGAATGAGAACTGAAGCAGCAGGGAGAGAAGCAATCTTTATATTAGATAATTTCCCCTCTTCCTAATAAATCTCCCCCCCCTCCTTTTTTTTATTTTTTTATTTTTTGCCTCATTCTCTCTTTTCAGATTTAAAGGGTTAGGAAGAGGTGGCATATTCACATGAAGAGATAGTAGCAAAGGGCTGCTGATTTATTTTATGGGAGATTTTTAGCAGCTATACCAAGCTTGTTCTGGAAGATTATTTTGCTTCTTTATTGGAGCCAGTATGTCCAGGGAGAAAGCAAAGGGTGTCTAGCAGTACTGCCAAATAGGCTGGGTGAATTGCTTCATTGAGGGAGGCTCTCTCATTTTGTGTGTCTCAGGGCTCATCAGATGATTCTCAAATGAACAAACAAGAGGAACATAAGGCTGCTCTGGCAATTATACTGCAGGAAATAAGGCGAGGTAGCTAGGCTAATAATAGCAGTTCACAGAATTTAGAAAGGAGGTGCCTGAGGGTTAAAAAAATCTGTGGTTCAATTAAATGCTAGAACAAGTTCTGCAGAGAAAAGGAATAGAAATGCTGAAGATCTTTTTCAGGCTTCAACAAGGATTAAGAAAAATATAACAAAAATAAAAGTAAAAATGTGTACTTCTTAAAAAACAATCTAGATAATCCCTACAGAAGATCAAACACGGAATATTTGGCCTTCCCAAATATGAATACACTTAAATCTGCCTCTGATGCAGAGATTAAATGCATTCTATGTTGGAACCCTCAGAGCAAGGTTGGCAAAGTTTGACTGCCTCTCTCTTCCCCTCCCGACACCTTGCTGTGAAAGCAAAATGGTTGCTGCACTCAGGGAACACTATTTGTTAGTCTCTAAGGTGCCACAAGTACTCCTGTTCTTTTTTCAGGGAACACTGCAACCATTCGATCTTGGGGTTAAATGTTCCTGGTTAAATCGATCCTGGTTAAATGTTACCAACTCATGGTTTTCTGGAGAAAAGCTTGAAAATGTGACCAGAGTAAATCCTAAAGGCTCAAAAACCAGAAGGTAAATAAAACAAACCTGAAATTTGTGATTTTGGGGGTGATCTCATGATTTTTGTGACCTCGCTAGCAATTACTTTAGCATTTGGGACTTGCAGTATTGCAATTCAGAAGAGTATTTAGCTTTAAGCACATGCTTAAGTCCCATTCATGTCAATGAGACTTAAGCAAGATATATATGTGGTTAAGCAAGTGCTTAATGTTAAACACATACTTCAGTGGTTTGCTGAATCAGGGCCTTGGAAAGCATTTCTGCAGCTCTGTCCCCATTTTAGATCTCCCAATACAATTCCTCCCATCCTCTCCTTCAACAACAGTCATGTACCAGCAATGGAGATACAGGTGAGCAATCATTTCCATGTTCTCTCTACAGGTACTAATGCGGAGAGTGGACTAGATGACCCATCCGAGGGAAGGGAGCAGAAGGAGACTCCACCAATTGGAAGGCAAAAGATGCACTGTCCTAGGGATGGGGGTTCCACGACCACCACTCCCAAAAGGAGGAGGAGGGTGATAGTGGTCGGGGACTCCCTCCTCAGGGGGACTGAGTCATCTATCTGCTGCCCCGACTGGGAAAACCGAGAGGTCTGCTGCTTGCCAGGAAGTTTTGGAAAGTGTAGGGCACAATTTCCTGGTGTAAGTGCTGGAGGAACCAATTAGGGGCAGAGCTTTTCTTGACCTACTGCTCACAAACAGGGAAGAATTAGTAGGGGAAGCAAAAGTGGACGGGAACCTGGGAGGCAGTGACCATGAGATGGTCGAATTCAGAATCCTGACACAAGGAAGAAAGAAGAGCAGCAGAATACGGACCCTGGACTTCAGAAAAGCAGATTTTGACTCCCTCAGGGATCAGATGGCCAGGATCCCGTGGGAGAATAACATGAAGGGCAAAGGGGTCCAGGAGAGCTGGCTGTATTTTAAAGAATCCTTATTGCGGTTGCAGGAACAAACCTATCCCGATGTGTAGAAAGAATAGTAAATATGGCAGGCGACCAGCTTGGCTAAACAGTGAAATCCTTGCTGATCTTAAACCGCAAAAAAGAAGCTTACAAGAAGTGGAAGATTGGATAAATGACCAGGGAGGAGTATAAAAATATTGCTCAGGCATGCAGGAGTGAAATTAGGAAGGCCAAATCACACTTGGAGTTGCAACTAGCAAGAGATGTTAAGAGTAACAAGAAGGGTTTCTTCAGGTATGTTAGCAACAAGAAGAAAGTCAAGGAAAGTGTGGGCCCCTTACTGAATGAGGAAGGCAACCTAGTGACCGAGGATGTGGAAAAAGCTACTGTACTCAATGATTTTTTTGCCTCTGTCTTCACGAACAAGGTCAACTCCCAGACTGCTGCACTGGGCAGCACAATATGGGGAGAAGGTGACCAGCCCTCTGTGGAGAAAGAAGTGGTTCGGGACTATTTAGAAAAACTGGACTTGCATAAGTCCATGGGGCCGGATGCGCTGCATCCGAGGGTGCTAAAGGAGTTGGCGGATGAGATTGCAGAGCCATTGGCCATTATTTTTTAAAACTCATGGCGATCGGGGGAGGTCCTGGATGACTAAAAAAAAGCTAATGTAGTGCCCATCTTTAAAAAAGGGAAGAAGGAGGATCCGGGGAACTACAGGCCAGTCAGCCTCACCTCAGTCCCTGGAAAAATCATGGAGCAGGTCCTCAAGGAATCAATTATGAAACACTTGGAGGAGAGGAAAGTGATCAGGAACAGTCAGCATGGATTCACCAAGGGGAAGTCGTGCCTGACTAACCTAATTGCCTTCTATGATGAGATAACTGGCTCTGTGGATGAGGGAAAAGCAGTGGATGTGTTATTCCTTGACTTTAGCAAAGCTTTTGATACAGTCTCCCACAGTATTCTTGCCGCCAAGATAAAGAAGTATGGGCTGGATGAATGGACTGTAAGGAGGATAGAAAGCTGGCTAGATTGTCGGGCTCAACGGGTAGTGATCAATGGCTCCATGTCTAGTTGGCAGCCGGTTTCAAGTGGAGTGCCCCAAGGGTTGGTCTTGGGGCCGGTTTTGTTTAATATCTTTATTAATGATCTGGAAGATGGTGTGGACGGCACTCTCAGCAAGTTTGCAGATGACACTAAACTAGGAGGCATGGTAGATACACTAGAGGGTAGGGATCGGATACAGAGGGACCTAGACAAATTAAAGGATTGGGCCAAAAAAAACCTGATGAGGTTCAACAAGGACAAGTGCAGAGTCCTGGACTTAGGATGGAAGAATCCCATGCACTGCTACAGACTAGGGACCGAATGGCTAGGTAGCAGTTCTGCAGAAAAGGACCTAGGGGTCACAGTGGACGAGAAGCTGGATATGAGTCAACAGTGTGCTCTTGTTGCCAAGAAGGCTAACAGCATTTTGGGCTGTATAAGTAGGGGCATTGCCAGTAGATCGAGGAACGTGATCGTTTCCCTTTATTCGACATTGGTGAGACCTCATCTGGAGTACTGTGTCCAGTTTGGGGCCCCACACTACAAGAAGGATGTGGAAAAATTGGAAAGAGTCCAGCAGAGGGCAACAAAAATGATTAGGGGTCTGGAGCACATGACTTATGAGGAGAGGCTGAGGGAACTGGGATTGTTTAGTCTCCAGAAGAGACGAATGAGGGGGGATTTGATAGCAGCCTTCAACTACCTGAAGGGGGGTTCCAAAGAGGATGGAGCTCGGCTGTTCTCAGTGGTGGCAGATGACAGAACAAGGAGCAATGGTCTCAAGTTGCAGTGGGGGAGGTCTAGGTTGGATATTAGGAAACACTATTTCACTAGGAGGGCGGTGAAGCACTGGAATGGGTTACCTAGGGAGGTGGTGGAGTCTCCTTCCTTGGAGGTTTTTAAGGCCCGGCTTGACCAAGTCCTGGCTGGGATGATTTAGTTGGGAATTGGTCCTGCTTTGAGCAGGGGGTTGGACTAGATGACCTCCTGAGGTCCCTTCCAACCCTGATATTCTATGATTCTATGTTGGTCTGCTTCTGTCTCCTCAGCATGTTCCCCAGTATCCATGGCATTTCAGGAAACAAGATCCAAATATAGCTAACCAAACTGTTTATGACGCATTGAGGAGGGACAGGGGATTGGTACATATGTGGCTAGAGCAGAGTGTGGATTCTGCAGGCCAAATGATATACTAATTGATGCTTTCAATACTCCATTGCTTTAAATGGGATTAGACAGGGTTTTCTGACTGGAACTTAATAAAGATGGAATAGAACATGCTGAGTCTCTCTTAGTTGTGTAGGCTCTGTGAAAGTGACTGGAGAAAAAGACAGTAAGAACTTATTTGAATACAATCCAGGAGCAGACCTTCTTGAATAAGAAGGTGCTTTCTTACCCAGTTACTTTTTACAGAAGAATCATACATTGAAATCTCAGTTAATTTGCAGGATTTATTTAATTTAACTCCATGGGACCATTCACATGAGAAATGCTATTTACATGCCTAACTGGGGGCAGAACTGGGGCCTTAGATAAAATGTCCAAGATTTTCAAAAGGCGGGCTAAAGTAAAACTTCTGAATTTAGACAGGCTGGTTTTCAAAACTTCTAAGATACTAGCTGCTCCAGTTGAAATAAGTACTTTTGAAAATTAGACTTCTTTTTAGGCACCTGGCATGGAGTTAGGGACTTAACTTTAGGTACCCAGCTTTAAAAATCTTGGCCAATAATTTTAGGTCATGACCACTAGAAAATACTCCTCTTTTCTCGAATAGCTCAGATTACTATTCTAAATATGGATGGCCTGAATTGTTTCTCCTGTTTTTATTTAGAAAGGAATGCTACACGAAAACAGTAAAATTTGGTATTTTCCTTTCCTCTCATTTAATAGTGGTATCTAGCAACCAAATCTAAAGTAATCTTTTCATTGGTAAACCTCAACAGCAATGGTGAAAAAGTTTAGGTGCAAGTGTAGATAAGGACAAAGCATGCTCTGCACTGTTTTGACAATGCTGTTGACAGGAACTCAGCTGCCTCGAGGCTCAGTCACCTAGCAACCCAATGAACTACTCTGGGCCCAGTGCACCTTCACTAAATGACTGTTCTCCCTGATTGGTCAGAAGTGCCAACAGTTCACCATTTAAACCATGCAATAGCAGCAGCACTGTGGCTGCTCAATGCATTCCATGTCTGAAGCTGCTCTACATCTGCTTCCTGTCCAGCCCTTGCCTGCTCCACACAAGCCCTAGACCTTGCTTACCTCTGAAATCCTGACTCCTGAGTCTGACTATTGGCTTGTCTCCTAACCACCTCTCCAGCTTTTACCCTTTGGTTCTGTTCTGGCTCCTGACTTTGACCCTTGGTTTACCTCCTAACCACACCTCTGGTTCTGCTATCTGATTCTGCTCCACCCACTAGGTTGCATCGCCTATACCTTAGTGCTTGACAGTTTGAGCAGCCCACTAGAAGATAAGGAGGGACTTCACCTCACGACACAGAGCTCTCCTCTGGAATGGCTCCAGCAGGACCACAACCCACCTTCTTGGATGTTGTTGAGATCCTGCAGGAACTACAGGCACAGATCCTGGTGCTACATGACCAGAATGCAGTACTCCAGCCCCAGATACAAGCCCAGGACACAATTTCTGTCCCCTCCCATCCCCCAACTCTTGCATCCACTGTCCTTGAGCCCAAGCTGCCCCTATCCAATAAGTGCCAAGTTTCATGGGTTTCTTAACCAATGTCATCTCCGGTTCATGTTGCAGCCACAGTTACATCCCACAAAGCAGTCCCGAGTGGGATTAGTATTGCTCATTGGGGAGGCCTTCAAGGGGTCATTGTGCTCCTGGCCGTGTCCAGTCCTCTTCTTGAACACACGAGAGCTTTGTACAGGCAATGTTGGGTATTTTCAATTACCCTAATCAAGAATGTACCAAGAAGCTGCTCTCCATGCCCTCCAGCAGGTTGTGAGATCTGACACCAAATATGCAGCGCAATTTTGATGGCTGGCTGCAGAAACCCATTGCATGAGGCCATGCAGCAACATCACTTTAGGCAGGGACTCAACAATTCTTTCAACGATCAACTAGCATGGATGGCTCCTCCACCTAGCCTGGGAGCTTTAATTGATCTTTGCATCTAGATTGATGATCATCTAACAGAATGAGCCCAAGAAAAACAGCACATCTCCTGACCCAGCTGACCAGGACTCTTTCCTCTCCCATGGTCCCAGTTGTTCTACCAGACTCTGAACTGATGCAAGTCAACCAAGTCAGGCCCCATCTCTCTGCCGATGAAAAGAATCATTGAAGGGCATTGTAGTTGTGTCTGTATTGTGGGATGCCTAGGCACATCACAGCAGGGTGCCCCACCAACAGCCAGCCCATGCCTTTGGCAGTCACCAAGAGATCTTGCAGTTTGTGGTCATCTGCACTACACATTCACTAGTCATCACTCATGACCCCCGAACCAGCTGGTGCTCATAATCTATATCTTCTGTTCCATGCTATGCTGATGATCATGCCTTCTCAATATGAGTCAACAGTCAGTCTCATTCTCAGGTGCACTCCAGACCCTGAAGGATCCAGAATTGCAAACCAAAGATTTGTCATCAGGACCTGAATTTCCTGCCTACACCTGCCTGATAGACCTTCAATTGGGAACTGAGGTCTCTTTTGGATGCATTTACACCCTATCTGAACCCGAGCTGAAGGCCCGCTGGGATTACTTTGAGGAATCTTGGTGGAAGGGGTTCATCCATCCTTTGACTTTCCCAACAGGAGCACCTATCTTCTTCATGACTATGAAGAATGGCTCCATCTGATCTTGGGTCGATTCTCAAGCTCTCCAAAAAATCACCATCCACTGTCAACATCCCCTTCCTCTCATAAATTAACTCCTAGAAAGTCTCTGTTCAGCTCACAAAGCTAGATCTGCATGGGACATGGAACCTGGTCAGAATCCAGAAGAGGGATGAATGGAAGACAGCTTTTTCAAACCAGATATGGCCATTTCAAATATTTAGTCATGCCATTTGGTTTATGTAATGTCCCTGCTATCTTCCAGCATTGTATGAACGACATCTTCAGAGACATCCTCAACCAATTTGTGGTCATCTACTTAGATGATATTCTTTCTTTTTCAGAGAATGAACACCACAGCCACCATGTGCCCCCTGTCCTTGATTGGCTTCACCAAAATCAACTTTGCATTTCTCAGGTTTTGTGTAAATTTGACAAGGATACCATCAGTTTCTGGGCTATGTCGTCTCACCAGCAGGACTCACCCTGCAAAGTTACAGCCATCACTGAGTAAAAGGCAGGTAATATAGGCAGGTGCAGCGGTTGCTTGGATTCACAAATGTTTACCAATGATTCATCCAAGGATTCTCTAATGTGGTAGATCCTATAACGTCCCTCCTCAAGAAAGGGGCTAAATTCATCAGGTTCACTGACACACAGATGGTTTTCAACTGCTTGAAAAAGGCATTTATTTCTGCCCACATTTTGCCCCATCTGGATCCCACAAAGGCCATCACAGTTGAGACCAATGCCTCTGGCTTTGCAATAGGTGTGATCCTCTAACAATTTATCGGCCCTCACTGCACTGGTTGCGTCATCCCTGTGCCTTTTTCTCTATCAAACTGACTCCCACAGACAGAAATCATGATGTGTGGGACAAGAAACTCCTGGACATCCAGGCTGTCTTTCAGCAATGACAGCACCTTCTTGAGGGGGACCCAAATCTGGACTGTTTACAAGCATTTGGAACATCTACAGACAACACAATGACTCAAACAACATCAGATTCACTGGATCCTTTTCCTCTCCCAATTTGACATTATAGTTACCTAATGTCCAGAGACTAAGAATGGGAAGGTGGATGCCTTGTCCCGCAAGAAAAAGTACCATGAAGTGGAGCAGGAAATTCTCACCACTGTACTTACATCCTCCCAAAACTGTTTGCAGGACCATCACTGATCATCTCATTATCACATCTGTTCCTTGCTTCTAAGTGACCCATTTGCAGCCCCAATCTGCTAAACTCTAAGAAACAGCAGTGCTTCACTATATTCAAGTTTTCATCTAACAACAAGACCTCTTTTATCATGGGTATCATCTACATTCCTGAGTACAACTCCTGGTTTCAGTTGCTAAAACTGTGTCATGACTCACCTTTGGCAGGACATTTTGGACAGTTTAAAACCTGGAACCTAACCACTAGGTACTTCTGATAGGCAACCCCATGAACTGATGTAAAAAACTGTGTTAGGTCATACAACCTCTGCATCCATACAAAGAAACCATGAGCCAAGCCTGTAGGCCTCCTTCAGCCCCTCCCCACACCTACATGTCCTTGGTCACCTTCTTAGTGGACTCTATTGTAGAGTTACGACACTCCAAAGGGCACTCAGTTATCCTGACCATAGTGGACCTCCTTACTAAGATGCTCATTTTATTCCCTGACACACTATTACATCTGCCCATGAAACTGCACAAGCCTTCCTGGAGCACATCTTTCAGTATCATGGCATGCCTACATATATCACTTCTAAGTGATATATGGGAGATGGGTCGGAAATGAGAGAGAGTGTGGGCTATATTGGCAGAGAGAAAGGAGGGTCAGGACAAAACTGGGAGGAAAGATCAAACCAGTATCTTAGATGCCTATATACAAATGCGAGAAGTATGGGGAATAAGCAGGAAGAACTGGAAGTGCTAATAAATAAATACAACTATGACATTGTTGGCATCACTGAAACTTGGTGGGATAATACACATGATTGGAATGTTGGTGTGGATGGGTACAGCTTGCTCAGGAAGGATAGACGGGGGAAAAAGGGAGGAGGTGTTGCCTTATATATTAAAGATGTACATACTTGGACTGAGGTTGAGATGGACATAGGAGACGGAAGTGTTGAGAGTCTCTGGGTTAGGTTAAAAGAGGTAAAAAACAAGGGTGATGTCATGCTAGGAGTCTACTACAGGCCACCTAACCAGGTGGAAGAGGTGGATGAGGCTTTTTTTAAACAACTAACAAAATCATCCAAAGCCCAAGATTTGGTGGTGATAGGGGACTTCAACTATCTGGATATATGTTGGGAAAATAACACAGCAGGGCACAGACTATCCAACAAATTCTTGGACTGCATTGCAGACAACTTTTTATTTCAGAAGGTTGAAAAATCTACTGGGGGGAAGCTGTTCTAGACTTGATTTTAACAAATAGGGAGGAACTCCTTGAGAATTTGAAAGTAGAAGGCAGCTTGGGTGAAAGTGATCATGAAATCATAGAGTTGCAATTCTAAGGAAGGGTAGAAGGGAGTACAGCAAAATAGAGACAATGGATTTCAGGAAGGCAAATTTTGGTAAACTCAGAGAGCTGAGAGGTAAGGTCCCATGGGAATCAAGACTGAGGGGAAAAACAACTGAGGAGAGTTGGCAGTTTTTCAAAGGGACACTATTAAGGGCCCAAAAGCAAGCTATTCCGCTGGTTAGGAAAGATAGAAAATGTGGCAAAAGACCACCTTGGCTTAACCACGAGATCTTGCACGATCTAAAAAATAAAAAGGAGTCATATAAAAAATGGAAACTAGGACAGATTACAAAGGATGAATATAGGCAAACAACACAGGAATGCAGGGGCAAGATTAGAAAGGCAAAGGCACAAAATGAGCTCAAACTAGCTACAGGAATAAAGGTAAACAAGAAGACTTTTTATCAATACATTAGAAGCAAGAGGAAGACCAAAGACAGGGTAGGCCCACTGCTTAGTGAAGAGGGAGAAACAGTAACAGGAAATTTGGAAATGGCAGAGATGCTTAATGACTTCTTTGTTTTGGTCTTCACCGAGAAGTCTGAAGGAATGCCTAACGTAGTGAATGCTAATGGGAAGGGGGTAGGTTTAGCAAATAAAATAAAAAAAAGATCAAGTTAAAAATCACTTAGAAAAGTTAGATGCCTGCAAGTCACCAGGGCCTGATGAAATGAATCCTAGAATACTCAAGAAGCTAATAGGGGAGGTATCTGAGCCTCTAGCTATTATCTTTGGAAAATCATGGGAGACGGGAGAGATTTCAGAAGACTGGAAAAGGGCAAATATAGTGCCCATCTATAAAAAGGGAAATAAAAACAACCCAGGAAACTACAGACCAGTTAGTTTAACTTCTGTGCCAGGGAAGATAATGGAGCAAGTAATTAAGGAAATCATCTGCAAACACTTGGAAGGTGGTAAGGTGATAGGGAACAGCCAGCATGGATTTGTAAAGAACAAATCATGTCAAACCAATCTGATAGCTTTCTTTGATAGGATAACGAGTCTTGTGGATAAGGGAGAAGCTGTGGATGTGGTATACCTAGACTTTAGTAAGGCATTTGATACGGTCTCACATGATATTCTATTGATAAACTAGGCAAATACAATTTAAATGGGGCTACTATAAAGTGGGTGCATAACTGGCTGGATAACCGTACTCAGAGAGTTGTTATTTATGGTTCCCAATCCTGCTGGAAAGGCATAACAAGTGGGGTTCTACAGGGATCTGTTTTGGGACCGGCTCTGTTCAATATCTTCATTAACGACTTAGATATTGGCATAGAAAGTACGCTTATTAAGTTTGCGGATGATACCAAACTGGGAGGGATTGCAACTGCTTTGGAGGACAGGGTCATAATTCAAAATGATCTGGACAAATTGGAGAAATGGTCTGAGTTAAACAGGATGAAGCAAAGTGCTCCGCTTAGGAAGAAAAAATCAGTTTCACACATACAGAATGAGAAGAGACTGTCTAGGAAGGAGTATGGCAGAAAGGGATCTAGGGGTTATAGTCACAAGCTAAATATGAGTCAACAGTGTGATGCTGTTGCAAAAAAAGCAAACATGATTCTGGGATGTATTAACAGGTGTGTTGTGAGCAAGACACGAGAAGTCATTCTTCCGCTCTACTCTGCTCTCGTTAGGCCTCAGCTGGAGTATTGTGTCCAGTTCTGGGCACCGCATTTCAAGAAAGATATGGAGAAATTGGAAAGGGTCCAGAGAAGAGCAACAAGAATGATTTAAGGTCTTGAGAACATGACCTATGAAGGAAGGCTGAAAGAATTGGGTTTGTTTAGTTTGGAAAAGAGAAGACTGAGAGGGGACATGATAGCAGTTTTCAGGTATCTAAAAGGGTGTCATAAGGAGGAGGGAGAAAACTTGTTCACCTTAGCCTCTAAGGATAGAACAAGAAACAATGGGCTTAAACTGCAGCAAGGGAGGTCTAGGTTGGACATTAGGAAAAAGTTCCTAACTGTCAGGGTGGTTAAACACTGGAATAAATTGCCTAGGGAGGTTGTGAAATCTCCATCTCTGGAGATATTTAAGAGTAGGTTAGATAAATATCCATCAGGGATGGTCTAGACAGTATTTGGTCCTGCCATGCGGGCAGGAGACTGGACTCGATGACCTCTCAAGGTCCCTATCAGTCCTAGAATGTATGAATCTAATCCCCCAATTTGTTTCTTGGTTCTGGCGTGAATTTATCTGCCTTCTCAGCACCAAGCCCCTCACCTCAACAGCCTACCTATCTACTAGTTTAGAAATGGTTATACTCTGAACAATAAAATCAGAGATTCAGCACACAATTTTAAGAATCATGAAAAGTCTTGAATAGAAGGTTACAGGATTTGTAATAGGAATCAGGCATCCTATTGTCTCTAAATTTATTGATGGATTTCTGATTTAAAGAAAAGCTGAATACATATTATTTCAAAACACACATAAAAATGTATTATACACCAATTAACCAACAGCTCTAAATCTAATTTTGAACAAATAGCAGGAAAATGATCAGATGACAAAATACTTTATCAATGTGTTTTCCTTTGCCATAATGCGACTTTTGTTTGCTGAGCTTGCTGTCTATAAACAACTTATAATGTTCTCTTTTGATTTAAACAGTGCTAACATTTCTGCATTTACTGCAATAATATTGTGTGAGCCCTAACACCATAAAGTGAGACATAGAAGCAATTTGCTCTTTATATGATATTGATTTTAAAATAAATGAGCAAGGTTTGTGCTCATTCCATGCAAAGCATAAAACAAAACAAAGCTAGATTTCTTAAAGTTATGCATACAACTTCACCAAACCAGACTAAAAACACAGAACACAGTTATGAAAAAGTTTTGTGGAGGAGATTTTTAATACTTTGTGAAGGAAGATTGCTGATCCCATTCATCCAATTTGTCACTCATCAGGTGAGACCTCATTTGGAGTACTGTGTGCAGTTCTGGTCTCCCATGTTTAAAAAAGATGAACTCAAACTGGAACGGGTGCAGAGAAGGGCGACTAGGATGATCAGAGGAATGGAAAACCTGTCGTATGAAAAGAGACTAGAGGAGCTTGGGTTGTTTAGTCTGACAAAGCGAAGGCTGAGGGGGGATATGATTGCTATCTTTAAATATATCAGAGGGATAAATACAAGGGAGGGAGAGGAATTATTCCAGCTTAGTACTAATGTGGACATGAGAACGAATGGGTATAAACTGGCCGTGGGGAAGTTCAGGCTTGAAATTAGACGAAGGTTTCTGACCGTCAGAGGGGTGAAATATTGGAACAGCCTTCCTAGGGAAACGGTGGGGGCGACGGACCTGTCTGGTTTTAAGATTAGGTTAGATAAGTTTATGGAGGGAATGGTTTAATGGTAAAACATAGTAGCCAAGGAAAACCAAGCAATGGTACGTAAATAGTATAATGGCCAACAGGGGTCAGGCTAGAGACTCTTGCCTACATGCTCGGGGTCTTACTGATCGCCATATTTGGGGTCGGGAAGGAATTTTCCTCCAGGGTAGATTGGCTGAGCCTCTGGAGGTTTTTCGCCTTCCTCCGCAGCATGGGGCAGGGATCACTAGCAGGAGGGTCTCTGCCGATTGAAGTCACTAAAACACAGGATTGGGGACTTCAACAGCAGAGTCCAGGGAAGGGTTTTGTGGCCTGCAGCATGCAGGGGGTCAGACCAGATGATCATAATGGTCCCTTCTGACCTTAAAGTCTATGAGTCTATGAGTCTATGAGGTTCTTAACCTAATCTTTGGAGCCCTTCAGGGTATGTCTACACTGGCCCCTGTAAGTTGGCTCAGGCTCACAGGGCTCGGGTTAGAATGCTGTTTAATTGTGGTGTACACTGTAGACTTGTAAAGATATGTTTATGAAAGATTGTGATTTGGAGACACTCCCTCATAAGGGACAGTGTTGTGAGCATGGGAATTTGGAGCTATGCCCTGCAGCCGGGGATTGGAACATCCTATGGCTGTGTGCAGCAGTTCACCAGAGATGCTCTCCAGTTTGTTTTATTAAAATTTTATTCCTTTCTCTTTCATTTGGTTTGTTGTTTAATGAACCCCAAGATCATTACATATATGTTAAGGCTCAGGTTGGAGCCTGGGTTCTGGAACTCTGACCCTTTGCAGGGTCCCAGAGCCCAGGCTCCAACCTGACCCCAAATGTCTACACCAGGGGTCGGCAACCTTTCAGAAATAGTGTGCCAAGTCTTCATTTATTCACTCTAATTTAAGATTTCGCGTGCCAGTAATACATTTTAACCTTTTTAGAAGGTCTCTTTATATAAGCCTATAATATATAACTAAACTATTGTTGTATGTAAAGTAAATAAGGTTTCAAAATATTTAAGAAGCTTCATTTAAAATTAAATTAAAATGCAGAGCCCCCTGGAATGGTGGGCAGTGTGAATGCCACTGAAAATTAGCTTGTGTGCCGCCTTCGGCCTGCCACAGTGTAGACATTCCCTCAGAGAGCAAAGTGTGCATTGAATTCTTTCTGATTGCAGGTAAATGCATCATTAGAATCTGATAATTGCTATTCATTATTTGGTGGTTTAGTACATTAGAACTCCTCAATTCTGCAAGAATGTCAGGGCCAAACTTTCCAAGGTTATGGTCTGCTAAGCATAAGACATCTTACATTTGTTCATTCTCAGACTAACTCACAACAATCCTTCCTATCCAGAAAGGATTATTATCTGGTAGATTTTAAATGGTCACAAAGCAGTGTGATAAATTCACCAAAGTGTCTCAAGTGAAATTATTATTTAAATGAAGTCTGTCTCCATTCCTAAATCCAGGATGCTAGAGGCCTGGAGCTACATCAATATACACCATTTGAGATTTAGAGCTGGGCAAATAATGGATTTTTTTTCCAGTTTGTTAGCAATTTTGAAATTAGGAAAAAAAATTGTGTTGGATTAAAAAAATATTTTAGTTCAACAAATGTTTCATTACAATAATTTTTGAATGTTTTACAAATAAAATCAATGGAAATTTTGGAACAAAAAGTAGTTTTAAACCATTTTGATTTTCTCGGAAGCTTTTTTCCCAAAATGAACAATTTGACAAAATAGACATGAATTCATAAAACATTCCAGTGTTGGTGAATCTGTATTTTTACCGAAAAAAAGTTTTGGCCAAAATATTTCACCCACCTCCAGCCCAAAATATTCCACTTGTTTGCGGTTTCTTTTATGTTTTGTTTTCAGTATTCACTATCATAAAATAGCATAAACCCTTAAAGAATGAGATCCCAACCTTGCAGTCTTTGTGCAAGCTAAATTCATACTAAGGGTTAACAAGAATACTTTTAATAACATGAACACCTTTCAAATATAGGGAGCTACAGCACCAAATCCTGCTCTCAATTTCAGCCTTATATAACTAGAGTAACCATACTGAAACCTCACAGATTTTCATGATTACTATTTCCTCTCCTATGTGTTCTTTACACCCAGAGTACAAAGTATTATGATTCAAGAGAAAGTTGTTTCCTGGCTGCCGAAATGACAGTTAACTGGGAAAGAACATTAAAGAGCCTGTGATTCAGTGTTTGCTGAATAGCTCTTCACTGACTGCTGTGTCTGATATTGAGGTCAGCTAGGGAGAGCTTTTTTATGGCACTAATTGACTTCTTCCTCCTCTATTACGGATGGAGATGTAGCTGTAAAATGACTGGATTAAGCAGTTTTCCCTGAGTGACATCAGAAATGGAAGTGTCTGCCAGGGAAGAACAGTAAAAAGAGCCATGCACGGCCTTAAAATCCCCCCATTCTCTTAAAACTGTCCTTTGGAAGTCAGGTCTAGTCCCCCTCATTCAGATATGAGAGATTGGGGAGAAGACTGGGACAGGGATGAGAAACCTGAGGAGTCAAGACTGGGAGTTACTAGGTGAGAAGTATAGAACCATGGGTGGGAAAGTCACAGGACTGTGACAGAGAGAAAAGATGGATGAGGAAATATATTTTATTGGATCGAGAGAGACAAGCTTTCGAGCTACACAGAGTTCTTTTTCAGGAAACCCAAAAACTTTTCTCTCTCACCAACAGAAGTTTGTCCAGTAAAAGATATTACCTCACCCACCTTGTCTCTCTAATATCCTGGGACTGACATGGCTACAGTAACACTGTATAGGATTGGGACAGAGACAGTCTGGAAAGGACAGAATAGAAGGCGGGTTAATGGGCAGAAGAGTCTTTGCCCAGTAAACTACACTCCCCTCCACGGCCTCGAATCAATCCCAAGATTCCCAAGTCGCACCATTCCTCTCTTGTCAACAAATATCTGTGGAACCCATGAACCAAATTCACGGCCATGAAAAATGTGTCACAGACCATGAAATCTGGCCCACTGAAATCTCCCCCACTGAAATCTGGTCTTTTGTGTGCTTTAAGCCTATACAATACAGATTTTATGGGGGAGCAGGCGTTTCTCAAACTGGGGGTTGTGACCCAAAAGGAAGTTGCAGGGGAGTCTCAAGGTTGTTTGAGGGGGTTGTTTTATTTCTGTGCTGCCTTCAGAGCTGGGCAACTGGAGAATGGTGGCTGTTGAGCAAGACCCGACAGAAGCAGCACAGATGTAAGGGTGGTAATACCATGCCGTGCCACCCTTTCATCTGCGCTGCTGCCTTCAGAGCTAAGTGGCTGGAAAGTGGTAGCTGCAGTGCAGAAGTAAAGGTGGCACTACCATACCATGCCATCCTTACTTCTGCACTGCTGCTGGCGGCAGCTCTACATTCACTGCTGGGTTCCCATCCAGCAGCCACTGCTCTCCAGCTGCCCAGCTCTGAAGGCAGCACCGCCACCACCAGCAGCACAGAAGTAAGGGTAGCAGTACTGCAACCCCCCACCCTACAATAACCTTGCAACCACCCCCACAATTCCTTTTTGGGTGAGGATCCCTACAATTACAACACCATGAAATTTCAGATTTAAATAGCTGAAATCATGAAATGTATGGTTTTTAAAACCCTCTGACCAAGAAATTGACCAAAATGGACCATTAATTTGGTAGGGCCCTAGTTATTCCCCTCTAGTGCTGGTCCATGTAGAGGATGACATCAATTCCTCTGTTAGCTCAAGTGGCAGAGATCTGTGTGGAACATCTAGGGGTTCCAATCTGCTGATTGACCTTTGATGGATGTCACTAAGATGTCTTAGGATCAAATTTCTGTTTTTTCAGTTTGGTTTTTAAAAACCTAGGAAATTACTCACCAAAACCCCAACATTATTTAGGTTGCAAGCACTCAAAAGGTAGGAAATACCAAACTGATGTTGCCTGGGATTAATTTAGCCCATAATGTTCACATTTAGCACTGTATATAAAGAAGAAAGTCTAAATTGAGAAATTGGAAGAGTAACATGTTTAAGATTTAGATGCCATTGTCAGAATTATGAATGTATTGATGAAAACATTCTTAGGTGTTCAAAGAAGGATTTATATGCAATAGTCACTTTTCCATAATCCATAAATTTACCATACAGTGAGTGTTAAAGAGCTCTGACCTTTTGTGATAGACATAAATATACTTAATAATCCTTCTGAAAAGGATGTAATTTTATTTATGACATTTTAAAAAGGGTTCTATGGGAGCAATAGTTAATAGTCATGAGATCATCTAAAAGATTGTACATGCGTCTTCTATTTCTTTTTGAAAAATTAAGTGATAGATTAAGTAAAAAATCAATCCATCTCCTCAATTTTCTAGTACTGTTGATTTCGGAATATATTTCTTTCCAGCAGCAGTCCTAAAATTTGGAGGACTTCAGAAGATTTCCTAAATGCCTCTATCCTTCAGCAACTATTGTTGGTGATGCCAATTATCGCACCACAAATCAGGAAGTACAGGGCCAAGGGTCCCGATCCTGCTATCAGATCCCACAGGCAGATCCCTACACCCGTGCATTTTAGTAAAATACCATTGAAGTAAACAAGGCTCCAAACAGGTGCAGGGATCAACATTTATGTATTTGATTGCTTTCCTATGACCCTATACTGCAAACAATGTCATGACCTACAGTATGCCCATGTCAGACACATATAACTTTCTGGCAGCTTGCAATGATATTAGTATATATGGTGCTTAACCTACTGTCTGCTTTTATGTAATTAATTTAAATATCTTGGTGCTGGTCAGGAACTTATGTAGTCAATGGGAATTTTGTCATTGACTTCAATGGGGCCAGGATTTCACCTCTAGACTCCAGAAGTGAACTATTTTCTTGGAGGAGAGAAATGACTTGACACAGACAGGAGACACTATAGGCAAATTTCAGTGCCCAATTAACCTTTCTGCTGGGAGCAATCTCAAATATAACCTATTTCAAAAGATTTGTTATTATCATATCCAGGGCCAGTGCAACCACTAGGCCGTCGCCTAAGGCGCCAAGTGGCTGGGGGTGCCAAAAAGCGGTGCCCTGGCTCAGCAGAGAAGAGCTGCCTTCTGGAGGCACCAGAGAGCCAGAGCCTCTGGCTTGCGGCAGCAGCGAGCCCCAGCCATGGAGGAGCCAGTGTGGTGCAGGGAGGCAGCAGCCCTGAAAAGGCAGTGGCTTCTGCAGGCTGCCACAGATGCATGCAGGCGGCAGCCCCCATGCGCCCCCCGGATCCCTCCTCACCGTGCTTGGGCTCTGCGGCTCCCGGGAGCGTGACCCGCCGCCGCCAAACAATAGGGTTGGAAGCGACCTCGGGAGGACATCAAGTCCAACCTCCTGCTCAAAGCAGGACCAACCCCAACTAAATTATCCCAGCCAGGACTTTGTCAAGGCGGGCCTTAAAAATATCTAAGGATGGAGATTCCACCCCCTCCATAGGTAACCCATTCCAGTGCTTCACCATCCTCCTAATGAAATAGTTTTTCCTAATATCCAACCTAGACCTCCTCCACTGCAACTTGAGACCATTGCTCCTTGTTCTGTCATCTGCCACCACTGAGAACAGCCGAGCTCCATCCTCTTTGGAACTCCTCTTCAGGTAGTTGAAGGCTGCTATAAAATCCCCCCTCACTCTTCTGCAGATAAATAAGCCCAGTTCCCTCAACCTCTCCTCGTAAGTCATGTGCCCCAGCCCCCTAAACATTTTTGTTGCCCTTCACTGGACTCTCTCCAATTTGTGCACATCGTTTCTGTAGTAGGGAGCCCAAAACTTGATGCAATACTCCAGATATGGCCTCACCAGTACCAGATAGAGGGGAATAATCACTTCCCTCGATCTGCTGGCAATGTTTTTACTAATGCAGCCCAATATGCTGTTAGCCTGCTTGGCTACAAGGGCACACTGTTGACTCATATCCAGCTTCTCATCCACTGTAATCCCCAGGCCCTTTTCTGCAGAACTGCCACTTAGCCAGTCGGTCCCCAGCCTGTAGCAGTGCATGGGATTCTTCTGTCCTAAGTGCAGGACTCTGATTCTGAATTGTTGTTACAATTAACCCCTAATATGGTTATAACTGAAGGAGATAAAAGAAAAAAATCTTCCCTTCCTCTCCCCCCAGTTTTTCTTTGTGCATTTGATGGTATTTTGAGTGAAATCCTGACCCCACTGAAGTCAATGGGAATTTTGCAAGTCTGATATATACCTAGTTCAGACTGGATATGCTGACAGGCTTACCCAGAGACTTTAGTATGGTCACTCTAATACAAGTATGTTTGGATGCCTAAAAATGCAAGGAGCAGAATAACCTCAACTCTTATTGACTTCAGTGGGAACTTAAGGTCACTCAACACTTCACAGGGACTGATGCCCAAAATTAACAAGACAATTGAGGCACTTAGTGTCACAGGTCGAGCTGCACCTACTCTGCATTCTCTCTGAGTGTAGATCCATTGGTAACGAGCTTGTGCCTTTACCCCTCTTGGTGCAGAATCCCACAATTCTTCTAGTCTTAGACCAGGTCCTAGGCTACCAAACCTTGTGGATCAGTCATGCTTACCCCAGCAGGTCCGACTGGATTCAATACTTGCAGTTTTTCCCGTCAAGAGTCTGTGACCAATATTATGCAGCGACCAGCTTCTTTACACCAAAGTATTATTTAATCTTAACAGAAGGAACAAAGCATAACATAAGAGAAAATGAATGAACTGGTCTGGTTGGGGTGTGGGAGATAGAACATCCAAGAGAATAGCTCTTGAATTATTCCTAAGGGGTTGTTAGATGGTTGGCTATCTGAAGCCACTCCACTCTTTTCCTATCTATGTGCAATCAGCCTCTTCTTGAATCAACCATATGTATTCATAAAGTGAACCCCCTTACAAGAGTCAGACAAACATACAGAACATATAGTATGCACATTCTTCACCCCAAGGTCCCAATCCTTCTCCCATTGAGGTCAATGACAAAAATCCTATGCGCTACAGTGTGAGGAGGATTGGACCAGTACTGCACCAATTTACCATAGGATAGGTTTATCTAGAATTGGTTTCAATGTTTGTAAATTTTAAAGATATTTAAAAGGCTTTAAAGAGGTTAAAACACTTCTTGCTTTTGTGGATTAACAGTAACGGATCTGTTGTCAGACAGTCAATATCAACAGACCAAGAAAAGATCATTAAACTTGTTCAGTTATTTTCAAAGGATTTTACCCTCAGGGTTTAAAGCATTCAACTTTGACGAAGACTCAAATAAAACAAAACAAAACAAAACAAAACAAAAACAACAATTTGTGCTTCTAAATCTGACCATTGTCCAACTTTCTTGAAATCTCACAGGTCAGGCTCCTTTTGATAGTTTTAAATATATTTTAGCCCATAATTTTATACAGCTGGAAAACCAGTGTGTATGCTATTCATTGCACTCACACTTTAGATAATCCAACACCTGAACATTGGCTAGGGTTTGAATTTGCATCTCTGGCCAATTTTTTTAGTGCAAATTCCAAGATTTTCATATGCACAGGTGTTAAACAATTTAAAGCATATTCATAAATGTTGCAACATTTAGCAGGTGAGTGCACTTGCAAAGGCAATGGTCTGTGATAGGCAGTTGCATTTGGAGCAGATATCTAGCTGAATATTTACCCCACTATATCCAGTTACATTGCTCCATGATCACAGGTAGCATTCACACAAAAATATCATAGAATCATAGAAATATAGGTCTGGAAGGAACTTTAAGACGTCATCAAGTTCATCCCCCTGGGCTGAGGCCAGACCAAGTAAATCTAGACTATCCCTGAGTGGTGTTTGTCCAAACTGTTCTTATAATTCTCCAATGATGGGGATTCCATAACCTCCCTTGGAAGCCTATTCCAGAGCTTAACTACTCTAACAGTTAGAATTTTTTTCCTACTGTATAACCTAAATCTCCTTTGCTGTGGATTAAGCCCATTACTTCTATTCCTATCTTCAGTGGACATAGAGGACATGTGCCCTTAACATATTTGAAAACTGATATCAGGTCCCCCCAACCCTGCAGTCTTCTTTCCTCAAGACTAAACATGCCCAGTTTTTTTAACTTTTCCTCTAGGTCAAGTTTTCTAAACATTTTATCATTTGTGTTGCTCTCCTCTGGACCCTCTAGAATTATCCACATCTTTCTTAAAGTGTGGTGCCCAGAGTTGGACACAGTACTCCAGCTGAGGCCTCACCAGTGCCAAGTAGACTGAGACAACTACCTCCCATGTCGTACACACGACACTCCTGTTAATATACCCCAGAATTATATTAACCATTTTCACAACTGTGTCACATTGCTGACCCATATTCAATGTGTGATCTTCTATAACACCCAGATCCTCTTTAGCAGTACTACTATCTAGCCAGTTATTCTTTTTTTGGTAGTTAGGAAAGAAAAATCAAATGCACAAGTGTAGTACTTCACACTTGTCTTTGTTGAATTTCATCTTGTTGATTTCAGACCAATTCTCTAATTTGTCAAGGTTGTTTTGAATTCTAATCCTGCCCACCACAGTGCTTGCAATCTCACACAACTTGTCCTCATCCACAATTTTATAAGCATACTCTCCACTCCATTATTCAAGGGACTAATGAAAATATTGAATAGTACCAGATGACCCAGGATAGACCTCTGTAGGACCCCACTAGATACACCTACCCAGTTTAACAGCAAACCATTAATAACTACTCTTTGAGTACAGTCTTTCAACCCGTTGTGCACCCCATCGAAAATCCATCTAGACCATATTTCCCAACTTTGTTTATGAGAACTTCATGTGGAACTGTGTCAAAAGCCATACTAAAAATCAAGATATATCACATCTAGTGCTCCCCACAGGAAGCCTATGAAAGAAGGAAACTAGGTTGGTTTGGCATGGTTGATTCTTGATAAATCCATGCTCACTATTCCTTATTATTTGATTATCCTCTAGGTACTTACAAATTAATTGTTTAATAATTTTTTTCAGTATCTTTCTAGATATCAAAGATAGGCTGACTTTCTATAATTACTGGGTACTCTTTGTTCCCCTTTTTAAAGAAAGATACTATATTTGCCCTTTTCCAATTCTCTGAGGCCTCACACATCCTACATGATTTCTCAGAGATAATTGCTAATGGTTCTGATATTGCTTCAGCTAATTCCTTAAGTACCCTAGGAAGAATTTCATCAGTCCTTGCCAAACTGAATATATCTATCTTATCTAAATATTCTTTAACCTGTTCTTCCCCTATTTTGGCTTCTGTTCCTTCCCCCTTATTCATACTATTAGTTGTGTTGAGTATCTGGTGACCATTAACCCTTTTAGTGCTGACTGAAGCACAATAGGCATTCAACACCCCAGCCTTCTTGGTTGATATCCATGGATTGAACCAGCCCATCAACTGTTGTAAAACAGTTCAGTTCTGGTGAAGTCAATGCCAATTTACATCCTCTGAGTATCTGGTCCTGAAACTCCATCCTAAAATGATTGCAGTATTGCCAAATGCAAGCATTCAAAACTCAGAAATAGACCCCCAAAATAATGAGAATGCTTTAAAATCATTAAATATTTTTAAAATAATAACCTTGGCATTCTTTTTATTTGACTTCTGGATTTTGTGCCTTTGGGATACACTCTGTTCATGTTTTCAAGGGTTTTTTGTTTTGTTTTGTTTTGTTTTTTGCAACCAGGGGAGCTAGAAAATGATGGGTTTTTTTAAATATGTAAGCTGAGATTCTCACATAATTCCATGACAGCAGGAGCTGGGACTTAAACAAAAGTAATTAACTACCACAAGATAAAAAGTGGGAGTTGGCAAGACTGTGAGCTGGTTGGGAATTTTCCAGTGGAACAATTTTCAGATGGAAAATTTGTCCATGGGAAAATTTCAATTTTGCTGGAAACTTTTGATTTTCCTTTGTAAAATGGTTCCCAGCTCCATTCTTTTCCAGTCCACAGGCTTCCAGGCTCCTCTGGAGCCTCCCAGCTGGACTTCCCTAGAACCAGAGCTCCCAAAGCTCCTGGGCTTTCAGCTCCTTGAAAGCCCAGAGGCCATGGGATGCTCCCAGTCTCCTTCAACTGCCTGGTGGGCTGTCTGGGCTCTGGTCAAAATGAGGTGTTAAAATTACACAATTCTTGTTGTGTGGGAAAGTTCTATTTTTCATTCTGTTTCAGAACCATTAATTTTTGAATTTCCCTGCAAAACATGAATTCTAGTTCCTGGCCAGCTCTTACCATGACTCACTTTTTAGTATCACTGTTGAATGATTAATCAGAATTTTTCTCTTCCCATCTCAGTTGTTCCTTTTTGTGCTCAAGCCCACCCTTCTCAAAGTAATGTTGCTGGAAAGCATGCGAGATGGGCAAAGCCTCACCAACTTTCTGTTCTGTATATTGTACTTTCTTGTAACCAAAACAATCTCTGTAGTTTCCTAGTTGCAGTAAATGGCTTTTGAGATTGATTAAATGTCTTGGCTTTGGTTCAGTTATTAATCATTATCTCAGCACCTATTTATTATGCTAACCGTAGGCTACAAGCAGGAGAGATTATCTCTTAAGTCACTGCACTGAGCTCAGCTGGAAACAATGCCCATTTATTTGGAACCTAGCTCTATAAAATGTAGATTCCCCATGATTTTAACATGTCAGTTTCTATTTGTTCATATATAAAGCGCACAGTCTGTCAGATCATGAATAATTTGCCCTTTAGAGAAAATAAACAGGGCTTCCAGTTGTTTATTCTATACAGCATGGATTGGGAGAGGTCTGGCCCATATGTTCCATCTAGATTAATACAACAGGTCTAATTCAAAGTGTTATCATTTTACATTGGTGCAATCTTTTTATTTCAGTGGAGTTACAGTGGCTCAAGGTTGGAATAACACTGTGATGAATCAGACCCACTCTTTCTAGTTTATATAAAATTCCATTTTGTGCTGTTTGAAAGTGCACCACTGCTAATTGATTTAGGTAAACTGTGTTTCAGCTTGATTAAGTTTGTTTCTAAAAAACAGAGGAACAGATACTAAGCTGGTATAAATCAAGGTAGCTCCAAATGATTTAAAAGTAATGTATGTTTTATCCAAAATGGCTTTCACACAGTAGATGCAAATCTAGCATATATGTCCTAATCTATTCAAATTATTTGTAATTTTCTTTCAGTAAGAGATGTGTTGGTAGCTTGTCAGGTTAAAAATAAAAAATGTTTTTCTATTTATCATTCTTTCACATTTCTTGTGGTGTAAGGGTTAATTGTTTAGTGTTCACTGACATGCTTTATGGAAAACAATTCTACTTCATTGCAAAATGAAAACCTTTTTTCTCAGGAATCTTACTCTGATGCTTTAAGGATTGACATTATGTTGAGCATTCAGTGGTAAATATGCCTCAATGGAAGTGAGAGAGTCCATAAATCAATATACTGTCATGCTAAATTTCTTCCCAAAGCAAGATAGGCTGTCAATTCCTCTTAAGGAAATCAAATTATATTCTTCACTACCTAAAATTCCCTAACTACAGGTTAAAGCAGGCTTTATGAAATGCTGTGTTAGCAAGTGTATGTAAGTACATACCCAAAGAGCACCCTGCCATGCTTACAATTGTTTCACCATCCTCTACTCTCCCTAATCCAGAGTGAGGCTTCAGCTGGAATTGGGGTGGAAAGATGTACAAACTTAAACTATTTAGTAGTCAGTTAGAATCCCATTGACTCAATAGGATTTTCTGTTGACTTCAGTGGGAACTGAATTGGATCCTGTAGGAGGAGATGATACTTCGTGTATATATATTTCCCCCCACGTTGAAAATGGTAACTTACATTTACAATGGAAGTAAAGAGAAGAGAGCAGTAAATAGATCAGCCAGAAATTACAAGACCAAATTTATCCCTGGAGTAATTCTTCTGAAGCCAGTGAGGTTTTACCATAGATGACTTTTACCCATAAAAATAATAAATAATAATAGTACATTGTAGGGCACTATTCTACTCCCATTTAAATTGGTGGAAATTTTGCTGCTTGCTTCTAAGACAGCACATTCAGGCCCATAAACACATGCAGAAACCCTTCTGCAAGTGTTGTCAGCAGTAGCAAGGGCCAGGTTCAAATTAATAAATACCACCAGCATGAGCTACCACCCAAAATTTTGGGGATCAATAAATACCTTCACTGGGGGCACTTAATATGTAATACATTCCCCTCCCCCCACCAGAACTGAGCCCATGTCTGTAACAAGAAAAATGTTATTAAGGAAAAAGGAACCAACAGGATCATCTTGGGAAAACACAGCAACAATCCATGTAAATGAATGATAAGTAAAACACTCCCGCACAACAACTTTGGTAGTTGTTTGTCAAGTTGGTTCCCCTCTCCATGATGAACAGCCATTATGTAAATATCCCTTTATCTCATCACTTCTCTCTTCCCTATACACTAAACCCAACTCACAGTTTGGTGTCAGCAAGTAGTGTAGTCCCAGAGTCCTGAGGTGCACTTGGACAAGCCTGTCTCCAGTCTTTTGGGAAGTGCTGCTTGCTGCTCTCCTGAGGCTCCAACATCTAACCCAGTAATTGAGCAGAATCTTTGCCACAAGACAGGAACCATTTTTCCATCTCTCTGTTCAGTTCCACTAACTAATCAATTCTTAGTTTATGTACAATGATAGTGACACCCAAAGTCGCACTAGAGGAATTCTGGGTGAAAAGCTTATGCAGATTAAGCTCACTCTGTAGCAGTACTTCACTGATTCACCAATAGATGGAAGCAAGGAGCTACTTTGACTTGAGCATGGTCCATCTGGAATTCTGGATAAACATCTTATGCAAATTAAGTGCCCATTCTTCCCCCCGTTCACCACTAGATATGAGTGGAGAGCTCCTTACCCTCGAAAGCTTCGGGCCACAGGGCTTCCACAATAGGAGTGGAATAATGACAAACCAGAGAAAATGATATTTCATGTTTAGTCTTCCTTGCAATTAGGCCTGAAAATGTTATTGTGACATTTCTTCTCCTGCACTGCTCAGCCTTTTGGGGATCAAAGCCATTTGTTCATTGTGGATTTTCCTTTCTATCTTCACATATTTTTAATATTTTCTCTCCAGTCTTCATCCCAAACTGCTGTGCAAATGAGATAGTGCCTCTAATTTGCAAAGGTGGGGTGGAGCTCTTTGGATGGAGCTAAATCATATTAGTGATTTTGTGGGGAGAATTAATGTTGGGCCATATTCTAGCCTAACATGTTTGCTACCTGCCATAAAGGTCTTATAGTTATTGAAAGGTCACTATTGTGAACTCCAAAGGATCTATGTACCCTTTAGAATTAACTCCTAGCTAACAGTTCTGAAATGAAGCTGTTAGATGACAGAGATTATGCGGCTTTTGAGACACAAATGACTTGTTGACAAGATGTAAGCTGGATGCGAAACACTATCCTACAGTCTCCACTGGCCCACAATTGGTGTCATTAGTGGATCATCTGCTTGGAAAATCTGCTTTTGCACCTCTCTCTTCTCTATAGCAAATCTGCAAGGAGCTCTGCAATCAGCAATAGAGAAGAGACAGGAGCGGGATTTACAGAAAACATCTAAGAGAGTCAGAGTGCTCATGTGTATCCTTAACTCCATCCTACACCCCGTGTGACTATGTTAGAGGTACAATCTAGCATACGGAGTAGGACCTATTCATTCCACAAACACCCCCACTGATTTCAGTGGAACCAATCATGGAGTAACAGCAAGATGCCACTCAACGTGATTTAGGGTGGCAGAGTCTGGCTCTGTTTTGTCAAGCTGATATATTCACGAGTCTCAACACATATAACTACTAATTTAAATATGGCTGAAAAAGATAACATTTTAGAATTTTAAAAAGTTACACTTCTTAATGTTTTCCATGTGGGTCAAACATTTACAGGATTCCAATACTTTAAATTCCTCAAAAATAGTTTGTGAACCACAGGTTTTCAAATGTCCCCACCTACACAGATCCTAATTTGCTAAGAAAGCATATAATTAAAGTACATCTGCCCTCTTTTGCTTGACTACTTTGCACATTGTGATTGACTCCTACCCTAAATCACACAGTATCTGACAGTTTGACAGCAATAAACAAGTTCCTAACTTTGTTTTCAAACTGTTTTATACCTTTAAAAACAAAAATAAAAAGATATATGGTTTTCATTTATTTAAGGGCCAGTTTTTATCACTTGTACTCATGATTATCAATCTTTTACTGAGTGAGTAGTCCCACTGAAATCAAAAGAATTTTAAGTGGTCTAAGGTTCTGTTCAGGACAAGGGTGGTAGAATCTAATCCAACATCATTAAGATTTGGTTATGGATCAATTGCACAAATGATGCATCAAATTACTCTGACAATCTCAGAAGAAAATGCTTCTTCATGATATATCCAGGTTTGATCTAACATAGGCAGAACTGGTAGTGAAGGCTACAGTTAAGGTTATCCAACATTTTTCATTATAAGACCCCATTTTCAGTTGCTTGAATGTGCTTATCTGTCCAATTCAGGGGTCCTGTGGAAAAAATAACACGTGATCATGTGATTAAAGGGAGCATCATAATACATATGCACAAGGGGGCAGAATTAATGTTACATAGACAACCTTAACTGAGGCATTTCCTACATGTTGAGTTCTTGACTAAGCAACATTCACTTTCTTTTCATGTCATATTTGTGTGTATATAAAATAATTACAGAAAGACTGTTGATCAGCAGGGACTGCGGACTCCCTGGATTACCCTCGCAGACACCAGTTTGAGAAACTCTGCTCTAAGTGTTGGCAGCCTGTCCGCCTGCATATGGGTAGCTCTGCTGCCCAGAATCTCCGCAGTACTAAATGCTGTGGCCTTACCTTTGAACAACTCCCAGCCCTGCCCCGGTACACCCTGTATGCCAGTCCTTGTGAGGAAGTCCTCAGAAGACACCCTGTGTTGGTCTTCCTGAAGTCATGTGGCAGGGAAATTGTCCCTTGGCTAGATTCAGGTTATTTTAGGGTCTCTTTATGCTGCTACAGCCCTCTTAGCCAATTTAAAGGGGCTAAAGCAGGGGGAATCTCGTCTATTGATTTTAATGGTACTACTGATGTCAAGATACTATGCATTGGGAGTAAGGGTATCAGAATCTGGGCCTAAATATATTGCTTCATTTAGGTATTTTGAATTCCTGTCTTACACCACAAAGGACAATGGTACAAATGCATTTTTTTTAGACATACCAAAAGTTTTGAACCTCAAAAGGTATAGTTTAAAGTTTGTATGAAAGCTTGAACTATTTTTGGTTACTCATCCCTCATTCAGGTGTGAATTATCAGCCAAAATATTTATGAAAAAAATATTGTTAAAAAGTACAAAGCTCAAGGAGACTACAGGAATGTCTACAGGTCTAACCACAAAAACATGTTTCCATATCTGAGCAAATAATTGCTGTTTTGGTTTGATGGCTGAAAAGCAAAAATAAAAATAGTATTTAGTTTTCAACCTAAACTGATCGCCCCCACCCCCGTTTTTTCCTTGCTAAAACAAAACAAAAAAAAACAAACTCAAATTTCATCCAGCCAAATAAATGCACATTGCCAAAATGACATGTTAATTCAACATGACTTTTCAAAATGAAACACTTCCTTTCAAAACAAAATGTTGAAATGCTTCATTTAAAAAATGTTGAGAAACCATTTTGACTTGTTCTAAATTTTTCCATCTCTAATCTGCAGGAAACTTAAAATATATTTTCAACAACCACACATATAAACATATAGAACTGTAGCCATAATTCCAGGTGTTTTAGTTTTTTGCATCTTGTTTATTCCGTATGAAATATATTGCTACCACACAGAAATCGAAACATAGCACAATTTAACTGCTTTACCTTCATAACCTACAATTTTGTAACAGAAAATACATTCAGAGACATAAAGAAAAAGGATAATCTACTCATTCATGAAACACTGGCTCCAGACACACCTGACTCTATTGGACCTAATTGGCAGGACCTAATTGGCAGTAATAGGTATATATGGTACAGGGGTTTTGCACAGATCTTCTCAGCTGTCTGCTTGCAGTTCTTCATCTGCACTGCCTTGTGTTGCTAAATCGGATGCTTGTGCTTGAGATAGCATTAAGGTTCTTATTAGTGTCACACTCACATGCAAATATCTTATATTAGTCTTATACAAAGGATCATCCTTGGCCTGTATCTAGAGATGGTCATGCTAAGATGTGCATTCTTGAATGTAACGGAGGTTTGTTACCCTTTGCCAGGGGTGAAAGTAATATAAAAGACATACTGGTATGGGGGCACGGCGGTACCTTGGGTTGAAGGGGTGGGGTTGGGGATCACCCCCCCCAGCTAGTCCTTCCATGCTGCCTGGCCTGTGATGCCCGGGGCTCTGGCCACTGCCGCAGTAGCGGCGGCTGGGAGCCCCAGGCCCCTTTTAAATTGCCAGCCCCTGGGGCAGCTGCCCCTTTTGCCTCCTTTTCCCCACTAGTCGGCGGCCCTCAGAGGGGGGAGTGGGGGCGCAAAAGGGGCTGCGACATTAAAGCACTGCCGCACGCTTTATCATTGTCTGTGTACGGGCCGGTACCAGCGGCCACTTCTTACCGGTACGCCGTACCGGCCCACTTTCACTTCTGCCCTTTGCCCACAGTAAGTGACCAGGACTATAATGGACTGATCTGTACTGGTTTTTAGCATGATTGAGGTTACCCTCTATAGATGTTGCACAATTATAGGGCCAAAAATGTCCTTGCACTGTTTTTATGTAGTCTTCACTCAGGCAGAGTTCCCATAAACCAGCTTTGTTTACTATATATGGCTTCTGCCAGGAAATATTATTAATCTTTGTATATAAATGCAAAACATGCAGGGCACAAAATACACTTCATAAATGCTTGCGTATGATGTCATTGGATAAATAATGAAGTCAATGGTCATTTTGCTCAAGTAAGGACTTCAAGATTTGGCCAATAAAGTAATATTCTTTAAAAAAGTTTAATCTGCAAAACACATTGCGCCAAATGCTCCTCTCATTTGCAGTGATGAACCACCGTTGAAGTCATGGATGGGTTACTGAGGGCATGTCTACAAGGAGACACTCAGGAAAGTTAAGACAAATTAACTTAAGGTGTGAAATTAACATGCATTAGTTAAAGTGAATTGTACCCCTGTGCTGATGTTCTCATTCAGAAGTGGCCTTAGTTCACTTTTTTTAGTTTCAAACTAACACTTTTCTTCTGAATGAGACCATCCACCCAGGGACTTAATGCACTTTAACTAATGTGCATTAACTGCACATCTTTAGTTAATTTGGTTTAACTGTCCTGCATATCCCCATGTAGACAAGCCCAACTGTTTCATTATCTTAACTGAACCTAAGAACTATAGCTTCAGTAAATTGACAATGGCAAATCTTTTTTCTGAATATTATGGGGATTAGGTCCTGCTTTGAGCAGGGGGTTGGATTAGATGACCTCCTGATGTCCCTTCCAACCCTTATATTCTATGATTCTATGACATTTTAATTGGAAAAGAAAACACACTAAAAGGCTTATTTTGCATATTTTGTATGGATCTTCACAATATAGTGATCTACATAGTATTTGGTTAGAACTATTTTTTAATTCTTTTTTTAACTATTTATTCTTGGATCATATGGTTTATATGATACAGGTATGTCTTATGACATTTATATTTTGTTTTGATGTATAGCATTTCATTATTTGTCAAGGCAGAACTATGAGAAGTAAATATCCTTAACATTAGGAAGATTGAAAACTATTCTGCTGCTGTAGCAAAGTTACATTTTAGAACGTCATTAAGTTGGACACTTTTTCCAGTTTCCTCCACACTTTCTTTCCTCTTTCTCTCAGCTTAGAAACTTTTGCTCCTTTCTCAGTTGCTGCTTTATTTTTATTCCCTCAGACATTTTGCAGGTCACCAAGGTATCAATTTGATTGAGAGGTGGTCAGGAAGAATAAGAAAAATCAATTTTGGAAAACCTCTGTTCACACTCTTTCATGCACATTTTGTTATATCCATTGTAAGCTTTTAAAAGTCAGAACCTCAGAGTTTTCTATTGCTATGTCTTTGTATGCCTTTCCTACACTCATGACTCATGTGCTGAGAAAGGGCAAGCATAGACAACACCCCAGACTACATATGCAGTGGGATAGACTCCCTTTTGTATTAGCCTATACTTTAGTATTCTGCGTGCAGGCATGCAGAATTTCTGACTGCGCATTGAACTATGCCGAAAAGCATAGATTTGCAATACATTACATTTTCAACGGCAACTTAATAAAAAGCTCCAAATCTGCACAAAACACCATGTTCCCACACTCACCCAAAAGCTTTTCTGTCCCTTACCATACCCAGGGCCAATCAGAGGAGAGGCCAGAAGGGCCGTTTGGCCTGGGCCTCAAGCTCAAAGGGGGCCTCAAATTTAGACACTTGTTAATTTTTTGCCATTTGATAAGTTTTGCAACTTGTTTTTATGCACATCCCTATCGGCCCAAACTGTGACACATTCTCTCAGCTTAGAGATGCAGATTTAAGCAAAGAAGCAATGCGATTTGTTAAAAGACATAATTTTTTGTTAACTGATAACGATTTTGTCATATTAAAGAGTTAAAAATTTTCATAAATATTAATCAAAATATATCAGTTTTGATGGCACAAGATTAGACCACGTGTCATCATTTTTTATTTTTATTATGGCCAGGGGCCTCAAAAGCTGCAAGTGGCCCGGGCCTCTCTGGACCTCTGAGTGGGCCTGACCATACCTAAGGTAGATGTCTATAGTACAAGTGCAATAAAAGTTAATGTTGTTCCAAGGACTTGGTAGCTACTGCCTGACTATCTGTAAAGGTCTGTCACTGTAATATCTGAGAATCTGGATTGATTGGGAGACTGTCGATCAGTATAGAAAAGGAGTCTATCCATGTGGCTGGATGTATGTGTGCATCTGAAAGGCCTTTGGTCTACAACCTCTAGTTCAGAGTGAGGAAGAATGGGCTGGCCTCATGGCCCTATTAGATATATTTACATGAATTACTGCTTTCTGCCTGCTTTTGTGCAAGAGGGAACACAGGGGCCCATGATTTACTGGACGGTTCATCCTCATTACCTCATTACTACCATTGAGAAGTTTTTATTGTGACTAATGTACTCACTGACATATTATCAACAATTAAATCACCTGGCATCCTCTCTCTAGGGTCAGTGATCTGCCCATTTGTTCCTACTTGTTTATGAAGTGAAAAAATGAACTTTTCCATTCCAGGTGTTTCATTATAAAAATCATGTTAAATAATCAAGACAGTCTGAGGTACATGCACATGTGTTAGTGTCAGATTAACATAGTTCTAATACTGAATAATAATAATTTGATGTAGAAGCTTTAATCGCAAAGAATCCCAAAGCACTTTAGAGACCTAACAAATTGATACACTATACAAATTATACCCAGGGATCTCTTCTTCAGTTACTAAAATACAACCATCTCTGGACAAAAGCCAGTAGCTGTTTCACAGCACACAGCAACCCCACCCAAAAGCTTAGGGCAGGAAGTAAGTGCCAGAACACTCGCATTAGGAACACTACTCTTGCAGAAAGGGCTCTGGAATCACTAATGACCACGAGTAAGTTTATTTCCAATTCAAAAAAGAGAATAAAAACTCTGTGGGACAGAAGCTGTCATTTTTTTGTGTGCTAAGCACAACAGGGCAGGGCCCCCGGGTGCTATCACAGTATAAATAAAATAATTTCCAGTGTTCTTTAAAAATACTCTGCATTATTGATTCAACACTAACTCAGACTTTGCCAGAGCAAAGATTTAGCTATGGAGGTAATGATTTAATCTAGTTTCCTGGCCATGAGAAACTTCCACATATCAAATAGCATAGTAGGGACAGGGATTAAAAAGGGTGATAAATGGTGAGCTAGAATTAGTAGAAAGTGACATCTTTAATTCCTCCTGTACTAGGTGTTATTGCCTGTTGCTCTCTCATGGTTCAAAGGACTGAAGGAGAGAAAAAAGATGAGCAGGTGCACTGCATATAGACATGCTTTGTACCTGAGAAAAAATATATGGATAGACTCCTGACTTTTGAGGCAGCTCCATGCCAAAATGTAATTTGGGGGTAGATAAGCAGATCTGTTTTTAAAGAGCATTTTGAATTGATTCCCAATTAATGGCAAATTATATTCTAAAGAGACATGACTTCTCTATTGCAAGATAATCCTACTTTCTATTAACATCAATCAACAAGATGCTGTTTAAAGTTAATCCTGCCTCTTCTCTCTGTTTCATTGATATATTAAGATAGGACAGCCAAACGATAAAAAAAAATCACAATTAATTGCAAGATTAAAAAAAACAGTTGTGATTAATCAAGTTCAAGGGCACGGTTAAACAATAAGAGAATACCAATTTAAATTTATTATAAATATTTTGGATGTTTTTCTACATTTTCAAATATATTGATTTAAATTACAACACAGAATACAAAGTGTACAGTGCTTACTTTATTTTATTTTTAAATAAAAATATTGGCACTTTAAAAAGATAAAAAATTGTATTTTTCAATTCACCTCATACAACTACTGTAGTGCAATTTCTTTATCATGAAAGTACAATTTACAAATGTAGAATTTATTTATTTATTTTACATAGCTGCACTCAAATATAAAACAAGGTAAAACTTAAGTTTAGAGCCTACAAGTCAAAGCATGAAG
Source organism: Malaclemys terrapin pileata (assembly GCF_027887155.1). Lineage (NCBI taxonomy): Eukaryota > Metazoa > Chordata > Testudines > Emydidae > Malaclemys > Malaclemys terrapin. The sequence goes on along the minus strand of NC_071509.1, from coordinate 36,895,836 downwards.
GAGCATATGAATGTTTAGCATATCTGGCATGTAAATACTTTGCAATGCCCCTTACAACAGTGCCATGCGAACGCTTGCTCTCACTTTCAAGTGACTTTGTACGTAAGAAGCAGGCAGGATTATCTCCCATAAATGTAAACAAATTCGTTTGTCTTAGCAATTGGCTGAACGAGAAGTAGGACTGAGTGGATGTGTAGACGCTAAAGTTTTACATTGTTTTGTTTTTGAGTACAGTTATGTAACAAAAAATAATAATTCTACATTTGTATGTTGCACTTTCATGGTAAAGAGATTGCACTACAGTACTTGTATGAGGTGAATTGAACAATATTATTTCTTTTGTTCATCTTTTTACAGTGAAAATATTTGTAATAAAAATAATAATATAAAGTGTGTATTCTGTGTTGTAATTAAAATCAATATTTGAAAATGTAGAAAAACATCTAAAATATTTATAATACATTTAAATTGGTATTCTATTGTTTAACAGTGATATTAAAACTGTGATTAATTACAACTTTTAAAAATTTAGTTAATGCATGTGAAATAATACAAAACAAATTAACTGAGATTAATTGACAGCCCTAATTAATAGAAATTGGTAAAATGAAGCTCACACCCTTCGGAGTTCAAGTGCTTGGTGAAAACCACATGCTGCTGGCCTTTTTCCATTTTAAATCTTCTAGCAACAAAAGAAACAATCCGTTTAAAGAGCTCTCTATTGCCAGCCATCCTGCTGCTTCCACTGTTTCTTCTGTAATTTAAATGTTTTGCGGACAGAAAAGATTTTGAGTTTTGATATTCACTGTAGTTTCAATTAATGAAGTAAAATCAGGCGGATAGATACAAAAAACACAGGTGCAGTTATTCAGAGTTCAGCCTGGATTTTTCATGCAGCTCAGATTTATTTGTGTTTAAAAGTTAACCCTTGATCCTGCACCCAAATGCTTGTTGCACATAACTTCATATTTGAAAAATCAGCCTCTGCGCTGGGGCACTATTGTTCAGTGCTTGATTTTCTCGCATATCATATCATACTCAGGGGAAAGAAAGGGATGCTTCCCTTGTACTAATAACTATAATTTTTATTATTATTTCATTGCCCCAAAACTTCACTAATGCTGTTAAGGTGACCTGCAGTGCATCATACATTCCAGAACATTAAGTGAACCTATAGTTAAACCTCTGTAAACCAGGAAATACATAGTTAAGGAACACACTAGCCCCACCCTTAACTCTGCCCTTTGGAGCCACAAGAGCAACTGAGAATATACTGTAAGTATGTTTCAGCCTGGGCTGCCCTATAGTAAGCAGACATAAATAATAGCTACGTATATGTGTCATTTTACGTGGTGTATTGTGTGTCACAGAATTCTCTCATTCATCTGCATGAACTCAAACTTCACTGTGTTAGGGTTTGTCTACACGGGGATGCTCAAGAAAGATAATCCAAATAAACTAAAGGTGTCCCTGTGTGGATGTTGTCACCCCAAATTAAAGTGGCCTTAATCATTTTACCTTAATTCACTTCCAAAACTACTATTAAACAGTAAACTAGCCTCATCCTTAAATATAGTGGTGCTGCACACCACGATAATCATTTATTACAGTGCTGCCTAGGCACCATCTGAGAATGGGGGCTCAATGAGCTAAGCATTGTACAAACAGAGTAATAGGCAGTCCTCTGTGCTGAAGAGCTCCCCTTCCATCCTTCTTCCCTGGTCAACTTCTTCTGAACAGCAGGTGCCATAGTGATAGGGGCTCCCCTAACCCATGGAACCTAGAACCCTCTAGAACCACACCCTATGAGTAGAAGGGGGGGTTGCATGCTGGAAAGGTGTAACCATGTAACTTAGTGCAGACTCTGCCTACTACAACTTACTCCTGCTTCTTCCTAGGGGGTTTTGGGAGAGGGAGAATGCAACTGAGACCTGCCAGTCACACACACCTTTCCTCTCCCCACCCGAGTTCTGCCTCACCTTGTACAAATCCATGGACCCTGAATTTTGTGGAGCCAATATCACCGGTCACAGTGAATAACATGACACAGAGGCAATGCTTCCTTCTGTCCCCACCAAAGTGGGATCCATAGAAGCAACATCCCCCTTCAAATACATAGGCAGAAGGGAGGACACTGTCCAAAGTACCTCCTTAGGTCCTTTCCCAGAGGGTTTTATTATTATTTATCTGTTAGCAAACCCTCTCTCTGTGGGACCTACGACCTCACTGTTCCTGGTAAAAGTGAATCAGGAATTACCATTTTCTATTCCTGCATAGGTTCTGTCAGACTTAGTACTTTGTATTGGTCTTCTATTCCTATTTTCTTCACTGCAAGATAACGTAAAGCTCAGCTGTGCTCTGCTGTGATAATTAAAGTCGATTCTGAGTGATTTGATAGATGACAACAGAGCTAACCTTCACATCATTCCCCTTTATGTTAGATACATGAAAAACTGCACTCACTGCCTTAGTTGGGGGCTATAAAGGACCCAGCTGCCAATACAGAGTTCAGAAAATAGTGTCTTATCAATGCCTACCTCACTGCGTAATGCCAGAGATTAATAGGGAAGGAGGGGGCGCACAGTTTATTGACAGAGCCCTATCACTGGAATGACAGCATGAGACAGGAACCTGCACAAGAAGTACCTGCAAAAGCAAAACAAAATGAAAACAGCGAACTGAGGTAGTCAAAGACTATTATACCAGCCTTCTTCATAAGGTAGTATGCCGCAGACTGATACCCTTTGGAACCAGGTGCTTAATAACCTGTGAGACCACTACAGAATAGAAGAGACTCTGTTGACATCAAGGGATCTTACTTCTGCTTTTCCATATGATGAGCTGTGATATTATAAAGAACAGACAAAATACAATATTTCATTTTGTCTGGGCACTTAGATTCATGGCACATGTGCTAGCTAGTCAGAACTCTGGGCACATTAGTCATGGGAAAATATCACTTCTGAATGGAAGCATGAGTGACAGGGTCAGATGCACTGCTAAATCCCTTGTGAATCAGGGTTTAACTCCATTTCTTTTGCCTCCCCTTTTACAGGGGCTCAAGGAAATGGGGATGAGTATCTGCGTTGGCTGACCGAGGGTTCAGAATGATTTGGGGGAAGCAGCCATCCATTTCCAGGATACAGTATTGGGTTGAATCCCAAGCTATGGGGTTTTCTATTCATTCATTTTTGCCTTATATTTTGATTAACTGGAAAGTGTGAATGCCCTTCTGGCCCACGTGCCTTAGTCAATCTGTGCATCAAGATCAATTACCAACTGTCCAAATGCCTCCAAGAGAAAAAAAAGATAGTCCTCCCAGCTCCAGCCAACCCTTCTGGCTCTGGATCCCCATCACCAGTCCCACCTCTGTGGCTCAAATCCAAGGCAAGTTGATCAGGTCTAGCCCTGCCTCTCCAATGTGGAGAAGTTGTGATGCCAGGCATCAGGCCTATACCTATATTGTGTGGAACCAGGACACAACATCAAGCTGCCCTGTCAAGATCCAATCTGTGCCCAAGTTGTGAAACACCAAACCCCAGACCCTGACAGGGGAGTCCAGGCCAGGTTGGCACCCTTTGCCTCTCTCCAGCAGCCCACATCAATACTAATCTGGTACCCTGGTGCTGGCCAGTCAGTGTCCAACACATTTCCAATTCCCACTCTGGATCGAGCACCCTGCGATGCCTGATATCAACCTAGAGGTGCTGGTGGACTCAGGTTCCTCAGGCAATTTCACAGGTCTGCAATTTGCGCAAGCATATAAGTTCCCCTACCCACTTCAAGGACTCCCAAGAGTTATTGGAGTTCATAGATGGGTCACTCCTTCCTTGGAACCAGTTACCCACCACACAGCTCCTTTGATGTAACTACATTTCAAGGCCACCAAGTCCTCCAGTTTAGGCTATTTTGTGCACCACAATCATCAGTTGTCCTGGGCATTCCCTAGCTTATTGTCCATGATCCACACATTCACTGGTGGTCAGGCACAGTATGCTGTGACTCTGTCTTGCCAACAATCCTGTTTCCTGAGAGCCAGCCTGGGACCAGCCACCCATTGCAGCTTACTTAGTCCTCCAAAGAATTCAATGATATGAAGAGTGGATCCAAAAGGTGACGTTGGCAAACCCATGACCTCCCCAGGAATTCTTGTTAAATATCAAGACTATGCTGACATGTTTGACAAAAATGAAAGCCAACACCCTATCTCCTCATTGCAACTACAACTGCCCCATATACCTCTAGTTGTGAGCAGACATTCCCTGAGGAATGTTTGATTCCTCTTTGAACCTGAGCTACAGGCACTCTGAAGATATCTTGAGGTAAATCTGCAGAAGGGGTTCATTTGTCCTTCCCCATTCCCAGATGTGGCCCCAATGAAAAAAGATGCCTCCTTCCAGCCTTGTATGGATTATAGAGCACTGAACAAGATTACATTTTGAAACTGGTACCTCTTACCACTTATTAATGTGCTGTTTGAAAGTGCAAAAATATTGGACATCTGCAGAACTCATAATCTGATGAGGATCCAGTAAGGAGTTGAATGGAAGATGATCTTCTTTACCAGGTATGGCAACTTTGAATATTTAGTCATGACGTTGGGGATGTGCAATGCCCCATTAACCTTCCAGCATTTCATAAATGACTCCTTTAGTGACATGCTGGTCCAATTTGTTATAATTTACCTGGATGACTTCCTTATTTTCTCTGAATGTCAGGACCTCCACAATCATCATGTGTGCACTGTCTTGGAGAGACTCCACCAAAATTACCTCTATGCAAAGCTTGAGAAACGCAAGTTAAATAAGGACACAGTGGAATTCTTGGAATATTGTCTTGACTGAGTGACTCACCATGTTCCTGCATAAGGTGGTGGCAATATCTGGCTAACCAAACCCAAAAATATACATGGGGTGCAGTGATTCCTGATGTTCACCAATTTGTACAGGTGATTTACTGAAAGATTCTCTAACCTGGTTACACCCATAATGGTACTCCTGCAAACAAAGACCTGATTTGCCTGGTCCATGGAGGCTCATTCAGTCTTTGATCAACTAAAGGGGCATTCACCTCAGAATGAATCCTGGTTTACCCAGATCCCACTAAACCATTTATGATCATGGCCAACTCATTGAATTTTGCCATAGGTGCAGTATTATCTCACTATGTGGACCCCCAACACCAACTACAATCCTATGCCTTTTATTTTCAGAAATTAACCCCAACAGAAAAAAATGCATTTGGGACAAGGAGCTACTGGCTATCAAGGCAGCTTTTGAGAAGTGGAACCACCTCCTAGAAGGAGCCTGATTCCCAGTCCAAGTCCTGACAGACCACAAGAATGTGGAGTACCTAAGGATGCCTTAACCAACACCAGATCCACTGGTCCCTCCTCTTCATTCACTTCGACTTTGTTGTAACCTATCACCCAGGGACAAGAAACAGAAAGGCAGATATTCATCTTTGCGGGATGGGTATCTTGAACCTGGTAAAGAGCCCTCTGCCACTGTGCTCAAGGCATCCAGCTTTGTCAATGGGACAATCAACAGTAGTCTGACATCCTTCATATTCTCCCTGTTCCCAGATCATCCCTTCACAACCCAGACCTGCCAGATCCTGGAAAATGCAGATACTCAACCCAACTCTGAGTTCTTAATCTGGAATGGCCTCTTCTATAGCAATGATCATATTTATGTTCCAGAGGGACAACCTAGATTTCAGGTGTCAAAACTATGCTATGATTCACCATTTCCAGGACCAATCTGGCCAATTCATAACCTGGAATCTGATCTTGAGTAACTTCTGGTGGCCAAGCTTATGGCAAAGGTTATATAAATTCCTGCAACCACAGTGCCCATACCAAGAACCCACAATCAGAAATCCTAGGTTTCTTCCAGTCTCTGCCCATGCCGCCATAGCCTTGGTCTACTATGTTAATGAACTTCATTGTAGAACTGCCCCATTCTCAGGGGTGCTCTGTAATCCTGTCTGTCGTTGACCTCCTAACAAAGATGGAACACTTCATCCCTTGCCAGACTGTTCCTACTTCATAAGAGATAATGTGGCTCTTCCTGAAAAACGCCTTCCACTACCATGGGTTACTGATGGGCATTGTATTGAACCAGGGCCGCTGGTTAGTCTCCTAGTTCTGGAGGGATTTTCTGACCTTACCTTGTCCATCTGCAGAGTCCGGGCAAACAGAGAGGGTCTATTACATCTTGGAGCAGTATCTTTGCTGCTTTTTTGAGTTAACATCAGGATGACTGGCTTCCCCTGCCACACTAGGCAGAATACGCATATAACAGTGCAATCCATGCCTTCACCAAACATAGTCCATTCTTTGCAAACTATGGCTTTTACCCCTACTTCCACCCAGATTTACCCATCAGTTCCCTAGTGCTGGCTGCTGCGGATTTATTCTCCCACCTACCCCATGTGCACTGGGAGCTCAAGGAACACTTGCAGTCCACCAAAGAGGCCTATTAAAACCATGGAGACCGTGATCATCAGGCTGTCCCCAACTTGGCTGTAGGGAACAAGCTATGGCTTTCTGCCCAGAACCTGAAATCAAGCCACCCAGCTGCGACACTAGACTACCAGTACCTGAGGTCCTTCAAGATTATAGGATAGGTGAACCCAGTGGCCTTCAGGTTACAGCTGCCTGGGTCCTTGAAGATCCACCCCATATTTCACATCTCACTTTTAAAGCCATACAGAAACCACTCCAACCCACTACCACCATCCATAAGTCTGTGGACAGGAGTACTTGGTCCTTTGAATCATCAATTCTTGGAGAGTTAGGGGAAGGCTCTAGTTTCTGGTGGACCAGGCTGTAGAACAGATGGACTACACCACCTGATTGGTTGGAATGGTCAGCAGGCCAGCTCTTAAGCCCAGCAGCAGCACAGCAGCTGCTCAGTTCATTCACCTATGGCTATGATTGCTCCTGCACCTGTTCTTGCCATGTTCCAGCCCTGTGCCTGCTGTGCCTCATTCCAAGGAAACTGGCTCTGACCTTTAACTTTGTCTCTAACCCTTGGCTCTGGCATCCGGCCTCTGACTCCAGCGACAATCCAGAACTGTGACTCTTGGCTCCTGACTATGGCTATGACCCTGGGCTCGGGAACCTGGCCTCTGACTCTGACCCTGGGCTCTGATTTCTGGCTACCAACTTCTGTTCTAGCCACATGGCCTGACTCCTGCTCCAAGCACTAGGTACTTCAGCCCATGTCCAAGTCACCATGCACAAGCAGTAACTCTGAAAAAGATAGTCCACTGAACATGAGCTCCCAGTACAAAGCTGTGGCCAAAAGACCTGATGCAAATCCTTGGGTGTATAAACAGGGGATTCTCAAGTAGAAGTAGAGATACCTCTGTATTTGGCACTAATGTGATTGCTGCTGGAATACTGTGTCCAGTTCTGATGTCCACAATTCAAGCAGGAAGCTAATCAATTAAAAAGGGCTCAGACAAGAGCTGTGAGAATGATTAAAGGATAAGAAAACATGTCTTTTTAGTGATATATTGAGCTCATTGAGTCGATCTAGACTAACAAACAGAAGGTTAAGGAGTGATTTGATTACTGTCTATAAGTATGTACATAGGGAACAAATATTTGATAACTGGCTCTTCAATCTAGCAGAGAAAGATATTACCCAATCCAATGGCTGGAAGTTGAAGTTGAAACTAGATTAAAAAAAAAGCCTATTTCCAGTCTGAATTTAACACCTCCACAATTAACTCAGGGTCATGTTGGGGTCTCCATTACTTGCAATTTTAAAATTAAGATTGGATGTTTTTAAAAGATTGTGCTGTGGGAATTATTTTGAGGGAGCTCTACAGCCTCTCTGTGTTTTACCTTCTCTTCTCAGTGTTTTGTTTTATCTATTATAGTACATGTAGTTTTCCATGTGAAAAATTTCACAGGGTTCATTGTTCAGTCCTAGTAAGAGCATATCTGGAGAGTAGGTGAGTGACATCTACAAATACTGGGTTCACTACAGTGCCTATTGCATTAGCAGTTTTTCTAACTCTTGTGATTTTATTGCCAGTCTCACAATATTTGGTGCTTTTGTTACAGCCTCAGGATTTATGTGATTACATAAGACTCTCAATGTACTTTCTTCTCTAAATGAAAGTTTCTAGCCCTCATGTTTATGGAGAAAAACTTGAAAACATGATGCCTAATGGCTACAGCACTAGAAGCCAAAAAAAACCTCCAAATTGACTTGAAAATCATGAAATTTTAAAAATTGGTCAATATCATGATTTTTGGGACCAGGTTCATGATTAAACAACACTTGTGGTTGGTGATACTGCATTAGGAACAGCAGTGAAACTTTCTCTTTCTTCCCCCCTTTCTCCAACACTTCCTCTTTGGTTTCTGTCTCTTTCTATACTGCTCTTGTTCTTTTCTCACGGTTTCACTTCCCCCCCCCACCACCACCTTTTTTGAAATCCTCTGTATTGTTGCAAGTCAGAGTTAATAACTCAAGATTGTCAAACAGTCTCAATTGGAATTATTGAATCAAAGATTATCAACAGATTAATACAGAAAGAATAAATACATTACCACCCTCTGATGTGATAAAGAGTTGATTTTGTGTCTCTTCTTCACTGTAACTGGAGGAACATGCATTTTCACTCCCCAACTAAGTTTCAACACTTCTGTATTATATAGGGTTTTCAAACAAAGAGAACCTCTTTGCCAAAAGAAACGTATGTTCTGATTTCATTTATATGCATTCTCAGTTTACCTGATGTGTGTGTGAAGGCAATTATTTACAGGTAAGAGAATGAACAGTTCTTTAAGGTAATATCTTTCAGTGGCTCTTTCTTCCCACATAATCATTCTTCTTATCTGTTGGACAATCATCCCTTATCAGTTTATATGCTCATTCATATATATATATATATAGTGAGGGATGGTTCCCAAGAATATCTGGAATTTTATAGACAGACCTACACATTATTAGATACAGTCTAACACAGAGAATTCCTGAATAGGGTTACTTATCAGTCAAGGACCAGTATTCTGGAACTTAGAATTCAACATACTCTTTGTTACTATCCTAAAGATTCTAAAGAATGGTTAAGATATAAATGAATCAAATATACTGAAAGAAAAAGGACTAAAAGGGTTAATATTTACTAATAGTATTGACTATAGAAGAGAAGAAAAGAGCAGCTGTGGCAATGGACTTTAATGATCCCAGTGTTGCTACCTGGAAAGAGCATTACGGCTCCCAGTAATGTACAATTCACAAGGACTATAATGATAGTTGTACATTTTATATGGAAAGTGATTAAATGAAACAGGAGACAAATAAAAACTATAGTCAGACACTTTAGGCTTGATGCTGCTAACCACTCTCATTACACCCAGGGCCGGCTCAAGGCACCAGCTCATCAAGCAGGTGCTTGGGTCGGCCGCTCTGGAGAGGCGTGGCACGTCCAGGTATTTGGCGGCAATTCTGCGGACGGTCCCTCATTCCGCCTCGGAGCGAAGGACCTCCCGCCGAATTGCCGCCACAGATCACGATCGCCATCGCGGCTTTTTTTTTTTTTTTTTTTGGGGGGGGGGCTGCTTGGGGCAGCCAAAACCCTGGAGCCAGCCCTGATTACACCATAGGCATTCTATTGCCTTCAGTGGAGTTACCCACAATTTACTCCAGTCTCAATAAGAGGAGAATCAGACCCTACATGTAATTTAAAAATAAGCAATGGAGTTTTGTAAAGGAAAAATTTTACATACATAGTTTGGTCACTGACTGCCTATAAAGTCATTGGGACAATGAAGGTTTACAGCATCCGTGGGTTTTGCCCAAACTTTCTATTTGGCTTTTTGAAATATTCTCTTTTCCATCAATAGGCTTGAATATTACAAAACATACAGGATCTCGTCACTCCGGTTTAAGGGAACATAACATAGACAACCAGATTTAATTATTATTTCTGCAAATTGTTAAATCATAAAGGAGACAATCCTGCAAGTCCCTAACTGTTCCTGCTTGTTCCTGGCAAGGGGTGGGTAGAGAAAGTCAGGTCTTTATGTAGACTACTGAAATGGATTTATAGTTAAGTAAGGTTATCAGATACCAGTGTGATGAGCATGATATAGATATGTACCTCCTGTGAAATAGTATTCTGGGAAACCAATGGTTGTTGAGGGCTTCCAGCATCTCACAGCAGGTGATTAGCATGATGTAGGATTGGGTCCACAAACTCAACCAGTAGATTCTTATCATTCCCTGCCCCCTTCCATAGCTAGTAAGGAGAGTTCTAAAACATTTAAAGTGACTTTAAAAACAGAATTAAAGTTTATATAATTGGTTAAAAAGAGAAACTCATAATCTTTAGTTCAATTTTGCTTGTCTAAGTGCTACATCTGGCTGTGTTAGTTACACCTTGTAATATGTATCCCAAATAGAGCTGAGTGCAACGTGGCAGTTTCACTTCCCAGGGGTTCATGCAAATAGGGTCTGTCAAATATATTTCGCTTGACTAAGCAACAACTATGGGGGAGCAATTAAACCTACAAGTGTCTGATGGGTATAAAAGAATGGAGAGATATTATTTCTGATGGGAAAAGAGGGTATAACTACAGTAGTAATGGGAAGAAATTAAGGAAAGACTTTTACCTTTTCACCTCCACAGTATTAATTTGGCTGCCAGGTTTGAACAAAATCTCAAAGTGAAAAGCCAGTCATAACTTCTGAGCACCATCTGATGTCTCCCCCTGCCCCCAAACCAGACCAATAAACACAGTTCACATGACTGATGTGAAACTAAAAACATTCTATGGGAGCTGCAGGAGTTCGTCAGGCTACCCCCGGGGAAAAAACAGGTGTTCTGTTGATTGCAGAGTGAATGCCCTGAATAGTAATGAATAAGATTCCAGTAGCAATACTCACCCTAAAACTTTTTTTGCAGCATGCATTTTTCAGATCAAATATATCTTAACAAAAATGGCTTCTCTCTCCTTATTTTCTTTCACACACACATATGCATACCCACATACACAAACCTACAACACAGAATATAGATATATGCAGTTTTATGCACTGCATAATGACACTCATGTCAGATTATGCTGAGCTTGTCTCTTCATTTTATGTTACATAACACAATGAGATCACTGCCAGTCCTGCTGACCAGTATTGTCCCTTTGTTTCCTTGTATTCCTGTATGTCTATGTCCATCTATTTTCTCATGTCTTTTACTAAAATTGTAAGCCTTTTGGGGCAAGGACCATCTTTTTGTTCTGTGTTTGCATGGTGCTCAGCACAATGGGGTTGTGGAGCATGACTAGGGCTGCAGGTGCTATGAAATACAAATAATAATTTAACAATATTGTAACATAACAAGGGAAGATCAACTCAACATAAATAAAATATCAGTGTTTGGGTCAGTGGAAGTACATCCAAGGCTCCCCTTAAGCCACTCAAATGGGGCTCCCATTATGCATTCACGGGTCCCTCTTCCCTGTACTTATGATATGTAGCTGTCTGAAATGAAGAAAGAATAGCTGTGGGCACATGCGGAGGAAGCTGAGAGGAAAAGGACAGCCGAGACAGGAGTGTGGAGGCAGAGTGAGAAGCTTCCCATCTCTGACTCGCTACAGGGCTCCTCCCTTCCCAAGGACCCCTGTGATGATCGCAGGTTCTGCAGCATCTCAGAACTGGACTCAAGCATGTGAGACATCTGCTACAAATGATGAAAACTAATTTTTATTGTATGCATATTAATTTAGCTTTAGCCCCTTCTCCTTCATCTCCTGCAACCATATTTTTCAGCTGTGACACAGCCTATTTAAAAAGTACTCCAAAACTCTCAGTAATAGCAATATTATCTCAGAAAACCCTGACTAACTAAACCTAAATGCATTTTCTATTTAAACCATTCTAACCTTACCAGCTGATCTATATCCACAAAGTCCTCAAAACACCAAAACATATTAACTCAGTGGAGGTGGGTGGGGGGGGGGGTCCAGCTACCTTTATGGTGAGATGCAAGAGAGCAGAGGAGTTAGAATATATTAACATTAATATCAGCTACATCATTTTTGGTATTTTGCATCACACCCCCTCAAGCCCTCATTGCCTCCTTAGTTTTCTGGCTTCTCTCAGCTGTATCCATCCACTGCAGCCTGAAGGCAACACAAACCACTGGGACAAGACAGGAAACTTTTGCCCTGGGCCCTTGCCTGAGGCTGAGAGGGGGAACTCTTTTCTGTAAAGCTGCCCGCTGTAACGGGGCAGAGCGGCCCCGCACTGGTACCGCAGGGCTTAACCCTTGCTTCCTAGCAGAGGAAGTCACGTCCCGGAAGTTCTGCTGGGCATGCTCCGACCTGAGAACTGGTATAAAAGCCTGCAGAGCTGCTCAGTCTGGACTGACTACTGGAGGGGAAGGAGGCACGCTGCCAGCTCCCAAGGAGGGACAGCACCAGGATCTAGAGGCCAGCCAAGCCAGGACACATCCTGATGCCCAGACGGAGTATGTCACAGGAGGGGAACAGATGGGACGACCCCCCCCCCGAAGCAGAGAACCCAGCGTTTATTGTAGGAAGTGACCCAGGGGAACTTTAGAGGCAAACAGCCTTAGAGCTGCACAGATGCTCGGGGTGTTGCGGGCAGATCACCGCTGAGCTGGTGGCAAGGGGAACTTGCCACTACCAGGGCCCTGGGTCAGGACCCAGTGGAGAGGGTAGGCCTGGGTCCCCCTACTACCACCCCACACACCACAGGGATTTTATGGACTCTGGTCTTTAGGCCACACTGCTCCACCATGGGGAGCAATTTATATGGACCCTGGCCATTGGGCCACCCTGTCCTGACACTTGGAGATAGTTACCTGGACTCTGGCCGCTAGGCCGCACTACCCCGCTTGCGAGCAAGATTGTATGGACTCTGGCCATTAGACCGCACTGCTCCAATGCGGGGAACAATTTATATGGACTCTGGCCATTGGGCCACACCACCCAGACGTTTGGGCTGAGTTACTCGGACTCTAGCTGCTAGGCCCACTACCCCGACCAAGGGGTGACTGTGGTAGAAGGCCATTAGGTCGCAACCGGCTGCCCATGGAGAGATGGGCGCGTGAACTTGAGAATGGCAAGGTTCCGACACCTCATCCCACCCCTGCCACAAAGGGGCAGGGCGGTGCCAGGCCCGCCACACTGCAGTGACTCCAGAGTGCAATTACCAACCACAGGGAAGACTGTTAGGATGCATGGCACAAGCCACAAATTGGTTGTGAGTTCTACACTTAGACTTCACCAACGAATTATCAAGTGTACACTCGTCAGGCACTATAATAGCCTAAACACGAAAAAACAGATTGACAGAGCCAGACGAGTACCCAGAAGTCACCTCCTACAAGACAGGCCCAACAAAGAAAATAACAGAACACCACTAGCTGTCACCTTCAGCCCCCAACTAAAACCTCTCCAGCGCATCATCAGAGATCTACAACCTATCCTGAAAGATGATCCTTTACTCTCACAGATCTTGGGAGACAGACCTGTCCTCGCTTATAGACAACCCCCCAACCTAAAGCAAATACTCACCAGCAACCACACATCACTGGACAAAAACACTGAGCCAGGAACCTATCCTTGTAACAAAGCCCGATGCCAACTCTGTCCACATATCTATTCAAGTGGCATCATTATAGGACCTAATCACATCAGCCATACCATCAGGGGCTCGTTCACCTGCACATCTACCAATGTGATATATGCCATCATGTGCCAGCAATGCCCCTCTGCCATGTACATTGGCGAAACTGGACAGTCTCTCCGCAAAAGAATTAATGGACACAAATCTGACATCAGGAATCATAATACTCAAAAACCAGTGGGAGAACACTTTAACCTGTCTGGCCATTCAATGACAGACCTGTGGGTGGCTATCTTACAACAGAAAAACTTCAAAAACAGACTCCAACGAGAGACTGCTGAGCTGGAATTGATATGCAAACTAGATACAATCAACTCAGGATTGAATAAGGACTGGGAATGGTTGAGCCATTACAAACATTGAATCTATCTCCCCTTGTAAGTATTCTCACACTTCTTATCAAACTGTCTGTACTGGGCTATCTTGATTATCACTTCAAAAGTTTTTTTCTCTTACTTAATTGGCCTCTCAGAGTTGGTAAGACAACTCCCACCTGTTCATGCTCTCTGTATGTGTGTGTGTATATATATCTCCTCAATATATGTTTCACTCTATATGCATCCGAAGAAGTGGGCTGTAGTCCACGAAAGCTTATGCTCTAATAAATTTGTTAGTCTCTAAGGTGCCACAAGTACTCCTGTTCTTTTTGCGGATACAGACTAACACAGCTGCTACTCTGAAACCAGCCTAAACATGGAGCCACTGACTGTCCCCAGGAGTACTATGATTTAACTTGCCACCCACATGAGTGTACCTTTGCAACTTTGTACCTTACACTCAGAATCACAGTAATATTCAGGTTACTCCCAGTCCCAAAGGAACAGTCACTTGTCACAGGTCAATTGCACCTTAGATCTCACACCTAAAACAATGCTTGTAGCCAATCCTATAATTACTCATATAAAGATTTATTAAACAGAGAAAGAAAACAAGAGTTATTTACAAGATTAAATAAGATACATTTACAATCTTAAATTTCAAAAATTACCAGAAGCTTCTATAATAAGCAAGTTCTATATGTCCTTTAGGGTTAACCCAGGCTAAGCACTAGAGATCTCTTGCTTCTGCCTAGTAAACTGGCCCCCCAGAGTCCAAGCAGCACTGAGATCATCAATTCCTTCTGTTTGAGGTTTTTATCCTGCTCCTATCATGTGCTTTGAGCTGCAAACTCAGCTGATGGGAGGAATCCACTTGCATGACTCACCTTCACAGAGTGAAGAGCAGAGAAACAAAGTACCTCTGGTGTAAATGGACCTTTCCTGTTGGGCAGGCCATAATGCTTTGCTGAAGATCTGTAATTCGCACTAATTAATCTCTCTCCCATCTGGTGATTTACTTAGTCACAGAGGCTCAAAACATAGACACTTAAATATTACCTTACAGTATGAGATATCGATGTTATAAGTGAGATTGAATGCTTGTGAGTTGCTGCATGTACTAATAAAATCTAAACATATTTATGTAATTCTAATACCTATGTTAATAATACTAACACACAGGTGAGCCTGCCTGATTCCAGCTACATATTTGTCAGTGTTTCACTGAGGCATAGGGACCTAGGCATGAGCAGGTACCTTTACCCATTAGCTCCTCTCCTTAGAGATTATGGAGTTCTCCTCCTTTGAGGATGTCTGCATGAAGTTAAAATAACTGTTTAAAATTAAAAATGGAAATTCTGAAAAGAAACACTTTAACAGATAGTCGCTGTGGTGGGGCGATTGCCCCACGCCAAGAGAGGGTGGCCTGCAGCAGGCCTAGGCGCCTGCGCAGACGCATAGCCAATCAGGGAAGGGCTTACAGAGAGCCAATCAGAAGGTAGATTGGAGCCAGCCAATCAGGGCCCGGCTTAGCCATATAAAAGACTGCCCAGAGCAGGAGCAGTGAGTCTGTCCCAGGCCTTCAGAGGGGAAGGTCTGTCTCCAGAGCTGGGAGGCCAGCACCATGGACAGCGCAGTGCAGGCCAGCCTGAGAGAGTGGGAGAAGGCCCTACTCCATAGCCTGCTAGGCGGCAGGCCTGGGAGGAGGAGGCCTAGCGTAGCGAAGGGCTGTTGGGGAAGCGGTCCAGAGGGATAGTCAGAGGAGGAAGGAGAAGGAAGACAGCAAGACTGTCGCCCAAGGGCCTCTGGACCGGGACTCAGAGTAGTGGGCGGGCCTGAGTCCCCCGCCCCTTTTCCCCCCTTTGTTTGCTGTGCTGCCCTACGCACAGCCACAGGCCGCAGGGAGCGGCCGGCCAGAACCACGCCAGGTTCTGGACTGTGAGGATCGGACTCAAAGGTGTGGGGCTGTTGTTTACCCCCCCCCCCGGAAGGGGGTGTGAAGGGACAAAAGGGACACTGTCGGAGGACAGTGCTCCAGAAGAGGACTCCATACATTGAGGGTGACAGAAGTCCGCGCACCCAACGCAGGTGGAACGACAGGCAGGACGCCACCCGAAGGGGCGCCCTACTGGTTCGAGCTAATTCCCCGAGACGACCAGGAGGAGGCGCCACAGCGGTGAGCTACTACCCTGTCACACGTGGTGGAGAATGCGGGCATAGCGGTCCGTCCCTGATACGAGGGGCCAGCGCCAAGACTGCGGACTATTGCCAGATCAGTGCCTTGCGCAGACACACGGTCGACCCAGACTGTGGGTGCAGACCTTGAACCGCTGAAGGGGTCCAGAGTGTGGGGGTTGAATCGGGAGTAACCCGCTGAACCCCAACATGGAGGCTGAGAAGCTGTTAAAATGGGTGCTAGAAAAGCAGCAGGAGCAGTCGGCCCAGCAGCACCAGCAGCAGGTGCAAATGTTGCAGCAAATGACTACGCAACAACAACTGCTGATGACGCAGCACCAAGAACATCAGCAGCAGCTCCTCCGGGAGCTGGCCACCCAGCAGCGGGTGCAGCAGGAACATTTGGTGAAACAGATGGCCGCACTATTGCGCCCGGCAGGAGGCACCCCTGCCGCCCCCATGGGAACCGGACTGGGGGATACCTCGGGGGCACTACCGATACGCCTCACCAAGATGGGACCTGAGGACGACCCAGAGGCCTATCTGGTGACGTTTGAATGGGTGGCGACTGCTGCCTGATGGCCCTCAGAACATTGGGCCACGTTATTAGCCCCTTATTTGACGGGGCAGGCTCAGGCCGCATATCGGAGCCTCGACCCCCGGGAAGCGCTCGAGTACGCCCGAGTGAAGGCAGCCATCCTAGACCATACCGGCATTAGCCCGGAGACCTACCGACAACGTCTCTGCAAGGAACAATATCCTCCAGGGGCCCGACCCCGCGCCGTGGCCCAACGCATCCGGGACCACTGCTGGAGGTGGTTGAACCCAGAGGGCCTGATGGGACCCCAGGTGGTGGAGATGGTAGCCTTAGAGCAGTTCACCCAGATCCTACCCCCGGGAGGGAGGGCTTGGGTGCGACGGCATCGACCGGCCACCCTCTCCGCAGCAGTGGCCTTAATGGAGGATTACTTATCGGCCGAGGGGCGGAGGCGCTGCCCCGAGCGGCCAGGAGCCTTGGTCGCAAGGGCAGCGCAGAGAAGGGGAATGCTCGTGGGGCAGGAGCCTCCGAACCACTGGCAGGCAATAGCCATGGGCATCCGAGGCCTCCCAACCCTGAACCCCGACCCAAGTTACTACCGATGACAACTCGGAGGGAGCGACAGCCCCCGGAGCAAACAAGCCCCCCCGGAGGAGGCACAAGCCCGGCCGAGACCCGAGAGAGGTGCTGGGGCTGCGGTCAAGAAGGACATTTCCGGCGAGATTGCCCTTTTATGGACTGCAGCTACGGGCAGGCCTGGATGGCCGGACAAAGGGCACGGAAGAGAGGGGCAGGAAAGTTGATAGTCCCAGTCCGGGTTGAAGGGAACCCCACCAACGCCCTCGTAGACTCAGGGTGTAGTCAGACCCTCATACGAGAGGGGCTGGTCCCGAATCTCAATCTTTCGGGGCCCCCGATCTACCTACAGTGCGTGCATGGAGACATCCGCCAGTATCCCACAGCCTGGGTCAAGATGGGAGTAGGCTGCCGAGAGGAGGGTCTCCGGGTAGGAGTGGCCCCTAGGCTGGCCTACCCGGTGGTGTTGGGACGAGATTGGCCCGGCTTCGGAGAGGTCCTCCTGAGATATCAGCCACCCAAGCCCCGACCAGACAGGAATATAGCACCGGGAATGGGGCTGCTTGGGCGCAGGCTAAGGGATGACCCCGGCGAGGGGACCTCCTCGACGGCGGAGACCCCTGCGAGTTGTCCTGGAGACAGGCCCCGTTCGGTGGAGGACGCCCAGGTAGAGTTAGAGCGCGACGGGGACTTCTTACGGGAGCAACGAGAAGACCCAACCCTAAGCCGAGCCTGGGAATAAGCCACCAACCCTTCTATTGAGGGTGACGGGACGCTACGGACTCCGCAGGGCCCCCGTTTTGAGGTACGGCGGGACCGCCTGTACCGAATAGCGCAGGAACCCCAGACCCGGGAGACGTTCTACCAGCTGTTGGTACCCCGGAGACTGCGAGCCGGCCTCCTCCACTTAGCCCATGCAAACCCTTGGGCCGGACACCTGGGACGCGAGAAGACCCTACAGAGGGTGGCCCGCCGGTTTTTCTGGCCAGGCATCCACCGGGAAGTGGCAGACTTTTGCGCCTCGTGCCCAGAATGCCAGCGAGCCGGACCGAAAGGGGTAGCCCCTGCACCCCTGGTACCCATGCCAGTCGTGGGGGTACCCTTTGAACGGATTGGGATGGACCTCGTCGGCCCCCTTGAGCGAAGTAAGACAGGGAACCGCTTTATACTAGTAGTCGTGGACTACGCAACACGCTATCCCGAAGCCGTTCCCCTAAAGACAGCGACGGCACCGATCATTGCGGGTGAATTGGTAAAGATTTTCGCCCGGGTTGGGATACCCGGGGAAATATTGACGGACCAGGGCACCAATGTGTCCTCCAAGTTAATAGCCGAGCTATGTCGCCTCCTCCATATCCGGACCCTCCGGACATCGGTGTACCACCCGCAGACCAATGGCTTGGTAGAGCGGTTCAATGGTACGCTAAAAGCCATGTTGCGGAAGTTTGTGGAGGAGGACCCCTCGCATTGGGACACCTTGTTGCCGGCCCTGCTGTTTGCAATAAGAGAGGTACCACAGGCCTCGACGGGGTTCTCGCCTTTAGAGCTCCTATATGGCAGGCAGCCCAGGGGAATACTGGACCTCCTGAAAGAGGAGTGGGAAACACAGGAAACACGGGTCCTTGGGACCACACAATACGTGCTACAACTCCGGGAGCGACTCCAAACGTTAGGGGCCTTCGCCCGTGAAAACCTGGAACGGGCCCAGGCATGCCAGGAGCGCCTCTATAATTGAGGGACTAGAGGGAGGAAGTTCACTCCAGGTGATCGGGTGCTGCTTTTACTGCCCTCTGCCGAGTCGAAGCTCCTAGCCAAATGGCAGGGTCCCTATGAAGTGATCCGACGAGTGGGGCCAGTCGATTACGAGGTCAGACTACCTGGTCAACGTAAAGAAACGCGCATTTATCACATTAACCTTCTAAAGGCCTGGAAAACCCGGGAAGCCATGTTCATTGGCCCGTCCACCCCAGATTCGGAACTCGGACCCCTAGCAGGGGACCTTCCCGACCCCGGACCGGCCACGCTGGGGTCAGGCCTCAGCCCCAGACAAAGGGGACAACTACAACGGGTGGTAGAGAAGTTTCCGGACGTTTTATCGGCCCGCCCGGGCCGGACGACTTTAATGAGTCATCATATCGCCACCGACCCTGGGAAGAGGGTGACGGATAACCACCGGCCGTTGCCCAAGAAAATGTGGGATACAGTGCGACGGGAGGTAGAGACGATGTTAGAGATGGGAGTGGTAGAGGAGTCGACGAGCGAGTGGCGAAGCCCTATCGTCCTAGTTCCGAAACCAGATGGGACGACTCGGTTTTGCATCGATTTCAGGAAGGTCAACGCTATCTCCCGTTTTGATGCCTATCCAATGCCGAGAGTGGATGAACTGTTAGAGCGCCTGGGGGGAGCCAAGTATCTGTCAACCTTAGATTTGACTAAAGGATATTGGCAGATCCCACTGACGCCAAACTCCCGAGCGAAGACGGCCTTCCCTACGCCTTTCGGCCTCTTCCAGTTTGTAACCATGATGTTCGGGTTACATGGAGCGGCGGCCACGTTTCAACACTTGATGAACAAGGTCCTCCAACCCCACGACCAATACGCGGCGGCGTACATAGATGATATCGTGGTTTACAGCCTCGACTGGGAGAGCCATTTACACCACCTGGCAGCAGTGTTACAAGCCCTCAGAGCGGCCGGCCTAACAGCTAACCCGGCGAAATGTCACTTAGGCCAAGAAGAAGTGACCTACCTGGGATACATGGTAGGAGGGGGGAAACTAACACCCCTGATTAGCAAGGTACAAGCCCTCAGAGATGTACCCGCCCCCACAACGAAGAAACAAGTGCGTCAGTTTTTGGGACTAGCTGGGTACTATTGTCGTTTTGTGCCAGACTTCACATCTATAGCTGCCCCCCTGTCAGACCTAACGAAGAACTCCCAACCTCGACAGGTACAGTGGACTACGCAATGCGAGCGAGCCTTTAACACACTCAAGGAACGGCTCACTCAAGAACCAGTACTACGACACTCCGACCTCACGAAGGAGTTTATACTACAAACAGACACTTCGGAAGTCGGCCTAGGCGCAGTACTCTCCCAGGAAGTAGACGGGGAGGAACACCCAGTACTGTATTTAAGTCGGAAGCTGTTCCCCCGAGAAAGACACTTCTCAACGATAGAGAAAGAGGCCCTGGCGGTACGGTGGGCTATCGACGCCCTCTGTTACTATCTGCTAGGGAATAGTTTTAAATTAATCACAGATCACGCCCCTTTGCGATGGATCCATAGCATGAAAGACACGAACGCTAGAATTATGCGGTGGTACCTCGCCCTCCAGCCTTACGACTTCCAGGTGCTCCACCGACCAGGTAAGGCCCATACTAACGCCGATTTCTTCTCCAGGCTAGGGGAGGAGGGCAAAGAAACGGATCAAGGAGGGGGATCCTTAGCGCAGGGGGTGGTCTGCGAGGGGGCAGCCAAGCCCCAATCCAACTGCAGAGGCCCTAGACAGTTAGCCCTGATGGCAGAGGATCCGTCACACTCGTATGGGGTGTGTCCCAAATGCACAGAGAGTGCGAGAGGAGGGAGCATACCCCAGCCTAGGCAGACGGTCGAGGGAGAAGAACCCTTGCGGGAAGCCCCGGTGGAGGACCAGTCCACACTCCTGGAACCGCCGAGGACTGTGACTTCTCCCGGTCGAGAGGGAGCCTCACTGTGGGAGGGACCAGCAGAGGCGGTGGACCACGAGACCCGTGGAGAACCAGGAGACCCGTGGGACACTCCAGCAGCTGAATGGATAGGAGGCAGTTTAAGGGAATCAGCGGACTGGTACGTCGGACCCAGTAAGCCTCAGCGTGTTTCGGTGGGACCCCTCCGCGCTGAGACGGTGGATAAGCCGGGTTGCCCGGTGGCAAAGACTAATTTCCAGGACCTTGGGGCCAGTAGGCCATAGGGCCCAGTGACAAGGGCTAAGTTCCTAGACTTTGAGCCGGTAAGCCGAGCCACTGTGGGACGAAGGCTAAATTCCGAGCTCTTGACCATTAGGCCGATTAGGATACCCCCTCCCACCCCGGGAAGGTTCTTAAGGGAGAGGGTGTGTGGTGGGGCGATTGCCCCACGCCCAGAGAGGGTGGGCTGCAGCAGGCCTAGGCGCCTGCGCAGACGCATAGCCAATCAGGGAAGGGCTTACAGAGAGCCAATCAGAAGGCAGATTGGAGCCAGCCAATCAGGGCCCGGCTTAGCCATATAAAAGACTGCCCAGAGCAGGAGCAGTGAGTCTGTCCCAGGCCTTCAGAGGGGAAGGTCTGTCTCCAGAGCTGGGAGGCCAGCACCATGGACAGCGCAGTGCAGGCCAGCCTGAGAGAGTGGGTGAAGGCCCTACTCCATAGCCTGCTAGGCGGCAGGCCTGGGAGGAGGAGGCCTAGCGTAGCAAAGGGCTGTTGGGGAAGCAGTCCAGAGGGATAGTCAGAGGAGGATGGAGAAGGAAGACAGCAAGACTGTCGCCCGAGGGCCTCTGGACTGGGACTCAGAGTAGTGGGCGGGCCCGAGTCCCCCCCCCCTCTTTTTCCCCCTTTGTTTGCTGTGCTGCCCTACGCACAGCCACAGGCCGCAGGGAGCGGCCGGCCAGAACCACGCCAGGTCCTGGACTGTGAGGATCGGACTTGAAGGTGTGGGGCTGTTGTTTAGCCTCCCCCCCCCCCAGAAGGGGGTGTGAAGGGACAAAAGGGACACTGTCGGAGGACAGTGCTCCGGAAGAGGACTCCGTACATTGAGGGTGATGCAAGTCCGCGCACCCAACGCAGGTGGAACGACAGGCGGGACGCCACCCAAAGGGGCGCCCTACTGGTTCGAGCTAATTCCCTGAGACGACCAGGAGGAGGCGCCACAGCGGTGAGCTACTACCCTGTCACAGTCACACTTCTCATAAGTGAAACTAGAGAAACTGGTTTTTCAGCAGAGGAAAATGAATAACTTACCTCCATTCTCACCTTACAATCCCCTCTCACTGATCACTTTACCCTGTCCATCAGAATAGTGCTATCTAGAGAGACACCCTTCATTATTGTTCCCAAGACCTGCTCATCAAGCCCCACCTGATAAAGGATGACTAGACCTGCTTCCAAACCAGTTTTCTCTAGTTACACACAAATACACCTATGTTTGGACTCCCTGCTTTCACTAGAAGATGAACTGTTGAGGATCAAGGACTAGAGCTGGGCAAATAATGGAGGTTATTTTATTTTAATTTAATTTGATTTGATTCAGAATTGCCAGCCAACCAAAAAAGTTTTTGTTTCAGATTGAACTGAAAACTAAACCTTTCAGTGAATCAAAAAGTGTGTAAAAAAAAAAAAAAAAAAACAAAAAACAAAAAAAAAAAACCCCCGCAAATTGGGCCAAAAATGTTTCATTTTGATTCAACTGTAAATTCTTCATTTTGATTTTGGGCACTTTTACAAAAACAAAGGATGAGACCTTGCACCTTTATAACCTTTAGCCCAGTGGTACTCTAACAGGATGTAGGAAAATGGGGTCAAATTCTCCCCTTTGCCTGATGTGGTAAATGGATTTGAACTAAGAACGGCCATATTGGGTCAGACCAAAGGTCCATCCAGCCCAGTATCCTGTCTTCCGACAATGGCCAATGGCAGATGCCCCAGACATAATGAACACAACAGGTAATCAAGTGATCCATATCCTGTCGCCAATTGCCAGCTTTTGGCAAACAGAGGCTAGGGACAACATTCCCTGCCCATCCTGGCTAATAGCCATTGATGGACCTATCCTCCATGAATTTATCTAGTTCTTTTTTGAACCCTGTTATATTCTTGGCCTTCACAACATCCCCTGGTAATGACCTCTATAGATTGACTTTGTGTTATGTGGAAAAAAATACTTCCTTTTGTTTGTTTTAAACCTGCTGCCTATTAATTCGAAGCTGAAAAGTCCCAGTCTTATTAATTTCTCCTCATATGGCAGCCGTTCCATACCCCTAATCATTTTGTTGCCCTTTTCTGAACCTTTTCCAAGTCTAATACATCTTTTTCTGAGACGGGGCGACAACATCTGCCTGCAGTATTCAAGATGTGGGCGTATCATGGATTTATATAGAGGCAATATGATATTTTCTGTCTTATTGTCTATCCCTTTCTTAATGATTCCCAACATTCTATTCACTTTTTTGACTGCCACTACACATTGAGTGGATGTTTCCAGAGAATTATCCATGACTCCAAGGTCTCTTTCTTGAGTGGTAACAGCTAATTTAGACTCCTTCATTTTATATGTATAGTTGGGATTGTTTTCCAATGTGCATTACTTTGCATTTATCAAAATTGAATTTTATCTGCCATTTTGTTGTCCAGTCACCCAGTTTTGAGAGAGCTACCCTTTTGTAGCTCCTCGCAGTCTGCCTGGGAGTTAACTATCTTGAGTAGTTTTGTATCATCTGCAAAATTTTGCCACCTCATGCTTTACCCCTTTTTTCAGATCATTTATGAATATATTAAATAGGACTGGGCCCAGTACAGACCCCTGGGGGATACCACTATTTACCCCTCTCCATTCTGAAAACTGGCCATTTATTCCTACCCTTTGTTTCCTATCTTTTAACCAGTTACCAATCCATGAGAGAACTTTCCCTCTTATCCCATGACTGCTTATTTTGCTTAAGAGCCTTTGGTGAGGGACCTTGTCAAAGCCTTTCTGAAAATCCAAATACATTATATCCACTGGATCCCCCTTGCCCACATGCTTGTTGACCCCCTTAAAGAATTCTAGTAGATTGGTGAGGCATGATTTCCCTTTACAAAAACCATGTTGACTATTCCCCAACAAATTATGTTATTCTATGTGTCTGACAATTTTATTCTTTACTATAGTTTCAACCAGTTTGCCCGGCACTGAAGTCAGGCTTACCAGCCTGTAATTGCTGGGGTCTCCTCTGGAGCCCCTTTTCAAAATTGGCATCCAGTCATTTGTACAGAAGCTGATTTAAATGATAGGTTACAGATGACAGTTAGTAGTCCTGCAATTTCACATTTGAGTACTTTCAGAACTCTTGGGTGAACTGGGGTATCCTACATTTCAGGAGACACCTTAGCCATGAGGGACAGCTTTGGGACCTGATCTGGGTCCTGTTCAGTCTCTTCTATTCCACTCTGTATAAATAAAAGTAGCCATTGAACTTGGGTCTTCTACATACTGGGTGAGTGCCCGAACCACCAAGCTACAGAGTCATTAACATTCTTTTTCTTTGACTTACTTACTATTTACTATCATTCATAGTAATTCAGGCTACAGTGGTGTTTGAGATGCTCCGAAATATGAGAGAAACATACAGGAGGTGATTGTAGGACCATTTGGACTCTTTTTTCCTTTATGCTAAATATAACCAACACCAGAGCTTATTGGTATCAAAGAAGAATGCTGTACTTAACATGACTGCTGTGTATACAGTTCAAGTGTGATTTTAAGCAAGCCCTCAGCAGGGCTGGGAATGCAGGAGCAGTACAGATGATGCTACGTCCTTTCAAAGCATAGAATCAGAGTACTGGAAGGGACCTCAAGAGGTCATCTAGTTCAGTCCCCTCCACTCATGACAGAGTGAGTATTATCTAGACCATCCCTGACAGGTGTTTGTCTAACCTGCTCTTAAAAATCTCTAATGATGGAGATTCCATAATCTTCCTAGACAATTTGTTCCAGTACTTAACCACCCTGACAGGAAGTTTTTCCTAATGTCCAACCTAAACTGCCCTTGCTGCAATTTAAGCCCATTGCTTCTTGCCCTCTCCTCAGAGGTTAAGAACATTTTTTCTCCCTCCTCCTTGTAACAACCTTCTATGTACTTGAAAACTGTTATGTCCCCTCTCAGTCTTCTCTTAACCAGACCAAACAAACCCAGTTTTTTCAATCTGCCCTGATGGGTCATGTTTTCTAGATCTTTAATCATTTGTGTTGCTCTTCTCTGGACTTTCTCCTATTTCTTGACACAATACTCCAGTTGAGGCCTAATCAGTACAGAGTAGATCAGAAGAATTACTACTTGTGTCTTGCTTGCAGCACTCCAGATAATACACCCCAGAATTATGTTAGTTTGTTTGTTTTTTTTGCAACAGTCTTATACTGTTGGCTCATATTTAGCTTGTGATCCACTATCACCCACAGATCCCTTTCTGCAGTATTCCTTCCTAAGCAGTCATTTCCTATTTTGTAGGTGTGCAACTGATTGTTCCTTCCTAAGTGGACTACTTTGCATTTGCCCAGATTGAATTTCCTCCTATTTACTTCAAACCATTTTTCCAGTTTTTCCAGATCATTTTGAATTTTAATCCTATTCTCCAAAGCACTTGTAACCCCTCCCAGCTTGGTATTGTCCGCAAACTCTATAAGTGTACTCTCTATGCCATTATCTAAATCATTGATGAAGATATTGAACAGAACCAGATCCAGAACTGATCCCTGCAGGACCCCACTTGATGTGCCCTTCCAGCTTCATTTGAACCACTGATTACTCTCTGGAATGGTTTTCCAACCAGTTATGCATCCACCTTATAGTGGCTCTATCTAGGTTGTATTTCCCTAGTTTGTTTATGAGAAGGTCATGTGAGACAGTATCAAAAGCCTTAGATATACCAAGATATACCACATGTACCACTTTCCCCCTGTCCACAAGGCTTGTTACCCTATCAGAATTTACTCTCCTTCAGAAGGGGCCAGATCTGCTAGATGGTAGGAATGGGGGAGGGGTGTGCAAAAAGGCCATCCTCTTCTCTCTCCCTCCTCCAACCCCCGTGCCCTTTGGAGAGTCTATTGACACTGGAAGTGCTATCTTGAAGCTGGTTTTGCTTTCCTGAGGCACAAGACCTGTAAGTGGATCCATCCACTGCATAGGGCTGGAAGTGAGACTGGACCTTATGTCTTCTCCCAAAACACAAGGAACCAAGCAAAATCTTCCTTTTACTTGGCAAGAAAAGGTTGCAAAAATAAGCTGTTTGTTGTCACTAGTCAGTAGCTCATCAGCTGTAAAATTCTCAAATTAACAACCCTGCATTTTCTTCTGACTTAATGGAGCTGAAATAGCTTCTCCATTCTCTTTTGTAAAACAAACTCATATTTTTCTTGCACTGAAATATGCAAATCATTCAACAATTTGACTCGATTAGCAAAAGGAGTAAGAAGTTGCTGTAGATTCATTTCTGAATGGAAATAATAAATAGTTGTCTGCAGAGGGCAAAGGGTGTCTGTTCTGCAGAATCTAATTTGCTAAGCTTTGCAAGTTAGACCAAGGAGACTGAATATATGTGAGGTTTTTACCAGCTTTCTGTTCTCTCCTTTTCCATAAATGGATGCGGGATAAAACTATTCAATTAAGATAAGGTACTGTATATTGTTCAGAAATATATTATGTCCTTTTAAAGGTACATTTCCGTATTTTCATCTCCTTTTTGAAGTTTTCTTTGCCTTTCTTTGAGCGGGGGGGAGGGGCGGGGAAGAAGGAGGCAAGATGCTCTGGTTACCAGCTCTCATTCAGCTCAAAAAGATTCTTTGTTATGCTAAATGTGTTTTAAAAACATAATATATTCAAATATTTTGTTTACTTCTACTGACCCCTGGCTTCAACAATAGGACAAATATATCATTTTTCTATTGACCGTGTTAATCCTCTCCTTTTGCTTTGATAGCTAAATATACCACAACCATTTTGACCGAAGACAAAAAACAGAATACCTATTACAATATAGTTAAGCTGTTATATTAAATAATGCATGGTTCATGAATAAAGATAGACCTGCCATTTGAATCACTCCTATTTCTGATATTCTAACCCCCTCTATGCAAATAATTCATTAATATATAGAAGAAAATATATTAAATGTCCCATATTTTTCCCACCTGCAACTCCCCTGCAAGTAAGATATCACTGTGGACCCCCCCCCCCATTATCATAGTATCTGAGCACCACATACACTTTAGTTAATTTGTCCTCATAATTCTTCTGTCCCTCAGAAGGGTGTTATCTTTTATAAGTGAGGAGCAGAAGTACAGAGAGAAGTCACTAGCTCAAGGTGACACAGGAAGTCTGTGGTAGAGATGGGAATTAAACCCAATTCTTGTGTGTCCCAGTCTAGAGCAAGACTCTAACCACAAGAACTGGAAAAGCACAACAAGGTTGAGCTCTTTTCAATCTATAATAATTCACTGGCAATCTACTGATAATCTACAGCTATCATATGCACCAAACTGCATCACCTCTGGTGCTTTCACCATTATAGTGAAGTGATTGCACTCCATTGTAACCTTCTAGTCCCAGGAAAAAAAAAAAAAAAAAAAGATGTTATTTCTCTGTTCAGGCAAAATCCCAGAAGGGATTTAACAGATAACATTACAGAGTGGGAGAAAAATGAATTGTGTGTGTGTGGGTTGAAGTGCCTTACTATGACAATATCTCAGGCAGAGCCCAAGCCTGAAAACAGTCAGACATAACACAAAATCCACCTTTTTGTGAAAGCTTTCCCTCAATGGTAAATCAGATAAATGGGAAAAGAATACTGAGAGATTGTCCATCTCCAGTGCATACCATCTGAGTCACTGCACTAGTGTCATGGAATTCACGTTTTTTAAACGCAATCCCTGTAAGTAAGAGAATTAACATCAGTCAGTGCCACTAAATAGCAGAGTCTAGTTGTCCAATATGGACAACTTATGCTTTCATTTAATTGTCTATGTGCCACCTGGATATCACAGAGATAGTCACATTACAGAAATCAGTGTGATTAGCTAAATTCCTTTGCTCTGAACAGTACTTTTATTCTCTCAATGTAATGGCCGTTAAGGTCACATAAGGGAGTAAAATACATTCCATAAAGAAGCCTTTACAGGAAGCTTGATTCTGCAAGGTGCTGTGCCCATTGACTTCGGGAGTTGTACAGTACCTTCCAGAATCAAACTCAAAGAAAACATTAAGGTTGTGCCACAAAAGTAAGCACTCAGACTCAGGAAATGTCAATGGTATGGTTGCATTCACAAACTTAACTCTGTCCCTTGTGCAGCCCTGGGGGAGGGACTCATCTGAAAGACTTTAGTGCTGTTTTTCTCTGGGTCAGGTCTCATTTCTTTTCAGCTTTCCTTTTCCTTGCCTTCCCTACCTATGGGCTGTAGTAAGGCCCAGATCTTCCAATATGGAGTTCAAATAGCTGGGCTAAGCCTGGACAGTGCCCTGAGAAGAAATGATAGGAAAAAAATCCTCCCCACTAGTCTGTATGGCAGCTGTGTAACCAATCTAAGGCTGCAATAGCCACTGTGGTCATAACACACTCCCTGTATAGGGAGTGCATCAATGTATTCATTCCTGTCCTGTGCTGTTTACATTAGTAATTTACACAGAGCCCATCACCATGATACCTGAATTGCTGGGCAGCAGTGGATCCTTAAGCCCACATTTTCCATCACCCACTTCATTCAACACAGGAAAATGGCATATAGGGAGCTCCTGCATAGCTCTGCTCCAGCAGGGGTTATGCAGTCCCTGCACAATCCCCAAAATGCTGCTCCCAATTGCACATTGGTAGCACACCGGGTCTGCAGCTATGAAGCCCTCTGCACCCATGGAGGGTGTATCCATGCTCAACTGGTACCAAAATGGAAGGCAACATCTATCCTGCTTACAAGCAAAAGAGCAACATTCTCTTATACCAGGAGCTTTGCAAGAGTATTAGCAGATTACAATCTCTCCTTGTGAATAGCATTTGATAAGAAGCACTATTACTGGTAAAATGTATTTTGGATAGTAAACATTAAGCCAGCATGGATGAAAGATCACCTTATGCAGTGAATAACCAACACTAATTAAAAATCACCAGGTCCAGGGGCCACAGCCACTAATTATTCAGTTAGTTTATATGTAGTCTCTAAAGCTTCAATGCCATGCAAAAAAAAACCCGCACACTATTTGAGTAAGTAGGTTCAACAGTTAGTGTAGGCACCCTACAGATATATAGTTTACAACGGGTAATTTAAGCAATCTGCATGGAAGAATTAATGAATAGAAACACATGGAACCTGTATAATTTTTAATCAGGTAGAGTAAGTCGTTTTCCATGTTGCACAAACAGAAAAAGGTAATTTAAGAAACAATTAGATGGCACCCTGGGGTGAATAATGCATGAAACCAGAATGAATAATGGCCAATATAACCTTTTTTAGTTCCCATAATTGTGGGTGCATTATACAAAGTTAAGTAAAAGGACACATATAAATTAGGCCCTTCAGTATGATTAGCTGCTACAAGCAAATGTGATCATGACAGAGCAGACATTTGGCTCTGGAAATAAAGGGGCTGCAGAAGACTTAATGCATCCAATATTAAACAATATTTTCTCCAGACTTCAGGTAGACTTTGTAAGTTGCATAACTTTTTAATTTCTACTTTGAGAGAATGTTTCTGCTCTTTCTGTGTCGTTCATCAGCCTTTCAGCATTCTGTAACAGAATGCTAACACAATAGCTGTCACTGAGAAAATAATCCTAGGCAATTTTCTACCAGATAATTCAACCTACCATGTTATCTTCTCCAGGGGAGTGAAATGGCAACATCACAGGAGTTTAAATGGTAGTTTTACCCAGTGGAAGATTATTTCAATTGTGAAGCATCCCTCTGTAAAAGGTTAGAAATCCTACAGATACTTTGCATTCTGTCAACACCACAATATGGTGATAAAAGTAAAGTTTAAACAGCCTTTCCAATTATCAAATGGCACAAAAGATACTAGCATAAAGCTACCAAAGTCTGCTAACTTATCCTCCCCTCGAAAGGAAGCTCAGAGGCTTGGTATTTGCTACTCTGACTTGCATACACTTATGACTATATGATTTTGCCTCCCATAAGGTTGAGTAGATTATATTTCACTCTTATCAGTTATTCAGAAAAATCTTTACTTCAGAGCCTATTAAAAGCTCACACACCAAAAAAAACCTTTTAGACATTTTTATTAAATCACTATTGTTAGGACCATTGGTCTTATTTTCAATGAGATAATGTAACACTTAATTAGGGTTTGTGCTTAATGAACAAGATCCACATCCCTAGATACATACAGTGAACAGTCAGTTACACATATGGTTCAATCAATCAATGATTTCTGTCAAAATAACAAGGTTTATCAAAGTGAACAAGAGGGGAAAAAATACAGGAACGTTGAAATGGTCAGTCAAATAAAACCATTAGAATCATCCATGGATTCAAACTCCCACATTTAAATAAAAAAGTTGTTTGTGCTACCTGACGGAGTTGGATTGTTATCTTTTGAAACAATTAACTTGGCTGACCTCTCTTAAAATAAACAAATATTTACAACTCAGGAAGAGAATGCTTATTAAGATCCCCCTTATATGGATAGCACTACCGAAAAAAGAAAAGTTTACAGTAAATTCATCTTTAAGTAACCCAGTTCACCATTTTAATTTGCTTCTCTCTGTATTTTGTACCAGTTTAATTGTGGTTACAGTCTGTTACACAATGACCAAGCAACACCATGTTGTTGGTTTTTTTCATAGTATTGGAGGGGGCATTTTGTAAACAACACTGTTTATTCTTATTACGGTATTTCAAGTTCGATCTGGGTACTAGGGTTACCGCCTTTGAAATGCAAAAAAACAGCACGCCCTCCCAGGAGGCAAGCCTGCCACAACCCCACCACCAGGCAACTGCGCAACATTCCCCCACAGACGCCCAAAAAAACAGCCACGCGCACATACACAAGTACATATACTGCCATCCATCTCTGAAGGCAGAGTGGAGAGAAGCGACTGCCAGCTGGGTGCCCAGCTCTGAAGACAGCACCGCATCGGCAGCAGCACAGAAGTAAGGGTGGCAATGTGAAAAGTGATATTTGTCAATATCATTTTTCACAGCAGACTTAGTGCCTCATTTCCACCCTTACTTCTATGCTGCCACCCCGGGGCTGACAGCCGGAACCCTGATGCCTCCTGGTGTGGGATTGAGGGGGGAAAGAGAGCCTGAGCCGGATGGGAGGACTTCAGCTGTCAGCCCCGCAGTAGCAGGGCTCCAGCTGTCCCTTTTATCCCCATATCTTGGGTGTGCACAGCTCTTTTCCATGAGCTCCAGTCACCCGGGGCTGACAGCCAAAGCTTTTCAAAACAAAAAAAAGGGTGGGGGGCACACAGGTCGCACCTTCGCCTTCCTTGGGAGGCCCACTCCCTAGTTTGAGAACTGCTGATCTAGAGAGAGAACGCATATAGATAAGACTGATAACATTGCAAGTCTCCTCTCTCTCGCCTGAATCAAACCCTCTCACACACACACATGTGGTGGGCAAACAGTTGCTGTATTTTTAAGAGTTTTAATCTGTTATCACTTAAACTGTGGAAGTGGGAACACTGCAGCACTTTTAGCTAGACACAGAAACTTTTAACATTAGATACCTGAACATATTGTGATAATAATGCAAAACTTTAGACCCACATAAAAAAACCATAGCAGATTAAATGATATTTCTGGCAACTGGCAAATCCATAAAAAAATGGCCAACCTGGTCAAATACCAGCCGGTAGGTAACCCTACTGGGTACCGTATGGTGCCCATGGCCACTGTATCCAAGTGTCTCACAACTTAATTAACTTCACCTTGTAATACCTCTGTGAGATAATTATCCCTGTTTTAAGATGGGGAACTGAGGCAGAAAGTAAATGTTTTACCCAACATCACAGAGGAAGTCAGAAGCAGAACCAGGGAAGTAGATAAAGATCTCCTGAGTCCAAGTTCAGCACCTTAACCATAGGGCGGCCAGGTGTACAGTTTTCAACCGAAAAGTCCAGTCGAAAAGAGGATCTGATGATGTCCAGTCAGATCTATTGACTGGACACTCAAAGTCCAGTTACTGTGGGCAGGAGAAGTGGGTAGGTGCCAAGTCATCACCTGTGCCAGCCCCTACTCAGCCAAGGCCATCTCCTGCCTGCATCGGGCAGCTGCAGCTCCCAGCCCTGGCTCTGCAGGCAAGTCCCTCCCGAACCACCCAGGGAGGGGGGAGAAGGGGAAAAGCAGTGAGCAACGGAAGGAGGAGGAAAGAGAAGTTAATGGGGGGCCTCAGGGAGAAGGGGTAGGGCAGGAACAGGGCCTTGGGGGAAGAGGCAGGGCAGGGACTGGTCCTTGGGGAGAAGGGACAGGGAAGGGAAGATTCTGGCATGCCTGCTAGAGTATTCGATTTTTAAATGTTACAAAGTTGGCAACGCTACTTTACTACAGGACAGTATTTTTTCCATAAAGTTGTCCATTTAAGTGAAAGCAATAATCCAAAAATAGGAGGGAAAAACCTGGCAAGCTGTTATCATGAGGAAAATGTTTTATAGAGTTCCCTTATTTCCCAACATGTCTAACCTCACCATATGATTACCATCATGGCTGCCTTGGGGACTACATTTCCCAGCTGGCCCTGGTCTCTGATTTAGAAAAGACTTGCTAGAACTCCAGCAGTTTGCTTCATCCTTCACCATTGAGGGGAGAGATGAGTTCCCGCCCAGCTTGCCAATGGAACTCTGGCATCATAGGCCAAATACAGCAGCATTTACCACAATCCCACCTTCCTTCCTCTCGGTGACTCTAGCCTCTGTCCCACAGGTATTTTTAAAGGGGCAAATCAACAATAAGCAGGCGAGTCCTGGCCCAGAATAGTCAAAAGCTTTCAGATAGCCAATTGGGAGGGGGTCCCTATAATATGGTATATTGACTATTTAGCCCAAAACCTGAGGGGACTCGCTCCTGAACTAAGCAGCCATCCTACTGCAAGAGAGCACAGAATGACTTGCCTACCACTATTGGAGCTGCATCTATTTTGCTGCCAAGTAGATTTTACCCTTTTTTAAATAGCCTTTATTGAGGGCTATAGTTGAAGTTAACATGGAATTTTTCACTCCTAGTCAGGTTTTTACAACCTAAATTCAAGCAATTCTAAAACTTACAGAGCCAAACTGATTTACACTGTATGAAAAAATCATTCCCACATCAACAGTGTTGTAAAGGAAGTAGGTCAGGGCAGAATTTGGTCTACTATGTTCGTTGGATAGGTCAAGCTTCCATAGCCCTACCAGTGTAAAGTAGTTACCCCTCGCATCTGGCTGAATGTCAGGAGCCATTAAATTAGCTCGAATAAAGATGAGCTAGAGCAGAGATGAGACTAATACAGATGTTTTTTTCTGGCCCTTGCCTGGAGACTGAAGTAGCTCATTTTTCACTGACAGAGTCATAAAATGGCTACATTCCAGAATGTTTAAACTGGAGATTATAAATCTGAATAGATTTGTCTTTATTCACACCAAGAATCATGCAGAGTGGATACCATGATTTAAGAGGCCAGTATGGATTATAGAGTCAAGGTGAGTGAGGTAATATCTTCATTGGAGCAACTTCTGTTTGTGAAAAAGAAAGGCTTTTGAACTACCCAGAATTCTTCATCAGGTCTGAATACATGGATTGAATTCACACAGTAGCTTATCAATGCCTAGTTCAGAAATTCATCTGAAAAAGATAAACACTTTCACAATTACCTGAAAACATCCACTTTTATTTATTCCCAGCTGTTGGCACTCAAAACCATAACCCATATTACAGCTCCATAGCCCAGCTGGAGTTGTCAGAAACAGATTCCAAACAAAGTTAAGGAAATCTTTCCAATCTGATGGCCTCAACTTGTGTCAGGAGACTAGGTCATAGGTGACCACGCCTAATGGTCAGAGCAGGAGTCAGGCCTAGTGGTCAGAGTCCAAATGCCAGAATCAAAGGTCAAGACAGAGGCAGAGCCAGGAATCAGAGTCAAGTGTCAGAACTGGATGACCTGAAGTCAGGGAAGGTAGGAACAAGGCCAGGACAGGACTGGGGCAAGGGCAGAATCTAGGCTGGTGCAAGGTAATCACATGGAGGTGGAGAGTCCACTGATGTATGTATTGAGCCACTGCTGAACTTCTGCAGCTCTTGGACTTAAGAGCAAGTCACCTGACTGCCTTAGCCAATAAGGTGGTTCTGCTGTGGCCCAGCTGCACTCATTGGCTGCCTGATGACTCGGCAGGCACAGCTGCAGGCCCTCATTCTTGACAACTTGTGCTTTTTTAACCACTTTATGATGATTGCTGTGTAAACAGTACTATAGTCGCTCCCCTGAGGTGTGGCTCAAGCGCCTCCCTGGTGCTTGCTGCTTAGAGTGGCTTTTCCCCTCACCTCGCCTGGGTTGGGTCCTGGGTTCTTTTTTGCATTGCCTGGTGCCTTCACCCATGGTGACTCCTCACTGTGCCCAAGACCCAAAGGTGCTATCCCTGGGGAAAACTGAATAATGCTATCACCCCTGACAAGGGAGTATAAAACCCAGTACACAAGAAACAATACACTACATCAACACAACCCCAGCAAAGAAATGACGCACCCAAAAATAACAATATAACACAGGAGTTCTTTACTGGGAGCAGGAAATAGGATCTGGGGAAGGAAAGAGATAAGGTTAACTGTTCAGTGCTAAAACATCAACAAATCAACCAGTTCCCCACCCTCTCAATGCTCCATAAACCCCAGATCCCTCCCTGATTGCCTTCTATGATGAGAAAACTGGCTCTGTGAATATGGGGAAAGTGGTGGACAAGATATATCTTGACTTTAGCAAAGCTTTTGATACAGTCTCCCACAGTATTCTTGCCAGAAAGTAAAAGAAGTATGGATTGGATGAATGGACTATGAGGTGGATAGAAAGCTGGCTAGATCATCGGGTAGTGATCAACGGCTCGATGTCTAGTTGGCACCCGGTATCAAGCAGAGTGCTCCAGGAGTCAGTCCTGGGGCTGGTTTTGTTCAACATCTTCATTAATGATCTGGATGATGGGATGGATTGCACCCTCAGCAAGTTCACAGTACTCCAGAGTGACCTAGACAAATTGGAGGACCGGGCCAAAAGAAATCTGATGAGGTTCAACAAGGACAAGTGCAGAATCGTGCACTTAGGGCAGAAGAATCCCATGGACTGCAACTGGCTGGGGACCAACTGGCTAAGCAGCAGTTCTGCAGGAATGGACCTGGGGATTACAGTGGACAAGAAGCTGGATATGAGTCAACAGTGTGCCCTTGTTGCCAAGAAGGCTAACGACATTTTGGGCTGCATCAGTAGGAGCATTGCCAGCAGATCCAGGGAAGTGATTATTTCCCTCTATTTGGCATTGGTGCGCCACATCTGGAGTACTGTATCCAGTTTTCAGCCCCCCCACTACAGAAAAGATGTGGACAATTTGGAGAGAGTCCAGTGGAGGGCAACGAAAATGATTAGAGGGCTGTGGCACATGACTTATGAGGAAAGGCTGAGGGAACTGGGTTTGTTTAGTCTGCAGAAGAGAAGAGTGAGGGGGATTTAATAGCAGCCTTCAACTACCTGAAGGGAGGTTCCAAAGAGGATGGAGCTAGGCTGTTCTCAGTGGTGGCAGATGACAGAACAAGGAGCAATGGTCTCAAGTTGCAGTGGTGGAGGTCTAGGTTGGATATTAGGAAAAACTATTTAACTAGGAGAGTGGTGAAGCACTGAAATGGGTTAACTAGGGAGGTGGTGGAATCTCCATCTGTGATAAATGAAGGAGGAGTAGCTCCCTTTTATGGACACCCAGCCAGCCAGTTAGCTATAAAGACCCTCTTGGTGACTGTTCTCTGCTTGCTTTACCTGTAAAGGGTTAAAAAGTCTCCCTGGCTAGCTAAAAGAAAGGGAGTGGCCACCTGACCAAAAGAGCCAATGGGAGGGCTAGAACTTTTTAAAATTGGGAAAAAACTTCCCTTTGTCTGTTGTTGCTCTCTGGAGAGAGGTGACAGAGCAAGACATGGCTGGAGCTATGCTGTAAAAAGCTTTAAAACAAGGTATGAAAAAGTATCAAATCATACCTCAACCCTACTTCTCTGAAACCCCAAATATGTAAGTAATCAGGGAATGTCTAGGAAGACGTGATTAGGGTTATTTCTTTTATTTCTTATTGGCTTGTGGGCTCCTCTGTGCTAATCCCAGATGCTTTTGTTTTTCTTGTAACCTTGAAGCTGAACTTTAACAGAGCTATCTTGATGCCTAATTTTTGTAATTGTTTCTTTTAAGATCTAGCAAAAAGCCTAAGTTCCAAATGTATTTACTTTCTTTTGGGGTTTAATACAATTTACCTTTTTGAAGAACAGGATTGGCTTTTTGTGTCCAAGGGGACACAAAGTGTCTGAGAGATTTGTGCATATGTTGTTTAATTAGCTGGTGGCAACAGCTGATTTCCTTTGTTTTTTTTCTCAGCTCTTCACAGGAAGGGGGGTGAAAGGGCTTGAGGGTACCCCACAGGAAGGAATTCTCAAGTGTTCCTTCATAGGTTCTCAAAGGGGGGGGCGGGGATTTGTACTTGGGTGGTGGCAGCATCTACCCATCCAAGATCAGAGAGAAGCTGTGACCTTGGGAGTTTAATACCAGCTTGGAGTGGCCAGTATTAATTTTTAAAATCCTTGTGGGCCCCCACCTTCTGCACTCAAAGTGCCAGAGTGGGGAATCAGCCTTAACACCATCCTTAGAAGTTTTTAAGGCCCAGCTTGACAAATTTAGTTGGGGTTGGTCCTGCTTTGAGCAGGGCGTTGGACTAGATGTCCTCCTGAGGTCTCTTCCGACCCTAATCTTCTATGATTCTATGATGATTCTTGTACCTTCCAAGGCAGATGGCATGCTGAAGATCACCCCAGAGATGAGTTCTGCAGCTCTGTGAGCATTGGCCAGCTCAAACAAAACAAAACACAAAAAAGGGCTTCTCGTTGCGTCTTTGCCCCTGGATGGGGCAGAGGCCTCTCTTAGTTTAGTGGTTGGGAGTCCTATGGAGGTCTCAGCTGGCTCCTAGGAGCTAGCACTGGGTCAGATCTCTGCCACGCTCCACATTGGTCTCTGCAGGGCTGGAACTGCCTAACTCCTGCAACTTTCCCACAGCAATTCAAATTGCTCCCTTTGTGGGGCGGTGGAGTTAATCGGAGAGTCCCTGAATTAATCTGTTTCTCTTTCATTTTCCAAACTCAACACTGAAACTCAAACTAGTCTCTTTGTCTCTGTCTCAGGCTGTCCTCTTCCACTGAGGGCTGAGCAGCCCTGGCCCATCCTTAAGAGGCCCTGTAAATTGCTTGCCCACATCACCTCATGCAGAAGCCTCCCTATTGTCCTCAGCAGGAATTTATGGTCCATTCTGTCCCCATCTCTGACTCCAAGAATGCTGGGAAGTAGTGTCAGAGGGATTTGGTAGCCATTATTGTTGTAGTCTAGCGGGTAGGACCCCCTAGATGCCCAGACCTGAGTTCCAGGAGTTGGCAAACTCCAAGTGAGGATTATATTACAATAAAATGTGCTGTTTTCCACTTTAATGCTCAAGGTTGGAAATATGTAGCTATACTACTAAATATTAACAGATACAGCTTATTAAACAGTATCAGCAAAGCATATACCAAGTAGTATGGCATTCAACTAAAGCTCAAGTACTCTATTTACATATGAAATGGTTTTATATAGTACATAGGGGAACAGAAGAAAAGATATACTGGTCCCCCACCCCCAGCCTTCAAGTCGCTGGAGGCAAAAACATCTGTTATATGAAAACACTTACAATGGGCACAATCAACATTTTTCTACTATTTAGAAAGTAATACACACACACACACACTGGTTCTAGTGTGTAGCTCTTCAGGGTGGGGACAGTCTCTAATTTTCTACATTGTCTAGCACACTGGGGCTGAGACCTCTATATGCTACCCACAGTACAGATAATAGATCATAATTATACTAATTCTAATAAGAATCATCTCTAATACCTGTGGAAACTCTCACAATATTTTAAAAAGTGTGAATACTGTAATATGTAAGTACCATACTGAACCTTTGATGCCTGCATCTTGAAGTGCTATAGTGTTCCCAGGAACTTCATACTATAGGTAGACAAACAAAATGTGGTGAATAGTAAATTTACTTTTAAAAATGCATTTTGTGGGGCTCCAAAGCTATTTGTGAATTCAAGTAGAATTTGGTGAATAGTTTCATCTGAAAAATCCCAGAAAAAAAATTGACGATTTCTAAACAAACTGTGTTGGCCTTTTGTTTTGAATCGACATTTGAAATATTTTGCTCAACCTGAACAAAACTTTTTGATTTTTCATGTCAGTGAGAAAAACCAGAAAAATTCCATTTTGATTCAAAATTAATCACGCTTTTTTTAAAAAAAAATGATTTTTCACTTCAGTCATTGAAATGAAAAATCAATTATTCACTCAGCTCTACTTTATACTAATTTCTTGCTGAACATCCACAGCCATAAAGGAATATAAACATGGAACATTTCCTTGACTATTCGTTTGCAGATGTACGGGCACTAGGCATGCTTTTAAAAGTGTCCTTGGATCATAATACATATAAAACAAAATTTAGCAGATAGGATTAAGTCACCTCCCTAACACAAACAAATCAGCAGCTACTTGGAGATCTGTCTCAAGGCCCCCACTTCATTTGTAAATCAGGTGTCTCTATTTCTGGCAAGGAAAGCAAACCACTAGCCTTCACATCTTCTCTTTCTCTTCTACTGCCACCACTTCCAGTGGCAGGACCAGAATGGGAGGCAACGTGTGGCAACATTCCTACTTCATGTAGCTGGGAGTCCTGATATTTGAATCATAGAATCGGAGACCAGAAGGGACCTGGAGAGGTCATCTTGGCCAGTCCCCTGCACTCACAGCAGGACTAAGTATTATCTAGACCATCCGTGACAGGTGTTTGTCTACCCTGCTCTTTAAATTCTCCAATGATGGAGATTCCACAACCACCCTGGGCAATTGTGGATTCTATATTCCTAAGGGTGGCCCTGGCCAAAGTTTTGATATCATCAGATGGTTAGCAAGAAAATCAAATATAGTCTCTGGAAGAAGAAAAAAAATCATATCTACCCAAAAAAAATCAATGTAGGGCTTAATCTGAAGAGGTACCAAAAATCCATTTAAATGAAACACTGCTAGCAGACAAGGCTATTCAAGGGTGAAAGTTCTCTGAAAAAAGCACTGACCAGCATGTTTATTTTCTTCTCCCTAGAAGAAGAAATTATTATATTCAGTAAGTAGCTCACAGTAATGCACAGAAGCCTGTCATCATCATACGCTGATTGCTAGTCTATCTGACAATTAGCCAATGCAGTGCTTTTATCAGGGCCATGTTTCTTTTTCTACAAAAGCATTCTCTCGTAGCTTATTTCTGAGACAGCTGAAGTTTATCACTTGATGATCAGAACTAGATTGGTGCCATCTGCACTAACAGCAATTCAGGTAACATCAAAGAAAGGCTAATTGCTAAATATGTATGGGTGGGATTTTTGATAACTTTCAATTAAGTATGCTTAGTACCTGTACAGTAACCATACCTGTATGTATTTTTCCCAGATAAATTCTTCTGATCCCATGTACTTGCTGAGTGGGGAAGGAACGCCATGAAATCCAGGATGGATTGGTACTTCACCTACAATCCCTGATGTATCATCAATTAGATGCCATATGGGTATGGGCTCAATGAGCATTAGATCTGAAATGTGGGAGTAAGGCAGAACTGCTGTGGACCTCTGAAGTTCAGAACGTGTTTTCCCAGGTGTGCAGGGAAGTATTCCCCATACTAATTTAGCAGGGATCATTGTCCCTCTTTCAAATCTGGACCACTTGAGGAGAGGTTTATGAGTTTGCTACTGCCTCCGGGCTAATGGACTTTGTCCTTTAAGTCAAACGGTAGTGTCTCCTCATGCTTTTAGATGCAGAGGTGCTGAATTCAATAAAATAGGTAATCCTTCTGTAAGGTGTTAACAACAACAAAAGGACCAGAGTCAGTTTAATACGGTTAAGTTATTAACAAAATAAACAAACATTTGATCCAGGCACTACCTAGAACTTTAGTCACTAAGATTGAGAAACTGAAAAGTAAAACCACAGTCACCTTTAAGTAGAGTCTAGTCGTCAGGGCACAGAGCACTTGTCTAGGACTGGGCAGACCAG
This sequence comes from Malaclemys terrapin pileata, assembly GCF_027887155.1. Taxonomy (NCBI): domain Eukaryota; kingdom Metazoa; phylum Chordata; order Testudines; family Emydidae; genus Malaclemys; species Malaclemys terrapin. The sequence goes on along the minus strand of NC_071509.1, from coordinate 36,855,496 downwards.
AGTTTGAATGCCTTCTCCACCACAGACTTCCTGTGTGATCTTAGGTAAAACACTATCCTCTCTGTGCCTCTGTTCCCCATTGGTATAACAGGGTACTTCCAAGACTCACAGGGTTGTTGTGAGGCTAAATATATTAAAGGCCAAGAGGAACTTAGATACTGAGGTCATATAAGTATCTTGATAGATTTAAGTTACGTCCCTACTCATGCCAGCACCCATTAAACCACCACTCTCTCGTCAGACAAAACATTCCTAAAAACAAAATTATTTTCATCATGTTGCTTACAAGAAATCACCCTCTTCCTAATTTAAAAAAACAACCTTAAATGAAACCATTGAGATGTACATGCCACATCTGAGAAACCACATACTCTGACCCTAACCCTTGTCCTTGATCACTCCATCTTCCCCATTGTTTGTTACTATCACTCATTGCATCACACTAAATTTCTATTGTAAGCTCTTCAGGGCAGACACCAGGTCTTTTTATTTGTTCTATTTATGCACCTAACTTGCCTTTGGATACTGCATATGTAACCAGATCATAATGGGTAGTACATAACTATCCCCATTTTACAGATGGCTCAGCTCAGGCACAGAAGTTAAGTGACTTACCCAGAGTCAGGACTACAGCCTAGAAACCCTGATACCCAGGTTGCCTGCTTTAGGCACTAAATGATGCTGCCTCCAGAGGAGTGCTCAGTGTGACAGTTTATAAATAGCTCCTATGCATGGTTCTAAAGAGATCAATTAACCCTTGTTTTGATGTGTAAAACAAAGTGTGTTTCCACTTTGAAACTATGTCTTCCAAGTTATATCATCTCTTCACCTTCCAGACTTAAGTGGGGTAAGTGGCCCCAGGTATCCAACAAATTGTGGCTACAGAAGATAGTATCAATGTCAATATTTTTGAAGCTTTCAGATTCTAAGGGACCATTGTGATCATCTAGTCTAACTGTCTGTACAACATAGGAAAACCTATTGCCTGTGTAAGGACTTGAACCCTCTTCTGTCAGACTAAAAGTCTGCAGTTCTACCAACTCAGGTACTGGGGAAGTACACTGGGAAGAGTGTGTACTGCTCTTTTAAGAGGGGAAAGTGCCTGAGCACTTAATCGCTTTTCAGGGTGATGATGGTCATGTTGTGAGGTGCTATAAATACATAGATCAGATTGGGTGTATCTCTTTAATTTCAATGATTATTTTCCTTTAATAATAGGAAACCACTTTCAAAGTAAAAAATCTTTTCACTAACTCAATTTCTTTTCTTTTTATAATTGATCATTTTTGGATATTGTACTGACACACACACACCTTCCTTTGTCCAATTTAAGGAGCAAGGTGTGAAAACAGAAGTTCCCATGAGATGGTGTACCATAGTGTATAGAAAGAATTCTAGAATCACTCCCCTCTTTCTCACAGCTTATAGATAGGAAACCATGCAATAAAAATCCAACATGCATCTTACAACAGAACCTTCTAATAGCAGATGGTTTATTTGGGATGAAAACTGTGACGTTAGTGGTACAAATATTTCTTACTTAGAAGATCCTTTATTTCTGGGAAAATAAACACAAGTTTCTGGAAATCCTGCACTGAACAGAATATAACAATGCATTGATATATTTGGTATCAATAGAAAAATTTTAAACAATGTCCTCTGTAAAATTAAACTCAAACTGCAGCACAAATCAGTGCAACCTTTCTCTCAAGGTATAGCCCTCTGGGCCAATAGCTATCTAATCTATCTATATTGTTATTTCTAAGGTGCCTATCACATTGGAATCTAAGCACTAAATCTTACCAAGAATCTAAATTCCTAATGCAATGCCTTTCAAACACTCCACAAAAACTGATCTGAATATTTGCGTACTGTGACCAACACCAGACTGTAGTCTCAAAAGGGTACAAGTTAAAGAATTTAAATAAAGGCCATATTCAGTATGTGGATATACAGTAGAGCTTATACAGTCAAGGAGAGAGAGGAGTTACTTCTTCTTCATTACAGCCAGTAGAAAGATAATCAAAATAAATAAAAGTATAAGTATTTTTCTTATAATGGCATCAAGATCTTATTCTGCTTTTGGGTCCTCGGGGTGGAATACATCCAGGTTTCTGCCCACCTGTTGTCAATTTATCATAAGCAAAATCTTTGTTCCATCAGGGAGCTAAAAGTGAAAATCTGCCCTCTAAATTTCACTCTTACAGAGTACCCAAAACACATATTTTGTGCCCAGTCCTTATCATTGAACTTTTAAACTCTGAAGAAGTAGCTTTTAAAAAAAAATCAGGACTGGAGAATAGTCTAGGACATATGCTTTCAAAAGAGCTGTTTTTCAGCTTAACCAAGAGCTTCCCCAAAGTGATGAGAACTGTAACCTCCAAGCTGCTACAATGGAAAATGTCTTTGATAGTATCACAGAGCCCACCTCTAAATTATGCCTGGCTACATATTTGATTCAAAATTCCCATGAGCCAAAAATTTTGGATTTGGGGAGTTTGCAGTCAGCCATGCTCTGAAGCTGCTGTATGATGGGCCAGAGAACAAACTGGCCTCCAGCCAGTCCCAGGGAGAAATAGCAAAACCAGCAGGGTGGGCACTGTGAGCACTATAGGAAGTGTACAAATATATGGGAAGTCAATAAGGATTAACAAGAGTTTTGCTCACTCTTTCTCAAGAATCCACAGATAATTTCTACCGCACTGAGACAGGATAAACAATTTAGAACGGACAGTACTTGCAAAGAAAAATAAATGTTTAAGTCAAACTGAGCGCTATCATTACTCAACTTTAGGGGCTAACCTCAGCCTTCTAACAAACACATATCAAAATTATAGCTATTCCACAGCTCAAGCATAGCAATGTGTATGCATTTTCCAGACAGCAGTAATAGTTCACAAGTGGTTTTATAAAACAGACTCAATATATTAATTAATACAGAGGTGTCAGCTACATATATGCACCAAGCATTATAGCTTTAATAGTAGTTTGATAGTATTTCTCAATTACTCAGAGATGTGTGTGTGTTTCTGTTTAAGGAAATTAGAATGACTCCAGTGATATGCTTCAGTGACAAGATGTATGGTCAGCAAAGAAAACCTTTTAAAAAGAAATAAAAATGTGTATAATCAGCATAGAAATGAAAATCCATCCATTATCCACTGATTCTATCATCAAAAGGGACTATAAATAGCATCAAATAGAAGTCCAAGAACAGTGCCCTCTGGCACAGCATTTCTGAATCAGTGAAAACAGTTGAGTTAGGACCAGAAACCAGCTGAACTCTATATGTGAGATTAGAATCAAACCAACTTAATACTTAAACAGAATGTCTGGCACCAGATCTTAAGTGAACTAACAGGATAGAATGATAAATGATATCATCGAGATGACTAATAAGTCTAAAACGAATAGAAAAGTAAGACAGTCATTGCATTAGCTGCTTTTAGTAGTATGTCACTGGCAGACCTTCTAAAATTTCAGACCATACTGTAGCAGTGATTTGGTTTGAATCGTGACTAAAATTTCCTAGCCACACAATGTGCTGTAAGAACCATATGCTATGAAGGAACCACATTTCCCAAAACTTTTGGCAAATAACACTGTAAAAATCATATAACATCTGACCCTAAGAGCTAACAAAATAAGGGAGAAGTGTAAGAGACTCCATGAAGTCCACTCAGGACTTTACTGTTGCTGTCAATTTTACATGGAAGGTACTCTGATACTAAGGTGATGGGTAGCAGTATAAATAAATAAGCTAGACAAAGGGTAGAAGGGGAAACAGATGTAGAAAGGTAAAGTGACTTGCCCAACATTACACAGCAAGTTAATGACCAATTCAGTAAGAGAACCAGCATCTCCCAACTTCCAGTGCAATTCCCTAGTCACTAGACTAGCCTGCTCAGGATCGCTGAGAGCTACTAGAATGGGAATGACTATGCAAATGAGATTAAATAAGGTTATTAGGAAAGTGACTAAATCAAAGCCTGTGTTAGACATCTAGATGTTTCCAGAAGCTTGTGCAGACTCAAAGTAAGCTGAGTGCTCAGACAATTAAAAAACACTGTTGTGCCATCTCTCATGATAAACCTGATTCCTGTGTGATTATTAAACCATTCCTTCCCTAGTTTGATTGATGGCTACAGTAGAACTTGAGCCTGCAATGTTTACTCAAATATATATAAACCAATGCAAATTTGGACTTATTAAAGATTGCAGGACTATCTCTTATGGAAATGTCCTTTAGGATTTAACAGGAAATTATAACCTTTCTATTAGGTTTGGACCCTCCTATAGAATTTAACAGAAAATTATAGTCCTGCCAGAGAATTACTACAGGGTGGTTTAAAAAAAAAAGAAAAAAACCTCTATAGAATGTATCTAGTCCTCCATTAAAACCTACAGGTTTGTAGAGTGGCTTTATAGAACTTTATCGGTTGATCCTTATTAAATTCTATAGGACTTTTCTAAGTTGTTAAAAAAAAAGAATGAGGCCCTTAGGTTCTGCTCTTGGCACCTCTCCAAACTCCATCTGCTTTAGGACTACATTCTGGCTTTTCCTGTGCAAGCATGCTTGGAGTAAAGGGGATTAGGTAGCTTCTTTCTCTCTCCCCCCTTATGGAAAAGTCCTATAGAATTTAAGAGAGATGAAGCCAAAAAGACTCTCTAGAAAAAACTATGGAATGAGATATAATATATAATTATATAATAATACATAATATAAAAGCTTTTTTGATCCATTCTGTATAAATCTGTAGTGGGGATATAATTATCTGTTCAAATCTATAGGATGCTTCCAAAAAACCTGTAGGAAGGTTATCACTTTCCACTAAATACTATAGGATGTTCTATAAGGGATCCCCCAGTGCACCCACACAAGAATCTGGCAAAGTGTTGGAACTAGGAGTCTCTGAGCAAAGAGGAGAGATGGTTAGCGCACTCCACAGCATGTACTAGCCTCTTCTCCCCCAACCTGTCTGCTAACATCTGGAAGCCTTTACTCAGGAGCCTTTACTTAGGAGGTGACTAGGACTCTATAAACGCCACACTAGAATTGAAGGGGATAAGGAGCAACTCTGCGCCCAGGCGACCCCACCCAGCCACACCTGCAGAACATGCTCCAGATGGAGGTGGAGCTTCAGAGGGATCCAAGAAGGGGCCTGACAAGGCAGAAAGAAGGACCTGCCCTGACAGCTGCTGAAGAAGGTGTTTCAGAAACCTTCACCTGGAAAGGAAGAGCCTGCCTGTTGAGTCCAGATGGGCGGAAGGGCCAATTTCTCTTTACTACTTTACTACTTCACGACAGACTGGAAAACTTTGACAAGACAGTGAGTGGTAGGAAGTGGCCCCAGGAGGCAGCCTTAAGGAGCTTCTGGGTGCTGGACGTTTGGTAGCCCTTACAGCACCCTAGGCCAAAGCCCAATGGAGGAGGAGGGCCCAGGCTCCTGTACCAATCCCTCTAATTAAGGAGGACACAAAACCCTCACCTTCTAGACTCTTCCCTGGAGGGAAGGAAGGGAAAAATAAATATCTTTTGAAGCCCTCTGCTGGGATCAGCTGCTTGTGGGGGTCAACAGCTGAACCCCATATCTTTTTAGAAACCCCATCACATCAGTGAGAGAGAAACTGAGTGGTATCCTGACTAGAGAGTCAGGTCAAGTCAATAAAAGACAGACTGGAACCAGGTGTGAAGGTGGCCCAGAGGAAAGTGTATAGACGCTACCAACAAGGGGCTAACCCCCTAGCCACTAGGCGATACCACCAACAAACAGCCATTCACGTGGACATCATGTAGTGCTCTCTCTTCCCGCACTTCTGAAGGCAATGTGCCCTTCATAGTCAGCACCTCATAGCACCTCTGCTTGGCTGTTACAGCTCTAAAATGCTTCTAGAGGAGCAAGAGTGAAATTTGACCCGTGGTCTTCAGTGTGTCCATGCAACTGCTAGTTTCTTTCAAATTACCCAAATACTAACAAACGCAGTTTCTTTTCTCTCTCCTTCAAGCTAAGGCTTTGCTTCCTGTGCACTGCTTGAGACCAGTTTCTCATAGGAGACATAGTTTGGCACAGCAGTGCAGTAAAAAAGGCATCATGATAGATTCTCCATGACGTAAATTAGAGTATTGCAGTCCAATCACATCCCTATCAAGGTCCTCAAATGAAACCTCCTACTGAGATGGGAGCTATTGGATTTCCATCTGTGTGTATCTTGCTGTCGGTGGCTATTGTTTAACATTGGTTTGTGTTACTTTTTTTTATTCAATACATGTTGGTGCCTGGTTAAAAGGAAAGAAAATTGCAGTATTAAGAGTAGTATTTTCACAGAGTCATGTGATGTAAACTGCTAATTCAAAACCCAAAATATTGTTAAAGTGTCTTTATTTAATAGCAGGCGATTGCAAGCTGTAATTTGCAAGCTGTAGTTGCAGATGGCAATGTTTTTCTCTTTTCAGCAGTGTAGTACAGTATTTACTGCAGAGATCTGCAGACAATGAAATACCAACTGCGAAAGAAATACTCATGAGTAATACAAACTATTAGGTTCCCACAGGCGTCCAGCTTGCGAGCTACCTGCCAGTAATTCACAGAATATAAATACTCAGTGAGATATTAAAAACAGGTATCCAGTCACAGAGAATGGCTCTCTTAGACATTTTTAGCACTTTTGATTACCAAGTATGCTCCCAGTCCAAAACAACAGCATTTGTTCTCTTTCTTTATTTTTAAACCTTTTGGATTGAATACACTCATTTCCCAATTCACGTCTGGAAGCCCTAGTCTGAATTTTAAAATTGACAGGCACACTAACTGGAAAAATTGTATGTGACCAGGCACGTCTAGCGGGCTACAGTACTTTTCATACATGAAGACATGACTAAATGCCAAGCGTGTAGATTATCTTCAGTTTGTTAATCCGAATTTTTCTCTGGCTTTTATTTCATCTTGTTAAACAACTCATTAATGTTTATTTTGCAGAAAAAAAAACAATTAGTTAACATTGTCTATTTAACAGCATTATATAAAACATTTAAATACTGTATTCTTTAGTGCCATCTAGGGGATTTAAAATAGAGAGTAAAGTGCTGATCGGATAAAGAAACATTAAACATTAAGAAATCAGTTATGAGTCCCAGGGTAATTTCTTATACATGTCCTATAGTGTTTGGGACAATATTGTGTATTACAGTAGGGATATTTGAACAAGGTCACAGATGGTGGTGTATCTGTGGAATGCATAAATAGGAAAAGATGTATTGTGCTATGCTCATGCTTTATGGTGCAATACTTCACAAATACAACCTTGAAAAAACAGTTTTCCCAGTAAAATCAATGTCAGGCACTAAAACTGGATTTAGAAAAAAAATGTCCAACCTCAGTTCAGTTACCATGAAATGGATAGGATGTGTGTATACTAAAGGCATGATTAGACAGGTTCTTTGATAAAATTACAGCAAACTGGAAATAATTCCAAAGAGATACTGACACTTATTTCAAATCTCAGCACTATTCAAATTTTTTAGTTAAAGCATCTTGAACTAGATGCCATTGCACAGTAATTTCCAATGCATCATTGAGTAAATCAGCAGAATGAATGTATTTCATATTGTCTTGAGAGTTGACATGATTTATAATCTTTTTAATCATATTTGTATTCTGTGTTCTTAAACAAGCCAATTATAATATTTTCCTTCCTGGAGGTTCTCTGTGCCAGATACACAAGTTCACACATTAGCTGTGTCATTCTGTAAAAGGAGTGCAGAGAATCTAGAGCCAAAGCATTGCCATGTGCAGGTGTATGCACACACCCAGCACACACAACAATACACTTCCAAAACTCTGGAATCTTTCCATGCAGCGCATAGTAAGAACTAGTTCATAAACATCACATATAAAGAGAGAGAGGGCAAGTCTGTGCCAGATCCCCAGCTGGTTTCAATCACTGGAGCTATGATAATTTACACCAGCTGAGGACCTGGCACATACTGACATCGTCATTCATACTGAGTGATGATGGTAATGGCAGATTACTCTCCGTGAGTTTCAAAAAGGCACAGGGCCCAGTGTCTCAGTGGGATATCAAAATGGCATTTAGGTACGTCAAACAGTTACTTGGGTACTTTTAAAAAAAATTTGCTCATTAAGCTGGGCTTTTCAGAAATGCCTATGTGATTTAAGAACACAAACCCAATTGATTTGAGTGATCTCACCCTAGATTTCCCTAGAAGTCTCTGCTTTTCATGCTTTTGTTCAAACTTCAGAAACCTTGTCATAGCCCGGTTTGTAACCTTTCTCATTCTCCATGACAGCATTTGAGGTAATCAAAATGATATCGTACTCCAGGGACCTGATCCCGAGTCCCTTTTTCAGGCATAACTTCCATTGACACCAATGCAGAATCAGGCTCCATCTGAAGTTATATCTTTGTCTCTTATAATATAATTACAAAGTCCTATCATACAAGTAAAACTAAATAATTACCCTTATACTGTATAAATCCTGCTGGCTGCACTGTGATGTGGCTGCCAGCCCTAAGCCTAGATAAATTGAAAGCAAGGCTAACTACCTAGCCTTGTTAAACAACCCACTGGTTAAAGAAACAGAAGCAGGCTACTGGTCTAGCAAAAATGGCTGCTCAGCAGAGAGAACTGCTGAGCCCTCTCGCTGCATGAAGGCTCTTGGTGAAAGCCAGTCTCTGGAAGGCAGGACCCCAAAAAGTTTGATGCTTGCAGCAAGAAAACACTTCAAAGCTGGTTATTGGAACATAATTTCAAACAGATCATGAGGGAAATGGAAAATTATAGACTCAAAATCTTGGGCATCAGGGAGAGCAGACTGTCAGGTGCACATAAGAAGCACTTCAAGCAGGAGAAGAAACATCTCTTTTATTCAGATCACAGTGACAAAATATACTCCGAGTAGCACTCATGATGACAGATTCTGAGGAAAAATCATTCATCAACTGGGAATTTGATGCATTCATCAACTGGGAATTCAGTCAATGCATCATACACCCCAGATTCCAAACCAGAGTCTTAAAAGATGTCAATGTTACAGCAATGCTCTGACAGAGGAATATAGCGATGAGGATAAAGCTGAGTTCTACAATTACCTCCAAAGGGTGGTTGACAGCATACCAAAACATGACTTACTCCTTGTGATGGGCAAAATTAACACTAAAGTAGGGTGTGACCACTAACGAATGGAAAGAGCAATGGAGAACATAGGTTGGGAATCATCCACCAAAATGGTGAAAGACTCATTGAATTGTATTTGGTGTCCAATTTAGTTCTTGCAAACACCGTGTTTTCACAAAGGCATAGACAAAGGAACATGGAATTTGCCAGATGGCAAAATGAAAAACCAGAATGACCAGATCTGCATTAGCTCAAGATTAGAGTCATCTGCCTCAGTTGTAAAGGCATATCAAGCAGCAGACGTCAGCTGTGACCACAATCTTTGCATTGCCAAACTGAAATTAAAACTGAGAAAGATCAATTTTAATCAGAAAATGGTAAGTGATACAGAAAATCAGTGATACAAAACTGAAATCCAAAGAGTTCCTTCAGAAATTCCAACTTGAATTAAAGAACAATTTTGAGGTACTGCCAGAGGCAGGGGAAGGTGAGACACAGACTGGACCTGAGGAAATATGGGCAGTGCTCAGAGACAATGTAATTCAGGCTGCAACAGTCAGAGTTGGATATCAGCATAGTCAGATAAGCCAAGAGACATGGCATCTCACTGAGGAAAGAAAAGTACTGAAAGGAAAGCTAAGACCAAGGATTGGAAAAAGCAAAGGATGAGTACAAGAAATCAGACAAAGCAGTGGAAAGCAATGCAAGGAAAGATAAATGGAGATCTGTTGAAGGCCTAGCAGCTGACACTGCTTGTATGATAGGAAATCACAGGGCCATTTACCAAGTGACTGTGCGGAAATTTCAAAACACGAAATGGGCTGATAAAAAGCAAAGATGGAAAAATGCTTACAACAGGAAAACAGATGGGTAGAGCATTTCAAAGACATCCTCAACAGCTCCAGCCCCACTTCAGAACCAGATTTTGATTAAACAGGCAAACCTGATCAGTTTAATGTTAACATAGGTCCAATAGAGATGTCAGAAATAGCAGCTGCAATCAGGAAGCTGAAAAATAACAAAGCTGCGGGAGATGATCAACATACAGAGAAAAGCCCTTGATACCATCACCCTAAGGAAACTGACAGTGCTGTTCAATGAAGTTTGGAAAAAAGAGACATCCCTTCCCACTCCCCACCAATGGAGGGTCCCTAGAAAAGCGGCAAGATGGGAAATGCCGGTTTGTGAGTCCCATCAGGGAATAGGAATGCGAAAGGCACTGAGCTGCTGGGTGCTGTCAGGACAGCAGTAGCTTTGCACATGGCCAGGAGCAGACATTTAGGCACCTTGGGGCCTTCATATGCCTACAGGGTTAGGTAGCAGCTGTCAGGTGGTTTTGTGAATGCCAGTAGTACCTATATGTTGGACAGGGGCGGCTCCAGGCACCAGCGCACCAAGCGCTCAGGGCCGCCCAGAGCAGGGGGGCAAATGGGGCAATTTGCCCCAGGTCCCGGGCCCCATAGGGGCCCCCACGAGAGTTTTTCGGGGCCCCTGGAGCAGGGTCCTTCACTTGCTCTGGGTATCCTGGAAAACTCTCGTGGCAATTCGGCAGGGGGGGGGGTCCTTCCGCTCCGGAACCCGCTGCCAAAGTGTCCTGAAGACCCGCGGCAGGGGGTCCTTCCGCCCCGGGACCCACTGCCGAAGTGCTGGGTCTTCGGCAGCGGGGAAGACCCCAGGCCCCCTGAATCCTCTGGGCGGCCCTGGCATGCCTGGAGCGGCAAGCCGCAGGGGGCGGCCTGCCGGTCACTGTAATGGTGGCAGTCAGGCTGCCTTCGGCATCATGCCTGTGGGAGATCCGCCGGTCCCACGGTTTCGGCGGCAATTTGGCGGCGGGTACGCCGAAGGCGCAGGACCGGCGGACTTCCCGCAGGCATGCCGCCGAATCTGCATTACCAGCGGGCCTCCTGCAGGCATGCCGCTGAAAGCCACCTGACTGCCATGCTTGGGACAGCAAAATACATAGAGCCGCCCCTGATGTTGGACTTGGGCACCTAAATCCTCCTTGATCATCTGGCCCCGGTATGTTTAACACTCTTCCCACCCCTCACATGTTATGTTTCATGCCAACAGAGAAGTTAGATAACAAACACAAAATACTCTTGCTGGAAGGTGGCAATGTAAAACTACTTTATTTCTTTGACTTCAGAATGACAGCATACAAGAACAAAAACAGAGAGAGAGAGAAAGAGAGAGAGAGAAAGCAGGCTGCTCCCCCACGCCAAGAGGCACAATTCACCCCACTTTACTCTAGGCTGGCTGCAAACTGACTCCTGCCCACCTTCCTACAGAGCCCTGTAGGCTGAAAGCAGGACCAGGAAAAAAATATTAAAGTTTAAATTGACCGCCTACAATTGTAACACAGTTTTAAATACACCACCGTACACAATGCATACAATAATCAGATGATGTCGGAACTATTGGTAAAGTGTGAAAAGGACTCATGGATTCTTCTGCCGTCTTTCCTGGCAACATCATGCCTCGGTGTCCACAAGAAGATGTGACGTGGACTCCTACTTCTGCTTCAAGTCTCCCTGAGTCAGGAGCAGGAGGGTCAGCATCACCTTTTGTAACCTACAGGCCTTGCTGGGGGTTCAGGCTCCTCTCCCCAGGATTCCTGTAAATCAGAGATCATAAGGGCAGCAGTTTAGTTAGAACAAAGGGATGACAATCAGGAGTCCTGAGTGCTAGTTCCAATCCTATCACATTTAGTGTGGGATATTAGACTAGACATTTAACTACTCTACACCTCAGTTTCCCCATCTGCAAAAGGAGGATACCAACACCCACCTTTGTTAAGTGCACTGAGCATCCCACATGGTTATAATAATATAACCGCCCAAAAGAAATGAAAGTTTGAAGCAAAGGATGAAAACCCGACTCAGTCATGGTCACTTTTATCGCCTATTGTTTACTTTCTCAAAGAATGCTAACAGGCTGGGGAAGTGTGGCTTTCCCTCATGAAAGTTCTGCTGATTTGACCCTATCAGGCTTTACTCTAACTGTTGTACCAATTCCATCCTTAATTAGGCTCTTAATTAGTTTCCTTGGAACCAAGGTGAGTCTCACTGCTCTGTAATTCCCCTGATCTCCCATGACTTCTTTTTAAATATAGATGGCATGTTATGTGAACACTTTATTATCTTCAAGGATAATTGCTGTTTTAAAGAATATATTGCACTTCCTTGTCAATATCAATACTGTTTAAAACTTTATTTAACTCAAAGTTTTCAAACCTATCCAGGCCTGGTGCACTTGGGGAATCTCAAACATACTGACTGGGTTTATGTTCTTGTATTGTACCCTTCATAGTGATTCGCCTATTGAGAAATAACAGAGAATGCCTAATGCCAGTAACTGGGGCTAATCAAATCCAGCCCTGCCTTTTTCCACTCCCCTTCCATTGACTAGATAAATAAATACCCTCTGGCCAAATGAAGAAAAAGCCAGAGTGAACAAATGCTTCTTGTATCACATCCCCACAAGATCTGGGCTGTAGGAAAGAGCAGAAGGGAGTGACAGGCAGAATGAAGGGCCCTCTATTGAAAATGTCCTGCTTTATGGCATCTGGACTTCAACCCTGGAAACAGACATTAGAAATTTTCAAAAGTGGCTTGTCCCTATACACATGCCCTACACAAATACAGGAAATCATTTCTGCATGAGGCAACCCTCATGGGATCACAGAACTTAGATATTGAAAAAGTCTCATTCAGTCACTTAGACCCAGATGCTCTGGTGTGGCGCCATTCAGCACTGAAACGCCTAACCCCCTGGATAGCCTGCAGCCTAGAGGAGTCCGCAGCCCTGAGTTAGCTCCCCATACAATGCATGGGGAGAGTTAGACACTTTAAAAAGATCTTAGAAGCCACGTAAGCTAGTTAGAAATGAAACACCAAAAAGGAGAGGGTTGGGGAGAGAAAAGGGCTTAATTACCTAAATGTCTGAACTGGTACTCATGGCTGCCAGGCCAGAGATAGGCACCTGCTTCTCTTCGAGATCCTCAGCCATGAAACCAGTCCTGGAGTTAGGCACCTAAGCCAAGTCAGCTGCTTAGATAGCTGTGCTGTGGTATCCACCCCACACAAGGCCTGAGAAGGCAAAAAGGGCCAATTAACCTCATGCCAGGCTGCACCTGAAAGATAAGGTCTAACTGATGATGAAGCCCAGGTAGGCGGGGCCAGGCTGAGCTACTATGAAACCAGGAAGTAGTGTACAAGAGGGTTCTGCAGGAAGGAACTCTGCAGTGACTCCCTAGAAAGGAGGGGAGTTAGCAAGAGACAAGGAGAAGTCCTTAGTGGAAATAAGCCTGGAGATCCTGCACTGGAATACAGACTCTGGAGAGAACGCAAGGGGGATGAAATAGTCACAGGGAGCAGAGGAAATTCTAGTGGTAATCGAGATGGGAACCAATGTTTGAGAAGAAAGGAGCTCAAGGAAATACAAGAGGATCTGGGATTGTTTAGGCTGTGCTTGCTACTCATAGGGTCCCTGGGCTGGAACCCGGAGTAGTGGGCAGGCCTGGGTTCCCCTACTGACCACTGGGGCAGTGGATCAGAAGACTGCCTGAGACAGTTGGTCCAATGAATTTTGTTACCCCAGAACAGGATGGCTAAAGTGACATTGCCAGAAGGCTAAGTCACAAAGAGGGAGTAAAACTGAGTCCACAGACATGGTGAAAGAGTGACACCATGGGGCAAGCAACCAAAGGAGGGAGTGAGTCAGACCAGTCAAGAAGTACTCCCCAGATGAGCAATGGGGAGGCACCCCAGTAGTGAGTAGAAAACCCGGTGACTAGGGTTGCCTACTTTCTACTTGCACAAAACTGAACACCTTTGCCCCACCCCACCCCCGCCCTGCCCATCCCCTTCTCCGAGGCCCCTCCCCTCCCCATCCCCCCTTCCTCTGTCACTCGCTGTCTCCACCCTCACTCACTTGCTCATCTTCACCCAGCTGGGGCAAGGGATTGGGGTGCTAGATGGGGTGAGGGCTCCGGCTGGGGATGCGGGCTCTGGGGTGGGGCTAGAAATGAGGAGTTCATGGAGCAGGTCCTCAAGGAATCAATTCTGAAGCACTTAGAGGAGAGGAAAGTGATCAGGAACAGTCAGCATGGATTCACCAAGGGCAAGTCATGCCTGACTAACCTAATTGCCTTCTATGAGGAGATAACTGGCTCTGTGCATGAGGGGAAAGCAGTGGATATGTTATTCCTTGACTTTAGCAAAGCTTTTGATACAGTCTCCCACAGTATTCTTGCCAGCAAGTTAAAGAAGTATGGTCTGGATGAATGGACTATAAGGTGGATAGAAAGCTGGCTAGATTGTCGGGCTCAACAGGTAGTGATCAATGGCTCAATGTCTAGTTGGCAGCCGGTATCAAGCAGAGTGCCCCAGGGGTCAGTCCTGAGGCTGGTTTTGTTCAACATCTTTATTAATGATCTGGATGATGGGATAGATTGCACCCTCAGCAAGTTCGCAGATAACACTGAGCTGGGAGAGTGGTAGATATGCTGGAGGGTAGGGATAGGATACAGAGGGACCTAGACAAATAGGAGGATTGGTCCAAAAGAAATCTGCTGAAGTTCAACAAGGACAAGTGCAGAGTCCTGCACTTAGGACAGAAGAATCCCATGCACCACTACAGGCTGGTAACCGACTGTCTAAGGAGCAGTTCTACAGAAAAGGATCTGGGGATTACAGTAGATGAGAATCTGGATATGAGTCAACAGTGTGCCCTTGTTGCCAAGAAGGCTAACGGCATATTGGGCTGCATGAGTAGGAGCACTGCCAGCATTGCCAGCAGATCGAGGGAAGTGATTATTCCCCTCTATTCGGCACTTGTGAGGCCACATATGGAGTATTGCGTCCAGTTTTGGGCCTCCCACTACAGAAAGGATGTGGACAAATTGGAGAGAGTCCAGCGGAGGGCAACAAAAATTATCAGGGGGCTGGGGCACATGACTTCTGAGGAGCAGCTGAGGGAAATGGGTTTATTTAGTCTGCAGAAGAGAAGAGTGAAGGGGGATTTAGCTGCCTTCAACTACCTGAAGGGGGCTTCCAAAGAGGATGGAGCTAGGCTGTTCTCAGTGGTGGCAGATGACAGAACAAGGAGCAATGGTCTCAAGTTGCAGTGGGGGAGGTCTAGGTTGGATATTAGGAAAAACTATTTCACTAGGAGGGTGGTGAAGCACTGGAATGGGTTATGTAGGGAGGGGATGGAATCTCCATCCTTATAGGTTTTTAAGGCCTGATTTGACAAAGCCCTGGCTGGGATGATTTAGTTGGGGTTGCTTTGAGCAGGGGGTTGGACTAGATGACCTCCTGAGGTCTCTTCCAACCCTAATCTTCTATGATTCTATTAGGGAAGGGGCTCCAAGCTGAGGCACTGGGTTGGGATGTGGGAAGGGGTAAGGCCTCTGGCTGGGGCAAGGGATGAGGGGTTTGGGCTGGGGAGTAGAGCTGAGGGGTTCAGAGTATAGGAGCGGGCTCCAGGCTGAGGCAGGGGTTTGGAGTGTGGGAGGGGGTACAGGCTCTGGGCTGGGGGTGCAAGTTCTGGGGTGGGGCCAGAAATGAGGAGTTCAGGGTGCAGGAGGGGGCTCAGGGCTGGGGCGGGGGGTTGGGTGCAGAGGGGGTGAGGGCTCTGGAGTGTGGCCAGGGATGAGGGATTTTGGGGTGCAGCAGGGGGCTCTGGGCTGGCGCTGAAGGGTTCAGAATGTGGGGAAGGGGCTCTGGGCTGCAGCAGAGTGTTGGGGTGCTGGGGATGTGGGCTCTGGGGTGGGACTGGGGATGAGGGGTTTGGGGAGCAAGGGTGTGCTCCGGGCTGGGATCGAGGGGTTCGGAGGGCAGGAGGGGAATTCAGGGCTGGAGCAGGGTGTTGGGGCATGGGGGGGGGTGCGGGCTCTGGCTGGGGGTGCGAATGAGGGTTTCAGGGTGCAGAAGGGTGCTCCAGGCTGGGATTGAGAGGTTCAGAGGGTAGGAGAGGGATCAGGGCTGGGGCAAGGGGTTGGGGGGCAAGAGGGGTGCAAGCTCTACGCAGCGCTTACCTCAGGCAGCTCTTGGAAGCAGCAGCATGTTCCCTCTCTGGCTCCTATGCAGAGGCACAGCTAGGTGGCTCTACGCGCTGCCCCATGTGCAGGTGCCGCCCCTGCATCTCCCATTGGCCGCAGTTCCCTGGGTTTGGGGCAGGTGCAGCATGCAGAGCCCCCTGGCTGCCCTGACATGTAGGAGTCAGAGGGGGGACATGCTGCTGCTTCCAGGAGCTGCAGGGAGCCTGCCTTAGCCCCGTTGCACCACCGACTGAGCGTTCCGGTCAAAAACCGGACACCTGGCAATCCTACCTGTGACACTAGCCCATATCCTAGCCAACCCTATCTCTTTCTCCTACTCACACTTGAAACCTTTATTATGTTTTCCCTGTTTCCATGTGCCCCTGATGTCCTATGTGTGGGAGCTGTACTGCACCCCCACTTACATATCAATGGCCAGCATCCACCCTTCCTGCTGTGGGGTCTGAGTTTTCTGACAGGTGTCAGATCTTAGATGTATTTACAGCCCACCTACAGGATCCAGCTCTGTGGGTGAGGTAGGCATTATCCTGCCTAGTCTGAGAATCCCACTTCAGGGCTGGTAGGGCTCCAAACTGCTTGTTAGCTCTGTTTGCCATTTTGCAGAGCGCACTGCTCCATCCTGCCACTGTGACTTTGCATGCACCATGCATGTGAGATCACACTGGCAGGGACAGGCACTGGAAGTACCAGAATGTCTGTTGTTCTGGGGATGCATCAGTGGCCACCCTGTCCTAGTGGGATTTTCAAAAATGCCTAGGGGTTAGATCCACAAAGGGATTTACGCACTTAACTGCCACTTTTAGGTACCTAAATACAAAATTTAGATCCTCAAAACCTCTGCTTAACTGCCACCTAACCTGTAGGTGTCTAAAATCCCCTGTGGCTTACTTTTCCTCTGATAAGGTCCCTCAGGCACCTAAATATCTGCCACTGGGCATGAATTCAGAGGCATCAGTGCCAATGCTGAGGCACCAAAGCCCCAGCAGATTCTGCCCTCCTGCCCCCATTGGGGCCTGATCACATAGGCATGCTCAGATGCCACCTAATAGATCAGGCCCTGTACAAAACAGGAGGAGTGGCACCTACACCACTTATAAAGTTTAGCCTAGTGCTAAACTCAGCTGGGATGTGGGTTCTTATCATCCCTCTGCCTGATTCAGAAATTCAAATCAATGCCTCCTACCTCCTAGGAGAGTGCCCTAACCACAAGCCTCTGGGGTATTCTGCTGTGGAGCTCTCTGTCTCTCCTGTTGAAGCTGTTTCTCTTTGTATAAAATACTTAGTCATTGGAGCAGGCACTGGAACTTGAGTCCCTGGTGATTCCTGTGACTACTGGGCTATAAAGTCAATCTGTTTGACACAATGAGTATTTAATTATTTACACAGGGTGGAATGACTTCAACTGGAAAGAGAGAGATAAATTCCTTTGAGGGGTAGGGGTAGGACCCACTCTTCTCCTCAGCATTCCCTACAGGCTAGCTGAGACAGCTCCCTGCTCAGCATGAGAGTCAGTGCTTTTGAAAAATCTCACTAGGCACCTATCCGCATCTTTAGGTACCTAAATACTGTTAGAAATCTGGCCCTAACTGCCTTAGGCTCTTTTGAAAATCCCAGCTTGGATTTCTTTATGAATGAAAAGAACGAACTATGTGAATTTTAAGCTAAGGGGAAAAAATAACCCAAGTGAAGTATCAGCAAATTAACTACAAATATGGGTTTAACATTCTTTAAGAGATAGGACACATCAGGAAGCTTATAAACCAAGATAACAATTATTTTCAATATAATTCTTCCAACCTGATTTTGACTGCCTTATTTTAAATCATGTAATGTTTTTGATCAGACCACAATATTTTTCCTCATGCCTTTCACTGACTAACATAAGAAATATAATTGTTCCTCAATTTTATAAGGTTTGCATTTCATCCTATCTTTAGTTTCCTGCATGATTAATTCTCTAATGTTAAAGTGCAGTGATTAGAATGGATCACATTAAATAAGAAATAACTGAATATATATATATATTTAAACAAAGATAAGCTATCGAGACTTCATGTGAAGCTGTTACTAGCCAACTAATTTATTTCTATCAAACTGAATGAATAACCCCTTTAATAATATTCATAAAGCCTTAACTGAGAAGCATGCAGTGCAAATGTAATAATAATATTTTAGTTATACAGCATTTTTCATCAAAGACTCCCAAAGTACTTTCACAAACATTTAATTGCATAAAACCTCACAATCCCTCTGTGATATTTATTATAAATATTCAATGATAGGTCCAGAGAGATTAAAATGTCTTTTCTAGGCAAGCCACCAATAGAACCCAAGTGTCCTGGTTCCTAGTACTGTGGTTTAACCTAGGCAACTCCTTCTCTGAACAGAGAATGGCAACTCTTCTGGAGCAAGTGGGCTGTCTGACTTCCCTCTCTTTGGGGGCCTGATCCAAAACCCAGTAGCATCAATGCAAACAATTCCACTGACTTCAATGGACTTTAATTCATGCCATTTCTACTCTACTGCTAGATCTATTTTTTTAAGCCAAGAAAGATGATGGCAAATTTGTGTAACACACTTTGTTTTCTGTGCTCCATAAGTAGGCAAACAGCCAATTTACACAAATAACAACCAGCATATGCATATATATTGATTTGATACTGTCATGTTTTAGGGTGCAATCCATATCAGTTGGTGGTTAACACTGAGTGTCCTGTTCCTCTGGGTGCCTTAAAATACTCTGTGTCTGGACACTCCCAGCCAGCATACAAGCATGCACTGAATGTCTGTGAAACACAGCCCTGGTTCAATACCTCTGACACCAGCAGCCTGCTTGTTACACCACAGCTACAGTCTGGTCTCTACCAGGCTTGGCTACAACTAGCCAAGTGACCTCAACGCAACCCCAGTCCTGAATTTCCCCAGGACCATCTGCCCTAAGTGTCCGGTCCTTTCCTGGAACACTCAGATATAATAAGGTTTGTTTGCTCCTTTAAAGAGACAATACCCAGGAGCTTGCCACATTAACTGGACATAACAATTACTGCAATTAAAACATTACTGGATTGGTTTAGATGAAAATAAACCAAGTTTATTAACAAGAAGGCATAGGTTAAGTGATGCCTAGTAAAAACTAAAGGTAGAGATGGCTACAAGCAAATAAAAGTGAAAACATGAGTCAAAGTCTAAATTTTAAACTAATCTAGCATGGCACAGTGTTTGTTTAAGATGGTTTTGATCACCAATTACTCTTAGTTCAGCATGGTTGATTGTCTCTGTGAGGACCTTCCACAGAAGTATGAGATCCTGGTTTCCCTTGTTATCTTAGGTGAAAGATAACTTTGGCGTTCACTGCTCTTCTCTTTAAAGTCCAGTAAACTCTTGAAAAGCCTCTCCCTTAAAGTTCACTGACCCTACTGCAAGAAGCAGGCTTCCTAGGATTGCAATCTGCACCCCTCATTGATAGTTGACTCATTATTTCCTCCCCCTGTTAGCTTGATGGTCTTGTTTACCTTTTACGTAAATGTACCTTCATTTATTGCTGTCAGACGACCAAGCTGGTTAGACAAGCAAATGCACAATTCTTTATGACCCAAATATGTTGATTCCCTAACCACATTGAGAGCTTCGATAGTTCTGTTTACCACATATGAAAATTACAATTCCATTGTCACTGATCATCCTGTTTCATTTGTATTCAAGACCTGGGCAGACCTGTTTCTACTTTGTTCATACACAGACTTGAAAACATAATATCAGAGGACATCCATAACTCCACATACAGCATTGTCACATATTCTCCACAATGATATTATTGACCAGTGTGTTAGTTTTCAAATGATATCTCACAAGGTACAGTTTTATACAAAAATCATTGCAGTAGTGTGTGGATACAGGGGTGCTTACAGGCAGCACATTTACTTCCAACCTACCTTAGAAATAAGCATCCCTCAAACCATGTCTACAGTCCTAAAATTCCATACCAATGTTAGTATAATCTTTTGCAATCAGAAATAATTCTGGTGACACTCATCATATAAGCCTTTCTCTCCAATTTACAGTGGCATCAGCTAGCCAGAATTAAGACAAAAGCTGTGTTTCTCTAAAGATATCTCTACAGAATTGACTGACTTATTTCTTACCTTCAATTCTTATATTTTTCTCTTGCAGCAAGAAACTACTTACAAATTTATGGTACAGCAACAGCCTCAGCTAATGTTTTCATCTCTTAATACACTGCATAGCAACACTAATGAGACAATTTGAAACACAGCTGTAAAAGTGCTACTGTGAACGAAACATTGAAGACCTAACCTAATGAGAATTGGTGCAAAGAATCTTGTGTTTAGCAGATAGCTTGGGACACTTGGAGCTAGATCCATAAAGGAATTTAGGTGCCCAACTGCCACTTTAGGCACATAAATCCAAAATTTGGGAATTCAAAACCCCCACTTAGCTGCTGCCTAAACCTATAGATGTCTAAGTTTCTATGAGTAAGGTCATCTACGTGTCTAAATTTTTGACAGAGGCCATGTGCAAAGCTGCTTAAGTCCTGATACGGCCCAGCAGCTTGGCACCTAAACTCCAGCAGGATCCTCAAACTGGGTGTTCCCCTGCCCATTCTTGCCTGCTGGTCCTGATCTGATAGCTGATCTCGGAGGATGTTTACCTGATCAGGTCCAACACAAAACAAAGAAGAAGAGGACGAAACCTCCCTTATATCAGTGCTTGGAGCACTCACAATGGATGTGGGAGATCCCAGTTTAAATCCCTAGTCTGCCTGTTTTGGCACAGGGACATGAATGCAGATTTCCTGCCACCCAGGTGTGTACCCTGTTCTTGCTCTCTTTCTGTCCCAATAGATATTTAAGTATTTCAGATGAGTGTCAGGCACCTTCAACACAAGGCCTGGGTTCCCCAGGCAGGGTTGAGATTTGAAATCAGGTGTCCCATGACCCCAGTGAGTTGTCTAACCACTGAACTATTGTCTATATGGCAGCTACTGCCTCCATTTTTTGTGGGAAAGGGCTGACCTGACTTAGGCACCTAATTCCAGGACAGGGTTGAGGACTGTGGATCCCAAGCAGAGGTAGGTACCTCCCTCCAGCTCATGTTTAGATGCTTAACCTACTGGCTTGCTTAGGCAACAATAACTAAAAGTTATTTACTTATTCCCATACTACAAGAACTAGGGGTCACCAAATGAAATTAATAGGCAGTAGGTTTAAAACAAATAAAAGGAAGTTCTTCTTCACACAGCACACAGTCAACTCATGGAACTCCTTACCTGAGGAGGTTGTGAAGGCTAGGACTATAACAGCGTTTAAAAGAGTACTGGATAAATTCATGGAGGTTAAGTCCATTAATGGCTATTAGCCAGGATGGGTAAGGAATGGTGTCCCTAGACTCTGTTTGTCAGAGGGTAGAGATGGATGGCAGGAGAGAGATCACTTGATCATTACCTGTTAGGTTCACTCCCTCTGGGGCACCTAGCATTGGTCACTGTCGTAGACAGGATACTGGGCTAGATGGACCTTTGGTCTGACCCATTACCGCCGTTCTTATGTTCTTATGCCTGTTCTGCTGGATTTTGTGAATCCCATTCATAGGTGCCTAGCTCTTCTCACGTGTTGTATAGGAAGCCTGAGTGCTTAACTCAGAATTGTGGATTCCAGTAAGTGGCTTTCTAAATGTGAGGCGTTGCGATGCTAAGCCTGTGTTCTATTTGTGGATCTAGACCATGCTTTTCTCATTACAATGTAAGTCAGCCATTCAGATAAGCAGAGTGGCCATTATTACTATAGGTCAAGGGACTAGAGAAACTATCAATGAGTTAAAGATTTGGATACCAGGCATGTGGTATGCAGAAAAGTTGTTTGCTTAGCTTAAATGCTTAAATGTAACATTGCTTATGTTTTCTTATAGATATATCTGGACTCCCTTTCTCATCAGCTAATCAAGCTACACATTTAACTCTTTATATCTCCTTATATATCAGTCCCTGTAGTGCCGAATCATTTTTGTTCTTCTTCTACATAATTCCTTCTCTTACTAAATATCTCTGCCATATGGCACACAACTGAACACATTGGGCTGACCTTTGGATCCAGCCAAGTCATGCTTGGCACAGGAGGGAAACATGACTGTAAGCCTAGGGGCAAATGGAAGCTGGTTACACTGGCCATAACTTAGAGCAGCCTAAAAGACGTTCTAACTCACAGTGGTCCTAGTGCCCCATAGGAATTGTTCCACTGGAGTAGGATCTCTAGAACACAGAGCACTTTTCCACCTCTGGCCTGTCCCCTACACTAAGATGTACTCTGGGTACGTATATGGCAAATCTTATTGTGTTATTTGTTTATTCAAACACTTTATTAAACAAAATAAATTAATTGGGCTAAAGTCTCTAGTCCCATAATTGTAGAGAATACTCTTGCGAATTGTAGTCAACAGAGAATTTTGCCCACTGAGGGGTGGTCTTCACTATGGGGAGATTGACGCTGCTGCAATCGATGCAGTAGGGATCGATTTAGCGGGTCTAGTGAAGGCCCACTAAATCAACAGCAGAGCACTCTCTGGTAGACCCCGGTACTCCAGCTCTCCGAGAAAAGTAAGGGAAGTCGACCGGAGAATGTCTCCTACCAACGCAATGCAGTGAAGACACCAGGGTAAGTCAACCTAAGCTACATCAACTCCAGCTACGTTATTCAAATAACTGGAATAGCATAACTTAGGTCGACTTACCCACCCAGTGAAGACAAGTCCTGAGCCTCCCATGTTTGTCACTAGAGCTGGAGGAGAGTTTTTCAGCCCAAACTTTAAAAAAAAAAGTGCTTTGCAAATTGATGTTGGGTTTGTTGACTTGTTTTGCTAAAACTAAATTTTGTTTTGACACTTTTGAGATGAAATGTTTTTTGTTGTTTGTTTTTTTGGCACTTCATCAAAAATTTAGAAAAAATGGGTGGTTTTGGTTCAAGCTGAAAAGTGAACTAAAAAAATCTTTTGTTCATACACCTCGACTTGTACGTTTTTGTCTTTTCTATTGTTTCAATTTTTTTTTATTCTCTATGATATTTTTTTCCTGCAACCCTATGTCTTTTTCCATATCTATTTGCCCTGAGTCAAATTTCCCCTTCTCTCTCAATTTTCATTATTCTTTTTGCCCTTCCTCCCTTTCTTTGCCTGTGTTGGTCACTCTCAATTTCTCCAAATTCTTTCATTCACTTCTTCCTTATCTTAGTCATGCTCCATTTTTCTCTCATTCTCTTATCTCCTCAATGTGCTTCTTTAACTCCATTCCTTTCTCTTTTTCCCTCCACTATGTCCTGCATATTCAATTCATTCACTTCACCATACTCTCTCAAGGTCGGGTTGTGGTTGTGGTCAGAGCCAGAGGCCATACTCGGGAGTCGAGAGTCAGCTGGGTCAGGATACTGAGAGATCAGAAGCAGGAGACAAACTGGAGATCAGCACCTCAAATCAGATGCCAGGAACTCAAGCTAGGGGAGCAGGAGGTACAAGGCACACAGTCCAGAACAGGGAGGAACCCAGTTGTTCAGACAGCTTCCTATTCCTGTTGCTGGCTTTAGTAGGGACAGTAGCCTATTGGCTTCTCTGGAACTTCACCAATAGGATGTCAGGGACGGAGCATCAATCTGAGGCTGGGCTTCATGGGTCCTGGGTCAGCAGTTGTCAGCAGGTTGCAAAGTCAAGCATTGAAGTATCACTGCTGCTGTGGACCTGGGTTCAAGGCCTATGGGTCATGACATCCTCAGTGGTCACTCATTCATTTTTCACCCTCTGCCCTGCCATCTTTTGTCCTCACAGTCACCATATCCCACAGCCCTGGTGGCTTTCTGCAGTGAATGAAGGCAGGATAGGTGGGTCCCTCATGGAGCCAGAGAACCACTTTAAGTGTGCTTCTTTGCCCTGTCCCAACCTATGACCAAGATGTACAGATCCATGGATCTAGCCTAATTCTGCGCCTGCCTGTGACACACAAACACAGTCTCTGTTAAATAGATCATACATTCAGGTTTCAAATCTGTTTGACCAGTTTGGTCCAGAATCATGCATCATGTTAATTACCCCGCCATGGAATTAGATGATGTGTCTTTGTTTTCATAGGAAATAAAACTCCCATTTGCTCTTGTCTGCAAAGGTAACAATGCTCTTAACAAGGGGGCAACACCGATGGCAAGAAAAAAAACCACACAGCTCATTACGCTAACCTTGAAGTTAAAGCATGTCAGTAATATCCCAAAATAGGTAGGTCCAGTTTCTAGGGTCACTTTTCCAGTCAAATAATAGGAGCTAAGGAGTGAATTAATCAACGTAGGGAGTTCGCTGCGTGTCTGACACCTGTGAAGATTACTTACCTAATGCTTCATCTTGATAGGTAAATCCCATTATGATTCTTTTGCACCACTGAGGAAAGCTGCAGCAATGGCCCTTAGGGAAGGTAAAAAACAAAAAGCACTAAGAAGTGTAATACATATTCTTGAGAAGTCATTAGTTTATATTTCTAAAATCTGAACAAACTCTAAGTACATTGATTGTATTATTGATGTTTCTGTAAACCTGAAAGGGAAACTAATTATGGGGTCAATTCTGCCAAAGTGCTTAGCACTTTACAGAATCAGGTCCTGAATATATCCTGGTAAAATATATAGTGCTATAGGTGCTGCATAGAGTTTATGAACTGAGTTAAGGGTTCTGTGTGTTCCATGAAATATCTGCACATATGCCAAAAATTCTTCTAGCAGTTCACGGTTCTAGTGGATTCATCAATTTGCACACTTTGTAGGCATATTGCAGACTAATTACAGCTATTTAATTATTTGTTATATAATGCTGTAGATATACATGGCACTATAAGGAAAGCTATGGCAAAAAGTCTCAAAGATCTTACCATCTAAAGGCACAAATCAAAACAGTACAGAACATTATAAAGTAGATCACAGAGAAGAGTGTGATCTGTGTAGCATACTGCAGACAATGAGCTGGAGGATGCAGACAGGCAGGAGAGAAGAAAACAAATGTGAGAAAAACTGTAGAAGTAAAGGAAAAGTGAAAGGGAAAAAGAAAAATGTTGGAGGGGGTAAGAAACGAATGTGTGTTTACTATATGAGTGAGGTTATGCATAATTAGTCCCCAAAGCAAAGTGTCAGTGAGTAGAGTACTTCATTATATTTCTGCTTCTGCCACCTATTATGTAATAATCCAGTTGTCACAAAAAAACAACAAACAGACACACACTGAGAGTTAGCCCATGTATGATACCAAGTTTTAGAGAAAATAAACTAATAAGATAATTTGCTTTCATACTCTGTCTCAGGTCAAATGTGGATCTTAAAATCCTGGTCTGAAAACTGTTATGTGGTGGAGAATGTGCTCTGGACTTCTAAGGCCAAATTCTGCATTCTGTTACTCATTGTTTCTGAGATACAAAGGTATGGGGGGGACCAACCACCACAATTTATATGATTATTTATTTTGCATTGCCAAATCAAAAGCCAGCAAATGCTGGACAAGCAATTAATTGTTAGAGCCACTTGAATAATCTTTTGTGGCTAAACAACCCTGCAACTGTAGCACTTTCTTCTGTGTGTGAGCTATCTGCAAATGCTTTGATTGTGATCTTTGATATTTTTAATTGTGCAATATCTTGTGCTAGCAAATTTCATTCTATTTGCAGTGTATGATTGCTCGTATAGGCCACATTGTATTGTTTCTGTTCTCTGACTGGAGCTTTCAAACCAGGAGAGAATTGAACTTTGAACAATGAATAACAAATATATTGTTCCTATATGAATGCTGCTGTTGTACTCCAAATACAAATATTCATACAAAAAAATAGCCATTCCCCAAATATTTGTGCAACCAAAAACCTATTAGTGGAAATGTTCATCAATAACTATATAAAAGGGATATGGATATGGTCAAACCAACCAATGCTTGAAATTCAGACACTTGGAGTTCATGAACACCTTCTTGGGAGTATTTCAAGCACTCTCAATATGTTCTATTTTCAGAGATTGGATCACATAATTCATAGCAATAGTTCACAGATGAAGGGAGGTCCCAATCTGTAACATTGAACTCAACCGGAGTTCGCTATTGATTTCAATGGGAGGAGGGTCAGGTTTCAAATGAAGTAAGCCACGTTGGCATGTGATTAATCTTGGTGACAGCACTGACAAATATATTTGTCCTCAGTGTTTTAACATCCTTCTCCCTCAAGGCTGGATTAAGCCTAGGCCCTATAGATTTGTCTAAAGCCTGCACTCACTGATGATCTCAGAATCTCAGCTTTCACTTAGAAAACCTGGTAAACATGAATCAAGAGTAAGTGGTGCAATGATTCTGCACGGAGTCTGTAGAAGGCCTGAAGCAATAGGTTTAAGAAGTGTGAATTCACCCATTTATCTTCTTGGGCTGTTACTTCAGGTGTAAACTACTCCAACTCATCTTCCTGGGTTAACACGGCTCTACGGGGCACTACCAATACCATCCCGGTTGGAGACCCTGTGTGTGGGAGAGGAGAGCCCTCTTGTTTCAGCTACCTCTCATTGTTCTGGTGGATAGGGTTGCCAACTTTCTAACTGCAAAAAAACGAACACCCTTGTCCCACCCCCTGCCCTGCCCCTTCTCTGGGCCCCCTCCCCCATCCGTCGACTCCATCCCCCTCTCTCTGTCACTCGCTCTCCACCACCCTCACTCACTCTCATTTTCACTGGGCTGGGGCAGGGGGTTGAGGTGCGGGGGTGTGAGGGCTTTGGCTTGGTGTGCAGGCTCTGGGGTGGGCCTGGGATGAGAAGTTTGGGGTGCAGGGGACTCCGGGATGAGGGGTGGGGACAAGGGGTTAGGAGTGTGAGAAGCCTCTGGGCTGAGGCAGGGGGCTGGGGTGTGGGAGGGGGTATGGGCTCTGGGCTGAGATTACGGGCGCTGGGGTGAGGCCAGGTATAAGGGGATCGGAGAGCAGGAGGAGGCTCTGGTTTGGGGCCGAGGGGTTCAAAGTGTAGAAGGGGCTCCGGGCTGAGCCAGGGTGTTGGGGTATGAGAGGAGGTGTGGGCTCTGGGCTGGGTCTGAGGGCTTTGGGGTGCAGGAGGGGGCTCCAGATTGGGGTGATGGGGTTTGGGGTGTAGGTTCCAGGATGGTGTTTGGGGTGCAGGTTCTGGTAGGGAGTTTGAGTGCAGGACAGGGCTCAGGGCTGGGGCAGGGAGTTGGGGTGCAGGAGGGGTTGAGAAGTGCAGGATCCGTTCAGGTGACGCTTACCTCAGCTGGCTTCCAGGAAGCCGCTGGCATGTCTCTCCAGCCCCTAGGCGGAGGTGCAGCCAGGCAGCTCTGCATGCTGCCTCTGCCCGCAGACACCACCCCTGCCTGCAGGCACCACCCCAACAGATCCCAATGGCCGCGGTTCCCAGCCAATGGGAGCTGCAGAGCTGGCACATGGGGAGGGGGTGGCACATGGAACCACCCCGTTCCTACACCTAGGAGCTGAGGGACATGCCAGCCACTTCCAGGGAGCTGCGCGGAGCCAGGTAGGGACCCTACCAGACCTGCACCAACTGGACTTTTAATGGCCCCATCAGCTGTGCCAGGTCCCTTTTTGACTGGGTGTTCCAGATGAACACCATACACCTGGCAACCCTAATGGTGGGGTACTGTTGGAAGGACAGAGAGGTGTACTTGCATTCATGCAAAAGCAAATGGGGGTTGAGTCCTCCCCACTCTGAGATAGACTCCAGCCAGCTGGAAAATGTGACATGGCTGTCTGGGGAGGGGGCTTAATCTGTCCAAAGAGGAGAGGTGGAGAGTGTCCCGTCCCGTCTCTCCCGCCCCCGCCCCCTCACAACCAGCCCCTTGTGTAAATTTCCACTGCCATTAACACTACAAGGACAGATAGGGTCACAGTGTGTGGGTGTGACCATGGCATAGGGAATGGACATGGAGCAGGGAAAGAACAGGTCTATGTGCTGGACCCCATATCAGGGTGTATTCATAGAATCATAGAACTGGAAGGGATCTCGAGATGTCATCTAGTCCAGTCCCCTGCACTCGTGGCAGGACTAAGTCTCTAGACCATCCCTGACAGGTGTGTGTCTAACCTGCTCTTAAAAATCTCCAATGATGGAGATTCCACAACCTCCCTAGGCAATTTATTCCAGTGCTTAACCACCCTGATAGAAGTTTTTCCTAATGTCAAACCTAAACCTCCCTTACTGCAATTTAAGCACATTGCTTCTTTTCCTATCTTCAGAGGTAAAGAAAAACAATTTACATACTTGAAAACTGTTATGTCCCCTCTCAGTCTTCTCTTTTCCAGACTAAACAAACCCAATTTTTTCAATGTTCCCTCATAGGTCATGTTTTCTAGATCTTTAATCATTTTTGTTGTTTTTCTCTGGACTGTCTCCAACTTGTCCACATCCTTCCTAAAATGTGATGCCCAGCACTGAACACAATACTCTAGTTGAGACCTAATCAAAGCAGAGTAGAGCGGAAGAATTACTTCTCGTGTCTTGCTTACAACACTCCAGCTAATACATCCTAGAATGATGTTCACTATTTTTTGCAACAGTGTTACACTGTTGACTCATATTTAGCTTCTGGTCCACTATGATCCCCAGTTCCCTTTCCGCAGTATTCCTTCCTAGGCAGTCATTTTGTATGTGTGCAACTGATTGTTCCTTCCTAAATGGAGTACTTTGCATTTGTCCTTATTGAATTTCATCCTATTTACTTTAGACCATTTCTCCAATTTGTCCAGTTCATTTTGAATTATAATCCTATCCTCCAAAGCACTTGCAACCCCTCCCAGCTTGGTATCATCCGCAAACTTTATAAGTGTACTCTCTTTGCCATTATCTAAATCATTGATGAAGATATTGAACAGAACCAGACCCAGAACTGATCCCAGCGGGACCCCACTCATTATGCCCTTCCAGCTTGATTTGAACCACAGATAACTTCTCTCTCGGAATGGTTTTCCAACCAGTTTTGCACCCACCTTATAGTAGCTCATCTAGGTTGCATTTCCCTTATTTGTTTATGAGAAGGTCATGCGAGACAGTATCAAAAGCCTTACTAAAGTCAAGATATACCACATCTACTGCTCCCACCCATCCACAAGGCTTGTTACCCTGTCAAAGAAAGCTATGAGGTTGGTTTGACATAATTTGTTTTTGACAAATCCATGCTGACTGTTACTTATCACCTTATTATCTTCTAGATGTTTGCAAATCGATTGCTTACTTATTTGCTCCATTATCTTTCCAGGTACCGAAGTTAAACTGACTGGTCTATAATTCCCCAGGTTGTCCTTATTTCCCTTTTTATAGATGGGCACTATATTTGCCCTTTTCAGGTCTTCTAGAATCTCTCCTATCTTCCATGACTTCTCAAAGATAATCACTAATGACTCAGATATCTTCTCAGTCAGCTTCTTGAGTATTCTAGGATGCATTTCATCAGGCCCTGGTGATCTGAAGACATCTAATTTGTCCAAGTAATTTTTAACTTGTTTTTTTTCCTATTTTAGCCTCTTCTGTTCCTACCTTATTTTCACTGGCATTGACTACGTTAGACATCCAATCACCACCAACCTTCTTGGTGAAAACCGAAACAAAGAAGTAATTAACCACCTCTGCCATTTCCACATTTTCTGTTATGATTTCTCCTCCCCCTCATTGAGCAATGGGCCCACCCTGTCCTTGGTCTTCCTCTTGCTTCTAATGTATTTGTAGAATGTTTTCTTGTTATCCTTTATGTCTCTGGCTAGTTTGATCTCATTTTGTGCCTTGACCTTTCTAATTTTGTCCCTACACACTTGTATTATTTGTTTATATTCATACTTTGTAATTTGACCTACTTTCCACTTTTTGTAGGACTTTTTTTTTATTTTTAGATCATTGAAAATCTCCTGGTTAAGACAGGGTGGTCTCTTGCCATACTTCCTCTCTTTCCTATGCAGTGGGATAGTTTCCTCTTGTGCGCTTAATAATGTCTCTTTGAAAAACTGCCAACTATCTTCTATTGTTTTTCCCCTTAGACTTGCTTCCTATGGGATCTTACCTACCAACTCCCTGAGTTTGCTAAAGTCGGCCTTCGAATCATAGAATATCAGGGTTGGAAGGGACCTCAGGAGATCATCTAGTCCAACCCCCTGCATAAAGCAGGACCAATCACCAATTAAATCAGCCAACAGATTTTTGCCCCATATCCCTAAATGGCCCCCTCAAGGACTGAGCTCACAACCCTGGGTTTAGCAGGCTAATGCTCAAACCACTGAGCTATCCCTCCCACTTCTTGAAATCCATTGTCTTTATTTTGCTGTTCTCCCTCCTACCATTCCTTAGAATCATGAACTCTATCATTTCATGACCACTTTCACCCAAGCTGCCTTCCACTTTCAAATTCTCAACCAGTTCCTCCCTATTTGTCAAAATCAAATCTAGAACAGCCTCTCCCCTGGTAGCTTTCTCCACCTTCTGAAATAAAAAATTGTCTCCAATACATTCCAAGAACTTATTGGATAATCTGCGCCCTGCTGTGTTATTTTCCTAACAGATGTCTGGGTAGTTGAGTCCCCCATCACCACCAAGTCCTGTGCTTTGGATGATTTTGTTAGCTGTTTAAAAAAAGCCTCATCCACCTCTTCTTCCTGGTTAGGTGGTCTGTGATAGACCCCTACCATGACATCACCCTTGTTTTTTACCCTTTATCCTTACCCAGAGATTTTCAACAAGTCTGTCTCCTATTTCCATCTCAATCTCAGTCCAAGTGTATACATTTTTACTATATAAGGCAACGCCTCCTCCCTTTTTTCCCTGCTGTTCCTTCCTGAGCATGATCACACTGTCTTAAGTCATTTTGTCTTCTCTTCAGTCAGCTCCCTGGATTGTTCCTAGCTGTACCTGCCCCTCCATTTCCTTCCATACATCAAACCTGTCTCCCAAGTCATCTCCCTAACTCTTCCTACAATTCTTTCCCCTGCAGAAAGCTTCTGTGCACCAGCTCTCTCCAAACTCCCATCATCCTGTTCTGACTCACTCTAGCTTCATGCCTGACTCCCACAGCAATGCACTCCATGCGGACCCACCCACTCACACTGAGAACCAGCAGAAGTCAGGTCAAGAGGCAGTGGAACAGAGACAAAGCATGAAGGGACCCTATGCCAGCAATCAGTAAGGGTGTCCAGAAGAAGAAAGGCAGAGATAGATCAAGACTCATTCTAGGCAAGTATCAATCTACATTGCTACTCCACAGCTAACCCCCCTTCTCTGATCCCTTAGATAGTGCCCCTGAACTGTCCTTTAAAAATAACTTTTTAAAAAAAAAAAGCTGGCTTCTTGGGTTGAGTATCTGGAAAGCAGACAGTCTCCCAGCAAAGATTTGCCAGTACAAAACTAACAAAGGTAATAAAAAAGTGCAAAGTAATGCACATCGGAAAACATAATCCCAACTATACATATAAAATGATGAGGTCTAAATTAGCTGTTACCACTCAAGTAAGAGATCTTGGAGTCATCGTGTATAGTTCTCTGACAACATCTACTCAATGTGCAGCAGCAGTCAAAAAAGCGAACAGAATGTGAGGAATCATTAGGAAAAGGATAGATAATAAGACAGAAAATATCATATTGCCTCTATATAAATCTATGGTCTCCCCATATCTTGAATACTGTATGCAGATCTGGTCACCCCATCTCAAAAAAAGATATATTGGAATTGGAAAAGGTATAGAATAGGGCAACAAAAATTATTAGGAGTATGGAACAGCTTCCATGTGAGGAGAGATTAATAAGACTGGGACTTTTCAGCTTGGAAAAGGGATGACTAAGGGGGGGATATGATAGAGGTCTATAAAATCATGACTGGTGTGGAGAAAGTAAATAAGGAGGTGTTATTTACTCCTTCTCATAACACAAGAACTAAGTGTCACCAAATAAAATTAATAGGCAAACAATAGCAGCAAACAAAAGGAAGTATTTCTTCACACAACGTACAGTCAACCTGTGGAACTCTTTTCAAGAGAATATTGTGAAGGCCAAGCCTATAGCAGGATTCAAAAAAGAACTAGATACGTTCATGGAGGATAGGTCCATCAATAGCTATTAGCTAGGATGGGCAAGAATGCAAAACCATACTCTGAAGTGTCCCTAGTCTCTGTTTGCCAGAAGCTGGGAATGGGCAACAGGGGATGGATCACTTGATGACTGCCTGTTCTGTTCATTCCCTCAGAAGTACCTGGCATTGTTCACTGTCAGAAGATAGGATACTGAACTAGATGGATCATTGGTCTGACCCAGTATGGCCGTTCTTATGTAAGAAAGGAATTGCATTTTTAACCTTCCTAACAATGGAGAGTAAGAAATTCAAATTAAAAAATTACATTAACTACTCCCTGGTAAACCTACAGATTAGCACACACAAAACCAACACTTCCCAATATTCCCCTAGGATGCAGAAATGTTAGAAATATTGATTTTTGGATTTGTCCAAAATAATCTTTTTTTTTTTTTTTAGTTTTACTCAGAAATAGTAGAGAAAAGGCACACAAAACAAAAAAGGAAATCAAGCTGTCTTTATTTTTATAGTCCCCAAGCAGAAACTGCAATATGTTTAGATTGGAAACTGCAGTAAGTGTAGTTAAAAGATGTATGTCTTAGTTTTTAATAAGGTCCTCTTTATTTGTCAATGCACAGATTCCTGCAGGATGTGAGAGAGAAACACCATAATTTGCTCTCTGGAAACTGCAAACATGGCTCTAGGTGAATATTTATGCAGTTCAGTCCTGTCAATGAGGTGATTATTTGTCCCCCAGAGAGCTCATCTCACAACTAGCCCTTAGGAGTTTTTCATTCATGTGGTGCAAGGTTAGAATTCTAGTCCACAGGAATACTGTGCTAACATAGAGTCTCACAAAACAGACATTGGTCCTTCTTCTTATAGGCCCTGATTCAGCAAGGTACCTAATCATGCATGTAACACTAAGTATTTTACAGGTTTGATGGAAATTATTCAGTTCATTACCCCTGTGCAAACTCAGACTACAAAAGGGCTCCCCAGAATTCAAGCCTAGAGTTTAGGTCAAGTGGGTGAGGTGGGGAAGGACATATAGATTCTCTTGCTGTATCTTACTCACTGTGGGCCTGATCCAGCTCCCATAAAGGTCAGTGGCAAGGTTCTCATTGACTGTGTTACTGGTTTAAAACTCTGGGCTGATAACATAGTGCTATAACATTGAGCACTTGCTGTTGCATCTCATCTTGTTGCGTACATACAATTAAATGGAACTTCAACTATTACTCTATGCTTTTATACTACTACAAGATCAAATCAGGTCCTTAACGTAATTTGTCATGGTTTAGATCCTTGGTTGTTTAGGAAACTGTGCATTATATTTTCCATACAAACCTGATTTAAGTTTTAATTAAAGGAATTTGGGTCAGTGATTATTAGTTGTACTATAGTAGTGCCTACCTACAGGGCCCCATTGAGACCTGGGCCCTATTGTACTTACACATAGTAAGAAACTGTTCCTATCCTGAAGTGCTTGAAATCTAAATAAACAAGAAAAAGGTTGGGAAAAGAAAGTATTATCAATGTTACACATGTGAGGCACTGAGAGATTGTGGCTTGCTCAATTTCACACAGGAAGGCTGTATCCCAACCAGAAACTAAAACAGATTGCCTGAGTCCTAAGCTAGTGCTTAAAAAAATTAGTTTACAAATACATGTAAAAACCACAAGACCATCTTTCCTTACCCTCAAACCTTCTGCCTGCCTGCTCCTGGGCCTTACATTCCTATTCTCACAGCTAGCCAGTAGTATCCATAGCTAGAGACCTGGATGTCATACAGGTTTAACTGAACAAAGGACTTGATTAGAATAAGGAGAAGCATTCTTTCTCTAATGTTATTCTGTCTTTTCCTTGCTACTTCACCACATAGAATTTATGCCTAGAACCTTCCCCAACCCTTCCTATCTAGCTTCCTGTTGTCAGTTTCAAGAAATAATACACACATCCTCATCTCTTCCCTCCTTTTTCCTGAGTAAACAATCTTTCACAGGAATTAATATTTAATAACCATTGTATGATGTGTTGTTGTAGCTGTGTCGGATCCAGGATACTAGACACACAAGATGGGCAAGCTAATATATTTTACTGATCCAACTTCTGTTGTCTCTCTCATCAACAGAAGTTGGTCCAATAAAAGATACTACCTCACCCACTTTCTCTCCTATTTAACAACTCAATATTTATTTGGACAACTCACCATCCTTTTGCCTTGAGGTTAATTCACTTGGATTATCAAATCCAAAAGGTATAGACTCCTCTTCAATAGGGTTAGGACTTTTCCCAACATGATCCTCTCTGTTCATTAGCTGTGAAGTGAGCACCATTCCTACTAAGGCCATGCAGAAATTCAGTATATTGTTCATCAGTGGCAACCATGGAGGAAAACAGTCATGTCAAGTGACAGCAATTGGTATTGTGCAGTATTTTTCTTCCCTGAGTTTCTAAAGACCAGTCTCCAAGTTTAAGCTTGGGTAAATTTCAGGCTTTTACAGTTTGATGGTTAAAGACTAAAGTCACACGTACACTTATTTCAGTCCCAGTTTTCTGCTTGCTTATAGAGAGATGGATACAGGTGGGCAGTCACCTTGAATATGAATATCCAAACAAATAACTGCACAAGAGTACTTTCCCTGCATGAGAAAAATGCTGCATCTACGGTCTCACAATTCTCCATGGTTTTCTGCCAATTAAAAGTGAAATAGTTATTAAACAAGGCTTGGGTTAGAGGATTTTTCAATTTATTGAAGTGATATTTACCACCTACATTATTAAAATGAGAAGGAAATAGTATGTATTAATAAACACCTTTTCGGAGGCTTGCTTTTAATATCTCATAAATATGTTACATTCTTGTCACTTGGAAGGTTTAATCATCTACTCTCACTTTGTATTCCACAATTGTAACTTTTTTGTGCTGGCATTTCCTCTTCTAGGCAGAGGCTGCAGCAGTAGTTATGGAAATTAGCTCTGTGTCCCCACCAGTACACATTTTAAAATAGCATTATCACTACAGCTTTGTGGCATATCAGTTACTGCCAGTGTTCGAATATGTTCCTGTAAATAGTCCCTTGTTAATCTTCTGAATGCAGAATCTATAAAATCCCGTAGCAAAAAGGGAATATGAAAAAATGTCTGTGATCACAATTCCCTGAAGATGTATATTTCTGGAGGACTTTAAACAATCTCCCATACCTATTGAAGCTAACTGTGCTGGGTCTCCAGGAATACAACTTTTCATGTTTATTATTGCTATATATGTACTGTAGCTAGTTACCATTTTTTTTATCATCAGTTTCTATTTTCTAGTCTCACATATCAGCGTGTGGCAATTTAGAAGTAACTAGCTACATAAACAGCTCCTGTGCAGAATGGCTTCTGAACAAAAAGATGAACCTGTTTCCCCCACATGCTATGTAAATTTAGAACTGTTGCTTGTTTGTCTCCATTAGCAAACCCAGAAGAATGCCCAAAGAGCATTTGCTGCCTGAGCTGATAGAAGGCAAAACTCTGCCATTGACAGTGATGCAGGATCAAGCCCTTAGTAACTGACTGAGAAATCCCTTTTCCAAGTAACCCATTTAAAATATTATTGTAAATATTTCTCAGATGTATTCCAATTGTTCTATTTATGGTAGAATAAAACATAGTAATTAGTGATATCTGCAGAGCACCATGAAATACAGTATTTCTCAGAAAAAGAAACAAGGGGCTTGTCTACATAAACAATTAGATTGTGGTAAGCTGGGTTGTGAATCTACTCACACAAGCCTGTTGAGGTCTAAGGCCATGTCTACACTGCAAACTTACATTGACACAACTTACATCACCATAAGCTTCCGCAGTTAGTACATTGCTTGTGCATGTACATACTTGGCTCCTTGTAGACAATGCCAGTACTCACCAGGCATGCTTGTATTGATCCACAGAGTAGGGCACCATGTCTAGGTATCCCCATGTACAACTTGCCACCACTCAGCATGCTGTCTTTTGGGAAGTTTTGGCAATTCATGATGGAGCCAAAATGAATCGTGTAGGGTGACTGGGAATATGGGTCAACTTCCCAGTTTGCAACTGTCTCCATCCCATCATGTTATCTGTATCCCATTAATTTTCACAACTTATTTTCAAAATCCCAACAACCCATGTTGCCTTCCTCTCTGTCCGCCATCTCTGGCAGAAGCATGGAGTCTGCACATCTCTGCACTATTGCCATGAGCACTGAAAACAGAGGGTGCATGATTCTGTAGTATTTGCCATAAAGCCATAAGAAGAAGAAAATCAGTGGGGAACATAATGATTTCTTGGAGAACAGATTGCTGTGGGACATAGCGAGAACCAATTCAAGGTTGTTGGTGGAGTTCACGGAGCAGCTGCAGAAGGTGGAGCACTGCTTCTAGGCCCAAGAACTGAACACTGACTGGTGGGATCACATTGTAATGTGGGTTTGGGATGATGAACAGGGGCTGCAGAACTTTCAGATGTGCAAGGCCACATTCCTGGATCAGTGTGCAGAGCTCCCCCAGCCCTCCGACACAGGGCTATCAAAATGAGAGGTGTACTGACAGTGAAGAAGCAAGTAACAATTACACTGTGGAAACTTGTAATGCCAGATTGCTACCTGTTAGTCAGAAATCAATTTGGAGTTGGGAAATCCACCATGGGGGCCATTAATCGCCTCTTGGTATGCAGGCAGGGCTGGATTTCCAATTAGGCACAATAGGCACATGCGAAGGGGTGCCAGCATCCTAGGGGCACCTACCTCTCTAAAACTGTGTGCAACAGACAGGTCAGTTGTAGGCGGGGTGGGGGGGGGTGGTTCTGAAGATGTTGTGCCTAAGGGAAAAGAAGACATGATATTTTAAAATAAATATATTTAAAACTTTAATAAATTAAGAGAACCAAACTTATGAAAAGGAAAGAACATTCATGTCCATTTCAGCTACACATACACCAACTGTGTCTTTCATGTGAAGCTGTAATTGTCTTTAATGTCCTCCTGGGATGGAATGTAAAAATAGTGCAGCAACCCCTGATGCCATGTGG
The DNA here is from genome assembly GCF_027887155.1 of Malaclemys terrapin pileata. Taxonomy (NCBI): domain Eukaryota; kingdom Metazoa; phylum Chordata; order Testudines; family Emydidae; genus Malaclemys; species Malaclemys terrapin. The sequence continues at coordinate 36,818,167 of NC_071509.1, read as the reverse complement.
AATGCTGAGGGGGGGGGTAGAGGGAGATTCTGATATTGAGTTCTCAAAGGGTTGCAGAGGGAGGCGAGCCTGGAATTGTTGAACCTGTAGGTCCACCAGAATCTGCAGCACCTGTTTGCTGCCTGACCCATTATGTCCTGGTGCATCTCCCTCCCCTTTACCTGCTGGAACTCCTGGGCCTTACTCCTCTCCACTCTTTCCTTCTCTAGTTGGTCTGCAATTTGCTGTCTGCTCTCACGATCTGATGCAGCATTGGTTTGTCATCCCAAGTCCTCTTCTGGCTCAGGCATTCTGCAGGTATGGAGTGGGAGACTGTGAAGGCCATAATGGTAGCAGCTACAGACAAAATACACAGAAGTCTATTCACTATGGAAAGTGAAACTTAAGATGCAGCAATCACTCCCCTTGTTCCCCTAAAGTTTTAAATACTATATTCTCATGTCTGCTTGGGGTTGCTTGGGCACGGCACTAATCAGTTTTTGGTACAGCGGTATAAATGGTGCAAGGCTACCTTTTAATTGCAGAGCACACAAAGTCTTTAACAACAGTACATGCTGGTCACTCAATTATAGACCTCGAAGTCGCAATACTCAAACAAAAAAATTTCAAAAACAGACTCCAACGAGAAACTGCAGAATTGGAATTAATTTGCAAACTGGATACTGTTAAATTAGGCTTGAATAAAGACTGGGAGAGGAATGAAAATCAATGAAATAAAGACTGGGAGTAGAAATGAAACAAAGTAAACCTCATTAAACAAAGTAAAACCTATTTCCCCATGCTAATTTCCATCTCCTACTGTTACTCTCACCTTCTTGTCAACTGTTGGAAATGGGCCATCCTGATTATCACTACAAAAGTTTTTTTTTTCTCCTGCTGATAATAGCCCACCTTAATTGATTACTTTCATTACAGTTAGTATGGCAACACCCATTTTTTCATGTCCTCTCTGTGTATATATATCTTCCTACTTTATTTTCCACTGCATGCATCTGATGAAGTGGGTTTTAGGCTATGAAAGCTTATGCTCAAATAAATTTGTTAGTCTCTAAGGTGCCACAAGTACTCCTCATTCTTTTAGTACATGCTGGGTGCATTGCAACTTTCCTTTTATACATGTGAATGTGTAGGAAGGCACAGTTTTCTCCATGCAATCTGGATTAGCTGTCAATGGCTCCCCTAGCTCTCAGGTCCCCCACATATCCCTTTCTCTGACTTCCCCCACTTCCATATTCCTGTCGTCTTGTCTCTTATACTCCTCTGTATGTTCTCCTTCCCCTATTGCAGACCTTAGGAAGATAAACAATAGCAAATCTCCTTTCCTATGGATCTTCATGGTTTGGTAGGAGAGAGCTCCTCTCCTGTACTGGGTCTTTCAGAGAGGAACCTAGATTTTCTACTTGTTCTGGCTAAGTTTGCGTAGTGAGCACAGCATGCAGCTAAGTTAGCTTTATTTGCACGAACAGCACAGTCTTCCATAGCCATGTTCATTTTGCAAGAAAACTGTGTATAAACTGTGCTGTACATGTGATTTTCAAAGGGTATAACTAGCTGATCAAAACAAATTTCACCAGAATACTGAAAGACTGTTATAGTTAAGACTATCTGATTTGTGAAATTTCAACTTTCCTCTACCAGCTGTTTTAGTCATAAACCTGTTCAAATACATACCTCAAGAATTGATTTCATAATGGGGAACGTGTGCTTTGTTTTCCATTGTTGTCCTGTGGCTGAACTGAATTTGCTCAAGATTTCCAAATCAATTCAGCTTCAGGCAGAGACCAAGAATCCAGGTTTAGCTGAAGTTAATGGAAAAAGCATCTATTGACTTCAGTGGAGTCAGAATTTCACCCCAAGGCTGGAAAAATCCCATAGGTGAAAACTGGAAAATTATGAGTGACTGAAACAGGAGGTTTGAGTGGAAACCTACATGCAACCTTAACGACTTCATACAATTGAGTGACACTATTGTGATAGATGTGGCAATTTCCTGCAATGTGTCTTTTTCCTTCCCCACCTTATTTCTTTTCTATGCCTCTTCCTTTTCCTGCTGTCTAATAAGAGTGATTTACGTGTCCAAGATTATATATTTTGCAACACTGCTGTAAAGCTGTGACCAGAAAGGGGCACTAAAAGCAATGCCCTAAACAGCCTGATGCTGGTACAAGTTTGGCAGGTCTCAGAGTAGCCGATAAGACCATGGGCTGTGCCTGTGTTTTTTAGCAGTGAGATTGAAAGTGAAAGTCAATACCAGAGACAGAAGTGTATTTTCTATCCTTGGGGATCAGACTTTAACAGCTCCAGCAATGATAGCTCCAGCCCATCTCCACTAATGTCTTCTCTTTCTCCCAGAAGGATGGTTATTATAATTTTTAATACCACCTAAAAGACCATCAAACAAAGGGATTTTTCATTCTAAAAACTCTCTCCAGCTAAAGGGAAAGGAAACAAAGAATGTTGTTAATATGAAAGCTTTATTTAGTACTTTACATTACAAATGCTTTAGCTGTTTTTCCTTCTTTGGTATATCTTTAATAAAAGGTTAAAAGGATTTTGAATGCAGTGTTTGCCATGGTATTAAGCAGGCTGACAGGTCTCTGTATACCAAACCCCGGAACTTGTTTAGAGCTGTTTAATGTTAGACAGTGACTGGATCACATTAACACCTTTGGCTCTTTGGGCCCATTTTATTACATCTAAATTATTTCAACAGGCCAGATCCCTCTTAAACACTCATAGAGTTTAAACCTTGAGTCTTTGGAACCTTTAGCCAGATGCACTATTAATTCATGTGTCTGTGGTTTATAGAAATGATTCAAGATCATGGGCACGGGGTGAAGCTTCCCCCAGGGGAGACTAGCCCTTTGCCCTGCCTCTTCTGGCCAAGGCCCCAATTCTTCCGGCTGAAGCCATGCCCTGCCTTGCTGCACTCAGCCCTGCCATGGCTCTGGCTGGGGCGGGGGGATGGCTGAGAGCTTGGTCAGGGCCATTGAGGGGAGAGGGGAACTGAGAGCTCGTCCCTAGGTAGGGTTGAGCTCTCAGCCTCAGTTAGGATGGCGGCAGAGCTCTCAGCCCTTGCTGGAGCTCCCCCATTCCTCCCCTTCTGCCTGTGGCCCCACTCATGGCCCCACCCCATTCCACCTCTTCCCCTACAGCCCCACCCCCATTTTGCCAACGGCCCTACCTCCGTTCCAACCCCCACTCTGCCTCTTCCCCCCTGAGGCCCTGCTCCCCCTGCTTGTTCCTTTTCCCTCCTCCCCTTGCTGCAGCTCTGAGACGGGAAAAGCTCTGTGCCCTGGGATTGTGCTGGGGGAGATTTTTCTGGGGCCCCCAAATCCACCATTGCCTCCTCCCAGGTGGCGCGAGGTTTGGGGAGGCTTAGCTTCCCCCCAGCTCCATTACACACTACCTATGTTTAGGTTGTTTAGAAAGAGCGGGAATGTAATTAGAAATCTTGAAGTTCAAATGTATAAAGGACGCAACTAAAAAAACCTGGTTATCGGCTTACCAAAAAAAAAAAAAAAAAAGAAAGAAAGAAAAGAAAAGGGTGGTGGGGTGAGGGTAAAAGTAAGGAATTTAAAGCAGCATACATTTTATTCAAAATAAACCTAAATTAAATTTTGGTTTAATGCCATCTAGGTATGCAAAATTCAGACACTCATCAAATGCGTACAGAAATGTAGAGAACCAGACCCCAGGTCCTGTGATGGCCTCATTACTCTTGCAGAAATATGGCCCCTGAGGAATTCTCCAAGCACAGGTACAGGGTAAGATTGGCATGTAAGTGGCTATGCCTCCCCCATCTCAGTTGCTGCTGTAGGGGTATGCTGGTGGTGTAGTCAGTGATGAAAGACAGAGAAGCTTATTGATAGCTTTTTAAAGCGGCCATGAATTAGAACAGCCCCCAGCACTGTTCTAGCTATGCTGGAGCCAGAGTAGCTCCTGGGCCACCCAGAATCTGGAAGGTGCAAATGTGTCTAAAAGCACCTCTGAAGAGATCTGGTCCATAGTTATACCTTATACATACGCTAAGATCTCTCATAATGAATCCCATGGAAGTGCAAAACACCTCAAAACTTGGTACGTTTTTGGGGAAAAAAAGAAGAATGTCTCTTGAATAACAAAATGTAGCTAATAGAAGCTGAAAATACACAGGCTGAGTGGAAAAAATTCTTTAGGCATAGATGGAGTAGTTGCAATGTCAAGAAAATTCCAATTATTGTGATACACAAGCTAAAACAGAGCAAAAAGAGAGATGCTGTTTTAAGTAAAGCAGGATGCTGTTTCATCAATATTTCTGAGAACTGTGGAACATGCAAAGCTGCGGATAAGAAACTCTTAGTCTCACAGTTGGTAACTTATTGATTACATGAGCTGTTCACTAATGAGCTAACGATAAGAGGCCACACTCCAAAAAGTTTACAGAATGAAATATGCTGACATTGTTTAACAAAAAGAGCACATTTGCACAGGAACATTTGAACTTTGAGTGTGAGGGGGAAATGGCTCAGCCTTGACTTGATTTTTTTTTAGCCTGTAGTAATATATGATTTAGCTTTTTAACTAGGTTCTGTTTAGGCACAGCCCTTTGCTGGGGCAAACCATACGGCTCCAGAGGAAGCTGGAGAACAGATTGCATTCAGGGCCAATGAGTGTGGGGGAAGCCGGTACAAATTATTGGGGCCCAGTGGTCCAGAAGGGGGCCCAGAGCCCAGCTTCCCCCCCTCTTGTCGGCCCTGTTTAGCTGGTCTGCCCTTGCTGGGGGGCCCCAAATTTTTTTTTCACCGGGGCCCGAACTCGCTCTCGGTGGCCCTGTTGCATCTCAAGGAGAGTACACATGCTGCACCTTCCATTCAGATGGTGAAGCCTGATTTGGATGAGGGTTGAAAAGATAACTATGCATCTACCCACTGCTGGCCATGGTTGTGTGGGGGGAGCTAGATTACTTGCTGATGTTATGTGTACACATAGCCGCATTTATGAATAATGCTTTCTGCCATCTCCATTTGGCAACAAGACTCTGGCCCATCTTGGTGGGTGATGGGATGACCTTAGTTATTCATGCCTTTGTCACTCTTGGCAGGACTACAGCAATGTGATATATCTGGACATGAAATCGTCTGCTGCTAGGAAACTCCAACTAATACAAAACATTCCGCAACATAGGCTACCATAAGCACATCCAATCTGTCCTCCGCTTCCTATACTGGTTTCCCATAGAATATTGAAGCAAGCTCAGGGTTTTGGTCCTTATCTTCAATACTCTATATAGCTTGGGCTATTATATCTAAAAGATTGCCTAAAGCTCCAGGATAAAGACTCTGGTCAACAACTTTGCTCCTCTGGCACAACAAGGCTTTCTATATTAAGGGTGAAGCTCTTCAATGAAGCATCTGTGCAAAGACTGTGGAATGAACTCCCAAAGGCACTAAGAACCACCACAAACCTCCCCCTCCAATTGCAGGTATATTTCTTTGACTTTACCTTATCTAAAGTAAATGTATAACAGCAGTGTGCATAATAAAAAATAAATCCTACCCAAAGAAAACACTCCACTATGCACATTTTTAGCTCCAGCAAAAGGATGAGAGAACAATACATGACAGACATTATTCATGTCACTTGATATACTGCTGGAAGGCACTCAAATACTATAGTGATGAGTGCAGTAGAAGAACCTAGATATAGAATAAAATGTGTGGTAGTTTCTGCTATAGACAAAGTCCATGAGTAATGGTTGCAGGATGGAGACTGTGGCTTTTAGATAGCCTGGGTAAAACACTAGATGAAGTTTGGGCTTATCTATGCGAATCATTTGAGCATAGAAAGATAGGGTGTGACTCGACCCCATACCAACCTGTCGCCATTCTAACTGTGTGTGTGTGTGTGTGTGTGTGTGTGTGTGTGTGCGCGTGTGTGCACCCTGCTGACATTAATGAACCATTAATGCACTTTGAGCTAGCCATAGGCCCTTTCAAAGTGGACTAGATCAAAGTGCTCTAACAGACTGTTAACTCATGATAGAAGGATGCAGATGGGCAGTTAGGACTGGTCTACGCTACAACACTATGTCGATGTAAGCCTCCTTGCACTGATCTTGTCATGCATGTGTCTACACTTAAATTTATCTCCTATTGATGTAAGTGTCCATTACACCGACATCGTAACATCACCTCCCCAAGCAGTATTGAGCCATCGTTGATGTACTGAGATCGATGCAGCATGAGTTTAGACGCTGCATTACTTATGCCAACTCTAACAGTCCTTCAGTAGCTGTCCCACAATGCCCCACATTGACTACTCTGGTCGCTGTTATGATCTCCATTGCCCCAGGATCATGTAGACCAGAAGCCCTCCTTCCCCTTTAAAGCCCACAAATTTTTGAAATGCCTTTTCTGATTGCCCAGCTTGGTGAGTACACCTAGCAGCTCTCCATTGTTGAGTGCAACTGGTCAGCTGACCATGCTGGCTACATGCCCAGATGCACTCCTGTCTGGAGCGGACAGGAGATATTGGATCTCCTGAGCCTGTGGGGAGAAGAGGTTGTGCAGGTACAGCTCTGAACCAGCTGTAGACACATCAGCATTGACGAGCAGATTGCTCAAGGGATGTAGGAGAAGAGGTACTACAGCAGGGGTCTCAAATATGCGGCCCGCAGAGCTTTTCCCTGCAGCCCACCAAGCTCCCTGTGCGCCTCCCCCACCCAGTTACTTCCTGTTGCTGCCAAACTCCCCTCACCCCGGCCCCACCACCGAGTTATTTTATATGGCAGCTAAGCTCCCTGCGCGCTGGGGTCTCTCCCCCAGCCCCGCCTGTCGCCCCCACGCACCTCCCCAGAGTGTCCCCCAGCCTCACTTGCTGTCCCCTCACCGCCCCGGAGCCTGCAGCTCATGCTGAGTCTGCGCGGCTCTGCCCTCTTCCAGCATCACCTGCTGCCGCAGGGTCCTAGTGCCCCTCCACTAGGGCCAGGGCAGGCTGCCCTTCCCCTGCCTTTCTGCCCTAGTCAAGCCTCTCCAATGCCCCAAACCCCTCATCTCCAGCCCCCCTCCTATCCCCAAACTCCATCCCAGAGCCTGCACCCCCACCCCCAGCCCAGAGCCTGCACCCAGCACCCAAACTCCATCCCAGAGTCTGCACCCTAGACCCCCCTCCCCCACCCAAACTCCCTCCCAGAGCCTTAGGCAGGTGGGGGCAGAGTTTGGGGGGGGGGCAGGTTCTGGGAACCACCAAAATTTCTACAAAACTGCCACCCCTGGAAGAGGCAGAGCAGGAGTGGAGTGGTGGTGCACCCAGTGCAGTGGGGGGAGGGGTGGGGGCTTACTGAGTGTATATATGTTATTAAAACCACTTGGAAATTACTTAGTCAAAAAAAAAAGAACACTCATGGAAGAAAAAAAAATTTTCAAGACAAATGAGAGAATTTTTATTTTTTCACAGAGGTAAAAGATAAAATTCAATGCCTTATTTGTCAGCAAACGATTGCTGTTCCCAAGGAGTATAGCGTGCGTCGGCACCACGACACGACGCACTGTGAAAAATATGCATTCACTGGAAAAATCCGAGAGAAAAAAGTTCAGCAACTTAAAGCAGCATTTACCAAGCAAAGAAATTTCTTTTTGGGGATTAACAAGTCTAGAGAAGGTTCAGTAAGAGCAAATTTTGTGATAAGTGAAATGATAGCTAAATCATCGCGACCTGTTACAGAAGGCTTATTTGTAAAAGAATGTCTTATGAAGGCAAGCGAAATTTTATGTCCTGATAGGAAGAAAGTTTTTGAAGGCATAAGCTTGTCTGCCAATACAGTTGCCTACAGGCTAACGGATTTAGCTGATAATGTGCAAAAAGAATTGATTCAAATGGCAAAAGACTTTGAAGCATTTTCAATTGCTCTTGATGAGAGTACAGATGTATCAGATACCGCACAGTGTGCAATGTTAATTAGAGGTGTGGATTGCAATTTGAATATAACTGAAGAATTGCTAGACTTAATGCCACTGGAGGGTACCACAACGGGAAGTGACATATTTCTAGGATTGGAAGAGTATATTGAAAAAGCTGCGCGGCCATGGAACAAACTCGTATCTTTGGCTACGGACGGTGTGCCATCAATGTGCTCTGAAAACGTTGGTGAGGTTGGATTATTGAAGACCAAACTGAACAGCCTCAATATACCAGGAATTAGCTTCACCAGTTTACATTGTATTTTGCACCAAGAAGCCCTGTGTAGTAAAAGTCTACAAATGAAGGAAGTTATGGACGTAGTTGTTAAAACTGTTAATTTTATATGTGCACGAGGGCTGAATCACAGACAGTTCACTTCTTTTCCAGCAAGTATGGATAGTGAATATGGGGAACTTGTATCACACTCAAGTTAGATGGCTGAGTCGTGGAAATGTTTTGAAGGGTTTTTTTGCACTTAGAGAGGAGATTGATTCCTTCATGAAAATGAAAAACAAGGAGGTTCCACAGCTTGCTGATTCCACTTTTATCTGCAACCTTGCTTTTCTAACAGATGTAACCGATCACCTGAATGCACTGAACTTGAAACTTCAGGGTAGAAAATAGGTGATAACACAGATGTATGACAGTGTTAAATCATTCAAAGTCAAGCTTACTTTGTGGGGGAAACAGTTGACTGCTGGCAATTTGGTTCATTTCTTGACTATAAATTCCTTAGGAAAAATTGAACCCAAATCCTTGAAAGAATATGCAGAGATCATTTCTAACTTACACAAACAGTTTGATGTGTGGTTCAAAGATTTCAAGGCACTTGAACCACATTTTCAACTTTTTTTCACACCATTTGCTGTTGAAATTGACTATGTTGCAGAGGAAATGCAGATGGAGTTAGAAGAGCTTCAGTGTGACACCATTTTGAAGCAGAAGTATACAGATGTTGGAATTCCAGAATTCTACAGGTTTCTTTCACAAGAAAGATTTCCCATGTTATTCTCTGCTTCCGCAAGGATAATGTTAATGTTTGGAAGTACATATATATGTGAACAGTTTTTCTCTTCCATGAAGATTAACAAATCTGTGTTAAGGTCAAAGCTCACTGATGAACATTTGAAAGCAACACTGAGATTGGTTTCGTCTCAGGATATCAAACCTAATATTGATGCTCTGGTTGATGCAAAATGCTGCCAGCTAAGTGGCCAAAAATGAAATGACTGTCAAAATTAGCACTGACTTTTCACATTACAGTTAAAGAAGTTAATAAAAAAGTTAATAAATTGACTTTTAATAGAATACTATATTTTAATACTATACTACTATATCAGTCTTGTTTTTTTTTTTCTGCCTACCTCCAGGCGCTTCCCACCACCAAGCTGCCAAACAGCTGTTGGTGGCGCTTAGCACTTTACAGGAGGGAGGGGGGAGGAGCGGGGAGCAACGCGCTCAGGGGAGGAGGTGGAGAAGAGATGAAGCAGGGGCGGGGCCGCATGGAAGGGGTGGAGTGGGGGCGGGGCCAATGGCAGCGAGGGGGGATGTCAGTGATGCGGCCCTTGGGCCAATGCACTAGTCCTCATGTGGCCATCGTGGTCATTTGAGTTTGAGACCCCTGTACTACAGGGACCAGCAGCATGAAAGCCAAGGAGCTGCAGCAGGCATAGCAAGAGGGCAGGGAGGCAAACAGTCAATCGGGTGCTGAACCCCAGACTTGCCAATTTTACAATGAGCTGTATGCCGTACTTGGCAGAGACCCGCACTTCGCAGAGACCCTACTGCCATGCCCATCCCACCATGTATACCTTTGAGGAGTCTGAGTCACAGACTCCTGCCATGAATAGTGAGTATGGGGAACAGGCAAACAGGGGACCAGCTGAACAGAACTGTTTTTGCCTCCACCACAATCCAGCCTGTCCCTGCAGTTGAGCATGGGTGAGCCCAGTGCAGGGGAAGGAAGTTGTGCAATACATTTGTCATTACAGGGATGGCATCCCCAAAGTAGCAGGGCACAGCTTTTGACTTTTCATTAATTTATTTATGCTAGAAGAGAGAGTGCTACAACCAAGAGAGGTAGTATTCTTATCTGCTTTGCACTCCCCTGTAAAGTTGGGAGGAGCATGCAGAACAGTTTGTTTATGTACATGGGGATGTCCCTTGAATCCTTGTAAGAGATCTTAATGAAAATTTCATAGACATACTCTGCAATCTTCTGCTGAAAGTTTCTAGGGAGGGCTGCCTTATTTCTTCCTCTGTGGTAGCACACTGCTATGGCACTCAGTGATAACTTCAGCAGGCACCATTGCAGTACCCAGGCTAGCAGCATGTGGACCTAAGCAACTTCAGGATGCTAGCAGCAACTGTGCCCTCTGCCTTTGTTGCCCTCAGGAGTGAGATTTCAGCTAAAATCACCACCACCTGTGGCAAACCGTGTCAATATTCAGTACCATTGCCCTATACAACTAGATTCATGCAACCGAGCAATTCCCTCTTCATTTCCCTAACCCCCTGCAGGCCGTAATCATTAGGAGAATGGTAAGATGCGTATATTCATTCCAAGACCAAGAAATAACAGCGTTGCATTTGCATGCATAAACTTAACTCTGGCCCCTTCCCATATGTATTACAACATGGTCTTACATGATTGCTTACTCTTTATCAAATACAATATACTACCATACAAATTTTGTTACAACCTTAGATATCAATGCATAGCATTTTCATCTATGAAAGTCATTTATATGAAAAACTGTACATAATACATGGTCTACAACTAGTGCCGGTAGGCAGTATTGTAGTACAAAACAATTAATAATAATCATATTAAAAGTATTACAGACTAGATAGACCTATAGTTTGATTCAGTATGGCAATCTCATGTTGTTAGTCTAGTGAAACTTGCATGAACCTGACAGATGCACAAAGTGCCACACAGTGGGTTGTATTCACTTCTCTGTAAGTGCAATGCAGTTACACCAAGAATGATTTTGGCCCAGCATATCCCACAGTTCTGATTCAGTGACTGCCATGAAAAAAGCTGGACACTCTAAAAGGTGCCAGAGAGATTGTTTTCCAAGAGTGAAATCCTGGCCCCATTGAAGTCCATGATAGTTTTGCTATTGTTATCAATGGAGCCAGGATTTCACCGCAAGTATTTAAAGTTATAAAAAAAAAGAATGAGGTGAACTTTCGGAGTTTTGTAAAAGATTTTTTTCCCCTACCTAGATGTCTTGGTGATGCAAATCACTGCTGTCGCACCTTTTCTCTTATGTGATTAATTAGGCCATCCTGATACTTTTCTGACATGCACACATTGAAAACCTCCAAGCAAATGCAGGGAGGTTTTTAAAATGTCATTTTGCATCCAGATTGAGGGATTGTGCAGGATTTTTGAGAAGGAGGCTTGGCAGATCCATCATTCTTTAATTCATAGTTTTCACTACTAAGAAACTGCTGTGAAGGATAGAAGGAAAATCACTCTATAAACTGTGAATCAGGTTGGCATCTTTATGAGTGAAAAGCTGCTATTTTCCCTTATACACACAAAAGAAAAGGCCAATTGAAGTTATCCCTGTATATTCCCTTTGCTACTTGCAAAGACATTAAATGGTTATAGGATAGCAATGAGGTCAGCAGTCTGGTATTTTCAAATTCTTTCCTGTCTGTGCTGAAATACTTACCCTAGTTAATAAACCAAAATGTAAAGAACAAACTGCAGCTTGAATGATTTTCTATGTTAGAGCTGATTAAAACTCAGTATGAGCTCACAGGACATGAACATTTCGTACTGGTAGAACAGGTGTTCCTCTTCATGTTTTAAAACAAAAGCCAATGGGAAGAGAGAAATGGGTTACAACAGATCACTGCATGAATTACAAGGGATCAGCAGGAGTTTTGCAGTCATCAGATAGGACATGAGTAATGTCCTTCACCAAAAAGTTAGAAACCAGTTCCACAAAACTGAGCCAAACTGTGGCATTTACAGAATGTAGATTTGTTTTAATTCTTCAGATGCGTGTGTACCTCTCTGCTGTTTTCTAACATTTCTTTAGATGTTTTTTTCCCCAGGGAATGTTCTTTTTCCTGCCCAAGTCTCTTTTTTAAATTCCTTTATGCACCCAGGTTTGCTATTTTGAGACTGCCCTTCAAACATGCACACTGTACATATTTGTTTTGCTTTTTCTCCTAAAATAATTGCAGATAAGAGATCTTCCCCTCTCACACTTTCCCACTAACACAAACCCTTTTCCCTGCACCAACAGTTTGTGTGATCCTGGAGCAGCTTGTTCATTTAAAAAAATAGGTTACTAAAGATTAGAATGCTTAATGTAAAGTGACCTACCTGTTGTGCCAAAAGTACATTAGAATGTTCAAATTGTGAGGAAAATATCTATCTATATAATTTAAAACACATTTGGAGGAGTCCTCATTGGGAGGTATTGTGTGCTGCAGTAACACTATGTAATAATAATGTGATTATTTTCCCCACATTTTAGGAAGCACATTTTGCACACCTTAATTAAGCAAATTACTACAGCATGATACTTACCACTCCAGAATATTAGCCTTCTTCCCTTCTTTGTGTTCTCAATTATCGTCTCTTTATCATTTCAGGCCCTATATTCCCATTCTTTTTGTTCCTTTTCCTCTTAAGAACTGCCCTACTGAGTCAGACCAAAGGTCCATCTAGCCCAATATCCTGTCTCCAACAGTGGCCAGTAGCAGAGCTTCAGGGGGAGTGTACAGAATAGAGCAGTAGGAGTGATCCACTCCTTTCTTCCCTTCCCGGCTTCTGGCAGTCAGAAGTTTATGGTAGCCTGAAGCAAGGTGTTGCATCCCTGGCCATCTTGGCTAATAGCCATTGATGGACCTATCCTTCATGCACTTTTCTAGTTATTTTTTCAAGCCATTTATATTCTTGGCCATCACAACATCCCATGGCAATGAGTTCCACGGGTTAATTGTGCCTGCCTCTCTCTCTCTCTCTCTCTCTCTCTTTCTAGTGTGTTTTTACATTTATTTCCCCTGCTCTTCTTTTTCAGTCCACAGATCCTTTCTTTGACTTTGATGGCAAATTGCTCTTTTGTAGCATTAGCTGTCCTTAATTCATAGTAAGTCACTGGAAAGAAAGAGGGAGTTACTTGCTGACAGGCAGATCACAGTAAAGGGGTGGAGGATGCATCACTAAATGCAGTGGGGAGCCCTGTAAGAAAATATAATAAAATACCTACTCCTCCATCATATAGCTCAATGCTAGAAATTTCTCTCGGTAAGTTTGGAATAAAGCCATTCCCCTTTCTTGCCCCTCAGATTCATTTCGAACATGCTCAGCCATATTCTACTGACAGTTCACAACTCCATTAACTTCAGTGGAGTTACTCTGGATTTATTACAGTGTAACAGAACAGAATCTGGCCAGCTATATTTGTGCAGTCACCTATCATTGTGAGAAGGGGCCTTGCACAAACAGTTTGAAGATATGAGCTATTAGCAGTCAAGACCACAGTAGAACCTATAAACAACACTGCAGGAAAATGAAGAAGAATGAAGGGGTCACTATTATGGTCATATTTTTGGCTTTTCCAGAGTAGTTATGGCATCTTAGATTTATTCTGAAGGTACAATTGGGCTTAAGTCTCTCTCTCATATCACATTCAGCAACTCCTGAAAAAGTCATTGGAGACTATAGAGAGACTTGACAACAGTGGAGGAATACTGGGAATTGATACCATGAGATTATTTAGGTAATGAAAGGGAGCAAAATAGGAGAGGTGCTGGAGAAAGGGAGAGATGGAATTAATGTGTGTCCAATTAAGTCATGAAGGGAATAGGAATGATTAAATATATGATGCAAGTCATGATGCCAAGTGAAAATCTTGTTAATGAGTAAAGACTGGAGTATATAGAGTACTGGGAAGGGATTATTTCAGTGTATTATTAGACATTGTTAGAAGGTACTGGGGCATTGTAGTAAACGCATAAATTGATAAGAAGGCATTTTTCTTTTAGTATTTTATTGCATTTTAAAATATATCTTCAAATTCAAAGTTACCAGGAGATGGAAGTTGAATAAATACAGGGAATTTACTTGAAATTTGCATAAATATACACATTTCGTGCCTATAATCAAGATAATTGAGCAGAAATGTTCAACTAACCCATTGTAATTCTATACAGCATTCCAGTAACTATTCAGAAAGTCAATCTTAGAAAACTAGTCTAGATATATTTTATTCAAGCACTTGAACGGAATACAAAAATTACTACCTGAGCCTGCAATACATTGCATATTAACTGAGTGTGAATGGCTTGACACAGATAAAAACTAAATCAAGCTTTAGCCCAGACAGTGAGAAAACACATACTTGGAATGGTGTTATGGGATCAGAAATGTTCTGCTAATTTTTACAATTATTTTTCAGTATTGCATGCCTGTGGACTTCAAGCCAGGCCTATAAGCAAAAGTGCTGAAGAAAGCCTACTGTCTGAGGGGCCAGATGGCTTATTCTTTTACTTCAGCAGTGCTCCAAGCAAGTGCATCATTCCTCCTGTGCACCATTAATTGCAGGATCAGGACCCTTGTCACTGCAAGTAACTCCAGTGTGGCCCTATGAAGACACAAGGGCATGCCTGTGTAGAGGCAGTTACAGAGCTGGTGTCTGCTTTTAGACATTACACAACTAAGTGGGTAATAAAATGGTAGAGAAGGAACAGAGGAGGAGGATGGGAGGACAGCAGCAGGATTACATGATTAGGGAAAAATTCAGATCCCAAGTTGTCAATGGAAAGAATCCCATTGACTCAAACGGACCTCAAATGGATCAGGTCTGTCCCAGGGTGACACTGGCCTTCAAGAGTGAGCAGAGATAGTGCACCTATGACTCATCAGCTCACTCCAGTTGGGTTTGGGTAGGGGCACCTGGGCTATATACATGAGGGTGCCTGAGGACAGAGAGTGAACCAGTCAGGAAAAGGGGCAGGTGAGAGCTGCCTGGGAGATGGGTACTGGAGGAGATCTCTTGGGAAAGCAGCAGTAAGCAGAAACCTCTTTACAGGCTGGAAAGAGTGAAGAATCATCAGGAAGCTAGTGGAGTGGCTGACTTACCTGAGCCACTGCCGGGAGGCCAAAAAGGTTGGAAGGCTAGGAGCCAGTAGAAGGGCTAGCCTGCTGACCTTCCTGAGCCAGAGAAGGCTGGAGAGGGCTGAAGGCTTAGAGCAGGACAGGGAGATGCCTACTGGCTATCAGAACCAGAGAGCTTAAGCTGGAAGACCAGAGAGCAGAGGTGAAAGTAACATTAAACACTTACCTGTACGGGGCTGGCTCTGGGCCCCCGGAAGGGGCGGGGCCTTAGGCAAAAGGGGCAGGCCTGGGGATCAGCGTCCTCCAGCCAGCCCATCCGTGCTGCCTGGCTCGCACAGCCCATGGCTCTGGCCGCTGCTGTGGTAGCAGCAGCGGCAGCTGGGAACCAGGGGCCCTTTTAAATCGCCAGCCCCGGGGCAGCTGCCCCTTTTGCCCCACCCTGTCAGTGGCTCCGGGGGGCAAAAGGGCCAATGACGTTAAAGGGCTCCCGTGGCAGTGCTTTAAGCAGGGTCCTTTGCCACGGCAGCGCTTTAACCTTGCTGCCACTTTTGCGCCCCCTCCCCGTCGGCAGCCTGTAGGGACCTGGCAGGGCCACCGATGGGGGGTGCAAAAAGGGCAGTGACATTAAAGTGCTGCCACAGCAGCACTTTAAGCAGGGTCCTTAAAGCACTGCCATGGCAGCACTTTAACGTCGGCTGCGTATGGGCCGGTACTACTGGTCACTTTTTACCAGTACACCGTACCGGCCCACTTTCACCCCGCCAGAGAGGACTGAAGGCATGAAGGGAGTGAGGCATGGTCAGGGATACTGGAGCTGTACTCGAGAGCTGGGGCATGGTGAGAGATTCCCAGGCTGTATTTGATGCATACTTGCCAACATTTCCAGTGGCTAAACCAGGCCAGGTCCTGCCCCGGGGGGTGGGAGGTCCTGAAGGGAAGGAGTTGCAGAGAGAGCTGGCTCTGCACTCACCCCGCAGTGGCAGTTCCTGGCCTGTGGAGTAGGCTGGACTTAGCACCCCACTTCAGGCAATTCAACCTGGCACCTGGGGTCACAGCGCCACACAGGTTTGGCCTCACCCCCATGATTTAGGAAGGTGCCCAAGGCAGAGGCCACCCTATGATAAAGTGCTTTGCAGCAAAGTGTGTGTGGGGGGGTACATGTTATGTACATTTTTTTAAAGTTAATATTCTGACAATTTAAAAACTGATAAGATGAATATATCAGAATGGAAGTAGATGTTAAGATGGGATTAACAATAAAAAATATATCTGCTGCAAGTAGTCATTAATATTTATAGAAAAGTGTTTCATAGACATGGATGCCCAATAAATGCAGCCACAAATATCCTAATGCTGCTACAGCTACAGACCAGCAGGTTACAAAAGGAAATGGTGTTGTGTTTCAATGCAAAATACCTCCATATATTTTAAAATAAATAGTAAATGTTATTATATTAGATGAAGAGAGAGCATAGAGAATCAATACTTAACATAATGAAAGACACGGCTAATCTTTCAACACCAAACTGCCTTCCTCGTGGACAAAAATAGCCATTACCTGAGGAGGGGAGAAAACTAATTTATACTAAAACTTCAGGTCATTAACAGGAAATAAAGCACCACACAGTCATTAAAACCAGCCCATGTCAATCATGCAAATAATGATTACAAATAGAGCAACTTCCAAATACATCAATAAGAAGCCCTGGTGTTTAAAAAGAGACCCCCTAGAGAGACAATTTTTGAATAAAATACACAATCAATTACTTTAAAACAATTATTTATCATCAAGATTAATCAGATAAAAATGCAAGTGATAAATAGTAACTGAAGGCTCTACATTGAACAGCAAAATTAATCAATGTGAGGAAGAGTAGGGGAGACATAAAAAAAAGAACCAGATTTTCTAAAGTAGTCACAGCACCCAAAAGCACCCAATTAGTCACTTAAGTGAAGCAGTCAGATCTTTCAAAAATTGTCAGAACAAGGGCTGACTGGAAAACAAGAATTCTGGATTGTAAAAAATGTCAAGGTTTCAAAAATTGTTTTAATTCTGCATCAGAACAAAAGTCAGATCTTTTCAAACTTTCCATGAAATAACCCAAGAGAGTGAGACCTCAGAATAGCCAATGGTCGGGCATGCACCTGGGATCTGGGGTAGATAGTTTCAAGTTCTTGCTCTGCCCGACTCAGAGTAGGCACTTGAACTGGGGGTCTCCCACCTCTTGAGTCACAAGAGTTTAAAGTCAAAAGGTACCACCTAGTCATCTAATCTAACTTTCTTTATTTCACAGGCCACCAACACCACCCAGCACTCAGACATTAAACCTAACAACCAAAAATAGACCGAAGTCTTACAGCCCACAGGAGACTAGATTCTTATGTGCCTCAGGCAGAGAATAGGAAGGATCAAGATGCACCAGTGCTCAAATCCCCACAATGTCAGGAAAATGATTAAGTAAGAAATATCCAGATAATCCTGGCAAGCGACCTGCTCCCACATTCTGCAGAGGAAGGCAAAAAAAACCTCTAGGTCACTGACAATCTGACCTGGGGAAAAATTCCTTTCTGACCTTTCATATGGCAATCAGTTAACCCTGAGCATGTGAGCAAGAATCATCCAGGCAAGCACCTAAGACTGTGAATGCTCAGTACCACCTCAGAGCCCTGGCCCACTCTACCCAATGTCCCATCTCCAGCTGTAGCCATCCCAGATGCTTCAGAGAAAGGAGACTAAACAAAAAAAACACCTCCCAGAATACACTGAGGGGGAAATCCCTTCCAGACCCCTTCTAGTGGCCAACCAATACACTGAAGCATAAGATTTAGGAAGATAAGACTAACTAGAAGTGAGCTGCAGGGCTGTTTAGCCTTGTTCCCCTCCATCATGAGTAATCCCATTATACAACTGCACTCATAAATTTGTCCAGCTTTCTCTTAAAGCTAATTAAGTTGGTTGCCCCCATGACTCCTATTGGGAAGCTGTTCCAGAACCTCACCCCTCTGATGGTTAGAAACCTTCATCTAATTTCCAGCCTGAATTTGTTCATGGCCAGTTTATAACCATTTGGTTTTGTGCCAACATTGTCTTTGATCTTAAATAGCTCTTCACACTCTCTGGTGTTTAACGCCCTCTCCCCATGGATTTATGAGCGCAATCATGTCCCTAGACTAAACAAGCCAAGCTCATCCAGTCTCCTAACATAAGATGGGCCCTTCATTCCCCTCCTCTGGTGAGTGTTCTGACCCCTGGGCTATTAGCTGTTCTGCGATGCTACTCTTGCAGTGTCTTGTTTTGACCAGACATTCTATCCTGGACCAGAGGAACCTTGCTGCAAAAAGGCTAGTTGAAATTGATACATTTTTGAAAAAAGGTTTGGGTTTTGACAAATCAGCATTTTCTGATGAAAAAAATTTAATCAAAGAATTCCCAATGAGCTTTACTCAGCACCATGAGATACCCCTGGTTTTCAGTGAGAGATTCTGGGTGCTGAGCACTTTTGCAAATCTGGCCCAAACGGGTCAGGGGGAAGATGATGTTTTACAGTTATCTATGCAGTGTTTTTCATGCAGTATCATTGCAACAGGATTGTCAGTGAAATCAAGGGCCCCAATCTTGCAAACAGTCAAGCACAGATCTACACCTGCATGCCCACTAAGACGCAGAACACAGACACACAGCACCCACACCCTATCTGGTTAAATCTATCCTGGACATGACCATTACCATTGTGCTGATTTTACATCAGCAAACATACTTATCTTTTCATCCAGAAATAACTCAGATTATAATTTATTCCAAGGGGATGGAAGAATTTTAAATAATCCCTTAGTCTCATTGCTGATACAGTAAGTATCAGTTCTCTATGACATTGACTTTTCTAGAAAAACACTATTTACTATTTATTTTAAACTATGTGTGAGGGACTGTTTTCTGTATTCAAGTGCAGCATCCTTTTCTCTGTATCTTGGGAAGTCACACTTACACCCACTGCCTTTTCCTCTTCTCAGGGTCTTGTCACTTTTTTGCAAAAAGAAAACTGACTTTATCCAGAAAGAACATTGCACCTCTCTCACCCCTTTTAGCAGTGTATGCACCTTCTCCCTGCTGTAGATGCAGACCCTCTTTCCTCACCTCAATCTAAAACTCTAAGGTCTATTACTATCTGCTGCCTACATCTGAACCTGTCTCCTAAAACCCAGCCCCCCATCTTCAAGCTGTCGCTAAACTATCTAGTTTCTCCTACAGTCTAACCAAAATATTTTCTTAACATCCCCATTGCTTAAACTCTTGTCATCTTTCAGCCTGATTAGTATAATCTTCTTCACTCCATAGCTCTTATTCTCCCCATTCACCACTAGAGTCATCTTCCTCTGCTTCCTCTCCAGCACAATAACCTTATCCTTGAAGCCCTTCATTCTCTTCTTGTCTTTTAATGCATCATATTCTAACTCCTCTCATCCTTACCTTCAAGGGCTACATAATTTCACCTGTGTCTTGTCTCCATTTATTTTCCTTTCCCGCCTTCGTCTCCTTCTCTCATTCTTTACTTGCAACAACTATACTTGAAGGATTCTGCTCATCCTTGCCCATCAACCACCTTCACTTTCCTCCTTCAAATACTTCTTTGAAACAAATGTCTTCATCCTTCTTCCTTACTTGTCCTCAGCAATAATCTCTCCAAACTTTCCCATACCTGAATCGTAATCCCATGTCTTGTCTTGTCTGTCAGAGGGCCCTAATTAAAGAGATACAAAACATTTGCAATTCCAGCTGAAGTCAATGTACTCTATAATTTTTCTCATTAGATGTTAAGAGAGCTCACGCTCTAAATTGTTCAAAGAGGTGTTTTGTTTTGTACAGGTGTGTACTGTATTCATACAATTGTGTTATACATGACAACCCCTATTTTTTAAAAAACAATTCCTCTCACAAAATCCTCCCCCCCACATTTGAGGTAATTAAAGTTTTGATGAATTAAAAATGTCAGGACATAATAAATTATCACACCTCAGAATTACTGTATTTCTGCACTTGCAATATAAAGCAATTTTAGTTGCTTGCAACCAAATGTGGGTAGAATGTTAGATGACTGAAATGTGAACTGCAGGTGAATTGTATCTCAGGATAAGGCCATCAGCCTGTAATTTCTGCAGGACAAAGAACATGTCTATCTGGATGGTTAAATGCCCCACACATTTCTGGTTCTGTATTAACTATAATTATTAGTAATTATTTAAAAGATTAGATAGAAGATCTTTGAGGAGAGTCTTATGGTTAAATCACTGCATTGGGGTTCAGAAGAAGAGTTTCATTCCTGGCTCTCCCACAAACTTCCTGTGTGAACTTAGACAAGTCCCTTAAATTCTCATTACCTCAGGTTCCCATATGTAAAATACTCTGTCTCCTCTATGTAGATAGTAAATCTTTTGGGAAAGATACTTTCTCTTACTACGTCTTTATACAATTCCTAGCAAAGGAGTCCCAGATCTCATTTGAGTTCTCAAAGCACTATAGTCATGTAACTAATCAGTTCCTCTGGATACTTTATATATTTGGCCTAATGGCCACGACACAAACTGTAAACTAATATTTTTCATAACATTATTTTACGTTTTAATTGGTGCATGATGATTAAATTACAGGCAAGCTAAGATGTCAGTTAATGTTACAGTAGAAGAAACTGCATCTTGACACTTCTTTGATGAAGTAATCATAACACATTTAGCTGCAGTTCTGAACAAAGAAACAAAAGAAAACTTGCAGGTTTTTTTAGCAATTTAATTTACTCTAGCACTTGCATGAGTGTAATGTGGCACTTGCCATGGTAACCATATTTTCCCCTTGGAACTCAACTAGATGTGTAAATGATTTCTCCTCTTCATTGACTATGTTACTGTTGCTGTGGTACAGCAGTTACTGACTCATACTGTTTAGATATTTAAATATATATTTTTAATTTTCCAAAACAGCAATGGGCGAATATTTGATTCTTCCCCGTGTTTAGTCTGACTTTAGCACCTTTTCATAACCTTTTTATCAGAGGGAGGAAAATATTGAACAAGTGCAAAAAGGTGGTAAATTATGCATTTTAAAAGTGTGTTAACACTTCCTTACATTCATTTCTTGGGACTGTTGTCAAGGAAATTGCAATGGCAATACAGTCTTTTGTCATGAATAAGACCCATAATTCTGAGCATGGTGGACAGAATTTTAGAAGTGTAGCTTTTACCATTAGAACTGATATCTGATTCCCAAAGTATTTGAAATTCCCTTTCAGTTATTGATAGCATCTGCAAAATATTCTTCCTTTGTGCCACCTTCTCACTGAACTCATTGTTAATCAGAATAGTCAATCCAGAATTGAAACCAACTTGGTAATTTACACCTTTGCAAATGCATTTAGCAGAATCTGCTGTTTTGATGCCTGCCTCTCTGATTAATTTGCATCTTTAAAAGATTATGCTCGGATTTAGTTGCAAATGAGTAAATTTGCTTCACATTTGAAGTGCAGAAATTCTGAAGTGAAATGATGTATTATTTCC
Source organism: Malaclemys terrapin pileata (assembly GCF_027887155.1). NCBI lineage: Eukaryota > Metazoa > Chordata > Testudines > Emydidae > Malaclemys > Malaclemys terrapin. The sequence continues at coordinate 36,796,593 of NC_071509.1, read as the reverse complement.
TGGCATTATTCAATAGACCAACACTAACCACTCAACATTTGGGGGATATAGTTTCAAAATTATGATCAAACATAAAAAAAATTATATATGCAGTGTGAGCCATTTTCAGAGATGCTGAATACCCACAGTTCTTGCAGAAAGCAATGGGAGTTGATGACAATAGCGTTACACAAGCTTTCATGAGCTATGAATTTGACCTTAAGAGTCTAGATGACCTAATATGTTTTCTTCCAGTTTTAATTTCTGGTTGACAACTTTTAGCATGCCCAAAATGTTTACCTTGTACATTGTTAAAATGAGCAAATAATTCATAGTGAGGAGACAATGCAACATGCTGAGGCCCTTTTTGTGTCCAAGAATTGTCTAAACAGCTTATGCTTTTCTTGATTTATTAATTATTCAAATTACTCTCTTAGCATGCCCAAAATGTTTATCTTTCTACATTATTAAAATGAGCAAATAATTCATAGTGAGCAGTTTATAGGAAATGTTCAGTATTAGAAATTCAAGTTGTATTCAATCATTTTGATTGCACACACAGGTCACATGGTGTGTTTCTGTCCCTTGACAGGATTAGTGAAAATCAGATTTTTGGTATGAATACTTGCAACTATGAATTGGAAATGTGTCTTCTGCAAATATTCATGTGTTTAAATGTGTCATTTTTTCCAAACATTCTTCCTAGTAAACTTGTCAACTAGAACATTAACGCAAGCAAACACAAAAAGTCCATAAATACCATTGGAGCACATTCATGTTTGCCTAAAATCCTTTAAAAATCAGGTTCTTAGCATCTATTCATCAATTTCCCTATCTTTAATGTGATGGGGGTGGTAAATGATTATGATCATCACCATTTTACAGCAACATAATGAGGACTAATTAGTTAAAGTTATCTTGGAGATAAAATATTCTATCTATTATTAGGATACATGGTTTAGTCTGTAGCTGGCACTTTTGGAAATGAAAAATGTACTAGCTTATTGTGATGTGACAAAACATTATTAATTCCCATTGATTAACGTAAAAGACAGATGTCTCTTCTTGCGAGGAGGGCAGGCTGTGTACCCTCCCTGGGGTCTGTCCTGAATTAAATTACATTTTGTAATCTATTCATATGTGCGGTGCAAAGGTCAAATGTTTCTTATGTTTCTCTACCAAAGCAAACCACCTGTCATCTTTTCTTATTTGATTTACTATAAGTGTCTATAGCTGCTAGGTTTTTTTTATCAAATCCAAATGGTGGTAATTATTTACTATATCTCTGCTGCCAAACTCTAAAAAGTACTAAGCTACTATGTCAACTGTATTTTGATTTCCCTGTAGACAGCACTATTAGTATAATTTCATTCAGCAGTCTGATTGTTTCTAGCACTGGAACGTAAACTTTGGGTCAGATTTTGCTTCTCTCCTTCCTTTAGGGTTTTTTTGTTGTTTTGTTTTTTGTCTAATATGTACATATTTGTGCAAGATTAAAGGATCAACATAATGGAAGAAGCTAAAGTCCTTATTTCATGCAAGGAACTCTGGACTCCTGACAAATTGCTTAAACTTGAGTTGTCAGACCAAGGTCAATTTTTCCTTTTACTTAAAATAGTATTAATATAGCTTGGGTCATTATGGTAAATACTACAGAAATAACCATGAAAGCACAATCAGTGTCCTGACAGAATTTAATTATTAGTGAATGGATTTCCTTCATGTCACTAGAAAAGTAAGCTGAACTGTAATGATTATAGTATTACTACCCAACATTACTCAGTACATCAGGAATTACAATGTCCATTGAGCTTATACGAATTTGTTGGTACTATTTTGTTTAAGACATTTGTAAGCATCTCTTACAAAATAATGTTGCACATATAGAAAGAGTTCTAGTTGTAATCCTCGGTTATCCTCAATAACTAAGTAGGGGCTTGTCTACATTATCCACTGGATCGACGGGCAGCGACCGATCCAGCAGGGGTCGATTTATCGTGTCTAATCTAGACGTGATAAATTGACCACCGAGCACTCTCTCATGACTCCACCAGGGTGAGAGGCGCAGGCGGAGTCGACAGGAGAGCATCAGCCATCGACTTATCTCAGTGAAGACACCACGGTAAGTAGATCTAAGTACATCAACTTCAGCTACGTTATTCACATAGCTGAAGTTGCATAACTTAGATCGATCTCCTTCCCCATCCCCACCCACTGTAGACCAGGCCCTAGTTATGGTATATTAGATCCAGTTCTGCATACTTTTCTTCAAATAAGTAATCCTTCCTCACAGAAGCAGGACTATACTCACTTGAGTGGGGGGTTGCAAGATCAGGTATAACAAGATAGAGGAGATGCTGAGGTAATATTATATATAATGCCATTACATTTGCCTTCTTCCTGCACCTCAGGGTAATTCTTTGCTGAAGCACAGGCCAGGATTCTGTCTTTTCAGGAAAGCACTATGTAGAGTTAAATGTCAGAGTTATTGTATGCAAAAGTCTGTTAAATAGATGTTAATAGTTCCTAGTAAACTTCAAAGAAAGCATACTGTAGTGGGGTTGTCCCACCCCCATGTTAGAGGGGGCTGCAGCAGGCCAGTGGGCCTGTGCAGACAAACAGCCAACAAGAAAAGGGCTTATTGGGAGCCAATCAGGGCCCAGAGTGGAGACAGCCAATCAGGGCCAGGCTCAGCCCTATAAAAAGGCTGCTCCGCGAGAGAGCAGGCAGTCTGTCCCAGGCCTTCGAGAGGGAAAGGTCTGTCTCTAGAGGTGGGAGACTAGCACCTGGGACAGCGCAGTGTTGGGCAGGCTCGGGGGAGCAGAAGGGAACTCCAGCCCAGTGTCTGCCAGGCTGCAGGACCTGAGGGGAAGGGCCTAGCCAGTGCAAGGGGCTGAAGGGGAAACGGCCCACGGATGTGGATAGACAGAGGGAGAGAAGGAGGGCAGGATAGCTGCCACTAGAGGGTCTCTGGGTTGAGGCCCAAAGTAGTAGGTGGGCCTGGCCTTCCCCCTGGCCTTACACCTGGCCGACAGGAGTGGCCATCGTGGGCTGCACCAACCCCCTGCCAAGAGGGGTGTGACTTTGGGGGTGCAGTGGCCCACATTGGCTGGGGCACAGAGAGACAGCTGACTGACCCCCGGAAGGGGGCAAGGATGGGCTAAGGGGCACTGCCAGAGGGCAGTGGCTCAAAGAGGACGCCGCAAGTTGGGAGCAACACAGGTCCACACGCCAACCGAGGGTGAGACAACGGGTGGGAAACCACTGGGAGAGGGCGCTCCACTGGACTGAGCTAATTCCCAGAGACAATCAGCAGGAGGTGCCGGGTGGTGAGTCCCAACCCCGTCACACATACTATAAAGTTTCTTACCAAAACAATCATTTGATGCACACAGTCTAAGGATCCATAACTATCAGCACTTCGACCCTGGAGTTAATAGTTGACTAGTCCTTTCAGTTGCTCGTGAAACGGAAATTTGCAGCCTGTATCCAAAGTGGTACAAGTATTGAGCACCAATCCTCACAGCAAACACATCATTTGATCCTGCATGGATCAGCCACTGAGTTCACAGGGCTGTCTTTAACTCCTGTACGTATAACTTCCTCCCACACCACCGCCATCCCGCACCAATTGATTCAGCTTTCATAAGGTGACTGGGTGTGTTGGAGAGTTGTCCACAATAATAACTTCCTATGCAGCTTCAGAAACAGCTAGTGAGCATGTCTAGTAACTGCCACACCCTAATTCTGGATGTTTCTGGGCCATTCTACTTGCCCTGCTATGCATTCTGTACACATGCAGAGACATAGAATTTCAACTAAAACCCATGTCTCCTCCCTGCTGCTTCTCTTGATTGCTTTGGAAGAAAAAGTCAAATGGTGCAGTACAAAGCATGTGGGTCACATAGGCACATTATCTGTAAATGCTGTTACCACAATGGGTAAATTTTCAAAAGTATTTAAGTGACTTAGGCTTCTGAATGCCATTTTCAAATGTTACTTGGGCACATGGGCCTAAGTCACTTTTGAAATTAGACTTAGGCACTTTTGTAAATGTTATCCAATTAGCATGATTCTACCCTTTCAAATTCAGACTGTTCTAGTCTGTGTGTTGCTTTAGGAGTTGCTATCAGGCATATATGATGCTTAACAAAAAGACATAAGTATGGGGAACAATACAGGTGGATGCTGCAATTTCCTCTAGCTCAGAGTCTAAGCCACTTGTATAAAATTAAGTATTCATTGGAGCAGCAGGGGTGGGTCTCACCCCTCTGCTGGGAGTGCCCTAACCACCGGGCTATAGAGTCATTCTCACTCTCTTGCTCCGGGGTTGAGTAGGTGCCAATCCTTTGGGCAGCATCAGGACTTTGGTAACTGTGCACAAGTCCACTTGCTGAAATTTAGACACCATGGGGACTTGAATGGTGGAGAGTTAGGCACCTAGGAACATTAGCCACCCACATGGTTAGGAGGCAGCTGATCAGGGACATGGTGAACGACAGTAGCACCTAAATTTTGGACTTTGCCACCAAAAGTGGCAGTTAGGCATCTAAGTCCCCCTGGGGAATCCCACCCAAAATACCTACTTTCTAATTCCTCTAAAAAGCAATGGAATTAAGTAGGAAATGAAGATGGCTATGATAACACTAAGCACAAATCCAGTTGCACAAAAGATGTTCATTTTCATCACTTTGGTGTCTTGCTTCCAGATCTGAGTCCCCTTATTGTTTTTCTTGGTCTCCAAAGATAACAGAGAAAAAATAAAGATAGACACATCGGACACTGGATTATGGGTTAAAGATCAAGTGTCATTAAATTTGCTATCATCAGATAGAAAATGATAAACTAGTAACACTACACAAATTCCACTGTACTCAATCATACATTTTATGGGGACGCCATAAACTTAAACTTTTACTGTCAGTCTGGGAGTGCAATCGTAAACTCTCATGATTCTTTCTGTTTTACCTTCCTGGCTGTTTCAACACAGAAAATGACCAATTTTTATGTTTCTGAATGACAGTTTGTAAAAATTACCCTTTTGTTTTAGTGTGCTCAAATAATATGATACAATATTGATTTCAAATAAATGAAGCAGGAGACCAACAGACAGGCTGGTGGCTTTAACAAAAGTAAGATTTTTAGATAGGGAAACAATATTTTTATAGTTTAAATCTGGAGACAAAAATCCCATGAACCTGTTAACACAGTCTCCTAATTGGGTATCTTTCCTCTTGTGTCATATTGGAATTATGGTGTCACAACTTTAACGTTGGCAAAAATTATCACATTCGTTTTACTTTGCTTGCAGAGGATACTGAGCTTAATCTCCATCAAATATAATAATTGTCAGGATGACCTATTTACAGTATATTGTTCATATTAAGATTTGAATCGGATTTAAATGAACTGTATACACTGAGTCTGATACCAAAGTTTGAACAAATCTGCAGACACAATGAAATATGTTAAATACGGTAAACCTTATTCTGGTCTCACACTTGTTGTAAAATAATTTAATTCTTTCTATTTTGATAGATTTACACCTGGTTTGCACTGATGTAACTGAGATCAGAATCCATCCCAGTGATTTTACCTGTTAGAGTATTTGATTTTATTTCATGTTCTCACTTATTTTCCAGCACTGCAGCATCTGCATAGCTGCAGACAATTCAGAGCAAGACAGTAAGCTATTTTTTTAAACTGATGTGAAATTTACTTTCAGATTTAAGTTTAAAAAATGGAGTTAACCTAAAATCCATCATTAGTGGGAGCTTGTTAATCCTTTCTGGCTGATGGGATTTTGTTTGGTTGGTTGTTTTGTTTTGTTACCACAGATTTTCTGATTTCTCATTCTAAGCTTCCTATTTTGTGTTATTTAGCAGCCTTCTGATCTCACTCTGCCACCTGCTAATAGCCAAAATAACATTTCACAGATTGCAAAATTATAAGTAAAAGAGAGACTGACTGTCAGTCTTCCTAAAGTCAGCTACAAAGCTTATCATTTTTGGAGCCCTCAGGAACCTTCCAAGTTCCCAACCTTAAGGCAGTCTGTGAGCACTTACAATGCATCAAATTATACTCTGATTTATACCAGCGCAAAACCTTTGATTTCCAAGACCAGAATCTTCTCTGTAAGCATGTAAATGTAGTGAAAACTTACTCATTTGCATAGAGGTAATGTGAGACACCAACACAATATTATGAAATAGGTTGGCAAAAAACAATGACAAATCTAAACATGTCAGCTACCCAATAGCATTACATAGCCATTCTCATTTAATTTGGCAAACATACATTATAGGAATGAGATACAACTACTCTTTAACTACCTGGGTGTCAGTGCTCTGGTCAGAATGTTATGGAGAGGTGCTCTGTATTTTCCGCATTCCTCATGCAACGTAACACACATTGTTTCATATCTGCCAAGTCAATGGATAGAATCTATCAGTGTCCATTTTATATACACCAGAGTCAATAATCTCCTACAAATTCACAGTGCTATTTGCAAAGGGTACATTCAGGAACTCTTTTCTATTTTGTCCTATTTTGTCAGAATCCCCTCCTGCACCAAACTCCCTCCCAGAGCCCACACCCCTCACCCTCTCCTGCACCCCAACACTCTGCCCCAGCCTGGAGCCCCTTCCTGCACCCAAACTCCCTCCCAAAAAGAAACCAGTGCCAAGTCTCTAATTTGGGCTTTCACAGAGAACAAAGCTTTATTGTCACATTGACAGGCCCCCGCCATATATAGTAACTCTACAGGTCTCTTCCTGAGTCCCATCACTCTCACTCCAAAAGACACACAGCCAGTCGGTGAGCAGGTGAAATATTCTCAGTGCAGGAGTACCCACATTCGAACAAATAAAAGCTACCTCTCATATATTCAAGAAAACCAAATGGAAAAGTGAATAGAAGGGGGTGCACGCATGGCCAGATCAAATTATATATCAGATTTAGAGAACATGTTTGCAAACACAATTTTTCCTATTAAACCCGGTCCATGCAAAATCCATATCTGGGTGTGGTTCCCAATGTTCAGGAGATGAGGGAAGGGAAGGATTAGATCAAGACTCATCTCCAAGAACCACTTTTTAGTAAAATTGATGAGAAAACAGCAGGATTATCCATGAAAATATGGGGTAAGAGAACACAAAAATATTTTTCCTGTAACCTTCATTCCACATACTGCATACAGATATCCTCCCTGTTCACTCAGTGAATTGCAGTGAGACATGAGTTTAATTACTTCAGGTAATTCCTAGGTTTGGGATTACCTCTCCATCACCCCCATCATTCCGGAGTATGCATTTTCTAAATAGTTTTTTGAACAGAGGCATATGTTCCTATTTCAAATATAGAGAGTCCATATATGTTTAATAAGCTAAGGACCTTCCTGTAATCATTTACTAGTTGGCATAGGTCCTGAGCTCCATATTCTTTAGATTGCTAATTATCATGCCTCTAGGATCTATAGATAATCTCCATTCCTATGGTACTATGCTGTAGATAAATCCACACAGAGATGCATTGGATGATTAGTAGAAAGCTGAAGAGATGCACAATTTTCCTAAAGTCCCTTTACTACATAACTAGTAATCTGTAAGCAAAATATTCTAGAAACCCCTTGAAATTTCTACCAAAATATATAGAACCCATAAAAAATATTGTGAATTCATTCTGGATTCAAAATGTCACTCTAAACTACTATTTTAAACACAACTGATTCATTGTTCTATTGCCAATGAGCTAAACCTTCTCTTGGGGAATCCAGCTTCAAATTTGTGGACAAAAGTACAATAATGTAGTTTCAGTGCTAACTTGGAGCAAAAAGATTGTCTCTGGTGCCAATTTCATAATTTTGGCTTTCAAATGGGAACTGCTGTATAACTGAGGAGTAGCAGAAAGACTAAGGTAATACAACTTATTTCAATCAATAACTGAGTTCAGTTTCACTTAGAGACACATCTCCGTATCTGATGAGCCACTTTACATTCGATAATTTATGTCACAGGCAGCTGAGACCCAGCCACATTTGGCAACCATCCAAGACCTTGAAAATTGCTCCTTTTTTCCATAAATTTGGCCATAAATATCTTTAAATCTTTAAACTGCAAGGTTATGGCACACATCTTCTGAGAGCATGTAGGAGCATTGTGATTATCAGCTCAGCACAATTGCAAAGAAGAAAAACATAGAACCAGTAAGTATGGTAAGAAAATTGCACCACTTTCCCACAAGTGGCAAGTCAAACACCACTTCAAACTACATTTCCAATTATAAAAAATAGTCCTTAGTTTCTTGAAATGATGAAAGCGCCATAACAAAGTCACCAGAGCAGTCTCCATCATTATATACCACTGTGTCAAGACATGCTGTCCTCCTCAGCCTGTTTATTCCTAATAGCTACAATGTTTGGGATAGTCTATTGTCCTAGCATCTTCATCTTCCCTGTGTCCAGGTGCCATCCAGATCCCACCAGCTACTTATTTAACTAATAGCTTCTGAAGTGATTCTTCCCAGTCACCAGAAAAGGATCTCACAATCAGCAGAATGTAAATTGTGGCTTCTGTTTCTTCCAGCATGGAAGCCAATCTCATCCATAACCAGCACATACAGAGTAAGATTAAAATCACGTGGAAACTCGAGGAGCTTGCAGTCAGTTTCAAAAGTCTATGTAATTGTCAATAATTAGAGTTTATAAAGAGTTAGCAGCATATGGCTCAGACACCATCTTTGTTCTATAAATTGTGTTTTCCTCCCACCTCTCCTATTTCACTCTGTCTCTAGAGAACTTCAAGTTCCTCCAAATCATTATCCATAAAAGTACCTACCAGTATTGTCTGCATCTATTTAAACAATAATCTCTTGTTTGATCATCTGTGATATCACAAACCGTCTCGCGTCACAGCCAAAGCAAGGCAGTTTCTGCAGTAGGTCAGTACTGGTAACAAAGAGAGGATGTGTAATTCTGCTTCTTCTGCATAACCAGAGGTATTAGCATTTAAAACCAAATGTCAAACAGGCACAGATGTATCTGTGCTGGGTTGTATTCTATGTTAAATAGTTTTTTAAAAATATATATGGGCCAGGTTATGATTTTACGCCAGTGTAAAACAGAGCAACTCCACTGAAGACACCAGCATGAGATTAGAATCAGGCACATGTAAGCTTTTTGCTTTAAAAGGAACAAAACATCAGCAGAATCTGAGGCTGGAATGTGTCATTTCACTGTGCATAAAACAGGAGAGAGCATTTACATTCACATAACATTATACACAGAACTTCCCATAAAACTGGTGGAACGAGAAGACAAGGTCATTTTACAATTTAGTTAGGAGTGTCTAGGCAGACTACTTTGTGCTTATACAGACAGACATCTGCTAGTTATAACTGCTAACGGGGTCTGGTTTTACTATATAATTGCATGAACTGGCAGCCATTCTCGGCTGAAATCAGAACATGGAGGATGCTGCATATGTTTCCGCTATGAGACTAATCCTGTGAGGTACTGAGCAATGGGAAATAAGGGCACTCATGATTCTGCAGGATGTGCTCAGCATCATGAGAGATCAGATCCCACTCACTTCAGCAAATGTCCCTGCCATCTTCATATATCTCCGATTATCACAAGGGAGAGATACCCTGACAGACTATCATAAACCATTTCTCTTAGGGGGTATATATTTATATGAAAGATTTGGCTGCCATCCCCCATTAATTATGCCACTAAACTCATCATCTACAATTAGATGAGTTTTGTAGTGTTCTATTTGCGGATAAAGACACTCACTTGTACCATTTACACCCAATATGCAACCTGTATCAACAATGGATTTGACATCCCAGTTTTATACACCCAGTGAATCTGACATAGTCCTTTCTGTTCTTAAATATGGAACTCACTGGTACTGATAGGCAGACCAAAGCTTGGATGCACTGAATATTCTCTAGGTCCACAGTGGTAGGCAAATAGAGGTACAAACTGGAAAATGCAGGATGTTATCTTGCATTAGTTTGTGTGTGTGTGCGCGCGTGCTCGCTTGTTGCACACCGAAGTTCAGGTTCTTGCTCTGGCAGAAACTTTCTCTGTGACCCTCAGTTCCCTGTGACAAGGCCAGCTCACTCCTGCCTCTGCTCAAGCTCACAAACAGCTCAGAGACCTTTTCTTGGTAAAACACTCCATGCAGTTTATTTGCAGTATTCATTTCCACCATCCTCATACACTATATAGCCTCATGTTTACAGTCCTAGGAAGCCCTCAGCTCCTGAGGCAAGAAAGGGAGAAAGCTTTTTCCCTGCTCTTTCTTTCTGCTACCCTCTTTCACAATTCCTTCCTTCCTGTGTCTTTTGTATCATCTGCCTCATGTCAGGATTTGCCTCTTAAGGTATGTTTTCTACAATGCAATTAGACACCCATGGCTGGTCCATGCCAATTGACTCGGGCTTATGGAGCTCAAGCTAAGGGGCTCTTTAATTGCAGTGTAGACATTCGGGCTCAGCCACCCCTCCCCTCAAGCCCGAGTCAGCTGGCATGGGCCAGCTGTGGGTTTTTTATTTGCAGTTCAAAGCATAGAACACACAAAGACTATAATATGTGCTTATGTGTTTAGTATCTTTTTCACAGATATCTGGGCATCTAATATGTCAGAGAATTGTAACTAAGGCCTGTATTCTAAATTCCTTGGGTTTTGAAACTACACTACTTTGAACTATGGTCTCACCATCTCTCACAAACTAAGGATGATTACTGATTGGCTGGGAATCCGACCCCCGCCACACACACACACCATCCAAGAAAAATCTAGATACTTCAGGAAGTGATGATGGTATCTCAGTAGGTGACATTCTTCCTTTGAGTTAATACTGGGAATACTGAGAATCTACTGGTAAGACCCAGGAAATTGGTACAGTCAAAATGTTGCTGGAGGAGTCATCTTTCTGATGAGATTCTATGGTCATTAAAAATCCAACTTGCACTTTTTACAAAAGTAGTGGCCAACTGTTCTGGATAAATTCCAACTGGAAAATCACATCTTGCTTAAGTAAAATTCTCCCAGAGTTTCATCTTAATTTAATTCCTTATTTTCTGTCTTGAAGAGTAAAGGGGTAGGGACTGCATTTCAGCAAAAGATGTTGACTTATATAGACACAATGGAGTTATTCCTGATGAATGCCAGTGTGAGAGGAGGACCAGGCCCATGGTTTAGATTGTAAGGTTTGTCCACAGTTTATGATGTCTGAATAAAAGTCACGCTATACATGCCAGGTATCATTATTATTTCTCCAGAATACACAAGATCGGGTATAAATACAAATATTTATATATGCATATGCTGACCTAGCTCTCTAACTGCTAGTTCATTTCCCTTCTACAGGATGATAGGTTCTTCTGATAAATCATATGAATCGCTCCCAGCCATTTTATTACCCTCCATAGTTTGAATGGTGTACACTAATACCACTTTAGTCCTTTGGATCATGTAACTATGAACTCATTATTATTTTGCCTTTGTACTTTGCCCTGTAAACTGAGTGAACATTTACTTTTTCCCCACATTGTTCATATTGCACCATGATTGCCTTCATGTCTAAAATATTAGCTGAGCACCAAATTCAGATTCTCTTCCTTACATTGGGTAGTGCCATACTCTTTGAGTAACCCTACTGAAATCAGTAGGGTTACTCATCAAGAATAGAACTATTTGATGTCAGCAAAGGTGGCAGAATTGGGTCCTAAATTAGTAAACAAGAAAAGATTGCTACCTTAACCATGTTTTAACATAATATGTGTTTAGCTTCCATTACCAAGCTTAATTCAAAAGAAATATCTCCTTCATTAAAGAAAAATTAAAACTTTGCCCAAATAAAAAAAACACATGGTTGGAGAATTTGGAAAGCAATTTTGATAACATTTACCAAAAAACAATGAACAAAAGGAGGGAACTAAATCATTAGTGCTTGAGACTCAAACAGGAAAATATTTCCCCTCCTGCAGTATTGATATATTTTGTAGATTCTGTCTTTGTTGAGCTTTAGGTCATTCTTTATTCAGGTCATGTCAAAGAAAAAAGGAGAATGAGTTGGTGAATAAAAGCACTATAACTGAGATTAGGTGCTCCATCACTTTGTGATGAAATATTCAAACACATTGCCCAGTGGTATCAACTTATTCATGACTGATTTAAATGAATCACTGAAAAATGTACTTTAATCTTCCATATAATAAGTCTTAAAATTTAAAACTGAAATCACAGTTTAAATAAAAAGCTAGCAGACATTTCAGTCATCATTTACTTGACTGTACATTTTCTGCTATTAAAGTGGCTGGTTTCATTAAAAAAAACCTAATATAATTGCATGTGTAATGCAGTTTATGATTTAGAGTTGATAATTTGTGAGCTACTGAATGTCTTGGTGGATATTGATGTCATTGCCCTTCATATTAAAAAAATAATGCTCTTCCCAATTATTTTTCATGGATGAAGAGCATGCTGACAAAACTGAATATAGCATAAGTCCTTAACCTGCTCTCAGCCACTTTAACTATCATTCTTTAAAGTTCAAATGTGAATGTTTAGAACAGCTACCTATTCTAAATGATGTACCTGACTTTGAATAGCCTTTGGATGCATTTTTTGTCTAGAATATGTTCTTTGCACACTGATTATTGCTCTACCACAAGTTAAATCAATTTAAAATCTTCCAATCGCAGATTACAGGCACAGAAGAATATGGTACATGGACAGCAGGACAGAACCCCCAAATACTGAAATTATTCTTCAGAGGGCTTTTGTTCTAGGTATTACTCCCATTTTAATGAGAAGATTTTAATCATACCTCTTTCCCCTGAATGATGGTTGAAGTGGGAGGGAGGGTGAAGTTAACTGTGAAATTTACCATGAATTTATAAGCAACTTGATTGATCTTGATCATCAATTTACCAGTGAACATATTAGCTTTGCAGAACAAATCTCTCTCTATCCCTTTCTATTTAGGTGAGTGAACAGATTACAATTTAAAACAAATATATTTCTGAGGACAGCACATGGTAAACAATTAGCATTTGCCCACCCATTCCTACCCCCACCCACCGTTAGGTCATTTGTAAGTATGAGATGTTCCTTCCTTGTTGTAAATTAGAAGCTTTCTGCATGAATGAATTAAACCGACATCGTTAATAATCATTCAAGCATGGAACTGACAGAAAGAGATTTGTGGGTTATGACTCTATCACACCAGCCTCGTTTGCTCATTGATTTATTAAAATTTTATGGAAAGGACAATAAAAATTCTAGCTATGCCAAGATCGATGGAACTTAACACTTTCTCCTCTTCAGCAAAGTAGCCACATTTTCTCCTTTAGTATTTAACGATATATTGTTTTCAGAAAGAAAGTTGGGAATTACAGTAGAACTAGAAAACAATATTTTAGAAACTGTTTAAAAGCAACAGACCACAAGGGGAGTAGAACTCAAAAGGAATGATAATGGGACACAAAGTTTTCCACCTCTAGTTCAGATCCATATTGACTGAAAGCCAGCTGTTTGTAACAACCATTTGGTGTGGACAATGTGCAATCAATTGGCAGTCTCTCAATACAATTTCTGGGATACAGGTGAACTACCACAATAATTAGCACCCTTGTTGGCAATCAAAATAGAGAGGCCAAGGACTATATAGGCATGGAGACTGAACACTGACTCTACCCTGCATAGATCACCTCTATGGGTCAGAATTAAAATACATTGGCGAGACACTGTGGAGAAGCTTATACATCTGTTGTCTTTGCTATTTAGTATCTGCTCTGTACTACAAAATGGACTTCATTTTCCAGTGCTTTTAAGTCTGGCATTTTTCAGGACTTTGTGTGGCTTAGCCAGAAATGGAAAGAACATGCTTGCAACAAAACAGAATGGCATGGCATCAACTGGTGTTCATGGAGGGATGGACAAGGACAAGCCAGACAAAGGTGATTTTTCAGTAGCACTAACGTCATTTAAAGAAATTAACCAATAGGTTACAATCCAATGAGCTCTCAGACTTTATTTGACTTTGTTGTTTTTTATTAAATTTTCTGTATGGAGTGCAACAAATTTATGCAATTTGTAATATGCATCATCATAATATATTTTAAGATTGTATTTTCTGAAACTTTTACTTCATATTTGAAGCAGGTTTTTTTAGGTTTTACTCAATTGTGTGTTCCTTGAGCACTAAAAGCTCAGTATATTTGAAATTTAATTACAATAATGTGATTAACTGTATCATTTGAGTAGTCCCATTTACTTCTTTGGGTACTACATATGTAAAGAAATGTTTGAAGGATCAGGGCCTACATTGTTGAGAGAAGTCACTTCAGAGACATAAATGACAGATTTTGTTTTGTAGTTTATTCTGTTTATTGGGGAAGATGCAGTTGTAAGTATTTTAGTCTTTATTTTTAATTTTAATTTTATAGTACCTTATCGAATTTTAAAGATAAAGTTTCTCCATGCAGTGGAAACTAAGAAAACAAGCCCTTACCCTCATTCCAAGTTTTTATTACTGCTGAAAGGACAGAAATGTCAGTCTCTATTATAAATAAGAATGGGCCTTCTGATTCCTATGAACATGATCGGCTGAACTTCATTCTGTGATTTATAATAAATTGCAGAAACTCATCTCCCAGCAAGAAAGAAAGAAAGAAAAACAGGAATATACATCAGTATTTCTCAGAAATTAACTGTTATGTCTCTGGGAGATCTAAAGAAATTGCCTGGTATAGCTAATGTACATCTGCTGTTTGTTATGAAGTGAGGATATTACAATTTCAAGAACCCATATTTTCATCATGATTAATTTCTATATTTTTTTAAAAATTACAATTCCAGTAAAAACTACAGGCCAAATCATACAAACATTTTTTTAAGAACAGCTTCCCACTGAAAGCAATGGGGCGATACAATAGAACCTCAAAGATACAAACACCAGAGTTACGGACTGACCGGCCAACCAGACACCCTGTGGAACCAGAAGTAACCAATCAGGCAGCAGCGGAGACACACACACACACACACACACACACAAAAGCAAATACTGTACTGTGCCTGTGTTGCATCTTAAAGGCACATCTGGGTTGCCTGTCCCCCAACCCCACCCCCACATGCAGGGCACCCACGTACAGCTAGGAAGTGAAGATGCTGAGATTCGTAGGCAAAGCTGTGAGCCCCTTCTGCCAGCCCAAGGCAGCAGGATCAGCACTGGGTTCTGCGCTGCTGTCCTGTAACCTGTGAGTGCTGTTTTCCCCCAGCCCCCACTGGGAAGGGGACACGCTGTTTTCACCATCACCACCCCTCCCACCCCGGACGGGAAGGGGACACAAGCTTGCCAGGGCCAGGGAAAGAAGCTGCCTGCAAGGAAGGTGCCTAACTGCCTCTGGAACCCTGGCCTAGGGTGACCAGACAGCAAATGTGAAAAATCAGGATGGGGGTGGGGGATAATAGGAGCCTATATAAGAAAAAGACTCTAAAATCGGGACTGTCCCGATAAAATTGGGACATCTGGTGACCCTAACCTGGCCTGGAGTGTGACCTGCTGGAGCGGGAGCTGCGGTTTGTTCAGAGTTACAGATGACCTCCATTCCCGAGGTGTTCACAACTCTGAGGCTGTACTGTAGTATGATATGGCCCTATATCTTTAAAAAAATGTTTTTATTAACTTTCTATTATAAATTGAACAAAATAATCATGAGCATACAGCAAAATTACTTTAAATTTCAGTAACCAAAGAAAGTTGAAACAAAAATAACAGCTAAAATAAAAATGTTCATCTACCACAATGTGAAGATGAAAGTCAACCGTGTCTGAAAGATTTGGGTACATCTGGGTAAAGTTCTATCCAGGAATGGTCAATCTTGTTTTGTCTAATTTTGGACTCAGCTGAACATAACACATTCAGCTATTCAAAGCTCAATTTGTACCAAATGTTATTCAGTTCAGATTGCATTTAGGAGAGACTAGCAAAAATAGCATCAGAGAAGAAAATAAAATTCAGTGGGACAATACAGTGAAAAACCGCGCAAAGATTAGGTCAGAGTTAGTGAAGTGGCAGCATGGGTAAATTTGGTCAGAGCTTGTGAGAAGAGAAGCAGGGAGAAAAATTCTAATGATAAAATAGTATGGGGGGTACATATATCATGTGTGAGACATCCATCCTGCTTTGTGTAGTTTTTTCAGTGTTCCTCTACTCCAAAGTAGATACCACAGGATTCCCAATGACTAAGTTACAGGGTAAAAGATTTTTCAAACTCAAATTAGTTCAGTGTACCCAAAAATAATTGTAGAGATTGTGTAAATCTCTATGTCCAGGAGGTTTCTCCAATTCTTAGATCTACTAGAACAGCTGCATAAAATTATTCAAATCCTGCTCACTTATTCATGCACATGGGTCCCTTTGGCCCTTATAGTGAAAATCAAGATGTCTTTGAGCAAAACACTCTCCCAAAATGATAAGAACAATATTTTCATGTGCCTTTACTTTCTTTTTGGTCAACAGTATTATGTATACTTCCATAAATCAGTCTTATGGAATGAACTCTACTTCAATCAACTGTTACTGTAAATATTTCATTATGGTTGGAAATCACAACTCATACCTATAAAAGCAGCATCTATAAAAAGGAGAAATAATCTTGCCATTAAGATTGTGGATCCGAAGTCAGGAGATCTGCGTTCAGTTCCTGTCTCTGACACAGATTTCCTATGAGTCACAATCGCTCTGTGCCTCAGTTTCTCATCTGTAAAATATTCCCTTTGTCTATCTAGGTTGCAAATTCTTTAAGACAGGGAATGTTTTTTTACTATGTGTAAGTGCAAAAGCTGCAGGGCCGTAATGTTAGTTGATACCGCTACACACTACTGTAATACAAACATATAATTTTTGATAGTACACACTATAATTTTGTTCTTTTGACTCTTTGTCTGAGTCGTCCGTGTGCATCGGGGTAAAATCCCAGCTCCATTGAAGTTAATGGCTAAAGTTCAAAAGGGTCAGGGCTTCACCCCCAGTGTTTTAAAAGGATTATTTAACTGGGTTTTGCCTTCTTGCCGCTCTCATCCTAGTCAGCCTGCAGTAACTGTGGCTCTATTGTTTCTGGTTCAACTGTGCTTTGGCCTGTTTCTGCTCACACTGAAGCCAATCGCAAAACTCTCAAATGGGAACAGAATAAAATCTTTGTTAAATTCAAGTTAGAAAATTAAGAATTGATTTTTATTAAGACCTAACTATAGATACACAAACAGGAGAAAGTCAATTCTAATTCAGCCTGATTCACAGAAACTGTACTTATCAAAGCCATCCTAGCTGCACCTAGCCAATTAAAAGAGCAACTGAGAAGCATTACATCATGTGAATAATCTGTCATTAACTAATCAGTGATCCTGGGGGTAGGACAATATTATCTTACCTAGCAGCTTCTGAGAACTGATTAAATCTTTATTGCTTCAGATACATCAGCATTAGATGCCAATAAATAATACTTGGACAAATACCATTCAGTCATTTTCAAAATAATTAGCTTAGGACCAGCCACTAGTGTTTGGTGACTGGTTTAGTTTAATCACTCTTTCTTGAGTACAGAGGGCACCTTTAAAATAATCAACTTCATCCCAATCTCCAGTTAGAACTTCTCCTAATAGACACATTATTTTGTTCATATGTATGTGTGCTAAGTCGGGTTTGAGCCTGCATTGTGCTAGGTGCCGTACAAACACACAGATTCCCATGGCCCCTAGTGTAAATTCAGAGGCATTCCCTTGGTATCCCCAGTATACATGACATCAGAATCAGACCCTGTTATATCAAAGAAACATAACAGGTATGGTTTGAGCAATAATCGCAGGGAAGAGTCAATTTTCACTCTCAGTGCTGCTATCTGGGATACTGCAGTGTTTCACTATAGTCATCAGTGTCTGTTAACTCTGAGTAAAGGTTGACATTTAAAATGGAACCTACTGTAGGGGGTTTTGTTTTGTTTTTTTGTTCATTCATGTGTAATTAAATGAAATGTATATGGAACTTTTTAGTAAAAATTGTTCCCTACGTGCTCCATTATTAGGCAGCCTAATTATTTCTGATCACTGCAAGATTGTTAATGGTAAGTACACTCATAAATCACACACACACATCAATGAGAGACTTAAGTTAGACCCCACATGTATGTATCTAGGAGCAAAAGGTTAAATTAGAAAAGGCACCCTACTGATTATTGACAGGTAGACAGTTCAACAGTCAGAAAAGTCAGATGGTCCCTGAGTCCTCCTGAGCCACACCACTTTACTGGGATGGAAAACATCCTTGGAGACATGCTGAAAGGCACGGAACATTAAAAGTAGAGTGAAGGCATAAGTACTACTTATTTTCAGTTTCCAACTGACTGGAATTCCAGTTAGGAAAGGTCAGGTTTAATTTGATACAATAGCATTCAGGAAGCCTGTGGTCCATCATATTTCAGGAAGAAAAAAAAAAAAGCTGTTTAACTCTCCCAGTAGGAAATCACTCTATTAAACTGTGCATACAAAATATGTACTCAAGGGCGTGTGGTTTTATTGTATAGTGATTGCATGCTAGAAGCATGTAGTAAATAAGTATTGTTGCAAGGTCATGAAAGGAAAAAAACTGTTTGCAAAACAAAATGGGCATCTTTGAGGATATATACGGCAGAGGAAAGTCTAGCTAAATTTAACAATAGGGATTATTATTGCAGCTGTCACACATCAGAATTTTTTAAAATTTCATATCCATTTTTAAGTAGGTTCAGAGCTATTTTGTGAAATCCCTGTTATAGAATTAGCTTTGAAATATGACTCAAGTCAGCATTTCTTACATAAGACACAAATGGAGGATGGAAGTGTAAAGTAATGCCTTCTATTCTTTACATCCGTTGATAAGCTGTGCCAATATTATCTTTGTTGTGGCAGCAGTTACTTGCAAATGCCTTAGGAACTGATTTGGGTGTCTATGTCATGAGCTAATGGAGTCTGAGACAGGCTTTGAAAGAATGTGTTCAATGTATAGGATTCCTGAGTGATCTTTCCCAGACCACTGACTTCCTAACAGCACAGTGAGGGTGCAATTAGAGCAGAATATTATGGGCATAGATTTTTCTTCATTTACAGCAGTTTATCATTCATCTGCCTTTTTAACCATCCTGAGTTGGTGCCTCTGTCTCCCAACCCATATTGAAAAAAAGAAGCCCTCCCTCTCCCCATCAGGAAGCTGGTTCAGGACAAGGAAGTTACAAGAATTCTAAACTGAAATCTACATTTCTTCAATTTCAGAAATAAAGCAAGAAATTTCAGTCTGGATTATTCCAAAAATATATGAAGATGATTTCCACATTTCATCATGCCCTTTGGCATTTCGTTGTGAATTTTTGTTTTTACTTGTATTTTAATTTTTTTGCTTTGCTGGTGTTGCTAATAATTGCCTTGTAGTTCTGTAGAAAAAGTGACCTTTTTTTTTCCCCATCAGACTTCTGATTATTTTGTAGTTTCCTTACTTAGCCCTTTAACTGAGGGGAGTGGGGACTAAATCTAGAGTAAACGGTGGTCAGGTTTTATTATGATTTAGCTTCAACTGCCAATCTCACTATTGCTGAGCCAGGGACACAGCCACAGTTGAAAGGTCCATATAGGAGGAATAATCTGACCCACTGTGTAAATGAGATATAGTATGGCTTCAGACTGGGTGGAGCTAGGAACTCTGTGCTACAATAAGGCATGAAGTGCAATTCTTAAACTGGCTTCCCATACAGAGCAATCTAAAAAACACTGCATTTTGCATGGGATATAAAATGTCTGAGGATTTGATCCTAGATAATATTGGGACATTTCTGCCAGATTGATAGCAGTGAAATCACTGCAAGTATAATTTAATTTCACCAAAAACAATTTAATGACCTATATTACTTATTTTTAACACTAAAGTAGCTCATTTTCAAACAAACCTGCGAAAAGTTCAAGATCAATTCACAAAATATTGGACGTTATCAAACTTGATTCTCCAGAATTAGCAGCAATTTGAATGTTTTTGCACTTACTGTTTGCTATTTTCTCCAACATGGGGAACTATAACCAACAGAAAAACTAACTCAGAAGAATTGGGGTTATAGGTTATATAGTTGGTTGCAGAACTTTTAACAATTTGTTTTTCTTATTTTAGTTACTTATGTAGGGTTTGGCAGAAATTTCCAACTTATATTAAATCAGGAGTTTCTCCATCCCTGCAGAAAATATCTTTTAAGAATGAGGCAGTTTTAAAATAAAAGAAAACACAGCATTGTGTGAGGATAGTTCATGACAAGCAGAGAGAAAAATTCTCTGTCATTCAAGCTGGCAGAATGAGAGCACAGTGAAGACTGGGACAGAAGAATAAATCAGCCAATGTGTATACTAATAAAATGCTGCACTTGTTAAGGAAATCATTAGAGTAAAATCAGAAGTGAGGCTGGATCCTGTAGCCCCTCTATGTGTGGATCTCACTTTTGTTTCAAGAAAGATTTCATGACTGGAACCTACATTTGTAGATATTGAAGGAACATGGTATTTATCATATTGCATCAGACCACTGATCTTTCAAAATCCAGTGTCCTCCTTTCTTACACTGGCCAATTTAAGATGTTTCATAAGAAGATGAACTCTTCCCTTGCTCCAAACAGTGCACCTAGTCAACTGTACCAAGCTGTAGATTGGGGAGAAAGATCCCTTGGTTACAATCCAAAGCATGATATTTTATAAGCCTTGATATGAAACTGAACCAATAATTCCTGAAACCAATGGGAGTGGTATGAGCGATGTACAAGGTGCTATGGGCCAGATTTTCTCAGGTATTTAGGCACCTAAAGATGAAGATAGGCCACCTAGAGGGATTTCAAAGGCACCTAACCTGCTTATACATTTTTGAAAATCCCACTACATGCCTATCTGTATCTTTAGGTAGCTAAATACCTTAGAAAAGCTGCCCCTTTGTGCATAACCACTAGTGTTTTAACAGAGTGGCTGGTATTTAGGAGCTCATAGGGCTAAAACTCACCAGTAAAGAAACAGCTGTACTCTTTGTAGTGGGACTAATGTAAGACCACCTGCTGCAATCAGGAGGCTCCAAGGAGAGCTAAAGCTGTCCTTCAAGGTAAAGAGAGAGGAAGCACAGAGTCATGAATACAGGCTTCTGTGGGGCTAATTCATATCTTCCCCCATAGAGGTAGAGTATATAGTTTCCTTTGCATGCTCCCTGAAGCTACAATACTTCCCTGCAGCCTCCACTCTTGCTTCTCCAAGCCCAGCAACAGGCGGTGGAGTTTCTGAGCTGGGAGAGGGTTAGTTATGAGGGTGAACCTGCAGCAGCCCAGTTATCTTGCCACTGGTTAACAACATTATACCAAGCTGAAAATAATACTGACAAAACAACCTTTTGTGGCATTAGCATAACTTACAAAATAACAGATAAACTGACTGAACTTAAGACATTTCATTACTTTAACCAATAGCCAGTTTGAATGCAAAAATAATAATGGAATAAACCCAAATTATCTCTAACATAATAACTGCAAGCCATACTTATGTTGTAGGTTAAGAAGCTGTTTATCACATTTTGCTATAGAAGAAAAGACGCATTACCATTCTTTTTAAGGGATATTCTTAATATATGGTATATATATATACACTGACCATATATGACAGGGGTGGCCAAACCGTGACTCATGAACCACATGAGGCTCTTTTACAGTTAAAGTATGGCTTGCGGAGCCCTCCACGCCCCCCACACCTTCTCTGCCTACCAGACTGGCAGGAGGGGAGAGCCTGCGACTTCTACCCTACAGCAAGGTAGTGGGGTTAGGAGTTATCAGAGACAACTGCTGCCTGCTGAGAGTGTGGGGGGGGCACAATTTAAAGGTTCACTCTCCCCAGGCATACCCCTTCTCTTACCCTCAGCAGTTCTCCCTGCAGCTCCCAGCTGTTTGCCACTGCCTCTCCCCACGGCCCATATGACTGAGCGGGCAGCAAATCCTGGCAAAAATTGGGGAAGTTTGGGGGGTGGGGAATGTGACCCCACATACCCCTCCTCCCCTCAAGTGCCTCTGGCTTCTGCCCAGGTGGGAGGAGGGTCTCAGGGCTTCAACCCCACAGGGTGCACCTGCCGGGGCTTGGAGCTTCAGCAGGAGCAGGGCAGAAGTTCATAGCCCCACTACTGGGCTGAAATCTCAAGCTCCAGCAGGCACACCTTGGCCCTTGAACTTCAGAAGATTGTCATATGCAGCTCGGAGAGTCAGTAAGTTTGCCTCCCCTCCCCCCAATATATGATCTGGTACACTGCCCCTGAGGTCCCAAAGACTCCTATTAAATACAATGGGTGTTGGATCAGGCCCATACTATAAATCAAATAGCTTTTGGATTTATTGGAGACTGGAAACAATAGAAGGAAAATACCTTTAACATGAGTTTTGTGTTTCCTCAGTGTATGAATTAAGAGTTTTCACTGTTCACAGAAAGAAATCCAGCAAAACTTTTGATCTGAGAGTCTAAGTACTGCTGATCATAAAGAATGTCAAGGAGGATTTGTTTATACTTTTAAAACTGTACTTAAAAATTATTTATAAAGAAAACAAAATGCAGGCAGAAAATGAAAGGAGTCTTTTGATAAATTAAAAATGTTTGCTTTCTGCTGTGATATTAAAGATCAGGACATAAGAGAAGTACTGTGTGTATATGTTCAAAGGCTTACCAGCAGGAGGTATACAAGTATTTAAAATGGTAACATCTCAGAAAATAGTATGGGTCTTAAAATTATTTTTTTCTAATAAATAAATCATCAAATAGAAATAAAATGACAAATTGGTATTACTCTAATGCAATCATAGTTGAATGAGTAATAACCTGTTTTATTTCAAAAGGAATCTGGCTATTAACACTTGAGTTCAGACAAATGGTTTCAAGGTCTAGGCATCAGGCATAAAATTCCTTAATGCCTTGGAATCTTGGCAGGGTCAAATTATCCTGAGGACCACATACTATGCTGGGAGGGTATCTTAAGAGTAGGGGTTTGCACTAGTGTCTTTGTGATTCCTCCTTTCCCCCCCACCCATCCCCACCAGATAAGGAGCTGCCTTCTATCTCAGAGGCAGCTGTGAGATTCCTGTATATCTAGAGGACCACATACTGCCCTCTGCATCACCACACTTGTAGGCATGGAAGGTCCTATATACAAGGGGTCAGTTTTGCCACTGATCTCAGTGGAGCAAGGATTTCACCCATTGTTCCCCTATGGAAGGTGGGTGAGCTACAGAGATGCTGTACAGGATGTCTCTGGACCATAGTTCTTTCCTTTCTGATGACTATCTGGATCCACAGGCTTAGACCCACTGCATCCCCTGATTTAAGGGCACTTCTATTTCTATATTCCACATGCAGTGGACTTGCTTTGTACCAAGTCCCCATTACTAGGGGAGAAGATTCTTTCCTCAAATCTGTGCATGAAGCCTGTTTCACACAGGTTTTACATGAGGAATTGGAAAGCACAGCATTTGACCTATAGATTGTAAAGCATTTAGGGTGTCAAGGGGTGCAGCTCTCACCCCCAGACTGGTGCCTCCTCCTGGTCACTCTGGGCTTAACTCAAGGCCGGTACCCTTGTCTGCAGTGCACACCAACACTCTGTCTCTGCTTCTGGAAATGCAGCATCCTTCTTTCCAACTCAAACCCCCGACTAGGTCGTCCTCTGTGTTTCCCCCTTCTGCAAGTGCATAACACAGTCCTATTGTCCAGCTACTTCCCCAGTGATGAGGGGGGAGGGACCCGAGCCCACCCACTACTCTGGGTCCCGACATAGGGACCCTACAAATAGCAGCCTCCTGCTTTGTCTCTAACTTCCATCAATTCTGCTAAATTTCCCTAGGCCATTTCCCTGTGGCCCCAGCACCTTCCTCACCCTCACCTCAAGGCACTCAGCTGCTCAGCCCCACAGCTAGCTAAGAGCTCCCCCTTGCTCCCCTGTTCCCTGCTAGCAGCTGCTCTGACCAAGGGACTTACAGCTCTCTCAGCCCTCCAGGGACACCATCTTTACTCCCTGAACTCCCAGCAGCAACTGACCCACTCTGGCGCTGCAGCTCCTTTTATGTGAACCACTGGGCCCTGACTGGCTGCTCCTTGTATCCTCTCCCTGATTGGTTGTGCCTTACGCAGCCTCTCTGGGCCACTTGGAGGACTCATTTCCCCTGTTCCTTCCAGGACAGGGCATGGTTAACCCTTTCTAAGCCTGTGTGGGGTAGGCATCCCATCACAGGGATCCTTTGGTATAAGGAAGCTTACCTGTTAAAGGGATACTCTATATCAAATAGGCCAAAATATCTTATATGAGTTCTGGTCTATGAATTTTCTAAAGTGGCTGGCAATTTTTGTTGCTGTAATTTTGGGTGACCAACTTGAGACATCCTGAAGGAACTGATTTTCAGAAAGTGCTGAGCACTCATCTTTTACAAGTCAGGCCCCTTTAAGGTGTCTCAACTGGGACACCCAAAATCAGTGGTCACTTTTTAAAATGTAGGCAATGTGTATGTACTGTGTTCAGGAGATTATTTCCCATAAAGGAAGCAAAAAGAAAAAGAAAAAAAGCCCAGGCACCTACAGCCAATACCTCTCACCATCCTGGTGTGTTGCAAAAAGCAATTTTTACATTTACCATTTCTTCCTTCAAAACTCTCCTTAAAACTCACTTCTTTCATGTAGCCTTTAATCATGGAACTCCTGTGACCCTGTCTTCTCCCAGGGTCAGGGTTCTAATTGTTTGTACTGAAGTCATCTTAATTAGATTATGATATCTGGAGGATAAGAACCTAGTCTACCTATTTGTTTTTAGCATACTCTGTACATCTATAGTTCTATATAAATAATAATAAAACTAAATTTTCATCCTGTATGGTAGTATGCTTGCTAGAAGAAAGCAGACTCAGGCATTTTTTATTTTAGTAAAAGGATTTTGAGCCTGATACAAAGACCATCTAAGTGTTATTGACTTCAATAGGCTTTTGGATTAGGCCCATAAGGAGGGTTATAGTGCATTAAATTTATGCTTAATTCTTCCCTCTGCCCTTACCAAACATCTTCTCTTCTGAATACATTTATATTTTATTTCAGGTTCTTAATATGATATTCCTCCTAAAAATAACACAGGGATTCCTGTGGTTTTATTCCTGTAGCTCACTAAAATATATCCAAGATAATTCATGTTTCAGATCAGAACAGAGAAGTACAAACCTGCAAGAAAAGCTGACTTTTACACAATTAAAATAAACCTCTGGGGGTTACTTACCATAGAACAAAGCAGAGAGACAAAAAGTAAATAGCCTCCAACCTTGATCTGGGCAGGAATTGTAAAAGGGAATCTATCAGCATGGCACTCAGTAAACAAAGTCATCGGGACAGGATGGCTTAGTACCACTTTTAGGTTAACTTCCAAGTCATTTCTATAATCAAGTCTCTAAATCTGAGTACATGTTTGTGTCATTTTATTTGGATCTGACAAACTTAAGTATAGAAAAGGCAAGGGCTTATGTTTTCATTTTCCCTTTGATAAAAGTATTCTTGCTTTTCATGCAGTTTTCACGAGATCAATTGTTTTATTTTTCTAAAATGCCAACAGCAGCATAGCTAAAAGGAAACATTATTCAGGAATAGAATGAGGCATTGTTTCTATGCTCATGGTATAGCGTCACCTGTTTTCTTACATGTTCTATTAATACAATAAACCCAAAGTCCCTTAAGGCTTTATTTTTTAGGCAATCAATTGTGAGATTTAATTTCAGTTATTAAGGCAAAGTACGTCAGCACATGTAGCATACGTATTCATGGCAACACAAAAGCCAACAGATAATTAGAATTATTTAATCACCTATATCTCATGCCCATATGTTCTGCATCTCATCTTCCAACTAGCAATACATCAAAATGTGATGCAAGGGAAATACTTCAATATACAGTACCAGTAACCGTGGGCCATTAGTTATCTGAAATACATCTACAACTTTCAGTTGCACTAGCTCAGAGAAGGTATCTGTTGAATGCCAAGGCCAAATACACAACGCTCTGCAGGGATGGTGTTTGCTATGCCCTTTCAGTTGCTGGCAGATTGATTTTCATGTTCTGGCTAAACAAGCGGTTAGCAGTATTGCACTGTTGGTTGTAAGCGATGATGACCCAATTAGAAAACACAGTCAATGAATAGGTCAGGCAACTGGGGTCCAGATACTCTAATCCAGGCTAGGCTATTCAGTTTGCAGAGCTTTGTATTGACCTTTTCTGCATCACAGGTGACCCTCCATACAAATGTGTCAAAAAATTCTGTGCAAAAACAAAGAAAATAAATCATGATTTATCCAAATACCATGTAGTACTGCACAATGTAAGCAAATGGCTTAGGAAAGATCACTGTGGAATTGTTAGCACTAAAAAGCAAAGAAACAGGTCAGGAGGAACTTTGTATTCTGCCGGTATATACGTATATTGTATAATTTTGTTAAGCAGTTCAGGGTTAAATATAAGTTAACTCAATACTGTGCTTAACTAGACCACAAATATTTTGAAAATGGTCAGTAAATGCTGTGGACATGTTATTTGCTTCATTTTGATTTCACTTGAAAATAGGTCAGGACTACACTACAGATCTAGATCAGTATAACTACATTGCTCAGGGATGTGAAAAATCCACTCCCCTGAGCAGCATTGTTATATGGACCTAACCCCCCATGTAGACAGCACTATGTCGATGGGAAAGTTTCTCCCGTCAACATAGCTACCGCCTCTCAAGGAATCCCCAGTGCTTGGCCTAGGATAGCCCTAGAGGACATATAGAGCTTGCATATTACAGCAACTCCTATTACCTTTTGGAACCTAAGACTGTAATTCATTTGTGTGCCTATGTTTACTTGCTTTAACCTTGTAAATAACTCATCTCTTTTTCTTAGTAAATAAATCTTTAATTAATTTATTATGGGATTGGATATAAATGTTGCCTTTGGCATAGGATCTAAGGTGCAATTGACCCGGGGTAAGTGACTGGTCCTTTGGGACTGGGAGTAACCTGAATATTGTTCTGATCTTTGGTGTAATAGACTATCACAAAGGCAATCTTGCCTGGGTGGCAAGACAGATAGGGGTACCCAAGGGGACTGTCTGTGATTCCATGTTAAGGCTATTATAGTGCTTAAGGAGTTCATACTTGATGTTGGCTTGGTGGAATCTAAGTATAGAACTTGCAACCAGCTTGGCGTTTGTACCCTGATTTGTAACCATCTGCCCTGAGGCTGGTACTCACACTCCTGAGCCACTCCAGACAATTTGACAATATAATAGAACAAAACAGACACAGTACTATGAACTTTCTATATAGATAACATTACATGTGTATTTGAAACTGCATCAAACGACAACTTTTCCACACCATTTATTGACACTCCTCAGTCATGTTAGAGATATAAACCATTTGCTCACAGGGATCAGGAAAAATTATACACACCTATGTATAGCACTGCATAAGTATCTGGATTTCACAGGGAGAAGGAGGCTGTTCACCTTTCTCCGAAGAATCAGGTATTAGCTAACGGAGGCAGAATACCAGACTTATGGAGGCATGATTTGCTATAGCAAGTCTAATATCCTGTATCCATGAGACAGGTCTTTGGAACATGTTATACAACTGGGATAAAATTCTGACCCCCCCACCCCACTCCCCGACTGCAGTTGGGCCAAGATTTCACCCACGGTCTTTCCAGAGTAAACATAACCTACTGGTTTCTCCAATATTTCTAAAGCAACCACTGCTATGGTATCAAGGTGTGGTGTTGATTATTTTACATTGATTCATCTGAAAAATGTCAGGTAGCTTCATTTACAATGTACACTATCTTTTCAGATGGCACTTCAAACTATGCCTTTTTGACAGTTTCAGAAAAGCTTCTCTCTACTCCTAAAACTCTTTTTGTCAGCCTTCCATCAATGTTCTCCACTTCAGCACCATCTGATCCCACTTTTATGGCTGATCTTTAAAAATAATCTGGAAATAATGCTCTCCCCCATTAACTGAAATACCTCTTAACTTTTCTTCTATTATATGTCTTCCACCCACTCTCATGGTCAGCTGCCTTTTTATTTTTGATTATTAATAGTAGTATTATTTTGGTGTATTCTTTGCCTCCCTGCAAATAAACTCCTCAAGGAAGGGACCTTGTTTTATTTTAAAATGCCGTGCTAATTTATGGTAATACGTAAATAATAAGGCACCCATGCTACAGCAGCATTTGTACTGCAAATTAGTGTTTGATCAAACTTTCAAAATTCCACCAAGGGCTTTTTCCTCACATGTTTCTATGCCAAAATTCCATTACAATATCCATCAGCAATGCTAATTCATTCTGCATCATTGTATTAATGATTCTGTTATGTGTGTGATGCTGGTCTCTGAACTGCAGTGTGGGCACATCTGAAATCTGCTTCCTCACACTACAGAAATTACTTACTAGCATCTGTATATAACATACTATCACCACAGGGAAAGCTAGTTTAAAATCATAAATGTCAAGACATAATTAACTGAAAGGTCAAGTTTAATTACAGCTGTTGAAACTGAAATACACTAATTACCATTACTATGTCAGAAAAATTCTTAAAAAACAGTTTGAAATGTTTTCTTGGTGCCCAAGCTTTTTTATAATTGATGTCTTTTGTTCTGTGATGAGAATGTTTCAATTGGGCATTTTTTTTAAACTAACTTTGAACAGAGTAGAGAACAAAAACAGAAAAATGATGAATAAAGCACTACCCCGCACAGCTCCACAAAATCTGTGCTCAGCGTTATTGTATTATTAATTATTTTCTTATAATCGGCACTTGAGATAATGATGTTAATGGAACTCCTTGGAGAACTTGATGCAAACACTCTAGCAGCAGAGGAAGCACATTTATCTGAACAGTTTTTAGGTTTAATGGCAAAACAAATCAATAAGTGAAACAGACTGGTGAGAAAATAACTCAATAACTGAAAAATTTGCTCTACCTGTAGGACTTCCAAGATTTCCAATGGGAATTCTTATCGACTCACATAAGTATTTTGGTTTCCTTTGCCTTCCCTCCCCCCTGCTCCCACCCCTTCCAAGGTATAGAAAGTTTGAACACTTTTTGATTTCATTTTCTTTTGTTTTACCCTGTGTTTACTTCCCTCAGGTGATCAGGATTTCCAGCTTCCCTTCCCTCATACATTCACCAGAGTGCTGGTCTGAGGAGTTGTTCATAACTGGATACAAAACAGCATAGGGAAGGTTAGCTTGCATAATGATGCATTGCTCACAGTAAAATAGATTTTAGCCACTGTAGCTCATCCATAGAGATTTCCAAATCTGAAATGGAGTGTAGCGGATGTATCTGAAGGAAATATTGCTAGTATAAGAAAAGAGCCTACGGCATATGTTTTGTCAAAATAGAGAACAAAGACCCAAAGAAATAACATTTTACACTATTAGAAGACACAATGAAGGAGACGGTTTCAGTTAAGTGAGTAGAGCATGCATGCTACAAAAAGGGGCTAAATAACTCAGAAAGAACCCACATGTGAAACTAAAAAGCACATATATTCTACAGAAAAAAAACAAATAAAGCAAGGAAAGTCTGTGTGGTGCAGCTATAATGGAGAAAGAAAATTACATTTAATTAAGAGTTCCCTGCCTTCCAGGTACTGATGACATTGAAATCAGCGTGGACATAAGGCATTAAAGCTGACATCAACATAGTTCACCCGAAGAGTCACTTATTTAAGATTTACAGCTGACTGTAAGAAAAAAGTGAGAATTTATTAAAGATTTCCATCTGGCAGAAGATATCATTAGTATTCAAACTGATAGCAGCAGTGATTTAAATTTAATAATCCAAGTGGAGATATGCATCAAAAAGGAATTCTTCTAAAATGTGTCTAATAGCAATAACTGACTTCTTTATTATAGTCTGCCTATGAAAAATGCCAGATATCAAAGAATAAGACATCAAAAGTTAATTTCAGTGTGTTCATCTAGTTAAAATGCCACTACATTGGCTGAAAAATCAAGTAGCACATACAACAGACTCTACCTACTTGTACCTACTTTTAAAACATTTGAAACATCAGGACCCGAAATAAAGCCAGCCACTTTTTGGAACCAAAAGGTTTATATCACATTTTATCCAGAACACTTTCTTCATGCAGTGGAATGATGTTCTCTTAAGAGAAGGCACCTGGGCCATATACATAGGGATAGACTGAGGACAGATGGTGAGAGTCAGAAAATGGCAGGTGAGAGATGCATGAGAGAGACACAGGGTATGTCTGTACTGGAGATAAATAAATGGAGATATCCTATCTCCTAGAAATGGAAGGGACCTTGGATATATAAAGTCAGTGAGTCCAGCCCCCTGCCTTCACTAGCAGGACTAAGTACTGATTTTGCCCCAGATCCCTAAGTGGCCCCCTCAAGGATTGAACTCACAACCCTGGGTTTAACAAGCCTATGCTCAAACCACTGAGCTATCCCTCCCCCCCCCCCTGACCCTAGGTACATATTGAGGTAGCTAGACCCCAACATCACTGTGGCTACATTTCTATTTTTAGTGCACTATCTCAGATCGGAGCTAGAAAAGGTATGTCTACTTGAACTGGAAATTACAGTAGCCATACCCTAAGAGGAAGTAGGTAAGAGCTGCCTGAGAAGGAAAGGAGAGACTCAAAGACAGACAGGTTGAACCAGGGTAGAGCTGCTGGAGACAGAAGGAGTAGCAGAGTGTTGCCCATGGGAAAGAGCTGCAAGAGACCAGAAGCAGAGCAATAACTGAGTTGCCAGTGATGAGGGCTGAGAAGTGCTGTTGGGAGGACTGGCTAGAGCTGGGGGAAACTGCCAAGTTGCAGGAAGGCTAATGCAGAGGCCCTTAGAAATGAAACAATCCATCTTAGTCATTATAAGCTGGGCGCAGAAGCAAGAGGTTGACTCTGGAGGAAAGTCCCCCAAGAGCTGGGATAGGAGTCACAGACAGGGAGGCCTGTGAAGTGAAACATTTCAGAGAGCCCTCTGGCAGAAGACCTTCTCCTGGGAGGAGCCCAGGAACAAGGGATTGGTCCTGAAGGGAGGTTCCCCTGAGCAGAGTAGGACTCCTGGGCAAGGAGGCCTGGGAGAGCAGACTGCAGCAGGGATCTCTATCATGGGAGACCTGAGAAAAGCAGGTCTTGGAACTGTCAGGCAGGGAGGCCTGGAGAGTGGAGCCCTGGGTCAGGGGCAAAAGGAAGTGGAAACAAAATGCTGCCACTGACTCTGAGGTGAGCGATTTGGAAGTGATGTCCCTGGAGACTGGAATGGAAAAAACATTGCATCTTTATATGTATAGTGTGGGAATTGAAAAATAGCTTTATTATAAGGTTTTTGGGGAACTACTGCATTGGGTGAATATGAATAAACTGTGCCCAGAGGTGGGCTGTGTGTCAGACACTATGGGTATGTCTGCACATGGAGTTGGGGCGTGATTCCTGGCTTGCATAGACATACTTGCGCTAGCTCTCATTGAGCAACCATGCTAAAAATAGTAGTGTAGCTGTGGGAAACATGAGCGGCGGTGAGCAGCAGCATTGACTAACTGCCCTGAGAACCAACCTACCAGGATCCCGTGGGTACATACTCAGGGTTGGCAGCCCCTGCCACTGCTACCACGGCTACACTACTGTTTTTTAGCACACTAGCTCAATGAGAGCTAGTACAAGTATACCTCTACCCCGATATAACGCTGTCCTCGGGAGCCAAAAAATCTTACCGCATTATAGGTGAAACCGTGTTATATTGAACTTGCTTTGATCCACCGGAGTGCGCAGCCTCCCCCCTCCGGAGCATTGCTTTACCACATTATATCCGAATTCGTGTTATATCGGGTCGCGTTATGTCGGGGTAGAGATGTATATCTATGCAATCTGGGAATCTCATGCCTAGCTCCAAGTATAGATGTAGCCTGAGAGACTATGTTCATTTCATGGACGTACAAAAACAGAAACTGAGGCTGGGTGTACCTGTTGTGCTGTGGCCTGCAATGGGAGGATGCTCCAGGAGGAGCCATCTTATAACAGGGCCTTAAATCAGACCTCATTTAGAAACCCATCTGCCAAAGTCAATGTTTCAATGTTAGTTATTCAGCTATCGTCGCTTGCATCAGGCAAAATTCTCCTCTCATATCTACATATGATGGATCTCAGCTCCAAAATTCTGTTCTGTTTACATGGGAGTTAAGTTCAGCTTGTATGAATCCAAGATCAGAACACTGTATATCTGAACACTATTTAAGTTGCTATTTACTAGTAGCATTACAAAAGCACTCAGCGATCTTACGGTGCTAGACAGTACACATATTCTCTCTCTCTCACACACACACACACACAAATCAACTGATCCTTTAGACCCTGTATCTTTCATTATTTCAAATTGTTGGTCAATACTTCATAGGTTGACAAATTGCTACTATACTTCCCTATTTGTATAAGAGAGGAGAAGAAAGCCACAGTATAACATTCCAAATAAATACGAGACCAGATTTTTATGTATTCTCAATTCTTGTTTCAGGCACAACATGCAGTTTTTCTACATCAGCAGCTTCATTCAGTATTCAGATACTTGCTCCTTTTTTATATCTTCCAAACCCTATACTTCCATCTCAGCTCAATTCTGCACACTATTCAGGACTGATTATGCCCAGTTTATGGGGAAAATCCCTGTGCTTCAGATTCCCTATTGGCCTCCATTTTATATGAAAATACCAGATGGCAGCACAGAAGGTGCTCAAACTATTCTATGCACAAGTCTCAGCATCCCAGTCAATGTTTCCACACAGTCTTTTGAACTCATGGGCTCATTTTGCTATACAAGAGAATGCCGCCTTTCAGGTCTGTTTTAGGGAGACAATGAATGACGTTACTTTGTTTACCGAAACAGAATTCTCAAGAATGCTTGGGAAATGCAGCTGCTCTACTTACTAATATCACATTCTCAAAGCCACTGAAAATTTCCCCTGCTGGAGTTGCTCTCAGCCCTGTGCAATACAAAACTTCCCATCCACACCATCCCAGTGTCTTGTGTATGCCAGCCACCGGTGCTTTCTTTTCCAAAAGTTCTTTGAGAGAACACATGACGCTGGAGTCCATATGAATGTGTTATAACTAAGGCTAATCATGCAATACCACAACACAGCAGTGGTCATTCTGCAGTCCAGCCTTCTTCCATCCTTCTTCAAACCTTTAAAGTCTCAGCATTCTGATCTAAACATCCTCCTGTTACCCAGGCTGATTCCCACTGTACAGTGCAGACTTTGTGGGTGCATATTGCCCTCCCATGTAAAAACAGGCAGGTATACAGTTAAAAAAATAAAAAATGAAAAGAACAAAACCCTCCACCACTTTTGCAAGTAGTGATGCCTATAGTTAAGTTCCCTGAGGGAGTCGAAGTCTGCTTCAGAAAAGCAGTCTTTGACTCCCTCAGAGAACTGATGGGCAGGATCCCGTGGGAGGATAATATATGGGGGAAAGGAATCCAGGAGAGCTGGCTGTATTTTAAAGAAGCCTTACTAAACTCGCAGGAACAAACCATCCCAATGTGCAAAAAGAATACCCAATATGGCAGGCAACCAGATTCGCTTAACAGAGAAATCTTCACTGAGCTTAAACACAAAAAGAAAGCTTACAAAGAAGTGGAAACTTGGACAGATGACTAGGGAGGAGTAAAAAATATTGCTTGAGCATGCAGGGGTGTAATCAGGAGGGCCAAAGTGTAATTGGCGTTGCAGCTAGCAAGGGATGTGAAGGGTAACAAGAAGGATTTCTATAGGTATGTTAGCAACAAGAAGGTGGTCAGGGAAAGTATGGGACCCTTAATGAATGGGGGAGGCAACCTAGTGACAGATGATGTGGAAAAAGCTGAAGTACTCAATGCTTTTTTTGCCTCGGTCTTCACAGACAAGGTCAGCTCCCAGACTGCTATACTGGGCAGCACAGTCCAGCGGAGGGTAACAAAAATGATTAGGGGGTTAAGGCACATGACTTATGAGGAGAGGCTGAAGGAACTGGACTTATTTAGTCTGAAGAAGAAAAGAGTGAGGGGGGATTTCATAGCAGCCTTCAACTACCTGAAGGGGAGCTCCAAAGAGCATGGAGCTAGACTGTTCTCAGTGGTGGCAGGTGACAGAACAAGGAAAAATGGTCTCAAGTTGTAGTGGAGGAGGTCTAGGTTCGCTATTAGGAAAAACTATTTCACTAGGAGGGTGGTGAAGCATTGGAATGGGTTACCTAGGGAGGGGGTGGAATCTCCATCCATAGAGGTTTTTAAGGCCTGGCTTGACAAAGCCCTGGCTGGTATGATTTAGTTGGAGTTGGTCCTGCTTTTAGCAGGGGGTTGGACTAGATGACCTCCTGAGGTCTCTTCCAGTCCTAATCTTCTCTGATAAAGTTTGCAGCACACTTTCCACTATAAGTTCCAGTTTTTAGTTGCTTATATCTTTGCCACAGAGCAATTGTAACTAAGCATTTTTACCATAGACATATGTTGTATTTTCTATAGTTGTATATTATGCTTACTCTGCTTGAGTGTGTTGTGTGCCCATCTTACCTGGGAAGCATAACTCTGATTTTCTGCCTTTTATTCATGTAAAATCTCAATCAGAATTAACATTGCTTTAAGTGGGCTTTTTTTATTTGTGCTGAATGTTATAAAAATATTATGGGACAGAAAGCACTGGCAGTGTACTTGATATGTGATTGGTTATGTTAGGGGAAGGACTTAGACAGCCCAATGTTGCCTACTATCATGACTTTATCACAAGGTTTTATCGCATAGTTTGTATTTTTTCTTAAAGCCACAGCCATTGGAATCAATGAGAATCTCGTCTTTATTTTTTTTAAAAATGGTGAGTTGCTAGCCTTCATGGTTACCGAGAACAACAAATGCAGCCTAAAGACTCAGAAAGCAGAAGATGAATAAAAAGGACCTAAAATGAATTCTATTTAAAAAAGTCAGGATTTTCAAGGCAATCTCATTTTGGGGGGGTTTAACTCATGATTTTGAACACTTGGGGTTGGCAATACTGAAAACCTACACTATTTTACCTTTGCAAATATATGCTTCTTCAGAAAGGCAGAAACAAACTTGAATAAACAAAGAAGCACAGATTGTGTAAGAGAAGTATCTTTTAAAAGATTGAGGCAAGCTAGTGGCCCCATAGTTTTAACACCAGACCATACACCACCATATGCATCTGAAATCCATTTCACGTCATGAAACTTTATAATATTTCAGTTACCAAAGTACCTGGGCTAAGGAATTTGACACTTATCCACTGAGAAAATTTGCAGTGTGAAATAGGCTTCAATATCTCTGGTTTACTGGAGGCAGCTCAGATTTAAACATAATGTGTATAGGGATATTGAGCCAGATTCATCAAATGTTTTATTGACTTAACGCAGCTTTGAACAAATGAGATTCTGCATTCTCTACAGCAAACTACATAGATTTAGTATGGATGATAATTACTAGGATCAACACTGTGATATATGCTTATACTTGGAACTACTGCCACTGGATATTGCTAGTTAATCTTTGTGGGGAAATGTGTTCATAGTCAGACTCTGAAGTGTCAGCAATAATTGCTGCAATGAAGGGAAAACTCTTCTCATTTGAAAATCATAGAAGCTTTTACCATGTTGCTGAGTCAAAAATGTAGTAAACCCTTTGGAAGAGAACTTTCAGTGTATGACACTCAGTAGCTGAAATATATGTTAGACAGACTAACCAAATTCTTTGTTAAGTGTTGATGCATGGTGAAGGACAAGGCTTGTATTTGTTAGAATAATGTGTGTCTTTGATTTGTGCATGTACAATAAACTTTTTCCATTCCTTTCACCACATGTCTGGGACAAATATAAACTCTCCTCCACTGTTTTGAACTCTGGTGATCACGCTCTTTTGTTTCAATTAAGACCAGTTGGAAAAGATGGTCACATTTAACCAATCTAAAGCAAACCTGTGCTCCAGAACTGACATTAATTGTCCAAAACTTTTCATGGACATGTATATATGCTGATGAAAATTTAATGGAGGAAAATTCCTCAGGCCAAGAATAGAATTTCTCCTCAAAACCAGAGAGAGAAAGACCCGCTCCCACCCCAGAATAGCCAATAGCCTAGTGGTTAGAGTACTCAGAGTAGAGATTTGAACCTTGGTCTCTCATTTGAGCCTCCTAACCACTGAGCTATTGGTTATTCTACAGTGGGCGCTCTCTCTCTCACTCTCTTCCTCCCCACTCCCAGCCATCGCTGTTTCAAGTTTTCTGTCTACAGACTCAGAAAAAGAAACTTGCACATTGGAGGTGGTTTTTTTTCTTTCACAACTATAAGGACTACACCAGAAATTACTTTAACTGTATTGTTAAAATCGAAAGAAACTGAAAGGGATCATCAATTATTCTCCAGAGATATGACTGAGCACCACAAGTACCCTTCTGTTGTGACCACAAGACTATAAAAGTCATTTGGGATGCTGAAGTAGGATATGAAGAAGTTGGTGTCAGCTTAGAAGATGCATTTGACAAGAACACTTGGAGAGGAAAACAAGAGCTGCCAACTCTGATTGACGGGACAAGGCGAAGGTGGAGAAAACAACAACAGTAAACTTCATGTAAAGACAATGTGAAAATTCTTTTAATCCATGATTTTTTTCTGCACAACAAGAGATATTTAAATCTCTAAAATGTATCCAATTCCATTGTATAAGTGATGGAAGGAAAGAATGGAGTTAACACCTAAAAGGTTACAGAGAAGAATGTTTATTGATTTTGATCATCTCCAAGTGTGACAGAGGGAGAGAGAGATGGACAGCGAAATTTGAGCAATAAAATAGTGTCCACAGCCACAAATAAGAACATAAGAATGGCCATACTGGGCAAGACCAAAGGTCCATTCAGCCCAGTATCCTGTCTACTGACAGGGGCCAATGCCAGGTGCCCCAGAGAGAGTGAATCTAACAGGTAATGATCAAGTGATCTCTCTCCTGCCATCCATCTTCACCCTCTGACAAACAGAGGCTAGGGACACCATTCCTTACCCATCCTGTCTAATACCCATTAATGGACTTAACCTCCATGAATTTATCTAGTTCTCTTTTAAACTCTGTTATAGTCCTCCTAGCCTTCACAATCTCCTCAGGCAAGGAGTTCCACAGGTTGACTGTGCGCTGTGTGAAGAACAACTTCCTTTTATTTGTTGTAAACCTGCTGCCCATTAATTTCATTTGGTGGCCCCTAGTTCTTATATTATGGGAACAAGTAAATAACTTTTCCTTATTCACTTTCTCCACACGACTCATGCTTTTATATACCTCTATCATATCCCCCCTTAGTCTCCTATTTTCCAGGCTGAAAAGTCCTAGCCTCTTTAATCTCTCCTCATTTGGGACCTGTTCCAAACCCCTAATCATTTTAGTTGCCCTTCTCTGAACCTTTTCTAATGCCAGTATATCTTTTTTGAGATGAGGAGACCATATCTGTATGCAGTATTCAAGATGTGGGCGTACCATGGATTTATATAAGGGCAATAAGATATTCTCCGTCTTATTCTCTATCCCCTTTTTTTTTTAACTGAACTTTTTATATTTTAAATTTATGAAAGTTTTCTGGTCCCTCTGCTCCCAAAAAACAAGTCAGGGGACAGTTTTCAAAGGCACAAATAGCAAAGTTAGATGCCTGATTGCCATTTGTGCCTTTGAAAATCTCCCCCTTCACTTTTTAATTACAGTTACTCTAATTTAGCAACTATAATGAAGTGTGTTCTTCCCTTCATCAGCCAACTGCACTTCAGTAACATGTTAATAGCTTTGTTGTTCTCCCTAGATCATCCAGACAGACCTGGGCCCTGTTGTTTATAGAAGTATTGACACTGAATACCTTTAAATAAACAATTTGGAATGCAAAATATTGAAACAATTAATAACTGAACGTAGTTCAGGCTATATGCTAAATTAAAAACTACAGTATTTGCATTCTGTGTCATATGTCTTTGCAGCAAATTGAAGAAAAAAATACTCTACAACCATTGCTTCCTTTTATTAAGTACACAGGCACAATTTTATATATAACTAAATACCCACTGATTAACCTAGCTGCAGAAACTAATATGTCTAGTGCCCAAAATGTTAGACAAGAGACATAACACAGTCAATAATGAAGGTGAGGAAAACGAACAACCAACCTACTGAATAGTAAAATTGTCAAAACATGCCATTCCCTTGCACTGTCCCTGACTCAGTCACTCTCTGACTTAAGACCCCATGTGTACAAAAAGCATGTACAGGGTCAGGTTTGTTACTGATTTATGCCTGTGTAACTTCATTGCAGTCAAGAGGCTGGCAGTGAGTTCTCCATGGTAGAATTTGGTCTGATTGCCTGTTTTGTGTTCTTTTAAAAATTTACGTATACTGCCCCTATCACCGTAGTATCAGAGCACCCCACAAACAATTAATTCATTCCTCACACCGCCTATAAGATAAGAAAAATGAATTATATATAGCAGTATAAAGATTACCTTTCACCCTTTATCATTTCATTTTGTATAGTTGGGGGGGGTCTTTTGTCCCAATTAAATGTAATTTTCCTGATCACCAAAGAGACTTCTTTTATAAATACATTTTGTTTGAGTGTTTTTGCTGTATTTTTATAATTTTTGTTTCATCATTTTTAGACTTCTCAATTAGATTAAAAATTCGGTCAAACAAGTATCCCCGCCCCAACTCACTAGTTCCAGACTCTGTTTATCATTATTAATTATATGTATTGCATTAGGTCCGAGCAGCCCAAGTCAGGGTCTGGAACCCCATTCTGCTAAACACTCTACATACATATGACAAAGACAACTCCTACTAACTAAGCCTAGCATTGTACCCTTTTCTGGGATTCACCCTAGACTAAAATGTTAGTCTAACTTGAAAATTTAAAAAAAAATGTATTGTATCTAAAAATATGCGTATACCATTTTGTTCTTTTTTAATGTTCCACTGAATTGTGTGATTTCCTGTAGCATCTGTAGAATCACATTATTTGCAGTGAGTTATAGTGGTGTAGTGCTAGATTTTAAGATACATGGCACATTGTACTTCTGACTTTGGATCTCTTACTCTTACTTGTAGAATAAATGTATTCACTGCACTTCAGCATAATGTACTGAACTGGTGTTCTGCCAGGTGCTAAAACTGAAATCCAGGAAATGAGGCTGTGGAGAAATTATGCATGAAATGTCTTTTAAATATATTTGTTCATTGCTATTGATAAAGAGGTTTTCCATTTAGAAGATTCATTTGTTCCAATCACTAGTGTTTATAACTGTGCAAACCATAAGCACATCCTATACTATAGAAAATGATTTTTGTGGTAATTCAGAGAATTAATAATTTTTAATATGAAGTCACATCATTCAGTTTAGAGAATTAAAAATAACAGGTACTATCATAATAAGCAGCAACATTAATATGCTGCTTCTCACCATCAGTGTTTTGCAAACATTAAGACTAACTAATCAGTTCTTCTGACTACCTTGAAGGAAAATATTATCCCCAGTTCACAGATGAGAAAACTGAGGTTTGCAGGGACAAAAGTCACATAAGAGTATCAGTGTCTCAGCCAGAACTACAGATCCAGACTTCCTGGCTTCCAACCCTGATATCAGACCATAAATACACTCCTTTTTCTCTAGACTGAACTATAAGTTCAGTAAGTCCTTATCATCATTCAGACATGCACATTTTGGAGAAAACATCACGTATACAGAGACTATGCCCAATTTAAGTCCTGCTTGAGCCCTATTTGTGGACTTAAGTGAAGG
Source organism: Malaclemys terrapin pileata (assembly GCF_027887155.1). Classification (NCBI taxonomy): domain Eukaryota; kingdom Metazoa; phylum Chordata; order Testudines; family Emydidae; genus Malaclemys; species Malaclemys terrapin. The sequence goes on along the minus strand of NC_071509.1, from coordinate 36,756,675 downwards.
CTCTTTGCACAGGGGTGATTTTCATCTTCCTGACAAATAGGACACTAATGTAATAAATAATAATAACAACAACAGACAAAGAAAAGAGAAGACACATGCAAGCAACCCAGTTATTTATATGTTGTAAATGTGCCACTAAGCCCCAGTCAAAATTAGGACCCATTGCACTAGGTTCTGTACAAACACACAGTCCCAGCCCTAAAGACTTTAAAATTTAAATAGACAAGACAGAGGCTTGGAAATCAAAAAATTAAACTATAGCTCTTCACAAAAAACAGTGCACTTTCACATCTATCTGCCTGAGCATTTATATTACACTCATCATCACCTTAGCATCCAAGCACCTTACAGAGATCATCACAACCATAATGTATAGTTCTGCTCATGATTCAGTTTTTTCACAATCCCCTATAGTCTACTGAACAGAAAAGAAGGGCCTATTTTAAAATGAGCAAATTAGACAGGCCCTGAGACTGACTGCTCCTCCAGCTGTCTTGAGATCTGCATGAGTTAGTCTTTAAAGAGTTTGCAGAAGTGCTGAAACATGAGGCATCACTCCGTGTGGCAGCATAAGAAAAGGTCACGTCACTGTGCTACGTAAATTCTTTAAGCCTCGATCCTAAATATTTTATTTGCTTTATGATACTACCATACATTTTTTACTACCATTTGTAGGTCACAAGAGTAGCAAAATAGACAGAATATTGTAAGTATTATTCAGAGACCCCTCTCTTACAATCACCTTCACACCATGTCAGTTGAGCACCTGCCCATATGACACACCAGGGATCTCCAGATCATACCCTACATCTACCCTAGCTGTTCCTTAAACCAACAGTTTCACTCTCCACTTTGTCTTGTATTCCATTCCCCTGACTGTCCTGCTAGTGGAGGGCAAACAGATCAACCCCTAATGCAAGAATCCTTTGTTTAGTACCACCTTAGAGTGTCGTTAACTTTGTCTTCCTTTCATCCAAAAATTGTGTACATGTCCACTAAAACTGACATTAGTCTCTGATTCTTCCTAAATTGCCACCAGTACCAAATACATCTTGTTCTCGGAACACTAAGTGGAAGGGAAATAAACAAGCAAGTTACAGTTGGCTAAATTCAGAGAAATCACTGAACATTTTCTCAGGCATGTGTAGTAAATAACTAAAAAGGCAACATCACTCCCCATTTACTCCAGAGATAGAAAATAAAAAACAATCCATTGCCCCTTCCACCCTTTGTGGTGCCATCCCAATTGCTTTAAAGTTTAATTGTACCAAGTTCACTAATCATGAGTTTGTTCTCATTCAACAGCTATGCAAATTGCTATTTTGTATGCAAACTGGTCACAGGCAGGGAACATTAGTCTTTAATCTCCTAATTTTAATTGGTACACCATCATGCAGACGGATGATGCTAATGTCTTGGTTTGTAGATTAAGATCAATAGACCTGAACTGTATCGTGTTATTAGTTACAACTAAAAAAGATCAAAAATAAGGAACATTGATAAAAAGCACAGAGTTCAGAATCAAAGGATAGGCAGGTTCTCTCAGCTTCCTGAGGGTCTATAACCCCAGCTAAACATTCGTCACAGAAGCTTGATTAAATTTTGTCTGTTTGGTCACATAATTTCTGAACAGTTGGCAAATTGAACTGATTTGCTATTTATGTACAGATAATATTGACAGGCCCTGGAATCTTGCTGAAGGATACGCTCACAAACGACATTGCCAGAACTGATGGAAGAGTCTCTATTGTATTTTTCTGGAATGTATCACAATTTCAAAAAAATATTTTTCAAGTAAATTATGAATCACTTTGTTGCTTCCCCCACCACCACCTGTAGTAATTCATGTCAGATATATTTTATATAGTCACAAATATCCCTCAAAAGTAAACAAAACTCATAGGAGACATTTATGGAAAAAAGTATTTCTAGAAATTATATGCGGTAAATTAGATTATCCTATGCCATGGCAAAACCCACAGCATGGGCAAGGAGGAGGAAAATTCTGTAGGATTAACCTGACAAGTTTTCCCCAAACAGAGTGATCAGTCCAGAGAATCTGGGCCTCAAGCACTGACTCTGACAAAATGTGTTTTACAATGGTATAACTCCATTGACTATAAAGGACTACACCTGATTTACACCAATGACAAGTTCAGACTCAAGCCTACACATTTATCTGATGGGGAAAAACAATGTGAAAGCTCACTGCTTTAAAAAAAAAAACAGAAAGCCTCAAACTTTTAAGATACAGTCAAACTTTTTCAAAAATCCCCAAAGATGGGAAGTATAGAAATGCAAAGTTAACATACCTCTTATAGTCATAAATCTGTCCTATTGTAATCATGCATACAGAAAAATATAACAGAATATAAAATACCATAGGGTGTGATTCAACAAATCTTAATTTAACTTTCTGTTAATCTCAATAGAGCTACTCATGCCAGAAAGGGTGTGCGGAAAAGAGCTCCTCTGTTTAATCAGAGAGGGATGTTACAATGTACTCAAATTACTGAAAAAGAAGTACTTCACTGTTTGAGAGATATTGAACAGAATGCAATTAACTAATTGGTTTGGTATGTAATGTTAAGTGTCACTGGACATACAGCTACTGTATATACATCTCCAAACATTCTAAGCCAAAATCCAGAAATTATACCACTTGTGAACATTGAACGTGAAAAGAAAAAAGGTATCTATGATGACAGCTCTCTTATTCATACCAAACATATATAATCCAAGTAAAGAACCAACGTAATCTGCTACAGTATCTGTTTGCTAAATTCTCTTCTCCCACTGGTCCCATTGAGAACATTTCAGAGGAGCTCTGAGAGAGAGTTCTCAAACACACTCTTGCCTCCCAGAGAACAACTAGAAACTTGAAGTCTTTCTCTGTTTATAATATATAGGCTCATATCATCACTGTCCAGCAAAAATGAATATTTTATTCTTAATCATAAACTAGCTGAAGTATGTGTAACTGTGAAATAGCGAACATGAAAGCCTTTGACAAGGAACAACTCAATGTCTTTCTCATAAACTTTCTCTAGGAATTCAGACAGAACATAGACATTGCACCACACAAACTCTGCCAGCATGGAAAGTGAGGGGAGGAAGCAGGAAGTGTTTGCTGAACTACATAATGGGATTTAGCCTACCAATGCAGAGGTGTGAGGACAGGAAGGCTCTTGATCCCCTCTGCATTCCATTGCAAACATAGGGCAGGTGCAGTCTAGGCAACAGCATATGCTCTAAATTTAAGATTGTCCACAGGCTGGCTGGCAGTACTATTGGGGTGTAGACAAGATTGTATGGAATAGCTACATTTCTCATTTCCATACTTTCCAACTTTTATTATTAATTATTATTTTATCTTAACTCTGTTTCCAGGACAACAATTTTTTCTGGAGGTTATTATTATTATTATTAAACTTCTCTATTATTTTTAAGGGTTTTATCTCCTTAAATAATCAGAGTCTTTACAGCCTTAAACCCATCTTAGAAAAGTGAGTCTAAGAGTAACATTTTCAAAAGCACTTAAGTGTCTTAAAATCCTAAACCCTATTTTTCAAAGCACCTAAGGGACTTAGAACCTTCAATCCCACTGACTTTCAGTTAGGCTCCTAAGTGCCTAAGGGTATGTCTATACTGCAATGTAAGCCCAGGGTTAGTGGGATTTGAGTCAGCTGACCTGTATTAGGGAATCCTGGGTTTGAGTATCTACATTATATTTTAACCCTAGGTTAAGACTTTTCTAACCTGTAGTCAAACCTAGGGCTCTGACATCCACACTGCAGTGTGCTGACTCAAATCAAAGTAACTGTATCCCAGAGTCCCTAGTGCTCCCTGTCACAGGGTAGCCCGTCTCTGTGGATAGACTGAGCCAAGCGCCCCTACACTGAAGCAGGTGAGCCTAATCCAGCTAATTAAAAGGGCTGGGCTACACTTAGGCCTATAAAGGGCTAGCAGGCAGCTGGGGAGAGGAAGACTGAGCCAGGCTGAGCCCTGGGGAGCAAAGCCATGCTGGAGTGGAGCTAACTCCTATGGTGAGTCCCTGGAGCAAGGGGGCTCAAGGAAAAAAAGGTGAAAAAGGTGCAGGGGGAGCAGAAAGGTAATTTAGATTGTTAACATGTTCAAAGCACCACATAGCATCTAGCATACACTTTATATTCATTATAGCTAGTCATAGCACTAGATGGGAGATTAAATTTGCTCACAACTAGTTTACACATTTGTAAAGGTGTTAAAACTAGTCTTCATTAAGTGCTAACATATTTTTAAACAGCGGTTAATTAGAGTCATAGATTCCAAGGCCGGAAGAGGCCACTATGATCATCTAGCCAGGGGTAGGCAACCTATGGCACGCATGCCGAAAGACGGCACGCGAGCTGATTTTCAGTGGCACTCACACTGCCCGGGTCCTGGCCACCGGTCTGGGGGACTCTGCATTTTAATTTAATTTTAAATTAAGCTTCTTAAACATTTTAAAAACCTTATTTACTTTACATACAACAATTGTTTAGTTATATATTATAGACTTATAGAAAGACACCTTCTAAAAACGTTAAAATGTATTACTGGCACGCGAAACCTTAGATCAGAGTGAATAAATGAAGACTCGCCACACCACTTCTGAAAGGTTGCTGACCCCTGATAGTCTGACCTCTTGTATAACACAGGCCATAGAACTTCCCCAAAATAATTCCTGTTGGAACTAGAGACTATCTGTGAGGAAAACATCCAATCTTGATTTATAATTGGCAGTGATGGAGGGATCCACCACATCCCTAAGTAAATTATTCCAGTGGTTAATTACCCTCACTATTAAATATTTACAACTTATTTCCACTCTGAATTTGTCTAGTTTCAACTTCCAACCATTGGAATTAAAATGTATTAGCTAAGGCTAGGTGTATACTAAAATGTTAGCTTAACCCAGCTATATCGCTCAGGGGTGTGAAAACTCCACACCTCTGAGTGACATAGTTAAGCTGATATAATCCCCACTGTAGACAGCATAAGGTCAATGAAAAAATTCTTCCATCAATTTGGCTACCATCTCTCGGGGAGGTGGATTAACTACGGCGATGGGAGAACCCCTCCTGTCATTATCGTGAGTGTCTATACTGAAGCACCACAGTTGTGCAGTTGCACCTCTGTAGCTGTGCTGCTGGAGTGGTTTACGTGTGGACATAGCGTAATACTGTCCTTAGAAAACACCTTTTAAAATATGTGGACCATGTCTTTGGGTTACCCATTGTCTTGTTAAGGATCTTTAAAAAACTTCAAGGGTGTTTAAATAATTTCTGACACTATTAGTAACATTATTCTGAAGGGGTTACACAATAACATAAAAAATATGATAGCAATATATACATTCACGCTTTGTCCTTTCTTTGAATACTACATTTCATTTTAGTCACCTCATCTCTAAAAGACAGCAGAAACAGAAAAGATTTAGAGAATGGCAAAATGATTAGCGGCATGGGGAGTTTCCTTACCAGAGGAATTAAAACGGGTATGATTATTTTTTTTGGCAGTGAAAAAGAGGTGTATATGTTACATATAATTAAAGGTATAATGGAGGTTATTTATCCTGTCCCATAACACAAGAGCAAGGAGACACCTGATGAAATTAAAATGCAGTGAATTTAAAATGAATAAAGGGAAACAGATTTTTATGCAACATATAATTACCGTAACTGGCTCATGGCTGAAAGACATTACTAAAATAAATTGCTTGGTAAGATTAAATAAATTATATGGGGCCACCACAGCTCATGGTTCAGAGTACAAACTGATCACCAGTTGAAGAAAAAAATAAATTCCTCTTCCTCTCCCACCCCCTTTGTATACAAACTGAAAATATTGGCCATCTCTTAAGCAGCTGATATAAGCCACTCTCAGAAAGAGGATACCAGACTAGATCTACTACTGGAGCTGTTATGATACAATAATTCCTATATTCCTAACATCTGAATAGAGAGTAACAATTCAGTAGATCAAGAAAAACTTTTAAAGTATCCAGTTGTATCTGACCCAGTGCAGCTGAGATGAGAAATAACATACCTGTGTGAAATAAATTTGTGATCACACCAGTTCTTGCTGGACAAGTGTCCATATCATGAAACACAATATTTACTATCACACTATCCAAGAAAGTATGGACAGTCTTGTGAGTAAGGCTCTGGACTGGGACTCAGGAGATTGATTCTGCCACAGATTTCCTATGTGACCATGGCCAAATCATCTAATTCCTCTGGGCTTTAATTCTCCATCTGTAAAATATAGATAATGACATTTTATTTCCTTCACACTTTATCTTTCTTGTCTATTTAACTTGCAAGGTCACTGGAGCAGTCTGTCACTATGTGTATTTGCAGTGCTAAGCATAATGGCACTTTGACCTCAGCTATGGAAACTAGGTAGTATCATAATATAAATAACAGCAACAAGTGGCATCTGTCTTTTGGCATCCTCAGGACAGCAGATAGGTTAAGGTTTGGAAGGATCTGTCCTCTCAGACCTCCATGTCAGGAGAGATTGAAAGTCAGTTAAGCTGCAGAGAATCAGGTGGCCCTACCCAGTTACTACCCATTAACTTCCTTGAAAAATGAAGATTAGAAATTGAAGGCCAAATTCATCAGTGGTGGAAGTGGGACTTCAGTGAAGTTGCGCTTGTTTATACTATCAATGAGTTTGGCCCTCAGTGTCCATTTTTCCTTGAATCCCAGTAACATGCATTTTGCCAACCTCTAAGATAAAACCCCTCTTGGCCCTACATCCCCCTGCTGCTTACAAGTAAATTACATCAAATTGTTTTCATTGTAAATCTTCTTTCTGAATGAATTGCAAAGCAGGGAAATCATCAGCCAGCCAAAACACAATAAAAAGGTCCAAACGATCTGATCATTCATTCTCATGTCAAAGACTGTAAAGAGAGGAGAAAATGTGATAAATTAATCCATTCTAATGAGAAGAGATTGTAATAAAAATGGAGAAACTCGTTCAGCTAATCCATTCTTAATATGATCCTAAAAGAATGATGCGACCCTCCCTGGATACCATATCTTGAGATATGACAAGTCTTTTCTTTTACCCAGCAATCCCTGATTACAGCAAAGCAATTAGGCAAAACTATCTAATAAAGCAGTAGGTGATCTGAGTAGAACGCAAAAAAGCCCACTCTAAAAATTAGCAAGTTGCTTTATAGGCTGTTTTTTTTTAAATGCATAAACAATCATGGGCATGTCCCATAGAATTTTTCTGCAAGTGATTTTCCCACTGTGGAAAGTATTAAAGATAGAATGATGAAACCGCTGCTTAATGATAGATTGTTATAGCGTAGCTAATTAACTTTTGTGGAAATCTGCAATGTTTATATCATTCATTGCCATATATGTTATCAGCAGCTGCACTTTACCCTTTTAAAACTTTACAGCCCCATCCTGCTAAACGTACTCCCTCGAAACTCCAACTGCAGTCTGTGCAGTTGCAAACACTTTACCTAATGAGAAAAAGAACTTGGCTCCTGAACTTTGGTATGTGGATGTACATCATCATGTATCCTACAAACCCTACAGTCCAACACCACTGCTGATTTTAGAAAATATACAGTGATGGGGGCCTGTAATGGTACCCCAGGAGAAAATCAGGCCTCAGCTATCTATTAAATATAATGCAAAATGTACAGGTTCCTACCCACAGTTGATTTTGTATGTGCAGTCTATCACAATTTACAATTCTGGAAATTAGTGGGGGTGGGTTATTTTCCCTTCTAGATTTTATTTTATTGCGATTATAAACATGGTCTCTTGGAATTTCCTTTTATGTTTTCAATTATATCTTGTTTATTAATCAGGCTCAGAATTAACCTATTGTTTCCTTCCTTGCTGTTGATCAACATATTGAAGAAGAAGATAGACTTGAGTTAGATTTACATATGTACCTCTAGACTTGTTTCCACCACTCACTATAATCCTGGCAAGACCAAGGTATTTAAAATCTATTATAACCCTGGCCTTCTTGCATGCATCTGTTTGCAGTATTATATAGCACAGTTGTTCTCTCTGGTCAGGTGTTCTATAGCGTATTTTTAGTGCTAGCTTGTCCTTTGAAAAATACCCAACCCAGTATGCATATCATGTCTAATGCTAAAGAGCCAGTATTTCAAGCCATATGCCCTTGCTAAGTATCCATTTCTAGCAGTTCTTTTTTAACTAGGGTATTAGAAAAATTATGTTGTGCAGTTTCAGGCCAACTGAAAGACAAGTGATTCCTCTTCCACTTCTCTCCTCGCCCCTCTCCCCCCGCAAAAAAAAATTACCTCTGGTTTTAGGATTATTCACAGTACAGAGACTGTCCTGTGGATAATCACATAATCACCTGCTTTTGACAGTGACTGACGTTGCTGCACTTTCTACATTAGATCTTTCAGCAGCATTTGACATCAGTTGACATTGTTCATCATGGGATTCTGTTGGAGAATCTGGAAACCTATGTTGGCTCTATACTGCCCAAAGCAGTCAGTTTTAATCTTTTTAGTTTGTATGCCTCCAGTTCAGTGGCTCTGCAGTTAAGCGCCCTTTTTCTGTCCCTCAGCTCTTGATGTCTACATATTGCTCTGGTCTATAATAATGAAGTAATAGAATATTGACTATGGGGATTAGTTCAGTACCACAGTCCTGGAAAATGTCCAGTAAATAACTACGGAAAAATAAAAAATAAAATTTATGGTATAATTTATATTCTATAGTGTTTCAAGGTGTGGTCAACCATACTTGGAAAAAGAGCTGGTAGAATTATTTGTGGTGAATAAGTTATCCAGTGAATGTAATTCTTTTTTCTATTTTGACTTGTTCATAAACGGACTTTGATCTTTTAAATAAAGTATTTGCCATACATAACGGATAAATTAATGGGGTCAGGTTTGCAAGATGGCCATTAGCTTTTGGCTGTTTGTTAATTGTGGTATATGACTGTTGCATGGTATACTGTATGCTTTGTGTTATAGTGCGCCCTCACCACCAGAACATCTGGTTGTGTGAGGAGGCAGCTTTGAAGGGACTCTTCCTCTCTAGCATCCCCTCGTGTCCTGGTTCTGCAATGGTCTGCTGCCTCTGTGTTCCAGCCCTCCAGTCAGATCAGCTCTCAGTCCAGTCTCCTTTGAGGGTTAATAGAAAACAAATTAATTCTTAATTCAAATAGCAGCCCAGGCCTTCAAGCCCATAATATAAACACCAGTGCTTGAGACTAGTTTCTTGGATTAGGGCAGGGACAACCTTCCTTCCATATCCTGACTTCACTCAGAACTGACCCTCAGTAAAAGCAGACAGTCTTTTTTATCTGGCCTACCAGGCTCTGATTGGCTTCTGCCTGCTCTCTGTCTTTTTAAGTGCTGGAGGACCAACTTTTAGTGGCTCTGCTTCCAGCTGATCTTGGGATGCCTCTCTAGACAACTCCTGGAGGTCTGAATTCACCTCACTGGTCTTCCCTTTCAGCAAGGCCCTCTCTTAGAATGGGGGGTTACAATCCTGTGGTGCCCTCCAGCAGGGGGCAGTGAATGCTTGCTACACCCCCATCACATTCCCTGTTTGGATCACTGAAATATTTTAATACACAAGAATGTTGAATAAAAAATAGCAAATAATGGACATTCCTTCTCAGACATTAATACACTTATCCACCTGGAAATACAGATATTATTATGAATAAGCATTTCCCAGATATTCATGAGAAAAAAACTTGCTTGTGCAAATAATAAATAAGAAGGGCGTAGCCAGGTTAACCCAAGTTTCTGTTAATACTGTTTTTGCAGTTTTACCAAGTTCTCATTGGGAGATTTAAGACGTCTGAATCTCAATAGCTTTGCAGTTTGTGTATCTGTTTATCCTTTGTGTGGCACGTATAAAATGTTACCAGTGGTCTGAATGAGTCGAGAATTCTGATCTGGTAATGCTTCACTCCCAATTTGCACAGGTGTGAATTTTTTCACTAGGGGGATAGATCTGAAGTGTTAAGCCCAGGACTAGGTTAAGTAATGTATGTTAGTTAATTTTACACTCAATAGTCAATCATATTATACAGTAGAGCAGCAGACACTAATATTATCAGAGAGATCTTTACATTTTGCTCCCTTATACAATGTATTTATTCTTATAAATGTTGTTTTGCTCTTTTTTGTATGCATCATATCAGGTAATCAACCTGGGGATTCTATATGCATTATATGAGGTAATCAACTCCTGGGAGATCATAAATGGGTGTCAAGGGGTCACCATCACACTGCCCATACCATATCGCTAAATGGGAGGGGGGTTCCAGATAGGTAGGAGAGCATTCTGGAAATTCTAGAAATCCCTGTAGGGAAAGGTAGAAAGCCACTGTATTAGAACTTGAAACTGCAAAGGGATCTACCAGCTCGAACCCTTACTCCAGAGCAGAGTCCCTTTGTAGGACTGAGGCTATATAAGAACATAAGAATGACCATACTGGGTAAGACCAATGGTCCATCTAGCCCAGTATCCTGTCTTCCAACCAGTGCCAGACACTTTGAAGGGAGTGAACAGAACAGGCAATTTATCGAGTAATCCAACCCCTGTCATCTAATCCCAGCTTCTAGCAGTCAGAGGTTTAGGGATACCCACAGCATGGGTTTACGTCCATGATCACCTTAGCTAATAGCCATAGATGGACCTTATCTAATTACTTTTTGAGTCCAGTTATGCTTTTGGCCTTCACAACATCCTCTGGCAACAAGTTCCACAGATTGACTGTGAGTTATGCCGTATTACATACACAAAACTACATTAAAAGAACATTAATGTTGCCAAGTCAAGCACTCAAAAGTTTTGAAATACAAGAATTAAGGAGGCCTGCATGTTCCAGTCTCTTTTCTGATCCAGTACAAGTCTCTTCCATACCCCCAAGCTCCTCATCAGATCTGTCTCATTCTGAAAAATTCAGAAGACACCCTGGCATGGAAAATTTCAGCCCCAAAAGTTAAAGTTTGGCAAAGTTTTCAGGCTCTTACAATGAGAAGTGTTGGATAATCTTAACTAGAGGCAGTGCTACCAGCTCCACCTATTGTGGTCCTTCTGACCAACAGTGGGGGGGTCATGTATCCTAAGAGGCAATATGGGTTTTTGTTGAGTTGTTGGGATGCTCTTCCCCTATGGTTTAGTTTATATGTCTGACTGATTATATCTCAAGTACACACACCTGGGAACCAGGAATTCTAATCAAGGGCCACTAATTGCAGAAGGTACCCCATTAATGCAACATAAAAGTGAATAAAGAGGATTAAAAAAAACAGAGAAGCAGTCTGGAAATGGGGGCTAGCCAGTAAGTACTGTCTGGGTAAGTACCTTGGGTAGTCAAATTGTTAATACTGACAACCTCTGGAATGTTTAAATTGCTTGTTTATTGTTGTTCTGGCTTGTTTTCCCCAAGCTAGGGAAGGTCAGAATCAATAAAGGAACTTTAATCTTTACCTGACTGGAGCGCCTTTGTTATAAGCTGACCTGCTTGTTCAGGCCCTTTAGTAGCAGAAATGTGTATCTTTTTCTAACTTCTAGCTATGTTTAAACAATTCTTAAATAATTATGATAATTTTTGAATTACATAGAAGGTGGGTTTTTAAAAAAAAAATTCTAGGAGTAATACTAGACCAGTGATCAATAACAATACAAGCAATACAATAAATACAAGACAATACAATAAATCCTTACAATAATAAGGTAATAAATAATATTTTATGTAAAATTAGACATAGGCTCACATCAAATCTCCATATCTAAATACCCCCAAACTTTAAGATATTCAAAATCATATCCAGCTCCAAATCAAACTTATCTTCACAATGGGCTCAACCAAAGTCCACATCCTAACACTTTGAGGTGTTTGCGATCCAAATGCAATTTAAAGTTTTTTCATCATGGGCCCACCTTTATGGTAAGTCTCCCCCTTTTGCAGCATGTGTCTTTTTGGTTGTGGGGGATGTTTGTTTAACTTTTTATTAAGGCAAAGTTACAATAAAATGTTAATAGACGATATTGCATATTTCTTATCTGCAATCAGGTTACTATTCAGAGACCCCGGCTAAAGATTCTGGCTTGCTGGCTGGGGAGGCCCTTCTCCTCTGAATATGCTAAAAAGGATGAACAAATTTTTAAATACCTATCCTCTTTTTGGCACTTCTCTTGTCTAGGTACTTGGTGTAAAAGCTTTTCCATTACAAGGACAGTCCATATTTCACTCTATGACAGTTCCATAGGAGGATGAGTCACATTCCCCTTGAACAGTTTCATTGGCACAGAAATGGAAAAATGTTAGATACGACTAAGGTACAGCTGCTGTGCTCCTAGCACAAACTACCTGGTGTTATTTCATTCAGATTATTTTGATAAAAACTTAATACACCAGTCTTAAAGGTTCTTGGAATAAATTTGATTATTCTCCATTGAGCAGCTTCATAACAGGACCGTAGTTCCAAATCAGTGTCCAAGAAATACTGCCAAAGTGAATCCACACTGTCAATAGGATGTATACTTATTTCTCTTGATTGTACAATGGATTGATTATTGTAATACTTTGCTCAGTGCCCTTCCTGGCTTCATGCTAAGCAGAGACCAGTTAATTCTAAATGCAGAAACAAAAATGCTGACCTGCACAACAACTCAACAGTATATTGCCCCTCCTTTTAAAGCCTTGCATTGCTTTCTAATCAGGCATCTGATTAACTTTATAAAGTTCTTATCTTCCACCAAATCATCCATGGGTCTAGACTTTGGTAGCCTATGAAACTTATGTTCCTTTGTTTCTTGCTAAGCCTACAGATTTTACGATGCAGTTCTTTAACTGATGATTATCCTGTAATTCCAGTTGATTGTTGATTAGTCTGTAATTACTTCTGAAGTCAGCTACTGCAAAGGCTTTTGGCTGTTATATTATTCACCTTTGCAGCTCAGCTCCTTCTGACATCAGGAAGATGGATGCATTAAGCAACTTTAAGACAAGTTTAATTCATCTTGCATGAAACAATTTTTAATTAGCTATATTTGAGATTTTTTAATTATTTCTTGGAGCTTCTGGTCACTGAACTCTGTACTGTGCCCCTGTATGCTAATGAAAAGGATGCTTTAGAAGTGTAGATGCTAAAATTGTAAGTGGAAAACCTGCAGTTAATATGATTCTCAGTTTGAAGAAAGTTCTACCATTTTGCCTTTTGAAAAGATTTTAATACAACTTTAAAACTGTATTAATACAGGAATGGGTGGAAGAGTTTGGAGGGTGCTGGGGAACGGGTGCAATGCTCCCTCCAAACCAGCTTGTTTCTTATCCAGATGGTTCTGTTAAAATGCTTTGCTTTGGGAGTAGCCGCCAAAACAAATAGTGCTCTGCTGCCAAAGCAAGGCAGAGATGATCCATTTTCCTCTAGAGCATAAATTTTTAAAATGAAATGATGCAACTGGTGGATCTGAAGCCTACCAAGAAAACACAAGTGGATGTATAGAAGAGGTGAAAGAGGGGAGGATTTTTCACAATCACGTCCAAGGGAAATAGCATTAAAATTACTTTGCACCAACCTCCTAAACAATGTACATTCCTAAAAATGGAATCAGTTCACTAGAGCTTAAATAAATCCATGATCACAAACTTATTTTTTTCAGATGCTGCGCACCATTACTGAATATTGTGACAAGATTTATTATGAATCATGTTCCCCTTTCTTACCACAATGATATCACAATGCAAACATTATTAGGACCCCAGTAGTAACCCATTCGTGTTGAACATAGTAGTTCAACAACAGCACAATAAGATTACTACAGTGGTACTTTACAATAGTTTGTAAACATCCTTCTTGGTTTCAACAAACAATGCTTCAATGAGAAGCAGGATTCCCACCTGGGTAGAGAGGATGCTCCATATTAAGAAGTACCCATTTTCATCTCAACAGCTAGGAGAGAAAACTCACCTTCTTTAAAAAGAACAGGAGTACTTGTGGCATCTTAGAGACTAACAAATTTATTAGAGCATAAGCTTTCGTGGGCTACTGCCCACTTCTTCAGATGCATATAGAGTGTCACCTTCTTTATGCACCTGTCAGAGGCTAGAATCCTCAACACAATACTCCCAGCTGACAAAGCTCTCCTGCAATTCTTTACTGAGCCCCTCAATTCTTGCTTTAACAAATACTGACAACCGTGTACTCCTAAAACAAAAGATCTTCTTTCATTCCATTCTACTGGAAGTCCCACTCACATAACTTTGGTGGTGATGCTCAATGTTATTGCAAGAAAAACACAATGTATGGAATTGATCATGCACTGTGTGATAGACCCAGACCAGTTGGGAATAGCAGAGTAGCAGAAGGGAGATATACTGGCCACTGCATAAGTAGTTTTCTGTTCCTTGAGTGACCAGAGCAGGGGCTGCTCCAGGCTAATAGACAACCTGACTCCAATTAACCTGCTAAGAGTCAGGTGAGGCAGTTAAGCACCTGACTCTAATTAAGGCCCCTTTGATGCTATAAACGGGCTCACTCCAGTCAAGCCAGGGGGAGCAGAAGTGTGTGCGTGAGGAACTGGGAGCAAGAGGTGTGCAAGAAGCTGAGAGTGAGTAGGCGTACTGCTGGAGGATTGAGAAGTACAAGCGTTATCAGACATCAGGAGGATGGTCCGGTGGTGAGGACAAAGGTGTTGGGAGGAGGCCATGGGGAAGTAGCCCAGGGAGTTGTAGGTGTCGTGCAACTGTACCAGGAGGCACTCTAAACAGCTGCAGTCCACAGGGCTCTGGGCTGGAACTTGGAGTAGAGGGCGGGCCTGGGTTCTCCCCATACCTCCCAACTCCTGATCAAACACAGGAGGAATTGACCTGGGCTATAGCTTCTACCAGAGGGGAAGGTCTCTGGACTGTTTCCTGACCCACAGGGTGAATCTGTGAAGTGAGCAAATCCGCCAATAAGAGCAGGACCCACCAAGGTAGAGGAGGAACTTTGTCACAACTGGCAGAAGCAAGACTAGATAGTCCAATAGCTTTTCTCAACCTCTAACTTCTGTGACTCAAAAAACTTATATTTTCTCCTACGCTAATCAAAGTTGATCATCCCTATTCTACAGCATTGCAAGAACACCTTTCCCCATATTAAATGTGGCTAAAAATCCAACATCGGTTATCAATTATATTTAGAGCTTCTGTGCCTTTTTCAAGTCTGTGCTACTTCTCTAATGAAAAAATAAACAAATTTTAACATATCTACTATATTTATGTTATATTTTTGTAAAGAACTAGTCACGTTGTTTCCAACTAAGTAGGTCATCAATGGATGAAGCCACTAATTATGGTTGCCACAGCAGTGTAATTGGCATTACCCTTTAATATCTCTGGTTAGCAATATTATATCAAACAAATATCAAATTGAAAAACAAAAGAATCGGCCATTTGATTGGAATTGATTGACATTTAGATATAATCAATCCAAAACATGAAATAATATTAAGTCAGATAGTGAATCCTGATTACTTTGTTCAACTGCTCAAAAATCAATGCACCCAGGAGCTGAATTAACATTAATTTTTCCCCTTCCAATTCTGGCTAATTACAATGAATATGCTTTATGACCAGTGAAATAATTAAGCCTAGGTGCAATCAGCAAAACATGGAACTTGACACATTGCAAAATATTTATGCTTGGCTTATAAGGCACTTGGACTGGCACTGTAGTCTTTCACAGAGCAGCTGTGGGTCTTCCTAATCTGGAAACTATAAACAAAGAACAATCCAAGTTTCTATTTTTATTAATTTAAAGGTCAAATTTTTCAAAATTGTGTACTTAAAGTTAGGCACCTATATATGCAAGGGGTAACAAAGAGTGCAGATCAGGTCAGCATCAGAAGTCGAGGACTGAAGTTTTGTCATTGACTTCAATGGGCTCAGGATGTCATCTAAGGAATATTGAGGCACTTTCTTTTTAATTCTGATTCTATTAGATCAGTGTGTAAAATGGTGTTATCCAATGTTTCACCAGACCTGCAAAGAGACAACCTCTCAGTCTTCTTAAAAAAACCCACCTTATTTGTAGCAAGGTGTTTCATGAGGTAGGCTGTATAATATGCATGTGGTTCATAGCATATAAAAGGCTAGATTCTGATTTCATTTCGCCTGCATAACTACTACAAACCACCTTATTACACCTACAAACTGTAATAGTCTATGCAAAATGTGTTAGTTTTATTGTCACTTTAGCCTCCCTTTTCTCACTCTTATAGCACAAATTCTGCTACCCTGATTCATATTGTGTAAATCTTACCAATGCAAACATCCACACTGAGCTACTCAAGTCAGTAAGTGCTATACCATGTGAGCGAAGGGTGGAAGAACATAGAGTTTTGATGTTTTCACCCACCTACTCCCTCTCATGCCAAGCACACATCAACTACCATTCTCACGTACTGAGAGTATAATTAAACCTTCTTTTGCCGGGGCCTCTGAGATCAGGATATGGTTTCATAAACCCAGGCAAAAGGGGGTATGCAGGGTTTCCTAGAATTACAGTGGGGGACAGTTACTCCCTTTATGACGATGGGAATAGTGTCCCAGCCTGTCCACACAGGTTGATTCCCAATACGTGGAAAATCCTGATATCCTGAACTTTTCCAGTGCAGCCCACATCAGCATCCATAAATTGGCCTCTGTGGTCCACAAAGGTCTGCTTAACAATAAACTAGTACCCTTTGCAGTTTATGTACTCTTGTGCTCCTTGAGGAGGGCAAACCATGAACACGAATCCCATCTATGGCCCTGTCGCAGTTTGGAAAATCCATTCTCTCAAAAGCAGCAATGACTTCAGGGATATTGTTTCTGCCCACTCCATTGGATAAATCACAAGCTTGATTGCCTCAGAAACCTCCGCCATCACTTCACCCACAGTTGACTTTCCAAAAGCCAACTAGTTAGCAACGGACCTACAACAGTCAGAGAGAGTCAGCTTCCAGATGGTTATGCAACCCCCTTCTGCACTGGCATGCCATAACACTGAAGGGGCGGGGTGAGATGCTCACAAAGTTCCAGTAATTTAGCTTTCTTTATGTGAAAGTTCTGGAGCCACTGCTGGTCACCCCAGGTCTACATAACAGTGTGATTCTAGCAGTCTGTGCTTGTGGCTGTGCTCCAGAAGTGCCAGTCTTCATATGGGGCATCAGTGGCTGTACTGAGAGTCATAAGCAGCCTCAGCCAGTTCAAGTCTGCATCCTTCTCCTCCTCATTCTCATCTTTCTCCAACAGGTGCCTTCAATATGTCAGAAAATGCCACTGAAACATCCAGAGCATCTCCTCACAACACCCCTGGGAGGTAGGGAAGTGCTATTATCCCCATTTTACAGTTGAGGAACTGAGCCACAGAGAAGCTAAGTGACTTGCCCAAGGTCACACAGGGAATCTATGGTGGAAACTTGAACCTAGGTCTCCCAAGTCTTAGTCAAGTGCCCTAACTACCGGACAAGCCTTTTTCTATTGTTGCAGTTTGTCTTAAACAAAGATTGTAAACTCTTTGGGGTAGGGATAGTCTTTTTTATATATGTACAGAGTCTAGTACAATTGGGCCCTGACTTGGCTGGGGCCTCCAGATGCTACTGTAATATAAATAATTGGAAAACACTTCCAGATTAGGAAGTATCCCCTGTTCAATAAAACTGTGCCCTCTGAAGTATGGGTATTACTGGAGGAGAAAAGCTTTCTTAAGCTTTCTTTTGTTATCTCAAACGTTCTAGAACTGTGTGAAATTGTTTAGAGGTTACGGCGGCATTTCTGCTTTTACAGCTCATTTAACTATGCAATTAGACATTACAATAGATATGGAAGATTTAAAATTAGATATGCTTATCTTCCGTGCATGGGTCAGTACTTTTAACTTTAAAACAAATTAACATTTTGCTTCTCCCCTCCCGCCCCTGCATGCTGCAAAATGAGGGTGTTTATCTTAACTCAGCAATTCTCATGACTTCCATCAGATGGTAGGAGGCATAGCGATAAGCTTTCCAGATTTAAAATGAAAGTGCTGCTGAGGAGCAATTGCAAGATAGTCAGGCTAATAACGCATTTTGTAAATGTGAGGGGAAAAATGTGTACAAGTACAAAATTTCCATGATAGGAAGGTGAACAGCCTGTCCAATGACTCGTAATTCAATGCTGGAAATTGCATCACCCTGAACAGATACACGATATTATATTTCTATTTAAAATGGGGAAACTCAATGTCAACGCAGTAGGGAACAAGGTAGCAGAGGAATATTGCATCTTTAATAGGATTTTGAATTCAAATGTGCTGAGCAAAACTGTTTAAAATTGTATTTGAATAGTAAACAGATAACATTTTCATTTAAAAAAACAAACCTTGTGCTGGATCAACACACTGGCTGCAAATAAAAAGAAATAGGAGGATAAGGAAATACACGCTAGAAATAAAAAATAAAATGAGAAGTGATATCTCAGCCAGGAGGCTGTCTTAAGGCTATGGAAAAAACAGAACAAAGTTAATATTTTATTTTTTTTACTGTAGCCCCAAGAAAATCTCAAAGCCAGAATGTCGCGTCTCATCACAATGTTTATTTCCAGCATGTATTTTTATTAACATTTTTCATTTTTTTTCACTCTCCAAATAGCATTACTTTTATTTGACATTGTGTTTTTGTATTATAAAAATCTATGCATACCAGCAAATTTGGGGAAAACAAGAAAATAGGAGGTTGTGCCACAGGCCTGGAAGGTATCCACCTTTGTGGAAGACTAATAAATACAGCGGATTCTGAAAGAGTACTTGCATTGACCTGCACCAAATATGAGTCAAACAGTAGCACTGGAATAAAGAATATTCACTCCAGGCTTTGTCTCAGACCAATGAAAGTTTATGAGAATATTTTAATTGATTTCCATGGGCTGATGCTCAGGTCCTTTATTTTTTGTTTTCACCAGTTTCTAAAATGGTATTTGTATTAAAAGAAGAGTTTTTTATCATCATATATATTGTGGCAGCACTCGCAATGAACTAGATGGTTTCCAAACGCAGAGGAAAAAACACCTACCTCCAAACGAGTACAATTGTAAAACAACAATTTTAAAAGTGTTTTATGATACAGTCAATACTTTTGTAGGAGGATTAGGCCCAAATTTTCAAGTGTCCACTAATTTTGGATGCCCAGCTGGAGAAATTTAGGGCTGCATTTTCAGAAGCACCAGCAGTTCCCACTGATCTCAATTCCAGTTCTGGGTGCTCAATAACTCTAACCCAAAATTAGAACCAACCTTTGAACATTTGTGCCTTTCTTTCTAAGGCCATTTTTCAGCCAGCTGATTGCATTTAAAAATATGTTGAAGCTTATTTGAGTAATATGTATACATATAGACACAGAAAGAGAGTGTCAATACTACTGTATATATACACACAGGATTATGTAAATCACTTTGGATCCTTGAGGAAAAAAGTCATCACATAAAAATAAGGTAATTATAATATATTTAAAAGCCCAGTTAAGGGTGGGAAGAGAGGGAATCTAAGTGACTAGTTTATTATGCCCAATTTTCAGGTCAGATACATTACGGAATGGCTGTTAAAACAGATGGATAGTATTAGAATGGGTTCATAGTAAATTCCAATATAAAGAAGTTGAATGAAAGTTCTTAATGATTACAATGTCTTGTACTATGCAAACTGCATTTTTCAAAACAGTAAAGTTGATCCATGAAAAAAAAAAAAAAAACACCTTCATTATGAGATGGACAAATCTTTAAAAATGAAAAACAATTAATTCTTTACATTTCAGTAGTGCCTGCCACCCACTAATATGAACGTTATCTATAAACATTAATGAATTAAGCTTCATAATAACAAATATTAGAGCTGTGTGAAATTACTGAAAACCTCAAAATCTCAATTTTTTGCATTTCATAGAAATTCTGCAAAATTTTGCAGCTGTTCACCCCGTGAAAAGGACTATTAGAGGAAAGCTTTTTAAAAAAAATCTCAACCCTTTGAACTTTTGGATTCTGAAATTTCATTTAGACCAGAAAATTAATTCTCCATTAAATTTCTAAAAATTAGCAGTTTTCTATGCTTCAATAAGAAACCTATCTTTTTGAGAAGTTTTGCACAGTCCTGATATAATTATCTTCATGGGGAATGGAAGGGAAGTGACTTGCCCAGTGCCACAGAGGAAGCCTGAGGAAGAGCAGAGAATTTAATCCAGATCTCCAGAGTCCCAGTCCTGTTCCTTGGAACTGATTCCTTATTAATTCTAAATTGGATTATTACAATTATTAGTTCATAGCTTACTTGGAAAATTGTGGTTCCTCCACATATATAAGGGAACCTACATCCATGGAAGCAGTGAGTTCCACCTCTGTTGCATGCTCCCCCTTCCCTGCAGTGTTCCAGATAGAGGGCATAGACGTGGTGGGGAAGGTGTGGGCTAGGGCAGAAGGTACCCACATTCTTCCACCCACAATAGAAAGCAATGCAATTTAGTATTTCTTTAAGTTGCCTTGCTTCCACCTCCATGCTGTAGACCCTCCAGCCTCTTCCCCTTGGGGAGTGTACCAGAGCAGCCACCACAGGGTAAACCCTTGGAAGTGCATATCCTGCCAGGTTAGCAAGCAAACCAATGGGAGGGCAGCAAAGTAGAGACAAGGGACACCTGTGCTGATCACCTTACTGCCCTGTGGATCCCATTACCAATACCATAAAGAGGTGGAGCTTCTTCTGCCAAGGGAAGACTATGCAACTCTCAGAAAGAAAAATGACTTGGGCTCTTCCTACAATATCAATTCAGGCAGAATCCTGTGCCCATATAGGGCCCCACTGACATTAACTGGCACTCTGCATAAGAACAGGGGTCTGGTTCCTCAAATCAGGAGGCTGGAAGCTCTCTCTTTCTCCCATGGGAGGTATTCCTTCCCTCTAATGTTTAATTATTTTTCCCTTTTGCTCCGTTCCAAGGACATTAAATTATTCTCTCAATTATGTTTGCTTCTTTAGAGAATAGAAATTATTTCATTAGGACTGTCTTGTTCTGTATTTGTACAACACCTAGCACACTGGGGCCCTGATCTATGACTACGGCCCCTAGACACTATGATAATGCAAACAACAACAGGGGTAATGGAAATGGTTTTCTCTTAATCAGCTCTTCTTTTTAGCCATTTTGAACAGGATACTGGGAACTGAAAAATGGAATCTCCCTTTACAAGCAATAACACAGTAGCGCATGGTTAAGTGGGAGGGTGAGAGTAACATTCCTGATCAGCACCCAACTTGTTCTGACAACAAAGCATGGGCTGGTATTTTTAAAATTAAACATTTTTGGAGGAAAAATTGAGTTAATATGCTGAAGATTAACACATTTCCATGAGCACATTAAACTTTGTCCTGCAGGATTGTGGAGGCACTGAACACAGAGAGCATTTTCATTTGAAGCATTGGTGAGGGTTGTGGTGGTCTTGCCACACCTCTCACCTAGCAGTGTAAAATTGCTGAATTACAATTTAATGAAGGACCAAGTTTGAAATTCTGCCCCAGTGCTCAATACTTACAACAATACTACACCGTTATTACACGTAATATATGTCATGAGGTTGAAAGTTGTGATGCAAATTCCTAAAAACTTGATTATAGTTATACAATAACCAACATTGATTGTGTATAGACCCAATTTACTCAATTTATTCCTGAACTGCACTAAGTATTCTGTTCTCTTGTTTAATCCCCAGAATAATGTGCTGAAAATCACCAAATTATCCTTCTTTCATAACTGTCTGAATATTAATTGTGATTGTGAATATAAACACAGTGTTGCCAAGACTAATCATTAATCCTGGCATTCCAGACTCTGACATATAGTGTACCTAGTGCTGAAATGATAACCTGAGAGAATTTATTCCTCTATTGCGATCGACTGTAAGTGATCATTCTCCTAGGTACATTTAGAATCATTTTAATATTTCAAGACTAGACACAAAATAAAGATGCAGACCTCTAAAAATTAACACTATAAAGTACAGTCACTATTACTGAGAAAAGTCCATATTGTTTATTAATTATTTGAACACTTAGGTTTTAATGAGGAAAAACACTGTCTTTTTAACAAATATGAAGTCTTTTTTCAACTATTTTTAAAATAAATAAAGTATTGGCTAAACCAACATTCCAGTCAGTCAGTCTTTAGTGGCTTTATCATTACCCTTTTATAACCCATTCTATCATATATGAAATATTGTAATGTATAGTGCTCACAGCATGACGACTAGTGGATTCTAGCTCTTACGAGGATTTTTTTTCCATTTGTTATTGTTTAGTTTATTGCAGCATCTGCTGGTAAGGATCATTTTTCATTACTCTGATTATCTGCACATGGTTCAGTCTCACATAGTGCAGCATGTTATGGAAAGAGTTCTGCAGACAGTTCTCTCTTAGGACAGCATTTTCCAAAGCAGGGCACCAAGGAGTAGTAATAGGTAGGCAGATAGACACCTCAATTGTTTTCCAGCATCTCCACTATTTTTAAGTAAGGCTCTAGATATTACAATTGCAAAGAAAACTTTGAAAATGAGCCCCAAGTATAAGCAATGCAGTAGCATTTGTCTGAGTTTGCAAAGAGCCTGAAAAATAGCTCTAAGATGTGAACTGCCCCATTCATTTCAATGGGCAGTAAATCAGGTGCCAGTGATAATACTTGAATGTCAATATTGTTCACAGTATTAAGAAAAGAGAGGAAGAGTCAGATTATGAAGACTGACGCAATCTATTTTGAGTGACCCACTGAAGGTAAGCCTATGACAACATATGACAGGGCTTAAGGGGTTCTTGATTGTTTTCCTTTTCCTGAAGTGGGGCTCAGCTTTCAAGCTTTGGGGAACACTGCTTTGGGGCCAGATTGAGTAACCCTTGCTCCCACTGAGTAGTATATTACCCTTCAAGTGGTCTCACTGAAATCAATGAGACTATTCATGGATAAATGTACTGGTCAGTTTGAATAAGGGATTCAGAATCTTGACTTTAGAATCCTGAGTTATTCTGAGGAGAATTTATTTTGCCTTTTAAACAGAGACCATTATCCTCACTGAACCTTCAACTTAACAATGATAAAATAAGGAAAAAAATATACAGAGCAAGTGACATAGCCATAATTGGAGCTGGGCCCAAGCCTCAACATTTGGATCTGTATTTTGGAAACCCTGAAGTTCAAGGGTGTTCAAAACAAAGTTTCACTTCAGCCTTTTACAAAACTTTGTAATTTCGAAAAATTATGATCCACCTTAGGTTCAGATTCTGAACATCTACTAAGCACAAGGATGTTCAGATCCAGATTTTGGGGTTTGGGCAGCCTTAATAAGGAGTAGGAGGAAAAAAGTTATTTTTAAGGTGTCTATATATCATAGATGCTCTTAGATCCGTGACAACAGTAAAACTCTTATTGTTAAAATGTGACAAACTTTAAAACATTACTTAATGTGCTCTGCCAAAGGACCTCTTTAATAAAAATTTCAAAGAGGTTTCCTAGCTTGTCGAATAATGGCATACAGAGGCAATTAATCCCACATCCTATCTAGTGCCAGGGAGGGAATTTCAGGCTGACACCTGCAGTTGCCCTTTGCCTGCCCCTGCAGGGGGATAAACTAAATGGCTCACTAGGTCTTTTTCATCTCTAGTTTTTATGATTTTTAAAAGAGGCCAACTCCACCTGACCCTCTCATGACCTAGAGTGAGGGTGGGGCATTCCAACACTCCAGGACTGCAAAGACAAAAATTCAAAGGAGCATTCTCCCCTACCTCTTCAAACCCCAGATGCCAGAGCTCTATAACCTCTGGCCTGAGATTATATAAAGTGCCAGAAGATCAGAAAGACACTACATTAGTGTAACACCTCAGGTGATTGTTTCTGCGTTTTGGAAGCAAAAGTGCAAAGATACTTTTGATAGCCTTTTGAAACTATTCAGAGAGTAAGAACTATGTGCTCTTACCTGTATTAAAAGTAAAATACTGAAATAAATGTTAACATATTAAAGTAACCGATGGTGCCATCATTGGTCAAGATTTGGTTTTAGAATTTAAATTCAGGGGATTGGAAAATTCAGCAACCAATCTCTTCCAAGCAATTTCTAAATCAGGTTGTCTGTCTGATATGAGAAGGTTGCCTAGAAATACAAGTTTGAGTTTATCTTTGGTATTTATTGGCTAGTCTTTTTTTCCCTTTCCAAAAGCATGGATATAAAAAAATGAAGGGGAAGATCAATCAGTTCAAAGAAGTAACAGTAAAAACTCACTTTTCATTCTCTTAGCAGCTTAAATTTCTTCAGCTATATTGAAGGCTCTTTAAATATTTTACTTGTTTTCTGTTTCAGAGGTCTCTTTATAAGACAAGAAGTAGGTTATTTAAGACATCTTCTGGGGATAACACAGGTAACTATTCCTATTTTTTCTTCTTCTTTCCTCTTTTCCTGTAGTTAAAATAATTGTATCTTGCTTTCTTTGTTTTAAGTTTATCAAGGCTAGCAGATGAGCAATCAAACAACCAATCACACTTTTTATTCAAACTCATAAGATGGTTGCTTTAAACAAACTTCAACTCTTTTAAAAAGCTGTCCATCTTCACTTCAGACCCTAAATACAAAAATAGCAATGACTTTCCTTCCCATGTGTTCCATTCACAGCCACCCTTTTTCAGCCTGATGTGATGTCATTGTTCCAGACATGCAAGAAGAGACACAAGATACAGAGGATGCAGTTTAATTAGGCTGCAACTTTATTAATCTAACTCATATGGGAACTATCCAGCAATCACTGTACAGTGCAGGTCATGATTCTTTCCTTAATTGTTTCCACTAGGTGGAGGCCTGCCATCCCCCACAACTGGTCCACCCACTGCCTTCCCCTAACGAGAGGGTTAAGGGGCTGAGAATAGTGTTGTCTTTTCACTGTGCCAGAGATTAGAAAACACAACCCTGTTCCACAGCTTCGTTAGGGGATGTCTTCCCCTAAGTCCACTGGTTTATCAGAAAACTAGAGCCCTTATGGGCAAAGTTCCTGCACTGGGCACCTGCCATAAGAAAGCTCCAGCAGTTAGATTGGCAGCCTCCCCCACAATCAGGTTCCCAGATAATTAACAATTCCCTCCCTAAAATGAGCAAAAACTATATCCACTCCTCATTTGGAGAGATGTGCCGCCTCATCCCTGAATCACTCAGGTACCAAATATGATATTTTTGGCGGGCAATCATCAATCCTCCCCATTCCCAATGATTCACACACTTTCTGGTCATGTCAACCCCTGGATGCATGATGACTCCCTGCCATATACTCCACTGCAGCATTTCAGACTAGTTCTAGCCTAAAACTCTCTTTGCCCTGATAATTAACTTAACCCCCTTTACAAAATCCCAAATTGTTTTCACCCTGATGAACAACAATCATTTCAGGACTGCATCCTGTCTGCCAAAGAGTATAAGAGAGACATCCAGAGCATGCCCCTCTTGCCATATCAACCCAGATTTGCCTCCTCTCTGAGATCCAGCTGTGAACCCACAGGGGAATGGACTGCCTACTTGTGGGCCCAATGCTTGCAGGTCCAAAGATCAGCTCTCATGACCCATTCGTTATCTTGGTCCCCATAGCACACCCCTCCATACATGCCAAAACAGAGCTGCCTCACCTGCTAGGCCCTGCAGTGAACTTCCAGGGGAAACTGGCCACCTGTCTGTAGGCCAAATGCACAATATTATGCCTGCACATCCAGTCACCAACTCCTGTGACCCATACACTTAATCCTGAAGAAAGGAATAAACATGAAGAGTTTAGCACATATAAACCACTGAATTATCCTCACCAATGGGGTCTTTATACCCCTGTATGCATTTGTATTCCACCATTAATAGGGGTAACACACTGGGCTCCTATTCCAACTGTGATATGGATGTAAACTGTCCAAATCCTGAATGAATGGGATCCAATTTCACCAGGGGAACTTCAACAATATGCACTCTGAAAACGCCATAAATTAAAACTTCCTTTTCCAAGGTAACTCCCTTCCACAAGAGGAAAGCATGGCATGGCACCAGTATCCTCAACACCGGGCAAATTCTTCCTGATTTGACTGGGCATATCTCAGCCTCCCCACACTCTTGTAGTACTAGGACTCACCTTGCTAGCCCTTAATTTTTATTTTGACCCTCAGAAGCAGGATGTCAGATCTCTGCCCTAATCTCCCACCCATTGCTGATCCTTAAATTCCACAATCTTATCTAAATTGTTTATTGTTAAACCCCATCTTAGCCCTGTCAGAAACCATCCCTTTAGTAACCATGACACCATAAATTTGAAGTAAATTTGGAAACAAAGTTTTTTTAATAGAAAAATCAAAATGATTTGTTTTGAAAATGTTGAAATGAAATGTTTTGATTTTTGTCAATTTTTTTAGGGAATTTTCAACCAAAGAATTTAGTAATTTGGACACAAATTCACAAAAAGTTTAAGGCACATTTTTTTTATCCAGCACTACTCCTAAATTACAAGTCAACCTGAAATAAAGTCAATAGACTAGTAACCTCTCTTGAATCCACCCTGGCTACAAATAAAAGTTTATCAAGGTGGCTCACCACCTGCAAAGCGTCTCAATCAAACTGTACCACCTGGGCTTCAATTACGCGGTGTCTGGTGGGGAAGAGATTTGGGGCACCTTTCTGGTAGTCTGTGTCTGCCCGGGGCTGTGATTATATGAGGAAACCATCTCTTGTCTCTTCTCTGGGATAACCTTATGTTCCTTCCTCATGAACCAATTCCTTTCTCTGCCCCATGTCCATGAGGGCTGCAAGTCAGGGTCCCTTGACTATGGTGACCCCCCAATATCCATGGACACCCTTTATAAAGGGTCATCTTATTATAGGCAACTGACTCATGGGTGCTGTGCACATATCTTGGGCTTTTTCCATCCTTGGATAGAAATCACATATTTTGCAATACTCCTTCACTGCCTCAGTTTCCCACTCTTGACTGGAGTGTGAGCTGTGCCTCAGTTTCCTCATCTTCAGCTGTGGTCTGAGCCACAAACAACACTGAGCCATGCCTCAGTTTCCCCAATTTCAACAGGAGAATGGGGCACATCAACACTTCGCTGTGCCTCAGTTTTCCTGGTACAGAAAGGCAGTTGGCTCACCTCTGTGGGGACTTAAGTAGCCTTCACCCCCTCCCCCTGCAGAGTCATCTGTACGAAGCAACCACTTTTGTTTAAACCATTTCACTGAACACCAAGACTGTCCTATAGGGGCATTCAGCACCCTGTATGCCACTTCATGCAGGGAGAGCTCTCTCAATGGCCTTTGGCCCTTGCCTCTACATTCCTTCTCTGAGTTGGGTCATAGAATTTGATTTGTAACATTCTGCTTGCTGGGGAAATCCACACTCTGGTCTGCAGAGAGCCAATGGGTTGTTTGTCTACCCCTTAATGTATAGGCACATAAGGATCCAGGAAAATTGCAGGTCAGTGGTTACACACAATGGGAATGGTCATGCCTCTCTTCCATTCTCCTTCCAGTTCCTCACAATTCCGTGGTGGGGAGAAGCCCAGTAAGTTCAGAGGGACAGAACTAGAAAAATTAAGAAAATAAAGAATGTTCAGAATGTTGCTACATGTTTATGCAGCAGGTAGCTAATTGAGTGACCATTATGTAAACACAGTCACAATTACAAGTAGATTATTTTACAGAGCAGGAGATTTCCTAGGGTTTAACCTGTCATTTGCATAGGTTAATTTTAAATGGCAGTGCAAATTTAGCTTGAAAAGATAATTACAATATTTCACCTCCTTTCATCTCGGGTTATGTAAATGAGACTTTAATCTTTTTGCAGTTCATATTATATGAATAAGTTTAAAAAACTCTTGATTTATGTTATGCTGTCAATCACTTGAGCGGAATGGACTCAAATGAAAACAAGTGGATACAAATCAGGCTAATTTCCACAGTTATTCTCTTATGTCTTTCTTTATATCGATGGGGTTGTTCCACCTATTCCTGATAAGCAGGTGAACAGAGAGATAGTTTGACAGGTACTTTATTAGGTTGATATGTCATTTTTATCAGACAAATGGTAAATGAATTCATCTCTCTAATACTCAATCTACTTCTAATGATCATTCATTCAGAAGTTCACTGTCTGTGATTTGAAATCAGCACTGTTCATGAGCAGACAAATTGTGCCCAGCCATGGCTCAGGTGGGCAGCATGAGGCTGCAAGGATCTTTCCCCACCCCACTCTTTGTGGCTCCCCAGACATTCATTTGTACCCCAAGGGCAGCTAGATATCCCAAAGGGGACTGGCAGATGGGGGTGGAGAGGACTCCAACCTCCTCAGCCCCCTACCATAGTGGCCCCTGGAGCTGACTCAGCACATAAGGGCTATCTATCCCTTACTATCCCTTCCTAACTACCCCAAGAGGCAGTGCAACTCTGTAGAACTCACAATTTGGGCAAGTGCCAAAGAGCCTGTCTACACTGCAAGTACAAACCTGTGGCACCAAGTCTTAGAGCCTGGGTCAGCGGGCTCAGGCTGCAGGGTCAAATTGCAGCATAGACATTCAGGCTTGGGCAGGAGCCTGGGCTCAGAGATCCTTCCCGCTCAGTTTCCCAAACCCTGGGCTCAGAGACCCTTCTCCCTCATAGCATCTCAGAGCACAGGCTCCAGCCCAAGCCCAAACATCTATATGGCTATTTTTAGCCCCACAGCCCAAGCCATGCCAGCCCAAGTCAGCTGACCTGGGCCAGCCGTGGCCATGTCACGCATCTTTTATTGCAGTGTAGACATAACCTAAGTGGCCCAACCTGGGCTTCAACCCCTGCTTTTTGCACCAACGATTAGAGGTGATTGAAAATACATGTGGTTCTTAGTTACTACATTCTCAGTTTGTGAATATAGTGGGTTTGTTATGGCGGCTATCATTAATACATTGTTGCCCCTTTGCTCAGCAGAAGCAAATTTTGGGGCCTTGTAGGTCAGCTTTGTGTTTGGAGCAGAAATCAGTGCCCTGGAGTCAGGTATTTTCTTACTGTGTTTATTTTTATTTACAAAATATACACACATCCTGTTTCCTTGAACTGTGGTGGCAAATTGCACATAGGCAACTCCTTTTTCAGACAATAAAGTCCTACTACCCTATCTCAAGAAGCAGCTGCCTTTGGCCTCTGTCTTCCTCCAGGACTCTCATAAATCTCCAAACAGATCCAACTAGTTAAACATGTTCTGTGCTTCTTTTTCTCACTCAGCTGTCCTGTACTTTATGCAAGGGAAAACCCTCATCCAAAGCTCCCCTCGGGGAAGACTGGCCTCTTTTTGTGCAGCTGCCCCAGAAGCCCAGACAAAGAAGAGAACTTTAACCCTCACAGTACCCTAAATGATTTTCTCTAGGCGGTTACTGCATGACCGCTAACTCTGTCTATGGAAAGTTTCATCCTGAGCACTAACCCATTCATGATGCCTAAACATACAAGCCATTAGCAATGTCTTATATCCACCATAACATACAATTTTAATATATAAAAAAATGAAAATGTCAGGGTTCAAGCTTCCCCAATGCCTGGGGATGTTTGGCTCCAGATTGCGTTCAGGGCCATGTCCTTTTTAAGATGCTTTAAATCTGCTATTTTCTAAAACTAGCTTTTCAGGTTAGAATAGTTAAAAGAGCTTAGAAAATTAGTTTATTAGCTTGCACCATAATCAACAACACAATGATGGGCCATTCAGTGCCTTATATCAAAAAAAAGTAATCTCAGCCCAGTTGTTCTTGTTACCAGTATTTATCATTTATACAATATGCTAGGCACCCTACAAATATGTAATAAACAAATAATAATAAAAATCCTATTTCTTATATAATGCTTTAAATTGCAAGATAACCTAGAAGATGACAGATTGCTAGTCTGAAGAATTTACCATATAAATAGAGAAACCATATAGGGACAGATTCTCAGCTGTTATAGACACCAATTTACACCACTTCAGAATCTGGCCCATGATCTGCATACAAAATAAAAAACATACCCAAACCTTCATCCATATTTTAAACCAAATCAGATCTTCTTTGGGAATTCTAAGACATCAGGTTAACCAGGGCTGGCCTTATCATGAGGAGGAGGAGGTGCCACTAGGACCCAGAGTGTAGAAAATTGTGTCTGCTGCTGGTGCATCTCTGCTCTAGATGCACAGAGATGGTGGAGTGCTGTGTTGGAGGAAAGAGGGCACAAAAGACATAACAGGCAGGCAGATGAAAAGATGAGAGGGAATAACAGAAAGCAGCAGGAACTGCGGAGAGAGAGAGGAGGAGGAGCCTCTTATGTACCTCTCTTAACACTCCCAGGAGCCTGGACTGATTAACACCAGCTTCTCAGGGAGCTTCCTGTTTCCTGCTGCTTCCCTGAACCCACTTGAGGAGAACGGGTAGTCAACTGAAGTAGTAGGAGCGAGTTAGGCCCTTAAGATGCTATCATCTTCCCTCATTCAGGCCCTGCTGCCAGCCTGCTTATTTGTCCCCTTCAATTGAGTGTTGAGAGCCACTATAGCTGGCACAGAACAGCTGTCATGAGTGAAAGAAAAACACACCTCTCTGGGGCAGCATTCAGAAAAAAGAAAGAAAGCAAAGGAAGCTTTGTTATCTAAGCAGGAAGGAGCTCTCCTGAGATACATAGACACAAATGTTCACGGTGAGCCTTCCGGTCCCAGTGAGGATCTGAGTGGTGAGGAGATGCCTGACCTTCCAGTTAGTCAGAGTGCAGGTGACCTGGCAGCTACTGCAGTATCCCTATCTCCATCTCAAATGGATGTAACCATGCACATTCCTGAATAAAAGTGTAGATCAGAGAAGAGTGTTGTGGAGGCGCAAGAAACAACTGCTGCTGAGTTTAGTTCCTTAAGTCTAGATGATCCAGGACTGTGAAACCACTTGAGCAGTAGCCTGAGGAACTTCCTTGTACTGCATGGGCCACAGCAAGTGAAAAACTTCATGTTCCCCAAAGACAACGAAAATAGAAGTTTCCATCCAACACATTACTGGCGTGAAATCCCCAATGGTGACAAAGTGGAGAGGCCATGGCTTATGTACTCAAAAACCCAGAATGCTGCATACTGTTTTTGTTGCACATTCTTCCAGTCTAATGTTCCAGCCACATTGGGTTCTACAGGAACAAAGGACTGGAAAAACCTGGCTAGAAATCTGGCATGCCATGAGAAGGTAGCAAATCACCAGAGAGCATTCCATAGTTGGAAAGAGCTTGAGATGAGAATAAGGTTAAAGGCTACCATAGATGATCAGCATCAAGAGAAGACTGCATCGAAGTCTCTTTACTGGAAAAATGTTCTGAAAAGGCTCATTGTCATTGTGAGAACTCTTGCTACCCAAAACCTAGCACTGCGTGGCACTTCAGATCAGCTGGAAACTTCCTTAAAATTGTGGAGCTGATGGCTGAGTTTGATGCTGTACTCCAGGAGCATCTAAGAAGAGTCACCACCCAAGAAATGTACACACACCACTACCTTGGAAAAACAATTCAAAATGAGATTATACAGTTACTGGCAACAAAAGTCAAACAGAAGATTGTGGCAGATCTAAAGTCAGCAAGATATTACTCTGTTATTCTGGACCGCACACCTGACATTAGCCATACGGAACAAATGACTTTAATGGTGCATTTTGTAACAACAACAGAATCTAGTGAAAATGTCCCTGCAATGGTGACTGTCAGAGAGCATTTTCTAGAATGTGTTAACGTTGATGATACTACAGGAGCAGGTATGACAAATGTGCTTCTTAAAAAGCTGGAAGATACGGGAATTGCGATAGCTGACATGAGAGGTCAGAGCTACAATAATGGTGCCAATGTGAGAGGAAAGAACAGAGGAGTGCAGACACGGATCCGAGAGTTAAACCCTCGAGCTTTTTTTATCCCATGCAGGTCTCATTCATTGAACTTGGTGGTCAGTGATGCAGCATCAGCTTCTAGTGATGCTGCTGAATTTTTTAATGTAATTCAAAGCATCTATGTATTTTTCTCTGCATCAACTCACTGATAGCAAATTTTGAAGCAACATCTGGGAACATCCTCTCTGACACTGAAACCACTGAGTGCCACACGATGGGAAAGTCGAGTGGAGGCGATAAAGCCTATCAAACACCAAATTGGGCAGATAGATGATGCCATAGTTGCCATTATGAAGGGTAATGCTATGACAGGAACTGTTCGTGGGAGAACAGTGGCAGAGGGAAATGGAGTCACCAGACACATACAACTTCAAATTTCTGTGTGGCTTTAGTGTTGTGGCATGACGTACTGTTTGAAATAAATGTTGTAAGCAAGAGACTCCAAAGTGTTAACCTTGATGTATCTGGAGCAACGAAACAACTGGACAAAGCAAAGTCATACCTACAGTCTTACCGGTCAGATGAAAATTTCAAAACATTCTGAAGAGTGCACAGAAGTTGGCAGAGGAACTTCACACTGAAGCTATTTTCCCACCCATTCTAGAATACAAGAGTCACCAAAGAAGAAGACATTTTGAGGCATGGGATAATCCCATAAGAGATCCCAAACAACAATTCAAAGCTGAATTCTTTAACCAGGTGCTAGATTGTGCCGGTGCAAGGAAGTTTCGCGCCCTAGGCGAAACTTCCATTTTTCGCTCCCCCACCCAGTCCTGCGGCATCTCCCCGCCCCCCCACCCCGCCCTGAGGCGTGCCCCCGTGGCAGCTCCCCCCCCGCCCTAAGGCGTCCCCCCCCCACGGCAGCTCCCCCTCCCAGGGAGCCATGCAGCAGCTCCCCACCCCAGCTCACCTCTGCTCCGCCTCCTCCCCGAGCACGCCGCTCCCGCTCTAATTCTCCTCCCAGGCTTGCGGCGCCAAACAGCTGATTGGCACTGCAAGCCTGGGAGGCAGGAGATGTGGCGCGGTGACCACGCGCTCGGGGAGGAATGTTGTAAAAAAAATTGGGGGCACTGCTTTTTGACGCCCCCAAATCTTGGCGCCCTAGGCAACCGCCTAGTTCACCTTAATGGTAGCACTGGCCCTGAATACAGTCAATTGAAGAACATTTTATGCAGCTCATGGAACACAGCAGTATATTTGGGATGTTGTATGATATTCCAAAACTCCTCACTATACCTGAAGAAAACCTACACCAGCAATGCAGGGCACTAGAGACCGTGTTGACACATGATGATATGTGTGATATTGATGCAAGTGATTTAGGTGATGAACTGAAAGCCCTTTCAAGATACATTTCAGCAGGATCAACTCCAAAGGCTGTTCTGGTATATATGTACACAAATAAGATGACCATCCTCATTCCAAATGCCTTTGTTGCTCTGCGCATACTTCTAATACTTCCTTCATGGTGTCAAGTATCAGGGCCATGTTAGTCTGAACCTGTAAAAAGCAACAGAGGGTCCTGTGGCACCTTTAAGATTAACAGAAGTATTGGGAGCATAAGCTTTCGTGGGTAAGAATCTCACTTCTTCAGATGCAAGTAATGGAAATTTCCAGAGGCAGGTATAAATCAAGGGAGGAGAAACTGCTTCTGTAGTTGGATAGCCATTCACAGTCTTTGTTTAATCCTGATCTGATGGTGTCAAATTTGCAAATGAACTGGAGCTCAGCAGTTTCTTTTTGGAGTCTGGTCCTGAAGTTTTTTTGCTGTAAGATGGCTACCTTTACATCTGCTATTGTATGGCCAGGGAGGTTGAAGTGTTTGTTGCATGGGTTGGTTCCTGAGTTAGAGTTGTTATGGTGCGGTGCGTGGTTGCTGGTGAGAATATGCTTAAGGTTGGCGGGTTGTCTGTGGGCGAGGACTGGCCTGGCTCCCAAGGTCTGTGAAAGTGAGGGATCATTGTCCAGGATGGGTTTTAGATCACTGATGATGCGTTGGAGAGGTTTAAGCTGAAGACTGTAGGTGATGGCCAGTGGAGTTCTGTTGGTTTCTTTTTTGGGCCTGTCTTGTAGCAGAAGGCTTCTGGGTACATGTCTGGCTCTGTTGATTTGTTTCTCTATTTCCTTGTGTGTGTATCATAGTTTTGAGAATGCTTGGTGAAGATCTTGTAGGTGTTGGTATCTGTCTGAGGGGTTGGAGCAGATGCGGTTGTACCTCAACGCTTGGCTGTAGATGATGGATTATGTGGTGTGTCCAGGGTGGAAGCTGGAGGCATGAAGGTAGGTGTAGCGGTCGGTGGGTTTTTGGTATAGGGTGTTGTTAACGTGGCCATCACTTATTTGTACTGTGGTGTCTAGGAAGTGGACCTCCTGTGTAGATTGGTCCAGGCTGAGGTTGATGGTGGGGTGGAAGCTGTTGAAATCATGGTGGAATTCACTTCCTAGACACCACAGTACAAATAAGCGAAAACCCACGGACCCATGCAACAAACTTCGATGCCAACTCTGCCCACATATCTACACCAGCAACGCCATCACAGGACCTAACCAGATCAGCTACAACATCACCGGCTCATTCACCTGCACGTCCACCAATGTTATATATGCCATCATGTGCCAGCAATGCCCCTCTGCTATGTACATTGGCCAAACTGGACAGTCACTATGCAAAAGGATAAATGGACACAAGTCAGATATCAGGAATGGCAATATACAAAAACCTGTAGGAGAACACTTCAATCTCCCTGGCCATACAATAGCAGATGTAAAGGTAGCCATCTTACAGCAAAAAAACTTCAGGACCAGACTCCAAAGAGAAACTGCTGAGCTCCAGTTCATTTGCAAATTTGACACCATCAGATCAGGATTAAACAAAGACTGTGAATGGCTATCCAACTACAGAAGCAGTTTCTCCTCCCTTGGTGTTCACACCTCAACTGCTAGCAGAGCACCTCACCCTCCCTGATTGAACTAACCTTGTTATCTCCATACGGATTTATACCTGCCTCTGGAAATTTCCATTACTTGCATCTGAAGAAGTGAGGTTCTTACCCACGAAAGTTTATGCTCCCAATACTTCTGTTAGTCTTAAAGGTGCCACAGGATCCTCTGTTGCTTTATACTAATACTTCCTGTAACAGTTGCCAGTGGAGAACGCAGCTTCTCCAAGCTGAAGTTAATAAAAACACATCTGCGGCTGCACAATGACACAGGAGAGGCTGGTCGGCCTTGCAACCATCTGAAAAGAGCATGAGCTGGCCCAGACTGTGTACCTTCAGGAAGTAGTTCAAATCTTTGCAACCAAGAAGGCACGGAAAGCACCCACTTTGATTATTCAAACGGTTAAAAATGCCAGTGTTTACTATGCAGACAAGAAAAGTAACATTTGCTGTTCAGGCATTTGAAAGTTAAGTGTTACTTAAAATTTTGGAACACGGTATTTTAAGTTGTTAGTTCTCCTTTACTGGGGTAGGTAGCAGAGCAGTAGCATTAGAGGAGTAGAACAGGAAAAAGGCAAAATTGAGACCTTTCAAAGTTTTGGCCCAAGCAAGGGGGATGGGGGCGTCATTTGAGCTCCCCACCTCAGGTGCCAAAATGTTGTAGGCCAGCCCTGAGGTTAATTTTTATTTCTCAGTTTTCATATGACTGGACTTTGATTACACGTGGATCTGGAATATGAAGTGATGAATATCTGTTTGCACAATACGTCAAGTAAGGTGGGAAGCAGAAAATACCAATAACCTCAAGAAATCACCTCTTCATAGAATCATCTTCCTATATGATTTCTGGTTAACATCAAAACATTTTGGTGCTTATCCAAACTACACCTCTAAATGATTTGAGGTTTGCTCATCATTGCAGTCCCCTTCCAGAACAAGATATCTTTTAAAATGTATTCAATATTTTTTTTAAGGGAAGTGTCATGTGAAGGGGTAAGTAACACTTCCTCATTCACTTTCTCCACACCATTTATGATTTTATACACTTCTATCACATCCGCCCTCAGATATCTCTTTTACAAGCTGAACAGTCCCAGTCTTTTTAATCTCTCCTCATATGGAAGCTGTTCCATACCCCTAATCATTTTTGTTGCCCATCTCTGTACCTTTTCCAATTTTAATATATTTTTTGAGATAGGGCTACCAGAACTGTGTGCCGTATTCAAGGTGTGAGCATACTAAGGATTTATATAGTGGCATTATGATATTTTCAGTCTTATTATCCATCCATTTCCCAATGGCTCCTAAGTGTCTTACTTTTTTTTGTTTGTTTGTTTGTTTTGGACTGCCGCTGCACATTGAGTGGATGTTTTCAGAGAACTATCCACAATGACTCGAAGATCTCTTTCTTGAGTGGTAACACCTGATTTAGACCCCATCATTTTGTATGTATAGTTGGGATTAGGTTTTCCAGTGTGCATTACTTTGCATTTATCAACAGTGAATTTCATCTGCTATTTCCTTCCCCAGTCACCAAGTTTTGTGAGATCCCTTTGTAACTCTTCACAGTCTGCTTTGGACTTAACTATCTTGAGTAAATTTGTCATCTCACTATTCATCCCTTTCTCCAGATCATTTATGAATATGTTAAACAGTACTGGTTCCAGTACAGATCTTTGAGGGGCCCCGTTACTTACCTCTCTTTACTGTGAAAAATGACCATTTATTCCAATCCTTTGTTTCATATCTTTTAACCAGTTACTAATCCATGAGAGGACCTTCCCTTTTATCCCATGGCTGCTTACTTCACTTTAGAGCCTTTGGCCAGGGACCTTGTTAAAGGCTTTCTAAAAGTCCAAATACACTATATCCACTGGATCACCCTTGTCCACATACTTGTCGACTCCCTCATTTAGCTTCTCCCCAAAGGCCTTGTCTTTCTTGAGTGCTCCTTTAGCATCTTGGTTGTCTACTGGCCCCACTGATTGTTTGGCAGAGTAACTGCTTCCGATATATTTTTAAATTTGGAAGTTGAATCCTACTGAAAAAAATAGAAAAGAGCATAAACTCTGGCAAGTCAAGTAAAAGTATAATAAAGCAGGCCAAAAAAGAATTTGAAGGGTAACTAGTGAAAGACACAAAAACTAACAGCAATTTTTAGTGTCTGTTTATCTTCTACTGCCTCTTTTACTCTGTTTAGCCAGGCTGGCATTTTTTGGTCCTTTTACTGTTTTGTTGTTTTATTTGGGGGGGGAAGTATACATATAACTTGAACCTCTATTATGGTGTTTTTAAAAAGTTTCCAGGCAGCTTGCAGGCATTTCACTCTTATGACTGTTCCTTTTAACTTCTGTTTAACCAGCCTTCTCATTTTTGTGTAGTTCCCCTTTTTGAAGTTAAATGCTATGGTGAGTTTCTTTGGTATTTTTCTCCCTACAAAGATGTTAAATATAATTACATTATGGTCGTTACTTCCGAGCAGTTCAGCTATCTTCACTTCTTGGACCAGATCCTGTGTGCCACTTAGGACTAAAGTGAAATTTTACAAAATGCACAGCAGTGTGTTGGTGATACAGCAATTTGACTGTTTTTTGTTCTGTACTTTTCTTCTTTGATTTTCTCCCATATGTGAGGAATCCCATGGAAGCTCCTTTCTGCATTAGTAAATGTGCAGTACAGAACAATCATATATTCATAGAAAGATGGACCAGATGACTTAATTGCTCTTCTTGATCTCTAGCCTCAAAGGTCCAGATTATGTCACTTCTCTTCCAGTTAAGTAGCATTTTACAAGCTGACGCATTGAAGTCCACGGGACCACTCATAGATGAAGTTGCTACTAAACAGAAGGAAGTGTATCAGAATCAAACTCTTCGATTCTCTCTCCACTGTGGTTTTCTCTGTTGCTCACATGAAGGCAATGAAAAATTAGCCCTGCTGAGCAGAATTTACCTTAGCTGCTATCCCATCTTCAAGCAGAATGACAACCATATAGAATTATTGCTAAGTGCTAGTTAGGTTTGCTTGCAAGGACCTTCTCTTTCTTCCATGTATATAATACTGAAACACACAGGTAGGGAGTGCTTTATTTTTCTACCTTTCTATAAAACAATTTTCAAAGGCGTGAAATTCACTCTTGGTGAAAGCAAACTGCCCTCTGTCCTGCATTACAAGATGGAAGAAAGTATGAAAATGTAGAAGTTCATCCATGCTAACAACACTCTAAAATATTCAGGAACCTAGGAAGGAAGGAGAAATTATTAGAGCTTTACTCTGTGGCTCACAACAAAAATGTTTCACAGTAAAAGGTTGTTTTCCTCTTGGGGATCAATCTACTCTTTTTTCTTTAATGCTTTACATGGGCTTCTCCAGAGTACTAAAATGGTTATTCCATAGACTGAAAGCATTTTAGCTATTTGTTTGTTCTCCACAGAACAAATTACCAGCTCCCACTTGGGAAAAGCTCCTAGTTGAAAGTGCCCAAATAGTTTGTGGGTCAGTTAAGGTAGGGTTTGCAGATGGATATTCATTCTTATTTAACTTGTTTGTTTTTAATGTGAGAAGAAAATCCATGTTACTTAGAATTAAAAAGGGAAACTGTGCCAGTCAATCATATTGTGAAGTAAATGATCTTACTTAGTAATATAAATTAAGAAAAAAAGTAAAAACTAAACACTTAACCTGTTCATTCATAAAAGCAGAGTCATTTTTAAGAAAAAGTATCTATCGTTTTATGGCTATCATACAAGGAGTCTTCTCCCAGCCAATCAGAATGTAGCTAATATATTGAAGCGTGACACAATGAGCAGCTGTCACTTTACTAAACCAATATCCATTAGACAAAATGGTCACAAGTGCATCAATCTAACGTAAAAGCAAGAATGTCATTGAAATAGAAAGTTGTCACAAGATCAATGTCCCCTGCCTTGAAAATAAACATTGTGGTTTCGACTCAGCACTTATCTAGCAGCAGGCAACCATTATGCTGTGATAACATTCCATTCTATTGACATTATTTGTTAACTAGAGATATCCAGATAGTGAAATATCAGCTCTGTTCTGTATCTGGGTAAAATAAGAACTTACTTTACATCTGCTACACACAATTACCAGATATGTACATTTCTCACAAACTTGGGTGTCCCTAAAATACTAAAATGATCAACAAATAGTTTACAATATATACTACCATTCATACACCCTTTGTGTGTTTCTTAACTGAGCCAGAGGAAGCTATAATTCTGACGGTTTATCTGCTTGCAGCATTTTTTACTGCTGCTGCCAACCCCCCAGCTATAAATCTGTCACTTACTTATCACATCAAGTAGGGCTATTGGGTTATTTTTCTGGGCTACATCCTGAATTGATCTATCTTTCTACCGTCCAATTTTTCCATTATCCTACAGTTTAACTGATTTTTTAAAGAATTAAAAATCACTCCCAGTCTGTTATAATAAAGCAGCCAGATCAGGGCTGACCAATGCCCTTGATAGATAAAGGCAGAACTACTGATACCTAGAACAAAACCTCCTGTCAGGGAGGTCTGCAGGCATCTCCCTAAAAACTCAGCAAATAATTGTGCACTGTTGAATTCCACAACCTCTTGTATATTTCAGGTCCATTTGGCTGTAATGGATTTAGCTTTTGAAGCATTTTCTAAATCCTCTTCTCCTTTGTTTGGAGTCAAGATTTACCTACTAGCTAGCTTCATATCTTGGGCTACCATTTTTGTGTGTATTGCTGATCCATGACACCATGTTTCACTTACCTTGACCCTTGGGTCCCCATCATTCAATTTCTCCCCTGAATGCCCACAGATATTCATTGACACAGACTCTGTAGCAGAGTTCTGGATAGCCATATGACATCATGAATCCCCCCCTCCAACGTTTTCATTTTAAGTGATTTTGCATCCACGGAAATTAACTCTTTTGTTAATAAAAAATCAGTGAATTGAATTTTTTCATCAAAGAGCATAAGAAAATGAGGGTTTGAAGCAACTCCAACTTCCTTCAAAAAACGACTAAAAATGTTGGCAATGTCACCTATTTTTCAAGCAGAATTCTACCCTTTATGGCCTTGTCTAAGTTAGGTTTTGTTGGTATAGTTAAAACTGCATCA
This sequence comes from Malaclemys terrapin pileata, assembly GCF_027887155.1. Lineage (NCBI taxonomy): Eukaryota > Metazoa > Chordata > Testudines > Emydidae > Malaclemys > Malaclemys terrapin. Next base: position 36,716,663 of record NC_071509.1, on the reverse strand, counting down.
TGTGAACACAGCTGTGTTGGTATAAAAGAGCTTATACTGGGATAGCTATGCCAGTTTGGGGAACCAGTGTATGCTAGAGAAACATTATTCCAACTACACTAGGGCTTTTACCAGCATACACAAGTTGATAGAAAAATCGTATTTCTAACTGGCATATCATTATGTGAGTAAAATTTAAGTATGGGCAAGTCCTTAAAATAAAAAATGGAGATATCCCATCTCCTAGAACTGGAAGGGACCTTGAAAGGTCATCGAGTCCAGCCCCCTGCCTTCACGAGCAGGACCACGTACTGATTTTCCCCCAGATCCCTAAGTGGCCCCCTCAAGGATTGAACTCACAACCCTGGGTTTAGCAGGCCAATGCTCAAACCACTGAGCTATCCCTCCCCCCATAGGGGAGGCTCAAAATGAGTCATTACTTTTGTAAAAATTGGACAATGTTTGTTTGCTCAATTAAATGCAAAACCACTCAGATTTTGAGTGTTTTAAATGTATTGCAAAATTGCCACACATTTATAGTTATATCTTGGACTAAATAACAAGAGCAAAAAGGGTTGGTACCAATTAGGGTACTCTTACAGATCTCTTTAACTAGAAGACCCAACTTAGCATTTGCATATTTCAGAGTTAGGCTATGTAAGATGTAGCTTTCCTGGAGAAAATGAAGTTACTTTACAATACACAGTAAGGTATAGTATTGAAAGTGAGTAGAGGACTCCTTGTTAAAGTTTGATGTTAACTGAATGCCTCAGTGCCTAATTTGGTTCCTATAATATTGGTCAATAGTCAGGAAGAAAATGGTTGCAGAAATGGGAAAATGTTTTTGTTTGTTTTATAAAATAGACATGTTGCTATATATTTATGTTAAAGAAGGCAAGGCCAAAGAAATGCCCCTTGTACTTGGAATAGAAGGCAGTCCTTAGTTCCTGTGAAAGTTCACAGTCTCAGGCCAGCCACTAAGAAAGCTATCTCCTGCACAGACAAGCTTTACCTTTACCCAAAAAGTTCCATTGGGCCAGAGGAGTGAAGTTGTGGATCATGGTCTTCTTCCCAGACCATCAGGCAATCTTCTTATATCCTGGCCCCAGGCCATGGAGCACCTTAAAGATAAGGACCGAGATCTTAAATTTGATTTGAAATTCTGTGGGAAACCAGTGTGGAGAGCAGAGGACAGGTCTGGTGTGCTTGTGGTAGCCTGTGTTACTGAAGATACACACTGCACCATTCTGTGCTAGTTGAAGTTTCCTAAATGCTGAAGTAGGCTTCATGCCTATGTCTATCGCATTGCTCTGGTACAGTCAAGAAGGGACAAGACAGGCATGAATAATTAAGGCATTGTCATCATTCACCAGCATGGGACAGAGTCTCCTAGCCAACAGAGATGACAGAAAGCATTACTCATGGTTATTGTTATATGAAAGCTCAGTGTTAGTGAGGAATCCAAGAGTACTCCTAAACTACAGACCAAACTAACTAGTTGTGGATGTGTACCTGCAACCAAAGGAGGCTGCACCTTGATTGCAAATTCTTCAAAATGCTTTTCTCTGCCCTCCAGCATAACCTCCGACTTCCTTGGGTTCAGCTTCAGCCAGGTGCTGTTCTTTCATGAGCTGATCTCATCGAAGCCCTGGACCATCTTGGTGGTAGTGGTGTGATCGTATGTGATGAAAGATAGGTAGATCTGTGTGTCATCTGCATACTGCTCATACTTGAGTCCATGCCATGTGACCATTTCACCTAGCTGTTGAAAGGGACCAGACTCAAAATTGCTGAATTTATCACAATGTGTTTCTGGTTAAGCCTAATGGTAGACGAACAGGGAGAGACACTAAAGTCAGCACAAAGATGCACTGAAACTCATTACCAAAACATACTTTAAAGAAACCAGTCTGAAAGATCAAGATATGTAACACAGTAAAACCAAATGGGAGGTTTTCAATGCATTTTGGATGTTAACTTCCAGCTCTCATCAGAGTTTTGCTCAACGTAGACAGGATACCTAAGTATTGTACTTAGTGATCATTTGTGAGCCATGTTACCACAGGGTTATAGTAGAGAAGTGTAGTAGGACTATCTAAAAACTTGTTGCACTTACACCTAGTTGAGCAATTAGGGACAGGTTCTGCCTGGCCCTTATATGAGTGCACAGTGGGAGTGGAGAATACAAAGAATACCACTCCCCCCCTGAAAATTTTGTATTGGGCAATTCGGGCTCACAGCAACAATTTACATGAAATACTGTCTGATGAAGATTTTTTTTTTTTTTTAATTATTCTGTGGGGAGATGACTACAGAGCCACATGCCAGGGAATCAGTCATAATAACTATCAGTCAGTGTGTTCAAGTTTGTCTCAGCTGGAAGCCACGCTTTTATATGTATGTGATAGGGAATAAGTAAGGCAGAATTCTCAGTTTTGTTCCAGCAAATGTATCATATTGTATCTGTGGTTCTGAACTGATCTTATGTAGTAATCAATCATGGTTACTAGCCACATACAGTAAGCAGCAGAGAAGAGATTAATTGGGGATAGCCTGGAGTAGTGTCCTAATTAATGTTACGCTGAAACAGCATGTGTATACTATTCTTTGTAACTGCAAATATTCCATTGGCACAATTGCCTCTTGCTAAATGAGAAGCATCTTGCTATATTAATAATGCATCATTTTATCATATTAAATTAGTCAATTACATCAATACAGTCTGGAAGAACCCTCTGTTCCTACCCATCATATCATGCCTTAGTCTTCAGCTTGGTTTAGCATTTCATTATACTTGCTGTATATTTCCAACCACTTAATGCAATTTCAATCCAAGGGGGGAGTATTAATTTGTTCAGGTCAAATTGTTTTAGCACTTTATTGTATCAAATATTAGCCTTGCACCTTCCAGTATCACTACATCTTTATAACTAGCTATACCTTCTTGATGGCACCACATCAGTTTGGAGAGATGAAATGTAAGCACAGAGAATGAAAACTATATTAGTGGCTGTGTGTTTCAGAATCTCCATCACTAGAAACTTGGAGAAATCAAGAATGCAACATTGGTTTGATTTTATTATTTCTCAACCTCCAAAAGTATAGGCTAATCTTGAAACTACCATGCAAAACAGAACAGCAACAAAACCACACGCAGCTGTATCCCATTGTGCTGTACAAACAGGGCCGGCTCCAGGCACCAGGCACCCAAGCACATGCTTGGGGTGGCAGCTGGTAAGGGGCAGCGGGGGGAGCGCGGCGCGGCATTCCGCGGGGTGGGGGGGCGCTCCGGCAACGCAGCGCTCGGCGGGGGGGTGGCGCAGGCGCGGTGCTGGGGGGTTCCGGCGGCGCTCAGTGGGGGCGGGCTTGGCGGGGGGGCAGCGCGGGGCTCGGCGCTGGGGGGGGTTCCGGCGGTGCTCAGCGGGGGTGGGCTCCGGGGGCTCGGCGGGGGGGCGGCGCGGGGCTCGGCGCTGGGGGGGGGTTCCGGCGGCACTCGGCGGGGGGGGTGGGCTCCGGCGGCGCGGCGCTGGGGGGGGGGGGTTCCCGGCAGGGCGGGGGTTGTTCCGGCAGCGCTTGGCGGGGGGAGGCGGCGCTGTGCGGGGGGTGGCGCAGCACGGCGCTCGGCGGGGACTCGGGGGGCGGCACTTTTTTTTGCTGCTCGGGGCAGCAAAAAAGTTGGAGCGGCCCTGTGTACAAAGTAATGAATCAGATGGTAATAGCTTATTGGCTGTATAAGCAAAGAAAAGTAGTCATTATGCAGCAATAGTTTGTACACGTTGGAACTGTTTCATTGAGATAAAGAATATTGGCCGGAATACCTTGCAATTGTTCTCAAAAACTTTTTTAGAAGGATGCCATCAGATTATTAGCTTTAGCCCAAGCAGTGACCAGAACACTCTTATGGTAGGGTTTATTGCCATATCAGGAGGATTGCATCACAGACACTACAATGTCCTTTTTCTCTCCCTCACCATGCAAAAGTACAATAGGAATGGTACAGTATCCAGGTTCTGGACTGCAGGTTTGAGCCCATGGCTTTCTAATGCTGATAGATGTGTGCTCCCAAATAAGTTACACCTAAGAGGAAAAACAGAGCTCATTAAAAAAAGGTGTGTTTTATAAAAAATTGTAGAACTCATTAAAAAAAGCTTCTCATGAAAAAAATTGAAAGGGTTTTTGTTTCCTTTGAAATTTTTGATGAAATTTTTGGTTTTGACTAAAAAAAATCTAAAGTTTCTACACGTGAGATTCTTCTCCATCATTTTGAAAGAAAAAAATCATTTTGAAATTGAAAAGTGAAAAATATTGATGCAAATGAAATTTTGACAAAATGCTTGGTCATTGTCAAAAACACATTATTCTACTATAAAAATTTCAGCCAGCTCTGCTAGAAATATTACAGAGTGCAGAATAATTTTGTATATAGTGCTTGTAAGAAAGGTGTCAGAGACAGGTTTGGCCATGAACACTCAGTTAACTGAGAGAACAAGAATACCATAGTCCAGACAGAACCAGCAGAGGCTTCTCCCATTGCTACATTAATTGCTCTTTGATCTTCACCTGGATGGCCCCCTGGAAATGAGTGCAGGCTGATCCCTATCCCCATGCTTTGCTGAGACTGTCATCACCACCTCTGGCAACATCTTTTGTGCTATTGTGCCTTTCCACTAGGAACTTGACTAAGACCAAACAATTCACAGAGGCCAAACAGCCATCAGATAGTAGAGACCTTTCACAGTGAACACCAACTCAAACAGCAACCTTGGGGTGAAAGTTTCTTTACTTCATTACCCAGTTACCCAAAACAATCTACATTCTGTAAGACAGAAAGTGTGATTGTTTTGATAATCCTAGGAGTATAAATATAAACTAAGCCCAAGGGTCTCTTAATTATGCAGTAGTGAGCTCTTAAAAGTGAGACTTCTTTAAATTAGAGGCAAACTTTAATCTCTTCTAAATTCAATCTAAACGTTTGAATAGTTCCAGGACATTTATTCTCCTTAGCAAAATAATTCTTATAAATAGAATATATTAATCAAATGTAAATGAATTTTCATGCAATGGTCACGTATCCTTAAATTGGTGTGGTTATTGTGACTATTTTGTTCAAAAGAATGTAGATGAAGGATAAAGAGGACATTCCCCAGAAGACTGGACAAAAACAAATGCAAGGATAATTTCAAAGTACACAACTTCTAACATTTAGACCCTTGCTTTTTCAACTAACACCGTGCCAAGCTTATGATGGGAAGATTGCACTAAATGGCTGCTCCCCATCTAATTTTCCACAATGTCAGCAAAGTACAGAAAGCCTCCATTCTCTTGGGAAACCATGGACAAGGCCCATTTATAATCAGAGACATGAAAAAACACCTTGAGTAAAGAAAACCAAAATAGTAACACAAAAGTAGAGCAACATTAGCAACATGGTCCTTTCTTGTAGCTTTACAACTTTGGCATGAAAAAGTTGGATTCACTAGGACACATATTAGTTCCTCAATTAAAATGAGCATTTTGGTATTGTTTAAATTAGCATAAGAATTAAAATATTTTATTTGTGTTTTGGCTGTAAAATAGAATCCTGACCACAAATTATAGGACATATGTGTTAGTTTATTTGCAATTAACCACTCGTAGGGATCTTTAGGATGAGAACATAAAAACATTCTTTGGGGTAGATTTTCAAAAGCACAAAGGGAAATGAGGTATTCATCTCCCATTGAAAGTCAAAGGGATTAGGCACCTGCCCCACATTTGTGCTTTTGGAAAGCCATCCCTTTCTGTCCGTACTTTGGGGACATTGAAGATCTCATTAGTCTTTAAGAGATGGGGTTTGCCCTAGCTTCCTTGTACAAAATTTCCTCCACTCCTCACTGTTGATCAGTGTGCCATACCCTAGTCGATTTCTGCCCTCCTAACCCAGACTTGGCTACATTTCAGTGGTAATGTATGTATATATTTTGAGTAATTTTAGGCTCCTATTTTTGAAAATGTTGATCTGTCTAATTATAGTATGTAATAGAATGTGGCAGAATAATTCCATTGTGAGATGGAATGGAACTCACAGAAAATAGCTGAAACTTTTCCAGTCCACAGTTCTTTTCAAGGTGGAAATTAACACATAGGCAGAAGCAAAATATCAACATTGTCCATATCATTTATGACTTCCTATTTTAATGTAGCTTAACAAATTGTATTAGGAACCCCTAAATATCCTAATACATGGTCACCTTTAAAAGTCAACCTTTGCCACATAATTACTATATTTGGTGTCTAAGTACTATATTAATAAGCATCCTAGAAATACTAAAGATAAGGAACATGAATAGTTGTGTGTCTAATGCAAAACTACACTTACAAAACCACTTCACTTCTTTTTAAAAGCCTCTCCTTTTTCTCTCTTAATACTATTCCTGTGGATACAAAACTGAGACTCCACAGAATAGCCCCACACCAAGGTCCAGGGAGCACTCAAATGCGTGCAAAACCACAGGCAATGCCTAAGTTCTCACATGAACACAAACTTTGTTATTAATACAAATGAAAACTTTTCAAAACTTACAGCTGTGGATTTGCACATTGAATCAACAGGGAAAGTCATCAAACATTATATAAATTGGCAGTAGAGGTTTCACTTGCCTTTACACTGCTGTACTTCTAAAGAAATGGGATGTTTTCAAATATTTTTACAAAGCTTTTATTGCGGTCATAGAATTTCAGTAACCCATAGAATGTCTTTATTATCTTGAAGTAGGGAGCTATAAAACTGCAAGTTTTAAAATCAATTTACTCTCGAGTCTTCTTCAACTAGCAATCACAACCTTGCTCACTGCTACCTTCATTTTAGTACTTCCATTTCTGTAGAAGTTCCTGAAAAATGTACCTTTTTCTTTCTCAGTTAAAGGCTTCAGAAAGGAGACTACACAGACAAAGGGGCACTAGGGAGACCTTTCAGCAAGTTATCCTAGCAAGGGTCAGTTTTAAATCTCTGAAGTATTTAGAAATGTACTGTACATGCCACTACCATAATAATAACGGAGAACACTGACTCCTGAGTATAAAATCCATGATTTCATCTTCACAGTGCTCAAAGCTCAATACACTGTATGTCATTCACAGTGAAGATGTATTAGCTGAAAATAGAGGAAACGGGTATTGTGTTGTAGAGAATTATATGAAACTTGGTAGAAAAAACAAGCCCCATAGATAAAAATGGAAGATAGAGAAACAAGGAAATCTAAGATGGTGGATTTTAATGCCACAGTTTTAATTACAGTGTGCTGAGGATAGGGCAGGTCACAGAGACCTCAGTACTAAGGCATCCAGAATGCTTGTGAAATTAGAGGACTCCACATGTGACCATTGTGGTACCTTTTCACAGGGTGTAGTGTGATCTCTTTCCCTACCTTCACCCCACCTGCTGCATTGGCTCTAGTGCAACTGCTGACATGGAAACAAAGGCCTTGCCCTGGTTGATAGCCTACCACTGGCAGTAATTTCCCCTTTGCACTTCAAGAAGGTGGGAACAAGGGCTGGCTGAAAAATACCACTTCTGATTTGTGAAAAATTTCAACGTTTTGAAATTTGTTTTCATTCCAATGGGGAACAAAAATGAGACTGTTTGGAAATGTTCATGAAAAAACAAGAGAGAAGCACTCTGTATCAGGCAGCTCAGGAACTCGAAGCTGGATTGCTAACATGCCAGGTGATTATACAATCCATTGGGTTATACAGTCAGTCTCTCAAAAAGTCTCCTGCTGGAGCTGTTCCCCTTAGTAAAAATAATTAAATCTACATTGGGCCAGAGAGAGAAAGAGAGAGTGAGACAGACGCTATAGCCCAGTGGCTAGGACGCTTCTTTGGAATGTGAGAGACCCAGGATCAAGTTTGTGCTTTCAGTCAGGCAGAGCAGGGATGTGCACCTTGGTTCCGCACATCCCAGGCGACTTCCCTAGCTGTTGGCAATTTGGGGTGGGGAAAGGGTTAATCTGTCTGTTCCTTCCTGAACCTGAGAAACCTTCCCAACAAAATTTTCAACTAACTGACATCTTTAGACAGAAAAAAAAAATTGAGAATTTTTCAACCAGCTCCAGAGTACTAACATTGTTGCTGCTGCTCGTACAGGTACACATGAAGGGAGGAGAGCAGGCATGGATTGGAGACACCCCCCCTTCTCCCAACTTTGCATACACTCACAACCCAAGCCACAATCTGGACCATGGAGTTGAGCTCACATATAAGCAGTCTGTTGACACAGACATGATGAGCAGTTTAGGAGAATTTATTTAAGAAGTTATATACACATTTAATTTTCATATTCAGATAATATGCTTCTTAAAAAGTCATTTGAAAGATTTTTGATTGTCTCCTGCATAGCGTAAACCTGCTTGGGTTTGTAAAAGGTGCCGATTTCTTGTTTGTTGTGAAAGACAAGCTAAATTATAACAGAAGGCACATGGGAGGCTCGATTGGATCAGTTTCCTGTGTATTTCTGTCCTTAGAAAAGTTTGGGGGGGGGGTTAAATGTGGGTTGCCAAACCCAGCAAGAAAAGAGACTAAAATACTAGAAGTGACAGACTACCAAACTTCTAACTGAAGCTGCTAAGCGAAAGTAATGATAGTGAATACTAACCTGTACTGGGGAACACAGTTACAAAGTTTAACTATCATAATAGTATGGTAGTTAAAATATCACTGGTTCTAGACTATTTACCATTGTATGTAAGGGGATTCTCACTAGAAGACAAAATATCACCTTTGATTTGCTGTTATCTACCAATGAAAAGGTAGCTTTTCAGCTTCCACTGAACTCACTGTACACGTGTGCTTTGTATCCAGTAATACAGAATGCAGAAATTCATTTTGGCTTGAACTGAAACTGATTTTTTTTTTTCAGTTTTTCCTCACCAAAGGAAAAAAAGTTCTTTTTAAAATGCCATTTCAGAACAGATTGTTTGGAAAATGTAGAAACAGAACATTTAGACTTTTTTAAAAAAACAAAAATCCCTCATTTGCCTAATTCAATCCAAATTTGCAACATTTCAGTCACCTTGCAACTGTCTTTTTTGGCAAATGTATGATTCAATCCAAAAAAATTACCTTTCTCTAGTTCTATAGTTTAATAATTCCTCTCTCCGCTGGTAGAAACTTGGAATTTCCATGGGAAATTTTGACATTTTAAAAAAGCCTTCATTCCAGTTCAGAACAAAAACTAGAGATTTCTAAATTTCCCATGGTACAGAAGTTCCAAAAGAAAAATCAGAAAAATCTAAATATTTTGGTTTGATTATTTTATTAAACAAAATGGAGTCTCAGGAGCAGCCTGGGGAATTAGAGGAGCCCTCAGGAGTCAGGGGAGACCCTGGTAGCAGAGTGGGCTGCCTAGAAGCCCTGAGAGCCCCACACCTTCCAGAACTACCAGACTGTAAGACACTCTACTACAGCCAGGGCTCCCAGGCTCTATGACAGGGAGCCAGAAAGCCCTGGAGTCAGGGTCCCTGTCCCCAAGGCAGTTTTCATGTCAGGGCTGCCCCAGAACTGCAGACCCTGGAAGCCCTGGTGTCCCCAGCAGCCCTCTAGGCAAGCTGGCTTGTTTCTCATCAAAACTGAAACCTTTCTGATTTGACAAATCAGCATTTTCCAACAAAAGCCTGTTTCACCAGAATTTTCTTGACCAGGTCTACTCCAAATACCTTTGTGCTACTGTCACTGGGATAGCCCTTCAAGGGCCTCATATGCCCAGCCTACTTATGACCACCTGGGATAGATAACTGCCTAGGTCGCTGGAAGGAAGTTAACTAAGTAAGGAGCACCAGGCCCTAACAAAAGGCTTAGGAGAGCTCAGTGGAATAAGGCTCCTGAGGAGAAAAGAAGCCTCAGAAACCGGGAACTCCTAGGGACCCTGAACTAGGCAAAATCTTTCCTGGCAGGGAGACCTGGGAGAGACCCTGAACAAGTAGGAGAACGATGGCAAAGCTCTCCAGGCAGCAGAGAAGCATGAGGATTTTCAGCAGAAGGAGTTGCTGTTGGAACCTAAAGACTTTTGTTTGGGGACTTAAGTTTTATCTGGACTTTGAGGAAAGAGCCTTCAAATGTTTGCACAAGTGCTCCTTTCAGAAGGCTTTAGTAAAGGGAGATACACTACTCTAAAGTAGAGTGTTTGGCTTCTCCTTGACTGGGCTGTTTAAGTACCTCATAGTTACCTCATTAAAGGGGGAAAATTAGGCAGGCCACAGTAGATCCACACACCGCCGCAAAAGGGTGCTTGGCAGCGATGGTCCCCCTTCTTACAGTACTTGTTCCCCAATTGTATCTGGTGTAGATGGAAAGACATGCCAGGAAAAAGGTGGAGCTGAACTGCTGCAAACACCACCTCAGGAGGCAGAGAAGTGAATGGGGAATTGGATGCTAGTATTAGGAGGAAAACTGTGTCCTAAGCACAAAAATTCTTGATTGAGCTTATGGTCACCTTTGGCTGTCAGTTATCAGGCGAGAAAGCAACTATTTGTCAGGTCTGAACTGACAGTCCTTATATTATAGTAGTGCCCAAAGGCCCCAACTGTGCTGATGCCCTGCTTTGGTAGACAGTATACAAATGTACAGAAACTGGAAGATACAGTCCCTGCCCCCCAAAGAGCTTACAATCTACCATCTTGGGACACGACAAACAGATAATAATCAATATCAAAAATACATATCTTGCTAGTTACATTTTTAGCAGGTCTCCCTTTCAATGCCCCCAGCCAATCTGCTGATCCAATGTGCCCCCCTCGACTCTCCTCACTCCACAGAAATACCTTTCAACTCTAGGTGAAAACAGGGGTGCAGAATGGAGTATAAGTACCACCTCCATGAGGAATACAGAATTGTTAATTGAATGGAAAGGAGGAAATATTAAGTCAGACAAGAGGCCATTATAGTAAATGTTACATCTTACCCCTGTGGTCCAGAATTAGCCATTTATTTTTGACAGATATTTTTACCTCCTGCACTGGAAGACTGGCATTTTCCTATGGGTAATTTCCTATCTTATCGCTTCATTTGCTTTGCATTATGCCTTCCTACCCTCGAGCCATAATGCTACCACTGCTGCATGCTCCAGGAGAGACTCAATAATAGTAGGGTACATTCTGCTGAATAAAACAAGTACATTATTTACACTATTCTCTGCCCAGACTCTTAAAGCTATTCCAGATCTGTTGCATTTCCCACATGTCAGTTTATGGCTTCAAATGACAGTCTTACTCAAATAACACTGTTAATACAAAACAACTTGAATAGTAATGCATGAGTCACTCAGGTAAACTCACCTTATACAGAAGGTAGTCTGATCAATACTCAAAGTCAATGTATAGCTGAACCTGCTTATTAAATCTGACAGAACCTAATCATCCATGGAAAGATGCTTCCTTTGCCAGTTTATCTGGACATCTGCGATACACATGATTATGTTCACTTGACTCCTGACATCTATGCTCAGTGGGTACTCTCTCCACCTACGGACTAATCATTAAGCTTCTGCTCTTAGAATCTGGGTCAGTCCCTGTTCTGGGATCTCAAGATTTCCTCACTACATTCTAAAATCCTCCGGCTTATTTGTTCTAACATTGCCTATTTCATTTCACATTTACAACTATCCTCAGACCCACAGAACAAATCTCTATCCCTGAAATACTCTGTCTTTAATAAAATTTACATCAGTGTAGGACTGGTTTCCCCAGGAAAATCCAACAAAACACTTATCTACCCTACCTGTGAAGATAAGGACACTTATTCAACTGCAGAATCTTTTCTTCCTCCCAGTTACACCTGATTTTGGACAGAACCCTCCTTCCATTGCTCTAATCCCTGTTTTTTTGGAACTTTTCTTTTGGGACATCTTCCCTGATAGGTCTTCTTTTCAATTTGAGAAGGATGTCTTCAACTTTCTCTGCCATAGAGCACTTCCTGCATTTTCTACTCAGTCTAAACTGCATGTTGGGATATTTCTCTGCTTTATATGAACACTTTTCATTCTGCAGAACTTTACACTTTTGTGGACTTTAAATTCCTGAGTCCTCTCCTCCTATGTGCCCCATAAACCTCCTAAAACAATACATTGTCTATCATGACTTGACTGGTCGAGTAAAGCACTGTGAGAGTTTGATGGTTTAAGTTACCATTCTCAGAGCATGATACATAAGACTGAAAAATAAATTTGTGGATGTGTGCGGTTCTGCTATATTCTGTACTGCAAAAAGGTAAAGGGGAAAGATGGTATACAACAAAACAAGTGACTGAGCAATGATGTTTGGCAATTGTCTTCTAAGTTCAGCAATTTTTGTTTTTATTTTTATTTGGTAGTCTTCATTTTTGTCCTCTATCTTGTTTATGCTTGTTCAAGATGGTAGGACTAGAGCTTAGACAGTTTTATGGAACAAGAAGAGAGGGTAGAGTGATGGATGACTGTGTGTGGGAAAGTATTACAGGGATGGGGAAAACAGATATAGCATATCTGTAACATGAATAGCTATGTACTGTATGGCTGTTTCCATAGCTTTAAATAGCTAAGGACTCAGCTGTCTGCAGAGACTGGCAGCCATTTTGAGTTCATTTCAGTGAATGTTGTTAAAGAAGAGACAAATATAGTGCCTCTCTGGTGGAGATTTACTTTGGTTCTTTCTGATTTTTTGTTGTTCTTAATTTACAATGAATGTTATTCAAACAGAAATATCTGATTGCTCTTTGAGTACAGAGATACAAAAGGGAATGAATTAGCAAGGTGGTTTACTAGTACTGATGCCTGTTGCTGGAGTCTGTTGTCATGAAAGTATTTTCAAATAGCATGTTGAATCTGTCAAGTCCTCAACATTAGTCTCTTTCTCTCTGACAGTATTTCCACAGATTAATTAACTCAAATGTCATTCTCTTATAGCTGTATGCACTCTCCAGAAGAGTACTTAATGACTGCTGTGTGTTTTGGATCAAACAAAGCTCTGCAGGGATGCAATCATATCTCCAGTAATTTACTATTGCAGTAGAATGGTACAAAATAGTTTCTCATATCAATGATGGGAAGAGCACAGTTCCATTGTATTGTTAGAGGAAAAGGTTTACTTTGTCCATTGTACCATGACTTGCTGATGCCTTTTACCATCATGTCTTCTGATGGACCCTAGAGGCGGGATTCACAAAGGGGACTTAGGTACTACAATACTAAGGGTTGCGAAGCCTACCTTTTAGGCATACTTCACAGCACCAAGTTAGGAGCCCAGGCTCCTCATACACAGGGAGGGATTAGGCACCTAAGAAAGGGATTCACAAAAGTCAGGGCATTCAGCAGGGAGTTGCTCAGTAGGAAATGCTGAAGGGAGGGGTGTGACCTAAGCCCCGCCACTCAAGTGGACTTAGGTGCTTCTCCTTGATCCAGGTTTAGATACCTAAACCAGGCCAGTCCTTTTAAAAAAATGGAGGAGGTGGAGACCCCCATAACCTTTATCCCAATGATTTGAGCAGTCTCTCAGGATATGGGAGACAAGTTAAATTCTTCCCTCTGCCTGATGTGGAGCAGGGATGTGAACTTGGGTGTCCTACCTCCAAGGTGAGTGCTTTAACCACTGAGTTATACGCTATTTTGGGGCTGGTTTCTGTCAGTCTCTCCAGTATAAAAATCAGATATTTATTGGAGCAGGGAAACTGAAACCTGGGTCTCCCATCTTGCAGGTTAGTGCCCTAAGCACTGAGTTTAAGAGTCATTCGCACTCTTTGTCTCTAGGCCAATACATTTTAATTATTTATATCTAAAGGAACGTCCCCAACAGGAGAGAATGAAAGAGCGTTGTCCAGGAATACCCCATAGATCCTTGGGTAGAATGGGTCTCCTACCTCTCAGGAGGGTAAATTCAAATCCCTAATCCAAGTCAGGAGGAGTGGGAAATTGAACCCTGGTCTCCCATATCCTGGATGAATGCTCCGACCACCAAACTAAAGGTTATTAGGGGGACACAACAGCACCACCACCATCTTTTCTATGGGTTTAGGTATGTTCTGAACATGTCTCCTGGACTGGGCCCTGAAGGCAAGATAGATTGGGAAGTGCATCATTCACGAATACCCCCCAGGGCTTAGGCATGAGTTAGGAACCAAGTTGCTCAGCAGTTGCAGGACTAATGCAGCTGTGCGGGTGTCCAACCACTGAAATTTAGAACCTAGGGACTTTAGGATTGAATAGCAGCTGAGTAGGGGCGTTATGAATGTCAATGGCATCTAAATATTGGTTTAGGCATGTAAGTCCCCTTTGTGAATCCCATTCTAAGTGTTCAGTTTTCAAAGACTGGTGCCTAAGTTGGACATACAAAATTTTTGTATGAAACAGATGGTTGTGCATACAGTAAGGACAGATTCATGAAGAAGTACCCATTTACATATGCAATTACTTTTATCATGCACAAGATGTGTGGGTCTGCGCACTGACATTCTTGTAGATTCAGTCTTAGACACCTATCAGGGAAAATCTGGCCCTAAGTTACTTTCTTATATAAATTCAATAGTCAAAATATCTGAAAAACATTTAACATTTTCATACAAAATACATTTAATTTAACTATTTCTACTTTGTTCATTTCAGTTTCTTGTGGTCAGGAGCACAGCTGGTGCCCAACCTGGTTGCTAGGCAATCCAGCAAGTTCAGCTGAGCCCAGTGAGTCTTCTCCTACCAGCTGTGCTTCCTGATTGGGCAGGACAGTCTGGAGCCTGCTACTTGAGCCTTGCAGTATCAGCAGCACAGCAGCTACTCAACACATACCATGTCCACACTTGTCCCGTGTGCCTGATTCCAGTCCTCGCTCCATCCCCATTTCAGCCTTGTCTCCTGTCCACTCCAGTCTAGTTTTTGCCTCCCTGCTCTGATCCTGACTCTGGTTCCAACCTTTGGCTTGGCTTCTCAACCCTGACTTTGGCTTACCCTTAGGCATGGTGTCCTGATCCTAACCCCGCTTCTGACCTTTGGCTTGGCTCCTTGACTCCAGCTTCACCCTGAGACCACTACGGAATGCCACGACAACCACCAGACAAAGTCTTGCTCCACCCACTATGTATGCCACCCAGGCCCCAGCAGCTTACATGTGTACCCTATTTCCTTATGACTAAAGACAAATGTCTCTGCTCCTTCTCTGTTGAATTCCACAACAGAGATAACTCAGATGCGTTGCACTATATAATCAGAAATGCAATACGGCTTAATCAGCTAGGCCCTGATCCTGCATGTGACTACACATGGACAGATCCTTGTGGCCACACAAAGCCTCATTGACTTCAAATGAGCTCTGTGGGGGAAGACCCCAGCACCAGTGTGGTCACTTGCAGGATCAGGGTCCTATTCATTAAACAGAGGCATCTCTGTTCTATTTGGTGTCATATTTCAAGCAAACCAAAGACAAGTTCTAAATAAATGAGGAATAGTTCTAATCAAATGCAAATATCACATCAATGTTCTGTTTCTCCCTTTTGTAGAGGAGGAATACAAAGCAGTTGCCAGTATGTGTCTGAGGTAAGTTATACCCAGTATTGAAATCTGCATGGATAAATGAATGAGTAAATATGTGAACAGATCACAAAAATACATTATAATTGTTCAGGTCTGAAAAGTATAGCATACAAGTCTGAATATTAGATTTATTTTACCAGAAAAAAAAGCTATATTGTGTAATATAATTACCATAGAAGCCAGAGGGCAAGAAAATCCTCAGAATTCTCTGCCATTCTCTGAGCAACCACTAAACTAACAGTTAACAGTGAGCTGAACACTTTCTTAGATAATATAAGGACGCATTATGACAATCCTGCTCCTGAGCTTCTCTGAGCTTAAATCAGCCTGGGTGTATTAAAATAATGTCATATAATTTTCCTCATGAAACTATCATTTCACTATTACCTGGAGGGATACTGTAAAACACACTATAGTACTATAAATGTAAATATTCTGTACAGCAAGCAATCTAGGAGCATGGAAACAATGATGTTTATATTATAGCATCGCTGCTGGAGTTAGGGTTGCATTAGCATTTCTGTGATATCCCACCCCTCCATTTCCCAGAGGTTTATGACTCGACTGTAAAAACTTACTACAGGCTGAAATTTTACATATTAAGTCTCAGCCTGGGATCAAAGAATTTTTCCAGGGGAGGCAGAAAATATCTGCATTTTCTAAGAATGTAAAAAATATAGAGAGATGTTAATAACATTTTGTGCTAATAAAAACAATGCAAATGACTAAGTAAAAATGAGTCCATAATCATAACATTCTTCTTCTTAAAGATTTGGCATTGGGGGAAAATGAGGAACAATTAAAATACCGAACTAAAAGAAAGTAGTTACTTGACATAATGAGGAACTATTAGTAATAAAACATTCTGAAAACAGCTAAGTATAAAGCTTCTGAACTGCCTGAACACACATTTATATTTCTGCCTTATAAGGGCCTAATTCTTCTCCTGCTGTTTGTGGAAATATCATTGGTTTTATTGGGAGTTCATCACTTAGGGATGAGAGGCTACTTATTCAGGCCTTGAATCTAAGTTAATTATATACTTTTAAAATATTGCACAATATAAATATAATGGAGATGAACTAAAGCTATAAAACTCAGATATACATCCTCACACATTTCTCATTTCCCAAAGTTGTAGTGTTTTCCATAGCACAGATTCAGCCTAAGCAGCCTTAGCAGCCACAGAGCCCCGTTGGAATCCAGAGAATGGACCTATACCCTTATCCTAGCTCTGGGACTTTTGGGGTTGATGCTGAGGACATTCTGCACAAGTTCAGAACCTTTCTGACAAGACTAATGTATAGATGGGTCTTTACACATGACAGTCAGCCTGCCACGGTGGTATGACTAAATGATAGCTCTCTGAACAGGTCCATCAGAGATGACCGATGGGGAGATGACTCATAAGCATTGTGGGTGGGGAGGGAAAGAGAGGGGAGATAAGAGATTATTATAAAGCACCCACAAAATCAGTTTTTGAAGGAGGTTAGGGTTCTTCTGCCCTTCCCAAAGATTTGAAGTTGGACTTGAACAGTGAATGAGGTAAAGAAAAGAGTTTTCACAAAATAAAACTCTGGGGTTATGTCTACACCGCAACTGGGCACCTATGTCTGGCCCATGCCAGCTGACTCAGGCTAAAGGTCTGGAGCTAAAAGGCTGTTTAATTTCAGTGTAGACATTTGGGTTTGGGCCGCAGCCTGAGCTCTGGTACTCTCCCACCTCCTAGAGCCCAGGCTCCTGACCAAGTCCAAACATCTACACAAATTAAACAGCCCCACAGGCCAGCAGTGGGTTTTTAATTGCAGTGTAGATGTACCATGGGAGGCCCGGAGCTGGGTGAGATGAAACAAAGCAGGTTAACCTATGGGGAAAGAAAGGGTGTTAAATACAGGGTGTTCACATTTTCTCTTGAAACTTCACCTGAAAACACAAAAACAAAAGCAAAACAAAACAAAAAAACACATCCTCCTGATAAGGAGTCCGGGTAACTCTTGCTCTGTATTATGAAGTTTTGACATTTACTGTTGTTTTCATTGATTTTCTCTTTATTATAGTTGCTTTATAAACTTTGTCTTATTGAAGCTCAATGAGAGTTATTGGCAGGGTTTGGGTTATTGCCATGAGCTCTCCTAAAGAAAAATAAACTAGCCTTTGACCTCTAAGACTGAGAAAGGGATCAGAGTTTAAACCCAGCTTAAGCTCTCAGTCTAAAGAATAGACCCAGAAATCCTAACAAGCCAGGCATAGACAACACTGGACATGGACAGCCCAAAGCCTGAGAATAACGCAAACTACAAACAAGTTATGTGAGGCAAAGGTGACTGTGAAACATCTCAAACTGGGAAGCTATCTTGCAATTTGTGTTTGGATTGTCAGAAACGTTGATCGTTGCTATGAGGATCTGCTCGCCTGGATACCTTAGGTGGCATCTTATTTGGTTTACTGAAATGCATCATTGCCATGATCAACTGAAAGTGTCTACATGAAAATGGTCCAACAATGGGGTTTGGGACAGAGATTGAAAATGGTTCAACCCTGGCCTCCTGGACTGGCTACATATACAATATTGTTCATTGTACTGCTCTTCTGAGTGTAGAAAAATGAGTTAGGGGAGAACTCACATACTCCATATCTTCACCTCCAGACGTTTTAATTATTTAGTTTAAGGGTATTACTACTATGTACTATTTATTAACCACTGACAATCTGCTTTGCACTGTAGAAGGCATTGAATGAAGACAATCCCTGACCTGAAGAGCTAACAGATACCGAGAACACAGGGTGTTCTTGGACTGTGTATGATTGTTATTCTTGAATTTTCTTTGGAGGCAAGGAAAAAAAGATGCGAGTCTTTAGGAAGGATTTAAATGAGAAGAGGAAGGTGTCTAACTGTGGAACATTTGTTCTGGGAGCAGCACCTACAGGTGTGCATGACTATAATCAGTTGATTTCCTGCGCAGAGACATGAAATTAGGGCAGACAGAAGTCATTTACTTGAAGCTGACTTTGTAAATCCTTACAATAAACACAGTTATTAATTGTATAGACTAAGTAAGTGGGTAAAGATACACAGCAGTCTAGGGGATTTGGATTAGAGAGTTAGACTGCAGGCTGCCATCTAAATGCTACTTGCTTCCAGTATATTACCACAGTCATGTACTGTTGCTCTACTTTATATGCAAATATAGTTTCTAGTTTTAGTTTCAAATGTTAGCTATACTAACAGTACTTTGTTTTCTTTGGACACATTAAATAGAAATTATTGTTATGATCAGCAGTATTACCGTAGCACCTAGTAGTCCTAGTTGTGGACCAGGATTCCACTGTGCTAAGTGCTGGACAAAAAGATTGTCCTTGTCCCAAAGACTTTACAAGCTAAGTATGTTGTTGGCCCTCTCAAAACAACAGGTAAGTGTTTCCATTGCCTCCCAAAAAATAGGGGTGGGAGATTTGAATTTAAATAAATGGATATAAACCAAATTACGTACAAACTAAGAGTTTTCATCTAACTGGTGCCAGAAGATCATAATCCAAGTGGCCAATTCTTTGTGCAGTATGTTAAGATTTCAGCCAAACTGTAGGCTTGTTCAGTTTTCAAAGCTTCCAGCCTTAATTAGCTTTAGTATTTCCATATTTCGAAAGCTCTCATTCTCTCCCTTACTACATCTCTTGCAGATGCACTGAATGATATTGTTATGTAATTCAGTTTGAAGAACTGTCATGGAAATCAATTTTACTAATGCACACACAAGGGATATTCAACTGCAATGAGGATTTTTTTAAAGAACAAAAATAAGCATTAGAGCTAGAATTTCATCGTGGAAGTTAGAGAGAAGAGATGGCTTCCCTATGGATTAACATTTCCTGACTTTGCTCTTCACACAAAGGTTACAACTATTTATGTTATATGCAAGCTATGCATAATAATTAGAAACAGAGCGCACAGCCTAAATCATTATACTTGTTAGCATTTCAGTGCAGATATCATTTTAATCCCTAATTTCTATGTCTACAGTAGCTATTAAGAGTTGTCATTGAAATCTTTACTTTGTCTCCTTTTCAAAGCAGTTTATATTGCATCCAAGTGCACACATTGTTCATTTATTAGGATTCTGCATTATAGTGGTTTTTTTTATCCACATAGTAGATATATGCATATGTCAAATTGCATTTGTGGCCTAGTAGGTGTTATATGATAGGGAAGTTATACCTGAATGAAAAATATCAGTGCTGCTTAAAATTTCATTCAATGAGATTATATAGGATAATAAAAGTTAGCTATGTCACATACAAGAATGGCCATATGCAAAAGCACTTGTAGTAGCAGAAGATATAAAGGGTCTATGTATCCTAAAATCAGGTCATAATTTTGGAATCAGTTCTCAGATATTGGTAGATATAAAGTGACTGGATTATTTTAGATTTACAAGAGAAATATTTTCATATCAGATTAAGCAATCATTCTAAAACTGGAGCCCAGAATCCAAAAACCTCACCCAGCGAGGAAAAAGATAGGTGAGGAAGCTTTTCTTAGAGGCTCTGAGCTGGTGTAACTGTTTTCAACAGCAGATTCCTTAGTAACAGATCTCTCCATCGATGTTAATCCTCATATTCACAATTCCTCAATGTGACATCTCTGCTTCATGCACAAAGTTCAGTATTTGCTGTAATATACCATAATGAGTAGTCAGTCAGTCATAACTGAAAAAATGCTTTCTTTGCTAATTTAAAAAAAAACAACTTTTGGACATTTCTTCTCAGATACATGTATTCACTACCTTTGGGCTTCCGTTTTTCTGGAGAGAGAGGACAGAAAAAGGAGTTCCACTTCTTTTCACTCTTCCTTATAAAAGGTCACACGTGTTGTCAGGTGTTTAAGATAATCCAGGAGACAGTTCTGAGACATACTTCATGCATTACTTATGAGACTTCACTGGATGTAAATCTGAGTGAGTTGTATTGGTTCTATTGGTTTTAAACGAAACAACATATTTAGTAGGTTCAACGAATCACATGCAGAAATCTGAAACACTAAAGAGAAATCTGTGTTACAAGAAGGATTATTAATAAAAAATAAATAAATACATGTCCAGGCAAGTCAGGCTTCTGCACTATATAACTGCACATTCTGTCTCTATTAATGTTTAATGTATTTGTAAAAAGCAGTCCTGCTTCGCAGAGCACAGCAACAAAAATGTCCTGCAACCTACCAACATTTACAATTGCAGCGTGGGTCCAAAGAGCTTTGTTAGAGATGCATCATGCATGTTTGATAGATAAGAGGTTCTGTACAGAGTCTATTAAGAGCCATATTTAAGTCACTAACAGGAAAGTGAATTCAGAAAAGTCTTTGTAGGATAGCATTAAAATTAAATGTTAACCAAACATTTGATTGGCGTGAAACACACTGAGGAAATGAACAGTGGGTGTTGATGCTTGCAAAACAAAAATCAATAATGACCTTCAGAAACCTATTTCACAATTGGGACTTGGGGAAAAAAAAAGATGATAATCACAATGTTTTCTCCAGCAATGTTTTGATTATCTAACACTACATTAGCCTTCTCACCAAAATAAGACAGAAATAGATGCTGGATGGCTCTTTAGACGTCTTAAAAATCTTCCCAAAAAATCAATTTGGAACATTTCCTTCGGTCTCTTGCTAAGTTACTAAGATATGCAGCTTTTAAAAACAACGTGAATGTAGAACACAGGATGTATTTGCTCTATTATTTATTCATATGTTTTTGAACAAGATTAATTCAGTGATATTTATGCTATTTCTGCATTTATGTCCAGCAGGGGTATTGTTTTGTCAGCACAATGGAACCATTTCAGCTACGTTTACAATATGTTTAAAGTTGTACTGAAGATCTGAAAATATCTTGCTCTTCATATTTAAATAGTGCTTAGAACTAGAAGTAAAATATGTTAAAACATTAAATTGTGTAAAATGAGCAGAATTTCAAGGAAATGTTAATGTTGACACAAACTCAATCCCAGACAACTATGCCAGGGTACAGAGACCCTGGTAGAAATGCAAGCTCAAGTTTGTATCCCTAGAGAGACAACAAAGATGGGCGGGGGGGGGGGAGGGGAAGAATCTGAAGCTTTTTTTTTTCCCCCCTCCACATAGTGGGACCCAGCTATGATCTGAAATTACCAGCCTGAATTATAGACCTCCCTCATTATTCTGTTTTGAAGTAGAAACTTAATTCTCAAATATTCAGGTGGAAAGGATCTCCAAGAATTGTTTGAAATAAGTGAAGCTTTGTGTTTGTTGTTTTTATAATAGGGAGGGAGGAAGAGGGGGAGGAAAGAAGGAGACATTCTAAGCAATAACAAAGAAAGGTTTTCAGACTCTAAATGAACTTCCCTGTGAAAGATTAGAATGAAATCAATTATGGAACCAAATTAAACAGGTCTGAAACTATGTTTATATGATTGCAAGAGAAAAGAAAACAGCACCAAAAAAAAGCTTCCAGCTAGTTTCACAGTGTAGGATTAGAATGAGAATGATAAGCAGTACAAAATGTACTCTATAGAATGCTTTTCTTGTTCAAGTCTTTAAACTTATCTAATGTTTCTTCTCAGATGCAATACCTAGGGTTTCATTGATGAGCTAAATACAATTTTTGATTTTTTAACTAACTTTCTTCTAATGTGCTTTAATTGCACAATTTATTTTTAATTGAGATTCAGCTACGATGTAAACTATTATACTTACACTAGGTCTTCACTTGCTATAAAGACTCAAATAGCTCTTGAAGATTAAACTACCAAGCCTGAAGAATACTTGTACAGAAACTCTCTATATTCAATGGAGTCTAATCAAGTATTAAACAAGAGGATCTCAGAGGTCGGCAACCTTTTACTGTATAGCAAGAAATCCCAAACAGCTTCCATTACACTCACAGTTCACATAGAATCATAGACTATCAGGGTTGGAAGGGACCTCAGGAGGTCAAGCTCAAAGCAGGACCAATTCTCCAAACCCCTGCCTCAGCCTGGAGCCCCCTCCTATACTCTGAACCCCTCAGCTCTACTCCCCAGCCCAAACCCCTCATCCCTTGCCCCAGCCAGAGGCCTTACCCCTTCCCACATTCCAACCCAGTGCCTCAGCTTCGAGCCCCTTCCCTCATAGAACCATAGAAGATTAGGGTTGGAAGAGACCTCAGGAGGTCATCTAGTCCAACCCCCTGCTCAAAGCAGGACCAACCCCAACTAAATCATCCCAGCCAGGGCTTTGTCGAGCCAGACCTTAAAAACCTCCAAGGAAGGAGATTCCACCACCTCCCTAGGTAAAGCATTCCAGTGCTTCACCATCCTCCTAGTGAAATAATGTTTCCTAATATCCAACCTAGACCTCCCGCACTGCAACTTGAGACCATTGCTCCTTGTTCTGTCATCTGCCACCACTGAGAACAGCCGAGCTCCATCCTCTTTGGAACCCCCCAAAGACACTTAAGTCCACACCAGAAACACAACTGAGACTGGGTAACTTATTACCATGTGATCATTCCCAGACCTGCTTACAACAAAATGGCTATTTGCAGTGCAGATGGGGTCATTAACCATGTCTTCTAATTAGATTAAGCTAGTGCCGGTTGTTTGCAACTGGCACAGGGACAACCATGTTGTAACCAGATCCCTTCACTCAGTTGTGAGTGCAGTGTGGATGGATCCTTCAGAGTCTTGGGGCTAGATTTCCAAAAGAGCTCAGCTACATTGTGACCATGGAAGTAGCTGGTTGCTGAACATCTGACAATCTTGCCCTTTGTTCCAAATGTCCTGTGTTCTGATTAATAAAGAAATTCTGAGGGTCAATGTAATATTAAGAATTATAAACTAGTCCAGAGCTATAGCCTGGTTAGGGGATACAGTTAAGGTCACATTCAGGAAGGTGATGGGTGAATTAAAAGATGAGGTTACTGACATTTTGGGTGCTTTTCTTTAATTCTACAGGGAAGGAGAAGTTAAGCTACAGATTCCAGGCTCTCTCCGGCTATTCAGGAGGTCTGGCTTTTCCTTATTCAGTTACCTTCTTGGTGTGGATTCAAAATGAATTTGGGAGCAGTTGGTGTACATATAAGAGATGCAGGGAATGTATCTGAACAGCAATCCAGTCTGAGCACAGGTGAGGTGGCTGATTTCTATAGTGATCTGGTGGAAGAAATATGATGTGTTGAGGTAAGTCTTTCTTTTTATATTTTTATCCCTTTGATCATATGTCATGGTCAACGTGGGTTTGAGGACAAGTTCTCACTCTGTAGCAAATGCCTCATGTGGATGGCATAATATATAGCTTTTGACAGCTAAACTTATCCCACTTGCTTTCTTGTGGCAGAAGTGTTCTTAACTGAAAGTGAGAAGTATGAAAGACGGGTGTCTGGTGCCTTATAACCAGATTGCCCTGAGTAGATGGGACTCATTAACCATGGTAGGCAGTCCATATTGGAGAAGGGGTTCTTATTTCAACCCAAGAATGTCAGGTCTGGCAAGCCAGTTTTTAAAAGTTGTGCCAATCACACATGCTCTATGGGTCTGTCTTCAGGAAGTATCCATCCAAGCGATGCACAACAGCTTCCTCGGACGACTGTTGAAAATGAGAAACGGCTACTGTATTAAACCTTCAGCCTATTTCTAGTTGTGACTGTAATGAACACATTGACAAAGGGATGGGAGAGAGGCTCCAAGGAACATGCTTTTCACAGATAATCTTACATTGTGCAGTGAAGATAAATACAAACTGAAAAGGGACCTAGAACTCTGAAAGAAAATGACTTACGAATCAGCCTACAAAAGATGGAATACATATGATACGCCATTGAGAGGGACACAGAGAAGTTATTAAAGTCTGTGCAACAATTTAAATACCTCAATTTGGTGTTGACCCATGATGGGAATGTGTATGCAGGTATAAGGAGCCATGAAGTGTGTTTGGTGTAAATGGAGGGAGCTGATGGGAATTCTCTGAGATAAGAATATGCCAAATAAACTAAAGACCAAATGGTATAAGAGCATGATTAGGCCAGCCAAGACGTATGGGTCAGAATGCTGGCCAGTAAGGAAGAGAGAAGAACAACTACTTCACGCTGCCAAAATGAGAACATTCAGGTGGATGCTGGATAAGATTTGAACTGATAGGCCACTCAACAAAATGGTATCAGCCATGATTCTGGTATCCTTCGTGATGGAAATGCTTACAGAACATTGACTGAAATGTTTGGGTGGGATATGGGAGATGTGCAATATGTTGACCAGAGAGTACAAGAGCTAGTACTCACAGGACAAAGACCCTGAGAGAGACCTTGAAAAGGTGGTTTGAGATGCTGAAGGAGGACACAAAGAAGATTGGTATCATCTTGGAAGATGCGTTTGACAAGAATGCTTGAAGGCAAAGAACAAGAGCCGCCGACCCCAGTTGACTGGAGAAGGCAAAGAAGATGAAAATGTTTATTTTAATTATTATAAAAAGTTCCCAGAGCTATGGCTAGGCCCTTCTATATTTACAAATGTGAAGAAATAAATACAAATACTTAGCCTGTAACATTACATGTTAGACTTAAGAATAAACTTGCTTTGTAATATTCACTCATCTTGTGTCAATTGTTAGTAACTAGAAGGAGGAGTCATTAAGGAGGGAGGGAAGGAAGCAATCTAACCTGATCACCTTTGAAACACATTAGGGACAAGGAAGTCACCTCATAGCCACAAGCACTGCATAAACATATAATACAGATTATTTGGTGAGAATATGATTTGTTATAATTTTCCCTCTAAATGTAAAACACCAAATTCTGTTATGGTCAGCTTGTGATCTGAGGAAGCTACACATTACAACATCATGAGTTTTAGTTTCAAAAACAAAGCCAGGGGAGTATAATTGTTCCTATCCACCCCGGGGTCTAACCTGTGGAGCATAGTCTCACAGAAATCAGTCCTCTTCCCCTCCTATTCAACCATTAGCAGAGATGGTCAGATACTACAGTAACAATAATGCACTGATTACATCCAGTTCTAACTTTCACTCACAACAAATGTTGGCAGTGCCATTACTCGTATGACTAGATGATCACAATGGTTGCTCCTCGCCTTGCAATCCATCAATCTCTGAGATAACTATGTGGATGAAAAGTAGTTGTTTGGGCTCCACATGGGAGGCAGCAGCAGGTGCAAAGGAGAGAAGTAGACACCCAAGATAAGGAACTTGACAGCCATCTCACTATGTGCACCTAGAATCAGCAGGGGCAACTGCTTCTCAGCATAAAAATTTTCCCCTAACCACATGAGGCAGTAGCCTCAATTATATCTTACACCCCAGCAGCATATTAAAGGCCCCACACCTCCTAAGAAACAGCTCAGCAGAAGGGGACAGAGAATGGAATTGCCAGCCTCTATCTCCTGCTTCTCTCTCCATCCAAATCTGAATTTCAGCTGAGTAGTAGCAGCTCCAGTACTCTTCCCTGCATTCTCCCTTCAGGGGCGTAGTACAGTTATCGCAGGTTAACTGGGTTACTCAGACTATTATGCATTGGAGCCATGCTCCACTCCTCCCTTACTTCCTGCGTAGTTATTAGGTGTTTTTCCCCATTCTATTATGTAGTTGAATAAAGCACCACACTCCCAGCAGTGTAAGTATGTGCAGTACTGTAAGTAAAGAGGATTTTGTGTGCACCAAACTATCCCTTTACAAAAGGTGGCCTACAAAGCCAATGAGGCAAACTCAACAGGTGCTTCACAGACCAGCTGCCTAGTGATGTTAACCGCCACTGATTTCTACAAATTTTTCAGCAGACAATTAACATAGGCAGAACTGAGTTACATCATCATCTGCATTGAACTATATTGTTCTGTAGAGACCTGGTAAGGGGGCAGGGAAGGTGTTGACTGCAAGGAGTGGGAAAGTAGTGCTCTAACTGGGCCAGGACATGTGGAGTCAGCAATCTGGTACCTTTTCTTAGGATTTCTTCTTTTGCTTGAGAATCTCAGTTTTAAACAAGAAAGTATCTAGACCTCATGGCTCCAAAGAAAACCTTGAAAATGTGAATCACACTTCCACTGTACCAATCATGTAAGAAAGGAGAAGGAGGATCATATATGAAGAAAGGCACTCTGAGTGACATCTCATTTTGATAACACAAGTGGATAGCACTTAGGCACAGGCCACCACTCCTCCCACCCTTCACACACACACACACACACACACACACACACACACACACAATCTGACCATGGAGCCAAAAGGCCAGAGGAAAAGAGGGGAGCCCAAGTGGGTACCTGAGCAATGTGGAGCCAATCCTACAGAGCATAGCCCTACTCCTAAATTGCAATGGCCTGGTTTGCTCAGATTTGGGCATGGAGATTCTTCCATAACTAACATCTTCTTTTGCTCCCCCTGTTAAAAGCTGTCTGCAAATAGGTTACAAAAGATCATATATTCAAGCCTTCCTTCATGAGTGTTAGCAAAAATAGCTTAGATTCTGATCTCAGCTATGACTCTGGGAGCTGCAACCCTTGATAAATGCCCATCATGCCTATGCCTTAATATATCACTGGCCTTTGTATATCCCCAGTGAGAGGAAGCCAAGCCTGGGAGTCCACAAAAGCACCTGTGATGCTATTTTGAATATCTGCACAATCTGCCTTGAGATGAGTCTCAGTTTGATGGCCCAGGTGAGTGGAACTTCGTTTTTGGGCAGAGCTTGGGAATGTTCCATCACCTTTCCTCACCCAACCCCAATTGAAGGCTTAGGGGAAAAGGTCTCAAAGGAAAGAGAAGGGCTCTGAAATGAAAGGATGGCTGCCATATTAAAGATACAAACAAAGTAGGAAAACATTTAGAAGAGACTAGGATTAAATAAAACAAAACAGGCTTTGCACTTTTGTAACCAAAACTGAAAAATACCCTCAAAATATGGTGAACAACAAAATGTTCATATTGAACCATTCTAGTGGGCATTATTGTCATCAATATTGATACATACAGTTAATGAACTTCATTACTTAGATAAGTTCATGGAGGATAGGTCCATCAATGGCTATTAGCCAAAATGGTCAGGGACGCAACCCTATGGTCTGGATGTCCCTAGGCCTCTGAGAGCCAGAAGCTGGGACTGGCCAACAGGGGATGGATCACTTGATAATTGTCCTGTTCTGTTAATTCTCTCTGAAGCATCTGGCATTGGCCACTGTCGGAAGACAAGATATTGAGCTAGATGATCATTGATTTGACCCAGTATGGCCATTCTTATGTTCCTACTTACAAATATTGTTACTGCATCCCATGTGTTGAAGATAGTTCCTCATTCCTCCTCTACCACAGCTGAGGAATTTCAGCCCCAGCTGAGGAATTCAAATAATTTCACCAAATACGTTTCTAGTTCTCTTTCATTTTACTGTAGGATCGTCATTCCCCTAAGCAATGAGATCATTTTTTTATGAGCACTGGAAATATAAGGCCGGGGAGGGGTAGCCATCTGTAGTAGAATGCACTACTCTTGATTATGTTCACCTCTTCAGTTTGTTTACAATGAACCCCTCCCTATTAGATAGAATGGCTTCCCTTTGTGTTAAGCAGGCTTATGTTTGATGTGAGAATGAGCAGATGGAGATAAAAGCCGTTCTAACAACAAGAGTGCCCTTCCATTGTGCTTAAAAATGCACAACATTACATGGTGTCAAAAATAGATAGAATCCACTGCCATCTACAATACTAAGGATATTACTGACTTTTCTACATCCAGAACAGACAGGGCATGTGGCAGCCACCCAGATACATAGAAAAGATTCAGACAATTTGTTGTGCTGATGTTTCCCAGACCATATGGGGCAAAACCTGAAGGAACAAAACTGCAGCTTCTTTTCATTGTGTATCATAGTTGTAGATTATTACAGCAGACTCTTTGATTTAAAAACCCTGAACAATACCAAAAGTATAACAACAATCCACAAACTGAAGGCTACATTTGCTAGAAATGGAATCCACAAAATGATTAACATTGGCAATGGACCTTGATGTGACCGAAAATTATTTGCCACTTGGATTATAAACATCATAGATAATTTACAAAGCCATGATGTATCTGAGGGAATGCTCCAGCATATGTTTTATGGTAAACTAGCACTGATGACAAAAGTGCCTACCTCACTCTGCTTGAAAATCTGAATGCACTAACAAACATAAGCCATCTTTCAGTCTTTATGAAAAGATCTTCACTTAGTACTGCCCTTTTCAAACAAACAACTGGAACCTGTAGTAGTGAGCTGCAACTAGATGCACATTATTGGTATGATGAAGTAAACTATGACAACCCTTCTTTTTCTTTCCCTTTTCCAAGGTAGATAGGATTGGTTCACTGGATCAGTCTTTCCAGCTTACCAATTCAATGCTCACTGTATGTCCACTCCATCCTCCTGTACAGTCTATCCACCATGTTCTTCCCATTCTCGTTCTCTGCCTACAAACCCTAGTCTCAAGTGCCTCCTGAAGAAAATTCCTTTCATCCCTCCTTCATACATACCCCAACAATCTCAGCGTCCTCTCTTGCTATTTCTCTCTGATACCATAGCCCTGATGATAACATTCCACATATGGTCCAGCAATGTCACCCTTCTCACTGCCCTCAAACATCCTATTCCAATGGCTTAAAGTCTTCTCAAGTTTCTCTCTTCGGTCACCCATATCTGATCTATACAGACAAGCTGATCAGATAAACATAAATATCGAGGTCCCACACCTAAATTAGGCTTCTTCATCTTGGGACTAGCTAGTGGCAAACATGGTAAGACCAGCTTTTCTGTATGTATCAGAGGTAAAAAATGACAATCTAGCCCAAAACTGAAAGCGAGAAACATTTTGGATTTGTCGTCTAACTAATTTATATAACAATCAGTATAAGCATATATATGTTCCATTCTATATGCATCCGAAGAAGTGGGCTGTAGTCCACGAAAGCTTATGCTCTAATAAATTTGTTAGTCTCTAAGGTGCCACAAGTACTTCTGTTCTTCTTATAAGCATATAGTCACTGCAAGACATTGTCATTTCAACCAAAGAATGTGCATTTTATATTGTTTCAGTGTACAGTACAGAATGGGTATTCTTCTCTATCTTTACATATAATTAACACAAAAGATGGTTTATTGATATTATGACAGGAAATTATACAAAGAAGATGCTCTCATGTTGTGAAAGGAGATGTAGCAAAATGTGTTACTGTCATTTGCATTTATCACATTAGTGTGCTTACTTCTAAGCCTCCCTAAACCATCTAGAACGAGAAATTTCCTTAGAGTTAGGAGTTCTAATTATTATGTCCTTTTAATGTGCTTAACAAGACAAATTATTTCAGAGTCCAAATACTTTGGCAAATATATCTTCCTGGCAGGGGAGCAAATAGTAACATGGCAACAATAACAGTTTATCCTGTTCAGGGTGCACTCTAGAGTACTGTCCTGAAACAGGACTTGAAACAGATGAACTCTGAGTGAAAAACACAGAGAAAATTTTAGAAAAGAGTGATTTTAAAAGCTAACGACTCTTGCGTAGAAGCTGGGAAAAAAAGCAAATTTAACATTATTACACATATCTGTAAAGCCAAAGAGTATGAATGACCCCCAAAATACCATCTGGTACGTGTTTGACTAGGTGCTGAAATGCAAAATCCAATTATTTAGCAGGACAAGAGGACAATGGTACAATCTGTTTAGAACAAGAATGTAATTTTCACTTGCATGTCCAGTTTCAGGATGTGCAGTTGCTGGGGAGGGCAAGGGGGAGAAACAGGGATTGAATCACAGTTCCTGCTAAATAGATATTTAATTGCTTACGTATTTTTTATATTTTGTTTTGTACAAGACTGTTTACCTAGCTCATAATGATGTGGAATTAGTTGTCGCTAAGTTTTATATTTTCCTTAATCAGTCTTGAAGTGCCCCCTAGTGAATTTTTCAGGAATTGCTCAAAGATAATAAGATTGAATAAAGGTTTCAGAGTGGTAGCTGTGTTAGTCTGTATCAGCAAAAACAATGAGGCATCCTTCTGGCACCTTAGAGATTAACAAATTTATTTGGGCATTAGCTTTTGTGGGCTAGAACCCACTACATCAGATGCATGAAGTGAAAAATACAGGAGCAGGTATAAATACATGAAAGGATGGGGGTTGCTTTACCAAGTGTGAGGTCAGTCTAACGAGAAATCAATTAACAGCAGGATACCAAGGGAGGAAAAATAACTTTTGAAGTGGTAAGAGAGTCGCTCATTACAGACAGTTGACAAAAAAAGTGTGAGTAACAGTAGGGAGAAATTAGTATTGGGGAAATTAAGTTTAGGTTTTGTAATGATCCAACCACTCCCAGTCTTTATTCAGGACTAATCTGATGGTATCCAGTTTACAAATTAATTCCAGTTCTGCAGCTTCACGGTGGAGTCTGGTTTTGAAGTTTTTATTGTTGAAGAATTGCCATTTTTAGGTCTGTTGTTGAGTGACCAGAGAGATTGACGTGTTCTCCTACTGGTTTTTGAATGCTATGATTCCTGATGTCAAATTTTTTTCCTGGTTTCAGATTAGCAAAGTTTGTGCTAGTTTCTTCATCACTGGAAATTTTAAAATCAAGATTGGATTTAAAAAAATAAAAAGTTATGCTCTAATTCAAGCAGGAATTAATTCAGTGAAATCCCGTGGCCTGTGTTATACACAATCATCCCTTCTGATTTAATAATCTATGAACTTCTAAATCTTATTAGGCTGGGGTACTGTGAAAGCAGTTTTCATTGCAGCTACATAGGTACCATTGAGCATGCTTATTCAGTAATACTGGTATTACCACTATTGCTGTTATAATGGTCATCAGATAGAATGGTCCTGGCCTCCACACGGGGAAGATATTCACCTTTATCCTTCTCCTCAATTCTCTGGATTGGCAGGGAGCACCGCCTCTCCCCAGCTCTTTGTTTACAGCCGTCCTCCTCCCCAGTTCCAAGTGTTGAAGAGGGAGAACCCTACTCATCTCATTAAAAGTCTCCCCCAGTGGCGACTGAACTAGCAGCTCCAGATGCAACAGTACTCTAGCTGATATCTGTACTGACAATTCTGCAGCAATATTTCTGATGCTGTCCCTCTAAAGGCTTTAACAAAGATGCTGAAAGATATGAGGAGGCACAGCAGCCAGCCATCATGCTACTGGCACTAGTATCATAATTATCATTTCAGTGCATGTGGGGTTCCTATATGGTCTCCTAGGAATATCTATGGAGATTATATATGTGTGTGTGTCTGCTTAGAAATGCTGATATACTGAAGTCCTTTACACATACTTACAAGATTTTCAATGCACAAAAAACACTTTCCCAAAAATGAAAGACACTGGGATCACTTGTCAGCTCCTCTCCCTAGAAGGACGCTCAAGGGAGCCGTCTGTCCCATATGCCTGGTAAAAGAGGTCCACGCTGGATGTCACATTACCAGGCAACCAGTGCTTTTCTCACCAAAGAAGTCACAAGCACAAATCTAATTGCAGACATGCGATCAGTTTTAAACTAACCAGAATGATTTAAAAATCCACGGAGTTTCCTACACATGTATGTGTCTATTATATTTAACACACCCATCACAATGTCCCTCCATGCATATACAAAAATTCTCATCCAACCACAGTAACATGTCAATATGAGTACAGTAAATGAACTCGCCTCAGAGTTATGCTATATGTAAACCCCATAATCAATGTATTGGGTAGAAGTCTGAGGAAATAGATGGGATTATATGACTTGCCCTAAAATTCCAATTCGGGCTGTCCCGAGATGAGATGTTATGCAGTGAGTGCTATAGAAAAAACACACAAGAGATTAGACAGACGTAGGCATTACATTTAGCACTAATACAACACTTCACATTTTCAAAGTGCTGTGCACATCCTTGACACCCTTGTGACATAGGGAGGTATGTAAACATTTTCCCTGTTTTAATTATTGGGCGTAAGAGGTTACATACTCAAAGCCACACAAGTAGTTGGTGGAAGAGCTGGGACTAGAATAAAGGATTTCTTGGACACAAAACCCACGCTAAAGGCCTTAGGTCAAATTGCCTCCCCATAATTTTCAGAATAAAAAGAGTCATCCTCCAGATTATCTTAACTCAACACTGTTGCAAGGAGAGAGGTGATTTTTCAGGTATCTAAGAGCTCAAGCCATATAGGGCTTTATAAAAATCTATGTTGACATCATATAAGGCTTTATAAAAATATAGGGCTTTATTTAGGGCTTTATAAAAATCTATGTGGATACCTTGAATTGCACCTGAATCCAGTACAATCATTTGAGATTTGGTATGATATACACTCGCTTCTGTGTAGCTTTCAAGAACCACATAACACAAGAAAATACTGTAGTGCTTCAATATGCGGGGGTGCTGGGTCAAAAAGTGACTATGCTAAAGTTTGCATTGGAAAGAAACCTTGCAAGATATTCAGTTGAAAAGATGCATAAGTATAGCCAAAACCTCAATCATGAGGGCAGTTACTGCCTTGGGGGCAGTCTCCATCTGCTCTCCCCCAACACCAACACCATCTTGTCTCTTTAGATTATTCACTTCCATGCTGACGAGCAAAGTATAAATTCTTAGACAAAAGGTATTACTCACATACATCAAGAATATAATAATTGTTATCTATCACTTACCTTGCTCTTTGGAGTTAAGTCACTGTTCATCTAAAGACCCTTAGTTTTGTAGTTTAATTAGCATGCTGCATAATTGCTTAGATACACATGTTGTTTAGACATTTACTTTTGCTTTGAAAAGCTCTTCAACAGCTGCTCCAAATCTGTGTACGAAATGATTTTATGTCAGTTTTATAACTGAAAATAATGGAGAGCACGAACCACCTGACTTGGGCAAGTTGCCTCACCTCCCTGCTTCACTTTTCACATGGGTAAAATAAGGACAACAGTATTTACCTACCTCAGAAGGATCTTTTAAGGATTTACAATTTCATTTTTGTACACTGAACACGTAAAGCACTCTATGAATGATAAGAACTATTATTAAATATACACATAATCTTTTTGTATAGCACTGGAGAATAAGCGGCTCATAGCGCAGATCTTAAACTTACATTGCCTACCGCTTGAGGCTCTGCTAGTCTGTGTTCTCTACAAGTTCTTATGCTGCTCTCTTCACCATATGCAAACACCTTCCAGTAATGCATTGTGACATAACTAATGTTTGCCACACATAGTTCATTCTCTCTGTCATCCTTCCTAGGCCATATAAGTCCAGAGGAACCTCTGTGATGTGGCCTCCTGTATAACACAAGCCACAGAACTTCCCTGAATTAATTACTGTTTGAACTAGGGCATGTCTTTTAGAAAAACATCCGATCTTCATTTGAAAAGTGCCAGTAACAGAGTCCACTCCATATAGTAAGCTGTTCCAATAGCAAACTACCCTCAGGGTACATCTACACTACAGGGGGGAGTCTATTTAAGATACGCAAATTCAGCTACGTGAATAGTGTAGCTGAATTCGACGTATCGCAGTCGACTTACCCCGCTGTGAGGACGGCGGCAAAATCGACTTCTGCGGCTTTCTGTCGGCGGCGCTTACTCCCACCTCCGCTGGTGGAGTAAGAGCGCCGATTCGGGGATCGATTGTCGCGTCCCAACGGGACGCGATAAATCGATCCCCGAGAGGTCGATTTCTACCCGCCAATTCAGGCGGGTAGTGTAGACCTAGCCTCAGTTACAAATTTTCAGCTTATTTCCAGTCTTAGCTTGTCTAGCTTCAGCTTCCAACCAATGGATCTGGTTATACAGTCCAGCAGACAAAGAAAGAGCTCATGTTAAAATTGTTGCTTCCCATGTAGGTACTTATAAACAGACCAAGACTTTAACCTTCTCTTTGTTAAACTAAAAAATAAAGCTCCTTGAGTCTATCACCATAAAGCAAGTTTTCCAATTCTTTAATCATTCTCATGGCTCTTATCTGAGTGTTTTCCCTCTTCAACCTATCAACATCTTTCTTGAATTGTGGACCCTATATGCAGTTTTGGTGGTTTTTTTCCCCATAAATATGTACACTGCTATGTGTTTATATTAGACATGGCAAGTTCAAAGAAGTGTGTCTTGCACTTGACACAGGAAGTGTAACTGTTCCTAGCTCCTGTGGGAGTTTATCACTCAGACCAACCACAGGAAAGTTCCATCTCCTGCACAGAGAAACTTTACCCTTGTGGTAGGAAAGTTCCACTATGCCTGGGGAGACAAATGTCAACCACATTCTCCATCTTCACCTATTCTGGGCCTAGACTATTAAGCACCTCGAAGATAAGGACCAAAACCTTGAATTTGATATTCTATGGGAAGCCAGTGCAGAGGGTGGAGGAAATGTATGATGTGCTCACTGAAAGCACACATTGCTGCATTCTGAATTAGCTGGAGTTTCCTAAAGGCTGATGATTTCATGTCCACATATATTGCATTGCTATAGTCCAGATGGAAGGTGACAAAGGCATGTATAACTGAGTGTCACAATTACAATTAACTGCACCTCTGTCCCTTTCTGTGGTCTGCTCAAGATCACCCCTTCCAGTCTCAGCCTCCATCTGTCACCTCTCACTGGCTGGGGACATGTGTCTTTCTCCATCTAGACTAAGGATTTGGGCTTGAAGTCTCCCGGCAATTCACTGATTATCCCAGGTCTGCCCTTAGTCCAGACCTGCTATTCATTCTCTCTGAGACAATGATGGGGTTACCAGTGATGAGCCAGCTTTCACAAAGCACAGTAAATTTATTTTAGGACAAAATCTTATCATAAACCAATAAACAGTTTACACACATGCTAAGTTTGCCAGGTGTTGCCCACCTTCCACAAGGAGACCCTGGCAGATCCCACTCCTTCAAATCCTTCCAGCAGGATTTTGCCCTGTTACACCCTTATGTCAGTTTTTATATCAAAATTAGGGACATTCAGCCAGTTCAGCTCTATAAGCTCTTTCTTTTTCTCCTGGGTCCCTTGAACCTGGTTTGAACCGTATACGCAATCCACCTCAGGGACTTGTACTTCTTTGGAGATGTTTACCAGTCCTAGGGTCTGAAGTAATTATCCCCCACAGGTTTTACTCCTTGGGGAAGCTGGGTAACCCTTCCCTATGGAGCTAGCATACAATCCCTAACTCACTAAGATACATGTAACATTTATAGATACAAACTTTTATTACTAATTCTGGTGCGTATGTGATCTGACACACCTCAATATAATAGTGTTTTTTAAAGTGTCCATGCTTCCAAGGTCCCACATCTGTCAAACTGAGGCCAGGTCATCATCTGCCAGGATGGGATGGAGGTTTTTAGCTAAACAGAAATGGTAGAAGGTGATATTGTGGATGCTGTTCTGAGAAAGCTCAGCACCAGTGAGGAATCCAGGAGCACTCCAAAACTACAGACTGAACTGGCCAATTGCAGGTGTGTACCTTCAACCCAAGGAGACTGCACGGTGACTCAAAGAACAGTGCTTTTCTATGCCCACCAGCATTACCTCAGTCTTCCTTGGGTTCAGGTGCAACCAGCTGTTCTGCATCCATAAGCTGATCTCATCCAAGTACCTGGCCATATTGGTGGCAGTGGCAGTGGCAGAGGCACCTCTAGAAATTTTTCCCATGTGTACACACAGGCAATTCCTGTGGAGTCATCCCTGCTGCTACCACTGGCCCCAGTGCCTGGCTTGTTGAGTCTGTGCCATGTTCAGCCCCTAACTTCCAGTCCATCCTACCCAGGTGCAGTGTCACTCCCCATCCCTGAGAGAAGAGGTGGATTGCTGGAAGGGAGGTAAGGCCAGGCAAGCCCCTGTGGGAGAGGCCTCGTACAGGAGCTGGCCCCATGGCAGCAGCAGCAAGAAGGAGCAGTGCTATCTACCCCACCATCTGCTCACATTTGGCTGCATGCCCCTTCCATCATGATGGGGAGACAGCAAGGCCGAAATTGACTAAGTGACTTTGCAACATTATGCACAGGGGTTGTAATGCCACTCACTCAGTTTGACCTCACCATCCCCTCATCATGATGGAGAGCCAGTCGGGCTAAATCTAAGTGGGCAGTGGCCAGGACTGATCTTTATGGCACACACAATGCATAAAGTGCATGCAGCTGCAGGCAATACTGGTAGTTGTATGTGGCAAAGGACAGGTAGAGCTATGTATCATCTGCATATTGCTTGCACTTGAGTACACATCAGTCTAACTATACTACCACCCATTACCCAGTATGTCAATTTACCAATTCTCCTAGTGGCTGTATGTTGACTGGGACTAGGGAGAAAACAGCTCTTCATGAGACTCCATGGGTGAGGAGTTTAGGGGCAGAAATTCTCTGATCATACTCCTGTGGCAAAGATTTGAAACTCCTGGGATTAGTCATGTTTAAAAAGGGGAGAAGACACCCCAACATAAATACCCGTTCAGACCCACCCAGCTCATTATCAAATTGAAGGAATAGTTAAAGGCCACTTTCTAGTATCCTGATCCATCCGTGAGACTTCTTGGGGAGTTCAATGGGGCTTTGCTGAGACCAAAATACTGGGCAGAGAAAATGGAGTGCACCCATGGCTCCCTTATACCTGGCTGATCCTCATTGGTATCCACCGCTTGAGGCCACTGTCAACCAGCCTAGCTTTAGAGCAACCTTCAAGCTGCTCTGAGTTGCAGTGGGGAATCTGGCACACAGCTAGCTCAGGACTATCAGAGCATATGGGCCATCTTTTTAACCCCCTCCTCCCTTGAGCTGCACTATGCACTCCTTAGCCACAGCTGAGGATTTGATCCATTGTATCCAACCCTCAGGTGATTTTGAGTGACATTTGAAGCTTTACCACAAAAATAAAAAAAACTTGGTCAATCTTTCCCAAAAAGACTCTGGGTGGCAATTGGTGAGATTGTTTCTAGGCAGGACAACTGCTTGTTTGAGTGAATCTAGCATCTTTCAGACAATAATGGTCTCAGTTTGCTCTGACTTTGCCACAGATCTCAAAGTGGAGCTCATTCAGGCATCTAATATAGCTCTGTTACAATAGAGCCAAAGGAAACTTTCATGAATGTGATCTATTTTATTCACCTAGTAATTGATCAACTCCTCATAGCAAGAAAGCATTGCTGCATTTGAGTACAGGCAGACCATATTAACCAGATATTTACCACCTGGAACAGTTCCAGGGATCAGAACTTCTGATGGAAGAAGAAAAATCTCTCTCAAGCCTTCATCACAGCTATCGGGCCTCACAAATATTCTCCACGTCATGTTTATCAAACTGTATCCATTATCTACTGCTGTCACTCTAGTGTCCTCCCAACCCATCACATTTACTGCAGGTCATCTGTAGCTCATACCCAAAATTGCATGGGTGGACCCACTTTCACACAATGATGTTTTGTCTACCTTGTATTGAATGATTTACTTTTAGGCAGGTTTGGATCAAAAACTTTGAAGTTCAGAGAGAAATAATAAGGGAACAAATCCAAATGTGTTTAACTTTTAACAACATTTTAATTATGTTGCTCCCATATAAGAACAAAAACAGGATTTTTCCTTGTTTATTTTAATCTTCACTCCACCAAATGAGCAAAATTATTACTAATGCAGGAAGAGTACATTGCAGAAGTACAAAAATATTATTTCTTTATGTTTATGCCTGTCCCTTAGAATGCCAAGTGAAAAAAAGCAATTAGAAGTTCCTTTTGAGCTTTTCTGTTTGATTTGAATGTTTTCACCGCTCTCTTGTTGTATTTTTAAACAGAGAACAAAATTGCCATACAGAGTGCCTGCAATAGGCACCTTAAAAATAAAAATAAAAAAAAATTAATGGGAGCTTCTGTTTGTGCCTCTCCCTCTCTTCCAAAGGCACTTGAGCAGGTATAACATTTCAGCAATAAGTGTGTAAACTCGTTGGACTGGTCATCCAAAAACAAATGTCAGGTGTCTATCATAAAAGCTAGTACGGGAGGGGGAGACCCCAGAATACAGGAGCTATAATATTAGCTGTACATTCCTACGTCAAGCCGTGGTCTATCAGTGAATCCTTTAATGAAAAGGTGGTGGCACGCTCTATCGAGTAAGTTTCACAAGATTTCTTGGCTGGGAGGAATACATAGTGCAGTCATGATCACCTAAATCTGTCATGGCCCTTCAGGAGATTACACAACCAGGGGGGGAAGCTTCATTTAATACTGCAAAAAGGCACATCCTCTCTACGGGGGTAGTAACGTTTGCAGGTGACAGTAGCAGTATAATAATAACAGCAAGAATGCCTCCCTTATAAAATAATTCCTGTATTGTATGGAGGAAGAGGGGGATAAAGTCAGCTACTGTCATTTAAAATATTTATTGTAAAAGATGACATGCTTTAGTGCAATGAAATAGCCAATAGTAGATCTGTATTTAGCGTGCTCAAGAATT
This sequence comes from Malaclemys terrapin pileata, assembly GCF_027887155.1. Taxonomy (NCBI): domain Eukaryota; kingdom Metazoa; phylum Chordata; order Testudines; family Emydidae; genus Malaclemys; species Malaclemys terrapin. The sequence goes on along the minus strand of NC_071509.1, from coordinate 36,677,715 downwards.
AATCTCTATCTTCTGTCCAATGCTGCTATTGCTGAGTCAGCTCCATTCTTTTAAGTGACCTGATTCTGTAATCCCATTATTAATATCATGAAAATGGCTTTCCTCTATACTGTTTTGTGCTATCAGTGGGAAAAGACAGTACCAAAATGCATTAGTTCTCACAGGTCTCTGCTAAGATTATTTGCACAGTACAAACTGAATTAATCATAGCGACATCTGAATAATCACCAGTCACATGTTCATGTCAGAGCTGTGTTGGTGGCAATGGTTCACTTCTTTTGTAAAATGTTAGAGTTTCATTTGTGTGTTATAGTCTCATGAGACATGCATATTTGACTGTTTTCTATCAGGATGAGATCTTGCAGTTTACATTGTTATGCTTTTCTTATTTTTTGGCAGAGACATGTATTCAGGTTTATGTTCTCTAATCAGCAAGTCTATGGTTGTAAGCTGTACGTGTTTAAAATGATAAGCATGGGGGGGAAGTTCATTAAAGGAAATAATAAGCATAAGAACAAGTATCAGAATAATGGGGACCTTTTATTTTTCCAAGACACTGAATTTGCTTTTAGTATCTTCTGCCTTTAGAAGATATTTTATAGATCTACAATTTATAACTCCAAACAAAAGAAACAGGCTACAAGAAAGCTGTTCTCAGATAGACAGCACAAGCGGAGTAACTCATCGTACTTCTCACCTGTGTAGCAATTCAAATAGGCCGCTCTAAATATATAAATTAAATATTATGCAGATTCAGAGATTCCAAGGCCAAAAGGGGCAACTGTGATAATGCAGTCTGACCTTCCAAATAAAACAGACCATAGAACTTCCTCAAAATAATTGCTAGAAAAAACATCCAAATTTGCCATGATCCTTGGTAAATTGTTCCAGTGGTTAATTACCCTTATGGTTAAAAATTTGTGCCTTATTTCCAGTCTGAATTTGTCTAGCTCCAATTTCTAGCCATCAGATCATGTTATACCTTTCTCTGCTAAATTGAAGAGCCCATTATTAAATATCTGTTCCCCATGTAGGTACTTATATACTCTAGTCAAGTCACCCCTTAATTTTCTTTTTGTTAATCTAAATGGATTTATCTCCTTGAGTCTCTCTCTCTAAAGCATGTTTTCTAATCCTTTAACCATTCTCATGGCTCTTCTCGGAACCCTACCCAATTTATCAACATCCTTCTTGGATTGTGGGCACTAGAACTGGACACAATATTCCAGCAGTGGCTGCACCAGTGCCAAATACAGAGTAAAATAACCTCTAATCCTCCTTGAGATTCCCCTGCTTATTCATCCACGGATCACATCAGCCCTTTTAGCCACAATTCAGCTGATTATCCAGGATAACCTGCACAAAAATTTCAGAGTCACAGCTTCCCCCGCACCCTGCCCCATCATGTAAGTATGGCCTACATTCTTTTATGTATACATGTATCCATAAAATGCATATTGTTTTCTTCTGGACAGCTTACCAAGCTATCCAGCTCGTTCTGAATCAGTGACCTGTCCTCCTCGTTATTTACCACTCCGCCAATTTCTGTGTCACAGGCAAACTTTATCAGTGACGATTTTATGTTTTCTTCCAAATCATGGAGAAAAATGATAGGGCCAAGAACTGATCCCTGAGGGACTCCACTAGCAATACATCTGTTTGATGATGATTCTGGCCATGTCTTTTAAAAATATGTATGACAAAAAATGAATATGCTCCTCGTATAACTCAGTTGAGGTTGTCAAGCTGTCTGAAGTGACTCAGCAGCATTAGTACCAACCTCAGGGCAGACTGTCAAGAAGCAGGGCACAAACCCCAAACTGGCTGTCAGCTCTATACTTAGATTTCACCAACCCAGCATCAAGGGTGAACATCTCAGACAACAGCCTTAACATGGAGTCACAGACAGTCCCATGAATCCTCCATAGAGATCTTGAGGAAATCATCTTTGAGGTATTCTGCAATCCTCCACTGAAGGTTTCTGGAGAGGGCTGCCTTATTTCTTCCACTTTGGTAAGACACTTTCCCACACCACTCAGTGATTACTTCAGCAGGCGCCATTTACTCCTGAGGGCATTCTGTGCCAAAAAATTAAAAATTCTGCACACAGTATTTTAAAATTCTGTAAATGTTATTTGTCAAATAAATGTGGAGGCTCCAGCATAGCATCGGAGAGCACAGGCAACTGACTGTACAGAGGTGGGAAATCACTGTGCAGCTCCCTCCCCGGGACACAGACTCAGCAGTGAGTCTGCAGACAACCCTGACACAGTGCAAGGACCGAGCCTGCCCCAGAAACACCCCAGGGCCCTGTCCCTCCCTGCCAGGTGAACAAAGTGTGGACAGCCAGGTTCAGCAAGGCAGGATCCAAGTGTGGAGGGGCTTAGTGTGGGAGGACCCAGGTGTGGGTTGAGAGGGTTCTGTGTGGGGCAATCTGTGTGCAGGTGGCTCAGTGGGGGATCTGGGTGTGGGGGGATCTGGATTCACAGGGGCTTGTTAGAGGGTTCTGGGTGCAACAGTAATGGGACTCTGCAGGGGGGTCCAGGTGAAGGTGGCTGGTGCTCAGCAGGGGGGGATCTGGGTGTGGGGGGGATAGAGCTCAGCAGGGGGGGTCTGGGTGTGGGATCCAGATGCTGGGGGAGTGGGGCTCAGTAGGGATCTAGGTGCAGCTGGTTGGGGCTCAGTAGGGTGGGGATCCAGGTGTGGGTGGCTCATCGGGATGGTCCAGGTGCAGGAGGAGTGGGGATTGTCAGGGGGGTTATGGGTGTGGGGAGCTGAGGCTTGGCTGGAGGGTCTGGACATGGGGGGGGTCTGGATTTACGGGGGTTGGACGGATGGGGGAGCAGCTCCCCTTACAATGATCCCTCCCACTGCAGCTGAGAAGCAATGGGTGCAGGAAGTGCACAGTGGGGAGTTTGCAGAGCTTCCTACAGCTGGGGGAGAAATCTGGAGGTTTTGGGTCTGACATGGCCCCGGATGTCGTGCAGCGGAAGAGGAAGTCCCTCCCACCCCAACCCAGCTGGGACTAGCAACTGAGCCAAGCACAGTGTAGGAGCCATGAGTGTGGTCTTCCCCAGTCCAGCCCCCTGCCACACAGTGATTTACCTCTCTGCCGGCTGCCCTGGGCACCCAAACATACTGCTAGGGAGGGTCGCCTGACCACTCCTGCAGCTTCCATTTGCTTTCCCATCAGAAAGTCATTTTTCTGTGGGGAAGCAAAGAAATCTGCGGGGGACATAAATACTGCACATACACACAGAATTCCCCCAGGAGTAACCATTGCAGCACACAGGCTAGCAGCATAGGGTGTACAGGGAGATCTTGGTGAACCAGTAAAGTGCCCAAACCACTGCTGCTTATAGCTAAAAGTAACCAAGCCAGCAGGCCATAAGTGAGCCTATGCAGCAGCCTTAGCATGACCAAGTCAGGAAGTGAGAAGGTCTGGGCGACCACAAAAAGAAGGTCTGGGCGACCACAAAAATGACCCTGCGTCCTTCCTGATGAGATCTCTGTTGAAATTGCTGAGGTATGCATTTTAGAAAAACAGGAAGATTATCTATATGTACTCTCAGGGACATGTCTGTCAGGGCCTCAAGGCATGAAAACGCTGAAAAAAAACCACATCTAACTAATTGATGATCAGAAGGAAACCTAGTGCTTAACCTTTGAAATTGCTTGCTTACCAAGTTTTCTTTGAGTGACATGTTATTGCAATACTAATGAATAAATAAGGGAAGAAAGCTTGGGGTAGTTGGACTCTTCAGAGACTCTCCCTCTGGAAACATCTTGGGGTCCCCACTGGTAGACAGAAGATTTCCCATTGAAAGACTGCCACTTTGCTACTCGAGAGCCACACCCAACTTCGGTAATTATTGAGGGTTGGGAGTGTTTTACTAACCTCTTGTGGACGTGTGTAAATGCTTGAGATTAAGTAAAGTATAGCTTTAAGCGAATGCACTTTTGTGTTGTCCTGTTTGTGCCAGCCATCTATGGGTTGGGTAGAGGTGTCTTCATTGATTTACTTCTTGACACCACCTCACACAGAATAAAGTTACCAAAAGCTTTGGGTTGAAAGAACACCAGGTAACAAGGGACCTGGTCTGCAGCTGGACACATGCAGGAGCTGTTCTCTTTCAGCCTCCGTTACCCTCAGGAGTGAGATATCAGCTAAAATCACCACTGCCAGTGGAAAATGGTGCCTATATTCAGTTCAATTGCCCTATCTGCATATGCTCATGCCCATAAGCTACCTCCCCCCACCATTGTCCCAACTCACCTATCACCCCCAGGCTGTACTCACCATGGCTGGGACTGCCGCAGTACTCTGTGAATCCCAAGTAGTAGTAAGAATGGAGTGCTTGTAACTTGTGTGGATCCAGAGGAGTGAGTTCAGTATACCAAGTTCCCATTTATCTTGTGGATCACTCACAATAATACCTCTGTGCATTGTAAATTTTGCAGCTGGAAATGTGGCACTGGGGGTCTCTCCATCCACACCAGCAGAGTGACTCAGCCAGAAAAGGAAGAGAATGAAGATGATGTGGGATGACATGTTCCAAGAGATCTTGCAAGCCTCTGGTGCTTCGGATACCAAGCACAGGATTGGAGGATCACCCTGGCAGACAAAATGGGCAGGGATAGAGCAAAGCACAGGCAAAGGAGAGAGACACGTAGCAGGACATGCTAGCACTTCAAGCAGCAAAAAGACATGCTGGAGACTTTTGTTGACCTTCACATTCAACAGACCCGTGCTTTCTTTCCTCTTCCACAAACAGAAAACTGCATTCTGGGACCTCCCTCTGCAGCTCCACATTCCACATGGCATCCAGGGCCACTGCACTACCCCTATCACTCCACCCTGGGGGAAGAGTACAAACAATCACAGCCACAATCCTGTCTCAGACTGAGAAAGCGGGACAATCAGTGAGTTATCTTAAGTGCCTACACACAAATGCAAGAAGCCTGGGAAACAAGCAGGGAGAACTGGAAGTCCTGGCACAGTCAAGGAACTATGTCGTCATTGAAATAACAGAGACTTGATGGGATAACTCATATGACTGGAGTACTGTCATGGATGGCTATAAACTGTTCAGGAAGGACAGGCAGGGCAGAAAAGGTGGGGGAGTTGCATTGTATGTAAGAGAGGAGTATGACTGCTCAGAGCTCCGGTATGAAACTGCAGAAAAACCTGAGAGTCTCTGGGTTAAGTTTAGAAGTGTGAGCAGCAAGGGTGATGTCGTGGTGGGAGTCTGCTATAGACCACCAGACCAAGGGGATGAGGTGGACGAGGCTTTCTTATGGCAACTAGCAGAAGTTACTAGATCGCAGGCCCTGGTTCTCATGGGAGACTTCAATCACCCTGATATCTGCTGGGAGAGCAATACAGCAGTGCACAGACAATCCAGGAAGTTTTCGGAAAGTATAGGGGACAATTTCCTGGTGCAAGTGCTGGAGGAACCAACTAGGGGCAGAGCTCTTCTTGACCTTCTCACAAACCGGGAAGAATTAGTAGGGGAAGCAAAAGTGGATGGGAACCTGGGAGGCAGTGACCATGAGATGGTCGAGTTCAGGATCCTGACGCAAGGAAGAAAGGAGAGCAGCAGAATACGGACCCTGGATTTCAGAAAAGCAGACTTTGACTCCCTCAGGGAACTGATGGGCAGGATCCCCTGGGAGAATAACATGAAGGGCAAAGGAGTCTAGGAGAGCTGGCTGTATTTTAAAGAATCCTTATTGAGGTTGAAGGAAAAAAACATCCCTATGTGTAGAAAGAACAGTAAATATGGCAGGCGACCAGCTTGGCTTAACAGTGAAATCCTTGTTGATCTTAAACGCAAAAAAGAAGCATACAAGAAGTGGAAGATTGGACAAATGACCAGGGAGGAGTATAAAAATATTGCTCAGGCATGCAGGAGTGAAATTAGGAAGGCCAAATCACACCTGGAGTTGCAGCTAGCAAGAGATGTTAAGAGTAACAAGAAGGGTTTCTTCAGGTATCTTAGCAACAAGAAGAAAGTCAAGGAAAGTGTGGGCCCCTTACTGAATGAGGGAGGCAACCTTGTGACAGAGGATGTGGAAAAAGCTAATGTACTCAGTGTTTTTTTTGCCTCTGTCTTCACAAACAAGGTCAGCTCCCAGACTGCTGCACTGGGCAGCACAGAATGGAAAGAAGGTGACCAGCCCTCTGAGGAGAAAGAAGTGGTTCGGGACTATTTAGAAAAACTGGATGAACACAAGTCCATGGGGCCGGATGCGCTGCATCCAAGGGTGCTAAAGGAGTTTGCGGATGTGATTGCAGACCCTTGGGCCATCATCTTTGAAAACTCATGGCGATTGGAGGAGGTCCCGGATGACTGGAAAAAGGCTAATGTAGTGCCCATCTTTAAAAGAGAGAAGGAGGAGGATTTGGGGAACTACAGGCCAGTCAGCCTCACCTCAGTCCCTGGAAAAATCATGGAGCAGGTCCTCAAGGAATCAATTCGGAAGCACTTAGAGGAGAGGAAAGTGATTAGGAACAGTCAGCATGGATTCACCAAGGGGAAGTCATGCCTGACTAATCTAATTGCCTTCTATGAGGAGATAACTGGCTCTGTGGATGAGGGGAAAGCAGTGGATGTGTTATTCCTTGACTTTAGCAAACCTTTTGATACAGTCTCCCACAATATTCCTGCCAGCAAGTTAAAGAAGTATGGGCTGGATGAATGGACTATAAGGTGGATAGAAAGCTGGCTAAATCGTCGGGCTCAATGGGTAGTGATCCAGGGCTCCATGTCTAGTTGGCAGCCGGTCTCAGGTGCAGTGCCCCAAGGGTTGGTCCTGGGGCCCGTTTTATTCAATATCTTCATTAATGATCTGGAGGATGGCGTGAACTGCACTCTCAGCAAGTTTGCAGATGACACTAAATTGGGAGGAGTGGTAGATACGCTGGAGGGTAGGGATAGGATACAGAGGGACCTAGACAAATTAGAGGATTGGGCCAAAAGAAACCTGATGAGGTTCAACAAGGGCAAGTGCAGACTCCTGCACTTAGGACGGAAGAATCCCATTCACTGTTACAGACTAGGAACCGAATGGCTAGGAAGCAGTTCTGCAGAAAAGGACCTAGGGGTTACAGTGGACGAGAAGCTGGATATGAGTCAACAGTGTGCTCTTGTTGCCAAGAATACTAACGGCATTTTGGGCTGTATAAGTAGGGGCATTGCCAGCAGATCAAGGGACATGATCATTCCCCTCTATTCGACATTGGTGAGGCCTCATCTGGAGGCCCCAGTCCAGTTTTGGGCCCCACACTACAAGGCGGCTGTGGAAAAATTGGAAAGAGTCCAACGGAGGGCAACAAAAATGATTAGGGGTCTGGAGCACATGACTTATGAGGAGAGGCTGAGGGAACTGGGATTGTTTAGTCTCCAGAAAAGAAGAATGAGGGGGGATTTGATAGCTGCTTTGAACTACCGGAGGGGGGGTTCCAAAGAGAATGGAGCTCGGCTGTTCTCAGTGGTGGCAGATGACAGAAGAAGGAGCAATGGTCTCAAGTTGCAGTGCGGGAGGTCTAGGTTGGATATTAGGAAACATTATTTCACTAGGAGGATGGTGAAGCACTGGAATGCTTTACCTAGGGAGGTGGTGGAATCTCCTTCCTTGGAGGTTTTTAAGGCCCGGCTTGACAAAGCCCTGGCTGGGATGATTTAGTTGGGAATTGGTCCTGCTTTGAGCAAGGGTTGGACTAGATGACCTCCTGAGGTCCCTTCCAACCCTGATATTCTATGATTCTATGATTCACACACACAGAGACATGGTTGGTGTATGTGTTTGTGAAATAATAATGACTGGTCTTTCCCCTTCAACAATTCTTTTCCCTTAATTTATAAAGTTTCATTCAGTTATAAATGTGTCTGGTTGCATGGGTTTGGAATAAAAGTCTATTTATGGAAACTTAATTTATCGATTAGTTTACAGCACATGCTGGCTGGGGCTGACATCATCCATAGATAATAGCAATAGGTGCGTTTGCAATGTTGTATTACCACACAGAGCACTCATTAATAGGTTCATATGGGGATGCAAAAAAACCAATGCCAGGCAGAGCACACTACAGCAACACAAAATACTGTGGCTCACTATTAAACAGGTCTTTCAAAGCCTCCCTGAGCTGTATAGCCCCCCATTGAGCTCTCCTTATAGCCCTGGTATCTGGCCGCTCAAAATCAGCAGACAGGCATTCCCCCTCCACCCCAGTGGAAACTTTTCCCCTTGCTTCACAGATATTATGAAGCACACAGCAGGCACCTATAACCATTGGGATATTTTTTTCCAAAAAAAATCTAAAAATCTAGATCTAAAGGTCTAATCTCGTGAGTAGACTGCACCCGTGGCCATTCAAATGGCCAAACGCACATTCAACTCTAATTCTGCACCTGCTAAGCCTGTAGTTGAAGTACTTCTTGCTATTGTCGAGGTGGCTGATGTATGGCTTTATGAGCCATGGGATTAACAGGTAGGCTGGGTCTCTCAGGATCACTGTAGGCATTTCAACATCCCCCAGTGGTAACCCTCTAGTCTGGGAAGAAAGTCCTTTCTTGTAGATTTCTGACCAGGCCTGTGTTCATGAAGATGCATGCGTCATGCACCTTCCCTGACCATCTCAAGCTGATGTCAATAAAATGTCCCTGGTGATTCACCAGCACTTGCAACACCGTAGAAAAGTAGCCCTTTCTGTTGATGTACTCTGTGGCCAGGTGGTCTGGTGCCAAAATAGGGATATGCGTGCCATCTATTGCCCCAGGAACCTCATTGCTGAAAAACCATCCACTATGTCCTGCACATTAGCCGGAGTCACAGTCCTTCACAGTAAGAGGCGATTAATGGCCCTGCAAACTTACATCACAGCAACCCCCCCGGGGGTTTCTCAACTCCAAATTGATTCCCGACTAACTGGTAGCAATCTGGCCATTGCAAGCTTCCACACAGCGATCACCACTAGCTCTCATTTCGGTGTCGCTGCACTGGCGGGCTGTGGCAAGCTCCTCACATGTGGCCTTGCGCATCCGGAAGTTCTGCAGCCCCTGCTGATCATCCCCTACCTGCATAACGATGCGATCCCACCAGTTTGTGGGGCTTTTGAAAACAGGTGTGAAAGATTATGGGATGCAGATAAAATTATAGGATGGAGAAAACTATATCATGAGATGTTGAAACCATGTCCCCTGTCACCCATGTGCAACTCATTTGCCCCCATGAGGCACTGCAAATCCTTCCCAAAACACCCTCCATTAGATGGTGGGAAGTTGCATAGTGGGATAGCTACCCACAGTGCACTGCTCTCTGCATCTATGCAAGCACTGCTAGCGTAACTTAGGTCAACTTAATTTTATAGTATAGACTTGCCCTCAGAATTCAAGCAGCATAAAGATCCAGTTTTTCTGGTCAGGGATTTTTATTCCCTTCCCCTAGCATTCAAGCTGATGGGATGAGTCCTTGTGCACATTACCTCTTCATGGGTGGGAAGGGAGCAATCAAGGAAGTCTGTCCTTTGATGTTTCACAACGGCTCATTTGGTTTCAATGGGCCTTTTTGTGTACAGAACCCAACATCTTCTGTAGGAAGCCAGACTTTATGTTAATTAATGCTTCTTTCCTGTTTGATGAGTTACACAGTTACAGATGTTTACAATGCAAACACTTAATATAACCTTATAATATGGGGTACAGATGTTAAGTGAGATTAATATATGCAGCATCCCACAAGCAGTTCATAAAGTCTAAATACTAAACATGTTTTTTATCAATCTAATACCTATTTTAATACTACTAACACACAGTGAGACAGACTGCTTTCCAGCTATGCATTCATCAGTGTTCAGTTGGAGCCAAGGCATGAAGTGGCACCTTGTCTGCCAACCTCACAGTGTTGATAAAGGTGCAAATAGAAAGATGGATTTGACCCTCTGTTTTACAACCTCATTGAAAACTTGTACTTTACTAAGACTTAGTATCAGCACCCACATATTATGAAACCTTTTTATTGTGGTAACACTTCAACAGGAAGGCCACAGGCCCATTGTGCTCGGTGCTATGAGTATGTTTACCTTGCAAAATTAAATGAAATAAGTTTCATGGAACTAATGATACCAAAATGACTACTGAAAAAAAAAACGTAAAGAAATAAAAGAAGCACAGTCAACATGGACAATATTAATGAATGAGGAAAATGATGACATGTCTCCCACAAAAATGAATGTACAAATAGGTCTCAAAGTATAATAGATGTAATAGATAATATACCAATCAGCAACTACTGTATATGTACATGAGACAGAGTCAACAGTACAATATAGAAAATGAGCACATAGAAAAATATAGCTATGTAACCCATAAACAAACAGATCTGAATAAATATGCTATGTTTATCACTCACCATCAAAGAGAGATCAGAATAAAAAATACACTTGCAGAAAATTTACATTGGACACAAACCTCCAGCAAACAAAAATAAGGAAACCAACAATAAAAGGTTCATGATGCAAAATTTAGAGAGATGAAAAGAAAAGAACAGTGAAAAGAAAGCAAAAGTATAGAACTGAGAAAGCATATCCAGTCAAAACAAACATTGAGTTGCAGTGAGATAATATATTCATCCCTTCTTAAAAGGGGGTAGGACCCATCATTTACAAGTGGCAAAGCCTCTCTTGAAAGGACAACAGTCAATTTACATAAACATTCTGCGGGGCTATTTCCTCATTAATTTTCTTCTGAAATGGTTCTCTTCTTTGTATGTTGAAAACAATGCTTCACAAAGCTCCATACAGGAGAAAATCAACTATTTAATCCTACCAGTTACTGTACAATTTAGTTACCATAACAACTTGATGTAGCCTCCTCTCATGATAGGTTTATGATAGCTTGTCCATTAAACCAGTTTGTGACTAACAGCCACAGAGTGTAGACTACTACACATCTGAGTAGACTCTTAGCTGCCAATAGCCACATTTTCTCCATTTTCAGAATTCAGAAATCTCATGAATGAGAGAAAATATCAGATGACAAACAAATGTAAACATTACTTTTATTGCTAACATAATATAATCACCACCAATAAAAAGCCAACATTTACCATCCTAATATATATGGGGCACTACAGTATTTCCCTACATTTATAAAAGGAACTAACTGTAGTATTTCAGACACAATGATCTGAAACAGTAGTCCCCTGTAGCATTTCAGATACCAATGAATTAATTGTTGCTCTGTACATTTATCCAAAATACATACATTTATAACCCCCTCTCTCTGTATCTGAAGTCTAACTTTTAATTAAGGTTAGTGAGTTTTATTTTTGTGCCTATATTTTGTTGCAATTCTTAGTTCTGCAGGAAATGGATGGGACTTTGGTGGCTATTATGAAAGAAAGAAAATACCATAACATTCACTAGAACCCACAACAAATTCTCTGGCAAGTGGGGACCTGGAAGCTCCCAGATCCCCTGTTTATTTGGAGAATTGTCCTTTACAAACATTTTCAAATGTTGGAAACTAGTCGCTGACCCCAGAAAATTTAGTTGGAATTCACTTCTGCCAAAGCAGAGGCTATTAGAGCAACACAGATTCCCCTGCCTCATCACCTCCATCTCCACTGACCTATAATTGAAAACGAAGCTTGGTTTGGGTAGAGGGTTCAAAAATGTTATAGGGTTTGTGATGCACTACAAAATAAAAATTAAGATAGATCTAATGGAACAGCATGGGGAAAAAACATAGGTTTCTTGGATTTGGATACTTTAATATCTAAAAGCTTATGTTTAAGTGAAATTGTGTGGACTGTGTCATGCTGTCATAGGTTCACAGGGCCATAAGACCAGGGAAAGCTCCAAGTTGCCTTGCTACTTGGAGCCCCAACCGGGCCCGCCCACAGCACAGCACCAGGTTGGGTGCTGCTCTTAGACCTCTGGTCTTTCCGAGACACCTTCCTCTTCCCTATAAACACAGCAGATCATCTGTCTTTAAGGGGCACTAAAGCCTTTATAGGATGGGAAAACACATTGTTCTGCAGTTTAATTCTGAAGGGTATAGGGAAACTATTTTAGTTTAATTCACAACTTAATGTTTTGGGCCTGATGTTCAGAGGTGGTGAGCACCTATGGCTCCCAATGACATTAGTGGGAAATGTCAGTGCTCACCACCCCTAAAAATTAGGTCCTGCAGGTCTCAAATTGAGCACCCAAAATTAGTGACCATTTTGGAAAATGTAAGCCATAAGCTTTCTTTCTGTGCCTGCATTCTACAGCTTATATCATTAATGTTTGAAACGTTTGTTGAAATTTGCAGATCCAGAGATGCCAGAGAAGTTTTATTATTGTATGGAGCCAGACATTTAAGGGTGGGGAGGGATAGCTCAGTGGTCTGTTAAAGCCAACGTTGTGAGTTCAATCCCTGAGGGGGCCACTTAGGGATCTGGGGCAAAATCAGTACTTGGTCCTACTAGTGAAGTCAGGGGGCTGGGGGCTGGACTCAATGACCTTTCAAGGTCCCTTCCAGTTCTAGGAGATAGGAGGTCTCCATTAATTAATTAATTAAATTTAAACCAAAGTACAATCAAATTAAGCCACTGACAAATTTAGGCTCAAAAATTGACATTTTAAAATGATCTGTTTACAAATATCTTCTCAATTATAAATAACTATTCAGAAACACCACACTTCACAAAAAAAACAGAAAATTCTTCACACAAAATTCTGTCCTATCATAAGCATACACAACTCATTGGCTTCCGTGGAAGCTCTACGTAGAGCATAAGAACAGCCATACTGGGTCAGACCAAAGGTCCATCAAGCCCAGTATCCTGTCCTCTGACAGTGGCCAATGGCAGATGCCTCAAAGGAAATGAACAGACAGGTTATCATCAAGTGATCCATGCCCTGTCAGCCAATCCCAGCTTCTGGCAAACAGAGGCGAGGGACACCATCCCTTCCCATCCTGGCTAATAGCCATTGATGGACCTATCTTCCATGAATCTATCTAGCTCCCTTTTGAACCCCGTTATAGTACTGGCCTTCACAACACCCTCTGGCAAGGAGCTCGAGAGGTTGACAGTGTGTTGCATGAAAAAATACTTTCTTGTGTTTGTTTTAAACCTGCTCCCTATTAATTTCATTTGGTGGCCCCTTGTTCTTATATTATGAGCAGGAGTAAATACACTTCCTTATTTACTTTCTCTATACCACTCATGATTTTATAGACCTCGATCATATCCCCCTGTAGCGGGGTGGTTACCTGCTCCAGCCCTAACAGGGTTAAGGCCAGCTCTGAGAGAGGGCTGGGGCTGTAAGGAAAAGCCCAGGCTGCTTAGGAAAGCAGGCACAGCAGGTCCTTATAAAAGGCTGCTAGCTTGGAGCTAGAGTAGCTCTCTCCGGTCTTGGAGGGAGCAGGGCCTGTCTGTCGGTAGCAAAGGTACTGAGAGTGAAGCAGGGTTGGGGAAAGGCCAGAGGAGCAGGGGAGCTCCAGGCTGGGGACTCCCCAGGCTGCAGGGCCAGGTCTAGGCCCACCCCTGAGGTACTGGGTGGTAGAGGAAGACAGCAGGTCCTACCCCCTTGCCTGTGATGACTGGCTCTTATACTGCAGTCTGTCCCAGGGAACGGGGGCTCATTGCTGACTGGCAGTAGCCACCAGCTGAGGCAAGGTGGGATTAGGGGGTTGGGGTCCCTGGGGAGGGGAGACCTTGAGAGTGAGGGGTTATTGCCAGGGGGAAGCACACCAGCTAACGGGGCACCGGAGTCTGGGAGGGACACGGGGGCCAAGCTGTGGCGGTTCACCGGCCTGCAGAGGGTGCTCCAGGCTGGAAATCGAGCTAATTCCCAGAGAGACCAGCAGGAGGCGCCACAGGGGTGAGTCCACACACTTACACCCCCCCTTAGTCGCCTCTTTTCCAAGCTGAGAAGTCCCAGTCTTATTAATCCCTCCTCATACGCAAGCTGTTCTATACCCCTAGTCATTTTTGTTGCCCTTTTCTAAGCCTTTTCCAATTCCAATACATCTTTTTTGAGATGGGGCAACCACATCTGCATGCAATATTCAAGGTGTGGGCATACCATGGATTTATATAGAGGCAATATGATATTTTCTGTCTTCTTATCTATCCCTTTCTTGATGATTCCCAACTTTCTGTTCGCTTTTTTGACTGCCGCTGCACATTGAGTGGATGGTTTCAGAGAACTATCCACAATGACTCCAAGATCTCTTTCTTGAGTGGTAACAGCTAATTTAGACCCTATCATTGTATATGTATAGTTAGGATTATGTTTTCCAATGTGCATTACTTTGCATTTATCAACTTTAAATTTCATCTGCTTACCTCTGGGAAGAATTTAGTTCCAGAAATTAACATGATAAATATCAACACTTTTTGGTGGACCCATCAGAATGGTTCTGGGCTATATGACCATTTCTTGTTTGCTAGACAAAAGCATTGGACTAACAGACCACTTATAGAGCAGTCTTGACATCAGTAAGGATCCTAGTGCAAAATGAGAGAGAAGGGGTATAGAATGATTTTTTTTTAATTTCAGCCCTACTAAAAATACTGGAAACAGCATTTGCCAAATAATAGAAAAGTCAAAAGAGGTACAAAAAGCAGTATGATTTCAAAGTTAGAGAGTATTACAAACAATGAAAAACAATGTAAATTAAACTAAAAAGTACTCAAAGCTTCTTTGCGAGAGTAACAGAAAAGCAAGCATCAAATTCATGAAAACTCATTTAGTGGATTAGTCTGTAGACTATGTCCCTGTCTGAACATTTCAGAATCCTCTAATATACAAAATTAAACAGTCTATTGTGAAGAGAAATCCAATGAACTAACACAAACAGTGGATATTTGAAAGGCTGCACTACCTGTTTACAAGCATTCTAGCCACCTCAAACTTCATTAAAGTCAATGTTTTAAAAGTTAATAGCAGTTTTCCTTTGTACACAACCACATCCTTCATTTCTATTAAAAAGCTAGGATAAAAGGTAAAACTGTATTGTTATGCTACAGGGTGCTGCTGGCTACCAGCAAGCATGCCCTTGATCTATGGGCAATCAGAATGTGCTGAAGCTTATGGGTGTGCTATCTACCTTTAATTCAGGAAAATGAGGGAGCAATTAGAAGTCCTTTCTTTAGAGAAAGCTGAAGAAATAGAAGCCACCACCCAAAGCATTGAACCACATGGAGAACTAATTCAGGGGGAAAAGGTGTTTTTTTTTTTTTTTTTCCTAGGACTGATTGGAAACTTCAAGGTTGGGGCATCATTTGGTGGAGCTGTGTGCGTCAGAAGCAAACAGGACCAGAAAACCAAGGGAAAGCTACCAGAAATCCAGAAGAAGCATGGTGAGTGTAGCCCTTAGATGAAGCCAAGATAGAATTTCTTTTGAGAACAGGGGCTGGCTGAAAAAGAAAGCTTAGATTTGTGAGCAAGGAAACTTTCTCTTGTTTGTTTCTACACTGTCAGGGAAACAGGATTTTGTGTACATTCTTTGTAAATAAAAAAGATTGCACAAAATAAATACCCGTCTCTCATCTGTTTACTCTAATGGAAACAACCCAGCAAGAACTCTGACAACTAGCTAAACACTAAGACAAGGGGCAACAATATTATGGGTAGTCATATATTGTATAGCCATGTTCTGTACAAGTCTACTGAAAATAAGGTAGTTCCAAAAGGTACACAGTCAAGTGACGTGCAAAGCCAACTTGAATACAATGTACATTTTGAGTATGTTTTACCAAGAGCACTACTCTTGTTCTCATTTAAATAAACACTTCATGCTGTATCTCTTAACAAGCAGATGGATATTACACCACTCCACGATACTATGAGTAGCACCACCTGCAAGTTATTTTATTTCCAAGGAAACGAGTACTTAGGAATTGTCAGAGACCTGATTAGATGGTGAAATGAAAAAAAAGTGTTAGAACTGAAATAGACTTCGATCAATTGAAAAAATGGCTTGTTTGAACATTAGAGATAACTAGCAGAGTGAAAATGGAAGCGATATCATACTGTGTTGAGAGCAACTAGATTGGAGTTTTATTTGCTGTTATTTATTGAATATATTATTTTTATCTGGTTTAGAAATATTGTAATACTTTCCTAATAGCTGCCACATCATTCCTTGGACAGTACCATAGATGTATTTTGAGTCAAACTGACTAAGTAATTGACAGTAAAATTTTTTGCTTATAACTTGATCTCTTTTGGAAAGACAACTGAAATTTCAGAAGATCAAGTAGGAAGAATAGCATTTGGCTTGCTGAGTTCTTTAGAGTTTTATGATAAGATTGACTGGCTGTATTTGGAATGGATGGCAGTAAAACACTAAATCAGGAATGTATAACAAGGTATCTTCCAAGACCTCAGTGTGAATAGTACAGACTGAATTAGTTTATTATAATCCGGGGAGAGTTCATATCATTACATATAAGAATTAAATATTGGCTTATGACTAACTTCAAGAGCTTGAATCGATGAAAATATCATTAAAGGTCAGAAGGGACCACTCTGACCTCCTGTACAACACAGGCCATAGAACTTCCCTAAAATAATTCCTAGAGCACATCTCTTTTAGAAAAGCATCTAATCTTGATTCAAAAATTGTCAGTGGTGGAGAATCCACCATGATGCTTGATAAATTGTTCCAGGAACAGAATATTTTCTGGACATCTAGTGTCATCTCCCCTTCAGAATGTTAGTTCAGAAGAAAAAACTGAAAGTAATGCCCATCCTGGAAAGATTTCCATTCAGAATATATAATGGTCACTATTAAAATGTCTGTGTTTTCCAACAGTTATCGTATAGAAGCTTAGACTGGAAAACAAGGGATGATCACCTCATTTGTTTTACATCCCATCATAAGAAAAACCAAAAGCACACAAGCCAAGTTATTTCCTCCTTTACTACAACCAGGACTTCCCGTCTCATATATCCTAAAAGTTAGTTTGTCAGCTCTTCACAGCAAGGATTGTCTTCATTGTGTGTCTTGTACACCGAAGAGCACATGATCCATGTCTAAGAAATACACTTGATCTTAGCTCATAGAGAGCCGAGAAGTGAACAATAAAATAACCCTTAAATTTAATTAAACTGTCTAAAGATGAATGTTAAGTAGAGTTGGTCAAAAATGGAATTTCCAATCCTGGGAGATTGGAACGGTTGTTTTGACATTTGTTTTCATCCTGAATCAGGGTGACAATGATGAAATATTGTTCTTCACAGAACAGAAAGTTAAAAAAAAAAAAACTCAGCCCAGAAGAGTTAGAACATTTCACTTTAGTTTGTTAAACTAAATCAAAAATTTCATTTCTGCTCAGTTCGACATTGAATTGTGCCTGCCTTGGCTACTTAAGTGCCTTATAGAAGTTGTATTTCATGTCCCCGTTCTCCACTATGGGCCAGGCTGTCTGCCCAGATATCTTCCATGATAAAACAGAGAGGAGACCAGGGTGTAATATGGGAGATGTTGGCCAGCCACAGAGCTTGGCCCATAAAGGAAACGCACTCAAACTACAATTCCCATGAGGCATTGTGGCAGCTCAGGCAGATAGGATTAAGTCAAACCTGACATGAAACAAAATGTTTCTATTTGATTTGACTCAACCTGAAAAAATATTTTAATTTTCCTAGTGTTAAAAATCAGTAAATTTCTTCAAAATCAAAACTTTACTGCAGAACATTTTGAACTATCTTTCAACAAAATAAAATAGAAAATTCCTGACCAGCTGTAGTAGAGAGTAATTGGGCCTTCCCCTATTTCATTTCTATACTACTAAGACCATAACAATCCACAATACTGTATACTGAGCTAGAGCAGAATAATTCCAGAGATTTTGAGCAGATGAATGTCAAACTCTGGCCCCCACTCTGCTCTATAGATGCAATCATGGCAAACTCCTATAAATAAGACTTCTTGTGTTCCAGAAGAGGCATAAAATCACCTGACTGGGACAGATTAAAGAAGAAAAGAGGATGTTCTTAGTCTTCTCAGGTTGACTGTTTTGACACAAACTGAAGTACTGATGAGGGCAGAAAAAGCAGGAGCTTGTGTTTCTAATCCAAGAGACAGGGAATTTGTTTAGTTAGTTAATTTAAGCCCTGTAACAAAAGCAATTTTACGTTCTGACATTAAACAATGTAAGAGTCATTTAAAACCTGGAGGCAAATTCACTATTGGTGAAAGCAGCTGCCTTCAGTGATGTTGTCTCTATATACGAAGCAATGAACTTGGCCTGTTTGTACTCTCCGAGCATTGCTGCTGTCAAACAATGCATCTGAGTAATTTTTGGCTTTGTCTAATTATGGGCAAACCAATCATTTGTACCCAATATTCCCTCTGTCCTCCAATCTGAATTTCCCTCCCCAAGCTTCATGCACCTTGATAACAGCTGCAATACACATTTTATGCCAAGGAGCAATTTGCTGGCACAACACTAAACATTTCACAGCATCACTAGTTATTCATGTGCTATTATTATTTTTTTTTGGCAGCTTTTCAAAATATCATAGAAGTGTTGCTTGTCACAGTAACAAGTATGTTCATGCATTTGCCTTTTCTGTGAAAATAATTTTACCACAAAAGAGCCATTCCAGGTTCTGTCAGCAACAATACAACTTCAAATCCTGTAGTGTTAGCTTTTAATGGCACTAATCATAAAGTGATAAGTAATGAAAGTTATCTTGATATATAAAAAAATGTAAAAGATCTCAGGTAATACAAAAGAGTAAGTGATTGAGAACTCTTACATTGTCCTAAGATGTTGCATACTGCATCTGAATGTATATCCCACTCTTAACCCACGTCCCCATGGACAGGAACAGGAGATCCATATTAAAATGGTATGCAAAATGTGAAGCTGGATCAAGACCTATCCTGCTTTACAGTAGAAAAGGAACCATCATGTACTTTTAGTCTGGATAATGTTGATATGAAAGGAGGTCTCCATGACAGTACACTGTGCATGTGCCTCACTCTGCAGCTGCATCCACTTCAGCTAAATTCACAAACCACACCCTGCAAACAGGGGACCATTGCACTCTTAAAGCCACAAGTCACAGAATTACTCCTAACAGTGTAGTACATAGAAGGCAATACACGTACATTCTGGTAGCTACAGACACCACCAAAACCAATGTTTGTTAATGCAAAGGATTCTTATCATTGGGGAAACTCATTCTTCAAACAGTGCAATTCCAGGAGTGCGTGTGGTGGGGTGGGGGGGTGTCTACTTTCAGATCAATAGCCTGGAACATAAAACATGCATAAAATAATGCTCTCTCAAGACCTTCTAAAAATTGTTTTCTTAAGTAACAGGATTATTTAATTCTGCTAGTAGCCAGTTATTAATACTCCTACTGGTGATCAAGTGTAACATTCAGTTTCCAGCACTTTTAATTACTTCAGTAAGCACATCATTGCTTACTCTTCTGATTTTTGGCAGAGGAGGGTGTAAACCACATTTTCTCTTCTGGTTCCTACTAATTGATCTTCTTACTCCATGGTAAGTTTGAACTTTTTACACCACTGAAATCAGACATCTCAACAAGCTTTTGGAAAACTTCTACTTTTTTAGCAAAAACAATGAGGAGTACTTGTGGCACCTTAGAGACTAACAAATTTATTTGGGCATAAGCTTTTGTGGGCTAAACTCCACTTCATCAGATGCTGATACAGACTAACACAGCTACCACTCTGAAAACTTCTACTTTTTTACTCTTTTAAAAAGAAAAATCTCACCCACCTTATCAAAGCTCTGTTTTGTTATTGACTCGAAGGTATCCTGATATTCCGTCCGTTACAAAATTGAAACAATACCAAACATATTTTGAGAATCCCGTATATTAATACTGCTGCTCTTGTTTCCCATACATGTTCATCCACATTATGTGCCACCATCCCTTGCACTGTAGAGGACTGCACTTTTCATCATCCATCGATATCAGCTGGTTTCAGTCCAAGTGACCAATCTGGATTGCATTCTGCAAGCTAATACTCTTTCCAAATTTTCACCTTGTCTCAGTTTTCAGTTTCCTCCCTCCCCTCTCTCCCATACTCATAAGAGTAAAAGATATAGATGCAAAATGTAAAAGTTCCTTCTATTCAGGGATGTCACTTTACAGAAGGGGAAACTGAGGAAGCAGTACAGAGAAGTTAAGTGCCTTGCATAACATCACAGAGGTAGGTTTCAGAGGTAGTCAGTGGCAAAACTGGAAATAGATTCCCAGACCCTTACTCTAAGCACTAGACACCAGGAACTCAGTAAATGCTTTCTGTTTACTTCATATTACCTAGAATTGATTTATGTATACAACAGATAATTCATCTGAGTTGCTTGAACTAAAACAGTTTCAACATCAAAGGCAGAATTTGAGGCAAGATTCCCCTTGATGTTTCTGCCTCAACTTTTTTTTAGAGTAAGGAAAATAGCATGATCCCTAATTTGAAATTTCAAATTAGCTCTGATGAAACTTTTTTTAGTTTTGATGAAACATTGGAAAATTGGGGGGGGGAGAAGCATTTTGTGGAAATTATTGGTTTTGGAAAAAGGCCATATTTCAAATCAAAAAATGTGAATGAAAAAATTTCAACCAGGTATAGCTTAAAGAATTTCTCAGCCACAAACCTGGATATTTACAAAGGTTTGGTTTCATCAATATAGGTTTACATAACCATCAAGAACTATTAATATTTAGTTTTCATATTGTTGCATGGTTTTGTAATACTAAAGATTCCTGTTTTAGAAACAGTTGTGGCCAGGTACAACGGTGATGAAAGTGATATAAATACCTCGCTGACCAAGATTGGATAATATGGTTTCCTGAATGGTTTCCATGTAAGAGACTCATATGTCAAATATTATATCCAATAGGGCAGTCTAAAGTCTTTTGTATACAGGTTATTCTCAGAAAAAGGCAATTGATTTAGTGAGAAAAGGGTTTATCAGTCACATTTATTATATTTGCTTTCCCGCAGAAGCAGCAATGAAAATTCATTATTGTGCTGTAACTGGCCAGTGAATGATGCTGAAATGGGAAGTATGATACTTCTCCTCACTCAGCAATGGAGAAAGAGAATCATCCTTGAGATGTTTGCAGCCCAAAGACAGCTCTGCAACCCATAGGTTTGACATCTTCAGTATTTCTACTGGGCCATCAGCTTAGCCCTAGACATTTTAAAACACAAGTGAACTCAAAATGAGCATTCAGTCACCCCACTGGATTCATTGTGGGTTGTAATAGATTGTGTTTTATGTGAGAAATTACAATTAAATAATTTTGTGATGAAAATCTTATTCAGAGGCTCCACTGGAACAAAAACAGCAGCATAATTCAATTTAATTTCTTACTAAAGATCCATTGTTGATCTGTGTTTTTCATATCAAGGCCTTTTACCCATGTGTCTTGTAAGAAGTAAAGGACATTTCTCTAAACTCATTAAGTTCATAACAAAGACTAGAAGGAATACTGTCTTCATTTTTCAAAAGATGACATATGGTGTGTTCCATTGGACTGTCAGAAGTAATCTCAGATAACTTTACCCTAAAAGCTGTCTAATAAAGTAAAAGCTAAATTTATTTTGATACTGACCATTAGGAGTGTATATGCTGTCTAGACTTCCAGCAAACAAAACAAAACACAAAACATTTCACATAGCATATCTTTCATCTGAAAGTCTCAAAGCATTATGAATGTGCCAAGCTTCACACAATCCTTGTAAGGAAGAAGAACAGGAGTACTTGTGGCATCTTAGAGACTAACAGATTTATTATAGCATAAGCTTTCGTGGACTACAGCCCACTTCTTCGGATGCATATAGAGTGGAATAAATATTGAGGAGATATGGGAAGTCATATTAAACCCATTTCAGGGATGGGGAAACTGAAGCACAGAGCAGTTAAGTGACATGCCCAAAGTATCAGGACAAGTTGATGACACAGTTGTGATTAAAACCCGGGAGGCTGATTTCCCAGTTCCCCACTCTCACAACCAGAGCATGCCATCTCCATCTGTCAGAGCAGCATTTTCTACTTTCCGTTATAAACCCCACTTTTCAATTCCTTCTACCTTTGCCAAACTTTAGCCATTAGGGGGCTGAAATTTCCCATGCTTGCTCTATGCCATGTGCTGAATTCTTCTGGGAAGTTTGAACAAAAAAGTTAGGAAGATGTAGATAGTTTGCTAATGACATAGTAGAAGGGTAAGAGAAGTAGTTTTTCCTGGCCCTATGAAAGTCCACCCAAATTTGGCAAGTAATAAGCCTTTTAAAGTTGATATTTGAACATGCTCAGTAGACTTGCCAGAGGATTTTTGCTAACTTCTCTTTAATATTCCATTTGCAATAAGAATGTTTCCCAGTTCTGCTGACCTAAAACTAGGAGTGCTAGACTAGGACTCAAGAGAAAACTTAGTTCAGGTCCCACTTCTTCCATTCATTCATGATAAGATTTCTATGCATTTCACAAGTCTTGTTATTGAGCAAAGCCTCAAACCAACCTTACAATATATGCAGAAACAGATTTCACTATGCAGTACAAAGATAACTCCATCCCTCTTGAAGGCTTCAAACTGTCCCATTCCTTACGGCTACCAAAGAGAGAGTGGGAGAGGAAGGGTAGTCCAGTGATTAGGGAAGTAGTCTGGGATTCAGGAAACCTGGGTTCAATTCCACTCTGCTAATGTTTCCTGTGACCTTGGACAAGTCACTGGCCTCACTGTGCCTCAGTTCCCCATCTTTAAAACAGGATAATAGCACTTTCCTATCTCATGCGGGTGGTTGTGAGGATAAATACAATAAAAATTCTGAGGTGTTTAGATACTATAGCAAAGGGGGTCAGATAAGTACATAAGACCTGAGATCACTATGGTAATAATAAGCAAAATCTTTCACTGAAGTGTACAATACACAGCTGCTAACTGCAACTCTCCAAGTCATGTCTTCTCCTTGAGATTGAGGTTCCTTACACAAGCTGCTGCCCTAGGCTTCACAGCACACTTCTGTCCACACCTTGAGCTCACAAATTGGCAGAAGTGGGGTAGACTTCAGAAACTTTACTTTTAAGCAACACTCCTTAGTGGTGGAGGGACAGGCTGCATAAAATTTACTCAATTGACAGTAGTTTTTCTGAAAAACAAGATTAATTAGTGAAAACAGAAACAGTTTCCATAACAAATCTAGATTTTAGGATGAAGTTGTATCAACATTTTCTTCAGGGATACCTTTAGAAGATAATGTAAATATCTTTGCTCCCCTGTCCCTCCACCCACCCCCCAAATTTTGGTCACATGATTGTTAACAATCGATCTGGAAGAGCATATTGAGTAGGGTCTGGCAGGGATTTGTCCAGGGTTCAATTCTATTCAATCTCTTCATAAATTACTTGGATAACGACATAGAAAGTTTGCTTATAAAGTCTGTGGGTGACACCAAGCTAGAAGGGATTGCAAGTGCTTTGGAGGTCAGGATTAGAATTCTTAATTTTCTTGATTAATTGGATAAATTAAACAGACAAAATTCAATAAGGACAAATGAAAAGTACTACCTTAGGAAGGAATAATCAATTGCATAAATACAAAATGGGAAATGACTGCCAAGGAAGGAGTACTGCAGAAAAGGATCTGGGGGTTACAGTGGATCACAAACTAAATATGGGTCAACAATTTAATACTGTTGCAAAAAACATGAACATCATTCTGGGATATATTAGCAGAAGTATTTAAGCAAGACATGAGAAGTAATTCTTCCACTCTACTCAGCACAGAGAAGGCCTCAACTGGAGTATTGTATACAATTCTGGGCACCATACATCAGAAAAGATGTGGAAAAATTGGAGAAAGTCCAGAGAAGAGCAACAAAAATGATGAAAGGTCTAGAAAACATTATCTACGAAGAAAGGTTGAAAAAACTGGGTGCGTTTAGGCTGGAGAAGAGAAAACTGAGGGGGACATAACAATCTTCCAATACATAAATAAGCTGTTGTAAAGAGGAGGGTGATAAATTGTTCTGTTTAACCACCAAGGACAGGACAAGAAGTAATGGGCTTAAATTGCAGGACAGGAGATTTATGTTAAACATTAGGAAAACTTCCTAACTATAAGGGACAAATTACCGAGGGAGGTTGTGGAATCTCCATTATTGGAGGTTTATAAGAACAGGTTAGACAAACACCTCTCAGGGATGGTCTAGACCAGTTGTTCTCAAACTTTTTTTTTCGCAGACCACTTGAAAATTGCTGAGGGTCTTGGTGGACCATTTAATGATCTTTCCAAATGTTGTTTGTACCGCTAGCTAACTATTGTAAAGCACTTTGGATAAATTTAAAAAAAAATAAAAAAATAATAATAATAATTAACTTTTTTTGTTCTACAAATAAAAGCACACAACTCATTTTAATATCAGTAGTCTTTCCTTTCTAATGCGGTGGATGTGCCCTCTCTCCCTCACCACACCAGCTCCTGAGCTGGGGCTGGGAAGAAGGGGGTATTTTCCCCACCACAGCAGCCACAAAGCTGAGGCTGGGCAGGAGGGCAGTCTCTCCCCTGCAGCTATAGCCCTGGAGCTGGGGAAAGATGCCTTTCTATGGCCACCACAGCCCTGCACGTCCAAAATTCCCCCCACCCTCTCTTCTCATTCCACTGCCCCTCCCACCTACCCCCTATTCTCCCCAAGGACACCACCTCACCTGGGGGGGAGGGATAGCTCAGTGGTTTGAGCATTGGCCTGCTAAACCCAGGGTTGTGAGTTCAATCCTTGAGGGGGCCACCTAGGGATCTGGGGCAAAATCAGTACTTGGTCCTGCTAGTGAAGGCAGGGGGCTGGACTCGATGACCTTTCAAGGTCCCTTCCAATTCTAGGAGATAGGATATCTCCATTAATTTTATTTATTTAATTTATATTTACATGTGTGTCTTCTCAAGGGTCCAGACACCTAATTACTGGAGCCATACCTACGCGGCTTCACAAATAATGAACCAAGGGCTGTACAACAGAAGAGAATTAAAGGTAGTCCCTGCCCTGAGGAACTCACAAAGTAAAGAAACACAAAAGTAATTCAAGTTCCTTCAAAATTGTAATATAGAAATGAAAGAACAGAAAAAAGAAATGCTATAAAACTCTTCATTGACAGCTTGTCACCTGCATGAAAGAGATGCTAAAGCAAAGACAGATAAATGCTTCCTAACCACCACAAATGAAAATGGTGCAGCCATTTTCATCACAAATATGAAGATTTTTTCAAAAATCCTTGCAGTATAAAAACTATATGTAATGGTGGGCAATGGAAAGGAATGCTAGTTTTAGCCTCACAAAGTGATTTTTAAAAATTATTCTGTAGGAATTAATAGTGGCCAAACAATTAATTAATGTTTGGTAGGTTGTTTAAAGTTCTATATAGATGGAATTCCCTATTAAAGTCTGCAAAGCTGTTCTGAAAGGAAAAAAAGACATCATTATTGGTATCACCAACCCATTTATCTGAAGCTTCCTCACCAGTGCATTATATGTTAACGGGTGTGTAACAGCATTGGCACCCACCTCTTTGGCCAATACGTGCCTTCTATCACTCAGTTTTGAATGGGGCAGCACTCACCTCTCTTTCTAGTCAAGCATGAGCCTGCTTTTCTTTCAGTTCTTACAACGGGGTGGCACCCACCTCTCATGAACGCTCCCTACCCCTAGCCAGTGGTACTTTTGGCAGGTCTTTGGCAACTCAGCTTTCTGGCTGAGTCACA
Organism: Malaclemys terrapin pileata; assembly: GCF_027887155.1. NCBI lineage: Eukaryota > Metazoa > Chordata > Testudines > Emydidae > Malaclemys > Malaclemys terrapin. Next base: position 36,651,965 of record NC_071509.1, on the reverse strand, counting down.
CACATCATCCCCCTTCTAGGGTATACAGTCCTTTAGTTCTTGCTCACAGCCTTGGTATGGGACCATAGCATCAATGCTTCCTCCCTAGAGGTACTGCCTTCTTTAACAGCCCAACAGGAGCCCGTCACGGTACAGTTGGTTGATGTCCTTCAGCAGCCCTCACCTTGGCTCGGTCTTCAACCAGACCAGCAGAACCCATCACGGTACCCTCACCAGGTCTGGCTAGATTCTAGTCTCAGTCCCTTGGGCTCAGCCTGCCCGCACTCTCCATGATCCTGCTGCTCTTCCAGCAAGCCAGGCACCTGGTCATCCCTTTTCAAGTTCCAGACAGCAATTGACGGGTCTGCCTTTGCTACTTCCTTTTATATGGCTCTTCTAGCTCCTCATTGGTTGCTCCCCTGCAGCCCCTCTGATTGGCTGTCTGGAGGACTTTTCCTCTGCTCTTTTCTGGGGCAGGATGAGGCAGGACTGGGAGACCTCCAGCTGGGGACCTCCGGACCTAATCGTCCCGTCACACAGTGACATAGTACACACTTCAAAATAGAGTTACCAGGTCACAGACTGGACGAGATTGCTCTGCACTGACAAGGATGATATAAAAGGTATTTTCTATCTGTCTGTAACTTCTGATATTATAATTTTATAGTAAGACTTTGTCTACAATAGGAGAGTCTTGCCAATATAACTATACTGGTTCCCCAACTAGCATAAGCTGTACTAGTTAAGCACTTTTATAACAATATAATTGTGTTTGCACTAGGGTCTTTTCTGGCATAGCTATGTTTGTAAAACTTTCTAGTATAGACTTGCTTTAAGTAATATTTTCTAACTCAACAGAAGAGAAGTTCTTAAACCATCATTTTTTGTAGCTGGTTCACACAAGACTTGAGAGCTCATTTTCAAGCAAACTGTAGATCTTTTCTCCCAAGCAGAAACAAGATATCACAATAGCAGCCCCGTGAGAGTCAGAGTGGCAGTGATGGGAAAGAAAATGATACCCAGGAACTGTTTGCATCATGAGGGGAGTCAGTAAAATGGGCCCAAGTTGGGCCTAATTGGGGCTACCTCTCTTCCCCAGGCCCACAACTGTTCAGGGGAGACCATCAGAAATTGCAGGGAAGAGTCAGCCAGAGACTGAAGTAAGCAAAGCATCTGCAGAAGCAGTGTTAAATGTACTTCAAACTACAATGATAATATTTTCTGTAGTTTTGACAGGACTCTTTCCCCTCCCACCCCTCAATGGTGATTGGCTGTTTGCTCCATCTACTTCCTGCCCCAGCTCACAGTATCTTCACCTCAGCCTTATTCCAGAGCTACCCCTCATACCTTCTCCCTTCCCTTATCCTGCCATTTAACTAATCCTATTCTTACTAACCCCCAGCCTCCAAGAAATCACCATGCTAATATGACATTTGCTGCCATGACATTGTTCACTTTGTTTGTGTGTTCACTCTCTTTTTCACTACCTGTTTCCTGTCTTGTCTATTTAAATTCTAAGCTTTTGGGGGCAGAATCTGTCTACGACTGTCACAAAAGGATCTCAATCATAACACACTACACACACAAAGATATGATGATCAATGACAATAAAAGATAGATAATACTTCCTTATGTTGTGCTGGACATGCCACTTCAAATATAAATGCTTTTCTAATAAATTGTACCTAAGTGCATGCAAATTCAGAATGAAATGTATTTATTCCTCTATTCTTCAGAACAGATGGAGACATCACCATGTCCCCTGAAATCAAAGTCCATCTGGGGAACTGGTACAAATTAGAATTTCCAGTCTGAATCCCTACAAATTTCAGGTGTTAGAATTAAGATAATCACCTCTGGGCCTGATTTAGAACTAAATCTGTACCAAAACCAAAAAGGGTCAAATTAAATGAAATCTCATGAAAATAGCCAGTCTAGTGAGATTTTGGCCCAAGATGATGTATATACTATGAAAATCTGTTAATTCTTTTTGAGATTTTCAGCATTTGGGGCTATAATAATTTAAGATAATCTTGAAAGGGTTAAACACCATTGACTCCGATGCTGAATCTAATCCTGATGTGGTCTCAAATCTCATAAATCTACTCCAGATCTGAATATAAGCTCCCCAGACCATGTATCATCCGGCTTTACATAAGAGTGATAATGTACAATAATGACCTACAATTTTGCCAAAACAGTACAAAAAGTTTCAGTTCAGAAACCACTAATTATGATTTCTAATACCATTTTGTCTAATTGTTTTGTCATGTTTCTTCAAAAGAATGACTATGAAAGAGCTTCTTTTTTTGAAAGCCAGGAAGAAACTGACAGAGGACTGATGTTTTAATCTATGTAAATCTAAAATTCAGAAAGTGATATGGAAATGTTGTGATAATTAAGGTGGTACAGAGCATTAAATTAATCTGACAGCGTCTAAACTGTTCATAATGAGACAGGCAATGCAATCTGTCAAAATTATCTGTAATTGTCTGAAATAAATCAGGACCGATATTTCAGAAGTGATGGTCTAATTCACTGTTGATTGTAACACCTACAGAAAATACAGGTGAAACAACTTTGAAAATTCAGGTGATCATTTATAGTGGCAATTGTTTAGAGAAGCAGTGTAAAGCTGCAGTTTAGCTCATTAGAAATATCAGTGGAGAGTTCATACTTCTTCAAATATTATTCCCTGCAAAAAAAAGCCCACACTGTTCAAAGAACATTAAATGTGCATGTTTAATAAAAATTAAGGAAATTATATAAAGTTGTATGAGAAACCTTAACCCTGTCCCCATGTGTGGGCAATAAAGCCTTTAGTTACATAACCACATGATGTCTTTCAAATACGATACAACATACATTTTTCTACAATCTTATATCAGCATGTGTATCTTTTTATAAAGTTTGTTTATATAATTAATTCCATAATGAATGGGTACAAGTGGGGGCAGAGATAAGGTTGCATGTGCAGTCTTAACATAGGCTAAGAGTATTAGGGAAAGTAAGTAGTGCCTGAGTTATTTTGTGTGGAGTTTACTAGGTGGTGTTTGGGTTTTTGTAAGAAATAAGGGGAGAAAATATTAAAGAGGGATTTCAGTCTCCACAGCTTCAAAGATTCAGTGATAATAATGAGGATGATTAGCTGCAATAACCTACTGCGAATTTATTTTAGTAAAACACTAATAGTAAAAAGGTAATTTGGGCATCATATCTAAGAATTACATTGGTTACAATATTGTAACCTACCCAAAGGTCAATATACTCCAAAGAATGAAGGTATTAAAGATCCTCAAACCGGTTTGCTCCCAGTCTTGTAAACAGTTTAAATCTTGGAAGGTTAAGGCAGAATTCGGTACTATTGCTTTCTTCCCTCATTTAAATTAACAGGATTTTAGATGTCACATCAAGGTATGCATACATGGTTTAAAAGCATCGGTCCACTATAGTACTTCTCTATGTAGACAGCTTATTTACTCCATCAGTCTAAATACTGCAAGCCCTCCAACTTGGACAATCTAATTCATTTGTATAAAAATCATACTGCTGCTACTAAACCATAAGGAAAGGCATGGATTTATCAGGAATTCAGCATTTCAGACAGGATTTGGGTATTTCAATGGAATTTTTGCCCCTACATCATATATATTATTTATACCTTATCAGAAAACACATTATTGTCACCTTTTAAAACATTAATAGAAAATTTTTTACCTTTAACGCATTTCAAAGATCAGTAATGTGCATGGATGTAAAGTGGTTATAACCAGTCCTGTCAAGTCTTTAGATAGCCAGATTATAGCCTTCTCTATCCCTAGGAGCAATAAACTGAATCAAACTGACTCCAAAGGGTCTCACAACCCTCACACTAAAGAAATATACATAACAGGAAATATATAAGGCTCTAATCTTGCAAGGAGCTCCATGCAAGCGGACTCTTGCATCCCACCATCCTTCTCCTTTTTGGTTGGTGTAAGCTTTCAATCTTCTTAGCATATGCACAATGTGCCTCAGGTAGCATGTGACCAGGATTCATCATCGAATTTGGTCCGCTGGTTGGATCATTAGCTTCTGCAGCCTGGGCTGGATACTGACAGAGAGTGCGACATGAACATTGATCTTTAGCGAAATGGAAGAACTACAAATGAACTCTTTAAAAACACGAGAAATCAAGATTTTCCAGCTCTAGCTGTGAAGACAAACACCAGTGCAAAGCCACTTAGGGCTTAGAAAATTATATTAACCCAGTTACATCGCTTGGAGGTGTGAAAAATCCACACTCCTGAGAGATGTAGTTAAGCCAACCTAAATTCCCTACCCCATATAGGACAGCACAAAGTTGATGGAAGAATTCTACTGCCTCTTGAGTAGGTGTATTTAGTACAACAATGAGAAAACCCATTGCAGTGCTGTAGTGTCTACACTGAAGCACTACAACAGCACAGCTGTAATGTTTTAAGTGTAGACTTAGGCTTGGTCCACACTAGGAAATTAGGTCGGTATAATTACATTGCTCAGGTGTGTGAAAAATCCATATCCCTGAGAGATGCCGTTAAACCAACCTAGCTTGCAGTGCAGACAGTGCTAGATCGATGAGAGAATTCACCCATTGATTTAGCTAGCACCTCTCTGGAAGGTGGATTACCAACTTCACTGAAGCAGTGCAGCTGCATGGCTGCATCATTTTAAATGTGGAAAAGCCCATAGCTTTATACACACACACACACACACACACACACACACACACACACACACACACCACATAAATTTCAGACATAGCACCTGTTAGGCACAAAAGTAGTAAGCACTGACAATTGCATATTAAGTCAAAAGAGAGCTGCTGTTCCTCATTATCTCTGAAAAATCATCTGATCATTTATGTGGGCGTTAAAAATGCATGAAAATATATGGTTTTACTAAATAATTTGGATATTTTCTATACTTTGTGCACAGAGTATGATGAAAGGCTGTAAGTCTGAAAAAAAATCCTTGATCAAAATACCATGTGTGAAGAATGTGGGAGATAAGATTTTGTAAAACTTGTTCGATGATTGTGTTGCTTGCTTAACCAGGTGTTAAGTCACTCTCACCTAGTTTTATAGGTCTGAAGGAACCTAAGTCAGTGGCTTCAGATAACACAATCATCAGTACTTAAACAATACAGTTGTGAATTCCTTTGAAGTTTCACCTCTCCAATGCTTTGGATCAACAAGCTGGCTGGGAACCCCTGGGGTGGAAAGTGAGGAATCCAAGCAGAGAAAATGAAACAAGAATTTTGCTAGGGTTTTAAAAAAAAAAATTAAAAAAGTAACTCAACCCTGAAGCTGAGGGGGAGACACAGGAGGCAGGGTCTTCAGGGAAACAGTTGGAACCCCAGTCCCCAGAAGCAGGGATAATTGGTATAAAGAAACAGAATTTTGCATCTGACAAAGTGGGTATTCACCCATGAAAGCTTATGCTCCAATACATCTGTTAGTCTTAAAGGTGCCACAGGACTCTTTGTTGCTTGATATAAGAGGGGCTTTGCTAAGTTAAAAAGGAATTGCTAAATTTTAGGTAAAACACATGCATGTAGGCCTTTTGTTTTAACACCTCTCTGTGAATGCTGTGTTTCAATGGATAAATATTAGGCTCTGTCTACACTTACAACGGTATGGCTATGCTGCTGCAGCCACGCCATTGTAAGATGGGCAGCCACCTCCAACGAGGGGTAGTAGCTTCATCTCCAGGAGCACGACTCCCATCAATGAAGCACTGTCCACACCAGCGCTTTTTGTCATTAAAACTTTTATTGTTGAGGAGGGTGTTTTTTCACACCCTTGAGTGACAAAAGTTTTAACAATGAAAGTGCCAGTGTAGACAGGGCCTTAGTTTTGAAGAAGCAGTTCTAAGTCATTGTATTTATCTACTGGGCACAGCTCCAGTTGGACATGCTGTGAAAACCCAGCTAGTAAACCAAGGTGGCTGAAGCCTGGGGATTTGGTCTGTCAATGGGAAATTCCTGGGATTCCAATGCAGAGATGCAACTCTACCATCGCTCAAGAGAGGTCAAAGGTGCAGCTAATCCTGAACCATGACAGGATGTAAATAAATAAAATATTAGAAAGTTGTCAAGGCTGTATCCCCACTTTGAACTTTAGGATACAAATGTAGGGGCCTACATGAAAACTTCTAAGCTTAACTACTAGCTTAGTTCTGGTCCGCTGCTACTATTCTCAAAAACTAATTCCCTTCCCTGGGTAGCCTTGAGAAACCTTTACCAATTCCCTGGTGAATACAGATCCAAACCCCTTGGATTTTAAAACAAGGAGAAATCAATCAGGTTCTTAAAAAGAAGGCTTTTAATTAAAGAAAAAGGTAAAAATCATTTCTGTAAAATTAGTATGGAAAAATAACTTTACAGGGTAATCAAACTTAAAGAGCTTAGAGGACTCCCCTCTGGTTTTAGGTTCAAAGTACAGCAAACAAAGATAAACACTCTAGTAAAAGGTACATTTACAAGTTGAGAAAAACAAAGTAAAACTAAGACGCCTTGCCTGGCTATTTACTTACAAGTTTGAAATAGGAGAGACTTGTTTTGAAAGATGTGGAGAACCTGGATTGATGTCTGGTCCCTCTCAGTCCCAAGAGCGAATGGACTCCCAAACAAAGAGCAAAAACAAAAGCCTCCCCCCCGCCCCAAGATTTGAAAGTATCTTGTCCCCTTATTGGTCCTTTGGGTCAGATGCCAGCCTGGTTACTTGAGCTTCTTAACCCTTTACAGGGAAAAGGATTTTGGAGTCTCTGGCCAGGAGGGATTTTATAGTACTGTACACAGGACAGCTGTTACCCTTCCCTTTATAGTTATGACAAAAGCATAAATCATAAAACTATCAAATGTGTTCCCCCAAAGTGAAAAACAAGATAGAAATAATTATGGAATAATGGACATTCACAAATATGGGCAAAGACTATTCATGTTACTACCATCTATTAATTTTGTTACCGTTATAAGGCTGCAAGGAAGAAAGTTAAAGACCCACAATTTATTAATTTAAGAGCAAAATTCTCTCTCCTAAATTGTCATTGATATTTTTATAGGTTTCTGCTGAAAGGCGAGGCAAATGTAAAATAAATCCTTCCCTGTAAAAATGCAAGTGTTTGCATCTGTTACACAGCAAGCAATATTAGAAATTGTTAAAGTGTCAAAACTGACTAAAACCAGGATAAAATGGCATTAAACTACACTGGGTGCAGTTTAAATACTGTATGAACTCTTCATGCAGAGAATTCTAGCTTATTGAACAAACTTTCAAAGTCCCATTCTTGTATAGTTAGCAGAAAAATAGAGTGCATCCAAGCAGCCTTGTCAAAGTTACTCTCTATAGCCAGGGAACCAGCTATGATAAGGGTTTTACATGGCTTAGCATGATTTAAGATGAAATAGTTTTTTCCCATATTATCTGCTGTTCACCCAGAAAAAGCTTGTTTGATCTAAGTGAATCAAGTGAAGCTGCTTTCCCTTGAATTGTAATGATGAAAGTCATTTTTTATCCAAACTCTGTTAAGCACTGCTTTCCAGCTGATGCATTCCTAGAGATAGAGATGAACTTCACAAACAAAAATATGTTATAAATGTTAAGACTGTAAGTGTGTTTCACTGGAGCCCAGCTAACCACCCCACACAAATCACATTTTTTTTCAAAAATTCTGTTTCTTTAAATTTTCCAGATCCTTTTTGGGTTTTAACAGTTAAAGGATATAGCTAGTTCCCCACTGCCACATAATCCTCCTCTATTCATCAGCTCAGCTGATTTGCACCTCCTGCCCAATCGTAACTTTGCCTCCTTGTTTTGAACTGTGATAGAATTATGCTGTTAATGCAAGCAAACAAAATAGACACTAGGATGGATTTTAAACTGGCAAACTGTAACTTTATTAATCTTAATAACAGGAAGAAGTGCAATCCACCCATCCCCCAGCAAACATGAGAAATTTGTTTGTGCTTGGTTTGGGGTTAAATGGCATCATACCATTTAACCAATAAATCAGGATTGTGCCTCTTCCGCCTAACCTCTAGCACTCAACCCACCTCTGAATTCTCTCACTCCTTCTACAAGGGAAAATGAGGATACAACCTCAGCCTATGAAGACTTATGGCCTCCCATACACCCATCCTACAGGTTATAAAAAAATCCAGCAGCCATATCCCATGTCTCTTACTCATTTATTTCTGGGAGCTGGCTCTTTCAGCCTTCATCCGCACTGAACACTGGTCATAACTTGCAACAAACTGAACATTCCTATACTACCTCTTCAAATTAAAAATTCCTGTTCTCACTCCTTTTTAACCTAAAACTAAGCCTCTACTATGCTACAAGGCAGACAAACACCTTCACACCTCACCAATTTGGCCCAGAGAGAACAATTCCTTATTCATCTCAAAAGAGGCAATCTGGTCAGACCCATCGGATCCTGGAAATACAGTCTGACAATATCTTAACTATGTGGGAGAGGGCCAAAAATAGCAACAAAGATGGCTGCCAGATGCCCAGGAGAATTTCAAAAGGAGATGGGGTTTGGTATGAGAGCCAATCAGCCCTCCAGCCCCTCTTGGTTAGTCAATAAGAGGCAGAGAAATCCTTCCCCTTCCCTGAGGCATGAGAAAGGGCAATGGGAAGGGAAAGTACCCTTGAGTATGAGCACTTGCCCTCTCTTCAGGTTTCCAGGGGTTGACCAACTCCCTCCTTCTATTCCAACCAAACCTTCCACCATCACTAAGATTGTGGGGAGGCATGTGTAACACTGTATGGCATATGCATGACCATTTATAATATTACTGATACCAATATTACAAAGTTGCAATGAATTTTATACAAGATATGCCATGTAAGATATCAGTGGAAAAGTTATGATTTGCTAAATATGATGTTTGTTTATATGTATGTGTCATCTTTGTATTGTGAGTTATAAATGTGTGTCGGATATTGATATTTCAAACTTATGCTGTATATCTGGGTGACACTCCCAGACGGATTGCCATCAGCACCAACCAGCCTGTTTGATGGCCCATCAAGGGCAATCATCTGTACAATGAACCCATTGAGAGAAGTCAGGAGCTATGCCTATGAGTCAGCAGGACATGCCTATGGACAGGGAATGTGTTTGGGATGAAGGATGTATAAGCCACATAACAGAGAATATAAAAAGGCAGCTGCATCTCTTCCATTTTGTCTTCAATCCTGCTTCTTACCTCTGGAGTAACTTTTCTACAAACTGAAGCTTTGAACAAAGGACTGATAGACCCATCCAAGCTCTGGATGTGTTCCAGAGGGACTTTACAAGCCAGCAAACTCACTACTGCAGCTAAAGAACCTGATATATGGACTCTGAAGTCCTATATATGTATCTAATTGCTTTGACCATTTAACAATTCTCTTCTCATTCTTTTCTTTTATAAAAAACCTTTGGTTATAGATACTAGAGGATTGGCTGGCAGCATGGTATTTTGGGTAAGATCCAAACTAGCATTCATCTGGTAATGTGGCTGGCCCTTTGGGGATCAGAATAATATTTAGTACAGTGAATAGAATTTTAAGTAACTTCTCACTTTGTCTCCCAATCAGCAAATAGGTCCAGTAGAGATTGGAATGCAATAAAGGGGACTGTTTCCCCCCCCTCCCCCAGCTTCTGGATAACCAGTGTGGGGGATCAGGAGCAGAGTTTTGTGACTGGTTGGTGAATCTAACTATAGTGTTAACCACCAGTTTTGGGAGAATCTGCTCTCCTTTTTGCAACTTGCCCTGACCTTGGCATTTTCAGTGTGGGCTACCCTAGGCACCTCGGGTCATATTTTAGATATAAATTGTTGGATTATATATTGCTATAATAATAATTAGCATAATAGATAGTACATGGTGGTGGAACAATTTTTATAGTGGGAGTGCTGAGAGCCATTGAACCAAACTGTAAATCATGTATATAATGGAAACCACTTCAAGCCAGGAGATGTGGTAGCATCCCCAGGACCCCTAGTTCTAGCATCTTTGTGGTAGTAAAAATACTGAATGAAATATAGTCTCTGGAAAAAAAATTGCAGGTTCTTAGCACCCACTTGTAGCCAGCTCCCTCCTCCTCCTGCCCAGCACCTCCCACCCACCCTCAGCCCTGCCAATCAACTCCTCCTCCTCCCTCCCCGTGCCTCCTGGCCACCATGATCAGCTGTTCTGCAGCCTGCAGTAGGCACTGGGGGGGAGTGGGAGAAGCAGGAAGAGGCAGGACAGAGGCAAGGCAGGGGTGGGGTCTTCAGGGAAGAGGTGGAGTGGGGACAGGGCCTGGGAGTGAGCAGGGGTTGAGCACCCCGAGGCAAGGAGGAAGCCAGCACCTGTGTCTCAAGGCACGTTAAATTATTTCAGAGTTCTGTATATTTGCACAGTGTGTTGTGTTAGTGGGGAGGAATACTTTATGAAAACATTGGAATGATTGATCTGTTTGATGTTATGAAATGTGTTGGTTAAAATGTGCTATAGTTTTATGAAGCGTATGGAAGCAGTACAAGTTTGTATTTAATTATATCAACTGTACTGGGCAACAACTAAGATATGTAGTTTTTTGTAATGAGCAGTGCTGTAAGTATGTGTTAGTATAAGGTGACCAGATGTCCCGATTTTATAGGGACAGTCCCAATTTTGGGGGCCGTTTCTTATATAAGTTCCTACTACGCCCCCACCCCCACCTCCGTCCCGATTTTTCACACTTGCCCTTTGGTCACCCTATCTTAGTATGATCGATTACCTGAAATTGATTTCTTGAACAAAACAATAGGATCTGATCTCCCAGTGAGATACCGCAAACTTTTTATACATTTTTCCAAATTTTAGGGGTAAAGTTAAGACTGGACAGGCAACAAACATCAGTTAAGCAGTTAAGGTATCTAAGTTACTTTCTATTTCCAAGCTTAAATTAATGGATTTTTTGGTCATTGTTTTGTAAATGGTGGAGGCTTTTTTGGTAATGAAAGTAATTTTTTGGCTCATGAACTGGGCTCATAAAACACATTTTCAACTGCAAACCTTTAACTATGGCTTTTATTCATTTCCATTTTTCTTTAATGCATGCCAAAATTCAGTCAGCATGGTATATGATGTCTGTAGAAAAAGCCCTCACACCTCAGAATTTATGCATCCCTCCTTCTACAAACTTTATCAAGCACAAAGAAAGAAGAGGATGGCAGTGAAGTTGAATACATGCAGAGCTCACAAATGTCAAAACTGAATTAACACAAACACTCATCATTCAACTTAGAGCTGAGACAAAGCTTGAGAAACTTCAGCCTCAAAGGAATTTCAGAAAGTTAGGAGCACTGAAAAGTGAGTCTGACAAAAGCTGGAACTCACCTTAATTACATCATACACACATCAAGTGATATGCATGTAATAAATTGCAGAACCATTTCAAACTGCATCACAAGGCATCTATTACCACTAACTGCATTCTCATCCATCTCCACTGGGACATGTCAAGCTTTTACAAACTTCTGAGCAATTTCACAGATACCTGAAATTCCCTCCTTGGCCCTCACAAAAAAATGGGGAATTTCCCCACTCCCCCAAATTATATTGGTTGGAAATGCAATGTGAGCCCTGTGCCAGTGACAAGTTTCAAGTTCCATATCTTGAGAGTTGCTGGTTTCTAAATGAAATAATCCCAGGTTTCCAGTGAGACACTGCACTTGCTTGCTCGGGAAAGTCTTAAAGTATCAGTCCTGAAAATAATGTTATATATGCAAAAGCAATTTTAGGTCATTTTCAGAAGTTTCTATAACCTTTCCCTCATAGACCTGTACTGTTGGACATATGGTTAGAGCTGGTCAGTAAATGTTTCTTGCTCCTTTGAAAAATGTCTAGTTTTCAGTGAAAAAACAACATCCAAACCAATTATTTTTCAGTTGAAAACCAAAATAATTTTAAGTTGTTGAGTTTTGGTTTTTCAATGGAAACTCCCACAAAATTACTTGGAAATGGACATTTCCCAGAGAAATGTCCATTTTGACAACAACAAAAATTTTTCTTCCAAAAAGTACTGAAAAAACATTGAGGGAATAAAATTTACCCAGCTCTACTCACTGCAGCTATGGCAAGCTGACCTGGCAGGTCCCTCCATGTGATTTACCCTAGCTACTTGAGAGAGGAACTCTTTCTCTAAGACCATGACCTCCCACAACCCCTACATTCCACTGGAAAAATGAAACTGTCAACAGATGGGGGAGCATGAGAATGCAGAAGAGAACTTTCAGAGGAAGAGGAACTAGACTATGGAACTAAACTTTTTAAAAGACAGAAATTACCAGAGAATCAACACTTTCAGAGCAAAATGCAGTATTTCCTGGCCTTAGATTTCCCTCAATAAATTCTCTCAGCCACAAACAAAAGAACTCTATGAACTAATAAAACCTGCATTGCTCATATCAGCTGGGAAGAAAGTAAGAGAGCCACTTATTGCCATTTCCTTTTTTTAACTACTTGAGAAGCACTCAGATACTATGGTGAGGAGGGCAGATAGACAGATGAAAAATAGCACTAATAAAATGTTTTATATACTTTGTCTGTAAAATACAAGGCAAATACAGAATGCAAGATAATGTTGGGTGCAATAAAGGTTTCGTTGGCACCATTTTGGAGGGTAGAGCTCACTGAAAGTCAATTTTTTCCAGGTATCTTCATTAACAGAGAAAGAATCCAAAACATAACCCCTTCTGGCATAGGTGAACCACTACAGAGGGTGTAACCTACACCTCCTGAACTGCACCACTATCCTTGGAAAACACTAAGCAAAATTACTATGCACTATCTATTCATCCTACTACATACAGGACAAAATGCCAGTGTGGAGAGAAGAAGGTTATCAGGAAGGTGAACTCTACCTAATCTTAAAGACAAATGGCAACATATATTTTATAATTCTAGAGGACAACAATATGTGAATTATAATGAGAAACAAAAAAGAGCATCAGGGCTAATAAAATTGTTTTACTACTATGAGAAATTATTTTGTTTAAAAATAACAGTAGTCACAAATTAAGAAATATGATTATGTTAAGCAGAATTCAGTCCTATATGACCTTTCTCATTGATGGCATGGTATGAGTAATCTGTGGAAACATTAGTCTTGTCATATTAAGCGGTCCATGACAGCATTAGTACGGTAGACCTTCAAGGTTTCCGTCATGATAAATGGTTACATTGCGGTAACACTAGTTAGCATGCAGAGTGTCAAAATCCCTTGAGTCACAACATTCCCACAACCATATATCACTGATTACACTGTAGTAAGGCAAACATAACAGATTTCATTCAAATAAACTGCACAATTGGAAAACTGTTTTAAATTCCATTCAGTAATGAGAGTTGCTTTATTATTTTAGATATTGTAAGAATACAAATTCACTAGATTTCTGGTCAATAAAAAGGCTGCTTTTAGAGTCTATAGAAATGCTAAAACTAAGCTTTCAGGCTTTTGAGGATTTATGTGTAAATCAAGTTAGAGCTCACAATAGGTAAACTGCATTGCTCTGTATTGTTTCTGTTTAGAAATATTCACAGGCATCTTTGAACCAAATCCAACTTTAGTGAGTGGACTGGAACACAGAATTATCATAAATCCATCAAACATTAAGTTTCCCATTTTTCTGAAGTGTTATTTTATGCCCCCAAAATATCTTTATGCAAACTTCCTTTCACTTTTCATGGGATGAAACTCAGCAGCATTGAACCATTTAAAGTTCTTCTGGGGAAAAAGTATCTACTCTGATTAAAGATCAACAGTATCAAATAAACCTGTTTCAAAACTTACAAATTGAGACATTGCTTTAGGAATTCTGTAGCTTATATCCTTATTTCAGAGAAGCTCCATAATAAAGGATTGGATTCTAATTCCCCCATGCACAATAAAAGTACTCAAGGAGTAGCCCCACTTTATTCAAAGGGACCACTTCATAAAGTGCTACTCAGAGTAAAGAATCAGATTTTGGTCTTAAAGATGTAGGCACACTGAACTAAAATAAGCCATAGTGTTTAGAGATGGTTGGAATTTCCACCTTTCAAGTTTGATTAAATATTTCAAAAAATCAGTTTTCAATGGGGAAGAAAATCCTTGGGAGTTTTCAACCAGTTCTATAGTGGCTTGAAATTTTCCCAGTGATCAGACGAATTAACTGAAATTTTGAAAAACCAGCATGAGATTTAGAAAAATTCCCACTTTTTTTTAAAATTTGTGTTTTAATTAATTGAGCACAATATTGACTCTTTCTCCATACAATTGAAGAGAACATAATACTCCAGGGAAGCACTATACAGTAGTGGAGACTGAAGTTCTTTATTTAAACATACAAGAACAACAGCAGTGCAAGATGCCCCAGTCTTGCCAATATGCCTCAACCCTTTCCTGAAGAGAATACTTTAGGACAGTATCCATGCATAATCCTTGGTGTCTGTGCTGATTCTGCCACTTACAATACCATTGAACACCTGGTGTGGTAGTTTGGGACACGGGCAACTAAAAACTAGGTGGTCAGAACAATTCACCTCACAAAAAACACTGGAACCTTACCAACTGATAAATCTGGACTGGATTTGAAGGGATTGAGTGAAGATCTGTGTATCAGCAGATCCCTGTATGAGATGCGTTAGCAGGTAGTGATGACACACACATTTCTTCTCCCCATCCCATTTGTTAAGTGGCAAAATATAATAGAGCTTGAGACTTCATAAACATTTGAATGGTGCTCCCTCCACTCTGAGTTTTATTCTTTATATCTTTCAGGGATAGCATGAACTGGTCTCGATGATCAAGGAGGTCCCTTCCAGTCTTATGTTTCTATGTACAGCTGCAGGAGAGGAAAACCACTGCTAGGGAGTCAAGGTAGATGGTATGATGACAGGGGTCCCCCACCTGGAAATCCCTAGTCGTCCTATGGATCCCATGAGGTCTCCATATTCTGGAGGCTGCACTCAGTGCTCGTGCCATAAGGTGGAGTGTTGGTAGCCAAGAGGGGGCAGGAAGAATCCCCACCCTACTATAACTCTCAGGGAAAAAATTCACAGGGGAATTTCAAAGTTTCACCCTCTACACCATCTGTTTCTCCCTCTACTGAAGAGAGATGTAATTGAAAAGTCCTTGTTAGAGCTTCCATCTCCTGGAGCTTCCTCTTGTTTTTATATAAACCAAAGGATGGCAATGAAACATAGTTGTACCATCGTGAAGGTAGATTCAGATCACAGTTACTAACTTTCACATGGTAAATAAGCAGCCCAACTTTCACAATAAGCCAAAAATCAAGCTAATCCCATTTCAAAACAAGGCCAAAATAAGCCAATCCCTAAGAACCCCAACACTCTGTGAGACTAGATTCCCCTGGCATGCAGTCTGCGACTGTGATGGGCCCACTTTGCACCCCTGACTCTCTCCCCTCCTTACCCCTGCTTACCTCCCCTTGCCCCTGCTTGCTGGGAGCTGATCAAAAAAGAGAAGCTACAAGCAAAAGAAACTAGCCAACAAGCAACTCACAAGCCAGTTAAGCCAAAAACAAGTCCAATTTCTGCGTTTTTTTCCCGTGGGTTTGGCATGTCTGATTCAGATGGGAGTCTATGTTTGTCATATACCAAGACAAATTAAATCCAATGTTCTGTAACGTGAAATATTTTAATATGCTCTAGAATGGAATGGTTCTCAAAATGTTAATTAATATAATTTACACGCATCTAACAATAGTTTTCATAGCAGTTCAACATTTTCCATGTTTACATAATGAAGCTGACAGATCCAACTCACAGTTGCCTGGCTTTTTATATTTTTATCTACGAGATCTCTTCTTGTCTTACAAATGGTTTTTTCAGCTCTTCTGCTCCCTGTGTTTATGTGCAGCTTCCATTATCTGTCAGAAATTAATAAATTGTTCCAAAAGAAAAGTGTTTGACATTTTAACTTGTTTGAAGGTTCACACACACACACACACACACACACACAGAGCGCAAACCATATTTGTAGCAGTTTTGTACACATTCCCAAAAAAGATGCTTCAAGAACCAATGTTATCACGGCCATTATACTTTACAAAATAAGATGCAGCTTCTAATCAAGTCAGGCAGAACCTATAACAAAAGATTGCTTTTTTATTATTTCTTTAAAAAAAATATTGCTTATGGATTCTACCTGCTTACTGATAAATTTGACACTATTGGAAAAATAAGGCTGCTGATTTAAGAAAAAAATTATTCACATTGGGAAAAGTATACATCATTAACCATTTTCTTGTTTTTAAATGCCTTCCTCATATATTGTACATAGTGCAATTCTGCCACCTAGAGGCCAATACAGAAATGAGGCGTGTGATTTTGCTGTGCACATTTCCCGGACTCATTTAGAAAGCCACTAATTGATACATTTCCTGTCAGGTAATTAAACGCAAATATTTTATGACTCTATTCATATTTGATGTTATACTGCACAGTAGTTAGTAGGCTGCATGAAATCAATGTCAGATAGCAGAATTGCCAGGTGAAAAATTTAGATTTTTATATTATATACATAAACACACACACAAAATTCTCTGCTGTGATGATTACTTTAATCATAAAGGATCCCAAAATACTTCCCATACAGCTAACTTCATTTACTCAAAGGGATAGTGGTAGAATTCCTATAGACATTGTTTCAAACTAGGAGGAATTGTTTAATTTGTGCACATTGGGCGATTTAACCTATCTCCACAGAAGAGGGATTCTGTATTGTACACACAGATGCAGCTGTTTCTGTGGCAGATGGTTACAGCCATTTAGTACACAAAGCACTATGTAGCAGCCTGGGGAGGGGATATTTTGGGCTACTCCACAGCAAACTATTACTTTTAGGAAGACTGTCAAGGAATATAAAATTTCAAAATAAAGTAGGAAAGATCTTAGGATTTCAAGGTGTCATCTGAAAATCCACACAGAGTAATCTGCATAGGACTCAAGTTATTCAGATCACAGGGATGAAGGGCTGATGACTAGTCTTCTGGGATTTGAACCTGTGGTTTCAGGGAGTCTAGGCATATCAAATATTCAGCTTAGACCAATAAACCATCCCCTCCAGGGGGATAAAACAGTAATGCTGAGGTCTCCCATAAAAAGAAGTGCTGAGATACCAAATACTGTATTATAATACATACATTTATTTCAGTATTTGGAAAAGAAAATACCCATCTATTTTCACAGTCAATAGAATTTAGCCACCATGACTAATAGACTGAACTTAAACATTGTTTTCCTTTAGGCCCCTTATTCCTTTTTACACAGGAGAAAAACCCAGGGACTGCAACCAGCATTAACCCCTTTGGCTCCCAGCCCACACAAAGCTTCCAATTGCTGCTTAAAAAGGCCTGGACAAGAATTCCCTTCAGAGTTTATTAAAGCCATTCCTAAATCATCACTGCTGAATAGCAACAGCCTCACCCTCCTCAGCAACAAGATCCTCTTTACTTAACGTGTACAGCCAATTTCATCCAAGGATCTCCAAGTGTTCGGCAAGCATTAATTAAGCCTTGCACTACCCTTATGATATCCAGAAGGCAACTCTTGTACCTAGTGGATGGTGTCAGAGAGAAAGGAAACTCAGGCAAAGCACAGAGAAGTTATTTGAGTCCTGGGAAGAAGAAGAAGCGGTTACTCACCTTGGTCAGTAACTGTAGTTTTTCGAGATGGGTGTCCGTCTGTAGGTTCTCCACTCTTGGTAGGTATGTGTGCACCCCACATATTCTCAATCAGGGATTTTCATTAGCAGTGTCCATTTGGCCCATGCATGTGCCAAAGGTATCTTCGTACCCTGCACCAAGGCTATATCAGACTGCGTGGGCGAACCATCCCTTCAGTTCCTTCTGCACCACTAAGGGCTTTTCTACACTAGTGGGGGGAGGGAGGATACAAGCCACAATACAATCCGAAATCTATTGAGAGACTCTGGGTAGAAATGGGATAACCCCTGGATCTATTTGCAATTGAAAGGAACAGTTTATTGGATTTGCTAAAAGGTTTGTTCTGTTCAGGCAGCAGGATAATGCCCTCCTGACATCTAGAGTGTAGAGAACGGTCTCCCGGCTGGAACTATGCAGTTTCAGCAAAAATACTGGCAGGCATATGGTTTAATCCATGTGAAATTCTGAAGTCACTTTAGGGAGAAACCTGGGATATAGCCTTAAAAACACCTATTCTTGTGAAACGTTGTAAATGAGGAGTCTGCTATTAACACCCCAATCTCTCTCGGGGCTGAGGTAATTGCCACTAGGAAGGCTGTTTTCCTTGATAAGTTCAAGAGGGAGCAGGTGGCCACTGATTCGAATGGGCGCTTTGTAAGGCTTTCAAGAAGCAAATTCAGGTTCCAAATAGTAGGAACATTTATCTGTGGGAAGAGATTCCCCAAGCCTTCCATAAATCTTGCAGTTGTGGTGTGAGCAAAGAGACAGAAACCTTCAATAGTAGTACGAAAGGCTCCAGAGCCACCAGGTGAACTTTGATGGAATTGAGGGACAATCCCGATTTCTTACGCTGTAGCAGGTACTCCAGAATGAGAGGAAGCAGGGCAGATTCAGGAGCAGCATTGTGGCACTCACATCAGTGACCAAATCTTGCCCACTTCTAGAGGTCAGTATTTCTGGGGGAAACTTTTCTACTATTTAATAGTACATGTTGTACCTCCACAGAGCAGGATGACCATAGCCCCATGAACCATCGAGGAACCACACCTTGAGGTGAAGAATACTCAAGTTGGGGCATGTCAGGCCTCCTGAGAAAGGAATTGAAGGACAGTTGGAAGATCTATCCGAGGATAGAAAGCAAAGTGAAACTGGTAAGGGAATCATGCCAGTCCTGACCACATCAGCACTATTAGAATGACTCCAGTCTTGTCCTCTAATGGAGGAGCTCCCAGAGAATAGGAGGGTGACAGCACCAGGGATGTAAAAGGATCCACAGACTGAGAGGTTCTTGATACCAAGAGGTGCTCTGTGCCCACTAACAATGGAGACTATGGTTCAGCATTTGCCACTAATTCCGTCTGGTATCTGAAGTCCTGCAGTACCAAGAGATGTTGTAATACCAAGTGTTTGTCCTTATCTGATGGTAACAGAGCCTTAGGGCGCTTCAGGACTGATGATGTTGAAGGCTTACACAGTACCATGGCACTTGGTAAGGGTATCAAGAGCAGAGTCAGAGATGAAGGTACTGATCCTCCATGTTTGGTATCATCCCCAGACAAGGTATTTCCAGAGCCCAGTTTGGTCTTAGAACCATGGTGTTTTCCTGCATCCCCTATACCGGAGGAGCCTTTCACGTCTACAGTATCGAGCCTTGAGGAAGATCTTTCAGAGGCTGTAGATCTGGCGAGAGACCAAGGTCTTTTTGGGGGGAATCCCTGCAAGGGGAACTAGATCGCCTCTTTCAGGAGGCTTTAAAGGAAGACTCTGGGGATTTCTCTTTCCTAGGAGAATGCTGCACCAAGATGGAAGGGGCACTAGATGATCCTGGCAACTGACATCCAGAGGGGTCCTTACCTGGTTCCGAAGTGGAGTTGGGGAAACAGTCCATCATGAGAAATTGAAGTTTGACTTCCCAGTTCTTCCAAGTCATAGATTTCAGGACTAGGCAGAAGTTGCACTTCTGTGGCATGTCCGATTCGCCCAAGCAGCAAACACACTTAGAGTGTCCGTCACTGACTGGGATTGCCTTTTTACAGGAGAGGCAGCATTTGAATCCTGGTGTACCAGGCATGCTCTTCACAGGGAGAATTTCCCCAGTGGGAGTCTCTAACCAGAAAAAAAAATATTTTTTTTTAAACCAACAATCCTCCCTTCCTCCCTACCTAACTAGAAGCTCCATGGTAGGCAAGAAACAAAACACACTAGTTTCATCTTGGGCCAAAGCCCGAGGAACTGAGAGGATGGTTTGCCCACACAGCAAATATAGCCTCAACATAGGGCATGAGGATACCAACAGCACATGCACGGACTGAACGGATATAGCTAATGAAAATCTCCAATCGAGGGTACATGGGGCACATGCGCCCACAAAGAGTGGAGCATCTACAAGGACACTACTCAAAGAAGAACTTTGAGTAGAAACAAACACTCCCAACTACATATATACATATTGAGAAATTTAGGGGTATTGTGGTCATATTTTGTGCATTGTTCAAAACCTATTTTAACAAAAAAGCCAAACATTTTGCATTTTCATGCACTGGACATCATTTATACTTTAATTAGGTTTAACTTACTCCATCTCTTTCTGCCATCATCTTTCCTTTTCTGCTATGTTGTACCTCATCTGCCATTTTCCGTATCCGTTTCCCTTCAAACTAGTTTGTCGTCATCCTTTTTCTTCTCACTCAGTGTTTTCTCGCCTCCCGACTCCCTCTCCATGGCCTCAGACAACCTTATCTTCCTTCAATAATCACTTGCCTCTCTCTCACTCCCCATCCTCCTATCTAAATCCCCCATTTCTCCTTTGTTCTCTCTCTTACACCATCCCACCATCTCTCCCTCTTTCCTTCTATTACCCTCAATCTCACCACCTCCTCTGCTCAGCTCACACAAAACTCTCTGCCATTAGATTACCCTCAGACACTTATGGGTCTCCCATAGCCACTCCCTCATACATCCACACTTTCTGTCCCACCCTCCACTTACACCCATGCACCCACCATTGACTAAAACTCCCCGCTTACCCACACTCCTTCCCCTCATACGGCCATGCATTCAATACGCACTCACTTCTCCTATAAACACCATGCACCCCACACTCAGCCCTGTTACAGTCCAACCTACCACCTTACCCATCCACACTCCTATTCTCTCACTTCCTGTTCCCTGCCCTCCTCAGACTCATGTACCCACAGCTCATCTAAGCAACTACCGGAATCAAGCATCCCATTTCTTATGGGTCCCTGAACCAGTCCTTTTTCTAGACATTTCATGACCTTCCCAAAGCCTTCCCCGTTTTGGGTGCATCACGTTCCCCCCACCTCTGGGTCTCATGCTCCCCAGCCAGGTATCTCTACCAGACTTACCACAGGAACATACACACTCTCCTCCCCAACCCTTGACCCCCATTGCACACTTCCCACTTGCACCCCCTTGTCCCAGCAGTGGTTTTAGAGGGAACAGATAGAGAAAGAAGCTCTGCCCCCTTCCCTGCCCACAGCCCCCTGCAGAGTGGACGGAGTGTGTGTTTTAAGACATACACTCACAGTTACAATTGTATTTTCCTTTATTGTTTTTTGTACTGGGGTAGCTCCTAGGGTCCCAATCATAGATCAGGGCCTCTTTGTAGTAGGTGCTTTGTGAGTAGGTTGACCAGATGTCCTGATTTTATAGGGACCGTCCCGATTTTGGTGTCTTTTTCTTATATAGGCTCCTATTACCCCCGCCCCCATCCCGATTTTTCTCACTTGCTGTCTGGTCACCCTATCTGTGAGCATGTAACAAAAGGACAGTCTCTGCACCAAAGAGCTTACAAGCTAAACATAAAAGACAGCAGGTGAATGAACAGATTGGGGAGCACAAAGTAACAATCGGACACTTAACAGGTTTTTAAACCACTTGCGCGCTGAACTAGAATCAAACCTTAGAGCACTTTTAAAGGTCAAGTGGCACCAACATAGCATTATGCACTAGTGCAGCTTAGTTGTTCTTTTGGAACATATGCAGCACCATTAGTACAAGCTCCAGTACTGGAAACATGCCATAGCCTTAACAGAATGCAGGTATAATATTAATATCCTGAGTTAATTAGCACTGATGATGGAAACCCACAGAAATCCTCACCTCTTCTTTCTCCAGTCTTCATTAATTCAGACTAGCTGTAGAGGAATAAATACTCATAATGAACACCACAATGACTATAGAATAAATACAATGCATCTTTAACTAATACAAATTCTTACAACCATTTGGTGTTTGGCGCACTTATGCTTCGTAATCTTCATGCCTCCTGTTCCATGTACCCCAAACCATCACCATGTTTTGGATTCTCTCCCCTCCGTATTGCCCAACCTCCATTTTTCTAAAACTTAATGGGTGTTTGTTTTTTAAACACTATTTACTATTTCTATTCTCTATTTTCAGTTATATCCTGTTTATTTGATTTTAGATTTGGTGCATTTTCTTGCCCTCTCTTTTTTTAAACAAGAGAATAAATTAGAAGTTCTGCAATTGTGATGCAGAATACAGAGTTGTCATGCAGAGCAGCTTGGACATTAGAACTTATTTTGTTGAAACAGCATTTAGCCACTGAACAAGGGTTATCCTCTTCAGTGCTAAGTATCATTACTGAAGGGTTAAAATCCATGTGCATTTTATATAACAACCTGGTATATGGATTGTGCCAGCTCTTTTTCAGACCCAAAGTCCAGAGTTTGGTCAAGAGACCAGAGGCCTAGCTAATAGTGTTCAGCTAAGAGAAAGCTGGGGTAAACAAGATAACATTGCCTTTGCTAAGATATGCTTGGTCAGTAAAAATGCCAGATGTTGAAGCAATAACTGAATAATTATGTTTCATCCAATGTTTCAGATTGAACAAAGGATCCCTGTTCCTATTGTGTCAGTCTCTTCTGTAGGGAACATTCTTCCCACAGATCCAACCTTGAGTTTATGAAAAATTGGCACGTCAGTATAAAGATATGGCATCCTTCCACCTCCCTTTCACAGGGACCAATGCCCTGGCTTAAGACATAAAGAAGACAATCTGTATTATCATATCCTTTCACTGTTTCTTTGCTTTAATCCCTAGGAATGTACCTGTTGGACAAAGGAGTTTCTCCATTCCTATGGACCCCAAATCAGAATTCAACATATATATTTTATACTAACAACATTTTATCAAAGTATTAATTAAATTTTAACTTGCTAACTTGAGACCATGGGCAGAGACATTATGTAACCTTTTAACCATTGGCTAATGTGCTATCTTGTCTTGCTGCAAAACCTATCCCGGGGTGTGGAACTGCCTACCCAGTCACTTTCCCCCGCCCATAGAAAATCTATATATTCTATTGTAATCAATTGATTGACAGTGTCTCTGAGCCTAATAAGCCAGGTGACACTCCGCCAGAGCTGTGTGTAATAAACTCCTATGCTTGACCTCTACATGGTGTGGATTTATGTCCTTCAATTACAAAGGCACTTTTAAGGATCTTTATAAACTTTCATTTGAATCTCTGCATCCCTGTGAGGTAGGTAATTTTCTCCATTTTACAGAAGAGTTAAGTGACTTGCTCAAGGCCACACAGCGGTAGAGCCAGCTCTATAGCTCCTCCCAACTCCCTACTCTGTACTTAATCCACCCCCCAATGTTTCCTATTCTCCAGCATGACAAGAGGTCCAGAGGTACTGTATTGATAAGTGCAATTGAGGTGCCAACATATATTTAAGTGCCCTGGATCAGCACAATAAACCTCAATTTAACATTACATTTAAGGATAACTCCCTTCACAGCTCCACTGACACCTGGTAATAAATGTTGTTCTTATTCAATGATTTCTAGTATAGCGCCAAGTCTCGTGAGAGATTTTTACCTTCAATGTTCTGAATAGAGGCTTGCAGAAAAACCTCGGATGGGGTTAAAATTTTGTTAAATTATATTTCTCTCAATTTGACATAAAAAGAGCGGTGACTGTATCAAGGCACTTTGGTTTGCATAAAACAGTAATTAGTTGTAAGATTAAGGCTTCAAATAATTAGAAATAAATGGTAGTTTAAATTTAGAAAATCCAACATGGCTGACCAAAATGGCAGATATGGGGATGATGTAGTGGAAGATTCCATCTCTGAAAGATACTGAGTGGCATAGTGGAAAATTTCATTAACTGACAAGGAATGACTCAGCAGAATCTTCTAAAATCCAAGATGGGTTGGGACTGTTCTACCCAAAAATAGGGATGTCGTCATGGGGCAGGGCTGAGAAGCTGGAAGCTGATTACACGCTCAGGCTCAGCCAACCAGTATGTAAGGCAGACAGCTAGCAGGCTGAACTTGTAGTCGGTTTGGAGAAGAGCAGAAGCTGCAAGACATCTGCAAAGAAGAAGCTACCTGGAAACTAGCCACCTGCAAGAAGCCTCAAGCAACAGAAGCAGCAATAGAACCCTGATATTGCCTTGGCAACAGCTGCCATAGCAACTCAGCCAGCAGTCTTTGCCAGCAGCAGCTACCCAATAGCCACAGTGACCAGCAGGCTTCTGTATTGGTCACCAAAGGGCAGCTTTCACCTCAGCAACAGCAGTCTCTCTCTCATAGCAGACAGTGTCGGACATCAAGCGGACAGCGCCTCCTTTTGACAGATCAGAAGGACCCTATTGACGATTCAGAGGGATCTAAAAATGGTAGAAGTAAGTGTAGTCTCCTATTCACTATCAAGGAATGTATGGGTTTCACTTGTAAATAAAGCTGAATGCTTGTTGTCTGAATGAAGATCTTCCAATAAGCTCTGGTCAGGCAGTTATCGGATGGGTAGTGGATGTTGGATATTAAATGTTAAAAGTCAAATATTAAATGCTAGTGTTAAATGCATGGTTACATTATTGTATGTTATATAGTCTTTTATTTGCTGCGCCACCATAATTATTTCAACTATAAATCTATTGCATTTTGCTCTGTTCTATATATTTTCTTGTTTTTCTAAAATACATTGTAATGACTTATTTCTTTAAAAAAAAGATTTGTTTTCAAAGAATTACGGCTTGTGTGTGTATTCTTGAGCGGAAGGCTATATCTGTGTCATTTTGGAGGGTTAGCAAGACTAGCTTGCTCTGGGGAGCCCTCTGGAGGTCAGACACAAACCCCCAGTAACACTCTGGCAATTCCTTTAGGGCGGGCCACAACCTGGTTACCCTTTTGTTAAATTATTGATGGGCTAAGTGCTATTTAATAGAGCCCAACACCAAACTTGTAGGTGACATAATTGGTGTCTAAAATAGGATAACACAAGTGCACAGGTTGAGTCAAGAAGAGATGTGTCCTCACCACAAGTTATTGCCTAAATGCATTAGTGGGAGTTTATCCTGGGCTCTAGCACTGGCTGGTTTCAGGGAAGTCCCCCACTGTGCAAGCTTTATCAAAATATTTTATAGCATACATTTACAAAACTTAGTAAACCATAGTGAAACACACTCGATGGCAAGAAGAAACATCTTAGCTCAAGGTGGGTGGGAGCAGATAGATGGACATCTGACAATGCAGTATGAAGCATTTTGTCACTGCATCATTGCTGTGAAGTTTGCCATGCTTATGCAGTTTCATTAGGCTTCATGGAATGGGTTGAGTTACTCTTGGTTGAGTGCTATTGAAAAAACTCATCAGTGGCGATCTAGCCAGAGTGACCAAAAATGGAATGAGTAAGGCATTGGTAAGGCACTGATAAGGAACAGGTTGAGGAAGATTGCCATGTCAGTTCCTGTTAGGGTGACCAGATGTCCCGATTTTATAGGGACAGTCCTGATATTTGGGGCTTTTTTTAATATGGGCTCCTTTTACCCCCTACTCCCTGTCCCAATTTTTCACACTTGCTAGCCGGTCACCCTAGTTCATGTGCTTTGTCAGTTCTACAGCAGAGAGAGTGTGGTAGAAAGAAACTGAATTCTAATGGCTCCTTAGTGCTTGCTAAAATTTCATCTCAGGAAGCAGCTGCGAGAACCACTTTGTTAAGCAGCTCATCTCCATAATGAGTGATAAGTCAACCATGTGAAAAGTAGTCATTTGTCTAAAGGTTCATCAAGCAGACTCATTGGCATTGCATATAGGAAAACATGGACCAGAGCAGAGAAGATACATGACAATGCATCCCTATACATTTTATTGTTGGGGAAAACCAATGCAGCATCTCAGCTCTGTGCAGAGATACAGAATTTCTTTAGAAAAGTCTCCTGGTCTAGAGTGTTGTGAAGTGAAAATGAAGTTATACCCTTCACTAAAGAATACACAAATAAATTGCAGTGCTTGGGCCTTGCAATTGAGAGTCATTTCCTAAATATTTTTAGATGCTTGATTGTATGGCATTATTGAGTATACAGAAAACAGGTTGAAAGCTCACATAAAACACTTCTGATGCAGCGTTTTCTGCAGATTTTAAGTGAATCTCAAGGAAGCTTGAGATTTTAGTTGGCCCTGAAATCACATAGTAACAGATGCAGAAAGGAGTTTAATAAAAAAAAAAAAAAAATCACAGTATTGAGAGTGTAGGTAGAGTACAACGTTCCATAAAAATGGGGATGTTCTTCCAAATTAGCAGTTCTGAGCTAGATCCTCAGCTGGTGTAAATCAGCATAGCATAGCTCTATTTAACTCACCGACATCAGTGGAACTACTCTGATTTTATAACAGTTGAGGATTAGTCCTTTTTCTGTAATCTTTCTAGTGTCCCAGTCAATTTATTAAATACAATGGGCAATCCAAGACTGGCAGCATGAAAACCCGAAAATAAATGTAAGCTTTGATTTCCCTATTACTCCTCCTGGTCGGTGGAGTTTAAAGAATCATAGAAACTTAAGGCAGCAAGGGACCTAAAGAGTTCATCCAGTCCAGCCCATTATTGAATGCAATGAGTCGATTTCAGACAAATTCTCTGGTTTGTCAAGGTCATTTTTAATTCTAATCCAAAGTACTTGCAACCTCTCCCAGATTGGTGTCATCCATTAATTTTATAAGCACACGCTCCAAGTCATTAATGAAAATACTGACTAGTATTACACCCAGGACAGACCCCTGCTAGCCCCACTAGATACGTCCTCCTAGTTTTACAATGAGCCATTAATAACTACTCATTTAGTATGGTCTTTCAACCAGTTATGCACCCACTTTATAGTAATGTCATCTAGACCACATGTCCCTAGTTTGCTTATGAGAATGTCATGTTGGCCTGTGTCAAAAGCCTCACTAAAATTGAGATTATATCATGTTTACAGATTTCCCCTCCTTCCCCATCCACTAAGCAAGTAACCCTATCAAAGAAGGAAATTAGAATAGTTTGGCATGATTTGTTCTTGACAAATCTATGTCAGCCTATTACTTATAATCCTATTATCCTCTAGGTGCTCACACATTGATTGTTTAATAATTTGTTCCAGTATCTTTCCCAGTATCACAGTTAGGCTGACTGGTCTATAATTCCCTAGGTCGTCTTTGTTCCCTTTTTAATGATAGGTACTATGTTTGCCCTTCTCTTCCCATGGCCGTACCAATCACAGCCAGCTTCTTGGGTGTTGCCTTTGAGTGACCAAAGCAGGTACCTTTTTGCCCTCCTTCTGACTCTCACCAGTTATCAACAATTTGATTTCCTTGTCTTCCAAGAGTGACTACCCCAAGAATAATCTCAAACATGTGCTTTTAGATGTAAAACACCTTGAAATGTGTTTAAATTAGTGTTGCACTCATGAGTTGTTTTGCATGAATGGACATTGATGATGCATTTGCATGCCCAAATCAGATGTATGCAAAAGTGTGTGTAATTGAATGTTACTATATGCACATGCTAAACGGGACCTGTGTGTGGGTTTAGCCTTCCCCTATTGAACTCCACTTGCAACAGATTGGTACTTAAAGGGTTGTATATATTCAAGGTCCCTTGAATTCAAATGTCTAATGTGTACTGTCAATTCTCTATTTTGAAATGAAAAGTTAGTTACTAAATGCATTAATGTATATGAAGTGCACAAATGCTAGCTTGAGGAGTACCTCAGAAGAGCATTTCAAATAACATGAAATATTCTAGTTTTATTTAGGGCTCAGGAAAGATGTATGTAGCAATGAACAAAGGCCTCCATTTGCAAAACCAAACCAAGTAAAACTGCAATGTACAGTAGCCAAAATAGTATAAGACGGTATTTAGAAAGCAGGACACAGGAACAAGCTGAGCGAGTCATGGTGCCCTTGTAAAGCTTTTTGATTGGGACTCATGGCTGCAAACCCAACATTAGGTCTTCCATTGACCTCAAACTCTTATGCTATGCCATAGTGGGGACTGAGGGCCACTTCTACAGGGGGATAAATCAGAAGTGTGTTCACAAAACTGGTTTTAGTTTCTGGAGGTAGTTAGAAGGAAGTCGGATGGGAGTTTTCCTTTTAAATCTGCAGCGTAATCCAGCCAGAGCTATAATAAAGAGAAAGAAGATGTCTTGATTCTCTAGAAGACCTAGGTCATCACTAGAGAATTCAAGTTTGCTTTGCACTGACATATTACATACCATGTTCCACAGGATTATGAGTAGCAGTCACTACTAGCCTTTCTACCCATCTGTGCTGAGCCCCACATCACAGTGGCCCCTTGGAATTCCAGACTCAGTAGCATTGTCCAGACCTAACAGAATGCTGTTCCTCACCAAAGACAGTTTAGGTTATGAGGAACATTATCTGCAAAGATGGGTTGCTGAAGTAGAAAGATACAAACAGTTCTTAAAATGGCAATGGTAAGGAATAAAGCCAAGAGCTAAAGCAACCTCTGTGCCTATTCCTCAAGATCAAAGGACAGCCAAAGCCAAGCCAACCAGGAGTCATTCCAGAAAGATCAAGTCAATTTATTAAGGCAGGAAAGAATAGACAATAATTGAAGCTTCTAGGAATTCAAATAATGGGAACAGAACTTCTAGAAAGATTCAAGCTGGTTCAGAGTTTTAATACTTTCTTCCCTACTTCTCACCACTGATCCTCATTAATTTCTAGCACAGGCCTAGAAAATCTTCTAGCTACCAAATGGTTGGATATGTTCCTTGTCCTCTAGTTGCAGTGCTGATGTACTGTACTTAACCTATTCACAAATAATTTAATCAGAAACCTTAATAAGTGAAACCATCTTTCCCTTTCATTTTTAGCATGGAAAATAGTCTATTGTTAGAAGACTCAGATTTCCCTAATGCTTTCCTTTGTGATTACCTCTAATTTATTGTAGCATTAAATCAGCAGATATTTATAGTGATTCACTGATGCTACCCCCTCAAAAATAAAGGAAACAGCACTCACTTCAAAAAAGCGGTTAAGTGCAGGAACAATTTGTTGAACTTCCAAGTCTTTTTGTTCAGATACATGTTTGTCTTTCCCCAAAGAGGGAATACAGAAAGGATTAAAAATCTCTCACAAACAACTTGGAAACCAAGCCAGCCTCCTGGTTTGTATTACTTTTTGTAAAGGAGCCATCATTAGATGTGCATACTAATTTTCCCTTGAGAATAGAACAGCAGCATTATCAACTAAGTTGAACATTTTTAATGTTTTTGTGACCCAGCTGTCAAATCAAAATGTGTGAATTACAGTGCCACCTCTCCCATTGATGTTCATAATTTTATAATAGGTACTGGCATGCACAATGTTTAAGAGATGATCATCATTTTTAGAAGGATGGGGATGTACACCCCCTTCTCTCTCTGAACCAAAAGGGGAAAATTGCCATTTGGTCATAATGCACAAAATAACTCTCAATCTCTTCGATAATGGATTCATCCAGGGCTCCTCTGAAAGATAGGATACTAGAGTTTTGTTAACTACAGTAGACAGAGGATCTAAATTACTCTTTGCAGCTCTAGCAAGTAAGTTAGTGCAAAGTAAAGCTGAAGTATTGCCATTAAAAACCTCAGTATGACTGTTCGGTGCATGAGGTAGAAGGAAATGGCTGGCAGAAGCCAAAGAGAAGCAGAAGCTTGGATGAACATATTAGATGCACTTCTTTCAAGCAAGTATGAACATGCCTTTAGTTGGAGCAGCATGTGTCAACAAATAGCTAAAAACCATCCCCCCAGATTGGTAGGGAGAGAGTGTATAAAAAGATTTCAGAAAACAGAATGAGCACACACTCTCAGAGGGCACTGTGAAAGAAGATGCAAGGAAACTTTCTTCCAAGGAACACGAGAAAATGCAGAGGAAGCTAGAAGGAGCAGGGACTGACCAGCAGAGTAGGGAAAGTCATACTGTTGCAAAAAAATCAAACAACATTCTGGGATGTATTAGCAGGGGTGTCAAAAGCACTACACAAGAAGTAATTCTTCCACTTTATTCAGCACTGATGAGGCCTCAACTGGAGTATTTTGCCCAGTTCTGGGCATGACACTTCAGGAAAGATGTGGACAAATTGGAAAAAATCCAGACAACGGCAACAAAAATGATGAAAGGTCTAGAAAACGTGATCTACAAAGAAAGATTTAAAAATGGGTTTGTTTAATCTGGAGAAGAGAAGATGGAGTGGGGGCATGCTAACAATTTCCATGTATGTAAAAGGTTGTTATAAAGAAGAGGGTAATAAATTGTTCTCCTTAACCACCAAGGACAGGACAAGTAATAGACTTAAATTGCAGGATGGGTGTTTTAGGTTAGACATTTGGAAAAATTTCTGAACTGTAAGAGTGATTAAACACAGAAACAAATGACCTGGAGAGGGTTGTGGAATGTCTGTCATTGGAGGTTTTTAAGAACAAGTTAGACAAATCACCTCTCAGGGATGATGAAGATAATACTTAGTCCTGCCTCAGTGCAGGGGACTATACTATATGACCTATACAGGTCCCTTCCAGTCCTATATTTCTATTTAAGATCTAGCATAAAATCATAGTGTAGCAAAAATGATTAAGGGTATGGGACAACTTCCATATAATGAGTGTAGCAGTGTAGCAGATCAAGATGATCAAGGATGATCCATGGAACAAAGGCTCAAACACACAATCCCAACTGAACCAATAACTGAAAACAACTGAAATAACCTGAAAGAGAAATAAAAACACAAACAGCCAAATAAATTGACTCACCCCAAAGTCAGTACTTGCACCTTGTTCGTTCAGCAGGGGAATCTTTCTCCCCCTCTCAAAATCCCGTTTGCAGTCCAGTTCACTAGCCTAGTAGAAGAGGTTGGAGTTCAGTGGGTCGCCGACTGCAGCACTGCTCTATCAAATGTGGCATCGTCTCTGACCTGCTGTGTAATGACATAGTGCTATGTAAAGGTGTGGATTGACGACCACGTCGCTGCCCTGCCACTTTGCCAGGAACGCCGCTGAAGATGCCTCTGCCCTTGTGGAGTGTGCCGTCAGCGCGGGGGCAGGTCTCTTTGCTAAGTCATAGCATACCTAGATACAAGACATGTTCCAAGAAGAGATTCTTTGGGACGAAACTGGAAACTCCTTCATCCGCTCCACAATTACAATGAAGAGTTGAGTTGATTTCCAAAATGGCTTTGTTCTTCCATGTAGAAGGCTGATGCTTGTCTGACATCCAGGGAGTGGAGCATTTGTTCCCGGTTGCTAGTGTAGGGTTTAGGAAAAAAAAAAAAAAAACCACAGGAAGAAAAATGTCCTGGTTCAACGTGGAACTGCACCTTGTCCTTCTAGAAGACCCAATATGGGGACTGAGAAGTTAAGGCCTTAAGCTCAGACACCCTCCTGGCTGAAGTTATAGCCATCAATAATGTTACTTTCCAGGAAAGGTAGAGAAGAGAGCATATTGCTAAGGGCTCAAAAGGAGGTCCCATCAGCCTAGAGATCACCAGGTTGAGATCCCATGGGGGGAATTGGTTGTCTTACTTGAGGGTACAGCCTATCTAATCCTTTGAGGAAGTGGCCCACCAAGGGGTTAGCGAAAACTAAGCAACCGGCCGAACTGGGATGGAAGGCTGAGATAGTGGCCAGGTGAACCTGTACTGACAATACCAAGAGACCTGACTGTTCCAGATGCAGCACATAGTCCAGGATAAAGGGAATCGATGACTGTAAGGGTGGAGTGTCTTTTTGTAATGCCAAAATGGAGAATCTTTTCCACTTAGCCAGATAAGTGGCCCCGGTGAATGGCTTCCTGCTGCCAAGGACTTCCCTAACAAGGTCTAAGACTGAGTTCCAAGGGGTTTAGCCACGGAGTTTCCATGCCCTGAGATGGAGAGACTGCAGGGGCAGGATTATGGGTGTGTCCACCACCCAGTCTAGAAATGTGGTGAACCAGTGCTGGTGTGGCCCCACTGGTGCTATTAAGATAATTGATATTCCCTCCCTTCTGACCTTTAGCAGCACCTTGTGTACAAGCAGGAAGGGCGGGAATGCATATAGCAGATGGCCCTTCCAAGGAAGAAGAAAGTGTCTGCGAGTGAGCCCAGGCTGTGATTCAGGAAGGAGCAAAACTGGTGACACTTCCTGTTGTGCTTTGACACAAACAAATCTATTTGGGGAAACATCCACCATTGGAAGATGTTGATCACAACATCCAGGCGGAGGGACCACTTGTGATTGTGAAATGACCTGCTGTGATGATCGGCCAGTTTGTTTTGGGAGCCTGGAAGTTACGATGCTGCTAGATGTATCAAATGGGTGATGCAGAAGTCCCACAGCTTGAGGGCTTCCCAGCACTGGGGAGAGGAGTGAGCAGCACTCTGTCTGTTTATATAAAACATAGCTCTCATGTTGTTGGTCAATACAGATACACATCTGCCCTCTAGATGGGCCTGGAATGTCTGTCAAGCAAGGCAGACCGCTCTTATCTCCCTGAAGTAGATGTGAAGTGAAAGTTCTGACTAGGACCAGAGGCCCTGAGTCTTCCTAAGTGCGCCCCGCCCATCCCATCGCCAACACATCCATGACTAGAGAATCAAGGTTTGGGGCCTGGAGAAAGGCACTCCTGTGTACACCGCTTGCAGGTTGAGCCACCACAAGAGGGACTAGATAACCAGAGGAGGAAGTGTAACTAACCTATGTAGGTAGTCTCGGGTTGGCCTGTACACTGTATCCAGCCAGGCCTGAAGAAAGCGGAGCCAAAGTCTCGTGTGTTGTACTACATATATTCAAGCGGCCATGTGACCGAGCAGCTTGTACCTGTCACCTCCTGAGAAAAGCAGCTACAACCGATACGCACTTGGTGAACACCCGAAGGGCCGCTGATAGCCCGAAGGGGATAACCATGAACGGATAGTGGGCATTGTTGACCACAAAGCGGAGGAACCGCTTGTGGGACGGTACTATTGACACATGGAAGTATGTGTCTTTCAAGTTGAGGGCAGCGTACCATTCCCCCAGATTCAGGGAAGGAATAATGGAAGCCAGGGAGACCATATGGAACTTGAGGTTTTTCATGAATCCGTTGAGGTTCCACAGGTGCAAAACCGGCCTTAATCCACCTTTGGTTTTCGGGATTAGGAAATATTGGGAACAAAACCCCTTGTCCCAGAACTCCTGAGGGACTTGCCCTACTGCTCTGGCTTCCAGGAGCACTTGCACTTCATCTATGAGAGGTTGCTTGTGAGAAGGGTCCCTGAAGAGGGATGGGAGGGAAGAAGGGAACAGAATTAGAGAGAATATCCCAATTCTACCGTGCGTAAAACCCACTGGTCCGAGATAATCTAGGCCCAGGCATAGTAGAAATGGGGTAGGCGATTCACAAAACAGGGAGAAGGAGGCTGAAGCTTGAAATGCTTCCTTTGTGGGGCTGGTCTATGGAGCCCCAGGGATTTTAATGTCGTTCACGAGTCCTATAGAGCTTAGAATCCCTTCGTTCTGAGAACAGACCCGAGCCATGGAAGGGCAAATCTTGAATTGTTTGTTGGATCTCATGTGGTAGGCCTGCAGCCATGAGCTTCTTTGCATGGCTATTGAGGTGGACATCATGCGGGTTGCCGAGTCCAGTCCAGCTTGCAAGGTGGTCTTTGCGATAACCTTGTCCTCTTTGAGGATGGCTCCAAAGTCAGACTGAGAATGAGCTGGGAACAACTCCTTGAACTTGGACAAAGTGTTCTAAGAGTTAAAATTATAGTTGCTGAGGACCGCTTGTTGGTTGGCAATCTGAAGCTGGAGATCCCCAGTGGAATAGACCTTATGGCCAAAGAGATCTAGCTTCTTTGCCGCCTTAGATTTGGGCATCGGTTCCCACTGCCCTGGTCTCTCCTCCTCATTTGTTGGCACCACAACCAGTGTGCCTGGCTGAGGGTGGGTAAATAGTTATTCATGCCCCTTTGAAGGTACATAGTACTTCCTTTCCACTCTTTTGGCTAGGGGGCGAGGCAGGAGTTTGCCATAGGATCTTGGTGGTATTTTGGATGGTCTTAATCAGGGGTAAGGCCACCATTGAAGGACTCTCAGATCACCATAGGATCAGTTTCTTCTGACACCTCCTCCGCCTAGAGGCCCAAATTTTGTGCCGCTCTTCTGAAAAGCTCCTGGTGGGCTCTGTTGTCCATAGCTGGCAACATGGCAGACGAGCCCACTACTATCTCGTCTGGGGAGGATGAGGATGATGCCCTTGGTGGCACCGGATCTTCACGAGCCTCCAACACATGGGGATCCTCCCAAGCTGATACTTCTTGCGTGGTGCCAGGTGCGTCTGCCTCGGTGTCAGCTTGGACACTGGTCTCTGAGCCTCGCAGAGGTTCCCGTACCATGGAGGATGACAGGGTGGCCTGCCTTTCTAAGGCAATTGACAGTGATCTGGAGCTCAGCCCCGGGGCTTGATGATACACTCATGGGGTCCAAAAGGGCCACTGTGTGGGCATCTGCCATTGTGGTGGCCAAGTCAAGGGGGGGATTTGCTGCCCCTCTTCTTGTCTTGAACAGCAACAAGAGTGGTGCCGGCTCTGCCTCAAGATGTAAAACTCTGGCTCCAACCCCGAAGACGAGTCTGACCTCCGTGAGCACAGTGGTGCTGAATGGGATGATGCTGGAAAGCGGTGCCGAGGGGAGGGTGACCGGTGTTGCATCGTGGCCAGTTTGCCCTTGGAAAGCATAGCTCTTCTGTGTGGTGCCAGTGCTGGTGACAGCGGAGCGGTCCCTGGCAGCCTCAAACATGTCTGGGGTGGATGGAAAATCCAGCTCTTCCATCTGGCTCTCCCGCGCTGGGGAGTCCAATGGAACCAAACTTGACAGACCTTTCTGTGAGGCCAGAGTCAACGATGCCAGTTTTGCTGAAGCAGGAGCTGAGTGTCCTGGCACAGGACGTACTCTGAAATTGCTTTTGCGCTCCACTCCTCTGACTGTAGGTGAATGCCCCCACCTTGGCTTTCTTCTGCTTTTGTGCGGCACCAGTGAGTGCGAGCAGTGCTGGGTAGCTGCAGAACTTGTCTTCAGTGGCGGTGCTGCAGCTCTCTAGACCCAGAGTCCTTTACCAGCACCACAGTTTCCCTCACTGAGGACAGATGACTCCATGAGAAGTTTTAACCTAAAGTGTCTCACCTTGGTTCTTGGGTGGAAGCCTCTACAGATTTTAATGAGTCCAGTGGCACCTTAAAGACTAACAGATTTATTTGGGCATAAGCTTTCGTGGGTAAAAAAACAACTTCATCTGTTAGTCTTTAAGGTGCCACCGGACTCCTTGTTGTTTTTGTGGATACAGACTAACACCGCTACCCCCTGATAAGTGCAAAAACTGTAGAGTGTCAGTCTGGTGGGCCTCTCCCAAGCACTTTAAGCAGGTGTTGTGAAAGTCTCCCCTTGGCATAGGCTTCTGGCAGTACCCGCATGGTTTGAAGCCTTGAGACGGAGGCATGCCCTGGTCCCCCAGAGAGGAAGAACATGGTGGAGGAAATCCCAACAGAAACTTAACTAACTAAAAATGCTTAAACACTAATTCTAAGTAAAAACTACTTACAGATACAAATAGGAAAAGTCCACTAGGGGATTGCCTGCCATAGCAAAGAAGAGAAGAAGCAGCTCCAACGACCACCATGGGTGGTAAGAAGGAACTGAAGAGGTGGCAGGTCGGTAGGGACTTATATACACCACCATGGAATGTTGCGAAAACCAAAAGTATAACTGGGCTCAAAAAAAAATTAGATAAGTTAATGGAGGATAGGTCCAACAATGGCTATTAGTCAAGATGGTCAGGGACATAATCCCATACTCCAGATGTCCCTAAACTCCTGACTGGCAGAAGCTGGGACTGGACAACAGGGAATGGACATTTCAAAATTTCCTTGTTCTGTTCATTCCCTCTGAAGCATTTGGCACTATCCACTCTCAGAAGACAGGATACTACGCTAGGTAATCCAGTGATCTAACACTGTACGGCCATTATTATATTCTTAATGATTCTGATTTCTGCACTTGTATTTGTTATTGAACAGTTTGCCCACAATCAATCCCGTAGGCCAAAGTAATCATTGATTATTTGCTGCTTTTGATGTGTGACTGGTATTTCTGCTCCATGGTTGGACTACAAACTTAAGACAGGAAAATACGTTGCCAATAAGCAAGAATGAATAATTCAATAGTGAATGCTCACTCATATATGAATAGTCAGTGTGACATCAAAGGGAACATTCACACACTAAAGTACTGGACTACCCAAATGGCTATTAAGAAAAGCTTTCCTTTGAAGGGGGTGGGGGGAAGAAATCTTCAAAATTTATGGCGAGAGGCAAAAACAGAGAAGATAACGAACTTGCTCAGTCACATGGCAGGTCAGTGGCAGAGGGACCCAGGTTTTCTATTCCTCATCTAGTGCTCTAACTACTGGACAGAACTGCCTCAAGGTCCATCTCTCCAGTACTCATGGTATCATGCCTTTAGTAAAGCAGATGAGATTACACAAACATTTTAGGCAGAGTAGACACAGGCCCTTCATCCTTCAGTAGGTTGAAATGACAAAGTTTATACTGTACATATTATGAGGTAACCTAAGTTGAATTAACACATACAATATTTGCACTGATATTTTTTACTTGTCAAATTTCAGATTTATTCAGACATTAAAAAAATCAATATCCATTTACAAAATGAAGCAAAACCATAAGAATAAAAAACAGGAAGACACTATACAGCAAATCTCCAAGAGTGACATTTTCCTCAGAAGAATCTCAGAAAAGTAAGTGACTGTAAATGTGAACAAAGATTTAATTCCCCAAACTCAATTTCTTCCAGTGATAAACCAATCACACTAAACGGGAGACAGGGTAAATTTCTAATGGGGAATGAAATGCAACATGCTGCACAAAGCCAAATAAATACTCCAGCTGCATTTTTTTAAAGCAGTAGTGACATGCAGTGGATTATGCAAGTACTGTGCGTGAATATATATACGGGGGTGGGGGGAAATCTCAGACCTTGCTGCTTGTTTTAATTTAATGGGTAAAAATGTATAACCTCCAGGAGCTAAGAGCAAGTCCAGTGCAGCAGAGTTTGCACTTGGTATGTTGGGGGGAAGCACCAGCCCAACATGGCAGAATTCAGAGTATTATTCTGAATTAAAGTGCATATAGTTAAATTGTCTAGGTCTTTGTTGGTTGCTACTATATTGAAAGAAAGATTTATGTTGCTATCCAAGGACTGGCTGTTTCAGCTTTACGAAAATATTTACATTTTTACAGGGTTGAGATAAGGAACACAGAGTCAGGCTTTAATTGTGCTTGCCTTCCGTTCAGACATTAATACATTTAAATTCAATCCACCATCCAACCTGTGATTTGGTAATAATATACATATATAAATGTACCTATGCCCTTCCCCCGCCAAAGAGACTTATTGAAAATATCTGTATCTGTACTGTTCTGTGCAGAAGAGTGGGTCGGAAATATACAAGGCAAATAAAAAAGTAATTCGCTTCTTCATCCAGTCAGAGGCAGAAAACAAGCTTTTAAATCAAAGGGTGGGATGTATATGCCTTGGTTCAGGCCAGTTCACAACCTGCTAGGTTTTCATCTATATGTCACTAACAAAACAAAAAAGTGCTCCTGATTAAATTTATACACTTCTCCCTCCACAGCTTCTGTCGTATCAATTAGAAAGCAAGCAGAACACATATGGAAAGAATTAGGTTTAAGTCTGAATAAGAAAGCCTATTAGGAAAGGTTTTATTTCAATGTGCCCAAAAAGCAGAGGTTGATCTAGTACAGAGCGTGCAAGAGGAACAGGCCTGTCATCCCCCAGGGCAGCATGTACTACTTCTATTCATACGACCAGCTTGGAGACATTTTTGAACCCTTTCTTGTCCCCTGGAATGAGAAAGATTGTAAGTTTCTCTATTCAAACTCTTGTGCTCTACACTCATATGCACCTTCATAAGCCCTTTTAACGTCCAAACAGTGGGAGTGACTCTCCCTTTGCATTAGAAGGAAGGGCATACACTCAGAACATACTGCTCTGGTGCTGGCAAAACTCAGTTTCACAGTTGTGCAGAAACAGTGGACTAGCATGCAAAGCCACTTTATATTTGTGAAAGGGCAAGAATTGGCTGATAAGATAACCAAGATGGTAGAAAGAAAAGCTTGTTTATCTGGCAGACAGAGCAACTGGGAATACTTTAAAGGTTAATATTGTTAAAGTAACAGAATGCGCAGCTTCAAAATAAATCTTATCTAAGATCTAAAGGACTAGGTGCAGCTTCAGATCAGGTCTGTCTTCATGGGGAGTTTAAAGAGAGGGTCTCAAAAATATGGATTAGGGGGCAAGCACCTTCTACTGAAACCTCCGAGAGTTGAGCCATAAACTTTGAGCATACTAACTGACGCCAACATGAAACCTTTGCTACAGAGAAAGAATTATCTGGAGGTACACCAATAACAGTGTTCTTAGGCTGTCACCAGTAGAATGTTTTTGTCCATACTGTACAGAAGAAGTAATAGACACTACAGTCTCTCTCAAATTTAGCAGGATATAGCTACCTCTCAGAAACTCCTTCGTCTTGCAGTGTTAACCTCTCATGCACCTAGCTTTCAGGTACATAATTTGCCAAATTTGATTCTGAGTAGAAAGCACATGGAACCTGAAGTAGAGACATCTTCTGTCTAGGAACAGTTGGAAAAGGTCAACATATCTTGTTTGTCCTATTCTTCCAGTAACCTTCTGCAAGAAGAGAAGCAAAACACAAATACACAGGAGGTCCCTGGAGAAGCAGCTACAGCAGCTATGTGGCATCAAGTGATTCTCTGTACTGGCTTCAGCAAGTAGAATTGAATGCATCTCCCCAACTAACCCTATTCACTGGAAGTCTGATGAGAAAAGGCACCACCTACTAGAAAACAAGTTTTAATGTAACCTGACTGAGATATATTTGTGTCTATAAAAATATATGTGTGACTATAAAATGGCATATATTTGGCCTCCTTTCCCCCCACTCTTTGTTACTTGAGTTCTTGGATTGTAAGCTTTTTAGGGGTGCCTATCTATGTACAGAGCCTAGCACAATGGGCCCCCAATCCTGATCATGGCCTCTGGCCACCATCATGATATATTCAATTAAAAAAAAAAAAAAAAAAAACACACCTATCTCCTACTTCAGATAATCCTCAGAGTATGATTTTAGACAGATATCCCAGGAGCCACTCTGATCACAGACACAATATTGGCTGAGAGCGTCAGAGAGTCCTGTGCCATTCAAGGGTGTCTAGGAGGACTGGTAAGTCTCCAAGAGCACTTCAATAGTTGCCTTGCCAATTGGTCTCATTGACGTCAGCCAATCCAAATAGTTGAAGTGGAAAGACAGTTAGCTGAGCACAGGAAAACCTGTAGGTCATTTTAAGTACACCGCACCCCCCTATCTACAGGATGTGGACATATGCCATATCCCTCCACAGGAAGGTTGGATTTGCTGAAGCAGTTTGCCAGGGAGAATCCACCGTCAACGCCAGTGACCAAAACTGAGCTTTTTCTCCTGGCAAGCAACTTCTAAAGTCTGGTTGCATTAGCCTGGCGGGCAACCAAGGTGCTGAGAGCCACCCATCTGTCTGATCAGATATTTAAATTCTGAGCGTTAACAGGATGGCATTGTTCAACATCTTCTTTAGAATTCTCCAGAGTAGCTAGGTTAGCGGCAGGGGTAGTCAATTATATTCTGGATCAGTTTGAGATGGCAAGTTGCCTAAACTTATCAAAACGATAAACAACCAGTAACTGAAATCTGAAATAACTATGCTTAAAAGCTCCAACACAGAAGAGACGCTGCTTTTCTGGACATATTAACTTCAGCTGGTAATTTCGATATTCTTTATTTTTTCATAGGGCATAGTAAAGGTTTCTGCTAAAAATACCACGACCTTGCAAATGCATATAAACAAAGCGAAATCCCATATAATGGGACCTTCGTGCAAAAATAGGAAAGCTATGTGTTGCTTCAAGTTTAAACAAATGGTTAAAGGTTTTGTTAACGTCTCCTTACCAGCAATCTGTTTAGGCAGTCAATGAATTCATTGTTTTCTACAGTACAGTGTG
Source organism: Malaclemys terrapin pileata (assembly GCF_027887155.1). Classification (NCBI taxonomy): domain Eukaryota; kingdom Metazoa; phylum Chordata; order Testudines; family Emydidae; genus Malaclemys; species Malaclemys terrapin. The sequence continues at coordinate 36,611,840 of NC_071509.1, read as the reverse complement.
TGTGTGTACTGGCAAGGTTTGAACTCCTAATCACGGAAGTCCAATCACAGCAGCAGCTACTGAGGCCACTAACACAACCCCATAGCAGAACTGAAGAGATCTAGTCATCACAGGATAAATTGCTTGTGTTCACTAGAGCAAAAATATTTCTTTGGAATTCACCTCAAAGAAAACTGTTGCTCAGCATTAAACATTTTCAGACAAACTGAATAAAAAAGGCACTGTTACTCAGTACATTTTGTTCATCGAAATGTAAAAAGTGGTGATGGTTTTGAACAACTAGCCACTGTTTTCCTAAGAAGGCTTCTTTGTTACCCAATGGTAATTTAATGCCTTATGATAAAAGCTTGTTTAATGTAAAAGCTGCTTTATCTGAAGCATGTCTTGATTCTCAATTTAAAGTCTTTAAATTACACTAATTCATAATAGTCTACGTACATTATAAAATTAATAGACCATTTACTTCAACCAGACATGTCTGAACAGCTAACTCCTCAAACTATACAAAAATAAACAGTTTGAAATCCTACAAAGGGACATAAAGACCTTGTTAAAAGCTAATAAAAATAATTTATACACTTATAAGCATAAGCAACATAGCCTGTAGCAGGTTCAACAAACAGGTCCTCAGGAATATGTCTGAAAGAGATCAGCTAAAATCAGAACAATTACAAGCACAAGAATGTCTCCAATTTATTATCTTTACCATAGTACAAATGTTCATAAACCAAACATCCTTTGTCTGTCAAAGTCTGTAAACAAGTGCCTGTATTCTCCCCCTCCCCATTGTAAGCATGTGAATTTTTTTAAGTCCTTCAATCAAGTTTCATTCCATCACTTGCATAAGGAATCAAGAGCCTCTTCTCTTGTTAAATTATCTATATATTTTATCATACAGCCTGCAATGCAGTAAAATCACAGTGAAAGCCCTGGGAAAAACAAGATCTTTACAGCAGGACTTGAACCGTTCTAATAATAAATGCATCTAATGAAGCGTCCCATAAAAAAAGTGTGGGGTTTCCATTTCCAGAAATCAAGTCAATTAGAAATCCTAGGTTCTACTTAAAAACCCCAAAAGATCTAAAAGTGTGAAGACCCATCTCCTCAGTCATTTATAAATCCTAGTTTCGCTTGCAGAGATACTTTTCCAGTCTGGAAAACAGTAGTGCAATTTAATTAGTTTTACTTCTTTTAAGTTACTGAAGTTCAGTAGGTAAATGTCATAGCTCTGTGGAAAGATAAGAAGATGATCTGGTAAACAAGAAATTTTGGCAAGCCCATGCAGGCTTACTAGTCCATTAAAGCTTGTCAGTCCAAAGTGGCATTTTTAAAAAGTTATAGATAACTAAAAACAAAGCAGAAATAAATAGGCAGAAATAACTAAACTGTCTGAACTTTTGATTTCTCATTAACAGCTGGCATGATCTTTAATGTTAGGGTCATTTAAATAGTAGACAGTTGACCTACAGGGCATTCCACTATGACGTCCAGTCTGGAAGACCCAAATGGAACTACGTTCCTGAAGTTTAGGAAGCCTAACATTGCCACTGTTATGGGTTACTTCTCTGTGCGTCACTTAGATTTTTTCTTAAAGAGGCTTTTAATTTTTGATGGCTTTTTGTTTTTCTCGCCATTCTGGCATAGATCCTGTGGGATGCTACTGATCCTCGGGACAGTGGAGACTTCATGAATGGGTTTACTTTCACTGCTGGCTGAGGAAGAGGAGGTGTGGTGAGGCTTTGGGACTGGGATCCCACTAGAAAGCTGGTTCATGCTGCAGGACTTCTCCAGGATGCCATTGTACACTTTGTTCGCAGGACTAAATATCATGCTTTTAGTTTCTGTTAGGCCTGGGCAGTCAGGAGAACCCCTGGAAATATCTGCAGTTAGTGATGAGGAGTCTCCTGTGGACGATTCCTCTAGCGACAGTTCCTCCCGGGACACCTTTTGTGGAGATAGAGGTTGGTACATCTCAAGACTTGAAGGAGGAGACTGTTTCCTTCCGAAGGATGAGTTTAAGGAGTCACACTCTGAACCAGCATCCTGCACTTCCCTAAGTAAAAGCAAAGAGAGAGGAAAGAAACTGTTAGACCGAAATTGCCTTAATGCAATTAAGAGGAGAAAGAAACCAGTTTAAAAATCTATGCCATTAGACTGCAACCACCCACTACATTCATATCACTAGAAGTGGTAGGTAAATGCTGAACAGCTTAATTTACAATAAGAAAACTAGATCAGTTCAGATCTCAGATCCACGAATGGCAGTTTTATGTATCAAGTATCAGAGGTGTAGCCGTGTTAGTCTGGATCTGTAAAAGCAGCAAAGGGTCCTGCGGCACCTTATAGACTAACAGACGTATTGGAGCATGAGCTTTCGTGGGTGAATACCCACTTCGTCGGATGCAGTTTTATGTATGTAACCTTGTAATCCGATACAGATGTGAGAGTAATTTTAGGTATGTGTCACACTGCTACCAATTGGGCAAAAAACAGATTAAAACTACCAGCGACCATAATAAAATATTACTTATTTGATTGCCATTTAGGTAAAAGAAGCTGAACGATTTTAATCTCAGCCAAAATAAGCATCAAGTTCAGTCAGTTGCACCTCATTGTAGAAGAGCAACAACCCTTGTCCAAATAAAGCATTAGAATAGTCTCTTTAAAAAATAAATAAATAAAGTATGGTTCTGGAAGAGCCATACTGAGGAGATCCCTAAGACCTAAAGAACAAAGCAGCCTGAAGCAACTAAATTAAAAGGGTATTTTCATACTGGCATAAGCTTGAAAAAAAACATTTATACAATATGAAATTTACTTGGCCTGTGTTTTAGTTGTTAATGAAGCCAGTTCTTTTGACAACCTTAATCCTTCTGATCGATACAACAAGTGAAAGAATAATTGTGTATTCACGAGAGGACAAGATGCTGTGCTAGGATTGATTGTCATGTCACAAATTTTGAATGAATTTACTACAGAAAAACAGGTGGAGAAGATTGGCTGTGAAGAAACAAAACCTCTGTTAACCAGCAACAGAGTAAATAAAGTTACAAAAGTCACAGAAGCAGCAGATTAATACATTTGAAAGTTTTCCCCAGGGTAGACATCCTCACCTTTCAATATACAATCTAACTAGTCCATGTGTTACATGGCTAAAGGAACTTAACTTTCTCCTAAGAGAAAGTGTAGCAAAAACAGTGAGTTCTAAAGTCTGCTTTTGGTCCAGGTTAAAGCTATAAGCACAAAACTATCGCAAAGAAACTGGATTAGTTCAGTACACCCAGGACAGCGGCAGAACTGAATTAAACCTTTTGCACTGGCTAGTTAGACTCAGACTTAGGGATCATCCTGATCATTTTGTCTGATCTTCTGCACACTGCAGGCCAGAGAACCACACACACCCGTAATAGACCCTTAACCTCTGTCTGAGTTACTGAACCATGATTTAAAGACTTAGTCTGCAGAAGAGAAGGATTAGGGGGAATTTGATAGCAACCTTAAACTACCTGAAGGGGGATTCCAAAGATGATGGAGCTATGCTGTTTTCAGTGGTGGCAGAAGACAGAACAAGGAGCAATGGTCTCAAGTTGCAGTGGGGAAGGTCTAGGTTGGACATTAGGAAAAATATTCCATTAGGAGGGTGGAAGCACTGGAATGGGTTACCTAGGGAGGTGGTGGAATCTCCATCCTTAGAGATTTTTAAAGCCTGGCTTGACAAAGCCCTGGCTGGGATAATTTAGTTGGGGTCTGTCCTGCTTTGAGCAGAGGGTTGGATTAGATGACCTCCTGAGGTCTTTTCGAACCCTAATCTTATATGATTCTATGACTTCAAGTTACAAAGACTCCACCATTTATACTAGTTTAAACTTGCAAGTGACACATGCCCCATGCTATAGAAGATGGTGAAAACCGCCACGGTCTCTGCCAATCTGCCCTGGGGGAAAATTCCTTCCTGACCCCAAATATTGCGATCAGTTGGACCTTGAGCTATGGGCAAGACCAGCAGCCACGCACCTGGGAAAGAATTCTCTGCAGTAACTCAGAGCCCTCTCCATCTAGCGTCCCACCATCGGCCATTGGGGATATTTGCTACTAGCAGTCACAGATCGGCTACACGCCATTGTAGGCAGTCTTATCATACCATCCCCCTCATAAACTTACCAAGCACAGTCTTGAAACTAGTTAGGTTTTTTGCCCCCACTGCTCCCCTTAGAAGGCTGTTCCAGAACTTCACTCCTTTATATTCACACAGTAGCACAAACAGCCCAACTGTTGTTCCATTTGGGCCCAATAATTTAATTTATATTATTCAGGTGGCTACTTCATCATTTGACATAGTTCAACCTCTAACACTTCATAATTATACAGAGAAATCCAACCAGAGTTCTAATAATGTTTTGCTATTTGTCATACCATTGTTTCTCAGCAGTGAAGTAAATTGCCTCTTCCTCCTCCTCAGTACGATAAAGAGCAGGGCAGCTTGACACTGACAGGATGTCAGGGTCAGGGGAATGCAAGGTATGCGGCGTATGTTGAGCATGTTGAGTATGCGGAGATTGTGGAGATGACGGCACAACGTTCCGCCTTGAGCGACACACACTACTACTTCTTGCTAATGTGCTGGGAGGCTTTACAGTGGACCCTGGGGGAAGAAAAAACAGACCGTGTTAATTTAAAATTAACATAATCTACTCTGAAAACCCTATCAGCAGATTCTCTCCCTGAGGGCAGGTACACCAGGTTAATGGTTCTGGGAGTCAGTCTGCACCAGCCCCAGTGATTCTTAGCGTTGCTATGAGGCTGCTCTCAGCTGACTCTTAGGGCATGTCTACACTACAAAATTAAGTTGACTTAAGTTGACATACAGCCACCGCGGTAATGAAAACGGTGTTTCATGTCCACGCTGCCCTTCTTCTGTTGGCAGTGCCCATCCATACGAGGAGCGCTGCCACTGATTTACTTATGTGGGGCATTGAGAGCCCTGGGGCCGCGGGGCTCCGGCTGTGAGGCCTGGAGAAGTAGGGCTGACAACCAACAGAGGATGTAAATAATGCAGTGTCTACACGAACTATTACCCTAACTACATCAACTTAAGCACTACGCCTCTTGCGGAAGTAGAGTTATTAAGTCGATGTAGTGGGCGACTTACATCGGTGGGAGCTACATTTAGTATAGATGCTCTGTAGTGTAGACCAGGCCTCAGGTATGGTTCTTAATGGATGATAGGGGTAACAAAGCTCTGCTTTGTCACACCCTCTGGACCAGGAGATGACAGATAGTGCAAGACCCATTCCAACAGAGGATTCCTTTGACCATTTATATCCAGATTCTGAGCTCTGTGCCTCCTGGGCAGCCCAAAGAGGCCAAATCTCATTTGAGAATCTGGCCTTACATGTTTATAGACTAGAAATGGTGGTGCTGAATTAGTATGAAGTACATAATTATTCTCAAAAAGAAGAACAGGAGTACTTGTGGCACCTTAGAGACTAACAAATTTATTAGAGCATAAGCTTTCGTGGACTACAGCCCACTTCTTCGGATGCATACCGAAGAAGTGGGCTGTAGTCCACGAAAGCTTATGCTCTAATAAATTTGTTAGTCTCTAAGGTGCCACAAGTACTCCTGTTCTTCTTTTTGTGGATACAGACTAACACGGCTGTTACTCTGAAACTTATAATTATTCTCATCCATTCTACTTTCGTGGTCATTCAAATCTTGCAAAAGTGAGCAGCTTTCTGAATAAGCACCAGAAGCACCACTGTTTTTAAGATAATTTCACCTAACCAAAAAGAAGGATGGAAGTAAACAACACAAATTACAATCATGAATGCTACAGTCATTAAATGTGATTTATTTTTCTAGAATTGCATTAGTGCATTCTCTCAACAGGAGTGCCAGCCAAAATGAAAGCAAGCAAAACACGTTTGTCCAACTTCATTTGTAATGGGACCTTTTTTCCTATTTGATAATTCATTTTTCAAGATCTGCTACACCAGTCCATTCCTCCCTGCCAGCAGATGGTGAGAGCAAAACAAAAGAAAAGCCTGATAGGAGGCTGCAGACGTTGCAGTTTCTGGAAATGTTCCAATCTGGTTTCAGTTTGAATAGCATGCAGATTAGCAATGCTCTCATGTGGAAGTGGGCCCATGGAACTACTTTAAGACTCTCTGTTGCGGACGAGTTTCCACCAAGTTTTCCATACCAAGACTACTGTAGTTTGTCTTGTCTATCTTGGACAAAAAAGGCCATGCCCAGCCAGGGGTCAAGTTTGCTTACTCAACTAAAAAGGTCAGAAAATCTAAGAATTTTGTAGTCAAGTCTGGACTGACACCATCTGCACTTTTCTTGCTGGGATGCTGTGTTAACCTTGGATAAACTATATTCTCCCTTCCTGTGTATTAACTAGGCAGAAGTCTAAATATAAATATGTAAGCAAACAAGACAGGCAAGGACAAGGCACATGTTGCATTGACCTCTACTTGTTGGAATCTCACATTCAGTTTAGTTACCATCCTACTCTCAGTGGTGAAGGTCACTGGGGAAATCACAATTTATGATGTAACTAGCAGCACCTGACCTAAACATATCAGATATCTCTGCTCCTCAGTGGGAGATGATGAGAGCATGCAAACCAGACCAGGGAAGCGAGTTTGGGACCAGAGGCGAAAGTGCCCTTGTTCACAACTGACCTTTCTGCAGCACCAGGAAGAATGCGAGCATCAGACAGAGCCTACTTTTCGTTTTTATCCTCTAACTCCTGTGCATCTAACTCCCTTAGGAGCCTTTTAAAAATACAGTGCTGGTATTTTCAAAGGAAATTGGAATCAACAAGAAATTGTAGAAGTAATTGCCACAAAATTTTATCCCTTCTTCAATTCTTCAATTTGATTTTTGCGTGTGTGCTGAAACAGTCAAGTGTAAGCTCATCTCAATTCATCTTCACTGTCTAGTTAATCCCAGCTACAATAAGATGGTCTCTCTTACTGATGCAATGACTTAAGTCAGACATCAGGGTGGTCAGACTCTCCAGTGTATACAGTCAACTGCCTCCAGCATAAACACTCTGTTTGAAAGCTTCCTCGGACAACACCACTTTTTTGTTCCAGTAATTAAAGAATGCTTGGAAAGCTATGAAGCACACATCTTCCCACAGAAAGTATCATCTCTCTTCCTACCTGCTCGTCTGACTTGACAGAAACTCCTGCTCTTCCATAATGGCAGGGCAATGAGCCAAGAGCAAAGTTACAGGGTAAATTTAGGATTATGAATATTACTGGAAAAACAACTGTTACCTATTTATGGTGACCAGACTGAGGTTATTCTTTTTTTCAGAATGAAGAGTAGGAGGAAATAGTTTTTACTGCTTCACATTACCTTTATTTCAACTCCCAGCCCAATTACTGTACTTTCTATCTAATTAATAGAAGACTCATGTTGGGGCTTGTTTTCTTTGAAGATGTCCATCACCATTACCTTACATTTTGTTCTGCTCCTGTCTCTACTTCCTGCACTCCTCCTTCGGAGATTTCTTTTCTCCTGAATTTCTGTGCTTTAGGTTGCCCTCCTGCTCAATTTTCCCTTTACTGGTAACTCTTCTCGCCACTCAAAGTCTCTCCCCCACTCCTGCTTCCCTTCCTCAATATCTCCCTTTGGAGTATACACCACATACCATGAAACTGTGCAACTATTGGAGGGGTGTCTTCATCTAAGTCATCAACTCCCCCAGCAATTGGGTAAGGTGGAATGGAGACTCGGGGCATCACCACCCAACTGTGATCAGAGTAGAGAGAGGATGTCAGGCTTGGTAATCCTGAGTTGTGTGCTATCTGAAAGCCACAGATCTTCTCAATCTGCTGCCATCGATAGAGACGCTCTCGCAAACATGTTGTCAATTCAGAGAGTGCTTTCCTGGAAAAATAAAAAACAAAACTGTAGTTAGTTACTATGTCACTGGACTAAAACTTGAATGCTGGACATAGTATGGAACAGTAACAGTATAATCACTGCAGCATTTCAGAAAGCAATCACTATTCTTAGGAGTGTGCAAAAACTCACATCTTCTGACAGTAGATTTTTACTTAAAGTACAATAAAATTAAAATACTGAATTCCTTCATATCATTTTCTTAGTGAACTTCACTGTTTCTGGCATAAAAGAAAGCAAGGGACAATATACATCTAGTTAATGCTCTTACTTTGCTTCAAGGATTTTGTGGTCCACCTCATCTAGGGAGGAGCTGTGTGCAACATGTAATGTCCCAAATACAGTGCTTCTCTTCTTTTTAATTTTTTCTGCCTAAAATGCAGGATAAACATGAAGCCAAAGGCTGTATAAATAATGCAGATAACAAAAAATAATTTGAGAGGACATAAAGGCAGTAAGTATCTGAATGAAACAGGACTTACAGTTTCTGCAGTCAGAATATGAAAGTAATCAACATTCTATCCTATCAGAATACTCTATATCCAACAAAATGGACAGGTCTGTGAGTCTTTAGCACATTAACATACTGAAATAACTCAAAAGTAAATTACCTCATCTTTAGCAATCGCTAGTTGCATTTCTGCATTTTGTCTTTTAATATTGTAGTACTGAACTTCAACCTCATGTGTTAATTGGAGCCATTTCTGCAATGCATCAGGAACAGACCAGTTACTTCTCAGCTCAAACTCCTTCTCGGCCTTCTTTAAAGCCATGCGAACCTAGCAGTCACAAGAGATGCAAAAGTCACTAAGATAATTTTTATAAGACTAAAGGTAAAAAGGAGTCTGCCAAAAATACTGCTGTAATTACCTCTAAAACTCATTCTTCATGCAACTACACTCTGGGATCATGTAGCTCTGGCACGTGGTTCTTTGCTCTCAAAAGTAAGTTGTGAGAAGTTTCTGAAAAGTCAGGCTGTGGATTTGCATATACTGGGCCAGCCTCAAACTTTCTGTTCCTATTTTACATTGGTGACCAAGCTGAAACTAACACTTACTGATATGCCACAACTAATTTTTAATACTATACATTAGATTTACACTAAAGAAAATATAAGCAACAGTCTGGTAAAGACACCTGCTGCTTCTGTTCTGGTAGCAAGAAGGAAACCAAGATGGGATTATTTCCCTCCTTTATAGGTCTAGTTTTGGCATTGTCTGGCCCATGTACATTATGTACAGGGACTTAAAATATGAAGAATCATTCTTTTAAATGTGTTTCAGTAGCACAGCTACAGGGGTCCATATGCTTCACAAGTTTTAATAATGGTCAGTGTATATGCTTTTTCTATGGCTGTAAAGAAATGAAATATTCAGAGGCTTAGAGAATGCTTCCCGGACAATAAACTCTAGCATCACAGAAATGCCACAATAAAACCAGGAAATTAAGTTAAGAAAACTGAAATGTTCCATAGTTCATAAATACCTGTACTAGTTCCTCCTCTGCATACTTGAGTCTGCTCAGTTCACATTCGGCTCCCTCCCTCAACTCCCTTAGTCGATAAGCTTCTCGTTTTGCATCACTGATTTCATCCATCATTTTGCGCTCCAGGTTTTGTTTTTCTACAGCAACATTTCTGTTTTCTTCCTGTGCCTTCTCAAGCCTTAAGAACATAATTAAGTAAAAAAGTGAGAAGCTACTCAAAGAACAGTGGTTAAAGATGCAGTGTTCTGGTAAAGAATGAAGCCTATACAGATTGTATGCAACACTTCAATATAATTTGCAGCATTTATATCCAAATTCAATCATAAATCAGCCTCAAACATCCCAGATCTAATTTATCAGTTTTAATGATAATCTCCTTCATATATACTTTAAGGGTATGAAAGCAGACAGAAATACCAGGCTTATAATAAAAGTTACTGCCTTAACTATGGAGAAGGCACTTTCTCCATACTGATAGAAAAACAGTAAGCAATTTGCAGTGCAGGCTTGTCTAGATCTCATGTGCTCAAAAAGCTGTAAGGAAGACGCTACAAGAAGTTTTCTTCCACAATAAAACAGGCTAAGAAACGGTTTATCCCAAATTCAGCCATAATCTCCAGTAATAAAGCTTGTTTCCTACATCAACAGGTAAGGTAACAGATTAACTCAGCACTGTCCCTTTTATATTCATCTGACCCACCTCTGTATCCAATTCTCTTTCCTTTCCATTGCTCAGCTCTCACATTACAGTTTAAAATGTCAAGGAGATATTTCAACATGTCACACACAGATATGTTCTTTAAGACTGCAGTTAAATGTGTGCAATGAATTGAGGAAGTTGCACAAAACTCAGTGCCTGTTCTAGTCAAAATTGTTATCTTTCACTTTACTGCTTTAAACGCTAAACATCATTACCTCAAAATATAACACTTAGACAAATCACTGAATATTTAAACCTTTTCAGTTCACATACCTCTCCTGCACATCAAGAAGGCTTTGCTCTGCTGTCTGGAGGCTTTCTAGATCTTTCATCATTTTTGTGATGTGCTCTCTTGAGGTCTTGTTCTGAGTATGTGCAAACCAGTAGCCTCCAAAACCAATCACTATAGAAATTGCTAGTACAAAATCCTTCATCCAGTTGTGAGATGGGCCTGTACAAATAGTTATAAAAATCAAGTACTGTGCAGATTTAAAAGGTGCACTATTGAAATCACTTCTTTTCAGCACATAAAAATGGTGCAACTTGGAACTCCGAGAGAGATTCCAGACCATTTAACCAGCAAGATCTCTCCACATACCCACTGAAATTATTTTGGGAGCATTCTAACACAAAACCAACAGCTCTGTTGCTATTATATTATATTCTACCTACGAGATATTAACTTAAATGCTTACTGTATACTGGAAAGATAATGAATCTTCTACATGATAATTACACATTGACTCTTCATTAAGCATTTCTATTTCACAGGCTACAGTATAGCTTAATCCATTATCAAATTATGTGGCTAGTGAGTGTTGGGTCTGATCCTACAGTCCCTCCTCTGCATGCAAAAAAACTGTCCTTGATTTCCATGGGAGTCCCTCAAGGGAATGGGTGAATGATGGGGCTCAGACTAAGGCCTGGTCTACACTAGGAGGTTATGTCGAATTTAGCAGCGTTAACTCGAATTAACCTTTGCACCTGTCCACACAATGAAGCTATTTATTTCGACATAGAGGTCTCTTTAAATCAATTTCTGTACTCCTCCTCGATGAGGGGAGTAGCGCTAAATTCGACATGGCCATGCTGAATTAGGGTAGGTGTGGATGGAATTCGACGCTAATAGCTCCGGGAGCTTTCCCACAGTGCACCATTCTGTTGACGCTCTGGACAGCAGTCCGAGCTCGGATGCTCTGACCAGCCACACAGGAAAAGCCCCGGAAAAATTTGAATTCCTTTTCCTGTCTGGCCAGTTTCAATCTCATTTCCTGTTTGGACATCGTGGCGAGCTCAGCAGCACTGGCAACGATGCAGAGCTCTCCAGCAGAAGTGACCATGCAATCGCAGAATAGAAAGAGGGCCCCAGCATGGACTGATCGGGAAGTCCTGGATCTGATCACTGTGTGGGGTGATGAGTCCATGCTTTCAGAGCTGCGATCGAAAAAACAGAATGTGGAGATCTACGAGAAGATCTCCAAAGCCATGACGGAGAGAGGATACAGCCGGGATGCAACGCAGTGCCGCGTGAAAATCAAGGAGCTGAGACAAGGGTACCAAAAGACCAAAGCGGCAAACGGACGCTCCGGATCCCAGCCCCAGACATGCTGTTTCTACAAGGCACTGCATTCCATTCTAGGTGCAGCCACCACCACTACCTCACCACTGTCCGTGGACTCTGAGGATGGGGTACTGTCGACGGCCGCTTCTCGGAGCTGTTCGCGGACGGGGAAGATGAGGAAGGAGATGAGGACGAGGAGGCAGTCGACAGCGCATACAATGCTGATTTCCCCGACAGCCAGGATCTCTTCATCACCCTCACGGAGATCCCCGACCAACCCTCCCAAGGCCATAACCCAGACTGTGAATCAGGGGAAGGATCAGTAGGGAAGTGTTTTAATCATTAATTTTGAACAGAATAGGAATGGTATCTTAACAATGGGTTTTTCATGATTAGTTTGCCCTAGGTGCTTTAGTTTTTAGTCCTTGCCAGTGCAGCTACTGGAAATTTCTGTCAACATGTCTGGGTATAGAGCAGAAATCCTCCTGGGACATCTCCAGGAAACTCTCCTGGAGGTATTGTGAAGGCCTTTACATGAGATTCCTGGGGACAGTGGCCTTATTGCGTCCTCCATGGTAGGAAACTTTTCCGCGCCAGGCTAGCAGCAAGTACTCCAGGATCATTGCCTTGCAAAGCATGGCGGCATACGGCCCTGGTGTTTACTGGCATTCACGCAGCATGCGCTTTTTCTCTGTCTCCGAAATCCTCATCAGAGTGATATCACTCATGGTGACCCGCTTTGAATTAGGGGAATGTTAGTATTGGGACTGATTGCCTGTTCCTTTACATAACTGTAACCGGCGGTTTACAGCCACACGGTGGAGGTGGGACAGGGGCAGCATGCAGGGATCTTTCCCAGGGACAGCCGTGAGTGGGGTGGGACAGGGCAGAGTTCATGCTGGCCGGATTGCCGGCAGCAGGAACTGGCCAACGCTAGGAGCATTGCTTGGAACGTGAAAGGAGGGCACTGCTATAAATTAAGCTTTAAGCAGCCAAAAGTCTACAGCTTACTATGTCCGCCTGCTAGCCGAATTCCGTTGTCCGGCCCCGCTTGTGTGATCTGTACAGCAAGACCCCAGGCACTCAATGGGAAGGCCGAAAATTCGACCTTGTACTGAGCGCGCATGTGATAGGTAATGTGCATGGTCATGTTCACAGAGAAAGACTATATTCATTGTTCGCAAAACTATCTTTCTGAAGAATTCACTCCCTTTTTCCCATCCCACAGCTGCGAGTGTCTCCCGAGCTACCCCGGCATCCCCCTCCCAGAGGCTGGTGCAGATCAGGCAACGAAAGAGAAGGACAAGGGACAAGATGTTCTCAGAACTTATGGGCTGCTCCCGAGCCGAGGCAGCACAGCAGACCCAGTGGAGGGAGAACATGTCGCAATACCAGTGATCACACAGTGAACGGGAGGACAGGTGGCGGCAGGAAGATCAGCAGGCAACTCAAACGCTGCTTGGACTAATGAGGGAGCAAATGGACACGCTCCAGCGCGTTGTAGATGTTCTGCAGGACCGGAGGCAGGAGGACAGAGCCCCACTGCATTCTCTCTCTAACCGCCTTCCCCCGCCACAAAGTCCCATTCCCACCCTCACCCAAAGTCCCAAGAAGGAGGGGCGCCAGAGGCCATGAAAACAGTCACTCCACCCCTGCAGACTGCTCAAGTAGCAGAAGGCTCTCATTCCCAAAGATTTGATAAGTCCTTTCCTTCACTCCAAAAGCACCTCACCGTAGCCCCCGTCCGAGTTTCATCCCCTAACTGTGTAGTTGTTAATAAAAAATACGTTTCTGTTAATTACTGTTTCCGTCATGTTCTTTTAGAGGAGAGTGTGTTTGAAGGGGGGGAAGGGAGTTGGTAATTGGAGAGGACAGTCACCTTTACCAGGGTACAGACACGGGGGGCAGGTTCAGCAGAAAGTCACACACACATTGCAGTCACTAGGCACCCTGATCATTCTGGGAGGTGGTTTTCATGTTCTGTGGGGGGGGGGGGGGGGCTATGTGAGTTTGTGGCGGGGGAGGGCGGTTACAGATCTTACGCAGCGGTCCTTAGCCTGGATGACAGAGCCACGCAGCAGGGGATCTGTAACCGCCCTCCCCCACCACAAAGTCACATAGCCCCCACACACAGAGTCCCGAAAAGGAGGGGTGGCAGGCTCCGTTGAAACAACCAGTCCACCACTGCGGGCCACTCTAGGAGTAGGAGCCAGTCATTCCTTGAGTTTAGAAGCGTCCTTTCCATTCACTACACCCGCTCCCCACCACAGTCTGCGTCCCAGTTTCAACACTTTACCTTGAAATCCTTAATAAAGAAAACGGTGTTAAAATAAATGAAACTTTGTTCATTATTTTTAAAGGTGTGTTGGAAGGGGGGGAAGGGGGTTGGTAACTGGAGAGGATAGTCAACATTAACTGGGTAAAGAAACGGGGGCAGGTTCAGCTTCTGTTTAAACAAACTTAATAGTCACAGGTTACCCTCCTCACTCTGGAACCTAGCTTTCAAAGCTTCCTGGATGCACAGCGCATCCCGCTGGCCTCTTCTAATCGCACTGCTGTCTGGCTGAGCGTAATCAGCAGCCAGGCGATTTGCCTCAACCTCCCACCCCGCCATATACGTCTCCCCCTTGCTCTCACAGAGATTGTGGAGCACACAGCAAGCTGCAACAACAATGGGGATATTGGTTTCGCTGAGATCAGAGCAAGTCAGTAAGCTTCTCCATCTCCCCTTCAGACGTCCAAAAGCACACTCCACCACCATTCTGCACTTGCTCAGCCGGTAGTTGAAGAGTTCTTTTTCACTGTCCAGGGTGCCTGTATAGGGCTTCATGAGCCAGGGCATTAGCAGGTAGGCTGGGTTCCCGAGGATCACTATAGGCATCTCCACATCCCCAACAGTTATTTTGTGGTCCGGGAAGTAAATACCTTCCTGCAGCCATCTAAACAGACCCGAGTTCCTGAAAACGTGAGCATCATGAACCTTGCCCAGCCATCCGACGTTGATGTTGGTAAAACGTCCCCTATGGTCCACCAGTGCTTGCAGCACCATTGAAAAGTAGCCCTTTCGGTTAATGTACTGGCTGGCCTGGTGGTCCGGTCCCAGGATAGGGATGTGAGTTCCATCTATAGCCCCACCGCAGTTTGGGAATCCCATCGCGGCGAAGCCATCTATGATGACCTGCACATTTCCCAGGGTCACTACCTTTGAGAGCAGTAGCTCAACGATTGCGTTGGCTACTTGCATCACAGCAACCCCCATGGTAGATTTGCCCACTCCAAATTGGTTCGCGACTGACCGGTACCTGTCTGGCATTGCAAGCTTCCAGAGGGCTATGGCCACTCGCTTCTGGGTGTCCTTGCGCTTCAGGGCAGGGGACAGCAACTCACAAAGTTCCAGGAAAGTTCCCTTCCGCATGCGAAAGTTTTGCAGCCACTGTGATTCATCCCAGACCTGCAGCACTATGCGGTCCCACCAGTCTGTGCTTGTTTCCCGGGCCCAGAATCGCCATTCCACAGCATCAACATGACCCATTGCCACCATGATGTCCACAGCGCGGGGTCCCGTGCTTTGTGAGACATCTGTGCCCTCTCAGACTTCATGTCCTCACCGCGCTGCCGTAGCCTCCTCGCCCGATTTCTCAGCATCTGCTTCCGAAAAAGGTGGATGATAAGGTGCGAGGTGTTGACAACGGCCATAACTGCAGCGATGATCGCAGCGGAATCCATGCTCGTGGTGCTGTGGTGTCCGTGCTGTCAATCACCAGAAAAGTGCGCGAACTGATTGCACGCTGGCGCTTTCATGGAAGGAGGGCAGGAGTGAGGGCTGAATGACAACAGTAACCAAAACCACCCTCGACACATTTTTTGCCCCAGCAGGCATTGGGGGTTCGACCCAGAATTCCAGTGGGCAGCGGGGACTGCGGGAACTGTGGGATAGCTGCCCACAGTGCACCGCTTCCAATGTCGACGCTTGCCCTGTTAGTGTGGACTCACAAAGTCGAATTACTGTCCTTAGTATGGATACACACGTTCGACTTTGTAATATCGGTTCCACAAATTTGCTTTAAGTAAAATCGAACTACTCTCGTAGTGTAGACATACCCTAACTAAGTGAATTTTACAAGGTCAATATGAATCTAAAGTTTGGTTACCCAACTAAAAAGATATGGTTGTCATTTTCTTTTATATTAAAAAAATAGTATTTAAAGTATCCAAAAAAGCATGTAATAAATGAATTGCTGCTGTATGCCGCATCCTCAGGAATAAGGAAGCGATCTAATCTGAATGTTAAAATACTGCATGTAACTGGTTTACAGACTCGGAAGCAACATTTGGGAAACAAAGATTCAACAGTATAAAACAGATTATAGCTTTCACTGTATACTCTATACTCCTCACATGAATATTTCAATAGGGAAATGTTTAAAAGTATTCCTGGAAACAGTGTGTGCCTACTTTAAGGCCACAGATGACAACTGATGGCATCGAGTCCACTAATGAGGTGCCTGGACCCTGGAGAAGATGCACATGTAAGGTGAGGTGGTGGCCTTGGGGGGGAGGTAGGCGTGAGGGGGCAGTGGGGTGAAAAGAGGGGGTTGGGAGGAATTTGGGACGTGCAGGGCTGCGACTGCCAGAGAAAGAGGTGACTTTCCCCAGCTCCAGGGCTGCAGCTGCCGGGGAGAGACTGCCCTCCTTCCCAGCCTCAGCTCTGTGGCTGCTGTGGCGTGGTAAGACCCCTCTCCTTCCCAGGACCAGATCGGGAGCTGCCATGGTGGGGGAGAGAGGGCACGTCCATCGCATTAGAAAGGTGAGACTACTCATATTAAAATGAGTTGTGTGCTTTTTTTGTAGAACAAAAAAACGTTAATTATGATTAAGGTTTTTTTATATAGCGCTTTACAATAGTTCGCTGACGGTACAAACAACATTTGCAAAAATCATTAATTGGTCCACCGAGACCCTCAGCAATTTTCAAGTGGTTCGTGGGAAAAAAAAAAGTTTGTGAACCACTGTTCTAACACAAACTGGTTCTAGATAGCACCTGGCAGATGAGCTTCCCTAGAGGACACTATTCTTCAGAATTGCAGTATCCTCCTCAAACAGCATAGATGAAATGATAGGCCTCACTAGTCAATCCACTAAAGCTTCACAGCAAGAAATAATGTGGTAAGTTTAAAAAGATCATTTGTTAACCAGATGGAACAAAAACAACGTTACAGAAAGGTGGGACTCACGCTATTGAAGAGATATTTCTGTACAAGTAAAGGAGTTTTGCAATAAATTTTGCTGCACTGGAAGTTAATGTTCCATCTAATCTCACTTTCAATAATACGACTGCAGGAGTCATTTATTTATATGCAGTTCTGACATGTCCATCTGGACCAATGTGCATATATTATCAAGTATTTCGGAAAGTGAGCTGCGATCCTTGAATCAATAGACAGCACTAAAATAAGTGATTACAGAAGCCCAAGTCAGAGTCATACTTCACGTCCCAAGTAATTTTCTCATAAAGTGAGGCCTATGAAATGCCCTGTAAAGAAAACAATCTTGGATACTATCATGAAGGCCAAAATGAAACTGATTTTTATACAATTTTTTTTCCCTATACAAAAGGTATTTGAAAATGGATAAGAAGTCAATAAATGAAACACGTTACTAGAAATCTATTGCATGAACTCCTTTCTTAACAATTTTTCTAGGATCCACCTGAAGTTTTGTGAAGCAAAGGGTATAAGCTACATTTTTAAAAAATGTAATGTTTCTATTAACTCAAAATATTAACTTTTTTTTCAAAACTTCCCAGACTTGTGGCTTTGTGCTGCATCCATTATCCTATTTGACAATTTAATAGAGCTTACACTTGTGGAATGTCTAAGTTTGGTCTTGTCTAGGAAAAGTGGTTGGTTTTAAGTCAAGCTTAGCTAATGCGTATTAGCGAAGTACAACTTAAATTAATTTTTTTCCTAGGGTAAATTCAGAGAAACAGTTTTAACTTGACTTTAATCATACTGGTTAAATTAAGCAAAATATTACCCAGTCTCCCAACCAGGAAAATAAACAAGTTAAGGTTGGGCTTAACTAGCACATTAACCAAAACCCAACAAATAAAATCAAATAAGATTCAGAGCACTATCATTAGGTCAGCACAAAAAAGATTTCAAGAATTTACTACACTATTGGGTGACACACTAAAATTAGTACTTTATACTACTATACAAAGGAGGGCAGTTAGATTTCCTATTCTGATGTCTTCATTGTCTTAGCTGATGTCCCACAATGTATTCACCAAGTGGAGTGAGGTGTCCCACCTACGGTATATAATCTCAGTCTAAAAGCAAAAAATTGTTGTTTGAATTCTTACAGCTACAAGTTAGAAAAACTAGATAATACTAACGTGCGAGAGGTCCGAATAAAACAACATCCAACGCCTTCAGCTGAAGTTTCTGTCTGTGGCTCCGTTCAATGATTTTCAGATGAGAGATCATAAAAGCAGGTTCATTTACTGCTATCCTGTTCATAATAAATCAAATGTTATTCTCACACACATTTTCATGTAAGCTACACACAGAACTATACTGTAGAATTACTGTAGTGTGTTAATCTATTTGCAATGTATATTGATATTTACACAGTTAACACAGAGATAGCAAGAGATATAACTCATATCTCTAATATTTTATGACTTATCTTATCAAAAGCATTACACTATGTAGTAATGGTTTTTCTATTTTCTTTCCACTCTGCAACCACCACTAATTAAATCCATTTTGGAGAAGTTAAATGCAATGGCTTATGTGCAGCCTGATGGCATCGAGTCCCCTAACATACTTAATACTTGAAAAAATCCAACAGTTAATACTGAAGAGCAAAGTCTGCAAAGTCTTTTCATGTCCACATTGGCAATGTGTTTCTACTAAGCTGAATACATCTGTAGCTTTTCATCAGAAATTAGCTACCACAAAGCTAAGTGATTGCTATTGAAACACTTTGGTGACAAATTATTTGTAAAAGGAAGAAAGTAATGAAACTTTGGTAGGGAACACTGGCTGGAAACAAATGACTTTCAGGAATATTTTGGCAGAAGAAAATTGAAATTCTGGTTCCCTGGCCTTTCAGAATTGTAGGCCTACATCAGTTCTTATACCTGAGCACAGCCTGTCAGTATTAAATTTAGATAATTATCCTGCACAGACAACCTAGAGAGAACGCTGCCCAATAGAAAAATATAAGGTTTTTTAAATTAATCCAGAAGAGAAGGTTCACCTGGGAAGTGTTGTTCCTTTGACACTACTGTCTTTAAAATTCTTCTCATACTGGGGCAATTCAACAAATTCTATCAGCCACTGAAGAGTCTCCTCTTGAGTCCAGTTGTGAACTGCAAGACAAAAGATGGACTATCACAGATGTCTGATTTTCAGGAATACAAGAATAATCAGTACCACAGCTAAAAATAACACAAAGATGGTAGATTGGCAGGTTACACAGCCAGCATAAACAAGTTCACCTGGATGGAACCACAGATAAATAAGTATTCACGTTTACTAACAGAAGTTGTTTCTGGCAGTTTGCCTTTTTCATTATATGCTCTTTAGAGACAAAGCTTAAACAAGTTGTAAGTAAAGAAGTGTTTAACCAACAGAAACATAAAAAATTCCATAGCATAATTTAGAATTGTTTTTTATAATCAGGGCAGCATCTTGTGACCTATTTTAAATGCTCTCTCAGCCCCAATTCTACTGTCCTTCATACCCTTACAGAACTGAACATATGCCAGCAGATGCAGTAACACGTAAGGTAATGTGTCAAGATCTTAGCCCGTAGTCCAGCGAGACACCTTTTTTCTGGCATCTTCATACAAACTCATGCCACTCAAACACAGAAATTGTGTATGGGTGAGGGTTTGGCGGGGAAGGGAGGGAGTTGGAGTATTAAAAAACATGAGGGGCAGAGATGATGTATGATGGGTGGGTGGGTTTTAACTATTTCTTTATTTAGAAATTAACAGGTTTAAAAATCCTAGCCACTTAAGTATCAGAAACAATACAATAATCATTATAACAATGAGCTTTTGTTCAGAGAAACACTATACAGTAATATACTCATCAGATCTCTCTATTTAAGAGGGTGATACTATGTTACAGAATGAGCATCTTTACCCTACCTGTGACACGTCAGGTATTAAATTGAGTGAAATGTTGATTATGATGTTATTAAATTGAATGCAATCTCTGATTATGCATATTTAACAATCCACATGTCGACCCAATGGTAATATTCAAAAAACTGGACAGGTTTATTTGTTTTTTTGCAGGTGAATTTACATTGTCTGGGTGCTGAACAAATGAAGAAGTGAGGTTTTTTTCACCCACAAAAGCTTATGCCCAAATAAATCTTAGTCTTTAAGGTGCCACCGGACTCCTTGTTGTTTTTGTGGATACAGACTAACACAGCTACCCTCGATACTGAACAAATGGGGTACAATTAAAAAATACAAAAAAAAACCCAAAACCTTTCAAAATGTTCCTGGGACATCTTGTGTTATGTCAAATTATTTTTCTTACTAAGGAGGTTATTGAAATCAATCTGGACAACAGAAGCTTAAAAAAAAATTTCCCCCTTATATTTATTTGCAGTGGCTGCTATTACTATTGAAACTGCCAGCCAGCGGTGTACATGACCCTCTGGTAATTGCAGAGGTCTCAGCACACAAGGAAACACGGTCTGGAGCTTTTAGTTTAGATAAAACTGCTGTCTCAGCCCAGGGCAGAGCTTCAGGCACTGTATGCCACTGCTACAGTTTTGCAACTTGTAATGCTATACACTATAAACGCCTATCTCCTCCACTGTGCTTGCAAAGTTTATCAAGACCCTCTGTGCTTTGGAGCAAATCACCAAGTACTGCCCTCCCTTTGTACATACATAACTTTGCAGGCACAAACATCTGGGCATGGAACTGCTAGACCATTACCTGTAAGTATTTCTCCATGCAACTGTAACCGGATAAGGGAAGGCTAGATTAAGACCCCTTTGAAAATCTGACACTAACGGTGCATTCTCATGTTTTTAATCATAAGATCAAAGACTTTTTTTTTTGGCAACAAGACGACCTTCAAGATACATCACCAGTCGATAAGGACAATGAACTCTAAGAGATGTAGGAGCGGTTTCCTGTGGGAATGCTTGATGGAACATGAAGACTTTTTAAAATATTGTGTTATCTACAAATCTCATCTGAATGGCCTGAACTCTGATCCAGAGAAATAGCATTTTAATGTATTTTTGAAGAATGCAACAATTGGTGACTAACAGAAGTGTGGGCCTGGAAGGGACCTCAGTAGGTCATTTAGTCAAGTCCCCTGCACACTACGCAGGACTAAGTAATAACTAGACCATTCCTGACAGGTGTTTGTCCAACCTGTTCTCAAAAGCCTCCAGTGACAGACATTCCATATCCTCCGGAGGCAATTTGTTCCAGTGCTTAACTACCCTGACAATTAGGAAGCTTTTCTAAATTTCCAAGCAAACCCTCCCTTGCTGCAATTTAAGCCCTTGGCTTCTTGTCCTCTCCGTAGAAATTAAAACAATTTTTCACCCTCTTCCTTGTAACAACATTTTATGTACTTGCAAAATTTATCAGAGCCGTCCCTTGGGTACAACGAATCAGGGCGACTGCTCTGAGCCCCATGCTTTGGGGGGCCCCGCGGGCCAGTGCGATTGGCTGGCATGGTCGGTCCCGGAAGTGACGGGTCGGTCTCGGAAGTGATGGATGGATTCATCACTTCCGCCCCGGACCCCGCACCCCTCCGAGGGATGACCCTGCTTATTATGTCCCCTTCCATCTTTTGTCCAAACTAAACAAACCCAACTTTTTCAGTCTTCCCTCATAGGTCATGTTTTCTAGATCATTCATCATTTTTGGTTATCTCCCCTGATCTTTCTCCAATTTGTTCACATCTTTCATGAAGTGTGGCACTCAGAACCAGACACAATACTCCAAACGAGCCCTTATCAGAAGATACAGGTCAAGAAAATTTTGATTAGATGTAAGATAACTGGAACCAGATAAATACAGATCAAATTTGAAGGGCACCTCATACACATTCCAAAACATCTGAACTTCTGGGAGTTCCATCATTTATATATATTCCAGTATGCCTTTTCCATTCGTAGCCTAGACCAACCAAACTGTAACATACTTAAAAGGCTCAACAGTAATTTCACATGATGGGTCTCACACACTCTCAAATCTGCTCTCCTTTTCAGTCCTAATGAGTGGCCAAAAATCATCACTATGTAACAAATGAGATATACATAACAGTTACTGACAGTCAAAGTAACTATTGATATTAACGCCCAACATAGGGTGATGTTCCTTTTGTAGGAAATCAAGCAAGGAAATCTCACTGTAGGGCAGGTACACTTACAGTGAGGGATATACTTGATTAGGAAATCTGTGACCCATTTCCCAGCAACAGCGCAGGTAGCTGCACAAGTACCACCAATAGCACAACCACTTGTGTAAACCAAGAGCAGACACTTTTTACCACTGTGTCATCTAAGCAGCACTTACACAATTGGTAGTACCGGAGCTGCTGCATCTTTGCCAGAAAACAGGAAAGAAATTTCCCAGTGCAGATCTGTCCTGATACTTACATCATCTCTGCTGTATCACGGGTGTGGTTATTTTCTTGTCCTTGCTGGCCTTGCGATCTTGAAGATTTCAAAAAAATATAATCTTTAAAAGCTTTAAACAAGTTTTAAAAAAGCAAGCATTTTTTGAAATACTTCTGAGACTGCGAGCCAAACTCAACCAGTTAAAGACTTTATCAAATCATAAGTGGGCAGATTGCTCTGACCATTAATAGCAGCACTCTGTACTGGCTGCTAAAATACTTCAGGGTATAAAACTGTTTGACCTTGAAAAGTGCCTTTGTAACATGGCACTGGGTGGTTTAATATTCATTGTGTCTAACTGACTTCCGATCAAATTTGCAAGTGAAGAGATTGTTTCTTAAATGCCAGCCCCACAGTTCAGCATGGGCTCAGAGTCAGAGTTCTTCCCATCTCACCCATCACCACCAGAAAGGAATGCGCGGCAGGCCGAATCATCCACTGAAGGCACCTATGCAACCCCATGGTCTTCAGAATGTATCTAGAGTAGCACCTGTGCAACCCCATTCCCTTCAGTGGGCTTGTACCATTATTGCGGAGTATAATGTGGCCTGCAAAACAGTGACTGTGTGCCAGATGGAAAGCACCAAGCATGACTGTCAGAGCCCAGTTTGAGTTTACAGGGCTAGCAGTTAGGAAAAAATCTCATATCTGTAAACTGAACATATTATGATATTCCAATCAATGGGTCAGTGAACATCCATTTTTAAACAGTCATTCAGATTAGAAGTTCACTTTAAGATATCGGATATCATCTATATCTTGGAACCCAGCTACTTCACAGGCCACTGTCATGCCCCATCCTCCTACACCCAATCATGGAATCATCAGCTGGGATGCTCCCATAGCTAAAGTCCTGAATGCAGCTGAACAAAACCCAGCACAGGGCACTTCTGCCTTGGAACTCCATCGTCTGTTCTTATCCGTGAGTGAGGGAGTGTCCCAAGAATCTCTTTATGCCCACTGGCAGAGGGTACACAGGGGACATAAGATTTCAGGGATCCTTTAGGTTCACCAAAAGTGGTCATGTAAGGTGTCTATGAAAGCCTGTGTCACAATGGTCATCAAAATCATTGCAAAAATATATATGCACGAGTTATGTATGTATACTGGAAATTAAATTCTTAAAGCCTTGTAGTTAAAGGCAAGTAAGTCAGAGGCAGAGAGCACTGAGAAAGACTTCGCCAGACAGAAGGTGGGAGACATTTATCCATCTGTTGACCATTGTGTATCTTACTATTTGCATATTGAGTCACATGCTAAAAAAGAAATTTCGAGAGTGCTACCAGAAAAAACAAAAACCAGCAAGAGCCATTCTATTTACAAATAAAGACAATGAATCTTTGTGGGTATGGAGGTACACTGGGGATTCTTCAGTCTGGGAAGACAAACTGCCCGTGGGCTTGATCTTATGAAAGGAGGAACTTTCCCCAGTGTTTTCAACCAGGGTGGCTAAGAACTTGGGGTCAGCTATCCTGTAGGAGACAGGGAAGTGTCTTGTGAGTTAAGTTTAGGTTCTAGAATAGTGGTTTTCAACCTTTTTTCATTTGTGGGCCCCTAAAAATTTTCAAATACAGAGGCAGACCCCTTTGGAAATCTTAGGCAGTCTGCAGACCGCCCAGGGACCCACAGACCACAGGTTGAAAATGACTGCTCTAGAAAGCATGTTATAATTTTATTTTTTATATAACCGCTTGCTTACTTATCAAAGAACAGATTCATATGATAGATTTGTAGTGAAAACAAGAATAAGTTTACTATCTAAGTGCTGTGTGTTAAGCAGAGTGGTAATCTTGAGCTGAATCTAGTAAGCTAGTGTGTACTATCCCCTTGGGAGTAGGGATCAGAGTTCTGAGAGTGTTCAATGGACCAGATGCTCGGCACTCCAGAGGGACGCTTGGAGGACTCTGATTTGGGCACCCACCAATGTCCATCTGAAAAAAAAAATCAAAGCTGGAAGAGAACATAGCTACCCCTGTTAGCACATGACATCAGCGTTCATTAGTCTGTATTGTCTGCCTCTGGGTCCCCAGGAGAAATGTAGGGGAGGTTGCTCTGGACATTGAAAGCCCTACATGGTTTGGGAGCTGCCCATTTGAGAGATCACCATTCTTGCAGTGTAAGACTGCCACCACTGGGATCAGCAGAGGGGCTTATGATAGAGCCTTCTCATCTTTAAAATGGAGGGGGCTGCTGAGTGGGCTTTGTTTGTGGTTGCCCTACTCTTCAGAATTCACCCTCCCTCTTGCTTTGAACTAGCGCAAATTTAGGTTACTGTCAGAGATCAAGACCCCACTGTGGTAGTAATTTGTCTTTAGTTATATCCTAGGCACTTTTTCTTTTTTTTTGTTTTGTTTTGTTGGAGTGGAGGTAAACATTTGAAAGTTGGCTTTGGTGGTGGATGGGGTATTTTCAGTGGGTACTTCTTCGGCTGGTACATTTTGTTACATAGTGAAGATTACCCATTAGATTTGTTCTTGTTGCATGGTTTATGTTTTTAATAATTATTAAAAAGGCACCATGAAACTTACATAAGTTCTTCATTTATACATCAAAACCAAATAATCTTCCTTTTGTACCTCCCAGCCAAGGGCTTGCTGCTCTAACAGAGGAAGCTGCTCCCCTTGATAGTGTATTTATTGTATCACTAGCTTCTTATGTATGTGACAAAATAGAGTAGATTACCAGCAGATTACACAACTGTATGATTTGTTCAGTTACAGAACTGAATCCAACACATGAAATCCATAATGAACACCCCCTTTTCCACAGAGTGGATGCAAAATTGTTTTTGTTTTTTAAAGAAGAACCATACATAATGACCATGCAACAGGTGAAACTGGTAAGGGAAAAAATACAGCAAGGAATACAAATCCTACTTCTGACTTTGGTTTATGACAAACTTCACAGTTGCTTGGTTTTGTGATTTCTGTGTTAAATCCTTTAACCCACGTAAATGTAGGCTCTTGAGTAAACTGCAGTTTTGTTTTGTTTTTAAAATTCACGGCAGCGTCCGGGTAATGTAGTATTTTTCTACAGGCTATACACAGAGAATGCAGTCAGTGAACGGTAACTGCGCATTCCTTTGTGTAAAACTGGCCACCCACTCCCCCCGCAAAAATAGGTGCGATTTTTCCAACATCAGGAGATCAGCACAAGCCTCCCCACTGTTAGAAAAATTGCAGCAGTGCAGAGAGGCTCCACAGCCAGTTCTGCAACATTTTTCTTTTTTTTGTAGATCAAAAGCCCCAAGCACTGTACAATATTACCTCTGTGAATCAGTCAGCATACGAATCTAAATACTTCAGAGTGCAGAACCGATGATGTTTCCTCGTGTCTTTTGGACACATGGGTACATCTGCTTCAGTCCAACTTCAAGTCCCAAGCAGAATTTGGCAGATAGTTTGCATCTCTAAAGCTCTGATCATGCTGCAGCAATTTTAACTCCACTCTACATACTGTATGGGGCTTCTCAATGCTAACCGGGTTACATTTCAGGAAAAAAGTGCTTATTTATATTTTCAAAACTTCACTGATCTAATGCTCTGAGCAGGGGTTCTCAACCTTTTCTTTTGAGGCCCTCCAACATGTTATGAAAACTCCACAGCCCACCTGTGCCAAAATAACTGGTTTTCTGCATACAAAATCTAGAGCTTGCATTAGGGGGAGCAAGAAGGGCAATTGCTGGGGCCTCATGCCAAAGGAGCCCCTGCAAAGTTACATTGCTCAGGCTTTGGCTTCAGCCTCAGGTGGCAGGGCTCAGAGCCCTGGGCTTCAGCCCAATTCGGTGGGGCTTTGGCTTTCTTCCCTGCTCCCCAGCAAGTCTAGTGCTGGTCCTGATGGGTGGACCCCCTGAAACCTGCTCGTGCCCCCCTCCCCCCGGGGGCCCTGGACCCCTGGTTGAGAACCACTGCTCTGGAGGACAAGTACATTAATAACAACAAATCTTACAAATAAATCAATACATTATGAATTCGTCTCACTTCAAAATTCTCAGTAATAAATTTCATTTAGAAATTGAGTTAGGCCTGCAGTTCAGACCAATATCTTGTTGATCCAAGGGAAGGAAAGCAATTTCTGTTGAGCGGTGCTTTACTGAAAAAATCCCTGACTGTAGCCCCCTTGTCATTAAATCAGGAACTCCAAGCTCTCTGCGCCTGTTAGAAAGGACTCTAAAGTGAGAAAAGACTTCTAGATCTTTTCATCACCCAGGTAAGTCTCAAAATGCATTCTATGAAGTTAGTTTGCCCACATTAGTGCCAACCCCAATCTGAAAGGGCCCTAGCCACATCTGGGTTTTCAAGTGTCAGCACTTCAACAGAGATCAGTAGGGACTGCCACACAGAGGTCACTACACACTTTCTATATGCACCACAGATTAGACAATCTGGCTTGGCAGATGCAGCTTTAAATGCAATGTTCTAGGCACAGAAGTCCACTCATTCAAATCTTCCCACTTCACAGCCTGGAGTGTTGCTACATATAATCTATACATCCAAATCAGAGGACCTGGTGAGCAAAGTACGTATACCTATAACTTGTAGTCCCTACCTATAAATTATTGTTGTTCATATAAAACAATCTGAAAGCCTGAATCTCCTGTGGTTTTTAAAATTTTTGGGTACATCACTGACATGTTCCGCAAGTTCTCTTGTTTCAGTTCATAAATAATTTTAATTTAGCTAAGGGAAAAGCTCCATAGTATTCCCTACTGAAACCTAAAGCAGCTCCCCTTACTAGGAAGGAAAAGCTTCAACAGCTGTTTGCCTACTTATCATAACAAGCAGTAAACAACAAGTCAGTCCAGACTGGAGAACATGATGAAGAGAAAACCAGTTTACAGAGAGGGGAGAAATTACCTTGCTACCAAAGTCAAGAACCAAATGATCTATGAAATGCAGCAGATAGTACTGGTCACCATATAGTGGAAAGGAAAATACTACCTGGAGAGAGTGCAGCAATAAAGATGCTACATTTGAACAATTTAAACAAAGGAAATGTAAAGAGTCAGGTTATTCATCTGGCAGTCTTGTTTTCTTATGGACAGAAGTTTTCAAAATTATTAAGCTGATTTACATAATTTTTCACATTTGAGTTTTAAAGTTAAGACCAATTTCCAAATAGAAAACTAGGAACAAAAAAATTTGGGCAGAAAGAAGGTAAAAACAAACAAACAAACAAAACATATGAAATAAGAGAAGGGGGAAGATGACATTTAGTCAAACAACTCAGCTTTTAGAAAAGGGAGAAGAATGAATATAGTGAAAAAGCAGAAAACTGAGGTTATAATGAACTAAAAAGTCAAGCATGTTGGCTTGGATTATTTTTTCTTGCTTTTTACAGAGTGGGAAATGGGCCTTGTTTTTATTTAGGATGAAGGAGAAAGACTTACAAGAAATGACTGCTAGCTTCTCAACTCTCCAGGCATTCATAGGCCTTGTCTAGATGAGGAAAAAGATTCATTTTTTATTTTAAAAATGTGCTAGATATTATATTTTAAGTGGTGTTTAGAAGTATGTTAGCACTTAGCGTAGACTGGTTTTAAACCTTTTAAAATGTGTTAGCAGGCCTCTCTTTCAACCATAATTTCTTTAACCTTACGAAATAAGAGAATTCTCCTTCTGAGTAAAACCCTAGAAAGTGGAAATTTTGACCACTTAATTGGTTAACTTTGACAAACAAAGCCATAGTCCTTTGGGAATTGGTCCTGCTTTGAGCAGGGGGTTGGACTAGATGACCTTCTGAGGTACCTTCCAACCCTGATATTCTATGATTCTATGTAATGAGAAAAAAAACAATTAATTTCTTATATAGTCTATCTACTATAGATAAACCCTGTACAGTCTAGAAGAAGTCTGCCTTATAGTCACATAAGCCATTTATTAGGGGTTCATGGAGTTTACATTCCTTGGATGACCTGGATAAAGTCTAATTCCTTTCACAACCTTTAGAATTCTGAAGCATGTCTGACACAAAACAGAAACTGCAACAAAAACCAAATCAGGTTATAGAGTTATCCATCATGCCAAGCAACTTAAGGCAAGTCACAAAGTAAGTTGCACAACAGGAGCTTATTAATCAGTAAAACCCTGAGGGCTCTATTTACCACAAAATTAATTTTCTGTGGAATCTGTTGGAGACTTTGCAGGGATTACCTGTTTGACACTCATGACAACTAATCCTACTTCAGTAAAATTCCAAGCTCAGGCTGTAAAGAACAGATTTTCCAGTTGGGGCAACACCCTTTTTCTTGAAGAGCCTCAAGCTATGCTTCCAAAGACGACATATGGAGTGTGGCGCACACACAAGATCAGGCTCATATAACTGAACATGCTTGGATAGAGAACATGTATTAATAAGAGAAAAAGCTTACTGCCCTAGTGACGCCATCGCTGAAACACAAGTCAACATTCTGATGAGTACACAAGCTCACTCTTGCACCTCATACTGCGCTCTAAACTCTTCCTGTAAATTACAGTTTTCACCCAGCACAGGGGGCCAAGTACATTTGGACTATGAGAGGGTAAAAGAAGTGACACATGCAGGGCTTATCCAGTTCTGTACTGAAAACCAAACAGGCTGAAATTCACCTTGGTGTGCATCACCTGCCATAATACTACAGGGGCTGCTATTATAACGTCAGCATTTACAGACAGTTACCATACCACAGAAGCTGAAGTTATTCAATTGTTCCCTATTCTAAGTGTAGGAAAATAATTCAGTTTTATCATATTGCAGACTGTTCTCTTATATAGTCTATCTACTATAAATACCCTTGTATAGCCTAGAAGAAGTTTCTGTTATAGTCACATTAGCCATTTATTCGGGGTTCATGGAGTTTATCCTCTCCCCTGTTTCTTTCTGGGGCAAGACACTAAACCAGATGGTGTCAGTATGTAGCAAAAGGAGAATGACACCAGAACCATGTGAAGCCTTAAAAATCTGCCCACCCATGTCTCCCCGAAACTCTGGTCAGAATACCAGAGAAACGAACTTTATCGGATATAAGCCATGTACGTCACAGGACTTTTAGTAGAATTTACAGAGCATATTTTCATTTAGCAAGCACTGCCATCGAGAGCACCAGTACAGGACATGTTGCTGCTACTAGTATATGTTCTAATACCAAGAGCAGGGCTGTCCCCAGAGGGGTGTGGGGCCCAGGACATAGGTGCCAAGTTTCTATCTGCTGTGCTCTCCCTGGCTCTGCCCAGGTCCGACCCCTATTCCACCCCTTCCCCCAAGGCCCCACCCCCGCCCCACCTCTTTCCCTGCCCAGTTCCGCCCCCTCCCCCAAGTGCACTGAGCCCTTGCTCCTCTCCCCTCCCCCACAGCGCCTCCAGTTGCAGCAAAACAGCTGATCGGTGGTAGGCGCTGGGAGGGAGGGGGAGGTGCTGATCGGCCAGGCCTGCCAATGGGCAGGAGGCACTGGCGAGAGAGGAGGCTCCTCCTTGCCAACCCCCGGCTGCCCGTCGCCTCACCTCCCCGCCCGCCTCCTCACGAAGTGCAGGGCCCCCAAAGCGTGGGGCCCAGGGTGGTTGCCCCAATTTGCCATACTCTAGGGATGGCTCTGACCAAGAGCGAAGAAAACGACACAAAAGGGAGCTGAATGGAGTAACAATTTACTTTAAGTGACCCTGATATTTCATATATTCAATGGCTTAATATTACAAAAGATAGTTCAGTTTCCTCTTCCCAAGAATGGGGTTTGAAATATTGTATTAGTCCTGTCTGGAATGGAATTCAGTGCCATGTAATGCATCCTTAGCAATGCTTGGTTTGTATTCATTTCTACTGTCTGGATATTTAAAACCAAAGACCGCCATCGATCAAGAATGTGAAAGGCAACCAAAGCAACTTGCTCTGGTATGTCATTTATTCCCAGTTGCTGCAAGAACATTTGCTGTGCAACGCCAGTCCAAAGCAAGGCAGCCTATCACAAATCATGACATATAACCAGCCCTCCTATTTATCCTCTTAAAAAAAAAAAGTTCTACTACTAATATTGCCAGACTTGAAGTAATCTTTGTGTATCAAGAAAGGAGAGAAGAAATCTAAATGACAGTAGATTAGAATTGCTGCAATTTCTTATAGTTAGGAATGAAGCCCAATGCCCTGAGGGAACAACAACTGTTACAGAATGCAGCAGGTTGCCTGCTCACCAGCACAGATTACCAGAAACATATCACCCTGATTCATTACTCACAGCACTTGGCTCCCCATTAAGCAGGGTCTAGTTCAAGGCTGCTGTACTGATTTTCAGAGACCTGCTTGGTACTGGAGCTAGCTACCTAAGAGATCTCTTCTTCCATGACAATGGCCTCACACAACAGCAGCTTGATTCAACTAGAAAAAAAAAGCTGACAAAGAGGGTAAGACTTATTCACACAGCAATTGCACCAAGACTGGATCCAATGGCCAGAGAAAAGAAGAATGACCACCACCCTTGCTGCATTCAGAACTAAACAGATAAATCAGCTCAAGCCTACTACTGGCCAATGTCAAATTCCTGAGCAAGTTCATACAGAAGCCAGCCAAAGGCCAATTACAAGCTCATCTAATTGAAGCTAATGTGTTAGACCTGGAATAATCTGGATTCAGACCAGGATAAGGAATTGAAACCACTTTAGTGGCACTGATGGATGATCTCCTCCTACCAGTGGATAGAGGCCAGACATTCATTCTCATCCTCCTGGACTTCTTGCAGCTTTCACCTGAGAGAAATGGCAAAAGTCCGGGATAATGTGCTAAAATGGTATGAGCCCCTCCTGGAGGGACAATTCCAGTTCCCAACGATGGGAACTACACCACTACCTCAAGCCCCCTCACTTGTAAAATCCTACAAGGATAAATTTTTTTCACCAGTCCTATTCAACATCTACATGCAACTACTAGGGGAACTGATTAGACATGAATTCAAGTGCCAGCATACACAGATGACACAAAGCTCTGCTTATCCTTCACCACATCACTACTACTAAGATAGCCCAATGCCTGCACGAGACCAGCTCATGGATGAACAGCAGCTGGCTGAAGCTGAAACAGAATAAGAGAGATAATGATGGTGGGCAAAGCAATTTGAGAAATTTGCCACCATTATATGATCTCCTTTGGTTGAAGGTACAAACCCATGTCTGATCAATCTGGTCAGTGGTTTAGGAGTAGTCTTGGATTCCTTGTTGACACAAAGCTCTCACATAGCAATATCTGCAAGTAACACTTATCTCTGGTTGGCTTGCAGACTCCATCCACACCCTTGCAAATCATGGCCTCGCCTTGATTATTCACTTTGCATTGCTGTAGTATGGCAGGGAAGTGACAACAGACCTGCGTATGAAGCCTTCTGCACCTGGGAAATTCCCAACTAGTACAGAATACTCAAGTGCGTCTCTCCTCAGGAATGTGGGCTACCGCGAGCACATCAGACCTGTCTTACTCTCTCTACACTGGCTTCCCATAGGATATTGAATCAAGTTCACGGTCTCAGTCTTTATGTTCAAGGCTCTCCATTGTCTGGGCCCGGGATACCAAAGGCTTTGGGATGAAGACCCTGGTTGACGACTTTGTTCCTCTGACATTAGGAAATTCTCTACAAGAAGGGTAAATCTCATCTGTGCAGGACTGAGAACTTTCCTGGGGGTTGGTTTGAGACTGAAATGAAGTCTCCTGGAAACTAAAGACTATCACAAACCTCTTCACCTTCTGCTCCAAATGCAAAGCGCATTTCTTTGACCTTGTCTTCTCCAACGTAAATACACAGCAACATGTATATTTAAAAAAAAATTCTAACGCCCGACCAAAACAAGAGAAGCAAACCTCTTTTCTATTTATCTTCCCACTAATAACCCTCTGAACACAGCAGCATCTTCTCATTTTATATATACATTTTTTTTCAATCAAGATCATCTGGTTTTATTGTACTAAAGTGTGTGCTATTCTTGATGCTGTCCTTGTAGCATTTTCTGGGGCGGCCTTGATTCGGTGTCTTTGCGTCAATTCTCCATAGAATTTTTTTCTGGGGAGTTGATACTCAGGCATCCTAATGATGTATCCAACCCAACATAGTTGGGCATTTATCAGCATGGCCTCGATGCTTATGGCATTTGACTTTTGAAGAACCTCCAGGTTGGTAATTTTGTTCTGCCAGTGGATCCCCATAATGGAGCACAGAGACCACATATGGAAGGCCTCTAGCTGTTTGATATGCCATTTGTATGGTATCCAGGTCTCACAGCCATAGAGGAGAGATGTGAGCACAAAAGAATTTTATTTTTGTTGAGAAGGTTATGTTGTGGGATTTCAGGACTTTGTTATGTAACTTTACTAATGACTGAGCAGCTCTCTGTATCCTGTTCGTGATTTCTTTGTCAAGAGGTCCATCATGGGAGATGTTGCTGTCGAGATAGGTAAAACGGTCAACTTGCTTTAGTTGGTTTCCACTAATGAATATGCTAGGGGATATGGCATAGAGCAGTAAAGATCATTGGTGCAACACCATAGTTTTCTCCAGGCTGATTGTGAGGCCAAACAATTTTGATGCTTCAGTGAAACGATCTATGATGCACTTGAGATCTCCCTCTGTGTGTGCTAGGAGGGCACAATCATCCTCAAAGAGTGTTTCTCTTAGTAGTAGTTCTGTTACTTTTGTTTTTGCTTTTAAGCCTCGCAAGATTGAAGATTGAGCCATTGTGTTTGTATCTGATGTATATGCCTTTGTTGAACCCATCTGTAGCATGGTTGAGAACTTGGGTGAAGAACAGGTTGAACAGTACAGGGGCAAGGACATAGCCTTTTTTGACTCCATTTGAAATGGGAAAGAAGTCAGTGAGATCTCCATTAAAAAGTACCTGACCTTGCATCCCCTCATGAAATAAATGAATGATCTTTACTAGTTTTGGTGGGCAACCAAGTTTGCTGAGGATCATCCATAATCCTTCTCTACTGGTTGTATCAAATGCTTTTGTCAGATAGGTGAAAACACTGAATAGATTCATGTTTTGTTCGATACATTTTTCTTGTATTTGCCTGATACTGAAAATCATGTCAATGGTGCTTTGACCAGGTCTGAATATGCACTGAGTCTCAGGTAGATTGGCTTCTGAAACAGACAAAATCAGTCAGTTCGAAAGGACACAAGCAAAGATTTTTCCAGCAACAAATAGGAGAGCTGTCCAATGATAGTTATCACAGACCATTTTGCTGCCTTTATTTTTAAATAAAGGAATAATTGTGGCATCTTTGAAGTCTTGTGGCATTTCTTCACTGTCCCAGATGTTAGTAAGCATCTTCTGGAGTGTTACCACCACCTTTGGACCCGCATAGTTAAATATTTCTGACGGTATTCCATCTCTACCCGAGGACTTTCCTGAGCTCATCAAACTGATTGCCTTTTCTATTTCTTCAAGTGAGGGTAATGAGTCAAGATGGTGCTAAACAGGCGTTTGAGGTATCTGATTAATAGCACCAGTTTCAACTGAGGATGGTCCGTTCAGTAGTTGA
Organism: Malaclemys terrapin pileata; assembly: GCF_027887155.1. Taxonomy (NCBI): domain Eukaryota; kingdom Metazoa; phylum Chordata; order Testudines; family Emydidae; genus Malaclemys; species Malaclemys terrapin. Next base: position 36,577,998 of record NC_071509.1, on the reverse strand, counting down.
CAGAAATGTTAAACCCATCTCTATTCCAGTAAGGGTGGCAATACCATACCTTGCTACCCTTACTTCTGCAGTGCTGCTGGTGGCGGCTCTGACTTCAAAGCTGGGCTCCTAGCTAGCTGCCACCACTCTCCAGCTGCCCAGCTTTGAAGGCAGCTCTGACTGCCGCCGCCAGCAGCAGCGAAGAAGTAAAGGTAGCAGTACCACAACCCCCCCGTCCCCCCCATGGTCCCTTACAATAAACTTGTCAACCCCCCATAACTCCTTTTTGGGTCAGGACTCCTACAGTTATAACACACTGAAATTTCAGATTTAAATAGCTGAAATCCTGAAATTTATGATTTTTTTAAATCCCATGATTGTGAAATTGACCAAAATGGACTATGAATTTGGTAGGGCCCTAACTATATGTCATTTAATGCTAATAGTTGCACCGCATTTATCTCAATATCGCCTTTACTTCAAGCAAGCCTGGATTTAGTACTGGGCCACCTGAAAAACCATGACATGGATCTGGAAACGGTATATTTCCTGACTCCTACCTTCGGAGGTTTTCCAGCGTTTCCACAGATCCTCAATGGTGATATGTTTGTCTTCTCTGTGCAGATGGCTGTGTTTATTGGAAGCATCTTTATATTTCATGTCTTCTCTGATAAACTGAGGAAGAAAAAGAACGTTTGATTAAATTTTAACAGTAAACAAGCCCAGTTCTTAACAGGGAAACTGGAAGTAGATCAGTAGAGATGCTTTTTCCATCTGCCCTGTACAAATGGCACAATTTAGTTAAGCCTCTAAAGTAGTCAACCTACATAATTAATTCAACATTCTTATAAATTTTGAATTGGAATGTAATAAACCCTGTGAAAACAATGTTGCACTTGTGAGGCTATTAGTCAAATTGAAGTGTGTGGTTAACGTACTCCAAAGATTAACAGCTAGTCACCACAAACATCCCAAACAAGTTGTATCTCATGGTTTTATATTCTATGGACATTCACCTGTCTGAAGGCAAGCCCATGTGATAGGGTTTGAAAGTGTGCCAGTGCTTTATAAATCAGCAGTTATTTGTCCATCTTGAATCCCACTATACCAATTAAATGAAACTAATAGTTAGCTTTCTCCCATCCCTCAAAGACTTACAAGTAGACACCAAAAGATCATGTTCTGCCTCATTAAATCTAGTTAACATACAATTCATCTTCAGCCCTGGGTTTATTTATTTTATTGTGGTACATGATCAAGAGAATAGTTATACACCTCTACCTCGATACGTGACCCGATATAACATGAATTCGGATATAATGCGGTAAAGCAGTGCTCCGGGGCGGGGGGGGGGGGGGGAGGGGGACGGGACTGCGCACCCCGGTGGATCAAAGCAACTTCAATATAATGCGGTTTCACCTATAACACGGTAAGATTTTTGGCTCCCTAGGACAGCATTATATCAAGGTAGGGGTGTATTCCACACACATAAATAGTATATCGTAAACCTACAATTTGCAATAATGCACGGGAAGCCTTTGGCAAAAACCTAACATGTGAATGTTAATAAGCACATAAAGATTGTTAAAAGTGGGATTCTATGTATCAGTGTATTCTGCTCATTTATGTGTACCACAGTCATTTCGTTTAATACTTCAAAGTCACTAGTAAATAGGTACTAAAAACATTTACAAGACATGTACAACCAAGAAAAATTAAGGTGAGGGCTGTTGTGATAATTTGGCCTACAAGTTACCCTAATTGTAGGCTCAACTGTAAAAAGTATATGGAAGTTCATAAAACATTACAATAATCGATAATAAATGCTGGTGGGAACATGTATGAAAGGGAGACAGAAAAACTAAATTAGTCAAAACAAGAAGAGCCAAGTTAATATGATTCAAGGACTATGTTAAAATCATGCTTGGTAAAAACAGATGATGTGAAATCTGAAATTAACGAACCAAGATTGCTGTGTTGGATATTAGGTCTAATTCGTGCACAAAACAATGCGGGGACGAGCTATTCCAACCATCGTTCCCTTGATGGATCCTTAAAGAAAGACTGGTGGGTGGGGGGAGAGGAGAAGAACAATGTGGAAGAACAGACAGAGGCTACTGAAACAAGCTTCACCATCATGGTTGTCACCACCACTATATCCTGGGAGCCCGGGCCTTCATTCCCTGTGATCCTGAAAGATGCCCTGACCAGACCAGGCCAGGCCAGGCCAGAGAGAGGTATCCAGATGACATCGGGACCCTTACCACAAGGGTAGTCTTATTTTTTGGTCAAGGTCCAAAGTTCTTGACACCTCAAAGCTATATTGAGGTGGTGAGTACTCCGCACAGTCCTCTTGTGCAGTATGTCCTCTGCTCAGTTGGGTCCGGCAGAGTCCTCCCTTCTTCATGATAAGACCAGTTCTTCATGGAGCCCCCTACCACTAAAACCCCAAGCAGGGGACAAGAGGGAAATAACACAGTGCAGGGCAGCAGGGCTGCGGCGCAATGAGGTGCCCAAGGGAGGGTGTGTCTGGCATCTCAAAGTCCTTTAATCTGGCCATGGGGAAAGAATCTCTCATTTAAGCCCTTTGTATAAGGGCCCAGTCTGCCCACTTTTACCCTGAGACCAACACTTCTGGAGAGAAAAAAGAAATCAGGAGAAAGGTACAAACACAAGGCAGCAGTGCTTTGCAAGAAGATACAATGTAGAATGGGAGAAAAGGAGGTCTATGACAGGAGCAATTTCCCCGTGTAAATTCTTGCTCTGACAAAAGAGTCCCATTCAATAACATCACATGAAGGCAGATAACTAAATATTGACAAATTGTATAAGTGCTTGCATACAAATGCTAGAAGTCTCAGATGGATTAACTTTAGTGCCTGGTATTAAATGAGGATATTGATATAACAGGAATCACAGAAACTTAGTGGAATGATGATAATGTATGGGTCACAGTAATATCAGGATACAAAAGGAATGACAGTAGGTCTTGCAGGCGGAGAACTGCCACTGAATGTGAAAAAAAGGGAGCGATAGCTCAGTGGTTTGAGCATTGGCCTGCTAAACCAGGGTTGTGAGTTCAATCCTTGAGAGGGCCATTTAGGGATTTGGGGCAAAAATCTGTCTGGGGATTAGTCCTGCTTTGAGCAGGGGGTTGGACTAGATGACCTCCTAAGGTCCCTTCCAACCCTGATATTCTACGAATATAGTAAAAAACTTAAACGCCTCAAACTGTACCATAGTTTGGTATATTTATATACCTCTCTGTATATAAATGTCATACTTCAATAAGAGTATAGCTATCAGAATATACTACAATCCATCTGACCAGGATGTTGAAATCACTGTGAAATGCTCAGGGAAATTAGAGCCTACAAAAGCAAAAAACACGACGACAGCAGTGTGGGAATTTCAACTATCCCTATTTTGACTGGGTACGTGTCACCTCTGCAGGATGTGATGCAGAGATAAAATTTCTGCACACCATGAATGACTGATGCCTGGAGCACCCAGTCCTGGAACCCACAATGTGAGAGGCAATTCTTGATTTAATCCTCAGTGGAGCACAGGATCTGGTCTAAGAATTGAACGTAGCCAAACTGCTCGGCAACAACGACCGTAATGTAATTAAATTTAACATACTTGCAAGGGGGGAAATACCAAAGAAACCCATCACAGTAGCATTTAACTTCAAAAAGGGAAACTACACAAAGAAAAAGATAAACAAATTAAAAAACAGTCACAAAAGTGAAATGCCTGCAAGCTGCAGGGAAACTTTTAAACACTACCATAATAGAGATTCAAGCTACAAATATACCCAAAATTCAAAAACAGTAAGAGGATCAAAAATATGCCACGAAGGCTAAACAAAGTAAAAGAGGCCAAAAGACATCCCTTAAAAATTGGAACTCAACTCCTACAGAGAAAAATAGGAAGGAGCATAAACTCTGGCAAGCCAAGGGTGAAACTAAACAGGATTTTTTTTTTTTTTTTTTTAAAGTACATCAGAAGCAGGTAGACTGCCAAATCATCAATAGGGACAGTGGATGATCAAGGTGCTAAAAGGCCACTCAAGGAAGACAAAGCCATTGCAGAGAAGCTAAATGAATTCTTTGCATTGGTCTTCACTGAACAGCACACGAGGGAGATTCCCACACCTGAGCCTTTCTTTTTAGGTGATAAATCTGAGAAAATGTCCCAGACTGAGGTGTAAATAGAGAACATTTTGGAACAAATTGTTAAATTAAACAGTAATGAGTCACCAGGACCAGATGACATTCATCCGAGAGTTCTGAAGGAACTCAAATATGAAATTGCAGAACTGTGGCATGTAACCTATGGCTTAAATCAGCCTCTGTACCAGCTGACTGGCAGATAGCTAATGTGAAACCAATTTTTAAAAAAGGCTCCAGAGTTGATCTGACTATTATGGGCCGGTAAGCCTAACTTCAGTACCAGGAAATTGCTTAAACTATAGTAAGAGTCAATGTAGCTTTTGTAAAGGGAAATCATGCCTCCCTAATCTATAAGAAGTCTTTGAGGGGGGTAATGGATAAGAGTGATCCAGTTGATACAGTGTACTCCAACTTTCAGACAAGGTTCCTTACCAAAGGCTCTTAAGCAAAATAAGCAGTCATGAGATAAAAAGGAAGGTCCTCTCATGGATCAGTAACTGGTTAAAAGACAGGAAACGAAGTGTAGAATAAATGGCCAGTTTTCTCAATGGAGAGGTGTAAATAGCGGGGTCCCCCAAGGATTTGTACTGGGACCTGTGCTGTTCAACATATTCATAAATGATCTGAAACAAGGGGTGAACAGTGAGATGACAAGGTTTGCACACAACACTAAATTACTCAAGATACTTAAGTCCAAAGCTGACTGCAAAGAGTTAAAGGGATCTCACTAAACTGGGTGACTGGACAACGAAACGGCAGACAAAATTCAACATTGATAAATGCAAAATAATGCACATTGGAAAAAAATTATGGGATCTAAATTAGCTGTTATGACTCTAGAAAGATTTTGGAGTTCTCAGAGGAACAGTTCTCTAAAGACATCTGCTCAATGTGCAGTAGTAATAAAAAAAGCAGAACATTAGGAACAAGATAGACAGTAAGACAGAAAATATTACAATGCCACTATATAAATCCATGGTATGCCCACAGTCACCCCAAGTCAAAAAATAACTTAGAATTGGAAAAGGTGTAGAGAAGGCAAAAAAAAATTATTAGGGTTATGAAAAAGCTTCCATATGAGGAGAGATTAAAAAGACTGGGACTTCAGTTTAAAAAAGAGAGGGATGTGATAGAGATCTATAAAATCATGAATCTTGTGGAGAAAGTGAATAAGGAAGTGTTATTTACCCCCCTCACATAATAGAAGAATTAGGAGTCACCCAATGAAATTAATAGGAAGCAGGTTTAAAAACAAACAAAAGGAAGTGTTTCTTTAAATAATGCACAGTCTACCTATGGAACTTGTTGCTGGGGGTACTGTGAAGACCAAAAGTATAACTAGGTTCAAAAAAGAATTAGGTAAGTTCATACAGGATAGGTCCATCAATGGTTATTAGCCAAGATGCTAATATGGGTGTCCCTAAACCTCTGACTATCAGAAGCTGGGACTGGACAATAGGGAATGGGTCACTCAATAACTGCCTTGTTCTGTTCATTCCCTCTGAAACATCTGCCAGAGGATGTGATATTGGCTAGATGGACCATTGGTCTGACCCAGCATGACTGTTCTTATGCTCCTATGTTCTTACATGTCAGTCTCTCAGGATGGGGCACTTACTTGGGCTCCCCCTCTTGGGCAAGAGGACATGATCCCTTCTGAACAGACAGCATCAGTTTGCTCGATCATTGATCCAACTTGTGGCCATGTGAAGCTCTGCCTCTTCACAAGTTTTTGTCCTGTGCAACAGCTCAGACACAGACATACATAAAGCCAAAAGGAGACCAAATCCATTTCTATTTTCAGAATCTCTCTGCATAGGCTAATTGGAAGAGTTCACCTGTTGTCACTCCGGGTGGTCTTTTTATAGAATAGCAACAAGGCTGCAGGTGAGTTCAACTGATACCAACTGATTCCCATTGAACAGAGCCTGAATTCTTTCATGTTTCAGCAGATATGCTCCATTCTGGCAACACTGACTTCCCTTGACACCAAAGCACACGGGTGTTTGAATGGGACTTTTGTCCTCTTCCAAGAGTGCTGAGGAAGGTGAAGGAACACAAGGCAGAGATGACTGCTAAATCCCAAATCAAAATCCATGGCTATATTATGAATCAAAGGGAAAACTAAGTGCTTTTATTTTTAAAGCACAAAAGCAGTTTTATATTAAAGGAATAAAATGTTCTTTAGAAAAGCACCATGAAGACGGAGAAAGTACCTAATGGCAGCTGCCTTCAGGAGGTCAGTTGCTTCAGCATGAACTACACTAACCTCACTGAGAGATGGTTTAACTTTTGCCATTTTTTGACAATTTCTTAAGGATAGCTATCCTCTTGTGGAACCCTCCCTTCACAATCTTCTAATCCAACCCCCGTTTCCATGAGAAAAACACAGTGGTTGGTTAGACAAAAACGTAACGGTTGGTAAATGCTACAGAGAAAATAAACTGGCTTTAATGTAAAGGGTGTAGCTGCTTGGATAAATCCTCAGTTTTCCATTTGGGCTGTTTATTTCTTTGCCTAGGGTTAAAGGACTTCACATCAGTACTTACTCTCCCTGCCTTGCCTGCAGCAACCTTTGCTTTTATCTATTGTTTTGTAGTTTGCTTCTGCCTCGTGTGTTTAGTACTACTCCAATTTTCACCCACAAAATATAAACACAGTTGATCAAAAATGGACAAGGGCAGCTGCATGAGGAGTAAAGAGCTGCCCGGTATTGTGGCCTATTAAGATGCTATGTTCTTTTTCTGAGGGTTTTTTTGTGCATGACATTGAGGAGGACAGATGGGTTTTTGAGAACTATTTTTAAAAAGTGTGGTTGTCTAAAAAGCCACTGGGTGAGGAGCAGGGAGACAGAGATAAAGATCATGGTTTTTAAACAGCCAGACTTTTAAAAACAAATTGTTTATAGGGATATTCTTACACACACTTTTAAAAATTAGAGAGTGAATTTACATGCATGTGTGTCAAGAACTAAGGTCACCAAAAACTGTAGTTATTGAAAAATACAGAAGTTGGTCTCCCCAGCCAGTTCAATTTACTAAGAATACACCAGCATTGCACATCAATGTCACTCATCACAGCATGATTACTGAATACTTTACAGTATTATAGCCTTATAGACAAGTATGAATTAAGTTGAAAAATCTTATATCCTGGAATGGTTCCTGTTATTATCCAATTTTCAATACTTGGAGTGAAATACATGTGGGAGTATTACACCGACCTTTTAAAGTCATTGTGCCCACTACCTAGAGCAGAATATCCTCAGTTGGTTCTTGAGGTTTTTTTTTTTTTTTTAAACGTTAATTGCTCAGAGCCGGAAATCTTGCTTTGCAACTGTCTATTCCTAAGTCAATTATTAATAATAAAATTGAAGCTTTATTCTGCATTGCATCTTTCATATAAACTTACATTCCAAGTCACTCGGCAGAATTAAATAACTACAGAGAAAATAGCAGTATGATAAAAATTAAAAGGTAAGTGCGAGGGGAAATAATACACATACATATATATTTAATTCATTCTCAGCTAGGATTTGAAATGATACAGCAAACTGATCAGGTGCAAGAGATCTAGTAATTAAACACACATGGAGGAAGAGAGCAATCAGTCATTGCTAGCCAAGAAGAGAGGAGAGAGTAAAGGTAGGAGACATATGCAAGGTCAGTTGGAGTAAAGGTTACTGAGTTGAACAATTTTGAACTGGATACTAGAAAGAACAGGGAGCAAATGGAGATAGATGTTTGAGGTGGAGAGCAATGTTATCAGGCTTCTTTGCATGTGACAGAACCAGACAACTCTCTACACTTCATGAAGCACTGAAATTTGGGGAGGTCTTACGGAAGCAAGTTGCATTACACAACCAGGGAATGGTAAATATTGAAGATGAGGATTTTAGAGATGGTATTGAGACAGTGACTTCAATAAGGAGAATTATACCTTGCCCAACAATAGGGAACTGGTGTCAGGCACATCTGTAGATGACAGTGAAGGCAAGTGGAAGCTATCAGCTGAGAAGGGAAACAGATAAAGTTATGGTTGACATGAAATCGGTTTCTCAAATTTAGATTGGGAGGCTGGCCTGCAAATTTCACCAGTTCATGGGTTATGTTTTCTTTAGGAATTTAGCAGCAAATGCATGGAATGGTTCAGCAGTGCCCTGTAACAGATTATGGGTGCTATGACGGGAGGAATAACGAGAAGATGCCCATGTCAAAGCCACATCTGCCTCTCTAGTAGCTAAATTTTTTCACCCATGTTAATCTGTTAGCCCTGATTTACTGAACAAACTCCATCTGAGTAAACATATTACCTATTTAAAATGCTCTCTGTCATTTCAATTGAGGAAGTTCTCCCTCACCCACTTCCTCTCCTTTACAACACAGAGACTTGTGTGGCGTTGCTAATGTGCAATCAGTGCTACACTCCAAATCTAGAGATCGCTACATTTCAGTGCTCAATAGAACAAGTATGCAGTTCTCTGGAAAACCTCCTTGAAAGGAAGGTGCTATGTGGTTATTTGCGCCTATATTCATGGTTTTAAATCTCCCACACAACTCCACAGATTTCACTCTTTTCCAAAAGCCCCACAATTCTTGATCTCCCCAAATAGCAGAGTCCCACTCAGGGAAAATAACCCAGAGGCAACAGCGACTGGACTCTGCCACTGTTCCAATCAATTCAGAGAATGGATACCAAGGCGAGAGGCATCTTATAAATACACAGACAGCTGGAAATGATGGCCTGAGGAAGCTGTTAGGCCAGGAGCAGAATGTCTCTTCTAGCACCAATGCCCAGCCACTCTGAGGAGGAGAGTTACCAATGATTTGTGTGTGCGAGTGTGTGTGCGTGCGCGCAGAGAAAAACTGCCCCATAATCTAGGCAACTTTTACCGCCCCAAAAAAACATAATACAGCAGCTGTTCTCCCCCACATAAATCGAAGAATTAAAAACCCATCCTTCCCAAACATACTAGTCCTCAAACATCTCCCACTGCTAGAGCTTTGAGTTACTTTGGCCTCAATGGCACTGCAAACTAGTGGCAAACCACACTAACCAACAAAAAAACAAATTAAAAAAAAACAAACAAAGCATTCTTGCCATTTCACTGACAAGACTGAATCATTTAAGTCTCAAGCTCTGTAGACAGAGAATAGGAGAACTTTGTCCCCTCTGTCACCACTCAGTACCTTGTGTAGCTGATCTTCAAAGTACCAGCAAACTGCTGATCTCCTAGTTTCTGGGAAACAGCTTTTTACTCCTTGAGCAACAAAGTCAAGCTTCCCCATCACTAGAAGCCCATCTTCCTTCACCCCTTCAATCCCTACCCAAGATGACCATTAATGGACACAACTAATTCTGTCACTTACAACTCTCTTCACAAGGCAGTCACCGTCTGAATCGTCTGTCCCTGCCAGATACCAAACTCCACAGATGAAGATCCAAGTGAACTAGATACAAGGAGGATCCATGGAGAAGGTGACAGGAGTAGGAGATCATGCAGAGCCCTCTATTTAAAATGATCCACTAGCAAAAATCTAAGCTAGAACACTTTCTTTATATTGCCTTCCCCTTCTGCCGTAACAATAGCATATTGCCTCTGTATAAATCCATGGTATGCCCACATCTTGAATGCTGAATGCACATGTGGTCGCCCATCTCAAAAAAAGATATATTGGAATTGGAAAAGGTTCAGAAAAGGGCAACCAAATGATTAGGCGTATGGAACGGCTTTGGTATGAGGAGAGATTAATAAGACTGAGACTTTTCAGCTTGGAAAAGAGACAACTAAGGGGGAATATGATTGAGATCTATAAAATCATGATTGGTGTGGAGAAAGTAAATAAGGAAGAGTTATTTTACTCCTTCTCATAACACAAGAACTAGGGGTCACCAAATGAAATTAATAGGCAACAGGTTTAAAACAAATAAAAAAAGTAGTTCTTCACACAATGCACAGTCAACCCCTGGAACTCTTTGCCAGAGGATGTTGTGAAGGCCAAGACTATAACAGGGTTCAAAAAAGAACTAGATAAATTCATGGAAGATAGGTCCATCAATGTCTATTAGCCAGGATGGCAGGGATGGTGTCCCTAGCCTCTGTTTGACAGAGGCTGGGAATGAGCGACAGGGAATCGATCACTTTATGCTTACCTGTTCTGTTCATTCCCTCTGGGGCACCTGGCATTGGCCACGGTTGGAAGATAGGACACTGGAGTAGATGGACCTTTGGTATGACCCAGTAAGGCCGTTGTTCTGTTCTTAATAAAAAGACTAACAAATTCAAATAGCTACACATTCTTTTGGTAGGTAATCTTAGATCAAGAAATAAAGTAATTTGCAAAATCACTACACTCAGTGTCAGTACAGCAAAGTTTGATGGCAGTAATTTCTTTAGGCTAGTAAATGGTTTCTAGTAAAATGAATACAGCAAGTCCTCCTTCTAGAGCAAGTCCAAACAATCATTATATTGTATTATGAAATGTCCCTGTTCAATTCAATCAATCTCTCAATTTTCAGTTTTGTTTTTCCAGACACATTAACCTGACGTTACATACACTACCTAGGTGGTTTTCAGGACAGTGTAGTTTAAATGAAAAGTGCAATACTAAGAGTATGCTCAAATTTACAATTTGCTCAAAGGTATAAAAAGAGAGCATTACCTTTTAATCCTTAGCCTCTGAAAGACGTTAAAGTTCATTGGCGAATAGTTTTGAAAGTGTGCATGCATCTGTAAAGTCACATTGACTTCCTTAAATATTCTTTGTGTATCATGTACTACTATGTGGGTTTCACATTTTACTACCATAATTCTCTCCATAAAGGGCATATTCTGTAACACATGAAAAGCTATAATTTAGCTGTGTTTCAGAATCATTAAGTCAAGTTACTGAAATCTTCGAACTACTTTGCCTCCCTTTGCAATTCACTTCAGTATGGCTGTGTGTGACATTCTTTTAGTGTATTGCCAACTGTAGGAGAAGCTTTGCCCAGCCTCGTTTTCTTTTACTAGTTAGCCCTTCTGGAAAAAACAGTATTAGATAATGATGGGGCAACACCACTGAACACATACACCTCTATCCCGATAGAACGCTGTCCTCGGGAGCAAAAAAAATCTTACCGCGTTATATCGAACTTGCTTTGATCCGCTGGAGTGCGCAGCCCTGCCCCCCCGGAGCACTGCTTTACTGCATTATATTCGAATTTGTGTTATATTGGGTTGCATTATATCGGGGTAGAGGTGTATTTATAATCACATTAAGCACAAGATTCTCTTCAGTACAACTATATTTAACTGAAAGCTATACTTTAAAAAGATACTGTTGTGTATTCTAGGTCCCCTTAACTTCAAACTTCTCTTCTCATAGATTTGTCTCTCATACCCAGTAGAGGGCAGGTCTCTCCCCTTTAAGGCTTTAGAGGCAAAGCAGGGTCAGAACACCACAAATGCAACCTGCCAGGATGGACTCATGGTAAAACTCAAAAATACTACACACATACCACTTACGGTTAGTTATCTACACTTTCCAACAGGTCCCAAATATTTATCCAGAACTGCCTCTAGCAAGCATCATCCTAAAAAAAAGGCCTGCTGGACATGACTCAGAAGAGAAATTTACAAGCAAACGTTGACAAATTTCTAGTTTTCAAGCAAGAGCACACCTGCAAATCCCTCAGACTACGAAGAGAAAATTCAACTAAAAAGTATAAAGAGTAGAATATGGTGAAATTCCACCCTCTCCAGAAGGGCTTATACTCTGTTCTAAATATTTTTTTTTTTTTTAGAACATTTTAAAATGTTTGACTGTCACCTACCAGAAGCTGCATCTGAATACACTGTGGAAGGAAGGGGCAGGGAATGAGAGAGGAAAAAAAACATGATCCACATTTGGGGTATTTTTATCCCTCTATTCAGCATTGGGCAATTGAAAGGTATGATTTTGTGAGACCTAAAATACCAACCAGCTGCCCAAGAAAACTAGTTTAATCGCTGCAGAAATTATTACATTTCAGGGGACTCAATCTTCAGAAACAAATGCAAATCCAGGGAGCCAGCCTCGTAGAATTGAAGTCTACATTGTGGAGTGCAGATGTTAGACATTTCAGGGTCAGCATTCTCTCTCCGCTTCCTTAAGTCTCTCCAGTACCAAAACAGCTTAAATGGGCTATACTTTAAAGCCAGCTAGCATTGAGGAGGTTCTCTAGCAGTAGGAAACCTGCAGTGCAACAAACAGAGAAAGTTAGCTGGCCTGTGCTAAGCCTAGTATAATGGGATCCTGGTCTGTCGACTGGGACTTGTAGGTGCTACAGTAATACAAATCTAGGCCTTGTCTACACTTACGGCAGTGTAGAGTACAGACACTGCACGTACCTCTAGGATGAGATATAAATAAGGTAAACAGCAAGGCATGGATTAGGTGAATAAAGACGCACCTGAATCCTGTGCGTATGTACCCTATATGGCTCTCTGCATGCCCAAGCAGTGCCTAACACATCTACACTGCCTGCCAGAGCCTTTCCTTGCCACAGTGAAAGGCTCTGGCAGTTCCTGGCTGCTGGAGACTTTCACTGCCACAAGATGCTGCTGGAATCTTTCCCCGCTGCAGAAAAAGGCCCTAGCAGCAAGTAAAGGGCTTGGCAGGTTCCCGCCGCCAGGGCATTTCCTTGCTGCCAGAGCCTTTCACTATCACATTTGGCTATGCACTGCTGTATGGACACAGCTTTTCAATTCAGCATGTAGCTACACAGGCATGGCATGTAGGGTAAGTGTAGACAAGTAATTTTATAGTCTAAGCACTCCAATTATGTCAAACTCTTTCTCTGGGTTTGCCAAAGCAAGCTGAGTTATACACTTGTTTGGGTACCTTGCTCATGTTTCTGATGAGTAAGAATAGTACCATATACAGGAACTTTGAATATCCTTATGTTACTAGGCCAAAATGCAAAACTAGGCAAAACATTTTCATGGTGCATGTGCTCACATGAACTGCACTGTAATTACAGATAAGTCCCTACATGAAATCCAACTCTTGTTTTCTTTTCACTTTAAATTATATGCAAAGAGGGAAAACGTTTGCAGCCTTTATTCTTCTGATGTATCAAGGAGACCTAAACGGATTGTCTACAATAAAGTTGGATGGGAGAGGAGAGATTTTAATTTTCTCACTAGAAATATCAGTTCTACATTCCTTGTTTTTTCCAGAGGACTCATTAGATTATAACAATCTGAGAAAATGAAATCTGAGCAAGGCTAAGAGAAAATTAGTTGGGCTAATTAAAGATTATTTTGTGTTTCTGCTAAACAGCAAATGCTCCATACTGAATAGGGCTCCCCTACTGAAAAAGTTCAGCACATCTATCCCCTCATTAAAAGACTTAAAATGTTCCTGCCCATGTTCTCTAGTCCTCCAAGAAGATCTCCATCACAAACTGGCAGCTCAGCACTAAATGCAGCTAAATATTACAAAGTTAAGAACAAAAAGTGTGTATGGAAGGAGAGTGAGGAAAAGGACAGATTTTTGCTGTCTTGTGGGAAGAAGGAGATGCAGGAGTCTTCCAGGCTGGCCACGCAAAGTGAAGTAAGTGTCAAAGAAGATCCCCCAGCTAGGGACTGGGATGAATGGAGCATCGTGACAGGAATAGAGAATGGGGGGCGTGCAAAAGGTTTACGAGGAAAGAGAAGAAGCTCAGTTTCAGCCATGTTAGCTCCAAATGGCCAGTGAGTCCTCTAAAAAGAAAAGTTAGACCCTTTAAAAAGAAAGGTTCGCCTAAAATGTAGGACTGGACAGAGTGACACAGATCAGACATAGGTAGGTGACTCTTAAATCTACCAACACAAAGACAGTAACTGAAACTATGCAAGTGAATGAAGTCACCCAAGGACAAGATGTAGAGGAACGGGGGTGGGGGAGTGGAGGAGCACTTTGTGGGACCTTCACAGGGTGAAGGGGGAGAAGGATAAAAAAGGAGGCGATGCTGAAGGAGGAGTAATCAGAAGGTGATGCTGGACTACAGATTCCACAGCAGATGTTTCATTCTGGCATGGCAATTACTATGTCCCTCCCAGTCACGTAAGAGAACCAGAAAAAGTGTCTATTCGTCAGTTATACAGGTTTGTGTGGTACTGTGTCAGTTTACAGCTTATGATATTAACAGGCAAACCATAGTTCAAAAAGTTATCAGACAAAACAGAAAGCAGAAGATTTGAACATATTTTTAAATTTCATAAATGATTGTTCAGTCTTATAGCGTAAACATCTGCAATGTTCTTTTAAAGCAACTATTTGGGCCAAAAAGGAGTACCCGGTAATTAAGGTTTGTTTTCAAATCCTGTTTTTTGGAACAACACTCCTATACCAATAAAGACTGTTTTCAAAATTCTCTCATGGGTCAAGATCATGCCTACTACACCTCTGGTATGAAGATCAGTTTTATCATCACGTTTAACAGCAAAATAAGTTGTAGTGCTCCAAGTTGTTGATACACAGAATCACTACATGCTTTAAAAAGGATTTTCATTCATAGCAGGAACTGTTCACACTGAGAAAAGAATCCAAGGAAGTATGTTACTATAGAGATAGGAACAAATAGTGTTCCCAATGTCCCTTCACACCCACCCTGTCAGGATATTCTTTGGCTTTTAAAAAGAAAAACATCCATACTGCTACATGCAACAGCAGTTAAGTGAAGTGCAATCTGCTATAGATATTCAAAACTAAAACCAATTGCAAAGGTACAGAATTCTGGAATAGCTGCAGACTTTAAAACTTGCAATATTTTAACAGAGTTACCAGCTCTGCTCTAACTCCACCCCTCTTCAAAGCTCATCTTTACACATTGATACTACCTATGCAAATTAAATCTAGAAACTTTCATGCTGCAGAGCCACTTCATACAATTCATCTGACAAGAGCCACATGGAAGACAAGTAGAGGGAAGCCTGAAAGTTATGAATATTTGTATTACTGTAAGGCTTGGAGGCATCATTATGCTAGAAACTGCACAGAGTAAGGTGGCCTCTGCCCTAAAGAGCTTACAATGTAAATACACAAGCCAGATGTCAGAACAGGAAAACGTGATGTAACATACAAGCAAGGCAAACAAGTTAGTTTGCAAGTCATGTTAATTTTACAGTGGTTTTTTTAAATTTTTAAATTTATTTGAGAGGTATTTTAATAATTTAATAAATAAATTTTATTTATTGTGACATCCTGAGCTCTTGGCAGCAGTAGTGAATCCCTGCCCACAACTCAGATAAAATTCTTGTACAAGACAGACACATTCTTCACAGACTACTGTCTGGTCTATGGCAAGTATATTGGGCTGGGAGACACAATAAGCCCATAGATTTTTATCTTGCCTCTTCTACTGATTATGGCTAATACTGCTGGGCAGTTCACAATTTTTCTTACTGACCAAGTCACCATAGCCATAGCTTAGAAGGCTGATGACTATTATTCCCCTAATTTTAAAAGAAACACAAACCGTATTTGAATATAAATGTCACAAATATAAAACTAAGCAACCCATCTATTCCTTCTGTCTTTTCCTCCCTATATTCTACCTCTCAACTTGCTATGTCTGATTCAACAAAATTAACAGAGATGGAAGGGAACAGTGAAATATTTTAATTTACCAAAACATTTCTTTCTTGGATTCCAATCTCTTCTCATCCAGCCAATCCTTACCATGCTTTGGCATTATAGGTTACATCTACTTCGATTTTAATGATTCAGGCGTATTACAAAAGTGATACATATCACGCAGTTATCTTTTATGTTAATTTTCAGAGTAACAGCCGTGTTAGTCTGTATCCGCAAAAAGAAGAACAGGAGTACTTGTGGCACCTTAGAGACTAACAAATTTATTAGAGCATAAGCTTTCGTGGACTACAGCCCACTTCTTCGGATGCATATAGAATGGAACATATAATGAGGAGATATATATACACACATACAGAGAGCATAAACAGGTATGCTCTCTGTATGTGTGTATATATATCTCCTCATTATATGTTCCATTCTATATGCATCCGAAGAAGTGGGCTGTAGTCCACGAAAGCTTATGCTCTAATAAATTTGTTAGTCTCTAAGGTGCCACAAGTACTCCTGTTCTTCTTTTTATGTTAATGTGAATTTATATTCTTTTCTACAAGTTAATGTCTTCACAAATTTGAAAAAATTCTGCTGAGATAGTTCCTGGGGTCCATCCAACAGGTCTGAATTGCCCTGGTCTACAAGCAAAAAGGAAGGCAACCCATTCAACAAGATTAGCAGAGGTGAGAGTAAGGTAAAGAAAATTAGCAATTATTACACAAATGTTTCTGTAAAAATACTTTATATGCACCTTACATTGTTTAGGAAGAGACTAAGCAAATATTTATAGCGGTGGCGAACTAGTGGTACATCAGATGAAGTTATAGCAGAATTGCCTTTTTTATAGGACCTTTTAGTTCTGGTATGATTTAACTATTTCTGGAGAAAATAAAGGAAATGACGAATTTGAGCATGTCTGAACTTCCTTAAGTACTTCGGGTTCCAAAGTTATTGGAAAGTCAGAGTTTTCTTACCCCGCATCCCTCCCCCCTTCCCAGAACTTTTGGTGAAAAGTGACAAAAGGTACAACAAAGAAAATGCAAATGAATTACATGTTGTTGAAAAAAGTCAAAATTCTTAACAATTAACTAGTTAACTCAGTGATGTCTGATCAGTTGGCAACAGTATAATGGTGGGTAGAATCTACATCAACATTTCCTAGCCGCCTCACAGTTCTCTCTCTAGTTTCCCCAGCCATATAGATTACAAGATAGCAATTTTTTTGAGGGCAACCTGGTTTCAGTTCCATTGCAGAAATGAAGAGAACTGCAAGTGGAAATGAGGTGCACCCTAGAAAATGGGAAGTGTGTAGGAAAACAGCAGCCACCTTAATTGATCGAAGTCCCAGGTTTCACTCCAACTGAGGACAATGATACACAGTGGACATCTTTACAAGGAGCAGTCTCACTTCCACATGCAGTGAATACATGAAACAACTTGGATAATTTGTCTCTAAACTAAACGGGATAATCTTAGAGTTTCAAGTTAATTTGTTGTGCCAAAGGAGCACTGGCTTGGATTTTGCAAAGGGCACCCAAATCCCATTGATTTTAAATCTGCCTGGCTTAGACCTCAGCCACTCTAAGGTCTTGTCTACACTAGAAAGTTGTACCACTTCAATTGTACCAGTATGGTGGTACATTGCCAGTGTCAATGAGGCTGTACCAGTACAAAGGTGCTTCATACTGGTATAGCTATTCCCATAATTCCCATTTCACTGGTGCTTTTAAATAAGGCACCATCATACTGGTATAACTACATCTACATTAGGGATTGCACCGGTTTACCTCACTTTAAAAAAAAAAAAAAAAAAAAAAAAAAAAAAAAAATCACACCTCTAGATCACAGTTATGACAGTACAAAACCTGATTAGGCCCGGCCCTATTGTCAATGTTTTGAATATTTTTTAAAAATGAAGAAATTCAAACAAAACCAAAAACTTGTTTGCAAGTGTAAGTATAGAATTTCTACTGTACTTTCTTTTTTGTGGTTGAGGTTGACACTACTGACACTTAGGAGGTTTAGAGGGTTTTTTTTGGGAGGGAGGGGGATATAGTTTGACTACATATAATAAAACAGGAACAGATTTGACGTTTATTTGCCAAATATGACCTTTCCTAACCCATTTTACAATTTCACATAGCAATTTAAGAAAGTTAAAGTGGGAAGAAATTCAGATTAGTTAACAGCAATCACACACTAGCCAACTACTCAGTCAGTATTTTCATAAATTTAAATAAATTAATGGAGATATTCTATCTCCTAGAACCGGAAGGGACCTTGAAAGGTCATTGAGTCCAGCCCTCTGCCTTCACTAGCAGGACCCAAGTACTGATTTTGCCCCAGATCCCTAAGTGGCCCCCTCAAGGATTGAACTCAAAACCCTGGGTTTAGTAGGCCAATGCTCAAACCACTGAGCTATCCCTGCCCCCCATGTCTACATTCAACCTACAGAGATTCCATGCAGATGAATGTAATGGTCAAAAAAAGCCTAAAATTAAGAACTGTTTCCAGAAGCGCAATATCAAGTCACTAGACAGAGAAAGTAATATTTGAACCTTCCTGACATGCTTCTTGCTCTCACTGTACCCACAATGATTTCCAAAATCAGATCAATGCCTTGCTCCCAAAGAAAAATACTGAATTTGGCAAAGTGTTCTAAAATAATCACTTAAACCTAAGTGAGCTAAAATAAAGTGTTTGGGACCATTTATTATAGCAACATGAATTATTAATACAATAGATGAGTAAAGCAAAACCAGCTTGTGATACAAAACTAGAAAGAGAAAACTGATAATTGTACACTTTAAAGTAACATTCCCGTATAATACACAAAAATTAGCTGCAAAGTTACAGTATTGCACATAAGTGCTATTGTAATTAAAGGCTGCCACAAAACAAACACAGAAACTGCCGTACTGGATCAGATAGTACTCCATCTAGTCCAGTGTACTGTCTTCGACAGGGGCCAGTACAAAATATTTTTGAAGGAGGTAAAGAAACTATGCAGAAGGCAGTTATGGAAAAAACCTTCCCACGGGGAAAGAGTCTTCCTAACCCTCATTAAAAAAGTCGTCTCAGATCCTGAAGCGTGAGAATTTCTATCGCTTCCAAATCTTTTCTTTTATATGTAATCCCTATTTTAACAATGCTGATTATTCTTGTTATCCATATAAATAATGAACCAGTTGTACAATGTTCTCTGAAGTACCAACAAATAACTTGTGATGTAGACACTACGTAAAAGTTTTCATGAGAAATCATTTTGAAAGCAAGCTTTGTGTAATTAGGGATTACAGTTTTCAATTTAAATTGAAAGCTACCAAAGAGAAAACATTTTCAGTAAAATATTTTTTTAAAATATAAACTAAGGAACAAACATGGCAATTAAAAAAAAATTAAGCTATTTTTTGATACTTGTTTATTTTGTCCACCATAAATTAAACTTCCTGTTCACTCTCAGCACCAGTACAAGTACTTGCCAACTGCATACTAGTATTGAGGGTATCTGAATAATTTGCCAATCAGTAAGCAATGTCTATATTATTGCCCCAAGGTGAATTAAGTCACTGTTTGGGGCTTGTGATATAACTTATTTCAAACCAAAACAATGCAATTAATTTTAAAAAGCTTGTCTTAGAAAAAAAATAGCTGCTTACAAGAAAAACTAGCCAAAAGAAAACACCTTAAATAAAATTAGTAACAACTGAAACAAAAAAACCATAAGAAAGTCCTGAAAATTAAAAAAATCTTAGTATGAAAAAATGTGATTACAAGTATACTGACTAGAGATTAGAAAAGTTTGTTAATTATGCTAGGATACTGTAATATAGTTAATGGTGAACTGCAAAGCAAAGCATGCTTGTACCTTTCACTACTTTTTATGTTGTTTATAAAGACAGCCTCAAAGTTTTGATGAATTTATTGTAAAAACGCAGTAAAACATGGGCGTGTTATGTTCCAGCTTCTCTCTTTTTGCTGGGGGGCTTCAGCGATTTTTCAGAAGACATGAATGGTTTCATTTTAAATAAATACTCATTATGGGCCTGATTTTTCAGAAGTGCTCAGCACCCACAACTCCACTTGAAATCAGTGCAAACTGCGGGCGCTCAGCATCTCTGAAAAAACAGGCCATAAGCCTGTATATAGACAGTGATAATTTATTAGCTATTGAGCAGCAAAACTAGTAACAAGACTGGAATGCAACCGAACAGGTACTTTTAACTTTATCCAAAAGTGCATCCTGACTGCAGCAGTTTACCAGGGATAGCCTGTTGGAGATACCACTCTTGGTGAGCAGATTAGTTTGTGGAGTATGTGGAGAAATTATCACATTGGCACAGCTACTGCAATGCTGGAAAATCATCACAACTCATATGCTGCAATAAGTGCACAGACTTGGGACCAATTTCTCATTCCCGTCCCATCCCAGCCCACGTTTAGTAAACAAATTATTTTAACAAGAAAAAAAGAACAGGGTAAAAAAAAAGAACAGGAAACATTTTGCTCTCTATCACCATCTATGTCTTCTTGATTCTAGACAAGATTATTTATCACATTCTGAGTAACGTGACCTTCTTAGTTTAAATCACCCACTCAAAGTTTGCTTTCCTCCCCTCTGCAGCAAATATATATAACCCTTTCATTCTCTGGAAGATAATAGTCAAGGCCATTTTTCAGTATGATCACCAAAAAAACTGCTGTAAAAATGCAAGAAAACTACAGGAAAATACATCTAAGTACCTTATAACATTATGTTAATTTGGTGATAACCGACACTGTGGATGGACATATGTAACTGGTATGTTAAAGCTATTTTCTAAACAATCAGCACCTAGTTTGGCAGTCTCTGCAGAGGGGCAGGGCACTAAATGAACATGGAGGCAGATGTTCAGTACTGGGCCTATTTCCACCTAGAGATAGTGCCCCCAAGGCTGCCAACTTTCTATTTGCAGAAAACCAAACACCCTTGCCCGCAGCCACCCACACCCACACTCCATCCCCCTCCCTCACTCACTCGCTCATTTTCACTGGGCTGGGGCAGGGGGTTGGGGTGCAGGCTCTGGGGTGGGATTGGAGATGAGGGGTTCGGGATGCAGGAGGGGGCTCCAGGCTGGAATGGGGGGTTGGGATGTGGGAGGGGGTGCACAATGCTGGCTCCGGGTAGCGCTCACCTCAGGTGGCTCCTGGAAGCGGTGACATCTCCCTCTGTCTCCTAGGCGGAGGCGTGGCCAGGCAGCTCCTCAGCACGCGCTGCCCCTACCTGAAGGCACCGCCCCTGCAGCTCCCATTGGCCATAGTTCCTGACCAATGGGAACTACAGAGCTGGTGCTTGGGGTGGGGGCAGCACACACAGCTCCTGTGGCTGCCCCTCCGCCTAGGAGGCAGAGGGAGATGTCGGCAGCTTCCCGGGAGCTGTGCAGAGCCGTGAAGGCACCCAGCCTGCCCTGTTGCGCCTGGCCAACCAGACTTTTAACAGCCCGGTCAGCAGTGCTGACTGTAGCCACCAGGATCACTTTTGGACCGGGCGCTCTGGTTGAAAACCGGAAGCCTGGCAACCTTAAGTGTCCCCCAGAAAAAGGCATGGGATAAAAATCCACACACTGACTTGACACTGGGAAGTGGAGAGCGGAGATCCAAGACATCAATTTATGCAGAATCAATTTCATTTTAAAAAATGAAGTTTCTAGGCTCCTATGATTGTGATAACCTTCTGAACATGGACCAAATATAAACCAATCGAATGCCACATTCTTGAATCTGAAGACACTGCCAGCACGTCTGCCACAGCTCATAGCTTTCTCAAGCAGCTGAAGAGTGAAAGAAACAAGTCTCTGATCAGTCTTTTTGCTGCTATTCAGAAGCTTGTGTGATGCAAACGGTCAAGAATATCTACATATCTATTTCATGATGATGCTTTAAAAATTACGGTGCAGCCACAGCAGGAGACACTGGAATTACCCAGTAGGAAGGCTCAAGATCCCCATGAACGCATACATACAAAGCAACCAACAGTCTTTGTAAAAAGCTAAAAATTTCTAAGAAACCCAATGAGCATGTGGTCAAGTACACTGAGATCCTGCAAGCCTGTATTCTCACATTATTTTTAGTCTAATCACTCTTTGGATGCCTTGCACAGATCTGGTTGGTTTTCAGTCAATACTGATTCCAAACCGCAATACTCAGTGGACAGAAGAAACTAACTGTAATATAGTATAGAACGAGATAGAAAGTAGAGCTTCAGGTATACACTCCTCTTGGTTCACATGGTGTCTATATACACGCGCAGACACACACACGAGAGACTATAATATAAAGAAACAGTCTAAGGAATACAAAATCTCCCAGTTTTATCCATGGAGGTACCAGCTCTTTCTGCTTTATTCTTAAGGGGAAAAAAAGGAGATGCCAAGTCAGTTAAAGAGAAACATAAAAACTTCTGGTTCAGAGTCTTCTCCTACAGTACTTTAATTCACTGCAAGGTAATGCTCTCCTGATTCTAAACACTTACAATAAACCACTTGGGCCTTCACAAAATTAAAGAGTGCTACTGTTTATAAAATCTACAATGTTTTTGTGCTTTGCTGCTACAGAGCCAGCAGAGGGAGCAGAAGTTAACAAATTATATTCCCAGGACTCTGCTGAAAACATGGACAATGCAAACACACAAACAAGAAAGAAAATAAGCAGGAAAGCCAGATTAATTTCCAATTCCATTACAAACACAGGAAACAAATTTTAAAAAGGAGTAAAAATGTGTAGGGAAAAAATTCTAGCTTTTTTTGAGAGGCTATTACAAATTAGGAGTACTTGTCAGCATCCTTTTACAAAGGAAATAGCATACCAGCACAGAGAAGACTTTTAAACAGAATACTTAAATTTATTTACCTCTCACATGTTTTCACTTTAAATAAGTGTTCTTATTGTTTGTTAACTATATAGGTCTAAATAAGGGCTTTGCTGTCGCATGCAAATCCCTCTTACTTTGATCCTCCATAATATTGTCCCCATATTGATTGTGAGATATAATGACCTCCATAGCAAAGTATCTTAAACATAGGATTGTCACATAAATGCACAATGAAACCTGGAGTAGTATTCAGCCTAGGAAGAAGGAAGTTCTTAACATACAAGTACCTTCACTACCACCAACAGAACAAAACATACTGGGAAAATACATTTCTTTTCTTTAAAAGTATTCTTGTTTCCAAGTTGGCTCCAGTATGGAAGTTCTCCTTTGACAGAGGGAGAGACTGGTATCATAAAAAAAGGCTGAGATAGATAGGTAGATATTTTTGTTCCTTTCTATGGTGGCTGGAAGAGGTTAAGAAAATAACTCTAAATAGGGGGTAAAAAGAGTAAGGTCTAATAGACCAAACATCATCTTAGCCAATATAATTGCTCACCAGAGATAGAGCCTTTTAAGATCATGAAGTTGAGATGGGAAAAAATGGAACTGACAACTCTCAAAAAAATTCAATATTAAAACCAAAGAAACAGCACACTGGACCCTGAAGCTAAAACCCATAAAAATGTAACATCTAGAAAGCATGTCAGTGTTTACAGTATCCCTTTAAAGAATTGGTTCTAAGTATGCCTCATACTAAAATAAGGTACTATATTTAGAGATAGTACAAGATGTTTTACTAGAAAGTGTAAATGTCTGTGAAAACAGTGAGAGATATATCTTAAGGAACGTGCAGATCCTATTATTTTGAAAGACCACATGGATATGGTCCGAAACAAAATTTCCTTCTCTAAGTCTGGCCTGTTCCACATAAAATACTGTTCCCAGGTCACTAATTAATTTTATAGCATTTATGAAAGCTCCTGTTCTGGTTAGGTAGCATAATGGAGTAACTTTGTAACTTTTCAACCTGTGGAGACCTGAGTTAAAGTTTAAGTGCATGTTTCATTGTAGTACTGAACTCCAACAATGTTGTAAGTAGCAGGGCCTCTTGAGCTAGCCCTAGCCCTAGCCCTCTCCCTCATTAGCATCACAAATACAACTTTCCTCAAAAATGTTCTCATAAATTAAAAATGCCACTAACGTTTAACCTCAACTACAACATGGAGTTCAGAGCCCAGAACATCCAAGTTCTAGTCCTGCCCCAACTTGCTGTGTGGCCTTAAGCAGTGGGATAAGAATACTATTTCACTGGAATGCCAAATACTGATTAATGTTACAGCACTGGGTAGCGCTATCCAGGGCTTTGAAAGTAGGAAGTGCTACACAATTGCTCCTCACAACTTTTGGTGCAGAAGATGAAAGAGAAACTCAGGAAAGCACTTCTTTCAAAGGAGATGCACTGGCATGTAAAAAACTTGTATCCAGAAGGCAACTCCCACAAAACACCTGATGTGTATGGTAGCTGTGAGCAATATTTAAATACTTAGGATTATTTCATTTCCAAATGTCTATTCCATGCAACCAAAAATTTATATTACAAGTCAAAAATGAGGGGAAATAGGTATATTAGCTGATTAATCAGAATTAAGTAAACTAGGCAATAGCTATTAATGTCAGCAATTTGAATCCATTAGTGTCTGAACCGTAAGTGCAGACATAAGCAGGACTGTAACAAACAAGCTCAGCTGGCAGGATATTTCATCAGGAGCATTTACCTGTCATGGGCAAAAGCCGTAGTGTTTATAATGAAGTCAGGAGACACATAATGGGTAGCACAGATAATTGTTTTACAAATACCCCTATAAAACATACCTTACAAAACTGGGGGAAAGGAGAGAGGGGCTTAAAGACATGAGTTTGAAATTACACACAGAAAACAAAAACAAAAAAAAAACATTAAGTCTAATGATGAAGTTCAGTGCAAACAACATCTTTTGTGAAGAGCAGAGATGAAAAATCTTTTCATTTACAGTTCTTAAATTCTCAGAAAACATGTAGCAGGTTACTTTGCAAAAAAAAATAAAATAAAATAAAAAAATCCAGAGATCAGAGTCCAATCTTAAAAGAATGTCATTCTTTCATCTTAATACTTTAGCACATCAAAAGAGACTTATAATCTTACATGAACATGATTACAGCAAAAAACACCGGCACTTTAATGCAATGCAGTAAATTTGTGGAAAGAGTTCATTGCATTGGGTGGAAAATAATTCGTGCATTTTAATTTTTAAAAGTCAAGGAGTGAACATTTTAAAAGAATGTTCTTAAGCACTGTACTGTAAAATGGAACACAAGCCCTGTTAAAAAACTATGCACAACAAGTTAATGCCACAATACCAACCCCTCTTAAACAGTGAAGTAAATCTGTCTACCACACTTCAGAAAAATTCTGTGTTTAAAAGATTTTTATTGACACACTAGATCATTTTATTGTTGGACCATGAGAACTTTGGGTCAGATGTGCAGAGAAAGGGAACAGAAAAAAAATGAAGAGTCCACTGAAATATAGAAAATAAGGGATTTAAAGTTAAGATCATGTAAGAATCATGTTAATTTAAACTTACCACATTCCAATGGCAAATTTCTTATGAAACAAAACACCTTCTTGGTAATCCCTCTTTAAGAGGGAAAGACTTGTAATTTAAACCCTTAACTGAAATCTACCAGTTCTAGTCCCAATTTGGGCTGAACTCCTAACCCAAACTAAGTTTCTCAAGAGTGGAATAGGGTCCTAAAGATAAACTAGGCCCCGAACTAAGCTAATTCCCAGTCTGACCTATGCCACACTTCCAAACTAAAGAAAGTTTCTGAGCTACAATAAACTCCCATGTTAGAATAAGCTCAAATAAACTTCTGACCAAACTTTGCAATCATTTATCTGCAGTCCTATAAATTATAGCCCATCAGGCCCTCCACTGATGCAAAATGAAGTCTCAGCTAGCATCAAACACTTTAGCTCCTCCCAGCTCCAAAAAACACCACCATCAAAATATTGACCCAAAATACATTTACCTAAATTTTTATTCTTTCAACGTATGAGCAGTTAGAAAGAGGAAAGGAGAAGCCAACCCTGCAAGGTATATGCCTTGCAGTTGGGTTGCATATGTGGTTAAGAACTGAGCAATATTCAAAGAGGGACTGAACATTTATATGGTTAAAAATAGCATAAATTATAACAACTCTGGCTAACAAATTTTGGAAGGGACATTAAATTTCATACATCAAGTCTTAAACCAATCTAACTATTGGGAATTAGAATCTTGTTACTAGGGAAGTTCTGAAACATCTGGTGTTGACCACTGTCTGAGACAGGATACTGGACTAAACTGACTTCTGGTATCATAGAATCTCAGGGTTTGAAGGGTCCTCAGGAGGTTATCTAGTCCAACCCCCTGCTCAAAGCGGGACCAATCCCCAGATTTTTGCCCCAGATCCCTAAATGGCCCCCTCAAGGACTGAACTCACAACACTGGGTTTAGCAGGCCAATGCTCAAACCACTGAGCTATCCCCCCCCCCCCCCCCCCCCGATGATACAGTTATGGCAATTCCCATGTCCTCATGTACCTTCCCATTTCCCCTCATGACTCATTAAGAAGTTTTAATGTAAGGAATAAACTTAACCACTATAACCCTGTCATAAACCTGCCTCCATACACTGACAGGCTACTCCCATACTGAGCTACTCCAATCTGACAAATTATGCTGTTTCTTTAATGGCAATAAAGAGAACAGAATTACTGATTTTAAAGGTTCATTAACTAAAATACTAGAAACAACTAGGTTGTGGTAAATGTTATAACTAACAGATTACCAAGGAAGAGTAAACAACCAAAAAACCCCAGTACATTATACAGCTCACACAAAGAAGGGAACATGAACTGGTCTCTCCAACCACAAAAACCCAGACTTCATCCTGTTGGGGTTCCCCACAGACCTCTTCCACTTGGTTCCCCAAGAACTCAGTTTGACTCCAATCTCATCACTCAGGTTCCTTTATTTGGCATACAGCAAAGCTACGCGGAGTCAATCCGATTCAAGCATAGCAGGTGGGTATAGGGTGTACCAAATATGTTCACACATTATATTGTGATTACAAATTGCACTACACATTTTGGGATTGGCTTGGTCACTTTGTAGAAATCAATTCTTGTACAGCATGCACTGTCCATGCACAGCTTATTCTTTACCTCATTTTATGTTCCAGGCTTATCTATTTCATTGTTATCTTGGTTCCTTGGGTATTTTATCTAAGCTAGTACACGCAGTCTGTTTCCAGCCTGCTGATCTATTTACTTCCCTAATCCTCTCTCCCAAGAAATGAGACCTCACCCATTTCCAATTACTCATGTCAAGCCAGGCCTACATTTCATTTTTTTTTTAATCTACATACATACAGACACACAGGAACAAAACAACACGCCCTTAGAGCCCCGACCAGAGTTATTCTATCTACTACCCAGGATCCACAAACCTGGAAATCCTGGACTCCCCATCATCTCTGGAATTGGCACTCTCACTGAAGGACTATCCGGATATTTGGAGCATCTACTCAGACCCTATGCCACCAGCACTCCCAGCTATCTCTGTGACACCACGGATTTCCTGAGAAAACTACAATGCATCGGTGATCTTCCAGAAACCACCATCCTAGCCATCATGGATGTGGAGGCTCTATACACAAACATTCGACACACAGATGGAATACAAGCTGTCAGGAACAGTATCCCTGATGATGACACAGCACAACTTGTTGCTGAGCTCTGTGACTTTATCCTCACACACAATTATTTCAAATTTGGTGACAATATATACCTCCAGACCAGTGACACTGCTATGGGCACCTGCATAGCCCCACAATATGCCAACATTTTTATGGCTGACCTGGAACAATGCTTCCTCAGCTCTCGTCCACTCATGCCCCTTCTCTACCTACACTACATTGATGACATCTTCATCATCTGGACCCCTGGGAAGGAGACCCTGGAAGAATTCCACCACGACTTCAACAGCTTCCACCCCACCATCAACCTCAGCCTGGACCAATCTACACGGGAGGTCCACTTCCTAGACACCACAGTACAAATAAGTGATGGCCACCTTACCACCACCCTATACCAAAAACCAACCGACCGCTATGTCTACCTTCATGCCTCCAGCTTCCGTCCCGGACACACCACACGATCCATCGTCTACAGCCAAGTGCTGAGGTACCACCACATTTGCTCCAGCCCCTCAGACAGAGACCAAAACCTACAAGATCTTCACCAAGCATTCTCGAAACTACGATACCCGCATGAGGAAATAAGGAAACAAATCAACAGAGCCAGATGTGTACCCAGAAGCCTCCTGCTGCAAGACAAGCCCAAGAAACAAACCAACAGAACTCCACTGGCTATCACTTACAGTCCTCAGCTTAAACCTCTCCAACGCATCATCAGTGATCTACAACCCATCCTGGACAATGATCCCTCACTTTCACAGACCTTGGGAGGCATGCCAGTCCTCGCCCACAGACGACCCGCCAACCTTAAGCATATTCTCACCAGCAACCACACAACGCACCATAACTCTAACTCAGGAACCAATCCATGCAACAAACCTCAATGCCAACTTTGCCCACATATCTACACCAGCAACACCATCACAGGACCTAACCAGATCAGCTACAACATCACCGGTTCATTCACCTGCACGTCCACCAATGTTATAGACTCCATAATGTGCCAACAATGCCCCTCTGCTATGTACATCGGCCAAACTGGACAGTCCCTACGTAAAAGGATAAATGGACACAAGTCAGATATTAGGAATGGCAATATACAAAAACCTGTAGGAGAACACTTCAACCTTCCTGGCCACACAATAGCAGATTTTAAGGTAGCCATCCTGCAGCAAAAAAACTTCAGGACCAGACTTCAAAGAGAAACTGCTGAGCTTCAGTTCATTTGCAAATTTGACACCATCAGATCAGGATTAAACAAAGAGTGTGAATGGCTAGCCAACTACAAAAGCAGTTTCTCCTCCCTTGGTGCTCATACCTCAACTGCTAGAAGAGGGCCTCACCCTCCCCGATAGAACTAATCTCGTTATCTCCAGACTGATTCTCGCCTGCATATTTATACCTGCCTCCGGAAATTTCCATTACATGCGTCTGATGAAGTGGGTATTCACCCACAAAAGCTTATGCTCCAATACATCTGTTAGTCTGTAAGGTGCCACAGGACTCTTTGTTGCTTTATAAATACACACACTTGTTTTATTTACGTGTGTTTTCTTTTTAAAGTTTACTTACCTAGCAACACATTCCAAAGACCACAGTAGTGGTAATCAGTAGTTCAGATAATCAGTTGTTATTATCTGAACCACCATTAACATTAGGCTCCAAGTACAAACTGTGGCAGGAAGGGGATGCTCACCTTCTCCAGTATAGCCCACCAGGGCTACACACATTGTAAGCTTGCTCTGCTTTTAAAGCATCTTTCTGGAAATTTAGGTGTGGAACAGGACATAGACCAATTAAAACAACATTTCCTGGGTCTATACCAGAAGTGGTATTCTTCAGTAACCACACACTACTTATCACTATCACCGGCAGTTTATACTTTATCAACATCCACCATACTGTGCAGTTTGGAGACTGTTCCCCCAGAGTGAACCCACATGCCAGCAACTCCGTCTGTAAGATATTACACCTGCCCATGTAAGTGTCCCCCATGTGCAAACAGTGGTAAAATCTGGGGCTCTCTCGACCTTGCATTGTCTTGCAACGGTATGAAAGGAACGGAAGCAAACTTCTTCCACACCACATGGGTTGCAATGGTTTCACATTTAACTTCTTGGTAATGGACCTTGTTAATTTTCTTACCCTGAACCAACTGTTGTCACTTCTCTTGTAGCAATTTTTTAACTTTTCTGTAGTGATAAACGAGGGCAAGTTTTCTTGCACACAAGGCTGTTTTTTATTTTATGAGTGCCCACATTAGCTCTTGACATTGTCCTGGAATGGATTCTGCAATCCATGCCTTTCAGTCATTGTCTTTACCTTCGCCTTGTCTCATCAATCAGGGTTGGCAGTTCTTGTTCTTAGTCTCCAAGTGTTCTTGTAAAGTGCATCTTCCAAGCTAACATCAAACTCCTTCATGTCCACCTTCAGCATCTCAAATCTCCTTTTTCTAGGTCTTCCTCCCAGGGTCTTTGTCCTGTGGCTACTAGCTCTTCTATACTCTCTGACCAACATAGCCCAGATCTGGTCATCTCACATGACCGAGCTATTCCCTCAGCTCTTCTGTGATGGGAGCTACCTCCATCACGGCTCATGCCATTTCATTGTGTAGATTATCAGCTCTCGTCTCACTTAGGTTCTCTTCAGCAGTGTGAAGTAGTAGCTCTTCTCCCTCTCTCACTGGCCAGCACTCCGACCCATATGTCATGACTGGCCTAATCATGCTCTTATACACTTTATTCTTACATTTACTTGACATATTCATATCAGAGAATTCCTATCAATCCATGCCCTTCAATATCTTTTCTAATTCCATTATAGAACACCCTCCAATCTGGCTTCCACCCACTATACCTCTCAATGAGCAGCTCTCATCAAGTTCTCCAGTGATTTCATCCTGACCAAATATTTTAGCCAGTACTCCATCCTCATCCTGCTTGACCTATTGTCTACATTTGACATGTCGACCGTACTCTCAAAATCCCCTCATCTCTGGTCTTTTATGATTCTGTCCTCTCCTGTCTTTCCTCCCACGTTTCAGTCGTCTCATTTCATTGGTCTTCCTCCCACTCTCTCTGTGAGGATTTCCCCTTCAGGGATCTATCCCCTGCCCCCTCTTTTTCTCCTTTCATATCCTACTATGGGCAATCTCAGTTTCAAACACGGGCTTGAATACCATCTGTATGCTGATTACTCAAAATTGCCCATCTACTCTGGACTAGTCTCCCTCCATCTCAACTACAATCTCAGCCTGTTGTACTGATATCTCCTCATGGTTGTCCAGCCATCAACTGAACTTATCAAGAGCCCAATTTTGGCCCTGTTCTTTCCCCCTAAGGCCACCTACTTTCCCCCATTTGACTGTCACGGTAGACAACACAACTATCCTCCCTGTTATTCAAGCCAGTAATGTTGGCGTCATCTTTGGCCTGGCCCTCTCCTTTGGCTCCCCCTTCCCCTGATAGTGTTAAAATCTTGCCACTTTCTTCTACACAACATCTCCAAAATAAAACCTTCTTTCTCTGTCCGAACTGCCAAAACTCTTGTCCAAGTCCTGATCAACTTGTGCCTTGCCTACTGCAAAGCACTTCCTCTGAGGTCAATGTCTACAACCCTGAGTCACACCCTTCAAGTAACATTCAAAATGCTGCTAACAATCTTGTTGGTTTATCACTGACTTTTAAGACCTTCCATTGGCTCCCCTTCTAACACCAATTTCTCTTATTTTCTAAGCTCATCACAATTTAGCCCCACCTTACCTACCCCAAGTATTATCTTCTGTAAGGTCAGCTCCCATCTATGCTCTGTCCAGTGCTGGTCATCCAATTTTCCATTTCTCAAACACTTTTGTGCTTTCTTTCAAACTGTCTCTTAAAACGGAGAAAAGCTCCCGGTCAAAATCCATAAGCCACCACCTTATCATCCTTCAAGTCAGTAATCAAAACTCACCTCTTCCGTCTGTAAAACATAACCTGATAGGCAAGTGGAGAGTTGGGATTGCTACTACTGACTGGCTAAGTATCTGCACATTCTATTATATTACCACATCTCTCTCACCTCCCCCGCCACTGTTTGCCTCAACTAATTGTTAAATCTTGTCTTAGATCATAAGCTCTTTGGGACAGTGCCTGTCATTTATTGTTTTGTCCGTATAGCACTTAGCGAAAAGAGCCCAAATCTAGTTGCAGTTGTCAGTTTAATGTTTAATTTGCAGCAGTGTTATCAACAACTATTACTACTTAGATAAAAGTCTTGGTTAAAGGGGAACACTCACGTTGTTTAGCACCCAAGTCTCACATGCTACAAAAGCTATACATAAGTTTTAAAAGCCATCCTAATTCAAAGAGGTTTATTTTAAATTATTATTGAAGTACATTTGGAAGAATCAAACCAAATCACTGAATTAAGTGATTTACCTGAAGTTCCTACATAGAACAGTACTCAGTGTGACTAGAGGCACACACTTTTGTATGGTAGTGCCAAGAGTTTTTCTTAAAATTAAAGGTTTTGGAATTAAAAAAAAAAAAAAAAAAAAATCATCAAGAACCAGCTATCAACGTTCTTGATTGACTGATGGAATACAAGATTCCATTAAGAGATTACTTAGATACGGATGGAACATTTCTATACAGAGCTTCTTGAGAAGCCAAGAAAAGGAAAATTAAACAATATGCAAAATAGCAAATCCATGTGTCTCTTACTGATTGTGCCTCTCCATCATAAACAAAGGTATACAATATGAGGTAACAGACATGCTCTTTGAGGTGCAAAATCTGTTGCACTCTACGTCTGGACCCACCTTATCAACTCTATCCACTAAGCATCAACCTCTCCTTTAAGTTTCTTTTCACAGCTCGTATCTTTAAAGAGACAGAGTGCAAACAACACTAATTGGCTAACAGATTTAACAGGAAAAACAAAAAATACTAAAGCTACATCTGATATGTCTCTAGAGCACAGACAGGAAGTACACATTAGCCAGCCCAAGTGACTGCATACTCATATTGTCCTCTCCCATATCCTTCCTTTCTCCTACCCACCCCCTGTATCGTTATCTTCCCCGCTCTCATTTTAACATGCCCCCCAAAAACTTATTTTCTGTGTTTGTTAAGCACCATGCACTTCTATATTATTACAGAAGTCTTTATTCACCAGATGTGGGAAGAACCACATATCCCTGCTACCATTTTATAACCAGCAAAATTCAGCGTGATTCTTCAGTAGCATAATGACATGCACTGAAAGAGGATTCAAACACAGAAACAGTTACTCAGACAAGAGTTCAAAATATTGAGCTAATACTAGAAAGGTGTTAGAAATTTCAGAGTCTTTTAAGGCTAGAACGGACTATATGATCACTTAGTCTGACTGCCTACATAACAGCCCTCCGTGCGTAGATAATGGTGATTCCCCCCGCCCCCACACACACATAGAAGGGTTTATGCTAAATTTCTTCCTATTACAAATGTTAGGGTTAAATTGTGAAAAATTTAAATACCTGAAAAATAAGGTTTATTTCAGGTTAAATACCTGAAAAATAAGGTTTATACTAGAAATGTTGGAAAGTTTTAAGCTATGTATGGTGTAACAGTTAATTTCCCAGTATACTAAGGGAAAAGCAGGAATGTTCCCTACAGTGATATCGCACAAGTGAGACTTGGTGTACATAAAGAAAAGCAAACAACTACAGCAGAAAGTGTGAAAGCAGGAGATAAAGAGTAATACATGGTCTTCAGACAGGTAATCTGAAGCCCTGGAATCCTTACTGAAAGTGTTCTTTTTAAATACAGGCCTGTTTCTGCAAGTCAGAAAGAAAATATAGTATTAATAACAACCCTTCTACTTTAAACGCTTTCACCTTCCCTCCCTTAAAAATAAAAAATAAATAGGGTTTGAATTGGGTTAAGTGACAATGTTTTCTTGGTGAAAAACTAACTTTGTTAATTTCTCTGATTACCATGGAACATGAAATAGCAGAAAATTACTATTCAGTATTAAATTTTCCACTTCCTGATAAAAAGCTACTGTATGTCATAACAAAATAAGACACACTGATTGCCCTTTGAGGAGGCCTTTTTGTAAGCAGAAACCATGCAGCATGAACCAGAATATAATCTATCATTCTGCTGTTTAGTCAAATCCCTTGTGGACAGCCTGGCAGCTTTCAACCAAATATAGCTCTGACGTAGCTATGCTCTACAACCATCAGTACATATGTTTCCTCACAACAGGAAGTGTTAAAGAGAAAAGGCTTACGACTAGGGCCCTACCAAATTCACAGCCATGAAAAATGCATCACAGACCATGAAATCTGGTCTTTTGTGTGCTTTTACCCCGTACCCTGGGTGGCTGGAGAATAGCTGCTGTTAGCCAAGCACCCGCCTCTGAAGGCAGTGCCCGCTAGTAGCAGCGCAGAAGTTAAGGGTGGCAATACCACACCATGCCATCCTTACTTCTGCACTGCTGCTAACAATAGCGCTACCTTCAGAGCTGGGCTACTGGCCAGCAGCCACCACTCTCCAGCTGCCCAGCTCTGAAGGCAGCGGTGCTGCCGCCAGCAGTGCAGAAGTAAGGATAGCAGTACCGCAACCCTCCCCTACAATAACCTTGCGACCCCTCTCTCCCACAACTCCTCCCTAAAATTACTACACTGTGAAATTTCAGATTTAAATAGCTGAAATCATGAAATTGACGATTTTAAAAATCCTATGACCGTGAAATTGACGAAAATGGACCGTGAATTTGGTAGGATTTCAAACATGCAATCAACTGCAATTTCAGTGGGGTCAAATGAATAATTAAAGTTCAAAAACTATAAACATTTCTATAAATTAAGCTGGGAGCAGTTGACCAGATTTTACAGCTTCTCACTGCCACAAACAAATCCACTAATCTATACGTTATTTTTATTTACCTTGTTACAATTTTGATTAAACTTCCTTGTACATATTATTTTACAAACAGCTTTTTCCTGATTTTCTGGTCAACATGTTAACATCTCGCAGAAAAAACTGGTTGTGCTAGTAAATATTTGCACAGGTGTATTTTACCCAGTCTCATGTTCACACACAAAAATGGTTAAAAATAAGACTCTCTGTTCTGCCCTTACTATAGTTACAAGTAACATCTTAGATTACTGAAATAAAAAGGAAAGCATGTTCAGCTTGCTCTGTGTAGGTGATAGCACTTGGTGTATAGCAAGTTTCACTTCTATGTAGAGTGTTTCACTTCACATTCCCATACCCCATCTATCAGGACCATCATGCACTGTTTCTTTATCATGCATAGTTCTGGGGAGACTTCATGTGAATTTTCTTCCCCCATCACTCCAACAACATATATAATAGAGCAACTGCTGTGGTTTGGTTTGACACTTCTATGGAAAATTCTTTGAATTTATGAATCTTCGAACATTGAAAATTCTCCATTGGTTCCAAGGACGGTTCACTTGATTATCTATGATGCAGAAGATTCTGCCGTTTTCCGACCAACAAATATTTCTGTATTTTCTGCAGCTTTACATCTCACAAGAACAATGGAAGTCAGGAATGAATCCCAACAGTATTAGATTGTATTTTAGAAGTCTCAGTATGCCACTAATGTTCTGGTTACAGACCAACACATTATAATATAATTAAATGCATATTATAATATAAAAAAGGAAACTTTGGCTACATATAATGGTACAAAATAGACTATTCCTTCCATTGTACTCCATGCCTTTGTGAAATGAAAGTCCTGGATTCAGGTACCAGGATAGTCTTTACACACTCATATGAATCAAGAAACATTTCAAACATTAAATTTATTAATTTTAAATTGTATCATTTTAAACTTAAATAATTATCATGGGCAATTATGTCCTCAAGAGTTAAGGAAAGGAATACAGGGTTGCTAGTTAAGATGGGCATAAAGTGGAATGACTTCATTTGTAATGCAGATGTTAACGGTAGCTCTGGTCTACAGACTGCTGGGGCCATTGTGGCTTGTAACATCCCAGATAAAATTCTACCAACCGAGAAGTGGAGGAGGCCCAGAGGCAGAAACCCTATTATAGGGGTTCATCAAGTCTGTTCCGACGTTGGACTCTCGAGCCATCAAGCCCTTGCAGGCTCAGAGGAACGGAGGGTGATATGAACAAGGAACTGCTTGGGTCCACTATGACCAGGCCTTGGTAGCCTGACAGGAAGCAAGAGTGGCTTCTTTCCTACCCATACACAAACATGGAAGCAAAGACACATTGGGAATTTGGTGTTAAGAAGAGGAAATGTGACATCTTCTCAGACTCCTCTATGCAAGGGGTGAGACATCGTTCCACAAGAGGAAGCAACTGGAATGGACCTTAGATGAGCAGGAGAGTAGAATTCTTTACTTCCTGAGATTCACTCCATGAGGAAGTAAGTGGGGTAGACAGGAAAGGAAAATACTTGAGTGTCCTTTATAAGTTTCTATGCATCAACAACAATTTAGAAACATAAAAATAAGATTTGTTTTTACCATTTTGGGGCCCAGCCAACTCCCATTGATTTCACCGCAAGCAGGATTGAGACCATTTGCCTAACATGATTTTTTCCCCATCCTCATGCCTAACATTATATGGACAATGTTACTGTTCCTTTTACTTCCTTTATAGTGTGCCAATATAAAGGATGACAATCCTCGATAGACAACTCTAGAAACAAGGCTTCATTTTCAAACCATGTCACTGAGCAGTTTTATTTCAAAGGCACTATTTCCAGTGTGTTTTAAATTGAGACAAAAACACATCAAATGGAAAGAATTGAGGCCTCCACCTACCTCATCGCTTTCATCTACTTCAATACCACCATCTTTGTCATCATCCATTTGCTTGTGGATCGTGCGGAGAGCTTCCAGACTGAATCGGTCCTCCTCCGTAAAGCATGGTGGACTCAATGAACTACAGGTATCTAAAGGACAAGAAACAAGCATTAGTTTAGGGTCTTGAAATGTAAATTCCCAACAAAGAAAGTGACTCTTCCCCTCTTTGGGGAAGTAGAGCATGAATTACTGCTTCAATTTTAAATAAACTAAATGCACACCTTTATCATTTTAATACAGAAATTCTGTGTGGCTTGACTGTAGATGTGACAGTGTACCCCATAAGGCTTTATGGGGGGGTGCTTATAAATGTATGACATAACTAGAATATGTTTTGTGCTGCCTGTACCATGTAACATATCTCCGTAAAGGTTATGGTCTACTACATCTATTCATCCTATTTGTACATATATATCATTTTCTACTTGAGGTTAAAAATATAGGCTGTATGCTTGCTTGGTTTCTAAGTAAGCTTTGAGGGGCATTTGGTCAGCTTCTTTAGGAAGGAATTCGCCAGGTTAAGTACCTGATCAGGAAACACTTGGGGAACAATGCATCTTGGAATGCTCCAATCCACATAAGAAGTCTTCCTGGAGACATACAAGATACCATGTGGACAATGGCTTTGGCCTGTAAAGACTGAGTCATGCAGAGACATGTGACTTGCCCAGGTGACTCCAAAACTCCATCTTGGAGCTGCACTTTGCATAGGAGGGAGGAGGGGGGGGGGTCTCCACCCACAAGAGAGAGTCTATTTAAACCCGTGGGAGACCCCTCCATTTTGTCTTCAGCTGGCTAAGGAACCAACCTCTCCACCCCCTCAGGATACTTGAAGGGAACTGGAACAAAAGACAGTAACTATAGGGGGTGTGAATGATTGCTGGACCCAGGCTAAAAGGAGATTAGCCTGTAAAAGGGAGCATTCTGGAACTGGTGAGGAACTTATCTGTATTTAGTTTGATTAGACATAGATTTGCGCATTTTATTTTACTTGGTGACTTACTTTGTTCTGTCTGTTACTACTTAGAACCACTTAAATCCTACTGTCTGTATTTAATAAAATCACTTTTTATTTAGTAATTTACTCAGAGTATGTATTACTACCTGGGGGAGCAAACAACTGTGCATCTCTCTCTATCAGTGTTATAGAGGGCGAACAATTTATGAGTTTACTCTGCATAAGCTTTATGCTGGGTAAAACGGATTTATTTGGGTTTAGACCCCATTGGGAGTTGGGCATCTGAGTGCTAAAGACAAGCACACTTCTGTGAGCTGTTTTCAGGTAAACTTGCAGCTTCGGGGCAAGTGATTCAGACCCTGGGTCTGTGTTGGAGCAGACGGGAGTGTCTGGCTCAGCAAGACAGGGTGCTGGAGTCCTGAGCTGGCAGGGAAAACAGGAACAGGGATAGTCTTGGTACATCGGGTGGCAGCTCCCAAGGGGGTTTCTGTGATCCAAGCCGTCATAGTAGACACCTATAGTCATAGGTGCTGAGTTTTGGGAACTTCTTGAATGACATTTCTTGCAGGAAAAACGTGAAATGAGTGAACTCCTGTAGGGAGGAGAGGGAAAAAGAGGAGGGGAAAAAAGGGTAGTTTGTTTCCCCTCCTCCAATACTCCTTTCTTCCTCAAGTACACTTACCACCTTTTCCTTCTCTCCCCCACCCTTAGGTAGATCACTGCAGCAGCCAGTGCCTCCTCTTTCTTACCCATTTTTCTGCCCGCCAGCAGGGCAGTAAGGAGAAAGGAGGAGGAGGAGAAGGAAGAGAGGTAACTAAGTTTAATTCTGCAGTTATGGCTTCACATTAGGTCCTGGTGTCCACAAAAGGTTAAGTGAACAGGAAAGCCTGCTAAATATCCATAGCCCTACTGGATGTAGGCTATTCGAAAAGGGCTGCAATAAAAGAAAACAAGACAGGGGCATGTCAGGGAGAAAACTCAAGCCACACCTTGTGTACAACACTTGGTAGCCCTATATAGTCATTTCAGAAATAGTAACTTGTTGTGGAGGAAAAACTCCAGTTTAAAAATCATACATTTTGGTTTTCCCTGTCACTGCTTCGTTTTGAAGGTACAGGGTACTCTGCTCTCCTTGTGTCAGGTGTAGGGAAAGGGGCAGAGATTCAAATGCCTGAATGAAGCCATACCAACAGACCCTGTTCTAAAAAAAAAAAAAAACCCCTCGTCTCATAGCAATTGGCCATGTATTAGTTAGGTGTATTGTACTAGATCCTTTGTGGATAACTGTATCACCTGGTAGTTAATATTCCATACATTTAAATGAACCCATCACTGCATTATCTAGGCACCAAAACATATAGGAGGAAGTGCACATGCTTGTGGAAAACTCCACTTGAACAAAAACAAGTAAAACACTCTCCCTCACCATCAAAAATACAATGAAGTGCTATGCTGAGTTGCTATACAGAGCAGTTGGGCACTCAATTCCTTCAGCGATATAAATGACAGACGTCAATCCAAAGGAGCAGCATGTGAACATTTGCCACAGATGGTTTCTTAAAGAACTACAAACGTTTGCACACAGCTATCAAGAAGCCAGTACATGCTCATTTGCTTGAGTAGCAAAAATAATACACAAATACACCCAAAAGTGACAACAGTCCATGAGTGGAAGAATTAACGAGGTTTGGAACATCCAAACTGACCTCTTCCTCCTAAATTACAAAAGCCTCTATTTCCAAGCTCTATGGTAACATTGCTAGAAAGACAGGAGCATCAAAGTCAATGACAAAAGCTGCTGAAAAGGCTTGGTGCACCACAGACCTATTGAGCAAAGGAGAAGGGACTGTACTTGGGATTGAACAATTTACCTTATCAGGACAATGGTTAGGTAAGCACCAATACCTCTCTCCCTCCTTTGTAGGTCAGATGTCCAAACTGTCCTGCATCCCACTAATAATTGTACACATCTGTTCTGGAATTCCAGATGGGACAAGACAAGGAGTGAGACCATATACAACCACTATCAAATTCCTAACAGTGATGATAAATGAAGAGGATCCATTGAAGTCACAGTGAAATTCAACACTAGGTCATGACTGTAGACAGGAGTGCTCAGCATAAATTTTAAACAATGAGATCACTTTTTAGCTCTCAATAACATGCCAACGTGATTCACCACACAGTGCTCAGTTTTGCAGTGCAGAGAATGAAAACCTGGTCAGAATAACCTGCTCCTTTTTTCCAAAAAAGGAACAAAAATCCCCAGATTTTATTTAGCAGCCTTTGCCTCATTGAAGAATAAGTTTAGTTTATACAAAAATTGACAGCCTTGAAACCTTTGTCCTAACAATGACATTTATGAAATATAAAGAGGTTATGCAGAGTGCTTAAAGTAGTAACTTGCCTTCCAAAATCTATTACCCACCTGGAAAGTTTTTGCTACAAATAGTAAGAGAAGATGTTTCCATTCATGCTCCTGTCCCCTGCTCCTCACCTTCAAAAGACGGGCAATTTATACTACAGCATCAGCCAGTCAGCAAGGCAACAGAGTAACTTAGTTAATTTTTTCACATCTTGGCTCATAGAGCCGAGCTTTTTTGCACACTCCTATAAATGCACCTTGACTTCTCTTACCTATCTCAGACAAAAAGAGAAATCTAATAGATCAAAGTAACGATTTTTGCACTATAACATTACATCTACTTGGTGAGTCTTTTCTTCTAATTGAAAGTAAAAAGAGAACCACATGCATAAGAAAAACAGAACAGGTAAAAAGAGAATAAGTAGCACTGAAGTGTGTTTGAATGATGGATCTATATTTAATTACACCTGCTAATCTACTCATGTAGCAACAAACCACGCCTAGACTAATTTGGTCACAAAGTTATCAGTTTCCACCCATAAAACATTTTTAATATTTTGTTGAGTAGATCCCCAAAAAACCCCAAAAACTTATTTTTTCATTCTAGAAAGCTTTACTCTGATCACAAAGTTGTGTGTACTCGGGTTGATTAACTTCTTAATATCTCTGAGAATAATGTGTGTGCAAATATGCCTCTTTTCATGTATTTGCCTAAAAAGTGTACTTTAAAAGACATGACAGCTCTTATTGAGAGAGAAAAACAAATAGACAACCCAGGCTTCACATGTCCTGAGCTTTGATCGAGGGAACACTTGATACCTCCCTCAGATTAAAGAGCAGATCAAGTTCCTGTTTGCTTTTCGGAGTGAGGAACATGAAGTTGAACCATGTCTTGGTTGAAAAGAAAAGACACGCAATATTCTGAACAAAATCAGTTTGATCTCAAGGCTTATTTTTAATATAGTAAAATTAGAAGTGCAATTCCCTAGCTGACAACACACTTCAGCTCGCTTTAGATACACATCACTCACCTAAATACTATTCTGGACACAGATAAAAGAGCATTTTTAAAAGAATTTTCAGATTTGGTTCAGACCTTGTAAAGCCATTCATTTGGAAAAACTGAGTAATCAGGTACAGCTTTGAAAATTTCTTAGTATGCACATGAATAAGCTCTACTTTGGTGTTTGTTTGCAAGGCAGAAATTTAACTTGAAATTAATATCAAGTGACGTCTTGGTAGGAGCTTATCAAACTTCTAAGAAATGGAGATTTTCTTCCTCATTTATCTTAAAGTAAGGCAGAACCTAAAAAAACGTTAGGGACTGCAATAAGGTGGTGCAAAACTACCTTGGTTTTAACCCTTTCCTATCTGGATGCAGAGTGTCAAAAGTGGAATTATCTGGGTTCTGAAACCCTCCATTACACTTTAGTGATAAGGCTGGCTTTGTGTATGGACCAATTTCTCTGGCCTACTATGATATGCAGTCATGTGTCTACAATAACGTCTTTACTTTTAATCCCAAACTGTACAAACGTGAAGAATTAAAGGAATGGTGTCAAATATTTTAGGTCAGTGATTTTCAACCTGTGGTCCTGGAACCTTGAGGGTCCAGACTATGTATAAGATTTCCAAAGGGATATGACTTTTCTTTTCTTTTTTTAAGGGAGTCCACAAATAAAAAAAAGGTTGAAAACCACTCTTTTAGGTAGCAAGTTTTGGAATCTTTGAAGTTGAATTTGCCATTAACCTTCTGGTATTAACAGTAAAAATGCAAATAAAGCTGTACTCACTTGAAGTAATGTGGAGTAAAACTGCAGAAAGTGTGCTTAGAAGCTACCATTCAGCTGTGGCATTTGGGGGGGGGGGGAGAAATTGGGGGAGAAATTTTAAAAGGAAACATATGGCCATCCACCAGGAAGAAATTTGTCAGTGAAAGATTAAACTTTAAAACTATTGCAATTTATGGCTCAATGAGTCAATGTACTTGGCAGAAGCCTTTTGAAATGATCCCTCCACCTGCCACAAGTCACTGAGTAACTATGTCTTCTATCTCTGGGCCAGTAGGAAATGTACCATATTCAGCCTACTTCCTACCACAGGGAATTCTTCAGGCAAGTGGGCCCCTAACTGGCCATTCTCACAGTAGAAGGTCTGGCAATAAATTAGGAGTGTTAATCTAGTATTTGGATTTGTTTCAAGAGGCAGCAGGCAGACTTTGTGCACACTGAACTAATTTTAATCTTTACTGTAATTTAGGCAGATCTTATTTTTCCAAAGGTGATTCAGGTTTTTTTTGTTTTTGTTTTTTTTAAAGAGCTAAAGTGAAATCAGCCAGGTAGACACCAGTTTCCATTAGAATCTCCCTCTCTCTCCATACTCCTTGCACTCTTTTCCTTCCAAAAAGCAATATAAACTGAACTTCTGACGCCATGAAATCAGTACAGATTAGAAATCAGGTAGAATGAGTACACCTTCCATTGCTAGTTTCAAGTATTTGTGAGTATCATTTTCAAAAACTTTATCATCCTGTACTTACACACATCCCATCATATAGTATGAGTGCCACACAATCTTCAAAAAGCAACAGAGGGTCCTGTGGCACCTTTGAGACTAACAGAAGTACCGGGAGCATAAGCTTTCGTGGGTAAGAACCTCACTTCTTCAGATGCAAGTGAAGATACTTGACACAATCTTCAGTGTATTTATCCTCACAACATGCCTGTGAGGAACAATGTTATTATGCCAATTGTACAGATGAGGAACTGAGGCACAGAGAAGCTAAGTGACTTGCTCAAGTTCATGCAGGAAGTCTGTGGCAGAGCAAGAACTTGAAGGCAGTTGTCCCAAGTTCTACACAAGTGCCCTAATTACTGGACCATTCCAGTGTGTGCACGTGCGCACACACATACACACACAATCTGTTCTTTAGTTTTCAACTTTTTACACCTAAAGAATAGGGGGAGGGATAGCTCAATGGTTTGAGCATTGGCCTGCTAAACCCAGGGTTGTGAGTTCAATCCTTGAGGGGGCCACTTAGGGATCTGGGGCAAAATCAGTACTTGGTCCTGCTAGTGAAGGCAGGGGGCTGGACTTGATGACCTTTCAAGGTCCCTTCCAGTTCTAGGAGATGGGATATCTCCATTAATAAATAAAATAAATAAATAAAACAGATCTCATGTTACTGTGGCCTCATAAAATATTCCCTAATGTATTTTAAAAAACATGCTTTTGATATCTGGGGTCTCGTTTACCAGAATGGGGTAAACACAAACTGAGCCAGTTCCTGCTAAGGGAAACTCCACTCAGCCTTTCCCCCTTGGGG
The DNA here is from genome assembly GCF_027887155.1 of Malaclemys terrapin pileata. Classification (NCBI taxonomy): domain Eukaryota; kingdom Metazoa; phylum Chordata; order Testudines; family Emydidae; genus Malaclemys; species Malaclemys terrapin. Next base: position 36,535,130 of record NC_071509.1, on the reverse strand, counting down.
TAGGGTTTCCTCTAGAGCTTAGAACAAATTCAGCAAAATATAAGCAGGGCTTCAGGAACCTTGCCCAATGGAGAGATACTGACTTGTGAGGTTTTTAGAGCCAAGTCTATAAAAGCAGGACTACAGTGATTGTTGGCTCAGCGTGAAATCAGTCATCCTGCTGTGGAATGGGTAGAACTCCCCCTCATAAAAGACAAGAAGCAGGATTACTTTGCAGAGCTCAACATGGTCAAGAAAGCTAACCAGCCAGTCATTCCAACCGTTCTCCCTCCCCAAAAAAATAGAGTCAAGACTGTCAAACTCTCCTCACCCCCTCTTTTGTCAGAAGCTAAAGGCTTTCAGCATAGGAGAGCCTCTTTATCCAATGGTAGACTTAGGTCCCCAACACAGGGGTAAAGCATCTTGGGACCCTCTTCCCTCAAGCTGTTTAAAGGTCTTCAGCAGCGAAGTCTTGCGACCCCTTGCCCCACCTGGCTCAGGGCAGTGGTTCTCAACCAGGGGTCTGGAGCCCCCTGGGTGGGTTTCAAGAGGTCTGCCAAGCAGGGCCAGCATTAAACTCACTGGGACCCAGGGCAGAAAGCTGAAGCCTCATCATACGGGCCTTAAGCTAGGGGTCCTGAACCCTGCCACCCTGGGCTGAAGCCAAAGCCAGAGCAATGTGGCTTCACAGGGGCCCCTGGGGCATGGGGCCACGGGCAATTACCCTGCTTGCTACCCCAACACCGGCCCTGGCTTTTATATGCAGAAAACCAGTTATTGTGGCACAAGTGGGCTGTGGAATTTTTATAGCATGCTGGGGTGGGAGGCCTCAGAAAGAAAAAGGTTGAGAATCTCTGAGAGGATAGACAATCGAGATATTAAAATAAAATTGCAGTGTTAATCATGTCAAATGTTGTGGGGAAGTTCAACAATAGGAGTGTGATGGATGAGCTCCCCTTGGTCATGTGCATCAGTGCCCTTTCTGTTCTATGTTTTGTACTGAAACCTGACTGAAAGGGGTCAGGATATGGCCAGACAAGCTTCTCAATTAGTTTGCTTATAAGTGGGAAGTTCAGTATTAGGCAGTGGAGACAGTGGCTGCATTTAACAATGGTTTCTAAAGTACTGGCTGGTTTATGACGCTGTTTTTGTGGCACACATAGGGAGAAAAGGGCATGGATCAAGGCCACAGAGGGTGGCCTGGTTTCCCTGTAGAGTTTCTAGGACATCCTTTTCTACGAATAGGCTGAATTCAGAGAGTAAAGGTACCATATTATCAGATTTGTCAGTTTTATGCTCCTGATTTCTGGAGAAGCAATCTGAGATGTGATTTTTTCCACAGAAGTACGCTGGGTATTCTTCACAGTGGAAAGTGCCAAATTCTGTAGCGGAGTACAGCCATCCTGGAATAAAGCAAATCAGGTTCTAGAACAATTCAGCAGAGCATAATTTACAGGTCGCTATGATGGAAAAGTGGGATTTCTTTGCATCTTCCACAACCAGAGTATAGATTCACAAGAATTCCTCATGCCAAAGCCTGTCTGCATCTTCATATGGTTTTCTGCTACTGACATTCCCATTTTCTTCCCTCCTGTTTCAGTTCTGTAGATTATACTTTAAATACAGGACTACCTAAACACAATACCTCCTTCTAGCAATTAAAACAGACTTTAAAAAGACAATACAAAAGCTGAATAGAAAAATGCTACAGCAGGAAGTGATTCTGAAGACAAAAGAATACAAGCTGAAAAGCCCAGATATTCTGGCACAATACTGGTTATTTGATATTACCGAAGAAAGCTAAGCTGTTTTGCTTTTAAAGACCCACCATGTGGCACTTGAAACAGGTATTCAAAGTGGCAATTCAACAAAAATATGTTCTCATGCCCCTTACCTCGAATCCTCACATGATAAAGAGTGTGACATTAAAACCTTTACCAAGTATTTCAAGAAAAACTACCATAGGACCTTCACTTACTCTTTCTATTAAATACTGCCAAAAGCAACCACTCCTACACCTAATTATTAAACACCCCCGTATGGCAAGCAGGCTGTACAGAACAGAATTTTAACTTGACAACTGTGTCGCTTGTGACACTTATTTAAATGACAAATGAGAGTCTGTAATGCAGCAGCATGTCTTTTCATTTAAAAACATAAAAGCAACAACATGCACAAGGTTTTCAAGAAAAAAAAAGCACAAATAATTACAGAAATAACTTGCATCTTCCTGATCAATACAACAAGATTCCTTATACTGACCAGGAATGTAAAAACATTTGGGTTTGTGCCCTATTTTCTGTCAATTATGTGTTAAAGACTGAAAACCTTAGTTTGTCTACTATTTTACATTAGAAATTTATCTCCATGCAGGAATTCTATTAACAAACTAAAGGAATTATATCACAAGAGACTGAAAGATGAGCAACTGAAAGGGGATTTTTAGGATGATATTTTAAACACTTGTTAACACACTATTCTAAATGCCTAATGATATCTTTAGAGAATTCAAGTCTTTGTTGAACATTCAATATCCCCGCTCTTTCAGTTTAGTTCTGAGAAAGCTCCCAATATACATCTGAACCCCATAAAGAGTCATCTAGTACAATCAGGGAAGACAACTCTAAGGAAAACCAAAAAGTATGCCATTTCTATAAACCTTACCCATTAAAAAAACTGATCTCTCCGAATGAAAAGGTCAGAATATTTTCTGTCCAATATACCTTCACAAAACATACATAAATGTATTCTATAAGTTGTGTGGATCTCATGACATACGAAGTAGGAGGTTATATATATTTTCCTTGTTACTTCATGTCAAATCAAAATAGTAGGCACTTCTCGGAAGTAAGTGCATTTTTTTAAGCCCTCTTGCTTCCCCACCTCCTATAGATCTGAGGACTTAAATAGTAACGTAATTTAAATAGAAGTGTAAAAATAGTTGCTGAAATTGCATTTGAGTATTTATGTGGTGGAAATCTAAAGTACACCACCATTAGCAAAGCCAATTAGTAAATGGGCTTTAATTCACATTTTGCTGTAAAATAAAAGTCTTTCCTGATTAAACTACTGAAATACACCTTGTATAAATAGCGCAGATGGTTAACTTTCTGGTAGACGTAGAGGTAGACTCTTCTGAATTAGCACCAATCAGGCACGTATTGCAACATTTTCCCACAAGAGGAAGCTTTTGTGCACATCTTCAGTCATCGTATTTCACATGGATTTCTGACAGGGAGAAGGCAGAAGATCTGTACAATGTCTCAGATTTCCTGATAAAGAACTAAATCTTTAGTAAGATCCCACATAGCTATGTTTAACTGGACAAAAAGCAAAAGGTTGAATTCAAGATCTTCAAAGGGGGGGAGGGGAAGGGGGGCAGGAAGGGGAAGAGAAAAAGCTCACCATCACTAAACAGACTAACTACTGTATACAGTGGTTAACATGGACTAAGGACTTGTCTACACGGGAAGTTACCACAAAGTAAGCTAGGATGTGAATTTCAAGTGTAGTAGCTGTTTGGCAATAAATTTCCCATGTAGACAAACCTGAGTCAGGAGGGGGAGCACTCACCACTCCAAGTGAGGAAGGGAGCAGGGGCAGTTGTAGAGAAGCACTGTTTCTCCAAAATCAGGGAGGAGGAGGAGGAGGAAATTCTCCCCCAGCTTTTCTGCTCCCCAACTATTCTTGTTGAACGCACACATTATTTCTCTCTTGAAAGGAAACATGCTTGCAGCACTCAGATCTGGTGTTCCCATTTGATGTCTCCATCTATTACAAGCGACTGATATGGTGATTATTGGAAGATTAAAATGGTTAACTCATCCACAAGTGGTTGGATTCCTTTGACAATTTTGAGTCCATTTAAATTAGCAGAAAATTAGTACTTAAGATGCACATTTTTATTAACCACAACACACACGTGCTAGATTAGAATAGCTCCAAAGGGCAAACAAATGTATAAGTACTTGTAAGTCACACAGGTAAAAACAGCATTCATAAGTATTTATCTAGAAACCAAAATATGTAGAAATAAGCAGAATTATATATTAATTTTTAAAGATACCATTTCAGTTTTTACAAAAAAGATTTTTCATATATATTCCTTTAAACAAAGATGTTAATTAAATATAAAAAGTGTTTATACAATTTGCTAAGGGCACCGAGTCTTCAAATCCTAAAGTTACTACAGAAACTAAAATCATATACGTTGCACAGATCAGATATGTTTTTAAACCAGTTAATGGACAATAAGAAATTGGGTTAGTCGGTAATATGTGCTATGACCGGAGTCCCAGGGGAGCCACTCAATTAGGGTGAACTGTAAAGAATGAGGCAGGCAATCCCCAAAGCTGGTGGATATTCCAATACTTTGATTTACCAAGCCAGCACAAAACAGCTTCTATAATACCTTACTGGTTATCCAGAAGCCAACAACACAGTTCCCTAAAGTAACCCAGCCTCAGGCCTCAACCCAGATATCTAAGTCAAAATATGATGAGGATTACTGAAAATCTTATTAATCATATAAAGTTCTACCAATCACAAAGGATCGGACACATTACCTTCCAGGTTAATAAATATTCCAGATCTTACCTAAATACATTTTTACAGCCAATTCTTATTAACTAAACTAAAAATTAAAAAAAGAAAAGAGGGTATTGGTTAAAAGATCAGTATACATACAGACTTGATTACAATTCTTGAGATTCAGATTCATAGCAGAGATGGTGAGCTTTGTAGCTGAAAAGAGTTCTTTCAGAAATAGTTCATAGGTTATAGTCCAATGTTTATATTCAGGGCAGTCCAGTCAGGACTGAGATCTCAGTCCTTATGGCTTAGGCTTCCCCTGCATGAAGCCTCAAGCAGAGCTGAGATAAAAAGGATTGGAACCCGAACATCTTTATACAGTTTGAGGCCTTCTTGTGACAGCTCAGAGTCCTTCAGCGAACAATAGGCACTTAGAAGGGGACCCATTTCCTAAGCATCACCGGTAATTATCCACACAGATTAACATAAGGCAATTGTCTGTTTTTCCACCATTCACAGATGATTGCTATACATTTCAAAGAGGGATGAATACAGCGATAGCCTATGTTTACAGCTCATTTAAAAGTTAAGATGTCCTTTTGATCTCTGAATTAACAGATTTCAGAGTAGCAGCCGTGTTAGTCTGTATCCGCAAAAAGAAGAACAGGAGTACTTGTGGCACCTTATAGACTAACAAATTTATTAGAGCATAAGCTTTCGTGGACTACAGCCCACTTCTTCGGATGCATAACAGATGAATTAACAGAATACAGCATAGACAGGGACTGTTTGATTACGTTGTTGACCCCTACCAACAGATATGTAAATACACAAAAACACAAACATTATCTCCCCATATGTCTTTAAGGGTTGAGTTTGACTCATTTATCCTGCAGGACGTTTAACCCTTTCTGGCCATGCGTCACATCTGCACCTTAACTTTTACATTTAGAAACCTTAGTTTGTTTGGGAAAATTAATGAAAAGAAGAAAAAAGTTCTCTCTTTAATGCTGACTTTAAATACAGACACAGACATTGAGACGAATACACTAAGTGGGGTTAGCTCATATCTTCACTTGCTGCTGATTCTGATCCCTGTTCAAGGCCAGAGGCAAGGTATGGCTTGACAGTTAAGTGAGAAAAGATGTTTAAAATTATATCATAGCTCAGACTTGTTTCTTCAGGAGAAATAAGTCTGAGCTATGATATAATTTTAAACAGCCAAATGCCAATTTTTAAGACTTTCTATACAACTGTTTGAGTTACTCCGGAGCACAGAAAGTCAGGTGTCTTTTTCATGCTCACATAATTCAAACAGAGGAGTGTATTTTTCACAAACTTTTGAAAGAAAATACTCATTCTGGGCTAAGAGCAAGCATGGACACCTCAAAATAAATATTTTGAGAATCTGAGTGAAACAGGGTGTGCGCTGAGAGTTCACGTACAAACTAAACAAGCGTTATAAATTCCACAATACTGTTAAAACTAAAACCAAAGCCTTAAGAAAAACCAAAAGTATATGACTTTTGATTTTAATACAGAAAATTTTCACTGACAATACTGAAATAATTTCTCAAATCCATTCATTTTGCTAATTGAGCAGGAATATTTCAAAGTAATTTTTGTACTGTATTTCATACACTGTAGAAGATGGCTTTGTAGTGGGCGGATATGAGGTTTTTAATTCACTCTGGGAGTTCTTATGTTCTTTGGCAGCCACACGTCATCAGCTAAGCTGTTCAAGTGAATTACAGCCTTAGTCACTCCAACGATCTCTGACCCTGTGTCATCCTCCTAGCACTACCACTTTATAAAACTGATTACTGATGAATGTGTGATGAATGGGTGAAGCATGTCCAAGGAAATTTTTACTGTGTGTCCTTTTAAAAAAAATACTTAGCTGATTATTGAATAGTGGAGGAGTAACAATTACTTGTTCCCTTCCCATCCTGTGGAATAAAAAATTATCTGGAACATGCAAGCCTAAAACTTTTCTATGGCACACACAAATATAAAAAAGACATCAAGAAAAAAGGTGTGGTATTTTAAACCACTTGCTTAACACAATTAAGCTTAATTTGGTCAGGAAAGCACAAGTGATTTATAGGTGACCTCCGGATATCTGAAAACATGTCCATGGGATTTGCCAAGCAAGCTTCCTTATAATTACAATTGTTTTTCTAGATAGAAAATATCAATTTCCTGCTTACAAATGTGTATGGTTTGGCACTGCTGAAATGCAAAAGATTACGTGTGCTCTGGTGATCTGAACAGAAGCCCACATCAAAATCCCATCACATGTGGCCAATCCCCACCCCCGGGGTAAAACCCAGGAGCTAGACAACATGTGGGCCATTAACTATTTTTTTTGGAGGAGAGAAGCTCCCAGAATAAGATAGAAACACTACCAGTGATGAGGCAGATCTCTTTTTTTTAAAGTTTTCAGCATGTAAAAAAATTGTGACATACTTAATATGTACAACTACTTAACATGATCAAAAACATCTAAAATGATTTAATTCTTTAAAACAAAGTCTAGAGTGCTGAAAACTCACTTCATTGACTAAGATGTGATCCAGCTTTATAAACTGAATTTTAACAGAACTTGTTAAACTTTTATAATCATAAAACTTATCAGTCCAATTATGAAACTTTTCACAAAAACTAATTATCTTAAACTGAAACTTTTTGAGGCATACATGAAAAGGACCACTATGAAAAATGGCAAAAATTATACTGTGTAAATATCAGAGTTAACTCAAGACATCTTTAGCAATTTAAATCATGTATTAATAGCAACATTTTCACACAAAACTATAACAATTCACATTCTGAAGATTATACTTTTAATTGCCCAACTATTTTTTCAGATATATTGCTTTTTGCACATGATTCATATGCATGATTCATTGATATAGGATATGATTGACATCACTAGCATTACTGAATTACTTTAGTCTTCTACACTAGTGGATCTAGGGCATGTATTATTAACTGTCCCAACACTAGGGAATCAATTTTAATCCCTGACAAACACCACTTGTAATATCACAGACCCCTTCAGAGTTCCGGTAACTAGACTTTGTCCGAATGTATTTTTACTTTTGTTTTTGAAGAGGACAAATCAAAACAGCTATTTGATGAAAACCCAAACTACGAATAATCCACTACACACAGTGTTGTTTTTGCAGATACAGACTAACACGGCTACCCCCTGATACTTGACAGTCTGCTGCAGAATCCAGAGGACTTTGCCACACAATTTAGTTTCAGCTTTCCAACCACTACTGAGGACCTTGCTTATAAATGGAAGACAAATTGGAAACTGGAGGAATGAATCAAAACAGTACAATAGTTTGTGTTATTCAGATCAATTTCCCTGAGGTTTTCCTTGACAAGTTTCCTTCTCTAATTTTGTTGAGTGGTTCATGTTGGAGAGGTTGTCTGTTATTGGCAAACATGCATTACATTTTACAGTTTACTGATAAACCCTGTCCTGGCTCCAGCAAAAAAGGGCAAAAAGGATGAACAGAAATCACCCGCACAAGTAATCCCATTGCAGCAAGACAGGAATCCGTGAGGTGGGATTCTGCAGGTTTTAGGCGCCTATTTTGCAGCTACTGTGAGCAAGAACAAAGAACACATTGGCCTCCTGCTAATGAGAATGGTGGAAACATAAGTACTACCTGGTTGGGGACTAGATATGACTCTCTTATAGATAATTCTGCCATTGTAGGGACATGACATATACCCCAGTGATTAGCTTGTTACGCTTCCTGGTGCAGACATGTCTCTCAAGGAGATGTTCTGTCCATCTGGCTAGTTACTTTGCAAGAAGATGCCTGTCCATAAGGGAGTTTTGTATCTGGCTTTGAAGATTAATAAACATGAACTTCGGTTCTGATGGGGGGCGGGGAGGAATTCACCGTGACTCCAAGACACCATACCTCCAATTCCCCAAAGTGTACAACTAGGAACTGTCAGCAAAAATATCTAAACTCATCTCAGCCACCACAAAGAGGCACAGGCAGCCCCTAAAATAAGTCTCAAATCAAGGCTTTTTAGAGTAGAACCAACCTTGAATAGCACCCAGCAGCAGTATGGAAGACAGTTCAGTTTGTAGGACACTGGTGTAAATAAACTCATACACTTCTAGTATGCAGTTTGGCTACCACATTCTGTGCTGGCTGAAAATTCCAACTGGTCTTCATAGGTACCCCAGCTAGGTCATTTCATTGATCCACTTTAGAGGAAGTAATAAAGACATAGATGAATTTGGCATGGTTTCCAATCAAGTAAAGGCTGTAGTATCATAGCTGACCACAGACAAATATAACCACTACCAATGGCAATTGCTGCCTAGGAATTCAAGAGAAATCCAGTATCCAGAAGTATCTCAACATTGTGAACTTCTTTGCAAGAATTGGATAAATGGTGCCAAGGGATAGAGCAGTCAAAACATTGTCAGGTCCCCATGTTGCATCCCCTGGACAATCATGAACAACTGCATTTTCTCCAGATTGAATCTCAGACAGTTCAGCTCATTCTTATAAAGCCTTACCAGAAAAGTCAGACACCAGAAAAGCATTGAAACAGTGCAATCCACATCTGATAGAAAGAAGTCAGGGCTGAAGGACATCAGCATACAAAGCAATCTAGATCAGAAGTACTTCACAGGCATTACAAGTTATGGTATTGCCAAAAAGTCAGAGACAGAACCTTCTCTCTGTCAGAGACAGGCTAGATCAAGTATCTGACTCAAATAACGCTTTACAGCAGTGGTTCTCAGACTTTTGTACTGGTGACCCCTTTCACGTTGCAAGCCTCTGAGTGCAGCCCCCCTTGTAAATTAAAAACAGTTGTTTATATATTTATATTTGTATTATCTATATTTGTTTGTTTTGCTGTTTGAAGGACCGTGTGCTGTGTCTGGCAGTCGGAAGCTGTGAGCTTCAAAGGAAGGTCTGAAAGCTAGAAGCCTCTGGTAAGTGGCTGAGCCTTAATCAGTGGGCGGGGCATTCACATAGGCCAGGGCTTTATAAAGCAGCACACAAGCGACCAGGGAGCTTTTGCGAACACAGGCTGCTAACAGGGAGTTTCGCAAGGGAGTTTGGAAGGGGAGTGGGAAGGGAGCGGGGGTCCCTTTACCTATAAACCAAACTACATTCAAAACCTTTTGCTTAAACAACCCTTTCATTAACTAGGAGACAATGCAGGCAGAAGCCCAGCTGCAGAGTGGGGGCTATCCAGTTTATTGCACTGAGTGCAGCATGTATGATTACCTGCCCTGTGGGCAGGTGACGTATGTGTGCATTTGGTGCAAGGAGCTCCTGGCCCTCAGAGACCACGTATGGACTTTGGAGGCCAGGGTGGCAGAACTGGAGGAGCTAAGGGAGGCAGAGAGGTATGCTGATGAGGCTTTCCGGGACACTGTAGAATTGTCCCACCTCTGTTCAGACAGCCCCTGCGCTGTTGAGGAGAATGCAAGGCCCAGGGAAGCAGAGCAGTCAACGGGAGCAGCGGGAAACCTTCCCATAGTTGGGACCCTCCTTCTCGGTGGTGCTGGGATAACCTCTCGCACTGAGGTTGCCTCTCCAGGGGAGGGAACTCCAGTTGCTAGGAAAAGGCAGGTGTTAGTAATGGGAGATTCGATCATTAGAAACGCAAGAGATTTAGACCGAGCTGGATGAGCGACCGACTCAAAGGGGCGATTAGGAAAAAACAGAAAGCGTACAAAGAGTGGAAGAGGGGAGGGATCAGCAAGGAAACTTACCTTAGTGAAGTCAGAGAATGTAGAGATAGAGTGAGAAAGGCCAAAGGCCGTGTAGAGTTGGACCTAGTGAGGGGAATTAAAAGCAATAGTAAGAGGTTTTACAGCCATATAAATAGGAAGAAAGCAAAGAAAGAAGAAGTGGGACTGCTGAAGACTATAGCCGGAGAGGAGATTAAAGATAATCTAGGCATGGCGCAATATCTCAATGAATATTTTGCATCAGTGTTTAATGAGGCCAATGAAGGTATTAGGGATAGTAGCACCGTGACAGAGGGGCATACAGGATGGGGGATTACCATATCTGAGGTAGAAACAAAACTTGAACACCTTAATGGGACTAAGTCGGGAGGACCGGACGATCTTCATCCGAGAATATTGAAGGAATTGGCATGGGAAATAGCAGGCCCATTAGCAATAATATTTAATGAATCTGTAAACTCAGGGGTGGTCCCGTTAGACTGGAGAATAGCTAATGTGGTTCCTATTTTCAAGAAAGGGAAAAAATGTGATCCGGGTAACTACAGGCCTGTTAGTTTAACATCTGTAGTGTGCAAGGTGCTGGAGAAAATTCTGAAAGAGAAACTAGTTGAGGACCTTGAGGTTAATGGCAATTGCAATAAATTACAACATGGTTTTACGAAGGGCAGATCGTGCCAAACGAATCTGATCTCCTTCTTCGAGAAACGGACTTATTAGATAAGGGAAATGCGGTGGACCTAATATACCTGGATTTCAGTAAAGCGTTTGATACTGTACCCCATGAGGAATTATTGGTTAAACTGGAAAACATGGGGATCGATATGAAAATCCAGAGGTGGATAAGGAATTGGTTAATGGGGAGAATGCAGCGGGTCACATTGAAGGGTGAACTGTCAGGTTGGAGGGAGGTTACTAGTGGAGTGCCTCAAGGTTCGGTTTTGGGACCCATTTTATTTAATCTATTTATAACTGACCTCGGAACCGATTGCAGGAGTGGGCTGATAAAGTTTGCGGATGATACGAAGGTGGGAGGCGTTGCAAATTCGGAGGAGGATAGGGATATTCTGCAGGGAGACTTGAATGAGCTTGTGAATTGGAGTACCAGAAATAGGATGAAATTTAATAGTGAAAAGTGTAAGGTGATGCATTTGGGGACGACTAATAACAATTTTAGTTACAAGCTGGGGACGCATTGGTTAGAAGTAACGGAAGAGAATTAAGAATTAAGGGAATTAAAAGCAATAGTAAGAGGTTTTACAGCCATATAAATAGGAAGAAAGCAAAGAAAGAAGAAGTGGGACTGCTGAAGACTATAGCCGGAGAGGAGATTAAAGATAATCTAGGCATGGCGCAATATCTCAATGAATATTTTGCATCAGTGTTTAATGAGGCCAATGAAGGTATTAGGGATAGTAGCACCGTGACAGAGGGGCATACAGGATGGGGGATTACCATATCTGAGGTAGAAACAAAACTTGAACACCTTAATGGGACTAAGTCGGGAGGACCGGACGATCTTCATCCGAGAATATTGAAGGAATTGGCATGGGAAATAGCAGGCCCATTAGCAATAATATTTAATGAATCTGTAAACTCAGGGGTGGTCCCGTTAGACTGGAGAATAGCTAATGTGGTTCCTATTTTCAAGAAAGGGAAAAAATGTGATCCGGGTAACTACAGGCCTGTTAGTTTAACATCTGTAGTGTGCAAGGTGCTGGAGAAAATTCTGAAAGAGAAACTAGTTGAGGACCTTGAGGTTAATGGCAATTGCAATAAATTACAACATGGTTTTACGAAGGGCAGATCGTGCCAAACGAATCTGATCTCCTTCTTCGAGAAACGGACTTATTAGATAAGGGAAATGCGGTGGACCTAATATACCTGGATTTCAGTAAAGCGTTTGATACTGTACCCCATGAGGAATTATTGGTTAAACTGGAAAACATGGGGATCGATATGAAAATCCAGAGGTGGATAAGGAATTGGTTAATGGGGAGAATGCAGCGGGTCACATTGAAGGGTGAACTGTCAGGTTGGAGGGAGGTTACTAGTGGAGTGCCTCAAGGTTCGGTTTTGGGACCCATTTTATTTAATCTATTTATAACTGACCTCGGAACCGATTGCAGGAGTGGGCTGATAAAGTTTGCGGATGATACGAAGGTGGGAGGCGTTGCAAATTCGGAGGAGGATAGGGATATTCTGCAGGGAGACTTGAATGAGCTTGTGAATTGGAGTACCAGAAATAGGATGAAATTTAATAGTGAAAAGTGTAAGGTGATGCATTTGGGGACGACTAATAACAATTTTAGTTACAAGCTGGGGACGCATTGGTTAGAAGTAACGGAAGAGGAGAAGGACCTAGGGGTCCTTGTAGACCGCAGGATGACTATGAGTCGACAATGTGACGTGGCGGTGAAAAAAGCCAATGCGGTCTTGGGATGCATTAGGCGAGGTATATCTAGTAGGGATAAAGAGGTCCTGCTTCCGTTGTATAAGGCGCTGGTGAGACCTCATTTGGAATACTGTGTGCAGTTCTGGTCTCCCATGTTTAAAAAAGATTAACTCAAACTGGAACGGGTGCAGAGAAGGGCGACTAGGATGATCAGAGGAATGGAAAACCTGTCGTATGAAAGGAGACTAGAGGAGCTTGGGTTGTTTAGTCTGACAAAATGAAGGCTGAGGGGGGATATGATTGCTATCTTTAAATATATCAGAGGGATAAATACAAGGGAGGGAGAGGAATTATTCCAGCTTAGTACTAATCTGGACACGAGAACGAATGGATATAAACTGGCCGTGGGGAAGTTCAGGCTTGAAATTAGACGAAGGTTTCTGACCATCAGAGGGGTGAAATATTGGAACGGCCTTCCAAGGGAAACGGTGGGGGCGACGGACCTGTCTGGTTTTAAGATTAAGTTAGATAAGTTTATGGAGGGAATGGTTTAATGGTAAAACGTAGTAGCCAAGGAATACCAAGCAATGGTAGGTAAATAGTATAATGGCTAACAGGGGTCAGGCTAGAGACTCTTGCCTACATGCTCGGGGTCTTACTGATCGCCATATTTGGGGTCGGGAAGGAATTTTCCTCCAGGGTAGATTGGCTGAGCCTCTGGAGGTTTTTCGCCTTCCTCCGCAGCATGGGGCAGGGATCACTAGCAGGAGGGTCTCTGCCAATTGAAGTCACTAAAACACAGGATTGGGGACTTCAACCGCAGAGTCCAGGGAAGGGTAGGGACGGTTTTGTGGCCTGCAGCATGCAGGGGGTCAGACCAGATGATCATAATGGTCCCTTCTGACCTTAAAGTCTATGAGTCTATGAGTCTATGAAATATCTAATCCACCCGTCAGTGCAAAGGCATTTTAAATATTTGCTTCTATTAGTATTAAATCATATGTGCACAGACCAGTAAATTTCCTTTAATATTTACAGCAAAACTGCTATGCCCATGCCTTCATAAATATAATTCACATATTCAGTTGCCTTAAATATATTAAAATTTGTAAACCTCCTCTGAAATATTTTGTATTGTCATTCAACGTTAGCATGTTTTAATTCTGATACTTAACAAAAATACTGTAGTTTGTGTAGGCAGTTTAATATGAGAATAAATACACCTCTACCTCGATATAACGCTGTCCTCGGGAGCCAAAAAATCTTACCGCGTTATAGGTGAAACTGCATAATACTGAACTTGCTTTGATCCACCGGAGTGCACAGCCCTGCCCCCCCAGAGCACTGTTTTACCACGTTATATCTGAATTCGTGTTATATCAGGTCACTTATATCAAGATAGATGTGTATTCACAGATTTAGTATTGCACATCAGCAGCAGCTAAGACGACATCACTACCATTCCTCTTCCAGAAGAGGCATGAACCATCCTGCAGTTAACACCCAAGTCCAATTCTGGATTACACAACTGACATTTTTGCTATTACTAATATACTGCAGGGATTTTTCTAGTGATAAACTTTGCTGACAGGCTTGCTGGTGGGGTCCCAGGTCATCTTGTCTCACTGGATTTTCATCATCTCAAATATTTTTTGAGTACTACCTGGAAGCTTCCAGGACCTCTTAAAAGTGAGGTGTTCATATGTACCCCAGGAAATAATATTTCAGTTATGCTATTACCCACACATTTGTAACATTTAGACAGTGATTCATTTTTACAATATCAGTATCGTAGAGAGCACTGCAAACTTACCATGCATATTTTAAAAACAGATGATGCTTATTATAACTCAAAAGCTTAATATAACATTTTATAGAAAAGTAAGAGTATCTTCTGCCAAACAGGATGGCTTGGTTTAAATCTCAGTGATTTAAATCACCAAGCAGGAAAGCTTGATTTAAATAATTGATTTTAATCTTGTTTTGCATTTGTACTTTTTAGTTATTTTCCTAAAGAAAGGTTAATTCTTACTGGTAGTTGCAAATCAACGTCTTTAATGGCCACTGTCACTTTTATACTAAATTTGGTACCTTTTTTTGCTAACCAGAAAGATATGCAGTTATATAGCTCAACTTCTATTTATTCAGATTCTTAACGTATCAAAATAAAAATTAAGAAATGCATCATACACCATTTTCCATATACCAGATTGATTTTTTACTTGTGATTTGTGTCAAGCTTGAATTTCATGGTAATTCAAATTCAATTAAAAACGCACAAAAACAGCATTTAAAATTTTTTAATTAAGTAAAGCTACCTTAAATGTGCTGGATACACAAGAGAAAGTTATCGAAACTTGTTTTGCATTTAAAGCTAACTGATTTATTAAACAACAGTTGTATTATCTGAGGTTCATGAACTGAATTGATTGTTTCTGGTGACCATCTTCAAGATTTTAGAACTAGTAAATTTCATCCTCTCACATGTAGTTTTTATTTATAGATTGGAAGAGGAAAACAAAAAACTTTCCTGCACTTTCAGAGTTAAGAAACTAATTGGCATGTTGAAAGAACTAGTCATTGAATTAGTTGAATACAAAGAAGTAAAGAAAATATTCTCTCCCCACCTGCAGAAGAGGCTACGGCTGTCAAAAGCTGATTTAGTACTTCAACAAACTCTGGTTCCAGATGCTTAGCCAGTGACTTCCACCCACCAGTTCAGCAGTTGGACTGCCTTTAAAACTTGGCAACAAATATGTATTGCTTAATATTGTTTTTTGTAATTTAAATGACTAACAGATATTAAACTTTAGGCTTCCACATTGGTTGTCAATTTAAAATTTAATTTTAAATACACTTATTTAAAAACTATTTAATTTAAATTTAAAAAATGCCAAATAAAGTCACTGATTTTTATGCACCCTTCTGCAAGTTCACTTCTTTAAAATTTCTAATACTCCTTTATTTTTAATAGTCATTTTACATGGAAGAAGCAGCATCCAGTTCTCTAAGAAAGTATGATAAGTTTATATTTTAAGAAAAAGTCAATGACTTCAGTATATAAGTCAGACAGTGGAGTCACTATTTCTGGTGCCCAGAGCAACTAGACTAGGGTAAGCACCCTGGCGGGCCGGGCCAGTTTATTTACCTGCTGACACAGCAGGTTGGGCCGATCACGGCCCCCACTCACCGCGGTTCGCCATCCTGGGCCAATGGGAGCGGCGAGAAGCGGCGCGGGTGAGCGATTCCCGCCGCCCCCATTGGTCCAGGACGGCAAACGGTGGCGAGTGGGGGCCGCGATCGGCCGAACCTGCCGCGTCAGCAGGTAAATAAACTGGCCCGGCCCGCTAGGGTGCTTACCCTGGCGAGCCGCGTGCCAAACGTTGCCGACCCCTGAACTAGACACTGATAAAGTAATAAACTGTTCACTTAAACAAGACATATCCTAGGATATGGTGAGTCATAAAACTGGAATTGATTAGCAAAAAGTGAAGTTCTTTAAAGGGGGATTTATACTCAAATAAAGGTTGGGGAATAGCATGTATACAGGTTTAATGCAACTAGCTGACTTTCACTTCCAGATACTTCAATGAAATCTTGTAAGGTCACAAAGGGGAGTTGGACAATTTCTTAAGAGCCCCTTCCCATTTGTCTAAAGGATAAATATCTCTATAAAAAACTAGTGTAGTGTGCAGTGACTGTCATCAGTCTAAGATAGGAAAAACACTAGGGTTGCATGTCAGGACTGAGGTGAACTTGCATGGTGCCTGAATGTGCTACACCTGAATCAAACCACAGTCCAATTAATAAGCAAAAAGTTGACCCATAAAATGAAGGTTTTACAATATACGGTAATGCAACCCATGCTGCTTAACAAGAGATATTTTAAAATAAATAGTTCCTTTTTAAAGAAATTCTTGGTTCTTTATTTACAAAGCACTGAAAAAAATATTTCTCAGATGACTCAAGAGGGTCGATGATGTTTGTGTTTACCCCATTTTCCAGATGGGGAAACAGATACTAAATGACTTTCCCAAAGTAACAGAGCAAGTCATTGTCAGAGTCAGGATTAGAATTGAGCACTTCTTGACTCCCACTTCTGCGCTCAAGCTGTTTCTCTTCTTAAAGAAAAAATATTTGTGAACATAAAGAAATACAATTTATGGATTGCCTCAATGACTGGATACTTTCACCGAAAACAAATAACCACACAATTGCCACTTGCACGTTCTCTTGGCAGATCAGGAATGTCATCTTGTGAGCGTCTCAAAACACTGAGATCCCAGTTATCTCATCCAGTTAAACCAAGTCTGTAACACAGGTACTTGAAGTAAAGATTATCAATCTGAGTGAAAATACGCGCGCGCACACACACACACACACACACAAAACACGTAACACTAATTAAGGCAGCCTCCACCTGGACTCCAGAAGTGGGTTAAGACTGTCTGCACTCTCCCCATGAAGTAATAAAAGTAATGAGCTCCAAACATCATTGCTGCAGTCCATACTAGAACCACAGGCCACTTAATTCTAGGCCTGCGCAGACATCTGTTCCTTCCCAGCTCATTCTGCCAAGCCACGTCTCTCAGCTAAATGTGTCTGTGCTCTCTGTGTTACCCTATCACTTATCAGTTTTCCTCCTCTCATCATATATTATCCAACCCTTTCACCTTCAGTCTCACTCTCATGCTCTGTCAATCCCCACCATCTCCCTTTCTTTTCCCATACTGCTCTCAAGACCATCCATGCCCTTAAGCACATGCAAGGGGGAAAATGCCACATCTTTTGGCATAAGACTTTCAAGGGACCAATAAGAGACATTTACAGACCCACCAAACATCTTTTATTTGTAACCCTTGCTTGCCATCCCTTTGCCCTGCACCATGTTCTATCTTCCCTAACATCATCCTGTATCTTAAAGTGTGTGTGTATATATATATAAGAAGGGACCATGGCTTTTTACTCATTTGTTCGTAAAGAACGTATCACATTCTGAGTACTAAACTGTAATACTCAGTCTTTTAAATACTGTTTGTTTGAATTTCAGTCTAACAGTTAAAGGGTTTTCTCTCTCCCTCCCTTTTTAAGTATCCATTATTACAATGTCCTTAGGGGCATTTAACGATATTTAAGTTATATTCACATATACCAGCGAGAACACTTAGCTGATTTCTTTAAAGACCTGGTATCAGATATTTAAGTCTGCTTGGATACATCCTGTAAATGGAACTGGAGACCTCAGATATCTGGAATTACAAACCTCCAGTTGCAATATGCTCTGTACAACATTCAGACTAGGAAAATGGCATAGTGCCATATTTGACCAGAGACATACGCGTTTCCGCTATACGACCTTTTTAGACAAATGAGAAGCACAGACTGGTATTTTGGATATATTTTCAAAAGGATTTAACTGTATGCTTTTTAAAAGCAAAAAATCCACCTGTCTTTTACTAAGTAAATCTAGGCAAACAGGTATATGTAAGATGGGGCTGCAGTGATTTGGCTTGTCATGCCCAACTAGGTCTCATTTTCATTTGAAAAAATACAGGAATTACAGAAATGATAAGCTTTTATACAGAAGGTAAGATTACAATTAGAATCCATGTAAAAGCATCAAGTGAAAATAGTTTTATTTTTAAGAGCTGCATGTGTTTTTTAACAAAATATGTAAGCAACCTTACAACACTGAAAAAGATCACAATCGTCTTGATTTTTCTTGTTTTACTGTCTCTTACTATTACACGTGGTGCCATGGCTTTAAAAATGTTTTCTGGTGTTGCCTAAATGTCCACATCATTACGAAGTGATGTCATACACTCATTTGTCTTTTACCGAGCACACACACCTTCTCATAACTGCCCTATTTCATAGTTCCACGTATTAAACTCTCCCTCCACCTGTGTAAAATCGCCAAAGAGGACATATGGTGTGTCAAAGTAAGATCTGTTAAGTCCACACTAATACTCTAATTGCAATTCCTGATAAAGCTGGCTTCCAAGTGTTCAGCTACTTTGTACACAATTTTAAAACCTGCTAACTTTCAGAGTTAACTGCACTTACATTAAGAGTCCCCGAGCATGTCATCCTATCAATTGCTGCTATAAGCTGTTAACTGTGACAGTTCCAAGACACCAAACATACCATAGTTTATTATTTTATTGATATGCGCTCATTTTTAAGAAAGCTAGCAAGTATTTTGCTGAACACTGAATTTTATGTGACTTTACTGAAGTAATGACTGGCAGGACCCATTCTGAATTGGCAGTTAAGTAAACAACATATCAGACAGACTATATCAGCTGTAATTTAATTTTAATTAAATATAGTAATATTTCATAGTTAAGTGTAGATTTTGAAAATTATTCAGTATTAGTGCAAGATTTCACTACAGTGTCTATTCATCTGTGCTTAGTAGTGAAGAGAGTACCATTTTTTGTGCGGATTATAAAAATCTGAACTCTGTTCCACTGTAGAACCATATGATTTTAGCACAGCAATAAAGCTTCACATCACAACAAGAAGATGAAGCCTCCATAGTTTGCTCAATCAACAATAACTGTGGGACCACTAAAAATGCTAATATATTTTATGGACTAAAACACTGCAGTGACAGCCAGTTTTATAATGGAATGTTCAGAAGCAATCTTTTTATACACTACATCCAATGATAGATATTGGGGGAAGAAAGACAACTGGCTGTAAAGAGTTGCTGGGTTGGGTGACCAGGTCAACAAAAATTGCCAAGATTTCAAGTCACCGGCAGGCCTGTCCAAAAAAGGAAGAGGAAGAGCAGATTTATTCCCTCCACCTTGGGCAAATGCTTCAACCACTCTGTGGGCACCTAAAATCTGAAACTACCACAACTATCCCATACCAGCTGTGCAAACCGCCAACTTAGCCTGTACAAATCTTCAGTGCAATTACATGTTTTCAGTACAAAATTCTGCAGTACAGTTAACATCGGAGAGGAAGAAAAAAATTGAATTATTTGGATGTTAAATTAACGCAGGGAATACGGATTGCATTATTCATTTTCATATTTAATTCTATGTAAACCTCAATTTTAAATTTACCCTCAGATGCGGCATATTTTCTAGTTTGACACTTGTCAAAAAGTTAGGTCCAGCTTAATGTAGAGTACACAGAGCTCTGCCTTTATAGTTTGGCTTCCTCGAAATTTAAGGGAAAAGTCTGTCTCAGTTACTTCTAACTTTCTGAAACTGAACTTTTACATCAATCATCGAGGTTTAGACTATCTCAGAGCATGACTGATTTATTTCAGAGTACAAGCAGGAAAAGCAGTTCCATTGGTTTTTAGCATGAAGTCGAGGGGAGGAGGACCACCACTTTTGACTTTATAAAAGCAACTGGCATTTTCTTCAACAGCTCTAGCATCTTAGTTGCTTGAGATAGAAACTTGAGAAGATAATTCCTAGTGACAGGTAACATCTTTTGCTGGTTCAATTAAAGTGTTTTGATTGACAGAATTGTAAAGTTTTAAAAAAACTGACTTTGCATATACACACTGATTTTAATTTAACAATGGGGGGTTGATTTTAGGCGGGAAATTAAGAGCTTTTTATTGGTTAATTGCAAATGAGTGCACAAACAGACGAAATTCTGCCATATTCCAAGTGACCGCTAGGGCAGCTAGTTGGGTAACACACAGTTCCAAAGGACTGTACTTGGTCTTTTTTTTTTAAAACTAGGAAATATCACATTAAAATAAAGCAACGTTCCTGCAGGACCCTTTCTTCACTCAGTGTGCAGTGAATGAGGCAAGGATACACAGTGAGTAGAACAGAGGTCCTACTTGCAGATGTAAAACTCAGCCTTCTGGCGAAGAGATGTGAAAACATTATCTACTATCTGTTCTTATCAGTTTAGTATCGGATACGTTCTTTATTTAAGCCTCCATTTAAAACCAAATTTACCAAACTTATTTAAGCCCTCAAGACAGGATAGATACGTGGGGATGTGTAGTGACAGTGCTGTGAGAGATCCAAATATTCAACAGCTGCCTCAATCATTGCAGATCCTTCACCCTGTGCACTCAATGAGGCCAGGGCTAAAAAGAAAACCTAGCATATGATTATAACCATCCACTGACCCAAGTCTACAGTCTCTTCTTTTCTATTAAAATAGAAAGGAGAAAAGGTTTCCTTCCTGTTTTCAGACTCACTTCTGCCACAATATATGAATTTACAGTTACAGACCGACACTTTCATTTTAACATGAATACATCGATATAAACAGAATCTTACAAAATTCAACCTGTTCCGTAAATTTTTTCTTACAACATATATGGATCTCCTTCAGATAGTGTAAGTTCTATCATCTATCACCAAATCAAAGATGTGCAGTGTAATGTTTAACAAATACCTCTGGTAGATAAATTAATCTGCCTAGTATGGCAGCATTTCTGATCTCTAGACAATCCCAGCCCAGTATCCGTGGTGTAAGTGATGGGATATCTACCATTTAATAACTGTTCTTTTCTCCTCTCTTTTCACAGCCCACTCATTATGATATCAAACACAATGCTATATGGTGCAGGCTGATTAAGTATTCAGAGTTCCAATAAATAATTTCTATTGTCTCTGCCGTTGACCTTCAAAAAAAACTGAATAGTAAATAGTACTGAATAGGAAATATTGTGTAATTTCCTAATTTTTCTCCACCTCTGTTTCGAATATGTCAGTTTCTTTGAAAATAATCTGTTCCCACTGTATCTTTTAAAGCAAAATATTTCAATATATACAAAATCATTCCCCTACATCCTCTCCTTTAGGCATATTCTCGTAACTTAAACAGTCACAAGAATTACCATATAAAATTAGTCATACCTACTGTGTTTTAGTTTCTCCTTCAGTAGTTAAATCCCTATCTTAAGCAAGGCATAATAGTCACTCTCAAAAACCAATCCAACTGAACAGAGTTTAGATTTTTGGGGGTTGATAAATTCTCAGTTCACCCCCATCTCAAACAGCTTATTCTGTTCACGAATCCCCTACTGAACTCAATCAAATGAACAGCTGCTCTATATGAAGATGATTCCTGCTCCTCCCATAACTTAGTAGTTTATAGCAGGGATCTCAAACTCAAATCACCATAAGGGCCACAGGACTAGTATATTGGCCCAAGGGCTGTATCACTGAAACCTTTTCATACAATGATACAAAAGTATAGTCAAAAATGAAAAAAAAATGAAGAGTAATACATTATGCTATTAAAAGTCAATGCATTAACTTTTTTAAAACTGTAATGCGAAGAGGGGTTTTAATAAAATAAAAACACTCAATAATATTTGGAGCTTGGCTGCAGGTGGAGTCGGCGGGGCCATATGACGGGCCATTCCTATGACGGGCCATAGGAAATAACTCCACGGGCCATGTGTTTGAGACCCCTGATTTATAGAACAACTGTAAAGTTCTAACATGCACTTATGAATAAACTCTGAAGAGCAACATTCTTTCAAGGCTTAAAATTATAATGAAGTTTAGGACTGTGTTAATGTGCACCCAAGAGCAAAGAAAAGGTTGCCTGGACCAATAACTGCCATTGTCTGACTTGTGAGTACTTCGTTAACATTCTTTTAATGTAGGTTTTTGTAAAATTGACAGATTAGGGTATGTCTGTATGTATCTGCCAATTTGGGGGAATCTATTTACAGTTTATATATTCCAGTTTGATTTTATGAACTGCCTATATTCTTATGTCTGTCTCTTACATCATAGCCATTGTTTTAAGGAAAGAAGAAGCACCAGTGTATCTGGCTTTGAATACAATGCTCATTAAAGATTATTAGCACCTGAATAGATTAAGCCCTAAAAGAAAAATGGGGTAACTGCAATCTGCATGGAACCAGTTCCACCCCACTTGTCAAGAGACCTATGATTTTGGAGTGGAATTTCCGCAGCAGCAGGATAAAGAACAAAGGTGGTGAGGCAAGCTTTTGAAGTCACAGAGACTTGGTGGGTCAGGAAGTGAGACACAGGAAAGTCGGCAGGAGAGCTGAACATGCTTTTGTAGCAGAGGGAGCCTTTTAATTACAGGACCAGCCAGGGGTTAAATTTGTAATGAAAGAGGAGCTGGGGCTCAAGAAATTTTTTAACTTTAATAACTGATGTGGCAAGCCCAGAGGTGCCAGGACTATGAACTGCCAAACCTAGAAAGTGCCAAGTCTCAGCCCTGGAACCAATTAAACACTGACCAACTGAGGAAGAAGGAAACTGGAATAACAAGAAAGACGAGACACTAAAATTTGGAGGATCCTGGACTCAAAGGAATCTGCTCTGAACCCAAAGAATGCTCAAGACTGTTGAGGAAAGAGAGGGAAATGCATGTAGGTGTTAGTTTTATCTAGACATGTATACTTTTTACACTAGTAAAGTAAAGACATTCATGGTTGGGACCCTTTGCAAAGCCTCTGTTTGTTCATTATGATGCATTTCTGAAGGGGTTACTGTAAACCTCTGCCCACACAGTTGGAGCTCTGGGAAAAGAATTACTTAAGCTACTGGGGACTTTGAAGGCAGTTGTGCTATGCAGTCCTATTTTCACAAAGGGATAACAGGTCTTGTGGCCTGTAAGCATGCCCAAGAGGCCAAGGAAAAAGACAGTGATACAGAGTACTCAGACCAAGGGCACATGGGTCTACATCAGTGGCTCTCAAACGGTAGGTTGGGACCCCAAAGTGGTTCACAACCCTGATTTAATAGAATTGCCAGGCTGGTATTAGATTTGCTGGGGCCTGGGGCTGAAGCCAAAAGTCCGAGCCCCACCACCCAGGGCTAGAGCCAAGCCTGAGGGCTTCAGCCCTGAGTGGTGGGGCTCCAGTTACGGCCCCCATCGCACAGGGCTGAATCCCACAAGCTTTGGCTTCGCTGCTCCTGGGGGGTCAGGGCTCAGGCTTTGGCTTTGACCCCCCTGCCTGGGGCAGAGGGGCTCGGTCTTCAGTCCCCCTTCCCAGGGTCGTGTAGTAATTTTTGTTGTTGGAAGGGGGCCGCGGTGCAATGAAGTTTGAGAAACCCTGGTCTACATGATGGGATGCAAACGCAGAAGCCTACTGAGCGTTGAGCTGGGACTGTGACAGTTCCTATATCAAACCACAAACTCCATTTTGTGCTGTGAGCACCAGTTTCATTGTCAGACTGTATTCTGCCTACACTTTTGCCTTTTATCCTCCATTTTGTACTGAAACCTCCAAGGATCTGCCAGGAGACTTTCCTGCACCTTAGCAGAAGGCTAACAATGCAGAGCTATCAAGGGTAAATCTGGAAGGTCTCCCATTGAAATGCTGGCACCATAAGACAATGAATTAGCTGCCACATGAGAAACCAGTTCAACTAAGTTTGTCTACACTGGCACTTCGTCAGCAAAACTTTTGTTGTTCAGGGGTATTAACCCCTCCTCCCCCCCCACCCCACAAACAACGAAAGTTTTACCAACGCAAAGCACCAGTGTGAACAGTACTTTGCCAGTAGGAGCAGTCTCCAGCCACAAAGCCGCTACTGCTCATGAGGGGTGGAAGTTTTTTTTGAAGGCAGGAGAGCTCTCCTGGCGATAAAAAAACCCACCCTGAATGCGGCGTGGTAGCTTTATTGCCGGGAGCACTGCTCCTAGCGATAAAACGCTGTCTATACTGGCACTTTTCAGCACTAAAACTTGTGTCACTCAGGGGAGTGTTTTTTCACACCCCTGAATGTCTAAAGTTTTAGCGCTGAAAGTAAAGTGTAGACACAGGCTTAGTGAGTTGTAACCAAGCAATGCATCATCTGACAAGGGATCTGAAGTTGCTGAGGAGCATCATCTGACCAAGGGGAGGGGGGGGGAAGAGAGAGAGAAAGAAAAAAAACTGGAATCTTATAACAGAGAGATTTGCACCCCAGTCATTTTCAGAGAGGGGAACAGAGCAGGGCCAGACAGAAAAGGCTGAGCAACAGAAGGGGAGGAGGAATCCTAGATCCCCTGAAGAATACTGAATAAATCCCAAACTATTCTTGGTATGGTGAGGAAACTGAGGCAGGGGTCTGGTATGCAGGTTTTGTTGTTTTTCCTTTGATCTTTGTATCTTCTGTGCTTGTCAAGAGTGACATGTGCATATGTTTAGAAATTCTTTTGCAAAAAACACTTTGCTTCCTTACGCTGTCACACAGTGCCCCAAGAATTAAACTGTAAACAAGACTCCACAGTTTTGGTGGAAAACAGTATGCAACTGCTATTGGAATGTCTTGGAGAGCTGGCACTAATTTCAGGGCCTAAACAGTTGGATTACTGGGAAGACTCCAGAGCTTAAACAATGTTCAGCCCCAGCAAGTGAAGGGCATATGGAAGCCAAGGTTTGGGTCTGGAATAGAAGCCTGGTCAGGATCCAGGAAGAGGAGCTGATCAAGGATTATAAACATAAGTAATGTTCATATAGTGAGTGGACTGGCTTCCTTGTTTTGTTTTTTTGCAACTCCCCCCTCCCTCCACACACATACCCCCCCACAACACGGAAACAATGTTGCTGTCCATTCTGTAGTCTTTATTGAAGAATTAAGAGATGATGAAATTTTACAAATACTTCGATGCAGATATTTAGTAGCCAAGACTGCAGACAATCATGGATATGCCTAGCACAGGGTAAATGACAAAGGAATAAACTAATACTCAAACCATGTCTGTACATATTCCTAGCAGTGAGGTGCCTTTACCACACACAAGCTACAGCTTTGCTAGAGTGAGCTTAAATGCCACTGGCAATGTATGTTTCTGAGAAGCAGTAAGGCCCATCTAGGATGGTAAATTTGAAAAGAGTTTGGTCCTTCCTTTCACACCAGCATCAAAGAGCTTTTAAGAACTTCTTAAGATTTCTTTCCTCTTTCTTGTATCCAGACAGTACAGTTTGTTTTGATTTTGAGAAACAATTTTCTGGTCTGGTGAGTAAAAGGAAGAGGACACTTTAGAAAGGGTTAATATGCTTGAAGTTACTGCTGAGTACAATGTAATCTTGATAAAAATACAAGATAGCATTTGCTCTCACGCAAAGCAAATACTGTAACTACCAGGGAATCGGGGAGGAAGGGGGAAGAGAAAGAGAGGGACAGAAAGCAAGCAATCTGATATTTTCTGGGCTTTTTAGAGCAACATGTCACAAGAACTTTAAAAATAAACTTAAATCCAAATGAGAGAGAAAGGGTCTGTTAAAAGCTGTAGTGTCTCTTCTGCAATATATCCTTGCTGTATCCAGGATGGTTAAATAAGAGGACACAGCCTACCCAAATTGTAGAAATTCTAAGTGAATTTTCAAAAGAAAGTTTTTTATATCCGTTCTAGAAAAATTTTACTAATGTGTTAGATGAGCATTCATCAGGAATGTCCCATTCAATCTTAATCATTTCATTTCCACACAAATGCACCACTTAGGTTTGGAGTTTAATAAAAGGACTAGTTTCTATCTTAACATTTTTACTTTCTAAAAAAGATATTTGAACTTTAAATATCCTGAGAGTCTGAAATAGAAAACTGAAGATCACTTATTCACATCAGGTAATAAAGTTTTTAGAATTTGTATCAGTTCAAAAGCCACACAAAGTGAAATAAAATGAAAGGAATTGCAAAGCTCAACCCCATTCACCTCCTTGAAAGAATGCCCACTTGTAATCCAAGAAAATTCAGTCTTTAAATGAGGGGGGGAGGGGTGTCTAAGGAGACCTCAGTAGTTTGGAGACAGCCCATGTGTGTATAAATACTTGAGTAGCAAGTGATAAGGAAATGAGGAATACAATGTGTAAACAGAATTGTTTCTAAATTGTTTGCCAACTTTTTCTATACACCATCAGCTGCTCTATGAAACTGTACAAACTGTGCGCCTGAGTATTAATCTATTAAAGCCTAGCCTTTCAATAAAGATTGTTAGTTAAAATCCTTCTTGTACTTGCCAGAAATAGCTTACATAGTAAGCACAGTAAAGCTATTAAAATTCTTCTGAAGTAACCATATTTAATGAAATCAATCTCAAACGGGAAATTGACATTTAAATAATGTTTGGCATATTTCATAAATTTACACCAAAAAGTTTTCCCATCTACAAAGGACTAAAATTTTTGTATATAATCTTCTACCAATTTAAAACAGAAGTTAGCCGTAACATACAGTGTTATTTTCAGTCTAATCCCTGTACAGTATAAAAGGGTTCTTTGTTTTGTTTTTTGGGGGAAGGGGAGGAGAGGAGAGGAGAGGAGAGGGAAGAGGTTAATGCAATAATTATTTTCTGACTGCGGTTTTAACAAACAAACTTTAGATACTGGAGTCTTTAAATTCCCTTCTTTTTTTTCATTCAAGATCACATGAACTGATCGACTGACACCCCTGAAAAGATATCATCATCTACTTGTAGATGACTACATTAATAGAATGATAAGCTGATAAAACCCAATCATAGGTAAGGTTATGATTCGGTCACAGGTATTTTTAGTAAAAAGGCAATAAACAAAAATTCACGGAAGCCCACAACCTGACTTTTCCTAAAAATACCCGAGGAGGCGGACAGTGGACTAAGAGTGGTGCTCTGGCAGGAGGCTCTGGTGGCCCTGGGGCCGGCCACTGCGCCAGCGGTTGGGGCTGACAACTACTGCTCCAGCCCCGGCTGCTGCTTCAGCCCTGTGGCTGCCACTCCAGCAGCCCTAGTGCTGACAGCTGCTCCAGCCCTACCCCAGAAGAAATCACAGCGGTCCCAGAATCAGTGACTCTGACAGAATCCTATTCTTAATTATAGGGAATACTGAACCCACATCTTAAAGGCACAGTAAACTAATATGCAAGATTCCTAAAACTAAATAACAAAACTGAGCAGATGTGTCTTAGTACAGAATATCAAAAAGATAATTTGGCAAGAGAGATTATATTTGTTGCCTACATAATTAAACTTTTCTACATTAACAATGGTCACATTCTAAATATCAAATTCAGTTCTGCACTGATAGGACACTGAAAATATCTGCAAAGAAAACCCAAATTCTGAATTAATAAAGTTAAAATGTAGTTCCTTATTTCTACATCAAGACAATGCTTCAGAGAAGCAGCATTTTCTATACCTCATTTTGCTATATCTTACCCTATGAAGGTCAACGAAGCCAAAGAACATGAATACAGACTAGCAACATGTGAGGTAAATACTATACACTCCGAAAAACCCAACTCCTGGCCACATTCAATCATTTCCTGTAGATTTTGTGCACAAATCATTCACGACACCTTTTTTTTTTTATGATAAACTACATAACAACCAGGTGTCCTTGTCAGTTTAAGTTTAACGTGAAGGGAAGTAGATTTACAAATGAAACTGCAGAGTTCAATCCTGCTCACTTTTTCTGAAAGACTGCCCACCTGCAAGCCAACCTGAAATATTCTAAAAGGAAAAAAGATTTAAAAAAATGAAGTCAACTCTTCAGAGTTTACATTTAGGCACCACATTTTCAGAAGCAGATGTGCACTTCTGACAGAAATGTATGTGTACACACAAAACCAGCACACCTAACACCCTCCGAAGTACAAGTGCAAAGTCAGTGACCATGTAGCTGGGGAAATGTGCACACAATCAAATACCCCAGTCATGGAGATGCAATTCTTAGTTGGTCAAAACTGCTAGATGTTTGCACACTTTCTATAATTACGCACTGGCACATCTTGAAATCAAGTACGTTCCAGGTAACACCTTTAGGAATAAGGGCATCTAACAGGGTGATTTAAAACACCTAAGCATCAGACATTTTAGATACAGTGAGGTGCAGCTACATCCACACTGAGCATCTTAGCTTATAAATTATTGGTAAGGCTATGATTATGTCACGGAGGTAACGGAAGTCACAGAGACTTCCAGAGACCTCCATGACTTTTTCTCCTTCAGCCGCTGCGGGCAGCCCCAGCGGCCCCCGCATCTCCCAGTGACTCTAAAGGGAGAAGAGATCTACAGGTGAAACTGAACTCCAATCATCATCATTCATTCTCCCTCCAGAAGAATACTCCTTGGAAACTTGAAGAATTCGTCACAGATTTAGAGGAAAGGATCTAGGATGGAATTGCTGGGAAAGTCAGGGCTACATACAATATAACCAGATGTAATACACTTGAATTGTATTTGGAGAATGTCAATGGGTCTCTCTCTGGGAACTGGTGACCTTTTAAGGCCAGACTGAAATCTCCCTCTACAGCAGTTTAGGTATAGAATAACCATGTCACTGTCATTAACTGGAACATAAAGGGAAAGCCTTTGGCCTTTTATTTAAGAGGCTTACCTTTGGTAAATGTAATATATGTTTAAATGCATGATTACTTGTTAAGTATATATGGTACAGTTTACCTATTAACTAGACTCCCTGGATATGTCCTGTCTTGACTGGCGTCTCTGGGTGCTACCACACTAATCATAAACAACACTGCTCTACAGCCAAAATGCTTCTGAAATAAATGTAGTCAAACTTTACTAATTCTGGGTCAATGAGAACGAAAATGATGCTTAAAATTGTTAATTGGCTCTAGTTTTCAAGATATGCTATTCGGTCAGTATATACAACCCTTGACTTGGGAATGGCGGAGGATAAGTGAGTTATAAAGGGAAGGGATCTCAATTTAAACCAGAAATGACTAAAATACATCTTTGACTGGATCTATGAATAAATCTATTACTGGGTTTGGACAGTACTTGCTTTTTAGGCAAAACAACGAATGATGCAATCTGAAGCTGGTATTGCGTCATACATTATATGAATTACATCATGTTATTCCTAGAAGTCATGGATGATGCAATCATAACGAAGCTTACATCACTCTGCTGAACAAATTGCCCTATATCAGCTCTAGAAATCATACAGTGTCGCGCTCTCTTATTTGTCAGTGTTTGATTTTGCAAAGGGACACATTTCTGTTTAGCCAAAGTGAGCAGAGATGCCTCGTACTTGTGTGAACAGTGCAGATAACTTCTGCTATGTTTGTGGTGAAGTGACTTTTGCATCACAAAAGCGCAGTATAACCACTATGGTTAAGAAAGCCTATCACCTTTATTTTGGCTGCAAAATTGGAGATCAGGACAAGAGGTGGGCCCCACACATATGCTGCAACACTTGTGCAACAAATCTTTGCCAGTGGTTGAACAGGAAAGGAAATCTATGCCTTTTGTAGTGCCAATGATTTGGAGAGAGCTAACAGATCATACCAGCAATTGTTACTTCTGCATGGTGCCTCCAGTTGGGAAAGATGTGTCAAAGAAGAAAAAGTAGACTGTGCATTATCCAAACATTCCATCAGCTATACACCCAGTACCCCACAGAGAAGGACTGCCGGTTCCTGATGCACCAGAATCATTCTCACTTGGGTCATACGAGGGAGAGGAAGAGGATGAAACTTCCGGTCCTGAACCATCAATGTCACAGGACCCACATTTTCTCCCATCCTCCTCCTCTGAACCACACCTCATCACACAAGGTGAACTGAATGACCTTGTCAGGGATTTGGAACTACCCAAGAGTAAGGCAGAGCTGTTGGGCTCCAGACTACAGCAGTGGAATCTCCTGGCAGGTGATGTTAGGGTTTCCATGTTCCGTGACCGTCAAAAGGATCTTGTCCCATTCTTCTTCATGGAAGGTAATCTTGTAGCCTGCAACAACATCGATGGTGTGATGGCAGCCCTCAACATCGTTCACGATCCAGATGAGTGGAGACTGTTCATTGATTCATCCAAGACGAGTCTTAAAGCTGTTTTACTGCATAATGGCCATGTTTTGCCATTAATTCCAGTTGGTCATGCAGTCCATATGAAGGAAACCTATGACAACATGAAACAACTTTTGAGGTGCATAAACTATGACCAACATCAGTGGCAGCTTTGTGGCGATTTGAAGGTTGTTGCTCTCTTGCTTCGTCTGCAGACTGGATACACAAAGTACTGCTGTTTTCTCTGCGAATGGGATAGTCGTGCAAGAGATTCCCACTATATCAAGAAAGATTGGCCACTCCGACAGTCATTGGAGCCTGGGAGGGAAAGTGTTCAGCATCCACCACTTGTTGAATCAAGCAAGGTTTTGTTACCACCCTTACATATCAAGCTGGGTCTGATGAAGAATTTTGTCAAGGCCATTGACAGAACACAAGCAGCTTTCAAGTACCTCCGTGGAAAATTTCCAAGGTTAAGTGAAGCTAAGATAAAGGAAGGTGTCTTTGTTGGTCCTCAGATTCGTGAACTTCTTCGAGATAATGCATTTGACCATGCACTGCGTGGCAAGGAAAAGACGGCATGGAAAGCCTTCCAGTTAGTGGCAATAAATTCTCTCGGAAACAACAAGGCAGACAACTACAGGTTGTTGGTGGAAAACCTCCTCAAGGCATACAAAAGCCTTGGTTGCAACATGTCACTAAAGATACATTTTTTGCACTCTCATTTAGATTTTTTTCCACCGAACTGCGGAGCAGTGATCGATGAGCACGGCGAGCGATTTCACCAGGACATTGCAACAATGGAGAAACGCTATCAGGGCAAATGGAGCCCATCAATGCTTGCAGACTATTGCTGGACAGAGACAAGGGATGCTCCATTTAATGAACACAAGAGACAAGCCAAGAAGCGCCGAGTAGACACTGAATAGGACTAAACTATGTACATAATAGTTTTTTGCCTTTTGTTTCATAATACATTTTATTTATATAACCCTTTTGCTGATTTTTAAAGTGTTACATAAACAGGACAGGTGAAATATTATCATGTAAAGCAACCATAAACACATGAAAAGACCTAGGTTTAAATGTATGATTGAAACTCTATCTACACAATATACATAGACATAAAATGTAAAAACTTAAATATCTTAGAAACAGTAGCCAGTTGTTTTAATTGTCATATTTGACTTCAGCACATCAAAATACATAATAGCACATTTTATCTCTGAAGCAGACGACTTCTCAAAAATTGTAGACCAGTGTAATTAAGCATCTGAGAATGTAGGTGGTTATGTCATGATCATGGGTATCGGAAAGTTACATACAGAGCAGAAGTGTTTTAGCTCCTTTAAATTGCAGGTTGTTGGGCTTTGGTAGATATACTTATAGCCACATCTGGTGGCCCATGTGTTTTTCACCTGTGTGGTAAATGTGCAAGTCGTGCTATTATCAGGTGAATTAGGTGCACCACTTTCACAGGGACTGCTTAGGCTTATTCTAAGGATGGGGTAATCAAAAAGGGTTGAAATGCCCACACAAGTTATTTTCAGACTGGTGCACTCCTAGCTAAGATGTGTGCAAGCCGAGTTTGGTATCTGCACCCATACAGAAATGGACCTGGTTGGATGTCATACATTCAACTCCATATTGGCTGCCTGGTCAGCCATTGCCAAGCCAAAGAGACAGCAATGAAACAGGGTTTATGCTGCACCTGAGTTGGGGGGGGGGGGGGAGGAGAGAGAGAGAGTGTGAGTGTGTGAGTGTAGGAGAATGGGGGACACATTGGGTAAGAGCAGGGAGGAAGCTAGGAGAAATAGAAATCCTAGACCTGTGGGTACTGAGGTAGATGACAGACAGAGCAATAATGTGTGAGGAGCTAAAAAGAGACCAGTCATGGCCAAGTGGCTGTAGCCCTAGAATTTTTGGTAACATCATTGCTTGAGACGCCTCTGAGGTAACACTGGGGACACCAATTTCCCCATGTGTAGCTACTCTCTTTAGTGAGCTTATTAGGAGCACTAATTGCTAGTTGTTTTCTAAAGGAATGACAGCACTGACAGACCATGCTGGGGTACTCAGAATTAGCATTTTCCATCTATGCTGTGTATTGTGGCCTATACATTCCACCAGACCTCTATGGCTACTCAGACAAACAGTGTAGCTTACAAAAACGGGAAATCTTCTTACTCAATTAACATGCTAGTCTGCAGTGTCAAACAGTGTTTTGAAAATGTTGAAACAAACCACTGACATTTCTAAAAAACTAAGTTTTCTACAGCCAAAACTATTTCCCAAATTCAACTCAAATTCACAAATAGTTTTCATGCACTGGAAGAATGAATTTTTTGTTAAGTTTACTCTTGTCAAAAAATATTTCACCCAGCTCTACCAGTGATGTTGTAGGGACTTGTGCTCTAGTTTGGTTTTGTTTTCACAATTACAGTGGCCTGAGCAATGTTTTTGTGTCCAGTCTATGTTGTAGTAATTATAGAGAAAGTTAACCCACACAGAATTTTTCCAAAAATTACTTACCTAACTGATGCAGTGCAGGAAAAAAAAAAATGTAGATATGTTTGAAGAGCAAAGATCTAGAGATAAAAGTCAACTTTGATAGTACTAAACCAGACCCATCCAAGGAAGAGAATGAATCACCAGAGGTAGGAAGTCACCTTCTCTCACAAATTCAAAAGCATGGGCTTGCACAAACAGTACAGAGACACAACCACCATTAAAAACTCAAAATTTACAGAGACCATTCAGCATGAAACCAAAGTTATATTCCAGGGATCAGCAACCTTTGGCATGTGGCCTGCCAGGGTGCCGGTTTGTTTACCTGCCGCGTCCACACGTTCGGCCAATCGCGGCTCCCACTGGCCGCGGTTCGCCGCTCCAAGCCAATGGGGGCTGCAGGGAGCGGCACGGGATGTGCTGGCCACTACTTCCTGACACCCCAATTGGTCCGGAGTGGCATACAGCAGCCAGTAGGAGCTGCGATCGGCCAAACCGGCGGACACGGCAGGTAAACAAACCGGCCCAGCCCACCAGGATGCTTACCCTGGCAGACCATGTGCCAAAGGTTGCCGATTCCTGTTATATTCTATACACAGAAAAGAAAACTACCAGGTTCTCAAATATTACTTTAGGCAAATGCTCCTTTTTTGTGGTCCCAAAGCATGCACTATATACACTACTACATCTATAAACATTCATTTTATTGAAATATAAAATATTTTAAAAATGTTAATTTGTCATCTTTTTTTACTATTCTTTCTTCCTCTTCCCTTATTCTTATCTCTGTCTTTAAGTGTCTGTATCTGTTCCAGGGCTGAGCTTAATTCAGATACAGGAATACAAAAATGCCTACAGAACACTGCCCTTTTCAAAGGCACAACCCCCGCTTTTGAGAACTCCTTGCCTAACACCTATTTGTTCATGCACCTGTATTCTTCCAGTTCATTCAATCCATTACACATCACCTATTGATGTATCAAATATATCTTTTCTATAGACGGTACTTTCTAGTTGAATGTCTCAAGCATACATTATATTTGTATTAACTCATCTTCACTCACCATCTCAATTTAAATATCTAATACAATTTAAAATAGATAAGACTCTTTCCTCTAATTTGTGGTCACAAGGATTGTAAAGTAATATGTTTGTACAATTCAGATGTTAAAAAAACATTGTTGAAATTATCTTAAAATAGACCACCACTCACTGTAAACCAGGATTGTGTTATTAACTCTCTAGGAAAATGGTGTGCATTCCAGTTACAGTATATGTTCTTTTGTTTACTTTTAAGATTTTTATTTTTATTTATGTAGTATTCAAAGATGCTAGGAATGTTCTTTATTAAAACAGAGCAAAAGGGACATTGTATTCACAGCACTTTCCTATTTAAAGAGTCACAGAACTCTAATACTTTAGTCCCTCCCTGTATTGTATTAGCAAGGCTTACAAATGTAAACAAATATTTTTTCCCAGTTCATATATTTGTCAATGCTTTGAGTAGACAGAATAGTGAAACTTACTAACCAGATCTGTCCTGTTCCTGTGGGTCTTTTACCCAGTAACAACGGAGAAAACAGCATTTTTAAAAACAAAAAAAGCCAAATGCACAGTAGAACCTCAGAGTTTACAACACTGACTTAATATAACTTTGAAACTTTCCCTTTATTTTTAGTAGTTTATATTTAACACCACTGTACTGTATTTGGGGTTTTTTTTGGGGGGAGGGGGGGGTCGCTGCTGCTGCTCAATTGCATACTTCTGGTTCCAAATGAGATGTGCGGTTGACTGCTCAGTTCGTAACTCTGGTGTTTGTATTGTAACTGTAAAACCACAAAAGCTGACTAGAGATGTGGAACTATGTAACTAATTTTTAACTGACTAGATTTTGAGTTGACCATGTCTCTTTACATTAGATTTTATATATTATGTGACATAAAAGCACCCTATTTACTCAAATCTAATGCACTTGTAGGGTAAAAGGGGCTAGGAGGGTGAGTTAGAATCCCACATCATGGATGAGTAGCAACATACACTCACTCTGAATAGCTAGAGGTGGGGAGGGGGGCTTACGGGATTTTATGAATATTTTAATGGTTACCTATAGAAATAAATATACACCTCTACCCCGATATAACGCTGTCCTCGGGAGCCAAAAAAAATCTTACCGCGTTATAGGTGAAACTGCGTTATATCGAACTTGCTTTGATCCGCCAGAGTGCGCGGCCCCCCCGGAGCACTGCTTTACCGCGTTATATCCGAATGTGTGTTACATCGGGTCGCGTTATATCGGGGTAGAGGTGTACTATTTCACTGAAACCTAGCATCTATCTTATTTTACAAGAACAGTCTGGAAAGTGGAATGTGTTGGATTTTTTTTTTTTTTTTTAAGATATGCTACTTCAGTTTGAACGCAAGACAACCAGCATTTGACTGCAATATCAAGTATTGTGAAACCTATTCCGCCATTGGTTAAGAGCCTAATTAACCAGATGGAAATGTTATTCCCATAATTACATAACCACCTGTAGACCTCTACAAACTAAGCAATATTAATCAACAAAAATAGTATATATACAGATTTCTTCTTGATACAACAGTCCTTTTAGGAATGGAAATAAACATACTAAATGAAATCTAACTCCTTTTTCCCCACAGTAGTAGAAAGCGAGAAAACAATCCAGCGGTATTCTTTACATTTTGATGCCTACATCAAATATTAAATAGAGAAATTCTTGGTCATATTATATATGCTGAATTATATAAATCCCATCTATTAGATCAGGGTGTGCTGGGAAGATTGTTTCATAAAATCTGTTGGCACACTATGGAAGATTGTTAAGATCCTCTTAATCGCCTCCTTCTCAGTCATGTCATGCCTTTATTTATTTATTTTAAATCAAGATGTGAAATATTTAACAATACATTTTTAACAGAAAAGCAACTGTGTTTTATTTTCCATTTAAAATGCTCTGTAAGCAGCTGGAAAAAAAATTCTCTTATGCCTCTCTATTCTATGCAGAACACAGGTCCTTCACCAATGCCTTACAGCTTTGCCAGACTCCTGCTGCAATCTTAGCTTCTTCCCATGCCATTCTGAAGGCTTTCAATTCTGTTTGTGTTGTTTTTCCATATTTTCCTTGGTCTACCTCATCATCTCCTGCCCTCAAGGTTCCAGCTCAACATCTGTCTAATTTCATTCCATAATTTCCTATCCTATCAGTTCGTTTCATCCTGCTCCAGGGTTTAGTTTTTTTGTTTTGTTTTGTTTTTGTTTGTTTTTTACTGGTCATATTTCTATTGAGACAGTTGTTAATGAAAACTTGGAGTTTAGATAGTAAGGTCTTAAGTCTACAATTTTAGCACCATATAGAGAAGTTGGTCGTACAATGGTGTTAAATATTCAAAGTTTAATTTAAAATTTTGGAGGACAAGATTTCTGTTTCTCCAGATCAGCTTTAGATAGTTACAAAAGCACATCTGGCTTTCCTATTCTAGCTTTAATGTCTGTTCTACCAGTTGTAGTTACATTGCAAAGATATGTGAAATATCATTATGTATCAGTCCCACAAAGCGTTGTTGGTGTTTCTTGTTGTGTTTTGATTCTCGGGGTTTTAGTTTCCTCACTGTTGATTTTCAACCCTACTAATTGTGCATAAGCCTAGAGATCATTTGTTTTGGCTTGCATATCTCTATGGCTATGGGATAACAAGTTGATGTCATCTGCAAAGTCAAGGTCCTCTAACTTTGGGGTAAAACTCCATTGTATGCCTCTTGGTTGTTCTGTGGTCTCTCTCATTACCCAATCCACTATGAGTAAAAAGATAATGGGTGAAATAAGACACCCTTGTCTAATACCCATAGTAACCTTACATAGCTTAGTCAGCTGCTGTTAAGAATGGCAATACAGGGTCATACTAATGATCCATCTAGCCCAGTATCCTGTCTTCTGACAGGGGCCAAAGCCAGAAGCTTCAGAGGGAATGAACAGATAGGTATTGCTTGGCATGTCCTATTTTCATAGAAGCTTTGAATATGTTCATAAATTTAAGGGATTCCACTGTAGCATAGCAACTTCCATAAAAATGTCCCATTGACTGTATCAAAGGCTTTTTGTAAAACTAAAATTCATATAAAGCAGTGACTGCCGTTCAATCAAGTGTTCTGAGATGATTTGACCTATATATGATTTCTCCTGTCCAAACCATGCCTGTGTCTGTTGTAACCTTGAATCTATCACTTTCCTTATTCCATTAGAATAATGGGTGTAAATACTTTACTTGGGATAGACAGCAATTAAATGCCCTTCTAGTTTTCACACTGACTGAGGTCTCCTTTCTCTGACAGCTTCACTATGATCCTTTTCCACTTGTTTGATATTTTTTTCTTATTCCCATATTTTTTTTAAGAGGCCTATCAAAATGTCTACTGTGTTCTTCAAGTCTGCCTTTAGAATCTCTAATGGAATGGTATCCAGAGCTCATGACTGTCCACTGACGCCGAAACAAAATAATCTATTTCAAATCAAATTTGGTCGTCGTCCGGCTCCCCTCCCCCCATCCACCACACACACTAATTAATGCTGGATATTACCTAGTTATGTCTGCTGATGCTGAAACAAAATAATCTATTTCAAATTTAGTTTCTCTCCCATCTCCCCCCCCAACACTAATTAAATGCTTGATATTACCTAGTTATTATGCACCACTATTAAAGTGAAAAATGTAAACAATTTTTATTAATTTTATGTTCTATTGCTTTTAATACTTAGATACAAGATGGATTAAAAACCAATGATTTTTTCCAAAAGTAAAACCAGATTTTATTTAAATTAAATACAGGGTTTTTTTAAATAAATTTATTTAAAACAAATTTAGAAATTGACTATCAATGGTAAGACCTAAACTTAATATAATTGAAATCACTGTAATAGATTAGGTATTAAATAAAGTAAATAATATAAATCAGTGCATGTCTGCTGCCAACTTTTAAAGACAGACCACTGAACTTGTGGAAGTCACTGGCTAAAGCACCTGGAATAAGGGTTCATTGAAGTGCTAAACCAGCTATTGATAGCAGTGGCCTCTTCTCCAGGCAGAGAGAGAATATCTTCTTCATTTCAGTTTATTCAATTAGTTCAGTTCAATGTCTAGTTCATTCGAAGTTAAGAGACCACTTGGGAATTGACAAAGCAGTAAAGCTTGTTTTCCTTCTCCAACTTATGAATCAAACCTGGGTGTTAGAGGATGAAATATAAGTTCTAAAAACTTGACAGATACTTCCTTTGTTTAATAAATCAGTTTTAAATGCAAAATATATGGATAAACTTGTTCCTTATGGATCTAACACATTTAAGGTAGTTTTATTTAATTTAAAAAATATATAAAATGCTGGTGTGTGTTTAATTTAATTTGAATATCCATCCACAAAGAGCTTGATACAAATCACAAGTAAAAAAAAGTTACCTACTAAGAAATGTATCATTCACCATTCAACATAATAAAAAAAATGTATAAATTAAGAGTGAATAAATATAAGGTAAACTGTATAATTGCATGAATAAGTGTGTGTACACACATACATATACACATATCCATATATCCTCCTAGTTAGCATAAAAATCTATATTTAGTAGCAAATCAACATGTTTTAATGGTTACTAACCAATGGGAATCAATCTTTCCTTTGGAAAATAACATGATTAGAACTGACTTTGACTGATTTAAGTCAAGGTGATTAAAATCAGCTATTTTAATCAGATTAAAATCAGAAAGCAGGAAACCTTGTTTTAAATAATCTATAATGTACATGAAAATTAAACATTCAGGATAGATCCAGTCCCTCTTCTTCAGACCCTATATGTCAGTGCAGCATATCAGGGATGTAAAGAGCATAGGGCAAAGAGAATTTCTACAATGCCACCACAGCCTAGTCAAATGCCTCTATACTGTCACCCATGCATGCCCGAGCACAGGGACACAGCAAAGCAGTAAGCCATAGTACCATGTGCTTTATGAACCCCAGGGTGCACTGCAGTTCAGACAGGCTAGGACAGATGAAGTGTATTTTACAGCAGCCCTAAGCTGTTCTAATTTACATTGGGGGCCATTCCGGTCACAGCACAGAATACTGATGATGTAAAGGTGGTGTAATGTCACCTCTGATTCCCCTCTCCCAATGAGCTGCACCTTCTGCTTTGCACTTCCTGGAAGCACAACACATAACTAGACCCTTCTTTCTACTGATTCTTTTCCGGTGACAAACATTCCTCCCTCTTCTCTGCGTTCCCCTCCTGTAAACCAGCTCAAAACCACAACCCATGCTTCTATTTCCTCCCCTTCATTTAGTTCCTTGTTTGTGCCCTATCATCATAATCTAGGTTAGCAGAAACATGAACGTACACAACACCAGAAAAGTGTTTAGGTTACTGCTGCCTCAGAGAAAACTGACAAGCCATACTTATGGCTCTAGAATTGCCACCAAAACAGAAAGGATCAACTAACCTGGGGGGTGGGGTGGGGGGGCGGAAGAGTCTCCTCTCCCAGACTGAACAGAGAAAACTACAGCTCTGATTTGAGAGGAGGCAAATAAAGAATAAGGAGAATTAAGCATAGGAATTACTCTGTTAAGTTGTGACGAACTGGGACTGTTCTTACTGTGGTCTTTGAATGCTGACAGGGTAGGGCTACCATATGTCCGGATTTCCCCGGACATGTCCGGCTTTTCGGTCTATAAATAGCAGTCCGGGGAGGATTTTTAAAAATCTAAAAATGTCCGGTATTTCCCCCCGGTCGGCTATTTATAGATAGAAAAGCGGCGGCCAAGCGCCGCTGGGCAGCCAAAGCCCCTTCCCGACTCCCCCCACCCCCTGCAGCCTTACCACGGCGTCCGGCCCCGCAGCTGTCTTCCCCCCTTCCCCACTCCCCTGAACGCTCCGCCCACCTGCTCCTCCCCCTCCCCTGCTTCCCGCGAATCAGATCTTCGCGGGAAGTGTGAAAAGAAGCAGGGGCAAGCAGGAGGCAGCAGCAGGTAAGCTGGGTGAGGGGGGGCGAGGAGGAGAGCTCCAGGGGGGCGCGGCTCTGGCCGAGCGGCGCCCCGCTGCCCCAGCGGCTCCGGCCCAGCTCAGGCCCCAACATCCCCAGCCCGGACCCGGCCCGGCTCGGGCCCCAGCAGCGCCGGCCCGGCTCAGGCCCCAACACCCCTGGCCCCAGCACCCCCGGGCGGAGCGCAGCCCGATTCCTGGGCTTTTTAAAGCTGGCCCTGGTCAGCGGACAGGGAGGGGGGGTTGGATGGGTCGGGAGTTTGGGGGGGGGGGTCTGTCAAGGGGGCAGGGGTGTGGAGCGGGGTTGGGACAGTCGGACAGGGAGCAGGGGGGGTTAGATGGGTGTGGGGTTCTGGGGGGGGCTGTCAGGGGGCAGGGGTGTGGAGAGGGGTCGAGGCAGGCAGGTAGCAGAGGGGGTTGGATGGGTCAGGAGTTCTGGGGGTCCTGTCGGGGGCAGGAAGCAGTTGGATAGGGCATGGGAGTCCCCGGGGGTCTGTCTGGGGGCAGGGGTGTGAATATGGGGTGGGAGTGTGGATAAGGGTCGGGGCAGTCAGGGGACAGGTAGGATCGTAGGGCATTCTCAAGAGGGGGCAGTCAGGGGACAAGAAGCAGGGGGGCTTAGATAAGCGGTGGGATCCTAGGGGGCAGTTAGTGGCAGGGGTCCCAGGAGGGGGCAGTCAGGGGAAAAGGAGCGGGGGGGTTGGGAGTTCTGAGGGGGGCAATCAGGGGGTGGGAAATGGGAGGGAGTAGATGGGGTGGGGTGGGGGCGGGGCTAGAGCGGGGCTCCTCCCCTCCTCCCCGCCCCTCCCCCAGTGTCCTCTTTTTTGCTTGTTGCTTGTAGAAATATGGTAACCCTATGACAGGGGAGTGTGACTAGGATAGTCTGCATTGGGGGGATGGGAGACTGACCTACGGAGAATACCTGAGCATGTAACATGAGAACCCAGGAAGGGGTTAGAGGCCAGGTGACACCTTTGCCCGGGAAATTGAACAAAGGCTGTGGGAGGGGTCGCTGAAGGCAGAGTTTCAGGAGCTGGCTGGGAGGCAGATGGGGCTCTGACCTCGCAAGGGGGCTGGGGCGCCCTGGGACCCCAAGATGAACCTAACTGAGGGGGGTCCTGTTGTCTGTGCCTGCAAAACCTGTCTTGGACTGTATTCCTGTTGTCTAAATAAACCTTCTGCTTTACTGGCTGGCTGAGAGTCATGGTGAATCGCAGGAAGCTGGGGGTGCAGGGCCTTGTGTCCCCCCACACTCCATGACAACTGGTGGCAGCGGCAGGATCTACTGAACCCCGTGGACGGCACTTCCTGCAGTAAGTGACTGGGGAGCAGTAAAACAAAGGGGGATTGACGGGGACCAGGCATGCTGAAGAGTCAGAGAGAGACGGTTATCACCCCTGGGAGTGTGTGACCAGCGAGAAGGACTTTTGCAGTAACAGGGTCCCCTGGAGGATCGCAGCAAGTGGTCCCCGGGGCAGAGGAGTCTGCAGCTCGATCCTGGCAGAGAGATGGTGACCTCGAGAAGGGCTGGCACACTAGGGGTCTCCCTGGAAACTGTGGGGAGCAGTGAGCACCCCAGCCTGTGAATGGCCAGCAGGAAGATGTATGCCAAGCGGCTTAAGAGCGACTTGGTGGGGCTGTGCGAGCAGAGGGGGCTGCGCAGTGGGAGGCTCACCAAAGAACAGCTCATTACCCGGCTGGAGGAGGGAGATCGCTCGAATGAACTGATTCCTGTCTCTGAGGGAAGAAGCCTGTCAAATGCAGCGCAGGCACCAGTGTCTGTCCCATCTGGGAGTGGTCAGCCGGTTGCTGAGGGCTTCCCGAGACCCCTCCTTGCTATGCCTAGGGGAAGGGTGGGGAGGAGCCCAGCAAATACCGAGGGCACCGTGATCCCCCCCCTCCCCCGCCCCGGCCAGCAGGGGATCCTCCCGGCAACGCTCTGCATCCGTGGAGTGGAAGTGGCTGGAATGGGAGAAAGAGCTAAAACTGAGAGAGCTGGAGGATCGTGAGAAACAGAGGCATCACGAACTGGAG
This sequence comes from Malaclemys terrapin pileata, assembly GCF_027887155.1. Classification (NCBI taxonomy): domain Eukaryota; kingdom Metazoa; phylum Chordata; order Testudines; family Emydidae; genus Malaclemys; species Malaclemys terrapin. The sequence goes on along the minus strand of NC_071509.1, from coordinate 36,493,190 downwards.
CTGGCGAGGCTGAGGGGCCGTGAGCCCCCGGCTGCGGTGAGTGAGGGGGGACCCAGGACTGCATGGAGCTTTGATAACTGCATCCTGGCCCCACGTAAGGAGGGGGAGGATGTGGATGACTTCCTGGATGCCTTTGAGACGGCCTGCGAACTGCACCAGGTTGATCCTGCGGACAGACTCCGGATTCTCACCCCCTTACTGGACCCCAAAGCCGTGGCATTGTACCGCCAATTGGAAGAGGTGGAGAAAGGGAACTACAAACTATTAAAAAAGACCCTGCTATGTGAGTTTGGGCTGACTCCTGAGATGTATCGGGAAAGGTTCCGGAGTCAGGATAAAACCCCTGCGATCTCATATCTGCAACTAGCCGTCCGCATGGAGGGATATGCCAGCATGTGGGCAGGTGGGGCGCAGACGAAGGAGGACCTGGTTAAACTGCTGGTACTGGAGCAACTGTATGAGCGGTGCCCATCTGACCTGAGGTTGTGGTTGAGGGACAAAAAGCCAGAGAACCCACGACATGCAGGGCAGCTGGCTGATCAGTTTGTAAAGAGCCGGTCAGGGGATAACAGGGAGGAGTTCCAAAGGAACAGTCTCACCATAACGCAGAAAGAGTCACCATGGGACCTCCCAGCGGGAAAATATGGAAAAACCCCATCAAAAGGGAACATCCGGCGTCAGGGCCATCTGACCCACTCGAGGGAACCCATGGGATATGGGCTGCTATCACTGTGGCCAGAGAGGCCAAATACGGGCCCAGTGCCCCAGGCTCAGGGACAGACTGAGCAGACCGAACCCACAGAGGGTTGACTGGGTAGAGACCCAGCCGGGCGAGAGGCAGCATTCCCAGGGAAGGGGGGCTGGCAGAGTACCACCTTCTAAGGAGGGAGGCGAGCTCCAGGCCAGCTCCTCTGGGGGGCTGGATGCTCCAGACTCAGGGTTTTTGGTTTATACTGTGGGCGCAGGGCTGTCCCTCCAGAGAGAGTACCTTGTTCCCCTGGAGGTGGATGGGAGGAAGGTCAATGGATACTGGGATACGGGCGCAGAGGTGACGCTGGCCCAGCCCAAGGTGGTGGCCCCAGATCGGGTGGTGCCAGACACCTACCGGACCCTGACGGGGGTGGGTGGGACCCCATTCAAGGTACCTGTGGCTAGGGTACACCTGAAGTGGGGGGCGAAGGAGGGCCCCAAGGATGTGGGGATACACCCGTATTTGCCCACTGAGGTGTTGATGGGGGGGGACCTGGAGGACTGGCCAAGCAACCCCTAGGGTGCCCTGGTCATGACCTGTAGCCAGAGCCGGCGAGGGGCACTGCACCCTGACCTTGGGGAGGGTGCCTTGCCTGAGGCACAGGACCCTAACCTGGTGGAAAGAGAACTCCCAGGGACACGGCTCAGGGAGGCTGTGGCTTCAGAGCCGGCAAGAAAGAGCAGGTGGCCATCCCTGTCCCAGATGCTGAGTTCCAGGCCGAGTTGCAAAAAGATCCCTCCTTGCGGAAGATAAGGGACCTGACTGACCTCAGTGTGGTACAGACCATGGGGAGAGGTGGCCGGAAAAGGTTCCTGTGGGAGAAAGGGTTCCTGTACCGAGAATGGGCCCTCCCAGGGAAAATGGAGTCGGGGGGAGGGAAGAATCAGGAGACAGCTGGTGGTACCCCAGAAGTATCGCCACCAGCTGCTGTACCGGGCCCATGACATTCCCCTCTCAGGGCACCAGGGAACCTGGCGTACCCAGCAGAGGCTGCTACGGAGCTTTTACTGGCCTGGGGTCCGTTACTGTCCGACAGTACTGCCGATCCTGTGACCCGTCAGAGGGGGAAGAAGGCCTGGGACAAGGGGAAAACGGCTTTAGGATCCTTGCCCAGCATAGAGGAGCCTTTCCAGAGGGTGGCCAAGGTTAAAAGGGGGGCTCTGAACCAAGCGAGCCCAAATCACTGACCTCCAGACTGGAACGCTGGGAGAAGACCCCAGGCCAGTGAGAACCCCAGGGGTATTGGGGTGGGAAAAGGGCACAGGCCGCATAAACCTTCCCACATGCAAACTACAAGTGCCACCGAGCACCTCTGACCTAAGGGTGGGGGGGGGGTGAATCTGGAGGGGCCTGGTGTAATTCTCACCAAGGAATGGGAGGGATGCTGGGGCATCCACGGGAACGGGAGTAGATTCGAACTTCCCCGGGTCATTGGCTAAAGTGACCTCGCTCAGTTCGGTCTCGAAGGGGGGAGAGATGTGACAAACTGGGACTATTCTTACTGTGGTCTTTGAATGCTGACAGGGGAGTGTGGCTAGGATAGTCTGCATTGGGGGATGGGAGACTGACCTACGGAGAATACGTGAGCATGTAACAGGAGAACCCAGGAAGGGGTTAGAGGCCAGGTGACACCTTTGCCCGGGAAATTGAACAAAGGCTGTGGGAGGGGTCGCTGAAGGCAGAGTTTCAGGAGCTGGCTGGGAGGCAGACGGGGCTCTGACCTCGCAAGGGGGCTGGGGTGCCCTGGGACCCCAAGATGGACCTAACTGAAGGGGGTCCTGTTGTCTGTGCCTGCAAGACCTGTCTTGACTATATTCCTGTCGTCTAAATAAACCTTCTGCTTTACTGGCTGGCCGAGAGTCATGGTGAATCGCAGGAAGCCGGGGGTACAGGGCCTTGTGTCCCCCCACACTCCATGACATAAGTCAATAGAAAAAACTTAAAATATATTGCACAACTGAGCTAAAAATGGAACACGGGTATACATACAGAGCAGAGTTACACAGCAAAAATACATCACATACTAGAATTCCTTTGACTGTCTCACTCTAGGTTCAAAGGCATCCAAGCAAAAAATAGGTATGTGCATCGACTATATAACCAGTGTATGGGTACTGTCCAGAGGGAAGAAAATACCATATCATACAGACACAGACTTCTCCAAGCAGCCTCTGATACATCCTCAACAACTTTGCAGGGTTCCACCTTAGGACCTTTTGCCAAATATTCTCATGCAACGTTTTAAGTCTCTAATGAAAGTATCACTATATTCCATACCCAACAACTAACTTTTGCTATATCTTCACTGCACACTAAATCAGAAGATAAGTTAACCTGCAGAAGCTTCACCCACAAAAGCTCTGCCATATGCTGCCGTGCCCTGCATCCACAATAGTGCCTATCTGACCATGACTAGCTATCCGGGCACATATCCCAAGATTCAGCGTGCCACAACTCACTGTACCGGTCTGTGCTTTGATTCACATGGTGTCATGAAACAACCCATCTGCCCATTCTGTGGATTGTGGGAGAAAACTGTGGAGGCCCACAAAATTCATTTCCTGGTATGCCCTCCCTAGAAATCTGTCTCTAACCATGGGCTGTGTGTATATGAGGAAACTCTGCCCCCTCTCTGGGATATCCTTATGTTCTTTCCCCAAGCACAGATTCCTTTCTGCCCCACCTCCACGTGGGCTGCGAGTCAGGGTCCCTTGACTGAAGTCTCCCACCACATCCATGGCCACTCACTGAAAAGAGTCCTCTATTATAGGCAGTTGCCACAAACACATCTTGGGCTTTTGCTACCCTCGGGTAGAAATCACATAATAGAAGTACACCTCTACCCAGATAGAATGCTGTGCTCAGGAGCCAAAAAATCTTAGTGTTATAAGTGAAACCGCATTATATCGAACTTGCTTTGATCCGCCAGAGTGCGCAGCCCCGCCCCCCCCCCCCCCCCCCCCCCCGGAGCACTGCTTTGCCACGTTATATCGGGGTAGAGGTGTATTATGCAGTTCTTAACTGCCTCACAGCATCCCCATTTTCAGCTGGGTTCTGAGCCTCAGCAACACGGAGCTGTGTGTGAAAATGGAGAAACTGCAAATTGCAAGCAGGAAGCTGAGCAAAGGCCGATTGATAGCCTGCTTCCGGACAAGGGGGCAAGTGACTCTGCAGTTGCACATCTTCACTGCAGTTACCTTGGAGTAGCAGTACATTTTAACAGCTACCTCAGGGTCTGCCCTGTCTCAAAGAAGTATGAACACAGAGCCTGAGTTAAGTCTGCAGCAAAGACAAGCAATTTGCAATAGTTACAGCATCCAGAGAAGTACTGGACTTCGGCTCCGTTCATGGAGCACCACTGCTGCATTTTCATATTGACAAAGTGGTCTTGGAACAGATACTAATATCCTGAACTGACAGACCAGATGGCATAGCAGTTCCTATGTTCTTCAGAAAGGATAGGTTCACAATGGAATTTGAAGAGCAACATGGTCCATAGAAAGAGACTACAAGAAAAAAAAAAAGTGTACTTACACCCACAAAAGTAGGCTTTACTAAGGAGTTACAGCATGTAACAATTTCCTGCTGGAAGAGCCATCTATTGAAGACTTCAGTTTCCACATCTCCAAAAGGCATGGGCAGATTTATAGATCATAGCCGTACAAAAGAGCCATATGATCTTTCTGTTCCAGAAGCTGACTCTATTCTGCTTTGATGAGCCTTGATAGCACAAGGAGATTTGAATCCCCTCCCTTCTCTTCCTGAAAATGCAATTTCAGTAATATGGCCCTGGATGACATATGCCTGTGATGGGTGCTTTGTAGAAATCCAAACCAGCTTTTATTAGCTTTTATTTTTGTGTTATATATACACCGAAAGTGTACATCTCAAAGATTATTTTGTTCAAACTATGCTACTTCAGTGCTCTGAAGTGACCTATGGATTTGCCTGACATTGGAGTTGGTTCATTCTCCTGTAACATTCTTCAGCTGAACAAGCAGTCTATCCAGCCCATTATTCGGTCTCTGACAATGGCCAGTAATCCCTATAATTCCTCAGTAAGCACTTAAAATTGAGAGGAAACTGCAAGAAATCCACAGGGGAAGTTTCTGTAATCTAATTTCAGAATGGCTCCAACCTCTGAACCAACATTTCTCATATAGCCAAGGCAGGAGAAGCTCATATGGTCCAGAAGTACTTCTAGTGAAACTATCACCTAGCTACCATTAAAATGATTACGGTATGTTATTCAGGACATTAGTTAATTTGGAGCCATTTAAGAATCTGATCCTACTAAAGACATCAAGCACTGCATAAAACAAAATAGTGTATTATATGCCAGCAACCACCAATATACACCCGCGAACGTAAATACTACTTACAAAACAAAAACAAAAACTCATCACAAACACAAATCTCTTGCATAAAAAAACCAAGCAGGCTGAATAAGAGACACTGGTAACCCAGACAAAGCTTTCTCCATAACTCAAGCTTCTTATTAACTCTTGCTCAGCAAGGACAAAAGAACAACAACAAAAGAGTACTTGGGTAGGAATAATCCAAACAATAGCCATGGGGCTGCGGAAAACAGGATACATGATTTAATGGCAGCTTTCTTCCCTTCATGTCTTTAGGCAATGTGCTGTTGGAAGTGTAATCTTTCAAATGAGAGGAAAAAAAAAACAACACCCTCACCACCAGTAAAGATCTTATGAGGATACATTGGAATAAGAGTGTTAACCCCCCCGTGTTCCAGCCAAATGTCAAGCTGGCAAATTATATCCTACCAACTTAAAACTCACTTTATTATTTCAATTGGGGAATGTACTCCAATTCTTGTTTTATACTGGTTGGTAGAATTACTGTGCACAAATGGCACCACATTTCATTGGTAAACTGAACCTTGTGTATAGTTTGTATATATCTTGTAAAGTACTTTGGTAGCCCTTGGATTGAAAGATAACGTAACATTTCCCGGTATTGAATAGCTGGGCTCTTTACACCCATCAGGTCTGGATATAACCAAAATCAGCAATAAGCATAGCTAAACACACACACACACACACAAAATGTTTTGGAAATTCTGTTGAGCAAGCACCACACGTCTTACAGAAATTCAGAAGGCAATAAGGCCAAAGAAGTCACATCCAGTTTCTGAACACTCATGCCAGGTTGTTAAAATGCCTCCCTCAAAACAGCCAACTGGTAATTCTGTTTATAGACATGCTATGAATTCAATGACAGACAGAAAACCCCACAAGAGACCAATTCAGTAGATTTTTTTAAATTGTTTATCTTGCTTAGCAAATTCTATTTGGATATTATAACTACATCAGGAATATTTAATGTACCTTCCATTTACATTAATCTTCCAGTAAAAGGTTTCTGGTAGCACTCTCAACTGTTCTTTCTTCCACCCAACATCTTTGGTCACATACGCTCCTTGACCCTGCAAGGTTTTTGGGGTTTATTTAATTGTTCTACTGCAGAGAAATCATCTTTCCAAACAGACAATGGTTAATAACTTCAAATTAAAAAAATGTACTCCTGCAGACTTTCAGCAGTCCTAATTGTCACCCACACATTAGATTTTCCCTAGAAGCAAAAAGAAAAAGCACAAAACCTTCAGCACATGTTTGGGTTTGGCTCCCACTCTGCACTACCTACATTTTCTAAGCAGACTTCAGTGGTAGCCCCAAGTAGAGCATATTAGCCCAAGGGAGCCCCAAGAAGAGTATAATATAGACTGGAAAATTTCTGCGAAGTCCTCTTGAGAGGGGAATAATCACAGCCTCCTGACAAGCTGCAGACAAGAGACTACAGGACCCTACTCGTTCTTGAAAAAGCTGGGTTCTTTTGGATCCCTCCTTGAGCCAGTCAGTTACTTTGATGAAAGGCAGGAAAATCTCGGACAGTTGGAGAGGAAACCAATTCTGCCCATCATCCACGCTCTTTGAAGTGTACCTCAATCTCACTGGCAATCAAAGCTGACTAGTATTGCAAGAATTAGAACAATTTCAGCATAGCATTAGTTTGTAGAGAAAGTGTGGGCAGAAGAGTATTCTATCACTTGTGACTAAACCAAACAGTTCCATGATGCTGAGCAATTGCGGGTGACAGTATCACAATTTACAACTTTGTACTACGTTCCTCTCTGAAGTACAAAATGTTATTCACAGTTTCCAGAAGCAACAAATGCATGTGGTGATAACAGTTCTTTCCAGTTCTCATAGCCTGAAAGCAGAACTAGCATGCACACTTCAAGCTATTTCTGTTAGAGTTTCAGAGCCATATGGACTGATGACAGCCCAATCTTTGCTTCTCGAGCTCTATGGGTACATCTACATTGCGATAAATCACCTGTGGCTGGTCTGGTTCACGCGAGCTATAAAACTGCAGTGTAGACACTCGGGCTGGAGCCCAGGTTCTGGAACCCCATGAATGGGAAGAGTTCCAGAGCCCAGCCTCCAACCTGAGTCCAAATGTCCACACTCCAATTTTATAGCCCCATAGCCCAAGCTCCACAAGCCCGATTCAGCTGAGATAGGCCAGCCCCAGGTATTTTACTGACGTGTAGACATACCCTGTATGCACACAGCTCACAACAGAGTCTCTCTCACATATCCCTCATCTCTCACTGTAAGTGAAAACTACAGAACTACTAACTGTGGTATGTAAAAGAGCTTCTGTACCAGATGACAGGAGGATAGCTAATGTGACACCAGTGTTTTAAAAAGGCTCCAGAGGTGATCCCAGCAATTACAGGCCAGTAAGTATCAGGCAAACTGGTTGAAACTATAGTAAAGAACAGAAATATCAGCCACACATTGAACATAATCTGTTGCAGGGAAAAGAGTCAACGTGGTTTTTGTAAAAGGAAATCATGCCTCACCAGTCTACTAGAATTCTTTGAGCGGGTTCAACAAACATGTGGACAAGGGGGATCAAGAGGATACAGTGTACTTAGATTTTCAGAAAGCCTTTGACAAAGTCCATCACCAACAGCTCTTAAGCAAAGTAAGCTATCATAGGATAAGAGGGAAGGTCCTCTCATGAATAGGTAACTGGTTAAAAGATAGGAAACAAAGGGTAGGAATAAATGGTTAGTTTTCAGAATGGAGAGAGGTAAATAGTGGTGTTCCCCAGGGATCTGTACTTGGATTAGTGCCATTCAACATATTCATAAATGATTTGGAGAAGGGGGTAAACAGTGAGGTGGCAAAATTTGCAGATGACATTAAACTACTCAAGATATTTAAGTCCAAAGGAGACTGCGAAGAGTTACAAAGGGATCTCACTAAACTGGGCAGTAAAATGGCAAATGAAATTCAATGTTGATAAATGCAAAGTAATACACATTGGAAAACATAAGCCAACCATACGTATAAAATTATGGAGTCTAAATTAGCTCTTAGCACTCAAGAAAACGATCTTGGAGTCATTGTGGATAGTTCTCTGAAAACATCCACTCAATGTGCAGCAGCAGTCAAAAAAGCTAACAGAAGGTTGGGAAATCATTAAAAAAGGGATCAATTATAAGATAAAATATCATATTGCCTCTCTATAAATCTATGGTCTGCCCGCATCTTGAATACTGCGTGCAAATGTGGTTGCCCATCTCAAAGAAGATAAACTGGAATTGGCCACTTAGGTAGATGCCCAAAATGGACTATGGAGCTTAATTTTAGACACTCAAGTGTGATAACTTGGCATGGTGTGATAGGCATGGGATCAAATCTAACATAGTTTATGTTCCATCCCCTACCTTTGGTTAAGTAGATTTCCATTTTCTGAAGGATTCAGAAAGAGCAATAAAAATGATTAGGAGTATGGAACAGCTTCCATATGAGGAGAGATTAATAAGACTGGGACTTTTCAGCTTGGAAAAGAGATGACGGGGGGGGGGGGGGGGAGAGATGTCAGATGTCAATAAAACCATGAATGCTATGGAGAAAGTACATAAGGAAGTGTTATTTACTCCTCATAACACAAAAAATGGGGGTCACCAAATGAAATTAATAGGTGGCAGACTTAAAAGAAACAAAAGGAAGTATTTCTTCAAACAATGCACAGTCAGCCTGTGGAACTCCTTGCCAGAGGCTATTGTGAAGGCCCAGACTATAACAGGGTTCAAAAAAGTGCTAGATTAATCCATGGAGGATAGGTCCATCAATAGCTATTAGCCAGGATGGGAAGGGATGGTGTCCCTAGCCTCTGTTTGCCAGAAGCTGGGAATGGGTGACAGTGGATGGATCACTTGATGATTACCTATTCTCTTTATTCCAGCTGAAGCATCTGCTGAATATTGGGCTAGATGGACTTTTGTTCTGACCCAAAATGGCCATTCTTATGTTGCTTGGGAATTTAGATACCCATCTGAAACCTATTCAGCATTTGTCCAATCAAAAATTCAAGTAAATTTGTTATGCAGTGGTGTGCAAGAGAGTTTGCAGTATAAAATCCACACACTGATAAGCTGTAAAAATGATCTTGAGGAAGTTATGTTATTTTTTTTTGACTCACTTTAATTGTTGGGGTGGAGAAGGCAATTGATTGATGTGAGTCACTGTCTGGATCACACAGGAGTAAGTCTAGTAGTGAATTGAATGCGAGGCTAGGAGGCCGGTTGAACTGGGTTTGAGACATTCATGCACAAAGGCAGAACAGAAAAGCAACTAAGGCAACACTGGGGGGAAAAAAAAAAAAAAGACACCAGGGCGGGGAGCACCACAGTGTTTCTAGGCTGGCTGTTATCAGGCCATCCAAGAAAACCCCACATAAGACATTCTGAAGAAATTCCTAACCATTTTTATAATTGCAAACCAACTTTTCAGCTAAAAGCTCTATAGAAATCTAGTGTACATTTTTTTTAATTAAAATAACTGAAGGCATAACTTCATAACTGATTTCAACATTATTTTTCAGGCAAGCTTCTGCTTTTTCAGATCTGTTTTATCCTCCTTTCCTACTTCTGCCTTTAAGTCCTCACACTTTTCAAGAGTAAATTACGGATGAGGATACCAAAAAGGTTACCACCTACCTATCTCTGAATAACACATTAATTATAGCTGCTTAGGTTGTACTACTGATCAACTTAAACCCAATCCTGTAACATTTTAAAGCTAACTGACAGAAGCAGCAAGACATACTCAAAGATGCTCACAGTACTTCAACCTCAAACGGATTCTGTAGCCACTCTACAAGAGCAATGAATCATCATTTGCTTAGCACACTTTTGGGTGCTATAAAACACGCTGCAGGTTGCAAAAAGATCTAAAAAACAGTACCTGCCCCAAAGGGTTTACTGTTTAAAAGGTGTTATGTAGCAAATGAAAGAAACTAATATAAGGAAATAGGGTACCAGAGTACAGGATAATGTCACGGATTATATTATGCATACTTCTCGTTCCAACATGCTCTGGAGGCCGCACAGTCTAGTGGACAGGCCATTGTACCAGAAGTAAAGAGACTTGGGTTCCAATCCAGTTTTGCCAACAATTTGCTATGGCCTTACGCAAGCCACTTCAGCTGTGCGCCTCAGTTTCTCTTCTCTACCCTTTGTGGTGCATCTGGGGATGAGCCGGATCCTCCTGCCCCTTTGTGGGAAATGAAGGAGTCAAGAGGGTCCCTTCAGGTGAAGAATGTCCCACAAGTAGACTCTGATGTCATTGGGGCCCTGAACTATGAAGGCTTGGCTGAAGCCAGGAATCTGAAGTTTTACTCCATAGGCTGCCATAGTTTCCAGTGGGCTTAGTTGTAGACACAATATAAAATCATTCGGGTGATATGACGTTTCATAAAGTAATTAAAAGCATGCTTCCCCCTTTATTATGTGCTGGACAGCTGTGAATTTAAGCACAACACGACTCATCAACAATAAGAACATTCGGTATTCCATAAATACTCTCAGGCTTTCACTTCCATAAAATGAAGTCATTAAGTTTCAGTTCAGACCTCAAATGGAACAGTTTGAAATACAGTTTCCAAAATATGAGAAACTATTCTGTTGCCTGAGAGCATGAAATACATTAAGAGACAACTAACAAAATTCCTGATATTTTGGATTTTTGGAGCAGATTATTTACATTTCTTATTCTTACTATACTGCACCAGACTGGTTTACTACAGCAGATGAAAGTTTTTTGCTTTTGTGAGTGGCTCACCATAAACACCAAACACAGAGTTTGACAGACACTGAGTTTAATGTAAAACACTGAGTACACAACATGGGAGGGGGATAATTCTTAAATAAAAATTATTCAATTTCAATTTGAGGAATTTTTTAATTTCACTTATAGTATGCTTTCCTTTTAAAAAATAAACCTGCTTAAAATTAAATTTGGAATTATGACAACCTCTGTTAAGACCCAATCTATTAAAATCATTTAAATAAAAGACATGCTGAATCAGTAAGTCCTCAAAAAAGTAATGCATTACAGGCTACTTTTCTATATACAGAATGAAAGGAAAAACAGCTTCTTACTCACTTTTTAAAATGGCATGTCACATACGTACTGTATTATGTATCGGTATCATTTTTCAGTTTACTATGAGTCAACTCTATTCATCTACTGCTTCCCCGCTCCGTGTCAGTACTTTCACTATACTGTGCAGAAAACTTAGTTTCATTTTCCCCTCTATTTAAGGTAATTTTATTTAATAAAACTTAAAATGTTTTTGCAGTTTTTAATTCCCATTTCCATACAAATGCAATTTTATACAAAGCATCAGTATAGTTAATCTAGTAAAATAAGAAACATTTAACAAAAAAATATAGTCTTAATTTCTACATATTAAGACACATAATTGCTGAAATAATTGTGCATTGTTATAGCATATCTCCTGGTTAGCAAAAAGAACCAAAGTTAGTGTAAAAGCTGTATTTAGTTGTAAATAATCAAAACATATTTCAATGGTTATGCCAGTCAATGAGAAAATTATTTTCCTAAAGTAAGGTTCTAAAGTACAAATGGAAAATAATTAAAATTAATGTTTCCTGATTGATCAACATTAGTGATTTAAAATCAATCCACTCTACAGATACAGGGCAGGTCCAGTTCTGAAAGAACTTGTGTTTGAGAAACTGATGGGAAAGATTAATAAAAGTTGGGAATGGCCATGAAGGTGAGCAGGTGTTGCCTCCCCACCTCTCCCCCCCCCCCCCCCCCTTTTTTTTTTTTTTTAAAGCATGCCAAGTTTTTTGTTACAAGCTGTCATGCCAGGTGTAGAGAAAGCTCAGAACCAGTGTGCATAACAGGGCGTTTTAACTTTTGGACAAGATGTGTTGGTCAAGCTACAATGCTTGATTATTCTGCAAAGTCCTTGTACTAACAGTTGCCGGGCTGTCAGAACTTTAGTAGGTAAAAGAAACAGGTGCCTGAACTGTTACATGCATTTGTCATGATTTAAGCTATTTATTCTATGAATTTCCAGTACTTTAGTGCACTCAATTTACATAACAGAATTAAGGAAATAAAAGATGCGGGAGAGTACTTTTGCCTAATATTTAGGGCCCTACCAAATTCATGGTCCATTTTGGTCAATTTCATGATCATAGAATTTTAAAAATCGTACATTTCATGATTTCAGACACTTATAACACCAAGAAATTTCAAATTTAACTGCAGGGGTCCTGACCCAAAAGGGAGTTTGTTTTTTCGGGAGGGGGGGGGGGAGGAGAGGTTGCAAGGTTACTGTAGGGGGGTTGTGGTATTACCACTCTTATTTCTGCGCTGCTGCAGGCAGCAGCACTGCCTTCAGAGTTGGGCGGCCGGAGAACGGCAGCTGCTGGCTGGGAGCCCAGCTCTGAAGGCAGTGCCACCACCAGCAGCAGCAGCGCACAAGTAAGGATGGCATGGTATGATATTGCCACCCTTACTTCTGCACTGCTGCTGGCCAGACACTGCCTTCAGAGCTGGGTGCCTGGCCAGCAGCCACCACTCTCTGAAGACAGTGCAGAAATAAGGGTGGCAATACCATAATCCCCCTACAATAACCTTGTGACCCCTCTGCAACTCCCTTTTGGATTAGGACCCCTAATTTGAGAAACACTGGTCTCCCCTGTGAAATCTGTATAGTATAGGGTAAAAGTAAACAAAAGACCAGATTTCACAGTCCATGACGCATTTCACACAGTCATGAATTTGGTAAGGCCCAACTAATATTCAATATCCCTTTCTTAAAGAGAACCAGACTCAAGCTAAGGAGCAATAATGATAAAATAAGCTATAGGTTACAATCATCATACTGCACAATGATATAGCAAGTTTTTGTCTATAAATATCAGAATTTACTGAAAATGCTTTTTTGCTATTGAAGGGTGCTCCCGATTTAAACATCAAAGCAGAAGACCACCATACAGATATATGAAAACTGGGCTTTAAAAAAATCCAATCCATGGCCAATAGGAGGCCTCCCTGGTGATTGTAGGACTTAATGATATCAATTCTGAATAATTTAAGCCTTTTCATTTTTTTTTAATCAAAGTTTCTAGCCATTATAGTTGGAAACATTCCAAATGTGAACAGAAATGTAGATGGATAGTTTCATTCTCCCAAGTTTGTAGTCAGACATCTCAAAAAATTTAATGTGGACCATAGCTTTGCCAACCAGAAAGAAATTCATTTGTGGTTCTGCTGTGAAAGGTGACAGCAAATGAATGCATTATTTTTCCTCAGTTGGTTCCTGTATCTGCTTATTTTACTAACCAATGTAAGTTTTGACACCTTTTTATTCTATTAATACAGCAGAGCCAATGCAGCTCCAGGACAGCAAGGTAGTTGCCCTCAGCCTCACACATCAGACTTGTTAACCAAACAATGAATATTCTGCACCTGATGGTTATGAGACATAAAAAAAGTTTCACTTCCAGATTCCACATTTACTTTGCAGGGCTGAAAAACAATTTGTACAGACTGAGAAAATTTAGTTACTGACATACTCAGGGAATACACACAATGCCAATTTTACAGTCACTGATCAGAGCAGAACCACGCTTTAACAAGACTGGCCAGTTTAATTGCTGATATTCACAACAAGATGGGCAGCACAGAAACTAACATGTCAATTTCACACTGCAGAGGCTTGGGAAAATTCTAAGCATAAGCAAACATTAGATCTATTAATAAAGGAGGACCACACAAATTAAAATCTGGAGAACAATAGTGGTTTCCCCTGCTACTCTATGCTCAGATCCCAGGAGTCAGAAGGCTCTGGGAGGAGTTTTAAAGTAAATAAAACCCTCCCTCTGAGCAGCTAGAGGCTAGCTTGATCTTCAGACTTTTTAGACAACTACTAATCCAACACTACTGGCTGATATGAAAAATAGAGTCACCATCCTGCTCAGTCTAGATCCTTCTTCTTTCTAGTAGATAGCAGTGGTAAGAAGTCAAGCTCTCATACTAATTTGTAACACTTAAACCTTACCGATGGAGTTGCCAAGTTTATTATTCATACACACCTCCCTCTAGCTGTTAGGTTTAGACCTCCGGTAATTTTTTTCATACCACAAGAAAAGCATTTTTGGAACAAGAATTGACAAGAACTAAACAGGCATAAGATTATTTTTCTCTTATATAAAAACACTGCTGTGGACACAAATATTCTTTGATCAATAGATATTGTTGCTCTCCTATCTCATGAGGTAAAAACAAGAACATGAATAATGGACACAGGTTGTCTCATGGATTGTGGCTTTTGTAAGCAGCTTTATGCTCTGCTGAGATAATTTTATTTTTAGTTTTGTACCTGAAAACTGTTAAGTGAGTCCGAACACGCTAACATAAACAGTACTTGTACTTTTATTAACTTATGACCAGCCACAGTTCACCAGTTAGGAATATAGCAGCAGGACCTACCCCATCTGGCTTCAGGCTAGTCACGGTCTCCGTTTCCCCCACTTGGGTTCCACAATAATGGCTACATAGGATTTCATATGTTGAGAAACACCCTTTCTTGGGGTCTGGGTTTATTAACTAAGTTGACAGGTAAACACAAAAACTCCCACTCTGTGTTCCTAGCTGGCTCACAACACCCTTGGTCTCCGTGCTGGGTTCTTAGTTCTGCCCTCCTGAGTCATTCCTCCAGCAGACTCTCTCTCCACATTCCAGCCTTCCTAGCTGGCTCGTACTCCCTGCAGGCTTGCACCACTAGGCCATCTGCCTGAGTGCTAGGCAGCACGTCTTTGTGTAGAGCATGGAGCTGGGCTGTAGCTATCACCTGTGCTCTGATGACTGACTGTGGAATGTATCTCTGAGGTCACCAATCAGAATAAAGGTCACCCAATTCTTGTTTATAAAAAAATAAAATTAAAAAAAAATTAAACACACCACTCATGGAATCTCTCCCCGCTCTCTATCAAACAGCAATTCCCAAAGCTGCTTCTTATTTGAATCTTTGCTTCAGCTCTCCCCAGCCTTCTTCTCTTATCTCCACTGCAGAAGGTCTGATTTGCTATATTACTTGCTTGTCATGTGACTTTGCTCATTTTCTCCTCCTGGAGAGGCAAACTATGCTTGTCACAGGTGGGGTTTGACACAGCTCCTTTTAAAGAGCCAGTCATCATGTGACAAGGAAACTAACAGTTTATTTAGATTTGTTTAAAATGTGCCAATCAACACTAAGCAAGTGTGTGACAGGTTGAATCACAGAAACCCCCTGGGAGCTGCCACTTGAATTGCCAAGACTACTTCTGCCCCTGCTTTCCCTGCCAAGCTCGAGACCCCAGCACCCCATCTTGCTGAGCCAGACACGCCTGTCTGCTCCAACAGAGACCCAGGGTCTGAATTACTTGCCCCAAAGCTGCAGGCTTCATTGAAAGCAGCTTACAGAAGTGTTCTTATCTTTAACACTCAGATGCCCAACTCCCAGTGGGGTCTAAACCCAAATGAATCCGTTTTACCGTGTATAAAGCTTATACCGGGTAAACTCAAATTGTTCGCCCTCTATAACACTGATAGAGATATGCACAGCTGTTTGCCCTCCCACCCCCCAGGTATTAATACATACTCTGAGTTAGTTAAGAAGTAAAAAGTGATTTTATTAAATACAGAAAGTAGGATTCAAGTGGTTCCAAGTAGTGACAGACAGAACAAAGTAAGTTACCAAGCATAATAAAATAACACACACAAATCTATGTCTAATCAAATTGAATACAGATAATCTCACCCTTAGAGATGCTTCAGTAAGTTATTTCCTCAGACTGGACACCTTCCAGGCCTGGGCACAATTCTTTCCCGGATACAGCTCTTGTTCCAGCTCAAGTGGTAGCTAGGGGACTCTTCATGATGGCTCTCCCTTTTCTCTGTCCCACCCATTTATATATCTTTTGCATAGGCAGGAATTCTTTGTCCCTCTGGGTTCTCACCCCCACCTTTTCAATGGAAAAGCACCAGGTTGAAGATGGATTCCAGTTCAGGTGACATGATCACATGTGACTGTAAGACTTCATTACCCACCTGCCAGCACACGTATATAGGAAGACTTACAGGTAAAACAGAGCCATCTGCAGTCAATTGTCCTGGTTAATGGGAGTCATCAAGATTCCAAACCACCATTAATGGCCCACACTTTGCATAATTACAATAGGCCCTCAGAGTTATATTTCATATTTCTAGTTTCAGATACACGAGAGGTACAGTTATACAAATAGGATGATCACACTCAGTAGATTATAAGCTTTGTAATAGAGGCAAAAGGAAAAAGGACTCTGAAGCTTTGTAATGATACCTTACAAGAGACCTTTTGCATGAAGCATATTCCAGTTACATTAGCATATTTTCATAAAATCTTATAGACTGCAACGTCACAAAGTGCACAAAATTTGACATTAGCTAAACCAAACCACACTTACAAAATTACTGGTGCCGCTGAACAACTTTGTCAACTATCTACTCCCAAACTCCACTCAATTAGCAAAGACATCCAAAAACCATTCATCACAGAATACAAGTTACAGCACAAGACCCTGTCACAGCAATTTACAGCACCATTTTAGCCTTCCCCTATTTAATCCTCCACACAGTTACTCATTTTAGATATTTGTACAATACCACCAATAGAGAGGAAGGAAAACAGAATAGTCAGGAAGTAAATGACAGAATCTCTTGTCCCGAGTTAACTCTGCAATTATAAAGATGACAAATGGGCAATGAAGGTTGGGTTTTTTTTTTTTTAGCACTTTGACATTAAACTATATGTTCTGGTACAGAAAATATATGGGCATATATTAACGCAAACACACAATAACAGTTCCAAAAAGTTCAGGGGAACTGTCTTAGGGCACTAACAAGTATTTGCCCCTAGTTAATACTTTCCCAATGCAGTACCCAACAATTTGAGATTTTGAAACACTACCCATGACACTGTCAGACACAATATTGGTTTTTTGGGGTGAATGAGCAGACGTGTTCCTTTAGCCCTATAGCAGATGGTTAACTGCTTAAAAAAATATTGGAGGCATGTTTTCATTAGATTTTGGGGGGAAAGGCAGGCAATTTTTGTAATAATTAAATGGTATCTTGATCATATTTTACCATTAAAGCAGTTCTTCTGCCACATAAGGAATTTTCCGACTTTGGGACATGTATCCCACCTTCAAGAACCAACATATCACCCCTATCATACAGCTTCCCTGTGATGACTGGTGAGAAACTGGCTTAAACCCTGAAGCATGAGGATTTATATTAATCCAAAGCTAGGGGTTTTTTTTGTTGTTGTTGTTTTTTAATATTATAAATGAGATACTGTTTTTATATAACTGCCTAGCCCTTTTGAAAAAGTTCTGCTGAACTCCTGGCCTTGTTAGCACGAAGATCCCATTGCCACAGGTAAGTGCATTGTGTGGAGTAGTATTTCCTTCCAACAGTTTTGAATGGCACTTTTCAATGTCATGTCAGATGAAGTTTATGAATGTACCCTTGTTCTTTTAAAAGAAAGAATGACTAGAATTCCAGTTTTTTATTTTCTATACTTTTATCATGTCCCCTTGAATTTGTCTAAATTAAACAATCCAGTCTTTTCAAGTATCAGAGGGGTAGCCGTGTTAATCTGGATCTGTAAAAAGCAACAAAGTCGTGTGACACCTTACAGACTAATAGACATATTGGAGCATAAGTTTTCGTGGGTGAATACCCACTTCATCAGATGCATGTCAATCAGTCTTTTCAATCTCTCTTCATATGAGACTTTTCTATGCTCCTAATCATTCTTGTTGTCATTCCCTGAACCTCCTTTATTCCTATTAAAACCTTTTTGATACTGGGTAACCAGAACTGAAGACTGTCTCTAAGTGGGGTCATACCACTGATTTAGAGTGGGATTATAATATTTTCTTTCCATACTATTATCATACATGCTAATATTGATTATTTTTATACCACCGCTACATAGAGTGCTCCACAAAGAGGTGAAAGTTAATTTAAAACCCAGAAAGGTGTCTATATAGTTCAAGTTATTCCCTTCGACATCCATTTCTTTGCATGTGCCAACACTAAATTGTATCTGCCACTGTTTTCTCCATTCACCTACCTTGGTTAGGTCCCCCAGAAGTTCTTCAGTTCTCGGTGGTCTTGACAAATCTAATTAATTCAGTCTTCTGCAAGTTTACACACTCAGTATTCACACCTTTTTTCAGATCCAATATATTAAAACACCAGTCCTAGTACAGAAGCTCATGGGCACCATGATTTAACTTTCTGCCACGATCAAAAATCTCCTAAACTCACTCTCTCAGCAAGCTTTCTCCTATGTGTTCTCTTCCCGCACCCAACACCTTCATATGTAAACTGGTCCTACTCTCACCCTGTATGTGCCCAATTCTGTCCCTAAACAGAGGCAAGGAAAGAGACTTGGAAGAGATACTGAAACTACATGTCTCATGTCAGTTCTGGCAACACAACCGAATTAAGAGACACTACAGTGAATGCATTTTCCGAAAATGTTTGTTTAAAAACAAAAACATATTCTTGCATTTTCTGTGAGTTTTATTTTACTTGGTGTATTTCAAGTAACAAACACTGATATGCTTAGGAGGCAGTGGAATTTTATTCATGCTTCAGTCAACCAGATTAAGTTTAAATAGCTCAATAACTACAATACCTTCTATGGCTGTGCAGTTTCACTTTGATGAGTGTATGTAGTAAATTTGAACTGGGCAGGAGATAAGAGATCTGGTAGATGGCAATGTTCCACAATCTAATTGCTAAATTATATGGCTCAAAAGACAAATACTAATTAAAAATGTGCACTGGCCAAGTGTTACCTGCTCTGATGCACCTAATTAACATGAGTTTTAGTTCCAAAGTCACAAGGAGAACAACACATGGAGGCTTCTTCTATATCTCAATGTAACAAGACAAAAAATAAGACACTCCAAGATACATACCGTTAATTACAATAAATTTGAGAACTCTATACAGAAACAAGAAGCCATGCTTCACACTCAAACCATTAGCTATTTATTTTGCCTAATGAATTCACACTTCTAAGTTTTATCCCCTCATCATCATCCCTTTAACTCAAATAAAAGCTGCAAGTTAGAAATAATAAAACAATTGTCTTGCAGCCCTTTTGATAGCAATAAGAGAATGACTAAAGCTACAGGGAAGGGGAACTCCTGTAGAAACAAATGTCAAGCTAATAAACAAATTAGCTTTAGATTGTTTACATCAACAGTAGAATTTCTTGCATGTCATTTTTGCTCTTCATTTTACTAATACAAAAAACTGAAATCATTGAGTCACAATTTCAGGGGTAACTGCATTTACATCCTCCCTCCGTGGTCCCTCGAGGGCATCCACTTAAGGTTTCAGACCATCAGTCATCACCTCTCAGGCAACGTCCCATGTCTTTCTCCTTCCAGACTGGGAGTTTGAGCTTGCAGTCTTTCTGCACCTCACTGTGATTTCTCCTGACTGGGATCCCACACCAGTGGTTAACTTTTTCTCCAGGGGCTGCAACAGTGTATACCAAATCTTCACAAGGCAAGATAAATGTATTAGAGCAAAAGTGATATAGAAAAACAAACAAACAAACAAAAACACTAAAAAAATAAGTTCCTATGTGCATACTAAAATCACATCAGGGATCCCCCATCAGTCTCATGGGGTCCTAGTAAGCCAAAGATTTTACATCTGTTCCACAAAGGTTGGGTCCCCTCATGGACAGAAGTTTCTGCCCATTGAATCAAAAGAAGGCACTGAATTGCCTCAAATTCAGCCTCTGTAGACCAAAACCCCTGTCTTTGCTGTAGGTCTCCGAAAATCCAGTTTAAACCAGTATATGCAAGCCTCCCCAGGGAGCAATAACTCTCTGGAGCTGTCCACAGCCTCAGTGATTTGCCTAAGTCATTCTTCCTCAGCTCTGGATTTTAGTTTCTGAAAGAGCTCAGATAATCCTCTCCACTGAAGTTGCATACAATCCCTGGCCTACAATGTGCATAAACCATTCATTAACTTAATACAGAATGGTCCCCAAAGATACTGCAAGCAGTTGCAATATCTGGCAGTGATATTTCTAAATGATATAAATGAGAGAGGAGAAAGAGAGAGACTAATCTAACAGTTTATGAAGTGGTTACCTCTAAGGATCTTTGCTGATAAACTGTTTCTAGAGATTAATCTACCAGCAACAATTTCTCGTCCTTTCTTTTCTTCAGATGTGGACATAACAGATGCAGACAATCAACTGCCTTTTGAAGCCCCCATAAAAAAAACTCTGAGTATTTTAGCACACACTGGACAGGGAAATCATTTTAGAAATCTTCTAGCAAACCTAGCGTAGGTACAGTTCTTGCTATAAACAAACAGAATGCAAAATTGAAGCATCAAAATTGAAGTCCCAAACGCAGTTAGTGCATACTGTCACAGCTTGCACAGACTGGTGCAAATTGCTATAGGTACTGCTGACAAATCTGAACGGTCTTAAGAAAGTCATTTAAAAAAAAAAAAAAGGATTTTTACATGAGAATTTGCTTTCTGCTTCTCAAGTATATATAGGTCCCAGATGGAGGATACTTAAATCTCAAGGCTATGTTCAAGTTTAATAATGCAATGCTACTATAATTTAGTCCCTAATCATATGATTGAAGTGGGAAGATTATCCCCATACATCTGTGAGCAACATTAGTATATATGCTTATTAAATTACAGTAATTTGACTCTTCCCTTTATCTAAGTATATTAGGGGTATATTAACAGGACTGTCGTATGTAAGACACAGGAGGTAATTGTCCCATTCTACTCAACACTGGTGAGGTCTCAGATGGAGTACTCCATCCAGTTCTCGGTCCCACACTTTAAGAAGGACGTGGACCAACTGGAGAAATTCCAGAGGAGAGCAACAGAAATGATAGTTTAGAAAACCTGAACTAGGAGGAAAGGTTTTAAAAAAGTGGGCATGGTTAGTCTTGAGAAAAGAAGACTAAGAGGGCACCTTAGTCTTAGGCATGCAGTCTTCAAACATATTAAAGGGCTCTTATAAAGAGGACAGGGATTAATTGTTCTTACTGCAAATGCAGTGTAGTTGTAGCCATGTCAACCCCAGGACATTAAAGACACAAGGTAGGGGAGGTAGTATCTTATTGGACTAAAGAAGAGCTCTGCGTAGCTTGAAAGCTTGTCTCTCTCACCAATAGAAGTTGGTCCAATAAAAATATTACCTCCCCCACTTTGACTCTCTAATTGACTCTGTGTCCACTGAAGGAAGGACAAATAGTAATGGGCTTAATCTGCAGCAAAGGAGGTTTAAGATAGATATTAGGAAAATATTTCTAACTATAATAGTGAAGTATTTGAACAGGCTTCTGAGGGACGCTGTGGCTTCCCCATCTTTAGGGGAATTTATGAACAGGTTAGACAAATACCTGTCAGGTATGGTCTAGGTTTACTTGGTCCTGCTTCAGCACCTGGTGTTGGACTCGACCTCTCAAGGTCCCTTCCAGCCTTACACTTCTATGACACAGATGCAAAACTGCCTTTTTGGAACACAGAGCATTAACGGCATCAGAAAATGTATCATCTGTCCCTCAGTTTCAGAGGGTGAGCGGAAGAAAGAAAAGCAATATTCCTATAAACAATTAACCATAAGGACCAAAAACACAACACACCCACAATTTGGGTATTAATTTTAATTGGAAAGAGAACAAAGGATTTTTTTTAAATGCTTTGAGTGGCACAGCAAAGAAGGCACAACCTGAAGGAAAAGAGGTGGCCAAAGTAGGTTTAAGTTATCTTTGCACACACTAAATTCTGGGCTGGTGAGTAGGCTAAATCAGCCATGGTGAGTCAGTCTTGATGACTACTCCGAGTGCCCCACAAACCAGAAGGGTCAGTGGCATGGCACCACAGCCAGACCCCTTCCACCCTGAGCTTCACTTCCTACAGCCAGGATGGGACCAGCAAAGGTCCACCTACAGAAGCCCAGTGTATCATCTGCATTAGAGAAAATCTCCCCTGGCACATTGTGGGTTGTTTATAGCCCTTATACACCAGGTAAAGAGGCTTCAGAAGGAGATAAAGTCCCCTCCCTGCCTCCCCACCCCCTTTTTTCTAAACTCTCAGTTGTTCTGACAACACTGCCTCCCACTTCATAGATACAGATTTTATTCTAAACCAAAAAGAGTAAGCTTCCTGTCTTTTGTACACAATTTTAATTATTCCTTTCACATTCATCTGTGTGGTACTGCCTTTCTGGGAGAGATGGAATCGGGGACGAAAGTACTGGGAAAGAGGAAGGGGTAATGACAAAAACTGAGAATTTGATATTGTGGGGAGATACAAATTATTGGCATAAGTTTGGGATGTCCATATTAGTCATAAGTGAATCATACAATAAAAAAAACTTTATAATACCTCATCATCACCACATTTTGTTTATGCCACAAGCAATTCCAACCATGTGTATTCATTTTATGCACTTCCCCCCCCCCCCCCCCAAATATATTAGTTACTATGGAAACACTGTTGCCTTCAGTCTAAGAGAAGCTCGTTTTATATAAACTTGAAACTTAACTCCTATATTCTACAAACTAGGGTGTATTTTGTTTTTAAGGACTATATATAGGGTTTATATATTTATGCCATATAGTATAAACATTACATAGACCCCTATATTTTGAAAAGAATTTTAGAGCTATTACATAACCCTAACTTTATGCCACAGTTGTGGAAGTCACTAAACTCCTTTCATACCAATGATGGCATTATTCCCATAGTAATTTGTTTTAAAAGGGGAAAAAGCAAAAGGACACAGAAGAAAGGACAAATATTGCATAAAACTAAGACTGTTAGAGTCAACAAATATGGCATAAACAATTTTATTTGGAGCATTATGCTTTTTTTCTTACCTTTAAGTTTGAGAAGATCTCAATCATTCACTCATGGCAATAAAAACTGTACAAACCTGCAAACCATCACTTTTGTGTCTCATATCTTACACGGTAGCTGCTTAGAATAAGTCATATAACCCATCTCTTTTTCCCTAAAATGTATCTATAGACACAGATATGTTAAGTAAAAAAGTACACAGGATTACAGCTCAGTAAGTGAAACTGATCAAAAGGACACTAACTTTTAGTAGTTTACCTATTATTATTTTCAATATACATAAGAAGTATTAAGAAAGAAGAGTGTCTTCCCTGGTGTTGACCACAGCAAAGTATGCAAGTAGACTTGCCAATATTTCCCTCCCATTGAAGATAACATGGATCACCCTACTCTCACTTATGAGTGAAACACTTCCCTGTGACATGTGAAGCCATTCTTTAAATACTTTCACATTACTTTCTATGCAATGTATCTTCAGCTCTCTGTAATGAAATGCAACAGAAGGAAACAAAAAAAGTCAGCATCGTGTCACTAGCCAATGTTTACTGATCACCAGTGGTCTCTAAGGAACATCCCTGGATGAAACAAAACTTGCCTCAACCAAGGATATGGCATTTGCAGTACCATTACAATAAAAATAGAGGACTCCAAGATATGAAACATTTGAAAGGAAGTCTTAGGAAATGCTCAACTATGGACAAAGAAGCCTTTGTTAATTCTATGTTCAAGCCCTACTTGATAGTTGGGATTCAGGAGTTGCTAGCCAACAGCCAGTCTAACTGTATCAGGGCAAGCCCCAGGTATAGACAAAGTAGCTATGAATTGCACCAATTGAGCTTATCTCTGTATCAAGCAGGGGAAAACTCAACCAGTGTAAATTACACCGATCTTGTCTATACTTGGGCGCTGCAATGGCTTAGCTATACAGATTCGCTGGCTACTGATTGCTCAACTCAAAATATAGACAACCTGAAACACCTAGTTTAACAAGGTATATGTTTCTGCACTTTCTTCATGAGTTCATCTGCGGGGTAGAGCAGCACATTAATAAAAGTATCTAAATGAAGGGCTGGGGGAAAGCTGATTGGTGCAGAGGAGCGCACACACATCCCTTGGGGAGGATTTATTGAAAGGAATTCTCTCTATCTTGTAAAGAGGAAATAGAAGTTGATAAAGTACAGGTAGGATCTGAAGAGAAACAATTGAAAGTCAATTACATCACATGAAGGCCGACAACTTAATATTGCCAAATTTTATAAGAGCTTGTATGCAAATACTAGGAGTCTAAATACTAAGACGGGTGAACTTGAGTGCCAGGTATTAAATGAGGATATTGACATAATAGGTATCAGAGAAATCTGGTGGAACAATGATACAGTAATACTAGAGTACAAAATAAGTAGGAATGACAGAGTAGTGTGGGAGTAGCACTATATGCGACAGATGCGTAGACTCAAATATAATAAAAAAGTCTTACATTAATCAAACTGTACCACAAAATCTCTATGGATAGAAATTCCATGCTTCAATAATAAGAGCATAGCAGTCAGACTATACTACCAACCACCTGATCAGGATGTTGACAGTGATTGTGAATTGCTCAGGGAAATTAGAAAGGCTACACAAACCAGAAATTTCAATAATAGTGGGAGATTTCAATTATCCACATATTGACTGGGTACACGTCCCCTCAGGACAGGATGCAGAGTAAAATATCTAGACACCATTAATGACTGCTTCTTCGAGCAGCTAGTCCTGGAACCCACAAAGGGAGAGGCAATTCTTGATTTAGTCCCAAGTAACAAGATCTAGTACAAGAGTGGAATATAGCCGAAAACAACCCAACCACAGTAGCATTTAACTTCAAAAAGCTGAAATATATAGTAATGAGGATGCTAGTTAAATGTAAATTAAAAGGAATAGTCACAAGAGTGAAATGCCTGCAAGCTGCAGGAAAACAATGTATACCCCAAATAAAAAAAATAAATCAGGAAAGGGATCAAAAAATGCCATCATGGCTAAACAGAGTAAAAGATTACGTTAGAGACAAAAAGGCATCCTTTAAAATTGGAAGTCAAATCTTATTGAGGAAAATAGAAAGGTGCATAAATTCTGGCAAGTCAAGTGTAAAAAGAATGTAAAGAGCAATTAGCAAAAGACAAAAACTAACAGCAAAATTGTTATTCAGTACATCAGAAGTAGGTAGAATGCCAAACACTCAGTGGGTACACTGGATGACTGAGATGCTAACAGAGCACTCAAGGAAGACAAGACCATTGCAGAGAAGCTAAATGAATTCTTTCCATTGGTTTTCACTGCAGAGGGTGTGAAGGAGATTCTCACACCTGAGCCATTCTTTTAGGTGACAATTCTGAGGAACTGCTCCAGACTGAGGTGTCAATAGAGGAGATTTTGGGAAAAACTGATATATTTAACAGTGGTCACCAGGACCAGATGATATTCACCCAAAACTTCTGGAGAAAGTAAAATATGAAATAGCAGCTCTGCTAACTGTGGTATGTAACCTATCGCTTAAATCACCCTCTGTACTTGATGACCAGAGGCAACTAATGTAACGTAAATTTTGTAAAAAGGCTCCAGAGGCAACACTGGAAATTACAGGGTTCTCATCTGTATGCTGTATCCATTCGTTGAGTTATACTTAGAGGGATCGTCCCTGTCATGAAGAGTTTACAATCTGTTATGTGTTAATACAGTGCAGTCCTGATCCAAAATTAGATTTACTACATATTCCCCCTATACAAACAAGCAAACCAACCAAAACAAAACAACAACAACAAAACAACATAATAAACTAGCATAGAAAACAACTTGGCACTGACAGGGATATTTTTTCCATGGTTAGCTTCTATTCTATAATTCCCTACAAAAAATTAGGTGAAGTAATCCTTTCAAGGACAGGGCTGCAGTAAGCAACTGTTTCGTAAGAAGGATTTTTTATTTTTCTTGCAATACTCTAATTTTGAATTAGTTCATATTAGTGGGTCATTTTCAAGGTCTCTACATGTTAGAACAGTACAAAAGTGTTAATAATATTTTTGCAGGGATGCTCTGAGACAGACAGAAGACTTCAGTAATTTTCAAAAACTCCTGGGAGAGGGAAAACAAGAAGTCTTTTCAATAATTCTCAAAGTTGAGGAGTTAAATTGTATATACTGTTAAAGTAAATGAATAAACCAGCATAGTCTAGTTTGATAACACTTTTCTGTGGAATAATCATAACCCACAGAATGCTTTGGAATCATGTGTGTTAAGGAAAAACTTACAGAATGAGGATGAAGCCATGATAATCAAGATCAGTGAAGTGTTCCAAGTGTAGGGAGTCTCAAAGAAGACAGCATAGGCACTCAAGCAGGATAAAGTAGTAATGAAGATGTACATTTTTTGCAGAGTGAAATAGTAGAAAGAAACAAGGTAGGTGGGGAGGCAGGTTGTGTAGGGGCTTTGAAGGGAAGGACAAGGAACTTGACTGATGCAAACAGTTAAGTGATTTGAAGAATTGCTGGAGATAAAGTAGCAAGCCAGAGAATCGTTAATATGGCAGTATTTTGGACAGACTGAAGGACAGTGAGGTGGGTGTCCACAAAGCCATATATATATGATGCTATAAGTAACGTTTTAAAAAATACATAGTTAGCAAGTATAGCACTTTGCCTGAGATATTTCAAATGTGGAGGATGCATAAACAAAAAATCCATTAAAAATCGCTCAGAGCACCTTAAATACACATAGTGCTATGAAGTAAGATTTCTTGCCCCATAAGAGAAAAAGCTGTAAAGATGCTGTAAAGATATTAAAATGTTGTACGATGATGGAAGATAGCATTTTACAGGCCACATAAAATCAGAACAGGTCTCTGTGGTTATATTTCATATAAATCCACACCTGAAAAACCAACTAATCCAGTCTGTAAGGATGATGAAATACAGACTGCGGCATCAATATAAATCGCAGTACCCCATCTCTGAACTGTTTACTAATACCAACCACCACCACCATATAACGCTCTACAAACACCAAATCCTCACAACACCTTTCTGAGGTATGATCCCAAATTTACAGATAGGGGAAAAAGATAAAAGTGACGTGCCCAGTGCTACACAGCAAGTCAACAGAACAGCTAAGGCTGGAATTCAGGAGTGCTCATCGCCCAAATGCAAGTTCAGTTGACTAGACTGTACTGCCTCACTTCCCTGCATTGCAGGAATCACTCAGGATATCAATTATAGATTTCAAAGATTGTAGATAAGCCTGTATTTTCTAACCCTCCGGTCATTCTTATCATTAAGAGATTCATGTAAGCTCTTACCCACAGAAATTTAACAATTTTAGCTAAGGGCACCAAGAATACTGTTTCATTTAACATTACCAGTCTTTACATTGGTAAGTCATGTAAAACTCTTTTCAGGGCTGGCCTTACCATGAGGCGAATTCAGGAGGCCACCTCAGGTGCCAGACTGGGGGGCGGCACCACTAGGACCCAGAGTGTAGAAAATTGTGTCTGCTGCTGACGCATATGTATTCTCTCTGCTCTAGATGCACAGAGATGGTGGAGTGCTCTGCTGGAGGAAGGAGGGCACAAGAGACATAATGGGCAGGCAGGAGAAAAGGTGAGAGGGAATAGCAGAAAGCAGCAGGAGCTGCAGGGAGAGAGAGGAGGAGGAGGAGCCTCTTATGTACCTCTCTAGCACTTCCAGGAGCCTGGACTGATTAACACCAGTTTCTCAGGGAGCTTCCCGTTTCCTGCTGCTTCCCTGAACCCACTTGAGGAGAACAGGCAATCAACTGAAGTAGTAGGAGCCAGTTAGGCCCTTAAGACACTGATATGTTCTCTCACTCAGGCTCTGCTACCAGCCTGCTTATTTGTCCCCTTCAATTGAGTGTTGAGAGCCACTATAGCTGGCACAGAACGGCAGTCATGAGTGAAAGAAGAAAACGCCCCTCTGGGGCAGCAATCAGAAAAAAGCAAGCAAGCAAAGTAAGCTTTTCTATCTAAGCAGGAAGGAGCACTTCTGAGATACACAGACACATGTTCACGGTGAGCCTTCCGGTCCCAGTGAGGATGTGAGTGGTGAGGAGATGCCTGACCTTCCAGTTAGTCAGAGTGCAGGTGACCTGGCAGCTACTGCAGCATCCATATCTCCATCTCAAATGGATGTAACCATGTACATTCCTGAACAAAAGTGTAGATCAGAGAAGAGTGTAGTGGAGGCACAAGAAACAGCTGCTGCTGAGTTTAGTTCCTTAAGTCTAGATGACCCAGGACTGTGGACCAGCCTGAGTGACTTCCTTGTACTGCGTGGGCCACAGCAAGTGAAAAACTTCATGCTCCCCAAAGACAATGAAAATAGAAGTTTCCATCCAACACATTACTGAAATCCCCAATGATGACAAAGTGGAGAGGCCATGGCTTACGTACTCAAAAACCCAGAATGCTGCATACTGTTTTTGTTGCAAACTCTTCCAGTCTAATGTTCCAGACTAATTGTGTTCTACAGGAACAAAGGACTGGAAAAGTCTGGCTAGAAATCTGGCATGCCATGAGAAGGTAACAAATCACCAGAGAGCATTCCATAGGTGGAAAGAGCTTGAGAAGGGACTATGGTTAAAGGCCACCATAGATGATCAGCATTAAGAGAAGATTGCATCAGAGTCTCTTTACTGGAAAAATGTTCTGAAAAGGCTCATTGTCATTGTGAGAACTCTTGCTACCCAAAACCTAGCACTGCGTGGCATTTGAGATCAGCTGTATGTGCCAAACAATGGAAACTTCCTTAAAACTGTGGAGCTGATGGCTGAGTTTGATGCTGTACTCCAGGAGCATTTAAGAAGAGTCACCACCCAAGAAATGTACACACACCACTACCTTAGAAAAACAATTCAAAATGAGATCATACAGTTACTGGCAACACAAGTCAAACAGAAGATTGTGGCAGATCTAAAGTCAGCAAGATATTACTCTGTTATTCTGGACCTCACACCTGACATCAGCCATATGGAACAAATTACTTTAATGGTGCATTTTGTAACAACAACAGAACCTAGTGAAAATGTCCCTGCAATGGTGACTGTCAGAGAGTATTTTCTAGAATTTATTGACTTTGATGATACTACAGGAGCAGGTATGACAAATGTGCTTCTTAAAAAACTGGAAGATACGGGAATTGCGATAGCTGACATGAGAGGTCAGGGCTACGATAATGGTGCCAATGTGAGAGGAAAGAACAGAGGAGTGCAGACACGGATCCGAGAGTTAAACCCTCAAGCTTTTTTTATCCCATGCAGGTCTCATTCATTGAACTTGGTGGTCAGTGATGCAGCATCAGCTTCTAGTGAGGTTGCTGAATTTTTTAATGTAATTCAAAGCATCTATGTATTTTTCTCTGTATCAACCCATTGATGGCTAATTTTGAAGCAATATTGGGAACATCCTCTCTAACACTGAAACCACTGAGTGCCACACGATGGGAAAGTCGAGTGGAGGCGATAAAGCCTATCAAACACCAAATTGGGAAGACAGATGATGTCATAGTTGCTATGACAGGAACTGTTTGTGGGAGAACAGTGGCAGAGGGAAATGGAGTCACCAGAAACATACATAACTTCAAATTTCTGTGTGGCTTAGTGTTGTGGCATGACATACTGTTTGAAATAAATGTTGTAAGCAAGAGACTCCAAGGTGTTAACCTTGATATATCTGGAGCAATGGAACAACTGGACAAAGCAAAGTCATACCTACAGTCTTACCGGTCAGATGAGGGATTTCAAAACATTCTGAAGAGTGCACAGAAGTTAGCAGAGGAACTTCACACTGAAGCTATTTTCCCACCCATTCAAGAATACAAGAGTCACTGAAGAAGACGACATTTTGATTATGAGGCATGAGATAATCCAAAAGAGATCCCAAATAACAATTCAAAGTTGAATTCTTTAGCCAGGTGCTAGATTGTGCAATACAGTCAGTTGAAGAACATTTCATGCAGCTCAAGGAACACAGCAGTATATTTGGGATGTTGTATGATATTCCAAAGCTCCTCACTATACTTGAAGAAGACCTACACCAGCAATGCAGGGCACTAGAGACAGTGTTAACACATGATGACATGCGCGATATTGATGCAAGTGATTTAGGTGATGAACTGAAAGCCCTTTCAAGATACATTTCAGCAGGATCAACTCCAAAGGCTGATTTGGAAAATATGTGCACAAATAAGATGACCACCCTCTTTCCAAATGCTTTTGTTGCTCTGTGCATACTTCTAACACTTCCTGTAAAAGTTGCCAGTGGAGAACGCAGCTTCTCCAAGCTGAAGTTAATAAAAACACATCTACGCTCCACAATGACACAGGAGTGGCTGGTCGGCTTTGCAACCATCTCAATAGAACCTGAGCTGGCCCAGACTGTGGACCTTCAGGAAGCAGCTCAAATCTTGGCAACCAAGAAGGCATGGAAAGCACCACTTTGATTATTCAAACAGATTAAAATGCCACTGTTTACGATGCAGACAAGAAAAGTTACATTTGCTGTTCAAGCGTTTGAAAGTTAAGTGTTACTTAAAATGCCTTGTTCAAAAATTTTAAGTTGTTCGTTCTCCTTTATTGGGGTAGGTAGCAGAGCTGTACCACGAGAGGAGAAGAACAGGAAGAAGGCAGAATTGAGACCTTTCAAAGTTTTGGCCCAAGCCAGGGGGTATGGGGGTGTCATTTGAGCGCCCCGCTTCAGGTGCCAAAATGTTGTGGGCCAGCCCTGCCTCTTTTGACTTACATCCTTACAATGTTTTCCTCTTACTCCTTTTCCTGATTAGACTTTTCTAAGCCTGCTGACCCCAAGCCAAAGCTCTGCTCTACTTTTAACCACTTTTAAATACAATATCTATGTATAAATCCTGTCCCATTGCAATTAAGAACCCAATAGTCTAAGGATTTTCACAACTGCTATGTGCTTCCTACCATTCAAAAATATTAGAATAGTTTATTCAAATGTACAAAAGCTTCTCAACAGATGTCCTTTGTTACTTTATTGATATCAATATTTCCAAATTCTTAAAGAAAAATGCATATTAAGATAAAAAGGCTGTTTTACGGACACTCCTTTCATCATAATCTGTGTTTTTAAATAATCAAAGGTACCAACATTTTACTCTCTATAGAGATAAAACTGAATATGTGCATTAATTTTTTTAAAAATATTAAACTGAGGCAAAAGCTTTCCATGCAAGCATATCCAGGACCCAGGGAAGGCATGATTTTCATTGCAACATCTGGCTCCTTGGCAGCTTTATAGGCAGCTGTGTTGGCAATATTGGAAATACTTGCAAGTTTGTCCGTTAGGCTTCTGAGGGCCATCTAATTTTCCCAAAGCTGTTTTGCTGCTCTATTGAGTCATTCACTGCCACATTTTTTGGTACGAGTCTAATGGGCCCATGCAGATTCCAGGATATATACATACATACACACACCCTCTGAAGCTGTTAAAAACTACACTATGGGTCCTTTCACAGCACAGACAGAAATTTGTTCATGATTCTTCTGTTAAAGCCACCCACATTCTGACCCATCACCTGCACACTAGTGTTGCAAGTACATTTTGTGGGAATTAAAATAACAGTTTCTCTGGCAACCATCCCACCAATACAGATATAAATGCACAATTAAATAGTCATTGTGTGTGTCTAAGACTCCTCCACCCTGTGAAAGATGCCAGAAACGTGCCTTTTGCTGAGGATACACGAACTCATTAATACAAGCCATGTCCGGGGAGCTAGACACAAGATAACTGGTTAAGAGGTCCGCCTCATTATACCTGAAGACAGCTTCTGAGCCAGCCAACCTCCAAAACACCCTTTGCATTCACACAAACACAATCCACAGCAGGAAGCTATCACAGGAGAAGGGACTCCAGTTCTTAACAAGATCATTAATGCAACAAGATCTAGCGGAGATCCACTTTCAGATTCTTTTCCGGGGGCTTCGCAGGGCTAAGGAGTGGGAAGCCTGTGACTGCCAGCTAAGCTCTCACAGCAGAGTCAATACCGCATTGCTGCTGATGCTGCTCATTTTCACAAGTAACAACATCCAAAAAACAGCCCCAGACAGTCCCCTGGCTGGCTTCTCTGCAGAGCACCAGCGGCTCCGCAGTGTCCATCCCCGCTGGGGAGAAGGAAGGTTCCTCAGAACTCAGGGTGGGACCCGCAAGCGCAGCCAAGCGCTGGCGGAGTTTGCAAATCAAAGGGAGACAGTGGCCGCAGAGAGGAAAGCAGCCCACAGACACCCACGCACTCCCCCCCCGCCCGCCCGCCCGCCCGCCGGCCGGCCGGGGCTGCAGCGCGTCTGGCTAGGCTCTGGACGGGACGGGGCTCGGCTCGTCCCCCAGGAGTAGGACGAGGCTCGGCTGGTTCCCCGGGGGCAGGACGGGGCTCGGCTGGTCAGTACCAGTCTCTGCCCGGGGCCCCATAGGGAACCTGTCTGGGGTTCGCGTTTCCTCGCAGGGGACGCTCCCTCCTAGGCTGTTACCTGTCATCACTGCCGGGGACTCTGCCGCGGAGGCGCCGCCTCTTCTTCTGCCCCTGGCCACGTCCCCGGACTCCAGCTCGCATCCCGCGGCGGCGGCGGCCAGGAGCAGCCCCAGCAGCAGCAGGACCGCGACGGGGGCTCCTGCTGCCCCCGGCCGCCTCCCCGGGGCGCCGCTCGGGACCCGGACCCCGCTCATCGGTGCCGCTGCTGCAGCGACCGCAACCGGCTCCGCTGTGGCGCTTCCACCCCCGCCCGGCTCCGGCTCCGGCAGCCGAGCCGCGCTGCGCCCGCCCCCTGCGCCCCACGCTGCCTCCCGTCGCTGGCTTCCGGGGCTCTGCGCCTGCGCGGAAAAACGTCACCACGCAAACGTGTCCGCTAACTCCCCGGGGAAAGAGGTGCTGGCGAGGAGGCGGAGCTAAGGGCAGGGGCGGGGCTAGCTCAGGGGGCGGGGACAGGCTGGGGGTGCTGCGGGGAGGGGCTGGAGTCCGGGAAGGCAGCGAAGGGTGCGAGGCAGCAGCCGGCGAGAGGAGCCCGCTCTGCAGGGGCCGTGCCCTGTGAGACGCAGAGGGAAGCGGGGCTGCCCCAGCCAGGGGGACAGGAATCTGCGGTGGGCCGCAGAGGGAAGCACGAGGGGGAAGCGCAGGTGGCTCTAGGGCTGTTCCAGGAGAGGAAAACAACAAGGCAATAGCAAGGCAGCTGCAGGCTGGAGGAGATCCCTGCTGCAGGCAGCGGGAGGAAGGAGAAACGGGAAGGGGAGAGGAAATGGTTGCTGACAACTTTTTTTCAGTGCTTAACTCGTAATGAAAAAGGTTGCGGGGCTCCTGCAATTTTTTTTTCCATTCATAACTGATGCAGCAAGCCCAGAGGTGCCAGGGCTATGAACAAGCGAAACGCGGGGGGCGGGACACAGCATTGGCAAGATGCGGCACAAATTAAGCACTTTTTTTTTCCAGAAAGGACCCACCAGCTGTCACATCAAAGACAGCTGAAAAACATAAATACTGTAACATTTATCTTTGTGTAAATTGCTATAGAGGCCACAGGGATATTTTATGATCACACACAGGAAGAAAGGCAATCCATCAAATAATCTTTCTATTAAGATACATTTAACACTGTTAACGAGTTTGAGACCTTCTGCAATGGGTTTGGCAATGTGATCGTGCAACTAAAATGCACAGGGATTAGAGTCCATGGGCCTGGGTTCTACTCATGATTCAGCCATGAAGAGCTAAGCATAACGTTTTATTAATGAGACAAGAGCACCACTAGGAACCCCAAGTAGAAGTGCATTTCAATTGAACAGTTCTTTCACAGGCAGCTAGTAGGAGTCAGATTTAAAATATCTCTATGAATAGTTGCTCTAGTGATCCATATTAAAAAATTGAGCCACACAATCAAGCTTATGTTAAATTAATTCACTGAGGGTTTTAAAATGTACATAAGTTTAGCAACTTTTCACTGAGGAAGGGACATAAAAGGAGAACTTTCTATTCCGAGAAGGAGGAATTGGGACATACTTTACAAAAAAGAAAATGCTGGAAGTCACATATGTACAGACTATTCTAAATTAATAGAGCTAAAGGGTATTTGAAGCCTGGTCACACAAAAGCTAATATATAAAACAAAATTGAGCCCTCAACAAGTCCAGGACTTATTGTGGTAATAGCATGAGCCTTTAATGCTTAAGCAAAAGGACTGACTCCCCTAGACAAAAGCAGTAGCAGGCACATTCTTCATGGGAACCAGCCAATAGATAGAGATAAAACTAGACATTCTCCTACTGTAGGTTAGGCCTGCACTGTGCTCGGTGCTGTACAAACAAATAAGCAAATAGGGAACCCAACTCCTAAGGTGCTCAAGGCCCTTCACTCCAACTGAAGTAACAGAGTAGAGAACCAGGACCTTTAAAGACCAGGCCTGTGGTCCCTGCTGTACAGAGTTTATATTCTAATTTCAGGCAAAAGATAGAATAATTCATACACACAGCATACCAGAGAATAGTGCAACGTGAAGCCATATAGATGGGGGAAATATATTCCAAATATATTTACACACAAAAATATATATTTTTAAAAATAGTAAATCCCAAAATAACCCTGCCTTTGAGGAGGCTGTGCAGGGAAAATGAAGGTTACTTCCCTGTAACTGAGGTTCTTTGAGATAGACGCTGCATATTGCTAGTCGTGGGGTGCTCTGACTGGTGCAGCCTGAATGGTAAAATTTACTAGCAGTAGTCATTGGAGTGTCCACACACCTCCCTTGGCTTTCCCCTCACTGAGCTCTGGATGTTCTAGGGCAAGTGTTTAGAAGGAGTATAGTGCTCCACTACCTTAGTTCCTTTCCCTCTGACCCCAACCATTTGGTAAGTAGGACTGCAAGGTAGTGAGGAAAGGTGGACGTGAAGTGTCAATATGCAGATCCATCTCACAGGACCTCAGTTATAGGTCAGTAACATTCATTTCTTCCTTTGAGTGTACTTTGCATATTCTCATTCATGGGATAGATTAATAAGCAGTACTCTGACCCAGGATGGTGAGACCCAGAGTTCTAGTTAAACAAGGAGTGCAGAACTGCTTTGCCCAATTTTGCGTCTGAGCTAGATTCTGAGTCTAAAGAATAATGTTAAATAAAAGTGTGACCAGAACTCCAGGTTACTGCTCTATATATTTCTACCAGAGGAATATGCTAACAGAAAACCATACAAGTTGTCTTTGATCTAGTTGAATGAGTTTTGTTGCCTGGAGGAGTAGATAATCCCAACAATTTATAAGGTTCATAAATGCTTAATCTAACCCATCTAGAGAGTCTGTACAGAAATCCCTTTTCCTTTTTTTTATCCACGAGCTATAAACAGCCTTGAAGATTGTCTAAAGGGGACTGAAAAGTATACCTTTCATTGCACTTTAATTGTCTGTCCACCACATTTATGACCTTAACACTTGTTGTGGAATTATTATTTTTTATTCATGCTGTCTAAAACTGGTGTGTAATTCTTTGCTAAACAGTGCAGAAGTTATCTCATCTGAAGACAAGCAAAAGGAGTCACTGTTCTGGATGATGCCAGCAGCCCCAGGAACCAAAGGAAGAAAAGAATTCATTGTCTTGATAACTGGTAGAGGCAATATACACATCTGTTTGTTTTAATATCTCTCGTCTGGGAGAAAAGCTCTCTCCACAGTTAAATCCGATATGGCTTTTATAAAAAGACTCCTTTAAGTGGTTTTAGGCAGGACTTTTCCCAATGTATCTGTACTCCCAGACTGACAACTGATGAACATATTTGACTTACATGTTCTAAGATATCTTCCCTGGACGATATTTTTATTAGACAGTCCTCTAGGTGCGGGATACATATGTCCATGGCTTTCTTAGCTATGCTGCTACAACACACAGGCATTTTGTAAACACCCTGAGTGCTGTACACAACTCATAAAGGAGGACACTGTACTGAAAATGTTCCTGTTCAACAATGAAATGCAGGTACCTCCAAGGACATGGCCTTACAGAAATGTGGACATATTCATCGTTGAGCTCCAGAGGTACACACCACTCCTGGAGAGAAAGAAAAGGTATTATAGAAGTTAGAGACAACATGCAGAAGCATAATTTCTTTATATGAGGCAATGTCTACACTACCACTTATGTCAGCAAAACTTATGTCACTCAGCGGTGTGAAAAAACACCTCCACCCCTCCCGAGTGACATAAATTTTGCTGGCGTAAGTGGCAGTGTTCACAGCATAGCTGACACTGCTCAGCATAGAGCAGCTACACAGATTTTACAGTGGCACAGCTGCATCAGTACATCTGTGCTGCTGTAAACTATCTAGTCTAGATATAGCCTACCTGTTCAATCTCTTTAAATCCGAAATAAAGCAGACCCATTGGGGGGGGGGGGGGGGGAAGAGGAGAAAACAACAAGTAAAACCGATTCTGTCTGCAATCTCATGGAACTACCTCTGTAGCACCTAACTATAGTAGAGATTGAACCTCCTTTTAACAAACCGAGATGACTGATCTCTGCCCAGATATGAAGCTGGTTGTTGTTAAGGGAAAAGGTTTGAATTAAATTGTGAAACCAGATGAAATAACTTCTAAAATCCATGTATCCAATATTATTAACTCCCACTGATAATCAAAATGGGACTACTGGTATCCAAACTGAGGATAAGTAATGTCCAAGTGGACTGGCTTGAAGCTCTGTGTCAAAGCCGATGTCTTGGAGAAACCATAGAAGATGAACATGAAACTTTCCCTTTAATATTGCAAGATTTAACTTTCTTCCTCCGTTGTAGCTGGTGTTGTGGGGTATAATGGGTGGAAATGATATGACTTTTTCTAATAATTGTAATGAAGTGAAGGACACAAAGGAGCTGGGATTGCATTTGATATTTATGTATTGGAGTCAAATAAGGCCTCTCCCCTGTATTAGAGAAATCTAAAGATCTAGGAGTAGAGCTTACATTTTTCATCTTCTCTAGAATCATAGAATATCAGGGTTGGAAAGGACTTCAGGAAGTCATCTAGTCCCCCTGCTCAAAACAGGACCAACCCCCAACTAATCATCCCAGCCAGGGCTTTGTCAAGCCTGACCTTAAAAACCTCTAAGGATGGAGAGTCCACTGCCTCCCTACGTAACCCATTCCAGTGCTTCACCACCCTCCTAGTGCAAAAGTTTTTCCTAATATCCAACCTAAACCTCCCCCACTGCAACTTGAGACCATTGCTCCTTGTTCTGTCATCTGGTACCACTGAGAACAGTCTGGATCCATCCTCTTTGGAACCCCCTTTCAGGTAGTTGAAAGCAGCTATCAAATCCCCCCTCATTCTTCTCTTCTGCAGACTAAACAATCCCAGTTCCCTCAGCCTCTCCTCATAAGTCTTGTGTTCCAGCCCCCTAATCATTTTAAAAAAGCAACAGAGTTCTGTGGCACCTTTAAGACTAACAGATGTATTGGAGCATAAGCTTTCGTGGGTGAATACCCACTTCGTCAGACGCATGGTACCCAAACTGCTCTGATGAACTGGTACCCCATGTGTCTGACGAAGTGGGTAATAACCCACGAAAGCTTATGCTCCAATACATCTGTTAGTCTTAAAGGTGCCACAGGACTCTGTTGCTTTTTATAGATCCAGACTAACACGGCTACCCCTCTGATACTAATCATTTTTGTTGCTCTCCGCTGGACTCTTTCCAATTTTTCCACATCCTTCTTGTAGTGTGGGGACCAAAACTGGACACAGTACTTCAGATGAGGCCTCACCAATGTCGAATAGAGGGGAATGATCACGTCCCTCGATCTGCTGGCAAATCTAGTATTTCATCAGTCTGAACACTAAACGGACTATCTCCTTCAAATGGAACCTCCACAATCCTCATTTTTATTTTGCGAGGGAGTCCTGCTGATCTTAACCGTGCGTGTCTCCTTAATGACAGCCAAAGCTACTGATCTTGCTGAAGTATCTGAGGAGTCAAAAGCTGCTCTCAACTGTTGCTTAGCAACATTCAGTCCTTCAGTCAAAACAGCATTGTATTATTTTTTGTGTTTCTCTGGAAGAGCATTAAGAAAAAGAGGACATATTGCTCCAGAGATGGTATTTGTACCTAACCATGACAGCTTCATAGTTGGAAATTGCATGTATAATGCAGCTGAAGAAAATATTGGTCTTCTTAATCATCCACCTTCTTTATTGATGCAGTAGAGTGATTTTGGGCACCTTTTGATTTGTGAAGTGCCACTTCAACCACCAACTAATTAAGAGAAAGATGAATATGAAACATAGCAAGTCCTTCTTGACGGAAATGATGTAATTTGTCTGTCTTCTTAGACAGTGGTTGAGGAGGTCTTCCAGACTGCCTTTGCTGTCTGAAGCAACCGCCGCTAACAATGGAAGTGTGGTTCATTATATAGCCTGTGCCCACAAAATATAAAAGATTGCAGGATGTGATGATTTCGCTACAAAAACAGAAGCAATATCTAACATCTTTGACACTTGGGATACTAACTCATGAAAGGCTAGAGCATCATTTGATGGCTTATATTCCCTACATTTTCATCTGGAGAACAAACATACTGTCCGCCACTTCCAGCAGCTCCCATTGGCCTGGAGCAGCAAACTGCGGCCACTGGGAGCCGCGATCGTCGGCACCTGTGGATGCGGCAGGTAAACAAACCGGCCCGGCCTGCCAGGGGCTTTCCTTGCACAAGCGGCAGAACAAGTTTGGGAACCACTGCTGTAGACATATTCCTCTGGCGGAGACATGTAGAGCAGCAACCTAGACTTCTGTTCACACTTTTACTTAAAATTATTCTTTAGACTCGGAATCTCGATCAGATACAAAATTTGACAAGGTAGTCCAGCACTCCTTGTTTAATAAGCAGTACTCTGACCCAGGACGGTGAGACCTGGAGTTCTTGTTAATCTATCCCATGAATGTGAATAT
Source organism: Malaclemys terrapin pileata (assembly GCF_027887155.1). Lineage (NCBI taxonomy): Eukaryota > Metazoa > Chordata > Testudines > Emydidae > Malaclemys > Malaclemys terrapin. Next base: position 36,454,136 of record NC_071509.1, on the reverse strand, counting down.
GTGGAAGACACTCAAAAGAAGAAATGAAGATTGCTTACCTGTAACTGAGGTTCTTTGAGATGGACTCTGCATATTCATACTCCACATCCACCTTTCCTCACTACCTTGGAGTCCTACTTACCAAAGGGCTTAGGGTCACAGGGGAAGGAACTGAGGTAGTGGAGCACCACACTCCTTTTAATCCATTGCCCAAGAACATCAAGAGCTCAGTGTGTATGGGGGAGAGGAGCAGACAAGGGAGGCATGTGGGAGGCAATGACTACTGCTAGTAGATTTTTACTATTCAGACTGCACCAGCCAGTGCATCTCAGGAGAGGGAATATTCAGAGGACACTTGAAGGAAGAACTGTTGCCATCTTAGTTTATTATACAGGAAATTGAATCACACAGCTGAATGTTTACATCTGTGGGTGAGGGAAATCAAGAAAACATACTATAATACTGTAACAGAGGGGTAGCCGTGTTAGTCTGAATCTGTAAAAAGCAACAGAGGGTCCTGTGGCACCTTACTTCTGTTAGTCTTAAAGGTGCCACAGGACCCTCTGTTGCTATTTCCTGTTTGGTCACCATCAGCACAGGTGACCATCACCACAGTCTACCATCACAGGTGACCATGCAGAGTCCACCATCACAAGAGATCACGCAGTCCCAGATTCGCAGAAGAGCTCCAGCATGGTCCGAACGGGAGGTACTGGATCTCATCGCATGTTGGGGAGACGAGTCTGTTATGGCAGAACTACGTTCCAAAAAAAGGAACGCAAATACGTATGCTAAAGTCTCCAGGGCCATGACAGAAAGAGGCTACTCCAGGAACACAGAGCTGTGTTGTACAAAAATCAAGGAGCTCAGGCAAGCGTACCAAAAAGCCAGGGAGGCAAATGGGCGCTCTGGGTCACAGCCCCATACATTCCACTTCTACCGTGAGCTGTATGCAATTATGGGGGGTGACGCCACCACTACCCCACCACTGTCCGTGGACACCTGCAAGGGGGGAGTTACACTGAGTGAGGAGGAAGAGTCATTGGAGGATGAAGAGGAGGAGGAGGACAGTGCACAGGCGGCAAGTGGGGAATGCATCTTCCCTCCTAGCCAGGAACTGTTCTTAACGCCAGATCCAATAGCCTCCCCCCACTCCCAAGGTGGGCTCCCAGACCATGACCCTGGAGAAGGTACTTCTGGTGAGTGACAGCCTGATCGGAGCCACGCGGTTGTGGGGGGGGGGGGAGGAACCCAGCCGCGCTGGGCTGTTCACATTTAGTTTAAAGGGCTCATCCCTGCTCAGAGCCTCATCAGAGCCATGCAGTGGGTGGAGGGTTAGAGGGGGGTGTTGTGTGAAGCAATCATCCCAGAGAGCCCACAGGCCCTCCTTTTATATGGCAAACCCATCAGGCATTGCTGAAAGCAGTGAAATGAATGTAGAAGAAGCAGAACCCTCCGTGCCCCTAGGCTGCCTGCAAGCTGAGTTCTGTTGCCCAGCCAAGTGTGATGGCTTACTCACACCAAAGTGTCCCCTTTGTTCTCTGAAATGTATCTTTTAAAATACTATCTTCCTTTTTCTCCTCCTGCAGGTGCAAATGTTTCAACGCGGCCCCTATCTACTCCTTCCCAGAGACTGGTCCAGATTAGAAGGCGGAAAAAACAAACTCGGGACGACATGTTCACCAAGCTCATGCAGTCCCCCCGCACTGATTGCCTCCATGCATTCAGCTGGGCCCTAACAATTGCAGAGTCCTGTAAAGCATTACAGGAACACGAAGAGAGGAGGGACGTGCGTGATGAGAGCAGGCAGGACGCTATGGTCAAGCTCATGGGGGAGCAAACTGACATGCTCTGCTGTATGGTGGATCTAATGCGGGAAAGGCAGCAAGACCACAGACTGCTGCTTCAGCCCCTGTATAACCGCCCTCCCTCCTCCCCAAGTTACATAGCCTCCTCACCCAGTCACCCAAGAACACGAGGGGGGAGGCTACGGGGACCCCCACACTCAACCCCAGAGGATTGCCCAAGCAGCAGAAAGCTGGAATATGCGAACTTTTGATTTGGTTTCTGGCCTTGTCCTTCCCTCCTCCTCCTCAACTCCCCTAACCCAATACTCCTCCCCTCCCCCGGTCTACCTTCTGATTTCTCTCAATGTGTTGTGCAACAAATAATAAAGAACAGTTTTTAAACAATTTTGACTTTATTTCCTTTCATAAGAACATAAGAAAGGCCGTACCGGGTCAGACCAAAGGTCCATCTAGCCCAGTATCCTGTCTACCGACAGTGGCCAATGCCAGGTACCCCAGAGGGAGTAAACCTAACAGGCAAGGATCAAGTGATCTCTCTCCTGACATCCATCTCCACTCTCTGACAGACAGAGGCTAGGGACACCATTCCTTACCCGTCCTGGCTAATAGCCATTAGTGGACTTAACCACCATGAATTTATCCAGTTCTCTTTTAAACTCTGTTATAGTCCTAGCCTTCACAACCTCCTCAGGTAAGGAGTTCCACAAGTTGACTGTGCGCTGCGTGAAGAAGAACTTGCTTTTATTTGTTTTAAACCTGCTGCCTATTCATTTCATTTGATGACCCCTAGTTCTTGTATTATGGGAATAAGTAAATAACTTTTCCTTATCCACTTTCTCCACATCACTCATGATTTTATATACCTCTATCATATCCCCCCTTAGTCTCCTCTTTTCCAAGCTGAAGAGTCCTAGCCTCTTTAATCTCTCCTCATATGGGACCCTTTCCAAACCCTTAATCATTTTAGTTGCCCTTTTCTGAACCTTTTCTAGTGCCAGTATATCTTTTTTGAGATAAGGAGACCACATCTGTACGCAGTATTCGAGATGAAGGCGTACCATCGATTTATATAAGGGCAATAATATATTCTCAGTCTTATTCTCTATCCCCTTTTTTATGATCCCTAACATCCTGTTTGCTTTTTTGACCGCCTCTGCACACTGCATGGACATTTTCAGAGAACTATCCCCAATGACTCCAAGATCTTTTCCCTGACTTCTTGTAGCTAAATTAGCCCCCATCATATTGTATGTATAGTTGGGGTTATTTTTTCCAGTGTGCATTACTTTACATTTATCCACATTAAATTTCATTTGCCATTTTGTTGCCCAATCACTTAGTTTTGTGAGATCTTTTTGAAGTTCTTCACAGTCTGCTTTGGACTTAACTATTTTGAGCAGTTTAGTATCATCTGCAAACTTTGCCACCTCACTGTTTAGCCCTTTCTCCAGATCATTTATGAATAAGTTGAATAGGATCGGTCCGAGGACTGACCCTTGGGGAACACCACTAGTTACCCTTCTCCATTCTGAGAATTTACCATTAATTCCCATCCTTTGTTCCCTGTCTTTTAACCAGTTCTCAATCCATGAAAGCACCTTCCCTTTTATCCCATGGCAGCTTAATTTACATAAGAGCCTTTGGTGAGGGACCTTGTCAAAGGCTTTCTGGAAATCTAAGTACACTATGTCCACATGTTTGTTGACCCCTTCAAAGAATTCTAATAGATTAGTAAGACACGGATTTCCCTTTACAGAAACCATGTTGACTATTGCTCAACAGTTTATGTTTTTCTGTGTGTCGGACAATTTTATTCTTAACTCTTGTTTCGACTAATTTGCCCGGTACAAACGTTAGACTTACCGGTCTGTAATTGCCAGGATCACCTCTAGAGCCCTTTTTAAATATTGGCGTTACATTAGCTAACTTCCAGTCATTGGGTACAGAAGCCGATTTAAATGACAGGTTACAAACCTTAGTTAACAGTTCCGCAACTTCACATTTGAGTTCTTTCAGAACTCTTGGGTGAACGCCATCTGGTCCTGGTGACTTGTTAATGTTAAGTTTATCAATTAATTCCAAAACCTCCTCTCGTGACACTTCAATCCGTGACAGTTCCTCAGATTTGTCACCTACAAAAACCAGCTCAGGTTTGGGAATCTCCCTAACATCCTCAGCCATGAAGACTGAAGCAAAGAATCCATTGCAATGACTTTATCGTCTTTAAGCGCTCCTTTTGTATCTCAATTATCAAGGGGCCGCACTGGTTGTTTAGCAGGCTTTCTGCTTCTGATGTACTTAAACATTTTGTTATTACCTTTGGAGTTTTTGGCTAGCCGTTCTTCAAACTCCTCTTTGGCTTTTCTTATTACATTCTTGCACTTAATTTGGCAGCGTTTATGCTCCTTTCTATTTGCCTTACTAGGATTTGACTTTCACTTTTTAAAGGAAGTCTTTATCTCTCACTGCTTCTTTTACATGGCTGTTAAGCCACGGTGGCTCTTTTTTAGTTCTTTTACTGTGTTTCTTAATTTGGGGTATACATTGAAGTTGGGCCTCTATTATGGTGTCTTTAAAAAGCGCCCATGCAGCTTGCAGGGATTTCACTTTAGTTAGTTACTGTACTTTTTAACTTCTGTTTAACTAACCTCCTCATTTTTGCATAGTTCCCCCTTTTGAAATTAAATGCCACTGTGTTGGGCTGTTGAGATGTTCTTCCCACCACAGGGATGTTGAATGCTATTGTATTATGGTCACTATTTCCAAGCGGTCCTGCTATAGTTACCTCTTGGACCAGCTCCTGCGCTCCACTCAGGACTAAATCTAGAGTTGCCTCTCCCCTTGTGGGTTCCCGTACCAGCTGCTCCATGAAGCAGTCCTTTAAAGTATCGAGAAATTTGATCTCTGCATTTCGTCCTGAAGTGAAATGTTCCCAGTCAATATGGGGATAATTGAAATCCCCCACTATAATTGAGTTCTTAATTTTGATAGCCTCTCTAATTTCCCTTAGCATTTCCTCATCACTATCACCGTCCTGGTCAGGTGGTCGATAATAGATCCATAATGTTATATTCTTATTAGAGCATGAAATTTCTATCCATAGAGATTCTATGGAACATGCAGATTTGCTTAAGATTTTTACTTCATTTGATTGTACATTTTCTTTCACATATAGTGCCACTCCCCCTCTCCCCCCGCACGACCTGTTCTGTCCTTCAGATATATTTTGTACCCCGGAATGATTGTGTCCCATTGATTGCTCTCAGTCCACCAGGTTTCTGTGATGCCTATTATATCAATATCCTCATTTATCACAAGGCACTCTAGTTCACCCATCTTATTATTTAGACTTCTAGCATTTGTGTACAAGCACTTTAAAAACTTGTCACTGTTTATTTGTCTGCCCTTTTCTGATGTGTCAGATTCTTTTTTATGTGAATGTTTATCATCTGATCTGGATAGGGGGCAGGTAACTTCAAGAGAAACAAACACAACTGTCACACCGTACCCTGGCCAATCATGAAACTGGCTTTCAAAGCTTTTCTGATGCGCAGTGCACCCTGCTGCACTCTTCTAATCGCCCTGTTGTCTGGCTGTGTGAAATTGGCTGCCAGGCGAGTTGCCTCAACCTCCCACCCACCATAAACATCTCCCCCTTACTCTCACAGATATTGTGGCGCTCACAACAAGCAGCAATTACAGTTGGAATATTGGTTGTGCTGAGATCTAACCGAGTCAGTAAACTGTGCCAGCGCGCTTTCAAACATCCAAAAGCACATTCTACCACCATTCTGCACTTGCTCAGCCTATAATTGAACTGCTCCTTACTACTGTCCACGGTGCCTGTGTACGGCTTCATGAGCCATGGCATTAAGGGGTAGGCTGGGTCCCCAAGGATAACTATAGGCATTTCAACATCCCCAACAGTAATTTTCTGGTCTGGGAAGTAAGTCCCTTCCTGCAGCTGTTCAAACAGACCAGAGTTCCTGAAGATGCGAGCGTCATGCACCTTTCCCGGCCATCCCACGTTGATGTCGGTGAAATGTCCCTTATGATCCACCAGTGCTTGCAGCAGCATGGAAAAGTACCCCTTACGGTTTATGTACTGGCCGCCCCAGTGTGCCGGGGCCAAGATAGGGATATGCGTTCCGTCTATCGCCCCGCCGCAGTTAGGGAACCCCAGTGCATTAAAGCCATCCACAATGGTCTGCACATTTCCCAGAGTCATTACCCTTGATAGCAGCTGGTCAATGATTGCGTTGGCTACTTGCAGCACAGCAGCCCCTACAGTAGATTTGCCCACTCCAAACTGATTTCCGACTGACCGGTAGCTGTCGGGCGTTGCCAGCTTCCACAGTGCTATGGCCACTCGCTTCTCAACTGTGAGAACTGCTCTCATTTTGGTGTCTTTGCGCTTCAGGGCAGGGGACAGCAAGTCACAAAGTTCCATGAAAGTGGCCCTACGCATACCAAAGTTTCACAGCCACTGGGAATCATCCCAGACCTGCAACACTATGCGGTCCCACCAGTCTGTGCTTGTTTCCCGGGCCCAGAATTGGCGTTCCATGGCATGAACCTGGCCCAATGCCACTATGATCTCCCAATCACCACATGCCGTGCTTCTAGGACATCTGTGTCCATGTCCTCATCAGTATAGTAATCGCACTGTCGTCGCGTCCTCGCCCAGTTTTGCAGGTACTGCACATTCTGCTGGATAACGCGCGAGGTATTTACAACGGTCAAAACTGCAGCGGAGATCCGAGTGGGCTCCATGCTTGCTGTGCTATGGCGCCTGCACGGGTAATCCTGGAAAAAGGGCGTGAAACGTAGGAGAGCTGTTCGGTTCAAGATGGCCGATAAAAGGTGGTAAATGGTTGTCTTCTGTAGTAGCTTTCACTGAGTCGGGAAGCTCGCTAGAGCTGCAAGAGCGGGAGAGCAGAGTTTGCGGCAGACGCATGAGCAGAGTTTTCGGCGGAAGCTGTGCGGCTAAGTTCACGATGGCCAAAAAACAGCGGGGAATTGTTGCCGTCTGTAGCTTCCACGGAAGCCCAGGGCCGACACCATGGAAAAAGCTGCGGAAGCTGTGCGGCTCAGTTCACGATGGCCAAAAAACGGTGGAGAATTGTTGCCTTCTGTAGTTTGCACATGAGCCCAGGACAAACAACATGGAAAAATTAGCTAGCGATGCAAGAGCGGGAGAGCAAAGTTTGCGGCGGAAGCTGTGCTCCTCGGTTCACAGTAGCCGAAAAAAGGCAGGAAATGGTTAGATAGAAGAGTAGATAGAAAGATGAGAGGACATGCGAGGTGGATTCATAGTACTAGGAGAAAAGCGGTGCACCGTACTGCACAGTCTGCTGGCAGTATGGCGTCTGCCGTAGCTTTCACGGAGGGAGGAGCAAGTGACGGCACACACCCAGAAACACCCGCGAGAATGTTTTTGCCCCATCATGCACTGGGAGCTTAACCCACAATTCCAATGGGCAGCAGGGACTGTGGGAACTGTGGGATAGCTTCCCACAGTGCACCGCTCTGACATTCGATGCTAGCCTCAGTACTGTGGACACACTCCGCCGAATTCATGCGCGTTAGTGGGGAGGCACAACACCCAACATATAAAATCACTTCCAAAAACTCAAATAGAGTAAGTTCGAATTAATTTCATACTGTAGACATACCCTGAGACTAGAATAGTAATATTAGAGACAACAGCTCTCCAAATCCTCTAACATCACCATTCAATCTACACATTCCTTTTCAGTTATACATTTATTTTTATTCAATAAACTAAGTTTAAAAATACTGAGACAGCTGTTTCATATCTTATCAAAACAACTGTACAGTGTTTTTAAGGTTATAGACACTTTAGATTGTGGCTACTGTATTATATACACATTTGTTTACCTTTTTACAGACTGTTCTCACCTTTAGGCCTAAAGTTAGTCAGCTTTTGCCACCTAAAGGGCCTCAGTTCTGTTCATTAATGATGAACTTGGACTCTTGTTCAGTATTTCTGAACCTGCCATTGTGTTAATGTTGCTTCTGATGCAACTTCCTTTAAGTCATACCTTCCATCCTGTCAATGAATATGAGAGTGGAAGGGTAAATCATCAATTTTTGAATTTTTGCACCATATACTGGATTCGAGTTAAAGTTTCTATTAATACTTCAGAACACAGGAAGGTCTACAATCTTGAACTCCTGATATCACTTGACCCAAGAGGGAAGGAGGGACCAGAAATCAGCCTTCAGACTTGGTTTAATCCCTGCAGTTTTCTCCAAAATATAAATATGGACACTAATAAGAATCCAAGGAAGCAGGTTTGGAGGATAAACATAAATAAACTGCTCATTTTTATCAGGATTTGGCCCTTTACAAACTGTTCAGGCCTCAAGCAGAGAGTGTGGGAAACTCTGAAACTGCAACACACCTGATTCTAGAAGAAATACAGAAAGGCATAAGTCTCTTTATGCAAATGACTTCTGGGCATAAAAGGGTAAATGATACTAAACCTGGCATGAGGAGCTAAGAAAGAATTTCATAGGCAGAATGGCAAATTGGAGGGCACTAAAAAGACAGAATCTACAGCCCAAGGTGCAATCAGTTGAAAACAGAAATTGCTAAGATCCACAAAAAATTGGAAGGCATGGATGATACTGATGATTAGTCATCATCCCTGAAGGAGAGAAAGGAGAAGATTCTCTCTTTCATGAATAACTTAGTCAAGGAAATTTCTGTAATAGAGTTCTCCAAACTCAATTTTGAGATAAAAAGTCCTCCTCACTGTCAACTTCACAAAACCACTTGCTGATAAACTACCAAGGAAGAGGATATCCTTTGTTCTGGGGTATTGTGCTTGACTCAGAGGAATCAAGTTAAAGTTTTTAATAATTTGGAGGAAGTGATATCTTTTCTAGATCTCCTGGAAAACCAAGATGGTTCTAAACAACTAATATGACTCAAGTAGGCCTCTGTTACAAAAATTAGTTGATATGAGAAAGAGAAGCACTTTCACAAAAACAAAGTTTGAAAATTTTCAAACTGCTATAATGATGGTTAAAAAAAAGGGAAATTCTGTGAAAATTGTCAATATTTTCCCCATTTTTTTTTTATTTCAGGATTTTCAATTCAGAAAAATTTTAGCCTGATCTCTCAGTCAATAAAATAGCACAGAGCTATTGTCAAAAGCTGACTTGAAATTATTCGCCTCTTATATGTCAAGGAGTTGGTTACAACCTCAGTAACCCAGAGATAAAGTTTGGAAAACATGCAGAAGGTTTTACCAAAGCACTACACACCAAAGCCAAACATTATTGTAGAACATTTTACAGTAGAATGAGGAGGCAGAGTGAAACTGTAGCTGCGCATGTGGCAGGGCTAAAAAGATTTCAAATGAGCACGATTCAGTTAAATGTCCCAGTGGATATGCTGTGGGATGGACTGGTTTATTTTTTAAATAATTTATTACATACATGTAAAAAGTGAAGCAAAAGAAAAAACCAACACTTAAAACGTAAGTAAATGTTCCTTGTAACTATTTCCCTTATAGCCTCTGATTTGCATAGAGGCTTGTAGTTGCACTTGATTGGTAGTTTTTCAAATGGTGCTAAAGGTTCTTTTGTGGGACAAAGAGCCAATTTTAAGTGGTAGACGTTAGCTCTCCAGTTTTGTTGATAAAGTCCAAGTCTGTTTCTTCTTAAGACACACACTGGAAGAGGAAAAACAGAGAAAGGAAAATGCAGCTTTATGTCTTCTCTTGTTCAGTTGCTGGAAGACCCCTGGCACAATACACAAACGAACCAATTAGCCATTTCTGGACCCCAAGATTTACTTCTCCTGGCTGTGAGCAATATTTAATTCAATTGCTCTGATCTTCCTCCACCCTATTAGCCACTTGAGGTCCTGTCAAGCTTTTAAAAGAATCAAAACAGTTAAGGCAGCATATTTAGCATAAAATTTTATTTTATTTATTTTTAGTTTACAGCAAAGTGTTGCAATGTTAGATTTGTCCTGGCTGGCTACATGGACTCTTGTTTGGCAAAAACAGAGAGGAAAGACAAAGGTGGTAGTGGAAATTAATGCACAAGGGATTGGATGATGGTAGGTACCTTAGAAGTTTCCCATGGAGCAACCATGGAGACAGCAATGACATCTGGGCTCCTCTCTGGTCTAATCAAAATATTTTTCAGGGTCAGGAAAAAGGATCAAACATGTAATGGTAAATCCCTAATCAATGCTGCTGCTCCAAATCTCACTGCCATACTGCCACTGTACATGCCAAAAGGAGAAATTGTCCATATATGGACACTTTATTGAACACCACATTAGAGCCTTTTAAATAGTATGACAATGTTGTAACCTCAGCAGAAGCCCTCAATTCTCCTAATCAACAGGATTTTTAGTTCAAATAAACTCAGTTGCTATCACTTCTGTGATTATTTTGTGCTTTCATTGAACAGCAATTTTACATGAACACATTTATATGTTAAAATGACCTACCAGCCGCTTTGCAGCCTCTCTCTTCGGACAATTAAACAGTGGTGGGAACACACGCTTCCTGAAAACAACAAATGCAGAAGGGAGCACAAATGAGTTCACTGTGCTGATCTTCTACCCTCCATCATGAATTTCAGGACAGGGGTGGCACTTGCGTTTTCCCTTACCTAGAGTGGAGAGGAACTGGAGCCTTAGGTCTGGCCCTCGCTTTCTATCCTGCCAGCTTTAATCAGGGGTGACGGGAGGAAAAATCCAGACAGCCACATTTTAAGATTTTTTATGCTTAGCAATAAATAAAAAATGTCTGACAAAAAATGCTCTGTAATAGTGTGCTTGGAGGGCCAGTCTGCCTAATGGTTGTAATACTTGACTTTCTGCCCCCTGCTTCTGTGATCGAGGTGCGTAGGTCTTTAAGGCAAGGGGATAGGGGGAACCTGTACCTCCCACTCCACCACATCCCAGCCCAGGGCCCTGAGTAAGCAACCCCTGAGTAGGGAACCTCCCAGCAGGGAGTCGGTGTCCACTGCCCTGGACTACTTCAGACTGTTGCCCATCAGTTTGGGGTATGGTTCCTATAGTCCAAATTCCTGTGGTGACTTGCCTCTAGTAGTGCCCCCTGATGAATACTGCTGCAGTCCCAGGTTCTTCCAGGCAGGGTAACCATAAGTTTGACGGGGACAGAACCCCACAAGTTCTTGATGCTTTGCTCACCCACATTCATCTCAGGCCAGGTGCTTCTAGACCTCTTTCTCCATCTCCTTTGTCCAGGAAGATGGTGCTTGGTTCCTGGTGGTTGCCTCGGCTGGGACAGGCTAGCGATCCTTCCCTCAGGCAGGACAGCAGCTAGCTCCTGCCTCTTTGCCAGTCAGCCCCAAACTAAGCTGACTGCCTCCTTCTCTCTCTCTTGCAGGCCTGGCACTGGCTGCAGCTATAACAGAGCAGAGCTAGCTGGGCCCATTGGCTCTCTTTAATCCCTTCCGTACTTGTGGGCAGTTTCTCAACTTCACCACAGCCTCCCTCTATTGCATGCAATTAGCCCTAATTTCAGAGCAGGCTTTTTAGTTGAGTGTGGGGAAAAGTTATAATGAAAGTTACAATTAACTGAAAAATCACTTTTGAACACATTAATTTGGTATCTGCCAAGATTTTAGCAGAGCCTAAGGGAAAGAGGCTTCAGTTTCACTAAATAACGGTTACTCATCTGTAACAGGCGTTCTTTGTGATGGATTCTTTGCACTCACACTCAGGTGGACGTGCCAGCAGTTCAGCTCTGAGAGTGGAACGTTTCATAGCAGTGCTGGTTAAAGTGTTCTTGTGCCCCATCTCGCTTCCCTTCAGTGTTCCTGCACATTCTGAGGATGTCTGCTTTATATCCACAGATATCCTCATCCATGTTTGCAGATCACAGATGGAATGCAGATACAAATTTTGTATCCGTGCAAGGCTCTAGCTATAAGGTGGAAAGTCAAGCACCTCCATTCAGCCTCCTCAGTCCTCTCTAACCGCATCCTCAGGTCTGAGATCGTAAATAGGACTCCAAGGGAAAGTGGAAGTGAGTGGCTGCTGAACATTTCTGCTCATGGGATAGTTTGTTGAGCAGAACTGTCATCTGAGGAAGATAGGACATGGAGTTCTAAGTAAGCACTTTCTACCAAAGCACCACTCTGCCAAACTGATCATCATACCAAGAGGCTAAGTCTAGTGAATGTTTCGCAAACATGTAGCTAGAACTTCACATAGCAGCTCTGACAATTTCTACAATAGGAATATGCCGAAGGGTCTGCCGAATGCTAACTAATCTCTAATGGGAGAGGTACAGATACTAATTTATAGCTCTCGTCAATACATAATCTGTCCAGTTTAGACAGTGATTGTGAAGTAATTGCCTGGCCTTTTATTACTGTGTGCTGCAGTTCACACGCCAGGAAGGCGAGTGTCCTCCCGCAAGCAAGCCAGACACCTTGTGTGTGGGGTCTGAAGTGGGGAATACAGCAGGAGAAAGAGGCACCCTCTAAAATCCTGGCCTCTTCCCCTTCAGTTCCATCACATGATCTATGAGGAGTGAACTAATAACAAATATACATTTATAAAGAAAACAAACAAGCTAAAATGTCTAACATTAAAGCTAGCTATCTCAGAAATTTAAGTAAGGCACTGGGTCTTTGAAGAGGTTGGATCACTCCAGCGCGGTCCTTGACTACGGGGGGGAGCTAGGATTTATCTGAACCAGCTAACTTGAGTTAAAACTACCAACTGCCTTGTTTTACTAGAATTTTACCTCAAGTTAGTTACAATGTGTTAGCTGACATGAGTTAAGAGCACATCTTTTTTCCTAGTGAAGGCAAGATCTTTGTGACATCACAATGCCAGCCTGACCTAAGAGGCCCAGGCTAATGCCAAAATAACTTGCAGAAGGGAGAATGTAAAGATCTCATCTGAACACACAAAACAAAATTCTCCATAAGCTACAAAGTAGGCTTTCATCTATTGTTGAGATAGTTTTTCATGTTAATTTAGTGTGGTGAAGAGTTACTGAATTGACAACCCAGAGAACAGATGTTTTCTACTCATCCACAAAACAGATACCAGACTAGTAGCTGCACTGCAAGCTTCCTGTGCTGTCCCACTCATGTGCATTAACTCTCACCTCGGGGAACCATTGCATGTGGTGCAAGGGCAATTCAACCTTCTATTTTTTTTCAGCTGGCTGTTCTGATCAGACCGTCGACAAGGTTGCCAATTAGTGCCAGCTGAGTGAGAAGTTACTTGCCTGCTAGAAAGTGGACCAAACACCCAAACTTATTTCACTTATATGCCACTGAAAGTCATCAGTTTTACTGCTGCTGATCTGACCTGGTTTCAAACTGGGAAGTTTATCTGGAGGTGAAAAGTTCTAAATCCTGTAATAACTTATCCTTTGAGTGGTCCAGTCCCACCAAGAATTAGGGGTTTTTGGCATACTTCAGTCAGAATTTGGCTGAGTAAAACTCTGTGGCCTTGATCTGTTTGCCTTGGAATGTTTTCCTGAATGTTATCAGCAACATTTCTTTGTTTGAGTGTGTAGACTCAAATTAGGGAAGAGAAATACACTAAGCTCTTTCTTTAAAAAAAAATGCACTTCATAACAACAACAACAACCATTTACCATTGTGTTTTCAGATTAAAGATATTTTTCGAAAAGTAGATCAAAAATTCAGTCTAAAAGAAGTTAACAAGACAACTTTTAAGACTAAGAAACTTGCTTCAATAATTTTGGTTTAGAAAAGGTTTTCTCCAAGCTTTATATAATTTTAGAACTTAATGTTTTATCTTCTGAGGGATTCACAAAAAAAATTAGAAAAGATTTACCATTTAGAATAGTCTGCATAGAATTGTTTTGAAGTGTGAATAAAAAATATTAGTTCCTATCTATTAAGGGTTACTTATACTATAATGTTTTCTGCACTGTATATATCTTATTGTGCAAAGAATAGTTTTGTTTAGGAAAGACTATAATTTACTTTGTCAAAAATAAAAAGACAGGACTGAGATTTTTATGAACATGTTTAGAACTGTCCCAATGTACAAAAATACTGGTTGGGAACACAACAAATAGCATAATGTCTGTGTCTCAAATTTTATTTGCTTCTGATAATTGTAAATACTAGAGTAGGAAAATATAAAGAGATGCTCATAGAATCATAGGGTTGAAAGTGACCTCAGGAGGTCATCCAGTCCAATCCCCTGCTCAAAGTAGGACCAATCTCGGACAGATTTTTACCCCAGTTCCTTAAATGGCCTCCTCAAGGACTGAACTCACAACCATGGGTTTAGGAGGCCAATGCTCAAACCACTGAGTTATCCCCCCTGCTTATTAATAGGCAACAACCCCATTAATTGGAAGGAAAAAATCATCTCTGAAGAGACATAGATAGAGAAGCTAAGCTCAAATATGCTCTTCTTCCTTAGAAAGCAGCTTTTCATTTCAGGGGGGGGAGGGTCTGAACAAATCTGACTGCCATTCAAGGAATACACTACAGAGAACAGCTTGGACTTAAATCATCTAAATTTTTAAACCTCTACTCACATTTTACAGAACTCTATTGTACATGTCATACAAGAATTATTCTAATTTAATTATGTGCCTAATGCCTCCACTCGTTTTCTTTCAGTTAAAACAACACTACATTATTTCTCACTTTTTCTACATCTCTTTATCCTTATGCTCTAGAACCTTGTACAAATACTTCCAATGTACAAAACTAAGGATAAAAGTTCAAAATATGACAACTTCTAAACCAACCCACCCCATCTCGGAGAAATCACCCAAGAAAATTGTAAATTCCCTCATCCAAACGTCTTCTTTTCCCTGAAGCCATCCCTTCAGCAAAAGCCTAGTAAAATAATGACCTTATTAACAGTATAACAGAAGACTATAACAGGGTTCCAAAAAGAACTAGATAAATTCATGGAGGATAGGTCCTTCAATGGCTATTAGCCAGGATGGATAGAGATGGTGACCCTAACCTCTATTTGCCAGAAGCTGGGAATGGGCAACGGGATGGATCACTTGATTACCTGTTCTGTTCATTCCCGCTGGGAAACCTGGCATTGGCCACTGTCGGAAGACAGGATACTGGGCTATATGGACCTTTGGTCTGACCCAATATGGCCGTTCTTATGTTATGTTCAGTAGATTAATTACTATTATATTGTTAGGGTAGTATTGTAGTTACCTGTTTTAAAGTTCAGTTCAACCCAGCAGAGTGTCTCTATAAAACTGGCATTGCGAGATTCTATCTTTATTGTGACCCAATGTTTCTAAATCAAGCGTGTTCAGTGTACACAAGAAAATATGTTTTTTCACCTGCCAGGTCAGCAGATATGCTAACATCTAGCTTGGAATATTGAAATCCACATTCTAGTCCAGATCATACTTGCATGATCGCTCCTCTTGTCTCATGCTTCTTTTCTGATAGGAATCTGCTAGGTACTCTGCATACCCTTTCTTAACATCAGAACTTCTTCTGTCCTTACATGCAGTTCTTGTGAGACCCAACTGGCAAGAAAATGATCCAGATCATCAGCCTCTATTCATAGAATATCTGGGTTGGAAGGAACCTCAGGAAATCATCTAGTTCAACCCCCTGCTCAAAGCAGGACCAATCCCTAGACAGATTTTTGCCCCAGATCCCTAAGTAGCCCCCTCAAGGATTAAACTCACAACCCTGGGTTTAGCAGACCAATGCTCAAACCACTGAGCTATCCCCTATTGTCTTGGGGAAAAACCCCACCAACCATTTGTTCTTCAGTGGATTTTGATTCTCTGTTAACCTTTATTAACCTGATTTGCAGCACAGTATAAGCCTAATATACTTAATCTTTGCCTCCTGTGTTTTCACATTCCTGCCTGTATAGTTTATTTCTTTCTTAAATCAGCTCTCCATATTGATTACTTGTCCTAATAGTGTGTCAAAATTGCCATCTAATACCATGATGGATTGATATGAACCCTTGCGACTTCTTCCAGGATTTATTAGGCAGAGCCTTTTAACTTTGTTGTACCTTCTGTGTTTCCTTCATAACATATTACAGATGGCATCCCTTTGAGAAATAGGTAGTTTTCCTAAAAAGTCCTGTAGGGAGGAAAGTTTCTTTCTTTAAGCTATGGTTTGCAAATACAGGATTTAGGAAACCAAAATGGATGAAACAAAACTACATAAGAGTGCTGAATATACAAAGAAAGGGGAAGAAATCATGGCTTCCATCTGCATGTGTTATCTGTTTCAGCATGCTGGCCTTTCTCACAGTTCATTTTTTTGTTTGTTTTTTTAAACACAGCATTATCCTCTTAGAGGATTGAAAAGGCTATTTCTTTTCCTTGCAATTTTTGACCTTTACCATTACAAAGATACTGATTTTCTTCACAGCTTATGGAGGAAAAGCTTCATTTGGTAACAAGTTTGATGTTCAAAACACATATACACCCCCACCCCCCAAAATGGCATCATGTCTTTCATATTGGAGAGCAAGCCTGGCTCAAGATTTTAAGTTTAAAGCTTTTAAAATATGACCTGACAGCACACAGGGCTGTTTTACATGTTCATTGAGGTACAAGCCACAATAACAGGATGAAGCAGCACTATAAGGCCAGTAATGGGTACTGTTGTTCATTTAGACAACCTAACAGCCAGTAGCCCCTTTCCATGTTGCTAAATAAGAGAAAGGTGTTCCACAGAGTTAGGGCACTTTACAACTTCTTACTATCACTTGAGAATCAGTTTGTTTGTTTACCTGCCGCGTCCACGGTTCGCCGCTCCAGGCCAATGGGGGCTACGGGAAGCAGCAGCCAGCACATCCCTCGACCTGCACTGCTCCCCGCAGCCCCCATTGGCCTGGGATGGCGAACCACAGCCAGTGGGAGCTGCGATCGGCCGAACCTGCGGACGCAGCAGGTAAACAAACCGGCCCGGCCTGCCAGAGTGCTTACCCTGGCGGGCCACGTGCCAAAGGTTGCCAATCCTGGTTTAGATCAGTGTCTCTCAAATGCAGCCACCAGGGGCTTTTCTTGCAGCCACAGCCTTATGGGCAGTGATTGGAGGGGTGGGGGAAAAACAGTGGCCCCTCCCTTGGGACCACCAGGATGGGTTTGGCCCTGCCCCCCTCTGGAGCCACAATGCCGGAAGAGCAGACACCTGTGAGTTCCCCACCTTCCCAGGGCAGTGGGGCTCCAGCTTCAGCCCTGGGGCAGGCTCCGGGCAGGTTCCAACTGCACAGCAGCCGGCTCTGGTCACAGGTTGTGGCCCCCCAGCTGCAGGACCTGGCAGACTCCATCCCTTGACCCCTCCACCCCATCACCCATGGCCTCCACTACCTCCCTCCTCATCTAAAGCTTAATTTATCCCTAGCTTGCCAGGGCTGAGTAAGTCTGCTGTGAGAAGTGATATTAACAAACATACAAATATCATTTTTCACAGAAGCAGACTTACTAGCTAGCAAGTCAAACAAAAATGCAACCAAAAAAGCAATGAAACAACAAGACAAGAACATGCCATGCACATTATCTGTGTTTCTATTCTGTTTAGGTCTAGTAAAGAATAGAGACAACTGTACATTATTTTTATTATTCAGTCTGCAAAAAACCCTTACATAAATAAATTACTATGATTTGGATGTGTATATGTTCTTATTTATATGTTTTTCCTAAAGTTAATTAAGTATTTTAGGAAAAATTATCAAAAGTGGCCACCAGCAAGAGTTGGTGGCCGTACTCTGAGGCTACCAAAAAATTTGTTGTGAGAACCCTAGGCTAGATAATACTTAGCCCTGCCATGAGTGCAGGGGACTGAACTAGATAACCCCTCAAGGTCCCTTCCAGTCCTACGATTCTATGTATTGTAGGGTAGAGGGACAAGGTGGGGTCCTCTGGCCTGAATGTGGAAAGTGTGTGTTGGAGAAGCAGGTGTTAGTATCACTCTTCTTGCATTTCATTTTTAACAATAGCAGTCTTTGTAAGTTGGTTTTGGTAAAGGTTAATGTTTATAATACATTTTTAAGTTTAAGTGTTTGTGTTTGCTTTGTCTGGCATGTTCTAAGTATCATGAACTAAAATTAAATATCTAATTATATGTCTGTCAAGTTGGTGAAATCAAATTTTTCACTAGTAATGTGAATACTGAAAATAACTAACTTCCTTTGTAAGCTGTAACAATGCCAATTTTCCACAGTCCAACCTTCACATCAGCATCAATGAACCAGAATTGGCCTTCAAAGCAAAATTTTTTTTTTTTTTGGTAACCTAAAAGCATCTAAAGAAAGCGGAAAGAGGAAAAATATATCACTAGTTACAAAAAAGTTAGGATGCAATTCTATACAGATAGAAAACAATTAAATACCACTGCTATCTACAGTTCATTTGTACTGATTTAACATTAGTAAGGGGTCTTGGGAACTATAACTAATCCCAGTTTCAGATTTTCAGATGAAAAGTGCCATTTAAGTACAAAATATTTCTATGAACCCCCAAAAAACTGCTGGATAAAACTAACTATAGAGTGACTAGTAAATCCCAGAGCTTACATTGCGCCCTTGCTTGCCAAAATCTAATTTGTGTCCTAATCAGTAGGTATCTAAAGAGATTCAACTTATTTGTTAAAAAAAATACAAAGCATAAAAATTAGCCACACTCTTTGTCTTGCACAAATTGTGTTTACTCCTGTCCATTGAAAAATATAGTCAGCCTTCAGTTCACATGCCAGGTCCTAGTCTTCTGCGATACTACTATTTTAAAATAGATTTGTAATTAACTCTTTTGTTAGATGTTTGTTTTGAGATTGACTGCCTGGCCATAATCATAAGAGAAGTGTCAATGTACTCAAACTGACAAAGGGAGGTGTGGCTTCCATTTGCAATAGACTGCACCACAAACTGTCAGCAGAGAGAGGACTAAGGAAGTTGCCCCAAGGCTCTCTGGAATACATCCAGAGGACTTCCAGGATTCGAGTCAGACCAAGGCTGTGTGCACACAGGAAAGCAATAGGGCTCGGATGCTAGATCCCAGCTTAACATGGGCTTGGACCCTCCAGCCCTGCAGAGTCCTGGGACACTAGGTTTGAGCCCTAGGTTAACACATTGGTGTGTAGATGCCAGGGGGTTAGACTTGAGCTCGGGCTTATATTGCCATGTAGACATAGCCTTACTGTCATACATTCAGCATGCCCAATTTATATGCAAGGTACAAGCACTTTTTTGGGGTCTATAAAAAACTAATATTTGCATTGTTAATGCTGTATATGAATAATGCAGATAATAGTCTAGTGTAAATGGAAGCTGGATCTCTCAAAATATAGAGGGTCAAGTTCCACACACATCCATACTGTATTTGAAAGTAGAAACTGGTCCAAAATAAAATGATATGGTGAATGCAAGGGGTATACAATGTTATACACTTCACTCAATTTTGACTATAATCCTTTTTTAGGTATTAAAATGAAGTAATACATTAATCCTAATGGTTCTGTTTAGTCTTTCAGAATCCTTGGAAAAATCATAAAGAGAAATTATAATCAACAGAAGATGGGCCACCTGGTGGTCTAGTGACAGTGCAAGACACAGTCATGCAGGGATATGAGCTGAATCCTGAATTGAAGCCTGAGCTCTTGGACCAGCAGAGGCCACACACACACATACAGGTCTCGAAAAGGGTTTGTGGGATAGGGGATAAGAAAGATCTGCCATCTTAATTATGCATCCATGCTGGAAGAAAACAGAAGGCAATGGATGTTGTTTCATTAGGCTGCAACTTTATTCACTTAATATATCTGGCAGTACCCAGCAACAAATTGTACAGTTCAGGTTATCATTTTCTTAATTATTTCCATATAACCTCCAATGTTGTCCCAGCATTCCAATTGCTGGAACCCTTCCACCCTCCCCTTATATGAGGTGAAAGTGGGGGGAAGGGGCTATAAAACAGTGGGACTCAAACTTTTGTACTGGTGACCCCTTTCACATAGCAAGACTCTGAGTGCGACCCCCCATATAAATTAAAAACACTTTTTTATATATTTAATACTATTATAAATGCTGGAAGCAAAGCGGGGTTTTGGGTGGAGGCTGACATCTCACGACACCCCCCATCTAATAACCTCATGACCTCCTGAGGAGTCCCGGCACCCAGTTTGAGAGCCCCGGCCGTAAAAGAAGGGGAGTCGGCTCTTCACTGTTCCAGACATAGGAGCACTAAGCCCCCTTCCTTGGCTTTCTTAAAAGGGCCTAGGAAAAGGAGGAGGGTCAGTTCCCCACTGTAGAAGTAGGAGTCCCCAAACCCCCTTTACAGGATGCTTTCCTTCCAATCTTTTTCCAAACCACTTTATCTGATAATGGTATCCGTTCCATAATGAGTACCTGCACAGCACATCCGCAATTAGTTTTACTTACTAAGTTGTGACATTATAACCTAACCCCTCTGCTTCACCCCACTGGGTACCAGACCAGCTGTGGAAAGGCAACCCCCAACACCACCTCACTTTAGCCAATCTAGTGCAGAGGGAAAAATTCCTTCCCCGGTCCCAAGGAAAAGGGCAACTACTGTAATGCCCACAGCAAGTCAAGAGGTTTGCTGAGTTCATGGGTGGGTGGGTGCGGTCAGCCACGGCTGTATAGGGAATAAATACCCCTCCCCCACTGCCGCTCTTCTCATGAGCGGAAAGGGCAGTGCAGTGTCCTTCTCCAAACCTGCCCCTGCTCTCTGCCTTTTTCCTGTCCATCCCTGTAAGCTTCCCCCCTCCACCACACCCATTATAAAGGATTTCCTAAAGGTACAAGTCCCTTTTTATCCCAGTTAGCCAGCTCCATCTGGAAGGTTATGATGAGCACATTCTCCGGGAACTGCTTTGGCTCACTTAAAGCTAGGCTTTGACAAGTTCTGGAGAAAGCTATATCCAGCACTTTTTGCAAGGCAAGACTCTCTTAGGCACTTTTGAAACTCTCATCCTTTGATACTTAGTGATAGATATCTAAGGGTACGTCTTCACTACCTGCCGTATCGGCGGGTAGCAATCGATTTATCCGGGATCGATATATCGCGTCTCGTTAAGACGCGATATATCGATCCTCGAACACGCTCACCGTCGACTCCGGAACTCCGCCAGAGCAAGCGGCGGTAGCGCAGTCAACGGGGGAGCCGCGGCCGTCGATCCCGCGCTGTGTGGACCCCAGGTAATTCGATCTTAGATACTTCGACTTCAGCTATGCTATTCGCGTAGCTGAAGTTGTGTATCTTAGATCGATCCCTCCCCCTCCCCCCCCTCCCAGTGTAGACCAGCCCTTAGAAAGGCTGTGGGGGATCAATAGATTAAAAAGAAATAAGTAAAATGGGGAAGAACATGAAGAGGACTCCTGGAAAACAGAAATGGAACAGAAGCATTTCTCTGATTTCTCCTAGGAAATGACATAAAAGTTCCCAAAAGTTAAAGCACATTTTCAAGTGTTACTGTACTCTCAAGTTGACATTCTTGTAGCGGGGGCTTGAATAAGTTATAATCAGATGAAAGACAGTTTTCTCCAATCTGATATTAGTGGATCTGTTACGGCACTCATATTAGATCAAGAATTTAACTGCATTACCTTTGTTTTATTGCATTTTACATGCATTTTATACATTGATTTGCGTTATTTATATGCACAAGTAATGATTCTCATACCTCATCAGTTATATCTATTGCTGTTATGTTGAAATACAGCAGCATGCAAATGCACAGGTTAGTGTGTAAAGTTATTATTTTATATGTAGAAAAACTTGCATTTAACTGTAAAGAGAACATGATCTGTAAGTGACATATACATACAGTTTAATTTGGTTTTATGCAGACGTTGCATAGTTCATTATTAGTTTCTAATGAAAGACTGGATGTGTGGTGTCAGTGACCTTGAAGCAGATCAAGTGACAGTGGCAAACAGGAAGATCTGAAGAAGAGGCATAACCTTCAGGGTTGAAAGGTCAGCAAGTACAGCCTGGGAAAAAGAACAAAAAGGATTTGCTAAACTTGAAAATTGAATCAAATTTCTCTGAAGTAGTACCTAAGAAATCAGAAAAAGTTGAGGCAAACTTGACTGCAGAATATATTGACAATAATTACCTTCTAAACTCTATTATATTATATCAGTCTGTGGAGGTTCCTTTTCCCCAGATTTTTCAATCTAACATTTCAACGCGTTAAAAAAAAAAAAAAAAAAAAGGTGCACCTATATGAACAGACAGCAAGTAAAGTCACTTTATTTTACCCTTTAGACTTACTTCAAATATAAACCCATGATACCAGGCACAAGAGGTCTAACATTTCAACTTGCTTCTAAAAATAACTGTACATTATGAATCTTTATCCTGTGTCTTGGGTAGCACTTGTAAGATAAGTCTGTGACTTTAATGATGACTTAAAGTGAATCATCATCTGATGGAAGTATATATTTTAAAAAAATATAACTAGTCATCACCAACATTCCATAATATAGAATAGAATTTTATCAGCTTCTTGGGGGGGGGGGGGGGGGGGAATTAACAAAAATAGTAATTAGTAACAATAAGCTTCACTCTGGCCAGTTTTCACATATATAACAAGATGACATTTATGAAGATGAAATTTCAAATTCATTATTTGATAAAAGCAACCTTTTAAAATCTATGTAATATCAAAAGGCATAGAAGCAATTATCTTTTTATATTTATTAATAAAAATGAACGTACAAACCTCCCCAATTTTTAAGGGTAATATTCTTTAATCATATTAGTAGAATAAATTTAGACCACATACTAAAATAGTGGGGAAAAAACTCAGATACACAAAGAGCTCAATGAGAATGTGTTGTTTATAATATTTTATATGCTTTTGTCATGTGCCAAAAAAGGAATTTTATGCACTATATTCTTGTAACTTCCTCTGAGTTTTTACCTAAGATAAGAATTTAAGCATAGAGCTTTGTATTGCATGCCATGTACTTCTAAAGCTTAAATTGCTCTGGTTGGCAATGCATCAAGAACTATTTCAAACTCCTCTAACTGAAACTTATCCTTACTTCAGCTGCAGCCAGTGATGTCACCTCCATCAGGTTCACTGCTCGAAAAGCAAACACAGCAGCTGCCAGGACTGAAAAAGAATGCACAATATTTAAACTGCTGACGTATTAATTAATTGTTAGAATTAATCTTGATCTAAAATTAACAAGACACTCTCTCTCTTTAGCAATCATTCTGTTTTTGAAGGACAGTAAGTAGTGGATTTCAGTGCTCTAGTTCTTACCATGTGGCTACTCCTTCATAAAAATGAATAAGTATGTTACTGTGTTCTTTCAAAAAAGTTGAGTAATATGTTTAAGGTTTTAACTGTGTGAAAGACATGATTAAAAATAACATTTTAAATTGTTTCTTTTCTAGGCAGAGGATAAACATTTATTTAAAATAGCAAAATTTCAATGCATAAAGTGAACAAAGGGCTCATTTATGTTGCTTTTGGGCTGTAAAATTAGTTTCTCTCATAAAGGGAGATATTCTTTCTCTACATATGTCGTACAGATGCAAATCTAACTAAAAGGCTAATTGTCTATTCTTAGGCCAAGAGCTTTTTATTTTATTGAGCTTCTGCCTCAGGCTAGCTTCTTGCCTCACACTGTGCCTCTGTAATAATCAGATGTGTGATATTTTCAATTAAAAAAGCAAGCTTTTAATTCCACTCTAAATTACTTGTGAAATGCTTTGCAAGCTTGTTGTGAATGTAAAAAGATACATTTATAATTAATTAACTTAATTAATGATGTTACTAAAAAAAAGTAAATAAAGTTCACATTTCTAAAGAGCAGGGGTTTAGAGTAGTAGAAAATAAGGAGGATTTTTAAGACTCCTATTGATAGTAAAGGAGTCATCTTTTCCTGGGTCGGGGGCAGGGAGAACAACATCTTTTGTGTAGCAGTGACAAACTAACGTAAACTAGACTATGCACTACACTATCTTTGGGGCAGGGAACATACAAACCTTCTTTTATGTTCACAAAGCAGCTAGCATGTTATCAATGCTATCAAAAGAAAATACTACTACTAATAATATTGGAGAAGTAGTCACAATAAAACCATTTAATTCTCTGACAATTCCTGTAAGAACTGGAAAATGCATGAATTACTGCTTTACCTATTTAATATATATTGACTTTCAGCAAATCTATTTTCAGCAGTCATATAAAAGGAATTGAATTTTCCTCTCTTGATAACATCTATTTTCATTTAGCACGTATTATCTTTAAAATTATTGACAAATAAAATTTTCCATTACCAGCGAGAATTTCTAGAGAATTGTATCCTAGGATTCTGTCCCACAAAAGCAGAAGTTGGTCTGTAGCTAAGTAACCAGAGAATGCTCGTACCATCCATTTAAACGATATTCGTAGTCTGTAAACAATTGGAAAACAAGAAAGTATTATATTTCTCTCACAAATTACAGATACACCATTTCAAAAAGAATTCCATGACCTGCAAGTCTTTGTATTTATTATTATTAATATTTATGCTGCAGTAGTGTCCTGAAACCCTAATCAAGACTTGTAGGGAAACGTTCAGTATCTTCTATGTCTGGGCTCCAAATCAATTTTATTAATATAAAATTTCCTAATCCACGAAACCCACCGAAAGGGTTCTAAGTCACCTCCACCCAAAGCCCTGAAACCAAAGACACCCAACTAGGGGGGTGTGCTCTTCTTGACCGGCTGCACACAAACAGGGAAGAATTGGTAGGGGAAGTAGAAGTGGGTTGCAACCTGGGCAGCAGTGACCATGAGATGGTCAAGTTCAGGATCCTGACAAAAGGAAGAAAGGAGAGCAGCAGAATACAGTCCTGGACTTCAGAAAAGCAGACTTTGACTCCCTCAGGGAACTGATGGGCAGGATCCCCTGAGAGGCTAATATGAGGGGGAAAGGAGCACAGGAGGTCTGGCTGTATTTTAAAGAAGCCTTATTGAGGGTGCAGGAACAAACCATCCCAATGTGTAGAAAGAAGAGCAAAATACGGCAGGTGACCAGCTTGGCTTAACAGAGAAATCTTCTGTGAGCTTAAACACAAAAAGGAAGCTCGAGCATGCAAGAGTGTAATCAGGAAGGCCAAAGCACAATTGGAGTTGCAGCTAGCAAGGGATGTGAAGGATAAAAATGAAGGGTTTCTACAGGTATGTTAGCAACGAGAAGGTGGTCAGGGAAAGTGTGGGACCCTTATTGAATGGGGAAGGCAACCTAGTGACAGATGATGTGGAAAAAACTGAAGTACTAAGTGCTTTTGTTGCTTACATCTTCACACACAAGGTCAGCTCCCAGACTGCTGCACTGGTGAGCAGCCCTCAGTTGTGATAAAACAGGTTAAGGACTATTTAGAAAAGCTGGATGAGCACAAGTCCATGGGGCCAGATGCAATGCATCCGAGGCTGCTGAGGGAGTTGGCTGATGTGATTGCAGAGCCATTAGCCATTATCTTTGAAAACTCGTGGCGATCGGGGAAGGTCCCAGATGATTGGAAAAAGGCAAATATAGTGCCCATCTTTTAAAAAGGGAAGAAGGAGAATCTGGGGAACTACAGACCGGTCAGCCTCACCTGAGTCCCCTGAAAAATCATGGAGCAGGTCCTCAGGGAATCCATTTTGAAGTACTTGAAGGGAAGGAAGGTGATCAGGAACAGTCAACATGGATTCACCAAGGGCAAGTCATGCCTGACCAACCTGATTGCCTTCTATGATAAGATAATGAGCTCTGTGGATATGGGGAAAGCAGTGGACGTGATATACCTTGACTTTAGCAAAGCTTTTGATATGGTCTCCCAGCAAGTTAAAGAAGTATGGATTGGATGAATGGACTATAAGGTGGATAGAAAGCTGGCTAGATTGTCGGACTCAACGGGTAGTGATCAACGGCTTCATGTTTAGTTGGCAGCAGGTATCAAGCGGAGTGCCCCAGGGGTCAGTCCTGGGGCCGGTTTTGTTCAACATCTTCATTAATGATCTGGATGATAGGTGGGATTGCACCCTCAGCAAGTTTGTGGATGACACTAAGCTTGGGGGAGAGGTAGATATGCTGGAGCGTAGAGATAGGGTCCAGAGTGACCTAGACAAATTGGAGGATTGGGCCAAAAGAAATCTGATGAGGTTCAACAAGGACAAGTGCAGAGTCCTGCACTTAGGACGGAAGAATCCTCTGCACTGCTACAGGCTGGGGACCAACTAAACGAGCAGTTCTGCAGAAAAGGACCTGGGGATTACAGTGGACAAGTAGCTGCATATGAGTCAACAGTGTGCCCTTGTTGCCAAGAAGGCTAATGGCATATTGGGCTGCATTAGTAGGAGCATTGCCAGCAGATCGAGGGAAGTGATTATTCCCCTCTATTCGGCACTGGTGAGGCCACATCTGGAGTACTGCATCCAGTTTTGGCCCCCCACTACAGAAAGGATGTGGACAAATTGGAGAGAGTCCAGCAGAGGGCAATGAAAATGATTAGAGGGCTGGGGCACATGACTTATGAGGAGAGGCTGAGGTAACTGTGCTTATTTAGTCTGCAGAAGAGAAGAGTGAGGGGGCATTTGATAGCAGCCTTCAACTACCTGAAGCGGGGTTCCAAAGAGGATGGAGCTAGGCTGTTCTCAGTGGTGGCATCTGACAGAACAAGGTGCAATGGTCTCAAGTTGCAATGGGGGAGGTCTAGGTTGGATATTAGGAAAAACTATTTCACTCGGAGGGTGGTGAAGCACTGGAATGGGTTACCTAGGGAGGTGGTGGACTCTCCATTGATAGAGATTATTAAGGCCCGGCTTGACAAAGCCCTGGCTGGGATGATTTAGTTGGGGGTGGTCCTGCTTTGAGCAAGGAGTTGGACTAGATGTCCTCCTGAGGTCTCTTCCAACCCTAAACTTCTATGATTCTAGTAATTCGCTTCTTAAAAATCTGGGGAAAAGCTATTATTATTTATATTACACTATCATCTACAGGGGAACCAGGTTGGGGCCCCATTATAATAGGTGTTATACAAACATTACAGGAAATGACTGTCTCTGGCTCCAAGTGTTTATGCTGGTAAGTGCCATATCATAGAACCATAGAAATGTAGGAAAGGACCCAGAGACGTCATCTAGTCCAGCCGTCTGTACTGAGGCAGGACCAAGTACATCTAGACCATCCCTGACAGGTGTTTGTTCTAGCTGTTCTTAAAACCCCCCCAATGATGGGGATTCTGCAACCCCTCCCTTGGAAGTCTATTCTAGAGCTTAACTACCCCTATAGTTTGAGAAGTTTTTCCTAATATCTAACCTAAATCTCCCTTGCTGCAGATTAAGCCCCTTTACTTCTTGTCCTACCTTGGACATGGACAACAACTGATCACGGTCTTCTTTACAACAACCCTTAACATATTTGAAGACTTAACTGGTCCCTGCCAGTCTTCTTTTCTCAAGACTAAACACAGCTTTTTAAAAAAACCTTTCATCATTGGTCAGGTTTTTCTAAAACATTTAATATTTTTATTGCTCTCCTTTGTACTTTCCAATTTGTCCACATCTTTCTTAAAGAGTGGCACCCAGGATTAGACACAGTACTGGAGCTAGAGGCCTCACCGGTGCCGAGCAGAACTGGACAATTACCTCCCACTTCTTACATATCACACGCATGGTAGTATACCCCAGAATGATATTAGCCTTTTTAGACACACAACTCACTCAATTTATGATCCACTATAACCTTAGATCCTTTTCAGCAGTACTACCTACCCAGTTATTCCGCATTTTGTAGTTGTGCATTTGATTTTTTTTCTTTTTTTTTCTTCATAAGTGTACTATTTTGCATTTGTCTTTATTAAATTTCATCTTGTTTTCTTCAGACCAATTCTCCAAGTGTCAAGATCATTTTGAATTCTAATCCTGTCCTCCAATGTGCTAGCAACCCCTCCCAATTTGGCCTCATCTGCAAATTTTATAAGCATACTCTTCACTCCATTATTCAACTCATTAATGAAAATATTGAATAGTACTGGACCTAGGACAGCCCCCTACGTGACCCCCTGGATGTGTCCTTCCAGTTTGGCATCAAGCCACTGATATCTACTCTTTGATAACAACTTTCAACCAGTTGTGCATCCATCTTCTAGTAATTTCATCTAGACAACTTCCCCTCTATTCACTAAGCTGTCAAAGAAGGAAATTAGATTGGTTTGGCATGATTTGTTCTTGACAAATTTATAATGGCTATTCCTTATAAGTCTATTATCCTCTAGTTGCTTACAAATTGATGGTTTAATAATTTGTTCCAGTATCTTTCCAGGTATTGAAGTTAGACTGACTGATCTACAATTCTCTGGAGTCCGGTTTCTTCCCCTTTTTAAAGGCAGGTACTGTGTTTGCCCTTCTCCAGTCCTCTGGGACCTCACCCATCCTCTACAAGTTCTCAAAGGTAATTGATAACAGTTTCCGAGATTGCTAAGCTAGCTCCTTAAGATGAAGTTCACCAGGCCCCACCAACATGAATACATCTAACTTATATAAATACTCTTTAATTGTCCTTTCCCTATTTTGGTTTGTGTTCCTTTCCCGCTTGTTGTTCATATTTATTATATTGAATATCTGGTGACCATTAACCCTTTTAGTGAAGACTGAAGCAAAACTCCTCAATCTTCTTGATGTTGTCTGGTATTAGCTCTCCCTCCCTGCTAAATAGAGAACCATTTTCCTTCATCCTATACTTTCCTTTTGCTCCTGGTGTATTTACAGAACCTCTTCTTATTTCCTTTTATGTTCCTTTCTAAGTGTAATTCATTTTGTGACTTTGCCTTTCTGATTTTGTCCCTACATGCCTGTGGTATTCTTTTGTAGTCAACCTTAGCAATTAGTCCATATTTCCATTTTGTTGCAGGACTCCTTTTGTGATTTTCAGGTCATAAAAGAGCTCCTGATGGAGCCATATGGGCCTCTGACTATTCTTCCCATCTCTCCTTTGCATTAGGATAATTCACTGTTGCTCTTTTAATATTCTCTCTTTGAGAAGCTGCCAGATCAGTATCACACTGTAATCCAACCATCAATTCCCCAAGAAATAAACTAAGACAGTCCTAGCAGATCTGGCATGAATTATTGAAATCTGTTTGGAAATCAGATCTTTACTTCAGTGAGTTGGTTCCTCTGAGTTAATTTTTCAGTAATTCAATCAAAAATGTAATATAAAGAAAGCAGAAGTCTGTTTAATATCCAATCTTAATTGTAGAATCTGGCCTCTGGGTAAAATCACACATTGAGAATTTGGAATTTATATACAAGGCAGAAAAGATCTTAAGGATTTTCCTGATATACTATCTATCCTGTAGGCCAGGGAAATTCTTGTGAAGTTCCTTTTGGCTGCAATACTGGAATTCCTATGAGTTCTTATTCTCAGGGGTTTTATTGTTTGGGCATACCTTAAACAAACTGTTGGTTTAAGGTATGCCCAAACAAAGCAAATATGCTCACTCTTCAATTGTCAAAGAGGGAAGTACAGTGCTTACGTTGGAATTTAAAAAGATGCAAGCCCATTTTCTATTTTATGAACTGTAGGGGAAGACTTTCAAAAGCACACATGGAATTTAGGCAACCCACTCAAATTGACTTTCAATGTATGTTGGACACTTAACTGACCTTTGGGCTGTTAAAAATCTCCCCATAATTGTTAAGTTACAATATCACAGAACAGCATTTCTAGAACAACATGAGTTACAGTTATTGTCATGAATAAATGGTGAAACAGGGAAAAAGTACTTACGGTTGCGCCCCAATTTCTCGAAGATGATAGAAGAGCTGAGGGAGATGGGTTTGAAGAAGTGTCTCAAACAGCAAACATAGTGACACGATGCCCTAGCAAAACAACAACACCACACCCTGAAAACATATATTCACTATTACTCATATATTCAAATTTAAATATTAATCTAGTTTTAATGTAAGCATTAAGACAAACCATTAATACATCAGTGATACACAACTAGAGTAACGTGAGCAAACCAGATACCTTCAACCTCTAAGGCCTTGATCCTACAAGCACTTCCACTCCTGAGTAACTGTATATATAATGAGTAGTCACATTCAACTCCAAGTCACTCATGTGTAATATCTGTAGGGTTAAGGTCTAAAGGCCAGATTTTTATAAGTATGTGGACACTGAAAGATACAGATAGGTGCCTAAGCAGGATTTTCAAAAGCACTTAAATGACTACGTCCCATTGACTTCAATAGTAGTTAGGTGACTAGGTACTTTTGAAAATCACACTTAGGCACTTATCTGTATTTTAGGTGCCTAAATATCTTTTTAAAAATCTGTCTCTAAGTCTATTAAAGGCCCAGTAGTACACAACCTATGTGGTCTTAGTTTTAGTCTGATAAAATAGACTCCAGTTACACTACACCTGGTCACTGACAAAAACAGGGCTTTTTGAATTATCTTTTATAATTAGAAAAAGTGACAAATCAAATTATTACAAACAAGGACAAGTTAAGTGATCTAAACTGTGGAATAACATTTAAAATTTTTCCCCTTTTTAAAAATTCCTTTTAAAAATCATGAAACTAGCCTACATTCCCATATACTGGGGTACT
Source organism: Malaclemys terrapin pileata (assembly GCF_027887155.1). Classification (NCBI taxonomy): domain Eukaryota; kingdom Metazoa; phylum Chordata; order Testudines; family Emydidae; genus Malaclemys; species Malaclemys terrapin. Next base: position 36,423,747 of record NC_071509.1, on the reverse strand, counting down.
ATGCTGGTAATATCCCAAAGCATAGGCCCAATCGTGTAAATCTACCACTGTGATGTTTGTTTATTTATTTGACCATCAATGTGACTATTCACAGTACTAAGTGGTATTCCCAAGAGTAAGCATTTGCAGGATCAGCTTTAAGTCACATTTTAACAAAATCTGTATTACAACGGACTCTTAATGGCCCTCATATTTTAATTTTATTGGACATTCTTCTGTGCTGTTCACATAATTCATAATACATTGTTACATAATTGGAAATATGATTGCTCTCTTCATTAATAAAATCTCTTAATGGAAAAAACACGTGTCAGTTTAAAACGTTTTCTATAGCTTAGGTAGGGCAAGAAGAACTTGTAATCATGGGAATTTTCAAAATTGTATACTTAGCTCAATGAATACCATTTTCTTTTAAATAAAAGTATTTTATCAAAATGTAATTAATAACCAGATTTTGTACGAAATAGAAGAGAAAAATGTTATACTTTAATAGTTAATACTGCAGCATAAACAAAAAATAAGGCAACCAAAACTTTCAAAAATTCACTTGTATTTGTATAAACAACTTTGCATGCACAAACACTTGCACATGCAAGTGATAGAACTCACACAGATTCCATCACCTGCGTATGACAGTGCTTAAAAAAAGTGCATTCAAGTATGTTTATACACAAAGATGCGTGAGTAAAAAGGGGCTAGTTGAGACCCCTTTGAAAATGACTAGTAATGACTAAACCTATAAACTAAGACTCTTATGAGAACTGAGCATTAATAATAGAGGTATCCAATGTAATTCTAGTACAGAGTAACTTAAAGAACACTGCAGTCCATCATCTATTACCTCTGTATCACACACAAAACTAACTGGCCTCATTCAGGAAGGCACTTAAACACATGCGTAAATGCTGTTCTGAATTGAGGCCTATAAAAGCTTTGGCTCCCCCCAAAGCCTGACAGCATGACCACTGTATTATTAAATATGTCTTTGCAAGAGAATTTTACTACTATTATTGAGGTATAAATTATAGGATTTCAAATAAAGTTGTATAATGTTACTTCAGCCATGTGTGGCATTTTTATCACAGTTAAAGAGATATAACTCAGCCATGTACACTTAAGAAAATAAAATCATGCTACTATGCATTATTGTTCAATAACAAATAGAAATATAGACTGATTGGGTGTTATCCTAATGAACTTACAGAAGGATGAGAAGAGATGGAATGGAGTCTGAAGAAAAAACGCACATACATCTCACGGAATATCTGATACAATTTGGAAGGTTCATGGTACAGAAAACAAAGTGGAGCAACTGAAATGATAAAAGAATTTAATTGACTCAATGCTGTAAACTGTTAAAATAGTTCAATGAGCAAGTGCATGAAGTAGGAGGAAAAACGAGCCAATAATCTCTTTAGAATAATAAATTTATAAATTAGTTCTGATTTATTTAGAAAGATATTTATTTTTAATATTAGATCCTAGAATTAAAAGAAATGACAAGCAAAGGTGAATGTTGTAGCCCATGTTACAACCCTATAGATTTCAAGAGACAGAATGAACTGGATCCTGCCTATTCCATAGACCCGGCCCTGCATGAGCATCAAAAATATGTTTTGAGGATGGATGGTCCAGTGGTTCGGGTGCTAGATTGAGACTCAGGAGACCTGGATTCAATTTCGTACTCCACGACAGACTTCCTGTGTATGCTGGCAAGTTACTTTGTCTCTCTCGGACTCAGTTCCCCATCTGTAAAATGGGAATAATAGCACTTCCCTACCTCACAGGGATGCTGTGAGGGTAAATGCACAAAAGACAATGAGGTACTCAGATACTTCAGTAATGAAGACTATATAAGTATAATCAAAGGATATATGGACAGTTGCATACTCATTCTAAGATCTGGATGAAAATTTACATTTACTGGGCAACCATTATGTAGTCCTTTAAATATTAGCTGATTCAAAAAATTGCTATCTAATTAAACTAAGCTGGGTAGATTTCTAAAGGGTTGTTTCAATTCTAAACATTAAGTCATTTTAAGAGCCAGTTTTTAAAATAAACCTCCAGTCAGGTAGAGAAAGTGAAGGACTCCTGGCTGTGACTTCAACATTATCAACTGTGAGGAGGTTAGGTGGAGTTTGTAACCAAGCAGGTCAGTACTTAGAAGACCCAGATTCTCTATGCCAACCAGGGTTTAGGGTGACCAGATGTCCCGATTTTATAGGGACAGTCCCGATATTTGGGTCTTTTTCTTGTATAGGCTCCTATTACCCCTCACCCCCATCCTGATTTTTCACACTTGCTGTCTGGTCACCCTACCAGGGTTCAAACTGGATTCCATACTCAAGTGACAGTCCATCTTTTGTAGCTCAAACAGTGGAGAGAATAATGATTAAATCTGTATTGTTAATGGTAGGGAATGCAAGTTACTAATTAGGAGTAGTACCATTCTGACTTCCCAGGCTACCTATGCTCTTCAGAACAGAAAAGCTATTGAAAGTTATCAGAAAAAGCAAAAACTTAACTAAACAAAAACATTCCATCATCATCTGAGGCAGGACCAGTTTTAATTAGTACATTTGTACCGGATGCCTTGTCAGTTCTGAGTGCTAAAGGATTTTTCACAAAATACAGAATTCATGTATTTCTGGAATTCTTGTTGGCATAATGACATGTTCATTTAATCTAAACTTTTTTTTAAAATCAGGATTTCCAGAGAAGACATACTAATGCAGTAAAGGGAGAGAGTCCAAACCATCCAGTATTAACAAGCTGCTAATGTTTTGTGAATTATTCATTGTATTCACAAAAGACATTTTTGTAATTCCATTATATGATGCCACTCACTATGTGTCCCAGCCACATGCTTATGCCAGTGGGCCTTTTACATACAATTCACTTTTATAAGAAACCACTCTTCACACACATTTCTTGCCTATTTGCAGCACAAAGATAATGCAGCCTGGCAAGACATCCTCTCTCCCCATTTGTGTACATTGAAATTCAATTACCATGAATGAAGCTAGCTTCTGACTAGAGATCAGCTGCTCCAATAATAGTTCTCTATATAGGGATTCCCACGTTAGCAAGTTACAACAAGAGCAAATGAGATCAGCCTGGACATTTTTCTAATTATGCATACACACCTTGGATACACAAACACGTGCAATACATAAATGTTTAAAATGCATAAAAGAATAGTTTACATTTTACCAAAAATATGTGGATGGTGTGATATAAACTGTGGTTTATTTACAAAAAATTATGCAGAATTGTTACTTAAAATAGTAATATTTGAAAGTCATACTTACCATACATTGAAAAGCCATGAAAAGGAATTACACCTACAAAATAAGGAAGGTTTTTTTATCCTTTTATTTTTATCTATTTATCCATAGAAGTATTAATATTTATTGCTTTTTCAAATTCCTAAACTGAGCTTTGGGTTTCACAGGAACAACTAATGACATATTCCATATCCTGAAGAGCTTAGAGTCTTAGACCCTGATCTAAGCAAACACACATATGCTTAATTTAAACAGGGGGTATTCCCACTGGGAAGTGGGGGTATTCCCACTACTCACATGGTTAAAGTTAAGCATGTCCTTACGCACCTGTAAGATCAGATTAAGGACCTGATTTAGCAAAGAATATAAGCACATGTTTAACTTTAAGCATGTGCTTATGTGCTTTCATGAAATCAGGGCCCAACTTCAGATAAGATACAACCAGCAAGGGCCATACACTGACCAGAAGGATGGAACAGGGAAAAAAGAAAGTTACAATAATGAGTTCATGCAGTACCCAGTAAAGATATGTAGCCATCTTGGCAGTTGTGTTGTCTGTTTTCCTCTCTTTTCCAAATCATCTCACTTCCCATAGGTGACATGGCTGAAATGAGTGTTTAGAGAGGATTTGAATGAGGAGAGGGAAGTGTTTGGCAAATGGGTCTAAGGAGGATGCTTCATTCTTAGGGGGCTGCATAAAAGAATACATGGAGACAGAGGTGGGAGAATGCAACAGAGGATGTACCAAGACTGGCATCATTGCTGGAATGGAGAAGACGCAAAAGGAGACAAGGTTAGCGATACAGACACAAGACCAGTGACGTAGGACCTTGAAAGCAAGGACAAAGAGCATGAACTTGATATAAAGGGCAATGAAAAGCCAGCAGCAGAAGTCAAAGGGGAGGGGGGGTTGATATGGACAAAATGACCAGTGAGAAAAAAAGACAACAGCAGCAATAAGGGTAACATTAATAGCATTAATGTGATAAATATATTCATACATTCGTGTCTAAAAATCAAGACCAAATGTTCAAAAGCAGAAGCCTAAAATTGGCATCTCAATGGCATGCTTTCCAAAGGTGCTGAGCAGCTGGGGAGTAGCTGGATTAAGTGGTGTTCCAGTCAGGTCCCCTAAGCATGAATCAAGGAGACTGAAATATGAGCTGCTATCCCGACCCTATGCCATCAGAATATTCCCCCACATAGAGAATGCTTAAGTGGCTAATAAAGCTAGAATTAACCTGGCTTTGCAGTGGCGCAAAGCAACATAGCCCAGTGTGAGGTTCTAGCTCAATAACTTTAATCTCATTATACTATTGGCTAAGGTTCACTCTTATTCTGCTTATTTGTTAAGTTTAACTTATTTTTGCATTGCAAAAAGTAGTAATTTTCCCATCTTCCACTAGAGGAGGCAATAGTATAACTCTTACCATTTGGTGGATAAAAAACAGCATATTCTTCCATGCCAAGTTTTCCTGTGAATGAGCAGACATAGGTTTAAACACACTCAAATGATAAAAAGTCTCTTTAGAAACGTGAACTTTATTTATTTTCCAGTAATATCATTAAAAGTTCATTAATGATGAATTTTTTTATCAGTTTATATTGACCACAAAACATTTCACACGAGTCATATAGTAAAAGAAGATATAGTGTTTCTCAAATGTAAAACGCAGACGTGACACAACAAAGGAGATGGACAAACAATAGAGGGGAGATGAGGGAGAAGGAAGAGTTCAGTAATAGGATTGTTACGTTTTGTGTTTCGTTAAATAAAAATTAATAAAGAGTATAACTGACTCACTCACTGTGGGCCTTGCAGACAAAAGTGAGTTTTCAGAAAGGATTTAAATGAAAAGGAGAGTGCCTTGGCAGACCAGAACAGGGAGAATGTTCTATGCATAGGAACAGCACTTAGTAAGGTGCAAAAATATTAGTGAGAGGAAAAGGAAATTGTTGCATTAAGGCTGAATCACTGGAAGCGTGGAGGGGTACCCTAACTGAACTACTTTACCTATTTTTCTTTCAAATCTTAGAATTCCTATTGCTTCAACAAGCCCTTTTTTCAAATCGAATATCGGTGCCAACAACAAAAAATGAACACACAATTTCTTCTATTTCTATGCAAAACGAGCATGTGCTAATACTATACAAAATTATTTTTAGACCCACAATAAAAATATCGACCATCTATTTTGAGGCATACTTCAGTGCTTTTCTTAAACACAACTGCACCTATTTTAAAAGATGTTTTTAATTTCTTTTCTATAGTTTTAAGATAAAAGAGAACATTCAACTAAAACAGATATAAGTTATTACTAGTTATTTAAATTTATGGTTTAAAAATCTTAATAAATGATTATTTGTTATGATAAGAAAAAGGATCTCTTGAAAACATATAATATTCAATCTCTTGTTCTTTGCATTTTGCAAATGTTATAAAGTAGGATCCTCTGCAGTGAGAGAGAGAGATTGCCAAATCCAGCAGGAAACCAAGAAAATCTGTGTTACATTATATAGTTTCCTGTACAGTAGAACCTCAGAATTATGATCACCTTGGGAAAGGAGGTTGTTCATAACTCTGAAACATTTGTAACTCTGAACAAAATGTTATGGCTGTTCTTTCAAAAGTTTACACTGAACATTGACTTAATACAGCTTTGAAACTTTACTTTGCAGAAGAAAAATGCTGCTTTTAACCATCTTAATTCAAATGAAACAAGCACAGAAACAGTTTTCTTACTTTGTCCAAAAATTTTTTTTAAACTTTCCTTTTTTTTTTTTTTAGTAGTTTACGTTTAACATAGTGAATGTACTGTATTTGCTTTTTTTTTTTTTTTTTTTGGGGGGGGGGGGTCTCTGCTACTGCCTGATTGCATAGTTTCGGTTCCAAATGAGGTATGTGATTAACCTGTTAGTTTGTAACTCTGGTGTTGTTAATTCTGAGGTTCTACTGTACTAGGGAACCAATAGTACTGGATCAAAAGCTTCCCTGTTTAGCTGTGGCCAACTGTATATATACAAACACACATGAACCCTGTGGGAAGAGAAAGTTTGTCTACTTAATGGACAACTTAGTAACAATTAATCTGATTTTTAGATTTAATACTATCATATAAAGGAGAAGTTTAACCACAAATACATTAAAATATGGCTATTTGAATATACTGAGATTATATACACAAAAAATATACAATCATGCACAACACATACATAGTGGTGATATACATGGGATAACTTTGAGACTTATTAGAAGCTGCAGTATCATGTACATTCTGTCCACTAATTCATTGGAACCAGAACTTGTTCTAAACTTCTAAGTAAGTTCAAACAAATGCCATTTTTTTAAAACGACTCTGCTAAGAAACTCTCTCATCCTTCACCAAACTGTGGAGTTTCTCAATAAAATTACACTGAATGGAAATCCAAAATGGTCAACATTCAGTTTTGCTCCAATGGTAACTTTAATCTAGAATCTCATGAATGTACTAGCAATGAGAGTATACAACTGGAAAGGGAAGAGTCCCAGCTTTCCAAGATTATATACACCATTTGCTCTGGGCCTTCCTAGCACGACGGCCTAGAGATATTGGACTAAAGTTTCATAGGTTTATAAAATTTATTTGTTATATTCTTCTGTCCTTCCAGGTACCATGCAGTTAAACTCAAGCGGTGAAATCGTGGCTCTATTAAAGTCAATGGGAGTTTTTCTTTTATAAAGTAAGCAGTATATACAGAATACACGATAGTTTGACAGGGTAGGATTTTATTGGCACTCATTTAGAGTATCTAAAGTAACTCTCATGACTTCACCATTCATGAGTAATATAGCTAACTATCCCAAACTTATGTCAATAAAACTTTACACCATTTATTGTCTGTATACAGTAAAAGCTTGTTTATCTGGCATGTTGGAGAAATGGGGGGAGGGGTGCCAGTAAGTGAAAAATTCCGTTAACTAACAGGGAGGGAGTTTGGGTGCGGCAGGGGGTGCCGGCCCACCCCACCCCAAGTGCTGGCTCTGAGCTCCTATTGGCAAGGAGGCAGCATGCAAAGCTGCCAAACTGCACCTCCGCCTAGGAACAGCAGGGACAGGTCACTGCTTGCAGGGAGCAGCTCGAGGTGAGCGCCCGCCGTATCCAGCACCCCCAAATCCCTCATGCGCCCCAACTCCCTGCCCTGAGCCCCCTCCCACCAGGGCCAGCTCCAGGCACCAGCTTAACAAGCAGGTGCTTGGGGCGGCCAAGGGAGAGGGGCCCTGCGGCAATTCGGGGGCGGCAGGTCCCTCACTCCCTCTAGGAGCAAAGGACCTGCCGCCGCCAATCGCGGTTTTGTTTTTTTTTGCTTGGGGCGGCAGAAATGCTGGAGCCGGCCCTGCCTCCCACACCCAAACTCCCTCCCAGAGCCCACACCCCGTATATTAGATGAAGAGCTGGACAAGAGACTGTAAGTGGGACAGAAAGTGCAGAGAGTAAGGATAGGATATGATGGACAAAGAGATTGGGACAGGGACAAGGAGCTAGGGGTGGAGAAGAGATAGGTTGGAGGTGATGGGGCAAGGGGTCAAGTTTGGGGTGGGGAAATGGATAGAAGAACACACTCCTGTCCAGAGCCTGGAATGGATCGCAGATTCCTGAGTCCTCTGCTGTCAGCAAATATCTGTAAAAACCCTGACAAAAATGTCCCATCCCCCATAGTACTTGTCCACACAGAGGATGACAACCTGCTACTGCAATCAGTTACTCCATTAGCTCAAGTGGCAGAGGTCTGTATAGTGGATCTCAAGGTTCCAATCCTGCTGATGACCCCTATAGGTGTCAATATGATAACATATGATGGAATTTATTTTTTCAGTTTGCTTTTTTAAAAACCTAGGAAATTACACATCAAAAAAACCTAAGTTAAAATAATATTAAGGTCAAGCACTCCAAAAATCAGGAAACACGAGAATTAAGATTGCCCGTGCATGTGTGTATTCATTATTATATACTCTTCAATGACATGATCATATATTTCATGCTCTCTCTAATGCTGACCCTCACGCCTTTAAGAAATTTCCTGTAAACATCTTCAAAACATTAGCTTCCTCCAAAACCCTCCATAAAACTCTCCTTTGTCAATGGGCCTACGTAAAATAGACAAAAGCTATACACTGCTGGTATGTTGAGACTGTAGACTATCCTGATGACCAATATTGTCTCACTATTTCTTTGTATGCAACCTTTGGTCTGCCTGTATCCATCTGTGGTCTGTCAGACTGTAAACTCATTGGGACAGAGATTGCCTTTTTGTTCTGTTTGTACAGCACCTAGCACAATGGTGTCGTGGTCCACAACTGGGGACCCTATGTGCTAATACCAGTAAAATAAATAATTATAGTATTTTCCCAGCCTCAGCTGGCTCATTCTGTGCACTGAATAAGGCAGAGGTTCTGTGGAAAAAACAGTATATGATCATGTAATTAAAGACTGTTTCATAATGCACATACATAGGCAACCTTAATTCTGGCATTTCTTAACTTTTGAGTGTTTGACTTTGTGATCTTAACTATGTTCTTCTAATGTACTTTTTGTGTGCATATGTAATATACATAAATTAAGTCCATAGAGATTTGCTTTTTTGGTATACTACATGCAGCAATCAACACTACTCTTCATATTCTCTTACACAATACTTTTTCTTTACCTCGTATGTATGATTTGGGAGGAGTAGCACTATTGTAAGAAAAGTGCTCCAGTACTGATGTATCTCGGGAAAAACAGAGTAATACCTGCAGAAAGCAAAGTAAAAAAACATCAGCTGACTTGCTCGATGAACAAAACAGTGTCAAACATAAAATTATGCACTGGCAGTTGTTTCATTTTAAGATCTTCCTTACCGAATGCTATAGAGTTAATAGTGAAAAAACTCTTACGAGACTATTTTAAGTTTTGAAACATGTTATGGTCCAAGATTTCTATGTTTGTATTTTCAGACCAGTGTATGACGAGATGTGTGTGTAAACCATTTGTTCATGCAGTTATATGTATGCATGTAACTGACCACTTACATGTCTAGCAGGCTATTTCAATACCCAATTACCATGATTGACAGCCAACATACTAACTGCATAAACAAATGAAGCACGTGCATTTTTGTGTATGTGCAGTTCCTAACATTCTCCATCAGACACAGAGCCTTTACAGAATATCTTGATATTGTATATTCTCAACATTCACTTTATTATGAAACACCACAATAGAGCCGCCCAGAGGGGAGGGCAAGTGGGGCAATTTGCCCCAGGCCCTGGACCCTGCAGGGGCCCCCATGAGAATATAGTATTCTATAGTATTGCAACTGTTTTTTATGGAAGGGACCCCTGAAATTGCTTTGCCCCAGGCCCCCTGAATCCTCTGGTCGGCCCTGCACCACAATGGGAAAAATACCAGATTAGGAAGACAGCACTATATCAGCCGCTATCAAAAAGCATATTTAGTGTTTAATAGTTTAGGATAAGAACACAAATATATCTGTACATGGGAGATCATTCTAAATTCTGAAGAAGAAAAGAGGCTAGCACATTGTGAGCAATCCTAGAATATGTATAACTAGGGTGACCAGATGTCCCTGATATTTGGGGCCCAGCTTTTTCTTATATAGTTGCCAATCCCGATTTTTCACACTTCCTCTCTGGTCACCCTAGGTATAACAATAATAAAAGATGAAATATATGAATCTGAAGTTATAGAAAAATTGTGTCATATTAAATTATATATATTTGAAGATCTGAATGTTATCATGCAATCAAAGACTGTACCATCATAAACATACACAAGGTGGCAGAGTTAAAGTTGAGTCTGCTGTTTCCTGACTTGAGTGCTTATCTCTGCAATTTTAAACATTCTTTAATATAGTTTCTAATAGGGAATATTTTAAATCTGGCCTACAATTTAAAAAAAAAAAAAGAAGATCAAAATGTTTTAAATGTTGTAGTGCTGTTTCGTTACATATTTTCTGTATAATAAAATAAACTGTTTTTTTCTTTGAATAAATTATTGTGATTAGTTTTCAAATAATAAAACAGTTTTAAAAATAAATTAAAAAAAATTAAAAAAGTTTTCAAAAACATGCAAAATTGCGACTTTTGTAAACCACTTGCACTTCTATTTGAAAACAGATAATATTCTTTTTGTGATAACATTTTACCTTTTTTGAATCCCAAACTATTTCTCATATTTAAACATCTTTTTAAAAATAAACAATCTATCTTAAATACTCTAAATTAAATATTGTTACTGAATAACTCACAATCATCTTCAAACTATAACAATAAGCAGGCAAAGTTAATACTCAGTATATATTAACTGATGTGGGAGAGACTAATCGAAAAAGGAAATAAACAATGTTCCCCAGTAGGAAAAAGAATCTAACGTTTATCTGCAGCCCTGTCTTAGGAATTCTCGTGTCTGGAAGTTTTTAAATCAAGACTGAATATCTTTCTAAAAAGTATGCAATAGCTCAAACAAAGTTATGGCTCGATATGGAAATTACTAGGTGAAGTACTTTGGGCTGTGTTCTGCAAAGAGTCAGACCAGATGATCATAATGGCCCCTTCTCGCCTTAAAATCTATTAATACTGTGTCTCACACAGAAGAGAAATAAAGCCAAAAGAAAATCATGATAACACAAGCTCTTTTTAAAGTATACAAATATTTGACAAACTAACGAGGTGTTTAATTTTCTTCTTAATTTTGGACTAAATTGGACTAACCGCTAAATTCAAAGGATAAACCTAAAGTAATAAAATCATAGGGTATGTGATAAAGAGCAATTTTACAATGGATGTCAATGGAGCTGAATCATAGTGTAGGAGAGTTATAAAGTGGTAAAAATGTAATGTAGAAATCACATTAATGCAAATAATTGAAAATGATCAACTTTATCTCACTGTATTCTTCACACAAAGGATTATTTATGACTAAGGGTCTACCAAATTCGTGGCCGTGAAAATCAGGTCATGGACTGTGAAATCTGATCTCCCTTGTGAAATTGGTCTCCGGCCACCCAGTTCTGAAGGCAGAGTGGAGAGCAATGGCTGCTGGCCAAGCACTCAGCTCTGAAGGCAGTACCACTGCCAACAGCTGCACAGAAGTAATATGCAATCCTACACTTCTTTGCTGCTGCTGCTGGTGGCGCTGCCTTCAGAGCTGGGCACCTGGCCAGCAGCCACTGCTCTCCCGCCACCCAGCTCTGAAAGCAGAGCGGATAGCAGCTTCTCCCGCAGCCAAACTTGAGGCAGCGCCACCACCGGCAGCAGCAGAGAAGTAAGGATGGCAATACTGCGACCCCAAATGGGCTTGCCACCCCCTTTTGGCATTTCCCCAGTTTGAGAAATGCTGGAAAGAAATCACAAAATGTTTTGTAGGCTGGTCACTGCATAAATAGCAAATGTCTGTTTATGCTGTTACCAACCTGCGAAAAATTTAAGTAGACCCCTATTTATGACTAAATGAGAACCAATGGTACAACTCAATATTATTAATTATTATTATTTAATCTTTATATTATCATAAGCCCAGATGCTCCGGACAGGATCAGGGCCCCACTTTGGGTGCCATACAAACCTAAGAAGTAGACATCATCCTTTCCCCAAAAAGTTTACAATCTAAGATGTAATAACTAATTCTGCCAAAAAATGAAGTACTAGACAGACAACTGATTCCTATATTCCTTTTAAGCTGTAATTTTCAGTGTTCAAATTCTCTTACTTAACCACTTATCCCCCTCACTTATTTGGAATCAGCAAATAATACGCCATAGCAGAGTGATTCTTAAACTGTGGTCTGTGGAGCTGCTTCTTGGTGGTCTACAGAATGAAACAATTTGAGAACTAGTTGAAGCTGAAGATTAGGTAGGAAATGAAGGTTGTCTTTAGGAGATATACTTCTTTTACAAACCATTTTGCAGAATGGAATAAAGTACTAAATGGAATAAGACACAAGGAGTGATCAGAAGTTTAGGGTTGTTTTTCGAATCTTGGAACCAAATTTAGCTCTGCACTTTTTAAAAGCACACACATGGATTTAGCTAGGTGACTGTTGTTGAAGTCATTGGAGATTATGTGACTAAAATCCAATACTTTTTGAGGTTTTTGTTTCTTTGAATTCCTACAATCACATTCATCTTTATTACTCAAGACTTAAATGTTGAAAGGAAACAAAAATAAAACCTTCAAATGTGGCTATGTACTGAGAAATGACTGCAAAAATGTCATCAGATTTAGCATATTTGCTCTCCTATGTCAGTGTGACATAAACTTCCCAGCACTGATAGAGACAAGCTTTTATGTCTGTCATCACGGTAGAGCCAACAAATGATTCTTTCTTCATGACTGTCAGATAACTACTAACTGTAACATATTTATTGAGCCAAAAGAACAGTTTGATTTCAGCTCCCAACCTGAGATGCTAAGACTGACAGAAAAATTATATTCTATGTATATTTTTCTCTGTTTAGGAGTCAGAAGTATTTGAGACTGAATAAATATGGATACCTGGGATGTAATTTTTATGAAGTCTCTTTTCAGAATATAAATTACATTTTAATTCAGATATATTTTTATTTGAAAACGGTCATTGTACTTTTAATTGAAATGAAATAGAGATATAATTTGAAATGGACACTTAAAAGAATTGTGTAAAGTTTTATATATACAGATATATTTGAATAAATATATTTAATTACAAAATGTATACATTTTCTACAAGCAGCATTAAGCATAGTTTCTTGGTTATTTTTTCCTCCAGACCCTAAGCACAGATTTACATAGGGCACACTAACTTCAAAAGGCACATATTTAGTTTCATGTAGCTATGAAAAACAAAATTAAACAAGCCCACCCTAACAACTGTGACCAATCAAGCTGAAAGTGCTGTGAAAATGGTAAGTTTGCTCCATGACATTTATGCTGACACTGCAATCAAATACACATTAGGAAATTCATGAATGTAATCTCCTTCCATTTAAAAAGATTTAAAGGGAAGTAATGTAGATAATTCCATGTAAATTAACTAGAAGTTATTTGCTAGAAATGTTAGAAATGATGAAAAATGACATTGCTGCATCCACACATTATATTTATAAATTACTATATTTTTTATTTTTAAAATAGTTAACCACTTCATTACCCATTACAATAAGCCATTGTCAAGCAACATTTTTATTTTTAAACTAAGATTTTTGACTATTCTTCTCAAGACTTAGTCAATTTGTGTGCCCAACTCTACTTTAAAAAAAAGAAAAGAAAAAGAAAAAGAAACAACTAACTTATGACTACTGGAAAAACAAAGAACAGGCTGGCTTCATCCCTTTTATGTTATTGTATTGAAAAAACAAACAGGTAGAATCATTTCCAATTTGGGGGCTTCTGAATAAGTCTTTGTCTCCTCCAATACATTCCCATCCAAGTGTCTTGCTCAGCTTCTAGACTAGTCTTGTTCAAATTCAGAAATATTCTATTTGATAATTCAAGGGACTTCAGAAAGTCCAGGGCATTGACACAGGAGAGAGAGTGACCCTGGTCTTTCTACAGCATAAAGGTTATTTTATATAACCTATATCCAGAAAGTGATATTATTTATTCTTTGTATTACAGTAGCATCTACGGCCCTCAATTAGGGGCCCCATTATGCTAGATACAGTTCAAACAGGTACAAAAACACAGTTCCTCCCCCAAAGATGTTACAATCCAACAAATACATACTTTCATCTTTTCTAAAGCAGAACTAGCTACTTACCTGATATAAATAATCCTCAAATACAAAATAGTAGTCATCATTGCTTGCTGTCAGCTTTACATCCTACAATTAAAAAAAAATATAGCAGTTTGGTGCTGAAAGATAATTTTCTCATTTGGGCGATGCCTGCAGAATCTAGGCCCAGCACAGTGGTTGAGGACATTGTTTCAGCATTAGTGAGTTTCCTGTCACTTATCAGCTGATGTCATACACAGACTTCAAATTTACAATTACAACACAAAAACACTACAATGGTTTGATTACAATCATATTCTGGACTAAAACTCGGAGACCAAAAGCTCTTCCCTTGGTGTTTATTCAGACCAGCATCAAACAAAAAGCATCCTTGAGTCACCCCAAACATCAACAGTTTAGGGCTCAATCCTGCAGACAAGTCCTCTGTGTTCTTGTGGGGATTTTTAAATAACGACTGGATTCTACAATTGTCATTCATGCTAAAAGGAGGTTACTTACTTGTAACGTGAATACTTGAAGATGGACTCCACACATTCACACTCATGGGATGCATTGGCTGGTGCAGCTTGGACTGTGGAAACTTCTCACACCAGTGCCTGTTAAGGGATCACACATCCCTACTGCTGCTCCTGCCCCTCCTCTCAATGTTTGTGAACATTCTGAGAGTGAGGCTATAAAAGGGGGCATGGTGTCCCATCTCAGTTCCTTCTAGCCCACCGCAGAGTCAATATTTCATTAACACTCTGAAGAAGAGGGGAAGGTGGGCAGGGAATGGGAACGTGCAGCATCCCTCTCAAAGAATTCCAGTTACAAGTAAGTCATCTCCATTTTTTCTTCAAGTGTCCTCTGCATATACTGAGTCATGGGATAGTTTGGCAAGCAACACCCCATGACTGGATGGTGGGATTCAGTGTCGTAACTGAATAAAGATAGTAGTATGGATGCTCAGTTCAGCAGGGCCAATCTAGATGCTGGATCTAATGAATAGTATTTTGGAAAGGTGTGACTAGAGGCTCAAAGTAGCAACCTTACATATTTCAACAATCAGAACATTTCTGGACATGCTAGAGAGGTAACCACTGTGAAAGTCAAGTGTGTCTATAAAAGATGTGTGCCACGCCTGTGTGGCCCCTTGTGTCCAGACGCAGCAGTGCAGGTGCACCCTGTCTTAATTTCCCAGATTGTGTTGTATCAAATAGCGCCTCCACACACCCCTGTCCCCGCACACCTTCTGAGGGTCTGGATTTATTAACAGAAAGTTCAGCAGACACACAAGAAAGACTTTCACCCAAGCTTCTTAGCAGGGAGGCAAACTACATCTGAGTTTATTAGTCCCACCTGAGTCTAGCAATCCCATGGCCAAGCTCATTACCCGCAAGGCACTCTCGATGATGCCTTCCCTGTAACTAAGGGAGTCATAAGGAGGAGGGAGAAAACTTGTTCACCTTAGCCTCTAAGGATAGAACAAGAAGCAATGGGCTTACACTGCAGCAAGGGAGGTTTTGGCTGGACATTAGGAAAAAGTTCCTTACTGTCAGGGTGGTTAAACACTGGAATAAATTGCCTAGGGAGGTTGTGGAATCTCCATCTCTGGAGATGTTTAAGAGTAGGTTAGATAAATGACTATCAGGGATGGTCTAGACAGTATTTGGTCCTGCCATGAGGGCAGGGGACTGGACTCGATGACCTCTTGAGGTCCCTTCCAGTCCTAGAATCTATGAATCTATAAGGCCTCTGCAGGGATTTTGTGTTGAATATAGATCCTCACCTGGCAGCATGCAGCTCCTCACAGGCTGGGCCTTCTGCAACTATCTAGGAAGTCCCTCCATAAATTCCTTTTCCTGAGGATTCTATTGCTGTGTTCCCTGGGAGCACCTCTCCCTTACAAGCCTCCTAGCAGCACCCTCCTCCAACTGAGCATAGGTAGCTATTTATCAGATCCAGGTGTTTGTTAGCTAATTAACCTATTAACCTGGGCACTTAGCTGCTGATTTGTGGCTGACATGGGCTCATTTTCCTTTACGAAGTCCAACACAGGCAGACCGGTCCTGACATCGCTTAAAAGGGCCCAGACACCCCATGCCAATGTCCTAACTTCTGCAGAAGGAGGATCTAATGCAACTGTATATCCCTGTCCTATATGCTTTCTAACACCTAGATAATAGCATGACCCTTATAGTTGTCAGGATAAGAAATAAAAATTTTAGGAAACTTTTGAAGCTCTAAGAAAAAATGAACAAGGAGTACTTGTGGCACCTTGGAGACGAACAAATTTATTTGGGCATGAGCTTTTGTGGGCTAAAACCCACTTCATCGGATGCATGCAGTGGAAAATACAGTAGGAAGATATATATACACAGAGAACATGAAAAAGTGGGTGTTGCCATACCAACTCTAACGAGACTAATCAATTAAGGTGGGCTATTATCAGCAGGAGAAAAAAAAACTGGTGTAGTGATAATCAGGATGGCCCATTTCAAACAGTTGACAAGAAGGTGTGAGTAACAGTAGGGGAAAAATTAGCATGGGGAAATAGTTTTTACTTTGTGTAATGACCCATCCACTCCCAATCTTTATTCAAGCCTAATTTAATGGTGTCCAGTTTGCAAATTAATTCCAGTTCTGCAGTTTCTCATTGGAGTCTGTTTCTGAAGTTTTTTTTGTTGAAGAATTGCGACTTTTAGGTCTGTAACTAAGTGACCAGGGAGGTTGAAGTGTTCTCCGACTGGTTTTTTTAATGTTACAATTCCTG
The DNA here is from genome assembly GCF_027887155.1 of Malaclemys terrapin pileata. Classification (NCBI taxonomy): domain Eukaryota; kingdom Metazoa; phylum Chordata; order Testudines; family Emydidae; genus Malaclemys; species Malaclemys terrapin. The sequence continues at coordinate 36,406,954 of NC_071509.1, read as the reverse complement.
ATGTCTGATTTGTGTCCATTTATTCTTTTGCATAGAGACCGTCCGGTTTAGCCAATGTACATGACAGAGGGGCATTGCTGGCACATGATGGCATATATCACATTGGTAGATGTGCACATGAACGAGCCTCTGATGGTGTGACTGATGTGATTAGGTCCTATGATGGTGTCCCTTGAATAGATCTGTGGACAGAGTTGGCAATGGGCTTTGTTGCATAAATTTGTTAGTCTCTAAGGTGCCACAAGTACTATTCATTCTTTTTTCTGATACAGACTAACACAGCTACCATAAATATGTAGTGTAGATTTTTTTTTTTATAAGCATGAGAGCTTGGAAAGGCAACCAGCAATTAACTGATTGATATGAAATCCAGACACCACTTTTGAAAGGATTCTAGGATGAGGTTTAAGGGCAATTTTATCTTTTGAAAAACAGTGAATGGTCAGGTCAGCCATAAGAGCATGCAACTCACTCACTCACCTTGCTGATGTAAAGGCTATTATAAAAGCTGCTTAAATAAACAAATTAAATAAGGAACCATCCACCTTATGTTCAAAAGTAGGATTCATAAGCTGGGTGAAGACCAAATTAATTTCCTATGATGGATTTGAGTCTTTCACTGGTGGGTACATATTAACTGACACTTTCATAAATATTTTAACTGTGTCATGTGCATCTATAGTACATGATGTGCTGCTATTGCTGTTACGTGTACTCTGAAAGAGGTCTAGAGACTTTACATGCAGTAAATATTAATATACTAAATTGGTGCCCACACAGAATCTATACACTTGTCAGGTCATGAATTTATACCACCTAAACTCCACACTTTCTGGGTGATTGCTTCCTGGAAATAACCTTCTAACATGCAAGATTTTTTTCTAGATCCATTAAAGTCCTATAACCCCTGGCAGTTAGATGTAGAGAAAGAGAGCCTGGGAGATGAACCTCCACGTCCACTTGTGAAAACAGCTTTTGCTGCCATCACTGGCAGAAGGTTGTAAACCCCCTCAGAGAAGTGAAGAAAGTCCTTATACCACCATTGTCCCAGCGAGGTGGAAGTTATTAGAATTACTCTGGCCCCATTGTGCTTTATCTTTATGACCCGCTGTATAAGAGGAAAAGGAGGAAGCAAATAACAGGCCCATCCTCCAATTCAGAAGGAAAGCATCCAATGTGTCCATTCTGAGCAGAAACAAGGGTATTTTATATTCTGTCTCGTGACAGAGAGATCTACTTCCAGAAACCACCAGAGAATGAATATGTCCTGAATTACTGAATCCTTAACAGAACATTCATGCAACTGCCTCACAGTACTGATCTATTATGTTGCTGTACTTGCCCCCTAAGTTCAGGGCAATTGGGTAGACGTTGTAGTGGATACAGCAGGACCATAGCTAGACTGCCTCTTCACACAGCTCAGATGAGTGAGCTCCTCCCTTCTCATTGCTGTTATCTTGCACTACTTTGTTCTGGATGTGAGACAGAAAAAATTTGAGAGCTAGACAGATAGCACTCATCTCCAGTTTACATTGTGGAAGCAGAAAAAGAACTGACAAAAAGGAAATTGCAATGCATAACAGTCTATTAGCAAGAGTCAGGCTAACTGTAACCCTAATAACGCGAAATTTGTAAAAGCGAGAATTGTGTAAGGCAAGTAAAAAAGAACTGTGTAAAAAGTTGTTGCGACCTTGTGTAAATAATATTGTATGTAAACTAGAGTCTAAACAAGTGAGGAAAACAAGATAGCAGAATGACCTATGTATAAACAAAATGCAGCTGTTGCTCATTATTGTCTGAAACAAAAAGTATAAATGCTTGCTGTAATTGTTTACCTGTTGAGAGACCTGTTTAGCTCTCTCCCTCTTCGCAATTGCTTGAGAAAATAAAGTATCTAACTTGCTGTACCCAAACAAAAAGTGAGAACTCTGTTATTCTCCGACAATTTGGGGGCTCGTCCGGGATGGTAACGCCCGCAGAGGCACCGGCAGCTCCTATGGATCGTTCCCCTTCGAACTCCATGGCACCACAATAGAGGTAGGAGACCTTTTAAAATCTCTATTGGGGTATCGGAGGAGAACTGTCCGTGGGGCCGTCAGTCCCTGTTGGGCTCACGCCATCCGAACTTATTAACTGTGCAGCAAGATCAGATGCAGAGCGGTTCTGGGGAATTGTTTTGCCGTCCCCAATAAGGTAGTTTTATGCGGTTCTGGGGAACTGTTACTTTGGCCGCCCCCATATGCATAAGAGAAATGCATTAGGTATGCACCAGTGCTGAGGGGTTGTTACCACCTCATAGTGTATTAAGTCCGGACATAAGGTATAGATGCATCGTGGTATTTAGAAATAGAGGCCTTGGTGTGTGTGTGTATGTACACCAGTGTAAATAAAAGTTACCGGAAGACGCCCAGAGTACTCTGCGAAGTCTTTTGGCTCGTGACCAGAACTACTCTAACGCAAGCCCGGTAACTAGAGGATCTTTTAGAAGATTCAACCCACGGTGGGCTAACTCGGCCTGGCATCGTCTGGCAAGGAAGCTACCTGGGTCTAGGAGTGTGTAAACCCATCTTCCCTCCCCTTCCTCTCTGTGTGAGCCACTGACAGTCTGATCATCTGGCTGGATGCAAAGAGAGTAAGCGGTGCCGTCTCCCACAGACTAGCCGACGCTCTTTGCTAAAGGAAGGTGTAAAAGGGTCGTGGCCATTCTCGTTAGTCTCTCCTGTGTAAGTACCCTGTAGGGAGAGATCCTTAGTTTATGTGCCGCTAGCGCGGACAGGGCATCCTCCCTGTGTGTGTAATTGAAAAATGGGTGGGGTACAGTCTAAGCATTCCCTCTCACCCCCTAAGGGTACCCCATCTTATTTCATGTACGTACATTATGGTCCTAAAACCTGCAAGTATTTAGAGAATTGGAATCATTACACACATGCAAATCCATCTAAAACAATACTCACTAGAAGGTACCTTCAATCTAAATAAGATCATACATCTCAGAGGAGCTTTTAATCACCAAAAAGCCTCTGACACACAATGGGAGCAATTTGTCTATTAAGGAAAGGAATGGGTTAATTTAAAATTCAGCTTGGTCCAGAGATAAAGAGAAAGTTAATCTGCGTTCAAGGTCAAGAATCAAAGCAGACCAGCCTAAGTACAAATAATAAATTTTGACAAGTTCCTGAAGGACCGGTACTTGCTTAGCAAGTGCTTCCTTTTCTGCCTGGAAGTTCTGTTTTATGGCTTGCAACTTGCCCTGGGTGTAGGTTTGAGTTACTGCCTGGTTTATGATTTATGCTTTTAATTGCTCAATTCTAGTTATCAAGTACACAACTCTTCCCTTTTCTTCAACTTCTCTATTAACCAGTCTTGCTACGACTGGGGTAGATCCACCTGACACCCTTCCCGGTTAACCGGGGTGGAGAGAGGAATGCTAAACCCCTCTCCGGTTTTTAGACTTCAGCTGCTAAATCTGCAAAACACTGCCAGGCATTAATAAAATGTGTTAGGTTTCTTTTCTCACAGATAAAAAAAGTGCTACCCAAAGACCCTAGCAGCCCTGCCATTCATTAAAACTAGGAAACTGAGTCTACGTAAAGTCCATCAATGAAAGACTGCTTTGGCTCCATGCTGAAAAGGCCCTTTCCAAGGCCTTGTAACCACCAACACTGCTGTAAAGTGCCAAGTACTGCCTACCTGAACCCATGCTTTTCACTCTAAAAAGACCCTTCCACCTCGGAAGAACTCTTCAACTAATAATAAGTCTATTTCTCTTTCTAGTTCTGCTGTGCCTTCTGGACAGCAGGAAAAAAAAAAAAACAAAAAAACAAGGCAATGTGCTAGTAACCTCTCCCCTGTGGAATGATAAGCCACACTTTTTTTTTTTTTTTTTTTTTTTTTTTTGAGAAACAAAGGAACACTTGCTTCATTAAAACCACAAAGTCCAGAAATTCCTGCCTACAAAAAAAACATTAAAAACTAATCAATTTTTAGTCAGTGCTCCTGAAATTACATCTGACATTTAAATGGGGTTAGAAAGTCAATGAACATTTTGGCCTTTAAAACCTCCACAGCTTCAGTGTATCCATAAACTGAAGCCAGGAGAAGTTGTTACTCTTCATAACTAAGTTTGCTGGGAGGATAGAAAACAAGAAACTACCCTAACAGAACACTTACTTTTTCAAGCTAATAATAGCTGTGTGTATGTTAAAGCCACCACATTGCAAAACATACATTTTAATTTCATTACCACTGCAGGCAATCATATTATTTACTGGCCTGCAGATAGCATTTTGCAAGTAGCCCTTAGGTTCCAAATACCCTTTAATTAAACTAGTTTAGTGCCTAATCAATTTCAAAATTTGCTTTCACTGTTACTAAAGGTTCAAAAAAATCTCTAAAATACAAGGGCAAATTCACATGCTTCAAAATACATATCAAGTTAAAAAGTATGCCTTTCATACAGCTTACAAAGTGTTTACTTTATGTACTAAGTATAATGTATTGTGCTTTATAACTAAAATTGTACAACAACCCCATCATATTATTGCTATGAAAATGTTATTGCTTGTGTTGCTATTAGTTAGCTTAGAATTATGTTATTGTTGTTACAAAGGACGTAATAATAGTAATACCTTTCATGTCCATGTTCATCATGCATTGTCATTACATCCAATCAAAACCCCTAAGGTTAAAGCATTTAAAGTAAAATCTAAATTCCAAAACTTAATGCACATAAAAATTTAAAAAGGTTTGTTGTACTAGTAGTACAAAAGGGGGGATTGTGGAAGCAGAAAAAGAACTGAGAAAAAGGAAATTGCAATGCATAACAGTTTGTTAGCAAGAGTCAGGCTAACTGTAACTCTAATAACGCGAAATTTGTAAAAGCGAGAATTGTGTAAGGCAAGTAAAAAAAACAACTGTGTAAAAAGTTGTTGCAACCTTGTGTAAATAATGTGTAAATAATATTGTATGTAAACTAAAGTCTAAACAAGGAAGAAAAACAAAATATCAGAATAACCTATGTATAAACAAAATGCAGCTGTTGCTCATTATTATCTGTAACAAAAGGTATAAATGCTTGCTGTAATTGTTTACCTGTTAAGAAACCTATTTAGCTCTCTCCCTTATAAGCAATTGCTTAAAAAAATAAAGTATCTAACTTGCTGTACCCAAACAAAAAGTAAAAACTCTGTTATTCTCCAACAACATACAAATCTCTTTTCTCCATAACTCCAATGGTCCTGAATTAACAGATCATGAAGGTGCACTGCCCATCTACTCTTAGACTCATCCAAAGTGACTGTCAATGGTGGAGTTATGAAAACTGAATGATCCCCCTTCAGAACATTCTCTTAGAGTATCCACGATGACAAAGATGAAAGAATTTCCTTCAGGAAAGACAAAACTCTGAACATACGGCATGTCTACCGAGCAGCTAGGAGTCTGCTTTCCAGCACAGGTAGACAGATATGTGCTAGCTCTGCCAGAGCTAGCACACTAAAAATAACAGCATGATTATGGTGGAAGGTCAGCGGCTTGTACTAGCTTCCCAAGTATGTATCCAGGGGGTCAGGCAGGATAGTCATATCTAAAACTTGGAGACACACCTTACTCTGAATTAGAACCGAAAATATCAAAAACTAGGTGGGAAGTCTCCTCTAAAACAACTGACAGAAGCGTTAATATTATAACCATTCTACCCATGAGATAATTAAATTGCAAATCCTCCAAAGGTGAAGAGACTGCAGCATTACCAACATTCGCATCAGGAGAAGAATCATTCTCAAGCTCTGGTTATAACTGCTGATATTCCATTTGAATTACAGGCTTCTCTTCTTCAGATAAAGCATCCAACACTATAGTGGGAAAGTGCTCTCTGTAAGTAGATACAAAAAAAGGTCTCGGATCTGAGGTCTGAACCTTTTCCTATCTCTAGTCGGAGATGAGTGCCTATGCTGGTAAGGCTAAAGAAGGTCTCTGTGATGCCTAGGCAATGGGCAATATGGCCACACAGCGCAAGGTGGCACTTGCCAATCCAGCCATTAACCCAACTATGGCAATATCTCATGATCCACACAGATCATATCTAGTTGTATAGTCAGGTTTTTGTGACTGAAAGCTCAGTTGAACATCAGTAACACTAATGTGATCCAATTCTTCTTCGGATTGTGGATCTGATCTCAGATCTGACAATCACACTATTGGCAAAATAACTGATCCTAGCATCTATTCTAAACAATGGATTACAATGGTGGGGAGGGGAACCTGGCTGACTCTTATGGAAGCAGCCAGAGAATACCAAGATAGATCCCTCTCTCTCTTCCTCTCATCTGGTGTAGAAAGATGACTGTCATTCAGATCTGGGAAACACTCCAACTGCGGCTCTGTGTGCACCTGAGCCATAGGAACCAGATGTACTAGCAACAAGAGTTACAGAGGTTTTTTCAGAGCCGATGCAACCCTCTGAACTGAGGAGAGATCCGTTGGGAGAGGTTTTCTCCATTCTGGATCATTTGTTCTCTCTGGCTTCAGAACAGTTAGGCTCTGATCTTGCTCAGAGGTATCTGAGGAATCCCCAGCATGTGGCTCTGTCTCAGCCTTCGGCGCATGCTTAGCCTTGATATTGTCTTTCTTGGAACCAAGGTTTATTGGATCTGTTGTGGCTTGGCTCTCACGTCAGAGGCCACAACCAATTGAAGTTTTAAGCGCTTCAAAGCTATATACCGATAATGCAATAGCCTTGGACCCAGAGCCCAGCTCGGAGACCAGTGTCTTTTGCACTGCAAGGTCTGGAAGGTTCTAGGCATTATATCAGTTTCCTATCTTTAAGCTTGGATTCTTTAGCAGAGTTGGAGCAGAAAGGCTTCACAGCCGGTGCTTCTTGTGACAGTAAAGCTTGTAGCCTATTCTGCTACTCCTTATGTGTTCACAGGGTAAAGGTGCTGAAGTTTGAGCATCTTGAAGAAGAGTGGCCTTCATCCAGGCATGCCATCTAAACATCTAGTGCGAGCATCTGATACTGGAGAGACCACATGATATCACACACACACACACTTAAAATCCGGTTATTTCAACTTTGGATCCACCATGGAACCAGAAGTCAGAATCAAAGAGCTGACTACTAACTAACTAATACTAACTGTACTAACGCTAAAGCTAGACTAGACTAAGGTACTAAAATCTTATTGAGATAAGGATCTGGAGTCAAAGCATCCGGAGAGGTTCATATCTTCCCGCTCCTGCAGCTGGAAGGAAATGAGGCAGCACAGAGCACCACACATTCAGAAACACTGAGGGAGGGATAAAAGGGAGATATGAAGACTCCAAAGAGCACTGCTACAAGAAGTTTCCACCATCCAGTCTGCAGCAGCCAGCACATCCCACGAATGGGAATATGTAGAGGACACTCAAAGATGAGCACGCTTTATTCCCATGCTCCATATAACCAGAACATTTGTGTTTTCTTTATACAGAGTTATTGCTTTGATCAGTAAATACTCACTAATTAATGAATTACTCACTTTGTAGATCAGGCTGTCCACTAAAAGATCATGCTGAATCACATTGGACTTAAGCTGTTCGTAGTACAAAATGTCCTAAAATGAAATAAATATTATTAATCATTCTTCAGTCTGAAATAAACCCCTGATTTATACTTATATAAGTAAAATAAATGCTGATAGTTACATAGGAGGGCATATTACTGAAAAGAAGGAAAAATTATAAAAAGAGATCCATATGCCCGTAAATATCATTTGAAATATCCTTCCCCCAACTGTCAAGAGATACATTCCATTGTTCATTCTAAATTTCCTCCATAAAACAAGTTAAAAAAAACTGGGGGAATGCATGAGGATCCACGTAATACAATATTATTGTTTAGTTGTACGTTAGAGGACACACAAAAAATGAGAATGAAGGGAAGGGAAGAGTTTGGACAAAATTGGAATATCTCAGTCTTCCAAACTTTTGCTCTCTCTAGAGCCAAGCCTTGCCTGCTTGAAAGTTCTGAAAGAACTGTTCTGATTATTCTCTCCAACAACTTCTAGTTTAATGCACTTCTGTTTTTATAGGTCCCATCAAATCTTGTTTAATATTAGTAATGTTAATATCAATTAGAACTAAGTCGGGCATTTGGATACAATATGAATATCCAAATATTTAAACCCACAAAAAGCCAGTCTAAATAGTATAAATGTCAAAAAGAGATCACATTGAAGAAAGGTTCAGACTTTTCCATGTTCATCTTAAATCACCCGGTTACTCCCTAAAGTCTGTGGAGAATATACTGGGGTGAACTCGTCTGCTTTTGCCCATGCTGCCCCCTATGAGTGGGAGGAGCTCCCTGCAAAAATCCACAAAGCCACTTTCTCCTCTTTTAATTCCCTCCTTAAAACTTACCTCTGCCATGATGTCACCAAGTGAATATGGCTTTACACAGTTTTACAAGGATTTTTAAATAATCCAGTTGCCCTCAGCTCCTTCCCTTCCACAGAACCCTTCTAGCTTCAGTGGGACTCCAGAGGACACAGTCAAACAGCTTGAATGATAAAGGCCCTAGACAATATTCACTGGCTGATTTCTTGTAAGTGCTGCAGCAGAAGTGGTTCTTTCAAGTGAGGGACTTGAAGAGTGAATGGGTAGTGGCCTTACGAGTAAGTTTGGGGAAAACATTTGCAAGGGGTAGCATGCAAGAAAATAAGAAGGTGGTGGGAAATAGTGGTTGTTCTTTTCATATGAGTATTAACATGAGGGTGGGAAGAATACTATGCTTAAATTAAATCAATTCCATAAACTGAGGGACCAGTTAAAACTAGTAAATTCTGAAACTAGGAAAAACACTGTTCATTTCATGTTAACTGAAAATAGCTCAGGAGAAAATATATTTTCATTTTTCTTTCCAATAAAGGGCAAATAAAAGTAATAAATCAGAATTTTGTTAAATATTTCCTTTAAACTAGTTCAGACATAAAATGTTCACAAAATGTAAATGATTCAGGATATGTACTAATTGTGCTTTTTTTAAAAAAAAAAAGCTTTGTACAAAAGTTTTACTATTCATGTTTAAAGCCACTATTTTGAAGCAGACACTGTAATCTAATTAAGAAACACAGTCAAATTAAAAATCACTGTCTGAATTTTTTGTTACTGCTATTACAAACAATGAAATACATTTACCATAAAATAGAAGGATTTAAGAAAAAATATCCCTATCTTTTCAGTTTATTTTGTGCATTTGAAAGCAGGCTGTTTCACGGTTTCCCCTTGTATAGGCAAACAGACTCTGCCAATGGGCCATCCTCTGTTGTGCTCAAGGGTGGCACTAACTTTTTTTTGCTGCCCCAAGCACGGCAGGCAGGCAGCTTTCGGCGGCGCGCCTGCAGGAGGTCCGCCGGTCCCGCGGCTTCGGCGTACCCGCCACCGAATCGCTGCCGAATCTGCGGGACCAGCGGACCTCCTGCAGGCATGCCGCCGAAGGCTGCCTGACTGCCACCCTCGCAGGGACTGGCAGGGCGGCCCCCCATGGCTTACCGCCCCAGGCACACACTTGGAGCGCTGGTGCCTGGAGTCACTGCTGGTTGTGCTACAAGCAGCCTGCCTCAGATTCCCCTTAAATGGACTTTTCAAATAAACTTCAAAGGCTTTTTTGTTCAATTATGCCCCTTCTCCCAGCATGTAATTTATTGACGTAAGACAAAAAGCAAAACTCAGTCCTGGGGCTTCTCTTCTTCCCATGCGTCTGTTCTTTGCAGCTCTTCCCTGCCTTGGCAAGCTATTCTCAGCCCTACCTGGCTGCAGTCTTTTTTACTCCCGTGGAGTCTGCTTTCTTTCCATCCAATTCTACCCCTCCTTGGGGGTCTGGTTTAATCAAAAACAGATCAAAATACAGTCTCTTCAAATCCATCAATTTACCCTCTTATCAGGGATCCTCCTAGGCTTTTCCCGTCTATAGACTCATTCCCAAATCCCAGGTCTCTCTCTTGGAGCCTACTCACTCATAACAGCCTCTGTATTCCACTCTGGCTTCCCTGAGCATCCCCACTTCTCTGCAGCTTTCTGCTACTTTTTATAGGGGAATCACCTGATTCCTGCTCAGATGTGCTTCCTTAGTAACTAGAGTTGGCTGGCCCCAGGCCTCTAGCTCTTAAAGGGGCAAGCCACCCTGTTACAGGCTCCAATATACAAATATTTATGCATGCGCTAAGCACAAAAATAGTCCTGTTTAAAATCAGAGGGACCATTCACATACTTAAAGTTAAGCACGTGAATAACTATTTGCAGGACTTAGGCTTTTTGCTAGTTAGTCAATTTCTCTGGTCTGTGTGGGTCTTTCACAAAGCAAAATGAAAAAAAAATTTAAAATATGAAATGTGATTAAAATCCACTAAAACAGGCAGAAGGTCTCAGGCTGATTTCAAGTTAAAATTTTTCTTTAAACAAAATCAAGTTCTCATAGAATTGTACTGTCTGTACAATGTGTTACCACAGCAATCTGAGGTGGTTGTCAAAAGATTGCGCACTAGCAGATGTCTACCAGCCCTAATTGCAATGAGAGCTCCATCATGCTACGCACAATGAGACAGGCTCTACTCCAAAGAGCTTGCAATCTAAATAGACAAGACCAGCACAGAGTGGACAACAGGAAGTATTAGATCTGTTTTACAGATAGAGAATGGAAAGTTTCAGTAACTTGCCCAAGGTCACACAAGAAGTCTGTGGCAGATATAGGAATTAACTCAGAACTCCCGACTTCTAGTCTAGAGCTTTAACCAAAAGACTGATCCTTCCTCAGTTATATGTAATAATGAATATAATGAACATAACACAGCAGTTGGTCCAGAGATTACAGCACATGAATGGGAGACAAGTTTTCTTCTCAACTGTGCAATCATGGGAAAGTCACTTAACTTTTCAGCCTTAGTTCCCCCACTTAAAAAATGGGGATTATAATGTTTACTTAACACTCTCAGATCTGTGAGGCTTAATTTATTATTGTTTGTATGGCAGTTTGAGCTCCTAAATTGGAAAGTGATGTATATATATAAAAACACTTTTAAGTATGTGTATTTAATTATACTTAAAGTGGAGTCTCCTTCCTTGGAGGTTTTTAAGGCCCGGCTTGACAAAGCCCTGGCTGGGATGATTTAGCTGGGAATTGGTCCTGCTTTGAGCAGGGGGTTGGACTAGATGACCTCTTGAGGTCCCTTCCAACTCTGATATTCTATGATTAGAAATAGCAATTTTGGCATATCTGAAACTCATCTGAAAGTCCTGAAATCTTTATCAGAACTATGCTATGTAATTATTTGAAATGCAATAGAGCCAATAGATAAGTCTGTATTTTCTGATGACTTTGTGCAACATAGTATCTTCATACTTCATTATCTTAAAAACACTGATGCTAGGGACCACCGCATTTTCTTAACAAATTAAATGTGCTACACATAGCTTTTGATCTACCAAGTTCAAAGAATGTCTAAAGAATTAAACATTTCTGCTGTCATCATAACCAAGAATCTGAAAATTGTACTAGAGGGCAGTGTGTTTCCTCAAAAGTAGCCTATATTATAAATGATTGTCTCCAGAACAGAAATACAATTAGACAATTCAGCAGAACCTCACTAATTTGTACTTCAGGTACCTGGAAACCCAATAGTTTACAGAGCAGCTCCACTCCTGTCACAATCACCATACTTTATCAGGCAGGATCAATGTAGATGGACCGTGTTCCTTGACTGGCCAATGAGGACCATCAACATCTCATATACACACAGGCTCAGAACCACGCACACTTCACATGTGGTTTCTTGATCAGTGTGAATGAGTGTGGTTTTACCATATTAAACAGGTACACATTATTATTCATTATTTTATTGCATGGTACTCACAAATATGCTTCTCAGAAAACACTAAAAGACAGGTCCCTGTCACAAAGAGTTTACACTCCAGATTATTTTATAGCATTGCATCTCTGTTATGAAACTCTGGAGTATTTTTGTCAGGCAGGTGAAAAGGAAAACTTCAACAATGGTACACACTGTCTGAAGAATGCAGCTCATGAGAGCTTAAGGCGAGGCAATCCTAGTTTGAGCCCCACATCTTTGAAATTTGCTACACCAGAAATATTCTTAAATGTGAAAGAGTTGCAAGATGCATTGATTTGTTAACCATGGCTTTTTCAGGGGACTTTGCTAACTGGCCATATAATTCTCTAGCTAAAAACTAATAAGGCAGCAGGAGAACATGGTATTTTGCTCCTTTACAGGGAATGTTAATGACTCAACTTTAGCTATGCAAGGTATGTCCAGCTACTACTGTAATGGGTGTTCTACAAATCTATGTAATAAAATCATAATCAAGCATTTAGGAAACTAAGGAAGCAGATATTATTAAAGGCCTAATTATTTAAAAGAAATACGTTGCGTAGCAGTGGGCTACAATAATTTTTTTCTGCTTTGTGCAGAGTGGGGAGAGAGAGAGGCTGTGACAGTTTTCTTTCACAATAAAGAACAAGCTGCAAGAGAGCAGTCCTAGGGGACATGAGGTCAAAGAACCAGCAAAACATTTCTGAGACAGCATACTGAAAGGCAACAATCACTTTTTCCATAACTAAGCATATCACTTAGCTCTTCAGAAAAAAATTATGCAGAAACATAGTATTAAGTAAAGTCTTCACAAACAAGTTTAAAATGAAATCTAGGTGAAAGCAGACTCAAGCCAAGCGAAACTTTTAGAGGCAATTTTAGAGCCAAAAATGGAGCTTATGTGGAACATGTCAAGAAGACAGATGCCATAGTTGGAAGAATAAAATTAATGACTTGGCATTCAAATGTCATGACAGCTAGCAACATTTTGTAGGTGGTCATTGTAGCTATTTCTGTGTAACATACAAATAAGGAAAAAGAATAGGATGAACAATATGATTCTGTTAACATGTTCTATTTTTTAAAATTGTATATGAAATTTAATAATTTGTAAAATATAAATATTATGGTCCCTGTGTATAGTACTTCAAGGAATGTTGTCAGCTTTTTCCATTTTATAATTTTAAGAAGATAATGTACTACATATATTAATCCACAAAGGATGGCCAGACATTTAAACAAAATTAAATCCAATCAAAAGCAATAAAAAAGAAACATATAGCCACAGATTATTTACTGAACAAGAACTAGATAATTTAGAACATATAAATAGTCCAGTTGTAAAATATACAGAGACCATGTAATATCCAATTAGGAAAAGATAGGTAAAACTATTCAGACACTGGGAATTATATTTAAATATAGACTTCTGGGGAAAGTTATCCTTTGCTACAATGCATGCAGAGCACATTTTCAACTCAATCAAAAACAATTTTTTTTCTGAACACAATCACACTTTAGGGTCACAAGTGGTTCCAGCCCACAGGTTAGACACCACTTATCTAGTTCTTGACTTCATATTTCTTGTTTTATCCAACTGGCACGATTTTCCCCCCACACCTGTTTGGGAGTTTTGTTACAATTATTTTTATTAAAATATTATAAAACTATAGCTAAAAAGTAATAATTTAAAAATAAATTTTCTATTTAACTTCATAGTCTGAACAATCTTACATTAAGCCCCTTTACTAAAAAGGATAGATATTCTTTATACAAGAGAGAAAAAAAGAGCTTCACAATTTACACCACAATTTAACAGACATGAGTTTTTTAGGACCGTTTTGAGTTTTAAGCTTTGTTTATGGCATTATATTGCATCATGATCAGAATGTTAATGGTTTACTTTTAATTAAAATATTTATTAGCTTTTTATCTCTGGACTTGAAGGGCAGCTTGTATTATTAATTAAGCACAGCAAACTGCAGTTTTGAATAAATTACAATGTAGAATAGACACTAAGAAACCTTCATGGTAGCTAAACAGTCTACGCTATAGAAAGCTGTAAAAATAAAATAATCTAGTTTAAGTGAAACTTCCATTTAATGAGCTATTCCTTAATCTTAAGCATAACAAATATCTTTAATACAATTTTGTAATGTTTCTGTTTTTATTGGTTTAAATGTGAAGAAAATCAGTAATGCCAGTTTAAAAAAAAAAATCACAGCCTTTTGTGATAATTTTAGAAAGCATCCTCCTTTCCAGAATATAATTAATTTTAACCAGGATTCAGACATAGTATACAAAAAAGGAGGATTTTAAACATCCTTTGAGAAAAGAAACAGATACTCTAATGAAAAATTGTATTTGACATTATCTGGTCCAGAACCAGGCATGCTCACTATTAGAACACTGGAGATTAAATTAAAAATCAACATTATGGGTTTTTAAAACAAACCAAAATTAGATCTAAATTAAGAAACAAAGCATATTTCCAGCCTGCTCAGTGTGAAGCAAAATCATGTAAAACTGTTACTTTACCCAATTTTTCCATAAATAGCTTTTCTGTAGCACTTTCCATTAAAGGATCTGCAAGAACTTTACAAACATTAAATAACTTAATTTTCAACCTAAACAATTTACATATTTTGGACCTAATGCTACAGCCACAAGAATGTCACGAATACTAATGATTACTTAATTTTTAATGTTTCAGAGGGGTTGCCATGTTAATCTGTATCAGCAAAAACAATGAGGAGTCCTTGTGGCACCTTAGAGACTAACAAATTTATTCGGGCATAAGCTTTCATGGGCTAAAACCCACTTCATCAGATGTATGGAGTGGAAAATACAGTAGGAAGATATATACAACCGTACATGAAAAGATGGGAGTTGCCTTACCAAATGGAGGGGGGGGGGGTTGAGACAATTCAATTAAACTCAGATATAAATGTAAAAACGGACTCATTGAAGTATTTCAACTATGAGTGTTTGCAATCAACTATATATTTTATATTTTTCCTCCTGTGCCAGAATGATCCTATCCACTCCAGGAATGTTATTTCTGATTTCTCATTGATCATGAATTCTCTGTTCTGCAAGGGCGAGGTGCAAAATAAAGTCAGTGAGTTCTTTTGGTATCACTTGCATGCTTATCTGATACTAGCTGTAATGTGATTGGAGCGGAAATTTCATTAAGTCTCTTAGCAGGTGAGAACATTTCTGCTCTAGGCTGTGGTGTTGCAGGCCAGTTCTTTACCAATTTATTCCCTTGACTTCTCGCAGTGCACTAGGTCATGTACTTTTCACCTGCAATACTTGTTAGATTCCTTATTCCCCCAATATTTTAAGTGCCTAGCAAGATCTCACATAGTTCCTTCTCTTTGCTTACTGATCTCACTGTTTCCCATGTAGGGTATGTCTATACTGCAGTTGAACACCTGTGGCTAGCCCATGTCAGCT
Source organism: Malaclemys terrapin pileata (assembly GCF_027887155.1). Classification (NCBI taxonomy): domain Eukaryota; kingdom Metazoa; phylum Chordata; order Testudines; family Emydidae; genus Malaclemys; species Malaclemys terrapin. The sequence goes on along the minus strand of NC_071509.1, from coordinate 36,391,634 downwards.
GACTCAGACTCACAGGACTCGGGCTACGGGGCTGTTTAATTGTGGTGTAGATGTTTGGCTCGGGCTGTAGTCCAGGCTCTGGGATCCTCCCGCCCCGTGGAGACCAGCTGCTGGTGTTTAACTGCAGCATAGACATACCCTTAGAGCTAGTCAACACTACAATGGCATTTCCAGTACAGCTATCCCGGTATAGCTTTACTGGCAAAGCCTCATAGAGGAATCACAAAATATACCCCCCCCCCCCCCAAAAAAAAAACGTTCTGTTGATATTCTAGTTAAACCAACTTCCCGAGCTCTTTGGCCAGTATAGCTTGTGTCATTCAGAAAGGTGGTTTAACTACACTGGCAAAAGGCTTCTGCCATTATACACTGCGTCTACACAGGGGATTTTGCCCAGTTAGCTATGTTGGTTAGGGGTGTGGTTTTTCACACCCCTAACCAACATAACTATGCTGGCAAAACTTAGTAGGGTAGACCCAGTCTTAGTCTATGTCTACCCTTGTACTTTTGTCAGTATAATTTATGTCGCTCAGGGGGTTGAAAACAACAACAACCCTCTGAACAACAAAAAGAAGAACAGGAGTACTTCTGAACAACATAAGTTACATCGACAGAAGCGCCGGTGTGGACAGTGCTAGGTCAGCAGGAGACACTCTTCCATCGGCATTGAGTGGCTACACAGGAGATCTTACAATGGCGCAACTGCATCAGTACATCTATAAGATCTCTACTGTAGAATCCGTTTGTAACAGAGTCCCCTCACCCTTTTTCAAAATTAAAGTAATGTTTTCTCATTAAAGTCAATGGAAAACTCCCACTGAAATAAAGGGAAGCAGAATCAGGCCCCACATCTTCTACATGCACTTTTAAAAGCATTGCCAGACTTACAAAGGACTTAAATATTGCTCAAAGGTTCTAAGAATCTATGCAACTTGACTACAGGAATAAATTTGAAGATGTAATCTTTATGAATTGCTGTTTGTATATGTATAGACTCAGTAGAAAAATAGAGAACATATTAATAGGAAATAATGTAAAATAACAAGTGGGAGCAAAATAAAGAGTAACGATTTTAGTCATTTTAAAAATCTACTGTTGTATATTCAAGTTATTTCTTTCAGCTTCCCTTTCATTACATAATTTTAAGGACATTTCAAACTGAATATTCCAAAATGTAACTACTTGCCACCCTGAAATGGATTCCTACTACTTCCTGGATTAGTATAGTACAGGAAAAAATCCAAGAATAATTCTGTGGTTTATCACTCCACTTTGGAATGATTCTTCTTATGGGACAATTAACAACTGCTATTCCTGAACTATGAAGATCCAAAGGAAACAGAAGTGCTGTTCTCACAGAAGTAAAGTGCTAGTTGAACTGTGCAAACAACAAATCCAATAGTTATATTTTCTTCTGGACACATACTAATGCCAAAGAACACAATGAGCACTTTCATTTTCTACACCACTATAAGACTTGCAGTACAGCCAGCAGGTGTGTATGTATGAACTTCCTGATATAATTCTTCAAGATGTACAAAACATTTTGCTGACAATTTCAATGTCAGACATATTTGAAATAAGATGATTCAGACTTCATGAAATGGGAAGTGAAATATATTTATTACAAACAGAGCTGGAAGCAATGCCTATGATTAGGGTTGGCCTATACTTCTCATTACAAGACCCTGTTTTCAGTTGTTTACCACTCTGCCAGATATTAACTGTTTGGGCTGAAGTTCTCCATGCTAGGTTGCTTCCTCAGACTGAATTCTTTTGAAAATTTCACCCAAAATGATTCCACAATTTCCAAGAATGAGGTTAGGGTAAAATATGTTGTTTTCCCCATGTCAAAATTTTTTGGCAACTTTTATTTGAAAAGTTCTATTTCTTCCATGCTTTGGAGCAAGAACCTGGAATTTGGAATGGTGGTGGCATTTGTATCAGCAAAGTGCACCAAATTTGGCCAACTTATAGGCATCTGAAAAAACAAACAAACAAACACACATACACAGTTCAGACATGCTCAGCAGAGGCTTTCTTAGATTTTGTCCAATAAATTTCATGAAGAGTCTGTTTGCATTGAGGCTTAGCAGAACTTTTCCTGCAATTGCAGCTCTGGGCTGCTGCAGGCCAGGTCCAGGCACCTGAGCTGAAAGCAGGGGACCTGTTCATGTGATCTCAATGACCTTCCCAACCCCTGCCGGGCTTAGGCTACATTGAGGAGGAAGCTATCTGTTTCTAATGCAGAAAGGTTAAGAGTCTGACCTATGCGAAGGGAGCAGGGAGAATAGATTGGGACAAAGAACCTGGGAAGTATGGAAACAGACTGGTGGGGGAAGAAAAGGGAAACTGAAAATTGGGACGGAATCTGGGAATAGGGCCAGAGACTGGGACTGGCTGGACAAAGAGTAGCACTGGGAGTTGAGGAGGAAAGAACAGGGTCTCACTAGACAAAGAGACAGGGACAAGGAGTCGAGAGGGAAGAGGTTGAGAGACACACTGAGACTGGACAAGGGTCCTGGGCAGAAGGATTCGGACTGGGAGCTATTGGGGACAGTGAGGTTATGGGCAGAAAATGATGAGGGAAAGAGTCAGATCAGATGAGGAGCAAAGAAGGTGGGTACTAGGACTGGCTGGGCAAAGACACTAGAGAAAAGGAGCTGGGAATAGTTGGACAAGGAAACTGGGACTGGAAGCGGGGGAGCTTGAGGTGAGACTAGGACTTGCTGGGTAAGGAGACTGGGAATTGAATGAGATGTCTGAAGGGTGGAGACAGACTGGCTAGGTGAGGAGAATGAGATAAGAACAAGGAGCTCGGACGGAGAAGAAACAGGAATGGGAAAAGAACAAGTAGGAGAGAACAGGGCAGAAGTTATTTTGGCTCTACTGATGAACAATATACAAGAGCTTTGCATTAATTATTATTAATGGGGGGGATGGACACAAAATCTACAGTATATTCCTCATTAGCACCCACTCCTTTCCTGAGCCTAGAATGGACTCAAGATTCCTGAGTCTCACCATTCCTCCCTCTGCTATCAACAAATATCTGTAAAAACCATTGGTGCAAAGTATCCCAGCCCTCTCTTGCAAAGGTCCACAGAGCATGACAACACACTACTGCTATCAGTTACTCTATTAGATCAAGTGGCAGAGGTCTATGTGTTGGATCTAACTGTTTCAATCCCACTGATAATGCAAGTGGGTGTTAATATGATGCCACATGTCCGAAGTTCTGCTTTTTCAGTTTACTTTCTTAAAAACCTAGGAAATTATACATACAATATTACATTAAAAGAAGATTAAGGTTGCAAAGTCAAGCAGTCAAAAATTAGGAAATGTAGAATTGAGGCTCCTTGTGCATCCTAAATTTGGCTCCTGGTGCCTATTCATTATGATACAGTCTGCTTCATTTGTTGCAGAAGTTGGAAGGTATACAGTGAATGAGGCAGAGGATTGCATGAAAACAAAGGAGGGTCTCATGGTTAAGATAGTTGAATGCTGCCCTGGAGAAGTGGATTCTACCCCAGTCTCTGCCACAGAGTTCCTATGTGATGCTAGTCAAGCCACTTGTGATACTCAGCCAGGAAGGCTTAAGCAACCAGCAAGCTAAAGTGACCAAAGATCAACCTTTAAGAACATATTAGGGAAATATTGAAATGGTAAACAGGGCCATTGCTTGTAGATAGTTATCAAAGCCAGGTAAGTAGACTAAATCTTTGGAAATGTAAATCTGTATTGTCAGAGAATTAGAAGTAAATACTAATTGTATTTGTCTGTGTCTACCTTAGGGTTACCATACGTCCTCTTTTTCCCGGACATGTCTGGCTTTTTGGCAGTCAAACCCCCGTCCAGGGGGAATTGCCAAAAAGCAGAACATGTCCGGGAAAATGGCGGCTCTGTTTAAGAGCCCGGCTGCCTGAACGCTACCGGCTTCGGACAGCCCCGTGCCTGGAGACCCTGCGCCGCCGGAGCCCGGGAGGGGAAGTGCCCGGCTGGGGGCGCAGGGTCTGGAGGCACGGGGCTGCCCGAAGCCGGTAGCTCTCGGGCAGCCCGGCTCTTAAATAGAGCCGCGGGGACTGGAGCCTCCAGCCCCCGGGGCTGTGTGTAACTGACACAGTGTCAGTTACACAGAGCCCCAGCCGCTGGAGGCTCTGTTTAAGAGCCGGGCTGCCCGAGCGCTACCGGCTTCGGGCAGCCCGGTGCCTGGAGACCCTGCGCCCCCAGCCGGGCACTTCCCCTCCCGGGCTCCGGCGGCGCAGGGTCTCCAGGCACGGGGCTGCCCGAAGCCGGTAGCGTTCAGGCAGCCGGGCTCTTAAACAGAGCCTCCAGCGGCTGGGGCTCTGTGTAACTGACACTGTGTCAGTTACACACAGCCCCGGGGGCTGGAGGCTTTTCTCCTCTTTGGCTCTGTGTAACTGACACTGGGTCAGTTACACACAGCCCCGGCGGCTGGAGGCTCCAGTCCCCGCGGCTCTATTTAAGAGCCGGGCTGCCCGAACGCTACCGGCTTCGGGCAGCCCCGTGCCTACAGACCCTGCGCTGCCAGCGCCCGGGAGGGGAAGTGCCCGGCTGGGGGCGCAGGGTCCAGAGGCACGGGGCTGCCCGAAGCCGGTAGCGCTTGGGCAGCCCGGCTCTTAAACAGAGCGGGGGCGGCTGGAGCCTCCAGACCCCGGGGCTCTGTGTAACTGACCCAGTGTCAGTTACACAGAGACAAAGAGGAGAAAAGCCTCCAGCCCCCGGGGCTCTGTGTAACTGACCCAGTGTCAGTTACACAGCGCCAAAGAGGAGAAAAGCCTCCAGCCGCAGGGGCTCTGTGTAACTGACACAGTGTCAGTTACACAGAGCCCCAGCCGCTGGAGGCTCTGTTTAAGAACTGGGCTGCCCGAGAGCTACCGGCTTCGGGCAGCCCCCTTGCCTCCGGACCCTGCGCCCCCAGCCGGGCACTTCCCCTCCCGGGCTCCGGCGGCGCAGGGTCTGGAGGCACGGGGGCTGCCCAAAGCCGGTAGCGCTGGGGCAGTCCGGCTCTTAAACAGAGCCTAAGAGGAGCAGAGCCTCCAGCTATGGAGGCTCTGCTCCTCTTCGGCTCTGTGTAACTTATACAGTGTATAAGAGTAACTTATACAGTGTTACGCAGAGCCGCCGGAGCCCTGGAGGGGAAGTGCCCGGCTGGGGGCACAGGGTCCGGAGGCAAGGGGGCTGCCCAAAGCCCGAGCGCTACCGGCTTCACGGTTTGCTGGGCAGCCTCCAGACCCTGCGCCCCCGGCTGGGCGCTTCCCCTCCCGGGCACCAGCTGCGCTGGGGAAGCGCCGGCTGGGGGCGCAGGGTCTGGGGGCTGCCCGGGAAACCGTGATGCTGGTAGCACTGGGGCAGCCCTTTCCCCCTGGCTGGGAGTGGGAGGGAGGAGGGGGCGGAGTTAGGGTGGGGGAAGGGGCGGAGTTGGGGCGGGGCTAGGGGTGGGGAAATGGGCGGGGCCATGGCCCGTGGAGGGTCCTCTTTTTTTATTTATGAGATATGGTAACCCTAGTCTACCTATATGTTAGAATGTGATCTCATTAACTTGTAGATTATAAAACTTCTGTTCCTGTCTGTTACTATAGCCTATTGATTCAGAGATCAAAAGGGAATATTAGCAATAAGATGAAATGTGTGGTGTAATATCATTGTCTTCATTTCTCTTTTTTTTTTTTCCCCATGCACCATCTGCAGCAAAATGTGCACCTCTAGAATTGGCTTGTACAGTCAGAGGGCACACCATGAGACCAACAATAGATGATCTGCACAGATTTGTCATCATCAGATCAATGGACTACCAAGAAAGATTTCTCTTTGAAGTTTTTAGTATCTGGATTGTGAACCTTTGAATGGTTAATTGCCTTATGCTAATCAATGCAACTAATTAACTGTGCATAAATAGGAAATAGGAGATTTACTTCAAAGCAACAACATATATTACCTATTCTTCATCCAAGGAATGCCTGTTGTGTTATCTGCTGACAAGAGGTTATCATAGTCTGCCAGAGATCTATAAAAGAACTTTAGGATCTGATCCTGTTTATCTCAGATCTGCTTGAACTTTGTCAGGGGAAGTTTAAATTGCAAGACTGAGGTCTCCAGCTCCATTCTGGACTACCCTGCAATTTCTCCTAGAAGAATTTAAACAGACTCTGCACATGGATTGCCTATGGGACTATAACCTATGGAAGGGATTCTGAAAGAACTTTTTAAAAAATCAGCAGCTCATCATCTCTGTTATAAAACTGACCTAAGAACTTTATTTATATATGTATGTATAACGATCTTTAACCACAGCACTTTCTTTTCTTTTTCATCTTACTAAACTAAGAATTGGCTGTAAGTGTGTATTTGGGTAAGATCTGAAATATTCATTGACCAGATGGATAAGGTGTCTGATCTCTTGGGATTAGCAGAACTTTATATATGGTGAATAAGAATTCAAGTAATCCTCACCATACTTGATTTGGCTGTCTCTGTGGGAGCCCTGGGCTGGATTGCTTTAGAGGAGCTACATTTCTGGCTTCTGGGTAAGCAGTAAGGTATTGTAGAAGCTCCTATGTTGCTGGCTTGGTGAATCTAATATTTAGAATAAGCCACCAGTTTTGGGCATCGTTTGCCCCATTCTTTGCAGTTTTCCCTGATTGAGCAATCTCACTGGGGCCGCTGCAATTAAACTTTTCATTGATGGTCATTAATTTTGCATTCTTCATTTTCTGGATTCCCAGTCTGAGATCCTGGGGTTTGACATGTAAAAGTGCTGAGCACTTTCAACTGCAACTAAAGTCAACGGGAGCTGTGCTTTGAATATAAAATGGTCTACATAATGCTTGAGTCTCTGTAAAATCAAGTTCTTGGTGTTTCAAATTGAGTGGATCCTTAATCTTTAAAATGAGTGGATCCTAATCTTTCTGTGTCTCAGTTCCCAATTTGCAAAATGGGCATAAAGAGGGGGGTTGTGAAAATAAATTCATTAACGTTTGTCAAGCACTCATATACTATAGCGATGAGCACCACAGACAAAGCCCATGAAAATATCAGTAATTCTGTCTTCATACCAGGGTTTAACTAGTGTGCAGTACTAATGCATGGGGCCATGCATTGGACAACAAGGAGAAAATAAAATATTGAATAGCTGCTCATTAAGTAAGCATCATCCATTCTGTGCACAGAATGAGGCAGGGGTCGTATAGAAAAAACAGTATTTGCTCATGTAAATTAGGAACATAAGAACGGCCATACTGGGTCAGACTAAAGGTCCATTTAGCCAGGTATCCTGTCTTCCGACAGTGACCAATGCCAGCTGCCCCAGAGAGAATGAACAGGTAATCATCAAGTGATCCATCCCCGGTCGCCCATTCCCATCTTCTGGCAAACAGAGGCTAGGGACACCATCCCTGCCCATACTGGCTAATAGCCATTGAGGTACGTATCCTCAATGAATTTATCTAGTTCTTTTCTGAATTAAATTAAAGACTGTATCATAATGCATACACATAAGGGAGTCAAATTAAGCTTGCACAAGCAACATTATTTCTGGCATTTCCCAACTTTTGAGAACTTGACTTTTCAATCTGAATAATGTTCTCTTTAGCATAGAGTTTGTGTGAGTACAGTTTTCTAAGTTTGTTTTTTTAAAAACAAACAAACCCCAGAAATAATCATGTGACATCATACTGACACCCACCTGGATCATCAGCATGGTTGGAAGCTTTGCCACCTTAGAATCATAGAATATCAGGGTTGGACAGGACCGCAGGTGGTCATCTAGTCCAACCCCCTGCTCAAAGCAGGACCAATTCCCAACTAAATCATCCCAGCCAGGGCTTTGTCAAGCCTGACCTTAAAAACCTCTAAGGAAGGAGATTCCTCCACTTCCCTACGTAACCCATTCCAGCGCTTCACCACCCTCCGAGTGAAAAAGTTTTTCCTAATATCCAACCTAAACCTCCCCCACTGCAACTTGAGACCATTACTCCTTGTTCTGTCATCTGCTACCACTGAGAACAGTCTAGATCCATCCTCTTTGGAACCCCCTTTCAGGTAGTTGAAAGCAGCTATCAAATCCCCCCTCATTCTTCTCTTCTGCAGACTAAACAATCCCAGTTCCCTCAGCCTCTCCTCATAAGTCATGTGTTCCAGCCCCCTAATCATTTTTGTTGCCCTCCGCTGGACTCTTTCCAATTTTTCCACATCCTTCTTGTAGTGTGGGGCCCAAAACTGGACACAATACTCCAGATGAGGCCTCACCAATGTCGAATACTACTTATACAGCCCAAAATGCTGTTAGCCTTCTTGGCAACAAGGGCACACTGTTGACTCATATCCAGCTTCTCATCCACTGTAACCCCTAGGTTCTTTTCTGCAGAACTGCTTCCTAGCCATTTGGTCCCTAGTCTGTAGCAGTGCATGGGATTCTTCCGTCCTAAGTGCAGGACTCTGCACTTGTCCTTGTTGAACCTCATCAGGTTTCTTTTGGCCCAATCCTCTAATTTGTCTAGGTCCCTCTGTATCCTATCTCTACCCTCCAGTGTATCTACCACTCCTCCCAGTTTAGTGTCATCTGCAAACCTGCTGAGAGTACAGTCCACGCCATCCTCCAGATCATTAATGAAGATATTGAACAAAACCGGCCCTAGGACCGACCCCTGGGGCACTCCATTTGAAACCGGCTGCCAACTAGACATGGAGCCGTTGATCACTACCCGTTGAGCCCGACGGAGGTGAGGCTGACTGGCCTGTAGTTCCCCGGATCCTCCTTCTTCCCTTTTTTAAAGATAGTCTAATGTAGTGCCCTTTTACAGTCATCCGGGACCTCCCCCGATTGCCATGAGTTTTCAAAGATAACGGTCAATGCCTCTGCAATCACATCCGCCAACTCCTTTAGCAACCTCGGATGCAGCGCATCCGGCCCCATGGACTTGTGCTCGTCCAGTTTTTCTAAATAGTCCTGAACCACTTCTTTCTCCACAGAGGGCTGGTCACCTTCTCCCCATACTGTGCTGCCCAGTGCAGCAGTCTGGGAGCTGACCTTGTTCGTGAAGACAGAGGCAAAAAAATCATTGAGTACATTAGCTTTTTCCACATCCTCTGTCACTAGGTTGCCTCCCTCATTCAGTAAGGGGCCCACACTTTCTTTGACTTTCTTTTTGTTGCTAACATACCTGAAGAAACCCTTCTTGTTACTCATAACATCTCTTGCTAGCTGCAACTCCAGGTGTGATTTGGCCTTCCTAATTTCACTCCTGCATGCCTGAGCAATATTTTTATACTCCTCCCTGGTCATTTGTCCAATCTTCCACTTCTTGTAATAACATTTTTTTAACAGGTGTGTGTGTAATTTCCTGTACAACTCAACATAAAAGACTAATAAGCAATTAATTGCCAGACATTAAACTTATATAGTCCTAAATAATTCTGCAGCATAGAGCCAACAGTTTATTACTCGGCGCCATTGCGTAAGCACACTGCTTGTATCTTTGTGTATGACACTGTAGACGGTTCTTTTTATATGAGCTTTATTGAACACAATCTCTCAAACTACCTTATCTTGATGCTCCCACACACACCACCCAACTCCGCCTTTCAACTTCTAACAAAGGAAATTTACTGACCTATATTAGATTTATATGCTTATACAGTCAGTTATAAATCTGCAAGTCTAGAAAAGTGTCAACTCCCAATGATATGCATTAGAGAGGAAAAATTATTGCAACCATATAATTCAGTAAGGAACAAGCAGAGAATGAGAAAGTAGTGCTGGATAAACCATTAAAGCATATACAAAATATTCAGATATTCTTTGTGATCTGTTACTTGAAAATTGCATCGTTTTACTGAACACCTTATTTCACCTTTGCACAATATATGCCAATGAGCAGCCACAAAAACACTTTATGCCCTGAGACTTTATTACTGTAAAGAGTCTTGGATTACCGTAAGTCATTATACGATTAAGTCTGTGTTTATTAAAGATGACATATGATTAGTATTTCAGTTTATGGATATGCACATCATAACATTGTGCTGTTGTAACACACAAGTCAGCGTGTGTTCCATGTCACCCTTTGTGACCAATTGCAGATATGGGTCTGTTACAACTCTGTTTGAGAGCCTGGCTTTTAAAGCTCAAACTGTATACATTCATGCTTTCAGCTGTCAAGGTCCCTGGTTCAATCCTTGGTACACTAGTCAAGATGGCAACCATCACACTATGATACAAAAATGCTGCTTATATACACAATAATAACAAAATAAACCTCCAAAAAGCTATTTGATCATAAAGTATTAGTTTTCAGTTTAGTACAATAGAAAAATCATGATCTGGAATGCACACTATTTAGCACCACAAGTAGTAAGATTAAGACTAAAGTATTCTGTTTTGTTCATTGATTTGATCATTTCAGTCCCATCTCTGAATACGTCCACTGGCTCACCATCCCTTACTGCATCAAATTTAAGCTTCTTTTCTACACCTTTAAAGCTCTGCATAACTTTATGCCTCCCTACTTAACCTCCTTTCTCAACGTTCTTATCACCCTCTTCATAAACCCTGCCACCCACAGCTCCACCAGCATTGCCATCCACATTCAGCCATTCGTTAGCTTCTTGCATAATCATCACAGTGCCGTCTCTCACTCAGCACCATATGCATGCATGGTATTACCTCCATTAGCTCATCCACAAGGCTCCAAGCCTCTCTACTTTTAAGTACCTCTTGAAGAGCAATTTCAATTGCATGATGAATCAAATTATCTTGTATACCTATTGCCTATTGTTTCCTTTCCCCGAAACTTTGTCTACTAATATTTGTATCAATAGATTTTGAGTGCCTAAGAGCAAGGGCCACTGCTTCCAGAATCCACCTTGCACTTTGTGAATGCTACATAAAGAGATATTAATATTAATAATCAAATAAACTATGCCAATTTTTTGAGAAAAATACGACCATGGCTTTAAAAAGTTATAAGGACTGAAATAGTTGGTTATTTTATTTAAAGAGAAACATTTGAGAATTTTTTTTTAACTGGGTTGGAACTTTTTACCTAAGGAGTCAGTTTTCAAAAAGTGTGTCATGTGATACCCGAATATAAAAATATGGAATATCTTACTATTTCTTTTTTTTTAAATAAACGCCTTGCCCTTCATTTATCAAAATAGAAGATTTGATCTTTAATTCAGTTATTTTACTTTGCATATTAAGACAAACATACCTTTAAAATATGAAGTGCTCAAGAGAATGTAGACAGATGTGCAATGAAGCCAACAAAATGAATTTAATATTTCTAATATGGTTACTGTCAAAGAGAGAAACCTCAGACTTCAGCTGTCAGAATAATTTAGAAGAACTCCAATCTAGCATTAAGCATCACAAATATGTTGTATAATATTTTCATTATTACTTTAGCAGGGCTTTTTTATCTAAAGGGAATTTAATCTGTTATCCATTGTAAACAAATGCCTAGACTATTTCTTCATGAAGGTCTGAACTAAGTGTTTTTATCACTAGACCAAACATCTGTAGTTGGATTTTTAAAAGTCCATTTGTCAAGACTGTTTTTCTTAGCGTTAATGTTCCTAAGGTTTGCTGCCAATGTAAAACTTACAGTTCCTGAAAATATGAAAAGGTGTACATTTCATTAACAATGGCTAATATCTCAAACTTTCTAATGGTCAGTTATCAATGTCCCTCAATTACAACCATATGACTGCATATCTTCAAAAGATACAAAGTACAATATTATATTATTAACAACTGTGAATGTCACCATAGGTATGCATGGTTCCTGTCCCAGTGAGTTTACAATATAAATCTCCAATTCTGCAAAGACTTATACATGTTCTTAACTTTATATGAATAGCCCTATTGACTTCAATGGGACTAGTCATGCTGCATAAGTCTAAGAATGTGCATAAGTATTTCCTAGTATCAGGGCCTACGTTAAATAAGACAAATACAGGATGCTTTGGGAAATAATGTTGGGCAAAGAGATGAGAGGACAGTACACATGTTGGTTCCTTAATTCATACATGTAAGGTGTATGCATAAATGTATATATTAATTTAGAATTACAGATACATAAATTAAAAAAACAGATTGTGTCATATTGTGTCTTACAGAGTGATTGCCACAAGAGACTAGAGTGTCCACACTCCCACTCAAACAAGAGCATTAGTAAAGATATTTTGGTAATTCATAAATAAAATTAAAACATTTACATTAATTTACAGTTAAGGTCACAAAGCCCTAGCCTAAATTTTGCGATGTTTGCTAATTATCAGTTAGGAAGTGTTTGTCTATGTTGTGACTACTTAAAAACAAACATTCAAAATTATTTTTGAACCTCTGCTCCGTATTTAAAACCTTAACTTTGCTTCACAGCTGCAGTTTGCAAAACTCATGCAAGATCCCTAAAACTATTCTGTAATTCCTTCTCTCCTTATCAGCTAACTTCTCACCCCATGTCTTTCATGCAGATTGAAAACACATATTCCATGCCCCATCCTACTATTTTGAGAAGAAGATTTCAACATCTTCACATTGGACACAGCCTATAAATAGAAACATTCTAATATCAACCACATGGATTAAACCAGATTATGGACTAGAACTTCCAATTTCTATAATATGCCACCCACTTTGTCTAAATAGACTGATTCACCACTATGCTTGGCTTACTACTTCTTCCTCACCAACCACAATTTTATACGAGTAAGGAAAATTATATTATAGTTTTGTGGCTTAACCCATGCACACACTCATCAAGGCTGATTTATTAACTGCACAATACTTCTGCTCTGATTGGTCAAACAATGAGCTTTGGTGGAAGTGGGAAAGCTTGTATCCATGCATGTAAGCTTTTGTTTTGCAGGCATGTTAAAGACACACACACACACGCACACACTATTTAAGTCTACAAATATCATTCTTATAAAATGGCAAACTAACCTTACAAGTCTAAACATCTGAAAAATCAGTATGGTTTTAAAATGTTTACTTCTGTGACAAAACAGCAAAATTGGCAAAACATTACTAGCAAACATACATCTATTTTTTCAATAGCCAGGTATATTTTAATTTGATTTTAACCTGGTTTGCCCCTTACCTCAGGCTGATTAGAAATATTCAGAATGAGTGCCCACAATTCAGCTCGGAGTGCTGTTGGGCATCCCTGACGGACATACTGTTGGGCTGCAGCACTATCTTGTTCTGTTAAAACTGCAAAATATGTATATGTCATGAATTTACATAACATACATAAAATCATACATTTCCAGAAATTGTCATGTCATTTTTAAAAGTTTTAACTACACACACTGAAAGTGATGAAGGAAGGAAAGACAAGCACAACCCAGACCAAGTCCCTGCATCAAACAGAAATATTCTACCAACTGAACTTCCCAAGTCTATCTCCATCCACAAACATGTACTTCTTGTAATGCATATAAATATCAAAGGGACATTATATAAAATATATTTCAAACATTTACAATCACTGTATTTACCGTATATACTCGTTCATAATCCAAATTTTTTTTAGTAATAAAGGAAAGCACCAGAGAAGGGGGTCGGCTTATGAACGGGTATAGAGAGGGAGAGGTGGGACACATCCCCTCCCCCCAACAGAGGGAGCAAGGAGAGGCAGCACAACCAGCAGAGCCAGAAGGGAAGAGGCAGGGCCAGAGTCTCTCCGCTTCTGGCCATGCTGCTCTCCCCCCAGCCTCCGAAGCAGCTGCAGCTCCGGGGCTGGCAGGCTGCAGCCATGCTGCTCGGCCCTGCCCCCAGAGCAGGCTGTGGCCACACTGCCCGGCCCGCTGGAAGATGCTGTGGCCGCGCCACCCAGTCTGGCCAGCCAGAGCAGGCTGCGGCTGCGCTGCCCAGCCTGCCAAAGCAGCTCCAGCCAGGCCATAGACATCCTCCCCTGGCCCTCCCCAGATAAGGTGGATGGGATGGGGAGAGTGTGGGGGTCCCAGGCTAGGGGTGGGATCATGTGGGGGGGTGGTCACAGGGGTTACTCCCCTGACCCCCAGCTTCTCCTCCTCAAAAAATTTCCCCATCAGTTGCTGTCCAGGTCCATCAAGGTAAGCAGTTGGTGCGCCAGGACACTTTGTTTACTTAGGTTTACCTCCGTGCCTGCAGACGCTCGAGGTAAACAAACCATCTCGGCCCACCAGTGGCCTATCCTGATGGCCTGGGAGCCAAGTTTGCTGACCCCTGAATTATAGGGTGGCTTATGAACGGGTCATAAAAATTTTCCATTTTTATTAAGGAAACTTTGGGGGAGGAGGGGGGGAGGGAGGGTCAGCTTATAAACGAACCGGCTTATGATCGAGTATATATGGTAGTTTAATATCAATTTATTTTAACCTTACTTCTTTCCCCTTGCACCAAGTATGCTAGTTCCTTATTATATGGCAACTTATGAGCAATGGGTTGCTAATATTTGTTTGATGCAGTCTCTCTCATACAAAAAGGAAACAAGGAAACACTGGGACATTTATTTTGAAAAATACATACAAAAATCAGGAGGACTTTATAAGCAGGACTGTGCGCTTCTTATTCTGAATTTACACATAGGTGATTCCTGGCCCAATGACTACAATGGAGCCAGGATTTCACCCAGGGTTTATCATCCATTTCCTTCTCTTCACATGTCTTTCCTTGCATCTTACTGGGCAATATTCAGCAGCTCAACCAATGGAGGGCTTCCACGTGAAGGGTGTGAAGTATCCCTTTCTATTCCTAAGCCTCAGTCATCAAGCTAATTAAGTAAGACCAATGCTGTGCATCTGAAATCCCAACGCACCACTCTAAAAACTGTCCTAAGAATTGTAGTTCTAATGTAAATAAAAGGACTAGAACTGTAGCCATTTGATTGGGATGGTGCTGCAATTTAGGCATGATGGCTTTACCACCCAGCATAAGTAGGGGCCTAAAGGGCAGTGTACATTCCCCTGATTTGCCATAATGCAACAGTCAGCCAATGGGACGGTACCTCTAAGAGGAGGGCTCTCATTGGAAGACAATTGATATTAGCAAGCAGAGCTAAACACGGGTCTTTCTGCTCAACCCTCTACTGTACAGTCAATTCTTTGTTCTTCATGCTTTCCTTTAGTTTGACAGAAGCTATTACTGTATTGTTGTCAGGTTTTAGCAGAATGTGTTGCATTGTTGTTGGCAGACAAACATCAGGCTTTGCTGTGAATCTCAAAGCCTTCAGCTTCAACACATTAACGTGCACACTTTGAACAGATTACCAAGGTTGTCTGGGTTGGACATTAGGAAAAAGTTCCTAACTGTCAGGGTGGTTAAACACTGGAATAAATTGCCTAGGGAGGTTGTGGAATCTCCATCTCTGGAGATATTTAAGAGTAGGTTAGATAAATGTCTATCAGGGATGGTCTAGACAGTATTTGGTCCTGCCATGCGGGCAGGGGACTGGACTCGATGACCTCTTGAGGTCCCTTCCAGTCCTAGAATCTATGAATCTATGAATCAACTTCCCCACTCAGATTTCCTAACTGTGCCTGGAGTCAGTTGTTAGCTATTCTGCATCTTATAAGGGTAATCCCTATAGAAGTTATGCGCACAGTTGGACCTCCAGTCTAGAAATGTTTTTCATGGGAGTAGTGGGAACTAAAGAGCATTTATGTCAGATCATCAGGCTGAATGCCTTTTGGAAAGCATCACACATCCTGGAAAGACATCAATAACCTCAAGAAGCAAATTAGCAATTATGCTGATGAATGGTTTGGTTGCTACATTGCTTTTGCGAGGACTTAACTTTACTATTAGGTCTCTGATTGGCCTACTAATAGAGTATATTACAATTTAGTCATCTAAAGTGTGCAAGCTTCTATGAGAGAGTGAATATGCTTTATGATTCATCACAGAAGACAAGTCAACTGCCTCTAACTTCTTTGTCCGGACCATTGAGCATAGAATTACACAAATACTACTGCTGAGTTCTGCCACCAATATCACGACCAATTTGATAATAGTATGGAAAAATCATAGCTAAGCCAAAGGGTAGGGACTGGTACTGAAGTGGACCAGACCAACACAAACCTGAAACATATTGGTGGCTAGAAAAATGTGTATGTGGGAAACTTTCTTAATAATAAATGCTAAAATATCTCCAATAGATTGTGACCATAGTGGAATACAGGGGTTTCACACTGTATTCTTTGTACAGATGAATAAATAAGATGCAATTCTGGGGGGAGTTTCTTAGAAAAGTAAACTATGTTCTTGCTTTACTAAATTTTACTGACTCTTAAGTTCACGATAGGTATGTCAGTATTCCCATACATCCTGTGTGATATGGTGGGAGAAATCTGGAAGAAGATTTGGATACTAAACCTAAAGGATATGCCTCCTTTCCTCCTTGGTGAAGAGACCCAGGATGCTGGAATAGCCCAAGATGCTGGAAGTCCCCACTGGAGACCTAGGCAAAATAACTGTGCTTCATGAACTCTGCCTGGTTACATCAATAGGTGAGGTGATGAGACGAGAGAACAGAAAAGGATACAATTCAAAATCCTTGAATGAAGCTAGATAAGTCTGGTTCAGCTGCAGTCACCTCAGGAGTCAGAGAATCAGACCTACCAGACTTTTTCCACATTCGCTGGCTGGCCTGTTTCCCAATCTTCTTCAAATTCATGCTTAGATGGACAAGATATTTTAAGAGGAGGACACATCATGTGGCCAGCTGGTCCAAAGTGAACAAAGGGTCATCTGTTCCAGAACTGCTGGAAGTCTCTGTTTTACCAAATATTTTCTTGGCCTGTAGAGTTCTATAATAGATGGTGCACTCATGGCTTAGGGTTTTTTTATTTTCCACCTTTTTTGGCTTCCTAAATGCTTAGACAGTAAAGGAAAAATAAAATACTGCCACACTACATGCAAAAACTTAGGAAAAGAAGACAGCCTCAGCAGAGAACAGAACAATATACATGATTGAGGTGTTTACATCTTACCACTCCTTGCAGAGGCAAGAAACAACCTCGCTAACAAATTGGGATGCGTTATGCTGGCTGTAGGAGAGAATAATGCTCAGCACATCAGTACAACTGACATGAAGGTAAGGACTATCCAGCAATGGCAACCAAGTCATAGATGGCGACCAAAAGCCTGATCCACTGGAGTTCATAAAAAGACTCCCATTGAATTCAATGAGATTTGAATCTGTGCCCAAATACATAGTGCAGCATTGGTGGCAAACAAGCCTTTTTTCAAGAAGCCTACTGTAATACACGAGAAAAAATATAAATACAGAAATACAGTACTTGACAAGTATAGGCTGCATATAAAGCAGATCTGCCTAATTTAATCTCTTAGCTAGAAGCACAAGCCTTCTTCAGTCCTGCTGTATACTCCAAGCTTTTCTGGCCAACTACCATATGTTGCTGGGGTTTTTTTTTTATTGTTTTTATAATAAAGAAGGCTTCACCTCCCACATAGCAGTCATCACAGTTGCTACTAGAAAGCAAGCCGGTCAGTGACCCAGACTCTTCTTCACAGCTGATTAAGGCTCTGTCTCATGGCTTCATGTCACTCTATGTCAGGGGTTGGCAATGTTTGGCACGCAGCTCGCCTGGGTAAGCACCCTGGCGGGCTGGGCCAGTTTATTTACCTGCTGACACGGCAGGTTCGGCCGATCGCAGCCCCCCACACACCGCAGTTTGCCGTCCCGGGCCAATGGGGGCGGCGAGAAGCAGCGCGGGATGTGCTGGCCGCGGCTTCCCGCCGCCCCCACTGGCCCGGGACGGCGAACCGCGGTGAGTGGGGGCTGCGATTGGCTGAACCCGCCACGTCAGCAGGTAAATAAACTGGCCCAGCCCGCCAGGGTGCTTACCCAGGCGAGCCGCGTGCCAAACGTTGCCGACCCCTGCTCTATGCCATCCTGTAGAAACAAGGTGTAGAAGAAGAGTTGGGAAGTAGAAGCTGCTCTGAATGGTTAAGAGATAGGAAGCCATGAATACATAGGCAAGATACGGGGTTGACTAAAAGTCTGTTTTGCAGGGGACAGGAATTCATTGAGGAAGTATAGGGAAAGGGGGGATGAGAAGGATGGTACCTCAGCTGGTTACACAAAGACAGAATGAGTGGTGAGGAAAAGAGAGACGAAGGACCTCAGAAAAAGAGAGAAGGGAGAGATGCCGCTGCCACCTTAGCCCCAGCAGCGGAAGAGGGAAGTGGACATGTTTCCTGAAAATGCTATAGGAGTGCACCAGACCTGCTGTCTGCCCCTTGAAGTGGGGAGGCTGGCTGGAGGAAATAATAATGAGCAGTTATCGTCTACCCCTAAGACAATAGTAAGGGATACTGTGTGTTTCTTCTCTAGCAAGGTTTGATCTAATGAAGGACTTTTTACTCTGTTTTAAAATCAAGGATAACGTCTCATCCTACAGATACAAGAAGAAGATATAACTAACTCAGAAAGGAGTACACGTATGGAAAAACAAGTGAAAATCATCCATAATGGCTTAGAGTTGCAGTATTTATCAGGTTCAGCAATTATTAATAACCATCAAAAAGAATTAGGGTTATATTCTCATCTGATGCATGAGCATAAATCCCATTAACA
Organism: Malaclemys terrapin pileata; assembly: GCF_027887155.1. Classification (NCBI taxonomy): domain Eukaryota; kingdom Metazoa; phylum Chordata; order Testudines; family Emydidae; genus Malaclemys; species Malaclemys terrapin. The sequence continues at coordinate 36,373,026 of NC_071509.1, read as the reverse complement.
CTAATGAGAATTGTGTGTGTACAGATGGAAGAACAAGCTCTCTTGATTTTAAAATGAAATTCAAAAGTCGCATGGGTTAAGCTATTGCCATAAAGGTGTGTGTCTATGCTTGCTATTTTGCTTTTAGTGAACCAGCTGTAGAGTTATTTATCTGGCACCTATTGGTAGATGTAAAATGCCAGGTTTTCAACCTTTATCTGAACATCCATGGCATTATCCACTGTGCTTTGTGTTACCATGGGTGAAATACTAAAATTCTCAGGAATGAGTATTTGAAGAAGACGGTTATTTAGGATATTCTTAATTCCTCAGAGTTTATTGCAACTGAAATCAAATCCTTACCTGTTTGCCCAACACGTACATGTTCATTTTCAAAGAGTTCTAAAAAAAATAATGAAGTATGAATAAAATGCAAAAATAATGAAGAAAGAATTGACAAAAATACTTCAGCTATTATTGTGGCAACATTTTGTATTTTTGACAAAAGATTATTTTGACACCTGCAAAATATACATGTCTGCAGATTAATACACATATTTAACTCATTTTTTTTACGGCTAATGTTACTACAATTAAAACAGCATCGGCAGCAATAGTCTTCTGTAATTTAGACTGAAGGATAGAAATACAAAAAAGTACACACCACCTTTAAACAGAACATTTTTCACTTGAAAAGTCTCTCTATATCCTATAATTTTCCATTCTTTGAGACCCTAGAGCTTTTTTTACAAAAATAATAGTGTGCATACAAGAAATAAAACACCATTATGTACTATTTAAACCACATCTTATTAACACACTTTTTTCTGTAATATTTTCTAAAGCATGGATATCAAAAAGGTGGCTCTATATTTTCCCAATAATCCTGTGGCATCACAGCTGCACAACTGTGTTAGTCAAAGCAATTTTGATTTGTAACTTGTTGAGACTTTCTTAAAAAAAAAAAAAAAAAAAAATTATTTTGACAGACATAAAATCCTGAAAAGGGTTTAAACACCTGCCGCTCCATCTGAAATCAACAGGTATTGCAGGCACTCCACATCTTTCAAATCAAGCCCTTAACATTTGCAATGTTATCCACTACTAGTTCAAATATGTTCCACTTTATTTACATGAGAACCATTCGAGTTATAGCTCTGGAACAAATATTTATGAATATTACGGAAAAATTATATGAGTTTCCTTACAATTACACAGTATTCCATGAAAACATATACTTTATTACTTTTCTATTTAAATTATTAAAGCACAGCACACACTAACCTGGAGGCACTTGTGTAGAGTCATCAATACCCAGCTGTCCCGTATTCAAGCCTAGCTCACTGAAATAGTCTTTCTGAAAAAAAAAAAAAAAAAAGTACAAATAGAGAATTAAAAGCACATTATTAAGAGCTAGCAGAAACAGATTCCTTGTTTAAAAGTTTAGGTTTTATTAAAAATCCTTGAACTAAACGTGTCTTTATATCCTAAAGCTTTATACACATATAAAGTAAAATTATTTTAAAAGAGAAAGAAAAATCTTGTACTGATTCTTAGTCTTATTCTAAGACAGAAAAACAGTTTGACTTACAGGCACTGATTCTCACCTACATATGAGCTTAACTTGGACAAAAACAGACAGAAGCTGCAGGGAGCCAATTATGGCTCCCAGATTCACTGGTGCACTACTCTAGGCCTCAAGAACCTTGTGTGTGTGTGTGAAGAATCAGGTGCAGCACAGAACAGATAAACCACATCCCCTTTCTTCCCTGTCTGGCCTACATCCTGTCCCCAGAACGTACCTGACACATGCTATCCTTCCTAGGGTTGCCAGGCATCCGGTTTTCGACTGGAACGCCCAGCCATAAAAAGACCCTGGCGGTTCGGGTCAACACTGTTGACCGGGCTGTTAAAAGGGTTAAGGCAGCAGGGTTAAGGCAGGCTCCTGCCAGCCCTGGCTCCGTGCAGCTCCCAGAAGCAGTTGGCATGTCCCTGCAACCCCCTAGGCGCAGGAGGGGCCAGGGAGGTTTTGTGCACAGTCCCCACCCCAAGCACCAGCTCTGCAGCTCCCATTAGCCGGGAGCCATTTGAGGTAAGCACACCCAAGCCCTCTCCCGCACCCCACTCCCGCTCCTGCACTCCAAATCCCAAAGCCCCAGCTCGAAGCCCCCTTCTGAACTCCAAGCCCCTCATCTCCACTCCCAGGCGGAGCCTGCACTTCCTCCCACACCCCAATCTCCTGTCCCAGCCTGGCAAAAATGAGCAAGTGACCAAGGGTGGGGGAGAGTGAGCGACAGAGGGAGGGGAGTTGGAGTGAGAGGGGGGCAGGGCCTTGGATAAGGGGCGGGGCCTCAGAGAAGGGGCAGGACATGGGTGTTCCGTTTTCTGCAATCAGAAAGTTGGCCACCCTAATCCTTCCCCATGGGGGTGGAGGGAAGAAACAGGGAATCAGGGCCAGCTCTAGGCACCAGCATTCCAAGCATGTGCTTGGGGCGGCACTTTTCAAGGGGCAACATCCTGGTTTTTGCTTCAGTGGTGGTACTCCACCGCGCCCCCCCCCCTTTTTTTACTTTTGCTTAGGGTGGCAAAAAACCTGGAGCTGGCCCTGCAGGGAATGGCTTGTATAGTTGGTGTCAGAGCCACTTCCACTAGCTGTATGCTAGCAGAGAGTTCTCCTGCACAAACTGACTATGTCTGGTCACAGTAACATAGGCACCGACTCCGTGGGTGCTGCAGGGCTGGAGCACCCACGGGGAAAATTAGCGGGTTAATCCTCATTAGTTTGGTAACTATTAAAGCATGTTGACTTACAACTAAATATAACAACTTTATACTAAATTTGTGGCTTCTTTTTGCTAATCAGGAGACTCACTACATCTATAGACATTTATTAAAGCAACTGATTTAAGCAGTTTAACTTTTTACTTGTGTGTTGTATCAAGCTCTATAGGGTTGGAAATTCAAATCAATTAAATATATACAAAAACAGCATTTTTGTTTCTTTTATTAAATAAAACTATCTGAAATGTGTTGGATACATAAACTTTTTTCTCTCATCAAAATATGTTTTGCATTTCAAACAAACATTTATTAAACAAAAGGAAGCAATAACTGTATTTGAATTGAACTAATTGTTGTTTCTGGTCACCATGTCCTTCAAGATTTTAGAACTAGATCTCATCCTCCTCTTACACATGTACTACTTAATATTATTTGTGTATTTAAATTAAATTAGTTTGATAGACATAAGTAGTTTAGGCCTTAACATACATTGTCAATTGAAAATTAAATTTTAAATAGGCTTTTTTAAATTAGCCTATATTTAAATTTAGATTTAAATAAAAAAAATCTTTTTTTAATTAAAAAAAAATCATTGATTTTTGGTCACCTGGTGTGGAACTCACTGCCACAAGGTGTAACTGAGGGTAAGAGTCCAGAGGGGTTCAGAAAAGGAGTATTATTTAACAGATAATATAAACATTCAGTTACATTAGGTAGGAAAATTATATAAAGAAAATATACTACCATGTTTTAAGGTGCAAATCAACCACTAACTAACTGGGGTAGGAGGAAATGTTCCTTTTTCAATTCTGTATTACTTTTTCATTAAGAAGTTCCTTTAATAAATCTTTTCCACATGTTACATTTTATTTACTGACCTATTGTACATCCTTATTCACTTCTTTTAAAAACAAACCTATTAACTAATTAAGATTCCTTTTTATTGTCTAGTATATTATAGATTAGTCAGCCAAAACAATTCTCAGAGAAACTTTTTTTAAATACAACTATACTTACCAATTCAGGGATGTCTTTAACTTTTAGAGGAACCTGAATTAGACCCAGGTGATTTCTGAAACTAGGCTGATCCCCATTTTCATAATTTGGGTTGCGAAGATTCATCAGTACCTTTTAAAAAAAGAATATAATTTGTCATTCCCTGTGTATATACCTAAACTTGAGATTGTGGCCCAACAGTATCAGTGTCACAAATTGTGCTTAGACACAAACGTAGTGCTATTTCCTGCAGCATTCCAACTCCCAGGTGAAGGCCTACATTTTTGGGCAGCCAACTTCAAAATCCATAAAGGGGTCTGATTTTGAGAAAGTGCTTAACTCCCTCTCTGAAAATCAAAACCGAGGCACTGAAAAAAATCATACTCTATGTCCTAATTAACACTAGTTTCCCTATCAAACAGTACCTGAAAGCTAATAGTACCTTCCTCAATGGCTCTAGGATACTGATCTGCATTTTTTTTTGAATGAGCTATTCTATTAGTGTTCTGATACCCAGTGCCTTATGTATTCTGCAATTCCACTGCTAAACAATATGCCACAGGATTCACCTCTTGCCACAGAATAGTGGCCCAGTATCTCAAACTTTCATTTTTTAAAAAGATATTTCTAGTCCTTATGGTGGCGACTCTAACACTAAAAACATAAAACAAGAGCAAACTGATGAATGACTTAGTCTACAGGGTCTGAAATCACAGCTTTGAGAGCTGTAAACTGCCCTATTCATCCGAGTCAGGATCCCATATATTCTGTGATTACGTGACCATGGATTTTGGCATTTTAATTGGCCACCAAGCAAGGAGTCTTTGTACTTTCCCAGCTTAGCTCATGGTTCCCTGAAGAGCCATCCCCCACTGCACTGAAGGCACATGAGGCTGAATTTAGTAAAGTGTTGCCCCCCTTTTTCCAAAGTGTAGCCAGAGGGCTTTGGGGGGAAAAAAAAAAAAAAAAAAAAAAAAAAGAGCATACATGAAACTTTACAAATAAGACACGGTCCCAGGCCTAAGGGCTTGACTACACCTGCCCTATGGGGGAATGATGTCTAAAGCGCATTAATGTATTGCACATTTACTGGTCCATGTACACATCCCCTGGTGCACACCAAGATGTGTTTTAATGTATGTGAGCTCCTACAAGATGCAACAGCTAGGTCTATGTGGACAGATTAATGCACTACGTGTTAGTGTTCTTTAGAAACTACACCCCCATCGGGCACATTTCCCCACTATGCAGATAGGCCCTAAGGCAGTGGTTCTCAACCTTTCCAGACTACTGTACCCCTTTCAGGAGACTGATTTGTCTTGTGTACCCCCAAATTTCATTTCACTTAAAAACTACTTGCTTACAAAATCAGACATAAAAATACAAAAGTATCACAGCACACTATTACTGACAAATTGCTTAATTTCTCATTTTGTTTGTATGACATTTTAGTTTGAACGGACTTTGCTAGTGTTTTTTATGTAGCCTGTTATAAAATTAGGCAAATATCTAGATGAGCTGATGTACCCCCTGGAAGACCTCTGTGTACCCCCAGGGGTATACATACCCCTGGTTAAGAACCACTGCTATAAGGAAATGCCTCCTTAAAATCCTAAATCTGCAACCCTCACTCATCTGATTAATCCAAATTCATGTGACTAGTCCCTCTTGACTTCTATGGGACTACTCTCAGGATCAGGCCCTCCATTGATACAGTAACATGAGAAATGACAGACTATGGGACACAAGGGGAAAAGGAAAGAACAGAAAACAAGAGGAAAATAAACACTACTTTATGAGTATGTCTATACTTACCTCCGGGTTCGGCGGTAAGCAATCGATCTTCTGGGATCGATTTATCGCATATTGTCTAAACGCGATAAATCGATCCCAGAAGTGCTCGCCGTCGACGCCGGTACTCCTGCTCTGCGAGAGGAGTACGTGGAGTCGACGGGGGAGACTGCCTGCCGCGTGTGGACCCGCGGTAAGTACCTGGTAGTTTGAACTAAGGTACTTCGACTTCAGCTACGTTATTCACGTAGCTGAAGTTGCGTATCTTAGTTCGAACTGGGGGGTTAGTGTGGACCAGCCCTAAGAGTAGTTAAAATAAGGTCAAAATACAAGTCAGATATAATTAGATTGAATTACAGATAAGTGTTACATTTATAATTAGCACAACTATGGCATCCAGAAGCCCTTACATTTAATAAATTTATAGTTTGATATTACCAATTGTACAAACGTGTTAAATTAATCTCACTTGCATATGTAAATTAGAATACTTCACTTTTAACATTCACAGTTCCAAACCATAACAGTTCATATTTATCCAAGCAAAAGTTACAAATATGCTACATCTCATATCACTGCAAAAGATATTCCTTTAAATGTATATTAAATCATTTTAAATACTAAATTTGCTGATTATGATTCATATTGCTGTGTTTCCTTTTAAATTTAATTTCTTGCTCCCTACCTACATTATCTAAGGTTCTAGACAAATTTGTTTCATCAACAGCTGACAGAGTATTATACAGTCATTGATTTTTGTATTGTATTTTCATAAGCAATAGCTTTCTACATATTGTCATTATTAACAAGTCACCAGCGATCTCTATTGTGCAACAGACCCTGGACATAATTTTAATTACAGCCTTCAGTATTATGAATTATGCAAAAAACAAACAAACAAAAAAAACACACACCACAACTAAAACTGAGCAATTCTGGCCTTAAGGACTTAGCAGTGAGCTAGTTTTATTTTTCAACTTTTTATTTTGGTCACAGACAAAAGCCTCAAGTATTTCCAGCTATCAGGAGACTCCCCATCTTTCATCTTTGGTTCTGTATTGCTTTCAGTTTTATAAAAGATTTGAATAATCTTTGTAGATAGTCCAAAATTTCATCTTCACATGACACTGTTATTTACCACAGTGAACCTACTTCAAGTAATATTACACCAATCTGCAATTGGAAATTAATAATGAAGCAATGTAACTGTTCATGTTAATAAAGCGAGCGGGAGTTAGTCCCACAGGATTCTTCCTGTAACATTTCAGAGAATTTGAGGCTTTCCATTGTAGACACAATAAAAAGGAAAATTTTTAAAAGGATGAACCAGCAATCTCTCCTCCATAATAAGTGCAATTCAGCATGATTCCCCATCCATGCTCCATAAGGCTAGGTTGTCAAAGCAACAGACACTCTGTTCACATTCGAAAGGCCACTTTACAATAGAAAAATGTTAGAAATTTATTTATTTTAATACAAACTTAAATTCTCAGGCAAAGAGCACTAAAGTAATAAACACCCTATTTCAGGGATCTGATGGGCATGACTTCCTATTGCTTCAAAGTCCTGATTAGTAAGCCAAGTTAAACATTTTGAGCTGACATTTTTCGACACAAGAAGCTCCTTTACTTAACAGGAATTGAAAAAGTTTCAAGTTTTAAAAAAGTTTTCAATGACCAATATGAGGTTAAATGTAATTCATTGGCAGTTAAAAGTTAGTCTTATCAGCCCATTAGATATGATGATTTCTTATAAATTTATAAATGTACCATCAATTCTTTAAAGCAACTTTGTAACTGATTATTTAATCGACAATGATTTGTGTGTTGATTCAGTTTACCTTATTAAGAAGAAAATTAATTTCTATTTCCTATCCATCTATTGAAGACTTACCATGCACAGGTCCCACTTTAAATAGCTAACTATAAAGGATGTAACTCAATGACTGGTTGGTTATTTCATTAATGCTTACCTCAAGAAAATCTTTAGGTGCATAAACAGGTCGGAAGAGACTTAGATCTGAAATTAACATGATTTAAAGAATGCTTTATTTAAATTAAAATTTTATAAAGGTTGGCAATACATATGAAGTTTTTTCCAATTCTGACACAATGTAACTGTCCCTATAATACATCATGACAATGAGATTTTATGAACAGTCACATTTAAAAAGTTCACATCAGTATATAAAAGAATCACTAATTGATGTCACACACAGCAACCATAATCAGGTATTTCATAAACTTGCTATTTAATGATCACTGATTTACAAAAAGACCAATTGGTGCAATATAAAACACAACCCTGTTATTCCACACAAAAATTAAAGCACAAAGGATATACTTGGAATGTTCTTAAATTATAGAAGTTTAAACAGCTTCAAAGCCAATGTGAAGTAAAAATACATCGTCACTTTATTTTTTTCTCTCCCCAGCAGTACATCTATACATTAACGTGTCATGAAACTGCAGTTCAGACCATGAAAATTTTCAAGTTATTATCCAGTTTTATTCACATTGCAAGACAATACATGTATTTGGGGTTTGCTAGCTTGCTTCAAGCCCTGGTTGATCTGAACAGGATCATTAGCTATGAAACTGTACAGAATGTAATTTCTATATATTGATTAGCTGTTTCACTTTTAGCTGTTGAAAAAATACATTATGTGAGTAAGAGAAAATTGTTAAGAATTAAATAACACAAAAAGTAAACAATATGATGTTTTTCTTTCAATTAGTGCACTGCTCCCATTACTACTACTAACTTGAGCTACCTCTCCAAATTCTCTAGGTATTAGTATGTAAGAGAATATATCTACAGACTGCAGGTGTAGATTCAAAAATCCAAACAATAACTCTTCAAATAAATAAATACAGTGAATAGGTATTTGTGAGCTACCACGCACTGCAAACTAGGGAAAAAATAAAGAACAGGAACTAGTTGCCTTTACTATGGATACTACTTTAATCCCCAACTGATAAATAAGGAGATAAATATGCATTTGCTTTGCTGCTACATAAAAAGACACATTTTATTTAGCATACCTGGCTCATCAGTTCCCATTTCATTCCATTTATTAAAAAGTTCTTTTTGCTCTCCTATAGGTCTCTGTAAGTCATAAGAAAAGAAATTGTCTTTTTTAATTAAGCAGCTAAAAATCTAAAATTTCCTGTATGGATGAAAATTAATCTTTTTAAAAAATAGCATGCACGAGACTTTATAAGTTAGCATTAGCCTTAGGCCATATTCTCTCTACTGCACTAAATCCAAGTAAGGATTGGAATCCCCCTCCTCACTCCATGGGGTAGTTCTGACACACTGTATCTGCTATTGAACCCTTTGCTATGTTTGGCTGGCAGTTCTATGTATCTGAGGATTCACCCTGCACCACCCATGTGCTGCCACCAAATTCCCTCTTCACGGTGCCAGAAGCCCTGAAGAGTATAGCTCAGTTACACAAAAGGGGTGTAGATTCCTCTGCATTTCTTTCTCGGTTCCTCCTCACAGCTTTGTCCTCTGCCTTGTACAATAAACCACAGCAGTTCTGCCAGTTACCAGGCTTTAGGGGAGAGGGACAGGGAAGATTTGCCCTATAATACATACTTGCCAATTCTGCTCTGTTTATTAATTTACAGAGATTTGAAACATAAAGATGTCAGTGAGGAATGGATGACAAAGGAAGTGATGATAGTGAAATACTGAGCCTTTCACTCCAAGGTCACAAGTTCAACTCTGGCCCCAATCAGCAAAGAAAGTATGTCAATGTAATTATTGGTTTTTCAGTGTCCGATGTGAAGTTAGTCAGTGGTCTCAATCCAGTCTGTGTGTACTACTGTCCACATCATACAAAATAAATAAATAAATAAATAAATAAATCCCCATCAATTGGCTCCCCAATACGGTATTCCCAACAGAGGCCAATGATTGCAACAGCGAGAGAAAGACTTAGCAACACCCTTCATTCCCAAGGTGGTCCTTCCAGAGTACAATTGAGGCACACTGGTGGGGATACTCTCACACTACCACTATCTCTGCTATCTGTTTGTCCCAGAAGACTTTAGGCCCTAATCCTGCAATTCCTGACATCAATGGAACTACTTATGTATAAAGTTTGCATAAGATAAGTTTTCGCTGTATCAGGACCACAGTTTCCAAAAATGTGAAGGTGGCACAAGCTCTACATTCACTTTAAAAAGATTAAATTAATAAACACAGTACCTTTCGTGCTAATGGGATACTGAGTTCTGTGCACATGCTATTTAGACTCTTCAGAATTCGCTTCTCCCAGCTTCCCTGCAACACAAACATTTTAATCAAAGTAAAACTTCCTTCCTCCCGCCCATATTTATGAGCATACCACAGCCTAGTCAATGAATAACTTTAAAAGAAAAGATGACTAGTGTCACTGATATCTACCAAAAGTTTACATGATTACTTAAAAATGTGAACAAAGGAATGATTTGTTAATTATACAATGAAAAACTTCTTTATATGACAAAGTAACAAAGAACCAGCAAAATAAGGTTGCTCACCATACTGTATGTTCTCCAAAATGCCTCTGCTTTACAGGTACTCATTCTTGGAAGGAAGGCTAGTGCCCAAACTACCTTTCATATTGGTAGCCATGAATTTTACATTTTAACCACACTACTGAACAAGCATGCTCAGGGAGGTAAACTGCGTAAAAATAATGCCCCATCCACCCTTTAAGACATGGAGAGAAAGTAAGTAAGTATCTTCTCTAAAGATATTGCACTAGCTACCCATTTTTAGAGAGACTAAAAAGTTCAAGGGATTTGGAATTATTGTAAGGCATAGATTGGTTTGGCAGATTTTTTTTTATTTTTTTTTAAATATAATTTCAGCAGATTATATTGACGTTAAACATTTTTAAAGATTTTTGTATCTATTTAAATTTTCACAATTGTGGGAAATTATCCGGGGGTCAGACAATAATTCCTTAATGACAGTAGATGCTGAGATTCAAAAAGTTAAAACTTTATAACTGTTAAAATACAAATTGTCAACATCATATACCAAAATATACAAAATAAACAGCCTTAAATCAAACTCTAACAAGTTCTCTAGCAGCATTTTTCTTACTTTGCCCATCAGTAAATTTCGATTATCAATGGAAATATTTTTTCATCCGTTTGTGTGAAGAGTGAAATCAGTTTATCAACATTTACCAAAAAAAATCCAGTCTTTCCTATGCATAGATAACAGTTCTTAAATGAGAAATTAAAAATAAAAGCAGGCAATACCTTAATAACGGAGAGAACAAAAAAGCAGCTTTCGGAGGAATCAGATTCCTGTCATAAATGTAGCATATTTTCAAATTTTCCATACTAGACCAGATCCTCAGTTGGTGTAAACTGGCTTAGTTCCACTGAAATCAATAGATCAGTGCTCATTTACATCAGCTGAGGATCTAGACAACACAGTTCAGTAATACTGCGACAACACTGAATTTATTTATATTTGATTTGTATTAGTTTACTGGCAAATTAGTTATTTTCTTTCTTCTTTGCCCCCTACTGTATTTCAAATGTTGTTTAGATAGTTTTATCTTGATAATGTTATAGCGATATTGCATATGAGGAATTTCACTGAGGATATACCCAAATTAGGGATTTTAACAATCTTTGTATTCTCCTGGAAGCGGATTCAAACCCTACTCAAGTAAATTGAAAGACTCCCATTAATTTCACTGGGCTCTGGTTCAGGTCCCTGATTTCCATTTTGAAGAATATATTTCATTATTGTTTATTATTTGTATCTTGCAGCACCCACAACATTCTAGCTTTTGTCCACACACATGAAAACAAAACAAATGCCCTGCTTCAAAGATCTTTCAATTAAAGATGACAAGCAACACATGAAGGATGGGGGGAATGGATAAAACATACATACATAAAATCAAAGTTTTATTTTGTTTTTGTTTTTTTAAATCCATAGTCTAGTGTTAACAGTATATGTATACAAGAAATTAACCAGCTATGTAAATGAACACCAATAAACCCCGCCAAATTAAACTCTGGAAAAAAATGTTTTTAAACAGTAAAATCCCTCCATCCCAAAACAGATTCAATTCGTAGGCTTTAAGGACAGAAAGGGCCACTATGATAATCTAGTCTGACCTCAGGAATAACACAGGACTTAGAATCTCACCCAGTAACTAGTGCAGGGATCGGCAATGTTTGGCATGTGGTCCGCCAGGGTAATCCCCCTGGCGGGCCAGGCCAGTTTGTTTACCTGCTGCATCCGCAGGTTCAGCCGATCGCGGCTCCCACTGGCCGCGGTTCGCCACTTAGGCCAATGGGAGCTGCAGGAAGCGGCGTGGGACAAGGGATGTTGCCGATCCCTGAACTAGTTCATCAAGCCCATATCTTTTGTTGTTGTTCCCAATAATTAATTACCAGCAGTACTAACAATTCTCATTTTATTTCTAGTCTAAATTTGTTTAGACTCAGCTTCTAATCATTGGAAGTCACTATGACTTTTTCTGCTAGCTTAAAGAGATATCTACTATCAGAAATCTTTTCCCTGGGTAGGTACTTATAGACCTTGATTGAGTCAGCTTTTAACATTCTCTTGGAAAATATATTCCAGTAATGAGGTCATTAAAGTCAAATGCAGAGGTAATACCACCTCCCTCTTAGCTGCAGAGCTGCACTGGGAATTCATGCTCAAGTATATATCCACCACAACTCCTATGTCCATTTCAGCATCCATGCATTCATTCCATGATACACTTACAAGATGGAATGCATGGTGACATACATTCTTTGTTACTAGATGTAAGGTCTTGAGCTTTGTTGCATTTCTTACTGAAAACCTGAAATTCACATCTATGCAAGCCTAGATGTTCCTTAAGGATACAGATACTCTCACATGCAGCAAAGGCTGTCCTTACACATTGCCTAGAAGTCTTCAGTCCTTTACTGTTCAAGTTTCTCTTCTCCAGGAATTTGAATCTGCTAAGTGCCATTGTAATTTTCACCATCTTGGCCAACAGCATGGATTGAACAAGGACCTCCGAAGCTAAAAAGCATGAGTCTACAGCTTGAGCTAAAAAGAGTTAGACTGTGTAGCTGGGGGGCTATACAGACCCACATTGTCTGTTCATCAGGCACAGAGGCGGGATGCACTACATTCACTAACCGGTGGGACTTTCTATGGAATAATGGGAGTTGCGTGCTAAGGCATATAGCTTATCAGACTGAGCCTTAACTATGGCAGAAATTCATGGGCACTGGGGGAGAAAAGAAGAGGTGGCTTCTCTTAGCTCCTGTTCTCTCGCCACTAGTTTCTTTCTCAGGCCAGCATGCAGAAGAAGAGTCTGGTTGTACTGACATAAATCAGTATCAACATCATTTCTACTTCTGCAGAAGGTTTCAAAACCATTGATGCTACTGCATCAACAAAGCTGAAATGAAGAACAGCTACCTGTCACAATGCAGCCACTGTATCCAGAATGCTTAGAGTCCTAAGTAAGCTTTCCTGGCTCAAAACACACTGCACTGAGATCATCAGAACCACCCACCCTGTCTTTTGGAACAGATTCCACAAAACCCACATGCCATGCAGGTTATCTCCTATACCCACAGGTAGTCTGGCTCATCAGATATGCTAAAATCAGGTTTGTTGTTTGTAAAAGGCTCAAGAACATTCCAAAGAGAGGGGGAGGAAGACAGACTAGAAAGACAACAAGGAGCCCGGTGGCACCTTAAAGAATAACAGATTTCTTTGGGCATAAGCTTTTGTGGGTAAAAAAACTACACTTCTTCAGATGCAAACTAGAAAGAAAAAAACTTATCACCTTTTCTGTACACGTTACTGTTTCCAAGAGGCTCCACTGTGCCTGACCGGTGTATTGGCACCAGAGTAAAAATATAGTGATGCACCACAGCTCTCTTCAGTGTCTCAGTTCTACACTTCAGCTCTGCCATTTCAATTCTTCAGCATATTCAAAAAAGTAATTTAAAGGAGTCAATCAAGCTGAAATTGAGAACTTTTAAATAGTTTCAGAGAATAGTCACCCCAAATAAATGAAAATTTCAATCCTTGGAAGCCTTCCTGTACTCATTAGAGACCTATCACACATGCTTTCTATAGGTCTGAAACAAAGTATTAAGGATAGCAAGAGCAGCAAAAAAGTGCTCTTCTTGGCTCAATGAATTATCCTCAAATAGATTTCTTAGCTAATGAAGTCAGGATCTTCCCCCAGGCAGAAGAGAACAGCAATCATGTTTGCTGTTTATAGACACCGCTGGGTATATCACAGCTCTGCTTAAAGCTGCTTTGACTGAGTTCTTGACATTTTCTTGTCTCCAACTACACACTTAGAACAAAAGACAGGAACATTAAAAGTAAATCTCTCCGACAGAATAAAGATCAGGAGGAGAAAAAACCCTCTTTTGTGAACATTTTGTCATAACAAAGGGTATATTTTCACTGCAGAGTTAACTCAGATGTTCAGAATCTGAGTTAGCCTAACTCAGGTGCAAGGAGCCATACTGAAAGGCCATACTCAAGTTACTGTGTTCTCACTGATGCCACACACACACACCCAGATTAGATGGTGTTCCTAAGACTTCTGGGGCATATTCCACAGTTCTTAGTGCTACCATAAGCTGAGCTGCTGTATGGTTCTTTCTCAGGTAATTGTGGGAGAACTAGTCTGTCCTTCTGGGCACTGGGAAATTGTGGGAAGGCACTGAAGGACTACCAGCACTCAAGTGGTTTAGCCTACAACCTCACTGTGGCCTGAGTAAAAGCAGCATGTGAGCTCTAGCCCAGTGGCTCTCAGTTTTTTCCAGACTACTGTACCCCTTTCACATATCTGATTTGTCTTGCATACCCCCAAGATTCACCTCACTTAAGAGCTACTCGCTTACAAAATCAGACATAAAAATACAAAAAAGTGTCATAGCACACTATTACTGAAAAATTGCTTACTTTCTCATTTTTAACATATAATTATAAAATAAAGCCATTGGACTATAAATATTGTACTTACATTTCACTGAATAGTATACAGAGCAGTATAAACAAGTCATTGTCTATATGAAATTTTAATTTTGCTGACTTCACTAGTTCTTTTTATGTAGCCTATTGTAAGACTAGGCAAATATCTAGATGAGTTGATGTACCCCTGAAAGACATCTGTGTACCCCTGCTTGAGAACCACTGCTCTAGCCTATACCCCTAGCTGAACCAGCTAGTCCCACGTTTAAAGCATCACCAAACTTGGATTGATGCGTTTTTTGTGTGGATTGGAGCCAGGTTAGGGGCAACACCCAAGTAAAAGCCTAAGTTAGATGTACATTGAAGACTTACTCAAAGACATCCACCAGTTAGGGCAAGTGCTGGGCAAGACTCTCGCACTGTCAAAGCAGCACATTCTGGAGCCATTCACAGTAATTATAAATAGAATGCAAAATACTTTACCCCACTAAAAAACTCTTTCAAAGCAGCAGATAGGGCTTCAAAAATCATTTTGCTGAAGGGCAGCAAGATGAGTTCCATCAATCTTTGCAGAAATTTAGCTTTAATTTAAAAAATTCTAGTAATTATGACTGCAAAGATCATCTTTAAAATGTGAATTGAATGTAAACCAATGTAGTGCTGTCTTCCTCAGGATGCAGGCAACTCTCAATGGCTCTGCTACAACTCAACACTCCCTCTACATGTTATTTTCATAATTGCCCATTAGTAGGAAGCATCCGGTACTAGCCATGGTTGGAGATTGAATATCTGACTAGATGGAACACTGGTCTGAGCCTGTATGGCAACTCCTATATTTCTTTCAGTCTATTGATGAGAGAAAATAATATTGAGAATTGTTTAAAATTAATTTTCCATCCTGAATCTTAGCTGACAGTTCAAAGAGTAGATGTACAACTCCAATTTACTTAAAAATTGTAGGTTTCAGAGTAGCAGCCATATTAGTCTGTATCCGCAAAAAGAACAAGAGTACTTGTGGCACCTTAGAGACTAACAAATTTATTAGAGCATAAAGCATAAAGATTCTGGAACAGTTTTCTATGGGCTCTTTAATGAGTGGTTAATGGACAAAGGATTTTGATTTGAAGGAACTTCCTTAAGCTTTGACCATTTCTGATCATTTCCCAAAAGCTGAGAAACAAAAATTATCAAAGACAGGAGGAGGAGTTCTTATAAAGTAGCCTTCCTGAATTATTTCTAGTTATATCATTTGCAAAGGTGGCCAAAGATCTGAAGAAATGATTTATCCTTTGGCTGGAGAAGAACTTCCTGAATAAGGCATTAGTAAAGGGCTTTCTAGAGAAGCAAGAGTTAAAAATCCCTAGATTGGTTTCAGGGTTCTTTACAGGAGATGGAAGCCTGATAAGGAAAGAGATTAGGTAGCACTCATCAATCTTAAAGTGCCGCCTTAAAAGACTACCAAAAAATGCAATCCCTTCAGAGTGGACCATAATAAGATTATTCAGCAGGAGGGACCAGTATTCAGGGCTGTTCGTTGCAGAATCAAAACATGCTGTGAAGAAGTTTTTAATATTCCTAACACCAGTTCTAAAAGCAAGAAATAGTAACTCTTTAGACTGGCAGAAAGAAAAAGTCAACTTTAGGAACACAGGAAAAGTTGTTAGATTTCCCTTTACGGATCCTAAGCAGCTTTGAGAGATTATGTTTTTCTTTTTCTTTCAGATTCTGGTTTTCCAAAGAGATTCTGAAGAAGGAAAGGCAGATTGACTTTTATGCAGATCTGTAGATGCAGCATCAGAATCTTTAATATCTAGGGCTAGCATTTTAGCTTTCTTTAGACAGTGAGTGAAGAGCTACTCTCAGTAGTAAACACAGGCACCAACTCCGTGGGTGCTCCGGGCTGAAGCACCCATGGAAAAAAAATAGTGGGTGCTCAGCACCCACTAGCCAATCAGCTTTTGGCTGCAGGCGAGAGATGCTGGGGGAGGAGGCAGAGCAGGGATGGGAAGAGGTGGAGTGAGGCCTTGGGGAAGGGACAGAATAGGGGTGGGGCCTTGGGGCAAGGCGGAGCCGGGGTGGAGCACCCACCTGGAAAAATGAAAGTCAGCGCCTGTGGTTGTGAAGGAATATCTTTTAGATTTTTACTTTATATGCTTTGGAGGGATTTTTTTTAAAAAAATATACGTTTCCTGGTGGAAAACCAAGATAAGAGGAGGACTAACACTCTTTTGCTTGTATTTTAAGGGTGAAAAGCCACTGACTTCAATGGGGCCAGATTTCACCACAGCTCTTTAGGCCAGGGAGCATTTCTTTCTATTCATCTGTACAGCACTTAGCAAACTGGGAACCCTTTCATGACCAGGGCCAATGAGCACTACCTCAATATAAATAGTAAAGATTAAAAGTATTAAATAAAAATCCAATACATTTTTCCAATCAACGCTGTTTAAATATTGACTGCCTTCAGGATGTAAATCTTGGAAATGAGGAAAGAGGGAAAAGGGTGAGTTTGTTCATTTTGGGAGAAGATTTGTTTTCACTTAAATGAGGTCCTCAGATTTCTGTGGAGAGGCAGGATATATGGAGTGGAGGAAATTACATACATCCCAGTTAGGATCTTCTTTGCTGGGAGAAGTACAACAAAGGTGGACCACTACAGATATATAAATGGGAAGGGGCCCACAGAACAACCTTTACTTAAACCATATTCTTCCTTTAGAGGAAGGCCAGCCATATTGAAACCAAATTCAGAAATAATTCCAGCCAAGAAAGGATGGTAAGAAAAACAAAAAACACCACACCAAAATTACCTTAGAATGCAGGAGGCAAGCTGATGTAGGAACTAGCAAGCTGCTCTTACCTGCAGGATCAGGGGTCTCGGGAACTATTAATGGCAGACTGAGACCTACTGCAGGGGTCGGCAACCTCTGTCACACGGCTCGCCAGGGTAAGCCCCCTGGCGGGCAGGATTAGTTTGTTTACCTGCCGCGTCGGCAGGTTCGGCCGATTGCAGCTCCCACTGGTTGCGGTTCGCCGTCACAGACCAATGAGGGTGGTGGGAAGCTGCGGCCAGCACATCCCTCGCCCGCGCCGCTTCCCGCATCCCCCATTGGCCTGGGACGGCGAACCGTCATGGATGTACTGGTCCTCCTCCCTCTTAAAGGGCCAGCGTCACCCTGTCACTGGCTTGTTGAAGAAGTGTATTTTAAGGAAGGATTTGAAGGGGATTAGTTCAGGAAAGGTGTTCCAGGCACAGGTGGCCACATGAAAAAAAAAAAAAAAAAAAAATCAACAAGACTTTTCCCATGCATACTCATTCTAGAAGAGAAGCTGCCATTTCATAAGCTGAACTAAGACATGTAAAATACTAATATTTGTTATATATGCTTTCATAACAGTAACTACATCAGTGAACTCACTGGCATACAGATTATATACACATTTGTCTTACAGTATTTAGTCCATACCAGAAAAAACTATTATTTTCAATATAAGTAAATGAACGTGACAGCGAATTAATTATTTATTAAGTGCTGGCAGTATGCTATGTATTACCCAATACACAGTCTCTGTCCCAAAGACCTAACAAACAATGTAAAATACAAGACATCAAATTAATATACACTAGAATGAACAACAATTTGATAGACTAGGTAGAACAATTTACTGAATGACTTTTGAACAATATTACAATACATTTTAAGATGGGGTGAGTTAAACACACTGTGGCATCCTTCCAAATCACAGACCTTCAGCGGTAAGGAGGGCGGTTGTTTTTGCACAGTCTTTAATGTGGAATTTGTATAATTTATCATTACTGATAAAAGCAAGCAGTTGTCTCATTGGGTTCAACACTATTCAGAGCTATATGCACAAGAAAGAAACATCACCAGCAAATCATTGGACCAAATACCAACTCTAGAGGTCATGCCAGAGCTAGATGTGGAGCCCACTATAGAAGAGCTAAGCAAAGCTATTGATTTGCTATCGAGTGGCAAAGCTTCTGGAAAAGATGGCATCCCAGAGGAAATCCTCAAGTGCGGGAAAGACAGCCCATTACCATATCTTCATCAGCTGTTACTTAAAGCTGGAGAGAGGGTTAGGTACCACAAGAGGTGTGTGACACAAACATCATCACTTTGTATAAAAATAAAGGCCAAAAGGGCGACTGAAACAACTACAGGGGCATCTCGCTACTAACTGTAGCGGGAAAAGCTTTCGCAAAAATCATCTTAGTGCACCTACAACAGCTGGCGAATTGTGTCTACCCTGAATCACAGTTCAGATTCAGGGCTGGAAGATCAACAATAGACATATTTTCTCTGCATCAACTCCAAGAAAAGTGCAGAGAGCAAAACCAACCATTGTACATTGCCTTTGTGGACCTAACCAAAGCATTCGACACAGTCATTAGAGCAGGTCTATTTGCAATACTAGAAAAAACAGAATGCCCACCAACCCTGTCAAGTCTTATACATTCATTCCACAATAACACGAGAGCAACCGTCCAGTTTGATGGGTCCACTTCAGACAGCATTGAGATGAAAAGTGGAGTGAAACAAGGATCTGTTATTGCCCCTGCAGTCTTTGGAATCTTCTTCTCAGTACTTTTGAACTGTGCGTTTAAGGACATGAAAGATTGGGTGTATCTGCACACAAGATCAGACAGAAAACTCTTCAACCTGTCCTGATTTAAGTCAAAGACCAAAGTCAAAAAGGTGCTAATCAGGAAACTTCTATTCGCTGATGATGCTGCCCTCATTAGCCCACAATGAAGATCTACTACAAGAACTCATGGACCACCTTTCAAATGCCTGTCAGGCATTTGCGCCCACCATCAGCATCAAGAACACTGTTATATTAGGACAGGGGGTTCCACAAGATCCTTCAATTACCTTAAATGCAAACCAGCTAGATGTAATCCAGAAGTTCAGCTATTTAGGTTCTACAGTGATCACCAACCTCTCACTGGATGAAGAGCTAAACATTCGCATTGAAAAGGCTGCCTCCACCTTTAGCAAACTAACTAAAAGAGCATGGAACATCTCAAAGCTTACTATCAAGACCAAAATACTAGTGTACCAAGCTTGGGTCCTCAGCACTCTGATGTATGTTGGGGAAACATGAACAACTTATGCGCATCAGGAGAAATGGTTAAACAGTTCCCTTCCACCTACATTGTTTACGCCACATACTCAACACCAAATGGCAGGATAAAGTCACCAATGCAGAGGTTCTTCAAAGGGCAAATTATTCAGTGTGACAGCCCTACTCAAGCAAAGATCACTGTGCTGGCTGGGCCATCTGAATAGGTTGGAAGACAGATGCATACCCAAGGACATGCTATACGGGGAGCTATCAGAGGGAACAAGAACAACAGGACGTCCCAAGCTTCACTATAAAGACACATGAAAGCAAGATATGAAGGAATTTGGAATTGATCCTGACCAATGGGAAATCCTGACAAATGATCGTAACAAGTGGCGCCATCGTCTCCATCAGGGTATCAAAGTTCATGACAGAAGCTAGCTCCTACAGCTTGAAAAGAAAAGAAAAGAGCCCGTAGGAAGCAAGCAGTTCCCAACCAAAATACATACATTGCAATAACAGCCAAAGATCATGCAAATCTTGGATTGGACTATTCAAGTCACATGAGACATTGCAAACAACCTACATCATAGGCTGCAATTCCCACATCTCTCGCAGACGAAAGGATGCCAATTTGATGTGGAATTTACTCGTAAAACATCATGAATAACTCAAACAAGGAAAGTAAAATATTTTCTCTGTGTTCAAGTTCCTCTTTTGATCTGTCTACCTATATTCCTCTTATTCTTCTGCATGTTCACTTAGTTCCTTCAGCTCTAGACTTCTGCCTACTCCTTTCACCATCCCATCAGTTTTCTCCATGCTGGATAATAAATCTTTCTTGTCTGGAAATGCCATTACCTGGGACAGCCTCTTTATCCTTTTGCACCCATTCCACTACCTGACTCTTCAAAATCTCACTTGATTAGCCATAAATGAAATGACAAATACCTCCTAAGCTTTTTTCCTAAATCATATTCTATTCTGTGAACCATTCTATTTTCCACATAATCTTTATAACACTCATTGATTGACCACTGTACCCTACTTCAACCTTATTCTACTTTATCTATGGATGAGGCCATTATGAAATATGACATACATTCATTTTTATACCTAAACACTTATAATTAAAAGTTACCATTTTAAATGTACAAAGATTTTTAAAAATTGTATGGTAGACATATACGGCATAAACTAAAATGCTCCAGTTGAAAACTGACAGATAGATTGATGACAACCAACCTGTGCTTTCCTCATGTAAACTAAGGGTTCCTTCATGTGCTCAGGGGGTGCTGCAGGATGACAGGGTGAAGGGAACCTTAAGAAAACAAAATTATGATTTGAATGTTAGATTATTATTAAATACGTTGATGTCTTTTGCTCTTTGAACAAATTTTTTCAACTCCATAATTATTTTTAGAAGCAGTACAATATATGCAATAATAATTCTAAGCCCAAGGTCAAACCCCAACCTTAAAAAAAAAAAAAAAAAAAAAAAAAGGATCAAGATCAATAAGTGAAATCCCAGTTCCCATCTTTGCATTATAGGTATTCACACTCTTAATTAGAAAAGAAATAGTAAAGGGTACTGTAAATCTCTGGCATGGTTGAAATGTGCACATTCATAACCCCAAACATAATTTCTGTCTTTGGATAAGACAATGAACAATAATTTTGTGGATGGTAATCTAAACTTGAATGATGGGATTTCTCATAAAAAGCAGTCTCTTATCTTACTATGCATGTAGAGTACTTCAAGGACGTAAAATAAATATTCAAGGCTGTAGACAAGATTTTTTAACATAAATAGAACGTTTTGTAAAAACAGTTAATGACATCACAAATATTCATGAAAGAAATCAAATAATGTTTCATAAAATGTTTAAAGCAGTATTACTGAATAAGATAATGTCTAAATAAAATTATTTTTTCTTTCCAGGAAATGGTATTTCTCAAAAAAACAAGTTCAGTCGGTAACTTGATTAATTTTCACAACTGAACATGTCCAAAGTAACTGCAGAATTTTGGAGTGCCAATCTCAGCAAGCTTGAATCTCTAGCCATAAATTGCATAGCAATAAAAACATGAAAGACGCAGGAAGAGAAGTAGCTAGTGGAATGAAGAACTGTCTAGACAAAATGCAAAATATGAGCACCAAGAGATGCACTTCAGAAGTAAGACAGACAAGCAAAGTCCTGCAAAAATAGTAAAGAAATAAAAAAGATAAAGTGTAGGGGTTTTAGAGAAATACCTTTTGTAGGTAAGAAAAAAAATGTCTGTGCTTTACATGGTAGAAAAAAAATTCAGTGACTGACTGTAACCCTGGGATCCCTTAGTTCAAATGGGCAGAGGGCACATAAGATGCAGTGTTTTACAGAGATCCTCTGGATTGGATACATGCGTAATTGTTCACCGAAGGTTAGCA
This sequence comes from Malaclemys terrapin pileata, assembly GCF_027887155.1. NCBI lineage: Eukaryota > Metazoa > Chordata > Testudines > Emydidae > Malaclemys > Malaclemys terrapin. The sequence goes on along the minus strand of NC_071509.1, from coordinate 36,350,993 downwards.
TGTGAGGTCTCTACTGAGAGCCATTAGCCCATTGGCTGTCAATCATTGCAAAATGTATGTAAAGATAATATTTAAAGAATTCTGTATCTAAAATTACGCTCTTAAGATCTTGGAGATAAGACGTATAACCAGGAGGTGACATACCTCGGAAGTTTTCCTTTCAAGCAGAAGGTAACAGACATCTATCTCTTGTCTGAGCATTTGTGTATTGTATGCCTCCTAATGTATGCCTATTGGTTTACTAAGCCACAGGTAAAAGACGAGATTATAAAACCTACAAGAGAGGAAATCTACAGGAATAAACAAACAGCAGAGTGGGTATCTTGTCTATGAATAAAGATAAAGGATTGTTCTGCTATATCTTGAAGTGCAAAGCGACAAACAGAATCCCTCACCAAGGGAGGCAAATTGACAGCATGCTTGTGTCTCATGAAAGAAGGGTCAGAGCTAACTTGGCTATAATGTGCTGTAAGGATCTAGGGTGAGCAATACTCTACAAAACATGCGAGTACATTGTTAATTAAGTCTCGGCTCTAGAATGCAGATTACGATTTTATTTTATATGTACCCCATTTGTTTCCTATACTACTTCTTGCTACTACTACCACTTGAATCTCTACACTTTATTAAACTAACTTATATTTGATTTCACTATAAACACATCTAAGGGCGGTGTGTGAAGTGAAGCAGTGATCTGAGATAGAACTGGTAAGCTGGGGTGTACTGTTTCTTTGGAAACAGTGAATCTGTGAATATTGAGTGTGTTCAGTGAACCAGAATCTGAATGGCTCCAGGGAGACACTCTGAGGGCTTGAGGGTTTGAATGTGCCAATCGCTGACCTGCAAAGTGACAGCGCAGTCTGCGAGGCCTAGAGGGGAGTGTTTGTGTTACCCATGGCTAGTGGAGTTGGGATCTGACCAACGGCAGGCATAGTCAAAGCTTCTTGATGCTAAGGCCAGGTAGTAGTGAGGCACCTCACAGTCCTGGGTACCTCCAGAAATCCTCTCACTGAAACAAGAATGAGTTGGCTGAACAGAGGTTCAGATGTTTTCAAATGTGATATAAGCAACAACCATCAAATTAGAGACTGACCTTGTACACTTGGAGAAATATCTATATCTTAATACTAGAGCTTTTAATCGGGGCTCTAAAAGATGCAGGGGGAAAAAGAAAATCAAAACAAGTATGTCCTTTTTCTGCTGTTTTGTCCCTAAGTTAATGTAATTACAATTTGTATTACAACAGTGTCTTGAGGTGCCTCAAACATCATAGGGTGCCAGTGTTCTAGGTAACGTAAATGGACTTAAGAGACAGTCCTTGCTCCAAAAAACATACACTCTAAAGGCAGACAAATGGTCTAAGAAAGGAAGTAATATTACCCCATTTTACAGATGGGGAGCTGAGGCACAGAAAAATCAAATGACTTGCCCAAGGGTAGAGCCAGGAATTGAACCAAGGTCTCCTGAGTCAGTGCCATAAGTAAAAGACCATTCTTATTTTCAAAATTTCTAGTACCCTTATGGAAATAAACTCAACATCTTTTCATAAAAGCAAAACTGGAAAGCAAAAGACAAGGAAAAAAAAAAACACTAGAAAAAAAAATCCAAACATTTTATTTACTTCCTTGTTTGCTCACCTGCGTGTTCAATGGCATCAGTATAGATCTTGCAGAAGATGATCTTGGTGATGTTTTTAAGAGCCTAAATGACTTAGGAGCCTACATCCCATTTTAAAAAGTAGCTTAAGCACTTAGCAGCCTAAATCTCATTGAAAGTCATCCATTTTGGGGGTAGAAAAAGAAATCTGTGATGCACTAAAAATATAGTAACATAATTATACCTCCCTAGTGTGACATATACATAATGGTCTTGCAAATAATGCAGACATATCATACAGACAGATATAAATGTACATAAGCATATATAATAAAAATACTGAATAAAAACTCACACATTGAGTTCACTATAAACAGCATTCTGAAGTCTCTTTTCCCATCCTGTTTAAATAAAAAAAAAAAAAAAAAAAAAAAGAAATTGGCAATCATTTCATAAACAAGTAAACCTTTAAAGATCTGAAGTACGACTCAAGGGAATCTTTCAGATTCACTAAAGTTTGTGGTCTTCAATTCAATTTCACATCTACCTAAGTTCTCTCTCTTTCAGGCTCTCCCTAAAGGCACAGGAGGCAAGAAATAACTACACTAACAGAAGGTTAAAACACAGAAGGCCAAAGTTAAAAGTTGCATGTGCTCCCTTAATTCTGCCCCCTAGTTCAAAGCTTTACAATACAGTCTTCAGTTACAGAATCACAATTAAATGCAACCTTAGATACAATATAATACTTGTTTAATATGTTGATTATTGTATTCTTCAGGGCAAATGAAATCAAGCTCTTAGCATGTGTAGGGGACAATTTTCAAATTCAGAAAGTCGACATAACAACTAGGCAGTCATCCATTTTGGATCTGGTGTTGACCACCACGGATGAATTAGTTGCAAACACAAAGGTGGTTGGGAACTTGGGAGGAACTGATCATGATCTGATAGAATTCAAGATCCTAAGGAAAGGAGGACATGAGAACAACAAAACAAGAACACTGGACTTCAAAAAGGCAGATTTCAATCAGCTCAGAGAAATAGCAGGCGAGGTCCCATGGAAAGACCAATTAGGAAGAAAAGGAGTTGAAGGGGGCTGGCAGTTCCTAAAACATGTAGAGGCTCAATATCAAGCTATTCCAATGCAGAGGAAAGAAAAGAAGAGCCATAGGATGCCAGTGTGGCTGCACAAGGAGCTTTTTAGTTATCTAAAAAGCTAAAAGGATACATACAGGAAATGGAGGGAGGGACATGTCACCAAGGAAATATACATGGGAATAGTGGGACAAAATCAGGAAAGCTAAGGCAAGACTGAGTGACAGCTGGCAAAAAAATGTTAGAGACAACAAGAAGGGGGTCTTCAAATATGTCAGACAAAACAAAGATCAGATTGGCGTGAGCCCACTGCTCAATGGAGAAGGTGAGCTGGTTTCGGAAGGCGACAGAAAGGCAGAGCTGCTCACTGCCTACTTTGCTTCAGTCTTCGTACAAAAAATAACAAGTGACTGGACAACAAGCAAAGTTATCATAGACAATAAAGGGGAAGGGATGCAGATCGAGATAAGTAAAGAACATGTCAGAGATCTTCTGAATTAATTCAAGTCAGTGGCCTGATGCTATTCACCCCAGGATGCTGAAAGAATTAGCTGAAGAAATCTCAGAGCCACTGTGTCACGCGGCAAGTACGCCCCATCCCCTCTTGGGGCAGGGTGAGGGTAATTACTTCCCCGTGGCCACATCTTTACTATCACCCCTTATCTTGGGGTAGCGTGACCTTGTCTTGGGGTAGTGGTAAAAGTCAATATGGCCACTCTCTCAGGGTTGTATGGCCTGATGGCCAGGGTCAGGACGACAGCCCCTTCCCACAAGGCTGCGGGACCCAATGGCTCAAGCCAGTATGATTACTCAGTTTGGCCAGGGTGTATGGCCTAGTGGTCAGAGTCAGTGTGGTCTCCTGTCTCAGCAAGGCCGTGCGGCCTAGTGGCAAGAGTCGGTAAGGTTGTCCCCTCTCAGGGCTGCGTGCCCCAATGGCCAGAGTCAGGATAACTGCCCACTTCCATAGGGCTGTGTGGCCTAGCAATCGGAGTCGGTAGGCTGCCCTGTTCAGCAGCGCTGTGTGGCCTAGTGACCAGAGTCTGTATAGCTACACTCTCTGGGGGCTTTGTGGCCCAATGGCCAGAGTCAGTATAATGGCCCTCTTCAGTAGGAAAACAGGCCCATCACCGGGAGGGGGTGGGGGGGCGGAGGGAAGTGGCCAGGTAGGGGGACCCAGGCCCTCCCTACTTTACAAGGTCCCAGCTCAGAGTCCTGTCAGTGGCAAGTATACCCACTGACACAGTGGGGAATCCACCTGAAACACGGTAACCCCACTCGGGGGTGGGGGAGGGGTTGCATACTTGGAAGATAGAGCCAAATTTCAAAGAGATCTTGATAAACTGGAGAACTGAGCTATAGACAACAAAATTACATTTTTCTTTGTTGAACTTCACATAGGGAAGAAAAACCAAATGCACAAATACAGAGTTCAGGATAACTGGCTTGGCAGCAACACTGCTGAGAAGGATCTGGGAGTTGCGGTGGATCACAACTTCAGCATGAGTCAGCAATGCAATGCTCTTGCAAAAAAACCAAATGCAATTTTGGGTTGCATTAACAGAGGCATAGCATGCAAGTCATGGGAGGTGATAGTAGCACTCTACTCAGCGCTGGTTAGGCTTCAGCCAGAGTACTGTGTCCAATTTAGGTCACCAATGTATAGAGAGGATGTAGAGAAACTAGAAAGGATCCAGAAGCGAGCAACAAAGATGATTAAAGGGATGGAATGCAAGCCATACGAGCAAAGGCGGAAGAAACTGGGTATGTTTAAAAAAGATGCCATAAAAAAGATGAAGAAAAGTTGTTCTCTCTTGCCACAGAGAGCAGGGTAACTGCTTATAAGTGCCTAAATGTCACCCCATTTTCAAAGGTGAGTTAGATGCCTAAGTCACTTAGGCACTTTTGAAAATTTTATCCCTAGACTTGAAAAATGGTAAGTTCCCTTCTCTATAAGGTATGTATTTAAAGATTATTGAGTATGCAAGAGTTTTTTCCTTTTGCAGACAGACTTCTGGAAAGTATTGCAGAATGTCAAGTTGTTTCTTAGAGAAATTCACAGGCATTGTGCATATTAACAGTGTATCTTAAAATGACTTCTCATATTACCCTCTCTTATTTGAACTATTTTATATTTTATGCAACTACCCTTAAACAGTCTTAATAAAGTTCAGATATTACTTTCTCCAATTAGTGAATGTATTTTAAAAAAAAATATTGTTAAAGAGTTTCTTTAAATGTATTTAGATTTTACAAAATCTCAATAAATCATTCCATGATTTGGTAGTTTTACAGAACTTAAACTACAAAACATTCAAAAATTAAATTCCACAAAATGGGCTTCCCATCCAGCTTTAGTAAATGAATAAGTTTAATAACTACATTTAATAAGTTCCCACCAACATTTTTATTTACGACTATTATCTATTGAATCCCTACAACGGTGTCTTACATAACACAAAACAGACTCAGTGCCTGCCTTGCAGAGTTTACAATGTACTTCAGCAAGGTACTTAAGCATGTGCCTAACTTCAGTGGGACTACTCACATGCGTAAAATTCACCATATGCTTAAGTTCCTTGCTGAATCAGAGACTAGAATCCCAGTGTCTTGGGTGGACTATTACACATGCTGGATGTCTTAACAACTTCAGTGGGACTCCACTCAGGCATAAGATTCTGCTCCTACTGATGATCCCTTTGCAGTATCAGAACCTAAATGACCTGACATGGCAAGCAAAGACATGGCATGACAACGTAGACAAATACTGAGGGTAGGATAGCGTCACAGAAGTTACAGACACACGTTTATAAGGTTCTTCAATGTATGACATAATGATCCTTTTCTTCTTCCCACCTGCACATACCAAAGATGTTAATAAAACCACACCAATTTTTTTATGCTTGGAAAGTAATGATTTGAGGTTGCATCTGAATGCACAGCTTTAATTTTGGCCATTTCTTTACTGGAGTAATTAATCATGCTGTCTTAACATGAGAAACAAAAATAGGACATTTAATTTTTGTTTTTAAAAGAAGATAGTACGAGCCTTAGTCTACAACGCTTTCAAGCTCTGCTGGTTTGAAATTGTTTTAAATAGAGCATATAAATTCCATAATCTGGAATTACAGAATATTACATCTATATTTATTCACAAAAGTGTTTATACTTCTACAGATTCATCAACTGAATTGAATGAACTATTACAAACCTGAGGTCTTCAGAAAATCCTTAATATCTTCCTTTAGTGATTCAAGTTTAATTTCTGGTTTGTGTAGACTACCCTAATAAATAAAAAAAAATAAAAGCAGACAGGAGAGTAAGCTTTCTATTTTTAATTATGACATTAGAAACATTCTTATGACTACACAGGTAGAAGTAATATGCACAAGAGGAATGAGTTTCAACTGTTGTGGAAACCATGAACTTAAAATTTCTGAGTTCAGGATCTCTGGAATCTCAGCCATAACATTGCATTTGGAAGATAATAATGGGAGAGTCTGTCATACAAAGATGTAATACATGGGAACTGTGAGTTGTAGACTTGGATATCGTAAAAGAGAAAGGAGCATAAAAAGATGCAAGAACATTAAAATACAGGGGGAAAATAGATTTTTTTTTTTTAGGCTCCAGAAGAACTGAAATAACTTAGTATAAAAATCCCCCACAGCAACTCCATAATATAGTTCCTTAAAAGAAAAAAATCCAGAGTTTGAATAAGATTTGTCCAGACTAAACAAATCCTTTAGGGGCTGGAGCAGACCACTACCAAACTTCCAGGCTAAACTTAAGCCTGGTCTACACACAAAATTGTACCTGTACAACTAATGGTGTAATTTTATATCAATATAATTAAACCAATGCAACTTTTTGTGAGGATTCTCTTTTTCATAGATTCATAGATTCTAGGACTGGAAGGGACCTCGAGAGGTCATCGAGCCCAGTCCCCTGCGCTCATGGCAGGACCAAATACTGTCTAGACCATCCCTGATAGACATTTATCTAACCTACTCTTAAATATCTCCAGAGATGGAGATTCCACAACCTCCCTAGGCAATTTATTCCAGGGTTTAACCACCCTGACAGTTATGAACTTTTTCCTAATGTCCAACCTAAACTTCCCTTGCTGCAGTTTAAGCCCATTGCTTCTTGTTCTATCCTTAAAGGCGAAGGTGAACAAGTTTTCTCCCTCCTCCTTATGACACCCTTTTTGTACCTGAAAACTGCTATCATGTCCCCTTCTCAGTCTTCTCTTTTCCAAACTAAACAAACCCAATTCTTTCAGCCTTCCTTCATAGGTCATGTTCTCAAGACCTTTAATCATTCTTGTTGCTCTTCTCTGGACCCTCTCCAATTTCTCCACATCTTTCTTGAAGCATAAAACTTGAAACTTTATATCAGTTTAAACCTGACATATTGATATATCTGGAACCTATAAATTTGGTGCCGGCTAAACTGATATAAGCAGTTTTAAACTGATAAAAGAGTCCAAAACAAAAGTTGCATTGGTTTAATTAAACCAATTTAAGTTACACCATTACAAAACTTCAATCTTAAAGATGAAACAGGCCTCTACATGAGCCAGCCTAACTTCAGTCCCAACCTAAGCCCCCAAAAGCTAGAGCTGGCTTCTACCTAAATGAAGTTTACAAACAGTGGCAGATTACTGCATGGGCTGATAGGGCCCATGCCCCGGGGCTAAAACCAATTTGGGGGCCCTGACCCCTGCTCCTCCTCCCTTCCCCTCAGCCCTGCTCCTCCTCTTCCCCAAGGCCTCACCCCCTGGCCCAGCTGGAACACAAAGCTTGAGGTAGGGTAAGCCTATTCCCCCTGCCCCAACACAGAGCTGGCCAAGCCGCTGGTCCCACCCCACACGGAGCTGGTCCAAGAGGGACACCCTCCCGCAATACAGTGCAGAGCTGATCCAATCCTCTCTCGTTTTCCCCCCTGCACAGGGCTGGCCCAAGCCCCACTGCTCACCACCCAACAAACCTCACCACTCACCCCCAGACCCTTTTTGGCAAAATTGAGCATTTGTCCTGTTTGCTCTTGCCAGCTGGCAACAATAAACAGGACAAAGGCTCAGTTTTGCCAAAAAAAGTCCAAACATCTGAGGCCAAAATGGGACATATTATCACCCTAGGCCAGGGTCCCCAACTTTTTTGGTTGTGCCCCCTCTGACCTGGTCCACACTCCTCCCCCGGGAGCCAGGACCAGGAGTGGGGCCAGATTTGGGGGCCTGGAGCAGCAGTCAGGGGCCGGGAGCGGGGCCATGGCTGCAGCTGCGGCCGGGAGCAAAGCCACAGTTGGGGCTACGGGCAGGGCAGAGCTGGGCCCCACAGCGCCCCTGAACATTGCTCCGTGCCCCCTAGGGGGACGTGCCCCACAGTTTGGGGACCACTGCCCTAGGCTGTGGTAAGAGCCACCCAGGGAGCCTGTGTAACTGTGAAGAGCCCCAGACCCTCCACTTGCTGTGGGCAGGTGGCTGTGGTGTCCAGGTGGCTGTGGTGTCCGAGAGCAGCCCCCAGCATGTCCCTACCCTCATGGCACGCCACCCAGGGATCCCCCAGTGGCCAGGGTTTCCTGGGCAGCTCTTACCACAGCCAGGCTTCCAGCCAGGATAGGGGGCAGGATCTTGGAGGGTCCAAATGTTCTTTGTACCCAGAGCCCCAATAAATCTTAATCTGCCTCTGTTTACAAATTAACAATCTATTTACAAACTAACTATGTGTTAGCTCCAGGTAGGATCTACCCAATCACCACTGCATCTGAGTTTCTCAGTTGGCAGCAAACACTCTTGTTCAGTTTTCCCAATGTAAATGTATTAGTTCAGTGGAAAGGAGAAACCAGCCCTAAAGACATACAAATGCTCCCCAACTTATGCAAGCATTCCGTTCCAGAATACCTTGCGTAACTTGAATTTTGCGTAAGTCAGAAACGTATACCCGACAATTAGGCAAAAAAAAAAGAAAAGAAAGAAAACCTCCTATTTCTAGTTTACAGAACTTTTTCCGTAAATGCGGATTTGCATAAATCGGGTTTGTGTAATCCGGGGGGGGGGGGGGGGGGGGGGGCATCTGCAGTTGGTTTCTACCTTAAATACCAAGGAAAATGCGAAAGGAAACTAGTTCCAATTACCTGTTAAGTCTTGTACCAATCAATCCCCCACTCCCTGTAACAGTCAATTTTTTGCGGTATGTATCCTCTTTTATACATAATGGAATGATTTCACACTGTGGCTATTTGGATGTATATTTAATTATATGTATTACTTAATTGGAATAGCTATATACATTTAGAACACTTATAATCTTAAATGTATGGAAAACTTAAACATTACTTTAATTTACTTGAAGTTACTTTAATAGGAAACACATGGACCAATAAAATAAGGAAAATGAAGTACAAAACATTCCTTAATCCTAATCTTACTTTGAATTAGTGTTAAATTTGAATCTCAAAGCACAATTGGACAATTACTACAATAGTGACAATTACTAATTACTGGAAGAACAAATTCCAAACATCAAAGTTTCCATTCTGAATAATATTGTTTACTAGGTTGTTCCATTCATTTATTAGTTCTTGAGTGATATGGGGGTGGAGAGGTCTTTCGTTTTCTTAAGTTTTCATTTCTGTCCCTTAGCAAAGCCTTAGGATTGTTCAGAATACTATGGTTTGGAGTATGTACACACGTCGTCCTAATAGCTCACATTTTTTTAGTCCTGGGATCAACCTGCTTCTGTGTTTCAGGAATGGATATCATACTCTCCTCACTCACAACCTTTTTCAGCTGTATATTCAACTGATTTGACTATATAAAGTAATAATATGTTGACCATTTACTAGTTCTACACACTGTCTAAATATTTTCAGTCTTCCATTTAAAGTCTTTTCTTCTTAGGTAAGTGCCATGACTTTTGTATATGTTTATTACTGTTCATCTGGCTAGTTTCACACAAGTGCAAATGTTTTAGCTTTAATTGCTGATATCTCCCTAATCATAACACTCTCTCAAAATGGTCATAAGAAAACGTTCACAGTTTTGCTTGCTAGGTAATTTATATTACTAAAACCCAAAGAAGTCCAAGCGCTAATTTTGGTTGGATTTCAATTTATACCCCCTTTTCAGAAAAAAAAAAAAGTTATGAACATGTTTGAGCAAATTTTAGAGTATAGAAACCTGATTGACATTGACACCAATAGCCTTGTCTACATTTGAGCATTTCTACATTAAATTATGTTTGATAGCTAGGGAACAGTGCAGTGGTAAAGTGAAGCACTGTTCATATACAAGTACAAATAATATAGCAATTGAAATGGAAAACAATTGAGAGCAAGTAACAATTAGTCTCAGCTTTTAGGCAGAAGTAGGTCATTTTAAATTTGCTGGATAGGTTTTGTAAATTATAATATTTGCAGTTTTAATCAACTCCCTAGGTTTCATTTGAAGATAGAAATTTGCTGCAAATAAGGTACACATCTGCAAGGTAGTTCATGTGTACATACATAACTAATAAAGATCTTCCGTGAATCAAACTTAAGTTGTTTCTGAACTCCTTAATCTGTTTAACGTATTCATAACAGTATTCAATTTAAAATTCTTCACACTGCAAATGTTACTGCTGAACAATATAGACAAGATTACAATCTCTATGAATACGAGAACATGTCAGTAAGTTCTCTGTTAAATATGATACATGAAAAGAAATGTATTATCTATAATGACTCATGAGCCTACTATTGTTTGATATATTTTGGTATATAATGTTGCATATTACAGAGATGATCACTTTCTAAATGTGAACTTTCATATCAGCGAAGTTCAGTATCAATAATTCTTCTAGTACTGAAAAAAAGATCAAAATAGTTTCCTTGATTATCTGATCTCACAGTCTGTCCACCCTAGCTAAGCTACTATAATGTCCATCTGCCTTTCCTTTAGCCACACCCATCCAGGTAGTGTCAATATCTTGACACTTACTCCTCCAACCTCAGGTCCATCAAAAAGCTGCTGCTAAGGTTATCTTCCTGAGCAGTCATTCCCATCATGTCACCCTCTTCCCCTTCTTTAATTACCTCAAGCAGCTCCCCATACCAGATATACCTTCTTATCCACACTTTAAGATCCCTTATGATCCTTTCTATCTTATCTGCCTTCTCCACTTGGCCAACCTCTATCACCCAGAAGTCTGCTTCTTCTACAAGCACCTTCACATATTCATATTCGATGCTGATTCTTATGCATGAAACTCCCTCTCATAACTTATCTATAAAGCCACAACCCTGTCTTCTTACAAATCCCTCCTGAAGACCCACTGCTGAGATGCCAACAAAAAATTGCAATCTGAAAAGGGTCATGCAGGTGGCAACAGGAATTACTGGTATCGTTAATATCACATTTGTTTATGTTTTTAAAAAATTACTCTGCTTAAGTTTTCATCTCTTCTTTTACTCCACTTCTCCCCACTGTATGTCTAATGTCTGGATAGGGTTTTTCTACATGTCAGAAGGACAGTTTATGAATCTTCTGCCCCAAATGAAATGCTGGGCCCTATTTTTTTTTAAATTATCTATCTGTCCATCCAGCCAGATATTTTTATGGTTACAGTAGGTTCTGAGTGACTCACAATCATTAACAAATTTTTATGAGCGCTCAATGGAGGTGGTAATTCCATTTCACAAAAGTTTATAAGATTTCAATATTTGGCTTCATTTCAAATCAGAATGAAACCAGAAAATTTCATAATTTTCCACAAAAGTCTGACAAATTATTTCAGATCAAAACATTTCATTTTGATTTTGACGTTATTATAATGTAATAAAAAATTTAAAAAGTCATTTCAAAATGAAATATCAAAACATTTCATTCCAAAAATGTCAAAACAGGGCATTTCAACATTGTAGGAACTTTTTTCCCTTAGAGAAAATTTTTGCAAACTCTACACAATGTCACAAAGCATTTGATTTCAATGGAACCATATTTTTCAGTGGATTAAGACCCTTGTCAAAAGACAACGGGGACAAGTGTGTCTGTCCCCTGTGTATTCAATAGCCCTTTGGTTGGGGCACTTACCTAGGATGTGGGAGACCCCAGTCTGAATCTCTGCTCTGCCTGATTTGGAGCATTGACTTGAAGCCAGGGCTCTCAAATCACAGGTGAGTGCCCCAGAATATAGGGTCTCTCTCTGATCCAATGAATATTTAAATTATTTATATACAGTGGAACAGTTCTAACAAAAGAGATTGAGAGAGACCCACTCCATTACAGGCAATAGACTGGTGGTCAGGCACTTGTTAGAGCTGTGGGAAACCTGTGTCCACATCCCTGCTCCAAATCAGGTAGAGCAGGGATTTGAATATGGGTCTCCCACATTCCAAGTGAATACCCTGACCACTGGGCTATTGGCTTTAGTGTGCGGGGGGGGGGGGGGGGGGGGGGGGAAGGGTGTCTCTCTCTCTCTCATTTTTTGTGAGGAAGAGCCTGACCTGGCTTAGGCACCTAACTCCAGGAGAGGGTTCATGGCTGAAAAGCTGAAGTAGTGCTCTCCAGGGGGGGGGGGGGGGAGAGCACTACTTCAGCTGAAGTAGTGCTCTCCAGCCTTTCAGTCAGGCACCTAAGCCTCTTTGAGGATCTGAGCCTTCAGCCTTGTCCCTTTCCTTTGCATTTCACTTGTGGCTGGCACAGGCAGCTGCCTGCTCAGTTTGCTGGCTTCTGAGAATCCCTTTCTTAAGTGTCTAACTCTCCCCATGCACTGTATGGGAAGGCTGGGTGCCAAACTGTGGGCTATGAATTCCAGTGGGCAGGAGGGGCACTTAGGAGTTCATTTAAGTCCCCTTTGTGAATCAAGCCTTTGGTCCCTACCTTCTAGTTACTGTGGCTCAGAGGTATATTCAAACCTTTTTAATACTCTTGGGTTAGAGCTAATCTGCCATCAGAGTGAATTATCAAAGATAACTCTGAGTTTTTATGCAGGGTTCTAGCATCTCACATCAACTTGATGCCGAAGAATCCTGTAAAATAAGTTGCTGTTTCCACTATGTGCTTGGCAACTTAATTATCCTAACTACTGTAACATATCACACATGAAAATTTAAGAAATAAAGGAGAAGTCTTGTCTCTTCTTTACAATCCCCTTTTCCTTCTTGTACCCAAAAACATAACCAACTTGTATCTCTACTCAGATCCAAAGACTCAACATTCATAAACGTCATTCTTAAGCAACCCAGTTTTTTCAGAAGTTCTGTAAGCTGACAACAGAAACTGTTTTTTGAGCTCTGCCTGCTAGAACTAAAAAAAACCACACACATTAATGAGTATAGCAAGAATTTTGTTGTTATTTTAAATATTAGTTCCCCAATGTTTTAATTAGGCTCAGAAAATATCACTAACTCTAAAAAACTCTGGACACTAATTTTAAGGTTTCAGAGTAGCAGCCGTGTTAGTCTGTATCCGCAAAAAGAAGAACAGGAGTACTTGTGGCACCTTAGAGACTAACAAATTTATTAGAGCATAAGCTTTCGTGGACTACAGCCCACTTCTTCGGATGCAAGCTTATGCTCTAATAAATTTGTTAGTCTCTAAGGTGCCACAAGTACTCCTGTTCTTCTTTTTACTAATTTTAAGGGGGCATTATGTGGACACATATATCTTGACTTACATCCTGACATTTGTCAGATATTGTACATGCACATGCATGTGCATACAAAATGTTGAAGAATGGATTTTGAGTGATTTGAGGGTTTACAATGTTATTTACACAGCACTCCCAAAGTGATTTTTTTATATTTTTTTAAAAACAAATGAGAGCTAAAAGTTAAGTTTTCTCTTGGAAGAATTTATATCAGCAACAAAACAGATCTCAATATCACTGAGATTTATCTAAAATTGGCTTCATGTAGAGAGGTTCAATTCTGCAGTTAGTACAGATTTATTTATACCACAACATTCAGGTCAGAAACAGAATGTAACTAACAAGCAGACTAGAACATAGATCATGTTTCAGAGATAAATAGGAGTTGAGGTGTCTTGCATAAGAATAGCAAGATTTTGTACACAATCTGCAGCTTTAAAGTTAGCCAATTTAATGGTCTGATTAGGCAGTAACTTGAGACTAACAATAACAAAATTCAACAAATCACTAAAACAAAACAGACAAGGCCTGGATCCCTCCCCAAAAAACCCATTACAACCATCCAGTACAGAGAAAACTTGAAAATGGATCAGAGTTTTGGCAGAAAAGATAAAACAAGAGAGATCTATATTGTTCGTAAGGGGAGGATAATTGTGAGGTTCATAAAAACCCAGGATCCAAAGGTAACCTCTTAAAAAGCAAGAATAAATGATGGAACAATTGCAATCAGGACCAAGAAACACTACCTCAACTTTGTCAGTATTCATTTAAACTACAAATCCACCAAAATGGCTAATCACATTTAGAAATGCTTTTGTAGGTAGACATCAAATAATGTCAAGTTCAAGCTGCTCTCTTCACCTTTACAAAGCTTCATCCTACTCTACATCTCTCTACCCTCATCTCCTAAGTATTCGCAATATTTAAACACTGGCCAATCTGCCTTCTTCTTGCCCTATTTGTCTCCTTTACCTTCTTCATATGACTGGAATAATCTCCCTACCAATATATACCAAGCTCCTTCCTTCTCCTTCCACTAACTTCTAAAATCCACCTATTCTGTGAAGTTTTTAAGAGAGACTGGGCTGTGGCCATTATGTACTGTTCTGTTTGTACTGTTAGTTTTCACTTATATATTTAGATTATAAATCTTCTTTTTTGTTTGGTAGTGACCTACATAGCATTTACAACACTATGTTCATTTACTTATCTATATAAACAAGAGAGCAGAAGATACAGATCTGGAACTGCAGACAAATTATATTTAACAATTGTATATAATTATGATGGATAATATAGATTTTTATTTTTAAGTTTTTTTATTTTTATCTATTTAAATTTCACAATTGTGGGAAATTATGTAGGAGGCTAGACAATGGCTAGTCAGACAATAATTACTTAATGACAGTAAATGTTGAGATTCAAAAAGTTTAAGCTTTATAACTGTTAATACACAAATTGTCAACATCATATGTCAAAATATACAAAGTAAATATCATTAAATCAAATTCTAAAAAGTTTGCAAGCAGCATTTTTCTTACTTTGGCGATCTGTAAATTACCTTTATCATTGATGGAAATTTTTTTGTCAGTTTGTGCGTGTACATTGAAATGGACTTTTATCAATAAAAATTTAATCCTTTCAAGACTATTTAATAACAATGAAAGTCAGGGGACAGCACTAATAGATATAAAGAAAAATAATACAGGGTCCAACACAGAACCCAAACAATCAGTCGGAAGCCTACACTGACATAAAAGTGAAATGGCATGATCCCACACAGAACCCAAACAATCTGAGAGCTATAAATTAAATCAATAGAGCAATGAATCATGGAAGTCAAAAGTGGACAGCCACGGAACATAGCCTTGTCTAATACAGGAATACTAACAAAAGTAAGGCAAATAACCATGTGTTTTATCCACTAAAACATCATTTATACAACATAAGGGACACTGTCAATTTAAATATTGTCCACAACTGAAATTTTGTAAAAAAACAAAAACCAAGATTTTATAAAATGTAATACCAAAATAAATGTTTTCATAATGTTTTTAAAGTTTGAAACCCAGAACTAAGAACTTGAAAATAAAACTGATAAACTAGACAAAAGTTAAATTGACTTAATTGATTTTATTACCAAGTCAAGAGAAAGACAAAGAAAAAAAGATAGTAACAAAAACTGGAGTTTCAAAAGAAACTACAGAGAATAGGATCATGCAAACAGATATTGCCATGAGCAATACGACAAGATGTCATCCATAAGAAAAAGCTGGGGGAAGGGCGGGAAATACATGAAGACAGAGTTTTAGGCTACAAATTCATTTCAGGCCATAATGTTTGTGGCTGTTCCGCCTCAAACAATCCACAGGACAGGATGTCCACTAAGGAGATACATATTAAAACAACATCTCTTTGCCTTTAAGAACACCTAAAAAAACCCTAAAAGTGGATGTAGAGTGCAGTGAGAATACCGGTGAGAACAAAGGATCACAATTATTACAACATCATTTTCTGGTGCATATTTCATTTATTTTCCTTCCTTTTCACCAAATCCTTATGTTCTGAGGGGAAACCGCAGGAGGAGAGGGAGTTAAAAATAAAACGCATCCCAAATTAAGGATTAAAAAACGACCCAATTCATTTGGTGGAGCAATTTGAATGAGTGCGACTTTAACCAGATTATTAATATACACAGCGAAATCCTCCCTCCCCGGAGGGTGAGGATATAAATACTGTCCTGACAGTTAAGCAGCGAGTCTCCTGGCCCTGCAGAAGGGTGAAAGGTTTAGGGCAGGTCTGACTCCCTCTCCTCTGGACAGGCACAGGGTCCCCACGTTCATCCCCGCCTTGCGGCCTCCGCCCAGCGGTGTCCGTGGCGAATGCTGGGCGTGTGCGTCCAGCCAGGGAGGGAAGGGAGGACAAGTGGCAGGGGTGACGGGGGGATGGAGAGAGGGACACGGAGAAAGGCCGGGGCGGAGGGGAGCAGAAAGGGAGACGGATGCATGGAAGGAAGGGACGGGCGGGGATGCAGCGGGTCAGGCAAGCAGCGGGGGGAGGGCAGCCGCGGGCCGGGGACTGGGCTCACCCGGGCCTGCCGCTCCAGCTGGGAATGGAGGCTGGAGCCCTTCAGCCGCTGCACGATCTGAGCGATGGCCAAGGAGAGGCCGGTGTCCTGCTCCAGCATGATCCCAGCGCAGACCGGCGGGATGCGTGCCCGGCCAGCACTCCTCGTCGCCGTAGCGGGGCCAATTTCAGGGGGACACCCTGGCTCCTTTCTGCTACTTCACTGACGGCGTTACCAAGCAACTAAGGGAGCGGAAAGCGGCGCTCTGCTGCGGATTCCGGCTGGAAACTGGCTTCCCCACAGCAGAGTTCCGGGCTCCGGCCCTTCCCCCGCCTGGTTCTGCACTAGCCCGGGGCACCATAGACACAGGGTGACATGAGTGCTGGCCCTGTCGATACCAAAGGCAAAACTAACCTTTACTGCAAAAGGCCAGTATTTCACCCTCAGCCCCTGAGCAGGAGACAGGCTCCCAGCCCCACTTGCTGTCCAGAATAAGAGACACCCCCCTCCCCCAGCACTGACTGCAGCATTCACTAGTGTCACCACCAATGTGTTCCACCTACGTAGGGTTACCATATGTCCGGATTTTCCCGGACGTGTCCGGCTTTTTGGGCTCCAAATCCCCGTCCGGGGGGAAATCCCCAAAAGCCGGACATGTCTGGGAAAATTGGGACATGCGGGGCCGGCGGTGCCGAGCCGAGGGCCGGGGGTGCTGGGCCGGGGGTGCCGAGCCGGGGGCCGGGGACCGGCAGTGCCGGGCGGGCTAGGGGTGCTCGGCCGGGGGCTGGCCCAGGGCTGGCACCCCAGGGCCCGAGCCGACCCAGGCTGGAGACGCCGGGGGGGCCAGACTGGGCCGCGCCTCCTCCCCCCCACCCGCCCCCTTGCCTGCTTCAGGCTTTCCGCGAATCAAATGTTCGCGGGAAGCAGGGGAGGGGGCGGAGTTGGGGCAGGGACTTTGGGGAAGGAGTGGAGTTGGGGTGGGGGCGGGGCCCCTTGGAGTGTCCTCCTTTTGGACACTCAAAATATCTGCAGACAGGTAACCCTACACCTACGGAGCCAGTCACCATGACAGGGCAATCTCCACCCCACCAGCACTGCCCTGCTGCCTCATACACTGTTCCTATGCCTCCTGTTACACTTTTCTGGGGCTAACCCCTACGAGCCTACTGCCTCACCATAGCGCCCCATGGCAAAGCCATGACATGCCATCCCAGGGCTTTACATGCCGTCCTGGGCTGGGACCACACCATAATTAAAGCATTGGGGTGGTTAGAATTGGGAGGCATAGGCTGTACGCTTAGCTCTGCACTGACTTTCTCTGAGTCTTTTGGCAAGACATTTAGGCCTGGCATAAAAAATGAGATTGACCTAGCTATGGCACGCAGAGCAGTGAAAATATTTCTGCCCTGAGTGCCAGGCCTAGGAAGAATTATTCTATCACTGTAGCTACAGCCTATTTCTGGAAAACCTCCACCGTTGATATAGGAAGTGTCTATACTACAGCAGCATAGCTGCAGCTATGGTGATCTCTCACATATTCCTGGAATACGGGACTGTGACGTTGCACTCTATATGATTTTATGAAAATATGCTAATGTAACTGGAATATGCTTCATGCAAAAGGTCTTTTGTAAGGTATCATTACAAAGCTTATAATCTACTGAGTGTGGTCATCCTATTTGTATAAAGGTATCACTCTTGTATCTGGAACTAGAAATATTAAATATAAGTCTGAGGGCCTATTGTAATTATGCAAAGTGTGGGCCATTAATGGTGGTTTGGAATCTTGATGACTCCCATTAACCAGGACAACTGTCTGCAGATGGCTCTGTTTTACTTGTAAGTCTCCCTGTATATGTGTGTGCTGGCAAGTGGGTAATGAAGACTTACAGTGACATGTGATCATGTCACCTGAACTGGAATCTTTAACCTGGTGCTTTTCCATTGAAAAGGTGGGGGTGGGAACCCAGAGGGACAAAGGATTCCCGCCTTATGCAAAAGATATACAAATGGGTGGAACAGAACAAAGAGGAGCCTAGCTCACGAGAAATCCCCTAGCTACCACCTGAACTGGAACAAGGGCTGTACCAGGGGAAAGGATTGTGCCCAGACTAGGAAGGTGTCCAGTCTGTGACTTATTGAAACATCTTTCAGGGTGAGATTTTATCTGTACTCAGTTGTATTACTGTATTAGGCTTAGATTTGCATGTTTTATTTTATTTTGCTTGGGAATTCACTTTGTTCTGTCTGTTACTACTTGGAACCACTTAGATCCTACTTTCTGTATTTAATAAAATCACTTTTTATTTATTAATTAACCCAGAGTATTTATTAATACCTGGGGGGGGGACAAACAGCTGTGCATATCAGTGTTATAGAGGATGAACAATTTATGAGTTTACCTTGTATAAGCTTTATACAGGGTAAAACGGATTTATTTGGGTTTTAGACCCTATTGGGAGTTGGGCATCTGAGTGTTAAAGACAAGAACACTTCTGTAAGCTGCTTCTGTAAGTCTGCAGCTGTGGGGCAAGTAATTCAGACCCTGGGTCTGTGTTGGAGCAGACGGGTGTGACTGGCTCAGCAAGACAGGGTGCTGGGGTCCCGAGCTGGCAGGGAAAGCAGGGGCAGAAGTAGTCTTGGCACATCAGGTGGCAGCTCCCAAGGGGGTTTCTGTGATTCTAACCTGTCACAGGGACACTCCAGTACTTCTGGGAACAGCCCCCGCTGGCATGACCTTGGACACTTGGTTAGGGTTACCATATTTCAAGTTCCCAAATAGATGACATTGCCAGGGAGCGTTGGGGGGGGGCAGGGTTCAATTTTTATGACACTATCATACCATGCCACCCTTACTTCTGCGCTGCTGCTGGAAGTGGTGCTGCTTTCAGAGCTGGGCGGTTGGTCAGCAGCCGCCGCTCTCTGGCTGCCCAGCTCTGAAGGCAACGCCACTAGCAGCTAGCAGCTGCAGCGCTGAAGTAAGGGTGGCAAACCAGTAAACATACACACCACTATTAAGACATGCCAGGAATTGTAATTCTACCAGAAGCAATGTTGGAAAAGGACAAGCAAGGAAAAATCATGGACCTTTCTTCATATTCCGCCCAGACGGAGATCAGAGGACCAAAAAGGAGGCCATAGCTGGGAAAATCCATACGTATGGTAACCCTCCATTTGATACATCTGCAATCATGCTGTACAGGGGACATCATTTTTAAAAGCATGCCACTTTACCCCCCTCCCCTACCCCCGCATAACTTTGCATGCAAGGTCACACCAGCAGGGTGGAGAGCAGCACGCTCTTCAAAAGAATTTCCCCCAGCCAATACTGGACCACATGTGTTTTTGTCTGAGTATCAGATAGAGGACAAACCCTAGAAAAGGACTGTCTGGTTTAATACCAGATGAATGGCCTGCCAAGCTGTAGTTCTGCGTTTGTAGTTCTTGTAATGTAGACAGAACCTTAGCCTCAGTTTCCTGCTAAAACTTGCTAAAATATCACACTATATAACAAATCAGAAGTAAGGGTTGGGAAAGCCAAGGGACGTGGCTTGAAGAATGAAATTCAATAATCTTTAACAAACCAAAATTTGACTTGAAAAAGACAGCAGTCAGCACTACCCAGAATCCTTAACAAGCAGTCTAAACGGGATAGTTATCCTGTTTTTCAATGAGCCCTAATATTAGGAACAAGTTTTTTTCATTACTTTGTCACACTCTGTTTTGGAATTAGATATGTCCCCCTCTCTGCTACCAAATGTTGTTTTCAAGTGAGATAATCTGCGATTATAAAGTGATCAATGGGAACAATGGTCTAACCAGGCTGAATCCTCCCTAACTGCCTTAAAAATAAAATGTTTGTCAAGCAAAGTGACACTTATTTTGCACCCCAGACATTTGTCACTGATGTGTACCTTGCCTGTCCATTAAAAATGGATGCGAACATCTTTAGAAGATATAGGCATATGAAGTGTCAAGATGAAGCCTCAAATACGGGTGGAAATACTGTTTGAAAGAAGGTTTCCTTTAGAAAATAGATGTTTGATTCAATGAGGTGATGCCTAAGCACCTTCTACTCCCATAGAGCTTATAGAAGTGGCCTATACGCAACCTGTCATCGGAGGTGTTCAACATTTCACAGTACACTATAGCAAAATTATTCCTAACAATCTCATTTATGGCCCAATCATGCAAGTATTTCATTGTTGTTATTTTCTCCAATAGGACGACTTGTGTGAGTAAGGATTGATGAGGCCCACAATGTTTTGATGTAGCTGACAACATATCAGGTCTAACAAAAATTACAAAATAGAAAAAAGGGCAATATCTGTCAGTGATTTGCCTTCATCAACTTTAAGAAATATTAAAATCACTGCAAAGAAACATGGCACCGTATCTTGACAAGTTTTCATATTTTATTTTAAATAACCAATTCCTATTGTGTAATGAGATTTTTTTCCTAATACCATAGCTGCAATCTGCAGAATGTAGGAAAGATTACATAATATATTTTGAATTATTAAGGCAGAAAAGATCTCTTATTGCAAAGACTATTTTTCATGAAAAGTAATATATTTTATCTAATAGATGTCTGAACATGAAAGCTAGATTTCCCTATGAATAACTACAAGTTATTCAACTACAACTACAATAACTTAATACTCTAGTTTAGAGAATTTGACAATGCTTCTGTTCTTGATTTTAGATATATTATTTGTCTTCACAGATCTTGGCTTTACATAAGTTGAAGCCTTTTGTTGACAATAACTTATTTTTCTATTGAGAAGACGTGGCTTGGGAACTAATGTCAACTACTTTTTCATATTCATTTTAAATAGCATGTAGCAACTTCGAGTTACCAAGCTTGTAAAACAGGTATGTGCACAGAGATCCTGATTCTCCAGTCATGTTAGTTTTATAAACATATTGGACTAACATCAATATTGTATTCTCTGTCTAAGATAGGGGCAGTTTCTTTTATGGAATATTTAAGCAAAGTTTAAAATAATCTGGTATGTATTTGTTCAGTGCCTGGAATATATATATTCTATTATAAAGCAGTATCAGCATGAGCGTCAAGCCTTCAGCTTGAAGGGATCAGCTATGCAGGGATCTGTGCTCATTAATCAAACAAAATTCTAATTGACTTCAGTTCAGTCATTGACTTTAATGGGAATCTGATAGAGTAAGTACTCCTGGGGGAATTCTGCACCAAAAAAATTAAAAATTCTGCACACATTTTAAAATTCTGCAAAATTGTGTATATTTTATTTGTCAAACTAACACAATATAAACATGCCAGTTTCAATTATTTTGGTAATTTATTTCAAAATACTTGTCAACAAGTATGTCTGTAACAATACAGGTTTCAGAGTTGCAGCTGTGTTAGTCTGTATCCGCAAAAAGAAGAACAGGAGTACTTGTGGCACCTTAGAGACTACCCTGTTTCCCCGAAAATAAGACATCCTCCGAAAATAAGGCCTACTTACAGTTTTGCCTCTCGTTGTAATATAAGGCATCCCCCCGATAATAAGACCTCCCCGATAATAAGGCATCCACCGATAATAAGGCATTTTTCATTTCTGAAAAATAAGACATCCCCTGAAAATAAGACCTAGCGCATCTTTGGGAGCAAAAATTAATATAAGACACTGTCTTATTTTCGGGGAAACAGGGTAACAAATTTATTAGAGCATAAGCTTTCGTGGACTACAGCCCACTTCTTAAATTTGTTAAGATGCCACAAGTACTCCTGTTCTTCTTCTTGTAACAATACAGACACACACAAAAAGATTCCTTACTAGGCATATTAATACAGAACTTTAAGTAATTCATTTAAACTACAATACAGAAACGTATATCCGCACCCCTCAGAAGCAGTGCAAAGGCTTGGGGGAGTCAAGCGTAATGGAGGAGCTGAGGGAGAGGGAAGGAGCTTGGGAGTGAACCTGGAGGGTTGTTGGGTGTGGGTGGGAGAAGTATGGAAGTTTCTTGTGGGGGTGGGTTGTTAGGGAGTTGGGGAGCCTCTTCCATGCAGACCCTGGCTCATCCCGAGCCTCTCCCATTCAGTCAGGCACATCTGCCCCGTGCCCATGTGTCCCTTGTAGAACTGATGAATGAAATTGTTTTTAATTGTTCACTTTATTAATATAACTTCATAAGTAAAGTTTTATGAATGAAACAATATTCATTCATAAAACCGGTTACCCCAATAACTGGCTAATTAACAATTAAGATGCTTGTTAAGAGCCATAGCTGTTCAGTCAGCTGCCTTTGTAAGTTTCACTATCAATCCAATTCCTGCTTAAATCACTAAGACTTGCACTGTTTCAGTATTGTAACTTCTGTTCACCATTTATTACACTTGCCTACAGTGTAGCTTCTGTTCACTGTTTGCCATCCATTATACTTGTCTATATTGTAACTTCTGTTCACTGTTTGCCATATTGTAATTCAAACCCCATTTTAAAATGCTTACTCCATTTTGTAAGGGCCTGCTGTAATCTTATTAGTTTATTTTAAATGTGTGAATGAGGTATGTATATATAATGGAATCAACCTCCAGCCCCAGCCTGTCCTGATTAAATAGAGTTCAAACACCAATGGCTGAAGATGCAGACAAGAGCCCTAACAAAGTAAAAAGAATCCACCCTAAAAAGAAAAGGTACAATAGAAGGAAGATCAAAGCCCGGTCCAAGGCTGAAAGTCATGTCTGCAATTGACGGGTGATCAATCACCAAACCTGAAGGCAGCGTGATACAGCAATAGACTCTGGATTCAAACTAAAGCCTACAAAAAGGATGGGTGAGATGGAAAACTTTGGAGGAGGGTAACATTCTGCTGCCAACATGGAAGGGCATCGGTGCATGCCCAACAGAGACCTAGCTCGTCCTTGTGCCCGGCTTTCCTGGACAGTTAGCCGCCACAAGCTATGAACCCAAGCTGCAAACTCAAGCCACAGACTCAAGCAGGACTGGTAACTATGCAGCAGCTGCAGAACATCTGATGGATGTGTATGTGTGTGAATGTGTGTGTGTGTGTGTATAGGTATTAAGTATAATGTGTGTGTATAAGGATTAAGATATTTATTGGTCATAAATCAAATTGTTATCATAATAAATGTGGCATCTTTATCTTGTCCCCTTTAATAAGATCCTGCATCCTCCCTCCATCTGGCCTTGGAGCCCCCCATCCCCATGTAGCCTTGGAGCCCCCTGTCCCCATATGACCTTGGAGCCCTCCTACCCCCCATCCCCATGTGCTCCAGAGCACCCCCTTCTATTCAGCCCTTGGCTCAATGCTGTCACCCGACTGGCTCCTGAGCCCCTGCCCCAGTCTGTCCCCCCACCAGCCCTTCTGAATCCCAGTCTGTGACCCCCCCCCAGCAGCTTCGTGTGCCCCATTCTGTCTCCTAACCTAGCTCTACTGGCAGACTTCTGTAACAAATGCAGCCAGTTCTGGAGCCTCAGTGACCTCTGATGCATTAAAGGCAGAACTGAAGCACTTCTTGGGCAGAATGTATTTTCTGCAGGAAACAAAATTCTGCACCAGATATGAATTCTGCACGTGCGCAGTGGCACAGAATTCCCCCCAGATTAAGTAAGGACTGCAGGATCTGTCATGTTAGTTCCAGAATTTCTGTCATTCCTATAACAGGGCTTTGGTGATAGGTCAGAGTTAAAGAGGACCAGTCTTCTCCCTGCATGAAAGTTTATTTCATTTTATGAGGATTGGCAGGCATTCTGATATATGACAGATGCAGCTGAATTATTTACCAAGAGTTTACCAGGCATTTCAGTTGGAAAATTTGTTTATTAAAATCTTCTTAAATAAAGATTACAAATTAAAGAATGATCCATGGGGAGCTACAGAATCTCTTAGGGATTCAGGGTCCTTTCCTGATGGTTATGAGCTCAGAGGATAACCAACTTCAGTGATTATCAAAGGGAAAACATCTAGCCTTGCTTCTGTTATCAAGATTCCTGAGACATCCTCTACCTTCAATCTTGAATTTAACATTTGCTCCCTTAAAAAAAGGACAACTAGAAGCATTTGAAAAATTAACTACAAAATAGAAACACTAAATGAGCAGAACAGAAGAGCTTTCATAAGTTTCTCTTAGTTTTATCTTCTCTTATAGAGCTTTCCCCTCCTTGTAGGGACAATACTTTTATACCACCTAAAGAAGACACAGGACACTGACTGAAAATCTTAACCAACTATGGACTAGCATCTCAAATGAGGGGGGAGCCCGCCAGGAAGTTCTGATCATTTAAGCCCTGAAGGTAACAAGGTGCAACAATAGTAAGGGAAGTACTACATCAACTTAAGTTTATGTCACTTTTCCCAGTTGTCAGGACTGCAAAATAAGCCTCTGACAGGATGAAAGAAGGAGGGTATTAAAAAGGAAAACGTATTTCAGGATACATCTACACTTCAATGAAAACCCTGCAGCACTGAGTCTCAGAGTCTGGGTCAGTTGACTCAGGCTCAAGGGGCTCAGACTGCAGAGCTAAAAAATTTAGTGTAGATGTTTCCCAGATCAAAAAATAAATAAGGAAAGAGAAGTCTAAAAAAATATCTGTTTTTGTCAAATGCTTGTTAAAGAAAAATTGTCAGTAAGTGATTTAAGCCACAGGACTTTATATAACATGTTTCAAAAATGTTTTTATGCCTTAATTATAAACCCATTGAAATATTATTATAAAGAAATATTTAGAGAACCTTAATTTAACAGCCTAATGAGAACCTCTATAATAAGAAGTGAATTACAAAGCACTTTGTTCCTGTATTTTGCCTGTCTTTTTTTTTTTTGCTGAATGTTGAGTGATTTCCTTGGCAGCTTTAAAAAATTCTGTGATATAAACAAAGACTGAATAATGAAAATGAATTTATATCTTACATCCTTTCAATCACATTAACTACCTGCACTATATAATATTATATAAACACTGGCAAACAGTCCAAAACTACCTACAGTAATTCTTCCTCAGAATGCATTTTCTTAATGATAATCTAGACAAAAGCATCACCCCTACGCCTCATAGTAATAGCTTTTAAAAGCCTATCCATAGTAAAACTCTGGAAATTCTTACTCTTTGTCAATGTTTGGACAATATTTTGGAATGACTTTATATGGAAATTATTTGAAGTTTAAATTTATTGTGACTGTGTGGTCATTCAGATGGTGATATTCAGTATTGGCAACACTTCTATGGGCCTGACATTGCCTCTCTTAGGGTAGGTCTACACTTACCTCCGGGTCCGGCAGTAAGCAATCGATCTTCTGGGATCGATCCCGGAAGTGCTCGCCGTCGACGCCGGTACTCCAGCTCGGCGAGAGGAGTACGCGGCATCGACGGGGGAGCCTGCCTGCCGCGTCTGGACCCGCGGTAAGTTCGAACTAAGGTACTTCGAATTCAGCTACGTTATTAACATAGCTGAATTTGCGTACCTTAGTTCGAAATGGGGGGGTTAGTGTGGACCAGGCCATAGTCACAAAAGTAATCCCATTGACTATAATTGCCCTCCATTTTGACATCCAAATTACTGGAGACCATAAGGTTTATCAAGGAAGTCCATAAGAACCAAATACAAGGGATTTTGTCCAATTCAACAAGGAAATGAACAGCTTAGGCACAGCCCATCAAGCCTTCCAGAAACAAAGGGCTGGGGGGCAGATCTTCAGGTGGTGTAAATTGTCACACCTCCTGAAGTCAATAGAGGTATGACAGCTTACACTAGCTGAAGATATGCCCCATATTCTGATTTCAGTTAGTTCAATAATTAGTCCAGATTCACAGTGGTGTAACTAAATATCAGAATATTGCCCTAAAATTGTGATTAAAAAAGAACAAGACTCAGGCCCCAATACAGCAAGATTCTTAATAATGTGTCTAACTTTAAGCATCTGAATAGTCCCAATGAAGTCTGGGGCACCAGACACTAAAGGTGACTCTATACCTGGTTCTATACTGCCACCCATTACTGTAGCATCTGAGTGTTTTGCAGCTAAAATCAGTAGCAATAACAAAGTTGTTGGCAGACGCAATGGAGTCTCTGGCACTTCTCTTTTTTGGGGATCAAAATTCAGCTTGTGTTAGGGTTTTTTATTTGGTTTTTTTAGGAGGAGGGTTGGCTTTTGGGAATGGGGGGACTGGCAGGGGTCTGGGAATAGAAAACAGTGTTGACTGTGAAATTCACTTATGCTGGAAAGGCTTTCTGAAAGAGGAAAGTGTTATGCTGTCTGGAGCGGTTCACAACTGTGAGTGCCTGTCTCAGGGCAGACTGTCAGAAAACAAAGGCAGACATCCCAAACTGGTGGTATATTCTATAATTAGATTTCACCAAGCCAGTAACAAATGTGAACTCCTGGACCACTAAATCAATCTTACCATGGAGTCACACACAGACAGTCCTCTTAGACTCTCCAGCATATCTTGCTACCCAGACAAACTGAATTTGTGATAATGGTGGTGTGATTTTTGGTGTAAGTGACATCAGGCTTCTTCCAGTCATAAGGGACCAGTCACATACCCCAGATCAATTGTTACTCCAGATCTTACATCAAAGAGGATGCTGGGAGCCAATTCTGTAGTAAACTAACTATAAGTTTATGAACTAAGAAAAAGGAATGAGCATTATGGAGAGATTAAAGCAGGTAAAATATATGTACAGGTAAATCAGTTTGTAACTCCAAATGGTGGCAGTAATTCTGGGGAATCTTTGTCTTCTCATTCAGTTATTCTGCCCTGTTAGAATCAAACAGTCCAGAGATAAAGGATCTTTCTTTTTAGAATTTTCACATAGAAAGCAAGTTGACAATGTCTCTGCCCACCTGGGCTTTTCCTTTGATAATGGTGAGGGAGGAATGCACTTTGACTTTTGACCTCCAACCATATACATAATGGCCACTTGCTTTGAGATTATCATTTGCCCTTCAAATAGTTAAATCCTTCATTAGCATTTCACAAGATTTTTTGATGGGTAATTTAGTTACAAGGGTATTTATCATGTAAATGTTTGCTATTACATTATGGCAGGAACAGATAACTGAAAACAATACAAGTAACATTCCACTAGTTTTCATGAAGTTTAAATATCTGAATACACACTCATACATCTAACCATTACTTTGGTTTACACAAGTGCATTGACCTGAATACCCTCTAAGATGACCTGGTCAGCCAGTGTCTCAGAAAGTTTTGCAATGTTTTCTAAAAGTAGTCAAACTGTGTTCACCTGATCTCTTTTGGAAGGTTGTTCCAGAGCCTGAGCCCCTGGATTGAGAAAGCTTTGCCCCCAGCTCTCATGTGCTTCATGCTGGGCTTCGTGATCAACATGGTCTCAGAGGATCAAAATTCAGTCTTTGATGCACATGGGGCTTGATCCATTAATTGTTTTAAAAATGAAGACCAAAGCCCAGGTCAAAGGTATTTAGGGGCCTAATTGCCATTGAAATCAATCAGAGTTAGGCCCCTAAATACCTTTGAGGATCTGGGCCCAAGGTTTTAAACTGACATTGAAAGCTAACTGGGACCCTAGGGAGGGATTTGAGCATAGGCCTGATAGGACTATTCATGTGCTTAAGCTTAGGCACGCCTTGAGTAACTCAAGGCCTCAAAAGTAAATGGGCATTTTTCTGCTCATCCTCTACATGACAAGGGCTCGTTACATTTCTGGAGGTCTCATGGTTAACTTTTTTAGATGACATCACAAGTTTGATATGAAACCCACTGTGCCATGAGAAACTGAGGTAGTTATGTGAGGGGACATACTCTCACTTTTAGGTTAACAAGTAAGAGAATCTCCAAAAGTAAAGACAATTAGACTGTTCAATTTCTTACATGGACAACTTACAACAAATAACATAACACTGACAGTCAGATGAAAGTTTAAGACTGATACTGGAACTGAACCTTTTAATAAATACTAATATGGATTTAAACATGTACACTTCTGTAAATTCTTCTACCAGAGCCAATACTTTTCTAGCTACTTCACAGCTGGTTCTCCTCAACCAAGGGTTATACTTCTATTTAGAAATTCAACTGGTAGCTTAGCTAATGAAAACAGTAGAATTTTGAAGGAACTAGCTACCTTTTATGCAAATTAATTTTTCTCTGATGCTTCAGACTTACATAATAAAATTAGAATAATTTCTAATTCTGCAGAAAAATTAGTGCCCGCTTCATCTGACACTGCTTCTCTTCAGAGCAGCGTGGCTTGCCCAAGTGAATAGATCACAGACTGGGACTCAGGAGACCTGCTTCTTTTCCTAACTTTTCCATGAGCATATTGGGTGATCTTTGGCACATCACTTTACCCCTGTGCCTCAGTTTTCACACCTGTAAATGGATATTCATAATGATAGTGACCCCTTTTGTAAAGCTTTTTGAGATCTACTGATAAAAAGCACTACCAAAGAGTGAGGTATTGTTATTTATTCTTCTTTCTGATCAGTGTTACTTAAATGAGGCCATAAACAAACATTTTAACAAACCAAATGACATTTGTGGTGATTTCTGTTGCTTATAAAGACCGGACATATTTCATACCTGATAGATCTGCTTCACACTTCAGAAGCCTGCTTGGTGTTATACTATGTGAGCCCATTTCCCTGGGAATCATGGACTGGGTTACATAATGAAGAATGAGCATTTAATCGAATGGGATGGGCCCAGGTGACATAAGCTCTGACCAAGTTTTTCTTTCTTCATAATGTTTAGATTCTTATTCTGAGTAAAGAACAGATCCTCAAAGATATATAGGCACCTCACTCCCATTGAAATCAGTGCTGTTTTCAAAATAATTTTGTTTCCCAAAATGTCATGCATTTTACAAATCCATGAGCCTGATTTAGATCATACACCAATATATATTAGGAGTAACTCCACCAAAGTGTCAGAGCAGTTTGTGAAACTGGCATATAAGTGGAATCAGATCCGGGGCCAGTTCTGTATTTCCATACAAACTTCCTATAAATAAGCTCTCTTATTTTATTTGGTATAACAAAAAACCTAAAACCAAACATATTTTCGCATTGAAAGAAGGAATTGCTTTTCCAGATTTATTAATCTGAAAGTGGAGTTGCTATTTAAATTTATATAAGGAATGGGATCTTTGAGCATTGGTTTCAGACTAGTGAATTAGTGAAAAAATAAACAAGATAGAGCCTCACTCTTAAAGAAAAATTATTAGGCAAGCAAACATATGTGACTTCTTGTTAGACAAGCATAATTCTCTTTATTTTGTGGTCTAGAATACTGATATGTTATGAAATGATAAATTGTAGCAATTATTCTGCCATTAAACTAGTGTTTCCCATGTTTGACAGCAGCACTGGAATGACATCATCTGGAGAGAAAAAGGTATTGAGGTTAATAATATATTATCTTTATTTTAACAGCACATTCTGTTCATTTATAGATTTGGGCAAAAGAGAGGTATTACTATATATATTTCTTTAAAATGTCTGAAAAGCCATAACATTGTCTAAATTCTTAGGCTTAACATCTTAAGGCCAATAAGAAACATATTTCAATTATTGTTGTTTTTTTATGTTAAGAATAGAGATACTCAGGAATGATTCTTGCCTAAAGCTTACAAAGTCCATTCCCAACTAGTGTACACTGATTTTAATGAGGTCTTCCCTGGCCCTCGCACAAATCAGTCAGAGACCTCCTCCAAGTGCAATCACCCGTGCTTCTTTTATTAACAGTGTCAGCTCCCTTCTGTTTATAGACAGTTGTAAACCAGAAACCTGGGGACAGCCAGCTTCTCCACCTAGCAGGGATGCACAGCCTGTGGCTCCTCCCTTTCCTTGCTCTCCCCGCTCCTGTCTTACTTCCTGCCAGCTTTACATAGTCCCCTTGCTAATAAGGCCCACATGTGCTTCTGTTTCACCAATTAGGCGTGGCATACCCAGCCAGCCCCAATTAATACTCCTTAATTGGAGCTGGGCTAACAGGGGCCTGGCTCAGGACCTCCTGGCTAGCACCCTGTCACACACCTCCCGCCTTAAGAACCGCAAGGTCTGGCCAACCTCCGCCCCCTGGAGGAGCCCCAAGAAGTTCCCCGCCCTTGGCCAGGCGATCCCCCAGCATCCTCTCCTGCGGTTTTCTCCATCCTCCTCCCACAAAATGTACACTGTTTAGGGAGTGGCTGTCCCCATAGTTCTGCCTCTGCCTGCAGGTCATCACACCCGGCAGGCGTCCCTTTCCCTGTTCCCCTTTACTTTTGGTAGGGGATCAGGATCCATCCCACCATACTGTGGGACCCCCTGTGCCTCAGTTTCCCCCGCACCACCCAGCGGGTTCTGGGTCCCTTCTCTGAGGAGCGGTGTTGTGGGGTTCCCCAATTGGCCCCGTTCCCCTTCCAAGGGGCTCAGGCTGGCCAGCTCCCCCATACACTCTTCCTGCAGGTCTGCTTGCTCTTGGCTCTGTTGTCTCGAAGTTTCCTCTTTGCTATTCCTGGTACTTGGCTCACCTTCCCCACTTGGGATCCTCGGTTTAGGGATATCTGCCTCCTCCTTCAGGGCACACCTCTCCTTTTTTCAAGATAGTGGGCCCCAGTATGGCCTAACACCACCGGGTATGGCAGCACCTCTAGCACCCCCACCCGCTTCCATTTGAAGCAGCCCCTCACTTCAAAGGGTACCTGGGCCACCATGAATACATTCGAGAGCCATCCCTGCCCCTGCGATCAGCCAGTGCGGCTTCACCAGCTCCCGCTGCACCAGCAAACAGGCTGATGCCATATCTATTAGGCCGGTTTGGGGGTTCCTCCCAATCTTCACTGGGATGGTGAACAGTTTCCGCCCCCCTTTCCACCCCCCAACCAGGGCCGCCCAGAGGATTCAGGGGGCCTGGGGCAAAGCGCGGGAGCTGCGGCGCTTCTACTCACCTGGCGGCGGTCCGGGTCTTCAGCAGCATTTCGGCGGCGGCGGGGGGCCCTTCAGTTGTTCCGCGCCTTCGGCAGCACTGAAGGGCCCCCCGCCACTGAAATGCCACCGAAGACCCGGAGTGACTGGAAGGCCTCCCGCCGCCAAAATGCTGCCAAAGACCCGGACCGCTGCCAGGCCAGGGCTCATGGGGCATTTTGGTGGCGGGGGGTCCTTCAGTTGCTCCACGTCTTCGCCAGCACTGAAGGAGCCACCGCCGCCAGGCCAGGGCTCGCAGGGCCCCTGTGGAGCCTGGGGCAAATTGCCCCACTTACCCCAGGCAGCCCTGACCCCAACTTGAGTCCAGCCACAAAACTCGGCCCACCCACACTCCATATCAGGGCAGTCACGTTTTGTGTGCCCAGGCCTCCCACACTGCCAGCAAACCAGCTTGGCGGGTCTCTTGGGTGCTCCTCGGGTCTCCCCCTTTCTCTCCAGACCTTTCCCAGGAAAAGGTTCCACCAGTCTCTTCCCCAACTCCTTGTCTTTCCAGGGTCGGTCCTTCCTCCAGGGACCCTATACTCCTCAGTCAGCCTGATGGCTGCCTCGACGGTGCCCGGCTGGTGACGCCTCACCCAGACGTAAATGTTCTTGGGGAGGCTCTGCAGCAACTGCTCTAGGATCAATGCGTCCATCATTTCTCCCACCGTGCACGTCTCCGGCCTCGTCCAGCTGGTGGCCCAGTCCATTAGTCTCTGGGCATATGCCCAGGGCCGCAACCCCACTGTCCATCGGGCCACCTGGACCCTGCTGATGGTACTGCTCTGCTGACAGGCCCACTCGGTCTAAAATGGCTGCCCTGACTACCTCATAGTTCTGGGCTTGCTCGTCACTCAAGGCCATATAGGCTGCTTGAGCCTCTCCCGTCAGGTAGGGAGCCAGTCGGTGGGCCCAGGTTGCCCTCTCCCACCAGGCGCCCGTGGCTACCTGCTCGAAGGTCCTG
Organism: Malaclemys terrapin pileata; assembly: GCF_027887155.1. NCBI lineage: Eukaryota > Metazoa > Chordata > Testudines > Emydidae > Malaclemys > Malaclemys terrapin. The sequence goes on along the minus strand of NC_071509.1, from coordinate 36,318,720 downwards.
AGGAAGGCATCCAGATCATCCACTGGGCTCATTTTACAGAGTTCCCAGCCTGGCGGCTGGGTGCTCTCCGCTGCCGCAGGACTCACCACTCGTTGGAGGAGCTATTGTTGCACACCGTTCTGCTCCTGTATGAAGCCCTGCAGACTCTGCTGTTGCTCAGCTTGCCAGGTCAGTAAGGCCTGTCTCTCGGCCTGCTGAAAGCTTTGCAGGGCCTTCTGCATCTGCTCCTGCTGTTTGACCAGCCATTGCAGGGTCTCCTCCATGTCCAGGCCACCAACCACATTCTCTGGCTCTTCGATCCCAGACAAACCCCCACGTGTAACGAGGTCTTCCCTTGCCCTCGCACAAATCAGTCAGAGACCTCCTCCAAGTGCAATCACCAGTGCTTCTTTTATTAACAGCGTCAGCTCCCACCACCTTCTCTTTACAGACAGTTGTAAACCAGCAACCTGGGGGCAGCCAGCTTCTCCAACTAGCAGGGATGCACAGCTTGTGGTTGGTTGGTTGGTTCCTCCCTCTCCCTTTGCCTGCTCTGGCTCTTCCTCTCTTCCTTCCTTCCTGCCAACTTTATATACCCCCCTCGCTAATAAGGCCCGCAGGTGCTTCTGTTTCACCAATTAGGCATGGCATACCCAGCCAGCCCCAATTAATATTCCTTAATTGGAGCTGGGCTAACAGGCCTGGCACAGGACCTCCTGGTCAGCACCCCGTTACACTGATGGTAACATTAATTAAATCCAGGTGAAAGAGAGATATTCAGATTATAATCTGCTCTACAGCCAAAATGCTTTTGAAATAAATGTAGTCAAACTTTACTAATTCTGGGTCACTGAGAACAAAAATGATGCTTAAAATTGTTAATTGGCTCTAGTTTTCAAGATATGCTATTGGGTCAGTATATACGACCCTTGACTTGGGAATGGCGGAGGATAAGCGAGTTATAAAGGGAAGGGATCTCAATTTAAACCAGAAATGACTAAAATACATCTTTGACTGGATCTATGAATAAATCTATGACTGGGTTTGGACAGTACTTGCTTTTTAGGCAAAACAATGAATGATGCAATCTGAAGCTGGTATTGCATCATACATTATATGAATTGCATCATGTTATTCCTAGAAGTCATGGATGATGCAATCATAATGAAGCTTACATCATTCTGCTGAACAAATTGCCCTATATCAGCTCTAGAAATCATACAGTGTCGTACTCTCTTATTTGTCAGTGTTTGATTTTGCAAAGGGACACATTTCTGTTTAGCTTAAGTGAGCAGAGATGCCTCGTACTTGTGTGAACAGTGAAGATAACTTCTGCTATGTTTGTGGTGAAGTGACTTTTGCATCACAAAAGCGCAGTATAAGCACTATGGTTAAGAAAGCCTATCACCTTTATTTTGGCTGCAAAATTGGAGATCAGGACAAAAGGTGGGCCCCACACATATGCTGCAACACTTGTGCAACAAATCTTCGCCAGTGGTTGAACAGGAAAAGGAAATCTATGCCTTTTGTAGTGCCAACGATTTGGAGAGAGCTAACAGATCATACCAGCAATTGTTACTTCTGCCTGGTGCCTCCAGTTGGGAAAGGTGTGTCAAAGAAGAAAAAGTGGACTGTGCATTATCCAAACATTCCATCAGCTATACGCCCAGTACCCCACGGGGAAGGACTGCCGGTTCCTGATGCACCAGAATCATTCTCACTTGAGTCAGACTAGGAAGAGGAAGAGGATGAAACTTCTGGTCCTGAACCATCAATGTCACAGGACCCACATTTTCTCCCATCCTTCTCCTCTGAACCACACCTCATAACACAAGGTGAACTGAATGACCGTGTCAGGGATTTGGAACTACCCAAGAGTAAGGCAGAGCTGTTGGGCTCCAGACTACAGCAGTGGAATCTCCTGGCAGGTGATGTTAGGGTTTCCATGTTCCGTGACCGTCAAAAGGATCTTGTCCCATTCTTCTTCATGGAAGGTGATCTTGTAGCCTGCAACAATATCGATGGTGTGATGGCAGCCCTCAACATCGTTCACGATCCAGATGAGTGGAGACTGTTCATTGATTCATCGAAGACGAGTCTTAAAGCTGTTTTACTGCATAATGGCAATGTTTTGCCATCAATTCCAGTTGGTCATGCAGTCCATATGAAGGAAACCTATGACAACATGAAACAACTTTTGAGGTGCATAAACTATGACCAACATCAGTGGCAGCTTTGTGGCGATTTGAAGGTTGTTGCTCTCTTGCTTGGTCTGCAGACTGGATACACAAAGTACTGCTGTTTTCTCTGCGAATGGGATAGTCGTGCAAGAGATTCCCACTACATCAAGAAAGATTGGCCACTCTGACAGTCATTGGAGCCTGGGAGGAAAAGTGTTCAGCATCCACCACTTGTTGAATCAAGGAAGATTTTGTTACCACCCTTACACATCAAGCTGGGTCTGATGAAGAACTTTGTCAAGGCCATTGACAAAACACAAGCAGCTTTCAAGTACCTCCGTGGAAAATTTCCAAGGTTAAGTGAAGCTAAGATAAAGGAAGGGGTCTTTGTTGGTCCTCAGATTCATGAACTTCTTCGAGATGATGCATTTGACCATGCACTGCGTGGCAAGGAAAAGACGGCATGGAAATCCTTCCAGTTAGTGGCAATAAATTTTCTCGAAAACATCAAGGCAGACAACTACAGGTTGTTGGTGGAAAACCTCCTCAAGGCATACAAAAGCTTTGGTTGCAACATGTCACTAAAGATACATTTTTTGCACTCTCATCTAGATTTTTTTCCACCGAACTGCGGAGCAGTGAGTGACGAGCACGGCGAGCGATTTCACCAGGACATTGCAACAATGGAGAAACGCTATCGGGGCAAATGGAGCCCATCAATGCTTGCAGACTATTGCTGGACAGAGACAAGAGATGCTCCATTTAATGAATACAAGAGACAAGCCAAGAAGCGCCGAGTAGACACTGAATAGGACTAAACTATGTACATAATAGTTTTTCGCCTTTTGTTTCATAATCAATTTTATTTATATAACCCTTTTGCTGATTTTTAAAGTGTTACATAAACAGGACAGGTGAAATATTATCATGTAAAGCAACATAAACATATGAAAAGACCTAGGTTTACAATTTATGATTAAAACTCTACTATCTACACAATATACATAGACATAAAATGTAAAAACTTAAATATCTTAGAAACAGTAGCCAATCAGTTGTTTTAATTGTCATATTTGAATTCAACACATCAAAATACATAATAAATAGCACATTTTATCTCTGAAGCAGACGACTTCTCAAAAATTGTAGACCAGTGTTATTATTTCTCCTAAACAATGAGAACATACTATGGGAACTATGACATTCAAAAGCTTTATAGAAAAGTCTTTTCTTTTTTTCATTAAATCATAAGGTAAATGGCTCTTGTGTGTGTATTTCTCCTTAAATCAGTGTCAAATTATATTATCCACTCACTCTACATTGCCTATGCATATGCGACATGTAGGGAAGGAGTGCCCCCAGCCCAGATTTCTGCTTGATCTGCCCCAGCCCCACAGGACCTGGTGGGATTGTCTGCCCTGGCCCAGGGAGGTGGGGCTGGAAGTTCCTCCCAGAGGAGACAAGTGGGGCGGTCACATGTCCTCTCCTTTACATTAGGTCTTCCAAGTATCAGGAGGCACGTGTTATCTGTGTCTATGTATTTAATTTGATACTGTACAATGTTTGCCATATGCTATGTGATTTTCTATACAATTTCAAGTATTGGGGCCTGATCCAACAACTAGTAAAGTCAATGGAATTACTCCTATTGACCTCACTGGGTGCTGGATTGTGTCTTAGGCCTGCTATTTTATAGTAAGTGTATGGAGCATTTAAAAAGGTGCTTATGAATTTTGATACTCAGACTATATAATTTTTATTATTATTTATTTGTATGGTGGTAGCATTTAGGAGAGTCAGAGACCAGAACCCCATTGTGCTAGGTGCTGTACACAGAACAAAAAGACAGTCCCTACTTCAAAGAGCTTACAATCTAAGTAAAAGACAAATTGACAGACAGGGGAGCACAAGGAAACAAGGAGACTGCTCGGCTTGATAAGTAGTGGTCTACCATGAAATTAGTCAGTTATGTATACACTAAAGAGCGAAACAACTTAAAAGGGCAGACATTCAAACCTTACCAAACAGAGCATGGTTATTGGCTCTGTATTACAGACCATCAGATATTAAATCTTAGCAACAAACATTTTCAGTGGTATATAAAATGCTTAGACCTTGCAGCATTCCATATAAAAACCTAGGTCGTTTTTTTTCAAAATGAGAAGGTAAGGGTTCTTTGTAAGTTTTAACTCAGCTATTCTGTCAGCTTGTTCCACAGATGTCAAAACTAAAAATTAACTTTAAGTAGTAAAACCACACAATTCATCTTCCACCCCCACCACAAAAAAACCCCAAACCCTTTGCTAGCACCATTTATTTGCCAATTCTTCCTTGAGAAGCCTACATCTTTGCCCTGTCTCTTGTGATTCCCTGGCCACTTCAGGATTACAGAGTCCTGTCTGAGTGACCCCAATACCATCTGCCTGACAACACTTCATTTTTTGGACCGGTCCCAAATGGTCCCCAATCGATTCTCTTCCCTTCTGCCCTAAAGTTATATCCAGGCTCACTCTCTCATTGACTAAGGAGAAGAGTATCTCGGAAGCTCCACTCACATCCCCACTCAGGCTGCTCATTGAGAGAGAAGAGGAAGAGACATCTACCCCCATGGCTACTTACTGCATTCCATTGCTTTTATTTCAGGTCAGAACTTACGGGGACCTCATGCAGGGGGACTGCTCAGCACATGCTGTATTGGTAAATCTGGGAGCTAGTCAGCCAGAGACGATACAGGCACTCAGGCTGTGTCTCAATAAAAGTTGCCTTTGTATTTATTATACCATGGTCGGCTTACCTTTTCATGTTACATTAATGACAAGGACACAATACACACATCAGGATACTAGCTACTAACCCAGAAACAAATATTAAGATGTAAGCAATATCAAAGCTGCAGGAGAAAAGAGTCAGAGAAAATCCAACCTCAAGTAGCAATATATACAGAGTAAAAAACAACAAATGATTTATTGCTAACACCAGGTAACCAATGCAACTGGAACTGAAAACACAGCAAATCATTCCACTACTACAAGTCTTTGCCAAGCAGGAAAATATTTTCTGGTGGAGTATGTAGCACGGAGGAGAGCCCCGCCTTCATCAAGGATAACTCATCTTGACTAGCTAGAGCAACAGTCTGAAATCTTTTTAAAAGAAAAGCTCTAATTCCACCAAAAGTTATTGGCTGCAGGAATTACTTGATACAATTTTATGGTCTGTATTACAAAGGAGGTCAGACTAGATGATCATAATGGTCCCTTATGACACCTAAATCTATTAAATTTATGAATCTGCAGATCCTAAGCACCCATTTTGTATATTACTTTTTCACAGCAGAAAGGAGCCTAAAACCAAAGAAGCTCTCATTGAAGTGAGTGGAATGCAAATAAAGAGTGCAGGATCAGAATCTTGACTGGAGGAGTGCAAACACTGTAGTAAGACTCAGAGGAAAGTTGTAAAATGCTGTTTTATTTTGGTCTGATGACTATCGGATCACTTAGAGCAAAGTAAATGCTTAATAGTAATGTTTGGCAGCTCAACATATCTCCTGCTTCACCTCACTGTCTTTCCAATATTATCACCCATCAGGAAAAGAAAAAAAAGAAACAAGTGAAGTGTCTTTTCAAAAAAGTTTTTTTGTTTTTCTTGTGCATCTTGTGCATTGAATCAATACATCTGCAAGCTGCCCTTTTAAAAATGCAGGCGCTTGGAATCAGCTCTAATGGTAGTTCCCACTTGGACCATCTGAAATTGACAGTGAAAGTGTTCAGTAAATACTGAAATAACCCCAAATTCACTCCTGCATTTAAATACAAACAATCTGTCTGCCATTTCATGTAAGAGTTGGTTAGTACCATCTCTGTGATTTATTATGTAAAATAAGAATTTAAAGGTGAACTGGAAAGCTAGAGATCAAACTCAGTTATTCAAAGATTGATGTACCTAATGTTCAAATTAACCTGGCTGTAAAAATTGAAACAAGTTGTATTTAAAGCTATTTCTCTCAGATAAAATTCTAGATTAAAAAAATATCCCAGAACGTATAATTCTAGAATGTCACAGGTAGACAAAGGCTCCTACGTTTGTATCATATATGACATACTCCTGGAAAGAGGAAAGGAGTGTTGCCTGCTGAACTTAGTTTATTTCATTCTGATGGAATTACATTAAGTACATTGTATACATTGATCAAAAATTTGACTCTGTTTTACCTCAGATTAGAAAATGTACAAGAGTCTGTACAACAAATTGATAAGGATCATAATAAACCTTTTTAAGGCATGAGAGCAATTTAGACTTTATCTGCAGTGTTGCTGTATATTCCCCCACATAAATATTCCAGAAAATGTGGCTGTGCATCAGAGGTTGGAGGAGCTGGAAAATAAATCCAGGCCCTCCAATCTTGTTATATTAAGTTTAAAGAAGGGGTTGGAAGGACATAATCCTGTTATTGCTCTCCCTTTTAAAAATAAATTTGACTTCAATGGAGTAACAGCACGGATGAATTTATTTCATTATTATTCAGTAATTTCTTGTAATGAATTATGCCTATTAATTTTTCCTTGGCTTACACCCAGCTTTGGGTTTACACACTTTGTGGAAATAGGAGAGAGAAGACCGTGTTTGGAGAAAAACATTATCAGAAATAGATGTTGTTTATTCATTGTTGCTATCTTGTAGTCCAGGAGTAGGCAACCTATGGCACGCGTGCCGAAGGCGGCATGCAAACTGATTTTCAGTGGCACTCACACTGCCCGGGTCCTGGCCACCGGTCCGGGGCGCTCTGCATAAAATCATAGACTTTAAGGTCAGAAGGGACCATTATGATCATCTAGTCTTACCTCCTGCACAACACAGGCAACAGAATCTCACCCATCCACTCCTGTATCAAACCTATGTCTGAGCCATTGAAGTCCTCAAATCATGGTTTAAAGACTTCAAGGTGCAGAGAATCTTCCAGCAAGTGACCTGTGCCCCACACTGCAGAGGAAGGCGAAAAACCCCCAGGGCCTCTGCCAATCTGCCCTGGAGAAAAATTCCTTCCCGACCCCAAATATGGCGATCAGCTAAACCCTGAGCATGTGGGCAAGACTCACCAGCCAGACACCCAGGAAAGAATTCTCTGTAGTAACTCAGATCCCACCCCATCTAATACCCCATCACAGACCACTGGGCATATTTACTGCTAATAGTCAAAGATCAATTAATTGCCAAAATTAGGCTATCCCATTACACCATTCCCTTTTAAAAACCTCATTTACTTTACATACAACAATAGTTTAGTTATATATTATAGACTTATAGAAAGAGACCTTCTAAAAATGTTAAAATGTATTACTGGCATGCAAAACCTTAAATTAGAGTGAGTAAATGAAGACTTGGCACACCAATTCTGAAAGGTTGCCGACCCCTGTTGTAGTCTAATTACAGATAATGCAAGTGCAATGGAAATTTATAAAGCTTTCGTATAAGCCCATACTCAGAGAAAATTCACAGGATCCTTCTTATATTAACAAACAATATTCATATTTCAGTTTTATACGGCCTGATCTATAGCCTATTGAAGTGATGGTAAGACTCCCAATGCTTTCAGTGGGATTTGGCTCAGGCCCTATAGTGTTTTCCATATGAGAATCCCAAAGTGCTTTCCAAAGGAATATAAGTATCATTATCCCCATTTTACAGGAACCTGAGTGATAAATTATTCCATTTGTTACTTAGCCGGTTTTCCAGTTGTACCTAGAGATGTTACTGCATTTTTTCCAAACTTAAAAGAAACTAAATTGTTTTTATATAAAGAAATACAAATGTAGACATACAAAGCTCTATGTTTCTTCTTTTCTGCATCCTTTTGTTCAAGTATTTTCTATTACCTCGTTAAATATTGTTAGCTGGAAGAGTGATTTGTTAAATCATTTATTGCTCATGATTTATTATCTGTGGCAATAACAGATTCACATAGAGAGGTATTATAGATGTGTGAGCTGAAACAGTCTTGCAAGGGGTTAATTTTATAATCGCTATCTAGTATGTTTATAATCCCAACACTAACCCAATAATAGAAGGGGGGCGGATCTAGAAGGTACAGGAGAAGACGTGTGTGTTCATGCTTTTCTCTCATGCATCTAAACTGCTTTATATTCTACTGGAATAAATCTTTTTCATTCTGAACAGAATTCCTTGTACTGGATATTCCTTATGGCTAGCTGAAAAAAGACTTACTTGGAAAACCTTTGTCAAATCTTTTCACTGCAGACTTCATTCAGGAATATTTTTGCTCATAGAAAGAATGGGCAGATAGTTGCAAATCCGCCTTTCACCACACATAAGCTAACCTGTGGAGACTGAAGAATGGAAATAGTTGATGACATCCTACTTGAGAATGGAACCAATATTTCTGCTTTCCTGTGTGATATTGTCATGGAAAATGATACATTTTTCTGTGTGGATGACTCACCTCATCTTGCTAAAGGTATGTGGAGGAAAATAGATTTTTCAGACATCACCAGTTCCAGCTGAAGGCAAACTCATGGATATTTCAAGAAAAACAGGTACACAAAGGTTTGTAGGTGAGGCAGTGTGAAAATAACCATTTGTTGCTAAATTAGGATAAGAAACAGACCAGCAAGAACTTTATATGTCCTGTTTTTCCAGATTATAAATACATGTAGAAAGTAATACTCAGTTAGAATAGAATGTAAACAGTACTGATAATTGTTTAATGAAACATAATTTTATATTGCTCTTGAATAATTCTATAACAATGAAGTTATTTGATCTAATGCAGTATGTGGAAGCAACTAACATGAAATTATAACACTGTATGTAGACGCTAAAGAAAATTTGCTCATGTATTAAAATAATATAGATTGTCATAATGTTTCTTACTGTCTCAAGGAACAGTTCAGGTAGGTCAGAATCAGGCCCAGGATTTCTAACTTCCACCAGTTTTACATTGGTGTAATGACATGACTTCAGTAGATTTGCATAAGTGAGATAAAAATCAAATCTACTGCCTTGAATGATGAGAAGTCTTCACCTTTTGGTTAATGGATGAAACCCCTGTGATAAAAATTAATTAGTTTTATAATTTTCATATTTCATAACTGATTCTTCATTGTGGCAATTTTCAGATTTACATCAAACAGTTCGAATTCTGCTATATTCGTTGATATTTTTGCTCAGTGTCGTGGGGAACACGCTGGTAATTACAGTGTTGATAAGAAACAAAAGGATGAGGACCGTCACTAATATATTTTTGCTGTCGCTGGCTGTCAGTGACCTAATGCTTTGCCTTTTCTGCATGCCTTTCACCCTCATTCCCAACCTGCTGAAGGATTTTATATTTGGTAGTGCTGTTTGTAAAACTGCCACCTACTTCATGGGTAAGTCTCTGAATTTGTACCTACTCTAAAGTAAATAACCCATTAAATTTGTGAGATACTAAACAAGGGCCAGATCCTTTAAAGTGCCAAGCACTCTCAAAACCTGCTAAGCAGGACTGACTGGGCATTAACACCTTATTGGAAAGATCAGCACTAAGGAACAAAAGTAGCCCAGGCAGTCACATGAAGATGGGAAAAAGCATATTTTATAAAACCCTTTTTCTTTCATTAAAATTTGACTTAAATTGCTATAAGAAGACAGGGTGCTGGAACAATTTTTATAGTGGTGGTGCTGAGAGCAATTGAACCAAACTGTAAACCCTGTATATAATGGAATCCACTTCAAGCCAGGGGGTGAGGCAGCAAACACCAGTACCCCTACTTCCAGCACCTGTGTAAAAAGCGATTAGTAAAAGTGTCATCCCCTGTAATCAGCAAACATTCTCCCTGTGTGCTGTATGCAGAGCCATAGCTGATCACCTTGATAACAAAAGTTAATTCTCTTGTTAGAGCTGACTAGAGAGCTCTGCACAGCTCTGGGGGCATAATCCTGCAAGATGCTGAGCTCTGTAGTTTCATCTAACATAGCACTGAAGCATACACTTAAATTAAGCACATCCTTAAGTGTTCTGCTAGATTAGGCTCAGCACTTTGCAGGGTGAAGCCCTGGAGAGAAGTTGGATTCTATTCCTTCTTGCATATCATCAACAGAATCATTATTGTTCTAATTACAGGGCAAATACAATAAGATTATACAAGGGTAACCATTACCAAGGGCCGAATTTGGCCCACAGAATTTCTACTACTGGTGACAAATGAGAAGGAAAAAAAACCCCAACATTCTGATTTTGCAAATCCAGGTGGAATTTGCAGGGCTGTCAGTTAGAACAAATATCCTTTTATTTGTTAACTGATCAAATATAACCCGGAGTCACTGAGAGGCAATAAATATGAAGCCTAATGATACTATTTTTAGGGAGTCATATTTTAAAGACCACCACCACATTCAATATGCTTTGGCTTCAGCTGCCTCCCATTATAGAAGTGGGATCCATGAAAGGGCCTGATTTATAAATTATCTGGATAAGTGATACTGTCCCAACTTTTTAGATTTAATGTTTAAAAATGTAAAAAGAAAAGAGGGAATTCTGAAAAGTTTATGTTATCTCAAAATGAGACTTGGCAATTAATTACAAGAACCTCTGTTTAACGTGTGCCCTTGAAAACTATGATGTAATGTGAAAATACATTTTGAAAGTGTGGGAATGGGAAGTCAACATCTTTCCTTAGATATAATCAATAAAACTAAAGGTCATAGTTAAACATGTACTGAATTACTGACATAAACGTCATGAAAATTACTGAATCGTATTTTTTATATTTCAATTTAAGTGTTACCAATTACATACACATACATATATATATATATATATATTCAAAGGGAATATATTCTAATATCAAGTTTTACAATTACAAAGTTAATTTTATTTTAAGACTCAAGGTGAATTGTCCCATAAGTCATACAGTAAACACATCAGAGGTGCACAGTGAAAAAAAATAGCACATTGCACTAAAAGTTTGAAATATTATATATAGTGAGGAGGAGAAATTAATGAACATTTTATAGAAAATGGGTCTGATTCCTACTGCATTACTCCAGTTTTATGCCAGTGTGACTCCACTAAAATCTATGAAATGTAACTATTTAGGTTTTTTTACTTCATTTTATCAAAACAGGAAGTTAGGTTGTCAATTAAACAAGATACTTGCTTTTTTTAATTAAAACTAAAATCATACCCGATTCACTGCTTTGTTACTCCAGATGCACACCAGTGTAACCTCACTGATTCCAAAGTGCCTGGTTATGTTTCCGTGAAGTTATACTAGTGTAAAAACTGGAGTAATACAGAGATGAATCAGTACTTTGATTGGTAACAGCTTCCTGCTTTGATGGAACTAAGTCAAAAGATGTCAATTATTTTTTCATACACATCAGTAGTTACACAAGCATAAATCTGGAGCATCACAAAGGTGAATCAGGTCCACCTCTGTTAACTTAATGAGTTGTGAAAATATGAGTAATGCTATATTTTCATTGTTTCGCATATGTCCATGGAAACTTAGCAAGTTTATCTACAAAGAGCCAGCCTTTTAAAACAAGAACCCGTTGCTTTGTTTTATATATTTAGGTGTCTCAGTAAGTGTATCTACGTTCAACCTGGTTGCCATATCTTTGGAGAGATACAGTGCTATTTGCAAACCCTTGCAGTCCAGGGTATGGCAGACAAAATCTCATGCCTTGAAGGTGATTGCTGCTACTTGGTGTCTCTCCTTTACCATCATGTCACCATACCCAATTTACAGCAAACTGGTGCCTTTTACAAAATATAACAACAGCACAGCTAACATGTGTCGCCTCCTTTGGCCAAGCGATGTCATTCAGCAGTCCTGGTAAGATATAATTGACTGTTAAATAACATATAATTATCTGGCAGAAAATAGGATTACATGGTAGCATTAAGCCTGTTGAAAATCAATTATTAACCATTAGTGACTGTTTATAATTCTTTTATGCTTGTTTAAAAAGTCACAAGAATTTCTATTTTTAATTGCTGCTATTTTTTGTTTTTAAATACATTTATTACTTTTGCTTCACATCTGGGGGATATATGTAAAGGGCCAATGATTTTCAAACTGTAGTCTATGAAGCTGCCACTGTCACTGAAATGAAGGCTTCTCTCAGACTTCCAGCAGTGATGCTTCATGTTAGTATAGCTCCGTCTGTTTTATTTTTTGTATTTCCTGAGGATTTGTTTATTTTTAACAATTAATCTTTTTAAAAGCCACACGTATCTCTGTGACCCTTCCAGGACTGATTCACTTCTTTGTCTGCATTTCTTTGATGCAGTTTCAATTGTGAACAAATATGATGACATGAAAATTGGAGAAGTAGCAAATGTACCTGAGAACAGAACCAACCTAGTGACTAAAGAGATTAGTGCAAAGGGGACAGCAGGCTATTAGGGTACAGTCAGTGTTAAATGTCCACACCCTAGGAATAAACAGCACAGAAATAACATAGGGACATAATCAAGGAGCTGCACTGTAGCATTAAACAAGCTCATTTTTACTCTTTAATACTTTCCTAATATTTATTTTTCCTGTAATCAAGCACTTTAGTTGGTGCAGGGAAGATACAGGATTTTTCCTACTGTCTTTAATGGGAGGCAGAATAGGTCTATAGTTTGCACCACCTAAATATGGTTCATGCATATAAATATCTATTTGATATTAACATTTTCAGTAGTTTAAGGTATAATGCCATAATGAGGATGTATGAAGAGAAAAGTTAAAAGGCCAAATTCTGCTCTCAGTTATACCAATGTAAATCCAGAGCAATGGCAGTGAATTTGCAGCAATGTTCCTGCAAGGATCAAACAGTTAGGCTCAAAATATATGATTGATTTGTTAATAAAATACCTTAAAGCAAAATAATTTACCTGGGTGTGGGTACCATTAGAGAAACTGCTTATGTTTTGTTATGTAGTATATTTACCCATATGCAATGTGTAATCAAATACTAAAGGATTTGCTTTAAAGTGGAATTTCTCCTATGGAAGGGATTCAGCAGAAAAATAAGAGACCAAACTGTACCATCTTTCCTTCAGAATCTGTATGGGGCTAGAGGGGAATGAAATGCATCTCCCTCCCAGTGCGTGCCTCTGGGGGGGCACACTCCTCGGGGGGGGGGGAGGAGAAGGGGAAGGAGCACAGTCCCACTCCATGGATGTAATAATCCAGGTTGATGAAGGAGAGGAAAGGGGAAACAGTTGTACCAGGATCCCAAGATCAGCACTCCCTCCTCCCCCAAGTCTGTAACATCTGTAATGAAGTGAAATGGGAAAGGCTGGAGACCCAGCAAACATGATGAACCGGGGCCCAAAATTTCTTTTGAAAGTTAATGGCTAATATCAGCATCTCACTTAAGCACAGGTAGCTGCTCATTTGAATTCCCACTGGACAAGCTTTTATATCATAAAAACCATCACCACCACCATAGACATGATTCTGGTCTCGGTAGAGGACAGGTATTGAATGGGCACAGAGACTGAAGCATCTTTTTAGCCCTAAGTGCCTCTGGGGGTGAGACACATTGGATGGACAGCGTGGAAAAGCCAGCTCTGCTATTGTTTGCACTGTACTATTTCTGTGGAGGGAAAAAAAGGGATTCTAGCTTCCAGCACTGTCAATAGAGTACCTCTCATCAGCCCTAAAAACATTTCACCCAGATCTTTAGAAAACAAACAAAAATATACAGTTGCTTCTCTGTATTTCTGCTGTTCCCTAATCTCAGTCTCTTTTGTGGCTTCCTCAGGTACGTTTTCCTGTTGCTCATACTCTTTCTTATACCTGGTATTGTAATGATGATTGCATATGGCTTAATCTCTTTGGAACTATACAGAGGAATAAAGTTTGATGTCAGCCAGAGAAAATCTTCACGAGGTAACAGCATGTTTGTATTTGTTTTTGTTTTAAGTTCACCTTTGAAGATGTGAATAGTAGAGCGGAGTCAATAATTTATTCTATAAATGCCACCTCTTTTTTGTTTACAAAACATCTATGAACAGATTGCAAAACTACTGCATGTATTTGTTAATTATTGGAAAATTTCTTAAGTGAATAATCCATCATCTGCAGATTATTTGCAAAGAGTTCAGACAGGATATTTGTAATTCCCAATGTTTTAGTTAAATAAACCAAATGGATATTGTTTCTCATCACAGATTAGATTATTTTTGCTATTAAGCAATATGACGGGAATTGTAAATTTAATCTAAAAATACAATTCAAAAATTACTTCAAGCAGAAATTTGAGCATTCAATCTTAATGTTCCTTTTTTTGCCAAATTTCACAGTACTTCAGACATTTAGATGTTCATAGAAAGGGAACACCAGATGGTCACAAAAATGACTGAATCAAAATTCACTTTAGAATTGGAATGACAGTTTTTACCACTCGTTGCTCATCATCCATGAAGGATTTTGTTTACTTCAAAATTTAGACTCCACTAATCTGTTTATATTTTGAATCACTATTCAGAAATGTTTTGTGTTACATATTTATGTGAGTGCTGCTGATTTGTACATACAGACAGGAAAGCCAGCACCAGTAGCAACAAATATGAGAATGGAGATGGTTGCTACCTGCAGAAAACCAAAAAGAAGAGAAAAATGCCACTGCAACAGCTTTCTGCCACCAGCAGCACCAAAATAGACAGGGTCAGAAGCAACAGCTCAACTGCCAACTTGATGGCCAAGAAGCTTGTCATCCGCATGCTGATGGTGATTGTGATTTTGTTTTTCCTTTGCTGGACTCCCATCTTCAGTGTAAATGCCTGGCGTGCATTTGACACCACATCAGCAGACCAACTTCTCTCAGGAGCTCCTATCTCCTTTATTCATTTGCTCTCCTACACTTCAGCCTGTGTGAACCCCATCATCTACTGCTTCATGAACAAGCGTTTCAGGATGGGCTTTCTGGCCACTTTCACCTGCTGTCCCAAACAAAAGCCTCCAGTAATAAGAGGAGATATTGGAGATGAGGAGGAGGGGAAGACCACAGGGGCATCTCTCTCCAGGTACTCTTACATGCACATGAATGCGTCTGCTCCCCCATGAACTGCTACAGAAAAGGAGAGGCTACACATGGCCAAGATAAATTCAAACCCTTATCTTCTTGTCTGGTCTTGGAAAGATGACTAAGGTTTGATTTGTAACATGACTTCGTTCTGAAGAGATGAAAACACCACAGTTAAGCAATTAGCTGGTAGGAAATGCCAAGGGAATTATATGGGTCATGGACACTGCTAGGGTCTGTGCTTTGTGTCACCTCCATTTCTAAAAAGAGACTGGAGTTATTAGGCTCTGTGGAGATGAGGGACTTTGAAACCAGCCCTCCAGCATGGTGCATTTGTACTAAAGCCTCCTGTAAACATATTCTATAACTTGAGGGTGTCCTTTCCACCGGCAGTTTGGCTCACCCTTTTCATGCAAAATTGCAGTTTTCAGAGATAGCTCAGAGTATCTCTTGACAATTCCAAGACACTAATAGATTGGGGTTCCTTATCAGTCCTGATTACAAATTTCTATTTTTATATTTTATGGTTAAATACCAATTCCATGAAATCAAAATATATTGGCTATTTGCATAGAACTCTTGGTCGTCCTTATTTTAGCTGAGCTATCACCCTTTGAAATTCTTGGTTTAATGGTCAATTAAAAAAGGATATTGCTGGAGAAAAGAAAGGGCTATTGATCCAAAGCAATGGGTCCAGGACACTTTTAAAGTAGATTTATTTCAATTTTTTTTTGTGAAAGTTAACAAGAGAAATAAAAACTAGTAATTTTACAGGCAGATGAAATACACTTGTCCAGACAGCAGCCTGTGACAGATTTGAAGTGTTATAAGTATTCTGACAATTTAACATATTTTAGCTTTAAACAGCAAGTGGAATGTCTAAAGGCATGACTTCCTAAAGTGACTTTCTTCCGTGCACATGCATATACTGGCACGCACACTTTTCAGCACCCGTGCATGCAAGTGACAGAGTCTAACACCAGCCCAGTTGAGTGTGTAGAAATGCTATTACCAGCACACACAGGTGCTAGTGATGGAAAAGTGCACACAGCGGTGTTAGCACACACAACTTTGCATATACGAAAAGGATACTGGGGTGAAGTCCTTTTGAAAAATCAGGCCTGAGATATTAAACGTAAATTATTGCAATAACAACTTTTACAGCATATCCACAATCACATTGTGGTATTGCCCACACATGAAAGTAGAAATGGTTAAATGGAGAAAAGAAGTAAACAACAATAAAAAGCAAGGACTGAAGAATTGGGCATGATGTCAGAAATGTCTATGGATTTATGTGGAGACTATGGAAGGATTTCTCTCTCCTGATATACATATATGTGTATACATACGGCATAGACTAGAAAGAGTCACGAATTGTGTACTTCATCTGTGTTTTGTTATGTAAGGAATCCAATCTCCTCTTAATTGTTCAGTGTTTGGGTGAGCTTGGGTGTTCAGACAATACACATAGTTCTCCAGAACAGGACAGTCAATCTTACATAATTTATACTGCATTTTATTTTGTGAATGCTTCTTGTTGAAGATTCTTCTACCTTCTAGTTTAGAAAATGTAATTTTTAAAAATTGGTATTAGATAGAAATTAGACTTTGGTAGTAAATGGAAAGTAGATGTGGATGTTAAAGGCAAGCACTGTCAAGGTTTTTAATCTTAAAATTTGACCTCTTCCAGATAGATTTTAAATTGAAGTAGCACTCTTCCCGCACTTGTGCTAACATTCTTGACATTGATCTGACCCTCTGTCCTTATCAGGCATGACTCCTATTGAATTAATTATGAAAGTTTTATCTAAGTAAGGGTGGAGGATAGACCCCAGCCTGGTGTGCAGGGCACTGTATAATTTATAGCTATACAGCAAGTTGAAATTGTTAAACAAAACCAGCTATGTTAATTTTAGCTTCAGTCCAGAATCCACTGGGTAGAGAAACAATTTCTTTTTAAATTGAAAAGCACAGTGAGTAGGGAAAAAATTAATAATTTCAAGTTGGAAATATATTTCATTCCATAGACATAGCAAAAAATCAAATCATTTTCTATTTAAAAATATACTTGACAGTGTCTTTTTAGCATCTCATAAAGTAAATATAATTCTGTACCTTTCAGATGTTTAAATCCATTATAAAGTGTAGTTTATAGATGGTTATTTATGTAAAGAAATCACATTTTTATAACAGATGTGAATATTGCTGACTATATTCAGTTTAGAGACAAGATGTAGTTTGGAATTCTATGTCCAATGTAGGAAAATATTCCTATTATAATGTAAATTTTCTGGTACAATCAGAATATGTTGACTTGCATGCACACCATCCCACCACACTGATTTACTTGGCATAATGCTTGTTTTTTTGCAGGGGTGTGTGATAGTTTTAGGTCTACAGATGAAAAGTGTGATGTAACAAAGGCTTATTTTGATCATTGGGCCCATGTGGCTTGCAGTACTAGTGGCCAGAACATGAACTAGGGAGCCTCTGATTGTTGTGATTGTACATCAGTTGAGGGAGGAGATGAGGTAGGAAAGAGGTAGTGGGAGGAGGGGACAAAAAGAAAGAATCAGGAGAAATATACCAAGGCATAAGGCATAGCAGTGGTGGGGTGGCTGCAGTGGAGGAATAAGGAGAATCAGAGAATGGGAGTGAAACTTACCTATTTCCGTCGGGAGGGTAAATGCTAGAGCTAGGGGAAAAAATTTCAGCAAACTGTTTATTCACTGAAAAATGTATTTTTGGTCACAAAACTATTCACAAACTCAGGCTGAATTCAGCAAATAATTCAGGCTGAATAAAAAAATGACAACAGTTTTAAAAAAATCATTTCAACATTTTTGAAACAAAGAGTTTTGACTTTTTGTTTTTGTGACATTCTGTTTGAAAATTTAGATAGATTTATTGTAAAACATTTAAAAAGGGTAAACACGTATGACAAACATAACAAAAGGGGAAAAAATGAAGGAAAAATCATATTGGGTTGAAATGTTTTTTTTCAACCCAAAACAATTTTTTGTTTCAGAGAGAAAAAGTGAAAAATTTCACTTTCAGATCAACCCTAACCAATTTTTTTTTTCTGATTTTTGTGGTTCTGCCATGGAATAATAATAAAAAAAAATCATATATTCTCTCAGCACTAGTATGTGCATGTATTTGCTTTTTAAAAAGAGGAGCTTATCTTGCCATGAAGTGACACAGTTACATGAGTGCCTGTGCCTGAATCTGACAAGCCTTAAATCAAGCTATATCTAGGGATACACTTAGATATCTATCACCTGCCCATTGTGTTGCCCTCTCCTTCCCAATCTCCTGGCTGATAAAGCCTCAGGGATTTCCCCCACTCCTTGGAATATTTTGCTATTACACCACACATGCCATCTGGCATGATCTTGTGTATCCCAAAGGCAAACCAAAAATCACTGCAGAATAAAAAATATCCTTGGCATCATGATATGGCAGGATCCCTCACCACAGCCAATGAAATCCTTCTCCAACACCTTCCATTCAGTCGCTGTTGATATCAGTGGAAATGTGATTTGTTAGAGAGTAAATATGGGCTGAATAAAATGATATTTTAAAAAAGGAACAAATTGAGTCTTATTATTTTGACATCTTTTTGGCTAGTTGCAGGGGAACCACCTCCTAAAAATCGACTCCTACAGTTAGTAGCAAAGACACCTGTAGATAAAGCTCTTTCCAGATGCAGCCAAAAATGTACAGAATAATGAAGACACAAACTTTACATTTTAGATTTAGTGTAAGTTTCCTTGTGCTCTTTTAATTTTTCTTTTTCCCTTTGTTTCTCTCCTCTGTCTCCCACTTGCTTCCTTGTGTTTTCTCTCTCATTTATTTTTCTTATTCCCTGTTACTTTCTGTCCCTTTTCCACACCTCTCATAACTTCTTCTCATCTGAGGAACCTCATTTTTTTCTCTAGACCAGTGATACTCAGACAGAGGCTCGAGATCCACAAGTGAGTCTTTAATGTGTCTCCTGCGGCTCTTTGGGATTAAACTGTGGAATTTAATTATTAACCCATCTATGTTAGTAACCAATCAGGATGCTTTTAGTATGTTATTAACCAATTGTAGTTGATAAAATAATACTTGGTCCATCGTTTTGCTGTTAGAATAATATACTAATATATATATATATATATACACATACACACACACACACTAAATATTTCCCATCATACTGTTTAAATATGAATATGTACTATAGTACTATAGTAAATGAAACAATGAATTCACACTATTGTGGCTCTTTTGGGTAATGTTGATCACTAACTTGGCTCCTGAACCACTGAGATCTGCGTATCACTGTTCTAGACCCCAATGTTCCCCTTCCCTGGATTTGAGACGGCTCCTATTCCTCTTTCCCACTGACTGCCAGGGTCTATCATCTCCCTTCCACTCTCACTGCCCTCCTTTCCCTCCCTCCCTTCTGCCAGCTCTGTTTTCCCTTCACCTATCGCTCTCTCGTCCTTCCTCTCCCCCTCTTAAGTCTGTCTTCTCTTCTGCTCCAACACTACCCTGATCTACATTATCCTCACCTAATTCCACTACCTATGCAGAACCTTCTTATAATTGCACCTTCCACAATCACTTCTCATAAGCCCTCATGAGCTCTCACATTATTTCCTCTTATAATCAATTCCCTGAGCGCACACCCCCAAATCCTCTCTCATAATAATTCCCCCATATACACAAAACCCCGCACAAAATCTTCTCATAATCCCCCTTCACACACATACCCCACAGCTTTATGTCTAGACTAT
Source organism: Malaclemys terrapin pileata (assembly GCF_027887155.1). Taxonomy (NCBI): domain Eukaryota; kingdom Metazoa; phylum Chordata; order Testudines; family Emydidae; genus Malaclemys; species Malaclemys terrapin. The sequence continues at coordinate 36,298,754 of NC_071509.1, read as the reverse complement.
TACAATGGGCTTTATTTGGAGCTATCTTTAAAGAGATTCCTAAGCTTTAGCTAATGCAGAATCTCTTCCTAAGTGGGGTAGGTGGCTACATTTATTTCACCATTTAGTCAGGGAAGAGCAAACAATACCATATATTTTTGAGTGCAGTTCAATGTATTGACTATCCTAAAATCTGTAAAGACCTGAATGGTTTAGCCCCCTGTTATGTGAGTGATCCTGTCACAGGGGTCAAGAGCTGCTGGACTGCACTCACTGATGGTGCCCGTAACATTGTTGTCCAAGAAAGCCAGCAGGATATTTTCAGCCAACGGCCCTCACAAGGTTGAACTTAATACCTCCAATAGCTTCTCAAAGCCAGGTTTGGTGGTTAGCACACAGTGCCATCATATGACAGATGATTACTTCAATGAGACTATGCTGTGGTGGTTCACACTGTTAAAAAGCCAAGATCCTGCAGCAATGGGCACTGCAGAAAAGTAAATAAATATAACATTTACAAACACAGTCTAACTTCCCACTCTTCCCCCTTACACACACACACCTCTCATAATGTTTGCTACAAACAAGCGAGAGTCTTTGCTCTTCATTTTTTGCTAGAATTTTTGGGATTAGGGAGAAAACTGAAAACCTCATTCATAGTTTTTAAAGGGACAAGAAAGAATCATGCATGACCTCCTGCATAATGCAGCACACAGCATTTTACTCAGTGATTTTTTGCATCGAGGCTAATAACTTGCATTTGAACTAGAGAATAACTATCTTTTAGATCTCTCCTTGTAAGGTGTATTTTCCAGACAATTAAACAGTCTTGTAGTTCTTCTCTGAATCCTCCCCAATTTGTTTCATATTTTAAAGGGTGGACACCAGAAGTTCCCCCACACGATGAAGTTGGGTGGCCCAGTCTGTTTCCATTGCCAGGGTGGAGACATACTGTTTTCAAAAGGGCTGAGAGAGATAAAAAGATGATTCTATGCCAACTGTTTCATGAGGTATTCATTTCCCATAAGTCAGTCTTTCCCATCCAAACTAAGATTTACCAGAGTTCATCATCTGTTTAATATTTAAGAGCTCTATTTATTTTCTCTCTACTCCATAGAATTTCAATAAATATTTACTTTGATTTAATCTAAACCCAACTGGGTTTTGACTAATCCTGGAGATATAAATTTCTGATGCTCTTGAAGAAAACAGAACTCTGTCCTTGAGGGAGGCGGAGAAAGGTGAAGGCAATTGCCTGTGTGCAGGATTACTTACAAAGCAAAGGCTGCACTCTACTCTTGAATACAGTATGGTATAGTATGATAGACACCATGGAAAGCTCTGAAATACATTAACTGTGCAATGCATCTTGGGATACCATTTACAACATGACTCTAGCCACCCTACTCACACTTCACTTTACTGCAAACATGCATCTAAGTTCAGCAGCCTTACATACCCTTCCCACTCACTTCCCTCCATGCAATATTTACATTGGTTGGACAGACTTGGTTCTTTATATTGTCTGCACAATCCCTGTGTGCCTTTTCCCTTAACAGTCCCCGCAAGTTGCTGTGTGTTTTGAATGTGTTAGAATTTTGCTGTGTAAATTGCTGGTAAACAGGATGCATCACTAAAATGATGCTTGTTTTGTTCCATGTTGTTAGGGTGCGCAGGGCTCCAACTGGAAGAAAACAATTTAAGGGAAATATTCCTGAGTTGTAAAGCTGCTACCTTGTCTGGCTAATGGCAAAGGATCCCTGCTAGGACGACTTATTGTGGTCTCTGGAGATCAATTATTGCATGAACAATTTCCTTCGGTTTCAACTTCCGAACGTGCCCAAAAGCTCTAATTTTGATCTAGTGAGGTATCAGCTGTCCATTCTGCACTGTGAGACAACAGCAAGACATACTCATTATAGCCAGCAGGTAGCAAACATCAGGGGGGAAATCATCTCCTGCTGAGTAAATACTGACTTTAATTGATTTCCTGCTCATTCAGCAGTTTATAAAATAAAAAACAAACCCTGAACAGAAATGGAGAAATGTTATTTATGTGGGGTTTGATTTAAAACAATGCAGAAGTTCCAGTCTGGCTCCAGCAAACATGGTAGTCATATTGGTATTCAAATACAAGCATGCAAATCAATAAGTGAGCAGAATTTAAAACCACAGGAGAGGATGGGGTGCTGTTCATGCTACTTAGCTTTCTCTCATAGCAAAACACCCCAAAGATGACAGCCCGGAGGTCCTTAGTATAAGACATGTTTTACAATTGATAAGAGGCCTGGTCAGTGACAGGAAGTGAAGGATATTTTATGTATTTGGCACTGCAGGTAAATAGGGTAAGCAGAAGGCAATACCCGGGGTGGATTTTGGTCACCAGACCAGGCATATTACGTTTTTGTAACTGTAATTGGATCTTTAATGATCCCAAGTGCTCAGGTTCATATCTCACCGGAAGAGGGTCGCTTTGGCAGCACGGTGCCCTCTGGTATTATACTGGGGGATTAGATCAGAACAGGCTCAGAGCCAACACACTGGATAACCAGCACTACATCTGGCATCACCTACAGTTTTTGAAAGTTTCCCTTCAAAGGACTAACCCAGCCCAACCCTGTTTATCTAATGAGATCAGACAAAATCACAATACAAGGCTCCTTTCTGAAGCTGTGCTGCCTCTTGCAGAAAAAGCACACTTTATTTCAAGATCAAGATGCGATCAAACTGCTGAAATTCACAAAAATAAGCCCTTCATAAGCAGAGTAGCAAGTAGGGGGAATATTTTCAACCATGAGACAGCTTTTCCTTTTGCAGAAAGAAAGTTCTGGCCAATTTTCTAGTTATGGTTTTATTGAGATGATACAAGTGAGAGATGGGCTCCAGGAAACATTTCTCAGTGCCCTGGTGTTTATTGAATACATAAAACTGTTTAAATAGTGTCAAGGGGCTTGAAACAAAACAACTCAATCCAGGAGGGAATGTCAACCTTAACTATGAATTGCCTGGCATTATTCGCCTTCCTTCCTTCAGTGTGATTTTAAAAAAAAAAAAATGACACTCAAAAGATTCAGAGACTTGGTTAAGATGCTGTCATCTGCTTCACTAGCAGCCAAATACATCTTGATTCCTCTGGCCCACTAATGCATTATTATTTTGTAAGGATTGACAGTGCCCTCAATGCTGTACGAGTCACCAATAAAGACAAGGAGCAAGAGAAAAATGGACACAGATAAGATGAGATGCACTGGGAAACCCAGAGGAAAATATTGACTTTGAGGTTTTTCTCCCTTCCTTATTATGAAAATTGGAAAGGGGATGGCAGAGGGATTACCATTTGTGAGCCTGGTGGAGAATGGGAGTCTTTAGGAGGGCTATGAAGGAGGAAAGCATGGGGCATGGTGCACTGGGATTAAAGGCAGTTCCTTAGGGGCAGCATGGAAGGCAGTGAGATATAGATGAGGGTACAATTGTGCAGGGCCTTGAAGGTGAGCATGAGAAGTTTAAACTTTCTATAGCAATCAAGAAAGAATCAGGAGACTGACAGAAAGAGGAAAACTACAACATGGTCTGATCTTTGGCTAGAGAAGATCCTTTCAGCTGCGTTGTGGGCAGCCTGGCTGGGATCAATGTAGGAATCAGGGAGGCCAGAGAGGAGAGATGGTCACACTAATAATGGCAGGAGATGAGCAGGGGCATTTTATTAACTAGCAGGAAGAAATGAAGTTCAGGTATTTAATACAGTGTTGAGGAAGAATTGATCCCAGCCTGGATACACTGGAAGATTGAGAAAGACAAGGCTCCACATTGAGAGCCTGACTGATGACAGTGCTGTCTACAGCAATGATACAACATTAGTGGTTATGTTTGGTTATGTTTAATCAGACCTTCTTGGGTTCAAACCAATTATTGCAAAAGTCTATATTTTGTAATGCACTTTGTGCTGATCTACAGGAATTATGAAATAATTTAAGGCAAAAAAAATACTGCTCTATTTTAGCATGTACATTGCTAGGCTGCCAAGATAGGTAGTGTTTCCCCTTCCACACCTGCACCAGCTTTAGGGGACACCACCCTGGTAAACAGCAGTGCTGCATATCTCCCTAATTTGCCCCTTGCCTTTTTGACCAAGGCCCTTCTCTGATACATGGGGACACACCCAAGGGTAACATCCTCCAGTATAGGACAGAGGTGCACATGCAGCCACTACCCTGCCCATGTTATGTCTCCCACCTCCAGCCAACATTGCTACAAGCGGCCTATAGAAAGGGAAAGTAAGGTGGGGAAAAACCTTACTATCTCTGAGCACACTGCACTCTGGGAAGAGCTGATGGCAATGGCATTCCAAAATTGAGAAAAAGAAAGCATCTTTTCATCATTGTTGGCATGGAGAACACTCTTGGGAAAATAGCTACTTGTGCTGTTTTTTTTCTTTCCCTAGCATCTGAAATGCCATGACCCTGACGGACAGGGGCCTTATCAGTTGCTGAGCATCTGAAAAATCTCCAAGTGAAGCAAAAGAGGACATGGGAGGAGCTGCTTGCTGATCTCTTCACTGCATTTCAGCAGATGTTTTTATCACGAAAAACTTGGCTGAGAAATTTCGTTGAGGTTCAGCTCCCTGCCCCCAGGAACACCAATAAATCATACAGTGTTTGCACAAGCACATTTCCTTGGTTACAGCATATTCATTTTCTATCCTCTACACTCTGGCCTCAAAGTAGCTGCATAACACATCCCTGACCCTGCTTCCCTAACCTCTTGGGGCACTTCATAGAGGCACCCTCTTTTGCTGGTCATAACACCCACAAAGTCTTTCCGCCTCTAACTCCCCCTTGTTCTCACAGCACCTATCATGCAAGGCAGACATTGTTAACACACATTCCACTGACATTCCGCAGCTGCCCAGGGCATAAAGAGCTCCTTTCTCCTGTCCAAGTATGCAGTAAAAGGCTTCATAAGCCAGGAAAGGAGAGGATGAATTGTGTCTCACAGGATGTCAGGAAGAGTTGCAACACCATTAACATGTGTAGTGGTCTTGGGAGCAGAAGTTCCCTTTCTCATTGCAGTTAAGAGATCAGGGTTTTTAAAGATCCAGACATCACGGACCTTTCCAGACCACCCCACATTCATGCTGATGAACCTTGCGTGGTGATCAACCAGCCCTTGCAGCACCATGGAGAAATACCCCTTTCTGTTAATGTACTCTGAGGCCTGGGATGAAGAGCAAAGAATAGGCACACTGGTCCCATCAATAGCCACAGTACAATTAGCAAAACCCAACCATGCAAGCCCATCAATACCCACCTGTGCATTGCCTGGCTTTATGACCTGGCCCATAGCATGCTGTCAGTAGTAGTGCACATCTCTGTGAGAACAGCCCCAACAGCGGATCTACCCCTACCCACACCATACGGGTTAGCTACTGACTGGTAGCAATCAGGAATGGGGAGATTCCAGATAGCAATGGCCACATGATTTCTTCCTACTTAAGGGAACTCTCATGTCGGTGTTCTGTTGCTGCAGCTGTGAGGTGAGCTCTGTACAGATCACTAGGAAAGTGGTCTGTGTCAGCCTGAACTTCTGCTGTCACTGCTGATCATCCCATGGCTGCAGCATTAGCCTGTCCTACCAGTCATTTTTAGTGTGTGTTTCCAGCAGTGGCACTCCACCGAGTGAAGCTAGTCTAGGAACGCACCCTGGAGAAATAACTACTTGGTTTCACCCTTCTCCTCTACTCATCTTGGCATTGCTGTGGCATTGCCAGGGCTGTCTCACAACCCTTCCAAAGTCATCTGGCTCAGTGACAGCCCAGGCATATGGTGCAACCTGTCCATATTAATGATGGTCTGGATTGCAGCACTCAGCAGTGTTTTCTCAGCACTTAGCAGTTAGAAAATGGCACTGACTTGCAAAACACAGATGAATTATGGGATGCCCAGAGAGGAATTATGGGAGGAGTTTAGTTTTACCTTCAATACCAGAATTCTAGCAGGTTCAGGTAGGCAACCCACCATGTGCCATGAGAAAATACCTACAGTGCATAGAGCCTAGTAGCAGAACATTGCATCCTGGGATGTCTGCCCAGGATGCTGTGCAGTTATTTTGAAAAAGCACAGAGCTATGTGGATGCTTTCAGAAAGTAGACTCAGCTTAATCTGGCAAAAAGAGTTATGTTGCCAATATAATTTACACCAGCTCCCTGAACGAATTAGGGTTTGCTGGTATAGCTATATGGGATAGAGTAGACAACGCCTAAGCTCCTGGTCAAACAGAGCAGTTTCTCTTTCTGTCTCAACAGATGCTCACCTGCGGAGAGTTGCCTCTGGAGACAGTATTCACTTAGCTTGCAGGGGTGCAACTTTGATAGGTTGGGAGGCAATGGGAACACCCCCTTACACACATCACCTTCTTCCCAAAACGAGGGTAAGATCCAAGCAGGAGTGCTGGGGCAGGTTTGCCTATGTTCTTCCTGGTTCTCCATCCCTGTAGCATGAATGTATGGGGAGGATGTTGTTCTTCCCTCCCTTACTCTCTCCCCTCGCAATAGGGACTATCCCAAATGGCTGCCAGATAAGGGAGCTTGACCTACCCCCACTGCCATTACATATGGAGTCATGAGGGGCTGGCTGACTGGCTCTCACCTGCTGGGGCAAGTGGAAGGGTGTGTGTGGCTTCTACTTGGTTTTATGGCTGGAAGTAGCCATTTTGAGCACTTTTGTTTCTATTAGTGAGTTCCCAGATTGGTGCTGTTCCCCCTTGCCCCACCCACCCTTATCTAGGGAGCTAGATCTTTTGCCATGCTGGTCTGAAGCCAAACTTTATTTGGAGTCTGGAAGGCTGAGAGGGTTTTTTCACCTTCCTTCCAGCATCTCTGAGGTCTGGTTTGGGACACTTAAATTACGCTCTTGCAACCTTGACAGGTTCCAGTGCAATTTGTGGGTTAAAAGGGGTCTGAGGCGAGGTCTTTGTAACCCAGTGGGCTACTTTCTGAGCACCAGATTGCCTGGTGAGTGAGTATGTCTTCACTTCTCGCAAAGCATGGAACTTCATCTCTCCTACCTCCTGCATCGAGGAGGGGAGCAGGATGGGACTCTGGGCAGGCCTCGGAGTGTAGAGTGGATATTGTACAACCTGAGGCCATTGATGCCCAGTTGAAATCCACACAGGAACAGCCCCACTGGGTACTTTATGGAGGAACAGTCCCAGTTGGTTAAAGGTTTTAATAAAGTTGCAGCCTCTGCCTTTAACTACACTATGTGACTACACATAGTCACTGAGTGGCTATGTAATATACCTGCAATTACTCTGAATTATCCTTGAACAATTTTGTCTCATCTCTCACCACAAAAAAGCAAATGAAGAACTACAGTATTTGCTTCCATCTGCTTATTGGCTCAAAAAAGACTGTTTTACTTCAGTCTGAGCCAAAAATTGTTCTTATTTGCTTACATTTGTCCTTGTCCTCAGTGGAGAGGCATATTTGTGTGTGTGCTTTTTCAAGACCTTTCAGCATGTGTGAGATTCTCTCCATCTGTGAGATCCATTATCTCAGATAAAAGTCGGGTGGGTTTTTGAAGAAAGTATCAGGCTAGTAAATTATACATTTCTTCACCTGCTCATTTGGAAACACCTGCTTTTTAATACAACTAAGTAGCTTCTTGCCTATCTATTTTATACATTAGATATTCCATAGCAGGCTTAAATTCTCTTTTCTCTGTTTCTTGCATCTAAAGTTACTCACTGTAATTAGCTTATAATAACACAAGGCATCTCTTACTTGGATTTCTTTCCTTTTCCACACAGAGTACATTAAATAGGGGGAAATGTTTAATATTACTACACATGACTCAAGGGCCTTGCTGTATAGAAACAGAACTCTAGTTTCAGCAAGTTTACCTGACTAAAATAATTGCTATTTTACTTACTTCCTCTGCCTTTTTTGGTCAGATTTGTGGAAGTCTCAACCCTGCCTTACTGCCATGTCTGGATTTCCATTGCAGCTGAGGTTTGTTATCAAGATGGATACTCTTTTCTAAGGCTTTCAAAAATGTTTTCAAAACAAAACTACTGTAAAATCAGTTACTTGCAACAGGAACCCTGAGCTCCACCAACTTTGTATTTCTCTGCAGTGAATGGAGTCAGTAAATCTACCTCTAAAACTAACAGATTTATTTGGGCATAAGTTTTTGTGGGCAAAAAAAACACTTCTTCAGATGCATGGAGTGAAAATTACAGATGCAGGCATTATTGTACTGACACATGAAGAGAATGGACTTACCTTACAAATAGAGAACCAGTGTTGACAGGGCCAATTCAGGCAGGGTGAATGTGGTTCACTCCCAAAAATTGATGAGGAGGTGTCAATACCAGGAGAGGGAAAGTTGTTTTTGTAGTGAGCCAACCACTCCCAGTCACTATTCAAGTCCAAATTAGGTTTTTTGCCCTCATTGCTCCCCTTGGAAAGCTGTTCCAGAACTTCACTCCTCTGATGGTTGGAAACCTTCAGCTAATTTCAAGCCTAAACTTGTTGATGGCCAGTTTATATCCATTTGTGTTTGTGTCCACATTGACACTTAACTTAAATAATGCCTCTCCCTCCCTGGTATTTATTTCTCTGACGTATTTATAGAGAGCAGTCATATGTCCCCTCAGCCTTCATTTGGTTACAAGGCAAGCTCCTTAAGTCTCCTTTCATAAGGTAGGTTTTCCATTCCTCTGATCATCCTAGTAGCCTTTCTCTGCAGCTGTTCCAGTTTGAATTCATCCTTCTTAAACATGGGATACCTGAATTGCGCACTGTATTCCAGAAGAGATCTCACCAGTGCTTTGCATAATGGTAGTAACACTTCTCTCTTACCATGAAGCTCATTTGTTTTATATTTACCATTTCACAAACTCATAGATTCATAAAAACAACAAGGAGTCAGGTGGCACCTTAAAGACTAACAAATTTGCCTGCATTTGTAATTTTCACTCCATGCATTTGAAGAAGTGGGTTTTTTAACCCACGAAAGCTTATGTCCAAATAAATCTGTTAGTCTTTAAGGTGCTACCGGACTCCTTGTTGTTTTTGTGGATACAGACTAACACGGCTACCCCTGCTCATAGATTCTTAGCGTCCAAGGCCATAAGGAACCATTGTGATCATCTAGTCTGGCCTCCTGTATAATACAGGCCATAGAACTTCCCCAAAATAATTCCTAGAGCAGATCATTTAGAAAAACATCCAATCTTCATTTAAAAAATTGTCAGTGATGGATAACCCAACAAGACACCCGGGAAGTTGTTTGAATGCTTAATTACTCTCACTGTTAAAAATGTATGCCTCATTTCCAGCCCTAATATGTCTAGCCTCAATTTCCAGCCATTGGATCATGTTATAATTTTCTCTGCTAGGTTGAAAGAAGAACAGGAGTATTTGTGGCACCTTAGAGACTAACAAATTTATTAGAGCATAAGCTTTCGTGGACTACAGCCCACTCTGAAGAGCCTTTATTAAATATTTGTTCTCCATGTAGTGTGACAAAGTTCCTCCTCTATCTTGGTGGGTCCTGCACTTATTGGCAGATTTTCTTGCCTCAGAGATTCACCATGTGGGTTGGGGAACAGCCCAGAGACCTTCCCCTCTGGAAGAACCCACTGTCCAGGTCAAGTGGGAGGTTTGGGGGGAACCCAGGCCCGCCCTCTACTCCACATTCCAGCCCAGGACCCTGTGGACTGCAGCTGTTTATAGTGCCTCCTGTAACAGCTGCGTGACAGCTACAACTCCCTGGGCTACTTCCTCATGGCCTCCTCCAAACACCTTCCTCCTGGTGTCTGATAACGCTTGTGCGCCTCAGTCCTCCAGCAGCACACCCTTTCACTCCCAGCTCCTCACACTCACACCACAAACTGAAGTGAGCTCCTTTTAAAACCCAGGTGCCCTGATTAGCCTGCCTTAATTGATTCTAGCAGCTTCTTCTTAATTGGCTCCAGGTGTCTTAATTAGCCTGCCTGCCTGCCTGAACTGGTTCTAGCAGGTTCCTGATTACTCTAGTGCAGCCCCTGCTCTGGTTACTCAGGGAACAGAAAACTATTCATCCAGTGACCAGTATATTTGCTCTCTACCAGACTCCTGTACCCCACTGGTCTGGGTCTATTACAGTAGCTACTTACAGACTCCATGTAGGTAATTGTTCCCTTAAACTTCTCTTTGTTAAGAGAAATACACTGAGCCTGTGTCTATCATTATAAGGCAGATTTTCAAATCCTTATTCTCATTGCTCTTCTCTGAGTCCTTCTTGAATAGTGGACACCACAACTGGACTAGTGTCATATCTATAAAGGGAAGGGTAACAGCTGTCCTGTGTACAGTACTATAAAATACCTCCTGGCCAGAGACTCCAAAATCCTTTTCCCTGTAAAGGGTTAAGAAGCTCAGGTAACCTGGCTGACATCTGACCCAAAGGACCAATAAGGGGACAAGATACTTTCAAATCGGGGGGGGGGGGGGGGGGGGGGGAAGGCTTTTGTTTGTGTTCTTTGTTTGGGAGTTTGTTCGCTCTTGGGACTGAGAGGGACCAGACATCAATCCAGGTTCTCCACATCTTTCTAAACAAGTCTATCCTATTTCAAACTTGTAAGTAAATAGCCAGGCAAAGCGTCTTAGTTTTACTTTGTTTTCTCAACTTGTAAATGTACCTTTTACTAGAGTGTTTATCTTTGTTTGCTGTACTTTGAACCTAATACTAGAGGGGAGTCCTCTGAGCTCTTTAAGTTTGATTACCCTATAAAGTTATTTTCCATACTGATTTTACAGAGATGATTTTTACCTTTTTCTTTAATTAAAAGCCTTCTTTTTAAGAACCTGATTGATTTTTCCTTGTTTTTAGATCCAAGGGGGTTGGATCTGTATTCACCAGGAGTTGGTCAAAGGAAGGAGGGGGGATGGTTAATTTCTCCTTGTTTTAGATCCAAGGGGGTTGGATCTGTATTCACCAGGAGTTGGTGAAAGGAAGGAGGGGGAATGGTTAATTTCTCCTTGTTTTAAGATCCAAGGGGTTTGGATCTGTATTCACCAGGGAATTGGTGAAAGGTTTCTCAAGGCTTCCCAGGGAAGGGAACTAGCCTTGGGATGGTGGCAGCGGACCAGAGCTAAGCTGGTAGTTAAGCTTAAAAGTTTTCATGCAGGCCCCTACATTTGTACCCTAAAGTTCGAAGTGGGGATACAGCCTTGACAACTAGTATTCTAACAGTGTAGTCGAACCAGTGCTAAATACAGAGATAATATAACCCCTCTATTCCTACTTAGAAATCCCCTCTTTATGCATCCAAGGATCACATTAGCACTTTTGGCCACAGCATCGCATGGGCGGTTCATGTTCAGTGGATTATCCATCATGACCCCCAAAGCTTTTTCAGAGTCACTAATTCCCAGAATAGAATCCCCCAACATGTAAATATGACCTACATGTTCCTAGATGTATGTATTTACATTTAACCATATTAAAACACATATTGTTTGCTCATACCCAGCTTGTCAAACAATCGCTCTGAATCAGTGACCTGTCCTCTTCATTATTTACCATCCCCCAATTTGTGTGTCATCTGTAAACTCCATCAGTCATGATTTTATGTTTTTTTTCCAAGTCATTAATAAAAACATCAAATAGTGTAGGGCCAAGAACTTTCCATGAGGGTCGCCAGAAGAAACATACCTGTTAATTGATGATTCCCCATTTACAATTGCACCTGAAACTTATCTGTTAGTCAACTTTTAATCCATTTAATATGTGCCATGTTCATTTTATATCATTTTAGTTTTTTTCATCAAATGTTATATGGCACCAAGTCAAATGCCTTACAGGAGTTTAAGTATATTATGACAACACTACTGCCTTTATTAACCAAACTTTTAATCTCATAAAAAATATATATCAAGTTAGTTTGATAGGATTTATTTTCCATGAACCCATTTTGATTGGCATTAATTATATTGTCATTCTTTAATTCTCTATTAATTGAATCCCTGATAAGCTGCTCCACTGTCTTCACCAAGATTTATGTCAGACTGAGAGGCATATAATTATCCAGGGTACCACATTAATCTTTTAAAAATATTGGCACACATCAGCTTTTTTCCAGTCTTCTGGAACTTTCCTGGTGTTCCAAAACCTACTGAAAATCAGAATTAGCTGTCCAGCAAGCTCCTCAGCCAGCTCTTTTAAAACTCTTGGATGCAAGTTATCCTGATTTAAAAGTGTCTAATTTTAGTAACTGCTGTTTAACATCCTCCTGAGATACTAATAAGCTGGAAAAAGTGTTACCATATGCTATGACTGCATCACCTGTTTCTTCTCCAAATACAGAACAGAAATATTTATTGAACACATCTGCCTTTTCTGCATCTTTATTGATAATTCTACCATTTTCATCTAGTGATGGACCAATACCATTGTTAGGATTCTTTTTGTTCCTAATATTTAACTCCTCCTTATTGTCCTTAATTCTGCTGGCCATTGATTTTTCCTTGTGTCCCTTTGCTTTCCTTATCAATTTTCTACAATTCCTAGCTTCTGATTTATTTACATTTCTATTACCTTTCCATTTTTAAATTTTTTATAGCTGCCTTTACTTCCCCAAGTCAGTTTTTTAACCAATATGGCCTTCCTTGTTTCTTGATTGTAGCTTTTTGGGCATCTAATAGAGTTCCCAATTATCCCAATTCCCAGTTATCATATACATTTTTCTGATTAAATTCTTCCTCCTGGTTGATTTTGCTCATAATTGTTTTCAGATTTGTGACATTGGTCCTTCTAAAGCACCAAGTAATATGTATTATTGGTTCTGGCTTTATTCTATTTGCACATTATAGATGTGATCAAGTCATGATCACTTGTACCCAAGCGACTATTAATTTTTAGTTCTGTGATCAATTTCTTTTTATCTATCAAGACATGGCCTAATACAGAATTCCCTCTCGTTGACTTCAACACTTTGAATTGTCATCTATGATATTTCAAGAATGTTTTAGTACTGGCAACATGAGCCCTCCTCCAGCATATGTCACGCAAATTGAAGCCCCCCATGATCACACAACTCCCCCCCCCCCCAACACTTTATAGACAGGTGTGTAAGGAGCTGGTCATCCAGTTCCCTAATGCCACTTTATCATCTGTAGCAGACACTAACTAATACCCCATCTTGTTGCTTTATCTGTTAAGACATTGATCCATGTGCATTCAGGATCACTTTCTTCTGAGTTATCAGGGATTCAGAAATAGGTGATGCCATTTTTGATGGAGTGCCATTCTCCTCCCCTTTTGCCCACTCGATCCTTTTAAAATAGGTTATAACCATTTATTTTAACATTCCAATCATGGAAATCATCGCATCAGGTTTCTATAATACCAACTTGACCAAATGTATGCTCATACCCACTGTGAGACAATCAGCTGGTGTGGATGATAAGATGGTCTCTCTTGGCTGGAGACAATCTAGAAAAAAACTGAAGAAAGATCATTCATCATAAATTGTACTAGATAAGACTGAACCACATACTGTATATGAACATCCTATCTGCTAGACCCAATCCCAAAGCTAATCTTTTAAACACTTTTTATTAAAATACAAGCCAAAGAACAGACTTGGTACTATTCCCAATTAAATGAGAAAGTAAATCAAGAACCCTGTTCAAACACTCCTCTGCAATAGCCAAAGACCCAGTAACTTTTGCTCCCTCCAACCCCAGTAAAAGCAACTGCAGCAAATTTATGGCTTAATTCTGCAATCCACACTCAGGCAAAACCCACATCATCACCAATGACGATGTTGCATGAGTAAGGTTGGTAGAATAAACTGGATTAGAATGGCCCAAAAGACCACACGCCGGCAGGAGAGAATTAGATATGGATAAGGAAAAAAACAGGGTTTCCATCAGTGATCAGCAAAAACTTGTGTTCTATGATTCTGCAGCTGCAGAATCCACCCTTTGCTGTATAATTCTACTCCAGAGTCTAAGCTTTCATTTAACGGACAGCTCCTAGATGAACTCAACCTAAGCTTTTGGACCTCTGAGTTTCTTTTCACTGTGTTTCTGTGGGAACTGACTTGGTTAGATTTAATTTGTTTTCTTTATGTATGTTTATGTATAACTGTGCAGATAATGTCTGTGGATTATAAAATAGCCATGTTATGTTGTAAAAATTAAGTTACTGTTATTTATTATATTTCTTTATAAGACATATAAAGATGATACGTAATTAAGTTCATTCCTTTTGTTCTTTGGGGGATTTGAATGTGGGGAGGTTGACCCTGTACAATCCTTTCTGAAAACCCTTAGAGACTGAATTCTGGGTGTCCATCTGCTTTTCTATAGGAACTGCATTTTTGTAAGGCACTGGAGAAGGGCAATGAAGGGAATTCTAGCCCACCCAAAGGTTACAATTGCATCTCCAAATTAAAACCCTCAGGAACTTAAAACTTCTCAAAAGCTCTCCTTCAAACTTAAATTGTTCTTTGTGTCTCAGTATGATCTACAAACCAGGCAAGTTTGAAGCTTTTAGATGTTCAAATTGTGTATGCACAAAATTTCTTATTTGAAGGAGTATTTTTTTAACATGTACTTATGTCAGAAAAACCCACTTCAATTAGTTCAAGCTTTTATGTTTTAAATCACATGTAAGCTGAGAGCACAGAAAGTTTTGCACAAATCTAGATGTTTGCTACCAACTTTTATTGATGTATCTAAACTTTAGAATTTTAAAATGGCCCAGGCTTTAAGGCAGCCTGGTTCAGAAGTCTTAAGATTATGGATGTCTGTTTAGGATAGGTCAGTTAGTCAAGATTGCTCAAATGGAAAGGCAAATGATACCCTAAAAAGAATTTACAAGCTGCATTGATAATTTTTTCCTGTTTTCCATGGTAGAAGTATTCCTGAGATTAATAATACACAGCAAAAGATGTTATACTGAAAAATGAAGCACTTAGTAGGCAGTGCAACATTATATTTGAAAGATCAGCATTAACTCTGGACCCCTATCGTTATGTCTGTTTCTCTCATATTTACCTGTATGCCAGCATAAGTGATTTGTCAAGTAATTAAATACATAGCATCAAATAGAACTTCATAAACCTTACATATAAGTTATAGTAGAGACTATACTGTTCTTCTGACTTGGGTTGATTTTTAAATCTCTTAGATCTATAAAAGTAGAACTGCTCAGAACATTTTCATCGAAAAAGCTGTTTTGACAACATCAGCTTTTTTTTCATGAAATCATTTAGATTTCACCAAAAAATCCTGCAGAAAAAAAAATAAAATGAAAAATTACATTTTGGAAAATTGTTTGGAAAACTTTGAATTACATATTGGAATTTTGAAATGTTTTGAATGTTTTATTTGATGGGTTTTCTCATTTTTAAAATATTTTACAGTATTTCATTACATGTGAATGGTAGGAGTTCATACATGGAGTAGTATTCCACTATTACTGACGTGTCATATTATGACATAACAGTTAAAATTCTGATTTATTTTAAAAATCATTAAGGGCAGCTGCTACTTTAGTATTGATTGGAACACCTCTTTTAGATCAAAAGTCAAACTGTCTCATTAAAAGACAAAAAGGAGACACTTTGATAAAAACCTTTCAATTAGTATTAAGTAGCAGTTCTTAAAAAAAGGAATATTTCAGCTATTATTTTCATATTATATGTCAATAGAATAGTGCACTACTACTGTCATCTCATAAAATTATACAAAAATGAAAAAAAAAAAACATTTGGAACAAAACCTATGTATTGTATGGCAGATTGTTCAAATTAATAGCTAACCATACATTTACAAAGTGCTTTAAAAATATAGGCCCCAATCCTGCAATGTGTTCCATGTGGTTAAACCTCTATGGCCACATGGAATTAATTGTAGGACCAGGGCCACTGACAAAACATGTGCCCTACGCAAGGAACTTACAGATCAAAACAGCAACACCCTCTCATCAGAATCTGCAGGGGCATGGGCAGGAAGCTGCAATAACACTTTTTGCTCACCAGCTGTTGCCAGAGAAGGGGCAGTGGGCTCAGGGGCTGGAGCAGCCAGCTGTAGCAAGGGAGAGGGGTGCCTTCCTCACAGCACCCTGAGGGAGGGGGCCAGGTGAAGAGGCACAGGATATGAGGGAGGATGGAGAGAGCGGGGCACACAGGGCTGCTGAGGGCAGGTCACAGAACTGGGGCTCAGATGGGCTAGTGTGGGGGACAGTCTGGGGCTGGGACACAGGAGCTAGTGGGGTGACAACATTGAGCCAGGGGCTGAATGGGAGCAGAGGTGGATTACGCTTTTGTGAGGCCCTGGGCCAGAGCAAGTGGGGGGCCCTCCACACCCCCTCTGCCTGCAGTCCTTCTGCCCCCCTCACACTCCTGCTGGGGAGCAGGGTCAGGGCACTGGGTCTTCCCTGATCTCTGGTAAAAGCACTGGGTGGGCAGAGTGGGGCAAGTCCCCATGTCCGGACCCCGCTCCCTGGCAGGCGTGCCAGATGGGCGGAGTGGGTCAGCGTACAGGGGCACCCATTTTTCCAGGGCCACCCAATTGGCTGGGGCCCCTCCGCATGGGCTCCACTGGCCAAGTGGCTAATCCGCCACTGCATACAGCAACCATGGCTTTCACAAGTCAGTGCATGTGAAGCTGTGGTTATCCTTAATATCCCCCAGTGTGGAGTGGTAGGGATAGAGATGCAGCTCCTAAAATCACGTGGAATGTGTAGGGAGGTGCTGTAAAGGATTTCTCCATGGACTGCAAAAGAAGCAAGCAAGCCTGTCTGGGAGCATGTAGCTGGTACAGTCAGCTGGGCAATTGCACACAACAATGGAGAGCTGCTAGATGTCCTCACCAAACTGGGCAATCAGGAAAAGGCATTTCAGAAATTCCAGAGGGCTTTAATAGGGAGAGGGGACTTCTAGTCTCTGTGCCCTTTGGGCAGTGGAGTTCACAACTGTGACCAGAGTAGTTAGTATTGGGCATTGTGGGACAGCTGCTGGAGGACTGTTAAGGTTGACGTAAGTAACACAGTGTCTACACTCACGTTGGGTCAACTTCAGGACATCACCTGTGGCTCAACGCTGCTCAAAGAGCTGGTGTTACTTTGCTGATGTAACAGGCACTTACACTGGTGGGAGACACGTTTAAGTGCAGACACATGCACAACTAGGTTGACGCAAGGGGGCTCACGTCAACCTAACTTTGTAGTATAGACCAGCCCTAAGTTCCTCCTTGCCCCCCCTCCCCCTCAATCCTCTTGCAGGTTTCCTGTTTCTGCTGTAGTTAAAGAAACTCTTATTTGTTTTTATGCTATAAGGTATTTGCTCTTCAAATTCCATTTCAGTCCCCATAATTTTCTTGTGTAGTGCCTGCTGTAATTTATACCCCTTTGTATTGGCTTCATGAAGGTTGGATTTCCATTTTCTGAAGGCTATCTATTCTTGGGGACATGGGGAGAATCAGCAAAATTCTTAAATATGGATAGCCAGTAAAATAAATAAATGAGTTCAAACATGACTACATTTACCTGACAAACTGTTGAAAATCTATTTTAAAAATATATATAAAATATCTAACTTATAAATGCGAGAATAGGCTTCTTTCCATTCATAGCAATACAAAAAGTGAAACTTCAAGGACTATTTCTCAGATATTTTAAACGCATTTCATTCAGTGCAAAAAAGAAAACACACCCAAACAAAAACAAAAAACAACCCCGCAAACCCTTTAAAAAGAAATTGTGGCTTTAACATTAAGAAATTAAGCAGGAAAAACAACTTTGAGGTTCCTCAAATTTGCCCATTGGTGTTAATGCTTTTTAGAACATAATTTATTCCTAGGGAAATCCTGTGCCAAAAAATTAAAAATTCTGTACACAATATTTTAAAATTCTGCATATTTTGTCAAAATAGCACAATATATTGACACTAGTTTCAATTTTTTTTATCTCTTTCAAAATACTTGTCAGGAAGTTGGTCCGTAACAATACAGACAACAAAAAAGATTCAGGATTTTTTTTTGACAAATAGATTCCTTACTAGACCTATTAATACAGAACTTTGAGTAATAATTCATTTAAACTACAATAAAGAACCATTTTCCCGCAGCCCTCAGAAGCAGTGCAAAGGCTTGGTGGAGTCAGGGGTAATGGAGGAGCTGAGAGAGAGGGAAATAATGCTGGGAAGGAACCTGGGAGTGAATCTGGAGGGCTGCTGGGTGTGGGTGGGAGAAGTATGGAACAGATTTTTTTGGTGGGGAGGGATTGTTAGGGAGTTGGGAAGCCTCCCTACTGCAGGCCCTGGCTGATCCCCTAGCCTTTTCTGTTCAGTCAGAAACATCTGCTCCTGTCCTCGTGTGTCCCTGCACCCCCTCCCCATTCAGCCAGGCATATCTACACGTGTCCCTGCATCTCCATTCATCCAGGCATAGCTGCCTCTGTCCCCAGGCATCCCTGCACCTCCATTCAGGCACCCCGCTCCCTGCTGTCCCCATGCGTCCCCGCACTGCTACTCAGCCACCTCCACTCCCCTTGTCCCCATGTGGCCTGCACTCCCTCTCCTCTCTGTCCCTATGTGGCCCTACTCCCCCACTCCCATTCAGTGGCAGATTAGCCATTGGGCCATCAGGGCCCATATCCAGGGGCCCCAACCAATTGGGGGCCCCCAAAATGGGCACCCCCAATGCACCACCCACACAGCGTTTCTGCTGGGGAGCGGGCTTGGGACGTGGGGGCTTGACCCACTCCGCCTGCCCGGCACTCCGGGAAGTGGGGGAAGCCCCCGTGCCCTGACCCTGCTCTCCAGCAGGGGTGTGAGGGGGTGGGGTGGACTGCAGGCAGAATGATGGGGTGGGGCCTCTACTTGTTCTGGCCCAGGGCCTCACAAAAGCTTGATCTGCCTCAGCTGTATGTATGTATAGGTAAAATGAATGTTCTTTCTCCTTATTAAGTTCTGTTCCATTAATATATTAAGTTTTTAAATTGCACAGATTTTGTTACTGAATAAAATTCTATTACTGTACCTGGAAAATAATAATTCTTTATTAGTTCACAATATATGCTGCAGCATGCGTAGCAGTTCTGAAAGAACCCACTTGGTACTGTATTGTGTGACACAGCTCACAGGGTTACAAACAGTGTAATAATCAAGGATACAGCAAATACCACAAAATTAAAAGGTGCATTGACGGAGTTATATTCATAAATGTATGCCAAGCACCACAGCATTTCTAACAGGCCCCAAAGCAGCAGGGCCAGGCAGAATACAGTACTCCACAATGCATTACTGTGACTGACTGTTAAAGTGCTCTTTTCAAAGCCTTCCTGAATCATATAGCTTGGCATTGAGCTCTTCTAATAGCCCTTATGTCTATGTTTGTTCAAATCAACAGACAGCCACTCCACTGCACCCTGGCAGCAAGTTTTCCTCCCTTTGTTTCACAGATACTATGCAGGAAAGAGCAGACAGCTATAACCATTGGAATTTTTTTCACTGAGATCCAGTCTTGTGAATAAACAACACCAGCATCCCTTCAATCTATCGAAAGCACATTCAGCTGTCATTCTGCACGTGCTGAGCCAGTAGTTAAATCTTTTCTTGGTGCTGTCAAGGTGCCCAGTGTACGGCTTCATGGAGTACGGAGCAAGGAATAGGCTGGATCCCCCAGGATCACTATTGGCATTTCAATATTCCCAATGGTAATCTGCCATTTGGGAAAGTCCCTGCTTGTAGCTTTCTTAACAGTCCTGTGTTCTTAATATGCGAGCATGATACACCATCCCCAAGCAGTGAACATTGATGTTGGTGAAGTGTCCCCAGTTATCCACCAATGCTTGAATAACTATAGAAAAGTTGCCCTTTCTGTCAATGTACTCTGTGGCAAGTTGCGCTGGTGCCAAAACAGGGATGGGTGAGCCATCTATTGCTCCACTGCTGTTTGGGAATCCCATTGCTGTAAATCCATCCACTATGTCCTGCATGCACATTGCTGAGAGCCACAATCCTGCCTAACAGATGATTAATGGCCCTGCACACTTACATGACAACAACCCCCACCCTCCCAGTGGATTTTCCAACTCCAGAATGATTTCCCATTGCCCACAAGCAGTCCAGTGTTGCAAGTTTCTACAGTGCGATCACCACTTGCTTCTCCATTGTCAGTGTAGCTCTCATTTTAGTGTCCCTGTCCTGAAGGGCTAGGGAGAGCTCAGCACTCAGATCCAGGAATGTTGCCTCGCACGTTTGAAAATTCTGCAACCATTGCTCATCATACCATGCCTACATTACAATGTGATCCCACCAGTCAGTGTTTGTTTCTTGGGCCCAGAAATGATGCTCACACCTGCAGCTGTTACGTGAACGCTACCAACAACCTTGAATTGGTTCTCACTGTGTCCCACACAGCAAGCTGTCCTCCAAAAAATTGTCATGTTCCACACTGATTTGATTCCTCTTACAGCTCTGCAAATACAGGAATATGGTGAGCCTTGTGCTTGCAATGCTTATAACAATAGTGCAGAGCCGTGAAGGCTCCATGCTTCTGTCACAGATGATGTATAGCAAGAAGGGTCATGCAGGTTCATGGGTTTTTTAAAAAATGGCACAAAAGTTATGGGATGGAGACAGATGCATGCTGGGAAGTTGACCCCTTGCTCCCAGTCACCCCATGCAACTTGTTTCTGCCCCCACCATGCATTGCCAAAACTTCCAAAAGGGCTGCACTGCACAGCAGCGGTTGCAAAATGGGATACTTACCCATGGCACACCACACAGTGCATCAAGACAAGTGCTCCTGGTAAGTATGCACAGCACCGCCACACGGAGACAAGTATGCACATGTACAACCAATATACTAACTGCGGCAGTTTTATGCCGACTTAACTTGCCTCAACCAAAGTTTGTAGTGTAGACATGACCCAAGGAAGAAAAATGCTTTCTTTGAATAAGTCTTTACCACACAGGATGTTGTGTAGATACTTAGGCTAGTAACAGTACATCTACTAGCTCTAGATGAGATACTATCAGAGACGGAGGGTTTAAAAAGAGAGGGATGCTAGAACAAAGTGGTTCATGGGGCAGGGGGAAGCAAAACATCACCAAGCACAGATGGTATTTACCCAATATTTTTTAAATAGGCACACATTAAAATCAACTCCTCTCTCAGAGGATTGGAGGGTAGTAAATGATGTATCCCTATTTAAATAAAAGCAGTAGATATGGTCCAAGGAATTTCAGACTAGTAAGCCTTACTTCTTGGCTGAATTACCCTGGTAATTCGTTGAAATGTTAATTTAAAACAGAATTATAAAACTCCTTGAAGATCATACACTAGGGTCTAAACAACAGAATTTCTGCAAAGGAAAAGCATACCTTGCCAATGTATTACATTTCTTTGAATATATCAAAGAAACAGTGACTAAAGGAGAACCAGTTGATATAATTTATTTACACTTTCAAAAGGCAACTGACAAAATCTCTCACAGGAGGCTACTGTAGAAACTAAGTCATGGCATGAGACACCCTTTGTCAGGGATATTTTTTAGTAAAAGTCACAGACAAGTCACAGGCAATAATGAAAAATTCATGGAAGCCAGTGAACTGTCGCTGACTTTTACCAAATATATCCATGACAAAATGGGGATCCTGGGCAGCTGCGGGCGGCTGGGAGCACCGTGGGTCCCCCCGCCACCCGCAGTGGATGGGAGTCCCTTTTGCTGCCCATGGCAGCGGAGAGTAGCGCGGGTCCCCCCTGCGGCCCGGGGTTGCCAGGAGCTCCGTGGGTCCCCCCTGCCACCTATAGTGGATGGGAGCAGAGGAGGTCCCCCCTACCACCTGGGAGGGCAGAGATACCCCGCAGCTCCCTGCCTCCGCAGGCAGCAAGGGGCCCTGCAGCTTCCAGCTGGCACTGTCTGAACCCACATTGGTCTTTGGAAGTCACGGATTCCGTGACTAAATCACAGCCTTAGTAATAAGTGATCAATATTTATCATGGCAAAAGCTTAACAGCTGGGGTGCCACAAAGTCCCATAGACTGTGTAATATAGATTAGATGATTTCCTACTGTACCACCAGTCTTATCTCTGTCAATGCCGCGTCCAAAAGAATTTCCCCATTTCTGCGGTCCCCAAATGCCCCATAATCAACTGCAATGCAGCAATGGAAGTGGAAAGGGGCTTTAAAGTGGATTTAAGTGTAACTTACATCCACTTTGGAGTCTATTTATACTTCCAGACCATCCTAAAGGATCTTAGTATAAATGAGAATCAGACCCTTGATGAGCAGTCAGTGGTTCCAGTGTAGTTCCAACAACACTCCCTGAGATGCGGTGCCTTAAGAGGGCCATTTACTTTGACTATTCTTAAGGCCACATTCTTCCCCTCTCTCTTCCTTCTCCTTCATCTCTGTGCAGCTGTAATGTACCAGGAATCATACCTCAATTTATGCAGACATGATTCCTTCACATCATGAGTCTTCTTCTACCTTAATAAAAAAAACCCTGTTTCTATTGGTGGGCCCATTACCTGTAAGGACCAGCAAAGTTCAAGTTTTAGTTATCAACTTTCTCCATTTTGTTCATCTTATACTTTGAACTAGCACTTTTACATGGATACCACTCAATTGTACCTATCTTTCAAAGGTCTAAAATAATTCCTATGGTTAAAATCCTCTATCAACTTACTCCAGTTTATGTCTTTGTCCTAGTAGTGCTTTGCTTATCTAGCAATAGCCTCCTCTTTCCTGTGCATCCCACAATCTCACTACTGTTAATGAGTGCAATGTCTGCCACTCCTGCCATTCCTAACCATTTTCCAGTATGCCACATCTATTCCCCATCTCCTTTCAAGAGTTTTGTATCTTTATGTATATAATGGAATTAATCCTGTGTGATGGCAGCCCAAACAGGAGATAACCTCAATCAGCTGTAGCATTTGGACTTGGTGGTTCATGTTCTCCCTAAAACCAAGGCAGAAACTAGCTTGTTATATATTCAAGGATGAAAACGGAGCCTAGCTATTAACCAACATCTGAAAAATGTTCACTCAGACAGAATGCAACTACAGACTGGGATGAAAAATAAAACAGGTTAAGTAATTATAGTAGTAAGGCTGCTACATTTAAACAATTAAACACAGTTCATTTTTTTCTTATTTAATAAATAATATCAAAAAAGTGAACCGGTTCTTATTTTACATTACTGGAAAAACAACTGTCACTTGTCTAACTTCAGCAATTATACAAGCTGTAGAGAAACAGGTTTAGGTTTGAAACAAGTTTTTTTTAACGCGGACTTTCCGTATCCAGTTTAAGTGGAGGCCAGGGTGCCTGCTCTCAGATCTACTGATGACTTTTCCTCTCCTGGGCTTGGTCTTCTGCTTCTCTGGTTCCACAGATGACCTCGCTGTTTACAAGCCAAAAAAACCTGATTTCTTGTTTAACATTGTCAGCAAAAATGTAGCAATTTTCAACAAATGGTGATTAAATTATATTACTCCCTATATAGTATCATCATACAGCTGTTAAAATAAGTTTGTCACAGGAGTAGTAACATGACATTTCACCGTGACTAAAACCTTATAGAAAAAAATTGAAACGAAATATTATATGCGCTTACACACACTGGACAAAACACTTATGTAGTTTACATTTCATTTTTATTTATTCCTTGAAACTGCCCATATTGCAGATTTTTTTGATGAAATATGGAACTGAGCAATTCAAATTTTCTACAAAATTATGGTAAAAACTTGCTCAATTTTCTACCTTATTGCTAAGAAATTTTACAGGTGCACAGTTTGTAAAATATAACCCTTAAAGGACTGAATCCATATTCTTGCTGCAAGATTCAAGAAACAAACTAAAACTAAGCATAGCACCTACAGCTGAACAAATGCAGTACTGACTGTAGGCAAATGTTTACAAAGTTGGAACTATTCATCCATTTTGTAACTTTATGAAGGGAGGAAACAGTTCAGTCCTAAAAGGGTTAGGTAGAAACCCTAATATATTACTGTTTCTAACAAAGCTGCCACTCAACCCCACAGTACAGTGCTTGAAAACAAAGTCAACCGTCTGGCACAGGAAAGTACACACATTTTTTCAGTACTCGTCATAAACACAGCTGCTTTTGAAAGTAAAACGTAAATAACATGGTTAATAATTACAGAGCATTTTGTTTCAAAATTGACACCTCTATAGTCATTTGGTCTAAAGTGGGTAACTCACTTGTTTCATTTGTGTCTGATTTGTATTAGGGGTTTTTATGGTTTTATTACTTTAGGTTCATGTCTTTTCAGGTAACCAGTATGATACCTTATAAGTCTGTGCAATGAAGACAGAAGTGAAATAGTGTATATCAGAATTAACAAAAAGACAGATGCAGGGAGCCTTCAGATAAAATTAGGAAAATGTCAGCAGCAGGTTATATTATACTAGTGTTGAATTCTGAAGTGCGGTTCTAAACAAAAACAGAACATAGGTAGCTTTGAGCATTTAACTTGCTTTCTCATCCTATTAGTTGGAACTATAAAAACATTCTGAACAGACTCAATTTCTATGTATACTTTTAGAAATAATAAGATAAGACAAGACTTAACAGCTACAGTAGAACAGTTCTATAGTTTCATATTGAAACATTCTATAAGTAGTTTAACAGAAATTTTTAGCATTCTTGGGATATTATTAGTATCATGAAAGATGATCAACAGCTCTTGATGCCATTAAAAGTAACAAAGCCACTCACAGGAAAGAGTTCAAGAAAATTAGTTACTCGAACTTAAATTACAACTGAGCATCTTTCTTAGTGACAGTGTGGATCTGGAAGACAATTCCTGTGTTACTAATTATCTACTAAAGACAATGGAGCCACAAGTCCAGGAAAAAGCCAACAAAAAGAGCTTTAAAAATTGTACATGAGCAGATACTGCTGAAATGGAATTTAATGTACTTTTTCACCCACTAGCCTGTGGTATGTAGAGTGGCAGAAATTAGGCCAAATGCATCATGTTTGTTAGATTCTTTAAAAGTCCAGGAATATTGTGTATACTCCATTGGGCAAACTTACTGCAAGGAAAGAAACTGAATACAAAAGTCTATTGCATTTACATGTAAAAACATTTTAAAATAATGTATATAAAAGCAGGTGCCTCTTATGGTTTGAAAAGCTATTTAAAAATATTCCTTGAAAGTTAAAAAGCTTGTTATGGTTTTATCTGCTGTGTATGTAATGGTTTGTTCTTTAATAGTATAGTAAATCCATTACTAACCACTTCCTTTAATCCTCAAGCTAATAAGTGAAGAAAACCTGAGGCCCATAAGTTAAACAGTACTGTATAAAACATACTTCTAGCAAAAACATTGTGAAATTATTTCTGTCAACACAACCAAGAGAAAATTAAATAGCACACAGACAAGTAAACAGATTTGCAAATAAATGCCAGTAAACAGCTTAAAACAGAGATAAGGCCACAATGAAGTCTGCCCTTGGCCACTGAAATAGAGATGAGGCAGTATTTGTAACAATGTTAAAGGGAAGGTTACATAGTATAAAATGGCAAATAAGAAGGCCTGTGGTAGAATACAAGCACATTTTAAAAGGACAGTGGCACTGGTTTAACAACTAACTGAATATGTTTTACAACTGATTTCTTCCCTTAACCACATTGTCTTCAGTCTTCAATGAATGCAAAACCAACATGTTCATCAAGCAGCTGAGGCAAACACATAGAACAGAGCATCAGAGAAGACAAACATATTGCAGAGAAGCCATGCTTTAAAATGGTGCTGGTGCTGAAATTGGAAACTTGTAAAGTGGTCAATAGAAATCTATTCAAATAGTCAATGGGTAAGCCTGCAGGCCATGCTCTGTAGTAAACTACAGGTTCACATGTACACAGTAGTTGTGGCTCTTGTTTCATGGGATGGTAAAGGTTGAGCAATTCATAGAGCTTATATTCTTGTCCTTGAAGGGTAAGGTTACACTACATCCTATAAGCCTATCCCTGGTTCTGAGATTGCAAATGAACCACTGGGATATATTTTCAAATATAGTTGAAGCGATCAATTACATAGAGAGGGATAAAAAAAGGCAAGTTCAGAATGAGAGTAACACAAATCAACTGAGTCAAACTGAGCCTTAAATTTATGGTGGAGAGAAGGCTTGAACATTGCACTAATTGTTCGCAGGGAAAGAGAAAACCCCCTGGAAATAGAGATGGGAGTTGACTTCATTACAGTGCTTTTGTAATCTTATAATTGCCCATTTCTAAGTACTAAAATTTATTTTTAACTATTATGGTATGATCACTTCACAATGAAAGCACATCTCAATACAAGGATTACACCAACATTTGGCCTAATTTACTGAACAGTAGGAAAAAAACCCATGCTTTTTGTGATTTCTCTCATTGTATAATGATGGGCATCACCTACCAATCCCATTTGTAGCAAATACTTCTCATGATATCTTAGTCACATGCCAACAAGACAGAAGACATGCTGCCAAATGAAGTCATTGGGAACATTCCACTTTTGAAATAAAATGTTTAAGTTACACTTCATACAAATTATGTACAAGATTAGAAAAAACCTGAATGGATCCTGAAACACTTTATGATACATTTCTGACTTTTAGGAGGGAAGGGGGCAAAAACCACCCTTCAAAACACCAACGTATTCCTGTGACATGACCAATCATAAACATGACTGTTTGAGATGTCACATATTTTAAACTCATGTAATGTTAGACCCTCATGAATTATCACTATAAATACATATTTTTAAAAAAGGAAAACATAGAAATAACTATTAACAATGACTGAAAACAGAGCACTAACGTTAACATACATTGCATGTATTGCAGGCAAGGCAGAGGCATTTTATTTTAAAGCTTTTGCACAGACTTCATATAATCTTAAAAAAAAATATGCTGGCCTTTACAAGGTTCTACTTGCTGAAATAAAAACAATTTCAGTTCATAAAAAGTCATAAGACTTCAGTTTAAAAAAAGGAACAGTTCCAGCCACAGACCAAAAATATATATATTTTTTAAAACTGGAAGAGTATGGTAATTAGATTATACAAGCATGGTCAGGCTTGGAACCTGAATATACTTCAGAGCAAAAGCTCAGAGGAAAAAAAATAGAAACTATTTGGTAACAAAAGTGTACTATATGTTGTGATACAAAAAAGGTATGGTGAAAATGTACCTTTTATACTAAAGCTTATACAAGTTCCTTGGTCCGTAAAAATTATGTCACGTTCATGTTTTCTAGTTTGCTTAACTTGTATCCCAGCCACATTTCAATTTCTTGCCCATTTAAAAAAAAAAAATAGCTGAAAAATAGATTTTAATAAAGTTTATACATTTTGGATTTTTTTTTATTGTGGCTTCTATTTTTAAGATCAGCACTTGCAGGTAACAAGGTTCAAATAATATCACTTAGAATGGAAAGGTGTTTTCCCATGAAACCACAAAATTGTTCAGTTGTCTTGTCTGTAGCACTTGAAAGTCTGTTAAAGTCCAAGCAAACACTGTAGTTAGGAAACTACTGTTGCTGTAGATGATGTGACATTGGTTGGATTTGTGCTGACATTTGTGTAACTTCCCTCGCTGTTTGTATTTGTTTCACTGGAAGCCATGAGGCTTGAGTTGGCTCTGAGAATTGCTCCCGCAGCACTGCAGTGTGGTCGTGGGCCTGGCTCCGGTGTATATGTAAAGGTAAGGCTAGTGGAGTAGATTATGCCATCATTACGGACCAAAGTTACTGGAACCTGGACTGGCTGACGGACCCACCTCCAACCCTCTCGGAATGCAGAAATGTCTGGAACAACACACAGCATACTTTCTGCACATCTGACAAGAGAAATGATACACGTTAGCTACCAAGCAGGTATTCAGTAAAAAAAGGTAGTAACTCAGAAAACGAAGAGATATGTAACAAACAACAAAAATCAATTTACACTTGCCAGAACTTCAACACCAACTGTAAACAGAACTCCACCCACCAAAAAAAGAAGTGGAAAATAATATTGCACCTGTACATGGTTTCAGCTTCCACGTCCCCAAACCAGACACGTAAATTTGGAGTGAAATTCTGACCTGTAAGTTCCAGCATTGCTACATCTCCACCACCATTTAACTAGAGAGAAAATAAACCAGACATACAAAATCAGAAGGAATTACTCTTGTAGTACATATGAGTACCATAAATATTGGTTTATTACTTCTTTTCTAATTGATAAAAGCAGCAAACAAATTCAACTCAATAAAAGACATCACATGATAGATAGCTCCCACTGGTTTGGTGTTCTGAAGTGAATGGCAATGCTTGAAGAAAGACCATTTATTTCACAAAATATAAATAGCCAGCAAGCAGGCATCTATGAGTAAAGAGCCTGCACTGTCTTCACCATTTGGTAGTTCACCAAAGCCCAAGTAGTAAGAACTTCAGGACACAGGATATGACTTTTTGTATAGCCAACCTTTTGAGTCCTCTTTCAAACAGAACGAGGGTTGTTGTTAACAAGGAAGGGTTCGGTCATAGTGTGTTAATTGGTAATTAGTTGTTATTGATAAGGAGTCAATATAAATTTCTAAATAAACAAAAATAAAGATCTTCGAGGATTTATTACAGAGGGCAATTTTAAGAAGTTCAACAATTCTTAAGAAATACACAAACTCCATGTTCTCTTTATCGAGCATGTGTTCTTGTCTTGTAGAACAGTTGAAAAATGTAGCTAAAATTTTATGGAAATATAAACAGTATTTTTCCTTAAGTTAGCAAAACACTCTCTTGTGGATGCAGATATATAATGTAGGACTAGTTCAGAATTGTTCTGCTTAAGAGAGTTTGTAAGACGCTTTCTAAGTGTGAGAACGCAGTCTATTGATCAGAGAGGGAGAGACTGGGAATCAGAATTCTTTGCTTTTACTCCCAACTCTGCCACTGACTCACGAGTGACCTTGGGCAAATCATTAAAGTTCTCTTTGACTCAGTTTACCCATCTATAAAACTGGTTACATAATACTTACCTACAGCATCTCACAGGAGTACTAGGAAGTTTAATTAAAGACTATGAAGTATTTAAAGATGCTCAGATGAGAAGCCCTATAGTAAGTGCAAAGTTTATTAACAAGAACAGAAAAAGTAAACAACTGACTTACTTGAAGACTTTCTACAACAGGCACAGGTGTTACTGGAGCATGGACTGGTCCCATCCCCTCATAAAATGTATATTCTGCCTTATCTGTACTAATGATTGTCCAAGAAGCTCCATCATTAATCATCTCTTTATTTGGTTCTTTTGGGCATGGAGTGGCCTTTAAGAAAGAATGGTTAGAAGTTTGATCTGT
This sequence comes from Malaclemys terrapin pileata, assembly GCF_027887155.1. NCBI lineage: Eukaryota > Metazoa > Chordata > Testudines > Emydidae > Malaclemys > Malaclemys terrapin. The sequence goes on along the minus strand of NC_071509.1, from coordinate 36,269,410 downwards.
ATATTGGTTTGATATTCACACCAGAATAACGAGTAATTAGAATTGGTAAGAGGAAGTGGGTCACAATGTCTCATTTCAAAGTTATGCAACTTAGTTTCCCTGTGGCTCTTCCTATAACAGAATGTAGTCAAGGAACAACCCCTTGTACAATGTGGAATGGATTGAAATTTGCAACACATCCTCCTGTGCTAAAATAGTCATCAAGAGCCTTACAAGGCATACAAGACACAAAATAAACAACAACAATATTCAGACAGAAAGATGGGTTCTAAATATGGGAAATGTGAACAGGTCCAGGAGGAACACCCTTCACTATTTTTAATGATTGAATAGGAAGGAAAATCTTGATTTTTTTCCCCTCTTATGACATGGGGTCATGGTATGGAAAAGATTGATAACCACTGCACTAGAACGAGGACAATTACTGAATGAAATACAGAGCTGAAAAATGTCAGTTCATATGCTTAAGTGTTCTGTGTTAATGCTTTGTTAATTTGTGTGCGTGAGTGGGCGGGGGGAGGTGGCTGCATTGCAGTGTCAGGTTCAATGCAAGGCATCCAAAAGATGTGACAAAAGGAGAAATTTTACTAATCTGTAAATTTACTTTATTTGATCCACTTTAGAGCCTTGGGTTATAGTTCCTCCCAACCAACAGATGGAGACAGAACATTAAAACTTTTGATATCACACCCGTGACATACAAGATTTGACAGTTTGTCAACCTCCTCTTGAATTCATTGAAAGAAGTACCAGACAAAAAATTGGATTGATGTTATTCAATAACCATTAACAAACAAGTTCAGTAAGTAGAAGAAGCAATCTTAACATGGGATTGACTCAGTAATGGCATTAAACCTCTCAGTAATGAGGTAGACGGCCAAACAAGGGAGGTGGGGGCTGAACTGATCTAGAAGATTCCAAAAAGATAATAAAATTTCCCCTTCTATGATCTTCTGTACCAGTCCAGGAGCTTGGAACTTTCCAAAGCAGTTCATCATTTTAGTATGGATGGGACTATCATTAAACTACTAGTGCCAGCAACAACCTTGTAACAAAGGCTGTGAATGCAATCTTATTCTCCAATGTTTTCACAAAGAGGTGTGCAGAAGCCCTGAGGCAGCCTTGCAAATCTCTATTAAAGAGGCTTTGGCTCTTTCATAGAATCACAGAATATCAGGGTTAGAAGAGACCTCAGGAGGTCATCTAGTCCAACCCCCTGCTCAAAGCAGGACCAATCCCCAACTAAATCATCCCAGCCAGGGCTTTGTCAAGCCTCATCTTAAAAACCTTTAAGGAAGGAGATTCCACCTTTCTGCCCATGAAGATTCTACTGACCAGATAAAGAGAGCTTTAAAAGATTCTAGTGTTTTTTTTTTCCTGCTGCAACATAAAGACACTCCGACCAATTCCCTAATCCATCATCTGATAAGGAATTCAGAGGTACATGATGACCTTTACATTTTGGTGTGGGACGAAACACTTTTATTACTGCTTAAATTTTGTTATTCTTTCTATTGAGTCTAGAGAGCCCAGCCAATGTAGCCTTCCCTCTTTATGATTCTAGGGCCAAATGTGGTAGAGTGATTTCCCAATTCAGGTGAAAGACTGATGATGTCTTGAGCCTGAATTCAGGCAGAGTTGTCAGCATGACCACACCCAGGTGAAAAATCATATGACTGCTTGCAGAAAAGGCCTAGAACTCCCCAACTCCTCTTGCTCCTATTATTATTAAAGTTAGCGCTCAGAGTCTTAACCAGATCAGAACCCCATTGTGTGAGGCATGATATAACCATGCTTTTATCAAGAACAGGACTTAAGAACAGAAGTCTCATCAAAATACTTCTCAGAAGGTTCAAAATGGTTAGTTAGCACTAGTTTCAAGTCTTAGCTAAGAACCATGAGGCTAACTACAAATCTCACTTTATCTGCTGCCTTCAAGAACCTAGAAATATTGGTCAGTCCCAGGTATAGTAGTAGCTCCTCGGCTTTCTTCCCTGGGATTCTGTGGCCAGTCCTTGCATCTTCAGCCTGACTGCTCAAAACCTGAAGGGCCTACCCGTGATGTTTGTTACTTCTTCTCTGGTTCAAGCCTATCTTTTTACTGTGATTCTGCCTCCCTTTTCCTGAATTATAGGTAGGGCCCTATCAAATTCATGGCTATGAAAAACACGTCATGGACTGTGAAATCTGGTCTCCCCCCTTGAAATCTGGTGTTTTGTATGATTTTACCCTACACTATACAGATTTCACAGGGGAGACCAGCATTTCTCAAATTGGAGGTCCTGACCCAAAAGGGAGTCACAGAAGGGTCACAAGATTATTTTAGGGGGATCGCTTACTTCTGCACGGCCTTCAGAGTTGGGCAGCCTGAGAGTGATGGTTGTTGGCCGGGCACCCAACTCGGAAGGCAGTGCCCCACCAGCCGCAGCCAGAAGTACCATACCATGTCACCCTTATTTCTGTGTGCTGCCATCAGTGCTGCTGCCATCAGCTGCTGCTGACCCGGAGCCCAGCTCTGAGGGCAGCGCCACCACCAGCAGAAGCACAGAAGTAAGGATAGCAGTACTGCAACCCCTCCCCGCAACTCCTTTTTTGGGTCAGGACCCCTACAATTACCACACTATGACATTTCAGATTTAAATAGCTGAAATCATGACATTTACAATTTTTAAAATCCTATGACCATGAAATTGACCCAAACTGATCATGAATTTGGTAGGGCCCTAATTATAGGTATTAGTCGTGCTGTATTTGTTACTGTTGGACTGTAATCCTAGAACTCGTAGGGCAGTGGTTCTCAAACTGTGGGTTGGGACCCCAAAGTAGGTTGTGACCCCATTTTAAAATGGGGTCCCCAGGGCTGGCTTAGATTTGTTGGAGCCTGGAGCCCAAGCCCAAGGGCTTCAGCTCTGGGCAGTAGGGCTCAGGTTACAGGCCCCCTGCCTGGGGCTGAAGCCCTTGGGCTTCGGCTTTGGCCTCTCAGCCAAATAAAAGGCCTCTGCCTTGCCTGCAATACATGCAATGTATGTTAACGTTAGAGAGGACAGAGAGCCTTTAATGCCATGCTTAGGGTCCGCGGATTGTCAGTCTTCTTTCTGAAATAGGGGTGGATGGTCAGCAGCTGCAGGGTCCTATTAGATTAGGAAAATTCCCTGGAAGAAGTTCTAGCCAACAGTTCCTGCAGCTCCAGAGTATGTGCCATCCTCATTAAGAGCATTGGCAGGTCCTGCTTAAATATGCAAAGTTCACCCTTCTCTTGCGCTTAGGGATCCAGACTGATCTGCTAATTTTCCATAGTCTCCTTTCCTTTGTCCTCTCTCTCTTTCTCCTCCTGGCTATCTTCACTCTGCCGCTAGTTGCCCTCTTCCACAGGTGGGATCTTATATGCTGGCTGGTGTTTGGATAGGCTGATGTCCACTGATGGGTATTCAAAAGCACATGCTCAGTGATTTCCCCTCTGTAATGGGCAGGTAGAAGGAGCTAAGATGTTCCCTTCATCTCTGCTTGTTCTTAAACTATAGAAGGTAGAGTTCCAAAGATTCCATAGAATCTGGGTTGTAGTTCTGGAATAAGCAGCCTGGTACGCACGCTTGATTGTGTAGGAAGAAGCAGGTGAAGATGAGACTCTGCCTCTAGCAATAAATGTAGAAGCTTCTTTTCCACAGAGCCTTTGTCCGCAAGAAGATAGTGTGCTGTTCCACAAATAATCTGGAAAAGGGGGTGGACAGTGAAGTGGCAAAGTTTGCAGATGATACAAAATTGTTCAAGATAGTAAAGCCCGGAGCAGACTGCAAAGAGTAACAGAGAGATCTCATTAAATTGGGTGACTGAACAACAAAATGCCAGATGAAGTTCAACCCTGATAAGTGCAAAAAATAAACCCAACTATCCACTTACAATGATGGGGTCTAAATTAGCTTTTACCACCTAGGAAAGAGATCTGAGAGACACTGTAGATAGTGCTAGGAAAACTTCCACTCAATGCACTGCAGCAGTCAAAAGGTCTGACAGTATGTTAAGAACTATTAGACAAGGGATAGAAAATAAGAGAAAGGATCATAGTACCACTATATAAAGACATGGTGGGCCCACGCCATGAATACTGCGTCCAGTTCTGGTCACATTTCAGAAGGGATAGAGGGAGCTGGAAAAGGTTCAGAGAAAGGAAACAAAGATGATCAAGGGAAAGGAATGGCTTCCATATGAGGAGAGACTAAAAAGATTAGGGCTGTTCAGATTAGAAAAGAGATGCCTAAGGGCGGCGGGGATCTGATAGAGGTCTGCAAAATCATGAATAGTGTGGAGAAAGAAAACAGATAAGTGTTATTGACCCTTTTAGATAGTACAAAAACCAGGGGTCACTTAATGAAATTAATAGACAGCAGGTTTAATACAAACTAGTGAATGTACTTTTTCACATACCTAACACCTGCAGAACTCATTGCCATCATATGTTGTGATGGCCACAAGTATAACTGGGTTCAAATAAGAATTGGATAAGTTCATGGAGGATAGATCCACCAATGGCCATTAGCCAAGATGGGCAGGAACACAACCCCATACCTCTGACTATCAGAAGTTGGGAGTGAAAGACAAGGGAGGAACACTCCATAACTGCCCTGTTCTGTACATCCCCCCTGAAGCTCTGGTACAGGCCACTGTCAAAGACAGGATACTGGGCAAGATGGACCATGGTCTGACCCAGTATGACAGCCTTTATGTTCTTATGAAAATGGGAAGAGGCCCATGTGCAGCCTGAGCTGGATTTAATCAGTGGGGAGGGGAAGCAGATGGCAGCCTTTCCTTTGTTCTCCCCCCTCCATTCTTCAGGGAGAAATTAGAAGAGTTGATGGTTTTGTTCTTTAATCTTGTTCCTACCCCTGCGAAGAGCTGGCTCTGATCTGACTGGGCTTGATGAGTGCTGCAAGAATAGTTACAGTGGTAGAGTACCTCTGAGTCCCCACAAGCATTTTTCAGGGAGGCTGAATGTACAGCACTCTAAAGCAACTTCCAGAGCAGCAGGACCTGCTTTTTCTCTCGACTCCCCAGGCTGCTCTGCGAGGGGAGTTACAATCAGGTAGCTGATTCTCAGAGCTGCTGGTGCTTAAGCATTCCTGGTGTTTCTTGGCTTTCTGTTCCCTGATGGAGGATGTGTTTTCCTAATGGATAAGATCTGAGGTTACAACTGTTCCTGCCTAGCGGACACATTTTAAGGTTGAGCCATAGTTCGTGCTGGGGATACTTCCAGACACTCGAGGGGACTTCTCCCAGCTACTTTAGGTTCTTTCCTGGGACCACTGTCTCTCTTCAGGGCAAGGATCGAGCCTTCACTGAGGCAAAGCCAGGACTGAATCTTCTTGCTCCCTCCTTATACTGGAAGGAAGTTTTTGTCCAAGGCATGGTAGAGGCACGCCTTGGCTCGTCCTTTACTCCTATCTTCCTTATCCTGGGGAGGAGCCCTGGATCCTGTCTTGCCCAAATAGGGCAAACCCATGAAATAGAGGGCTCTATATGGTGACCCCTACTTTGACCAAGCTCCACAGAGGGACACTTTTTTCTGCTCATCACCTCTGAGTTTGGGCTCAGGTCCAGAAATGTTCAGCTGAGTTAAAATTTGGCCCCAATCTTGTTCCCTTGAAGGGGACAGCCACACTAAACGCCTGCTAAGAGTGGTCCACCATATCGGAAGAGATTGAGGGATCATGTCAGTGTGTCATTTGTGCTGCCTGATCAGCTGCACACATGGTATGTAACCAGGCTCCTGTTAGGCCTCCAATGTCTGCTTTTTCACTCGTGGTGCAGAAGCTTGCTAGGAATAATTTTCTCCACCTACTGGAGAAATGAATAATTGAAGACAGAGATGGTAGACACCTATATGTGAGAGTATGACATAATCTATAGTCTTAATGTTCTGTTTCCATTTGTTGACCGGGAGGAACGAAAGCTCAAGAGTCTAGTCTGATACAGAAGACTTGAGAAAGAAAAGAAAATTTAACAGATTGGGAAGAGTAAAGTTTGGTACTTCCTACAGCAGTTTCTTTTAAAAACAGACTGCTGAGGCCAAAAATGTTGTTCCCAGATATTTTTGAAACAAACTTGATGATTACATTTCTCATTTAATACAATCTGTTTAAATAACTCACTTGAAACTGGATTATTCTCTCCTGGGAAAGGCACAAGTACATTCTTTCAGTATCTTTAAGGTAGAATGCACATTTATGGAGCTGCGATACTGGATCATCTGCATCCAGTAACGCTGTCTGTTTATCCACTTTTCGAATGATCTATGGTAAAAAATGCACAAAGAAATACACTTAGAACAATGGAATCTATGTTTTATTTACATCAGAGATTATACATTTACTTCTGGCAATTTACATGAATGGTATGGTAACAAGAGACATTTTAACACACACATTTGCAAGTTTAAAATTAAACATTTGATTAAAAACTCCCTGCAATTTCTAAAACAAGGATAGATCTGAAGGCTTCTCTACTTTTCAGAGTCCTAAGTGAGTGCGTGCTGCATGCATATATTTCAACTTTTTTGCTAGAAGAGAGGAAAAAAGGATCAGAAACCAGCAAAATCTGATTTCTTTTGTTTGGTCTCCTGATGCAAAAGAGCAGCTGGTCAAGTATCAATACACAATTTTACAGAGGCAAATGCCTCCAGGTTTGACAACTCATATAGCCAAACTGCAGCATAATAGGCCACTTACTGGATTTAAACCTTTAAAAACAGGAATTTATGGTAAATGTATTAACACATCCTTATCTATAGTTTTGCAAATGCAACACTATAATAGTGTATCTCTTGACAGCTAGCCATGATGAATATTAGTTAAGACATGACTGTACAGTACACCTGTAAAGGATAGCTGTTTCCTACATTTGACAATCCAGCATAAAAATACTTAGTGTTGTAATTCTAAAGAGTTATAGTATTTGATTTTTAAAAATTAAAAAAAAAAAAAAAAAGATATAATTATTCCCTTACAGACGATGGAAATCTGAAGCTTGGAATTTTAACTCAACTTCTAGAAAAAAAGTTTAGTACTTCATTTTATGCAACATCAGCAGAAGCAGCAGCCATAGTGCTTGAAGATTTCTAAGCCACGAATCAGAAAGCCAACCATGTCCTCTGGGATTTCTAACGATGATAAATGGAATTATTAGCAACATTATTTTCAAGGTTTACATTTTTCTTCAGAAATTTTATGAAAAAAATGTAGTTTCTCGCCTAAAATCCTACAGCCAATATAATAAAATTAAAGGTGACCTGCAAACATATTTTATAAAAACAGTTGTAAGGGTGTATCCTGAATGTTCCCAACTGCAAGGGTAAAAAATAAAATGTCATGCTAAATGCAAATTTACTTCCCCTTCCCCGTTAGAGGTCTCTGGAATTGCAGATGATGGCGCCTTTCCAACTGGTGCCTGGCCCAGCAATCACGCTACTGATGATGTCATATCTCAATATGGAACCCATTAGGGTCAAAGGGAATCTTTCCCTGATTTCCATGTATACTGGATCAAATCCCTAGAAACTCGGTAAATGATGGAATTTTCTATTAATTGATACAACAGCTTAACAAAGTGGGGTTTTATTATTTTATACCATTTCAGTAGATAAAATAAACAAAAGTTTTGCCCTCAGCAGACCATTTCCATCCTCCAACTGAATTTGGTTGTAGAGAGAAATTCTCAACATAGTCATGCTGGGATATCTTATAGGGCAGGAATTAAATCTGTCAGAGTTTTATGCTGTCACCATCATCGTATCTGAGTAGATTACAGATAGAAGAGACTGGTAATAGTGAAGTCTCTAATAGGCTAATGATTAATGGTTTTAGGACACTTAAATAAAGGGAAGGTTTATAATCAGTTAGGTACTAATGCCTGCCAGGCTGGCTATTTGGGGGCATTCAGTGCACATATATCTATAATTAGCCTGTTAAAAAAGTCCTAAATAGTTACAATACCTTTCTCAATCACTGAGGCAGAATTGATTACTATCATGTAAGCTTACAGAACCAAAACACAATTTTCCTTTTGTTTATAGGCACAAAGTAATGATGATGTGCAATTTTTTATTATATGCATTTTTATTGTTATATATACTTAAATAAGTTCAGTGCCAGTAATCATCCAAAATTACTTTGTATAGTATACTGATATTCTACATGCCTGTAAGAGGGCACATAAGTATACAGAACGATTTTAGATCCGATTCTAGCAAAGCTTTAAGCACAACAGAAGTGCCACTGGATTGAATGAGACTACTCGCATGCTTGAAATTAATCACAAGCTTACGTGCTTTAATACCCTGGTGCCTTTGTTGTCATTGCTAAGCTCGATCTATCTTTTTGAAAAGGTCACGGGGTAACCTACATTTAGCATTTTGATTGATCTGTGAATCATGCCTTCTGTTTAGTTTATACTTACACACCTTATCCTTAACTAAAAGAATAATTCTACAGCAAAACAGAAATAAAGATAAAATATCATTAAAATGAATAGCATTTTTAAAGTTTTTAAAAGTCAAAGCCAATTTGGCAGTTCTTCTAAAAACAAATAAGTGCTAATCAACACATGAACTTGCATTTAAAACAATCCAGGTACTCTAATTAGTATAGCATTGGAGAAGTTAAACTGTACCAGTCTTGGGAGTGCCATGCCAGTAACTGAACACACAAGTTTGACAGTCTGTCCATAATGAATGTAGCCATCTCGCACTGTGAATTCCTCTCCCTCTGATTCATCATCATCCACTGCATAAAGCAGACAAAGTTCTATGTTAAATTGTTGAACTCATTTCTCTCTTGATGGCAAGGGCATAAAATGGTACTGTATTACACACAAATATATACACGCACTAAGACTGAATCTTTACTTTGAAAATTGATTAAAAGGGAATAAAACTGGAGGTTTGTATTTTGGGGGGTGTTTTTGTTTTTTTGTTATTTTTACTTACAGAGATGAATGTAAAATGCTCCCCACTGTTGTGAACTGGCATGGAAATTACCTCCTTCTACGTGCAAGTATCTGGTGCTAACTGTTTGGGATCGAAGTCTATTAAATAGTGCCACTTTTGTTCCTGACGCAATACATACTGCAAGAAAAAATAAAGACTTACTTAATATTGTAAAAATGTTTTTTAATAATGCAACATTAATAAAATCAACAAACAGATGCATAATAGACTGGTTCAGACAGTAATTCCCTCATCAATCTGTAATTACGTGGTTTGTAAACTGAACACATTTGTGGCACTCGGGAAAACAGTCACAGTTACAAAAGTTAATTGTTTATCTGTAATTGCTGTTCTCTGAAGATACTATAAATTCTTGTCAGTTTGCCACTCTTGGACAAGTGCATCTGTCTTTGAGTGGGAAGTCCCTTAGCTCATAGTTCTAAACCACTGGACTCAGAGGCTGCATTGCCCCACCCCATTGAAATACTTAGGCTACTCTGAGTGCCCAGTTCCTTTCAAGAATAAGGAAAAGATGTTCCTGTAATGACCAGTTAAAAAAAGGAAGAAAAAGAAAACCGTCCAAAATTACAGAAACTTCAGATCTCTCTCGCTTGAAAGTACAAAAGGTTCAGAGAGTCTGGCAGAGTATAATCCCTCACAAACCTGCTTACTGAACTCTTCAGATTTCTTTGAGGCCAAAGTCCACCTAAATGCAATCTTTCTTCTACACCAGGGGTGGGCAAAATTTCTGGCACAAGGGCCATATCAGGGAATAGAAATTGTATGGTGGGCCATGAATGCTCACAAAATTGGGGTTGAGGTGTGGGAGGGGGTGCGGACTCTGGGGTGGGGCTGAGGAGTTTGGGGTGTCGGAGGGTGTTCTGGGTTGGGACTGATGGGTTTGGAGGGCAGGAGGGGGATCAGGACTGGGGCAGGGGTGCAGGATGGGGTGCAGGTTCCGGCTGGGGGTGCAGACTCTGGGGTGGCGTTGGGGATGAGAGGTTTGGAGTGCAGGAGGGTGCTCCGGGCTGAGATCGAGGGGTTTGGAGAGCAGAAGGGGGATCAGGGCTGGGGCAGGAGGTTGGGGCATGGGGACCGGCTCAGAGGGTGCAGACTCCAAGCGGCGCTTCCCTCAAGTGGCTCCCGGAAACAGTGGCATGTCCCTTCTCCGGATCCTATGCGGAGGCGTGGCCAGGCGGCTCTGCACGCTCCACCTCTGCAGGCACTGCCCCTGCAGCTCCCATTGGAGCACGTAGGAGCTGGAGCGGGGCCATGCCGCAGCTTCTGGGAGCCGTGTGGTGGGGCCCCAACCCTGCGCCCTGGCTGGAGAGGAGCCAAGCCGTGTGATTTGGCCCCCGACCCAGTGCCCCACATGGTGTGGGCCATAGTTTGCCCACCCCTGTTCTACACAGTATTTGCCATCAAAGAAAGCTCAATACAAGCTGCCAGAATTGCAAGACTGGCTACAAGAACATAAGTCAACAATGCATATTGTTAGCCCACTGGTGAGACTCATACAACAACAAGGCTATTTCTAATTGCACTTGAGGGTCCAGACGATGGGTCCCAACTCAACAGTGTAATGGGCACCAGAACAATACAGCTGGCCTAGATGAATGTTTTGTTAGTGTGCAGGTTGAACTATAGGGGCCTTGAGCCAAGACTGGTGTCAACCCTGCCTCTTGGGGCTGAAGTCTTTGGGTATGTCTACACTGCAGTTAGACACCTGCAGTTGTCCCGTGCCTGCTGATTTGGGCTTGCGGGACTTGGGCTGTAGGGATGTTTAATTGAGGTGTAGACCCACCTTGCAGGGTCCTAGAGCCCGGGCTCCTGCCCAAGCCCAAATATCTGCCCCACAATTAAGCAGCCCCTTAGCCCAAGCCCCACAGGCCCAAGGCAACTGGCATGGGCCAGCTGCAGGTTTTTAATTGCGGTGTAGACATATCATTTAAGGCTTCCTAGCCCAGTTTCACAACAGACAATAGACAATCACAATAGAACTGTTGGAAAGGACCAAGAGGGCTATAAAGTAAACATTCTGGTACCTCTGGCTTGTGATGGTCTCTGGAGCCATAAATCACAGTCCTATCAAGGCACAGAAAAGTAGCTGTGCCTCCCCATTAGTGCAGCAATCAAATTGCATTTCAGAGTATTTTTTAAAGCTACTGGGTCACTTCTCCACGTTTGAGCAAAAAAGGGAATGGAAAAAAAAGAAAAACACAGTGCAACCTCATGTGTTGACTTATGTGCTGAGAAATGATTATAGTAGTCATTTCCAGTCATTTTTGTTGTTGTGAGCAGTGGGCACCTTCCATCTTCATGCTCCTTTCCACAATGCTCTGACACAGAGTCTACGATTTCTCCCTTTCCCCTTACTTCTCTTCATTTCTTTTCCTTCCTTTCCTGTATGTTTTGTTCTCCGCCCCCCCCCCCCCGCAATTCCTTTTTTTTTGTTCTTCTGTATGTTTTTTGCACTTTTCCTCTCATCCAGCAACCTCTTTTGTTTTCCTTTCTGACAGCTCAATTAACCTTCTCCATTCCCCCACTTATCAGAAAAGTGAATGCTTTTAGTATTGAGGGATGTCCACTGGTGCATCTAAGACTAAGATGAGTTCCACATGAGCAGAGAAGAGACACTTAGGCTGGCAAACAACTGCCTTCATCTGCAGATCTCTACTTATGAACTGCTCCTCCAACTACACTAGGCCACAAAGACAACCAAGAGGGAAGGTAGGGAGTTTTCAAGAAGTCATCTGCTACTTTAACTGCACATTTGCAAGTCGGTTCTGGGGACTGGGGTCTTTCAGCTTTCCCCACTTACATCGATTCCCTCTCCTGAGCCTTGCGCCCCAATGAACTAGTCTGGAAATCCCAGTGCAGGATTCTGAGATTGGAGAAGATTAGACTACAATATCTGAATACGATAGAATCTCATGGATCAAGAAAAAAGGAACACACAATGCCTGACGTGCATCAATTGTGGACAAGCAAAACTCTAAGGGGAAGAAGCAAGGGTGATTAAAGCTTGGAGTGCTTCAGTACCCAAGAATTCTAGAGCTCAAACACAAAAAACAGGTGTTCCAGAATGAGCAAACAAATTGAGCTTAAAGCCTGAGATCAACAACATGAAGAGTCCCAAACTCCAATAAAAGTCAATACCTTGAAGATAATCTCACAAAATAAATTTATAAATAAAACTGACGTCAATGAGAGAAAAGATAGTGAGAGATTGAGAGTGATGCAGAGAAGTGCAGAGTTGGTTGGGGTGATATGGAGCTAAATCACTAATGTTCCTAAAGCAATGTCTTTGCTGTTGACTAGTGGAGGTAGCTTAAGTACCTCAGCAGGAAGGGTCCTCACCCGCTAGAATCAACAGCTTAGAACTCTGAGATAAGGAAGTTCTTGACAAGCCTGTGTATAAGTATACAGACCCATGATTGGAAATCTGCTGAAGGAATTTTTTTAACCCTATCAATCTATATTGTGAATGCTAACCATATTCAATTCACTTAGAGCATAACCAGGTAAATAAAGGAGAATATTGCAAAATACATCAGTGTACAGAGGTCTTAAATACATTACAGTAAATCTGGAAAATTGCACTGTATTTATTTTTAGTTGCAATCAAACCTCAAACATACAAGAAGAAAGTCATACGAGGTCAAACATATCACCACATAAAGTAAAGACCTACACACTAAATACTTACAGTCTGCATTTTTCAGTGACTGTTTCTTTTTAGAAGGTTTGGAGATGACTTTGATCCGTTTACTGAGGAACACACCGATGTCGTCACTATTGCCATAGAACATTTTTACTGATAACATGAAGTGCTTTCTCTTGTCTGAGTCAGAGATGTATAATGTTTTGGCTGTGCAATAGTTCTGTAGATTAGAATAAACTATTGTTTCTTTTTCAGATAAACTTTTAGTTGAAGATAGCAGAAACACTTACCACATTAAATAATCAGAAAATATGACATGGGCGGGATTCATCTTTAAAAACGCCTACCCAAATATTTTTCTTTACCAATTCCCTGAAAACACAACGTTCTGCTCCAATTATTTAAAGCATACATTGTGAAGAACATTGTAAAATAGATATTTATAGCATCAGTGAAGGAACTACATTGCAAATACAAGGTAACTGAAATAGTGCTTGCAACACCTACAAACAACAGAAACCTATGCATGGTCAGTTTTATTCTAGCTATCTTAGTTCATTGATGGCACAAAAAACATCCCATAATAATTTGCATTATTGTAAAACATATCTCTACATTTAGCAAAATACTATAACAATTCTTTTAAAAGTATTTTTATTCCCTCCTTTTAAACATTTGTTATACCTGCTTAGAAACTTGATCATTTCATTCTCTTTGCCAATTGACAAACCTTCCCCACCCTAATGTCTTATGGGCCACAATAACTAGTTAGTGATCAGAAAATAAAAACAACATGAACGTATTTGCTGAAAGAGACAGTAGTGGTTAGAATGTCCCATGCTGTAAATTGCAAGAGTAATTATTATATGGGCTCTACCTTTCCTTCCAAATTCAGCTGTTGCATTTCTTGGTCGCTGTTTCCTATTCCAATGAAAGCACATGGTTGTGACTCTTGTTCAGAGCAACCATCCCGTTCCATTTGTTCTTTTTTTTTCTTCCATCCACTGCCCATAAGGTACACACATGGAGGGGGACAAAAAAACCTGAAAATGAACAATTTACAGATTACATACAGCTTTTATAAAAATCTTTGCATACAAGCGTCAAAACTGAGTCTTGTCCTGGCAAATACAAAGTCTTCCTAGCCAAATTAGCATTTGATACTGGAACAAAAGCCCTCCATTGCAGCATAAAGAGGGAAACAGGTTAAAGATTTGGCATCTTGCAAACTTACAGAGCAAAATCAGGAGCTTTACACTCTTGGAAAGGAGATATTCAGAGCTTTTAAATAGAGCACTGGTAAGTACTTAAAATGACACTGAGTGGGTGTTCGTAGGTTACATATATTTCACACACACACACACACACACACACACACACACACAACTGCAACCCCTCAGTTAAGGTTGTGCTGAGAGTTTCACTTTAAGCCAGGATGCAAACTCTGTTTTGCATAAAAAGTATATTGTATCTTCCTCCAACTTTACAGCATATAATCTGTGACTAAACTGAATTTTAAGGATTTTCTCAAGTGAATCTGTTAGTTTATGAATCAAAATTAAACAAACATGGTTCCTTTAAGCAATTTATCCTGGGAACTGTCATCTTTGTGTGTGTAGCTTCCTGGGAACGGCAAACCGCGGCCACCGGGAGCTGCAGGGGGGCCGTGCCTGAGGACGGTCAACATCAGCAAAATGTCTCGCAGCCCGCAATCAGATTACCCCGATGGGCTGCAGGCTGCCTACTACTGCTCTAAGGACAGTAAAGTTAGTGTAGAGATACTAAGAGCTTTGACTGACAGATAAAATAATAAAAACATAAGCCTTTCAGAGAAACCACTCTAAAATATTAATTTAGTATTTACTGTTATATTTACATCCTTTCATCAATGACAAATGAAGACAAGACTTGTTTTCTGACAATGTGGATAAAAATCTGATTTTCTTCAAAAATATTTTTATATCAGATTTTTTAAAATCTAAATTAAATATTTCTTTCTTTTTTAAAATAAACCTGTGTAAAATTAAATTTGAAATTATGACAAAACTATGGTAAGGACAAAACTTACTATATTTTATTAAAATCATTTAAATAAATACAAATAATAGGCTACCCCAGTGAGCCCTCAAATTGTAATGACTTAAAAGAGTACTGCTTTCTAAATTATATACAGAAACAGGGCGAAAGCATCTTTAACTCAATTCAAGCTTTGAAAATATGTTACAATGTCATGCACTGCATTAAGTATATCTATATTATTTTCAGTCTTTACAACTGAGCAAATGCTGGTGTTTACATATTTCCAAATGCAAGTACTTCCAGTTACGTTGTACAGAAAAGCTTTTGCCAAAGGACACTAGGAGGCGATAAAGTCCACCAGAAAACAAGTTATAACCCATTTTAAGAACAAAGTGGCTGCAGCAATTCAACTTTCTTTTAAACTAAAACTTACGATAAGGGCATCAAAAATACTGAATTATATTGTAAATCAAAATCATACAGACTCTTGGCTTACTAAGTTTTAAAAAACTGATTTCAAACTGTCAAATCAAAGAGAGAGAGACAAGGTGGGTGAAGTAATATCTTTTACTGGACCAACTTCTGTTGGTGAAAGAGAGAAGCTTTTGAGCTTTACAGAGCTATTCTCAGGTCTGAGCTCCGTGGAGCTCAAAAGTGTGTGTCTTCCACAAAAAGAAGTTGGTCCAATAAACGGCAATACCGATTACCTGACCCCACCTTGTCTCTCTCATTTTGTGGGACCATCAAGGCTACAACACTGCAAACAAGTAAAAGAGAAATAATCATAATTATTAGACCTGCTTGACTGGTTCCCTTATTGGTCTAGACTTAAGAGTTAGCCTCTACCTCCAGATGGAGGCAAGTATTGGTTTTTCAATTTCTAACTCTATACAGACAATCCCATGATCTCCTGTAAAGAAGAGTTCAACTATATTGCGTAAAATACAGTAGAACCTCAGAGTTATGAACACCTCGGGAATAGAGGTTGTTCGTAACTCTGAACAAAATGTTATGGTTGTTCTTTCAAAAGTTTACAACTGAACATTGAGTTAATACAGCTTTGAAACTTTACTATGTAGAAGAAAAATGCTGCTTTCCCTCTATTTTTTTAGTAGTTTACGTTTAACACAGCACTGTACTGTATTTGGGGTTGTTGGCTTTTTTTGGTCTCTGCTGCTGCCTGATTGCATACTTCCGGTTCCAAATGAGGTGTGTGGTTGACTGGTCCATTTGTAACTCTGGTGTTTGTAACTCTGAGGTTCTATTGTATGTACAGTAAAGTGCGCATGTACACCACTGATGCAGTTATTTCTCATTTAACATGGGACAAAAGAAGCCCCAGTCTTTGATTAGTTTAAAATAACTTGGAGAAAAAGCATTTGGAAGAAATGGGTTAAAGTAATAAATGAGAATTTCTAAGTTTTGGTGATGGGCTGATTTTCAGCTACATATGAAAAGAGAAAAAAAATTCCTTCGACTATTTTTAGTTTTCAACAATTTCCAGAGTTCACAATTAGAAATAGAGTGGGACTAGATGCTATGGAACAAAGAAAACTGCTTTCCCATTCATCTTTAATTTATAGGGTTTTCTAACTTCTAGTCCTCTATATTAACCACAAGGCCATAAGCTTCTAATTGGGTGGGAGGTGGAAGTTCCCAAAGAAGTAATCTGACCAACAAAAAAAACAAAATGATAAAAAAAAAAAAAAAAAACGATTGCCTCTGATCCTCCAAACCTTTGCTAGAACCCTGACTATAAGAGGTACTAGTGAAAAGGCATACAGGAGTCCCTTTATCCATTTGATACATAAGATATTCCGTTGTTAATTTTTTTCCGCTATGCCATGAGCAGAAGATTGGTACCTTCTTTTTCAAGTAAGGGATGGAGAAATTTACCTCCAATGTTCCTCTGTGAAGTAGGTATGCCACTACTTGCTCCAGAGACCACTTGTGAAGATCTGTCATGGATCAGCTCTTTCTGTTAGTTCTTCTTCCCTGCTAAATATATGGCGATCAGAAGTGTCTTCTGGGAAAGCTCATTCCCATATTTGCCAAGCTTTGCAACGTAAGATGCAAAATTTGGTCCCTTCCTGCTTCTTGATGTACAAGCACAGTGACCCTATTGTATGTGTGAAGCAGGGCCACCTTTTGGCATATCAGGTCTCTGAAGGTACTTGTATTTAGAACCACTCAGCTGCTGTACATAAAATGTTCTGTTGTTGTTCCTATAGAAAGACTAAATTCCTTGAGTGGGTGAGGTGGGGGCACCTTCTCTGTATGTACCTCATGTCATGTTGGACGAATCTGTGGTCACTACAATTTGAATGGCTGGAGTTTGAACTAAATAATTCAAGTTCAACTTTGGACTGGCACTTAGACAGAAAAGCCCAGAGGTTGTCCATCATCCAGAAGAAATGCAAGTCCCCCTATAGTGCTTGCTTCCACTGTGATCTCAAGGTCCACTGAGTTGGTCTCATGAGAAGAAAAGCCATGGTACTCCTAATTCAGTTGAGGCCATCAAAACTCAAATGTATTCATAGTATGGCCTATGCTATCATCCATCTGATCTGACAAATCCTCTCCATCAGATTGGTCATGTGTTGAATCCTGTTCTGCAGCAGAAAGACCAAGCAGATCCATGCCTAGCAGAACTCACATACAACTCCAAATGTCTGCTGTGGAAAAGTAGAGACTTCGAATCTTACTGACTCCAAAACCCTTGTGATGACATGGAAAAGCGAACAGACTGCTTTTTGACTCCCTCCATAGCGGTGTCCTTGACCAGCCAATTCCCCAAGTAAGAGTACATGTGCACTCCTAGCCCCTGTAGGTATGGCACCACTAAGGCCAATGAATTTGGGAAAACATGGTGCTTCAGTGGTGAAACTATCCTAACTAAGCTTACCAGGGAAAAATGGGTTTGTACCAACGCTACTGAGTCCTGGCACTCAGCACTCTTGTTCAACTCTGGCTTCTGCTTCAAGGATTTACCTTTTGAAACACTCTGGCCTAGCCCTGTGCTGGTCTCAAAGAAGTCTTCATAGGTTCCCTTGATGTGGGTTTGGAGAAATACACCACCGTTCGAGGTGACATTTGCGTGACAATATTTCTCCTTGTACCTGGTGGTCGACTTGGAGACAGTCAAGGCAGAAGATATGTTTGTCAATTACCCACATTGTTCTGAGCATGAAACCACTCAGCAGTCTTCTTTCCTTCTTAGGGGCTGAAGAAACTGACAACATCCACTGAAGAATACAATGCAACAAGAAAAAAAACAAACATGAAAAATAATTAGGCGCCAGAGTGCTAAAAATAGGCATCGGAGCCACGTGGCAAGCCTTGAACAAGGCAAAGCACTCAATGACAAAACAATTTTAGCAATAACAACCAGGACTTAGTAGGCACATAGTAGAGCATACTCAACAATACATTGCAGAGAAAAGTCTGAGCAATAACTGTGAGGTGCAGCTTCTGCAAAGAGTTCTTTCACTAACAGCTGTCAAGAAATTGCTAACTAGAACATTCCAAGGATACTGAACAAACTCACATAGTAGTATGTGACCATTAGTAGGGGGGCTGGCTCATAGTCCCATTAGTAAGCATCTTTTGAGACCGAAAAAACTTCAATAGCTTGGGGAGCTGTGCGTGTCTCATGCCAGGAAGCTGAGAACCAGGAGTGAAAATCCTGGTGGATAGTATCTTTACAGAAATATAACTAGCACAAATCTAATCTACAATTAAAGTACCCAGAAGGAACCCAGACAACTATGCTGAATGCAACATCTGAGAATGTAAACAATAACTAATGTACACATGCCACTGCCAAATGGTTCACCTGCAAATTTCTTCTGTTAAATTTCTATCACCCTTGCCATTCCAAAGGCTATTATTACTAAATATGCTCTCATCTTAGAAGAGCAACAGACCTGTCTATTATTATTTCTATTACATCAACATCTAGGAACCCCAAAGATCAGTGTACAGACAAGTAAACAAAGACATTGCCAGGTACTTGGGGACTAAGCCTCTTCCTAAGATTTTTAAACAAAACCACACTACACAACATTTGCACATCATATGGTTCCTTTCCACCAAGAATGTCATACTATTGATTAAGCCTCATCAAAACACCTGCAAGGTAATTATTACCCTCATTTACAGATGGATAAACTGCACACAGAAAGGTTAATTTTTTTTCCCCCAAGGCCTCATAGCAAACCAAGAGACAACTGGGAACGGAAATGAGGAGTTTCTGTAGCCTCTAGATTACACAGTCTCTATGATTGGAAACTGGAATTACAAAAGAAGCCCCAATTTCTGAAAATTTAGAAACCTGTCAAGTAAAGATGGATTATTCTCTACACATCTAAAGTGAGCCAAGATACTTCCTTATCACACTAAAGTCCAGGACAAAAAAAAACCATGGAGAGATCCTTCCATGAAGTTTAAAATACAATGTAACCGTAGGCACAATCAGTAATGGTTCAATTAAAAACCTCTCTCTTTGGAAATGCAAGAAAAAAATGGATAAAACTAATGTCCCATGAACTTGGTTAATCATTATAATAAAATAGCCTTAAAAACTTTGTTAACTTTGCTTAGCCCAGCAATAAGAAAGGAATAAGGCATGTCTCACTATGAGTAAAGTAAAATGAATTTGAAAATCAAGGACCTAAATCTGCACTCATTTGCACAAAGTATGTGGGGCAGAAGGGAATCCAAAGATTTAACTAAAACTGGCACTTCTGAGCCTTCTGTTGATACCAGCAATTTAGTTAATAAATAATAATCATAATAGTTATTATTTGTGACGCCAGAAGTTTGGAAGTCTAGTGTAATACTGTAATGCATCTTCTGCGCTGGTTTAAATACCGGTTTGAGAAGGAGAATAAAAATTAGATTGGAATATTTAGAACTATACATTTTGTTTAAATATTAAACAATTTTTCTTGTAATAACTAAATCAGTATTAAATCAGTTTGGAAATGATGCTATAATCTTATACTAAACTCCCAGCCACTGTCACCCTTGAGCTCTCTCTTCCTGAAACTCTGAAGGACTAAAAAGAAATCTGTAATCATTTAGTAAGTCTATCACTAGGACAAGAATTCAAAGTAACTGGTGTGAAGAAAAACTCCAACTATACTCAATAGAGGATGGACCTACCTCCACAATGTCTATAGAGTGGTGGAGGAACATGCTATGCAAAAACATATGTATCTATTTTAATCAATATCTGATTACAGTTCAGTTTCTGAGCCACTAATGGTGGCCATGACATCCCTGAAAAGTGATGTAAAATTTTTGGTACCAGATGATGAGGACCCAGTAAAAAACACCCCAAAACAGTGCCCCCTCAGAAGAGCTCTGGTGTTTTAACATTTGGCATTTTGTATTTATGCAGTATTAATGTCATTCTGATTGCATCTTGTGATTACTAGTTGGCATAAGGACAGCATTCTCAGGAGTTGGGAAAGCATACTTGTATGCATGCCATAGTGGTTTTACTAACATTAGTAACATATACTCATGAAAATCAGCAAGCCACATCAAGAATGCCTGAAGCTCTACTCTGTATTTTATCCAAGGAATTGTTTAGGGAAATATTACCTTTCAAAGGCACATGGGAATATTTGGAAATTACTAGGAACAAAGATCCACCTTGAAAGTATCACCTCACATTTCTCAGGGTCATTTTGGGGAGGAAGGGGGGGGGGACTTCACACATTTTCCTAACACAAATGATGAGTTTTAATCTTCAAATAAAATGAGCCCTCCCCCTTTCCTTTACTGCAATCCAAACAGGAAAAGAGTAAATCTATCCCTAAAAGGATTGGATGGTGGACGACTCCTACTCCTGAAGTACTTTGGGCCCAAGAGAAGGAACAGATTTCTGTCTGACAGAGGAAAGCTCTTTAGAAATGTGTTTTCCTACCGATGGAGGCATACAAAGGGGTTAAATTAATTCAGTACGCTGTACTCCTTAACCACGTTATTTTTGAATAGGATGTGATCTGGGAAGTTAACCATGTGTTCCTGCTGTTCAGTCATGATGAATCTTGATGGCTGTAAAATCCTCCTTTGTGAAGCAGCAGGTACTGCTTACTGCTACTCTGCCTTGAATTGTAACCCCCTTGCTATGTGTCTAAAAATGTTGCAGTCGGCAACAGAGGGCTGCATAGTTGCATCATGTACACACAGTGCACTTGTGTCCTTTTGTCCCCCTCATTGAGTTTCCTATTTGATTCTCAATAAGAAATGCAAGGCTCTAAACAGATCTAAAAAATCCTTAACAATTCAATGGAACTTCTGAACCTGGAAACTGCCCAGAAGAGAAGCTTAGCAAAGACTGCAAGCTGTGCAGGTCTTCTCAGGAGAGTGGAAATGCACTGATGTACCAGTAACTAGGCACAGAAGTGTGAAGAACAGCCAACAGTGGCCTTTTCATGAACAACAGAGGCCCAACGATAGGAAATAAATCCATTTGTATTAGTGGATTACATCTCAGAACTCTGCAGGCAATTTTCTGGTGGACTCTGATTTTGAATAATTTTTGTACATTGAGATGTTTAATATCTCAAACCTCAGGAAATTTTACAAGCAATATGATACAACAGGATGTGGACCGAGGTAGAGAAAGAAATATTAAGCATCAAAGGTAACAATACATGCAGAACCTGTGGCTGTTTTGTGGCTACTGCATATAGATAACATCTGTGTCTGAAACCTCATCTGCTCTAGTCCAATATTTTTAGCTCAACAATTTAACTTTTGAAATTTGTT
This sequence comes from Malaclemys terrapin pileata, assembly GCF_027887155.1. NCBI lineage: Eukaryota > Metazoa > Chordata > Testudines > Emydidae > Malaclemys > Malaclemys terrapin. Next base: position 36,247,970 of record NC_071509.1, on the reverse strand, counting down.
ATGTACATCTTACAGTAACAGTCGTGCATTATAAGATAATTAGAAATCTAGACATAAGAGAGCTTTTTCTGATTGGTGCTGCAAGTCAGAATTTAAGTGCACCAGCAGAACAGTGCGGAAGAGGCTACACACAACTTATTCATAAAACATATTCACTAACAAGCCTTCCCAAAATGCTTCTTCTGCAGTCTCGTGCCTTAAAAACTACCTGAAGCGTACTACAATTGCCTGGAAATGCAGTGATCAGATATGTTGTTGATAGCTGCAGTATAAAAATCTATACAAATAGGATCAAATAGATAGCATCTTACTACTTATATATTGACCTATCTTTGGCAAGAAGTTATTATAACAAGACATACTTTATACTAATTTTAATGATACATCTTGATATGTCTTATTGCAATTACAGGCCTGATTCAGGACAGCACATGCTTAAGTGCTGTCCTGAATTGGGGCCATGTATATCTTTATTTAAAATTACTGAAAGAAAAGAGCTAACCTTCCCACCACCACCACTTCCTCCAAACAAAATACTTTAAACAGACACTTTACCATGGAAAAATAATTTATACTAATAGGAAAGTCTTACTAAGACTTTCTCCCATTTTTCTACGGCTAATTTTCACTATAATCTCAATTGCTGATCCCCTTAAAAGTGACCAAAAGAGGGTTTATGTCACTTTTTATTTCGGTAAAGGTTCTCATTCTACTTGGTTGCTTTTTTTTAAATTAAACATTGAAATATTGTCTACCTGAGAATGCTCCACAAGTAACTGGAGAACTAGTTAACTCAGCTGGCATGAAGAGACACAGAAGCAGCTGCAGCAGATACAACAACGTTATTGGGGTGAGGAGGAGAAGTGATGCCCAGGCTAAGGATATCCCTCTCCCCACAGAAATCAAACTGTGCAGGGGAGAACACCCGCAAAGGACATGAGGATCTATAGAACCTCACTGCTCTCCCAACCACGTGAGCTAGATAAAAGAAAGAAATCCCAGGGTGAAGTGAACCTGGGGACTGAAACTACCAGCAGAAACAGACGCAAACATCTATGTACTAAAAGCAGCAGTTTTCCAACATTCACTATACAAACACCTGTCTTGATGTTGGCAATACACTTGATATATTTCATTAATACATTTATTTAGAGTCAGATTATGGTGTTTTTAATTTAAGGCAATTTTGTTAGGTACTATGCTAAAATTAACGACACGCCAGATGATGATTTTTTTTTCCTCGATTGGGGAGGGGGGGGAGAAGGAGGGAGGGAAGAAAGAGAGAGAGAGAGAGCTTACCTTTTTTCATTTCCATAGGACTTCTGTGCAACTTTTGCATGGAGAATTAGTACTGTTTGATCACCCCGCTCCTTTAGATAATTCCGCATAGCTTCCCTAAAAATTAAATGTAAAGAGAAAATAAGTTTTGAAAGTTTTTTTTAAGCTTTGTAGTTATAATAATTCAAATAGAACTTTAAGAAAAAAATACAGCTGATGTGAAAAGACGATAAAATAGGGGGATATGCAGCACATTAACAATATAGAGTTGGGTTTAAACGAGATGTTTTAAAAGATAATTTTGGGGGCAAAAAAACAGTATTCAATTTGCACCTCAGAACTGTAAGTTATACTATCATCACAAAGTTTTCCACCACAGGGAAACTTTGGGGTGCTGTAGAAGGACAGTATTTATTTCAATACATTCATTCACACCAGGAGGGATGTTTTGAGGTCTTGTTGTTACTATTTACAATATCTTGCTACCCATATTTGTTCAAACACATTTAGTTAATTCAAGGTCTCCTTCCTTAGTTTTATCCGAGTTTTCCACACTGATGTGCTTACATGACATACATGGTCCATGTTGGTTTTCTAACATTTAACCATACAATGACAACAGAAGCCAGACAGAAGCTGTTTTGCTTAAAAACAAAGACAACCATCTCTTGAGTTGAATAGGTAGAGGATGACATTTTTCTGGTTTTCTGCATATTACACCAGCCCTCCATAAATTACTAAAACCAATTCAAGGTCCCCTGGTCCTTACTTTCAAAGCCCATAACTAGGTAAGTACAAATACTGAAAACTACCTACTGAAACTGACAGAAGTAGAGCTAAAACTCTATGGAAAGGTTTTCAGGACATTTTTGGTGAAGGCCATCCACCTAAAGGCAGACACCCAGGAGATCAAACTCAACCAACATTTGGATAGTTCTTTAATGGCACCAAGACATTTGTTGACCCAGAACTTTACTCAACTAAGGAAACAATATTCCTCATTGACAAGATCTGTTTCCAATAAATAGAAAGACCCCTCAGATAAAGAGAGCCTATGGACTACAAACTCACCCAAGAGAGTGGGGGACAGAACATAATCCAACTGTGATGACATTTCAATTTAAATTCTTGTACTTGGCACATAGATATCATGGTAACTGTGCACCAGAAATATGTATATAAGTAGATGATACACCAATACAGAAATATGGGCCAAATTACAATTTTAAATGTGCATTACCTTGATCTCGCTAAATCTGGCTAATAATCAGTAACACTAATACTATGCTGCATATAGGCATAAAGTATAAACAATAAGGCATAGACAATAAAAAACTGTTTCTCTCAAGTATATTTACATATACTATCTGAGACTGTTTATATAGGTATTCAGATGTTCAGTACTTTATAACTACCAAACCAAAGATTAATATTTTCTCAATGAATTATATTTATGTATTTCAGTACGACACAAAATTCTCCATTTTAGCTTCATTTAACTTAGTCAAACATATGTTCAAGTTGCAGAGTGCATTATGTAATGCCCATGAATATCTACAGTACTCATGTTAAACAATCTCTCAAAGAGACTGTTACAAATATAGTAAAGAATGTCCATGTGCTGTCAATTCTAGTGTATATTAAGCATTGTGTCAGGATCAAATTATCTCTGCCTCTTTCTTCTGCTCTAAAGGCTGTATTCATAAAATCACAGTTGCCACATAGACCTAACCTCCTAAGAATAGAAAGACTATCCTTCTTTCTCTACGGCTTATCAAGAAAATGTTCAATAGGAACAAGAATACCTACCTTTTACATAGCCATTTTGATCAGTAGATCTCAAAGCACTTTAAGGAGGTAAGCAACATTACCCATCACAACTATATATTACATTTTATATATAACTGCAAAAGCAAGTAGCACAATAGAATAGAAGTTGCTGAGAGATATTTTTATTCCTTCAAAGAACTTAAGCAATGAAGAGGAAAAGAATTGCTGAAGAACATGTATCTGAAAAAAAAAGTTATTCTCCAACTGGAGATGGCAAGCAGGTGCAACAGGGTTTCTACAGGTATGTTAGCAACAAGAAGAAGGTCAGTGAAAGTGTGGGCCCCTTACAGAATGGGGGAGGCAACCTCGTGACAGAGGATGTGGAAAAAGCTAATGTACTCAATGCTTTTTTTGCCTGTCTTCACGAACAAGATCAGCTCCCAGACTGCTGCACTGGACAGCACAGCATGGCGAGGAAGTGACCAGCCCTCTGTGGAGAAAGAAGTGGTTCAAGACTATTTAGAAAAGCTGGACGAGCACAAGTCCATGGGGATGGATAAGCTGCATCCGAGGGTGCTAAAGGAGTTGGCGGATGTGATTGCAGAGCCATTGGCCATTATCTTTGAAAACTCATGGCGATCGGGGAGGTCCCGGATGACTGGAAAAAGGCTAATGTAGTGACCATCTTTAAAAAAGGGATGAAGGAGGATCCAGGGAACTACAGGCCAGTCAGCCTCACCTCAGTCCCTGGAAAAATCATGAAACAGGTCCTCAAGGAATCACTTAGAGGAGAGGAAAGTGATCAAGAACAGTCAGCATGGATTCACCAAGGACAAGTCATGCCTTACTAACCTAATTGCCTTCTATGAGGAGATAACTGGCTCTGTGGATTAGGGGAAAGCAGTGGACGTGTTATTCCTTGACTTTAGCAAAGCTTTTGACACGGTCTCCCACAGTATTCTTGCCAGCAAATTAAAGTAGTATGGGCTGGATGAATGGATTATAAGGTGGATAGAAAGATGGCTAGATCATCGGGCTCAACGGGTAGTGATCAATGGCTCCATGTCTAGTTGGCAGCCGGTATCAAGCAGAGTGCCCCAAGGGTCAGTCCTGGGGCCGCTTTTGTTCAATATCTTCATTAGTGATCTGGAGGATGGCGTGGACTGCACCCTCAGCAAGTTTGCAGATGACACTAAACTGGGAGGAGCGGTAGATACGCTGGAGGGTAGGGATAGGATACCTAGACAAACTAGAGAATTGGGCCAACAGAAATCCGATGAGGTTCAACAAGGACAAGTGCAGAGTCCTGCACTTAGGATGGAAGAATCCCATGCACTGCTACTGACTAGGGACCGAGTGGCTAGGCACCAATTCTGCAGAAAAGGACCTAGGGGTTACAGTGGACGAGAAACTGGATGAGAGTCGACAGTGTGCCCTTGTTGCCAAGAAGGCTAATGGCATTTTGGGCTGTACAAGTAGGAGCATTGCCAGAAGATAGAGGGATGTGATCATTCCCCTCTATTCAGCATTGGCGAGGCCTCATCTGGAGTACTGTGTCCAGTTTTGGGCCCCACGCTACAAGAAGGATGTGGAAAAATTGGAAAGAGTCCAGCGGAGGGCAACAAAAATGATTAGGGGGCTCGAGCACATGACTTATGAGGAGAGGCTGAGGGAACTGGGATTATTTAGTCTGCAGAAGAGAAGAATGAGGGGGGATTTGATAGCTGCTTTCAACTACCTGAAAGGGGGTTCCAAAGAGGATGGAACTGTTCTCAGTGGTAGCAGATGACAGAACAAGGAGTAATGGTCTCAAGTTGCAGTGGGGGAGGTTTAGATTGGGTATTAAGAAAAACTTTTTCACTAGGAGGGTGGTGAAGCACTGGAATGGGTTACCTAGGGAAGTGGTGGAATCTCCTTCCTTAGAGGTTTTTACGGTCAGGCTTGACAGAGCCCCCTGGCTGGGATGATTTAGTTGGGGATTGGTCCTGCTTTGAGCAGGTGGTTGGACTAGAAGACCTCCTGAGGTCCCTTTCAACCCTGATATTCTATTAGTCATATAGGACTTTTCATATATAGAAAATAATTTAGTTAAAAGAGCATTTGAGTTTTAACATAATGGTATATTCTTCAGACTATCTGAATGGATCATATTCTTACTTACATAATCTATTATGTATTCAGTATAGGATTGCTAATTCAAAGGGAAAAGAGAGATAAGAAAGGACTCCAATTCACCAGTTTCACCCTCTTTGCCCTCCTATACTCACAAGAAATCTATCTTCTGGGATACATCTACAAGATCCTAAAATATGTTCTCTACTCAATTCTTTAAGCATGGATTCTCAATATAGAGGTCAAGACCACGAGAGGCATTGGGAAGTCTTGGTAGGTAGGGGATAGGGGAGGGCATTGGTTTGTCTAGATTTTATGGGATGGAAGTTCTTAAACATTTTACTACATTTTCAGAACATGAGGTCTTGGTATGTAAAAAATAATTAGAACCACCCACTCTCACACATGGGAAATGGTTCCCAGGATCCCTGTCAATATCCCAGGAGGAAGATACTTTACTAACCAAGTAGCTGAACCCTGTGCATGAAACCTAGATTCATCAAAGTTAAGCATACAATAATACAGTTTATGCCCTGATATACTACAGGATGTTCATTCAATTTTCTATTTTTAATTAATCTCAGGAAGGTGGATTCTACCAATAACTTCAGAAGCAGAAAATTCCAAAAGTGATTAACTTCCAAGAGGGGAAAATACTTCATGATTTTAAACCTAACCTTTTTTAAAAAAAATCCACAAATAGGTATAGATAATAATTGTACAAGTCATATGGGAAAATGGAAAATTACTTGTTGAGCTTATTTAAAACTATTGTGGGATAAACTCTGGTCTGAGTTATAAGTACTCACAGCCTAAATATGAAGCAAGTTGATCACAAAGCTAGAGTATATCTGAAAATGCATTCCTGCTGAAAGGTACCCCAAACCTGACATGACATAAAACATGTTTCTTCTTGTTTTGCATAAAGCATCCTGCTCCCTCACGTAAAAGGAAGTAGGCCAGGGTAACAGTGGGTGTGTTATGCCCCCAAATACTATTGTTCACAAACAGCGCTATTAAAAAAGTGTAGTTTTTGTGCACATCAGGCAAACACAGTAGCCATCAATTAAGTAAACATTTGCCTACAGTTGCCACACACAGTATCCATTACTACAGTTTTCCCCTCTCCACAGAATCAGTATTTATAGTAACTGTGTGGTAACAATTGGCAAATGGTGACTATTTTATGGATTCTACAGTAAGTTATTCCAAAACGGAACAGGAATAACTCAGATATAATATTTTACAGCCCTTCTCACAGCCTTTCATGAACAGCTTCCCTTGAGAATGTGGTACTATTCACAAAACTTTTAGGTTAAGATCGATCCCTGACAGCATTCTTGATTGTGATATACATTGCAGCGCAAAGGCCCTCAAATACAATATTTAAATTCTGCCAGTAAAAGAGCTTTGGCATTTGACGTGATTTCATTAGTCACACTTATCAATGAATACAGAATATAGGGATAGAATATATATACTTGTCAATGAGGAGACGTTTGAAGTCATCTCTGGAAACTTAGACCTGAGCAGATTAATACCTACTACAATGCTCTACAAATAATAAACATTTGACTACATAAAAGCCAAGCGATTTCTGCAAAGAATTTTGAATTTCAGATTAAACAGAGAAATGAAATGAAAGCTCAATGTTCAGAGTATTATTTCTGGTTGATAAAGTGTTTGTTAAAGCTTTCCATTTTTGGGAAAAGATTTTAAACCAACATTTCGAAATGTACTATGACTCTCTGCCAAATGATTATCCTTCAGCACTGAAATTAAAGGCTGACAAGCTACAATTTGTTATTTATCTTTGAAATTTTTTAAAGGAAAAAATAAGTTTAGATAAAATGATAAACTATTCTATGCTTACCTGGTAAGACGTTTAGGTTGAGGTCGCTCACCAAATTTCCTGTAAACAAACAAGAAACCAGTAATTTAAAACAAACATTCTGTGATAGATTTTTACACTTAAATATTAGAATTTGCTGTATCTTATTTCCTTGATTATTTTTCTTTATTTTTTATGCTGACATAATAAAGCATGTGTGTATATTTCACACACACACACACACACACACACACACATTTAAAAACACAGTACAAGTACTGATAACTCATTTATGATTCAGAATGTTTTCAATTTAGTACACCTCTACCCCGATATAACGCTGTCCTTGGGAGTCAAAAAATCTTACTGTGTTATAGGTGAAACTGCATTATATCGAACTTGCTTTGATCCGCTAGAGCGTGCAGCCCCACCCCACCTCCCCATAGCGCTGCTTTACCGCATTATATCCAAATTCGTGTTATATCGGGTCGCGTTATATCAGGGTAGAGGTGTATGTTCCATTTCTATTTTTTTAAAGCAAACCACTCCTTTACAGAGTTTTTCTGAAATACTAAAGACATTTCTTACTCAAATAAATCAGAAAAATTACATATGTTATTCAAATTTTAACTAAAATGAAAAAAAGCCCTTCACTGTGAAATTGTTCTTCATGTACCAAAAGGCCTGGCAAATGAAATCATTCATTATTGTCCAGTTAGGGGGGAAAATGTAGTACAATTCTTACTAATGTCTTTGTTTACTATGCCTTCTGCAAAGGTCACATTTGCCTCATTTTTCTGAAGTTTACTTTAAAAGTCCAAGTTTCTTAACTACATCAAAAATCAGAGATTATCTGCTATTACCAGCTACTAGAAGTGTCAGTAAGAACTGTTACCATCAACACAATGACAACAACATTACTAATATTGTGACCATCAGTTGTCTGATTCTGAGTTGGCAAATACATTGCACTATAAATACTGCACTTTAGAATCACTTTTCTAAGAAACTGGGGGTTTTCCCCCCCTCAGTAACTTCTTACAGTAGGCTTGACGAAGATTATTATATACAATGGTCTCGAGACTCAAGGAAAATTAGGTTCTCAGCTGAACACGTAGAGAGAGGGTGATTCAAAAACATCTAATAATCCATTAGCATTGTGAGGTAATACTACCTCACCACAAACTTTAAGCTAAATCTTCCTAAAAATGTTAAAGTATGTAAGAAGATGCGCACATGCAGTTGTATAGAAACATCCTCTTCAGTAATACAAAGCAAACCAAAAAGATTAAGTCAGAATCGTCAAGAAGATTTGAGAAACGGAAGGCGAGGATATTGCTCCTCTGCCTCACAACACGTCTGTTCCTATGTTCAATCTCTTAAAGGAAGTACAATCACAAGCTAAAATGAGAACAAGAAACATGTAGCAGCTAGCTCAACACCCTTCTACCTAAAAATAAATTATATGAGACAGGGAAGTCAGCCATGCAATGAATATGCAGCCATTAGTGGAAAATACACTTCAGAATGGCAATGTTCTTGGTACGGTATATCAAACAGATATATCTTTCCCTTTATGCTTCATGAACAATGAAAAATCCATCTATAATAGCGCTGTACAATATTTGAGGCTCCCTATTGCAATAAGGAGCATGAGACCTAAAATTACATGACAAGAGATCCCCTAATTTATGGAGCAGATCTGCACTGAACTTTGTAGCAAAGCAAATACAACTGATTATACAATTATTCAATACACTTAAATTTTATTTAAGTAATTCCAGAAATGCACCACAAAGTGAAAATATACAATTAATGCATATAATTTAATTTGCATTGTAACAGAGGAATACCATCCTGCTTAGTAGACCACCAAAAGAGAAAAACTATAGGGGACAGGCAGCAGCATTAACTTAAGGTGATTAAATCAATTTAAAAACACACCTGAAATATTAAACCAGTTCAACTTTCTGTGTAGATCAGACCTTAGTGTTTTGGATGACATGTCTGTTTTAAATGAATCCACAAGCGTGAGTGAAGGATTTTGCATTTAGCTCTGAGCAGATGACAACCATCCACTCTCTGAAAATCAGGTCTCTTTGAAGTATCTCAATTTGGGCACCCCAAAATTGAAGTACCCAACATTACTTGTCATTTTTCTGATTGTTGGCCTAAAACCTAAAAAGTGTGTAAAAATTGATTTTACTTGTCATTATTTATGCTTTGTTTCTTGTTTACCTTCTTCTCAGCTTGAATAATGAATGCAGATTGCTCAATTTCACTTATTTTTATGATCAGTATGTAGCTGCTTTCACTTTATTTCTTATGTGTTAGTGCAATGCTGAACTGTTTGGCCTTTGAATGTTATAAGAACTTATATGCTTCTATCTGGAATGTAAAAGAGTGTGTGTGTGTGTGTGTGTGTGTGTGTGATTTTAACAAGAATATAAGCTGCACTAACATCTATTTACTCCTTTGGAGTCTTATGAGAATAGTTATATATAAAGAATAAATAGGGTGAAAAAAAACTGACGATTCACCTGCCTGAGACTCTCACTGACCAGGTAGTGAACGATCTCTAGCCAATGCCATCTGACCAACAGAAGCAGAACCTGAAAGTTGAGTAAGCAGTATGACATTGTGGAGAAGTGTGTTCTCTGTTGCAATGCTACCTATATAGTGCAACTCACTAAGATCACCTGATTAGGGTCCAATGCTGGGTGAGAAAAGTGGATTTCAAATTTTTATATTTATTTATATTCTGACCAGATCAGTTATTAAACTTTCATTTATTTATTTATATTACAGTAGCACTTGCAGACTGCAATCTTGATCAGGATCTTATTGTACAAGAGGCTGTACTATTCAAAGAAAGGAAAAGTTCCTGACCCTAACTAATCACAATCTAAGGCCTTCTCTATACACACACACAAGTTTTTTCTGAGTTAAATCAGTGCAACTCCCTTGCAGAGACTCTCTTATTTCAGTTTAAGAGAGTCTTATGTGGTGTTACTGTGGCTTTAAGAGAATGAATAGAATCTCCAGCGTGTGGGAGCTAACAGTGGGAGGAAGAAGTTGGTTTTAGGTTAGACTGATAGATGGACCTGAGTTAAGATGCTTTGTATATATGTTAGCTATGTAGCTAATAAAAAGAACAGTTAAGGTGCTAGCAATGAAAGATGCTAAAAAACTACCTACAGTAAAAGTTAGAGAATTGAAAAACAAGTTTGATTGAACTAAGATGGATCAATTAAGAATTCCCACATTTCTAAAAATGTCGAGAAATGCTGTGGAAAACTGGAAAAGGTTTCAACAAGTATTTGATGGATTTTTGAGGACATAGGGATCTAATCATAAAGAAGATGAACAAAAGACTGCCATCTTTTTGAATACTGCAGGTACTGAAAGAATTTCATTATATAATTCATTTGAGCTTAATGTTAGAGAACGAGCTCACTATGAGTTTGTCTTAAAAAATGTTAGGAATACCATTTACCAAAAAGAAATTAAACATTCGAAAGATTTCAATTTCACTCAAGAAATCAAAAGTAGGAAGAGACTTCTGCATCACTTTTAACAGATCTAAAGATAAGAAGTCACAAACGTAATTTCCAAGAATCTATATGAGTCAATGATAAGCAGTCAAATTGTGATGGGTATAACAGATACGAGTGTAAGAAAAAGACTGTTAGAAGAGTCAGATCTAAATCTGGAAAAAGCAGTGAGAATTTGCCAAACTGCTGAATCTAATCAACAATTAAATCACATTTTAGAAAGAAAACAAACTGGTGTGAATATACACTTAATAAGAAAAAGTCTATGGCGGAAAACAGTGAAAATATTAAAGTTGAAAAATATGAGCATATGAAAGAATGTTCTAGATATGGAAGAAGACACCAACCTAAACAACATCCAGCATATGGTCAAACCTGTCATATCTGCAAGAAACAAAATTATTTTGCAAAAGTTTGTAAACATAAAAGTAGAAAAAAAAATAGAAATATACACTTAGTTCAAAATTCAAAAGTCTCAGTGAAGATGCTGAATAAGGAATACAGAGTTTATAGTACACATGAAGACAATTTGTTTCTGGGTATTTTGAAACAGCGTCATTCTGTGAACTACAAGAAGGATTGGACAGTACACTATCTACTAATGGTACATTTATTTCATATGTAACAGATACAGGTGCACTAGTTAATATAACTTCAGAAGAAATTATAAAATATCTAAAAGTAAAAACCTGTATTAAATGAACTACACATTTATTTGCAAACTTACAGTGGCGAAAAAATTCTTGTTATGGGTATTTGTGAATTACAAGTCATAGTTAAAGATAATTTAGAAAATATAAGTTTTTTGTAGTAGTTAAGGGACTAGTTATTTTTATTTTAGGTTTAGAAACATGTTTAGCACTAAATCTAATTGGTAGAATTCAAACTATTCAGGATTCTGAAACATTGGAAATATAATATCAATTTACAGAGTTATTCACTAGCATTGGTAAATTAGATACAATGCATAAAATAGTTAAATGAAACAAAGAAACCAATCATATATGCAATTAGAAAAATACCCTTAGCTTTAAGAAATAGGGTACACAAGGAATTGTAAAGGTTAGTTAATTTAAATATAATTAAAAGAGTGTGAGAGCCAGCTGAGTGGGCGAATTCATTAGTAATAGTAGAAAACAAAGATGGATTCTTATGGTTATGTTTAGATTCCAAAGACTTAAATTAATATGTTAAAAGGGAACATTTTAAAATATCTACCAGGGAAGAAATATTTGGACAAATATCAGGAACAAAATACTGTACTTTTCTTCTTTAGATGCTTTGAACAGATTTTGGCAAATAGTACTGGAGTAAGAAAGTCAATTGCTATTCACATTTAATACATCTTTTGTATGTTACTGTTTTAAAAGATCACCTTTTGGATTATGTTCAGCTCCAGAGGCATTTCACAAAGCAATACAAAATATTTTTGAAAATATATATGGCACACAAGTGTACACAGATGATATAATAATATGGGGAAGAACTTTCCAAGACACACCTTATATTGGAGTGTCCACACCAGGTAGTTCCACTGATTTAACTAAGTTTCTCAACCTATTTAAATGGGTATAATTTTCTTGTCTAAACAGGGCCTAATTAGATAAGACAAAAAGTATTATCATCCACATTTTACAGATAGCGAACTGAAGCACAGAGAGATTAAGTGAGTTGCCCAAGGCCACACAGATCTGTGGTAGAGCCAGGAATTGATCCCCAATATTCTGAGTCAATCCCAAAACCAACCTCACTTTGTACACTTCCTGATGAAAGTTACAGATTTTGTTGAAACAGATGTGTGACCTTGTACAGGTACTGCCTCTACTTAAAGGAGGTTTTTCTAAGCACATAAAGCTAAAATCAAGCCTGAGAGAACAAACTATTAACTCTCTAAGCTGCTATCTTTTTAAAATACAAATACTTTTTGGGGTTGTAGGTGCATGTTTGTTTACTGTAAGCCCAAATTGTGACTGCCTATATTAAATCGAGTTGCTTTTTCTACAACTGTGTTCTCAGTCCCCTGCAGTCCATGGACAGGTGAATGTCATAGGGCATTTTTCAAATGGAAAAGAGAATGCTATCCTCTACGTCCTGACCAATATTCTTCTCACTACAAACAGGTTCTAAAGTCCAAAGCTTTGTATGCACAAATGGTCACAGTCACAGCAATATTAATATATAATTTACTGTCTGCAACATCTTTTGGGATGCCTTATGCATGGAAAGCAATGTGAACAAATACTGTTTGTATCTAACTGGTAGTAAGGACACATATGCTGCTTAGCAGACTGTTGGTGTTCAGTGAACAACATAAAGGGCTCCATGCACTCAGCAGCACAATGGACCCGAATTCTGCTGCAGGTACTCTTCAGTTCCACAGCAGGTAACACATAACTGCATTGCAATATTAATTATATTAATTTGCTGATTTTTCATAATGTGTAGCTGATGTGAAGTAACATCTTCTTTGGGATCTCTAGATAAGGGCAAAAGTTCCCCAATAAGTCTGAATATTGAGAATCCCTATACAAACACCACTCAACTTCTGGAGACAGTATATGATAGCTAGGTAAAGCTCCACCCCTTATGGGCCCCCGCTGCTGTCACACTTCTAAGGGGGGCTCTGTGCTACTGACACTCCAGTGGGTGTTGGGGTTACTGGTGCAGATGCAATAGTTATTGGTGAGTTATCCTGTGCTGTGTGCTTAGAGCCTCAAAGATTGCCTTGCCTTAACCCATCTCTAAAAACAACAACCGAGGAGTCCTTGTAGCACCTTAGAGACTAACAAATATATTTGGGCATAAGCTTTTCGTGGGCTAAAACCTACTTTATCAGATGCATGGAATGGAAAATACAGTAGGCAGGTATAAATACACAGCACATGAAAAGATGGGAAAATGCTAGTACTGACCCCCCACTTGGTAAGGCAACTCCCTTGTGAGGGGGAGGAAGAAGGAACTGGGTGGTTGGGGGGTTAGACTGGGACTGGTGGGCAAGAAAACTGGGACTGGGAGTCTGGAGGGGTAAGACTAGGACTTGCTGAACAAGGACATGAAGTTTGGGATCAGAATCCTGAAGAGTGATGACTAAGACTGGCTAGGTGAGGAGAACATGAATGGAACTAGGAGTCAGGGTGGGGAGAAGGCAGAACTGGGACAGGTCAGGTTGAAGGGGACACGACAGATGTGGTAATGCTTGGGGGGAATGGGCAGAAGAGACCATGCACACTAGAATACACTTGTCTCCAAAGCCTGGAATGGAACCCAAGATTCTTGATTCTCACCATTCCCCCTCTGCTGTCCGCAACTATCTGTGAAACCGACTGGCAAAGTTTCCCACCCCCTTTGGACCAGTGGTACCCAAAATTTTCCTCCCACGGCCCCCCCTTACCAGTAATGGCATGTGTCCTACACTGCTATGAAAATTAGCTCAGTATTGAAATAACCCCAGTATATTTACACTTTTCCTTAAATTATACTAAATGAGGATTTCAGGAATTTGAAATGTTATTGTAAACATATCTTCTTCAAAGTGCAACATTAATTGTCCTTAAACCAATATTTAATTTATTCATTTATACTGCTCCAGGTTTAAGAATTAAAATGAATAAAAATTAAATGGGTATGTTGTAATTACATTCCCCCATGTAACTTTGATATACTACAGAAAATAAATTTTGTCACATGTATGAATTCCAACAAGATTCCTAATTATAATGGTACCACAAATTAGTAGCTTATCGAGGGCAATCTGGACGTAACAAAAACGTGAACACCAATGCTTAACTGCTTTATTCGTTCCCATTCCTGCTATTCTTTATGGTTTATACTCACTTTCATGTCACAGAGCTGGAACAGTACCCCAGTGATGAGATACCATTACCAACATCTATTTTCACTTGTTTTAGCATATCCAGAGTTCCTTGGACCCTCACATGTACAAGTCCTAGTTCTCCAATACATAGATACAGTAAGACTTCCTGAGAGACTAAGACAAATTTCGAACAAATAACTTGCTATGTCTTCCCAGTTCAAGACACAAAGAACGACTCCCATAAAGTTTCCTGCTGATGAACACGGGCTGAAATATACTGTCACTTTATATTTTAGATATTATAATGTGTAGGAAGTTGCATGGTAGAAACCACAAAACAAAATTCACACATGCAGCCTACTAAGTTAATAAGCCCCAATAAATGTCTGATAAAGGCACAGTTAAAAATGAGAAAACAGCCCATCTTACTGGGAAAAAACAAAACAAAAAACAAAACACAAAATATAACAATGCAGAAACTCTGAAGTAAAATAGAACAAAATGTCTTGTCTTCCCACAAAGGAGCCAGAAACATATTATAGCAAATATCTAGACCTCTTTCTAAAAGATATGCTGTAGGTCGAACAAAGTTAAGGGGCTTGATGCAGAAATTACTGGGTTACTAATTTCTTTGGCCTGTGTTATTAAAGAGATCAAACCAGATTATGCAAATATTTTCTAGTGGCTGTAAAAATCTCTGAATATCCTTGTGAAGAGAATTCAAAAGGAAAAAGCCCTGCTTCCTTCCCAGAAGTAAAGCTGGCCAAAACATGGAAATCCCATTCCATGAAAAATTTGTTGTTTTTTTTTTTTTCTCGAAAGAAAAAAATTGCCCTAAACTAGTACAAAATGTCAAAAAAGCAGAATTACTCACTGGAAATGTTTTTTTTTTAAATCCATTTTTGGGAGAACCAAAACTATTTTTTTTGGCCACCTGCCTGGAAAATTCAACTATCTGAACAAGGGTGTGTGTGTGTGTGCTCTCATCAATTTCATGGGTGGAGGCAGAGCACTGGGGTCTCTGCCACACCAGCCCTCAGGGACAGCTTTTGTCAATTTCACTTGCAGAATGTGAAATTAACGAGAGTCTTCCAGGCAGGCAGTAGTTTTGATTTTCCCCAATGAAAAAAAAACAACCCTGAAATTTTTGGCAAAATTGAAATTTTCTACAAAAATGACATTTTTGTAAGAAAAAAACATGCTGATGAAAAATGTGCAATCAGCTCTACACAGAAAGCATGAAGCAGATGTTCAAAAAGGCACAGAATATGACTGGTACAATTTCTGCCCACAAAATTTTCATCCACAAAATTGAACAGCAGAAAATTTTGCGCTAGCAATTAAACTTCAGGCACAAATCAGATCAAATTAGGGACAAATTAGGTTCAATCTAATTCACTATATAAGCCACTGAATAGTGAAATGAACTCTTGTTTTAACTGTAAAAATCTCAAACCACCGACGCATTAAAACGTGGCTAGTATTGCAGGGATTGTCTATACTACAGAACATCTTTAGCGGGTTCAAACAACTTTTCATGAGCCAAAGAGAGATTTTTGCAATATTTCAGACAGATGCTTAGAGATGGCATTACCCTTCAGATTTGGGGTTAGGAGGAAACTTCTCTTGAGAAAGGTTATCCTGTTGCCTAGTGCAAGGTTTCTTGCACCTTCTTCTAAAGCATTTGGCACTGGTGATTGTCAGAAATAAGATACTAGACTTAGATGATTCAATATGACAATTCCTAAATGTGTTTATCAAGTGAGGATTCTCACTCTATTAGATGTCAATCAATTGCATGGAGTAGGGGACTGATTCCACTCTACTCAGGAGTTACAGAAGGTGAGCCCTGTGAAGTGTGTACTCATTACTGGAGCAAGGCAGCTAAAAGAACTAGACCCTACGTGGAGGACATAGGGATAAAGAAGGTATTGGTTTTAACTGCTAGAGGAGAGTAACGCTTGAAAGACAGAGAACCTTGAACAGGATTCTAGATTTTCATAAAAATTAGTGGAGGAGTTTTGATACACTCTATGGGGGATCAGCAAAGAAGGAAGTAATAGAATTTCTGGCATCTACCAGAGCAGCAAGGGTAAGCAGGAAGGCAACTTCGCAGACTTGGGAGCATGAAAATAGAGCATTTTTTGCTCATTTCTGCAAATGGGTAGTACACCGAGGGAAACCTAAAGGGAAACTATGGGGACTGGCATTCCAATGAACTTTGGGTGACGTTCTGGTTACTGCTTTAGCATACAAGATGACTTTTAATCCTTCATTTAAAAACCAAGTTTCTCAGCTGACAGGTGTGATTATTTTATAAACCATATGACACAAACATTGTCACAGTTAAATTTGAAAAAGTGAAACAATAATAAATAACTTCAGCTTGGTTGAGAGCAGTTGGAGGGAAGTTTCTATTATTACTTTTTTAAAGGAACTAACAAAATCAGTCTGACCACTGTACTTTCATGTTTTCTCTCTCCCCACAACGTTTTATAAGTCACTTGTGGGTTTTTTTAGATTGTAAGATCTTTGGACAGGCATCATGTCTTCTTGTATGTTTGTACAGCACCTAGCACAATGAGGCCTTGATCCTGACTTGGACCTACCAGCGCTACCACAATATAAACAAAACATATTTTTAAAAAGTATATATTGTGTTGCTATGTTGTTCTGAGTCCTGTTCTTGTCTATTGATGACCCTTGTACCCTACATATTCACATTTGCAATGGTAAAATTCACTTTACTAATAGTATTTTTATAAATTTTGCTTAAAGTACTGCTACTGGCACAAGGTTCAATTAAAAAGAAATGCAGAGAATGAAATTCACAGTTGCCTAGTCAGTATTATATTTATGAAACTTGTATGGGAAGTAATATTTTTTTCACCAAATAATTGCCTTGAGCAAAAGCTGCATCTGCTGGAATCTTTATTTTTCAAACAGCCATATTGGGACTCTACTTCTCCTTTACATATTTTGTCTTTCTTCTGGTCTCTCTCAGGTAAAATTTAATTATCACTGAGTAAGAGGAGTGCCATTTTTTTATAAAAATATATAATTACAGAATTACTGAATATGGGAATGCAACAGATGTAATATATATGGATTTTAATAATGGACAGAGTCCCATGAAATCCTGAAAATATATTCAAATTAGTCTGGATGTGACATCATCATGTGGAATTAAAACTGGCTAATAATAAAGCGCAATGTATCAAACTGAAAAGGAATGGAGGTGTTAGAGAGGGGACTATGTTTTGCCATCAGAGTTCAGCTAGTTATTAAAATATTAGTACTTCTGAAAATAGGAGTATACTCATTAAATTCCTGGTTATACAAAATTGGGAGGGGTTGCAAACACTAGCAAGGATAGACAAATGGTATAATGCAGAAAAAGTTTAACTTGTAGTCAAGTTTTTCTACTTGCAATTCCACACCGAACACATCACTCAACACACATCACTGAAAAAGCAAATATTAAAAACTAATTTCTGCTTAACAAGACTTTTAATTAAATCAAACTTTACATATATCCTGAGTGCAAAAACTGTCTGCAAAACTAAAATAACCTTAACTCTAACCCTATAGAGACATCAGCCTCAAATCTTTTTTTTACTATAGTTCACAATTAGGGCCTGATACTGCAGAAGTTTGCATAGCCAATGCCAATGGTATGCAGATGAGGCCCCCTAAGTTGTTTAATTTTGGATCAAGGACTTTAAGGGCTCTAAGAGGTTTGCATATATAGTTGTCAACATCTTAAATTTGTAAATGCCAATGTATAGTGTAATGACCATAACACTGCCATCCTCCTATGTTCCCTTGGTTATACTTTTCATAAGAACTTGGAAGCAATATGTAAAAACCTTAAATATGGAGTATGATCCAGGCTTCAGAAGCTTAATATCTATATAGTATATATAGATATACACACTATATAGATATATAGTATACTAGTTCTGTACTTACAGATGTGCATATACTGGTACTTAACACATCAGTGACTTAGGTGCTAGGGAACCATGGTGACAGGAACCAAAGATAGAAACATGAATCTTAAGCATCTGGGATTTCTCTATCCTGTAATTAAATTAATAATTTGTAAAGTATATATTTTCCTATGTTGTTTAAGGCTGTGAAGATCTACGTGACCGTAAACACTGGTAACATTGCTGTCTGCACATCACCAAAACAACTGTAATCCTCCCATGTAGTGATGTCCTCAGAAACAAAAACAAAATCTCCTAAGAGACAACCTTATCCATTCATGATTTTTTTCCATTCTGTGGGTGCATATTCATGAATGATTTTCATGGATTTAAAACCATTGTGATCATCAAGTCTGACCTCTTGTATAACACCACAATCATTTCTATGAAACTCAGTGTCACAATTGTGTATTTAACCTGAGTTGTTGACTCACAGTTTTCAATATTTGATTGTTGTCAGATGATGTTGATTGAATTGGGTATTTGGTTTGTACTAGACTAGATTTTAGACTAGACACCTGACCCAGGTGTCAAGAAACATCAAATAACATGCAATGTGCTGTTGAGACCCTGATTTGAGATCTGTATTTGAGCAGGTAGCGTTCTGCAGTTTCCCAAAGCTAAAAATCTACCACACATAAAAGCCATGCACTTCAGGCTTAAAAACAAACAAACTGCAACCAACGCAGTTAAAAAAATGGAAGCAGGTTATTTTTTAGAAGCTATCCCAGGAACTAGGGAGCCAGTTGATATTTGAGATTTGTTGTCACTTAATATGCAAATAAACAAAACCTATTAAGATGCCATATGCCCCAATATGCATATTTTGAATTTTTTTAATTGAAATATTAAGGCATTTCATACTTTATTATTCCAAATGTTGCATGAGACATGGAGCAAAAGGATAATTGACAATCAAGTGCTTTGACACTCAATTAAATGTTCATTGGTATTACAATTTGTTAGAATTTTCTAAAATTCAGGGAATAGAAGGCACCTTCAATAGAAAAATCCTAGTTTCTAAAAAGGAAAATGTAAGTTGAATAACCAGAAAAATTTTAATATTATTATACTATAGAGGAGCTTCCCTAAGGGATATGGTGGAAGCTACATTGATAGGGACATCTGATGCTAAACTGGACAAAATACCAGAAACATGTATTACTTTAGGGAACAATCCTGCACTGAGAAAGAGAGAGACTAGATTATTTGATGGGTCTTTTCTCTCTAATTTCAATGATTCCATAAATCAATTCTTTAGAATTTTTAAGTGCACTGGCTGCTCTCATCCCCAACCTTCCCTCTTAAGTTAACTTTTACTGATTGTCAGAACTTTAGAGGCCATTGCAGCCTAAGTTAATAAAAGCTGTGAAAGTTTCCAACTCCTGCTTATTAGTCTGGGTAACCTCTGAGGGAAAGGAATCTTAAAATTCCTCAGCTTGCTCACATCCTAAACATTTTAGGATGCCCTTTGCTGCTTCCTCTCACTTAAATATGGCTTCAAAAGTTGTCTCTGTGTCATTTCCTCAATAAAAATGCTGCTGGAGCAGCAGCTCAGTTCTATGCAGAAACCACAGAAAATTATGCAGATCCACTGTACCACAGTAATGAATATTTTTAAAAGGGCTCATTTGTTTAAAATGCTCGGTAGAGTCTCTGCAAAATGAAAAGTTTTCTTTTCACAAAATGCCTGCTTATGCTGACAGACAGCCTGATAAAATAAACGGTGTTGCAAAGGTACTTTGCATCTGAAGAATTGGCACTGTTCTTGGAAAAAATGATCTTGCTGCCCTAGCCCCTGCCAGTACAATTATATCATAAGCACAGCCTTTAGGGTCTGGGTCTGTCAGTCAACACAAATCTAAGAGTTCACAAGGTCACCCCTCCTGCCTCAGCCCATGCAAGGTATGCGCATACCCTGATAAAATCGCTTTCAGCCACCATGACACTGCAGACATTTATTATTTATATGCTGCAAGCATTTAGAGGCTGCGATCTGGATTGGGGCCCCACTGCTCTAGTAGTCATATAAACACATTTAGCAACAGTCAAGACAAACGATAACAAATACAGACAATGTCAAAGGCACGTCATTAGTTAGCCTCAGCCACTTTTAAAATGAACTGCAACATCTGCACCCACGCTCATACTGCAGCTAGCTTGCTTCATTACTGCTGACCTGAAATACACTCTTTGCTGCCCAAGCTACAGAAACAGATACAAGAATTAAAAAACTGCACCAACCTAATGGTATCTGAGTAACTGAAAGTGAATAAAGGCATGACATCTCCTACCCCTGTGCTCCAATGTCACTTCAGCTGCTCTTCCCCCTTTGGAGGAGGAGTGCTGGACGGCCTAACTTCAACATGATTCTTTGGGAAGTCCAGAAGTAAAAGAATAAAACAGTCCTTCCTCCCCCGCAAATCAATATACAGAAAATTCCTCAACTGTCCTTCAAAACTTTCTTAAAAACCCACCTGTTCCATGATGAATCCCACTGACCATGCACCATTATATCTTTGTATGGCATGGTCCTGTAGTATACCAGACTATGTTCACAGACGGCAAGTCCTCAAAACAGAGAACGTGCTACTTGTTTGAAACAAGTCTCCTATTGTACAGCACTATACACACTTTTGGCACTATACCAAATAAAGCTCACATAAATACAAGAGGAGAGCGCTGGTTCACTTAGTCACGCCCTCTCACTGGAAATCACTTGTTCAATTAGAAACTCTCTCTCTCCCTTTTCTTACCCTCTTTCATCCTCCCACCGTTCTTTCATCGCTGTCTTCTCTCTTTTCCAATCCCCACAGAAAGAAAACAGAGGCAGCCACAGTTGCAATGCTGCATTGTTGTTCTGTTTTAATAAGTAGGTTAACTTTTAAACAGTTTACAAGAGTAAACAAGCTCACTTATACAAAAGTGTCATTTTGCATTTGGAAGAAAAACTCAGCTAGTAAGTTATCACAACTTTGCTACCTAATTCCAAGGAACACAAGCTACAGTCCAACCT
Organism: Malaclemys terrapin pileata; assembly: GCF_027887155.1. NCBI lineage: Eukaryota > Metazoa > Chordata > Testudines > Emydidae > Malaclemys > Malaclemys terrapin. The sequence continues at coordinate 36,226,603 of NC_071509.1, read as the reverse complement.
AAAGCGGTTAGCATTTTAATCCAACTAAAACTCATGCAATTCTGCCACAAGGATAAATAAAGAAACCAAGAAAGCCAGTATGATAACTTGTCTAAGGACAACAATGTGCCTGACCATAAATCTGAAGATACTTTTCATGTATTCAAATGGTACCGTAGTTTTCTGCTGTTATAGGCTGCACTATTCTAATTATCTCAAATCTATGAAAGGTTAATATAAAATGAATATAAATACAAAAAAACAGAATGCAATGAAAACCAGAATTTAACATGTTTATTCTAACACGCTATAAAAGGAGTAATTTTTAAAGATACCTTTTTATCAGAAATGCTACTGCATTTTGTATTAACCCCTCATGAATTAATAAGGCTGACTGAAACAACAAGGAGTCTGATGGCACCTTAAAGACTAACAGACTCCTTGTTGTTTTTGTAGATACAGACTAACACGGCTACCCCCTGATACTTAAGGCTGACTGAAAAGCTCAGTGCAAACTGCAGACTTTCAGACACTTACCTCAGCAACTGAAAGAGATATCAGCTTGAAAAATCAGCATGCCAACAGAATCTCAGTCCCTAAAACACAATATAATTTGGCTCAGCTATTGTGATTACACTGGGAATGTTCAATGTAAGGCTCTAGTCTGAAATATCTTTATCCACCAAAAAAGGGACGAAATAGAAATAGCAAGAGGTAAAATGTATACAAATAGTTCAGAAAATTAGCCATTGAAATGATCAGTGAATTTAACAGTTGGTCATACTCTGGAGTGATATCATAGTGTTACGTATTTAATGGATCTCAATGACTGCTACCTAATTTGCTCAACTTACAAGTTGATGTTTTTTCTAACTGCCAGCCCTGTAAACTTCCTCTGGGACCTCAAAGTCATGTTCTGTTCTCTCTTGAGGCCTGGTCCACATTTAAAAGTTAGGTTGACATAGTTACAGTACTCAGGGGTGTGAAAAATTTACACTCCTGAACGCTGTAGCTATGCTGACCTAATCACCAGTGTAGATAGATCAATAGAAGAATGCTTCCATTAACCTAGCTACTTGGAGAGGTCGAAAAACCCCTTCCATCGCTGTAGGAACAGTCTATACTACATCACCTAAGTGGAATAGCAGTGCTACTGTACCACCTATAATGTAGATATGGCCTGATCCACATATCACAATCAGTAAGAGATTTTGCAAGTGAATTTAGTTATTTCTCGGAAAATAATCCTGCTCACTCTCCCAAAGCTGTACTAACTCTACAGTGCTAGCTGGAGTAAAAACTTATTTTTCAGACGATGAAACTGTGAATATAAAGAAGAAGCAGACAGACTGAGTCAGAAGGACCATTTTTTACAGTCGTTTTCTGACCAAAACTGCATAGTGGAGTTCAGACTATAGCAGCAATTTCTAAATTGCAGTAGGAGTTAATTTAAATTAAATAAACCTTCTCAATATATTATGTGTTTGCTTCTGTTGCTATACTACTAAAGAGTCAAACTGACAGAAGTTAGAAATGAAAGAGACCTACTATTAGGCTATTTAGGCAACTTTCCTGCCAGTGTGGGATTGGTTGTTCTCTACAGTGTAATATGAGGTTTTGTTCTATCTTGTTTTCAATGTCCGAACCACTCCTGTTTTCACAGGACAGAGGTTCCTGTTCTTAACTATACCTTCCATCCCTGAAGTGGAAGACAGTAATAGACTTTAATCTTATACTCACATGGAAGGTGTCTCGTACGAATCACACAAAATCCTGAGCCATAATGAATTTCTTTTAACTGCCATCATTCCATGCAATGCCAGCACTACACACTATGAAGAGAAACTATGAATGACCCAACAAGGAAGTGGTAAAGGACTAAACTGAGCTTGCAATAGTGTCATTACCAAGGAGGAAGGCTTTTGCAAGACTAAACCAATCTTGCTAACCTTAAAAGGACTTTTTTTTTTCCTGAGCATTTCTGACCCTCTTAAACAATCTTTTAGGCTCTGGATCAGGATGCTCACAATCCACTTTTGAGAGACTTCTACCCACTGCTCAACTAAGTAGGAAAGGGTGATCATTCTTTTGTGCTCTTATGCTTACCTACGCCCCACAACAGGGAATTTCATCACCACTACTGCAACCACTACTTCCCTACCAACGGATCAGTTACAGCAAACAAAATAAAATACAGTTATTGCTACAATTTCAAAGAAAGAGAAGACAGAGAATCTTAGCAGCATCTCAAAAGAGAGACTTAACATTTGAAGGAAACAAAAAATTTGTTCGATATTTCCACACAGTCTCTCACAACAGAGCTGGAGAAGGTGAGGAAGAGCTTTCCAAGAAGAAAGTAGCTACAAGTTTGCTATAAATCTTAGATTGGTGTTGCAAAAAAACGAAAAACAAAAAAATGATCAATTGTTAACTAAGGCCATTTCTATGGGTGCTTCAGCAGCACCGCTATAGCACCACAGCTATGTCGCTGTAGCACTGTAATGCAGATACTTGCTATAGCAATGGAAGGGGGTTTTCCACAGATTTAGGTAATCCACCTCCCCATGAGGCAGTAACTAGGTCAATGGAAGAACACATCAGGAGTTAGGTCAGCTGAACATGTGAATTTTTCACATTTGAGTGCTGTAGCTATGGTCAGCCTAACAGTAAGTGTAGACCAGGCCTAAGATTAACAAGAACAATGAATCTGCAGCTTTTAAGCAAGTGTCTTGTAGGAGTAAAATCTGGATAATAAAGTTTTATTCTGCTAGAAGTTAGGAGTACTTTAGCTGTATTGTTTCAGTGTGTTGGTGACTTGCCTGACTAGACTCTGTTTTGCTGCTTTCCTCCCAACTTTGGACAGACATTTAAAATATATGGGGATTACAGAACACAAAGCTATGTGGCAGTGAAATGTGTTAACCCTTGTGATATTTACACCTAGTGTAATAACGTTATATTGTTTGAATATAACTTGGAGCTAAAGTATCATTTGTCTATCTCGCATTTGTATTGAAATACTAAAACAATAACAAATAAAGTTCTGCACTTTAAAGAAGGCAGAACTAGTCTACTAAAGACAACCTCAAAAAAGGGCAGTGACATCCCAGGTATAATATCTAGAAAACTTGAGAATATGTGAAAATATGATTATATAACTGATTACCCTTGCAAGTATAGTGAAGTCTTAAATTCTCTCTGTGACGGAGGTAAAATTAAACTATCAAGGTGGAAATACAACTCTATTTTTTACAGTAACTTCCTGAGAGAGTTCCTCCCCACCCCCTTGCAAGAGCCAGTACTGCAAACTCAAACTGAAATTTCAAAGACAAGCTGTGTTCCTTCTGGCTCATCCATCATTAAATTTAATAAAGATCTTGCAGCTGGAATTTAATTAACAATTCTGTTTATGATGCATGAGCCAAAGCAGAATCTAGATCATTCTCCTATAGGTGTGGTAAATAGTTTCAAATATTTTTGTCACCAAGATAAGATAGATAGAGAGACTGACTACACTGAGAGAGCACAACTGTTGAATATGAAGGTGTCATTTTCATACACTGTCACTCTTCTGACTATAACCATATGTGAAAGGACACCAAACCCTCTGCAAGTGAAAGCAAGAGGGACATGACATTCTTTCTACCTAGAATTCTTCAAAAGTAGAACCATTTAATAAAATAATCAACTTCAACTTAGTAGTCAATCAATAATTCTGCTTTTCCCCAATCGAAATAGCTAGGACCAAAACACCTCTTTAAAAATAAAAAAATGAAATTTGAACAGGCTACTCTATTTACATATAATTTTCTAAAGTTTCAGTGGAAGGACCAAGAAGACGGTGTTTGGGAGGGATATTATGACCGTTTTAGAATCATTGCCCTAAGTAACTTTTGGAACCCTCTTACCTTCCCCTACCATGCTGTAGGTAAGGACATAAAACAAAAAAAACACTTCCCAGCAGAAATAAAAATCTTACTACCATTGATAACCAACATGTGGGGAGTGGGTTTACTCAGAAAATTATCCTGAAGAAAGACTTCAGCCTTATCCCAATCTTTTCTATTTCCCTGACAAACTGACACAAGAAAAAAAACCTGACACTCCAAAATCAACCTGTCTGGTACTATGTGGGTGCTTGAAAGGCAAGCCCTTGAAACCATGTAGTAAAATAATCAGATACCAGTGAGGAAAGCTCTATTACAAAAGAAAGCTTCTGTGTACCACATGAGGCTGTGTGCATAACCAACAATAGAGGGGAAGAGGACATTCAAAAAAATTGTTTTCTTTCAATTCTGTTTGTAACCCCTCTACTCCCTACCCCACCACACAATTTTTGGGCAAGAGAGTCAGACTCTTCATTTTGTGTTTGAGAACCTTTTTGATGCAAGTGGGTGTACGATGTTTATATCTCCCTCTCCCTTTTACTTCATGTCTCCCCCTTCAAGGGCATCACATTAAACTTCCCTTCCACCAAGGAATGGTTGCAGCTACCTCTACTACTTAGTAAGGCCATTAATGCAGTAAGAAAGGATCGCTAGAGTGATAAAAGATGTTCCAAGGGAGAGAGTGCTCCACCTGTTGGTCCTGAATTCAGAAAATGACAGATTATAACCATCAACAGTATTTAGGCAGAGGATGAAATCAAGCCATAATAAACTCGTTGGTAGTTATTCATTGGGGCCATTTCCTAACTTCCCTAAAAGCATTTTCTTCTTCACTAGACAAAAGCAATGTGAGGAAATGTGTGAATGCACAAGTTTTGCCAGTCTGCTTTCTGTGTGTTTTAATGAAATCATGTTTAGTAACAGTAAGTTTTACAAAATTATAGGGTTTCTTAGATTTCAAAGTGATCAATTACATCACCCAAGACATACGTGGTTACAAAACGTTCAATTGAGTGTCATGGCCTAGAATTAATCTTAAATAAGCAATACTATGAGACAATATACCCAACAACACACCATCCCATGAATATACAAACATCAGCAGTGCATACACATGTTGGAAAAAAGATGATAATGCTGAAAATTGAGAAGAGAGTTACCAACTTTTTTCTGTGTATTATGGCAGCCAAGTAATTTTTATGTTTTAAAAGGTCATAATTTTATGAACAATTAAAATAATTTAAAATGGCTTAAAAGTTTCATTATTTTGTTAAATTAATCTCCAGGCAAAACTAAGCCATTGCTTTCTACTCTGGCTATTTCCTAAGTGAAATCACTTCATAGAATTGAGTCTGCCCTCTGCAGAAAAGGGTTAGCAACAACTGACATATAATTTGTGTTAATTATTTTTGTGGAGAAAAATCAGACATTTACATTTTCTAAATAGCAAAAAGATTTTTAAAGTTGAATATCTGATGCTAGATGTTTTATTAACCACTTATTAAGGATTGCTGAACATACAGGGTCAGAGGAAGCTATGGTACATGGCTGATACAAGGATTCATTGGGAAAGAATTCTGGAATTGCCACTTCCCACATGATGATAGAGAGTAGATGGTCTCTCCAAGAAACAGCATTGAAGAAGGCAACTTCAACAGATGCACTGAACTGGAGCCAACAACACAGCTTACCAGGTGGGAGACCTTAGATCGTCCATGAAAAAAGTGTGGAGTTGCCGCAAAGATTCTTCTAGAGCTAAGACAGATGGACAGAAATAGTCACAACTTAAACATCAGGGGATAATCTGTTTATCTGAGAAATTAAAGTTCAGATATTAGATTCTAGTGTCTTCCTTCAGGGTATCAATCTTTCATTGGAAATATGGATAATGTGATGTGTGCTATTGTAACCCACAAACCTTCTGGGTGCGTTGTCTGTCTCATCTAGTGGCACCAAGACCACTTAAAGAAAGAGATAAAATGAGTCTGCTCTACAGCCTTAGCTAACAGCCAGTTGGCTTTTAGCTCATGCGGTAGAGGCTCATGCACTAAGCTCCAGAAGTCCCAGGTTTGATCCGGTCCGCCAACAACCGGGGTCTGTCAGCGTTACACTATGATAATGGCATGAAGAAGAGCCATGGTTACACCAAGAAAAGACTGTCTTATCTAAATCACAAGGGAAACCCTCTGTAGTCAACAAGTAATGCTGAAAAATTACTCTCTAGATTGATGATGAAAAAGAATTCAGAATGTCCATTTTAAACGGTTTTAATTAGACTCAGACTTTAAGGTCAGAAAGGATCATTGTGATCTAGTCTGGCCTCCTGCATATTGCCGGCCACAGAACCTCATCCACTCCTGAAACAGACCCCAAGCCTCTGGCTGAGTTACAGAAGTCCTCAAATCAGATTTAAGAACTTCAAGTTACAAAGAATTCACCATTTACACTAATTTAAACCTGCAAGTGACTCGTGTCCCATGCTATAAAAGAAGGCGAAAACCCCCTTGGATCTCTGCCAATCTGTCCCTGGGGAAAATTCCTTCCTGACCCCAAATATGGCGATCAAATAAAAGGAAGTATTTCTTCACACAACACACAGTCAACCTGTGGAACTCTTTGCCAGAGTATGTTGTAAAGGCCAAGACCATAACAGGGTTCAAAAAAGAACTAAATTCATGGACGATAGGTCCATCAACGGCTATTAGTCAGGATGGACAGGAATGTGTCCCTAGCCTCTGTTTGCCAGAAGCTGGGAATGAGAGACAGGGGATGGATCACTTGATAATTACCTGTTTTGTTCATTCCCTCTGGGGCACCTGGCACTGGCCACTGTCGGAAGACAGGATACTGGGCTACATGGACCTTTGGTCTGACCCAGTAGGGCCATTCTTATGATCAGTTATACCCTGAGCATGTGCGCAAGATACCTAGCAAAGACTCTCTGTAGTAACTCAGGTACCTCCCCATCTAGTGTCATGTCTCCAGCAGTTGGGGATTTATGCTACTGGCAGTCGACAATGGACCACATACCAGTGTAGGCAATCTCATCATACCATCCCTTCCATAAACTTATCAAGCTCAGCCAGTTAGGTTTTTAACCCCCACTGCTCCCCTTGGAAGGCTGTTCCAGAACTTTACTTCTCTGATGGTTAGAAACCTTTGCCTAATTTCACTGGCCAACACTTATTGATGGCCAGTTTATAGTCACTTGTTCTTGTGTCTACACTGGTGCTGAATTTAAATATCTCCTCTCTCTCTCTCGTATTTATCCCTCTGATTTTCTTTATTTAGGTGAAAAGAACAGGAGTACTTGTGGCACCTTAGAGACTAACGAATTTATCATATGCATCTGAAGAAGTGGGCTGTAGCCCATGAAAGCTTATGCTCTAATAAATTTGTTAGTCTCTAAGGTGCCACAAGTACTCCTGTTCTTTTTGCGGATTCAGACTAACACGGCTGCTACTCTGAAACCTTTATTTAGGTGAATCTTGGCAATTTTAAACCCCTTTTGTAAGAAAACAAGGATATGTAGTTGGATATAACATCAAGGCTTCATCTTACATGGCTTTTCAGTTTGCCATGATACACATGGTATCCCTCTCATAATATGAACATATACTGCTCACCCACGCCTAACTAAGGGCAATTCCTTGTCCAACCGTAGGGTTATAAATAGAGGATTTTCCAGAATTCTAAGTTATTAAGTACGTATCACAACTTAATTCTAAAATTACACACAATTCTAGAGTCCCTGCCTGAAATGGACTCATACAAATTGAAGAAAAAAAAATTATGGGATGAATACTAACTTTATCTTAAAGTTTCTTAGAGCAGGGACCAACTGCATACTAATCCGGAGAATGTCTAATAGAAAACTGGCAATTTAATAATACACAGGGAAATATTTTGTGTGTGTGTGAGAGATATTTAATTTTGTCTTTCCCTAGTGATTTTCAAGATGCTGTTATTAATTTATAGGTATTACTCTTTGAGTAGATGATGTCACTGTGTGGGGGTGTAGAAAGAGCTGCAAGACTGTCTGTGATGGGGGAAGTGAGGGGTGGGGGACAGGTTCGGAAGCTTGAGGTACTTTTCACTTCTGTTTTGTACTTTTTCATGTACACAGGAAATTCCCTCTGTGGGAGGGAAGACCAACTTCCTAATGCAAACATAAGAATGAGAATTTAAATAAAGGAGAGTTAAAAATTTTCCAGGTTTGCACACCTGACCGTCTGCAAGGACACTAACAGAATGCCAATTCTGTAGTACCTATGATGATGAAGCACCAGCCATGGAGATGGACGGCGGGACAGAGATCACTTGATCATTACCTGTTAGGTCCACGCCCTCTGGGGCACCTGGCATTGGCCACTGTCGGTAGACAGGATACTGGGCTGGATGGACTTTTGGTCTGACCCAGTACGGCCATTCTTATGTTTTATGTTCCTCATGTTCTTTGGAGACACCTGAGGGAAGAGGTTCTCCTGTGGAGGAAACATAGAAGGACTAAGGAGATGACAGGTCTGGGAAGCTAGCCTAGGAGGCAGGTGGACAAAGAACAAGAGAAGAAAATTCTACGGACTCTGTTACAAACCTTGGGGATGGGGGGGAGGGAGCAGGGGAAGGTAGGGGAACTGGGGAGGACAGAAATGATTTTAAGCTAAATACCCAAAAGCAGTCAAGTCCCAGGAGCAAAGCTGAGACTAACAGAGTAAAGAAAAAGGCTATGGACAAAGGGAACATAAAGAACTGGTGATGTAAACTAAGTGCTAGCTTTCTTTTCCAGGGCCCGGGGTCTGGGCTTCCAATACCGGGTGTGAGCAAGATTGCTCAGACCCTTGAAAAACCGTTATGACCCAAAGAGGACAAAGACTGGCTTCTTTATGGAGCTATTGCTTGTTTTGGATTTTTGTATACCACAGAAGATGAATTTTCTTAATTTAAATCAAAGGTCTAAATTAACAGCACGACAGATTCCAAGGAAGTAGCACTATTGTGTCACACACTTATAGGACTATCTTCCCGGAGTTAACTTTTAGAAATAAGTGTCATACATGACAAATGTATGACACTTACAATAATGGAAGTGGATTCTATCAGAAAGAGAAGATATCATATCAAAGCACTGCAACAAATTAATTCTTTCATACTGTGGCTAGAATAGCTCATATTCAAAAAGTTAATGTAACAAGAATGCAATATTTTTTCATATTGTGGCTGGAATAGCACATGTTCAAAAGTTTAATGTAACAAAAGAACCATTATGGTTTTAAATAGCAGGTTTTCAATGCTGTCCTAACCACAGATACAGTCACAAGAAAACTCCTTCTGCATAGTAAATGATTTTAAAATTTAAGTCAGGTATTTTATTTTAGGCACTAATTAGCTATAAATTTCAGCATTCAGAAATGCTGTTTTTTTTATTTTCAGCAGGTCAAAACACTATCTTAATCCTCCCTCCTCCAGAAAAGTTTCATTCCCTTGTAAACGTGCCACTATAAAAAAAGTTTAAGAAGATGTCCTGCTGTTTTTTTTAGTCTTTATTCTAATAGGGTCTCTATAAAACCACAAGCATTTACTGTGAATGCTTGCGCAACAGAAGACCTACAACAGCTATGCAACTGTGTCCTAACCTAGTAATTAGTATCCTGCAGAGTAGAAAATGTAGTGAAAATATTTTTTTTAAAATAGTTTATAGTGCCAGTCAGTCACACTACACTTACTTATATACTGTAAAGAATTCTATTTTAAAAAATGAAAATAAGTTCTTCCTAGCTGGTTCACAAACTCAATGGACTAAAAACAAACAAGGTATCAGGGTGGGGGGGTGTTTCAAAGGCACAAACGACAGCTAAGCACTCAACTCATTAGACAGCCATAGCTTCCCACACACTTTTAAAACTATGAAAGAACAACAAAATTTGAGGGGAGAGAGAAAGCCAAAAGAAACTAAGAAAGAAAAATTCCCCTATAATGAAGCTCTTACTCTCTGTTCCTCTCCTGCCCATTTCCCTTCCCTCAACTAGCTGCACCCTGAATTTTTAGCTCTCTTTCATTCCCTTCTCTTTATTTCAGTCTCATCTTTTTTTCTTCCCCAAAGGGTATTTGGAATCTCCCACCACTCTAATCTGACTTACTCAAAACAAGAATGGCTAAATGTCAATGATTTTGGGGGAGGAGGGAGGGAGGGAAAGAGACTTTTTATTTAAATTGGATTTTTTTCCCATTTAAATCGATCTTTGATATTATTTAAATAACAAGGTTTTCTTTTTAAAATGAAACCGGTTTACAATGAAATCTGAATTAAATACAAAAAATGTTATTGGCCTAACCTTATAATAATCTCTTAAAACAGGGGTTCTCAACCAGGGATACGCAAACCTCTGGGGCATGCAGAGGTCTTCCAGGTGATACATCAACTCATCTAGATATTTGCCTAGTTTTACAACAGTCTACATGAAAAGCACTAGCTAAGTCAGTACAAACTAAAAGTTCATACAATGATTTCTTTATATCGTTCTATATACTATATCAGTGTTTCTCAACCAGGGGGTCATGATTTGTTTTATAATTATATGGCAAAAATGAGAAAGTAAGCAATTTTTCAGCAACAGTATGCTTGACACTTTTGTATTTTTATATCTGATTTTGTAAGCTACTACTTTTTAAGTGAGGTGAAACTTGGGGGGTATGCAAGACAAATCAGCCTCCTGAAAGGGGAACAGTAGTCTGGAAATGTTGAGAACCACTTAAAACACTTAAATAAAAAATAAATATGCTGAATCCATGAGTGTCTATCAAAAACTGAGTTTTTCTATATAAAGAAACAATTGGGGGGAAAAAATCTAACTTTTGAGGTCAGGCTTTATAAATATGGCACAGTAGGTCTTGTACTGTATTGAGGGTTTGATACTGTGGAGGACCCAGGGGTTCTGCTAATGACTGCAAGAAACTGGCAAAGTCATCATAAATGTTGGGACAAGGCCCCTGACTCCAGGAGACATCATTATTTATCTCATCAGGATCATTCATTAAGCCCACCTGAGGGGTATTTTACTCCTATTTTACAGCTTCTCAATACCTGAGCTCCAATTGGCTCAGTTCTTAAATCATGACTATTTATGACTCCACCCACCATGTATACTCGCTGGCTCACAGGAAAACACTTACCGGCCCAGTAACTACCAGCCTGTTTCTGGATGGTCCTGGGCACTTCAAGTAAATGGTCTTGCTCTATTTTCCTTGCATGTGTGCATAGAGATACAAACACACAGAAATCAATTAATTTCTCAACCTCCTCCTTCTCTCTCCAAAAAGATAAAATAGTACAGTGCAAAAGGCATGTGGGTTACACAAGAAGTAGTCTTGGACCATTAGTTGGGAGTGGGGTGCGGCAAAGAAGTTATGTTACAAGGGAGAAGGAGCAGAGTGTGCAACCAGAAAGAAGCAACTCTGGTGTCAAAGCAAGACACTTGGAAGAAGGGACAAAATTCTTCAGAGAGCAGTCTCTACTGTTGATTTTAACACCGGGGAACTGAAGGGAAAAAATCCTACCATGGCTGCAGGTTACAAAACAGACCCTCTTTGGGAGTATTTTCAAGAAATTTCTGTATCTCAGGTAAAACAAAGGAATACATCCCAATGTAAACAGGGCAACAAAGATGCAAAACCTGGTTGTCAAAATGAAAAATTATGAAAAAATGTTCCTCAGAAGTCAATGACTAGGAAGATGTGGCTGTGGACATATGCCTGAACAACTTGGATCAACTGGTTAGTAAACTTTTTTTTGTACAATTCTTATGGACTGCCTACCATGTGGATTACTTATGAATTTCAAAATGTTCAAAATAATTGGTATGTTAGTTTGTTGTTGGAGTACTTATCAATTAAATTTTTACTGTTACTGTTGGACTTCTGAAATGATTTTTTTATTGCCCAATACAATCAAACAGACTAGGTGAGGATTTCCTGTTTAAAAAGTAAAATTTTATTAGGCATTATTAATTTTAACATTTTCCCTCCCAAAATGTTTGGTATGTTGCTAGAGATCATGATTTAAACTGATTTAGCTAACCGTATGATTTATTATTTTCCTTATGAAACTGGTTTTAGCAAACAAGAATGGCCATACTGGGTCAGACCAAAGGTCTATCTAGACCTGTATCCTGTCTTCGGACAGTGGCCAATGCCAAGTGCCCCAGAGGGAATGAACAGAATAGGTAATCCTCAAGTGACCCATCCCCTGTCGCCCATTCCCAGCATCTGGCAAACAGGAGAGGGACACTATGCTTGCCCATCCTGGCTAATATCCATTTATGGACCTATCCTCCACGAACTTATCTAATTCTTTTTTGAACCCTGTTACACTCTTGGCCTTCACAATGTCCTCTGACAAAGAGTTCCACAGGTTGACTGTGCATTGTGTGAAGAAATACTTCGCTTTGTTTCTTTTAAGCCTGCTGCCTATTAATTTCCTTTGGTGAACCCTAGATTTTGTGTTATGAGAAGGAGTAAATAACACTTCCTTATTTACTTTCTCCACACGATTCATGATTTTATAGACCTTTATCATATTCCCCCTTAGTCGTCTCTCTTCCAAGCTGAAAATCCCAGTCTTATTAATCTCTCCTCATATGGAAGCTGTTCCATACCCCTAATCATTTTTGTTGCCCTTTTCTGAACCAATTCCAATATATCTTTTTTGAGATGGTGCAACCACATCTACACACAGTGTTCAAGATGTGGGCATACCATGGATTTATATAGAGGCAATATGATATTTTCGGTCTTATTATCTATCCCTTTCTTAATGATTCCCAACATTCTGTTCACTTTTTTGACTGCCGCTGTACACTGAGTGGATGTTCAGAGAACTATCCACAATGACTTCAAGATCTTTTTTTTGCATGGTAACAGCTAATTTAGACACCATCATTTTATATGTATAGTTGGGATTATGTTTTCCAATGTGCATCATCTGCCATTTTGTTGTCCAGTCACCCAGTTTTGTGAAATCCCTGTGTAGCTCTTCGCAGTCTGCCTGGGACTTAACTATCTTGAGTTGTTTTGAATCATCTGCTAATTTTGCCACCTCAATGTTTGCTCCTTATTCCAGATCATTTATGAACATACTGAATAGGACTGGTCTCAGTACAGACTCCTGGAGGACATCACTATTTACCTCTCTCCATTCTGAAAACTGACCATTTATACCTACCCTTTGTTTCCTATCTTTTAACCAGTTAACAATCCATGAGAAGACCTTCCCTCTTATCCTATGGCAGTTTACATTGCTTAAGAGCCTTTGGTGAGGGGCCTTGTCAAAGGCTTTCTGAAAACCTAAGTACACTATATTCACTGGATCCTCCTTGTCCACATGCTTGTTGACCCCCCTTAAAAGAATTCTAGTAGATTGGTGAGGCATGATTTCCCTTTACAAAAACCATGTTGACTTTCCTCCCAATAAATTATGTTCATCTATGTGTCTGACAATTTTGTTCTTTACTATAGTTTCAACAAGTTTGCCCGGTACTGAAGGCAGGCTTACCGGCCTGTAATTGCCAGGATCACCTCTGGAACCCTTTTTAAAAATTGGCATCACATTAGCTATCCTCCAGTCATTTGGTACAGAAGCGGATTTAAATGATAGGTTACAAATTGCAGTTAGTAGTTCTGCAATTACACATCTGAGTTCCTTCAGAACTCTTGGGTGAATACCATCTGGTCCTGGTGACTTATTACTGTTTAGTTTATTGATTTGTTCTAAAACCTCCTCTAATGATACCTCAATCTGGGACAGTTTCTCAGATTTGTCACCTAAGAAGAATGGCTCAGGTTTGGGAATCTCCCTCACATCCTTAGCCGTGAAGACTGATACAAAGAATTCATTTAGTTTCTCCACAATGGCCTTATTGTCCTTGAGTGCTCTTTTAGCATCTCAGTCATCCAGTGGCCCCACTGGTTGTTTAGCAGGCTTCCTGCTTCTGACGTACTTAAAAAAATTTTTTTGCTATTTCTTTTGAGTCTTTGGCTAGTTGTTCTTCAAATTCTTTTTTGGCCTTTCTAATTATATTTTTACACTTCATTTGCCAGAGTTTATGCTCCTTTCTATTTTCTTCACTAGAATTTAACTTCCACTTTTTAAAGGATGCCTTTTTGTCTCTCACCGCTTCTTTTATTTAGAATAAATTATACCATTTCAACAGTGGTACAAACAGCTACAGTAGGAGGAATCTTTCATTTCCAATCTCATTTTTTTTAAAGCAGAAATGCACTCAGTAATAGTGAGCGAGAGTGATATTTTTACCATTTTATGTCAGGGTCCACTTTAGACATAAGGGGTTAAGAATGTCCGTCATCTACTGTGTCTACAACTTCTGTCATTTACTGATACCAACAATGCTGCAACTAAATATACTTCGGACAGTAAATTACCTGTATCAAAAAAGAACATTCTTCATCATCCAATAAAGCCATGTATGAGTTCACAATCAGGACTAGCAAATTCCAGCAAGATAAAAAGATTGCTTATTTCTTTTATCACACAAAATTCTCTCTTTCACGTCATTCAGAATAAATATTTCATTGACATGGTTCAATCATTATGATCAGGTTATGCTCCACCTAGCAGAACAGACATCACTAGAAAGTTGCTGGACAGAGTATTTGAGAAGCAAACCGAACAGTGTCCAAAAAACATTGGCAAGATATGGATGGAGCAAAGTACACAATAATCCAGTAATATGTGCTTATGTGACAACAAAAGATGGGGTTCTATCAATTGTTTCTGTAAAACAGACATCCGAAAATGCCCAAACAGCAGAATACTTAAAAGTAGCAGCAGTAAAAGCTATTACAAACTCTGAACAGAAATTCAAGTGTTATGTGCATAGCTATGTCATAGATAATGGAGCAAATGTAGCAAAGATGAAAAAAATTTAGAAGAAGATAATGAAGGGAACCTCTAACTTGTAACATATGGGTGCAGTGCTCATTCGATGCATCTTTTAGCCAAAGACAAAAGAGGTGGAACTTTCACAGCCAAAGTAGTCAACATCAGACTAAACAGAAATGTAGAAGATATGCTGAATATCCTGAAGCCTATTTCCATAGTCTTGGACAAACTGCAGAATATTGCAGCTGTATTGCTAATGCTGTTGAAATTTGGAAAGAACACCAAGAGACACTGAAAAAAGAAATAGCCAACAACAAAGTTAAATTGCAGGCAGATGGATCAAGCCCTGACTCCACCTCATTTTCTTGGCAATATTCTCATCCCAAAGTACCAGGCTAGATGCCTAACTGCTTAAGAAGATGCTGCTATCACATGGGCATCTGGTAGTCACCCATAAATCATGCCAACCATAATAAATTTCAGAGCTGGAGGCAAACCATTCGAAGTTTGCTGATGTTTTAGAAAAAGTCACATCACTGAACCAGTAGAAGTTACTGGCTAAGCACCTGCAACCAGAGTTTGTTGAAGTGCAAATCAGCTTTTGACAGCAGGAGCCTTTTTTGCAGATACAGAAAGAATATTTACTTTATTTTTGGACTAAATCATCCGAAGTTGAGAAATCGACTGGGACCTGAAAAAGCAGGAAAACTTGTCTTTCTTTTCCAGCCTATGAATAAAAACAAGAAGGGAGGGGATGAGATCAACTAGTTTTAAAAGTCTGAAGGACAGCTTAAGTAACTGAGGGTACGTCTACATTGCAGTTAAAAAACCCCGGCTGCCCTATGCCAGCTGACTCAGACTCACAGGGCTCAGGCTGTCATCCGGGCTCTAGGACCCTGTAAGATGGTAGGGTCCCAGAGCTCAGACTCCAGCCCGAGCCCTGTGATCCTGAGTCAGCTGGCAAAGGCCAGCCTCAGGTTTTTAACTGCAGTGTACATATACCCCTAGGAAACTCATCTCATTTTCAAGAGCGTTAGGCAAGTAGGGAATTAAGCTCCAGTCACTTTCACTTAGGCATATTTTTCCCAGTCAGATCTGAAATAATCAGTTTAATCCACCGACTACAGCTAATCCTTCTGTTTAATAAATCATTTAGTTGTAAATGTGAAACATTTTGATAAGAGAAGTTTATGTACCCAAAACATTTAAGGTTGTTTTACTTAATAAAAATAAATTTTAAACAATATTTTGGGTGCTTGTTTAAATTCCAGTTACCATCCTAATGCAGCTTGACACAAATCATGAGCAAAAGGTTAATTATCTAGTAAATAAGCAATACATCATTCACTGTTTTCTAACATACAAAAAATGTACAATTAATAAGGACCTAAAAATATTATGCTATGTAATTGCTTAAATAAATGTGTATAGTTTTAGTGTACCCTCCTAAATAGCAAAAAGATGTACCAAATCTAGTTTAAAGGCTCTACTTAGTCATAACCATTAGGCCTTGTCTACACTACAGGGAAAAGTCAATCTAAGCTATGCAATTTGAGTTACGTGAATAGCGTAACTCAAATCGATGTAGCTTAGATCTACTTACCGTGGAGTCCACACTAGGCGACGTCAGCAGGAGACGCTCTCCCGTCGACTTCCCTTACTCTTCTAGATCAGATGGAGTACAGGAGTCGACAGGAGAGCAATCAGCGGTCGATTTAGTGGGTCTTCACCAGACTCGCTAAATTGACCGCCGATGCATCGATCGCCAAAGCGTCAATCCTCCGATAAGTGTAGACAAGCCCTTAGAACATGTTGATTTACATCTACCAGCGAGAATGCATCTTTCTTTGGAAAATAATTGAACTACAAATGGAAGAGTTGATTAAAATTGATTATTTAAATCAAGGCTTTCTGCTTGGAGATTTAAATCAATCCACCCTGCCCTACGTTTTGATGTGGACTATAGCAACTCACTTCTTGCCTGAGAAATAGGAATGGCTTTCTCTAGTGTTTCTGACATGTACTCTCTTCCAAGGACCAAGTGGATTGGCTCATCAAAGCTCCTAGTCCCAGAAGCAAAGATCCACATTTGGGCTTGAATTGCAATATGCTGTTGCTTGACTAACACGTTGGCCCTGTGGAGTAGGGAAGGAAATCTGTGAGCGATCCACATAGAGGATAGTTGAACAAGTATTTGCAAATTAGACTGGCCAGAGACAAAATATAGAAGACAGAGCCTTGTGGAACCCACACAGCAAACTGGAGGTAGGCTAAGAAGGCTCCTCCAAGTGAAACACTGAGGGTATGTCTACATAGCAAAGAAAAACCCACGGCTGGCCCGTGCCTGCTGACTTAGGCTCACTGGGGTTGGGCTGTTTCATTGCTGTGTTTTCATTCTGGACTTGGGCTGGAGCCCGAGCTCTAGGACCCACACACCTCTCAGGGTCCCAGAGCTTGGACTCCAGCCCAGAAGTCTACAAAGCAATGAAACAGCCCTGCAGCACAAGCCCCATGATCACAAGTCAGCCTGCATGGGTCAGCCATGGGTTTTTCTTTGCTTTGTAGACATACCCTGAATGAACAATTAGAGAGGCAGAAGGAGAATGAAGTAAGAACAAAGTCACAAAATCCAAGGGAGGACAAGGTTTCAAGAAGATGATCATGGTCAACTATGTTTAAGGCAGGATCAAGAAGAATGAGTATAATTGGTTCTAAGTTTTTGGCCAAGAGGTTATTGGAGACTTTCAGAGTCATTTAAGTGGAGTGCAAGGGTTGAAGCAGAACTGGATGGAATTAGAGGAAAGAAACTCAAGACAGCAGTCATAAATGATGCATTCAATGAATTTAGCAATTAAAGAAAGAAGGGAGATAGGGCAGTAGCTAGAAAAACAAGTGGGGTCACTTTTTGTTTGCTTGGTTTTCTAAGATGGAAGAGTCTAAAACACGATAGTATTGTGAGGTGAAGGAGCCTGAGAAAAGTGAGAGGTTGAATAGAAAAGAAATTGAGAACAGGAGTGTAAACAATGGAGATGGGATGGGATTATGGTTTAGTTCAAGTGGTGTAATCTGTATGTAAAAAAGGCTTAGGCTATGTCTACACTTGTCATCTAAAGCACAAAAAGTCCTTTTTTTGTGCTAAAACCGCAGGAGCATCTACACTTGTTAATGACTTTTGGCGGTGACACTCAGAAGTGTCACTGCAAAAAGAAAACCACCTTCATGAGAGGCATACAACTCCTTCTGCTGTTCTTTCTGCGCTGTTGTGAAAGTGAAGACACGTTCAACCTGTGTAAACACCGTTTGGCCTCCGGAGGATATCCCACAGTTCCAAAAGTGACCACTCTGGCCAGCATCTCCGCTGCTCTGACGCCCGGTAAACGGACATCTGCCCCTCCCCCTGTAAACCCCGGGAGGTTTGAAACTCCCTTTCCCTTTGCTTGTAGATATGGCGGGGAAAGCAGCCAGACAGCAGGGGAGTTAAAAAAAAATGCCACAAAAGAAACAAGGAAGTAATGGGGCTGCTGGGACATGAAGCAGTGCATCACGGGGCACTGAGCAGGGACCCAGAATGCCTTCCGCTCACCCTCTTCTTCCCACAAGACCTATCGAGAGAGGGATACAGCACTGCTCTCATCAGTGATGGAAGTGCTGCTACTTTAAACACACTCTGACGCCTGAGGAATTAAGTGAGTACACAAACCAGCACTTTTCTTTCACCGGTTCCCTATC
Organism: Malaclemys terrapin pileata; assembly: GCF_027887155.1. NCBI lineage: Eukaryota > Metazoa > Chordata > Testudines > Emydidae > Malaclemys > Malaclemys terrapin. The sequence goes on along the minus strand of NC_071509.1, from coordinate 36,208,114 downwards.
TCCGCTGAAACTGACAGCGCAGAAACTCTGCAAGTGTAGACATACCCTTAGAATAATAAAATTCAGTGCCTGAAATTTTCAAACACCAGAATCAAGATGGAAGCTTTCCCTTGTGAGTGGAAGAGCCTCTTTCTTTAGATACTTCATGCTTATCAACTATCAATTTCTATAGAAAGCTTTAATTTTTTTTAAAAAATGTATTACAACTGAAAAGATAAGCTTTTAAATCTGATGACGCAGTGTCATCTTTCTGAGTCTGCAGACTGATGGTTATAGTTCCTCTCCTGCTACACCTGTTAAACTGCAATAGTGTGAAATTAACAAGACTTTACTAAATTTCACTACTGCTAGTCAGAATTCAGGCTCCAATTCATGGGAGTACTTAAACACATGCTGAAGTGCTATCCTGAATACAGATGCTTCCCTGAATTGGGCCTTAGTGAGTAGCTTCACAAGGCACTAGAGCAGGGGTAGCCAACATATGGCTCCGGAGCCACATGTGGCTCTTCAGAAGTTAATATGAGGCTCCTTGTATAGGCACCAACTCTGGGGCTGAAGCTACAGGCGCCAACTTTCCAAAGTGCCGGGGAGTGCTCACTGCTCAACTCCTGGCTCTGCCACAGGCCCTGCCCCCCACTCCACTTCTCCCCATGCCCTCCCCTCAGCCTGCAGTGCCCTCGCTCCTCCCCTTCCCCCCCAGAGCCTCTTGCACACCACGAAACAGCTGATCGGGAAGTGCAGGGTGGGAGGGGGGTGCTGATGGGCAAGGCTGCCGGTGGGTGGGAGGCACTGGGAGCGGGGTGGGGGAACTGCTGGGGGGCTGCTAACGTATTACTGTGGTTCTTTGGCAATGTACATTGGTAAATTCTGGCTCCTTCTCAGGCTCAGGTTGGCCACCCCTGCACTAGAGACAGGCACCAGAGCTATTCAGTCAAGGAAGGATGACTCCACTTCCTGCACCCTTCCAAAAAAAAGAAGAAAAAAAAAAGGAAACAAAGGCTATGGCTACATTAGAGAGCTTACAGCGGTGCAGTAAGCTGCTGTAAGCTAACGGGAGAGAGCTCTCCCATTGTTTTAATTACTCCAGCCCCCTTTAGTGACACTTAAGTTGCCATAATTATGTAGGGTTAATTCACACCCCTGAGTGACATAACTTATATTGACTTAAGCTGTAGTGTAGCCATAACCCAAGATTCATCCTCTACTTTCCAGCAGCCTATTGTACCTTATGTGGAGGCAGTTTCCACACGAGTTACAACAGAAAGCTGTGCTCGTCACTCCAGTCTACCTACTACTCACCAACACTCTTCCATTGTTTTTTGCAAATGTATCTCTGTGTCCAATATATCAGAATGAGGATGTTTAAATGCTATTTATTAAATAAATAATTTTAAATACTTATTGTAAAAGGGCTAATTTTCTAAAAAAAAAAAAAAATGTGGACCATTACTTTTGCACTTCTCTATAAACTTGTGACTTCTGCATTTTTCTGAGACTAACCCTTTTCTTCATTTTTAAACTTTTTTGTCATGACAAAAAATAATTAGCCTTAGCCAGGACCTATGACAGAAAAGCAGAAAAAGTGTGCAATGAAGTCAGAAAGGAAAGGAAGCATAATCAAAACCACAGGAAGATTATAACATTTTAAATTAAATAGACAGCTGATCAACGATGCTATAATTAAGTACAGAGCACAACAAACAATACGGAACTTCCCTCAGACTGCAATGGGTGTTTCTTAGGCTATGTCTACACTAGGATTTTTGTCAGTAAAACTTTCTTTGGTCAGGGGTGTGAAAAAAACCACACCCCTGACCGACATAAGTTTCACTGACGAAAGCACCAGTGTGGACAGCACTATATCTGCTGGAGATGCTCTTCCGCCAAAATAGCTACTGCCGCTCATTGGGGGTGGTTTAATTATGCCGATGGAAGAGCTGTCAGCATAGAACAGCTACGCAGCTGCAGCAGTACATCTATGCTGCTGTAAGGTCTGTAATGTAGACATAGCTTAAGAAATGAAGGGGAAGGAAGGTGGTACAGTAGCACAGGTATTTTTCATCCAGGTTAGTAGACATGGGTAAACTTGTTCAAACAAAATAAGGATTTTATAATGGGAACTCTCAATCTTAATATAGCTAGCAAGAACGTTCAAATTACATTCAGAAAGAAAATACTTGCGCATTATCATAGTTTAATAGGCAAAACATAGGAGACTTGTGTTACAGAGCAACTCTGACATTTGTTTAAACTAGTGTTGTCAGTGTTAAATGCCATTCTCCATCTCAAGAAGAGCGCAGCAAACATGACTCTGCTCCAATGGAGATTTTATTGTATTAGTCCCTTATATATTCAGTTTAGTCAGTACAATATTTTTACATTACAACAACATTCTATATAGTTTTTAAATTTTCCCTTTTTGAAGACTCTTATGGGCAGGGTCAAAGGTTACTTGAAATTAAATTCCTAGCTTGCCATCTGTGACATGGTGTATAAACCCATCACTAGACAGCAAGGAGTTAAAGAATAGATCTGGGCAGAGGAGGGCCCATGCCGAGCATGCTCCGCTTGGAGGCACGATCTACAAGGGAGATGTTCAATTAAGGGTGGACAGAGCAGGGAGGAGGATTGACTCTGGGAGCTCCAGAGCAGAAGGCAGCCAGATACAAATTGAGTGAAGGCATGTTGGAGAGCAGCAGCCTTTGCAGGACAGAGAGGGGATAGGCAACCACCAGGACAGCATTCACCAGGACAGACTGCTGAAGATGAGATGGAGGTAGGAAGTGGCCCAGGGAGGCTGACTAGAGGCAATCCAAAGGAAGGCTGGTGGGCGTGCCTCACGGGGACATAGGTCAGAACTCGGTGGAGCGGGAAGCCCACATTCCCCTAGTTTTTCAACTGTAACCATTAGGCAGGGGGAACTGCCATAGACCGTAACCACTGGGGGCAGGGGAACTGCCATAGACCATAACCACTGGGCGACAGACCCCAGGCCTGATCACACCATCCCCAAGAGTAATTTACAGTAACCAACTGTCCCACTGTCACCTATCCCAAGTATTTTTTTCATCTCATCCAGTAAGATAAGCATAGTAAGCTATAAGTTTCTGTTAATCAGCAATGATAGTATTAATATTAGCATTTATGGCCTCCTTTGTAAAGTGTATTGAATCTCTGGAGGTGTTATATAGAGCTAAATATCAGTTAAGTCATTGGGATGCACAGATATGATCACTTGAGCTGAACTGAGACAGTCCATGTCTCAAACTTGTCACTGGCTCACTGTAGTATCAGGAAGACAATGGACAGATTCATATTTAGAAGATTTTCTTTCATCCCACAAGGGCTAGAAGGTTAAGTTCTGCAGTGCAACTCTTCAGCTACAGAATCATAGAATACATATGGCCCTAAACATATCCTGAACTTGTCAACATTATAAATACTCGAACAAGGCAGGGATGTAATTATCTCCTTTATATTCTATAAAAACAGTTACAATTGTTTAAGAGTTGGTGTAAATAGAAAAAAATCTCTCTGTTAAAAAAAAAAACTTATCAGTTGTGTTTAGAACTTAAAGCTGAGAAAGATCTGTATGCGAAAGAACGTGTATCTGCTTTGCTAGGTAGCTATCAGCAGTGACTGTGAAACTCCAGAAGAGTGTGTGTGTGGCGGGGAGAAATAGCGGGTTAATATCTTAATCATTCATATGAAATGGCTGGAAAATATTTGTAAATTAATTTCACACACAGAGAGTCATGGTCCCAATTAATTATTTTGGTTAACTACTCTACTACCTCTCTACAGTCCTGAGATAAAATACAGTTTGCTTTTAAAAGCAGAGTTGTGATTAGGAAAGTTATTTGAGTACACACCCAAAAAAGTTAGCTGGAGAATTCCCAGTTCACCTTCACCAACCATAGAATGTTAGAAAAAATCTTGAATGCAAAAAGACTAAATGTTGGCAGAAGTGCTCAACATCATGGAAGAAAAAAAATTTTGGCTCAGAAAGCAGTTGGCCACAGGAGATTTGGTCAAAGGAGGAAGAAGTATCAGAACTTATCATTGGAAGACATCACAACATATATAAAGAATTGACTAGTTGATCTATCTATCAAAAAGTAGAAGGGGAAAAATCTGTCCCCCCGATATAACTGATTTTGCCCTATTTTCATCCCTCCAGCTCACTACAGTTCTCTTACTTTTGTTTGGTAAGCTGGAAAGAAGTATTACATAAAAGAAAAACCGAATCATCTATGCAGGTTAACTTGTATAGAGAAATAAAGAGATGGCCCTGGAAGGTTTCATGCCTGCTCTGCTGAGAGCTCTACAATTGCACTTTTCTTGACACCATATCTGTCTGATTGTTCTGCCCCTTAAGAACTTACATGAAGGGAGTAGCATCCCTTCTGTTGCCACTGTAGTTCCACGCTAATAGCAATTAAAGCTATTAAAACTGATTAACCATGCAAATGATTACTACTTTTTGGTTTTTCTTTCCATATTGTTTTTCACTGAACAAGACAAAAAACTACGTAATTCTGATGTCTTCCCTCAGTATTATGATTCTAACACATTTCTGGTAGGTGAGATAAAACCCTGCTTCCACTTGTCAATAACAGAACACCTGAAAGGGAGCATGGCCCAGCAGCTGGAACACAGTTCAGAGAATCAGGAGACCCACTGACTCTGCATGACCTTGGAGAATTTTCAACCTCTCTCTGCCTCAATTTCCCCATGTATCAAAAGTGCTTTCAGATCTATGGCTGAGAATCACTGAATAAGAGCCAAGTATTATATATTCTGTTAGTGCAGATCTTGGAACTTACATACAATGGCATAAATTCAGAGTGGGCTTGAAAATATCCCCTCCGTTCTCCAACCCCCATTTTAAAGTTCCCTGCAGATAACAAAATTAGTACATATTAGAACTACCCAAAAGTAGAAGCAGCTGCCCACCAGAGAGAAATTGACATGTTTAGTAAGTTTCACACAGTGCCCTGCTGAGCAATTTTCTATGCCACAGATGAGCAACTTTAACGTAGACTAGGCCACAAAATCCACTAAACCCCTTTGGCAGCCATATAGGGTTTTTTGTTTGTTTGTTTTTCAAAAAGATTGCACCAGGTAGCTAAGGGGCACAGTCTTTTAGAAAAGCTGCTGTTGCCTCATATCGCTACGCTCCACTTCCCCAACAGCACAGGCTCCGACTTTACCCCATGCCATCCAGCTCCAGTTACCGCCCCATTGGCTGACTGTTAGGAAATGAGAACCACATTTCCCCTATCCACCCATCAATGGGAAGGAAGTAACCAGAGCTGTGTAGCATGGTGCAGCAGAGTGAAGCAGAATGCCATGTGTGAGGTCACACCATTTAAATCTGGCCCAAACACTCCTCCAACATACCAACCAGGAAGATATTTGCCATTACACTACCCAATTCTGGTTACTGCTTCCCCATTGGCAGACATATGCCCCGACTCATCCACAGCCTGGAGAGTAGGGGGGAGATAGGCTGGCCCCAATCAGACTGGCCGTGGGAGCTGGGAGCCAATGAGAAGCAGTTAGAGCCAGGTGGCTTGGAGAGAAGCCCCTTCCCTGTATGCGTGAAACTGGGGTGGTTGGGCCAGTGAGCGGCACTGCGACCGAGTGCCTGGGCTCCTGCTCCCAGTTCTAGGCTCTGCTCCACCACACCCCATACTTTAAGCACTGTGTCTGGTGCTCAGATTGGGTGAGCCTAGGAGCTAATTGGGTAGGCTGGGGCTCAACCCTGCTCAGCCTCCCACGCACAAGAATATTTTCACCAGCCGCCTCTAGGCAGACCAAATAAAATGATTTGGCAAGCCAAATGTGTCCCCCAGCTTGCCAGTTACCCCTCCCCATTTTATGCAGTGCCTTTTCCCAAACTTAAGGTGGGTATATAAAACTGACTAGGCTTTTGTCAAATTTCATTCTGAGTTTGATGTTCATGGTCTGCAAAATTGCTGCACACAGGAGTTGTAGCACAGGTGTAAACTTAGGGCTTGTCTACATAGAGACTTAGCAAAAGGCAAGTCAGGTTGTAACAGTTCATCACACTAGCCTTCCATGCACTAAGCTGACCTACTGCCTTTCACTAAAAATTTAGTAGAACTTTCGTTCCAAATAGCAGGAGGTCAAAGTACACTATGGAACTTTTAGTGCCCAGCAGTAGGGTCCACACAGAGACTTAGTGTGCAGCAAGCTAGTTTACTGTTAACGCACGCCTTGTGTGTTCGTATGAAATGGTATGATATCACCTTAAATAATTACAGATTTGTCATCTTGTGTGTATTTCGATCCCTTTCTGCTTATTTTTTGACAAAACCAGGTTTGAAATTTACAGATCTAGGTTTGAAATTTACTGTTCTTAGATTTAATAACAGTATAATGATTTTCGAACTGCTACTCTTAATTTCATCCTTAAATAAATGGATCAGCTGTTGGACAGGTGCTCTTTTCTTGTTAGCCTATTTTATAGCCTATTCCCCAGCATCATATAAACTTACTTATTGAAATTATGTGTAAGAATCAATATTAGCCATGTCTTGGTACACATATGAAACCTTACTGTGAATTTCTTATTATTGTATGATGACCTTCCACAGTGAAACATCAATCACTCAGGAAATTCAAGTAAGAGGTCAATTTTATGTTGGAAAAATGTACAGCTTTATTAGAATATAAACACTTGCACTGGTTATATTTAAGTTAATAAACATTACAACTGTTTCTTTAATTCAGCTAATGTAATCAAAGTATTTTTTTTTTAATTAAAAACTCACTTGCATGTTCAACTATGCCTTTCCTGTAAAATGCTTCTTGGGAGCCAACAATTTAATATATTATAGTAACATGTAGGTCAATTAATGAAGTGCTTATAATTAATTTCAAAAGACTTGGGATGAAGAGTACTATAACAGAGTAACAGCGTACTGCAACCATAGAGTTAGGCTTGGAAAATCTGATTTTTTTTTTTTTAAGACAGATAATATCAATGTTTATTTTTAAGCTTTTTTTTCTGTTTTTAATCTATTTAAATTTTCAAAGTTGTGGGAAATTATTTGGGGGCTGACAATTACTAAGTGACTGTAGACACAGATTAAAAAAAATTTAAGCTTTACAAACATTAAAAACAAACGGTCAACATTACATGTCAAAATATACAGAGTAAATATCCTTGAAATCACACACTAATAAGTTCTCAAGCAGCAGTTTTCTTACTTTGCCTATATGTAAATTTTGATCATCATCAATGGAAATATTTTTTCATCAGTTTGTGTGTGTGTACAATGAAATTGACATTTACTAACATTTACTGATAAAAGCCTACATAAAGTTCTGCTTCGCACAGTTTTCTACTAAAGATGAAATCAAAATTATGTACTGGGTAAATTACACCCCCAGAGATATAAGAATGTATTGTATAAACCAAAATATTTATGATGTTTATATAATTTACATGTTAGGACATCTAAAAGCACAGCTTCTTTCTTTCTTCCCCCTTCAATCCCTGCTCTCTACCAAAGAAGAGTAAAAGTTAATTATTATTGACTATATAGTTTTGTACTAAAACTTTGACCATGAAGACCCAATATCTTTGTAAGCCAACCCAGCTAGAGATATTTCTCCTTCTTTCTATATTTCTCTTTTTAGTACAATAGCATCTTGTTAATTTTTACTAATGTAGAAGAACACTATAGTGAATTAATTGTTCTATTGCTAATTTGAAAAAAGTACTCTGTTCTTATTTTGACAAGTGCAATTTCCTTTAAATAATTTATTATACTTCATAATGTACTACAGTATATTTTGTAAAAATAAGTCATATCTCTAAGACTTCATTATAATATTCTAAAATATTTTGCTAAGAAATGGAGAGAGCAAATTTTTTTGGTGTGTGTCAAATAAAATATGTACAGATTAGTGAAGTTCTACATAGAACCATAATCTGAATAAAAACAAGATATTTGTTTTTAAGTCACTCTACTCCTGCATTGGACACTGCAGTCCTTTTCGCAGCAATTAAATAACGGTCATAGAGGACTTAGGGTAATGAATAAGGAGCAAATGCAAACACATTAAAAATCAAAGATAATATTTTCATACAACAATCCTTAATAAAACCATGAAAAAAATGTGTTTAGAACTATCTCAAAGATTTTCAAGGATTCCCAAAAGGTTTCTCAATAGCCAAATTTAGACCAGTAATACTCCTTGCTAATGATTTATATGTTAATACTTCCTGCTTGTGTGATCTTATAAAAACAACTTTCTAGACTATGTATATGTGTGCATACAGTATAAACATCCATAGTTTTACTATTCTCAAATCTTAACCATAAAGTTTAAACCTAGAGTGACAGGCACATCTCCCTCCTCCCTTTCACCACTAAGCTCATTGCATAGCTGTTTACAATTGCTGTCTGGAGTTGCTTTCCTCCAATTCCTTCCTAGACCCCCTCTAGTCCATCTTCTGTGCCTTACACTCCATTGAAATTGCTCTTGCCAAAGTCTTTAATGACCTCTTCCTAGCTAAAGCTCAGAACCAGTACTCCTTGACCTGTCAGCTGCCTTTGACATGCTCTTAATTGAAATATTGTTCTCCCTTGGTTTCCATGACTGTCCTCTGCTGCCTCTGCTACTTCTCTAATCACTCCTTTTGCATATCCTTATCCACCCTCCAACTTTCAATGGCAGTTCCCCGGAGCTCTGTTCTTGGTCCCCCCCTTCTCTTTTCCTTCTACATCTTGTCTCTGGGTAATCTCATTCACAAACACAAATTCACTACCATCTCCATGCTGACAATTCACACAGCTTCTTCTCTACTCCTCTCTTTCTCCCCTAAATGCCTTTTGTCTACACTAAAATCTCAGCCTCTCTCGCTAACATCTCCACAGCCTCAACATGGCTAAAACAAAGCTTCTAGTCTCTCCCAACAGTCCCCCTGCTACTTTCTTTCCTAGCTACAATGGACACCACCACCATCCTGCCTGTCACTCAGGCTCATAACCTGTCGTCTTTGACCTCCAGGTTATGTCTAAATCTTGCTGATTGCTTCTGCATAAGATCTCTAAGATATAATCTATTCTATTCATCCACAGAGCTAAAACTTTCATCCAGCATCCCAATTACTGCATTATCCTACTCTCTGGCCTTGACAAATGCAATTTTGCCCCACTCATATTAATTCAGAATGTTGCTGCAAAGACCATTCTCCTAGCACGGCACTTCGAACATGTCACCCCTCTCTCTGCATTCCTCAACAGGCTCTCTTCTTCTCTACTGAATCAAACATTAGCTGCTTGTCTTCACTTTCAAGGCCCTTCATTGTCTGTCTCCTCCCTACCTATTAACTCATATATGCCACACAGACATCAACTCCTACCTCCAAGCAATTCATGATGCCAGCCACTATCACGCACTTGTTCAATTTTTAAAACACCTTTGATGCCTTCTCATATGCTGTCCCTCATGCTTGAGAGGAACTCCCTGTAAACATGTGCAAAAACTCACTCATCCTCCTCTACACTCTCTTTTGGTCAGCAGCCTATGACACCATCTGGCACACAGGTTTGCTGTGCAAGATGTCAAAAATTCTTCCTAGATGGGTTGCCACGGCAACTGAGCTATTGCTCCAAGGTAGACATGTGCAAGTGGCTCTGGGCCATAAAACCAGCACTTGAAGATTCCAGAAGAATAGACTCTAGAAAGGCTTCATGCTGGAATCAAATTTATTTTATGCATTCACCAACAATTTGCCATACACCATCTCCAGGAGATTCATGTAGTCCCATGATACCTGCTTGGCTCAAAGGACTGTAACTTCCAAAAGACTGAAGAGAACCTGAACAGTGATATTGCTGCCAAAGGTGACTAATGTAAGAAATGGAGACCAACCAAGTACATGAAACACGGCATCAACATGCTTCCTCTTACATCATGCTCAGAGCCAACTTGAGCTTAAATATGTTTTTGAATGGTCAGAGGTTGGCACATGTTCTAAAACCAGTGTATGAAGGGGTCACTCTAAGTCACACACTTCTATACAAATGCCACCTCACTAAAGATCAAGAGCAGAAACTGTCTTCTGAACAAACTAGTAGTTTTCTCTTGGGGAGTCAATGCACTATGTGGTTTGGGGCTCACCATATGCTACTGAGTTGGAGAATGTTGTGCCAGTTTGGTTAAGCTCTGCACGTGCTACACTATCAGACAAACAACTCAATCATACCATGAGAATTATTACAGGCATACTGAAGGCAACAAAACTTGTATGGTTACCAATCCTAGCCAAAAATCCTCAACCTAACAGCTGGCATCAGAATATAGCCAATAAACTGATCAGGGTGCCAGGTACCTTTATCAAGACATCAAGATATAGCAAATGCCATACTTGCCACCGTTCAGGAATATATGGGATGTACCCCATCATCAAATGCATAGCAGAAATCTTATCTGGACAGTGCTGCACACTCTCTATCCAACTAATGATATCCTCAGCTCACCGTGGTGATCAGAATTAAGAGAGAAACTCTCCCACCACCTGTAAATCTCACATCACCAGGCTGGATGAACAGCAACCTGGCTTTGAGCTCCCATGCCACCTTTGGAGACAGTTTAATAGGTCTAGGTGTGGCATGGTTCGCTATGCTAAGACAGACCATGACTAGGGCATCAAGGACAGCCATCTGTGTACCTTTAATGCTGTGCAGGATGGCTTCACTTTTTGTGTTGGGTTCCCCAGAGGTCTTCCCATAGTGAACACTGCTGACTCAGTGGCCACTTACTGGCTCAAGACCATTTAGCTGTTTTGGCATTGGTTTGTTTTTTAAAAGCTTGTCTTGCTCACACGTGGTCATGTGCACACTCTCCCTCTGTAAATACACATAGTGTGTGTGTGTGTGTTTGTGTCACACCGTTTTTGTGATACCTACAAAAAAACTTGACAATGGAAATGCTGCTGATGTACTAATATCACTGCCTATCATGCTGACCGATACTGTCTCATCTGTCTGTTTATAGCCATCTTGTCTTATATTTAAAATGTAAGCTCTTTGAAGCAGGGACCGTCTCTTTGTTCTGTGTGTGTACAGCACCCAAGTACAATAACTAGTGCTCCTAAGCACTACAGTAACAAACCATAATAAATCTGATAATTTTACAAGTATAATTAAAAACTGTATAACCATACATTATTCACACAGCTAAGTCTATGAAAAAACAAGTTCATATTACTGTTACCCCATCCACCCGTTTGCTTATACCACCCTTCTGTTTCATCTTTTTTTAAACAAAACTGTAAGCTCTTTAGTGCAGGAACTGTCTTTCATTATGTCATATATTTGTAGGAGGCTTATCACAATGGGTTCCTGACCTAACTGGGGCCTTTAGGTACTTGCATAACACAAAATTGATCAGAATGAAGGTTTCCTATTGAATCTATGCATCTCTAGTAGTTGACATTTTCATTAATACTTCATAGCCTCAAAGTGATTAAAGTTTTCCCAATCATTCACATACAGAAAAGCTTACCATATTCTGTCCCTAAATTATCCATTTCCATTAGTAAAATATTTCTGGGAATAAGACATTTTCAGTTACTTGTCTGCTACATTTCCAAAATATTTTTCGTTATCCCTCTCTCTGCCCTTAAAGTGAGTAATTTAGGTTCAATCATAATAATGAATGTATACTTCCCTATTCTGATAAAAATTTATTTGAAATAAAATGGTATAGTATATAACTTTGTGTAGATAAGAAACCAGGTATGTTTTGGCCATACCGAAAAAACAACTTCTGTGGTGAAGTGCTAACCTCGCTATTTCATGAATAAGTTACTGGCACAAGTGAATGGATGCTTGCAGGTTTATTTACTGTAATTTAAAGTTTTAGCATTCACAGTTTTCATAGAAAGATTGTTTTTATAGAAAGACATTCAACTTGCATTGACTAGAAAACAATCACTTACATACTTTGTCTAGCAATCTCAGTGTGAATAGAAATTGCAAGCCACCACTGAAAAATTTTCACTTACTGAAGGACACATCAGATTTTAATTTTAACATATCCCCAATGAAAACAGGATATAACATTGCATAACATTAGTATAACAATGCTAATTCAAAACTAGAGTATAATATTGCTAACCCACAAACCTGATAATTCTCACAAAAACCAATCAGCTCATTCCACTTTATAATATGAAATATTATAAATCATGGCAAACTAAACTACACCTGTCAAAATTTAGTCATCTGCATTTAGCAAGGTTCTACCAGATAGCAGGTCCAGAGACCCATCATTCAATATACTAACATATAATCCTCAACACAATAAAGCCACACCTGTTAATACATTTTAGCATGTCTTTAAAGTTTACCTGTGTGATAGAAATATGTTTGAAGTGATTATCCATAATAATAAATGATTCAGGGTCTCAAGTAGTAACAAATGAACTCCCACCTTTATTAAGTATTATGATTCAGGGTTTCAGGGAGTAACAATGAACTCCCTCCTTTAATAGGAATTAGTACATTTATACAGGTTTTGACCAATACAACCAATTTTAGAATCCTCAAGCACACACAGTCTTTTCTGTTCTCATGTTAAAGCACAACATATTTTCTTCTCTCCTACTGTTAGCATGGTTTTATCATTCATAAGAAATTTTCTAGAATTATGAATTAGTCAAAGTGTAGTATATCTCTCTTAAGAAGAGACAGGATGACACAGACCTAGAGCATTATTGACAGCAGTTTGCTAATGAACAAGCAAAGAAAATAACTGTCAAATGATCAATTAAACAAAATGAACATAAACTGGAATACAATTAATCTATAACTAACACCACAGCAACGTTTAAAACAAACATTTTAAAGCACTTTTTTGTCTTGTTCCCCCAACCTTAGGAATCTAAATAGTTCCAGCCAGAAACTGAAACAAACACCTGCTGCCTTAAAGAATGTTAAATAGGAAAAACAAGCAACAGCAGCAAGCTCCATTTGAACATGAAAGAAACCAGGCAACATCCAGGCAGCAGCTTAGATCTTGTTTTCAACAATCAAGAGAAAAAATGGAACGTCCATCGAGGCCAAAATGAAACAATGCCACTTTTGCCAAGAGAACAAAAGCAACCACCACCAACCCCACCCTCCAAACAGGCTGATGGTCTCTCTAACTACATAGCCATGGCTGGAGACAGAGTAATCTCACGGGAAAAGAATACTTAGTGTGTCTGTGACATTTACTGTGAAAATATCAAACTAAGTCCACCATGTAAAGATACCCAGCAATATTTTTACCAACCAGGATTTTGTTTTGAACGAACAGGTGGTGAGCAGACAAGGCCTGCTATTGTACTTGCAGAACCATTCCTCAAGTGTGTGTTCAGTGGAGTGGATGCAACTACTCAGTGTGACCCAAGACCCATGGTGCCTGCTACGTGCAGTGTAACTTAAGATGTGGTAGAGATGTGCAAAACAGCTGCTGATGCACCCTACCACTAGTGAATCTACCATTATTACTTAACAGCAGCTGATTAGGAGTATGTCACTGTTTACCATGACACAGTTTACAGGTAGAAGGCCATTATTCAGTATGACCCAGTGGCGTTAATGGGGATGGCAAGTAGTTTTCATGCTGAGTCAATGTGGAGCAGATGGAGTGGGAAGGCTGCTATTCTTCTGTTGGGAGAGAGGCAGCTAAGAATATTCATTTGTAACCCAGAGAATGGTGACCAGGCAGGAAAAGGGGAACTCCACTCACTTCTGCAAGGCAGCAGGGGTCTTGCTTGGGAGGAGGCTGGTCCTACTGAATGGGACCTAGAGCCTGGTGAATTCAGCGCAGCACGGCGCGCGGGGAAGGAGTGTTCTGCTTCCTCTCATTGCGCCCCGCCAGAAAGGAGGAAGGCACCAGTCGGCTTTCCCACAACCAGACAGAAGCCTTTGTCTGGTGCCCCAGGGCCGGTGACTGAGGGGATCCCCGCCCGGACCCGGGCTGGGAAACCCCACGAACAGTACCCACCTCCTGGGGGTGGGGGGGCGACGGAGTGGGTCCGGCACTAAGCCCACCTCCCCCCGTCCCGCCTGGGGTTTGGGGATCTCGGCCCGCCCCGTACCCGCCCCCCAGACTATCCACCTGGGGATCCCGGCCTATCGCCCGGGGCCCTTCTCCAGTGCAGCCACCTGGGGGGTCCCAGCCCCTGAGGGACTGTATCTCGGGGCCTCCCCCGGATCGCCCGGCTAGGAGCTCCTGCCTCCCCGGACGGGGGATGGGGAAGCAGCAGGACCGGGGGACGACGGTGGGTGGGCCCCAGTGCCCATAGAAAGGGATCACTCCCAGCCCGGCGCTGCGAACCCCCCGCACTTACCCTGTCACAACAGGCGCCATCTTCCACAAACTCTCGCCAAAACTCCTACTCTCGCGAGAACTGTCTCCTCCTCCCCTGGCCGAGCGCGCGCGTGCGCGGGCCCGTGAAACACACACGCGGTCGCGAAGGGGAGAGAATGGGGGAGCGCGCCGCCCCCTCATTCCCGGGTTCTCCCCTTAGACACAACAGCGGCAGCAGGCGTGGGAATCTGCCCAAGACTCGCGAGAACTCCAGCAGCGGCCTGCCAGGCACTAAGGGAGAAGCCAGATGAGTATCGCGAGAACAAAGTGAAGGGAGAGGGTGGGGGATTCTCTCGCTGCCGCGCTGCGCGTTTGTAGTCCTTGTTTCTCTGGCTGTCCCTGAGCCGGCGGCAGGCGAGGAACAAACCAGTCGGGGGAGAGGTGCGGGAGGCGGTCAGGCTCTTCCCACAGGGCAGGAGCGGCGCGGTTCTCTGCCTCTTGCCCGGCCGCGGGGCTGGGAGCGCTCCTGCGGGGCGTGGAGCCGGCGCGGCGGGAGCAGGAGTCGCGGGAGCAGTCACGGCCTTCCCTCCAGCGCCTCCCTCTCCGCGGGGCGGGACGGCCCAGCCCGGCTCGGGCAGCCGCTCGCCGTAGGGGATTGCACGCTGGGTAACCGCTGATGTCCTAGCGGCCCGCCAGGCTCCCCGCCCGTCCCCTTCCATCCCCCTCCATTTCAGTGACTCGCTGAAACCCACCCTCTGCTAGTGGCTGTGCGTCCTTCCTCCTTCCACACTAGACTCCCCCATTCTCCCATCCCCTCCCGGGCCTCCATGGGACCCCCCCCCATGCTGGGTTATCAGCGCACCCCAACTCGCCAGGGGCTCTGCATACATCCCCATTTCCCCCGCTCCGTTACACACAGATAAGTAGAGAACTGCCCTGGTGGTGAGCATGGGCCTCACTTCGTTCAATACAGTTAACTTGGCAACTGCCTTTTGGCTGCACTGGAAAGGTAGACGGGAGAATGAGCAGGCAAGAGAAGCGATGTCAGTAACCAGGATATTAAATGATCTTCACATGGACAAACTTCTTAGAATCATAGAAGATTAGGGTTGGAAGAGACCTCTGGCGGTCATCTAGACCAGTCCCCTGCTCAAAGCAGGACCAACACCAACTAAATCATCCCAGCCAAGGCTTTGTCAAGCCGGGCCTTAAAAACCTCCAAGGATGGAGAGTTCACTACCTCCCTAGGTAACCCATTCCAGTGCTTCACCACCATCCTAGTGAAATTGTTTTTCCTAATATCCAAACTAGATACCCCCCCCCCACCCATTGCAACTTGAGACCATTACTCCTTGTTCTGTCATCTGCCACCACTGAGAACAGCCGAGCTCTATCCTCTTTGGAACCCCGCTTCAGCTAGTTGAAGGCTGCTATCGAATCCCTTCTCATCCTTCTCTTCTGCAGACTAAATAAGCCAGTTCCCTCAGCCTCTCCTCAGAAGTCATGTGCCCCAGCCCCCTAATCATTTTTGTTGCCCTCCGCTGGACTCGCTCCAATCTGTCCACATCCTTTCCGTAGTGGGGGGACCAAAACTTGACGCAATACTCCAGGTGTGGCCTCACCAGTGCCAAATAGAGGGAATAATCACTTCCCTCGATCTACTGGCAATGCTCCTACTAATACAGCCCAATGTGCCATTGGCCTTCTTGGCAACAAGGGCACACTGCTGACTCATATCCAGTTTCTCGTCACTGTAATCCCCAGGTCCTTTTCTGCAGAACTGCTGCTTAGCCAGTCGGTCCCCAGCCTGTAGCGGTGCATGGGATTCTTCCTTCCTAAGTGCAGAACTCTGCACTTGTCCTTGTTGAACCTCATCAGATTTCTTTTGACCAATCCTCCAATTTGTCTAGGTCACTCTGGACCTTATCCCTACCCTCCAGCATATCTACCTCTCCCCCCATTTTAGTGTCATCTGCAGATTTGCTGAGGGTGCAATTAATCTCATAATCCAGATCATTAATAAAGATGTTGAATAAAACCGGCCCCAGGACCGACCCTTGGGACACTCCGCTTGATACCAGCTGCCAACTAGACATCGAGCCGTTGATCACTACCCATTGAGCCTGACAATCTAGCTAGCTTTCTATCCAACTTATAGTCTAAAATAGTCTTGGCAGTAGGGATTGAAGAGGAAGTGGGAAATCCTGCTTTGGGGCCCTGAAATTGGCATTTAGGAGCCTAAAAGGTCATTTGCATAACTGCACTAAGACATCCAGACCCTGAACTGGAAAATCCATCAGATGTCGACTACATTTGAAAAGTAGACTGCTGGCGTGCAAGTTCACTACTAGCTCTTCTTTCACCCCTTCAGCTTCCTTTTGCTGCTTCTGTGGTATCAGTAACTCATCTAGCTTAACACTCAAATCCTCCATATTAATAAAAAAAATGCAATATGAGAATGAGATTCTAAAGTTTACTTCATTCTTATCACTCTACTTTGGGAGGTCTGGCTCACATGGTTACAAAAGATTGAATTTTCTGTCATTATATGATTTTTGGTCTGCTTCAGCTCACTCTGTACTGCTAATGCTAATAAAATGCAATGGAGAACACCTTCCTAGACAAACTACACTAAACTTGTGCATTTTAAAAGACTGCTTTGCCACAGAGTTTGCTGTAGTTGTACAAACAACTAGTGTTAGTTATCATTACGAATACTCTTTTCCCACCATGATTTCTGCCACCTCATTAGTTCCAAAAGGATTTTGATTGGTTCCTTACAGGCACGCTCCTCATCTGAAGCACAATGCATACTGCAAATCCTCTGTATTGTTTGTGGAGCAGTAACTCACAATCCCCTTTTAAAAAGCTCTTCCTGAAAACATCTTTTTTTCCAGGACTGATGAATGATCTCAGTTCATGGTAGTTCCATTGCAGTAAGAATGGTTTCTGGATTTTTGCCCTAGTTTGTCTGTAAATGGTCACTTTGTAGGGCCTCTTCTTTTTTGTGTGTGTTTTGAATCAAACTAGAAAATCTAAAAATATTCTTGTGTACCATATGTCAACACTTTAATATTTTCCAAAGAGGACATATTTTTATTTAAAATATCGGATTCCAAGAAGGTATATTGTTTCCAAGGATTAATCATTAATAATTTGAGAAAAGTGCTTCCTATCACTGATTCAGATGCATTTTTAAAAACCCCAGGATACATATTAAACTATTTTTAAAAAATTATAAGGATTCTGTAGTAGCGTAAAAGGTCACTCACCCTCAGAGTCCAGAATTAAAAATCAGGAACACAACTCATAAAATCGGAGACAAGGCAGTCTCTGGAAAGAAAATAAACCTCAGGCAAATTTAAATTTTTGTATGGATTTTTTTTAAAGTATTGCTAGTACTGACCATTTTTTTGTTATTTCACAAAGTGCTGAGTATTTAATTCCTATTGATTTCAATGGGAGTTGAGAGCACCCAGCACTTCATGAGACAGGGCCCTAAAGTCTGATCCTTAATGGAAGACAGTACCAGATTTGAGGAATAAGAATAACTTTAAATACAGTATAGGGCAGTAAGGACTTTGGATTTATTTGTTATACAAGTCAGTGCTTTAGCTAGTCTGTGCCAATCCAGTATACAATCTTGTATCTAACCAGCCCCTATTGAACTCAACGGAAAGAGTTCTAAATCGGGTATTAGGGATTACATTTTGGGAGCCCAACTTGAGACACAAAGGGGACTGATTTCAGAAAGTGCTGATCACCCGTCCTTTAAAATTTAGCCCCCTTTCAAGGTGTCAAGTTGGGCACCTGAAAACAGTAGGATTAAAATTTTCAAAAGTGACTAAATAAGGAAGTACTGTTTTTAACCTAGTTTATAAACTCTTTGTGGCAACTACTGTCTACTACTACTACTGTTTGTACAGTGCCTAGTACAATGGGTCCCATTCTTGGTTGGTCCTTAGGCACTGCTTTAATAAACATAAGAATAGTTAATAATTGTATTTTTAAGCCCTAGCTGCTTTATAAAAGATACTCACCCTAACAAGCAACATATATGCCAGTACCTCACATTTCATCTCACAATGTTTCAGTTTACATTTCTGGATGTAAATCACATAAACTACTAGTACTTACTATGATATAGCCTTTCTGGAATTTTATAAGCACAGGATGTGCAATATGGTTTAACCACTTTTCTAGGAAAGAAAATAAATACAGTTGCCCACAGAGTATATCTTACATCTAAGCTTGTGTGTATACGCCAACAAAAGTTATCACTTAAACTGCTAACTGAATAACAGCTAGATCTCAGAAGTGCCTTTGCTGTTTAAAATGGAAGTTCTTATTCAGCATAGCTGAAAGAAAAGAAGGAGATATTACAGTATCTCCTTTTAATCAATAAGAATAGTTATTACTAGCAATCTCAAAAAGGTATGTTTTTGAAATTAAACAGTTTACACTTGTGTGTTGTATTCTCAAGTAGGCCACTGGGACAAAAAAAAGAAAAGAAAAAAACTATAATCTGTCTAAAGCTTAATGCTAATAGGTTATATCTTACTATATATTATTTTACTATTATTATGGTAGCTCCCAAAAGTTAGAGTCAGGTTGGGGTTGCATTGTGCTACACACTGCAAAAAGAAAACCAACCAGGTTGATAGTCCCAGCCCAAAGAGCTCACAATCTAAAGACAAAATGCAACAAGTGAGCATAACAAACAATAGGAAGGAAGAGGGGGAGGGAGGATGAGGTTAACAGTATTAATATCATGTGGTTATGTAGGTTAACAGTGTGCACAGCCTGATGGCTCTGAATCACTTACTTTTTTTTAGCATCATTTTAAAAATTCCCTATCAAACCACAATCCCTCATACTGTATTACCATTTGTCCCCCACATCACCACCTAGCTACAAGTATTTAATTGCAGGGTAGACATACTCATTGAATTCCAGTACTGTGAAGGTGCATCTATGGGGTGCCCATTACGTCTCTCACACCCCCAACAATCAAAGTTCAGAACTGCTGACATTTTCAGGGCTCTTGAGATTGTAAAGGCCCTGCCCTGGTGTTATTGGGAGTTTAGGGAGCTATTGGGGCTGTGGCTCCTAGAGTACTTGCTTCGTGCAGTGGTAAATATGTAATACACACCCAACCTGTTCTAGTAGTAAGAAAACACTAGATATGATTACAAAATAATGTACTGAAAAGAGAAATAACAAATATCCTCTGGAATTTTATTCCGTAGCATCTCCCCCAATCTTTCAAAATATGCTAGAGAAAAGTGAGATGATATATTGTCTGTGTCCCTGCTTGCCATTCTTTATTCTACATATAGGATTGCTTCTGAGATGATGAGAATAGTTTAATAGGAGCAAGTTCATTTCTGATTTAACCTAACTAAAATCAACGGCGTTACAACAGAAATTTAACTGGTCCATTTTTATTTTATTTTTAATGGAATTACATCTTTATGAATGCTTAATAATAAACATAGAAAAAATGCATCCCAGAAAAAAGACATTTGCTTTTTATCTATAATTAAAATTGCACTCTGGATTGAATCTGTAACAGCTACAATTTTGAACTGATGTGAAAACAGATGACAATTAAATCTATGTACCAATCTATCACCTATAAGGTAAAAATAAACTACACTTAAAACAGATGCCTTCATGCAGGAAAAAGTAGTTAACCAGAGGTGCTGCCTCAGCTCTAATCTTTTTATCATGTACAATAGTGACCTACCTGCATGCTGGACCAAATCTCACACCCAGGACTGTCCCTAAATAAGTGAGTTAAAATGCTTGCTATTAAAGACATCCTTTGAAATAATGCATGCTTACATATTTCAGCACATGAAGTCTGCAGGTCAACATGGAAAAGCTCAAAATCACGATTTTCTAGGAAAAGCCCTGAAATAACCATAACTCAAATTTGATTTTTACAGATGGAAAGGCAGACCACACTCTTGACTGTACATACTTTGGTCTCATAGTTAGTGCATGAGGGAGTTTCAAACTGGCTATAAAAATATTACAACGAAGACTTCTGCAGACCTACCCCATAAAAAAGTTACTAGACACATACAATCCCTTGATAAAACTACAGCTGAAACTCTTTGACATAATTCAACCCATTTTACTATATAGTAGCAAAGTCTGGGCCCCAACCATAAGCAGATACTATGAGGAATGGGATAAAATACCAACAGAAATTCTTAACCTGCCATTCTACAAACTATTACCACTGTATGTGTGTAATGCCAACAGACCCCAGTCGTCAGCAGGCGGGATTGAACTGGGGAACTTTGGAACTTAGTGCATGAGCTAAAAGCCAACTTGCTCTTAGCTAAGGCTGTGGAGCAGACTCATTTTATCAATCTCTCTAAGTGGTCTCAGTGCTACTAGATGGGACAGAACACCACACCCAGAAGGTGTGTGGGTTACATGTGCACACAGGAATTTTCCCAATAATGACTTCAGAGCAGAACCAGGACATTCACCCCTTTGCCGGGAGGCAGGACAAGGTGGAAGAACCACTTTAGTCCCACTTAAACCCTACTTTGTCACACATGTGATGTAGAGGCATTGTGCTGGTCCTCTGCACAGGGGCAAATTTAACCTGATGTGCTCAGTGACATAAGAGAAACTGTCCTTGTCCCCAGTCTAGGAGGACAATTTTTGCTATTAGTTTGGTTTTATAGTTAGAGCAAAAAATGGGAAAGTTATACATGCCGAATGAAGTTTTTTGTTTGTTTGTTTGTTTGTTTTAATCAGAAGGGAATAAATTGAAGACATTGTTGAGGAAACTTCATTCTGAAGAAAATTAGTGTGTGATACTGCCAAGTCAATGTCATTTTGGATTATTTGTAGTGGAAGGGATAGTTGTACGAATTTGACCTTTCCAGGGCCTATCTAACTTCTATGCCATAACTTTTTCATTTTGAATCTCTATTTTTCGGTATCGCTTTTGCTTACATCCCATCCCAACAAAATGTGTATCAATGATAATCCACTGGACTCTGAAATAGCTATTAGTGGAAGTAAATTCCAAAACACATAAGATTATCTTACTGCTTTTATGCAATGTTTATGACATTCATGATTAAAATAACCCTTTGGGGAGTGACTGAAATATGATTTGGTAACTGTCTAACACATTAGTGGCTGAGGTACTGACTTTATATTTATTGCTGAAGTGAGTGGAAAGGTCATTAATTTTGATTAGTTTTAAATGAAATTCTAGTGAATGTTTATCTCAATATTTGTTTCAGAATTAACCTAACATTATTTGCTCTTTACACTTAACTCTGTCTTTTCAGTTTTTAAATGGCCTAGCAAGCTATACTCCTTTCTACAGCATCTTGTAGACTGCCACCCATATTACTCATTGCTTAATTGTCAGCTTTCTTTTCTGCTCATTTCTGGCCCAGATCCTGCTAGCAGTTAAGTCACATGCATCATTTTACTCAAGTGAGTAGACCCTATTGAAACTAATGGGACTAGTCTCAGGAGTAAAGCTACTTACGTGGTTAAGTGTCTGCAGGTTTGGGCCGGTATCACTGGCGACCTTTATTTAGTCAAGATTGTGAAACCTTTCCTGGAAGGAGTTCAGACTGAGCAGAATCATCTTCTTTGCCATTCACATGTAGATACATTCACACAATTTCTCTTGGGCCTAATCCTGATAGATGGGGAGCACTTTCAGTTCCAATGGGAGTTACAGGTGCTCAGCATCTTTAAGGATAAGGTCTATAGTTCCCTATAAATGGACATTATCACTTGAATTTAACGTTAGTCTGCTTTTCAGCTACGCTACCTTCTTCCCCTGTTTATGAGTATGGAACAGGTTTCTTTATTTTTAATTTTGTCATCCATAGGATCCAGTTCATCAGTATTGCCTGAGCTGAGGCTGACTCCAACGTGAGGGGGTGGAAAGGTCACGTCACATCACCTTTGCATCTCCCAAATCCTGGGGCTCGACAATATTTATATAGACCCCTAGCAAAATTAGAGCAGCTTGAGGATCTGCTTTACCTCTGCCTGGCTGTCAAGGGCCCCAGGGAGACATTGCGGCAGCCAGAAATATTTAGAGTGCAGCTGCACTTCAGCCATAAACCTTTCTCTGAAATACCTGCTTATATTGGGGAGTAGCAGGGAGCGGTTACTCTTTCTCTGTATGATCCAGGTAGTCATAGAATTATAGAAATGTAGGGATGGAAGGGAGCTTGAGAAGTCATCTAGTCCAGACCCCTACACTGAGGCAGGAGTCCTCCCACACCAGAGGAATTCCCTGATGTCCAGTTATACCAGAACTATTACCCCTTTACACCATTGGGCAAACATAAATTGGACCCTGTCTATCAAGCCTTGAATGAGCTATAAACCTGTCGGGGTGGGGAGGGATGTGGAATGGGGAAGGAGAGGAAGGGAGGTTGTTTGCATGCCTACAAGATGCCCTGCACACTATGAATGACACTAGTTTATATAAAATGCAGCTCCTCATTTATAAAAACAGACACCACTGCTTTGCTGTCATTTGGAAGAAATAAATCCTCTGTGGCCCTGGAAAGAAACTTCAGTTTGGAGACTTTCATCAGTTCTATGTATCATTTTCAAAATAGTCCTTCATTTTGACCCATTGACAAAAACAATAAATGGAGATGAAAAATTAATGAAATCTTAGTGTCTCTTGTTTGCATGCTGGAAAAATCAAATGGTATAATTAATCCTGACCCACTTCTCTGTCCTTTTAAGGATATATATGAAAGTTGGAGTGTTATTTCCTATGCAGGATTTTTATATTTATTACCCATTTTACTTCTTTTTCCAGGAAAATTTCAATTGAAATGGGCAGCTAGAGGTCTGAATTCTCCTCCAGCTCACATCATTTTTATTAATGGTAGAAAGAGCCATGCTGTGTACATGCAGTGTTCATTTTGATGAAGTTTCATCACCCTAGGACCTATGATTAATGACAGAGGAGGAGCACTGAAGTGACAGTTAGGGTTTTGCCAGCTTGTACTGTATATACAGCTGTTGCTGCATAGGGGAGGGAAATGTAAGGCCTGGCTGTCTGCTCAAAACAAAAAGAAATGGCACATGCTATTCGTTCCAGATCACTGGAGTCCCTGCACCACCATCTGCTTGGGGTCAGAGCAGTTGTCCGGGTCGGCGTCAGTCATGCACAAACTAAATGCTTACCACTGAGCTGCACCCGGCAGTACATATTTACAAGAACAATAAAGCAAACCTGCTCCCTAGACACAGGCAACACAATACTGTGTCACATTCCAAACAAAGGAACACAACAAAAGTTGATATGCATCACAAAAGACGTACTGGGGATCTCATCTTTGTAATTTCAGGCTGCTAACACAAATGGGGGTGGAGTGAAACAGTCACCAGTCAGCTGAAAAAATAGTGATCGTAGCAGTGTATTTGTGTCAGACATAGTAAAGGATTCAGAGACATGAGACCTTGAAAAAGATGCCTCGGGCAGAAAGCTCTCCATAATTTAAAAAAAGAACGAGACCTTTTCATGCATCTCTATATCTTTCTGTGCATTGATCTGCATGTATGTCTGTATAGTTCAATCTGTGACTCTTTCTTTAAGTGCACAAACAGTCTCTAACTAGATGGATTTTTGCTTATTTCACACTTTAACAAGCTCCAGTAACTAATGGAGTAACAGAATTTTTGTGTGGCAATGCATGTTATCTAGAGGATCCTTTGAGCTTCCTAGTTTACAATCTGCTTTGCACAGAGTGAACTCAGAGTTTAGCTCTCACTAACAATTTCCTTTCGCCTGCCTTTCCAAGCTGAGTTTAGTTCGGTTTCCAGCAGGGAGTGTAATAAATGTCTCATAAAGCAGAGATGGCTGAGGGGGAAAACAAATAACTTCTTCTCTTGTGTTAGAGTGATGCCCCTCAGTCTGGCCAGGTGTCTCTGCTTTTCATGTCAGGCTTTTCAACCAGGGTACTTCTGAGGAATCTAAGAGTTTAAGGCTATGGCTACACGACAGCTTAAGTCGACATAATTTAGCCACTCCCCTGAGACACATAACTTATGCCGACTTAAGTACCAACCTAGTAGGACAGCTTCACCCACCGACATAGCTATTGCTGCTAATGGGGGCTGAAGTAATTAAGCCGACGGGAGAGCTCTCCCCCTTTGGCTTAGAACGGCTACATTAGAGTGCTTACAGCAGTGCATCTGCATCTGAGCAGCTGTGCTGCTCTAAGCTCTTTAATGTAGCCATAGCCTAAACCGTTGTTCAGCCCCAAAGGCAGCCAGTGAGAAACTGACTTTCACCTAAAAAAAAAAACCTCTCTGATGCAGGAGTGGCAACATGGCTCACTAGATAGCATAATGGTGATCGTTGCAAAACATACACACAGGGCTTTCCAGTGCCCCAGTACAAAAACTATAACACCCACATATCCATCCTTTGAGAATATACAGCCTTGCCTGTGGGAATAGTTGTAGTCTGTCTTGTGTTGCTACACAGTGTTTTTCACATTCCACCTTGACATTTCATCTGAGCTGCATGGTCTTGTTAGCAAATCGTTAGCCTGGACCCATGCAGGCCAGATACTGATGGAATCCTCCTTCGCTGCACCTGCCTGAGCCTTGGCAGAGGTAAGTCCACATACGCCTGTTACACCCAGGGCCGGCTCTGGCTCTTTTGCCGCCCCAGGCAAAAAAGCCTCCGGCCGCACACCCCAGCGCGGCAGGGGAGGGCGCGGGGGGGAGGGCGGCCAGAGCCCTGGGGGGAGGGCGGCGAGCCCGGCCGTGGCCCCGCTCTCCCCGGCGGCCGGAGCCAGAGCACCGCACCGCGCCGCCCCCCTCCAGGTGCCGCCCCAAGCACAAGCTTGGTGGGATGGTGCCTGGAACCGGCCCTGGTTACACCTATGCAACAGCTATAAGGTTGGTGGTGCCTGCTGTTTCCACTGTGCGCTATTTTTGCCTGGAACATAATATGTAGCAGTAGACCTTCAAGCTGGCTGCACCTACTTTCCTGCCAAACTCCACCCAGTTGGCTTAACATGCAGTAGTACACACCAGATGGTGCAGGAGCTCTGAAGCTGGTTCTGCAGCCTTTTGCTGAATGTGGAGAAACACTTACTCCACTCTGCAAAATTTCACCAGAAGCAGTGTACGTTGGCACTAGCTCAGGAGATGCACCGATGAAGCACCTGCATATCTCAGTCCTGAATTGGGCTCCACAAAGTTCATGTTCTATTCATGTAGCTTTTATGTTAGTAGCCAGAGCTAAAGACAGGATTTGTTTAAAAAAAAAAAATCAATGTTATAAGGACTGATTTTAAAAATAAAAGCTACATGGAGTCAGAACAGTAGTTCATTTATAGATTGTATATGATAGTGCTGAACATTTAAAGTGTAAATAATTTGAGTGCCCCTTAAATTAAAACAACAACAACAAAAAGCTGACAGACTGGATGTTTCAGAGGACTACTAATGGGATAAAGGGAGGAAGAGCCTTTCACCTCTAGGTCAGTGATCTAAATCTG
This sequence comes from Malaclemys terrapin pileata, assembly GCF_027887155.1. NCBI lineage: Eukaryota > Metazoa > Chordata > Testudines > Emydidae > Malaclemys > Malaclemys terrapin. The sequence goes on along the minus strand of NC_071509.1, from coordinate 36,182,231 downwards.
GTCGAAGTGTGAGAGACTGAAAGTCATGACCATCTGATAACTGTCCAGTAGCCTATGAGACATTATTTGTTGTTCTCTCAGTCTAGTTCCTAGAAGACAGGTGTCCACGTCATGGAAATCATCCCATTTGGCACTCACTTGCACTCTTATTGGCAGCCTCAGCGGAGAGGCCAAGGACTGAATGAGCGTGGAGAACAGATCACATTCTCACCCCCATAAGTGATGCCTCCTGAACAGAGTTCAGGCACATTTGTCAGACAGACAATGTTGTGGGAAACAAGGATTACTGTTACCTGTTCTTCAGATAAATGTAGGACTTAACAATCCAGGAATACTTCATGAGTGCTAAATTAACTAACAAAACAAGCTAACGCAAGAATGCATTCTGGCTTCATAAAATAATTTTACATATAAAAATTGAAATATCTGCAAACAATAAACAAAGTATGTGTGCGTTCTCATGCACAGGTGTGTGTGGGGATGTTTGTGTGCACTCCTGTTAAACTGTTCTATTTTTTTCTTTTATGAGGTTTTCAGTGAAGTTCTCTTCCATCTTTGTCTGCTCTTAAAACGAATCTAAATAAAAATCACTTACAAAGTTTCATGTTGTGGCTGAACCATATGATAGGGCTCCATTTTATAAATCTAGGGATGGATTTTCAGAAGAGCTCCACATAGACACCTAAATGAAGTAATCAGATTTTCAAAAGAGCTCAGTTCTCAGCAGTCCCATTGAAAACAATTCATTTAGGCACCTAAATGGGAGCTGAGGCGTTTAAAAAAAATCTAGCATAAAGTGTGCATGTTGTGCATTTTTGAAAATCTGGCCCGGAATTTGTATTGCCTCATTGTTTTGCCAGCATCAGCCTTGATCACACATTCTTTCCCCAACCACCTTTTGCTGCTCTTATGCCAATACTTTTGCACCCTCCCTGAACTAATTCAAAATGTCACTACTCTGTCCTTCAAATCCCTTTGCAAGACCCACTTCTACCACAATGCCTACAGAAGAATGTCATCAGGTAATGGCTTGGTGAATGGCCAGTAGGGAATACTGAAATAACAAAACAAATGAAAAATCATATGGGTATCTTGTAATTTTAAAAACAGACAATTCTGAATGATTCAAAACCAGCTAAGAGCACACTTTGTGTATAATATGTAACCACGTGCTACTATTGCTTGTTCTTTCCAACTGAGTATTACACCCACTTGTTGCATCTTGTCTTAATTAAATGGAAAGCTTTTCAGGACAGGTACCACCTCTTACTTTGTATGTCTGCACAACACTTGGCCCAAAGAGTCCGCCATCGTGACTGGGGTTTCAGGATACTAAAAATAAATAAATAAATAAAACACTGGAAGGAAAAAAAGGTTGTAGAGTATTAAACATACTAAACAGCCATTCCCCAATCAACACCTTGACATAGTTTTATCCTCTTATTTTCCATATTTTTTATCCTTCATTGTTTGTAGAATCCTTTTGGGGAAAAAACTCTAGCTGTTTTGTTTTGATCAGTTTTGTAACATTTGCTTTTTCCCTTTATGTAAAAGTGGAAAAGACGCCAATACTAGTTTATTTACTTCCTTATTCACGCACCACGTTAACTGCTGTTAGTATGAACACAGACAGCTATGGAATAGAGTTTGCTCATCATCTGTTTACATTTTATTGCAGGAGCATAAGAAAAGAAAATATTGTTTTTAAAGTCCTACAAAAACAGTGGCTATTTTAGAGCAGCAGTGATGGAAGGGGCGACAATCTAGTGAGAGGGAAGAGATGTTATAGGAGAAAAATGGAGAGACAGGAAAGAAAAGGAGGTGGAAAGGTAGAGTGAGAGACTGTCACTGCAATAAACAGTATGGGGGTTGGCTGAGGAGACAGCATTAAATTGGTTCCAGTCTCTGCTCTGAAAACAGGCCAGAATTTGTTACCCCCCATGTGCCAGTCTTTTCTGTAGCAGAGAGAGAAACTAACGGACACTGTCTCCAGAGCAGCTGAAAACTGACAAAAAAGCTGGTCTCTTATTGCCAGGCAAGCAGCAGTTCACTGTCTTGTTAGTTTCAAGCCATGACAGAAGCACCATTGACAAAGTGTGTGCTGCATTTGAGGGAACAGAATGTGACAATGAAAGAGACCTGAGAGAGGCAGAGAGAAGAATAGAGGGGGAAGATGAAATGGGAGTGTGGGAGGAAACAACGTAAAAGAGCACAGTCAGAAGAAAAAGAATTGCCCTAAACTTAATAAAATTAAATAATCATAATAAGGAAGTTCACCTTTAATGCAATGCTTTACAGACGGTCATCCTCACTGCACCTCTGCAACATAGGCGAATATGTATTATAATCACCACTTTACACATGGGGAAAAGGAACACAAAGCAATTAAGTGACTTACCCCAGGCCACATAGTGAGTCAATGACAGGAATAGAATGTAGGAATTCCCAGCTTCTAGCCGCACGCCGCACACATTGTCTAGTTCCAGAGAGAAGCAGAAATAATTGAAGAAATCTATGAAACACAAAGACCAATATATGCCCCTCCTGCATAGAAAAGTGCAGAGAGGAACAAACTAACAGAAAACAAGGCCATGGAATTGGCTCATTCTCACCTTCCCTCCCCAGTCATAGGAAGCGGGACCAGAATGTCAACAGGGTAAGCAAAAGCAGCAGAGGCCAGGGAATTACAGATAGACCAAGCCCCAACATTGCAAAGCCATCCAGAGGGACTCCATCTCCTCTACCAACTACAGCAGCATGGCTAGATAAGTAGCTATATTGCCACTGGCTGCCTGGGTGCTCTCTGCTCTGTGAGCCTTCTAAGATGGGATCAGAGCACACAGAGGAGTTAATACTGCTTGATAAAGTGTTGTATTTCTACAGTTTTTACTGGGTCCTTCAGCACTTCTTGGAGGGGTCAAGAGACGCTTGCAACAAAAATCAGAAACAGATAGAAGTAGAAATGCACCCATTTACTTCAATGGGAGCTGTACATGTCTATCCAAGTCTGAATTGGCTGAATACATAGAAGCAAACTTTCCACCTCCCAACACTCTCCAGAAACTGATGCTGTGTAATGCCAGAGCACACAGTTGAGATTTTTAAAATATAAACATAACAATTGGCATGCCAAGTTTTCCACAAGTTTCAGCTGTTTAGTTGGATTATTTTTCCACGTATGATTAAGGCCAAATTCTCCTATGAGTTACACTAGTAAAGCGCCTTTAAAATCAATGGGGCTGCATGGGCGCCGTTGAGAGGAGAACTTGGCTATGAAGACACAAAGGAGTCTGCTTCTGTGATACAGAAGCCCATTGGTTAGTCACAACTCTGTATCAGCAACTCTTGTCAGGCCTGAGATACTCACTACACCTAACACACTGATGTCATTATCTGTATCTAAAATGTGGCATGTAATATATCATTTGAAAACTGATGACACACTGGTGATTAATATCATTGTGAAATGTATGTATTAACATTATAGGAGGAATTATGGCTATTCACTGATATTAAGCTTTAAAGGTTGTGACCAGTTTTTTGGGGGAGGGATAGCTCAGTGTTTTGAGCATTGGCCTGCTAAACCCAGGGTTGTGAGTTCAATCCTTGAAGGGGCCATTTGGGGATTTAGTGCGGGATTGGTCCTGCTTTGAGCAGGGGGTTGGACTAGATGACCTCCTAATGTCCCTTCCAACCCTGATATTCTATGACCAAACAAAGGGAGAAACTTGTTCTCTCCCAGACAGCAGTGAATGCAGCTGTGTGCCTGTCGCCAATGTAAGTTAAGCAAGGTGTGACCCAAAGACAAAGAAAAGCACATTTACATGTGAGGTAAATAAAGCCATCAGAAGAGCAAGGTGGGAAGATGACCACCTAATCTCAATGTGGGATGGAGACTGCAACCCCAGGAGGCCTTGCTGCCTCTTGAAGCAGGGTCTATGAACTTTGGGAAGATATAAGCAGAGAGAAAAAGCCATTTTGGCTTCCTTCACCTAAAGAGACAAAGGAACCAAGCACTTTGAGATCTGTGAAGCGGCATGGCCAGAGAGTTTGGTCAGCCATACTGTAAAGGAGACACAAGAGTGTCTAATTTGTTAAATCAGGTTTTAGTTTTAGAAATGTATTTTTACTTTTGTTTGCTTGTAACCCTTTCTCTCTTTATTCCTTATCCTTGGTATCACTTAACCCTATGTCCTTTTGTTAAATAAACTTGTTTTACTTTTACTGTAAGCCAGTTCAGTGCACTGACTAAAGGAAAGTGTGTGTTAATCCCATTTAAGTTAACAGGCTGCAGTGTATCATTTCTTTAAGGAACAACAACGTTTACAATTTCTATAAGTGTGCAGTAGGGATATAGTTTTGTGGAGGGTGTTGGGGTCACCCTGCAAAAAGCAACTGGACGGTGGAAGCTAGGGTGTGACTTGCATTCTTGTAGGCTGGCTGTTGGTGTCAGGGCTGTGAGCTACAGCATACCATTTAAGGCACCCAGAGTTGCAGGGCAGATGGTGACAACCCCTTACTGCTCTGGGTTGAACCCCAAAGCGTCGCAAACAGCTTTGAGACATTCAAAATAGACTCATCCTTTGTGACATACCAGGGTACAGTGCAGACCAGTGGGGGACTGTGTCATACCTGCCCTGCAACCTTGGGTGCCTCATGATGCCTTGCAGAAGGAACTCCCATGTGGGCCACTCATGAACAGCCTTCCAGCATGCAAGCCACACCCTGAATGTTGGTGTGTAACTGCAGCCTGCCAGCCACACTTGGGTTACACTCTGGCTCCCATCAGCCTTGGTTATACTGCAGGGCCACCCCAACACACCCCCAGTCTTAGATTTCCCCCCAGAAAGGTATGTCCTGTGTTGCCCAGCCCTCCCGTGGACAGTTCAGATATTTTAAATCCATTATTCCTTTAAGGGAATAATATGCCAGTTTATTATCTCAAATAGTTATTCAGACACACCAGTTTAAAAGACACTGGATTAGATGAAACAGTAAAAGAAGTTTAACTACAGTGAGATAGATTTTAAAGTGAGAACAAGTAAGGAGGTATAAAAGTCAGAAAACAGTTACAAGAAAAATAAAGATGAGATATTTACCAATGCTTAACAAACTATATTAGATTCCACCAAAGTTTCTTACCATGTACTCCAGCAGATTACTAATCAAACTTTCAGGTCAGGACCCCTCCCCCAAAGCCCAACACCTACTTCCTGTGTCTCTTCAGATGTAGTGAATGCTAGAGGCGGGGAGAGAGGGAGGGTGCCTTGGGGTGTTTGTCCCTCCTTTTTATAGTTTCAGTCTCCCTCTTGAAAAACATTTCTAGCTGGGTACTAGGGAACAAAGATTCTATATGGAAGGATGTTCCCTGCTGGCTTTTTCCTCACCTGTTTGAGCTGTCTTTGTTTCCCTCCCTGCTTCATGACTATTTGCTGCTTAAATACAAATTATAGGAAGCTCACATTCCTTTGTTTAGGACTGACCTGTTTGCAGACTTCTGTTTGGGCAGCACTGTGGGGTTTGGAACATGTGTTAATATGATACAGGGAAATCCTATAACAGTACATACAATGTTGCCACACATTTTTTCAGTGCAATATGGATCCGCAAATTATGAATTTTCAAGTGAGACCTTACAAGACATGCTTTATACAAAAAAAAACTACAATAGCGTGCAGGGTGTGAACACAGGGGTATATTCTGCCACACCCTCCTTCCATGAAAATATAGCAAATAAAGAAATGGCCTGGTGAAGCAGGGAACCACTTGGAGAAAGGATTAAGGCAATGGATGGGGACTCAGGACATTTATGTTCAATTCCTGGCTCTGCTATAGGTTTTTTTGAGCAAGTTTCACAGTGTTTCTGTTCATCTGTATATTGGGGATAATACTTCCCTAATTCCCAGGGGTGTGGCGAGATTAAAATTAATTACTGATTCTGAGGCACTCCAATAAGATGGTGTTGAGAGCTATGTAAACCCGTAAATTGAAAATCAGGTTAGGGCTGGTTCCAATAGGCAGTGAAACCTGTAGATGCAGTGTTCTTCTGGTGGGTGTTATGCTTCATACAAGTATACGACTTCATAGACTTTAAGATCACAGGGGCCATTACGATCATCTAATCTGACCTTCTACATAACACAAGATGAGATACATCACCTAATAATTTCTGCATAAAGCCCACAACTTCTGTTTAAGCTATGTATCTTTTAAGAAGATATCCAGCTTGATTTAAAGATTTCAAGTGATGGAGACTCCACCATATCCTTATGTAAGTTGTTTCAATGGATAATTACCCTCACTGTTAAAAACGTGCACCTTATTTTTAGCCTGAATTTATCTAACTTCAGCTTCCAGCCAATGGATCTTGTTATGCCTTTTTCTGCTAGATTAAAGAGCCACCTATCAAAAATCTTTTCACCATGTAGATACTTGCAGACAGTGATCAAGTTGGCCATTAACCTTCTATCAGATAAATTAAACAGATTGAACTTCTTTACTATATGGCACACTTTCCAGACTTCAAATCATTCTTGTAGTTCTTTCCTGAACCCTCTCCAATTTTTTGTCATGAAATGTAGATACTACAGCTGGGATCAATATTCAAGAAATTGTCTCAGTAGGGCCATATAGGGTATGTCTACACTGCAGCTGGGAGGGTCTACACCAGTGGTCCACAAACTTTTGAGGGTTGCACCCTCCCCGACCCCATCTGTGCCCCTGCACCCTACCCTGGAACTGGGGCTTCAGCTCCAGAAGAGGAAATTTGGCCGAGGTAAGGCGGCTGAGGCTTGGGCCTCAGCTGGGAGTGGGTCTGGGGTCAGGAATGGAGCTGCAGCCAGGGGCTGGGGGCTGGCAGCTGGGCCCATGACCGAGACTGGTGCTAGGGCCAGGCCACAGCTGGGGGTGGGGCAGGAGCAGAGCTGGGGACAGGCAGGGCTGGGCAGCGCTCCGTCCATGCCCCCCTTTGGTGGGTGGCATGGGCCCTCTGTGCCACCCCAAATGTTCCTCCATGCCCCCCTAGGGGAGCGCACCCCACAATTTGGGGACCTCTGGTCTACACTCATATTAGTGAGGCTTGAGCTAGGGCACTGAAAAGAGCAGTGTGGACACATCTAGGCTCTGGTGGACTCCAGCTACCCGAGTTCGGACTCAGGGGGTTGAGTGGGCTTGAGAGTCTGAGCCACATTGTCCATGCTGCTATTTTTAGCACACTAGCTCAAGCCTCACTAGCGAGAGTCTGTCTACCTGCACTAGGAGGCTTGCTCCCAGCTGCAGTGTAGGCATTCCCATACAGAGGTAATACCACCTCCTGACTCCTATTTGATATTCCCCACATATACATCCAAGGATCACATCCATCCTCTTAGCTATAGCATCACACTGGGAGTCCATGTTCAATTGGTTACCCACCATCATCCCTCAAGTCCTTTTCAGAATAACTGCTTTCTGCTTTGCAGGGTATACCCGCCATCTTCTAAGTATGATTTCTATGTAGATTCTTTGTCCCTAGATATATGACCTTACAATTGGCTGTGTTAAACACATGTTCAATGAGCTCACTTTACCAAGCAATCCAGGGTGGTCTGTATAACTACCCTGTCCTAATTTTTTACCAGACTACCATTTTCCTCATTTTGTGCCATCTGCAAATTTTACCAATATATTTAGCATATATTTTTTCTTCTTCGAGTGCTTGCTCATGTTGATTCCATTCTAGGTGTACGCACACGCACACGTGCGGCCATCGGAGATTTTTTGCCATAGCGGTATCCGTAGGGTTGGCTGTAGCGCCCTTTTGAGTGCCACGCCCATGCGTCGGTATATTAGGCGCCACTGGCCCTACGCCTCTCAGTTCCTTCTTACCGCCTGTGGCGGCTAGTTGGAGCACCTTTCCCTTGCCTTGCAAGGGCTAGCGGTTCTTCTACTTCAGTCTTTGAGCCTTAAGGCCTTGTAAATAGTTTGTTTACAGTAGTTAGTTAGTAAGTATGCGTCCGAGCCTTCCTTGCCAGACTCTGCCCCGAGCACTTCAGCCTCGGTGCACAGCTCATCCCTGTCACCAGGCTCCGCCCATCACTGCTTCCTGTCACCGGTGCCTAAGAAGAGGTCGAAGAAGAGTGATACCCCGGCACCGAGCAAGAAGGGAAAAGGACCCAGTTCAAGACAACAGCCCACATCGGAGCCACATGGGGATGTCTTCCTGATGTTGCCCCCAAGCTCCATGAGGGATCCACCACCGACTCCAGGGAGTGGTAGGGGACTCAGACGGGTGGCAGACAGGTGGCAGTGCCAATGCTTTCCAAGGCTCTCCTGGCGCCCAGAGAGCAGAGGCCTCTACCAGCACCACCTGCACCACGTAACTTGATGATTGGCTCATCAAGGGCAGATCTCCGGAACAGGTGCAAAGGCCCTCAATCTGGCATGTTCCATCTGCCATGACCTGGGCCTGTTGATAAATGAAAAGAAATTGACCTTAAGGCTGGTGCAACAAATAGAGTTCATTGGGGAGGTTCTCAACTCCACACAAGCCAGAGCCTTCCTTCTGGAGGCGCATTTCCAGGCCATGTCGGACCTGATCTCCCATGTGAAAAACTACTTGCTCACCACTGCTCACACTTGCCTGTGGTTGTTAGGCTGCATGTAAATATGTGGTCCAGCATGCCCGGCTCCATCTCTGGCCACTGCAAGCATGGTTGGTGTTGGTCTACATCCCCAACAGACATGATGGGTTTGGTTGTTTGAAGGACCGTGTGCTGTGGCTGGCAGTTGGAAGGTTTGAAAGCTAGAAGCCTCTGATAAGTGGCTGAGCCTTCATCAGTGGGCGGGGCATTCATACAGGCCAGGGCTTTATAAAGCAGCGCACAAGCGACCAGGGAGCTTTGCGACCAGGGGCTGCTAACAGGGAGTTTCGCAAGGGAGTTTGGAAGGGGAGCAGGAAGGGGGCGAGGGTCCCTTGCCAGTTCCATCTGTTTTCTCTTGATTCCCCTTAATACCTATAAAGCAACTACATTCATAACTTTTTGCTTAAACAACCCTTTCAGCTGACAGGGGGCTGCAGACGGGAGTTTGACAGAGGGAGGCTTACGATGGTTAGGAAGACCCGCAACACCTGTGCCAGCACTGCTACTGTCTCCTCCACCTGTGCCTGTAGCCAGACAGAGTGCCTAAGCATGGATGCCTCTACCCAGATCCTGGTGTGGTTTTGCAAAGACTGTAACTTGCAATTTCCACTTACTGATATCCAGGCTGGGGGGACCATCCAATGTGAGAGGTGCCTGCTGGTGGAATCTCTCAGGCAGCAGGTGGGAGAGCTACAGGAGGAGGTGGCTAGGTTGAGGAGCATCCGTATCCACGAGCAATTCCTCGACAGTGTCCATGTGGAGACAGCTGAGGTAGCTGTCCCAGTACACAGGACTGCTGATACACCACTGGTGGAGGAGGAGATGGCTCAGGGTGGACACTGGCAGCTGGTTACTTCTGGCAGCAGGCAGTGCTCCACCCTTGCTCCGAACCCTCCTGCCGTGGTTATAGGTAACCGTTATGCTCTTCTTGATACAGGAAAGAAGGAATCACTCCCTACAGTAAAGGAGGAGAAGCCTCGTACCCCTAAGGCTGGAAAGTCTGCTGCCACCACTGCGAATAGGAAACGTAGGGTAGTGGTGGTCGGAGACTCTCTGCTGAGGGGGACGGAGGCGCCCATCTGTCGCCCTGACATTTCATCTCGGGAGGTATGCTGCCTGCCGGGGGCCCGTATCCGAGACGTTACGGAGGCATTGTCGAGGATTATCCAGCCCTCTGACTACTACCCCATGCTACTCATCCATGTGGGCACAAATGATACTGCGCGGTGTGACACTGAGCGGATCAAGAGTGACTACAGGGCTCTGGGAGTACGGGTGAAGGAGTTTGGAGCGCAGGTGGTATTCTCTTCAATTCTTCCTGTCAAAGGTAGGGGCCCGGGCAGAGACAGATGCATCATGGAGGTGAATGCCTGGCTGCGAAGATGGTGTCGCCAGGAGGGCTTTGGCTTCCTAGACCACGGGATGCTATTCGAGGAAGGACTGCTAGGCAGAGATGGCGTTCACCTTTCGAGGAGAGGAAAGACCCTATTCGGACACAGACTGGCTAACCTAGTGAGGAGGGCTTTAAACTAGGTTCGACGGGGACAGGTGAGCAAAGCCCACAGGTAAGTGGGGAACATGGAGACCGGGGAGATGGGTCGGAAACGAGAGGGAGTGTGGGCTATATTGGCAGAGAGAAAGGAGAGTCAGGACAAAACTGGGAGGAAAGATCAAACCAGTATCTTAGATGCCTATATACAAATGCGAGAAGTATGGGGAATAAGCAGGAAGAACTGGAAGTGCTAATAAATAAATACAACTATGACATTGTTGGCATCACTGAAACTTGGTGGGATAATACACATGATTGGAATGTTGGTGTGGATGGGTACAGCTTGCTCAGGAAGGATAGACAGGGGAAAAAGGGAGGAGATGTTGCCTTATATATTAAAAATGTACACACTTGGACTGAGGTAGAGATGGACATAGGAGACGGAAGTGTTGAGAGTCTCTGGGTTAGGCTTAAAGGGGCAAAAAACAAGGGAGATGTCATGCTAGGAGTCTACTACAGGCCACCTAACCAGGTGGAAGAGGTGGATGAGGCTTTTTTCAAGCAACTAACAAAATCATCCAAAGCCCAAGATTTGGTGGTGATGGGGGACTTCAACTATCCGGATATATGTTGGGAAAATAACACAGCGGGGCACAGACTATCCAACAAATTCTTGGACTGCATTGGAGACAACTTTTTATTTCAGAAGGTTGAAAAAGCTACTAGGGGGGAAGCTGTTCTAGACTTGATTTTAACAAATAGGGAGGAACTCGTTGAGAATGTGAAAGTAGAAGGCAGCCTGGGTGAAAGTGATCATGAAATCATAGAGTTTGCAATTCTAAGGAATGGTAGAAGGGAGAACAGCAAAATAGAGACAATGGATTTCAGGAAGGCAGATTTTGGGAAGCTCAGAGAGCTGATAGGTAAGGTCCCATGGGAATCAAGACTGAGGGGAAAAACAACTGAGGAGAGTTGGCAGTTTTTCAAAGGGACACTATTAAGGGCCCAAAAGCAAGCTATTCCGCTGGTTAGGAAAGATAGAAAATGTGGCAAAAGACCACCTTGGCTTAACCACGAGATCTTGCACGATCTAAAAAATAAAAAGGAGTCATATAAAAAATGGAAACTAGGACAGATTACAAAGGATGAATATAGGCAAACAACACAGGAATGCAGGGGCAAGATTAGAAAGGCAAAGGCACAAAATGAGCTCAAACTAGCTATGGGAATAAAAGGAAACAAGAAGACTTTTTATCAATACATTAGAAGCAAGAGGAAGACCAAAGACAGGGTAGGCCCACTGCTTAGTGAAGAGGAAGAAACAGTAACAGGAAACTTGGAAATGGCAGAGATGCTTAATGACTTCTTTGTTTCGGTCTTCACCGAGAAGTCTGAAGGAATGCCTAACATAGTGAATACTAATGGGAAGGGGGTAGGTTTAGCGGATAAAATAAAAAAAGAACAAGTTAAAAATCACTTAGAAAAGTTAGATGCCTGCAAGTCACCTGGGCCTGATGAAATGCATCCTAGAATACTCAAGGAGCTAATAGAGGAGGTATCTGAGCCTCTAGCTATTATCTTTGGAAAGTCATGGGAGACGGGAGAGATTCCAGAAGACTGGAAAAGGGCAAATATAGTGCCCATCTATAAAAAGGGAAATAAAAACAACCCAGGTAACTACAGACCAGTTAGTTTAACTTCTGTGCCAGGGAAGATAATGGAGCAAGTAATTAAGGAAATCATCTGCAAACACTTGGATGGTGGTAAGGTGATAGGGAACAGCCAGCATGGATTTGTGAAGAACAAATCATGTCAAACCAATCTGATAGCTTTCTTTGATAGGATAACGAGCCTTGTGGATAAGGGTGAAGCGGTGGATGTGGTATACCTAGACTTTAGTAAGGCATTTGATACGGTCTCGCATGATATTCTTATCGATAAACTAGGCAAATACAAATTAGATGGGGCTACTATAAGGTGGGTGCATAACTGGCTGGATAACCGTACTCAGAGAGTTGTTATTAATGGTTCCCAATCCTGCTGGAAAGGCGTAACAAGTGGGGTACCACAGGGGTCTGTTTTGGGACCGGCTCTGTTCAATATCTTCATCAACGACTTAGATATTGGCATAGAAAGTACGCTTATTAAGTTTGCGGATGATACCAAACTGGGAGGGATTGCAACTACTTTGGAGGACAGGGTCATAATTCAAAATGATCTGGACAAATTGGAGAAATGGTCTGAGTTAAACAGGATGAAGTTTAACAAAGACAAATGCAAAGTGCTCCACTTAGGAAGGAAAAATCAATTTCACACATACAGAATGGGAAAAGACTGTCTAGGAAGGAGTATGGCAGAAAGGGATCTAGGGGTTATAGTGGACCACAAGCTAAATATGAGTCAACAGTGTGATGCTGTTGCAAAAAAAGCAAACATGATTCTGGGATGCATTAACAGGTGTGTTGTGAGCAAGACACGAGAAGTCATTCTTCCGCTCTACTCTGCTCTGGTTAGGCCTCAGCTGGAGTATTGTGTCCAGTTCTGGGCGCCGCATTTTAAAAAAGATGTGGAGAAATTGGAAAGGGTCCAAAGAAGAGCAACAAGAATGATTAAAGGTCTTGAGAACATGACCTATGAAGGAAGGCTGAAAGAACTGGGTTTGTTTAGTTTGGAAAAGAGAAGACTGAGAGGGGACATGATAGCAGTTTTCAGGTATCTAAAAGGGTGTCATAAGGAGGAGGGAGAGAACTTGTTCACCTTAGCCTCTAAGGATAGAACCAGAAACAATGGGTTTAAACTGCAGCAAGGGAGGTCTAGGTTGGACATTAGGAAAAAGTTCCTAACTGTCAGGGTGGTTAAACACTGGAACAAATTGCCTAGGGAGGTTGTGGAATCTCCGTCTCTGGAGATATTTAAGAGTAGGTTAGATAAATGTCTATCAGGGATGGTCTAGACAGTATTTGGTCCTGCCATGCGGGCAGGGGACTGGACTCGATGACCTCTCGAGGTCCCTTCCAGTCCTATAATCTATGAATCTATGATCTAGACCAGGTGGCTAGGGTGCCAGTTCACATCCGATCATCCCTGGATTGGAGGTTGAGCCCCGAATTGGCGTTGGAGGGAGTTCCCTTCACGGCTCTGTCCCTGATTTCCAATGCCTCAGACCTGGGTTGGGGATCCCACCTGGGTGAGCTCAGCATGGAAGGCCACTGGTCACGGGACGATCTGTCCCTCCACATAAACATCAGGGAGCTCAATGCGGTTTGCCTGGCCTGCCAGGCTTTCCTGCCCCACGTGAAGGGCAAGGTGGTGCAAGTCCTGACAGACAATACTGCAGAGATGTATTACATAAACAGGCATGGCAGAGCCAGGTCATTGGCCCTTTGCCAAGAAGCTCTCCGCCTTTGGGGTTTCTGTGTGCGGCATGCCAACCATCTGGTGGCCACACATCTGCCTGGGGCCAAGAAAGTGTTAGCAGATCACCTCAACAGGATGTTCTCATCTTGCCATGAGTGCTCGCTCCCCCTGGAGGCGGTCAGTGTGATTTTCTGGAAGTGGGGGACTCCCCAGGTGGACCTTTTCACATCCCATCAGAACTGGAAATGCCACATGGTCTGCTCGTTCTGGGGATTGGACAGGGGCTCCCTGTCAGACGTCTTTCTGCTCCCGTGGTCGGGAGCTCTGATGATTGCCTTCCCGCCAGTGCCACTAATCCACAAGGTCCTTATGAAGATCAAACAGGACAAGGCAAAGGTGATCCTGATAGCTCCTGCATGGCCTCAGCAGCACTGGTTCAGCATGCTGATGGACCTTTCAGTAGCTGCCCCACTGTAGCTGCCTCTCTGGTTGGACCTGCTGTCCCAGAACCATGGCAGTCTTCTGTATCTGAACCTGGCGGCGCTGCACTTGACAGTGTGGCTTCTGTATGGCTAAATGCAGAATGGGAATGCTCGGCTCAGGTCCAACAGGTCTTGTTGGGTAGCAGAAAGCCCTCCACCAGAGCAACCTACCTGGCCAAGTGGAAGAGGTTCATGTGCTGGGCCTCAGAACGGGGTATCTGGGCTGAGCAGGCCTCGCTGCAGGTGATCCTGGACTATCTTCTGCACCTCAAACTCCAGGGCTTGTCCTTGTCATCTATCAAAGTCCACTTGACCACTATTTCGGCCTTCAATCCTCCACTCCAGGGTAGGTCGGTCTTCACTCACGACATGATGGTCCAGTTTTTGAAAGGTCTGGAGCATCTCTACCCACTCATCAGGGATCCTGTCCCCCTCTGGGACCTGAATCTCATGCTGTTGTGGCTCCTGGGTCCTCCCTTCAAGCCTCTACGTTCCTGTTCCCTTCTCCTCCTCTCCTGGAAAGTTTATTTCCTGGTTGCAATAACGTCCGCCTGTAGGGTCTCTGAGATGAGGGCGCTTACTTTAGAGCCGCCCTATATGGTGTTCCAGAAGGACAAGGTGCAGCTGTGGCTGCATCCAGCATTCCTGCCCAAGGCAGTTTCACAGTTTCATACTGGCCAAGACATATGCTTACCTGTCTTTTTTCCGAAGCCCCATAAATCAAAAGAGGAATGCAAATTGCACACCCTGGATGTCAGGAGGGTGCTTGCCCTCTACATTGACAGGACCAAGCCGTTTCGTAAGTCAATGCAGTTGTTCGTTGCGGTGGCAGACAGGATGAAAGGTCGCCCAGTGTCTGTGCAGAGGATTTCGTCCTGGATCACGGCCTGCATCCAATACTGCTATGACCTGTCAAAAGTGCCTCGACTGGCGACCATGACTGCCCACTTGATTAGGGCGCAGGCTTCATCAGCAGCCATCCTGCCCAGTACTGATTCAGGCTATCTGCAGGGCCCCTACTTGGTCGTCTATGCACACGTTACGTCTCATTATGCGCTCACCCAGTAAGCCCAAGACGATGCTGGCTTTGGCAGAGCAGTGTTGCAAGCCACATGACTGTGAACTCCGAGCCTGCCACCTGGGATATTGCTTGTGAATCAGCTAGAATGGAAGCAACATGAGCAAGCACTCGAAGAAGAAAAAATGGTTACCTACCTTTCGTAACTGTTGTTCTTCGAGATATGTTGCTCATGTCCATTCCATTACCCGCCCGCCTGTCCCTCTGTCAGAGTTGCTGGCAAAAAGGAACTGAGAGGGCTTAGCGCCTAATATACCAACGCCTGGGACTGGCACTCAAGAGGGTGCTACAGCTGACCCTATGGATACCGCTAAGGCAAAAAGTCTCCAACTTTCTGCTTTCCCCAGGTGTCCTTGACCCCTGCTCTGTCCCAGGCCCCGCCCCCACTCCACCCTTTCCCCCAAGGCCCCACCCCGCCCTGCCCCAGGCCCTGCCCCCACCCCACCTGTCCCCCAAGACCCCACCCCGCCCTGCCTCTTACCACCCCAATCCCACCCCGCCTCTTTTGCACCCTCCCCCGAGCGCCGCCCGCTCTGCCTCTTCCTGCCCCTGCTCCTTCCCCTCCCCCTCCCATCCAGCATTTCCTGCCCACCGCTGAACAGCTGATCAGCAGTGGGCAGGAGGTGCTGGGGGCAAGGGGGAGGAGCTGATAGGTGGGGCTGCTGGTGAGTGCTCAGCACACACTTTTTTTTCTGTGGGTGCTCCAGCCCCAGAGCACTCATGGAGTTGGCACAGATAGGATGTTGTGGGGGAAGAAGGGGGCTGTGTGGCATGGCATGGGCCCGCCCCCAAGGGCAAGGGGCATGCTGGCAGCACAGGGCCGGGCTGGACACTGTGCGTCTGGCAACTGCCAGTTTGTACACAGTACCCTGCACTGGGCTTGGCAGAGCGGGGCTGCCCTGCCATGTCATGCCCCATTGCCTTGACTGGCCCCTCACTCTGGGGACCAACCTCCCCATGCTATGCACCATTGCCTCCATGGGGGCCTACAGATATGTTTGACGCTGGATCCACGAAAGGTTAATCTGGCCCTGTGCATGCAGGCGCACGCACACCTAGAATGGAATGGACATGAGCAACACATCTTGAAGAACAACAGTTACGAAAGGTAGGTACCCATTTTTTCTAGGTCATTGGTAAAGATATTGAATAGGACTGTGCTGAGAACAGGTCCCTGTGGGACCTCACTATAGAAACCCCTCTATTAGAATACCATAAACTATGTTGAGTGGCATTAATCATCCTACAATCTTTTAATTGTTTTGTGATTGTGTCCTGTATCAACTTTTCTGTGATTTTGCCCAGGACTGATGTCAGGCTAGTTGACCTATAGCTTCCTGGACCACCCCAATTACCCTTTTAAAATATTAGTACACAGGGGCGGCTCTAGATTTTTTGCTGCCCCAAGCATGGCAGGCAGTCTGCCTTCGGCAGCATGCCTCTGGGAGGTCCGCCGGTCCCGCGAATTCGGCATACCCGCCGCCGAATTGCCACCAAAGCCACGGGACCGGCAGACCTCCCGTAGGCATGCCGCTGAAGGCTGCCTCACTGTTACCCTCACAGCGACCGGCAGGCCGCCCCCCGCGGCTTGCCGCCCCAGGCACGCGCTTGGAGCGCTGGTTCCTGGAGCCGCCGCTGTTAGTACAACATTAGCTCCCCCTGTCCCCAGTCCTCTGGAATCACCCCACCATTCCAATATTTCTTTTAAAAAAATCAGCATTAATGGTTCAGAGAGTTCTTCAGCCAATTCTTTTAATACTCTAGAATGCAAATGATCTGTTTAACTTTAATAGTTGCTGTTAACATCCTCCCTAATTACTGATAGAAGTAAGAACATATTTTTTTGTCACTGTAAGATAAGGATTCATCATCCTGCTTCTTTCTGAATACAGAACAGAAATCTGTTGAATGTTTCTACCTTTTCTACATCTGGATTGATAATTTTACTATACTTGTCTAGTATTGAGACTATACCATTGCTAGAATTTTGGTGATATATTTAAAGAAATGCTTCTTATTGTCCTTAATCATACTGGCCATAGAGTGTTCATTGATACCTGTAGCTGCCCTTATCAAATGTCTGCATTTCCTGTCAATTTGTACTTGTACTTGTTTCTTTCAGTTTCTCCATTTTTTTATTTGGTGTGGGGTTTCATATATTTTTAAAAAATTCTGCCTTTGGCTCTCTGAACCAAGATTTTATTTAAACCAAAGAAGCCTTCGTTCATGATTGTGGTTTCTTAGGCAGCTAATAAAGCATTCTGAAAAAAATCTTGATTAAACATAAAAATGTGACAAATATTTCCCCCCAGTCAACTTTGTTCATGATTGTTTTCAGCTTTGGGAAAGTATCCTTTTTAAAGCACCACATATTATATATGTATAACTAGTTTGGGATATATTCTGTTTGTACATAGCAAGTTAAAGTACATAGTCATCACTTATACCTAGGTAACATCAATGTTTATTTCAATGATCAGTTCATCTTTATTTGTCAGAATGAGAATCTAATGTAGCGTTACCAAGATGGTTGCAATACTTTTTAATGTTAGAAAGTTATTTTCTATCATTTTTAAAAACTCCAAGGATTTTTACCAGTGACAGCATGAGACTTTCTGCATATGTCCCCCAGACTGAAATCCCCCAATAAAATGCATTTTTTCTTTCTGCACATTGTACATAGATATTTCAGGATTTGCTCATCTTGATGCCTTGGCTATGGCAGACCTCTGCCAGTATTCTGTTATGTGATTTATCAGTTAGTACATTTATCCACAAGCATTTCAGGTCCTGTCCTTCTGACTTGTTAGTAACTCTAATATGTAATGATTACATTAATGTAGAGTGCCACCCACTTCTGCTCATTATGAGAAGAAAATAAACCTATGTGGAGCATGGGGAGCAGAAAAATTGTCAACATGATAAACACAAATCTATTGAGAAGTTTCTCAAAAACGTAGGTGCTAAAACCTTTGATTCTTTTGGGGGTTTTCCTTTGCATCACGTATTTGTCGAATGGCTTCATAATGGCATTTTGGAGTCATCAGCATTTATTATCTTTTGTTTGTTTTGTGTTTTGATTTTTCCAAATTGCAAAAATAAGTTTTCATGAATTTATTTTTTGGCTTGTATTCCTTACCGGCCAGCAAACTCTGGAAAGTTCTTCATACTTAATGACTGCCAAGGCCCAGCTAGACTGGGGTGGGCAAACTTTTTGGCCCGTGGACCACATCTGGGTATGGAAATTGTATGGTGGGCCATGAATGCTCACGAAATTGGGGGTTGGGGTGGGGGGAGGGATCTGACAGGGGGAGTGGACTCTGGGGTGGGGCCAGAAATGAGGAGTTCAGTATGTGGGAGGGGGCTCTGGGCTGGGGCAGGGGATGAGGGGTTGGGGGTGCAGGAGGGTGCTCCAGGCTGGGACCGAGGGGTTCAGAGGGCAGGGGGGGATCAGGACTGGGGCAGGGGGTTGGGATGTGGGAGGGGGTCGGGGTGCAGGCTCCGGGCAGTGCTTACCTCAAGCAGCTCCCGTAAACAGTGGCATGTCCCTCCACCGGCTCCTACATGGAGGCGCGGCCAGGCAGCTCTGCGCGCTGCTCCTCCGCAGGTGCCGACCCTGCCTCTCCCACTGGCTGTGGTTCCCAGCCAATGGGAGTTACGGGGACAGCGCTTGGGGCGGGGCAGTGTGCGGAGCCCCCTGGCTGCCCCTATGCATTGGAGCCGGAGGGGGAACATGCCACTGCTTTTGGGAGCCGCGCGGATCTATGGCACGCACAGAGCGGGGCAAGCCCCTGACCCCGCTCCCCAGCTGGAGCGGGTCAAGCCCCAGACCCCGCTCCCCAGCTGGAGCAGGTCAAGCCCCAGATCCCGCTCCCCCACGGGAGCTTGAGGGCCGTATTAAAATGCCCGATGGGCCGGATGTGGCCCCCGGGCCGTAGTTTGCTCACCCCTGAGCTAGACCATCTATACTGAATCATCACGTAGTCATGGAGGTCCTAAACATGTACTTCAATGGGCAGTTTAAAAAAGTAACTTGTATTTTATAAAGTGGTAGCTAGTGGGGTCCTTATATAATTAAATATAAAAAGCTATTTTCCGATCAAGCTGTTTCGTGAGGAAACTGCAGTGTTGATTGAGGAAGTTTTACCCAAATTAAAAAAAAAAAAAAAAAAAAAGGTTTGCCAATGAGGAAATGTGAATAACTGTCTTTCATCAGAAAATGAGATTTCAAAGAGACAGAGGGAGAGGAGAAGAAAAAAAATCTAATATTATGTAAACTTAATGAAAACAATTTGTATGAAAAACCTTCAGTATTCAAGTAAAGGAATGTTAAATTCAGTAAATACCACACACTTGCCCCTCTCAGTCTGATGTTTCTTTTATTTCTTCAGGGAAATATAAAATTTGATTTGGCCAGTTTTAGAAGCAAAAAATTTTGGGGAGAATCCACAGATACTTTATTGACTTCAATGGAGCTATGACAATTTGCATCAGCTGAAAATCTGCACCTATTACCTATTGCCCTATTAAGGGCAATCTTCAGAAAAAATCTGCACAAGTACCTCTAATAATGATAATACTTGAGTTTTATAAAAGGTTGACATTTAAAAATTCACCTGCATGAAGAGTTCTCTTTGTTGCTTGGATCAAGGTTTCTGTTTCACATCTTAGATTTTATCACAGGCTTCTGGTTTTATTTATGGTTTTAAGTAATGAAAACACCATGTAAACAAATTTTAGAAGCTGAACAAAACAGGGCGTTTCCTGTAATACACCAACTTAGCCTGGTGTTTGATTCTGAAAAGCAAGTTGAGGTATTCTAAAGCTCATGAAGAGTGTAAGTTAAACAGTGTAAAATGTGTCATGTGTCAATAAAAGGGTTCCGAAAAAAATATTAATTAGCCAAAGCCATCATTCAAAATTTGAATTGACCCAAATCAGAATTTGAAGTCAGGAGAAAAAAAGAAGTGTGGTTAACTCTTCATTTGTTTTTACTCATCTCTACCAGTGGCAATTTCAGGTACTATTAGAAATGCAGGTACCATATGCTTGGAAAAGAGTGTGCACTAATAAATTATTATTTAACGTGTTTATTATGGTAGTGCCTAAGGCCCAACCAAAAGCAGGGCCCCATTGTACTAGGAACTGTACAAACACGCAATAATAGACAGTCACTGCCCCAAAGAGCTTACAATGTAACTAGGACAGGCACAAGGTGGCGTGGAAGGGTAGAACACAAGGGTAGAGCAGTCAGTAGTATGGAAGCAAACATCATGTTAGTTCTACAATTTTTTAAAATGTATTTATGTATTGGGAGGGTGGGTTTAGTGAGCAGAGGATTAATTAAAATGGGAAGAAAAGGGTAAAGCAGGAGGCAAGGAGGGCTGGGGAGAAGAGGGGCTGATAGGAAGTGAAACTGAGGTGACAGTCTGTGAGAGCACAGCACAGGGCAGAGTAAGTACAGTCATTGAGCCTGGGTCTAGAAATCAGGAACACCCGAATGCCTATTCTGGCTTTGCCAATGGGTTGCTCTGTGGCCTTGGACAAGTTATTTCAATTTTCTATGACTCGGTCCCCCCCATCTGAGAAACAGAGATATTAATGCTTCCAGGAAGGGAGAGAATAATTAACAATTTAACTCATTTTGCCTCTTTCTCTCCATAGAATATATTTGAATAAATTCTGATTTTCTTTCATTAATGTATTAAAAATTTGTCCTGAATTTCATCTTCTTGATGGCTTACTCTTTGAATTGAGTAGCTTTATTGTGATTGGTCACACAAGTCAGGAAGTGCCATTTAAGTTCTCTGACTGGATGACCATAACTCAAATAGTTTTCTAGTGCAATTGTTCATGGAAAGAAGTTTAAAATTCAGTGTCAGTGAATACTTGAGGGTGTGGTCATCACATTTGCTTTCCACAAGTATTTGTGGTTTTAAAGCTCGAGTGCCCACATGTTTGCACACAGCAAACACAAAAAGGGTGCAAAAACTCAGCCAAAGTGAATTTGTTTAAAAATTCAAACAAGTTTGCAAAAAGTAGTTTTGCAGTATTTGCTCAGCTCTTATAGCTATTCATACTTAACGTTCTCACAAAGCTGTTGTAAGGATTCATTAATGAGTTTGATACTGCTCTGTCTGTACTCATCGGCCCTTCAAGCGGATCCACCAGTCAGGGTCCCTAAAGATCGTAATCATTTTTCTCCCTAGCACCCTTTTACACCCTCAGAACTCCACAAACTCACAGTCCATATAGGGACAGTCCTGCCTTATGTGACCTTTGCCAGGTAGCAGACTACCACTTGGGCAGCTGGGGCACCCTCTTTTGCCCCCTGCATCTCCTTCCTGGGCTTTGCTGTCTGGGGTTCTTCAGCCTTCTCTCCCCCACCCTTAGTCATCAGAGGACAGAGCTCTTTTCGTGGAAAGCTCACCTCCATGTACTCCGTTAATTTCATGGCCGCACCAAGTCAATCTGGCTGCTGCCTCCAAACCCAGATCCTTGTAGTCTTGGGAATACTCTGTATAAACTGCTCCAGAATAATGGAGTCCATTGGGGTTTCAATGTCGTCTTTATTTGGCTGCAACCATCGAGTTGCCCAGTCCAACAATTTTTGCACAAAGGCTCTGGGGCGTATCCCATCATCCCATCTGGCCGCCCTGATCTTTTGGCGGCATTTCTCAGCTGACAGGCTGACCTTGTCCAAAATAGCAGCTTTTGGTGTATCATAGTCTTTCGCCTGATGTTCACTCAGGGCCATATAGGCTGCTTGAGCCTCACTGGCCAGATAAGGAGCCAGCCGAAGTGCCCATGCACCCTTGTGCCATCCGGTGCTATTAGCCACCGCTCAAAAGTTAATAAAAAGGCATAATGGTCATCCCCTGGCACCATTTTACATAGTTTTACATAGTTCCAGGCCCATTGTTCAATTCCCAGTCCCCTCACTGGCATTCACCAGCCTCTGCAGGAGCTATTGCTGTACCTGGGCTTGCCCTTCGATGAATTCCTGCAGCATTTATTGTTGCTCTGCCTGTCAATTCAGGAGTACTTGCCTCTCTGCCTGCTGGGTCTGCTGAATCTCCTTTTGTTGCTCCACTAGCCAGTCCAGATCTGCCTTCATGCAGGTCCCCCCTCATGTATCCTCTTCTGCGGAGGGACTTACTGATCCTGGAGAAGCCCCCACATGTCAGAGGGCGCCTCTGTCGCTACTCAGTGACCTCACTGCCTGGCCAGTTCAAATGGTTTCACAGTCACAAATGCAAACTGGACTGTTTATCCTTCACCAAGATGTGCATTTATTTCCCTCTTACATAACAACACAGACTTACAGCAAGGATTGGCTTCCCTGCAGTCCTCACTCCCCAGCTCACCCTGTGAGCACCTCTTGAACTGCCCCCTTACTTCCTGTTTCTTCCCCTTATATTCTCCCCAACAACCTTGTTAGCCCTGTGATTGTCACCCAGGTGCTCACAATCCCAGACACCCCCAACAGACAGCATATAATTGGCCTTGACTGGCTGCAGCAATGTCAGTGATCAGGGTGCTGCTGATAGCACTCAGTCACATGCTCCCATTGAAGTCACTGAGAGCTTGGCCATGTACCCCACTGTGAGCAGGATTGGAACCAATGTGCTTTTATGGCTTATTATTATTACCTAGATATCAGGAGAGAAGAATATTTCTTTCCCTGCCAAAACCTGTTCTTCTGACATTCCCAGCCTAATTTCTAGTCCAAAAACATTGAGAAAAGTTCATGTAAGACCTCCATACCCACTGACATGCACCCAGAATCAAACACTAGATACAGCCTCAAGCCACACTTTGGATCTGGATTTCAGATGGTTCACAGTGCAGATCTGCTGTTTCACTTCAACCCAATAAAAGGCAAGGGGGCTGTTAGCAAAATTCAGATCCAGATCTGGAATACCTGCAATCTGGCTGAGTGTTTGGATCTGTAGTTTGATTTGTGCTTCTCTCTAGTCAACAAAACAGAAAAGGGTAAAATGTCTCTAAACTGCAATAATCACATCACAATTGCAAGACCTACAATAGCTGTATGTTACATGTAGGCCGTAGCCAGTTTATTAAAGTTAGATTTGTAAAGTGGGCGTACAATGAATGGGTGATCCAATAAGTCATTAAAATCAATGCTTTTTTATCACAAACATTGTGTGCTTCATTTACACGTGTGTGTGTGTGTGTGTGTGTGTGTTTGTGTGTACAGAGAGGGAGAGAAAGGGCTGCATTTTAGTTTAGCACAGACTAATTACAAAACAGGCCCCGTACAGCTTATGCCAAAAGAAAAAGTTCAAAGCACGAAAAATCCAAAAAGAATTACATCATTTCCTTGTATCTTCCCTAAGGGGAAGGGATTGGAGAGTATGAGTCAGTTTGCAGAAATTAAATGAAAACAGGCTAACTTTACTGACTTTTCTCTACTCTTACCTTATGGAGTAAAGCAGACAGTTTGAAGGCTTTTACAGAAACATCTTATAGCATGCTAGATTTAAAAATAAGTGAAAAGTACACATGTAAAAAGCATGGTTTTGTGATGAGGATTATGTAAAGAAACAGCAAATGGGAAAATCTCATTAGTACATGGGGCAGCATGACCTGTGGAATGTGCATGGGCCCAAGAGCCATGAGGTCTTGAATCCTGTCCATGGCTCCACCACTGATATGCCATGTGGCTTTGGATGAAATATTTTTGCAAGCTGCCTAGAACAGTGGCTCTCAACCTTTCTAGACTACTGTAACCCTTTCAAGAGTCTGATTTGTCTTGTGTATTCCCCAGTTTCACCTCACTTAAAAATTTACAAAATCAGACATAAAAAAACACAAGTGTCATAGCACACTATTACTGAAAAATTGCTTACTTTCTTATTTTTACCATATAATTATAAAATAAATCAATTGGAATATAAACATTGTATTTATATTTCAATGTATACTATGCAGAGCAATATAAACAAATCATTGTCTATGAAATTTTAGTTTGTAATGACTACGCTAGTGCTTTTTATGTAGCCTTTGTAAAGCTAGGCAAATATCTAGATGAGTTGATGTACTCCCTGGAAGACCTCTGAGTACCCCCAGGGGTACATGTACCCCTGGTTGAGAACCATTGGCCTAGAAGATATGGACACAACACCTATATCCCTTAGGTGGTTTTAAAAACCTCAGTCAATCTTTCTGTATCCCATCTTTCCCATCTGTTATATGGAGAGGGAGCGGGAATAATATGTAAGAATTAGTGAATGGCTGAACAGTGCTTTGTAGATACAGAGGTGATAAGCAATATTGCCAATCTGTCCTAGCAGTTGCACAGCATTCTGCCATTTATCCACTCCACCCTCCAAACAACTTACAAGGTAAACAAATGTTGTTTAAACCCCGACAGATTTCTCAGTATGGACTTCTTTCTGTTTAATTTACTCATTCAATAACATTCTCTGGATAAAAATTAACTTCTACCAAATGAGAATGGTAGCATTAACTTCCCCTTTATACAAGTCCAATGCAATGGATAATCAGGCTATCTGCAAATTAGACACATTTCTCCATCACTGACATTGTTGGAGAAAAGAAAAAGCTGGTAAACACTATATTGTATAACATCCCCCATTGTCAATTAATACTTTCAATGTCCAAAGCCTACAAAATATTTGGGTACAATACTTTACAATAATAATAATAATAGTAATTAATTAATAAATTTACAGTTGACCAACTAGCAGGCATAGTAATCACCTTGTATCCCTTAGGTTACAATGTGCTGTGGTTGATGAGATATTTTAGAAGGGTGGATTTTCTGTTTTTCTTACTGTGCACTCTTCTGTTTTTCACCAGTAGTTTCTACTATCCCCATATGTCTATTTTGTCTCTTTAGACCATATTGTCCTCTCTACTTATTGGGCCAAATTCAGATGTGATGTAAATTAGGGTCCCTTATACACATTGGTACAGTGGCAAGGGCAAGAAGGTCTGAGAGAGTCTAACCATGTGTATGATACTGAAAGGAGGATGGAGGGTGGGAAAAAGGCTAACGTACCATCTTACTCATCACTTCCATTAACAGACTGAGCACAAGACTGGAAGCCATGACCTCTTAAGGAAGACTATGGCTCCTGGAGTCATATGATTACATCACATCTCAGTTTTCATTTAAAAATAAAAAGTAAATCTTGGTGAAGAGATGTTTGGAAGCATGATACGTGTAATCAAAGCAGTGATACCTGCCTGAGTCTGCTGACACCATCCATCAGAGGCGTCCATGTGGCCAGAGCATAAGAGTGAAAAGGACCTGGCCCACCCAGATAAACCCGGCTGCTGAGGTAGTTATTGGGGGGCCCATTGCTACCACTGCTGCCTCAACCACACCAGGAAGGAGACTGAAGGAGCTATGTCAGAGGGTCGGATTACTGGATGGAGCCACATGCCCCCACATGTCATGGTGTGCCTAGGACACCAGATTGCCTTAATCAAGCTCTGTCCTCAGCACCTCACTTCCTCCTCTATTGCAACTAGTTCTGCAGATCACCAATCAGCTTCATCACCACACAGATGCAAGTCAATATGAAAGGCAGAATGAGTCATGTGTCTGGTGGAATAAGTTTCATCATCCTAAATGGTATCTGTCCTCTAGGCTGGTGGTCCTACTTAAGCATAAGAGAGAGACCTTCTGAAGTGTTCTACTAATTGTTTATACACCTTACCAGAGAAAGAGCCAGGAAAGGAAAAACAGGTTGCCCCAGCAGCCAAGACATCTTATGATCATTTTCAGTGAACAGGCTTTGTTTTAAATTGCAGAATGAACACTCTAAGTCAGCATTATGGCTGTTTTGCATCACTGAAGCCAAAGTGATAGGAGGGGCCAGGATCCAGCCCAAATTGTATCATGTGACCAAGACCTTTTATAGTAAAGTCTGTGCTGTATCAACTAGATAGTATCTATTCTGTCACTCACAAACAAATCAGTAAGGTGAAGTTGCAGATATGTATCAGTGGTCTGAGTACAAGAAGGTTGGAGTTACATAAAACCTCAAATGCTAGAAATCCAGCTAGTACAGAGTTAAAGCCCTGACTCACTGAATTACTAAAGTACACATACAATTTGGAGTACATAAATTGACTGCAAGTCTCAGAATATGCATGTGCTGAACTGGGACCTAAGGTTCTCAAAGACAACGACTCGCACTCTGAGAACAACCACAACATTAACTCTGTTCCAGGAAGTACAACAGATGCAAAATCTCATTGTCACAGACATTAATATCAGCATTCCATTAAACAAAACAGTCATCAGCAAGCGCAAATAGAGCCGTTGTAATGCTACAGTAGAAATGGTGCTATGACAAATTTACTTCACATTGAATTCTGTTGCAATGTCAGTTTCCATATGAAAATCTAAAATACAAATTTATCTTCTGTCATTGTGGGCACAAGAAAAGCCATTATTTAAGATAATTCACTTTGTTGGTGTTTCAAGAATCAGAAGTTTAGACAGAAGCATTATGGATCTTTACTTAACAGAGTCCATATAATCTTAGAAAGCAATAAAACTAAACAAACAAAAGCACAATTTTTAAAGGCCATTTTCCAAAATTAAAAATTAAAAATCCAGCTCGTCTGAAATTCTGGACAGTAGGGAAACCAAGGGACATCATCGTATTGGAAGTTAATTTAGAAACTCTGGCTAGGAGCCTGCAGACTTGGGTGTGCTGGGACTAGCTGTCAAAAGTGGCCAAGGCTGTACAACAAACAGGAGAATACCTGTAGGCGGAACTGCCAGAGAGGCCACCACAGCCAGGGACATTCCATGGGACAGACAGAGGAACGATCAAAGAAAAATGAAAGGAAGGGATTCAAAGACTGCAAAGGGAAGTCAAAAGGAATAAAGATGCTCAGCCAGATTTTTCTATTCTCTGTTTTTCTTGTTGTCAGAGGGACAAAGAAATTCTACCCTGTATGGAACATGACAATGGCGGAATGTGCTATTGCTGAGGCTACGGCGTTTGGGGCTCCCAGGGAGTATACTGTGTCTGAGCAGCTGGAATGAGAGATAGTGTCTGGATAAATGGATTCAGAGTGTGCCCAACTGTCAGTAGAGGAGAGTTGAATCAAATCTGAGCTGCTGCAGATAGCAGCACCTATTCAGGTCACCTGGGTCCATGGAGACACCAAGACATAGGAGTTTACAGACCAGAAATATAAGTAAGGGGTCAGATGAGCCAACACTGGATGGGGGGTATCCTCATTCCCCTGGTCATTTATCAAGGGAGATATTAGGAACATCTGAGGTTCTCTCAAATCCCAGGGTATTTCTATGAGAGTAGGCAAATGGAACCAGTGTAGTTAATTATTTCTCAGAAAAGCCATCTCTGACCTTCATTCCACACATGACTCCCGCCAGGGTCACAAACAGAATATTCCTAAGGAGAGGACCAAAGTTCCTCTCCCCTACACTCTCCCCCTGCACCCAACCTGCACCCCACCTGCTGCCTCTGCACCCAGCTTTGAGTTCTCCCACTGCACTCAACCCTGAAGCCTCCGCGCCCCACAGCCAGCCCTGTGCTCCCCACCCACATCGCACGACAGCCTGTCCTGAACTCATCCCCTGCTGCTCCCCCATACCCAGTTCTGAGCTCTCTCACACTGCACGTGCATCCAGACCCACACTCTTCCCCCTGCTCCACACATACACTCCTCCTACTGCTCCACAGCCAGCCCCATGCGCTTCCCCCACATTCATATATAGTACCAAAGGGACAGAGCTGATTCACTAAAGTGAGGGATGTTAGATTCTGAAATTCTTTGCATTTGAATCTGCAGTTGCATTCTGCCAGATAAGATCACAGGACTACCAGTGTGGTTCAGAAATAAAATGATTACCTGTTAACTTTGGAGTTGGGACAAAATTCCTTCTAATGTTATAGCAATATAAACTTAATGACAATACCTTCAAAGAATCTGGTTTTGCCTTCTTTCAGGGATAAGATACTGGGCTAGATGGACCAGGCACTTAGATCCTACAGAGATAAGCATTACAAAAATGCCCATAAATAAGTAGTGTTAAATTGAACCAGTCTGTTCTAGTATTATAATACCTACATACAATGTTTATTGTGCTATAGCGTTTAGTAATCACAATGTGTACAACTACCTCAGCTTAGTAATTGAGATGTTTCTTGCATGTCAGCCTAGTTTGCTGGAGAAACAAGAAGGGTGAGGTAATATCTTTTATTGGACCATCTTCTGTTGGTGTGAGCGAGAAACTTTTGAGCTTACACAGAGCTCTTCTTCAGGTCTTCTCTAGTTTGCTGGTAACACTGATCAATCTAGTCATAATTCAGATGATGCTCAGTTCTTTGGTCAAAATTCAATCCTGATTTAATTGGACACTTATTCACTGAAATCAACAGATTTTTACCTCAGGTGAAATCCTGTCCCCATTGACGTCAATGGCAAAACTCTCTTTGATTTCAATGGGGACAGGATTTCACACCTCCTTGCACTGTTTGAGTTTGGCCATATCATGTCTCTTTTTATCAACTCAAGGTACTGGTGTTAATGCTCTGCGTGTGCTGGGACAGGATTATCTGAGAAACAACATCTCAATCTCTACCCTAAAATGACAATTAAGATCAACTGGGTAGGTTTCACTTCCATTTCCTGGAATCAGAATCAGTAGGATTAATGTCAGGGCTTTCATAGTTGAGCTCCCTGCTCTTTGGCTCTGAAAGGCCATGGAGGGAAGCAAATTCCAAAGCCTAGTAGGCTTCAAGACAGGAAGTAAGCTGTATTATTTGTCTGATTTGGGCTGCATGTTTTTATTCCTAACTGTGATGGGATGTACAAGCTATCACTCCATAGTCCTGGTATACAGCCTGTCCCAGTGATGCCCCTAGGAACAGGCCCATCAAAGAGTGGCATAGGTCTTGAGTAAAATCCCAACAGAAGTTTCAGAGTCCCAGCTGAGGACTGTAGCAGACAGGTGCAGCTAAGGGTTCCTCTTATAGACTGAGAGGCAGAGATTTGCTGACCAGAAGTCAGAATATAGAGCTCCAGAGACACCAGAGCTGCCTTTTTTTAATGTTTGGAGTTTACGGATAGTTAAGTTACATGAAGGGAATGCAGACAGAGACTTTGCTGGTTTGTGTTTGTTTAGGTGAACAAGGACCTCATGAATAACTCAGAGACTTTTCTGCTTAACTAGGGCCTCCTGTGAAAGAGCACCTCTTTCTTTCTAGCCAGTCAGATCCTGGCCCTCTCTCATGGACAAAATGGTAAGATGGTTGCAGACATTTCTGGAGGCAGCCATAGTAATTTTTAATACTATCTAAGGGGAGGAGGGTAGTCAGTCATATGCTTTTTAAGCGTGTAATTAAGTGCTACATCAATAAATACCCTATCAATCTATAATCAAAAATAAAAATCCACAGCTTCCTGATTCTTAAACTTCCTGTGCTTATATAGTCGAACAATATAGAATTGTGTTGAGAAGGAAAGAACATTCCCACTGGTACCTGTCTGAGTTAGGGATTACTCTCTAGCTTGAGAATATGCCAGGCAGCCCAAGTGTAGTTTTAGAAATATCAAATTCTGCAAAGCTAACATTTGGCCCTCTCATCAAGCATGTATTTGTTAGTGCTGCTTTGTGTTTCTGACACCTTGCATTTAAAAAAAAACAACATATATTTTTAGAATCTTCGATTCTAGGGCTCTCTGGAGTTCAAAAACAGGAAGTCCCTGTAGTCAGTATGCTATGCCAGACCACCAGAAAAAAAAAAAGCAAACCATCACTATTTTGTAATTACAATTGTGCAGTGGGCTTTGACAGTTTTTTAAAATAGTTTCCTGTCTCAACAGGAAACATCCTGTTATTCATGTAGCACTCTTTGCTACCTAATGTGAAGGTGTCATGTTTTCAAGTTTATATAGAAATTGTGTTTCACAAACCCTACTGGACCAGTTCTGCTCTTAGTTACACCTGTGCAACTCCATTGAGCTCATCTGGGGCTGCAGAGGCATAACATACAGCAAAATTAGACCCACTGGATGACTATTTTTTGGGACAGGCTCTCTTATTTTTTCCACAGATAGCTCCAAAATTCCTTTGGAAAGTGTCCTCTGCATCCATAACAGCACAATCCTTTTGTTACCTATGTGGCTTCCACATATTGTACATCCTTTCAGCTTTTGTACTTTATCTCAGGCAGAGACTTAATGGAAGGCAAGGCACCTTCAAACCTGTAGATATTCAGCATGTCAGGGCTACAAACAGGAGATGTCAAATTCTGTCAGACTCTGATGTTAAGAGACATATCTAACCAGAACTGAGGAGAATAGAAAAAGCTAAGAGTGATTACTAAAGTAGAAAAACGAATAATCTGTTAATGAAATTTCAATCATATTGTCTCAGAACAACATGTAAACAATGGCAACAAATGCATGAGGCAGATCCACTTTCAAGCACACCTGAATGAAAAATGTTATAGACTCAGATTGCAAAAGGGAAAAGGAAATTGTAAATCAACAGCAACCTGACATGTTGTGAACAAAAACCAGTTAAACCAATATCATATTACATTATACTAAAGATTTTTTTAAAAAAGGGGACAAAGAGGACCCAGGGAATGATAGATCAGTCAGCCTGACTTTGATACCTGGAAAAATACTGGAACAAGTGATTAAACAATCCATTTGTAAGCACCTATCGGACAATAGGGCTATAAGGGATAACCAACATGTATTTATCAAGAACAAATCTTGCCAAACCAACCTAATTTCCTCTTTTGACAGGGTTACTGGCCTGGTGGATAGGGAGGAACCAGTATATGTGACACATCTTGTTTTCATTAAGGCTTTTGACAAGCCCATGTGACAGTCTCAAAACTAGGGAAACTGGTGTAGATGAAATTATTATCAGAGGGGTGCACAACTGATTGAGAGATCTTACTCAAAGAGTAGTTACCAATTGTTCATTGTCGAAGTGGGAGGACGTATCTAGTGGGGTTCTACAGGCATCAGTCCTGGGCCAATATTTTCATTAATGACT
This sequence comes from Malaclemys terrapin pileata, assembly GCF_027887155.1. Lineage (NCBI taxonomy): Eukaryota > Metazoa > Chordata > Testudines > Emydidae > Malaclemys > Malaclemys terrapin. Next base: position 36,151,147 of record NC_071509.1, on the reverse strand, counting down.
TTGATAATAGAAGGCAGAGTACATTTATACAATTTGCAGATGATGTCAACTTGGAAGGGATTGCAAGTTCTTTGGAGGACAGGATTAGATTTCAAAACAACCTTGACAAATTAGAGAATTGGTTTGAAACCCACAAGATGAAGTTCAGTAATAACAAGTGCAAAGTACTTCACTTAGGAAGGAAAAATCAAAAGCCACGAAATTGGAAATAATTGGCTACGCAGTATCTGGGGGTAATAGTGGATCACAAAGTGAATATGAGTCAACAATGTGAAGTAGTTGCAAAATAAGGCTACTATCATTTTGGGGTATATTAACAGGAGTGTCGTATGCGAGGAGGTAACTGTCCCACTCTCCTCAGCTAGTCAGGCCTCAGTTGGAGTACTGTGTCCAATTCTGAGCGCTGCACTTTAGGAAAGATGTTGATAAATTGGAGAAAGTCCAGAGGAGAGCAACAAAAATGATATAAGGTTTAGAAAATATGACTCATGAAGAAAGGTTAAAAAAATGGGTATGTTTAGTTCTGAGAACAGAAGATTGAAGCGGGGACACGATATCAGTCTTCAAATATGTTAAGGGCTGCTATAAAGAGGATGGTGATCAATTGTTCTCCATGTCCACTGAAGGAGAGGCAAGGGGTAATGGGTTTAATCTACAGGAAGGGAGATTTAGGTTAGATATTAGGGAAAACTTTGTAACTATAAGGATAGTTAAGTTCTGGAAAAGGCTTCCAAGGGAGGTTGTGGAATCCCCATCACTGGAGGTTTTTAAGAGCAGGTTGGACAAACACCTGTCAGGGATGGTCTAGGTTTACTTGGTCCTGCCTCAGTGCAGGGGGCTGGACTTGATGACCTATCAAGGTCCCTTCCAGCCCTACATTTCTATGAGGCTATAACCTATTAAAAATACTAAAACAAAACTGACCTTCCAAAAATGTGACATTTCAGTCATCTCACACAAGAATGCTGGAACTACAGAAATGAGACATAAGAGTGAAAGAATGACCAGGTATAATTTCAAACTAGTAATCATTAGATCTAACAAAGAATTCATCTAGGAAAACTGGGAATTGAACAATGTAAAAACAAGCACAACAAGTTATGTTTTGACAGAGAGAAGAAATTGTCACCTAATGTCAGCAGAAAAAATTGTCTAAATGCCAACAGCAAAAAGAAAATGTGAAAATCACAACAAAAAGAAACATTTATCATTCACAAATTTCCATGTCACCTGTGGCAAACTCTGGGAACAAACTTTCCACAGGGAATGAGCATGAGTATTTACTGGCAATAGATTATTATTCCAAATATTGTGAAATCTCTCCCTGAAAGGGAGATTAGAATAAATCACACAATAGAATAGCCACTCCAGAATGGCTTGTTACATCTGAGGAAAGACAAATCTGAAGATGCATCCACTTTTAATTTTAAAAAAATCTTGAAGTTTTGCAAGAAATCAAAGACTGCAAGAAAACAATGTATTTCAATTTTGGGAGTACAGGAACAGTCCTTTAGGCAATTGTGAATCAATGGCTCCAAGGCTGATGCACCAGTGAATCCAATGTACTGGTATAAAGTCTCATTCAGAGCAATTGCTAATCCAGCATGTCCATAAAACCCATTCGAATTTTTTGGGTCAAATAAAAACAAATAGACAAAACAGAAAATGTTATTGTAACAGATGACTCAAAGTTAAGTTTCAGTGGTAGCCGTGTTAGTCTGTATCAGCAAAAATAATGGGGAGTCCTTGTGGCACCTTAGAGACTAACAAATTTATTTGGGCATAAGCTTTTGAAAGCTTTCGGGTTTTTTTGCTGATACAGACTAACACAGTTACCACTGAAACCTGGCACCATGCAAGGCACTGAATTTAACCATATGAAGTGGAAATCCATCAACTTCATGAAAAAACTCATGATACATCTGATGAAGTGGGTTCTAGCCCACAGAAGCTTATGCCCAAATAAATTTGTTAGTCTCTAAGGTGCCACAAGGACTCCTCGTTTTTTTTCAAAGTTAAGTGTGCCTTCTAGTTTGTACCCAAATCCATCACTGCTTCACAGTTCTCACAAGGACAAAATGCGTATTTCATTAGACGACTCCAATGCCTTCTCTAGGGTACAGGCCTGGCCCCACCATGCACACTCCTGGGACACTTTCAGGCTAGATTACTGCCATGCAATTTACTTGGTGCCTTGATGAGCATCTGGAAACCAGCTGGTGCAGAATGCAATGCTTACTCCCCGGAAGGGGAGGGGGTGGAAGAGTGTTGTGAGTCTTTTACTTTGGTAGGTGCCACACTGATCTGGCTACAGCTTGAGCATTTTGAGGGGCTGATTATGATTAGAGCCGGGAGATGGATTTTAGTCAACAATTTATATGACAAACTTAGCCATTTGTTCATAGACTGATTTTTACACATTTGTTCACTATTCTACATTATTCAACAAATGCCCAGTGCAAACAAATCTGTAAATGTTGGAATATTGAAAAAAATCTCCTGTATATTTTAGCTACTATTAGGATAAATACAGGGCCATATAAGTATCTAGATAGATATTTTATTTGGCCAGATTTGTGTGCCATTTCTATGTATTAATGCTGGTGAAAATGAAATATATTATAGTAGAATCCAGAGGCCATAATCAGGATCCGGGCCTATTGTGCCACACTCTGTACAAAATCATATGAAAACATTATGCCTGTCTTGAGGAGCTTATATTATTCAGTGGGAGTGTTGCTTTCCAGTAAAAGTCTTATAGCCTAAATAGCATAAAATAAATTACCTGGTTCACCTTTAAGATATTGGGCCAAATGCATCGCTGAATACTGAAGTCTATGGCTTACACCAGAGATGAATTTCGTCCATTCTATTAAGCAGAGGGCCAGTGGGTATATCATGGAATTCTATTCTGTCCCAAAGAAATGTGAAATGAAATGTGCTAGTGATGCACATTAAATATATAAAACCTGCAAAACTTGGTACAGATAGATCCAGTATGTGCAGGATACTCCTGTCATATACAAAGTTTTTTCTCCTTTGATAGAAATCACTATTGTGTTTGATGCATATAGAAAATACAGCTCATTCAGATACCACTAAAAAAACGAAGAATATACATTTTAGTGGGGGACAGAGGAGGTCTTATCATGAAAATATCTTCTAAACTCATTCATGTTCATGGGAGTTAGATTTCAATGTGCAGAGAATAGACCCTCAATGAATTTTTTTAAGCATAAATATAAAAAAATGAACCTTTGCCAAAGTGAAAGATGAGAATGAACACACCAAGGGCCCAATTGTGCCAGTGAGGCCTGCCCTGAGTATGGGGAATTCTGGGAGAATCGTGGCACCCTGAAACTCCTGAGGAGCACATCTGCCATACCATCCCTTTAGAAGTTACACCATGTGCTCCACTTGATAGCTAGTCAAAGAGCTCACAAACGAATGCCATGTAAGGACATGGATAGATAGCGGACTCTACTGGCTAGAGTGGAGGAGGTTGGGTCAATGGCCCCATGTCCTCCCCATCCCTTTTGAAAGGGCTGACACCCAGAGTAGAATTGGAGGGATCACAAGCACTGAGCAGCCCTTGCTCTGGTTTTCTAGTGAATAAAATACAAGTCACCTCTAACAAAGGAAAGATAATCCATAAAAAGGCTTAGGAGCAAATTACTCTGTGTCCACTCAAATTTTGGGTGCACGTTCATAGGATTGTGCTCCTGAAATCGTCCTCTAACTCTAAAATGATGGATTTTAGCTAGACAGCAGGAGCCTCAAAGGGACTGGAGACTCACTTAAAGGGAAATCAGTTCTCTGTTGTATAAATAATAAAAATAACTGCATGAAATGTATGTCTCACAGATTCCATGCTGGAACTATTAAAACCCCAAAGTTAAAATCCAGCGTACTGCGTGACCACAATAATGATTAATTTATGGAAAAATGAAGGGCTATTTTGTGTGTGTGTTCAGCAGTAAACAGCACAAGTTCTCATTTTTCCACTTAAAAGAGGCACTAGGGACTCTAACATATTTTTAAAAGGCAAACATCCTTTTCACACTTTGTACCAGATCCCCATTCAGTAATACACTAGATTTTTCATATTTTCATCCTGGTTACTAAGTACTGTAGGTCACTCAAGTGTCTTTTAAGCAAGAAAACTGGATCTGGTTGAAGTTAGGAGTAAATCTAAGGCAGTGGTGCTCACACTTTGCCACATCAAGGGCCACATCTACTTTACTGAAAATAGATTAGATTTGAATACTTTTAATCAGATTGTGCATCCCACAGAGACTACAGGTCACATCATGGAGTGTTTCATCTTGATCCAAACAGCCAGTTAGATCTAGGATTCCTGTACTGTTGAGGGATAATCCCAACTATTGTTCTGTAGATGGACTAAATGGAAACCCCCTCCCACCCCAGTCACATGTGGATGCGCATGCGTGCACACACACAGAGAGAAAAAGTGCTTCAATTCTGTAGGGACTATCTTGGCCCTGAAACAGGAGAATGGCGGTTGGATGGAAATACTATCCTAACTCAATACAGTAAGCAGCCACTAGTAGAGAGATTCTTCATCAAATATGTATTTAGGCTGGTGTCTGGTATTAACGTTGGAGGTAATGGCTGATTCCAACCACTTCATCATCAAGCTGGCAATGCAAAATCCCAAATCCTAGAGCAGCAGCAGTCTTTAAATGAGGTGCCCGTATATCAGTTATAAATTGAACTTCCTGGCATTATGGTGCATCTCATTTCCAGCAGTTGATCAGGCAATAAAAAATAATCCAATTGTAGCACCAAATGGGTGGGCAAGATGCATCCTAAGTACGTAATGCTCTTCCAAGGCAGGCCAATAGAAATGGCTGCTTTCTAAAGAGACTTTCTCTTAATGCTGTTAGGAATATAGAATATCATTCAAAACTGTTTTTAGCAGCAGTTCCCCCTAAATCCCTACTCATGCCCCAGAAGATTAATAAATGCATTGTCCAAAGCTTGTTTAGCATCTGACACTGACCTAAATGGAGGCTGGATACAGAATCCTATGCTTGGTTTGAAATGGGAAGATTCTTTAGACCCTTTAAGTGAATAAAACCATTGACACCTCTGTGTTTAATCTTGTGGGTTTGTCTATTTCTGGCTGTGTATTGTTATCGTGACACACACCTGTTACTTTGGACACACACTGTACAAGAAAAGGTTATATAAATCTCATGCTTATGAAGTGATTCCAAAGATTTACAATTACCATATATAAGATCATGGAATTCTGCATCCAACAATGAATTATTCTGCTGGAGTGGAACAGCAGACAGTTATCAGTATCTCAGAGATCCTGCAAATTTCATTTAATCCTACCATACAATTCTCTTTCCTTAGATTCAAAAGGAATCCCAGTGATCCAGAAACTTTTAGTTGCTTTTTGGGACATAAATTTTGTAGAACACATTACATTTATATATATATATATGCTTTGCTGCTGTTCTGGGGTTGGGTTAGATCTAAAAACTATAGAGGTTATTTGGACACTTTTTCTAATGACTTACAATACCCACTGAGACTGAAAGCAAGCCAGGGATTTTTGGAAACCTAAAACCTTTCTTTTTTATAGTTTTGAAAATCCTTGGAGTTTAGCTTTGAACTTTAACCAAGAAAAGTTATATCTCCTAAACAATGGCATTTGTTGATTGGATGAAGGACTAGATCAATATTGGTTTTGGCAACAGGCTTTGGCTGTGTTTGCCTGCAGAAATATGCAGGTTGTGGTGTTAAAAAATTATGTCAGTTCCTCAACTTGTGCCTCTTTTTCTTGGAGCTATGCCTGAAAGTTTCCAAAGTTACTTCTGAAAGTTAACCTAGAGTCTGGCCTCCTCAGCAAAGGAAGTTACACATCAAATAATGGAATGTAATCTACTATTGTGAACTAGCAGCAGCCTTTACTCTGACTGTTTTCATGATATTATCACATATGAAATCAAACTATGAGAAGGAAGATAATCAAGGAGACTTCATAATATAACTGAAGTGTTAAAAGCATAGGGTCTGATTCTCATTTATACTATTTAAACCACTGATTTAAACCACTCTGACAGTCTAAAAGGGCCTTAAAGTGTAAATATAGATTCATTTATTTTAAGGCCAGAAGGTACCATTGTGATCATCTAGTCTGAACTCCAGCATAACACAGGCCATAGAACTTCTCTAAATTAATTGCTGTGTGAAGTCCAATAGCTGTGGTTAAACTAGAGTAGGGGTTCTCAAACTTCATTGCACCATGACCCTCTTCTGACAACAAAAATTACTACATAACTCCAAGAGGGGGGACTGAAGCCTGAGCCCACCCGAGCCCCACCGCTCTGGGTGGGGAGGAGGGGGCCAAAGCCTGAGCTCCACCGCCCTGAACTGCGGGGCCAGACCCAAGGGCTTCAGTCCCATACCAGGGGCCGTAACGTGAGCCCCGCCACCCAGAGCTGAAGCCCTCAGGCTTCCACTTCGACCCCAAGTGGTGGGGCTCAAGCTTCGGGCTTTGGTCCTGGGCGGTGGGGCTTGAGCTTTGGCTTGGGGCCCCAGGAAGTCTAAGCCAGCCCTGGTAACCCAAAAATGGGGTTACGACCCACTTTGGGGTCCCAACCCACAGTTTGAGAACTGCTGAACTAGGGTGTATCCTTAAGGATATTTTCCAATCTTGATTTAAAAGTTTCCAAAGATGGAGAATCCATACAACCCTTGATATATTGTTCCAAAGGTTAATTACCCTCACTGATACAAAAAGTGTACCTTATTTTGAGTCTGAATTTGTCTAGCTTCAATTTACAGCCGTTGGAGCATGTTATTCCTTTGTCTGCTAGATTGAAGAGCCTTCTATTATCATATTTCTGCTCCCCACCTAGGTACTTATAGTCTGATCAAGTAACTCCTTTACCATCTCTTTGATAAACTAAACAGATTGAATTCCTTGAGTCTATTGCTTATAAGGCATATTTTCCAATCCTTTATTCATTGTTGTAGTTCTTTTCTGCACCCTTCCCAATTTATCAACATCCCTTTTTAAATTGTGGATACCAGAAGGGAACATAGTATTCCAGTGGTGGTCGCACTGGGACCAAATACAGAAACAACCCTGTTTGCCACTCCTGTTTGCCCACTCACGATGTTGCGTGGTGACTGATTTGTATACTAAATCTTGCTGCTAAGCTCCACATCCATGCTGTCAAGGAGGGATCAGTCATTCAGAGACTTCAAAAACTAGGTCTGTTCAAAGACCCCAGGGTCAAAACCACACATTCCTCACAGAGACACAAACAAACAGAACTCTCTTACTGGTCCCATTCAGGGGCCTGAAACCCAAGCCACACAGAGACAAACAATCAACAGGTGGGCTAATCACGCCAGTCACCAAGTCCCATTACCTCCAAGCACGAGTCCATAACTATGCCCTGTAAAACTCTCCTGTTTGTCCATAATGGACTATTTTTTATAACAGAAGCACTTCCCTATAACCAGATGTTCACTCTAACCCAAATATCACCATGCACATTGCACTGCACTGAGGCTATTTGGGACTGTTCTTCCAATTCTCTATAAAAATAATTTAACTAATTCACTATATAAGTAGTCCCACTGTATTAAAGAAAAAACTATTTAAATACTGTGTATTGAAAACATCAGGAAATAAGACATTGAAGAGAAAACAACTAAAGAACTTTGCATTATAATGAAGAACTAGTAATAGGATTTTTATGGAAAGAATTATCCAGTCCTACCACATAAGGATACAATATGTCGTTTGGGCCACATACAATGTGTATTTTTCTAATTTTCTCCATTATTCTTTTGAATGCTGTGATGCCTGCCATAATTTAAAGCAAAAGCCTTCTAAAACCATTTGATCTGTCTATGTATCCCCATGCTTTGCTTTGATAATTTACCCCATCATATGATCAGAGAGTCATCTACACACCTCATTTTGGAACAAACCCTGTACTTTCTGAAGCATCCCATAGTTTAAGTGGAATTAAAATGTAAACATTTCTGTGTTTATTATCACAAGGAACACAGCTAAGCGATTTTTCCATGGAACATTCAAGTCTACTGGCAGTACTTGGTGAAGAGACTGCAGCTACTATAATATATCCTAAGAATTTCAGGAGTTTTCAGATTGAAGGAATGGTCAATCCTGTGATTTTTATCTAATCACTTCTTCATCTAGTACTGCTGAAAAGTAATGGTTAAGCCCAGAAAAACATTATTCACATAAGTTAATAAACTTCCTCCTTAGATTAATGTGATCCATTTTCTCCCTGAGGAAAATCAATGTACAGAGCCTTCCGGAGTCCCTCCTCCTCCAAACTGGGCTTTAGTGTCATGAAAAACTGTAATTGACTTCAATGGAAATTACATATTTGTGCTTGCTATGACATAAGGTGCAGATGGTCTAATGAGCAATCTGTTTCTTATGTCTGGCCTTCTTTTTAGGGAAAATGTCTTTTTTTTACAGTTAAGCCAATATAAAGTGTGTGTGGGGGGGAGGGGGACATCATTTGCAAGGGAAACAGTTTCAAGAGTGCAAGTATTATTATTAGCTGAGCAGAAGGAAATGACTTGGAGATGAGAGTTTTGGTAGGTCTGGGTTAAAGTGTCGAAGTATAGATGTTCAAGCAGTTTGCGGACCACCTGAACCACGAAGTCTGTGTTTCTCCTTCTTCCCCCTTCCCAAACACACCCGAGGGAGGCTGGCATCATTGGTTGGGTCATGTTGCTATTAGTTTAAAGTGGGAAATGGGAGGCAATTTACATGTTCCATTTGAAAGGCTAAATGAAACTCACTATGTCTACGAAACAGTTTAGACTTCCCGGTTCATGTCTTGAGTAGGTTATATTCCTCTTTCACTATGACTGTCACATCTGTAACGTAACCTTTTACGAAGCTACTGCTGAGAAATCCAGACCAACTTTAGAGAATTCATTTACTTTCATTAAACATACAGTGCCAGGGATCAGCTATTAAAGTGCTTTATTACAGGATGATTTTGGTTTGAAAGAGTGATCTTAGTAAGAAGAGAAAAATGAGTCAGTAATTTGTGGAAGCTGCAGTAGGCATAAAACATCTTAACCACAAAAGACGGGGGGAATATAGAGAGGAGTGTTGCCTATGTTTCTAAAAATATCATCCAAAAGACTTTGTCATCCTAGTACTATAGGCAAGGCATGTGCACACACACACACACACACACACACACACACACACACACACAGTTTCTCTGTCTGGTTTTAAGATTAAGCTAGATAAGTTTATGGAGGGAATGGTTTAATGGGATAACATGATTTTAGTCAAAGGAACAGCGTGCCATGGCAGGTAAATAGTATAATGGCTAATGAGGGTCAGGCTGGAGAATCTTGCCTACGTGCTCGGGGTTTTACTGATCGCCATATTTGGGGCCGGGAAGGAATTTTCCTCCAGGGTAGATTGGCAGAGGCCCTGGAGGTTTTTCGCCTTCCTCCACAGCATGGGGCAGGGATTGCTAGCTGGAGGATTCTCTGCTAATTGAAGTCTCTAAACCACAGGATTTGGGGACTTCAACAGCAGAGTCAAGGGAAAGGGTAGGGACGGCTTTGTGGCCTGCATCATGCGGGAGGTCAGACCAGATGATCATAATGGTCCCTTCTGACCTTAAAGTCTATGAGTCTATGAGTCTCTGCCACCTCATATAATATCTAGAAGACAATCCATTTAAAAGACTCTGGGCCAGATCCTCCAGTGCAGCATGGCTGTTTTGAGCTGCACTGGTCAAGGGATAATCACCCCAGTGTAAAGTGATACTCCAGTGGCATAGGTCCAGCATAGGGTCTCTTACACCACACACCCTGCTGAAGTTAGCAGAAGAAAAGAGAAGTGGCTGGAATGCCTCAGGCCCTGCAAATTTTCATCTGCATTTTCAGCCCCCTGTAGCTCTGACATAAATTAGAGCAGCCCTCAGGTTCTCTGACCCAAAGAATGTAGTCTAAACTTGGACCTGACACAAGTGAGATAACAAAAGGGTGCAGAACGGAGAGAGGAAGGACTATAGAAAATTTTTTTAAAGAGCGCATTACTTAATAAGGATCTGCTTCAAAGTCCATAGAAGTCAACGGAAAGACTATCTAAGATACCTATATGCCCCCCATTACCACACTGTGACAGAGATTGAAACCCCATGAAATATTTTGGGAGGCCATATTGTATTAAGTTTATGAATCACTGTGGGCAAGGGATTGTATGCAACTCCCTGGGGAGAGTTATCACAGAGCCTCCAAGAACCAAAACCAGTGTGAGTAAGGTGGTGAATCTCTTAGGTTGTAAACACTTCCAGAGAGGTACTACCCCCTGGGGAGACTTGCATATACTGGCTCAAACTGGGTTTTCCAGAAAACTTTCTGAACTAGCAAATGGTTATGACTCTGTCCAAAGGGAGGCCCCAACCCTTGTGGAAGGGACTTTGGCCTATCAGAGGCCCCACAGAGAAGACAGGCAATTTTTGGTATGTTTAGTATGAGTTTAAATCTTTTTATTTTTATGTTTTCTCTGTAATGCTTTACATTAAGAATACATGTCATTGCTTAGAAAGAGCTGTGTGGTAACTTGTAACTGCTGGCAATGTACTGTTCATATAGCCTGTGGAGAAAAAGAAAAGCAGAGGCACTGGTCTTTAGGCAGACTGGCTTACAGGGGATATCATATTGTAATGGAGGGGCCTGTGCAGCCTTAAAACCCTGATCAGGAGAGAGAGAGATGCAGGTCTTCACGCAAGAGAGGTGACAGCTGGGGACTGGAAACTTTAAATGGGTGCCCTCAAGTGATCATCGAGGAGGAATACAGTTGAAGTTACCCTGAAACTGTTGCACATAGAATCAAAATCTTTTACTGCATTTATCCTCATAACACACCTCAAGGCAGGAAAGTACTATTATTATTGCCATGTTATAGGTGGTAGACTCAGGTACAGCAAGACTAAGGGTTGGTCTACACTGCAATGAAAAACCCACGGCACCAAGTCTCAAAGACTGGGTCAATTGACTTGGGCTCGGGCTGCAAGACTAAAAATAGCAGTGTACATATTCCCATGTGGGCTGGAGGCCATCTAAGGGTATGCCCACACTGCAGTTAGACACCCACAGCTGGCCCATGCCAGCTCACTCAGGCTAAGGGGCTGTTTAATTGTGGTGGAGCCATTTGGGCTCAAGCTGAAGCTCTGGGACCCTCCCACCTTGCAGGGTACAAGAGCCCAGGCCTGAACATCTACATTGCAATTAAACAGCCCCTTAGCCTGGGTCAGCTGCCTCAAGCTAGCTGCAAGTTTTTAACTGCAGTGGAGACATACCCTAAGTGACTTGCCTAAGATCACAGAGGCAGGGAATTGAATTGGGGTTTTCTAATTGGCAGAGTAGCTTCTTAACTACTGGACCAGCTTTCCTCCCATTGAAGCACTGAGCTTTAGATCAGGCTGTTGGCCATGTTGATGGTTCCATTCAAATTATTTTGCTGTAACTGTAAGTTATTCATTTCATGTGGGCACCTTGGGAGAAGCTGGATTTTAGAAGAGTCTTAAATGGAGTATTGTGGTTTGGCACTATTATTCCAGAATTCATCAGTGTTCTTTCCTCTGTTTTCCCTTGTAAAGTTCTGATGTACTGCAGTCAACACTCAGTTTATTTACTGAGTTGACTCGGAAAATCCTACTGGCTTCAGTATTTGGCCTTAAAAATTGCTATTGAATTTCTCCTCAGAAGATTCAACAAAAATATTCGATCCTGATGTATTTTTAAGTCTGTCCAGATGTAAAGTACTGATATAAATTTACTTCATTTTAGGAGTTCAGAGTGGTATTTGGGAAGGGGGGATGTTTCTTAATTAAACAAGGTATGCTCTGCTTAGATTCGGAAGTCTTTTCTGGCTGCTGTGATCTAGCCCATATAATCAATCTCCTTTCTTTATGTCAAGGGTTATGGACATCATACAGCAGTGGTGAGTTAACAGAATGCAATATTGTGTTCACATAACAACACTGCACATAAGAGATTCCAACTGCGCATTTAACATCCCCTTCTAGGATTGGAATGTAGAACCACAGGACTCAACCATAAGCAAAGAGACTCAGCTTTTAGTAGTTTTTAACTCAAAAGGCAATATACTGAGAAAATGGAGATCAGATACTATCATTGTCAAGGCTCCTTCCCCACTCTGAACTTCAGGGTACAGATGTGGGGGCCTGCATGAAAACTTCTAAGCTTAACTACCAGCTCAGATCTGGTCCGCTGCCACCAGTCCCAATATGCTAATTCCCTTCCCTGGGTAGCCTTGAGAGACTCTTCACCAGTTCCCTGGTGAGTACAGATCCAAACCCCTTGGATCTTAAAACAAGGAGAAATTAACCATCCCCCCATCTTTCTCCCACCAACTCCTGGTGGATCAAGATCCAACCCCCTTGGATCTAAAAACAAGGAAAAATCAATCAGGTTCTTAAAAAGAAGGCTTTAATTAAAGAAAAAGGTAAAAATCATCTCTGTAAAATCAGGATGGAAAATACCTTTACAGGGTAATCAAACTTAAAGAGCCCAGAGGAACCCCCTCTAGCCTTAGGTTCAAAGTTACAGCAAAAAGAGGTAAACACCCTAGTAAAAGGTACATTTACAAGGTGAGAAAACAAAGATAAAACTAACATGCTTTGCCTGGCTGTACTTACAAGTTTGAAATATGAGAGACTTGTTCAGAAAGATTTGGAGAGCGTGGATTGATGTCTGGCCCCCCTTAGTCCCAAGAGCGAACTCCCCCCAAAACAAAGAGCACAAACAAAAGCCTTCCCCCCACCAAGATTTGAAAGTATCTTGTCCCCTTATTGGTCCTTTGGGTCAGGTGTCAGCCAGGTTACCTGAGCTTCTTAACCCTTTACAGGTAAAAGGATTTTGGTGTCTCTGGCCAGGAGGGATTATAGTATAGTACACAGGAGGGCTGTTACCCTTCCCTTTATAATTATGACAATCATCAAGGGGGCTTTGCTGCAGCTAAGCAGTGCTTAATTTGTAATGAAAGAGGTGCCGGAGCTCAAGCAATTTTTTTACCTTCATAACTGATGCAGAAAACCCAGAGGTGCCAGGGCTATGAATTGCTACGCTTAGAGGTGCTGGGGCTCAGCTCTGGCAAATCCTGACACAAATTAAGCACTGCAGCTAAGGGAAAAATCCGGGTTTGTAAAAGAATGAGTCTTCACAGATGTAAGAGTTAGCAGATCCTCTACTGGACTTTACAAGTGCTCAGTTCTTTCAAAGGTTTCTCACATCCTCTGTATACACAAATACACCCTCCCCTGGATTGCACCTATAGATGCTACTTCCTTCCTGGAATTCCTATTTCCTTAACAGTTTTGAAGGCTAGGGATGAGTGACAAGGCCAGTATCCAGATTCAGATTTATTTTTAATAGGAAATGTCTGAGAACATTCAGATTTGGTTTGGGTACAAATATAATGGAAATAATGGGTTGAAATGTGATCACCACATAGCAGGAAAGGCATAGGGTGTCATAGCTCACTTTTCAGAGGGAAAAACAAAGCAGAAGAATGAAGTGTGGCTGTTGTGTTTTACCACAAGAGCTAGGTGAAAAATGCCAATACATATTTGTGGAAGATTTCAAACTAATTTTCATTCTGTAGGATTTTCAGAGGAACAATATTTTGTTTTTATTTTTTTTATTTTGGTGAAAATTTTTACTGAAAATGTTTGGTTTTTCAGAAGTTCTTGAAAAGATGTTTTGGTTTGGTTTGGCTTCAGTCCCCCTTTGCCCCCCACCATCTTCCCCCCTCCCTCCCCCATTTTCCTTTCCTCACTCCTTTCCTCCTTTTTGTCACTGCAAAAGGACAAACAAGGGAAGAGACGAAGGAGGAAAACCAAGAAACCAAATTGTTTAATCAAAAACTATAAAATAACCACAACATGAATTTTGCAAAATTCTTCATTTTTTAAAAAAGCTCCTTCAAAAAATTGTTTTGTATGAAAATTTTCAACCAACTCTAATTACCATTGTCATTTTTGGACCCTTAAACTATGTTTGACTGTAACTATATCTCACTGTAACTCCTCCCAATCTCCCACTACCAGGTGTTCTGTGTGACTCCCATTCTTTCCTCCTCCAGCACGAGCTCCCCCCCCAGTCTTCTCACCATATCAGTGGCTCTATGTTCACCCTTATTACCCCCTTCCTCCTCATGTCAGGGACTCTGTGCACTCCACTCCCACCCCCCACCCCCATACCAGGGTCTCCATTCTTTCCTCCCTGTGAAGGGCTGTGTACATGCCTCACATGACCCTCTTCCCCCTATAATCCTTCTTTCCCTCTTCCTCCTCAACCCCCACATTATTCTTGTTTCTGTCTTAGAGGTAAGTCATTCATGTCAAACTCTATTGGGAGGATGAGCATTGTTATGCTAGAAGAAGTTAACAGACGCCAACCAGCCAGACATGCCAAACCCGCGAAAAAATGCAGAAATTGGGCTTGTTTTTGGCTTAATTGGCTTGTGAGTTGCTTGTTGGCTAGTTTTTGGCTTGTAACTTGTTGCTTGTTTAGCTTGTAGCTTCTTTTTTTTTTATTGGCTCCTGGCAAGCAGGGGCAAGGGCGGGGAGAGAGTCAGCGGTGCACAGCAGGCCCACCACAGTCCCAGACTGCACACCGGGGGGATCTAATCACATAGAGTGTTGGGGTTCTTAGGGATTTGCTTGTTTTGGCCTTGTTTTGAAATGGGATTAACTTGATTTTTTGGCTTGTCGGGGTGCTTATTTACTGTGTGAAAGTTGGCAATTGTGCAGCCAGCGGTTGTTTGATCTGTGGAGAATTGCAAAGTGCTTGAGGCTGTGGCTATGCTAAAGAGCTTGTAAATGCATTCCCTCATTTTACCGCTTTTGGTTTTCCAATTCTCCTTTTCTCCTACCTCTCCCCCCCCCCCCCCAAATCAATATGGTTCTGGCCACTGATACCCAGCAGATTCCCTGAAAATTTGGAATTGATCATATTCAGCATTCAAAAGTTATCACGTTACAAACATACAAATGGACAGAGAAATACCACTGAGTTGTGTGTAAGACTTTCACAAGGTCAGCTGGTGATGACATAGCCTTGGTCAACATCCTGTTAGTTAAATGACTCCTCCAGATCATGGTCTATCTCACTGTAATTTTCAAGTCCCAGGGTCTTCCGATCCATCTGTTGGACCACTATTCTGTATGCTGAGACAGAACTTAGTCAGTGTCCCATGGATCACAAATCCCATGCAGGGTAGGCTCTGACCATCCTTCCCTCACTATCTAGTTTTAGGCCTTGTCCACACTCCATACATTATTATGTGTGAACAGACATATTACTACTTAAGTTTCCATAACAGCCTCTTATGTAGTAGTAGACTATAGATATACATTCTCTTTTACAGAAGCCATGCTCATTTGTTCCTCTCATATTATGTTTTAGGATTCTATTTTTAATAATCATTTACACCAATTTATCCATTTTAGAAGTAAAGCTCACTTATCATTAATTTCCAGTATCACTCCAGTACGTTTTCTAAAGATAGGTACAACTTTTGCTATTTTACAGTTTACATGGAATACCTGATTGTAATGAAAGATTGCACATGTTTGTTAGAAACTCAGCCACTGCATGTCTAAGGTTCTTTAGAACTCTTGGGTAGATATCATGGAGTCCTGGTGACATTTTGCTCATAAACATATCAATACATTCCAACACCTCCTATTTTGACCCCTCAGTGTCTGACAGTCATTATCATAGCTTGTTAGTCCAAAACCACAGCCAGGATCGGGTTGTGTCACTTATCTTGAATAGTTTCTCAGGAGTACAGGATATTCACAGATTCCAAGGCCATGAGTGATCATCTAGCCTGACATCCTGTATAACACAGGCCAGAGAGTTTCCCAATAATAATTCCTAGATCATAGCTTTTGGTCAAACATACAATCTTGATTTTAAAACAGTTAGTGATAGAGAATCTATCATGACCCTTGGTAAGTTGTTCCAATATTTTATTACTCTCACTGTTAAAACTGTACAACTTATTTCCAGACTAAATTTGTCTAGCTTCAACTTCAGCCATTGGATCATGTTATACCTTTCTCTGCTAGATTGAAGAGCCTATTATCAAATATTTGTTCCCCATGAAGGTGCTTATAGACCAGAGGTTGGCAGCCTTCGGCATGCGGCCCATCCGGGTAATCCACTGGCAGGCCATGAGAAATTTGTTCATGTTGACCATCCACGGGCATGGCCCTCTGCAGCTTCCAGTGGCCGCGGTTCACCATTCCCGGCCACTGGGAGCTGCGGGGGGCCATGCCTGCGGATAGTCAATGTAAACAAAATGTCTCACAGCCCGCTAGTGGATTATCCTGATGGGATGCATGCCAAAGGTTGCCAACCCCTATTATAGACTGTAATCAAGTCACCCTTTAACTTTCTCTTTGTTAGACTCAAGGAGCTCAATCTATTTAGTTTATCAGTATAAGGCATGTTTTCATATCCTTTAATCATTCTCATGGCTCTTCTCTGAACCCCCTCCAATTTATCAACATCCTTTTTGAATTACGGGCACCAGACCTTGACACAGTATTCCAGCAATTGTTGCACCAGTGCCAAATGAAGTAAAATAACCTCCATTCCTTCTTGAGATTCCCTGGTTTATGCATGCAAGGATTGCATTAGCTCTTTTGGCCACAGCATCACACTGGGAGCTCATATTCAGCTGATTTCTCTACAATTCCCAAACCTTTTCAGAGTCACTGATTCCCAGGATGGAGTTCCCCGTCATGTAGGTATGGCCTGCATTCTTTGTTCATGCATAGATAAATAAATTTACATTTACTCAAATTAAAATGCATATTGTTTGCTTCCACCCAGCTTACCAAGTGATCCAGCTTGCTCTGCATCAGTGACCTGTCCTCTTCATTACTTGCCACTCCCCAAAAAAACTGGGGGTCATCTTCAAACTTTATTAGTATTGATGTTATGTTTCCCTCCAGGTCATTGCTAAAAACGTTAAATAGCATAGGGTCAAGAATGGATCTTTGCAGGACCCCCCTAGAAACACACCCACTCAATAACAATTCCCCATTTACAATTACATTTTAAGAGCTATCTGTTAGCCAATTTTTAATCCATTTAATGAGTGCTATGTTAATTTTATATCATTCTAGGTTTTTAATCAAAATGTTGTGCAGTACCAAGTCAAGACTTGTATGTCAAGGAGATGACACGTGGTCTATTTGACAGCAAAATCTCATTCTTGCTGATGCAGAGGGATAACACAGTGGCTTACAGCTCTGGGTATCTCCAGCGGTGTGTTATTTGGATAGGCCATGCCATTTACCCTTTTAAACTTTTGGCACAATACTAGCTTTCTTCCAGTTTTCTGGTACTTCTTCAGTGTTCCAAGACTTAATGAACGTTAACATTAATGGTCCAGCAAGCTCTTCAGCCAGGTCTTTTAAAACTCAGACATCTGGACCTGCTGATTTAAAAATATCTAACGTGAGTAGCTACTATTTAACATCCTTCTGAGATACTAGTAAAATGGAAAGAGTGTTCTGATATAACTACATCATCTGTTTCCCACCCCCATACAGAACAGAAATATTTAACATTTCTGCCTTTTCTGCATTATTATTTATAATTCTATCAGTTCCATCTAGCAATGGACCAATACCATTGTTAGGATTCTTTATTCCTAATACTTAAAAATTTCCTCCTTATTGTCCTTAACTCTGCTAGCCATAGATTTTGCCTTGTCTCCCTTATTCATTTTCTACAATTGCTAGCTTCTGATTTATATTTATTACTATCAATTTCCCTTTTCTTCCATTTGTTTTATATTAATTTTGTTTAGCTGCCTTAATTTCCCCTTGTAGCCCATAGGGCAAGCTTGCCTATTATATTCTTTGGCTTGCCTTCATTATATTTAGCTGCTTTCATTATATTCGGCTGTAATGCAAGAAACCTATGGGCCTGTTTCCTGCAAGACATTAGTTTAACCATAAGTTACAGAGGCAACGACTTTCTAATTTCCCCAGGGGTGCTTGACTTCTGCTCTGCCCCAGGCTCCCCACCCCCCGATTCCACCCCTTCTCCCAAGGCCCCACCCCACCTCAACATGTTTTGGTTCAGTGCCTCATTTCTGGAGTACACAATTCCTGAATGGTTTCAGAGTAGCAGCCATGTTAGTCTATATCCGCAAAAAGAACAGGAGTACTTGTGGCACCTTAGACTAACAAATTTATTAGAGCATAAGCTTTCGTGGACTACAGCCCACTTCTTCGGATGCATATAGAGTGGAATAAATATTGAGGATATATATATATACACACATACAGAGAACATAAACAGGTGGGAGTTGTCTTACCAACTCTGAGAGGCCAATTAAGTAAGAGAAAAAAAACTTTTGAAGTGATAATCAAGATAGCCCAGTACAGACAGTTTGATAAGAAGTGTGAGAATACTTACAAGGGGAGATAGATTCAATG
This sequence comes from Malaclemys terrapin pileata, assembly GCF_027887155.1. Lineage (NCBI taxonomy): Eukaryota > Metazoa > Chordata > Testudines > Emydidae > Malaclemys > Malaclemys terrapin. The sequence goes on along the minus strand of NC_071509.1, from coordinate 36,132,596 downwards.
TCTGTAATGGCTCAGCCATTCCCAGTCCTTATTCAATCCTGAGTTGATTGTATCTAGTTTGCATATCAATTCCAGCTCAGCAGTCTCTTGTTGGAGTCTGTTTTTGAAGTTTTTTGTTGTAATATAGCCACCCGCAGGTCTGTCATTGAATGACCAGACAGGTTAAAGTGTTCTCCCACTGGTTTTTGAGTATTATGATTCCTGATGTCAGATTTGTGTCCATTAATTCTTTTGCGTAGAGACTGTCCGGTTTGGCCAATGTACATGGCAGAGGGGCATTGCTGGCACATGATGGCATATATCACATTGGCAGATGTGCAGGTGAACGAGCCCCTGATGGTATGGCTGATGTGATTAGGTCCTATGATGATGTCACTTGAATAGATATGTGGACAGAGTTGGCATCGGGCTTTGTTACAAGGATAGGTTCCTGGGTCAGTGGTTTTGTTCAGTGATGTGTGGTTGCTGGTGAGTATCTGCTTTAGGTTGGGGGGTTGTCTGTAAGCGAGGACAGGTCTGTCTCCCAAGATCTGTGAGAGTAAAGGATCATCTTTCAGGATAGGTTGTAGATCTCTGATGATGCGCTGGAGAGGTTTTAGTTGGGGGCTGAAGGTGACAGCTAGTGGTGTTCTGTTATTTTCTTTGTTGGGCCTGTCTTGTAGGAGGTGACTTCTGGGTACTCGTCTGGCTCTGTCAATCTGTTTTTTCACTTCAGCAGGTGGGTATTGTAGTTTTAAGAATGCTTGATAGAGATCTTGTAGGTGCTTGTCTCTATCTGAGGGATTGGAGCAAATGCGGTTATATCTTAGAGCTTGGCTGTAGACAATGGATCGTGTGGTGTGTCCTGGATGGAAGCTGGAGGCATGTAGGTAAGTGTAGCGGTCAGTAGGTTTCCGGTATAGGGTGGTATTTATGTGACCATCGCTTATTAGCACAGTAGTGTCCAGGAAATGGACCGCTTTGTGTGGATTGATCTAGGCTGAGGTTGATGGTGGGATGGAAATTATTGAAATCATGGTGAAATTCCTCAAGGGCTTCTTTTCCATGGGTCCAGATGATGAAGATGTCATCAATGTAGCGCAAGTAGAGTAGGGGCATTAGGGGACGAGAGCTAAGGAAGCGTTGTTCTAAGTCAGCCATAAAAATGTTGGCATATTGTGGGGCCATGCGGGTACCCATAGCAGTGCCGCTGACTTGAAGGTATATATTGTCCCCAAATGTGAAATAGTTGTGGGTGAGGACAAAGTCACAAAGTTCAGCCACCAGGTTAGCTGTGACATTATCGGGGATAATTCCTGAAGTTCACTTTCTATTTAAACTTCTTGAAGTGTTCTTTTGAATGCAGGATTTGGTCTAATGTGACCCCAAAGTATACCCAATGTTCACAGTACTCAAGGATTGTACTGTTTTACTATCCCACTATATCTAGAGTTTGTGCTTGGCCTGACTTTTAGATGGAAGGTGCACACTTGTGTCTTGCTAGGGTTAGCATTTAGGAACCATGTGCCGTAACATTTTTCAAGTACATTCAGGGTACTAGTTAGAATGTGCTCAGTGTCCTCAAATCTTTCCAATTGGGTGGTGATGCAAAAATCATCTGCATAAATGAATCTTTGCACATTGGGGAGTTCTGGTTGGGCAGTTGTATAGACATTAAACAGCAAATGTAATAGTACTGAACCTTGGGGTAATCCTTCCATTGACTTCTGATCATCCAGTTCATCAAAGAAATATTGATGCTCGAGCAGGGAGAAGATGACCTGGATCACCTTGCTATTTCTCAGAATTCTTGCCAATTTCAACAAAAGTGTACGATGGTTCACGGTGTCATAAGCAGCCAACAGATCAACAAATACTTCTTCTGTAATTTTGCAGGTTTCAAAGCCATCTTCAGTGTACTGAGTTCAGTTTACAACTTGACCACAGCATGAACTTCCTGAGCAGCAACTGGCTTGATCATCCGTCAGCTGCATTGTCTCTGACAGCATTTCATCTTTATTATTTGAAAAGAGTACCCAGGGGAGGTATCTCCTCTGTAATGAAGGCTGCTGCAAAGAAACCTCTGGGGTGAATAAATCTCTACAGTGTAATTATCTTCCACCATTGCACTCTTTCCCTTAACTCTATGGTAGTCTAGTACAGGGGTTCTCAAACTTCATTGCATCACAACCCCCTTCTGACAACAAAAGTTACTACACAACCCCAGGAGGGGGGACTGAAGCCCAAGCCAGCCGAAGCCCCACCGCCCTGGGTGGGAAGGCCAAAGCCTGAGACCCACTGCCCTGGGTGGGGGAGGGGGACAAAGTTGAATCCCAAGGGCATCAGCCCCAGGCAGGGGGCCTGTAACCTGAACCCTGCTGCTCAGGGATGAAGCTCTCCGGCTTCGGGCAGGGGGCTTCGGCTTCAGACCCAGCCCCAGGACCCAGCAAGACTAACACCAGCCCATGCGACCCCATTAAAAAGGGGTCGCAACCCACAGTTGAGAACCGCTGCTCTAGTACACCAGTTGATTCTCACAGGCTTCCTAATACTGATTTGCTGAACTAATTTCTTATCTGCTTTGATATATTTGGATATTTGCTCTTCAAAATCCCTCTGAGCCAAGTTACATTTTACCTGTCATAGTTTATGTTCTTGACTATTGTATAGGGCTGGATTTCTAACTTTTATTTACCTGTTTGACATGAATAATCTTTTGAAATTTGACATTCAATCCTACTTGAGTTTCTTGCTTTCTTGTTTCCTCTGTAGTTAGTGGGCATGCATGACTTCTGTGACTCTTATGGCATGCTTGAGTTCCCTCAGGCTGAGTCGAGGGATTTTAATTGCCTGACTTTTTGACTAGCCCCTTCGATTTTTAAAGCCTCTCTCCTTTTCTTAAATTTAGTGTCACCACCTATGGTTGTCAAAGATTGCCTCAGATTTCTTAAAATGTTATGCACTTATCACTCCAGTGACAGCTTCAAGGTTGTTTTGGGGAGACACTTGCTTTTGAATGTGAGGGGAGATGTGCACATGTAGAATGGGACCAGATTTCTATAAAATCATTGTTTACATGTTGTGTGTTTAACACAAGTTAGCTGTTTATTTTTCTCATGTTGGGTTGGTGGGTGTTGCATTGAGCAACCTTAACTGTTACATAGTTATTGCGTGGTGGAATGCATTCAATAACATTATTTCCTATTAATATGAAAAAGCTCAAAGCTACATCTGTCACAGATGGAAAAAAGCAATATAAATGGTGGAGCTAAATTCCTCTGTTTGTTTATGAATCCAAATTCCTTCAGGTATTCCAACTATCACAAATCCTTAAGTTTTAGATTTGCAAATGGATCTTTGATTAAATTGAAAAGTAAGTATGAGAACATGCAGTCAGATAATTCCCTCTTGAATGTACATTTGAGGAGATTCAAGAATATAAGTTATTCCTTCTAAAGTCACTTGCAGTTTATGCTCACTCAAAAGGCTTCAAACTTTTTCAGACAGTAGCACAGAAATAATATTTGTAGACCATAGTCATGTACTAGTCAATTTAAAATTTAGCATCAGACAGTGACTAAAAGTAGGTCTACAAGTGTTTCTAATTTCCTCATATTTAACATCACAATATGGAAAAAATATACATGTAGCATCTCAACAAGGTTACTCAAAGCTGAACAGATACGGTAGGCTGCATAATTTTCTTTGTCTAGCAACTTTTAGTATCGTTTCCATATTTCAGGCAGACAGTATTACACAACTTGCAATCTTTCCATCATCAAAAGATATTTTAAGTCCCATTCTCTACAATAGTTCCTTGGTCATTGTCTCAGTTTTAGTCATGTAGAGGAACTGAAGACTTCTTGACTAGACTGGCAAAACTAAAACATAGGTCAACAGGTATTTTATCAACATATTACTCAAAAATGCATTTATGACTTATCTAAATGATGTCAGGTCAAGTCTAAAAGTAATAGCTACTGCTTTGTGGAACATATATTTTAAAACCAGTAAAGCATTGCAGCTAATTAATTTTCATGATCAATTGCCATAAAAGCACATGTACTGAAGCTGGTTTCTTATAAAAAATAACAGTTATTGAGGTAAGCGCTGCTTGGCGCCTGCACCCCTGACACCCACACCCACATCCCAGCCTCCTGCTCCAGCCCTGATCCCCCTCCCGCCCTCCACACTACCTCAATCCCAGCCCAGAGCCCCCTCCTGCACCCCAAATCCCTCATCCATGGCCCCACACCAGAGCCCACACCCCCAGCTGGAACCCTCACCCCCCTGCCCCAGCCCAGAGCCCCCTCCTACATCCTGAACCCATCATTTATGGCCCCATCCTGGAACCCACACCCCCAGCCCAGAACCCTTAGCCCCTCCCACACCCCAACTCCCTGACTCAGCCCAGAGCCCCCTCCCATACTCCGAACACCTCAGCTCCACCCCCACCCCGGAGCCCCCTCCTACGCTCCAAACCCCTCATCCCTGGCCCCACCCCAGAGCCTGCACCCCCAGCCAGAGCCCTCCTCCCCTCCCACTTCCCAACCCACTGCTGCAGCCTGGAGTCCCCTCCCACACCCTGAACTCCTCATTTCTGGCCCCACCATATTGACTGGGAACATTTCACTTCAGGACGAAATGCAGAGATAAAATTTCTCGATACTTTAAATGACTGCTTCATGGAGCAACTGGTAGGGGAACCCACAAGGGGAGAGGCAACTCTAGATTTAGTCCTGAGTGGAGCGCAGGAGCTGGTCCAAGAGGTAACTATAGCAGGACTGCTTGGAAATAGTGACCATAATACAATAGCATTCAACATCCCTGTGGTGGGAAGAACATCTCAACAGCCCAACACTGTGGCATTTAATTTCAAAAGGGGGAACTATGCAAAAATGAGGGGGTTAGTTAAACAGAAGTTAAAAAGTACAGTGACTAAAGTGAAATCCCTGCAAGCTGCATGAACGCTTTTTAAAGACACCATAATAGAGGCCCAACTTCAATATATACCCCAAATTAAGAAACACAGTAAAAGAACTAAAAAAGAGCCATTGTGGCTTAACAACCATGTAAAAAAAGCAGTGAGAGATAAAAAGACTTCCTTTAAAAAGTGAAAGTCAAATCCTAGTGAGGCAAATAGAAAGGAGCATAAACGCTGCCAAATTAAGTGCAAGAATGTAATAAGAAAAGCCAAAGAGGAGTTTGAAGAACGGCTAGCCAAAAACTCCAAAGGTAATAACAAAATTTTTTTTAAGTATATCAGAAGCAGGAAGCCTGCTAAACAACCAGTGGGGCCCCTTGATAATTGAGATACAAAAGGAGCGCTTAAAGACGATAAAGTAATTGCGGAGAAACTAAATGGATTCTTTGCTTCAGTCTTCACGGCTGAGGATGTTTGGGAGATTCCCAAACCTGAGCCGGCTTTTGTAGGTGACAAATCTGAGGAACTGTCACAGATTGAAGTGTCATGAGAGGAGGTTTTGGAATTAATTGATAAACTTAACATTAACAAGTTACCGGGACCAGATGACATTCACCCAAGAGTTCTGAAAGAACTCAAATGTGAAGTTGCGGAACTATTAACTAAGTTTTGTAACCTGTCCTTTAAATCGGCTTCTGTACCCAATGACTGGAAGTTAGCTAATGTAATGCCAATATTTAAAAAGGGCTCTAGAGGTGATCCCGGCAATTACAGACCAGTAAGTCTAACGTTGGTACCGGGCTAATTAGTCAAAACAATAGTTAAGAATAAAATTGTCAGACACATAGAAAAACAAACTGTTGAGCAATAGTCAACATGGTTTCTGTAAAGGGAAATCGTGTCTTACTAATCTATTAGAGTTCTTTGAAGGGGTCAACAAACATGTGGACAAGGGGAATCCAGTGAACATATCTACATCAGCTACAACATCACCGGCTCATTCACCTGCATGTCCACCAATGTTATATATGCCATCATGTGCCAGCAATGCCCCTCTGCTATGTACATTGGCCAAACTGGACAGTCACTACGCAAGAGGATAAATGGACACAAGTCAGATATCAGGAATGGCAATATACAAAAACCTGTAGGAGAACACTTCAACCTCCCTGGCCACACAATAGCAGATGTAAAGGTAGCCATCTTACAGCAAAAAAACTTCAGGACCAGACTCCAAAGAGAAACTGCTGAGCTCCAGTTCATTTGCAAATTTGACACCATCAGATCAGGATTAAACAAAGACTGTGAATGGCTATCCAACTACAGAAGCAGTTTCTCCTCCCTTGGTGTTCACACCTCAACTGCTAGCAGAGCACCTCACCCTCCCTGATTGAACTAACCTCATTATCTCCATGCTGGAAAATTCCATTACTTGCATCTGAAGAAGTGAGGTTCTTACCCACGAAAGCTTATGCTCCCAATACTTCTGTTAGTCTTAAAGGTGCCACAGGACCCTGTCAAGGCTGGATCCCCACTTTGAACTTTAGGGTACAAATGTTGGGGCCTGCATGAAAACTTCTAAGCTTAACTACCAGCTTAGCCCTGGTTCCGCTGCCACCATTTCAATGGATTCCCTCCCTGGGAAGCCTTGAAAAACCTTCACCAATTCCCTGGTGAATACAGATCCAAAACCTTGGATTTTAAAACAAGGAGAAATTAACCATTCCCCCGCCTTCCTCCCACCAACTCCTGGTGAACACAGATCCAATCCCCTTGGATCTAAACCAAGGTGAAATTAACCATCCCCCCTCCTTCCTCCCACCAACTCCTGGTGAACACAGATCCAATCCCCTTGGATCTAAAACAAGGAGAAATCAATCAGGTTCTTAAAAAGAAGGCTTTTAATTAAAGAAAAAAAGTAAAAATCATCTCTGTAAAATCAGTATGGAAATTAACCTTACAGGGTAATCAAACTTAAAGAGCTCAGAGGACTCCCCTCTAGTCTTAGGTTCAAAGTACAGCAAACAAAGATAAACACTCTAGTAAAAGGTACATTTACAAGTTGAGAAAAACAAAGGAAAACTAACACGCCTTGCCTGGCTATTTACTTACAAGTTTGAAATAGGAGAGACTTGTTTAGAAAGATGTGGAGAACCTGGATTGATGTCTGGTCCCTCTCAGTCCCGAGAACGAACACACTCCCAAACAAAGAACACAAACAAAAGCCTCCCCCCCAAGATTTGAAAGTATCTTGTCCCCTTATTGGTCCTTTAGGTCAGATGCCAGCCAGGTTACCTGAGCTTCTTAACCCTTTACAGGGAAAAGGATTTTGGAGTCTCTGGCCAGGAGGGATTTTATAGTACTGTACACAGGACAGCTGTTACCCTTCCCTTTATAGTTATGACAGACCCTCTGTTGCTTTTTACAGATTCAGACTAACACGGCTACCCCTCTGATACTTGACACCAGTGGACATAGTGTACTTAGATTTCCAGAAAGCCTCACCAAAGGCTCTTATGTAAATTAAGCTGCCATGGGATAAAAGGGAAGGTCCTTTCATGGATTGAGAACTGGTTAAAAGACAGGGAACAAAGGGTAAGAATTAATGGTAAATTCTCAGAATGGAGAGGGGTAACTAGTGGTGTTCCCCAAGGGTCAGTCCTCGGACCGATTCTATTCAACTTATTTACAAATGATCTGGAGAAAGGGGTAAACAGTGAAGTGGCAAAGTTTGCAGATGATACTAAACTGCTCAAGATAGTTAAGACCAAAGCAAACTGTGATGAACTTCAAAAAGATCTCAAAAAACAAAGTGATTGGGCAACAAAATGGCACATGAAATTTAATGTGGATAAATGTAAAGTAATGCACACTGGAAAAAATAACCCCAACTATACATACAATATGATGGGGGTTAATTTAGCTACAACAAGTCAGGAAAAAGATTTTGGAGTCATCGTGGATAGTTCTCTGAAGATGTCCGCGCAGTGTGCAGAGGCAGTCAAAAAAGCAAACAGGATGTTACGGATCATTAAAAGGGGGATAGAGAATAAGGCTGAGAATATATTATTGCCCTTATATAAATCGATGATACGCCCACATCTCGAATACTGCGTACAGATGTGGTCTCCTCATCTCAAAAAAGATATATTGGCACTAGAAAAGGTTCAGAAAAGGGCAACTAAAATGATTAGGGGTTTGGAATGGGTCCCATATGAGGAGAGATTAAAGAGGCTAGGACTCTTCAGCTTGGAAAAGAGGAGACTAAGGGGGGATATGATAGAGGTATATAAAATCATGAGTGATGTGGAGAAAGTGGATAAGGAAAAGTTATTTACTTATTCTCATAATACAAGAACTAGGGGTCACCAAATGAAATTAATAGGCAGCAGGTTTAAAACAAATACAAGGAAGTTCTTCTTCACACAGCGCAGAGTCAACGTGTGGAACTCCTTACCTGAGGAGGTTGTGAAGGCTAGGACTATAACAGCGTTTAAAAGAGAACTGGATAAATTCATGGTGGTTACGTCCATTAATGGCTATTAGCCAGGATGGGTAAGGAATGGTGTCCCTAGCCTCTGTTTGTCAGAGAATGGAGATGGATGGCAGGAGAGAGATCACTTGATCATTGCCTGTTGGTCCACTCCCTCTGGGGCACCTGGCATTGGCCACTGTCGGTAGACAGGATACTGGGCTAGATGGACCTTTGGTCTGACCTGGTACGGCCATTCGTATGTTCTTATGTTCACCCTGGAGCCTGCAGCCCCAGCCAGAGCCTGAACTCCTTCCCGAACCCCAACCTCCTGAGCCAGCCAGGTGAAAATGAGTGAGTGAGTGAAGGTGGAGAAAGCGAGCAACTGGGAGGGGGATGGAGTGAGTGGGGATGGGGCTTCAGAGGAGGGACGGGGCCGCGGAGGAGGGGCAAGAGTGTTTGGTTTCGTGCGACTGGAAAGTTGGCAACCCTACTGACATGGCCAACTTCTACTCAGACACTAGTGATAACTGCTATAGAAAAATCTAAGGTAGACTGGTTATACCAATACAACTATTATGTTGGGCTGTAAAAAAAGAACTGGAATGTCAGTGCACAAGAGCAGGCACAGTGGGTGCTATCAAACTGGATGTACCATGTTCAGTGGTAAATATCACAGTGCAATAAATAACTATTTAAGTGGTACCAATGGAAGTATTAAGAAGAGGAAAAGAGAGAAGTTTTGAGATGTGATTTTAAATGATTAATTGAATGAAAGGAGAGCAGTTCCAGAAAGCTCGAGCTAGAAGAGAAATAAACATATTGAAAAGAGAACCTCTTTTCCCTATTTTGCACTTCTTTTGGCTCCCTTTTTATTGCATTAGTTCCATCAGCCAGATGGAAGATCAGATTAACTAAAGAAAAGATGAGACTTATGAACACTCACATCTGTTCCTCTTGGAACAGAATGGATCCTATATACCCATGGCGACATAGTACTCTACACCACGTAGAGGAAATGTACATGGGAGGGTGAAGATTTCCTTCTAATAGCTGACTGTGTTACTGAGAATAGCAAATAGTATAATGAAACAGAACATTAAATTTTGATGAAATGCAGAGTCTCAAAGAATCAAGCTTCAAAACAGATTTTTGGCTGCTTTTCTTGAATGCTGAAATTTAAAGAAAGGAAAAATGAGAAATTTGATGGCTACATTTTAAACTGGTAAAAGAATTGTTGCTCAGTTTTTCCTGCAATCCTCCTTGCATTATTTTATTGTTTTTTACCCTGTTGTTAACAGACATGTCAATTGAAAACTGCATCTGGTTAATGTGCTGCTCTTGCAAGTCAACCACATATAACAATGATGACACTTCTATAATTACCTCCATCACTGATAGCAAGGCACTTTGCAAATCAATCTTTCTAAAACCTCTGTGATGTAGGTCAGTACCTGAAACATAGGAATTGCCATCCTATGTCAGACTACTGGTCCATCAAAATCCAATATCCTGTTTCTGACAGTGGCTAATACTAGAAGCTTCAAGGGAAGATTCAAGAATCCATATAATTGACAGTTCTGGAATTTTTCAAAAAGGAACTAATAGTAAATAAGTACCTGGCCCAAGTGCCCAAACCTGGAATTTATACAATGTGTGCTCATCACCACACTGCTCACTTTGCTTGTATGTTTTTATGTTGTATACTTCCCATCCCCCTTTCTGCTGTGTTTTGTTTTTTTAGATTGTAAACTCTCAAGGCCTGGATTGTGACTTCCTGCCGTGTGCGTGTATGGCACCTAGCACACTTTAGGCACTACTGTAATATTAATAAAAGCAGTAAAATGTCCATGAGCAAAGTTTCTTCCTCACCATTGATAGTTCATGGTAAGATTCTGTCCAATGATGTGGCTAGCTAGTATCACAGCATACATTCTTCTATGCCCTAGGGTGTCTAATGTTTGTTTGAATCCTACTAAGTTCTTTGACTTAGTCATATTGTCACAGGGTGACACAGGCTCTTTAAGAGGGAAGAGCCCTAGTGCACCTGTGACTGGCCAGTTGGCCCCCAGTTAGGTTTAAGAGAGGCCACCTGGGTCCAAGAGGGAAGGACACCAGGTGAGTCAGAACCCAGTGAAGCAGAAAGGGGCAGCTGAGAGCTGCTTGAGACCCAGAGGAGAAAGAAGCAGCAAGGAGGAGTTGCTTGGAAGAAGATCAGTAATCATGAGCTGCCAGTGAGGAATTTGGAGGAAAGCTGTTGGGGAGAACTGATCAAAGTTGAGGGTCCCTGAGGAGCAAAAAGCTCAAGCAGTGGCCCTAGAAAAAGGGGAAGATCCAGCATGGTCAGGCGAAGCTATCCGAGAAGCAAGAGGGTTGTTTTGGGAGGATGGATCATGAGGGAGCATGGTAGCTTGGAGGAGAGGAGCACTGCAGGATGGGGAGCCCTCAGGGTGAAGAATTGGGTGAAGAGCTGCAAGAAGACTGGTCACTCTCAGGCAGGGAGGCCTGGAGAGTGGGGCTCTGGCTCAATGGGAAAAGGAACTGAGAACAAAGTACTACTATTGACTCTCGGGTGAGTGATTTGCTGGTGAGGTCCTGGGAGAGAGGAATGAGAAAAACCTGCTGTTCCTTTATGTTTTGTATAGAAATTTGAAATTGCATTTTACTACAAGGTTTGAGGGAACTACTGCATGGAGGTATGTGAATACATTATACCAGAGATGGGCTTTCTATCACAGTGAGAGACTCTGAGCTGAATGCTCAAAAGGATTTAGGTGCCTGAAAAAGTTTACTTCAAAAACTTAGGTGCCAAGTGAGTTTAAGCACCTACAGGGCTTTAGCGGGAGTTTTGAACATCAAAGTGGTCCCAAAACTGGGCTTTAGGTGGGGGCATCCCTAAGGAATATCCTGTGGCAATGACAACTACATGTTAACTATGTGTTGAGTTTAAACTATTTCCTTTGATCAATGTCAAATGTGTTATCTTTAAATCACCTCTCATAGACTCACGACAAAACGTAAGTAGTAGGCCTAACAGGAAAACTGGAATTCCATTTCAAGTTTAAGTTGAAGTTTAAGTTTTGTTTTTGTTCTGCATCACAATGGAAATGAGACCTTTTGAAGTTTTTTTTGTGAAAAAATGTGAGAGCGTGCCTAGAATGACCAAAAGGAGGTGGTCATGGCACTCCCTTGGGAGGAAGGAGACCCTAGTTCAAATACCTGCTCTGCCAGATTTGGAGTAGGGACTTGAACTTGGTCCCACATCCTAGCTGAGTGTCCTAACCACCAGCCTACGCTACAGTCACATGTACTCTCTGCTCCCTTTCAGGCCGGGCAAACTATTTAGTCAAAACTAAATTTTCCAAGAATAGGTTCAGTTTCAACAACTCCACATTCTTCCAGGAAAAAAAGTTTGTCAAAAGATTCCTGACCAGCTCTAGTAAATATGCAAGTCCAAATAATATTCTCTACATCGTTCATTACGTTCTACATCTGTGTCTTCTCCCTAAACAAATAACCCCGATATTTTCATCCCCCCTCAAATACATTTAGGCCAACACTTTCAAACCTGGGTGTCTAAAATTGGGCTCCTGTATCCCCATATTTAGGCACCTGAAAATCAGGCCACTTTCACTTAGGGGTGTTAAGAACCCACAATGTACAACTATTTAAGGAATGAACTTACTGCACAACATTTAAGAAATATGCACCATATAAAATATATATATATAATAAGTAAGAAACCAAACATGCTGAGGAAAACAAGAAGCTTTTTCTGAACCTTAACTACCATATATACTCGATCATAAGCTGGTTTGTTTATAAACCGACCCCCCCAAGATGGAGAAGTAAAAATGGAAAATGGAAATTTTTTTATAACCCGTTCATAAGCTGACCCTATAATTCAGGGGTCAGCAAACTTTGGCTCCCGGGCCATCAGGATAAGCCGCTGGTGGGCCGAGATGGTTTGTTTACCTCGAGCATCCGCAGGCACAGAGGTAAACCTAAGTAAACAAAGTGTCCCAGCGCACCAGCTGCTTACCCTGACGGGCTGGGACAGTAGGGTTACCATTTGTCCAGATTTTCCCAGACATGTCTGGCTTTTTGGGTTAAAAATAGCGTCCGGAGGGAATTTGTAAATAGCTACAAATGTCCGGGATTTCCCCCCCATGCAGAGCGAGGCAGGGCTGCAGGAAATTCAGCCACTCGCATGGGACTCCTGCAGCCAGAGCCCTTCCCACGCAGCTTCAGATCAGCTGCCGGAGTCCAGCCCAGCCAATGTAGAGCTACTCCCCTCCCCTCCCTCCCTGCATTCTCAGATCCCCAGCCGGCCAGCCAGGCCGTTCGCATCGGGCCTCGGCAGCTCCTCCTCCTCCCACCTTCTCCTCCTCCTCTGCTCCCCCTCCCCTGCTGCCCAGCGCCCCAGTCCGGCAGCACTGTGCGGGGGCAGGGACCGGGTTGCGTGTTGCACTGGGGAGCGCGGAGCCCGACATGCTGTTCTGAGCAGCAGGGTAAGGGGGCCAGGGAGCTGGAGAAGGGGCAGGGGGTTTCTGGAGGGGGCAGTCAAGGGACAGATAGTAGGGGGGATTGGATGGGTCAGGGGTTCTGGGGGGGGAATGTCGGGGTGGGGGTGTGGAAAGGGGTCGAGGCAGGCAGGGAGCAGAGGGGGTTGGATGGGTCAGGAGTTCTGGGGGTCCTGTCAGGGAGCGGGGAGCGGTTGGATAGGGTGTGGGAGTCCCGGGGGTCTGTCTGTGGGAGGGGGTGTGAATATGGGGTGGGGGTGTGGACTTGGATAGGGCGTGGGAGTCCCAATACAATACATACAATATCACTATATGGTGTACATAGGTGGTATATGTATTACCATAAGAACTTGAGGCATTTATATGTTCAATATCTTCATCAATGATTTAGAAAATGGCACAGAGAGTACACTTATAAAGTTTGTGGACAGTACCAAGCTGGGAGGGGTTGCAAGTGCTTTGGAAGATAGGATTAAAATTCAAAATGATCTGGACAAATTGGAGAAATGGTCTGAAGTAAACAGGATGAAATTCAATAAGGACAAATGCAACGTATTCCACTTAGGAAGGAACAATCAGTTGCACACATATAAAATGGGAAATGATTGCCTAGGAAGGAGTACTGCGGAAAAGGATCTGGGGGTCATAGTGGATCACAAGCTAAATATGAGTCAACAGTGTAACACTGTTGCAAAAAAAGCAAACATCATTCTGGGTTATATTCGCAGGAGTATTGTAAGCAAGACATGAGAAGTAATTCTTCCACTCTACACTGCGCTGATTAGGCCTCAACTGAAGTATTGTGTCCAGTTTTGGGTGTCACATTTCAGGAAAGATGTGGACAAATTGGAGAAAGTCCAAAGAAGAGCAACAAAAATGATTAAAGGTCTAGAAAACATGACCTATGAGGGAAGATTGAAAGAACTGGATTTGTTTAGTCTGAAGAGAAGACTGAGAGAGGACGTGATAACAGTTTTCAAGTACATAAAAGGTTGTTACAAGGAGGAGGGAGAAAAATTGTTGTTCTTAACCCTTGAGGATAGGACAAGAAGCAATAGGCTTAAATTGCAGCAAGGGCAGTTTAGACTGGATAGTGGGGAAAACTTCCTAACTGTCCGAGTGGTTAAGCACTGGAATCTCCATCATTGGGGATTTTTAAGAGCAGGTTGGACAAACACCAGTCAGGGATGGTCTAGATAATACTTACCCCTGCCTTGAGTTCAGGGGACTGGACTAGATGACCTCTCAAGGTCCCTTCCAGTTCTATGATTCTATGTCTAGCCTCTGTCTAATTAGCATTAATGTGAATTACAAGCCTAAATTCTCTACTCTATGGAAAAATAGACTAATTATTCAAAAGCACTGTGCAATGTCATAATTGGAAAATATGCAACAGATGGACTATTAAATACTTTCCAATCATTTGATGTAACTATATTCTGATTATCCAGGCACACGTTTCCCCTATAAGAGAAATTTTGCTCTCATTTACAATGGTGCAACCTCATTTAAGTCCACGAGGTTTCACTGATAAATCTTAGACCAGAATCTGATCTGAGATGCGTATCTTACTCAGTTCATAGGACTTTCCAGTCCTGTAGATTATGAAAAACAAGTATGCTACTAAAGCTGTTCTACAGTAGGATGACACAAAGTGTGTTCTTCCAACTAAATAGTTTTCTTCAAATCTGAAACAGATGGGGACACAATGAATTACCTTACATGAGATCATCTGGACTTCTGAATGGAATGTAGTACATTTGGTCACGTTACATACGTTAAGATCTGATTTTTATGGTCTGATCCTGGAAATTCTTACTATCACACACATTTACTCTTGTGCATAGGCTCATTAAGGTCAATGGGACTACAAGCAGTAATAATTGTGTACGCACACTCTCATAAGTGCACACACACTTATATGCATGTAAGTGTTTGCAGGCTTGGACTCTGCATATAATAGCATGCATATATAAGGTCTATTATCCTGAAGACTAACTTCTCCTCCAAGTTCCATATGCATAATAAATGGAAAATTATTAAAATGAGAAAAAGGAAACGAAAATATGAAGTCAGCCCTTTTCCTAGGTCTCCCAAGGAGTCTAGTCTTTCTGTGTTTGTCTTCTAGACTGTAAAATTGCTAGGGCAGAGTGTCTTGGACAGCACCAACAATATTGCTGACATTTGACAAAATAAAAGATAGCATCTAATAATCTTAATTATGCCTTTTAACAAAAATGGGAACTGTGCTTAAAATAATGATGTACTGCTAAGAGAAAGATTAGGATGAAAGTTTACATGTATAGATTTGCAGGTATTAAAATTCCCTTATTCATGAGATTATTCACAGATATTTCAAATTCATATAAAACGATGGGGTCTAAATTAGCTGTTACCGCTCCAGAAAGAAATCTTGGCGTCATTATGGATAGTTCTCTGAAAACATCCATTCAATGTGCAGTGACAGTCAAAAAAGCTAACAGAATACTAGGAACCATTAAGAGAGGGATAGATAATAAAATGGAACATGTCATAATGCCACTCTATAAATGCCACACATTGAATACTGCCTGCAGTTCTGCTGGCCCCATCTTAAAAAAGATATTAGAATTGGAAAAAGTACAGTGAAGGGCAACAAAAATGATTGGGGGATGGAACAGCTGCCATATGGGGAGAGATTAAAAAGACTGGGACTGTTCAGTTTAGAAAAGAGATGACTAAAGGTGGATATCATAGAGGTCTATAAAATCATGAATGATGTGGAGAAAGTGAATAAGGAAGTGTTATTTATCCCTTCACATAATACAAGAACCAGGGGTCACCCAATGAAATTAATAGGCAGCAGGTTTAAAATAAACAAAAGGAAGTATTTCTTCATACAACGCAAAGTCAACCTGTCGAACTAGTTGCCAGGGGATGCTGTGAAGGCCAAAAGCATGACTGGGTTCAAAAAAGAATTAAATAAGTTCATGGAGGATAGGTCCATCGATGGCTATTAGCCAAGATAGTCAAGGATGCAATCCCATGCTCTGGGCATCCCTAAACCTCTGATTGCTAGAAGCTGGGACTGGACAACTGGGAATGGATCACTCAATAATTGCCCTGTTCTGTTCATTCCCTCTGAAGCATCTGGCACCAGCCAATGATGAAAGACAGGATATGGGGCTGGATGTACCATTGGTCTGACTCAGTATAGCCATTCTTATGTTCTTAAATTAGAACCCAGGTGACTAAACCCCATCCTACTAGAAATAATAGTTCATACTTACAACCAGAGTCTGCTGTTAGCAACAGTGGTGCAAATCCATTGAAGTCACATGTGTGAGAGCAAAGTTTAACTTTCATTAGCATCTGACTGGAGTCAGAGAGTTTAGCTATGGACTTCAAGGACAGTAGGATCTGGCCTTTAGTCAAAAGTCCAATCCTGAGAAGTGTTGAGCACCTACAACCTCCAATGAATTAAATAGAGGGTGCTGAACACTTTCTTCAATGTACATGTGGCATATGGATTTATAATGCAGCCACCACTCTTCAGTCGCAAATTTAAACAGGTATGTGCATAACTGGGTGGGCACTTTTGTACATATCAAAATTAAATGTCTAATTTCTCCAATTCTCTGTGGTTAGGGACCTAAGACTGGAAGGAACCTCCCGGGTCATCCTGTCCAGTCCCCTGGGGTTGCAAGCAACCCAGTCAGATAATCCTATTCCTAAACTTTACTTAAAAGAGTCTATTCCTATGATGTGCGTATGCAACACTGATTTATGCATGAGGGATTTTTGGCATCCAACTGCCTGAAAATTTAGGCTAAACTTTCTAAAAATTGTCCATATAAATATGATGATCTGGAAATAACTTAGTTATCCAAATACAGCAGAAACTTAAAATATTCTAGGCAAAATGGGTCAGCATTATCTACCTTGTGACTCCACTGCAGATCAATAGGTGTATTATATTTATTCAATAGTTCTTTCAAAAAGGATCATCTAAATAAAATATAGTGGAATTATTTACAATTGAATAAGCATCAGGCATAGTGTAGTCCTAAATCAGCTTCCTCTTTTGGCAATTTCAGACATTATTTACCAAGACCAGAGACTTGGTGTCTTCATTTTATAACCTTCCTTTTAACACCCTTGAAATGCTTGACAGAGAGTAAGAGAAATTCTTGGAACTGGGATCTCTAATACCACATTAATAACAGGAGATGGAACAGTATCTTCTGCTACATAAATGCATTTGCACATGAGCACAAAATCAAATTGATCTAGCAGAAAATTCTCTGTAGGATTTACTGGACACCAGACAGAATGAAAAATAGCTGGATTAAAGGGAATGATACTTACTGGAGCTGTGGACATTCTCAAAGTAATTAGTTACACATGTTTTGGTTGTAAGTTCTGGGATGAGGTAATAAACAAATTAAATGTGGTTTTGGAAAATGACAACCCTAACTACCCAAAATGTCCAGTACTAGAAGAATCTGGATGTTTCAGAGCTTGGAACTCTAAAAACGGACCACAGAAAAAAAAAGTTTCTTTTAAGAGCAACAGCTGTTGAAAAGGAGAGGATACCACAAAAACTGAAGTCAGCATAAGCTGAAATGTTGATTGATGCACTGAGCTAAGCTAATTGATACATTTAGAAAAGACTTCTGTTTGAATAAACTAGGTGATATGTATATAATATTTCTCACTCCCACACACCCACCCTTTGGTTAGTTACCTACGTTCACTAACTCAAGTTAAGATTGCATCTTCTCTCCTAGTGAACGCCTTCATAAAGGGTGGGTCTTAGACAAGCCACAGAGATGCGAATTCTGGCTAGAAGAAAAGAACACATTTCTGAGACTTACAATTATTATTTGTATTGCAGTAGCATCTAGGAGTCCTATATATGGACAAGGACCCCATTATGCTGGGCATTGTACAAACATAGAACTTGCCCCATGGAGTTTACAATCATAGGCCTCAATCCTGCTTCCACTGCCCAAATGGGCATTTCCCCATCATCTTATATAGGAACAGATCGAGGAACGTGATCGTTCCCCTTTATTCGACATTGGTGAGGCCTCATCTGGAATACTGTGTCCAGTTTTGGGCCCCACACTACAAGAAGGATGTGGAAAAATTGGAAAGAGTCCAGCGGAGGGTAACAAAAATGATTAGGGGTCTGGAGCACATGACTTATGAGGAGAGGCTGAGGGAACTGGGATTATTTAGTCTCCAGAAGATAAGAATGAGGGGGGATTTGATAGCAGCCTTCAACTACCTGAAGGGGGGTTCCAAAGAGGATGGAGCTCGGCTGTTCTCAGTGGTGGCAGATGACAGAACAAGGAGCAATGGTCTCAAGTTGCAGTGGGGGAGGTCCAGGTTGGATATCAGGAAAAACTATTTCACTAGGAGGGTGGTGAAACACTGGAATGCGTTACCTAGGGAGGTGGTGGAGTCTCCTTCCTTGGAGGTTTTTAAGGCCCAGCTTGACAAAGCCCTGGCTGGGATGATTTAGCTGGGAATTGGTCCTGCTTTGAGCAGGGGGTTGGACTAGATGACCTCTTGAGGTCCCTTCCAACTCTGATATTCTATGATTCTATGATTCTATGAACAGGGCCCTTAATGTCATTCATGGCTCCTCATTTTCCTTAATAGCAATTCTGAAGGGGTTACTGACAGAAACTTTACTGAAGTCTTCAACAATTCCTTAAGAGTAAAAGATGTCAGTGGGAGTGGCCATTCATTCTTGCATGTACATTGAAGAAGGTGCTCAGCACCCTCTATGCTTATTTATTTCAATGGAAGTTGTAGGTGCTCAACACCTTTCAGGATTGGGCTCTTGATTAAAGGCCAGATCCTGCTGTCATTGGCTAAACTCTCTAACTTCAATAAGGCAGGATCAAATGCTCATGAAAGTTAAACTCTGCTCTCAAGCTAAAGCTCACACATTGATATTTTAGGAGTTCTAATTTCACTTCTGTTTTGCCAGTGTAACGTAGGTTTTACCTTTAGAATACGGTGCCCAACAAGCCTTGGCAGACACAGAGACTCCCCCAGAAATGACCTACAGCAGCAGCCAGGCAAGGAGGGGGCCAGCTGCTATCCATGTTTCTTTCTGTCCCACAGGTCACAGCTGCTAGAGCACTCATACTACTGTTCACAATTTAAGCTCTGTCTGGACACTTTCTTTTCTGCTGATTGGATGTTTGTTCCAAATTCTCCTGCCCCTTTCTCCCTTCCTGTTCCTCCACCAGGGCCGGCTCCAGGCACCAGCCTGGCAAGCAGGTGCTTGGGGCGGCCACTCCGGAGAGGGGCGGCACGTCCAGCTATTCGGGGGCAATTCAGCGGATGGTCCCTCACTCCCACTTGGAGTGAAGGACCTCCCGCTGAATTGCCGCCGCAGATCACGATTGCGGCTTTTTTTTTTTTTTGCGCTGCTTGGGGCGGCAAAAACCCTGGAGCCGGCCCTGTCCTCCACTGTCAGCCTCACCATTCCTGCTCTCCAGGTGTCTTTTTAATCCTTCCCTCTTTTTCCCTGCTCTATTGTTCCTGTTTACTCAATTGCCCTAATAAAAATCCCACAACTGGGTAAAAGATGACCGAGTTGGAATGACGGAGCCATGGGCCATCATGGTCCTGATTGCTTTGCTTGTATATTGGATTCCTTATCCCTAAGCTCCACGCCCTTACACACACTTTGTTTTATCTTTTAGATTTTAAGCTGTATGGGACAGTAAATGGGTCTGTCTGCATAAGTGCAGCATGGGGCCCTGATCCTTATCTGGGTGCAGCCAACTAATGAATAATAAGAGTGGCTATGCAAGTATGTCAGGCCAAATTCATGTTTGGATGAGTATTTGAGACAGTTGCCCTGTCCACAACCATGCTTGCGTACAGAATTTTATTTGTATGAATGTTCAGTAACAAAAAACGTGAAAGGGGTCATGAATTCTGACAAAGACAACTCCCATTTTGTATCTGAAAGGACATTCTGAACTGCTTTTCTGCTGGTTTGGCCGGCTGTAGGCTGGAGCTAGTAGGCATATAACAATTCACGCCCTACTGGTGAGCCTCCAAACAGCTTTCTGCTTGGAGGAACAGGCAGTAGTGTGCCCCAATGGCTTTATTACATGGCCAAGTGCACTGCTTTTCCATCGGAGGTTTTGAAAAATCTAAGGTGCATGCCAGCATCTAAAAAAAACTGAGCAACATTGTGTGGTTGATTCCAGCAACACGTTCTGCCCACAGCTGTTGAAACTAATATTTTAATAGCTGTCACCATCTGTGACCGATCAGTATATTTCTGAAACACATTCATGGGTGTTATGGTTAACAGCAGATATTCTCAGCAAGATAATCTGGCCACTTGCATGTAGCAAGGGTACAGTCAAAAAGCATACATTAACCCTTGTCTGCGGCTAGCAGCAAGCTCTCTTTTTAATTTAATTTCCTATGGAATTGCTCCTTACTGAATAGCCTGATGAATGTGGAGAGGTGTATCACAATCAACTATAATGAGAGAAAATAAAATGAATAACATGGTCACTTGTTGCAGCTATGCTGAGTAGCATCTGAAATAAATCACTGTACAGCTTGTTCCAAATGTTTAATTAGATGTGATCTGATTAGAAGTATTTTGCAATAAAGTGATTGGTAGTCCTCTAATAAATCAGGTACTAATGACTGCTAAGTGACTGTAGAACTACACACCCCATCCATGTGACTGCCAAGAAAACTCCATAGCCAATTTGATGCACAATATTTCAGTATCAGTACTGCAATACTGATTTGCCTTTATTAACAAGAGAAAGGCTGATGTTGTGGTTAAGGCATTGGACTGGAACTTGGGAGCTCTAAATTCATTTCCTGGCTTAGCCACAAGTTTCCTGTGTGACTTTGGGTAAATTGCTTAATCGCCATTACTCAGCTCTCCATCCATGAAATGGAATTAGTTCCCTATACCACAGGACTATGGAGAAAACAAATACATGAATGATTGTGTGACACTGATACAGGGGTGATATGGGTCATAAAATAGGACTGCAGAGAATGAAATCAGTACCCCTCATAGAGATGGAGGAAAAGAACACAATTCATAACTGTGATACTTTCCTAACTTCAAACCAGAGCCCTGTAGAATCTTTTTTGGACTATTGCTGCTGCCTCATAGAAAACTTTGATAAAGACTTTAGGCCTGATCCTGCAATATGCTGAACAGCCTCTACTCCCACTGAGAGATACAGCACTCTGTAAGTACAAAGTTTACCTGGATAGTACCTGTCCTGGTATGCTTGTTCAGCAGTCAGAAGAGTGACTGGAACTCAGGCAGATATACCCACAGTAGCATGACTAAAAAACGTAGTGTATATGCAGCCTCAAGGGTTCAGTGCAGGTTGTACAAGCACACCTGGAATCCTGTGCATCTATTCAGGTTGCTGGCCTCCACTGCTGCAGCTACACTGCTGTTTTAAAACCATGCTACTGCAGGTATATCTACTTGAGCTGCAATCTTATATCTGATTGCTGTCTAGACATATCTGCAGAATAATTGCCTTGCTATTCCTCTCAACCTGCCATGGCACAAATGCACAGTGATAATTAAAATAATTATTCCTGCAGGAAACTCAAAATGTTGTGGGCTTCTTCCCTTTAATTTAAAGAACTTGCTCTATAACTTCTGTTGCATCATTCTTTATTTCTGATGTAAACCAGAAGAGAGACGGAACACAATCAGAATGAAACACACTTAGCTTTCAAATATTCTACATTCTAATCCTAGAGTTATGTGGTTTACAAGTAAGTGGTAACTATTAGTATCTACTATAGAGCCTCTAATCCAAGGAAGGGCCACACAGGGACCTGCGCACAGTGGAATCAGTGTGATTCTACACAGCACAGGGAGTGGGATGTGGGGAAGTCCTGAATAAAGGTTTAACACCCATTTCTCCATGTGAATTCAGTCTGCTCTGGGATGGAGGAAGTATTTGGGATTTAGAGGAAGCTGGGAAAGAGGAGTGGGGTGGCGCTGATGGATTCATATCTGTGGATATGATAGAAGTTTGAGGCTACATAACTTTAACCACAGATTATAAGTAGCATTGATAAATACAGTATAAATCATTTGTTTATTCAAATCAGGTTTAGAAGTAACTCATTTGGTATATGAAAGGAAAATAAAAAGTCGATGATAGAAGTGTCTTCCTAGTTTCCACATTCTCCTCAATGCTAGACTAATTGGAGCTGTCAGATGTAAAACCTTAGCTGAATGACTGAGTCATTGAGGGTGAAACAGTTACATGATGGCAGATATTGTATGTAGACGATGTTAAAATGTGAATTTTTATATGACTAATCTACAAAATGGCAGAATGGAGACATGGGAAAAACACTCCTTCATAAAGAAACCGGCGGGCTCATACAGCATGAACAAAGCTAGATTATTGCCACTGCTGCAATATTCTGATAAAAATGAGTTTCTACTGTCTGCATGAAGAATTACTCCATGCTGAAAAAGTACAGAACACAAAATGCCATATGATTTAGAACAGAAAACTTCTGGCTTCTAAATGTAAAGATAATTAAGACCCAGGCAGACTGCGAAGAACTACAAAAGAATCTCTCAAAACTGGGTGACTGGGCAACAAAATGGCAGATGAAATTTAATGTTGATAAATGCAAAGTAATGCACATTGGAAAGCATAATCCCAACTATACATATAAAATGACGGGGGTCTAAATTAGCAGTTACCCCTCAGGAAAGAGATCTTGGAGTCATTGTGGATAGTTCTCTGAAACCATCCACTCAATGTGCAGCGGCAGTCAAAAAAACAAAAAGAATGCTGGGAATAATTAAGAAAGGGATAGATAATAGGACAGAAAATATCATATTGCATCTATATAAATCCATGGTATGCCCACATCTTGAATACTGTGTGGAGATGTGGTTGCCCTCAAAAAAGATATATTGGAATGGTTCAGAAAAGGGCAACAAAAATGATTAGGGGTATGGAACGGCTTCTGTATGAGGGGAGATTGATAAGACTAGAACTTTTCAGCTTGAAAAAAAGATGGCTAAGGGGAGATATGATTGAGGTCTATAAAATCATGACTGGTGTAGAGAAAGTAGATAAGGAAGTGCTGTTTACTACTTCTCATAACACAAGAACTAGGGGGTCACCAAATGTGCATTGTGTGAAGAAATACTTCTGCTAGTAGGTTTAAAACAAATAAAATGAAGTATTTCTTCACACTGTCAACCTGTGGAACTCCTTGCCAGAGGATGTTGTGAAGGCCAAGACCATAACAGGGTTAAAAAAAAAACTAGATAAATTCATGGAGGACAGATCCATCAATGGCTATTAGCCAGGATGGGCAGGAATGGTGTCCCTAGCCTCTGTTTGCCAGAAGCTGGGAATGAGCAACAGGGGATGGATCACTTGAGGATTACCTGCTCTGTTCATTCCCTCTGGGGCACCTGGCACTGGCCACTGTCAGAAGACAGGATACTGGGCTAGATGGACCTATGGTCTAACCCAGTAGGGCCATTCTTATGTTCTTATGTTAATGTATGTGACTAGAACAGATTTTTGAAGAGCTTGTCCCAGCCAATTATCTGGGAGGGAGAGGGTGGAGGAGTAGATCTAACTACTGCAATCACAGCCATTTTCCCCAAGTACCTAGAAGTCCACAAATTTAGTCCGGCGAGGGATGGGGGTGGTGTTTAAAGAATATATGTAGGAAGAGCAGGTAAGAATTTGTGTGTGTGTCTAGATCCCCCCCACCTTACCATTCTTTTTCTTTACAGAACATTATCAAAATCAGCACCATGACCAGAGAGTACTTGCTTCCATTGTACAGTATTTTTTATTTCTAACCTAAAAAAGTTAGAGCTCTAGGCTAAACTTTTTCAAAAATAGGCACCTTCAACAATCCCTAGGCATGAAGTGCCTAGAAGTGGCAAGATTTTTAGAAATACTCAGCACCCATAAATTCAATCATATGGCCTAGTGCTTGGGACTCTAGCCTGGGAGTCAGGAGACTATTACCATTGACTTTACTGGGGCCAGGATTTCACTCCCAGTTTTGCTCTTGACCTGATGTGTGAATTGGACATGTCATTTTACCTCTCCTTGCCTTTGTTTCCCCTCCCATCTTTTGTCAGTCTTGTTGTTTTAGATAGTGATCATTGGGGTTGGGATTTATCTGTTACTCTGTGTACAAGAGTGATTCCCTGGTCTTGGCTGGGTCCTCTAGGTCAGTGGTTCTCAACCTATCCAGACTACTGTACCTCTTCAGGAGTCAGATTTGTCTTAGTCAGATTTGTCTTGCATACCTCAAGTTTCATCTCACTTAAAACTACTTGCTTACAAAATCAGACAAAAATACACCAGTGTCACAGCACACTATTACTGAAACATTGCTTACTTTCTCATGTTCACCATGTCATTATACGATAAATAGATTGGAATATAAATATTGTACTTACATTTCAGTGTGATACTTGAGCCTGTTTTTCAGTTGTGAGCCTTGTCTAAAGCCCGAGCCCCAGTGCTGAAGCCTGTAACTTAGCCTCATGGGGGCCCCTATGGTATAGAGCCCAGGGCAATTGCCCTGCTTGCCACCCCTTAATGCCAGCCCTGCACTTGCAATCTCCCATAACCCATCCCAGGTTGAGAAACACTGATTTAGATGAGCCGAGTACTGTGAGGAAGACCTCCGTGTACGCCTGGTTGAGAAGCACTGCTCTGGGTGCTACCATAACACAAATAAATAAAGTAAGTCAATGGGAGCTGCAAGTGCTGAGCAACCATGAGTGGGGCTATTGTGAGGGATGGGGAAAATCAGGTCATTTCTGTTCAGGTAACTGACTTTAGGAAATCAGGTTTGAAAAATTGGGCTACCGCTCTGTAGAGTCAGCCCTTTTACGCTATGTAGTCTTCTTGTCAAGTTTTATTACTTACACTTAAACCTTCAAGATCCAAGTCTTTTAATGTCACTTTGAAAGTTTATTATTCTTTTTATCAATCAAATAATTTGTTGGGAGGATCACAACTATTTCCACCCAAATGAAACCATGTTAATCACACCAAAAGGTAATATTACAGGAATGAAAGTCCCTAAAGAGTAGCAGATGCTTTAAAGTATTTTGGATGCTGGATCTCAGTCTTCTTGTTTAAATTAAAGTGGACTATGGATCAATTGGAATTACTGTTAATAAACAGTGAATGACTCTTTGCTGAGTGATACTGCAAGTTATTTCACTTTGGCATACAGTGCTAACATAAACAAATCTTGCAGCATTCATCATAGCCTCTTGCTGTGAAGGATTTCAGATGAGCTGACTGATGTCATTTAGATTTTTGAAAATTAAGTTCCCAGTTACTTTTTGCTTGATACCAACAATTTCCACCCCAAAAATATGCACATTAGTTGTCATTTAGATCTTTAGAATTCTGCTTTTTGCCTAATAACACGTCTGTAGTATCCCCTCTACTTTTTGTGAATACCATGGTAACACTGATGTACACACATCAGTAAACAGGCAACCACACCACTACAAAGCAACATTTTTCCATTTTCTAGAGGGTAGAGGAGAAGATTGGGAATCATGATGCCAGTATTCTCTTCCCAGCTCTGCTGCTAAGACTCTGCTACCTTGGGCATGTCACTTTAATTCTCTCTGCTTCTGATTCCCCTGTCTGTAAAATGGGGATGGTACTATTTAGCTCACCTTCCACACAAGATTCATGAATGTTTGTAAAGCACCGACAAACTGGATTAAAGATGCTAGAGGAATACAAATCAATAACTTAGATGATGGAGTGGAGAGTATGCTTAAACTCTGAAGATGGCAGCAAGGATTTTGAAGGGCAGGACTACAGTTCAAAAAGACCTTGATAAATGTGAGATTTGGTCTGAAATTCACAAGAAGAAATTCAATAGAGACCAATGCAGACTACTACACTTTAGAAGGGAAAAACAGTCAAATGCACATATACAAAATGGGGAATAACTGGCTAGGTGGTAGTACTGCTGAAAATGATCTAAGGGTTAGAGTGGATATAAGATGAATAGGAGTCAACAATGCGATGTAGTGGCTTAAAAGGGTAATATAATTCTGGCATGTATTAACAGAAGTGTTATATGTAAAACATAGGAGGTAGTTGTCCCACTCTTCTCAGCACTGGTGAGGCCTCAACTGGAGTACTGTCCAGTTCTGGGCGACACACTTTGGGAAAGACATGTACAAACTGGAGAATGTTGAGAGGAGAGCAACAAAAATGATAAAAGATTTTAGAAAACTGATCTATGAGGAAAGATTTAAAAAACTGGGCATGTCTAGTCTTGAGAAAAGAAGACTGAGGGGAACCTGATAATCTTCAGTTATGTTAAGGGTTTTTATGTAGAGGATAGTGATCAATTGTTCTCTATGTCCACTGAAGGTACGACAAGAAGTAATCATCTTTGTTTGCCACAAGTGAGAATCAGGTTAGGTATTACTAAAAATTTGTGACTATAAAATAGTTAAGTTCTGGAATAGGCTTCCAAGGGAAGTTGTGAAATCCCCATCATTCGAGGTTTTAGGAACAGGTTAGACAAACATCTGTCAAGAACAGTCTACATATACCTGGTCCTGCCTCAGAACAGGGGCTGGACTAGATAGCCTCTGGGGTCCCTTCCAGCCCTAAATTTCTATGAATAAGTTTCCAACTGTGTATTCTAGTGGGCATATGAAGGCAGAAACCTAGAGTATCCAGGTTTGAGGGCCTTGGTGGCAGGGCATCAAAGAGAAAACCAAAAGGTGCAATGAGTTAGAAGAGACCAAAAAGTCCACTAGTGGGGAGGATGGATGGAGAGGAAAGAATCTGATGGGGATAGGGATGTGGCAGAAGAAAATGCAGGTGGTTTCTTTTTTGTAAGGATATATGGCCTGAGATCTTGAGGGATATCAGCTCCATTTAATCTTATTCCACCTAGGAGAGCCAGAAAACTGTTCTATTTCATCGAAATTACATGAAGATCAGTCTTCTTGCAGTCAAATACAATACGACTATTTTGTTTAGCATCTTACATATAAACAGTTGCAAACAAAACTTTACAGAGTAAAATACAATTAGTTTAATAAATAAATACAATAACAGAAAGAGCTGTTCACAGCTATGCCCAATTTCCCTAACACAACTATTAAAATCCTTTTTCAGATCAACAAACAAATCCTTGCAGCAACTCACTCTTCTCCTTTTCTCATCTTGAAAAGGAAATCAACCACCTATTCCTACTATGATTTATCTCTTAGCTAGTTTCTAACCCATGGCAGAACTTTTACAAAAATTGTTTCTTTATCCATCCCATTGTGATATTTAATCAGTTTGTGTGAGTACCTGATGACACCAACTATTATATTTCATTGCCTCTTTCATCTCCTTTAATGTTGCGCATTCATGTTCTTTTACCCAATATGGAAACCAGTTATATAATTCTGCTTGTGTATTTGTATTCTTAACCTTTGGGATTTTTATCAATACAGATTATTTTGTGTGGTCTTCTCCACTCAGAAGTTTTCTCTCAGTTGCTATGAAATCTTTTAAGCACAATGCTACTCTCCTATTTCTTTGACCAAATCGGTCCTCTCTGTATCATTTATACCCAGGATAAAATATCCCATTGATTTTTATCATTCTACCATATTTCAGAAGAACCCACTATGTTAAGTTCCTCTTCTATTGCCAGGTATTCCAGGTCCCCTATTTTTGCACTCAACATTCACACAACTGACATTTATGGTTTAATTATGGCTGTATGCTTATGTTTAACATCTTTGTCTGACACCCTGGTGCTTGTACAGAATGTAACTCTGATCTCAGTGACCCTCCTCCAGATAAGCTGCCATTTCTGTTCCACCTCTTACTACCTTTATATTACTGACAGCTCTAACAGAGGTCTTTTTTCCACCTGAGTGTTCTTCAGTACCCGTAATCTTTCCCCTGCTCTTAGTTTAAATAATCCTCCAAAATCAAGTTGGTTTTCTGTGCCAGCAGTCTGCTTTCCTTTGGCTAAGGTGGAGCTCATTCCCTCAAAGCAGGCTCCCCACCTCTCCCAAATATTCCCTATGCCTAATACAGAGCCCAGCCTCCTCATCCATGCATTGATACCGTGGAGGTTCCCAGTGTCTGACTGACCTTGCTCATGAAACCTGAAGTCATTCAGAGAAAGCCCATGATTTAAATCTTTTCCTAATAACCCAAGTTTAGCTTCAGGACTTCTCTCTTACAGCTCACTTCTTTATTGGTACTATGACCCCAGGCTCCTCTCCCCAGCACTCACTGGAAGTTTGTCAAGACATCTCATGAAGTCTGCCACACTGAATGCTTCTTAGGGCCACCACATATCCACTACTGCTATTTCTAGGTCTACTAGCATTGCAGTCTGCATCTTACAAGGGCTCCCTGCTCCTTGTCCTGGAGGGACCATCTCTGTACATTAGTGATCTACCTCTGCTGGAAGTTGGCACACATATAAACAGCTTAGTTCCTTTTAACTATAAATTTCAATTACTCAAGAACCAGGACAACCAGTTTGTGTTGTTCTTCCTGTCTGTCTCTTTCTACTCCTCTATTTCAGCTGCTCTGGCCTGATCTATTTAGGTTCTGATCTATTTAGGTCCTATGAGCTGCTAGCACCATCGGAACATAGGAATTGCCATACAGGATCAGAACAGTGGTCTGTCTGGTCTAATACCCTGTCTGACAGTGCCCAATGACATCTGCTTCAGAGAAAAATACAAGGAACTATGAGGTAGGCAATTATGGGATGAACTGTTCCAGGGAAAATTTATTTCTAACCCTTATTAGTAGACATAGAGGTTGGCCACAAGATAAGTAGCTGTACAGTCTCAGACCCTCAGACACCATTATGATGAACACCATAATAGAATCCAAGTAAATATATTCTGCAGTCTGTGTAATAAGCTGGGTGGTCTTCTCCTTTATTGGATATAGGGTTCTAGCTCTGGATCCTGGGATCAAATACTAGGTAGACCATGTTTTAATCTTCAAGTTACCATCCATTTGTGTATTTAGTCCCCTAACAAGTAACTATGCAGCCTACTCCCATGTGGTCTGCACTCCCACCCTGTGCTCTGTCTCTTTCAGCTCAAGATTTTTGTCTCCAAGGTACCCAGACTCCCATCTGTTTATACATACTGAGAAGATCTTGTGAGTTAAAGAGGCCATTTTTGTAGAGTAGCGAGTAGGACCACATTTGGATTAGGCATACGGATTGCAGGACCAAGCCCTTTGTTTTCAGAGGGTATAAGAGTTGTGCAATGATTATTGCAGAGCCTCTCATTTGCATGCAGTATCACCTGTGATCATACATGCACTGAAAGTGCAATCGCACCTGTGATCTACATGATTTGCCATTTTAGTTGCACATTCTCGCAGCTATTAGTCGCACATTCCTTAAACGTGAGTCATTGGCACAGCACCTGGAAGCACTGCCTTTCTATCGTCCTGCACTGTGTAAGAAGTTACTTTGAAGTATAAGACTGTGAATCAAAAGTCATGTAAAAAATAATTTAGGACCAAATTCTACATGCATTTGCATCTGTATAACTGGAGCAACCAGTGAAGATACTGCAGATCTATACTGGTATAAACTTTTCTGTGTTGGTTTAAATTAATGTGTTTTCAGCTTGTCAGACTACAAATGGCTAATCAAAAACAAAGAATGCTCTGGGCTGTTCATGTGGGTTAATATCTCACTGAAAGTTGTTGATGACTCAAAGCACCATTGTGGACCCTTAATCCCAACCAGTCAATCCTAAGGAAATGCCTTGTGCCAACATCATTATTTGTATTGATTGTTGTTTAAAATGTGTATGGATGTTCTTATGGGTTAGATAGTTATGGTTGGTACATATGCAGCATTTCTAGATCATTAATGACCGGTATAGGCAGATTGCTTCAAATCACCTCTGACCCTTATTCTCATTTTATAATGTGTTTTATTCTGGATGATGGATTATAGGTTTTTATGCCCGTGCTCTCCCAAAGCAGGACATTTTAAATCACTTTTCTTTCTTTTTTACATGAGCATGTTGCTGAACTCATACTAACATGCCAGATATGACTCCTCTAAAAGCCAAGAGAATGAATTATAGATAAATTACAAATGAATTAAAAGGTTTCCAGAACATTGCAGAGTAATTATATGTGCAAGAAGTAGAACTGAAGTAAAAGTGTTGCAAGTTGCTAAGAACAGAAACACACGTACAAGATATTTTCAGCCCAGTACACGCTCATCCCAAACTGCTTTAAAATGGGTACAGAGCTGGTGAAAATATGCAAGTGTAGTTTTCAAAGAAATATGGATGGTTCAGGAGATTGACACTGTGATACAAGCTTTATTTTACGCCTACGTCCCCAGGTCAAATCTTGCCAGGTCAGTAGTAATCAAAAGTCATTATCTACTATTTACTGGGTTATGCAAAATTTGTGGTTTTAGGCCAGTTTACCACTGTCTGCATCACATAAACCATCATCAGAAGTGACTAATTTGACATCCTTGTCAACAGTCTCAGGGGAGAGGCCAAAGACTGAATAGGAATGGAACATGAGCCACCCTCTTGCTATTGGTTGTGGCCACTTCAGGTCACAGTAGAGATCTCCTGGCAGCGTAGCGGAGAGAGACTGCACTACCCAGGGTGGGATCTGTCTTGAGTCTGTCACCGCATGCCTGTTTAGGGCCTGTCACAACCGCTGCATTCACTTCACAAAGCATTGCAGAAATGAACAAGTCACTGGGTTTTTGAGCACTACTGCTGAGGCTTACAGTGGGCAGCTCATCAGCATCCGAAAGACCTACTGTGAGCACCTCTTCCTAGCCACTCCAGGGCTGCCAGAGGACATCGATCCTTCTCTCTCTCTGCCCCCCCCTCCGCCCCCACCCCACCTCTATCATGCCTTCAGACCAAATCTGTTCCCTTTTCCACATCCCTCAACTCTGGCTTTTGTTCTGGATAATGAAATAAAGCCTCAATTAAAGTTTCATAGACTCATAGGTCAGAAGGGACCATTGTGATCACCTAGTTTGACCACCTGAATAGGACAAGCCAAAGAACTTCCCCCAAATAAATCCTATAGCGTATCTTTTAGAACAATATCCAGTCTTGATTTAAAAATTGGAGATTCCATCGTGACTCTTGCTAAATTATTCCAATGGTTAATTACTCTCACCATTAAAAAAATACATCTTATTTCCCATCTGAACTTGTCTAACTTCAACTTCCAGCCATTGGATACGTTATACCTTTCTCTGCTAAACTGAAGAGCTCATTATAAAATATTTTTCCCCATGTACATACTTACTGACTGTAATCAAGTCACCCTTTAACCTTCTCTTTGGTAAGCTAACTAGATTGAGGTCCTTGCTATCACTAAAAGGCAGGTTTTCTAATCTTTTAATCATTCTCATGTCTCTTCTCTGAACCCTCTCCAATTTATAAACATCCATCTTGAATTGTGGGCACCAGAAATGGACAAAGTATTCCAGCAGTGGTTGCATCGGTGTCATATACAGAGGTAAAATAACCTCTCTAATCCCATTCGAGATTCCCCTATTTATGCATCACAGGATTGTGTTAGACATTTTGGCCATAACATCACACTAGGAGCTCATGTTCAGCTGATTATCCACCACAACCTCCATGCCTTTTGCAGAGTCACTGCTTCCTAGGATAGAGCCCCCTATCCTGCAAGTCTGACCTACATTCTTTATTCCTGGCTCATACATTTACATTTAGCCATATTAAAATGCATATTGTTTGCTTGAATCCAGTTTACCAAGCAAGTCAGATTGCTCTGAGTCAGTGATCTGTCCTTTTCATTATTTACCATGCCTGTAATTTTTGGGTCATCTGCAAACTTTGTTACTGATGATTTTATGTTTTCTTCCAGGTCATTGATAAAAATGTTAAACAACATAGGGCTAAGAACCAATCATAGAATCATAGAAGATTAGGGCTGGAAGAGACGTCTGGAGGTCATCTAGTCCAACCCCCTGCTCAAAGCAGGACCAACCCCAACTAAATCATCCCAGCCAGGGCTTTGTCAAACCAGGCCTTAAAAACCTCTAAGGATGGAGATTCCACCCCCTCCCTAGGTAACCTTCACCACCCTCCTAGTGAAATTGTTTTTCCTAATATCCAACCTAGACCTCCCCCACTGCAACTTAAGACCATTGCTCCTTGTTCTGTCATCTGCCACCATTGAGAACAGCCTAGCTCCATCCTCTTTGGAACTCCTTCAGGTAGTTGAAGGCTGCTATCAATTCCCCCCTCATCCTTCTCTTCTGCAGTCTAAATAAGCCCAGTTCCCTCAGCGTCTCCTCAGAAGTCATGTGCACCAGCCCCTAATCATTTTTGTTGCCCTCCGCTGGACTCCCTCCAATCTGTCCACATCCTTTCCGTAGTGGGAGGCCCAAAACTGGACACAATACTCCAGATGTGGCCTCGCCAGTGCCAAATAGAGGGGAATAATTACTTCCCTCGATCTGCTGGCAATGCTCCTATTAATGAAGCCCAATATGCTGTTAGCCTTCTTGCCAACAAGGACACACTGTTGACTCATATCTAGCTTCTCATCCACTGTAATCCCCAGGTCCTTTTCTACAGAACTGCCACTGAGCCAGTTGATCTCCAGCCTGTAGCAGTGCATGGCATTCTTCCATCCAAAGTGCAGGACTCTGCACTTGTCCTTGTTGAACCTCATCAGATTTCTTTTGGCCCAAATCCCCCTAGGTCACTCTGGACCCTATCCCTACCCTTCAGCATATCTACCTCTCCCCCCCAGCTTAGTGTCATCCATGAACTTGCTGAGGGTGCAATCCATATCATCATCCAGATCATTAATGAAGATGTTGAACAAAACCGGCCCCAGGACCAGCCCCTGGGGCACTCTGCTTGATACTGGCTGCAAACTAGACATCAAGCTGTTGATCACTATCTGCGGAGCCCAACGATCTAGCCAGCTTTCTAGCTACCTTATAGTCCATTCATCCAATCCATACTTTTTTAACTTGCTGGCAAGAATACTGCGGGAGACCATATCAAAAGCTTTGCTAAAGTCAAGATATATCATGTCCACCGCTTTCCCCATATCCACAGAGCCAGTTATCTCATCATAGAAGGCAATCATGTTAGTCAGGCATGACTTACCTTTGGTGAATCCATGTTGACTGTTCCTGATCACCTTCCTCTCCTCCAAGTGCTTCAAAATGGATTCCTTGAGGACCTACTCCAAGATTTTTCCAGGGACTGAGATGAGGCTGACTGGTCTGTAGTTCCCCGGATTCTCTTTCTTCCCTTTTTTAAAGATGGACACTACATTTGCCTTTTTTCCAATCATCCGGGACATCCCCCGGTTGCCACGAATTTTCACAGATAATGGGCAATGGCTCTGCAATCACATCAGCTAACTTCCTCAGCACCCTCGGATGCATTACATCCGGCCCCATGCATAGGCGCCGACTTCCTCTCTGCCCCGTGGGTGCTCAACCCCCCCCACCCCTGGCCCCGCTCCTGCAACACCCTCGCCCCGCCCCAATTCTGCCCCCTTTCCCCAAGTCCCTGCCCCTGCCCCGCCTCTTTACCACCTCCTTCCCCGAGCACATTGCATCCTCCCCCTCCCTTCCGGAAAGTCCTAAGTGCCGCCAAACAGCTGTTAGGAGGCGGGCGGGAAGTGCTGGGAGGGGGAGGAGCGGGAACGCGGCATGCTCAGGGGAGGAGGAGGCGGCAAGGAGGGGGTGGGGATGGAGGAAGCTTGACTGCCGGTGGGTGCAGAGCACCTGCTAATTTTTCCTTGTGGGTGCTCCAGCCCCACAGCACCCAAAGAGTTGGCGCATATGGCCCCATGGACTTGTGCATGTCCAGCTTTTCTAACTCCTTGCAGGACCCCACTGGAAACAGACCAGCTTAATGATGATTCCCAATTTACAGTTACATTTTGAGACTTCTCGGGGTATGTCTACACTACCCGCCGGTTTGGCGGGCAGCGATCGATCCAGCGGGGGTCGATTTATCACGTCTAGACTAGACACGATAAATTGACCCCCGAGCACTCTCCCGTCAACTCCTGTACTCCACCGCAGCAAGAGGCGCAGGCGTAGTCAATGGGGAACGGCAGCAGTTGACTCACTGCCGTGAAGACACCACGGTAAGTCAATCTAAGTACGTCGACTTCAGCTAGTTATTCACATAGCTGAAGTTGCGTAACTTAGATCGATCCCCTCCCCCCTCCCACCAGTGTAGACCAGGCCTCAGTTAGCAAGTTTTTAATCCATTTAATGTTAGTTTTATATCTTTCTAGTTTTTTAATCAACATCATGTGGCACCAACTCAAATTCTTTACAGAAATCTAAGTATATTACATCAACACTATTACATTTATCAATCAAACTTGTAATCTCATCAAAAATGATATCCAGTTAGTTTGACAGGATCTATTTCTCATAAACTCATTTTGATTTGCATTAATTATATTGCCTTCCTTTAATTATCAAGTCCCACATCAGCCACTCTATCTTGCCAGGGATTGATGTCAGGCTGACAGGCCTATAAGTACCCGGGTCATCCCATTTACCCTTTTTAAAAATTGGCACAACATTAGCTTTCTTCCATCTTCTGGAATTTCCCCCATGCTCCAAAACTTATTGAAAAATCAACATTAATGGTCCAGCAAGATCCACAGCCAGCTCTTTTAAAACTCTTGGATTCAAGTTATCTGGACCTACTAATTTAAAAGTGTCTAACTTTATTGGCTTCTGTTTAACATCCCCCAGATCTCCTAGCGGAATGGAAAGTGTGTTATCATTACCATCTTCTGAGACTGCATCATCTGTTTTTTCCCCCAGATACAGAACAGAAATCTTTACTGAACACCTCTTCTTTCTTTGCATTGTTATTAATAATTCTACTATTGCCATCTAATAATAAACCAAAACCAATGTCAGGTTTCCTTTTGTTCCTAATATATTTTAAAATACTCCTTCTTGTCCTCTGTGGCACCTCCCAACACCAAGGGTCTTCACGAACACACTAGTTTCCAATAAAATGTTGATACAATCCTATTTTATATTGTACCACCTCAGGGGCAAAATAGACCTCATGGCTTCTTCACAAGGGTCATCAATTACACTGCAGTGAGAAATTACTCTGTATTCACAATATGGGAGAAGGCCAGGACGAATAAGGAAATTCAAGAAAGTTAGATTAAAATTTTCAAACTAAATGGGCACCTAAGTTGTGCCTATGAAACTTACATATATCCATTTAGCATAGATGTCTGCATGTGCACATATAGGAAAATTACCTAATCCGCAGGTGCAAATGTATATTTTTTGCACGGTCACATGTTCATGTGCACAGAGTTTAGGGCCCCAATCCTGCAATGAACTCTGCACACAGACCCCTGGAACTCTCATGCTCATTTTTGATAATGCGTCCCTTAAATGCCTCTTCCGAATAATTGAGATTTCCATGAACTTTGCTCTAAAACGTGCAAAAAGATTTCTAAGTAACAAACATGATTTTGTAATTTACTGTAACTTTGCCCTTGTGTTCCTGAGAAGCAACCTCCCCATTACTCACCAGAGAGGCACGCGAGCCAAGGAAGGAAGGAAAGGGAATCAGCTAATAAAAACAGGCAATTCCCTCCTTGTGGCTACAGTTATACAAACAAAACAAAACAAAAATATAACAAAATCCGAACTTTTTCCAAATGTGTCAATGCCTAGATCAGGATTGATCCAGGCAGTTTTAATTTGTGGTTCGGTCTTAATCAGAGTGTTATGCAGTTAGTTACTATGCTCAAATAATAATGCTACTGCATCTGCTATTGTCTGAACTGTTCTGCCTTTGAGGCACTATGGATCTTTCCAAAGAAATACACTGTCCTGCATTTTACACTTCTCTTTTTACACTTCTTGTAATAGCTAATGAAAAATATTCCCCATTCAGCAATTTTTTTTGCCAGATTCTAATTTTACTTAAAAGCACAAAGCCATCCTGCCTGAAACAAAGTCACTATCGCAGTTATGGACGTGCTTAAATAACAGGGCCCAGACCAGCAGCTCCCTCAGATCCAAGTCACTGATAGCAACGATTTAAGTTCAATATTAGGAGTACACATAATGGCAGCAGGAATCCCAGCATGAGTAAAGTGAGCAGGAATCCCAGTAAAGTGAAGCATTTCCTGAGGATTAATCCTTTGACTCCCGACATTCACAACAATTACACGCTTAAGGACAGTTCACTCATATGCATGCTATATACCCCACGTGCAGCAGAAAACTATTCTAATGAGAATGGTATTTCCAACATGTTGGTTTCCCTCACACCCCAGAGCCTGTCCTGGCAGCGTGTGCATGGTGAGGCTGAATCATGAACCTCCTCACTAGTCAAAGCACCATTTCTGGGACCAGCATAGGTCAGGGAGAGCCACGTGGCAGTTATGGGGAGCGGGCACAGACCCTCCACGTCCACCTGCCCTGGGCTGGGCAGGGAGCCTGGGCGGCTCTCTGGCACTGCGGACAGGTGGGGAATCCGCACGGCTCCCAAAACTGCCCAGGCTCCCCTGCTGGGCTCCACGCTGGCCTGGCCGGGGAGTGGGGCTTTGGGGGAAGAGGAGGGGAAGGAGGTGGGGTCCATCCTGGCAAAAAGTGGAGGGGCCAAGCCTGTCCACTTTCAGAAATTGGGAGGCCCTGGATCTCCTGTTCCAGCACCACTCCCTGGGGGAGGTGTCAATTAGGTATCTTGATTTACCACCCTGTCTGGCTGGATGTTCTAGTATGACAAGGGACTCAGGAGATGAACCAAGGCTTGTGTCTGTCCTTGTGCGTAGGAATATCTACACAGCACACTAAGCCCAGGCTCTGATTCAGGTTCAAGCCCAAGCGCCCTTCTGTCCACACAGAAGTTAGTCTGCCTCGGGCCAGAAACCCCTCTTGACTCAGGCCAATGGACCTGGCTGGGGGGGTGGGAGTGGGTCAGATTTCAGGCATTTTGTATTGTGGATGCAATTCAAATCCAGGTTGCCAGACTCAGGTCTGGAGAGCCCACCAACGCTATCCTACAATTTCCTGGGACTGTGCTTCCCAGCACTTCAACTCCAAAACTTGCCACATGCTTCCCAGGAACAGGAAGCAGCCGCCTGGTTCAAATGCAGCGGCTCAATGTTTAACACTTCATTTCCACACAGGCAGCTCAACTGGAAACCACAGTCAATGCTAACACATATTAGCTATGGCAAGCAGTAAGTGGAAGTCCTGCCTCAAGCACACTGGCAGCTGGTCAGAGGAACACAGCTACATTTTAGTTCACTTCTAGTGTGAGGTGAGCAAGACATTAGACTTCAGGACGAGCATGAGAAATGGTCATAGGAATATAAGAATGGCCATGCTGGATAAGATCAATGATCCATTTAGCCCAGGATCCTGTCTTATAACAGTGGCTGATGCCAGATGCTTCAGAGAGAATGAACAGAACAGGGCAATTCTGAGTGATCCATCTCATCGTCAAGTCCCAGCATCTGGCCGTCAGAGGCTTAAGGATACCCAGAGCATGGGGTTGCATCCCTGATCTATCCATCATGAGCTTCTCTAATTCTTTTTTGAACCCAGTTATACTTTTGGCCTTCACACTAGTTCCACAGGTTGACTGTGCATTGTATAAAGTACCACCTCCTTTTGTTTGTTTTAAACCTGCTGCCTATTAATTTCATTGGGTGATTCCTGGTTCTTGTGAAGGGGTAAAATACATTTATTCACTTTGTCCATACCGTTCATGATTTTATAGACCGCTATCATATCCACCTTTAGTCATCTCTTTTCTAAACTGAACAGTTCTAGTCTTTTTAATCTCTCCCCATATGGAAGCTGTTCCATCCCCCTAATAATTTTTGTTGCCCTTCTCTGTACTTTTTCCAATTCTAATATATATTTTTGAGATGGGGTGACCAGAACTGCAGGCAGTATTCAAGGTATGGGCCTACCAGGGATTTATATAGAGGCATTATGGCATTTTCTGTTATTATCTATCCCTTTCCTAATGATTCCCAAC
Source organism: Malaclemys terrapin pileata (assembly GCF_027887155.1). NCBI lineage: Eukaryota > Metazoa > Chordata > Testudines > Emydidae > Malaclemys > Malaclemys terrapin. The sequence goes on along the minus strand of NC_071509.1, from coordinate 36,094,590 downwards.
ATTCTGTTAGCGTTTTTGACTGCCGTTGCACATTGAGTGCATGTTTTCAGAGAACTATCTACAATGACTCCAAGATCTCTATCTTCAGTGGTAACAGCTAGTTTAGACCCCATAATTGTGTATGTATAGTTGGGGTTATGTTTTCCAATGTGCATCACTTTGCATTTATCAACATTGAATTTCATCTGCCATTTTGTTGCCCAATCACCCAGGTTAGTGAGATCCCTTTGTAACTCTTTGCATTCTGCTTTGGACTTAGCTATCTTGCGTAGTTTTGAATCATCTGCAAGCATTGCCTCCTCACTGTTTACCCCTTTTTCTAGCTCATTTATGAATATGTTGAGCAGCACTGGTACCAATACTGATAATTGGGGGACCCTGTTATTCACCTCTCCCTATTGTGAAATCTGACCATTTGTTTCCTAGCTTTTAACCAATTACTGATCCATGAGAAGACCTTCCCTCTTATCCCATGACTGCCTACTTTGCTTAAGAGCCTTTGGTGAGGGACCTTGTTAAAGGCTGAGTCTCCAAGTATACTATATCCACTGGATCACCTTTGTCTACATGTTAGTTGACACCCTCAAAATTCTTTGAGGGATTCTTTATCATGTATATAAAATGTTATCTGAACAGTTGCCAGCATTGGGGATCTGGACAGCAAATTAATGCAGAGAGTGGATCAAGTGGCAGAAGACAGAATACTTCAGAGTCAAGGATGCTAGTGGTACCTCTGGTAACTACTCATCTTCCTGCATCTTTTACAAGGAATTTGACCAGGTAATGGGATGCACAGAGCTTCCAATGGTGCATGATGCTGCTGAGCTGGGAGAATGACCTTATAACCCCCCCCTCACAGGCACTACCAGAGGAGAGCTAGCTGCCAGATGAAGAGCAAGAAGTGACCCTGGAATTCAAGTCAGTAACTGAAGGAGCTATGCCGCTGGAGCAGCTACACCACACCCTGGGACCTCCTCAGAGGTCCTACTTGGGGATGGCACTAGGAAGCAGCCTGTAGCAGAACTTATGCTGGAGTCTGTAATGGAATTCTAAACTGTATTATATTGTTCAGCCACCACGTGGCATCATAGCATACCTTATCTGAGCTGGTCATAGACAGAGCCAGCCACTACAATAAAGGATCTTAAATGAACACATCTCTGGTGTATCTCTCAGTGAAAGAAGCTCTGTAGCCAGTCCATATCTGGTAAAGAAGCCTGACCTGCTAGGAGAGGCCTGCAGCCTACCATGTATAAGAAGTACATGACATGGTGTCAGAAGTAAACTAGTGGAGCCAGAGGAGAACAGAAACAGAAGGAAAGCAGCAAAGGTTGCAGGATCGATCTCATCAACATGTCACTCTTCAATACCCCAGACAATTTCACTTTGCTAGGCCTACAGAATGGATGAACTGGAAACATTTGGTAAGATTTTGCATTGCAAACAAACTCCACAAAGAAACTGGAGACATTCAGCTATGCACTTTAATTTCTCCTATGCAGAAGCAGGAAGAGCATATCTTTAAATCTTTTGACTTTTAGGAAGATAGTCACAAAAATGACTATGAAAAGGTTCTGTCTTAGAAGCTGTAAACAGACATTTGAGTGCGAAAAGTCATTATTATAAAAGCTTGAGGCTACGAGGAAATTCCATTCAGACTACAAAGCCTTTCAGAATAAGTGTACAAGATGTTGAAAATTTCACAGCTCAAGACGTGTGCCCAGCTAAAGGTGAAATATGTAAGAAATGCACAAAGTATTGACATTTTGCAACTGTTTGCAACATTAAGGCAGTGAGAGAGCTAACTACCATTAGACATAGAGAGAGACAATGAAGAGATATTGTTTCTGGGATTTATCACATAGGATGGCACAGAGCCTGTCTGGAGAGTGAAACTGACTATTCATGGATAGACTATTGATTTTAAAATTGACTCAGGAGCAGATGTGACCACCATCACAGAAGGGACTTTAAATAATCTTCAGGCCCTCCCAGAGCTGAAATCACCTGATACAGCCTTGATTAGTCCTGGAGGTATTCTGAATTGCAGATGTCAATTTATCACAGAAACAACTTACAAAGACAAAAGTGCCTGTGATGAGAGGATCAAAGACCAACAAACTTCTTAGCCGCAGCATGGCTGCCATGATGGGCCTATGAGAAAGGTGGAAGAACTCAAAAGATTTGATGAAATTGGACTTTTGAAAAGTGATCTAGTACAAATAAACTTGAGACTATGCTGAACCATATAGTATACAAACACCTCGACCAGACAGCCCTTGGAAGAGTCTAGCTGCAGAGTCATGCAAATTTAGAGGACATCATTACCTGATCATAGTTGGCAATTTATCCAAGCATATAGAAATAATGGGGACCAGCAGGGGGCCAGAATAACATGGCTGCCTGAAGCCTGAGCAGATAGCAAAGCAATCTGCCTCCATTGACCCCCAAACCCTACTAAACTTCCCCACCCCACAAAAAAGCATAGTGTTCCAGAGGATGGATTCTCTAAGGAAATCTGAATGTATTTAAAGATCTTTAAATGTTTTAGGCTCACAGAGTGGAGAAACCTCTCAGATTCCAAGTGAACACACAGCAGCCATATCAGGCAGAAATGCCAGAGCTGAAAATAGGGCTGCCAGTTGTCCAGTTTTCAACCGAACACCCGGTCGAAAAGGGACCCACCTCCCAGCCAGGTGAATATGAGCGAATGAGGGAGGGTGGGGGAGAGTGAGCAACAGAGGAAGGGGGGAATGGAGTGAGTGGGGCAGGGCCTCAAAGAAGGGGTTTGGTTTTGTTCTGTCAGAAAGTTGGCAACCCTAAAAAAATGGCTATCAACAGCAGACATTCTGGAGCTGATCTGTCAGTTTAAGGCCATGAGAGATGATTTGATGACCAAGCTTTTCACAGAAGGAAGTTGCTGACTTGGAAGAGAGTCACAGTGCTTTAGACTGGCTTAAGAGAAGCAAGTGAGAGAGAAACAGAGCTGCAGAGTTCTCATGGCAGTGATGGAGCAAAGAGAGATGCAGTTTAAAATTGGATGATATAGAAAATAGACCAAGAAGGAACAACATCAGAATTAAGGGAGTGCCTGAAAGTGCTGAAAAAGGAAACCCAATCCGGTATGTAAAAACTGTAATTGTGGAGTTGTTACATCTGAGGTCTCTGGAAGAGGTAAAAGTGGAGAGAGCATACAAAGTACTGCTCCCCCACCCTGGGCCTCAATAATAATAAACCCAGAGACTCTATTAATTATCAGCAGAAAATTTTAATTATAAAAAAAAGCCAGAGAGCATGCAGAGTTCATACTGAAAAGCCATAAGCTGCAAATTTTCCATGACCTCTCTGCCCTAACTTTAAAAAAGAGAGAAGAGAACTGGGGGAATTTACAGCAGCACTCAGGAGAGCACATATCCGCTACAGATGGGGATTCCCATTTAAATTCTCATTCAGCTTCCAAAAAAATCAGTATTATGCAATACTGTAAACAAAGAAAAAAATACACTCCAGGAACATGGGATAGAAAGCCAAATCTCAGAAGTACAAGATGACTCTCCAGAGGTAATAACTACAGATAAACTGTTGAAAAACTCTTGGCAAATGGTGAAACCCAGGAAAAAGAAGACAGTAAAATAAAAGACAAAAGACTCTAGAGACCGTACTTGCAATGTCAGAAGTGAAGTTGAGCAAGAGAACTCAGATACCGGAGTAGTAATCCAATCAAAATGGGACTTCTTGGGAGTCACCAGGAACGAGCAGCTGGACAGTAATCGTGTTCATGTTATAAAGAGAATAATATGAAGTTTACTTAAATTGGGGTGATCGGTAATAACAATAATAACTCTAAAACAGACAGGGGCGGCTCCTGGCACCAATGCACCAAGCGCGTGCCTGGGGCAGCAAGCTGCGGGGGGCGGCCTGCCGGTCGCTGGGAGGGCAGCAGTCAGGCTGCCTTCGGCGACATGCCTGCGGGAGGTCCACCGGTCCTGCGGCTTCGGTGGCAATTCAGCAGCTGGTACGCCAAAGCCGCGGGACTGGCGGACCTCTGGCAGGCGCGCCGCCAAAAGCTGCCTGACTGCTGTGCTAGGAGCAGCAAAAAACATAGAGCCGCCCCTGAAAACAGAGGAAATAAAGGCAAATAGAAGGGGAGTATTTCAAGGCTGCAGGGGACTGTAGAAAAATAGAAAGGGGAAAGGAAGGAGCCTTTAGGGGTTCTGTATAACCCTTCCCATACTCAAATGATCAGATGGCAAATCAACCCCTAGGCTCAAGGTCCTATAAGTGGAAAATGTACCTACCTTGGATTGCAAGAGAAGCAGTCCAAGTGCTCATCGGGAGAGTACAGGGGCTTGGATTTCAACAAAGCACAGTCATTTGGGGACTGTGTTACATGTTCTGTTGGCATTTCATTTGAGGATTTAGAGTAAGGGGAATGCAGAAGAAGGGAGGGAACTGGGAAGGCTGGGGGGAATTAATACAAGAAGTCGACATGGAAGTTTACAAACAGAAAGCAAGATATATTTAGGCATACAATAGTGAATGCAATATAATTAGAAACCAGAAAAATATTGGCAATGCAAGGGTTTTATGTCATCAAACAGCTAGAGAATCACAATAATTTCAGGTTTTTCAATAAGTTAAATAGTTACTCTCAACATCTCATCCTTTTAAAGAAACATCTTTCAATGATGTTGTTAAAAGGCCTAAATGATGTCATTAAAAGGGAAAAAGGCCTGTAGAACTTAAAAAAAAAACCACACACACTCCACTCTCAGATTATTCCACTTTAAGAAACTCATTTTCAAGAGGGGCAAATTATGGGCATGAAAGGTAACTGGTTTCAACAGACATATTTTGCTTCAGTTAAAGGAAATACAAGACAAGAGGAGTGGGCATAGTATTTGCTAAACATGTACCTTTTCACACTAAATATCAATTTAAGGATAAGGAGGGATGATTTATACTGTTAAAGGGCAAAGTTGCTGGGTTGTTAAAAACAATGGACTCAGTGTAGGCTTGGATGCCTAGGCACCAATTCTGTGGATGCTCTAGGGCTGGAGAACCTGCAGAAAAAAAATTAGTGGGTGCTGAGCACCCACCAGCCTCCCCCCATCAGCCCCTCACCTTCTCTCCCGCCGATCAACTCCTGCCCTTCCTTCCACTCGCCTCCCACCTGCCGCAATCAGCTATGCAGGAGGCGCTGGTCGGGGGGAAGGAGCAGGGATGGGGCGCGCTTGGGGGAGGGAGTGGAACTGGGCGGGAAGATGGCAGAGCGGGGGCAGGGGTGGGGCAAGGAGTGGAGTAGGGGCAGGGCCTGGGATGAAGTGAGAGTTGAGCACCCCTGGTGCAAGGAATAAGCCGGTGCCTGTGCTACCACGCAAAAGCAAAAGCAAAAGCCAAAAAAAAAAAAAAAAAGTTTTCCATAAGAAGGACTTCTTTACAACACTGCAATACTTTGGGGAAGGGTAAATTATAGTTGGAGGAGACTTCTGTCGCATACTGACTCCTTACTGGGACAGATCTGAAAAAGAGAGACATGGGGAACATAGAAATAGGCACAGCATTCACTTCTCTGTGCCAATGTTTCAGTCTCTCAGATTGCTGGAGAGAATTGCACCCGGGAAAGAGATTACACATTTTACTCACGTCCTCATCAGTTATTATTAGAATAGATTTAATAGATTTAATGTTAATCTCTAAATCTGATCTGCAAAAATTGTCAACTTTATATCGTCAAATCATGTACCAGTGGAAGTAATATTTGATAGCTTGGTTGGATTAGAAAGATCACTTTATAGGAAAATGAACGGCTCGCTTCGCCAAGCAAGAGATCAAGATGCAGCAATTAAAGAGGACATTGTTCACTACTTCTAAATAAATGATACTGACAATATAAAAAGAGGCCTTTTCTGGGAGGAAGGTAAAGCAATATTTAGGGGTAGATTGATAAGCAGAGCTTCAACTGAAAAAAAGAAAGAGCTCAAGAAAAAATAGAACTAGAACAGGAAATTAAAAGATCACAAGACACAGATTCAAAAAAACAACAACATAGAAACAATTAACCAATATTAGAGGGAAGTTGAATACATTGATGACAGATGCAACTGAAAAGGCCCTTAGGTATACCAAGCAGATGTTTTATGAAAAAGGGAATAAAAGTGATGGGCTATTGGCTCAAAAGCTTAAATGGATTCAAGAGCAATGTACTATTCTACCAATTAAGACCAATCTGCAAAATTGCCATACTGAAATATGTGCTACTTTTGCAGCTTATTAGAAAAATCTCTATACCTCAGATGCTCTGAAGTTATTCAGAAATATCTGGAAGTAGAAGGCTTGCCAAAGGTAAGCAAAATTGATAAAAGAAACTTTGGATAAAGAAATAACAGAAGAAGAAATCCTAGTGGCAACAGCAAATATGAAACATGGCAGGACTCCAGGACCTAGTTGCTTTCCAACTGAATTTTACAAGATATTTAAGGAGGTATTGGTGGGTCCTTTAAGAGATACCTCCAATACTATTCTATTAGATAGGGAACTTCCACTACCTATGAAAGAAGGTACTGTGGTTGTTCTCCCTAAAGATGGAAGAGACCTTAGCTTATGCAGTTCCTATAAGCCCATATCTCTGTTGAATCAAAACAAAGATTTTAGCAAAAATACTAGCTAGCCAATTACGGTCTATGCTCTGAGCTTATATAAACCTAGATCAAACTGGATTCATTAAGGACAGACAAATGTCAGACAATATTCAGAGAGTACTTGGAATCATATGTAATGGCAGATTAAAAAAAAAGATCAATTTCACTTGTCATCACTAGATGCAGAGAAAGCCATTGATACACTAGAGTGGAACTTTATGTTTCAAGTCCTGTTCCTATGCACTTTGATCCCCAGTTCCTAACATGGATAACTGCTTTTTAAACCAGTTCAAAAGCAGCTGTACAAGTTAATGGAGTTAAATCTCCCCTTTCTGAATTACACAGAGGGACTAGGTGGGGATATCCAGTGTCTGCTTTACTTTTTGCACTGGCTATGGAGCCTTTTGCACAGAATGGATCCCTCACAATAAAAACTTGCAGAAACACATCAGAAAATAAAAATAATTATCCATCATCTGCATACTATGCTATCTAAACCAAATATTTCCCTAAAATTAGTTTCTAAAGAAACCCAGGACTTTGGGGAAGCATCTGGATTTAAAAGTAAATTATCCTAAATCTATAGGATTTTTTCTATAAATTTTCCAGACTTTGAAAAGTCACTCCTCCAGAAAACATATAGGTACAAATGGGCAACAAATTCTATATGGTTTCTGGGAATTCAAATCTCAAACAATCTAGAAGAGCTCTATGATTCAGATGTCAAACCATTACATCAGTAAATAAAAGAAGGCTGGACAGGGGCGGGGGGGGAGAGAGTATGTAATTTCTTGGTTGGGAAGAGTAGCCACAGTCAAAATGAATATTCTGCCAAGGATATCTTTCTTATTTCAAAATCTTTCTGTGAGTATCCCAGATAAAACCCGAGCAGAGGATGCTGTTAGAATTTAAATGGAATAAGAAAGACCAGGCGTCAGAGTAGATACCGTGTACAGATCCATTAGACAGGGAGCACTAACTGTTTCAAATATTCTACGGTACAGTACCACCAACCCAGACAGCTTAAAGCAGTAGTGGGTTGGGGGCACTCTAACCCAGCCAAACACTGGGTCTCTATTGAACAAGAAAATTGCAGCAATGTAAACATTGCTAGACTACCATGGATTACTAAAAAATAATAATAAAAAAAAAATCACACCCACCAGAAATTTTAACACAACCTTTAGCAAAGGCTACTCTATGGGTTTGGGATAGAATGAGAGATAAGATCAGTTCTGATCCCTCACCAATGACACTCATTGCAAATAGGCAAGATCTTAACCCAAATTGTGAACCAGAGAGCTTCAAAGACTCGGAGAGCCAAAAGGAATACACACAGTTGGCCAGCTATCCTGTAAAGAAACTTTTCTAACTTATTTAGAGACCAAAACTAACTTAAACTGACCTACTCTCCCCTGGTATCAGTACTTTCAAGTCAGGCACTTTGTCTCTCAACTTTCTAGAAAACCTGCTTTATACAGAAAGCTAACTTTAATAGAAGTATCAGAGGAGTAGCCGTGTTAGTCTGGATCTGTAAAAAGCAACAGAGAGTCCTCTGGCATCTTTAAAACTAACAGATGTATTGGATCATAAGCTTTCATGGGTGAATACCCACTTCGTCAGACGCATAACCAAGTGGGTATTCACCCACGAAAGCATATGCTCCAATACATCTGTTAGTCTTAAAGGTGTCACAGGACTCTCTGTTGCTTTAATAGAAGTGATGGCATCTGGTCAATTAGGAAACAAAAAATTATAACTAATTTATATCCATCTTTGAAGATAGCTTTCCTCACAATAAATTGTCCATATATGATGTGCTGGGAAAAGGATATGGATAGACAAATTACCCCAGAAGAATGGGATTTGATCTAGAAAAGAGGACCAGCAAATTTCTTTAAGATACCATTTCAATAGTACCTCACACCAGTCAGGTTAAAAAAAAATTAAGCGAGAGATTGAATGGGAATATGTGTTGGAGAAACTGTGGTGAAAGAGGATATTTTAGGCATATACGGTGGACATGTCCAGTCACTAGGGAGTATTGGGATGCAATCCGTAACCAAATATCAAAAACTGTTGGATATTTATTACCAAGTGATCCTTTGGTAATCCTCCTGGGGCTTCTTAGTGGTAGTGGTCACACACAACAGGAAATTAAGAGTTACTCTTTCATCTCCTAATAGCTGCTCAGCTATTGGTAGGCTCTCACTGCAAAAAGAATAGTCCAACCACTGAGGTATGATTCAAAAAAATATGAGCGGTTGTGGTTATAGAAAAATTAACAGACCAATTATGTACCCAGCAAAATAGAAGACAGATAGATACTTAGATATGTTTACTTTTTATTCAGTACTCAAAGTACATTCACCTTCAAAAATACCAAAAAAACCCAGCACACCTGTCCATTTTTAAAAATATTAATATTTGATAGACATACAGGTCTGTTAAATGCATATATATAGATTTCACTCAATTTAATGAAATCACTAGAAACAACATAGGTGATGTATGATGCTCAATTTGTAATATTGTAGCATCCTGTTAAATAGACAGATCTCATGACTATATTCCTGGATAATGTCTCTTTAAACAAGAGCTAACTGTTGTAATCATTGTTGTGTTTCTGATATTTACATGGCAAGGATTTATAAACTTGTTAAAAATTCCAAAATAATATATAACAATAATAATAATAATGAATAAAGAAATAATGTACTTGGGAGACATAACATGTTTCAATATTATTGAGAAACTGAATGCACTTTTACTCATTTCAATATTCTATGATGACTGTGATGGACAATGGACCACAATTCACCGCAGCAGAATTTAAATAATTCCAAAGGAAATATGATTTTGATCACGTTACTAGCAGCCCACGTTATCCACAAGAAATTGGAGCAGTTAAGAGAACTGTACAGACAGCCAAGAAAATCCTACAGCAGGAAGATTCGTTCCCTGCTCTTCTGAGTTACAGATCAACACCAATAGCAGCTACTGGATATAGTCCAGCACAACCCCTGATGGGAAGACACCCAGAACTACTGTTCCAGATTCTTTTCCAAAGCTATCTCCAAAGTGGCCAGACATGAAGAGAGTAGCCAAATCGGATAAAAAGGCAAAAGGAGCTCACAAAGACTTTTACAGCGGACAACACTCAGTTGGACCGCCATCAGTTTACAAGCTGATGACTGTGTTTGCATCAATCTGGATGGAGAAAAAGAATGGACAACTCCAGTTGTCAGAGAAAAAGTGATCAAGACTGACAGTGAATAGTTCAACAGAAACCCTCAACATCTACAGTTTGTTCTTCAGAAAGAACAACAAACAGCGCAAACTCCACAAATGGCAGCTGCAGAACAAGATGACGACAACAACTCAAAGATTCCAAACCAACCAGAGACAGTCATTGCAACTAATGGACAGCCAGATGACCAGCTTGCTATGCATGCGGGTTGTGTAATTAGAAAGCCAGTATGATCCAGAGACACTTAACAGACTGATACATACTAAACTTTAAAGATAGCAGGATAGTGTAGGAATGGAAAACTTAAAAGGGGAGGAAGTAATGGAATGCTAAACTTTCAGCCACTATGTAGCACCATGTGTAACATACCTTATCTGAGCTAGTTATTGCTAGAGCCCGTCACTACATTAAAGGATCTTATAGTTAAAACTCTGGTATATCCCTCTCTCGCAAGGAAGCTCAGTAGCCAGCCCATATCTGGTACAAGAGCCTGACCTGCTAGGACAGAGGTGGGCAAACTACGGCCCGTGGGCTACATCTGGCCCATGGGACCGTCCTGTCCAGCCCCTGAGCTCCCGGCCGGGGAGGCTAGCCCCCAGCCCCTTCCCTGCTGTGCTCCCTCCCCCACAGCCACACCACTGCACGGGGAGCACTCTGGTCCACCGCTGCTGTTGGGCTGCATGGCTTGCGCCCGCCCAGGCTTTCCAATAAGCCAGTCCTGCCGCTTTGAGCAGCATGTTAAGGGGGCGGGGAATGGAGGGATTGGATAAGGGGCAGGGAGTTCTGGGGGGGGCAGTCAGGGAACAGGGAGTGGTTGGATGGGGGTGAGGTCCCAGGGGGCGGTTAGGCGATAGGGAGCAGGGAGCAGTTGGATGGGGTGGAGGTTCTGGGAGGGGCGGGTGGTCAGGGGATGGGGAACGGGGGGGAAGGTTGGATAGGCATGAGAGTCCCAGGGGACCTGTCAGGGGGCAGGGGTGTGGAGGGGGTGTGTGGATAGGGGGTCGGGGCAGTCAGGGGACAGGGAGTGGAGGGGGGGTTGGATGGGGGTGGGATCCTGAGCAGGCAGTTAGGTCCTGGAGGAGGCAGTCAGGGGACAAGTAGCAGGGGGGGTTGGATGGGTTGGGGGCTCTGAGGGAGGCAGTCAGGGGGCGGGAAGTGGGAGGGGGTAGATAAGGGGTGGGGGCCAGGCTGGTTGGGGAGGCACAGCCTTCCCTACCCAGCCCTCCAAACCATTTTGCAACCCCAATGTGGCCCTTGGGCCAAAAAGTTTGCCCACCCCTGTGCTAGGAGCAGCCCTGAAACTTACTTGTACAAGTAGTACAATGATAGAAACTTACCAAGCTCTGGTTCTTCCACCATGTTTCTTGTTGATATATAGATAGGTGGTATTTCCGGCTTAGGGACATGTTAGTTTGTTAATTCAGCCCAGGATTTCTGTGCACTTCCGTTCAGGGCAGGACCCATGGCATTCTCCTACCACACCCTCTCTTTCTCCCTTATACCATATGGGATTCAAAATAGACACTGGAAAGAGAGAAAAAAAGGTAAACAAGCAATTATAAAAAATTTAATAGTTACATGATGTTGGTATATGTATGGGTTGGTGCTCCACAATTCATAGCCTCATGTCTTTGCCCCTTCCCCCTGGCCATATAATACAACACAGCTTCTAAATCAGCCATGCACACATTGTTTCAGACTGCCTGTGAACTGAGTCCCCAAAACCCTGGCTGTTATGAGTCTAAACAAAACCAGAATGTGTATTTGATCCATTGCTGGCTTTAATGTAAGAGTCCACACTGCAATGGAGGGTGTCAGTCTGTATGTATTAGGCATCCCGATGGATGCCAGTGAGTGAGTGTTTGCGTGGACATAGGGGGCTCGCAAAGAGACTGTACTCCATACTAATTCAGCATCTTGTTGATTTTACCACAATTTTTCACCCATTGCTGGCAGGTGATGAAAATGAACGTCTCATGGAGAAGGAACTCCAGATGTTCTGTTACGTTACAGGGCAGGGCATATTTATTAGGGCCACTTCTGTAACTCACATGTTTCCTTTCCACAATGTGCTATTTGGTCACCATATGCCAAAATAGCTCTTTATCATACACAGATAGTTTTCCTCTGTTGGCCTAGAACAGAAGTTCACACTTTCATCCTGGGGCCTCCAGGATATCAACATTCTCCAGAGCTTGCCTTGCCTAAACAGGATTAACCAACCATAACGTGTAACTAGACCACTCATCAGTCCTCCCCCCAAAAAAACAAAAAAGAGTATATAGAAATAATTTGAATAGAATTTTGTATGTGTCGCTTACCATGATGTCTGCTGGTTTCAGTCCTGCTCACAAAGACATCTGAAGTGGCTAGTGTCTTTTGCATGATGAGAATACAGCCTGTTAATAAAAAAGTATCATCTTTGGACCTTGAATTAAAGTAGCCCCTTTCATAAACTGTGAAATGTATTTATAATGCTCAGACAATGATGTTCTGTCTCTTCTTTCAAGAACATTCTACTTCCATAGGGCAAATACATTGCACCAGGAATCTGGAGGTGCAGACTACCTTACTGTAGCGCCGGTGGGACGAAAAATATGTTAATTGGAAAAATGAGCTGATTGGAGACCTGCTACATAAAACTAATTAGCAGATCCAGAAGGCCCAAAGGTAGTACCAAAATGATAAGGATGCTTGGAGAGTGGAAAGGGACACAGAAGCTGCACAGCATGAGGAGAGATTGTTGGATGGATTCATAGAGCATCCTCAGCATGGTCACCAGTAGAGGGAGGAGGACAGAACGGAGCAGAAGGAGCTGTTTGAGCGATTACTTAACCTGATGGCTACCGGACTACAGGCTCCAGTGCAACCTTGAGCTCCTGTTCCCAACCCCACTCATCATTATGGAAACCTGAGAGCAGCCATCCTGGGGTGGCTAGACCACATCACTAGCACATGGAATGGACAAAGGTACCCTGTGTATTCATTTACTCCTGTCCAGGCATGGCCTGCATATGCCAAATGTGGCAAAAAGACCAAAGACAACATGGAGCCTTGACAATTTTTTTAAGCACAGAGTATGGTTATTGCTGTGCATGCCATGAAGGCAGCTAGTCTGCGTTTCTGATCATTAGATATGCATGTAAAATAAAACATTCAATTTACACCCAAAGCTACAATGACAAGTTTTATTATATGTAATGGCAAAAGTGGCACAAACTTTAATGAACATCATCACATGCCCAAAGTCAAACTTTCATAATAAAACTTTCCAAATTGTCATCACAGTAATCCATAAACTGTGAATGGCAGTACATTGCCAGCATGGATAAAATGCGTAATACAAAAGTGTTTACAGAATTCATGATACACAATACCTACACGTTTATGAAAATCTTCTCAAAGCCAGCACACAGTCCCACAGAGAGCAACCTCAAATACCATTTCATTCCCTCTCATGCATGGGACAATGCAAACCCAGTATATGGACACATAAAGCATTCCTGATTTCCATTGTGCATCTGGAGTTAACACCACTCGTGACAGGTGCACTGTCTGGCTGTGTGTACCGGTTCAGATATTCAGCAGTGTCCTGCGTCTGCTCCTAGTTAAAAGGTTTCCTCCTTCTCCTTGCAGACATGGTTCGAAGCACAGCAAGCCATAATAATGTGGACTTCATTAATGACACTGGCATCTATACAGTTTTGAAGGCAACACTAATGGGATTTCAATCTGCTAAATGTACATTCTACTGCGTGTGTAATTGAACTTCTTTTGCCAGGTCCTCTGAAATCACCATACAGTTTCATAAACCATGGCAAGAGAAGGTATGTGGGGTCCCCTAGAATAACAGTGGGGTCAGTAACTCCATTTATAATAATGTCATTCTGTGGGACTGATGACCCAACTTCTCCATGAAGGTAAACTCCTGATGTTCAAAACAGCTTGGCATCATGGAATTGTAGAAGAGAGAAAACAGAAGGTAGAAGTTAGAAGAAGAACGAACAACAACAGAAAAGGGTTAAGCAATGAAAGGAGAAATCATAGGATTATTTTGTAAGAAATTTGTTAGTGATTCTATCATATGTAAGTTGTCCTTGCTTTGGGCAATATCTCAGCCCCTTTAGATAATCATATCACCCTGGTTTTCATTATGAAATGAGGACTGGACTGCTGTCTATGTAAGGGCCAGATTCACTGGAATGTGCTAGCTGCCTTGTGCCACTCTGACAATATACAACAGCTGGGGAGAGGGCGGGGGTAGCAGTGAAAATGGCCCCATGATTTTGCACCATGTTCATCACCATGGAAACTGCACCATACTTCATCCTCTTCCTGCCCCTACTGGTTTATGGGTTTGGGGGTTGTTGTTTTTGGAAAACATCTTTTAACAAGCTCCATCAAGGATATGAAGAGATGCTTTCCTTGCTCAGTCAATACATGAAGCACCATGTATGCTGTTCCCCATTAGCGATCTCTGGAATTAAGCACTAACCTGCAATTGTGTGGGGAGGGGAAAGAGAAGAGAATCTTTCCAAGTGGTGTTCTATGCCCCTCCCTCTTCCTGACTCAGAGGAATAATCCTCCAAATTAAACAGTACTATTTCAAGTTGGCTTGGGGCCTTTGGCCTAATTTTTTGTTTCAGATTAATGCTTTCTGTGTCTTTTGGAAATTCTCCACTGCAGAAAAGACACACTTCAAATTAATCTGTGTGCTGTGTTTGGGAATCATCCTTAAGAAACGTATACCGGGCTATCCCTTTCCTCCTTTGCAATGACCCCTTGAGACAAAGATTCCCATTTTCCCTCCGGTTTGATTGAACTTCTAACCTATTTCTGTGCAATCACATCTGTTGTCCTTGATCCTCCTCACCTCAGTCTCTAGTTGCTCTATAATGAAGGCTTAATCTAGTTTATTATAACGCACCAAAAATGCAAAATGGACTGAGGTAAATAATTTCAACAATAAGGTTTTGTAGTGTACATGTTAGCTTGGTTGAAGTTTCTAGCAAATGTGATTTTGTTTAACACAGGAATTGTCATACTGGATCAGAGCCAAGGTTCGTCTAGAGCAGTATACTCTCTCCAGCAGTGGCCAGTACCAGATACTTCAGAAGAAGATGCAAGAAACACTACCACTCTCTTTTCCATGGGGAGCAGTGATCACTCATCGTGATTCTCTGACATGGCGCTATCAGGACTAATTCACCGCAGATGTACACAAAAGCATTCTTCCTCATTCTGAAGCCCTGCAGTCTAGTTGCTTGTATTAAGTCTCAAAACCAATTCAGTCCCATTTGTTTGCATTCATGGGCCAGACCCCAAAAGTAGTGCTTCATCTGGTGAATTTTCTCTTCAAAACACCACATGGAACCATATACTCTGGATGTGGGTTAAAGCATGACTGTTGAAGGAAGAACTTAATCAGTTACTGGTCTCAGTAGTTGCTCTCCACAGGTATTGCAGAAGCACCCCCCACTACCTTACAAGTAGTTTGCAAAAGCTTCAACAGAAACCTCTCCTGCCAAGCAGGAGCTAAGCACTCCTCCTGGCCTCCATTATAGTGAGGAGACTTAGGAATAGGGTGACTAGACAGCAAGTGTGAAAAATCGGGATGGGGGTTGGGGTAATACGAGCCTATATAAGAAAAAGACGCAAAAATCAGAACTGTCCCTATAAAATTGGGACATCTGGTCACCCTACTTAGGAAATAGCACCAGCACATGGACTCTGTAAGAATTCCCCCAAGGAATTATGGGAGTTTCCCAGAGAGTTATGGGACTTTGAACTCTTCACACAACATTTCCCTGAGTCCCGCAAAGTCCACCACAAATTGCTCCTTGAAGAAGCTGTTCTGGGAACTCAGGAACAAGTTCCCAGGGGCAATGTGACTACTGTAATGTAGAGAGGCAGTATCTTTGATTAGATCAACTTCTGTTTGTGAGAGACACACGCTTTTGAGTTTACAGAGCTCTTCTTTCAGTCTGCAGTGACCTGATGAAGAGTTCCGAGTAAACTCAAAATCTTGTGTCTCTCACCAACAGAAGTTGGTCCAATCAAAGATACTTACCTTACCCACCTTGTCTTTCTAATATCCTGGGACCAACATGGCTACAACAAAACTGCAAACAACAATGGAAGATACAGTAATGTAGTAATCTAAGTAGGAACATTGCGCAAAACATCTGAAAAAAGACTACTGTTATGGACACACTACACCACTGGTCCTTTTATTAATGCGGTCCATCCATTCAATTATCATTGGTTCAATTGTCTACTGTAGACAAAGCCATAATGTATAATCTGTTTCTTTTATTTTTTATGATCAAGTGGGCTTTGGGGGAAGAAAAAGACGTGCTTCCTATGAACAGTAATATGCCACTCTAGGAAAGATGCACTTCTTTCTAGAGACATGGGAGATGCTGTGAGAACTACTTAGAGGTGTGCTCCTAGGCTAACAGGCTGAGAAACTCACAAACTTTTGGGGCAAAGAAGTGGGAGATACGAGAAGGGCTTGCTATTATGTAAACTATTCACTAACATCCTGTGACTAAACTTTCTCTTAGAGACACTTGCATAGTCACCTGCTCAGCTAATATAGCCTTGAACATCTTTTATTTCATGCTTTTCTTTGTATTATGCCAATAAAATGGCTTTTGTTCAAAAATCACTGGAACTGGATGAGGAAACTTAAGTTGGAGATCATTTCTGTTGGGTACCTTCATAGGTGCTGGAATTAAGGTTGCTGCCACACTCTCTGGCTTGAAGTGTTTTCCATCATCTACAGGGTTTATAGTTTGAATCAATGGCTCTCAGCATCCCTACTATACAAATTGTTCCAACACCCTTGAGTATCTTGGAGAGAAAGGAACTGACCTCTGACAAATCTGAGCAGAGCCTGTGGTAGCGTCTTAAGCATTTTTTAGATCCAAAAATGATTTTCAAAAAGAGTTTTGTTTGGGGGGGGGGAATAATATTCAATTAATTTTTGATGGGAATTTTTGAAATAAAAAATTCATTTTAAGTTGAATTTTGCATTTTGTTTTGATTGTTTCTTCCCTCCCCTTTTTTCTTTGTCACTGAATGTAACAGAAGGTGTTTTCCCCTACTTTTCTTTTTAATCCATTTTTCCACTCCAACTTTTCCAAACTAGAGGAAGTTTTGAACAGTGACAGAATGACAAAAGGGAAAACAAAACTTTGCCACAATGTATAGTTTTGAAAAGCTAGGGGGCGGGGGGGGGGGGAAGGAAAATTTATGTGTGTTCTGGGGGGAAACCCTGGGCATTATTCATTTTATTAAACTCAGTCAAAAAAAGAAAAAAAGGGGAGAAAAAGTTATAAATCCTTTATTTTTAAATAAAAAATATTCCATTTGAAACCCTTTAGCAGAAACATCAACATTTTGAAGTTTTTTCTGGTTTTTTTTTTTTCTAAAACCTGCTCTACCTACTGTATATCAGATACCTTAAGCAGGGGACTTAAGTTTGCTACTCATACTACTTGTAAGAGCTTAGACACTGACATATGAGTGACAGATGCTGACATCCATGAGAGAGCTTACCTTATGAGAATGGCACTTTGGAACCAAGAAGAGTATATTTTGAATGGGGCACAAGCTCCTTCACGGTGTGTTTGAGGAAAATTGACCAGCTTGCTACAGGATGTTGAATTATCTGTTGAATAGTGAATTCTCTTTGTTTTTCCTCTCATATCCCCGTCACTTCTACCCCCTTTACCTCAGTTCTTCCTTCCCAGCCCCCTCCCCAGTTTTCCTGTGGTTGGTTTATCTCTTCTTCTCACGTTTGCTTTGTTTCCTTTTTTAATTTTTTCCTTTTCCTTCCTCCATCTCTCCTCCCCCCCACTGTTTGTTGATATTATCCCTCCTTTCTTTTATCAATCCATTGCCTTCAATTTCAATAACTTTATTGGCATGAGTAGTTTCAGCAGAGGTGTTTCCAGTTAACACAACAGATATCTGTATTTAAAACAGCTGAAGTAGAAACAGCAGAGAGGCTCTTTGCTGGCTGGGACATAAAGAAAGTTGTTCCTGAGAAGCCCTTGCTGTGGGCCTATGCCATGCAATGTTTGCTATTTATTTAGTATCCATGTCTGTTCAGAGTTATTACTGCAGGGACTCTACCTAGGATAATTTATTAATCCCATGCCTGTGTCCACTTATTTCTCTCCTAAAAAGGAAACAACCTATTTCGAGAGACCCAAGTTTCCTGACCACCCTGCAGTCATGACAAATTCAACCCTGGGGAGGAGTGGTGGCTTGGCATTTGCCAAAATACAGATGGAAATACTGTAATAGTGCTATGGGCTTCAAAGAAATGTTGAGTGGTGAGACTGTCACAAGCTGTGTTTTTTGTTTTGGTAAATCAAGGTCATGATTCCTCAGGGTCATCAGGAATTAATCATCACACAGTCCAAAAACATTCTTCCCTTCCCAAAGTAACATCATTTCAATATGACAAACATCTGCACCCACCTCTTTACTTGGAAGATAATGTAAAGTAATCAGACCATTGTTTATTTTTAAACTGGCTTATTCCTTAGATTTCATGGAGTTTAAAGGCAGAAGAGACCATTAGATCATCTAGTCTGACCTCCCATATATCATAGCCCATTACACTTCACCGGGCTACCTCCATATTGAGCCCAATTACTTCAGTTAGACTAAGGGCTAGTCTGTACTACCCGCCCGGATTGGCGGGTAGAAATCAATCTCTCGGGGATCAATTTATCGCGTCTCATCTAGACGGATAAATCAATCCCCGAATCGACGCGCATACTCCCACCTCGACAGGAGGAGTAAGCGCTGTCAACGGGGGAGCCGCGGCAGTTGATTTGCCACCGTCCTCACAGCAGGGTAAGTCGAATAGAATACGTCGAATTCAGTTACGCTATTCGCGTAGCTGAATTTGCTTATCTTAAATCGATCCCCCCCCCAGTGTAGACCTGGCCTAAAGTATTTCAATCTGCAGGAGACTAAACTGTTGTGTGCCACAGGCAGAGAACAGGAGAAACTGAGTACCATTAATGCCCAACAGCACTGCAATCAAGGCAGGGAACTGAGTAGCTGAGAGATGCCCAGATGATCTTAGCAGGTGATCCAACCCTCATACTGCCGAGGAAGATGAAACCCCTGATGTCCTTGCCAATCTGATGTAAGGGAAAATTCTTTCCCGACCTCAGATAAGAACATAAGAACGGCCATACTGGGTCAAACCAATGATCCATCTAGCCCAATATCCTGTCTTCCAACAGTGGTCAATGCCAAGTGCATCAGAGGGAATGAACATAACAGGTATTCATCAAGCGATCCATCCCCTGTTGCCCATTCCCAGCTTCTGGCAAACAGAGGCCAGATCTCAAATCTGGCAATCAGATTGACACTGATCTCATAAGCCAAGACACACCAAGCATCTAAGGATTTTCTGTACCGCCTGAAAGCTTTTCAGAGGACAATAAAAAACTGAATACACCTCTACCTCGATATAACGCGACCTGATATAACACGAATTCGGATATAACGCGGTAAAGCAGTGCTCCGGGGGGGAGGGGGAGAGGGAGCTGCGTGCTCCGGCGGATCAAAGCGAGTTCAGTATAATGCGGTTTCACCTATAATGCGGTAAGATTTTTTGGCTCCCAAGGACAGCGTTATATCAGGATAAAGGTGTACTTCTGGCCAATTGTGCATCAGGATGTGGACAACTATCCTTCCTGAGCCCAACTATCCTTCCTTGCTGAAGCCCTGAGGCATGAGATTTGATTATCATTATGGCCTTAATGCAGAGCTGCAAGTGTTATGAGCATGTTGAAGCAATGTAGTGTTTCCTGTACTCCCCAAGAAGGAAGCAAATGAATGGGGGATTCATAGATTCCAAGGCCAGAAGGAACCACCACAACCATGCAGCTTGACCACCACATACACAGGCTGTAGAATTTCTCCCAGAAGTTGGATTGAAGCATATCTTTTAGAAAGATCTCTAATCTCACTTTAAAAACCTGGAAGTGATTGAGAGTCCATCACATCCCTGGTAAGCTGTTCCAATGTTTAGTTACCCTCACAGAGAGGAAGTTATATTATTTCAAGGATGAATTTATCTGACTTCAATTGCCTGCCATTGAATCTCGTTATCCTTTTGTCAGCAAGATTGAAGAGTCCCCCTGCCCTGAACCCCACTATCAGGCATGTTTTTCCATGTGTAAATACACATTCACAGCAAACAAGTCACCTCAACCTTCTCTTTGGTAAGTTGAATAAGCAGAGCTCCTTAACCCTTGTATCATAAGACCTGCTTTCCAGTCCTTGGATCATTTCTGTGGCCCTCTCTTTGAACTCTCTCCAATATTTCCACATCCTTCTTGAAGTGTGGATATCAGAACTTGACACGAATATTCTAGAACTGCTCTTGCCAATACTGTGTAAAGAGGTAAGATCACTTCCCTACTTCTTACTAGATATTCCCTTTCTAAACATCCAGGAGTCACATTAGCCATTTTTGACACAGCATTGCACTGAGAGCCCATGTTGAGGAAATTATCTACAGTGACCCCCACGTCACGCTTTCCAACAAAGCCATAGCTTACTCTTTTAATTCACAAACATAATATCCTGCATTTGGATGTATTAAAATGCATTTTGTTGAATTGTGACCATTTAACCAAGTGATTCAGATCACTAACAGTAACCTGGCCTCCTCATTTTTACTATCCAAACAATCTTGGCATCAGCTAGAAACTTTATGAGCAAAGATTTTATCTTATCATTTACATCATTGAGAAGAAGTTTAAATAGCATTGGTTCCAAGAACTGATCCCTGGGAAATCCCACTAGAAACAGCCCCACTCATTATTGATATCTCCCCATTCACAACTTCATTTTGGATGGAAGGCACCATGTAACTGAATAGTATTAGCCACAAGAATGAGGGCAAAACAGCATCTGACTTACTTGAACACCTCCAAGTTGCTGCCTGTTCAGGAATGGTTTGTGGCCTAACCACCATTTTCCATGCTTGTTGTCTATTGAATAAGCTACACTGAGCTCTGGGATCTCTTACCCTTTCACAACAGTTATGCGTTACCACTTGTGATTTAAGTAAGTTACTTAGGGCCAGCCTATAAGAGGTGCTGAGCACTGGCAGTTCTAATAGACTTCAGCTGGAGACATGAGTGCTCAGCTCTTCGGGGGAGGGAGGAGAAGAGGCCTTTAGCTTCCCACCCCCCAGATAAAATAAAGATTTGAAGGCAGCCAACAGAATACAATCTGCTGTTGATATGCCTTCCTGCCCTAATGGGCATAGGACTGCTACTTCCCAACTCCCAATTTACAATCCTACTAATCTTCGCAGTTTAAGAAACTGAACTGGGAGTCATTAACCCGCTTCCTATTCAATTTCTTAAACTGCAAAGTTTAGGAGAGGAACGAGTCCAGCGGGAGAAATTCAGAGAAGGAGAAAGGGGAAAAGAGTGTATGGCAGATTTGAGAGGAAACTGCAGGAATCCACTAGCTTGTGAAATTAAATGTGAGTTAAAGAGGTGGTGAAAAACAATCTTCCCCCATTTTCTGTAGTACCTTAAGCATAATGAGCAAAGGCCTTTCCCCCTTGTGTTCCAAGCAGAGGGATCAGCTGTGCATTACTGGAAATTGGCACATACACCTATCACCCAAGAGACTCACCCCTATCACGAGAACTGAACAGTTCAGCTTGTCATACAACACCCCTCGATGGGCCACTTCAACCCACGCTGCCAGCAGATGTCATGCTGGTAGCCAGGCCTGATATTATTGCCCCAGGCATAGCTTTGCTTTTGCCACTCTCATTTTGGTTGATGGCATAGGGGCATGGCTGGGAAAGGGGGATATGTCTGAGACTTGCCTATTCCCCAGAAATAGCAGCCCTGGAGGACTGGCAAAGGGGAAAGGATGGCTCAAAGGCCTCCCCTCCTGAATTGTGCTATGTTCTCCTCAGCCATAGCAGTTAGTCTAGGCCCAGGCATCCAGACTCACACTAACAGCCTGCTGAGGTACCTTCACTGGTGCTTTATTACTTAACGTTACAAACAAAATCCTGCTAAATGAGCTTGCACCTGTGATTTTGAATTCTGCTAATCTTCTAACTGAAGTTTGGGCCTTCAATCACACTACCAGTAGGTACCATCTATTTGTTAGAGACTCACTTAGCAACACAACAAGAAGTTAATAAATAACATGCAAATAGCATTACTTAGTAGGGGAAAAAAGCATCTGGTAATCTTTACTGGCTTGAAAAGTAAGAAGTTCAAAATTCCAAATACTTCAGCTTTAGGATGCCTGGCTAACAGGGAACATGTATCACTGTAGAAGAGAGGACTCATGGATGCTGCACCTCATCATGGCTAGGCGTGATGTAGTAGCTCTTTCCTCATCTAGCACCCCCTGCTGACAGCCACTCCACCCTTTGGTGGTCTCTTTTCTCATGACTCAGCCTTCCAGCCAGGTCACATTTCAGTTTCAATCCTTCCAGGGTCCAAGAAGGAAAACAGATAGTAGTCCAAATCCTTACACTGGGTCTTTAGCCCTCAATTCTTATCCCTATGGTCCTTTAATCCTTTCACTCAGGGTTTTAAGTCATCTACATCCCCTTGCATCTGAGGGCTTCATACCACTTTCCCAGTGACTGGCAGGGGAACCAGGCCCATGTTCTACGCTGGGTTCCAGTCCAGGGACCCTAAAACAAGCAACCAAGAACTGCTCCATCAAGCATCTTGCCACCACCTCCCTAGACACCTTCTTACTATTTGCCTTTCTTCAGGCGTTCTCCTCAGCCCTTTTCTGGGGATTTGTAATGAGCAACACCTCCCAGGGCTTCTGCCTGGAGATCAGATGCCTGGCCTTAGTCATGTTCCCAATCCACCACAACAGGACTCCTACAAGGAGGCTCCCTGTAGTGTTCCACATCCAGAGCCCTCTGCCTACAAGGCTACCCCTTCCGAGTTCCTCCAGAATCAGTCTCCTGCTCTTGGGTTCAGCCTCTCCCTGACTGAGTTGGTTCTTCCCTTTTACCTCAGAGCACCACATGAGCTTTCTACCTAACAGAATAGTGTTGTGTTACAAGCTTTTCTGCATCCTGTTCTTCTACTCATTACTGCCAAGAGAAATACTAAAACATTCTTTCCCTTCAACCCACTTTGTCACCAGACTGCCTCCCCAGCTGGGCTTCATCTTTGATTAGGTCTGGCTCACCCTCCAGGTGCAACCAGATGAGTTAATTGGTATCACAAGCTTACATTAACCTTTCAAAACCTGTGTAGGGTAGACACTCCATCACAATAAGGCTATAATTCATTCCTAGAAAGGCCCTGTTTGAAAATCATATGATGATCTGAGGCTCTGTGCAAATAAAGACATTGTAGAAAGGCAACCAAATAAATGATCAAAGCCAATCAATGTTGATGAGATGATATGTAACATGATTACAAATAATAAGAAAATGATCTTTCAGTTGTAATACCTGAAGATCATATTAGGAAGGAGAGGCTAGAATCTATTTTAGGGGACTGAGCTGAGCTATGTGTGGTCTTGAAGGGTTCAGGGTAAACTGTACTTTTGAGCCCTCACTCAGTTCCTCTCTTGCCACTCCTTTCAAGTGACATGTCCAGCTCCTATATTTCTCTCAGAGTGATATCCCACAATTCATCCTACTTTCAGACTGGGTCTCCCAGTTACCACATCCCTGTTCAACAGCCATGTTTTCTTAGCAGCTCCAACTGAAGTTTAGCCTCTGTTATGCTTCCCTTTAGGAGCCTGTTATCAGTGTAAAAAAAGCACAGAATAGCCTCTTCAAAACAATTATTTATCTATAGAAACATAACAGAAATAAAATTATTAAAACAACAAAAGGAGTAACATACATATCATCTTCCCTACACTTAGCATTTCCCTCAAGATTTTGGTAGGCCCAAGTTTTCCCAGCATCTAGGAATGGAGTCCAACCTGCTTTGCTCAAGACCTTATCTCTCTCCCTCAGCTTCAGGGTTGATATCTTTTAACAGTTTCCAAGTTATTTGTTCCCGTTTCCTCCCTTCCTTTGCCAAAGTCACCTGGTGAGCATACCATTAACTCTTTGCACCCACATAGCAGATAGCATGATAGTAAAGAAATATTCAGGAAATATAAAATAATACATAATAATAATACATAAAATAATCCATTATACTCTCACATTCTTCTTAGATGGCAAACTTTATACAATATTGAAGTGGCTCTGACATGCTAGGAAAGTAGACAAGCATGAAGGAGCATCTTATCCAGAATGGGAGTTACAAGGTAATATTACTGCTTTTATATTCTTTCCTATGTTACTGGAGTGTAGAGAGCAGAATGTTTCTATGTGAATCCTGTCAGTGTTTGAATATATCTGATTTCCTGTTTACTCAGCTAAATCTTCAAACACAATTTGTTTAATTAAATATGAAGTAAATCTGTTATACTGGGGAAAACACTCTCAGAAAGAACTGGGCCTGATCCAAGAACCAATTAAGTCAGTGGAAGCCTTCTCATAGACTTTACAGTGCTTTGAATCAGACCCACAGTGAGGTAGATAATACAGAGGTGTGTGTACATACTAGTCACGAGGAGAGAGAGAGACATGCTGCCTTTGCTCCAGACAGTGATTTGAAGGTTATTGTGGGTGCAGAGAGTGAAATGGCCTGAATGTATTGTAAAGCGATACTGTGTTAAATTAAAATGGCATTATGCTGTGTTTCACCTACTTCTACTCATCAGCTCTGGGTGCTGAGGGGATGGAGCATATTTTCTAGGAGACTAAGAACCTCAGAGCAAATCTTTTTGTTGTTTTACTTTTCTCTGGGTTTTGTGTGTTTCAAGCTTCAGGCCATGAGCTTCCCCCACCCCCCCAAGATAAGCTATTTCAACTCACTGTGCATCACATGAGGACTACACATTTCTCGGAAGCACTGGGCACTAGCCACCATCGGAGGCAGGGTGCTGGGCTATGGCTCTGTTCCACTGAGGCACTTCATGCATTCCTCTTACTCCTGATTTGAAAAACATTCCTAATTTCAGGCTTGAGATTTAAGACTGAACTAAAATATAGTTCAGCCTGATCAAATCACACTTTTAAGTGGATCATCTATTAGCTTATGCTATTATATTTCTTTTCTGAGGGTAAGTGGGAAGCATAATCAAGAAAGCCATGAATCAGATGCATACTTTTGGTGAGGGCATTAGAACAACGCGGATTTATTGGGGCTGTCCAAGTGTTCTGAAGTGTCATCCATGGGGGCATTTACAGAAGCAGAATTACCAAAAGGAAACATGAGTGTGTGCATGTGCCCATGCTGTAGATCAATCTCTGATAATTTTCATATGACTTTACATTGTGCCTCTTCATATAACCTTGTGGTGGGTCTACCCATGTGTGACCTCTGTTTTCATGGGACTTTGTATCAAAACCTCATTTAGAAACTTTGCATTGCCCTTGGTATAATATTATAGCCCCTCAGGATAGAATAAGATAGAAGAAAAATTTCTTTTTGCTAGCAGTAGAACAAGAGCTCTCCCCCCCCCCCCCCCCACTCTTAATCAATTGCCCTGTTGAATGAATGAGGTGTGAATGAGCAAGGCATGGAAGGCAGCACCTCCAGACAGCCTCAACTGTTGGAGAGGGGCTAGGAGCCAGACCCAAGGACAATAAAACGTGTCAAGTGGGCTCATTAAAAACAAGCAGACATACTGACGGCCTCGGGGGTTAGAAGCAAGCATCTTCTTTTGGAAACATCCTCTTTGCAGCATTGGGACAACACTCAAAAGAAAGCAGCACAAAGGACCAATGGACACAGACACAGAGTTTGAATCTGGTATAGATTTGCAGAAGAGGAAAGCTGCTATAAAAGTGAGGTGTCTTGCAGAGGACCCCGGGTCTCGTCTTGTCAACATGGGAGCATCGATCCGGATCGGCAGAAGCCCGGCTCCACCCCCTCCCCCATCTAACTCACCTGGCCAGTGAAGTTAAGGGGAGCAACTAATTGGTAACAACAAGACGGAATGGGTTTGTGTGTGTGTGTGTGTGTGTGTGAGTGTAAGTGTAATATATTATATGCATATAATACAGTGTTAATGAATACATGTATTACTAATAAATGTGGCGTTTTGCCTTATTCCCCCTGAAAAGATCCTGTGCAGTACTTTAAGTACAACATTTTGGTGGAGAATGCGAAAGGGGAGCAAGCATAGAATCCACAGTTATTATAAAACTGGTGTGCACACCGCCAGCTTTAGCAAGCCTGGCACTAGAGGAAAAAGAGAGTAAACTTTCAGTTAATTAACCAAACTCTGAAGGATATAGGAGTTTAGGTTTAAATTGTGTTATAGAGGTACATACACCCTCAGCCGTAGCAAGACTGAGCTAAAGAGGAGAACTTAGTGTTTCTCACTCTGATCCGGGGAAGGATCTAATCCGGGGAAGGATTTGTATTTTTGGTGTATGAACCCTCGGTGGTAGCAGACCGAGCAATACAGAGGGAAGCTTAGCTTCTCTCCCTCTGGCCCAGAGTGGGTTAAAAACATAAGATGCAGATCTTGTTCTGTTAAACCAAACTCTGAAGGATATAGGAGTTTGGGCAGTGTAGTGTGGTTTATGTTTGTTTTGTTTTTTGTAAGTAATATTGTGGTAATTTCACAATTTTGAAGAAAATGTTTAAGAAACGGAACCAGGAAGGGTGGGGGCTAGTTGGAAAGCCCACCCTCCTTGCTAAATTAGTAGTAAAACAAGGCTTGTGCCCACGGAAAGAAACTGTTTATTGAAAAAAGCAGGATCGGGCCCAGGCAAGCAACAGATAAAGAAACTGAAAAACAGGTTGGGTACAGAGAGTTAAAACAGCACTCTCAAATCTTACAGCAGCAGTAACATCAGGAGAAGAAACATTTGAGACCCCAGAAGAGGGCAGACCTTTGGGACCCCTCTGGAGATTGGGAAGGGGGATATTTGGGATATTTGGGTAAATTCCTCCTCCCAGGGCCAAAATGCCATTGAAACAATTAACAACAGTGCCTGCTTCTGCCTCAGATCTCCAGGCCATGGCAAAATGGCTGGAGATTTTAAAACAATTTTTTTTTTCTAAATGAAGTGTTAACCCCTTTTACTGAAAGAAAGAAAGTATTTACACTCACAAAAAATGCACCACTTAATTAGCATTTGTGCAGCCCCAAGTACCAAACACACTGTGGCAGAGACCAAGCAGGTTCTGCCATGGTAAAAGCACTGTGCTAATTTGTTTCCAAGCTTCTATCTTTCAGGCTCTGAACCAGAACATCGGGAGAGCTGGTACCAGCTGAAGAGTTATAAAATACCATGGTTATAGTGTCATGACAAAGTCTGTGTTCAGTGTTCTGTGTTGCATGTTCTGTGTCTGTCTCTGGTGGTGTCCTGTGTTAGCATTGGGTCCAGAAAAAGAGGGAATACTACACTAGACAGGGCAAATGTCTTTTCCTCTCTCTACTTCCCCCATCTCCATCCAACTTATCAATCACCACTTGTGTCCAAAACACTTTGGTCCCCAGGGCATCAGGTTTATTTTTTGTTAGGTTCTCTAATAGTCATTTTGTTGTTAATTTTTGTTATTAATACATTTGTATTGTTAGTTACATTTGCTTGTATTGTTAATTCCACACTTTCCTCTATGCACTCTGGTTCTATTTCCCCAAGCCCTAAAGGGTAGTTCTTGGGCCCCCATAACCTGTAAGACCTTGGCCCATAATTGTAGGCCCCATCTTTCAGGTCCCCAGAAACCTCTGAGAACAACTGTTAAAAATAGGGAATTCTACAACATTTTAGCAACTGAATGTTAGTTTAAGTCCAAATCAGCTTAACCTTTGCATAACAACTGTCATACTCCTACAAAATCTTATTTGTTGTGTGTGCTTAAGAAGGTCCTGACCTCAGTGACTTTTATTGTTTGATGGCTATTGCAGCATCAAACTTGGGCCTCATTTTGTTTGTCAATGTACCCAATTATTGTAATGGTAATGGTTTTGTTGTATTTCCAATTATTATAATGATAATTGTTTGCATTTGTGTTTATGTTATATCTGGTGTTTAGTCAATTGTAATGGTTTTAGTTATATTCACCTGGTTATAATTGTTTGGTTTGTTTGCAACAAATACAAAAAAATTTATATGGTGACCACTCAAGAATTGTTCTTGAGAGGTCAAAAGGGGGACAATGTAGATCAATCTCTGATAATTTTCATATGACTTTACATTGTGCCTCTTCATATAACCTTGTGGTGGGTCTACCCATGTGTGACCTCTGTTTTCATGGGACTTTGTATCAAAACCTCATTTAGAAACTTTGCATTGCCCTTGGTATAATATTATAGCCCCTCAGGATAGAATAAGATAGAAGAAAAATTTCTTTTTGCTAGCAGTAGAACAAGAGCTCTCCCCCCCCCCCCACTCTTAATCAATTGCCCTGTTGAATGAATGAGGTGTGAATGAGCAAGGCATGGAAGGCAGCACCTCCAGACAGCCTCAACTGTTGGAGAGGGGCTAGGAGCCAGACCCAAGGACAATAAAACGTGTCAAGTGGGCTCATTAAAAACAAGCAGACATACTGACGGCCTCGGGGGTTAGAAGCAAGCATCTTCTTTTGGAAACATCCTCTTTGCAGCATTGGGACAACACTCAAAAGAAAGCAGCACAAAGGACCAATGGACACAGACACAGAGTTTGAATCTGGTATAGATTTGCAGAAGAGGAAAGCTGCTATAAAAGTGAGGTGTCTTGCAGAGGACCCCGGGTCTCGTCTTGTCAACATGGGAGCATCGATCCGGATCGGCAGAAGCCCGGCTCCACCCCCTCCCCCATCTAACTCACCTGGCCAGTGAAGTTAAGGGGAGCAACTAATTGGTAACAACAAGACGGAATGGGTTTGTGTGTGTGTGTGTGTGAGTGTAAGTGTAATATATTATATGCATATAATACAGTGTTAATGAATACATGTATTACTAATAAATGTGGCGTTTTGCCTTATTCCCCCTGAAAAGATCCTGTGCAGTACTTTAAGTACAACAATGCACATGTCTAAAAAATGGTAACAAATTTTTGTCTCCTAATCCTTTTGGTGGTTTTAAAAGAGAAATCCTGTGTTTATTTATGGATGTATTTCTTGAGAAGATTCACATTGGGATGACTGAAACATTAGAAATTGAACTGAACACAAACAGTGTGCGAGCATGTCCATTTGGAAGCAATCTGTCTTTTGTGACTAACTCTTAGTAGAAAGCTTGGGAACTTGCCAAAATGTAAATATCCCTGTGTCTATGCAGGAAATCGTTTTTAGCAAACCAGAGCTGGCTTGCTGGTATGGGAGATTCTAAACTTTTCACATTACAGTATATCTACTGTACACTCTTATTGGAACAGGCTACAGAGGGCTCACGGCAGCACATTATGGATAATACCGGTGAGAATTTAAGAATGCATCAAAATGGTAAAGCAATTAATTAAAACAATTTTTAGCCATTGCACAATGTAGTGTTTTTAAATTCCTGTGCTCTTTTACAATAATGTGGAGAAAGGCTGCTTAGAAAAACAGTCTGGCTTGGAAAGGACATTCCTTCAGTTCCTCTTGAAAGTTTGACAAACCCCTTGATAGGAAAATACTATTGAGCAGCCAATGCTTTCCACATTTGGCTAACGGGATACCCAAAATACACAGAACACTACTTCACTCTGAAAGGATTGCAATACTCCTATCTGAGTCATCTGAAAGCAAATAAAATGAGACCTAAACAAATAAACCTAATTGTGCCTGGAAACATATCCAGCTCTCCAGCTTGGCTGATGTTCTGTTTTTGTTAGTTTAAAGCCAACACATGCAGTTTTAGTGGCATCAGGAGTTATGCAAATATTGACAACAAATTGCCAAATGTGTTTTTTTCCCTAGGTGCCTGTCAAGAAGACTAGGTGGTGTTTCTAAGCACCTTCTTCACTGGACAAATTTCACAACCTTGTGGGATCAGGGCCAGTCTCAGGAACTTTCTATAGCGTGTATTGTCAACCTAGCAATTATGCTGATTTCAGATATTTATGATTGCTATCCACTGGGACTTTATTTCATCTAGGCACTTAGCTGAAATCAAATCCAAACTTTCAAACCATACTTCACATATTTGCACTGGATCCAGGGCCGTTGTCGCATTTTCAGTCCACTGCCTCATGATTTGTTGCTAGTTTGTGTCTTCTTTAATCCGCTTTTGGGGGTTGGACTGACCAAAAGAGAAATGTAATGGGGAAAAGTGAGAAAATCAAGCTGCACTCTGAAACTGTAACATTTCCACCATTAAAATTTTGTCACTAACTTTTTCCCCTGGAGAGGCAGTCATCTCAAAATAAAAATCTCATTCTTTTGCAATCCAGGAGCAATTAATCATAAAGAATGAATAGATGCTGATCCAGTTTATCTGAATTCTTTACGGTCCACATGGAAGAGGGATGACTTATCAAATCTGGAGTTGCTGTGAGCCAAAGGAGAAGAAATTAGTGAGTGAGGTAGGATGCCTTTGTGCTTGATTTTTAATCAAGCAAAGGCGTAGGTTTGTACAGAACCAATATAACAAAGTTTCTTCTTCTTTCCCTCAGAATCACAAGACGTGACCATCATCATAACATCAGCTATTTTAACACTCCACTCTTCTGCCGCTGCATTAGTGTTCTTCACAGATTTAGGACTTGATCTTGCAATTTTTCCATATGTGGAACTCAGGGAGCATTTGAAGTGTGGGCCAGGATATGAATGCAGACATATCTACAAAGGTATTTATGTACTACATTCATCACCACTGTATCTGAGGACTACACAGAAAAGAATGGAGCATTAAATCAGTGGAAGCCATAATGGAGGGACACTGGGACCTGTGATCCTATAGGAAAGAAAAACACACTTTGTCAGTAGATCAAGACCTGCATAAAACCCAGAATGCTAGACAGTGTCCATACTGTGGGAAAACAGTGAAATATGACAACCCATGTTAGCTCACCCATCAAGGCATGTCATGTTATATGATATTTTGACAGCTGCCGCAATTGCAGTTCAAATCCATCAACTGGCAAAGGGAAACTAATCTCAAATGCAAAAAGCCACATTACTGCAACATTTTGATAGAAATCTTACATGCACCAAAGTCAGGAAATTCAAAATTCTAATCCCTACATTAATCATAATCCAGCCCTCAAGCATATATGTGCAGAGTGATAATGCAGCTGCATGGCTAGGATTCATATAGGCACCATAGGTTTGAATTTGCTGACTTTGGTGCATGCAAAATCTCCACAATAATCTCTCATAAGTATATTTTCTTTGCAATTATTCACCTTTTTAAAAAAAGGGAAACCAGTTGTTTTCCTGTGTGATGGGAGTGTGAAATGACTGCATAGTGCCATATACAGGTATCGAGATATAGCCATACTTGTATGTACCCTACTTCAGTAACCCCCATCTTGTGCAAAGTCCGGAGTAAACTGCTTTAGCCCAGGGGCAGGGAGACGAGAAGAGTTGAATCTCTATCCAACCTAGATTGCTTGTTTCTGTATTGCAGCTTCAGTAGCATATTCAACACTTACTACCTAGCCTGCCTGTAAGGAGAAGAGGCCATTGGATCTGTATTTTCTTAAACCCCACCTGTGCCTGTTCCCCTGGGGCAACAGGTTGCAATGAACTCCTGCAAGAGGTGCAGCCCCCCTGGCATGGGTTGCTGAAATTCTGGCCTTCACAACACAAATGCCCTGCAAGCCCCTCTGCAGGCACCACAGAAAGGTCGGGATTTGCCCCTTGCTGCACAGGGGAATGACTTACCATGCAGTGCTCTCTCATCTCATTGGGAAGTTGTTTACTCTCCAATCAGTTTGCGTCTGACTTAGCAAAGAGCCTTTTCCTCATGGAGAGTGTCATGAAAGCAAACTCTGAACTTTCAAGATTAAATCAAGAGGGAGGACTTAGCCAAGTGCAAAACAAAAAAAAGGTTCTGAAGCTGTCCATAAAGTGGGGCAAGACATCATGTTTGGATAACAGAATAACAGCCAAAGAGAATTTCACCATCCCCACGCCTCACATGAGAGACATTTCAACCCGAGGACAAATTTTCTAAAAAAGTTATAAGCTTCTAAAATAGGGGCTTAAGAAGGAAACTGCTTCCTCAACCATAACTGCTGCCATGATGATCTGAGATAGCTGGGCCCAGACTTCAAAGGGCCAGATTCCCCCTATTTACATTGAATGGCACTTTATTCTGCAGATAGTAACGTTGGGTTGTCTACTCAGGGAGAGTGAAGGTTGTCAAATCTGGCCCTAAATTTTTATACAGCATCTATCACTGTAGGATCTAAGCTCTTTCTGAGTGTAACAAGGCAAAGTGCTCTTTTCCTCCAGGTGGTCACATTACTGTCTTATCATTTGCAAAGTACTGTTCATTTTAAACGGTACAAAATGTTCCATGTGGGATGGTAAGGAAAACATCTCACTGAGAGTCTTGTGCTTATAATGCTGTATTTAACATCTGTACATAGAGCCATTGGTGTGTGTTTTCTTGAACCTTCTGTATTATTTTACAGATAAATGAGAAAATGCACACTTGTCATAGTTGATGTAAATGGAGGTTAGTTGCAATTTCATGAACTGCATTCAGTGCACTCTTTATGCACTGATTCTGTTAGATGTTAGTAACATCTTTACTTTTTTTATTGTCTTATTTCATTAGCTTGTATCACTCTCTCTCTCTTAGGTCTTTCTAGGGCATCTATTACTTTAGTAGCTGAGCTTCCTGTGCTAGTTAGCTATGTATGACCGACTACTTCTGAGATTCCTCAGCAAGTTATATACATCACCGAAATGACATAAGTTCCTTTCCTCCCCTGAGCTGTCTGGTTTTCCCCATCTAGTCTGGCTGAAGTGACAGACTCTCTCCCCCAGCCAAACATTTGCTTTACAAGGTATTTATATACCATCACCTCTTCTCTGCATCTTCCCCACCCACCCCTCACGAACATATGCCATGGTGGGAGGACATTCTGATTTCACACCATTTGCAACACTGAAGTGACAAATTTTCTTCCTTTAAGTCATTTCTTTCACTACAGATGTGTGTAACAGCAAAGGACTGGTTTCCCTTTATTTCTGCGATGCTTGCAGGGAGATTTATTTCTTTGAGTTTGCCTGGAAAAGTCTAATAGGCACAAAGAGGAAATGGTGACTGTTCTATAGGTTTTTGAAACATCCTTTACAATTTAACCAAGAATTCTATCCCTGCAATAGGATTGTTCAAAAATCTATAGAAAGGATTAGGTTGTCTAAAATGCCAGAGTAAAGCGAGGCTAATACTTAAATACCAGTTTTCAAGAATCAGGCAAAATCATCCCACTGACTTCATTAGTTCATTTCACTGAACCTCTCCCCATGGTAAAATGCACAAGCAGCCATATCCATAGGGAGAAGACATAGTGTCCTAAGCATCAGGCTTGGAATTCCTTGAATCACAGTTTTTAATCCCACCACAATCAAATAAACTCTTCTTCTAATCTAATAAATAATAAACTCTAATCCCAGATTAGATACACTGGGCCACATCAGGTGTGGGTGCAAATGGGTACAATGCCACTGAAAGCAATAGAATTACCCCTGCCTTCACTGGGACTGAATTTGGCCCACTGAGCTCCATACAATGTATTCTAGAGAGGGACGTGCCTTTCAGAAGCATTCATGTCTGTTCAGCATGCCTCACTTTTCATACGGAGAGAGTCTTATCCCAAGACCTCGGCCCAAACTTCCCATTATCTGCAGGACAGTAGCTGCCGTTTAATTCTGGTTTGTAAAAACACTTGGGGCACAATATAAAGATAAGTTATTAATGGCAACCAGAAAAAGAAAGAGCTTAACACTCACAACCTCTGTCCAATTAAACCCCACAATTTTGTCATATCTAAAAAAGGGTAAAATAAGTCAGTTTAAAAAGCAGGGTGAGGCAGCCCATTGGCAGCAACTGAGACATAAAATGTGAAAGCATTTAACAGTGAGGTTCTGTGAAAGACTCAAAGGAGCAAAGCACCAAAGGGAGCACATTTCAAGGCTCCCCTTCAATCAAATATATAGTTCTGCCATTACGTGGTGCAGCATCACCCACAACACTAAGCCAGGCAACTGTGAGGATGAGAAGAAAACAAAAGTTTCCAGATAGTTAAGTATTTTAATAGTTAAGGAGTCAGGGCAGGCCATGCACCCTTTGCTTTGTTCTGTTTGAAGTAAGATCAGCTGGAGGCAGGGTCTGCTGAAAAGCAGCAGGAAATTAGAGCTAGTCTATACTAGAAGCGCTACAGCGGCGCAGCTGCACTCCTGTAGCGCATTTGGTGAAGAGCATTATACTGATGGGAGAGAGCTCTCCCGTTGGCATAATAAAACCACCTCTGCAAGAGACATTAGCTGTCCATGCTGGTGCTTAGGTCAGTGTAATTTACTTTGCTCAAAGGGGGGGCTTACTCACACCCAGCGATATAAGTTACACTGACATAAGTGGTTGTGTGTACAAGCCCTTAGTGGGGCAAAAGACAGGGGAACAACTTGTGTTTCTCACCAAAAAATCTAAGTAGGAAGAGCAGAAGTTTCTGCTTCAAGCCCAGGAATCCTGTCTCCTTTTCAGACTGTGCCCCAGCCTTGTGTTTTGTAGAACAGCACAGCCAAAGGCCACCAAACCATCACAAGGGACACCTCCACCAGAAAAAGGTTAAGAACCTTTGGGTTAATTCTCTTGACCTGAACCCAAACAAAATACTGTCCATGCCTCTGAAGAGTAGAAAGTAACAAAGTCACCTCACCCTCTATATCTTAGGCTAGGTGTCCAGAAAGGCTCATAAGAAAATATATGAGTGAGTCAAATGGAACCAAAAATGGAAACATTTTAAGAGAAAATTTCCCCCACCCTTTTCATCATTTGATGTTATTGTGAACTGCCTCAGCCTGAAACTAGTTTTTTCACTCAAAAGGCCAATTGCACCATTTTCTTATAAAAAAAAATAAATAACTTTTTAAGAAAAAAGAGTGAAAAAGAGAGACAGCTCATTCAAAGTTCAACTGTGTGACCTGGGACAAGTCACTTCGATCATGCGTCTCAGATTCCCTACTTCTAAAATGGGAATAATGCTACTTACTCATGTTTGCAGAGCCCTATGCGGATACAAATTTATATCCATGGGTGCAGATATCCGCAGATATAAAATTCGGAATCCGCGGAGCTGCAGGACTCTATCGGGAACCGCAGCGGTGAAAGGAGCAGCATGTGCGGCCGCCATTCCCTGGAGCCAGTGCTCCATGCCCAGGGCCGGCTCTAGGCACCAGCAAAACAAGCTGGTGCTTGGGGCGGCACATTTTTAGGGGTGGCATGGCCGGCGCCAGAATGCCGCCCCTAAAAATATGCCCCGGCCGCCCTAGCTCACCTCCGCTGCTGCTGCCACGGCGCGCGAAACAGCTGATTCGTGCGCCGCTACTCGCCCTCCCTCCCAGGCTCTCAAACCTGGGAGGGAGGGGGAGATCCCGAGCGGCTGTTTCGCGCGCCGCTGCTCCCCCTCCTCCCAGGCTTGAGAGCCTGGGAGGGAGGGGGAGAAGCGATGCCCACGCTGCGGCCACTCAGAGTCTCCCCCTCCCTCCCAGGCTCTCAAACCTGGCGGGGGGGAGACTCTGAGTGGCCGCGGCGCGGGCGTCGCTTCTCCCCCTCCCTCCCTCCCTCCTAGGCTTGAGAGCCTGGGGGGAGGAGGCAGGGCTGGGGATCTGGGGAAGGGGCGGAGTTGAGGCGGGGCCGGGGGTGGGGTAATTAAAGAACGGGGGGGGGGGGGCCAAAATTGTTTTTGCTTTGGGTGGCAAAAATCCTAGAGCCGGCCCTGTGCATGCCGGCAACTCCTCTGTCATGGCTGTACTGCCCTCACTCCTGCCTCCAGCCCCATCCACTGGGGCGGGCACCAGGCTCACCAGCAGGTTCACACTAGTGCAGCGGGCGTAGCTGGAGGTAGAGCTAGGGGCGGTACAACCATGCTGGAGGAGCTGCCAGCACGGAGTGCTGGCTCCTGGGAGTGGCGGCCCCACATGCTGCTCCTTTCGCCACTGTGGTACCTGGTACAGCCCGGCAGCTCCATGGACACCGATTTATATCAGCAGATATCCACAGATATAAATTTGTATCTGCGCAGAGCTCTGCATGTTTGCAATGTGTTTTGAGATTTTTAGATGAAAGATACTATACAGAGGGAGTTGTAGTAATATATATATTTAGCTGTACCTTTGCATTTTCTAGGGTACCCATTTGCTTCAGGCAAATAAAGTTATTATTGTTCATTACACATTCTCATAAATGGAGAATCTGCTGTCAATGCTTAACGTTTCAATGAGCTCAGTAACCAACTCAAAGTCCTCCTGTGATATTGCTGTTTATGTAACTTTTCTCAGAGGTCTACTAGTCATTGAACCATTTAGCATACAAAAAAATTGTACCATTTTGGAAGTACTCCAGCTGGTCACAACATTTGTCAGTTTTTGATTTGCTGAATCACACAGCACCCAAGTTTATTTCACAACTGGGATTCCTGAGGCGCTTCTGCAGTCTAAACTATATTTTATATCTATAATGGGAATAGTATGTATCTTTAAAAACTGACATTATTTTAATTAGCAATGAGGTAGAACAAAGGAATCATTGGTACCGGAGGGGAGGTCAACAGTGGAATGCGAAAGGAGGGGGTTTCAAAAAGGGATTAAAGGAGAGTAAGGATGTTTAGTTTACTGGAAGGAGGAGGTTGTTCTGTCTGTCTATGAAAGTACCCCATTACCATAGTATCTGAGTACTTCATTGTGATGAAATGCACGCCTGTAGTCAGACCCTACACACTATTATAATAAACTTTTCAAATGATACCTCACAAGGCATCTTTTGTACAAACTAACAACTCACTTCTCAATAATATCATGGTGAAATGTATGTAGCAACATATGTAAAGTTATGAACATAAGCTGACGTTATGACTGAAATGTGTTTACCAGACAAGTCTGGGGAGTGGATAAACCAGTTTCTTGAAGACAAAAGACAAGCTG
The DNA here is from genome assembly GCF_027887155.1 of Malaclemys terrapin pileata. NCBI lineage: Eukaryota > Metazoa > Chordata > Testudines > Emydidae > Malaclemys > Malaclemys terrapin. The sequence goes on along the minus strand of NC_071509.1, from coordinate 36,057,559 downwards.
ACACTTCTAGCCAGGTATCATCAAAACTAATTGGTAGTCATAAGTTAAGTGACCATTCTTCAAGGTACGATCCTGAGCAGCTCAGAAGTGACTACAGGGCTCTGGGAGTAAGGGTGAAAGAGTTGGGGGTGCAGGTGTGCTCTCTTCCATCCTTCTGGTCCAGGGTAGGAGCCCAGGCAGACACAGATGCATCCTGGAGGTGATGGTTCCTCGGGAGGTGAATGCGTGGGTGCGAGGATGGTGTCACCAGGAGGGCTTCGGCCTCCTTAACCATGGGATGCTGTTCCGGGAAGAAGGACTCCTAAGCAGAGATGGGGTCCACCTATCGAGGAAGGGGAAGCACATATTTGGATACACTCTGGTTAACCTAATGAGGAGGGCTTTAAACTAGGTTGAATGGAGTGGGTTGATTAGTTAGTTAGTTAAGTTAGTACCCATTACGCCTCTGGCATTTAGGGCAGCAATGAAGCTCCTTCATTCCTGTCTGTTTCTGGCAAGTCTTTCAATGGTTCCTCAGCTGTGCCCCAGGTTTTTCAGCTCAGCTTCCACAGCTCTTCGCCATGTTTTTGGGCAGCCTCATTTTTGCTTGCCTTCAGATGTCCATCATATTGCTATTTTAGTGATGGAATCAGTTTCCATCAGAAGCACACGGCCAATCCATCTCCAATGCCTCTGGTAATGACGGTGTTCATATCTTCTTGACTGCACTGTGTGAACAAATCTTGGTTTGAGATTGTTCTAGGCCAAAAGATATGGAGGATTTTTCTGAGGCAGGTTGTATGGAATGCAGACAGTATGGACATGCTGTACTTTGTCATTCTCTAGCATTCTGCACTGTAAAGTAGTGTTGAAAGTACGCAGCTCTGATAAATCTTAAGTTTGGTTTTGGTGTTGTATTTTGATGATTTCCAGACTATTTGAGCTCCTGAAGGTGTTCCTGGCTTTATTGATTCTGTTCCGGATATCCTGGCTTGCTCCACCATCGACTCATAGTGCTGCCCAAGAATGTGAATGTTTCTACATAAGTGAGAATATGATCTTTTATCTGTTCTGGTGACGGTGAGGCAATATTAAAGGTCATGATATCTGTCTTAGTGTGGTTGATTTTCAGTCCAATTTGCTGGCTGAATGTGTTCAGTCGGGTTGTTTTTTCTTGTATATGGTGTTGGGTATGTGATAGGTGAGCAATATCACCTGTGAAGTCCAGGTCTTCAAAGGATGGGAAGGGTGTCCATTTAATGCCTCTTGGTATGTCTTCTGTTGTATGCTGTATTACCCAGTCGATGGCAATGTTGAAGAGGATTGCAGGCATGACAGATTTGATGGGGATGTGACAGGTTGCCCCCCTTTAAGGTGCCACCTGATGTACTGGGATACCACTGAGCCCGCCTGTTCTGCCAGCCTGGGCCCCCTTTACCATGTCTTGCTGAGCCAGGCTCTTAAGCCTCCTTTAGCACACACACAGGCACGGCCACACCCAGCTGCAAAAGACACAGACACTGAAATCAGCTCTGTGAAGACTCAGCTTAGGGGACTTTCCCCAGCACTCAGGTGACAAATGGGGAGGAACTGGCTGCGAATTTGAAAGTGGACGGCAGCTTAGGTGAAAGTGATCATGAAATAGTAGAGTTCATGATTCTAAGGAATGGTAGGAGGGAAAACAGCACAATAAAGATAATGGATTTCAAGAAGGCAGACTTTAGCAAACTCAGGGAACTGGTAGGTAAGATCTCATGGGAAGCAAGTCTAAGGGGAAAAACAGTTCAAGAGAATTGGTAGTTTTTCACAGAGACATTATTAATGGCACCAGAGTAAACTCTTCCACTGCATAGGAAAGATAGGAAGTATGGCAAGAGACCACTCTGGCTTAACCAGGAGATCTTCAATGATCTGATACTCAAAAAAAGAGTCCTACAAAAAATGGAAACTAGGTCAAATTACAAAGGATGAATACAAAAAAATAACCCAAGTTTGTCGGGACAAAATTAGAAAGGCCAAGACACAAAATGAGATTAAACTAGCTAAAGACAAAAAGGGTTACAAGAAAACATTCTACAAATACATTAGAAGCAAGAGGAAAACCAAGGACATGGTAGGCCTGTTACTCAATGAAGTGGGGAAAACAAGAACAGAAAATGTGGAAATGTCAGAAGTGCTAAATGACTTTGTTTCAGTTTTCACCACAAAGGTTAGTAGCAATTGGATGTCTAACAGTGAATGACACTGAAAATGAGGTAGGATCAGAAGCTAAAATAGGGAAAGAACAAATTAAAAATTACTTAGACAAGTTAGATATCTTCAAGTCACCAGGGCCTGATGAAATACATCTTAGAATACTCAAGGAGCTGACTGAGGAGATATCTGAGCCATTAGCGATTATCTTTGAAAAGTCATGAAAGACAGGAGAGATTCCAGAAGACTGGAAGAGGACAAATATAATGCCGATCTATAAAAAGGGGAATAAGAACAACCTGGGGAATTACAGACCAGTCATCTTAACTTCTATATCCGGAAAGATAATGAAGCAAATAATTAAGCAATCAATTTGCAAGCATTAAGAAGGCAATAAGGTGATAAGTAGCAGTCAGCATGGATCCAAAATAGCTTTCTTTGACAGGGTAACAAGCCTTGTGGATGGGGGAAGCGGTAGATGGGGTATATCTTGACTTTAGTAAGGCTTTTGATATAGTCTCGCATGACCTTCTCATAAACAAACTAGGGAAATACAACCTAGATGGAGTTATTATAAAGTGAGTGCATAACTGGTTGGAAAACCATTCCCACAGAGTAGTTAGTTATCAGTGGTACACAGTCAAGCTGGAAGGGCATATCAAGTGGGGTCTCAGAGGGATCAGTTCTGGATCCGATTCTGTTCAATATCTTCATCAGTGATTTAGATAATGGCATAGAGAGTACACTTATAAAGTTTGCGGATGATACCAAGGGGTTGCAAGTGCTTTGGAGGATAGGATTAAAATTCAAAATGATCTGGACAAACCGGAGAAATGGTCTGAAATAAATAGGATGAAATTCAATCAGAACAAAAGCAAAGTACTCCACTTAGGAAGGAACAATCAGTTGCACACATACAAAATGGGAAATGACTGCCTAAGCAGGAGTACTGCAGAAAGGGATCATAGTGGATCACAAGCTAAATATGAGTCAACAGTGTAACACTGTGGTGCAAAAAAAAAAAAAAAAAAAAGCAAACATCATTCTGGGATGTATTAGCAGAAGTGTTAGCAAGACATAGGAAGTAATACTTCTGCTCAACTCAGCTCTGATTAAGCCTCCGCTAGAGTATTTTGTCCAGTTCTGAGCGCCACATTTCAGGAAAGATGTGGCCAAAATGGAGAAAGTCCAGAGAGGAGCAACAAAAATTATTCACAGTCTAGAAAACATGCCCTACAAGGGAAGATTGAAAAAGTTGGGGTTGTTTAATCTGGAGAAGAAAAGACTGAAAGGGGACATAACTTTTTATGTACTTGAAAACAGTTACAAGGAGGAGGAAAAAAATTGTTCTCTTTATCCTCTGAAGATAGGACAAGAAGCAATGGGCTTAAATTCAGCAAGGGCAGTTTAGGTTGGACATTAGGGAAAACTTCCAAGCTGTCAGGGTGGTTAAGCATGGGAATAAATTGTCTAGGGAGGTTGTGGAATCTCCACCATTGTGGATTTTTAAGAGCAGGTTAGACGAATACCTATCAGGGTTGGTCTAGATAATGGTCTCCTGCCATAAGTGCAGGGGACTGGACTAAATGACCTCTCAAGCTCTTTTCCAGTCCTATGATTCTATGATGATGAAGGGCAGGGTAGGGCAGGAACATATTGATTTGCATTTTAGTAAACAACTTGTAACCTATTTCACCCATAACCATGCCTTCATCCTCACAGCTGGAAGAAGCGTTATGTAGAGGTAACCCTCAGGAAAAAAAGCATTCAAAGGGTGACTGGACTATAAAAGTGAGTGGCAGAAACATCCCAGGAACCTTCTCTTTCTCTCGCTCTTGGTTGTTCTTTCACCCGAGAAGACAAAGGAAGCAGTCTTTGGATTTTGGGAGGGCTCTGACCTGAGAATTTGGTCAGCCCTGTTGCTGGGAACATTTACCTTGTACCAAATCTAGTTTGTTTAGTTACCAGGAAGCATTTTCATCTTTATTTCTCTTGTAACCATTTCTGATTTTAATACTTATACTCACTTAAAACCTATCCCTTTATAGTTAAATACATTTGTTTAATTCTTTAATCAAAACTAATCCAGTGTTGTGTTTAAACTGAATTGTTTGGTAACTCCAATTAAAGTAGCAAACTGTTGAATACTGACCCATCTCAGGGGCAATGGACCTCTAATATCTGGACTGTCCAGGAGAGGGCTGGACAATGCAAAACACACATTTGGAGAGGAAATCTGTGATTGGGAGTGTGTTGGGGCCACTCTGCTAGTGTAGGGTTACCATATTTAAAAAATAAAAAAAGAGGACACTCCATGGGGCCCTGGCCCTGCCCCTGCCCCAGCCCCACCCCTGGCCCTGCCCCTTTCCCACCCCTGGCCCCGCCCCAACTCCACCACTTCCCCACCCCAACTCCGCCCATTCCCCGCCCCTTCCCCAAAGTCCCCGCCCTAACTCCCCCTCCTCCCTCCCAGCCATGCGAAAAGGGCTGCCCCAGCGCTACTGGCTTCATGGTTTGCCGGGCAGCCCCCAGACCCTGCGCCCCCGGCTGGCGCTTCCCCAGCGCAGCTGGAGCCCGGGAGGGGAAGCGCCCAGCCGGGGGCGCAGAGTCTGGAGGCTGCCAGGCAAACCGTGAAGCCGGTAGCGCTCGGGCTTCGGGCAGCCCCCATGCCTCCGGACCCTGCGCCCCCAGCCGGGCACTTCCCCTCCCGGGCTCCAGCTGCTCTGCTCCTCCCCTGACTCTTCTTCTCTGGCTTCGGGCAGCCCCCTTGCCTCCAGACCCTGCGCCGCCGGAGCAGAGCAGCTGGAGCCCGGGAGGGGAAGTGCCCGGACGGCGGCGCAGGGTCCGGAGGCAAGGGGGCTGCCCGAAGCTGGAGCGCTCGGGCAGCTCAGCTTTTAAACAGAGCCGAAGAGTCAGGGGAGGAGCACAGCAGCTGGGAGGAAGTGCCCAGCCGGTATTTTTCACTGACATGTTCGGCTTTTTGGCAATTCCCCCCGGACGGGGGTTTGATTACCATAAAGCCAGACATGTCCGGGAAAAAACGGACATATGGTAACCCTATGCTAGTGGTAACCAAGAGTGGTGGAAGCCAGAGCATGATTGGAGAGTGTTGGCAGGCTGCAGTTATACACAGACACTTGGATCTGATCTGCTTGCTGTTTAGCTGTTTGTGAGGGGCCCAGGCTGGGAGTAAGAACAGCAAAGCATTATGAGGCACCCAAGGTTGCAGGGTAGGTGATGACACAGCCCCTCAGTGGTCTGGATTACACCCCACACTGTCATAATCCCACTCTTTGAAGTATTTATCCTTACAACATCCTTGTGAGGAAGGGAAGTGCTATTTCTATGCATTTCACGGATGGAGAACTGAGGCACAGAGGGTATGTCTACAGTGCAATTGGGAATGAGACTTCCAGCCCAGGTAGACAGACTCAGGCTAATGGAGTCATAGTATGAGCTAGTATGTTATGGCAGTGGGGACATTGTGGCTCCCGTGGAGACTCAGGCTAGCCACCAAGCTCAGACTCAGGGGGCTGGGTGGGGTTCAGAGCCCAAGCTTCCACCCCAGCTTCAGTGCTGCTATGTAGCAATAGGGAACAGTGTGGGAAAAGGCAGGAGTAGGAAAGAGAAAACAAAGGGATCAAGAAGGTGAGGAGACCAATGAAGTCAGTGGGTTGAGATAGTGAATAAATAGGCAATGAAATGAAAATGCTGGCAGAGCTGGGCAGCACCAAAGAGCTTGAATTTCATGCAGAATATAGGAAGCCAGTGCCCTTAAGAGGCATGAGATATATGAGGCGTGAGCAATATGGTCTTATGGCAGGAGCAAAAATATTTAAGTGCTGAATGGTGAGTAGACTGAGGGGGGAAGTCAGGGAATCTGAACAGAAAGAGGTTACAGGAATCTAGGTGAGAAAAGAATGGCACAAACCAAATTTTGACAATGGATGGAAATAAAGGGTTGGGGTTTTTTTAAAGTGCATAGAGAGGGAGAAGCAACAAGACTTGGTGATAGCCTGGGTCTGAGTAAGAGAGAGGTCAAAGCAACCCTTGAGTGACATGAAGGGCAGGCAAGTATAAACTGCTTCCCAGAGGAATAAGCTTGTGCCTTTGGACACATTGGACAAGATCCTACTCATTTACGCCGCTGTACAGCCAGGGTAACTTCATTGTCTGCAGAGAAGCTGCATTAGATTTACAATGGTGTAACTTTGGACTAATGGGTATTTTGTGACATAATCTCCATTTTAACCACATGATTTATTTCCAAACATGAGCTATGTTAGTCCGTAGACTTCTGTTATGTAAAAAAGAAGCCAGACTGCAGTACAAAAGCAAAAAAACCCCAAACCTTTGAGAAAACGTAGCTTGCTCAAGAAAGGAACATGAACCTATAGAGGCTCACTGGCACTATCTAGTGGTCAAAGAGAGAATTTACCTCAGCTATGCTAAAAACAAAATGTATCATTAAGGCCCCATATTCAGCAAAGCACTGAAGAACATTTCTGACTATGAGCATGTGCTTAAATCTCATTGACTTCGATGGGATCTTAAATATGTGCTTACACGTTTTACCCAATTGGAACCTAAGGCAGATTGTTCGTCATGACAGGTGTGGGGAACACTCATGGCTTATTTATGGCAAAAAGTATAATTTTCATTTTAAAAGGATATCATGGGATACTAAAGTAATATTACATTGTTTTTCATGGGAAATTGAGAAGTTAAATAGATATATTTTACTTTTACACTAAAATGGGTTAAATTACTTAATGCTATAATATATCTTAAAGAACCTAAGAGGTACATCTGGAAAAAAATGAAGTCTTGCTCAGTAAGGGTTGGTGAGGTTTCCAGACATCATGACGTTTTATGGAATAAAAAGAAAGGGTTACTTATTTTACAGTAATTACAGTGATTCTTCTAGATGTGTTGTCCACATACATTCCACTGCTGGTGCGCTTGCCCTGTTCTGTACTCAAGTTCAGATTACTTTGGCCAGCAGTGTCCATTGGTGGGGGGGCTCTCCGTGCACCCAGAGTGTCCATATGTCTCCTTCTGGAGGGCATAAAGGACAGTGTGATCCCAACCCTCCCTCAGTTCCTTCACCAATACAGAATCCAAGTCTTATAAGACTCTGTAGTAGCAAGGAAGGAGGGCAGGTCATGGAATATATTATATAAGGACAACGCAGCTCAAAGAGCCACAGTTAATATAAGGTAAATGTTTTGATCAGTCAAACAGCGTTTGGGGAACTTCCGTTTGTAGAAAGTTTTAAAATCACAAGCCTCCTCCAAAATCAAAGATCAAATCCAGTTTCCACATAGCTGTTTCCAACCCTCCTGGTTGTGAAGAATGCTTTCGAGACATATACTGAGTGCAATCAACACAGTGCTGTCTTCCAGAATCTCCAGAAAGCCTGTAACAAGTGCTCTATAAGTAGTCATCACGCCAATGCCAACATTACCTGTTTCATTGCTGACCTCAATAGTAGGTAGACTAAAGAAAGGTGTGCGAGTGAAGCCACTGGGAACAAGCAGGAATTGGGGTTGCTGAAGAAAAGCAAGTACAGAGGGGAAAGAACAGATTTACAAAGAAAGAGAAAACAGAAAATGGAGGATGATGAAAGAAACAAAAGGTCAGAAATATCAGTGTTTCTAAGGTGAGCATATTTTCCCATTAAATGCAACAAAAGGTCTTGAGTAATAACTAAAAGTTATTCACATCAGTGGAATTATGGACTTGAGTTCATTCCTCACTTAGGAAGTATAGCAGCTGCTATCTCCATTTATAGATGGGTAAACTGAGAAACAGCAAAGTTAAGTGACTTATCCAAACTTACACAGCAAGCTGCTGTCAAAGGCAGAAAGAGAATTCAAGCTTCAGGGCCAGGACCATGCAATCTCAGTAGATATGCACTCAGCCTATGGGTTTAAGATTCCAATTGTGAAAATTGGAATGATTTAGGCTTTAGGCTGTAAGTTTGTTTTTACCCACCAGTTACGTTTTACACATATACACAGAATGTTTACAGAACTTTTTCAGAAGCTTCAAAGCAATCTTTCCCCCCTATCAAACGTGACCTCCATTTAGCAAACATGTTGCAGTGCAGAAGCCTATGGATGATCTTTGTTTACATCTGTGCCTGCGTAGTAGCATAATTGAGGTCAGTAAGACTGTAAACAGTTCTGGGAAAACTAGTAATCAATCATTACTAGAATGCAACAAGGGAAAGCTCACCTGATTTATTTTGGTGTAGAAGTACAGCCAAGTCATGAGGATTGCTCTTTTTTTGGCTTTTAAAATAAAAATTGACAAGTAAAGACTACTCCTAACAAATCACATTAACCTTACCAACTTGAATAGCTCCACTGACATCAGTGAAATTATCTGCATGATGTCACAATGGGTCAAAGCCTTCTTGTCTATTTGTATAGTCTGATCAATTGACTCGTAGCAGTTGCCAGGTTCATTCCTGTTCAGAAGTTTAGGTTTGATTGTTTCAGCATATTGTAAAAATCTATGACTCTTTATAAGTCTGCTGGATTCAATCCAAACTACCTGTTTCAAAGTAGTATGCAGTGTAGTTGTAGAACTGTTGGTCCCAGGATATTAGAAGACAAGGTGGGTGAGGTAATATATTTTACTGGATCAAGTTCTGTTGGTCCAATAAAGGATATTACCTCACCCACTTTGTCTATTTCAAATAGGCTCATAAAAAGACAGTCAAACATTAAATAAAAGCTACTTACTTATGTTAGTGAACCAACTTTACACTGCCAATTGTTTCAGTTAAGACACTATCCAAAATTAAGGTTAGTCCCATGAGCCTAGGTCTGAAGTTAAATTTACTCTGTAACTGTTTTTACAACAGCTATAGAAAAAATAATGACTGTCTAAAGTAACCAAGGTAAATGTTATCTATTATTGAATAAACCTGATTTCAAAGGGAATTTCTAGTGAAAGGTTCTCTCCAGTTCCCCTACGGGAACAACTCAGAAGACAAGAAGAACATGGCCTAAACAATCAAGGCCATCCTTCTTCCTCTAAATGCAAGCTACAGTCCCCGCAGGGTTATCTCAGAATAATACTGATTGAATTGTTTTGTTAATTTGAGATTTTTAATATTTTCTTAATGAATCTTCTAATGTCTTGAGGTGCATGTACCGGACCCAATGAAAATATACAATTTTGCTTCTGAGCAGCAAAAAGGGTTGGAGCCTCACATTCTCCCGTTCATCCAACTCCACCCTTGCGCAAACAATCAGGGGAGAGATGGGCTTTGCATGGTGCATGGGCAGTGAAACCAGGTTCCGTGAAACCAAGTAAGGAAAGCTAAAACCAGGCTTGAGGAGCTTCCTATGAGATAGGCATTGCCAGCTCAAGCACCCAGCTGATCTCAGCTATTCACTAGGCCAGGGGTCGGCAACGTTCGGCACGCGGCTCGCCAGGGTAAGCACCGTAGCGGGCCGGGCCAGTTTATTTACCTGCTGACGCGGCAGGTTTGGCCGATCGCGGCCCCCACTGGCCGCGGTTCGCCGTCCCGGGCCAATGGGGGCGGCGGGAAGCCGCGGCCAGCACATCCCTTGCCCGCGCCGCTTCCTGCCGTCCCCATTGGCCCGGGACGGCAAACCGTGGCGAGTGGGGGCCGCGATCGGCCGAATCTGCCGCGTCAGCGGGTAAATAAACTGGCCCGGCCCGCTAGGGTGCTTACCCTGGCGAGCCACATGCTGAACATTGCCAACCCCTGCAGTAGGCACTTTTTAAGGAAGAAACCAAGCAACATATAGCACTACACTGATAAAAAGCCAACACTAAATTGCACATAACAGCAATAGGAAGGTAGAGTAGCAACTCTTGGAGAAGTAGTGTAATATGTTCCTTACAACTGATTCTAACAGGCGGACTTACCTGCTGTAACCCTCCTTTGGAGGCCACTCAAAAGTATCGGCAAACCCTGGCGGGAGATATGTTCGCTCTTTCTTAACAAACATATGCATATGACGTATATCAGATCACCAACATCTTCTATGACAAAAAGAATAGGAGTATTTGTGGCACCTTAGAGACTAACAAATTTCTTTGAGCATAAGCTTTCGTGGGCTACAGCCCACTTCTTCGGATGCATAGAATGGAACATATATTGAGGAGATATATATACACACACATACAGAGAGCATGAAAAGGTGGGAATTGTCTTACCAACTCTGAGAGGCTATGTTTATCATACAAATCTACATTCGTGAGTTGAAATTAATCCCAGTAGAAAATGAAGACTGTATACATCAAGGCAAACTTAACATACAAAAAGAACATGAGTACTTGTGGCAAATTTATTAGAGCATAAGCTTTCGTGGACTACAGCCCACTTCTTCGGATGCATATAGAGTGGAATAAATATTGAGGAGATATATATACACACATACAGAGAGCATAAACAGGTGGGAGTTGTCTTACCAACTCTGAGAGGCCAATTAAGTAAGAGAAAAAAACTTTTGAAGTGATAATCAAGATAGCCCAGTACAGACAGTTTGATAAGAAGTGTGAGAATACTTACAAGGGGAGATAGATTCAATGTTTGTAATGGCTCAGCCATTCCCAGTCCTTATTCAAACCGGAGTTGATTGTGTCTAGTTTGCACATCAATTCCAGCTCAGCAGTCTCCCTCTGCCATGTACATTGGCCAAACCGGACAGTCTCTATGCAAAAGAATTAATGGACACAAATCTGACATCAGGAATCATAATACTCAAAAACCAGTGGGAGAACACTTTAACCTGTCTGGTCATTCAATGACAGACCTGCGGGTGGCTATATTACAACAGAAAAACTTCAAAAACAGACTCCAATGAGAGCCTGCTGAGCTTGAATTGATATGCAAACTAGACACAATCAACTCAGGATTGAATAAGGACTGGGAATGGCTGAGCCATTACAAACATTGAATCTATCTCCCCTTGTAAGTATTCTCACACTTCTTATCAAACTGTCTGTACTGGGCTATCTTGATTATCACTTCAAAAGTTTTTTTTCCTCTTACTTAATTGGCCTCTCAGAGTTGGTAAGACAACTCCCACCTGTTTATGCTCTCTGTATGTGTGTATATGCATCTCCTCAATATTTATTCCACTCTATATGCATCCGAAGAAGTGGGCTGTAGTCCACGAAAGCTTATGCTCTAATAAATTTGTTAGTCTCTAAGGTACCACAAGTACTCCTGTTCTTTTTGCGGATACAGACTAACACGGCTGCTACTCTGAAACTTAACATGCAAACTAAATACAAAATCTCATTGTTTCCTATTTGTATATTCTGCTTATTAACTTACACATGAGCTGAAGTTATGTTTTTTTTTTTTTAAATATAAAGGATATCAATAACTGTTTAAGATCTTCAAAGTCAAAAACAATGGATATGTAATCTTAAATTTAAAACAGTACTTATAACACCTTGTACACTTTCAAAATGCTCCTTAACCAATTTTCACAAGAAAATGGAGGTAAATTTTGCATCAGCGTACGCTAGCACAGATACCTTAGCCCCACATGAGTGTGGGCATCTGAACTCATGGATTTCCAGGTCTGATCAGGACATAAGGGAGTTGCCCACCACCAACTAGATTAGTGGCAGAGCCAGGACTAGAACCTATGTCTCTCAACTACAGATCATGTATTTCAATCAGCTCTTTCACAGTTTTACATAACTCTCTGCCCCACACACCATTTATCCTGTAAGGGTTAGTGATTTAATAACCATGTAACAGGTGGAAATACTGCACATTCTTTACCCTGGTTTTGATGTCAGCACTTGAAGAAATGCTGTCCTTCAGAAATGGTTTCCAAATATTTTGTTCTACAGTGCATGCATCCACGTTTAAATCTACACATTTACTCTGTGAGTGATTAAAGCTATGAACAACAGATATAGCTAAGAAGTATTTTAGTTCAGTTTTTAAACAAGCAACTTGATTGGAATGTTTTCTTTAAATAGATCAATATGACTTTTGTATTAGGTAGAACCAACTCCCTCTCCCGCCTCCCGCCCATCTTACTTTGTTGAGACACATACCTGAATTGGTGTGAAATTTTCCAACCTCAAGTTTATTAAACTAGATTCTTGGTTTTCTACCCAAGACTCAAATAGCAGCATAGTGACAGTGCCACGTAATAGAGCAAAGCTGCTGTCAGCAACACCGATTCATATATGAGGTGAAAGCCTGATCCCAGCTCCTGTACATGAATAAGACCGCCAGAGCAGCATACAGGAGCTCTAAAAGCCCCAGATTTGGCCAGAGGATTCCCCCAGGACAGGAACTGGTGAAGACAACCATAAGGCTGCTTTCTGAGGACCACCTCACAAGTCCTGATATAAGGGATAGGGCATGTCAGGCCTCGGACTCAGAGCAAGTAACCTTTTAGCATGTAACCGTGGCAGTGATACAGCCCAGAGGCAACCAGTGACAGGCCTCCAAGGACTAGGTTATGCCAGGGGCTTCAGAGCAGATCCAGACTTAGGAGTGTGCTAGTTGAGCGTTTGAAAGTGGAAGGAAACTTGGGTGAAAGTGATCATGAAATGATAGAGTTCATGATTCTAAGGAATGGTAGGATGGAGAACAGCAAAATAAAGATAATGGATTTCAAGAAGGCAGACTCTAGCAAACTCAGGGAGCTGGTAGGTAAGATCCCAGGGGAAGCAAGTCTAAGGGGAAAAACAATTGAAGACAGTTGGCAGTTTTTCAGAGAGACATTATTAAGGGCACAAGAGCAAAACTATCCCACTGCGTAGGAAAGATTGGAAGTATGGCAAGAGACCACCCTGGCTTAACCAGGAGATCTTCAATGATCTAATAATAAAAAAAGAGTCCTACAAAAAGTGGAAATTAGGTCAAAATAAACAATGAAATGGAGAAAATGTACATCAGTTTAAATAAAAACATGATTTTAATACTGTTTACAGATTTACAGATATATCACATTACATTCTTTCTGCATTGTTCACTCATCTTGCATATGTAATCAAACAGGAGTAAACTACAATGATCTGCATAATTTATTCTGATCAGATTTATTCTATAAATGTCTACAGATTAACCCCAATAGCAAGTTCTCTTCTCTTCCCTCAAACGTATGAAAAAGTGTTTCAGTTCGAAACTCGAAAAAATCATTCAGCCATCTCAGTGTCAGTCCATTTTGTTCCAGTAGCTACGGAACTCTAAAGAAAAATTTAGTATTAATCTTCAGAACCAGCAGCATTCACTGAAGTCACTACCATATTGAGAATCCTTCTCCAGCAACACCCGAACAATACACTCATTAATGTATGAGTCAAAACAGTTGCTTTGAACATATCCATCTTCAGGCACACCTTGTGATGTACACAGACAATGTTGTTATTTCCTTCCAAATGGATCAGACCACACTTTTAACCCTACAAATCAAATAAAAAACACCACCATCAAGAGTTTATAGATTGTTATAGGCCAAAAGGACAATTATAATTATCGTCTAACCTCCTGCATAATAATAGGTCAAAGAACCGCACACAGTAATTTCTGAATCAAGCGCATAACTTCTGTTTGACCTATAGCATATCATTTAGAAAGACATCCAGCCTTGATTTAAAGAATTCAAGTGATGGGGAATCTAGGTTAGTTGTTCCAATGGTTAATTACTCTCTGTGTTAAAAAACTGCACCTTATTTTTAGTCTGAATTTATCTAGCGTCCATCTGTTATGTCTTTTTCCATTATAGAGCTGTCTATTATCAGACCTCTCTCTCTCTCTCATGTAGGCACTTGTAGACAGTGATCAAGTCACTGCTTAACCTTCTTTTGGATAAACAGACTGAGCTTCTTTAGCCTCAATCCATAAGGCATGTCCTCCCGACCTCACCTCATTCTTGTAGTTCTTTTCTGAACCCTATTCAATTTTTCAACATCCTATTTGAAGTGTGGATACAGTGGATACAATATTGAAGTAATGGTCTCACTGATGCCATATACAGGAGTAATACCACCTCCCTACTCGATATTCCCCTGCAGTTGATTTTGGACTTTTATAAAAAAAAAAAATTAAACAAATAATCCTGTAATACATCTTAATAGATATGGCCTATTTCAGAAACACAAATAGCTTCTTGTCTGCAACAACAAATGGCCAACCTTGAATGGCTAATAGCTAGTACTTTAATCCTCCCGTAGGCGAAGTAAATATAAGGGCTATCAGCAAGAATCTCTTTCCCTGGCACAGCAAGCCATAGAAGCTAGCTGGAAATTATACCAGTAGTCATCAACAAAATATTTCAGACACTGGAAACGATAAATGCTCAGGCAGCTCATTTCATAGAATCACAGAATATCAGGGTTGGAAGGGAAGTCATCTAGTCCAACCCCCTGCTCAAAGCAGGACCAATCCCCAACTAAATCATCCCAGCCAGGGCTTTGTCAAGCCTGACCTTAAAAACCTCTAAGGATGGAGATTCCACCACCTCACTAGGCAACCCATTCCAGTGCTTCACCACCCTCCTAGTGAAAAAGTTTTTCCTAACATCCAACCTAAATCTCCCTTACTGCAATTTGAGACCATTACTCCTTGTTCTGTCACCTGGTGCCACTGAGAACAGTAGATCCATCCTCTTTGGAACCCCTTTTCAGGTAGTTGAAAGCAGCTATCAAATCCCCCCTCATTCTTCTCTTCTGCAGGCTAAATAATCCCAGTTCCCTCCGCCTATCCTCATAAGTCATGTGCTCCAGCCCCCTAATCATTTTTGTTGCCCTCCACTGGACTCTTTCCAATTTTTCCACATCCTTCTTGTAGTGTGGTGCCCAAAACTGGACACAGTTCTCCAGATGAGGCCTCACCAATGCCGGATAGAGGGGAATGTTCACGTCCCTCGATCTGCTGGCAATGCTCCTACTTATACAGCTCAAAATGCCGTTAGCCTTCTTGGCAACAAGGGCACACTGTTGACTCATATCCAGCTTCTCATCCACTGTAACCCCTAGGTCCTTTTCTGTAGAACTGCTGCCTAGCCACTCGGTCCCTAGTCTGTAGCAGTGCTTCTGTCCTAGTGCAGGACTCTGCACTTGTCCTTGTTGAACCTCATCAGATTTCTTTTGGCCCAATCCTCTAATTTGTCTAGGTCCCTCTGTATCCTATCCCTACCCTCCAGCACATCTACCACTCCTCCCAGTTTAGTGTCATCTGCAAACTTGCTGTCGGTGCAATCCACGCCATCCTCTAGATCATTAATGAAGATATTGAACACAACCTGCCCCAGGACAACTCTTGGGGCACTCTGCTTGATACCGTCTGCCAACTAGACATGGAGCCATTGATCACTACCCATTGAGCCCGATGATCTAGCCAGCTTTCTATCCACCTTATAGTCCATTCATCCAGCCCATACTACTTTAACTTGCTGCCAAGAATACTGTGAGAGACCGTATCAAAAGCTCTGCTAAAATCAAATAACACATCCACTGCTTTCCCCTCATCCACAGAGCCAGTTATCTCATCATAGGAGGCTATTAGGTTAGTCAGACATGACTTGCCCTGGGTGAATCCATGCTGACTGTTCCTGATCACTCTCCTCTAAGTGCTTCAGAATTGATTCCTTTAGGACATGCCCCATGATTTTTCCAGGGACTGAGGTGAGGCTGACTGGCCTGTAGTTCCCCAGATCCTCCTTCTTCCCTTTTTTAAAGATGGTCACTACATTAGCCTTTTTCCAGTCATCTGGGACCTCCCCCGATCGCCATGAGTTTTCAAAGATAATGGGCAATGGCTCTGCAATCACATCCGCCAACTCCTTTAGTACCCTAGAATGCAGTGCATCTGGCCCATGGACTTGTGCTCATCCAGCTTTTCTAAATAGTCCTGAACCACTTGTGACAGGGTACCCCATAAGGCTTTATGGGGGGTGCTCATAAATGTATGTATGGTATAGCTAGAATAGGGTTTTGCTACATATGCCATGTAACATATCTATGTAAAGGTTATGATCTACTGGTTATGTTCATCCTAGTTGTATGCAGGCACCATTTGTGTGTTCAAAGTTATGAACATTGGCTGTATAATTGCTTGATTTCTAAGTAACCTTAGTTAGAACATTTGGTCACTTCTTGGAAGCACTTAACAGACAAAAGAGCTTGGAAGACTCCAATCCACAAGAAGTCTACCTGAGGACGTTCAAGGTAGCATGTGGGTAATGGCTGCTACCTGCAAGTCCTGAGTCATGCATGGGCATGTGACTTGCCCATGTGATTCCAATCTCCATTTTGTGACTGGATTCTACACAGGGTGAGGAGAGGATCTCCAACCACAAGAGAAAGTCTATTTAAACCCCTGGGAGACCCCTCTATTTTGTCTTCAGCTGGCTAAAGAAGGAGCCTCTCCACTCCCCCCCAGGATACTTGAAGGAAACTGGAACAAAGGACAGTAACTACAGGGGGTGTGAGTGATTGCTGGACCCAGGCTAAAAGGAGATTAGCCTATAAAAGGGAGCATTCTAGAACTGGCGAGGACCTTATCTGTATTTAGTTTGATTAGACACAGATTTGTGCATTTTATTTTATTTTGCTTGGTGACTTACTTTGTTCTGTCTGTTACTACTTGGAACCCTTAAATCCTACTTTCTGTATTTAATAAAATCACTTTTTCCTTATTAATTAACTCAGAGTATGTATTAATACCTGGAGGAGCAAACTACTGTGCATCTCTCTCTATCAGTGTTATAGAGGGAAAACAATTTATGAGTTTACCCTGCATAAGTTATATACAGGGTAAAACGGATTTATTGGGGTTTAGACCCCATTGAGAGTTGGGCATCTGAGTGCTAAAGACAAGCACACTTCTGTGAGCGGTTTTCAGGTAAACCTGCAGCTTTGGGGCAAATAATTCAGACCCTGGGTCTGTGTTGGAGAAGATGGGAGTGTCTGGCTCTGCAAGACAGGGTGCTGGAGTCCTGAGCTGGCAGGGAAAACAGGAATAGAAGTAGTCTTGGCACATCAGTTGGCAGCTCCCAAGGGGGTTTCTGTGATCCAACCCATCACACCACTTCTTTCTCCACGGAGGGCTGCTCACCTCCTCCCCATACTGTGCTGCCCAGTGCAGTAGTCTGGGAGCTGACCTTGTTCATGAAGACAGAGGCAAAAAATAGCATTAAGTACATTAGCTTTTTCCACATCCTCTGTCACTAGGTTGCCTCCCTCATTCCTTGACCTTCTTCTTGTTGTTAACACACCTGAAGGAACACTTCTTGTTACTCTTAATATCCTTGCTAGCTGCAACTCCAAGTGTGATTTGGCCTTCCTGATTTCACTCCTGCATGCATGAGCAATATTTTTATACTCCTCCCTGGTCATTTGTCCAATTGTCCACTTCTTTTAAGCTTCTTTTTTGTGTTTAAGATCAGCAAGGATTTCACTGTTAAGCCAAGCTGGTCATCTGCCATTATTCACTATTCTTTCTACACATCGGGATGGTTTGTTTCTGCAACCTCAATAAGGATTCTACATAGTTTCTTGGTTAGAGCTTCTATTCAGCAATGGGGAGTGCAAATGTATATTTTTACAGTAAAGCCCAGACTACACATAGAAGCTGCATCAATTTTAATTGGTTTAGAAATCTATAGTTTAATCTGTACAACCCCTCTGCATAGATGCTCTGAAACTGGTTTAAAAGTGACATAACTCCACACAAAGGGGTTGCACCAATTTAACTAAATTAATTTCAAGACCAAGTTAGTTAAATTGGTGAAATTTCTGTGCCACGACAATGTGACACTCTACACCCCAGGTGAGCGCCCTGTAACCCCCATATTCATTATTTGTATATAATTGTGATATTGCATATAAAGCATGCCATGTGAGGTATCAGGGGAAAGAACAATGGCTTTCAGCAGATCATAACCTATCCAAATATGTATATCATTAATGCATATGAAGTTATGAAATTGTGTTGTATGGTTGTCACTAAAATATGCTGTGAGTTGGGGAATTGCCCAGATATTAGATCCCCACAGACAAGGGCAAGGGAGCTAACCAAGGCCTGGGCGGATGTCAAACAATCAGCAACAGGTATTGCCCTGCAAGGGAGTTACAATTCAATGACTTACTTGCACAAGGCCTCACCAGGGGAATTGCTCAACCTTACCTAGTGGTGACTCAGCAATGCCCACCAGACATGCCTTGACTTATGTTCTCCAAACACATGGATGGACTAAGACTATAAAACAGAACACAGGGGCCCAATGCTTTGCCTTTGCTCCTCCCCCAACCTATGTTGCAAGCCACAAGGACACTCAGAAGACTGAAGACTCCAACAGAGGAGACTGGCCCAGGTTTCAAGGGTGAAACCTGCGAACTATGATCTGCAATATCCAGTGAGGTGAGAAAAAACTGTTTAATCTAGAGGTTGTCCAGTCTAATAGGGTTGAGAGTTTAGGCTGCGTGCTTATATTTTCTTTTCTTTTGGTAACCACTCTGACTTTCTGTAATCAATAAACTCATTTTACGGTTTATCTTTATAAGTGAGTTTGCCTGAAGTGTTTGGTAAATCTGCTCAGGTTCACAAAGGCTGGTGTATATCCACCTTCCATTGATTAAGTGGTGAACCAATTAATAAACTTGCACTGCTCGTCTTGAGCAGTGCAAGATGGTATATTCCTGAGGTACAAGCTGGGAGCTGGGGAGATTTGGCTGGTGCCTTTCTCTGTATGATTCATGAGTGACTCTGGGAGAATTCATGCAAACTAGCTGGGTGTGAGGCTTCACTTATGGTTGTTCTGAGTGATAACAGCCCCAGGAGGGGTTTGCTGCTTGTAACTAGCAAAGCATTGTGAGAGACAGCCCAGGCTGGAAAGTTAAGGGGGCAGCGGTCCCACAGTCCCAGGCTGCACCTCTGGGATCCCGTCACAGACAATGCCTGAGAAAACTGTTTAGCACTAAGTCACATATTACAAGCTTTATTATTTTTTTTTTTTTAAAAAGAACACTGAGTAAATAAATGGGCAGAGTATTTCATTTAACATACTTGCCTTTAAATGCTGAGATTATAATATTCAATGAGTGTTTTATTAAATGCATAAACACAGAAATACAAACTGGATATACCTGGAGGCTGAACATCCTCTTGAACAATACCAGATCGATTTGTTGCCTGGTCCTTCCCTGGTAAACACAACAAACAGTAAAATCACACAGAAAAGAAACACCGTAGCTAACAAAATGCTATGAATCAGAAAGCCAGCAAAAAAAAAAAAAAAAAAAATCTGCATGGGATAGTCTGATATGCGGGTGAACAGCAGTCTGCTCAGCAAAAATATAATAATCACACAGGATGACAGCTTGCATCTTACACCAATAAACAGCAAGACAATTTTTGGATATATAACCAAACCAAAAAGAGATAATGTGAAAGGAAGGAGTACCTGTGTTTCTATAATATAGTGTCAGCTATTGCCAAAAGGTGATTTTAGGGTACACAACACCTTAATGGCAGATAAAATCCAACACTGATAAGTGCAAAATAATGCACACTGGAAAAACTATACATACAAAATGATGGGATCTAAATTAGTTATCACTCAAGAGGGTGATCTTGGAGTAATTGTGGATAGTTTTCTGAAAACATCTGTTCAATGTGCAGCGGCAGACAAAAAAGCTAAAAGAATGTTAGACACCGCCAGAAAAGGGATAGATAATAAAACAGAAAATATCATGCCACTATATAAATACATGGTACACCCACACCTTGAATACTGCCTGCAGATCTGGTCGCCCCATCTCACAAAAGATGTTAGAATTGTAAATGGTACAGAAAAGGGCAACAAAAATGATTAGGTATATGGAACAACTTCCATATGAGGTGAAATTAAAAAAAGAGACTGGAACTGTTCACCTTAGAAAAGAGACTACTAAAGGGAGAATATGATAGAGATCTATAAAATCACGAATGGTGTGGAGAAAATGAATATGGAAGTGTTATTTATCCCTTCACATAACACAAGAACCAAGGGTCACCCAATGAAATTAATAGGCGGAGGAGTTTAAAACAAAAAGGAAGTACTTCTTCACACAGCACACAGTCAACCTGTGGAACTCACTGCCATGGGATCTTGTGAAGGCCAAAAGTATAACTGGGTTCAAAAAGCAATTTGATTCTCATGAAGGATAGGTCCATTGATGGCTGTTAGCCAAGATGATCTGGACACAACCCCATACTCCGAATGTCTCTAAACATCCAAATGCCAGGATCTGGGACTGGACAATGGGATGGATAACTTGATAATTGCCCTGTTCCCTCTGAAGCATCTGGCACCGGTCACTGTTGGAAAAACAAGATACTGGGCTAGATGGAACATTGGTCTGACCCAGTATGGCCGTTTTTACAAAATGGGAGTGTGGTTAGCACATTTTGGGTGCTATTGTAATATGATATTATAATAATGCATCTTCTTATAGACAGGGCTGATAGCACTAAACATCATTAAGTTTCCCTGACACTTCCCAACAGAAGAATCTGTTTGCAATAGCTTTTAACTTTAACCATTTGGGTTGAAAAGTTCCCTTCCAGGAGTCTGCCTCAGGCTTCCCCCCTCACTCCCCCACCTCCCGAGGAGGGAGGGAGAGAAACTGTGACAGAGTTTGAGGAAGAGACTGGCGCTTGTTGGCCAAAGAGACTGGAAATTGGAACTTATGAGACAGACCTATGGAAGGAGCAGGCTGGGACTGGGAGCTGTGGCGGGAGAGGGGAGGGAAATGTCATTAGAATCAGATGAGGAGCTGGGAGATACACATTTTGATACAGTTTATTGACAAGGGGGAGTGAATTAAGATTGCACAGGCAATCTTAATTCTGGAATTTCCAAACTTTTGAGTGCTTGACTTTGTAACCTTAATGATGTTCTTTTAAGCATAGTGTTTTGTGTGTAATTTATATTTATACTGCATTGTAAGGAGGAACAGGATATAGAGAAGAATGATCATTTTTTGATGGGAAATAGAACAGAAACTGTATCTTGGTGGAAAGCTTCAGTTTGAGGAAGTGGAGCTTCCCTAACAGACTGTAGGTGCTTACCAATTAGTATCAGAGATTTGATGGTGTCAAATTTGCTTATCACAGGACCTAACCAGATCAGCTACAACATCACCGGCTCATTCACCTGCACGTCCACCAATGTTATATATGCCATCATATGCCAGCAATGCCCCTCTGCTATGTACATTGGCCAAACTGGACAGTCACTACGCAAGAGGATAAATGGACACAAGTCAGATATTAGGAATGGCAATATACAAAAACCTGTAGGAGAACACTTCAACCTCCCTGGCCACACAATAGCAGATGTAAAGGTAGCCATCTTACAGCAAAAAAACTTCAGGACCAGACTCCAAAGAGAAACTGCTGAGCTCCAGTTCATTTGCAAATTTGACACCATCAGATCAGGATTAACCAAAGACTGTGAATGGCTATCCAACTACAGAAGCAGTTTCTCCTCCCTTGGTGTTCACACCTCAACTGCTAGCAGAGCACCTCACCCTCCCTGATTGAACTAACCTCGTTATCTCCATACTGATTTATACCTGCCTCTGGAGATTTCCCTTACTTGCATCTGAAGAAGTGAGGTTCTTACCCACAAAAACTTAGGCTCCCAATACTTCTGTTAGTCTTAAAGATGCCACAGGACCCTCTGTTGCTTTTTACCAATTAGCATGGTATTTAAACTGAAATAAAATGAAAGTCCCTCTGAGGTGGCCATGAAATTAAATGTTTCACTCTCTTTTACAATTCAGAAATATTTTCAAATTCTTTCAATAGATGAATCACGATAAAGTTTGTGTTAAAATGGAGATACAAATTTTAGAGATTAGTTCCTTTGTTCTCCATTATTAGTTGTCCCCTCTTAAAAGCTTGATATAAAATGTCTGTGCCTACATTTGATCTCCTGTAATTTTTCCAACTTTTTTCCTTTTCTGTCTCCATCTGAGTTGTTATATGGCTCTTTGTGCACAATGGAGCAAACAACTCTGCAATCAATTGAAAGTTAATTTATGCTCCCCCTGCTGGCTCTGCATCAGCAAAACACTAAACCAGGGGTAGGCAACCTTTCAGAAGTAGTGTGCTGTGTCTTCATTTATTCATTCTAATTTAAGGTTTTGCGTGCTGGTAATACATTTTAACGTTTTTAGATGGTCTCTTACTATAAGTCTATATTATATAACTAAACTATTGTATGTAAAGTAAACAAGGTTTTCAAAATGTTCAAGAAGCGTCATTTAAAATTAAATTAAAATGCTGATCTTATGCCGCCAGCCTGCTCAGCTTGCTGCCAGCCTGGGGTTCTGTTCACCTAGGCCGGCAGCAGGCTGAGCAGGGCCTATGGCCGGGACCCCAGACCTGGGGGGGGGGGGAGAAGAGGGGCGTTTTAGGGGTCAGGGTAGAGGCCTGGGGGAGGGGGTTCAGGGCAGAAGGCTGGGGTGGGGGTGGGGGTTCAGGGATCAGGGCAGAGGGCTGGGTGTGGGGGGGGGGTTCAAGCTTCAGGACAGAGGGCTGGGGGTGTGTGGGGGTGCAGGGCAGAAGGCTGGGTGTGTGGGGGGGTGTGGAGGGTACAGGGCAGAAGGCTGGGTGTGTGGGGGGTTCAAGGGTCAGGGCAGAGGGATGGGGCTGTGGGGGTGCAGGGCAGAAGGCTGGGGGGCTTCAGGGCAGAGGTGTGTGGGGGATGCAGGGCAGAAGGCTGGGGTGCTCAGCTTGTGGGGGTGCTCCCAGCCCCCTGCCCTGAGTGGCTCATGACAGGGGGCTGGAAGGGATATGTCCTGTTCCACCCCCTTCCCCCAGGCTCCATCCCTACCTCTCTCTGCCTCCTCTACGGAGCTGTGTGCATGCTGCCACTCTTCCCCCTCCCCCTTGCTAGGGCCATCAGCTGATTGGCCAGGGATGGAGAGGAGGAGGGGCAGGAAAGCACCACGATGGGGGAAGAAGCAGGGGAGGGGGGAAGCTTGGCTGTGACAGGACCAAGCTTCTGCCTCCTGCCCCCGCAGGGGAGAGCAGTAGGCGGGGGGGCTGAGTGGGGCTGGGACCGTGGCAGGGAGCTGTGTGCCACTCAAAATCAGCTCGCGTGCCGTGTTTGGCACGCATGCCGTAGGTTGCCAACCCCTGCACTAAACCCTGACTCATCTAAGTCTTGCATAAAAAACATTTGATTTTTAAAAATTTGTTTACAGAACACAATGGCAAGTTTAAATATTATTTAAGAGGCAAAGAAACAGTAGATTAGAAAAGTAGCATATTCTAGACAGTTAACCGTGGAAAAAAAAGAGAATGTAGTTTAGACTAGCATTCAAGGCAATGTTCACGACATTCTAGTCCGGGGGTCGGCAACCTTTCAGAAGTGGTGTGCTGAGTCTTCATTTATTCACTCTAATTTAAGGTTTCGAGTGCCAGTAATACATTTAAACGTTTTTAGAAGGTCTCTTTCTATGAGTCTATAATATATAACTAAACTATTGTTGTATATAAAGTAAATAAGGTTTTTAAAATGTTTAAGAAGCTTCATTTACATTAAATTAAAATGCAAAGCCCCCACCCGGACCGGTGGCCAGGACCCGGGCAGTGTGAGTGCCACTGAAAATCAGCTCGTGTGCCGCCATTGGCACACGTGCCATAGGTTGCCTACCCCTGTTCTAGGCACTCAAGAAAGCATGACTAGTGACTAAGGTAGCTCTTAAATTCACACTATATACAGGTTATATATGTGGTATACTTATGGGAAGCTTTACGCATCCCTCAAGCTTGGAATATTCTCTTCTGCCTCATTCAAATCACTCCTTAAAATTCACTTCTGCAATATTTATCAGAACTGAGGGGAAGGTAGAAAAGATTTTTTTAAAATAATACAGTTTCAAGATGTGTTCATGCCTCACTGGTCCACATAACTGTACGTAATTGGCATTGACCTTTCCTTTCCCCTTCTCTTGATTCCCCCATTCACTGTCACATCAAACTCAGACTCTTTAGATATAGGTCCATATCCGTAGTTGTTTCTGTGAGGAGACAGTACATTTTGGGAACTTGAAAAAGTAATTACAACTGCATGAATGTGAGAGATTTAAGTAATGGGAAACCATCAACTTGAAGTTTAGGCATTTTTTTTAAATAAAGGCGTTTTAGGCACTGGAGGTACAACAAGTATTCCTGTGTCTTCCCCTGCCTTATTTTTGTTCACAATAGAAAATGGAACACAGCGATACAGCCAGGATTCAAAATCTAGAGTTTCTGGATTCCAGCTGTGTTCAGGCCATCAGTCCATACTGCCTCCTATATTGTACATATACACACATGCACATATATACTGTGTAATGGATCATTAATAAGCCTATTTTGAGTGATAGAACTATATTAAACAACTCGAAACTATTTTCCACTGTAAAAGGTTTGCCTAAACTCCCTTTTCTATAACAATGGGATACTGCAAGCAAATGATAAAAGAAGGGGTTATTCAAACATATTTCTATAGCAAAGATTGGTTGTTTTATATGGTGTGAAACAACAGGTAGCATACATTAGGAGCATTTATTCCCTGATCTGCCACAAGTTATCTTTATCTGAGATAGAGACGAGAAATAGGGAAGAATAGTGAAAATATTATCTTGTGTTAAGTGAGTTTTTTACAAAAAATGTATTCCAGACACCATGGGAGGCTCTTGCAAGCAAACTAGCAAGTGTTATGGATACAAAACCCATGCTCACTCTACAGTTTACAATGTAAAAGTAAGGTGGGGGGGGGGGGGGAAACACCACTCTACTGCTAAAGTCAGATGTCTTAAAGAACAGTATTTCCAAGAGACCATTCAGTATGCAGCATGGACAGAATTCTTTGGGGCGGTGATGCTAGGATTAGTGGTTCTAAAACATCCTATATCCATCATGATGGTAGGTAAATTAGAGATGAACTGCCAAGCTAACTGACTACAGCCACAATAATAACCCATGGAAACCATCACGATGAAACCTTTTCTTCAAAGTACTTCATTTGGAAGAAGAGAACGCCTCTCCTGGATGTTTCTTGCTAAGGGGTTACTGAAAATATAGAACAGATGACAGCAGGGAGGTGTCAGTTGTCAGGTTAGGGACGTTTATTCTGGGAGGGAGTAATGGTGCTCTGTCAGGATTTCAACATGTATATATTTATAGGCTAGCTAAAAATAGCAAGGAAAATCTGAATCCCTGCGACAGCCAAGAGGATGAGGGGAACACAGGAGGGGCTCGTGGGGGAAATAACTCGTGATCAGGAGAGTCAGGGAGGGATAACTCAAAGGGTAAATGAAGCACGGCATAGAGAGGGTGTTGCAATGGGCGAGAGGATGAGTCCTAGGGAGTATCCAGGGAGGGGAGCTGGGTAGGGCATGCCCGACGGGGATGTTGCTCACTGGGGCCCGTGACGGTCCCGGGAGGACAGGGGTCACGGGGTGGGCACATGACACCCTACAGGAGAAATGTCCACGGGCTCAGCCGCTCAGGGCACAGACCGGAGGAAGGGGCCGCCAGTGATGCACAGAAAGCGGGGGCGTACAGGGGCGGGTCAGCAGAGGGGCGCGGAGAGCGGGGATCACGTCACGTGAGGCGAGCGGGGCGGGGTCCGTACTCACTGTATTGCTCCACCTGCAGCAGCGGCCGGAAGTAGATGGGGTAAAACGCCGCCCCCACCACGGCCACGAACCCGCCGAAGATGAGCAGCGTGCGGGAGATCCGCGCCATGGCCGGCAAAGGACGAGGCGAAACCCCTGCGCGCTAGCGGCACCTGCGCTCCCAACCCTCTCACCTCCCAGTTTGCACACTTCCGCTTCCGGGGCAAGTGCAGGGGATCCCGGGAAGCCGCCTGGGTCACGTGGGTTCTCCGGCCTGGGCGCGAGCTAAGCCAGGCCCCCTCGCAGAGGCGCCCGCTTCCCCGCTGTTACAGCGCGGCTCGCCCAGAGCTCCCCGTCCTGCGTCCTAGAGCCGGGCTGCGAGCTGCGGGGGGCGGGGCCTGCCACCGTCTTCAGTGCTCCCCGGGGGCGCGGGGTCACCCAGCGACACGGGAAGTCGCGCAGCAGGCTGCTCCCGAGTCTCCGAGGGCGCGGAGTGTGCCGGGCTTTGGACAAGCACGTGGTAGAGTGGTGGGCCTGGCACAAAAGCCTCACTGTGCGGACAGGCAGACAGGCGCATAGGAAAGAGCGGTGCACGAATGAGTCCTGAGGGGTTTGCGTTGTAGGCGGGGGAGGGGAGAGGTGTCACCTTTGAATAATTTATTACATCTGTAAAATAAAATGGATGGTACATTTATATCAGCCATAATCTCAGTACTCTTCATTTTCCACATTTTTAGTGTCCCCTCATTCCAACTAACGGAGTAGCTTATGATTTAAAACTCTTGGTTACATCCCATCCTGCCACATTGTAATATACTCTTGGGGGAATTTTGTGTTGCTGCGCATGTGCAGAATTCATGTCCCCTGCAGATTTCTATGCTTCCCTGCAGAAAAATGACTTCTTATGGGGAAGCAAAGGGAAGCTGCAAGAGCAGTTATGCACTTCTCCCTGGCAGCGTAGGCAGGTTGGTTCGGTTACCTGGAGTAGCTGGTAGAGACATAAATCATGGGGAAGAGCGGCGGCCATGTGAGAGAGACATTGTGTCCCTCTTGTTCACTATTGCAGCACACTTGGCATGGAGGGGCAGAGCTTCGGAGTGTTTCTGAGGAGTTAGGCATGGGGCAGGCTCTGTCCCCTCAGGAAGAGCAGAATATATTATTGCCCTTATATAAATCGATGATACGCCCTCATCTCGAATACTGCGTACAGATGTGGTGGTCTCATCTCAAAAAAGATATACTGGCACTAGAAAAGGTTCAGAAAAGGGCAACTAAAATGATTAAGGGTTTGGAACGGGTCCCATATGAGGAGAGATTAAAAAGGCTAGGACTCTTCAGCTTGGAAAAGAGGAGACTAAGGGGGGATATGATAGAGGTATATAAAATCATGAGTGATGTGGAGAAAGTGGATAAGGAAAAGTTATTTACTTATTCCCATAATACAAGAACTAGGGGTCATCAAATGAAATTAATAGGCAGCAGGATTAAAACAAATAAAAGGAAGTTCTTCTTCACGCAGCGCACAGTCAACTTGTGGAACTCCTTACCTGAGAAGGTTGTGAAGGCTAGGACTATAACAGCATTTAAAAGAGAACTGGATAAATTTATGGTGGTTAAGTCTATTAATGGCTGTTAGCCAGGACGGGTAAGGAATGGTGTCCCTAGCCTCTGTCTGTCAGAGGATGGAGATGGATGGCATGAGAGAGATCACTTGATCATTGCCTGTTAGGTTCACTCCCTCTGGGGCACCTGGTATTGGCCACTGTCGGTAGACAGGATACTGTGCTAGATGGACCTTTGGTCTGACCCAGTAGGGCCTTTCTTATGTTCTTATAATGTAGCAGCCTGCCTTCTTAGTAAATTGTTCCTATTGTCTTTGTGAATTCCCCCAGGAGTATAAAACAGGTGTCAAAGTTTTAAGGCTCCTTTACATTGCCAGAGTGGTGTAAAGGACAGTATGGCCTTATAAATGCTTATGGTGCTTTAGTGATTAGAACTGGTCTACATTTTTGGACTGAAAAAGCTTCCTATCAAAATGTGCTCCATGAACTGTTCGCCACTGACCACTCTGGAGATGGTCAGTAGCCAATATAAATTATGAGTTTGATTCCCCAGCCCTCTCTTGTTCCTCAGTTGCCTCTGATTAAGGCTGGGAGTTTGTCACAGAGGTCATGGATTCCGTAACTTCTGCAGCAGTTGGTGAGCCTGGCCCTGGGGTCAGCTGAGCAGCTCAGGCAGTCCCTGGGCAAGTCACACCAGCCGCTGCTGGGACAGTCTCGGGCCACTGTGCCTCCCTCCCCTCCGCAACAGCAGGAGTTTGGGTGTGGGAGAGGGCAGGGGGTTTAGGCATGGGATGGGGTGAGGGCTCTGGGCAGTGCTTCCCTTGGGGGCTCCCCGGAAGTGACAACATTCTCCTCCCAGCCAATGGGAGCTGCGGAGCCAACGTTCGGGACGGAGGCAGTGTGCAGAGCTACCTGGCCACGCCTCCACCAAGGAGCTGAAGGAAGGGGATGTCGCCACTTCCAGGGAAGCACGGAGCCAGGTAGGGAGCCTGCCAGCTTCCCCCCAGCACCAGCGGTGGTCCTTGGCTGCGCACCCTCGGGCCGCCCCCTTGCCAGCAGCCATGGCGTCCCCTGGGCGGCATCCCCTGGGCTGCCCCCTGAGCACCCACGGCACCCCCCGGGCCGTCCCCCTTCCCCCAAGATTTAGTCAGAGGTATATAATACAAGTCATGGACAGGTCATAGGCTGTGAATTTTTGTTTACTGCCCGGGACCTGCCATGACTTTTACTAAAAATACCCATGACTAAAACATAGCCTTACCTATGATGTAACACTGAGCGTATGGCTGCATATATTTGTTGACTAATAACTAGAAATAAAGGATCAAACCTAGCTACATTACTATTAGGCAAGGGGGTTGGGGATTTCCTCCAACGCTCCCCACTCCCATTCTCCATCCATTGTATTATAGTTTAAATAAATTAACTAAATAATTGAAACCAGCATGATTATATTGCATTATTTTGACAAATAAAATATGCAGCATTTTAAAATATTGTACACAGAATTTTAATTTTGTTGGTGCCGAATTTTAAATTTTTTGGCACAGAATTCCCCCAGGAGTTTAATGGTGTATATAGTTTAATAACAATACATCTACATTGTGCTTTTCATCATGATTGATCCTAAAGTGAATTACAAATGTGGACATGAATCTGGTCACCTACTGAGTGGAATAGAACAGCTGTTTAACACCACTTGGCAACCCATGAAGTGAATGATAATATACCCAATGGAAGCTACTAGTACATTCTAACTCCAGTCATCATGCAGAAAGACGAATACCTGTGACTTTAAACACAGCAGAATAAACAAACAAGTATGTGAGGTTATTACATTAAGCGAAGATGCCAAACTATCTTTTTCAGTAGATAACCAGCCTGATATTGATTCTAGCAGAATCCAGTTCTTTGGGTGCTTTGACTGTAACCTGCAAAGAGAAAGAAATTGCTTGTAAGAGCATCATCAATCATCTTCTTCTTCTGCCTGGACGATTTATTTCAAAAAGGGTCATGTTCTGCTTGTTTTTTACATTACAAATATCAATTAAGGCTGTCATGGTCAATCTTTTCTGGTTTTGCTGGAGGGCTCCTTGGGCATACCAGATTGTGGACCAAGAGATTTTTCAGTCTTTAATAGAAGGGGAGAGGATGTTGAATATTTAACAGACAGTTTTTTCTGCCCCAAGTATTTTGTTAGGTGTTAGAGTTGAATGTATTATCAAAAATAAAGATTTAAACAGCCTGAATAAGAGTCACTGCCCCTGTCAGTTAATCAGCTTTCACTTGCTTGATAACTCTATCATCCATCTACAGTTTCTCCTGTTGTCCAGAGAATCTTTCAGGATAAGCACATTGGACACAATCTGAATCTCCAGTGCAGCAGTTCTCAAACTGTGGGTCAGGACCCCAAAGTGGGTCATGACCCCATTTTAATGGGGTTGCCAGGGCTGGCTGAGACTTGCTGGGGCCCGGGGCCAGAGCCAAAGCCCGAGCCTCACCACCCGGGGCCAAAGTCTGAGGGCTTCAGCCCTGGGCAGCGGGGCTCAAGTTACAGGCTCCCTGCTGGGGCTGAAGCCCTTGGGCTTCGGCTTTGGCCTTCCCGCTCAGGGTAATGGGGATCAGGCTTTGGCTCAGGCTTCAGTCCTCCCTCCTGGGGTTGTGAAGTAATTTTTGTTGTCAGAAGGGGGTTGCGGTGCAATGAAATTTGAGAACCCCTGCTCTATGTAAAAAGCAGCCCTCCTCTCCCAATGCCCCTTTTTGAGGGGGAAAAAACAAAGAAACCCTTTCAGGCTTTTGTTTTGCATCATTAAAGCAAAATAATGGTATAAGCTGAATTTTCAGTTTTGAATTTTTAAAGGGACAAGCATTTGTGGTATGCGAAGAAGGCATAGTTGTCATCCTATACATTGTGTCCTTCCCAACCAGATACAAATGTTTTCAAGGACAGAACTTGTATGTAGTAGCCTTTTGGTTAAGATCAAGTGCAATACTTCGGATGTTGGGAAGCAGTATTTGCCAAATCCTGCTAATATTGAAGCCAGTGGGGATTTGCTTCGATGAGAGCAGGATAGGGGCCATATCCTGCAAGGCTAAAATTCAACAAAATGTAGAGGAACCACACATTGCCTTACATACTACTTAAGGTCCCTTCAGTCTTGCATTAAGGGCTCCACATACCTACTGATTAGGACCAAGGCCTTAAACTGTAGTTTGGTTAGGGCAGGAAGCCCACAAGCCTGTAAAGTGCCATGCATTTCTATTGGTCTACATAAATGACAGATGACATTGAACTCCATTATCTAATACAGCTCTTAATTACAATGTGATAGAAACACATATTAAACAATCATTTTAACTCCATTATTAGAACATGGCAATGGCAATTTAATTGACACTGTCCTGCCATATGTTTTGTTCAAGTTCAGGTTTGAAAGCATAAGTAAAAACAATAATATGCTTTATATGAGTTGTTCATGGCAGCTACTGTGCCTTCCTATGTGTGTGCCTAACATACTATATGCTCTAGCATAATGCAGATATATAATAATTAATCGTAATAAAATGTACCAATGACTTCAGCCCGTGCAATGTCTTTTTTATTGTAATTTCTATGATTCTGTGATTATGGTTAATAACTAATAAAATGTGCACTTCTATAGATACGTGACAAATGTTCTCAAAGCACTTTACTAGCATTAATTAATGAAGCCTTACAACTTATTCCAGTTTGATGATGGGTTCCTGGGGCACAGCAAAGTTAAATGATATGCCAGACTTGACATGGGAAGTCTATAGAAGAATAAAATCCAGAAAACCAGAAAGGCTGACATAGTAACATGGGAATTGCCAGACGGGATCAAGACCCCAGGTCCAGCGAATCCAGTATCTGACAGAGGCCAGCACCGGAGGCTTCAGAAGGAGGTGCAAGAATTCCGACAGCAACAGATTTGAAATAATCTGCCTCTCACATTAGTTCTCATGTCATCCAGGTCCCTAATAGTTAGCAATTGGTTTAAACCCTGAAACATGAGGGTTTATCATTCTTCCATAATGTGTTAGCACAAAGTATTATAATGCTGGATACTCTTGTTGTCCAGTGGCCATGTAAATGTATGATCCCTTCTGTCAGCCCACCTCCAAACTAAAAGGTGTATTTCCAGTTATCTTTCCCCTCCTCCGGACTCCCCCACCCCCGCAAAGAGTGGCATAAGAGGGGGATAAACAATACACACGCTGAACAGTGTACACAAGCCAGCGTCTAAGGCAGGCGTGGGGAGACCCAGCAGTACCCGCAGACTCAGATAAATAACGTTAGAGAGCAGCAAAAACAGCGGATTGTCTCCCTTGATCTAACACCCCGCCCCCCCCCCCCCAAAAGTTATACCAAGGGGAAGGGCAAAGAGTGGTGGTGGTGGTGTGTGTCTGTGTCTGTCCCGGGGTAG
This sequence comes from Malaclemys terrapin pileata, assembly GCF_027887155.1. Classification (NCBI taxonomy): domain Eukaryota; kingdom Metazoa; phylum Chordata; order Testudines; family Emydidae; genus Malaclemys; species Malaclemys terrapin. The sequence continues at coordinate 36,025,755 of NC_071509.1, read as the reverse complement.
CACGTGGGCCTGGTCCCCCAGCCCAGCGCGTCCTTTCCTGCTGCACCTGCTCGGGGAGGCTCCAGCCCCGCCCGAGCGGCTCCTCCTCCCGCCGCGGAGGCTGAGCTCCAGGAAGCAGGATCTACCTAGTCCCCGTGGCCGGATTCCCCAGGCGGCCGCGCGCTCGGGCTGCACTGCCCCGGGCACCGACCCGCCGCAGCAAGTTCCGCTCTCGGCACCGACCCGCCGCGCGCCGTCACCAGCGGCATCCGCGACGCCCATGGGAGCAGCTGGCGCCTGAGCCGCATCGGAACCATGTGGTGCTCAGCGGAGCCCCGTCCCGTGCCCCACGGGGGCCTCCTCCTGCTCTGGCTGCTGGTGAGCCCACCTCCCCCCACTCCCCGGACACCGGCCGCCACCCCGCTGCGGGGCTGGCCGGGACCTGCGGCCGGGAGCGCCCTGGGCTGGGCTGCCAGCTCCTTTGTCCCGCAGCACGCACATCCTCCGCTGCCAGCCCCGGAGGCTGTGCGGGACCCCGCTGTGCTCTGCAGGATGCCCCGTTCCTCCCAGCACACCCCTCGGTGTACCCCCCCCCAGCACACTCCCTACACGCCTCTACGTCCACCCCAGCACACTCCCTATCCGCCTCTCCATCCACCCCAGCCCACTCCCTACACGCCTCTCCGTCCACCCCAGCCCACTCCCTACACGCCTCTCCGTCCACCCCAGCCCACTCCCTACACGCCTCTCCGTCCACCCCAGCCCACTCCCTACACGCCTCTCCGTCCACTCCAGCGCACTCCCTACACGCCTCTCCGTCCACCCCAGCCCACTCCCTATCCGCCTCTCCGTCCACCCCAGCACACTCCCTACACGCCTCTCCGTCCGCCCCAGCCCACTCCTTACACGCCTCTCCGTCCACCCCAGCGCACTCCCTACACGCCTCTCCGTCCACCCCAGCGCACTCCCTACACGCCTCTCCGTCCACCCCAGCGCACTCCCTACACGCCTCTCCCTCCGCTCCAGCCCACTCCCTACACGCCTCTACGTCCACCCCAGCGCACTCCCTATACGCCTCTCCGTCCACCCCAGAATACTCCCTATACGCCTCTCCGTCCACCCCAGCGCACTCCCTACACGCCTCTCCGTCCACCCCAGAATACTCCCTATACGCCTCTCCGTCCACCCCAGCGCACTCCCTACACGCCTCTCCGTCCACCCCAGAATACTCCCTATACGCCTCTCCGTCCACCCCAGCGCACTCCCTACACGCCTCTCCGTCCACCCCAGCCCACTCCCTATACGCCTCTCCGTCCACCCCAGCGCACTCCCTACACGCCTCTCCGTCCACCCCAGCACACTCCCTATACGCCTCTCCGTCCACCCCAGCGCACTCCCTACACGCCTCTCCGTCCACCCCAGCCCACTCCCTATACGCCTCTCCGTCCGCCCAGCATACTCCCTACACGCCTCTCCATCCACCCCAGCGCACTCCCTACACGCCTCTCCGTCCGCCCAGCATACTCCCTACACGCCTCTCCGTCCGCCCAGCATACTCCCTATACGCCTCTCCGTCCACCCCAGCGCACTCCCTACACGCCTCTCCGTCCGCCCCAGCCCACTCCCTACACGCCTCTCCATCCACCCCAGCGCACTCCCTACACGCCTCTCCGTCCGCCCCAGCCCACTCCCTACACGCCTCTCCATCCACCCCAGCGCACTCCCTACACGCCTCTCCGTCCACACCAGCGCACTCCCTATACGCCTCTCCATCCACCCCAGCGCACTCCCTATACGCCTCTCCGTCCACCCCAGCGCACTCCCTACACGCCTCTCCGGCCGCCCCAGCCCACTCCCTACACGCCTCTCCATCCACCCCAGCCCACTCCCTATACGCCTCTCCGTCCACCCCAGCGCACTCCCTACACGCCTCTCCGTCCACCCCAGCCCACTCCCTACACGCCTCTCCGTCCACCCCAGAATACTCCCTATACGCCTCTCCGTCCACCCCAGCGCACTCCCTACACGCCTCTCCCTCCGCTCCAGCCCACTCCCTACACGCCTCTCCGTCCACCCCAGCATACTCCCTACACGCCTCTCCGTCCACCCCAGCGCACTCCCTATACGCCTCTCCGTCAACCCCAGCATACTCCCTATACGCCTCTCCGTCCACCCCAGCGCACTCCCTACACGCCTCTCCGTCCACCCCAGAATACTCCCTATACGCCTCTCCGTCCACCCCAGCCCACTCCCTACATGCCTCTCCGTCCACCCCAGCATACTCCCTATACGCCTCTCCGTCCACCCCAGCGCACTCCCTACACGCCTCTCCGTCCACCCCAGCCCACTCCCTACACGCCTCTCCGTCCACCCCAGCCCACTCCCTACACGCCTCTCCGTCCACCCCAGCCCACTCCCTATACGCCTCTCCGTCCACCCCAGCGCACTCCCTACACGCCTCTCCGTCCGCCCAGCATACTCCCTACACGCCTCTCCGTCCACCCCAGCGCACTCCCTACACGCCTCTCCGTCCGCCCAGCATACTCCCTACACGCCTCTCCGTCCACCCCAGCCCACTCCCTATACGCCTCTCCGTCCACCCCAGAATACTCCCTACACGCCTCTCCGTCCACCCCAGCGCACTCCCTATACGCCTCTCCGTCCATCTCAGCCCACTCCCTACACGCCTCTCCGTCCACCCCAGCCCACTCCCTATACGCCTCTCCGTCCACCCCAGAATACTCCCTACACGCCTCTCCGTCCACCCCAGCGCACTCCCTATACGCCTCTCCGTCCATCTCAGCCCACTCCCTACACGCCTCTCCGGCCGCCCCAGCCCACTCCCTACACGCCTCTCCGTCCGCTCCAGCCCACTCCCTACACGCCTCTCCGTCCACCCAGCATACTCCCTATACGCCTCTCCATCCACCCCAGCATACTCCCTACACGCCTCTCCGTCCACCCCAGCGCACTCCCTATACGCCTCTCCGTCCATCTCAGCACACTCCCTACACGCCTCTCCGTCCGCCCCAGCCCACTCCCTACACGCCTCTCCGTCCACCCCAGCCCACTCCCTATACGCCTCTCCGTCCACCCCAGCCCACTCCCTACACGCCTCTCCGTCCACCCCAGCCCACTCCCTATACGCCTCTCCGTCCACCCCAGCCCACTCCCTACACGCCTCTCCGTCCATCTCAGCGCACTCCCTACACGCCTCTCCGTCCACCCCAGCGCACTCCCTATACGCCTCTCCGTCCACCCCAGCCCACTCCCTACACGCCTCTCCGTCCACCCCAGCGCACTCCCTACACGCCTCTCCGTCCACCCCAGCCCACTCCCTACACGCCTCTCCGTCCACCCCAGCCCACTCCCTATACGCCTCTCCGTCCACCCCAGCCCACTCCCTACACGCCTCTCCGTCCACCCCAGCCCACTCCCTACACGCCTCTCCGTCCACCCCAGCCCACTCCCTACACGCCTCTCCGTCCACCCCAGCCCACTCCCTACACGCCTCTCCGTCCGCCCAGCATACTCCCTATACGCCTCTCCGTCCGCCCCAGCGCACTCCCTATACGCCTCTCCGTCCACCCCAGCCCACTCCCTACATGCCTCTCTGACCACCCCAGAATACTCCCTATACGCCTCTCCGTCCGCCCAGCATACTCCCTATACGCCTCTCCGTCCGCCCAGCATACTCCCTATACGCCTCTCCGTCCGCCCAGCATACTCCCTACACGCCTCTCCGTCCGCCCAGCATACTCCCTATACGCCTCTCCGTCCACCCCAGAATACTCCCTACACGCCTCTCCGTCCACCCCAGCATACTCCCTACACGCCTCTCCGTCCACCCCAGCGCACTCCCTATACGCCTCTCCATCCACCCCAGCGCACTCCCTATACGCCTCTCCGTCCACCCCAGAATACTCCCTATACGCCTCTCCGTCCACCCCAGCGCACTCCCTACACGCCTCTCCCTCCGCTCCAGCCCACTCCCTACACGCCTCTCCGTCCACCCCAGCGCACTCCCTATACGCCTCTCCGTCAACCCCAGCATACTCCCTATACGCCTCTCCGTCCACCCCAGCGCACTCCCTACACGCCTCTCCGTCCACCCCAGAATACTCCCTATACGCCTCTCCGTCCACCCCAGCCCACTCCCTACATGCCTCTCCGTCCACCCCAGCGCACTCCCTACACGCCTCTCCGTCCACCCCAGCCCACTCCCTACACGCCTCTCCGTCCACCCCAGCGCACTCCCTACACGCCTCTCCGTCCACCCCAGCCCACTCCCTACACGCCTCTCCGTCCACCCCAGCCCACTCCCTATACGCCTCTCCGTCCACCCCAGCGCACTCCCTACACGCCTCTCCGTCCACCCCAGAATACTCCCTACACGCCTCTCCGTCCACCCCAGCGCACTCCCTATACGCCTCTCCGTCCATCTCAGCCCACTCCCTATACGCCTCTCCGGCCGCCCCAGCCCACTCCCTACACGCCTCTCCGTCCGCCCAGCATACTCCCTATACGCCTCTCCGTCCAGCCCAGCGCACTCCCTACACGCCTCTCCGTCCGCCCAGCATACTCCCTACACGCCTCTCCGGCCGCCCAGCATACTCCCTACACGCCTCTACGTCCACCCCAGCCCACTCCCTATACGCCTCTCCGTCCGCCCAGCATACTCCCTATACGCCTCTCCGTCCACCCCAGCGCACTCCCTACACGCCTCTCCGTCCGCCCAGCATACTCCCTACACGCCTCTCCGTCCGCCCAGCATACTCCCTACACGCCTCTCCGTCCGCCCAGCATACTCCCTACACGCCTCTCCGTCCGCCCCAGCCCACTCCCTACACGCCTCTCCATCCACCCCAGCGCACTCCCTTTACACCTCTCCATCCACCCAGCACACTCCTTATACGCCTCTCCATCTCCTTTCATGGATTGAGAACTGGTTAAAAGACAGGGAACAACGGGTAGGAATAAATGGTAAATTTTCAGGATGTAGAGGGGTAATTAGTGGTGTTCCCTGCAGGTCAGTCCTAAGACCAATCCTATTCAATTTATTCATAAATGGTCTGGAGAAAGGGGTAAACAGTGAGGTGGCAAAGTTTGCAGATGCTACTAAACTGCTCAAGATAGTTAAGACCAAAGCAGACTATGAAGAACTTCAAAAAGATCTCACAAAACTAAGTGATTGGGCAACAAAATGGCAAATGAAATTTAATGTGGATAAATGTAAAGTAAAGCACATTGGAAAAAATAACCCCAACTATAGATACAATATGATGGGGGCTAATTTAACTACAACTAAGCAGGAAAGAGATCTTGGAGTCATCGTGGATAGTTCTCTGAAGACGTCCACGCAGTGTGCAGTGGCAGCCAAAAAAGCAAGCAGGATGTTAGGAATCATTTAAAAAGGAATAGAGAATAAGACCGAGAATATTTTATTGACCTTATATAAATCCATGGTACGCCCACATCTTGAATACTGCGTACGGATGTGGTCCCCTCATCTCAAAAAAGATATACTGGCATTAGAAAAGGTTCAGAGAAGCTCAACTAAAATAATTAGGGATTTGGAACGGGTCCCATATGAGGAGACATTAAAGAGGCTAGGACTTTTCAGCTTGGAAAAGAGGAGACCAAGGAGACCAATCTCTCCATTATTCTGCCCCACCACATACCTCTTGCATCTTCATAATCCTCCCCTTTCTTCCTCTTTTTCTGTTTCCCCAAGATGCATATCTATCCCCTTACACAGCCCTTCCTCCTTTCATCCTGTGCCTACTCAACTGCACCCTCCTACATCCATACACCACCCTTCTGCCAAGCCTCATCAAAACATATTCCTTTTTCCATCCCAGGGATGATGACTTCCCCTACCAACTCCCCCAATTTTTTCTAACATTGATTTAAAAAAAAAAGATTCCTCTAGTTTTCCACTGACAGGGTCTAATTATGCAGCCCCTACTCAGGTACAATCATTATTAAAAAGAAGAATCCCATTATTTTCTATAGGACTATATTCACTTGAATCATAGAAATATAAGGCTGGAAGGGACCTCAAGAAGCCATCAAGTCCAGTCCCCTGCACAGAGGCAGGACCAAGTAAACCTAAACCATCCGTGACAGGTGTTTGTGCAATCTGTTCATAAAAACCTTCAAAAATGGGGATTCTACAACCTCCCTTAGAAGACCATTTCAGAGCTTAACTATCCTTATAGTTAGAAAGTTGTTCCTAGTATCTAATCTAAATCTCCCTTGCTGCAGATTAAACCCATTACTTCTTGTCCTACCTTCAGTGGACATGAAGAACAATTGATTACAATCTTCTTTATAACATCTCTCAACATATTTGAAGACTGTTATCAGTCCCTCCCCTGAGTGTTTTCTCAGGGCTAAATATGCCTAGTTGTTTTAACCTTTCCTCATAGGTCAGGTTTTCTAAACCTTTTATTATTTTGTTGTTGCTCTTCTCTGGATTCTCTGCTGTTTGTCCACATCTTTCTTAAAGTATCAGAGTAACAGCCGTGTTAGTCTGTATCCGCAAAAGGAAGAACAGGAGTACTTGTGGCACCTTAGAGACTAACAAATTTATTAGAGCATAAGCTTTCGTGGACTACAGCCCACTTCTTATATGTTGCCCAGAATTGGACACAGTTCAGCTATGCCTAGTAGAATAGTCTTACATACACCACTCCTGTTAATACACCTCAGAATGATATTAGTCTTTTTTGCAGCTGCCTCATATTGTTAACTCATTTTCAGTTTGAGATTCACTATAACCCTCAGATCCTTTTCAGTTCTGCCACTATCTAGCCAGTTATTCCCCATTTTTCAGTTGTGCATTTGACTTTTCTTTCTTTGCACTTGTCTTTATTGAATTTCATCTTGTTGATTACAGACCAAACCTACAATTTGTCAAGGTCATTTTGAATTCTAATCTTTTCCTCCAAAGTACCTCTCCCAGCCCGGTGTCATCCACAAATTTTGTATGCATACTCTCCACTCTATTAGCCAAGTCATTTATGAAACTGAATAATACTGGACCCAGGACTTAACTTCTATGGAACCCCATTAGATACGCCTCCCCTGTTTGACAGCAAACTATTGATAACTACTCTTTAAGTACAGTCTTTCAACCAGTTGTGCACCCACCTAATGGTAATATGATCAAGAGCACATTTAACTCGTTTTCTTATGGGAATGTCATGTGCGACTGTGTCAAAAGCCTGACTAAGATCAAGATATATCATGTCTACTGCTTTCACCTTATCTATTAGACCAGTGATCCTGTCAAAGACAGAAATTAGGTTGGTTTGACATGATTTGTTTTTGACAAATCCCTGTTGGCCGTTGCTAATAACCCTGTTTATGCTCTAGGTCAGGAGTTCTCAAACCTCATTGCACCATGACCCCCTTCTAACAACAAAAATTACTTCACGACCCCAGGAGGGGGAGACCGAAGCCTGAGCCCGGCCAAGCCCCACTTCTCCGGGGGCAGGAGGGGGGAAGCCCGAGCCCCACTGCTCCAGGCAGCAGGGTCAAAGCTGAATCTCAAGGGCCTCAGCCCCTGGTCAGGTGGCCTGCAACTTGAGCCCTGCTGCCCAGGGCTGAAGCCCTTGGGCTTGACTTCAGCTCTGAGGAGTGGGGCTCAGGCTTCAGCCCTGGGCCCCAGCAAGTCTAAGCCAGCCCTGGCGACTCCATTTGGGGTCCTGACCCACAGTTTGAGAACCATTTCTCTAGGTGCTTATAAAGTGACTGTTTAATAATTTGTTCCAGGATCTTTCCAAGTATCAAAGTCAGGCTGACTGGTCTATAATGCCCCAGGTCCTCTTTGATCCCCTTTTTAAAGATAGGTACTATGTTTCCCTTCTCCAGTCCTCTGGGACTTCACCTAATTCTCTAGGAGTTCTTGAAGATAATTACTAACAGTTCTGAGATTGCTTCCGTTAGTTCTTTAAGTACCCTAGGATGGATTTCATCAGGCCCTGCCGACTTCGAGTACATCTAACTTATCTGAATCTTCTTTAACCTGTTCTCTTATTTTGATTAAGGATAGTGTGTGAGAGTAAGAATTGAAGAGTTGATAACAGGGCCATTAATCTGGTAATTTATACTTAATGAAGACTACATGGGCAAGATTTTCACAAGATTTTCAGCACCCACAATCAAGGCCACATTTTCAAAAGAGCTCAATGTTGGAAAACCATCAGCATCACTCCGGAAGTTGCTGTACCCTGAGTGCTTTTGAAAATCTGCCTTTATGTAAGTGCCTAAATGGGAACTTTCCAAATCTGGCCCCAATTGTGGGTTTGAGCACCTGAACATCTGGCCCATAGCTTTTAAAAAAAATTAGCCTCAGATTTCTAAATTCTTGTGACCTTAGGTAAGCAACATACATAACTCTTATTGGCATCATTTTAAAATTATTGTATGTAGTTCTTTTTTATACACACAAAAAAGGGAAAAAACTTCTCCTCCTGGTTTCTTATTTTAGTGTCAAAATTTTTCTTCAGAACATTACATATTTGCTGCCTGCACCACCCGTACAGAAAGGGCTGTGTTTATCTCTGCTGCATAGTCATAAGTCAGGCTTTATATTACCATCTTTGCCTCTGACAACAAAAGAGTTACAAATTATGAAGTGGGAAATGTCACATTGATTATTAACTCTGTGGCAATACTGATCAAAAATGTAATCTTTTAAAGAGGATCCTCCTCATTTTGGCCAGACATATTTATTTCCTTCTATCCAAATTAGGGGTTACTTACTATTTCTCAGTGTAAATTATTGATCTAAGAAGTGATGAGTCATGCCATTAATGCATTAGAAAACGTTGTATAGTAGTTGCCATTAAAAACTCAACCTTTTCCTTTCCAGAGGGATTGTGGTACTGTGGTATCTCTTCTTTTACATGTAAGCACATACTATCATTACTGCAGGTACCCGGATGGTGGGAAAGGATGAGTTTTTAATGGCACCCACTATACAAATCAACTTAAAGCGGCATAATTTCAGGACTCTGCGTTTGCTCTTTTGGTCTCCAATTGAAGTCAGTGGGGATTGTTTTGCTATTGATACTGAATGGGAGCAGGACTGGGCCCTTTGTGCTGAATTTCTCATATTGGGGCTTTTGCACATATCTTAAAATTCAGCATGGTATAGTAGAGAACTATGGGCCATGTACAGATCTTGTGTAAGCAGATGCAATTTTATTGAGGTCAGTGGAGTTTCTCCAGAGCTGAATTTGGTCCAGCAATAATAAGAGCCCCCATGACACACTCATCATCCCTGATACTAATGGAATGATTTATAATAATGCCTATTCAGCCTTTTTTCTTTTTGTTGCCTGGTATCAATGATGTTTCATAGATTGAAAATCCACTTCCTCGCTCATCACTGGTGAATGGGAAGTTTCCCCTGAAATCTGGCATGGCGATAGAACCAATGCCATCAAATTCAGTGGAATCTAACTCCCCTCCAATTAATGAAAAGACTGTAGCCCTTATGGATATTAAAATAACTATGTAAATCAGCTGTAAACTAATGCAGTGTTGTCTTCCTGAGCCTATGGAGTGTTAGCATATGAAATTAGCAGGACACTGTTCTGTTTTACTATTGCTGTTCGATGCCTACCCAATGTCTTGAGTAGATAACCTCATTGAACGTCTAGGACAAGCACATATTATATAATGATCTTAGATCTGACCAAGGGATATTGGCAGATCCTCCAGCCAGTGCTGACTGGCAGCCTCACAGCAGCTGGAAGAATAAAGGAGTTATGAAGCAAAGGGGCAGGGAGACTGCCAGAGGAGCTAGCAGACTAGAGAAGGGAAGTCCTGCCAGAAGACTGGTGACAAGCTGCCCACGCACAACACCCCAGACAAGGGATGACTGTAACTATGGGCTGAAGAAGCCCACAAAGCCAAGTAAAGGTAGAAAGGAGTTCTGGGTACAGCAGGAGGAATTGTTGAGGATTAATTATCCCTGCCTGGTTTAAGGGCCTTGAGCTGGAATCCAGTGAAGTAGGTTGGCATGGGTTCGCCTACCGATCCCTCAATGGAGACTTAAGTACCAAAAGGGTTTTCCAGACCAGCTAGCCCTGGCCAACTATAAGGGGAAACCTGTACACCCAAGAGGTACAGAAACAAAGACCTTCATAGTCCAGAATAGAACTATTATAGAGACTCAGACAGAAAAGGCTGACCGACTGCCCCTCCAGACTGAGCAAACTTTGTGCAACAGTTCAGTCTGACCAGAGGGGCAGGAGGACTGACACATTTAGCACCTCTGTCTACACTGCTGCAAATAATGACCACTGTGTTTTCCAACTAGTCAGTGCACTGCCATTCTGTATTTCATTTTTGTAATGCACTTTTGGATACTTTACAAACGTTAATTAATCTTAACAAAAATGTGATTGGGAAGTGGATTAGGTATTATCCCCACTTTACAGATGACTAATTTAAAGGTTTCTGTAGTAGGAAAATTTATTTTAAAAATTGTATTAATAAAAAGCTGACAAAAATACAGCTAAACAAAAACAAAACAAGGGTCCAAATCCTATAAATTACAATAGAAGTTTTGATGGTCTGATCCTAAAATGTGCTTAGTGCCTCCTAGAGTAAGTCATTTCCTTGGTGGATAGGATCTTACCTGAGAAAGTTTGCAGGATATATCTATATGTATATTTGTTTGTGTATGTAATTCTAAGTATTTAAACTGGTCAAATATTAGCCTAAAAATTCTAACAATGTCTCTTCAATATTCCATAGCTAGTTCCTATGAAAGGGTCTTTACATTTTGGGTGTCTAATACTGTATCTTACATTTTACATTTTAAAATGAGAAGAAACACATGCAACATACCACTGTAAATATATTAATAATAAAGTTTAACTCGGGCAGGTGGATATAACATTTTGATTTTTTTCACCAGAGTTCTGTGCCATCGTTTGGAAAGGAGACACTCCTGACGACACCTGTTATCCCACAGTCTGACCAAAGCATAGCTTCTGAAGATTTTATTCATTTAAACATTTTAGAAAAAAGAGTTCTTAACGATTCTGAGGTCTCAGTTCAGTATTTATGTTCTAAGCCTTGCACTGTCACTTTGGAAGCAGTAGCTTCATCGGAGTTCAGAACTGGTGTGTTAGTGTATAAGAAGAGGTGGAAGAATGAGAAGCATCTTCATATAAGTAGAACTCAAACAGTGCATTTGAAATTTCCAAACATCATGGTTTACAGAGATGATTATTTCATCAGACGCTCTATAATAGTGCCTACTGTGATACTATATGCATGGATCAATCACAAACCTGTTGGGAGCTATGATGCCAAGCGGGATGAAAGCTACCTACAGGCAGTTGCCAAGAATTATACTTTGTTGGAAACAGTTCCACCTTGTGAGCGTCCATACAAAGATCACAAAGTGTGTTTTAAGTGGAGCTCTGAGCATATGTGGAGGCTCCAGGCAAACAGGATACCTCAGTGCCCGCATGAGACTGGTAGGTACAATTACACGTTTCCCTTTTTTAGAGAACTAAGATGGGACCAAAATGGCACATTGTATAAGTTTCTATAAAAGTGTATATTTATAGTTATTAGCAAAAATATTTTGCCAGAGGGATTTACTTTTGGTATCAAAATGATTAAAATCAGTGATTTACATAGCTTTGATTTAAATCAATGCACCCTACTTCATTGGCTACAAGAATGATAGGATCAGGCCCTAAAATGGATCTCCCTTCCCCCCCCCCCCCCACATGGAAGACTAGCCTTTGGACTAAGAGTGCGAATGTGAAATTTCAGCCCAGAAGGAAACATTTTATGATACAGAAACAACTGAATATAGGGTTTAGAATGCAATGTCCATCTCATCTGCAACTATAGCTTTGCTATGCCACACTTTATTTATAAACAAAATCTGAAGCATCCCTCTACATTTCCTAGAAAGGAACAGAAATGAGTTAAAACATATGGTGAGTCAGATTGTGCTTTCATTTACACCCATCCACCCCTATTGAAGACAGTGTGTGGGTACAGAAGTAAATACAGAATGTGATCCATTGTCTCAGGAAAAAGTCTATCATCACTGAAACTGAACAGGTTTTGCCATCTTAGGCCTTTATGGCCCAGTTCTGCCCTCCATTACATGGGTACTTCTGCCAGTGAAATCAATGGAAGTGCACTCATGTACCTAAGGGTAGAATTTGTCTCTATGTAGTTTAGAATGGTCTTACTTACATTATAGCCTATAACTGTTATGAGGCCATTATAGTGACCCAAAATTTTGTCTCCACTATAACTGAGCATTTACTATAATGTATTCAAAGGGCGTGGGACCCGAGAGTTGCTTCTTTTTTAGTGTGCTCCTTGGTACAGCCATCTTATGTTATGATCCAGTGTGGCATTGCATAAGTATGCCATCATACTGGGATGCAACATGACGACATCTCACGATTGGGTTTAGCCATGATTGTTCCACAATCATAGCTTGCGGGATGCAGGATATCTCTGTAGAAATCTAGTTAACCCACCGGTCTCAGTATGTCTAGGGAAACCTACAATCTGTCAGAATTCAGAGTAGCAGACGTGTTAGTCTGTATCCGCAAAAAGAACAGGAGTACTTGTGGCACCTTAGAGACTAACAAATTTATTTGAGCATAAGCTTTTGTGGGCTACAGCCCACTTCTTTGGATGCATCAGAAGTTCCTCAGGATCCTATTGGGCAGATCTGTGTCTAACAACTGGAATTTTTGTCACATTTTGTGACCTCATTACCACTGATCCTAGCCTCAAAATAGCCATGAGGAATGGACCCCATGCTTTTTTCCCTCCTATAAGTAACCTCTCCCTGGGCTGCAGTGTATTGCGTAAAGGACAGTTGATCTAACATTAGGGATTTGTTGTGTATTTGTGGGCTGATTAGATCATAACATTTGATCTATGTTACAAGATATTTCATTTAAACATTTAACAGTGTATGAACGTGGGGTGTCAATGTGAATTGGCATTTCTTGGCAGACTAAGAATGATTACATTTGGCAGATGCTGTTGAGATCCTCAGTTTTCCATATGCATCAAGTGGAGAGAAGACAGGAATTGTGAAGAAGTTCAAGAGATTTCACAACAGAGAGCTTGAGACAATCAGGCAGCATCAGATCGATTACCCAAAGTAAGCAAATGCAAATCATGGAAGATGAGTATATTTAATTCCTAATGGCTAAAATCTGACCTCAGAGCCACTCTTGTACAGAAAATCACAAGTTAAAGGCACACTCTCCACTAATTCAAGCAAGTGATAGGGCAGCTACCCTGCTGGTGTTTATAAGGTTTTTTTTCAGCAGAGGAGAGAGGACAGGACTGAGCTTTGCAACACCAAATAAACTTGGGCTCACTCCTCTTCCATCCTCCACTCCCTCTAAACATTCCAGCAGTACTGAAGTAAGGCGCCCAGCTTCTAAACTCCTTCCCAGGATATACAGAGAAGTCGTACTTCATGAAGAACTCCCCTCCTGCAGCTTTCCCAGGCTTCCATTGCTCTTTGGTACCACATAGGGATCTGAGGGGGAAAGAGGAGGATCCCTACCCTTCCCCTGGGCTCCTGTTGCTCCCTGTCCTCCCCTCAGTGCAACATGGTTATGGAAATGGAAAATGATCACTAGATTTGTATATCACCCTCATGTACAAAGGAAGGAGGTGTGGCTGCCAAACTTGCTGATCCTGAGGATCTGCGGGAATTAGTGGCCCTAGACAAGGCCTCTTAAATCATCCATGCGTAGAAGCTCTATTTTGATGCACTTTCTAGCCCCTTTAGAACTGGTAGCATGGCTGGCTCATGTGCCATGCTATAAGTGGCTCATCCACTGCAGATGCATTCAACTTCCCCCTCTGAGAATCTGTGGATGGGAATATGCACTATTAACTCCCCTGCGCCTCACAATTTCCCTTTCCCTGCCACCAGGCCATGTCCCCTCTTTTACATGGAACACCACTTGTAAACTGTGGTGGCAAACCAGCTGCTGATAGCTACACAGTGAGTGGGAGAGGAAGCATGCTAGCTCACAGCTTTTTCTCCACAGTCCCATTTACATGTGAATTTTTGCTCCTCTCCACACCTTAGAGCAGAAGGGAGCAAACAGACTAGATTCAACAATCTGAAGCTTTCAGTCTTAATCGGGGATTTCTTTGAGTGCAGAAATCTCTGTAAGGACATATGTTCCCCTTCAGAGAAGCAGATGAGCATAAGATAGTGATAGAGGGCTGGAGAAATTCATCCATCGCATGGGGCAGCTGCCTCTAGGCACTGTGCACCAAGGGGAAGTAGGAATCCTGGAGTATCTACTGGCCACAGCATTTTTCCCTGCCAGAGGATTATATTTTAGAGTGAGATTTACAGTGACAGGGGGTGCTGACTCAGTCAGCATTGTCCTACACTGTGTGCCTTGTGACAGCCATCAGAAGGGCCACATGCACACATTTGCAATCAGAGAATCAATAGGAATGCAGCAGTTGAGTTAGCTGTGTTGCCAGGGATGAAGGATGCACAGAGAGGTGTATAGGCATGAAGGATATGTACAACGAGCACAGTCTCTCCCTGTGGATTAGTGTACACATAATTTATAAGCTACTCTGCCTCTCACATATACTCCTCAGAATGATGTGACATTCCCAACTATCAGAGTGCACCGATCTTACTATGTAACTACTCCCCTCCCATGCATTTTTCCAGGAAGAGAACATATAGTTACTAGTCATTAGGTTAACACACACTATTTTAGGTCTGAGTAAGACATAAGATATTGTACATTAAATATAATTTCTAATGGAAATTGGAGTGAGTTGATCAAGCTTAAAGTATTTAAAATAAACACATTTAAAATGTGCATTTTTCTAAACCCATAAAAATATGGAACTGAGGGATAGCACTTTTTAAAGATCATTAAAAGAAGATACTTTATCAAAAGATACTATTAAATGTAGTTTTAATGTAGGTGGGGTTTTCAAAAGCACACAGCATTGAATTAAATCGTCAAACTCCCATTGACTCCAGTGAGAGCAGAGTTAGGCCAATGCAGAGTTGCTTTTCAAAATTGCAGCCTATCAGCCAAATTCCAGCTTTTTGCCCTAGCATATCCACTGTGTAACTTCACTGAAATCAGTGGAGTTTCTTCAGTTTATACCAACATGATTGAGAACCATATTTGGCCCTGTACAGACAGTTTCACTGTTATGTGGTTTGTACAGGCTGCACTGTTACTAATCCTGTGACAACCTTGCAATAGCTGCACATGTCCATGTCACCCAGAGGTTGGATTCCTGTAATAATTCTGAGCTGGACTTCCCCCAGAGCATTTCCACTGCTTGCAGCTACAGCACAATGCACAGCATTGTTTGATAGGAATGTGTGCTCACCCCTCCCCATTTGTAGAGATCCACCCTACTATCAAATCTTAGCTTGGCATCTTTCCTTTGGGCCCCAGGTTGTGAAGATTTGCTCTCCCTTGACATCTGACTCAACCCACCCCTCCTTTCAGACAGCGGGTACCCACGGGAGGTCTAAGGGACTATGCTCCCTAGCCACACCATAATTGGTCTGTACATAGGGGTGCAAAAGTAGAAGACAGGCTATTGTGTCCTTCCCTTGGTGCACCAGCAGAAGGGCTGGCCACAATCTTGCCCTAAAGAGTTGCTCCTCCTCTCTAATCACTGTATAGCTTGGAAAATCAAGCACTGTATCTGACTTCTCAGTGCTACATCAATGCAAACCTACATATCCAAGAGGAGATCTCAGCAGCAAGACTCCTAAATGGCTTGTTTTGTCCCAAGCAGTTGTAACAGCTCTGTGTTCTGTTTTGAAGATCACAAGAGTAAATGAGCTTTGCTAAATTAAAGTGGAAAACGTGCCTTTAAAAATATGTAGACTTTAAAAATTGATATGGTCTATATCCTCAGAGTGGGTTGTTTGTTTCTTTTTACTCATGCAGGTTCACTATTTCAGTTTGGCTTTATTTACTCCATCACTGCAAAAAGAATCTGTGTGGAATATTCTACTTTATTGACCCAGGAGAAATGTATAGTACCCCTGCTGTATTTCTAAATGAAGAAGGTAATAATAGTATAAGGCCTTCAGAGGAGAAATAATGTTATCATCCCTGCTCTGTAACAAAGAATAACATTTACAAACATTTTTGTCATACCTATTTTACTGAACTCATGCCTTGCAGAATGCTCCATTTTGGCCCTGTGTGTTTGGAAACAAAAAATATCCAGTATATTATTAGAGTAAGATTAAAAAGAATTAAATTTGGCCACAGTATTTCCATAGGAATCTTTGCATCCAGCCTGGGCTCTCACAGAAAGTGTCAGTTTTCTTTTCTGATTTTGTTTTCAAGAACAATCCCACACTCCCAGGAGGATGAACTAAATATTATAGGTCTTTCCCACAGCTGCTGGCATCATGCTGTGACTAAGAGAGCAAACATAGTCTTTGCATGGGTAAACAAGAGAATATGGAGTAGGAGGAAGAAAATGGTATTACTTCTGTATATGGAATTAATGAGACTGGAACTAAAATATGTGTCCTGTTCTGGTGTCCACACTTCAAAAAGAATGTTGAAAAATTGGAAAGGGCTCAGAAAAGAGGTACTAGAATGATTCATGTTCTCACTTACAGTGAGAGATGTAAGAAGCTCAGTCTATTTATCTTATCCAAAAGAAGGTTGTGGGGTGACTTGATCATTGTCTACAAGTACCTACAATGGAAGAAGATTTCTGAAAGTTGAGGACTCTTTTACTGGAAAAAAGGCATCACAAGATCCAGTGGCTCAAAGCTGAAGCTAGACAAGTTCAGACTGGAAATAAAATGCAAATTTTTTTAACAGTGAGGGTAATTAACCATTAGGACGATTTACTTAAGGATCTGGTGGATTCTTTTGACTTCTTTTGTAGTCAAGACTGGATTTTTTGTTTAAAAATATGCTATAGCTCAACTAGAGCAGGCTTGATGCAAGGCTTACTTGGTGAAATTCTATGGCCTGTGTTATGCAGGGCATCAGACTTTCTCGGGTGGCATCAGACTAGATGATCATAATACTCCATTCTGATCTTAAAGTCTCTGACTCTGTGAATCTAACTTCTGTGATTCTAAGTAGTACAGTCAAATTATCATTGTATTGCTTCACAGGATAGGGTTATTGTGAACAACATTTAGGAAGCCAGTTCCTAGCTTTCATATTTTTGTGGGTTTTACTTCTTTCTTTGTTTTCATTTGTTGCTGTGTTTGTCAGGTTATGTTCATATACAGATGCGCCTTGTCAAAGGAGAAGACCTAGCAGTGAAAACTAGCTTCAGCCTTCCTTTGAAACAGTGGTTTCGACTAGATATGTCTTTTAATGGAGGACAGGTATGTGTGGTGTCGCAGCTGCCATCTTGTAGATGAAGATGAGGGTAACAGTGTTTGGAGTTTCCAGAGAGCTATTTATATTTGGTTATGCCACCACTATCCCCTTTTACAGACTGGGCAAAGAGAGGTTATATGATTTGCACATGTTCACACAGCAAAAGAATGAGAGACCTGAGATTTGAAACTAGGTCTTTTGATTTCGAGGCCAATGTCTATCACAAATCCACACACATTAGTAATTGCTAGCTCTAGCATAGCTCTGCTGCTGCTAGAAAAGAGAATGTTTTCCAGTGCAATGAAGGACTGATTTTCTGTGGCTCAGTTTTCCCCATCTATTAAGTATACTTCCTCCTCCTCCTCTAGCTCCTGCATCTCTCAGTAATCTAAAAACTACCCTTCCCAGAAGCACATCTCCCAGCTTCTTTCACTCCTAAAGAAAAAATATTCCACCTCCTATGCAATTTCCTAAGCTTTGCTTTCACACAGAGAACCAGTAGAATGTTGTTAAGAGATCACATTACAAAATCCACTGCCCATAGACAAAACACATATTTTAACCCCTATAATTTTAACAAATCACAACCAGTTTTCACCAGACCACTAAAAGGCACATCTGGGTCATTCTCCCTGCCTTATTTCTAATCTCTACCATGAACCACTAATGCACTAGAGCTCTTTAAAAATGTTTGCATCTTTTGTTTAAGTGTGCAAATCTTTTTTTCCTCTCATTCTCTTCATTCTTGAAAATGGCTGAATTGATTTCACTCAAAGTTTAAAAAACAACAACTAATTCATGGATTAAAAGAGCCACAATGCCCAGTTTAGATCCAAAGGTAAAAAATGGACAAAGCAGAAAATGACACTTTAAAATTAAAACATTTGTGCAACCTTAACTCCAGGCATCTATAATATAAATATATAAATGGAGGAAAAGGTCAGGGTTCCACAAAGTAGCCTGATTTTCTTGCAAAAAAATCAGATAGCAATGTACATTTATTTTTAAATGACTACCTCATTTTAACATGTGTTCTGTCTCCAACCTACTTTTTTAAATAGGAAATTAAAAAAACATTTGTTTCTGAATAATTTTAGGTGGCTTTTTTAACTTGTTTAAACCGCACTGTGTAATTCAGGCCTCCACTTCTGGAAGCAGGTGTGGACCTGGCTTGAAGCCCAGTGCAGGTGCAGAAGTGAATGTTATTGTCAATATTAACATAAGGCGAATAAGTCATTTCCTGTTGAAGGGGGTTGCCTATTGGTCACTTGGATGGCTAAATCAAGACATTATTCTGCAGTCTTAGGGCAGAGTTGGTTCACATAGACTTGAAGTAAAATCTCATGCTTTTCTCTGTTGGTTGATATGAAGGGAGCATAAAAAGGTTCATCAGAGCTCCTCCTGAGGCAGGAGGAACAAAGCCAGACGGGAGGACGGTCAAATGCTTAGAGTGGTAACCTGAGATATAGAAGATTCAGGCTCTATTCCCTGCTCAGCCAGAGTCAAGTTGCTTAGTCTTGCTGTGCTTCAGTTGCTCATCTGTAATAAAGCACCTGTCTCACAGGGGTGTTGGGAGAGTAAATACATATTATGTGAAGCACTCAGATATTACAGTATCGGGGGGCCGGTAAGTACCTAAGATGGATGGAAGCAGCGTTGACATGGTTTAGCCATGCAGAAGTCTCTCGACAGGCCCACTACAAGGTTGGGAGCAGCTGCTCTACAAGGCACAGTCCACTCCAAGACAGGGTTCCTTGTGGCACCTTGCCCAATACCTGTGAAGTCAGGCCAGATTCCTAAGGGAGCCTTAGGGCCCTTAGGGAAATGGAGATTGGAGAGCACCATGGATGGACAGCTCTCAGTTTCTGTGTCTGGCAGGAGCCCCCTTTCACTACAGAGTGTACAGGCCATGCTCCACATACCTTCCTACTAATATCAGGAGGAAACACCAAACAGTAAAATTTGTGATGTTTCCCAAGATTTTACCACAAGGAAGTACAATATGGCTTTTTTGTATGTGTAGAAATCATCTTAGAGTAATAGAAACTCTATACACTGCTCTCCTCCTCTCACTCCTCCCCTCCCACCACACATGCAATCCCTGTTGAGTAGCTATTTATTTCTTAGCTTTTCTAGGGCTCACATCACTGTAGTGTCACAAAAACATTAACGAATTAGGTAGGGATTATTATCCCCATTTTATAGATGGGGAACTGAGTCAGCAAGAAATTAGAGGCCAATTTTTTAAAGTATTTAGGCACCTAAAGATGCAGATAGCCACCTAGTGGGATTTTCCAAAGCAACTACTTATTTTCGAAAATCCCATTAAGCTATTTGACAGTGCCCCTCTTAACATACCGAAAGATACATCAGGATGCAAATGGCAATTTTCAAAACTAAGAGCTAATGTGTATCAAGTAATATTATGGCAGTTAGCTTGCAATTTTTAGTCTATCACAACTGACATTTAATATTTTCCATTCTTTTAGATAGAAATAACCATTGTTGGGAAGAATCTGAAAAGGCACCGGCATCAATCTTTTAAGTAAGTGAAACATTTCCCTTTGCATAATAATGTGGTCAGTGTTTGGTTGTGGGGCAGGGGTGGGGAGGGGAGGGCAGGGAAGAGGGATGTAACCGAAATTCCAAAATTGATTTTCCAAATCTTTCTATCCTGCCTTTCTGACCCTATTCTTTACCCACTCGTGTCACTACGACAATCATAGAGCTAGATTACGTTACCTGTACACATGTTGAATACATCATGAGTAATCATTCTGAAGTCAATGGGACTATTTGAGAAGTAAGTTACTACTTAACATAAGTAAAGGTATTGCAGTCTAGTTCATAGGGTCTGTTCAAAGACCACTGAAACTAGTAGACTAAAATTTACTTCAGTGGGCTTTGAATCAGGCTCTTAACGTGAAATCTTGGCCACACCGAAATCAATGGCAAAACTGACATTGACTTCAAGAAGCCAGGATTTCACCCGGAGGGTCCAGATTTGCTCCTCTTAAGTTGATGACAAAATTTCCATCAACTTCATTGGCATGAAGAACATGCCTCTAGTGTCCACGGTTGGGGGTGGCTCCTGTATTTGTACTGTCCCACTGAGTTAGTGCTTTTTCTCCATCCCTGACTCCAAGCTATTGGACCATTTTTCTTCTTAAAATCTCATGTTAAATTATTTGTTTTACCTCTAGCGTACAACTGCCTCTCTTGTGCAAAGAGTTTTAGGATTCCTTTAATAAAGAAATACATTATATTGTCAGCTTTGGTGTTTACTCTTTTTCCTCTCCATTCTTGTTTACAAAATGTGAACTGTGTAAAATGCATTTGTAGATATTCACTGTGACAATGGACTCATAGTAAATATATATAAAAAAATTGAGATCTTTGTCTGGGTTTTATAGACACAAAAAACAAGGAAGAAAGACACCTCAAATGTGCAAATCATGTCAACAGACTAAAAAATCAGCGGTTCTAAAATGTTTGTGAAACAAAATGTTTGTTAAATCTTTTTTATGGGTTTTTCTACACAGGGACACTCATGAAAATTAATCTGAATTAATTACAAGTGTGATTTAAAAGTGGATTAGTTAAACCACATTAAACTCCTGTATAGACAAGCTCATTCAGAACTAAAGTGGCTTTAATTCAGTTTAACTGCCTTCACTTCCAAAGAGAGAGTAAGAGTAAAAGGATAGGGAACAGAAATAGATGTTTGGGATGAATTTAAGGTAGTGTCTACCAAAGTATGAGACACAGGGTTCTTGTTTGCTTCATTATACCTCCAAATACTCAGAGCATTTACGTGTCTTGTTTTCTAGTTTTAGGGAAGATTTCTATTATGACGACATGGCTGGATACTTTGTTCTTGGAGGCAGTGGGTATGCACCTGGCATTGAAGGGTTCTTTGGACCTGTGAAATACTACCGTCTTAATATTCTGGAAACAAAACAGGTAAATGTATACAGAGTGACACACAGTATGGATGTGTCTAACTACTGGGGCCCAGTTCTTCCATCATTTCACCTTGGAAGTTCCACTGATGTCACTGAGAGTTCTGAGTGCAGACTGATCACAAGATCAGATCCTGTGTATTTACTAAAGCCACAACAAATGATAATCTTGTCATCAACCATTATTGAATTTGAGGGTTACATCAGTATGTGATCATGGATTCTGTTAAGATCTAGTTACTTTAGATGCCTACAAAATGTGTACACTTGCTAATAGATTTTCATGAAGGGGTACTAAAGGTAGGTTCCTTATCCCATATATAAGGGCCTAAATAAGGGTCTCGATATTAAAAAATGCGGAGTGCTATTTACTTATACCTGACATGATATTGAACACAATGGATGAAATTCTGGCTCCCTTAAACTTAATGGAAAATGTCCCATTGGTTTCAATGGGGTCAAGAACTCATCCCGTTGTGTCCTGGTCTACACTGACTGCTTGGCATGGTCTGCATCATGTCATCTGACTCAAAACAAATGCATCCAAACATGATACAGTTTTGTTGAAAATAATCCTTTATTTTTGCACATGTCCATTCCAATGTAGGGGTATACTCACTCCGAGAACAGCTGGCAGAAAATTTTTCCTCAGTGGTATCCGTCGGGTTGGTTCTGGTGCCCCCTAGGGTCATGCGTTCATAATACCCCATATAAAGGGTCCTGCCAACCCGCAGCCCCCTCAGTTCCTTCTTACCACCTATGACGGTTGCTGGAACTACCTTGTCCTTGCAATCTGTTTCTGTTATTAGATAGGTTATCGGAACTTGGTCTCTGAGCTTAAAGCCCTATGCCACAAGCCTATGCCTATGAGTGATCCCCATTCCACCTGCCTTAAGTGCCTGGGGGAAGCTCACATGCGGCAACGTTGTAAGATCTGTAAAGACTTCAGGCCCCGCACCAAAAAGGATAGAGACACCAGACTGAAATGGAGGCAGCGCTAAAACATCCCTTGGAGCTGGTCACTTGGACTTGGCACCGAGCACTTCAGCCTCAGTAAGGAGCGCCCCGGTTGCTGTTCTTCATCACCGGTACCAAGGAGAGATGCTCCTTCCGCATCTCAAGAGCCTCACCACCATCCACCATCCCCAGGGCAGAAGAAAAGTGCTCCTGGAAGAGAACCTCGGCACCGTTTGCCATTCTTCTATCAGACCTCTATCAGAAGAAGACTGATAGAGGTCTGATCCCCAACCCCGAGGTCGGCAGGGCAGGGAGAGTAGAGTGTGACCCACGTCAGCTGTGAGGTGCCATTGACTCCAGCCCCAGAGCGGGTACCGTTATGGACTCACCAATGCAGGAAAGCCACCAGAGTTCCAGTGCCTTGGCAGTATAGTCAATACCAGAGGTATTCGCCACAGCAAGAGACTTACCCTCACTGCTGGTACCAGCGTCTCCGGTTACACAGGAGCTGACAGCAGCGGCACCGAATGGAAGGACCTCTGTGGCACCTAGGTCTCAGGTGCCTTTCAAAGGGAAACCATGATGGCCCAACACCAATTTCCTCCCTCTTAGCACTAGTCACTGGCACCGATCAGCACCGTACCTCCCTGGTCTCCAGGAAAGGAGTCTTTGGAGTTGGACTTGGAGGCAGAATCTCTCACCGAAGCCGGCACCATCACTCCAGTTGGCACTATCCTCCTATGGACCCGGGCCAGGGCATCCCACCCATGGCGTAGCCACGGGAGCAGTGGCAGATGCCAGCACAATGGCTATTCTGGAACCCCTGGGCTTTCCCACCAATGCAGGGGCCCCAGTCCAGAAGGTCATACTGTGTGACATCTGAGTCCAGAGCACTACCACCACGCCACTCAGAGCAGGATCCAGGCTCCAGTACCAAGGCCAACGCCGAATACCAAGAGCAGCACTTGGAGACCTATCCAGTGCCGAAGGTGAAGAACAGTGCCCCCTACCTTTTCAGGCTTCTTCCTCCTCTTCCGATGAGGCAGTGGTGGAAGCAGATATAGCACCCTCTCAGGATGACTGTAGGGCTCATTAGGAGTGCCTTAAGAGAGAGGCCCAAAACCCGGGGATCCAGGTAGAGGAGGTCAGGGAGTTCTCCCATGCTTTGGCAGATATTCTAATGTTAACGGGCCCATCAAGAGTGATACTGCCTCTTAATGAGGCCATTATGAACCCCATCAAAGCAGTGTGGCAGACCCCAGCGTCCATTCAGCCAAAGGCAAAGAAGACTGAAAAGAAGTACTTTTTCCCAGCTAAGGGTTATGAATTCATATACACATTCACATCCAAGCTATTTGGTTGTGTCAGCAGCCAATGAGTGGGAGCAACAGGGGCTAAAAGGACCATCACCCAAGGCCAAAGATGCCAAAAAATTAGAGTTTTTCGGCAGAAAGTCTATTTGACAGGTGGACTTCAGGACAGGATCGCGAACCAGCAACCACTCCTGAGCAGATATGATTTTAATTCCTGGGACTCTGTGCTGAAATTTAAAGAGTTGCTATCCCAGGAATCCCGACAAGAGTTTGCAGCTCTAGTGGATGAAGACAAATCAGTGGCAGAGGCATCTCTTCAAGCAGCCTTGGATACAGCTGACTCTGCAGCCCAATCTATGGCCTCAGTGGTGGCGATGTGCAGCAGCTCATGCCTTCAATCCTCAGGCCTACCACATGAGGTCCAACAGACTCTGCAAGACCTTCCTTTTGAGGGCATATCACTCTTTTCCAAGAAGATGGACTCCAAGATGCACAGCCTAAAAGACTCCAAGGACACCCTGAAATCCCTAGGTCTTTATACACTAGCACCCACGAGGAAACATAAATAAGCCTCAACCAGCCTCTCAATTCTTCCCACCACCTGCCCTGCAGGACTCTCACAGGAAGAGGAGCAGGGGCTTTAGGAGACGACATCCTCCCCAGTCCTCGTCCGTGTCCATGCCTGCTCCCTCCCAGACACTCTAGTGGGTCTTTTGATGGTACATTCGGAGACAACATACCAGGACAGAACTTGGATCCAACCTCCCCAGTATTTGTGGACTGTGTATTCCATTTCTATCAGGCGTGAGCCCGTATTACAACAAACCACTAGGTGCTAAGCATGATAGCAGTAGGATATACCGTTCAATTCACTTCTTCTCCTCCACCACCCCGTGCCTCTTCAGGCACTCTTTTGTCTCAAGAGCATCTTCTAGCCCAAGAGGTGCAGTCGCTCCTAAGTGTGGGAACCATGGAAGAAGTTCCACCAGAGTTAAGGGGCCAAGGGTTGTACTCCCGATACGTCCTAATCCCAAAAGCTAATGACGGTTTCAGACCAATTCTGGACCTGCAAAAGCTCAACGGATACAAGAAGAAGCAAAAGTTCCACATGGTCTCCTTGGCTTCCATCATTCCCTTCCTGGATCCAGGAAACTGGTATGCCTACCTCAATTTGAAGGACACTTCTGTATCTTGATTTTTCAGGAACACAGAAGGTTCCTCAGGTTCATCGAGAACCACATGCACTACCAATTTGCGGCTGTCCCGTTTGGCCTGTCAGCGGCCCTTCAGATGTTCACAAAGTGCATGGCAGTCACAGCCTTCCTAAGGAGGCAGGGGATTCAGGTCTACCCTTACCTCGACAACTGGCTGGTCAGAGTTAACACCAAGTGCCAGGTGGAGTCCAATATAAAGTTAATCCTGTCAGTATTCCAGGATTCAGGTCTGCTGATAAACACGCAGAAGTCTACCCTCTCCCCAGTTCAAGGGACAGAGTTTATTGGGGTAATCCTCGACTCTGTCCAAGCTGGACCCTTCCTCCCAGAGGCATGGTTCCCAGCAATAGTGATGCTTATAGAGAGCTTCAGAGATCACCCATCACGACAGCAAGGAATTACTTGAAGCTCCTGGGCCACATGGCCTCATGCACCTATGTAGTGCAGCATACGAGACTTCAACTCAGACCTCTCCAGGTTTGACTGGCATCCATATACTTGCCAAACCAACACCATTTGGCCACAATTATCACAGTTCCCTCGTCGGTGATCGCCTCCCTCAATTGGTGGCTAGACCCATTGGCGGTGCACATGGGAGTCCCATTCTCAAGACCCCAACCATAAGTGTCTCTCATTACAGATGCTATAGCAATGGGCTGGAGTGTTCGCTTGAGTTCCCTCAGAGCTCAGGGCAGTTTGCATGTTTGCCAGGCATTCCAGCCCCATGTGGCAGGCAAGAAGGTATCAGTTCTCACAGACAACACAACAGCAATGTTTTATATCAACAGGCAGGGAGGAGCGTGCTTCTCTCACTTGTGCCAGGAAGCACTTCACTTGTGGGAGTTTTGCATAGCCCACTTGATCCACCACAAGGCCTCCTATCTGCTGGGATTGCCGAACGAGCTAACAGATCACCTCAGCAGATCCTTCTTCAAACCATCACGAATAGTCCATTCATTTAGATGTTGTGAACACCATTTTCCAGAGACGGGGAACTCTCCAGATAGATGTTTGCAACAAGGCACAACAGGAAGGGTCTCTAATTCTGCTCCCTCCTGGGTCACAGCCTCAGATCTCTTGCAGATGCCTTCCTACTTCCTTGGATGGGGCATCTCTTCTATGCGTTTCCTCCCATTCACAAGGTCTTGCTGAGGATCAGAAGGGACAGAGCACAAGTCATCCTGATAGCCCCTGCCTGGCCCTGCCAACACTGGTTCGCCACAGTCCTAGAACTCTTGATGGAGACACCAATCCTTCTACCTCTGTATCCAGACCTGATCTCCCAGGACCCCTGCCACCTGCATCACCCGAACCTCAAGTCCCTTCATCTGACAGCCTGGAAGCTCCATGGCTGAACCCCACAGAGCTAGCATGCTCAGGGCAGGTCCACGAGGTCTACTAGGGAGCAGGGGAAGCTGTCCACCAGAGCTACTTACCTGGCAAAGTGGAAGAGGTTCTCAATCGGGTCTTGCCTACGCAATCAGCAATACCATTCATTCTGGACTACTTACTACACCTGAAGCAACAAGATCTAACCGTTTCATCTATTAGGGTCCATCTGGCCACAATCTTAGCTTTTCACCAATGGCCATTCCATGTTTTCAAACAGCATCTGTAATCGGTTTCCTAAGGGCCTTGTTAGATTATACCCCCAGGTATGTCAACCAATCTCTCCCTGGGACCTCAAATTGACAGGACCCCCATTTGAGCCACTGGCAACATGCTTTCTGCTCTACCTGTCCTGGAAGGTGACCTTCCTAGTGGCGATTACTTCTGCCAGAAGAGTCTCAGATATCCGGGCCCTCACTTGAGAACCACCATACACTGTATTCTTCAAGGACAAGGTCCAATTGCGTCCTCATCCAGCTTTCCTTCCAAAAGAGGTTTCACAGTTCCATAGTATCCATGGGATATCTTTCTGCCAGTCTTTTATCCAAAACTGCCTTCCAACAGGGAAGAGCAGAGGTTCCACTCGCTAGATGTCAGATGCGCACTGGCCTTTCACATAGAAAGGACTAAGCCATTTCAGAAAACTACTCAACTGTTCATAGCTGTTGCAGAGAGGAGGAAAGGTCTTCCTGTCGCAGCCCAGATAATTTCACCATGCATCACTTCCTGCATCTACACATGCTATGACCTGGCAAAGGTCCCTGCCCCACTTGTCCTGACAGCACATTCCACAAGGACCCAAGCCTCTTCGGCAGCATTCATAGCACAAGTTCCTATCCTACAAGGACATTTGTAGAGTGGCAACATCGTCATCAGTTCACACTTTTGCGTCTCACTACTCCATCAACCAACAGGTCAGAGATGATGCTGGATTAAGCCAAGTGGTGTTGCAATCAGCATGTCAATAAACTCCGAACCCTCCGCCTGCACAACTACTTGGGAGTTACCTACATTGGAATGGACATGTGCAAGCACTCAAAGAAAAAATGGTTACTAACCTTTCTGTAACTGTTGTTCTTTGAGATGCGTTGCACATGTCCATTCCAAGACCCTTCCTCCTACTTCTCTGTCAGTCGGCCAGCAAGAAGGAACTGAGGGGGCTGCGGGTCAGCAGGGGGCCCTTTATACGAGTGCTATGAGGTGCGACTCCATGGGGCACCAGAGCCGACCAATGGATATCCCTGAGGGAAAACTTTCCAGCGGCTGAGCTTGGAGCAAGCACACACCTACATTGGAATGGACATGTGCAACACATCTTGAAGAATAACAGTTACGGAAAAGTTAGTAACCAGGGTTTATTTTGTCATCAAGTCTGTAAAATCTGTGGGCTGTACTACTTTGGTCTAATTTTAGTTTCTGGGGTTAGTGGGCTGGTGCTGGTGGTGGCCTGTGATATACAGGATGTCAGATCAGATGGATCTTTCTGACCTTAAACTCAGACTCTAAGATATCTCTTTTTAGAAAAATGCAAATAGCCACAGCTATTGTAGTTACCAGCATTGCTGTGTAATGGTCATTTGCCTTTGTCTAGATTTCTAATCGTCTTTATAACAAAGAAATAATGGAACAGATTGAACTCTACTATGAGAGATGTGCAGACATCCAAGAAATAGTATCTGGGTATGGATACCTTGTAAAGCAAGGCCAAGCAGTGCAAAAAGATTGTAAGTACTGAACTTCAGAATCTGAATATTAGTCTGCCTTGTTCTTGATTTCTCCTGCTTTGCTTTTATCAGAGACAGCGTGTGATTAGAAGAGGATTTTAATAAAAAAATATATATAAATTTCACCATATGCTTAATAAGAAGAAAATTAATTTGTCTTTTTCAGCATGCTTGCTGGAAGGTAAAACTGTGTTGCTCAGTACTGGAAAGGCTTCCTTCCAATATAGTTATTGATTTTTTTCCCATAAGAAGAAAGACAAATAAAAATAATAATAAAATGATTCCAGGCTAATATGGTATGCCTCTCAAATCCCTCTCTTCTGTTCTATATCTATGTAAGTTTCTTGTGGCGGGTTATACAAATTTGTCCTGAGTATGACATCAATGTGAAGCAGCTGAGAGGCAAAATTCATATCAAAGCATCTATTCTGTTTCATAATGGTGAAGTAACACAAGTCTAGCTATATCTTTAATAACATTAATTATTATAGCACTCAAGTACACATATTGGACCTCTAGTATGCACAACGTTATTGTATGTCCTGCAAGATATGGAAGAAGTTATAATAAATCATATATATTTTTTAAAAGTGAGCTGTACTGACATTATCAGTTTTTCACTGTTTCCTGTCTCTTTCCTCTTCCCATCCTACATACCACTTTCTGATCCACTGTAGGGACATCTTTTCAATATAAGCTTCCTCCAAAGACCAGCCCATTTCACAAGTCAGATCATTTCCTTGATTTCTCACTTTGTTCAGGTATCCGTGAAAACTATTATTCAGAGCTGAACTACAAATATGGGGCCAAGACCCAGTGTGATACCTTTATCTGGGGCAAAGAGCTAAGGGAGAAATACCACAGCTTGTTCAGTCTGCTGCGAGAGATGGATTTCAGTCCATCTGATGGTAATAATGCCTTTATTTTGTCTTTCTGAAATTACTGTAGTGTCCTTAGAAGATGGCATATTTTGACCTTACCTCATGTTGCAGAAGTTTTTTTCACATCACTTAACTTAAGGATGGAGTGTCAAGGTTAACTTGTAATTCGCCTATATCACATTGCAAATGAGGAATGGATACAATGTAAAAGCTGGAAAAAGAGAAACATGCAAGGTTTTAGTGACCTAGGCCAAAATGTGGGCAATTTGTTTAAATGCTCGGTTATGGAGTGGTAATTACTATGGGCCAGCTTCAGCCTCCATTATTCATTTGTTGACTAATACCTTACTCTTCAACAAGTCCTATTTATTTAAACTGTGAAATTGTCTGACTTATTCCTACTGGGTCAAGCTGTGATTTATCCTTATTCATGTTGTGTAGTATCTTACTCTTCTAGAAATTTCTTTGATTTCAGTGGTACTCCTGAGGAGAAAAATATTTTTGAGCATGAGTAAGGATAGCAAAATTTGTTCCAATAAGAATAAATCACACAGTTGCACCATCAACATTGTGATTTAAACTGTTTTCACATATAACAATTGTGCATCTACACTGTGGTATATTTTTAGTGTCAGAAGACCAAAACAATACAGTTTTAGAAGTTGGCCGGAGGATATTTGAGAAGGTTGCAAAAAATCTTTCCAGGGCTGATGGTCTACACTACATGAGCTCCTCAATCCCTTTTCTGATGGATTCCAGCTGCTGTGGATACCACAAAGCTTCCTTTTTCCTTGCAGTTATTTTTGAAACGGGACTAGCTGTGCCCGTAGACCCTTTGCAGGTAATGTATTCAATGTGTCTGATCATCTCAGATGAAATTAGTTACCTTCAAAAGCAATTTATACAGTAGGTTGCCAGAGTGAAACTTGGCCATTTGAAGAAAAAAATACAGGAAAGAAATTTTGGTAGCTTTCCCCATGTCAAATTTGGTCTCCTTTTCATGGCATGGCCAATAGGCTCCCTCTACCTTACCCCTTTACTGGGCAGCTGGCCACGGATATGTCTGAATTCCCTGATACACTATGGGGCTAAAAGCAGTGGAGCCTAATGGAGGAGCTTCTCTGTCCCACTGCTACAAAATGGGGAAATGCTTTGATTAGTCACTCCTAAACGAGGGTGGCAAAGTGAACTGGGATAGAGGGACAGTCCTGGCAGGCCATTGAAGAGATAGGGTGGGAGTCCACTTATCATCCACATTTAACTCCAGATGGGAGTGTAGGCCAGCTTGCTGCCTCCAGAAATATAGCCTGGAGGAAGTGGATCTGTTAGTCGGCCCCCGAAACCTGTGGTGAAGAAAATATCCTTGAGCTGATGGGAAAAGCAAGTCATAGGGATTCCCTTTCAAGAAATCTTGGCACTAGGTAGGGCATAGTGGGGGGTCTCCTGGAGGAACGAGGTTGTATAGGACTAGAAGGGAAGAAATCCTGTGGTCTGTTATGCAAGACATGATACTGAGACTGGGCTGAGACGGGAAACTCCACAAAAGTTTCAGAAAAGCATCTGAACTTCAAAATTTTTCAAATTAATCATAAGGTCAGAACTATCCTTGTAATTTCACCATGTCAAATAAAAGAGGAGAATCTGAGAAGGAGAAAGAGATATGTGTGAAACTGGAGGCTGTTTTATAATGAACTTGCTGATAGCCATTTAGCTGTGAAATGGTACAATAATATAAAATTCTCAAAGAATGATGGGGCTGCCTAATGTCACTGAACTAGTCAGTATATTAGGGGCGGGAGTTAAAAGGTGCTCTATTAATCTGAGGCAAAGTTTACCACATCCTGTTCAGGGAAGAGAAACTGAGACTTAGGTCTTGTCTAAATTACAAATATGCCCAGTGCTAACAATAAGTTTCTTCCTGGATCCCCTTCAAATATTGTTGAAACTAGTTTAAATAGCTAATGCAGATGGGACAAAACTGGTTTCAGCACCATTATAGAAAGCACCCTTGAGGCTAGTGGAGTGCTGAGAATGGTTGTGTCCGATTTGCATTAGCAGTGCTGTTTTCAGTTCCAGCTGAAGTGCAGCCTGGGGAACCTATTGCTGATAACCTCTGTCAGCCACAGGTCATTAGTGCAGGCAGACCCTTACGGTGAGATTCTTCAAAAGTGCCCCATTATGGCCTAAATCTCCTTCTACTGAAGTCAATGGTAAAACTCCCATTGACTTCAATGAGAGCAGAGTTTTGAGAGCTTGCAAAAATCCCACCCTTAGTGCCCCAATTATGAGCTGATGCCTTTTGGTTGTCCCAGGAGTAGCATCTGCACTAAACAGCAAGGTTATCTAGTGGTAGCAAGATGATGGGCAGTAATACTCATGGTCTGTGTTCAATAGAAGTGTTGTAGGGTTTCTGTAATACCTTTCTTTATAAAAGAAATCCCAACTGCTTTGTTGTTCAGGTGTTTCACTTGATATAGTTGGTGTATCCGCTAACACTACAGATGCACATTGCTCATTCTGTAAAGTCTGTGAGACAGCACCAAAATGGTTAATAGTAGGTAAACTTGTTAGCTGTTCAATTAATTGTTTATGTTTGTTGATTTTTCCCAGGGGCTGCTATACAGTTTGGTTGGTGCTCAGAGGAGTGAGAGACTTGCTGTGATGAATCTTGGGTATAAGCATTACCAAGGCATTAACAATTATCCACTAGACTTGGAGTTATCATATGCTTATTACAACGATATTGCACTAAAGACATCTTTTGATCAACATTCTACAAAAGGAGATCAGGTAAAAGAGTTATAGCTGTATTTGAATTTATTTGCCATGATAGCAGTTTATAATGCATTAATACTTATATATACAGAGCTTTGTATCTTCAAAGTACTTTACAAACATTACCTTACCTAATAATCACAACACCTCATGAAACAGTAAATATTATTACCCCATTACCCCAAGTCACAGAGAGTTTAAGTGTTTTGACTATGACCCTACGAAGTCAGTGTCAGAGCTGGGAAAGAAGTCTGGTGTACCTGGTTCCTAGTCTCATGCTTAGTTCACTAGATCATATTAATCTATATTAAGGACTGTTAAGTATCTGTTCTTCTTTTTGTTCTTTAATACCCAGACTTTATTAAATTCAGGAAAAAGGCCACCTGTACTCTCCGTATCTATGTCTTTTCCATAATCCAATGTAAAATGTTTAGTTGTGTTTAATATCTGTATGAAAACCCAAGTAAAATTATTTCAGAACTGGCTTGTGAATAGGAAACAATATAGTTTTCATTGAAAAAATATTTAACAACCCTAAATGAGTGCTAGGATCTTGGCCTGAAAAAACATTTGGATATTATCATCTGTTTAGGATTGAGCTTGATAACAAAAGGAAGGATAACAGAGGAATTTTGAACATTGCAAAATCAAAACATACAGACTGCACATTGATTTTTAATTACTTATCATAGGCCAAGTCCACATTAGAAACTTATGCAAGCATACTAATGTCAGTTAAGGTGTGATTTTATGTATGTATTTATTTATTTATTTATTGCAACATAACTATACTGGCAAAACATATAGGGTAGGTGCAGTTATATTGGCAAAGGAATGCTTTTGGCGGTATAGCTTATTTTGCTCAGGAAACTGGTATAAGCTATATCAGTAAAAGCACTTATTTGCCAGTATAAACTGGGTCTATACTAGGAGAGTTTTGTCCATATAGCTACACCAGTAAACCTTTTAGTGTAGACTATGCTTTACGGTTTTGTGCTGTCACCTATCGCGGTCGTATCTCAGTGCCTCCTACATTAATTATATTGGCAATAGCAATATCTCACTTTGTTGGACTTCACGGGGTCTCTGGATTTTCACCATTTCCAGGCTATAGAAAGCTCTGCTTGGTGTAGGTTTCTCCCAGCTGTTCCATTACATGATGGAGTGTGGAAGTTGCAAGTTCCAGATCTTAAATAAGACCCGTTTTCATAGATATGCTTTCTCTTAAAAAAAAATGTGCCAAGCAATTTCTCCAGTCACGTTCTTGCTTTGTCCCTCAGCATTCCTTTTCCTTTCTCTTCTGCTTTGATAATTCTCCTCCTCTTATCCACACCCTTCCCCACCCCACCGTCTCATATTGGCGTGGCAGTGAATAATAGTTGATGCCTGGTGTGTCTGCGGCTGTCTACACTATCTTTTACTTCCAAACTATCCCATCTTTACCACCCCCAGTACTACCAAAGGTGAGAGCTTTAACGGAGACCAGCTGCCAGTGCTTTCACCACCATGTCATCTCAGTCTGCTCACTGCAGATCTAAACCAGGGGTTCTCAACCTTTTTCTTTCTGAGCCCGCTCCCTCCCCCCAACATACTATAAAAATTCCACGGCCCACCTGTGCCACAATAACTGTTCTTCTGCATATGCAGTAGATTAAAAGCCGGGGCCGGCATTAGGGGGTAGCAAGCAGGGCAATTGCTCCGGGCCCCACACCACCAGAAGCTTTGCAAAGTTAAGTTGCTCAGGCTTCGGTTTCAGTCCCAGGAAGCGGAGCTTGGGCTTCAACTTTCTGCCCTGGGCCCCAGTGAGTCTAACACTGGCCCTGCTATCTGGTTTATTTTGGCAGACCCCCTGAAATCTGCTCGCAGCCCCCCCAGGGGGTCCCACCCTGGTTGAGAACCGTTGGTGTAGACAACATGGTGGTTAAGGTGCCAGCTGCCGCTGGCATTTTATCCATACTAGTGCTACTTTTGCTACCACTAGTGGAGCTGCACTGAATAGTACCAATGATGGGGAGCTTTAGAAAAATAAATCTAGAGTAGACGGGGTCTCTGTTTGTTCCATTCTGTCAGACAGGCTTGTAAGAGAATAGGAGGGCCTGAGTGAATGAAAGGAAATGGTTTCAGGATTAATAAAATTGACCAGTGAAGAAAATATCAGAACTTTGAAAGCCCAGAATAGAGAAGGAATTGTTCAAAATATCAGGAAACATCTAATGTTTTCATTTAGGTGGGCAGGTTTATTAATGTGCTGTTTAATGTTTTCTCTGTTCACCCTCTTTTCAGGCATTTGTAGAAACTATAAGGCTAAGGGATGATGAATTATTAAAAGCCCAAACTAAAGAAAATGGGGATGTCTTTATGTGGTTAAAATATGAAGCAACAAGAGGAAATGCAGCCGCACAGGTATAGTCTATATATCATAGCACATCGTTTCATCATTTTGCTCGTACATACAGGTTGGATCAAACTATAAAATTGCTGGTAGTGCTGTCATGTTGCTCCCTCAAACTTATTTCTTCTCTGATCTTTAAACTTTTCCAGTGCTTCAACCTGAGTGTGAAAACAACTAAAAAGATGCCATAAGGCTAAGAGAAGGACACATTAGGGGATTTCTTCTTACATGTTCATTGCTTTACTTGCTATAACTGTCTTACACACCAAGGGAATTGAATTTGACACTTGTTTTGTACAACTACAGAATGCCAGCTCCATGCAAGTTGCTCTACTGTGCCATCTGCACACATTTTCCAGTGCACTTATATCACTATTTATTCACCACTGAATTCAATCCAGAGACTCTCATGGTAGTTGCATCTACATATGCCAGATCTGAACTCAGTCCATTATCTGTAAACATTACTGATAGGAAGCCCAATCTGAAAATTACATAAGGCAACCTGTTTTCAGAATGCTTAACACACTTAACTGCTTTCTTGACACATTTATCACCAGTGTAAATCTGTAACAATAATCCATCCCTGTAACTCCAATTACAGTTTAAATTTAAGATTTAATATGATGATAGTTGTGGTGTTTTGTTTTTAGCAACGATTGGCACAGATGCTCTTCTGGGGCCAGCAAGGGGTGGCAAAAAATCCGGAAGCAGCAATAGAGTGGTACTCAAAGGGTGCACTAGAAACTGAAGATCCAATATTAATATATGATTATGCCATCATTTTATTCAAGGTAAGACATGCTTCCAATTGTCAGTTCATTTCAGACTTGTAGAGTAGTTTCCTTTTGGGTGTAGGTACTTCAGAATTTAGAGAACTTTATGCATTTTCTGCAGTGACATACTGCGTGATTGTGGTAATACTCTTAGGGCATGTCTACACAGCAAAAAAGACCCATGACAGCGAATCTCAGAGTCCACAGCTTTCCCACCCAACCCCCCGGCCCCCATTTTAACATGTTAAGATTAAAAAATACAAATTATAATATCCAAAAATTTTAAATTTGCTTTACAAATTATTAGCTGTGAGTGTTCATTAGCATGTATTATGTATTTCAAAATAGTGGTTGCTTATATATACTTATTTTATTATGTTTGTTATTTAGGGTCATGGTGTGAAAAAGAACACAAGACTTGCTTTAGAACTGATGAAAAAAGCAGCATCCAAGGTAAAAGATTCACAACAGTAAATATTTATTGTTGTGCTGTATAAGTAAGAAGTGTTATTACGGACACGGAAGTAAATGGAATAGCATCTGCATACACAAAAGCTGAATTTTGCTTCAAGTGACTTATACAAGGTCACACAATGAGTTAGTAGCAGATGCAGGATTAGAACTCAGGTGTTCTTACCTCCAATTCCTGTGCTTGTTCTTCTAGACCGAGTTTTGTGTTAAATTGTCATACAGAAATCCCCACCTGGCCTGATGTTTGGAGATGTTGTGTGCCCACTAATCTCACTGAGGCTGATGGGAGATAGAGGTGATCATCACCTTTGAAAAATCAGCTCAACAAACTTTGTAATAATACAGTATAAAGGAGAAGAATAAAAAAGGGTTGAGAGCCAGACTGTGCTTTTGCAATGTGCTCTGTGTAATTGGTGGTGGGTAGCTGCACTGGGACTGAATGGTAACTCAAAGTCAGGATTCATTCCCTCACACCCATTACACCTGGTGGGTACTAAGCTGTTACCGTCTCTTACCATCTGCAGATCATTACCACCTGCACCAGCTCAACTATACTAGCTGGAGTGCTGAGCAGCTGAGAACAGACTCCACCCTCTCCCTGCCCTTATGCATCTCATCTCAGGGGGAAGTAGTGGGTGTGCAGAGGTTACATACTCCTCTGTGACTGGACCAGGGAACTCACATGGGGGTATAATGGGGGAAAAGGGATCTCCCTCCCTCTTATGCCCCTGTGCAGCCATGATCTGGCCCCTAGTGATTTCCACATCTTCATATATATTTATGTCCTTATTTATATTGCCCAGGCTTCTGGTAAATTTAGATCTTGAAAACCATAACTATTCAAACTACCCATAGTCCACTGCTAACTATTGACATCAAATGGACAATCTCCAAATTAATTATCAGCCACTGCCAGATAAAAAAGAAGCTCAAAGCAGCATTTCTACCAGCCCTATAAAACACTGTTCAAATGCCTATTCAAGAGAAGCCTGACTAAACAGATTGCCTTTCACAGCATGGTGCAATACCTGCTAACTTGGGTTTTCTGGAGGGCCAGCTCTGGCAGCAAATTTCAGACAACTGGCACATGGCCGATAACCAAATTCAACAACAATAAGGATGTTATTATTTAAACATATATTTCAGTGCACATGTTCACTAAAGAAATTAGATAATTAATGAATAGTTGCTCTGCTTTTGGATTTTGAGTAAGGATTCCAGGTCTGACTTGAAATTTGAAAAGAAAAAGAACCCTTCTCCAGAGTCCCTTTGAAAGCACCAACAATGAAAAACTCTTCCTGCAGCTAGAAATTTGACAATGTGATTGTGACATTTTGGGGCTCACCCAGACCAGGAAGGGGTTCTGTCACCACCTGCCTTCTGACGGTGGGTGCTGTAATGTTATGCTGCTATGGTTCAGAGCTCTAACACCAGGAGCCAGCCCACAAGCATAAAGGTCTCACCCTGGCTTCCTAGATACTCTGTGCAGGGTGACCCCAACAGCCTTTCTGGTCCCACATCTCCCTAAATCCATCCCCCGAGTTCTTAGCTACCAGATACTCGGATATTTCCCTTCTGGTTCATCACCCCTGAAAGAATGAAACCTGCCCACAGTTATCAGTTCACTGGGGGCTGCACACTCCACCCAGACTGCACAACAGTAAAAATTAGGGTAAAAATAAACAATAGAGAAATCACAGAGTCAAAGATGAAATAGTAAGAAAAAGCAAACACATACAAGTTACACAGAAAATAACCATAAAGACGCAACCTCAGCATTATCTCCTGTAAATGTAAACTAACTTGTTTCTCTTTGCGACTGGCTGGACGAGAAGCAGGACTGAGTCGACTTGTAGGCCCTAAAGTTTTACTTGTTTTGTTTTTGAGTGCAGTTATGTAACAAAAAAAACTACATTTGAAGTTGCACTTGCAAGATAAAGAGATTGCATTACAGTACTTGTATGAGGTGAATGGAAAAATATTACTTTTGTTTATAATTTTTAAGTGCAAATATTTGTAAGCAAAAATAATATAAAGTGAGCACTGTACACTTTGTATTCTTAGTTGTAACTGAAATCGATATACCGTATATACTCATTCATAAGCCAAATATTTTTAGTAAAAAAGGGAAGCACCAGAGAAGGGGGTCGGCTTATGAACGGGTATAGAGAGGGAGAAGTGGGACACAGCCCCTCCCCCCAACAGAGGGAGCAAGGAGAGGCAGCACAGCCAGAAGGGAAGAGGCAGGGCCGGAGTCTCTCTGCTTCTGGCCATGCTGCTCTCCCCCCAGCCTCCAAAGCAGCTGCAACTCCAGGGCTGGCAGGCTGCAGCCGTGCTGCTCGCCCTCCCACCCCCCAGAGCAGGCTGTGGCTGCGCCGCCTGGTCCGCCGGAGCACGCTGCGGCCATGCCGCCCGGTCTGGCCCGCTGGACCATGCTGCAGCCACACCGCCCTGTCTGGCCCGCCGGAGCAGGCTGTGGCCGCGCTGCCC
Source organism: Malaclemys terrapin pileata (assembly GCF_027887155.1). Classification (NCBI taxonomy): domain Eukaryota; kingdom Metazoa; phylum Chordata; order Testudines; family Emydidae; genus Malaclemys; species Malaclemys terrapin. The sequence goes on along the minus strand of NC_071509.1, from coordinate 35,988,030 downwards.
AGCCTGCCAGAGCAGCTCCAGCCAGGTAAGAGACATCCTCCCCTGGCCCTCCCCAATAATGGTAGGAAGGGATGGGATGGGGAGAATGTGGGGGTCCCGGGCTAGGGGCAGGGTCATGTGCGGGGTGGTCACAGGGGTTACTCCCCTGACTCCCAGCTTCTCCCCGCAAAAAACATTTCTCCACCAGTTGCTGTCCCGGCCCGTCAGGGTAAGTAGCTGGCGCACTGGGACACTTTGTTTACTTAGGTTTACCTCCGTGCCTGCGGATGCTCGAGATAAACAAACCATCTCGGCCCGCCAGCGGCTTATCCTGATGGCCCGGGAGCCAAAGTTTGCTGACTCCTGAATTATAGGGTCAGCTTATGAACGGGTTATAAAAATGTTCCATTTTTACTTATCCATCTTGGGGTGGGGTCAGCTTATAAACAAAACAGCTTATGATCAAGTATATAGGGTATTTGAAAATGTAGAAAAACATCAACAATATTTAATAAATTTCAGTGCGTATTCTATAGTTTAACAGTGCGATTAATCGCAATTAATTTTTTTGAGTTAATCGCCTGAGTTAACTGCGATTAATTGGCAGCCCTAATCAATACAAAACAACATAGTAGATAGCCAGTTGATTCAATTGGTTATTCTGTGGGATTCAAACCCTGTTTTCCCTTTGGGGTGTCTGGACCCCAATTGTCAGAGAGATTGTTTCAGATGTAAGTTTAGAATAACACGCAAATGTCTTGTCTTGTCCTGGAGTCCTTTAGATAGTTCTCATCCTATATATTCTACTGTTTTTGGCATAGCCCTTATTAAACATGCATCAAAAGGAAGTGGTGAAGAGCATGCTTATTAGCACAGTAATTTGAACTGCTTGTATGCTTGCAGTTGACCAGGCTATGCAAGGAGACAGAGTTAATGTCGACAAAATAGAACATTGTCACAGGATAATGAGCTTCTCTTGATGCATAATTACTGAGACAAAGATGAGGTTTAATGTTAGTGTATAGCACTGCCATAACCTGAGGTGCTGTGAGAGGCATACATGGTGTTTCCTAAAATTGACCTGTGTGGCACTGACTGACTCTCTCTACTCTGGAAAAACAGCATGTTGAAGTTTTCATGTTAATTGTCTCCCATTTATTTTCAGAGCAAACGTAAGGAATGCAAGCCAAAATATCAAAAGAACAGTTTAAAGAATACATAGATGTATTCAAGTCAGCAGGGCCTGATTAAATTCATCCTAGCGTACTTAAGGAACTAGCTGAAGCAATTCCAGAATCATTATCAATTATCTTGATTATCATGCTGGGTGAGGTCCCAGAAGATGGGAAAAGGGAAAACATACTACCTATCTTTAAAAAGGGGAACAAAAAGGACCCAGGGTATTATAGACCAGTCAGCCTAACCTTGATATCTGAAAAGATAGTGGAACAAATTATTAAACAACTAATTTGTAAGGGCCTGAAGGATAATAGGATTTTAAGGAATAGCCAGAATGGATTTGTCAAGAACAAATCATGCCAAATCAACCTAATTTCCTTCTTTGACAGGGTTACTGACTTAGTGAGGAAGCATTAGATGTGATATATCTTGATTTTAGTAAGGCTTTTGGCACAGTCCCACATGGCATTCACAAACTAGGGAAGTGTCTAGATGAAATCACTGTAAAATGGGTGCACAACTGTTTGAAAGACCATACTCAAAGAGCAGTTGTCAATGGTTTGCTATCTAACGGGGGGACATATTTAGCGGGGCTCCATAGTGTCCTGGGTCTGGTACTATTCAATATTTTCATTAATGCCTTGGATAATGAAGTGGCGCACTGGGAAACTTTGTTTACTTGCTTATAAAATTTGGAGATGACACCAAGCTGGGAGGGGTTGCACGCACTTCGGAGGATTAGAATTAGAATTCAAAATGACCTGGACAAATTAGAGAGTTGGTCTGAAATCAATAAGATGAAATTCAATAAAGACAAATGCAAAGTTGGGAAATGCAAAATCCTTCACTTAGGGAGGAAAAAAATCAAATGGACAACTATAAAATGGGAAATAACTAGCTAGATAGTAGCACTGCTGGAAAGGATCTCAGGATTATAGTGGATCACAAATTTAATACAGTGCTCTACAACCAAAATGCTTCTGAAATAAATGTAGTCAAACTTTACTAATTCTGGGTCACTGAGAACGAAAATGATGCTTAAAATGGTTGATTGCTCTAGTTTTCAAGATATGCTATTGGGTCAGTATATACGACCCTTGACTGGGGAATTGCGGAGGATAAGTGAGTTATAAAGGGAAGGGATCTCAATTTAAACCAGAAATGACTAAAATACATCTTTGACTGGATCTAGGAATAAATCTATGGGTTTGGACAGTACTTGCTTTTTAGGCAAAACAATGAATGATGCAATCTGAAGCTGGTATTGCGTCATACATGGTATGAATTGCATCATGTTATTCCTAGAAGTCATGGATGATGCAATCATAACGAAGCTTACATCACTCTGCTGAACAAATTGCCCTGTATCAGCTCTAGAAATCATACAGTGTCGTGCTCTCTTATTTGTCAGTTTTTGATTTTGCAAAGGGACACATTTCTGTTTAGCCAAAGTGAGCAGAGATGCCTCGTACTTGTGTGAGCAGTGTAGATAACTTCTGCTATGTTTGTGGTGAAGTGACTTTTGCATCACAAAAGCGCAGTATAACCACTATGGTTAAGAAAGCCTATCACCTTTATTTTGGCTGCAAAATTGGAGATCAGGACAAGAGGTGGGCCCCACACATATGCTGCAACACTTGTGCAACAAATCTTCGCCAGTGGTTGAACTGGAAAAGGAAATCTATGCCTTTTGCAGTGCCAATGATTTGGAGAGAGTCAACAGATCATACCAGCAATTGTTACTTCTGCCTGGTGCCTCCAGTTGGGAAAGGTGTGTCAAAGAAGCAAAAGTGGACTGTGCATTATCCAAACATTCCATCAGCTATACGCCCAGTACCCCACGGAGAAGGACTGCCGGTTCCTGATGCACCAGAATAATTCTCACTTGAGTCAGATGAGGAAGAGGATGAGACTTCTGGTCCTGAACCATCAATGTCACAGGACCCACATTTTCTCTCATCCTCCTCCTCTGAACCACACCTCATAACACAAGGTAAACTGAATGACCTTGTCAGGGATTTGGAACTACCCAAGAGTAAGGCAGAGCTGTTGGGCTCCAGACTACAGCAGTGGAATCTCCTGGCAGGTGATGTTAGGGTTTCCATGTTCCATGACCATCAAAAGGATCTTGTCCCATTCTTCTTCATGGAAGATGATCTTGTAGCCTGCAACAACATCGATGGTGTGATGGCAGCCCTCAACGTCGTTCACGATCCAGATGAGTGGAGACTGTTCATTGATTCATCGAAGACGAGTCTTAAAGTTTATTTACTGCATAATGGCCATGTTTTGCCATCAATTCCAGTTGGTCATGCAGTCCATATGAAGGAAACCTATGACAACATGAAACAACTTTTGAGGTGCATAAACTATGACCAACATCAGTGGCAGCTTTGTGGCGATTTGAAGGTTGTTGCTCTCTTGCTTGGTCTGCAGACTGGATACACAAAGTACTGCTGTTTTCTCTGCGAATGGGGTAGTCGTGCAAGAGATTTCCACTCCATCAAGAAAGATTGGCCACTCCGACAGTCATTGGAGCCTGGGAGGAAAAGTGTTCAGCATCCACCACTTGTTGAATCAAGGAAGATTTTGTTACCACCCTTACACCTCAAGCTGGGTCTGATGAAGAACTTTGTCAAGGCCATTGACAAAACACAAGCAGCTTTCAAGTACCTCCGTGGAAAATTTCCAAGGTTAAGTGAAGCTAAGAAAAAGGAAGGTGTCTTTGTTGGTCCTCAGATTCATGAACTTCTTTGAGATGATGCATTTGACCATGCACTGCGTGGCAAGGAAAAGACGGCATGGAAAGCCTTCCAGTTAGTGGCAATAAATTTTCTCGGAAACAACAAGGCAGACAACTACAGGTTGTTGGTGGAAAACCTCCTCAAGGCATACAAAAGCCTTGGTTGCAACATGTCACTAAAGATACATTTTTTGCACTCTCATCTAGATTTTTTTCCACCGAACTGCGGAGCAGTGAGCGACGAGCACGGCGAGCGATTTCACCAGGACATTGCAACAATGGAGAAACACTATCAGGGCAAATGGAACCCATCAATGCTTGCAGACTATTGCTGGACAGAGACAAGAGATGCTCCATTTAATGAATACAAGAGACAAGCCAAGAAGCACCGAGTAGACACTGACTAGGACTAAACTATGCACATAATAGTTTTTTGCCTTTTGTTTCATAATAAATTTTATTTATATAACCCTTTTGCTGATTTTTAAAGTGTTACATAAACAGGACAGGTGAAATATTATCATGTAAAGCAACCATAAACACATGAAAAGACCTAGGTTTACAATTTATGATTAAAACTCTACTACTATCTACACAATATACATAGACATAAAATGTAAAAACTTAAATATCTTAGAAACAGTAGCCAATCAGTTGTTTTAATTGTCATATTTGAATTCAGCACATCAAAATACATAATAAATAGCACATTTTATCTCTGAAGCAGACGACTTCTCAAAAATTGTAGACCAGTGATATGAGTCAACAATGTGGTGCAGCTGCAAAAAAGGCTAATATCATTCTGGTGTCATATGTAAGACATGGGAAATCATTGTACTCAGTACCGTGTCCAATTGTGGGCACCACACTTTAGGAAAGATGGGGTCACACTGGAAAAGGTCCATAGGAGATCAATAAAAACAATAAAGGTTTAGAAAACCTGACCTATGAGGAAAGGTGAAAAAAACTGGGTCTGGTTTAGTCTTGAGAAAAGAAGAATGATAGGGAACTGATAAGTCTTCAAATATGTTGAGGGCTGTTATGAAGAGGATGGTGATCAATTCTTCTCCATGTCCACTGAAGGTAGGACAAGAAGTAATGGGCTTAATCTGCAGCAAAGGAGATTTAGGTTAGGAAAAACTTTCTGGAAAGTAGTGAAGCTTCCAAAGTTAAACAGATTTCCACAGGAGGTTGTTGAATCCCCATCATTGGAGGTTCATTCAACACAGGGCCTTAGAGAAGAAAATCAGAGAAAAATAAGGGGACCCTAAGGGTTCCAGCAGTCACAAACCTCTTGGTTACAGCTTGGTAGAACTCTGTCTAGATAACATACTCCAAAGAGCTACAAAGATTAACTTTCTAGAACTCCTGACACTAGAGAACAAGTTGGCATCAGAAGATGTCACAAAGCACAGCTGAACCTGAGTGGTCTGAGGACTTTTTTTTTTCTTTATCCGCAGGGATTACATCAGGCAATGAATGGTTTGGGATGGTATTACCATAATTTTAAAAGAGACTACATAAAAGCAGCAAAATACTGGTTGAAAGCTGAAGAAATGGGCAATCCAGATGCATCCTATAACCTGGGTGCTCTGCATTTAGATGGGATTTACCCAGGAGTACCTGGCAGAAATCGAGTAAGTAAATAGTCAGTGTGTGATTTCTTATTACAGGTCTGGTTTACAAATATTGGCTTTATTCTTTAAGATTCTGTGTTTACTTAAGGGGAGCATATTCTACTACCCTTGATCACAGTGAGTCGAGTCTTTTCTTGTATGAAGTCCCATTGAAGTCAGGAACACTGCTTCTGGAGCGAGGCACTACTTAGCGTAATGGGATCACAATCTGCTTCATGCCTGCTGCAGATGTTTGCATTCCTCTGACCTGTGTAGTTCTACCTCAAGAGTACCACTGTCCCTTTAAGAATAAAACACAAATCCCATTAAAAATGTCATACAAAATCAAGTTTGGAGTACATTTAAAAAGTTGTTTTATACCTACTTGAGGGCCAGATTCTGCCTTCATTACTCCTGTAGAATAGCTCTTTTCTTCAGTAGTAGCCCCATTGACTTCCACGGTACTTTACATGGAGCAGAGCACTATCCAATGTGATGAAGGGCTGCAGAATCTGCGCTAGAACTTTTGAGCATTCCTATAGAAGCTGCTATTGTTGTGGAAAAAAACATTTCAAGACAGATTTTAATTAAATTTCCCTTTCAAAGTCTGATTTGCCATTTTAATGCGGCCCTCATAGACCTACATAGTTTATTTTTGTCTTTCTAAGCCAGGACCTAAGGACTTAATTTTATATATATCAAGAAAAAATAATGTTCTTTTCCCGACGGAGGATAGCATTATTTTGATGGATAATTTTATGACCAATGACATTGTTTATAGTTCAGAATGCTAAAATAAAAGTTATCAAAACTCATGCTTCAGGCTAATGGAGGCCGGCAACTGTGGTCTAGGCATTCGAGAGCATGTCTAGTGCTTCAGTCAGTGAGCATATATGCTGCAAACAGCAGCCAGAGCTACCCAGCAAATGGTGGCAGGCATATTTCTCCTACCCAGGGGACAAAAATACATAGCACATAATAATGGCACTGCCCATAATAATACAATTCCAAGTTAATAGCAGCCTCTACAAAAGCACTCTATGGTCCTGTATTACTTCATTCACCAAAAGCCTGAGAAAAGAGACATTCTGCTGTGTGCTCCGACAGTTAATAAAACCAGGCTCTGTTGGATCGAATGAGGGGGCTAGTTCCAGAGTCCGGGATCCCTGACAAAAATACTGAATCTCCATTTTACAGCACAGGTTGCTAGTTAGAAGTTCCTGGATTAAAGAAATTGTTTAGTTGTGGTTGCTGTTGCTTTATTACAATTACTGTATAAAACGTATTGATTATGAGAACTGGATACTCTCTCAGTTCCCCCTCCTTCTGCAGTTCTGTCTTGTCCTGCTGAGCCTGTATTGCCGTATACAAACTAGCTTCATATGCGTGGGAAATTATGGGCCTGATCCTGGAGCCCATACTCATGGGTGTAGTTCATGAAAGTCACTGGGATTACTCACACACTAAAGTCTCCAGGATTGGATGCTCTGTTCTTGCCATTCATACAAATGATTTCTCAGATGCTAGAGAGCAAGCTTTGTTCCAGCAGGCTGTGACATTTGCCAAAACAGCTCCCCTAATTCACTACCAGTTGTAACAACACTGGAAGTTGTAGTGTAGACAGGACTGCAGTGTTTTTACCACTAACCATGAATGTAGGGTTAGATAGCCTGGAGGTTAAAATGCCTGTACCCTCTTCTCTACACTCCAGCTTCCACTGCTGCTATCACTGACGGTGACTTACTGGTCCATTTTTGTCAGTGTCAACAAAGCCACACTGTATGGCACCAGAGGCCAGGTATGCATTTTATATATTCATCTACCTGATAAAAATGCTATCACAATTTCAGTTTTAAAGAACTTCCAACCTAACCTGGTAAGGTGGTAGAAGAAAGAAACTGATTTCACCCATCTGCACAGAAAGTGATTAAACTGATTAGTTTCATTAGCCAGGCTGCCATTATTTATCTTTCTATTTATTTTTTAAATGAAGCAAATATAGGGAAATAGTAATTCCCAAGGAGGTTGCCATTTTTATCTTGTTTCTTTGCAGACACTAGCTGCTGAGTACTTCTATAAAGCTGCCCAAGGTGGACACGTAGAAGGAACCATACGATGTTCTCTGTATTACATCACAGGAAACATGGAAAACTTTGCTAGAGATCCAGAAAAAGCTGTAATGTAAGGAACGAACCCCTTTTTTATAAGGAAAATCTTATTTTTTAAACCAATGATAATTCAGATCATGAAAAAAATCATTTCAATTATGGCAGGTTCTCGATTCCTCAATCTAAAAAATTTGCATCTTTCTTCTTGAGAAACTGTTCCATTGCAATAATACTTGCTCCATTTGAATCTGTGCATATCTTAATGTTTAGGAAACAGCCTTCATTTTCAGAGGTGCTGAGCACCTGCAGCTACCTCCTAGAATTGCAGGTGCTTAGCATACCTGAAACTCAAGTTGTTGCTGCCCATTATCCCAGAAAGTCTTTTGGTTGATGAAACTATTCATATGAAATTCACGTCTACTGGTTTGTCAAAGGATATCTAATTCACAGCTTTGTAACAAGAGGTGGGACCTGCATTTTCCAATACCACAGAGGCCTTGTAGTTTCTTAGCACCTGGAGCAATTGCATCATTTTTCTCCAAAAAGAAAACATAATTTTATCAGCAAAACTATAGGACCATATGCTGTCCTAAATCTATGCAGGGAACTTCCATGGATACTAATGGGAATTCTATGCAAAGATATGCAGTAGTTCAGGGGTTCTCAAACTTCATTGCACCACAACCCCTTTCTGACAACAAAAATTACGACATGACCCTAAGAGGGGAGATCAAAGCCTGAGCCTGCCCTGGGTGGGGGGGACCAAAGCCATAGCCCAAGGGCTTCAGCCCCAGGCTGGGGGCCTGTAACCCTGAGTCCCACCACCAAGGGTTGAAGTCCTCAGGCTTGGGCTTCGGCCCCAGGCAGTGGGGCTCGGGCTTGGGCTTTGGCCCTGGGCCCCAGAAAATCTAACGCCAGCCCTGGCGACTCACAGTTTGAGAACCGCTGCACTAGTTCAATCAGAAACTGTGGTCTTGATGCAGGAATTACTGGGTGAAATTCTATGGCCTGGGCTATACAGGAGGTCAGACTAGATGTTCTGATGCAGTGGTTCTCAACCAGGGGTATGTATATCCCTGGGGGCATGCAGAGGTCTTCCAGGAGGTACATCAACTCATCTAGATATTTGCCTAGTTTTACAAAAGGCTACATAAAAAGCATTAGCGAAGTCAGTACAAACTAAAATTTCATACAGACAATGACTTGTTTATACTGCTTTGTATACTATACACTGAAATGCAATATTTCATTCCAATCTATTTATTTTATAATGATATGGTACAAATGAGAAAGTAAGCTATTTTTCAGTAATAGTATGCTGCGACATTTGTATTTTTGTCTGATTTTGTAAGCAAGTAGTCTTTAAGTGAGGGTACACAAGACAAATCAGACTCATCAAAGGGGTACAGTAGTCTGGAAAGGTTGAGAACCACTGTAATCTAATGGCCCCTTTTGGCCAAAAATCTATGAATTAGTAGAAGTTAGGTTACTTTGCCACTTAAACCCGCATAGAGACCAATTCATAACCAATGTATCTATTGCCACTTTTTGATATGTTGAATTTGACTTGGAGTTTTGTTTTGATGCTGTACCAAAATTTCCATTAAAAATGTTACAGAAATAAAATATTACCTTAGGACATTTCAACATTACTACTGAATCAGGGGTGAAATACAGGATAGAAATGTATGCCTTTGATGACAAAGAGGCTGATCCTGCACCTGCTTACGTCAATGACAAAAGTCCTATTGGCCCCAGTATGAATAGCACTGGACTATGATGTGTGAAATGTGTTCATTTATTGTCATGTTTCTTCTTTTACAGCTGGGCAAAACATATTGCAGAAAAAAATGGCTACTTGGGACGTGTAATCAGAAAAGCTCTCGATGCCTATTTGGAATTGTCCTGGTAAGTTTGATCTGCACTGTCTCTGAAAACTAATTAATTGTTATGTATATGATTTATTTTTATAAACTTTTGTGGTAAAACGATATAACATCTCCCGAACATACACCGAGGGTGAAATTGTGACCCCTTGAAGTCAATAGCAAAACTTCTGTTTACTTTAACGGAGCTGGGATTTCATCCAGGAAGTCTCCCAGACATGAGAATAAATACAACTGAAATGAAACACACCAAAACCAGGACCATACAGAAAGGTTGTCTTTCACTGAACTGTAGACAAAGCACAATTACGGGTAGCTTTTTTTCCAACCTGGCCTCCTTCATTTTTTAGCTGCTATGTGATCATCCAACAGCAGATGGGAATCCAACACAACCCCCAAAGTATGCAAACACAGTCACAAATGGTGGGTGATCACCCTCTTTCAAAGGGGCAGATATTAGCCTTGCCATATTATCTGTTTGCTTCCCCCAAACTACCAGCATCACCTCAATCTTTTCTGGATTGGGCTTCAGCCACTTAGTTCTCATCCATGACCCAGTCTCCGTCGGACACGGGGCTAGGCATTCAACAGCACTACTGGAATCAGGTGAAATGGATCCATAAATGGAGATTTAGATGTCTAACATATGCTGTGTACACTCATGCAGACAGACAGATTGATGTCAAAACTGTTCCCACAAAACACTATTAAAACTTAGTATTATATTAAAGGGGGTAAAGCAATCAGAATTGGGATCCCATTGTGCAAGGCAGTGTAAAGACAGGAAAACACAATGCCTGTCACAAAGAGCCTAGAATCAAAAAGTCAAGACATACTTAGCTGCTTTTGAAAATATCAAAAGTGACTTAGCCACTCAGGAACCTAAGTCTCCTGGAATATCTATGAGACTTAGGGTCCTAAGTGACTTAGGTGCTTTTGAGACTTTTACCCCACATCTTGTTCATTTATAGTAGCAGATAGTTCATTGATATCAATCATTTTAATGCATCTGCTGGTTGCCACCTGCTTGTGCAGGTTTCCTTCAATTCTCTCTGCGGTAAATTTCTTCCCATATTACATGTTTTTATCCCATGCTTTTTAACTTTTGTCAATAGCCCACATGTTTCCCTAATGGTTTCCAAGTGGATTTTATGGCATTTCCTGTGGCATTTAACTGTAACATTCTCTTCTTCTCCCAAAACAATATTTTGCTTTCTTTCTGTTGTATAATTTTGTGATTTCATATTAGACACTTTTTTAAGCAGTTCATGTGGATTTGTCTGGCACATTCTTTCCAAAATATTCATGTAGCTCTGATAAGCTGGTATTTTGGGAGGTCATTCTGGAGTTTACAAAAATATATAATTGAGAAACAACATTTATGCTGCATCTGCAGAATGGCAGCAAAATAGTTGCTTTTGCCCTGGGGCCTTTCTAGGGATTTGTGAGAAGTAATCTGACGAAAAACCAAACAGCCAAAACTGTCATATCATATTTCATTCTCTCTTCATCGTGTGTTTTTCAGTTAGTGCTATTTTTAGTTATTTTTTTTAGTTTGTCTAAAATTTCCTCTAGAGACCTAAGCCTGGAGGCACCCAGAACTTACAATGGGCTGCAGGGAAGTCAAACACATACTGCTGAGCTGAGATGCTCCTTGTCATGCCCAGCACTGTAGACTTTGGTATCGCTAATCCTAGGCACATTGTTTGACACATTACTCTGTCCCAGGCATTGGGACACTGACAGCAAAGCTTCTTCCAAAACATAGAAACACATGCTATTACCTTAGCTGTGTTCTTCATTATAACGAGCTTTGGTTATGTTTCCCCCAAAATTAAATAGGTTACAATGTCCAACAAACCAGCCAATGGAGTCTCAATGCAGCCTCTGAGTTTGTGCTCCACTTTTGCGTGCATGCTCATTTGCAGGCATAAGCATCTTAGTTTCTGCATGCAGGCACCAGAGCATAAAGAGTGTCATACTTGATGAGGCCAGTGGTCCATCTAGTATCCTGCCCCTAGCAGTGGTTAGTCCTAGAAGAAGGTTTATATCCTAAAATATGAGGGTTTATATTTCTAATGCGCGTTCATGCAAATCAGACAACTTGACCTCTGTATTCTGCAAATTGGAAGCACTCTCCAGTTTAGTTTTATGTGGCACTTTCTAATGTGCAAACCTTTAATCAGCCCTAATTGTTTATTTTAAACAATGCCCTATTTTAGTTCCATTATTTTACAGGGTGCTAGAAAAGATGCCTGTGTGAAATAGGCCCTGTTGACCCAATTCTGTCCTCAATTACCCCTAGGCCATTCCCACTGAAATCAATGGGAGTTCTGGGCAGATAGCTGAGAATGGGATGCTATGATGTCAGTCCCTCACCAGCTAGGAGTTGTAAGCAGGCGGGCCACCTGGCTCTTGATTTCCCACCACTATACATTTAGATTTGAGACAGCACAGAATGTTTGGACAGTCATTTGCAAAGACTGGTGTTAGTTATGGAAGTCTTGCATTGTTTGATATGTTGCTCGTTCTGATCTTTAGCTCACATTAAAAACCTCTGGTTTTAAATTTGTCTCCATCTCACACAGAGGTGGAAACTTCAGTTTGTTGCAGAATTTAGTGCTGACACTGCTGCAGAGCTCAGGGAGTTTGTTACAGCTTGCTACTAGACACATTGGGTCCCAATCTTAACGTACTGTTTTGCTGACCAAAATGTTTTGCATATGCCAGAGGTCTCTAACTGATCGGTGGCCACTGGTAATCCTTAAAATACTTGCGGATCGAGCACGGAGAGCTGACTAGTCATTTGGTGCTGACTCTCCTTGTCCCAGCTGTTTCTACAAGGCTTTAGACTCGTCACTGAAAAGGGTGCTTTAAAATCCTATAGAAGCAGCAGGAAAACAGGAGCAAAGCCTGTTTATTTGCATGGGGCAGCTGGTATACAGTGCTGCCAACACTCACTTTTTCCTCTGTGCCTCAGTTTCCCCATCTGTAAAATGGGGATAATGATACTGACCTACTTTGTAAAGCACTTTTGAGACTTGCTGATGAAGAACCCTAGATAATATCAGGATATTGTTATTAATTATTTTATTATTTTAGGTCTCCTTGCTTAAGCCTCTGAAGTCATGCAATTATATGAGAAACTTAGTTTTCATTTAAAAGACCACAAACCTGTTTCTAGCTTTCAGGGTTGCAGAGAACAGCTTGAAAATGTGACTCCTAGAGGCTTTAAAACCAGAAAGCAAACAAAATTCACCCCCCATTTTTAAAGCCAGTCTCAAGATTTTTTGGGTAGGACTTGGCCTTCATGAGTGAAGGAGAAGAGGAAATAGGAGCTTCCCTCAGGATCAGGCACCAGTAGACTGCCAGTTACTGAAAATGTGACACTGACTTTTATTAGTTGTATTGCAATAGTGCTTGGAAGCCACAGCTAGGACTGAGGTGCCATTGCGCTAGATGCTGTTCATGCGTACATGCATACACAAACACCCCTGTTCCAAAGAAGTGAGGTTTTTACTCACGAAAGCTTATGCCCAAATAAATCTGTTAGTCTTTAAGGTGCCACCAGACTCCTTGTTGTTTCTGTTCCAAAGAGTTTACAAGCTAGATAGACAAAGTGTAGGAAAAAGGGATGGAGCATACAAGCAGAAGTGAAATTTGGCAAATGTAATGTTAGGTCTATGTTGTGATGATGATGGTGTATGTGTGCACGGTGTGCTTTTGTTTGTTTGTTTCAAGTTGTGGGGATGAAGCTCATTAAATATGTTATTTATAAAAGGGTTATTATGTCTTGAAACAGGCCACTCCATCTCACTTAGTGTCATAATCCAGCCTTACACACCAAACATTCTTGCAGGTGCACTTTAAGAGAGTAGAACCTTACATGGAGCTGATTCTACCTCAAAGCAGAAGAGAAGACGCTGAAACCACCCTAGACCAAACTCTGTTCTGTTATACCAAATGTGGCCAGTAGATGTAGCTATTGCATGGAATATCCAATCATTTCTTTCTAAACCGGGGATCGGCAACCTTTCAGAAGTGGTGTGCTGAGTCTTCATTTATTCACTCTAATTTAAGGTTTTGCGTGCCAGTAAGACATTTTAACATTTTTAGAAGGTCTCTTTCTATAAGTCTATAATACATAACTAAACTATTGTTGTATGTAAAGTAAATAAGGTTTTTAAAATGTTTAATAAGCTTCATTTAAAATTAAATTAAAATGCCGAGCCCCTCGGACTGGTGGGCAGAACCCGCACAGTGTGAGTGCCACTGAAAATCAGCTCACGTGTCGCCTTCGGCACGTGTGCCCTAGGTTGCCTACCCCTGTTCTAAACCTTGCTCACAAATTCTGCTTGACAAATGAATGTTTCACAATTTATTTGGTAGTTCTAACTATAGCTAAATCCTGATGATTTCAGTTTTTTTTTTTATTTCTGTCCTCTGTTTTAGGCATGAAGCTCTGCTGTATTATGTTTTAGCAGCAGAGGCTGGGATTGAAGTGTCACAGACAAACTTAGCACATATCTGTGAAGAGAGACCAGTAAGTAAATGTATTCATAATACGTGGTCCTTTTAAATCATTAGTGATCCTGTAATACTAATAACTTTCCTGTGATATAAATGGATCCACTCTTTTTCTTTCCAGGAACTAGCAAGAAGATACTTAGCTACTAATTGTGTTTGGCGCTACTATAATTTTTCCATATCTCAAATCAATGCTCCCTCATTTGGTATGTATAGCAATAATACTATAATACTTTTTAATAATAATATAATACTTTTTATTAATTCAGATCTTAATAGGATTTCAGTTTTAATTGTTAGTTACAATGAGAATGTAACAACTGTGTATACAGTGTGAAACTTTTATGCTAATGAGCAAATTAAGGAAAGAAAGGGGATGGATGGGGGGGTCTAGCTTTTTGCACATGACACAACTTGAGTGGGGACAGCAAAATGGCTGTAAGCTACCTTTGCCCTTCCTTGGTTCTTGGACCACCGGACCCAGGATTGGTCCCCCAGAAATATGCAGAGCAGCCTTTTCAGAAAGGAAACTTTAAATTAGAAACTCCTGCCATTCACACCTTTTTCTTTTATAACTGCAGTGTTCCAACAGGAATTTCAGTAGTAGAAATATCTCTCTCTTTGCAGGCTTACCTGTATCTTAATGCAGTTTGTCAGAGAATTTCCTACTTTTTTTAAGATAGTGAATAACATTTTCAAAAGCACCTGAGTGACTTAAGAGCCTAAATCTTATTTTCAGAAGCGACTAAGTCACTGATTCACGTGCTGGAAAAGATGCCCTTAATGAAAGTTCTTTATAGTGAGACACTTAAAGAGCTTAGTCTATTTAGCTTATCAAAAAGAAGATCAAGAGGTGAGTAAGTACTTTCACAGGGAGAATATATGGTTACTAAAGGACTTTTTAATCTAGCACAAAAAGGCATAACAAGAACCAATTGCTGGAAGTTAAAAGTCAGACAAATTCAAATTAGAAATAAGGAACACATTTGTAATAGTGAGGGTGGCTGACCATTGGAACAAACTACTTAGGAGAGTGGTGGATTCTTCATCTCTTGAGGTCTTTAAATCAAGACTGGATGCCTTTCTGGAAGTTATGCTGTAGTAAAACACAAATTATTGGGCTCAATACAGGGTAACTAGGAGAAATTCTATGGCCTGTGTTATGCAGGAAGTCAGAATAGATGAGCTATTGGTTGCTTCTGGGCTTAAAATCAATCTGTGACTTTCAATTAAGCTTAGTCTCCTAAGTCAATTAGATGCTTTAGAAAATTTTACCCTGTATTTAAAAACACTGATACAATTGCTATATTTCATTCTGAGACAAAGTTTTGTTGTTGTTAAAAGTGTAGTATAAAAATAATGCAAGCTATTCAATGAAACAGAAAAACAACATAATATTTGAATCCAGTACCACACTGTTGGTGCCTGTTCCCAACTCAGTCCAGAGTGATTCACCCACTGGAACTTACAAACACCACAGGTTTTTCTAATGGAGTGTGTAATATCCTGTGATTTGGCTCACAGAACTTACAGACTTTGTGAGCGCAGTCTTATGCCAGAGAAGCATCTAAAGTTCATCAGACTTCTGGGGTGAAATTAATTGCAAAACATCCCTTGACTTAAATGAAGTCAGGATTTCACATCTGGTCTCTTTTGGAATGAAGGTTAAAAAAACAAGTTTTTGTTTGTAAGTAATATAGGGCTCAATCTTGCACTGATTGAAGTCAGTGGCAAAACTCCCATAGACTGCAGTGGGATTGAGCCCACAGAAAATTTATAAACTCTGCAGGAGCTGAATGCTAGAGCTTATAAAATCTGCCTCATGGGCTCCTTGTGAGGCTATAAACTCTGCAGCATGGCCTACTGTAATGATCACATTACAGGATGTTCACACACACTTGGACCAAATTTCTTCTGCTGGAACATTTCATCACCATTCTATATTAGAGATAGGAGTCCTTAAAAGCCATCTCAGGCATCACTTGACTCTGTGCCAAGAAAATTGTAGCCATTCAGTTCCTCTGTGTTTACCACAGTGATGGGTACAGAATAAGCATCTAAATAGAACAGAAGTGTTTGAAGCCAGTTCACATGATCAGGGCTAACAACTCCAGTAAGCCCAGTATTTCCCCCAAAAGACTATTAGACACCAGTACTTTTAATGAAGCCAAATGAATAAAACAATTTGAAGTTTCTAGATCTGGGGTATTTGGAGGTTATTGTTAGTTTTGTGGTAAAGATTACGCTGCACAGTCTTCGTAGAAATTTTTTCAAGAGTAGAAAAACCCATTTTTAATTAAAATCATGTCTTCAAAATGCCTTGCCTGATTAACCTGAAATGTCCTCCTAAGAGCATTCCCTGGCAGAAGAACCACCATGAGAAATTTCATTCAGAATGTGTTTTTTCAGAGGTTGGAGCCCCGGTGGGCTTGGCATAGAAAGAGGGTCACAATCTTAAGCAGAGAGAAACTATGATTATCCATAATACAGTGGAAAATTCAGTAAATTCTTCAAATATATTAATAGTTCATGTATCTCTATACAAATATTTTGTAATGCCCTGCTACTGTTACCTTCCACAGCTTACTTGAAGATGGGAGACTTCTATTACTATGGTTACCAGAACCACTCTAAAGACCTTGAGCTGTCAGTGCAGATGTATGCACAAGCTGCATTCGAGGGAGATTCACAGGTATCTTCACGGTTATAAAAATACCTTATTGAAATATCAATTCTAAGGACAAGCTATAAATAGCCAAGATACACACATGCAGCGAACACACCTACTGGTATAAATGTATCATTTATTTTAAAGTATGATCTGAGTCATGAATTTGCTCTTTCACACTAAGATGAACTAGAATTAGCCTGGGGGATGTTTTCAGGGCTAAAGGTGAAGAGTCTAGTTTGTTGTTACTCTTTTCGGTGCTACTGTAATACAAGTTAATAATAATAGTGCACTTCCCTTAAAACCAAGTGTTACTCCTGGGATGAACTTGGCCCAGTATGTTCCCATGAACAACAAAAAACTTCAGCATATATGCTCTCATAATGCCAAGATATTCCAAGACATTGTATCAAAGACATGAGTAGTTTAACATTGGGCAGCATTTTGTTCTCAGATCCTCATAGCAGATATTCTTCAGTAGTCTCCTCTCCCTAGGCATATGGAACTCTCACTGACACCAGAAAAATTATTACATGTGATTTGAGCAGTTACCAGAGTTGGGACCCACCCTGAGGATCTTTAAACAAAAAGCTGCCAGTGTTTGCAACAGCAGCTAAAATGGAAAGAAAAGAGAAACAAGTGTCTTCGGTTTTAAATGTGAAAGACACTTCAAAGCTCCATCCTGCAACTGTCTCCACACAGACAGACCCTTGTACCTCTGGAGTGCCCCACTGAAGTCAGAGGTCTGCCCAAGCAGATGAAGTTGCAGGATCAGAGCCCAAGCCATTTTGAGCTAAATTCTCCTCTCAGATGCACAATTGCAACATCCATTGAAGTCAGTAGGGTTACGTGGGAGGGGACTAATTGGGAACAGAACATGGTCCATTTCTGCTTTCAGTCTTTGTATGAGACATGTCGGGGTGATGCGCTCTTCAATTGCTGCTGTATTTAGACAGGATCTAGGGACGAAAAGCTTAGTGAACTGGTTTGGGAAAATGGCGCTCAACATTACACTAAGATGAACTAGAATTAGCCTGGGGAATGTTTTCTTGTTTCTGATGCTCTTGTAAATGTATTATTCACATGAGCATATCTTGGGGAAATAAGGTGCTCACATTTATTCAGTGAAGATCACAGAACTATATGGTATTAAAGTGAAGAAGGTAAAAAAGCAATTGTAATTATTGACATGCTGATCAGTAGCCCAATCCATCTCCCACTGAAGTCAGTGATAAAACTTTCATTGAGCTCTGTGGTGCAGGATCAGGCCTTAGATTCATGTATTTTCTTCTATATAATTGTATATTTTATGTATTTTAGGGACTCTTTAATTTGGCCCTTCTCGTGGAAGAGGGTAATTCCATTCCTCCCTACATTTTAGATCACTTAGAGATCAACAGGACTCTGCAGTCTAGTAATATTTCCATCCTTCAGGAGCTTTATCAAAGGTGAGTTTATATATTCATCTTTCAGTACCAAGAACTAGAATTCTTATCTTTACTCACATTATTACTTGTTGCAAACATCACTGGGACTAGTTGAGTACTCTGATCCCACAATGGAGCCTTAAATTTTACTGCCAAACTAGGTTCTAGCAATTTGTTCCTGTTCCATTGGTAAAATGCCTAAGATAGGCTTTTAAATGCAAATATGAGAAATAATATAGATTACTGAATTAGGAATGGCTTCCATTTATTTCTGCCCGCTTTGCTACAACATGCTGACATTTGTCTGCTTTCACTTTGGAAATTCTGTTTTTTTTTTTCAAGTGTCCTTTGCATATTCCCACTCATGCGATGTGCTAGTGTGTGCAGCTCAGACAGTGGAACCTTCTCGTAGCAGTGCCTGTTAGAGCGCACACTCGCCCCTCCGGCTCCTCCCCTCTGTGTTCCTGCACATTCTGAGGGCAGGGCTATAAAAAAGTGGGGCGCGGTGCTCCCTCAGTTCTTTCCAGCTGCAGCAGCAGACAGATGTGAAACTCTCCAGTTCCATCAAACCTGGTTTCTAAAAGAACTCTGTGCCTTAGCTTAGTGTAGTGTCAGTGTTAGTGGTTAGATTTTTAATCTTAGGATAGTTAGTTAAGCCTTCGGTTCTGACTATAAGTTCCATTGTGGATCTGAAAGCTAAGAGACCTAGCTTCAAAAGATGTATGTCTTGTCCAGCAGTCTTCCTGGTGTCAGATGCCCATACGAGATGCGTGGCATGCCTTGGAGAAGGCACTCTCCTTCAAGGTGCTCCATCTGCAGAACATTTACCCAAGAACTTAAAAGGAGCGCTAGAACAGGCTGCAAGCCTTATTGCTGCAAGAAGCTCTGGCTGCAAAGCCTCCCAGATACAACTCATCTAAAGAGTCCATATCGAAGTTGAAAAGGCCAGTGTCAGCTCCTGACCCATCAGGGACTAAGAAGATGAAGAGCACTATTCAAAAGTTTCCAATATCTGTCCCAGGATCAGGATCCAAGACCTCAGTGCAGTAAGTTCGCAGATGATTGAATCCGTTCTCAACACACTCAGACTTCATCAGTGCCAGTCTCAGAAATTAGAGCCAAACCACAGGAAAAGCCTTCTGATCCTTCTACTTTGGTTCAGAGAAAAACTGTGTGAGACAAGAAGGCTCCCATTAGTAGGGCCAAACCACGTTCAGGACACTTCTTGTATCCATCAGATCCAAATCACAGAACATTGGATCCTAAATCAAAGACTAAGATAGATTCTAGCTCAGGATAAATCCCTGATTAAGAGTCATCCACCACTCCTGAAGTTCACATCAGACCTGAAGATCATTCCAGAGCCAACAGTTGTTTCTATATCACCCATCCTAACTGCACCAGTCTCTACAGTGATATCGCAAGAGCACCATAAAATGCTAAAGCAGATCTGTTGGCAGATCTACAAAAAACAAAAATGATTTCTTCCCCTAAGGGGGATAATAGGAAAGCTCCCACTAGTTATCCTTCTTAGATCTCCCAGAGAGAGAAAAGGAGGAGACTGGATGAATTCTCACAGATAATAAGACACTTCCCTTTCTCCCCCTAACACACCCTGTGGCGCTACAAATATATTTGTTTCCCCTTCTCAGTTTTACACATGCCAGGTCCTGTAGTTTCTCCAGTAATCTGTGTCTGATTGGATCTGAGGTTGTATCCAGAGTCTGAGGAAGGATCGTCTCATGTTAAGTATACCAACATACCTCCCAGTTTCCATGCTCATGAGAAGGAGCACACTTCTAGGTTTGGTGTCTAGAAAACAACAGGTCCTCCTAGCTATGACATGGAGCCTTAATTTAGTTAGTGGCATGATTGGCAGATACCACTGTGGGCTAGGTGGCCCTACTGGCCTTCACATAGACAGTATAGGAACATTCTGAATTCTTGTCAGAACCCCTCTCCGATGCGGGGTCAGAAAATGTATTACTCCTCATCTCCGAGATTCCCAGATCAGTTGACTTCTTCTGCTTTCAAGGTTCATTCTCCTACTATAATTTCTGATACTCTTTCAGAAGAAGAGGAGGAGCCTACAGCTCTGGTGGACTATCAAGAGTTGGAGACAGAACTTGATGATGAATCTTTCCTGGATGGAAATATTGGAGTCGATTCAGTTTCCTCTCCTTCTGATGATGCTTTACAGTTCCACGAACTTGTGGACAGAATGGCAATGGCACTGCAATTCCATCAGTCACACTGGAAGAAACCTCAATCCTGTTTTAAAATAAGATTATCTGTCCAATATTAGATAAGCTATTGCAGCCTGTGAAGACAGTTGGTCTACTCCTTCGCTTTGTCAGGCTATATTGAAAAAAGATGACAAATTATATCTATTGCTCTACAAGTTTTCATTCTTTCATGCACACCCTACCCCTAAGTCTCTAGTGGTGGTGGTGGAACAAAGATCCAGAAGAAGGCAATCACATTCCACATCTTCTGACAGGGAGTAAAAGGAGATGGATGCAGCAGGTAGACAGGTATTTTCATCTGCATAGCTCAGAATTAGAATAGCAAGTTACCAGGCAGTGATATTGAATTATCAATATCAGCTATGGGAAAAGATGTTCATGTTTGCCAAAAAACAACAAGGAGTCTGGTGGCACCTTAAAGACTAACAGATTTATTTGGGCATAAGCGTTCGTGAGCAAAAACCTCACTTCTTCAGTTGCATCCGAAGAAGTGAGGTTTTTACTCACGAACGCTTATGCCCAAATAAATCTGTTAGTCTTTAAGGTGCCACCAGACTCCTTGTTGTTTTTGTAGATACAGACTAACACTGCTACCCCCTGATACTTGACACTATGTTTGCCAAAACACTCCCCAAAGAGCTAAGTAATCTGGCCAACACCTTGGAAACACAGGGGCAGGCAGTGGCTAAACATGCTTAGAGCCTCTTTTCATGCTGTAGATTCAACAGTGGGAGTGGTTGCTTCAGCTATCACGCTACGCAGACATGCTTGGCTCAGATCTTCTTTTTCCAACCTGAAACCAGATCGAAGGTAGAAAATCTTCTCTTCAGAGGTCTTGTGGTTATTTAGTAGTAAGGCCAAGGAAATACTGGAGAAGATGAAGGACATGAGGTCTACTGCAAGACCTTTAGGTGTCTACCTAGCTCAGAGGAGAAGGAGTTTGAGACCTGTCTTCGGGTACCATGGAAAATTCTATCCCCCCTCTTCTTCATCTTATTATCAGAAAGATGTCATTTTCAGCATCAGCAGCCTTCTTCTACACAGCCACAGAAGAGAAAGCCTTTTAAGCCCCAAATGAAGGGAAAATGACCATGAGTTGCAACATCAAATTCAAACATCAGACCTCAAGTTTGACATGGTGATCAGAAGCTTCAGACCAACCTGTAACCTCCTTCCAACCCCGTCATCTTTCCCAACTTTTCTATTATGTCAGTGCTCACAATTCCATCACATCCCAAATGAATTCTGTAGATATTATTGAGTGGCTATGCCATTTGATTTGATTCCTTTCCTCTACCCCGCTGGCGTGCCACTTCTATCCCTATTCAGGGACCCTCTCACAAGAGTGTGTTAAAATCAGAGATCCATTCCTTGTTGGAATCAAGAGCCACAGAGGAGGTGCCAAGGGAATTCAAAAGAGAAGGTTCCTACTCCAGATATTTTCTGATACCAAAGACAGATTGAGGACTTTGTGCAATGTTAGATCTATGGAAGACCTATCTTCTTTATCAAAAAATCCATTTCCCCATGTTGACACAAGCATCTATCATAGCCTTCCTGACCACCTTAGATTGGTTTACAGCTCTCAATCTGAAAGATATCAGAGGGGTAGCCGTGTTAGATCTGTAAAAAGCGACAAAGAATCCTGTGGCACCTTATAGACTAACAGACGTATTGGAGCATAAGCTTTCGTGGGTGAATACCCACTTCATCAGATGCATGTGACAATCTGAAAGATGTGTACTTCCATATCTATATCTGATCCAGGCATCAAAAATATCTTCATTTCCTAGTTAGATAAGACCACTTCCAGTACTAAATCTTACCCATCTACTATCCCATGGGTATTTACAAAGTACCTTTCCATAGTTGCAAACTTTACGCATGCTCCCTCTTCAAAAGTTTAGGACTCATGGTAAACAAGAAAAAAAATCTTTTCTGCTACCTACACAAAGGATTCCTTTTATAGGAGCAGGTCTCCGTTCCCTGGAGGGCAAAGCCTTTCTATTAGAAGAAAGATACCTGAAGCATCAATTCACTACAGAGGGGCTTCATCAAGATCACACTTAGAGACATGTTCTTTCTAGGCTTCATGGGTTTAGACACTTATATCACAACTTATGCTCGGCTCAGGATGAAAAGTCTGCAGCTTTGGTTGATGTTAAGTTACGGACCAAGCACAGATGGCACGTGCATATAGTTGACCATTCCAAGTAAGATACTGCTATCCTTGACATGGATGACTCAACATTACAATCTTCTGAGAGGGGTAGCTTTCAACTCTCCAGCTCCATCTGAAACAGTCACCTCGGATGCCTCCAACAGGGGTGGGAAGTGCATTTCAGCAAATAGTTCAAGGTCATTGGAGTTCTCAGGAAAATAACCTGGAAATGAGAGCAATCCATTGGGCTCTCAAATTATGTCTGCCTCACAGCCAGAACAGGTAATGCAATTGTCACAGACAACACAATGACAGTGGATTAGATCAACAAAAAGGGAGGGTCTCACGCTTCCCAATTGTGCAAAGAAGCAGTTGCATTATGGGATTGGCGTATCCAGCACATTTATCCCATAGCTCTACACATAGCAGGCAAGGTTCAAGGCTGTATCCCCACTTTGAACTTTAGGGTACAAATGTAGGGGCCTGCATGAAAACTTCTAAGCTTAACTACCAGCTTAGCTCTGGTCCGCTGCCACGGCTAATTTCCTTCCCTGGGTAGCCTTGAGAGACCTTCACCAATTCCCTGGTGAATACAGATCCAAACCCCTTGGATCTTAAAACAAGGAGAAATTAACCATTCCCCTCCTTCCTCCCACCAACTCCTGGTGAATACAGTTCCAACCCCCCTGGGATCTAAAACAAGGAGAAATTAACCATTCCCCTCCTTCCTCTCACCAACTCCTGGTGAATCAAGATCCAAACCCATTGGATCTTAAAACAAGGAAAAATCAATCAGGTTCTTAAAAAGAAGGCTTTTAATTAAAGAAAAAGGTAAAAATCATCTCTGTAAAATCAGTATGGAAATTAACCTTACAGGGTAATCAAACTTAAAGAGCTCAGAGGACTCCCCTCTAGTCTTAGGTTCAAAGTACAGCAAACAAAGATAAACACTCTAGTAAAAGGTACATTTACAAGTTGAGAAAACAAAGGAAAACTAAGACGCCTTGCCTGGCTATTTACTTACAAGTTTGAAATAGGAGAGACTTGTTTAGAAAGATGTGGAGAACCTGGATTGATTTTTGGTCCCTCTCAGTCCCAAGAGCGAACACACTCCCAAACAAAGAACACAAACAAAAGCCTTCCCCTCCCAAGATTTGAAAGTATCTTGTCCCCTTATTGGTCCTTTAGGTCAGATGCCAGACAGGTTACCTGAGCTTCTTAACCCTTTACAGGGAAAAGGATTTTGGAGTCTCTGGCCAGGAGGGATTTTATAGTACTGTACACAGGACAGCTGTTACCCTTCCCTTTATAGTTATGACACAAGGACAACAGCCTGGTAGATCAGCTGAACAGAGATGTAACGGAACTTCATGAATAGTTGTCGTAGAAATCTATAGATGAGATCTTCACCTTGCAGGGTTGCAAACCTGTCTTTGCACATAATACAGTTAGAAAATTTATGCAGGAACTTGCTGTGATGCTTCCTGGGCGTACCCAGGGTTGTGAGGTACCTCACCACCACCTGCCTTTAGTGTGAGGAAGCCTTGTCCGTGCCTGGCAAGGGTCATACCCCTGGATTGTCCTGTCCATGGACACTCACAGAATTCACAGATCTACTATTCCCAAAGGAACAGTACACCTCAGCTTATCAGTTATATCTCAGGATCACTGCTCACCTCAATTTACAGCACTTAGATATGGTTATAGTGAAATCAGGTAAAAGTTTATTTAACAAATAATAGAGCTTCAAGAAGAAGCAAGTAGACTTAATGGAAATAAATATTTACATATAAAATAAAGTTGTAACATGCTTTCTAGAGCCTAAACTTAACTAACAAGACAGCCTCCTGTCTCATAAATCTTAGCTCACTCAGAGACTCACCCCCAGGGTTAAACAGCCAGATTGGCTGTGATGCTCCATTCATAAACAAACACACTGGCAGCTTATCCCTAGGTTAAGGTGTACCTGTGCAACCCCAAAATAGTTTAAACAATCCATTTTCTTTACTGTAAACAGTATCTTCCCCCGCTGGTTGTTTTCCCTGCAGAGAAACTCCTCTGGAGACTTTGCAGTCTCTTGATTAGCATTTTACTTAGTCTGTAAATAGGCATCCATTGTGAAGTATCCAATACTCAATTTACATACAGCCAGTCATCTAGAGCATCTCCCACCTGAAAGAAACTTGTTTTATCCCCTCTTGGTGACCAACCCCAACTCACAAACCTTAAGAGCATTATCTTCAGTGTATATATACATAACTCATTACATATTATGCATCCATACATTTCGCAATGGATATGATGATCCGTGTAACATAGGCTTTCAGTAGAGACCTTATACTAGACCCTTTGATGAACTATTATGTAGAGACCAGATCCAGGGGATCCATGTAGCCCTATGCCCCGCTATGCCCTCTGCCAGTGGGCACCCAGAGGTCAGTGGGTCACACTTACCAATATATATCCACAAATAAAGGATCCAATACCATCATGGGATCTCAATTTACTCCTTAAACAGCTAATGACACTTCCCTTTGAGCCTATGGAAGACTGCTGTCTGTACCATCTATCTATAAAAATTGCTTTCATAGTAGCCACAGCCTCAGCTAGGTGAATGACTGAATTACCACCACATGGCTCATCAAGTATCTTCCACCAGGATACAGTGGCTTCTGCCCTAATCCTAGATTCCTTCCCAAGGTGGTACCTGACTTTCATGTTAATCTGATTTTTTTCCCCTAGGGTTCACACTCTCATAGAGGAGTCAAAGCTGCATATATTAGATGCTAAAAGAGCTCTGGGTTACTGAATTAATAGAATCGAGGAATTTCAGAAATCCTTCATTTCATATGCAGATAGCCATAAAAGACACACACTCTCTTCAGACTTTATCTAGTGGGGTTAGACAGGGCATAGAGGAAATTATAAACTAGCATTCATTCCACCCCTTCTTGGGGTTAGGTCATACTATCAGAGCAATTGCTACCTCCATCACTTGCCTTAGACATGGCCCAGTTGCAGAGCCCTATAGGGCTGCTACTTGGAGCTCCACACATGCTTTTTACAAAACACCTCCCTAGACCTAGCATCTGGATTGGGCACTGTTTGATGGAGCAGTACTGTAATCCCTATTCAATTGGGACTCTGAGTCCTACCTTCCATGATGGGATACTGCTTGCCAGACTATCCTGTGAGTGGGACTGTGCAGCAAACACTTGAAGAAGAAATGGAGGTTACTTACTTGTAACAGGAGGTTTTGAGGGGATGGACTCTGCACTCCCCATCCACATTCCTGGGAATCCTAATGGAATTTTGACTTGAGAAGGCAAGGTTGGAAGGAACTGAGGCAGCAGGGAGTGCCACACTCCCTTTTATAGCCTCACCTTCAGAACTTGCAGGAACACAGAAGAGAGAGGTAGGGAGGGGTTCATGAGCATTCTTAGGGGCACTGCTACAAAAAGGTTCCACCGCCTCAGCTGCACCCGCCAGTGCGTCCCATGAGTAGGACCATGCAGATTCCATCTCTAAGAACTCCAGTTACGGATACATAACCGATATATCTGTTCCATTTACTTACAGAGAACTCGTTTTCTTGATATCACATAAAGCAATTCCCATTCTACCCTCTCAGTGAAGTACAGTATGTACTGAAAGTTCACACAGTAACATTGTAGAATCACTTTACAGACAAATGAGGAAGGATGACCTAGTGGTTAATGCATAGACCTGTGAGTCAGGGAATGAGAGCTCTATTCCCAGCTTTGCTACTGAGTGTCTGTGCGACTTCGGATAAGTCACTTAGGGCCCAATGCTACCATTCTTACTTCTTGTAGTCCCATTGCTATAGAAGTACAAAACAAAATATTCAACACCACTTTTTATTTTTGTTTATAGGTGCTGGAGTCATAGCAATCAAGAATTAATTAATCCATGCTCATTAGCTTTGCTTTATTTTTACTTAAGAGTTTTCTGGAATAACATTTTGCATTCTACTCTGGTATGTATTATTCCATTGTCACATTCATCAGTACAGTTAGATCCCGGGCCCTGCCTTTGTATTGATCTAACACACATTTCTAAACTTATTGCAGATCTACTTCATGGGAACCTTTCTTGTGTCAATATTGGTTGCATTTGCAGTACAATATTTTCAGTCTCTGTCTGGTAAGTATTTGCCTCAGTCAGGCTGAAATAATCTAGAAAAAAATAATTCTAGACATAAAATAGGGAACTTTAAAGATAGAACAGACTTCAAGATTTGGTGCCAGCATGCAGTTCATATATAATTTAAAACAAGTAATGTCCTACAAATTCAGTCTCTTAATTGCAGGAGTAGATCTGACTCACACAAGTAGTCCTATTGCCTTCAAAGAATCAGCATGAGTAAGGGTGTGCAGACTCAGGCCTCAAGCGCAGAATAATAATTTTGCACCAGATCAGTAATTTGGAACTGTGTATTGGTATTTGCCATTTCCCCCCCCAGGAACAATTTCACCATTCTTTCACCAATTTTAACGAAACACAATTTGATTAGAGGAGCTGAAAATCATTTTTATTATGTTGTATAGCATTGTAGCACTCTGCTTTATTTCAGCATCCTAAGTAAGATACTGTTTTTACCTTTTCTTCCTCCAAAAAGCTATTAATAGATGTATACATGAATTAAGGGCTTTTGTTACTAAGGCCTTGGCTGTTTTTAACATAATTATTGTAGCTTGAAAACTGCAGCTTCCTTCTGTTTGGAATGATAGTCACAGAAATGGGAAAAGGTCTAGTAATTAGAGAGCCCATCTCTCTGCCAGTGCAGGATTACCCCCTACTATACTTTTTTGAGTGCTTTTTTCCAACAAGGTTTCACATGCTCCAAGTGATCTGTCTTCTATCACTTCCCTTGGGAGAGTATTCCACAATATACCTCATATTAAACTGTTTTCCCTGATATCCAGCCTAAACTTTTGTTTTAGGAATTTTATCCTCCTAATGCATTCTGAATTGTCATACTCTTAATCATACCCAGTGTACCATCCTAATTTTATAATTCCTCTCCCTTCTTGATGTTCACACCCATCAGATATTTGTTATCATGGCCCTTCATAGTCATCACTTCTCCAAGTAATACATACTTAACTCTCTGAATCCTACATTACAAATCACTCCTTCCAGCCCCATGCACATTTCTTTTCCTCGTCTCTGTACTCCTTCCTCTTCTTGAAGTACAGTTAACTAGAATAATGGGAATAAAACAAACAAAAAATAATGAACAGACAATTCAGTAATGTCAGTTTCATGTGTCCTATTCTAGTAAAATATTTTTATATTGGGTTAAGCAGCAGTAAGAAGATTTTTAACCTTTCCTTGAAATAAAGGTTCAGAGAAGTAATTAGTATCACAGGAGCGGTTATGCTTATTACCGCTTTTTGTTGTTGTTGGTTACCATTTGTATTAAGCCTTTCTGATGATTTGACCATCACATTAGTTACTGAAGTCTGAAGGAAACCTGGCACTGATGACTAATTTAAACGTGTTGTTAAGGCAGTGGTTATGAAGATTCCTGGTATAGCATTAACTAATAGATTATTTCTTTTTATGGTCCTTATACCTATCTTGTAAATAGTCAGACTAATGAGTTTATGACTTCAGGTGATTGTTGCCACTAGATTCAGTGGGCTGTATTCTGCACCCTGACTGAGCTCCACCTAATGCATGGGCAGTGGAGCCAGTTGGGCTTCCCTCATCCCATGCCACTCGGTCCCAGTGTAATAGTTACTGGGGAGCAACTCTGACTTACACCAATGGGTGGTAGCTCATACTTTACACAAGTACACAGTCAGTCATAGAAGAGCAAGAATGGGTCAAAATGGATCTAACAGACTGGAAAATCCTGCCCATTGCTTTCTTTCCTGATAGGGAGGAAGTAGAGAATCAGTGTTGGGGCCACATATCAGCCCTCAGTCTCCTAGAAATTTTTTTTCGGTTTAAAGGAATATTACAGACAAAAAAAATTGTCTAGGGGAAAAAGTGCTCATGATGTGCAATAGATGGTATCGGTCAACAAAGCTGAAGAGCATGATCAGCCACAAATAAAAAAAGAGAGCAAAGGTAGGCACGTATCTAAGGACAAGACAGTTTTTGATCAGCAAACTGTGGAAGAAATATGGACAAATTATGGAAAGAGGGTTTCCATTATATTATATTTTCTTGCAAACTTAAAAATGTTATCGTCTAATCTTCATAGAATGGGTGTATGGTGACAGACTTATTACTGTAACAAAATAAAGTAAAATCAGTTACTAAGGCTATGTCTACTACACTGTGCCACAGTGTGGACGACGGGTTGCGAATTGCAGAGTACACCAAAATGTTGCACACAAAACTACCCTGTGTGAACACTACTAGTGCAAACTAAAAGATACTAGTTCACATTAATGTAGTCCTCTCTCTAAAGCTAACTTTTACTTTGCACCAGCAGTGTCCACACGAGGCAGTTAGTGCTCAATACTTGGGTGTGTTCTGTGGTTCACACCCCCTGTCGTCAGCCACACTACAGCACAATGTAGACAAGCCCTAAGTCAGTGTTTTCTCAAATTTTGTACTGGTGATCCCTTTCATATAGCAAGCATCTGAGTGCGACCCTCTTATAAATTAAAAATACTTTTAATATATTTAACACCATTATAAATGCTGGAGGCAAAGTGGGTTTTGGGGTGGAGGCTGATAGCTCGCAACCCCCCATGTAATAACCTCGTGACCCCCTGAGGGGTCCCAACCTCCAGTTTGAGAACCCCTGCCCTAAGTGAAAGTACAATACTATCCTAGGTAGGATTTGA
Source organism: Malaclemys terrapin pileata (assembly GCF_027887155.1). Taxonomy (NCBI): domain Eukaryota; kingdom Metazoa; phylum Chordata; order Testudines; family Emydidae; genus Malaclemys; species Malaclemys terrapin. Next base: position 35,958,663 of record NC_071509.1, on the reverse strand, counting down.
AAAATCTCCATCAACACTTTAGATACAAATTAAGTTTTGGAAAATAATCCCTTATAATCACAAATATTCCTTTATTAATATAAAATATACTGAATTATTAAGAAATAAGACTTACAACATATCTAAATTGTTCACAAATATATTCTAAACTTGATTTTGAAAGCCCTGTCCTTTATTACCAGATGCAATTGATATAATTTAGGGGCCACCGTAATGCATACACACAAAGGGGCTCAGTTAAAGTTACATTGGGCTACTTATTTTGACATTTCCTAATTTTTGAATGCTTGATTTTTCTTTCATGTAGTTTTATTTATATGTTTGTATGGGAGCCAGATATGTACGTGTATACTTTATATACAGTACTACATTTCAATATTTATTCTGTATTTGTGTTTTTTCTACAGCCAATGATTCTCAGGCACCAAGGCCAGAACAATCTCCAGATGTACATTCTTCCACTGAAAACACCAGTGACACTAGATCAACAGAACAAGAGGAATCTACTCTTACAAACAATTTAGCTCAGCATCCCCATCTGATCAGCTGAGGTGTAATTCTCTGAAAGATTGGAATTCCAAAGCAAACATTAGAATGGCATGGTCTTGAGTAGTTACAAAACTAAGAGTTCACAAATGTATAGAATGGTATTAACTATGTAATCCATGGGCTAAATCCTGCTCTTAGTTACACCTGGGCAATCCCAGTGACCTAATCTATCTATTATATAAAGCAGAAGGAAATTTTAAAAAAACCAAACCAAGAATACATGTTGATTATTTCATGAGATTATATGTCTGAATGCATTGTATGGTCTTGTTTTTGATGGGAGTAGAAAAATGGGTGAAATCCTGTCCCCACTGAAGTCAGTGGCAAAACTCCCATTGACTTCAATACGGCTAAGATTTCACCCACGGTATCTACTATTTGACTAAACAGTCTTTGCCCACATTTAGATGGAAGGCTAAATTTCCTGTAGCCCTGTTCCTGGAGGCTTGGCAGCCAGTCTTTGTTTGCTTTGAATTTATTGGGTAGCTGCACAAGCGCAACTGATTATAGGGAGCAGCTCCCTTTACCAAAAAATACAAAAAAAAGTAGAAGTGTCACAGTAAATCAGTGAACAGTTTCTTCTCAAATTCTTATATGGGTAACATAGGAAGGGAATTCTCTCCAGTTTTACAGTATATCTTAAATTGTCCTTGAACTAAATTACTGATCAGGTGTCATTTCCATTAATTAATATGTTTATACAGCACTAGTGCAATGGGGTCTTTGATTCCATATCTAGAGGTCCTGTAGGCTACGGTAATACAAATGATGATAAATAATAAAAATGCTAGTTAGGACAGTCAGGATAACAGGATATGCGGGAAGTAATCATACAGAGCATAGATCTCATCTGTCTGATTTTAAAGCTGCACAAAGTGAGTGGACGTAGGGAAGGAATGACTGTATGTGTTCAGCAGGTGTGTGTACACATAAAATCATATAGGTAATTGTATCCATCTATGCATTATTGTCGGTTAAATCTAATCTCTTTGCACTGCTTTATTTACAAGAGTAAATAAAATTATTTTTCTATTGCTGACTGTATGGTAACTGGCTTATTTGTCTTTTTATCTTGCGTTACAGTTAGGATAGATCTACACAAAATCTTGTAGCCACAAATTGTCTTTAGAGGATATAATCTGTGCAGGTAATCTCATCATCAAACTGTGATCAAGCAGTGCTCCACTATTTGTAGCATTTTCAGAAAAGTTCAGCAGCAAATGGGGTTTTCCCCCTGTGGAAATCCTGACTTTTCATTGAAAAAACAAAAAGCCAAAACATTTTCAGACTTTGACCAAAAAAATCTGAAAATTTTCTAGAAAAGCAGATACTGTCAGTGAAAATTTTCATTTAGTCAAAATGTGTGTCACTTTTTTGGGGCCATCCCCAATGTTCAGTTCAGCAACATAATCTCTGTATCCATTATTAGCATGAACTATTTTTACCAAAGTCTAGTTATTTTCAGTAATAAAAACTTGAATGGTAGAATTGCTTGTTTGTTTATAAAATAGTACATTTGAGGTTGAAAAGCCATGTGATCCATCTAGTTCTATTTACCTACGGCCTGAATTACAAGAACCCTTTACCCTGCTCTAGCAACGTAAAAGGGCTGTAAGGTCAGCATTAATTAAATGTAAAATGTAAATTATAATCAGGCACCTAGTGTTTGTGACTTATATTGTTTTTATCCATTGCATATAATTGCTCATCGCTATTGAGCCTGTGTTCAATTGTAAAATTTTGCAATGCTACATTTGATCACAAACAGTACGCATGCACGCACACACCTTTGGACTTTTGGCAGAATTCTAATATTATATATCTAACCAGATAAATGAAAACAAGTTTTCATTATTACCCTAAATGCAGACTGCATTATGATATTTGCACTTTATTTAAGTTGGTATGAAAATTTTAATTTCTGTTAGAAGGGAAACCAAAATTGGGCTTAGTATGGAAACTAAGATGCAAACTTTAATTATGGAGCAGTTGCTGTTGCAGAACAATATTTGACACATAGTACCTGTTTTTAAAATGCCTGTGTTCTGTGCCAAATGTGCATGTGCAAATACTATGCTTACATGCAAATCAGGTATTTGTATATACAAGTGGCAAGTTTTATATCCAGCTAGTCATTGGTGTCAAACCAAATATTAATTGGTCCATACGATTAAAGTAATCGCTTAACCCCACACAATGCAATTGTGGTTTTTTTACTCCTGAAGGCATTCTGCACCAAAACATTGAAAATTCTGCACACAATATTTCAAAACATGACCTATAAGGGAAGATTGAAAAAACTGGGTTTGCTTAGTCTGGAGAAGAGAAGATTGAGAGGGGACATGATAACAGTTTTCAAATACATAAAAGATTGTTACAAGGAGGAGGGAGGAAAAAATTGTTCTCCTTAATCTCTGAGGACAGGACAAGAAGCAATGGGCTTAAATTGCAGCAAGAGCGGTTTAGGTTGGACATTAGGAAAAACTTCCTAACTGTCAGAGTGGTTAAGCACTGGAATAAATTGCCTAGGGAGGTTGTGGAATCCCCATCATTGGGGATTTTTAAGAGCAGGTTGCACAAACACCTGTCAGGGATGGTCTAGATAATACTTAGTCCTGCCTTGAGTGCAGGGGACAGACTAGATGACCTCTCGAGGTCTCTTCCAGTTCTATGATTACCTTACTTCCCTGCCTTAAATAGGCACTTCCCTGCCTTTACATGTGGCAGGAATCCTTTGTCTCTTAGTGTGAATCCCCTCCCCCAAGTGGAAAAATAATACTGGCATTCCAAGATGGAGTCCAGTACCGGATGACATGATCACATGACCCTGCAGAGTCAAAGGAGCCATAAGTCCACAGGAAGCTTCTGAGGAAGGTGGAAGGTTAGCATCTTCAAAGACCTGTTGTTCTTCCTAATGGCTTTTTTCAGCCAGCAATCTAGACTTGATTGCATTCTGTCTAGTGTGCGTTCCCCAGGTGTAACCCTATGTAATAGGTACGTAGACAATATTCCCAACTTCAGATACAAAAATGATACATGCATACAAATAGGATAATCACAGTCAGTACATCATAACCTTCCCAATGATATCTCACATGACCCATCTTACATAAAATACATTTTAGATATGCTATAATCATATTATAACAATATTTCTATGAAGAATGTGGGGCGTAGTGTCACAGGTTGCACATACGTTGTGATTTCCGAGGTGAGTTTTTTGTTTGGCTGGGTGTTTTCATAAAGATATGATAGAATGTGAGCTAGATTAGATGACTGAGCTGTTGAAAGAGACCTGGAGTGAGATTAGAACCGGTAAGTGTTTTTAAAAGGGATCCTGGATGAGAGCAAGATTGCTTCGTGCACTGGGCAGAAGGATTTGGCCCAGACAGAGAACAGCATGGAAAACAGCCCAAAATCCTGAGTGACAGTAGGTGACTAAGGGCTATGGAGTCCTGGAAGAGTAGACTGAACGTAGTACATGAGCAAGAGTATAGTAGGACAGATATGTAAACAGGATTGGGACTATGCAAAACCTTGGGAGTGAAGACCAAGAGCCTGAATCTTAGTTACTCTAAGGCCCCTTTATACCACTCGAGGCACAAATAAACTTTAAGACCCTTTGTATGCTGCAGTGTAAAGGGATTTTAGTGAAAATGTGAATCGGGAGCAATGTGTCTGAACCTGATGCAGAATAAAAGAGCATATCTGCCGTAATTTCAGCCTCTGTGCGTTTACAGTATATGCCTTGCACAGAACTCATGTCAAGTAGTGATTGCACTCCCATAAGCCTGCTTCTGTTAGACACTTACACCACACTTGGCTTTCCTGCAGGAAGTAGCATGATGTGTAGGATATCAAAATAAATATTGGTGACAAGGATATAAATACTGCAGTTCAAGTATTTCATTGTAGATATTGCTAGGCATATGGTTTTCAGTAGCACCTAAATCCTATTGATTCACAAGGAGATTTTTCAGCACTTATGAAAATCCCATCTTACATTCATAGTCATTGTGGACCAGAGTTACAAAGATATTTAGAGGCCTAAAGATGTAGCTAGTGGCAACTTGGACCAGATTCACAAGGGGGAACATAGGCACCTAAATGCCACTTTTGGTGTCTGAATCCAAAATTTAGATCCTCAGTACTCCTGTGCAGCTGCTGCCTAATGCTGTAGGTGTCTAAATTACCCAGCCTATGTCTCTACCAGTAAAGTTCCCTGGGTACCAACATTTCTGCTGGTGCACATGCCCACACCCCCAATCCTGAGATCACTGAGCAACTCTGTGCCTAATTCACACCTAAACCCCAGCCTATTGACAGACTAAGTATTCCCCGCTCTGGCTTGTCTGTAGGGCCCGATCTGGTAGACATGTTCAGCAGCTGCTTTAGCCTCTAGTATTGAATGGAGCAGGGACTGGAACCCAGGCCCGGGGTGACGGATTCTTCCTAAAAGTGGGGAGAGGATGAGGCCCTGCCCCCGCCCCTTCTCTTCTCCCCAAGGTCCTGTCCCCCTGGTCAAGCCAGAGCCAGTCCGGAGAGCCTGGGCCTTTCCACCTGCCTGGGATGGCGGGGTCCCAAGAGCAGCCCCTGGCCTGTGTCCCCATGCCCTGGGCAGCCCACTCAGCCTGGCCTGGAAGCAGGGTCTCGGGAGCCAAAGACCCACCGCCAGGCCATAGGTAAGAGCCACCCGGGCAGCTGTGGGAAGCTGCAGACCGTCTATCTGCCCTGGGCAGTGGGCACAGGGGGTGGGGACATGGTTCAGGGGCATCTTTTGGGACCCCCCACCCTGGGCAGGTGGAGGGTCCACAGGTGGAAGGTCTGCAGCTTCCCACAACTGCCCGGGCTCCCTGGACTGGTCTTACCCGGGCCAGGCTCTGGCTTCTGGACTGGCCGGGGGGCAGAACCTCATGTGTGTGTGGGGAGAGGGGACACAGGAGGGGCAGAGGGCTGGGCCTGTAGTGAAAAGTGGATGTGCCATCGCCTCTTGGCTCCCCCTGTTCTGGAACCCCTGCCCAGGTCTCCCACATCCTAGGGTGAATGCGCTAACCACCAGGCTCTTGGGTAAAAGGGGGCATCACCTCCTCTTTGCTTTCACTTGAGAAAAGAGTGGCCTGATTTAGGCACCTAATTCCAGGAAAGGGATAACAGCTGCGAATCCCCAATGGAGGAAGGAATCTACCTGCAACCCAAAGTTGGTGGCCTAACTCCCTTTGAGAGTTGGGTGGGCCTTAGATTGCACTCTTCTCCTCAGCATGTCCTATTTGCAAGTTTAAGTGGCTCTCCATTTAGTGTACTTGCGTCTGTGAATTCCTTTGTTAGACACCTAACTCACCCTGGATGGGGAACCAAGGCGCCTATCTTGGGGTTGTGAATTCCACTTAATGGCAAGGTGCCTAATCAGGTGCTCTACACTTACCCTAAGTCCCCCTGGTAAATCTAGTAGGATTTTCAAAAGCACCTTGGTGCGTTAGGTGCCTAACTCTCCCGGCCTTTCAGTGGGACCTAGGTTCTTATGCTGTAAAAACACTTCGTAAAGCCTACTAGGCGTCTGTCTGCACCTTTGTAAATTTAGCTCTTTTATCATTTAATCTTCGTTGTTTAGTCAAAATACCTGAACTCTCCAGGCTGTCTTCTATCCCTGCTCTTGTCCCCAACTTTCCTCTTCCCATTCCCTTCTCTGATTTTTTCATGTCTAGCTGTGTCCTTTATCACTCATCCACCTTCCCATTAATCACTAAGGAACATCTGAGCTGCCAGTGCTCCTCGCCATTTCCTCTGAGGTGAACGGGGGGCCCACTGCCACTCCTGAATGGCAGCTTGAAAGGAAAGGGACCCAGCAAACAGGAAGGCTGTATAATCCGTCCTTTTATTGTGCCCATAACTTTTATGTGACCTTTCTTACTTTATCAAATATTGTTTGCACTATAAAGACTCAAAACTTTATTGCCCTAGTGGCTGGAGCAAATTTAAACTCAAACAAAGCAGCAAGAAGCAAGTGCATAGAAATTACTGTAATAAATGTCTATATGTGTCAGAAGATCAAGTTATGACAATGTTTGACGTACACTCATAGATACTAGAGATGGAAAATGCTTTGCACAGCATACTGTTTAACGGAATGCAGTAATAAAAATAAGGCTGCATAATTATGAGGCCAATAAAATAAACACACTATTATCCATCCTATGCTTAAACCTAGTTAGCAGGAGCGATATCGAGCTTGACTTACTAGCGAGACTAAACCTTTTCGGTCTTCCAAATTAATCATAATTATTCAACTACGATGCGTTCAACTCTCTTGTCATATATTAGACTAATGTTAAAGGGTCTGTTTTGTTAAAAACCAGTCTCCCTATTGCAGCTGCAATTTTTGCCGCCAAGTGTGGGCATAAATGACTTGTAGGTTAAAAACAGGTATTTAGGCACCTAGCTGCCCCCATAGATACCCACATTAGTTAATCCCACAATTATTTGAATGTGCAAAATGTGAGACTATATTGAAAAATCAGGTCCAAATAACAAAGCTGAAGAGATATGCACAAACTGCCCTTTGACTGCATTTACTGGCAAATCATAGCAGAATTCCTTCAATGCTTTGGCTGACAATGTTGGATTTTATACATCTAAAAGTTGTGCTAGAGTTAAGAATTGCAGCGGTGCGGTTATGGCTTTGCAGTGTGGCTGCTCACACCCCGGGCCAGGCTACTGTGGGCGCCAATCACACAAGCTATTGCTATCATGAAGACGTACCCACAGAGAGGAAAACTGGAAGAGGCTTGCAATTCAGTGTACAGCACATGAGCTCAGGGAACTGGGTGAAGTTGTTTCAAGCAACTGTGGGGTTTGAACTCAGCTCAAGGTAAGAAGCAGCATTAGGACTGGGTTTGAGATCTGTCGCAATGGGAATCAGTGGCACAGGTAGAGATGGAGAAACACAGATTTTGGGGCACAATTTGTATCCACAATTGACCCAGTGCATAGGAGGTTAGTGACCTGTGGGTTTGGCCCCTGACATGCCCTCCTGCACAGCTCTGGCTGGCCTTTCCACAATCCAGATTGCTAATCCACAGAGGCTGGGTTGTGTCTTCACTAGGCAAAAAAAGATGTATTTTTAACCCACTTTAACTCACCCACATTGCAATCCTAGTGAAGACAAGGCAGTTATAATTTCAACCTGCATTAGCTGGTGAAGGTAAACCCTAGTGGGGAGCATAGGGTTTTCCTTCACCAGCTAACACAAGTTAAAATTACAGCTGCTTCGTCTTCACTAGGATTGTAACATGGTTTAGTTTAACACTGATTAAAAACATACCTAGTGAAGTCACGTCCCCAGGGAGGATGATGCTGTAGAGTGATAGTGGCCCATTATCCATCTTCCAGTTCCAACTTTTTAAGGTATGAATGGGAGGCTTGGTCTCTACTGAGGGGAGCTGTAGCTTCACTGCAAAAAGGGTGCGTTTTACACTGAGGTAACTAGCCTCATGGAGACAAGCCACTGCAGTTTTTAACCTCAATATGCCTACATGTGAAAAGCACAAATTGCTTTGTCTTCAGGAGAATTTTACCATGGCAGTTACCACATGTAATCTAAAACCTGGTAAAAACACGCTTTTCCCCCTAATGTCGATGCATCCTTATAGATTGATTCTGGTACTGTAGAGTTATAAATGACAGACCTGATCTTCAGTGTGATGAGCTCTAATAGGAATAGATTGTCATGGTAGGAGTGGAGGAATACACTGAAATGCACCCCAGGCAAATTTTGTCCAATGGAACAAATGTTGAAGTGTCTGCATAGTTGTATTAATAGCCTTCCTGATGAATCATTAATCTGCCCTGCTGAAGCTGACCAAAGGAATGATGTGTTTAAATTTTTATTTCATATTCAACCAAGGCCAGGAGAAAGGTCTATTGTCATTTGAAGATATCGGTATATTGCAGTCAAAGGGCAAATTTTTGGTCTGTATTTTCAACTTGATTATCTGGAGATTTCTAAGATGCTTTTCACAGCAGGGTACTACTCAATTGTGTTTTAACAACTTATAGCTGAATATGGCCCTAGGAGCTAGTTCACGAGGAGGACATAGAGTATATCTACACTGTAGTGTAAGCCTGTGCTTGAGCCTAGGCTCAAGCCTAACTCCCCTTGTGTCTACACTGCAATTGGGCTAACCCGGGTCCAAGCTCAAGTTAAGCTCGGACCCAGGGTCCAAGCCCTATTGCTTAGCAGTGTAGACACAGCTCCAGTTGACTTAGGTCTTGGGAGTCCACTGGAAATATGACAAAATTCCATGTGACAACTTCCTTAGTCCTCTCTAGGCCAACAATCTGCAATCTACTCTATCGAAAATGGAAGCCACCCCCACCCTTTGCAAGTGGCAGCAGCTCAGGTCAGTATTAACCCATTCTCTTCTGATCACTGATCTGCAAGCCCACTGTCAGACAGCCTCCTGGCTTTGCAACGGAGAGCGAATCCATCAACCCTTTTGCAAAGCAAGCTACTTCTTGGTAACATGCAGGGCAGGCAGTAAAGTTTTCCCACAGTGCACCACAATCATAGGGCTACAGCAGCCACATTTCAGGGGCAAGGGGCCCTAGGGATGAGGCTATGGTTACTTTGACTTGGGGTGATGCACTGCTGTGTGGACGTCAGAGCCCTAGATTCGAGTACAGGTTAGAAAAGTCTTAGCCTAGGGTTAAAATACACTGTAGATGTTCAAGTCAAGGCTTCCCTAACATGGGTTAGCTGACTCAAGTCTCACTATCTCTGGGCTTATATTGCAGTGTTGTTATACCATTAGGCAACTAACTGCCCCTTTAAGCACTATGTCCAACATTTAGAAACCACTAGCATTCACAAAACACTGCTCAACTGCCAACTAACCTTGTAAGTGCCTAAATTCCCTTGGCACCCAAATTTCCACTAATAAAGTCCTCTAGATGCCTAAATGTTTATCAGTGAGCATGCACAAAAGTGTCTGAGAGCTGAAACCACCAAGCAATTCAGTGCCTAACTCATGCGTAAGCCCAGCGAGATTCACAAACTGCAGCTTTCAGCATCTAAATAGCTTTAACAGTCTTTAAAGATCCTTTTGAAAATGGGACTTGTGTTCCTAAATCATTTAGATGCTTTTGAAATTTTCCTCCCTGGGACTGTAACTATGATTATTTGCAAAACAAAAAGATATTGGGTTTTGTTACTAAATTGAGTTCAGTATCTCCTGCTAACTAGGTTTACACATATCATAATACAGTATTTTTTATTATTATTGTCCTTGTGGTTATAGACCCCATTTTACTGCTTGAATCCAATATACCACATGCTGCACAAAACAAAACATTGTCGGGTAATAAAGCGCATAGCATACTATGATACACCAGCATGTAAAAACCTTTGTTATAGTCATTTCTCTGCACGCATCTCTGTTTTATTTGTAATGTCTCCAAAACAATGGTATTTCAACTGGGGGCTCTGAACTTTCCAATGGAAAAAAAGTGTTTGAGAAAGTTTTAGATCAGGTCATTTGAGTAAGTGATCAAATATAAAAACAAGACGTGAACATTCAGGCTCCAGCCCTCAGTTCGGGCCCAGAAGTTGCGCTTCAGTCACCAAAACCAGGTCCAATCTACACTGACTGTCACTGGCCCACATGGTCCCTAATATCCCTGGGGGTTGTTGGAGTATGGGAATGCCCTGGCTATTGCCCCGGCTATTGCCCCAGGACTGGCAGCTGGAGGGATGGCGGATGTAAGAGCCTCTACAGCAGCTCAACACCAGCTAGGGATCCTCCAGCAGCCTGCTAAGCTGGCTTTGTGCTGCCTGAGGACTGCAATGCAGCACACTGGGGAACCTCAGTGTTTACTTTGACAGACGAGGTCAGGGATTTGACGGCAGTTGCAGAAATAAAGTTACTTTCATTTTAGTTTCCAGAGGACACAACTGTCTAGTTACATTCCCCAGCCATTTCGTCCTACAGAAGATTGAAGGCACCCAATACTTTTTAAAAGGAATTAATTTATTATTTGATTTCACTGAGGAGGTCGGTTCCATTTCCATTGCTGTTTCCAGACATGCAGAGCCTTAGGGTTACGCTAGATGGCTAAAACATCACCTTACTGTATGAAGGGGTTGGGGCTCAGCTGTGCCTGCACCAGATTTAGTCCACTTTCCCAGATGGAGGACATGAGTAACCCATGTGACAAAGAGTCGGGTGACTTGAGCCAGACATGCTGGGAAGATAAAAAGGCAGCATGTGGCCAGGGAAATGGGAGAGCCAAGTAGCAGGAGGTTGCTGTCTGATGCCCTATCCCAAGGGAGATGTTTGAGCCTAGGCTAGAGAGGTAGAAAGAGACTTGAAAGTGACAGCAGGAGGGAAGAGCGAGGAGCCCGGGAGTTAGTATGCCAGAGAAGAGCAGGAGGGCAGCAAGTGTAGGAAGAAGCCCTGGGGGAAAGAAGCAGAGCAGCATGTAGCCATAGGCAGGACAGCCCTAACTGTTTTGCTGGCCAGGATGGAAAAAGTTTCCAGCCACCCACCCGTAACTGCTGAGCAATAAAAAAAAAAAAAAAAAAAAAAAAAAAATCAAAAATCAATCTGACCAATTGGAGTGGATTAAAAAAAATAAATCTTGAGCAGCACAGCAGTCTGGTGCCCAAGCTGACCACCCTGCCTGCCCACCCACCCCTAGAACTGGGCCCTGGCTGTCGGGGCAAGGCAGCCCCATTGGTTAAGGTTCCCAGGCTGGGCCCCTCAAAGAGCACAAGAGTAGGTTCCCACTGTACAGTCCCAAGAAGGAGAGTTGTGGAGCCCCTATCCCAAGAGGGGAAGCATTTTGAGCCCAGAGGACAGGCTGAAGAGGGGGTAAAGGTGAGCGGAAGACAAACCTTTGGTGCAGGACGGGCTGTGCACAGCTTAAGCCTAGGGCAAAAGACTGGTTGGTCGTCTGTTTTATTGGATTTTGATACCACAGACAGAGTGGACTCTTGTGACTTAGCTGGAGGGGCTGTGTCATCTCAGCAACTGAACTGAGCCGCTGACTGGAAGAATTAGTCAGAGCTCCAGGAGGGGAAACTTAGGCTGGGTGACTGCATTGCCCTGTGGGGGTTACACGCTGGGACTGCACCCTGTGACACGTCCAATTAAAATGGGCATATAACAGTTTCATAGTGATATTTGTATGCAGTGTAAAATTTGACATCCAAGATCTATTTGTCTTTAGTATCTGGTAAGTGGTCGTTCTAATTCAGATCACAACCAGACACTGAATCTGCTGTAGGGGAAGACAATGGCCGTCATTGAACCTCCTCATTGGGGAGGACTTCATTCTGCACGTCTGACCTTCCTAACCACCGGGCTCAGCAGCAGGTCGATTGTGCCTCTCAGACTCGTTTGATAGCCCTCTCTGGGACAGCAGAAGCTGCTAAGGAAGATCATCTCAGTAGTTGATTTCAGGGCTTCTTTCATTATAACCTATAGAATAGCAGGAGACAAGGGTAGCATGGCCCATACGGGGGGTGGGGGGGAGAGGGTGGATTACTAGAAGGGGAATCTTGTTGCTGACAAGACTGGAACATTAGTATTCGGACTTGCTGCCTTTTATGAGTGCACGCAGCACTTAAGTAACTAAGGACTTGTCTACACTTACAGTGCTGCACTGGCAGCTGTGCCATGGTAGCGCTTAGTGAAGATGCTACCTATGCAGATGGAAGAGCTTCTCCTGTCAGCATAGGGAATCCACCTCCCCAAGAGGCAGTAGTTATGTCAATGGGAGAAGCCCTCCCATTAACATAGCCCTGTCTACACCAGGGGTTATCTTGGTATAACTGCGTTGCCCATGGGTGTGGATTTTCTACATCACTGAGCGATATATTTATACCAGTGTAAATTTATGATGTAGACCAGGGGTCAGGAATCAGTCTGTGCCAGTGTCAGCATAATATTTCTGGACAGTTTTTCTGTGGTTTCCTCATTAAGTTCCCTCCTTCTCGCAATTCCCTGTTGTACAAGGATGCATGGTGCAAGCAGATGAGTATTGATTCAACCAGAACACACATGCTGTGGCAAATGGAATTTAACCTTTGACCTTCAGCTTTGACCTCTCTGCCTCCGAGACACAATGGACTAGTGAGAAATACCTCTCCACCCCATCTCCATGAACAATGCCCTTCATTTCGAGGGATGCCACTCCCCCCCCACCCCGCTTAGCCCTAGGTGCTCAGTTATTACACTCATGTGGCCACAGACATACCAAGTAAATGGACCTGTCTTGAATCTAAAAAAACAACCCTGACGTTCTCTCATTCTTTTATCATCATAAATTATTCCATCAGAAATACAGAATCATGGAACAGAGATGAGACAAGCCATTTCCACTAAAGAATTCAATCTCATGTCTTTGTAAATTTCCTGGATTCATAATTTTTTCTGGGCCCTTCTGTTGGGACTTTTTTATACACTGTATCCTACACTTGTGTCCTGGCAGGTTGAGATGTACAGGAAAAAGAATATGACAGTTTCATATTAAGGGCACAAAATGTTAAATACATGGAGAACCTCAGATGGAAGGTGCTATCTAGGTATAAGTTCCTAGCATGTGTGGTTTACAAGGACAGGTGACGCATCTTGGTCTAATGACCATTTGGTTTGCTCACAAGGTTTTCAGTGGCAGACTATAAAACTTGATGGATTTAGTCATATTCATTTGTAGATAGTGTTTTATGAAACATACCCTGGGGAAAAAAATCTGCAATAAAACCAAGAAGGGAAAAGCCGAACATACACTTCTCTCCTAGGATTCTTATCTTACCATTTGCCAGAGCAAAGGTCTCATGCAGCAAAGGTCTCCTCCAATATATAAGGTTGAGGGGTCTCAAATTTCTCAAATACATCTGCTTCAAAAGAAAAATATTCTTATCTTGGAAACGGACAAAAACAGTGCTCCTTGCAGCTCCAGTCAAATACATTCAGACTGGCTACCAGAACCTATAGTCATATGTAAAAAGAAAAGGATTATCTCTCTATTTAACCATTACATTTCTAACCACAGGGCCTTGCTCTTTTGTGCTAGGTTTATCTGATAACATTCTCTCTCCGCTGTGATCCAATCTCAGAAAATTTAAAATCAACACATACAGATAGCTTAGACAAAGCACTGGGACAAGTGAGATTCCTGTGAATTTTGGGCCTGTTCCAACTCCCATAGAAGTTAATGTGAATCTTTCCATTCACTTCAATGGACTTTGGAGCAAGCCCTTCAACAGGAAGCTGGGGTCAGGGTAAGAATCTGCACCTTCTAGAAAGAGTAAGAAAAATGAATCTTTTGTTTAGAAAATCATATGTGAACTCATAGCTAAGTTGGCAATGCTGGGGGCAGTCTGGAGACGGGAGGGAAAGGCAAGAAGAGTCTCTTTATTTTAAGCGTATCTCTTAAATTGATTTCAAGGTGGGGCAGGGATCAGCATTCATGTTGCACTCCCCGTCAGTACCTGGCCCAAGCCGGGGAAGTTAATGATCCAACCAGCAAACCAAATTTGGTGATGAATCCTAGTCACTTACCACCCGAGGCATGTTGTGCATACGCTAAGAGGAATTAATTTCAAGATAATAAAGAGAAGGGGGTAGGGTGCTGGAGCTGAGAGGAGAAAGTACACAATTCTGAGTATTTTGCAGTTAAAGCACCACTAATCATGCAAGCTGGCCTAGTTTTGCCTAAGATTTCTTGTTTGCATCCCAAAAACACATTGTACAAAACTCAGATACAGGCACACTTCTGAAAATGTGCCCCATGAAGGCCCATCAACACTCTTTTGCTAATTCCTGCAGCATGCAGGGCTGCAGCTGGTTGCAAAAGAGGTGACACTCGGCAATCTCTTGCGGATTCTCCTAGAACAACTGTCAGGACAGTTCAGTGAAAGCAAGCTCCAAAGCCCATTGTAATCACTGGGATTCTTTCCATTGATTGACAATGGGCTTGGGCTAAAATGCAATATATACACGAAGGAATCCCACCGCCCAGCCTTCCTTATATGCTGTGGTTTTGTCTGTAATAATAATAAATGGGACAGATACTGCTAAGATTTCAATTCAGACCATCAAAATCCTTTGAAGGTTAGGGTGAAAGGCCGGGCAGCCTACATAGCCACCCATCAGACATTTCTACAGGACCCAAATAAATCAACTTCAAATGAACAAATGCGTGACTCTTACCTGCTTTGTTTTTCCCTTTCTGTGTTGTGATTGTTCTGGAAGGGAAACACTCCCCCCCGCAGAGCAAAATACAGTCATTTCAGTGTATCCTTCAGCACATGCTGCCACATGATTCTCACGAGTTATTTGCTCTTCATTAACTGTTCATTAGTTGGATAAGATTATTTGTAGGATAAACTGATGATTCAGCTCCACAGAAGGTCAAGGAAAAAACAGCGTGAAATCTCAATCCTGCCGCCGGCAATAGTCTGGGCTGGCCTTGGTGTAAGCGAGTGGAATTTGGTCCATCATGTTGTATAAGTAGCTCAGGATCAACACAATATGAAACAAATAGGTCAGGGCCACTAGTAATTCCACTTTTTATCAGGATCATTGAAGGAGCTGGTGAGATTAAAACTTTTTTAAATGCTAACGGGGAAAAAATCTGTTCTATAAATTAATATATGATTTTGTATCAATAGTGTTAGGGCCAGGTCATGATACAGGCTGTTTTTATTTTAGTGATTGTGGCAGTGTCACTCCTGGATTTGCAGCAACCCGCTGCTATAGCCCCATTCGGTCACAAAAGATAAAAGGGGTTTATTGGGCTGTCTCCCCTTTCAGGCAGGGCACCACCTACAGCAGTCTTACGCAGCAGCTATGGAAAAGTCACAGGTAGCAAATCACACCGAGAGTCCTGCATCAGGCCTACCTTCCCTCAGGGAGATTCTGGCAGCAGCAGTCTCTAGTTAGTTCCTGGCCACAGACAACAGTGGTGTCAATTCAGATAGTTCTTTGGGGGAAGGGGGCAAAGTCTGTATGGAGGGGTGGCTGGGTCAAATTTCAGTAGTGTTATGACCACACAGCCAAAGTAGGGTGACCAGACAGCAAGTGTGAAAAATCAGAACAGGGGGGGGGGGGTAATAGGTGCCTATATAAGAAAAAGACCCAAAAATTGGGACTGTCCCTGTAAAATCAGGACATCTGGTCACCCTAAGCTGACGCAACCCTTCAGACTGCTCTGGCAGCAGCTGTACTGATTAGGGTTGCCAACCCTCCAGCACTGTCCTGGAGTCTCCAGGAATTAAAGAATACTCTTTAATTAAGAGTTATGTCATGTGACTAAACCTTCAGGAATACGCCCAACCAAAACTGGCAGCCCTAGTACTGATGTCATGCAGGCCTGCTGCTTAAAAGTGTTGGGGCCATGCCCCTTCCCCCACACTCCACAGCCTGGAACTTTGAGTGAGAGCAAAAACCTTGGGGGGGACTCACTCCCCAGCCCAACCCTAATTGCTACCAGCTAGGCTTCTTCTCTTCTGCTTTCCTTCCCAGCCAGATCCCAACTGACCTGGGCTGTCCCCTATTAACTCCTCTCTCCAGCCCACTACCTAGTGCAGGAGTAGTGAGTCAGAGTTGATTAAGCCCTCAGCAGCTCATTAGCCCTGTCCAGGGTGGCATTTGTATTCCCCCATCACAGTGCTATTCAATTTAAGACTGGTCCATCTAAAGCAAAGGGGCACATTCTCTTCTTGAAATGCAGGGATGAAATACACACAGGGTGATTCATAGCTGAAATTCTCCTTTCTGATCTTCATAGCAAATCTCAGTCGATATAGCATTCTCTCTACATGGCCAGAAACCTCATTTTCCATGTAAGGAAACAACTCTACCATGCTGGTATGAGGGCAAAGTTCTCCTCTATATAAGACCCAAAATTGTGAAAATACATTTTTACTATGACATACCTGTTTGATTTCTAGCAGCTCTTGATGAAAACTTGAGAAGTTTTAGAGTAGCAGCCGTGTTAGTCTGTATCCGCAAAAAGAAGAACAGGAGTACTTGTGGCACCTTAGAGACTAACAAATTTATTAGAGCATAAGCTTTCGTGGACTACAGCCCACTTCTTCAGATGCATCCGAAGAAGTGGGCTGTAGTCCACGAAAGCTTATGCTCTAATAAATTTGTTAGTCTCTAAGGTGCCACAAGTACTCCTGTTCTTCTTTTTGAGAAGTTTTATATATATAAAACTTATACACATGTATATATACATATATACACCCTCAGTCCATGGCAGAAATTTCAATGAATGAGCTGGCAGATGGCCAAGAATGTGCTATAGTTAATCAGAACTGCATTCATTTGCTGAACTGGAAGGCTACAAATGGCTAATACTTCCACAGAGACAGAATATGTGATCTTGTGCTGTGAATAAAGGCTTTGGATTGCCATTGACTCAGTGGACTTTGGATCAGGCCCTTTCTCAGCAGGGATTTGGATTGGCTGTGTTAATTCACAAGAGTGAAAGCTACAAATGAGTTCTACATGGAGCTCATTGGTGGGACAGGGCCTGAGTGACAGGGGTAGATTGATACTAAACTGACCCAAAAATACTGAAGGTGGAGAGTGATATAAGGGTGAGATTTTGCCTATCTATAGCACTTGTCACCAGAGGATGGTGCACAGTATTATAGCAAATCTCAAAGCACTCTATGGGTAAGTGCTATCTCCCTTTTGTAGATGGGAAACTGGGACTCAGAGAGGTGAAGGACCTGATTTGTTGAGTTACTACTGAACTCAGCCAGAGCTAGCATGGTCCACCTCTCAGAAAAATCAACCTTGAGTGAGTTGGCCAAGCTTGCAGCAAGTTAGTGACAGAAACCAGTATCAGATCAAAGAGTTCCTGACTCCCACACCTGTGCTCTAACCACTAGACCATGTTGCTTGCTGTATGTGTCATTTCACATTCTTTCTATAAAGACACCTTTCTGCTCCTCCCTAGAATGATTCAACAAGGCAGGGCAGGGGCATGAATGCAGCAGGTTGCAACAGAAACATTCAGCTTCCCCTCTTCAAAATGGCTTTATTTAAAACCAGAATTGAAGAGCTTTTGGGCAGGATTAAAAAAAAACCAATTAGCCAAAACACAGTTGCATGCCTTTTTTTCCCTTTCTTTTTGTAATGTGGACAGGGGACGCTCTTCAGAGTAGAGGGCCCTGATTATCCAATACATTTGTTCTTAAACTGCAGCACATGAGTGTGATATCAGAGCTGAAATCTTCTGTCCCCATAACCATGTGTCTAAGTTGCAGGCTTAACCCATGTTATTATGCATGGGTTAGTCCCAACCACACTATCATCCACACATAAAACCCTTAAACTCATGCTTGTATACGTTTTAAACCTGGGCATTCTTGTACAGCTGGGGGTCTGGGGTAAAGCCTGTGTTTCATATTAAGGAATGTTCCAAACTGTCCATTTTGCAGTGAAGATGTAGCTAAAGCATGTATTGCTGAGCTCATGTTCAGTTAATCCTCCAGTGCTGCCCCACAATTCCCAGGCCTGTTTGTTCTGGTCCTTCTACCTGCTCACTTCCCATACCACATGTCATCCAAGGTGGATTCCAAGTGGGAGAGAGGTGGGATTTAAATGTGCAATTAGCACTTACTATTAAAAAAATTGCACTTATTAAAAAAAATCAGGATAATCAGGATTACATTCTTAGCAAGCATGAGTGCATATCCTGCTCTCTGTGAAACTCTGTCACCCCGATAGACTCATATAGAGTTATATCGATGCTAGCATTACAGCAGTGTCCCAGACAGTCTGAATTAAAAGAACAAGTGGATATACTAAGTGAAATCCCTTGGGAAATCAGTACTTGTCCTCCCGGTCCTGATGTCCAGGAAGGAGGAGGAACCTGGTCTGCTGTTAGCAAGCCTCTGCCTTCTAGTTCAGCATACTGTTAATGTTTGCCCAAAATTTCTCCCCTTCTGGCAGGTAATTCTTGAGAATTATTAATACAGAAGAAACTCAAGATGGTAAGTGAGATCCCTGGGCAGGGCAAACTTCTCATAGCCACCCCTATAACTTACTAGCCCTCTCCATGCCTTGCTATGCTGTTCAGTCAGCAAACAATGAAAAATCTCCTTTGCACAGATGGATGGAATTCAACTCCTGGCCTGGAAAAGCTGCTCCCTCCTCCACTTCAGGACTGCCAATCGATTAATATCTTCTAAGGCTTCCCTGACCTGAAATAATGATAAAACTACTACTGGTGACAGGCCTCCGGTCTGATTGCCTAAGTCACCCCCACCCCCATTTTTTTTAATGGAAATAAATCAAAAATTCTGACCATAGTCCGTCTTTAGGATGGGTACGTGGCTAGAAGAGGCTTCTGAACAGGTCAGTAAAAATGATCTAAATAAAAGCATACCAAACTGATAAACGTAGAAACTGTAGGATGGGGAGATTCTTTTCTTCCACCCAGGCTCCCTACCCTGCCCAATGGACAAAACATAACACACACTTTAATTTCCTTTGCAGGAACTTCCAGCTCAGCTGGACTGAGGCAGCTGCCCAGGACTCTTGAGGCGAGTTCACCCAACAAAGTGGAAAAAGGAAAAGGCTCAGAGATGACATTGGGTGCAGGTCAGACAAACACCTCCAGAGGAAAGGAGGAGCAAAACAGGAGCAAAACAAAAAGAAGAACAGGAGTACTTGTGGCACCTTAGAGACTAACTCAAGTACTCCTGTTCTTCTTTTTGTGGATACAGACTAACACGGCTGTTACTCTGAAAGGAGCAAAACAGCTGCTTGTGTTCTGCTTGAGCATGAGTAAGGGATCAGGACTCAGTGCAGCACAGGGAGCTGTTTGAACAGCTGCTCACCCTGATGGCCACCACTTCGCAACCCGCAGTTCCAACACCATAAGCAGTGCCCATGGGCTCTCCTCCATGCTACTACATCCAGTGCAGCCACTGGAGAGCCCTGTGGCTTTGGGTGGGCTCTGAGCAACTCCATGAACTGGAATGGGCAGATGTACCCTATTCACTCCACCCCGTCCAAACCGTTCAGCCAGGGGGAAGGAGAACAGACACTCTTTTGACATCCAGTTCCACTGCCAGGGAGACTGCACAGCTTGCACTTTAGCTAGTTCTAAACAGTTCTGCGCTGTTTCACTTTCTTATCCTTTTACATCATTATTTGTGGACAGGCAGCTGGGATGCCTGCAATGGTCATCAGAATACTTTGAGTTATTTTAATACTTTTGTTTATAAATTGGGTTGGTTGAACAATACATTGGTGTCTGAGTGCTTGGAAAAGCAGGAAGTTGTATCCAAAGCTTTTAATAAAGGATCAAACTCTCTTACAATCACATAAAACCAATAGCAAATAAACAATAGCAAATCAGCAAAATAACAAATACATTGATATGCGTACTACAAAAATAGATAGCATTGCATTCCCCCACCATGGCATCACATTTCCTCACCAATGTCATGTGTAGTGAGTCGGTGTGGCTCCCCTCCTGCCCGGAAGAGGGAGCCCACGTGCAGGCACCAGAGTGGGTGGGACCACCACCGCCTGTCCCCGCCCCCCGGAAGTCAAGGGGCGGGACAGGAAGTATAAAGGCCAGCCGCCAGAGCTCAGTCGGCGGCCAGCCACCGGAGGGAGCAGACGTGCGGCTGGGAGCTCCCGGCCAGGAGACCGTCGAAGACCGAGGCCTGGACCCTAGCTGGCCTGAGCTACCCCGGGCCCGCTACGAGGAGGAGCCGCCGGAGCCCGTTCACGCCCGCTACTGGGAGAATCCCTGGGAACCGCACCCCACTAACCCTGAGGGTGAGACTGGACCCGAACCCCTTCGCCCCTGCTGCTATCCAGAGGAGCCGCCTGAGGACCATTGGCCGGACTTCCCGGCAGAGCTACCAGACTTGCCGCCGAGCCCGGGCAGAGAGGAGCCCATGCAGGTGGACTGGCCCGATCCCAGCGCAACGAACGAGGTAGGCTTTGAGGGGGATCACGGAAGTAGCCCGGGGGTAGCCGACCCCGGTCCGGCTGCAACTGAGTGTGAGCCTATGTCAGTGTGTTGCGGTCTGGATACCCCACTGACCAGCAGCGGCAGCAACCGCTGTTAGGGCCCCGGGCTGGAACGCAGTGGAGTGGGTGGGCCTGCGTTCCCCCCTGCCACCCTCCACACGGGTGGCAGGCTTCCCCCTCACCCAACGCTCGGCTACAGAAGCCTAGGCGTACCTTATTTGAACTATTTGCTCGCTCAGCCCCTGCAACAAGGGTCTGAGCCTAACTGTGTTTGCCCCGCCCTGATCCAGGGCCTGGGCTTTGAACTATTGCTCGCTCAGCCCCTGCAACAAGGGCCTGAGCCTAACTGTGTTTGCCCCGCCCTGATCCAGGGCCCGGGCTTTGAACTATTCACTCGCTCAGCTCCCTGCAAACAAGGGCCTGAGCTAACTGTTTGCCCCGCCCTGATCCAGGGCCTGGGCTCTGAACTGTCTGCTCGCTCAGCCCCTGCAACCAAGGGCCTGAGCTAACTGTTGCCCCGCCCTGATCCAGGGCCTGGGCTCTGACTGCCTGCTCGCTCAGCCCCTGCAACCAAGGGCCTGAGCTAACTGTGTTTGCCCCGCCCTGATCCAGGGCCTGGGCTCTGATCTATTTGCTCGCTCAGCCCCTGCAGTCAAAGGCCTGAGCTTTAACTGTGGTCGCTCCGACTCTGCACTAAAGAGCCGGAGTTTCGGGACTAACTGACTGCTTGTTCCCACAGTAGTGAGTCGGTGTGGCTCCCCTCCTGTCCGGAAGGGTCGAGCCCCGGCTAGGACCTACTACATCACCCCAAAATTAAAAGTACAGGTGCACAGTGCATTCCTAGGTTCACTTGCTGGCCTGGACCCAGACCCAGAGATGACAGGTGCACTTTCTGGTTGCCTGTATAGGCCTGCAAAATGACAGTGTCCTGAGCCCACACCAGGCAAAAATGTTTGCCCTTATTCATGCATATGTTGAGCAGAGCACAATAATACACAGGGCACTAGCTGCATTGGCATCCAAATAGTTCTGTAGGCAGTGCCATCCTGCCTTCAGCCTGCAAAATGGACAACCAGCACCATCCTGCAATTGCTCGGTGTGTAACCGGCCTTTCTTTTGTCATGTTCCCTGGGGTCAGGGTGTATTTTGGAGGGAATTAGGTCCCTTCCTGTCCAAACAAGTAAAGGCCAGATCTTCTCAGCACCCTGTTTTCAGGCCCCTTTCCAGTACATCCTATGTTTGTGGTCATGAACCTGCCTCTGTGGATGACCAAGGCCTGCAGAATGATTGAGTAGCATCCTTTGAATTTGACATATTCATGTGCTCCTTGTCACAGGTGAACTATGGACATGTGAGTGCCATTGATGGCTCCAGCACAGAGTGGGAAGCCCATTCTCTCAAAGCCAGATATTTTTCCAGACACATTAGCAATGTCCACCACAGTATTAATTGCCTCACAAATCTCCATCACCACAACCCCAAGAGCTGACTTACCAACCCAATTCCAAACTGGTTAACTATGGACTATAGCAGTCTGGGAGCCAGAATCCAGATGGCAATAGCAACCTGCTTCTGGTCCAGTATAATGGCCTCCCTCAATTGTGTGTCCTGGTGCTGGATGGTTTGGCAAGCTTCTCACACAGTTTCATGAAGGTCTGCTTCCTCTTGTGGAAGTTCTGGAGCCACTGCTGATCATCCCAGGTCCACATGATGATTTGATCCCACCATACTGTGTCAGTGCCCCTGCACCAGAAGTGCTGGTCTACATAAGGGGAGTTTGCAGTGATTGCAACATGCAACAGGTGTCTCCAGTCTGCCATGAATGAACTCCCCTCTGAGACCTGCTGCCACCTTCTGAGGGGCAAAACTGCTGCTGTAATGCACCCTGCTCCAATAACAGTTCAGCCACAAGCAATTCTGGGTCCATGGTCTGGCACTGGCTGGAATGGAGAGAAGCGAGGAGTGTACAGAGCCACAAGTGCCCCAGCTAGATGTGCTGGTGGACTAAGAACACTTCCACAAAGAGGCCCAGGAAGGACAGACAAATCCTCCTCAATACACCACTAACCAAATGCGAGAGCTGCTCAAGCTAGTGAAGTGCTAAGAGCCCTGGGATACACCCCCATGGATAGTGTGTGGATGCAGCTACATAGGTATGGTCATCTGTGGCTCTGCAGTGTGGATGCTCAGACACATGCTTGGCAAGCACTGATCTGGCTGCACAGGAGCCGAGACAAGGGTACATTCTGCTGTGCTGACATTCCCTCAGAGGGAAATTTTGCCGTTAGTACATCGCAGCTCAGCAAGTGGCATTAAAAGCTTTGATTTTATGAGGGTTCCTTCTGTCTACTGCACAGAAAGATTATTTCAGTTCATGGTCACATTTACAGTAGTACTCACCACTTTTATTTGTTGATGGCACTAAAAACGTGATTATTATGCAATTCACCTTTCATTGGCAATGGAACAAAGGCCACACTGGATCTTTTACAACCATTTAATTGCAATGATTTTTACTCTTCCTAGTAGAGGAATTTGAATTGCGGGCAGTTTATCCACTCATGAATAATTCTGTCTTCTGATATGCACGTACTCCATCTCCCACTGATTTTAATGGGAGCAGCAGTGGCAGAACTGAGGGGAGACTTGGGCTTTTACAGTTTCACATGTGTCAATAAATCCTGTGAGGGAACACATCACGATTTTGTTACATACAATAACCTAATGCTGTGCCAATGTCAAAGAAACCTTTATAAGCGATACACTTTGTGCAGCTGTGGACTTTCACAGTAAGTCCATTGTGGAAACTCTATCTTGGCTAAAACTGTTAATAACAGATGCTTGAATAAAATAACTTATAACAAAGGATAGCGATGCCCAAAGGTACAAGTGGTCGCTGTTAAAATCCCAGCATTCTCTGTCAATCACCACATCAGGGAATCTGAGGTACTTGATTATGTGCTATTCTCAGCACAGGGAGATCTTGCTGAATGATAACTATTGGAAAAATGACTGTTTAAATAGCAATTAATTGTGATAGTTTGGGTGGATGCTTCAGTTCATTTTTGCCCCTCATTACCATTTCAGAGTGCAGGCCTCAGACTATGTTGTCACATCTCTAGGATGTTTGGTACAGCAGTGCCAACAGTGAAGCTGAAAATAGTTAGCACCTGCAGTATGCGTGATTTACAGATCTCTACCTTCCTGGAAAACAAGTAAAAACAGCCATGCACTTCATCAAGATAAAGCGCACAATGACTCACCCTCTAACATTCTATATCTGAAGTGACACAAGATGGCATCTCCCTCACAGTTGCCCCTGAAGAGGGCTAGAAGACCTTTCTACATTTAAAGGAGCACTACACAGAAAAGAGAATGACATTTTCTTTCAGGTACCATAGCTAGATGCGCCACACAGATGAGCATCACCCAGAAACTCAAAAGTGCAGTTAGCATCAGAGAGCTATAATGGCATGTGACAGGGCACAAGGTGCCCCTAAAAGGTTTTACTAAAGTGAAGGGAGATGGGTGGGAGGGAAGAAAGGGAGAGGAATCAAACGAAAGGGAGATGATTTACTAAAAAGGTAAAGGCAGCTAGGATATGCTAATTCCACATGGGCTAAGAAATTCTCAAAACACAGTTAAAGTTAATGGGAGGGGATTTTCAAAGGCACAAATGACAGTTAGGCACTTAAGTCCCACTTATCTGAAATAAGTGTTGAGTTCCAGAGACCATTTGTGCCTTTGTAAATCTCCCCCAACTTGTCCCTCTCCATCCCAAACTTTCTAGAGCCTCTAAACTCAAGGAAGCCAAATTAGCCCAAATTTTGTCTTTATTATTATTTATTACCATACTGGGACCCCCAGTGTGCTAGGTGCTGTGCAAACGGAACAAAAAGACAGTCCCTGGCCCAAGCTTAAACTCAAACATTTAACTAACTTTTCCTTGTAATTTCTTTTCATTGCGATGACAGCTGTCTGTAAATGACCTTTTTAAAATACATGGCCTTTCATGCAGCTGTTAAATGTTTCTGAAGAGGGTGTCACTTCTCTTCCAGTTCTGCTTGGTCTAATAAATGGTCATCATCATATGGTGGGGGTTTCATCCATACCATACTGAGGAAAAAAATGTTATTAATATAGATTTTTTTCATCTTAAAAGTGACTGTTGTATGCAAGGTGACTGTGAAGATATGCATATATTTTTTAAACTGTAGCAGGAAGCCAGGCAGAAGGGAGCTGGGGAAGGTTCTAGGTCAGGGGTCGGCAACCTTTGTCACGTGGCCCATCAGGGTAATCCGCTGGTGGGCCGTGAGACATTTTGTTTACTTTGACGGTTCACCGGCATGGCCCTCCGCAGCTCCCATTGGCCGGGAACGTTGCACCTGAGGCAAGGGTGGCCTTGCTGCTGCTCCTAAGAGGAAGAAGATGCCCCATGCTGCCTCTCTGGAAGGGGATCCCCATGCCACCTCAATTCCAAGTGTGTGGGGGGGACAAGACCAAGGTCCCAGATTGCTTGAATCTGGCCTTGCCTTCTCTACCAACCTCAGTAGCTTTACTGAACAAGCCAGACCTGATTTTTTTTTTTTTTTTTTTTTTGGACTGTTCCCTCTGAGAGCATGGTGGTTAGTAATGCTTTTATACTGTCTTTTGCTTCACATTCTATAAATTGTGCTGAGGAACAACCCACCGCTGGGGCAAAGGGTGAAGGAGGGAATCACTTATGATTATATAAATCACCTACTCTTCCATCTGGGATCATACAAGATTCCTGTGGCAACTACAGCAATTTCTTCCATGGAAAAGTAATACTGGGAAAATACTTAATGCATTTTTGCATCTTTTCATGCAAAGTAGCAAGTGGCAACAAGAAGGAGCAAGCACCAGGGACTAGATCCACAAAGGCAGTTAGATGTTACAACACCCCACCAATGAGTAGAATTCTCAGCTCTGAGTTAAGTGCCCAGGCTCCCTGCACAATGCATGGAGAAAATTAGGCACCTGAGGAAGGAATCCTTAGAAACCAGCAAGCCAAGAGGGAAGCCGCCTAAGCTAGCCAGGAATGAAATGCAAAGGAAAGGGGCGTGGCTTAGAGCCCAAACTCAATGGTATTTAGGTGTCTAACTTCCATTGATCAGGGCCTCTAGGTGACTAAATTGACAGGTAGAGGAAGGTGCTTCCCTCTGCTCAAGATAGTTGGGGTTGGTCCTGCTTTGAGCAGGGGGTTGGACTAGATGACCTCCTGAAGTCTCTTCCAACCCTAATCGTCTGATTCTATGAGATCCTCAGCCATGAATAGGGTGACCAGATGTCCCGATTTTATAGGGATAGTCCCGATTTTTGGGTCTTTTCCTTATATAGGCTCCTTTTACCCCCCACCCCTGCCCCGATTTTTCACATTTACTGTCTGGTCACCCTAGCCATGAACCATCTCCTGGTGTTAAACACATAAGCCAAGTCAGCTGCTTAAGTAACCCAGGCCCTAGCAACTGAAAATCAGCAAGAGAGACCTACTCTGTTATAGCTAGCCATCCAGTGGTTAGGCCACACACCTCGGATGTGGGAGACTCAGCTTCAAGCCTGATTTGAAACACGGTCTTGAACATGCATCTGAGGTGAGTGCCCTTACCATCAGGCTATTGGCTATTCTGGGGTGGGTCTCTTAATCTGTTCTGCTGAAGCTGTTCCACTTTGTATACGTAACTAAATGTTCATTGGGGCAGAGACTTGAACCTGGGTCTCTGTGAACAGGTTTCCCCTTCAGCTCCTGGAAACACTGGCTAGTAAGCCCTCTTTGTGAATTAAGCAGCACATATAGTCCAACAGCATCTTGATTATTGTTTATGCGCCAGGCATAGCGCAGCATAGCAGCAGTTATGTAGAACCTCCCTCGCCTGCTAGGGTGACCAGATGTCCCGATTTTATAGGGACAGTCCCGATTTTGGGGTCTTTTTCTTAAATAGGCGCCTATTACCCCGACCCCATCCCCGTCCCGATTTTTCACATTTGCTGTCTGGTCACCCTACCGCCTGCTCCCAGGCTCTGCCTTTTACACTGCTTGCTTTCTTCTCAGAGCTATCCAGCAAGTGAGTTAATTATTTCATTAGCTCCCCAGACTCCCTACAGGTGCAAGTGATCCCTTCTGCCTTTCCAGATCCAAGCTACCTAAGTCCTCATACTCTAACTACACCCAGTACCCTGGCTATTCTAGGTGACCAGGGTGCTCCAAAGGGCTCAGTTTATAGCTGCTAATAGCACCCTGTCACAGTCTCTCTCACGTACTAGCTGAGTGTTTTAACTACTGGGCTATTGTGCTGTGTCTGGTCATTTGATTATTTATACAAAGCAAAGTAGCTTTAACAGGAGAGACTGAGCATCTTTGTGGATCTAGCCCCTTATGACCAACTAGCTCTCTGTGGACAACAGCTTGAGAACTGATGCTCTGGGCCATAGTCAAATAGTAGAGGACTGAATTCTGTCCTCAGTTACACGTGCACAACTCCTGCTAAAGCCAATAAGAGTTGCACGTTGCATAACCAAGGGCAGAATCTGGCCCATAAATTGTCCAAATTGTAATTTATGCTTCTTGCATAGTGTAAACTAGCAGTAATTACATGCTACTGTCATCTGCTTGCAAAATATTATCTACTGCTGTAATTAAGTTGCTTGTTTATACTACAGTGCAGGGCACTAATATATTAACTAGTGTATAGTGATTGGTGCATGCAAGATGTGTAAAGGGTAAATATGAAAGTTTCACAAGAGCATGAGTAAAATGGAATGGTTTCAATATTGTCCTCCCTTCTGATGTTCTCCTATGTTGTAATATTGGGGTCTGATCTGCATTGTAAATCTACTTAGTCACTGCTCTAGTGAAAATCAGCATAATTACTATCTATGTGAGAAGTACACGCCTTAGCTTCCCTGGTTATGGAGCATGTGTTCCCCTTCAGATTAAAGTGATGAAGGAAGGGCTACAGTTCACAGAATATTCCCTATGAGTTGATATGTACAGTAAAATGCCAGCCAGTCACATGGACAAAAATATTTATAGCAACTGGCATTGGTATGGCTAGAAATTCCCACTGAATAGAAACAAATCCCTGTCAATGACACATGGAGGATGATATGGAGCACAACATTGCTGCTTACTTACAGCACCTATATAGAAATGTGGACTGAGATTTCCTTCTGATCTCCTTATGCTGTTAATCCACAATACACCTCTACCCCGATATTACACGAATTCAGATATAACACGGTAAAGCAGTGCTCCGGGGGGTGGGGCAAGTTCAATATAACACGGTTTCACCTATAATGCGGTAAGATTTTTTTTGGCTCCCGAGGACAGCGTTAGATCGGGGTAGAAGTGTATTCATATCTAGCACCCATTTGCTTACACACCTACTGAATCACGTGGATTTGTTCTCAGTATTATTCATTAACCATTTGTTTTTTTGTAGTAATATATGGGTCACTGTAGCCAAGTGCTTCCGTGGGAGTCGGGGAAGTTTCCTAAGAAGCTTGAGGTAGAAGAAAGCTGCTGTTTTTTGGTCAAAGACTCTACAGGATTATTTAGGCTCAGTGATGAAAATCAGGAGGGTGTACTCTGTCAATAGATGGAGTGGACAGTACATTTTCTTCTTCCAACCATCATCACTTTTGCTTTGCCTGGCCTGACTTTGAACCAACTGCTCCTCATTGAGGAGTGATCTATTGAAAGCATCGTGAAGTCTTAGTAGTGACACTGGTGGCATCTGTAGAGAATGTGATATAGTTGGCTGTCAACAGTGCACATTAATGGCCACAAAGTCTGTGGCATCTCACCATTTTTAAATAGTTCTCATGAAGTCCAATTAAGGGGAAATAGTATGGCTCTCTGTGGGATCCCTCAAGACCCTCAAGGAAGAAGAGCATTTACCCATTAACATTCTCTGGATTTTGCTGAAAAGGAATTGTGATACTGTGCCATCTGTTCCAATCAAATAGGTGGATTAGCAGGATCTTTGTGGTCTACTATGTTGGAGGCTGATGAGAGGTGCAGTAGTATAAGCATGAAGATGAGATCTGGTCTAGTTTGGTGTTTTCTGCCTTTGTTTGTTCCATTCAGATTCAGGTGAATTTTTCAGGAAAATATGAGAGCTATCCACAGCAGTTGGTGCTTGGGTTTGAGGTCTGAACTATGATGTCTGGACTGATTAGTCAGCTCATTATGTGAAATAGCTCTGCCTCAGACTTCCCTATTGTCTCCAGGTTTCATGGGACTGTGCTGCTTTGACCCACAACCCCCCCTCCTCCCACCAGTTGAAACAGCTCCTATCCCACAGGGCTGGCTGGGTTCAGTTTCTCACTCTGGGGATTGAGATCTGGATCCTGGTGCACAGGTTTGGCCCAGCCTCTCTGAGGGGGGGTGGCCAGGCCAAATTTGAGAGAGTGGCCCTGTGACCCCATGCATCAGGGGCCAGGTTACAATGCCTGGAGCCCAGCCAGTCCCACAGGACAGGAACTGCAAGAGTTGCCACTGTGTGTGTGGGGGGGGGGGGAGGGAGGCAGAGAGTGCGGGCCTGAGTCCAACACTGCAGTGTGTGGGCCTGAGTCCAATAGGGTTACCATATTTCAGCAAGCAAAAAAGAGGACGGGAGGAGCCCCGTCCTAGCCCCGCCCCTGCCCCTCCCACTTCCCGCCCCCCAAGAACTCCCAACCCTCCCCCCGTTCCTTGTCCCCTGACTGCCCCCTCCTGGGACCCCTGCCCCTAACTGCCCCCCAGGACGCCACTCCCTATCTAAGCCTCCCTGCCTCTTGTCCCCTGACTGCCCCAAGCCTTATCCACACCCCCACCCCCAGACAGACCCCTGGGACTCCCACGCCCCATCCAACCACTCCCCACCCCTTGACAGCCCCCCCCCCCCAGAACTCCCAACCCATCTAAACCCCTCTTCTCCCTGTCCCCTGACTGCTCCGATCCCTCTCCCCACTCCTGCCCCCTGACAGCTCCCCCCCAGAACTCCCAGTCCCCCACCCCCCCGCTCCTTGTCCCCTGACTGCCCCCTCCTGGGACCCCTGCTCCTAACTGCCCTCCAGAACCCCACCCCCTACCTAAGACTCCCTGTTCCTTGTCCCCTAACTGCCCCCTCCTAAGACCCCCCCCAACTGCCCCCCAGGACCCTACCCCCTACCTGTACCCAGACTGCCCAAAACTTTCTCCACTCCCCCCAAAAAGCCCCCCCTGTTTCTTGACTGCCCCCTCCAGAACCTTCCTGCCCCCTGGCCCCCTTACCCTGCTGCTCAGAACAGGGTGTTGGGCTCTGTGCGAGCCGGACACGTGGCTGCGCTCCCCAGCACAACAAAACCCGGTCCTTGGCCCTGCACAGTGCTGCCGGACCGGGCTGCAGGGGAGAGCTGCCCTTGTATCAGCACAAAGTGCTCTCGCTCCCGTTTTGCTACGCTGCATGGCAGAAACCGCTCCCAGTTGCAAAAGGGGAGGGCTGCACTTTGTGCTGATACACTTGATCAGAATGCAGGGCGGAGCTCCTCTACAGCTGCTCCGGAGTCCAGCCCGGGACTTTCCTGCAGCCCTCCCAGCCGCTCGCTCTGCTCTGCCGGGGGAGGGGGGAAATCCCGGACATTTTGAGTGCTTTACAAATTCTCCCCGGATGCTATTTTTAGCACAAAAAAGAGGACATGTCCGGGTAAATCCGGACGAATGGTAACCCTAGAGTCCAACCACCCTTATCCCAGACTTCCTAGTGGCCCCTAAAATGGTGGCTGCTTTAGCCTTTAGTTTATGGTGCAATGTGGGAAAACTTGATTGTCCACCAAACTTGACTATCCCAAGGAGAAAGAAAGTCAGCCCATGGGATTGTAGGATACTTCTGGAGGACTCACAGAGCACAAATCCAGTAGGGCTGTGTCATCACTGTAAAACAATAGGGCTTGAACCCTGGGTCCTGGCTTGACTCAGGCTCGTACCCTGCACCCGAGTCCTTGGTTAACACAATTTGTGTGTAGACGGAATGGGGGTTAGGCTAGATCCTGTGTTTGAACCCTGGGCTTACACTGTAGTGTAGACATACCCTTAGTTCCTCAAGAGCTTTTTCCTGAAGTACGGTGAGGTCTGTCCCCATCAATAAATTCAATGTTTTCCTCAAGAGAATCTTTTGAAAATCGTGATTGTTTTAGGTACATTTCCTCTGTATTGTGCACATTTATTTTTACAAATATTCATTTCTTGCATGGTGCTTTACACATTTTTAATGTGAGTGTTTTGGGGTTTTTAAAATCCTATTCTAGCTGCACCTCCTACAGATACCAGTGCCCTTGACCCTGGGTCACTTCTTTGGCCTTGCCTTCTCTAATATAACATTAGAGTTGACTGTAAAACAGAATTTCCATTTCTCAGGAAATGTCAACTTATCAAAACCCATTTTGGTTCTGAATTGGCACAAGTCAACATTTCAAAAATTCTGAAAAAATGTCAATTCAGAAATAGCAATAATGTCAAAACAATATAAAATAGTAAATTATACATTTAAATTCATGTTTAATAATAAAAATATAAACTAATCAAACTGAGACACCTGAAGTGTATCATTTCAACACTTTCCCATCTAAAATGTTGTCAAATTCTAATCCTGCCCATGAATGTTTTGATTTCAACACAACTGCATTTTCCAGAAAACTGTTCAGTCAAAAAATTTGTGACCAGCTCTAATAAACACATAGAAAGCCTGTATATTTAAAAACAAAATAAAAAAGTCTTCCAGAACAAAACAGTGCTTTGCATGCACTATCTCCCCCCAGGGAAAGGATGAGAAAGAGAATGAATGAGAGTGACACACATAGTCACATTGCTTAATGCACTTCTGGGAAATGCTCTGATACTCTACGGTGATGAGTGCAGTATAAGAACCTATCTAGACTAGACTAGAAACAGTCATTTACCATTTCCTTCCATGGTTCCAATATGGAAATCAAGGAGAGAAATAAGTAGTGGAGTGTTTAACCCGCAGTAGGGATAGTAGTGTGTTTAACTTCCCCTGGATTTAAAATGTACTGAGTTTAATGCTCTGTTCTAGATATGAACACAGGGGCAGCTCTATGTATTTTGCCGCCCCAAGCACAGCAGTCAGGCAGCTTTCGGCAGCATGCCTGCGGGAGATCCGCCGGTCCCGTGCCTTCGGCGTACCCGCCGCCGAATTGCTATCGAAGCTGCGGGACCGGTGGACCTCCCGCAGGCATGCCACCGAAGGCAGCCTGACTGCCGCCCTCACGGCGACCGGTACGCCCCGCCTCCTTCCCTTCTCCCCCCCCGCAGCTTGCTGCCCCAGGCACGCGCTTGGAGCACTGGTGCCTGGAGCCGTCTTTGTATGAATACATTATCAGGACACAGTGGAAACTGGAGAAAGAGAAGGTAAAGCTCCCAAATAATCCTGGTGAGAAGAAGGGTCCACTTGAAAGTGAAAGCAAAGGAGCCAAAAGCTCAGCGGTGAATGATGAACAATGTGGTCCAGATGAGGAGACAGATGAAAGAGGAGTACAGCAATATGCAGAGGTAAGAGCAGCAATGACGAGTCCCTTGATGAAGCTTCATTCTGTCTTTAGATCCCCCTGTAGCACCTGCCTGAAGTTAAGTGTTTGCTTAAATGCTTTGCCAAAGTGAGGCTTCAGTGAACTTCCAGAACAGATTTGAAAATTGTCCACATGAGGGATGGGATTTACAAACTCCACACTAAGGCACAGACAAAGGAAGGGCTGGAGCAATACTGGCCCATGGAGGCCCTGCCCCCTCAGGCATTGTTGAGCATGGTCCTGGGAGAATACCAGGATAAAGGGAGCATCAGGAGCCCCAGGTGGGGCCATTTCCTGAAGGAGCACTGCTCTGCAGCAACAGGAGAGGGAAGTTCTCCTAAAAGGACCTGACTGAGAATTTCCCCCCACCTCCCCAGATGTTCCCCCGGAGGGAGGAGGAACCATGGGCTAGGATTCGAGTAGGCAATAAGCATCAGCCCTAGACTTTGTGGGTTTGGAAGTAAAGACTAATGCCACTGCGCCCATGCCCCAGACTGAGATGCAGTGGTGGTAGGAAGTGGCCCAGGGGAAAGCAAGCAAGCAGGCTGGCCAAACTTAGTGCATGATGTTTCACTTTCAGGGCCCAAGGCATGGACCTGCTGCAGAGGGAGGGCCCAGGTCCCCTTTCCCACCCCAGAGCTATGCCTATAGCCTCAAGGAGGACAGGACGAGGAGTTACTACCAAAGGTCACTCCAGCTAACACCTCATCCAATGGTCAGGGATACCTTGAACAAACAGAAAGGCTTAGCGTTGCCAACTTTCTAAAATTGCACAAAACAGAACACCCTTGCCTCACTCCACCCCTCCTCTTCCCCGAGGCCCCACCTCTGCCCCACCCCTGTCCCCCACTCACTCCATCCCATAGAAACTTGCCAGAAAATGTCCGTGCCCACAAAAGGCAAAAAAGTACTTTACTTAGGAAGGAAAAATCAAACGCACAACTACAAAACAGAGAATAACTGGCTAGGTAATAGTACCGCTGAAAAAGGATCAGGGGCCTACCATAGTAGGATCATAAATTGAATATGAGTCAACAATGTGTTGCAGTTGCCAAAAAAAAAAAAAAAAAAAGTAATATAGTTCTGGGATGTATTAACAGGAGTGTCTTATGTAAGATAGAGGAGGTAATTGTCCTGCTCTACTTGACACCGGAGAGGCCTTATTTGGAATACATGTCTAATTCTGGGCACCACACTTTTAAGAAAGAAGTGGACAAATTGGAGAGAGTCCAGAGGAAAGCAACAAAAACAATAAACGGTTTAGAAAACCTGACCTGTGGGGGAAAGTTAAAAATAACTGAGCCTATTTAGTCTTGAGAACAGAAGACTGAGGGGGCTACTGGATAACAGTATGCTAATACATTGAGGCCTGTTATAAAGGAGATGGTGATCAATTGTTATCCAAGTCCACTGAAAGTAGAACAAGAAGTGCTAGGCTCAATCTGTAGCAAGTGAGATTTAGGTTAGCTATTAGGGAAAACTTTCTAACTATAAAAAGTAGACACTATAGAGGGTAGTTAAGCTCTGGAATAGGCTTCCAAGGGAGGTTGTAGAATCCCCAGAATTGGAGGTTTTTAAGAAAAGGTTGCACAAACACCTGTCAGGGATGTTCTAGACTTAACTTGGTCCTGCCTCAGCACCGAGGTCTGAACTAGATGACCTCTCTTGGTCCCTTCCAGTACGCCTCCTACGCAGCATGTTTACTTCTATGAAAATCTGTGTTGGTGCACATTCCTCCTAAGATTTCCCTTGTTGTACCTATGCTGATGCACAGCCCCATATCCTTTACAGTTTGCTGTTTCAAACTAGAGCTCTTCAACTCAGAACTATTTTTCCATTGACAACCACTGCATATAAGTAAATGTATATATTTTAAACATCTCTTTATTTTTTTATTCAATGCACTGCACTCTACTAGAGCAAGATGAACATTCATGCCAGGTTACAAAGCCAATGGTACAGAATCCCGAAAAGTTGTATAATTTCTTCAAATTTAAAAAAATAATTTTTAGAAACTTTGTGCCTCAACCGTTACTCTTCACAAAAAATTCACAACTGGTTAGAAAAATAGAATTCAACATCCTTGTGCATTATAGACATAATAGGAATATATTTAGCTACATTGTAATCTTTATTTTAAGGACACACCTCCTGCATTAGCAGCAAATCACAATATAACTTAAACAATGGAGCCACTAACATGCCTCCACAGTATGAAGTATATAGTTACACACATAATTTTTAAAAGCTATGTTACAAAATATACAGTATGTCCTTTTTACATCATAGATAAACATTGCATAGTTTTCAAATATGTAATGTAAACAACTCAATCACATAAAGACATTTACGATATAACTTATGAAAATGCTGTACACTAGAACAATTATAAATTAAGTAAATAGCAATTATTAGAGTCTGGGAATGAATATGCTGGGACATGTGCTATCAATTTTTAAGTTAATGTCTCCACTGAAATCCATGAGTTCTGCCTAAAAATAAGGCACGTGACACAATGTATATAAAGAGTGAAGAAGGATAAACAAGAACTGAATGTAGGACAGCAGAATATTTACAACAAAGAAGCTGATATGCTCACTGATATGCCAAAACATAATTCCTCCAGTTCCTTTGTAGCAACTGCTTTTCCTAACCTATCCCTGGTGTTTTGATAGAGGGCTTGTTTAAGCTTTTATTTAAAACAATAAAACAAAGAGCCACTCTGTTAACTGAAAAAGGAAAAGCAGGAAACGTCTTCTATTTTAAAGTTAGTCTTACAGAATTTCACAAGAACGTCTAGATATTATTCTAATGAGTCAAAAAGCTGAGAGTAGGAAATGCACATAAGCCTATAAAAACATGCGAGAGCACATTAGAAATGTGCGAGGCAGACTAGAGATCTTGTTCATATGAGAAGAGTTGTTCAAAGACAACAAAGTTCAACAAACATTAACATCAAGAAAACAGAAAAAGGAATAGGTTGAAAGGGATGGCTGGTCCTAACGCTGAGTTCTCTATTGAGATCCAGGGGAGCAGAGTTAGGCCTCCAGTGAGTCCTTTTGAAAATCCTATCTGATAGATACAAATCACAACCATGCTTAGCATCTTGTCATTGGCTCACAGTAGCAGAAAAAATCAAAAGCTCAGTCTGAATAAAATTTAATATAATATGAAAAAGCAGACTTTACACAACGTATAAGCATGTCAATTTAAAAATGTGAAGAACTTATTTTCACCCTCAAAATGTACATATTTACATTATAACTGAGTTCTGCCTACTAAATTACATAACATTAAGAAAATAGCAAACTTGTTCAGAAGTAAATCTATTTTAGCAGCACTGAGTAGCTATGCTACAGTGAAGGGTCTTGTCAGCATTTCCATTGTAAGTCTCATTTATAACTCAGCTATATAAACTAAAAATTAGCATAGAGCCAGGGCTGTAGTTTTTCCACCCCTCACAACTGTCAACTTTCATACATTCCAACCCTCACCCACTATATCTCCTATGATTTGGTCATTTTTTAATTACGTAAAGCCAACAAAAGTGTACTGATTTTTGAAGGCTTTGCAGTACTCAGAAATGGCTCATTCTGAAATGTTGCAGTTTGTCAGTCCATGATGTGGACTAGTCTGCACAGGCATTTACTAAAACATTAATACCCACAGAGAGCGAGGACATGGGACTTCCCAGCATGTGATGTACGATTACTTTACCTGTGGATTTTTATTAGAGATTTGGATTCCTAATATGCACATGCATAATACTGACAGTACAAATTCATGCCAGGCACTATGCTGATTCCAACTATATTGACACAGGTCATGCTGTAAATGGTGACAGTTAACACACATTTTCTCTACAGTAGGTGTTAACAGCTTTCTTTAAAAACGTGTGATCTTAGCATAAGCCCTGCAGTAGGCATAATGCTGAATTCCAAATTTCCTTGCTTTTATTGCTCTAAATCCAACCTTTTCTGCTATTTTAAAAGGCTGTTTTGTGGTTTAGTAAAAAGTTTCCAGAAAGCCCTTCAGTAGGCACCCAGTCCTTAACCGATTTATACTATCAAATGGCAAGAGCACCAGCAATTTAAAATAGTTACATGTTAGCCTTTAGTTAAAAGTCACAAAATACAGCATCTATGCTCTTTAACATTGCAGAAAATGAATATATGAAAACATTTTCGTTCTTCTGATTTTTTTGCCTCTTCCAGAAACTTTGTGGTATCATCAGGTGAGTGTAGTTTAATATCCCTGTAATTCGGAGAGAATGTTCTGCACATTACAGAGTGTTTTTTTAAGTTCATATGTCTCAACTCATTGGAGCGATTCTGTTAATGGGACTGCATATCAACGTTTATTTGTTTAGTATTACTGGCCTTGAATTAACATTTCATATAGTAGATCCTCCAGATAAAAATCCATCCTTAGCTTTTTACCTGATCTTAGACTTTCTGGGAACCATGTAGAATTTGTTCTACTGCATTCCTTGATGAGTAGTATACCACTGGATACAAGAACCTAACTGAGTTTTCATTCATTCCTCAGTATACTGCCCAAGCTGATTTTCAAGAGATTGATTGTCTTATACTGTATCTTTGCTATTATAGATTGATCCCCTCCTAGAAGGCTGTGTTGTCTGAGTAGGTTTTCTCACCACCAGCCGCTGGTTGTGTCTTTGTAACACAATTTTCTTCATCAGCCAATTCAACCGTGTTATCATAAACTGCCATAGCCTTTTCCTGCTTGTCTTTGGCAGGCTCATCTTCCGTGTTGCCTTTGCAGCATTTGCAGCACTTGTTGCAGAAGCAGTATCTCCCACAGAAGGAGAGTGCAGAAGTTATCACATTATCCCATGGCTTCAAGGAGTGCATCCACCTGGGAAGGAAATCCCAGTTTTGGAGCTTTGTAGGCAGTATATTTGGCCGTTTGGACTGCAGAACATTAATCACAATCACTGTAATCAAAGCAAGTAGGATGGGACCACAAACGCCCAGAAGGACCTGCCAGCCAGCTACCGACAAACCAAACACAGCCAACGGGATCAGGAAGAAGCAGAGGATCAGATAAAAAATAGCAAACCATCTGTACTTGGCTGTTATGTTCCCCAAGCTCTTTGCGAGGCGGATTGGTACCCGGGTGAAAGGTATTGGGTACCACAGAATAATCCCGGAAATATTGAAAAAAAAGTGACACAAAGCAATCTGAAAGCAAGCACATTTTGAGCAGTTAGTTAAAGTGCCTTTAAATACTGTGACCCAAATATCAACAAATCTATGATCTTCCTCAGAGTCTGTGTTCTGTCTTCCTTCACTCCCCTCTTACTCTATTATCACACTTAGAGTTATGATTAGATTTAGGTTATACGGTCTTCTCTATGTTCTGGGAAGCACTATGCACACTTTGGGTACTACATAATTAATAATGATCAACAATCAGGATAATGTTTGGAAAAGATCCAGACTTCTGTGTGTTTTTGATGAGTGATCAACATAAGACAACTAAGTTACATCTGACTTGGCCTAAGGGTCTGATTCCTTACTCTTAGGATACGTCTTCACTACCTGCCGTATCGGCGGGTAGCAATCGATTTATCCGGGATCGATATATCGTGTCTCGTTAAGACGTGATATATCGATCCCCAAACGTGCTCACCGTTGACTCCAGAACTCCACCAGAGCGAGCGGCGGTAGCACAGTCGACGGGGGAGCCGCGGCCATTGATCCTGCGCTGTCTGGACCCCAGGTAATTCGATCCAAGATACTTCGACTTCAGCTACCCTATTCACGTAGCTGAAGTTGCATATCTTGGATCGATTCTCCCCCCCCCCCCCCCCAGTGTAGACCAGCCCTCACACTAGCAAAATTCCCAGTGAAACCAAGGAGCCTACAACAAGAGTATTAAAAGGTCATTAAAAGTGTACAATGGACAGCACATCCACATGCACAATGATACACAGAGCTGGTCAGAGAAGCTCTGAAAGGACCAGATTCTGTTGGAATATGTGGTTCCACCAGCATCAAAATGCTTAATGAAACTGGGTCCATTTTGCCGGAATATCATGGGGGGAGGGTTTTGGGGAAGGTTTCAACGAATGTCCCATTTTGGCATTTTGGGGGGGCGGGGGAATTGAGTTTTTGCTTTGAAACTACTTTTCATATCTAATATTTTTTACTTAAATAAAGACATGTAAAAAGTTAAAATCAAAAGGAAACGTTTTTCAAATGACCCAAAATATTATTTTTTAATTTTCCTTTGTGAAGAATTTGGAAATTTTGGGTGTTTGCTCCGATTTGGAACAAAGCCAAAGCTCAATATCTCAAAATCCTTCACAAAACAGAACTCCTGTCCTCCACACTGCTCTGCTGAGTAGTTCTACCATGCAGTGCGCAGCACTGGGGACAAAGTCAGCCAACTCAAACAACAAGCAATTTCTGTTCATCAACTGAAAAAGATACAAGTACAAATCAATGAGAAAGGCACACAAGCCTAATTTTTTAATGTAAAAAATGTGTTGCTATAAGGAAATAATGTGCTGCCTTTAGACTCCGGCAGCCTAATAAGTCAATAAGGACAAATGCAAAGTACTCCACTTAGGAAGGAACAATCAGTTGCACACCATACAAAATGGGAAATGACTGCCTAGGAAGGAGTACTGTAGAAAGGGATCTGGGGGTCATAGTGGACCACAAGCTAAATATGAGTCAAGAGTGTAACACTGTTACAAAAAAAAGCAAACATCATTCTGGGTTATATTAGGAGGAGTATTGTAAGCAAGACACGAGAAGTAATTCTTCCACTCTACTCTGCACTGATTAGGACTCAACTGGAGTATTGTGTCCAGTTCTGGGTGCCACATTTCAGGAAAGATGTGGTCAAACTGGAAAAAGTCCAGAGAAGAGCAACAAAAAAATGATTAAATGTCTAGAAAACATGACCTATGAAAGAAGATTGAAAAAAATGGATTTGTTTAGTCTGGAGAAGAGAGGGGGGACATGATGACAGTTTTCAAGTACATAAAAGGTTGTTACAAGGAGGAGGGAGAAAAATTGTTCTTCTTAACCTCTGAGTATAGAACCCCAAGAAGCAATGGGCTTAAATTGCAGCAAGGGCAGTTTAGGTTGGACTTTAGGAAAAAACTTACAATGTGACAGTCTCCATTCCAAATGAGCATATGGAAGGGAGACTGTCACATTGTAGTTGAAAGAAAAACTTAAGAGTTTAATGATCTAAAATTAGGGAGACCAGATAATTTCTATCCCAGAATACTGAAAAAACTAGCACATGAAATTGCTAGTCCAGTAGCAAAGATTTTTAATAAATCTATATATTTGGCAGTAATACCATATGACTGGAGAATAGCTAGCATTGTTCCGATATTTAAGAAAGGGAAAATAACTGATCCAGGCAATTACAGGGCTATTAGTCTGACCTAAATGGTATGCAAGGCTTTAGAACAAATTATGAAGGAAAGAATAATTAAATTCATGGAGGTAAATGGAAAAGGGATGTAACGCAACATGGGTTTACTAAAAATAAAGTGTGCCAGACTAACCTGATTTATTTCTTTGAGAAGAGAACTGATTTTTTAGATAAGGGACATGCAGCATATCTAATACACTTGGACATCAGTAAAGCATCTGACATGGTACCAGAGGGAAAATTATTAGTTAAGGTAGAGACGATGAAGATTAGTACAAGGAACTGGCTAAAGGGGAGAAGGCAATGGGTTGTGCTGAAAGGAGAAATATCAGACTGCAGAGAGGTTACTAGTGGAGTTCCTCAAGTATTGGTGTTGGGGCCAATATTATTTAATGTTATTAATTTATTTAATTTTTATTTAATGTATTAATGACTGGCACAAAAAGTAGGAGAGTGCTAATAAAATTTGCTGTTGATACAAAGGTGGGAGGTATTGGCAGTACACAGGAGGATCTGAATTCAATAGTACAAAGTGCAAGATAGGATTTAATAATAAGAATTTCTGTTATAAATTCAGAGCTTATCATTTAGAAGCAACAGAGACTAAGTGTATTGCTTGATCACAGGATAATTATGAGCCACCACCAGGATGTGGCTGCGAAAAAGGTAGATGCGATGCTAGGATGTATTAGGCAAGACATTTCCAGTAGAGATAGAGAAATATTAATGTCATTGTACAAAGTACAGGTGAAACCTCATCTGGAATACTGTGTAAAACTCTGGTTACCCATGTTCAAGAAAAAATAATTCAAACTGGAACAGGTGCAGAGAAGATCTACTATGATGATTGGGATATGGAGGGCCTATTTTATGAGAGGAGAATGGAAGTGCTTGGCTTGCTTGGCCTAGCAAAATGAAGTCTGAGAGGGGGTAAACACCAGGGAGAGTGAAGAGCTATTAAATTTAAAGGACAAGCTGGCACAAAAACATATGAGTATAAGCTGGCCACGAACAAATTAAGGCCGGAAATTTAAAGAAGGTTTCTAACCATCACAGAGGTGAGATTCTGGAACAGCCTCGCAATAGGAGTTATGAGGCAAAACAGTTAATTCGTTTTGAGAGATGGATAAATTTATGAGTAGGATTATATGATGGGATTGCTCGTGATGTTGGGGGGCAAGGCTCAACAGCCCTGGGGGTCCCTTCCAGTTTATATCTTCCGTCGATCACCTGAAGGGGTGACCCCAACGTATTCTGAGGTTTTTTTTCTTCTTCCTCTGAAGCATCAGAGATGGGACACTGGACAGTCGGTGCTTTAAAGTGGCACTGAGCATTCTCTCACTCAGGTGCTTGCTCACATGCTCAGGCTCTAGCTGATTGCAATATGTGGGGTTGGGAAGGAATTTTCCCCAAGGTCAGAGTGTGACTTTGTGGGGGTTTCACCTTCTTTTGCAGTGTGGGGTGCAGTTAACGTGCTGGGATCATTTAGATATATCTTGCTCAATCAATTCCCTGCCATGGCGAGGGCTTCCGACATTGGTACACCTCAGTCTCCCCCTTCTCTGCCTGTGCCACATAATAATTTAGTCTCTTGTGGGCTACAGAACTTTCATCTAATTTTGATTGTTGGGGTTAGGGTGGGGGTGTTGGGTGATGTTGGTGGCCTATGATATACAGGAAGTCACACGAGGGCCAGGTCTACACTAACAAGTTAAGTGAACCCAGTTGTGTCACTCAGGAGTGTGAAAAAGCCACAAGTAAGTCAGTCTAACCGCCCCCTGTTGACAGTGTTAGTTTGACAGAATAATTCTTCTGTTAACCTAACTAACGCCCCTCAGGGAGGCAGATTAACTAAAGCAATGGGAGAAACCCTCCCATTGCAGCCGCGAGTGTCTATGCTGCGGTTTAAGAGTGACATAACCTACATGATCTGGTTGTCTCTTCTGGCTTTAAACTCTATGACCTGCTTTCTAAAGCCTCAAGAAGGGGCTTGGGCAAAATAAGGCCAGTGTCTGCTGACCAAATCTGTAGATTCCTTGCCCTTATCTCATTTCCCTTCTGTAATTGTTATTTGATTAAAACTAACATTTAAACTAGGGCTGTAGATTAATCACAGTTAACTCACGCGATTAACTCAAAAAAATTAATTGCGATTAATCGCAGTTTTAATCACACTGTTAGTCTCTAAGGTGCCACAAGTACTCCTGTTCTTTTTGCGGATACAGACTAACACGGCTGCTACTCTGAAACCTGTTAAACAATAGAATACCAATTGAAATTTATTACATATTTTGGATGTTTTTCTACATTTTCATATAGTATTCTGTGTTGTAATTGAAATCAAAGTGTATATTGTTTATTACAAGTATTTGCACTTTAAAATGATAAAAGAAATAGTATTTTTCAATTCACCTCATACAAGTACTGTAGTGCAACCTCTTTGTCCTGAAAGTGCAATTCACAAATGTAAGGGTTTTTTTCGTTACATAACTTCACTCAAAAACAAAACAATGTAAAATTTCAGAGCCTACATGTCCACTCAGTTCTACTTCTTGTTCACCCTGTCACTCAGACAAACAAGTTTATTTACATTTGCAGAAGATAATGCTGCCCACTTCTTGTTTACAATGTCATGTAAAGTGAAAACAGGCGTTCTCATGGCACTGTTGTAGCAAGATATTTACATGCCAGATATGCTAAACATTTGTAGGCCCCTTCATGTTTCGGCCACCATTACAGAGGACATGTTTCCATGCTGATGACACTCGTTAAAAAAAAAAAAAAATGCATTAATTAAATTTGTGACTGAACTCCTTGGGGGAGAATTGTATGCCCCCTGTTGTATTTTACCTGCATTCCGCCACATAGTTCATGTTACAGCAGTCTCGAATGATGACCCAGCACATTGTTCATTTTAAGAACACTTTCACTTCAGATTTGACAAAATGCAAAGAAGGTAAAGTACCAATCTGAGATTTCTAAAGATAGCTACAGCACTTGACCCAAGGTTTAAGAATCTGAAGTGCCTTCCAAAATCTGAGAGGGATGAGGTGTGGAGCATGCTTTCAGAAGCCTTAAAAGAGCAACACTCTGATGCAGAAACTACAGAACCCAAACCGCCAAAAAAGAAAATCAACCTTCTGCTTGTGGCATCTGACTCAGATAATAAAAATGAACATGCGTCGGTCCACACTGCTTTGGATTGTTATTGAGCAGATCCTGTCATCTTCTGCAAATGTAAACAAACTTGTTTGTCTGAGCAATTGGCTGAACAAGAAGTAGGACTGGGTGGATTTGCAGGCTCTAAAATTTTACATTGTTTTATTTTTGAATGCAGTTTTTTTGTACATAATTCTACATTTGTAAGTTCAACTTTCATGATAAACAGATTGCATTACAGTACTTGTATTAGGTAAATTGAAAAATACCATTTGTTTTGTTTTTTTTACAGTGTAAATACTTGTAATCAATAATAAATATAAAGTGAGCACTGTACACTTTGTATTCTGTGTTGTAACTGA
This sequence comes from Malaclemys terrapin pileata, assembly GCF_027887155.1. NCBI lineage: Eukaryota > Metazoa > Chordata > Testudines > Emydidae > Malaclemys > Malaclemys terrapin. Next base: position 35,915,594 of record NC_071509.1, on the reverse strand, counting down.
AATCAATATATTTGAAAATGTAGAAAACATCCAAAAATATTTAAAGAAATGGTATTCTATTGTTGTTTACCAGAGCGATTTTTTAATCACTTGACAGCCCTAATTCAAACACGTGGTTTTGTTTTTTAAAGGATGTCATAAAATGATTATTTAACATGAGATCAACTTAACTGGACTTAGCCCAGCTTGAGATTGCAGCTGCTTTATCTTGTGTGGAGGCAATAAAATGACTACTGTTGTTATTTCCCTGTTTTCCAAGTACGTTCAGTTTATTAGAGTTATTGAAATGCATTGATACTGGTTATAGAGAAGACTTCATTACTATTTTCCCTCTTGATGTAGAAAGGTAAATTCAGACATCACCATATACCTGGAAAGTCATTTACCATTTTAAAAAATAGGTTCCCAAACCTAGGTTCCTAAAATCAGCGGTGTGCTTTTCACAAGGGCTGAGCCAATAATGAAGTCAATGGGAGCTACTTGGTCTTCAGCATTTTTGAAAACAGGCCATCAGTGTAAATGTCAACATTCTGACTTCGGAACCTAGCTTCTGTTTCTGAAAGTCTATAACAGAATCAAGCCAATCTCAGGAAAGCCATTATCTAACAGAATTCTGTGAACATTTAATGTACCTTTTGTCTCAGTATTTGAGACTGATGCGTGACCCTTAATAACCTGAAGAGCTCAGGTTTGAAAGGCAATGGTCTGGTACTAGCGTGGGATATTTGTATGCCAGCATCATTAGAGCTAAATTCTCCTTACGCCTTAATCCTCCTTACTCTGGCAAAATTCTCACTGACGTCAATCTGTAAGTAATAATAAGCATGATTTATACTGACCTGTAATGAATATCTTAATGTACTGCCTGGACTTGCTAAAGCGGCCAGTATAGCAGTCGTGGTCGTACCAATGTTAGATCCTAACGTAAGTGGGTAAGCGCGCTCAATGCTTATAACACCAATACCTAGAAGAAGAAAATAGGACTGAATATTTTGGAGTGAAAAATATAAAATATGAGGCTTTAGAAATAAAATACCAAAGAACTTACCAACGAGTGGCGTAATAGCAGATGTGAAAACAGAACTGCTTTGAACAATGAACGTCATACCAGCTCCAACAAGCATCGCCAGGTATCCGGTTACCCAAGAAAAAGGATATGGGAAATCTGAAAAATAAAAAAGGGAGGGCACAATTTTTAGAGTCACAAAATATTTTGTGCTATATGTAATACAGCTGTGAAAATATTATTATTATTTCTTATTTATTAGATGTAAAGCTACTTGGGGCAATGACCATTTTTTGTTCTATGTTAGTAAAGCACCTAGGACAGCGAGGCCGTGGTCTTTGAGTAGGGCTCCTAGGTGCAAATAATAATAAAAGCATTTACATGGAGATCAACACAACGACATATAGGTACCTTTCAATTATAAACTGAAATAACAAGGCCTACGGTTTTCAAATTTCAGTGGCCTCAATTTTGGCAGCTTCAGATGCCCTCAGTGAGCCTGTTTTTCAAAAAGCACTGAGAACCCAGCCTGTGAAAAATCGGGTCTCTTTAATGTGTCTCAAGCTGGGCACCTAAAAATCACTAATAACTTTTGAAAATATAGACCTAAAGACCCTACTTAGAGAGATAATGCACCATGTTTCCCTGACGCCTGCAGCTTTGCCAGTCAGCTATGAAATCAGGACGTAATCAGTTGGGAAGAAGTAAAATAAGAAACCCAAGAAACTGACCAGTTCCAAATTAGATGTAAACATGGGAACTGACTAATTTTTTTTCCTGAGCCGCTGGTGCCCTGTACCCCAGAGGAAGGAAGGGCCAGCAGCAAGTCCTGTTTATGTAACCTTCTCCCCATGCAGAGCACCATCTCTTCTTCCTCAGTCAGACCTCTGTCAGGGCTGCCTCCCACTGCTAGTGGAGCCCACCCCTCTCCTCAATCTAGGAAGCAAAAGGGATGGTGGCAAAAGCTGCACCTGGGCGAATGTCCTAGCATAAAGTGGCTTTTTAATGAGACAGGTGGTCATAGAGATGGAAGCTGGCTGCTCAGTCAGGAGAGGGAAAGGGAAAGCATCAAAAAATTTGTCCCTTTTTTCAACTAGCACTAGCAGTAACATGAGGTGAAAGCCCCATGCCAGAGGAAGCTGTCAGCACTTCAGTGGTATTTACTGAGGATATATATCGAGTAACCCCTAGGATTCTAACAGCTAATGATTATACAGTACATCAAAAACAGAGTCTGGACTTTGGTTTCTACGGCTTAATCAGCCACACTTCACGAGTGAAACATTCACTCACTGATTTATAAAAAGAAATGCAAGAAACACACTGACAAGATGAAATAATATTCTAGAATTTCAGCTTCATATTGCTTTACTCATGCTATTGCTTCGGATCGGCCAGGGCAAAGTGTCAGTAAACGTGCTTATTGCCACAGTTTTTCCTAGTTACATAGAAACAACACATAGTTACCGGTATTGAGTGTCTTCTTGATAACGGAGGCCACTTGTCCTTTAAGCACAGAATTCAGTAACTTAACTATCAGCACCAAACAGGTGCACAAAATTATCAAAGACCCTGCAAGCAGGATGAGACCGACAGCAAGATCAGCAAGATTTGTTCCTACAAAGAGATGCTGGCCTAAAAAGGAAAAAGAAAGTCAAAGTCAGACTAGCCAGAATTTTATTTCTGTCACTAGGCCATACTGCTATTCTTCCATAAATAGGCCTGGTGCCATCAATGTCAAAGGTAGCAAAAAATCCTTACCTCATTGGCTACCCAGTAGGGGTGGTTTAGGGGTGTGTGTGGATCTCCTATGGCCAGGGCTATAAGATATCTAGCATCCCCACACAAAGGGGCAGACAGAGATAGAAACATGCCCATGTATGGGTAATGTGTCTCCATGCAACTTTGCGCAAGGGAGCAGTATGCAAAGGCAGGAGCAAATCTTAGTGTGTTCTTCGTGGCAGGATGAGTGTGTCACCCCTTCTCTGCCAAACGTACTCACATGCCAATGAAGATGATCAATCATAATATCCAAGAAATCACTCTGGTAACATAACCGTAGGACCCTGTCACTGGACTTGTAAGGGGTGACATGACATGGAATACATTCTGTGCTGATTTTAGGGCTCCTAGCAAGAGATCTATGTGGGGTCTGAATGATGCAATGCTACCAAAAGGAAATTGGTCAATAACTCCAGAGGAGCTGGTCTGAATGTATGTCAAACTTCATTTTGCTTGTATCCCTTTATAATGATCTGTTGTTGACTTTACACAAAATAAGTGTACCTAAAACCCATAACTTACAAATAAGTGGTATTTCTACTTACATTTTTGAATATTTTCTGTGAGAGACACATTTTTGATGGTCCATGTCAAGTTTCCATCAGTCCAGCAAAGGTCAGGGGATGTGCAGTTTTCTGAGGCCGGAATGGTGACATTCTGCATTGTCTAGATATTGCCATGCAAAACAGACAATTTAATCAACTACATCCTTTGCATTAAAAACTAACATGCATGGGTTTTCAAGAACTGGAACAAAGCATTCCTATAATAAATGAAGAATGGTGAACAGGGCTAAGCTCAGTCTATAACTAATGGCATCCCACCAATGAAGAGGCAGACTTGCTTGTATTTTGAAAAAAGGCTGAGACTTCATTCAAGTTAATGAAAGTAATATGGTGGGGTGGGAAGGCTGTGGAATTCCTTGACAATCCCTATCAATCTCACTGTTCCCTTGAATCAAATAAACTTATCTCCGCCAGGGTCCTTAATTGAAAGTAGTGGAGGCAGTGCTGCCTAGTGGATAGAGCACTTGATTAGGACTCAGGACACCTGGTTCTACTGCCAGCTCTTCTTGCTGGGTGACCTTGGGCAAGTCACTTCACCTCTCTATGACTCAGCTTCCTCATCTGTGGAATGGAGATAATGCTACTGACATCCTTTATAAAGCACTTTGAAATCTACTGATGAAAAGTGCTATAGAAGAGCTAATTACTATTAGTGGGGACCTGTACTGGACCCCACACTCATTCACCAGCCACAACCTCGCCTGTGAGGAGGGAAGTGACCAGTCCAGACTCTAGCCGTGCTGGCTATGAGTTGCTAAGACAGTCATGTTCTGCTATTTCGTAGCAGTAGCCTTGAGTAGATCAGACTCAGCTCTAGTGGAGGCAAACAGGATTCTTCATTCAGGGTGGCAGGCACACACAGACCCCGACTCTTCAGTTCACAGAGAAACAGTGTTATATAATACAAGGTCTGCAAATCCTAGCCAGATTACGAAACCATGGAATGGATTGTTTTTGCTAAACTGTACAGCCCAAGAAAGTAGTTACCAGCCCATTAGACTTTGAACTCCGACTCTCTGAGCCACTGACATTGTGACTGTCACCAGTCCACAGACAAGTTTTTCCTTTTCTGTTATCTCTCACTTTGTTGCCCTCACAGCCAGTGACAAATTGTCTGTACCTATGCTTGTAAGGGGTTTATTAAAACAATTTTCTAACATTGTGTGTTTAAATGTACCAGTTTAACAATATTTTTGAATGACAACGCAATGGGTTCTACCCATCTCTTCTACTTTCCTTTCTTTCATATGAATTTTTATTCATCAGAGACACCGGACTAAGCTTGCAATTTAATAAACACACGAGAATTAATTGTCTAGGACTCATCGTAGTCTCTGAAACCAGGGGTTATTGTAAGTAAAGCATGAAATCTTACAATGTTTAATGAATCTCCTTCAAATTCAGCAGCAATTACTGCCCATTTATTGCCAAATGTTACTTACTGTATTATTACAACATTACCACTCTCAGCAGAGCTTCTAAACAGCCACTAGCCGCAGCAAAACCAACCATTTAGTATTAGAGCCAAGCAATATGCTGTTGTTGTAGGACCTGATTCTAATATACTTTCATTGAGTAGTACCTTATTCCCCAATCTGTCCCATTGGTTTCAATGAGATTACTCAAGGAGTAATCAGAATCTAGCCTTTAGCATATATGTTTAAAGAGGTGTGCATGGTCACATTTTTAATGGACCAGAACCTGCTCCTCTTACTCATGCTGAGTAGTCTCACTGAAATCTAGTAAGGTAGTTCTCAAAGGAAGTAAGGGTAACAGAATCTAGCAGCCCGTTATAAACTGATATTGGGCTGTATTCTATTAAATAAATGGGACTTGAGTGCAAAAATCAAAGGGGAAACATGATCTACTGGTTTTTATGGGGTCATTGCTGTGCAGAAGGGACTACAGAGAATCTAACATGACTCCTATCTTAAGAACTATTTTTAGCGCATTTTGTACTGGTGAAAGATGGTTGGTTGATAGTCCTGCTGAGTGACATTTTGTATTTGTCAACAGAAAAGGTACTATATGGGCAGGGGCAGTGCAAGCTTCCCACACTGTCCTGCCAATACACCTCAACCCTGACCTGGAGTTACCAAATCTGTCCCCATAGCTATTCAAGATTTGGCCTCTCTGCTGAGACTGTTTGTTTAGTCATTTTTAAATTTAAATATTTCCTTGAGTTGCAGTTCTAGAACAACAAATGTATACATGCACATCAAATTGTATGGATTTCATTATATCCCTCTTCCCACACGCTCCATGTAATCACTTATTTTCTTAGACTGGGATTTTCAAAAGCGTGTTTGAGAGTTGGGTGGCCAAATCTCATTGAATATTAGTGGGAGGTGAGTGCCTAACTCCATTAGGCTCATCTGAAAATTCCAGCTCTAGATTTTAAATTCTTCAGAGCAGGAATTGTGTCTTCTTATGCATTTGGGGCTGCTGACTTGGAGACTTTGGGCATTACTGTAATACATATGAGAAGTGATAACATTCTCATTAAGAGCACCAAGGGATCTTTAACAAACCAGTTTTATTTAGATGAAGCACTGAACAAGATCCAAATCCTGCAGTCTTTAATCTAGCAAAATGTATATTGACGTTAACTTCTGAAAGAAATTCCTTTAATTGGGAGTTTTGCCTGAGTTATGAATTCAGGTTAAGCTCCAAGTCAGGTTGGTCACAAAGCAGTTTTCCAAGAATACTAAAATAGGCAAAAGATTGCACTACTGCACATCAGAATAAACTAGTTCTGTATTGGTTTGTCAGATCAACTCACTGGAATGCTGCCATACTGCAGTGGTCTCCTGCTTGAATATTTGGCTTTGCTATTTATATCTTCACCTCAGTGTTTAATGTCAGGGGCACTATTCTGTTCTGCTGAAATTCATGCTTCATTGCAGATGACTTTCACCTCTTTTTGTTAATTATTTTTACTGTAGTAGCACCAAAAGTTCCCAGTCATAGGGACCCACGGTGCTTGGCATTGTACAAACACATAGTAAGAGACAGACCATGCCCTGAAGAGCTTACAATATAAATGTACAAGACAGAAAAAGGATGGGGAGGAGATAGTATTATTATCGCTGTGTTGCAGATATTTTCTACATGCAGAAAGTCTGCAGCAGCACCAGAAATTTAAAATAATAGTGGATTTAGGAGGTTTTTCTTTTTCTTTTTGATTCAAGACAATCACAATGACAAATCAAAAGGTGTACAGCATCGTTCAATGTCAGACCAAATTAGGCCAAATTTATACTTGGTACAACTCCTTTGACTTCAGTAGAGGTACAAGAGTGTTACACTTTGTTCATTTATTTTATGCAACAAATAAAACTAATCTCAAAATAATCTCACAAACTGCATATATTAGAACATCTTGCCCAACTACTGTAAATAACATTAGTAGTAATAGAAAAATATCTTTTTTGTGCTGTGAATGTATTTATAATACTGTCAAACTATTTCCTTCTATATGAAGGAGTGATAGTTAAGCGGCAATATCTTTGCTTAAGAGCACAAAAGCCATTTTAACACAATACTCACCACATTTGTTTTAGTTTTGCACCAAGTCTTTACCAAAGATTTGTTTTTTGCTCCTTCCTCATTTGTAGCAATTGCATTTATTACTGACTTATCAAGCTAAAAGAGAAGAAACAAATAGAACACAGTAATTCCAGTCTGTAGTTTGGATCTGTAAAATTAGAGCGAAGCCTGCTCATCTAATTCCTCCAAGTAGTCCCACTGAAATCAATAGGTCTGCTAACATGAGTAAAGCAAACATGATCTTAGAAGTGCCTGATCTCCTGCCCAACAAGACATACAAACAGGGGTTTATCTCCTGGAAAAATAATCTTCCTTTCTCATTTTTATATATCTATAAAAAACATGAAACACGCATCCTTTGCCCCATGTACTAGACCAAATCAGCCATCAGCTATCCCTCATTTAAACAAACACACATGGTTGATTTCATATAAACTCAACTTCTCCATGTATCAATTTCCCTGTTCACTCTATTTTTCACCAATCGCCTAACTCCCAACCAACCTTCCCAGAAGTGCCTGCCTTGGGTGTCAGCATTAAATTGACATTTTTTGAAATATTTGAAACATGTATCTAATACATGAGATTTCAGGAAATGTGAAACAAAAAATAAAATTAAATTAAAAATGAGTTTTCTGTCATGAGTACAGGGACTAATATGCAGCCTGGCAGCCTCAGAGCAGTTTGATTAACTGAAGATGAATCAAGCAAGTGGCCTCATTAAAGTGAGAGCTTACCTGGATGATAAGCTTTGTAAAAGGATCTGTGATGACTTTTAGCAGCTCAGGGGCATCTTCACCACTCTCGAGATTAAAGGAATCAACTATAACATTAGTAAGACGATAAAGATAACCAGACACTACTTCAAGGGGCAACAACACGAACACTGAGAGCCAGTTAAAGAAATCATGGACTGTAGCTCCAGCAAAGGCCCTGCCAAAAGAGATTCAAAAAGATGATTTGTTGTCTGAATAACACATGCATAACATAGATAAAGGATGTAATCATATGGTTTGGCAAGGAGCCTGCACTGAGGCAGGAATGATTTCCTTGTTAGGGCCACAATCTTCTATCCTGTCTCACAGTGCACAGAATCTTACATGCAATTGACAAAATGGACCCTAAGGGATTAAAACATCAAACAAGAACAGACAAATGAAGCAAATTCTCCCTGAAAGAGGAGTGTCATGCCTTGCTTTAACTATTTCCAGTGAAAGCCACTGCATAATCTCCATTAGCTTGTTTTCCCCTAATACTTAGCCTGACTTTTTCCTGCCGCAGTTAAAATCCCTTTCCTCCTGTCCTTACTGAGTAGCGTGAATTATGTGTCCCTATCCTTTTTATAGCAATCCTGTACATATTTGCAAACAATTACTGTAGATCTCCCTTCCAGCTTTCTTTTCTGCAGACTCAACATTCACAGTTGTTTCCCCATCGGTCTTCTTTTCCAAGTCTTTAATCATTTATTAATCTCCTTTAATTCTCTCCAATTTGTCTACATATGTTTTAAAATGTAGTTCCTAAAACTAAAAACCTAATGCTGTGAGCCACGGAAACATGTTTTCTAAATGTTAATCTGTTTGATTCCTTAGGTTTGCAATATTGCTTGAGGGTAGAATATTAGTGGAAGTTGGAACATTAGAATTGGACAATGGAAATGACGATGCAGTCACATAGTGAGTATTATTTTGACTGCTAGCAGGCACTTGTCATTTTTTATTCTTTCTTTGAAATATGAATGTATTGATCCATTTCATCCACCACAAGAGTGATGTGAACAGTACAGGTTATTAATAGATAGATATGATTATTAATAATTATATTATGAAGCAACTTTTTCATTTTACTTTTGTAATTAAAGTTTCTCCCTTCTATACATTATTTAGCTCTAACAAACTATTTGGTAGGTCATGTGTATGTCATTGACAAAGACTAGTAAGATTCAGAGGGACAACACAGAAATACGTTTTGGGTAAATGTATTTCACGCATCTGGGTACATGCACACAGTCGTTATTATTTGTACTGAATGACAAGGTGCCAAAGTCTCACTCCCATCCCATTTTTACTGCTCTCTATCAGTAAGCTAGCAGCATACCTTTGTAGTGTCAAGCTAGTTAGTAATCCATAAACTGGTAATGGATACAGTCAGTTGTTAGAATGTTTCACTTTCCTCATTTTACTATATCTTACCTACTTTGGAATTGACAGACGTTGAAAAAAATCATAAGGAGAGTAAACAACAGGTAGAAAACATTTTATCTAGTGTAACATTAACCTCTCCTGTGCAGACAAAGTTTTTCTTTGCCTGTTATAGAGATATGGTGAAATGTGGGTAGAAAAGCAGGCACTCTTCAAATTCCACTGGTTAGAAAGATTCTACTAGCTCCTGTGACATTCCTGATCTTTAAAAAGGGGGAGTCTATTAAGTAAGAGTAGAATCTCTTAGAACTGTGGAACTTTTCAATGGAACCACTATGCCTCTTTTCAGATGTATTTTCAATTATACTACATTAAGTCTAGGTTGTACTGTACTTTATAGTGGCACATAGCTCATGAACAAAGGCAACATGGTACTTACTGTACTACCAAAGCTGACTGCTTTATGAAGCAGAAAGCTACAGAATTGCCATGTAATTATGTATGATGACTAAGCAGGACAGAGCCTATTGAGGTCAAGCACAAAATTCCCCTTGATTTAAGTGAGACAGTATTCCATATTTTTTCATGATTGTGGACTAAATGTTGACTTATTTTAATTAGTTTATATCCAAGTATATAACAAACTGCACAAGAACTCATTAAATGTAGCTTTAGAAATGTACTTTCACCTTTCCAAATTATAAAACATCCCTTTGGACAATTAAACTGTAAAGTGGCTACTGTGATGATAAGAACACAAAAGAAAGTCTGCTAGAGGAATTGAAAATAGGCTCTGAAGGGCTAAGATTAAAACACAATACCTTCTAAATTCATTCCTGTCTCCAGCTTGCATGAGCGCCACAATTGTGTTTGTGACTGAGGTACCAATATTTGCCCCCATTATGATAGGAATAGCAGCCTTTACACTCAGCACTATAAAGTAAAAAAGGAGCATTAGGAGAAAATCAAATCCTTGGCACAAATTTTACAATGGACCTAATCATCCTCCCACCGAAATCAATGGGAGCTTTGCCATTGTCTTCAGTGGGATCAGGATTTGTCCTGTTAAGTAACTGTAATCAAAAACTATAATCTAAACAAGTTTATTTTATCAAAGCACCGTGAGAACGTGCAACATGATTAATCTGATTATTCGAAGGTCATGCTCTGCATCTGCAGCATACTGGTTTTCTGCCACTGCCTCAAGATGTGAAAGTAGTAGAAATTCTCTCTTATCCCTAAGCATTATCCCGCATGCAACTCTCACAGAACTAAACCACAGAAGCAAACCAGTTACAATAACTTTGTTGGTAGGATGAAGTATGCAAGTGCTGCTGAAGTTAACAAATCTAGTGTCAGTGAACCAAATGAATTTGACACAGTTAGGGAATGGCTGGTTTTCTATGCTATGTGCCCATTTTTAATCGCTGTCCATTTCTTATTTTGTATCAGGATGAAATAACTGTGAGGTTGTTTTCCTGCAGTCCCTTTCCTCATTTCCAATGTTTCTATACCTGGAGGTAAAAGGTGGTGAATGTAAAGGGTCTGAGGGTGATCTGCACTAGCTTATTGTAAGCAGACTTACATGTAGAAGACACCATGCTGACTATAATGGATGAGGAAGTGCTAGAGCTCTGCACCATGACTGTCACCAAAACTCCAATCACCAAACCAGCAACAGGATTTGACAGCACAGAACCATCTCGAAAAATGTCCCCTGCTGCTTTACCTATGAAAAGGAATTATTTTAGTGAGAAAGTGCCTTGTATAGTCAATAGTAAATAAGACAGCATTTCGTGAAAGAGCATAAAAACAATATGCATGTGGCCATGCCTGACAGTCTAAAGTGATATAACCCAGGGATCCAAGTTCAGTTCCTGAACATAGTCTCTAGCCTTCTGAGTGATCAGGGAACACCTTACATTTTCCTCTTTTCTTTGGTTGACTGAAAAATCAGCAACGGTGATGGGCCCCAGAGAGAACTGTATCTAGCCTACTTTGACTAGGGAAGGCCATCAAAATTGGGGAAGGGATTGAGGTTTGGGGGAGAAACCCCTGAGGGAAAAAAAGATTAATAGATTTATAGACTCTAAGGTCAGACCATCATGATCATCGTACAAAGATGTAGTTAGTCTTAGGGAAGCAGCTGTCTGAGGCACAGATATGGGTAGAACATTGATAGGTCCAAATCCCTCTATATTTTGCCTTACTTTCAGCATGACCCTGTGGTCTAATCCCACACGGGGCATTCCCTTATTTAAGCATTTTCCTGCCTGAGTGGTTTTATGCTTGATCAAGTAAATGACTGATTCAGACATCAATAAAATGATGTGAAAGTTGGAGCCCAAACACGGAGGCCAAGTTAGGAGGATCTGAACCTAGCAGCTTCTGAGAAAGAAGCCTGAAAATTGGGATCTGTAATAAGATTTTCCTAAGCTTGAGAGGGTAAAGGGCACCTCTAGATGAAGTGGAAATGAGATCATTCATGGGTTTACTTGTAAGTAATAAAGTAAGAGTTTGTTAACCAAGTCTGGAGCTGTGGTGACTAGATTTTCCTGCATTGGCCTTGAGAGAGCACCTACTGTATTTATCAGCAAGAACCCTGCTCCCGGAGATTAGGTCCTAGGAGTAAGAGAGCAGAGCAAAGGGTGATATGATACAACATTTCTATCTGCAAGCTTGGTGGTGGCAGCAGTTACCTGAGCTTGGGGCACAGGAAACCTGGGATCATGAGAGCTTCAATAAGCATCCAGTTTTAAGTCTCTCCACAGTAAAAAGCTTTTCACATATTGAAGATAATATAACTACACCTGTGTTTTTAACAGTCACTAAAATAAAAGGGACTTCCAAAATAAACTGGGATCACTAATCTCTAATGTCAACACCATTCTGGAAACAAAGGCACCCTGCAAACAAAGGGAGATCAACATTCAATCACAGAGGCCTCCTTCTGTATATTTAAATGCAATGAGTAACTTTGAATAGTTACTTTATTTTGAATTGAATTAGATTCAACAGCCCACCCAAAGCCTAACCTGATACTTCATAAGAGTTTTCATACCTCCTACCAACTGGAAGGCAGAGCTCAGTATATCCAAGGAACACACAAAGAAGTAGAGTAGTCCAAGCAAGGCAATAAATTTTGCTATCCCTGTGAGCACACTGATGATTTTTCCTTTGTTATCCATGTCTGCAAAACATAAGATGAGTTTTTATGTATCAAATATTTATGTATTTGGCACTTCTTTTTGAACAGTTTAGCACTTCTAGCAAGTCTCCCATCCATAGTCCATGGAGTCAAGGATAGTGTTGTGAGCTCTGTGGATGATAAACCCAAAGGAATGCTTTTGTTAATAAAATTTTAACTACAGCATCACTGCACATAAAAGCTTTTCATATACTTTAAAGATTCAGTGAAGTTTGAAATTCATCCTTTTTTTTTACTGTTCACTTTTAGGTTTTTACCACATAAAGTGGGGTTAATGAAAGGCTGATATTAACATACTGCTTGACAGCTTTCATCCACAGCTCTCACAGTGCTTTAAAATGGTGGGTAAATGGTATTATAATCTCATCACCCACAGGATCTGAGGAAATATTATAGCCCCGTTTTACCAATGGGGAAACTGAAGCAGAGTGGTTAACACAAACATTTTAAAACCTGTGTGCCTAAGAGGAGGATTTTAAATTCATTTCTCCAGAAACTAACATTTGAGAAGAAATGGCTAAGATAAAGAGCACAGAAGATGAGAAGAAATAAAGACATGTAAATAAGTTGTGTATTGACAGGTTGTACCTGACCACTTGACCCCAGTGTCCTGAAGCACTGGCATACTCCAAGGGTCTTCTTCTTGCCCTGGCTCATCTATCAAGGCAATGTTGGAATGTGCAGGCTGAAGTCCACCTTTACTTCGAAGTGAACCCACATGGTCTGTTGAAATAAAACACAAATAAACCAAATTGATTACTTGCCATCTTTCCCTGTAGCATAACTGTAAGGTTTTTATAGCCATGTAAATTATACAGGAGCAGATATTTACCTTTGTGATTTTCTCCACCTTTTTCAGACATGGCCTTGTCTTGCTTGGAGGAGTCTTCAGTATAGTTATTGGTTTGAGAGTTTTCCAACTCAGGCCAAGGAGCCATGATCTGACATTAAAAAAATACATTGATTAATGTTAGAGTCTGATGAAAACACTCTTCGGTGTATGACAAGAGAAAGGATTACCTCTAAAAACAACAGAGAGAAAACAACTCATCCTTGAACTCTGTTCTTTATTAACCTTATTGAATTAATGCATTTTATTTGTGAAACCATATTGTAGCTTTACTTGTGAAACTTAGGCCAATACAAGCTATACTGTTATGAGCTGCATAAAAGCTTGTTATGATTTGAATTAAAACCTTGTTCAAGCTGACGTGTGAACATGCCTGTCATTTAAGAGGTTGTAAGAAACAGTTAAGGAGTCACACCTAAAACAAGGTCTAACAGAGTTTGCCCAGAAACTAACACCATGGGGGCAAGGGGTTCCACTGGGTATTGTGACTGGGGAGGTATGAGAGAGTGAGGGAAGGTAGAACATACAGAAACTGAGAACACACGAGAACAGAGAGAGACAGAGGGAAAAAGCAAGAAAGCCAAGCAGTAGTCTGTGAGTACGGTGTGACCCTGGGTAAAACTAGAGAGAGAGCTTTTGCATCTGTTGGCTAAAGAGGCATGAGACTGTAATCTAAAAAACTGCCCCTTTTGTTCTTGGTTCCTCCTGTGTTTGGAGAAACAGGACTTAGTCTCTTTTACCCAATCTTGTTTATTTACAAGTAATGTACTATCAGACTCCATCAATTTCTACTTCCAACTGGAAAATCCCCAGGGTCCCAAAATTTGACTAGCCAATTGGCTCAAAAAGGGGCAACGCTGGTGTCAGCCTTGGGATCCAGTTTTCAAGGAGAAAGAGTGTGAACTGGTATTTCTGCTGAACCAAGATGGAAGGGCCGTCCTTAGGCATACACAGCATATGAGACTGCATAGGGCACCTGAAAATTTGGGGCACCCCGGGTCTTAGTGTCCACCTTCCGCCTCTTCCTATCCCTGTTCTGACCCTTCCCGCAGGCTCCCACCACAGCTGGCTGCTGCAGCCTGGGGAGTCTTCCTCCGGAGGGGATCTAGTACTTAAAAGTGAAAAAGCCTCCAGCCTGCCAGACCTATTAGCACAACATTGAAACTGTTAAAGAGCCATTCAAGTGGTGATGAAGCCATTTAACAGGCATTTCCCAACTCCCAGGTATATACTGTCAGTTTCTGAATTTATTGACAAAAACAGTTGTGCATGACTGTAATATTTACTCAGAACATGTTAGTCTACAGGACCTTAGTTTAAAATTTGCTTTAAAAATATTTCATTAGTGTTGTTGCTGAAGATTATAAAATCACATTGTTAAAAAATCCTTGCATAGATTTTTAGATGCACAATCTGGGTATTCATCTTTAGCCTTAAATGTGTCGATCTTCAGACATATAGTTTTCTAAATAAATCCTTCAAAAGACTACCCTTATCTAAAATACACATGCGAACCCAGGCAGCTGTCGGGCTTATGGGCACCAGTTTAATAATACTGCATAGGGCCCCATAAACCCTATGGACGGCCCTGCAATATGGAACAAATAATGGGGCTGCTTGCAGAAATCAGAAGTGGCCAGCTGAACTTAAAACAAGACCTGAAATAGGAGCTGGAAGCTTCACAAATGGAATTGAAGCAGCACCTGGAGGTTTGCCAGAAAGGGCTCAGAGATGACTTGCTCTGTGGGAGCAACAACTACAAAGTGTCCGGACAGATTGGTCTGGACACGTCCATGCTGGAATAGTGATGAGGTGACCAGCAATCTGACTGGCATAGATCAGCAGTTCTTCTGTGAAATAGTGGAGGCTAAGCAAGCTTTAGCCAAGCTTCAATTTGCCAACCAAGATAAGCTGCAGCAAGGACTTATGGAGCTAAAAATTCACCTCTGGAAGGAAATCAAAGGGTCACAGACCAGTGGAAGGCAGCAGTGTGGAGAGGAATTGAGCTACCTAGCACACTTCGTTAAGATTGGACATTTACAACAGTTTTCTACCCCCTTTGTAACCTACAGAGGCCTAGGGGGAGAGGTCAGGCTGTCCCAGCTCAAATAAGGCAAAATCTTTGATAAAAAAAAACTCCTGGGGAGCTTTTTTGGCCCAGTTCAACCTTATAGTTGAATGGCTGGGAGGAAGGATAGAAAGGAGGGTTACTAGCAGCAAGCTTGGGGGGCCCAGCTCTGATTGTGCTGCAGAACTTACCCAGAACTTTGACCTGTTGTTTGGCTCTAGCCATCATCTGAGCTGGCCAAGGCACAGCTAGGAGCTGGAAGAAGAGGGAAAGAACCCTCACCTGAACTGGCAGGGTACGTGTGGAAGACTTGTGTTCTTGGCATACCAGACACTACAGAGACCTTCCAGAATACACTGGCATTGGACCAATTTATAGATGTTCAGCTGGACTTGGACTTGCCAATCAAGATCAGCAAAAGGAGACCAAAGACCCTCCAAGAGGCTGTGAAATTTTCCCGTTAAACTTGAAGCTTTTCTTTCAGTAGTGCACCAGAAGAGAAAGCAGCTGCTAGTGAGGAAGATGGAAACTGATTGTCATGAGCCCTGTAAGTACAGCTCTGTACCCAATATGTAAGATGAAAGAGGGAATTTAAATCTGGTACATGACAATATTGAATGATTAGAACAAATGATAAACATGGTTTATAAAAAGGGGAATTTGCCATTAATGCAAAAATAGGTCAGTTAAATTCTGGCACTGTGACAAAATTGGCCCAGAAAGAAGGATTATTATAAATTTAAGGCAGGTCAAGACAAAGTGTCTAAAGTGTCTAGTGAAAGCCTCTCTCCTGGACTGGGAAACAGGTGACACCAAGTTGAAGGAGCAAAGCTTATGGAGGTACAAAGATCTGACCCAGAGTTTTAGTTTAATAGCCCAGATCTAAACAACAGTAAAAGGAGTTTGGCTATCGAGTGCATATTAGGATCTGTGTTGTGGATAGGGATAGTTGACACAGACTCAGACATAATGGTTATTAGACCAGACATACTAAAAAGGCTACCCAACTCCCCAGACAGTAACAGATGCGTAGAACTTTCTAGAGAACTGCTCCTATTACAGAAAGTTCATTTGTGGGTTTCCAACTATTGCAAAACCACTGCATAGATTGGGTCAGAAAAGGAAACCATTTCAATGGTCAGCAAAGTGTGATGTAGCATTTTCAGAGGTGAAAAGCCTCTTGTGATGGTGCCTTGCTTGGCCTATCCATTTTTCAAAACCCCCTTTATATTGGACACAGATACTAGTGCTTATGATTTGAGGAAAATATTGACACAAGAACACAATGGACTTGAGCGGATGGTAACTTATTATAGCAAAAATCTAAGTTCACCAGAGAAGAACTCCAGCAGTGGTTAAATCTACAAAATGTTTTCCTCCCTGTTTGTATGGGAGGAAGTTGATGGTCAGGACCAACCAATGCTTCCCCGCAATAGCTCTTTAGATCCAGGAATTCTAAGGGACAGCTTGTCAGGTGGTTGGAAAAACTGCAGTGCTAACATTTCACAATAACATGCAGATGTGGCCATAGGCATAGTAATGTTCCTGCCTTGTCCAGACAGACTTGTTGGGAGGCTAATTTGAAAACACTGCCCCAAGTGGGAGAGCAAGGAATTAGTTGCTCAATGGAACAGGTCTGCCTCTCTTTCTCTAATTTGCAGAAGTGCCCAGTGTTCCCGGTTTATCCTCTGGAATAATGGGGATAGGGTTGCAGGAATGGAACCCAGAACAAACTAAAAGCTTCCCAGAGAGAGGATTCTGATCTTATGATAGTGTGTAATTAGAAAATCAACTATCAAACACAGACACCCTGAAATATGGTCTCCTCCCACAGTACCACAATTAAAGTTTCCTGGTCACAGGGAATTTAAAGACGAAATATTGTCTAGAAGGTGGGAGAAAACAGCAGGTGATGGACACAGCTGTTTGTACCAGATATAACATCTAACATGATCTTAATAGTGCTGCACATTTTGGATTTGCAAAACCTTAGCCAAGCTAAAAGAAAATTTCTATTGGGTAAAAGAAAGGCAGGACATAAAAGGTCAGTGCAGGAAATGTGATGCTTGCTTTACAAAGAAGGGTCCCCCTAAAACTGGGAGAGCCCCTTTGCAGCAGGATCTTGTGGGAGGCACCAGTGCAGAGCATTGCCATTGATGCTCTTATGCTGTTGCCTGAGGCAGAGTCTGGCAATCAATATTTGCTGGTAGCTATAGATAATTTCAAAAAATGACCGGAGGTATATCCAATAAGAAATCAAGAGGCTGTGATAGTAGCAGAGGTCTTGGTATTCACAAGATTTGGGATCCCGAGTGAGTTACAGAGCAAGGGAGAAACTTGGAATCCAAAGGTTTTCAACAGGTTTGTGAGATTCTAGGCATCCACAAAAGCACACTCACAATCTGATGGGATGGTGGAGAGGTCAATAGGACTTTGGAGGTTCAGCTGGCTACATTTGTAGAGCACCACCAAAGGGACTGAGCCCAGCATATTCCATTCATTTTGATGGCATATAAAACAGCAATGAGAGTACAAAGTGTTCCCCAGGTTTGAGCATGACTATCGACTCCAGAAAACCTCTAGTATGAAATTCCTGAAAAGGAACAAAGGGAATGGAACCCCAAACTGAAAAAGCTAACACTTTTGCTGGGGAAAATTTGAGGATAGCCTCTGATAAAATGAAAAGCCTCTGTGACATCATGGCATATAGAGAATCTTTTAGAAGCAAGGACCTGGTCTGGTTCCATATTCCTAGAAGAAAGAAAAGTAGGACCCCTAAGTTGGACAAACCTTGGGATGGACTATATACAGTACTGTCCCAAATAAGCAAAGTGTTATACAGGAAACAGTTGGGTCCCAGGACTAAACCCAAAATTATCCAGAAGGACCATCAAAGGCAGTATGAGGAGATAGGATTTCAGCAGGGTTGCTCTCCAAATTGGAGAATGTAACTGTGGATGCCGAGGCTGGGAATGTTGTGACAGTAATGAGTCCCACACCCAGACAGAATGGGCAGGGACTGTCACAGCCAGCAGTTCCACAGAAACAACAGACACCTCAGGAGCACACTGAAAGGAAATCCAAGGAGAAAAAAGCCCCCAAACAGATTTGGGTGGGAATAAAATTATTTTATGTTGGTGAAGTGAAACTACTCTGACAGAAAGACCCTGTAAATAGTTAAGCTTGGGTTTAGTTCTGGGACCCAACTGCATCCTCTATCCACTTCATTTATTTGGGACAGTCCTGTCTAGGGTCTATCCCAAGGTTATGTAAATAGCTACACTTGTATCATTTGTAATTTTCTTTCTGTTTGGGATGGGTTATTGGGTATCACCATTTTAGGCCTCATTGGGACAATGAGTAAAATGGAGCTGAGGAGTGTTATGAACTGGGTGAATTCTTGTTATGGGCTCAGTTAAAACCTCATTCAAACTGATGTGTGAACATACCCTTCATTTAAGAGCATTGTAGAGACATTTAAGGGGCCACACCTAAAACAAGGCCCAATAAAGTCTGCCCAGAAACTAGCACTGTGTGGACCGGGGGATTCCACGGGGTATTGTAACCAGGTGTGTGTATGCAAAAGGGTCAGGGGGTGAGGGAAGGCACAACACATAGAAACTGAGAACACAAAAGAACAGAGAAAGAGAAGCAGAGGCAAAAAGCAAGAAAGCCAAGCAATAGCCTGTGAGCACAGTGTGACCTGGGAAAAGCTAGAGAGAAAACGTCAGGTTTGTTGGCTAAAGAGGCTTGGAGCAGTACGCTAAGGAACTTCTTTTGTTCTTGGTTCCTCCTGCAATCAGAGAAGGAGGACTTTGTACATTCCTTGTAAATAAACAAGATTGCACAACAAGAATACCAGACTCCATCGATTTCTACGTCCAACTGGAACAGCCCCAAGACCCCGAAATTTGACTAGCGGCTTGGGGTGAAAAAGAAGCAAACAAAATGATTTCCTCTCTCTGTTTGTAAATGTGTTTTGTTTTGGCTGCTACTGAAGCAAAGAACGTCACGCTTTCAAAACTTTAAGTATACAGGTTGTTTTAATTCTTCATTCATTTTGCCTCCGGTAGAAAACAACTTAAATTACTGCTTTAACTTTTTTTCTATTTTCTGGTGCTTAACTGTATAATTGTAATCCTGAAATAGTATTCCAGTGTATGGATCTGAAGAGGGACCTGCTATTTTTATTGTTGACTGAATATATGAGAATTACAACCCTGCTTTCTCCATTTCCATTAATCTTTCCAGGGTTTCTTAATTCAGAAGCAACAAAGAGTTCTGTGGCACCTTATAAACTAACAGACGTATTGGAGCATAAGCTTTCGTGGGTGAATACCCACTTCGTCAGACACATATGGTGGAAATTTCCAGAGGCAGGTATAAATATACAGGCAAGAATCAGTCTAGAGATAACGAGGTTAGTTCAATCAGGGAGGATGAGGCCCTCTTCTAGCAGTTGAGGTGTGAACACCAAGGGAGGAGAAACTGCTTTTGTAGTTGGATAGCCATTCACAGTCTTTGTTTAATCCTGAGCTGATGGTGTCAAATTTGCAAACGAACTGGAGTTCAGCAGTTTCTCTTTGGAGTCTGGTCGTGAAGTTTTTTTGCTGCAGGATGACTACTTAACTCTGATACTTAATTCAGAAGCCAAATCATAGGGCCCATTTGTGCCATTCAGGCACATTCCTATACTCTGGGTGCTGATCGGGGTTGGGTCTTGTCTACACTTTCAGTTTAACTGTTTTTAGCATTGGTTCAGCCATATCTGTTGCTGACAAAGGCTAAATTACTGCATGTAGATAAAACTTCAGTGTTATAAACTTCCATATAGATAGTTACCACCATGCGTAATGAAAGAGGTGCCGGGGCTCAAGCAATTAGGTGCCGGGACTCAACAATTTTTTTCATTACTAACTGATGCAGCAAGCCCAGAGGTGCCTGAGCTATGAACTGCCAAGCCCAGAGGTGCTAGGGCTCAACCCTGGTAAGCCCTGACACAAATTAAGCACTGGACAGTTACAATTATAGCATGGTTATAAGAAAAGAACCATGGTAGAGCCCTTCTAGCAAAAAACATGGCTAAATATTGCTAACATTTGAGCCTTTCCTTTGAACAGGCCCTTTACAAAGTAAGGATATTCCAGAAAGTTGTTCCCTAAAGGCTATGTGTGTAGGAAATATTTGCTAAAATATTACTTGGCTGCTACCACCAATTCAGCTCCAACTGTGGTGTCGGAGAAACTTCCACAGTGGTAACACTAAAGAGATTAGTAACATGGACAAAGCTGTGGAGGTAACTGGAATTTTAAGTTCTGTATTGTATAGACCTGGTCTGAGCAGTTACACAACTCAGGAATAGATATACAAAGGGATTTAGTTGCCTAAATCCAGAAATCAGATCCTCACACCCCCTGCGGAGTTGCCCCCTGTAGGTGCCTAAATTCTTTAGCTGTCTAAATTTCTGCCAGTAAAGTTCTCTGGGTGCCTAAATTTTTGCTGGTGAACACATGTAAAGGCACCTCTGCCCTGATGCCCAGCACCTAGCTCATATATAAGCCCTGGCTGCAGTCTGAAACTAAGTGTTCCCCTGCCTATCTTGCCTGTAGGGCCAGATCAGGACCAGGTCAGACCAGATCATAAAAGGAGGAAGAGGTGGTGCTCCTTCCCCACTTCTATCCAATATCCCAGTTGTTAAAGTACTCATCGAGGATGCAGGAGAACCATGTTCAAGTCTGGACTCTGCCTGATCTGGAGCAGGAACTTAAACCCAGTTCCCCTGTCTCCCTGAGGAGTACACTAACCATAGGGATAAGGGGTAGGTGTCACGCAATTGCTCCTGTTGAAGCTATTCCACTTTATATAAATAATTAAATGGTCATTGGGCCAGAGAGAGAGTGAGAATGTCTTGATAGCCCAGTAGCTAGGGCATTCATGTGGGAGGGAGGAGAGTCCAGTTCCAGTCCCTCCTTCAATGACTATTTGTGTTCAACCATGGCTGAGGGAGAAAGTCACAGACAATCACCACCTTCTATAGCACAGCATCATGACACTCATAAGGAAAACATTCTCCTCCTTCCACACTGGTCAGGAAAATTATGGTAATATCCTGATAGCAACAACTGTGCCTTTACACAATTGTTATTAGTCAAGTTTTAACAGTAGTGTAGACACAGCTTCAACAGTGTGTTTCCATTTGCCTGAAGCCATTCTCGTCCCATGCATGTCAGAACAACCCAGTCCTGCTAGACAAGTTGCATTAGTATATGTTAACTTCAGCATTAAAACGGCTTGCAACAAAATTGCTTAGCAGTAGCAGCCCTCTAAAATTTAAATGCAAACATTAAAAAAGTGTCTAAATCCAGGTTTAGGATTGCACTGGCCGCTTATTTTCACCACCCACCACAAGTCCTATCACCTACAAAATACATTTAAAACTGTTTTGCTATATCCAAATTCAAGGTGGAACTCAAGTATTCAGCCTCCCCTATTACTGAGGCAGCATGAAAATGAGACTGGTGTGATTTCCAGAGGCATGAGGGCTTGAAAACTCCACCTGGTGAAAAAGCCTCTTTCATCCCAGTATATAAGAAATCTTCTAAACTCAAGAATTTGGCAGAACACATTTTCATAATGAGGATGCCTCATAACACTAAGGTGTCTGGAGTTCCACAGGTAGGTCATTTATTTTTATTATTGCTTTTTTATATTATTATTTCATTATCCTGAAGCACTCTGAGCAAGTTGGGGTGGGGGAGTGAAGGAGGGAGAAGGTGGCAGAGGAGAAGTGCTATATAGTTAAATAAATACATACAATTATTAAATTTGATGTCTGATCAATGTCCAAGATGGGGAATATAACCTGAATACCCTAATTCCTAGAAGTAACTACCCTCAGCAGCTCTGTTTCCAGGGAGGATATCACAGTAGCAGCCAACTCTGACTGCCTGATGTTATCAAGGGTCTCTGAAAGTAGAACCATGTAGAGGTTGGACTTCTTAAGTGTCACCAAAAGATGTCCACTTCCCCCATCCCCAACCCCTAGCTAAGTGAAACAGTGAGCATCTGAGCAGGTAACTTTCAGCCACCAGACAGGTTGATTAACAGAATTCTGGCCCACAACTACCCACAAGTTGATTTAATAAAGGTCTTTTCTCATTCTGATGCAGAATGTAAATATTATCACTTCAATATTCACTTCCGAGTCTACTGTCTTCCCCAAGGGTAAGCACTGAAACTTTGGAAACAATATTTCAAAGAAAAAGTGGACACTGCAGAAAAACTGAAACCTAATGTCACAGGGCCTCACAGTCCACTTCCTTGCCCCTTACATTATTTACACCTGTGTAAAGTCAGTGAACACCTCCATTACCACATCAAAATAGTCGCAGTTTATATATGTTTTGCACAGATATAAATGCCTATAAATAGTGTAAGGGAATGGAGAATCAGCTCCACAGTCCTTAACATAATAATTTACTTTAGGCATGATTTTCAATGCTACTTTGAGAGGCTCCCACCTACAATGATGCAAGCACTGAAACGGAAACGATTTCTTTTTTAAAGTAACAGATCAAAAGATTCTTTGCACACCATATGAAAGTATTATTTCCAAGGTATGAAATCTAATGCTCATGCAAGCTGTGATCCAATCTGTCTCAGTGAATCTTGCGATATATCCTCACAAGTCATAAGCATGTGATCCTATAGTTGTAACTCTTGCTTCTGGTCGTGCCCACTGTGTACTAATTGCTTTCCAAATATAAACGAAGGCAAAGTCCCTTCCTTAAAGAATATAGAGCATCAGGACAAAAAGTGGAATATTTTAAACCAACATTGAAATACGAGTGTCCCATTGACATATGCCAGCAAAAGGTGAGCCCACAGTTTGCATGGAAACTTACAGCGCCACAATCACAAAAATTCAACTTTCTGGTGAATAACTTGAGCAGCACTAGGCACCATGGATTTATCCTGTATTATACTCCCAAGTGTCTCATTAAACCACTTCCACATTTTCTGTGTTTTAGAGCTAAACTTTCAGTAGTTTTCAATTCTACAGTAAAAGCAGTTGCAAGTCTATTTATTTTGCTGTACTTAACATACGGAGATATAAACTACCAATTGCCATGTGTCTACAAAGCATTGTTTGTACCTTTCCATCCATGACAGTTCAGTGAAAGGGCAAGTTGTACTTGAAACAAGTACTGGGAAGCAGTAAGGTTTAGAGAAATAAAAATTACAGGGGAACTGGATGAAGTAAAATTGAGATGAAATGCTGGTTGGGGGGGAGGGGGAAGGTTTTTTTTTCTGTGGAGAAAGTACCGCTACCTTCATATGCAATTATTACTAAAAACAATGAACAGCTAGACTATCATACATGCAAATTCTTTCCAGATTTTTCATACTGTTTCCAAGGCAAGATACGGAAAATCCGTTTCTTGCGGGCTATTCAGACTTTCTTCTAAGTTTCCTCTTTTTTTACATTTCTACATATACACAATACTTTATAGTAATTCACCATGATGTAGAGATTTTTTGTTTTAAAAATGGCATTTTTTACAGCTAGTCTGATATTTATTGCTAACTCTTAACCCTTGTCAGCGTACACTTCGAATAAATATTGAATATTTCTTTAAAATGTATAACTAAAGATAAAACTTAAGACTTGTAAAGGCAAGAGGGGGCCAGATTGTCAGACAGTGTAAATTGGTGTAGCTCCATTAAGTTCATTGGAGCTATACCCATTTATATTAGCTGTGGATCTGGTCCAAGACTCGTTACATTGTGCCCCATTCCCACAAGCATGATAGAACAGGTAATAATTTAAATACATGCAAACAATGACTCAAACTCACTAGGAACAAGTTTCTTCTTTGCTTTAGCAACAGTGACTTCAGTGGGACTAGTGGCATGAATAAAGAGATCAGAATCTAGTCACGATGTAAAACCTCTAAACATCTCGTCATAGATGGGAAAATACAGTGGATGGATGCTAAATAATTATATATATTTTCATTTCTATTGAGCCCTTGGGCAACCCTGGTTGCCTCAGAAAATAGAATCTAAAGCATGTCAAAACTAAACCATAGATAACATGGAATAATAAATAAAATGAATTTCTAAGCCAGTGCAAAAATAAAGCAAATCCCCAGTAATAACCCATCAACTCATGAACAAACAGTTCTAAAGATACTGCTCTATAATGGCCATAACCACAGCAACTATTGTATAAAAGACTTCAATGAACTACCTGGCAGAAAGAAACCTAAATAAAACAAGTTACAATTCTTAAAAATTGAAAGGAAAAAAATTCTTAATAATAAACAATGAAAATAAAACAGGCACCTACCAGTACTTAACCTGAAGCACATAGTAAAGAATCTCAAGAAAGGAAAAAGTAATGATATTAAAAGGCTTGTTGATCTAATAGAAGAGCCGCTAATAAAAGTTCCTCTGATATCCATGGACTTCTGTTTCCCGTCACATTAGTTCAGCTAACTATATTAGACTAATGTACTCCTTTTACCTCAGTGTATCAAACTGAATTAGCATAAGACAATGTATCCTTGACAAATCGCCTGATACTGCAACAGTGCTGCACATAGACATTGCACTATTATTTATACTAACAAAGTGAAATGTAAAGGGAAATCTTTAAATAATGTTTTATTGATTACATTCCAGACTTTTTTCCCCACTATTGGATACTACTCTTCACTGTGCTGTATTTTAAAATCTCACCAAATAAAAGGTTAAGACAATACTTTCCCCAGGCTATAGATGGCTGAGTTAATTCTTACTCTTTACCACTATTAAAATAACTTTTAGTTCCTTTTTAGGATTTGACAATAAAAAATATAGTTACTTTCTAAAAAATATTTATTATGCCACAATGTATACATTTCTATCCTCTGTTTTAAAATATTATGAGTACAAATTAAAGAATAAAAGCTGAAAAAATTAAGAACTGAATTATACTGCATTGTGCAATTCCACTTCCCTTTATGAGCTCTAGTTGTTGCTATCTCATGTGAGCTGCAAAAGAATTCTGTGGAGATTCTGACTTGCAAACTAAGGTAAAGTTTTTAAAAAAGGAGAGTTTGTCTGAGTGGCTTTTACTTACCACTTCTTTCTTCCCAGACAATAGAGAGAAGGGATCAACCAGGTATCCACTGAAACCTACAATATATATAGACGTAGGTATTGAGCAAAGTCTACTGTCATCACCACACACTCACATTCCTACCTTACACTCTGGAGGCACTGCCTACCTGCAATTTAATGATCTCAATCAGCTCTTTCCAGCACGGCAGTAACCAGCAGTACTAAACTTCAAATTGTTTCATGCTCATCATATTCTAGGAAATGTCTCATCAGCATTAAACAAGAGTAGCTCATATGTTCCTGTGAATGTGGTGGAGCTGTTTGTTCCACTCTGACAAATTGCTGGGCACCTTATCATTCAGTAATCTCTCTAATAAGAATTTTCCAAAACATATTTTGTGGTATCAGAAGTCTAACAAAAGGGTTCTGATAGGGATATGGTACTGTTATCTGTCTATTCATCTATCTGTTCATCTTTCTATCTGTTTCATCTGCCTATTGATCTGTCTAAGAAGAGAAGTGAAGGAGAATCAGATAAAAAACAGTCTCATTGGGAAACCAGTAAGAATCCCTTTCAGAACAAAGGAGTCATTTTCATTCTTATCAGTGTTCAGTGTTTCCAATTAAAGAGAAGCTACAGTGATCATTAGCATTTTGGCCATTGCTGGTGTGGTTCTCATTCTTACAGAGATTTAAAGATGTGAGACTGCTCCTGGTAATTGTATCCCGAAGTCTAGAAAGTAGGACAGGTATGAAGATGCTTCGTACGATATAAAAGATTCATGAACTATACAAACAATTGACTCAAGTTAGACCAAGAGCCACTATACAGGACTGGGTTTGTAAGGAATCTGGGTACTGACCAGGCAACATCAAATATTGCAATTAATTTTTGCTTTACAGACCTACTCACTCTTAAAGAGCACCTTCACTTGGAAAAGTGACTAAGTGAAGCAGCATCTTACCCAAGAGATCTGCTTCCTATGTGTATGCAGGTCATATCTACTGACAAAAATAGTTTGGTGACAAAACAAGTTATTGTTGCTTTTCACTCCAGTTAGCTGCAGAGACAACACAGCTGACAAGGTGTGAGCTGGATTTTATACATTATCAACAGAATTATTTACTAAATTCTAAGTTGTTAAACTCATGCCACCCTCTGGAGGCACTGGGGTGGCACGGGGGTGAGTAAGACATAATTTGAAGTTCAGGGAGCTGTATAGGTGTAACCAAAAGCCTAATTACCCTTATTACTCATGATGATGCACTTGGAGCAAAGTACCCAGATTTATTCTCAGATCCCAGACGGAGCTGACTATTAAAAATACCTTTTTATTTGTGAAAGCTGAAAACACTTGAAATGGAATAAATAAACCTGGAAACTCATAATGCCATTTTATAGTCACTTTTCCTATTAGAACTGCGCTTTAATTTACATACAAAATAATTTTAATTGATCCCCCACTTGTAGAAAAATACATATTAGAATAGCTTAAAATAGGAAGACCCTTGTGTCCTGTGAACTATGCATATATCCTCCTTTGGTTTACTAAGTGTAAAACACCAGCTCTGGTATTGAGAAAGTTATTAGACTTATTCAAGATTCAAACACATGGTCAGTGTTCAACCAGGTAGATGCCTAACTTTTTAACAGTTGGTTTTTATTCAAGATACGTTATTCTGGCTGTCAAACACAGAATGATTCTTGTAATAGGCTATACCAGCCTTTTCAGATTTTAGGAGGGTGACCCCTCCTGGACCAGTATTTTGCTGTTCCAGAAACAATAGCTTAAGGAAGAGGAGCTGGTCATTGAGGAAGTGGTTTCAGGAAGGCAGTCTGGGGCTTGGGAAAACACTTATTCCACCCTGCATTTAGGGCACAAGAATGATACTTTGAGCAGAAGGTCTGTAACTCTCTGTCACAGGGTAAACTGGGCCTTTAAGAGTATCTACACAGCTGCTGGGAGCAAGTCTGACATCCCAGAACAACAGACTTGTGTTAGCAGGGCTCAAGCTAGTTCGCTAAAAATAGCACTACATACATTCCAGTTTAGGCCAGAGCTCTGGCACTGAAGCCTAGGGACAGGGGTGGACTTCAGAGCCCGAGCTCCAGCCCACGTGTCAAACCAATGTCTACACAGCTAGTTAGTATGCTACCCCAAGTCCTGCTAGCATGTGTCTGTCAACGAGGTCTGCAAGACTCTTTCCCAGTGGCTGTGTAGACATACCCTAAAAGGGAACTGCTCCAGCGGCTGTGTAGACATACCCTAAAAGGGAACTGCTCCAGCCCATCTGCACTGTGTTAGCAGCCTTGAGGGGCATGATGAAGGACTGAGGTCCATATAAAAAGCCAAAAGAGAATGGGGGTTTTGGGGAAGCTCAGGAAATTGTAGAGTGAGAAAGACTCTTGCAGGCAATACCCTGACACCAGGGAGTTTTGAAGCCAGAGCCACAATGTTGAGCTCCAGCCAGGTAAGCCTGGGAGAGGTAGTTGAATTAGTTGAGGGAAGATGGGCCCCTTGTTGGAAAAGAGGGGCTGGGCCCAGTTTAAACCTGGTGTAAAAACTCAGTGTTTGTGTTAGACTAATAGGTGAAAGAGATCACTGAGTTCTGTTCGTTGCCAGCCTAAATGGAACTAGTGAAGGGTGAATCAAAGGGACCAGAGAGAAGAACAGCCCAGAAGGAGTGCTGCAGGGTTCCCTTAGTCAAGAGGGAAGGATTTAGGGCCATTGGAGACTATGCCCAAAATTAAATAAACTAGACCGCTACCCAAAAGGGGTAATTTTGTTTGAAACACTGTGGACTGTGCAGTTCTTAAGGGGCCCTGCTGGGAGGAAATGGAGGCAGGGTGTGGCAGACTGACCTCTGGTCATGACCAGGCGGCTGACCCAGTTGCATTCCCTTTCCCACTCAGTAGTGAAGACTCGAGGTGTCTCTTAATTGTACTAGCAACCTCCCTCTCTGAGAGCCAGGAGAGCATACCTGGCTGAATTGTCCCAAGGCTGCTGGGACTGGAGTCCAGAGTCCTAGCAAGGCCTGATGGGAAATGGAGATGGGACATAAAGAACAGAGAGAGACCTGGAAGCTACGGGTAATAATGAGGGCAAGTAACACATTTTTCTTAATTTTTATCAACTACGGTTTACTTTGAAGCAGATGCCTTTTTTGATCAACTGACCAAAAGGATGTGGACAAATTGGAGAGAGTCCAGCGGAGGGCAACAAAAATTATTAGGAGCCTGGGGCACATGACTTACGAGGCGAGGCTGAGGGAACTGGGCTTATTTAGTCTGCAGAAAAGAAGAGTGAGGGGGGATTTGATAGCAGCCTTCAGCTACCTGAAGGGGGGTTCCAAAGAGGATGGAGCTAGACTGTTCTCAGTTGTGGCAGATGACAGAACAAGGAGTAATGGTCTCAAGTTGCAGTGCTGGAGGTCTAGGTTGGATATTAGGAAAAACTATTTCACTAGGAGGGTGGTGAAGCACTGGAATGGGTTACCTAGGGAGGTGGTGGAATCTCCATCCAGAGAGGTTGTTAAGGGCTGGCTTGACAAAGCCCTGGCTGGGATGATTTAGTTGGGATTGGTCCTGCTTTGAGCAGGGGGTTGGACTAGATGACCTCCAGACGTCTCTTTCAACCCTAATCTTCTATTAGTCCCTGACCCTATTTGAAAGGAGTGGGGGGAAAAGTCTCTGGCAAGGAAAGAGTTAACTAACAAATTCACTCCATGGATGTGGTTTTCTGTTTTGTTTGACCTGTCCGTTTGTTATTCTGCAGAAAGTAGTTACTCACAATTCAAGGTACTTGAAACAAACACCATTTGAAGTCCTTTCGTGTTTGTGTAGAAAACCCACCTCAAACAATGGCTCATTTACAGTCTGCCAGTAAGTTATGTGAGTTATGAACTCTGTCAAGACACTGTTTTTGTCATCAGGAGCCTATAAACAGTCGAGAAATATGTCTGACATGCATACATACCACAAAATGCTACAAGCTCTCTTACAACATTTCCAAACAAACTGGCGATATATAGGACTTGCAGTGAGAGCAAGACAAATATAAATCCATCTGTCCCCAAGGGACAATATTCATTCCTGAGCATGTGCACATACATTCCAGTAGAAAAATGTGGATCATATATAATTAAAATAAAACTTTGTAAATCAATCTAAAAATTGACTAACATGTATCCTAACAAAGACATCACAGCAGCACAAGGCTTATATCTGTCATTAATAACATTACGGGATCACACTGGTCATATTACTAGATATAATCCCAATAGAATTATTATGCATCATCAAGATATCCCTCTTACACCAGGAAGAAAATTACCTCTTATATAATATACCAATTACATTTTAATGTTCCACTAATCAGAACAATATACTGCCATTTATTACATAAATGAGGTAAGGTTGATGTCACTTTCTTTAACAGATAGCCACGTGGCTCGCTGTTGAGGAGATTGTAAGAATCAGAGTTTCTGAATACAATGTCCACTGAAATTTGTTCTGCCAAATTCCGGCCACTGATCTGTGTTTGGAAAGTGCATATATTTGGCCTAAAATGTCCTCCTTTCCTCCCCTTTCCCCCAGCCACCTACACTCCCAATCGTAAACAAAACTGTTGGCTATACGAAAAAAGAGCCCCATGCTGATTGCATTATGGATAATAAAATAAACATTATTTGGTGCAGAGCCAGCTACTGTCAGCCCTGAAACAACCTGAAATAGTGCTCTTTCTTGACATCCATGGTGCAGTTTTCAGGGTAGAATTTAACCCCGAATTATCTGTTTCATTTAAATACAGAATACTTTTTGGGTGATATTTAAACAACTTTTTTTGTTCAAAAAGGAAAGCACAGTGAATTAAAGTCGATATGTATGAAATTCTGTATTCACATATGCTTCAGTATGCACTGGGAAATAATATTTAGACCAAATTCTATCCTTGGTAGTATATCTGAGGTTTCCACTTCAGTACATATATGCCTCTGAGAGCAGATTCTTGATACTGTAGCCTTTGTACTTGAATATTCAATTTATTTTTTCCTTTAATAAGTGCAAATTTGTCTTTGATGTTATCATTCTTACAGGGCAATATTCTCCTTTTAGTTTCCTACATGACTTTACTGTCAGCTGGGTTAGATTGCAAAAATATACTGAGAGTAATATTTGGCCCAATATGTTTCTATTGTATTCAGAAAATAATAAGGGAGACTTCCTGAGGCTAATTTAAGACTACATAAATTATGTAAAGGCTACATAACCTAGTGGACAAAGTGTCTGCATCATATCACACAGAGTAGTGTGTTACTAGGATTGCCAACAGTCCCTTATTACAAGGGGCATCCCTTATTACAAGGGACGTCCCTTATTGTTTCATCTCTGTACAACAAGATCGGGAGTTGCTGAGTGCTGCAAAAAAGCAGCAAGAAATACCCCTGGTGAATGTAGGTGAGTACTGCTTATTATCATCAATGATTATAATAATAATAATAATAATATTGGGAGGATGGGTAGGGCAGGAGTGCTAAGAAAACAGTCTCTTCTTTTTTAAATACAATGTTGGCAATCCTATATGTTATGCAAAATGTAATTGCATTGTAGTTTAATGTTTTTTATCACATAAACAGTACCCAAAAATTCTTCAGAGTTATTGTAAATAATACACATACAGTGCTCAATAATGTCAGAAAGAGAGAGCATTTGACAGGTATAGTCAACGGGGAAAGGATGAGATATGAAATGAGTGGGAGAGTCAATGAAGTGAAAAACCACAGGAAGGCTTTTCCAGATAATAAGAGGAAAGAAGTCTTTCACACCAAATGGTACAAGATTTTCTGACTGGACAGAAAGGAGGCCAGTGTTCGACAACCAGAACACTAGGGGGAAATAGAGAGCATCTTTTAGCAAGTCCATGATAGCTTTTAATAATGAGAGGACAAATTTGAACAGAATCCTAAAATAAATGGGGAGTTAGAATAGAAATAAAGTTGCTTGAGGATGGAGTTGATATTGCATTTCTTTGTATATATGAGAAAGTGAATAGAGGCAGTCTGCATGTGCTGGGCTCTGGAGAGGCAAACGGGCAGAGACATGCAATAGTCAAGGCGAGAGGAAAGGGAAAGCATGCATATTAATTTCAGAAATGGAAGGCCTGGGTCAAGGAGGAAGTTAGAAAAGATAAGGTTCAGGATAGGTCCATTTCCTGGACATTACTGTGCTAATAAGCGACGGTCACATCAATACCACCCTACACCGGAAACCTACTGACCGCTACACTTACCTACATGCCTCCAGCTTCCATCCAGGACACACCACACGATCCATTGTCTACAGCCAAGCTCTAAGATATAACCGCATTTGCTCCAATCCCTCGGATAGAGACAAGCACCTACAAGATCTCTATCAAGCATTCTTAAAACTACAATACCCACCTGCTGAAGTGAAAAAACAGATTGACAGAGCCAGACGAGTACCCAGAAGTCACCTCCTACAAGACAGGCCCAACAAAGAAAATAACAAAACATCACTAGCTGTCACCTTCAGCCCCCAACTAAAACCTCTCCAGCGCATCATCAGAGATCTACAACCTATCCTGAAAGATGATCCTTTACTCTCACAGATCTTGGGAGACAGACCTGTCCTCGCTTACAGACAACCCCCCAACCTAAAGCAAATACTCACCAGCAACCACACATCACTGAACAAAACCACTATCCCAGGAACCTATCCTTGTAACAAACCCCGATGCCAACTCTGTCCACATATCTATTCAAGTGACATCATCATAGGACCTAATCACATCAGCCATACCATCAGGGGCTCGTTCACCTGCACATCTACCAATGTGATATATGCCATCATGTGCCAGCAATGCCCCTCTGCCATGTACATTGGCCAAACCGGACAGTCTCTACGCAAAAGAATTAATGGACACAAATCTGACATCAGGAATCAAAATACTCAAAAACCAGTGGGAGAACACTTTAACCTGTCTGGTCATTCAGTGACAGACCTGCGGGTGGCTATATTACAACAGAAAAACTTCAAAAACAGACTCCAAAGAGAGACTGCAGAGCTAGAATTGATATGCAAACTAGACACAATCAACTCCGGTTTGAATAAGGACTGGGAATGGCTGAGCCATTACAAACATTGACTCTATCTCCCCTTGTAAGTACTCTCACACTTCTTATCAAACTGTCTGTACTGGGCTAGCTTGATTATCACTTCAAAAGTTTTTTTTCTCTTAATTAATTGGCCTCTCAGAGTTGGTAAGACAACTCCCACCTGTTTATGCTCTCTGTATGTGTGTATATATATCTCCTCAATATATGTTCCATTCTATATGCATCCGAAGAAGTGGGCTGTAGTCCATGAAAGCTTATGCTCTAATAAATTTGTTAGTCTCTAAGGTGCCACAAGTACTCCTGTTCTTCTTTTTGCGGATACAGACTAACACGGCTGTTACTCTGAAACCTGTCATTAATTTTGAATAGCCCAGACGAGTTCATTAGTCTCCTCTCCACCAGAGTGAGTGTGTGTCCCTTCACAGGGTGACTACTGGATCTGTGAAGATAAGTGTGGTGATCCATGGGTTTCTTGTATATAGTTGTCCATAGGGTTCCGTTGTTAAAGCTGATTGTGGTGTTCAGGAAGTTAACTCTGCTGTGGGAGTGTTCTAGAGAGAGTTTGATGGATAATGGTGGTTGAAGTCATGGTGGAATTTTATAAGGGAGTTTAGGTCATCTGTCCAGAGGATGAAAATATCACCAATGTATCTCAAGTATATCATTGGTTTTGTGGTGCATTTTTTCCTCCTCCTGTCACTGGAGAGGTGTTAACTAGCCACTTTGCCTTGAATGGTCCCTTGAAATGTGTGTTAACTACTTATGCTAAACAATCTGTTCCACCATGTATTTAGTTGTGACACTCTGAGTACATTTCCCAGATCTGAAGAGCTCTGTGTAGCTTGAAAGCTTGTCCTTCTCACCAACAGAAATTGGTCCAATAAAAATATTACCTCATCCACCTTGTCTCTCTAGTGTAGGAAAAGAACAGTTCTGCCATATGGTATAAAGATGTGATGTCTATAAAAATAGCTAAACTAGAAAAATGTAAGCCTTTAAAGGTGAGACTTCAAAAACAGCTAAGTGATTTAAGAACATCCAAACCCAAACTGTCAAGTTAAATACGGTATAATTAGGGCTACATTAGTTTCATTCCTAATGTTCATAAATCCTTTCACGTGAACTCTAAATGAGGGAGGGGATCAAATTAGTTTTAAATGTGTCTTATTTAATGTAAGCATTTAAAAGGCCAGTACTTTTCTCTTTTACAAAATTCTCTCATTGGTAATTTAAGAAAAAAATAAAGAAAATACTATACAATGAGTAAGATATTTAAATTAATGCAATACCTATTAGAATCAATGAAAGAATAAAACATTAAAGTCTTTTGCTTTAGGCTTTTAGCACTTTTTTCTTGTTGGTTTGGTTTGTTCGTTTTTTAATTTTTACACAGGATCAGCCCAGTGCATGACCTCAAGATCAGTTTACACTGGTTTAAAATGGTATCTACAAATGTTGTTTCAGTATTATATCATATATGATCCTTGTTATATCACAACTGCACAAATGCATCTATGGGATACCAAATTTTAGTGTAATTTTTCTATTTGCAATGTAAAGTTATTTTCTCCATCAAATCTGTGTTTGACAATTCTCTCTATCATGCTGAATAAACTAGAGGTGTATTTGATTTTCATTTTGAGTATTAAATATTTTGCAACCAATAGACATGTCAGTACCCATTTCTTGATGTTCACTG
Organism: Malaclemys terrapin pileata; assembly: GCF_027887155.1. Lineage (NCBI taxonomy): Eukaryota > Metazoa > Chordata > Testudines > Emydidae > Malaclemys > Malaclemys terrapin. The sequence continues at coordinate 35,881,481 of NC_071509.1, read as the reverse complement.
GAACATACAATTCATTTACTAATGCTAGAATACAGACATTTAGACAGATAAAATCATAGGGTTAGAAGGGACTACTAGAGTCATCTAGTCTAACCCCTGCCAAGATACAGGATTTGTTGTGTCTAAACCATCTAAGACAGATGGCTATCAAGCCTCCTTTTGAAAACCACCAGTGAAGGGGCTTCCACAACCTCATGAGGCAGTCTGTTTCATTGTCCTACTGTTCTTACTGTTAGGAAGATTTTCCTGAGATTTAATCTAAATCTGCTCTTGTGTAGTTTGAACCCATTGCCTCTTGTCCTGCCCTCTGTAGAAAAGAGAACTACTTTTCTCCATCTTTTTAATGGCAGCCTTTCAAGTATCTGAAGACTGTTATCATGTCACCCCTTAATCTCCTCTTTTTCCAAACTAACCATACCCAGTTCCTTCAGCCTTTAGTCATATGGCTTTTATTCCATCCCTTTGATCACTTTGTCACTCACTTCTGGATCTTTTCCAGTTTCTCTACAATCTGTGGAAAGAACTTTATATAAATTCTGTAGTGTGGCTGGGCATGCTTCCTACCCTCTAGGAATGGAAGTGGGGTATATGTACAGTGTATGTTTAAAACACCAAATCCACTAGCATAAAATAGCTTAATTTTTCACAGTAGCAATGTCAGCAGAAGGTTAAAATAACTGGTCTAGCTACATGTTTTAAATAATTTTTAATCATGGCTACTTTAATTTTTTATATTTTAGCTTAAATGCCTAAGCAGGCTATTTAAGAAGTACAAACCAAACTTCTATTATAAAAACTATAAAAGATTACTGTTTTCCCTGAGATTCTTTGGGGAGAGGGGCATTTTAAAAGACTAAAATAACCCAACATATTTCCTCTCTTCTTCATGATTCCTCACTCCTCTCTTTCTCCCTCCTTTCCTTTTCATCTCTTCTCCTGGAATTCCAAAAATCTAGGAAAAAGCAATATTTTTTCATTGTTGCCATAGAGACTATACATTGGACAAAAACTAGCTGTTCTTTTTCTCTCTTTTCCCCAAAGCACCGGACATGTTGCAGTAACCATGGACAGAGGTGCTGAACTGAGTTCCTAAAGGACAGGGAAATTGCTAGCACATCACAGCCACTGGGGATGATGGAAAGACAAACAATCCACCATAAGCACAGGGCTTTGAAAGCACAAACTTGTCTGCATGCAACTTTTAAAATTATTATTACTTTTAAATGGCTAAACTTTGCACATCATTGTGTGTGTTCAACTCAATTTTTTACTGTTCTAAACCTTGAACATGGTGTGTTCACTGTTATTTATTAAGAAATCATTGAAAATATCTTTACATTTATGGTTTTGAGTCTTATTCAATTCACTGAAATGTCTAGCTTCATTGTCATAAAATCCACACATTTACTATACTTAAATCCTCACATAAAGTGTGATAAAATGCACACATGAAGCATGCTAAAATCCTTGCACCACTGCACATACACATGTAGCTGTGCAGTAATCATGATTAAAGCCTTATACAAAAGCAATACCTAGTTCACATGCATCCCCAACACTCAAGTTAGTAGCAAACTGTATCGCTGACTGTGTGCCCCTGAGTAGTTACAGCTTTCTATAGAGGTCGCCTCTCTGGCAGTTCAAAACATTCAACAAATCTGTCCACTTCCTCCTCCCATACAGCCGCAAGGCTTTCTCCCTTGCTCTCACAAAAGGTTGTGCAAAACACAACAAGCAGCTATCATAAAGAGGCAGATATCTCATCCGCCCCGAACCCCAACAACAGGCTCCTTCATCTACCTCTTAATCTCCCAAATGCACATTCCAATGTCATTCTACAAATACTCAGGATACAGTTAAACAGCTCCTTTTTCTCATCCAAGTAAAAAGCTCTGTTTCCCTGGCATAAGCAGCATCTCCCAGATGACTGGAAGAATGGCAACAACATCAATGTCTGCAATGACCATCGGAGTAAATATTTCTATTCTCATTGGAGAAAACAGTTCAAATTTTCTAAAGCTCATGGATCTTTCCACTGTGATCAAGCAAACCTTGCAGCACCAGGGTGAAATGGCCTTTCTGTTGATGAACTCTGAGACCTGGTATGGGAGAGCAAAGAATAGGTATGTGTCCCATCAAAATAGGTATGTGTCGCCACAACTGGGGAACCCCAACCATGGAAACCAATTAATAAACTCCTGTATTTTGCCCAGCCAGATGACCTGGAATGACAGCACCTCCTTGATAGCTGCACGCATAAAAACCAAACAGATGATGGCATGAAAGGAGAGGAATCATAGGAATTATTTAATTTGATCCCAACCCCCCAAATTTCAGTAGTTTCTCACATTGCACAGTGCAAAAAATCCCTGAATGCACACAGTACAGCAGTGGAGCAATGCACCATGGGATGTCTACTTAGAAGCTGAGTGCTTATTTCAAAACTTTGCAGTGCTGTCTGGCCGCAACAATACAAACTAAAAGTCCCGTAACTGGAGAACAACAGTATGGTGAATAACAAGGCACCTTAAAGACTAACAAATTTATTTGGGCATAAGCTTTCATGGGTAAAAAACCCACTTCTTCAGATGCTAGGATCTTGCAACTTATGATAGTTTTCATCTGTGACGGCGGTTCATGGTGCAATCCAGACTGATAAGAGGTTGTGTCACCATGTGCCCTGCAATCCTGGGTGCCTTGCAGTGCTCTACTGCTGGAGCTCCCAGCCTGGGATCTCACTGCAGAAGTGGGTTTTTTACCCATGGATAGTCATGATTTTGGGGTCTTTTTCTTATATAAGCTCCTATTACCCCTCCCCCCCCCGATTTTTCACATTTGCGCTCTGGTCACCCGAGCCCAAATAAATCTGTTAGTCTTTACGGTGCCACCGGACTCCTTGTTGTTTTTGTGGATACAGACTTACACAGTTACCCCTCTGAATATGGTGAATACAAACCACTCACCCAACAGTTGTTGTGGATCGCTTAATGTGGATACACAAAACCTGCAACAAGTTTCAAGTGCAGACATGCCCTATGGGGTTCTGATTGCCTAGCTGGCAGGGAAACTGACATTCCAATTGTTTATTCAATTGAATCTAGAGAAAGAGATGAATTACTTTGAACACCATATCCTGTTAATATTACAACCATTTAACCAGAGCAGACAGGTCCATATTCTGAAATTTAATGTGGTTGTGCAAAACCAAATACCCTTCTCCTTACCTTAAAACAAAAAATAGACTACTTTGACTTATCCCATGATCTGGATGATGGGATGAATTACACCCTCAGCAAGTTCGCAGATGATACTAAGCTGGGAGGAGAGCTCCCAGGCTGGAGGGTAGGGATAGGGTCCAGAGTGACCTGGACAAATCGGAGGATTGGGCCAAAAGCAATCTGATGAGGTTCAACAAGGACAAGTGCAGAGTCCTGCACTTAGGAAGGAAGAATCCCATGCACTTCTATAGGCTGGGGACCAACTGGCTAAGCAGCAATTCTGCAGAAAAGGACATGGGAATTACAGTGGACGAGAAGCTGGATATGAGTCAGCAATGTGCCCTTGTTGCCAAGAAGGCTAATGACATATTGGGCTGTATCAGTAGGAGCATTGCCAGCAGATCGAGGGAAGTGATTATTCCCCTCTATTTGGCACTGGTGAGGCCACACCTGGAGTATTGTGTCCAGTTTTGGTCCCCTCACTACCGAAGGGATGTAGACAAATTGGAGAGAGTCCAGCAGAGGGCAACGAAAATAATTAGGGGGCTGGGGCACATGACTTATGAGGAGAGGCTGAGGGAACTGGGCTTATTTAGTCTGCAGAAGAGAAGAGTGAGGGGGGATTTGATAGCAGCCTTCAACTACCTGAAGGGGGGTTCCAAAGAGGATGGAGCTCAGCTGTTCTCAGTGGTGGCAGATGACAGAACAAGAAGCAATGGTCTCAAGTTGCAGTGAGGGAGGTCTAGGTTGGATATTAGGAAACATTATTTCACTAGGAGGGTGGTGAAGCACTGGAATGGGTTACCTAGGGAGGTGGTGGAATTGCCATCTATAGAGGTTGTTAAGGCCTGGCTTGACAAAGCCCTGGCTGGAATGATTTAGTTGGTGTTGGTCCTGCTTTGAGCAGGGGATTGGACCAGGTGACCTCGTGAGGTCTCGTCCAAACCTAATAATCTATGATTCTATGTGGTATTGCTTTTTTCCAGCACGTCTAATGGCACAATATTTTCACTCATTTTGATACCAATAAAGATTCTGAAGCTTTTAAACCATACACATAGGACACAACTTTCATCACACAGAGTAGATCCATCTCATTGTAGCTGCAGAACTCCCTAAATTATAAGCCGTGGAATACATCTTCTTAGATGGTGAAGAACTTCAGCAAGCAACCAAGATCATGGCAGTGGATAGAGCCCCAGAACTGGATGATCTAAAGTGAAATTTTATATGTTATCACCTCAGCTTTGCTCTTTTTCCCGTCCCACAGTATTAGGAGCAGAGTCTTCCCTGTGGGAACACTGAAGGTTGAAATCCATTCACTCTCTCTCACACAAAAAAGCAAAGACCCTGAGCTTTGTGCTTCCTGTAAGCCCATATCACTTATCTACATAGGTATAAGCATCTGGGCCAAGGTCCTAGCTGTTCAGCTACAGGTCATTCACACTTTTACAGCTCCTGCCCAGGGAGTTATGTTAATAGCAGTTTTCTGGCAATGATGTCTGACAACTAATCAGCCTTATCAATAGGATAATTTAGAGCACATCCACTCTCTTCATCTCCACAGAAGCAGAGAAAGCATTTGACAGGGTAAATTGGAATTTTATGTTTGGCACTTAGATGTTGTTACATTCTGGGATGCAATCCAGACTGGTGAAGAGTTGTGTCACCTCTTACACTGTAACTCTGAGTGCTTCCCAATGCCTTGCTATTGTACCTCTCTGCCTGGGACGTCCACAGTCAGCAAAAAGTATGCCACACTGGGTCTATGGGGCAATAGACAGGTTGCTGAAGCAGAGCTGCTGAACCAGGGCTGTCTACCACACAGACACTCAGAGTGTGACCTGCATGCTTGAAAGCTGGCTGTGAGATCTCAGGCTGGGAGCTCCAGCAGTAGAGCATTGCAAGGCACCCAGGATTGCAGGGCACATGGTGACACAACCTCTTATCAGTCTGGATTGCACTATGAACCGCCGTCACAGATACATTTTCATTTTGGTAAGAGATTCATGAACTTTATGAAAACTATCATAAGTTCCAAGATCCTAGCATGTGTCTTCTAACCAACAGCCTTCAGGGGGTGTTGTTTCACGTGGGCAGAGTTGACCAATATCCTGATTGTTTCTCACCCCCTGACATTTGCCACTAGTGAACACCCAAACATTACACAGTACTCAAATAGACAAAAAAAAACAAATTATCCTTGGGTGCTGACAACATACTGCTCGAAGTCATCAACCCAGTCACTTCCATTCCTAAATTACACGCCCATATTACAGACTTGGGAGGATATTCTGTTTTAAAGATTAATTTAGATAGATGGCATTCAGGACAGGGTAAGGTAACATTCTGGAGAACCTGCATTAAAAGACTTCCCCTTTAGGTAATCCCCCAATGTACTGTCAATATTTTCAAACAAGATGACAACAATATTTTCCAGACTTAGCCTATGAAAAATCCAGTGAAATCAGCGTACATATGTTCACTGAGAGGGTGAATTGGTGAATCTATACACTTATTTAGCAATTGAAACAAAAACCACTTTTTCATTACCATAAAGAAGGAAGGAAGTGTCACTTGACAAGAGTCCCAGAAAGAGTTTTCTCTTCTAATATCAAATAAGGAACGTAGGGATAATAGTTTTGTTCTTATTCTAAAGCCTCTCTCTCTTTCTCTCTCTCTCTCTGTTAATGGAATAATTTCCTGAAAACTATTTAAAGTGAAATGCTGCCCCTGACAGACACATGAGTAGAGCTCCCATTAACTTTTGTAGTAGTTGCATGTGTGTACCTAAGAACAAAATGTGGCCCTTAGTGTTTCAGTGGAATACCTTTCCCATTATTAAAATCAAATATGACACTAACTTCAATGGGACTTCCTTCCAAAATAAGGGCCCAATCCTGCAAACATTTATGCATGAGTACATTTGCTCACGTTAGTAGTTACACTGATGCTACCCATGCAAATGAAGTTATTCATGTGCATAGATGTTTGCAGGATCAGGACCTTACCTACCACTCAGCATACAGGTTGGCAGAATCTGGCACTAAAATTTTGCTATGGCACAATCCTGCCCACAATTTTGTCCACAGATATAAAAGGCTTATAATATCCTGGGTGTTGAAAATCAGCTATTGTTATTGGGCCTCGATGAACAGCAGCTGATTTTAAAAGATATGTGCTTGTATTTCCGCTGGCAGGCAGTAATGGAGACATCTATTTAAATCTTAATGTAAACATAGCCCTAGAACAACTCTTTGTGGGGAAACATCACACAACTCTGCCATTGTGAAATGTGTAAAGTGTAACATACTTACGATTATAAAATAATTACCATGCTCAGGAAAATATATCTTTACATTCTTAAAACATAGCAACCAACAAACCTCCTAAACAAAGATCTGCCCTGATTTCTAATCACTAAACCTTTTAAAAAGGCAAACTTAGGGCCTGATTCTGCGAACACTTATCTATCAGTATAAACTTACTTGCAGGAGAAATCCTAACGAGCCTAATGCAAGTAAAGTTATATACCTATATAAGTGTTTGCAGGATCATGACCTTAAGAAGAATCTATTGTTGGAAAGATTTTGTCAGAGTTTCCATAACATTAGAAAGACCACAGAAAAAAAGACTGTTCCTTAAAAAAGTCAGTTAACTACTTTCACAGCAATGGATCACCCATCAATTGATGCAGCTCAGCAAACAATAATTACTTGTTAACTTATACTGGCGAGACAGTTTTTATCCGAAGGCAACAAGTGTGTTTTGGCATATATTAAGATTTAAACAGATGTGTCTGTTACAGCTGATGTGTAACTAAGGACCTACAGAGTCTGCAAAACTTTACCATTTTAGGTTAATGTCAAATTACGTAAAACACATTTACAAAGATGTTCTGTACTGTCCTTGATCCCTAAACCTTGATCTGATTGGTCTGCTATTTATAAATCCTCTATCAGTTTAGTGAATTGTTTCTAAATAACAAGTACAATAAAATGTCCTTTATCAGCCTCTTCTTCTGCTAATCTTTTCAAGGTTTTTCATATTCCATGCATCAGGCTAGCATTATATTGCATCATTATGTATATTTTCAAACTTAGTTAGGGCTTGTCTATTGTAGAATAAGAACATGCACACAGGGAGCTATTCTAGAATAGCTAGTCTGGTCAATTTTCCAGTGTAGACCAGCCCTTAAACAGATTTAGCTGACCCTTTGTTTGTATTTTGTTTTTTTCCATATAAATACCTTGGCATGATCAACTATTATGACTGTTTATAGTTCCCTTAGAGCCTGATCCAAAGTCCACTAAAGTCAATGAGAGTCTTTCTACTGACTTCTACAGGCATTAGATCAGGCCCTAAATAAGATGTAAACTAGGAAACACTATAACTGTCTGACTTCACTACACAGTTAACCCAGGCTCTCACCTGAACACAGGTTTGCAGGTGCTTTGTGCACAAGCTAGTTTACTTGACTAGGGTATGGGTTAGAACCTGGATACTGCTGTCACGTGGGCTGGAACCCACCTACTCTACAGTGATGATGCAGGCAAAATCACTTGAATGCTGACTGTCCTCCAATCAATGCCCTTCCCACAATTCTCCCCAAAGGACAAACAAGTTCCCCTCTAATTGACACAAGTGTCTGGGAAAGAATCCTAGGGCATCTCAGCACAAAGAACCATGGGATATGCCCCAGACACACATGGGCAAGTGCAGAAATAGTAAGGACACAGTAACATTGGCATGGTTTTGCTGCAGGAACGCTCACGCCTGGGCTGGGCTAACCCAGGTGCTTAGACTCAGGTGCCAATCATCCAAATTAACAACGCAGTGAAAACATACTCTCCGTGGTCAGGAGGACAGCTCTGTTGACCAGTGCAGAGGAGAGACAGAGCTAATGACCACTTCTTTCTTGGCCCCTTTATGACAATTTGCACTCCAGATGTGCTACCAGGGAGCAATGTAGTTCAGGGATTGCAATTCTCCTCTGTCCATGAACAGGGGTCTAATGGAGGGTGAGTGTCTATGTAGCCCTCTGCCCTTGAAGTATCCACAAAAACACCCGGGACAATTAAGCTCAATATTTCCAGCTGAAGATGATGAAGAAAACAACATAGGGAAGAAATAGACAGATATTTCACAGAGCGGCTGGCTGTAATTTGGGCCTCCTCCCAGCAGAGGGAGCCACTGTGCAATTTGCCTAGCATCACAGGTGTCTGGGGCCCTGATTAGGAAGGGACTGGGGCTGCTTGAGGAGTAAGAGACCTCCTGGAATGGAAGCTGCCTGATGCCTAGATAAACCCCGCCCCGCCACCAAGACTCCTCCCCCACCAATTTTGCCCTCCCCCTCCCTGTCTGTCTGTCTGTCTGTCTGTCTCTCTCTCTCACACACACACACACACACACACACTTTTTGTTAATGGCACTTTTTTCATTTCCTTCAATAGTGACTCAAAACATGCTGTATTTTTCTTAATTTAAATTTTGTAAAAGGGAAGCAAAGTGAACTATGGCTCATGTTCAACCACACTCCAGATACAAATTAGCAGGAACTTCAGATTTAAATTAGACAAAAAGTCAGGCCACTGAATGTAATTCAGCAGCACATATTGACATTTTTGACATTTTATTATTTCTTGTAATTTGAGTAATATGAAAGATAATAGTAATGGCTGCTTCATTATGTTGCTTTTTGATACACTGTCTAACAATTTTAAATGTTTAAAGAAGATGTTATAGGAGCTGCTTGGGAAGTTAACTAGGAAACACTTTTATCGGAAAAAGTTGAATCATCAAAAACAAAACTTTTTGCAGAAAGGTATTGGGAGGGTTTCTTGGGTCCAGAGTAGAATTTCTGGTCAAAATGAGAGACAGGAAAAAAAACCGAAACAGCCCAGTGATTAGGGCACTCTGCATGATTCAAACAAGGGATTTGAACTTGAGTCCACTCTATGCATCTGAAGAAGTGAACTGTAGCCCACGAAAGCTTATGCTCTAATAAATTTGTTAGTCTCTAAAGTGCCACAAGTACTCCTGTTCTTTTTGCGGATACAGACTAACACGGCTGCTACTTTGTAACCGTACATCCCGGGTGAGTATCTTAACACCTGAGCTCTTGCCTCTTACTAACCCCACTGTCTTCTGGAGTGGGTACATATCAATCTATCAAGCATCTAGGCTATCTCCCTCTTGCTTGCTCTCTCTCTCTCTCTCAGAGGACTGGTGGAGTGAGACTGAGAGTGGGTGTGTTTCGCTGTTCTCTGTGTTTCTTTCTGTTGGGGAAATGGGGTTTGAGGTTTATTGTATGTTTGTTTACTTTTGTGGTTGTTATGGGTTCAATTTCAGGATTTCACTTTTTTAGCAGTCTGTCTGCCTGCCCTTGGGGCTGGCCAAGATGACAGCGACCTCCATTTATTGTGGATTGTGAGGGTTTAACCTGCAGCCATGGGCAGGGTATTTTTGTCCCTATAGTGCCCCTCGCAACTTTAACCTGCTGTTAAAGTCACTATCACTAATGTTCCTCCTTTTTTAGAAAATGGGCAACTGGCTAGAGACCTGGTGAATTATGGTAAGATCACCAGCCCTATTAGGAGGATTCTAGAGATTTGGCATGTCTTGCCCTTTCATAGGGAAGTTTATATGCTATTAAACAATGCTTCCAAAATTTTAAGTTTACCTGAAGTATAGGATTAGGGTGTTTGATTATGTTGAGTTTGTTGCCTCTGAGGCCAGCACCTGTTTTTGTTGTGGTAGTCTGAGACATTTCGTTAATCAGTGCCCTAAGAAGACTGCTTGGTGACCCAGTGCCTGGGAATGTGGGGGTTTGAGAGTAAAGCACAAGGTGGGGTGGCTGTGACAGAGACTGTCTCTCAACAGGCTCCAGCTGTCTCTGGGGATGTTGGTTCTGGGGGGTCAGTGCCCCCTTTACAACCTGGGAGAGATGGTATTACTGGTTCTGTGGCTCCTGACTCAGTGGTCTCATGGCCTGCGCCTGATTGCAAAATGGAAGCTGAGCCTGTTGCTATGGAAACTGTGGCCTTAGCTGAGGATTCTGGCTTTTTGGCAAAGCCCCTGTGAAGGAGTGTTCACCAGGAAGCTGGCAACAGAAATGGCTGCAGTGATAAAGTCTGTAGCCACCCTCTACTTTAGAGACAGGAGGAGGGAACACAGGGAGAGAGTAGGAGCCTGGCTCTGAGGAAGGGCATACCCAGAAGAGAGAATGGTGGAGAAGAAAGCCTGTGGGTGGTGGGTAGGCAGTAACCTAGGAAGAGAACAGCAAGATTGGCGACTGAGAGACCTTAGCTGCATGTTGTAGGGTTGCTGTGCTGGGTCTGGGATCCCCTACCAGCCACTGATTGACTGGCATTCCCCATACAGTGGGTCCAGTGAGACTCTATTCCCCAGGAGGGGAAATCACAGAGGAATCAGGCCAAAGGGTCAAGTCACAAAGAGGAAGCTGCAGCTCCTAGAGTGAGAGAGGGGTTGCAGAGCGAAAAAGATGACAATGGGGAGAGACCACAAGGGGAGGCATTGGACCTGGATGAGAGCTAATCCCCAGCACAGCCAGGAGGAGGCACCACCCACAGAGAGTGAACACCCTGTGACAACTGCAAAGTAAAAAATGGCAGTTGAAGTTGGAAGAAAATAGAAAAGAGCATAAACTCTGACAAGAGGGTGCTCCAGTTTCTGAGGGTGCTGTAAAGCAGACCAGTTTGGTCAGAGCAGTAGGGAAGCACACTGTTGAGGATGCTGCTGAGGGTAGTTCTTTGGTTGGGGACATAGAGAATTTTCAAGTATTAGTTTTGCCTCCTTGGTCACTACAGTCTCCCTACCTATGGTCTCTCTCTTGTCTCTCTCTCTCTCCCCTCTCAAGGTCAACAGTGACTCTGAGTCTGAGTGTATGGGGTATGACGAACTCGCAGATTCTTTTGGATCCTGAACTCACTGAGGGGGGATATACCCCAGATGCTATTGGTAGGCTTCCAGATGAGACTAACGGAAAACGTGGAGTAGAGGTGGCAGATGGTTTTCCTGATCTTAATCTGTTTTTGTTATCTGCTTAGTATACTATGCAATATGTCTCTGTGTCTGAGTTTGACAAACAGAAGTGGTACAGATTGGGGGGGGGAAATCTGATGTCCAAACTTTGTGTCTGTGGCCAATGGCAATGTTGGGGTTTAATGGATGTAGGGGAATGTGGTGTTTTTGTTTGAGGTTTTTGGTAGGTTTTCTGTCTCTCTCTTTTTCTTATTTTTCCTGATGAATACTGGTCTGATGGATAATTTTATATATGGTTCTCTGAATGTGAATGGGTGCAGGGACATTAAAAAACGTACAGCTCTTTTTGAGTACCTGTTCCAGAAAAAGGTAGACCAGGGGTCGGCAACGTTCGGCACGCGGCTCGCCAGGGTAAGCACCCTAGCGGGCCGGGGCAGTTTATTTACCTGCTGACACAGCAGGTTCGGCCAATCGCGGCCCCCACTCGCCAGGGTTCGCCATCCCGGGCCAATGGGGGATAGCACATCCCTCGTCCCACGCCGCTTCCCGTCACCCCCATTGGCCCGGGACGGTGAACCGCGGCAAGTGGGGGCTGCGATCGGCCGAACCTGCCGCGTCAGCAGGTAAATAAACTGGCCCGGCCCGCTAGGGTGCTTACTCTGGCGAGCCGTGTGCCGAACGTTGCCGACCCCTGAGGTAGACATTACATTTTGCAAGAGCCGCACACAGATGCAGGCAACCAAACCGATAGACTTGCTGATTGGTGAAGAAAGATTTTTATGAGTCATGGTTCCATTGCAAGCCCAGGTGTTCCAATTTGGGGGCGGGAATAGGGTGAAGCCTGATTCAGTTCGGTGGTTGTACATGAAGTTGTTCCAGGCGATTTATTGATGGCTCAAGCTACTTTTGAGCAATATCATCTCTTTTTGATTTAATGTCTATGCTCCTACTGTAGAAAAAGACAGGGTGTAGGGGGTTTGAGGGCCGGTTGTTTTTTGAGGAGGGTTCAGAGGTTGGGGTGCTCTTTTGACAAATTGTTTGACAGGTGATATTTTAATTTTTGGGGCGATTTTAATTGTAAACTTAATAAGAGATTGGATAGGAATCATTTGGAGCCACATCCACTGTCTGCTCAGTGACTTACAAATTTTTTACAGGCTTCTGACCTGACTGATTTAAGACGACATTTTCACCCTTATGTGCAGCAGTATGCCTGGCTGAGTGCTAGTGCCAGCTCTTTCTCTATGGCTTGTTTGGACCGTTTTTATGTTTTTACCCTACTGGGATTTCAGATCATGGTTTGGACTTATTTGTGTTGTTTCTTCCTTCTATTCACGACAGTCATCCATATTGGCATTTTAACACTCGCCTTTTACAAGATACTCACTTTTGAGACTCTCTCAATTATTTTTCGGGTGCCTGGGTTGCCTCAATCGATGTTTTCCCCTCCTTGAGGCAAAGATGGGAAGTGGGTAAAGTTTAATATTACATGTTTACATCCCTGGGCCTTTGCCAAGTATGGAGGAGTTAGTGTTGGGGATTGTAGAACCTGAAAAAATCTTTCATGGCAATAATGATGCTGGTTCACATGAGAGCTTGAAATGTAAAAAACAGCTCTTGAGAGACTCATTGAATAGCAAAGTTCAGGGTGCACTGGTTAGACCCTGAAATTGGCTCCCTTCTCAAATGGATGCACCTTCTCAGTTTTTCTTCAGCCTGGAAAAGAAGCATGCAGAAAGGATGACTGGCCGCTTCAAGACATTGTCGGGCCATGTGCTTTCAGATCCTGTGGGGATTAGGAACTTTGCTGTGAATTACTTCTCAGATCGGTATGCCGCAGAGCCTGTGTGTCCATCTGAGATTTGGCAACTCCTTGAGGATCTTCCTAAGATTTCAGCATTGGATGTGGATAAACTTGAACAGGACCTGACATTCAGAACTGACTTCTGCCTTAAATGGCTTTGCTCCATGGAAGGCACCTGGTATAGATAGTTTGCTTATTCTTTTTTTATAAGGTCTCTTGAACCCTTTTTGGGCCTGACTTGCTCCAGGTTTTTCAGAAAAGTATCAGAGAGAAGATATTGCCACTCAGTTGTCATTGAGCACTTCTTACCCTGTTGCCTAAGAAGACGGATCTAGGGAGGTGAAGAATTGGAGACCTGTGTCTCTGCTTTGCTCCAACTATACATTTTTTTCAAAGGCCTTGGCAAATAGACTGAAAACTCGGATTGGTGTGGCCATGCAGCCTGATCAGACCTACTGCATCCCAAACAGGTCCATTTTTTATAATCTTTTCCTATGGCAGCATGTAATTTTGGCCTCAAAAATGTTTGATTTGCACATTGGGTTGATTTTCCTTGATCACGAGAAGGCTATTGATCATGTAGATCATGGATATTTGTTTTGGACCCTTTGTGCTTTTGGTTTTAGCCCAGGTTTGTGTCCTGCATTCAGTTACTCTATAATGATATATATAGTCTATTTAAGGTTAATAGTGTTGTGAGCACCTTCTGGGCTTTTTCTCCCTGTTCCAACTTATACTCCAGTGAAAGCCTCTGCATATGCTGACAATGGGACTATGTTTATTACTCATGATTGTGATGTCCAGGCTTTGACTGAATGTCAGCTCTTTCTTGAGCAGGTTTCCTCAATTCACATAAATTGGGAGAAGAGTGACACACTCCAGCTGGGGACTTGGGTGATCTCCCGCACTTTGACTTTTCCAGGGGAGGCGGCGGGGGGCGGGGGAGAAAGAGGGGACTATTGTGGAGCCAAACTGGCTTTAAGGCAGTGGAAGTTATGCTGAGATCAGACAATATTTTGGGTCAGAATTGGGAAGGAGTTATGGAAAAGTTGGAGGGGAGGTTGCAAATGTGGAAGTAGTATTTGCCTTGACTTTCTTTCTGAGGGCAGATGTTAGTCACTAATTTAATTGCCTCTATGTTGTGGCATAAGTGTATTGTTTTGGATTCCCCTCCACTCTTTTTAAAAAAAGTTCAGAAGGTTCTTTTGGACTTTTTCTGGGATGGCCATCATTGGCTGAGACAGAGTATTTTGTATCTGCCCATTGTGGAAGGGGTTCAAAGTCTCATTGATCTTTTGAACAAAGTCACTACTTTTCAGTTACAGTCTCTGCAGCAGCTGTTGTTTGGGGACATGCCTGTTCCTTGGAAGCAACTGGCTTTGCTTTTCCTTCGGTTGATAGGGAGATTGCATTTTGATCGGGAACTTTTTTGTTGGACCCTGGGAATCTCAATTTTGAGATGTTACTCAGTTCTTATCAAAACCTTTTTAATGCTTGGAGATTTTTTATGCTTCAGCCACAGGATAGGTGGCTGGAGTTCCCAGGTCTGCTTGCTGATCCCCTTATTTATAACCCTGCCAAGAGAATTCTAGTTTTGTCCCTTATTGCAGCAGGTGTAACAAAAATGGTTCATTTAATTGATTTTACATGGGTCTCAGAGGATATCTTGGCTGTCAAGCTTGGTTTTCATTCCATTTGCTGGGGTTCTCAGTTTTTATCACAGGTGGAATCAGCCCGTCCTAGGGGCACTATTGCCAGGCTAGACAGTTGCCTCCATGAGCGAGCCATTTCTGATTATACTCACGTTTCTATTTTCTTTCCTGTTGCTCCTGCTGTGGACCGGGATGTTGACAATCCTGGCTCCTTGCTTGCCTTCAGTGTGTCTTCTGAATTTACTTTTAATAGCTTAAGCCATAAGTCGTTGTATATGCTTGTGGTAAAAATTTGTCATTTTCAAATGCTTTTTGATGATCCCAATACGATTTGGAGAAAACAGCTTCTGGTGATGGATGCCAGCCTGGCACACTGTGTACAATCTTCCAATTGAAAAGAGGATGGGTGGTCTCCAATGGAGAATTCTTCAGGAGGCTATTGCCATGAATGCGTTTATGCATCATTTCACTCCAAAGGTGTCCATGTCATGTCCTTTTTGTGACAGGGAGGAGACTAAGCAACAGAGGGTCCTGTGGCACCTTTAAGACTAACAGAAGTTTTGGAGCATAAGCTTTCGTGGGTGAAAGCTTATCACCCATGAACGCTTATGCTCCAATACTTCTGTTAGTCTTAAAGGTGCCAGAGGACCCTCTGTTGCTTTTTACAGATTCAGACTATCATGGCTACCCCTCTGATACATGGAGGAGACTGTTTTCCTATGTTTCTTACTTGTTCCAAGTTACAGCCATGATTTGTTTTACTTCAGGGTATTTTTCGTTTATTGTCTCAATAGTAAAAATAAATACAGGAGAAAAATTAAATATAGGTTCACAAATAGATCTGTGGGATGCCTTGCAAAGTTTATTTTAGATCAAGCAAAGATGGCCATTTCAAAAAGTAGACTATGTAAATTATTTGGTACTGGGGTTGCTGATGTTCTTCATGTGTGTGTGTTTTAAGATTTTTAGTGGTTTTACGCTTTGATTTGAAGTTTAGATATTATACTCGTATAAGCTATTTGGATCAATTCATTCAGCCGTGGGCTATTGGAAATCATTCTGTACTATTAGGGATAGGCAATTATTTTTGAATTTGTAATTTTTTTCTTGTTTTTACTGGGTTTGTTTTAAAAGTTTCTCTCTCTTTTCCTCCCTCCCCATTCTGGGGTAGATCTCTCCCCCCAACCCTAGGATAGCCTCTCTCGCCTCCTCCCCTCCCACCCCCTCACCCCCAGAAGTTCCATCCTGGACTGGAGAAATCTTCCTTATAAAAGTTTAATCCAAATCAAACAGAGGAGTGTGGATTCATATCAGAGACTTGCACCTGGTTCTCCCACATCCCAGGGGAGTGCCCAGGGCACTCTTGTTGGTGTGGTGCCTCTTTCTCTCCCTCTCAAAATTTTGAAATGGTTGGTTTTGTTCCACATCAAAATAGAAATAAAGGTCGAAACCTCAACGTTTTTCGTGAAATGGTACTCTTGTTTTCCAGCCAGCCCTAGTTATAAACAAACATTTTAGGCTTTCGTAGACATTTATTTTACTACTGAGTCCAGAAACACTTAAATTAAGCCAATTGAGGTCTAAAATAAATGTGCACAAAAAGGAGAAATTTGCATGTTGTACTTTGAACATCAACTTTTTAGGAAGATGGTATGTGAACCAATAAAAGTTTGGGAACCAGTGTTCTAGATTCTTTCCCTCCCCACCCCCGATATGAACTTTGTTACCAGGTGTGATTAGACACCTAATAAGTCAGATGTACATTAAAAATGTCATTGCTAAGATAAAACACTGAGTATTAGGAGACAGATATTATGGAGGTTACGGTTGATGGAACTAGGATCTTCAAAGCAAGGCTTAACTTGAGAGGAAAGAAACAGAAGTATTGGGATTCATAAAGATAAGCATTAAGTATAAGTGAAGTTTAAAAGAGAGGGGAATGGTCTAAGTTTTTGAGCACAGGAACTTGTAATCCTAGCTCTGGCACTGACTTGTATTATCTTTGCAAAGCACCATGTCTTTGTGAATCAAATCCACAACTTTAATAGGAAGAATACTTACCTACTTCAGGGAAGACTAGTTAATATTTGCAGCACTTTGAACATTAAAGTGCTATGTAAGTATTGTTAGTACTAAACCAGGTAAAATTTATCCTGGAACTGCATAAAACAGAGCTTCCCAGCCATGAGGCTATATCTTTCAAGTAGCTTGCAGGGAAAATGCATATCTTATGTTTATATAGCACGTCCATCCTGAAGGAAAACATAGTTTTGTAACATGCTGAAGATGTCTGGTTGGCAGATGTACGGTCATTTTGTAATTGTGTGTAAAGAGCAGTCACACATCAGAGGGCAAGTTAAGTTTGTCCGGGTTACTATAAAAATGAATTTCCATATTTTACAACTTTTTTTTTCCGGATTTCAGATGCTTATGATTTTTAACAATACTTTTTCCAACAAAGACTTTATTATGGTGATAAATTAACATCCATAATTCCTGTTTAAACAAAGGTTTTCTCTCTGGGAACTTCATTTGGTTTGAGACTCTTTTAAAAAATAAAAATAAAAAATAAAAGAGTACCTCAATGTTAATTTGATTTATATTATTGACAGGGAAGCTCCCAGGCGGCCAGCCTATAGCTTTGAAACTTCACACTAGCTTGCTGGAGTTTGCCACCCTGGAATTTGTTAACCAGACATAAACTAAGTAAATTGCACCACACACCCTTCCCATGTAGTCACAGCCTTGTCTGGATTGAATCCATTGGGCTGTGTCCTCATTACTAATGCATGTGCAGTCACTGCTGCTAAAAGTACTTTCTTTTGTCTGGGGCTAGGCAGGAAGCTGGACCTCACAATGTTAGAAAAATGATCTGGCCCCAAGTGATCCATACTTCTGTAACCCCCAAGCTAGACTGCTGCCATTCATTATAATTTAGGAATAAGCCTACAGACTTTAAAGAAATTTAATGTGAAGGCAGCAGTCCATCTCCTCATCAATAATAGCTGCTGAGATCACATCACTCCAGATACTCTGGTACACTGCCTACTGCTGATATACTTGCTCAAATTCATAGTCTCAGTTATAATCTAAAAGGCCCTCCATGACACTGACCAAGCATCTCTTCCCACAATGCTGATCTACAACAGTTACATTCCTCAGGAACTATGAAACTGTCAACTCTGTCAAGGGTGAAACTTACAAGAGTGTGAGACAGCGTTCTTGAAAGCTGGCCTGAGGCTAAGAAACTCACTGTGATGAAATAAAATACCTACAAATATCAGTACCTTCATCCATTTAATCTTCCCACAGACATATCATAATCATTCGGTGGTCCAAAATGCAACAGGAGATGGCCTGTTTGGTTGCAAGATTTTTTTGTTTTGTTTTTATGGTCCTCAAGCATTAGACTGATGAGCACAGAATAAAAATCTGCACAGAGAGATGAGAGAAAGTAGGCAGGATATGGAAATGGATTTGAGAGTATGCCTAGCTGATGTGAGAGGGAAGAGGCAAATACTCTTCATAGTAAGATAGGGAGTACATTTCACAACTTGTCTTTCTTTCATACAAGTCTTTGAATTTACTGCTGATGTACACGCAACTACATATATAAAATACAGCTACAGTCAAATGAAAAACAGGAGTACTTGTGGCACCTTAGAGACTAACTAATTTATTAGAGCATAAGCTTTCGTGGACTACAGCCAATCAACTCCGGTTTGAATAAGGACTGGGAATTCAAACCGGAGTTGATTGGCTGTAGTCCACGAAAGCTTATGCTCTAATAAATTAGTTAGTCTCTAAGGTGCCACAAGTACTCCTGTTCTTCTTTTTGCGGATACAGACTAACACGGCTGTTACTCTGAAACTACAGTCAAATGATATCAAGTCAAATGGTATCATAGTTGAGATTTTAACAGTCCCTGCCCTGAAAAGTTTACAATCTACAAAATGTAATGCAAATTGGCCAACATGATTTGGAGGTATAAGAGTATAAAATGTTGATGCTTTGGCCAAAGTTGATATACTAAAAGCAGTGAGGCTGAGAAATTTAAATTTGGTTTGGTTTTTGAATTCTAGTGACTGTTATTGGTATTTACAAGAAATGGTGCCAACTGTTTTTGAAGTTACTCAATTCTGAATTAGGATTGTCAGCATGCGGAGGCCATTTCCAGTTCACTTTTAACTCTGGCAGACCAAGTCAGTCTTACATAAGGGACCTTGGACTTAGCATGAACTTTCAAAAACTAAGTGTGGCTTTAGAACTTTAGCAGAGTTTCTAATATTTGAAAGGAAGCTGAATTACCTAGTACCACTTGTAAGATTCACAAGTGCTACAGAGAAAACAGTGGGACTTACAGAATCTGTAAAATGACTGCATGTTTTACCAAACATTACAATGACACTAGTAGCTGAAAGCCTATGCACAATGTAATTCATAAAACCAAAAGTTGCGGAGAAGTTAAAAACTGCATGGTAATAGGCCACACATCCCAGTAATTACTGAGCCTGGTGATATTCTAAACAAAAAGAATTCTCAACCCTACTTGGAGCTGTTACAATCACTTCACCTTATCACTCTCAAGCTTAGAATATCTGAATCAATCCTGGAATCTTACTATATAAATGGGGCTATGGTGGCCCTTAAAATGGAGGTTTCTGGGTCTGGAAGAACTATGATAGATTACACAAGACAAAGATACAGGTAATCTCATAACCTTTGGTAGCCAACCAAAAAAAAAAAATCTCAGAGACAAAGTATCTTAGGCTATGTCTACACAGGGATAAAAAACCTGTGCCTGGCCCAGGTGAGCTGACTTGGGTTCACGGGACTCAGGCTCCAGGGCTGAAATACCACTGTGTAGATGCTCTGGCTGGAGCCTGAGCTCTGGGACCCTTCAAGGGTGGAAGGTCCTACAGGTTGGGCTTCAGCTCAAGCCCAAACATCTACACAGCAATTTTTAGCCCTACAGCCTGAGCTCCATGGGCCTGGGTCAGCTGATCTGGGACACGGCTGTACTGTGGGTCGTCTGTCCCTGTGTAGACATACCCTTAGAGGGCACTTCAATGGCTCTTAGATGCTGCATTAACATTCTGGTTACAGGTCAGACCCAGGTCACAGATTTAGCACATCTGTATACATTTTAAAAAGCCACATGCCTAAACGTAATGATCACAAACACCAAGTGCCTGATCCTTCTCCCACCTAAGCTAACTTTACACTGGTGTTAACTCAATGGAGTCACTTCTCATTTACACCAGTGTAGCAGGTACAGGACGAATCAGGCACAATGTCCCCAAGCTTCCCCTCTAATGTCATTACATTTAAATCCAGCACATCCCTCGGCCCTCGCCACTTCCCGCCACTCCCATTGGCCCGGGACGGCAAACCGCGGCGAGTGGGGGCTGTGATCGGCCAAACCTGCTGCGTCAGCATGTAAATAAACTGGCCCGGCCCATAAGGGTGCTTACCCTGGCGAGCCGTGTGCCGAGCATTGCTGACCCCTGTTCTAGAACAATGAGAGAGCCCTGCTGACTTTCCAGTGAAACCACATTTTTGTGGAGACCATTGGAATGGACTTATGATTTATGGGCCCACCAAACACACGCCTCGTATAACTCCAGAGCCTTCAAGCGGTTATACGGAAGATCAATACTCTTTTATATGTGTTTGTGAAATACAGCATGCAAAAAGCTCTTATGTGAGTAAAGCAAATTCAGCTTTAGAGCCACCATCAGGGTTTTTTAGTCTGTTTGTTTTTCGTTTTAATTGCATGTATCTTTTAAAGACCAAATTTTCTAAAATCTTACATAAAAGCCTGGGAAGACAAAGGGCCTGGTAGAATTCATTGTCTTGTTGCATTATAATATTACAAGGTGCCGTAAGTGGTAGCATGCATCATGCAGTTGTTCTTTCGCATTAGAAGAAGGATTATGGAGGAAATTGCAATGAATGCAATTGCTAATCAGATTAAGAATTCTCACTTCACATTCACTGGACATTCAGGAAATTGTACCTATGAATGTTGTTTGCAGTGTTGGTGTAGCCATGTTGGTCCCAGGATATTCGAAAGACAAGGTGGGTGAGGTAATATCTTTTACTGCACCAGTTTCTGTTGATGAAAGAATCAAGCTTTTAAGCCATACAGAGCTCTTCTTCAGGTCTGGAATAGAATGTATCAATTTATAAGAAACTACAGTCTGCTCATTTACTTGACACATTGAAAGCACTTGACACCGCATTGCATACAAAAAGGACTGAGGATGTGGGTAAGGACTGGCAAACTAACATTGTAACCTAATGACTTAAGGAAAGACATGCCGGGAGCTTAGAAAGTCAACAATGTTTATACTCAAACAGAAAAGTCATGATAAATGAAGAACAAACCTATTTTTAAAAGTTAAAGTAATAGCAGAGAAGGGTAAAATGTGTAGTATGCATACAGAAGGAGGAAAAAAACACCTGGAGAAAACATGCATCAGATAGGACTACACCAACAATCTGATAAAAAAAAATTACAAAACCAGTTTTAAATTTCTTTCATTTTCCTCAAACATTGCTTCTATGGATTCTCAGTAGTGATGGGTTTCAGAGTAGCAGCCGTGTTAGTCTGTATCCGCAAAAAGAACAGGAGTACTTGTAGCACCTTAGAGACTAACAAATTTATTGGAGCATAAGCTTTCGTGGGCTACAGTCCACTTCTTCAGATGCATAGAATGGAACATATAGTAAGGAGATATATATACACATACAGAACATGAAAAGGTGGAAGTAGCCATATCAACTCTAAGAGGCTAATTAATTAAGATGAGCAATTATCAGCAGGAGAAAAAAAAACGTTTGTAGTGATAATCAAGATGGCCCATTTCAGACAGCTGACAAGAGGTGTCAATTGCCACTTTAAGTCTGTTACTGAGTGACCAGGGAGGTTGAAGTGTTCCCCTACTGGTTTTTGAATGTTAGGATTCCTGATGTCAGATTTGTGTCCATTTATTCTTTTGCGTAGAGACTGTCCAGTTTGGCCAATGTACATGGTGTACAAAGTGGCAATTTTGCAACAGAAAAGCTTCAAAAACAGACTTTAACAAGAAACTGCTGAACTTGAATTAATATATAAACTAGATATCATTAACTTAGGCTTGAATAGAGACTGGGAATGGCTGGGTCATTACATATATTGAATCTATTTCCCCATGTTAAGTATCCTCACACCTCTTGTGATGGTCCATTTGATTTTGTTGACACCTGGCTGAGGTATCAGCATGCCTTTTGTCTCTGGGGAATTGGTTTGTGGCTGCTCCCCAGACTTGGAACATGTCTTAGTAATACAATACAGAAGAATCTTCTAACTTCACATACAATGTTGCCACACATTTTACCAGGACAGTAGTGATCAGCAAATTATGAGTTTTCAAGCAATACCTCAACAACGCATACTTTAAACACAATTTATCATAATCCTCTGAAAGGGCTGGACACAGGGGTATACATCTGTTCATGACTTTAATGAATATGTTACTGGTTTCATCTTGTATAATTTGAAATGACCTTGTAGAGAGATTTAGGGGTAAGTTTCCTTCAGATTTTTTTTTAAAAATACATGCCATCTGGTGCAACCTGATCCATTCCAAAGGCAAACAACTGCTCTTCAGAAATATTTTTATGAGCATAAGGGACCAGTCATCTCTAGCTGGGATGAATTAGCAGCAGCCTGGTAGTGGGTAAACTCCATCCATGGCAGATATGTCATCCTTATTTTACCTTCAGTTTGTCACATTTGTAACTAGTACTCTATGGGTATGTCTACACTCAATTAGATACCTCTGTCTCGCCCATGCCAGCTGACTCAGGCTCAGGCTAAGGGGCTGTTTAATTGTAGTGTAGATATTTGGATTTGGGCTTGGGCTGCAGCCCGAGCTCTGAGACCCTCCTAGCTAACAGGGTCCTAGAGTCCAGGCATTTTGAATCCAGTGTCTTATGACTTATTACAACAACCTGGACTGCAGCGGTATTAACAGGCCACTCTACCTTGAATGGTCCCTTAGAATATTATGCTAAACAATCTGTTCCATTGTGCATTTAGCTCTGATACTCTGAGTACATTTCCCAGACCGGAAGAAGAGCTCTGTGTGGTTTGAAAATTTGTCTCTCTCACCAAGAGAAGTTGGTCCAATAAAAATATTACTTCACCCACCTTGTCTCTCTAATATCCTGGAACCAACACAGCTCCACCTACACTGCATACAACATCATCAATATTATTTATACTGGGTCATATGTATGTTGAACTTATACTTTATACGGTCCACTGAAATAAACAGTGCAATCAAATCTGGTCATGGTTGTTATTATGAGTTGGAGATGCTGACAGTGATTACACAAAGAAATGCCATGCATGGGCCATACATAGCTATTGCAAAATTCAAAGAATTCAGCATAAACATTAAGGATAGATATTGTATCTACAAATGTGAAAAGATATGCAAGTGTCAATAATGTGTCTAGCTTTGTGATATTAAGAAGTGACCAGGAATTCTTTAATTTAGGTCAGACTGTGTAATACTAGATGCCAAGTCCTGCTCACCTGACTCATGTAAGTAGGCCCACTGACTTCATTGGAATTACTCCTGTCAGTAAAGCAAGCAGGATATGGAACTAAGGAGAATCACAAGATTCAGGTTAACATTCTTAAGCACTTAATGCCTAAATTACGCCTAAATCCCAGTGACTTTCAATGAGGCCTAGGCTCCTACGGCCCCAATCCTGCAAATACTTACGCATGTGTTTAACTCTACTACCATGAGCACTCCTGTGCTAGCAAATATAAACAGTCAAGTAACACATACACTTGAAGAGCTACATGTTCAAAGTTCCCAAGTCCCAGACTACTACTTAGTCCTTGTCTATACTGGCGGCAGCGTGTAGCTACATGTTGCAGTGAAAGGCAAGCTGCATCCACACTGTGGTGTGTAGCTACAGGCTGCAATGAAAGGCTCTAGCAGGAGGAAGACTATGAGGAAGGCTCTGGCAGAGGGAGCTGCTGGAGCCTTTCCCTGCTGCTTCCCCTTTGCCAATGTCAGGACTAGGGAGTGAGCAGTCTGAACTAGTGATCATAGCAGGGGCAGTCAGGCATAATGGTCAGAGCCAGAATCAGCATCCAGGAACCAAGTCAGGGGTCAGAGACAGAGATCAACAACAGTCAGGTCCAGTTCAGCAGCCAATCAGGAAGTCTCTCAGTTCAGACAACTTCCTGTGCCTCCTTCTTAAATAGTATGGTCAGGCCAACCAGAGGGACTGATCATTGTCCCCCAGACAGGATCCTCATGGGCAGAGCTTCAGGGAGGGAGGTCAGAGTTCTGCTAGCTCCTCACTTCTAGAGGTTCTAGGTGAGCTGCATAGTGGCAGCCAGTTGTAAGGGCTTCCTAGGAACCCATGAGCCTGGGTTTGAGACCTGTGTGCCCTTACAGCCAGAGTCTTTTGATGAGACAGCAGGACCAATGTTACTAAAAAGAGCAGCATAGACATGGGAGGTACTGCTTGGGCATGCAGAGAGCCATGCAGGGTATACACCCAAAGGTTATGGCATGTCTTTATTCCACTTGCCTAAGCTGTGCCTCACCATCTATCCTGCTATTTATCCCCAAGTTATCTTGGTATTCAATGTATGTACACTATACACCACCACAAGCATAGACCTATCATTAGTATTCATTAATCTTATAAATATTTATTTCTTTAGCACCAACAATTTTCTTGCTTTGTACAGTGAACAAGATAAAGACAATCCCATCACCAAAGAGCTTACATTCTAAAAGAGAGACACAACACTGCAAATAGGCCCCATCAGCTTCTTCCCAAGGATAGCCAAAGGCAGTACTCCTTCCCCCCATAGCCTAAGACCTCCTCTAGTGACAGAGGTTGATTAAGGATTCAGGAATTGTACCTGGCAGTCATACAGCTTGTCTGCAACAGGAGGCTTTCCTCCATGGTTTTCAGTAGGCTTTTAGTCGTGTGGTTTTCCATGGAGATAGGCTTGAACTCTGGGGCAAGGTTGATGTTTGTAACTGGGATCTAGAATCTCTCCATCTGTATTCTATATTCCTTTCCTTTCTCCCTCCTAACACCAACAATCTGCAGCAAGGGATCGACAGTTCTGTCTGAATAGCTTGGCTTTGCACCAACCAAAGCTGTGGAGAAAACAAATGTTCTTGTTTACTTTTCAGCCCACATTAGTCTGTAATTAATACACCCCTCAGTTCAAAGTAATGCATCAAGTGTTCGTTCCTGAACAAGAGTTCTGTGGATCACTCCTTTCCTTTTCCACGATTCTGACCAACCTCCTCTGTCCCATAGAATAACTTTGCAACACTCAGGTAATACCTTCCATCAAACCCAAGTGTAATGAATGTCAGGACATGAGTTAAGATGGGTTCTTTATCCATTTGTTTTTTACTAAGAGTTTTTGTTTTGCTCTTATTTGGATTTTGTCCTGCGTAATTAAGGCTCCTAGCTGCCATAGCAGTAGGTGCTACAGAAGTTAGTATTAGCAATAAATATATAAATCAGACAAAAGCAACGCAGTAACAAATGGTGTTTCTACAACATAATGGGGTAAGAGTCTGAATAAAGTCAGTCAGGACTACATTTTTATTTTACATCTAGAACTTGAATTTTATTATTTTTGTTATAGTTTTCAGCCTGTGAAGGGCCAACTGATCTCAAGCTGGGGAGTAGATGAACCACAGATGGGGTTAAAGAGACTCAGATGTTTTATGATATCATCTGTTGACAGAAAACTAGATTATTTCCAGCATCAAAAGTTGCAACATTCTGCTAAATAGACCCCTTGTGAGCAATGAATACACCTAGTGTTTCCCTTTATTTTATTTTTTTTCAGTTTACACTGAATCATAAAACAGTCTTTCAGAGTTTTGGGGGATGCAAAAGAAGTCACCTATGGTGGAAATCTATACAGGGTTCATTTTATTACAAAATAAAAATAAACAATGGAAAATACAAATGGTTAAGTAACATGCAAACCTTAAGAACTATATATCCAAATCTCTCAGGTCCCAAGTTACCTCTTAGGGTATGTCTGCACTTATATTCTAAAAGAAAGACATATAGAAGACAGAGCACACTGGAAAAATAAGTTCCAATCCAATAGATGTGTGGTAATATTCAATAGTGTTAAGTACAGTGCCAATAAGAGGCTCTACGCCTAGGTAAAATAATGAAGAGTCATAACACACCTGTGAGGTAGATAAATATTATGATTGACCTAGGTCACACAAACCCTTGTGTCTGATGAAGTGGGCATTCACCCACGAAAGCTTATGCTCCAATACTTCTGTTAGTCTTAAAGGTGCCACAGGACCCTCTGTTGCTTTTTACAGATTCAGACTAACACGGCTACCCCTCTGATACTAGGTCACACAGTTAATCTGTGGCAGGGCCTGGAATATTAGCATGCAGGAATCCTAATCCCCAGGTCACAGATCATAAATCTGTTTCTCCCCTCTAACAGAGGTGCATCTCCCTTGACTTTGCCTGGATAACTGAGAGGAGAATTGAACTCTTTACAATAACAACTAAACGGGAGTAACTTTCCATCTAACACCTCAGGGAAAGAAAGCAAACAGCTTCCTGATAAAAAACTTCACACCAACTGTCTTTTCAAACTTGGGTGCCTAAAGTAGGTTGCTTGATTGTTTTCAGAACTGCAGGCATCCAACTTGAATTTATCTGTGGGTACTCACCATGTCTGAAAATTAAGTCTTATTTAGGTGCCTAAATATGGATTTAGGTGCCCAAGTCTGGACACCCATATTTAAAAAATGTAATTGTGCCTTTGCCTGACATCAATCCAGGTTCAAATTGATGCATTGTGGCAGAGATGAATAAATGTAGGCCTGGATTGTGATATCCTTACTCACACTGAGTGGAAACTTTCTCAACAAGTAGTCCCATTGACTTCATTGGAACTACTTGCGGTGTAAGATATTTATTTGGTGTGAATAAGGTTATCATAATCTGGTACAAATTAATTACTTAGTACTTATAAACTACTTTCTATCCATGGATCTCAAATCACTTACAAAGATGGTAAACATTGTTACAGTTCAGGCAACTGCGCCTATATTCCCCCCTTCTTGGTCCCTGAGGGACACTCACTCTAAGGACCTGGCTCCTCAGCCATCACCTCTCCTGGGCAGAGACCCACATCTTTCCCTCATGACTGGGTTTTTTCCGGTACAATACAGTTCCCTGGACCCTGTCTACACTGTATTATTCCCAGTAAGCCAGACTGCCTGAGCAGACCTGCATCTGCACTTTACTCTCTCTCCAGAGGCTATAAACAGCATAATTGCCCATAGTTATGTTACCACACAGCTCTTTCTAAGCAACCACATTTATTCTTAAAGTGAAAGCACTACAGAGAAAACATAAGGAATTAATAAAAACCTACACACATACTACTAACCCTACCAGAGATCACCTCCTCAACTCCAGTGGGGGCTCTGCTAAGAGTCAGTCCTTCAAACCCCAACAATAGGTGTTTCTGTGGTTACAAGTTCACAACAGGCTTAGCTCAGAACAAGCATACAGACTGGGCAGATCAGCCTGTTTCTTTATAAAACTTGGGCCTTTGATTTTCAGATTCCAGGAACAGGTAATCAGCAGACAATGGCCTCTCAGGCCAGAGCTTCAAAAGGCTGGGTTTTTTGCATAACTGGGGGAGGAGAAGAAGGAATGTTCATTAACTTCTCCCTAAATATTTCCCAGGAAATCCTCTTCACACATATTGTCCAAAAGACCATTCTTGTCTGCCACATTATTCAATATGGTCCATTGATCATCCAGGCTCATAATAATACATAACCTTTGCATTTAATATAATGCAATCCAAAGATACTCAAACTTAAGTTTTGTCAAGGCTATTTTGCAGGAAATTTCCATGTCTATCACAAGCATTATTATTTCCATCTAACAGATGGGAAAAATAAGGCAGAGAGAGTTTAAGTGACTTGTGCACAGAGAGAGGCATTGGCAGAGCTGGGGAAAAGAACCTAGCTCCTTTGATTTCCAAACCAGTGACCACTGTCCTCTATGCTTTACCTTTTAGAAAGACTCAAGTCTTGATTTAAAAAATTCAAGGGGTGAAGAATCCACCACATCTTAGGCCTGGTCTACACTACGGGTTTAGGTCGACTTTAGCAGCGTTAAATCGAATTAAGCCTGGACACGTCCACACAACAAAGCCCTTTCTTTCGACTTAAAGGGCCCTTTAAACCGGTTTCTTTACACCACCTTCGACGAGGGGATTAGCGATAAAATCGGCCTTTGCGGGTCGGAATTGGGGTAGTGTGGACGGAATTCGACGTTATTGGCCTCCGGGAGCTATCCCACAGTGCTTCATTGTGACCGCTCTGGACAGCACTCTCAACTCAGATGCACTGACCAGGTAGACAGGAAAAGACCCGCGAACGTTTGAATTTCATTTCCTGTTTGCCCAGCGTGGAGAGCACAGGTGACCACGCAGAGCTCATCAGCACAAGTAACCGTGATGGAGTCCCAGGATCGCAAAAGAGCTCCAGCATGGACCGAACAGGAGGTACGGGATCTGCTCGCCATATGGGGAGATGAAGCAGTGATAGCTGAACTCCGTAGCAGTAAAAGAAATGGCAAAGTATTAGAAAAGGTCTCCAAGGCCATGAAGGACCGAGGCCATAACAGGGACACACAGCAGTGCCGCGTGAAAGTTAAGGAGCTACGGCAAGCCTACCACAAAGCCAGAGAAGCAAACGGAAGGTCCGGGGCAGAGCCACAAACTTGCCGCTTCTACGCGGAGCTGCATGCCATTCTAGGGGGTGCAGCCACCACTACCCCAACCGTGTGCTATGACTCCGTCAATGGAGAAACACACAGGGAAGACAGTTCGGGGAACGAGGAAGATGAGGATGGAGGTACTGTAGGTAGCTCACAGCAGCAAGGAAGCGGAGAAACCGGTTTCCCCAACAGCCAGGATATGTTTGTCACCCTGGACCTGGAACCAGTAACCCCCGAACTCACCCAAGACCCTCAGGGCACACAGGAGACCTCTGGTGAGTGTACCTTTGTAAATATTACACATGGTTTAAAAACAAGCGTGTTTAATGATTAATGATTAATTTGCCCTGGCAATCGCAGCCAGTACATCTACTGGAAAAGTCTGTTAACGTGTATGGGGATGGAGCGGAAACCCTCCAGGGACATCTCCAGAAAGCTCTCCTTCATGTACTCCCAAAGCCTTTGCAAAAGGTTTCTGGGGAGGGCTGCCTTATCCCGTCCACCATGGTAGGACACTTTACCACGCCAGGCCAGTAGCACGTAGTCTGGAATCATTGCATAACAAAGCATGGCAGCGTATGGTCCCGGTGTTTGCTGGCATGCAGACAATATCCATTCCTTATCTCTCTTTGTTATCCTCAGTTGAGTGATATCATTCACGGTCACCTGGTTGAAATGGGGTGATTTTATTAAGGGGACATTCAGAGTTGCCTGTTCCTGCTCTTCTGAACAGAAATGTTCCCCGCTGTTAACCATGCGGTGGGGGGAGGGGTGAAGTGATCATCCCAGAGAATCGGGTGTGTGTGTGGGGGGGGTGGTTTACTTGGGTTTGTGCCGCATGTTAACCCGGAAACCGCAGCCCCTTCTTTTACATTGAAAACCCATTTTAAATGGCCAACCCAATTCATCCTTGATATGGGAAATGCGCTGCTGTTTGAAACCTTTCCCGAATGTTAAGAAGGTTAAAAAAGCCAAAAGATTGTGGCTTACCATGGCTGCCTGCAAGCCGAAATATGTTGCCTGGGGCACTGCGTGAGTGATCTCTCATACCAAACCGGCAGGCAGAGGAAAAAATGCGACCTTGTAACGAAAGAGTGTACCCATTGTTCTCTAAAATGTGTCTTTTTTAACCACCTCTCCCTTCTCCTCCACCAGCTGCAAATGTTTCTCCTTCACAGAGGCTAGTGAACATTAGAAAGAGAAAACGGAGGACGCGGGACGATATGTTCACAGAGCTCCAGATGTCCTCCCACGCTGATAGAGCACAGCAGAATGCGTGGAGGCAGTCAATGTCGGACATGAGAAAAGCACAATATGAACGAGAGGAGAGGTGGCGGGCTGAATGGTGGGATGAAAAGAGCAAGTGGCGGGCTGAAGATGATAGGTGGCGTCAGCTTGCAGACAGACGGCAAGAGTCAATGCTCCATCTGCTGGAGCATCAAACTGATATGCTCCAGCGTATGGTTGAGCTGCAGGAAAGGCAGCAGGAGCAGAGACCGCCGCTACAGCCCCTGTTTAACCAACAGCCCTCCTCCCCAAGTTCCATAGCCTCCTCACCCAGACGCCCAAGAACACGGTGGGGGGGCCTCCGGCCACCCAGTCACTCCACCCCAGATGATCGCCCAAGCATCAGAAGGCTGGCCTTCAATAAGACTTAAAGTTTTAAAATGCAGTGTGTCCTTTTCCATCCCTCCTCCCCCACCCATCCCAGGCTACCTTGGCAATTATCCCCCTACTTGTGTGAGGAATTAATAAAGAATGCATGAATGTGAAAAAACAATGACTTTATTGCCTCTGCAAGCGGTGCTCGAAGGGGGAAGGGGAGGGTGGGGTGGTTGGTTTACAGGGAAGTAGAGTGAACCGGGTCGGGGGGGGGGAGTTGGAGGGTTCATCAAGGAGAAACAAACAGAAGTTTCACACAGTAGCCTGGCCAGTCACAAAACTCGTTTTCAAAGCTTCTCTGATGCGCACCGCGCCCTGCTGTGCTCCTCTAACCGCCCTGGTGTCTGGCTGCGCGTAATCAGCGGCCAGGCGAGTTGCCTCAACCTCCCACCCCGCCATAAATGTCTCCCCCTTACTCTCACAGATATTGTGGAGCGCACAGCAAGCAGCAATAACAATGGGGATATTCTTTTCGCTGAGGTCTGAGCGAGTCACTAAGCTGCGCCAGCGCGCTTTTAAACGTCCAAATGCACATTCCACCACCATTCGGCACTTGCTCAGCCTATAGTTGAACAGGTCCTGACTACTGTCCAGGCTGCCTGTGTACGGCTTCATGAGCCATGGCATTAAGGGGTAGGCTGGGTCCCCAAGGATCACGATAGGCATTTCAACATCCCCAACGGTTACTTTCTGGTCCGGGAAGAAAGTCCCTTCCTCCAGCTTTCGAAACAGACCAGAGTGCCTGAAGACACGAGCATCATGTACCTTTCCCGGCCATCCCACGTTGATGTTGGTGAAACGTCCCTTGTGATCCACCAGGGCTTGCAGCAGCATTGAAAAGTACCCCTTGCGGTTTATGTACTCGGTGGCTTGGTGCTCTGGTGCCAAGATAGGGATATGGGTTCCGTCTATGGCCCCACCACAGTTTGGGAATCCCATTTCAGCAAAACCATCCACTATTGCCTGCACGTTGCCCAGAGTCACTACCCTTGATATCACCAGGTCTTTCATTGCCCTGGCAACTTGGATCACAGCAGCCCTCACCGTAGATTTGCCCACTCCAAATTGATTCCCAACTGACCGGTAGCTGTCTGGCGTTGCAAGCTTCCACAGGGCTATCGCCACTCGCTTCTCAACTGTGAGGGCTGCTCTCATCCTGGTATTCTGGCATTTCAGGTCAGGGGTAAGCAAGTCACAAAGTTCCATGAAAGTGCCCTTACGCATGCGAAAGTTTCGCAGCCACTGGGAATCGTCCCACACCTGCAGCACGATGCGGTCCCACCAGTCTGTGCTTGTTTCCCGGGCCCAGAATCGGCATTCCACGCCATGAACCTGCCCCAGTGACACCATGATTTCCATATTGCTGGGGCCTGTGCCTTGTGAGAGGTCTATGTCCATGTCAATTTCCTCATCACTCTCTTCGCCGCGCTGCAATCGCCTCCTCGGCTGGTCTGGGTTTCACCTTGGCATGTCCTGGCTCTGCATATATTCCAGGACAATGCGTGTGGTGTTCATAGTGCTCATAATTGCCGCGGTGATCTGAGCGGGCTCCATGATCCCAGTACTAGCTATGGCCCCTGGTCTGAAAAAAGGCGCAAAACTAGTATCTGACGGACCAGGGGAAGGAGGGAGGGCGGGACGGAGGGCGGGCCGAGTGACGACATGGTGTACAGGTACAGGGAATTAAAATCAAGAAAGGTGGCTGTGCATCAGGGAGAAACACAAACAACTGTCACACAGAATGGTCCCCCTAAAGATTAAACTGAAAACCCTGGGTTTAGCAGGCCGTTGATTTGACGGAGGGAGGGGGAAGCAAATGAATACAGAACAAATCTATTTTTTACATCTTAAGACAACGGTGCAGCGTGACTGATAGCCCTCGGCATCTTCTGGGTGCTTGGCAGCAAATACTGGGCGCTTGGCAGTTAGTGTACTACGATGGCCTTCAGGCCTATTGCACAATCTGCTGCTCAGGGAAGATTCTGCTAATGTGCGATGATCCAACTTGTAATAGGACGGTTACCAGTCGTAATACACCATCTACTGCCAAAAAGGCAAGGGGCTGGTGCAATGCAGCCCCACGGCTGCCAGCCCCACAGCTGGCAGCACCCAGATCGCCAATGAAGGCTACCAGTCTACTGCACCGTCTACCGCCAAAAGGCAGTTAGCTGCTGATGCTGTGTGGCAATGCAGTCCCACGTCTGCCGGCACCCAGATGACATATGGTGACGGTGAGCTGAGCGGTCTCCATGCTTGCCGTGGTATGTTGTCTGCACAGGTAACCCAGGTAAAAAGGCGCGAATCTATTGTCTGCCGTTGCTGTGACGGAGGGGGAGGGGCCTGATGACATGTACCCAGAACCTCCTGCGACACTGTTTTGCATCATCCGGGCATTGGGATCTCAACCCAGAATTCCAATGGGCGGCGGAGACTGCGGGAACTGTGGGATAGGTGTGGGATAGCTACCCATAGTGCAATGCTCTGGAAGTCGACGCTAGCCTCGGTACTGTGGACGCGGTCCACCGACTAGAGCACTTAGAGCATTTTATGTGGGGACACACACAATCGGCTGTATACAACCGATTTCTATAAAACCGGCTTCTATAAATTCGAACTAATTTCGTAGTGTAGACATACCCTTAGATACATTGTCCCAATGGTTACTTACCTTCACTGTTAAAGTGTGCCTTATTTATGTCCAACTTCAGCTTCCAGCCACTGGATTTAGAATATTTCCTCTGGTGTAATGAAAATTAAATAATATTAGATATTAGGCAAGTCACCAATGCAGAGTACTTCAAGCCACAACTGTTAACTGCAGAGTTTGTAAAGGAGAAAAAAGAAGATTTTAGTCCAGAATAAATCATTCTACCAAGCGTTTTATTTCAGACCTGACAGTTGTAAGAGAATCTATGCACAAAAGTGAGAGAGGATTCTATTCTGACATTTTGTTTTTTTTCCTGTACTGGGGCTGGAATGATTACGGACAGAATGAGTTAAAATGAAATGGATTTTTAAAATGTAAATAGAATTAAGTTTACAGAGATATGAGATATGACATATCCGTAAAATGGAAGAAAAATGCGTGAACCATTCTAACTGTGACCCATAAACACTAGATAAATATGAATTGTCCTATGTTTTCTTTGCATTACCTACTGCCTCTGGTAAGCTTCTCATACTACCAACTTTTTTCCATGTTAGATAAAATTTTAATTCATCTCAGTCACATATTTACATTTAAGACCCAGTCAGTAATGATTGAAAACTGGGACCACTGGACACCTGCTCAGTTAACCATTGGTTGATAATCTCTTTTCATTTCTGAAGGAACAAGTGTTCAAAACACACGAACCCCATTCACACTGGGAACTATTTGCCATCCCTGAAGGTAGCATCACCAGGAAGACACTGGAAAGTTGAGTTATCTCTAAGTCTACAGGACAGTCTCTCCAGAACAGGGATGATGCACACTGGCAGTAGGTAGTGTTGGGAAATGTGTACGGCCTCTGCCCATGGTCTCTGTCTTCAGTGGATAAATAAAGGTCTTCAGTAAATCCTCAATTATCAACCCAATTAAGCACTATGTTCATTTTTAAAAATATTTTTGTTCTTCTTTACACAAATTGTTTATGAATCTGCAAAGTAGAAGCTTGTGGAATCTGTAAAGAAAACTGTATATCATTTTGGAAGATTGATAGGAAATTCAAAATTATACAGTACTTAGAGCCAAACTGTGCTCAA
This sequence comes from Malaclemys terrapin pileata, assembly GCF_027887155.1. NCBI lineage: Eukaryota > Metazoa > Chordata > Testudines > Emydidae > Malaclemys > Malaclemys terrapin. Next base: position 35,847,563 of record NC_071509.1, on the reverse strand, counting down.
TTGCCCCATAAGTGAGCAACAGGGGAAGAGCAAAGAAAAATATTTTTAAAGGGTACCCTTCACCACATTTTTATACAGCAAACTGGTACAATTGCAGCCCTTGTGTTCCATGATGCAGTAAGTCTTCAAACTTTTCACCGACACACCTGCATTTATCAGAGCAAATTATAACAGGTCCCACCTTCATGTGTGCAACAGGCAACATTCATATATGTTATACCAACCATTAATAAAATATTAACATGTAGAAATACTATTCAGCACAATCTGTTTAATCCAGTTTGCCAATCTGACAAAGCCAACAGTAAAAGGAATTTATTTCTTCCCCCAGCACATTTAGTTCCATGGCTCTGTGTGTGATGTTTCTCACCAGTTAAAGAAAGTCACTGATTATCCCCTCACAAGTTGCTCCCAAGCAGTGGGACAGGTGTGGGGAGAGGCGGCCTCCCTTGCTGCAAGGAATAGAGTCCTCTTTCCAACCTGGAGAGATGTCCATGGAATTAGGAGAACCTGGGATACCTGGGAGCGCAAGGGGTCAAGAGGAGAGAGTAAGCCTGAGGTGCAATGGGAACCTGGAGCCTAAAGGGATTATTTGGGGGATCCTGGAGCATCCTCATCCATTGTGCCTGTCGCCTTTTGTGCCCCATCCCAACCTGTTCCTTGTTCAGTCGGTCTTCCCATTCTCACCTCCTTGCAGACAAGCCCCTGTGGCCAGCTGCTGTTGCCTCTTTCTGCCTCCTTTTTCTACCTCCTCTGTGCTCTTTGTGTCTTGACAGACACTGGCGGGACATCAGCAGGGGACAGAATTGACATGCAGAGGAGGAAAGACAGTCTCCTCTGCCTTCTGTGCCCAAACCATATTAGGCCCTGCTGACCAGGAGGAATCTTTTCATTTTTGTATTTACAAGTCTAATTAAAAATGTAAGTCAATATTTTCAGGCTACCCATGAAGGCAACAGGCAAGCTACTGCTTGATGAGCTCCAGGAAGAATTCTGGCTCCCTGAACTCTTCATAGCTCAGTGCAGCTCCACACACACCCCAACACAGGGCTGCACACCAATGGCACAATTGAGACCTTCATGAGCAGTTACTGTCCCTCCTACTACTAACCCTTTGCAAAAGTAAAATGATTGCTGGAACAACCACCAAAAATGGTAGCCCTATCCTACTGTAGCTACTCCAGCAAAGCTCTCAGCAAATTCAGTGGAATCAGCCTCAAACATCAGGTTTGCTATAATTAATGCATAGCTCCAAGTGGGATCCGTTCCTTCATTGAAATATACCACAAATTATGCCCTTTAATGTATGAATTTATTAATCCATCTGAAGTCTGAACACATTGCTGATTAGTAATGGTCCTCCTGTTTTATATCCTTAGCCCATATAAATTAGACTAGGATTGAAACTAGTTTCTGCCCTAATATTGGAGTATAAAAAATGAAATAATCTGATTTTTAATTTCAGACAACTAGTTAGACAACTAGTTTCACTACCAGAGCTTTTTGGTTGTGTGGTGGTGGAATTTGTTTGTTTTCTTCCTCTGTGAAATAGATAACACAGTAATGAGAGGAGTTGAGTTTCACAAAACTAATCTGGATTTCATCTCAACTAAACTTTCTTCATATCACTCTTGGAAACAGTGCAGAAAAATGGATGTTTGAACAGCAAATAGACAAAAGTACTTTTGAAGAGAGATACCTCTTTCCTAAAATAACAAAGCCCTCATCAAGGACATCTTTCTAGCAACATTAAAGGCTTGAGATATCTTTAGTCTTTAAAATCTTAGATTTGATTTGATTTGATTTTCATTTTCACAGAGGTACATGCATACTAAAGCTTCTAATACCTCTGAAGAAAATAAGGAAAATAGTTGGCAGAGCTCCTCATACTGCCTTTAATTATAGGAACTATTTAGATTTTAAACAAGAGCTTAAGTTGTGAGAAGAATACGCTGTTAGTGGATAGATAAGAAGAGGCTGTATCTCACTGGAAAAATAAAGCATTTGTATTTGGGGTCTGAAGCTTTATTATAGAATGACTGGTTACATATATATATTTTCTATAACTGAAAATCTTTGCATACAGAGTAAGAACTGATTGGGCAGGGAGGCTGGAACTGTTGAGCAAAGAGACTGGGAGCCAGTGAAGGAAAAGGAGGTGGAGATTGGGAACCAGTGGTTGCAAGGGGTAACACTGAGATCAGAAGAGGAGGAGGAGGAGAGGAGGGACACTGGGACTGGCTGGACAAGGCAATTGCAGCTAGGAATTAGTAAGGGAAGGGAAATGCGGGGAGGGGAGGGAGGCAGCTTTGACAAGCAGCTGGGGTGTGGAGAGGAAATGGGAATGGCTGAGCAAAGGTTGGAACACAGAGCCAGGGATGGGGGAGACTGGGGCAAGGAGCCAAGGAAGGGGGAGCAGGGGAGACAGATTGTGTGAGGACTCCAAGGAGGGAGACTAGGATTGGGAGCTAGTGTGGGGGAGGGAAGAGAGAGATTGGACAATGGGCCAGAAGGGTGAACTGGGACTGGCAGGGAAAGGAGGAATGATTGGGACTAGGACAGTTAGTCCAGAGCGGGAGACTAAGACTAGGTGGGCAAGGAGATTGGGACTGGAATGAAAGGCCAGGAGGGGAGAGACAGGATTGGGACAAGGACAGGTTGGAGGCGAGGAGGCAGAAGGTATCAAGCTTGGGGAAAATGGGCAGAAGGGTCTCTGCCCCTTAGGAGCACATTTCCCTCCAGAGCCTGGAATGAAACCCAGATTCCTGAGTCTCACCATTCCTCTGCTGTCAGCAAATAGTTGAGTGTGCACCATACCCCTCTGGTGATGGGTACACATAGAGGATGACAACCTGCTGCGGCTATCAGTTTCTTTGTTAGTTCAAGTGGCAGAGGTCTGTCCAGTGGGTCTGACCTGCTGATGACCCATGTGGGTGTCAATATGATGCCACTTGATGGAATTTCTGTTTTTTCGGTTTGCTTTTTTTTTTAATTAGCAAATTACACTAAAAAAAAATTACATGAAAGTAGCATTATTAAGGTTGCTAAATCAAAAGCTGGAAAATGCCAGAATTAAGATGGTCTTTGCAAGTTTAATTCAGCCCTGTTGCATATATGTGTTATGATACCATCTTCAATTACATGATCACTTATTAGTTTTTCCATCGGACCCCTGCCTTATTCAGTACACGGGACGGACCTGCTCTAGATACTGAGCAGTGTTGTGAAATGAAGGAGGTTGTTGTCTGTAGAACCCATGCCTCATTTGTTGCAGATGTTGAAAGGTGCATGGTGAACGAGGCAGGAGATTGCAGGAAGAGAAAGGAAGATCTCATATTACCCTGGAGAACTGAATTCTATCCCAGCCCCTGCCAGAGTTTCTGTGTCATGCTGGGCAAGTCACTTAAACCAAACTTTTCACAGGTGATCACTAACTGTGTATTCCTCATTTTCTGTGTGCTCAACTTAGATAAATGTCTATCAGGGATGGTCTAGAGAGTATTTGGTCCTGCCATGCGGGCAGGGGACTGGACTCGATGACCTCTCGAGGTCCCTTCCAGTCCTAGAATCTATGAATCTATAAAAACTTGAGATCTGAAGGTCTGATTTGCAGAAGAGCAGGACAGTTACTGCTGCAACTGAAGTTAATAGGAGCTGTGCTTGAATATATGAAGTACCATATCATGCTAAGAACTCTGAAAAATCAGGTCCTAATCATCTCAAATTAGGCACCTAAAATTAGTGAAAACATCTGACCTTAATTTCTGTGTCCTCAGCCCCCAGCTGTAAAATGGAAATAATGTCACATCCTCGCTTCTTAGTGGTTTTGTGAAGATAAAATAGTTAATGTGAACTGAGGCTGGCATGGATGCAAATGTTGTATTAACTGGTAATTTCTTGACCTTTGTGGTGATAAGAAAAGCAGATGAACAACCTAAACTCAAGTGAATAAAAAAACATTGTGGAAGAATTTCCCCATTTTTTTAAGTAGGATGCATCAGTGTAGATAACCATTCACATTAGTATCTATAGAAGTTGATAATAGAGGGAATAATACATTCCAAGCTATACAGTTTGAGATAACATGTTCTGAGATCACTTTTTGCAATCTTTTGCCTTAACAAACAAATATGTCCTGCTGATACAAACACTTGTGAATTAGATTAGTCTCCTTGGATGACAAACTGTATCTTTATGTTTGTTCAGTGCTAAGCACATGGGTTGGAGCTTAACAAATAATCAATTATAATACTACTTAAGCATGTGAATGCTACTCATTGTACCCAGCACGTGCTGTCTCATGCATTAGGTACAGCCGCAGAGGAGTACAGACATTCTGGCACTTTAAAAAAAATGCAATTCCTGCCAGTGGTTGAACTCCACTTTGAAGGCATTAATCTCTAGTAGAGAAACAAGGGCTGTGTGGGCTCCTCATTCAACTGACCCCAACTCTGAATCTGTGGAAGCCATTACTACCCGTGCACGCTGTAGGAGGGAGTAGAACAGGTGAAACCTGTGAGGTAGGAGGAATGTGAATTGGTCTTAACAGACATAAGAGGAGTAAACTAGTCTCATAAAGAAGGAGCAAGCTGGCTTTGTCAGACACAGGAGTGTTTGGTTGCACTGGATGGGGGGGAAAAAAAAGATTTAGCCCATCAGCATACTTAGATCACTGGGATTGTTGAAGGAAGTTGGATGTTTGTGAGAGATGTGGACTTTTCAATCTTTGCCAGTGGGTTAGTTGGAGTAGGAGGGTAAGAGTCCTGTCCGTTCATCCCTGTCTTTGCCATGGGCTCTCTGCATGATCTTGGGCAGCTTGCTTAATGTATGTGTCTTGGTTTCCCCATTTGTAAATTGGGATGTTGTGAGGCTTCCAAATGTTATGTTAGCAAAGTGCTCTGTTCTAGGGAAGTGTAAAGCATTAAATTACAATTAATAGTAGTCCAACAATCTCACTGAAAATGCACATGGACTACCCATCTGACAGGTTGAAACCTCCACTGTCCTTAATAACTGCAGACAGATGAATTAACTCACAACTTGTTAGATACCCGTAATCACCACATGTTGTTATCGCTCAATGACGTTCAAATCAAATCAAATCGAGGGTGCAGTTTCTTACTCTGATCTGCAAACCAAGGACCTGCTTTAATTAAAGTTACCTAGATTATTCACTTAGGATCTTAATACTCTGAGATGGTCTGTGTTGAATCTGTTGCTATCAGTCCAGGATTTTTTTGCTGCACTGCTCACCATAGTAAGTCAAGAGACTTGATGTTGGTGTGATAATTGTTACACAGAAAGGGAGAAGCAGGAATATTATTTATGTTTCTGAACGGGAGGATACAGGGAAGTATTCAGAGTACTTCCCTGTCTTCATGAATGAAGTATCTGAGACACCCTGTGCACAGTTGCTAACAGTTAGATGAATAGATTCCAAATCCAGGCCGGACCATTGTGATTATCTAATCTGACCTCTTGTATAACACAGGCCATAGAACTCCCCCAAAATAATTCCTAATTAGACTTGTTAGCATTAGACTGCAGCAGCCACACTAGAAGAAGCCAAAAGAGGTCAGATTTAGTCTAGTTTCCATTTTTCTAGATGCCTGTTACAAACAGGGATTATTCATTTGACAGTGGATCAGTACTTCCTTAAAAATCAGTGCTTGCCCATGCCACTTTAAAGAACAGATCTTTCATTATGTCTAGATTTGATTTGCATTGCATATCCTTTGAACAAAAATTCTCTTACGCTGATTTATCCACCTACTATTGGAATCTTTTATCCTTAAGATCTAGGCAAATATTACACACCTTTAAACCTACCTAATACAGTAAATAGTGCATAAATAAAAAAATAAACCTTAAGCCTACTGCCAATTTCTTTTTTTATCAGCTGAATACGGGCATTGGTGGTAACTTTAGAGTTAATTTCATTGTCTGGCACTGATAATCTTACCAACAGACTGAGGTACATCCTCATTTTTTAAACAGCAAACACTGAGACACACAATTTCCTCAATTGAATTTGACATTCAAGGTATACCAGTCTTGGCTAAGAACAGAAGTTTGTTTGACTCTCCTATCAAACGGGGCTATTGTAAGGAATGGGCTAATGTTTTTATTGACATTTCGTTAATTTCATGTTAAAAAAAAAAACAATCCATGAAAAAAATTCCCACAGCACACTCCATGCTCAGAAAGCCTCAATATTGATGGAAGGCAAGTAGAAAGGATTGGGAAACCAGCTAACATGAACAATTTTCCATTTACTGGTCTGTCTCTTGAGAATGGTTTTTTGAGTTGTGTCCAAAATCCAGAAGAGAATACATGGGTGCTTCTTTCTTCTTGGCGGTCAAGAGGTTAAATTTTCAAAGGCAGCCTCTAACTGAGCCTAGAATAAAATGAATCTGGTATGAATTTCCTTATCACTTGATCCAAACAACCTAAAATTCCTCCTTCAAAATTCCTTCAGAACAAACAAGAGGCCTAACTACATTGACATCACCCTCCTTTTGTGTAAGCCTTGTCCTTCCCTCTCTAGTTACTTTTATCAAGTCAAAAAGACAGGTTTGAGAATTCTAAAATCATCTGAGAACAATTCCAAGAGCTCAGCTAGCCTCAGTGTAATTTTTTATTGAAACTTTGTAGAAAGATTTATTTCTCTATGGTGCAGAAAACTCTGCCGCCAAATCTTGGTCACTCTTGAGTTCCTTCACTAGCTCCCATTCTCAAGGTACAAGGTTTCACATTCTAGGCTCTGCTTAACTCTTCCCCCACCTACGTCTCTTCCCATTTCCTTCTACACCCACCACCCACTCCATATGCTCTGCCCAAACTAGTCTCTATTTTTCCCTTTGACACTTTTGTCCACTCCCAAGTCTGGGCTTCCTTTTATTCCACCCATTACATTACGTACAGCCTCCTAATTAATAGTTATCAAGCACCATCCCTTCCTTTAAAAACTCCTAAGGACACACCTGTTCTATGAAACATTCTAGCTCTAAAGATCCCACCCCATTCTGTGTTTGCTCTGTATTGTATTGTACTGGCTTGTGCCTTGGACTGTAAAATCTGTTCTTTGTCTGGCACGTTTGGCACTAAATACAATACAAGATAAATAATTATACTCTGATATTTTCACACACCTCTCCTCCATTTCCTACACTTCTTTATTGTCTATCCATTATAATTACCCTTTGAATTTCTTACCAAATGTATATTTCTGAAACATTATATATTTAACCATTTAACACTCAGAATTGTCATGTGACAATGGTAAAGCATTATAAAAAGTGTCAGTTTCTTATAATACTTTGTGAGAATATTGATTTAAAAAAAACAACAGAATTTATATCCTTACCTCTTTCCTCTCCCCTTTTTATTCTTACATGAACAATCTTAAATAAGAATTAATATTGAATAAACTATACAGCTAAATGAGTCACTCATCATCACATGATTAGATCTACCCATCTTTTGGTCTTGAGGAGGGTTTTGTCCAGTGGATTCACTTAGATTATCAAATCCAAAACTGCAGATTCTTCTTCAGTGGATTTAAAACACCTCTCAACACAGTTATCTCCCTTCTTTAAGGCTGTGTTGTGAGTCACAACAATTCAGCTGGTTTGGAACCAGCTGAAGATGCTGCCCACTGGCACTCACTAATCTTCCTGAACACCAAAAAAAAAGAAAACCTGCCTTTTAACTTTTCTATGACTTTTTGACTTGTGGGTCCAATGAAAAACAGAATTTAGAGCTGGTCAAAAAAATTCCATCACATTTTTTGTTGAAAGTGAAATTTTCACTAGAAGTATCTATTTTCAACAACATTTTTCAGGTTTTTGTCGAAAAAATGAAAACCCCCAAATTGAAAAAAATTAGATTTTTGGCCACAGAAAATATGGTTGGTTTTCATTTTTATTTTTTGTGTTATTTTTTATGAAACCTTGAAAAATTTCAAGGAAAATTCACTTTTATTTTTGTTGAAATTTCTCACTAGGGAAAAAGAAATGTCCTCAATCAGCTCTAAAAGAATTTCTACAAACTACTTTGGTTTCATGTCTCAGTATTGGCCTATGCCCTGTGCTTCACAGAAACATTGCACCTCCCAAAACTCACCTACCCCTTGCACTGTAAGGGGAACAATTCTTTCCTGGTCTTCCTGCAAGTGAACAGCTTATATCCTGAAGAACTGAGGTATGGATCTAAATTATTTAACTTATTTATCTTACCCTGTAAACAGTCATTGTAACATAAGGTATGTTGGCTGCAGTGAGGGCAGTGTTACTCAGGAAGAAATTGTTTCAGGAAGCCACAACCCCTCTTTGAATTCTTTGGCATACTTAGAAGGCATTGAGAAAGAATGGATTTTCCCTTTATTATCTACATTAATCTGAGATACTTGAAGCTGGGGATATTTTTGGATTGTTTACATTACAGACCAAGACATTAGTTTCCATCCAAACACTGGAGCAGCTTTGAGTATCCAGTAACGAAAATAATGCCTCCCTTACATTGTTACTTTCTTAAATGACTGAAAGCAATACAACAATATTGTGTCTCAACAGGAAATGATCAGCACAGCAAAGGCTGAAACATCTGAATCAGAAATTCTTTCACCATAATGCCGATAATGTCCACGCAGCAATAGATATTCTGTACTTAGGCTGTCAGTTTCATTTCCTGTGGATGGTATCTATAGTTCTGAATGTCTCCAAAGTTGTTTTCTGCTTTTGCCAAAATAAAACTTTTTTAAAAATTCAAGAATCTCACAACTCTGCAAAAACAGTGTTTGGGAAGCCTACTGCGTTGCCCATACTAATTTTCCCACTGATCAGATTGGTACTATGGAAAATAATCTTTTCCCCGTTTTATTCTACAAACTCTCACAAAGAGAAGAAACCAACTATTGGAAATAAAAGTGACAATTTTTTTATTTTTAAAAAGACTACATATTTAGTCAATCACAGATGCAGCCTGCTATATATCACTCTCAAATCACCAACTACTGTACCAATTCCAACAAAATCATTCATCAATGGGACTACTCATGTGCTTTAAGTTAAGAGCATGCTTAAGTGTTTTGCCAAGTCAGGATGAAATTACTCACGTGTTTTAATGTGAGCACATGGTAAGTGGACAAAATCAGAGCTGATCTGAACCTTCAACCAAAACTCAAACTAAATCAAAATTTTAAGATCAGAAAAAATTTGCATGGTTATTTTTTCCTCTCGTATGTCTCATCAAGTTTGGGGGGGGTCTAAATTGACAAATAGTAAATTTACCAAAAATGCATTTTGGGGGGCACCAAAATTATTCATGAATTCAGGTTAAATTCAGAAAATTGCTTCAGCCAAACTCACTCTGACTTTTCTTTTGGATATATACATTTCCAATCAACATGTCATTTCATTTCAAAACACCATTTAAAACATTTTGTTCAACCTGAACAACATTGTTTTGGTTTTTCATTTCAAATAGAAAAACGGGGGGGGGGGGGGAGGGGGGTGGCACGGGAATAGTTTGGGTTCAAAACAAACCAAGGGTATTTTTTCAGATTTTTTGGTTCAGCCGAATGAATTATTCATTCAGGTCTACATATGTTATTCAACGTTCTGTTTTCAGCCAGATCCAGATGACAAAGCAACAAGAGAAAGTCTATTCAACTCAGCTAAAAACAGGAAGCCTGTTGGATAGGTTCAGATAAGCATGCAAAAAGTTTGGTGGTTTGTGTTTTCAATTTACAGCTACAGAAAACAGTTCTAAAACAATATGATGCTAGAAATGGAAGAATGTGGGAGAGTTTCCAAAACAGGTCATGTATGGGGCCTAACAGTGAGAGAGTTTCTTCTCAAATATTTGAGATAATTTGCCAATGGGAATCTAACATGCAAGTAAGAAAGAAATGCATGCAATTACACTTAGTTTCTTTTACTTATCCATCAGTGTGAGCTGTTTTGATTTATTCACAGACATCCCTTTGAATGCTAAGAAATTCTGTTAATCTGGCATGTTACTGGAAGCCTCAAATTCTTTGAGTTCCATCATCCCTTCTGCTTTCATGCTTTCTGCCATCTACAGAGTCATTATCACCATCCTTTTTACAGTCCTGCAGACATCCCTTGGTATTGCAGCGGTAAATATTCAGGTGGGAGGAGTGACGTTGCACTCCATATGTTTTATATGTTTATAAGTGTGAATATAGCGTAACTGGAATATGCTTCATTGTAAGGGATCGTTACAAAGCTTATAATCTACTGAGTGCGATCATCCTATTTGTATGAATGTATCATTCTTGTATCTAAAGCTAGAAATATGAAGTATTACTCTGAAGTCCTATTGTAAATATGCAAAGGGTGGGCCATTAATGGTGGCTTGTAATCTTCACGGCTCTCATTAACTAGGACAATTGGTTGCGAATGGCTCTGTTTATTTGCAAACCTTCCTGGGTACATGCAGGCCAGCCCTGAAAGAATGGAGAATGAGATCTTACAGTGACATGTGATCATGTCACCTGGTACCAGAATCCATCTTAAACCTGGTGCTTTTCCATTTAGAAAGAGGGGCAAAAAGATTCCCGCCTTGTGCCAAAGCTATAAAAGGAGGTGGAACAGAACAAAGGGGGCTACAGTCATGAGAAAACCCCTAGTTACCACCTGAGCTGGAACTAACAAGAACTGTTAGTTCTTGGATTCCTCTGGGAAAGGATTGGGCCAAGACTAAGAAGGAGTTTAGTCTGTGAAAGAAGCTTATTGGAACATCTCTGAGGGTGAGATTTACCTATATTTACCTGTATTCAGTTTCTTGGACTTGTGTGTTTTGTTTTATTTTGCTTGGTAACTTACTTTGTTCTGTCTATTATTACTTGAAACCACTTAAATCCTACTTTTTATACTTGATAAAATTCTATCACTGTTATCAAGGGCGGACAATTTTTGAGTTTACCCGGTATAAGCTTTATACAGAGTAAAACGGATTTATTTTGGGTTCGGATCCCATTGGGAGCTGGGTGTCTGGGTGCTGGAGATAGATGACTTGCTGAGCAGTTTTTGGTTAAAGTCTGCAGCTTTGGGGGTGTGGACCAGACCTGAGTCTGTGTTAGGGTGACCAGATCACTGACGGGAAATATCGGGACGCAGGAGGGGGGATATCGGGACGCGTGGGGGGGGGCGGAGCAAAAAAAAAGTAAAAAAACCAAACCAAAACAAAACAAAAAAGCTGTTTTGCAGGTGGCAGCCACCCTTGCCCCTCCCCCCCCCAGGGCACATGCGGCATGTCCCGCCATTGCTAGGGTCCGGAGCCACCCCTTTTACCTCCTGGGAGAGCAGCCCCCTTGCCAGCCCCCCTTCCCGCCCAGTGCCCCTACTCACCAGCTCCAGGAACTGGAAGCTGGCCACCACACCGTCCCTCCAGGCCTGCCCCGCCATTACAGCAGCAAGCCTGGAAGGGAGGAGGAGTGCCACATGCATGGGGAAGAGGCAGGGCCAGGGCAGGGATTTGGGGAGGGAGCCAATGGGGGATGAAGGGGGTGGAGTCGGGGGGGGGGGGGGCAAGAGCCCTTCCGGGAGGGCAAAATTGCTTGTTTGGCCAGTGTCCCAACCGCACATTGGTCGGGACACGGGACAAACAAGCAAATATCGGGACGTCTGGTCACCCTAGTCTGTGTTGCAGAAGACCAGCATGTTTGGCTCAACAAGGCAGAGTTCTGGAGTCCCAAGCTGGCAGTGGGAAACAGGCTCAGAGGTAATTCCAGCACGTCAGGTGACAGCCTCAAGGGGGATCTCTGTGCCTGAACCCATCACAGGAGGAAAAGGAATCCTGCAGCATTTTTCACGCATGTGGCAGTGGACAGTTCAGATCTAAAGTAACTCAGTCTCTGCATCAGCTCATCCCTCAGAGGAAGTTTGCACAGGACGCTTGGTCAACAACAGCACAGTTCTTAGATAGTCCAACATTCTGCAGGACCATGTCCCATTTCTCCATATTTCAGTTATCAACAGGGTTAGGCAGCCACCTCTTCTGCCTGCTCAGCGGACACTGGGTATTTACATACACTGGGGATTTGCCGCAGTTGCAAACATTGGCATGGCTGTATGAGTGCAAACCATAGTATGTAAAGGAAAAGCTGCTATTTGCACCAGTTTTAAGCAGGCGTTACTAGGAATTTCACCAGTGCAGATATATTGGTAGCTACCCACCAATGGCTGCAACCATGGCAAATTCAGAATATAGGTAAGGCCATCATCATAATCCAAAGAGCAGAGGGAACAGTAGGGACAAGGAAGTTTGTATATCCCATGATCCAGGCCACACCATAGTTGTTTCCCAATCTGTAAAACTGAGATAATAATACTTCCCAACGTCACAGGGTATTACAAAGAAACGGATTAGCATCTGTACAGCATTTTGAGTCTCAGATGTTGCTGGACATGTGCAAATTATGATTAATTACCCAAACTGGAATTTGACAAGGACACCAAGTTTAACACCGCCACTCTGCAAAAAAATGTTATAGGATCTTTAATAACCACAGATGGTCAGAATCTCAATTTCAAATCTTATCCAAAAGTGGACCCTGTGCTGCCGCAGGTGCCTAATTACACATGCTAGATCCTTATTTTAGTGAAGGCTCACAGAGCAGAATGCCACGTACTGAATCACCAGCACCACTCCCTTCAGCACCCATGTTTTTTCCTTGAAGGTTTCCCATACAGCTCCTGACTCAACCCAATCATACTTAGTTTGTGAAATCTGATATAGCCCACAGTAATTTGGCTGAATGCCATAAAATTTACGTTTTAAGGACTGTGGTAACTTTGAAGTTAGTTATTCACTTCAGTAAGATTATATTTCAAAATAGGTTTATCATGAAATAATTTAATATAATGGCCATGCATCCTGATTAAAAATCCACAGAGCTATATTACGAAACCAGTTGCAATGGTCACATAGCTTCTCAAAATGACAGGAGTAAAAACAAGGAAGGAATTGGCATTCACATTACAGTACCATGGTTTTGCCACCATTTCCTGTTGGATGCATCCCAAAATATTGACAACATCTAAATGAAAACAGGAGACTGAAAGTTAAGACCAGTACATAGCTAGAGATGGGCAAAAATCAATGGTGATTGTTTTGGCTTTGCAAATCATCAATCAAGTGTTGATTCTGCAAAACCAAGAACAGAATGGGGGTTGGACCTGCATATTATTTTAACTGCAAAGTTCAGTGGAGGGAGGTGGCTACAAGAATCTGATTTCAACCCCTCTCTAATCTTAATTCTTCTTTAATGTCTTGTTTATTTGAATCCAAGCTTAGTCTTAGGCTGTCCTCTCTGAGGTGGTAGGGGGTAGGAGTACTTCTGAGAAAGCATACTCAGTCCCTTGGGTGTCAGTGAGGGGGGACTTTGCTTGGCGCTGCAGTGAACCATCTGGCTATCTCAGGAAGTGGTGTTGATGAACTCCAAAGGTATGAAGTTCAGGATTCCAGTCAGATGAGGGTCATGGGGTGGAGAAGAATAAAGAAGGGAAATGGTGAGGATAACCTCTTGCTAGCAGCCACTCTTGAATTTACACAATAGGTCATCTCAGTTCAACCACTGACTGACAGGTGCGTTGCGTCTTTTCAGTTGATCAAAATTTCATTTTGAGCAACAGTTAATAAGAGATCCAACGGTCCCTTTGCCATTCTAGACAGTTTTAACCAGTAGGTTTCAGAGTGACTCAAGCAAAGGACAGAGATGTAGCCACCCCTCAGATAAAGTCCCATCAATGAATAAGGGGTTTGGACACACTGCACCTTTGGAAGAGGTGACTAGTGAGCGAACAGGATTGTGACAGGAACACCATAAACTGAGCAGCTTGGGTTCCTCTAGTGTAAATAGGGTCCACATTGCACAATATGTAATCCTCATCATTTGCATGAGCAGATGTCAGTTCCAGCTGAGTGTGATCACACTGAAAATATTCCCCCACAATCTTTTGACACCTGAACACTTAAAGATGTCCTATTTTATACATTTTGTATACTGTAGAGGCAGCACAATCACAGCAAGCTGAGAGTTAAATGCTGTTAATTCAAAAGAGGACTTTCAGTAGGGGTTGGGCACATAATTCTCTTAGGTGCTTTTGAAATTCCTACCCTAAGAATCCAAAGACATTCCCTGATCCAAGTGTCTTAGACTGGAAATAAATAGGAAGTATTGAACTTCCACAGAACTTTACCACCAAACTGTCCAGATACATCACATCAACATCAGCCAATAAAATATGGAATCATTATGTTTTCAGAACCCCCCTCTCCAGTGGATTGCACCCTGTGTGCATGACATGATTTTCCAGAAGCTATTGAAAACTTCACTTTTCCAAACTAATCTTTTATGGGAGATTATCAGCATCCTATTCTACACCACCATAGATACGATGATGCTAGTCACATCTATTTCAAGGACAACGTTGACAGTCATAGTTTGTACTAATGGGTCTTCACATGACTCCATAGACCAGATCAGGAAGAACAAAATTTACCACACTGGCCACAGAGCCAGATTGAGCTGCATGTTGTTTCCATACTTGGTGCTGTGTTTTCAGATGCTCAAACACAATTCTCCTCAAAGTTGTGGACACCCACCCCTACAGCAGGGCATCATGTGATACAATCAATCGCCAGTTGCTCAAAAGGTCAAGTCAAAGATGTTCATTTTGAGCAAAAAAAATTTCAGAGTGTCTTTATTAAAGCTTTATTTATCAGACTTGTTTTGATAGATGCATCACAGGCATACAAATTACATAGCCAGTCCATCTCAGTTGGGCGCAGATCAAACCAGTCCTTTCACCAGGACTTCCGTGTTGGAAACCCGGTACTGCCATTTGATGGCTGGCAATCATTGTAGGTGTCGCAAATTAAAACTGGTCCATGTTTCACACCTGTAGAGCAATGCCGTGAGAGGACAACAGCTTTATAGACTTTGATTTTTGTCCATAGATAGTTTCTACGTTGAGTCCAGATTTGGTGATAGCGGAGACCATATGTGGCATTGGCTTTCTTAATTTGTGCATCCACTTTGTGGTCAATTGTTGCTTTGTTGTTCAACATGCTGCTAAGATAAGCAAACTGTTTGACAGTATGTAGTTTGCTTCCTTCCAAGCTTACTGATAGGTCTGGGAAAGGTTGTTGAGGAGCTGGCTGGTATATAACCTCTGTTTTTATTTGGTTGATGGTGAAGCCAAAGCTATGAGCTGCCACACCAAAGCAGTTTGTAAGATTTCCTAGTGCTACTTCAGGGTGTACCATCAAGGCATAGGCATTGGTGTAGAGCAGTTCCTGCATGAACACTTCTATCACCATGCTGTTCTGAGGTAGATGGGAACGATTGAAGAGCTTTCCAGTGCAGAAACATAAAAAAAAAAAAAAAGTCTTTGAAGAGCCACAAAGGTCTTCCTCTAGCACCACAGCAAAGAATAGACCACAAAGATTAGGAGCAAGGATACACCCTTGCTTCACCCTGTTTGTGAATGGAAATGAGCTGCTAGATCACAATCAGTGCTAACTCTTCCAGACATGACTTCATGGAATTGCCAAATAATCTTCATAAATTTGTCTGGACATTCACATTTAGTGAGCAACTTCCAGAGGGAAGTCCAGTTGATGGTGTCAAATGTCTTGGATAAAGTGACAATGTTGGTGCTGTTCACGACATTTTTCCTGCAACAGTTGAATGATGAAAATCATGCCAACAGTGCTCTGCTGAGCACAAAAGCTGCCCGGTGTCTCAGATAGAACTTTGTCAATTATTTGGATCAGGAATCAGTTCAGGAGGATCTATCCAAGAGTCTTGCCAGCCATGGAGAGCAAAGAGATACTGTGGTAATTACCACAGTTTCTCTTTGAGCTTTTATGCTTATAGATAGTGATGTTGGCATCTTTCAGTTCTTACAGTATGATTTCTTGAAGCCAGACATGTGGGAAAAATTTGAAAAGCTTGTCAATGAGAAGATTTCTTCCACATTTGAAAACTTCAGCTGGAATGGCATTGGGACCAGGAGCTTTGTTATTTTTTTCATTACTTGAACAGCTTTCAGTGCATGGGCTCATGTGGGTGGATTGGCAAGTGCTTTAGATGTGGGCAATTTATGGACATTATCCAGTGTCTCATCAGAAACAGTAAATAACGGATTAAGTAATTCACTAAAATGTTCATGTCACCATTGGTGGATGGCAGTGTGATCTGTGATGAGAGATTCATGATTGACACTTGTTAGCAATATCAAGGCCAATTGGATAGAGCCATATACAGCTCTGAAGGCATAATAAAAACCTTTAGCATCATGTTTATCAGCAAGGGCCTGTACTTCATCCACTTTATGGTCAAATCACATATTTTGCATTTGGTGGAGTTTGCATTGGAGCGTGCTGCAAGCTGCCCTATATCTGGCCTTTTTAGACGCAGAGCAGGTCAGTTAAGAGCATGGCACACGCTTGTCACTTGATATCAACAAGATTGAATATTGCAGGATCATTACCATTGAACCAGTCTGCATGCTGGCATTTCACCTACCCAACACAATCCACAACAGTGTTACAGACTGTGTCATGCAGGATACCTCTTTGGCAGATACATCTTCACTGATCGTTGGAAGAGTTTCTAAAATAGTAGTTAGCGGCATTGAAAATTGTTTGGCGATTGACAGATCTTTCAGCTGGGCAGTACTTACATGCTTAACTGACTGGGTTTTTGGCAAAATAGAGGGGGAAAGCTTTGATCAAACAAGACAGAGGTCAGTCCAACAATCAGTTCTGTGTAATACCCAAATTATGAGCACATTTTGTACGTCCCTCTGTTGAACCAACACAGTCTATCAGATGCCAATGATGTAAGCGAGAGTTGGTGTATTGTATTTTTGGTAGTCTTATTTATAATAAATCTCATAAGCCCAACCCCTCCTGCGTGTGGTGGACACAGGGCAAGTAGAGAATTGCCTTGTAGGGTGAAGTATGGTGGTAAGCTCTGTTCGCCGGGCCAGTGCAGTAGCCATGAAGGCCTACCAGGATTTACTCCAAAATACCATCACTAATGGGGCTCTGGCTGGGTAGACCAGGCTTATTGAGCCTGGCCAATTGGCAGTCTTCTCATTGACAAAATAAACCTGAAGCCAGCAAGTCCTTCAGTTGTCTAACTTACCTTGCCACTTGAAATGGCCTGTTGGCCAAGAGAGAGTACAAGTTGGTACACAACTGCTCATTCACTTCAAATAAATTCTTAGGCAGCCTTTGGCAATCCAACAAGTCCTGCAGCAATGGGGGAAATGTGCCCTACAAATTGCTCATCCTGAGCAGCCCTGACCAGCTTACTGCAGCTGCAGGATGTCCCATCATGCGGTCAAAATTCAAATAAGCCTTGAAAAGTTTCTTTCCATCTTAATGTTGCAACATGGAATGTCTGAACACACCTTGATCATCCAAATCAAACTGATGGTCTTGGTAGGCGGACTGCTCTGGTTGCTTGAGAATTTGAAAGATATTGTATCGACATTGTGGCACTAAGTGAGATGCCATTTGCTGAAGAGGTTAAACTGACTGAGGAGACTGCTGGGTACACTTTCTTCTGGAAGGGACGTCCACAAAACAAGCCCCGTGATGCAGGAGTCAGCTTTGTAATCAGACAGAATCTTGTCTCTCATTTGGAGAGTGTACTGCTATAAATGAAGCTCCAACTGCCCATGAGAGGTGGATGTTACGCTTCACTGACCAGTGCTTATGCACCGACAATGACTAATTCTGAGAGGGGAAGGAGCAATTTTATTCTGAACTAATGAACCTGATCCAATTGACTCCCCATAAAGACAAGTTGATTATTGTAGGTGACTTTAATGCTCGTGTTGGCATGATGATTCTACATGACAGAGTACTTGGTAAATATGGCATCATCAAGATGAACAGCAATGGCCTACTTCTGCTGATGACATGTCACGCACCATCTAGTTATTATACCATAGATATAAATGTTTTGCAGAACATATTGACAAGGTAAATTTTAAATAAGGGGTTATGCCACAGAGACACAGATAAAGATGAGGTGACCTTAGTTACGGGAAGCTGGTCAAAAAAATAGCAGGGATGATCAAATAGATTAGTGAATATAGGAACATAAGACCAGCCATACTGGGTTAGACCAATGGTCCATCTAGCCCAGAATCCTGACTTCCAACATTGGTCAATGCCAGGTGCTTCAGAAAGAATGAACAGAACAGGCAATCATCAAGTGATCTATCCCTTATCATCCACTCCCAGCTTCTGGCAATCAGAGGCTAGGGACACCCAGAGCATGGGATTGCATCCCTGACCATCTTGGCTAATAGCCATTGAAGAACCTATCCTCTCTTTTGAATCCTGTGATAGGTTTGGCCTTCACAACATCCCCTGGCAACAAGTTGCACAGGTTGACTGTGTGTTACATGAAGAAATACTTCCTTTTGTTTGTTTAAAACATGCTGTCTATTTATTTCATTGGGTTCCCCTGCTTCTTGTGTTATGTGAAGGAGTAAATAACACTTCCATATTAACTTTCTTCATACCAGTTACAATTTTATACACCTCTATCATATCCCCTCTTAGTCATCTCTTTTCCAAACTGAAAAGTCACATTCTTTTTAATCTTTCTTCTTTCTAATATGGCTAATTTATAGTAATAGATAGAGTCAGCAGTGGCAGCTTAAAGGGGAGGTGTAATCAAATGGCTTGACTACAGGGGAGGTTAAGCCAAATTAAATAAAGGTGTGAATTTAAAGTGCCTTAGTTAAAGTGCATTAAACTTCCATGTGGATTTTCTCATTCAGAAGTAAAGTGGCTTTAAGTTGCTTTAGCTTAATTCACTGTTTTGCTAGAATTTTGAAAAGGCAAAGATAATATACTCCAAATGTAGCTGATTTGAGATGCAGGATGGTATCTTCAAAATTAGCACAAGATAGCACACCACCTATTTTTGCTGTGAGTGACTGCGAAGCTAGTTAAGAGGGGGAAGAACAGAGATTTACTACACAGTTGGTTTAAAGGCCAAACTTTGGATTTTTTCCAATTTATTTTGTACCCATTTTTAAAAATTGTCCAGCAAACTAAAGTTGACTGGGGATCAAAAGCAGAGTTGCATGTGTACAAACAGAAGATTTATGAGCAGGTGCTAATGCCAATATAAACAGGAGGGGAAGAAGGGCATCCCTGTCAGGAAGTTAAATCCTCTGTCTCAACCAATGCCTTCTCACTGCTCCTGGTGTATACACCATCCTGTTCAAACAATCAAATGCCCCTTCACCACCCAGGAAAACAGCAGTGATGGCAGTATTTAGATCTTTTTCACAGCAAATTAACTCACAAACTTGTATTTTCTAAGTTTAAAGGGGGGGAAATCTGAATTGATCATAGTTTACATCCTGGCTTGATTCCAACCTGGCTGCAAGGACTTTGGCATAGCTCTTACAACTAAAACAGATAAAGGAGATTGGCTGGTAGCTTTTGCAATTAGACTTCCTGATAGATTTCTTTGTAAGTGTAATTCATGTTTTCATTAAAACACATGTTTAGGGTTTTAATAAAAAAAAATTGGCTTTTCAGGTTGCTTTCCTGCATGGATTGGAGCTCTCTAGTCTTTTCCTTTGGATATCATTAACTCTAAAGGATTACTGCTTCCTGTTCTCCTTAATCTTTTTAGCTGCACCAGACAGGGATGTCCATTATCACTTCTATTATAAACTTTGCGTGTGCAGCCACCAGCCATAAAGATTAGCAGTCAGGTTTCATTTGCGTGGGGGCAGGGATTGTTAGGTCCTCAGAATATCCTCATTAAAGTTGTGACAAGGACTTTAGACCAACTAAAAAGAGACTGTCTGTCTCAGTGTTACTGGCCCAGGACATGCTGGCACAGGACTTTGGTTAGTGCTGTGTATCTGCAAACACTCTGTAAATGTGCTCAATGACGAGATAAGGTTGTTTCTTCAGCTTTAGACCAAGAAGTTCTCAGTAACTTAAAAAACTTTACAGTATGTTATATGCTGTGAAAAAAATTGATTGCCAGTTCCCCTGCACTTCCCCAGGCTGCAATCAGCCCAAAAACTCTCCCCTCCTGTTTCCCCAAACTATGACAGGCCGCTTAATCCCACATTCCTCCCCTACTCTTTTCAGAGTATGGACTACATTTAAATACAGAGGCTGTTAATCCTACCCACCCAGGATCACATTGGCCATTTCACACTCTTTAAAATCTCTTTGGCAGTTACAGCAATTGTTAATATGGCAAAGTATTTGATGTATTTTTAGCTATTTTTAATGCTTGCTAACAGCTGGAAAAGAGAAGAGAACAAGCATTGTGTGACCAGCTGTCTAGTTGGTGATCCACAAATAAGTGGTCCATAGACCTAATATGAAAATGAATGGGTATTTATGCTGCAGCAACTGTGGTTCTTTATTATGGGTTGGCCATAGGTATTATATTTCTGGTGCGTATGCACCCATTGACATAAGATCAGAATCTTTTCGAGTACCAGTGTTCATTGGAGCCACGTATGCACTCTGCATACTCTCTGGCTCCCTGTAGCTTAGGTCATAAAGCCCAGTTCCTTTGCTAAAACAGATGCCAGATTGGCAAGGATGAGGTTTTAATGTCATTTATTCTTGTGGAAAACTGAGACAAGAAAACTTGCGTATGTGGTAGCCCTACTACAAGGGCCAGAATCTCTCCTATCTGTCTGGTTGAGGTTATGGCCACTAGGAAGACAGTCTTAATGGAGAGGTGGTACAAGGAGCAGGTAGCCAAGCATTTGAAGGGAGGTCCCATCAAACTTGTTAGAACTATGTTGAAGTCCCAGGATGGTGGAGGTTCTCTGACTGATGAGAAAATATGAAATCTAGCCACTGTCAGGAAATCTAGCCACTGTCAGGAAGGTGCAGGGCCTCTGGTGTGACACAATGAGAGATGCAATGAATAAAGCACCATTCCCAGAGGTGGATTACCTCCTGGCACGGCAACAACGAGCAAACTCCTCCTTCTTTGTTAATACAGTACATTGCTGTGGTGTCTTCTATGAGCATCTGTACTTGCACCTCAAAGTGTCAGGAGGAAAGCCATGCACACCAAGCAAATGACTCTCAAGTCCACAATATTTATGTGAAGATTCATCTCCTGGAAGGAACAGAGGCCTTGGGTCCCAAGATGGCCCAGATGAGCTCTCCATCCTACTGTGGACACACCTGAGACCAGTATCACGTTGGAAAAAGGCGAGAAGGACTCTGCTACAGATGTGCAGAGGATCCTTCCAACAACTTAATGAGGAAAGAACCTCCTGGGAAATGACCAACATGTCTATGTGATGGCTGTCTAGCATGCACGCTTATTTCAATCACCTCAGTATGGAGCACAAGTAAAGCCTAGCAAATGGCATCATACTGGTGCAAGGGGCCCAGTGACCCTGGGGTTTCATGGAAGTTCTGACTGATGTTTCTTGGGTGAGATTGAAGCTGATTGACAAGATTTAGAATGGTGGAAATGTTATGTAACAGATAAGCTTTTCCCAATAAGGAGTCTATCATGGTCCCTATGAACTCTTTGCTCTATTGACTCTGAGGCCAAATTCAGTTAAAAGGACCAGGATTACTCAGATTGAGACCTTCACTGTTGCAGTGACTGGCCTCAGATTAGCCAGTTGTCGAGAGGGTAGACTTGGATCCCTGGCTTTCTCAGGACTAATGCCACCACTGCAAGGCACTTGGTGAATACCTTCCGGAGCATGGAGAGACTGAAGGGAGCACCCTAGATTGGTAGTGAGACTTTTATATGTGAAACCTGAGATATTTCCTGTGGGCCATCTGAAGAGCACTATGCAAGTACCTGTCTTATAAATTGAGACCTGTGAACCGGTCTACAGGATCTAGTATAGGGATTATGGATACCAATGGCACCATCCTGAATTTGAATCATCGGGTGAAATGGTTGAGGTCCAGGATGGGGTGCCAGCACCTTTTCTTCTTTGCTACCAGGAAATAATGAGACTAGAATTCCCTTCCCTGGAATTACAGAAGCATTTCTTCCATGGCTTCAAGTTACGGAGGCAGTCCACTTCCTCTGTGAGCAATATTTCATGAGTGGGGTGCCTGAAGGGGAAAGGGGTCAGGAGGGATTCGAACTAGAAAGAGTATCCCTTATCCACAATTTCTAGGATACACTGGTCTGACATAATCTGGTTTCATGACTCCCAAAACAAAAACTTAAAAACACTTCCCATAGATGAGAGGAGAGGACAGGAGAGGACAGGAGACGGAATTGGATCCACTAGCTCTGCAAGGCTCTCGGTGGCACAATCAAACCTGCTGTTGTGAGGTAGATGGGCAGGTGTACAGCAGAAAAGGAGAAAGAGGCAGAGGGTCTCCTCAGATTCTCAGGTAATATCTGCTTACTTTAGTAGTATGAGGACGGTTGCCTCTACTGCTAATAATGCTGAGGCTTGTACTTTCTCTTTCTGGAAGCCATGACACACAGTAACCCCTGAGTCCTTCAATGTTCATCAGTGTTCGTACTGAAAAGGTTGCAACCCTCAAACAAGAGGTCCTTGATTGTTATGTGAATCTCCCTCAGTGTTCCCAAGAACTGCAATCAGGAGGCCCTGCCATCATTATCACAGGAGCCAGACCCTTGGCCATTATATTGGATATGTTAAATGTGGCCTGCAATGAGGTACGTGCATCCAGCTGTCCTTCCTGCATCAGAGATTTGATCTGCTCTCTGTTTTTCTTTCAGGAGTCTGTCAGCACATTGAGAAACAGGTCCCAATTCAGGAAGTCATGTTTGGCCAGGAATACTTGGTAGTTCGTAACACACATTTGTAGACTGACTGAGGAATACAACTTCTGGCCACAGGAGTCCAACATTGTTTGGTTCCTTACCCTTGGGAGATGCTTATGGGGATATATAGACTTCTCTTGAACATGGCTATGACTAAAGAGCCCAGTATTAGCTGGTGGAAGAAATCCTCAAAACCCTCGGAGGGGTCTTCATAGCACCTGCCTGCTTTTTTAGATGTAGGCACTATAGAGACAGATGTCTGCCAAAAGTCTCTGGCCAGTTCCAATAAGCCAAGCATTGCCAATCTACTGGGGCCCAACAAATGAACCATGCTGTGAAATTTAGGAGACTTCTCTTGCACTCTTTCGACTGGGATTTTCAGAAAGTTCCTAAGAAGTTCCTGGATGATCTTATAGTCATCAGGCTGGGTTAGAACAACTGAGATCTGGTGAAGAGGACAACATCACACGTGGGACATCTTGGGTTTCTCTCTCCTGCAAGTTCCTGCTTGCTCCCTTTTTTGGGTTCCTTGGGTGCCTGCTGAATGCAGTGACTCTCTTGAGGTCTACGAGGAGAGGCTGACCTTGTCCTAGGTTCCTCAGGGGCAGTTGCAGCCTGCTGGCCGGGAACGGTGAAATATAGCCACTGGGCGCTGCGGGCAGTCATGCCTGCTGACAGTCAGTGTAAACAAACTGTCTTGCGGCCTGCCAGCAGATTACCCTGATGGGCCCGCAGGTTGCCCACTACTGTTCTAGAGACTGTGCAAAGGTCTGTCAGTGACCAGCCAGTGTTCAGGCACCATCAGCACTTGATCTGGGCTTTGGACTGCCTGCTAGGCTGTATCTGCTCCCGGTCAGAGAGGGAGATCTACATCTCCGGTCACCATGTCAGCAATGCTTCTTCCATCCTGTCTTCAGAGGGTTCTGAAGGAGTGAAGAAAGTTCTGGCCAATTCCATGGTGGTGGAATGAGATTTCCTCAGTGCTGAATGGGCTGTGGAGTCCATGATGGACCAATAGCTTATCAGGGAACTTGGAGAATAACACTGCGTTATAAGCTCCTAAAAATAAGTCAGAGATCTAGGAGAATCATATTGAACATGCTGACGTATTGCAATCTGTAAAATTGATCAGTATCATCAGAACGCTCATGTAATATTATTATGAGTAGAGGATGGATACACTAAACTAAACAAGTTAAATAAATGGATTAATCAGCCAGAGGGGTGGAGCGAGACCCTTGCACGCAGCAATGATAACTCTGAGGCAAAAGAAAGTCATCTAGGCAAAGGAGAGGAAAAAATGAGCATTTTATTGAAATTGTACAGCTGCACCCAATGATAAAATATTCCATGAGGCTGAGCCATAATGTTGGTTAAGGTAAATCAATTTACTGCATGCTAGTAAATAAATAACTTACAGTACCAAGAATACAGCAATGCAGTTACTGTACTTGGAAAATTATCAGACTGTACTTAGTAGCAGCTGAGTAAAGTTATAATAAAGATTTACAGTTCACACACACACAGGGCTTAACTATGGTAACAGTGTGTGTTTTGGATGAACAGCACTGATCTGGCATTCATTAAAGACACACTAGACCATTATTAAAATGAATTATAATTATTAATTTGCTGAAAATGCAGTTTTGAGCAACACAAAGCTATTCATGAGTTTGTATCAAGTTCATTCAATAGTTTCAACAGCAAAAAAATTGTAATGTTTTGCTAATATACAATACAAAACAAAACATTTCATTTCAACCTGACTCCAATTTTTTCATTTAAATTTTGGGCATTTTGACAAAAGCAAAGGAGGACTAGATTCACAAAATGCTTGGGGGAAGAAAGATAAGCTTCTTTATCCTGGTGATTAGGGTACTCTCCTAGGACAAAGGAGATTGAGGTTCAATTCCTACCCCACTTTTTCAGGGAAGGGATTTGAACAGGGATCTTCTACATTACAGGCACATGCCTTAACCACTGGACTATGGAAAACTCTGGTCAGGGTTTTCTAAGCCTCTCCACTTTTTATAAATAGTCATTGGAGCAGGGGCACAGACTTGGGTCTACCACATCTCAGGTGAGTAATCTGGAATTTTGTGCATTTAGTCCTGCTTTGCTTTTGTCAAGTTGCCTGAAGATCTAATTTGAAATTTTTCATTTAGATCAAAATGTTTCATTTCAACCCAGTGTGAAATTTTTTCTACTTTTCAAATCACTAAACATTTTTTGGGGGAAAAATTCATTTGCAGTTCAACCCGAAGCAAAACTTCTTTGGATTTTTCAGAATTGCCAGTAAACCAAAACATTCATTATTCACCCAGCCAGTTCCAGGCTTTACCCTTAACCCCAAGTTCAGATTCCAGTGATATTCTCCCCTCTATCTCCCTGGCTGACCTGTGAAATATCAACACACACAAACAGGGGAAACTTACAGACTACAACGGGGAAACAGTAGAACAGTCTGCAAAGTGCTGTCAAATGCACAAAATAAACTAACTACAAAAATAGAGAAAATTTTGTTTTCTTCTAATCTTAGGTTACACATGTACCGACAGCAAGTAAAAAAGAATTTCAGACAGAAGTGTGATTTACAAGTTGATGCACTCCTTCCAGCCAGCTTTAACGTCTCAGTATATTTAACACAGAATGTTATTTCCTTCCCTCAGAGCCAGCATAATGAAAGGATGCACAAAATTGCTGCCGTGACACCTTTTGGCTGAGACAAAAACAATTTAATCAGCTTTGTGTTGTGTCTACAGTACTTTCTGGGTCCTTCTTGCCAATATTTCCTGGCAAACAGAATGGATTTCTGTTGTGCACTAGCTCATAAACAGTATATCTGATTCCATGATGCTTTCTCCCTAGCAGATTTGTCAGTTTATTGAGGAGTTATACAGTGAATGTTAGTATAGTCACTCACTGATACGACAAATGCCAACTTAAGAACTTGGAGCAAGTCCACCTTTTTATAGCCGATCTTTGAACTGAAAAAAAAAGTGTAACTCTTTCACATTGGACTTCAGATTAACTTAATGGATCGCACATAAATACTTTTTAACTAAAATTAAAATTCAGGGAACACTTTTGATATGTCCACCAGAGACATAAAATTTTGAGAATACACTACACACAATTTATTTTTTTTATATATGCATTTCTACTCATGATTAGTATCAAGCCACCAATATACAATTTAGAAGGAAACTCTCCTCTCTTTTTATGGACATTGTTGCATTTGAGAAGTTAGGATTTAGGTAGATACTTGGGGGGGCAGAATTTTGTGTCCATGCCACAGCTCATTTGATTATTCAGATGATGCCTTCAGATAGAAATGAGACTTTCTCTAGAGACTACAACACTCAGGGCTTGTCTACACTTACTGGGGGATTGACAAGTGGCAATCAATGCATCAACGGTCGATTTAGCAGATCTAAAGACCCTGCTAAATTGACCGCAGATAGCTCTCCCATTGACTCCTGTACTCCCCCTGAACGAGAAGCACAAGGGGAGTTGACGGGAGAGCGTCTCCTGTCGACATAGCGTAGTGTGGACCCCGCAGTAAGTAGATCTAAGTACATCGACTTCAGATATGTTATTCATGTAGCTGAAGTTGCGTAACCTAAATCCATCTCCCCGCATAGTGTAGACAAGGTCTCAGGTTCAACACGTGGCAGTGTGTCCTTGACTTGAGGATACCAACTGTCTGGGTCCTGAGAGTTGCTGGGTACATATGTAGCACTCCTGTAGAGTGTACTTTCAAAACAGAGGTAGCCAGATTCTAGTACATTTAGAGCTTTAGAAATAAGGAAAGGATGTTAACCTAGGCATGGAAGTGAATTAGAATTCTATAGTGTGATGTGTTCCTATCTGTTTATGTTGAATCACTTGTAGTTTCCAAGTGGCTTTTAGGTCAAACAAAAGTAGAATACATTGCAATAGTTCATTTCAACATGACTCAAAATCATTAGCATCAACATGTGGTATAATCCTGATTCATGAGATAACAGCGCAATCTCCTGGCCAGATAGGCAAAAGAAAGACAGTTCTAGCAACTGCTATTAACTGAGGGTGTGTTCAGAGCACTTGTTAACTTGTCAAAGTGTTTCCTCTTGCCAACCTAGATCATGTCCCCATTTTATCTGGATTGAGCTTGATCCAGATTCCTAATACTGGGACAGCAAGAAGTCAGCATTGCCTGTGCTTATAAGAAGATACAGATGTAGGTGTTTTCAGAATATTGGTGGTACTGCAACCCATAGCACCTTATACTCTCCCCCAGTGGCTTCACATATACTGTCTGTTAAACAGGAGAAGTGACAAGATTGAGACCTGCAGAACTCTATAATGAGTTGAACAGAAGCAGCTGCCTATCATCAACTTGGTAGGATATGAGAGAAGAGAGCAAAGCCAGCTTGACACTCTTCCATTATTATATATAAACCAGCTAGGTCCCTTTGGCAGATCTGCATAATAGATGGTTTCAAAGTTGGCAAATAGTTATAGAACTACTAGGATGGATGTTTGACCTCTACGTATTTCTAGAAAATCCATCACCACACAATCTAAGCACTAAATACACTAAAATTAACATATCATGGTCCAAAACAGAGTTCATAATGAATCCTGCTTTTCTCCTCTCCTAAATTCTTGGAATCTTTGCTTTGTTTCATTTTTTTGTTTTTTGTGGGGGTTTTTAGGATTATTGGTGGGAGAAGATGGTGCGTATGAAAATGAATCTAGTGGTTATGTTTGAATGTCAGCAATTCCTTATCTTTGATAATAGCATGAAGGACTATGGAAAAATAGATGGGTTTTGCAGAGTCCTCTGAAAAAAGGTAGAGTTTAATTTAGTCTACCGTTTCTGGTAGCTTGTTCCAAACCAGACCAATCTCAACCAAGAACACATTGAATCTGACTTTCACAAGCTTTGTTTTGGACTTTGCTATCTGAATTGTCCCTAAAGAATGCAACTGTCTTGATGGATCATGATGTTGGCAGATCCTAACAACAGGACCCTGAAGATTAAGACCAATTAAAAAGATTAAGGTTAAAACCCACAGCAGACAGGAGAAAGCAGCACAAAGTAAAACTGATGCTGATCTGCACAAGATCTGCTGCCAATAAACAACAAACAATATAGGATCTTACGAGTGATGAAACACCTAATATAGCCTGCATCACTGACACCCTGCTGGATGATGATGCAAGCCCAGAGCTAGTAGACCTCTTCCCCCCAGGATACTCAGTACTTCACAGACCTAGACAGGACAGTTAGGCAGGCCACCTTGCATTCATCTTCTCAGTAAACACCTAATACAAGCAAGGTGCCTCAGGCACCACAATTTTATTTAAATTGATTCATCTGACCCTAGAAACCAGAATCAAAGCTACTATTGATTCTGTGCTCATTTACAGACCACCACAGCCAAAAGAATTCATAAAGGAGTTCACCAATACCTCGTTGGCGATGGTGGTGAAATACCCCAGACTTGTTGTCCTGGGCACATGCATATTGACAAGGCCAGAAATGCAAAAGCCCAAAACAATTCATCTCCTCACTTGCCTCCCTAGTACTTCACAGATCACCTCTGGCCCAATCCATACGTTCGGTCACACCCTGTCTCTGATTTTCAGCCTAGATGTCAAGATGGTGGCTGGGTTGTGATGTCCTCTGTCTTGGTCAGCCCATCACATCATTAGAGGAGTGGTCAGAGACCTTCTGCTGACCAGGCAAAAAGCAAGACCAACCATCCTGATTCAATCACAAAGACTGATGAGTGCAACAAATTCCAAAACTGGCTAAGGGACAGCACCCCACTCACAGGACAAGAAGTTTAGGACCCGCTGACTCATTACCAGTCTACCCTGGCCTTGGCCATTGACATGCTGGTCCCTCAAACAGCCTCTTCTCCCAACCTTCACCACCCACACAGATCTCTTTGGTTTTTGATACCATGTGCCAGATGAAGAGAAGGCCAGAAACTTGAGTGCAGATATTGAAAAACAAAGGCTGATTCAGACAGGACGAAACATAATGAATTTGACAAGCCTAAAGATTCTGTACTCAGAACTTAGCTGGCAATTTTGTTGAGGATGTAGCAACTAGAAAGCTCACACTTCCATAGCTGTATCAGGTGCACAGCACTAAGTGAATCAAAAATGTGTTTGGATCCCTAGAGTAAGCAAATATGATTCAGACATAAAGCGGGCAAGAAGGAAACATTTTGCAGTCCATTTTTTGATCGCAACCAAACTTTCAAGGAAAAGCTCAGTGGGATCAGTCACTTGATCCATGAAAACATAACTAACTTACTAATAATTATTGCTAGACTGCACTTCATAGACACAAACATGATTTGGGGGGCATGCGGAAAAAACCTCTCCTGGCCTAGGGAAGTTATGGAGACATTTTGTCCAGGGACTGCACTTTTGCCTGGCACTTTGAAGTAGAGCTGGGTGAATAACAGATATTTTGGTTTGCTGGCAATTTTGAAAAATAAAAAAATCATACCTGGTCCGACTACAAAGAAAAGTTTTGAGTGAATAAAAAATATCAAAAAATTGTTTTGGATTGAATGAAATGTTTTGCTCAATCTGAAACAAACGGTTCATTTCCTTGTTGAGCATTTTTAAAGGTTTTTTGATTTTTTAAAAAAATGAAACTAAAGAAAATGTCTAATCAATCGTTTTGAACCAAAACTGAAACATTTCATTTCACAAGTGTCAAAACAAAATGTTTACATCTTCTTCTGACTATTTTAGGATTTTTCTGAAATGAACAATTTGATTAAATCTATCTCAGTACAGTTTGATGCCACTAAATTTGCATTTTTCACCAAAAAAACATTCCAGTTGAAAAAGTTTCACTCAGTTTTACTTACAAGGCTGTACAAAGGAGGAACAGGTGGGCTTTTTGCTCCTTCCCAAGATTTCACAGCCATGGAAGGAAGAATCTACCTCCATGTCTTTACAATATCCCATCTACAATCACAAGGGTTCTGCTTTCTGGAATATTTGTCATAGAGGCGGAATATTTTTCATCTTATCCTGGTTTTATCATATTGTCACTGACAAAACCTGCCATTTTTGCTGGTTCTAAATAAATGTTAAGATTATTATAATGATTTGATATGATATGCCTGATATCTTTATGGTCATTTAATTTTCTCCATGTCTACAATAGCCTTTGGCACTCTTGGGGAAGGAAGACTGGCACTTTTTCTGCACAGGCACATGACCTTGTACTCTAGTCCTGGCTCTGTCACCCTTGAGTTAGAGTTCCATTTCTCTCTGTGAGACACCCATCAGTGACCACCTACTAGTTGAAAGGCTTGAGTCAAGCTACCTTAAATGAAAGGATATTTTATTGGCAACTTTGTAGTAGAAAAGGAAATATTATAAAGGCACCGCCTGTCTGATAGACGTTAGGGATCAAAATTCTGACTGATGCCTTTATAAGTACTTTAGTACCACAGAAATGGAGAAGGGCTCTTTGCACAGGCAACTTAGCTCCAAAAATTACATGAAACTTACCTACAGAATATCTATTATTAAAATCTTTAATATTTATACAGCAGATGGATAGAATAAATGTTGGACAGACTTGACAGCTAAGTAGAGTTCAACATTCCTTAAAATATAAGTAGGTTTTGAATCATTGGGATACAAATAATTTTTGCCTCAAAGACATTTTACTAATGTTTGGGTGAGTGTATCAATATACATGTTTTCATAGATGTAAAGTCTGATAAACAGAGCTGACAGAACTTGTAACAGACTAGTTTAATTGGTGATCTCAGTATTCAAACAGACTAAACTACAGACTTGCTTTTTCTCTCTTTTTTTTCCACTCATCTCATGATTATATATATATATATAAATAAAATAGCAGCTTCAATGCTGAGCGATGGTGTCAGAGTAAGAAGTGTGTCCCCACATAGATAAATGAATAAACAGCCAGACAACCAAAACAAACAACTGGCAGGGGGGCATATACAGTAATAATTATTTCTAGGCACTTAGAGCAACAGATACATTTTAGAACTCTTTATTATTAGATACAATAGTCCAATGTAAACCATAGTACCATCTACATACTAAACAAGTTAAACTTTAAGGTGGCATTTTAAGTTCACTGAGCTACTATCATTTTCTCATCCTGGCCCAAATTCCCTCAATGTCTATGACCAACTCTACAGTTAAAAAATAATTTACTTGGGAATTGCAACTAAATTTTCATAAACACTCAAAGTTACCTAAGCATATCATATTCCAACTTTCATGCAGCAACATATGTAGTCACAAGTTCAGTCAGGACAAGTGGGTAAGGAGGTAGTCACACGTCTGATATTTTTATATTGGATTAATTTCCATCTGCACCTCCTTGTTCAGTTAGTCTATCCAATATGTTTTGGATAGTCTTTTCCTTACAGATGTACTAATATCCATGCATGAATTAATATCTTTTCAAATAGGTCTAAAATCTATCTTGTTATCACAATCAGGTATGGTGCTTTGAGGAATGATGCTCGCGTCTTGACAGCTGACATAACTTTATGTTGATTTTTTTTTAAACATGTTCTTGATCTTCCTAGACAGAGGTTAACTATTCAAGATCAGTCTTAGCCCTCTTCACCCATAATTTTCTGTGGAGCTTATTGGCTCTACAAGAAGTTATTTACAACTATTTGTTTAGAAATAGACAACATATAATTGTCATATAGGGCTTAATGCAGCTGGAAGCGGGTGCAACTCCCATAGAAGTTAAACACCGGATGTATATGGGTCAGAAAATTGACACCAGTGGGGAAAATGGTGTAATTTGCACCTAATTAGCATTTGGTGGGCCTTTTCTCCCCTATGCATTTCTTAAGAGGATGTATATAAAACAAAGTTTTAAAAGGCCTAATTATAAAAAGAAAGATTTTTCTATGTACATTTTTGTAACAGAACATTTTAAAAGATGTAAATAAATCCAGCATACTTTCTTTGGGTTATAAACATAACATGCTAAATGTTCAGAGTTACAGGGGATTTAAGCACAAAACTTATGTTAATATCCCTTTGTGGCTAAATCTTCTGCAATTCTGAATGCTAACGTTTGAGACTGCTGTATTTAGTGAGAAAACATTAAAGTCAAAAAGACTTTGGGGCGTACCCACAATTGGTTCAGGGTAACACAGCATACTACCATGGGAATTATGAGAGTGAAAGCAAAACTCAGTCATCCCTTCTGCTGGAACAGACATATAGACTGATGGGATAAGAGCATCAAACTGCTCTAGTCTGCTCTTATAGCAACCCCTGCTGGCTAAGCAAAGAAGCATAGTGACCTTTGTGTTCTCTTGTCAGCAGAAACAATTGGAGAAGTGACCTATACATACTAGGGACAAAGCGGATGTGGAATGAAATTTTTTACTTTTTTCTCTGCACCACTAATTGCCAATGGAGCATTCGTCCCATTAGAGATTTCCTCCACCCAGGAGCAGCAGAGGCAGCATGAGCCTTGCAACCACTTATAGGACCTTAAAAGGGATGTGCTCTCCCTAAGGAGAAGAGACAGCAAAGCCAGAAGTTGCTAACAGGAGCAGCATCTTCTGCACAGCCTGAGGCCCCTTGTGATTACGTAGCTCAGGTTGCTGTTTTTCAAGGATGAAAGTTTGACTTTGGGGGGGGAAGTGCATGAAGCAGGGCAAGTTCATTCACAATGTGGTAGAAAAGGAGGGAACTAAGTAGCGGCCAAATAAATATGAAAAGGTAAAATACAGAGTGAACTAAAAGGGTTGAATGTAGCTAGCTAAATCAGAGTACAGGATGGTGAGTCTAGAACCAGCATGTGAAGAAGCAAGTGAATTTCATAGGAACAAGGTCAGATAAGGCCATACAGGAGGCTTTTGAGCTAGCATTCATCTGGGCACCACACAACCTTAGATATTTTTAAGATCAGACAACAGAAGGGTGGCCATAAGAGGGGGAGCAGATGAATTAGGAGGGGAGGAAAAGAAGAATGGGGGGGATGATAAATGAATAAAAATCTTAAAAAAAAAAAATACTACTAAAATTGTGCGCCCAAGATGACGTGCCAAATTTGGTCTCAGTATGTTTGCATCCATGCCTCCATCCCTTGTGTTTGCTTTGATTAGATTATTGAAATAAAGAGGCATTAACAAAGGTTAGCTAGGAAGAGTGACAGTGGAACTAATTAGATATATAACAAAACTCACAAAGCCTTGGGCGCTACAAAGACCAGTGACCTCACTGATTACTTTGGGCCTGCAAACACTCGCACAGGGAAGCAACTTTACTCACATGATTAGTCCACATTAAAGAAAACAGAACTAACTGCATGAATAAGTTACTCAGATGCACAACTATTTGCAGAGTTGTGTGCTTTGCTTTCATGTTACATCCTTTCCAGCAGCCTTTATGTATTTTTTTCCCTTTTTGATTGTAAGCTTTTTAGGCACTGTGGGCCGGTCCACACTGGGAACTTACATTTGCATAGCTATGAGTCTTAGGTAAATCCACGCCCCTGACAGATGTAGCTATGCTGACCCTACCCTTGGTGTAGACAGTGCTAGACTGATAGAAGAATTCTTCCGTCGGCCTACGTACCACCTCTCAGGGAGGTGGGTTAACTACAGAGATGGGAGAACCCCTACTCTGAAACACTGCAGTGGTACAGCTGTGCCTTCGTAATGTTTTAAGCATAGATATACCCTGAGTGTTCCTATTTGTTTGTACAGGACCCAGCATGTTTCAGCTGCTACTGTAATATAAATAATAATGATAAAGCGTGACCCCCAGTGAAAGAAAAGGAAATGTGGGGTGACAGGAAAGTGAAATCCCAGCTATTAAGCCAAGGTAGTTGCTCAGGCTCCATCAGCACATATAGACAAGGATACAGCTTTATCTGTAAAGCCAGAGAGCTGGAACTTGGAGCACTGGAAGTGGAATGTGTACTTGGAAACTGAACGCTTTAGTCATGTATTACAGTGTTAATCTAACATTTTAAATGTGGTAGCAGCCTTTTAATTTCAAAACATGTACTCAGCTCTGTTTTATCTCTATATTTTTATTGCAGTCTGGACATTGACGCAGTATATTATGTAAATAACATAGAGATCAGCAAATGATTTCTTCTGTTTTATTGTAAGTTGTTGTGTCCTTGACTCCATGTGACTGCAAGTAGTGCATATCTTTGTGAAAGATATCAGTGAGAACCAACACTGATAAATTGGTCAGGCACAGCTAAAACAAATCTATAGACATTAGACCAGTGGTGGGCAACCTGCGCATGCAGCCTGTCAGGGTAATCTGCTGGTGGGCCGCGAGACAGTTTGTTTACATTGACCATCTGCAGGCACAGCCACCCGCAGCTCCCAGTGGCCGCGGTTCGCCGTTCCCAGCCAATGGGAGCTCCGGGAAGCAGCATGTCAATGTAAACAAACTGTCTCGCGGCCCGCCAGTGGATTACCCTGACCGGCCGTGTGCGACCCACAGGCCGCAGGTTGCCCACCACTGCATTAGACTGTTGTCATAAGAATGATAATGGAATCTCCCATTATGAGTTTCACAGATGAGCTACAGTCACTTATTGTGAATCCTGAGATGAGACCAAAGACTGTCGTCGCAAAGATAGTAGGGATTTAAAGCCAAATTCTGTTTTCAGTTACACCCAGCCATTTTCAGTGAGATATATATAACTGAGGGTTGAATTTGGTGTGCAAGGATTTCTGGTTTGTTTCTGTTTAACCAATGCAACAACACTTAGATACCAAGATGATAGATACTATAGAAAAACCTAAAAGCCAACCCTGGACTACCCCTTTCTCTCCCACAGGGATCTCATCAAACACATCATTAACAAGCATTGCCTCGAGTTTCTGTTCTCCAATTTCATTTTATTTTCTCTCCAAAACTGATCTAAGGGTCCAAATGATCTTTTTCTGGACATATCTCAGCATGTTTTTCTAAAAGATGTGCTCTAGGAATTATTTTGGGGAAGTTCTATGGCCTATATTATACAGGAAGTTAGACTAGATGATCATAATGATTCCTTCTGGGCTTAGAAACTATGAATCTATGAGCAAATCCCATCACAGCTGGAGAGAAACTCCGCAACTTTTAACAGTACACAGCAAAACTACACAGCTATTTAGGGCAAGAAATGAAAAAAGCTACTACCTAGAATTTAGTAATCAATAATGTTAAATTGTGTTTAACAGTATGCCCATGTACCTTGTTATATAATATAATTTCAGGTTCTCAAAGGATTAATACATATTGAAATAAGCTCTGGAAAACAGGCCAATTTAAAGGAGATTATTTTTATTTACTGTAATGATACCATTTCAACTCTCATCTGTTTTACTTCACCAGCTTGTTTTCTTACCTTAGAACATTTTAAAAAATAATTAAAAGTTAGTATTGATTACATATACTTTCATTTAAATGATCAACTTGTAAAACGAACCCACTTTGAAAACAATTTAAATCCATATTTAAAAACAATATCACATCATAAAATCCCAAACCTAATTCCCAATATTCTGAGGACTGTCTAAAGGATGGAGATGTGGATTCTAATATAATTGTATTATTGTAGGAAAAAAAATAAAAAATATGTAGCTAAAAGAGAAATCTGAATAATTTTATCTATTTTGTTTTAATCTAAGTCATTCCTGTCCCTCCATCAACTGATAAATAGGAAGTCAATCAATTCCACATCCAAGAGATAAAGTTTATTATTCTTCAGTTCACAATGACATTTTAAGCAGCTGCTCTTTGAGCTTGCCTAAGGAAATGGTTGGTGACTTCATCAAAAATTTAGTTTTAAATAAATATCTCACCAGATATTTCATTACCTTTGTCCCTGAATGCTTATCTGTAAATATTGACCAGATAAGAGAAGGATGTGGAATGCATCCTAGGAAAGGCCTACAGCTTGATTAATAGACTCTCTTATGAAGAAGCTCACCTATGGATGTCTGGGAGGTCCAGCAAAATAAGTCTCTGAGGAAATTCTTGAATTTAACCAATTCATTTTCAAGGAGGAGGCATCTTTTGGGCC
Organism: Malaclemys terrapin pileata; assembly: GCF_027887155.1. Classification (NCBI taxonomy): domain Eukaryota; kingdom Metazoa; phylum Chordata; order Testudines; family Emydidae; genus Malaclemys; species Malaclemys terrapin. The sequence goes on along the minus strand of NC_071509.1, from coordinate 35,811,657 downwards.
CCAGTGCCTCCTCTGCAGCATAAGGGAAGCCCAGCTACTTCTGTTAAGGATTGTGTATGTAGACACCAGTTGCTAATAGGTCTGCAATTATGTTGGAGGGCTGGTCGCTACTAAGGCCCAGCTGTTGGAGAATTTGGGCTTGTTCTGGTGAATTTCTCTCTTTACCTCCAGCTATGTCACTATAGAATCCAGTAATATTGATGTAACATAAGCAGAGCCCCAGGTAATCCACACTTCTGGGCTACTGAATTTGCTGCATGGAATCCAGCTTCCAGTTAAAATGTGAGTTTCTAGACTTCATCATTGGGAAGAAAACCTCCCAAGCACGAACTGAATGCAAAGTTGTTTTTAATACAAAGTTGTTTTCCTGAGTCTACAGAGCCTGAAACAACAGCTTAATGAGCGATGTTAATTGTTCCCCTTCTGCTCGTGTGGTATTGACTGTGAAGCTTACCAATAACCTTGTACAATATTAGCTGGCCATCATTTTAGCAATATATCTAAACAAATTGGCTTTATCATTGTTACTGATTGCAGTGGCTGACATTGGAGCAGATGCAGTGGGTAAGATGGTTGCTGTGGTGGGGATGAAGGCATTCAAGCACTTCCAGAAAAATTAAAGTCACCATAGACCATAGGTTCTCAACCTGAAGTACACATACCCCTGGAAGTACATAGAGGTCTACCAAGGGGTACATCAACTCATCTAGATATTTGCCTAGTTTTTACAACAGGCTACATAAAAAGCATTACTGAAATCTGTACAAACTAAAATTTCATTTAGACAAATATTTGTTTATACTGCTTTATACATTATACACTGAAACGTAAGTACAATATTTATCTTCCAATTGATTTATTTTATAATTATATGGTAAAAATGAGAAAGTAAGTGATTTTTCAGTAATAGTGAGCTATGACACTTATGTATTTTTATGTCTGATTTTATAAGCAACCAGTTTTTAAGTGAGGTGAAACTTGGGGGTATGCAAGACCATCAGACTCCTGAAAGGCGTACAGTAGTCTGGAAAGGTGAGAGTCACTGCCATAAACTATGCCTATAAGGACAGAGGAGATCCAGCCCCTCCCACTTGCCCAAAGGCTAAAGCTACCTCTAGAGCAGGAGTAGGCAACCTATGGCAAGTGTGCCAAAAGCGGCACGCAAGGTGATTTTCAGTGGCACTCACACTGCCTGGGTCCTGGCCACCAGTCTGGGGGGGCTCTGCAATTTAATTTCATTTTAAATGAAGCTTCTTAAACATTTTAAAAACCTTATTACTTTACATACAACAATAGCTTAGTTATATATTATAGACTTATAGAAAGAGACCTTCTAAAAATGTTAAAATGTATTACTGGCACGCGAAACCTTAAATTAGAGTGAATAAATGAAGACTTGGCACACCCCTTCTGAAAGGTTGCTGACCCCTGCTCTAGAGTGTCAGTAATCCAAGTACTTTCTCAAATGCCAAATCCCTGGTTATTGCCTCTTCAACTGCCAAATCCTCCAGTCCCTCCACTACCCATCTCCAGCGACTTCTACAAATTAGTTAGGTGCTTTCGCTACATACATTTCAGTACAGCACATAGAAAATTTATGGAGTGGCTCATCCCTCTTCTCTCCTTATGCATATACTGACCCACTCACCTCCCACATAGCCTCTCTTATAAATCCTCCCCACTCAGTCAGATTTGTCACTTCCTCCTCCCATCAAAAGACCCTCCACAAATCAAATCAACCCCCAAAATCAATGCCCCCTCCCTCGGTACTTCTCTGCATGTACTTCCCTGGCTGATTTCTCACCTACTTCAGCGTCCTCTGACTGCAAGGCCGTGTTCCTTGTTACCACTGCTCCTAGTCACCACCTATCAGCTCATTCTGCCACACAGTGCGAGGGCATAGGCTAGAAGGTGGATGCTGTGGTTACTGCCCTCTCCCTAAGTGCCTTTGGCCCCATAGCAGTGGATCCTCACTTGAGACAATAACAGTGCTGCCCGCCACCCCAGGGCCTTTTGGGCTCACAACACCCAAGGCACTAAGAAGCTGCTACCTTCCAAGATAGGGAAGCAAGTGCATGGTGCCCCCTGGAGGCAGGGAGAATGCCAAGAGTCCTGGTTCTGTCTGTCTTTAAGATGCAGTCCTCATTAACACCATAGAATAAACTACTTTAAACCTGCACTTTTGCTGGGGCCAGAAGTCTCTTGGGAGATTTCCTGGTATCATTGGGGGTCAGTCTGACATTATTGTACTATATTGCCTGGGTAGTTATACTACAGCGGTATATAATTAAATACAAGTCACTAACCTAGAGGGTGAAGGTAGGTGAGATGTTTTATTGGACCAACTTCTGTTGGTGAGACAGCCTAGCTTTCGAGCCACACAGAGCTCTTCTTCAGGTCTGGGCTGTCCTAGAGGGTGTCAAAATTCGCCTCTCCCACTTCCACACCATTCTCTTTTTCTCCTTATTGTTCTCTCTCCCCTTTAAAGCTTCCCTTTCTCCATTCTCTTCCAATTTCTCCTTCTCAGATGTTCCATATAGCAACAGCTTTCTTCCTCTCCTCTCATAAGGTTCATCCTTCTTCTAATTACTCATACCCCAAGGAGGGTCCCAACAGCAGGAGGTAAAGACTCCATTCCTCTTCCCTCTGTATCCTTTCCTTGAGGGCTACTACTGCAGCTGTCATCTGTCTGAGCCAGCAATGATACTGAGTGAGTCCTTGGGGCTGGAAATCAGCTCAATAAAGGAACTTGTGCTGATTCAGATGGCCCATTTGAGTCTGCAAGAGAGCTCTTCTCAAGTGGCAGCAGGGGAAGCTTAAGCAGCTCCTACATCCACAGATCAGTCAGGAGTCCCAACAAAATGGAGATGATCTACTACCACAGATTGTGTGGGTGCCAAAGGCTTGGACTGGGCAGCAGTAGGAGGACCATGGCTAATTCATTGTTTTTAGTTAAAAAAACCTACAGTGTAACATGATCTAGCAAGGACTAGGTTTATATTTTGCAGGTTTTGTTCTGTGACAAGAAAAGGGTTAGAATTTTTTTAAATTAGATTAGCGTGGACACTTTTGAGAGCAGAAGAACAGGCTTCCTGCAGTAACAACATACATAAGAGTCTGACACAAAGGAGCACGTGCTGTTCATATAATTACACAATGCTTAGTGATGTGTCCATATTCTTGAGTAGTAGAGTTTACAAAAAGCCATTATTCTTCTCTCAAAAATTTCTGAAAACATGAACAGGCAAAAGGTTCATTTCTCACACTTCCAAACTCAAACTGTGTCTAAATAAATGAATTTCATTATTCAGAGCCTTAAATCTGCATCCCTGGTAAGTAAAGCTGGTCAAGTATTTTTCAACAAAATGTGTGTGATGGGGTTTTTTGTTTTGGTCTTTTTAATCACGCAGAAAATGTAGATTAATCAAAACTGAAAAGGTGTGAGGAGTCAGTTTCAACAAATGGTTTCTCAGATACATGATGGAATTGCTGATCAAAAACCTCAGGGAGCCCTACCTCAGAATAGCTAAAAGGCCCTCTGGTCAGGGCACGCCATTGCAATGTGGGGGATCAAGGTTCAAGTCCCTGCTCTGCCCAATTTGGGAGCAGGAATTTGAATCTGGGTCTCCCATATCCCACTTGAGGTCCCTAACCACTTAGCTATAGAGACAGGTCTGGTGTGCTACCCCAAGTGTGAGTTTGGAACAGTTCCAGCCAGAGAACTTGAGAAAGCTGGAAATCGACTCTGTAGCCTAGTGGTTAGCGCTCAGGTGGGACGAGAGAAGACCCCAGTTCAAGTCAGAAAGAGATGGGAATTGAAACTGGATTTTGCAAATCCAAGTTCATTGCCAATGCTATAGGCTAGTCTAGAGTCAGACTCTCTCTTGCTCTGTGTTTTTGCAGAAATACTTCAAAAGGTCACACTTTTGTCCCATTGTGGAACAGGAAAGTTTTTCAAAATCTCAAATTTTTGCAAGCTGAAAAACTGTTTCCTGCCCAGATCTACAGTCTATGAACCTGGAAAACTCTCCAAAGTTATCATTAGCAGGATGGAAAAAACAGACTGTGGGGCTGGTTTAAAAGTATTTAGTTTTTCAGGGGGTTGTTAAGTTCTGTCTTTCCCCCGATCCACCACCTCCAAAAACAGATGATGTATGACGTAGTCAAAGGTTGGATTTTTTGAAGGGGGAGGATAGGTGATCAGATGCCATAGTAATGAGAGCTATAAGATCATGAATTGTACATAGCATGCTTGTATTCTGAAGGGTAGTAGAGGACCTGAAGAGTTTGAAAAGGAAAGAAAGTCATATGATCAGCATGGGAGCTAGTGAAATTAGGAGGGGATTAGGGACAGTGAGGCAGAATGAGGATTAGAGGAGATGAACAACTGAAGAACCCCAGTATTGGTGATAGAATAAGAGGAAAGAAAATATGGTAGATCTTGTCTAATTTTTTGAAGAACCTGGAAAGATCAAGTGCAGGGAGAAGAATGTAAGAAAGGAGGCAGCAGCTTTTAGAATAAAAGGTTATCATTAAGCAACTGGGATTGTGGGCGTGTTTGTTGCTGAAATGGTGCTGTCTGACCAAGAAGGTATTAAAACTGAAGGAGGAAAGAACACATCTGTAGTAGAGGAAGACTGCATCAACTAGGGATTTTCTGTCAGTGGCACAGAATGGAACAAACCAGATGTTGGGGGTAAAAGAGACAGACTTTAAAATGGGAGGGAGAGGCAAAGGAATTTAGGAGAAAGCAGAATAGAGGGACTTAGCAACTGTCAGTAGTGTAGCAAGAAGAAAGTGGGGACAGAACAGCAGTTGTGAAATCACAACTACATGGCAGAGGGAGAATATTAGAAGAGCTGAGATGGTACCCAGAGTGGAAATGCAACTAGAGTGATTGGAGAACAAGACATTTTAATCCTGAGGGCATTCCGCACCAAAAATTTAAAAATTATGCACCCAAAAATTTAAAATTCGGTGTATATTTTAAAATTCTGCAAAATTCTCCAAGTTTTATTTGTCAATAAATAAATGCAAAGACTCAGAGGTGAGGCTGACACAGCACCAGGCCTGGGCCTGCCCCAGAATCACCCTGGGGCCTTGCCCCTCTGCACCAAGTGTGGGGCAGGCAGGCTCAACCAGGTAGGATCCAAGTGCGGAGGGGCTCAGTGTGGGGAGATCCAGGTGTGGGGTGAGAGAATGCTGTGTGGGACAATCTGGGTGCAGGTAGCTCAGTTTGGGGGGGGCTAGGTGTGGGGAGATTTGGATGCACAGAGGCTTGTTGGGGGGGGGTCCAGGTGCAGGGGCAATGGGATGCTGAAGGTGCTTCCAGGTGAAAGTGGTTGGGGCTCAGCGGAGGGATCTGGTGGGGTCTCAGCAGGGGGGCATCTGGGTACTGGGGGAGTGGGGTTTGGTGGGGTGGGGACATCTAGTTGGGGTCTGTATGTGGGGGTTCAGTGGGTGCAGCTCATGGGGGTGGGGGTTTGAGTGCAGGCAGATCAGTGGGGGGGGGGGTGGTCCAGAGGCAGAGGATCTGGGTTCAAGGGGCTGCAGCTGCAGGGATTGAGGTTCAATGGGCTGAGGTTCAGGTATAGAGGACTAGTGGGGGTTCTGGCTGTACAGCGTGAGGCTTGTCAGGAGTGTCTGGGTATGGGAGGTCCAGATGCATGGGGGTTGGGTGGATGGGGGAGCAGCTCCCCCTACCGTGACCCTTTCACCCGCAGCTGAGGAGCGATGGGGGCAGGAAGCAGGGGAGGATGCTGAGCTTCCTGGAGCTAGGGGTAGGTCTGACACAGCCCCAGCCACTTCTTGCAGGGGAAGAGGAAGTCCCGTCCTCTCCTGCCTCCAGCCCAGCCTGGACTAGCAGCTGATCCTGGCTCACAGTAGGAGCCACTGGCTGGGGTGTCCCCAGTGCTGCAGTGATTTACCTCTCCACCGGCTGCTCCAGGTGCCAGAAACTCTGCACATGCACAGCTAGGGAGTGGTGCATGACTGCTCCTGCAGCTTCCCTTTGCTTCCCTGTCAGAAAGTCAGTTTTCTACAGGGAAGCAAAGAAATGCCGGGGACATGAATTCTGCACACACGCAGTGGCGCAGAATTCCCCCAGGAATACAAGCAAGTGTTAGAGAAGATAAGATCAAATGACTGGCCACATACCACCCATCAAAACTAAAGATATGACAACAACAAATGGGCTGATTGGGGCCTTGTCTGATGAAGGTGATGGGCTCCAACAATCAGATTCAGTACAAAGATTCAGAGGTACAGGTAGTCCTCGACTTTACGATGTTTGAGTTACGACGAACAGCACAACGCTCAATCTACGTTCATACATGCTCAGTTCCGACTTATGACATTTCCACTTACGATGCGATTTTCGGGGACCAATTGTGTCATAAGTCCGAGGACTGCCTGCAAAGAAACATCATCAGGAAAGACTAAAGGCTCTAATCCAGTGTTTCTCAACCAGTGGGTCGTAACCCCCCAGGAGGGTCAGAAAAGATGATCAAGGCAGCTGTGAGGTGTTGAAAAATATATTACAAATTTTAAACAAAGAAAATTTTGTTCCCCAATTGTTGTGCACTCTAACCCTTCGAGGTCAAGTATTCTGTCAACCTCTCGAAAGACACACACACAAATTATATACGCTTATCTTTTGTACTCCTACTTCCATAGTAAATGTAAGGGGGTCATGAAAAACATTTTACTTTAGTTAACTAGTCGCCAACCTAAATAGGCTGAGAAATATTTCTAAACTGACACATCATTTGTATTATGCATACTAGAGATTTAGGGACCAGTCATGTACCTAATGAAGCTGGCAGCAAAGTTCCCATTGATTTCAGTGGATGCAGGACTGGGCCCTTGCATATATGTGCTGTATACACTGGGTTAGGAAGACTGAAGAAGATGAATGGAAGTAATAATTGAGTATTTCTAAAGAGCATATTGTAGTACAGGACTATTACAGAGATTTAGAAAAACGAACTGTGGCAAAGCAGAAAGCAATGCTTCAAACCCCAAGCACTACAGCCACTTAAAAAGAAGGCGGATCCAGGTGACTTGTTTTTCCAGAACACTCAAACTAGGCCATTTCACAGTTCAAATCTAAGGAAGACTTGGACCGAGCCTGCTCTCCCCATCAGTAGTGAATGCTTCAACAAGCAAGTCCACTTTCCAGACAGCAGCCTTTGAACTTTTAGATAGTCCAACAGGAGATGGGAGGGAGCTGATTTTTAAGGAGCTTCCTATACTAAAACCTCTCAAACCATACCAATCACTTTATGTTTACAAATCTCTCTCTGCCAGTAAAAGGTCCACAAACTTTCTTTAGAAAGTAAGAATTATACATCCAATAAGGGTCCATTTAAAAAAAAAAATCAAATTACATATTGATAAGGTGGGAATGATAATTTCTAGAATCACTCATTGGCATTAGACATACCAACACAATCAAAGAAAAGCAATTTATAGAGAATAGTTGTATACGTTTTGTAGTAATTGTTTTTAATGTTAAAAAAGTGTAGAACTGGAACACATGCATAAGAGTTAACTTCGCCAAGTCAAGTTACACAAATTCACTCACACAGTTTTATAGTATTATGTATTTAGCAGCACTTAATTCAAAGAGTTGAGCTGCAGTTATAGAACAAAGGAGGCTAACTACACAGCAACAGGCAAACATTTTCAGATTTTAAACAAGTTTCTAGCTTTCACATTGAGCACCACAACACTCCAACAATAAACATAAATTAATGAAGGAGATGACTATAGCAAAATTGAAAGCATACATGGGACATACAAACACATCAGAATAGAAAAATATATTCTCTGTAATAATATAATTTTCCATCATAAAATACACAGGGGAAAATGTTCAAGAATTGTCTCGTGCACCACACCACAGGTTGCAATATATTTCTGTTGCATATAATGTAACACAGACATAGTTGGGGTTTAACAACCTTAATAGGTGGGTCAGGGGTGGTTGTTTTAACAATTTTTGGGTTCCCTGTAACACAAGCAAGAATTACAAAAGTATGAGTTAAACTTTTGAAATGTGCACCAGCTAAACTTGGACAGCCAAATACCCAATGCATCTCTGCAAACCTGTGTTAGTCAAATATGTTTGTAAACCTTGGCTTCAAGGGCACAGAATGTTCGCACCCCTCAAGTGGACATAAACATTAAGCATACATCTGAAAATTTGACCCCTAGAACACGTTCTCCTCAGGAAGGTAAATTTATGGGCTACACAGATTGGTTATGTCCCTTTAAAACTCCAGCTGTCCCTCCCCACCACCCCCTTCCACACACATATTCAGTACTGCAATACTCCAGAAAGAAACTATTGTGCTTGTTACAAACTAATTGTAACAGAATGAACATTCAGTAAACACACTCTGGAGCAAAGAAATGGATTTTGTTTGAGGCGTTGTGTAGTATTCTACAACATCCACAACATTAATATATTTGGTACAGTACAAAGAAAAGTATCAATGGTTTGAAGTTAGCTTTTAGTCTCTTCTTCTTTCTTTGTTATAGTGAAGGCACACATATCAAGGATCAGGTCAAGAATCCAGGCTTAATTCATGTTCTTCTGTTTCATCTGCCACCTCAACAGAACCACCACACATACTATTGTGGTTAACTGCAGACAGATTCAGCTCTTCGTGTTCACCACCTACAACTGGAGTTGTTTCTTCCTCCTCCTCCTCCTCCTCTGCCTCTCCATCATCTTCTACATCCATCTCAAATACTCTGACATGACGGAGATTCGAACTTAGCTATGGAAATATTTAGAAGTTTTCATTAATAAAATTAACAGAAAAAAAATTGTTTGAAAATGTTGGCCAATGCCTTTAAAAAGAAGCACTTACCAAAACCTTGATTTTCTTTTAAATGGAGTGAAGTAAAGTAACAAGTTAGTGATAAACCTATTTCATTGCTATGGCTGATTTAGAATAAGATAAATATGTCTAAACTAACCAATCTATTTACACAGAAGCAAGCAAACATTTAAGTTCTATAATTATAATTTTTTACACTATGGAGAGAAGATGCAGGTTGTCTCCTCCTTTCTTTCCAAGGATCTTGCAGAATACAGGATATAAAAAACATTTTTTTACAAAACAAATTACCGTATATACTCGATCATAAGCCGGCTCGTTTATAAGCCGACCTCCCCCCCACCCCAAAGATGGCTAAGTAAAAATAGAAATTTTTATGACCCATTCATAAACCGACCCTATAATTCAGGGGTCAGGAAACTTTGGCTCCTGGGCCATCAGGATAAGCCGCTGGTGGGCCGAGATGGTTTGTTTACCTCGAGCGTCTGCAGGCACGGAGGTAAACCTAAGTAAACAAAGTGTCCTGGCATGCCAGCTGCTTATCCTTACGGGCGGGGACAGCAACTGGTGGGGGAGGGGGGAGAAGCTGGGGGTCAAGGGAGTAACCCCTCTGACCACCCCCCACATGACCCAACCCCTAGCCCGGGACCCCCACACTCTCCCCATCCCATCCCTTCCCACCTTAAATGGGGAGGGCCAGGGGAGGATCTCTCTGGCCTGGCTGGAGCTGATCCGGCAGGCTGGGCAGCATGGCCGCAGCCTGCTCCAGCGGGCCAGACCAAGCGGCGCGGCCGTAGCATGTTTCAGGGGGCTGGGCCGGGCGGCATGGCCACAGCGTGCTCCAGCGGGCCGGGCGGCACGGCCACAGCGTGCTCCAGCGGGCCGGGCGGCACAGCCACAGCCTGTTCTGGGGGGGCAGTGCTGAGTGGCACAGCTGCAGCCTGCCAGCCCCGGAGGCTGGGGGGAGAGCAGCGTAGCCAGAAGTAGAGAGACTCTGGCCTCGCCTCTTCCCTTCTGGCTCTGCTGGCTGTGCTGCCTCTCCTTGCTCCCTCTGTTAGGGGCAGGGGCTGTGTCCCACCTCTCCCTCTCTATACCCGTTCATAAGCCAACCCTCTTCTCTGGTGCTTCCCTTTTTTACTAAAAAAAATTTGGCTTATGAACGAGTATATATGATATGTGCCCTAAGAGTAACAGATGCAGAGTATCAATCTCTTCAGTCACTGCATCAGCAAACTATTTCCCTTAATGATTTATATACTAGACTGTAAACATGATACTTACCACACAAGAAACTTTCCGAATGCCATTCACAGCAACATACTGAGCTTTCATATTCTCCAGTACTCTCCACTGACTCTCCAAAAAGACAGTACGTGTAGGAATATCATCAGATTGCTCATCCAGCCTAGATGTAGTAAAAAAAAGAAATTCATTGTTTATGTGTGTAAGCAGCAACTCTACCCTGAGTAACCTCAGACAAAAATGACAGAATTAAAATTTCACTGCACCACAGATAACAGACTTATAAGCATTGTGATTATCCTACTGCATATATTCTAAATTTCTGTTACTGAACATATTTTTCTTTACAATATACCCAAAATCTCTCTTCTTACCCTGAAACCATTATGGCAATATAAATAAATATGGGAAGGCATTGATCCTGCTCTTTCATTCCAGGGATAAGTTAGTTCTGTTCTTTCAGCAGACAGTGATAATACTCATAAGTACAAACACTGGGAGAATGAGGAAGAAATATTCCCTCAACTTTTTATTACCCTATCCCTCTCAGTGCAACTGCAGATCTTGTGTATTCACTCCTGTTCCTGAGTCTCTAGTACTCCAGTGAGTGGTGAGGCTTAAATCCTCTTACACAGAATCAGACAACATTTCTACTTCCTCAGTACATTCTCAAAATTGGCTCTCCCATTTGTTAAAAAAAGAGATGTGAACTTTTATTATAAGTAGCATGCAAGCTTAAATATGCACAAACATTAGATTTGGAAGTTGTAATCAACTGTAATCATCTTCCCTCAGAGGAAGAAAAGTGATTTTTTTTCTTTTTAAAATACATGTGTGTTAAGTGTATAACTGTACACAAATCAGATACTTGTATAATCTGCTTTTCGGCTCTTAATTTTCAGGGGGTCATATTTTCATACCTTTTACTAGAATTCAAGCTGAATTCCCTTTCTTGGTCCTCGTCAACGTACACTGAAGATAAAGGCAACTGAGCCAAGATTCTCTCTTTGCCTTCTTGTTCAGCATTCTCCTTAAGAACCACGGTTATAGTTTCATCATCATAAAAATGTGCATCTACACAACTGTAGAAGCTATAGCAAAACAGATGATGTGTTTAGTTGTATTCCATCAAGTTTTACGAAAAGTAAATGAATAAACTGAATGAATAAATACTGAAAGATCTTAAAGTAAGTGATCAGTATTTATGTTTCACATTTTAGATCCAAGTTTTGCCTCAGTCCACAAATGAAGTGTTCTTAACCTGGTATTGGGCTATTGATCAAAAAGGTCATAAAAATACACAGTCATGACCCTATGGTTACAGAAAGCTTGGCAGTCCACTGTTTTTATGGCAATGCCACATGCAGGCGATAGATATTCAGGGCCAAAGTTTGTGTGATCCTTCACACAAAAAGGCAGGGAATGGGAATACTAAAAAAAAAGGAAGCCAAGCACCCTGGAAATATTTGGTATTGCTGAAACAGGTGTTGGTTGGTTAGCTCTGAAGGCAGCTGTATCTAGCTCTCCCTTGCTGGAAGGAGAAGTTGGCCTGACATGGCTTTTCTGAGATGTGGAGAGCAGAGAAAAGGGAAATCCTGGGAAGAGAATTCCCCAAAAACACTGCATTGAGGAAATTATGCCCAACCATTATGCACTTCATGCATATTACTATTTGTTAAGATCTTATTTTGTGTCACTGTTTTTAAGTGTCAGTATTCCATGTTTAGGCAAGAGCAGTTTCAGAACTAAACTAATTTCGTTTCCATCTAGCAAATTATGATAGTTTCCTTGAACTTGAGTTCAAGTACAAAGTAAGCCACCCGCCCAAAATCCTGTAAGTTCAATGAGGATGCAAGCATCCAGGTCTGCCCACAAAGACCCCGATCCTGCAAGTTACTCTAAGTGTAAACAGCTGAAAAAAATATTAAGTAGAATAAGCAAACCCTTGAAGGAACATAATCTGATAAATTATTGAATACCCTGTTTCCCAAATATACTAACCTTGTATCTGAGCTTTCATTTATACTGTTGTTCAAGAAGTTTCCAAAATCAACAGCAAGTAGTCCATTATTAGCAGACCTAAAGGAGGGAGAAAACTACCTGTGTTACTCGTCCTTAAAGTTCCATGCCAAAATACCAGAATCCAAAGATTTACACCAACTACTGGAACAGACTGCACAGCCTATTTAGATGTGAACAGATAGGCTCGCTATACGTTGCTTCCACTCTCAAGGATGGGGTATGGAAGAAGAAAAGCAAAAGACAATATGGATGAAAGGACTGAAGTTACAGAATTGCGTTGCAGACCTTGGCATCAGGAGCTACTAATCACTGGAACAAAGCAATTTACTCTAAGAAATTAAGAGTATAACCTGTCCAAACCACTGAGATCATCTTCCCATTTTTACAGACTGTGATAAGCTTTGTAATAACTATACAAGGTCTATCACAAGGTTCGAGGAGTTGACCAAGGTGAATATTTATAAAGTAAGATGAAGAACCCACTTAACATTACCATTACTCCTCACTGGAAGGAAGGAGCAAAGAATACTTGACACATTTCCATTTGAATAAAGAAGCATACAATCATGGAAGAGTAAAATAACTCAATCCAGCAATGAAGAGCAAGGTCCTAAGCCTGGAACTGGATCTAGATACATCTGGCTGCAAAATCAGGCCCCAAGAGCATACTTTTTCATTTCCAATCAATTTCTTACCTGGAAACATCTGTGTGCCGCCTCAAAATGTAAATTTTAGAAAGAGAACTTTCTAACATGGTGAAGAGAACATAATGTAAGTTGGAGGATTTGTCATTCCACCTAAAATACAAAACAAAACAAAAAAGTTAGACCAAAACATAAAACATGGTAAATGAAATATAGTAAGAAGAGCAGTATACTTACATAAAGGGTAATTTAAATAATCGAGGTGTAGAGTCCTCACTAAAACAGCAAACCAAAAAAAGTCAGAAGGTAACAATTTCAATAATTCTATGCTAATTAACACTAAACATAATGTAAGGAAAAAATGTACCTTTTAGATCCTTTGTATAAAGGCATGCAAACTGCTTGATGTACTGATTTTCCAATCACATCCTGAAACACACCATTAAAACATTCCAAAATACAGAAAAAAATATTTAGTTACACACACAGACACGCACACACACACACACACACACACACACACACCCCTCCTCACCATTTTTAAAGTAATCACAACCTACCTGAAACAGACTGACTCAGCCTAGTTCCTTCTGAATAAATGTCCTTATCACAAAATCTAGTATCACTTGACACACTTTTTAAAAATTATTTATTAAACCACTGTACTGTTTCTTGGAAAATAAAATGAATTAAATTTAAAAATGGATACTAGTTGTGTGTGTGAGAAGCAAAGAACTGAACAGGCAGAGAGATTTAACCACCTTCTCAGCCCCATGACAGGCTCGAGACACACTGGAAAGGGAAGCTGCATTACTGTCATCCATGTGGTACACCTTGTCTACGGCTAATTAGGGAACTTCAGCCCTTAAGGCATACAATGTGGCACCTTCAATGAGTACTAAATTCACTTTAAACAATTTAGAGTAATTAATCAAAAGATCAAAACAGCAGTAATTGTTGTCCCAAAATGCACACTGTTTGTAACAAACAGGACTTACAGCTGGTTTTTGTAGACACTGATCAATAATCCCCTCCATTCGCCTTTTGACAAAATGCAGTGATTTCGGAGGGTAATAGGGAAACAGCAGTGGACTTTCTGCAAACAAATAATTATGTTTTTAGTGAAAAATACAGTTTTTGTAAAGATACAGTTAAATGAGTTTGCATTCTAGCTGAAGCACAGTGTGGGTCTGGATATAGAAATCAGAACTGGAGTCTTGTTTGTCCTTTGTAGCTCTCTTCCCCACCAACTAATTCAAATGGTATAAACAGGGGAGTTGCAGTCAGCCAACAGCTAGCAATACATGTGTCATGAAGCATCCTGCTATACCAAAAACGCTTCTTTCCTCTTAGCGAATCTACTATGGAAATATTTTCAGCTTGAATTTCCTTGCTTTGAGACATGATACATTTCATGCACACACATTTAAGTTTATTTGTTACTAATTATCTTCTGAAGTATATCTAATTCCTTTCTCTACAAAGATTTTACTGGAAAAATAATAAATATACGCTGAATTAGAAGGTAATATAAACTACCAAAAACTGGAACTATAGCATCACTCACAAAACCACTTATGTTCCTACTCCTTCAAGCTTACATTTCTATGCAGATAACCAGGCAAGTGAATGCCTTAATACTTGCTGAATTGTGATACTAACAAGAAGCTGGTTTATACTGTACAATCATTCTCAAACTGTGCAGCGTTCTCTGCTGGTGGCAGAAAGCTGGCTGGTTACATGGTGCTGGCTATTTCCAGCCACTAAATCAAATGAAAAAGATACCTAAATTATATTACATAACTTTCCAGATATATTTTGTCATATAAACAATTGCTGTAGTTGCCATAAGGATGCTACATGATTGTGAATAGGCAGAAAGACAAGATAGTCTCTCTGTTGTAATTTGGTCCATGCTATGGAAGAGTTTTAGACCACCAAGGCAATCAAAAACAAATTACTATGAGCATCAACTACTTGACGTCTAATTTCCCTTTTACATTCTTCTCTCAGGAATGTAGAGGGATTCCATAATACCTGAGGAAAAACAGTTTCCAAAACTTTGATCTTATTCTAGATTGAGCAGGGGGCTGTATGGAAACCACTTTATAGGGCAATGAGATCTGCATGTTTATTTCTACACCATTGACATTTGTCACCATTGATACAGTATAATCTACTTGCACTCATGCCTACACAGGTATTATTAATATTGTCAAATCTGCACATGTATCTTTGATTCACAGTATAATAGCAACATGCAATACCTTTAAGATGTGTGCTGTTTTGAAGAAAGTTAAACCACTGGTTTCCTTCTGTGTTAGGTGGGGATACAAGGTCATCATCTTCATCTTTCAAGTACTGGAAGAAATGACAGATCCATGCAGTAAACATTTAAAAACAAGATAATTATGACACATTCACTGAAGGACTGTATTGGAGGAATACATGTCATAATATCCTCACTAAACTGGCCTTTTTTAAAAAATAAATAACCCAGTTTTGGGGCCTTCTTCCCAGGTCTTTAGAAAATGTTTTATTGTCCATTCTAAATCAGGTTATAACAAGTTACTCAAAATGCTGTGGAACTTCTTATCAGAGATAGTTATAAACCATCTCTCTTTGAAACTGTAATTTCAGATTCTAATACTAGTGGTCCCATGTTTTGAACACATCAAGCAAACAGATTTCAATTTCATTCCATCAACATTAGTTTCAACTACGTTCCACCTTTTTTTTTAAATACACCATACAAATGAGGAAAATAATGTATAAGATATTAATCCAATTAATTTTCTTTTGAATTAATCTTTCCCTAATAAAGATAAAATAATATCCTCCACTCTTAACAACTGTGTGTGTGTTATGAGCAGCAGAAAGGGAGTTAGAAGGAGTGCTCTTTGGTAACTACATAATCTTAATACTCTAGCCCTTGCCCCCCTGTTCCTCTTTCCCCAGCTGGTGCTCGTCCATATACCTTGTCTCTCTTATCTCAATATACTGATACTTTACCTGACCAACTCTCTCTACATTGAAGTATTTTCCTTTACGATTGTAGAGCTCTGGTGCCTGAACCAAACATAAAACAAATTTTAAACACAAAATACTGACCAGACAGTACTTAAGACAAGGGGAATTAGATGATTTTTCATAATGAGACACTTAAAAAACAAACAAACAATTTAGTTTAACCAGCCTTTCCAGGTCAGTTGTCTGAAGCAGAACAGAATTAGGGTGCATGCAGAAAAGCACTCAGTAAACTGAAATACCTTACCTCATTGAAGTGTTCAGTAAGAAAATCAGCAACAAATGTGATATCTTTTTGAGTCATCTAATGGAAATGAAAAGGGGAAAGTCTATAAAATAACCATAATTCAAACATATGTAGAATGTAATAGGTTCCAGGGAGGCAGGTGACAAAAGACTACAGCTAGATGTAAAAAAAAAAAAAAAAAAAAAAAAGTGACCTTAACAGAGAGCTAAATGTTGGGAGAGAGAAATGAAAAATTCCAAAAAAGTCGTAAGAGCAACAAGAGGGCAAAGTGGGGGACTCTGCTTACCATTTCAGATGTCTATACACAAATGCAAAGAGTATGGGGAATAAACAGAAAGAACTGAAAGTATTAGTCCATAAACTAAATTACTTAATTGGCTTCACAGAGACTTTGGGGGAGGGATAGCTCAGTGGTTTGAGCATTGGCCTACTAAACCCAGAGTTGTGAGTTCAATCCTTGAGGGGGCCACTTAGGGATCTGGGGCAAAATCAGTACTTGGTCCTGCTAGTGAAGGCAGGGGGCTTGTCTCGATGACCTTTCGAGGTCCCTTCCAGTTCTAGGAGATAGGATATCTCCATTAATTTAATTTAAATCTCTTAACTAGAGCACTGGTATAGAGGGGTATAGCTTGCTCAGGAAAGGTGCACAGAGGAACAAGGGAGATGTTGCATTGTACACCAAGAATACACACTTGTTATGAAGGTCCAGAAGGACGAGAGAGGGAGACCAATTGAAAGCCTCTGGGTGAAAATAAGAGGGGGGGGAAGGACAGGGGCAATGTCATTACAGGAATCTATTAGAGACCAACAAATAGGAAGTAGTGGTGGGTGAGGAATTTCTAGAAAAAAAACACAGAACTATCTAAACATAAAACAACATAGTAATAGGGGATTTCAACTACCCAGGCATCTGTTGGACAAGTAATAAGACAAATCAAAAGTGTCCAATAAATTCTTGGAATGTGTTGGGGGCAACTTTTTCTTTCAGTAGGTGGAGGAAGTAACCAGCCCTTTTAGACTTGATTCTGACTAACAAGAAGGAATTGGTTGTGAACCTGAAGGCACTTTGGATGAAAGTGATCATGAAATGATAGATTTCATGATTCTAAGAAAAGGAAGGCGTGAGCAGCAGAATAAAAAAAAAATTGACTTAAAAAACACAGATTTTAACAAACTCAGCGAACTGGCAGGTAACGTCCTATAAGAAGAAAAATTAGAGAGAAAAAGAAGTTCAAGAGAGCTGGAAGTTGTCTCTAAGGCACAATATTAAAGGTAAGAAGCCAATATGGCTCCCTCGAGAGCTATTTAATGACCTGCAAATCAAAAAGGAATCCTACAAAAAGTGGAAACATGGGAAAATTGATAAGTAAAAAACCAGCACAAGTATGGAAGGACAAAATGAGTTGTACCTTGCAAGGGATATAAAAGGCAATCCAGAGAGGTTCTATATATACACATTAGCAGGAAAAAGAAGGAAAGTTTATGTCCTCTACTTAGTGGGGAAGGATAGCTAATAATGGACACCATCAAGAAGACTGAGGTGTTTAATGCAAATTTTGCTTCAGTTTTCACTAAAAAGGTAAACCATGACCAGATACAACACAAATAATATTAAACCAGGAGAAAAGAACACAAGCCAAAATAAGAAAAGAACAGGTAAAAGAATATTTAAATAAGTTAAATGTATTCAAGTCAGCAGGGCCTGATGAAATGCGCCCTAGGGTACTTAAGAAACTAGCTGGAAAAAAAAAATATCCCAGAACCATTCTCAATTATATTTGAAAACTCATGGAAGATGGGTAACATCCCAGAGAACTGACAAAGGGCAAACATAGTACCTATCATTGTCTAAAGGAGACCTAGGGAATTACAGACCAGTCAGCCTAACTTCAATATCTGGAAATATACTGGAACAAAATTATTAAAACAGTCAATTTGTAAGCACCTAGAGGATAACAGGGTCATAAGTTATAGCATTCATGTATTTGTCAAGAACAAATCAAGCCAAATCACCCTAATTTCCTTCTTTGATTTTAGTAAGGCTTTGGACACAGTACCACATGACATTCTCCTAAACAAACCAGAAAAATGTGGTCCAGATGAAGTTACTATAAGGTGGATGTAAAACTGTTTGAAAGACTAATCAAAGAGCAGTTATCTAATGGGGGGGACATATTTAGTGGGGGTCCCATAATAGTCTGTCCTGGGTCTGATACTTAAATAATGGAGTATGCTTATAGAATTTGCAAATGACACTAAGCTTAGAGGGGTTGCAAGCACTTCAGAGGACAGGATTAGAATTCAAAACCCTGAATATTTAAGAGAATTTATCTGAAATCAACAAGATGAAATTCAACAAAGACAAATGCAAAGTACTAGACTTAGGAGGGAAAAAAATCAAATGCACAACTACAAAATGGGGAATAACTGGCTGAGCAATAGCACTGCTGAAAAGGATCTGGGGATTATACTGGATCACAGATTCAATGAGTCAACAATG
This sequence comes from Malaclemys terrapin pileata, assembly GCF_027887155.1. Taxonomy (NCBI): domain Eukaryota; kingdom Metazoa; phylum Chordata; order Testudines; family Emydidae; genus Malaclemys; species Malaclemys terrapin. The sequence goes on along the minus strand of NC_071509.1, from coordinate 35,793,126 downwards.
TGATGTCCTTGCTAAAAAGGCAAATATTATATGGTATATTAACAGAAGTGCCCTATGTAATACACAGGAGATAATTATCCTACTCTACTCGGCACTGGTGAGGTCTCAGCTGGAGTACGGTGTCAAATTCCAGGTGCCACTCTTTAAGAAAGAGGTGGAGAAACTGGAGAGTTCAGATGAGAGCTACAAAAATGATAAAAAGGTTTAGAAACAATGACCTATAAGGAAAGGTTAAAAAAATTGGACGTGTTTAGTTTTGAGAAAAGAAGACTGAGGGGGAAGCTTGTAACAGTCTTCAACTATGTTAAGGCTACTACAAAGAGGATGGTGATCAATTGTTCTTCATGTGTACTGAAGGTAAGAAAAGAAATAATGGGCTTAATCTGCAGCAAAGGGGACTTAGAATTTATTTTTTCCCCCAATATATCTAACCTAAGTATAGTTAAGCACTTGAACAGGCTTCCAAGGGAGGTTGTGGAATCCTCATAAGTGGAGATTTTTAAAAACAGATTAGACAAACACCTGTCAGGGATGACCTGGGCATACCTGTTCCTGCCTCAGCGAAGGAGGCTGGACTAGATGATCTCTCAAGGTCCCTTCCAGCCCTATTTCTATGATTCTATATACTATACCTTAATAGCAGCAGAGTAGCAATTTTGCTGGTGAAGAATACTGGGAAGCAACAATTTTCTTCAAAACAAAGTGAAATCAAACACAAAGCTTCACATTAATAAAAGTTTACATGAGCAGCAACTGCTTTCATATAGTGTGTAAAGGACTGCTGCAGATAAGATCATGCAACAGGAGTGATATTAGCTTAGACTCAGAGAAACAGAAGCAATGCTGAGGGGAGGGGCGGAAGTAGACACCCCAGTCAGGGCCAAGGTGCGCACTGGAGAGGTGAGCAAAGAGTTAAGCCTCCTTCAAAAGGTGGAAAGATCCACTATACAGCCTACTCACTAAAATGGTCAACACAGTTTACTCAACTTCAAAGAGAAAAGTGAGAATTTTTTAAAAAGAGTATCAGACATAAGGCTGGCCACATTACAGCTGATAATGTGCAACTGAGGGCATTTCATGCACTAACTATCCCAAAGGACGAGCATGGACAGCATCATTCTTTAAATTAAATTTACTTCAAAGAAACAACCTTAAAAGGTTGTTTTTTGTTTCTAACTGCACTAAACACTGGCTACCCTCAGAATTAGACTTAACATTGCAATATTATAAAAAGCATCTACTAGGAAGAAGTTACTACTACCTTGTTCAGCTCTGGAAGAACATGATCTTCTGACATCCTCAGCATGGCTGGGGAAAAATGAGAACAGCAAAAATGCTATTTTTCCAATACACTCAACATTTTCCTAAGGTAAAATATTAAGATAAAGATGATAGAGCAGGAAAGTTTACTCTTTAGATGCAATATTGACTAGTGCAGGGGACAAGGAATCAAGATTCTTAGGTTTTATTTATTAGTATGATTCAGTACTAATATAGGTTTTGAAATGAGGGGAGAGAATGATTTCTCAATTAAGCGACTGCTCTTCATTTAAACTGGCCAAGAGCAGCCACTGTTAATATACAGGAGATAAACCATAGCCAGAGATTCCCCCCGCTGCCCAAATCACCTATATAAAGGAAAAAAGTCACTTTAACTTGTATGAATGTCCAGGATGCCAATAAATAGAAAGTCATAACACCAGCTCCACAATTGGATTTAGTCAATCTATTTTTTGCCAACATTTCAATATTTAAATACAATACTGGCTCTTTTCATCATTTAATTTATTTTTTAAAAAGCTAGAGCTTATCACACTACATTTGTTAGAAGTCAATTCCACAGATTAACCCACAGGCAAATATTTTTACACTATGACAATTCCAAAGCAAATAATTAAAATATAAAGCAGATATGAAATACTTAGGATATAATTAAGCTTACCCACATACAACCATCGGAAAAATGCTTTGAAGTTTTTCATACTACTGTCTATAACTCTGTATAAAAAAAGAAAATGAAAATTGGTAAAAGACTTGATCTAAACAAAGGCCACAAGCTGCAAGTTTATGCAGAAGTTCTAACTGTGTTATAGGCGGGGATGGTAGCAATGCCTTACACTTCCCATTACAAGACTACTTTCAGTTGTTTATAACTTTGCCATAGTTTAACTCCTTGAGCTGAACTTTCCATGCTAGATGTCTGCCTCAGGCTGAATTGTTTTGGAAAATTTCAGCCAAACTGGTTCAGTCATTTTGGAGAACGAGGCTAGGGAAAAATATGTTTCCCAGTTAAAAGATTCTGATGACCTTTTTTTTTTATATGTTGTAGCACCCTCATGTTTTGGAGTAGGGGCTTGAAATTTGGAAGGAGCGCAGATACGTGTGTCAGGGGTATGCCTTTTCCGGTCTGTATGAGAATTCACCCAATATTTTGTCAAATTATAAGCCTGGGGGAGGGGAGGGGAGGGGAGGGGGAATCACGGCTCACAAATGCTCAGTACAGATTTGCTAGAGCCTAACAGCTAAAATCTCTGTAGATTCCATCCTCACTGAGCATGCTCCATCCCCTCAAAGCTCCTATAGATGACAGGATGGTGCATGTACAAGCCCCACAGTCCAGGGCTATAGTGGTGAAGTTAGAATTTTCTTGTAATTGCAGAAAGGAGGAGAGAGATTGAACAAGGAGCTGGGGTGAGGTAGAGAGGTATGGGTCAAGTACTGGCTGGGAAAGGAGACTGGCACTAGGTGTGGGTAAGTGGAGAAACTGGTAGTCAGTGGAAGAATGGGATTCCAAAAGCAAGCCCAAAGGGGGATCCTAGAATTGTCTGGGCAAGGAGATAGACTAGGATGAAGTCTGAGGAGTGGTGATTGGGTAAGTAAAGAGAAAGGGACTGGGACAAGGAGACAGGGTAGGGGAGAGAAAGGACTGAGACAGGTTGGAGGGGATGGGGCAGAAGGGATCACAGCTGGGAGAACAGACAGAAGTGTATAACCATTAGACCATACTCCCCTCCAGAGCTTGGAATTTCTATTTTTTTCAGTTTACTTTTCTAATAACCTAGGAAATTGCACATACATAAACTCTGTGAAAGGAAAATTAAGTTAGTGGCTTTATACCTAAGTTTAAAACTACCCTGGTCATTGGAAATTACTCATTAAGAGAACTAATTTTGTTGAAATATGAATTGTGGATTAAACAATATCAAAATTTTTATATTATTACTCACAAATTTAGCTAGGTTAAAAGATTAATGTTAACTATTATTAAGGTTGCAAAGTCAAGTGGATGTGCATTATGATACAGTCTCCAATTACATGATCATATGCTGTTTTTCCACAAAATTGGTACTCACGCTGTAGAATAAAATACCTTTATTGTACCAGTTATATTTCTTCTTTTCCTAAGATCCATTTTGGTTGCCCTGTTCATCACTCCAATATCTCACTTGATCATTTCAGATATGTTTTAAATAAAGGAGGTCAAAGGACAGTTACTGCAGGGGATTATTCTAATACATGAAATGACATAGAAAAATCTTCAAACATTCATTTCAGCTATATGTTAGATTTTTACATTTGAAAATTAGGGCTGTTGTGCAATTAAAAAAATGAATCGCGCTGTTAAACGATAATAGAATACCATTTATTTAAATATTTTTGGATGTTTTCTACATTTTCAAATATATTTCTTTCAATTACAACACAGAATACAAAATGTACAGTGCTCACTTTATATTATTATTTTCCTTACAAATATTTGCACTGTAAAAATGATAAACAAAAAGAAATAGTATTTTTCAGTTCATCTCATACAAATACTGTAGTGCAATCTCTTTATCCTGAAAGTTGAACTTACAAATGAAGAATTACATACAAAAAAATATCAGAGGGGTAGCCGTGTTTGTTGATTTTTACAGATCCAGACTGAGAGTCCTGTGGCACCTTTAAGACTAACAGATGTATTGGCATGCGTCTGACGAAGCTTATGCTCCAATACATCTGTTAAGTCTTAAAGGTGCCACAGGACTCTCTGTTGCTTTATACAAAAAAATAACTGCATTCAAAAATAAAACAATGTAAAACTTTAGAGCCTACAAGTCCACTCAGTCCTACTTCTTGTTCAGCCAATCTCTAAGACAAACAAGTTTGTTTACGTTTATGGGAGTGAATTGAAAAAATACTATTTATTTTATCATTTTTACTGTGCAAATATTTGTAAGGAAAAATAATAATATAAAGTGAGCACTGTACATTTTGTATTCTGCGTTGTAGTTGAAATCAATATATTTGAAAAATGTAGAAAAACATCCAAAATATGTAATAAATTTCAATTGGTAGTCTATTGTTTAACAGTGCGATTAATTTTTTTGAGTTAATCGCATGAGTTAACTGCGATTGCTCGACAGCCCTATTGAAAATAAAATTGTGTTGCAACTCTCCAAATAAATACTTACTGAAGAAGCTCGTTTGCTTTTAAGATGAAGGAGCCCACAGCAGTAATAGCATCTGCAAAGAGAGCAACCATTTTTAGTTTTCAAAATGAACATCAGTGTGATGAATAGTAAGCCAATTACTGTACCTTCAATTCCTGCTGCGTCTAGTCCAAGAGACTCATATTTTTGTTTCCATGATGCCATTCCTTTCAGTTCACTCAAATGGTACAATAATGCCTCAGAGCCACTATTACAGAAAAGGATAATTTCTTAATCAAGTGGAGACTCATTGTTTAACTGACAAATATTTTACTCTTATACAGCACTTTCTCATCCCTACTTTGTAAAGTTCTTTCAAATATATCATTATCCTCATTTTACAGAAAGCAACATTCTGTCCAAAAGTATTACCTACTTTTTTTTGAATCACAGCTCCCAAACATCAGTTACATCACATTTCCTGTACAGTGTTAGACTTTTCTATAACTAATCAGTTACATAAATCAAGTATTTTTTCCCTTACAGTATTTTAGGGAGATAAGAGTTAATATTCAAATTACATTTTATAGTTTTCTGATGTCACAAAATAACAACAGACTAAACTCTGCATGACAAGAAGTGGTCATGTTTTTGTTGGGCTCAGTTTCTTTTAAACGAATGTTTACTAATAAATTTATCTCTGTAATTCATTATGTGTTCTATGACTTACCTCTGCAAGTGACTTATGACTAATTTTTGTATACTGGAGTAGGAAGACTCTATGGACTGACCAAGCTTTTTTAAACCCTGATAGAAAAGAGACATGCTTCATTACAGTATATTAATAGGACACTTATGAAAGATACTGAAATAGACCATTTAAAGACAGTAAACATTACCATACCTTTACTGTTAGTTGGTTCATTAAAAGTGCTTGAAGTTCAAGGCTAAGTGACAAAAATTAAAATAAGTGTTCTTTCTTTAATCTGAATATGCATTTACAAGTTGAAACTGAAATATAAAAACCCAAGCAGCAACTACCTTGCTTTGCCCCACAAGAGCAGCTGCATAAACTCATCCTGTACAGAAGTGGTTGTATTCTTTTCCTGTTAATCAAAAATTACTGAAATAAACTGAGGATTTTTATTTAATTACCAATTTACGTCATTAGAATTGCAAACACCTCATTTAAAATACAGAGAAACAAAATACATCATTGAACACTGAAAATGCATTCTTGATCACTGGAAATTCAATGATTAAAATAGGAAAAAATGTTCACTACTTTCACATTTATTCCAATAGTGATAAGAGTTTTGAACATTATTTTTATTAATTCAGAATCTATGTTACCAAACAATTTTTTTAATTTGTTAAATACTAGCAAGGATTACAAAATTTATGCCACTCCAACAGCATCTCATTGATAGCTCCCTTATACATATTCTACTATACTTTTTCCTACTTGACGTAAAGACAGTGAGATGAACCGAGCTGCAGGTGCTCCAGTTCAATAGTTATGATAATTGGAATCTGTGCTAGGAAATTATTTGCTTATAAAAAATTGAATTCAACTTTAGCCACTCACAAATTAAGAGTGTAAACATACTGCTCAAGTTGTACACTTTCATGGACAGGCTGGTCAATCACTAACAAAAGTATATTCAGTGGGCTAGAAAACACAAATCTAATAAGAAGGCAATCAGCCAATAATTATATTAGTGGACAACCATCACTACTGCATGAACATGAATCCATTAAAATAATGAGATCTACAAAAGTCAATTGGTATATCATCATCATCGGACTAGAAAGTCACAGGATAATACTACTGAACCCTCAAACAATGCTTTTTCAACTTCAAAGCACTTGGCAAACATTAATTTATAATGGACTCCAGCTTGCCTCTGAATTTACAGAGACCATTATCCTGTGATAGCTGTTCATTACACAAGATATAGACAAATTAAGAGAAAGTCCAGAGAAGAGCAACAAAAATTATTAAAGGTCTAGAAAACATGACCTATGAGGGAAGATTGAAAAAAATTGGGTTTGTTTAGTCTGGAAAAGAGAAGATTGAGAGGGGATATGATAACAGTTTTCAAGTACATAAAAGGTTGTTACAAGGAGGAGGGAGAAAAATTGTTCTTCTTAACCTCTGAGGATAGGACAAAAAGCAATAGACTTAAAGGGAGGTTTAGGTTGGACATTAAGAAAAACTTCCAAACTGTCAGGGTGGTTAAGCACTTGAATAAATTGCCTATGGAGGTTGTGGAATCTCCATCATTGAAGATTTTTAAGAGCAGGTTAGACAAACACCTGTCAGGGATGGTCTAGATAATATTTGGTCCTGCCATGAGTGCAGGGGACTGGACTAGATGACCTCTCAAGTTCCCTTCCAGTCCTATGATTTCTATGAAAGAAACAGAACTGAGATATATATATATATATATATATATATATATATATATATATATATATATATATATATATATAAAAATAAGAAAGCTATTCATTCTCTGCCTTCCCCAAATAATTGCTTATACCACAATACCTGAACGAATTTGGTTAGACGTGAGTCCATCTGCATCAATATTTCTTCCCATGCCTCACACATACATGTCAATGACAACTTTATATACTGCAACGCAAATAAAAGTTAGTGCAGTGACTTTTTTAAAATTCAGATTAAACATACATATGTTCTCATAAGAATCTTATCTTTACATTTCTAAAGCTGTGCTCTATATTAACTTAAAAATCAACCTAAATAGGGTTAAAAAATCCAATGCCTACAATAACTGTGGTATTAAAAAGAATTCATAACAAAAATGTACCTGTAGCAGAGTTGAAATATGAGTAAATTTCCTGGCCATTCGAGTTACCTCAGGTAAATACACTGATAGCAGACTGGTGTCCAGCTGTAATATGCAACGCAAGCAACAGTTATAATCAGATGGATGGTCTTTTTATTTTCTGTTACAATAGACTGGATCATGTGCATTAAGGCAAAAACCACAAAAACTTGTCCATTCTCCATTTTAAATTTTCCCTCTTTTAAACTCAACAGATAAAACAGTTGTTTAGATCACAGGTGAAGTAGACATTTCCTTAAGATATCTATGCCAATCCTTGTTATACATTTTATAAATCTGATACTTGTTTTTTGTGTTTTGACTGGAATAGAGGCAACGTAATAGACACAGACTAACCGAGATCTTAAGTGTTGTATTGTTAAATTATGTCAATATGGAAAGGCTTGGCAATCTGAGTCACTACAATAGGGAATAGTACAACTGTTTAGTTGTTAGTCTGGCAGAAAGGAGACAGTATATCAAAAGGCTTTAGAATATGGCTGCTATTCAGAAAAATGCAAACATTTCAGAGCTTCATCACTGTCAGTCACGTATTACAACAATTTGAGTCAAAATGAAGAATCTAAAAAACCTAAATATTACATGAACTTTAGAGTAGGTGGAAATAAAAATAACGTTTATCATTATGTAAATAGAAATGAGGACAATATATTAGAATTGTTTGATATGAGAAGTAAAAATAAATAGTTTTAATATTTTAACGGAACATTTAGAAAACACTACTATTTGTGTGCTTGCAGTCTCCATTTTACTCACCTGGAAATAAGTAATCTCCGGTGCACTGTCTGGGGAAACTTGCACCTCTGTAATGACTGATAGTGATTTCAAATCACTAGAAAAGCATAATCCAAGGCAAGAACCTGCCACCTGAAAGAGTCCAATGTAAAGGGGTTAAAGTATCTCCTTTTCTCAATAGCCCCATAAGTACAAGTACATATACTATGCTGATCTGTTAACTAAACACATGCCCTTATTTCAAACAGAAACGGAATTCTATTTCTGTGTAAATATCAACTGAAAAGAGAAAAAAAAGTCTCAGCTATTGAGAGGAAACAAAATGTGTGCTTACTGTTTTGTTTTGGATGATCAGTATTAAATTAGTGCACTTTATTTCAATTATACAGGATTTGAAGTTTTCCAGACAGAATACTAATTAAAAAACAAATAAAAACCATACAACTATCCCTCTCTTTGGGTTTTAAGCATAATAATACTGAAGTTGCAATATTTTACACTCCCAAAGATTAACTAAAAACTGTGGTTAACTAATAAGGTGTATTTTAAGAGGAGAAATGACGCAGAAAGTTAAAAATAAAACCAAAACAAAAAACAAAAAAACACACTTACCCCTGTTACTGTAGCAATCTTGTACATTCCATAAGCATAAACCTCGATGAATCCAGAACTGCCTCCAAGGACAAGGGCATTTAGCCTGATAACAAATAAGTCACAGAAATTAGTCACATCCCTTTTGTAGTCACCATTAAGAAAAAAAGTTACAAATTATTTTAAATCCAAACATGCTGGGGGTTTTTGTTTTTTTTTTTTTTTTAAACAGATTTCAAAGAACAATATTTACCTTACATCACCCAAGAGCTTCATAATCTCATCTGATTTTTCTTCACTAAAATATAAAAATGTGTTTATGGTAACCCATAGGCAATCATAAGCATCATTATAAGAAAACATATGAAGTCATCAGTTCTTACCTGAAAATTTTTGCAGTGGTACTGTAGCTAAATTGAAGTCAAAATAAAGTTTGAGAAATAAGTGCCTTCAGTAAAGATGTCTTCTTATTTACTTCAGAACAGCTGTGTACTATTAAACATAAAGAACCCATAAAATGACACTAAATGACAAATTAAGATATTTAGGCTTTTTAATTTAACACCTACTTTTTTGGCAATGCAGGTAATTTAGGCAGGAGAAGATTTGACTCATCCTCAGCATTATAAAATGAAGTGAGAACACTGAAAAAGAAGAAATTATTAAGAATGCCAGCAAAGGCAAAGCCAGACTTTAAAAATAGTAAAAAGTAAAAAAAAAAATGCCAGGTAGTAATTTAGATTTAACATATCATGTATGTTCAAAGAGTTACAAATCTCACAAGCATATCATTTGTTTTCTAAATATACACTTTTAAAAACACAATCACGTCAATACAAGATGACTAGTGAGCTATCTTGTTGTTTTTATATCCTCTCCTTTTGGCTTAGCGTTTCCCACATAGAAAGGGGGAGAACAAGTTTATATTTGCTGGTTCAGTGGTTTGCTTCCCAAATCTTCCATCGTTATTAATTATTTGCATTCCAACAGTGTGTGGGGCCCTGATCATGGAGCACAGGACTTCACTGTGCTAGACAATGTATATATATGTATGTATTTATCCTGCCCTGAAGAGCTTTAAATACTTCCTAGCACAAGTCTATGGGTCTGATCCAAAGCCCACTGAAGTCAACAGAAAGACTCCTCAGTCTAAAGCAAAACCTTATTTACAACCTCATTTCAGGTTAATATATATCCATAAGTTAAGTGTCCAGCATTTTGTGTGTTTATGCTGGAAGCATGAGGCTGCAATTAAAATTATGTAGAGAGTACTGTAAAGAGAGATTAAGGAAGCCCACAACATATTCTGCAGGAAGTTACTTATGAAGATACTGAGTGTGGAAACAGGCTACGAGGGCATTAGTCTATGGTTAAAAAATATCCCCTAGCTTAATATTTCCTTTCCGATTCAGGGTTTGTGTTTGAGGGGAGGGGGAAGAATGTCACACTTACCTAGCCTTAATCCCTTTTAAACAAAATTTTTGTTTATGGAATTTCTTGGATTTTTAATATAGCCAGTGTAGAAATGTTTGTGAGGACACAGAAATGTGTGGAGGGATGCCCCCATCTTCCTCTATGGCATGTGGAACTATGGAGGGCACATATCATATCTGTGCGAATGTCATAGAGTGAACGGAAGCACAATTTATGACTAATGGCACACAAATTGCAAGACAATGGGGGTACTCTTATGTCCTGACATACAAACAAAATGAAGACAGCACTTCCAATAGCTATGGGTCTTCCATCAATGCATTAAAAATAAATAAATCACTAAAATTCTTAAAAATGTGGATAAAATATTATTTTAATTTATCACTTTCCATTGTCGAGGTACAACAAAGCAGATTACAGCAATAAGTTTGATATTGATTATTGATTGATGATTAGAACAGCACCATTACATAAACTGAGAAGCAATTATGCAAGTCAATACTAGTTCATATATCTAAATAAATAAGCTATAATAAACTATAAATTAATAAATGGATGCACAAGATACTTATTAAAAGTGTTCTTGTTCTTATAACTAGAGAACAAAAATATCAGGCTTATAGCACTAGAACTGCATTGTTATCAATAAATATATGTAAAACCTACACTAGAAACAAAAAAGGGGATTTTTTTAATGAAGTGGTGGGAAAAGTGACTGAGCTGTGTGACAAAGTTACTTTTTTTTGCTTAACTACTATATTCCACTATTTAACTGTAAAGTTTTAGAGCTACCTGCTTTCTTCAGTTACTTCCATCCAATGCATGTAAGTAATAGGAGCATCCACTGAGAAAGAGTGTAAGCTTTCAGGCTTTTCTGCATCACACAGGATCACACGCTTGGTATCAGCTAGGCCAAAAGCCAAAACTAGAGAAGTAACAGAATAATGTGAAACAATCAACACACAAAACTCTGCAGCTACTTCAAACATACGACAAGCTAGGAAATGTAATGATTCTTCAGTCATTAAATCCAAATACTATATACAATTTTCTCTTTTTCTATTTATAGTACATTAATTTCACTTCTAATTTTAAACCATTTTACTAAAAAGCAGACTTGAAGTCAATCTTTTTATTTTAAAATGGCATATTGGATCACACCTGACAAATGACCTGATCCTGCAAAGACTTATGCCCATGTTTAACCTAAGTCCATGCTTAGCTTACTGTTACTCATGGGAGAAAACATAAGATAAGCATAGACGAAAGTCTTAGCAAATTTGGTGCCAAAAATACATTTGAGACGCACTGTTCAATTAGCAAGGATATTTTATTGCAACATAACATAATTCTAAGATTCTCACAAGAACTCATCCCTACTTGATTAGAACACTGACACGAATATTCATTGGGCAATATTTGCATAAGGATTTACGTGACCATATTCATCTTTTTTAATTAACTCATTCCCAACGAATGCCAGTTCATTGGAGATTCTGCTCATTCATATGCAGATGGATGATTGACATAGAACATCTTTGCACTATTAAGAGTTGAAAATTGTGCCATGCAATTTGAATAATAATATTCTCATAATTGCAATCAGATTTTAGATGTCACCTGTTACTTCAGTGCCACAATAATCTGGCCATTCTTTATACATTACATCACACATCAAAGAGGTACCTTTCACTATCATTTTAACAGTATTGCTACATAAAATTAAGCTACCCTTTTCTTAATATTTTGTAGTGGGTATTTTCTTTTTGAGATAGTTGGTACTGTGTTCACTAAAGGTATCTGTTGATTTCCAACACCATTTTTATTGCAGCACAAAGCATCGTATATTTAACATTACTTTTGCCATCTGGTCTCCAAGCAAGGGCTGTAACTTCTTTCCCTGTATTTTCATTTGGTGGCAAACTCCAAACTCGTTGAAAGTTTGCAAGTCGGTGAAGTAAAACCTGAAAAACAGATAGATTAAATGTAGGAAACTTGAACATCTTCCTCCTTTAACAATATTTTGTAAGTCAGCCACTAAAGATGCACTCCTTTTTATTAGACTTAAATAAATCCCCACATCCTGAAAGTCAGATCTAGAACTATTTGTATCAAGAAAGCATTCGTTCTACATACATACACACACAGAGTTCTGGGGCATACTGTCTACTACGAAGCAATGAAAAGAGGTTTTAGGTTAAGACCTGAAGTCTACAATCAACCTGGCCAATCGGAATAGTATGGTATTTAGAGAAGCCTCCGCATCAGATAGTAACTGTGTTGTGGAAGCATTGCAGTTGATCTTCCCATCCATAGCCAGATTCATCATGAGGAGACCAAAGTGTAGAGCAGTGGTTTTTAATCTTTTTTCATTTGCGGACACCCTAAAAAAATTCAAATGGAGGTGTAGACCCTTTTGGAAATCTTAGGCATACTATGCGGACCCGCATGGGTCTGTGGACCACAGGTTGAAAACTACTGGTAGACAGTGGAGTTTTTAACAAAAAGAATGTGTTGTGGAGGGAGAGAGGGAAACAACGAAAACAGGAACTGAGAGAGAGACCAGAAAAAACGGTCTCTGATCGAAGCAACCCCCCTACCCTGTCATCAGCGAACAGCACTGCCATAAGATCAGAAGCAATATGTGGCAAACTGGCAAGGGAAGTTCTGAATTACGTTACCTCAAGAAAGAAACTGATATGTAACATGTTGTTCCAGGACATACAGTCTGCCTCTGCACCACTAACTAGTTTTTGATGCTTTTATTGGTTTTAAAATTATTTTAAATATAAATTAATTTTTATACACTTGTTAAATCACACACAAAAACAGGCATTCTGCTGAGAATTACCATTTACTTAGATTGGTAAAAAAAATAGAAAGGATAAAGTAAGGCAAAAATTCTCCTATCACAAAGTATTTTTGGCCCAATATACAAGAACTATTATATTGTGGACAAAGGCCCACATATATAGTTAAAAAAAACACACAGAGACAATATACCCACTTCACCCCCAGCAGCAACTATTGCTCGTTACTCCCAGGGATCTTAACCTGAACATTTTGAAGATGAGTACGGAATCTTGTGGTGACGGGATGAACATTTAAATGATACCCCTTTTCTAGAACACATCTGAAGAACATCAGGATTGTGAGAGAACACAAGACAGGAAGAAAATCAGCAAGCAGTTTTTAAAAACACTTTAGGAAAACAGGATGCTTCCCAAAGTCATCAGAGACTTAACATTTGAGACAGATTCAGATACAGCATGTTCAGGCATTGTGCCAGACTCTTCACACCACTGTTCCACTAAATTCTGCCTTGCAACACACATCAAGCAGCTACTGTAAACCTGAGTCTCTCCTGAACAGATGCTGGCAACTGTGCCATGCAGCCAGCATGGAAGAACACAGTTCTTGGCTAAACTAGCTGTACAGTTAACAAAATGCCTTGAAACTGCCAACATGGTAAACCCAGGGCACTTAACAACTCATTCTCATGTGAAGGGTTTTAAAAAAAAAAAACACAAACACTCATACAGATATATGCCACACTAAGACTGGAGACAGCTATGCACCACTATTCATGTGTCTGAAGAGGCCATAAGGAATAAGGAGGCATGTTTTGGATATGTCAGTAATGGCCATTGAGGGTAACCAATGCTACCCCCCGGCACAACACTGCCCAGCTGGCAAGTAGGAGACTAGAGTTCTTTCCCTCTGGAGTACCAGGTAGGGGCACTGCCAGAGGCAGGGCACTGGACTGGCCCCACGGAGCGGAGCCCTGTGTGGTGAACCCTAAAGGAACGGCTCGTGGAGGGGGCAGGCAGCAGGCCCCTCTCTGTGAGCGGAGACGGACTGTCAGCCAGGGAACCCCGCTCCCCCTAGCAGGAGAGATCCCAGCAGCCCTGTCTAAGGAGGCGGTTTCTCTACCCACCATTTCCAGCTCGCTGAGCCGGGCCCTCCAGCTGCCCCGTTCCCCGCGGCCCCGCCTTACCTCCCCCACTTTGTTGGCAAGGGCGATGAGATCCCTCTTGGGAGACCAGGCCATGAAGATGATTTCCTGGGGAAGCTGCTTCTCCCCGACCTGCCGGAAAGCAGGCATGGCGGGCGGCTCCTGCACCCGCAGGCACGGGGCACAGCCTGCTCGGAAGCCCCCTTCTCTCACGGTCGATCTCCGTCCCCCTTAAACCCTCCCCACGTCCCGCCCCATCCCCTTCCCCGGGCAGCCGCGCTCCGCGCCCGGAGCCAGCAGACAGCGGGGACCCCGGGTTCACCGGGCGGGTGCCCACACAACACAGCGAGAGCGCCCACGACAGGCAGCTCCGCCCCGGCTCTCCCGCCTTCCCAAGTTCCGGGCCGCCCTTCCCTCGTCGCCGCGCGGCCGCCGGGCTCCGCCTCCCAAGCCCGCCGTGCGGCGCGCAGGAGCCGCCTGTGCCGGGGAGCCTGGCACCCGCCAGCGCCTCGCGCCTAGGCCTGCGCTGGGGCAGCTCCCGGGACACGGGGTCGCTGGCCCCAGCCAAGGCCCGCTCACATCCCCGAGCGGGTGGAGGGCCAGAGCCCTGGGGCGAGCCCCCGCCCTTGTGCTGCCAGGCGGGGACCCCTCCGCTGCCGCTCGGACCACAGAAAGCCCCTTATCGGGGGGGGGCGCTTGCCATACCAGCCCAAGGGGGGGATTTAAACCGGGTTACGCAACTGCTGCAGCGGCCTGTGTGGACGCTCATCCTCGGTGTAAGTGGGTTTGCGCGGCTTCCTTTGAGTCAGGTGGGAACAAGTAGAAGCCCTGGTCTACACTACGAATTTAGGTCAAATTTAGCAGCGTTAGATCGATTTAATCCTGCACCTGTCCACATGACAAAGCCATTTTTGTCGACATAAAGGGCTCTTAAAATTGATTTCTGTACTTCTCCCTGATGAGGGGATTAACACTGAAATTGACATTGCCAGGTCGAATTTGGGGTAGTGTGGATGCAGTTCAACGGTTTTGCCCTCCAGGAGTTATCCCAGAGTGCTCCCTTGTGATGGCTCTGGACAGCACTTTGAACTCAGATGTACTACTCAGGTACACAGGAAAAGCCCCGGGAACTTTGGAATTTCATTTCCTGTTTGGCCAGCATGGCGAACTCAGCAGTCCCCGCAAAATGTTTCTACGCTCCCCCTATCATCTCCGTCCCTGAGGTTATCGCAGATTAGAAGGCAAAAAAACCACACTTGCGATTACATGTTTTCCGAGCTCATGCAGTCCTCCCGTACTGTTAGAGCACAGCATAATGCATGGTGGCATTCAGTGGCAGAGGCCAGGAAAGAATTGCTGTGTTTGTTTAACAGCAAAAGTATCATGCCTCACTAGCGATCCTGCCTGAGCCAGCCTTGGGCGGGGGCATGACCATTTTGTGAGCAGGAAGGCCATAGATATAGACATTGTATTAGGTAGCTTCTGTAGTTAGAGAAAACATTCCTACGCATTTGGCAAAGTCTGGCAAAAAAAAGAGAAGCTCATAGTATACTGGTTATCATGTTCACCTGACACGTGAAAGCCCTGTAGTGTAGTGGTTATCATGTTCACCTAACACACAAAGCGTCCCTGGTTTGAAACAGTAAAAATCACTGTTCCTTTTTCTGACTCCCAGAGCCCCCATCCCACTTGGGTCCTGCAGGGGAATGAACGGGGCCGCCGATGCCTCCGCCCTGGGGCCGCCCACGGGCAGGGCCGGCTTTAGGCCGATTCAGCCGATTTGGCTGAATCGGGCCCCGCGCTAAGAGGGCCCCGCGCCGCAGCTCTCCACCCCGCCCCCAGCTCACTTCTCCCTCCTCCCCTCTCCTGAACACTCCGCCCCCTGCTCCTCCCCCTCCCCTGCTTCCCGCGAATCAGAGGTTCGCGGGAAGTCTGAAAAGAAGCAGAGGCAGGCAGGCAGCACTAGGTAAGCTGGGCTGGAGGGGGGCGCGAGAAGGGCTCCGGGGAGGAACGGCGCGGCCCATTCCAGCCCCGGCCAAGCAGCTCACTCTGGCCCTGGTTCTGGCCGAGTGCGCCGGCCTGGCCCCAGCCAAGCACCCCCGGCTCAGCGGCTCTGACTCGGCTCGGCTCCGGCCCAGCCCGGCCCCCGCAGCTTGGCTCCGGCCCGGCCACCGGGGCTTGGCTCAGCTCATGACCCCGCAGCTGAGCCAAGCGGGTCGGACCCAAGCCCCGCGATCCTGGCCAGAGCTGCAGCCGGAACGCGGCCCGATTCCTGGGGGTGGTGCTTGCTGCCAGCCCCGCCCCCAGGAATCAGGCCCCGCTCTTGCTAAAGCCGGCCCTGCCTGCGGGATTGCACCAGCTGGGCAGCCAGCCCAGACGCGACCGGCCAGGGGCTGAGCGCAGCGTGCGCGCTGCTGGGTCCCCGCATAAGGCCCGGGAGCTGCAGTCGCCGAGCGCCACGTGCTTGGCCGCTTCCTCCCCCCGCGGCAGTGGGAGCTGCAGCAGTGGTTGCTCCCGAGTCCCGCTGCCCAGGTGGGGAGAACAGCCGCCTCCCTACTCTCCCTCCAGGTACCGCGCCTGAGTCCTGCCTGCTCGGGGCCAGGCCGGACTCACACTCACCCCGGCTCCGCGCTCCCCTGCGTCTCCCAGGCATAGCGTGCTTGGAAAGAGGCAGGGATTTGGGTAGGAGCCAATGGTGCAGTGAGGGGGTGGGGATTTGGGGAGGGATCCAAGGGGGGAAGGAGGGGCGGAGTCGGGGCGCAGGGGAGAGGTGTGGGAGCCTTGCTTGTTTGTCCAGTGTCCTGACCTAACATTGGTCGGGACGCGGGACAAACAAGCAAATATCGGGACAGTCCCGATAAAATCGGGACGTCTGGTCACCCTAGATCGACCTCACCAAGGTCTGCCAGCTGAACGGGGCTGAGCAGGACCCTGGCTGGCAGGAGCCGGTGGACAGAGCCCCAGACTGGGGCTCCGTCCGCCGGCCCCGCTCAGCCCACTGCCTGCCTGGGGTTCCGATCATCCAGGCAGGCAGTGGGCTGAGCGGGTCTGGCGGACGGGACTCTGGGAAAAAGGCGCAAAATGATTGTCTGCCGTTGCTTTCACGGAAAGAAGGAGGGAGGGAGGGGGGCCTGACGACATGTACCCAAAACCACCCGTGACAAAGTTTTTGCTCCATCAGGCATTGGGAGCTTAACCCAGAATTCCAATGGGCAGCGGAGACTGCGGGAACTGTGGGATAGCTACTCACAGTGTGCGCTCTGTAAGTCGATGCTAGCTGTGGTAGTGAGGATGCACTCCACCGACTGAATGTGCTTAATGTGGACATACGCAACAGACTGTATAAAATTGAATTCTAAAAAATTGACTTCTATAAAATTGACCTAATTTCGTAGTGTAGACATACCCTTAGGAAAACACTTTTCCTTCCATCCTGCTAAGGATCAGACAGAGCATTTTACACACACTCTCTCTCTTACAAATGTCTCTTCCTGAAAGGCCAAGTAGCAAGATAGACCCTGGAAACAGGCTACCCTCCCTCGCCCATAGCCTGGTAACTGGAGCAGTCATTGCACGTGATTTATGGTGCACTCCATTTCTCTCCCAGCGAATCTAGTGCCAATTGAAGCACTGCAGGACTTGGCATAAGTAAACAAGGATGGGGATAGTGGGGAAGGAAACATGCCAAGGAGACTGAGGAAAGAGTTGATCAGACGGAGCCTTAAATTGAAATGTGTTGTTAAACTCCCAGCTTAATGCGTGTTCAGAGAGAGGCAGAGTTATACAGGTCAGTGGTGGTCACCATAACTTGATACAGCGGTCCAAGAATAAGGGAGAAGGCTTTACATGGGTGAGCTTTGTGGCACAAATAAGAACATGTGAACAGAAATGAAAGTATTTGTGTGCTGGGGCAGCAATGGCTGCTGGGTAGAATAAGGTTTCCTCTTTCTGGTTTGGGGTAAAACTTTGCGAGGTCTAGCCTGCTAATAGTTTAGGGTGGCATTTTGGGAAGTAGGGAGGGTTATAAGAGGTGGGGTGATGAAGAGAGCTAATGAGCCTATCTAATGAGCCACCTCATTTCCAGTAGGCTCAAAATAGTAAGCAGTGTTGAACCTCTATGCTGACTTTCATTTGAAGAGGGGTAGGAAGGAAATACAAATCAGGCCTGCTATGTCAGGGTTTCTTGTCCTAAGGCGGGTTCCTACCCAGTGCTATTAATCTTCCTCCTTTCATGTGCAGAGGGAATGACTGGGCATTTGCATCTTAATTCTTATTATCTTCTGTATAAAATTCTTCATAAAGCAACCCTTGAATCCCTTTTTACAGGAAAATACTTCCCCCTCCTCTTCCTCCTGTAGGTGGAACATCTCCCTTAGGAGAATTTATTGGTCAACTCTTGTACCTTAGTGGCTCAGCTGAACAGACGGTAAGAACCTAATGCACACACACTCTCTGGCTCACTCAGCATTGCCAGCATGTTGCTTTGGTAGAGGTAGCGAGGTTAGAATGAGGGTGACACGTTGGGTGAAAACCTCAGATTGTTGAGGCCTTTCTGAAGCCTTAGCACAATTAACAGACCAGGAGGATGGGGGGGAAGTGAATGACCAAGAGGAGTAAACATGACCCTGTGCCCTTCTGATTGAGCTTTTTCCAAAGTATATGGTTTTGCAAGATGGAAATTCTGGCAATAGTTAACTATTGCTATGTGAAATACAGCTTGTTAACGAATGGAAAATTCCCTGCCTGACAGACTGGAAAACTCCACACTTAACATTTCTTCCTGCTCAGCAGGAAGAAATCTGGACATTTGAATGCTCAGACACCTCTCAAGTTCCCCTGCAGACGGAAAGCCAGCCACTGGACATTTGCATTTATCGAGACCTCCTCATGACCCTGGGTAAATATGAATCTAGGGGGTAATTTGTAAGACATATTTAAGTGCTGGAGACTAAATAAAGTAGAAGCTTTGCATGAAAGCACTTATGTTTGCCTGCTTGCATCAACTATCTATTGGTCGAACAGCCATGTTCCCATTGATTATTTCCTGCCTTTGCCTCGCAAAGAGTAAAGTTCCCAAGAACTTTGGGTTCAGCAAGACCTCAGGTAACAATAGAATTGGCTCTCAGTATTGTCTTTGGTGTGAGATCTAGAATGCAATTTGAGCTGGGTGAGGGCATGTCTGCACTACAAAAGTCAACCTAAGTTACATCGATGTACAGCCGCCACAATAATTGAATCGGTTTTACATGTCCACACTACGTTCCTGGTATCAGCAGTGTGCATCCTCACTGGGAGCGCTTGAACTGATTTAATTGCCAATGTGGGGCATCACAGGATAGTTTCTGAGAGGCATCAATGTAAGCAACGCAGTGTCGATACTGACACTGCGTTGACCTAACTACATAGACTTAAGCACTACGCTTCTCATAGAGATGGAGTTAAGTAAGTGTAAGAAGGTGTAGTGGGTGAGTGAGTTACATTTTAGTGTAGAGGCTTACAGAGTTAGGTCGACATAAGCTGGCTTACATCGACCTAACTCTGTAGTGTAGACCAGTCCCAGGCCTGACTCTGAGTGACTGGTCTTTTATCTGAAAGATCATATTAACAAACATTTACAGAAAAGCAAAAGTTGGCTGTAAAAGGTTTGAACATTCAGAACAAGGTATTTGCCTGCTTTATAAACTTAAAAACCAAACAAAAAAACCCCAAAACACTTTAATTCAGGCTAGCACTCAACTTTGAACCTTACACTGCTACAAAACAAAATTGGTGTGAATATCTGATACAATTAAACCTATGAACCAATCCAAAAAAATGTAGTATAAAACCCAAACTGATGTTTTTCAGTCAAGAAAGTGGAGTAAACCAGAGTTGTAACCATGGGTGGCGGGTGAACCCCAGGCCTTGCCCCTCTCCCTGGAATCCAGAGCCCCCCCCATGCAGCTACTAGCCTGCTCCCCCTCCCCAGCTGCCCGAGCACCCCAAGAAAGGAACAATCAATTGCACACATACAAAATAGGAAATGACTACCTAGGAAGAAGTACTGCAGAAAGGGATTTGGGGCTCAGAGTGGATCACAAGCTAAGTATGAGTCAACAGTATGACACTTGTGCAAAAAACACCATAATTTTGGGATGTTTTACCAGGAGTGTTGTCAGCAAGACACGAGAGGTAATTCTTCCACTCTACTTCGTGCTGATTAGGCCTCAACTGGAGAATTGTGTTCAGTTCTGGGCGCCACATTTCAGGAAAGATGTGGACAAATCAAAGAGAATCCAGAGAAGAGCAACACAAATGATTGAAGGTCTAGAAGACCTATGAGGGAAGAATGAAACTGGGTTTGTTTAGTCTGGAGAAGAGAAGATTGAGAGGAGACATAACAGTTTTCAAGTGCATAAAAGCTTGTTAAAGGAGGAGGGAGAAAAATTATTTTCTTGTTCTGAGGATAGAACAAGAAGCAAGGGGCTTAACTTGCAGCAAGGGTGATTTAGGTTGGACATTAGGAAAAACTTCCTGTAAGGGTGGTTAAGCACTGGAATAAATTGCCCAGGGAGGTTGTGGAATCTCCATCATTGGAGATTTTTAAGAGCAGGTTAGATAAACACCTGTCAATGATAGTCTAGATCAGTGGTTCTCAAATTGGGGGTTGTGAGGTCATTACATGGGGGGGGGGAGGGAGAGGAGGTCACAAGCTGTCAGCCTCCTCCCCAAACCCTGCTTTGCCTCCAGCATTTATAATAGCGTTAAACATTTTTAAAAGTGTTTTTAATTTATGAGGGTCCCACTCAGAGGCTTGCAGTGTGAAAGGGGTCACGAATACAAAAGTTTGAGAAACACTGGTCTAGATAATACTTAGTCCTGCCATGAATGCAGGGGACTGGACTTAGAAGTCCCTTCCAGTCCAACAATTCTACAGTACTATAAGCGTTACAGATCAACTTGAAAAAACAAACTCCTTTCCCTCTACTCCCAATCATTTTCTACATTAGAAAATGTTTGAATAAATAATGTTATTTGGAAGCACAGAAACAGAGCAGACAACTCTGAACCCCATAATGATTTAGTACTTTTTAGTCTTGCAGAATTAGCACAGCTCTGGGCAAGTAAAATTCATTTTTCTTCTTGTTTGCACATCAATAGATGTATTATAATTGCAGACCTTTAATACTGGTTATGATGTGCAGATGAGAGAAAAAACACAAAGCTTAACTTTCAGATTCCTAACGGAGTTTGCAGTAATAGCAATTAGAGAACTATAAATTGAGCATATATAATATGAAATTTAGTGAGCCTTAAAAAGTCACACTAATTATGACTGTTTTCTATGTCCCTCTTACATCTGTTTCAATCATCGTGTCCAAGAAACAGAGCAAGATGACCAGGGTCTGAAATTAGCAGAGAAACTTCTGTTGCAAGATTTCATAAACCTGACAAATTATCCCTGTGGAAGATTGTTTTGCACACTGTAATTGTGTATTGGCAGATGGGAGAAGACAGACACAGTGAAAAAATTGTCAATGATGTCTTTGATATTTAATACTAAATAGAAAATCAATTACTTGAATCAAACAAGTACAGTTATAAAGTTTATTTTCCATTGCATTGCTCATTTCATTTTCCTCTGAATTTGTTATATTCATGTCTAGCACAGTATCAAGAATAATTTGTACAAGTTTCCTTGAACTTGAGACTCATCACCGCTAGTAAATGAGGTTTATTTACTTAAATTACATTTAAGTTTATTTATTTAAAAAATCCCTTATTTAAAAATATTATAACAAGGGGCACTTGTTTAGGAATTATTTTGGGGAAGTTCTATAGCCTGTGCTATAGAGGTCAGGCTAGAAGATCACAATGGTCCCTAACCTTAGAATCTATAAATCTATTGTTAAGTTTATCACTAAAATCCTACTAAAAATATTGTAACAGCTGGAGAGGAACAGCCTCTGTATTTTTGTTGTCTACAATGTCCCCACTGTGGCTAAAATTTAAAAATTACATACGTCTACTTATCTAGAAATTATAAAGCATTGGTTTCCATTACTGCAGTGATACAATCAACATACCACTAGATAAACAACAAAAGGCTGTTAGACAGATGGCCCCAGTGCATGGTGCTGAGAGAGTGTAAGAGTTGGGTGGAAATGTTTGAAAAAAGGACAAAAAATTATGTTTTGTTTTATTTTATAAGGTCAATACCAAGTTAACTGAAAGCTATTAAAATTCCTGTCCCTTTAACTTAATAGTCCTGTATAATATTATTCCACTTTTTATTTTAACACAGACATGTTTTACAGTGTATATACATTGATTTCTATTTCCCATTTGAAAACGTTTACAAATTGAAACAGCAGCTTGTATAGCAGTTTTGTCCTATTGCTAATTACAAGTAGTAATTTTTAATTCAACCAGATTTTATCTGAAAGTTCATATTAACAAACATGTACAGAAAAGCAAAAGTTGGCTGTAAAATCATTCACAGTTTTAGGTAAATGAAGATTAACAGGCAAGAGTGTTTTTCTTTTTCTTGTTCTTGATTTTTTTCCTTGAGAATGCAGCATGCTTCACATATGGCCTTTTAACTGTATCCATTTTTATCTTCTTGTTCTTCTTTAGCTTCTGATTTCTGTCCGCTCTGGAAAACAAAGAGGCAGACAAACCCATTACTACATGCTATCAAAGTACAGTGAATTGTACATTGTAGTAAACAAATACATAAATAAAAGTTCTGGACTGTTCATGAGCAAAACCTCGGAAGTATGATCTCAAAAACAGCTATTAAAGGAAAATTTTCTTTGAAATTGGATTTGAGAGATTCTAATTGACCTCCCCAGTGATAAGTTTATTTTATATAGATAGATATCTTTACTCAGTATTGTAATTTTAGACCCAAATGCTTATAAACTTTTAAAAGTATATATATGATCACAGAACAAATATAAAACATGGCAATTGTTGACATTGCATGTTCAATACTGAACTGCTCTGCTCACTTTACTATTGAAGCAATTGCACAAAGTTTAACAAACATAAGAATCTGTATAGAATACAGGAATTAAAACCTAAATAATTAACAAGTGGATTCTTTTCCATCGGTCATGGGCATGCAACATGCTATCAACTAAAAACTACACAATCTTTGTACTAACAATTACATACATTTGCAGGTGTTTACATTAACTAGCAAAGGAACATTGTTAATCCAACAATTCAATGCACTAGAAATATGTGGAGAATAATAAAAACCAATGGTCTGTAAGAACTACAGTATTCCAGTAAGATATGTCTTTGGTCTCACCAAAACCTGCAGGCATGCAAAGTTTCATGGAAAAGCAAGGTCAGACTTATTTTCATGTAGATTTTACTTCTTTGAGGAAAAATATTTTAGGAAAAAATTATGAATGAGGATTTCCTTACATTTTGGCTATACATTATTCCATAATTAGAATTATTGGAAAACAGAAATGCTGGGCTAAGCCTTGCATTGATAATAGACAGCAAATTACACCTGAGCTGATGTGGTATGGACACAAAATGCTAATACAGTTTTTGGGCTGTATATACAGAGGCTTCTACTCGTAGAACCACAATTTCTGCCATCTCACCTATAAAAAGGAAAGATTAAAACACTACCTCACCCACTAATATGTGCACATGCCTTACTGAACTTGAGTAACTGCATGATCTTATTATGGTCATCTGGGTTCTTCTGCTTAGGACAAAAAATAATGGATTTAACCTCAAAAAACTAAAACCTTACAGTAATTGTGGTACTGAGAGCAGGATCCATGTGGCCAAAACATCTCTAGGTGAATATGAACCCCATGTACACAAAATCATATTCTTTTGGCCAACTGGTGACCATGGAGCCATCCAGTTAGAGTCCCTCACCTAAGTACATAAAAGCAGCACAGTCCCAACTGCTACTCAGTTCCTTCTTACCACCCATGACAGTAAGATGGAACACAAGTATCCTTGTAGCCGTATCTCAGGGGTTCTCAAACTAGGGGTCGGGACCCCTCAGGGGGTTGTGAGGTTATTACATGGGGGGGGTCGCAAGGTGTCAGCCTCCACCCCAAACCCCGCTTTGCCTCCAGCATTTATAATGGTGTTAAATATACAAAACAATGTTTTTTAATTTACAAAGGGGAGAAGGGATCATATTCAGAGGCTTGCTATGTGAAAGGGGTCACCAGTACAAAAGTTTGAGAACCACTGCTGTATCTTCTCTTATTGTTTAGTGTTAGCTCTACTTAGTGTTATATTATTTAGTAGCTAGTTAAGCTTGTTGGCAAATTAAAATCTTTCCCCACTTTTTTAGTAGTTACCTTGGTGCTACAGCAGTGACTATGATTGAGTCTAAGTTTCCAGACTTAGAAACTTTTCTGGTCTGTGAGGCCCTTCAATGATGGGCATATTAAAGTGCCTTTATTACCTTAGAGAGGGATATGTGTCTGAAATATGCTCAATATGCAGCTCTTTTTTAAAAACACACCCACAAAAGGCCAGACACATCTATTTTAAATTGTTTTTGTTAGAGTGCTCCATGTGAGAGACTCAAACTCTCTAGAAAGAAGCTCCTGTCTCTTCAAAGGTCACATCTACACTTTAGCTCGGGGTGCGAGTCCCAGCTTGAGGAGACATATGCTAACTCTGATCACGCTAACACAGTAAAAATAAAATGAAGCTGTGGCACTGTGTGCAGCTAGCTGTGCCAAGTTCTTGCCTAGCATCTCCAATGGTGCACTAGCTCAATCAGTGTTAGTGCAAGTATGTCTCCTTGAGCTGGGAATTATACTCTCAGCTCAAAGTATAGATAGCTAAGTCTCACTCAGCCAGTGGTCTGGTACCCAAGACATTATGCCACAGTCATGGGTCTCCTAAGCTTCTTTAAGACCCAGCACGTGATCAAAATAGGCAGAGTCTATGTCTCAAAAGGTCAGTTAGTCAAATAAATTAAGTGAGGGGGCTCAACAGGGCGCACGTGCAGTCCCAATGGACACTGTTGGCCAAAATATGATCCCACGTCCATGAGGCAATTCATTTGGACAAACACTTGAAGTAGTAGTATCTCCTTTTTATAGACAAGGCTGAGACAGAGATTAAATGACTTGGCCAAAGTCACAAAGGATGCAAGCAGCAAACATCATGTGAAATGAAAAAACCCTCAAAACTTCCTCAATTTATTCACTATCACAGACAATTTGAGGTTACTGAGCAACTGTTTCCCTACTTCTATCAAATCATTTTCATGAAATAATGTCCCACAATTGAGAAGTGCAGTGTCAAACTTACTTGCCAGCTCTTTCAGTCACAGAAAGATTAGGACAGGTGCTGCGTTTGTGACCTGCTCCACCACAAATAAAGCAGCCAGCTTTAGTACTCTCACAAGTGTGACCTCGAAGAGCACAGCGATTGCAAGTGTTGCAGTGAATCCAAGCTGAAAAATAAGTAAACAGGGATTTACGATTTTGAAAAGTTACAAACTTATATATTACAAAACTCACAAACTCATATATTAAAACAAATATGATTCTATCATCATCAAGAAGTTAATTACTTGTAATTAAAAAAAGGTATTGTAAGGTTTACATTTAATTTCTATTTCACCAGCCATTTTTCTGTTGTCACTAAACGTGCTGGGAGAAAAGAAAAAAGGAACCCGGGACTTCCCCATAAATTCATTGCTTTTCTTTTAGTAAATACAATAAATTGATAAAACTGTTTTGATGTAGTAGTACTATACTGTACTACTAAGTTCATCACAGGGTTGACTGTCATAATCTTGGAAATATGAAATAGTAGTTAAAGTAACCAAGAAGCTTTGGCTCTAAATTGATAAACTATTCCTATGTATGCACAGACAGCCCCAAATGAGAGTTGCTTTCATCTATCTGAAATGATAACTTAGTCCCCACTCCCTGCCAGGTGTTTTAAGAACCATCTATATATGTTTATAGAATTCAGCTGAGAAAGCTACATAAGAATTTCTTCATGATTCTACAATAAACAGGAATCAGACTACTTAAATTCTTCTATAACTAATAGAGAAGGAATTTACTGTGCCTTGATTCAACAACAAAAAGATATGTTTTCGCACAGCTGAAATCCACCCTGACAAGCTGAATTTTGGGGGCTGTCTATGGAAGTTGTTTTTTTTGGTTTGTTTGGTATTTTTGCACTGAATCATTAGGTTTTTTATAGTATACTATTTTCATTTCTAGTTTTTGTTTTGACTTCTTTGGACTATAACTTATTATATAAGTGTGCTTGTATTACTTAGAAAAATAATTTTCTGTACTTACAGGGCTTTACACATTTTTTGCAAAGAAAGCAATGATTCCATCGCCTTCCATCCTACAAAAAAGATTTTGTAAGTAATTTGTTAATTTTAAACAAAAACATTTTCAAACGTTACTAATGAAATATGTACTATAATTTTAAACTGTACTGTACTCCCAGTCTTCCTGGCAAACATCACTGAAATATTTAAAAAAAATATGGCATATATGTGTACATAGGTGGTATACACAGATACCCTGAAAACACAGATCCTGAGCATCCCTTGGCAACTGTTAGCAGTACTGATATGCCTTAAAGGGCAGCATATTGTTCCACCTTTCCAAACATAGGAAAAATGGTACATGGCAGCATGTTTTTGATGGATGGGGTCCTGAGGGTGAAGGGCAAATGTGTAAACTTCTGGTGTTCTCCTTCCAACCCAAATCAATCAGGAAATGGAGACAGAAAATCCCACAGGACCTGATCTATAGCCCAAATCAATAGAAAGCCTCCCATACTGAGCTCCCTGCCACGAAAGATATACTGTCAATATGAGAACAGGTTTATAACAAGACAAAAGTATGCAAATACATCACTTTACAATTGCTAAAATTCCTTTCCAGAAAGAGGGACTTACTTTTGATGTACATGAATTGCAGATCTCACAGTGCTGGTTCCCTGAACTAACATATCGCTGACACACAGAGCAAAACCTGAAAAAAACAGTTACAAAAGCATTGGTCTGCTGTTTGCTCAAAGACTTTATCAATGGATCAATTCAACAAAAAGTTGCATGAGGAATGCAAATTTAGTTTGGTAAATCTAAAATCTCACTATCAAGCTATGGAATAATCAAATTTTTTTTGTTTTTAAATATTGGCTGGAGTCACTTGAGCATGTACTGTAAGCATATCCTTTTATACCTTACCTGTAACCCTCTTCCACAGGAAGTACTATCATACTTGGGGAAATGTTGGTGAAAATACGAACAGGAGACTGTTTACGGCCTGTCTTTCCATGTTTATAAAGTGCATGATTATCATAGTCTACCTAGAAAATGAAGGCACAGGAAGAACAAATTAATTAAAAATATCTTTAAACTTCCTACCAAGTACTATGCTAAAAAGTGACAATGGCATTTAGCATGTTTATTCCCTTTCTACACCCTCCAAGAAGTTCATGTTTCTTTGAGTTAGACTCCATCCCCGGTGCAAACAAAATAGCAAAATTAGATTATAAACGCTAGAGTAGATATTAGGTCATCATTATTAATTAGTGTGATTATACTACTGGGGATGACTGTGGGTTCCTACCATTTAAACTAGTGCATCTTCCCTTTTTATTACACTTTTACACCGAAGATCTACGGTTATTTTACAGTTGCTGTGGAGGAGAGAGAGATATCTCCCCTTTGTTAAAATAATCCATTACTTAAAGGAAAACTGCATCCAGTTTGTTCAGCCTGGCAGTATGAAAGTTCACAGGCTAAGAAGCGTTTCTCACCCCACATAAAAAAGTTTTAATTACAATTACTATTTCTGAGCATAGTGCTGGAAACTGGTATCGTGCTATAGAAACTGTCACCTTGGACACTGCCAAAATTACAGAGCCAAAAATGTAAACCTGTTTCCAATATATACATATACAATGTTTAAAAATATTCACTTCTTTCCTCAGGCCATTGAACTGAAGTTAAGACAGGTTGGAAACTAGTTTACTATTGCTTGTCTTGGGCTCTCAGCAGTCAGTGTCACAATTTCACAATAATAGACTGCAATCGTGTATCAGACTTTCATAAGAGATCAAACCCAGAATTATTTTTTCTATCTTAAAAACATGCTGCATGGTTCATTTAAATAAGCATTTCCCCAAACCACCATGTCACAACTCAGTGCAGAAGCAAACACCAGCCCTTGTTACTAGGAAACTGGCTTAATTCAATAAGTAAGGCGAGTTCTACCTTCCTAGCTGTAATTTTATGTATCAATAGTGTGATGTACTGAGATGATATAGTGATGAGTACCATAGAAATGTAATATTGTTAGGACACCTAAGTCATTTTACAAAATGGTATAAAAAAAGGATATGCATAGTTCACCAATTTTAGTACAGAATATAAAAACATTTGTTTCACAAGGAAAAATGTTTTAATATACTTCTAACAGACATCCATACAACACAATTGACCTCACAGATACAAATCCTTTGATATAGTACAACACGCAAACAACTTTACGAATTACATGTATCCACTCGTGGAGCCAAAAACATTTCATTGCTTTATCCCTGACACTTAGAACAAGCATTTGTGAAAGAATGTTTCCAATGGTAAACAGATCCCATTTCTAGCTGTGAGGGGTTGTAAGAAACAGACCTTCAGCTTTTCATTGGTCCACAATTGAAAGTTACAAAACTTAACTGGCCCAATGGGTAAGAGAAATTCCACATTTAGGGAAAGTAAACGGTTTGGGGCTTATTTATTTATTTAAGACAGCTGTTTGAGTAACTCAAAGAGCTTGTCTACAAAGGGATATTCAGGGCAAATCTACACTTAAAGTGCTGCGTTCATGCAGCTGCACTGATAGAACTGCGCCACTGTAGTGCTTTAATGAAGACACTATGTTAACGGGAGAGAGCTCTCCCATCAGCACAGTTAATCCACATCTCTGAGAAGCAATAGCTATGTCAGCGGAAAACACCCTCCCACTGACACAGCAAAGAGAGAGAGAGAGAGAGAGAGAGAGAGAGAGAGAGAGTGTGTGTGTGTGTGTGTGTGTGTGTGTATTTCACCCCCTCTCCTCTCCCCCCCCCCCCCCCCGGTGACACAGTTATACTGTTAGAGGTCTGTAGTGTAGACCAGGCCATAGAAAAATTAATCCAAATTAACTAAAGGTGGGAATTTAAAATAGAGTAGCTAAACTGCATTAAATCCCTGTGCGGACACACTCATTCAGAATTAAAGAAGCCATATTCACTTTGGAAATGAATTAAATTAAACCGAATTAAGGCCACTTTAATTCTAAATGAGAATGTCCACACGGAGGTTTAATTAATCCACTTTAAATTCAGACCTTAGGGCTGTTCTACACTGAAAACTTACATTGCTCAAGGATCTGAAAAATCCACCTTTGAGAGACATAGCTGGGTGGATGGAAGAATTGTTTTGTTGACCTAGCTAACATTTCTTGGGGAGGTGGATTAAACTACAGTGGCAGGAGAACCTCTCCCGTCACTGTAATGAGCGTCTGCGCTGAAGCGCTCCAACGGTGCTGCTGTAGCGTTTTAAATATAGACAAACCCTTAGTTAATGATTAACTTTCCTGAATGACCCCATGTGGGCAAGCCCAAAGCTTTGTTATAGTAAAAGCATCTCAAGTGAGAAGGATTAGTGGATAGCAGGGCAGCTGAAGTGTCAAAGAAGCTTGATAAAGACATCACACTGCTCCACACTTTATCTGAGAGATCACCAATATAAATGTGGCATATATGCATCAGGTACAGAAATAACTTGACAGATGCTGTGGTGTTCGCTCTGCTGCACAACAAGGCATGAAGTTGAAGACAAATTGCCTTTTGCACAAAAGTATTCTGATTATCCACAGTCCAGCTCATTTTAATTTCTTATATGTGTAGTGTAAATTAAGAGCATTAATTAGATTTGGTCATACCTGGTAATCCATCATACTGAAGCTTGGGAAAAATTCAAGAATGCGAGACTCAAAGAAGTATGGAAATATCCAAAAAATTGGCAACTCTTTGCTGCTGTGATCTAATAATAAAAAGATTCAGATATATTTTTTGTTAAATAAGGAAAGCAGAATGAGCTGCATGAAAATTTACTAATATTTATGCACTCAATGCAGTTGTTATGTGTGTGACAATAGTTCACATGGAACCAATTCCATTAAGAGGGCTGAATGTTAGCCAGACACTATAGTTATATCCAGCTCCTATAAGTAAATTCACGTGGGTAGTTAGCTTCCACCTAGACAACAAGGATAGGTGAAAGTGACATTGGTTTAATGTCTTATCCACAAAACAAATATAGAAGAAATTTAAAAAAAAAAAAAAAAAAAAAAAAAAAAGAAGATGAAGAAACTTTGTATAAAGAAAGTGATTTGTTTCAATGTCAGGACATTATTAGTCATATTTTTGAAAGGGCACCTCAACCATTAGTTACAACATATATTTAATTTACCATATTGGTCTTACATCTTTAGAAACTAGAATGAAAATTTGTGTACATCAACTCAAGAGTCAGGTACCGTTTTAAACACTAGTTTATTATTACGGAGTGATGAAGTTATTAACTCCATTATCTTATTTGCTTGCAACAAATACCTTCCTCTTGTGTCTCTCTCCATGTAGCAATCAGCTTTTTGAAACTAAAAGCCAAGGGTTCCACCAAACCGCCAAATGGGGGATCAGTCACCAATATGACTCCTTCACCTTTCTCTTGATGCAAGAATTTTCTACAGATTTCATGTGCAGCCTGCAGGAGATATCAGTTACTTTCCAGAAAAAGAGCTCAAAAAGTTTAAGGACAGCTTCAGGCATTATTAAAAAAAAGTTTTTTTAATACATTTGTAGTTTCCTTTTAGAAGTCTGAAAATATGTATTGCCTTTTAATTTCTTAGTGTTTGTGAAAATTGGTAGATTGAGAACACTGAAAATGAGTCCTTTATTTTTCATATACTAGATATAGTAAGGATAGCAACAGTTCAAGCTTCCTAACACTGCCCTTCTTATTGGGTCCTAACCCAGACCTGGAGGGATGGAGGCCAATGCCCATTCAATATTTGCTCTTTTCTCTTGGCTAGCAATTACCAAGTTATGAATGCAGATGCTAACTAGCCACCCCACTAGAAATTAGGATAAACTCACCAGTGTATTCCATATCATTACCAAATCTATTACTTTCAGAAACAAATATTCCATTCTGGAGCTGGATTTCCACTGATAGCCTTGCCCATCTAGATTAGTATTCTACTTACATCCTAAACAATCATGTATTGTTCCTTCCCCTATGAACCATGTCCAAAAAAGTACAGTGGTTTAATAGCTTCAAATGATCTATTATGTATACATTTCTATAGTGCCAATCATTTGAGACTTCCCATAAGTTAAAAAATTAAACTACAACGGGGTGTAACTATCCCTAATACTTAAAAAAAAAAAAAAAAGAAAGTGTAAGATACAGTAATACTTTAGTAGAACGATAAAGGATTGGATCTGAACCAAGAAAGCAAGGAAAGTTCATCATGGAACTGAAACCTCAAATAGCTAGTTTCATTCCTGAATGTTAGTTTTATTTATTATTTTTGAGTTAACATTAAAAGCTATAGATATGTTGTTATAAGCTGGTAGCTACAGTAACATTTATTGTGTAAAATTACTTGGATGAAGGTATTGTCAGAAACAATCTCAAATTTGTAGATTATATTACAGTATAGTTGTACTCTGGAAAGTGACTATAAATATGGCATTGTGGGGTTGCATGTTTCTTTTCAATGATTCCCAGACCAAAAGTGCTCAGTATAACTGTAAAAAGATGTTTTTACTAACTGTCAACACTACATATTTGTCCTCACTTCAGAGAGTCAAGCTGAGATATTTCAATCTTGCACATTTGTAGTAAATCCTGCCCTCAGTGGACCAGTGTAACCCCATTGTCTTCAGTGGGACTTTAATACTACATTCTGTTAGCAATTCACAAGTGGGAAGCTTGCTCCCTCTTCACGGTGTTGGATCTGCAAGACTAACTGGAGTAAAAAGCAGTAGCCAGCAGATAGGACTCTGAAGACGCAAAGGGAGTAATCTGCTGAAAAGGGTGGGGCCATTTTTATGAAGTCACGTCTCAGACTGGAGAAAATAACTTGTACTGATAAACTATTTTGTATTAAAGAGAAAAAAGTAACTAAAAAGTAGTTAAAGTAAAATAGGCAGTTATTCTTGGATATAATGGTATAAGTTACTGAACAAATAGACACTGCTATTCTTTGATCTAAAATAGAGTTTGCTGGGCATTACATTATGGTAACTATTTTATAATATTTTGGACCATACCAGTAATGTGAACAAAGTTCTACATGAACAACATACACAGCTTTGAGAAAATGTTCAGTGAATTTGACTGGCCCTTACCTCTCCACCAAAGAAATAATGGTTAAACATATTATAGTGGCAGAAGTCTTCCTCTGTATAAAACTGTGAATACCTGTAAAGTAAGTTTTCAATGTAATAGAAAACATATAAATGAATTCCTGTATGTTAGTAGTATGTTAGTTAGGGGGAAAACTTGTGAGCATAGGGCCATGACTGCTTATTTACAAATTATCTTGGCAGGCTGAGTGCAGAAGTACTTATATTGGCCAGTCCCTGAGCTAGTTGGAAAACAAGTATACTTCATGGATCCTGGCTAGGGGGAAAAAAGAACAAATGGCAAAAATTAAAAATAAAATAAACCACACAGAAAAAATAGTGTGTGTATGTTCCCCAGACAGACACTTAGCAAAACCTACCTGAAATCAATATCTAGCAGAAGGCTTTTAACACTGGACTCCTGTTCTCGTGACACTTTTAATTGGATCAACTCATGAAGCCTGAAGTAATTAAAGCAAAGCAGTTTTACATATCATATATCATATCATGAGTGCTTAAGAAAATAGTCATCTAGATAAAGAAAAAACTTATTTTTCAGATAAAATAACTTGAATTTGGGAGATTTCAGTATGATCAATCTTAGAATTTCACTAATATTTAAAGTTAGAAAGAAATGTCCCATTACCTGAAACACAATATCAGAGATTATAAAGCTCATCAGAATTCTCACTTTTTTTTTTTTTTTTTTAAATAAAAAGAGGCTTCTTGTGTGATGGGGAAACCCAGTGCACTTCAGTGCCACTACCATGGAAGACAGCAAAACTCTACTTTCTAATGAAAGATGACTGTTGGTACTTCACTATAATATTTATAGGGTCTTCCCTATCTGCATCTTCATAAGAACTTCATGAGCTGCTTTGGCAATACCAAGTACTTCGAACCACAGCTCATGAAGGCACTTTTAATGACACATACAGAGGGAGAGAACCCTTCTACTAGATACACAATCATGTAAGAAAAAGGACTAAGCAAATTAGTAATAAGTATTTCTTGCAAGACATATTGATGCTCACTAACATACCTTGGTGTGCCAACACAGAGCACTCTTTTGAATCCTAGTGCAATAATAAGGTCCAGCAGAAACTGACAGCTTCTATCTGCAAACAAATACTGTGCATTTGTCTTCTTATTCTTCAGTGGATGCAAAAGTTGACTGGGCCTTTGTAAATGGGCAATGGAGATATCACTAAGTACTTGATGGCCAGAGTGTTTTCCCCACTCCATGGGCAATAGCAACTGCTGGCATTCTTGACAAAATTTCCTTTTTGATAATGGCAATAGACCAAACTGCTTATACCTTCAAATACAAGATAAAATGAGGAACCAATTTTACAAAACAAACCACTGAATGAAGGTATGAAATTAGTCCAAGTATTTTATAAAAGTTTAAACAATAAAATAGCACTATTTCAAATGTACTGCACCTCCATCAATTAATGGTTAAGAAAAAAATGTTCAACAGCGTGCTCGGGAAAAGCATTACTTGACAAGAGAAGGGTATAGCATGGGGGCTAATTGTGTTGTGAATCTCACCAGAGGCTGGTTTACATAGAGAAGAACCTATTCCTGCTACTAGCTAAAGAGCCGCTCCTTTAACTCAAGTGGTAGAAACCTGTTCTTTTGGTGCTAAAGGTTCAAATGACCTTAGTAACTGAAGACATTGGGCCCCCTCCAGACTTCTAGCAGCAACATGGTCAGCAATACCCTTGGCTGGGGCAAAAACTTCTTCTAAAAACTCTGGAGTAGGATGACAGCAAGACCTTTATGAAATATTCGGTAGTGTACATTTCCTTTGGGCTGTGCTATCCAACTCACTTAATCGAGCAATTGGCTTTCATTTTTATATTATTTTCTAACTGCATTCACCACTTAAATTGAACTCCTACTACTGCTGACCTACATTATTTTTATTACCTTAGTGCCCACAATGTGCTAGGCACTGTCCACTCATACAAAGATATAGTCCCTGCCCTGAAGAGATCACAATTTAAGGAAACATTTCATGGAATTTTGTCTTCATAGTTGACTGGTTCTTATTTTCCCAAATCTTGTCTGTAATTTTTCATATTTTTAATTAGTATAATGGAGGGATGATCAGTACATCTGATGTACCTAAACTAACTACATGCTCATATTTAGAAATGAAAATGCACATAGTAACAATACCTTTCCACGTTCTGTCTGTGTGACAAAGAGGGTTGACAACTTCTATTAACTTCTTCTCGTGCTGAAAGTCTAGCTTCTGACACCTGTAGATATAGAAAATGTAAACAAAGATGTGAACCTAACTATGCTATATGAAAAGTTCACACTTCTCTGTTGAAAAAAGTATGGAATCCCAGAAGACCTAACATTTCTATTTCAGCATCTGACTATCCTTACAAAAGTTTCTACTACTCAGAAGAATTCCCACAATCCCTGAGGCGATCATGACAGCACTCAACATACTGGGAAGGTGATTCCGTGGAAGAATTCAAACATCCTATGAAGAATAAATTCCCTTCTTTTCATCCTTCTACAATAATAAAACCAAGAGTGGGAAATCAAAAATGTTCTTTTGCAGTGATTTACCCACTGCTAAAGGATGCCACAGTCTAAATGAGATCCTAATCCCTGTAAGGAGTATAGCCTGGTGCTCCCACCGACAATGAGAATTTTGCCATTGGCTTCAATAGGTGGAGGATCAAGGCCTTGTAGCTGTCCTGAAAGTATGACTAGTCCTCCCCAAGTGTTTAAAAAATATTTATTTTATTCCTATAAAAAATTCATACTTCCTGTCAGATTTTATTTAACCTTTTTAATGCAGCTGCAAAACATCTACAAAGAAGCGACAAAACTAGTTTATTTAAAGGACACAATGGAAGGCAGGGAAGTTTAATGGACTGGGAACCAAGGAACCTATAGTAGTGGCTTTGTAAAGAATGTATAATTCCTGTATGGACACATGTCTATCCACTGGCAACACCACTTCGCTCCACACAATCCAGTGTATAGCCATCACACACAGTTTTCAAGTTAGACAACTTTTCCTCACTTCCAAACAGCTGGGTTTGAACAGCAGATCAAGGGGTGAAAGGCTTAAGAACCTGATTAATAAACTTCTGCGCTATCATCCCCTAAGAAGTGAGTTTTAAGATTCAATTTGAATCATGCACAGATATGTTGAGAATAGTATTGGAGAGAGGTAAGTTACACACTCATGAACGTGAAGAAAGGATAACACCAAGTCCAGTGGGAAGATAGTGGCAAGGTATCCCCTCTGAGCTCCACCAAGAGTTAACATTCTTTTTAAATTGTCTGAGCAAAGACATCAAATCAGGAAATGGTACAAAGAACTGTATTGTGTTTTGTAATATTCACGTAGAGTGACATTTAACCTCAGCTGTACTTCCTTTGAAAGCAAATCCTATTTGAAACTTGATCCCCAGAGCTGCAGGGATATTTCACCTTTTAGCCCATTCTCTTCGCCCAACAGTTGGAACTTTAGAAACAGTAAATATTATTGGTTCTCAGATAAAAGAAATCTTCAGTTCAAATATATATACACACACAAAAGAAAAAAAAAAACATTTACCATATCTTAGATAGTATTTTCTTACCTTCTCATTTTCCCATTGAAAAAAATTACAGTCTTTCCTATCTCTACATGCTGAACAAGCATAAAATCTTCTTCCCTCTTCTTTTCCTTGGCTAATCTTTACAAACAGAAGAGTAGGACCTAAAGGAGAAATGGGCTGAGATCAGTACATTTAAAAGAAAAAAATGCAAATTTTCCATTTCCTACAATACTAGTTATAAGGGATTATAGAATTAGATTTGAAATATATTTATAGCCATCCCTCCCCGACTCTCCCTACGTCCCCTCTGCTCCGCTCCAACTAGCCCCCATTCTCCCCAGTCCCTTCCCGTCCCGAGTTCTCTCCCCATCAATCCCCGCTGGCCTCTGCTCCCTCCAACCAGCCCCCATTCCCCCCAGCCCCACCTTTCCTTCCCCGACCCTCCCTACTTCCCTCCAACCAGCCCCCATTACCTCCAGCCCCACCTTTCCTTTCCATGACATCCTTCCCCAACCCTCCCTCCGCTCCCCTCCAACCGCCCGCATTCTCCCCAGCCCCTTCCCATCCCCTGAGCTCCCCCCCAAGCCCGCTACCTTCTGCCCCCCACCCGGGATCCCTCCCAGAGGCCGGGCTCAGGACAGCGCTACCCCCGACTCACCGTGCGGGCAGCAGGGAACGGGCCGGCCGGACTCCTGCCCCAGCAGCACCGCTACCCCCGAGCCCCGCAGATTCCTCTCGGTTCCGGCCGCCGCATCCTCCATGTCAACCTCCAAACCCCAGTCCGCGGCCCCCGCTACAGGCCGCCATGCCACCGTCCCGGCAGCCTTCGCGCACACTGCCGGTGTGGGGTTGTGATCCCTGCGGGCGAGAGAACACATGCAAATCCCCACGCCGCGAGGGGCGGCTACAGCGCCACCCCGTGGCCGGAGGAGCGCCCGCCGCAGGGGGGTAGCACTTGGGATTTGCATCCCTACTTAAATGACAAATTGAGCGTTTTCCTCACTTCTGTCCCTTCCCTCGCCCCCACCCGCACAGCGAGCTGCGGCTGCACCCAGGGCCGGCTCCAGGCACCAGCGCAGCAAGTGCGTTCTGGGGGCGGCAAGCCACAGGGACCGACCTCTTGGTCACTGTGAGGGTGGTAGTGAGGCCACCTTCGCCTGACTGCGGTGCTTGGGGCGGCAAAAGACATAGAGCCGCCCCTGTATCTAAGGGCAGGTCTTCACTACAGCGAGGGGTCGATTTAAGATATGCAAATTCAGCTACGCGCAGAGCGTAGCTGAATTCGACATATTGCAGCCGACTTACCCCGCTGTAGGGACGGCAGCAAAATCGACCTCTGCAGCTTCCCATCAACGGCGCTTACTCCCACCTCCACTGGTGGAGTAAGAGCATCGATTCGGGGATCGATTGTCGCGTGCCGATAGGATGCGATAAATCGATCCTGAGAGGTCGATTTCTACCCGCCGATTCAGGCGGGTAGTGTAGACCTAGCCTAAGGGTCTAGAATATAATCTGATTGGTCTAGAATGCCTCTTCAGGGATGTGGAACATAGCTTGATATGTTGTTGTTTTTTTGCAGTGTCTTTTGCAATCTGTAAAGTATTTTCAGAAATCTGTAAGGAGGCAAAAAAATTATCAGGAGAAATCCAGACATTTCCTAGAGGAAACTGGAATGAGTCTGGAAGATTCAGTAAATTACCCAGAAGAATGAACAATGTGTCAGGGTATTTGGAACATGTCTAAAGGAGCTTCTCATGTACTTTTGCCCAATAATTTTTGATCTAAAAGCTTCCAAATGCCACCTTTCACTTCTCTGTTCTTCAGCCTGTAGATGATGGGGTTAAGCATTGGAACAAGAACTGTGTAGATAAGGAAGAGGAGTTTGTCAATGTCCCTTGAGCCAGTTGATTTGGGGTGTAAATACACAACCGTTCCTGAGCCATAGAACAGAGTCACATCAAGGAGGTGTGAGGAGCAGGTGGAGAAAGCCTTGTGTCTGTCCTCAGCTGCCAGCATCTTCAGGACGGTGCAGATTATTTTAATATAAGAGATGAGTATGAGAAGAAAGGGGTGTCTGCAAAGAATAAGGCACCTGTGAACACAGTTATCTTATTCCAATAGGTGTGTACAAATGACAATTCCATCAGAGGGAGGACATCAAAGAAGAAATGGTTGATTTCAGGAGAACTGCAGAAAGGCAAAGAAAGCACAAATCACGTTGGCAATGCGGGTGATGGAGAAATAAAGGAAGGCAGCTTGCAAGGATGAGGGTATCCCCTTCCCATCTCTACACTTCTCCATTCAAGCCTCCATAGATCTTTGTGCAGTGAGTCTGCTCCCAGAGACCTCAGGAAGTTCTCGGTAGCTCAGGAAGACTGCAGTTGCTCAGGAGACGCCCTGGCCAGAGACAACCTACCTCTATTCACCCCAATCCAGAGCCATTTTAGGGGCATAGCACTTGATGTTCTTCAGCTGAGACTTTCAAAGCAACCTAAGGGATTTGGATGCCCACTTCCCATTAACATTCATTAGACTTGGGTGTTCAATTCTCTTCAACATTTCTCTAAATTGAAGCCTTAAAACTTTCACTCTCGAAAATAGAAGAATGGGTGAGTTACAAAAGTTGTCCCAGAAGGGAAAATAAGTGGGAGTGAGACAGAAAGGCTTGTGAGTATGTGAGGAGGATTACATCCACCAATAGGGGACACTCCCCCCATTGATTAAGTTGTTGGCCATTCAGAGAAGTCCACTTTAAAGGAATTGAAGTAAAATTGGAGAGGGTTCAAAGAAGAGCCACGAGAATGATTAATGGTTTAGAAAACCTGCCTGATAGTGATGGAGTCAAGGAGCACAATCTATTTAGCTCAGCAAAGAGAAGGTTCAGGAGTGACTTGATCCCAGTCTATAAGCACCGACCTGGGGAATACTTAATAATGGGTAAAAAGAAGAACAGGAGTACTTGTGGCACCTTAGAGACTAACAAATTTATTAGAGCATAAGCTTTCGTGGACTACAGCCCACTTCTTTGGATGCATAAGAAGTGGGCTGTAATCCACGAAAGCTTATGCTCTAATAAATTTGTTAGTCTCTAAGGTGCCACAAGTACTCCTGTTCTTCTTTTTGCAGATACAGACTAACACGGCTGTTACTCTGAAACCTGTTAATAATGGGTAGTTCAATCTAGCAGACAAAGGTCTAACATCCAATGGCTGGAAGATGAAGCTAGACAAAATCAGACTGGAAATAAGGTATTCTTCATCACTGACAATTTTTAAATCAAGATGCAATAGTTTTCTAACCGATCTGCTCTAGGAATTATTTTGGGGGCATGTCTCTGGTCTGTGTTGTCCAGGAGGTTGGACTAGATTATCACAGTGGATCCTTCTGGCCTTAGAATCTATGAAAATCAAAGTTGGAAAGAGCTCTGTACAGAGAGGGAAGCCATGTGCAGTGAAGGAAAAGGACCATTAAATGTTATCAGCAGTGAGTGTTTTGGTCTCATTGAAATAATATGTTCCCCTTCCCAAGTGTTTGTGGACTTGTATATTCCTCCAAGTAGGGCTGGTCAAAAATTTTCTATCAGAACATATTTTGATGGAAACTTGGGTTTTTGACTAAATGTGAATTTTTGTGAAAAGGGTCTGATTGCCTTGAAAGCATTCCATTTTTCATCACAAAAATGAAAAGAGTTTGGCCAAAGGTTTTTGGTGGTTCTCAGCAGCTGACAGAATGCTGTAAACTAGGGGCAGAAATTCAGGTTTCCCACAAAACTCAAAATTTTCCATGGAACACATACACGAAAATGACAATACAAAGTAAAAAAGAAAGGAAGAAAGAAAGAAAGAAAGTTAAAATTAAAACCTTCCCCCCCCCACAATTTACCAGTCGGGGAAGGACTTAAAATATATGAGAAATTATGGGGAGGATCCCCCATTTTCTCTGCAAGATGAAACGATTATAGATCGTATACGAGATGGGTTTTCAGCGGGAACTTAGTATGAAAGAGCTAGGGTGTAGATTTACATTGCAATAGTTATTCTGCATTGACACCACCATTCCACATCAATAGCTATTTGCACTCACTACTCCAGGCTTTTTCCCCTTGTACACAAGCTCTTAGCTTTGAGCCCTGTCTAAATTCCTGTGAACATTAAAAAGGCATTGACAGGGTGTCAGGGACAATAGAAATGGGGGTACGGTGAATATTGAAGCCATAATGAAAGTCACAAGGTACATCAGCCTGGTGTTGCTACCGGACAGTGTTTTTAGTTGGGCGAGGTCACACACAAAAAATGGTCAATTTCATTGGGGCCACAAAAGATAACTGTGACATCAAGGATGTCATTGTGCTACTAACCAGAAACCCATTAATCCAAGACCTAGTTGCTAGCTGGAGGCAGAATCTGCCATTCATGAGGGCTGTATAATACAGCGGTTTGCAGATTGCTAAATACTGATCATAAGCAGGGCTGACTCCAGGCACCAGCTTACCAAGCAGGTGCTTGGGGCGGCCACTTCGGAGAGGGGTGGCACGTCCAGCTGTTCGGCGGCAATTCGGCAGACGGTCCCTCACTCCTGCTCGGAGCGAAGGACCTCCTGCCGAATTGCCGCTGCAGATCGCGATCGCGGCTTTTTTTGTTTGTTTGGCTATTTGGGGCGGCCAAAACCCTGGAGCCGGCCCTGGCTGCACCTGCCCGGCCCAGACCCCATTTTCAAAATTTATTCTCGCACATCTTTTAAAAACACAACCTCCTTGCTGGAGGTAGGGAGAGAGCTGAGAGTCCACCTAGCCCTTGCTTTTCTTGTTCTGCAAGAGCTGCGCCTTGGTGCTCAAACCTCTCATCATTCAGCCACATTCAAAACAGGCTTTTCAAATGTGGGTGTAATGCAGGGGAAGCCTACTCCTTTGACTGCAACAGGAACCAGTTGAACTGGAACTGTATTTTAATAGGTTTTATCAGATTTTTCTAAATCACTGCTCTTGGAGTGCGACATCCACATTTTCAAGTTGTTTATACTTTTAAAAGGTAACTTTTAAGTTGACAATTTTCATGCACATTAACTTACACAGACGGAAAGGGTGGTTTTGCACAAGTAGGCCTCGCTGTGCGCCTACTCTGAAATTTGACTTCAGCACAGGGAAAAGTTTACGCCTGCAGCTGATCCCTTTGCACAAGAGTTGTTTTCCAACTTCAAACAAATTTTGCCTATAGAATAAACACAGCTGAGATCAGATGAACTGCATTCTATTCCTTCTCAATCAAAATTCTTTAGTGAGTGCTCATCAGGTACATTTATACAACCCCACTGAATATAGGGGATAGATGTCACATGGAGCAGAATTTAGCCTGCACAACCTTTGTTACTAGTTATAGATATATGATAAGAAAACCCAGCTGCTCTCTTAGCTGCCAGGTGGAGGTTGTCAACTAGCAGATAAATATAGAAATCAACTACCACGGAATGCCCTTCTGACTTTGACAGTTGCTTCTTTAAGTAATACTGGTTCTGAAACTAGCAGGTGAAAAGCATATCTCCCCATAGTAAAAGTGCAGTCCTTGTGACTCCATAGGACCTCTGCTCCTTCTCAAATGTTACACACACACATGCACGCACCCCACCCCCCGCCCCAGAAATTTAAAACAAGGAGTCATCCTCCACTAAAATAGCAAAGAAAAAAGGGATGTGCAAAATCCTACTCTCTTCCTTGGTAATTAAGGATATATCTACACAGCAAAGAAAAACCTGCAGCTCGCCCATGCCCGCTAACTCAGGCTCATGGGACTCAGGTTCTGGGGCTGTTTCAATGCTGTGTAGACTTCCAGGCTCCCGGGCCCTGCAGGGTCCTAGAGTCTGAATTTCAGCCCAACTCTGGAAGTCTACACATCAATGAAACAGCCCCACTGCCCTGGCCCTGCAAGCCTGAGAGTCAGCTGGCACAGGCCAACCATGGCTTTTCCTTTGCTGTGTAGACAAGTAAGTGTGACAAGTACACGCTATCTTGGACAACATATGGGCATAGAACACAAAAGGACATGATCAGGT
This sequence comes from Malaclemys terrapin pileata, assembly GCF_027887155.1. Lineage (NCBI taxonomy): Eukaryota > Metazoa > Chordata > Testudines > Emydidae > Malaclemys > Malaclemys terrapin. The sequence continues at coordinate 35,751,077 of NC_071509.1, read as the reverse complement.
GAAAATAAAACAACATGTTTTTAAGAGTATCTAACTATAAATCGTTAGCTGGAGTCAAGCTGCCTGCACTTCTTTGTTTCACAAGCATATTATTCACAGTATTTATAAAGTCAGCCAAGAGGAATTCTTATTTGCTCCTTACTATTCATTGGCAGGAGACAAGTTGTAACAGAGCAGCAGCACATGCGTTTATATTGTGACTCTTGACATAAGGGAAATGATAGAAACTGCAGAGTATTATTATTATTACTATTATTATTTTAATAACTTGTCAAGTGATTATAGAAATGGCAGGATTCAGGACTCACCGTCTCTTCTGTTGTTGGTGCTTATTAATTTAGATAGGTAAAGAATATTTACTAACTAGCTAAATAATGTAACCATTTTCAGAATACCAATTCTTGTTTCACTCTCATCATAGATGAATGGCTGAACAGCTTCTTCACAGCAAGTACTCGAGTCTCAACAGAATGTTAAGTACACAAAATAAAGTTAGTATCCAATATAGCCAACTGTTTATTAGAAACAAATGTAAGTTTGTTAGTATAGTACTAATGGCATTGCAAGTGTTTTTTGTGGTACTTTTTCCCATTATATGTAATATTGAAAAAATTCTAATAATGTTCTACATGCATGTACATTTTATCTTGTAGAAAGTGGTTTGGATGCAGACTTTACAAAAGTTTAAGTTAAGGCCCTCTTCCTGCTTAAGAAATAAGACACTTGAGGCACAAACTGTCCATTTCAGACTGACATTTATTGTTGCAAGTAAGCATGCCCAATACCTTAAATATACTCTTTAAAATTTAAGAAATTGTTCAGATAAAAACTGAAGCCATAGAACCTTATAAAGGTGGCTGCCTCCATCTTATTTTAAACACCACAGTCCAGTAAGTTATACATTTAAGGCTTAGACATTTTAGTAAATCAAATGAATTCCTGACATGCTACAATATGTACATCTACCCAAAATTATATAAAACAGTATACAAGGATTTTGTTCTTGGGATTAATAGTATTGCTTGGAATTATAAAATACAGCAATGTCTGAAATACTTAAAAACTGTAGGTTTCCTAAAAGCAACAATATTTGTAACGAAGGTTTTTCAACCACCACAGATCCTAACCTTCAAGGACATCACTGAAGTAAAAATAATTTACCATATTATGTAAGCCACAGACGTGGAAGATGAGCCTAAACTGTGTAGCTTCAACATAAAAACAAATAAGTGGCAGACAAACATGGGGTTGCAAGGAGTCCAATGACTGTGTTGCTGTACTCTACACATTGTAATCTATTTTCTGCTTTTGCTGGTCCACAATAAATAATGGAGAGTGTTTAAATTGAAATGTTGCAAGTGGGGTGGCTCAACAACCAACACTCCAGTGTTTTCATCAATCAACAATGGCAGGGAACTACTTTGGTGTCAGTTAATATACTCCATTGAATAGCAATCAACCCATCAATTCTAAACAAAACGATGCAGTATTTTGTTGTCATGATGGAACTATAGAATGGTACCCATGGAGAAAATATATTAGACAATTTTCCATAAGTTATTTAAATATACAAGTGATCCTTAAAAGGCTAAAGACCAAATTTCACCCAGCAATACATGGACATAACTCCCACTGAGGCCAAATGAAGTTGTGTACACATATGAGGGCAAAAATTTGCCCTAATTCTGATTAAACTAAGATGTGCTTTTTTGGTCCCCAACTCAAAAACCTTTGGAGTATTTTTCAAGTTTCAAAAATTGCAACTAATGCACTTTTTTAAATGCATGACCATTTTATTTTAATATTTTCCAATTCACTAGGCTATGAAAACCCATGGAATAACTTATGACATCTGTAAGCAGTAACACTGAATAGTATTTTTACAATCAAAGAAAGAGAACATGCTATGCTTCATTTCTAAAGCGTCTATAAAAAAGATCAGTTTATAATTGTGTGCTCACATTTATATCCAACAATAAACATTTTTTCTATGTTGTATTCAAAAGTAGTCTCTCAGAATATGTAAACTGTAAGTTTTCCTTTTAGTATGAATTCAGCCTATAAAAATACAGTATAGACAAATTCCTCTCATTCCCTGACATAAGGATTCACAATTTTGACACAAAAAATTGTAAACTTTGATTACATTCAAAATACAATTCTTAAATCTTTACATTTTCAAGTTAAGTTTTGAGGTTTTGGCAGTCAGAGCCTTCGGTATACAGCAGAATTACATTATTGCAGAGCCTTTTTCTGTAAAGTAGGTTACTAAATTACAGACATTTACTTTCCTCTTATGTTACTACCAGGAGGAAAAGAAAGGCTTCCTGCTATGGAAGGTCTGTGTGAATGCATTACTCAGATGAACAATTCGGCCCTGACTTCCAGTACTACTTCGCTCCACAACCACGCGTGGCATCTGAACTAGCTGAATTGGACTCCTTCCATCTTTTAATGCCTGAGTGAGGTTTAGTATCTGCAGAAATAAAATAAAATAAAATAAGTGGTACCCAATGAAAATTTGATTGTTCAGCCTGTTTGTTTAGATGTTGCTCTTAAAAATACATCAATCCCATAGGATTCTGGTAATTCTATTTCCTCGGTTATCTTTCTCCTAAAGAATCTGCAAGTAAAACAACATAAGTTACTACTGGGCAGCTGAATGTTCCACTAATCTTTTCTCTTGAGAGCATACACACCAAACCCTGCCTTAAATACATCTTGTGAAGCAAGTTCTTTCTGAACTACCGGAATAGGTTAAGAATGCAGAAATGCTTTCAGGTCTACATAGTCTATCACATCTCCATAGAAACCCATATCTTAAAACACAGGAGGGCCATCAACATTTTCTTAGCCTAGAAGTCTGCCAGCTAAGATTTTAGCTATGAAATGATTGTCTCACATCACAAGAGAACGATTACAGGCTAAATTAAAAACCCATCTAAAATGCAGTTATCCTAGTTATTCCCTCATGTCTTTCATGAACCCTGGGAACCTTTGAAACAGAACAATTTTTTTTTCTATTTTACATTACAAGATGGAAAGTTTTAGGGCATCCAGACTATGCTAAACTTTAGTGATGCTATTATAGCCTTTACACAGAGAAGTGTCTAAGCTTTTAATTACATGGATCCCTGAACGATACATGGCTTAAGGGAAGAGAATGTCTCTTAATGCAGCTAGTAACTGCTAGGCCTACTCAGTTTGTGCTGAATCCAATGACTCTTGTGAGTCAACAGACATTTTGGTGTAATTCCTGAAATATCTTCAGAAAATTGCTTGGAATACAAAAGGGTCTAAGAATTCTTAAGAGAATATGGTATTGAACAGTAAAATCTTAGCTAGATCTCTATTATTACTTTAAAAAGGCTTTTCTAAACTAGAATTTGTCTTGATTCTAAGTTAAAGGTTTTGCAGAATTCTTTTGTTAAATAATCAATTTTCAGTGGCAAGTTACCGGCGTGTCATGAGAAGGTTACTCACTTGAATCAGTTTGGTGCTTGATGAATACTTCCCAGTGATAACTCTGTGAAGAAGGGGATGTGACTTTCATATGTCAACACACCAAACTTCTTTCATAAGTTCTTTCAGAAACCAGGCCTAACAGTTCATTTTGACAAATATGCTTTTACTGGCTTTTTTGCCAGAACAGCTACTTAGTTTACCATATTTGGACCATATTTGACTCAGAGAGCAGAAAAGCAGTATCAATGCCAGGGACGTCTGTGAAAAGGGTCAGATTAACCCTGTACAATGCCACTGTAAAACTGAACATGCATAACTTCTGCATTGTTCAGACTGAAATCATGAGCACAAGGAAATCAAATTCATAGAGTTTAAAGCCAGAAGGGACCATTAGATCATCCCATCTGACCTCCTATATATCATAGGACATTAAATTTCACCCAGCTATCCCTGTATTGAGCCTCATAACTGTTTTTTGGTTAAAGCATCTTTCAGAAAGGCATCCAAGTCTTGATTTAACGACATCAAGGGGTAGAGAATCTATCATTTCCCTTGGTAGTTTGTTCCAGTGATTAAATCACTCTCACTGTTAAGAGTGTATAACTTATTTCTAATTTGAAAATGTCTGGCTTCAGCTTCCAGTCATTGTTTCTTGTTATGCCCTTCTTTGCTAGAGTTAGGAGCCCTTTCTCTTCTCCCTGTGAAGGTACTTATACACTGTAATAAAGTCATCTCAATCTTCTTTTTGATAAAGAGTTCAATCTATTTAGTCTAAGACTCTCACCACAAGGCAGTTTTCTCCAGTTTCAATATTTTTTTTTTATAGCTTTTTGCTGTCCCTGCTCCAATTTTTCAATATTCTTTTAAAAATGCTGAACACAGAATTGAAGAGTATTCCATTATGTCTCACCAATTCCTTATATAGAGGTAAAACTCACTTCCCTACCTCCAAGGATCACATTAGCCCTTTTTGCAATAGCATTGCATGGGAGCGCATGTTCAGTTGTTTGTCCGCTATGACCCCTAAATCCTTTTCAGAGTCGCTGCTTTCCAGGATACAGCCCCCCTTTTCTGTAGATTTGGCCTGCATTCCTCATTCCTCTAACTTTGCACTTGGATATATTAAAATCATTTTGTTTGACTTGGCCCACTTTACCAAGCAATCCAGATTATTCTGTACGACTGGCCTTTTCCACCAGTCTGTGCCATCCATAAATTTGAATCAGCATTGTATTTATATTTACTTTCAGATCACTGACAAAAATGTTGACTAACATCGGGCCTAATACTGATCCCCGTAGAACCCCTCAAAAAGTACCCCCATTCCATGATGATTCCCCAATGACAACTACTTTGAGATCTGTCAGTAAGCCAGTTCTAAATCTATTCAATGTGCGCTCTAGATTTTATAGTGCCCTTTTTTAAATAAAATGTAATACAGTACTAAGTCAAATGCTTCACAAAAGTCAAAGGTAACTGTATAGATGCAACATACTTAACCCCCAAACTTGTAAATCTCCTAAAAAAGAATCAAATAAATTTTGTTGACAAGACATGCTTTCTATCAAATCAAATCTTATGTTCAAGTCATACATTAATTAGCACACAGACTAGCACTTCAACGTAAAATAGTAACTTCAATGGGAGATCTACTGGCTTACAATGTTTTGACTAGAAAGCTAATATAAAATGTAATATTCTAAAGTTATGGTGGCAGAGACTTTGGTCTCCAAGAGGGTTACTGTATATTAAAAATAAACCCCAAAGCGATCCAACCAACTAATGATTGATGCAAAATGAGCATAACCTGTGTGTTACATGCTAGAGAAGCCAGCTAAGTTTAGTACTCCAGAGGTGCACAAGACAGATGGAAAGAAATTTATCCTTTTGATATTTCATTCAGTAATTCTAGGAAGCAGGTATATCTGTGTTTACATAAACTGCTAAACTACTCAAACTGGAATAATTCACTGTGTAAACATCATACTAAAAAGTATGTATTTTGATCAGAATTCAGTCTCAATAAAACCACTACATAGAATTCTATACTTTAAGATTGAATTGCAGTTTAACTGAAATGCACTTAATTTGTAAATCCCAAGGTGCAAACATGTGGTACAACGAATGATTTGTAAGGAGTTCCTGTTGCTCTGTCACACACTTAGAATGTGCTAGGTTTCACAAAACTGTCTTTCAAGAAATAAACATACTGTTAAGGTCAGGTGACGTTTCCTCAGCAAAAATTAAGTGCTAGTTTAATTCATTTTCTCAATTGCTGATTTAGCTGTATGCCAGTTTCTCTAAATACAGTTTATTAATCAAAGTTTATCACTATATTTTGTTGAAAGTTCATAAAACCCTTTTACTAAGCTTTGATTTTGAATTATTATAGAGTTTGTTAGAGATGCTACATTAATAGCATCAGAAATGGAATTTCTTTAGCTGTAAAACACAGACAGAAAGACCAACATCAATATAAGCTTCCCTGCTGCCTCATTTCTATCCTAATGAATGGAAACAACCTCTAGGAAAGAAACATTAAGTTCAGTCTTCATGGCCATTTGGCTAGATTTTTCAGAGATATTAATCACCCATAACTCCCTTTCAATTTAACAGCAGTTAGTTTCAGGTAGATCTGAAAAATCAGGAAACTATTAAGAAATACAGCAACAATATTAAATATCTTACTAAGTGGTAAAATTTTTAAAATGGGTCATAAGGAATTTAAAAATCAGCCATACCTGTCCCCTCATCACTGACATTTGATTTTCAAAAGTAGCCTTGTCAAATCCTTTATCGGTCTTTATTCAAAATAAAAACACAGCAGTTATTTTCAAAACATTTTACCATTCTTAAAACCAGATGTATTTGGATACACAATCTTATTCTAACAATTGAACTGATCTTTTGTAAAATTTTAAAGTTTATGATTGTGACAAACCATAACTAAGAAGGAAATTCCAAGTACAAAAGCAATTATAAAATTAAGTGTAGTAGCTGTGAAAGATGACAGATTGGACTTGGACACTGTCAACATCAAAGTGAATTAGAAGTAGTTTCAGACACTACAGCTGTCCCCGGTTCTCTCTTTTTGTGGTTTTGAAACTGCATTTTAAAATGTCTCTCACCTACTACTGTGTGAAAGGACCACACAAGGTGAGCTATATAAGGGAAACAGGGAAGTAGACTATAAAACAGAGCGCTATAAACTGCGCAAGGTAACTGAAAATAGATTCTTTATTGTCTTTCAGTTTTAATTAATTAGGTATTACCTATAACAGTAAAAAGTTTCAGATATAAGTGGAGTATTTCTGTTGACAGTACCCTTTAAGACATAACAGGAACAGAATGAGCAGGAACAGTGCAAGCTTAAAACCACCTTTCCATAAATGTTACTCAACCCCAATGTGCAGAAACTACCTATATGGGAAAAAGGACATGTCTGTCTCCAGATCCATTAAAACCTTTGCATTTCTGCTGTGACTAACAGTGGGTGTTAGGCCTAGTCTTCACTTACCGGCTGGTCCGGCGGCACGCCATCGATGTTCTGGGATCGATTTATCGCGTCTGGTTAAGACGCGATAAATCGATCCCGGATCGATCCCGGAAGTGCTCACAGTCGGCGCCGGTACTCCAGCTCGCCGAGAGGAGTACGTGGCGTCGACGGGGGGAGACTTCCGGCCGCGTCTGGACCGTGGTAAGTTCGGACTAAGGTACTTCGAATTCAGCTACGTTATTAACGTAGCTGAATTTGCGTACCTTAGTCCGATTTGGGGACTTAGTGGGGACCAGGCCTTAGTTAGTGCCAATTTTGATTGTGGTGTTTTAATCATTTTAAGTCAGACAAACACAAAATTACATTAATGAACGTGTTTCAGGACCCAACTTTTCCAGTCAGAATTGCATGCTCAATGCCCACCACCACCACCACCACTATGGTCATTTGGAGTATTCAGCATGATAAATGTTCATATTTTACAAGATTAGAATTTATATAAGTCCCCTTTACTAAGATTATAGCTGTGTTCAATGCTTTAATAAGCAGAGTAAAAGGGTGTGTGTGTGTGTACTCAGGACAATATATGGTTTGAATATCTTAAAATAAAACTGACAAAACCTCTCTCTGGAAGCCCATTCATTAATGGAATGACACAGGTTTCAATATCGCTTTGAAGGCACATGTAAAATGAAATATTTTAAATATGCACCAGCTGGACTAATACCTGATATTACAGTGAAGCTTTTCCCCCAAGTTATTACTCTTTATTTGAAGTACATGTTGCCAGGCATCTTAAGTGACAAATTATTTAAATACACGTTTTCATTATTAGTTTAGTGATTTTTAATTGATTATATAAAATTTAAGTGTAAGAAAGGAGGCTATTACCCATCAATAAAGTTGATTACCAACAATTTCAAATCTTTCATGCACAATACAAGGACATACATTTACAGAGGGGGATGTATGACTACTATATGTCAGCCTATGTACCCCTTTTGCGATCCTAGCATTAGATGTAAAGCATAAGTAGTATCACATATTGAGAAATAATTAAGTAAAGCAATTCAAGTTTCTAAGCTAACTTTTAACAATTAAGTTTTCCTTCCACATATACTACTCAATTAACTATCCCCTCTCAATTAAAAATGAATTCTGATTCACCTTGAACAGTTCATAAAGATCTTCACAAAGATCCTGTACAAAGTTCATGTCAGAAATACGAGGGAGAATCAAATCTCTGGTCTCTTGGGAAAAAGGAACTTTTGCTTGAGAAAGCCAAGCCCAATGAAATGGATCTAATGGGAAAAACAGTTCAATATCTTGATTAATTAACAGGTAGACGTTAGAATCAAATGATCTGATACGGGCAGAAACCTTAAGAAATAACTTGCTATTAGGTATCAAAATACTAAACCATCTGTCAGTCAACAGTTACCAAAGGTTATTTACATATATCATATTCCCAAATTTGTTTGCCACTATTACATTCACTGTGTTTGCTTGTAATTACAAGTTAAATTTGATTGCTGTAAAGGCTTTAGTTTTTCAGAGACTACAGAAGAAATTTTAAAAAGGTAATTAGGGTAACAACAAATATTTACTGGAATTAAAAAGGTTACTTGTTCCAAAATAAAAGTCTCTTTCCCTATCTCCCCATCAGTTATGTAGTTTGTCTTGGAGTGAAATACTGTCTATGATCAAATAAAACTACTTCCAGATGATCTGATTTAAAAAATATAATCTAACTATAATTTTTAAGTAAAGGTCAATCTTAACTTGCTAAGATATTTTCTTAAAATAGCTTGAAAAATAAAAATTAACAACTCTTGCAAGGGTTTTTTCTCAATGCTATCATCTGTGAAAGAACATAAGATGAAGTTTATGTACGTTATATAATGCTTTTTAGAGAAAAGCAACTCTGCACCCCAGAGTTAAGGCTTTTGAACTACACGGAGATGCATATTTTATTTTTACAAGTAGTATTGCACCAATCTTGTCCAATTTAAAGAAGCTTAGATGCTGAGATTAAAGAGCATTACTATTTTTCTGTTCAGTATAAATTTTATTAATTTTAGTACACCTCTACCTCGATATAATGCTGTCCTCAGGAGCCAAAAAATCTTACCATGTTATAGGTGAAACCGCGTTATATTGAACTTGCTTTGATCCACTGGAGTGCGCAGTCGCCCCTCTCCCCCCCGGAGCACTGCTTTACCGCGTTATATCCGAATTCGTGTTATATCGAGTTAGCGGTGTATCACCAATACAGTGGATTCCGCTTATTAGCAACCTCTCAGTTCTCAGCAAAAAATTACATTATCTGGAAGTTGCCCATAAGCAGAAGGCAGGTTTACAGGGCTGCAGCTAGGGAAGGAAGCGCTGGGACGTACCTTCCCTGGCTGCAGACCCACAAACCAGCCTGCGGCCAGTACCTGGCACATTTCAGTGCTTCCTTCCCTGGCTGCAGCCTCACAAGTTTGCCTGCCTTTCTTCCAAAAAGTGTTAATAAGCAGCATGCCTGAGGCCAATAGCCAAATCCCATTAGGGATCAACTCTCAGCAAAATGTCGCTCTTAACCAAAAGTTAAGATTGGTATTGGTATTAACCGGCATCCACTGTACTTAAGTTTGCTGTCCCAGGTAAAGATTATCTTAACCTCTGTGCAACAGAATAAGGCTGAAGTTATATGTCACTTTGTATTTGTCTACTAATTTCAATAAGCATTACAAAAGGATGAAGAATAGCTTGTTTTGTAATAGGAAGAAATAGGACCATTCCCGTTTATAGAAATAATATGGGAATTTTAACACTCAAGAGAAATTTTATGATAGCAAGCAGAAAGTGCACATGAAAGATGCATCCCAAATCCCTTCCAACCCCACATAACTAAGTAGGTATTCATATCGATGCATCCTATTAGTAACATCCATTACTGGTGGGGTGAAAAAACAAGCTAGCGAGTGACTACGAAGCATAAACACGATCCAGAAAACAATAAAAAGCCACTCAGTATTTGCTTATTTTCTCGAGGAAAAAAAAAATACACCATTGTTCAATAAAAACAAAAGTTACTATGGTGAAAAATATAGTAAGTATTCTCAAATAGCAGTCTGAAGACAGTTATTCCCTCAAATTGAAGATTAAAGAACTCAATACTCACATGCTCTCCATTCGTCAGGATGTTTAAAGGGAAAAGCTAAACCATTATCTATTGCAGCAATTTTAATAACAGGTTCTTTACTAGTAGTCCATTGGATATCCTAGGGTAAGAACATTTCCAAGTTACTAGTAATTGAAATATCCATAAGGTATACACAGAATTAAGTATACAGTAAACGGCATTATTATTTTTTTTAATATAGCTGGTTTAGCAACACCACAAGTGCTTTAGACTGAACAAAAAAATAAATAAAAATAAAGGCATTAAGTGGGAGTACTCGAAATGAGGCCAAGTCCAGTGCATAAGGTTTGGATCCACTTATTCATCTCTGTAAACAGTATAAATGACCAAAAGCAACTACATCAAGACAGCCCAAAGGATCTAATATAAATCAACAAAACCAAGACTAAATATTAGATGAATAGAGCATATCAATAAAGTAGCTAAGATACTGTGTTTGTATGTTAGCAGACAGCTTTATTGTTAAAGCACATGTGCTACAAAATGTTGCTTCCACTTCCATATGAAGTCCATTAGTTGTTATATCCAGGTCACTCTGTATTTTAATTTGACCAGAAATCCACATATTTCACCAGAAGGAGTACACTATCACATTCCGAGTTAAGGCACATTGTGTGTCAGCATTCCAGCTACACTGCTCAAATTTTATGAGTCAACTGACTAGTTTTGGAAAAAAAAATTCTTCTTACCTTATCTGAAAGATCAATATCATCATCTTGCTTTTCATATCTGACTAACCAATTATCATTGCCCCTGTCTTCAAAAAGGGAAAAAAAAGTTGTTGTGGGGACTTGCAAGTCTTTTACAATTAGCTGATCTTAAAATAACGTTGTAAAACAATTTGTTTCTATTGTGAACTGAAGATATTTATTAGAAGAACAAGGGAAAATATTCACAAAAATATTTTTTTTCCATCAAAACACACTTGTTTTAGAGTTTGTGGGGGAAAAAACAAGTATTAGATTAACTGGAAAGATGTAAATATTCATGTTATTAATTCAAATTTTGTGTTGAGTCATGCACTAGTAGTTCAGCTTCCCTTTCTGGCTGAGCAAACCATGTAATATCAGGAAGGTCAGCAGAACTCATTATAACCCGTTTTCTCAAAATAAGTTGTCTGTATTGTGTATGTTCTCTCCAATCAAATCGGGGGGGGGGGGGGAGGAGGGGAGAAGTATCAGTAGCAGCAGTAGGAATTTGGTTCTGGGCTGCTGGTGGGGAAAGGGCAAGGCAAATTGGGGTGGGGGTACAGGAGCTAGTGGGGTGACAACATTGAGCCCGGGGATGAATTGGAGTGGGGGTGCAGGGCCACATGGGGACGAGGGAGTAGGGATGGTTGAGTGGGGGTTCAGCGACACACAGGGACAAGGGCAGAGGTGCATGACTGAATGGGAGAGGCTAGGGGTCAACTCTGGTCTGCATGGAGGAGGCTCCTCAAATCCCTAACAATCCCTTCCACTCCTCTTCCCCCCCCCCCCCCCACCCCCGGCCACTAGAAAAACCCAAACCATAACCCTCTAGGTTCACTCCCAGACTCCTTCCCAGCAATTACTTCCCTCTCCCCTCAGCTCTTCCATTGTCCCTGACTCCCCCAAGCCTTTGCACTGCTTGTGAGGAGTGCAGGAAATACGTTTCTTTATAGTAGTTTAAATGAATTACTCAAAGTTCTGTATTAATATGCCTAATAGGGAATCTATTTGTCAAAAAACATTTCCTGAGTCTTTTTTGTTGTCTGTTTTGTTACAGACATACTTGCTGATAGGTATTTTAAAATAAATTACCAAAATAATTGAAACTAGCATGATTATATTGTGTTATTTTGACAAATAAAATATGCATAATTTTACAATATCATGCATAGAATTTTTAATTTGTTGGTGTACAATTTCCCCAGGAGTAAAGGTCTATCCAAAGATGCTGAGAGGAGGGGAACAGAAGACAATCTTCATTCCTAAGAGGCCATTCTCTACCAGGAAAACACAATGGCATGTTGTAAATTCTTTCACAGAGTCTGCTGAGTAAAAGGGGATTGTGTGGGGACAGAGGGCTGGTGTATTTAGATCCTTCATAGGTTTAGATAAGCATCCAAACTTTGAACATTTTGCTGTTCCACTATTGCTATTTTTGTGCATAATTTGATTGTGTGGATGCTGCTTTACATGTTTGGTTTTTAACTTTTTCTCCTTAAAGTAATATGGCACAGATCATGAAAATCCGTAAAAGTTTGGGGACACTGGGATCAAGCTTGGAAACTGGCTGCTAGACCATAACAGTGACCAGAAAGCACAATGATATCCTTATATTCATACTTTCGTCTTTCAGGGAGTTTAAAGTCATATGCATCCTCAACAGGCTTTCCTGCTGCATCCCTAATAGGAGGAGGAAGGGAAGAGGAAATGGCAGTGATAGGACTTGTAGAAGAGCAAAAGAAGGAACCCACTACTGGCACAGCAGTGGAGGAAATGTCCATACCAACCACCTTCACATTCATGAGGAAATTGGCCACCTACATAGCCTGCAACAGAACATCAGTCTGTAACTACAAAGAAGAAAGTTTGCCCAGCATGAGATGTTGAGGGCCAAAGTTCACAGTTCTCCTCCAGGGCTTGCTCATGCTGAATAGGACCAGTTCTAAAGTGATATGCAACTGGGCTGCCATCTTCTACTCAGCAGAAAGATCTGGCAGCAGATGTTGCTCCTCCTCCTAGTTAAGTGGTCTTGAAACCCCAGTGTGTCCCACACAGCTTGGTTAGCATATGGGAAGTGGAAGTTAAGGGCAAAGGTCCTGGGAGACTTCCCTCTGCTAGTAATGGAGGAGAAACCGGACAGCAAATATCCACAATTCACATCAAAAGGCTAATCCCTGGCTGGGGTTCTGTGCTTGACTTGCTACATATTGCTCCAGCCCTTTGTGTGCCTTCCAAAAGCTAAAAATTGCTTAAATGGCTGATATGATAAATTGATAAATTTCTAAGACAAAACTTTTGTAGCTACAATGGATTTCACAAGTTCATTTGCCAAGGAGTTTCAGATTTGTGAAAAGCATGTGAAATGTATTAGAAGAATTTTACTTTCACTCAGCACAATTTCTGACTCAAATGAGCAAGCAGATATAATCTGGGGGACAGTATATTAGATACCTGTGTTTCTGATGACATAATCTAAAACAACCAATCTCTCAAACTGTGACTGAAATTGTTTCCTAGTATTCTCAGGTAAAGGATCAGTTTCAAATTTCCTGAGCCAGTACTCAGCTTCCTTATATCCTTCAACGAACAGCTGGAAGGAGCCAACCTGCAATTTTAAGAACCTGCATTTAGAAAATGTAATCAAACAGATGAAGGTTAAAAGTTAACTGAAAGAACTGACGGTGTCCTTTCGAGTTCTGAACACGAAGTGTTTGGCAGTACTACTCTGAGTAAGCTATATGAAGTATTACGTCAACAAAATAGTCCCTTGTCCCAATTTCTAGATAACCACATTTTATAGGTTCAAATACAACTGACCTATTTCCACTTTCAGATTTCTTTATGATTATCCTTAGTTTGCATATAAGCAGTATGTCAGAAAAGAATATTTTAATCCTCAAAACCAAAACAAAGCATATTGATACAGGATATAAATTTACTGAAAGAAAAGCAGAAGCTAAAAAGTTTTACCATTGTCATAATTTGAGAGCAGTTCAATCCAGTCAAACTGGAACTACTTCAGGAACCATATAAGAGATGGCAAAAGGAAAATAGAAATGTTTCACAGCAGTAGTGATGTAACTGTGGAAGCAACAGAGGTAGACTAAAGTGACTGTATGCGTATATCCTGATTCTAGACCAGTCCTCATTTTTCATATGAATCTTGGCATCTCTGAACTTCTTTTGGGATCCTTGAAATGTCCCGGCTCTTCTATTTTACCAGTCAAAATATCTGTTTTCTACATCTGTTCAATAATTTGCTCTATATTTACCAGGCACAAAACAGTCCAACAGACTAAGTATTTGCAGTCATGAACAGCGTTTGGAGCAACAAGAAAGTCAAATAGCTGTAGACACTACACACTACTAAAACTGCTGTTCTGCTCAAAGTGAACATCAGTGATGCTTGGTTCAGTATTTCATGATAAACTCATCCAGAACATTAAGTTATTGGAGAAAATCCTCCATCCTCACAAATATGCACCTTTCATGTCTGAGTCAGAGAACTAGCAGCAACAATACTAACACAATTTTTTAAAATAAGAGTACTTTTGTATGACTTTCATGACCCCAAAAATCATTTCCACAATAGTACAGTATCTGAGGAAGAAGAAAACTGTGTGAAAGAAAACTGCATGTGAGAGAGGGCACACAGCAAAGAAAGAACACTCAGGAGGAAAGAGAGGCTGTGCTTGTGTTCAGAACGAAAGGCTGAATGTTGCTATGCATCTATGTGAGTGGACAGAGACTTTCTGGGAAATGCATGCGTAACAAGTGTCATTTGGAGTGTTGCTGTGAATAGCCTGCATGTGTGAGCAGATAATGGGGGGAGCCCGCATGTGTGAATTTGCTTGATTAGCAAGAGAACACTGTTGAGAGATTTTGGGGATGCAAGAAGAGCATGTGTATGATTTTATGGGTGAGGAAGTAGTATGTGAGACTTAGATTGGGGAGACAGGAGATTCTATAAAATAAAATGAAGGTGGGCATTATGTAGAAATGGGGAAACCAAGAGAGGAAAGGAATGATTGAAAACATTGGGCAGCTGGACGAGAAAACACCACAAGAAAGATGGAGGGAAAGAGACAACAATTATTACACAATATAGAAAAGATACTGAAGGGAAAATAGACTGCAAAGGCAGGAAAAAATACCTAGAAGAAGAAAAGAAAGATGTAAAGAACAAATACAGTGGGGAGACAGTAAATTTTAGAATGCTCTTGGTAGAAAGTGTAAATGCAAAATGATGCAGTAAAGTCACCAGATTTTAAAATATGTTTAAATAGAGGGATACGCTTTGTGGACAGAAATTTGTTTAAAGCTAGCCAAGGCTGGCAGTCTTTTTGTTGAATAGGGGCATGTTTACACAGCAATGTAAGTCTAGGGTTAGTGGGACTCAAGTCAGCTGTTTAGTGTCAGGGAACCCTGGGCTTGAGCATCTACACTGTATTTTAACCCTAGGCTAAGAATTTTCTGACCTGTGCTTGAACTCAGGGCTCTGGCATCCACACTGCAGTGCACCCAAGTAAAAGTAAATATATCCCAAAGTGCCTTGCGCTCCTGCTCTCCCATGTTGGGACTCTAGCCCTAGGAACGTGGTGCACTGTGGGAAACTCTACTGCCACCCTGTTTTCTAACTGTGACGGTGCTATTGATGGGACTCCCATAAGGAGTACATAATCTGCATAATTCGCTCCTTTGGTGGCAGTCTCAGTATAATGACTGCAGTTTGAGAAGGCTTTATACTTAACTGCTGCCTAATCTGAACTGGGCTCTCCACTTCTAAGCTGAGTCACATTGCCAGGAAAATGCCCATGTGCACCAGTTTAGAGGATAATTAGGACATTGTTAGGACTCTCAAATGATTAAAATAAAACTTCGCAATAGTTAATTTTTACAATAGGATGTTCAATGAAGGTGTTTTCATTTGGTTGTTTTTTATATTTATTTTTGTCTGTTTGGAAGTTTGACATAAAATGTAGATGTCAGAGGAAAAACACAAACACATCCACCCACACCAACCTAGCTGCTGCCAGCTGTGAAGCAGTAAAGTGCATATCCATGGCAGGGGGTACACAATGTGCTTCATCAACCCCTGGGGATCCCTTATCCCTGCCCCCGCTGCACCCCAGGAGGCAGGGATAATGGATCCCCAGGATGCTGCAGGCAAGTTTTGAGGCTGGCTCCCACTCACTGCCCTCACAGTGGATGCTGCCTCTGCATATGCAGCCCCAGGTGTCCAGGAGCAAGGCCCAGAGAATGGAGCAGGGACTAAGCAGCTGCCCTGAAGGGAATGGGAGTGGCAGAGTTCCTGACTCAGCACTTCCAGGGGAGGGATGATCCCCAAACATCCTGGCAGCCAGGAACTGCCTCCCACTGTCAGCTTTGCTCCCTGTTCTGGGCAAGTTCTGTGCAACAGCAAAGAGCAACTAGAGCCACCGCCGTGGGAGGCTGCAGGGAAGTTATGAGTCTGGCACCCACTTGCCCCTGTGAGTGCACGCGTTGCACGTGCAGCACCAGGGAGGGCACTGAGGGGCCAGAGAGCAGAATGTGAACCGCAGGGAGCAGGAGCATCGGGCACCCAGATCAGCACAGCCTGGGAAGGGATGACCCCCCAATATCCTGGCGACCAGGAACTGCCTCCCACCTGCCAGTTTGCTCCCTGCTCCAGGCAAGCTCCATGCAGCAGTGGAGATGGAACAGGAAGGGGGGAGCGCATTTGGCCAGGTGGTAAGGTCGCTTCTGGCTACTGCGCTGGCTGCCTACAGCGCTGCTTCTCTGCAGCCAGGAACTCGGATACATCTGGAGGACTTCCGGGACCCGAGTCAAGCCGGGGCCACATGCACCCAGCAAAACAATATGGCTCAGACCCTACATCCCAGTTTAACATGGGCTCGGACCCTCCAGCCCTACAGGATCCTGGGACCTTGGGTCCAAGCCCTAGGTTAGCGCAATTAACGTGTGGACGCAAGGGGGGGTTGGCTTGAGCCTGGGCTCACGCTGCTGTGTAGACATACCCTAAACTAATACCAGCTTTCTTCTCCTGTGACTGAAGCTACCTATAAATGTCCTCTTTTTGATTCAGTAAAATATATCCTGTATAGACAAGGCATTAACAAAATACTACAATGCAAAGCTTCTCAGAAGAACTTACCTTAGGAGGTAGTCCAATTCGATGAAATTTTTTACCAACTTTTGGCACTTTTTCTAAAGCATATTTTTTTCCTCTTGATTTTGCACGATCTATTGCACTGTAGTTAAAGGTCTCACTGACAAGCCAGACAACCTTAAAAATATCCAAGTTAAAACATGGCTCAAAATTGCTTATCACTTCAATTACAGATTTACAATAAGATTTCTAACAATCATAAATATGCCAAGTAAATAGCAATATTTAAAAACAAACAAATTCAATGAAAAAAAAGCTGCACACATGCAACATTACAGATGGCAGAAAATTTAAATGTACATAAAGGTCTGGAAATTCTAGACTAGTGTCCTTAGAACTGGCCCCCTATTTTAAACTACAATGCTTTGTATTACCACTATACTGAAAGAACTACATTAAAAGAATATTAAGATTGCAAAGTCAAGCACTCAGAAGTTAGAAAATAATGAATTAAAGTTGCCCAACCTTCTGCAACCTTAATATATATGCAAAAGGGGGCCAAATTATGTTGGTCTAAGATCATGTACTATTTTTCTGCACAGGACCTCTGCTTCATTCAATGAATATATAACTATTGAATATTTTTTAATCCTCTCATTCAGTCTCTCTCCCCCAGGTCTTATTTATGCTCATCATCCAAACTCTGTACTGAATACAAAATTATTAGTTTCCTCGTGGGCATTTCTATGGTGCTCTCACAAGTGTCTGAGTGTTTCACAAACATTAATGACTTATCTGTATAATATTGCCATGAAAGTAGGTGGTATTATCCCCATTTTATGGCTGGGGAATGTAGACCTGGAGAGAGTAATGCCAAAATTATCCAAAGTGTCTAGACACCTAGGCGCTGAATTTTCAGAGGACTTGGTATTTTTATAGAACTTTATACATTCCAAGCACAGCTTCAACTGACTTCAGTTGCAGTTCTGACCATTCAGCACTTCTTGTAATTTGGCCCCAAGTGTCTCACATTGAGCACTAAGCAAATGCACACACAATTAGTGACCAAATAGGCATTCAATTTCCTTAACCAGGACAACATCCTTTCTTTTCTTGCAGTCCCCTGCCTCATTCACTATTCACCACACTTCCACCTTCTGCAATACACAAGACAAGAGGTTCTACAGACAACATCCTCCCTTTGCTACACAGTTTTGATATATTCATACAGCACTATCCATCCTAGGCAGTGAACTAGGGAGTTGTTTTGAAGAAAAAATAGTATGATCACATATTTAAAGACGGTCTCATACTACATATGCAAAAAGGGATGAATTAAAGCTGCAGAACAATCTCAATTCTGGCATTTCCTAACTTCTGAGTGCTTGAATTTGCAACTTTGAAATAACTTCAAAGCAGCATTTTTAATGCTATTTCCTAGGGTTTTTTTTTTTTAAACTAAAAAAATGCCATCATACAAAAGCATTATGATCCCCCACATTGGTAATCAGCAGGATTTGGAGCTTTATATCCACAGTGCAGACCTCATCACCTGAGGCTAGGGGACAGTTGATAGCAATAGTAGGCATTATTTCCTATGTGGACCAACCATTGGAGAGGGATGAGACATGCATTTTGCTGGTGGATTTGACAGCTATTTGCTGAAGGCAGAGTAACGTGGGTTCCCTTCCTCAGGACTCCTAGGTTCCATTACAGGTTCTGGAGAGGAGCATGCTATAGTGATTAGACACAATTTTGCCACTGGACCCCAGTCTGCCCCCCCCCCCCAACTCCGATTCTATTCAACCCTCTCTCACTGGCTCATGCAATGCACATAAAGTTGTTTTTCTCCAATATTAGTTTCTCTCTCTCAAGTTGGGGATAAAAATACTCAGTTTGATTCTACATTGCAATATCGTATCCTCGTTTATTCTGCATACTTAAGTTGTAGTGTACTAAATAAGAACTCTTTTACCTTAGTTTTAGGTACCACTCTTAATCCTAGTTTGGTGTCCACAAGACAGGCACCAGTTTCAGAAAGGTATCCCTGATTAGGAACAAGGCAGCCTCTGCCAAAGCAGCAAGGACAACAGATCTTGTGAAAGTATTTGGTCCATTTTGGATTCAGATGACCATAAGGCTCTTCAGATTTTGGTTTGAACACTCCAATAGTTTTCTAAGAAAAAAATGCAAAGTTAAGTAACATGTACTCACATAATAATTTGAAGTGTAAGAATTAGTCACAACAGTTTTATTGAAAAATTCACAACTTGCATTTTAAGATTTATAGACTTGGGAAATAGTTTGCCATCATTGACGATATTCTGCTTTGTACTTGTTAATTTTGGTCTAAACAAGGAGTTGAATAGTAACACTAAAATGGTAATGTCAATTCACAAGTTTATAATTAAAATGAAATGCTTGTCTAAAATGTACCACTCAAAATAAAACTTTTGTTCACATATATCTTAAGATAGATATCTTTAGAGCTTGGGTTTTATTTATATTAAAAGGATATGGTCAATATTAAATTTTAAAAGTAAATCAGATTTTCTAATTTAAGATGTTTTCTCTCCCATAATACTTGTGAAAGACGCACAGAAACACAACTATACTGAAGAAAGTGACACACACAAAAACTAAAAAACTATAAAACATTTTTTTTTCCTCTAATCAAATTTTAGGTGTTTTTAGTGACAGTATATAAAAAAGTAATATGTTTTTTAGTTTGTTTGCATCTATTTAAGAGGCTGTGTTGTCTTGTACAGCTGCTTCAGACTCAGTTTCTCATAGCGGACAATGTCTCAAGCCATCAAGTCATTTACCTTAAAGGGACACAATGAGCTTGAAATTGTCCTTATTGTTAAAAGTAATCTTAGGGTTTACTTTTAAGTTTCCTGTTAGAAATGTTCATCTGACTGATTATGTCTCCAAGCTCAGTTTCAGGTAAATAAGTATGCTGACTACAATAAGGTTCAAGTATGGACCATGTCTTCATTCTCTCTATACCAGTGGCCCCCAAACTTTTCAGGGTCACACCTCCCTTTACCCCTGTCCATGCCTCCTCCCTCCCCCCCCCCCCCCAGAGCTAGGGCAGAGAGCAGGGCTGCGGCTCCCGGGGATGGGGGGTGGGGTGGAAAAGGGGGATGCAGACAGAGGTAAGGGGACCAAGGCTGGGGGCTAATGGGGACAGGTTTGGGGCTGGGAGTAGAGGCGGGGCCGCAGCCAGGGACCAAGGCCAACAGCCGGGGCCTCAGCCAGAGCAGAGGTGGGAGCAGAGTGGGGCTGGGTGGCGCTCCCTCCCCGCCCCCCATAAGGGATGGCCTGGGCCCTGCTGCACCCTCCCAAATGTTCCTCTGTGCGCCCCGAGGGGGGCACAACCCACAGTTCAGGTGCCTCTGCTCTATACAGAGCCACATACATACAACACTAAATAAACATTAGATTATGATAAATATTAACTGATATCATTTCTGAGAGGATTTCCCCCAGTATTTTTGAATTAACAGCCATCTATAATTGAGCCTCCTGGTAATTCAGACATTATCCATTCCTATACCCCTTTAGTGAAGATCATCAATAAGCTTCCTCTGGGCTGGAAGCTAACTTCTTTCCCTAGTGACTGCTCGTTCAACTAGATTGGATAAAGAGGACCCCAACAAAGTAACTAGAATTACTAAGTAGTTATGAATCAGCTTCAATTAGATGAGATTTAACTAACTTCATACAGAAATCAAATATATTAATTCTAAGTTTTGAATTAAAACAGATTCGCTCTTGAATGGCAACAAACCAAATTATGCTTGATGTAAATATACTTGGGATTTTAACAATGTTCCTTACTTTCAATGCAAAATTACTTACTAGTAGCCAGAACAATATATTTGGTAATGGAGAGGCTGGGGAAAATCAGTGAAGAAGTGAGGGAAGGTTTAGAGGCTGTAAAATGAAGAGGTAGGACACGATGATGAGTTCAGAGAACTGGGATATCTAGTATATGAAGAGAAAATGCAAGTTTCCATGTAGCTTCCAGAACTCGAGACTATTCTTTTGAACTATTTTCCAAGGAGACCTTTTTAGGTAAGAGTTAAGCTCATTTACCTACTCCACTTGACTCAGCCATTTGTGAGTTTGTTTTTCACATGCAAGCCTTTAAAGCCATCTCATTCGTATGTATATGTGCTAATGAAACAGCCCATATTACTATGGACAATATAACACTAATTCCCCACAGTATAGCTTTTTTTTTTTAAACCAAACAGTTGAGTTTTGTTTTCTTTTTTAACAGCTGCACGTAGCCTTGCCCAAAAATCACTAATACAAAAATTCCCTTTGGAAGGATATTTATCTATACAAAAAAAAAAAAATAGATCTGACAGTCAAAAAAATATGGTGGTTTCCATTTTATTGACATTTTTAATCCTTTAACTCAGTAGTCCCCAAACTTTTTAAGGCACGTCATCTTACCTCTAACGTAACTCCCCCCCCCCTCCCCAAAATCACAGTTGGGAGCCAGGACCTGAAGCGGGGTCGCAGTTGGGGCCAGAGCTGTGGCTGGAGCCAGGCCACAGCTGGAAGCCAGAGATGCGCCTGGGGGCAGAGCCGGCCCACAGCCAGGAGCCACAGCTGGGGCAGGGTTGCAGGCGGGAGTGGGGATGGGGGAAGAGCAGGGCTGGGTGGCGCTCTCTCCCTGCCACCCATTGGGGCTGGCCCAGGTCCTGCCGCACTCCCGAACATTCCTCCATGCCCTCCAGAATGTGGGGGGTGCGCCCCAGTTTGGGGATCGCTGCTTTAACTCATCATGTATTGATATTCATAAGTAGTTTTTTCTAAGTATCAAAGAACAGCTGTAAAGTTAGTATTAAAGCAAACAATTTAAATGTTCTAATCTACCATCTTTTTATGAATGATTTAATAAAATAGTTTGCATTACTTATCTTTAAAAAGAAAGAATAAAAATAAAGGGTAATTGCTTGACTAGAGGACTGAACATTTCTAGTTCTAAATAAATAATGCCACAGTTTAAACAACTTTAATTATGACTTGCATTAGCTAATTCAGATGCAGAAAGAGCAAAACGATGACTGACAAGCCCTATGGTAATATAATAATAAATAATCAAACAGTAAGGGAACCATATGAAACCAGACTTCACATTTTAATTCTATGTACTCATGGACAACAGCAGAACACTGACTGCTAACCTGATAGCGTATAGATTAGTCAAAGCTTCCCATAAAATGTTTCCTATAATAGATCATTCTTGTCTGAACAATTTTGAAGGCCTCCGTGTATTTACATAATGAAGCTATCCTGACTACCAAGCATTCATCATGAAATCACAATACAAATTTTAATCTCGTTTTTATCATTTCTGCATGTAGAAAAATACCATTTACAGTTTACTTATGCTATTTTTTTCTGTTTATTGTAAATGAATGCCTTAAATTAAGCAGTCATCAGTAAATAAGTATTCTCAGAATTTTAATGTAATAATGATCAATATCTATAAAAGGCGATTCATGAAAAATCGAATTGCAAAGCTGAAAAGAACAGGTTGGTCCAACTAGCCATGTCACACATTTTCATCAAAACACTCAAAGATTCTGCCCGCACTTGAATTTTTAGCTACTTTTATAACCAATTAGTGACACCGTTTGCTCAAAACAAAGTTAGTTGCCATAAATGATAAGTTTAATACACAGTGAACATGCTACAGCATTTCACTCCATCGAAGTTCTACTTTGGTGCATGGATTTCTCCCTGAAAGAGTTTCAACCTACCATTTCTTTGTATCATTTCTATTTCTCCAATCCCTCTTCCTCCTATTACAGAGGATATCCAAAATGCACTTCCCTCACAAGCAGCTGATGCCACTCTGTGCAAGCCCACTAGGCACATACATTCTATTGGGGTAGTAGTGACAGTTGCCCACATTTTCCCAGAACGGTAAGGAGATGCTGGATGGACACACACAAATATGGGTCAGCTCTAGTTGCAAGGCAGAAAGACAACTCAAACCACATTTGTTGTGAGTCAGATGAGTGTGTCACAACCATGTTTTTGTAACCAGTTTAACTTTTAGCATGGATGGAGCCAAGACAACTTAATATACTTGAACTGAAATGAGGTAGCACTGCTTGAACACCTATGTTTGTGCACTTTCTAGAAATAGAGGATCATCACTTGCTTTAATGGTGCATGCTTTACTAGTCTGATGCTTTTCACTGTACTTGTACAATACTGAAATATTTGTTTTGCAATCACTAGAGGAATGTTTCTATTTAAACAATGATATATTGCTTTGCTTTTTTAGTTCCATAACATTTTGAACACTGGATTTATTGAGTTTATTTTCTTAGTCACAAGTCCTAAGTCAGAAGCTTGGAGGAAACACTAACAAGTAGTTTAGTTGCTGCTACCCAAAGCAATCAAAGCACAATACATTTATTTGAAGGGTCTACAATACTTGTGACTTCTTCATTTCCCAGTGATGAGTTGGTAGATACAGTAGTATATGCAGTCTGCTAACCCTATAATCAGTCTCATCCCTCCTTGAATTACACTTTTAACCTACCAAGGAAGCAATACATGTGCCACATTAAAGGAGTCCCACCCATTCCACCAGTTGACTGGACCTTGATGTATTTTCTCTGTATTGGCAAACGTAGATTATCCAATCCCAGATATGGCCTCCAAAGTTTGACTGAAGCAATGATCTTGCTGAGCTCTACAGGTTCAAAACTGTTAGGCAGCACAATTGTGCAGAGCCTTTTAATGAAGAGGAGTTACAGAGCCACACAGCTGTGTGTTTGAGTAAGTCTCCATAGCAGGATTTGAAGTCTACACGAGTCTCCTGACTGACTCCACAAGTTACCTAATGGTTTTTTGTATCCTACACTTCCAAGACTTCAGGACAGTTAGTCCTTGGAGCAACGATAATATCTTCTAAGTTCTGTAAAATGCAATGCACATTGGGGGGGTTAGCTCTTAATAAAATATTTTAAACTGCAGCTCAATTACTTTTGCAATATTATATTTGAATTTAGATTTTATTAGCTTTTTTTTTTTTTTGGTTAAGTTTCCTTTACCACTGATGGGCAGGGATGGTGTCCCTACCTCTGTTTGCCAGAAGATGGGAATGGGCGACAGGGGATGGATCACTTGATGATTACCTGTTCTGTTCATTCATTCTGGGACACCTGGCATTGGCCACGGTTGGATGACAGGATACTGGGCTAGATGAACCTTTGGTCTGACCCTGTATGGCCATTCTTATGTTCATTACCCATAGGTATTTTAATACACAATGAACTAAGAGCATGGCAGTTTATCGTTTCACTTCTGTTGGCATCAAATAAAAGAACTAAGGAGAGGGAGGCAAAAATCCACACTTTCAGTTAACCTGTTTTCCCAGAATATAGGTAATCAAGACAATGATACAATCATAGGGATGTTAAATACTTTAAAACATAGAGTGAAGAAATAAAATACTCTGACTACCTATTTCCCACCACAAGGGATAGAGGACTTATTTTCCCTACCCACAGGGGAATGGGAGAAAACACATCAGAAAACTGGTTTGGTGTGAGATGATGCAACACTGAAATGTCAAGCTGAAAAAGGATTTAAAAGCCAGCCTAAAAAAAGGGGACTTGGATGGTAGGGATGTAAGTTTAACCGGTTAACCAATAAGCGTGCGGCCAGGGGGTGGGGCGGGAGGCAGCACCCCCACATTCTTAGTTCCCCATTAAACCGATTGAATTTCAACAGGTTAAACAATTACTTTTTTTAACCACTATTTACATCCCTATTGGATGGTTGACAAAGGAGTGTCTGTGGAGTCCAGGAAGCACAGCAACAGACACGATGGACCTGGACAGAACCCTGGACAGACAAGCACAGAGACTGCTGGGACAATGAGGCAAAGCTGTAAATCAAATGTAATAAATCTTCTTGTGACACCCTAGCCAATACTTTCATATTTTGAAATAAAGCTCTTGCCTACCTATAAATATTTTCATAAATATTAAGTCCAAGCATATTTTAATATTTTATGACGGTTTCCTCCATACATATAAAAGTATGAGGAAATTACTCATTTTGGAGACAATCACTGTCAGGAACACAGGAGGGAAAGAAAACTGAACTCTGACCTTAAATGATGCTGAGTGGAAATATAAGTAATAGCTTCAGCACTAAGAAACAAACAGAAAAATAAAGCGCTCCTCCCAAAAAAGTCCCACAAAGAAGATAGCCAAGGCTATCATAGGCATTTGGACAGTTGAGACTTGAGGGCGTTAGGCATTGTTACACATATATAGGACTGCTGGAATTCATGGGTGTTTGTGTGTGTCATGATTTCAACAGAGAATATCAGTTTATAGTGCCATAGCACTGACTGGCCCCAATCATGGATCAGGGCCCAATTGTGCTAGGTGTTGTATAAACAAAACAAAAAAACCGCCCCTTCTCTGAAGAGCTTTTTATCCAAGATCTGACTTGGATTATGATTTCTGTTTGTGAGTCTTAGCTCTTTCCTGTGAGCGTGATGGAACTCCCCTCACAAGGTGTGTGGGGTTTTGTTTGTTAGTTTTTTCACTTTTGAGGGCAGTGGGGTAGAGCATGAGCCAGACTTCCTAGTGATTGTAGCACACCACTACAAGAAGTACTGTGTTCCAAAAGTTCTAGTATCTTAATTCAACTGCAGGAAGTGACATATCACAGAAAGACAAGGTTGGGGAGGTAATATCTTTATAGGACCAACTTCTGTTGGTGAGAAAGAGAAGCTTTCGAGCTTACAAAGAACTCTTCTTCAGACCTGAAGAGCTCTGTGTAAGCTCGAAAGCTTGTCTCTCTAACTAACAGAAGTTGGTCCAATAAAGATATTATTTTACCCGCTTTGTATCTCTACTATCCTGGGATAAACACAGCTACAACACCACTGTATACATCACAGAAAGAAAAGCCAATTCAAGATAATTAGAATAAGAGTGCACAAGAAAAAGATGCATCCAAAACTAGCAACCTCCAAACTCTGAGGAAAGATGGGTGGACAAGCAAGAATCCTACAAGTTGATCTTTTCATAGGAGCAAAATTAGTAAATAATTTCCCTTTCTCTAATGAGATCATCTATGCATGATGACCTCTCCAAAATCCAAAAAAAGATTAAGAGCTGTTCCAAGAATATAGGAGTAAAAAGCTCCATCATGCACTAGCAACAAGGCAGTTGTGTATAAATAAGGAGTGAATATTTGGCATGTAAAAGGACAGGTACTTCAACTCAGGCACAATACTTAGCCTGTAGAATGATTCTCCCCCCCCGCTCAACCCCCTCCCCCCCCCAAAAAAAAAACCACCTATGCAAACCTAACTGAAAATAAAAGCCATCCAAAATAATTGTTTTGATTCATGACCAGCCAAATCACAGCAATTTGAAATGCAATCAAATAGCTATTTAAGGCATGGTCGTCTTGGTAATAGCACTGTCCAGCAGACTGGTGTCAGAAGTTGGATGGATTTTCTAAATGCATCAGTCCACACCAAGCTCTTTTCTAGAAAAGTTCTTATACCACCCTCTTCACCACAGTAACCGAATATCTTCCAGAAGGGCAATAAGTGACATGACTAACATCTGTCATGTGTGGTCCATTTGCTCATCCTCCTCTCCGCATTGAAGGTTGGTGGGGGATTTGTGTGCAGAGTGGTTTTTGTTTTAATAGGTCTTTAAAAAAAATATGCACACACTACTAGCTGTTTATATTAGATAACATGAGGTTGAAAAAAATGCACATTTCACTAGGAATGGAAGGTGGTGAGGTCTGTGATGGTCCTTAGTTCTTGGGGGAATTCATTCTAGTCTCAGACAAATCTCTGAGGCAGCTGTGTCTCCTGCATTAATGAACTTTACTTACCTTTGTGGTGGGAAGTTCTACTGTGGCTGAGAAGTGGAGTGGTCAACCACTGCCCTCATCCTGGAGGCGATCTTTTAGAAATCTTGAGCCCAGGCCATCGAGCACCTTGAAGATGAGGACAGACACCCCAGATAGAAACCCAAAAATCTTTTATCAAACAACTGGAGAAAAACTTCAGTGCTATGGGCACGTGGCAAGGGGAAAAATGTTGTCAGGTTTATAAACTCATTAAGGTGGAACTCTGGTACCACCTTAGAGAGGAATTTAGAACGAGTCCGCAGCACCACCTTATCCTCATAAAATCTGGAATAAGATGGGTTGGTCAAGACAGCTTGAAGAGTTCACTCACCCTGTAACCTGAAATCACCGTGATCACGAAAGCAACCTTCTACGTAAGAAACTTAAGATCACAGGAAATGAGTGCTTCAAAAGGAGGTTGCATCCACTTTTTCATAAACACATTAATATCCCAGGCAGGGATTTTTAATGAAGTTTTTCAAAATGGTCAATCCCCATACAAACCTGAGAACAAGGATCATTCTTTTGGGATACAGGACAACCATCTGGAAAGTTGGCTGAAAACCTGATGCTGTACCTACACTGTACAACGCTCAAGACCCATATGCCCAAGGTGACCACTGGTATTCAAGAGTAATAGGTTCCTAAATCTGCCTCGAACAGGGAGGTCTTTGCAGACTACTGGTAAAGGCTGGCCAGCTAAGCAGCTAGAATCTTCCAAAAATCCTTTGCTTTTTGGTGCTTGCTGAAACATCCCTTTGGCTTTTGGAAGTGCTGAGGACTTCAGATAGGGGTGATTAAGTTCCCTCAAAGCCAGCTGGTGATGTGAAGTCAACTTGCAAACCAGAGCCTCTCTTTTTGGTACACACTAGGGGTTAGAACCAGTCACAAGAACAGAATAAGACCTTTGGATAACATTTTCAAAAGCAGTTAAGTCACTCAGAAGCCTAAGTCCTACTTCCCTGTCTCAAATCATCACATACTCATCACTTTCCTGAGCACTAACTTCTCATGTTTGCTTACAACATTCCTGCTAATACATCCCAGAATGTTAGCTTTTTTTGCAACAGTGTTACACTGTTGACTCATATTTAGCTTGTGATAACTGGGGGTTATATAGTGTCTCTTTCCACAGTACTTCTTTCTATCCAGTCATTTCCCATTTTGTATGTATGCAATTCATTGTCCCTTCCTCAGTGGAGTATTTTGCACTTGTTCTGATTGAATTTCACCCTATTTACTTCAGACCATTTCTCCAGATCATTTTAATTTAACAAGAGAGGAAAAACTGAAGCTGAAATTTAAGAAGCAGAAGAGACTCAAAACATGAGCAGGGAAGCAGAAAAATCCTTATTAAAAGATATTTAAAAGAGAAATTTTTAAGACCTCTGTAAAGCTATTTGAAATAGTGCACTATCAAAACTTCAAAACATTCAAGTTCTTGAAGTTTATGGTGTCCTTTTAAGATAGAAAGTAAAGAATATCAGAATTTTACACAAAATAAGAAGAATCCTTGACCTATTTTCAAATAGTAACAGAGATCCCATTCCCCATATATTTTGATTAAGCATCAGCCATTCAAGAGTGCCTGAATAAATTCCACTACACAGGAATTAGAATTATTTTCAGATTATCTTGTTTTGCAAGATGTGCTAATGAGGCAAACTACCTGATCAAATTGATTTTCACAGCCGTGCTTTTAATGCACCAAAGTAAACTAAACTAACATCACACCATTTAATCAAGGGAGACACTTGCTTTGGTTAACAGTCATAGAGAATGTTGGTTTCTTCTACCTTTTCAAATAAAATGATTTGTGTTTACTATGTCTGATTAGCGAATAATGCGCTCACCCCCTTTGGATCCTTGACAAAATAGCTCCCACTAGATCCTTGGGAAATTCTTTCTGGAAAGACTCCACACTCTATAGCTTGTTCTGTTCTCAGCACAATTTCTGCAAATTCTGGATCATCCAAAAATAAGTTCATCTCTGCAGTACTTCCCACGTTTCCTAAAAAACAAAGAGTTATTCCTCTAAATGCTATTGAACTATATTAGACATTGTTTACACAATAGATGGCAATTAGAAAAAAATTATACTAATTTTTCCTCCTTTAGTTAGAAAAAGACACTAGCAATCACTGAAAACCAAGGGTGAAATGCGGCCTCCCGGATGTCAGTGGAGTTTTGCTATTGATTTCACCAAGTGCCTACAAAGTATCTATTGTTTAAAAAAGTTAAGCATTAAACCTAGTTTGTGTCAACTTATCTGAGCTCAATATTGTAAAAATGTTTATCATCAACTTTAATACAGAATAAATACAAGGGAATATGAATAAAAATTTAATTTAATCATGTAAACAACTCGTATTTCTTTTGTTCTTATAGACTTTGTTTCCAAGGAGGGAAGTTCAGATGAGTGGACTAAAAAGCTTTTATTGATCATTTTTACTAACATCTGTCCACATACGTAAGTTGGCCTTGTAAAGAAAGCTAGATGAGTAAAGTATTTCAAGCAGCACTAAATATTCAAGTTTCAGAGTAACAGCCGTGTTAGTCTGTATCCGCAAAAAGAAGAACAGGAGTACTTGTGGCACCTTAGAGACTAACAAATTTATTAGAGCATAAGCTTTCGTGGACTACAGCCCATTTGTTAGTCTCTAAGGTGCCACAAGTACTCCTGTTCTTCTTTTTGTAAATATTCAAGGATATAGTCCATTTAACAGCTTTGCTTAATGTACTTGTTTTTTATATTTTCAAATCCTTTGCCACAAACAACCAACAAATAGCTATCCATTAAGCAGATCATTTGCAACTAGCATTAACATCCAGTTTAAGTTCTGAAATGCTTGTTAACATCCAAACTTTAAAGTATTCAAATTAACTAATCACCAGAGGGTTTTTTGCATGCCAATGAACATAGAAATTACAGCTCTGTACAAGTGTGAAAAAAAATCAAAGTACTATGAAAACAGTTTCCATGATGTAGCACTTCTATTGCAATTGACACATTTTGAAATCTGTTTTTATCAAGAGCTTTGAAATCTGAAGTATCTGACAAGTTCCCCACATTTTTTTTTTTTAGTTTTTGGACTATATTTTACATATGCAAAGTTCTTATAGCTAGAGAAGATATTTTAGGGATTCTGATGCAAAAGTTAAGGCTGGTCTATCCATGGAGTTATTCAAGCTGCTCCTGAATAACTCCATATGTGGACACTTATTCCAGAATAAGTGTCTTGTTCCTGTTAAGTGGATTAAGCTCTACTTTGGGTACATCTACACTACAGCAGGGAGTCGATTTAAGATACGCAAATTCAGCTACGTGAATAGCGTAGCTGAATTCGACGTATCGCAGCCGACTTACCCCGTTGTGAGGACGGCGGCAAAATCGACTTCTGCGGTTTTCTGTCGGCGGCGCTTACTACCACCTCTGCTGGTGGAGTAAGAGCGCCGATTTGGGGATCGATTGTTGCGTCCCAACGGGACGCGATAAATTGATTCCTGAGAGGTCGATTTCTACCCGCCGATTCAGGCGGGTAGTATGGACCTAGCCTAACTGCCTGACATGAGGGAAGGGGAAGCAAGCTCAAGGACACTCACTTTTGTGCTTATGGAAGTTGCTCAGATACTGTAGTGATTAAGGTGGTATGAGAAATCATACATATTTAAAGTGTATGGGACCTTTATAGAAGATCAGAGTGTCAGTGAAAATGGTGTGAATATGATCTTTGGGGGCTAAAGTATGCCAAAGGATACCTTTACGGGACTTTTTTTTGCTTTTAAGGGGTTGTGGATAGGGTTCCCTTTAAACAATGCTAACTTTTCTTAACTAAGTTTTTGTTTGTGGGGGGATTCACTAGTAACAGACAAAGGTGGCAATTTTGCAACAGATACACTATCGTCAACCATTTTTGATGTAGTCCCCAATACTGCAATCAAATCTGGGCAGACAGATCCCTGAAACTACACAGATCCCCTTTCAGATTGTATACACTTCACTTCAGTAGGGCTCTATGCTGGAACAAGGGTCTGCCCACATCTAACTACAGAATCAGATCACTAAACAGCTTAAAATTCAAATGAGAGCCTAGATAATATAACTCATGTCTTCTGAGCACCCTCAGCTTTTACGTAAATCAACTTCACTTGCTTAGGCTTTGTCTAGACTTGGATTTAAATGTGCAATATTAAAACCATGTTAGCTAACATAACACATTTTAAAGGTGTAAGACAGAAAGCAGCAAATACTTTAATACATGCCAAACTGATTGCAGGTGGGCGGGAGGCAGGAAGGAATAGCTCAGTGGTTTGAGCATTGGCCTGATAACCCCAGCGTTTTGAGTTCAATCCTTGAGGGGGCCATTTAGGGATCTAGGGCAAAAATCTGTCTGGGGACTGGTCCTGCTTTGAGCAGGGGGTTGGACTAGATGAACTCCTGAGGTCCCTTCCAACCCTGATATTCTATGAGTTAAAACTGGGACTCCCCCTATTCTATTCTTTATAGGTTCTTACACTGTGCCCACCACCATATCTGAGCTCTTTCCAGTAGTGCATTAAGCAGCATGACTATCATCTGTGATATATTATTCTCTCAGATCCTCCTTAGTGATAAAAATCTGTGCGGTTGAGTGTTGTTGTGACAGTCTGTATCTTAAAATACTGGAACCTCCATATTCACCACAGTCATATGATTATATGTTTTGTACAATGCGTGCCTTGTGAAGTATAATTTTAAAATCTGTCTTGATCTGTTGAATTTTACTATCATTGTATGTGAAATTATGATGTGTTGCTATAAGTTTGTTACCAAAATGTAGTGTGAAGTTGGAAATGCCCACAGCTAGCCTTTTAGTGGCAACAAAGGAGTAACTGACGAGAGGGAGTTACATCAAGACCAGCCTGGTGTTGATTGCCCATCAAGAAGAATCCACTATCCCAGAGACTCAGAGAGGGCAAGTATGCAATGAGGGCTAACTAAACCAGACCTCACAGCAAGGATCCTACTAATAGCTAGGAAAAGGTATAAAAGAGAGACAGTGAAATCATCTCTTGGCCTCTCTCCATCCCCCATCTCAAAACCTGGAAATTGTTTGGAAGATAAAACTTTGAACTGGGGAAACTGGTTCCAGGTTGGGAAGGGGATCCAGCCTGTGTAAATTGCCTGAAACATCCAGTGGGGTGAGAGACTGTTTGATTCAAACCTTACTTAGATTAAAAGAACAGGAGTACTTGTGGCACCTTAGAGACTAACAAATTTATTTGGGCATAAGCTTTCGTGGGCTACAGCCCATTTCATCATATGCATAGAATGGAACATATCATAAGAAGATATATATACATAGAGAGAACATGAAAAAGTGGAAGTAGTCATACTAACTGTAAGAGGCTAATTAATTAAGATGAGCTATCATCAGCAGGAGAAAAAAAACGTTTGTAGTGATAATCAAGATGGCCCATTTTAGACAATTGACAAGAAGGTGTGAGGATACTTAACATGGGGAAATAGATTCAATATGTGTAATGACCCAGCCACTCCCAGTCTCTATTCAAACCCAACTTAATGGTATCTAGTTTGCATATTAATTCAAGTTCAGCAGTTTCTCATTAGAGTCTGTTTTTGAAGCTTTTCTGTTGCAAAATTGCCACCTTTAAGTCTGTTACCAGAGAGGTTGAAGTGTATGTATATATATCTTCTTACTATATGTTCTATTCTATGCATCTGATGAAGTGGGCTGTAGCCCACGAAAGCTTATGCTCAAATAAATTTGTTAGTCTCTAAGGTGCCACTAGTACTCCTGTTCTTTTTGTGGATACAGACTAACACGGCTGCTACTCTGAAACCTTACTTAGACTGTAGAATTTAGACTGCAAGATTATTATTTCTTATGTAACCAACGTTGATCTCTATGCTTGCCACTTATAATCACTTAAAAATCTTTCTATAGTTAATAAATCTGTTTCATATTTTATCTAAAACTGTGGTTTTGGTTGAAGTGCTTGGGGAATCTCAGCTCAGGTTAACTAGGGTCATTGCATATCCACTACCCTTTGTAAAAGTGGCAAACTAATGAGCTTGCACTGTCCAAGGCTTGCACGTGTAAGACACTATATTGCTGGGGTGCAAGGCTGGGGTGATTGGCTGGTGCCGATCTCTGTATAATTTGTGACTGACTCATGCTATTTAGGTGGGTGTGGGGCTCCACATGCTGATGGCTGAATGATCACAGCACCTGGAAGGGTTGGCTACCTGTCACTGGCATAGCACTGAGAGAGACAGCCCAGGTTGGAGTTATGTCAGAACACATGAGCTAATACATTTTAACATAGCTTCTTTAAATCTTAGGCCTGGTTTACAGTTAAAAGTTTTGCCAGAATAGTTACGGCAGTTAGAAATATGAAAAAAAAAAAATCCTATCATTCCCCCTCTCCTGTCCAAAAAATTGACATGGCTATGCCAGCAATAGCTGGAGTGAAGATGAAGTTGTGCAGGTTAAAATGACTTTTTTCACGATATAGTTTATTTCATTTGGGGAACTGTTATAAGATAAACTGACAAAAGGACTATTTTACAGCTTTAAGCTGCGTCCCTACTAGCAAAGTTTGCTGGTATAGCTAAGAGAATTTTTTCACTTGACCAGAGCAGCAAAGCAGTTTAGACAAGGCCATAGGTTTACACTCCTTTACTGACCCGGAGAGGCTTGAAGAGAGGTATAAAGTCCTAAGAAAGGCAACTAACTATTTGTTAGTTATTATTACTTTCTTGCTACAACCCTCTTTTTGGCACTTTTGCATTTGGAATTACACCAACAGACTCACTTACTTTCAAATTTAGACACTTTTCCCTTGAATACTGGGTTTGAAAGACAAGAAAGCAGTTACTAAAAGTCAATTTCATATTGCCAGAAATTTACACACCTGACACACTAATACAAAGCTTTCCAGTCCTATAATAGGTCATAAAAACAAGTACTGGATCACTTTTCACATAATGGAAAGTGAATAAATATTATTCACAAGAAAAGGAAATTGCATAGTCCTTGAACAAGCAAGTCTGAAGGAGAAAAATGAGAAAGCTTTAACAAGTTGTCAGGAATGGTAGACTGTTCCAAACAATAGATGCAGCATGACTACAGGTGTGAAGCCAGAACTTGAAAAAGATGACAAGAGCTGTTAAGTGAGAGAACTGAGAGGAAAACAGGAAGCAAAAATACATGAAACTGGATATATAGATGCAAGTGACCTCACATAGGGCCTTGCATAGAGAGATAAGGAATTTGATTTTTAAGTTAATTTACAGTAGCAGCCTTCCTTAAAGCACTGTTTAGAGGATGGTGGTCCCCAAAATTATTACATTGCAATATACTCTCCCACCGTTTTAGACTAACAGTGACTGAAAGTAGATTTTATATAACAACTGATCCACACATTACATGATGTAAATTGGTGGTGTCTCCTGAGATGGAACCTTGCTGGCATTTTCAAGGAAGTATTGGGTATAGAGACTCAATTACCCTCTCATCTACAGAGGTATCCTTCCAAACAAACTAGCAGGGAAAGAACTGTCACTGCCTACCTATACTGTCCCCTGGGCTGCGAGGGCCCTTTTGGAGGAGGGTAAAAGGACTGGGAAGCAGGCCGCTGCAAGCTACCAGCGGGTCCGCAGCTTCCGTGACTCTTTGCTCACCTACGGGGTAGGTCACGGTTTGCTGCGTGGCCCAATGGGGGCCGTAAGCATCTCTGCAGGCAAGGATCCCCCCGAGTCCTCCTCATGACCCCATCATCTTTGCAACATTATATTGTAGCCATTCCCTGAGCAAACAGAGGCCTTCAGCTAGGCAGCTCGGCAGCTCTTGCAAGCGGCAAAAATAGCATTACAATGATCTCATACTACACCCCATCTCCTCCCTCTTCAGGTAAGCTCTCTCAAATCGCATAACAATTACAACTTTGATCTTGTTCCAGTAACAGCTCCTGATGTTTTGTCCCTGGCTCACTTCTTTTAAAAAGATGTATTTCAACTATGTAAATCGTATTCCACAGCGTGCAAGCAAGAGGAAGGGTAAACCGTCGTTTTACATGGTGTGGGGACAGGCTGTATGTACAGGAAGAATGTGAGGAAGCATCCCCCCTTTTCGTCTCCTACCCTAACTAGCCAGCAGCACCTCGGAAAGGGAAGAGAAAGGGAACTGGATAAATGCTGAGTCAAGAGATCAACAAACCAAAGTCAAGACATGACCTGAGGAGTGGTGGTGAGGAATCCCCGCGTTCCCTGAGGGAACAAAGAGTAAAAGCCGAGGGGAGCGCCCTGAAACCGGGGGAGAGGAGCAGTCCCCCCGGTGGGGAGAGCCTGTGGACAGGGCTCCCCTGTACCTGCGGCGATGCGAGTCTCCCTGTCCCAGGAGGCACCGGCTCTCCGGCTCCGGCGGGTGGCAGACGCTCCTAGCAGCGGCTCTTCCTCACCATCCTCCTCGGGGTCCGTGTCTATGTCCCCGTCCTCCTCCAGCCCCGGGGCCCCGCCGAGCCTCACGGCCCCGCCGGGAGCTGCCTTCCCGTGGAGCCCTCGCGCGGGAGGGCTGTCCTGCAGCGCCGGCTCCGAGAGCAGCAGCAGCCGCTCGTCTGGCTCCTCAGGGCCCGGCTCCGCCATTAGCGTGTGCGGCGGGCTGGGCAAGATCCTGCGAGCCGCCCGGGGGGCTCACACGCCGCCAGGGGGACGCATCGCGCAGGCAGCAGCCGAGACTCGGCCTGAGAAGCTCCGCGGCGCCACCTCTCAGCAGCCCTCACTGCACATGCGCACCATAGCAGAGGGACGTAAAATACCTCGCCAGCCCTTAAAGGGCCAGCTACAAGAACAAGGGATACAGCAGGGAAAGACGGCCGCTGAGCCCTCCCACGCTTGTCCTCCCCGCCTACCTAGGGAGAGAGACTCTTCAAACACCCACCCCCGCGCGCACACACTTCAGCAGGGAGACCTGCGCTCCCAAGGGGGCTGCACGAACACACAGGCACAGACCCACACACGGCTTCTCCGCTCTATTCCCCGTTGGGAAACTTGAGTTGACAATATCTTTCTTTACACATGTATCATCTTTTATTCTCTTGCTTTGAAAGCGAATTTTGGGGCCAATGCACCAGCTCCGGTAACGCTAGATTTTCGCCCACCCCATACACATACATTCAGGACGATCCGAGGCAATCTACAGTCCTGGTCTGGCTGCATTTTGTGAAATTTATAAATGAAATTGCTACAACACGGGACCTCTTGCTGCAAAATGACACCCTAGAATCTAAGTTTTATTTTTTTAAAGTTTGTAACTCTCATGTTGGGGGAAGAAAATGTTGAATACATAAATTGATTGTAACTGATATTGGCAGCTGTCAATTTGTAGACAGTCTGAGACAATACTTATAAGAAGTGTGAACTGTTCTCTTAATCTTCAAGGATTATTAACTTCAAAACCTAAATATGGCAGTATCACAAACACGTATTTAATTGCTTACCATTTTAACAGAAATATTCCATTTTGCTTTATTCCTGAATCCCAAACTGTTCTCTCCTCATTAGCACATCATGAGCAAGTCAATTCTCTGTTCAACTAAAATGAAGGCTAAGCATGGGGGGAAATGAGTCATTTTATCGAATTGTAAGGGTCTTTCAATGTGCTACTTGAAAAACCTAAAGAAAGTTACTTTTTTATATGCATCCGAAGAAGTGGGCTGTAGTCCACGAAAGCTTATGCTCTAAAAAATTTGTTAGTCTCTAAGGTGCCACAAGTACTCCTGTTCTTTTTACTTTTTTCAGGGACTGATAAAAGGACTGACTGGTTTATTTTATCACAACTTAACTGCTGGATATGGGATTTTGGAGCCCCCTCATGTATCATTTGCTTATATAGCTATTAACATCTGTAATCTCATAGAATCTCTTCATATTTGCATTTCTCTTTTCATTTGTTTCTGCTGAAGATGAGCATAATGGACCAAGTTAATCCCTAGTGTAAACCCAAACGAATTAGCCCTTTATGCCCAGTAAACAATTACATGGAGAGAAAAGATACAGGATCTGATTTTACAATGTTGCATATTATATGGTCATCAAGATCTGGATTATTTCAGGGTTTTTTTATATCCTTTTCATCGATTTGAACATGAATCTAATCCTTTAGTGCATCTCACTGTGTAGATATTTATAATATACCTCTTACATTACATACATTACGCTTACAGTGGTGTCTGAACCCTAGAACAAAAGAAATATAAAAAGAAGGTAAGTACAAATAGAAGTAAACCCCCATGGTAGCTCGCTCACATTCAGTGTGCTTTTAGCTTTAGGTGGGCGCCCTCTTGTGATACTTTCAAATAAAGAACAAATAAATAATGTCCCTTGTATGAAAACAAGATTAATTCAGTGCATCATCACATTCCAGGTGCAACACAAAATATTTTAATTTCTAAGGGAAAAAATCTTTTAGAATGGCTCTTCTATGCTTAAACAGGCTGAATAATAATCTATTAACAGTAAACTCTGAGCCAACAATTATTCAAATAGGTTTAACATTAACAACTTGTGAGGTTTGTTGATGAAGTAATCAAGTTGATTAAAGCTATTGTTCAGTAGGGTCAGAGAAGTCACTATGTATGTTTCCCATGTTATTTAACCATCTAAACATAAAACTATGAAGTGGAAAAAACAGATAAGACTCCAAAAATAAGTTTTAAGGGGCCAGTTATATTTGCTAAAAACTGAACATCAGAAGTATGAACTCAGGAACCTATCCTAAAAGCTTACTTTAAAAAAAATCTCAGTCCTTTACTTCTTATGTATAAAAATAAACAACCAAACAACCAAAATAAACTAGAAAAGATTTTGTGGAGACAGAATACATTGCTCCTAAAATTCCAGTTCTCCTAATTCCTCTCTTTTAGTCCTTCCAACCTCAGCCTGACAGAATGAATTGTTCAGGCACTGCTCCTGCTTATAAAATGCAGGCAATAAACAAAAAACACCTCTAACAGTGAATTCCACATGTCAAATACTGAAAACAGTAAAGAGTTGACAAGCAATCCACAGCTTGAAATATTTTCATACTAAATTATTTCAATTAACCAACCATTTAAAAAAAAAGTATCTGCTTGAGAGTCAAATTGAAAAATGGCTAAATCTGATTAATAAATTTCAGACTAAACTGCCCAGTTACAGAAGTGATACTAAACAAGTAAACAGATCTGGGCTGAATAAAAGTTACTCTAGCAGTTTTAACCTAATTTCTGCTTGCTTCTTCAACCTAAACTTTGTTTCAATGCATTGTCTGTGTTTAGATTTAGATTTAAATTTACTTTGCAGACAAGATATACCATATAATAAGGAACCACTCAGGAGAATATAAAAAGGTGGTTTCTTAAATAAGGTGGTCTTTTAATACAGATTCTAGATAAATGTATTAAAAAGCTAAAAGGAAGACCTATAAGAGGGTAAATACTTATAGGACATTAAATATATTGTATTAGTTATTTAATAAAACAAATACATTTTAATACTTGAAATACTAAAAAATTGATGTTTAATGCATAAAAAGTCTTGTGTAATCCAAATATAAAACTGTCTACAAGGTACCCACAGATGAAATCAAAGTGAAAAATCTATTCTGTTGCTGTCAGGTGTTTTATAATAATAAATTTAAGGCAACACACAGAAGTATGCAAAATGTAGTCTTCTCTGCATAAACCCCAAACCTGCTAATACTTACACACATACCTAACTCCCAAGTACGTGAGCAATCCCACAAATTTCAACTTATAAGTAAAGATAAGCATATATTGTTGCTGGATCAAAGCCTTTGTACATACTTTACATATCTAAAGTATTTTAGGTGGGCTCATAGAACTGCAGAGGTTCTGTGGTCTCTAGTTCTGGTTGTTTTTAGAGTGCATTAAGAAGAGGTTTCAATAAAATAATTTAATACTGTAAATTGCTTGGAAATGTCCTGAAGTGGGAGTTCTGGGCCTGGTCTGCACTTAAAAGTTTTGCTGGTATAGTTATGTCTGGGGGCTGGGCAGGTGGGGAATCACATAAACTATACCAGCAAAGTATGAGAGGGGTAGCCGTGTTAGTCTGGAATTGTAAAAAGCGACAGAGTCCTGTGGCACCTTATAGACTAACAGACGTATTGGAGCATAAGCTTTCGTGGGTGAATACCCACTTTGTCGGACGCATGCCAATGTTAGTCTATAAGGTGCCACAGGACTCTGTCGCTTTATACCAGCAAAAGCACTCTTTTGCCAGCATAAGCTAAGAAGGTTTGCTGGTATAGGTGTAGGCAAAGCCTTAATGAATGTGGGATCTTCTAGTAGAGGTTCTGAGTGAAATCATGCTGTTTCAAGTAATTTAATTACTTGAATATAAGGCTCCTGTGTAAGGATTTGAGATAGCTAGGCATCTTTCTCCACTAATGAAACCAGTTTAGGTTTCTTAAAAAAAAGAAAACAAAAAGCTAAATATTTATTTTATTCTCCATTAAGTCTTTCTGTCTCAAGGACATAACTGACTTTGGAAATGCTGTAGAAAGGCACTAGTAGTGAATGTGGTGAAACAGGTACAAACTTCCACAGGGGTTCAATAGTCCAATTATTAGGGCTTGTCTACACACAAAAATTGTACTGCGTTAACTATACCAGTATAGCTAAAGCTGCAAAACACCCCTCTTACAGATGTAATTATACCAGTATAAAGATGCTTATAGTGGTTCAGTTTATTCCCATTCCCTTATGGGGACAGCTATATTAGTATAAGGCACCTTGATAATTGTGTCCACACTAAGGGTTGTACTGGTGTAAGTATTTTAGTAGACAAGCACATCCCTAACCAAAATAATTATAATGGTGGAAGAACTGCATACAGCAGCCCAACATGCATGCTTTTAACGTGGGACTAATCATAAACTTAAAGTTAAGCACCTATGGAAGTGTGAGCAACCTCAAGACCAAGGTTAATTTCTAGTCCGTACAGGAATACAGTATCCTGCTTTTCCTCCCTTGTCCAGAAAAGGGTTCTTCTCCAATGTTAACAAAACCCTTCACCTCTCTAATATGTTCAGGCCTGGGTAGGCTTTAACAAAACGGCAACTCCGCAATACACTCCAGGACAGCCCAGCGCGCCCCTGCTATTCAGGCCTTAACTAAGCCCACATCCTAAGGGCGCTGCCTGAGTTATTTCCAGGCTGTTTGTGCCGCTACACCGGCCTGTGAGGGCCGAACTGATCCCTCCCGAGCCCATCGTTACTGGACGTTGGTGCACCCGCGGGCCTGCAGCCATGGCTTCCCAGTGCTGACTCGCCGTAGCGCACAGGCACGGAGCCCCGTGATCTCCGCGCCGCCCCTAGGCTCACACGCAGCACGATGGGCCCTGCGTGGTGCTCATCTACAGTGGTGCTGCGGCCAGTATGCCCGGGCGGAGCAGCCTGGCCCCCCGCGGCAGGGTGCGCTCGGTCGGTCTGGCTGAACTCAGGCCAGGGCATGGCCCGCCTCACCTCCGCATGGAGACACCTGCCTGCAGTCAGCTCCACGCTGCGGCCGTCGCGGGCTGCGGGCCGCCTGAGGAGGCGGCAGCAGCGCCCCCGCGAGGTATAGGCGTAGAGCACTCCGCGCGCAAGAAGGACGCCGCACCCCAACCCACCCCCAGGGCGCGCGGCATCACACGTTGTCCACGCGCATGCGCACCTGCTTTTGCTTATTCCTTGGGAGTTGAGCGTGTCACCATACGTGGTTTCACGGCCCCTCGTTCCACGGGGTTGCGCCTGCGCGGTGGCGGCAGGGGCGTCCGGAATCTGAGCGTGTTTGTCAGTTTCTCCGCCCACTTCTTCCGACATGAACGGCGAGAATTTCGGCGCTAGCGAGCGGCTGGTGAACGCGGCCTACGTGCGGCAGGGGGCGCAGGGCCGGCGCGCGCATGAGCTGCGCCTGCGGGCGTTGCTGGAGCAGGTAACGGTCATTCCTATCCCACTGTCCCGGGGGTTCTAAGGTCGCTCCCTCAGCGTGCACCCGGCCCCCAGCTGTTGTGCAGCGCGCACCCTCCCTCGTGCGCACTGATTAGAGCTGTGGCGCTGAGCAGCCCGTCCCTACCCTCAGCCACCTGGCCCGGGTTGGGGGGAGGATCCCTGCCCCCCCTTCCATGTGCCCTTTAGGGCAAGAGCGCGTGTGGCATAAGCTGACACGCAGCGCAGTTGTGATTTGTCTGCCCCGTAGCGCACAGGAGCCCAACCATTGGGTTGTGCTAAGTGCTGTACAAACACAGAACAAGCTCCTGGCCCTTGCCCCAAAGAGCTTACAAGCGAAGTGTAACTCCAGAGTGTGGGTGGACACAGATGGACTGGGAAATAGGAAGAATCTTGTCATTGTACTCGGTGCCTTACACCTGTTCCTTTGTGTAGGGCATGGAGGCCCTCAGGGAAGATGAATTGATTTTTATGGCCAGAAGGAACCATTATATTTATCTAGTCAGATCTCCTGCAGAGAGGCATGCTGGGAGCATTGATATCTTCCCCCAAAATAGCCACCCAGCACCTTGTCTGGCTCCAAGACATTGTGTATCTTGGGCTTTGCTGCTATGTACTCCAATCAAGTTAGAGGTTTCTGTCTTCCTGTTTCTTAGCACAGTGCTTTGCTGGGGCCCATATATTACCAGGGACTCATCTACACTACAAAGTTAGGTTGATCTAACTACATCGCACGGGGTGTGAAAAATTCACGCCCTGGAGACACCTAGTTAAACCAGTCTGATTCCCAGTGTAGACACTGGTAGGTCGACCGAAGAATTTCTCTCAGAGAGGTGAATTAATTACAGCAATCGAAGAAGCTTGCCCATTGCTGTAGTAAGGCCTAGTCTATGCTTAGGTTTACCATATTTGAACACTCAAAAAGAGGACACTCCATGGGGGGTTGGCCCCGCCCACAGTCCATCCCCACTCCTCCTATGCTCCGCCCCCCACTCTGCCCCAGGTCCTGCCCCCTCCCTGCTCGGCCCCGCCACCGCACCCCTCCTCACCTGCTGGCTTGCTGCGTCCCTCCTCAGTCCCCCACCCACCGCTTGCCTCCTCCCACGTGCCACACACCTCTTCACTCCCATGCCAGAAACCCCCATGCCCACCCCGAGAACCCCTGCCTGCCGCTGGCTTGCCGCTTCTTGCCTCCTCACCCCCACCCGCCCGCCGACCCACCGCTGGCTCCCTTGCCTCTTCAACCCCTGCTGCCCGCCGCTGACCTTTTCACATCCCCCCCCCACGCCTGCCTCTGGCTCACCACCCGCCTCCTCACCCTCCTGCCCGCTGCTGGCTCACTCGCCTCTTCGTCGCCTCCTGCCAGCCGCTGGCTTGGCACTCGCCACTTGCCTCCTAGCCAGCCACTGGCTCCCTCGCCACTTGCCTCTTCACCCAACCCTGCTCGCCTACTCACCCCTCCTGCCAGAGGTGTCTCTGGCTCCTAGGATCAGGAGCAGCCGAGGGGTCTCCACGTGCTGCGCCCACCACCAACGCGAGCTCCGTGGCTCCCATTGGCTGGGAAAAGCGCCAATGAGAGCTGCCAGAGCTGCGGAGCAGGGCTGGCAGGCGCCAGCAGTGCACAGAGAGCCCTCCACCCCCCGACCTGACCTGACCCTAAGAGCCAGAGGCACCTGCTGGGGGGGCGAGGTGTGGTAGTGCTTACCTGGGGTGGCTCCCAGCAAGCATCCGGCAGGTCCCTCTGGCTCCTAGAGTTGGGTCGGGGGGGTGGAGGAGGGCTCTCTGCCGGCGCCTGCAAGCCCCGCTCCCGCAGCTCTGATTGGGCAGGAGGGAGCTGGTGCTGCGCACGGAGCCCCCATCCACCTCTGTGCCTAGGGGCCATCCACACTGCAGGCTCCTGCCGGCGGGCGGGCACCGGGAACTGCCCCAGGAAGCACTGCCACCCCCGGGACTTTGTACTGTCCTAGGGTTACCATACAGCTGTATTTTCCCGGACCTTTTTAGATATTTAAAAATTCCTCCTGGATGGCTATTTAAGAACTAAAAAGCCAGACATGTCTGGGAAAATACGGATGTATGGTAACCCTGTCTATGCTACGTGGTTAGGTTGACGTAAGCTGTCTTGTGTTGACCTAGCTGTGGAAGTGTCTTCACTTAAATTTGGCTCCTGCTGATGTAAGTGCCTCTCTACGCTGATTTAGTAGCACCACCTCTGTGAGCGGCATAGAGTTACAGGGGATGTAATTAGGTCGATGCAGTGTCAGTGTAGACACTGCGTTGCTTACCTCAACTGTTACTGGCCTCCAGATGCTGTCCCAAAATGCCCCACGCTGACAATACTATCAGTACAAGTGCTTCTGGTGAGGACGCGCACTACCAACACACGAAGCCATATGGGCACACGTACAAAAGATTTAATAACAGGTTGACATAATTTTGTAGTGTAGATGTGGCCTAAGTCTCTCTGCTACAGTGGTGCAGCTGTTCCGCTGTAACATTTCTAGTGTGGATTTACTTCCTTATTTTTGCAAAATCTACTATGACCACTTGAAAAAAATTATTAGATGCTTACAAGGAAGAGGTACAAAAGACAAATGAGGGGATGTCCAACAGGCAAGGTCTAGAGCCAGTGCCCTGTGAAAAGCATAGCCTCTATCTGCTGCTCAGCTTTTTACTGGTTTGTTGTCCCTAGGTCTGACTTGAGGGCTCCCTATTTCAGATTAACCTCTTCTTAGAATGGGTCTGATATATTTGAAATGCCCTTCCCCCTAACTCCTGGAAGTGGGAAGGAGCTTTCTCTCCTCCCTTTCAGAACACTCACAGTGGCTGTAAGGGTTGGTTCTTCAAAACTCTACCCTTCTCCCACCCCTGAGCTGTCTTGCTGCCATTGAGATAGACCTAAAAATACAGTAGGAGTAATGTTTCTCAAGTCCTTTCTCACTGCTCTGCTGTGAATAACTCCAGTGACCTTGCTGCTGCTCATGGCTTTCACAAGCAGCAGCCTAACACTAAAATGGTTTGTGATGGTTTCACTGTTGCTCATAGGGTTCAGAGTATCAATCGTGAAACTGACCAGAGTCTTTTAATTTAATTCTGGTGATGCTTGGTAAAATTGTGAGCCTCACAGGTGTACTCTGTCTGGAGATTAAAGGGCTTGTTTACAGACCTGAGTTAAGAAATAAGGCATCTTTTTC
Organism: Malaclemys terrapin pileata; assembly: GCF_027887155.1. Taxonomy (NCBI): domain Eukaryota; kingdom Metazoa; phylum Chordata; order Testudines; family Emydidae; genus Malaclemys; species Malaclemys terrapin. The sequence goes on along the minus strand of NC_071509.1, from coordinate 35,707,013 downwards.
TGGATGGAGTTAATCAGGGACTGACAAGCTCTGAGGAAGGCAGCCCTTTGTCAGTTTACATTTGGCAAACTGTAACCTTAAAATTTCTGCTTTTAGCACTTAGGCCATGTCTATGCTACACAATTATGTCAACATAAGTTACATCTGTATAAAGCCACTGCAGTTATTACATTGCTTGTGTGTGCATTTTCATCAGGAGCTCTTGTATTGATATAGAGTGCAATGCACTATGGGTAAGTATCCCACTGTGCAACTCACCACCATCCAGTGCAGGGTCTTTTGGGAAGTTCTTGCAATGCCTGATAGGACCAAAACAAGTCACGCAGGGGTGATTAGGAGCATGGAGTCAACTTCCCATAATTCATTGTTCTCCATTCCATAATTTCATCTGCATCCCATAATTTTCATGCCTTTTCAAAATTCCACAAACCCGTGTGTCCCTCCTCGCTGTCCGCCATCTCTGACAGAAGCATGAAGTCTGCACAGCTCTGCACTCTTGTCACGAGCATGGCAAGCACAGGGCATGTGATCCTGCAGTATTTACAGAGCTGCAAGAGGAGCCACGGGGAATATGATGATTCCTTGGAGGCTAGATTGCCCTGGGACATAGAAAGAACCAATTCAAGATTGTTGGTGGAATTCATGGAGCAGTTGGAGACGGGGTATTGGTTCTGGGCCTGAGAAACAAGCACTGACAAGTGGGATTGCATCATCATGGAGGTATGGCATGATGAGCAGGGGCTGCAGAACTTTCGGATCTGAAGGCCACATTCTGGATCTGTGTGCAGAGCTCTTCCCAGCCCACCAGTGCAGGGATGCCAAAATGAGAGCTGCACTGACAGGTGAGAAGTGAGTGACAATTGCACCGTGGAAACTTGCAGTGCCAGATTGCTACCAGGTAGTCAGAAATGAATTTGGAGTTGGGAAATCCACCACAGGGGCTGTTGTCATGCAAGTGTGCAGGGCCATTAATCATCTCTTGCTATGCTTGACTGACTCTCGGCAATGTGCAGGACATGATGGATGTTTTGCAGCAGTGGGGTCCCTGAACTGGAGTGAGGTGATAGATGGCATGCATATTCCTATTTTAGCACCAGACCACCTTGCCACAGAGTACATTGACAGAGAGGGCTACTTTCCTATGGTTATACAAGTGCTGATTGATCACTGGGGAAGTTTTACTGACATTGGTGTGGGCTGGTCAGGGAAGGTGCATGACGCTTACATCTTTCTGAACAGTCCTGTGTTCTTAAAGCTGCAGGGACTTTCTTTCCCAACTGGCAATTACCATTGGGAATGATGAAATGCCAGTAGTGATCCTGGGTGACCCAGCCTATATCTTGCTCCCATGGCTCATGAAGTTATTCACTGACCACCTCAACAGCATCAAGAACTGCTTCAACTACAGGCTCAGCAGGTGCAGAATGACAGTTGAATGTGCCTTTGGTTGTCTGAAGGGTCACTGGCATTGTTTACTTATACGTTTGGGCCTTAGGGAGAAAAATAGCTGAATGGTTATAACTGCCTGCTGTGCCCTGTATAATATCTGTAAAACAAAGCGGGGAAAGTTTCCACTGGGGTGAAGGTGTGGGGTTCCATGCAGAGCAGATAAAGCACACGACCACTGTGGTTGCAGGCTGAATCCGAATCCTGTTTATTGCAAGCTTTCTTTTATAGTTTTTCTCAACATTACATAACACAATTAGGCTATAATAACACATCTACGGATTGGACAAGAAGGAGAATCATGTGTTTATCACATGTATAGCCCCACACCGATTGGTTCAACTGTTCCTTACATAAGGCCATGATTTGTTTACCTCATCTTATATAATCCTAGACCACCAGGGGGGCCTTACATAAGGCCATGATTTATTACCTTGCAAGTGTCCCATCGTGACCCTTACCTCCTCATGGAACTTTTCATTAGGTTGGTGTAGGGATGATACATCCCCACACCTCCCCCCTTTTTCTTAAATAAGGCCTATAGGAGGGTTCAACTAACATTAGGACAATTACTAGCCACCTGACTACTTTTTTTGAACCTATAAAACTGACGACAGGTGACATTTAACAACTGGGAACTATTAAAAAACATAACATTACATAAATACCCACGAAAACCATTGGGGTGTAAATAAGGATAGCCAATAAGACATGTTCTAAAGGGATCCGATGGGGTGGCCATGGACAAGCAAAAAGGGCTTCTTGGCCAGTCTGGTTTGCCCAGGTGATCCAAACATTTTGTCGTGGGTTAACAAAAGGTACAGAGTTTGGACATACAAAGACCCCTGCTCCTATAATAAGGAGTCTGAACAAACAGAAGCACAACATTATCAGGTGTCTAGGTTGTAGCAAACAACAAGTGCAAGTCCGGTGCCGCGGGGTCGTTGTTTGGCTTCTGCGTGGCGGCATGGTGTTCGGGTAGCATCTGCCGGAGGGATCTTATCCGGTGGTTTTTTCCTATATGTCCTTTCAAAGTTAGATAAGCCTGGCTCCGCCATTCTTTCCAACCTATTCCGCAACTGCTCACCCTGCCCCGGGAACTCCGCCCGGAACTCTGGGGTACAAACATCATTGGTGACAGGAAAGCCGGGCTGGTTCAGGGCTCGCAATGTGTGGGACTGCGGGGGATGGCTCTCACTGGCCAAATGGGAGAACTGATTCAGCATGTCCTGTAGCTGAAGGCCCTGTTTGTACATTCCCGTGTTTCTGCCCCCATTTCAACAAACGGGACAACGCGTCAGAGGGAAGCTTTTCTCCCCGCTTTTTAGCGATGCGTAATAAAAAATCATGCACCGTCTCCTCCTCTGCAGAAAAAGCAGAGTCCATTTTATTAAATGCAGCCGCTTACCTGTGAGCTCACGAACGTCTCTCTCGGACGACCAGGAGCCGGTATCCTCCGGTACCTCCTGCCGCGGCTGCCACCTCCGCCTTTTCTCACCGAACGCTTTAGTCGGCTGTGAGCTCACGAACGTCTCTCTTGGACGACCAGGAGCCGGTATCCTCCGGTACCTCCTGCCGCGGCTACCATCTCCGCCTTTCCTCACCGAACGCTTCCGTCGGCTGTGAGCTCACGAACGTCTCTCTCGGACGACCAGGAGCCGGTATTCTCCGGTACCTCCTGCTGCGGCTGCCACCTCCGCCTTTTCTCACCGAACGCTTTAGTCGGCTGTGAGCTCACGAACGTCTCTCTTGGACGACCAGGAGCCGGTATCCTCCGGTACCTCCTGCCGCGGCTACCATCTCCGCCTTTCCTCACCGAACGCTTCCGTCGGCTGTGAGCTCACGAACGTCTCTCTCGGACGACCAGGAGCCGGTATCCTCCGGTACCTCCTGCCGCGGCTGCCACCTCCGCCTTTTCTCACCGAACGCTTTAGTCGGCTGTGAGCTCACGAACGTCTCTCTCGGACGACCAGGAGCCGGTATCCTCCAGTACCTCCTGCCGCGGCTGCCACCTCCGCCTTTTCTCACCGAACGCTTTAGTCGGCTGTGAGCTCACGAACGTCTCTCTTGGACGACCAGGAGCCGGTATCCTCCGGTACCTCCTGCCGCGGCTACCATCTCCGCCTTTCCTCACCGAACGCTTCCGTCGGCTGTGAGCTCACGAACGTCTCTCTCGGACGACCAGGAGCCGGTATTCTCCGGTACCTCCTGCTGCGGCTGCCACCTCCGCCTTTTCTCACCGAACGCTTTAGTCGGCTGTGAGCTCACGAACGTCTCTCTTGGACGACCAGGAGCCGGTATCCTCCGGTACCTCCTGCCGCGGCTACCATCTCCGCCTTTCCTCACCGAACGCTTCCGTCGGCTGTGAGCTCACGAACGTCTCTCTCGGACGACCAGGAGCCGGTATCCTCCGGTACCTCCTGCCGCGGCTGCCACCTCCGCCTTTTCTCACCGAACGCTTCAGTCGGCTGTGAGCTCACGAACGTCTCTCTCGGACGACCAGGAGCCGGTATTCTCCGGTACCTCCTGCTGCGGCTGCCACCTCCGCCTTTTCTTACCGAACGCTTCAGTCGGCTGTGAGCTCACGAACGTCTCTCTCGGACGACCAGGAGCCGGTATCCTCCGGTACCTCCTGCCGCGGCTACCATCTCCGCCTTTCCTCACCGAACGCTTCCGTCGGCTGTGAGCTCACGAACGTCTCTCTCGGACGACCAGGAGCCGGTATCCTCCGGTACCTCCTGCCGCGGCTGCCACCTCCGCCTTTTTTCACCGAACGCTTCAGTCGGCTGTGAGCTCACGAACGTCTCTCTCGGACGACCAGGAGCCGGTATCCTCCGGTACCTCCTGCCGCGGCTGCCACCTCCGCCTTTTCTCAAACCATGTTCAGTTTTTGGTCGTGCTCCAGTTGACACTGAGCTTGGCAAACCATTTAAATCTTGGTACCCTGCCCTCTTATTCCCACAGATTCCCTTTATCTCTGTGAAGAAGGCCTGTCTCCACCTTAACAGGGCATGGCTGTTTGCGCTTTTTGGAAGAAGGAGTGCTGGAAGGAGAAGAGCCAGCACTGAGAGCCTTTTTAATATCTAAATTCAATTGTTCCAGTTTCTTCATGAGAGATGACATAGAGTCTGACCTCTCAGATCCTTTTTCTGGTTGGATCTGCTTTCTCTTTGCTTAGCTTCTGAGACAACACCTGTTGGGTCTACTGTCTGAGAACATTGATCCCTGCTCCACTGGCGGCTGTGTCTAGTATGATCTCTGCTAGCTCACTCTGGGCAAAGTCCTGGCTGCCTTGATGTCCAAGCCGAATCACGTCGGGGTCACCATTTGTGGGGTTCCATGCAGAGCAGATAAAGCACACGACCACTGTGGTTGCAGGCTGAATCCGAATCCTGTTTATTGCAAGCTTTCTTTTATAGTTTTTCTCAACATTACATAACACAATTAGGCTATAATAACACATCTACGGATTGGACAAGAAGGAGAATCATGTGTTTATCACATGTATAGCCCCACACCGATTGGTTCAACTGTTCCTTACATAAGGCCATGATTTGTTTACCTCATCTTATATAATACTAGACCACCAGGGGGCCTTACATAAGGCCATGATCATCTTATATAATCCTAGACCACCAGGGGGTCTTACATAAGGCCATGATCATCTTATATAATCCTAGACCACCAGGGGGGCCTTACATAAGGCCATGATTTATTACCTTGCAAGTGTCCCATCGTGACCCTTACCTCCTCATGGAACTTTTCATTAGGTTGGTGTAGGGATGATACATCCCCACATGAAGGGTGGAAATGAAGCGGCTATCTGCTGAATTTGAACAGCCAGCTACAAGGGCTATTAGAAGAGCTCCACATGGACATATATGGCTCAGGGAGACTTTAAAAGAACATTAACAGTGAGACAGAGTAGTATGTTTTGCTGTAGTGTTCTACATGGCCTTGCTCTTTTGCAGCCCCAAATGAATCTTGCAGTGATTGCTATGTATGTAGCAGTATAACTAGGTCCTACCAAATTCATGGCCATGAAAAACATGTCATGGATCATGAAATCTGGTCTCCCTCTGTGAAATCTGGTCTTTTGTGTGCTTTTACCCTGTACTATGCAGTTTTCAAGGGGAAGCCCAATTTTTCTCAAATTGGGGGTCCTGCCCAAATGGGTCACAAGGTTATCTGGGGGGGAGGGGTGTCGCGGTAATGCCACCTTTACTTCTGCACTGCCTTCAGAGCTGGGCAGCTTTTGGCCAGGTACGCAGCTCTGAAGGCAGTGCTCTGCCAGCAACAGCACAGAAGTAAGGGTGGTGATACCATACCATGCCACCTTCTGTGCTGCTGCCTTCAGAGCTGGCAGCCAGAGACTGGCAGCTGCTGACTGAGGACCCAGCTCTGCAGGCAGCACTGCAGAAATATGGGTGGCAGTACTGCAACTCCCCCCGCCCCCATTCCTTTTTTGGTTAGGACTCCTACAATTACAACACCATGAAATTTCAGATTTAAATAGCTGAAATCATTAAATTTACAATTTTAAAAATCGTATGACCATGAAATTGACCAAAATGGACTGTGAATTTGGTCAAGTATAAAATTGTCAATGCACCTGTTAATATTGTTTGTGAATGATAGTGCAGTAATGGGGAATTGGTTGCTGCCAAACCTGCTCAGCACCAGCCAGCATATGCCATGAACTAATAAAGATGAATTTTATTCCAAACATACAATTTTATTCTGTAACATGAACCAGGCAATTAAAAAACATTTAAAACTTCATAAGTTCTGTTCCCTTAATTTATTAAGTAGAAACAACAGTCATTTCCTTTTCAGGTATAGGTATACCAACTGTGGCTTTCACAGGTCAGTGTATGTAAAGCTGTGATTTTCTTTAATTTCCCCCCGGGTGCAGTGGTAAAGGTACTGCACCGACCCCTGATGCCACGTGGAATGTTGAGGGTGGGTAATAGGGAGGTCCCAATATGCAGTTTTCAGTGGGCTGCAGAGGGAGGCGAGCACAGGATTGTTGAACCTTCAGATCCACCAGCATCTGTTTGCTGTCTGAGAAGCGCAAGCATCTGCTGCTGCACATCCCTCTCCTTTTCCTGCACCTTTCTCCTCTCCAGTCTGTGCTTCTCCATGCTGTCTGCAAGGGTGATCATCCAGGCCCCGTGCTAGTTCTGTAAAGCAGCACTGCCTTGCAGAATTTCCTGGAACATGTCATCCCGAGTCCTTTTCTTTCTTCTCCTTATCTGGCTCAGGCGTTCTGCGGGTGTGGAGGGAGAGACCCTGAAGGCCGCAATGGCAGCAGCTGCAGATACAGCACACATAATCACACACAGTCAGTTATTCATGACAGAAATTGAAACTCAGGCTGCTGAACTCACTCCCCTTGCTCCCCAAAAGTTGTAAGCACTACATTCTCACTTCTGCTTGGGAGTGATAGAGCACAGCGCCAGTCACAGCACCAGCCATGGTGAGTATGGTCCTTCGGGGGCTGAGGAATAGCTTGCTTGCATGATTCTAGTAGTATAGGGCAATGGAACTGAATGCTGGCACCGTTTTGCACGGGTGGTGGTAATTTTAGCTATCTCACTCCTGAGGGTAACAGGGGCAGAGAGAGCACAGCTTCTGCTGATGTCCTGTTGCTGCCCAGGTTCACATGCTGATAACCTATGTACTGCAATGATGCCTGCTGAAGTAATCACCGAGTGGCGTGGGAAAGTGTCCTACTGTGGCGGAAGAAACAAGGCAGCCCTTGCCAGAAACCTTTGGCAGAGGATTGCAGAGTACCTCCATGAAAGTTTCATCAAGATCTCTACAGAGAATTAATGAGACATCCTGGTGTTCATAAACAAACTGCTCCACATGGCCCCCCTCTGCCTAACTCTAGCGGGGAATGAAAAGCATATAGCAACTCTGCCTCTCTTGGTTGCTTCACTACCTCTTTTAGCACAAGTAAAAAAGAGCGAATCCACAGATGTCCTTCTGCTTTGGGGGTTCCATTCCTGTAATTTCAAAGCAAAGTGCATACTTATAGAGGTTCCTTCCCCTGCATCAGACTCGCCCGTGTTCGACTGTCGGGAATGACTGGACTGTGGTGGAGTCAAAAACAGGTCTTGGCTCACCACACAACTGGATCTCCCGGTTGTCTGGTCCCCACACTCCTCCTCCTTGTCTACCTTTCTCCTTCTCGCTGTTCATGGCAGGGGTTTGTGACTCGGGCTCTTTGGAAGTATTCATGGGGCTCTTTAGGGTAGTGGGGGTGTCTCCGCTGAGGATTGCATGTAGCTCTTTGTAAAAATGGTAGGTCTTCAGCTTGGTACCAGATCAATTGTTGGCCTCCCTGGGCTTCTGCTATGCCTGCCGGAGCACCTTGGCTTCCACGTGGCACTGCTGCTGGTCTCTCCTGAGCAATCTGCTCATAGATGTCCACATTTCTATGGCTGGATCAGAACTTTGTCTGTACAGGATCTTCTCCCCACAGGCCTAGGAGATCCAGTATCTCCTGTCTGTTCCAGGCAGGAGCTCATCTGGAACATATAGCTGGCATGGTCAGCTGGGCAATTACACTCAACAGTGGAGAGCTTCTAGCTGTGCTTGCCAAGCTGGGCCACCAGGAAAAGAAATTTCAAAAATTTGCATGGCTTTAAAGGCGGCGGGGGAGGGGGGGGGAGCTTCCTGTCTACCTGACTCCTGGGCAGCAGAGTTCACAACGGTAACCAGAGCGGTCAGTTTGGGGCATTGTGGGACAGCTGCAGGAAGCCAGTAATAGTCTACATAAGTGACACCGTGTCTACACTCTTACTACATGGACCTAATTACATTGACCGTGACTCTACGCTGCTTGGGGAGATGGTGTTATTAAATCAGCATAGCAGGGCGCTTACGTCACTGGGAGCCAAATTTAAGTGAAGACACATCCATAGCTAGGTCGACATAAGCTGCCTTGTGTCAACCTACCACGTAGTGTAGACCAGGCCTTAAATGAAAGTTTAAATTCTACAAAAATTAATGGCTTAGGCCCCACATTTGCCAGGAAAAGCTCTCAATCTGCCACTGGCAAGTGGTTGAATGAATTTTTCAAGCCCTGTACATTACTAAATATTTACTAACATACTATAAAATATTATTTATAATTGAAATGAAATTACACTTGTAAAATATGGTACAAGTATGTGTTGTGATTCATTACCCTTGATTTTTATTATTTTTGTTCTATAATATTCTGAAATTAGTAATTAGAAGTGAGTCTTCCTGTTATTAATGTGGAATATTGAGATGCCTCCCTTACTCTTTTCTTTTTGATCATACCTAATTTTCTGATCATTTAAATGGACACTCATTTGACTAAATTTTTTTCCTGTTATTTTGACAACGAACTAAGATTATAGTCTCTTTTTTTAGTGTTTAAAAACATACAGAAAGAAGAAGAGAATAGGTGTTGCATAGCTATTCGTTGTGGTGTAGTAATGCTTTGTGTTTTCCGAGTACTTTTCATCTAAGCCAGCGGTTCTCAAACTGTGAGTCATGACCCCAAAGTGGGTTGCGACCCTGTTCGCCAGGGCTGATGTTAGACTTGCTGGGGCCCAGGGCTGAAGCCCGGGGCCCACACCCAAGGCCAGAACCCTTGGGCTTCAGCCCTGGGGCAGGGTTCAGGTTACAGTCCCCCCCACCTGTGGCTGAAGCCCTGGGGCTTTGGCTTTGCCCCCCCTCCCTCCTGGGTCATGTAGCAATTTTTGTTGTCAGAAAGGGGTGCAGTGAAGTTTGAGAACCCCTGATCTAAGCAGTTTACAAAGGTAAGTATGCTACACAAAGGAATGCAAAGAACATTTGGCTGCAGTTTTTGTTTGGTCAATCTCACTGGTTCCCCTGAGTAAATAGTCAGTTTCTCTTGCTTTAGTGGGTCCTTTTTTTTTTTTTTTTTTAAACAGTAACAAAGAAGAGAAAAATAAGTAGGAAAATGTGTAGTACCTGAAATTACTTTTAACTTTCTTTGATTATTAGTATTCTTTACTTTGTTATCCTAGTTGTCTTTTACTTTATCTTCTCCATGCCTCTTGATCAGTGTTATAGCCCTAATGGACTAAAACTGCATGTCATACACCAAATATCCTGTATATCCTTCATAAAGTGAATCTCAGAATCATAGATTAGGGTTGAAAGAGACCTCAGGCGGTCATCTAGTCCAACCCCCTGCTCAAAGCAGGACCAACACCAACTAAATCATCCCAGCCAGAGCTTTGTCAAGCTGGGCCTTAAAACCGCTATGGATGGCGATTCTAGCACCTCCCTAGGTAACCCATTCCACTGCTTCACCACCCTCATAGTGAAATAGTTTTTCCTAATATCCAACCTAGACCTCCACCACTGCAGCGTGAGAGCATTGCTCCTTGTTCTGTCAGTTGCCACCACTGAGAACAGCCGAGCTCCATCCTCTTTGGAACCCCCTTTCAGGTAGTTGAAGGCTGCTATCAAATCCCCCCTCACTTCATTTCTGCAAATTAAATAAGCCCAGTTCCCTTAGCCTCTCCTCATAAATCATGTGCCCCATCCCCCAATCATCTTCATTGCCATCCGCTGGACTCTCACCAATTTGTCCAAATCATTTATGTAGTGGGGGGCCCAAACTGGATGCAATATTCCAGATGTGGTCTCACCAGTGCCAAATAGAGGGGAATAATCACTTCCCTCGATCTGCTGGCAATGCTCCTACTAATGCAGCCTAATATGCCATTAGCCTTCTTGGCAACAAGGTCACACTGTTGACTCATATCCAGCTTCTCGTCCACTGTAATCCCCAGGTCCTTTTCTGCAGAACTGTTGCTTAGCCAGTCGGTCCCCAGCCTGTAGCAGTGCATGGGATTCTTCTGTCATGAGTGCAGGACTCTGCACTTGTCCTTGTTGAACCTCAGATTTCTTTTAGCCCAATCCTCCAATTTGTCTAGGTCACTCTGGATCCTAGTAAGAAGCTTCCTATCTGCTCTCTGCTGCTTCTGCTTCTGCATCCTAAAATGCTGTACTTGGAGACAAATGCATCTTAAATTTATTATTACTGGGAACATTAATATCAAATTGCATTGAGTATAGAAGCAGTTTATTATGTAGCTTTTATTATTAAATGTTCCAATTTCATATTCTAGGAAGGGGAGACTAGATTTCTTTAACTATTTAAATCTGCTCAGTGCACTAAAGAAGATACTAAAATTAACAAAACAATTTACTTAAAGAAATCTTATCAATTTTAATTATCCAAGTCTAGGCAGTATTTTTATTATAATTATAATTCCTTCTGAAGGGCAAGTGTCCTGAAGATGGATGGGATGAAAGTACCATCGAACTCTTTCTTCATGAACTTGCCATTATGGATAGCAACAATTTTCTGGGCAACTGTGGTGTGGGTGAGAGGGAAGGAAGAGTGGCATCAGGAATGGTTGCCCGTCGGCATTACAGGTAAGTCTGACAAGCAATTTTAATGCTACTGTTTTATTATGTTTGTAAAAGGCTTATTTTAATATCTTGTAATCAGAGAGTTTGAAAGCATTTGAAAAACAAAATTTCATTACAGACAATTACATCAGTTTCATATCATATTTTCCATTAGCAAGTCATTGAAAAGTTTAACAAGATTTTTTTTGTTAAAATCATCTCCTCTTTCACTATGTTCTCACAACTTCGCTCTTCAGGAAATTGTGTTTCTTAGAAATGCAAAATTTTGAATTGATCACATGACAAAGCAAGAAGAAGAAGAGACTTCTCTGGTTAAAAAATAACTTGTCTTGGCAGTTTACAGAAAGAACAGGAGTACTTGTGGCACCTTAGAGACTAACAAATTTATTAGAGCATAAGCTTTCGTGGACTACAGCCCAATTCTTCGGATGCATATAGAGTGGAACATATATTGAGGAGATATATATACGCACATACAGAGAGCATGAACAGGTGGGAGTTGTCTTACCAACTCTGAGAGGCCAATTAAGTAAGAGAAAAAAAACTTTTGAAGTGATAATCAAGATCCTGTTCTTTTTGCGGATACCGACTAACACGGCTGCTATTCTGAAACCTGTCAGTTTACAGAGTACATCATTAACTCATCTGTATATTATTCAAAACGTCTTCTTTCTTCTAAATATTATAACTAATTGGAAAAGATCCTTTGCATCCAAATACCTGCATATTGATTGTTGTAATTATTAGCTCATGACCGAGATTAATTGACATGATCATAAACCAAATCCATTAAAATGATCAAAGGAGGTAGAGCTATTGGACAGGGAGGGCTACCGGTATTCTAGTAAATTCCACTTTCACAAGTAAGCTCAGTTTGGTTCATCCAGTTTTATAATGGGAGACCTCCAAAGAAAACCAGGGAGCTAAATTCCTTTTGCAGTTGCAACTAAATATGGTATTTACCTTCACTTCTTGTTCTAAATTGCAGTTCTTTAAATTTACTGCTTGATCATAGGGATCTAGCAGTTTTCAAAGGCCCGTGCAATTCCTCCTGAGGAAGAATTGTTCTAATAGAGAACAGATCTGGAGGCATCACCTGTGTCTTCTTTCTCCCATTCCATCTACTTAATTCTGTAGTGAGTCTCTGGCTTGATTGAGCTATGGGATCAGGGGCATCTTCAGAGCATCTTTCTCCTTCCAAAAATGCTGCTATCTGGCTTTTCTAAAGGAATGTGGTAGACTAGGAGTTGAACATATTGCAGGTGACAAAGCTGAGGATGTCACTTTGCTGTTGCTGGGCTAGGACAGTTCTATCGCCTTATGTACCACTTATACCTACTAGCTTCATTAGTGGGAGAGAGAAGGAATTCTTCTAAGAGGAGTCCTCAATTCCATCCCCACTCCATTCTCCTGCCAATTAGATAGGTAAGTTAAAAGAATGGAGGGAAGTGTCAGGCAGTGGTTTGAGAGCACTCTCTCCTTCTCAGCCATATTAAAAACAAAATGAATGGGCAGAGTGAGCACAGCATCTAGAGACCCAGACTAGGAAAGAGATAGGGAACATGTAGACTGAGAAAAGGGGGACCAGTTAAGGGAAAGATATTGAAGGCATAGCAGGGGAACAAAGCATTTTTGTAATTATAAAGTTAGGATTATGTCCAAATTTTTCAGTTATCAAACCAAATAATTATTGCTGTAATTACACTGGAAGTGGGAGAAAAAAGCTTCAGATATAAAGCCACCCTCCTAAAAGTTCACCCTCCAGTCCATCTGCTTTTCAGTGAGTGGATGCATATGGCTGGAGTCCTCGCTGTCCCCAAGACAAAAATGGAATTCAAGTCATCAGTAGTTGTATACTGTTGCTGAGCTTTCGTAGGCAGCTGCTGCATTTCACCAGTGGGGGAAGTTATTTATGTAAGTGTGTACCCTGTTTCCCCGAAAATAAGACATCCTCCGAAAATAAGGCCTACTTACAGTTTTGCCTCTCGTTGTAATATAAGGCATCCCCCCGATAATAAGACCTCCCCGATAATAAGGCATCCTCCGATGATAAGGCATTTTTCATTTCTGAAAAATAAGACATCCCCTGAAAATAAGACCTAGCGCATCTTTGGGAGCAAAAATTAATATAAGACACTGTCTTATTTTCGGGGAAACAGGGTAGTTCATAAAGGGTTATATGATCTTTCAAGCCTGAGAGGTGCTAAATAATATTCCACAATTATAAATGTAATTTGAGTGGTATCAGAAGGATGCAAGAATGCGAAGAAAGATGGGACTGCACCGAATGAGAAGTAGGAGGTAGTAGAATGCGGGGTGCGAGGAGACAAAATGTGGAGGGAAACAGAGCGTGTATTAACATAAATGTTTTAAAATGTATTTTTAACAAAGCATATGTAAACCACTTCATTGCTCTGTTGTTGTGAAATGTTTATCAGGCACAGCATCTGTAAAATTCCATGGGTGTACATTGCATTGTATTATACTGATTTTTATTCTTCAAAAAACATGGCTGCAGTGTGTGCAAAGTGTGCTAGCATTTGTAGCATAATCTGAGGGACATCAAGCATTGCTGAAATTTCACAGCCCTTTCTTCCGATAAATTTACCTGGTGGATAAAGGAATCAGTATTATAGGCCTTCTCAGTTACTGTTTAACAAAATGTTGTTTTTGATGGCTTTACTGTACAGAAGTGAGTGAAATAGTCCAATTTCATGTTAATATTATAGGGTATTGTAATTCATTATCTGATTTTGGCATTGCATTGGATAAGACATTTTATTAATGTTTATCAAACCAAATGCCCTTCAGAAAACAATATTGCTTTAAGGCTTGAAAAATTCTTACTATATGTTTTCAACCTCTTTTGTTCAGGTTAATCCATGGAATTGGGAGGTCAGGGGATATTTCTGCTGTCCAGCCTAAAGCCGCAGGTTCTAGCCTTTTGAACAAACTTACTAATTCAGTAGTTCTGGACATTATAAAACTGGCTGGTAGGTATGAAACTAATATTTTTCTTATGTGGGTGTATATGGCAGTTAGCAAATACTTTATGCTACTACCTGGTTTGTTTTTATATACAGGTGTCCGGACAGTGACCAGTTGCTTTGTGGTTCCTATGGCAACTGGCATGAGTCTAACCCTGTGTTTCTTAACACTGCGGCACAAGAGACCAAAGGCAAAGTATATTATTTGGCCACGCATAGATCAGAAATCCTGCTTTAAATCTATGATAACTGCAGGTAAGAGGAAGAAGGTGGATTGACCATGCAATGTAGCATTCTAACTACACATGTTTAAAACTATCCTGTTGATAGTGGTACTGGATTCATAAACTTGGTGTCTGGAAACAATAAAATAGACAAGTGTAGAAATCCAAATAGAATATGGAGTTATGTAAAAGAGTAGAGATAGAAAGATATTATCACTCTGCACAAAAAGAAAGTGAGGAACATGTCTAGAATGTCATGCTCAACTTCAGGCACCATATTACAAGAGACTGAAGAACTGGAAATAATTCAGCAGAGGACGACAGTCGAGTATTTAAGTAGGCAGCCATAGCATTCTCTGAACATAACTAATTGTATGGAATGTGATTTATTTAAGATATTTGTAATACCTGGTTATATACAGAGAAGAGGTTAAGAAAAATAGATTTATATTAGGAAAAAAGAGCATAAAAAGAGGCATAACTGAGTTGTTCAAAACTTTGATGATTTAAATAAGATGGATGTCACCACATTAATGAAAGAATAGTGTATCCAAAAAAAGAAGCAGCAAATATTGGATTAGCAATTGGAAGCAGAGTCTCTTACCCCTACCTCACCAGTCTGAAACCAGCGAAGGTCAACAGTGACTAAGTCATAGCAATATGATGGTTGCAGATTGTCTAGTCCAAGTTCTTGTGGACAGGGGCTCACTTCACAATTTCATTCCTCCATGACAGAGCTGAGGCATGTTGTTAATTCAAGGAGGGAAGACCCACACTGATACTGCCATGCTAGAGTGGAAATTGAGGGATTTAGCTCCGTCAACTCAATCCTACTCCCTTAGATGTCAATAGGAAAATTCCCATTGATTTCACTGGGAGCAGGATCAGGCTTGATGGGAGTTCAGTACAAACTTCTTTGCATAGATGGAAAATAATATGTGAAATGGACTGCTAAAACTGACAACTTGGGATGTATGAAATTTAAATAAATTATAAATAATGAAAAGGGTACAAATGCTACAGAAAGAGGTGACCAGGTATAGATGGATCACATGATTTACTTCCTTCCATAACAGGAAGTCACTTTTTAATCCTTATTTTGCTTGGGGATGTTAGAAAAAATAAAGTAATTTAAAGTGTTTGCATGTCATTCAGTTAAATGGTTCCTTTTTTTTACATGTTGATTGGTATACAAAGTATGGAGGCTAAAAGTAGTGAAACTTCTAGACTTGCTAGATCCACTGTGAAGGAAAATATATGGTTCTACAAAATCACACCATATTTTTAGTATCAAAGTAGTAATTTTCAAATGAGACTGTTTTGAATTTTAATAATAGAGCCTTAAGTTGCAGCCCTGTTCATATAGTTAACATGCATAATTGAGCTTTTCAGTAACTGTGTAGGTTTTAAATGATGCCATTTTGTCATGTACTAAAAAAAACAAAAAACTTGTGGCACTATGGACTTGTGCAATTGGATAATTCCTCAAGCAATGGCCCTAGCTAATGTAACACCAATATTTAAAAAGGGCTCTAGAGGTGATCCCTGCAATTACAGACTGATAAATCTAACGTCGGTACCGGGCAAATTAGTCAAAACAATAGTTAAGAATAAAATTGTCCGACACATAGAAAAACCAACTGTTGAGCAATAGTCAACATGGTTTCTGTAAAGGGAAATCGTGTCTTACTAATCTATTAGAGTTCCTTGAAAGGGTCAATAAAGATGTGGACAAGGGCGATCCAGTGGACATAGTGTACTTAGATTTCCAGAAAGCCTTTGACAAGGTTCCTCACCAAAGGCTCTATGTAAATTAAGATGTCATGGGATAAAAGGGAAGGTCCTTTCATGGATTGAGAACTGGTTAAAAGACTGGGAACAAAGGGTAGGAATTAATGGTAAATTCTCAGAATGGAGAGGGGTAACTAGTGGTGTTCCCCAAGGGTCAGTCCTCGGACCAATCCTATTCAACTTATTCATAAATGACCTGGAGAAAGGGGTAAATAGTGAGGTGGCAAAGTTTGTAGATGATACTAAACTGCTCAAGATAGTTAAGACCAAAGCAGACTGACGAACTTCAAAAAGATCTCACAAAATTAAGTGATTGGGCAACAAAATGGCAAATGAAGTTTTATGTGGATAAATATCAAGTAATGCACATTGGAAAAAATAACCCCAACTATACATACAATATGATGGGGGCTAATTTAGCTACAACAAATCAGGAAAAAGATCTTGGAGTCATCGTGGATAGTTCTCTGAAGATGTCCACGCAGTGTGCAGAGGTGGTCAAAAAAAGCAAACAGGATGTTAGGAATAATTAAAAAGGGGATAGAAAATAAGATTGAGAATATATTATTGCCCTTATATAAATCAATGGTATGCCCACATCGCGAATACTGCATACAGATGTTGTCTCCTCATCTCAAAAAATATATGCTGGCACTAGAAAAGGTTCAGAAGGGCAACTAAAATGATTAAGGGTTTGGAACGGGTCCCATATGAGGAGAGATTAAAGAGGCTAGGACTCTTCAGCTTGGAAAACAGGAGACTAAGGGGGGATATGATAGAGGTATATAAAATCATGAGTGGTGTGGAGAAAGTGGATAAGGAAAAGTTATTTACTTATTCCCATAATACAAGAACTAGGGGCCACCAAATTAAATTAATAGGCAGCAGGTTTAAAACAAATACAAGGAAGTTCTTCTTCACACAGCGCACAGTCAACTTGTGGAACTCCTTACCTGAGGAGGTTGTGAAGGCTAGGACTATAACAGGGTTTAAAAGAGAACTGGATAAATTTATGGAGGTTAAGTCCATTAATGGCTGTTAGCCAGGATGGGTAAGGAATGGTGTCCCTAGCCTCTGTTTGTCAGAGGATGGAGATGGATGGCAGGAGAGAGATCACTTGATCATTGCCTCTTAGGTCCACTCCCTCTGGGGCACCTGGCATTGTCCACGGTCGGTAGACAGGATACTGAGCTAGCTGGACCTTTGGTCTGACCCGGTACGGCCGTTCTTATGTAACTGAAAAATGAATATATGTGCATAAAAGTAGTTTAACCATTTATGACTTAGATGTGTTTAAAGTATTTTTTTTAAATGCACTGTACCTTGGGGTATGATCTTCAGTGAAGAATAGCCACATATAAAGTTTGCAGCTGTGCAGTTCAACTGTTTTATTGAGTCTGTGCCAAAACAAGTATTTTTTTGTGTGATTCTTTTCTTCAGTGTTTGCTTAACTCAAAAATGGATTAGCAAACTTCGCTCAGATTTTCCAAAAACAAAAATTTCACTTCCAGAATAAGACCAAATGTGGACATTTCCAAGCTCTGATGCGTATTTTGGAGAGTTGTGAATGAGTAAAAACAGGATACTGATGAAAGTTGAGTTGCAGCCTTAACTATAGTGTTTGCTACTAACTGGTTTTATTTTTAGAAGCAGTTGGATTAGTATTTTTAGCAATTTTTTCCCAGCAGTACTGTTTTAATACATCTGAAGTTTGGATCTTGAAAGGAAGTCCTTTTGACTGATTTCCCCTGCCTCCCTCATCCTGAATATTTAAAAAAGAAATTGGAAGTGAAGGGGTTAATCTGCTTAAGTAAGGGAGATTTCCTTGAACCTGTTGTTGCTATGTGGTTCAGCTTGCAAAGGGCACTAGCTTTTACCTAAAGCCCAAGTTCTCCAGTGGACACCAGTGAAGTTGTCATTTATGTACCAGTGTTCTTAATGATTCTGAGCCTCTGAAGTAGTCTGTTACCAGAATAAATGAATAGAAATAAAAAAAAAAAAAAATCTGAAATTAAATCATAGCCCAGAATTATGCATCTAGCCTGAAGATATAGACGTATAAAGTTACTCCTTAATACACTCTTATTTTTATTGGCTGGGTTAGGTTTTGAGCCAGTGGTGATAGAGAATGTATTAGAAGGTGATGAGCTGCGCACAGACGTAAAGGCGGTAGAGGCTAAAATCCAGGATCTTGGAGCTGAAAATGTTCTCTGTGTTCATTCTACTACATCTTGCTTTGCTCCAAGGGTACCTGACAGGTAAATAATCCTCACGTAATGCTTGGTAGGTATTACCAAGGTTTTAATAACCTTCACGTTTATGCTCATCTTCCTAAAATTGCTTAATTACTACCAATAGTTAATGAAGCAAAATAGATACCACAGTGAAAGTTTACTTCATTTCCTCCTGTAATTCAGGGAGCAGGAGGATGGAAACAATGCGACTTCTGCAAAAAAAGTACCAGAAGAAGCAGAAAAGGAAGGACAAGAAATAGGGCAGATCTTCCTTGTCATACCTGGCTGAAGATAATAATCTCTCATTGCTTTTGGTGATATAAATGATTGTAGCCAGCAGTTTTTCCTGTGATTCCACAGAAGTGGGTAACAATTGTCTTCTGTGAAATCGTACAACAGAAGCTGCCCTGCTAAGTCAGAGGTCACATTTTCTTAGTTACAGTTGCCTGTGCTGCTGTCTCCTTTAGTTCACTGATCACAGATGAATTTTTCTCATTTGACACTTTTGATAGCCCAAGGTGGGGTGTCTGTCCACTAGTACAGCTGCAGGAGTGCAAACCTGAAATGTAGATGTACTGCACTGATATAAAAAAGTGATTTTTCTCTGGTTTAGCTTACCTTGGTTTGAGCACTTACTGGCTGTTCATGTGATGCTTGCTCTCTGTTTCCAGCTGTTAAATCACATTAAAATAAGCTTAACATACATTACATTCTTTCCTAATATTACATTTCCATGCAAGCTATTGCTGTAATTGCCACAGGGATGTTATTCAGTCACTGCTGACAAGGGAGATGAACCGTACAATCAAGAATGGGAGATAATGCAGTCTTTGAGGCACTATATTAAGATGTGGTCCACACTATGAAATCTTTGAAAATTCTTGTTCTAGAAACTAGAAATTGGATTCTGATGGCTAACTGCACTCAGTATGTTGGGACAAATTTTCAAAATGAGACCAGTGGTAGTTGTTTGGAAAACCTGCTTTTGTGAATGTAACTAGTGTCTGCATATGCAAATAGATAACAATAAACCCAAATACTGGGTTTTGCCAGTGTACAATTGTATATTTGTGGGCTCATTTGTGTTCACAGTACAATTTGTTTAAAGTATAGGTTTTAATAATATGGTTGAGGTTTTTGAAAATGTATAGTACCTTGACTTCAGCATAAGAATTGCTTAAATTTGGTATAATTCCAAAACAAAATAATCTTACTGCTGTAATAATTTTCTTTACTGCATCATGTGTATCTATTTTCTTTCATTAATTGCTTTGATACCTAGAAATTCATAGCTGAATATCTGAATTTAGAAATGAAATACTATCATCTTACAGTTGAAAAATGAAAAATATCTTTCACTCTGTTATCCTACATTAGTCAAAACTGTCTTACATTTTATTGATTTAAAAACACACTTATACATGTTGGTGGAAGGATAGTGGGATGGATAATTCAGTCAGAATACTATGAACATTACCTGAAGATGAGTTGGAAAATTTATTGGCTAGCTTGAATCAAAACTACCAAATCAACTAGTCTGTTTTTGAACTAATGTAAATTTCTTTCACTCCTCTGCCGCCTTCTCTCCTTTTTTGACATGGTAGTGTTCTGTCCCTTGTGACTCTGAAATAAAATATAAGATGGGGGGCTGCATTAGAGCATACTACAGATAGAGTGGGTTATGAGCTTTTTATTAAAAGGATACTGCCAACCCTCAAAGACCACAAGATGCATATTCATAAAAGGAAGGTAAATCCCATACAACATTCCTGGAGGATACCTTTTTATATGTTTGTTTTTAAATATCTGACATTTTTGTTTTAATACTGTCTAGAAGTATGCTGAAGTATAAATTTTTAAACAAATGTCATGCTACATGGGATTTAACATTTTTATTTTTAAAAGGTCATTTTATTTTAATCCTACATTCATTGTGTACCCCCTTTTTAAGTATTATCTCTCTTTATTGGAAAGAGCAGAGCTGTAACGAGGGATTTTAGTGCCCGGGGTAAGTATATTTGTGCCTCCTAGAGGTCATGTGTGGAGGGGGCTCGCAGGGCCACGTGCCATTCCACCCCCATATTTCTGCCTTCTGTTGAGGCATGCTCCACCATTGCCACCTGCCAGAAGCTGCTAGAGCCCCTGGCTTTTTGCACTGTTTGCACATAACTTTTCGATTGGATTTTGCACATAACTTTTCAAAGAGAATATTTTCAAAAATAAATATAGGGAATACAAGTTGGGGGGAAATCAAGGGATTTTAGAGAGATGCCAAAATAATTGGAACCCTTTTCCAGTGTATTAAAAGTGTAGATCTTATAAAATACCAAGAGGCCTGGAACGTTTAGTGAGCTCTGCAGGGTGAACCCCTGCATCTATGCAGAGCTTTACAGGTTTTAGTGGGGTCCAGAGGTCCACCCACATGGAGCTCATGCAGAACTGAGCCTGTGTGGTAAATGAAAGTTTATCTGGATTTTGAGAAATCAATTGCAGCAAGGTGCTGATCCATGGATCTTTGCAGTCAGCAATAATAGGGCTACCTATTAAGCCTAAGGAAAATCTCTTTTGTTAGTAACAGTTTATCTGAGATATGAAAGCAAAGATATTGGCCCAAATCTTGAAATGATAGTTCCTTGAAAAAAGAAGAGTAGAAGATTCAACTTAGTGTAGAGGAAAGATTTATTGGCAGCTAATAAAATAAAATGAAGATGGTAGAGAAGACCCAAACACAGAAATAGCAACCATCCAGATATGGTACTAACTAGGACCAAGTTCATGTGCCTTTAAACTCAGCTGGGATCAAGCATATTCAGACTAGTATGGCTGTCCTCTCTTGGGGCCTGAATTTGGGAAAGTCAATGGCTTTAAGAACATGCTTGCCTATTTTAAGGGCCTTAAGAATCACCCTCTGACTCCCGCAAATTCAACTTACTTTGGTTACTATATTGTGGTTATCTGAAGATACAATAATTTATGTGCAACATCATTTGACTTTCTATGCTATTTGCTTTAAAATTGTAAAAACCACTCAGCAGGTTCCAAAACACACATTATTAATGTAGGTTTATGTACAGACGAAGTATAAAACAAAATAATTCGGTGTGGCAAAAGTGCCTGATTGGAGTAATGGGAGCCCAAATTCTATTTCCTACAGAGTATGTATACTATGAGCAGCAGGAGTGCATGATTCTCCTCATATATCTGTCAGTATTTCTCTCCTCTCTTGTATTTTCAATAGGACAGTGTTACTTCCATGCCAGTTTACTCCTTGGCTCTGCTTAGGATGTAGATGAGCACCAATTGATTTCAGAGGTGCTGGTGGTTTTTGAAATATGATTACTAGGGTTTGTACTGAGACTACCAATCCATTAAACATAGGGCACTCAATAGCTATCAGAGGATAACAACCTTAGTTACTACCCAGCTGGGTTAGATTGAACTGGGAACCAAAAAGTGAAAGGTTCCCTATCCTGTGCTATTTCCAATCTCTTTAGACATTTCATTTCCCACACAAATTTTGAAACTTCAGTCAAATCCTTTTTGAGGCACAGTGCTATAAATTTAAAAAAATACAGTAAGCTGAAACATGCTTCAAAAAAACATTTTAGCAACCCCAATGAAAGTTTTTTTGGTGGGTGCTTTTTACCAAAAAGTTGTTTGGAACCAAGGTTAAGCATGAAAAATTTGAGCCCAACCCAAAAGGTTAGAGACTGGGTATAGGTAACTGAGAATGTCAGTTTACCAAAAAAATTTTCATTTAACTATCAGGTCATAATAATACTAAGGTATGTCTGCTTTCAGCTAGTTCTCCTTGAGCTTGTATGCTAAAAATAGCAGTGTGGACTTTGCAGCACAGGTTAACCACCTAAGTTAGGACCGAGGGAGTCAGGTAAGTTTGTACTCGAGCAGCTAGCCTGTGCTACCACCCATGCAGTATTTTTAGTACACTAGCTCAAGGAGAACTAGCTTGTATCTGTCAACCCAGCTGGGGGGCATACTCCCAGCTGCAGTGTACCCTAATATAATTGTGAAGAAGTTTCCTTTTCCCTCGTTTGTCCCCATTTTGACCTTCTTGCATTAACTAGTCCTTAAATGGCCTGACTCATACTTCTAACCGAACACAGTGAAGTTATGGTGTTTTCCTAATTTGCACTTTTATGTTTGTAGACTGGAAGAACTGGCTGTGATTTGTTCTAATTATGACATTCCTCATATTGTCAACAATGCATATGGAGTTCAGTCTTCAAAATGTATGCATCTCATCCAGCAGGTATGAGGCTTGTATTTCAAATGAGACTTTTTTAAATGATATATTTGTTAACCTTTGATAATACAATTATATAGAACTACAAAATGCACAACATGGGCACATTCTGTCAAATGTTTTTGCAGACTTGAGTCTAATCCCAGGCAATTTTGCCTGTCTGAGCAGGTTCAAAGGACAGAGGGTACTTTTTTAGAGCTGCTTCCCGCTGCTGACAAAGTCGGGTGGGCCAGATTGAGCAGAATTGATTTCCAGCAACCTTCCTACAAGAAAACCCCCTTTAGTCTAAAATGAAGGGTTATTTGGGCTCCCCACAACTTCTCTACTTCACTACTTTGTAGTGTAGACATACCCATAGTTAGGGGTGTGAAGAAATATTCATCAGCTTCTGATTATTATTCACACTACAAAATCAGAAACCTACAAAGTAACTTTGAAAGAACAGGAAGAAAAATAATTTCCCACAAATCAATTGGGATTTTTTAATTGTCAGAAATATGGAAGAGTCTTCAGGGTATTGGTGATTCTAAATCAATAAAGTATACATAAATAATTTGTCAGAGGTAATGCACCATGTGAATTTGAGGCGAGGAGAGGCAAGGTAGTAGAGGAAAGAGTAAGGAAAAGAAAGGGGTTAAGAGAAGAAGAAAAAAGTTCCAAACTGGTTTTTCCCCAAATGCCATGCAGTATGTGGCCCTTTCAGCTGCTTCTGCTGCTTTTTCTAGTGTAAAAAGAAAGATGGAAGCTGTTCAGTATTCCAAATGTCATTTTTATAAAAGAAAGGGAGTTAAAATTGGCAGCTGGGCAAGCAAACTGGTGCCGAAAGTGGTAAAGTTGGGGACGGAACCAAATAGTTCAGATAACCCTTTTTTAAAATGAGGGGGGAGACTGGGAAGAAATTAACAAATATATGCTCACCTTTTCTCTACTGTCTGGAACCTAACATTTTCCCCTATCTTTGCTTCATTTTACTAACATACTTTTCATAGTGGAAGGATATGTTTTATGTCTTCTTAAACCTGCTTCCTAAACATATTAAAACAGTTATATGTAAAATCATGGACCATACTTGAATAGGAATTAAGACCTCTTCAGGATGTGAATTATTAGGCACCTTATTATTGATGCACTTCTGAGGTGGCTGAAGGAATATGACAGAAGTGCCACAACATCCTACCAATGTCCACCTCATCCTTGCTTATTGCTACAGCGTGTTCCTAGGGAGAGGAACAATTGACTGACACTGGATAAGCTACTTAGTTATAATGCTACTTTTTTAAAAAATGCCTGTTTTGGGAGGATTGTTTATTAAATGGAAATTTCCTAATATACAGCACCAGCCATAAAGCTGTTAAAACTCTTGTATCTCAGTAGTTGCAATCCACATGTGGTTTTTTTTGTCAACAGCACCTTCAGAAGTGTAGATTGAACAGACTTCTGAGGTCTTTAGGTATTTTGATAACATTCCTTTTACTAGAAGTGTGTGGAAATTCCTTGTTTTAAAGGGACGCTGTCAACTTATATCTTTCTGATAAATGTTTTACTGACTGTTACAAAACATCTAATATGGGTATAACTGAAAGATTAGAGGAAAAGACATCTTTCAGCGTGTTTAATTTTGTATATCTGACAACACTTTTTGTATCATAATTTCTAATATTTCCCTTTTGTGTTGGTGTCACACACATCAACAGGATAGAGGAAAATAGTTTATAATCCCTATTTTTTCAAAAAAAAAATCACAGGCATAAGGGATTTTGCTTTGGGTCTAATGCCTGAAACTATTTTTTTTTTTTTTTTAACAGAACTAGATTTCAGGTTGATGGTGACCCTTTAATAAAATAATTTTATTGTTTAATCTTCACAAGCATTTATTTTTTTAACAAAAAAAGAACATTTGAAGTGAGATTATGGCTGCTATATGCTCCTGAGTGGTTGAAGGCCCTTGGCAAAACACACTTGAGACGTGAAGATGGAAAACAATTACTGATGTTCTATAGTTTACTTGGTATATTTATTGTATCTACATTACAGTGGCTTTGTGAAATGTAATTGTTTGTGAAGCATTTTGATCTTCACATGGATGGGGCTGTGTAATTGCTGAGTATTATCCTACAGCTAATGAGGGCTTCTTATCAGAGAAACTATATTATTATTATTATAGGCTAAACTTACCATGATCAAAATGTTAAGAAACTTAATTTCCTGTGTCATCTCAAATGGAAAAAATCATTTGTAATGATAATCTTGTCAAGAAACACTGAAAAGCACAATTATGTGCATTAGTGTATTGGGCTGTGCATTTCTTTCTGGCTTGTAGCTAGATATTTCTATGATATAATCTTAAACATTTAACTGAAGTCATTATTTCAGAGTTTAACAAAAGAAACTTTTCTTCAATAGAAATTATACAGTCTAGGAGGAAATTAATTTTAAGGTATATTTAGGAGCCTATGCATTCCATGATAACAGCAGCAGAATTTGTCAATGGTAAGGGATGTCCTGGAGAACAATAGGCCCTGGGAAAGAAGTTCCAAGGTCCCAAACCACCATCATCCTCAAGATATTGGGAGCTTGGGGCATTCTATCCCTCCAATGCAATGATAGATATAGATGGAAGGGGAAGCTACATGAAGTTTCCAGGGCACCCACTTATCCCTGTTGTCGCGGGGCAAGTGCACCCTGTGCCCTCTTGGGGTGGGGTAATTATTTCCCCACGGTCACATCCCTACAATCACCCCTTGTCTTGGGGTAGTGTGGTCTAGCAGTAAAAGTCAATATGGCCACTCTCTCTCGCTCAAGGTTGTGTGGCCCAGTAGCCAGAGTCAGGGTGTGGGACCTAATGGTCTGAGTGAATATGGCTTCCCAGTTCAGCCAGGGTGTATCACCCAGTGGTCAGAGTGAGTGTGGCCACCTGACTCAGCAAGGCAGTGTGGCCTGGCAGCCACAGTCAGTAGGGCCTGGGCCCTCCCTGCTCCACCAGGTCCCAGCTCAGGGCCCTGTCAGTGGCAAGTATGCCCACCACTGAGTCAGCAGGGAATCCGCTCAAAACATGCTGACCCCACTCGGCACCACAACTGGTCTCCCTGAGCTACTTTCTACCTGGTTCCTGATGCCATGGTCCTGGGGTTTCTGGGCTCCTCAGTCAGTGCAGCTCCCAACAGCTCCGCCACTCCTTGGCTATCCTTCAGACTCTCAGCATCCCTAGCTTCTGCCATCTGGGACTTCTGCAGTTCGTGAGCTGGCGCTTGCAGCATACATTCTCTCTCTTCAACAGTCAGCCCCAAATGAGCTGAGCTGCTCCCTTTTATATCTAGTCTCCAGCTGGAGCATGCCCAGCAGGGCCGTGGGGGCGTGGCCTCCTCAGCCCAGAGAGTAGAATTAATTCTTGCAGTACCAGTGCGGGGCAAGTGTGCCCCGTCACACCTGTACACACTCATTACTAATAGAACAATGG
Organism: Malaclemys terrapin pileata; assembly: GCF_027887155.1. Classification (NCBI taxonomy): domain Eukaryota; kingdom Metazoa; phylum Chordata; order Testudines; family Emydidae; genus Malaclemys; species Malaclemys terrapin. The sequence goes on along the minus strand of NC_071509.1, from coordinate 35,681,157 downwards.
ATAGTGCATAGGTACCATGATGAATGCCAGTAAATAAATGCTCGAAGGATGGATCCAACAAACCAAAATGGAATGGGAGGATGAGGAGGGAAAAAAACTTTTTTTTTTTTTTTTGAGGAGGAGGAGAGATCTTGTTCCCATTACCCTGTCAACTGCCCCCCTATTCTCTTTTCCCCGATTAAATGCAGATGCTAAAGCTCTGGCATTCATCTCCGCACCAAAACACTGCCAAATCCTTGGCTCCCTCCCACTCAACACCCGAACAGCTGTTTAAAAAACAGAAGTGACAATACATCTTCTGTATTTTGGTATTGTCATGGATACTGGTAACATTCATGTAGCTTAATTTAATATGTAATAAATTGTGTGCTTGAGTATATTATACTGATTTCATACTGCTGCAGACTTCTCAGCTAACTGCAGAATTCATAAATTCGTGGCTTTTAAAAAGCCAGAAAGGACCACTGTGATTTTTCTAGTCTGACCTCCTGCATAACACAGACTATAAGACTTCTCTGAATTCACAGCATTAGTGCTTCAGAAATCAGAGCCTTGCTGCAGTATTTACATCCTGTCTCTTGGAGAATACTTGCCCCCCTGGTTATAATGACAGTTTGTTTTCTTGTGGGGGAACTTGACTCCATTTGCAGTAGTGGAGTTACTTGGATCTTCATATTATAGGCAATCTTACATGATACAACTAACTGAAATCTTGGTAAGGACAGTGTTTCAGTGTTCTCCCACAATCATCCACTGGTTTTAATGAGAATTGTATATCTGCACTGAGAAAAGGCTGTTTTCTCAATTAAACATAGCTACACTATGGCCATTTATTTATATATAATGTGTGTGTGTGTGTGTGTATATGTATATGTGTGTATATATATGTATATATATATATGTATATGTATGTATATATATATATATATCCCCGATTAAGTTTCAATTTGGTAAACTTTTGAAATGTTGTTGGTTACTGACTTTTATGGGAGTTATACCGTTAAAAATCCATGCAGTGCTTTGAAAATATACCACAGTGTGTAAAACTTCAATTTAGTTCAGTGTATTAATTCCTTGCAAAAAAGGGATTAATAGTAGGATTACAGATAGATGAACCTGTGGTGATATGTAGCAATGCAACCATGTTCTTAGCAAATACTACTAAGAAAACAAACTGTAACCATTTTAATTTTGTTTTAGCTCTAATGTATTTTCTGTGAGAGTTTTATTAATGTAACTTGCCGTGCATTGCTTTTATACATAATACAACAGGATGCTGTCAAACACTTGTTCCTAATGTGTATATGTATGGGGGGGTGGTTGTGTTCTTTTTGTTTCGTTTTGTTTTTAGGGTGCTCGAGTAGGTAGAATAGATGCTTTCATCCAGAGCTTGGACAAAAATTTTATGGTTCCAGTAGGTGGTGCTATCATTGCTGGTTTCAATGATTCCTTCATCCTGGATATCAGCAAGATGTACCCAGGTAAATAATTTACAGATTGATTCATCTTTGTGAAATAACTGCAAAGAACTTGAATAATGAGAGAGAGAGAGAATGAAAATAATCTGTATATCATTGCTTCAGGGAGAGCATCAGCATCTCCTTCCTTAGATGTCCTCATTACACTACTGTCCCTGGGTGAAAGTGGTTATAGACAGCTACTAAAAGAGAGAAAGGTAAGCTTTCTGGCAAACAACATTTCTTTTTCATTGTAAATACAATGCAGTCACAGTACAGCCCAGGAGCATTCACGTATGAGTATATGCAGTTTGCCTGTTTATCACTGGATCCCAAGCTAGAAAATTAATCTAAAATCTTTTACTGTATTTCAGGAGCCACATTGCTCATTGTTTAAAATGTGTGACTTTCAAAATAGATCTTTTACTTTTGAAAGCAACAGCAGTACAAATTCCAGACTGTTTCTGACTTTGAAAATAAAATTGCTTGAAACATGGATCATTTTTTTAAAATGTTCCAGTATTTGGCCTGACCATTTGACTTCAAAAGCACACAGCTCACAGGAAGAATACTAATTGAAACTTGAAAACAGTTCATAGTAGAGTTAATGGGAGTGGTTATTTTTAGGTTGGACCATCTAATTTCAGAAGCGCTATCAATCTAGGCAAATACGTCCTTTGTGGCTGGGTCAGGCATTTTGCAGCCTGTCAGTAAACATGACCTCAGAGAAAGTTGTGAGGATTTGATTTTATGTAAATGTCTGTGTCTTCTATTTTGTTTTGTATTAGGCTTAGAAATGGTGTCTCTTGTCTATTTGCGCATGTCACGTGTGAAATAAATCAGTCTGAACTTCATAGTCTCTCTTATTCAAATACAATTCCATAGAACACCTTTAGTCACTAGATTCACAAGCAAGGTGGTATACAGTAGTTAGCTATATTATGCCTAATGAACAAAAAGACTGGAAAGTTTGTGATTTGTTCAAATTGTGAATATAATTAATGAATAAAGACATAGGATTTATTTGCTGATGTAACTAGCTTTCCTCCCACTATGTACTCTAGTTACTGTATAGGCTGGTCCTGAACTGTGTTTAACAATTTTAATATCAATTTCTTTCATATGAGCTACGTCCTACAAACTGAGAGCCATCTCATTATGGGGGAGTGAGGGAGGATAGCGATTTGCCTGAAACTTTCCATTACACACTCCTGTTTTCTGTTGCTCATAACTTTGCCAAACTTAAAGCATTTAGACTGAAATTTTCTCTGTTTGCTGTCTGCCACAGGTTGAATTTTTTTTGTTTTGTTTTGGTTCAGCAAAACAGTTGAGTCATTTCTGAGAACAAGTTTAGGAAAAAATAGGTTGTTTTGCAAATGTTAATTTCCATCTTCTCCCTCCCCAACTGTTTCTCTTAAGATCTGTAGCACCTTCAGGGTTTGAAGCATGAACTGAAAATTTGGTAGGGTGTAACTCTGGAGTCAAAGATTGCTTTTGCTGTTACTATAAAAAATCATCTAGCAGAATCATAAGCCTTTGAAAATCCCTGTTTGCATGTGCTCAGTAGAGCTTGTGAGAAGTTTACTTCTAAAATCTCTGAATATTTCATGTGCACTAAATGTGCTTCCAGCTCCCAGTAAGCCTCAACTGAATAGGACAATGGAGATACACTAGTAGTGCAGCCCTTCTTTTGGCCAAAGAGACGGTGTTACGGGTGGGAACTAGGAGAAGACCATTAATTCAAATCTCCGCTCTTCCACTCATTTCTGTTACTAATTCTGTGCACTTCATTGCCTTTATTATTTAACAGGACCTTTATATTCATACCTTAAAAAGCAGACACATATGATTGTCCTGTTTTACAGATGGAATAACTGAGAGATTGCACAGGGTCATGTCTGGCAGAGCTAAGAATAGAATCCAGATCTCTAACATAGCAGATCAAAATCTTATCCACTTAGCCACATTTGCCTTTCAGAATGAATGTTTCAAATATACATATCTGGCTGTGCTGCTGTCATAGGTAGGCTATAATCCCCTCTAGAACCAGGATTCAAACTCAGGATTCCTGATTTTCAACATTCTTCTGCTGCCTAGCTAATGGTTGCATAAGCCACTGGTGAAGGGCGCATCATTTCCCCTCCAGTGGCTGGTCCATAGGATTTTGCACCAGTGGTAGATGTTATTGCTGTGGGAAAATGCCTTATTTGAGGATCTTGCCAAGGCTTAGGCATGAGCTGGGTGCCAGACATTAGGATTTAGGCAGATTTTTAGGTACCATGGAGATTCTGGGTGCTATGGGGACCTGATTGTTAGGAATTTAGATGACAGGTTAGGGGTTTCGGAATTTTTACTATCTAAATTGTGGATTTAAAATCTAAAGCCTAAAGTCACTGTTAGCTATCTAAATCCTTTTCTGGATCTAGCCCTTTGTGTGCATGCATTATGATAGCCTTTAATTACATAATCATATACTATTTGTTCTGTAGGATCCCCGTCTCATTCAGTGCACCAGATGGGCAGTGAATGATGTGGAGGGTTGCAAAAAGGGAAAAGATGTTCTCTTTAGAGCTCTAATCTGGGGTTCAAAATGAGCTGGGTTGTGTTCCTGACTCTGCCACAGTCTTCCTCTGTGCAGTTGGCCAAGACTTTACATAATGTATTCACTCAAGGTGACCTAGCTAAGGTTGCTTAGGGATTCTTAATTCTGCCATTTCCTAAGTGTTGAATGCTTGTCTTTGCCCCCTTAATATGTTTAACATGTTTTTTGTATGTAATTGGGTAGACAGAAATTGGGGTACTTATCTAAACTTAACATAGGTAGTTTTTATTTAAATCGTGTGGTGCCATCTGTTCCATTCTTTGGTTCTGTTCTAAATAAAACGGTGTTCACGCTGTTGTCTGCACTCTGCAGAGCACTTGCAGGTAGTTTGTGGAGATCTGGCAGGCCACGTGGTCCTGGATCCTACAACTTGTTTTCAGTTGTTTCTACAGGCATCCAAGATCTTTGGTTTAGAGTTTGAGTGTCTGGAGAAGGAGGAGCCAGCCTAGCTGAACATATGCAGCTGCTATAATTATCACAGGAATGTTTTAGTTGTGAATAAGATTAAGGGTGGGAGCTGGAGATGGGAGGCGATCCAGACAACTAATGTTTGAAGACAAGTAGTGTATGGACTTTTTTATTTATTTATTTATTTATTTATTTGTGTTACTTTTGAAATAAATTGTCTAATGTGTTTGTATTTTGGATATCTGTGTATATTTTCAGAAACAGTGTATGTTGGCATCAAAAGTAAATCAGTTTCCTTTTTCTTCCGCCCATTCACTTAAATAATCAAAAACAAATTAATTATGTCTTTCCATAAAGTTAATTTTGATTGTAAGCTTTATAATGGTGATGAATATGTAATGTGGAGCTGTAGGAATTGTCCATGTCACAAATATGGTAATTCTTTAACAAATAAAATGTCTTAATTGTATAGCTGTATATTTCAAAAGTAATGACATTATTTTCCTGGAAATGGGATTCTAAAGTGAATAAAACATCAGATATTTACAACTTCATTCAATAGGCAGGTCTTTTTATTCAAAATGTGGCTATATGCTATAAACATACTTTATGTATGGTGTAAATATTTCCTTTATTGGATTTGTGGTAGGAATAAGAACCCTTTTTGTTTAAATGTGCTTGCTCCTGAACTGTATAACTCTAATAGTGATAGTTTATTGTCTGTGCTCTGTGGAGGCAGAGCTATTATGCTCTCAGCAGGAGCTATTTATAGCTTGACATTGAGTACTTCTTTCTATATTGGTGCAACCTACACCTACTCAAAAAAGAAGTGAAACTATAAAAAACTCCAAGTATTTTTTCTTTCTTTTTTTACCTTATCCTTATTCACATCAAATGTTACTTCAGGTTCTTTGAGCTCAACTCAAAGAACCTGAAGTGCCCAGATTTTTAAATAAAGAAGGATAATCTCTTGCAACAGAGGGAAGCAAGAATCAGACTACTCCGTTTCTGCCCTTCACTGGGGAGAACTGTCTCAAGGTGTAAAATGTTATCTGGTGGCAGAGAAGGGAGCGTGCAAGGATTAGGCGGGCCCAGAGGTTCAGGGCAATGTAGAGGGAGTGGTTGTGTGACCAGGGCAGAGCAGTGAGGGGATCCAGCTGACTCGCAGGGCTCAGGCTAAGGGGCTATTTAGTTGCTGTGTAGACGTTCAGTCAGTCTGGCACCTGGGCTCTAGTACTCCGTGAGGTGGGAGGGTCCCAAAGCTCAGGCTGCAGCCCGAGCCCAAAGGTCAACAGCACAATTTAAACAGCCCCTTAGCCCGAGTCAGCTGGCACAGGACAGCTGCGGTTGTCTAATTGCAGTATAAACATACCCCAAGAGTGCACGTATTTAGAGTGCAAGTGGCTGGGGCTGGCAGCAGGTGAGCCTACATGAGGGATTGATGTGTCTTTAAGGGACAAATGCAGTGGGTATGTCTGGGAAGGAAGAACTGATCACAAACACCTTCACCACTGTTTTGCTGTCTCCAGAGGGGAATAAAAGCAGTTTTTTTCTTCCCTCTTCTAGCCCTGTCACCTCCATCACACTTAATACCTAGTGGCAGTATTGCCTCATGCATTTTATATTAATTAGCCCAGGGACTGTCTCTTGCTATGTGTTTACAGACTGCCTAGCACAATGGGTTCCCGATCTTAGTTGGGGACTCTCGGCGCTACTGGAATGCAAAAAACAGTAATTAACATATAGTCAAACATGACACGTACACCAATGTTTTCTCTCATTTTGAATTCTAGTATTATGTAAAAGTTAGGTTTCTAAAATATGATCTTTTGGTGCTCTTAAATAATATGCTTGTTGTGCATCAAATTCTATATTTCAGGTTTTAACATGAAACCTATATTTTATATGCTTATTTCTTTGGCTGAGCCAGATAATATGTACCAAACGTAGTGGTAATTCGATTCCTGACACCCATTGCTAAATATTACTCATGCTGAGGAGCAAATGTTAATTAGCACAAAATAAACATGACAACCAGGGAGCCTAAGTTCCAGTATCAGATTTAACATCTGTTACCTACACCGTGGAGAACATCTTACTGATCTATCTAACCATTTGGTATGTTGGTAATATCAGGAAGGCAACTACAGAGTATTGTGGTCAACTATTTAGGATTATCCTTAGTTTTCTCAATAACCTAGTGGTCAGGACATATTTGCTACCACTGACACATAGCCGGCTTTTGAAATGCAATGCAGATTTTGTTTTGGTGACTAGGTGTTTCTAACTTTAGTTATTTAAAGAGTCACTCATATCCCATAATGACACATGAGTATGAAGTATTTAAAACTACATGAAAGAGAAAGGTACGATGGAGAAGAACATTTTGATTTGTAGCTGTTTTACGTATGTGTTATCAAGAAAATGTAGATTATATTGATAAATATGAATTTATCTATTGTCTCTACAGTTCAAAATAAAGTTATATTGCTGCTCTACTTACAACTGAACTTAGGAATAGTGAGAGAAAATACTTGTAATGCATATTAGGACTGTTAAGTTTTCAAAATGCTAGTTCTCCAATATTCTTTCACTTATTCAGAGGAGAGACATTTGCTGCTGTCTCAGATTTTGTGAAGAGTTAGATTCCCATGTTATAGTTTGTGAGATTTTTTTTTTTGAGGTACTGCAGGATTTTCTGTTTATATGGAACTTTCAGATGCTTTGTAGAACCTGCATTGACCCACAATTACAATGACTTTATCTCACTTAGCTGACATTTAATGCATAAACTTAATATCTTAAATTCTGTTTTGCAGTTATGCAAGCACCTGGTATGAGTAAGCAGTCAAAAGTAATATACGTGTCCAGAGTCTGCATTAGAGATGCATGGATGTAAAGGTCATGCAGACACTGAACGGTGTGCATGGTGGGATTTACATTGTTGAAAACAAAAACAATTAAGTATAGAACATGAGGATCACATTCAACAATGTGTCATCTTCTTACCTGTGTAACAGAGGGTTGGGGTTTTTTGGTTTGTTTTCTTGCTTTTTTTACACAACTATTTTTGAGCATTTAACCCTCCATTTGTAATCCAGTTTCCATTTTTAAAACTGACAATTATATACCAGTGTTCAGAGCAAATGAGATTTCAGCTTAAGCTCTGTCATTTCAAAAGTTGGACTCTGAGTTTTAGCAAGCTGTAGTTCTCAGTGGTTGCAGAGGGGTTTTCGTTTTTAATCACTCTTTTCAAATCCCTTTGTGTTTTTCTCGTGAATTCTTAAGACTAAGGAACATCTAATCTTGTATTTGTAATCAAATACAGACTATATAATTGTTTTAATCATTTCAGTTCTGTAATGTTGTCCAAAGGTGTCTTGAAACAAGTATATTGAAGGGGCTATCTCTGGAACCATAATGTGTGTTAATGGATTTAGTATGGGCTGGAAGTCATCAAAGCCTGGTCTACACCAAGAATTTACATTGGTAGAGCTACATCCCTTAGGCCAGGTCTACACTACCCCCCTAATTCGAACTAAGGTACGCAACTTCAGCTACGTGAATAACGTAGCTGAAGTTCGAAGTACCTTAGTTCGAACTTACCTTGGTCCACACTCGGCAGGCAGGCTCCCCCGTCGACTCCGCGGTACTCCTCTCGCCGAGCTGGAGTACCGCAGTCGACGGCGAGCACTTCCGGGTTCGACTTATCGCGTCCAGACTAGACGCGATAAGTCGAACCCAGAAGTTCGATCGCTCGCCACCGAACTACCGGGTAAGTGTAGCCAAGGCCTTAGGGGTGTGAAAAATCCACACCTTATCCCCAGTGTAGACAGTGCTAGCCCAATGGAACCTAACTACCACCTCCAGGGAGGTGGTTTACCTACGTCATGTACTATATAGGTAATATCTACACTGAAACGCTGCTGTGGCACAGCATTATTTTAATTTAGTGTGACAGTGCTGCCCGTGGGAGCCAGCTGAGGTCACTCAATTAGGGTGAACTGCAAACAAAACGGGGCAGACAAACCCCAGAAGCTGGTGGTTATTCCAATACTTAGATTTACCAAGCCAGCACAAAACTGCTTCTATAGTACCTCACTGGTTACTCAGAAGTCCAAACAACGCAGTTCCCTTAAAGTGCCCAGCCTCAGGCCTCCATCCAGACACACCTGTCAAATATGATGATGATGATTAAAATCTTATTTCAGCATATAAAAGAAAAGGTTCTTCCAATCCCAGAGGATTAGCCACATACCCAGATTCAATTATAACTTAGATATTACCCAAAATACACGCTATAGTTAATTCTTATTAACTAAACTAAAATTTATTAACAAAGAAAAGAGAGAGAGTGTTGGTTAAAAGATCAATATACATACAGACTTGAATTCAATTCTTGAGGTTCAGATGCATAGCAGAGGTGAGCTTGTAGTTGCCAAAAGTCCTTTTAGAAATAGTCCATAGGTTATAGTCCAATGTCCATATTCAGGGTGGCTCCAGACAATGACTGGGGATCTCAATCCTTGTGGCTTAAGGTTTCCTCCTCTTGAAACCCAAAGCAGATCTGAGATGAAGTAGGATCGTGTCCCAGGGTTCGTATACATTTCCAGCAGCCTTTTGGCCTGAGAAAACAATAGGCTTAACATCTGGCAATTAGCACAGGATAATTTGTCCATTAAACAGTTCAGATACAGGTTACCTCAACCTTCAAAGAGACATATAGACAATAATACTATTTTACTCAAGTATCATCACAAATGTTAATATTCCTTTTTTTTAATCTTTGAATTAAAGTTATAGCAATAGACAGGACTTGTTTGCTTACATCACAAGACCTGAGCAAACATCTACCCTTTAGATCTCTCACAATGCAGACTTGCATTTCAAAGCTCTATTCATTTACATATCTTCCTAACCAGTCCCTAAGGTTCACCCATGAGTCAGGTCAGTCTGTGAGTTAATTAACTCTTTCTGGCCCTGTCCCCTTCCAATGAAATATTATATTACACTCATAACGTCACATTTAAACATATCCCTAGAGACTGATTTCAAAGGTACTGAGCTCCTGCATTTCCCATTTACTTAAATTGGAGCTGTGGATGCTCAGCCACTCTGAAAATCAGGTACAATAACCTCTCTGTTCTAGCTCTTTTATGTGAAAAATAGGGATGATATTGGGGTTTTGAGATGAAGGGTTTGTAAACTGCTTTGAAGATGCCAGGTGCTAAGTATTAATTCTGAACCTAAGAGAGTTCAAATGTCACAAAAAAAAAAAAAAAAAAAAAACCCACAGACCCACATACCTTAGCTTAATTCCTTAGGGTGAGATTCTCATACTATCTCAGCCTCATTATGCCAGGTAAAAGGGACAGAATAGCGTAACAGGGCTCTAAAATCTTTATATCTGGCCAGGGAGGCACTGGAGAAGATAACTGTAAGGCTGTCCTCAGAGGAGCACTTTGCAAGTCCTGAAATAGGAGTGGGATGGAGCTCTGGTCAAGAAAGGTGTATTGGGGGAAGCATGTATATAACTATGGAGATTCTGGGCAGTGCTGCATCTCACAGGGCAGCCCTGGGAGGCTGCCATAACTGAGGGTGTGTCTAGTGCTGCAGCTGTGCTATCGTAATGTAGATGCTTCCTACATCAACGGAAAGGATTTTTCCATTGATGTAGTTAATCCATCGACCAAGCTGCATCTACATACAATGTCTATATACAATAACTGGATCGCACAGCGTAAAAATATTTTCATTGTTTGGAGTGGTATAGCTAGGTCTGTCTAATTTTTCAGTGTAGACCAAGCCTTAGTCAGGCCCAAAGGGCTTTCCTTGTTATGTCAGGGATGTCTCCATCTCCCAGAGTAGCCCAGGATCAAGAGGGTGCAAAGATGGCTTAAAGCCATGATAGCTCCACACACACACCCCACACCCCAAACTGAAGATCTGTCAGAGGGAAATAATCCCATAGTTGGGACCCTCCTTCCAGATGATGATGTGGTATCCTCTCGCACTGAGGATACCTCTCGTGGGAGGGAACTCCAATTATTAGGAAGAGACAGGTATTAGTAATGGGCGATTCGATCATTAGGACATCGATAGCTGGGTTTGCGATGACTGGGAGAACTGCATGGTGACTTGCCGGCCTGGTGAGAAGGTTGCGGATCTCTCGAGACATCTAGATAGGCTCATGTGTAGTGCTGGGGAGGAGTCGGTGGTCATGGTACATGTAGGTACCAGTGACATAGGGAAGGAAAGGAGAGAGGTCTTGGAGGCCAAATTTAGGCTGCTAGGTAAGAGATTGAAGTCCAGGATCTCCATGGTAGCATTCTCTGAAATGCTTCCAGTTCCATATGCAGGGCCAGTTAGGCAGGCAGAACTCAGGGTCTCAATGCGTGGATGAGATGATGGTGTAGGGAGGTGGGGTTTAGATTTATTAGGAACTGGGGAAATTTTGGGGAAAGCGGGAGCCTATACAGGAAGGATGGGCTTCACCTAAACCAAAATGGAACCAGATTGCTGGCACTTAAAATTAAAAAAGTCATAGAGCAGTTTTTAAACTAAGGACTGGGGGAAAGACGACAGGTGCAGAGGAGCACGTAATTCAGACATCCCTTAGAGGAGGATCTGTCAAATGAAAAAAAGTCCCATTCAATTACATCATGTAATATCAGGCAGCTAAAAAGTGATGAGTTTTTAAAGTGCTTGTATACCAATTCTAGAAGTCTAAATAATAAGATGGGTGAACTAGAGTGCCTCATATTAAATGAGGATATAGATATAATAGGAATCACAGAAACTTGGTGGAATGAGGATAATCAATGGGACACAATAATACCAGGGTACAAAATATATCGGAGGGACAGAACGGATTGTGCTGGTGTGGGAGTGGCACTATATGTGAAAGAAAGCGTAGAATCAAATTAAGTAAAAATCTTAAATGAATCTCTATGGATAGTAATTCTATGCTTGAATAAGAAGAATATAGCAGTAGGGATATATTACAGACCACCTGACCTGATGTTGATAGTGACTGTCAGGGAGATTAGAGGGACTATTAAAATAAAAAACTCAATAATAATGGGGGATTTCAACTATCCCCATATTGATTGGGTACATATCACCTCAGGAAGGGATGCAGAGTTAAAGTTTCTTGACACCTTAAATGACTGCTTCTTGGAGCAGATAGTCCTGGAACCCACAAGAGGAGAGGCCATTTTTGATTTAATCCTAAATGGAGCATAGGATCAGGTCCAAGAGGTGAATATAGCTGCACCACTTGGTAATAGTGACCATAATATAATTAAATTTAACATCCCTGGGGCGGGGAAAACGCCACAGCATCCCAACACTGTAGCATTTAATTTCAGAAAGGGAAACTACACAAAAATGAGGAGGTTAGTTAAACAGAAATTAAAAGGTACAGCACCAAAAGTAAAATCCCTGTAAACTACATGGAAACTTTTTAAAGACACCATAATAGAGGCCCAGTTTAAATATATACCCCACATTAAAAAACATAGAGAACAAAAAAGAGCCACTGTGACTAAACAACAAAGTAAAAGAAGCAGTGAGAGGCAAAAAGGCGACCTTTAAAAAGTGGAAGTTAAATCCTAATGAGGAAAATACAAAGGAGCAGGGTGGATTTGATTTAAATCAATCAGGAAGACTCGATTTAATCAAGGTTTTCTACATAAAAGTGCATTTTTGTTGGTTGTTATAACCTTAATACATATTCTTTGCAACTCAGAGATAGATGTAGGTTTCATTTTTATAAGGTACGCACTATAAATTTTTAAACAGTGATTTATTTTGAAAACTTTTCAGATTAGTTTTACAGCTATATCAGAAAATGAATCATTGTTTGGTCATTTCATTTACCAAAGATAATTGAAGCAGATACTTATGAAGTCATTGGGAGGTGAACTATCTCCAGTTCAACAGGTTAATCATTAATATTTGGAGGATTTTCTTGCTATGCTGTATTAGGAGGAGAACATCACCAGACAGACGTTTACATTGTTTTATTTAACTAAAACAACAACATTAAGTATTCCGGATTTTTTTCTCCAACAGCAAACAGATAATATTTTAACAAAAAAGCATATGTCCCTCACTTCTCATATTTATCTCCAGACTTCTCCTTTACTATACTATACTATTCCACCCCCAACAATCTTCTATTCACTGAATTTTTTGAAACTTTGCACTTTTAGAGAGAGGTAAGGGATTGACTCTGTGTACACAAATTTGCAGAGAGACAGTAGAGCTGAGGTCTGTTATTTCTCACCTCTATATATTATTTATTTATTTAAAAACATTTTTGCTAACAAACATGTTATCTCTGGAGACACAAATCCACAGTTTGAGAACTGCAAAACTAAGCATCTCTGATGGTATCGTCTAGACTGAACACTGAGTCCCATTGGGTAGATAGATAGAAAGATTAACCTAAATAATCTGTGGAACCCCATAAAACTGGGTCCCTAATCCATGGACTATTGGAACTCATTTAGAAAACTTTTCTTAAACATTACATTAATATATTGTCTCATACTATAGAATTAGAATTTATAATCCCTATTCCATGATGAGATATCTTTGAACTATAATGTAGCTTAATCAAAACTATCTTTAGATAGGTTTTTTCCTCAAAAAACATTTGATCAAAAAAGTCCGATTTTAAATGAAAAAATCCATTTTTTTTTTAAATCATTGATTTTTATCCACCCTGGAAAGGAGCATAAACTCTGGCAAATGAAGTGTAAAAATATAATTAGGAAGGCCAAATAGAATTTGAAGAACAGCTAGCCAAAGACTCAAGTAATAGCAAAAAAAATTTTAAGTACATCAGAAGCAGGAAGCCTGCTAAACAACGAGTGGGGCCACTGGATGATCGAGGTGTTAAAGGAGCACTCAGTGTTAAGGCCACTGCAGAGAAACTAAATGAATTCTTTGCATCGGTCTTCATGGTTGAGGATGTGAGGGAGATTCACAAATCTGAGCCATTTTTTTTAGGTGACAAATCTGAGGAACTGTCCCAGATTGAGGTGTCATTAAGAGGAGGTTTTGGAACAAACTGATAAACTAACCAGTAATAAGTCACCAGGACCAGATGGTATTCACCCAAGAGTTATGAAGGACCTCAAATGTGAAATTGCAGGAATACTAACTGTCATCTGTAACCTATCATTCCAATGACCTTCTGTACCAAATGACTGGAAGACAGCTAATGTGACACCAATTTTTAAAAAGGGCTCCAGAGGAGACCCCGGCCGGTAAGCCTGACTTCAGTACCGGACAAACTGGTTAAATCTATAGTAAAGAACAAAATTGTCAGATACATAGATGAACATAATTTGTTGGGGAATAATCAACACGTTTTTTGTAAAGGGAAATCATGCCTCACCAATCTACTGGAATTCTTTGGGGGGGCGGGGTCAACAAGCATGTGGACAAGGGGGATCCCATGGATATAGTGTATTTAGATTTTCAGAAAGCTTTTGACAAGGTCCCTTGCCAAAGGCTCTTAAGCAAAGTAAGCAGTCATGGGATAAGAGGGAAGGTCCTCTCATGGATTAGTAACTGGTTAAAAGATAAGAAACAAAGGGTAGGAATAGATAGTCAGTTTTCAGAATGGAGAGAGGTAAATAGTGGTAGCCCCCAGGGGTCTGTATTGGGCCCAGTCCTATTTAACATATTCGTAAATGATCTGGAAAAAGAGGTAAATAGTGATGTGTCAAAATTTGCAGATGATACAAAACTACTCAAGATAGTTAAGTCCCAAGCAGACTGTGAAGAGCTACAAAAGGATCTCTCAAAACTGGGTGACTGGGCAACAAAATGGCAGATGAAATTCAGTGTTGATAAATGCAAAGTAATGCACATTGGAAAACACAATGCCAACTATACATATAAAATGATGGGGTCTAAATTAGCTGTTACCACTCAAGAAAGAGATCTTGGAGTCACTGTCGATAGTTCTCTGAACATCCACTCAATGTGCAGCAGCAGTCAAAAAAGTGAACAGAATGTTGGGAATCGTTAAGAAAGGCATGGATAATAAGACAGAAAATATCATATTGCCTCTATATAAATCCATGGTATGGCCACATCTTGAATACTGCATGCAGATGTGGTTGCCCCATCTCAGAAAAGATATATTGGACTTGGAAAATGTTCGGAAAAGGGCAACAAAAATGAGTAAGAGCATGGAAGAGCTTCCATATGTGTTGTATGTGTACAGGGCCTAATACTGTACAACCTCTAGGTATTACCATAATCCAATGCAAATAACATTTTTAAACCCACCATCTCCTAAAAGATGGAAAGCCCTTTAAGTTTAGTTTAGCTTCTCAAAACTAGAAGAATTGTAGAATATAAATATATAGTATGATTCAACTATTTGTGAAAACATCTGTAGATAAAGATTCTGTATTAAAATGTAAAGATTCAAAAATTACTCATGTCCAATAAAATAATTTTCCTGTCCAAAAATGGGTATGTGTGTATTATACAATATGTATATCTGCACAGAACTGTACATATTGTAGTAGATGGCTTTATTAACGGGTAAACCTAGAAACCATAAATTCCATTTCTAAAGACTTCCCTATGATATTCATAGACTAGATTTTTGTGTCACTACAGCACGTTTCATGGTCTAACTAACATGAAACCGCAGGCTAGACTGATTTTAGTGAAGCTGTGCTAATTAACAGCAGATGAGGAACTGTCCCCTTATATCCAGGTTACCAAAATTGGCTCCAGAAACAACTCTGATTTTTTGCTCACTTCTTCAAAAGTTTCTTGATAGTTTTATGTATACTTCAGTGAAGCTTGCCATTATGTCTAACGTGACTGTCATTTGGCACTTTTGATATACACTGCCTCTAGGATTAACTGAATTTTCAGTTTTCCCTTAGATGTCATTGTTTTAGGGGTTAGAAATCAAACTACAATGCCAGAAGTGCAATATATTTTCATATAACAGCATTTACCTCAATAGCTAGCTAGGTTTCGTGGTACAGTTGTTTCACATTTTCGTTCACTCTTTTCCCCCTAGCAATTTGGCTGACATTTACTGTGTAAGTAATTCAATACACCTTTTAGTATGATAAGTTTTTTAAAAACTGAGTTACAGTGCCTACCACATAAAAAAATCAATTGTATTTAGCTGCATTTCTTTTAAGTATAAGAGCTCATTGTATATATTTGCTTGGGGTGCTTATAAATTTTCCATGCAGCAGAAAGTGATTTTATAATAGAGGTCAACTATAGACTTGACCCCCCCCCCCCAAATATTGCCAAATCTGAAAAGTCATTAATTTATTATACAGTGAACTGCTTAGCTAACTATTTATTTATAAAAAATCTAGATGTTGTTAAATGGAAAATAAAAATTCTAAAATGCAAAGCATGCTATTTTACAAAAACAGGAAAACATTTAAATTTGTATACAGAGGTTTTCAGTCAGTTTGATGAAAATGTATATACCCTGGTTTCCTCTCATACTTCTTCATTCTTCCGTGATTCATCCAGTCCATCCACATGCAAGTAGCAATTCTGGGCTAATTGAGTGATTTAGATATCTAATCATAAATGAGGAAAATTTACTACTTTAAGTAGTTAAGTTAAGAACCCAATTCTACAAATTGGAAGTTATTTTATTAAAGGGACATTGTCAAATGTACTACACTAAAGGGAAGTCCTCAAATGAGACACGCTTAAAGTGTTAAATTGTTGGGGAATATCTTATTATTCTCATCATTAACTTTCTCTCATCACCATTCTCCTCAATAAATGTATTCTGAGAACAGCCATTGTAAATACACTCCCTTGCAGTATTATCCTCTGTGGCTGCAGAAGTAAATAGCCAATAGAGGAAGCACAAAATAATTAACAAATCAGATTACAAAAATGATACTGATATAATAGATGAGCACATTAGTAATGCTTATTTACTCCTGAGGGAATTCTGCACCAAAAAATTAAAAAGTCTGCACACAATATTTTAAATTTCTGCGAATTTTATTTGTCAATAAATGTGGTAGCTCCACCATTGCAGTGGGGAGCGCAGAGCACTGGCTGCACAGAGGTAGGAGCTCACCCTGCAGCCCCTCCTAGGACACAGACTCGGCAGTGAGGCTGCACCTGATCCTGACACAGCACAAGGACCAGGCCTGCCCCAGAAACCCTACAGGGCCCTGCCCCTCCAAGCCAGGCACACCAGGTGTGGGACAGGCAGGTTCAACCCAGCAGGATCCAAGTGTGGAGCGACTTAGTGTGGGGAGATCCAGGTGTGGGGTGAGAGGGTTCTGTGTGGGACAAATCTGTGTGTGTGGGGGAGCTGGATGCACAGGGGCTTATTGGGGGTTCTGGGTGCAGGGGTAATGGGACTCTTCAGAGGGATCCAAGTGAAGGTGATTGGGACTTAGCGGGGTGGGGTCTGGGTATGAGGGGATGGCACTCAGCGGGGGGGGGGGGGGGGGGCTCTGGTGTGTGGGGCTCAGCAGTGAGGTCTAGGTGCTGGGAGAGTGGGGTTTGGCGGGATGGGAGTTGGAGTTTGGAGGGCTCAGCGAGGGGTGGTCCACATGAGGGGGGTGGGACTTATTGGGGTGGGGGTTCAAGTGCAGGGGTTCAGCAAGAGGTCTGGGTGCAGGGATGGGTCTGGATGGGGGTGAGGCTCTGGGTGGGGGTTGGGTGCAGGGAGCTCTGTGGGGAGGTTATGGGTGTTGGGGGAGTGAGGCTCAGTGGGGGGTCTGGGTATGCGGGGCTCCAGATGCATGGGTGGCGGACAGCTCCCCCACAGTGACCCCTTCCTCCGCAGCTGAGGAGTGATGGGGCAGGAAGAGGGAGAGGGCAGAGCTTCCTGCAGCCAGGGAAGGTTTCTGGGGGTGGGTCTGACTTGGCCCCAGCTGCTCCTTGCAGGGGAAGAGGAAGTCCTGTCCTCCCCCAACCCCAGTCCAGCCAGGACTAGCAGCTGGACCCAGCACAGGGTAGGAGCTACCGGCTGGGGCATCCCCATCCCCACCCCCTTCTGTGATTTACCTCTCAGTCAGCTGTTCTGGGTGCCTGAAATAACATGCCTGCTCTGCTGGGGATGTGGGGGTGCATGACCACACTTACAACTTTCCTTTGTTTCCCCCATCAGAAAGTCATTTTTCTGAAGGGAAGCAAAGAAATTTGTGGGAATATGAATTCTGTGCACATGCTGTGGCACAGAGTTCCCCCCAGGAGTATAACTTCTTGTGACAAGAAAGTGAATAACAAATGAATATGGTGTTTGTCTTCCACAAGGAGCAAGAAAAAAGTGTCTGGATAAGGGAACAAATGTTACTTTTAAGCTTCTAAGAGGATACCGTAAATAAAGGCAACTCCAAACTGTGCAAGCTGTTGTACTCAAACCATAGAAGTATTGGGTTTGATTTCAAATGGCCACTGCAAAGCAGCAATGATTTGCCACAAGTTTCTAGTCCTCCTCACTGCCCATAGAAGCCTCTTGCAAGTTTTTTTCTCCAACTAGACATCTCAATAACTTCATGTTATTGTCAGTGAACTTAAAGGTAGTTTGATTCATTTTGTTAGGTGGCATGACACTATTTCTCTGTTTGAGTGAATCCATCCCATGTGATTAAGAGGGTCAGCTCAGGAGCCATTTTCACTTGATTTCTCTAAGATGGAGGCTGCAATTCAGTTAATTCAGTGGCCCAGGAAAAGGAGGTATACACATTTCTCAGAACTGCTCCCCTAACCCATTTGGTTCTGTAAAATCTCTGAGGTGCTACCTAAAATGGTATCTTTAATTTTATACATAGATTCTAGGGCTGGAAGGGACCTCAATAGGTCATCGAGTCCAGTCCCCTGCCTTCATGGCAGGACCAAATACTGTCTAGACCATCCCTGATAGACATTTATCTTACCTA
The DNA here is from genome assembly GCF_027887155.1 of Malaclemys terrapin pileata. NCBI lineage: Eukaryota > Metazoa > Chordata > Testudines > Emydidae > Malaclemys > Malaclemys terrapin. Next base: position 35,662,765 of record NC_071509.1, on the reverse strand, counting down.
CTCTTAAATATCTCCAGAGATGGAGATTCCACAACCTCCCTAGGCAGTTTATTCCAGAGTTTAACCACCCTTACAGTTAGGAACTTTTTCCTAATGTCCAACCTAAACCTCCCCTGCTGCAGTTTAAGCCCATTGCTTCTTATTCTATCCTTAGAGGCTAAGATGAACAAATTTTCTCCCTCCTCCTTATGACATCCTTTTAGATATCTGAAAACTGCTATCATGTCCCCTCTCAGTCTTCTCTTTTCCAAACTAAACAAACCCAATTCTTTCAGCCTTCCTTCATAGGTCATGTTCTCTAGACCTTTAATCATTCTTATTGCTCTTCTCTGTACCCTCTCCAGTTTTTCCACATCTTTCTTGAAATGCAGTGCCCAGAACTGGACACAATATTCCAGTTGAGGCCTAACCAGGGCAGAGTACAGCAGAAGAATGACTTCTCGTGTCTTGCTCACAATATACCTGTTAATGCATCCCAGAATCACGTTTGCTTTTTTTGCAACAGCATCACACTGTTGACTCATTTAGCTTGTGGTCCACTATAACCCCTAGATCCCTTTCTGCCAAACTCCTTCCTAGACAGTCTCTTCCATTCTGTATGTGTGAAAATGATTGTTCCTTCCTAAGTGGAGCACTTTGCATTTGTCTTTATTAAACTTCACCAGATCTAACTGGTTCCAGTCAGATAGGTATATGTCAGAGGGTAGGATGATGGTCCACACATGGAGGAGGATGCTGTTTGTAGAAAGGAGGGTTCTTTGTCAAGTCCTAAAATTGAGGAGGATGCCCAAGCAATAGCCATGAGAGAGAATGATGGGGAGAAATAGCAAGCGGGCAGTTGTACTGAAGTGAATGGTGAACAAAATCATTGTAGTCAGGAGGAAGAACAAGCTGATACCTGATGACAAGGAATGAGGCTACCCAAACTTAAAACCTCTTTGTCTTTGCGCCTCTCTCTCTCTCTCACACCCACACCTCCTATCAATGTCTACCAATGTGAAGTGTTGAAAATGACAACTCAAACGCCATAGGAAGTGTTAGGAAGAGTGGTGTTTGTTCTGACTCTTGTCCATCTGTGTTCTGTGCTGAGGTGTGAGGGGAGCATCACTAACACTAAATTGTTTAGTTGGTGAAGACCTGAAGCAGCTGTGATGTGTGGGGTTTTTTTTCCTGCTATCATGATTTCGCATATGCATTAGCTAGGATAGGTAGACAGTTCACTTAGGCATCTCTGCTTTTGGCATCCTTTTCAACAAAGGAACTGTCTGATGAAATGACATCTGAACTTTTGACACCCATCTATAATGTTTAGAAAGCTTGAGCAGCAGCTGCAGGGTGACTAGCTACTTTTCCCAGAAAGAGGACAGGGAGGGGAACTGTCTGCATGGCATAGATGACTGTGGAGGAGAATATAGTGTATGGCACAAAATTCATTCATACCCATACCAATGCTCTCTTGCTTAATGTAAAGGCAGATCAGATGCTGACCTATTGTCCTTCTGGTGCAGAAAAAGAGGGATTCTTCTAGCAGCTGATGGCAGTTGCAGCTCTCTAGTGACAGATGCCAAACTGCACTTTTTATCTACACTAAGACTGTTCCAGATTAAAACAGTGCAAGCAGCAGTTTGGCATGACGTGGCCAGCAATGCAGGCAAAACAGTGTTCACCGCTCTGTGGACAAGTGGTCCAAATCTGCCCAACTATTTACCTTTAAATCAATCAAAAAGCAAAAAAATCTGATCTGATTGGTTAACAGTTAATATTTAACAGTCATTTGTATTCAAATCTGTGATGCTAAATAGTAGAAATATTCTGATTCATCACAGAACTGTTTCAGAAACAAGAATATTTTCTTATCAGATATTGATGGGAACATAATGTGCTTTTTTAGTGTTGTATTGGGAAGCTAAAAAAGATGGATGAAAGGAATGCTTATTCCTGTTTTCTTTGGCATCATGCAGGGTTACATTTTTTTTTGAAGTGGCTATTTATTAATAGAATTTGTGCTCAAAGATATCATCATGTTTCACCAAAGGTTCAGCATCTTATGTCTTGAGTATCACAGCTATCGTCCTGTCTGCTGTACTTGGATATGAACGATGCCATGGGAATTTTGTAAGAGTAGAGGATTGTCCTGGTATAGAGGGCCAAAATTTCCTTCTAGTCTCCTCACTATGTCTTGTTTACATTCAGAGTTATGCACCAGTTGGTTGCCATCCTCAACTCCAGTGGTGCTCTATATTATGTACATTTGAAGTGTTTTGGGCTCCTTCAGAATGAAAGACACTAAATAAATGTAAAATATAATATTCACCAGGAAATATAAAATATGCACTGAGGAATGATATCTCAACTTTCTTGCTGTATTGTTTTCACTGAACCAGTTTGTCCCCTGCCCTAGTAAAAGACTATAGACAAGGGATTTGTGTGTGGCTATTTCTGCAAGGATTTCTTTGTGGCGATTCCCCCACAACATTTTGTTGGGAGGGCAGGGTTTGCTGACCTATGGCAAAGCTCTTGCCCGAAAGCATAGCAGACTGGCTGCAACCCTGCACCAGCTTTGGCCTTGGCAGCTCCTCTCTAACTCCCTGGCAGTGGATGCCCTGTGGTGGTGAACAGTTTAGGTCAGAGCTGATGTGGAAGTACAGGTGGTCTGCTATGTTTGCAGATGCAGCCTCTATCACAGCAAGGCCACCTTGCCCCTTCCCATTGCAAGATCCTGGGAGGAGTCTTGCTGCCACAATCTCCTCAAGGATGGATTACCTTTTCTATATAAATTCTGCAGAGCCAAAGAGGGATTGAATCCTGAGTACAGGTGCTGGCCCACATGGAGCTGCTTCATCTTGTCAGGCAGGGAAGACAATAGTATGGAGGCACCCGCTCTGTGTATGGAGAGATCTACACAGGAAGGGGCTTCCATGCGCTGCTCAAAGACACTGTCTGACCTGTTGACTCAAATAAATGGCTGATGCTTAATACGTATGAACTGGGGACCACTTGGATACTTTATGATATATTCGGGAGGCTGACAGCTTTCCAAAATTGATATTAACTATTCAACAGAGAAAGAAAGAAAAAGAAAATTAATTGAAAATTGTTGCTTTTTTCCAGGAAATGTTTTCCTATCTTTCAAGTCAGCTGAGGAAGCTAGCAGAAGTTTACAATGAGAGGCTGTTGAACACACCACACAATCCTATTTCCTTAGGTAATTATTGTTCAGCTTTGAACTGAGCCAGCACTTCTGAAATTTTCTATATTTTTAATACACTTGCATACACAAGATGAGCTTGCATATGGTTCACCATTCCATTCCATTAATCTTATGCCAATACAAGTCCATTGAAATCAATGGACTTGCATCAGCCTAAAAGTGGAGTAGTGCAGTTAGTGACTCAGGCCCTGTATTTATATACATAACTGCTTGTGATCAAAATATGCTTTGTTTGATCATGTAAAATCAGTAAAAAGACTGACATGTTACCATTCACTACTACAATTTATTTATTTTTATACTGTTTAATAGTTATTTCAACCACAACTGCTTGGTGCTGAACCTCAGTAAAATAGATTATTAGTGAGTCCCTTTATTTACTTGGGATTTTCATTGTAAGCAATAATTCTGCTGAACCTGGAAAACTGGAACTTCTCTCCCCACACAGTATCTCAACTGTATAAACGGTCTAATCAGATAATGAAAGGATATATTTAGTGGAAAACTGAAAAGAATTTAAAATAATAGTAAGAATGTTCACATTAGTTATAGTCTAACCCAAATACTTAACCAGGGCACCATTGTTAGATAAAACTTATCAATGGTTCTTTTCTGCTGAAGGAGGAGCTTTATTACAGTTATTATAACATAGCTATTTATGTCTTTAGCTCTGTCTCTAGAGAACCTAGATAAACACAGTGACATGGCTGTTACTCAGCTTGGATCTATGCTTTTCACAAGACAAGTATCAGGAGCAAGGTGAGCATCTGAAATATTTTAAACATTTATCACATTCAGTGAAATTTGCTGTGCTGTGATGGTTCTTAGGCCTTTACAAACTAACTGAGGTATAATGTGTAGACATGTATCCCTAGCACAAATTTGACGCTGGTTGTAAAGAGAGTGATGCATTCTTCATTCCACTGCTGTCGGCCTTCACTGTCCATTAGTTAAGTTTTCCCACAAGTGTCCTCATGCTTCCTCCCATGCTGCTCCTTATGCGTGCAAGGAATTCCCTGGAAAAATTTGCTAAACCACTAACTACATAATGTCTGTCAAACCTCTCCTTAAAACTTGCCACTGACAGGATGCCTGCAAAACACTGTCTGCTAGTTAGACAGTTGGTGTGCTATGATATGACCACTGATTACCATGTTAGTTGTACTATTCCTGTCTGTTTGCTGTAGCACCTGGTGCCACTAATCTTAAGATTGTACTTGTCCCAAATTATTCACAGTCTTTTTGTTATCTGTGGCCGTAGTGCCTAGTACAATGTGGTCCTGATTCCTAATTGGGGCCTTCTAGGTGTGATACCACAATACAAATTAGTAATAATGCATCTTTCACTAGTTGTGGAAGCGGTTACTGTACCTGACAAAAACTGAGGTTTGTAATTTGAGGAATATTTAACATGGCTTCAGCTGTATTTTAAAAAATCTTTTTTGTCCCAAAGACCTGGGAAACACATTGCTTATCTCTAATGTTGTTTGTTGCTTTTTGTAGTGTGAAAGAAAATCCTACTTTCCAGAATTAATTTCAGCCAGTGTAGGTGGAAAATTTTTACTGCTAGACGGTACATGGCAAGGGAAATGCAGGCCAAATAATTTGTAATGATTTCAGTTTAAACCTTTTGGAAGAAGAGGATGATCTAAAACTTGTTTTGGCAGAATTCTTTAATCTGAATATTGCTGCTGTCAACTAGCTTCTGCTACAGAGTTAATGTCACTTTCTCTGGCAGAGCTGAGTATTTTCACATCAGAAGACATGCTTCATTAGCTTGGATTATTCCACTTCTTACACAGAAGAACTACAGTAAATCTGTATGTACTGCAGTAAGATGGGGTGGGTTTTTTTCGTTTTGCCTGATAACTTTTACTTGTCCTGCTACTACAGTCCTCTTTGGGTAGATTGGTCTTAACAGATACCATCTTTGAAAAAGTTCAGGGTTTCATCAAGTTCAAAAGTTCCAGTCCTATTTCTACCCATGCTGTTTTTATAGTTCTTGATTTTAATGTTCTTTAATAATTGGTTCACTTCAGGTACTTTTACACAAGCTTGTTTATAATTTACACATGTTGTTATGCATAGAAATGATTTCAGAATACTGTGCTTCCTGTAAATAGCCCTGAGCATTTTTAATTGAATTGTGATTGTTTGTTTCAGGGTGGTTCCCCTTGGGTCTTCGCAAACAGTGAATAACTACACTTTCAAAGGCTTTATGTCACATACAAATTACTATCCCTGTGCTTACCTCAATGCTGCTTCAGCAATTGGAATGAAAAAGCAAGATGTAGATCTGTTCCTAAAAAGACTGGATAAGTGTATGAAGACTTTTAGAAAAGAAAAGAGCAATGGAAAAGATGTGCCTGAAATGGATAACTGTACTAAACATACAAGTGCAGGAGAAGCTGAAGACTAGAACAAGATGCAGATTTTGGAACACACAAAGTTTGGTGTGTGTTTGGGGGTTGTTTTTTTCAGGGGGGAGGGGGATCGTTTTTTTTTGTTTTGTTTTTGTGTGAAGTTTGTATCCTGTTTGTATTGTGGAATATGCAATACAGGGAATGGAAAAAAACTTGGATGAAATTCAGATTTTAAAAAATTATTGAGTAACATTCATCGCTGTGCAGACAGCAAACCATAAGGCTTTTGCACCTCTTAAAACCCACTCAAATATTCAAATAGGGCTTAAATAGTATGAAGGCTCTAAGATGGGTCTTTAGAAATGAATTTGCCCCATTGTGATTGGAGTTGGACAAATATCTGAAGAAAATTTCAGTGAATATTGATTAATATTTTAAACTGAATTTGCTTTAGCAGTGTTTTGTATCTCTTCTGATTTTGCTATTGGTGTTCATTTAGCAAACAGTCCTTTTTTGCTCACAAAAATGTCTCTGGAATGATTGTTCATACATGTGTGAGTATTTGCTCATGAGTGCATTCACAGCCATTTCCTGCTACATCTCTTTATGGGCATGAGAGGGGAGATAGATATTATTAAATGAAATTTTAAAATAATGTGAGCATGAGATACAATGGGGAGAGATGGTTTTTCCAAGTCCCTTTCCTGATAGTAATTTGAACAGCTGAAAACAGGAGCAACATGTTTGAAGTCTGTACATGTTCTTAGCCGGGGAACACCATGGAAAGGCACAGACTCCCTATGGCAAAGGGAAATCTACAAGGGAGTGTAACAGGGCAATTTACAAGGATTCAGCCAATCCTCAGCCCCTGGAAAGACTTTCAGGGTTGAATAGTCCCACAGGAAGCATATGGGGGTAAACAGCAAGGAAAGAAGGGGGCTGCAGTAGGAAGGCAATGAAATGGGAAGATCTCCCCTCCCTCTTGCATTTGATTTGTGCCTTAATAATTGCTCTCCTGAATAGGAGAAATCAGTGGACCTGAAGTAATGGGAGATTTGGTTCTCCTATGGGCCCTAAGGAGGGACAGCAGATATTCATGGGGACTCCCAGGATGTTAGATTTACTCCAGCACTTCGATAAATTTGGAGACCATGCCTCCTAATTCTGAACCATCTCCTGTGGGTGGTGGTGCTGCTGCCCCAACTATATTCAGTCACTGACTGAACCGGTTAGCCTAGCTAAGGGCTCATATCACTGAGTTTGCTTTTGTTGGCGTAGGCTTGTAAAGTTTTTCATTTTAAAAAAGAAATTAAAACGGGATTCATGTGGTATATGCAGAGTGGCAATTTGGTTAAATTAAAGATATTCCAAATCCATTTATTGGCCGAGTGGAGCAAGATCTAACGCTCAACTCAGTGGCATTTCTGTGTTTGTCTGTAATGTGATAACTTTGGTATGCCACATCTGATCAATTTTAAAAATAATGGAATGTTCTAGGCATCCGTGGGCACACTTCTATTAGTTCTGATGGAAATCAAAACACCAGAAGTGCCTGATTCAGAGGAAAATCAGGGCCACAGACTGCCTGTTGCCACAGGCAGAGGAATCTCTGCTGCCCCCTGTACATAGCAGAGGCAGCAGCTTAACCTGTTGAGGGGGAAGACTGTAGCCTGGACTCTAACAGAAGTGAGAGCTTTCTAGACATGGTATATATGGGGGGTGGGGGGTGGAGAGAGCCCAGTGCATGGGGGAGGAGTAGGGACCCAGAGAGGGAGGGGGTCAGGGTGAGGGTATGCAGCAGGGACCAGAGGGATGGGACAGTCGTGATGGGTGAAGCAGGGACCCAGAAGCGGGGGAAAGGGAGATGGAGAGGGAAGGAAGCAGGGACCCAAAGAGGGCTGGGTGGGGGGGAAAGCAGGATCTGCAAGAGAATGTAGGGATGGGGAATGGTGGTGGTGAGGGAAGCAGGGGCCCAGAGTGGAGATGTGGGGAGGAGAAAGCAGGGTTGTGGATGGGGAGTCAGGAGGGGCAAACCATAAATACTTGAGGGTGGGGAGCAAGGACCTGGAGAGTGGGGAATGGTGGTTGGGAGTGTAACAAGGCATAGCAGGGCCCCCCTTGATTCTGCCTCTGCTCTGCTCCAAAAACCACTCCAAGACCACCTGGCTCGGCAGTCACCAGTGCAGTTTATTTGCATAGTGCCATCCCACCATCTTCTCACCAGGTGTACAGCTTGGGGATTCCAGCCTTGAGGACTCCTTAGTCTCTGGACTCAGGAGGGCAGAGCTACCACACTCCTTCCTTGGCTCCCCTCCCCCTGCCTCTGGGCCTGTATATAGAACCAGGCTAATCAGGCTGGCAGCTGTTTCTCCTTTGCCAATTAGCCACTGGTTTACCTCCTTTAATTGGAGCTGGAGTGACAGAGGGCTGGCTCAGTCATTCCTGCTGAGTACCCTGTCACAGGGAGGGAGATATGCAGGGGACACACACAGACCAGAGCAATGGGGGTACACGCTGAGCCCCTGGTATGAGGAAAGGGGTGGAGGAGTTGTAGGGAGACCCTGAAATAGAGGAGGATGCAGTATGACACACAAGGAATTTACTGCGGTGGAAATGGAGGAATGCAAGTAGCCCCTGGGGGTGCATTGTGCGTGGCCTGCTGAAGCTATGAAGAATGTGGCCCACTAGTTTTACTTACACACACACACACACACATTTTGTTATACCATTGTCTGTGGTGACTTGGCATATTTTTACTTTAACATAATACCACCGTTTAAATGCTGCATGCATTCTATCCTCAAGTTAGATTTTTGTTAAACTTATTCGTTCACAAGCATGATTTGTATGTTCCATTGTAAAATACTGTTATACAAACTAAGGCCCATAAATTGTAGAATTCTGCCAACCGGAACAGAACTGCCAGACCTCCTATTCTGTCCATGCCACAAGCCTTGTTGCCCCATTTGCCCACTTCTTCCACAGGCATCGTCATGGCTTCTTTCCCCAACACTAATCTCTATGCCTGGAATGCCCTGCAAGGCTCACTATTCTCTCTGCAGTCAAATCTGTTCTTCAGGCTCACACTGAAGACTCAGCAAATGCCCTCATGAAGCGAGTCAATTTAATTATTTTTTTAAAACCTTGTACCATCATGATGTGCATGTGCCTTAAACTAAATATCTCTGTGATCTTATTGCTGCTACTCTTGTTACTCCTCATCCTGCTGTTTGCCACTCTCACTTGCTGTGTCGCTGTCATTTGTCATGTCACATCTTAATTTAAACCGTAAGCTCTGGAAGCCAGATGCTGTGGGTAATTTAATAATAACTTGAAATGAAATTTGATTTAAATAATCCAAACTCCAATGTATTTTTAAAAAACAAATGGAAAAGAATGACCAAACCTTTGTGTTGGTCTCTTACAATGCAGAGCTAGTTCTGTAGAAAAGATCTGAGCCAAATTATTAAACAGAATGCTTTTAAAGGAAGATTAGAACGTCATTGACCACTATCCACCAGTATGCATGATAAAGTAAGTAATGTACATTCCAATTATGCTTCAGTTACTAACTTAATCTTTCCATATGTCCCTTATAAAAAACAATTATCGACAAGGTCCCCTCAAGACTATGGGAAATACTACCCTTTGGAAGTGGGCAGAGTTTCACAGCACTGCTGCTAGAAGGTGGTGATAGAATGAAGGCGGCTCTCTTTTGGAGGTAGGGTGAGAGGGAAAAGCTGATAATGGCTGCCTTCCATGAAAATTTTGCAATGAGATTGTATGGGGAAGGGGAAGAACTCAAGAACCTTTGCCGCACTGCACCCAGCCACAAAGTTCATAAGAGGGCAGGAGTGAACTGACATTTGACCTGATGATCATGTGGAGATTTTGAGCAACTGCACTTTCAACATGATGGAAGAAGTAAGGCCACGGGGCCTCCCACAACTTTTCAAAGAAAACCAAATTAAGTGGTTGAGAGGGGTGGTTCTGTTTGTAGGAGGGGGGCCAATGCTTTTTCCTCTCAAGGTGTGCGAGATGCAGTGCTTTAGTTCCATTTTACCATGTAATAACTTGTGCTAATTAGTTGTTCCTGAATGTTTGACATGTCTGATTAATTGTGTATTAAGATCACCTGTAATGTCTTACTTTAAATGATCCAGGGCAAAAATACATAATAAATGTTTGAGTATATTTGTGTTTGCAGCCTTGAATATTTTTGTCTAGTTTATGTAAATCTCATTTCAGAGGATCAGGCAAATTCTTCAAGTGTTTGTCACATATATTGCACTGTTGGTGTGTGCTATGTCTGTTGGGGGCCAACCCTACACCCTGAGTTTACTCATGCCTCCAACTGAGTATTTAAAGGGTGGAGGTGGCCCCAACCACCTAGTTCCTTCTTACCCTCTGTGGAATTTGCAATGTCTCAGCTTACTCACTGTGTGATCTATCAGACCTGATTGAGGGAAGGAGAAGATAATTATTAGATCAGCCTTAAAGAGAGAGAGAGAGAGAGAGAGAGAGAGCAGGCCAGCAGGGCCAGGGTAAAGGGAGATCTCTGCATGGAGAGATCTCTTCCCTCTCTTTCTTTGGCAAAAGACGATGATGCTTATTGTATGACACAGTGAATGGAATTGCTATGTGGGACTCTAAGAGGGTGGTGATTGATAAAACACTAATAAAGTACATAGTGGTGGTTACAAATTGGAGGTGTCAGAGCCATTTGTTCAGGGAGACGGAGCAGAGGGCCGCTCCCTGTCACAGGACACTATCTCCAAATTTGCTGACAGGTTCCTCAAGATGGTAGAGAGGCGTTTAAATCCTTTAGCTTGAAGGGGCAACTTGCATGTATATCTCTTCAAGTAGATGATGCGGACACAGCGTCCAATCTATGGATTCCTTGTTTGCCATGAAGAGATTGTTTTGGTTTCTATCCTCAGGAATTCTTAAGGAGGTACATGTTAAAATTGAAAATATTTCATTTGAAGGATGCAAACTTTTAAATGTGAAGACTGATGAGGACTCTTGAGTGACACTGGGGTCCTTAGGAGTCTACACTCCTACACTTAGGTAAGTCTACACTTACGTCTCAACTACATAAAGGGCAGCCATTCTACACCCAATGTAGACCACCTGAACCACTCAGGAAGTGCCAGAAATTTCAGAGGAGGAAACCATTCATCTTCACCACCATGTCTTCTCACCTGCCCTCCTCATCAAAAAGTAAGAGATTTGACTCCTTAGCTGGGAATAGTGTACAGCCTGTGTTGGATCTCCCTCTTATATCCTCTCCATTTAGATGCCATTTATTTTATTTTCATGGGGTGTGGATTGCCACAAATCGTTGGGTCCTAGAAATCATAGAGGTGGGTTACTCCATACAATTCTAGTCCCTCCCCAACCATCTTCCCAGACCCTACTTAGGGCCTGCTATCATGAGAACATGTTCATCAAATATGCCTTATTGTGCAATGAAAGGAGCTCTCTCTACTTAGCTTAACAAAGTGAAGGTTGATTATTGACTTGATCACAATCTATAAGTACTACATGGGTAACAGAAATTTGATAATAGAATGCTCTCCAATCTAGCAGACAAAGGTTTAACAAGATCCCATGGTTGGAAGTAGAAGCTAAACAAATTCAGACTGCATTTACATTTTTAATAGGGGGGGCAATTTACCAAAGGTTGTGGTGAATTCTCCATCACTGGCTATTTGTAAATCACTATTGAATGGGTTTTTTTAAAAAAAGATATGTTTTAGTTCAAACAGGGATTACTTTGGAGAAGTTCTATGGGCTGTGTTATACAGGAGGTCAAACTAGATGATCTCAATGTTCCCTTTTGCCCTTGGAATCTAACGTTCTATGAATCAAGAGGTGCAGTCACTTCTAAATCTTGGAGCACTGGAGGAAGTGCCTCAAGAATATAGTAGAAGGGACTGGGGCCATATGGTGGACCTGAGACAACTGAATAATTTCATTTGCAAGCTCAAGTTCAGGGTGGTGACTCTGACCTCGGTAATTCCAATCTTTGATCCACTGGATTGGTAAACAGTAATCTACCTCCAGGATCCTTATTTTTGTATAGCAATTCATCTTGCCCATTGAAAATATCTAATATCTATGTGGGCAATTCCCCCTACCAATACAGGGTCCTATCAATTCATCTACGAAAAGCATTAAGGGTGTTCACAAAATGCCTAGCAGTGGTGGCAGCTTACCTGACAAAGAATGAAGGTTTACCCATACTTAGATGATTGGCTCATTTGTGGAACATTCCTACAATAGAATCTGCCACTTTTCACCTTCCTAGGATTAAAAGAAAACAAAGATAAATCTTTGTTTGTTCCTACTCAAAGGATAGCATTTATAGAGGCAGTTCTGTACTCCATCATATCAATGGCCTGTCTGCCCCCAAAAAGATTGCAGGTGGTTGACCAGATCTAATATAAAGTCATACTCAGACATCTGTGAGAATTTGTCTGAGACTTCTAGAGCACATGGCCTCCTATACATACATAATTCAGTATGTCAGGATTCACCTTCAGTGTACATAAGGATGGTTAAAGTCTATATATCAGCCCAAACCTCACCTGGAAGTGCAGGTACCCCCAGAACTCTTGTCGTCATTAAATTGGTGGAAGGCCCCTATAAAAGTTGGCAAGGGAGTACCTGGCTCTCCACTATTTCCATCAAAGACTCTGGTGACAGATGCCTCCACTCTGGTAGAAGGAGCCCCTTGACAATCTTCAAACACATGATCTATGGATTTTTCAAGAAACTTCAGTTCACATACATATCTCGGAGCTAAGTTGTCTCTGTTTCAAATTTAGATAGCAGGTATTCTGGATTACCTTCTATCCTTAGAACTCTGGACAACCTAATGAGCTCCCTGTGGGTCCCCCTAGTAGCCATCTCTGCTTTTAACCCTCCCGTTCAGCAGTATTCTACTCTTTCCATGCTCTGCGGTAGCTAGGTTCCTGAAAGGCCTTGTGCAGGTATATCCCACAGTCAGAGAAACTCCCCCTCCTTGGGATCTCAATATTGTATTGATGGGTTTAATAGGTCCATCTTTTGAGCCACCAGCTGTGTATTCCTTATTTCAACTATCCATCAAAATATCCTTTGAAATAGCAATAACACCTGCCAGAAAGGTAGGGGCAATATAAGTTTGCATGGCAGGATCTGTATACATGGTTTTTCATAATGATAGAGTAATCTTGAGACCTCACAGAAGGTTCCTGCCTAAAGTAGTCTGATTTCCATCTTGAACATGTAATACTTCTGCCTGTTTTCTTTCCAAAGCCACATTCCATCAAAGGGGGTGGGGCTAAAAGTACACCCTAGATATTCTGCATGCACTTTCCTTCTACCTGAATAAAACTAAGCCATTTAGGACATTCCCAGATTATTTGTAGTTGATGGGGACAGGATGAAAGTCAGATCATATCAACATGGAGATTTTATAACTGCATTTCTGCAGGCTTTAAGTTGTGCTATGAAATTGCCATCTTAGACCCAGTGACAGCCCATGAGAGCTTGAGTAGCTTCTGTAGCTTCTTTGAGAAATGCTCCCGTATTAGAGATATGTAGGCATATCTGGGAGTTTGTGCTTATGTTTTTGCAGCATTATTTCATAGTATAAGCATCAAAATCTGATGCCCATTTTGGCAGAGCTGTTTTACAATCATAGTTCCATCTTTCCCACCTCCTGTTATTTAGTCACTACTTGTGTGTCACCAACCATGGAATATACATAGCCAAGCACTCAAAGAAGCAACAACAATTACTTACTTTACAGTAACTGTGGTTCTAAAAGATGTATTGTCCTTATATATTCCATGACCTGTCCTCCTTTCTTGCTACCAGGAGTCTAACACCTGTATTCTGTATTGGTGAAGTAACAAAGGAGCAGTTGGGTTAGCCCCACCCTTTATGCCCTCGGTTGAAGGCACAAGAACACCGAGTGCAGACACGGCCACCTACCCCAACAAACACAGCTGGCAAAAAAAAAAATCCGAACTCAAGTGCATAGGGGACATGAGCACCAATAATTGAATATATATGCACAACACATTTCAAAGAACCAATGTTACTGTAAGGTAAGTAACTGTTTCTTATCTGTGAGATAAACAAAATTGGGAACCATTTGTGCAGTAATCATATTATCTGTTCATGCTTTGAAATGACGGCACAGGAAACCGAGCAAATAAAGCCTACCAGATGCAGCAAACTCTCTTGAGCCTAAGAAAGCAAAAATGTAATGTTGCAAATGTAAATGCTGGCATTGCAGCTTAATATACATATAAGCCAAGTAATCTATATTATGTGATCATCATTTTTTAAGAAAGGCTGGAGCCCATAGACTAATAAATGTCTTCATCTGCAGTGTATCAGCAGTTCTCAGTCCTGCGCTGATGTATAGATAAGTCTAATTGAAGAATTATTACATGAATCCACATGTGGATTATAGATGGGTTACAGCCTTTTGTTCATGATGCTTTAAAGCGGGGTGGCCAGCCTGAGCCTGAGAAGGAGCCAGAATTTACCAGTGTACATTGCCAAAGAGCCACAGTAATACGTCAGCAGCCCCCCATCAGCTCCCGCCCCCCAGCGCCTCCCACCCACTGGCAGCCCCACCAGTCAGCGCCTCCCGCCTGCCACAATCAGCTGTTTTGCATGCACAGGAGGCTCTGTGGGGGAGGAGTGAGGGCATGGCATGCTTGGGGGGGGGGGTGAAGTGGGGGCAGGGCCTGAGGCAGAGCAGGGGGTTGAGCAGTGAGCTCATTGGAAAATTAGCATCTGTAGCTCCAGCCCTGGAGTCAGCACCTATGCAAGGAGCCACATATTAACCTCTGAAGAGCTGCATGCCGCTCCGGAGCCACAGGTTGGCCAGCCCTGCTTTAAAGATTCAGTTGCTGTTTTCATTTTTTTGTTTTAGGGGGTGTCCAGATTACGTCTTCTTTTTAATGCAACATTTTAATAACACTGGCTTGAGGGGTTTTGAAATCCCAAGTAAGACAATTTAAGAAGCTGACAATCATTTTTTTAAACCATGTCCATTGCAAACTTGAACTGGTTACAAAGTGGTATTAAACAGAGGACCTATGGTGAGAAACCAATATCTGAATAATTGTGCTGTGTATATTCAGAAACTTTATAAATAATAGTGTGAACATACTAGGGTGCATTGTAATCATTCTATTTAAAACATATTGGTTTAAAAACCACTATCGTCTCTAGCCATCTGTCACACAGCGTCTCTGTCACTGCCTGGTGAACTACAGCTGGGCTCCCATACCTACTCCAAAAGACGTGACAACAACAGGAGCTTTTGCCTTGGGAGAATCCAGTTGGGAAAGACCCTGACTGTTCAAGGGCCCAAATCCCAAAGTCTCTGAACTAAGGTAAAAGCCCTGAAGCCCTCGCAGACACTGAAAGATTTCTCTGTGATCAGACTTTCTTTTCATATACCCCAAAAGGGGAGATGTGACCTGGGTGGTGGGGGCTGAGCCACAAAAGAAGAGACAGATCCCCCACAAGACAGAACTATAACTAAAAAGGGGGATGTCAGGGAGGGAGACAACCTGCTGCACCCTTGCCTGACCTCTACTGGCACTGATGGTGAGCATTCCCATTTACAGGGCCTAGCAATGAGACATAATATGTGACTTAGATCTTGGATTCAAATCCCACCCCTGTCAGTAGTGGAAAAGTTATAATCTGGCTATTTTTTGGCCTACTATATGTGACGTGAATATGGTGGCTCTCAGCGGACAGAAGTGTGCATCACAGTTGACACTGATGGGAAAGCAAAGGAGTCAAAGAGCCAAAATACTAACTTACCCTCCCACACTTAGTGGTGGTTTGAATAAGTCAAATTGTTGGAGCACTGTGGGGGAAGTTTGTGCTCTTGCTGCTGACTTTGTTCTCCAAGTACTGTCCCTCAGGCACCACTTTTGTGAATTAAAGGATTATGGAAAAAAATGTTTTAGCAGAAATATGAGAATAAAGGAATGGTGGCTCCTAGCACTAGATTTAGGAAGGTTTCCTGATAGGTTATGAGGTGATTAGCCAGCTTAGCGTGAAAAAGCTTCCACTGTAATTACCCGATTGTACCCAATCTGTGGCTAAAAAGAAAATGGCACCTTCCATCGCTATTTAAATGTAGACTGTACCCTTTTTTTCAGTCCACTCTTCTACAAGTTGACTTGTGAAGTTGTTCTTGCTGTGTATAAACTGTCAAAAATGCTTAGGGTCTCATTTTCTGCCCATACTGCAGTAAATCAGAATAACTGGACTGAAGTCACATGCATTACATTATTATAGCACCCCAAGTTGAATTTGTCACTTCAGAGCCTACTGCTGGTGGCTTCCAGTTGATGGAGGGGTAAAGTCTGACAGCAGGGTGAGAGAGCTCAGTGTCTGAGCATTTTGGTTTGATAATGGGCTAACAAACAGATGGTGATGTGTAGTACTAGATTGTGAATGGTTAGTGAGTTACTCTGGGGCCACAATGGGACCCCAGTCGTTGTTGGCTTTTAGGTACTACCATAATAAACACTACCAATAGTAAACAAAATTATTGTTGTTAATAGTCCCATGAATAGGCCTTCTGGAGTTGATGGAACTACAATGGGAGTAAGAGGGCTCACCAGTGTGAGCAAAGGGCTCTCAGTTTGGCCCTTGATGTGCTCAAAAAGAGGAATGTAGATATACAAGGAAGAATTTTCCAACCTATCAGATTTAAATAGAAGTATTTTTATAAGCTTTCTTACAATATAGTGTAATAATCCTTGTTTAAATACAAAATTCTCCAACAATCTCTCACAGTCCATTTCTCTCTTCTAGATGCTCCAGCAGTGACATTACAATGCTTTATCTAGTTTATGGTTTTGCATCACACTCATCGCTGCAATGTTAGAATAAGTACCAGGGAAATGAACTAGTGAGCAGCAGACAGGCAAGGTGATTAAAGGTATGTTTTTATATGTATACATCTAGAGTGAGAGAGAGTGTATGTTCATACGATATAAATTGCACTGGAATTGACATGCTTCTTGTGGCATTGTAGAAGCAGAGAATCTTCTTGCAGGATTTTAATGAATAGCTATTATAAGGCTAGGGTTACCATTCGTCCGGATTTACCCGGACATGTCCTCCTTTTCGCGCTAAAAATAGCGTCCGGGGGGAATTTGTAAAGCACTCACAATGTCCGGGATTTCCCCCTCCCCCGGCAGAGCGAGCGGCTGGGAGGGCTGCAGAAAACTCCCGGGCTGGACTCCTGAGCAGCTGTAGAGGAGCCGGAGCCGCCCTGCATTCTGAGTTGGCCTCTCCTGCAACCCGGTCCGGCAGCACTGTGCAGGGCCAGGGACCGGGTTTTGTTGTGCAGGGCCAGGGACCGGGTTTTGTTGTGCTGGGGAGCGCAGCCACGTGTCCGGCTCGGCTCGCACAGAGCCCAACACCCTGTTCTGAGCAGCAGGGTAAGGGGGACCGGGGGCAGGAAGGTTCTGGAGGGGGCAGTCAAGAAACGGGGGGGGGCTTTTGGGGGGGGGTGGAGAAAGTTTTGGGCAGTCAGGGTACAGGTAGGGGGTAGGGTCCTGGGGGGCAGTTGGGGGGGGTCTTAGGAGGGGGCAGTTAGGGGACAAGGAACAGGGAGGCTTAGGGGTGGGGTTCTGGAGGGCAGTTAGGAGCAGGGGTCCTAGGAAGGGGCAGTCAGGGGACAAGGAGCAGGGGGGTGGGGAGCTGGGAGTTCTGAGGGGGGCTGTCAGGGGGCAGGAGTGGGGAGAGGGATCGGAGCAGTCAGGGGACATGGAGCAGAGAGGTTTAGATGGGTTGGGAGTTCTGGGGGGGGCTGTCAGGGGGTGGGGAGTGGTTGGATGGGGCGTGGGAGTCCCAGGGGTCTGTCTGGGGGTGGGGGTGTGGATAAGGGTTGGGGCAGTCAGGGGACAAGAGGCAGGGAGGCTTAGATAGGGAGTGGAGTCCTGGGGGGCAGTTAGGGGCAGGGGTCCCAGGAGGGGGCAGTCAGGGGACAAGGAACGGGGGGAGGGTTGGGGGTTCTGGGGGGGCGGGAAGTGGGAGGGGCAGGGGCGGGGCTAGGGCGGGGCTCCTCCCGTCCTCTTTTTTGCTTGCTGAAATATGGTAACCCTATTATAAGGCTATACCACATCATGATAAATATTTATCTATTTTAGAGTCAGTAAATACTGTCTAAATACATATTTTCTTATTTTACCAGAATGAGTGTCCACCTGTCAATTTTAGGAAATACTACAATTTTATTTCCAATAATGTATTTTTCTTTGACTTTTTTTTTATTGCTCTTTGTGTGTTTTTGAGCCAACTTTGCAATGCTACAGTCCAGGAAAAAAAAAGTGCTTACCAGTATATTACCATCCCCAGGGATACAGAACTTAATAGGCATGAAATTGACTGATGCACACAAAGGCAGCAGGTCCATGTGCACATGGTGCCAGCAGTTTTTAGGATTTATAATCAGTAAATGGATTTTAATACGGAAATGTTTTTTTAATAATGATATAATTGATACAGCTTGTATTCCACATGAATGGTGCAAACTGTAATACTCACTTTTTTGTTTTTATTTTAGAAAAATTCATCTGAATGTCAAATCTATTAATGCAGCACCTTAGTTTTCAGGAAAAGACAGCACCAGTCTATCATATTGATTTTTTTATACCTTGATTACCACCGCCAATGCCTCCCATCTCTAAGACAGTGGTTTGGGATTCTGAGTCTATTATGTTGCTAGGAATCATAGGTCTGATTCTAGTCCTCTTGAAGTCAATGAGAGTCTTTTCACTTACTTCAGCTGGACTCGGATAAAGCTGTCTGTGATTTTCATCCATTCCTTAAGGTGAAGTTCCGCTCTGAAAAGTGACTATCAACATAACCGTGAGCTGCCATGATGACTATAGGTCAGTGACTTCTAGGTCAGACTTTAAGTTTACAAGCAAAGAATTGTTGTTTTCCTTCGACAGGACAAACTGTTCTTTATTGCTCAAGCTTCATCATCAGTAATAAAGATTTAGGAAGCAAAAATTCTGACCTGTTTGACACTAATGCTTTTAGTAGAATTATACAGGTGTAACTGAGGGCAGAATTGGGCAGTTGGAACTTAGTTTACATTCTGTTGATGTGTGAGCCAGAAAAGAGTTCAGCTCTTTTCTATAGATGTGATCGTTCTGCAGTGCTACCAGGAATAAAAGATAATTAAAATGTATTTTTGTCATGGAAGCAAGTAGATGTGACTCAGAA
Source organism: Malaclemys terrapin pileata (assembly GCF_027887155.1). Taxonomy (NCBI): domain Eukaryota; kingdom Metazoa; phylum Chordata; order Testudines; family Emydidae; genus Malaclemys; species Malaclemys terrapin. The sequence continues at coordinate 35,643,913 of NC_071509.1, read as the reverse complement.
TGCACTCAGGGAACAGTTCTGCTGAGTAAAAAGATGCCATTTTTTCTTAGTCACCATAACTGCACTGTTATGCAAGAACAAAGTGGCATAGACTTAACCCTGCACGCATTGGGCCTGATTCATATCTGCCCTGCACCTTGTATAGTCATTTACACCTGTGCAATAGTCAACTGTTCTGATCTGATAGCATTTAATATATATGCTGCACTCACTCTGCACAAGTGTACAGGTTGTACACTAGGCAAGGGAGTGGGGAATTAGACCCATTGTTTACATTTTAGTCCAAAGGACAGATAAGTCAAACATCCTTCTCCCCATCCACCGTGCTCTGCCCTTAACATCAGTTAGTTTTTGTAAAACACATTGCGTTCCTTTCCCCAGGAAGCTGAGCACATTATCTCTACAACACTCCAGCACCTTGCTAGAAACATTCCACTGTTAAGTTTTCAGAGAGTTCTTTTCAAAGCTAGCGACCTTGATGTGACCACAGCACCTGTTTTTACCTGATAAGATCATTAATTTTTCTCCTTTCCAGGATTTGTGTTGAGCATAAGCAACTCTTAGTTTATACGTGACAATTATTGCCTCGATATCAGCTTGCCGGAACGCTGACCCGTATTTCCTGATTTAATAAAAACAAACAAACAAACAAACCATTAAATGACCAATTAGAAGACATCATTTCAACAAAAGTGGAATGAACTGTATTATTATGAGAGTGCAGGTTTCTCGTTAGCTGAAATAGAGCAAGACCGCTACTGGAATCAGTCGTCATGCAGCTTTTCAGGCATCACTCTGCTGCAGTAGCTGCCGTCTCTTAGTCAAAATGACAGCAAAGCACTGATCTATACAGTTCTCTGAGCAAGAGCAAGAACAGTTGCATATTCACAATAAATGTGTTCCTGGAATAAACACATTGGGAAGTACAGCTTATTTTTTTTAAGAGAAATGTTCTCATCCTCCCTCTCCCTCCTTTTTTTTTTTTTTAATTTAGTTTAATAAATGCTGTCATGTACTACATTTTATTTTTGTAACTAGTCTAGGCAGAACTTTATAACTATAGTCTATGGAACTTATGATTTTGTTTTTCTGCATACTGCAGCTTTACATTTCTAAGAGTCTGCTGGAGGCAGCTGTCATTTTGTGTTCAGTTCAGGTGTGGATTAACAGTAGAGAGATGTGCTCTGCTCTCTCATGAGCCAGCTGCACCAGCATTTAGCAATGCTGGGAGCCCTAAGGTAGCAAGGCTCCTAAGACTTTAGCTTTTATCAGCGCTGTGTTGAATAGACTTGCTCTGGGTGGGTTTCAATGACACAATGCTGTAAATGGCATGGAGAGGGAGAGCCATTATACGAGGGCTCCCAGAATCACTATCACTGATTCAGTTGTTATCAAGAGTGGGAATTTTCTGTCAAAAGCCCTAGTATAAACAACACTCTGGAGTCTTCACATTTGCTTTTTCTGGTTTTGCCTTAACCTATATGAAGAGCCATTTGGACTTAAAGTATGTAGTTGTGTATCAGATTCTCTAGTGATAAGGGCCCAGATCCACAAAGGTATTTAGGCTCCTAACTTCCATTGATTGGTCTGGATCAAGGGCCATATACGTACCTAGATCAACAGATAGAAAATATAACTGTATAATCAATGTTTGGTGCGGGTGGGAAGGAACTCCATATCTCAGGGTGACAGTCAGGCCACTGGTTCAAATTCAGATACGTTGTTAGTACAACAAGTGGTTTATTCAGAAACATTTCTGAAAGGCCAACCTAAACTCCCAATGTTTGATATCAGAAATGGGCAAAATTGACCTCCAAAATGGTTTTACAAAAAAATGCCTGAAACATTCTGCCATTTCATTTCATGTGATCTTGAAGCTCCATAAGTTTTTGGTTTTACAACATTTCAGGAAAATGGACAGTTTTTTTTTTTTTTTGTTGAAGTATGCAAAAAACCGAGAAGCAAATTTTTTCTTGAAAACGTGCACTTGTGAACATCTAACCTTAGGTGGAAGGAGTCTGTGTCCATTTGTATGGTGTGTGTGTGTGTGTGTGTGTGTGTGTGTGTGTCCCCTCCTGGACAAATAAATAAATACATTAAATTAATAAAGATATCCTATCTCCTAGAACTGGAAGGGACCTTGAAAGGTCATCAAGTCCAGCCCCCTGCCTTCACTAGCAGAACCAAGTAGTGATTTTGCCCCTTTGGCAATCTCAGTGTAGGCCCAGGACAAAATGGACAATGGAAAATGCATAACCTTGTGAATTCCCTCTGGCTCAGGATGGAGCTGCATTGATGAGCAATATGGGTAATACTACACTGCCATGAATCCTACAGCTACCTGTTCTCTGGATATGCACAGACAGAAGATGTCTGCTGCTATTAGGCCCTTTTCATCAGAACCTAAAGACTGCCTGCAATATTATTTGAATGACCCCTTCTCCATTATGCAGCCCTGTGTTTAACTCTTTGGTCTCAGCAATGTTCATACAGCTCCTGTAAAGTTAACCAAATAACTCATGTATGTGGAATGGAGGTATTGTTAGTTTATGTAAGTTCTTCAGAGGAATCATTCCTTTCTCAAGGTGTAGCCTATTGGAAATAACATTTTGACAGTGAAAATTTCCATTACTACCATTTCATCAAACCCAGCTCATTCATTTTATATCTGGCTGAAACTCATAGTAGATCTTCCTCTTCCAAGTTTAACAGGTTAGGGAGTCCAGAACAACATACATATATACTCTCAGTTGGAGAGTAATCTGTTCTCTAGTGCACTGGTGTTCATTTCCCTTTAAATATAGAGCGCCATGGAGCTCTACTTTCAATTTCACTGCGAAGGTTTAAGCATGGGCTGCGGGTGAACTCCGGGCTTGGGGAGACTAGCCCCTGGCCCAGCCCACCCCTTCTGTCTGAGGCCCCATCCCTCCCACTGAAGCCCAGTGCCCCTCCCCCCCCCACATGGCCGCCAGCCCCCTCCCCCCCCCGGTCGCCCTGCCTTCCACCCCCTGTGCGCCAGGCAGGTGGTGTGACCCCTCTCCCCCAGCCCCGGCATGCAGGCTGGCCCCTATTAGCCCTAGCCTGAGCCTGGGACCCGGACACGGGGGGAAGAGCCCCCCGCAGCACAGCACTGGGAAACTGGAAAGGATCTGGGGGTGGAGCCTTCCCCTGCCTTCAATACCCGCCGCTCTTGGGTTTAAGCCACAGAAGACATACAACTTGCATGAACACACAAGAGAGGGCAGTCCCTGGGAAATGCTTCTGGAGAAATAAAATAGGCAGATACTAACAATTTATGCTTAGTTCTAACAGTTTTCTTAGAAAATCTAATGCCACAAAATCAGAGCATTTAAATGATTCTGGTTCCAACCACACCCAAAGATTTTCTCTGAGATTTCATTTTTGAAACATATACCTGTAACAGAGAAGAATCTTTAAAATATTGCCCTGTAGGCCTGATATTTTCTAAGGCATACGGAAATAACAAAAAATAACACTCAGAAGACCTCAAACACGCAGAAACCTCCAAAGGCCAACCTTTCTTCCAGACCTTGTAAACAATATACATGCATACTGTAGAGAGACATAAAATGTGCATTCTGCATTTCAGGCAAAGTTGTGATCATAAATGGAATGTAACATAAGTAGAATATTGATTACTTCCACTGGCAGAACAAGCAAGTCCCAACAGAATTGTTCACTGTTGCTTGTGCCCTTTATTTAACCGGTTTTTAGATGAAAGAAAGGTAACAAAGGTATGAGATAAAGCACTGACAGTTGTGAGCTCCTTTGAACAATCCAATTCCGCACTAATAGAGTTTGTGGAAATAGGGCATGACCCTAAGAAGTGCACCCCCAAAGTATCTTCTGCTAAAGCCAATGGGAGCTGCAGGTGCTCAGCACCATGTTGGTTGAGGACTATAGTTTCTAACAGACATTAATTAAAACCTCTTCACACAGGCTTTTTACACTAAAATTAACACTTGTTTGAACTGCAAATCAGTCGGAGCAGTCCGAGTGCAATTTGTCAAGCATAGAGGAGTCAATCCAAGTGAAGCAAAGATGGAGCACTTTAACTTTAGGCCTTAATACAACCATAACAATATTTCCCAACAATCCTCTTAAATTCTTGCTGGGATTCCATAAGTAGGATTCTCTAGCAGGAATTTCATTTTCCTCAAGCATCTTACAAAAAATAACAAAGTAAACATACAGTCACATGAACAAGTACGTTATTTGTCTGTAAGCTCTTCAGGGCAGGAGCCATCTATTACTCAGTGCTTGTACAGTGACTACCACAATGATGCCTTGTTCTTGGTTGGTCTGTAGGCACTGCTGTAATAAAAATGTATTATTATTAATGATGCTAAGTAAGCACATAGAGCTTTAAATACAAAGAACTCTAGGCTATGTCTAAATGACACTCAGGAGTATTATATCATTTATCATCTATGATTTATAAAACCTTAATCTAAAAACCTCTCAGGAGTGCTAGACATTTGTATTCCTAGGCTTTTCCTGAAGAGAGGGGTTGATAGATGTAGGACAGTCTCGTAGGTTAAATGATTACCGATGGTGGGCAAATGCCAAAGGCAATTTATATTTTGAGCAATTGAGTCAGTTTGGGAAGGAAACATAAGTCTTTTTGTATTATAGATATTTCTTTTTGTTTTCTACGTTGTAATGTTTAAGCATGTAAGTCCTTTGCAAACACATTAACAAAATTAATAGACATAAGAGTAGAATTCTTCCTCTCTGTGTGATTTCTCTTGCTCTAATTGAAGTCCGTGGGAGCAGGATCAGATCTCAAACTGGGTCTTTGTCTGTTACATTCAAATCTACGTATTTTCTCAGTGTCTTATTTAAAATCAATCCAAGATACATTATAAATGGAGTGCAAAGAGAGAATCCCATCTTTATGAACTTGTGACTTTGTGGACTTAGGCAAACTGAGTCTAGGCCTATCTATCAACTAAGAGTCTGTCAGGCTTAATGCTGGTAGAACGTTATTAAGTTGTTAAAATTGCAGTAAAATGTATAGTGTTTGGATTTTCCTAAATGCTGGTGAATGAATGACTGTAATACTCGTGCTAATCTCTCCATTTCTCATGTTAAGAGTAATATCTGTACCTGTGTGTTACATAACTCTCACATGGCTGGCACAGACCCCATAATAATGAGCCATTAATTATTGCTGAGTTTTGCTCATAGAAACGGCTACATCCCTTTGGGGAGAGAGTGGTCAATTAATACCCATTAAAAAGCCTCATGTCCAGAGGAAATGCTTTGATTCTCAACACAGCAGGTAGAACCAGCTTACAGGACAGTGTAGAAGGGGAAACACCCACCCAGGGAGGAATCGCACAGGATTACTTCACCAAAGAATTGGCTCATGGACCTCCCCCAGTCCCCTGTAAACCCTAGAGTCAGAATGGTCACATGGCAGGATTATGGATAAAAGCTGCCTAGCAGAAGGAAACAAGGTTCTTTTTACCAGACTGGATCTTAAAAGGCAAGGGCTTTGTCTTCCAGGTGAAGGATGTCTAGATACCTGTGACACCCCCCAGGTACAACCTGGACTGTGGGACCACTGTGTCCCCTTTAACTCTCTTGATCAGGGTACCTCTCACACTGCTCTGCTAGTGACCAGCAACCCCTTCAGGCTTTGCTCTTACATAGCCATTAGCACGTGAAGGCACACCCAAAGTTAAATACAGGCTCTCATGAACTATACACAGGGAGACACCAGCAAATCTGTCCAGCGCCAGCCGTGCACACCAGAAATGTACAATCTTACACTGCTCCAGACTTTCTTGATCAGAGCAAGCTCATTAATTAGTTTGCCACTTAATCTAAGGATAGTGGACATGCCCCAGCCGTTGTAATGTGAGCAGATTCCCTAAGCACTTTAGACAAACTTACAGGTAAAGATAAAACATTAAAATAAGTTTATTAACTATAGAAAGATAGATTTTAAGTGATTATAAGTGTTAGGCATAGAGGTCAGAGTCGGTTACATGAGAAATAAAAGGTAAAATCACAGTTTAAATCCTAAACTTTATCAAACTAAGCAAGATTTGAATCAAGCAGTTTTTCTCGCCCCACTAGGCATTGAAAGCAGTTCACAATTCTTAATACACAGGCTGAATTCCCTGCTCAGCCTGGGACCAATCTCCCCAGTTCAAAGTCTTTTCTTCCAAATGTTCTTGTTGCCTTCAGAGTAGGTGGGGAAGGAGAGAGGTGGACTCATGATGTCACTGTCCCTTATTTTAGACTCAGTTCATGTGCATGGACAAATATGGACTCAAACATGGAGTCAAGCATCACATATCCTGATACCTTGCTGAGTTACGGAGTTGAGCAATCTCCATAGTGTAGAACTTGAGCAACTGTCTCTTATTGAATTGTAAATCTCTTGTTTACAATTCCCCTGGTGGTCAATGGCTGGTGATAGTCACTTAACACCAGTCTGGGTATGGGTCACCCTCTTTGTTGCCACTGGAGAGATAGCTGTGGGCATCCCTCCAGACTCGCAACATACTCTATTTCAATAACAACCATATACCAAACTCTCATAACTCAATATACAATGATACTATACATATTTTGACAGAACAATGAGTTTCAGCAAATCATGACTTTTCATAGGATACCTTATAAGGCATCCTTTGTACAAAATATAACCATTTACAAGTGGTGAATGTGGTGGTTACAGGGTGCTATTCTGAGGTACTGAGTGTCACAATGCCACAGCTGGGATAAGTCTCAGGAGCTGAACTATAAGACCTTGTCATGTTGAACAGAAATTTGGTAAGATAATAGACTTTGCCTATCTGAATCTTTGGTATTCTTAGCATTGTGCAAATATCTCCTCCTTCATTTTCATTCAATTAATAAAGACTACATATGTTTATTACAGGATCGGACTGAGCGTTGCCCGATGTGGTACAGGAGGGAGATCTAAGGAGGATCTGACCAGTGGTATGTGTCTGGTCTCTTTGGAACAGAGGAACTTGGATTTTCTGTGACATTAAAGTAAAAGGGCCCAATATCACAGAGGTTCACTTACTTGGTGTCAAGATGTACTGGGGATTCCAAGGGTACTGTTTAAATTGTATACTGAGGCTGGCAAAAGCCTAGGGAGTTAATAAGCTGTGAGGTTAGCTGATGTGTCTAAGGAGTTAGAGCCCCAGCTGGCACTGGGTTTACTTCCCTATTATTGAACCGTCTGCCCTGAAGTGGAACCTACAGTCTTGAGATACACAGGGGCATGACACATACATTTTAACTTGTCACTGTTAACAGATCATAGCAGCAATACTGTTCTCTTCTCTTTTCATAGGCGTACTTGGGAATAAGCAAACAACATTTTCCATTCTACAGCTTCACCAATTATTAAAGTCAATAACATACTCCTCTTTCTTCTCCAACAAGTGCTCCTCCAGGAGGATCTTCCTTCAACCCTACTTCCTTGCATGGTAAGGTGTTCCCTTCCAACCCATGCTGTCAATGTCGGTAGAGCCACTTTTGGAAATTCTTCTTTGCTATCATTACCTTCTCATCCCTTCTCTTCCCTCTCCCCCCCCCCCCGCCCCGCCCCGCCAAGTTGCTTTGCCCCCTTGGTCATTGGGCTTTCCCTTTGCTCTAGTTGGCTGCAGCCAGCATCCTTTTGGGAATGAGATTCCCATGCCCACGGCTTTAGCTGCAAAACCAGCCAGGTACTGTTGTCCCTACTCAAACTCCTCTGAGTACTTATTGGTGTTTCCCTTGCCCTAATAAGGGTGTGCACTTGCTCTACTGTAATCATTCACTCCAAATTATCTTCACCAAAATAAAGTTTTCTTTATTTTGGAAAGTAGAGGGGAAATGTAAGGAAATGAAGCAACACAGAATATAGCACCTCTAGGGAAGGCAAAATGATGTTAAGATGTATGATAACTGGTGGCTACTGTCTTTTGACTTAAACACGAATATGCTTTGAGTTCATTGGGTCCAAAATTCAAACTGATGGGGGGTCCATGTTTTCATTGACTCTCTAGTTCAGTGTGACATGCTCCTGCAGCTAGCAGATACTGTGCGTCTAATTATCCTTCCAGTTACACTGGGGTAAATCAGGAGTAACTCAGCTGAAATCCATGGAATTACTCCTGAGTAAATGAGGAGCATTAGGCTCTGTATTTTTTCAGCTGTCGGTGTTGCAGATACAGTTGTTTTGGGGACCTGTGGAGTTGCTATGAAGTGCAAGTTACTACTAGATAAGAATAGGAGTTGATGAGCCATGTTTCCAATGATGAGGTCTGTATACTTAGTTCTTCTGTAGCTCTGTGTGTGTGTGTGTGTGTGTGTGTGTGTGTGTGTGTGTGTGTGTGTGTGTGTGTGTGTATAATATATTATACACACACACACACAGCTTATATATATATAAGAAAGAGCATTTGGAAGAGCCCTGCTGAGCTTTGCTTCTTTCATCCAGTACAGAAAACATCAGCACTCCCTAGGAGAAAGCAGTAGATTTACTACTTAGTATATTTTCACTATAGTACGTTTCATAATGGGGCTTTAACTCAATAAGTAAATCATCTATTTTTCCAGGATTTCAGATTTCCTACTCAGCCCTGTTCTTAAAAGACTTAAGCTCAGGGGGGAATAGTAATTCATCAGTCATCGCAGCACAGTCTTGGCCTTCTCTTACACAATCTTCAAATTCTACTGGATATTTTGCGTAGTGATTTTAGTTCAGCCTATAGTCCTTGTAATGATAATTAGGGTTACTTCCCTTCTTTGTCCTTTTTTTTTAAATTGAAAAATATAACAATAAAGCACCAACTATGACTCATATGAACTTGTGAATGGGTGAAGGTAAGTTAACTTGCTATGTAAAAGACTTTTTGATAAAATGTTTTTCTTTATCTCATCTCTGTGATTTCTGGGTATTAACAGTAGTCAAGATTCCTAGTGAGGGAGACAGAAATCTGAAAAAAGATGTAGGAATTGAAAACACTAAATCCCCTTTGTCTGGGAGGTCAGTCCCCTTAGAGCCTGGTCCAAAGCCCATTGGAGTCTTTCCATTAACTTCAATGAGCTTTGGATCTGGCCGTGTTTCTGTGGGTGAGGACTGACGTCCTGAGCTTTTTGTCTCCCACAGGTTTTACAATAGCATAGCTCCAATGTTGCAGTGGAAATGCTCCTAATTTACAGCAATGTCAGGATCAGGGCTAGAGGCATTTATAACTTGAGCAGTTATTTTCTCCTTAATCTATTTATCTGAGTTTCCTTAAGTATTTTCCATATTGTTGCTCCTTTAAATATATGGAGATATACCTATCTCATAGAACTGGAAGGAACCCTGAAAGGTCATTGAGTCCAGCCCCCTGCCTTCACTAGCAGGACTAAGTACTGATTTTGCCCCAGATCCTTAAGTGTCCCCCTCAAGGACTGAGCTCACAATCTTGGGTTTAGCAGGCCAATGCTCAAACCTCTTTGCCAAGCAGTAGCAGATGGGAGAGTCCTGAAGTTGACTTTCTTGTTGGAGGAGAAATCAGTGATGTGCAGGCTGTGCAACTTATTTATTTTACACTGTATAACCAGTCCTTGAACAGCGGCAGCTAAACAGCACACTGAAAATACTCTTTTTCAGGAATCTTGGAGAAAATACCAATGTCCAGTACCCAGGAGCAACTCTGTGCCACAAATTGACTAATTAGAGATATTAAGGCAGTGAGCAAAGTTTTCACACCTTCAGAGGTGATGAACTACAGGAGAAAAGTCTAAGTGTCTGGTAGTTAAGAACTCAGGGTAGATGGATTTGGGGGTACTCAGGACTGTTGGGGTCACCCTGTAATGCATAACTGGGCTGTGAGAGCCAGGGTGAGATCTTATGCATGTGGGTTGGCTATAGGTATCGAGGCTCTGAGCCATAGCAGCATAGCACTGAGGCATCCAAAGTTACAAGGCAGATGGTGATCAGAACCCCTTCCTGGTCTGAATGATCCCCCGAACGTCACAGTGGCATAGTCATCATAGGACACGCACCCCAGTGCTGCTGCTGGCTCCTTTCCCCCTGCTGAAGCCTTTCCCCACTGTCAGAGGCTTTCACTGTGGCAGGAAAAGCCTCTGCAGAAGGACTCTACTCTGCTGTTTTTAGTGTACTCTGGGGGCACTGCTTCAGCCTGTATGATATATACCTAGGGTGCAGGTATGTAGGGCACTCTACTACCCTAAGGCCTGGTCTACACTATTAAGTTAGGTCAACATAAGATGCTTTGTGTCGACCTAGTTGTGTGCCCAATTGTTCTCCTCCTCTGTCCATCCAGACTTAGCTGAGTTGCTCCCTTTTGAATGCTTTCTCCACAGGAAGCATGCCCAACAGAGGCGGGGTTTCCTGTGCCAACAGCAGTCCCTTAACCCTCGCCCAGGGCTGGCTCCAGGCACCAGCCAAGCAAGCAGGTGTTTGGGGCAGCCAAGGGGAAGGGGCGGCACGTCGGGCTGTTCGGCAGCAATTCAGAGGCGGGTTCCTCTCAGAGGGAAGCACCTGCCACCGAATTACTGCTGAAGAAGAAAGCAGCGTGGTGGAGCTGCCGCTGGAGTGCCGCTAATCGCAATTGCGATCGCGGCTTCTTTTTTTTTTTTTCCACTGCTTGGGAGAGCAAAAACCCTGAAGCTGGTCCTGCCCTCGCCACACCACTGTGGGGTTCATGCACCCAGTCACATAGACCAAGTCTGTTTTATATGTGTAGCTGAAACCATTGCGGCCTTCAGAGGTGACCCCTCCACACCAGCGGAACGACTCCCCCAGATACGAGGGAAAAATAAGAGGATGAGGGAGGACATGCTCTTTGAAATGCTGCAAGCCAGTGCTGCATCCAACCTTGAACAGAGAGCCTGGAGGGTGAATGCTCCAGACTGTACAGAGAAGGAAAGTGGGGAGAGAAGAAAAGCCCAGGAGTTCCAACAGGAAAAGGAGAGGGAGATGGAGCAGGACAAAATGGAACTTCTTGGTCAACAAACGCAGATGCTGCAGATTCTTCTGGCTCAACTGCTATTGAAGTCAGTGGAGAACTGCAGCATAGCACCACCCTACACTCCACCTCAACATTCCTCAGGGCCAGCACGCCTACTACTCCACACCGGTGGAAAGAATGGACCACCACAACTTCACATACACTGGCCCATGAGAGCCATAGTTGATGTATGTGTAGCTACAGTGGACAGCAATGTTCCTTTCCCTTATTAATTATGTTTCCAACCATTTTTTTAACTTTAAAATGTATTTGCTATCATCATCTTCAGATTTTTTGTTAGGTGCTGTTTTCATAACTGATTCAAACATATAATGCCTGCTGGCAGTGAATGTAATAGTCTTGCACACTCACAACCCATATCATCAGTGGCAAACTGTGTAGTCATCATAAATGTACAGCAAGCACCCCACATCATTAGCTGCATTGGCATTAATATTTGTACAGATGTGCGGCAAGCACCACATGGTTCCTAACAGGCCCCCACACTGCAGTGCAATGCTAAGCATACTACAACACACCACATTACTGTGATCCGCTCTTGAAGTGCTCTTTCAAAGCCTCCCTAAATCATATAGCTCCTTGGTGAGCTTGTCTGATAGCCTTTGTGTCTGGCTGTTCAAACTCAGCAAACAACTGCTCCACCCTCCACCCCTGCGGCAAATTATCCCACTTTGTTTCACAAATATCATGCAGGAAGCAACAGGCAGCTATAACCATTGAGATATTTTTCGAGATCTAGTGAGTAAACAATGCCAGTGCCCTTTCAGCCTACCAAAAGCACATTCAACAATCATTCTGCATCCGCTGAGCCTGTTGCTGAATCTCTCTCCTTGGTTGCTGTTGAGGTGGCCGGTGTATGTCTTCATGAGTTAGGAGTAAGGGGTAGGCAGGATCCCTCAGGATCACTATTGGTGTAACCCACACACCTTCTGGATGTGGGGCTCTGTCTGATCTAGTGGCACCAAGACCACTTAGAGAGAGATTAATGAGTCTGCTATACAGCCATAGCTAAGAACCATATGGCTTTTAGCTCATGCAGTAGAGGCTCATGCACTAAGCTCGAGAGGTCCCAGGTTCGATTCTGCCCACCAATGACTGGGGTCTGTCGGTGCTACACAGGCATTTCAACATCACCAATAGTAATGGTCAATTGAGAGAGACGGTCCCTGCTTGTAGCTTTCTGAACAGTCCTGTGTTCCTAATGTATGCGTCATGCACCTTCCCTAACCAGCCAACTTTGATGTCAGTGAAGCGTCTTGTGTAACCAGGGAAAAATAGCCCTTTCTGTTGGAGTACTCTGTGGCAAGGTGGACTTGTGCCAAAATATGGATGTGTGTGCTGTCTGTTGCGCCACTCACGGCCGGCTCCAGGCACGAGCCCACCAAGCATGTGCTTGGGGCGGCGCCTGGAGGGGGGCAGCGCGGTGGGGCGCTCCGGCCCAAGAGCATGGCCGCGACTGGGCTCGCCGTCCTCCCCGCGGCGCTCCAGCTGCCGGGGAGAGTGGAGAGCCTGGGCCGGGTTCTCCGCCCTCCTCCCGGCGCTCTGGCTGCCGGGGAGAGCGGAGAGCCCCGGCCGGGCTTGCCGCCCTCCCCCCGGCGCTCCGGCTGGTCGGGGATTGCGGGCCCGCGGCCGGGTTCGGCGCCCTCCCCTGCCGCGCTGTGGGGGGCAGGGGCGGCGGGTGGCTTTTTTGCCTAGGGCGGCAAAAAAGCCAGAGCCGGACCTGGCTCCACTGCAGTTTGGGAACCTCATAGCTACAAATCCATTCACTACATCCTACACATTGCCCAGAGCCACAGTCCTCTGTAGCAGGAGGCAGATAAGGGACCTGCACATGTGCATGACTACAGCTCCACAGTGGATTTGCCAACTCTAAAATGACTTCCACATTCGATCTGCTGTCAGTGCAGCTCTCTGTGCTGGAGGGCTGGGGCAAGCTCAGCACACAGATCCAGGAATTTGGCCTTCCGCATTCAAAAGTTCTGCAGCCCCTTCTCGTCATCCCAAGGGGAGCAATCCCACCAGTCACTGCTGGTTTCTTGGGCCCAGAAGCAGCGCTCCACCGTCTGCAGCTGCTCTGTGAATGCCATCAACAACCGGGAATTGGTTCGCACTATATCCCACAGCAATCTTTCCTCCAAGGAATTGTCATGTTCCCCACAGCGGTTCTTGTGGCTCTGCCAATACCAGAGGATCGTGCATTCTGTGCTTCCAACACTCATGACAATCATGCAGCGCTGCAGAGGTGATGCCGTGGGGGTGGGAAGGGTCGGCCGCCCGCCCTCCCCAGACACCTGCTCAGGGCACTTGACCCAGCAGCCGGCCCTGGCTAGGGAGAGGAAGGAGCGGGGCCAGAGCCGGAAGGGAAGAGGCGGGGCCAGAGCTGGAAGGGAAGAGGAGGGGTCAGAGCCTCTCCTCTTCCGGCCACACTGCCCAGTGCAGCGCAACAGCTGCCCTGAGGCTCAGCTTCTCTAGGCACAGTGGCCGAGTGAAGCGGAGCCCTCCACTTTGAAAACTCATGGCACTCTGGGGAGGTCCCGGATGACTGGAAAAAGGCTAATGTAGTGACCATCTTTAAAAAAGGGAAGGAGGAGGATCCGGGGAACTTCCGGCTCGCTCGGCCACTGTCACCAAAAGTTGAGCCTGGGGCAGGGGCGGCAGCCTGCCGTCGCCGCAGGCAGGTGCTCTCCCAGGCAACTGCTGTGCTGCACCGGGCAGCATGCAGGCGTGGCTCTGGAGGCTGGCTGCTACCGGGCCAGCACAGCAGGACAGAGCCCCCCCGCTCAAGTAACATGGGATTGGGAGGAGGGGATGGGGAGAGCGGGGGGGGGTCCCAGGCTGGGGGTGGGGCAGTCATGTGGGAGATCATGTGGTCCCCCCCCCCCTTAGTTGGTGCTCCCCTTTGTGTCCCTCCCAATAGTTGCCTATGCAGCACTGTGCAGGTTCCATGCTTTTGTAAGGGATGGCGACAAGTCTCATGTGGGTTTGTGGGAAGTTGAAAATAGGCATGAAAATGGTGGGAGAGAAATAATATTATGGGAAGGAGATCATTGCATTATGGGACATTGACCCCTTGCTCCCAGTCACCCATGTGTGACTCCTTTTTGTCCCGCCATGTATTGCCAAAACGAACCAAAAGATAGTGTGCTGAATGGGGCGGGTTGCTCACTGGGATAGCTAGCCATGATGCATTGCCCTGTTCATCCACACAAGCACTCCTGGTGAGTACATGCAAGACTGATGCAAGGAGCATCGTGCATGCACACAAGTGATGTATTAACTGTGGCAGCTGTATGCCAACATAATGTGTGTCAGCAAAACTTTGTAGCATAGACATCTCCTAAACTGTGCCTCACCGTTTACACTGCTATTCATACCCCTGCTAGCTGGGGTGCAGTGTCTGGACTCTACACACCACTATAAGTACAGATCTACCCAAAGATAGGTGGTATGTAGTGCAGGTAGCTGTGCTAAACAGTCTAAAGGGGCCCTTTTCCGCCCCCTCTCCCCCCCCAGCCAATGTAATAGGCCTGGCACAAGGGGAAAGCAAACATTTACTCCTTTCAAGAGGGCTCATAGTTCCTTCTCTGGCATGGGCTCACCCTGTGCTGCAGAGGCATTCTGGCGCAGTTGGCCAGAATGCATTTAGCTAGAATACGGCTGGAGACTGCTGCTGGGGCAGAGTGCGCTCTCACAAAATGGGATCAGGGTTTTAAATTCCAGAATACAGCCTCTACCAGATACAGTTTATTTTTCAAGTGTGGGAGGGGAGAGATATCAATATTGTTTTCTAATAAATAAGCCCCAATATAGCACTTTACAAACATCAGCTAGTTAATCCAGAGGCCCAAATTACTCAAATGCACATATAATTTTTTCTCCCTGTAGTAGGAAGAGCGCCTGAAACATAAGCCCTTGTATCAGAGATCTGGTATCAGGTAGGACCTGCTCACAAAATCTTGCAAGAACATGGCTGATATTGCAGAAATACACATTCCTAAGAAGTGCTAGTTACAGAGTACTTATGCAAACACATTCCGATATTAAGTGGTACCAGAACATCCTGACATTAAGGATGGTACAAAAACATTCCCCAAAAATAACAGGGACACATTGACCCCTGCTAAAAGATAAGATCATGATGACAGTATGTAATAGAGATGTTTTAATTGAATCAACATGTACAAGGTGATAGGTAATAACTTGCCACGTTAGGGGACAGGTTATGCTAGCTATGCTAGAGGGGCAGTACTAACTTTTGCACAGGGGTATAAAAATGTATTTCAGAGGGAGTATTTTTGTTCCGCCGTTTACTGAGCTGGTCCCTTGTTATGGCATACATGTATTAGTGGTCCGGTAGAGTTTGCGGGATACTAGTACTGTGCTTTGTTGACAATAAACCTGGCTGGGTGCCTTTGTCCCTTAATGGTTATTGGGCGGTTTGCTTGAGGTCTGCTGTGCCAGCTGATGGCACAGGGATGGGGCAGCACACAGAGGGAACACATACACGCAGCCAAACATCTATTAATATCTTACCACACTGGTGACCCAAAACCGTTGATCTGGTACGTAAGCATGCTGTCCTCTGTAGGAATTGTAATCTAACATAACAGAAGCTGAGAGTAAGGCCAGGAAGATAAACCCATCTCCCAGCAAGATTTTCACCTTGTTTAATAAAACAACATTTTTATTACCAAGACAGGTTAGGAGTAAAAATATGACAGCCTCTATTTTATGTAGCCATTGATCTTTAATCTGCAAGGACCTGGAGGTTTTCCACATTGTCATTGCTTTCCGGCCAAAATATGTGACTGCAGGGAAATGGATAAGTGAGTGCCAGTGCTGCTTTTTTTTTTCCCGTGAAAAGACTGAAGTTGCTTTGTGTACATGTGTGGAAAATGCTGATATTTTGTTTCTATAAATATCTTGCTGCCTGCGTGCCATATTTCATTTATGCCATTTCCTAGGAGTATTTGGCTTCTTATCACTTTTACACAGGGTGCTGAATTCAAATGAGCTTTTGCTACAGTTTACCTGGCAACCTATATTTGGAACAGTGGTGACTGTTGTGCATTTCCTGAGCAAGAGTAACTACTGAATGAAACAGATTACACTGAAGCACTGCAAAACACTAAGGTTTATAAAGCATACACTTGGTATATAAATACTAGAGAAAATACAGACTTTCTGTGCAGGTAGGTGTGTGAATCTCTCTCTCTCTCTCTGCAATGTAACCCCCCCACCTCCGCCCCAAAATAATTCAATACTATTGTTGGGAGTTTAAACACATGGAAGTCGTGAAATTCAAAGTTTCAGTTCCTATTCACAATACCACTGTCCCAGATCTCCTGGGTTTCAGGAGACTGCCCCAAGCCTCCTGTCCCAGTTGAAGGGAATATTTCCTGCATTCAGGGCTGTCCATAGGAGGAAAAAAAAGGGTAGTTTGCCCCAGGCCTCCTGTTCGAGAGGGCCCCCAAACCAAATGGCATTGCAACCTGATGCACATGGTTGCAGCGCCACTCGGGTTTGGCCCAGCCACCCCTCCATCTCCATCTGCAGATGGGCCAAACCTGAATGGCGCTGCATCCCACTATAGCCATGTGAAGTTGGGAGGTCTGGCATCCACAACTCAGCCCCTTGTGTATGTAGTGATCTGTAGCATCTGCCATACCATATTTACAGCCCATATTTCCCAAACAAAAAACTATATTACAATGGAGTTAAGGTTGAGTGTATGTATCAACAATTCCAGAATTAAAAAGACTATGCGATGTCCCTCATTTGGCTGCCAAGCAGGTGAACAGACCAGTAGAGCTGATTGAAAAATTTCAGATTGACATTGTTTCACAAAAACCAAGGTAGGGTGACCAGACATCTGGGTTTTAAAGGGACAGTCCCATATTTACGCCCTGCTGCAGGTGTCCTGACTTTTTCTTAAAAATGGGCAAATTGTCCCATATTTTCTGTCTTCCCCTCCATCAGCACTGGCAGGTCCTGCTGCTGGCCGGATCCCTGCTTGCCAGCCATCCGCCCACTAGAGTTGAATGTGGGGTCCAGAGGCTGAAGATGGGGGTGGGTGTGCAAGGCTGGTGGCAGGGCAAAGATGCAGTGCACGGGGCCTGCCACTCCCCCTGCTGGTCTGTCAGCGCAGCCCCCACTGCATTCTGGCTCTCGGCCAGCAGGACTCTGCCACCTGTCCCGTTTCTGGCCAGCACTGGCTGCGCGCTGCAAGCTGTGGTGGCTGGTCGGTGTAGGCAGGTGCTAGGAGGCGGCCGGTGATGTGTCACCAACAGCCTGACCGGCAGGCTCCTTCCTTCCCCCACTGCCTCTGCCTTGACCGAAGCCCCAGGAAAGCCCAAGACCCTCTGGCCCGGGGCGCTGGCCAGGAGGAGCCGAGCCCTGCATGTGCCAAAGCCCCGCACAGCGCTGGCACAGACAGAGGTGGCAAGTGACATAGGCCCGTGGTGCCCGTGCTCCACCAATATTCAGAAACATGGGGCCAGCTCCCCCAGGTTTGGGCTTATATTTTCATAGCCGTCCCATCCATAGGACGGACTGGGGCAACTGCCCCGGGCCCCACGCTTTGAGAGGCCCCATGCTTCAAGGGGATGTGGAGTCCAGGGTGGCCTGGGGGACTAGCGGGGGGCCTGGTGCCGACAGCAGCGAGCAACCCAGCCACAGCCTGCCCCGCCCTGCCTCTTCCTGCCCCTGCTCCACCCCCCCACACCACCCTTTCCCTGAAGCTCCTGCCTCACCTCTTTCCAGCTTCCTTCCCCTCCCCCGAGCAATGCCGGGAACTGGCGGGGGTGGGGCGGAGCGGGCTGGAGCCGGGTTACTTGCTGCTGCTGGTGCCAGGCGCCCCCCCCCCCCCCGCTAATCCTCCAGACTGCTCTGGACCCCACGTTCCCCTGAAGCACGGGGCCCCCCAAAACGCAGGGCCCGAGGCGGTTGCCCCGGTCCATCCTATGGACAGGATGGCTCTGCTTGGACCCGTTCTGGGCACCACCAAAATTTATACAAACCTGGTGCCCATGGGCACAGGGAAGCTAAGCTCTGGAGTGATGGGGGGAGACGATTTCCCATCTGTTCACACCCCAAACCTGCAAGCTCCACAGCAGCCCCCGGGGCAGGGGCTTTGCACCCTCTTCACCTGCCTCCCACCCCAGTCCTGTCCCCAGGAAGCACGGGGCTGCTCTGTCCTGTCCCGTAGACAGGCTCCTCTGCTGAGCCACTTTTCTGGCCGATTTCGCTGAAGTCAGCATTCCTGCAGTCAGGCTCCCTGGGCCCTGGTGCACAATGCAGTCTTAGGGCTTAACCCCTTCCTGCCCATGCTGTAGCCAGGGGACAGGAGGCGGCTGGGTTATATTGGTGGCTAGCAGCAGCCTGCTGTGCGGGCTGGAAGGGACAAGTTGCTTCCAGCCACATGGGAGCGGTGAGGAGTGGGAGAGATGAGTTCTGCAAAGACACAGGCCCGGTCATCCCTTGCCCCCCAGCCCCCTGCAGCTGGAAGCAGCTCCCGTCCCCCCCAGTGCCGAAAGGCTGCTGCTAGCCACATTCTGCTGTGAACCCTGGCAGAAATCGGGGGAGGGGCGAGGGGCATGTGACCCTGCATGCCCCCACACACATTGCCTCAGGAAGACCGGCACCAGGTCCCAGGAAAGATGGATCCATCTTGGGGGCCCAGCCAGGCATGGAGGGTGGAGAGCACCGGGCAGAGAGGTTCGGATCTATCAGTCACGTCCTCTGTGTGAGAGAGGTGTATGGGAGTGTGTGTGTCACCCCTTCCTGTGTGAACCTTAAAGATAAGAAGGTAAATAAAAAGAATCCAACTACACAGTGTTTCTTTTTAACAAGGATTCAGTCAATTTGATGTTAAGTTGAACATTTGTACGATTGATTGCTGTTGAACTTGCTTGAATACGAGTAATTTTACCAGGTGTCCCGTATTCAGCACAGGAAAATATGGTCACCCTAAACCAAAGATAATTTTAAAACCAAATTTAAGCCACTGTGGGAGACTTTTCCAGTGCTCCCAGGGGTTGGGCTGTCAGCCCTGGGCAGTATTTGTAAACACTGAGTGCCTAAAGTCAGGCATTGAAGTCATCTGGATCTGCTGTGCATCTGCTGTGTTTAGACAGTATTTGGTCCTGCCATGCGGGCAGGGGACTGGGCTCGATGACCTCTCGAGGTCCCTTCCAGTCCTAGAATCTATGAATCTATGAATCAAGGCCTGATCCTGCACCACTGAAGTTAGACTCTTCCATAAGTTACGTTGCTGTACAGCTGCTGACTTCTGTCTATTGCTTTGTCTCATGCACGCTTAGCTGCTTGCATCCATGGTGTGTGGGCTTACCGTGAGTGATTGTGTCAATGGAAAATGTGATGCACCAGGGGTAAGTATCCCAGTGTGCCCCATGCCACCATCTGGCGCAGTACCTTGTGGGACATTTTTGCAGTTCTTTGTGTGATACTAGTGATTCGTTCAGGGATTTCTGGGAACTAGGAGTCAAGTTCCCACAATGTCACTTTATCCATCGCATAATGTTTGTTCCATCCAGAATTTTTGCACCATTTATAAAACTCCCACAATCCCATGCTCTGCTTTTCAGTCTCTGCCATCTCTCTGGCAGAAGCATGGATGCTGCAGAGCTCAATGCAATTGTAATAACTGTTGCTAATACAAGATGCATGATTCTCCTGTGTCTGAGGAACTTCTGTGAATACTACTACAGTCAACTTATGATGAGGAGGAAGAGGAGATGCTCAGCCGTTACTGGATGAATATAGCAAATAAAAATACCAGGTTGCACCTGCCATTCACAGAGCAGCTCCACACAGTGGATAATTGCTTCTGAGCCCAGAAAATGAGCAAAGGCTGGTGGGATAGCATCGTTATACAGGTTTGGGATGGTGAGCAGTAGCTGCAGCTTGCAGAACTTTCAGATGAGAAAGGCTACATTGCTGGATGTGTATGCTGAGCTCATTCTAGCCCATCAGCATGTTTGGGAGAGGATTGCAGAGTATCTACATGAAAGTTTCCTTGAGAATGCTCGAGAGGGACATTGCTGTTCAGATAAACAAAGTACTTTGCATGGCTCCCCCTGCCTAGCCCAACAGGACAAAGAATGGAAAAGTCTACATCGCCTCAACCTCTCTCTTTTACCTCTATGTGAGCACAGGACACTGATCTGACACAGCACTGTTGCTCATGCCTGTCATGCCCCAGTTTTAGCATCCTCTGTGCAATCTGCACATAGCTGTAGATATTTCCATAGCTGTGCTTACACAGTCTCGTCTCTTCCCCACACAGGCAGAGGAGATCTGTGACTTCTTTCCTGCTCCAGGCAGGATCACGTCTAGTAGCCCTATGTGCGTGGCGCCAGCCTGGTCAAATGTTCACAAAGGTTGGCTATTAGGTGTTTGTGCCAAAGTGGGCAATAAGAAAAAGGTATTTCAAAAGCACTATGGGAGTTTTAGGAGGGGCCGGGGGGGGAGCGGTGGAAGGGGTCAGCTTCTTATCTCTGTGACTCTGGGCAGTGTAGTTCAAAATTGTGAGTGGCACAACCATTGTCATGGGGACAGGGCCACTGTGGAGCAACCACTAGAAAGATTATAGACTGTTAGGGTTAACACAGGTAATGCAGTGTCTACACTTGCACTGCACTGACAGAAGTAGGTCAATTATGCTCTGCATCATTCAGGGAGGTGGTGTTATTGCGTCACTGTAACAGGATGTTTACATTGGTGGGAGACAAATCCAGGGGTAGACACATGCAAAACCAGGTTGAAATTAGTCAATTTAGGTCAACCAAACTTTATAGTTCAGACCAGGCCCGAAAAGGACAAAGTAAAGATGACCCAGGCACCATCTTCAGAAGGAGTAAGAATATTGGAAACAAATGGTTACATATAAAACAAAATTATAACATGGTTTTTAAGAGACTAAATTTAACAGGTTAACCTCCTATCTGAAGAAGGATTATCTCACCCAATGTCTTCTGCAGCTTTTCAATCAAGATAGGATGAGATCCTATTTTCATGAAGGTAAATGCATTACTTTTTTACTTCCTAGGTGCAGGATAAGGGGATTTTTTTTTTTGCCTTCTGCTTTTATCCACAAAGTTCATTGTCTGTACTCAGAGGCAGGATAACCACTCATGGCTTAAATTTTCCTGTGTGCTGCTTCTCTGTTGACCTCACATTTCCCTGCTGACTTCATATGTAAATGGGTATACATTGTGTTAGCGGACAATGCTTAATTAACATCCCGACAGAGAGAGGGGAAGTAAACATCTTCTGTCTGTTAGAAAACCTGTTTTTCCAGATACAGAATTTAAGAACATATTTTCAGTATGTACATACTGAACTCTTTACATAGTGTCTGTACATGCATTTCATAATGATATTAATGACCAGTGTGATCCCAGCTTTCATTTAAGACCTCACGTGACATTCTTTGGTGAACCAGAATGGACATAGCAGAATTGGAACCAGGGCCGGCTCCAGGCACCAGCCCACCAAGCATGTGCTTGGGGCGGCACCTGGAGGGGAGGGGGGCGGTGCGGCGCTCCAGCCCGAGAGCGGGGCCACGACTGGGCTCGCCGCCCTCCCCGCAGCGCTCCGGCCGCCGGGGAGAGCAGAGCCGCAGCAGGCTTGCCGCCCTTCCCCGGCGCTCTGGCCGCCAGGGACAGCAGAGCCGCGGCGGGCTTGCTGCCCTCCCTCCGGTGCTCTGGCTGCCGGGGAGAGCGGAGCCCTGGCTGGGCTCTCCGCCCTCCTCCCGGCACTCCGGCCGGTTAGGGAGAGCGGGGCCCTGGCCGGGCACGCCGCCCTCCTCCTCACCACCCTCCCCCCGGCCGGTCGGGGGAGAGCGAGCCTGCAGCCGGGCTCGGCGCCCTCCCCTGCCGCGCTCCCCGCGGGGGTGTGGGGGGGAGGGGGACGGCGGGAGGCTTTTTTGCCTGGGGCGGCAAAAAAGCCAGAGCCGGCCCTGATCGGAACATTCCTGTAAGCCTCTTGTCAGGTGGTATTAAGGGGTTTTGGGGTGACAGAACCTGATCAAAGGATCCACCCTCCTGCAACAACCTCTTGCTTCCAGGCTCAGCTTCTTCAACTAAGCTGAATTTTCCCCTTTTTCTAGGTGCTGCTGCCTGAGGCCTCCAGACCTCAGTGGTCCCTAGCTTTGGTCAGTTTTCATCAACAGCTTTCCTCCAAGCTCCTCATTGGCAGCTGTCAGTTACTGCTCGCCTTCCAAACTCTGCTCCCTGCCAAGCAACTCCTCTTCCTTGCTGCTTCCTATCTCTGAATCCTCTCAGGCTCTGTCTCTCCTGGTCTCAGACAACTCTCGCTTGCCAGTCTCCTCCTTTAGGGCACAAATTACCACTTTGAAGCCCAACTGGGGCCAGCTGACGAATCACAGATGCACTGGCCTCTTGCCTCTTAAAAGGCCAGCGATACCCCCACTTGAAAATTAAGCGGCTAACTTTACCATCAAAGAAATCCCTTAAGGTTTTTTGTTCATGAAGTCATACATTTTAAGGCAAGAAGGTGCCATTATATTCATTTGGTGTGACCACCCACATGACACTGCCAGAGAACTTCACCCAGAAATTTCTCCCTCAGGCCCATACCTTATATATGAGAGACAGTGTTAATTACCCTCACTGCTGAAAATGCATGCCCTATCTCAAGCCTTAATTTTTCAGCTTCCAGGCACTGGAATATCGTTCTATTGATACATTTGGCAGAAATTATATCACATGAATCCATTAATCATAAATCAGCAAGGTTTAAAAATAAGAACCTGTTAATAAAATTATCAAAAAGTCTTCTAAATACTGATGGTGAAATCCTGGCTCTCCTGAAGTTAATGGGAGTTTTGACTTCACTGGGGTTGAGATTTCATTCTGAGTGTATATATTAATCAGAGGGTGTGAAGAAATAATTACTAATTCCTTTCTCTCCAAGCAAAATGTGTATATATAGTTAGTAAAGACTATCAGTTTAAAGCTTTGGATAGTTTAAGTTTCCAGCCAAAGAGCACATGATTTATGAACAAAAGACTTAACAGTACAGGTACATTTAGGAATAAAAAAAAATCTCAAATTTCCATATCTTTCTCCTCTATACTTTCTTTTTTTTATGCAGTTGAGATCTTAGTATTATAAGCGGATCAAAATAATATAGTCTCTTTGTTATCATTCTTAACGGCTCATAGGGTGACCAGACAGCAAGTGTGAAAAATCAGGATGAGGGGTGGGGGTGGGGTAATAGGAGACTATATAAGAAAAAGACCCCAAAATTGGGACTGTCCCTATAAAATCGGGACATCTGGTCACCCTAACTGCCCATAATTTGCTAGGAAAACTAAAAGATACACAAAAACCAGTAAGAGTAGTTGGAGAGTGTATTGTGTAAGAATTGGGTGGTATCCCTTGAAATAATTTCTGAGCACCACCAACGGGCTGATACTAAGTTCCTGAACACCTAGGCCTTACATGTTGTGTACATTAAGTAAACATGGTTCTCTGGAGCCCCAATGTGCCTGTCCGGTTTCTACATATTTTGTTGTTTAAAGTGCAAAAAATTGAGACAGATTAATTGGTAGAGTTGAGGTGGGTGGATGATAAATGCAATTGATTACATGATACCACAATTTATTACATGATTCTGCAATTTATCTGTGAATGTGTCTGCCGCATATGTGGTATATATTAGTCTATATGTATGTCCACAATATTCCACACAAGAGTCTGTCTAGGGTTGTTGAGGTGCTGTACTAAGCTAAGAGTAGGAACTCATCATTTTGTTTCAATTGTACAATAGTAATTCAATCTCACTGATTTTAAAGGAAATAAACCTGCTAGGAGTGCTTCACTTTTCAATGGATAACACTATCTTTAAGCACATAGCGATGGATTCTGCTTTCATGTACAAACATAAATCAGGAGTTACTCTGCCAACTTTGAGCAAAATGGATGGTAGAAAAATATCTAGGGTTTTTTTTTGTGCAGGGATAATCCCCAAATGGTTGAATGTTATAACATCACATTTCACATGTGGCTTGGTCTGAGTGAAGTATAGCCATCTGCTAAATCTGAAAAGTATTTTTTTAAATGAGGGAAGATATTGGCAACTGTGTTTTGTGTGTATGTATCACACCATATTTTAGGTTCTTATGGCTACACTGGGTTAAGAACAAACAAGGCAGTTGGACAGTAATGTTCATTTTAGAAGTGGCTTTAGTACAATACTACTGAATTTTGCTGAGAAAGGACCACGTGTGTCACTGGACGGTAGCATAGGTGAGGCTTTATGGCTGTAAAGGACATTGCAGTTAAACACAGACACAGAGGAGAGGTTTTCTTTTTGGAACTAAGTTCATGGTTTTATATGACCTCTATTGATACCTTGGTTAAACCCATTTTCCTACAAAAGAGAGGCTTTTTTCCCCATTTTCACCTCCCTTCTCCTTTTTTTTTTTTTTTTGGTCTTAAACGAATAAGAAGGAAATTAAGTGCAAAAATGTAAAGAAACTTAGGTGGGCTGATTTTTAAAGGTGCTAAATGTGCATGGATGCTCTAGTTTCCACTCTGTTACTTAATCCCTCTTGTTCCTACTGGCCCATGTACTGCTCAGCTCCTATTGGAGTCATACTTCCAGATGTGCACCATCTACTGTGGCTGACCTTGGAATCCACCTAGGGGCTGTCTATACTAAAAGGTGTGATTTGAGTTAATTGATTGCTAATTAACTTGAGATAACTAACATGTTTGCACATGCTAGGCTGCATACTCCCATAAAAGTTGATTTGCCTAGGGTAAAAAACTTTGTCTCCTGAAACAAATTTTTATGGAGTATCCAGACTAGCGGTGTAGATAGCTAGAGATAATTAGCATTAGTTAATTCAAGTTAAATTCTCTGTGGTTCTATCTGTGGAGAGGAAAACAGACTAAGTTAATACAGACACAGGACGTACTAACTTCTGCTGGTATTCTTTGTAGATTTGTGTGTGGAAACAGGTGGAGGAATCCAGATGGTTCCCTTCATCCTATCTCCCCACTTTGAATTCCCTACAAATCCATAGATTTGGAACCCCACAAAGTCCCCACAGAGGGAGAGGAAAGGGCAAGCATACAACAGATGAACTCCTCTCTTCTTTGGGGGCAGATTCCTCCCTGCATGTGTGTACACGCAGGGATGAGGTGTAGCACTCATGTTAGTGGAAATGTAGACTACTTTTGGTATAAGAGGTGGATGGAATGCCAGGGTTATATTTTCCAGGACCCTGTCCCTTTATGACTTGGAATTCTGCTGAAGAGCCATAGGGACACAGCTCTGTTGAACAGGTTGTGGTTGCAGAAGGGTTTGGTGCTCCTGGAAGACTGTCCAGGTTTTTGCAAGCTGTGGTTTTGTTTGTTGGATTTAGAGAAAAAAAATTAATAAAATGCTCACGTTAAAACAGCCCCTGGCCTTGGAGTGTGACATATAAAGTTATATTTGGACAGAGAAAACTGCTGTTGTGCCTCATATGAAAAACATTTGCAATAACACAACAGACCCAACCTCTGGAATTGTAAGGTGCAGTAGAAAAGTCAAAAACCAAAGGTCTTTAAACCTGAACAAGCAGACCAAACATTCAGTACAGACACTAAAAAAGACTGAAGATAAGGCATAACAAAGTACTTAGCACTTTTTAGTCCCTCTCCTGTAGCAGTCAAGGGTTAAATAATCACCCATCACTGAAGGGAAGGAAAATACTCAGCAATATGAATATTATTCAGAGAATAACCCTTTTACCCTATTATTCAGAGAATAACCCTCTCTTCTACCAGATCACAAGTGAATTAAGATCCCTAAATAGAGGAAACAATTCTGATAACACTATCCCCTCGTCTGAATTTTTCTAACTCTTGTAGTGTGGACAAACAGGGTCAATGATGACACCACCAAAATCATTTCACAGCCCAGAATTTAAAAGAAATGACCATAGGTGAAATGATAAAAGATCATTCCTTCCCCCGGCCTTCGCTGTGGTGAAGGGTGTTGGGTGAGTCAATGAACAGCTTTCTGTACACTGCCAAAGTCAGATAGAAAGATACATTGAAGTAGTTTATTATTATTTGTATTCCCATAGTGCCTAGACGCCTAAGACATGGACAGGACCCCAGTAAGTTTATGCTGACTTTATATTAGAGAAGGTAGGAGACATTGTTAGTCAAAGGCGTGAGGATAGAAAATGAAAGTGAGTTTGCGACATCGTTGCAGGACCTGGAGAAACAATTCATAAGCTACACATGGAGATATTTCATTGTGCTCTTTATTTAGTGGTTACACCAAGCTCAGACAATCCCATCTCTCCTCACAAGTGAAGATGTATCAGAAAACATGGGCAGGCAGAGATTTTGGAGAAAGGGAAGAGAAGGAAAGTGGACCACTTAGCTGGAGTGATGACAACGACCTTCTAAACGTGACAAGGTGTATGTCTGAACCCAAGGCAGTTAGATGATGATCAGAACATTTCACTTTTAAAACATTTTAAAATTATTCTCCCACCAGCCATATGAATGAGCACACAATTCAGCTATATGTGACTGCCCTTAATGTGTGATCCAGGAATTGCATATCCTTGTATCGCATATATTTGATTGTATTGACTATTTAAGTGTACAGCATATTCTATCTTTGTAATATATCTGTTCTGATATTTATATCATGTTCATCACTGAGTGCTTCTTTGATTGTGTTGCCTATTTTAAATGCATGTACCTATGGATAGTTGATAGCATGATCATTCATATGCACTTGACTGTATTTATTTGTGTGATGACTTTAAAAGGTGCACCTGCAAATCTTCATAAAAAATCACCTCATCTACCAAAAGTTAAGAAAAGTAAGACCCCCGCATGCACACTGTAGTGTTATTTCCTAATCTCGAGAACCTTATTTCAAAATCAGATTTTTTCAAGGAAGGGAGGACACTTGTTCTCATGCACAGCTAACATATGTACATGCTACGTTTTAATGTTTTAAAACAAAGCAAATTTAAATGATCTGATGTGCAATACAAAAGCAACCAGACATTTGAAATAACTTTTTAAATATATAATTGTTTTGCATCCTTGGAAAATTCAGAAACAATTAATTTATTTTGAACTCTCCTCACAAAAATTGCTTTTGGGATGAGACAAAGCATAGGAAAATTTCAGCCCCCAATGTAATTTTTAAAACAAGTTCTAAATGAAAACAGAATTTTCATTTGTCATAGAATCATAGGGTTAAAAGGAACCTCAAGGGTCATCTGGTCTAACCCGCTGCCAAGATGCAGGAATGGTTGTGTCTAAACCAGGGACGGACAAACATTTTGGCCTGAGGGCCGCATCGAGTTTCGTAAATTGTATGGAGGGCTGGTTAGGGGAGGGAGTCGTGGCCCGGCTGCCACCTCCTATCTGCTCCCGCCGGGACTCCTGCCCCATCCAACCCCCCTGTTCCCTGATGGCCCACCCGGGACCCCTACCCCATTCACACACCCCTGCTCCCTGTCCCCTGACCCTCCCGGACCTCCGCAGCCCCATCCAACCCCTCCTCTCATTCCTGACAGCCCCCCCGGGACCCCTGCCCCCTCCAGCCACCCGTTCTCCCTGTCCCCTGACTGCCCCCTACTGCCCCATCCAACCCCCCCACCTTTCCTGACTGTCCCCCTGGAACTCCTGCCCCCATTCAACCCCTTGTTCTTCCGCCACCCCTATCCACACCCCCACCGACTGACCACCACCCCAGACTCCTCTGCCCTCTGTCCAACCCCCCTGCTCCCTGCCCCCTTACCACGCTGCCTGGAGCACCGGTGGCTGGCAGCGCTACAGCCGTGCCACCGGATGGAGCCAGGCCACGCCGCCACCATGCAGAACAGAGCACCGGGTCAGGCCCGGCTCTGCAGCTGCGCTGCCCCAGGAGCTCACAGCCCCGCCGCCCAGAGCATTGCGCCGGCGGCAGAGCGAGCGAGCTGAGGCTGCGGGGGTGGGGGGACAGCAGGGGAGGGGCTGGAGGCTAGCCTCCTGGGCCAGGAGCTCGGTGGCCAGGCAGGACAGTCCCACGGGCCGGATGTGGCCCTCTGGCCATAGTTTGCACACCTCTGGTCTAAACCATCCAAGACAGATGAATATCCAGCCTCCTTTTAAAACCTCCAGTGAAGAAGACAGTCTGTTCCATTATACTACTGTTCTTACAGTTAGGAAATTTCTCCTGAGATTTAATCTAAATCTGCTATGCTGTAGTTTGAACCCATTGCCTCTTGTCCTGTCCTCTGCGGCAAAAGAGAACAACTTTTTTCCATTATTTTTTATGGCAGTTTTTCAGGTATCTGAAGACAGCTATCATATCCCCCCTTAATCTCCTCTTTTCCAAACTAAACATACCCAGTTCATTCAGCCTTTGCTCATATGGTTTGCATTCCATCCCTTTGATCATCTTTGTCGCTTGCCTCTGGATCCTTTCCAGTTTCACTACATCTTTTCTATACATTGGTGACCAAAATTGGACACAGTACTCCAACTGAAGCCTAACCAGCACAAGTAGAGCGGTACTATTACCTCCTGTGACTTGCAATTGCTTTTTTTTTTTTTTTTTTTTTTTGCAACAGCATCACTTTGACTCATGTTGAGGTTGTGATCCAGCACAACTCCCAGATCCTTCTCAGCAGTGCTGCTCCCAAGCCAGTTTTCCTCCATTCTGTATTTGTGCATTTGGTTTTTCCTCCTTAAGAGTAGCATCTTACATGTGTCTTTGTTGAATTTCATTTTGTTGTCTATAGCCCAGTTCTCCAATGTATCAAGATCCCTTTGAATTTTAGCTCTGTCCTCTAAAGTACTGGCAACCCTCCCCCCAGCTTTATGTCATCTGCAAAATTGATCAGTATGCTCTCTATACCTACATCCAGATCATAATAAGGATGTTAAACACTGGACATTACACAGTTCCCAGTGGAACCCCACTTGAGACCTCCCTCCAATCTGACATCATTCCATTAATAGTTACTCCTTGCTTGTGGTTGTTTAACTAATTATGTATCCACTTAATGGTAATTCTGCTGAGCCCGCATTTCTCCAGTTTACTTATCAGAATGTCATGTGGGACTGTGTCAAAAGCCTTGCTGAAGTCCAGTTTTGTTATGTCCACCACATTCCCCCATCCACCAAATCAGTTGTCAAAGAAGGAAATCAAGCTGGTTTGGCATGAGTCGTTCTTGGTAAATCCATACTGGCTGCTAGTGATGACCCTTTCATCCTCCAGGTATTCACAAATTGAATGTTTTATACATTGCTTTAGTAGTTTTCCAGGTATTGAAGTCAGGCTGACTGGTCTATAATTCCCTGGCTCCTCCTTTTCCCCCAAAAGTAATCTTTCTTAAAGACGTCATGTCAGAGGTTACACTATTGCATTATTGAGTATGATTTTATTTTATTATCTTCTAGTAGTGGCAAAGGTCCCCAATCAGGGCTCCATTGTATTAGGTACTATAGAAGCACATAATAAAAATTCAATTCCTGCCCCAAAGAGCTTATGATCTAAGTATAAGATGACAGACAACAGACAGGGGAGCACAAGATAGCAGTAAGAAAGTTATAGTTTTATCAACCCCAAATAGTGAAAAATTATAAGTTGTGGCTTCAAAAGTTCATGAGATTTTATTAATTGAAATTGGGGGTTCTTTTACTTTATCTTCTGTTTTCTGAGCCTCAGGGTGTACTTGGGTCACATTTTCAGTGCTTTCTCTATGACCCTGAGGGCTAGAAACGTTGTTTTAAATTAAAGCTGAGATTTGCTTGTAATCACTTGTCTCCAGGAACTGGGGTTTAAGTAAAACATCAAATATTGCGAGTCTCATGATTTTATCATGAGAGTTGCCAACTCTGCTATTATGATAAGTTTAATAAGCAGTGGTTACAGCAGAGGTAAACTAGACCTCCCAACAGTCCTGGGTTTCAAGGGATTGTCCCAATTTGGCCTACAAACTCCTCTGTCTTCATTAAAGCAGCTCCTGTCCCATAGGGTTGGCTGGGTGTGGCTTCCAAGTCAGGACATTGCAACCTGGCCCCTCGCACGTGGGGTTGCAGTGCCACTCAGGGAGGCAGGGCAAATGTGAGTGAATGGCACAGTGACCCCACATTCCAGAGGCCAGTTGCAACACCTGGAGCCCAGCCAGCCCCATGGGACAGAAGCTGCTACTGCAGGGTGGGCTTCTCTGCAGCTCTGCCCCCCCCCTTCTCCTACCACCCAGGGGCAACACCTGATCTGCTTTAGCCTATGGAGATGTTGAGAGCTATAGTAAGCTGCATGTTTGCCTATAAGAGTAGTCAGACTGAGGAAAACATTAAAATGTTCCTCCCACTGCCAGCTCTTATCATGCAAGTGAGAGTATGTGTTGATTCCTTAACTCTGTAGCAGGAAGCAAGGCAGAAGGCGACATGAAGAGGCTCCGGGTAGAAGCTCAACAGAGAGACAGGGCAGCTTAATGAATAACCATGCTCCTTATTCTAATAATCTTCCTTGTTCTATGTCGGAAGAAAGTGACTCCTTCAGTGATTTTTTATTTCAGTCAGTCCTATATTCTCTTTAGCCCCCAGCTGTAGTCTCTTCCTGCTGCCACTCGCAGTGCTCTCAGGTCTTATTCTTTCCCCAAACTCACTGCTGCAGCTTCCTCCTAAAAGTGCTTCCCAGACCTTCTCTCCTCACCACATCCCCAGCTGCCAGCTATGGCACCAGATATGGACCTAGATACAAGTAGGGTGACCAGATAGCAAATGTGAAAAATTAGGACGCGGGTGAGGGGTAATAGGCGCCTATATAAGAAAAAGCCCTGAATATTGGGACTGTGCCTATAAAATCGGGACATCTGGTCACCCTAGATACAAGGCTGCCAGGTGTCACCTACTCAGCAGTCCCATCACACATCCAGCAAGGCTGTAGGGAGACAGCTGCATTCCCCTATAATTCATTCTCCCCACCAGTGGGGCCGCTGTGGCACCAGCACTGTGGGCAAGCAGATTTACCTCCTTGTGCATGGTCAGTGCTCGCCCAGCTGGTTTGGGGTCAGCATGGTTATCAGCCCTGGGGAGGGGGAGCGGACACTGGGTACACCCATGCCTGGCTGATGTGGGAGCCAAGGAGCTCCAGGACAGGGAAGCAGGGGAACCAGGATGGGGAATAGGCTGATAAGGACAGGGGTAGAACACAGCTGGCTGCTCCAGCCTCCCCACACCCTTAACAACACCCTAAGTCTCCAGGCTCCGATTGCCCTCAACAAACTCTGCTGTCCTGCAATCTGACTGCACCCCAGGCCTCAGACTCTTCTCCTCCAGGCAGCCTCTGATGCCCTCCAAGCTCCAGTCACCTCTGGCTCCTCATCCCACCGCTGCCTTTGACTCCCCACCATCCTCCTTCCTCTGATAGGGAGAAGAGCATTCCCCTCCACACCTGCCCCTGACACTTTACACATTCTCTCTGCTGAACAGGGGAGACAACATCGATGGAACAGCACAAAACGTGGCAGGTATGTAAATGGATAGACAGATTACTACAGACCCTTCCTCCTCCTCCCTGTGAAGAAGGTGATGATGACTGTTAAAAGCACTGTGGTTACACCAAGGTTCAGCTTGGTCAATTGAGTTAATTTTGATCAAAGATACTGGAGGAGCATCCTACACTTAGGAAAAGAGCAGGGCCGGTTCCAGGCACCAGCGCAGCAAGCAGGTGTTTGGGGCGGCCAACGGAAAGGGGCGGCACATATAGGCTCTTCGGCGGCAATTCGGCGGCGGGTCCTTCCATCCCTCTCGGAGGGAAGGACCTGCCGCCGAATTGCCGTCGAAGAATGAATGAAGCGGTGGCGGTAGAGCTGCAGTCACACCTTTTTTATTTTATTTTATTTTATTTTTGCCGCTTGGGATGCAAAAACGCTGGAGCCGGCCGTGGAAAAGAGGCATAGGATTTTCAAGGAGCTACAGAGCAGACAGGAGGGTTTTTAAGGGTCTCTGTACAGCGGTCCCACTCACCACAGGTGCATCTCCTGGTGGCTGGGTCTTAGAATGGGGTTATGGTATTTTCCTTCCTTCACAGAGTTCTTTTGAGGTATACAGATGCAAAGGGTGAAGGGCTAGATATTAGTGCTATAGCAAGGAAGGATGGCATTGTGGACTGCAAATCAGATCTGTATTGAGTTCCCAGCTTTGCCACAGGCCTCTTATAATCAAGTTTAAACTCCTTTTCCTCACTCTCAAGTCCCTGCACAAACCTGCCCTACCCTGCAGCTCAGACCTTGTCTCCTATTGTATTACCCAATGGTTCGTTAATGCCCCCTCTTTTCTTTTCCCATTCCTATCTCTGTGCACTTTCCCACACTGCCTTTCCTAGTGCACCGATTTTCCCTGTTATCATCTTGCTCCTAATCCTCCCATAAATTCACTTCTTCCCTTATGCCCACCAAATATGAACTTGCGATAATTATGAAGTGAGAAAAAATAACCTCCTAAATTATTCCCATCTCTGAGTATCCCGATGTGCCCTGTCTTCTGTGTGTAGACTGTAAGGGCTTCGGGGCAGGGTCTGCCTTCAGATCTGTTCATTGCGCAGCACTGAGAACTTTGTCAGCACTAAACATGTTACAAAGAAGAAGAATTGAGGAAATGATGAAAGAATGTCACGGGTTTTCCAATCCCCTAAAATGCTGTTTCCACCACATGGTGATGGGGGGGGAAGGGTGCGGGGGGCAGTGTCTTTAAATTATTTAAACTAACATTGTTCCCCCCCAGCCCTCCCCACTTCTGCACAAAGGCACTAACACGCTGTCTGTAAATGAGTACATGCGTGAGGCCTGGAATCCCCCCTCTGTCCCAGGTCACTGGGAGCAGCAGCCCTGGGATGCTTTGCACCCCTTCTTGCACAGGAAATGAACATTTGGCCCTAGTCATGTGTATGGCAGCTATGCCCCCCTCCCCCCGCAAGGTCACCCAGCTGCCTCCTCTCCTCTCTAGTGTTCAAGGAGAAACCAAGGGGAGGGGGAGGGGAAAGTGAAACAGAGTCTTTTGAGCCCTGGCTATTTGGGGGATTATTTTTAAACTCTCCCTCGCAATGGAGCCTTTGATAAATTATTCATTGGATAGAAAAGGCTGCAGCTGAAGTGCTGATGTCAGGAGGAAGGAGTCTAGTGCAGCAGCCCTGGTACTGCTACTGCTGCTTCTGCTGCAGAGAGACACTCAGCCTGAGCATAAGGGTGCAGCATGCTGCCTGGCTCCTACTCCTGTTCCAGCCTCCGGTGCAGTAGCAGCAGCAGCAGCAGCAGTGCTCGGGCCAAGGGTGCAGGGCCAAAAGGGGACCACGAGGAAGAGGAGGAGGGAACGCTATGGCTCTCCTACGAAGCAGCGGCTGCAGCGGCGGTTCTCTCTGTCTCTTGGTTCTGGCGGTGGCATGCCTACTGCAGCGTGCCCAGGTGAAAAAGCCAGTCCGATGCCCTGCCACATGCAGCTGCACCAAAGAATCCATCATTTGTGTGGGATCCCCTGGTGTGCCGCGAATCATCCCCAGCGACATCAGCTCCTTGTAAGTTAAACCTTCCTACACCAGAGTTTTCCTGGGCAGTGACCGGGTGCCCCTCACCCCATTCCTCCTTTGTGGTTTGGGATTCTTTTCTTTAAGTTGGGGTTTTAGTGTCTCTGCTGGATGCTGGCTTCTTGACGGATGATAAGATCCCAGTAATGTGCAGTTTTATTAGTGTGTCTGTGCTTTCCACTGCTGAAATATTGCACTGCCATGCAGCTGCAAAGGAGTTGGATTTCTGTATCTGAAAGACCTTTTCAGACGAGAAATCTTGACTGCACCATTTCTACAGCAGATATGTAAGGAAAATGCATGTATGTATATATGTACTTACCATGTGTAAATCTTACGGACTTAAGGAGATGGCAAGTGATCATATTAAAGTGCTGTAGATTTAAAGAAAGATTTACTCCGTGGTAATTATCTTATATGGTATTATTACCTTGGGGAAAAGACTACACAGACTTCAGGAACTTGAGAGTTAGTTAGATGCATTTTTAATGTGAGTAGAACTAGAAATGATGGTGTTTTTAACTTGCACCTCTTTTAAATCTCATGCGCTTTTACTGTTAATCCTGTTTAACACACATACTAATTTTCTTTTCTTTCTCCCTCTCTCTTTTGTTCTTTCTTCTCTATAAAAATCCAAAAATACAAGTGGGCGGACAAAACAATCCTTCCCACCCTGTGGAGAGAGGTTGCCAAGAGGCTAAAAGTACATGGTATTAAAGATTAATGTGAGGATACAGTGAAAAGGGAACTTTCTAAGCTTAGTGGGGAGAAACAGGGACAGGAGCAGAATTAAACACCCTTTAAACATGAATATTGACCCCATTTGCTGGGATATTATAAAAAGGGGCCAGGCCAACCAATGGGGCAGAAATTGGGATGCTGCTAGTGGAGGTGATGATAATGAGCCTTAGTTAGTTGTTGGATTTTCCTGTTTCTTTTCCTCTCAGGAGCCTGGTAAATGGAACCTTTTCTGAAATCAAGGACAGAATGTTTGCCCATCTGCCCTGCCTGCAGCTGCTGTAAGTACTGCACTTCCCAACAAAACACAGCTCTAACTAAAACTTTTGCCAATATCCCCCTAGATATGGTATCGTCAGAAAGAAGATAATGGATAAGTTAATCACTGGGGTAACTCCATTGACTTCAGTGGTGTAACAATACACCAGGGATGAATTTGCTTCATTGACAATATGGCATAAAACCATTTAGAAAATTATTGCTAATTTACTAAACGAAGACAATATGTTTCTCTGCTGTTCTAAGTTCTTTTTAAGGCCCATACTGAACAAATTTAGGATAGAATTCTCCTCTTGGAGTCACATGATTGATCTAACTCCAACATCATGTTCATTCTATGCTAATGAATCTGACATTAACCGTGCGGGGCGGGGTGGGGGTGGTGTTGATATCAGTGATGATTTGCTCTTCTAGGGAGAGTGAACTGTCAGAGTCCAGATCATTCATGTACATTTGAGAGGAGAATTTGGTGCTACCTATCAGAGTTCAAAGTCTCTTAAGCAAATTGTGTTGGGTTGAATGTGGCTTAATGGAAAGTGTTGGGCTTTGAGGTCACAGGTTCCAATCCCACCGAACAGGTCTAGGAAGTGGTGACTATTCTGTAGCAAGGACAGTGCAGTGGTTAGGGTGTTACGCTGGGACATGGGAGCCCTGTGTTCAATTCTCTGCTCTGCTGCAGACTTCCTGGGTGACCTTGGACAAGCTGCTTAGTCTCCCTGGCCCAGGTATTTGGGTGTTGCTGTGTTTAGTGATGCAATGCCCAACTGATTTAGGAGCCTAAATCCCCTTGACAGTGCCTTAGTGCCACATCAGTAAACATGTGGATAATAGCATTTCCCTGTGTTAGAGGGTGTTGTGAGAATAAACACATTAAAAGAGTGCGAGGCACTACAGAAATGGGGGCCATGTAAGTACCATAGACAGATCATTTAAAACCGGGGTCTGCTGAGATAGACTAGCCCCCCGTGGCATCTCGTGGGAGGGGCAAATGAGGCTAACCCCCACCAGTTCAATCCTTTCACCTTTATTTCTTTGAATAAACAAAAACAAACAAATACAATTGTGCCAAATGCCTTCGTTTCCCCCCTTCTTTCCAGCAGCACAATGGAGAGAACATTGGGGAGCGAAGGGAAGACAGGACAAGGAGAGGCCTTCATCCCCCTTCACCACACTGTGAAGCACCACGGAGTGCAGCTAGGAAAGGGAGGGGCTGACAGAGCCTAGCACCTTCAATACAGCAACCCCCTGGCCTTTGTGTTTAGTGGGAAAAGCTAGAAAAATGTATTAACTAACCAGCTGCCACATTTGAAAACACTTGTGTGTGTGGTAAGGGAAAAAACGTGTTTAACATGGTGCTAGTTAACGTGTTTGCTAATACGAAGCTTTTTCTCACTATAGACAAGGCCATAGAGTGCACTCAGGGGAAGGAAAGTCTGGAGGCCTCCAGCCCTTAAGACCTGAGCTCTTCCCTTCATTGAAAGTGTAGAGCAGGGCTGAGATCAGAGCATATTCACAGGGCACTTTCTTGGGCCTCTTTGGGGCTACAGAAGATTTGCCCAAGAGAGCTGGAGTGCAAGTATAACCCACACACCTCCTGGGTGCGGTGTTCTATCCCATCTAGTGGCACTGAGACCACTTAGGGAGAGATTAATGAGTCTGCTCTACAGCCTTAGCTAAGGGCCATGTGGCTTTTAGCTCATGCAGTAGAGGCTCATCCATTGAGGGCCCAGGTTTGATCCTGCCCGCCAACAACCGGGATCCATCGCTGTTACACAAGCTCAGCCCCAGTGCCGAGATCCATCTCCCACCCTTCAGAAGCAGTGTGAGGAGTCCAAAGCGGGGAAGGCCAAGGCAAAAGGAGTGAAGACCTGGCCTGCCAGTGATTTGAAGGAGATGGCCGGTAGAGGCCTGTATTCTGAGGGGAGGGCAATGTGGAAGGGGCTGCCTGTTTATTCTTTGCAGAAGTTGGGGTACAGTGATGAGATTACCAACAGAGGATATTGCAAAGTGGGGGTATCAGATTGTTCAGTGGGGGAGGAGGAAGAGCCCCAGCATGGTTAGTTTGTTCATGTTATTGGGGAGATCAGAATTGGGGAGGGGTGTCTAAGTCCCATACCACTTATCTTGCCCCCCCCCAGTCAAATTTTGCTGACTAATGTATTTTATAATTTTGCCTTTCAAACACAGGAATGTGAATGATTCAAGATATGAAGGAAATAGCTTAAGGTGTGAACTGAAATAACCATTGCTCTTTGCAATCTTTGGTACTGGTTCTTATGTGTCAGTAACCCTGGTAAAATAGCAATATAGAGATTTATTTTAATTGCCATCTCAATCTTTCTCAGATTTCTTTGGGTTATTTTAAAGAGTATTTGTCTAGAATTAGCATGCTGACCTAGGCTCCCAGAGCAAGTTTGCATTTCATATTCATTAGCTTTCCAAATTAATTTTAGTAAAATGCCTAAACCTATGCAAGAAGAGGATTACTAAGTGGTTATAAGAAGTGATAAATGCAGACATGTTCACTAGTAGCTGCTGGGAGTTCCAGGAGCCCTCGTGAGATTTTAGAAGTAGTCCTTCCCTTGAGTGGGATTTCCTTTTCATAGACTAACAGGATGAAGAAAGAGCATATTTTTGATCAGATACTTGCATATCCAAGCATTACAGGGCAGATTCTCCACCCCACGTTGAGCAGAGCTGTGGCTGGCTGTAGTTCCCTGATCCCCAGCCTCACAGCCATGGCACAAGTTAGAGTTGCTCCTGTCCAGCAGCGAATATAGGGGGAGTTCTCTGCTGACTATCTCCGGCCACTTTGTACCACTAATATGGCACAAGGTGGCCTTAGTGCACCAGAAAATCTAGCCCTCTGTGCCTTTCAACAAAGGTGGATGGTACATGTCATGGAGTAAACTTTCTAAAGCATGGAAGACATTAATTAGGGGTCAGATTATGCCATTGATTTTTTTTAAAGCAGCACTCCACAATATTTTCCACATGCTGTATTGATGGGATAATGTGGGCCTGAGTCAGTAAGATTAGGCTGATGATAGTCAATAAACGTGACTGGCATAATCCTCTGTGTCAGGATTTCATCCGCTTTCCTAATGGCTGCTCTCCATTTTCAGCTTGCTGAACTCTAACTCATTTACTATCATACGAGATGATGCCTTTGCTGGTCTCTTCCACCTAGAGTACCTGTAAGTTCTATATTTTATGTATTTGCCAGTCTTTTGTAAACCAAGATGTTTTGATGAGTTGCCAAAACTCCTGCTTTGGAGAAACAGTTTTCCCTGTGATTACCAGGGCCAAGGAAAATGGAGGGATTTATGTTCCATTTTCTGTTCAAATGTCTCATACAGCTGCCTACTATTTTTTAGATGTTGCAGAGTATTTTTAAAATATGCCATACATGCTGGGGTGACTCTGTATAGACACAATTCACTGAAATGGGGCTGGTGATCTAGAACTGGTACTAGATATGCAGGCCAATTCCATCTGTTACATGTAATAGAGGAGTTTGAAATGTCAATCAGTAGATAATGGCTTGCTGACAAGTCCTAGCAGGTGAGGTGCAGAGTATCAGAGTCACTCTCTTTTGTAGCCATGATCCCCTTCTTCTTCATTCTCCCCTTCCACTCTCTCTCTGCAATATCTTTGCCACCCCAGTATTTCATTTATACTTCATCCTCTTTCTTCTTAGCTCAGTTTACTCCTTCCCTTCATTCTGCTTCATTTCCTCTTTCTTACCACCCTTTCTTTCTCTTTTTTTTTTTAAAGTATACTAATCGTATTATCTGGTTATCCTCACTTCACATTCAAAGGGATTTTCAAAGACTCACCTGCTTTCGTATCTCAAATCAGGAGTTAGGTTTTTAGAGTCTGAACACATTCTGGGTATAAGATACATCCCTCCAATAACTTTTCAGTGTTGAAAGAAACTTCCCCTTTTATAGATTCTCACCATTATATTGCTGCCTGGAGGAGTGTCATGAACACTAAGCTCTGCTAATGCCTTTATATGTCTATAGGCAGTTACTGCTAAACATGCTGCATTCAAAACTAATATTATAGTATGGAGGAGCAGCCAGCAATAGAAGTAACAGATCCGGAAATAGTGGAATATGGCAAACAGCATATGCTGTAATCCATGATTCTACAGCACCTGGATTTTTAAGTGACAGCAGTAATCAGTTTTACAGGTGGAGGCATCAAAATGTAAAAAGCTTGTGGAAGGCAAAAAACGAACAAACAAACTTTCAAATCTGGGTCTGTTGTGGGCTGGCTTCAGCTTCCAAGTAGTGCTCACGAGGAGCCCAAGATAGAGCATGTTAGAATAGCCTATGTTTGTAGTGATGGATGCAGTGGGCAGGCCCACATTTGAAAGAAAAGTATGGAGTCTCTTAGTCATTTGATCAAATATAGCATTCTATCAAGAAACAGAGACAAATCTAACAAGTCCCCAAGACTGCAACCCGCTTTAACCAATGCCAGACAGATACTCTCAGCTGAGGCTATGATCAACATCTCTGCCAATTCTTCAAAATGTTTCCTCCTACTAAGAGACCTCACCTCCACCTTTTGTAAATTGAACCTAAGCAGCGATATTTCCTCCACATGAATGCTAAGCAGCATTAATACTCCAGTATTCAGTTTCTCCCAGGCATCGGTAACCAGACCCAGCACAGGGAATAAAGAAACCCCTTTGACAAATGAGAAAGTTTCTTTGTGTACAAAATAAGGGATCAAGGAGGAGGGCAGGCCAGGGAGTATGCACAACAGGTAATGTTGCCAAAAATAACTACATCCTGTCTACACTATTAAGAGCAACATATATATAAATACTGCCAAGACTACTGGGTTATGTTAATAGTGTCTGAATATCTAAGCCTAGGAGCTCTGAAAAACGACTGGGCTAATATACTGTCAGTCATTAGAGAGTGACACTAACAGGTGCATTCTCACTGAAGAGTCCCTTCCTGAGAAGATTCAGCGATGCAGGAATCTATATTTACTGGGCCATGCAGTCACTGAGTCCCAGTCCAGATTTCCCCATCTTGAAACATTGAGTTTGATGGAGGTATGGCTGTTTACACCAACTGAGGAGGCAACAGATCTTGGTAAGGCAGAAAAAACCTTCTGTCTC
Source organism: Malaclemys terrapin pileata (assembly GCF_027887155.1). Lineage (NCBI taxonomy): Eukaryota > Metazoa > Chordata > Testudines > Emydidae > Malaclemys > Malaclemys terrapin. The sequence goes on along the minus strand of NC_071509.1, from coordinate 35,604,142 downwards.
CTGAAAGGATGAGAAAATAGCTCCAGCTGCCTTGGATATGGTGTATGGGGACAATGTGGCCTTTGGGAGTGCACATTGAATTCATGACTAAAGGCAACCTTCTGAAGGAGTAGACTGACTCCTTTCTAATGTCCTTATCTGTGCTCTTGATGTGAAGAGGGATCCCTGTCACTTCATGAAGATGAACAGTTACTACAGAGCTGGGAACCAATATATGAACCTAGACAGAAAGTGAAGAGCCAAAGACAATGTAACTGTTCACAGCAGCTGACTTTGCTCTCTAACCCCCAAACAAAATTATTTCTCCAACACCTTAGTTACTCGAAATGTAGGGAGTCATTCTGCAATTTCCTTGGCCAGTCCTTGTGGTGAACCCACAGGGTGTAGCCCCCAAGGAGACCATAAAGATTTCAGTCCAGATGCTGAAATGTAGGTAGGTTCATTTTATTGTCCTCACCTTTGTTCCACCACTTTCCTATTGCGTCTCTCTGCTGCTATCAGCTCTCTTTGTTTTGTTCTTAACTTACTTTGTCCAAAGGAGCTTACAGTCTATCTTCACACCACCACACATATCAAACGGCATTGCTAAGTGCTGTGGAACCTAGGCCAATTCCCCCTCTCAGGTCTGTCAGTAGAACTCCTCGAGGGATGATTAACTGGTTGGAAAGTGGGGAATAGGGTTATGCACACTGTCCATGCTTTTCTTTCTTCTCTTTTCAACTCTTTCCCTTACATTCTCTCTCTCTCTTGTTTGGACTGTCACCTTTGTCTTCTCTTGTGCTTTGGCCATAAGAGACAGGAAAAGGGAATGTAAGTAGCTCTATTGATACTTCTTCAGCATCATATATGAGCCTATGTAGATCTTACTAAGTTAGGAGGTGATAGGTTAAAACATACATACAAATATTGTTAATTAAGGTATTTAAAATATATATTTATTATTTTTCTGTATAGATTTATTGAAGGAAACAAAATAGAAACCATTTCAAGAAATGCATTCCGTGGCCTTCGCGATCTGACTCACCTGTAAGTCCTTTAACACTTTTTAGAAGTTCTTTATACATTGCCAGATGTTCCAAAACTCAGGCCTCAAGCAGTTCTGTAATTGTTTTTACTGTTAATGGTGGAGGCTCTTGCTCCTTTAAAGAAAACCAGTTTTTGTGCTGCCTAGGACATTTCCATCTTAATCTCTGCACATTGGCTAATTCAGACTTTTACAACGTGGCTTCCAGTAAGTTTAAAAATATTCACTGTTCTGACGATACTCCAGGGTTTTCACCTAAGTTACATACACTCACAACCTGAACATGCAACCTTTACTTGTGCAAACAGTTCTTATTACTAATATCTTAGATACTGCATATTAAATTATAGTTAAAATTCCATTTACTTTTCAGCATTTTATTGCTTGTTTGTGTATTTCATTCCTCTTGGGCAATAAAAACCAATTGACCAATTTCCCTTTTGTTTCTAGTCATCTTCAATTTTTGTTCTCACACATTAGCAAAGATTCACAAGGAAGGTGGAAGCGCTGTTTAATTCATTCATGATCTCATTAGTCATGGTCAGTACTAGGACTTAGACAACCTCAAATCATTAGCATTATTTAAGTGACGTTAGACTTGATAGGAGTCAAGATAATAAGATCTAACTTTCTTTTCTAGTTCTTTGGCTAATAACAACATTAAAGCTCTGCCAAGGGACATCTTCAGTGATTTAGATTCTCTGATTGAATTGTAAGTAATGAAAATCTTTTTATTAGTTTCCTGTCATTGTGACTCTATTAATCTGTGCTTTAAGTTCCATTTTTTTTGGTGTAGCTGAAATCCATGCTAAAAATAAATGCTTATTGTGTTGTATTAGCATTCTCATTTTAATATTGTTTGCTCAGTAGGATTAAATTAGACTTCACTTGTTGTTTATCACAATAGTGCACATGACCAACATTATTCCTTATTTTCTGATGTTTCATGAAAATTCTTGAATTGAAGGGACACCATCAACTTTAAAATCACAGTTTGTGTTAACATTTTTTTAATCTACTGTTGCTACAAGTAGCCCCTAAAATTACTGTTACTGAAAGAGATTAGATTAAAAAAAATATTTCCCCCCCTATTTTTTCATTTTGTGTTTGACAGCACTTTGCTCAGGCTGTGTCAATATTTTTCCTGTGGCTAGTCAGTTTCCCCTATTGTTTGCCAGTGTTTGTCACACAGCAGCAAGGGAGAGCAAAATATTTTTTTAAAGTAGGAAAATATGATTGTAAAGCCACAAACATTGTCAAGAGGCTCAGAGACTGGAATTGTACCTGCAACTACAGATACCTTAGTTTTTGGAATTGACTCAACTTCACATTGATGGTGACTCTTTTAAGAATTTAAACACACTGTGAACATTTCAGATGTTTGTGAAATTAGTCTCTGTAGGCTCTGTTTCAATGTAACATAGAAACGTCACTGATAAGGCTGTTACTGTCAGCCGCCTGTGTACTGGACTGATATAGTGAAGCAAAGGAATCTATGAATTTCAGTGAAACTCTGAGACAATGGAAAAGCAGCGGAGTGGGAGGGAGCCTTCTTGTGAGGATTTTTAGTGAATTATAGTTCCAGTCCTACTAATGCTTATGAACATGAAACACCTGAATAGATCTGTTCCATGCATAAAGTTACACATGTGCGTGTTTCCAGGATTGGGGCCTGTATTTGGTATAAACAATGTTTCAGTGAAGTGCAAAGAACAATAGAGTTAGGTTAATAGATGGAAAATATTTTCCACCTTCTGTCAGAATCAATTTAGAACAATTCAGCTATTTTTGAATTAAGTATGTCAAGGTGCTAACAATTCTGCAGTTTTCATATCACTACCAACCATTTCAAATATGTTTATTTCTGTGTGTTTTTTTAGAGATTTAAGGGGAAATAAATTTGAGTGTGACTGCAAAGCCAAGTGGTTGTTTTTGTGGTTAAAGATGACAAATTCCACTGTTTCTGATGTCCTGTGTATTGGTCCAGCAGAATACCAGGATAAGAAGTTAAATGATGTCACAAGTTTTGATTATGAATGCACCACTACAGGTATTCAGAATATATATTTCTAAGCACACTACAAATTATTAAAGATTAGAAATTTAGATTAACCCCATATTACTATGTCAGCATGATTTGGGGGAAGGGAGAAGAGGGTTCTATATACAGCACTTCAGAATAACAGAACAAGCCTAACTATTGAGAAGATGACATTTAAAAGTCAAAGGAAGTAGATGAGATTTTATTTGGATTAAGTAATAAAAGGGACAAAAGCTAAGATTTTCAAATTCCATAATGTTTCATCATGACTCTGTGACTCAACTTTCAGGCACAGATCTTTTGCTGTTGTCTGAAATAAGGCCGTATATCTATGTCAGAAGAACTTCCTGAAATCAATCTACATTTCGCAGAATGCTAAATGATACCACTGTATCTGTTGTCTTCGTTCACTAGGCCACAACTTAATAGCACTGTAACAAGTATGTGGCAGCAGTGTTTCCAGCAATTAATTATGCAAACCCATAATAATGGAGAGAAATATTGGATAATATTAGTGCTGCATGGCTTAGGAACCTGGTATTTGTTTTATATTAGATAGTAAAAAGCATTCTCTAGGATGTGGAGACAAACTTGCATGAAGTTCTGATCGTCAGAAGATGATTACAGACCAAACATAACAATCCGTTATCTGTGTTTGAATACAATCGTACTATATTAAGAATATTAGCCACTAATGTTCAGTTGTTCTTGTATATGAGGAGAGCAAATTGTACCTGAAAGAAGTTGGTCCAATAAAAGATATTACCTTACCTGCCTTATATCTCTCACCTGAAGGTATGGCAGTCATATTAATGGTATTTGAGTTCTCATCTCTTCAAAAGCAAGCTGTCAAGAATGAGATAGAGCTCTTAAAATCTTGTGTAAGAGACAACATAAAAGTTGATTGCCAGTATTGTAAAGATAAACTTCCAAGCCCAGGTATGAAATATAACTCAAGCACCGTATATAAAAAGTAAAAAGAATAAACTCTAAGTTAAAGCCCCAATGTATGTCAGGAGAAGCAGCAGAGGTTAAAGATGATCATTCTTTGTGTAGACAAATTGATGTCAAAAACAGAAGACAGAAATTGCTGGGAACCGTACCAGAAATCTCCATTACTGTGTCTGCTGATCCACAATGATGCAAAAACATAAAGTTTAATTTACCTCAATCTGCATTCATTAAAAGGTTACTGTTGCACAAGCACTGGCTTAGTGCTGTGTAAACTTTGACAGCCAGATTCTCAGAGCTGCCCTGATTTACAGCAGCTAAGGATTTGATTTAGATCTACTCTCTCTGTAAATGTATGACAGTATATGTGTAACTGTGCAGTTGTCATAGGCAGAATTCAATCCTGCGGTTACTTCACTGTCCTGATGTAAATGAAGTTACACTCGGGATAAATCTGACCCCATATACTCTAAAAATTATGTAAGAAACTAGGGTTTTATGTGGTGTAATGACTGACTGCTTGAATACTTGTGCAACTGCAGTCAGAGAAGTGTTGAGGCAGCGTAGTATAGGATATTTTCAAACCCCACAGCCAGTCAGTTGCTAGCTGATCTGAACAAAGAAGAGTGTGTCACCTCACCAACACTGGCGTAGTTAGCAACACGCCTTCCAGTTTTTTTAATAACAGCATGAGAGCAAATTGTAGAAAAGTTGGAGCTGTGACTTAGGGCCTTCTTAAAAGATGTTTGGAGGGGAACAGTCTTTATGAGGCCACAGCACACCTGGTGGCTGAGCTTTGTGACTTTGTCCTCACCCACCACCATTTCAGATTTGGGGACAATTTATAGCTTCAAGTCAGCAGCACTGTTATGGGTACCCACATGGCCCCACAGTATGCCAACATTTTTATGGCTGACTTAGAACAATGCTTCCTCAGCTCAAGGAAGTGCAGCACATCCACCCTGACTGAATTGGCCCTGTCAACACTGGTTCTCCACTTGTAAGGTAACTCCCTTCTCTTCATGTGCCAATATATTTATGTCTGTATCTGTAATTTTTACTCCATGTATTTGAATAAGTGGGGTTTTTTTTACCCACAAAAGCTTATGCCCAAATAAATCTGTTAGTCTTTAAGGTGCCACCGGACTCCTTGTAGTCTTTATGAAGAAACAGTTTCTGGAATAGAGAAAAAATGCTTCAGGGAGTGCACCATCGCTGACGTAGCATAGTGCCCAAGTGTGGAATTAAAAACTACCCACTTCTGAGCTCTAATCCCTACTCTGCCCTTGTCTCTGTCGGTGGCATCAGGCAAATCACAGCCTGTCTGCTCTTACTTTCCCTAGCTGTAAAGTGGGAATTGGGGCTTGTCTAGAGTGGAAACTTATTCCAAAATAAGGCAGAGTGGGAATTTAAAAAGACAGCATCTGTTATGGAATAGCTCCCTGTATGGACACTTATTCTCTGGAATAAAGGTACCTTTTTCTAGTTTCTTAATCCATTTCCAAAGTGTGTTACGCAAGATCAGGAAAAGGCATTCGTCTGCCCGAATAAGAGTGTCCACGCAGGGAGCTGTTGCAGAATAGCTTGTTCAATCTTAGCTCTTCTGTTCAATTTCCCCTTATTTGGTCTGTGAAGATTAACATTAACTCGCAAATTAATTAGTTCAGTGATTTGAAGCTGTAAAGTGCTAAATGTATTCTTCTCCTACTCACTGAAGGACAGATGGTTATTCTGCTTTTTGTTCCTATCCCTCAGTATAAGTCACTTTCACATAGTTGTTCACATTAATCTTCAATATCATCTTTCCCTCCCTTGTCATGCATGGTTTCCCAGACCTTGCAATGGGTTATATTCTTCAGTGTTCCACATCAAGTATTACATGGATAATACGGGTAATTTTCAAAATACCTTTGATTTCAATAGGAATTTGTTTAGTAAGATTTACATCTCAGTGGCTCCATTGACATACCAGACCTGGTGAACTGAAGAACAGTAACTAATCAAAAGGATGCTATAAAATTGAAAAACACTTTTTAACACACTCGATTATTAAAACTGAAAGAATTTTAACAATCTCATGTTACTTTTAACCATTTTATCACTGTTTAGTTTTTGCATGTCTCACAGTTTGGACAATGAACATAGATTAATCTATTTCACTTTTGTTTCTAGTCCATTATACTTTCACGTTCTCCTACAATGGCACAGGGCTAAAGGGGCTTGGTTGCAAACACGGCAAAGCAATGTTTGTTTATTTTTAAAAACTCTTTCTGGGTTCTGTTAAACCTTATTTTTATAAGGCCTCTTTGACTCTAAGGCCCTTTTACATTGCTCTGGCAGCACAGTAGGGCCTTAAAGTGGGTGCACATCTGGCAACGTAAAGAGACCTTAAAGTGGGCCTGTTTACATGGGGATAATCTGGAAAACTAATCCAAATTAACTAAAGGTGCTAAATTAAAGTGGATTAATTAAACTATATTAAACTCCTGTGTGGACGTTTTCATTCAGAATTAAACTTTATTCAGTTTAGCATAATGTAATTAATTTAAAAGAAACCAAATTATGGTCTCTTTCATTCTGAATGAGGTTGTCCACACAGAGGTTTAAGTCGTTTTAACTAATCCACCTTAAATTCACATCTTTAGTTCATTTGGATTAATTTTCCTGAGGGGTGAGATCTATAAAGCAGTCTACTGTATTGCACTCTAACTCCCCCATGTAGACTCTGCTGGCAGCCTTTAAAATGTACCTGGTTCATGTTAATGTATATGTCTTTCTTGAGCAGGTCAGCAGCGTCTTTATGTACCTTTTAGAGAGCGAGGTTAGAGCGCTTTACAAATCACACCCTTCAAATGCACTTTGCCCTAGATGAGCTCTGAGTATCCCTATCTAGATAAGCCCTTATGTCCACTTATGGCCTCTCTACTGCTAGAGTGGTATAAAGGGGCCTTAGTGAAAATGCAAATCAGGCCCATAAAGTCTAAGTCTGAGAACAGATGACAGCATCTATTTACTGCGTAACTCCTTACCAATATATTTTTTAAATATGTAGTAAAAATATTGTGCACATTTTTAGTTGCTTTCACCAATTACTGTGAACTATTTATCAGTTGATTCAGTGTGAGTTTGATCAGTAATATTTCCATTGTTACTGATCCAGTAATATAATAAACCCAGTGTCAGGTGGGAGTCAAAATAGCTTTGTTGATATAGTATCACTTCGAACAAGCTGTGGACCATATGATGCCAATGGGCAGGTTTGTTTTAATTCACAAACTTCATACACTTGCCCTAAGACTGTTTCAAAACTGTTGTGATGTCCTGACAGATTAATTTAGTTTTTAATACCCCCCTCTTTTTGTATCACATTGTGATAAAGCGGCCTCACTTGGAGCTCCCTCCAGCCTCATGCCACAGCATGACCAATGTGCCTGCAAGGCTAATTTACTACAGATAATGTCCCATTCTTATAAAACATAATAAATCAAGTCCCCAGCAGTCCACCAAAATGCAGCCCCGGCGCCTATCGCCACACTCAGGCTCTTTGCAGCTTCAGCATCTCTCACTGGGCTCACCTCCTGAGTGTTGCGCCTGCATCTCTCACTACGCCTCATTGCTGCCTTCAGCCCTGCCTGGCCCTCCAGCTGCAGCTCTCCAGCTCAGAGAGCCAGGCATCTCCCTGCCTGAGTTGAATAAATAACAGGTTGCAGACTACGGGCTCAATTCCAACTTCAGATTCAACCTTCAGTGGCCATGGCTCTCTGGCCCCTGCACTGGCTTCCTGGCAATTCCTCCCTCTTTCCAGGGAGGCCCTATGTAGTTTTCTGCTTTCTCAGAGACCTCCTCCAGTCCCCAGATCTTTGGCAACTCTCACCTGCCAGTCTCTCCCCATATACATGGCCCAGGTGCCTTCTCTTAACCCCAGTTGGGAAGCAGCTGATGAGATACAGGTACACTGGCCTCTTCCTTCTTAAAGGGCCAGCGCCATGCTGTGACACACCCACTTTTAATATACACCGCTACCTCGATATAATGCGACCCGATATAACACGAATTCGGATATAACGAGGTAAAGCAGTGCTCCGGGGGGGGGGGGGGGGGGGGGGCTGCGCACTCTGGTGGATCAAAGCAAGTTCAATATAACACAGGGTTTCACCTATAACGCAGTAAGATTTTTTGGCTCCCAAGGACAGCGTTATATCGAGGTAGAGGTGTATGTTTATCAGTAACAGCTAGAGTCACTGTTCCATCCTTAACTACATCTTTATATTTTCATTTATTTTTACTCTCCATATATTTACCTACCAATTTTCTCCAGTCCTTTAATTTTTCCAAAGGAATTGACGATAACAACACTCTTGCTTTCTAAATGTAATTGCTTTCACACCAGCATCATTGATATTATCAGCACAAATACACCCGGTTTTGGATACAGGATCTTCTATTTCAGTGAAGCAGGAGAACTTGCCACAAAAACTTTTCTGTTTGTTTAATTGTAGCTATCTAGTCCTACCTCCTGCAGCATGATTCCACAAAGTATGCCTTTCAAGTATGCATAGATGTAAAATCCAACTTTTGGAAGCAATTAATAATTACTTTGGAGGGGAAATAAGGACATGCCTTTAACCACCACTGAAGTGCACAGAACTGGGCAAGAGTTTTTAAAGGATCAGAGTGAGGACATGACTAAAATGTTTCTAACATTCATGGGCCATCAGGCCCTTCCTGAATATGAAAAGTTAGCATGCACAGCATGGCCCAGGGAGCCTATTCTGCAAGGGTGTCTGTGGGTCTGAGATGAATTTTCATCTTAATGAAAGACTCAACTTCTCCCACAAATATATTTTCCCCTCCTTGTAGACAGGGTTTGTGTCACCCAAACTAGACCTGAACTCTGTTCATGCTGCTCTTTATTGACCAACCGGTGTTACCCTAAGTCTCTTTCTCTCATAATAGTCCCCTGCTCTGACCTGCCAAGCTACTGTTGCAACAGAACAAGTGTGAGATTCAGACCTGAGTCTGCTGCTGGGCAACATATAAAATGAGCTCTAGGCTCAAGTGAATTTTACAATAAAATTGACACACAGGCTGGGATTTTCAACAGAGACTTAGGCCTGGTCCACACTAACCCCCAACTTCGAACTAAGATACGCAACTTCAGCTATGTGAATAATGTAGCTGAAGTCGAAGTACCTTAGTTCGAACATACTGCGGGTCCAGACGCGGCAGGCAGGCTCCTCCGTCGATGCTGCGTACTCCTCTCGCGGAGCAGGAGTACCGGCGTCGACGGCGAGCACTTCCGGGATCGATTTATCGCATCTAGACAAGACGCGATAAATCGAACCCAGAAGATAGATTGCTTACCGCCGGACCCGGAGGTAAGTATAGACGTACCCTTAGGGAAGCATGTGGAAGTTGGATTCTCCACTCTCTTAGGAAGCCTCAGCCTCGGCTGCACCCTAGGTTTTCCACTAGATTATAACATTAAAGTAGATCAAATTTTAAACCTAAAATGCTTGATAGTGTCCCTTTAAATGATACTTTTATTCATTTTTTTTTAATTAAAAGTTCCCCTAGGTATACTTGGTCCTGCCTCGGCACAAGGGGCTGGACTAGATGACCTTTCGAGACCCCTTCCTGCCATACATTTCTGTCAATTGCAGGTGTGGGGTAGCTGGGATGGGGTTATCCCAAGGAATTCACTTTGTCTGCTTTAATTGGAAATGTGCAGAAATGTCTATGTTGAATAAATAACAGGTTGCAAATGGAGACTATGGGCTCAATTCCAACTTCAGATACAAATGTGCAATAACGAGATTTTTTTAAGATGCGGTGCATAGCAATAAGTGAGCAAAAGTTACTGTTGAACTTGGAGTCTTGTTTTTGAAATCCTGACTCTGTTGAAATACATGGCAAAATTCCTGTGACTTCAGTGGTGCCGGGATTTCACACTTTACCTTCTACTCATAGACATATAGTACAATTTCTAGCTTTCTTTCTAGGCAAGTCAGTGGTCTGATTTCACAGATATCACGCAAGATCGAATGCAGATTTTGCAGCTAACACCAATGACATGTCTTGATCTTCTTGTGAATTGAATTTTGGAAGGGAAATTTAAACTGCACAGAGCAGCAAACTATTCTCCCTATTGTTGCATGCCTAATTGTCACTCAGTGACACTCCCAGTGTTAGGGTTGTTACAAGCTTAATCCTAAATTCAGAGTTCTTGTTCCTAAAATAGTTTCCAATAGTACTGATTAGAAAACAGGAACCATGTGTCAACTATTTTGTGTTTAAAACATGGGATTTATTGTAATTTTTTTAAATGTCTCTTTCTAGATTTTGTTGTTCATCAGATTTTGCCATACCACTCAGTTTCAGTGGACACATTCAACTCTAAGAACGATGTGTATGTAGCCATTGCACAGCCTAGCATGGAGAACTGCATGGTACTGGAATGGGATCACATTGAAATGAATTTCAGAAGTTATGACAACATCACAGGTACACATATGAATATATCGGATTTAGACATGAAGTGGTGGTATCATCGGTGTGTAATGGGAGAAGGGAAGAGTTGGAATATGGAATTCACTGATACATCATAGAGTGGCCACTTGATGCTATATCCTCTTATCATTCCACCATTGTTGAACCCCCACATTGAAGTCAATAGACCAAGGCCATAATGTGGACTAGATTGCTTAGAGAGCCATATCGTTTTAGTAGGATACAGCTTTGGCATTTGTCTCTGTGATATTTAGCCTTCAGCAAAGCACAGGATAGACATGGGTGGGTTCTGCTCCTGTAAATTGTTCTTCATGAGTGGGCCCTTCTATCCCCGCAAGCCCCTCTAAAGTTAGCTGGGCCTCCACACAGGGGTTGCCCTTGTGGAACAGCTTGCAAGCTTGTGTACAGGAACATTGGAACTGCCATGTTCAATAAGACCTGAGGTCTATCTAGTCTAGTATCCTGTCTCGGACAGTGGCCAGCACTAAATGCTTCAGATGATGGTATAAGGGCACTGCAGTAAGCACAATATTAATATAACTTTTGAAGTACCTATCCAGTCTAATAGAATTAATTTTATCCAAAAAGTGTGAAATCCCAAACTGATCTCTTGATGCACTATCTGGTTTTTCCGAGTACAGTTCATCTAGAAGATTAACATTAGGGTTCAGTTGGCATCATGTGCTCAAGAAAGTTCATCTTGCCTTCATGCTGACCTTCAAATGTACAAACTACTACATGGCAAAATAAATGCAGTGCAACACCACTGAAATCAATGGGAGTGCACAGGTGTAAGGAAGAGCAGTATTTTGACAAATTTGAATTCGTTTTCTTTATGTTTACTCCTGGGGGAATTTTGTGGCACTGTGTGCGTGCATAATTCAGGGCTGTGCATATTAAATTTTTTTTTTTGCAGAAAATAGCTTCTGCCAGAAAGTTGCTGCAGAGGAAACAAACAACAGCAGGCAGTTTCCTTGCTCAGAAATCCCCAAGTCTGCCACTTCAGCGAATTCTGTGCCCAAGAAACTATCTTTATGCTTCCTCTCAGGGTCACTGTCACAATTCCTTCTACTAGCTTTCCCCCTCCAATATACATAGCCAGCAACCAATATCTTAGCTCCTGAAGCCAAGGGTTTCACTGCTTGAAAACCCTGCTGTTCCTTGACATCTGAAGTGGTCTTTCCTCACTTGTTGGATCAAAAAATGTGATATGCCTCATGCAGTATGAATGAAAGCACTGTGTCATGCTGCCATGTAGAATATGAAAAGAAACTGGCAGCAGTGAAGACAACAAAATGAGGGATAAAGAAAGAGGGAACTTAGTAAATCTCTCTTTGTTTGAGTGGTTGAATTGTACTGTACTAGTATTCTTTGCTTTTTGTTTGAGCAATAGGTCAGTCCATTGTGGGATGCAAAGCAATCCTGATCGATGACCAGGTCTTTGTGGTGGTGGCACAGCTCTTCGGTGGCTCACACATCTACAAGTATGATGAAAGCTGGACAAAGTTTGTCAAATTCCAGGACATAGAAGTGTCTCGCATTTCCAAGCCAAATGATATAGAGCTGTTTCAGATAGACAGCGAAAAGTTTTTTGTCATAGCAGATAGCTCTAAAGCTGGTCTGTCAACCGTTTATAAATGGAATAACAAAGGATTCTACTCTTACCAGTCCCTGCATGAGTGGTTCAGGGACACAGATGCTGAGTTTGTTGATATAGATGGAAAATCTCATTTAATCCTGTCAAGCCGCTCACAAGTTCCCATTATACTTCAGTGGAACAAAAATTCAAAAAAGTTTGTCCCACACAGTGAAATCCCCAACATGGAGGATGTCTTGGCTGTGAAGAGCTTCAGGATGCAAAACAGCCTCTACATTACGCTCACAAGGTTTATTGGTGACTCCAGAGTCATGAAGTGGAATAGCAAGCAGTTTGTGGAGATACAGGCTCTCCCGTCTCGAGGGGCAATGACACTGCAGCCTTTCTCCTTTAAGAATAATCACTACCTAGCTCTAGGAAGTGACTACACCTTCTCCCAGATATACCAGTGGGATAACGAGAAGAACCTCTTTAGAATATTTAAAGAAATCTATGTGCAGGCACCTCGTTCTTTCACAGCTGTGTCAACGGATCGAAGAGATTTTTTCTTTGCTTCCAGTTTTAAAGGAAACACACAGATATTTGAACATATAATTGTTGACTTGAGTTTATGAAGGCTGTTGGAGTGAATCTCATGTACAATGAGACATTTTCACTTATCAGAAACAACAACAAAAAGACAGATTATTCATCTCCAAAAATAGGGCGCACTTGTGGAACTAGTAAGAAGTTTTCTGAACTTTTAGAATTTGCATATTAACCAGGGATTGCAATGACTTGGTTAACTGCATGACATGTCCATTTTAGCATTTTTAAAGACATTTTACACCTTTAATTATTCAGAGGAGTGTGCAATGGATTAGGATTAATTCTGATATCTAAAACAGCTATGTGAATTTTACCTAAGAAATTGAATTAGATTGGACACCTCATAGAAACAAGAGAGGAGAAAAAACAATGTCAAACATGGAAACTATTCTTTCCTCTAAACCTAACATTTCAGTAATGATACTTAAGAGTAAAGTCAACTGCCCATATTTGTTGATGAATTGTATAAATTGACATCAACCTTCAAAAACATTTTTTGGTCATCTTGGTTCCTTGTGATTGATGGGCAGCATCTCTTTGTTCTTTATAATAAAACAAAGGTTTTAATTCATATTGATACTAGATGAGAGGGAAAGTTAAAAATTCTTTGACATCTTCCTGTTGATTTCAGAGAGAAAGCATGGATTTAAAAAAAAAAAATCACTGTGGGTGACTGGATGGCAATGAAATAAAGGGCCTTTCGCTTCTAGATAATGGGTTCCCTACAGCTTCAGGTCAATAGTAACTGAAAGTGGCTGATAGTTGTTTCCTGGCATATCTGAACTCAGCTGGTCTTAGTTCAATTTGTAGCTCGTAAGTATCTGTTTCACAAATACAAACGCTCTAACTGGCACTAACTCACACCTCTACTGGTAGTCTCAGTAGTGTGCCAAGGATTTTAATGAGTATGGAAACTGAACTACTCTCTCACCCTTAGGCCTGGTTTACACTACAAGGTTAAGTTGGCCTAAATTATACAACTCCAACAACGTGAATAATGTAGCTGGAGTCAACATAGCTTAGGTCGACTTATTGCTGTGTCTACACCATGCTGGGTCGACGGGAGAAACTCTCACATCGACTTATTTTATGCTTCTTGTTCCGGTGGAGTACTGGAGTCGACGGGAGAGTGATCTGCAGTTGATTTAGCGGGTCTTCACTAGACCCATTAAATCAACCCCTGGTGGATCAATTGCCGCAGCATCGACCCCTGGTAAGTGCAGACATACCATTAGAGGAGGTCCTGCTTAACCTAGATTGAACATACTTATGGATCAGTGCAGGGAAGCCTGTATTGGTGTTGCCTGTGCTGGAGCTGTTGCATACATAAAGAGAGCATTTCATTCCATAAAGTTCTTCATCTCCTAAATTAGATTTCTGAAAACTGCAAGCTGTATTTTGGGTGATTCTCCCACCATGTGAAAGCCATAGTCTCCTCTGGTATGACCATGTCCACTGAAGTCAACGGAGTTGTAGCTGCCTCAGATTAGTGCTAATGTTAGCAATAAAAGTACAGTGCTAGCTAAGAATTTTCACTTAGATCACCCCACGCTATCCAACTGACAAAAGGCTCTGGGAGCTCTATTGGATACAGAACCAAACCATATTTAGCAGTCTTTTAAATTCATTTTTGGGTGAATGCAGGCGATAATGCTTATTCATCATCACAAATAGGTCAGTCGTTCCATGCATAGTTACTCTTCCAAGATGACAGAGAGGGACTGTGCGTTCAGTCACATGAACAGAGCCTTATGATGGAGGGCTGTCTCTCTACATGCTTTTGAGACAGTTATATTATAGCAGAGTCCTTCTCTGACTCACCACTACATATGTCACTTTACATTTTCATCTTGGATTCACATATTAAATTTTCTACTTTATCATGAGACTTTCTGTTGCACGCTATGCAATTTATAAGGCTTTGTAAAGTAAGCTGAACAAATGAAACAGGTCAATATCCTTCCCCAGGCAAGGTTATCACAGCCTCACTGCTCTGACTGAGCCTAACATTTCTCATCCTGGATAAGTAGCAACGTGCCCAGTTATTACAAATGTAAATGTCTCTTGCTGACTCCTGGTTTAAAGATGCCCAGCATGTAAGCAATACCGCATGAGCGGATTAGGATGTGACAACTCCTCTCCTTGAAATAATAATCCATCCATGACTTGAAGTGCCATTGCTTTCATTGAAAATGTTCTAGATCATATGAAATCAAAACATTACTGGCCTGCCAAAAAAATAGTTCATATTATTGACATTTGTAAATTTCATTTAAGAATATTTTCCACTTAGCTGATAATCCCAGGTTTTATTTTATCTAAATATAGAAGATGTGGAGAGGCTTTAAGTGATCCTGTCTTCTGAGGTACTGCGCTCCGACTGCACGGTGCTAATAGTCCTCAATTCCCATTGATTTCAGTCAGAGCTGAGGGTATGATTGGGCCCTTTGTTGCTAAAGGCAGATCTTTTGTAGTTGTATTAATAGCTCTTCTAGGACTAAACTAATGGGTCCTATGTGACTAAGATATGATAACCACATGGCTGACAGCCAACCACATTTCTTCCATTATTCCAGCTTGCTTTATGAAGCCTTATCGATTAAAGATGCACCTGTACTGGTACAGCCACAATGTAGATGGCTCTTTAAATTTGGGAGCTGTCAGAAAACATTGTACACAATGTAGCTGCTCTGCAATATGTATCCAGTACGAAAATGTAAATACATTTTTGTTTTCTGTCCAAGAGGATCATTTCCCAGTGTGCTAACTCTTTCTTTCAGGGATCATTGCCAGTGTTGTATACATAACCAGCCTTTTTGAGCACAGTCTGTATCACGCATTTGGGAAGAACCATAAATGAGAAAACTTACAGGCAATAAAAATGAATCCTGAAACCCACAACCTGACTTTAAGAGAGATGATGGTGGTCAGGAATCCCCCCCTCCCCGCAATGGCAAGAGATTATATTTTTTGGGGGGGTGGGGTGTACTCACTTGTGAGTAAGGAAGAGGATTTCAGGCTCAACTATCAGGGTCAGTGAAATTAACATTGTCCTATTATTACAACCATGGCTACAGAGACAAAGTGATCTACAGAGGCTAGCTCATTCCCATGGGACCTGAAGAACTGATGAAAACAGATTATTTGGCTAGACTGATGTTTCTGCTGAATAGGTTGGTTGCCCAGAGAGCTGAGATCATCAGCCTTTTCACAGCTTCTGCAGTGAGTGTGTAGTTGGAAGGTGGCCTACCTTTTCTGCTGAATAGTGTCTAAAGGTGTAGTTAGATCAAAGGAACTAGGAGGGAGGTTGAAGGGAAATAAGTGAATGAAGAAAAGGGATCACATTAAGCCTCCCATTGTTAAATAAATTAGTATCTGGGAAGGATCCTTGAAATTCCTAGTCTCCACTGTTCCTGCTTCAAGGAGCTGATCTATAACACAATTGTAAAAACTGAAATTAAAAAAGGGGGTAAAAGGAGGTGTTGGATTTTGTTGTGAAAGTAACCAAGCATCTAAAACATAAAGTGCAAATCTTCAATAAAATAAACTACAAGTTTTCTTCTGTCTATCCAAATACAGCTACTATATTATCTCCATTGCCTATATTCTGTAATATAACTTTGTTTTTGAGTAGTAAATAAATTACACATACCCCATCATTTCACTGAGACTATCAGAAACATCGGGAAAGTACAAGGACACTGGCAAAGGATAACACAACATACCATTTGGTATCGTTTTTATGTATTTTAAAATGCATAAACTTATGTAAAATGCAGTAATTTATATAAAATACATTTAATACGGTATGCAGGCTACAATGGAAGAGTATTTTAAGGCTGTATATACATTTAGTTCTTTTTGGTAAGGAGATAATGACAATCTGTGCTATTAATACACATATGTACTCTTTAATTATATGAATAAAAAGTAGTTAATGAGACAAATAATGATGCACTTTGTATGTTAAAATGACGGGGGTTTTGCTCAGAAAGTTGAAGCACCCAGTATGAGGTGGTGAGGTAACAATGTCCCAGCTTGATTTTTCAAGAAATATTTACAACAAAACACTGGAGTTCTTCAGGCTTCAGTGATAATAGAGCCCACATCTTGTAGGCCTGGATGGAGCCCTAGGCATGGCTAAAAGTATGAACCACAGTAAGGCTGTGAACCAAAGTAGGCCTTGTTAGAATAGTAAGCATTAGGTATCAGCTAACAAACCTAAACATATTACTAAGAGAATGGTACAGGAACACACAGCCCCTTGCAAAATAAAGATGGAATGATAGGATAATAAATGAGGCTGTTTTGTTTGACAATCAGGTACAAGGATGGCAACTGATAACATCTGAAATGTAATACATAACTTGTTTGTATCAATGTAGAAAAGGAGAGTGGTAGGAGGGGCAGCTTTATATTGGCCTACGGGTCAATACTGCGTTGATTGAGCTGATACATTGTTACCAACATACATGGGTTAGTGTACATGTGACTGGCTGGATGGGGTACTGAGACCGTGCCTTATTGACAATAAACCTGGCCGAGCCTTAGCCACAGAACTGAGCCTGTGGTCTTTCTTTATGATTAACATCAACGTTTGCTGAATCTGCAATGTATGCCAGTGCAGAAACACCAGATCTCCTGCAAGACAGCATGGGAGTGACATCCTACATGTGTGATTCAGTAACCTCAACTCTCCTTGTGTCAGCTGCAGAGCAAAGAATCTTTTGTCTCTTCTCTACTACTACCAAACATTAAGGACAAGCCAGCCCTTGTGTCCATATGTGCAGCTGGTCCACAATGACAACGTACTAATGACTAAACTGAGTGTGTGCTAAAAGAACCATGGGAAAGGGCTGAGAAATTGACACGGACCCAGAAGCCAGTAGCTCTTTAAATAAAGATTTGCTTCTTGCTTATGTCTGAATGAAAGCACGGTGCTAAGAAGCATGTAACAGACCCTACATTAGAGTCTTATCAAGGGAGGCATGTTGACCAGATGATAGGTAGTAGCTATGGCTCCCAAAAGTAATGGTGGAAACGCTACCACTTAAAATATTTAAAACAAGAATGGAGAAAGCAATATATCTTGTACCATCAAGGGGACACACTAGCTGACCTAACAAATCTTTTCCATCTCTGATTTCTATTATTCACTCTGTGCAGAAAGATCCAGTGTTGTATTTTGGCTGCAGTAATGAAAAATGAGTAGACTTACGGTGCTTTATTTATTCAGCTCTCTTGTTCTCTCTCTCATCTTGCTGTTCTCTTGTTCCTTCACACGCTTTCCTCACACCCACCCTAGTGTTATCACATGTATATTGCAGCTACTATTTCCTGATCAATTCAGTTAGCATTAAATGTAACTCCTCTTCTGTCTTTGAAAAAATAAAAAAAATCTGAACTTTCAAACTGTAAAATAGTTAAGTAGACTTTATACATTTATAATTAAGAGGTATAGTAGTAATCAAACTCTAAAATAACCTTATGGGTGTTTGTATCTGAAACTGACTCTTTCTTATGACTTGCTGAATTTTATTACATTCTTTTAAATTATTTGGATATAACAAGAATAAATGTTGGAATGTCATCATTAAATACATCATATCCAAAAACCTGACCATTTTTCTGAGGCAACTCTAGAGACACTCTGTCTCTCCCCCCACCCCCTTCAGTTTTTCAAACATAGCTCAATTTGCTTTAGGATTGTGTAGGTAAGGATGCGAGGACTAGAACCTAGCACTGTAGAGGCTGGGACAGCTGACATTCCCACAGTGCCCCCAGGAGCTCATATGGTGTTATAAACAGATAGCACTGTGGAGAATAGGCACCATAGGAAGTACCACCCAAGAGAGCCAGTGTGACAGTACTTTGCAGCCCACTGATTGGCCAACCACCCTATTTAACCCTGGAGAGTGGCCCAGAAAGTTGTCTAGGCAATGATACAGACTTTGGGTCTGCTATGATTCCACACCTCACTGCCTGATGTTTAACTCTAGCCAGGTATTACCACTGGTCTCTGACTCTGACTCTGACCCTTAGTCCTGCCTCCTGATTACAGCCTGGTACAATCTCTGGTCTCTGATGCTGGCCTTACTTTGACAAGGAGTCTGGCTTATTAAACCTGCCTCTAGTAGTCTCTGACCCCTGCTCACTGACTACTGTGGACTCCAGCCCAGCTGTGACTGTTAAGCAAGACTGTCTATGCCCTAGTTCCTTACAATGTATGATCAGACTTAGAGTACCACAAATGTCTTTTACATCAAACAAGATTTTACTTGAGCTACTGTCAGACTGTGCTGTTGCCTCAGTTTTCCCTTCTTGTCTTCTCAAAAGCTGTCCCCAGAGGCTTGCAAGTCAAACCACCACTCTTTGGGACCTTGTTTACTAAAGCAACATCACAGTTTGAGCATATGATTAAATCAAAACATGTCTTTCCCCACAGTTTATACATTCCTTTGGTGGGCTCGCTATTTCTTTCCCAAAAATCAGATCCTGCTGCCTAGTGTTTCCTAAAGTCTTTCTCTAAGGCTTCTATTCCTATTTCTCACTGCAGGTACTAGCTTTAGGGCCTTTTCATCTACCTGGTATTGAAAGTCCCAAGCTGAGAAACCTAGAAGAAGGAATCATCACTAATCAATGGCTCTCAAATCCATGGATCACCTGTGGTCTGCAAAGGTTGGAGGTCATGCTAGATTATCTAATGCTCCCTTCTGTCCTTGAAAGCTATGAAAATACTGACTGGTCACATGGTGCTGGCTCCTCCTCCTTGTTTCCAGCTGCTTCATCACATGAATAGACAGCAAAGAATACTTGAGGCACTTTCCTACTATTACTTTTCCATGTAACCAATTGCTGTTCATAAATCATCAAGAATCATAAATATGGGAGGAGGTGTTCTGTGAGATAATGAAAGGGAAGAGAGGTGTCCAGAAGACAACCTCTCTTAAGTTGAGGTCCACACTATGAAACATTTGGAGAATTCCTGGCCTAGATAATTTTTTTAAATCTAATATTTTCCCTCCGTCCCACACTGAAGAAATGGGTCTTCAAGAGGGCTCTAAATGAGGAAAAGTGGTGGCCTGGTGCACGGGGAATTAGAGGTCATTCCATAGAAGACTGTACAAAGACTCATGTAAAAAGAAGCCAAAGGGCTTGTTGAGGTTGGTATCCTTGTTCAGAGTGAAAAATGACCAGAGGGAACATCATAGGAAAGGAGAGCCAAGATGTTATGCAGGGCCTTGAAGGCAAAGATGTTTAAGGACTTGATATTGTTAGAATAATCCAAAGATGGGAGTGCTGTGGTCTGACTGGTAGACAAGGAATGTAATGTTTTTGATGGATTGAGAGGAAGCAATAAGGGCCTAAGGGAGACTGGAGAGGAAAAGGATACAGTAGACAAGACTAGAGATGACCAGGCAGTAGAGAAGTGCTTCAGTCAATAGGAGGGAAAGGAAGGGTCAGATTTTCGAAATGTGGAGAAAAAAGTGACAAGAGTTAATGACAGGCTAGATGTGTGGGGGGCTGTAATGCGGTGCTCACTGCACATCTCACCTGAAGGGTTAAGGATGCTTGGAAGGGGCAAATTAACCTAGTAGGCCATGCCTGGGGGAGAATTAGGATCACTGTACAAACCCTAATGGAAGATAAAGCTCAGCTGAGCAGATGTAGGCTGGGCTGGTACAAGCTAGGAAGCTGAGAACAGAAGGCCTGTAGTCACTCCCTGTGCTTAGAGAGGGAAAGGGAAAAAACAGGAGGCAAATAGAAGCCCTGGGATCCTGGCCATGAGGAAAGGGTATACCCAGAGGAGGGTGAAGAAGGAGCCTAATAGAGACAAAGTACAAAACAGACCTGGGAAAAGCAGTGAGGTTTGTGACAGGCCAGACCTTGACTGCAGGTTGTAGGGTCCCTGGGCTGGAATCCAGAGTAGTGGGCAGGTGGACCCACCTGGGTTCCCCTACCATCCCTGGGGAAATGGCACAGTCAGGGCATTGAATAGGAAAGCTACCTAAGACCATTTGTACGGAGAGACTTTGATTACCCCCCTTTGAAAGGGGAAAACACATAGTGATCTGGCTGGAGGGCCAAGCCACAAAGAGTGAACACTCTGAGTTGCATAGAGAGGCTGTGGGGCATACAAATGAGTGACGGAAGGGAGTGTCAAACCTGGAAGGAGCTAATTCCCAGAGCAGCCAGGAGGGGGCACCCCAGCAGTGTATGACTCCTGTGACAGAAGCCTACATTATTTGCTTTTAAACCTTTAAACCTTTAAAACTGAAGCTTCAGGAATGACAAAATATGCAGATTGAGTCTATTAAATATTTTTGCTGCATAGCTGCTAATTACAGTGCATGTCGGGCCTCTACTTATTCCTGAGGTTACAGAGAGAACAAAATCCACGTCACTTTCGTCTTCAGAGTCACCCTAAGGGATAATTAATCTGTGCAGGATCTGCACACTTTAGCAGAATGCCCTTTTCAGTCCATTGTTTGCCATTTGCATTTTTGAAGGGCATTTTGGGCAGCCTGACATCACCATGCTGAAATAATTGTGTTTTGCTTTTGGTAATGCAGCCTGCATTTCTGTTCATTTGCAACTGTGGCCTTTTTTTCTCCCCTCTGAATATCATTTCTGTTTCCTGCTGTCACATTAGTGCTGGATTGTGTGAGAAGTGGTGATTTTCTAACTTCAATGGCTTTTTCAATTCTTTTAACTAACTCAGCAGTCCTATCAAGAGTTGAATCATCCTCCAGCTGCAGGAGTTCTCTTGCAATTATTTCTCTAATTCATTCTGGTAAATGCAAGGTCAGTGGTTAATAAAGTATTTACCATCCATTATTGGTTAAGTATATGGCTCCAGACTTCACATGTTTAATGGAAAACAGCCTGGAGGAAGTATGGGCTGCAATGGCAGCTGTATGCTGATGACAGCAAGCCTTACATATACATCCCTTCTGTGCCTGCCAGGGTGGTGAAGTGGTGCGCCCAGAGGTTGATGGATAGTGGGACATAAAGGAGGGCTGTTGTAATAATTGAGCTTACAAATTTAGCCTAATGATGAGCTAAATGTAAGAAGTGAGTGAAAGTTCGTAAAATATCACTAACTTATTACAACAAATGTTGATGGGAAAAGGTACAAAAGAGAAAAATTGCATTTGTCCAAATAAAAAGGCCTACTGATAAAATTCAAGGATTGTTAAAATTGCACCAAGAAAACAAGAGAAGCATGGGACTGAAAATTAATGGACCAAACTTGGTGTGTTGGAAATTAGGCCTACTTGGAGGACAAAATAATGATGGAATGAGCTATTCCACCCATGGCTCCTTTTTGGGCTTCTTACTCCTCACTGGTGAGGCCTCAGTTGGGGCATGGTGTCCTGTTCTGGGTGCCACGCTCTAGGAAAGATGTGGACAAATAGGAGAAAGTCCAGAGAAGAGCAACAAAAATAGTAACAGGTTTAGAAAACATGACCTATGAGGAAAAGTTAAAAAACTAGATATGTTTAGTCTTTGGAAAAGAAGACTGAAGGGGGCCCTGATAACATGCTTCAAATATGTTAAGGGATGTTATAGAGGACTGTTGTGATTAACTGTTTTCCAAGTCCACTTGAAGGTATGGCAAGAAGCAATGGGCTTAATCTGCAGCAAGGGAGAGTTTAGATTAGTTATTAGGAAAGCTTTATAATAGTTAAGGGTAGTTAAGTTCTGGAACAGGCTTCCAAGGCAGATTGTGGAATCCCTGTTGTTGGAGGTTTTTAAGAGCAGGTTGGACAAACACATGTCAGGGATGCTCTAGATTTACTTGGCCCTGCCTCAGAGCAAGGGGCTGGACTTGATGACCTTTTGAGGTCGTTCCCAGCCCTACATTACTATGAAACGAAAAGACTTTGAAGGAAAAAAATCAAGTAGAAGAAACTGGGCCTTCATTGTCCTAATCCCAAGAAATGTTCTGAGTGGAAGAGAGAAAGGAACCTGGATGATATTGCCACCTCCACCCGACCAGCCTCAGCTAAATCCCAGACACTATCTGGGATGTGAGATTTTGTCACACACACACACATCCCCCTTTGTATGTCCTTTCCCCCTCACCCCAGCTTTCTTTCTTTCTTTTCCTATCTCTCTCCTTTTGCCTTTTGTTTAGTCAGCCAAGACTATACTCCAATGATGAGGCTGGACATGAGAGCCAACCAGTGTTTAATTTGTAATAAAAGAGGTGCTGGGGGGCAAGCAATTTTTTTACTTTTTATTTTTACATAACTCAGGCAGCAAGCCCAGAGGTGCTGGGGCTATGAATTGGCAAGCCCTGGCACAATTAAGCATTGGAGTCAACACCAGAGGCAGAAGCTCCATGTTGTCTCTTTGCTGGTCTTTTCTCTCTCCTCTTGTGTGTGTTTGTCTGGTTTTGTCTTTTAGGAAATAGAATTGGAGTTTTGCAATAACAGCTCCAGCCAATTCTTCTCTCCTCCCCAAAAAGAACAATTATTACCATCTAATAAGTGGTTAGGGGTGGGGGGAGGACTCCTTTTAAAAACTCTCTCCAGCTAGAGGGAAGGAAGCAAGGAATGTTGTTAAAATGAAAGCCTTCCTTAATTATATTTCAAATGCTTTAACCTTCCCCACCTTCTTTTCTGTATCTTTAATAAAAAGTTAAAAATACTTTTAATGGTGTTTGCCATGGTACTAAGCAGGCTTAGGTCTCTGTAAACCAAACCCTGACCCTGGTTTAATGCTGTTTAATGATGGACAATGAAAGGATCATATTAACACCTTTGATTCTTTTGGCCCATATATTCCATCTAATATAACTAGGCTAAGTGACTGAGACTTTGATTACCATATAGAGCATTTCATCTTGATAGTGTTTGGAAATTGCAGATTGTACCTAATGCAGTGGGCTACTATTATTTCTCACCAAGAACATACTAAATATGTGATTCATAATCAGTACTGGATACAAGATGATTTTTTAAAAGAGAAGATTAATGTATTAGGCTACGAACCCTGAAATGATTTGGGCCACAGGGCCTGGAGTGACTGTCATTCTTCCCACAGTATTCCATAGCAGTAACTGTCTCTCTCAGATAGAAACTCTAGGAGTGGCTGGAGGAGTTCAAATAAATCAAAGCACAGACCAAAAACCAGAAGATAATGTTTAAAAAAATTATTTGGGCCTGTCCAATAACTTTTGGCCTTTGGGGATCTGTGATCCTATTCTGGGCTGCGATGGGAAAAGGGAAAGGGCTGATCTTAATCAACTTTCCATATGAGGATTGCAAAGTGAGATATTCAAAAACCCAAGAAATCCTCATAATGAGAAATATTGCATATTTATGCAGGAAGCAAGTCTTCACTAGGGATTAATTCCTCTGCTCTCTTTGTCTGTTGTTCTTTTCTAGACTCCTTCTCCATGTTCCCCTAGTGTGCCCAAGTATTCATTGTATCTACTCACTCCTGTTCTGTTCAGTCCATATTAGATTCAACACCCATGTTGTGTTGGAATAGACAGATGCTAGAAATCCATGGATCAAACACATGCCAAAAGTAAATAATATTTGCAATATGAAAAGGTAATGTAGTGCAAGTAGAAAGCCAGTCATTCTGTAATCACTTAGTCCAGTGCTTCTCATTTCCTCACCTAAATATGCAGGTAATGTTACACTTTCATATCTTTCATGGTGCCAAAATGTTTTAAAATCAATTGTTTAATAAGCACAAATTTGAAAACAACTTTAGGCCTAAAGGCCAAATAGGTAGCAGACCTAACAATCACACAGTTCTGCTAAAGGCATTCACTTCTTTCTGTGAGCTTAATTTGGGTACTAGGAAGGGCAAATGGTATGTACCTTCTGTGCTTTTGTCTTTGCTGATACCCCCCACAATCAAGGGTGTTACATACACACTTATGTACATACTATCATCTACTAGCCTATACAAAAGGCTACGTACCCTCCCATTGCTGACCAGTTAGTGCATTTCCCACCCCTCAAGTGGAGTGCATAGTTTTGATTGTGGGCTGTGTTGCTTTCTTCTTAGACAACATATTTTGCTGCTTAAGCTTGTTCTCTGGCATCAAACAAATCAAACCCCAAACTAAAAATATTTCTTTTAAAATTGTTTAAAACATTCAATGTTGGATGCTGCATCCGTATTACAACTGTAAAAATCAGGGGGATAAAAGGTTTCGTAAAGGTTTTTCTCTTCCTACTTTTGTTACTGCTTCTCCTTCTCTTTCCTAACACCCACACACTCTTTCACACATACGCATACAAAGACATTAATGGTTTATCAAGCACGCACATAAAATGAGATCCATTTCTGCAGGTGCAGTGAAATACAATATTGAGGGTCATGGCAAAAGACAGAAGCAAAGCAAACTTAAGCTCTTTTCAATAACATACAAGGTTATGTGGAACATACTGGTATTTACAACTTACAGAAATAGCAAAATAACGCTCAACTTCATAAACTGACTACAAAGCATTTGATTGTATTTACGTCTTTTACAAGAGAGATTTTTTTTGTCTTTTGACATTTACCACCAAAATATTTGCATTTCCTCCCATGACAATGAATTCAAATCCCTGTGTAAATACATTTGGATTTTCTCCAGTAATTTCATTGCAACCAAATGTAAGAAATTATTCTCATAACAGTACAGGAAAAACAGATGGAAATTCAAGAGAGGTAAAAAGAAGAATTCACATCAAATATGTACTCTGCACACCAAACAACTGTTCAGGTCTTGTCCCTGGTCTTTCACTCTTCAGGAAAGAAAATGTTTGGAGTGTAGCTGAAATAACATATTCACCTTGGATTGGGTAGGGGTAGAATAGGTCTTACGTTACTCAACAGTGAGCTCTCTGCCTAAAGAGGACATTGACTGTCTGCAGAGGGAGTCCTTTCCGCTCCTGCTTGGCTGAATGCTGAAAGAGACAGCGGGCTGGTGGTTACCAATGGATCAGTGACGTGCCCTCTCAGGAAATTATGTGAAGGGACTGCTTCAGCTGGTGCAGGATACTCTGTCTTGCTATTCTGCTCTCACTGTACAGGCTACCTAGCTACAGGTCAGTCTCCAGAGTGACCTTTGGATAGGGCGTCCCTTGGATAGGGCGAATTGGGGTGACTGCCCCAGACCCCGCACTTTGGTGGGCCCTGCACTTCGATAAAATCAGGACTGTCCTGATATTTAGCCCTTTGTCCCGACCAAAGTATGATGGAGATGCCATTTGTCACAATATTCAGGTGAGGAGGTGGGCGGGGTGAGGAGGCGAACGGGGATGCGAGTGGCAGGCGGGTGGATGGAGGGGGGGGCGCCCCGGACAGACAGCAAGGACTAGCAGGGAGGTGAGCAGCGGGCGGGCAGACAAGAGGAGGTGAGCAGTGGTTGGGCGGGTGGGCGTGTCAGGTGAGGAGACTAGCGGGAAGGCTGATTTGTCCTGGGCCCCACATCCCCTAGGGTCGGCCCTGTCCAGAGTCACTCCTGCCTATACACATTGTTACACTTGGTTGACTGGACCCAAACAGCCTCCCTGTCAGCCAGGGTCTGAGGTGGCCTTCAATTCCTGGAGGCCCAGATGATACCCATGCCATATGGGCACCCTTAATTTTTCAATACATAAAAGCTACTTAGAAACTCACAATCTAACTGCAAACAATAATACCTCCCAAAAGGCAGAAGAAAAGAGAAAATGACAGGGGAAGCATCAAGGACCCTGTGTGTAATCAGTCCAAACTCGCTGTGCTTTTGATGGTTAGAAGGAACTGATAGAGAGCTGGGGCTCCCCCCCCCCCCCCCCATTAATGCCCTCAGAACCCTGCACAAGGGAGGGGAGTGAGTGGGAGTGAATGAGCTGCTCCTTTGGACACTGATCTCTAGAATAGAGGTGGGCAAACTACGGCCCACAGGCCACATCTGGCCCGCGGGACCCTCCTGCCTGGCCCCTGAGCTCCTGCTAGCCCCCAGCCCCTCTCCTTCCCCGCAGCCTCAGCTCACTGCACTGCTGGTGCAATGCCCTGGGCGGCGGGGCTGCGAGCTCTTGCCAGGCCGTGCAGCTGCAGAGCCGTGGCCTGACCCGGTGCTCTGTGCTGCGAGGTGATGTGGCTGGCTCCAGCTGGGCGGCATGGCTGCCTGTCCTGGTGCTCTGGGCGGCGCGGTAAGGGGGCAGGAGAGTTTGGGGTGGTGATCGGGGGCGGGGGTGTGGATAGGGGGCAGTCAGAGGGCGGGGAACAGGAGGGTTGAATGGGGGCAGGGGAGCAGTCAGGAAGGAGGGAGGGGTTGGATGGGGTGGTGGGGGGCAGTCAGCGGCAGAGGTTCCAGTCATGGAGAAGGGGTGGTTGGATGGGGCAGGAGTCCCAGGGGCCAGTCAGGAATGAGAGGAGGCGGCGGGGGGCAGTCAGGGGCGGGGGGGGTCCAGGTGCGGGCAGCGGACAGGGAGGGGTGGATGGGGTGGGGATTCCCAAGGGGCGTCAGGGGACAGGGAACGGGAGGGTTGGATGGGGCAGGAGTCCCGGGGGGGGGGCGTCAGAGAGCAAGAAGCGGGGAGGTTGGATATGGGGCTGGGCCACGCCTGGCTGTTTGGGGAGGCACAGCCTCCCCTAACCAGCCCTCCATACAATTTTGGAACCCCAATGTGGCCTTCAGGCCAAAATATTTGCCCGCCCCTGCTCTAGAAGATTCCAGGTGCAGATGCCTTGATCCCACATGTGGGACTATGCAGAGTTGACACTCTCCAAGTAACCTCACTTTTTCTTCCCTTTAGAAGGAGGCTGTGCAGCCCATCTGAGTGCAGTGCACTTAAGGATGAATGTAAAAACAGTCCGGGGACTCCCAGCCTGTGCAGCATACTGCCACCTAACTCCTCAAAGGGGCAGGCCACTGTGATCATATTGGCCATCCTCTGTTCCTTCCACTGGCTCACAGTCTGCTTCCGGGGTCAGTACAAGGCTTTAGTTCTGATCTTTGTCTAATTTAAAGCAAGATTTATCATTCTTAGATCTTTTCGTGTGAATTTAGTGCTTGTGAAAGGTGATCGATTAATGGATCTGAAGAAAGAAGCCCTCAGATTATCTGCAGAATTGGTCCATTGTGAGCAGCAACAGTGTAAATTTCTCAGCACTGTGCTTCAGCCCTGACCTGACCTAAAGAGACCAGCTGTAGAATTGAGAAGCTAGATCAGTCTCCATACGTGTTGATGTGATTCAGTCATTATCAGCCTGAGTCATTATCAAGTGGCATTAGATCCTATTAGATGAAAGATGCTAGAGAAATGCAAAGAATTATTATTGGTGAAAGGTTTTGTATCTCACTGCGATTCACCAGAGTCATTCACTCCCTCTGTTGTTCTTAGTTTGAAGTACAGTTTTTGGAAAGTCTTTCATACAAAAGCATCTAGTATACAAAAGGCTGTATACCCACTCACATGGAAGGGCTCATACAAAATATGAGGCACTATATGTTAAAAATTGAACATAAAGAGGCATCAACCTGAGGAGAGATGTGTTAAAGGTAAAGAAAAGGCCTCCACAACCACTGCTATAAGTAAGGCCATGGTTTGGTGGGCAGGGACTGCTGTTTATGTGTCTGTAGAGTGCCTACAATGGGGTCCAACTTGCTTGTGGCCATTAGGGGCTACCACAATATCAATGTTAAATAATGTAAGGAGCCATGGATCCCTAAAGGGAGAAGGGGGATTTTCAAATCTTTTTTGGGGCGGGGGGAAGAGTATTGATCTTCCATAGACTTTCAGATGTCTTCTGAGCTTAATCTAATTCAATGTAGGGAACACCAGCTATATAGGGTCAACTAGCATTCTCAATTTCCTTGCATCTGTAGCAGCCTGTAACACTGACCTATCAGAAAGTGAACCAGAATTATCAGGTATTTGTGTTCCAAATTATCGGAAGCCTTTAATCTACCAAAAACGTATATCCTCCGCTTGCAGGTCACTTTCCCAGTTCTAACTTACATGATTGTTAGCCCCCTGCAGGGCTGGTGCAAGGAAGTTTCACGCCCTAGGTGAAACTTCCACCTTGCACACACCCCCAGCCCTGCGGCAGCTCCCCGCCCCCGCTCCACCCTGAGGTGCCCCCCCACGGCAACTCCACCCCCCCCCGTCCTGAGGTGCCCCCCCCCAGCTAACCTCTGCTCCGTCTCCTCCCTGAGCACACCGCCCCCGCTCTAATTCTCCTCCCCTCCCAGGCTTGCAGCGCCAAACAACTGATTGGCGCTGCAAGTCTGGGAAGCGGGAGAAGTGGAGCGGCGATCGTGTGCTCGGGGAGGGAGCGTAGGAACGCTGTAAAAAAAATTGGGGGCACTGCTTTTTGGCGCCCCAAATCTTGGCGCTCTAGGCAACCGCCTAGTTTGCCTAAATGGTAGCACCGGCCCTGGGCCCCTGGCCAGAAGCTCCAGAGGGAAAAGAGCTCTTTATTCCTTCTATTGGTGAAAAGGGAAAAGTGTTGCTCTAAGAGATTCATTACATAGTCTATTTACTCATGATTCCTCTAGTAACACTTTGGGAGTCACACAGTTATCCATGAACTTGGATTTTGGGGAGTAGTGGGCTCTCAGAGAGCAAAGAGCTCATTTTCAAGCAGCTAGAACTCCGCTCAAGGATCCTTTCCAGTGAGAGAGATGATACAGAGGACATCAGCAGAGCAAAGTGGGCTTTGGTGAGTCCTTGCCTAACTGCAACCTTAATAAAGCTGAATCACTAATTGGGCCCAGCCTGTGGCACCTCCCAGGGAACAGGCATGTAGTTCTCTTGGGACTAGAGACAGTTCTGCGAAGAGACATTCGAACTACTGTTGCTTACTGATCCATACTGTGAGTAGGGTTTGATGGATGGGTAAGGTGTGTAGCCAAGGGGCTATTACCTGTAGGACATTCTCAGTAGTGGGTGGAAAGGGAGTTAGATGGACTACTGCCAAAGTTATTGAAAGGAGGTGGGGTGGGTACTTTACTCTTTATTTGCTTCTATATTCTGTTGCTGTGCTTGCCCAAGTTTGACTGCATTCCCTTTCTCCTAATACAGATTGCCCTGTTTTTACGCTATTTTGGAGTGCTTGAGAGTAGGAAGGTTCTGCCTAGTGCCAGCTGCCCACAGCGGGTATGTTTAGTTTTCCAAGGTTTCTGGGTGGGGGCTTGAGCTGGTTAAGGGACCCTAGAAATATTAAAGCTGGCCCTTTTTGTTGCTGCTAACTACCTGACAGAAGGGTTACATGATAATATGTTCCCAAGACAGTATTGGAGTACACAATGAGCAGGATTATTGATAAGTACGTGGTCCTGGCACAGGTAGTCAATAACCTACTAAGACTAGTGTCCTATCCCACCAAGCACTGGGGTTTATGGAAAATCTAAGATGGAGTGTTTACGGGATTTCTGTGCTTCAGTTGTTCCATAGTTCTGGTTTTTACACAGATCCCTGCATTTGCTGCACAACAAGAATTGCAAGGAAAAACATGTTTAAAAGCCACGAAATCAAGTAAATCTGGGAGGTGCTTCCCTGTGACTCTCTGGCCTTGAGCTCCTGGCTACCAGTTTAATTTACACCACTGGTGGGCATGCACATATTTGTCCCTTGGTAGGAGTTACAGCTTCTCTGGCTGTTTCTGCTTGTTCTTTCTTCCCACTCGTTTCATCTGCCAGCATGAACAACCGGTTAAGTGGAAAGGAGGGAAATGGACAGGAGGGAAAGATAAAGAGGAGCTCCATCCAGAAGCTCATTTAGGCTGCGTTTACACTGCAGTCAGAGGTGTGACTGCAGCATGGGTAGGCATACCTGCCCTAACTTTCATCTAAACAGCAGTGAGGATGTGGTAGCACCACCTTCAGTACAGACTTGCACTGCATGGATGTACCCAGGGTCTCCAGAGTGCCTGTACAGTCTACAGTGAAGCCTGTGCTGCCACTGCTTCACAGGTTTTTTTAGCCATGCTGGAGAGATCAAAGCTAGTGTGGTTATGCCAACATATGCCGCAGTAACACGTGGGTGAGTGGGAACAAGACAGTTTGGGGAATGTTTCTTATTCCTTGCTTGTCCTTATGTTCAGATATAGGCACTAATTACTGGCCAATGCAAAGTATTGCTTTGGCGCTCTATTCTACCACCAGTCCTGGCACTAAATGCTTACACAAGTAGTCCCATTAACTGCAATGAGAAGTCTTACCTGAGTATGTACCATTCAAAGGAGGAAGTGAAGCAGGCCCATAGGCTTTAGTCAGTGCTTCAGACTAGCCACACTTTAGCCCATTAGCTGCCAGCGCCTCTTAGGTCAACACATTTCTTCAGAGGTTTCTTCCCATTCTAACAGCTCTGGGCTAGGTTCCCATTATTTAGCTAGGGGACCCCCATGGGAATGCTGCTGCTGCTTTTCTCTCACAACCTTGCTCGAGAGGAATATCTAGGGGTATGTCTACACTACGAAATTAGTTCGAATTTATAGAAGCCGGTTTTATTGAAATCGGTTGTATACAGCCGATTGTGTATGTCCACACAATAAAATGCTCTAGGTGCTCTAGTCGGCAGACCGCGTCCACAGTACGAGGCTAGCGTCGACTTCCGGAGCATTGCACTATGGGTAGCTATCCCACAGCTATCCCACAGTTCCCGCAGTCTCCGCCGCCCCTTGGAATTCTGGGTTGAGATCCCAATGCCCGGATGATGCAAAACAGTGTCGCGGGCGGTTCTGGGTACATGTCGTCAGGCCCCTCCCTCCCCCGTCACAGCAACGGCAGACAATAGATTCGCGCCCTTTTATCTGGGTTAGTTACCTGGGTTACCTGTGCAGACAACATGGAGCCCGCTCAGCACAGCTGAGCTCACCGTCACCATATATCCTCTTGGTGCCGGCAGACGTGGGACTGCATTGCTACACAGCAGCAGCTGCTAACTGCCTTTTGGCGGTAGACGGTGCAGTAGACTGGTAGCCTTCATCGGCGATCTGGGTGCTGGCAGCCGTGGGGCTTGCCTTTTGGCAGTAAATGGTGTATTATGACTGTTAGCCGGCCTATTACAAGTCGGGTCATCGCACATTAGCAGAGTCTTCCCTGAGCAGCAGCTCGTGCAATAGGCCTGAAGACCATCGTCATACACCGCCCCGTATTTGCTGCCAAGCACCCAGAAAGATGCCGAGGGCTATCAGTCACGCTGCACCGTCGTCTTAAGATGTAAAAAATAGATTTTCTCTGTATTCATTTGCTTCCCCCTCCCTCCGTCAAATCAACGGCCTGCTAAACCCAGGGTTTTCAGTTTAATCTTTGGGGGGGACCAGTCTGTGACAGTTGTTTGTGTCTCTCCCTGATGCACAGCCACCGTTCTTTATTTTAATTCCCTGTGCCTGTACGCCATGTCGTCACTCGGCCCCCCTCCCTCCTTCCCCTAGGCCGTCAGATACTACGTTTGCGCCACAGCTCGAGCCGCGAAGTGGTTCACGCCTTTTCTTTGAATTCTGGGTTGAGATCCCAATGCCCGGATGATGCAAAACAGTGTCGCGGGCGGTTCTGGGTACATGTCGTCAGGCCCCTCCCTCCCCCGTCACAGCAACGGCAGACAATAGATTCGCGCCTTTTTACCTGGGTTACCTGGGTTACCTGTGCAGACAACATGGAGCCCGCTCAGCACAGCTGAGCTCACCGTCACCATATGTCCTCTGGGTGCCGGCAGACGTGGGACTGCATTGCTACACAGCAGCAGCTGCTAACTGCCTTTTGGCAGTAGACGGTGTAGCATGAGTGATAGCCGTGGGGCTGGCAGCCGTAGGGCTGCATTGCACCAGCCCCTTCCAGGCGATGGTATATTATGACTGGTACCCGTCGTCGTCGTACTGGAGTGGCTGTCAATCATGGCCACCTGGGCAGACATGCTACTGTCTCGATGATGACGGTTACCAGTCATAATGTACTATTTTCTGCCAATTGCCCAATATTGTCTGCTAAGCACCCAGAAGAGGCCGAGGGCGATGCTGGGTGCTGGCGGACGTGGGGCTGGCAGACATGGGGCTGCATTGCTACACAGCAGCAGCCCCTTGCCTTTTGGCAGATGATGGTATATTATGATTGGTACCCATCATCATCATACTGGTATGGCTGTCACTCATGCTGCAGCGTCGGCTGCCACCTTAAGATGTAAAAAATAGATTTATTCTGTGTTCATTTGCTTCCCCTTCCTCCGTGAAATCAACGGCCTGCTAAGCCCAGGGTTTCCAGTTTAATCTTTGGGGGGACCATTCTGTGTGACAGTTGTTTGTGTTTCTCCCTGTTCCTGTACCTGTACGCCATGTCGTCACTTGGCCCTCCCTCCCTCCCTCCCTCCCTCCCGCCCTCCTTCTCCTGGTCCATCAGATACTACTTTCGCGCCTTTTTTCTGACCAGGCGCCATAGCTAGCACTGGGATCATGGAGCCCGCTCAGATCACCGCGGCAATTATGAGCACTATGAACACCACGCGCATTGTCCTGGAGTATATGCAGAGCCAGAACATGCCAAGGCGAAACCCGGACCAGGCGAGGAGGCGATTGCAGCACGGCGACGAGAGTGATGAGGAAATTGACATGGCCATAGACCTCTCACAAGGCACAGGCCCCAGCAATGTGGAAATCATGGTGTCACTGGGGCAGGTTGATACCGTGGAACGCCGATTCTGGGCCCGGGAAACAAGCACAGACTGGTGGGATCGCATCGTGCTGCAGGTATGGGACGATTCCCAGTGGCTGCGAAACTTTCGCATGCGTAAGGCCACTTTCATGGAACTTTGTGACTTGCTTTCCCCTGCCCTGAAGCGCCAGAATACCAAGATGAGAGCAGCCCTCACAGTTGAGAAGCGAGTGGCGATAGCCCTGTGGAAGCTTGCAACGCCAGACAGCTACCGGTCAGTCGGGAATCAATTTGGAGTGGGCAAATCTACGGTGGGGGCTGCTGTGATCCAATTTGCCAGGGCAATGAAAGACCTGGTGATAGCAAGGGTAGTGACTCTGGGCAACGTGCAGTCAATAGTGGATGGTTTTGCTGAAATGGGATTCCCAAACTGTGGCGGGGCCATAGACGGAACCCATATCCCTATCTTGTCACCGGAGCACCAAGCCACCGACTACGTAAACCGCAAGGGGTACTTTTCAATGCTGCTGCAAGCCCTGGTGGATCACAAGGGACGTTTCACCAACATCAACGTGGGATGGCCGGGAAAGGTACATGATGCTCGCGTCTTCAGGAACTCTGCTCTGTTTCGAAAGCTGGAGGAAGGGACTTTCTTCCCGGACCAGAAAGTGACCATTGGGGATGTTGAAATGCCTATCGTGATCCTTGGGGACCCAGCCTACCCCTTAATGCCATGGCTCATGAAGCCGTACACAGGCAGCCTGGACAGGAGTCAGGACCTGTTCAACTACAGGCTGAGCAAGTGCCGAATGGTGGTGGAATGTGCATTTGGACGTTTAAAAGCGCGCTGGCGCAGCTTACTGACTCGCTCAGACCTCAGCGAAAAGAATATCCCTATTGTTATTGCTGCTTGCTGTGCGCTCCACAATATCTGTGAGAGTAAGGGGGAGACCTTTATGGCGGGGTGGGAGGTTGAGGCAACTCGCCTGGCCGCTGATTACGCGCAGCCAGACACCAGGGCGGTTAGAGGAGCACAGCAGGGCGCGGTGCGCATCAGAGAAGCTTTGAAAACGAGTTTTGTGACTGGCCAGGCTACTGTGTGAAACTTCTGTTTGTTTCTCCTTGATGAACCCTCCAACCCCCCCCCCCGACCCGGTTCACTCTACTTCCCTGTAAACCAACCACCCCACCCCACCCTCCCCTCCCCCTTGCAGAGGCAATAAAGTCATTGTTTTTTCACATTCATGCATTCTTTATTAGTTCCTTACAGAGGTAGGGGGATAATTGCCAAGGTAGCCTGGGATGGGTGGGGGAGGAGGGATGGAAAAGGACACACTGCATTTTAAAACTTTAACTCTTATTGAAGGCCAGCCTTCTGATGCTTTGGCGATCATCTGGGGTGGAGTGACTGGGTGGACGGAGGCCCCCCCACCGTGTTCTTGGGCGTCTGGGTGAGGAGGCTATGGAACTTGGGGAGGAGGGCTGTTGGTTACACAGGGGCTGTAGCGGCGGTCTCTGCTCCTGCTGCCTTTCCTGCAACTCAACCATACGCTCGAGCATATCACTTTGATGCTCCAGCAGACGGAGCATTGCCTCTTGCCGTCTGTCTGCAAGCTGACGCCACCTATCGTCTTCAGCCCGCCACTTGCTCTGTTCTTCCCGCGATTCAGCCCGCCACCTCTCCTCTCGTTCATATTGGGCTTTTCTCATCTCCGTCATTGACTGCCTCCACGCATTCTGCTGTGCTCTATCAGCCTGGGCGGACATCTGCAGCTCCGTGAACATCTCGTCCCTTGTCTTACGTTTTCTCTTTCTAATGTTCACGAGCCTCTGCGAAGGAGAAACATTTGCAGCTGGTGGAGGAGAAGGGAGAGGTGGTTAAAAAGGACACATTTTAGGGAACAATGGGTACACTCTTTCATTACAAGGTCGCATATTTCGGCTTGCAGGCAGCCATCGTAGGCCACAGTGTTTTGGCTTTTTTAACCTTCTTAACATGCGGGAAAGGTTGCAAACAGCAGCGCATTTCCCATATCAAGGATGAATTGGGTTGTCCATTTAAAATGGGGTTTCAATGTAAAAGGAGGGGGCTGCGGTTTCCCGGTTAACATGCGGCACAAACACAAGTAAACCACCCCCCCACACACACACACACACGATTCTCTGGGATGATCACTTCACCCCTCCCCCCCACCGCGTGGTTAACAGCGGGGAACATTTCTGGTCAGAAGAGCAGGAACGGGCGCCTCTGAATGTCCCCCTTAATAAAATCACCCCATTTCAACCAGGAGAGCTTTCTGGAGATGTCCCTGGAGGATTTCCGCCCCATCCCCATACACGTTAACAGACTTGCTTGCTTTTTTTTTGTAATGTTTACAAATATTTACAAAGTTACACTCACCAGAGGTCTCCTGTGTGCCCTGAGGGTCTTGGGTGAGTTCGGGGGTTACTGGTTCCAGGTCCAGGGTCACAAACATATCCTGGCTGTTGGGGAAACCGGTTTCTCCGCTTCCTTGCTGCTGTGAGCTACCTACAGTACCTCCATCGTCATCTTCCTCGTTCCCCGAACCGTCTTCCCTGTGTGTTTCTCCAGTGAGAGAGTCATAGCACACGGTTGGGGTAGTGGTGGCTGCACCCCCTAGGATCGCATGCAGCTCCGCGTAGTAGCGGCAAGTTTGCGGCTCTGCCCCGGACCTTCCGTTTGCTTCTCTGGCTTTGTGGTAGGCTTGCCTTAGCTCCTTAATTTTCACGCGGCACTGCTGTGTGTCCCTGTTATGGCCTCGGTCCTTCATGGCCTTGGAGATCTTTTCTAATACTTTTCCATTTCTTTTACTGCTACGGAGTTCAGCTATCACTGCTTCATCTCCCCATATGGCGAGCAGATCTCGTACCTCCCGTTCGGTCCATGCTGGAGCTCTTTTGCGATCCTGGGAGGACTCCATGACGGTTACCTGTGCTGATGAGCT
Organism: Malaclemys terrapin pileata; assembly: GCF_027887155.1. NCBI lineage: Eukaryota > Metazoa > Chordata > Testudines > Emydidae > Malaclemys > Malaclemys terrapin. Next base: position 35,567,872 of record NC_071509.1, on the reverse strand, counting down.
CTGCGTGGTCACCTGTGCTCTCCACGCTGGGCAAACAGGAAATGAAATTCAAACCTTCGCGGGTCTTTTCCTGTCTACCTGGTCAGTGCATCTGAGTTGAGAGCGCTGTCCAGAGCGGTCACAATGAAGCACTGTGGGATAGCTCCCGGAGGCCAATAACATCGAATTCCGTCCACACTACCCCAATTCCGACCCGCAAAGGCCGGTTTTATCGCTAATCCCCTCGTCGGAGGTGGTGTAAAGAAACCGGTTTAAAGGGCCCTTTAATTCGAAAGAAAGGGCCTCGTTGTGTGGACGTGTCCAGGCTTAATTCGGTTTAACGCTGCTAAAGTCGACCTAAACCCGTAGTGTAGACCAGGCCTAGTAGAGTCCTCTTTGTAGTGGAGTAACATTTAACAAAGCATCACCCCCTACCTCCACATGGGTGCTAGTTTCTTACTAGCATAAGGGGGAGCACTAGGTTCACTAAGTGGTTTAAGCATTGTACTGATAAGCAAAGATGCAGCAAGCAGAGAAGAAATATGTTAATCACAATGAGATTGCAGCTTTAACTGTAGCAGCTGATGACATGCAGCAGCTGCATTGGGTCTGTAATCAGTTCAAGCTATACTTTAGATGTTTAGGTGCCTTTGGGGTTTTTTTTTTTTTTTTTTAGCAGTCAGAGAATTATGCACATAGCCCCAGTTATTGTGCATTGTAGCTGTGCACCATCCTGAAAAAGTTTCCTTTTGCAAATCCCCTACTGCCTGCTAAAGCCCTAAAACAAGCAGTGTGGCTTAATCCCTAACTAGATAAGATTCTTCTAAATCCTAAAAGATAATTTGTTTGAAGCTTAATTTTAGTTTGTTATTACACACAGGGCCTTATCTTAACACCAAGTTGTCAGCAAAATTAAATGAGCGGATTCAAATAGGAAATGAATGAGTAGCAAGTGCCCAGTGAAATGCAGTGCTTAATGGTACTCCTTAGAAAACATCAGGGCAGATTCACCCAGTGCTGACCAACCTGCAACCACAGGGAGCATTATGCTCATGGAGATCCTGCCCACCAGTGACAGGTAGATGGTTATTGCTCATGCTGTCTTGCCGTGTGGTGCAGAGTACAAGCTGCTTCTGAGCGTTCAGTGAGGCTATTCACCAGCCCCCAGGGAATCGAGACATCTTTCCTTGATTAGGGCCCTGGCTGGAGCACATTGCAAGTTCCTTATGCCCTTCTGTTTAACAGGAATCCTTCCTCCCCAGTTCCCCAACTCCCTTCCAGAAACACTTGCAGCAGTTCTGGGCATGTTCCCTGCTCTCCTTCACAGGGACCAGCGTTCCAAGCATGTACTTGGGGCAGCACTTTTCAAGGGGAGGCACTCTGTTTTTTGTGGGGGGGTTGTTTGTTTGTTTTTTTGCTTCAGTGGCGGAACTCCAGCTTTTTTTTTTTTTTGCTTTGGTGGCGGAACTCCAGCTTTTTTGCTTCGGCAGTGGCACTCCGCCCCCCCCCCCCTTTTTTTTTTTTGCTTGGGGCAGCAAAAAACCTGGAGCCAGCCCTGCTCCTTCAGACCCATGGGAATGAACTTTTCACCCCTAACTGGCATGACCTAGGCCTCTGGGGCAGGCAGGGTGAAGAAGCTGATGCATTTGAAGGACTGAGTCTCATTTACACTGAGGCCCCTTTACACCAGGTTGGGAAAGTGGTGAAAAGGATCTTACTATAGATGAGAATCAGGCCCTGACTCTTGTGTCATGCAGGGGCTCAATCATGTATCTTCACCCGAAGGGCCTGTTTTGGTTAGTTTGGCCCTGGGAAATGTTTGTTAAATGAAACAGAGGGTCCTGTGGCACCTTTGAGACTAACAGAAGTGTTGGGAGCATAAGCAAGCAAGAAGACTTGCATCTGAAGAAGTGAGGTTCTTACCCACGAAAGCTTATGCTCCCAATACTTCTGTTAGTCTCAAAGGTGCCCCAGGACCCTCTGTTGCTTTTTACAGATTCAGACTAACACGGCTACCCCTTTGATACTTGTTAAATGAAGATCAGGATATTGTGTGGTTGTTTTGGGCCAAATGGAATGAAAATGCCAACATACATTGACCAGGCCCACTGGCTCCATAACAAACTGCTTCATACACTCAGTTTGTCTTCAGTCTCACAGAGTCCTGAATTTGTGAAATTTAACACATTCCTAAGATGAATTGCTGCAAAAGTCACACTTACTAACGGCAAAAACTATAGAATCCCAAACGTAGAAAGGGACAGAAATTAGTAATAGTGACTAACATTAGGGGCGGCCTTAGGTAAGTTGCAAAAAGTATGATACTGTTCATCACTGTCTTTAAATCTGGTTCTTTCTGCCAGTTTCAGTGTCTCTTTTACATTCATAGGCCCCTCTGAGCTCCCTCTGGTGGTTACATGAATAATTGAATATTCTTCTGTACCAAAACTGTGAAACCTGGGTAAGTAGCTAGTTAACTTTGGGTATGTCTACACTACGGGATTAATCCGAATTTAGATAATTCGGATTTGAGAAACAGGTTGTATAAAGTCGAAATGAGTGCGGCCACACTAGCACAGTAATTCGGTGGTGTGCGTCCAAGTACCGGGGCTAGCGTCGATTTCTGCACCGTTGCACTGTGGGTAGCAATTCCATAGCTATCCCATAGTTCCCGCAGTCTCCTGCGCCCATTGGGATTGTGGGTTAAGATCCCAGTGCCTGATGGGACAAAAAACATCGTCGCAGGTGGTTCTGGGTACAGCCTCACTCCCTCCCTCCCTCCCTCCCTGCATGAAAGCAACGGACGGCAGACAACCATTTTCGCGCCTTTTTTCCTGGGTGGGTGAACACTGCAGACTCCATACCACGGCAAGCATGGAGCCCGCTGAGGTCAAGACAGCACTCATGAATATTGCAAACACCTCGCGCGTTCTTGTGGAGTTTATGCTCAGCCAGGACCAGAAAAACGAGGCGAGGAGGCAGCGGCGGCGGCAGCGCAGCGACAAGCATGATGAGGACATGGACACGGACACGGACACAGAATTCAGTGAAACCACAGGCCCCAGTGCTTTGGAGATCATGTTGTTAATGGGGCAGATTCTATCCATGGAACGCCGATTCTGGGCAAGGGAAACAAGCACAGACTGGTGGGACCGCATAGTGTTGCAGGTCTGGGACGATTCCCAGTGGCTGCGGAACTTTCGCATGCGTAAGGGCACTTTCATGGAACTTTGTGACTTGCTTTCCCCTGCCCTGAAATGCCAGAATACCAAGATGAGAGCAGCCCTCACAGTTGAGAAGCGCGTGGCGATAGCCCTGTGGAAGCTTGCAACGCCAGACAGCTACCGGTCAGTCGGGAATCAATTTGGAGTGGGCAAATCTACGGTGGGGGCTGCTGTGATGCAAGTAGCCAAAGCAATCACTCAGGTGCTGCTACGAAAGTTAGTGACTCTGGGAAATGTGCAGGCTATAGTGGATGGTTTTGCTGCAATGGGATTCCCTAACTGTGGTGGGGCAATAGACGGAACCCATATCCCTATCTTGGCACCGGAGCACCAAGCCACCGAGTACATAAACCGCAAGGGGTACTTTTCAATGGTGCTGCAAGCACTTGTGGATCACAAGGGACGTTTCACCAACATCAACGCGGGCTGGGCGGGAAGGGTTCATGACGCTCGCGTCTTCAGGAACACTACTCTGTTTAAAGGGCTGCAGCAAGGGACTTACTTTCCGGACCAGAAAATAACCGTTGGGGATGTTGAAATGCCCATAGTTATTCTTGGGGACCCAGCCTACCCCTTAATGCCATGGCTTATGAAGCCATACACAGGCAGCCTGGACAGGAGTCAGGAGCTGTTTAACTACAGGCTAAGCAAGTGCAGAATGGTGGTAGAATGTGCATTTGGCCGTTTAAAAGGTCGCTGGCGTTCATTATTGACTCGCTCTGACCTCAGCCAAAGAAATCTCCCCATTGTTATTTCTGCTTGCTGTGTGCTCCACAATCTCTGTGAAAGTAAGGGGGAAACCTTTATGGCGGGGTGGGAGGCTGAGGCAAATCGCCTGGCTGCTGATTACGCGCAGCCAGACACCAGGGCGATTAGAAGATCACACCATGAAGCGCTGTGCATCAGAGAAGCTTTGAAAACCAGTTTCATGGCTGGCCAGGCTACCGTGTGAAATATCTGTTTGTTTCTCCTTCATGAAAACCCTCCCCCTTTACTGACTGATTTTCTGTAAGGAACCCACCCTGCCCCTTCCCCCAGCTTTCTTTCAAACCAAATAAAGTCACTATCATTTAAAAATCATTTATTCTTTATTAATAGATTAGAAAAAGAGGGAGGGAACCCGGGTGGTATTTGGGAGGAGGATTGCTGGGAAGGAAAAAGCCACAAAGAAAAGGTTAAAAAAATGACAGCCTTTTGCTTGGGCTGTCTACTGGGGTGGAATGGGAAGGTGTACGGAGCCTCCCCCCCCGCGTTCTTACACGTCTGGGTGAGGAGGATACGGAACATGGGGAGGGGGGAGGGTGGAACAGGGGCTGAAGCGGCAGTCTATTTTCCAGCAGCCGTTCCTGAACCTCCACCAGACGCCGGAGCAGCCCCAGCGTTGCATCCTTCATCCTCTGGTCTTCCTGCCGCCATCTCTCATCTCGATCGTCTCTCCTCTCCTCACGTTGGTCCCTCCTCTCCTCACGTTGGTCCCTCCTCTCCTCACGTTCACTGACTTCTTTCCTATACTTTGAAACTGTTTCCTTCCACTCATTCAGATGAGCTCTGTCACTCCTGCTGGATTGCATAATTTCAGAAAACATGTCCTCCCGCGTCTTCTTCTTACGACGCCTTATCTGTGATAACCTTCGGGATGGAGGAGGGAGGCTTGAGGAATTTGCAGCTGCTGTAGGGAGGGGAAAAAAGAGAGAATTGTTTTAAAAGCTACATTTTGCAGAACAATGCTTATACTCTTTCACGGTGACCAACACTGTTCACATTACATAGCACATGTGATTTCTGTGCAAGGTCGCATTTTGCCTCTTAATGCTGAGTGCTTGTGGCTTTGCTGCTAGAGATCACAGGTCTGGGCAACAGAATTCGGCTTGCATGCGGCCATGGTAAGCCATTGTTTTACAGCTTCTGCACCCTCCTTTCCCACATACCAAGCATAGCCTGTAGAGTGCTGCAGAAGCCTGGCCAATCTCAGCCAGTTGGGGGGGGGGCAGTGTGGGGGGGGCTTGTCTGGGCCCCTTCAGGCAAGTAGAGTGCTGCGGTTTTTCTGTTAACATTCAGCAGCACCAGAAAACAAACTAACCCCCCCCCCCGCCATGAATTCTCTGGGATGATCACGGTACCCCTCCCCCCACCGCATGGCTGGTATCAGGGAAGATCCCTGCAGGCACCAAACTACCCCCCCCCCCCGCCGCCGACCCCCCCCCCTCGCCATGAATTCTCTGGGATGATCACGGTACCCTCCCCCCACCGCGTGGCTGGTAACAGGGAAGAACCCTGCTAGCCAAACGCGGAAAACTTCAGGGCCAATTTCCCATCTGCGCTTGGCTAACTGCAGGGAAGGATTTATTTTCCGCCACAGGCAAACAGCCCAGTAGGAACGGCCACCTCTGTCCCCTTAATTAAGTTCCCGTATTTCAACCAGGTTACCAGGAGTGATATCACTCTCCTGAGGATTACACAACAAGATAAAGAACGGATGTTGCTTGAATGCCAGCAAACACCGGGACCATACGCTGCTAGGCTTTGTCAGGCAATGATACCAGATTACTTGCTGCAAGCATGGCGTGGTCAAGTGTCCTACCATGGAGGAGGGAATAAGGATGCACTGCCCAGAAACCTTCTGGCAAGGCTTTCGGAGTACCTCCAGGAGAGCTTCATGGAGATGTCCCTGGAGGATTTCCGCTCCATCCCCAGACACGTTAACAGACTTTTCCAGTAGCTACAGACTTTTCCAGTAGCTGAACTGACCGCGAATGCAAAGTCAGGCAAAGTAATCATTAAAAACCGTTTGCTTTTAAAACAAGTTTTATATTTTAAAAGGTAAACTCACCTGAGGTCCCTTCCATGGGGTCAGAGTCTTGGGTACTGGCTTGGGAGGCTTGGGAGGGTACTTCAGTCAGGGTGAGAAAAAGATCCTGGCTGTTGGGGAGAATGGAGTGCTGTGTGCTCTCTGCAAGCTCATCCTCCTCCTCCTCCTCCTCTACCCCATCAGCAGAATCCTCAGGCGTCGAGACTATCCCCGACCCAGAATCCACGAACAAAGGTGGGGTAGTGGTGGCAGCCCCCCCTAGAATTGCATGCAGCTCGGCGTAGTAGCGGCATGTCCGCGGCTCTGACCCGGAGCGACCGTTTGCCTCCTTTGTTTTTTGATAGGCTTGTCTGAGCTCCTTGACCTTCACGCGGCACTGCTCAGAGTCCCTATTGTGGCCTCTCTCCATCATGCCCTTGGAAATTTTTTCAAAAGTTTTTGCATTTCGTCTTTTAGAACGAAGTTCTGCAAGCACTGAATCCTCTCCCCATACAGCGATCAGATCCAGTACCTCCCTCACGGTCCATGCTGGTGCTCTTTTTTGATTATCAGCCTGCATGGTTACCTGTGCTGATGAGGTATCTGTGGTCACCTGTGCTCTCCACGCTGGGCAAACAGGAAATGAAGTTCAAATGTTCGCGGGGCTTTTCCTGTCTACCTGGCCAGTGCATCCGAGTTCGGATTGCTGTCCAGAGCGGTCACAATGATGCACTGTGGGATAGCTCCCGGAGGCCAATACCATCGAATTGCGGCCACACTAACCCTAATTCGAATTGCTAAAATCGATTTTGGCGCTACTCCGCTCGTTGGGGTGGAGTACAGAAATCGATTTAAAGGGCCCTTTACATCGAATTAAATGGCGTCGTTGTGTGGACGGTTACAGGGTTAATTCGAATTAAAGCTGATAAATCCGAATTAAAGTCGTAGTGTAGACCAGGCCTTTGGCATAGAAAACTGTGGATTTCAATGGTGGTGTGGATGTGAGCTCAGTAAAAGTGCCCACAGAGTCCAGTAGTTAAGATACTAGACGGGGATGCCAGAGACCTGATTTCAATTCCCTAGTCTGCCCCATACTTCTTGTGTGACCAGGGTGTCCACATTGTAAAGAAATATTTATGATGCCTTTTCACACCCCAGTTTACACGAAGGGCACAAAGCAAACAAGAACTGTGGCCGCTTGCAGATCTGAAAGCCAATGCACAGTATCAGTGAAACAACATTGAGTTCTGCATGCCGTGAAGAGCAAAACAAGTAAGCTGAGGGTCTGTCTACCCATGGCACTGGAGTTGTGATTGGCTCACAGAAACATACTTGCACTAGCTCTAATTGAGCTAGCATGCTAAAAATAGAGGGTAGCTACAGCAGTGAGAATCGCGAGATGGGCTAGCTGCCCCGGATAGCTGTGCCTTTGGTTTTGGATGGGTATTCTCAGGGTGGCTACAATACCTGCTGCTTATGCTGCTGCAGCTACACTCTATTATTAGTACACTAGCTCCATGACAGCTAGCTTGAGTCTGTTTCCTAGAGCTGGGAAACACACCGCATCTCCAAGTGCAGACATAACCTCCTTGTTTGTTTTTAGAGTGAACTAAACAATGCTAATGGCATGAAGAAAAGAGTGCATGTTCTGAAATGTATGTTTCCTCATGGCACCTTCATCAGTGTTAATCAGACTGTAGAAACAGTACAATACATTGTTATTGTGTGTAACTGCTGACAATGTGTTTGGTGCTGCCCAAATTGCAGGATGAAGACAGTTCCTGCACCAAAGAAATTAGGCCCAGATCCTCAAATACCTCTGAGGCTCTGGGCTTTACAATCTAAGTTCCTGACCCTACATTCAAGACAATGTCAATTTTGCCACTGAGTTGAATGGGAGTAAAATCAAGCCCTAAAAGACTACAGTTTTGATTGGCAAGTAATTTGATTGCTTATTAACTTCAGTAGGACTTGTACTGCTGAATCTCTTAGCTTTGAAAATCACAACCTAAATTCCTTTCGAAACTTTTCCAAGTCAAGAAAAATACTACAGTAAATTGCAAGTTTGGGGAAATGGAGGTCTCCAAAATTGATACTGTCATAGAAATCATACCAGTGTGTTTGTCTGTAGTTGGAATCTGACCGTGGTGAAAGTTGTTTATTATTTGTTTTACAGTAGCACCCATGGCCCTGGTGATGGGGAGAGGGGACATTTGTACAAACATATTTTAAAAGCAAGCACCTGCCCTGAGAAACATAAAACTTAATTTAAGGCTAGATGCAACAAGTGAGTGTAATTAACAGAAGGTATTCTTGTCCTCCCTCTCTTGTAACAGTGAATCATGTGATTATCTAGACTAGCTACGTGCACTCCTAGATGGAGCCAAGTCAATATTTTCATCTATAAGTTACAAAATATTTTAAAAACAGATATCAAAACTGCTATTGGCATCCATTTGTTATCAGTTGGAAGCTTCCCACAGGCATCATGGTAAAAATAGCCTTGAGGGGAGATTTGAAAGAGGCCAGGGCAGCAGCTTTACAGACTGTTTTGGGGAGGGTGACCCGTGCATGACGAGTGGCATGGAAGTAAGCATGAAGGTGTTTCTGGGACAAACCAGAGTGAAAGAGGCAGGGGTGACATGATAAAGTATGAGCATGGAGAGGTAGGGAGGGGGTAAGTTGAGAAGAACCTTGAAGTTGTGGTTAGGAGACTTGTAAGTGATGTGATGGAGGGACTCATAATGGGGACTGATACAGATTAACAGGTCAGAAAGATAAAGTGTGGACCTGAGTGAGGCACAGTGAGTCAATAGTACATAAGTGAGGCAGCGGATATATTTCGGATTCTCTGACTTGGTGAAAATCCTTGCAATTTGAACAACAGGACAATCAGTCCTTGTCCATCTGAAATCCAGTGGTGCTTGTTACTGAAAGATGTCCAGTTATTAACTGCAGAACATTTCATTTGGAGTCCTATCCTTTGCTCAAGAAAACCAATGGCAAATTTCCAATTAATTTCTATGGGAGAAGGATTGGGCCTATGGAGTATATGGTGTCCATATAGTTAACAACAAATATGTTGTACAAATTTGAGGTTCCTTATTCTAAACAGTTTCGCCAATTAAAAATTGCCTTTTATTCCAAATCCCAGTATTCCATATACAGAAGCCAAGTATCATAACACTTAGTTGTTTCCATACATTTATTGATGTATCATCTATTTTTCAAGTAGCTAATAAACCTTTGCTTCCAATTTTACAATAGCAGTTTTACATTTAGGATTCACAAATTCAATATTGCATCTTGGCAATTAATGAAGAGCCAGTAATTGTTTCTAAATCTTTCCTATTGTCAATGTCATCCACCTTTTCAAAAATGGAGTTTCTGGTCATATCCAAATGAAATTTCTGCATTTGGTCCCAGATATTGTGACTCAATCTGATCCTCAGTACTGTGAATCAAAATCAGTATCACAATCAATTTTGGGAATCGGTTTGTGGGAGGGTAGTCCCACAACAGTGCTAAAAGGTAAGCCTAGGTGTGAGACAATTAGGGGATTTTGATAAGTCTGGCTGTGCATTTTTGGGTATTAAGTGGCTATAAATCGTTTGCCTCTTACTCTGTGGGTCATTAAGTACTGCTGTCCGGCATATCTATCATCAGCTGAGAAATCATGTAATATATACAGAACTATTCTCCAGTGGTCTTCCGAAATTTCTGGGACTCTCTATTTCATGCCTGTGCAAGGTCACTAGTTTATTATCATATAATGGGTTTCAAAAAAACAAATAAGAGGTCAGATTCTACCACCCTTCTGCTCATTTAATAGTATTTTACTCTAAAAGTCATCCCAACTTACTTCTTCCCTGGGACTACTGTACTTGCAGAGAGACACTTACTCAGTGTTAATAAGGGTGTGGGCTCAAATTATTGTATACATGTTGAGTGGAGTGAGTAACAGGATACATTTTAAATCAGTTATGTGTGCTGTATGCCCTTCTCAACCTTGTTGTTTGAACCATTCTGGGGAGAGTCCTAAGATTCCAAATATACTTCCTAAAATGAAGTAAATTACTTTAAGAAGGCACTGTTAAAGTTATGGTGCATAAAAACTGATGTAATTTAAACAGCTGGTCCCATATTGAAGTTCTTTCCTTCAGCATTCTTTCCACATATTTGTTTTGGGTTTTTTTGCCAAATGATCTATTTTGACATTAAAATATGTAAAAAATAGCACATGTTCAACTTGCTGTGAAAGAATCACAGTAAACAAATCAGTGCCTGCATGCTATCTCTTAGCACAAGTTATCTTGCTGTAAAGTATAACAGCATCTACTTAGAAAACAAATATTTTCAGTGACAGTCTGGTTAGGTTTGCAAACCATTTACAATCCACAAACAAATAAAAGGCCTTTCGTTCTAGCAAACAAATGCCTTTGTAGACAGCAAGCAGAGTGAGGTGTCTGGGTAATTCAGATTTGGGTGGGTTGTATCTGTATCAGTGCTGGCTCCAGGCACCAGCTTAACAAGCAGGTGATTGGGGCGGCCAAGGGAGAGGGGCGGCACCTGCGGCAATTCGGGGGCAGCAGGTCCCTCACTCCCTCTAGGAGCGAAGGACCTGCCGCTGAACTGCCGCCACCGATTGCAGCTTTTTGTTTGTTTGTTTGTTTGTTTCCAATTGCCACCGCCGATCGCGATCGCGGCTTTTTTATTTTATTTTAATTTTTGCTTGGGGCGGCAGAAATGCTGGAGCTGGCCCTGATCTGTATGGAACCCACGTCACAAAGAGTGTCCATTATACACTGGTCCTGAACTAGAACTTCTTTTACAGTGTTGCTAACTCTCATGATTTTTATCATGAGTCTTTCAATAAGTGGTATTTTTTCATAAAGCCCCAGCTCCTGGAGTCAAGCAATTTTATTAGAATCTCAGCTTTAAAAGAAAAAAATAATAATTTCCAGCCTTCCTGGCAGCAGAGAAACCTTTGCCATGAGTGAAACCTAAATTCTCAGAAACCAGAAGGCAAATCAAAAGAGCCCAAGATATTCTTTAAAATCTCATGATTTTTGAGGCCTGACTCGTGATTTTTGAATGTTTGGGGCTGGCAATACTGCTTTTATGTAGAGTGGTTTTATTATAATTATTTCTGATATTCCTGACATTTAGACATTACTGTACAGTATTTTTTGTGTTTTCAGTGTTTGAGTATTTTTCTCTGCACAATATTATAATTTATTTTTGTGCATTTTCTCTACCAGTTCACTTAGAAATGTTTTTCAGGTTCATAATGTAAAACGTATCTGGGAATGATTCTAGCATTTTATTAGAAGTGCTAATCACTGGACTTCGGCCCTCTCATAAAAGGGCCCAATTGGCAGGACGATATACCAATGAATGGCCTAGGATCAGTCACATTGTTGTTTCTTTCCTGTAAGAATTGTACTTAGGGAAGCTTGTATTTTAAATGGAGATGCGCCTGAACCAAAAACCTTGATCCAAATATCCCCCAACTCTGAGGACCAGGATTGTTTGAAATTTGCACCCAAATCCAGATTCAGATCCCCATTTTGCAAATGGACTCTATCTTTAAAATGGTCTTACTCAAAACCCTAGTCTGAACACTCCACATATCGTTGAGTATGACATCTACATCTGAGTCCAAATTTTGTTGCTTGAGCCCAATTCTGGTTTTAAGGGAGTCTATTTTTATTCCCTATTTATTTGCTATTATTTGACACAGTATGTACTGGATTCATTTATATCAGTAAGCCCTGAGGGTTGAAATCCATGGTTTATTATAGAGTGGAACCACTTTAATTTTTATTTACGGTTAGTTTCTATTTAGTGCCCCCTTCTCTCTGGGTTGAATTTATCCTTGGTGAACCTCCACTGTCTTCAAAGAAGTCACACTAAAAATGAATTGAGCTCCTTCTCTAAAATCTTGTCCTGATAGTAGAGAAACACTTCAGTTGTAATGGGAATGTAACTAGGTTATTGTCTAGGAGAGGGAATTGTTTCCCTTTGGTCAAATAGTTTCCTATGGATTGCTATAACTTCTGGTTTTTCTTTTATGTGTTACCAATCACTTGTCCTACATCATTTGCTGATATTGAATCATAAAAATATAGGGCTGGAAAGGACTTTGAGAAGTCATCAAATCCAACCCCTTGTGCTGAGGCAGGACAAAGTAAGCCTAGACCGTCCCTGTCAGGTATTTGCCTAACCTGTACTTAAAAGCCTCTAGTGAGAGGGATTCCACAACTGCTCTTACAAGCTTATTCCAGTACTTAATTATCCTTATAGTTAGAAAGCTTTTCCTAATATCTAACCTTATCTAACCTAAATCTCTCTTGCTGAAGATTAAGCCAATTACTTCTTTCCCTACTGTCAGTGGACATAGAGAATAACTGATAAACAACCTCTTTATAACATCCCTTAATGTTTTTGAAGACTGATCAGGTCCCCACTCACTCTTCGTTTCTCAAGACTAAACATGTCCAGTTTTTTTAACCTTTCCTCATAAGTCATGTTTTCTAAACCTTTTATCATTTTAATAGTGCTGTTCTGGATTCTATTTGTCCACATCTTTATTACTATATTTAGAACTGGACACAACACTCCAGCTGAGGCTTTACCAGTGCCGAGTAGTATAACAATTATCTCCAGTGTTTTACATATGATATTCCTGTGTACCCCAGAACGTTAACCTTTTTTGCAACTGTGTCATGTCGTTGGCTCATATTCAATTTATGATCCGCTATAACCCCCAGATATTTTTCTGCATTATTACTGCCAATATTATTCCCCATTTTGTGTTTGTGCATTTGATTTTTCCTTCCTATATGTTGTACTTTGTATGTGTCTTTATTGAATTTCATCTTGTTGATTTCAGATCAATTCTCTAGTTTATTAGTCCGTTTGATTCTAATCCTGTCCTCCCAAGTGCTTGCAACCCCTTCCAGCTTGATGTCATCTGCATATTTTATAAGCATAGTCTCCCTTCCATTATCCAAGTCTTCAATGAAAATATTGAATAGTACCAGATCCAGGATAGACTACAGGACTTGTTAGATGAATTGCCTTGAATACCATATAATTATTGTAAATTTCAATAAAAAATACAGTGTATTAAGTTCACTCTTAAGCTAAGAATTTAAATATGGAATCTGCATATTATCGCCAACCCTGGGATCTCTCAAAAATCAGATTTGTTTAAAACTCCTGCCATTTTATACAGACATATATAAATTTTTGTTTGGTTGGTTGGTTGTTTTTGTTGTTGTCTGGGTTTTTTGTTTTTGTCCCGCCTTCTGATTTTTAAAACTTTAAAAGATGGGTAGGGTGACCAGACAGCAAATGTGAAAAATCGGGACACGGTGTGTATGTGGGGGGGATAATAAGAGCCTATATAAGAAAAAGACCCCAAAATCAGGAATGTCCCTATAAAATCAGGACATCTGGTCACCCTAAAGATGGGTGGAGCCTGGGACCTCCATTTTGTGTGTGTGCATAATTTCAGGTTGAAAATTCAACCTTAAAATGCACCTACAGAAAAGCAAGCTTCTCCTCAGTTGCTCGGAATGGGACTCCACTTACCATCTCCTAACCTATGGCATAGAGGAGCACTTTTGCTATCTCTAGTTGTTCCCTTCCCCTGCTAATCTCCAGCTTTTAACTTGCGGTAAAGGAAAGCAAAATTGATTAACTGACTGGATGCAAACTGGCATTATCCAGCAAAGATATTGGTCCCCACACTGGTGTAGTACGAGGTTGTAATGAAAGCTACAGATGTGCCATTGACAAATCTGAAAATACAAAATAGGGAAGTCAGTCTGGTCTAGAGATCTTTAATTGTGAATTAGTCCCACTGGGGAGCCCAGAGCTGGAAAGCAGCTCAAAGACAGACAAACAAAATAAAGTCAAATAGAAAAAGAGTCAGTGTGAAGCCAAAGGGCAGACAGAAGCCAAGAATAAATCTATAAAAAAAGCATGGAGGCAGAGAGAGAGTAAAGGAAATGGGCCAGTCCAGAGTCAAAGAAAAAAAGAGTAAACCAAAAGTTAAGAGAATTGAGCACAATAGATTAATGCAGAGCCAGTTGAATATGAGGCAGAATAGTCCTTCAGGCAGGCTCAGATGTTCAAGTCAACTACCTTGTCCTCAATTCAGGTTTATGTTTTGACTTCATTTGGCCTTTTCAATATTAACAATGTTCATGAAATTAAAAGAGGGAGATGTGCTGAAAGGCACTTAGGGGGTGGTTATTGTAGGTCTCATGACACCCCAGGGTAATGTTTCTTGTGTCTCCTCTGGGTTATCACTAAAGAACTCTGACCTCTGTGGTAACCATGCGTGTTCCTGCCTACACCACAACATGACAGTACCCTCATAAAAGCTGTATAATAGAGGATGAAATCCTAGCTCCATTGAAATCCATAGCAAAGTTCCCATCAACTTCAAGAGAGCCAGAATTTCACCTTAAGTATATATTAAAAAACAGAACGTAAATATGGAACTTATTCAGTATCAACAACTTTATGATTTGAAAACCATGAGTCGTATCTAAAAAGTTGGCAGTCAGTTTATCTTCCACATTCACTAATGTAAAGTAGGTGTGGGAGTGACATCCCCTCCCCCCGAGTTACTGAGAAGATTGCCCATGATTTATGTAAAATTTGTTTCATTCTGTGAAGAAGCAGTATTCTGTATTATGCATGGGAATGCAGGTTTCACAGAGATTACCACAAAACAGGAATCTTCAAACAAGATTTCCAGTCAGAAGGTTCTCTTCTCCAGCCAGAGCTTTGTCTCCTCCTCCTCTCTTGGTGTGTATAGCACTTCACAGACAAGTACAAAGACAAATCAGATCTCTGCTCTGAGTGTCTTACAGTCTAAGTAGATTGATAACATAATGGCAGCTGAATACGGCTATATTCAGAAATAGTTGAAGGAGATCATCCTCAAGTCACGGACAAACACAAACTCTCCTACTCACTCCACATATGTCACTTGGTCTGCTTCTTCTTTTTACAGTTGCTTTCTCGCTTAGCACTCTTCAAAAGTAGCCTTTAAGAAATCAAATTTCTTTTTATTCTTCTCACAAATATCCTCCTAACTTTTTGGAGGAACTCTTATCGCACTGCAATTATGTTTTAGAGTTGGCATACTCAAATCCTCACTGATTTTCAGAATAGTCTTAAATCACACATTATAAAGCCTTATCCTCCAGCATTCTGATTGCTTTGGATTTACAGTCCCAGTTAAAGTCACATCTATGAAGGAAGATGACATGAGCAAGCACCTTGCTTCTCCCTATGCCTTTAAGCACCCAAATTGATTTGGTATCTTAAGTTATTGCTATAGTTTATACTGAGTCCGCTGAATCAGTTCATTGAATTTTAGTGGCAGCTATATAAAATCCCACATAGTGAAATTATTTGACCATACCGAGGATGGCTAAGCCCTGATCCATCAATGCCACTAACCGCCAGCAATAAAGGAATCCTCCATCCCACTCATCACAATGAATTTTTTAAACTATTATTGAACATCTGGAATACACTCTCCTAGATATCTAATTTTTTTTCTTTAGGTAACACGTCAATAATATTTATATGAATCACACTTGACTGGTGAGTGACTACTACAGCTGTCAGAAAGAGACATTGGGAGGATCCAAGGAAATACAGACTTGTAAGTCTGACTTTAATAGTCAGAAAGATAATGGAAACATTTATAAAAGACAAGATTACAATTCAGTTAGAGATGTGATTTAGTAAGGGGCAGCCTGCATGGATCTGTAGGAAAGGAAAATCAGGTATGACAAAATGTACTAGGATTATTTCAGTGCATTACTGAATTGAGAAAGATGAAATCGTTGACATAATTCATCCAGATTTCAGGAAAGTATTTGTTACTGACTGCACAGGCGATTGGTTTGCAAGGTCAGGAAGCAGAGTACACTGGACACCTTTTGAAATGGAATACAAATTGGTTTGGGCATAAGAAACAGATGGTGTCCAGTAAAATGAAACAATTCAGGGTGCAGAAAGGTTGAGACATGCATGAATACGAATACTGAATACCACACTTCAGGTCCAAAAACATTTGTTGCACGAGGAATATGGAAATGGGCAGATCTTCATGACTTTGGAATGAAATGATTTGCAAAGCTCTTTGGGGTGACTGATTGAAAACTACCATTGAAATGCAAATGATTGTAGAGAAATCCAGGCAGTAAAAGTATGATTAAATTCCTCCATGGGCATAGGAAAATGCCTAAAATTCACAGGTGATTAACCACTTCTATCTGCCTTTTAACACCATCTGTGCACCTTGTTAAATAACAAATTGAAATAAATATATTTTAATTGTGTGTCCGAATCATCCCATCCACTGAAGTTGGAAAAACTTACACTTTATCATTAATGGATCCATCAGCTGTGAGGAATCTGGGGGTCAAAGGGTGCAGGAGAGCCAACACACTGTTACATGAGGATACTCCTCAACCAGCTCTTTTGGCTTTTCTACTCTCCATGTTTCTTTTCTTTCTGTTTGGAAGCTGAGAGCAACAGGATAATGGAAGGATTCTTGAAGGTGGAATTTCTTCACCCAGAGTCACACGCTTTGGGTATTCTGCACACATGGCTACATGCTATGGGCTATCTTGCCCAATCCTGAGAACATTATGGTCCTTGTTAGGAAGATTATTAAGACTACTAACTGAATCGTATGTGTATTAAGTTTGCCATAGGTCAAAGGATAAACAGTAAGAGTTAGATTATTAAAGGTATTAGAAATTCCAATGGCAGTTAGGGGCCTAGGTGCTTTTGAAAATCTCACTAGGCACCTATCTGAATCTTCAGGCACCCAAAGACCTTTGAAAGTTTGACCTTAAGGGCCACATCCTCCAGTGGTGTAAACCAAATAGCTCCATTGAATTTGATTTACTTTTAATGCTATCTAGTAGGGCTGTCAAGTGATTAAAAAATTAATCACAATTAATTGCACGATTAATCACACAGTTAAACAATAATGGAATACCATTTATTTAAATATTTTGGATGTTTTCTACATTTTCAAATATATTGATTTTAATTACAACACTGAATACCAAGTGTACGGAGCTCCCTTTATTTTTATTACTGATTACAAGTATTTGTACTGTAAAAAAACAAAAGAAATAGTATTTTTCAATTCACCTAATACAAGTACTGTAGTGCAGTCTCTTTATGAAA
Organism: Malaclemys terrapin pileata; assembly: GCF_027887155.1. Lineage (NCBI taxonomy): Eukaryota > Metazoa > Chordata > Testudines > Emydidae > Malaclemys > Malaclemys terrapin. The sequence continues at coordinate 35,550,643 of NC_071509.1, read as the reverse complement.
GTTGAACTTACAAATGTAGAATTATGTACAAAAACCTGCATTCAAAAATAAAACCATGTAAAATTTTAGAGCCTGCAAGTCCACTCAGTCCTATTTCTTGTTCAGCCGATCGCTCAGACAAACAAGTTTGTTTACATTTGCTGGAGATAATGCTGCCCGCTTCTTGTTTACAATGTCACCTGAAAGTGAGAACAGGCATTCTCATGGCACTGTTGTAGCCGGCATTGCAAAGTATTTACATGCCAGATATGCTAAACATTCATATGCCCCTTCATGCTTTGGCCACAATTCCAGAGGACATGCTTCCATGCTGATAATGCTCATTAAAAAAATAATGCTGTTTTACCCGCATTCTGTCATATATTTCATGTTATAGCAGTCTTGGATGATGACCTAGCACATGTTCATTTTCACTGTAGATTTTACAAAACGCAAAGAAGATACCAATGTGAGATTTCTAAAGATAGCTACAGCACTCGGCCTTCCAAAATCTGATCAGGACTGGGTGTGGAGCATGCTTTCAGAAGTCTTAAAAGAGTAACACTCCAATGCGGAAACTACAGAACCCAAACCAACAACAAAGAAAATCAACCTTCCACTGGTGGCATCTGATTGAGATGATGAAAATGAACATGCATCGATCTGCACTGCTTTGGATTGTTATCGAGCAGAACCCATCATCAGCATGGACGCATGTCCCTTGGAATGGTGGTTGAAGCATGAAGAGACATAAGAAGAGAGCAGCATTATCTCCTGTAAATGTAAACAAACTTGGCTTGTAGCCTCTGAAGTTTTACATTGTTTTGTTTTTGAGAGCAGTTATGTAACCAAAAAAAAATCTACATTTGTAAATGGCATTTTCACGACAGAGATTGCACTACAGTACTTGTATGAGATGAACTGAAAAATACTATTTCTTTTGTTTATCATTTTTACAGTGCAAATATTTGTAATCAAAATAATATACACTTTGATTTCAATTACAACACAGAATACAATATATATGAAAATGTAATTTTTTTTGAGTTAATCGCGTGAGTTAACTGCGATTAATCGACAGCCCTACTATCTAGCCTCTCTCCAACCATGAATTTGTATAGCTCTGTAAAGCAAAGTTACTTTAAATTAACTGGTGCTGAAAAAGCTTGGAACATAACTCACAAGCAGATTAATAATACATCTGTTTGTATTACCCAACGGGTACATCTACACAGCGAGTGGCAGTGAGTCTCAGAGCCTGGGTTCACTAGCATGGGCTTCCATTATGGCGCTAAAAATAGTTGTGCAGATCTTGTGGCTTGGGATGGTGCTTTGGCTCTGAAGCCTAGGGAGAGAGGTAAACTGGCCAGGCTGGCTCTACTCTCTCTCTCTTGTGGCCTCAGCTTGTGGTTGGTGGTTGCGTGAGGGGACTAGCTTCTCTCCCTTCCCAGCATAGTTTTGGGGAGAGCTAGCTGTGGGATGAAAGCCCCTGTGAAGCTGGGTGCTTCCGGTCTTCTGCGTTCCTCTTGTTGAGAAGCAAAATGAAGTTCTTTCTCCTACTCTGCAGAGAACAATTATGTGACTGCATCTCCATCTGCTGCAGGAACCCTGCTCCCTTACCTCCCCCCAAACAATGTGTGTATGTGTGGGGGAGCAGATGCATGTATTGGTCTGTCCTGACCATGTGCAGGCAATCCTGAGTGTGGGTTGGGGGTCCAACCATATAAAACTCATAGCCAAATAACCCCTCCTCTTCTCTGCCCCAGCCCCCATTGGCTGTGTGGGCCTCAAATATACAGGTTACATAGTAAGTTTCTTGTTTCCAGCTGCTGCCTCTATGCTGTCTATGAGGGCTGCTTCTCTCAACCCCTATAAATTAACTTATTCTACTAGGAACTGACCCCTAGACTGCTGTCCATTGCCTTCTCCAGCTTGTTCTTCTCCTGTTTTTCTTTGTATTCCATTAGAGCTTACAAGATGCTAGGCATTGTCTCCACATACAAGAAGTCACAGTCCCTGCCCCAAAGAGCTTATATCCTAGTATAGTCATAGCAGCTCAATGGAAAACCTAATATGTCTCAGAGATGATCAAACAGCTTTCAGAATCTAGAGTACTCCATCAATGAAAAATGAATGTAGCCTCAGAAAAGATATTCATACATCATATCTGCTGACAATACCTAGTTAACCTTGACAAATTACATTGTAGCATAAAGTAGACTGAATGCCCCAATTTTTCTCCTGACAAAACTATTTCCTGTGTACATAGGGTTTTTATAGTACTGATTACAGTCTAAATGCAGTACACCTTTCCTTCGTACCCCTTTAATCGTGCCTGTCTGTGCCTCTAGACAAAATACTTTCTCTAATAAGTAATTGCATTTTTTAACTGCATCAATAAAAATATTTTTTCGGGGAAAATAACGCAGCAGGCAGGACGACAGTGAGAAACTAGCAAACTGTCTTGACAAGAGGAGTCTGATGCTTCTGGGAAAACAGCATTCATTTTTTCAGAACTCTAAATTAAATTATAATGACATTTTCTTAAAACAGGCAAAGGCAAACTATTGAGCCTGTGCTCTGTTCTGTACTTATATGTTCTGATTCTTATTACATCATCTTTATTCGTAGGGTCACAGGAGAAAGAATCAGTGGGGTCAGTTATACATACAATAGCTCAATCTTAATCCTTAGGGAGTTAGCCACTTCCCAGGACCACTGAATTGCTGCTAAAGGGCAGAAGCAGGGGGGCTCAGGACTTCTCCCTGCAGTTAGTATTCATCTGTTCAGCCTCCACCAGGGGGAAGCACATTCTCTCCCTTAACTAGTCCACTCAGTGAGAGCTGTTTCCTTCTGCCCAGGGAAGTCCAGGAAATTTTCAGATATGAAGCCCAGTGTAACTGTATGCTGAAGAAACAGGCAGCTGCTGACCAGGTGGATGGGGAGAGTAAAGATGGCCAACTGGTTCTAATGAGTAAGGTAGTTCAAAAGGCCCGAGTGGAGGGCTAAAGTAAGGACTCTTCATGAGGAAGAAGAGGGAGGAAACTATATAAGAGAGAGAAGGGATGTACCTGTGGGGAGCTCAGAGGCATTTGAAATGCCAGGATGAGTATATCTGTACCTCAGTGCAGTGTATTGAGGATAACTATATCCATCCACAAAGACCTAGTAATCATTATAGTATCACTTCCTTTCTGTTTGAAAACCAGAGTGCAGCAGAAGCACTCAGACCTACAGTTAAGGGAGGCTCCAGTCCAACAGGAAGGGAGTGGCTGGCTCAGGGCATTCATAATGTGTCCAATAGTTTAAATCCAGCCCAATTTGGTAGTGAATGAAAGCCGTTTAATGGCCCATGTGAAATGGACTGATTGTCTCAGTCCAGGTTCTAGTGGAAAGGTATCACCATCACATTTGGCACTGCCATCCTTGCTAGCAATCTCAATGAAGAGGCCTAGAAACTGCCTCAATATAACAGATGAACTATCCCCTCCAGGTAGTTGATAGTGTTGCTGCCTGTCGTACTATACTTTTTTTACAGCTAAAAAGGGGAATTTCACTTTCCCAACCTGTTAATCTGGCACCTTTCACAAACATAAAAACCAACTTTTTAAAAAATCTTCTTAACTTTTGTCACTAAATTCTAAAGAGGATCCAGTTTATGCAGAAAATATAATGAAAAGCCATTCAAGGTCATGACTGCTGACAGCAAATGTGGATTCTAACATTTTCTGATTGCTACAAGAGAGGTAGTCTTTCTAGGTGGTCAAAAAATGGAAAGGTGTTTTCAAAAGGTGCTAAGATCCTAATTGTTTTTTTAGATCTGAGCTTGATTCACAAAGCAAAATGAAGGGATTTTAAAAGATTTCATATACACTGAGAAAATGCATACATTTAGGGAGATAAAGTAGTGGCAAATGTACTTTGGAAGAAAAGCTCCCTGGTGTAAGACTCTCATGGACTGACTCAAGACCTTCCATAATCAGAATTGTTGGGACTTTGAAATGATGACCATTATGTCTAATAGAACTTGAGTTTATGTCCCCTTCTCTGGAAGAACTCTTGAATCAGCTTATTTCTTGTATTTTGGAATCTGTTTGTGTTGCTGTGTTTAGATAAATGCAGCTATTTGAACTGTCAGAGTACTTGTCAGAGAATATGGGTAAAAGTTTCAAAGGCACCAGTCACTCAGGAGCCCAAATCCCATTTTCAAATGGGACTTAGGGTCCTAAGTGTCCAAGTCTCTTCTGAAAATGGGACTTGGGCTCCTAAGTCACTTTGGTGCTTTTGAAAATTTTATTCTAAGTGTTGTTATATATAAAATATTTCACACAAAAGACTACACTAAAATAACTTTGTTAAGGCTGCAAACTCAAGCATTCAGAAGTGAAGAAATGCTAGAAGCAAGGCTGCCTGTGCATATTTAATTTGGGGCCCCTTGGCACTGTGTTATGATACAGTTTTTAATTACATGACCACATTCTATTTTTTCCACATACAATCGCTCCCTTTCCCCACACCCAGTCTCTGACTCCTTGACTAGCCAGTCCCAGTTTCCCACTCTCAGCTCCTCATCCAATATGTCTCTACCTCTTCACCACCCCTATCCTGCTGGTCCCCAGTCTCCCTCCATGGGCTCCTCATCCAACCTGGCTCACACTCCACCTTACCCCCCACCCTTGTTCCTTGTTTCTTTCTCCATCCCATCCCAGTTCTCCAGCCACATCCCAGCTCCTTGTCAGAGCTGTCTCCCCTCCCTTTGGCCCTGTCCCCCCACACTAGTTCATAGTTCTGGCCTCTTTGCCAACCAGTTCCAGCCATGCCTGACCCACTAACCCAACTCCCACTCCTACCCTTCCCAGTCACAGTGTTTCACCTCCAATCCCAGTCTTATCTGACTCCTTGCCTCAGTCTACTCCTTTTCCTTTTGTCCCCTTTGTATTCGAATCAGATGGCTTACTCCTTCATTGTGCATGGGCTCAGCAGAAGGAGCACTAGAGTGACAGGCTCCCTGTTATCAGTTTTGATGTATCTGATTCCAAGGTTATAGCCAGTATCCAGTATACAAATGAGTATAATATATTAAAAGTCCAAAATCACAGAGGAGTAAAAAGGAAACACCATCACTTCAAAACTCTCCAGTGTTTGTCTAAGAAGTATCTTTCATGGACATGACCAATTGGGCATGAAAGGATTCAAAATAAATGAATAGCCGCTAAACTGCTTCTGATCTCAGTTCATATTGTCTTGCTGACAGACCATGCATGTGAACTAGAGGAGTTGACAGATAATAGTGGAACCAGCATTGAACCTGAGAAAATTGAAGAGGCACAGCAGGAATATAAATGGACAAAAAACAGCCTCAGACTAGATACCAGAGACAAGAAGACACAACAGAAGCAGAGTGGATACCTAGGGGAGAGGGCAAATGTTAAAATTAATGATATTGCCACAAATGTGGAGTGCCTTCAACAGAATGGGTGCACAAGGTTTCAGGATGTATTTAGGTATTAGCAGACTAACAGAAATATGAAATGAGAATATTGCTGATATAAATTACCACAGGTCGTAAATGCCTGTGCTATCCATTATAGGTGATATCTTCATTCAGAGGTACTTAAACCCCGATTAAATAGTTGGAACATCTGTAGAGAGCAAGATCAAATTATTCTTCTGGGGACAAACATTACATACTTTCATTAAGCTTCAATGACATCCTGCCAGAATGTATCCTGTGTTTGTTTTTTTACCATATATGTTTTCAAAGCAGAAGATGGAAGTGATGATCATGTTAGTGCAGTAGGTAAACAATGAAAACAACAAAAATAAATAACAAAGTTGTAGACGATCCCATTTACTGGCCTAGCTATAAATAAAACAAAAGGGCAAGCTTTCTAGAATGATGCTGACTGACTGACAGGAGACTGTGATTCCTGAAAGCTAAGTTTTAAAACTGTGAGCTAAATCTTTAGCTGATGTAAATTGGTGTAGTTCCACTGAAGTCAATGGAGCTAGCCTATTTACACCAGCTCTGGATCTGGCCCTGTGTTTTTAGTTAGTCCAGTAAAAAGGATTACCTAGGTAACTAAGAGGCTCAGGGATTGGTAATGGTATTGCACTGGTGATCAACACATAAATGGAGGATAAATTGATAAAGAGATCAGATGAAAGCAAGATACCCCAGGAGAAGATTTGAGAGACAGAGTCAGAAATGTGAGACTAGATAGAGTGGTAGAGTTTGGGGTTACACAGACAGTTGCAGAGTGGGGAGATAAAACCCCAGAAACAGACGAGACTGTCTGGAAAGAGTATGAAAGAAGAGACTGAGGACAGAACCCTGAAGGACATCAATAGACAGGGGAGACAAGGAGTCTAGAGACAAAGAAGACAGGATTGAAGTCGGAGAGGGAGATAGGGCTATGATTTTTTTTCCAGATTATGAGTTACAAGAATATGCTTTCAGGTTATTGATGAAGTGATGGTGAAGACACAGTAACTGAGGTAGGAGAACCAGGAGAGCTCACCTGTTAGAGAACAGGAAGGCTGGTTTTGTGGTTAAAGCAGTAGGCTGGGACTCAGGAGATCAGCATTTAATTCCCAGCTATACCCCAGACTTCTGGTGTGACTGTGGGCAAGTCATCCTAATCTCTCTGAGCCTCAGTTACCCATCTGCAAAATGGGGATAATACCACTTCCTTACTCTCCCCTTGTTTGTCTTGCCTGTTTGGTTTGTAAACTCTTTGAGGCAGTGATTGCGTCTCACTATGTGTTTGTACACTGCCTCGCACAATGGGGCCCTGCTTTTGGTTGGAACCTTTAGGTACTTAATAATAAATAAGATACGTGCAGAAGCTGACAGGAAATGATGATCAGTAGTGTTAAAGGCAGAAGACCAATCAAAAGAATAAAAATAGAGAAGTGCCCCTCTGACTTTGCTAGGACATTGAGGAGGACAGGAGGTAGACTGGAAGGAAAGATGGAGGAAAGGAAATCTAGGTTGTGGAGATGACAGTATGCTCCAGGGAGCGGAGATAGAAGGTGGTAGCTAAAGAGGCATGTCGAGTAGAGAGAAGTTTTGCTGGATAGTGGACACAAGAATATGTTTGTAGGTTGGTGGAAAGGATCCGGGGGAGAGAATGGTTAAAGCTAAAGAGGAAAGGGATGAGAAAAAGTGAGAGAAGGCAAGAAGGAGGAGGAAGCAGGAGGAGATGAGCTTCAAGAGTTAGAAGAAGATTGCAGAGGGATATTAAAGAGTGAGAGGAGGTTGGAGAGGGGGTAGGAGGGATAGATAAACACTTAACTTGGTCTCTGTGACTGTTAAGATGACTCCTATCCCCATCATTAAAAGGCACTACAAAAAGAAAGTGAATATACACAGTGAATATACACAGGGCTATTTGTTTATTTCATTCTCTCTCAGGGAACTTACACAGGTTTGTTTTTGAGTAACTAAATATTTCATGGGTGCAAAACAACAACAAAACAACAATACCTCTCAGATTGCCAAGGCTACAACTTTGGGCCACAGTGTGTAACAAAGACCTAAAATGAGTAACATAAAAAAAATCATGCAGGAAACTTAAAATACTGTGGGATTCACTATTGCCAATCTCAAGTGATCAAAAATCATGAGTTGGACCTTAAAAATAACAAGTAACTTAAAATCTTAGATTTTAAAAAGTAAACTTCGTGGTCTTGTTATTTGCCTTTTTGTTTCTGAGCCTTTACAGTGCACTCATGTCACATTTCAGGGGCTCTCTCTGCAACCATGACTAGAAACTCATTTATTTTTTCAAAAGAAAGTTGTGATTCTGACATAATCACATATCACCAGAAGCTGGGTCTTTAAAAAAACACCACAGATACAAGACTTGTGATAAAATCACAAGAGCTGGCAATATAGCCCCCACTGCTGACTCTGCCTCACCCACCCGCCCCTGCCAGTCACTCTCCCTGTGACTGAAGCCCATGGCTTCAGCTGCCAGGATGCAGGATGCTGATGGTAACAACTTGAAACCTGCTGCTGGAGTAAAAGGAAGCAGAGAAGCAGATCCAGCAGGCTTATATCCAGGATCATTATTACTATGTATTCATCTGTATAACTTTAAACAGACAAATAACACCAGTCCATGCCCTACAAAGTTTACAATTTAAGAGCCAGATTCTGAGAGATTGGAGTCTATTCTCTGTTCTCCCTGCCCCTGTATGTTGCTCCTCCAGCATACATGGAAGGGGAACACTCACTGCACAAGGGGGTCTGTGGGTGACATACAGCTGCCAAAATGACCTAATGGTGCTGCATCGTAGGAGATCGAGAGGAAGTGGCTGGACCACTGTGACTAGTTATAGCTGCTAGGAGGCTGTTGCTCTAATTTACAACAGCAGTTGAATTGGCCCTTCAAGTCCGAGGGGTCAGGAGAAGGTTATACATCAGTTTAAGCTAAAGTGTGAATTTAAAATAATATATTGTTATTATTTCCATGTGGACACACTTAAGCCAATATAAGAGAGTGTCTTTTCCCCACCTTATAGGAGAAAAAGTATGGGCTGGTAGTTATGGCTTTTGCTTAAACTGTGGGGGAAACAGGTTCAATTCCCTGCTTTGCCACACAATTCCCACGTGACATTGGGCAAGTCACTTAGCCTCTGTGCGCCTCAGCTCTCTGTCTGTAAAATGGGACTAATACTTCCTTACAGCGGGGCACTGCGAGGCTAAATACTTTACAGATCTTGGCGCAGGTGGAGAGCTGCTGCTGAGAAGAGTTGTTTGCTGCAGTTTAGCTTGTGTCGCTTTGCATGGGATTTCAGCTAAACTGGAAAAGCCCAAGGCTCTTCTGGCGGGGCAAGAGCGTGCAGGTGCGGGTCAGACGGCAGGGCTCCGGCGGCTCCCAATTCAGGGCTGTGGCGGGAAACACTCGCCCCTGCTGGGAGTCCGCGCCCCCTGCAGCCTGCCGGCCTGGCAAGGGAGGGGTTTCTGGGCCGGGGACAGAGAGCAGGGGCCAGCTCCTGGGACATGTCCCTTATTGCACTGGGGTCCAACGCTCGCCCCGGCCGGGCCGCAGAGGGGGCAGCACCCCCACCCCTGCCTAGGCAGAAGGGGCGGGGCCGAGCGGTAGGGGGCGGGGCTAGTCAGGCGGTGCCAGGAGGCGGAGCGGGGCAGACCAAGCCGGAGGGGGCGGGGCTGGGCAGCCTCGTACCAGGATGTAGGGGGCGGGGCTGGGCAGCCCGCACCGGGCTGCCGGGGGCGGCTCCGGCCCGGCAGGTGGTGGGGGAGGCTCCGCCTCCCGCGCAGGCGGCTCCGCTAAGCCCACGTAGCGCTGGCGCTGCCCGGCCCTGGAGGCGGTGAGGTGTTGCGGGGCGCGCCACTTGCCGCGCAGCCATGAGCTTCAATCGCACGGAGAGCGACTGGCAGGGGCTGGTGGGCGAGGTGAGGCGGCCTCGGCGGGGGGAGCGGTCCGGGGCCCCGGAGGGAGCAGCTGCCGGCGCCTGGCCTCGGCGCTGTGCTCCGCGGGGGGATCCCGACCGGTGCCCGTGCGGGGCGGGGGAAGGGATCCCGCCCGCGAGCGCCGCAGAGCCGGGAGCTCTGAGTAGGCCTGGGCATGGGCCGGCGTCAGGCGATGCTGGCTCCCGCCCCCGGTGAGCCGAATGGTTCCGGCTGTCCCAGCACCGAGCTGAGCCGGTGCCAAAGGAATAGCCCGGAGGGAGTGCAGCAGGCAGCGCCGCAGGTGCTGCAGTAACAGCTGGTGAGCGGAGCCTGGGTGTTGCTCGTATTCCTGATCCTAATGGGGTGTGTGCCACCACGTGACAGCCAGCCCCTGCACTGCTGATCCTTGGCCTTTGGTTTGCACCTTCCTTCCCAAAGCACTTCAAAGCTAGAAACAGTCCGGTGCGGACCCAAAACACTGTGTGGGCTGCCGGACTTGGAGCCACTCCTGTAGAATAAGGAATGTGTTCCTTTCAATGACACTTGTTTTAAAAATTTGTGATGACTTGGTTGGTGATAACTTCTCAAGGTGGGCACTCTACAGGCACAGGAAGGCAAGCTCCACAATATTTAAGTCATTTGGCTGGCTTGTGGATGTTCCTTGCCCCCTCACTCTTCATGTGTAACTGCTAGGCATCCTTCAGAAGTTTATACAATGTGAAACTTCATGGTGCACTGCCTCCTATCAGTGTGTGTTGCATGTTAAATATTGGCACTGGATAGCACAGCTGTAAATGACATTGTCACAAGTTGTTTTTGGCCCAAAGTTTAAATTTGTTTTTCCTTGCATGAACAAACTTCCTGATTACTACTAGAAGGCAGTTCTTACTTAGGTACCGATCCTGCAATTACCAGTCCAAGGGCAGGTCTTCACTACGGGGGGGAGGTCGATTTAAGATACTCAAATTCAGCTACGCGAATAGCATAGCTGAATTCGACGTATTGCAGCCGACTTACCCCGCTGTAGGGACAGCGGCAAAATCGACCTCTGCGGCTTCCTGTCGACGTCGCTTCTCCCACCTCCGCTGGTGGAGTAAGAGCGTCGATTCGGGGATCGATTGTCGTGTCCCGACGGGATGCGATAAATCGATCCCCGAGAGGTCGATTTCTACCGGCCGATTCAGGCGGGTAGTATAGACCTAGCCCAAGTGTCACAGGGGTTCACCTGTGCACAGATCGAATTACAGCATTGGGGCCCTAGGCCTTAAATGGCTTTTAGATAGTGTCAACAGAAAACAAAGGTTGAGAGTGGATTGCACTTGAACATAAGCATGCTGTTGTAGCCAATAATATGTATACACAGCTTTGTTCATGTTTGAGACAAAATAGACTCTAGTTTTTGTTCTAATCTTATTGCAAATGCAAGGCTTTAGACATCAACTTTAGAAGAATTGGGCACTTAAGTTGTGCAAAACAGTCTTTACGGTAGACAAAGATTTAGGCCTGTAGCCTCAATAGGTAAAAGTAACAATTCAATATTAAGTTAGAAAGATTATTTCTGTTTTACATGCCTTATACAAACCTCTGAACTATCTACCCTTAAAAAAAAAAAAAAAAGAGTAACAGGCTGTTAACAATTGGTAACACATGCACAAACCCAAAACTAGCAGGCAACCACATAAAGAGACATCAACTTGAAATGTATTTAGGTCCCAGCAAGTGAGTTAAAAGTAGTATCGGGTAGTACACTGCCACTGTATCATGCCCACAACCTTTGCTGTTTTACAAGCACATTTTCCTGTTTACAAAAACAAAAAAACTCTTCTCTCTCCTGCTGCTGTTTGAAAGTTCCCAATCTTACAATATGATTCATGTGGGTGAACCCACTGATTTCACTGGGGCTCTGCATGCATAACGTTGCAAGATTGTGGTCTAAGGCCCTAATCTTGCAAGCAATACTCCAACACAGAGCCATGAAGCTGTGACAACTTCCAGTGACATCAGTGGGAATTAATGTGAGCATGGGGGTCTATGCTAATTCAGTTACTTCCAGGATTGGGGTCTAACTATCAGCGCACACAATGCTGTGTCAAATACACAATAAGCTGGAAGACTGAAATATGCATTTTCTCTATTCTGCTGGTTTTTATACAATATGAAATGTCAGGACAGAATTTTTCTCATCGGTCTTGGGGGAACATGGGGGATGGGGACAGAAAGTGTTTTTTTAAATTATGGTGGAGGGAAATGTCCCTGGACTTCTTAAAAACACTCATGACTTTATTTTGCTCATCAGACCTCCAAAATATTTTAGCCTACAAACTCCAAGTTTGGGCTCTGATCCTGAAATTAAACCCATGTGGATGAGCCCTTGTGCCCATGCAGAGCCTCATTGATCATACCAAGTTTAGGCTATGGTTAGGGCCCTATCAAATTCACGGCCCTAAAACGTCATGGACCGTAAAATCTGGTCTTCTGTGTACTTTTAACCTATACTATACAGATTTCACGGGAGAGACCAGCGTTTTTCAAACTCGGGGTTCCAGCCCAAAAGGGAGTCGTGGTGGGGGAGGCACAAGGTGATTGTAGAGGAGTCATGGCAGTGCCACCCTTACTTCTGCGCTCCCTTCAGAGCTGGGTAGTTGGAGAGTGGCGGCTGCTCGGCAGGGCCCAACTCTGAAGGCTGTAGCATAAAGTAAGGGTGGTACTACCATATCATTCCATCCTTACTGCTGTGTTGCTGCTGGCAGTGGTGCTGCCTTCAGACTTGGAAGATCAAGATTCAGTTTGCAGTTCTATCACAGATTTCCTGTGAACTTAGGCAAGTCACTTAAGCCTTTTGTTCACAAAAGTTGCTCTGGTATAACTAAAACGAGTTTAAAAATCAGTTTAAGTCAGTGTAGACTAGGACAAATAGTGTTCAGTGATTCAAGTAACTGTGACTAAACTCTGATCCACAGTGAGCCTATAGGCCCCTGTTGCCTATAGAACCCCTCCCTCGTGTACTTCATCAGCTGGAAAGCGTATAGCAGGGATCGGCAACCTTTGGCATGTGGCCCGTCAGGGAAATCCGCTGGCAGGCTGGGACGGTTTGTTTACCTGCAGCATCTGCCGGTTTGGCCAATTGCAGCTCCCACTGGCTGCGGTTTGCTGTTCCAGGCCAATAGGGGCTGCGGGAATTGGTGTGTGGACCAAGGGATGTGCTGGCCGCTGCTTCCCACAGCCCCCATTGGCCTGGAATGGCAAACCACAGCCAGTGGGAGCTGCGATTGGCCGAACCTGCGGATGCTGCAGATAAACAAACCGTCCCGACCCGCCAACGGATTTCTCTTTGAAAATGAAGTACCTCATGGGGGCAAGGGGTTGTGAAGATAAAGGCATTAATATTTGAGGGAGTGAAATATTAGTGATCTGGACTTCTTGTCCAAAAGATCTGATTATATAGTTTCAGCTCTCAAGAATGGAAATAGCAGTGGAAGAAGAAAAGTTTCAAGATCTTTGTATAGTACCATTGAGTTCCTACCAAAAATTAGGAGTTGCACTGATTCCAGAGTGTTGACAATACATAGAATGCAGTCCACAGTGATTCATAAGCAGAGGTTAGAGCTGTTTTCATTACTCTTGCTCTCAGTGAGTTGGTGATTTGATGTGGAAATAATGGCAAGAAGGGAAATAACAAGGTATAAGCCAGTCATTTATACAAATGCAATATAGACAAGTTTCTAAACTATTTTGTGATATGAACTTGTCATGCATTTTTGTAAAAATCTAAAACCTTGACAGTATCCCAGCTTCATCGGATTATTAGACCATGTCTGTACAGTAGCTGATGAGATCTAACCAGATTTGTCACTAAAAATAGCTATGGACAAATAGTAAGTGTTTGATGTAGAGAGGGTCACCTTGGCACGATTCCACTCTCCTGTAATATCAGTCTCTTACTCGGTTTCACTAAAGAAATTATCAGGTAGTAAAGCAGTTCAGGCAATAAAGTAGTTTGTCATATATATTCCTTTTAATTATTATGATCTGCCTTGTAGCAATTATCATTTGCTTTATTGCAGGTAACAGTTAATTGGTAGATAAGTCACTAGGCAAATAAGGAAAGCTGTACTCTTTAGCATTTTAGATTGAAGGTATGCAATCAGGTTCATGGGTAACTTCTTGTTTTGTTGTTTTTAGCTTCCATTGAAAAGGAAGCTTTCTTGGATTTTTTAAAAAACAATTCAATATAACCATTCAGAAGAGACATGAATTTTTGTGTGTGTGTGGTATAAAGTATTTCACTGTGTCTACAATACATTACAGAATTCATTTTGTTCATATCTCACTGATTGTGTGGCATACTGTATGTAACCTTTTTTCTTCCACTTGAGAAGAGGAAACCTCTGGCATTCATGTAAACAGAAGCGGCTATTGGATATTTTTTCTACAGAGCACGCTTAAAAATCACCCATTTCTTGCTTTGTTCAAACCAGAATATTCAAGTCTGTGTTGTTTTCTCTTTTAATTGGCACCTGGTTCTGGTCTCATTTGTTCAGATATGCAGATTTCAACAGGGCCCCATTATTTCCTTAAATACCCTCCTCTTTTGGTATTCAGTTGGCCTCATTCACTTATGGCCATTATTAATTCCTTTTTTCATTGGTAAAAAGCATATGCATTTCATAGTGTCTGGCATGCCTACTTTGAATTCTGTCTTGATATAATTTGTTTTTCACCTTATAACGAATAGATTAGAATTGGGAACATAGTTTTGGAGAATCATCAAATTTAGCAGAATAGGCTATACTGTAGATTGATTTTTTTTTTCTTTTGACATCATAAGTCCACAGAAGCAAACCCCATATTATTTTTTAAATCCATTTAGAAGGTAAAAATGCCTACACAGAAATATCAGGCCACCTTTTCATGTATGGCTCTTCATCAGTATATAAGTCCGAGTACAATTCACTGTGTGTGTGGAGGAGATTGTGAAGTCTTTTCATTTGGACCTTGAACACAGTTGTCACCATCTGTCCATGGTTCAGTCACTGACTGCCAGCCTAATTGATTAGGGAAAATTACCTACTCCCCATAAAAGGTGACATGTTCTTTCATGCTCTGAATATACTCCTAATGGAGGCATGACATGGATGGCAGGATCTATTTTTGTTTAGCATTTGATCTATATTTACTGGTTGAAAGCCTGCATTTGTATTGCAGTATAGTTACAGGCTACCATGTAGCTCTTGTAACTAAAAATCTTTCTTTGTAATTCCATTTTATGGTCTGAAGGCCTGAATCTTAACACTGGTTCTACCCAGCCGGTAACAGTGGTGCTTGGAGGTAGTTGCTCATTGTGAACATCTTCTGGTATGAGGTGCTCAATTGCTGCTCTCCTCTCATTATACACATTGCATAACCAGTTCTATGATCCACATCAGGCTGACTGCATGTGCCAGTCCCCTTGTTCCTAGTCAATAAATGAGCATGGGGACTTTTTTTTTTTACAAGGAATTTTGTGTTTGCTTTCACTTTTATATGTATTAATGTACCTGTCCAATTGCCATTTCTGGTAGCTAGTAATTATTTGGGGAGGGAATCTGTGGGGCTTACGTATATGAGAACATTTGAATAAAGGAAAGGAAGCTCTTCAAAGAAGAATCCTTCATAAAGAAAAGGTTTGAAATTCAAGTGATTTATCAGCAAGACTGTTGGAGGCAGACTTTTATAGATAACTTTGAAAGGCCCATTATAGATAATTCTCAGGTCTCATATTTAGTATTGTTTTAATCCCTTCTATTTATCTTTTTCTTTTATTAGGGATATGTTATACCTTATGTATGAAAACATTTATATTAGTAGGATGGTTTTCTATTCCAGCAGCTTTATTCACCTGAAGTCATAACTTTTGGCTTGTGATGTTACTTCCAAGTAGCAATTCATAATCTTGCACAGATATCCCTTACTTTTGGTTGGCTTTAAAGTGGGGTGGGAAAGAAACTAGAAATGGATGAGCAGAATTGTTTGTTGAAATTTAGAATTTTTTACGCTATCATTAGAGTAACTCTGACAGTATAATGTTTTAGATTCTGGATGCCTTTCTGGGTTTTTACCAGGGATTTGCCACTTTCAAGGTGTCAGTAAGGACACAAGTAGAGAGGTACAGTTGCTTTCATGAGGCTTATGCTAAGGCATCATAATCCAGAACATTTATGGCAGTGTTTCAACTTCTTTGCTGCCAGGAATAAAATTAATCCAAGGTGGAAGTGTCCTCTCCAGGAGCTCAAATCCTTCTTGGAATTGCTTTTCATTTCCCTTTTGGTTTTGCAACTAAGCATTTGCCATTTTTGGAAGACATTAGCTGTACTAATGTATCAAACAGTCCCCCAACCTTTTCCTTACTCATTTTAAATTGAAGTTAAGTAAGTCAATTCCAGGCAAGTAGTATATATTAGTAATGATTTTTGTCCTGAAGAACTACACTGACTTGAACAGTATGGAAGTGCTGATGCTGTTGCTTTGTATAAGAGCCCATAATGACAAAGTATTCTTGTCAGAGTATGTAATGAAACTATAAATTGTTTTCATGAATGCTATGTTTGGTCTCTTACAGGACAAATTCAAAATCTATTTAGTACCACATCTCCTATATGTGAATAATATCAAGTTTTACAGTATGTGCAGTAGGAATATAACACTTCTTCACAGACATCCTCTCGTGTTTGGTGAGAGAGTCTGATAGCACATTGTAAAAACTGAAGCAAGTTGTCTAAACCAGTGGTTCTTGTTATGTAAAGCTTCTGCTCAAATGCAATTGTAAGATCTGTAATTTGTATCCTTAAGTTCTGCAACCTTTTTGCAGACTTTGTAACTTCAGGTATTGCTGGCATAGCCTTTTAAGTTTTATAACCTTTGCAAGCTCTGTAATCTTATCACTTGTATGAACTTCCAAGCTTTGTAATATCCCATCCCTCAGAGAGAGTGTGAACGAGGGAGTGTGAACAAGGGAGTGTATGTGGGACTGGGCGGAGAGGAGCTGCAAGGAGAAAGGAACCTAGAGACAGTAGCCAGGTGTGTCTGATATAATCTGTTCTGAGAAGGCAATCACGAAGTGCTGTAAAGAGAAGAACAACCTGGTATGCATGAAAGGAACTGGTCCGGGAATGCTTCTCGGTGATGGACACAGAAGGAAAACTCAGTGTACGTGACAGGAGCTGCCCAGTTCCAGAAAAAAGAAGTAGCCATGCACACAAGCAGCTGCTGCTCCTTGACCTGCTCAGCAGCCTGGATTCGTGACCGCAGGCGGACACACCAGATCTACCATGCTTCAGCTCCTCGGTCTCCATGCTGTCTCTGGTAACTCTCCGCCTGGGTAAGTGTGTGGGTGCATGAGTGAATGTGTGCGTGTGTGAATAAGCTCCATCTCTTTTCTATCTGACCCAACAGCGGCATCGTAATAAAGCTAATACAAGTGTGACCCTGGGTTGGTTTTTAGGGGAACAGAGGTAACCGTTCTCAGACTGGGGCCGCTGCTTGTTCAGGGAAAGCCCCTGGCGGGTCAGGCTGGTTTGTTTACCTGCTGCGTCTGCAGGTTCGGCCAATCGCAGCTCGCAGTAGCTGCGGTCCCCCACTCCAGGCCAATGGGGGCAGCGGGAAGCAGCGGCCAGTATGTCTCTCGGCCCGCGCTGCTTCCTGCAGCTCCCATTGGCCTGGAGCGGTGAACCGCGGCCACTGGGAGCTGTGATCGGCTGAACCTGCGGTCGCGGCAGATAAACAAACGGTCCCGGCCTGCCAGGGGCTTTCCCTGAACAAGCGGCGGCCCTAGTTTGAGAACCACTGGTCTAAACACTTTTTGAGAATTAAAATTTAGATATGGCAGAAAAGCATGATAAATGCATATATAATATATACATACACTTTCTCCCAATTTTTCTCTTAATATCAGGGGCTCAAGGGAAAGTGGTGGCATGGAGTAGACTAGTACATAACTTTAATGGCCTGTACACCAGTGCTAGGAACCTGGGTAGTAACAAACAAGAGGAACTGGAATTGCTCATTTATGAGCATAAATTTGATCTCGCTGGTATTACAGAAACCTGGTTTGATGATTCCCATGATAGGGATGTTAAAATCAATTGTTAAAGCCTATTTAGGAAGGA
Organism: Malaclemys terrapin pileata; assembly: GCF_027887155.1. Taxonomy (NCBI): domain Eukaryota; kingdom Metazoa; phylum Chordata; order Testudines; family Emydidae; genus Malaclemys; species Malaclemys terrapin. The sequence goes on along the minus strand of NC_071509.1, from coordinate 35,533,099 downwards.
TCAAGTGGGGGAAAGGGGAGGGGAGTGGCACTCTGTCAAAAATGGCATTACCTGTTTCTAAGTCCCTGATAACTCAAAAGAGAATGATTCTGCATGCTTACAGATCAATGTCCAAACAGATAAAGCATAAGATGGGATATTACTTGGTGTCTGCTACAGATATCCAAATCACATTAGGGAGCAGAACGACCAGCTCCTTATGCACATATCTATTGTGTGTAGAGGGGGGGGAGGGGGAAGCTGTGTGATTATGGAGAACTTCAATCTACATGCTTGAGGTCTCATGGTGCCAATATTAAAACATGCTTGGAATTTCTAAATATTATGGATGACAATTTCCTAATTCAAGAAGTGTTGCAACCGATACCAGGGAATTTTGTATTAGACCTAGTCTTGACAGATAGAGGAACTGATTACAGAACTAAATGGTAATTTAGGTAATGATGGTTGGGAATTCTTTAAAAACGTTTTACTATATGCCCAAAAAACCACCATCAAGGTTAAGCTGTGGAATTACCTAGCTGCTTCTGTGGATGCTGTGTAGGGGGAAAATGGCCTGGAAAATTTGTGACTTGAAACTGCTGGAATAATTTGGCCCTAAGAGTTGATTTTAGGATTCTCTTGTCCAGCAAATACTTTCCCAGTGATTCTAGTATATTAAAGTCTTCAGTTTTAACCTAGAAAGACACGTACACAAACGTCTAAACCCTTAAAGATAAATTGCTCTTAAAATATTTTCTTAAAGAATGCAAACTTAGTTTTCTGAGGTCAACACGGTCTTGTGAATTAATACTTTGTCCAATTACTTTCCCTTTTCTCTCTTGCAGTATCTCGTATGTAAAAGAAAGCTAGAAAGTAAAAAGGAAGCATTGCTGATACTTTCCAAGGAACTGGACACATGTCAACAGGAGAGAGACCAATACAAGCTTATGGCCAATCAGCTGCGGGAACGTCACCAGTCACTGAAAAAGAAATACCGGGAGCTGATTGTATGTTACCTTATGAACATTGTAGTGATTTGGGCAAGAATGAACCTGAATTTAAAAAGTGTTTTCCTTTCGTGAGTGCAGTGTGTGCTGTAAAAATTGTTTGCTATACTACTTCCAGATGGATTGATCCCAATTCCACCATTATTTATTTGTTAAGCACTGATGTGCTTGGTGCTATAAAAGTAGGCTTGGCAGGATTCAATTTAAATTGACAGATGTTGGTAAATGTTGGTTTCATCTGCCACTCCGAAACTGATGATGGTAACAGTCGCTGTAGGTTCAACCTCCCCTCTGCACCTTGTGCCTGCAGGGATTGGTGTCACTGGCCTGTGGCAGCACAGAGCCCTCTGCAGCCCTGCTGTCAAAGGAGTGAGTGAGTGAGTGGAGCTATGACAATGGGCCTGTAACACTGAACCTCCGCAGATGCAAGGTGCAAGGAACACACAGGTCCTGACGGGCAGAGCAGAGACCTCTGGCCAAAGCTGTAAGGAGAAGGACAAGCCTCTGGCCATGGGAGAGGCCACCTCAGTGCTGAATGGCTCTTGCCCAGGGACGGAGCCATTCAGTGTGGGGTGATCTCCCTCCTCTCCCACATTGAGTGGCTAGTCGTCGTCCTGGCAGCCCTGCCCGGAGATCTGTGCTCTGCCAAGCCAGGACTGCAGCCTCCTCCGCGCCTTGCACCCAGTGTCTTGGGCCCCTCGACAGCACAGAGAGCATTCTGCAGCGGAACCCCTCTGTAGCCCTGCTGTCAGTGCTGCCCTAACCTGCTCCCCTTAATTTCCTGCAACTGTAAAAATAAAAATAGTTAATTGAAAAAAAATTAATTAACTGATTAAAAAAACATTAAATTCTGCCAAGACTGTATATAAAGCACAAACAAAGACTGTTCCAATCCCAAGGAGATTAGTCTAAAAGTCACGCTACCATTTAAAAACTGACTGCAGTGTTATGCCGTGGAGAACAATGCAGTAAATAAATCTTAACTTTCCAGTTCATGTTAACTTCAGAAGATTCTTGGAAGTGTCTTTAATCGAACTGCAACTTTTTGAAACCTAATTTTTGAAAACTATTGGTTCAGATACATTCTGGTGTGTTAAAGTCTCAGAGCCACAAAGATTATATGGTTACCGATTTCCGAAATAAGTTGCTGATAAAATGCATCTCTTTATTTGTAGGATGGGGATCCCTCTCTTCCTCCTGAAAAAAGGAAACAGGTAGGCTTTTTCTGTTTTAGTTGGCATCATATATAAACTATTTTGTGAAAATTCAAACTTTTAATTATATTGATGTCAATAAAACAAAATCTGATACTCAAGTGGACATTCCAGTTCACATTGGAAGACCATGAAGTCTTCAGTGACTCGTGCTTTCTTTTAAACATGTTAACTCTTGAAATATCTGAGCTATCATTAATAAACAGAGCAAATGGTTATGCCTATCATTTTACCTAAACTGAAATCAACAAGGATAATGAGTTGAGATTGCCTTCTTCATTTGTTTCTTGTAGTTGGGTCCTAAAACAGGTGAACAATGGGGGCATCATGGTGTCAAAGGGGGCTTAGGAATGTGTTGAGTGTATACCAGTTACTTACACTGTGTTTAGGTGCTCTTTCCAATTGCATGCCCTCCTGGTTTTGGGAGGGTTTCAGTGGGGAGCTGTATTAATTGCTTATATTTATTTTAGGCCAGAGGTTCAGATACCGTGTTCAACAGAGTACTTGTTGCTCTGTAGAGAGTTGTCAGTTGCACGAGGATGGATCTTGGTTTCTACTGAGAAATACAAGAAATGGGAGGGTGTGTTGAAATGAAGAACAAAAATAACCATTGTAACTTCTCAAAAAGGGCAAAACATCTAGTGCACTAAAGACAGGCGAAAATACATGAATATTTTCCTGTTGTTGTCTTTGAATGTAAGTGCTTTTTTTTTTTTTTTTTTTTTTTTTGCGCCCCTGGGATGTTACGTGAGCACAGATAGGAGGAAAGGTGGTCTGGGTGAGCCCAAATGAAAAGTGTCCATGAAACAGTCTCTCTAAGGTGTAGCCCACACTATTGAGAGTTTGAGAATCCCCATTTTAGTCAGTCATCAGTCCCTCCTGGTGCCTAACATTCATATTAACAGCTTTTCCTTCTAAATATCTACCGTAATTTACCATTTAAATAACCTAAATTCATATCCCTTTTAAACTCCAGAGAGGTGAAATCCCAATCCATATCCCCAAATGTTCAAAAATCAACTCAGGCCTAAAAAAATCATGAGATTGGCTTAGAAATCTTGACTTTTAAAAATAACAAATTATGGGTTCCTTTTTGTTTTGAGTCTCTAAACTTCACTCAGGTCACATTTTTTTCTGCAACCTACAGAGCTTAAAACTTCCTTTTAAAAATCTAAATTTTAAAATGGTAACTGAGATGTTCATAGAACCACTTGACTCCAGGAGCTGCCATTTTAGGAAAAAACACCAAATATGGTGAGACTTGTGATGAACTCATAAGTTTTGGCAACACTGCACAATACTTCCCTTCAAAATGGTCTACAGAGAAGTAAGAAGAATGCTGAAAATAATATATGCAGGAAGGTTAGAAAACAGCGCTTAGAAGTAAGTACATTTTAAGGGCTAAAGATTTAAATGTACTGTAAATACTGCCTATGTGCACGGGAGTGAATTAAAACCACATGTCAACTTCTATTTTGAGTTTACTGGCTCTATTGTGTTAGTGACACCTGTGGAGCTGCCATTCCACGTATGCATGTCAGCATGTGGCAGGGACACCCCTCCATGTTTACCTCCTTTAACTTTAGATTAGAGGGCAGAGAGGGGAGCTGGCTCCTCTGTCTCAGATCTGGTTGGCCAGAGGACTGGGTCAGAATCCCACTCCTGCCTTCCCATTGCCAGGCTGCTTCCCATTGGAGAAGGAAAGTGCCACTCCACAAATGGAGTTTAGCTCTGCCTCACTGGGGATGGGATTGGTTGACTATAGGCTACTTGGGTGGCAGAGGGGTGTTGCTGGGATAAGACTGGGTTTGGGCGGCAAGCACCTGCTGTTGCTGCAGGGAGTAGGTCTAAACACAGCCTTAACCCAGAGCTGGGATATTGGCCCACAGAGCAGGCTAAGGCACTCCCATAGCCAGGCTGGAGGAGTAAGTGAAACCCAGCAGAGGAAGCCCTGACAAGCATGGAGACCACTGGGCTGGACACTACAATATAGCAGAAACCGAGATTCACAACTTGGAGCTCACCCCCCCCCCCCCCCCCCCAAACATCAGTGATCAGTGCAGGGGACAAGAGATGCCCTCTTTTGGGGCTAAGGGACTCTGATTAATGAAACACTTGGAGGAGAGGAAGGTGATTAGGAACAGTCAACATGGATTCACTAAGGACAAGTCATGCCTGACCAACCTGATTGCCTTCTATGATGAGATAACTGGCTCTGTGGATATGGGGAAAGTGGTGGATGTGATATACCTTGACCTTAGCAAAGCTTTTGATACGGTCTCCCACAGTATTCTTGCCAGCAAGTTAAAGAAGTATGGATTGGATGAATGGACTATAAGGTGGATAGAAAGCTGGCTAGATCATCGGGCTCAACATGTAGTGATCAATGGTTCGATGTCTAGTTGGCAGCCAGTATCAAGCAGAGTACCCCAGTGGTCAGTCCTGGGGCTGGTTTTGTTCAACATGTTCATTAATGATCTGGATGATGGGATAGATTGCACCCTCAATAAGTTCGTGGATGACACTAAGCTGGAGGGAGAAGTAGATATGCTGGAGCATAGGGATAGGGTTCAGAGTGACCTAGACAAATTGGAGGATTGGGCCAAAAGAAATCTGATGAGGTTCAACAAGGACAACTGCAGAGACTTTAGGATGGAAGAGTCTCGTGCACCGCTATAGGCTGGGGACTGACTGGCTAAGTGGCAGTTCTGCAGAAAAGGACCTGGGGATTACAGTGGACGAGAAGCTGGATATGAGTCAACAGTGTGCCCTTGTTGCCAAGAAGGCTAACGGCATATTGGGCTGCATTAGTAGGAACATTGCCAGCAGATCAAGGGAAGTGATTATTCCCCTCTATTCGGCACTGGTGAGGCCACATCTGGAGTATTGCATCCAGTTTTGGCCCCCCCACCCCCACTACAGAAAGGATGTGGACAAATTGGAGAGAGTCCAACGGAGGGCAACGAAAATGATTAGGGGACTGGGGCACATGATTTATGAGGAGAGGCTGAGGGAACTGGGCTTATTTAGTCTGCAGAAGAGAAGAGTGAGGGGGGATTTGATAGCAGCCTTCAACTACCTGAAGGGGGGTTCCAAAGAGGATGGAACTAGGCTATTCTCAGTGGTGGCAGATGACAGAACAAGAAGCAGTGGTCTCAAGTTGCATTGGCTGAGGTCTATGTTGGATATTAAAAAAACCTATTTCACTAGGAGGGTGCTGAAGCACTAGAATAGGTTACCTAGGGAAACGGTAGAATCTCCATTCTTAGAGGTTTTTAAGGCCTGGCTTGACAAAGCCCTGGCTGGGATGATTTAGTTGGGGTTGGTCCTGCTTTGACCAGGGGGTTGGACTAGATGTCCTCCCGAGGTCTCTTCCAACCCTAATCTGTGATTCTGTTTCTAAACTGCTTGCCTGTCCCCTTCACCTGTCAGAATCCAGTTTAAAGGCTAACTGCATTCAGTTACTCTTGGTGGCTGTTTCTGACTATCAAGAATTAGTCAAAAAGCTGAGCAGTGTGTCTACAACCCCTTGTCATCAGATTTGTGCAGGAAGTACTGCTGGCCTTTCGCTAAAGCGCTAAGAGCCATGAGTGAGAATCCTGAAAGATAACATCTTCAGAAAAGCAGCGTTTGGAGGTAAGCAATCATCCCTTATCTACCACATGGATGTTGTGAAGATTGATTAATGTGATTTCCCTTTTGTTGAGGGGGTCTGAAGATGAAAAGCACTACTCATGTGCCAAGTACTAGTAATAAAATGAGACCTACCAGCTTTGTTCTGGTTTGTGGGTGAGTGACTCCCTTACTGTGAAGGGGCAGATGGAAAACTGCAAGATTGTTTGTCCTTGTAATGCTTCAGAGAATAGTATTCTTGTATATTTCAAACTGCACCTGCTCAGAAGAATCCTGCCTGCAGAGTGGAAGGACCCTAGTTTCTGCATATCTTTAGTCTTGTAGAAACAGGGCATTCTGTGTGTTGTGAACGTGTAGGTCGAAAACTAGGATTTTTAGCAATGTTGCAAATCTTGTTCTGTAGGATGGCAGTGTTTTTGTTTTTCTCATAATGTAGTTTAAAAAGAAAAGGTGCACTGAGAAGTTGAATCTAAAAACCATGGTACCCGGTTTCAAAATGTTAGGATCTCTTCAGGCCCAACCCCTCACACTCCCTGTGCTCCTCTCCTTTCTCTGTTTCTTACTTCGCTGGAATAGAGAACCCTTGCCCATGGATAAACTTTAATATCCTTGGAAAACACCCCAATGTTCATTAATCATAACACTCTCAAAAGGCTACAAAGATCTTGTTTTTCTGTTTTACCTTCTGCTTGAGGCAAAGTTGTTCATCTCGAATTCTGAAAGCAACTGAAATGACTCCCATAAAACAATCACATGAGAGGATTTTCTTGTCGGGCAATATGGAGGCCTTTATTTAAGCAGAAAATAATCCTGTTTAGCTAGATCTGACAAATATTTGACCCAGTAACACAGGGATCGGCAACCTTTGGCACGTGGCCTGCCACGGAAAGCCCCTGGCGGGCTGGTTTGTTTACCATCCGCTTCCGCAGATTTGGCCGATCACGGCTCCCACTGGCTGCAGTTCACCGCTCCAGACCAATGGGGGCGGCGGGAAGGAGCAGCCAGCACATCCCTCAGCCCGTGCCACTTCCCGCAGCCCCCATTGGCCTGGGATGGCAAACCACAGCCACTGGGAGCCCCGATCGTCCGAACCTGCGGAGGCAGCAGGTAAACAAACCAGCCCGGCCTGCCAGGGTGCTTACCCTGGTGGGCCACGTGCCAAAGGTTGCTGATCCCTGCGCTAGCAGCATGTGTCTGGGGTGTGGGTACAAAAATGCCCTTAATGAACACTCCCACTGAGCAGTGCTTCTAGAAACTTGGATATGAAAGCTACTAGCAATCTCAAGGTCCTCTGTTATTGGTGAAGGAGTGGAAGTGAGCACTGGGAACAAGTGACATCTTAGAAATTGTAGCCTCCTTTACCTATCTGTATTCTTGTTCTGCAGCCCTTCCAAACTGGGACAGATCTGGGTAACTGTTAATAGGTGCTCTGCTACAGAGGACCAGAGCTGATATGCAAAGGATTTCTTGGTTGACACAAAAAAACCCACAATGGTTCTATATCTGTAGTTTCTAAATTGATAAACCTAAATATAGCTCTTTGATGGTATATTTATTTCTATAAAGAGCTGTGCATGGGGGGAAAAAAATCCATGCTTCATATTTTTTAATCAGCCCTGTATTTACAAAAACACATCCCATATTTCTAAATTTCAGTCTTGAAAGTTATTAGAGGTGAGTAAAAGTGAGCAAGTCTTAGCAAAACATTGTCAGGCCCTGGGTGTAGGGTGACCAGATGTCCCGATTTTATAGGGACGGTCCCGATTTTTGGGTCTTTTTCTTATATAGGCTCCTATTACGCCCCCATCCCCAATCCCGATTTTTCACACTTAATGTCTGGTCACCCTACCTGGATAATGTATTTCTGTGCTAGCATCCCTGTGACTGATCTCGAAAAGCCTGGATCCTCTTCCAGGGGTTCTGTATTTATTTATTTTATTAGGTCATCATTGGGGAGTGTGGTTTTTTTTTTTTTTTTCTGTCCAAGGAAATGTGTGATGTGTAGACGATGCATTTTGTTTGCTACATCCAGGTCACCATAGCTTCAAAACCATTTTGGGAGAAGACTGATGATGAAAGGTTTAAGTTTAGTTTCTAATAAGATTGTAGTGCTAACAGAGGTCATCAAATTTTGTAGCTTGCAGTGAACAAGGGTCCTTGCTAAGCAAAGCAAGTTTCTGTGTTAACTACCCATCAACATCATATGAAAGCATAGGAGGACAAATTGCAATTAAACTTGCTATTAGTCATAGCCCTATAGTGTACCTGATGTTTCAACAGACTTTTATCCTGTCCTCCCTTGTTGAAGGTAGGGGAGTGAGAAATGGGAATATTGTAAAATATTAACATAAAGATGAACTACTTTTACACATTTGTATCTAAATATTTAAAGGTATATTTTTTCCAGATATTTATCTTCCATCCCCCACCATCTCTTTAAAAAAACAAAACACTCTCTTTTTTCCGGCAGTATCTAAAGATAGGAGGATTTTTTGAGTGCCATGTAAGATTTATGTGCCAGAGAATTGAGGTGTTATTAAAGGGGTGTTCCTATCCATTTTTATACAGTAGTGTGAAGGAGCATAACACTTATTCGTGTGGCTAGACTTGAGAAACTGATAAAGGAATCTTATACAAGGACAGTGGATGGTTCCAGAATGTATTTGAATAAGGATTTCCCCCCCTTATCTCTTGGTTACTGGTTCAAATACTGTTCAGTTCAGTAACAAATTTAATGAATGAAAATCGTTGTTCCCTGGCAGCCATTCACTGGCCAGTATCATATTAGTTGATGATTCTTTTGGCAGTGACTTCAGTTGGTTATTTTAACTTAAAATAAAGCCCTTATCCACTGTGACAGACCCAGACCAGTGGGGTACAGGAGTCTGGTAGAGAGCAAATATACTGGTCACTGGATGAATAGTTTTCTGTTCCCTGAGTGACCAGAGCAGGGGCTGCACTAGAGTAATCAGGAACCTGCTAGAACCAGTTAAGGCAGGCAGGCTAATTAGGACACCTGGAGCCAATTAAGAAGCTTCTAGAATCAATTAAGGCAGGCTAATCAGGGCACCTGGGTTTTAAAAGGAGCTCACTTAGGGTGACCAGACGTCCCGATTTTATCGGGACTGTCCCGATATTTCCTTGTTTGTCCCGCGTCCCGACCGACATGCGGTCGGGACACTGTACAAACAAGGAAATGCCCCGGAGCCTAGAGCCCGGAAGTGCTCGCACCCCCCCCTCCTCCCTGACTCCGCCCCCTCCTCCCCCGATTGGCTCCCTCCCCGAATCCCCGCCTCTTCCCTGGGCTCACCCTTCCCCCTCCCTCCGCAAGCGCTGGAGGGAGGCCCGGGAGACTCAGGGGAAGCGCGGGGTCGGGGTGAGTAACAGTCCGGCCTGGTCCCGAGCAGGCAGGACTCAGTTGGGTGGTTGGGAGAGGAGGGGGGCGACCCGCGGGGCCAGGCGGCAACTGTTGTCCCCCCAGGCAGCGGGACTCGGGAGCAGCCGCTGCTGCAGCTCCCACTGCCGCGGGGGAGGAAGCGGCCATGGCGCTCCGCGGCTGCGGCGCCTCTGAACCCCCCGAGCCGGGGCCTGCTGCGGGGACCCAGCAGCGCGTACGCTGGGCCCAGCCCCTGGCCAGTCGCGTCTGGGCTGCTGCCCAGCTGGTGCTATCCCGTGGCGGCCCCGGGGTGGAGGCATCGGCCGCCCAGCCCCGTTCGTTCCCCTGCGGGACGGGGGCGCTGAGGCCTGCTGCCCCCACTCCGGGGCCGCCGCGGGATAGCACCAGCTGGGCAGCAGCCCAGACACGACTGGCCAGGGGCTGGGCCCAGCGTGCGCGCTGCTGGGTCCCCGCAGCAGGCCCCGGCTCGGGGAGTTCGGGGGCGCCAGAGCTGCAGCCGCGGAGCGCCATGGCCGCTTCCTGCCCCCACGGCAGTGGGAGCTGCAGCAGCGGCTGCTCCCGAGTCCCGCTGGCCGGGGGTGAGAACCCCCCCTCCTCGCCCTACCACCCAACTGAGTCCTGCCTGCTCGGGACCAGGCCGGACTGTTACTCACCCCGGCCCCGCGCTTCCCCTGAGTCTCCCGGGCCTCCCTCCAGCGCTTGTGGAGGAAGGTTTTTTTTTTTTGGCCCCGCCCCCCGCCACCCTCCCCCCCCCCCCCCCCGCGTCCCGATATTTGTCTTGGGTGATCTGGTCACCCTAAGCTCACTTCAGTTTGTGGTGTGTGTGAGAAAAGCTGGGAGCAAGAGGCGCAAGGAGCTGAGAGTGAGAGGGTGTGCTGCTGGAGGACTGAGGAGCACAAGTGTTATCAGACACCAGGAGGAAGGTCCTGTGGTGAGAATAAGGAAGGTGTTTGGAGGAGGCCATGGGGAAGTAGCCCAGGGAGTTGTAGCTGTCATGCAGCTGATACAGCTGCAGTCCACAGGGCCCTGGGCTGGAACCCAGAGTAGAGGGCGGGCCCGGGTTCCCCCCAAACCTCCCAATTGACCTGGACTGTGGGTTCTTCCAGAGGGGAAGGTCTCTGAGCTGTTCCCCAACCCACATGGTGAATCTCTGAGGGAAGAAAATCCACCAATAAGCGCAGGACCCACCAAGATAGAGGAGGAACTTTGTCACACACGCTCCTCCTCCTGCTCCAAAAAAGTTTTGAGTACTTAACGAGAAACACTGCTAATTTCTAAACAACTGGGTCGTGGACTGGCACCAGTCCCTGAGATCTCCTTGATGCAGTTTAGAAAAGCAACATCAGGTTGAGGAAACACTATTCTAGAGCATCAGAGGCTCCAAAATTCTCTCCCCTTCCATGTTTAACTGAGAGCCTTGATGATGTCTTGGCAAAACCTTTGGAATCTGGGACAATTCAAAATGTGTGTAGTGCAGAACCTCTAAGCTGGGGGAATGAATTCTCCAGCAATTACTCATCGGTGGTGTGGTTTATTTGTTTCAGTTTAACAGAAGTAAAATAGAAGCTTTGCAGTAAGGGGCAAGTCTGTGCTTTGCTTATTGAGATGCTCTTAGCATGTTAAAGAGGGCTGTTTTTTATTTTGGCGTCTAAATCCTTTGTTTAAAATTTCTCCCAAAATCTCAGTTGTGAATATAAAGATTTGTTACATTGTCTTAAGTCATTCATCTGACTAAGCAGTAAAATGCAGCAGAGATTGCAATCCCAGAAAAATGTTTTAGGAGGAAATAAATGGGTGTGATCATATACCAGTTATAGACAGTGGAGCTGGATTTGGCTTGAAGCTAGTACAACTCCAGTGTCATAGTTGTCAACACTGATTAGTGACATTCAGTTCTTCTAAGGGATTCAAATTACATATGGTATTGGCGTATGCAGATGTGTTCACGTTCATAATAGAAATGTATTTCACAAATGGAAATATTTCTAAGAGACTTGTACAAATAGCGTTCCTCTTAAGTAACTCAATCTCTCACTTATCTCGCCTTTATTGAAATTCAGTTACTTTTCACAAAAATTGCATCAAAGCATTGCAAGTCAGTTGATTCTAAAAGAACTTCAGCCTCAGCTGCTTTGGTTCAGATGAAAAAGTCCTGAAAACAACCTGAAATATTTTTAATGCCCCTTAGGCAGTAATCTCTGAACCGTTGGCCCTACTCTGAGCAGGGGATTGGACTAGATGACTTCCTGAGGTCTCTTCCAACCCTAATATTCTATGATTGACAGAATGCATCTTGAAGCTACTTGATCCATTCTGTATATTGATGACTGTCATTCATTTGTTAGCATACAGAAAAAATCATTCTACTGAAGCAGATCTTGAAAAAGAGTTTTGTGTTTGCTGAAAGGTTGCTGTCTCAAAACTAAAATCAGAAACTAGTTAATTCTTGCCGTAAAGTTGGATAGTTACGTTGTTTAGGAAATATGTAATCTCTAAAACAGACAGAACTGAGCCATTCTCAGTTTTCAACCATATCAACAGTTAAGAATAGAGCTGTTGATTAATCAGTTAACTCGCGCAATAAACTCAAAAAAATTAATTGTGATTAATCAGTTTTCATTACACATAATAGAATACCAATTGAAATTTATTAAATATTTTCGGACATTTTTCTACTTTTTCAAATATATTGATTTCAATTGCAACACAGAATACAAAGTGTACACTCACTGTATATTTTTATTATAAATATTTGCACTGTAAACCTTATAAAAGAAATAGTATTTTTGAATTCACCTCATACAAGTACTGTAGTATAATCTCTTTATCGCGAAAGTGCAATTTAGAAATGTAGGGTTTTTTGTTACATAACTGCACTCAAAAATAAAACCATGTAAAACTTTAGCGCCTATAAGTCCACTCAGTCCTACTTCTTGTTCAGCCGATCACTAAGACAAACAAGTTTGTTTACGTTTACAGGAGATAATGCTGCCCCCTTCTTATCTACAATGTCACCTGAAAGAGAGAACAGGTGTTCGCATGGCAATTTTGTAGCCGGCATTGCAAAGTATTTATGTGCCAGATATGCTAAACATTGGTATGTCCCTTCATGCTTCGGCCACCATTCCAGAGGACATGCTTCCATGTTGATGATGATCATTAATAAAATAATGTGTTGTTTAGTCACAAATTTAAACTCCTTGGGGGAGAATTGCATGTCTTTGCTCTGTTTTACTTGCATTCTGCCATATATTTCATGTTCTAGCAATCTCAGATGATGACCCAGCACGTTGTTCATTTCAAGAACACTTTCACTGCAGATCTGACAAAAGTCTAAAAATCTCACATTGGTACCTTCTTTAAGATAGTTACAGCATTCGACCCAAGGTTTAAGAATCTGAAGAGCCTTCCAAAATCTTAGAGGGACGAGGTGTGGAGCATGCTTTCAGAAGGAAACTTCAGAACCCAAACCACCAAAAAGGAAAATCAGCCTTCTGCTGATGGCATCTGACTCAGATGATGAAAATGAACATGCGTTGGTTTGTACTGATTTGGATTGTTATCGAGCAGAACCCGTCATCAGCATGGACACGTCCTCTGGAATGGTGGTTGAAGCATGAAGGGACATATGAATCTTTAGCACATCTGGCAGGTAAATATCTTGTGACACCAGCTACAACAGTGCCATGCGAATGCCTGTTCTCATTTTCAGGTGACATTGTAAATAAGAAGTGGCCAATATTATCTCCCAAAAATGTAAACAAATTTGTTTGAGCAATTGACTGAACAAGAAATAGGACTGAGTAGACTTGTAGGCTCTAAAGTTTTACATTGTTTTATTTTTGAATGCAGTTTTTTGTACATAATTCTACATTTGTAAGTTCAACTTTCATGATAAAGAGATTGCACTACTGTACTTGTATTAGGTGAATTGAAAAATACTATTTCTTTTGGTTTTTACAGTGCATATATTCGTAATAAAAAATAAATACAAAGTGAGGAGTGTACACTTTGTATTCGGTGTTGTAATTGAAATCAATATATTTGAAAATGTAGAAAACATCCAAAAATATTTAAATAAATGGTTCTATTATTGCTTAACAGTGCAATTAATCGCAACTAATTTTTTAAATTGCTTTACAGCCCTAATTAAAAATGATTTGATCTTTTCCAAAAACGAAAGGAACTTTACTGTGATCTTCTGAGCCTCTAACCTCAAAAGTAAAACCACATGAATTGCCATAGTAGATCTCACCAATGATCCCTCTAGTACAGAGGACCAGTGTATTTGGCTTCTTGTTTCTCTTTGAAAGTTTGAAGTTGGCAGTGATAGAGGCCACCTGATCTAGCAAACTTGATTATGGTAACAACAATCACAAATGAGGTGGTTTTTTTTTTTGTTATATTTCTTTTACATATACTACATATATGTAGGCCCTGATCTTGCAATCAGATCTATGTAGGCAAACCATTATGCCTATATGGACCGGGTTTGCCAAACTTGGGCCAGATAGCATGAGACTATGAGTAAAATTTCAAAAGTACCTAAGTGAAAACTGGATTTAGGTTCCAAAGTCACGTAGGATAAAGTTTTCAAAAGCACCTGTGCCTCTCCAAATTGCTTGTAGTCGAATAGCCTAATCGTGTAAACACCGAAGTAACTTTATTAAGGTGAGTAGATCTGTTGAAATAGAGAAGACAAAGGGTGTGGGAAAGGGATGCAGAGTGGTCGCAGTGATTGATAGTTAAACATTGTGTTAGTTCCATGGTCTGAGTGGGTTGAGCTTTTGTTTAAAAAAAAAAAAAGTATTAAGGGGCTGAGGGGAGGATTAAGGGAAAGAGAAAGGAAGGATGAGGAGTGCTGAGGAGGAAGGAAAGAGGACACCCTGAAAAACAATGACAGTGAGGGAGAGGGGTAGAGGTCAGAGCAAATACCAATCAGTGGGTAGGCCACAAATTCTAGACATTACTTTCTAAGCTCTTTCCACACAGATTCAAACAGTGCTTCATTGGGTCACACTCAAGTGGTCTTCTGAACCATAAGTAGGGTTGCCAACTTCCAACTGCTGAATACCGAACATCCTCACTCCCCTCTCCTAAGGCCCCACTCCCCATTCACTCCCCCCCGCCCCCACTGTTGCTTGCTCTCCACTCCCCCCCTCTCCTGGGAGGCTCCTGCAGAGCCAGGCTGGAAGGAGTTGATGTGGAGCCTGCCCAGTCAGGGCACAGCAAGGCAGGGAGTGGGTTGGACCCTGGAGTGAGGGGCTGTGGCAATTGGGGCACGGCGGGGGTCGGTCCCTGTAGCGAGGGGTTAGGGCTGGGCCAATCGGGGCACAGCAGGGGTCTGTCCCCAGAGCAAGGGGACCAGGGAGGGAGGGGTCATTTCCCGTAGTGAGGGGCCAGGGCAATTGGGGCACAGCAGTGGTCCGTCCCTGGAGCAAGGGACTGGGGCATGGTGGGGCAGAAGGGGGAGGCAGACAAGAATGAAGGGGGGAAAAGAGCAGCTAACTCTACAAAATATTTAGGATGTCAGTAATGATAACTTCTGAGACACACACCATTTTGTTTTTCAGGAATGTACATCTTTAGGACGTTAGTGGAAGAATATTATTTTTCAGTTAATCTGATATTTTTCAGTAAACATGTCCAATAACAAATAATGTTAGATCATGCTCAACATCTTCTAAATATTTCACCACTTGGACATACAAGATGTTTCCAGAGTAGCTATGAATGGGGGTAGGGACTTGTGAGGGGAGAGGAAATTTTCTGAAGTTAATTTGCGTAATGCAGAGGGCACGCCCCTCCCACTTCATAAGTTCTCTGTTATGCCTTTTGCCTAATTATACCCATATTTAAAACAGTTAGTTTAGCTACCTCTTATCAGATTTGTCTATCAAGCTTCTTTTATTCTCAGAGGTATCCGAGATAGGGTGGGTATTCCCACCTGGCTTTATTCATTGTTATGTACCGTTTTGGAGCTTTGTATGTACACATAGTTTATTAATTATTTTACAGTAATTTGGATGCTAGACTCCTGATGCTGTTTCTAATGAAACATTAGGACTAGATAACAACATTGATAAAACTAAACACTGTTGAAAGGTAGTTAATAAAACCCTGGTTTCTTCTCAACCACCACCCACACAAAAGCACACTTTTGTCTAATATAACTGCGGCAGGTTGGATCACAGAAGCCCCTTTGGGACTGCCACCTGATGTGCCTAGATTACCTCTGAGCCTGTTTTCCCTACCAGCTTGGGACTTCAGTGCCTTGTCTTATTTGAGCCAGACATGCTTGCCTGCTGCAAACACAGATCCAAGTCTGAACCACATGCCTCACAAACTGCAGGCTTAACTGAAAACAGTTTAAGAAGTGCTACTGTCTTCAGCACTCAGATACCCAACTCCCAATGGGGTCCAAACCCCAAATAAATCCATTTTACCCTGTATAAAGCTTATAAAGAACTCATAAATTGTTCGCCCTCTGGAACACTGATGGAGAGAGATGCACAGCTGTTTGTTCCCCCAGGTATTAATACATACTCTGGGTTAATTAATAAGTAAAAAAGTTATTTTATTAAATACAAAAAGTAGGATTTAAGTGGTTCCAAGTAATAACAGACAGAACAAAGTAAATTACCAAATAAAATAAAACATGCAAGTCTACGCCTAATACAGTAGGAAACTAAATGCAGGTAAATCTCACCCTCAGAAATGTTCCGATAAGCTTCTTTGGCAAACTAGCCTCCTTCTTGTCTGGGTCCAGCAATCACTCTCACCCTGTAGTTACTGTCCGTTGTTCCAGTTTCTTTCAGGCATCTCTTTGGGGTGGAGAAGCTATCTCTTGAGCCAGCTGAAGACAAAATGGAGGGATTTCCAGGGGCTTAAATAGATTTTCTCTTGTGGGTGGAGACCCCTCTCTCCCCTTGTGTAGAATCCAGCTACAAAATGGAGTTTTGGAGTCACGTGGGCAAGTCATATGTCCATGCATGACTCAGTTTTCTACAGGACATTCCCAGGAAAGCTCAGATATGGATTGGCATCTATAGAGGTCCATTCTTAACCAAGTACTCCCAATTACTTGAATAACCCCTTCACAATATGTTGACCAAATCTGCCTTAAGTGCTTTCTACAGCAAACGCTTTAAATACAAGCATAGAGCCAACGCTCATAACTTCAGATATAAAAATGATACATGCATACAAATAAAATGAGTACATGCAGAAGAACATAATCTTTGCAAAGATATGTTTTATGGCATATCTAGCATAAAACATATTCCAGTTATGTCATATTTACACTCATAAGCCTATTTCTATAAAGCATTATGGGGTGCAACATCACAATAACATTGTAACTTTCCTAGGCTAATCTTGCCCAACTATTGAGTGATTCTCGGGATCGAAATAAGCACCTGGGAGAAGAAATTAAACAACTTCAACAAAGACTGGGAGAAGTACAAGGAGACAACAAGGTACTGGAAACTCATTTTCTTTAATAAGAAGACTACATGTAATGTGTAAACTGGACTAGAGACAAGCTCCTCAGAAAAATTGAATGAAGCAATATTTTGCTCTTTTTTTATTCATAAGTTTCTAGAATATTGAGGTTACACAAATACTCAGAACAGTGGAACAAAAACAGCCTACACAGGATACTAGTAACCTAGGTTCCTTGGATATGATATTTTTTGTGCGTGCTATATTTGTTCTGTTTTCTTTGAGTATTTATTGTGGATCCTGCTTTGGGTTAATCACCACTAGCTTCTGCTGTTTTATATGCTGTTCCCATTTGTAAATATATTTGGATAAGCATTTAATCTTTCCTTGGTTATGTGATATTTTTAAGCATCTAATGCAATAATGTAGAATTTCAGTATATGATTAAACAAGAAGGCGTTATTTGTATATTTTTCTATCCAAAAAACATAGACCCAAGTGGTCTTGAAATACATATTTTGTTTTGAATTTTAAGTAATCATCCTGCTAATTATCTTTACATAACCAATTAATTTTATTACCAAGTTTAGCAATGTATATGGAACATTGCTCAAAATCTGCTGTTCAGTATTACTCAAACTCCTGTTGTCTGTTAATTGAAATATATAAGCTCAAGCTAAATGTGTATACCTCTCGAGCTGGAGCTGTGTACAAAAGTATACACACAAATCAAACTAGTGAAAGGTTGGGCTTGAAACAGGTGGCGGGGAGAAAAAGATAAGGACTAAAAACTAGTGAGGCTTATGGGAAGCAGAATAAAAATTACACAAAGGCCTCAATCCCATACTGGAGTATCTCTGTGCTCAGCGGAGCACCGCTCGAGTAGCTTGCAGGACTGGGGCCCAAGTGCTGGCTTAAACACAGTTTTTATACCATTATAACTGTATCTGTTCAGAAACTGATGAAGTGATGCAGTTATATTGGTATAAAGGTGCTTATACCAGCTACTGTAGCTTATTCTGATAAACGTATGTAAATATTTTTGCTTCGTTTCCTTTCGCTCTTGTTCTCCATCCCTTGTCTCCATTTTCTTTGCTTCCTTTTGTGTTCTGTTTTCTTTCATGATTTCTCCCCGTATATCGTTGGAAACTAACTTTTATTTTTTAAGAGTATCCTGTCTCCAGTTCTCTCCTTTGCAGAGGAAGGATGGTCCAGTGGTTAGGGCACAAGCCTAGGACATGGGAAACCCAGGCTCAATTTCTTCCTCCAACATAAATTGCCTTTGTGACGTCAGGCAAATCACTTAGCTGCTCTGTGCTTCAGTTCCTCTTCTGTAAAATGGGGATAATAATATTACTGCCGTACCTTACACTGGTTTTGGTTTATAGATAAAGCTACTCTGATATTATGGTGACAGTGTATTGTCAGACTTCCCTTTTATCTGTGTTCTCCTCTCCCCCCCTCTTTTTTAATGTTCCCCTGCACCCCTTTCCCATTTTTGTCAAAGGTGCTGCTCAGAAAAAGTGTGTACTAATGCAAATTCTGAGTCCTGTCAAGGAACAGTAAGATGTCAGCCAAAAATAAATATATTGGATCAGATGGCTATTGAAAGACCGTGCCATGGAGAAAAAAAGATTAACAAATTCTCTCCACTTTATTCCACTTCTTCTGTTCATAACATGAAGACACAGAAAACCAAAAATCAGAGTTCTTGCCAGAAATGGCTCATGATCTAGCTGCCCCACTGAGGCTACATTGTGGCATTCAAGGTGATCTGTAGAGGAGGATAAATAGGCATTATTCATAATTATTTCTTGTATAGTGCTTTTTATCAGTAGATCTCAAAGCTAGTCACAATCTTTGATATACTTATCCTCATAACACTCCAGGGATGTAGAGAAAGCATCTCCATTTCACAGACTGGGATGTGTGGTACAGAGAGACCCAAGGTCACACAGGAAGTCCACAGCAGAGCAGGGAACTGAACCCGAGTCTTCTACATCCTAAACTAGTGCCCTCAACACTTGGACCATCCTTCCTCAGAAAAATAAGTTGAGTAAACACTTTGTTTTCTTCCTGAGGACTAGAGGATGCTGAAGTGCTTTTTTTAAAATATATTTTTTAAAAATCTACTTTTTAGAAACCTTAATTGTTATAAATTTGAGGAACATGAAGTCTTGGCTTCCCTTTTGCTGCAAGGTCTCCTTGGAGGACTAGCAAACTGGAGTAGGAGCTTTCATAGTCTTTAGTGTAAAGTAATTGAGGCTCTGACTCGAACAAAGACAATTTTCCTCCCAGCAGTTTTTTTTTGTTTAAACTTATAACTCAAATGCCTAGCAATCTGACTATTTCTGTTCAATTGCTCTGATTTCCTTTTTTGGGTATTTATGATGTGATAATGCTGTTCATTCTCCATTTGTTTGTAGACTCTTTGGGGGGAGGGGGGGGGGAGAGAGTAGGCCAGAACTGAATTTCTAATATAATATGTAGTAAAAGCAACACCCCTCTTCCCCGTCCCCCAGCTCCATGTTTTTCTCTGCTGCTCTCCTTTAAGCCCTATCCTGATGTTGGGGGCAATGCAGAATCTTACAATGCCAGACCTTATGCCTCAGGCAGACAATGCCTCCTGTAGCCCTGGGGAGCTCAGCCATTTGCCCACAGTAGAGAGGTGAGGCATACCTTGCCCTCTGCTTGACCAGCGTTGCTGGGACTACTACTACACCCCCTCCCAGGTCCACTTTCCTAGACTACTAGTTCCTGTAATGGCACAGTCCCTGGCGATTTCTACTGCTCAGAGCACAAGGTCATTGTGTCTGGCCTGTATGCAGGAAGTGCTTGTGTCCTTTCCCTTCCTCGTGCACCCATGCATGGATGTGTTAAATATGGTCCTGTCTGTAGAAAAGAACAGTGTGTTTTAGTCACTGAGAATGAATGTGTGTAATATGCTCTGTTTAGCAATCTGAAACCTAGCTCCAGTTGCCCCCATCCCCCACAAGCTTTATTATTGGGAGCCAAGCCCCCCCCCTCCACCCTCCCACACACACACTCTTACTCTCTCTCTTATATATAAAAATATAAATATAAATAAAATGTTTTGTGGCAAACTAATTGTTTCGTAGTCCTTTTAACCACAGATATCAATGGAATTAATGCCACAATTGTACCTATTCTGTCAAATTATTTTTCTTAATGCTATGGCTTTGGTAGCGGTAAATCCAGTTTCTGCAGTTTGAGCAGCCTTTGCCCTGACTTCTCCCTGCAGGTCAATTTGCCATTGAATAACCATCTTTGTGATGCCTGTACTCTCACATAATGGGCTAGACTCATTTTGGTGACCCTCATGTCCTTCAGTAAACTGAACAACGCAGCAAGGGATGCATCAAAAATGGTGTAGTAACCAACCCATTACCAAAAAACAAGGGGAATTTCACCAGGCATTAACTTTATCCAAGATCTTAGAACACAGCTAGTCTTCACTCGTCTAAGTGATGCACAGAGTTTATTTTGGGGCCAGGTTGCAGTCTTTGAATTGTCTAACAGGAGTTGTGGTCTCCCCAAGAGACTGAAAGCTGGGAGTCTATGCCAGGGGTTCTGAACCTTTTTCTTTCTGAGGCCCCCTCAACACGCTATAAAAACACCACGGCCCAGCTGTGCCACACCTGTTTTTCTGCATATAAAAGCCTGGGCCGGCGTTAAGGAGCAGCAAGCAGGGCAATTGCCTGGGGGCCCCCGCGAAACTACACTGTTCAGACTTCGGCTTCCACCCTAGTTGGTGGGGCTCAGGGTGCAGGCTTCAACCCCATGTGGTGGGGTTTCGGCTTTCTACCCTGGGTCACAGTGAGTCTAATGCTGGCCCTGCTTGGCGGCCCCCCGGAAATGTGCTTGCAGCCCCCCAAGGGGCCTTGGACCCCTGGTTGAGAACCACTGCTGTATGCCATATTTTACTGTCTCCTAGCTTTGGTGGCAGAAATTCTGGGATTGTTCTCCTGAGCTGGCAGCAGAATTAACTCATCATTGCAGTACTGATAAAATACGGTGTGTACAAAAACAACGAATTACAATAATTTCTTCTTACATTTTTATACTGCCACTTTTCTCTCTTCATTTTTTCCAAAGCGAAGGAGGGCAACGGTCGACGTCAACTTTATTTCTGGCAAAGGATGAGCAAGCAGCTGCTTTTGCAGCCAGTGAATCTGCTTCTGGATGAACAATTCTGCCTGTGCTTGAACATGCATGACTCATAAAGCCTGTCCCTCAATGACAAGAGTTTTGTAGAATTAAAAAAAAAACCTCTTTAAATATCACACAATGGCTCTGTTGAGAGAAGTGTGTTGATGGCCTGATTTTTTTTTTCTCAAATTGCATTAATGTTCACCAGTAGTAAGATACAACGGTTAATTGGGTTAGCAATGGGATTTTAACTGATGACCTTTGTACTTGTTATGGGAATTGTGGATTCTAGATGTTAAGTACATAATCAGTTAGACAAGAGCAAATTGCTTGTATTTGCCTTTTTTTAACTGGACTAATTTTCCCATTTATTCAGCTAGAACTCGAATGGCACAAACAGTAAAACATTTCCAAAAAGTCTCTTGAAAGATGTGTTGCTGCAACTAAAGAAATGCAGCTACAGTTACACTGTAGCATGCAAGTAACTGAGTTCTAAGAATACTTACTCTTATGGTTGATTACAATCTCTTATCAACTCTGACACATGAAAACTACCCTAGGTTTACCGGGTACTTGATTTTGAAACTCCTTTTCTATCCAGTGTTGGGACAGTGATACTTGGAGAATAAACCCTTAAACTGGGAGGGCCTCAAGAGATCACACTCGTGCCTTAAATAGAAATTGATTGGGGTGGAGGGGGGAGCTAGACGCTTCTAGAAGATGAGGTGACTGCCATCTCCTCCATAATTCCCACTCATAGACTCATAGACTCATAGACTTTAAGGTCAGAAGGGACCATTATGATCATCTGGTCTGACCTCCCGCATGATGCAGGCCACAAAGCCATCCCTACCCTTTCCCTTGACTCTGCTGTTAAAGTCCCCAAATACTCACGCAAGTCACTGGCAGAGAAATGATTTGCTGAGCTGCTAAGGGTATAGCTCAGTGATAGGACAATATGTTGTGTTGTGTCCAAAATAATTGCTACAGTTTTACTGACAATACATGAGACACAGTCATTGTCAAACTAAGTCTGTCCTGTGAAAACCTACTGTGTCAGAGGTCCCATCCCTGGGCCAAGCAGCCTGCTGTGGCTTGGAAGTCCTATACCTGAGCTTACCATTGACCAGAATTCCCTTACCCAAACTACTTGCCCAGTGTGAGACCTTTACCACAATTCAAGCTGCAGAATTGGTCCTCATTCCCAGCCTAGGTCACAGGCTATCTGGCAGAAGCAGTGTTATGAATTCTGGTGTTGAGTGCTGGCCGCTGCCTGCGTTGTTATCTAGAGTTGTTTTCATCAGGGTTAGGCTGGCCACTGCTGCTTCTGAGGGTAGGGGGGGCCTGGCCCAGGACCCCCCTGCTCCTCCGGCCCAGGGGGAGGCCCCTGACCCCCCTACTGCTCCTGGGTCAAGGCAGGGGCCCGGCCTGGGGCCCCACCACTCCTCCAGCACTGGGGGTGGTCCTTGGCCCCGCTGCTGCTCCTAGACCGCTGCTTCTGGACCACTGCTCCTGGGCAGTGCCCAAGACCAGTTGCCTGTGGCCTCTGGAGCAGCAGCCAGTCACAGGGCCACACCAGCTGCTCGGGCGGCCCTGGGGTCAGCTGCTGCAGCTGAAAAAGTCAGAGGTCCCAGAAAGTCACGGAATCTGACATCCGTGAAAGACTTGCAGCCTTAGCCATGGTGCCTAGAAGGCTCCGCCAGATAAACATGCCTGTGTTAACTGTGACAACTGCCTGCTGTGCAGAACTCACTTTTCACTTCATTTCTGTTCAGCACCTATAACAGTGAGGTCTGATTGAGGCACCCATCTTTATTTATTTTAACCCAAATGTTGGGTTAAAATAATAAAGGTCTATTTTATCATTTTTGCCTGATCCTAGCACAGTAGAGTGTGTTGCTAAATAATGGCATGCTGCACTCTGCTTTGTTTGGTGAAAGCCTGTTTGTTTAGTGTATGCTGAGCCTGTCAGGAACCACTGCCTCTGTTTAAAGTGCACTTCACTTCAAAATCTTCTGTGCTGGAAATATTTTTGGAGTCCTGCGGGGTCCTCTATTTGTATTAACCTATTCTGAGGAATAGGGCAACAAAATGAAGCTGAGTGGTTCCATTCTGAATGATAGTTCAATAAAAATACAGTGCCAGAGGGACGGAGTACAAACTTTATAATAAAAGGATAAAATATAGAATAAACCCTTTTTCTCCCTCCCCTTCCTTCGCTTTTCCCTCTAGCATAACATTAAAATGCTGACATTCCAAGAGTTACAAAGGGAAAAATCTTTACAGCAGGTGGTGCCACATCAGCAGACATGCAGGGTGCAGAGCTGGAGGGCTAGGCCTGCTTGGCCACACCTGCGGTCTGAGTTGCTGAATGTCTGAAGTGATCTGTCATTTAGGAATAAGATGTTAGATTTTAGGGGCACTTTGTGTTTAGGATTTCCCCTCCTTCCCTCCCCCCACATTTCATCAGTAAATAAGAACTGTGATTTGACTGGAACAAACTTTGCAACCTCTATTCATGCAAGTAGTATTTACTCAAGGCTGTAATCCAGGGTGCTGGAACTAGGGATGTGACAACACCCCCTGGTTTCATATGATTTCCATCCTATACAGGGTTTACAGTTTGCTTCAATGGCTCTCCGCACCCCCACTGTACAAATTGTTGCAGCACCACAGGCTGTTATTACATATTACACCCCAGCCCCTTCTTGGGGTGTGGGATGAGCATGGTTGAATGGCATTAACCAAGTTCTCCCTATCTAGTGCTGTGTGTGCTTTGGAGAGATCCTAAGCTGATACTTGCATTGAGCGGGGAGAGGTTCCCTGCCAGGGCCGGCTCTGACTTTTTTGCCGCCCCAGGCAAAAAAGCCTCCGGCCGCCGCCTCTCCCGCCCCCTCCCCCCCCCCGTGCGGCAGGGGAGGGCACTGGGGGCGGGGGGGGGGGGAGGGCGGCGAGCCCCGGCTGGGGCTCCACTCTCCCCGGTGGCCAGAGCAGGAGCGCCGCACCGCGCCGCCCCCCTCCAGGTGCCGCCCCAAGCACAAGCTTGGTAGGCTGGTGCCTGGAGCCGGCCCTGTTCCCTGCTCCCATTTTCTGAGCTTTCTGATCCTTATTTCATTTGTTACTTTTCTAACCAGTTGTAAGGTGAGATTCTATAATACAGTTTGGCTGTTAGCAATATGTGTTTCTCCCCTTTCATGTCTGTATGATCAGATGAAAGCTCTGACCCCATTCCTAAATCTGCTTGGTTTAAAAATATATATATATTTTTAAATTAGCCACTGGTATATTTTCCAGGAATAATTCAGAGTGTGCTCCTTACAATATAATCCACACGTTTTTTTTTTTTTAATTATGGGGAGGGGGAAATTCAGTTTGTCAAAAATAAAGCAGCCTGTGGACTATTATTTCACTGAGGAACTGTAAGTCACCCTTTGGAGCTTATCAGGAGAAGCTGTAGTAGCAGCACTTGTGTGGACTAAACAGGGGCTGCAGTGGAGAAGAGGAGCCTGTTTTTGATGGCCTACTGGCATCCTCTAAATACCTAAAATAGATGGAATATACAGTCTTCTTCTGTTTCAGAAGATTGATTTGCTAACTCTGAAATATAATGGTGCACATTAATTCCTTTATGCAGCTGAAAAATGGGAGGGAAGTCATGGGAATTCTCACTGCAGATTTCTGAAGCCTCTGTGGAAATCCCACAAATTGGGCTACTGGGATGTAGCACTTTTTCTGAACTGTGGAAAGTATAAACAATTCTAAATGATGCATGTTCTGCAGCCTGTACACTCTGTAGGCTGTTTATTTTACCCCCTTTTAATCCTTAAAATCTAATCCTCCCAGTAGCCTCTGTTTAACAGTAGTATTGAAAATGGTTGGATGTTAATTCAGGTCAGGCTTTGTTTAAAAAATAATGTTCTCTAGCCTTGAAAGATGCTGAAGATCTTACAGATTTTGTTTTGCATTTTAGCTAAATATTTTAACATCTTCCACTATTATTATGTTAATAGATATTTCAAAAAGATTTGTTTTCATGTTCATGTAAAAAAGCCCCATTCATTAAATCTTCATGCTAATTCTGCACAAAGGTTGCAACTGGATTTAGTTTAGGAGGTACATGTGTGGTGCTGGGCTAGTCACTGTACTTCTCTGTGCCACATTTTCTAATCTGTAAAATTAGAATAATAGTTATCATCCTTTGCAAACAGCTTTCAGATATAGGGGTGAAAAGCCTGATATAAAAGCAAGATATTTCTGGTAGTAAATAATTCTTAAAATTCAAAACATTGTCATTTCTGGAGAATGAGGATGGATCATATGTCCATGCTCACTTTAAACATATGCTCATATGTAAAATCCTTAAATTACTGCTAGAAGGCCTAATTTGGCTCTTTGAAGTCACTGGCCAAACACCCATCAATTTGAATGAGAATGGGATTGGGCTCATAGGTACAAAAGTGATCTCTTGTTAAATATGCCTGGTTGAGATTTGTGAGAGCTGGAAAGGCTCTCTGATAACAGATTCCCTATCTAGTGATACAATATACTCTGCTAATATTCTCTCAAGTGTTCAACCTGTGTTCTGTGGCTTATGAAGTCTTGGCATTTCTTGCAGCTCCTTAGAATGACAATAGCAAAACAAAGACTTGGAGATGAAGAAGTTGGGGCGCGCCACTTTGCAGCACACGAGCGTGAAGACCTTGTTCAGCAGCTGGAGAAAGCACGAGAACAAGTAATAACTAATGGGCGTTCAGTGAGAGATTGTTTTCACTGTTGGCAAAAGAACAAGTAAATTGCTATGCCTCTGCTGTGCTGTAATTGCTGTTACCTGGTTTGCAATGCAGATAGTGGTGTTGGTGGCAAGGAAGTATATACTCTGGTAGTATTTATTGTATAGATGTGTAAAGAGCATTCAGGGCACTTTATGCATTTACAAGGTATGCACCGGTATAGATCGAGGTGCTTCACCTCAGAAATTCATCCACCTCTAGGGTGGAATGTGACAGCTGTTGAGTAGCACATAGCAACAGTTTAGGATTGTCAGTGAAGAATCCCATATTTAATCAGAAATGTTAGAGGCACATAAGTCGACATGATACGAGATGCCCAAACTGAAATTTAGTCAGGGGACAGATTAATGTGTAAAAGTAGGTTGTTGTTTTTTTTTTTATTTTATTTTATTTCCACAATTGGGTAAAACTTCTGATTGATCCCTTTTCCAAAATTCCTTGTGTCTTTCACCAGGAAAGTGCTCCTTAACACTGCACTTAGTACTCACTGTGTATTGAATCACCAAGACTTCATGGTGTCTTCACTGATAATTGGTATCTCTCATCCCAGTTCTCATCTGGTTTACTCCTGCTTACTGTACTGAAGGCCTTCAAAAGCCTGCAAACACTTCAGTTGAAACAACTGAGTTTTAAGGACAGGTGTTAGAACAGTTTTTCTGCCTTATGTAGACAAGTTTTGTTCTTATAATTAGAAATGGGTCAAAACTTGAACCTTAAATATGAAACCCTTCGAATTGTGAGGGCTGCTGGGTTTTAAATTCTAATCCCAGGAGCTAAACCTGTCATTACAATCTTGGATCTGTGTCCAATCCAAAACCACCAAGGTCCCCTGCACCTCCTCCCCCCCATTCAGGTAAAACTGTAATTTCTTAAGAACAACTCATCTCACAAGAAAGCCTTATCTAGATTTTGCCTCACACTCTATGCTAGCCCAGACCTACTCTATACCCAAATGCTAGCTCTTTGGTCCCATGATACCAAGTTATAACCATGCTAGGAACCACTTGGCATACTTGTTGCTGACCTAGTTCTGACTATAGTATGAATAAGATCTTCCTTTGCTATTGTATTCCAAATGGTTTCTAAATATTTTGCAAGCTACTTCATTTTTAATTGCTGGACTTTGTTTTAACTTTAGTTTTAACAAAATAGAGAAAAATAGAGTAAACAATACTTTTAAAACAAAATTGTGTATGCATGATCAAAAGAGGAGAACAACAAATACAATCTTTATTTTCCTTTTTTTGCTCTCATTTTAAAAGGGAGGAAATAAAAGTGCAGAAAAAAGTGTAGCTCTATGAATTTGTCAGAAACTAAAGAAATTTTGTAGAAAGGCTATGATGCATCTCAACTTTTCTTACAGTGGTGTCTTCAGTGATATTATTGACAACAATTATAGGGAGCATCATAAATTAAAATATTGCTTGGGTCAGGGTGAATTCTAATTTCTTCTTTCCAGATATATTCAGTTAGCATGAGTAGAGATGTAGTGATCCACAAAGATTGGATCTAAACTTCTCTAAAGTTTTAAGGATGTTTGAATCTGGGGGGTTGGTTCAGTCTTCATATGCTGCCTTTTAGTATGCTTACGGCAACTTTTTGTTTTACTTTTATGGATTATCATAAATCTACTAACTGGCATTCTGAATCTGACCTTCTTCAGAAGTGAAGTACTTGCTACTCTTTTGTGTCTGGATATGATGTACTCTTCAGTAAATTCTGCAGAATAATGATAGCAGAGCTTTGCTTTGCTTCTCAGATTGAGACTCTGGAACATGATCTTCAAGCCGCGTTGGATGAACTGCAGGATGTAAAGGAAGAACGCTCTTCTTACCAAGATAAAACAGACCGACTCAACCAAGAGCTTAATCACATCCTGGGAGGACATGAAAATCGCATCATTGATGTAGATGCCCTGTGTATGGAAAACAGGTGAGTGTATAGGAAGTCTGCAGTGCTTCTCCTGCATGTACAGTGTGATGGTTCACATGGTACTAGGACTGAGTCACCTTGTTACCCACTGCCTCTAGCGAGAGGTAGCCTTGTCTGAGGTAGCTGGGTATTAGCTCCTTAACACCCCCAGCCTGTCAGCCACTAAAGCACTCTCCTTGAGTTGTGCCAGCCGTGTCTTTGTCTTGCAGGTTAGCAAGAGGGGCACCCCAGACCCCTTGGAGCATTCCCCTTTGATATCCAGCCCCGACACTGGCTACTCGCAGAAATCCCAGATCATCCATTCCCCAAGGAGTAGTGTACTCCATTTCAGTTTTATCTTAAATCGCTGCTCCTGTGTAATGCACAGCACTTGTGAGCACTTATAATAAAACAAGGTTTATTTAAGAAAGAATAGAGATTTCACTAGAAACTAGTGATGGAAGCAAATGGTCACAATACAAAACAAAATCGTAAAACTTGAGCTAGGAGGCCTATGCTTATTAGTAGTTCCCTTCCTTATCTAATAAAGTGGGTTCTCCCCTCCTCCCCCCATGTACTGTTGCAAAGCTGGCTGGTTTCCTAGAAACCAGGATCCAATCTTTCATGAAATACCCCCTCTGCTCAGTGAATGGTTACAGAGTGTCTTTCTCCACCATGTGATATATGGAATCACTATATCACATGCTACACTTCATGAATAAACACCATGCAAGTGGTGTGTTAGGTGTCGTGAGTTTCTCAGGTCGGAGAAAGGAGTTGCTTGTAAAGAACGGTGAACCCTTTGCCCATTAGCACCAATTAGCCTCTGTGTCACAGGCAGCAAATTGGTGATTGCATCAGGAGCTCAGCCAAACCACAGCTTTAAAGAACATATTTCAAAGAATGTAAACTGACAGATTTGGACTCTTAAGTGTTGTGCTTTGTATTTGTTCGGTTTCACATTTGTTTTTATTCCATTTAAATCATGAACTAGCAGTCGTAATTCATAATGGCAGGCAGCTTATTTGGGTTTTGCTTGGCTGAAATGATGGCAGCGATGCTTTGCAGTGTGTGGGGATGAGGAAGGAGGGAATGGTTCATTTTCTTTGTCAATTTATTGCACGGAATCACAGGCAACGTCAGAAGTAGCCATATTTGTATCCTTCAGACATCCTGCAGTGAATACTGAGACCGAACAGAATCTTGAGCTTGTAAATGTGTGGCCTGAGCACATGGATACATGGTTATGGATCCAGCTTTGACCACAGAAAGGGTTTGTCTTTTTATGGGGAAATTTGCCAATATAGTTATGCTGGTAAATTTGCCCTTGTAGACAAGTCCATTAATTCTCTGTCACTGCTTTGGAAAGGGGAAGTGCAGTTACAATATGATCTGGGCTCTCTCCTAGGATATTAGAAGAGAGGGCCCTGAAGAGGCTCAGGCCTGGTCTACACTAAAAAATTAGGTCAACCCGGCTATGTTGCTCCAGGGTGTGAAAAATTCACACTCATGAGCAACCTGCTTTAAGCTCATCTAACCCACAGTGTAGACAGCTACTGCCTCTTGGGGGGGTGGATTAACTACAGCAACAGGTGAACCCCGCCCATTGACGTGGGAAGTGTCTACACTGAAGTGTTACAGAGGTGCAGCGTTTCTAGTGTAGACAAGCCCTGAGGTGCATAAGTGCGACAGGTACTCCCTCATCCCTAGCAACTCTGGATTCACTTCCTTTTTATTTGGCCTGGTCTAAACAGGGGTTTTTTTGTTGTTGTTTTGGGTTTTTTTGGTACCAATTTAACTGTTAGTTATGGATGTGATTTTTCTTTTATCCAAAATAATAAATTGGTCCGAACTGTAGTATGGATGCAATTATACCAGTATAAAGGTGTTATACTAGTACAGTGTGTTCTCCTTACCCTATGGTGAGAGCCAGCTGGTATGAGTGTACTTATACCAGTATAACTGCATCCACACTTGATTGTGTTATTTTTAACTATACCAGTTTAAAACCGATCTAGCTAAACCAATATAAAAACAGTGTACAGACAAGCCCTTTATTTAAATGTGTATATATATCTTATAGGTACCTGTTCTCTAAGGTTAAAATACAGAGGGCACAAGTAAATATCTACTGATAATACAAGAAAAACTGACCCATCCAATCCCCCTACCCAAGAGCCTAGAGACTAAAAATGGGCTTTGCAGTATGTCCATAACATTTAATTACCTAGAATTTCAGAGTTACAAACACTTCGGGAAGGGAGGTTGTTCTCTGAAATGTTCATAACTCTGAACAAAATGTTATGGTTGTTCTTTCAAAAGTTTACAACTGAACATTGACTTAATACAGCTTTGACACTTTACTATGGAGAACAAAAATGATGCTTTCCCTTTATTTATTTTTGTTAGTAGGTTACCTTTAACACAGTACTGTACTGTATTTGCTTTTTTTCCCCTTTTTCTCTGATTGCATACTTCCGGTTCCAAATGAGGTGTGTAGTTGACTCGTCAGTTCGTAACTCTGGTGTTTGTAACTCTGAGGTTTTACAGTATACACATCCAGTCTTAAGAGGCCAAAGGTGGGGAAATGACTTCTGAAGTCAAGTATGTCTTCACTGAAGAATTAGCTCAGGCTCTAGCTCAGATGTTGCCCCTAATCTGTGATTGAGCCCAGACTAGTAGACACATCCGAGGGTATAGTCTTGAACTTTGGTGGTGCTTCAGCCTGGGCTGGCAACCTGTCAACTTCACAGTGCGAATGTAGGGTAATCCAGCCTGGCTGCACAGCATTTCAACAGATGTCTCCACTTGGAAGTTCAGAACATAAAAATATTGTTCTCATGGCACTGCCAGAGATGACAATTTCATGCTAAGTCAGAGCGTGTGAGCATCTTGCAA
The DNA here is from genome assembly GCF_027887155.1 of Malaclemys terrapin pileata. Classification (NCBI taxonomy): domain Eukaryota; kingdom Metazoa; phylum Chordata; order Testudines; family Emydidae; genus Malaclemys; species Malaclemys terrapin. The sequence goes on along the minus strand of NC_071509.1, from coordinate 35,502,654 downwards.
ACCAGTATAATGTACCACAAAGAACCATGGGATATCCCACCAGCAATCCATCCCAGCACATAGGCTAATGCAGCATCATATGTGAATGCATATGTCTGGCGTGGGTAGGGCTTTGCAGTGGGGATGCTCCACCCGTGCTAGGTGAATTCTCCAGTGAAGACATAACTGTAGAAGCCCCCTCATGTGAAACATCCTGCCAGTGGCTCTGTTTGTGCCTTGTGCTGCGCAATGACTAACACATTGCCAGTGTTTAATAAATAACAAACAAACAATATACAGGAGTCTAATGATATATATTACGTATTTTCCAGATACCTTCAAGAGAGATTAAAGCAACTTCAAGAGGAGGTCAACCTTCTTAAATCTAATATTTCTAAGTACAAGGTAGAGTTCTCGTTATGCTGCGCTCCTCTATTTATAGAGTTTAATTTTTTTCATTTGTTTATACACATTTTAAAAGTGTAAAATTGTTTGTCTATAGCACCTTAAAAGTTAAAATTCCATGTGCAATTACCACTTCCTTTTAACTGTAGTTTAAGACAACTAGATAATTTTAGTACCTTTATGTATTTTGTTTACATCCCCAGTCTTCCCTATAGACTTCTCAGCTGTTATATAGCATAAAGAAATAGCTGCTAGAAATATCTAGAAAGTGAAGGTGTTCTCTCAAGATCTAGGAAAAATTGCTCCTAGTTGGGGTTAGAATGTGACATTGTTCCAGATTGTTGCTAAATGGAGGATTGGTGGTGGTAGAAAATTAATGCTCTTGTGTTTTCTACAAAGTGTTAGGACATTTATTATCATGCAGCTGTTCTGTTATCTCCATATTTCTCAACATCAGTACTATTGTTTGGCAAATTTTAATGATTGATATATCTTCCTTATACCTCCACTTTGAGGATAAGCTGTATGCACTCTATTGCACAATAAATTTAGATGCCTGACTATTCTTCCTCTAACCCTCTGCTCCAACTTCAATCAAAAAACACGTCTTCCATCCTTCTGCATGAGACTTTAAGCCTATTGGTGATGCTTCTTAATTCGTTAATCACTGTTAAGCAGTCACAGCATTCCCTGCCATTCTAGTGAAGTGCAAAATTCCTCCAAAGCACTGCCACCCCCATTCCAGGCATAGACCTGAGAAACTGAGGCCACAAAGCAGGTGCTGTGTGTGTATCTGATTTCTGAAGGACAGTTCTTTGGGACTATCTAGGGCTCAGCTTTAGTAAGAATCATGATTTTGCTTTGAACTCTTCCTAAAAGCCAGCATTTTCTGCTGAAAGGACCTTAAAGAGAGTTTTAGTGCTCTTTTTTTTTTTTCCCCTCTTTAAGCATGTCCAAGAGAAATTTTCTGGAAAGTCAGAATTTTATCCCAGACTGCTATTCCCCATGGACTGTTACGGCTTTTACAAATGTATTCAACTGTTTCCAGAAATAGGAAAGTTTTTTAAAAACCCAAGTGGGGTGGGTGTGTGGGGGGTGATAGTGGAGGAGGAAATAGAAAGAACAGTAAAGGGGGATGGTGATGAAGTGCATAGATTCGTTAGGGTCCCAAAGGCTCTCTTGGCTAGTATATCCAATACTCCAGAAGGAGCCCCCCTCATCCAACCAGCAGTGTAGGGATAGACTCATGCCCTAGAAGAGAAACTCCAGGATTAATATCCCCTCCCTCAGATCCTTTACTCTAATGAAAATGCTTAGGCTAATGTCTGGAAAAAAAATGTTTTTGTTTTCTTAGAATGCTCTAGAGAGACGGAAAAATTCAAAGATTCACAGTAGATCCAGCAGCAGTGCACTGACTGGAGTCCTTTCTGCAAAGCAAGGTACTGCATAGATGGAACGTGGTGGTACAGTACCTCATTCTTTCTTCAGTGTGAACTTTGAAGTTTTTCTCACATCACTTTCTTCCTAATCATCTTTTAACCTGCCAGCCAATCTCCTTTTCCTGTCAGTCTGACCCCATAAATTCCCTTCCTTTGCTTCCACCTTTTCAGCTTTACATCAAGCTTAAAGTTCTTCTCCTTTTCTTCAAGGCCCAGTATAACTCTGACCCAGATCAGTCTCTTCTTGTGTCATCTCTTTTCTCTGCTAACAATGCCAACCTTGATGCTCTATTTCAGCAGTAATACAGAGAAGGCAAGTTAAGGAAGGTGGGGGCCTGTTAAGTCCAAGTTCCACTCCTGCACTTGGGGGCTACTGTGGCTTGCTTCTCCCTTGCAGGAGGAGTTCTATGGTTACCTTCAGGAAGAGACCAACAGAGTAATCCCCTCATCCCATATGTTTTCCCCCACACACACCCTGAACAGAGGCGAAGGATCAGAAAAGATGAGGATAGGATAAGATTTTTCCCCGTGGAAATCTTGTCTCCTGCACAGTGATCCTCACCCTCTTTCCATGCACACAGGCACATACCAAACCAGCAGTACTTGTCATGACAGGTTGAAACTCAAGAAGTTCGTCAGCATTGACTGCTCTGTTTATGTCAGTGGTGGCCAACCTGAGCCTGAGGAGGAGCCAGAATTTACCAATGTGCATTGCCAAAGAGCCACAGGAACACATCAGCAGCCCCCCGTCAGCTCCCGCCCCAAGTGTCTCCCACCCGCCAGCAGCACCGCCGATCAGCACCTAACCCTCCATCCCAGCGCGCACCTCCCACCCGCCACGATCAGCTGTTTTGTGGTGTGCAGGAGGCTCGGGAGGGAGAGGAGGAGGCGCAAGGGTGCGGCAGACTCGGGGAAGGGGTGGGGGCAGTGGCGTAGCCAGGTGGAGGGAACATGGGGAGCAATAAAAAAAATAAATAAATAAAAATAAAGGCGTCACCCGCTGCGGTGCTTTTACTGACGGGGCGGTGCTTTTACTCACCCAGTGGCGCGCCGGGTCTTTGGCGGCACCTCAGCGGCGGGATCTTCAGTCGCTCTACAGGTCTTCGGCAGCATTTCGGCGGTGGGTCCTTCAGTGCTGTCGAAGACACCCAGAGCGAGTGAGGGCCTGCTGTCAAAGTGCCACCGAAGACCCGGAGCACCGTCAGGTGAGTAAAAATTAAAAAGGTGCCAAGAAATTGACAAGGCGCCACTTGTGCTCAGTGGGGGAGCGGCTGCTCCCCCACGAGCTACACTACTGGGCCGGGGCCTTGGGGGAAGGAGTGGAGTGGGGCCAGGATCTGGGGCACAGCCAGGGGTTGAGCAGTGAGCACCCTGTAGCACACTGGAAAGTTGGCGCCTATAGCTTCAGCCCCAGAGTTGGTGCCTATGCACGGAGCCGCATATTAACTTCTGAAGAGCCGCATGTGGCTCCAGAGCCACAGGTGGCCACCCTTGGTTAATGTCTTCTTCGCTATACATTTGTATAGTTTCTAGCCACAGCAGATGACCAAATGTGATCATGCTAGTGGACTTGCTGAACAAGGTTAATGAGTCCACAGGCTTTCTTATTGCAGAGGAAGTTTCTTATAGGCTGATGTGTGACACACATTGATTGTGTCACATCAATCTCAAACAACCTTAGGAAATCAATATTTCTAAACATGAAACCTTCTTTGTGGGCATGGTTTTTTCAGGTGGACTGAAGAAAAATATTCCTCTTCTGCCAGTGGCAGGAGATCATAGGATAGAAAAATGAGGCTCTTTCCAACTGAATAGAAATCTGTTCTTTCCAAAAGAAATATTAGCTAAGCAGAAAATGGGTCTACCTATGTTTGTGCTGGCAATTGCTACGGGACAGTGATCAGCTCAAACAGCCACCATTTTTTATGACTGAGTATTATATGTCTGGGTTTGTTTTGCTGGTTGGTTGGAATAAATCTACTTTCAGCTAAGTAATGAAACAAAGGTGGATTTGCTTTGTAAGTCTGACTAACTACTTGTGTCACATTTCTGTCTGCATAAAGGTAAGACTCATTTTTGTTTTAACATTTTAGTCCAAGAGTTGTTATCGGAGGACCATGGTTGTAGCCTACCCGCCACGCCACAGTCCATTTCAGATCTCAAATCTTTGGCTACTGCCTTGCTGGAGACTATCCATGAGAAAAACATGGTCATACAACACCAAAGGCAAACCAACAAGTAAGTAGTATGACTTGGAATTTGGGGGAAACCAACACAGGTGTTCAAAGCACTTTTTAAACTAGCATTTGATGTTTGAGCTCTTGTCTAGAAAATGGGAACTTAAAAACAGGAAAGGGAAGGATGGCCAGGTATCTTGTACTCCTCTTACGTGAAATGTCATTGTCATAGGTTTGGAATAGAGTTGCTTAGCCACAGCCATGACCATTCATAATATAGCAACTTGCAGATTGATTTTTATGAGGCATAAATTGTTGGATTGTAACACTACTGTATGATTCCTATTCTGTTTTGTGATTTAATAAATTATTTATGTTGGACAGTAATCTTAACTATCCTATCTAATCTAATCTTGCTATCTCACATACTTGGGATTTTCTATAGCAGCCAGCATGAGAATATAGAACTGTCTTTTGACACAGTTTAAGATATTGGACTGTGTCCTTATGCAACACGAGAAAGTAGGAACTAGAAAGGAAGCATTTCTTGATTGTGTTTAGCCTTTTAGCAGCACTGACTCACTAGTGGTAATCAGAGGTAATTCAGGCTTCTCAAAGGCACATCAGGACCAGATGCCACAAACAGGCAGATAGCTTTCATGAAAGGAAGACGAAATACTAAAGGAAACTGGATTGCACTAGAATGGATGACTCATTTTGAAAATTGATAACTCTAATACTTAGGCAGAATCCATAGCATAATTATTAGAAGTGGCAACAAAAACGGAGGAACAGTCGGTAGGTGTACTTAAATGCTTTGGATGAAGCAAGGGTCTGTTGCGCTGAAGGGAGGCTAACGTCACATCAGTACCAGGGAATCTGAGGAGAAATCCAGGCACCTTCCAACCTAGCTGTCTCACTGACTTCCATCTTTCCACCATGTTTCAGTCTAGACCTGTTATATCATGGTTCTTTGTCATTGTCCTGCATTATACTTGCCCTGTTCTTGTCTGTAAACTTTGCAAATTGCTATCTAGGTATTAAGAGTATGTCTTATTAGAGCTCAGAGTATGCCTCCCAGCTTGGGTAGACCGACTTGTGCTAGGTCTGCTCAAACTTAATGCACTAAAAATAGCGGCATGGACATTGCAGCACCAGGTATAGTTTTTCACTACCAGATAGTTGCCTTTGTTCAACTCTTAGTTAGACCTGATTGTTCCTCACTACTCGTCTGTTTTCCCCAGATCATAATTTAATTAACCCTCCCAAACTTTGGTAAGTGGAAAGAGTTGCAGATATTAATGGGGGGCCAGAGAAGGGATGAATAGAAATTAGAAGCGTAGCCTGAAAAGTAACATGTGGAAACATAAGAATACTTTTTGGTGGAAAATAATCTGGATGAACAGATACTGAATGAGGCACAAACCTGAAAAGCAGTAAAGTTGCAAGATATGTAGTGATGGTATTGGATGGTAGATTGCATGTGATTTTTTGCACAGCAGTGTGACACAAAAAAGGCCATTGCAACTTTGGGCTACATATATGCACACAGGCATATCCCTCTCTCCCCAGCTCTGTTGTGACCACACCCATAATTAGAATATTACATTTAGTCAGAGCAACCTATGGATATTTGGAAGCCACAAACAGCAAGGAGGGATAGGAATTTATTTTGGATACTGCATGAAGCAACAGGATGAAACTGAAAGAGGGCAGCTTATAAGAAAAACATCCTGACAGACAGTGAGACATATTAGGCTATGGGCTAGTCTCCCAAGGGAAGTGAAGGAAGCCTTCGGGCTTCTAAAACTAAACTTTACAAACCCATATAAAATGTTGGGAGTGTGAACTAATAGCGATAAAGGCAGATGATATCTGAAAATAAGAAAGCAAACCAAACTGGTGATGAGGTGTGGACTCACCATGAGGTTTTGATAGGGTGGGAAAGGATACACAGGGGAGGGGAGGGTTTTTTTGTTTGTTTGTATCTGGGACAGGCGCACTGCAGAGGTGAAATTGACAGAGGTCTCATGCAAAATTCCTCCCTGCTCAAGGTTGGAGATGCAAGTAGGATGAGTTAGAGAGCAAGCTGGGAGGGGAAGCTGGAGAGAGAAGGGAATGTAATGGGAGGAAAGATGACCTAGCTCAAAAAGGTAGAAGGATCTCCTTTCTTCATCCTTCTGTTCCTTTCTTCTTCCCCTGGCCTCCCTTATGACCTTGCTGCACAGAAGAATCTGTGAAATCACATTAGATGTTTTTAACTGCCTGTTGTTTGCAGAACCCTATTGGAAGTTCAGAGAAGCAATTTATTTTCCTATCCATTTCCTCCTTTCTTCTTAACCAAACAGTGATGACTCTTTGACATATGGTGCTTGTAACCCCTGAATTTATTTACTACTTTGCTCCATCTACATAGACAACATCCCTGGAGAATAGTTCCCAGAATGTGTTTAGTTAACTTGCAGCAGACCAGCAGAGGGAGCACAACATGGGGAAAACAATTTGAACCTACAGAAATGGTGGATCTTATTATTATCACCAAATGGGAAAGAAATGAAAATAGGCTATTTAATATTGCCTTCACTAATCAGTCTTTACAACTGTACTGAGTGCTCATGAATAAGAACTGTAGACCTCAGTTGCTAACCTGTCTCACTGGAAGGAGTTCTTTTAAAATATTATGGATTAAAATGGCTCCATCTTTGTTAGGAAGGACAAGTGGAGATGGATTAGTGATTGGTACAGAGATGGGGATGTGATAACAGACCCACTTCCCCACACTCCAGCCAGGTGAAGTGTTTTTTGAGTGACTGGCCAAACACGTGTTGGTACAATAGAGATTTAAAGTGTTTGCAGTGGGATATACACACAACAGTTGGAAACAGCAGACAAAAGCATCATTTGGCTGGAGATTTGGAACACAGAGTTGTCTTTACTGCATTCTGAAGAGGGCTGTGAGCTTTGCTGCTGTTTTTGCTGTTAATCCATTTTTTGTCAAAGGCAAGAAGATGAACTCCTATGCGCATATTATAAATAAAAATAGAGTAGGAAAGACTATCGTGAATCGGTGTCAACTCATTTGTCTCCCACCAACGAATTAACCAATTCACAAAATCCAAGCTCATCTTCACCGTTTGAAGGCTAGACACAATTATTTTTCAGTTTACCAGTGATGGTGTACTTTTGTTTAACAGCAGCAGCAACAGGGTGATAATAGCTTTCAATTAGAAAAGACATTAGGCCAATAGCTTACGTTCCTTTGCCACTTGCTGTTGGATTGCAGGGCTGAGAGCTTTTTAAGGAGGCTTTGATCCCTAAGCCCTTGAGTAGCCCCGCCTCCTGGTTAACTGTTTTAAAAAGCCAGTTCCATAGAGACCAGAGAAGCTAGTGAACAGGAGCAGCTAACTGGAGTTTTGTGAGGGAGTTTAGAGAGGGAACAATAGAGCCAGATGCACCTGATTAACATTCTCTAAACTTAGGCCAATAAACACACTCCCATCGGAGGGGGGGAGAGGGGAAGCTGCAGGAGTAACTATAATGCAGGCACAGGTCCAGCAGCAGAGTGGGGGATATCCAGTTTATTGCACTGGATGCAGCATGGATGATTACCTGCCTTGTGGACAGGTGGCATATGTGTGCACTGAGTGAACACATGACATGGCCCTCAGAGACTGAATACAAGCTGTCAAGGCTGCTTCCCCACTTTGAACTTTAGGGTACGAATGTGGGGGCCTGCATGAAAACTTCTAAGCTTAACTACCAGCTTAGATCTGGTCCGCTGCCACCATCCCAAAGCTAATTCCCTTCCCTGGGTAGCCTTGAGAGACCTTCACCAATTCCCTGGTGAATACAGATCCAAACCCCTTGGATCTTAAAACAAGGAGAAATTAACCATCCCCCTCCTTTCTCCCACCAACTCCTGGTGGATCAAGATCCAACCCCCTTGGATCTAAAAACAAGGAAAAATCAATCAGGTTCTTAAAAAGAAGGCTTTTAATTAAAGAAAAAGGTAAAAATCCTCTGTAAAATCAGGATGGGAAAATAACTTTACAGGGTAATCAAACTTAAAGAGCTCAGAGGACCCCCCTCTAGCCTTAGGTTCCAAGTACAACAAACGGAGATAAACACTCTAGCAAAAGGTACATATACAAGTTGAGAAAACAAAGATAAACTAACACGCCTTGTCTGGCTGTTTACTTACAAGTTTGAAATATGAGAGACTTGTTCAGAAAGATTTGGAGAACCTGGACTGATGTCAGATTGTACAAACAGAAGTGCTGGGCTATCTTGATTATCACTTCAAAAGTTTTTTTTTTTTTTCTCTTAATTGGCCTTTCAGAGTAGGTAAGACAATGCCCACCTTTTCATGCTGTGTGTGTGTCTCCTCAATATATGTTCCATTCTATGCATCCGAAGAAGTGGGCTGTAGCCCACGAAAGCTTATGCTCAAATTCGTTAGTCTTTAAAGTCTCAAAGTTAACTAGGAAGGAAATGTATAAGATAAAAATGCTGATTGGCTCAGATTTCATTGAAGTTAGAGATGAGAAAACAGTTTGGTCACTGAGTGCGTGCCTATGCCAGAGCATGAATGCTCCCATTGGCACATGACCTAATGTTTTGTCACTCTTGGTATGTCTATACTGCAATAAAATACACGTGGCTGGCCCGTCGGCTGACTCAGGCTGCAGGGCTATAAAATACCCAATTTGTTTACACTGTAATTCTATCTATAGCATTGCAGCCTGAGCCCAAGTCAGCTGACCCAGGCCAGCTGTGGGTGTTTTATTCTAGTGTAGACACCCCCTTTGGGGCTAAGTATCTCAGTTGATGGGCTTGTATTACTACCCATAGACTATTCCCCGTCCCCATTCACTTCACTCCTGTCCCTGATATTTATCATAAATTTTCCCTTTTTTTTTTTCTTCATTTCATTCCCTTTCTCTTGTATTACTCTCCTCTCCCACCTTAGTATTTACACTACTGAAATACTGATAGACTCTTTTATCCTGTGCCTTGCACACACCTCATGGTAAATGCTTTGCTAGGCTACAGATATTTAGCCTCTTTTAATCTTTCTTTCATCAGTCTCTCTAGCCCCTTAATTTTTGTTGCTGTGTTTCATATTCTTTCCAGTTTCTAGGTTTTGGGGGTTTTTTTTTGTTTGTTTGTTTGTTTTGTTTTTTTCTGGTAACCAGGTGCCGGGTGTGCTCAAATGGGAGAGGCATAAAAACCTGATTAGGTGGGCTGAGCACAGTATTCCATCCCCACCAGAGCTGTGTACAGAGACTGTAGCTTCACTCGTTTTTGATGTGCTGTCTGAGTATTCAGTCCAAAACTTCATTGTCTTTTCCTGTTGCTATACCTTCATGTAAAGTCGTATATAATATGCTGTCCATTATCTCTGCTAGGTCACTTTTAGCATTGCTGTCTCTTCTGGGGTGTATCTACTCTTGGAGCTGGGGTGTGATTTCCAGCTCGCGGAGACATATATGTGCTAGCTCTAATTAACTAGTGTGCTAAAAGTAGTGTCCCAAGCAGTGGGAGGGGCTAGGTACTCCGACAACATGCCTAGAGTATCTGATTGGCATGTATTCAGGATGGCTAGCCCCTTCCGCAGCTTTCCCTGCCATAGTCACGCTCTATATTTAGCTTGCTAGCTCAATTAGAGCTAGTGTAAGTGTGTTTCCTCGAGCTGGGAATTACTCCCCCACCTCCAATCGTAGACATACCTTAGGTATCTCCCTTCCATTGAATGTTGTTTGGGATTTAGATAAGGCCTTCTGTTTTTTAGAGACTTGTTCTAGAAGTGAAATACTTTCAAAACTTGCAACAAAATGGAACCTTTCTTGTTAGATACAAAATATCATCTGATTTTGGGGGGGGCAAATTATGGCTAAAAGGTAAATCTTGCTGGACAGCTGAGGATGGTATTTACATAGGGATCAGAAACAAAAGCCTTGGCGACCCAGGAAATGCAGTCCAAATTAAGAGCAGTTGAGAAGGTCTGTAAAGAACTTGAGACTGCTTAGTACTGAAGTGAGACCCTGATCAGTGGAATCAAACAGCATTTGCTGTGCTACGAAGGAATATTAAAGCTTGATGGGCAAACCAGATTGGATAAAGTAACTGGCCCAAAACTAAGGCTAAAAGCTTGCAAAATTCAAATCTTATTTTGAGGTTCAAAGATGATATTTGCATACCGCTCTACCTCCTGGTTTCAGCCAAGGAAGGGAATAGAAATACCATAGGGGCTATTCCCACAGTATTTCTTTCATAGTAAATCTAAGATCTACTGGAAATTTATTTGGGACTTCTGTTTTGGGAGAGGCTCAGGTAAGCATCCAAATATTGTTTAATCTGAACTTTTCGGGGGGTTGCCCATCACTGTTAGTGAAACAAAAGATAAACAAGTTAATATGTATGTGCTGTGACCTGTGGAGAATGTATCCACAACCATGCAAACATGTATGGGTGGAATAAATCCCTGTGACAATGAGTCTTCTCTTTCTGAGCTGATATGTCATGTTCTTTTTTCAGAATTCTAGGTAATCGGGTGGCAGAATTAGAGAAGAAGCTGAGAACTTTGGAAATTTCTGGTTTGTGGAGTCTTCCAGGTTAGTAGAAATTCAGAAAAACATAAGAATGGCCATTCTGGGTCAGACCAATGGTCCCTTTAGCCCAGTATCGTGTCTTCCTTCAGTGGTCAATGTCAGATCCTTCAGAGGGAATGAACAGAAACTGGCGATTGAGTGATCCATTCCTGGTTGTCCAGTCCCAACTTCTGGCAGTCAGAGGGCTGGGGATACCCAGAGCATGGGGTTGCATCCCTGACAGGGCCGGCTTTAGCATGTGCGGGGCCCCATGCCGGGACGCGAATAGCAAATCCCCATTGGATCCCTCCCCGAATCCCCGCCCTGGCCCCGCCTCTTCCCCAGCACATCACATTCTTCCTCACCCGTCCCTCCCAGGCTTGCACTGATCAGCTGTATGGTGGCGCAAGTGGTTTTTCCCGCTCCGCCGGCAGCCCCAGACGTTGCAGGGCCCTCTTAGGCGCAGGGCCCCTTTCCGGGGAATAGGCCAAATCGGCTTGAAGCCGGCCCTGATCCCTGACCATCTTGACTAATAGCCATTGATGGACCTAACCTCCATGAACTTATCTAATTCTTTTTTTGAACCCATCTCCTGTCAATGAGTTCCGCAAGTTAATTGTGTGTTGTGTGAAGAAGTACTTCCTTTTGTTGATTTTAAACCTGCTACCTATTGATTTCATTGAGTTACCCTTGCTTCTTCTGTTATGTGAAAGGGGTAAATAACTTTATTTACTTTCTCCATGCCATCTGTGATTTTTATAGACCTCTATCATACCTCATAGTAGTCTCTTTTCTAAGCTGACCAGTCCCAGTCTTTTTAATCTTTCCTCTGGAAAGCTGTTCCATCCCCCAAATCATATTTGTTGCCTTTCTCTGTACTTTTTTTCAGTTCTAATATAGCTCTTTAGAGCTGGGGCAACCAGAACTCTATGCAGTATTCAAGGTGTGGGTGTACCAGGGATTTATGTATATGCATCGATATTTTCTGTCTTATTTATCCCTTTTCTAATGGTTCCAAACATTTGGTGACCCTTTTCCTTTTTTTGCCTGCCACTGAACATTGAGCAGGTGTTTTCAGAGAACTGTGCATGATGACTCGAAGATCTTCTTTTTTTCTTTTGAGTGATATCAATTTAGACTCTATCATTTTGTATGTATAGTTGGGATTGTTTTCCAATGTGCATTACTTTGCATTTATCAGCGTTTAATTTTATCTGCCATTTTATTGGCCCATCACCCAGTTTTGTGAGATCCCTTGCATTAAGTGTTTGGGTGTCTGTTTCCATATTAGGATTTCAATGTACAATTTTTGTGAGAAACTTGTTAAAAATATAGCCAAGTTTCAGTGGCTAGTGGTTTTGAAAAGATGGATGTTCAACACTTTTTGGGAAAATCCAGCTTAAGGTATGTCAAGTTGGAAACCCAAAATCACTAGTCACTTGTGAAAATGCTGGTTTTACACACATTTTAAATCCAAATATAGTAGATAGCAGAAAAAATACCCTTTGGCGAATGCAAGGAACAATCGAACTATCACTATGGGTTGTAGCTGAAAAATATTAACGATCTGATTTAAATGTTAGTATAAAATCATACAACTTAAGATATTAGAGCCAGGTTTTTTTCAACATGTTTTATTTATTAATTTTAGTTAAATGTGCATTGTTCAGATTACGTTCATTTTTGGTTATTTTTCTCTCATTAAACCTAATTGTTGCTCCTTTAATCATTGTTCTCCTTGATGTTCACACACTAGGTTATGTTTGTGGTAACAATTTCCCACTGCTGCTACCATTAGAGGTACCTACACTAGAGTAGACAAGGTTTCAGGTGTTCTAACCTATATCATTTAGGTCTAAGCTCACCAAAAAACAGCTAATATTTAGCAATGTATCTGAAGAGTCCTAGTGACAAATCTCTCCAGTTCCACTCCTGATGTTAGTTTTAACTCAAATCCTCTTGATGCAAGATGCAGATAAAATAATTATCTTGAGTCACACTAATATAGGTTTACATTCTAATTGAAATTTAATGGGTATTTAACATATTGTTATTCTACTTTGTTTAAAAAATGTTGTTCAGTGAAATTCGTAGTTAATAAATGCAATGTTTGGTCTTTGCAGAAATGTATAAAAATAAATAAAAAATAGAATAAATGGAATGCTGAGAGCTTGCTCCATTGTTAGTCTAGTTAGGTAAGACATCCAATTAATATTAATACAATAACTGTCTCTTTTCTTCCTTTCTTTTGCTGCCTGAAGGCCTGAGCTACAATGTCTCAGTGGGATTTGGGAGTAGGTTCTACTTGACATGTATATTTTTAGTAACTAATTTTAGCAGTACGTTAAACATTGTCACAGCATGTAAATAAATGGAAATGTTATCTGAATATTTTTATGTTTGTCAGATTAAGATGTTCAAGTGAGTGAGTTAGATGTCCACAAGGGAAATAGAGACTACTGCACAAGACAGTTCTTTTAAATTGGGGAAAATGATAATAAAGGATGATGCTCAATAGTTGTAACTGAATTTTACACTAGATTGCGACTTGCATCAAACAGTGTGGTTTATTTATTCGTTTAACCAGAGAAGCAGTAAATTAAGAATGCACTTTTGTTTCCAAGTGTGATCGAGCTCAGAGATACCAAATATGAGTCTTGTGACACCCAGTGGGATCACAAAAACTTTTTTAGATGGTTACAAACTGGCCTCTGCTCTGTAAAATACCATCTCCTATCAGTACTGTGAGAACTATCATAAGAATGTTGGCTTGAGTGAAGGGTGAGAGCACCTGCTCTGATTGATGCTAGAAGAAAGATTTTCAGAAGAAAACATCACTTGATTTACAGTGAGTTGAACTTTTTGTCATTGGAAAGACTTGCCAGTGAGAGCTGACTTTCAATCATACTTGTGAAACAGACACATCATTCTAGTTTAATACATTTCAGGTTGCTAAAAGCAGAATGAATATTGCTACCTAAACATCGCCAGCAATAGACTATTTACTTAGCCCAGCACCATGCCACCTATTTACAAATAGAAATAGCCTTAACATTCATTCTTTGCCAACCTGTAGGAGAAATGGTTTGATAGTTTGTAGGTTCTTTAGTTGGTTAGTTTTTGTTTGTAGGCTTGCATGTAGGGGGGGAAACTGGGTAAGCGAAATCAAATAAATGAATTTTGTGTTTGAAAGTGGTGAGGTTTGCAGTTGTCACCTTTTGTCAGGGGTGAGTTCCATAGAGTGGGTCTCAATCCTGCAAAATTTCTCTTTCACATTTAGGAATCTCCCTTACTGGCTGATGGTTTCATTGTTCAGCGAAACTCAACCTGTCACAAGAGAGCATGGTTGTGTTGGGAGAGGTCTTGGGCGTGGATTTGTTCTGATCTCATTTACATAAGTTTGTCTCTGCTGAGGGTGGAGCAAAGATGGGGTTTCAGTATCCTGGTAGCATTTCAATCTTTTATTGGTTGCCTAGATACCACGGTGATTGTTGCATTAGAAATGTGTATGTCACCCCACTTCTTAGACTTTGGTGTAATTGGACACTTTACATCAGCAATTGGTTTATAAGCTATTGTCCTCTCAACAACCAATTCCCAGCGCAAAAGGATTAAGCTGAGTCCAAGAACAGTTCTCTTGCTTTTCTTTGTATGATCACAGGAAATGCTGCAGATGGCTTTTGTTACTCAGCAGCCACCCACTTAAAACATGCAACTCCTCAACTGGCCTATCTCCAGAGGGAGTGATGTATTTAGTTCTGAGGCAGTTATGTTTGACCTTCTTTGAGCGGATATTTAAAGGGAGGTGAAAACTTGACGGAATTTAAAAGACTCCATTTGAGAACAGCGTATTCCTCTAAAGCAAGGCGGAAACAAACTTATGTTGTCATGTATAGCTCTCTTGTTTGCCTGCTTATTTTCAGCCCTGTACATTTTTAACCAGAAATCCCCCCTGAAAGCTCCCTAAATTGAGGATGTGCCTTCCAGCAGCTATATGTGGAGAAGAATAACATACAGAAGTGAGCTAGTTCCAAGCACTCAATCAAAATTACATTTGATAGCCCCACTCATACCATGCTTCACAGAATATGGGGCAGCAGTATTCAAACCTCCCACTTACAAGGATGTGAATCACTGTTATGATGTATGAATAAGGCTACAAGTCTGTCACGGAAGCCATGGCTTCCTGGGCCAGCAGCCGCAGTTTAGATGTGTGGGAGGGGGCTCAGGGCTAGGGGCAAGGGTTTGGAGGATGCGGGGGCGGGGTGTGATTACCTGGGGTGGGGCTCCCCTGCAGCTCCTAGGCGATAGAGGAGCGCGGGGAGGTGGAGGTGGTCTGCATGCTGCCCACTGCTGGCACCCACGGGCCCCGCCCCTGCAGCTCCCATTGGCTGTGGTTCCTGGACAATGGGACCTGCGGCATCCGGTGCTTGTGGTGGGAGCAGCAGAGGAGCTCCTGCCTGGGCCCCTGTCTCCGCTGCCTAGGAGCTGCAGGGATGCGGAGCCGGGTAGGAAGCCTCCACCAGACTCTCCCCTCCCCCAGTACAAGCGGGGGTCCTGGATCACCTCCCCCAGCACCCGCGGCGCCCCTGGGGCATGCACACCCCAGAGCAACCCCACCCAAGTTTTACTTAGGGCAGGTATTTTTAGTAAAAGTCATGGACTGGTCATGGGCCTGTGAATTTTTGTTTACGGCCCGTGACCAGTCCATGACTTTTACACAAAATACCTGTGTCTAAAAGGTAGCCTTATATATTAATAAGACTTTTTAGGCAGGTCAGACAGTATTGCTTAGATGATGATGATGATCTGACTACTTTGTGGAACCAGTTGGCTTCAAAGGGGATGGCGAAAGTTCTAAAAGTGAATGTGTTTACTGGGTAACAGCTGGTTGGAAGTCAGACTGCTTTGGTGTTTGTACTGGAAGCCACAAGCATCCTAGCTTAGGCTTTACTTTTCTGAATCTGACATGCCGTGCAAGGTGCTCAGAATAAACAACTCCGCTGGCTCCCATTCTGTCTAGGAAGAGACATTTCTGTTTTTTTAAATATCTCCACAGACTTGCTCCATCCTGGGTCATAAACCTTTCATGTCATTACTCACAACCACCTCTGTTAATCTAGCCCTGCCCATCTCTCCATACAGTCTTACCACTGTTGTAGAGAGAAGCCTTTCCCCCTTCAGTTTGTGCCATTTGGAACAGCCCTTAGGTTTGTTCTGCCTCATCAGCTGCCCACCTTCAATTTTCAGCTGAAAACTTGTCCCTTTTCCTTTACATTATAATTTTTCTCACTCGGCTATCTAACTCCATAATTTTATTATTTGCTATAGAAGCCGCAGAGTTCAAATGCAAATTGTTTAAGTTGGAATTCTGATCTTGATCCGGTCAAAACTTCTCCAGCATTATTATTTTATGTGTATTACTGTAACACACAGACCCCAGCAAGGTCAGATCTCCGTTGTGTTAGACACTGAACAGACGTGGAAGCATGGTTGCAGCCAAATTTTTCAAAAGTGACTAGAGATTTTTGGAATCCCAACTTGACATCTGAAGTAAGGGACCTGACTTAAAGGGAGGGTCCTCAGAACTTCCAGAATAGCAGACTCCTTAAGGTGTTTACAGACTCGACACCTAAAAATTGAGGACCCCAAAATCACTAGTCCCTCTTTAAAACCCTAGCTTTTGACACTGATGTAAGACAACATGCAGAGTATACTCAAACAAATTTGGTTATACAAACGTGTCATCTTATTTGTTTAATGAAGACAGGCGGAGCAGTAGCAATAGTCTGAGCAGAACATCTGTCGAGACCTTATTTATTAGCTGGGAGTGTTCTATAGGCCTCTCAGAAACTTGCAAAATTATATCCATAGTGGAACTGGGAAATTAAACCCTTTTGGTCTGACATGGAACCAGACCCCTTAGACATGGATTTTGGTCCATGGATTAAAATCCCCTAGCCCTCCTTTTTCTTGCAATATTACTGTTTGTGTTTACTGCCTATCTCATAATTTATGCTAATACTATAAGCCTTTGAGGATACAATTTATATAAAAAAGAGGGTACAAAATTGCATTTGTAATATTGAGGGTATAGCAATGAAAGCTGAATGTAGAGGGTAAAAGGACAGTGAAATGTTTGTTGGCATGGTGTGCTCCTTGAGTCTAGATGTAAATGATCTCTGCATTAGTGTAACGCTTTAATCTAAAAATAATACTTTCTGCATCACTTCTAATATGATCTGATTATAGCAGAATACAGCAGCAGCTGGTCGTCTTTCAGCAAATTAGAGAACTGCCCTTTAACCAGTAGTGTTGGTAGAAATGAGTGTCTGCTCTTTGTATTTGGCTAGTGCACTTCAGCTGCAGTACATTGGCACTTTGTTCTGCAGAAAAAATCATTTTAAGAGCTACTTAACATATCACTCTACTTCTTTTTGTAAGGGCAGAAAAAACTAGTTAAACTGCAAGATGTTTTTAAACAAAAGCAAACTCTTTGGTGATCACTCATTACAATCATCTACTGAATCTTTCCAATGCTTTCTTCGTTTCAGGTGGAAAAGATACCATAACATTCAGTGACCCAACCCTGCCTGTTCTACAGAGGTCAAGATCGCCACTGCTAACATTTGCTGACAAGCCACAACAGAATCAAGCACAGAGGCATGAAGGTAAACATGTAGGACAGAGATGGGTCGACACTACACGTCTTATCAAATACAGTAAAAGTAAAAGCCAAGGTTTCATGCCAGTATAGCGGAAGGTAAAGATTCTGTGATCACAAAGATTAAGTAAATCAATCACAACCAAAGTGGGGGATCATCACAGTTTGAACAGGCATGGAGGGACTGATAAATGACTGTATAGTGACTTGCACAGTGCTAGAGGTCAGGTTTTAGCAGCTCAAAGGAATTTTGCAACATAGCTGTATGCCATAGGAAAGCAACACATTGTACCTGTAAAGCTGGCTCCCTCCTGTCCTCCCCTCCCCCCACTTTACAGTGCATGGTAGGAAAGCAGACTATGGAACAAGCTTAGCACTCTCCTGCATTAGACCTGATCTACAGATGAAAGGCTTCCTGATTGTGCCTGGCAAATTGAAATAAACCCCTGCTGTTGAGCAATTGATTCTTCTTTTATATTCATGCATGCATTTTGTTAAAATCCTTTCCCAATCACAGGCTCTAAGAGCTTTCCTTAAAAGTCCAGCTCAGCTCTGTTTTATACCAAGAACAGGCTAATATTTTAATGAAAACACGACTTTTCTTTAGTTTTTCTTGGTGGACAGGGAATAGATTTTGAGACTTGCCTATCAGCATTTGGATAAGCTATTTAATGGCTATAAAATTTTTGGCATGCCCAGATCTTATTCAGTCAGCCATGAAGCATTGTAAATGCTTTGATATTAATTCCTCAAATTAAATAGATCATGGCTTCATTTTGACTTTATTATCCATGTTATCAGATGATTGACAGCAATTGATCACTTTTAATCTTGATCAGCTGATTTTTACTGTGCTAAAAATAAAAAATTAAATCATATTACCACTCCTTCATTGAATATATATGTAACTTACAAATATTAATTATCATTTTAAATAATCATTGGTTCTAATTAAATCTTTACTCTCTGAAAGTGTTTAGTTGATACCGTTATATTGACTTTGCCTTGTTATTTGTCATTGTGTGCAGGGCTGGTAGATCTGCCTAGTATTAAGGTTGCGCAACACTTCCCATTATAAGACCCTGCATTCACTTGCATGTAACCTTGCTGAACTCCAGCCATTTGGGTTGAAATTTTCCATGCTGGGTGTCTGTCTCAGACGGAATTGTTTTTTAGGTTTTTTTGTTTTTGTTTTTGTTTGTTAAATTTCAGCCAAAACAGTTGAGCTGTTCCTGAGAACAAAGATCACCACTCCTCTATTGCAAGCAAACACTTGCAAAACACATCCCCCTCTAGTAGTCCACAGTGAGGATGACAATCTACCACTGCTGTCAGTTACTCTGTTAGCTCAAGTAACAGAGGCCTCTGTGGTGCAACCTAGTTTGGCCCCCTTGTGCAGATGCACTATGATGCTGTCTTTAATTGCATAATCCGTTCTTTCTGAATTGTTTTTGTATAGTTATATTCAGTGTTTGGATTTTGTTGTAATGATACACTTAAAATGTTAAAAAAAAAAAAAAAAAAAAAAAAAAAATTCTGCCCCTGCCTTGTCTTAGGCTGCTATCAAAGCATGTTATTCAGGTAAAATGTTGTAGGGTTAATTATATAACTTCATTATTGGAGAAAGGCTTACGGAAAGAGAAATGGATCTTAACACCTAAAAGTGGCATTGTCTTGGCCTATTACTGATCTCTTGTGGCCGGAAATTCTACAACCCTGGGCCTTACGCAGAAAAAGATCTTCCTTGAAAGTTTTGTCCTAGGCTCCATCAGCTATAATGTCCTTCTTTATCACAGCTGTCAGAGTTATGTAAGAGAGGCTATCTCTGAAATAACTAGACCCTATCCAGTAAGAACTTCCCACTGTTCTGATTGGTTCTGTTCTTTGAAGTGAGTCCAGAATGAGATAGTTTAATTTGTGCTCTGATCAATCTTTTACCGTGGTGGTGGGGCACTGGTATTTCGCTAGCTAGATCATCTTCTGCATGGCTTTCTTGGTCAATGCCCCATGCATATAAATTTATATAACGTACACTAGTATGACGCTGTCCCATTTCTCTCTTAGCAAAACAGAATGGAAAACAAGATGAAATTTATGCTGTTTCAACAGAGTTGACAGTTCCAGAGGAAGCTGCTACGGTCTACGACAATTCCCAAGCAAACATAAATAACAGTAACCAAACTAAGCCTTTTCATCCCTCATTACCCAAGTTTCCTTCTGAGGAGGAAGAAATAAACAGTCTTGGAAGTAAAATAATTAAATTGACAGAAGAACAGGCAGCTGCAGAACTGGAAGGGAGCAGAACAGAAAGTCTACCGGAGGGCCGGAGTACAATGGACCAATCAGAACTTAGCAGCTCATCCAAGGAAGAGTCCCCCTTATCCAGCCCTGACCCATTTGACCCTGTGGAGCCATCAAATTCCAAGAATGAGCATGCAGCTGAAAATTGGGTCCTGAAAGACCGTGAGGAAATCTCAGAGAATGAATGTGAAAATGTAAGTAAGAGAGAGGGTGGAAATGGCAACACACTGGACGCTGAAGACACAGAAGGATGTGGAGAACTAACTGTTTCAACCTCTGACTTAAGCAACGTCTCCAGTAATCCCCCTGAACCTGAGTGTGACAAATCATCTGATCCTTCTGAATGCTCCGAATATTTGGATAACAGCATGGCTTGTGGTATGAAATCCAAGATCTCAAGCTTCTCCCTTTCATCCTCTTACAGTGGAAGCTGTACTGCCATGAGTACGGATAGTCACCGAATTAATCTGCCATAGAATTGGGTTTTTTTACATGGGTCTGTCAGCATTTGTCCATTAAAAAGATGTTTTTCTATTAACATTGACTGTGCTTAACCAAAATAATGTAAATATATAAAATGGATAGAACTTGAAAATGATGGGGGCCAGGGTTAATGATGGCTCTGGTGTTTACAGTGATTGAAGTTTCTAGAGAGACTGACATAATTGAGAAAAAATGGGGCCAGGAGACTCACCATTATCCTTTATCATGTCAAGTCCTAGCTGGGTCTCCATAGCATGTATGCTCTTGTCCAATGCACAATGCTTACTGGTGTGTATTTTAGGAGTTTCAAATGGCTATTTTCAGCAGATGAAAATTTGAAATGATAAACTAAAAGAATGTAAAGGTAACAGGCTTTTGTTTATTTTTCCAAACTTGTGTTCTCTCTGTGCATACTTGCTGTGAGTGCATATTTAGAATAGCAGCATTTGATTCCTACTGAAAAGCAAAATGGTTTTGAAAAGTAGCCCCTGCACATGCAGTTTCCATCTCTTAAACCTTCATATCTCCTCTACATTCCTCTCAAGTTTTCCTTCCTCCACTCGCCCCAAGGAAACGCAGGGGACTTAGGTCACAAAGTATTAAGGCCCCATTCCAGCTGAAGCTCTTAAAGCTGCTCTAGTACAGGGAAAGTTCCCCGGGGAAGTAAAAAAAATCATCCTAGGGGGTGTAGCAGAGCTGCCCGGGGGGAGGGGGGGGAGAGACTTGTGTATATAGGCCAGCTTCCTATTGTGGACTGCTAGTGCCAAGTCATGGGACTATGTTCCTATCCCTTGGGCTGGAGTCACCTGTGTGGCCCCTGGTGGGAGACTAAGTGGATCTAGGCCTATCTCCACTTTTATTAGGTATAAAACAAAAATGTGACTCTGGAGTGCAGATAACTCTTCCTTTCCTCCCCCAGCTTACCAGTCTTTTGGATAGTGGTGGGGTTATTCTTTGGGCCCCAGTCGCCCTTTTAAAATTCTTCCCACGCTGATACGTAGTCAGCAAGAAAAACCTTCTGGTGTTAGAGTGGGGGGCGTGCAGAGCAAGTCCCCAGCTCTCTAGTGATGGAGTTGTGCCACTCTGCCCCCCGGGAAGGCAGCGGCAAGGGAATAGTTAATGTTGGAGTTCACAGCTGTTAGAGCTGGGGAGGCACTTCCTCTCCTCTTTTTAGAATAGGGAACAGTCTCTGCAGCTGTGGAGCTTCTGTGGGCTAGCAGCCGTGGAGGCAATTTTTCTGCTGGCTTGGGACCTAATTGTCTGTAAATGTTCATTTCTCACTCCTAGAACTTGAAACCAATCAGAGAGAATTAAACCAAATTTAATAAACTACTAATAAAAAGGAGAATCCCTCCCAGATTGAGCCTTTGTTTGACAAATATCTGCCAGCTGCAGATTTTTACAGCCCACTTGTCAGCTACTGAAAAACAGGGTTTGTATTAGCAGCACTGACAAACTTGTCTCTATATGGATCTGAACTAGCAGGTGCTGCCATAATCAAAGGTGTTTTGATTCCATTAACAGTTTGTGCTTGGCAGAAGAAAGAATATATGTAATGGTTACATCTGAATATAATGAATGATGGGAGGCTGAAAAATGTGACCTGCCTCTTGTTTTTGTGCATTCCCCTAAGAGGGGCATGCATGTAACCCTTTCTCTGCTGTCTGCTCTTTCGTTGCTGTGTGCAGGCAATAAAGGAATACTTGTATCACTCCTCTAAAATGCTTCCTTTCTACTTCAAGGGACTGTGGCATTGCATCACACTGGTATCAATAACATCCCCCTTTGAACCAGTTTGTTCCAAATTCAGATGCCTTGGGGGCATGCTACACTGAAAAGTTTAAGCTTTCTTCCCTGGCCCCAGATATATTTATGTTCCTCAAAACCCAAAGACCAAGAGGGACTGTTGCTATTAATGGAAAAATAATGGATTACATTATTGACTCAGTTATTTATGACAGCACTGGCAAGCATGAAGAAAAATAGACATGCACTGAAATAATTGAAGAGATTTTTACAGGGTTTTGTAATATTTAAAATATTACCCTCCATGTAATGTTTATTCCAAGGTGTGTGTTCCTTTCCATCTTTCATCACAGCCTGAGGCGTTCCAAAGCTAAATGCTAGTGAAGTTCTGAATAAAAATGCAGCCAGAATTGAGGCTGGCTTTGATTTTTTTTTTTTTTTTTTTTTTTTAATCCCTAAATGTCAGTGTTTGTATATACAGCTTAACTCTGAAATGTTGAAGGTATGTGTGTGCTTGATTCTCCTCTCCCCTACATTGGCGTAGAGGCCTGAGGCAAAGCTCATTGAAGTCAATGGGAGGCTTTTTCTTGTCTACTATTATAGGCTTTGGATCAGTTATTAAATTAGGAGTACCCCACTGAAATCATTATGGTAATGGTGTAAAGTCAGAGCAGACTCAGGCTGACAAGTATCTTTAGCACATAAAACTGTCTTGTTTCTGTCCTGATATGGTTGGCAGGCTGCTCTTTGAAAAACCTCCTGTAAATTAGATCCTTCTATGGATTAATCTCTCCCCGTTCCTACCCACCTAAATTCCTCTTCTGTATCCTTGCAACCACTTGCTGGCACAGACTCTGGCTAGGAGGCTCCCTGCAGACCTCACTTCAGTACCACATCATTGCCCTGTCTACAGGGAGTCCAGTGCAATGCAGTTTGTACCCTTTTCCACACAGGGGACTCTGCATCCTCCCAGCTGTGCTCTTAGCCTTCATCCTTGGGACTTGAGCCTTTACAGGCTGAGACATGAAGCTTCAATACTGCACCAAACCACTCTTAAAGTAAGATTTGTTTGCTGCAATAAAATTACAATTGACTCTGAATGTTGGGGGGGGGGGGGTTATTTTCCTTTTACTGGTGCTGCTGTTACACTAGTATAACTGTTGTCTTTACTGAAATTACTTCTGATTTACACCAGCTGGGAGAAGAATCAGGCCTTCTCTGTTGAGACCTACATGCTGTCTCTGTAGGACTTTAAACCATGCTCTGACAGGCATACCCAACCATAAACTTTATCACTAATGTGGGAGGGCAGGAGACAGAGTGGCAGCTTCAAATGCAACATTTCAAAAACTGATTTTTAAGAATGCTGTTTCATAATCAGACCAGATGACTTCCCTTATTCTATACCATTTTGAAAGACAATGAACTTGTACTGGAGCCCAGCAGCAAATACATGTCTTAACTGGGAGAAATGGAAAAAAGAAGACACAAGACCCTTAAAATTAAACCTATTTCAGAAAAAGTGTTCACCGAATCTTTAAAATGTAAGTTTGTGAAAATGACAGATTAAGAATCATCTTTTAAAGCACTGCTTCCTTTCTAAGTGAGACTATTTTTATGCATAGGGTAACTTGTATAATAAAGAAATTAGAATTTCTTTAATCCACATGAGCTCAGGAATGTATTTTAGAATCTTAACTGAGATTAATTTTTAAAAGATTGGGATTTTTTTTACCAGTTGCTGTTTTATAGTTTTATTTAAAGAAAGATATAGCTTTTATTTATTTGCAAGCCTTTCCTTTGTTGCAATCTACAGACACCATGCAACATAACTATATATAAATATATATATATTTTGGCTCCTGGAATAAAGACAAATTTCCAGATTTGTTGTCTTTTATCTTCTCCCTTATTAATATGGGAGGGACATTAATTATACCTTAGTGTTTTATCAGTGGGTCATATATTAAATTGTGGTCATACATTACTTTTTATAAAACAAGGAATGTAAAGATTTTATTCAATAACTTTCTTCAGTTTGTATAAAACAATCTAAATTGAAAGTCTTTTTTACTGTCACTTATTCCTTGCAATCTGAACAGACTAATTTGCTATATTTGTGTGGGTATGGAAGATCACACTATGTACACTTGCCTTCAAAATACATTAATTTTAAAAATATCTACAGTATCTATATTGTGTGAACAGCATTACACAATTTTACCTGATGTGTTATCTAGTAGTAAGCTCCCCAAAATTTCCAGGCTACTTACTATTTAAAAAAAAAAAAGCCAGAACAGTTCTTGTAAATCTACTTTCAAATGTAAACAATGTGACTCGGTTATGGCGTATGGATAACTCAAACCAGTTAAGCTCATACATGTTGGAGAATAAAACCTCCAAATATAAGTAGAATAGTATAATGGATCAGAAGTTAAAAATAGAAATAATGTCTATACTCTCCCTGAATCTGAGGAGAAGGCTATTATCTAGCTCTAGCAGGCTACCACACAAAGCTGTTGAAGTTATAGAAATCTTTATACTTTTCAGATATGTAGAAAAACACTGCAGAGCATCTTAGCCAAAAGCAGTTTTTCATTAATTTGTCTTTTTCTTTGTACCTAAGCTTGTGATCGTTTAAGAGATCCATTAGAATGGACAAGCTTTTTCTAGATTTCATAAACTAAATATTTTGCTGGTCTTACCATGTTGCACTAAACTTTTGAGCTGAATAAATGGGAGTTTTAAGTTAAAAAAAAAAAACTACATTGCAAAGTTGAGTTGATGCTGTTTTTTTATTAATCTGCTTACGGCAGGGAAAAACATCTATAGAGCAATATGCGTTTCTTAGAAAGCCACAAGACAGAGACTCAATGGAAACAGGAAACCTTTCCCATGTGTCTCAGTGATCAATTACATGGACTATATCTATTCTGTGCTGCCTAGGCAATAGATGGCATGTTGGTCTTTAGTTAGGCCTGGTTGTTTTGTGCTCATTTGTGATCCTCTTCTTCCTCCTCTCTGTAATGTCAGGAAACTTTTGCTCCCATAAGTTCTTGTTGCATGTCCCAATGACACAGCAAGCTAGACGTCTGCCAGCATTTCCATTCTCCAAACTGGCTTTATTGTTACCCTTGCCCATATCATCTTCCTGCTCATGGATCACAATGGATCTCCCCATGATGGAGTAGGGGCCAAACAGAGTGGCAAGCAGATTTGGCTTGTATTTTCTAATTTTGCCTTCTTTAGAGTAGAAGTTGCCAAAATCCCCTGGATGGCGAGGGTGGTTCACGTTGAAAGGGTTATAGTGCCCCCCAGTAGAGTCACAGCTGTTGCTGAGGTCTCCGAGCTTATGGATGTGAATAGCTCTGCCAGACTGATTGCTGCCTGATGGAAACCCATTCAAGTCAAAAAGAGCCTCTAATTTTCCATTTGGGTAGGACTGTCTGAACAAGACTTGGCCTGTCACCTGTGGCTTGTCAGCATCTAGATTGGAGCTGGGCTTCACTTCACAAGTGGCATAACCGATCCGGTTAGTCGTCTCATTGATGAACTGTGGGTAGAGTAAATTCTGCCACAGGTCATTCACTTTTTTCTGTATGTCTTGAAGTGGGCTGTCTCCATTGGAATCAGCCTCACCTTCTCCCCTCACAACACCAGATGCAGAGAGGCCCAGGCTGATGACCAGGTAAAGGAACAGAAACATGTTTGCAATTCCCAACCTGCAAAATACAAAAGGCTACAAAGAGGCAAGGGAAAAAGTTCCATGATTTTTTTTTTATTATTATTCTATGTAGAAGGCATAGTAACCCATTATGGCGAAAGGAACAGGCACATCATTAGCTTTTAATATTACCAAGCAAAACAGCTGAACCGTGTGGTCACGACACACTCAGCTTATTTCTAAATCTCTCTACAATGAATAATCTGACTAACCTAGAATGCTCTCTTCATATGCAGTTTTTAAACATACATAAGCTACCACCTATGACTGCAAAAATATCAGCAATCTAGAGTGCAGAGCAGGTGTGCAATATCTTCCTTCTTGAAGAAATCAAATCTAAACTTTATTCAATTTTTGAATTAGTATTGAGAATTTTTCTCTAAATCAAACCCCACAAGGAAAATCTGCCAGGAGACTTCTTATGGGCTACATGTTTGCAGCCAACTGATTATTAAAAACAATTCCAATGTTGCCTACCTTTTCAAAGATTTTCCAAAAGCTCTTCACCGTGGGTTGCAGTCTCTGTTTTTGCAAATGAGTAGTGATCAGCCCAAATTCCAGACTTCTCTGCAGTTGAGGCTTATGAGAGCTGCGTGTTTATGTAAAAGTTGGGTAACACTAGTTCATGGGAGTGGCCAATAGAACTCTGGGAAGAGAGGAGGAAAAAGTTTAACTAGCAACTTTTTAGAAAGGGTAAACAGTTTGTCTCCTTTTCCAGAGTCCCTACAGCAAACTGGCTCTAAGACCTCCCTGACTTCTTGAAAATTGGTTACCAAGTTTTTAAGTTAATCTTCCCTTTCATGATTTCATATGTGTATTTAAAGCATGAGAGTGATGGGGGAGAAGGAGAATTTTATCAGGGTACAGTCATCTTTGTTTAGACAGTTCTTCCACTTAAATCTATCATTTGTCACAGATTTTGCAAGATGCTGCATTTTATTTTATTAGAAATAGTGTTAGCAGCTGCTTTAATATCAGGACACTATTTACATGAACACATACGGAGCTGCTGGGATTACAGAATCTGAAAGGCACAATTGGAGCTTAAAGCAGTGTTCTCAACCAGGGGTTCTGAGGGGTAGGGGGAGGGAATGAGCACAGGTTGCCGGGGTTCTGCCAAAATGAACCAGAGAGCAGGGCCAGTGTTAGACTTGCTTGGGGCCCAGGGCAGAAAGCTGAAGCCTGAGCAATTTAGCTTTGTGTGGCCTCCTGTTGTGTGTGGCCCTGAGCAATTGCCTTGCTTTTATTTATTTATTTAATAAATGGAGATATCCCATCTCCTAGAACTGGAAGGGACCTTGAAAGGTCATCGAGTCCAGCCCCCTGCCTTCATTAGCAGGACCAAGTACTGATTTTGCCCCAGATCCCCAAGTGGCCCCCTCAAGGATTGAGCTCACAACCCTGGGTTTAGCAGGCCAATGCTCAAACCACTGAGCTATCCCTCCCCTCAAGACCCCTGGGTCTTGAGAACTTGCTTGCTCCCCCCTAATGCCGGCCCTGGCTCTTAATCTACTGCATATGCAGAAAAACAGTTGTGGCACAGTTGGGGGTTTTATAGCGTGGGGATGGGGGCTCAAAGAAAGGGGGTGCATGTGGCACTGGCAGCTTCTGGAATTGTTAGCACTGTTAGTTAATTCTCATGGAACATTCTCTAGATGCAGCTTACAGTCAGATTTGCGTACTGGAAAACTGATTTTTGTCTGGGGAAGGAGATTGGGGGGGGAATGGTCCATCAGTTAGGGCTAGGAGATCTGGGTTCAATTCTTTGCTCTGCTGCAGTCTCCCTGCACGATGATGGGCAAGTCATTTCATTTCCCTGTGCCTTCGTTTCCCATCTGTAAATTGGGTGAAAATAAAACTTCTCCGCCTCACAGGAGCGGTATGAGGATAAATACATTAAAAGTTATGAGGTATGTGGGTAATACAGGGATGGAAGCTACACAGTGGCCTTAAGTAGAAGCTATGATTGGTTTATAATCATATAATAAATGAGGGGAGGGATAGCTCAGTGGTTTGAGCATTGGCCTGCTAAACCCAGGGTTGTGAGCTCAATCCTTGAGGGGGCCACTTAAGGATCTGGGGCAAAATTAGTACTTGGTCCTGCTAGCAAAGGCAGGGGGCTGGACTCAATGACCTTTTAAGGTCCCTTCCAGTTCTAGGAGATGGGATATCTCCATTAATTTATTTATTTATAATCTTAGGTAGGCACAGTACAAGCTCAGGACTGAGAGAGGAATGCCTGAGTTTTGATCCTAGTTCTCACATTTCCTCTTCAATAGCCTTGTCCAAGTCACTTAATCCAACAGTTTCCTATCTGTAACATGTAATTAATATGTAACTACAGCACAGTGATGGAGTGAAACTAACTGAAGATAATTTCTAAGATGTTTTGAAGAGATGAAGTGTTCCAGTGAAAAGTCGAGTTGTTTAAGACAAAAAAAGCCAAAAGGTTGAGGGAAGTCAGTTGTAAAATGGGCAATTTCAACTTCTTAGCTATATAAACAGGCTTCAGAGTTACTGATTATCCCATTGCAATGGGGTGCGCCACTCACCGCTTGTCTGGCACCTCCTCCTAGTCACTGTGGGGTGTCAACCTCAAGAACTAATCCCCATTCTGTGGTCGCATGCTATCACACTGTCTCTCTCGAGTCTGCAGCGCCTCTTTCGTCCCAGAGACCAGTGTCCTTTTCATGACTCAGCGCTCTGGCTAGGTCACTCAGCATTTCTCCTCTTCTAGGGTACAGTCCTCTAAATTCTCTCACTCCCACAGTGACCCAGGCAGTCTTCCCGTTCACTGTCCCTTTGGTCTAGGCCATGCCCTTGGTGGCTGGTAGGGGAACCCGGGCCTGCCCTCAACTTCAGGGACCCTACACCCAGCAGTTCTGGGCTTTCCTCTCCCAGCCCTCATTGCTCCTTTCCTGGACAGCTTCCTACCTCTCCTGGTTCCCCTCCTCTATCAGTGTGTACCAGCTCCAAACCCTCCTCCCTCTTCCTAGGGATGGTATGTTTACACTGGAAACATAAGTCGACTTGTATTAGGTCAGTTTACAGACACCACACTAATTACTGTGGTAGTGCATGTCCACTCTACCCTCTTTTCGGTGGTGCGCATCCTCAGAGGGGCAGTGTGGGGAGCAAACATCTGTGTCTCAGCTCCCTGCCAGGAGCCTGACTGCACCACAGGCTCCAGGGCTCTCAGCGGGCTATCCCCCGTTCTCTCCCTGGCTCCCAGCAGGGAGTGGGGTCCGGCTACCTGGGTGTGGGGGGGCAGCTAGGCTCTAGTTGCCCGACTTTCGTGAAATTGATAAGTCATCCAACAGCCATGTAAGAAACAGTGTCTACGCAGATAATGCATGACTAACTATACCGACATAAGTCTTGCACCTCTCGTGGAGGTGGAGTTATTATGTCGGTGTAGAAGGGCACTTACATTGGCGGGAGGAAGGCTGTAGTATAGACACTGACATAATTGGGTAGACTTAAGCTGCCTTACTAATCATGTAGTGTAGACCAGCCCAGAGTGACTGCCCTTTCCCAGCAGCAGCCAATGCCACTGTCTGTTGCCAGCTTTCTGGCTTTATAGGCCCTGCCTGTTCTGCACTATTAAACCTGCTTGTAATTAATTCCCTGTTTCCCTGGCTCTTCCTCCAGGTGCAGCCTTGGCATTAATAGGCCTACCTGGCCATCCAATCTTGTGTGCGGAGGACATCTAATTGCACTTGTCAAGATAGGGTTTGAAGAAAGTATTTCTCAGCATCAGAAAGATTTTGCTTTTGGGGGCAGCTTGCTCTAGAACACACAGGCTGCAGAGGCTGTTCTTTGGCGTGCGTACTCAGGAATGCACATGAGTTGGTTGAGCTGCTAATTAATGGTGATGATTAAGTTTGACGTCCTTGCAGAGGGAGTCAGAGCCCAACCCTTAGTGTTCTGGCACTTTACTTGAGATGACTAAGGGTATGTCTACACTACGAAATTAGGTCGAATTTATAGAAGCTGGTTTTACTGAAATCGGTTTTATACAGTTGATTGTGTGTGTCGCCACATAAAATGCTCTAAGTGCATTAAGTCGGCGGACCGCATCCACGGTACCAAGGCTAGGGTCAACTTCCGGCGTGTTGCACTGTGGGTAGCTATCCCACAGTTCCCGCAGTCTCCGCCGCCCATTGGAATTCTGGGTTGAGATCCCAATGCCTGATGATGCAAAAACAGCGTCACAGGCAGGGCTGGCTCCAGGCACCGGCCGACCAAGCACGTGCTTGGGGCAGGGCGGTGCTCGATTTTATTTTATTTTTATTTTTATTTCTTTGGATTCGGCGGGGGGGGCGGGGCTTTGGGTGGCGCGGTGCTTGGAGGGGGGATGGGGCTTCAGGTGGTGCTCGGAGGGTGGGGCGGGGCTTCGGGCGGCGCGGCACTTGGAGGGGAGGCAGGGCTTCAGGCGGTGCTCGGAGGGAGAGGCGGGGCTTCGGGCAGCGCTCGGGGGGGTTTCGGGCGGCGCTTAGAGGGAGAGGCGGGGCTTCAGGCGGCACTCGGGGGGGTTTCGGGCAGTGTGGTGCTCGGAGGGGGGGCAGGGGCTTTGGGCGGTGTGGTGCTCGGAGGGGGGGCGGGGACTTTGGGCAGTGGGGTGCTCGGGGGGGATGGGGTCTGGCGCGGTGTGGCGCTCGGAGTTGGGGTGGGGGCTTCGGGCTGCGCAGCACTTGGAGGGGGTGGGGCTTTGGGTTGCGTGGTGCTGGGGGGGCGGGGATTTCAGCGGCGCTCATGGGGGGGTATGGTAAGGCAGCGTGCCTCTTTTTTGCCCGAGGCGGCAAAAAAGTTAGAGCCGGCCCTGGTCGCGGGGGGTTCTGGGTACATGTCGTCAGGTCCCTTCCCCTTCCCCTTCCCCCTCCGTGAGAGCAACGGCAGACAATCGATTTGTGCCTTTTTACCTGGGTTACCTGTGCAGACAACATACCATGGCAAGCATGGAGCCCGCTCAGCTCAGCTCAGCTCACCGTCACCATATGTCATCTGGGTGTCAGCAGACGTGGTACTGCATTGCTACACAGCAACAGCTAATTGCCTTTTGGCAGTAGATGGTGTATTACGACTGGTATCCATTGTCGTCGTACTCCTCAGTGAGTTCGGTCAGAGGCACCTGGGCAGACATGTTTTGTCTCCTGGAGACTCAGTCCTGCCGGCAGTCCTATTGAACCGTCTTGACGATGATGGCTAGCAGTCGTAATACAGCATTTTCTGCCAAGCACCCAGAAGATGCCGATGGCTATCAGTAATGCTGCACCGTCTGCTGCCAGCTTAAGATGTAAAAAATAGATGGACCAGATTTGTTCTGTATTCATTTGCTTCCTCCTCCCTCCGTGAAATCAACGGCCTGCTAAACCCAGGGTTTTGAGTTCAATCTTTGGGGGGGGGGCATTCTGTGTGACAGTTGTTTGTGTTTCTCCCTGATGCACAGCCACCTTTGCTGATTTTAATTCCCTGTAAGCCATGTCATCACTCGCCCCTCTCTCCCTCCCTCCCTCCGTCAGACAATAGTTTCGCGCCTTTTTTCAGCCCAGACGCCATAGGACTGGGATCATGGAGCCTGCTCAGATCACCGCGGCAATTATGAGCACTATGAACACCACGCGCATTGTCCTGGAGTATATGCAGAGCCAGAACATGCCAAAGCAAAACCAGGCCAGGAGGCGATTGCAGCGCGGCAACGAGAGTGATGCGGAAATTGACATGGACGTAGACCTCTCACAAAGTACAGGCCCCAGCAATGTGCAAACCGTGGTGTAACTGGGGCAGGTTCATGCCGTGGAACGCTGATTCTGGGCATGGGAAACAAGCACAGACTGGTGGGACCGCATCGTGTTGCAGGTGTGGGACAATTCCCAGTGTCTGCGAAACTTTCGCATGCGTAAGGGCACTTCCATGGAACTTTGTGACTTGCTTTCCCCTGCCCTGAAGCACCAGAATACCAGGATGAGAGCAGCCCTCACAGTTGAGAAGCGAGTGGCGATAGCCCTGTGGAAGCTTGCAACGCCAGACAGCTACCAGTCAGTCGGGAATCAATTTGGAGTGGGCAAATCAACTGTGGGAGCTGCTGTGATCCAAGTAGCCAATGCAATCAAAGACCTGCTGATATCAAGGGTAGTGACTCTGGGAAATGTGCAGGTCATAGTGGATGGCTTTGCTGCAATGGGATTCCCAAACTGTGGTGGGGCGATAGGGATATGGGTTCCATCTATCTTGTCACCGGAGCACCAAGCCACCGAGTACATAAACCGCAAGGGGTTTAATGCTGCTGCAAGCCCTGGTGGATCACAAGGGACGTTTCACTAACATCAACGTGGGATGGCTGGGAAAGGTACATGATGCTCGCATCTTCAGGAACTCTGGTCTGTTTCGAAAGCTGGAGGAAGGGACTTTCTTCCCGGACCAGAAAATAACCGTTGGGGATGTTGAAATGCCTATTGTTATCCTTGGGGACCCAGCCTACCCCTTAATGCCATGGCTCATGAAGCCGTACACAGGCAGCCTGGACAGTAGTCAGGACCTGTTTAACTATAGGCTGAGCAAGTGCCGAATGGTGGTAGAATGTGCATTTGGATGTTTAAAAGCGCACTGGTGCAGTTTACTGACTCGGATAGACCTCAGCAAAGCCAATATTCCAATTGTTATTGCTGCTTGCTGTGCGCTCCACAATATCTGTGAGAGTAAGGGGGAGACATTTATGGTGGGGTGGGAGGTTTAGGCAAATCGCCTGGCCGCTGATTACGTGCAGCCAGACACTAGGGTGGTTAGAAGAGTACAGCAGGGCGCGGTGCGCATCAGAGAAGCTTTCAAACCAATTTTGTGACTGGCCAGGCTACGGTGTGAAACTTCTGTTTGTTTCTCCTTGATGAACCCTTCCCCCCCCTCCCCACGGTTCACTCTACTTCCCTGTAAACTAACTACCCTACCCTCCCCCCTTCGAGCACCGCTTGCAGAGGCAATAAAGTCATTGTTAGTTCACATTCATGCATTCTTTATTAATTCATCACACAACTAGGGGGATAACTGCCAAGGTAGCCCGGGAGGGGTGGGGGAGGAGGGAAGGAAAAGGAATACTGCAGTTTAAAACTTTAACTCTTATTGAAGGCCAACCTTCTGATGCTTGGGCAATCATCTGGGGTGGACTGGCTGGGTGGCCGGAAGCACCCCCACCGTGTTCTTGGGCGTCTGGGTGAGGAGGCTATGGAACTTGGGGAGGAGGGCTGTTGATTACACAGGGGCTGTAGCGGCGGTCTCTGCTCCTGCTGCCTTTCCTGCAGCTCAACCATACGCTGGAGCATTTCACTTTGATGCTCCAGCAGCCGGAGCATCGACTCTTGCCTTCTGTCAGCAAGCTGACGGCACCTATCCTCTTCAGCCTGCCACTTGCTCTCTTCAGCCCGTGATTCAGCCCGCCACCTCTCCTCTCATTCATATTGTGCTTTTTTGCACTCTGACATTGACTGCCTCCATGCATTCTGCTGTGCTCTGTCAGCGTGGGAGGACATCTGGAGCTCCGAGAACATATCATCCCGAGTCCGCCGTTTTCTCCTTCTAATCTTCACTAGCCTCTGTGAAGGAGAAACATTTGCAGCTGGTGGAGGGGAAGGGAGAGATGGTTAAAAAAGACACAGTTTAGAGAACAATGGGTACACTCTTTCACGTTAAATTTTGCTGTTCACATTCCACAGCACATGTGCTTTCATTACAATGTCGCATTTTTCCTCTTATATTGAGGGTCTGCTGGTTTGGTGTGAGAGATCACTCACGCAGTGACAGGCAACAGAATTCGGCTTGCAGGCAGCCATGGTAAGCCACAGTCTTTTGGCTTTTTTTCCCTTCATAACATGTGGGAATGGTTTCAAACAGCAGCGCCTTCATTTCCCATACCAAGCACCCGTTGGGTAGGCCATTTAAAATGGGTTTGCAATGTAAAAGGAGGGGCTGCGGTTTCTGGGTTAACATGCAGCACAAACCCAACTACCCCCCCCCCACACACACACACCCAATTCTCTGGGATGATCACTTCACCCCTCCCCCACATCGCGTAGCTAACAGCGGGGAACATTTCTGTTCAGCCGAGCAGGAACGAGCACCTCTGAATGTCCCCTTAATAAAATCACCCCATTTCAACCAGGTGACCATGAATGATATCACTCTCCTGAAGATAACAAAGAGAGATAAGGAATGGGTGTTGTCTGCATGCCAGCAAACACCGGGACCATACACTGCCATGCTTTTGTTATGCAATGATTCCAGACTACGTGCTACTGGCCTGGCGTGGGGATAAGGCAGCCCTCCCCAGAAACCTTTTGCAAAGGCTTTGGGAGTACATGAAGGAGAGCTTTCTGGAGATGTCCCTGGAGGATTTCCGCTCCATCCCCATACACGTTAACAGACTTTTCCAGTAGCTGTACTGGCTGCGATTGCCAGGGCAAATTAATCATTAAACACACTTGCTTTTAAACCATGTGTAATATTTACAAAGGTACACTCACCAGAGGTCCCTTGTGTGCCCTCAGGGTCTGGGAGCACGCCTTGGGTGAGTTTGGGGGTTACTGGTTCCAGGTCCAGGGTGATAAACATATCCTGGCTGTTGGGGAAACCGGTTTCTCCGCTTCCTTGCTGTGAGCGATCTTCATTGTCATCTTCATCCTCTTCCTCTTACCCCGAACCTGCTTCCCTGTTGTGTGATTCTTCATTGATGGAGTCAAAGCACACGGTTGGGGTAGTAGTGGCTGCATCTCCTAGCATGGCATGCAGCTCCGCGTAGAAGCGGCATGTTTGTGGCTCTGCCCCAGACCTTCCGTTTGCCTCTCTGGCTTTGTGGTGGGCTTGCCTTAGCTCCTTAATTTTCACGCGGCACTGCTGTGCGTCCCTGTTATGGCCTCTGTCCTTCATGGCCTTTGAGACTTTTTCTAATATTTTGCCATTTCGTTTACTGCTACGGAGTTCAGCTAGCACTGATTCGTCTCCCCATATGGCGAGCAGATCCTGTACCTCCCGTTCGGTCCATGCTGGAGCTCTTTTGCGATCCTGGGACTCCATCACGGTTACCTGATGAGCTCTGCATGGTCACCTGTGCTCTCCACGCTGGGCAAACAGGAAATGAAATTCAAAAGTTCGCGGGGCTTTTCCTGTCTACCTGGTCAGTGCATTTGAGTTGAGAGTGCTGTCCAGAGCGGTCACAATGAAGCACTGTGAGATAGCTCCCAGAGGCCAATAACATCGAATTCCATCCACACTACCCCAAATCCGACCCGCAAAGGCCGATTTCAGTGCTAATCCCCTCGTTGGAGGTGGAGTAAAGAAACCGGTTTAAAGGGCCCTTTAAGTCGAAAAAAAGGGCTTCGTCGTGTGGACGTGTCCACGCTTAATTCGATTTAACGCTGCTAAATTCGACCTAAACTCATAGTGTAGACCAGGCCTAAGTTATAAACCATTTTAAGGTGAACATTAAGAAATTAGGGTCAGATCCTTAGCTGCTGTAAATCAGCATGGCTCCGTTGACTTCAGTGTTGCTACGTGGACTTCTACCAGCTAAGGATCTGGCAGTTAAAGGAAACTCAAAGAGCTAATAGCATGAGGAAGAAGTTTTCTTGATGTACTTTACAAATGGGAAGCATGCAGAGGCCAGCGGGGCATAAAGGGGGTAATCAAAGAGACTTAGTTTCACTGCACTCTAAATGATGTATTTCTAGTGTTCTTCGCTTCAGAGAATAAAGTAGAAATGCCTACCCCGGGCTACCTCAGATATATTTTTAAAAAGAGAGAGGGGGAGGGGGACAGAGACTGAAGAACACAAGATATTAAATTGCCAGAAGTTACTCAGACGAGCTTGCTCACCTGGTGGCTATGATATATTCTTTATTAAATAGAGGGGCTGAAGTAATGTAACTTGTTAATGACCTTTAGTTAGATTAGTCAATAAGGCATGGGAGGGAATACCAGAAGGACCTAATATTGCAATGCTCAGGTGTAGCAATTCCCATGATCCTTGCCATTTAAACAAACAAAAAACAAGAACCTACCTCTTACTTGGGCAAAGCCTGATTCAGTGAAGAGATTTTTGAAGTCAATATAGGATTTAGCCTGAGTAAGAAATGCTGAGTGGTGCCCTGAGAGTAAACTCCACTGGTTGTGATAGTGTGTAAATGTCATTGGATGATTTATTTATTTTGCTTTTTTAAAATGTCTCCAGATGTGGCCACGGTGCTAGTGAGCTAGCATTAGCAGATAGCACCAAGTCTACTTCTGCTGACTGCTTTATTCTGTTTCTGGCTGAGAATGGAGCAGTTGTGAGAGCAAGTGATTGAGCTTTGATCCAGCTGTGGTAGAGACAATAATAGTTGTGTGAGGAAAGCAAACTGAAGATCTTTTGAAGCTTAATCTGGCCCTTTGGTCTGAGGGCATGTATCTGCCTTTTGTTGCTTATGTTCCCAATTTGGGAATCTGTTAGATTCAGAGTTACTGTTGGATAGTTAGTAGCATTGAACCAACTAGTTGTATACAGTGGTGTTGTGTATAAATATGTCAGGTAAGGTATTTTATGAAAGCATACAATGTTCTAAACCTGATGGTCCTTAGGCGATCTGTATACAGCTATGGGTAGGAATGGATGCATGTAGGACATTGTCATTGTAACCAGGGGTGCCACAACAGCATCACCTCACAGCAATGCAGGGAAGCAATTAGGCAGGCCAGGAAGGGCACCTCCAATGGTGGATCATTAAAGTTAAGGGAAAGACATTGAAACTGAAAAGAAAAACCCCAGTCTTAGAAAACTAAGGAAGGAGGGAGTTTTCCCCGCTCTGTGTAACCATGAATTACCACAGTCAGAGGGAGAGGGGGGAAAAAAACAGCACACCCTGTTAGATGGAAGTGTTTGAAGTGATGAAACTTTCCAGCATCTAAGCCAGGTGCTGTCTGTGGACACTGGATCCCCTCATGCTGGAAAATTGTTCAGTGCTACAAGTAACTTGTATTAAAGAAGGGAAGTTTAGCTAATATAGAAATGTAAAGCCTGAGGTTGCGTCTTTATGGCTATTTTCTGTGTCATTTGCATGTTTGTTTTTCTTACTACTTCATCTTTGAATCTGTGATTTTTTTTTTTATGTTTAAAAAAAACCCACTTTGTTTATTTTTACCCTAAGCCGGTTTCTGTTGCGCAGTCTGGGTGGAGTGTGTGACCCCAAAGGGACTGATAACCGGGGGTGATGAACCAGAAGCGAACAATCCATGTGTCTGGTAATTAAGAACTTGGTGGTAGGGGGTGGTGGATTTAGGGAGATTTGCGACCATAAGGGCTGTTCGGGTCACTCTGCACACAGTAACTAGGCAGGTGGAAGCCAGGGTGAGAAATTTATGCTTGTGGGCTGGCTACTGGTGTCAGAGCTCTGAGCCATAGCAGCATAGCATTAAGGCACCCAAAGTTACAAGAAGGCAGTGTCAGAACCCCTTCCTGGTCTGGGTCATCCCCAAAAGTGGGGTATTCTGCAATCTTTTTGCAACAAGGAGGTTAGTTGACAGTTGCTGATGTATAGTGGAGTTTGCTGATGGTTTTGTCTTTGTTACAATTTGTGCTTATAAAAGAAATATTAAGGGGCACTGAGAGCCTGGGGTAGCCATCTTTTTAAACTTTTTAATAAATAAATATAACTGGAAGGAAGCTGTGCACATTTCCAGCTTCCTGGGGAATGCTGCACAGTGAGAACTGAAGTTAAATAACTACAGGAAAAAATACTGCTCTGCAAGGAAACTAATTTCTGCTAAAACAGGGGAGAGGATCACATGACTTCCAAGCTGGTTTTACTGATCAGCATCTGACTTGGCTGGCAGGCCAGCCAGCCAGTTCAAAACATTCTTGAAATTCCTGCACTTTAAGAGCTTCGGATAAAATCACTTTGTGAGTGGGAAGAGGGGAAGGAGAGGCCTTCAATAAGTTTGTTTGGAAACAATCCATCTAAAAATTAGAACCATATCTGTCAGTAGAATTTAATTTTGTGTGTGTGTGTGCAATATAGGGAATGAACCCAATTACTAGGAAAATTATTATATATAATTATTTAGTGTTTGGATCAATTCACTATTAGATAATGATATCTTTATGACCTCTGGTAAATCATGTATGCATGGAATTAAACTGGAGGATGTAGATACTGATTTTTTTTCTAATGGGGAGGGAAAGTAAAGAATATATATAAGCCTTGAAGTTCATCTAGTAGTGGACAGCTGTAATGGAAGGATCTCAGCACTATTGTCCATGGGTCCAAACCCAAGAGCCACTGGAAATTTGGGCCAGTAGTTCAGAAATATGAGCAGTAACCAGGCAACAAATATTTAAAAGATAAATCAGTCAGAATTGATTCAGTATCCAAACAAACATTGAGTGCATTGCAAAACCCAAATGCCTTTTCCCATGAGTTATGTCACGTAGCTAAGAGAATAGGACTTTTGACCTCTGTTACAGGCATTTACCCATTCAAATGGGCACAGTTAGACAAAGAAGATACTTGGAATTTAATATCGCTTTTACCTAACCAACCTGATATTCACTTCCTGTTTGATCTAGAGTTATTTCTCTCCCCCTACAATAGTGTACAGAGTAGATGAGATCTTAGTTTTAGCTTCTCTCTGTGAATTGCATTACCCTTCTTTGTTCTTAGCTGGCATTAAGTTCATTTGCTAATCTCTTTACCCTACTTAAATGGGGTGTATTCCTAAGGAATTCAGGGGGAGCGCTCACCATACTACTGAACAGCCAGGTCTTGGGCATAGCTGTCCTCTGCTAGGAGTAGCCCCTGCACTTGTGTGTAGGTCTAACTATTCACATAGTCACTACACAAGCATGTTGATTCATTGGTGGCTGTGAACAGATTGTGATGCTTCTGAGCACCTCTCTAACTAATTCAAAGTGTTCTCTTACTCTCCTCACATTCCTAGTCATTCTGCTTCTTTTGAAGTTTGCTACATTCCTTCAATACATAGTGTGCTGATTAGAGACTCTCTCTGATTCCATGCACAAAAATTAATACGGAAACAAGCTCCTGAGGCATGGAGTACCTGCATGCAATGCACAAGCATGATTTTATTGCTGTTTGCCTCATCTTCCCTTTTTTCTCTCCCCACTCAGATGGTTGGTTGTTTTACCATTTATGAGTGTATCAGTAGTGCCCAAATGTCCCAATTAGTTTTGACATAAAATAACAATCCCAACCCCAAAGAGTTCATCTGAAAAGTGCTTATGCTCATTTAAGCCTTGATCATGTCTCTCCCTTTGTCTAGAAAGCATTATGAAAATTGATAGTGTATACATAGTCCATCTTGATTTAAGCTTAATCTTCATAGATTTAAAAAAAACACACACACAGAAGGGACCATTGTGATCATCTTGTCTGATCTGCTGTGTAACTCAGGCCATAGAAACTTCCTCATATTAATTTCTTCTTCAAGTCCAATAGGTGTGGTTAAGCAAGAGCATGTCTCTTAGAAAAGCATCCAATTCTGATTTTAAAATGTCCAGGGATGAAGAGTCCATCATAACCCTTGGAAAACTGTTCAAATAATTAATTACCCTCACAAAAAAAAAAAAACATGCCTTTGTGCCTTATTTCTAATATTAATGTGTCTAGCTTTAGCTTCCAGCCATTGGAGCATGTTATACCTTGGTTTGCTAGGTTGAAAAGCCCTCTATTGCAAATTTTTGTTCCCCAGGTAGATACTTATAGACTGATAATCAAAGAGAAGGTTAAAGTTTGACAAACTAAAAAGATTGAGCTCCTTGAGTCCACCACTACTAGACATGTTTTCTAATCCTTTTCTCATTTGCGTGGCTCTTCTCTGAACCCTTTCTACAAAATTTAAGATCATCAAACTTTTGCATACAGAAGAATCCTTCGGTTTTCTTTTTCTCTCCACTCTTCGTCTGCTGCCTCCCTCCCCCAACAAGCCAGCTGAGATTTATCATTTTGTTTTTTAAATATTTGGTAACGCAAAGTAGGTTGTTACATTTTACTGCCTTCGGATTGAGATTTATGATCACTCTATAGTCTAGTGCAAGGGTTCCCAAATTGTGGTACGCATACCCCTGGGAGTACGTGAGACATCTCCAAGGGGTACGTGGGAGAAATTGTGTAATGGTGGATTTTATTTATTTTATTTATTGCATTTTCATAATAAGCTATTCAGATGAAGTTTTAAAACTCTGTGGGAATTTGTTATATAAAATATGGTTCATTTACTTCAAGATGTACCAATGAGAACACACGCAGAGACGCTAACATACAGAGCCCTCACTTCAAATCATTGTACAGTGTGGGTTCAGTTGCCCAGCAACTTTCCAGTCTGAGCTCAGAACTTAGGAATTTTTTTTTCGGTTGTCTACGTCACATTATATCTGTACATAACAGTGAAATATGGAGAGATGGCTAAAGACAAGGAGTGTTAAGAACACACACAGTCTCAGGGATGAGATGGATAGGAGCCCATGGGTGGCTAGTAGAACTGGAAGGGGGCACGCAATAAGAAAAGTTTGGGAACCTCTGGTCTAGTGGGATTCATAGTAATCCCAATGATAACCGATAGAACATTATAATATGAAGGAGTAGCCAATTTCATTTGGGGACTGAATAAAATGTCCATAGTAAACAGTACTCATAGTGAAGATTTTGGAATTCTTTCTGTTTTATTGTAGTTTGTGTTTTATATAGATAGACATTTGTTTTTAACAAAACATTCTAACCTGACCATCTTTTTTTAAAGCTTATTTATAAAGGTCAAGAACTGTCACTGCTCTTTCATTCAGTACAAGACTACCAAAAGAGTGCACATTGTTTCAAGGAAAGACCCAAATTGAATTGTCCTGCCCACCTATGGCAGTTTGTTCTGTGCTTGTGATAGGCCACGGAAAGGAAGTGTGGAGCTCAGGTGGCCTGTTGGATCTTCCCTATTCTAATAAGAGCGGTTAATTTTTTTTTTTTTTTTTTTTTTTTTACACTTAATGACAATGTCCTGCCAGCTGCCTTCAGAGAGGAGCTGACTGTTTAGAACAGAACTGAAGTTCAGTTAAACCTTTTCTCTCATATGCATTGTTCTCTTGTGGGTGAAGATTGAGTTTAGTTAATTCACTTTGGATTTTCAAATCCCAAAGCTGTAGACTAGAGGCCTGCTCAGCCCTACTTTTAAAGCCCAGCCTAAGATATTGAATTGTCCTCAGACCAGACTGTGATGGAGCATCCGCCCTACAGTGGCAGAGAAGGGGTTAAAAGCAGCCTAGGGTGGCTGCGCAGGGAGCAGCCAATCAGGGCCCAGCAGGCCCATGGCCGGGCCAGAGGCAGTCAGTTGCTGCAGGGAGCCCAAGGGAGAGGACTGGGTCCCTAGAAGGCTGCAGGAGGGTAGCACCCTAGACAGGGCTGCTGCTGGCAGGGTCTGGGGAAACTAAAGAGAGCTTCCAGCTGGATGCTGGGACTTGCAGGCTGGAGGCCCTGGGAAGAGGGCAAAGAAGGTGCTGGTGCTGCGGAGAAGTGGTCCAGGGAATTTGAAGCAGCACTGGTGAAAAGTTAAGGAGAGGCAGCAGGACCTGACCTGACCTGATCCTAACCCAACACTTGTCGTTGAATGCCATTGGGTTGCAAGACTCTACTGTAAACTTCTGTTCAGTAGAGACAATTCTCAGCAGGATTCTGTCTGCTCACAAAGGGTGTGGCATAAGTACCATTGCTGCAGGGCAATTCAGCTGGGTTTGGAACCACTGGAGGATGCTCCCTTGATCAGTATCAATCATGTAGGAACTCTCAGGGCACAGGTACATCTGTATTACTTGTATAGCTTTATCACTGGTATTACCCTAGCACCTAGGAGCCCTGGTGATGGACCAGGACTCCATTGTGCTAGGTGCTGTACAAACAGAACAAAAAGATTGTCCCTGTCCCTGCCCCCAAAGAGCTTACAAGTCAAGTATAAGGCAAGAGATAACAGATGGATACAGACAGGTTGATGTGGGAGTATAAGGGAACAATGAGATTATTGATCAGCATGATGGGCTAGATCCTGGGCTGTATTATGATAGCTGCCCTAAAACCAGCTTTACCCAGCCACTGAAAGATTCTCCCCATGTTAAGGGAGCCTCAAGTATATAGAGCCCCCAGGCTGTGCCTATACCACCACTTTTCTAGTGGGCGTGGCTGGGGCATTCATGCATCCTGGTGATCCACAGTTGCTGTAATGGCCCCTGGTACCATAGGCATCCAGAGCTCGATACAAGGCTATTCTAACTTGCACTGGAGAGCCAGACCCTGTGCACAGAGCAGGGATGCTGAGCACTCCTCTGCTACAGCTGATGATCTGGCCCACTGTGTTTTACTCTTTTGGGCAGTTACCAAACAAAGGCCAGAATTATTAACGCCAAGTAAAGTAAGCCTATTTCCCGAGGGTCAGATTCTGATCCCTTTACTTGCACTGAGCAGTAAATAGCTTCATTGACTTCAGTGGGATCACACATAGAGACAGACACAGACTCAGTAAAAGTAAAGATGTGTCTGGCCCTACATTTATCTGTTGAAGCTTTGGAGAGCTTAAATAATGGAATGTCACTTACTGGTTATATTCTGGAGGAAGATGTAAAGAAACAGACATATTTCTCAGCAGAAGAAAAATAGTTTTCATTGCAAAATGGCTCCCTACCTTTTAACAGTATTCAGTCTCATGTGTTGATTTTGTAAGCATAATTTAAACACGGGGAGACTAATGAAGTTTAACAGTGTGTTAATTATCATTATAGTTGTTGTCTCAGTTAAAATACAAGATCCTAGATCCTATTTATGATCTGAAATTCCAGAGGTTCCAAGCCTCTTATTTGACTGTAATAACATTTCCTGGTTACATGCAGCTTTCATAAGCATATACGCTTATTTAAATTCTCCTATGGAGAATTTTTTTTTTAAGTCAAATTAACGGGTTATAAATAAGAGAATTTTCTTATCCCAATTTAACTAGTTTTTGACATTGAAGTGTAAATAGTTAAGGTCTTTTTTTTCTTGTACTGTCAAAGGGGCCAAGGCTTTGATGGGGAAATTCATAGAAATCAATAAATAAAAATGTTTTCATTTCTAAGTGACTCCTTAAAGGATTTTAACTTTTTTAATGTTGTATGCCAACTCTTAAGCCCCTATGAACAGCAGTAATCTCCTAGAGGCATGCATTTTCCTGTGAAATCACATGATGGGTAACGTTTCCATCTAAGGAAATAATAAAATTATACTATATGACCAAAAATGGAATAGGAAAACTCCAATCTGAAGAATTTTTCTGCATTGCATATGTTCTGATTTTTTTTTCTGAAAAAGATTCATTTTGGATTTATGATGGTGCATAACAAAATGTCAAGTTTTAGGACACTGAATAGAGATGCAGAGCTCTTTTACTGACTCACTCTGATGTCAGACCAGGTGAGTCCCATTAGCTCCAACGTTGGGGTAAGAAGAGTTTGAGTATTTCTGAGGAAGGGGGAATTAGGGACAGAAAAAGAGGGGTCCTGCTGGGAAAGAGAGACCATTAGGAACAGTCAAGCTGAGGAGAAAACTTCCTCTGAGGTTTGTTTTGTTAACAATAAGGGCAAGTCCAAGAAGGGGTTAAATTTGAATCTGATCAGCCTATACTTTTAACAGCAGGAGTGGGAATGCCACCTGCTTACTGAAAAGCTTTAAACTCTCAGTACATGGAGACTTGATTAGTATCCCATTAAATATAGTCACATTTCTAGGAGCAACATTTCTCTGTGAAGATGGTACACATTTATACAAAATTGGGCTCCTACTGGGGTGTTCTATGAGGCGAGGTTTTGCGTTCCAGTTAAATAAGATAAAACAACTGTTCTTACAGGTATGTGAGGAAAGCCTTGTACCACCTCCTGCTCAAAGCTTGGTATTTGGATGCCAGTAATGAGAGTGTCTCTATGGCTCAGGGGAAATAGAGGAGTAGAAATACAAGAATATACAATAGTGGTTTTTCAGAAGGGAAGGCCTCACATTAGCATGTATCAAAATAATAAAACAGTTATGGAAAAAATAATGAAAAATCTGTCATCTTTGAAATTGTGACAAAATGACATTCCATCTTCAAGTTCCAGAATTCCCTTCCATGAGTTGCCATCTATTTGTCACTTGCAAGACTTATTCCCAAAGCCCGCACATTTTATTAAAACTGAGGATTATAAGGTTATAAAGTGCTTTGAAAAAGCCAGATACAGATTGAATGTTTTTATTAGAGGATTACCAAATTTTTGTCAATAGAAGCGAGCCTGAATTAATTCCACTGGAAGCTTTACTGTAGAAGTTATGAAATGTTTGATCTTGAGGATATAAAATGCACCTGAGGAAGGTACAATTCTCTCACTGTGCTATTGAAAGGACATTTTTGATGTGTAAAGTTGGACCTCTGCCAAACCCTATAGTCTCTTATGGTTTACATGGGGAAAAGTTTGTTGGTTATATCAGGAATAAATTGTCACCTAGTACAAAAAGACTGAGGATCCTTCCTAGTCTTCCTGTTGACTTCAGAATCCCTGTCCTGTTTCATAGAAGAAACTAAATTAGTAGATTGGGAGCACTGATTATGTGATTCCAATGTTCAGTGCCAGAATCATGATTTTCTACTTTTTAAGCTGTGTCCCCTGTTCCTGTCAATACAAATGGTGAAGTCGTAGGACCTGTGTACACACTCACAAGCAATGAACACATTCATTTAGCCCACAATTTAATATTCATGTTGGCCAGAGCCAATTCCAATAAATGAGAACAACTTTTAACTTGCAGGGATTCAGGCTTAGGGAAAGCTGTTCAGGAACAAGTGGGGCCTATAAAGCAGGAAGGTGGCAACAGAAAGGCCCAGTTGCTGGGAAAGAGCAGTCACTCCTTAGGAAGCAGGGGCATTTGGAGCTGGTACACCCGCATATAGGAGGGGAACCAGGAATTGTAGGAAGCAGTCCAGGGAAGGAGCAATGAGGGCAGAGACAGGAAAGCCCAGAATTTCTGGGTTGAGGGTCCTTAAATGGGAAAACGGAGTAGAGGGCAGGCCCAGGTTCCCCTACCAGCCATTTAAGGAGTGGAACCTGAGGCAGTGAATGGGAAGACTGCCTGGGACTGCTGAAGGAAAGACTTTGATATACCCCGGAAGGGAGGAATGCTGAGTGACAGGGCCAGAGGGATGAATCATGAAGAGGACGCTGTGGTTCCTAGGACAAGAGAGGAGCTGTAGACCAGAGAGAAAGTGGGAGCAACTCCATGTAAGCTGCAGAAGGGGGCGTCAATC
The DNA here is from genome assembly GCF_027887155.1 of Malaclemys terrapin pileata. Taxonomy (NCBI): domain Eukaryota; kingdom Metazoa; phylum Chordata; order Testudines; family Emydidae; genus Malaclemys; species Malaclemys terrapin. Next base: position 35,457,826 of record NC_071509.1, on the reverse strand, counting down.
TTGAGAGCTAAATCCCAGAGTGATCAGGAGGAGGTACCAGACAAGCGGTGAGTGGAGCACTGCGTGATACAGACTGATCCATACTTTATGTAGAATCACAGCCCACTTGAAATATACACAACAGAAATATCCCTGTCATGTAACACAAGAACCAGGGGGTCACCCAATGAAATTAATAGGCAGCATATTTAAAACAAACATAAGGAAGTATCTCTTCACACAATGCATGGTCATAACTTGGAACTCATTGCCAGGGGATGTTGTGAGGGAACATGCAGAGTTCCAGGCATTAGTCTCCCAGCACTCACTGCTCCTTCCCTTGATAGGCTGGCCCACAGGGGTTCCTCACCCTCAACAGGTGGCCCAGGTCCTGGACCATGAGGAGCACATTGTCAGCATACGCCAACAGGACCAGCTACAACTCTGGCTCTTGGAGCACCAACCCCGTCAACCTCCAATGGAGGAGACAGAAGAAGGACTCGATCACCAGAGCATACAGTTTGCCTGATAGCAGACACCCCTGATGCACCCCATACCCAAAGCTGACCGGTTGGGTCAGGGTCCAGTTGAGCATGATCAGACACTCCGTGGAGGCATACAACACCTGGAGAAAACCCACAAACTGGGGCCTGAAGCTGGATGCCCGCAGAGTGCCCAGGAGATGAGATACCCATGGTCCACCCTGTCGAATGCCTTCTCCTGATCCAAGGACAGAAGGGCGAATGACAGACCATCCCTACACCCGAGCTCCAAGAGATCCCAGACCAAGTACAGATTGTCAAAGATGGTACAGCATGGGAAGGTGTAGGTCTGGTTAGGGTGGACCACGTCCGTCAGCATGGACCCCAGCCGCAGTGAGATGGCCTTCGCTACGACCTTATAGTCCACACTAAGAAGCGAGATGGGACGCCAGTTCTGAAGGTTCCCCCACCTTTGAAAGTAAGGCAAGCACGGCTTGCCTGCATGACAAAGGGAGAACCCTGCTCCCCAAGGACTTGGCCCAGATGGTGACAAGGTCTGGGCCGAGGATGTCCCAGAACACATGGTAGAACTCCACGGTCACCCTGTCCACGCCCGGAGACGACTTAGTGGGCATAAGATGGAGGACTTCTGAGAACTCAGCCAGAGTGAGAGGCAGCTCTAGCCAGTCCCGGTCGCTGGCGCTGACCATTGGGAGCTCATCCCAGAGCACTGTGCAAGCATCGGTGTCAGTCGGATCCGGGGAGAAGAGGCTGGCATAGAAGGCCCTGGCCCTTCCACGCATCTCCTCTGGATCCGTGAGGCGGGTGCCGTCCTCTGCCAAAATGCAGGTGACATGCTTCTTTATCCCCCTCTGTTTCTGCAGGGCATAGACGAAGCGGGAGCCATGATACATCTCTCAAAGGAGATGGATTTGGGATTGAATGAAGGCACCCCGGGCCTGATGGTCCTCGAGGACCTGGAGCTCTTCCCGCTTTTCTCAGCACGATCCACAGAGTGATGGATCCCCGGGGCTGGCATCCAGATGCCTCTCCAGCTCCAAGACCTCTAGCTCCAACTGCTCTATCACCACATCCCTCCACCGGCTGGTGCTAGGGTGACCAGACGTCCCGATTTTATCGGGACTGTCCCGATATTTGCTTGTTTGTCCCACGTCCCGACCAAAGTTAGGTCAGGACACTGGACAAACAAGCAAAGGCTCCCGCCCCGACTCCACCTCCCTTTCCCCCCATTGGATCCCTCCCCAAATCCCTGCCCCCAGTCCCGCCCCCTCACTGCTGGATTGGATCCCTCCCCAAATCCCCGCCTCTTCCCCAAGCACGCCATTCCTCCTCCCTCTGCAAGCGCTGGAGGGAGGCCCGGGAGACGCAGGGGAGCGCAGAGCTGAGTGTGAGTCCGGCCTGGCCCCTACCACAGGCTGGACTCGGGCGGGGCGGTACCTGGAGGAGGAGCAGGGAGGCGGCCCGCAGGGCCAGGTGGTGGCTGTTCTCCCCACCTGGGCAGCGGCCAGTGGGACTCAGGAGCAGCCGCTGCTGCAGCTCCCACTGCGCGGCGGGAGGAAGCAGTTGCTGGCCAAGCACGTGGCACTCGACGGCTGCGGCTCTGGCGCCCGCGAACCCCCCCGGCCTGGTGCGGCGACCCAGCACGCACGCTGTGCCCAGCCCCTGGCCATTCATGTCTGGGCTGGCTGCCCAGCTGGTGCAATCCCGCGGGCAGCCCCAGGGCGGAGGCAGCGGCAGTCCGGTTCGTTCCCTGTGGGATCTGAGCGGGACGGGGGGGCTGGGGCCTACTGCACCCGCAGGGGTGGGGGGTGAGGGGCGCTCCAGCGTGTTTTTTTGTTGTTGTTGTTGCTCCGCCCCCCCGCATCCCGATATTTCAGTTTTGACATCTAGTCACCCTAGCTGGCGCCCTGGGTATAGTCGCGGCAGAAGACCTGGGTGCGCACCTTCCCCACATCCCACCGCTGCTGAGCCGAGGGAAAGGCGCACCATTGCCCTCGCCAGGCCAGCCAGAACTCCCAGAAGGATGCCACGAAGCCCACATCCTCCAGTAAGCTATTATTAAAGTGCCAGTAGGCCAACCCCAGCCTCTCCGAGGTGAGAGAGGCCGTCATGGTCACCAAATGGTGATCAGAGAATGGGGTCAGCTGGATGCTGGAGGAGTGGGCCCCTTCCAGTCCTGTGTGGGAAGTTTGGTTTGGTTGTGGCTGGTTATTCATGCTTCTAGCTGGATAGCAACTGAGGCAATATGCTTCTTAGCTTTGTTTTGACTCAGAAGATAATTTGTGGATTGGAGAGTTGCTCTGCAATTTTTGAAGTACTTTGGGGGCCATTTGACAGGGGCTTTCCAGTCTGTTATTTGTCCCACAATATTCTTTCTCTTGTGGGGAATGTCTGGAATTAGTGTGAATAATTATGGGCATATTTTAAAAGAAATAATTACAAAAAATGTGCCAGTTGGAATAACTAATATGTAATATACATTAGATAGCTATTCTATACTTTAGACAAGTTATTACACCTTTTATAGGAGTATATTATCTTTCAGACAAGCAAAACGTGTCTGTTTTGAATGTTCATTGGTATGTCGCTGTAGTTTAATAGTTGCCTTTTGTGGTTTCAGTAAAGAATATTCGCATGAAATGGGATGAAGGATGGTGGTGTGGTTAAACACAAGAATGAAGATCTGGGTTCTGGTCACAGCTTAGTCAATCTTCTTGTGACCTTGAGCAAGTCACACAAAACTACCTGTACCTCCAGTTTCCCCCTTCTGTAGAATGGTGTGTTATGGGGATGTTATGATGCTTCCTTACTGTTTGTGAAGGTCTTTGTGACCTGGAGACGGGAATTGTTGAATGCAGAGAATCTTTGTGAGATCGCAGGACTGAGCTTTCCTGGCTTGGAATAAAAATCCACACACTAAATGTTGTTTTCTTCTTGTCCCCTTAATAACCGTCCTTGAAATATCAGAGCCCAACATTAATAAAGACAACAGAGGACATGGTGGACTGGACAGCCCTGACTTGTGGCTTTCTTAAACAAACAAGGTACAGCATAAGTTATTAGTAAATACCAAGGCTTCATTTAGATTGAATAAAGCTGCAATCCAACAAATAAATGAGCCATCAAGTTTGAATTTATGTAGTATACAAAACACATTAAAGGCATCTGACCATGACAAAGGCCTTTTCTGCTGTGAATAATGAGGCCAGCGCATTATAATATCCTTTGGATGAGACACTGAAGCCAAGGTCCTTTCTGTTTGTCTCTGGTGGCTTTCCAGGTAGAAGTTAATGACTTCATGGTATTTTACAGAGTATGGAAAATCTCCAGTGTCCTGGCAATGTTTCCTTTCTTGATAAAACAGATTGGAACACAAAGCCGTGCATGGACTAAATACTATTGGTAAGTGCCAAATACCTGCTAGTTGGCCTATACAAAAGTATGATGGGCCTAGTCCTGCTACCATAGAAATCAATAGCAAAACTCCTGTTGACTTCAGTGGGAACATGTTAGGGCCCTATACTACCAGTTTCTGTCTTGGAAAGTGCTTTGGGATCCCAAGAATGTAATAGGTACAGTATACAAAGTAGTTCCATTCAGTTTCTCTGTTTCCCATCAAACTATACTAAACTGCATGTAGAAGTTGCTTTATGTTATGAGGGCTCTTCATTGAATGAAAAAATGGAATTTATGTGTGTGTAAATGAATGGGAATATTATGGAATACTCCTGGTTTACATACAGATCTTCTGTATTTTTTCAGAGAGAGAAAAATCACTTTCTCAGTAAGTGAAGTGTTGTGTAAATTAGAATTTCTTGTAATCATCTGAATGTAAATTAATATATTTTATGCACTGTAAACTGACTCTTGGTTTTACTGGGTAAAAGCCCAGTTGTGCAACCCTCATGCCTGCAGGTTGACTCATTGACTACTTCAGTAAGTGGGGATTGCCCAATCAGGCCCTATCCAATGAGGCACTCAGTATTGATCTGCACATGATTTGCATGCTGTGCACACCAGTTATGTACACTGGTTGCACTGCATAAACTCGGTGGAGCCTGATTTTCAGAGAAGCACCAGCCATTCCCATTGATTTCATCTGGAGTTGAGTGCTCAGCAGATCGAAAATCAAGCTTGTAAACTTATTTTTTCATGCAGTACTTGGTCACGGTTTCATGTGTGTGCATGCATGCATAAAAAGAGTTTTACAGTAAAAGCTGTTTTATCCGGCACTTCACCAACCAAAAAGCTCTATAAACTGACATTTCTGATCTTAATTGAAATTCTGGTTTATAGTCCAGTTGGCATGAGGCTGGTGGGGGGGCACGGGAGGGGGTGTGGAGCGTGGGCTCTGGGAGGGAGTTTGGATGTGAAAGGAATATGGGAGGGATGTGGGGTGCCGGATCCAGGGGCAAGCAGTGACTGGTCCTGGCTGCTCCTAGGCGGAGGTGTGGTAGGTGGCTCTGTGTGCTGCTCCCGCCCCGAGCACTAGCAATGCAGCTCCCATTGGCTGGGAACTGCAGCCAATGGGAGCTGCAGGGGCTGCGCCTGTGGGCAGAGGTAGCACGCAGAACCTCCTGTGGTTCTTCCACTTAGGAGCAGCCGGGACAGGTCGCCGCTTGCAGGGAGCTGCCCGAGGTGAGCGGCCCCTGGATCCGGCACCCCAAGCAGCTGCCCTGAGCTCCCTCCGGCACCCAAACTCTCCCAGAGGCCCCCCTCTCCCTCTGCACCCAAACTCCCTCCCTCTTAGTTAACCGGCATTTTTCATTTACCAGCACCCCCCATTTCCCCAACATGCTGGATAAAACAGCTTTTACTGTATTTAGTTCTTTTCAGAAATAACAAAGTAAGTATTAGAATACAACATGGGAGAGAAGAGTAGCTCTAACAAATCTCTATATATTTGCAGCAAGTACTGAAAGCAGCAGAAGAGTTCAGAGTCAAATGGAAAATATATTTTATATGAGGGGAAGGATGTACAGTCATGGTATAAAGAGGTTTGATTTGCTTAACAAAAAGGACTAAACACATACCTACCCAAGTTTAATTTCTCTAGTGTAACCCTGACAATAAATTCAGTATCATGTAAGAGATTTCAGCAATGAGAGAGATTCCAATTAGTCTTCACTTTGATTCAAAACCCATATGCATTTACATTAACCAGCAGAAACCACCCTTCAGTTCAGAGAGAGGCTACCACTGCCTGTGTTGCCTACATATTGTAGCACCCAGGTTGCTTAGCATGAGACACTGATGCAAGACCTTTGCAATACTGTGGCACAACAGGTTGTGTGAAATGTAAACTTTTGACTCCTCTTGCAGTGGTAAGTCTATTGTCTTGTGGCTATTAGACTGAAGTTGCTTGTTTCTCTAAAAAGAGGGAAAACAAATCCTTTAACATGTACAAGGGTGAGCAGTGAAAGAAACAGGCCAGAATTGAGCCACCTTGGTACAAGAAGCAACACAGGGCGTTTCATGATGATTTTGAGCTAATTGAATCTGGGCATCATTCAGTTTTTGAATAGGGGATCAATTGCTCCCTCCTGCGGAGAAACACACAGGATGAGAAAAAGTCAGCTGGAAACTCTGCAATGTCCATTTTCTTCTTCATCTTCTCCACCAGAGTGGCATTTTATACCTTAAAGAAGGGGTGGGGTGAGCCCTGTGAGATAGCCACAGGAGAATACCCCTTATGCAGGGAAACTCTCACAGCTAGAGTATGTCTACACATAAATGAAGGTGTGATTGCAGCACTCCAGGCATACCTGCTGGCTGCTACACAGACTTCAGCGCAAGCTAGCAACCAGAGTACATACCCAGTGTTCCCATGGGTATGAGGTGGCTACTTCACTACTGTGGTTACCTGTGCTTGCTAGATTAAAGCTAGCACCAGTATGTTTACCTGAGCTACAATCACACCTTCATTTGCTATGTGGACAGAATGGAGAATCAAGGCCATGATTTTTAGCCTGCTACTGTCCTTTTAAAAGCTTTGTATATGTAGGATTAGTGACCTGCAACTCATGTACATCTTTCATATGATGTGGTTTATTGTCATAATATAGCCTTTCCCTGATCATTTTAGTGTCTTTGGTGGTAGATTAGAATATTTTTAATATGTTAAAGACTTTTTTGGTTCCACTGAAAATATTTAACATATCTGTGGTCACCTAAATATTCACCGTTGTTTCTGACATCACAGATGATAGAAGGGGGGGGAAAAAGGATGCAGAACTTGGCTATTCTTGCTCCAAAACATAGGGCCCTGCTACTTCAGGGCCCTATGATATACTATTAGTTAGTATACTACTAATTAATTTGTGCAGTTAGTAGTATAAGGTCTATGATACAGAACTGAACTGTTCTGATTCTATCCAGTAGAGGGCAGAGCAATTTGTTACAGCAATTTACAAAAGCAAAGTAATTTAAAGAGTTGGCTGGTAGGCCAAGATAGTATTCTCCTGAACTCTGACCTGCAGCACGTTCTTATCTCCCAGAATCCAGGGGTGTTTATTTTTTCAGCTGAATAGTGCAAGGCAGTTTGTGAGGCTTAAAAAAAGAAAAGAAAATCAATAAAGTTGCAAAGATACTTCACAATGTAACACAGATGACAACATATAGAAGAAATTAATAGGGACATTTGAAGGGAAGACGGGGTTGCGCCATTAGCCCCTACTGAAATATACTGGATTTGATGGATTATTTTAATGGGCCAGAATGACAAAAAAGGGACTGTTCCACCTAAACAGGAACAGCTGGCACCTCTGACAAGGATGCATTGCTGTCTGGTTGCATCTGCCAGCCAGCATGACTGAAATAATAGCATTGAGAGGTCTGAACATTCCCCATTCACCTTAATTGGGAGTTAATGCGAAGCCTCATTATGAACACTTATATGTTAACCACTTCATGGCTGAATAGAGACATCCAGCCAACATGCTTGCAGCATGTCCAGGGCAAGGACCGTTTTAATTTTCTGCATGACATTTCATGTTCCAGCTGACCCATGGACTGTGCCCAACTACATGTAATGAATAACTTTTGCAAGTGATGGCATTTCGTTCTATGTCTGTCACCACAGAAGTCCTCTTTGGACAGAAATTAAATCTAGGGCACAAACTGCATTTTTCTCAAAGGCACACACAACTTCTGTGTAGAAGTTGGGATGGGAAAGAATGTTACCAGTATTTGCAAAGCCAGCTGGCAGCCTTCCAGTATATTCTGTGCCTTTATGGAAACCTCCCCTTGCTGTGAATTGTACTGTAGCAGCAGCCAAGGAATTGGATTCCGCCTGATTCCTGAAGTCCAGAAGGCCTGTTTCAGAATTCTGCTATCCAGAACCAGCATCACTTGGAAGGACATGAGATGATGGAGATATGGGCCCATACTGTATGTCTTGAACCATCTGCCAGGATTCAAAGCACGACAGGTGGGATTAGAGGATTTAGGCAACTAATTACAGAATTTACTTTCATACAAAGTGTTTTTGTGTGAGGGAGAGAGGAGGATTAAGTTAATTGAAGAAATCTCTGGCAGTTATTTGAAAGGTGGTTGTAAAATGATTATTTAATCTTGCATTTCACCTGCTTCTGAGATCAGAATTACTTAAATTTAAAAACACCAACTAGAAGGGGACTGGATGCCCCACGGGACTGGTGATGGGGTTACTGTACTTTCCCCTTTAGGTCACCAGTTCAAATCTTGCCTAGGTTGCTAATGATGCAAAGTTTTTACCATCGGACAGATTTGTGGGCTAAGAGTGGGAATGATAGGGCAGCTCCAACAAAAAAAAAAAAAGGGTCTGACTCTGCTCCCATTGCAGCGAATAACTAAGGATCAGGGCTAAAGTAGCTACATCACAAAGTCCATCATTGGAATTGGCAACTTTGTTGGTTGTTTCAGCAAAAAGACTGAACAGACTTTGAAAACTCATCTCCTGGTGGTTTTTCCAGTTTTAGGGCAGTATTTGAAGGATTGTTCAGTCCATATTTGGTGGATAATGAGAGGATGTCAAGGCTCTGCAGGATTATCCATCTGGGACCTTTCATCAGCCCTAAAGAAAAAAAGTGGGGAGGGAGAAGCAAGCAAGAAACAAACCAAAACACAAACTAAAACAAAAAACCCTCAGCCTCAGAATCAAAACAGCTTTGATCAATGGATCTGTTCTCAGAAGCACTTTATTTTGTTAACTGCTTTCTAACAAATGAAGAATTGCTCTGCGATTTCTTTCCAAAGCTGGAATTCAGCTTCCTAGAGCAAGATGAAAAGCTAATTTTCCTGAAGTTTAACATATTTGTGTACACATGTCAGGTGAAATAAATGACATTGAAATTCAGTCTGTAGATAGGTTGCACCAGCTCCCAAACTCTATCTCTTTTTCATCTGACTAGAACATTAACTTATGCTCCTGAGGGCTGTGCAGCGTGCAGAGAGAGAGCACAGACCTACGGATAATTTATCATCGCTCTCTCCTGTGTATCCCTCTCTTGCCCCAAACTTTTCCATATCAGACAAGGAATAGAAATAATTTACTTTTGCCTTAACTGCTTCAAACTGAACTAATTTAAGGTCTTATTCCAAACAGTTGTTTGCATCCTTAAAGCTGACTATACTGTGTGGTCTTTTTGTAACTAACTATTTGTTTCTTTGCTAAATGGCTGATTGGGCATCTTTACCATGCATTTGCTCCATGCCTAGCATAATGGAGACCCCCACCCCTTTTTTTTGTTGGTCCCTAGGTACCAACATAATAAATTATGAATAAAAATTAAATCTGAGTATAAGAACAATATAGGCTATGGCACATTATCAACTGACCTTTTTAAATAATTATATTGACATGAATACTTGTGGCCTTTCATCCAAGCATTGCAAAAATCAGTCTGCAAGAATTATTTACAGCCATGTCTACACAACAAGCACTACACCCGCCCAGCTGCAGCCAATGCCACCACAATGCAGTAGTGTAGGTGCTTCCTGTGGCAACAGAAGGGGTTTTTCCATCTCTGTAGTTAATCCACCTCTCTGCTCAGTCAGGGTATGAAATTTTCACAGCTCTGAGCGACTAATTTTAAGTGTCGATCAAGCCTAAATCTCATAATGTTCCGTTGAAGTAGGAATGATTGTTATCCAGGCTGTACTATGAGGCATCAAAAGGTTACATGACTTGTGCAAAATCACAGAGCAAAGCTGCGGTACAGGTTTATGGATTCTAAGACCAGAAGGGCCCACTGTGATCATCTGGTCTGACCACCTGTATAGCACAGCCCATAGGACTTCCCCCAAGTAATTTCAGTTTGAACTAGAGCATATCTTTTAGAAAAACACCCAATCTTGATTTCAAAATTTAAAAAGAGCTGGGAAATAAAACTCTTGGGGGTTAGACTAGATGATCCTTCTAATGGTATGATTCTATGAACCACAGTGCCAGGCTTCTTTTTGACCATCCTGTAACCAGGTACACATAGGCAGTGGGTGGACCTCCACTTTGGGGAGGCTAGCCCACTGGCTCCTCCCCTTCCATCTGATGCCCCGCCCCTGCACACCGGAGCCCCAAAACATGCCCCCCCCCCCAAACAGAGGAGCCCTGACTTGTCCACCTCAGCCACCCCAAGGCAACCACCCTAACTGAGCACCCCGCCAGGCCACTCCCAGCACCAGGCCAGGCTGCTACTCTTCCCTCCCCCCCCACTCCACCCAACCGCCAGGTCAACCGCAACGCCAGGCTGAGTCTAGCTGTCTGAGTGCCGCGCCAAGCCACTCCCCCTTGCTCGAGTGCCAGGCCCAGCCAGTGGCCCTAGTGCCTGGCCAAGCCGCCACACTCCCCTGCCAGACCCCTTCGCCCTCCGCTTGCTTGCAGTGTCCCTCCTAACTCCCCCCACCCCCGAGGAGAAACGATGCATCGAGCAGCAGGGACCTGGGCCGTGCGAGGTGCAGTGCAGATAGGCAGGCGCCGGCAGCAGCAGATGGTGGGGCCTTGGGGAAGGGGCGGGGCCACCGCGGCCCAGGTGTCCCTCGGGGGGTGGCTGTGCCAGGGAAGGCTTTGCCTTCCTTGACCTATTATACCATCACCCATGCAGGCAAGGATACCAAATCTTTGGGAAACAAGATCAGAGAGTTCAGCATTGTAGATATTTGGAGGTGGCAGTCTTCACAGGTTAAAAAAAAAGAAAGGCACTTCGCATTCTGATGCATAATACACAAGGTGCAGTCACTGGCTCCCTGTACAATAGTGCAGGAGGCTTAAAGTCTTAGACCACGCCTACACTGGGGTTTCTTGCATCTGTGTGGCTACACTGGATGTAGCTGCACCAATGTATACCCTCTGGTAAAGGTGTGCTGCACTGCTGTAAAAAGTGAATTGCACTGTTGCACTTACACCTGGTGCAGCATATCCTACACTAAGAGTATGTCTTCACTCATATAGTCTCCATAGTGTAGCAAGGTTGCTGTAGCTATGCCCACAGTGTATATGGAGCCTCCACTGACAGCAAAAGTTTTTCTGTTGCTATAGGAACATTACCTCCCCGAGTGAAGGTAGGTGTGTTGATGGAAGCATTCTTCTGTTGACAGCTGCATTTACGCTGGGGGTTAGGTCAGCATAGTTATGGTGCTCAGGAGTATATTTTTTTTACACCCCACCCATTGTAGCTATGTCGACCTAATGTTTGTAGACCAGGCCTAGGGCTTTGCATTCATGTGGCAACATTGATGTAGTTACACCAGGTGGCTATAAACCCAAGTGGACCAGGCTTTGATCTTCATCCTCATAGTCTGGGGTCTGGATACTGAAGGGACCACCTCAACCTCCTTTGACCACCTTTCTCTTGTCAGGAGCAGTGGCACTGTCCATACCAAGTGTAAAATTTAAGTGGGCAAGAGACAGGAACTTGGAACAGCAAGCCTCCCGACGTCTGGGCCAAATGTCAAACCGTCTTCTTCAGCCTCTCTTTTCCACTAAGCAGTTGATACTGTTAGCTTACATAATAAAAGAAACACACCAAGAAAAAACATGCATGTAGCATTTCCTGGTGTGGGAGAAACAGAGAGGGACCCTCACACAACAGACATTAGTCTCCTTGTTGATTCTTAGCAGTGGAAGGTACAGCATTAGAATCTAAATGAATACAATAGAGTTCCTGGCTCAGGGCTTATTAGGTCATTCAGCTCTGCTCATGCCCTGTAATTCTGATACAGGCATAATCATCTATGCAGATTCTGTTCTCTCTGCTGGGTAATCATAGCTTTGGGAACTTCCTGCAGTATTAATAGTTTCTTTTAATGAGATATCGGGTGTGGCACTTTGCATGGGATAATATGTGAGGCCTTTAAAGACTACTCTCAGAAGACCAGTAATATCCTAATGCCTCCACAATTTGCCAACACAATTAATGAAAACCTAAAGCAAAATTGGTCAGTATATTGTCAGCATGTAGCATATGGGATGTGTGTGTATATCTTTAACGCTTCCTGCAAATAGACTCTTCTTTCTTATTAAGGCTGACCACAGAGCGACTGCTGACCCTAGCATCTTAGGTACTGTCTTTATCCAAGTGCAGGCTGCATTTTAGAATTCCATGAAGACCACTTAGATTAAGATGGGAGCATTGGATACTCAGACCTGTAGTCTCTTGAGGCCACACTCTAGTCGTAAGGATGAGGCCAGGCACAATCTTTTCCATTTAATGAAAATTAGGTTTGGTTCACATGCTCCTGACACCCATGACAATCAACATAAAATTTAGAGCATTTTACTCCATTTGAAATCGAACAGATGCCAACAAAGTCGTTAGCTGTCTGGATATGTGTAAATGTGACACTCCCCAGGGGTATGCAGGGTTGTGAGGCACCTCACCACTGTTGAAACGGATTTTGAATGACCCACAGCTGGGCGGATTGTTACCTGTACCAGTGAAAATTCAGAAACAATATGCTTAATGCATAGTAATTTATTTGAGAAAGAATCACACAAGCAGTAAAGGTTATATATTACACATCTCCCTAATAAGCCTCAATTCCCCAATCATAAACCCTCAGTAACTATGTTGGTATTATATAGTATCCTGATTGGCAAACAAAGCAGGTATATCTACCAGTTCAGGTGGAGACATCTTTTCTTCTTGTCTTCCCCCCTCTCATGTACTTGGTCTGTCAAATGTCCCCCAAAGCAGGGTCTTGGTTACCCTGAGGCCTTCTGTCTTACAGCATCACAGGCCTCTTCAGATGTTAATTGGGGAACTAACTAACTAATTTACTTTGCTTAGCATTTATACCTTTTATTCTCAAAGGAGTCCCAGAAATATGCCCTGCGGGTGTTTCATTACTGGTTTTCTCTAATTAATATTTTGGAAGGGGCTGCAAAACAGACACAGACCAAAGCTCAATCAACTTTTACCCTCTCATCAATCATTCACTTGAACTCTTAGCGTGATGCCATCCAGAGGAGTCATTTTGATCTGCGTCAGTTTGCACCAAGCCCACTGATCACATGTTTTTATGTTTTCTTTATTTTGTGAGTTGACCCCCCCGACTGATATATTCCAAAGTTCAATGTTGAAACATATCTGCAAATCGAGCCATTATTAACCATTCAAGTGCAATTTCAGCACTTCCAGTACATTTCCACACCATTTATTCAATGCTAAGAGAATCCTACTCCCATAATCCTCTAGCAAATTCAGATACACCAAACTCATGCTTACCATATTCATTCATATCAGCCACAGTAATTCACAATAATTTGGCACCGTCCCAACAACCACACCTGCCCTGAGCATGAAGGAGCCTTGTCTGTGGTGGGGGTGTGGATCAACTCCCTGAAACCACCAGCCTTTGGCAGCAAAGCACTGCCTTCCAGGCCTCCACAGGCCATGCACTCTCTCTGCATGGGTAGCAACAGGCACACACCAGCCCCCCAAATACTTGGAGCTTTCCCTGCAGTCTCCTTCCCCTTATCCACTGAACACTCTCAGAATTACCAGGCCTGTTAGCCCCAATGGGACAATATACACCAGCTTGTAAAATTTAAATCGGGACCAGCATGTTGATATAATTATAGTGAACACCAGAGTAAGTGTATTATCAAAGAATCAGGAGAAGATAGTAAGAATATTGGAAACAAACAGTTACATATAAAACAAACTCATAACATGCGTTCTAGAGCATAGACTTAACTATCAGGTTAACCTCCTGTCTAAAAAAGTTTATTGCATCCAGAGTCCTCTTCAGCATTTTCAACCAAGGATGGCTCACACCCTACTTTCTCAAATGCAACCGTGCCATCCTTTTACTTCTTATGTGCAGGATAAAAGGGTGTCGTCTTTGCCTTTTAGGAAAAAAAAACCCTGAAGTTCATTGTCTTTACTCATAGACAGATAACCCCCTATGGCTTGTTTTTTCCATTGTGCTCCTTTCCCATAGATTGCACATCTCTTTGTTAACATTTGACTTTATATGTAAAGAGGCATCCATTGTGTTAGCTTTCAATGCTTTATTTCCACCCGCACAGAGAGAGAAGTTTCTTGCCTCCTGGCTGGAGGAAGCAGTCTAAGCCATGTCACCTTTTGGTGACCTGCTTTTAACGTACGTGCCCAGGAATGTAATTTTCTGGTCCAGATATGTAGCTCCTTATATTCATTTCACAATGATATTGATGGCTGGTATGACACTGGCTTTCCTTTGAGACATCATGTGACATTTGTCAGTGAACAAGAATGTACATACCAGAATCAGGAGATACCTGTACCCCTCTGCACTCTCTTGTCAGTTGGCATTAACTGGTTCGGGTCACAGTAAACTACATGAAAGTGAATTAGGAGACAGAATAAAATTAAATGGTGAGCTAAATAAAAAAGGAGATCACTAGTTCCATTTCATGTCTGAATCTAGGGCTTGATATGCTTCTGGCTGATAGGTATATACATCACATTCTGTCTGTGTAGAAAGTATCCACCATCATCTTGGCATCTGAGCACAACCAAAATTACAAAAGCAATCAATCTGCCTCAAAATACGCTGCGGAAGTGTGCATGTTGCGGGGTGGGAGGGAGAGAGATGCCATCTTTAAGAAAGACATGGGGCTTGATTCACCCTTCACTGGGAGTACAATTTGCATTCTACTGCACTCCTGGGATCATCCATCCCTAGGAGAGGGCAGGACTGTCGTACGACCACCATCTTCCACTAGCGGAGGCAACATTAATTTCCATAGGAGTCCCATCAATGGAAGAGATTTGGCATTCTTCACTCAGAGATACCCCTCTAGTCCTATCCACTTTTCGAGGCTGTACTAGCCAGCCTCCAATCATGTGCAACTTGGGTTGTTGCAGCTTCACACTATGTGGACTTCCTGCTGCTGACCTCCAGTCTAGGTTGCACCAGTAGAACAACAGCAATGTGACTGTCAGGTCTATGCTCACCACAGAGGCACAGATTCCTAGCCAGCCAGGACAATACAGGGTATTTCTGGTTACTGGAGTTATTTGGGTATGCAGACACCAGTGAAGAACACTGAGATTGTACCACCTTGATAGACAGAGGGCAGATTTCCCATAACTGATGGTCAGATTATGGTTTTCGTTAGTTCTTCAAAACATCCAGGGGCAGTTTTGAAGAACAAATTTCCTTTGGATAATGGGAAAACTGGACGATGCCACTGATTTTCTTTGATGAGAAGGAAGTGTGAAGTTGGATGTCCTTTATGTAGTGCTGACATTAGGTTCTGCTGTGTCTCAATCTCTGTAGGAGCGTATCATGTAAATTGAATAGGATGGGGGATAGGATTGAAGCAAAGTGTTATGGAGAAGCAATACTTAGAAATGCAAGTAAACTGTGTGAAATAAAACATTGCTGCAAAAGTGAGCAATGAGGGCCTGACCTTGCTGTAAGGCCCAAATCTGTCTTGGCCCTTATTCGATAGGTGAGTGTCATCAAAATAGCCATGCTCTCCGGATGGAATTACTTATTACTGAATGCCCCAACAGATGATCAATAGTCTTTATCAAAATCTTGGCTGCTGTGATGCCCATCTTCATTTGGGTTACCTTGCTAGGTTTGGGGAGGAGGAATTGGTCAATGGCAATGGCCATTGAACAGAAGGCAGCTGGCAATATTCAAATCAGAGAGAGATGATATCAAAAAGGTGCCAAGAAATGGGTCTGGAGAGCAAACTTAGCTGTTTTCATCTGGCAAAGCTATTGGGATCTTTTGGGTGGGGCTGCTGTTGCTTTATAGCCAACTAATCAACACGCCCAGTCAAAGGGGCTCTTGTGGGATGGGTCCATGTGAAATGTGCACAGAGGAAGTGATGGAACTGATTTTAATTAAAGGATGTATACAGCTATGGAATCCTCAGAGATTTTGAATAATGTGGAGTGGACTGGGACCTTCCTGGGAAGTGCTTTTTCAATATGTGCAATGTTAAAAACTTACTGCTGCTCCAAGGGACGGGGCAAGTTGGGACACAAACTTGATTTCAGCCACTTAGAAGCCTCAGGTTTCAGGCTGCACAAATTATAAATAAGGCCTTTCTAAAATTATATATTGGGGCGGCCAATGGTTTGTATTTGGCCTCAGCCCAGAAGCATTTTTTGTAAATACATTTTTGAACACACAAAGAGCTAGAAGAGGTTGAAGCTTCCTCTGGAAGGCCAGCCCTTACCTTTTGAGAAACCAATTTCCCCTCATTCTCCAGTAATAATTCAAATACATTTTAAATTCAACACCTCCTTCTAAACAAAGTTTTTTCTCTCTTAATTAAAAAGGGTCAAACTGTGCCCTCTATTATACAGGTTTAAATCCAGACTAATTCTATTGACTGCAATGGCATTACTTAGAATTGGCTCTGGTATAACTGAGAACAGAATTTGGCCCAATGTCTTCAAACTATTCATCTAAAATGTTTTTTTGACTTGTCTAACAACTTAAATGTGATCAAACAGATTTTGCTTTTAATCTGTGAAAGAAAATGTGTGCTTGACCTGTAAAGCATGATATGCCAAATTTGATCATGGAACAAATGTTGATGGTCAAGTTTTAATTCCCTGAAAATAGGAGTTGAAATGGGAAATGCTGACACAATAGCCTAACTATGGCTGTGGAAATGGCACTGATATAATATCTAAAATAAATGGATACAGCAAAAAAAAGTACTGAGGTTTGTATTTCCTTTAACCATGTGTTTCTGAGCCTACTGTGCATGGGGAGAAAAAGAAAGACGTTGTAGGAATCTACAGCATGTGGTGGAAAAGTCTTTGCTGACATTTGCAGAGTATTATGTTGTGCCAGCATTGTTGTAAGTGTCTGAGAGAGAGAACATTGCAAAGTAATGAACTCTGGAGCACTGTGAAAAAAGGATTACATATGTGTGTGCACATAAAAATGTGTGCATGACTAAATATAGCTATACTATATATATATAAAGATGTGATTTATATAATTAACAATGCTGTACAGGGGACTATTTCCTCCACCCCACCGCCCCCATTCAATATACTTTTCAGAAGCAGATTGAAGTGATGTTTTTGACAGACAGATGACACTGATGGAATGCTGACTGTGCACATCTTCCACAGTGGGAGTAATTGTACAATGAAGTAACAGCTGATAAATGTAAAAGGAAGTGACTTCTAATGTGTGTGTTGGTTTTTTAAAAACACTTTATTAAAATATAAAATCTTTTTATATTGCTAATGGATCTTTAAAACAATGAATAGCTTTAAGGAGCCATCTTTAAAATACTGTTCAAATTATGTCTACAAAACATATGAATCATTGCTGTTCTGTAGCACAATTAATTTTCATTGCTATATTTGTGACCTACTTAGGCAACCCACAAACGCTAATCTTGCTGGATAATTAAAGGAATGTAAGTATCATTTGTCCGGTCCCTGATAATTTATTTTAGATATCTAGCAAGCTCTCTACAGTAAACTTGCAGATAAAAAAATCCTCATTTATGTACAGACTTCTATTATCGAATACCACTAATGATTCTTAATATTTTATTCCATTTTTTTCCTTTGGAAAAGAACAAGTTTTTATTGCAATGAGATATTTCCACCCATAAATTATTTTATTTTCATAAATGTGGCAGTCAGATTTCAACAAGACTTGGATGCGTTGTACAAAAGTAACACATTTATTACAGTCTTATTGATAATTAGCCTGGGATAAAATAAACCAAGTTTCCTCTGAATAGCACCACCTCTTAGCCACTAGGCAGCACCTGTGTGTTTCAGGAAGCATAGACTTCTAGGGATCTTCCCTTGCATGATCTGCCACCCTTTCGTAGAGGAAGCCTGACACAAAATGGTAGGACTGTAGGGAGATGAGGTCATTATCTAGTGTCCATCTAGGAGACAAAGAGAAGGAATTCTTTAGGTTTGGGGAAGACAGAGAGGCTGCTGGAATGAGAAGCTGCACCATCTCCAGGGCCACAGGCTTCTTTCAACCCTGACTTGACTGGTGACACTGCAGCCCAGAAAGAGTAGCCCTTAGTAAGACCTTACATGGGCTGCAGCCAAACCAGTGGCAAGAAAAGGCAAACTCCCTTGCTGCTAGGCCTCAGTGGGTGTGCTGTGGACTCAGACATTGTATGGTGGGGAGGGTGTTGCTGAAGTTTGTTTATCTCACTTGCTGTATCTAGAGTTTAGCCTCAAATTCCAAATATGCCACCTTGTGGGTTACCATTTGGTAATCTGAGAATCCCAGTCTACCCAGAGTAGGGTAGCCAGATGTCTGGTTTTTGACCAGAACACCTGGTCAAAAAGGGACCCTGGTGGCTCTTGTCAGCACTGCTGACCAGCCCGTTAAAAGTCCAATCAGCGGTGCAGTGGGGCTAAGGCAGACTCAATGCCTGCCACAGCTCCTGGAAGCAGCAGCATGTCCTTCCTCCGGCTCCTATGCACAGGGGCAGCCGGAGGCTCCGTACGCTGCTCCCGGCCCCAGTGGGAGCTGTGGGGGCGATGCCTGCAGACAGGGCAGTGTGCAGAACTGCCTGGCCGTGCCTCTGTGGAGGAGGGACATGCTGCTGCTTCCAGGAGCTGCCTGAGGTAAATGCCGCCCAGAGCCTGCATCCCTGACTCCTTCCCGCACCCCAATGCCCTGCCCCAGCCCTGATCCCCCTCCTGCTCTCTGAACCCCTTGGTACCAGCCTGGAGCACCCTCTTGCACCCCAAACTTCTCATCCGCAGCCCCACCCCAGAGCCTGCATCCCCAGCCGGAGCCCTCACCCCCCCCACCCTCCTGCCCCAGCCCTGATCCCCATCCTGTCCTCTGAACCCCTTGGTACCAGCCTGGAGCACCCTCCTGCACCCCAAATCCCTCATCCCTGGCCCCACACCAGAGCCTGCACCCCAAGCCGTAGCCCTTGCCCCCCTACACACCCTAACACCCTGCCCCAGCCTGGAGCCTCCCGCACCATGAATCCATCATCCCTGACCCCACCCTGAAGCCTGCACCCCCAGCCAGAGCCCTCACCCCCTCCCGCACCCCAACCTACTGAGCCAGCCTGGTGAAAATGTGCCAATAAGTGAGGGTGGGGAGAGCGAGCGACAGAGGGAGGGGGGATGGAGAGAGTGGGGGTGGGGCCTCAGAGAAGGGGCAGAGCCTCAGAGGATGGGCGGGGCAAGGGCGTTGGTTTTGTGCAAGTAGAAAGTTGGCAACCCTAACCCCGAGAAAGGTACCACAATTGCCTTTGTTTTGGGTAGGTATCAATTTATTTCCAGGTGGTGGTGCCCCAGGTGTTAATTTAAAATAGAACCCTGAGCCCATTGATATCCAGGCTGCAGTTTATCCCCTAGGAACCCAATATCTCAGGAGTAATGGTCACTGCAATGGTATTCAATTGAAACAACAGGGAATTTTAGGTGATCAGTAAAATCTCTGGCACAAACTCATCTACTAACCTTCCTCTATAACTGTTCATTCCACTCACACCACTCGCTTCCAGCTGACTGCAGTTTTCTGGCCCCAGAAAACATAAAAATTGTTTAAAATGGCACAAAATTTAATAATGGGATTGGTTTATTGCCTTTCTTGATAACTTCTGCTGTACTCCCCTTCATTCCTTAAGTGCTATATGTGAGTGAAAGCAAGGGAAATAATCTTCCCCATGGTGTATGTCAGTGAATGACACAAGAGTGGTTCTACCTGTGTGAAGTGTATTGCATCTTGCTAAATGCTACCAAATTCATGGCCATGAAAAATGCATCATGGACCATGAAAACTGATCTTTTGTGTGCTTTTACCCTATACTATATAGATTTCATGGGGGAGAGCAGCATTTCTCAAATTGGGGGTTCTGACCCAAAAGGGAGTTGCAGAGGCATTGCAAGATTATTTTAGGGAGTTCCGGTATTGCCACCCTTACTTCTGCGCTGCCTTCAGAGCTTGATGGCCGGAGAGTGGTGGCTGTTGGCCAGGCGCCCAGCTCCGAAGGCAGCGCCCCACCAGCAACAGCGCATAAGTAAGGGTGGCAATACCATACCATGCCACCCTTACTTCTGCGCTGCTGCCTTCAGAGCTAGGCAGCCGGAGAGTGGTGGCTGCTGACTGAGGGCCCAGCTCTGCAGGCTGCAGCACAGAAGTAAGGGTGGCAATACCATACCATGCGATCCTTACTGCTGCGCTGCTGCTAGCAGCAGCTCTGCCTTCAGAGCTGGGCTCCCGGCCACAGGGCCGGCTCCAGCGTTTTTGCCGCCCCAAGTGCAAAAAAAAAAAAAAAGCTGCGATCAGTGGCAGCTCTACTGCCGCCGCTTCATTCTTCGGCGGCAATTCGGTGGCAGGTCCTTCCCTCAAAGAGGGACTGAGGGACCCACCGCCGAATTGCAGCCAAAGAGCTGGACGTGCTGCCCCCTTCCATGGGCCGCCCCAAGCACCTGCTTGGTGCGCTGGTGCCTGGAGCCAGCAGCTGCTGCTCTCCAGCTGCCCAGCTCTGAAGGCAACAGTGCAGCAGTAAGAATAGCAGTACCACAACACCCTCCCTACAATAACCTTGTGACTCTGTTTTTGGGTCAGGACCCCTACAATTGCAACACTGTGACATTTCAGGTTTAAATAGCTGAAATCATTAAATCTACTGTTTTTAAAATCCTATGACCATGAAATTGACCAAAATGCACTATGAATTTGATAGGGCCCTAACTATGGATCTATGGTAACTTTTTTTCAGTACATAGAAGATTGTCCTTCACTTTCAAGATAAATGTTAGGTGATAGCTGCTGTTGGTGAGAGTGGGGTTGGGACAGCAAGGTCTGAGGATTATTTTATGCCCTAGGTTACTCTGGAGTGAGCCTGTTCTTGAATAATTCTGCCTAGCTTTCCAGGCAGTTATTAATTTTGATCTGGTTTTATTTTGCAATAAAACCAGATCACTGGTTAAGTTGTGCACTGGCGTGGAAGTTAAGTTGTGCACATTTTGTTCAGTTTGCAGACTGATCAACACTTTCCCCTCTGGCTTCCAGTGTTCAGGCTAGAGTGTCACTGCTGTTGTTGCCTCCAAGGATCTCAGGGAAATTCAAATTTCATGAGATTTCCTATAACATACCATAGTCTGTTCACTCTCTTCCTCCTTCCCTTTAGCACTGTCTGTGATCTTGGAACTCCACTGTGGTGCTGAGCCTGCATGTGAAATCAGAGACCACAGCTCTAGAAAGTCATATTCCTGTTTGTTTTTAGGCATTATAAGGTCCCACAGTCCCCACTAGACACTAGCACAAGGTATATTTTCTGAAACTACTTCTTAAGCTGATGATGTGGCTAAATCAATCCACCTTGCTCTGCACTAGCTTTTGCTGAGTAACCACATAAGCCTATTGCTGTACTCCCTGCCCTTCCTTCCCCAGATCCATCCTACCGTTTTGTTACCCCCTTGGTTTTGTTAGGTGAAATTAGATTGTGAACTCTTCAGGGCAAGGACCTGTCATCTTATTTGTACTTCAAGGTGCCTAGTAATTTTGGAGAGCTGTAATATAATAACTAATGATAAACAGAGCATGGAACTGACCACATGATTCATTATTAATTAATTTAAGTGGCCAGGACCTCAGCTTTATACCTCATCTGAAAGATTGCATTTGCAGTAGAACGGTGCCCCATGACACCAGCCTGGAGCTACGTAAACACAGACCCAGAGGATAGCATGAATCACTAATACCTGTGCTGCAGAGGGTGGGTTGTCTGGGGGGCCTCCCATCCAAGTATTTACCATTTTATATGACTAGAGGGTTGCACACTTTGTAGCCTCTGTAGGCCGAGCTCATTATCAGAGGCTACATGTATCCTTCCGTTCTCCCCCCACAAGTTCCATTTCTGCCATCTTCCCATGCCCCTCTATTTCAGGGATTCCCTGCCTCACCTTAACACCACCCTCCTCATGCAAGGAGATCTGTGCCATCCCACTGGCCAATGCCAGAAGCTCTATGTCCCCAATGCCCCCTGTCCTCATACATTGTCCCCCATTCTCACCCCTTGCCAAAGGTTCTGAGCCTCCCATTTCCCCCCACCAGGGATTCTGTGTGCCTTTCCCCCACACCAGGTTCCCCCTTCTCTCCTCCATGCAAAGGGCTCGGTGTACCCCCCCACATTCTTCCCTTCCCCCATTCTAAGATCTTGGTGTGCCCCCCATCCCCTCATCTTTCCATGTCATGGTCTCTGTGTCTCCCCCAATTCCACCTTCCTGCTAATGCTAGGGTCTCTGTGTCCCCCTTTCTCTCCTCTGCCACATGCCAGGAGCTCTGTGTGTTCTCCATGTCCCTCTCACCCATACCACTGTCCCCCATTCTCCTCCCTCCATGCTGGGAGCTCTGTATGCGTTTCCCTACTCCCTATTCCCTCCACCATTGTTATTTCTTTTCTTTCCAGCTGGGAGATAAGTCATTCAGTGTCTTCAGTTTAGACTGTACTGAGGGGATGGGCAGAGCTGAGATCAGGGTGTTATGCTAGCAGGTGTTGATGGCTGCCATGAACTGGTTCTTTGATCTATAGACATAATTACAGAGTTGAGTGAAGCTGCTGGCTCTGTTAACAAGATGTTAGGGGATTCCTGTGTCCCCCATGCCTCTTCCAGTTTCTAATTTTCAAAATCAATAGAGTTCTGCCCATCAATGTCTAAAACATTTCCTGAATTTTTGGTATTGTTCGGATGCAGTCTTCAAAAGTTATCACATTAAAGACAGACAGACACAGAGAAATGCCATCCAGTTGGGCACAAGACCTCGCTTCGATTGACAATTAGTTTGCTATGAGATCCATTGTCACTTCTTGTTCTTCTGGAAAAATTATGCTTGCAAAAATAGAGGCTTGCTTTGAAAATCAGGTCCATAATATACATTTATTTTAAAGAGTAGGTTCAAAGAAATAGTTTATCTACCCGGTGGCTTAAATCTATATTCATTCCCAGAACTATGAGTTCTTGGTACTGTGACAAATACTGCAACCACATGCAGTATCTTTGAGGACTATTGTCTTAACTTTCTGAATAGATGTATCTTTCTGGACCTGTATTCTACCCCAGGAACTAAAAATGCGGGGAGGGGGAGTAATATTCTGTTTTGTAATTGCTGTTTGGTTAGTATAACCACTAGCTTACACTGTTCATAGTCACTGGAGAGAAAGCAAAGCGCAGGTGCTTGACTTTAGTGAATTGCATGGGGGCTGCAGCCCTTTGTCAGATGGGAGAAGGATACAGCTCCCTCCCTTTAAGGGGCATCTGTCATGTTCTAGGTTGCAATCCAGACCAGTGAGGGGTTGTCACCACCTGCCCTATAACCTTGGATGCCTCACAATGCTTTGCTGCTCTAGCTCCCAACCTGGGCTACTTACAACCAGCCTACAAGCAGGCAGGGCATACCCTGATTGTCTGTGTGCTAGACAGTCCTGGTTCAGCAATTCTGACCCCAGCAGCATGTCTACAGCCCCCTCTGGCTTCTACTAGCCATGGTTACTACTTGCATGGTGACTCCAACATGTTCCCAGTCCTGGATTTTCCCCGAACCATGTGCTCTGCAATGTCCAGTCTTCTCCTAGACAGCTCAGAGAAATAATATGGTTTGTTTACACTTTTAAAGAGATAAAACACACCATTTTGCTACATTAACTAGAGCTGACATTTGCTTTAGTACAAACGCAGCACTGTTGGTTTAGATTAATGGTAAAACAAGTTTATTAACAAAAGAAGATACGATTTTAAGTGAGTACAAATATAAGAGATAAAGTTAGAGAGGGTTACAAGCAAACAAAAGTGAAAACATGCAACTAAAAGTCTAACACTTAATCTAGCAAATTTTGATTCAAGGCACCATTCTTGGTGCTTGGGGCGGCAGCTTGTAGGAGGCAGCATTCTGCCCAATCCTAGGGCGGCATGGCCGCTTTTTTTTGTTTCTTTTTTTTATTGTGGTGTTCCGCTCCGGCCGCCCTGTAGGGGGCGGCAGCGCAGAGGATGGGAGCACCCTGCAGCAAGCCCGGCAGGGCAGCCCGCGTCCTTCTCTCCCAGCCGACCGGAGCAGCGCAGAGCCCTCCTGGCAGGCAGCGGGGCTGCGGGGCTGCCCCCCTTCTCTCTCTCTCTCTCCCTTCCCTCCCCTGCACCCTGGCTCCGGCCGTGCCGCAGGTTTTTTTTTTTGCTTTGCCATTCTGGCCGCCCCGTTTTTTTTTTTTTTTTTTGCTGCTGTTGTTGCTTGGGGCGGCCAAAAAGCCAGAGCTGTTTGTTCAAGATGGCCTTTCTCACCCACAGTCTTTCAGTAAGATGGTGATCAACCCTTTCCTGGATCAGGATCTCTTCCAGAGGCCCAAAGGTGCTGGCACCTTTGTCTTCTTAGGTGGAAGAGAGAACTTGGGGTTTTCTGCCCTGTTCTTGTATAGTCCAGTGAACCTTTGACATGGATTCTTCTGAAGGTTACACCTCAAAGTAAAGTTTATTCAATCAATGAGGAAGGCAACATGGAATCTGGTGGGGAAGGAGGCTCCATGCTTTTTCTCCCCACGCTTGTGTTTAACAGAAATGCAAAATTGTTCTGTTCCCTGCCATCTCCTCCCCCTGCTGTGTTGAGGACCCTGTTTACTACTTCTAAGTAAATTAAGATTAACACACACTCCTTTGTTTAGGATAGACCCATTCAACAACTTTTGCCTAGGCAGAGCTGTCTGTTTTTGAACATGTGCTAGTAACATCATACAGGGGGAATTCATAGTTTTACATATAATATTGCTATATACTTATCACCATGATATTATTGACTACTGAGTTATTAGTTTTCAAGTGATACCTCAGAAAACATATTTTGAACAAAAATAATTACAATAGTGTGTAGGGTGTGATTACAGGAGTGGTTTGGGTTACAGTGTTCAGGAGTGGGCCACGAGGTTGGGGGAAGTCAGAGATGCAGGTATGATTAGGACTTTATTTACTTTTTGGTTACAACCATGTGCATATATATTTTTATTTGTCTTTCAGCTCTTCTTTGCAGCTAAACAGGTACGTAGGACCTCAGAGTTATGAACACCTCAGGAATGGAGATTGTTTGTAACTCTGAAATGTTTGTAACTCTGAACAAAACATTTTGGGTCTTTCAAAAGTTTACAGCTGAACATTGACTTAATACAACTTTGAAACTTTACTATGCAGAAGATGCTTGTAACCATCTTAATTTAAATGAAAAAATGAAACAAGCACAGAAACAGTTTCCTTACCTTGTCAAATCTTTTTTTTAAACTTCACTTTATTTTTTGTCGTTTACGCTTAACACAGTACTGCACTGTATTTGCTTTGTGTGTGTCTATCTCTCTGCTGCTGCCTGATTGCATACTTCCAGTTCCAAATGGATGTGCGTTTGACCAGTGAGTTCGTAACTCTGGTGTTCGTAACTGAGGTTCTACTGTACTTGGTACTCGTTGGTCCTTTGGACATTGCCATTTGTGTGGCTACATTTTTACTTTTCACAATGAGAGATGTTTCACATATGGCCATGGAGAGTAGTTTCCTTTCTTTTACAGCAATGTGTAAGAAAGCCATGTAGCTTTAGAGTCTGGAACCATACATGGACACTCCCACTGTGGCCATATCTCTCAAATAGCCTTCATTTTGAGGGATGTCCCTCATTTTACTCCAAAAGTTGCCTATATGCCACACAAATTTGGTGCCCTCTCACTTTTATTGTTGAAAATTATTTACATTAGAAATAAAGAAGCATGGAAGTGAGATTGTAGCAAGCATCTAATGGAATGAATCCCACAGCATTTTAAGTTATCTGCATGAATAAATATTTGTGTCCCTCATTTTGGGTTTTGTCACACAGTGTGCTCCACATTTGGACCTCTGCAGCTTGCGAGATGTGGCAATAGCTGTGACTGTGGCCTCCCACAATTGTGAAGTTCCACCAGAAAAATGAAACTTGTACCAGATTAGCTGAATCCCTTTTAATTCACTGGAAATGAATTAAACTAATTTGGAATAAGGCACTCCTATTCTGGAATCAGAGCCCACACATATGAAGTTAATTGGGAATAGTTAATCTGCTTTAAATACTCGCTTTACTGTATTGTGGATTAACTATCATGCATGGACAAGCCCTAAGAAGAGGAGGCTTGTAAGCACAAGAGCCAGAACTGTCATAGCAGTTGGATCTATCTAGATTATGGAACTCACTCCCACAAGAAACAGGAATGATTAAATGCAAAACTCATTTCTCTGATTCAGCTTTCCCTTAGTTGCTTCACACCCACAAAACAAATTTAGAAGCTAATAAAGCCATTTCTCCTATTTGTTTAAGAAGACAGCTATTATGTCTATTTTTAAATACCAAATGCCTTTTTTCACCATGCCAGCTGTAATTTGAGAAGTGCAAAGAAGTTGCATATAGAGCTGACTGTACCTACGCAGAAATTAGAAGACTTATTATAACTGAGTCGCAGTCTCTTGCTATATCTTGCCCATTAAATTGTGCAAATACAAAATGATGTGCACATCCTTTATTTCATCTGTAAATATATTCACATATTAAAGCTGTGTGGAAATAATGCTGAAATTATGTGTGTGGGGAACAATACAAACCAGGAAAAACAAGGTTGAGGGTGAAGCATGCCATGGCCTTCAATATCCAAACACAACAGGGGGCATTAAGACAGTTGTTAATGTAGTGCCTTGCTGTGCTTCGTTATAGAAAGACATATGGTGCATTTCACCCTTGATCTTGGTTTTTTCTTCATTATAATTAGAGAGTCTGGACACTGGTGAAAGAGCAATGGCAATGTTGCATGTATTGTGTGCTTTGCTATGTGCATTTTTTTTTTCTGTTGGATATCCGGAATCCAGGTGTGCTTTCAGTGTGTAAACAACTAGCACCTGGCCCATGCCATTCTGAAGAAGACAATATTGGTGTGTTCTTTAGGGTTCTGAATGTGATGAAGGCATCTGAAACCAGTCTATGAGAAAGATGATTCCTTAGGCCTGGTCTACACTAGGCGTTTATGTCGAAGTTAGCGCCGTTACATCGAATTAACCCTGCACCCGTCCACACCGCGAAGGTATTTAGTTCGACATAGAGGTCTCTTTAATTCGACTTCTGTACTCCTCCCCGACGAGGGGAGTAGCGCTAAATTCGACATGGCCATGTCGAATTAGGCTAGGTGTGGATGGAAATCGACGCTAATAGCTCCGGGAGCTATCCCACAGTGCACCACTCTGTTGACGCTCTGGACAGCAGTACGAGCTCGGATGCTCTGAACTGCCACACAGGAAAAGCCCCGGGAAAATTTGAATTTGAATTCCTTTTCCTGTCTGGCCAGTTTGAATCTCATTTCCTGTCTGGACATCGTGGCGAGCTCAGCAGCACTGGCAACGATGCAGAGCTCTCCAGCAGTGATGGCCGTGCAATCTCAGAATAGAAAGAGGGCCCCAGCATGGACTGATCGGGAAGTCTTGGATCTCATCGCTGTGTGGGGCGATGAGTCCGTGCTTTCCGAGCTGCGATCCAAAAGACGGAATGCAAAGATCTACGAGAAGATCTCTAAAGACATGGCAGAGAGAGGATACAGCCGGGATGTAACGCAGTGCCGCGTGAAAATCAAGGAGCTGAGACAAGGCTACCAGAAGACCAAAGAGGCAAACGGACGCTCCGGATCCCATCCCCAGACATCCCGTTTCTACGAGGCACTGCATTCCATCCTCGGTGCGGCCGCCACCACTACCCCACCAGTGACCGTGGACTCTGAGGATGGGATAGTGTCCACGGCTGGATCCTCGGACATGTTAGCGGACGGGGAAGATGAGGAAGGAGATGAGGAGGACGAGGCAGTCGACAGCGCTCACAACGCTGATTTCCCCGACAGCCAGGATCTCTTCATCACCCTTACAGAGATCCCCTACCAACCCTCCCCAGCCGTTACCCCGGACACAGAATCTGGGGAAGGATCAGCCAGTAAGTGTTGTAAAAATCTAAACATTTATTTGTAACAGAACAGGAATATTAACAATTTAAAAAATGGGTTTCTCATGATTAGTTTGATTAGCTTAACGATTCAGTCATGGGCAGTGCAACTATTGAAAAAAAATCTAGCAATGTCCGGTTTTGCATGATTGTCCTGCCCAAGCCGCTCTACTGGTTAGTCACTGCTACAGCAGCTACAGTAAAATGCGGTCTATATGTCCGGGGATGGAGCAGAAATCCTCCTGTGACATCTCGAGGAAGCTCTCCTGGAGGTAATTGGAAATCCGCTGCATTAGGTTCTTGGGGAGAGCGGCCTTATTGGGTCCTCCGTAGTAGGACACGTTGCCACGCCACGAGACTATCAAGTACTCTGGAATCATTGCTCTGCACAGCATGGCGGCATACGGCCCTGGTCTTTGCAGGCTTTCCCGGAGCATTCTCTCTTTCTCGCTGTCAGAGATCCTCATGAGGGTGATGTCGCTCATGATGACCTGCTTTGAATGAGGTAGGGGAATGTTAGTGTTGGGACTGCTTTGCCGTTCCTTTACAGAACTGTAACCGCTGGTTTGCAGCCACGCGGTGGAGGCGGGAGAGGGGCAGCCGAAAGGGATCGTTCCCGGGGACAGCCGCGAGGGTGTGGGACAGGAGCAGACTTCCTGCTTGCCGAACTGCTGGCAGCAGGGACCGACATTGATTTCAATGTGAAATGAGGCCATTGCTAATATTAAAGTTTTAAGCTGCCACAAGTCTACGGCTTACCATGTCTGCCTGCAACAGAAATTCCGTTCTCCTGAGAGGCTTCTCAAATGTGCTGTAGAAGACCCCAGGCACTGAATGCGAAGGCCGAGAATTCGACCTTGTGCTGAGTGCGCATGTGATAGGTGCTGTGCATGGTCTTGTTAACAGAGAAAGACTATGTTCTTTGTTCACAACTACATTTATCTTTCTGAGGAATTCACTCCCTTTTTCCCATTCCCACAGCCCCATCTGCGACTGTCTCACAACCTAGCCTGTCATCACACTCCCAGAGGCTAGCGCGGATTAGGCATAAGAAGAAGAGGACACGGGAGGACATGTTCTCGGAGCTTATAGCCTGCTCCAGAGCCCAGGCAGCACAGCAGACCCAGTGGCGGGAGAACTTGACCCGAATGCACCAAGCCAACATGGATTGGGAGGAGAGGTGGCGTCAGGAAGACCAGCAGGCGACTCAAACCCTGCTTGGACTAATGAGGGAGCAAACGGACACGCTCCGGCGCCTTGTGGATGTTCTGCAGGAACGGAGGCAGGAGGACAGAGCCCCGCTGCAGTCCATCTCTAACCGCCCTCCCCCGCCACCAAGTCCCATACTCCCCTCACCCAAAGTGCACAGAAGGAGAGGCGGCAGAGTCCCTGCTAACTCTCACTCCACCCCTGCAGAGAGCTCGAGCAGCAGAAGGCTCTCATTCCCCAAAATTTGACAAGTTCTTTCCTTCCCGCCTGACACAAGCCCCCGTCCAAGTTTCACTTTCCCAGTTCCATGTTTGGTTGATAATAAAAAATACGTTTCTGTTAACTACTGTTTCCATCATGTTCTTTTGGAGGAGGGGGGGATAGGGGGTTGGTAATTCGACAGGACAGTCACCTTTGGCAGGGTATATAGTCGGGGGCAGGCACAGCAGCAGGGCACATACATAGTGCAGTGATGCAGTGACTAGTTACCCTGGTTAGTCTGGGAGGTTGTTTTCATGTTATGTGGTGGGGGGTGGGTTGCTCTGTGACTTTGTGGCAGGGGAGGGGAGTTACAGATCTTAAGCGGCGGTCCTTAGGCAGGATCACAGAGCCACACAGCAGGGGATCTGTAACCGTCCTCCCCCTGCCACAAAGTCACATAGACCCCCCCATACACACAGTCCCTATCAGGAGGGGTGACAGGCTCCGTTGAAACAACCATCCCACCGCAGCGGAGCCTGTCAATCCTTGAGTTTAGAAGCTGCATTCGCGCCACTACAGTACACCCGCTCCGCACCACAGTCTGCGTCCCAGTTTTAAAAAATTCCCGCGAATACAGTATTAAAGAAAACGGTGTGCTTTAACAACGTAGAACTATTTTTATTTTGAAACGTGTGTTAGAAGTGGGGTGAAGGGGGTATGTAACTGGATAGGATAGTCAACATTAACTGGGCAAAGAAACGGGGGCAGGTTTAGCTTCTCAATACACAAACTTTAAAGTCACAGGTTACCCTGCTCACTCAGGAACTTTGCTTTCAAAGCCTTCCGGATGCACAGCGCTTCCCGCTGGTCTCTTCTAATCGCCCGGCTGTCTGGCTGTGAGTAATCAGCAGCCAGGCTATTTTCCTCAACCTCCCACCCCGCCATAAAGGTCTCCCCCTTGCTCTCACAGAGATTGTGGAGCACACAGCAAGCTGCAATAACAATGGGGATATTGGTTTCGCTGAGATCACAGCGAGTCAGTAAGCTTCTCCATCTCCCCTTGAGACGGCCAAAAGCACACTCCACCACCATTCTGCACTTGCTCAGCCGGTAGTTGAAGAGTTCTTTTTCAGTGTCCAGGGCACCAGTATAGGGCTTCATGAGCCAGGGCATTAGCGGGTAGGCTGGGTCCCCGAGGATGACTATAGGCATCTCCACATCCCCAAGAGTTATTTTGTGGTCCGGGAAGTAAATACCTTGCTGCAGCCGTCTAAACAGACCAGAGTTCCTGAAAACACGAGCGTCATGAACCTTGCCCGGCCATCCCACGTAGATGTTGGTAAAACGTCCCCTGTGGTCCACCAGTGCTTGCAGCACCATGGAAAAGTAGCCCTTTCTGTTAATGTACTGGCTGGCCTGGTGTTCCGGTGCCAGGATAGGGATGTGAGTTCCATCTATGGCCCCACCGCAGTTTGGGAATCCCATCGCTGCGAAGCCATCTATGATCGCCTCCACATTTCCCAGGGTGACTACCTTTGGCAGCAGTACATCAACGATTGCCTTGGCTACTTGCATCACAACAACCCCCACGGTAGATTTGCCCACCCCAAACTGGTTCGCGACTGACCGGTAGCTGTCTGGCGTTGCAAGCTTCCACAGGGCTATGGCCACTCGCTTCTGGACAGTCAGGGCTGCTCGCATCCGGGTGTCATTGCGCTTCAGGGCAGGGGACAGCAACTCACAAAGTTCCAGGAAAGTTCCCTTCCGCATGCGAAAGTTTCGCAGCCACTGGGATTCATCCCAGACCTGCAGCACTATGCGGTCCCACCACTCAGTGCTTGTTTCCCGTGCCCAGAATCTCCTTTCGACGGCATCAACATGACCCATTGCCACCGTGATGTTCTCGGCGCTGGGTCCCCTGCTTTCTGAGAGGTCTGTGCTACTCTCAGACTTCAGGCCATCACCGCGTTGACGTAGCCTCCTCGCCTGACTTTTCTGCATCTGCCTCAGGGAAAGGTGTATGATAAGTTGCGAGGCGTTGAGAGCGGCCACAACTGCAGTGATGGTTGCAGCAGGCTCCATGCTCGCAGTGCTGTGGCGTCCGCGCTGTCACTGACTAGAAAAGTGCGCGAACTGATTTCCCGCCGGCGCTTTCAGGGAGGGAGGGCGGGAGTGATGGACGGATGATGACAGTTACCCAAAAGCACCCTGGACACATTTTTTTTACCCAGAAGGCATTTGCGGCTCCACCCAGAATTCCAATGGGCAGCGGGGACTCCGGGAACTGTGGGATAGCTGACCACAGTGCACCACTTCCAATGTCGACGCTTTCCCCGTTAGTGTGGACTCACAAAGTCGAATTACTGTCCTTAGTGTGGACACACACGTTCGACTTTGCAATATCGATTCCAAAAATTCGATTTAAGTAAAATCGAACTACTCTCGTAGTGTAGACAAGGCCTTATTAAAGTTAATACCCAGCCTGTTCCAGTATGTCTAAGTAAGATGGGGAGCTGCTAAAAAGCAAAAATGAATCCAGAGAGAGAGAGCTGAGTCGCAGACTAGCATTGAGAGACATGATCCTCGCAAATATGGGCTTCGGAAGCTGCCCAAAGTCGAGGCTTTCAGTAAAATTGAATAAAATGCAAGCCATTTGGATAAAGGGGACTGGAGATTGGTGAGTGCTGTGTGTAGGGAGGATGAGGAGGTTGGATGAGTTAATTTAAACACTGTTCCTTTGGATAAACGCGTCTGTCTCCTCTTGCCCCACACAACATCATCTCCCCAAAATCACACTGATTCTGATTTTGCTTCCCTTTCACTGTCTGTCCCACTCACCTCTATGCACGCTACCCAGGATCACTATTGGGGGAAATGATTTTGTAAGTGACACTCCCAGGACCAAAAATGTGATCTTTCACCCACTTCAAAGAGGTATCAAGTAGTAGCCATGAGGGCACCTGGTCTGAGAAACACACGTATGGTGCAAGTGCAGCCTACCTGCCCCCAGGCAATCTTCCTCCTGCAGAAAAAGATAGTCTTGAGGCTTCTTGTGTTTCCTCCTCCCTTGGGGAGAGGAGTGAAGTGCCTGCCTGACTTCCCCTTCACTGGAGTTAAGCTCCCTGGAGTTAATATCTGCCCCTTTGCTCCATTAGGTGGGATGGGAATCACAAGATGGGTTTGTAGTGTGTAGGCAGCTGTCCAGGAATGAGTGGTGAGGGGTGTCAAGTGGTTGGGGTAACAGGCACCCTTTTAGGTGGATCTCACATATTCTTTAAAAAAAAAAAAAAAAAAAAAGGTCTGATTCTGACGCTATTCATTCAGCTCTATTCCTGCAAGATGTCTCTCTCCTGGCAAAAATCCATGGGGTCCCAAACCCATTCCCCATTCAGACATGCCAGATATCACATATCTTGCATGACAGTCATGCATTTGGCAGCTCTGTGACACCTTCCTGCCTCTCAAATAAAATTTCTCCTATTTTTGAGAAATAGCGGCCCCACTTCCCATAAACACCTGGTATTCAGAGGAAAGTGTAATGGGTTGCGAGTCATAACATCCTGAATTCAGGGTTTATTTCTTCCACAAACTATTATTAATATTATTGTATTTCATAACCTTTATTACTAAGTTAGGCCTTAAACCTCAGATCTTTAATGGCATACTGAAATCTCATTCCCTTAGCCTTTCACAATAATAGCTCCACTGGAATTTTGATAAATGGTGTTCTACTGCTGTCTCACAACTCCTTGTATGACCCACTGGCAAATCGTGTGTTGCGTAACAGCCCTGCTGACACCAATTATGCATTTAGTTCAGCTGGTAGGCTTGTTTGTTGTTAATCTGAAGGTCCTGCTGACAACCCATGTGGGGGGAAAAAACGGTATGTGACTATGCAATTAAAAGTGAGCAAATAGATGTGAAAATGTGCGAAAATGTATCCTCACTCCTGTCTTGTGACTGCAGACTCTGGCTCTGACTACTAGGTCTGGTTGCCCAAGACCCAGCCATGACAGCTTGTTCAGACCACAGTTACTCCTAAGGAGCCAAGCCTGGTGCAAGAAGGATGGATCCACCAGCACCACTGCAGCCACTAGAAGTATCAGACTCACCTGAATGGGCCCTCCACCTCCAGGTGGATAATCAACCACTGCAGGCCTAAGTTGTTCAGCTGATCTTGAACAACCAGTGGCTGCAGGAGCAAGTGAGGCAATTCAGCACTGAGAATGCTTCGCTGCGAACACAACGTGCAATGTCATGTCCCAACCAGGGGCCTGCAATATCCTTGTTCCAGGTTTGACAGGAACTGCCAGTGGTGCTGGGGCTTCATGAACCAATGCCGCCTTCTTTTTCTGATGTGTCCCCAAATCTATGCTTCTGACCAGGCTAAAGTGGCCCTGTTAATCAGCCTGCTGACAGGAGATATATTAGACTGGGCCTCTCCCTTGCTAGAAGGCCATAGCCTGGTGCTGTCAGCCTGGGATACTTTTCTCCAATTGATGTCAACCATCTTTGATGACCAGCACCAAGTGCAAACAGCCGAGGCCGCCTCGAGGGGACTTCAGCAGACAAAGGAGGAGTCATTGGTTCAGGAAGCCCCGGCACCACCGACAGTTTCCGTCAAACCTGGAACATGGATATTGCAGGCCCCGTTTGGCCTTTCCAGTAGGAATGCTGAAGAGCTTGGGGAAACAAGCTGACCCTGGCCTGATGCGGGGAACTGGCCTGGACCTTGTGGGAAGAGAACTTCCCTGTACCCTGTTCCTCACTGAGACATACCCTGAGCCCCTGCCACAGGCTTCTCATTTGCAAGTGTCTATCCAGCTGAACATCCCAGGGGACTCCCGACAGATTCCCCTCCAATGGGCCCTCATTGATTTAGGAGCAGTGGACAATTTCATGGATGCAGCTACAGCTTGGGCCCTAAGGATTCCCCTGTTACACAAGGTCATATCTGACACAATCAAAATTACTGACAGCTCCTTCAGGTCTTCAGATCCAGTTGTGGAGGACACTGTCCCCTGAAGGCCATTATTCAGTGACATAGAAAAATAATACAGTTCAGTGTGATCCATTTCCCACATTTTCCTCTGATCCTTGGCATCTCCTGTCTGACCCTTCATGACCCCCCACATTCACTGGCAAGAACAGAAAGTCATCACCTTCCCATCAGAACTCTGACAACAGCATGGCCAGGGACCAGCAAACATTGGACCTGGACCTAAGAAGGCTTAAGTAGATGTAGTTGCCAGCATTGAAGCACCTATTGGGGAAACTATGGACCTTCCCCCCCAAATACTGTGACCACACTGACATCTTTGAGAAGAAGAATGCAGCAAACCTCCCCCAATACCAGGACTATGACTTCCTCATGGAACTTCAGCTAGGGGTGAAAATATTGTTTGGACAGAAATACAATGTTGGAGCCTGAACTAGTGGCATTGTGAGAATATCTCCAAGAGAATCTGACCCAGGGGTTCATCTGCAAATCAACTGTACTAACCTCTGCCTCTGTGTCAATTACTGAACCCTAAATCAGATAACAATCTGGAACTGTTTCCACTACCCCAATCCCTGAGCAGTTTGATCATGTGGGGGATGACTGCATATTCACACAACTGGATCTCTGGGGAGCTTACAATCTCATTTGTATCCGAGAGGGGAATGAATGGAAGACTGCCTTTCAGACTCGCTACAGCCACTTTGAATATTTATGCCATTGGTAGTGACTAATAACCCAGCAATATTCCAACATTTTATTAATGGTATGTTATGAGAGCTATTGGACCAATTCATTGTAGTGTACATAGACGATATATTGATCTTCTCAGATGGCCTGGACCAATACACCATTCACATCCGCACAGTCCTGAAGAGACTATGACAACATGGTTTCTACGCTAAACTAGAGAATTGCACATTTGATCAGACCTCAGCTGAGTTCTTGGGGTTCATCCTGTCCCCAGAAGGAATCAAGATGGATCTGCGCAAGGTCCAGGCTGTCCCCAACTGGGCAGCCCCTGCAATATGTGTGACCTTCAACACTTTTTAGGCTTCATGAACTTCTTCTGGAGGTTTTTTTTTTTAATTTTTTTAAACAAGCCACTCACGGCCCTACTCTAAAAAACGTCCAAGTTCATTAGTCTCCTGAGGCCCAACATGCATTTGAGCAATTGAAGCTTGCCTTCACCACTGCTCCAGTATTGGCCCACACCCACATGGCATAAGCTTTCATTGTGGAAGTCAACACCTCCAGTATGGCAATCAGGCCAGTCCTCTCCCAAAGGCATGGACCTGAGAAAATACTGTATCCCATTGCCTACTATTCAAGGAAGCTTACACTTGCTGAGTGAAACTATGATATCTTGGACAAAGAGCTCCTGGCAGTTAAGACTGCCTTTGAAGAGTGGTAACGCTACTTGGAAGGAGCCTGTCATCTGGTCCAAGTGTTTACAGACCACAAGAACCTGGAGTACCTGTGCAGGGCTAAGGCCCTGAACAAACTACTGCTCGAATGGACCCTATTCTTCTCCTGGTTTAACTTCACCATGACCTACCACCCTGGACCCAGGAATGGCAAGGCCAATGCCTTGTCCTGAAGATATGGCTTTGACCCATGAGGCCCCAATCTGGAACCAGCCCATGTTCTCAAGTCCCATAACTTTCTTAATGAAATTCGCTGCTACCTGTGTGTGCTCATCTGTTCTGCCTCTGTCTCCAGAATTCCACCTGATGGGTTGGTGATTGTCAACCGAGAACCACTTGACACCCAGGAGGGGATCATGTTTGTGAGGGACTGCATTTATGTTCCCCTAGGACCTGCGAAGGTGGCAGTTCTTCAACTGTGCCATGACTCCACCTTGGCAGGACACTTAGGGCCATATAAAATCCAGTGATTAATGTCCCATTTCTTCTGGTGGCTCTGAATGTGCCCCATGATAATGACCATTGTAGGTTCTTGTCAGGTGCATGCATGCACCAAGATCCTGCAGAAAGCCCTATGGTCTCCTCCAACCTCTGGACACCCCATCTGGGCCCTGGGAGGCCATTTCCTTGGTTTTGCAGTGGAACTACCAGAATCCAGTGGTTTCATGAACATCTTGAGAGTGGTAGATTGCTTTCCTAAGTTGGTTCACTTTATTTCCTGAACAGATTTACCCTTTGTGGAGAAAACCGCCCAGCTCTGGATAAACAATGAAATCTTCATAGCTTCCCAGACCATATCACCTCTGACCACAGACCACAGTTTGCTGCTCGCTTCTGGCACAAGGCCCTACATTTATTAGGAGTTTACGTGCACCTGTCCTCTGCCTACTAACCTCAGTCAAACAGCCAAATGGAAAGCACCAACTGGGATCCTTGAATAATACTTATTGTGATACATCAAACATCACCAAGATGACTGGTCTTTACTATTGTCATATGCAGAGTTCTCATACAATAATGTGGACCATGAATCCACAGGCCCCAACCCTATCTTTATCAACTATGTGTACCACCCACAATTACCCACATCCTCCCCATCCCATCCGCCTCAGAGCTAGTACAACATGTCCATCACATCCAAGAGAAGGTGAAGGTGCACCTTGAAAAAGGAAAAGGAAGACTGCAAAAGGCATGCGGACAAACACAGATGACAGGGCCCCACCTACTTTGTCGGACAAAAGGTATGGATTTCAACAGAATGCCTTCACATGGACAGACCCTCCTGGAAACTAGACTATCAGTTACTTGGCCCATACTGCATTCAGCGACCAATCAACCTGATCACCTTCAAGCTCCAGATCCCTCAATCCTTTAGCATCCACCCTGTATTCCGTGTTTCTCTTCTAAAACCATACACTGAGAATACAGTTCTGCCCCAAAGAGCCCAATCATTGTCCATTCCAGTACAAGCACAGGGTCAGGACGAAAACATTGTTCATTAAGTCCTAGACTGTAAGATCAAATGGGGGGAAATTAGGGTACCTGATTGACTGAGGAGGTTGTGGCCCAGAGGAACACAAGTGGGAGCAACCAGAAAATGTTCATGTTCCTACCCTGGTTCAGCTCCTCCATAGGAGCAATGCTGAGAAAGCTGGACCCACATCACCAGGAGGGTGTCCCTTGGGGAAGACGTGATGTCATGACGCATGGTTCTTAAACCTGGGCCCACAAGATTTATAGGAGCAGCCATGCTCCAACCTTCCACTGAGCAGCCTGCTGATGCTTGCTTGTTTACTTGGGACCCCCTGAGCCCAGCCCCAATTTGAGGATCTGCCCCAACAGTCCTATTGGCAGAGTCCCAGAGCAGCTGGTTGGCCTGATGTCCCTACAGCAGCAGGAACAGGAAGCTGTTTGAACAACTGAGCTTCATCCTGTATTAGACTGTGTGGCTTGTGCTTCCTGCTCCCCTGGCATGAGTT
Source organism: Malaclemys terrapin pileata (assembly GCF_027887155.1). NCBI lineage: Eukaryota > Metazoa > Chordata > Testudines > Emydidae > Malaclemys > Malaclemys terrapin. Next base: position 35,420,109 of record NC_071509.1, on the reverse strand, counting down.
CTTGACATTTGATTTGTGGTTCAGATGTCCAGTTTGTCTCCTGCTTCTGACCTTCCAGTATTCTGACCCAGTCTGTCTTATGACTGACGACTTTAGCTCTTACTACTAGTCCTAGCTACCAGGAGCACCGCCAGCTTTTCTGCCACCCTAGGCAGCGGAAGGTCCCGCCCCGAAATGCTGCCCCCCACAGAGGCAGCGGAAGGTCCCGCTGCTGAAATACCGCCGCAGTCGCTGCCCCCCAAATTGTAGTGCCCTAGGCGACCGCCTAGGTTGCCTAATGGGTTGCGCCAGCCCTGCTAACTACCCACGACCTGGCTGTGACACCCACCTGCTGCTCCTGCTCCTGGTCCCCTACAGCCTCTGACTCACTCCAGAGCCTGGTCCACTCTGCCTTCAGGTTGTTTTTTTCTCTTTTCTGTCCTTTGAAGATTAACATCTGATCCAAGAAGTGAATATAGCTGAACCGCTTGGTAATAGTGACCATAACATAATAAAATTTAATATCCCTGGGGGGAGGAAAACACCAAAGCAGCCCACCACAGTAGCATTTAATTTCAGAAATTTCAAATCCTGTTGAAGAAAATAGAAAGGAGCATAAATTCTGGCAAGTGAAAAGTAAAAATATAATTAGGAAGGCCAAAACAGAATTTGAAGAACAGCTAGCCAAAGACTCAAAAAGTAACAGGAAAAAAATGTAAGTACATCAGAAATAGGAATATCATATTGCCTCTCTATAAATCCCTGGTACATACACATCTTGAATCCTGCACGCAGATCTGGTCACTCCATCTCAAAAAAGATATATTGGAATTGGAAAAGGTACAGAAAAGGGTAACAAAAATGATTGGGGTATGGAATAGCTTCCATCTGAGGAGTGATTTATAAGACTGGGACTTTTCAGCTTGGAAAAGAGACGACTAAGGCGGGATGTGGTAGAGGTCTATAAAATCATGACTAGTGTGCAGAAAGTAATAAGAAAAACTATGGGTCACCAAATGAAATTAATAAGCAGCAGCTTGAAAACAAACAAAAGGAAATATTTCTTCACACAACGCACAGTCAACGTGTGGAACTCTTTGCCAGAGGATGTTATGAAGACCAAGACTATAACAGGGTACAGAAAAGAACTAGATAAGTTCACGGAGGATAGGGCCACCAATGGCTATTAGCCAGGATGGGCAGGGATGTAAAACCATGCTCTGAAGTGTCCCTAGCCTCTGTGTGCCAGAAGCTGGGGATGGGGAACAGGGGATGGATCACTTGATGATTACCTGTTCTGTTCATTCCCTCTGAAGCACTTGGCATTGGCCACTGTTGGAAGACAAGATACTGGGCTGGATGGACCCAGTATGACCATTCTTATGTTCTGTCTAGTCAGTAGAGGGCTCTTTCATGAGCCAGCAAGTTCCTTACAATATCACAAAAAAGTGAAGCATTTCCACTACTGTAGGCAACAGACCAGTTACTCATTGAGGATGGTATTGTATATGGTGTGACAGATATGGAATGAAATGTAATACTAGTATCAATATTGCTATTGTAACCCTTCTGCCAGGTAGAGTTGGCAGCCACAAGGGCTGGGTTAAATATCTAGGGGTGCCCCTTAACAGCACAGAAACAGCTTGAGCTCCCACTCAATAATCTGGGAAAATTTAACACCATTTCTGGGCCTCTCTAAGAGACAGTACTTTTCTACTCGCAAGCACTGATCTGGGTCTAGCAAAAGAGAACTTTTATTAAAAGGGAAAGGAAACTAAGCATTAGTTTAGGAAACAACCCCATTCAAAAGCATGCAACCATAAGCAAAAACTTGCCCCACAGTGTCTAGGGCATTGACTTTTGCTTTAGTTTCCCTCCTTACAGTGGGAAAGCCCCATGAACAAATGTCCTTTTTACACATCACTCCCCTCTCCCTCCACTGCACCCCACTCACAGTTGGCTGTCCTAGGTTAGCAAAGACCCAGAGTTCGAAGGTGCATTCACAAGGGTTCAGCTCCCACCTCAGAAAAGAAGGGGGATGCGTCCAGCAATGTCTCAGTGGTTGCTGTGCGCCTCGGAAATTGCTGGTCACCACTGCTGCTGCTGGATGCTCACTGCCACTTCTGCAATGCCATGTTCTGAAGTTCTACTGCTTAACCACAATGTTTAGTGATTTCAGCTCTTAGGCCAGGTCTACACCACAGACCTGTATTGGTATAACTATGTCACTCAGAGGTGATGTAGTTATTCTGACCTAACCCCCATGTAAACAGCGCTATGTTGACAGGAGAGTTTTGCCTGTTGACATAGCTACTGCCTCTCAGGGAGGTGGATTAACTACGCCAGTGGGAGAAGCTCTCACATCGGCATAGGAGTGTCTTCACTAAAGCACTACAGTGGTGCAGCTGCATCAGTGCAGCATTTTAAGTGTAGACCTGCCCTTAGTGATTTCACTGGGTAGTAGGGAACCTTACTACCAGTACAGCTTCTGCATTGTTTTTCATTTCACCACTGTCTCTAGACCACATCTAAGGCATAGCCCCTAGACCTGCTGATCAGGTATTCAACTTGGGTAATCACTCAATAGCAACAATGACTCTTAGTTGAGTCTAATCAGCTCTAGCTTTAAACACTGGTGTGTAGAATCCTTTAGGCAGGGGCCACATAGGAATACCTGTCCCCACCCCCCTCTCATCTTCACTGGGATTTGGCATCCTTACCCCCTGCTTAGCGAGTGAGGCTCAGTTTAGGGTGACTCCTGCTATCAGGACATGCTACACACAGTTCTGCTGCTCTTTACTCATGCAATTTCATTGCCCCTGCATTTGAACACTAGAGTGATTTGTAACCCAAAACCAGACAAAATTAATCATTTTGGCAAAGCAGCTCCATCATGCTGCGCACATAGGTAGAGTAGGCATGTCTATTGAAATACCTCTGTTCCTGAAGTCTTTTCCCCCACTGTGTCACTAGATGTCACGGGAGAGCTCAGTTCAGACCCTGCTTACACTATGAACCTTACCTCACTGACTAGATCACACACACAGTTATTGTATTACTGTGGTGGCATCACAGGGTGGTTGCCCCATGTGAATGAAGCAGATCATGCATCCCTGTGCCAGAGCAGGTCCCCTCATTTGACCAATTAAGAGAGCAGGGCAGCACCTGGGGGCTATAAAAGATCAGAGAGTAAGCTGGTGAATCAGGGCTACTTGGGTCAGTCGGAAGAGACCCAGTGAGAGAGAGAGAGAGAGAGAGAGAGAGAGAGAGATGCTGAGGAGTCATCCCAGTGAGTCTGTGCAAAGTATTTCAGTCAGGAAGGGCAGGTGAGAACTGCCAGAGACCTGGGAGAGTCTTGGAAGGAAACAGAAGGCAGAGGAGCAGCAAGAGAGGATTGCTGGCAGGTGTACCCAAGCCAGAGAGTCAGGGCCAGAGAACTGAAGGAAGGAAGGAGAAGCCTGCTTGCTCTGTGCTAGAGAGCTGGAGCCAAGGGTCAGAGAGCGTTGAAAGCAGGCAAGCAATGGAGGACTTTACCTGCTGGCATCTCCAGGACTGGAGACCTGAACCCAGAGGAACTGTGGGAGGGTCAGGGGGCAAGATGGCTGTTCCCCTGCAAGGATGTTTCCAACAGAGAGGCTATGGGAGTTCCTCCTGGGAAGAGCAGGGTTGCACTCCAGTTGGAAAGGCTATCGTTGGAATGGCTGTCCTGCTACAAGGACAGGAGAGGATTGACAGAGTCTGTTTATGGCCAAAGGTGCTGGTGTATGGTATGTGGGGCATCAAAGTACCAGCTGTCTGGAGCTTTAATGACTGCTTCCATTGGCATGAGAAATGGACTATATGTTTGGGACTTCTGTTATGGACTATTTGAACTATGGACTAGAGGATAAGCTTTCATGGAGTTACTGAGGACTCTGAAAGAAGAAACTGAGGCAGATGTGTCTGTTGTACCATGGTTTGCTGCAAAGGGGTGCTCCAGGTGGGGTGGGCTATTAGAATTTCCTGTATGCCTGTTTTCATCTAATTTGTATATGATATTGTCCGGCTCAACAAAATCATGAGATTAAAAAAAAAAAATCATGATTTTTAGGCCAAAGATTGTGCTTTGATTTTTGTGCTCCTGCTGCCTATCCCTGGTGTGTGTGATTGTAACAATTAATGAGAGCCATTGTTCTCAAATTTATTAAGGTGATTTTGGCCTGCACTGCAGGAGCTCTCACATCCACATCTGCCCATCCCCCTACCCAGCAACTAATTCAGCTCCCCAGGACCCCTGAAGTGCTATGGGGGGGAGCGGGACAAGGCTCTGCCTGCTTTCTACAGCAGCCCTGATTGGCTGCTCTTCCCCATGAGGCAGGGCAAGGGAGAAAGCAGTCAGTCATTGGGGTTCTCCCCCACTCCAGCCACAGGCAGAGCTGACATTCAGGAGAGGGCTAGAGCTGGCTGCAGCGCCAGTCAAACTCATATGACTTGCAAAGAAATCACAAGAGTTGGGAATACATAATTCTGGAGGTAGTGGAATGCTTATTGTATGCCTATAAAGCTTAAAATTAATGGGGTCTGGACAGGAAGGTGACACAATAGCTTCCCAGAAAAAGACACCCAAGCGCCCACTTGAAAAACAATGGGATCATTCCAGACTCTAGCCTGAAGAGACACAGCTGTCTTATTGGGTTGGGAGGCTAGTGATCAAAAGGGCTGTAAACAGTTAAGGTGTCTTGATTCTGGCACGGGGGCTGAGGGCTGTCCAGAGAGTGTCAGTGAACTCTAACAGGGAGACAAGCTGACAGAGGCTCTGTAGAAGAGTCTATAGGAAACTAGTTGTACTAGCCTCCCTGTGTGAAAGATGTGTAAATTTTTAGCAGTGAGGATCATTAACCATTGGAACAATTTACCACGGGTTGTGGTAGATTCTCCATCACGGGCAAATTTAAAATCAAGATTGGATGTTTTTCTAAAGATATGCTCTCATTAGAACAGGAATTAATCTGAGGAAGTGCTATGAGCTGTGTTATGCAGGAGGTCAGACTAAATGATCACAACAGTCCCTTCTGGCCTAAAAAAAAAAAAAAAAAAATCTATGAATCAGATGGTTAAACACCTGGTAAGATAGACATATGTGTAGCGCGTCTTATTGGTTTTTAAGGTAAATTTCACTTGGAAATTTTTTGTTCTAAATAAATAATACTTTGCTTTAAGGAGGCTGTCACTGCTGATGACTGTGCTTGCCTTGGATCTGCAGGGTCTCAGCCTGTGCCATACCTGAGGACGCAATCCTAGTTAGTACCAAGGAGCTGCAACCCAGCTCCTGGCCTGAGAGTAGGAGTTTGTGTGATTCTACCCTAGCTCAGCTAGAGGCCTGAGGCCTGGGATGGCGTGCGCTCAGCAGGGAGCACACTAGTCTGGTTTAAAGCCGGAGAGTCCTTGTGACGTTGCACTCCATATGTTTTATGGAAATATGCTAATGAGTGTGACTATAATGTAACTGGAATATGCTTCATGCAAAAAGTCTCTGGTAAGGTATCATTGCAAAGCTTATGATCTACCAAGTGTGTTCATCCGATTTGTTTGCATGTATTATTTTTATATCTGGAGTTAGGAGAATAAGATATAAACTTGTGTTACTGATATAAACATGTTAAGTGGAAGCCATTAAGGGTGCTTCAGAATCAATAAACTCTGAATGGGTTTGTTTACCTGCAAGCCTTCCTATGTAGGTGTCTTCCAGCTACTAGGTTATGAAGAAGGAGGTCTTACAGTGACATGTGACTATGTCACATGATACTGGAATCCATCTTAAATTTGGTGCTTTTCCATTTAGAAAAAGGGGTGGGGACCCAGAGAGATAAAGGATTCCTGCCTTGTGCTAAAGCTATAAAAGGGGGTGGAGCAGGACAAAGGGGGTCCCGGTCATGAGAAAGCCCCTGCTTTTCACCTAAGATGCCTGCTGGAACTAACAAGGGCTGTACCAGGGGAAAGGATTGGGCCCAGACTAAGAAGGAGTCTAGTCTGTGAAAGAAGCTTATTGGAACATCTCTGAGGGTGAGATTTACCTGTATTCAGTTTCTTAAATGTATTAGGCTTAGACTTGCGTGTTTTGTTGGTAACTTACTTTGTTCTGTCTGTTATTACTTGAAACCACTTAAATCCTACTTTTTATACTTAATAAAATCACTTTTGTTTATTAATTAACCCAGAGTAAGTGATTAATACCTGGGGGAGCAAACAGCTATACAGATCTCTCTATCAGTGTTATAGAGGGCGGACAATTTATGAATTTACCATGTATAAGCTTTATACAGCGTAAAACAGATTTATTTGGGGTTTGGATCTCATTGGGAGCTGGGTGTCTGGGTGCTGGAGAGAGGAGTACTTGCTGAGCTGTTTTCAGTTGAGATGCAGCTTTGGGGGCGTGGGTCAGATCCTGGGTGTGTGTTGTAGCAGGCTAGTGTGTCTGGCTCAACAAGACAGGGTTCTGGAGTCCCAAGCCATCAGAGAAAATGGGCTCAGAGGTAGTTTCAGCACATCAGGTGACAGTCCCAAAGGGGTCTGTGTGACTGAACCTGTCACAGTCCTCGTTTTGTGGAGCACTGTCCCTTTCTGGCAAGGACTTAGCACCAGATGTGGCTTTGTCTGGTGAAAATGAGAGGAAACTGGAGACAGTTGGACACCAATGGGGATGGGCCCATGCAGGTGGGGGTGAGGACGGGGACATTCTGTATTCTGGGGATGCGTCTGTGGCCACCCTAGCACTCAATGAGACCAGAAGATGGTCAGAGGTGCAGTTTGCCCAGTAATTGTGGTGTATATGGAAAATCTGAGCTGTGTTTTGTTTTTTTTTTAATCTTTTTTGTTTATTCAAATACACTAAAACATCCAAAGTATTTTAAAAGTTGAAAAACACTCAACACCTGCACAACTCGAAACCAGCTAAATGGATTTTCTTCAACCCTCCCAATTAAATTCATTTATGAGCAGAACACAAGCATGATTTAAAAAAAATCAGACCTAAGGGTCATGTTTTGGGAACATTCTAAGCCACTTCCAACCGAGGCTTAGAAAGAAAGTGTCTTCTCAACTATTACAAGAGCATTTCAACACTACAATAGCATTATGGCAGCATTGGTACTGTAATTAACATTCTTTTTGCAGCAACCTGGGAAAATGGAAACACTCCTACCCTTAAGAAGAGTAGTCATGGAGCACCACCCTGTGGATCAATACTCACAAAAGGGTTAACTAGGTCTCACGCATTGCTCGGTGACAACATCACACTTCATTTTCATTGCTCAGCCAATAAGAGTTTGTTTTATTGATATAATGCTTCTATCATGTATTTCATTGATTGAACGTGGTGTTGTCAGGCAACAGCCTTTCGGGGTGTGGAATTTAAAGGGAACATCTCCCCCACCCCATGCACATTTGAAACAACAGTACCATTTATTTTGCCTAGTAAGCAAAATTATGTTTCTCATACACCCACAGACTCTTAACTATTGTTGCTCAAAACACAATCCACATCTGTAAAACCAGTTATCCTTTATGCTTCCATGTACTGCACCCGATGCTCTCTAGGGGCTTCAATATGGCAGCTGGTTGGACAGGTTTCAGAAACTGGTCATTTCTGAGGTGGTAAGTGAAATCTGTCTCCTGGAGGAAGAAACTTTTATGGGACAGCAAGATCTCAGTAATTAGCTGTTGTATTGGATTCACAAGTCTATTGAGAGCAAACTGCAAACGCAGGGCCAACTTTTGTCCTTCATAGATGATACCAGACTTTCATGCATGTCCCAAGGTAGAATTTCTAAATGTATAATGTGTTTGTGTGGCAACTGCCATCTTGGCTGATGCCGAGGATTGAGCCAAGGGCCTCTAGAGCTGAAAAATTAGTCTGTACCATTTAGGTAAAGAGCTGGGCTCACAAGCGGAGAGCTATAAACAGTGCCACATCCTATGTGGAGCAGCTCTATAACACACATCCACAGTGGGCTGCGTGCTTTCTCTGCACAGAGGAACCTCATTCCAAGCATCTGAGGCACAGAGTGGTTTGAATCTCATACGAGTTTCCATTTAATGACAGCCACCATCTTGGCCAATACTGGGGATTAAATCCGGGCCTCCATTGCTGAAAGCAGAAGTCTTTACATCTTGAGCTGACTCTGGGCTGAGAGTTAAAACAGACTCACAGGACCACCCTATTTTGCTTGTGCACAGAGTAGGACACAACATACATTGGCTGCAAGTGTAACTCACTGGTTAGTGTATTTTGCTGTATGGTATTTTGTGGGCTTTAGTATGCTACAGATCCACATATAAAGTACAAATGCATTATTCTTAAGTAGTAAGTTTGCTTCTAAATAGTCCAAAAGTTAGTATTTATTGGATTGTTTACCGTTTAATTGTTACATTTAGTCATATAATATATAGTGGACTGTTATAAATAATTTAAGCTGTAAATTCCAGTATAGTATTTCTACATGCTGCTGGGGTTCCCCTTCCCCCACTTATAGCTGCCAGATGGTGCAGAGCAAATTATTCCAGCACTCAGACCAGCTGAATTTTAAGCAGATGACTATAACAGTCTACACAGCATTTTGCCTCCTTTTATCGTTGGCTGTAATGCTCGCCTGTTTGATCACTCCACGGAACAACCAAGTTCTATTAATTAGTGTTTTCCTCCTGCCTCCCCTGCCCCACGCCCCCAACATTTGGATCCTTTGGGAAGCCCTTTACTTTTGAAGCAATGTAATATAAATTTTATAGTATGAAAAAAGTGTGTGTGTTGGTTTTTTAAAGTATATTTAGCACTAATGAAAAGTGCTAGTAGGTTGATGACATGGGGAGGTGGAGTCTGCTATTTACCTATAAATCAAGTACAGCCTGGGCAGTTGTGTAACCTACCGACCAGTGATCCACCACCCTCATTTGAACCCCACCATGGAAAAGGTAAAGGAATTTAATATCTATGCCTCTTATTTAGGGGATTATGCTGTAACTGCCATAAAGGATGCAAATTATTATTGTGATTTCACATATGTCCACTTAAAATGGAATAGATTCCCCTAAATAGTCAGTGGATGGTGCCAGTTTGTCAACTCTTCCATGACTGGAGTGGATTTGAATAATTAGCTGGCTCCCTATCACAGTCACTTGAGCCAGTCACCCGATTCAGCACTTTTAAAAAAACAAATGGGTGTCTTTCTTTTAACACAGCTGGCTGAACAGTTTGTGTGGTTGTACTTTTACCTGTACTAGGGACTTGATCCGTTGAGAAATAGTCTCTCTTTGTTGAATACACAACTCTCATTGACAGTAATGAATATGTTGGCCCTTATTCTTGGCTGCACTGGGCCTAATTCATGTCAAAGAATTAGCCTAGCACACAGCTGGTCCAGATATCTCTATGCTATGCCTTCTCCTGGCTTGCAGCTGAAGCTCAGGGGTGTCATTTGTAACACCCAGTGTTTATACAGCATCTAGTACAGCATCTAGTACAGTGGAGTCTTGGTCCGTGTCTAAGGCTCCTGGATACTATGGGAATACAAATAATAATGAGAAGCTTGAAAATAATGTTTTTCCTATTGTTTCCTCTTGTTCATTTTGCAAAAATTGATATTTTCTTTTTTGAAAGGCACAAACTAATTCAGCTATGCTGTTACCTCCTTATTTATGTACTCTAACAACATTATCAATTATGTTAGCACAGCTTAGCACAATGATCTGTTAATTAAGCTCGAGTTAACCTTGGCTGATTCTATAGCCACCAAGCACAAACTAGTCTAGGTCCTACATAAACAGAGGCTTGGCCTAAACTACATACACCTCTACCCCGATATAACGCTGTCCTCGGGAGCCAAAAAATCTTACCGCATTATAGGTGAAACCACGTTATATTGAACTTGCTTTGATCCACCGGAGTGCGCAGCCCCACCCCCTGAAGCGCTGCTTTACCGCATTATATCTGAATTCGTGTTATATCGGGTCGCGTTATATCGGGGTAGAGATGTACTTACTTCAGTATAATTATGTCACTCAGAGGTGCAAAAAATCCACACCCCTGAGCAAACTCCTCCCTCCCCATGTAGACAGTGCTATGTCAGCAGGAGAACTTCTCTGGCCAACGTAGCTACCCCCTCTTGTGCAGGTGGAGGTAAGCTGACAGGAGAGCTCTCTCCTGTCTGCTTACAGTGTCTTCACCGGAGTCACTGTAGTGATGCAGCTGTCTTGGTGCAGCTGTGCTGAGGTAAATTTTTAGTGTAGACCTGCCCAGAGAAACTGATGTCAATGTTTGGCAACCCCTTCCTGGAAATATGGGGCACCATTCAGCAAAACACTTTAATGGGACTGCTCTTGTGCTGAAAGTTGAGCACATGTTTAAGTGCTTTGTTGGATCAAGGACATAGCTACTTAAAGTACCTAATCAGCTCTGTCCTGGGGTTCATTCACCAGAGCAGCATCTCCTGCTAGGTATCTTGGGGATTAGCTCTCTCAGCCAGCACACCCCAGCTCCCTCATGCTCCCCCAATCCCTGACAGCAATAGCTCTGTCCAAGGTGCTAACTTCCTGCAGCCCACTAGGAACACCATCCTTTCTCCTTGGGCTCATTGCAGTTACTGACTCTGCTTTGCCCTGCAGCTCCCTTTTATGTGAGTCCACTGGGCCCTGACTGGCTGCTCAGCACAACCTCCCAAGGCTGCTTTTAACCCCTTCCTTTCTGGTGTGGGTTAAAGCTCTAAGATGGATTGACTTGAATCATAGAATTGTAGGACGGGAAGGAAGCTCAAAAGGTCATCTAGTCCAGTCCCCTGCACTCATGACAGGACTAAGTACTATCTAGACCATCCCTGACAGGTATTTGTCTAACCTGCTCTTAAAAATCTCCAATGATGGAGCTTTTACACCCTCACTGGGCAATTTATTCCAGTGGTTAACTACCCTGACAGGAAGTTTTTCCTAATGTCCAACCTAAACCACCCTTGCTGCAATTTAAGCCCATTGCTTCTTGTCCTATCCTCAGATGAAGGAGAACAATTTTTTCCCTCCCCCTTGTAACAACCTTTTATATACTTGAAAACTGTTATCATGTCCCCTCTCTCCTCTTCTCTAGACTAAACAAACTCATTTTTTTCAATCTTCCCTCATAGGTCATGTTTTCTAGACCTTTAATCATTTTTTGTTGCTCTTGTCTGGACTGTCTCCAGTTTGTCCACATCTTTCCTGAAATGTGGTGCCCAGCACTGAACGCAATACTGCAGTTAAGACCTAATCAGTGCAGAGTAGAGCAGAAGAATTATTTCTCGTGCCTTGCTAACACTCCTGCTAATACATCCCAGAATGTTTGCTTTTTTGCAGTAGTGTTACACTATTGACTCATATTTAGCTTGTGATTCATTATGACCCCTGACTCCCTTTCTGCAGTTCTCCTTCCTACCAGGGCTGGCTCCAGGCACCAGCGTTGCAAGCAGGTGCCTGGTGCAGCCAACGAAGAGGGGGGGTCGCATGTCCAGCCGTTCTGCGGCAATTCGGCGGCGGGGCTGTCACTCCCTCTCGGAGCGAAGGACCTGCTGCCGAATTGCTGCCATAGAATGAAGTGGCGGTAGAGCTGCTGCCGATCGCAGCTTTTTTTTTTTTTTGCTGCTTGGGGTGGCAAAAATGCTAGAACCGGCCCTGTTCCTAGGTAGTCATTTCCCATTTTGTATGTGTGCAACTGATTGTTTCTTCCTAAGTAGAGTATTTTGCATTTGTCCTTATTGAATTTCATCCTATTTACTACAATTTGTCCAGATAATTTTGAATTTTAATCCTATTCTCCAAAGCACTTGCAACCCCTCCTAGCTTGGTATCTTCTGCAAACTTTATAAGTGTACTCTCTATGTCATTATCAAAATCATTGATGAAGATATTGAACAGAACTGGACCAAGAACTGATCCCTGCGGGCAGGGCCGGCTCCAGCATTTCTGCTGCCACAAGCAAAAAAAAAAAAAAAAGCCGCGATCGGCGGCAGCAATTGGAAAAAAAAAAAAAAAAAGCTGCAATCGGCGGCGGCAGTTCAGCGGCAGGTCCTTCGCTCCTAGAGGGAGTGAGGGACCTGCCGCCCCCGAGTTGCCGCAGGTACCGTCCCTCTCCCTTGGCTGCCCCAAGCACCTGCTTGTTAAGCTGGTGCCGGCCCTGCCTGCAGGACCCCACTCGATATGCTCTTCCAGCTTGACTGTGAACCACTGATAACTACTCTCTGGGAATGGTTTTCCAATCAGTTATGCACCCACCTTATAGTAGCTCCATCTAGGTTAGGTTGTTTATGAGAAGGTCATGCAAGACAGTATCAAAAGACTTAATAAAGTCAAGATATACCACATCTACCACTTCCCCCCATCCACAAGGCTTGTTACCCTGTCAAAGAAAGCTAATAGGTTGATTTGACACAATTTATTCTTGAAAAATCCATGCTGACTGTTACTTATCACCTTATTATCTTCTAGGTGTTTGCAAATTGATTGCTTCATTATTTGCTCCATTATCTTTTTGGGTACTGAAGTTAAGTTGACTGCTCTGTAATTCCCTGGTGTGACAGACCCAGACCAGTGGGGTACAGGAGTCTGGTAGAGGGCAAATATACTGGTCACTGGATGAGTAGTTTTCTGTTCCCTGAGTGACCAGAGCAGGGGCTGTACTAGAGTAATCAGGAACCTGCTAGAACCAGTTAAGGCAGGCAGGCTAATTAGGACACCTGGAGCCAATTAAGAAGCTGCTAGAATCAATTAAGGCAGGCTAATCAGGGCACCTGGGTTTTAAAAGGAGCTCACTTCAGTTTGTGGTGTGAGTGTGAGGAGCTGGGAGTAAGAGGTGTAAGGAGCTGAGAGTGAAAGGGTGTGCTGCTGGAGGACTGAGGAGCACAAGTGTTATCAGACACCAGGAGGAAGGGTCTGTGGTGAGAATAAGGAAGGAATTTGGAGGAGGCCATGGGGAAGTAGCCCAGGGAGTTGTAGCTGTCATGCAGCTGATACAGGAGGCACTATAGACAGCTGCAGTCCACAGGGCCCTGGGCTGGAACCCAGAGTAGAGGGTGGGCCAGAGTTCCCCCCAAACCTTCCAATTGACCTGGACTGTGGGTTCTTCTAGAGGGGAAGGTCTCTGGGCTGTTCCCCAACCCACATGGTGAATCTCTGCGGCAAAAAAATCTGCGAATAAGCGCAAGACCCACCAAGATAGAGGAGGAACTTTGTCACACTGGGTTGTCCTTATTTCCCCTTTTACAGTGCTATGGAATCTCTCCTATTTTCCATGACTTTTCAAAGATAATCACTAATGGCTCAGATATCTCCTCAGTCAGCTCCTTGAGTATTCTAGGATGTATTTGGTCAGGCCCTGGTGACTTTAAGACCTCTAACTTGTTTAAGTAATTTTTAACTTGCTCTTTCCCTATTTTAGCCTCTGATCCTGTCTCATTTTCAGTGGCATTCGCTATGTTAAACATCCAGTTGCTACTAACCTTTTTGGTAAAAACTGAAACAGAACAGTCACTTAGCAATTCTGCCATTTACACATTTTCTGTTATTGTTTTCCCCTCTCATTGAGTAATGGACCTACCCTGTCCTTGGTCTTCCTCTTGCTTCTAATATATTTGTAAAATGTTTTCTTGTTACTAGTCTCTAGCTAGTTTAATCTCCTTTTGTGCCTTGGCCTTTCTGATTCTGTCCCTACATATGTATGTTGTTTATATTAATCCTTTGTAACTTGACATAGTTTCCACTTTTTGTAGGACTTTTTTTTTTGAGTTTCACATCATTGAAGATTTCCTGATAAAGCCAGTGTAGTCTCTTGCCATATTTCCTATCTTTCCTACACAGTGGGAAAGTTTGCTTGTGTCCCTTAATAATGTCTCTTTGGAAAAAAAAACCTCTTGAACTGTTTTTCCCCTTAGACTTGCTTCCCATGGGATCTTACCTACCAATTCCCTGAGTTTGCTAAAGTCTGCCATCTTCAAATCCATTATCTTTATTGTGCTGTTTTCCCTCCCAGCAATCCTTAGAATCATGAACTCTACCATTTCATGATAACTTTCACCTAGACACCTTCCACTTTCAAATTCTCAACCAGTTCCTCCCCATTTGTCAAAATCAAATCTAGAATATCCTCTCCCCTAGTAGCTTTCTCCATCTTTTTAAAATAAAAAAAATTTGTCTCCACTACATTCCAAGAACTTGTTGGATAATCCATGCTTTGCTGTATTATTGTCCCAACAGATGTCTGGTAGTTGAAGTCCCCCATCACCACCAAGTCCTGTGTTTTGGCTGATTTTGTTAGTTTAAATAAAGCATTAATTGATGCATTACTAAAGAATAAGAAGAGAGAAATAAAAAGCAATGGGAGTAAAGTGTATGGTGACCACATTTTCCTTCTCTAAACAAAACAGCACTTTTATATATACGGTTTTGCCTGTAGTTTGGAGAAGGCCTTTGAGCCTGATCCAACACCAGTTGAATTCAGTGGGAGCTGGCTCAGACCTCTTGTGAACATTTCTGAATACATTTCTCCCAGCTCAGTGGTTGGGAATCCTCTAGGATATATATATTTTTTTCCTTTTTCTTTTTTCAGTGTGATCACAAAGATCACATTTACTTTACTGAGTGGCAGCTGCTGTACTGAGACAGGCCACTTTCTTGGGCAAACATCTCCATTCACATGCCTTACAGGAAATGGAATAGCTGGGGAATCAAGAGAAGAAAGGAACTTAGATTAAAGTTGAATTTGCACATGTTCAATAGAATGAAAAATAACTAAAATAGTTACTGCACATCCCTGTGAACATTTCATTAAAGAAATTCAGTTTTTTAAAAAGTGTTTGAGAATATGCCACATTTTAATGGTCTGGTTTGTAGATGGCATCACCGTTAATAACGTTCTTTAGCGATAGGTAGGGCATATTGGTGTTCTATCACTATTTGAAGCAGGGGCACCTATAGACATTTTCTCCCTTAGCCTATGATAACTTCCATAAACCTGGTCTGAATATGCTCAGGGAGTGAGGGACCAGGGAAGCTTTTCATTGATTTTTCTATTAAACAAAGTTTTTTCTCATGACCACAGCCAAGGCGGGAGGCACCAGCTTGTATTAAGAACATTTACTGGAAATGTTTATAGTTAATTCTGGAAAGTTATACTCAGTATGATGGTATAGCACAATGTTATGCTGGTATAATTTAAAAAGAGTGAAATAGTGAATAGCTTCAGGAGGATATAAGCTAATGGAGTTCCTATCTGCCCCTAACACACAACACTCCCAGCACTGGATCTAGGCCAAGCTTTCAGCCTTTCTTGGGTTTGCCTTTTATTGTTAGTAACAAAACAGAAATCCAGCCTAAGCTTCCTCAATAGCATGGCTGTTCCTGGGGTTTTTCCTTACAGAACCCCCTTTCCTCTCTCTCAGAGAGAGAGATACACTAAACCCCCTTTGTACTCCTGGGTTGGAAATAACAGGACTGGCAGTGTGCTGACAGAATAGCACTATGTTCTAGTAGCTGACTCCCTGTTACTGGGATCCAGGAGTACCCTTCTCCCAGCTATTTTGTTTTAAATACCTGACACTTGGTGCAGTCTGGTGTTTTAAAGGCAAAATATTTTCTCTTCTGACATAGGAGACCCAGTCATAAGTCATTACTGGCAGACATAGTTTATCCAGGGAGGAGGAGAACTCCATCATCCTAGGCAGAGATGTGACCTTCATCTCCTCTTCAGAATAATTGGGGATGCTTAGGGGTCCCTTGTTAAAATTCCACCAGAAGCCCCCTCCAGCACACCACTGATTTATGGAGCTACTTGACTCAACAAGAGAGCATGTCTCCAGTTGACAGAAAGAAACAAAAGTACAATGCAGCAGATCAGAGCTGACATCCATGTGTCATGCGCAGCATGTTGAAAAATGAAGAGCCATGAAGAGGCATTGAGCATGGCCTCTGTGTAGCATGTGATGTATTGTCACACTGGTACCTAGAAACAAAATAAAAGAAAATTAAATCCAGAAAGCTATATTCAGTGACACGAACAATTACTTTAACCCAAGAACATTCAGAGTTTAGGCTGATGCTCTGTTTGGATATTGATCCACTATATAGTGCAGTGGTCCCCAAACGTTTTACCTTGCGCCCTCCTTACCCCTGTCTGCGCCGCTCCCTTCCCACAGTTGAGAGCCAGAAGCAGGTGTGGGGCTGCAGTTGGGAGCAGGGTTGCCAACCAGGGGCAGCTCTAGTTTTTTTGCCGCCCCAAGCGTGGCAGTTAGGCGGCCTTCGGCAGCATGCCTGCGGGCGGTCTGCAGTCATGCGGATTCGGCGGCGTTTCTGCGGGTGATCCGCCGGTCCTGCGCCTTCAGCTTACCTGCTGCCGAATTACCGCCGAAGCCGCGGAACTGGTGGACCTCCCGCAGGCATGCCGCTCTCACAACGACCGTCAGGCCGCCCCTGTTGTCAACTTTCTAATTCACAAAACCAAACAACTTTGCCTCGCCCCCTACCCCTTTCCTGGGGCACTGCCCAGCCCCTTCTTAGAGGCTCTGCCCCATCATACCATCCTCCCTCCCTCTGTCATTCACTCTCCCCTACCCTCACTCACTCATTCATTTTCACTGGGCTGGGGCAGGGGGTTGGGGTGCAGGAGGGGGTGAGGGCATTGGCTGGGGGTAATGGCTCTGGG
The DNA here is from genome assembly GCF_027887155.1 of Malaclemys terrapin pileata. NCBI lineage: Eukaryota > Metazoa > Chordata > Testudines > Emydidae > Malaclemys > Malaclemys terrapin. The sequence goes on along the minus strand of NC_071509.1, from coordinate 35,403,443 downwards.
GTGGGGCTGAGGATGAGGGGTTTGGAGTGCAGGAGGGGGCTGCAGGCTGGGACCAAAGGGTTTGGAGTGTGGGAGGGGGCTCTGGGCTGAGGCAGGGGGTTGGGGTGCGGGCTGTGGACTTTTGTGCAAGCTCTGTGGTGGGGCCAGGGATGAGGGGCTTGAATGCAGGAGCGGGATCCAGGCTGGGGAGGGGATTGGGGTGCAGGAGAGGGTTTGGAGAGTGGGCTCCAGGAGGGAGCTTGGGTGCAGGAGGGGGCTCCAGGCTGGGGTGCAGGAGGGGGTGAGGATTGTGGGCTCTGGGAGGGAGTTTGGGTGTGGGAAGAGGCTCAGAGCTGGGCAGGGTGTTGGGCTGCAGGAGGGGTGCGGGCTCTGGGAGAGAGTTTGGGTGCGGGAGGGGGCTCAGGGCAGAGTACTGGAGCATGGGCGGGGGTGCAGGAGGGGGCTCAGGGCTGGGGCGTGGGAGGGGACTGCAAGCTCTGGGAGGAATTTTGTGTGTGGGAGGGGGCTCAGGGATAGGGCAATGGATTGAGGTGCGGGAGGGGTTTTGGGGTGCAGGTTCCAGGCAATGCTCACCTCAGGCAACTGCTCACAAGCAGCGACTTGTTACTTGGCTTCTAGGCGGAGGTGTGGCCACGCGGCTCTGTGCCCTGCTTCTGCCCGCAAGTTCCGCCCCCACAGCTCCCATTGGCCACAGTACCTGGACAATGGGACCTGCGGAGCTGGAGCTCGGGGGAGGGAGGGGATAGCACATGGAGCCTTCATGGCCATCCCTCTGCCTAGGAGCCGAGGGACTTGTCACCGCTTCCAGGGAGCTGCGTAGAACCAGGTAGGAAGCCTGCTGGCCCCATGCCAACTGGACTTTTAGTGGCCGGGTCAGCGGTACTTACTGGAGCTGCCAGTATCCCTTTTCGATTGGGCGTTCTGGTCAAAAACTCAACACCTGGCAACCCTCTCTGGGGGCCAAGGCTGGGGCTGGAGTGGCAGCTGGGCTGGGAGCCAGGAGCCAAGGCTAGAGTCGCAGCTGGGGGCAGGTCTGTGGCCGGGGCCATAAGCGGAGCCATGACCAGGGGATAGGGCTGGGGCTGGTCTGTGGTTGGAAGCAGGGCTGGAGCCATGGCCGGGAGCAGAGCCACTGCCGGGCCGGGAGCCAGGAGCTGAGGCCAGGGCCAGAGCTGCAGCTGGGGGTGGGGCCGGAAGCAGAGCCACAGCCAGGAGCTGAGGCCAGAGCAGAGATGAGGGCAGAGTGGGGCTGGGTGGTGCTCCCTCCCTGCCCCCATAGGGGCTGACCCAGGTCCCACCGCACCCCCAACATTCCTCTGTGCCCCCCAATGGGGGCCTGCCCCATCATTGGGGGACCACTGCTATAGTGGCTAGGTGTACACGGATTTTAAGAAACACTAAGAATTTTCCTGTCACTCTTCTTGTAGCCTTTCTTTCCCATTTGCCCTTACTGGCTTGAGTGACAAGAACAGAATTGGATAATGGCTGCTATCTGGCCTCACCTCTTAGGAAATATGGGTTATTCACTGTGCCACTGAGACATGTGCCTAACCGACTCTTCTCCACCCTCCCCTTCCCAGGTTTCACACACTGTCTTTTGCCTTCTGTGTTTTCTCTCCCTGTGTATTGGTTGCTTTCTCCCTCAGCATTGTTTCGTTCTCCCCCGCCAACATGTTATAACTCTCTTCTCTGATGTTTCTCTTCCCCTTGTGGTGTGGTGTTAGTTGCATGAAGTAAATAACCTTCTGAGTTATTAAATGGGAAGCAAATGTTAGTGTATGCATGCGTGCACACACACAGGGATGGAGGGTGTTGAAGGCTGCATAGGACCCAGTTCGAGATAACAGCAAAGCTTTTGCATGGAAACATGCAATGGAAGCAGCACTAGCTAAAGGTAATTTAAAATAAAAAGGCAGAATGGAAGAGAGATAAGGATAGAAGCTGAATTAGCTTGAGGTTTTTAATCTCATGCCAAGGTGTGTGATTGTGTAGATGCAAGCTGGATGCATTTTTAAAGCCAAACGAAAGGTAACACCCTGGCCTCTCTTCACCCACTTCCCACCCCTTCTCTCTCCCCCGCCGGTGGTTTGTCCTTCACTCTTACGTTCTCTGAAACTTCAGTCATCACTTTTTGAGCCACATCCCCTTTCTGAGCCTAAGTGACGACTCTGTTTGTCAGGATAGATTTTCCTTCATCGTTCTTCTCTTGTTTCTACCTCTCCTTCTCTTCAACCCATTTATCACTGCTGTTGTCTTTTTTCCTCTGTCACTTTCATCTTCCCTTTCTCACATGTTTTTGCTGTTTCCTCCTCTTTTCCTTTCTCCCCCTCTCCCAACCCTGCTCTTTTTCTCTTCCATTTGTGCCCCCTGTCAAGTATTTCACCTCCACTAGAAGTGCCTTTTGTTTCCTAGCAGTGCTGGGAACTTGCTTCTATGAGGTCTCCTCCTCAAACTGTTACTTTACCTCTCTCTTGCAACTCTATCATTATGATACAAATATTAGTCTGTAGAATCACTTAAACCAATGGGGTTTGTCATGGTATCCATACTACAAGTACAATTAGCTGCCCAAAATTTTCTTGATACAGGCTTACGGTTGCCTGGTGGTGCCTCTTGACCTTCCAGAATGCTGAGTTCACCTATGCTCAAATGTGTGAAAACCAGAATATGAAGAGTTACAATAAAGCAGACTTAAACTTCTGAAAACCAGGAAATAGGGAGATAAGGTACACCTCTCCTCCACTGGGAATGGGTCAGTAAGAGTGGTGCCATAACTAAGAATGTGCCATGGTTTATGTTGTGTTGCAGAAGTTTGAATTCCAATATTTATCTGATTGCACTCCAGCTGCTGTGTTCACTGTGTTCAGGGGAGTTGTGCTGAGTGGTGGAGAGATTAGTTGGAGTAGGTTGGCAGAGTTGTCACTGTGATATGAGAAGTCTGCCTCCTTTCAGCACTGAGGTCTGTAGGTTGTTGGTATGTGTGAATGGGAGGATTGTGAGCAGTATAGTGGCATACATGTGATCTTGAGGGGTAAGTGAAGGCAGTGTCTCAGAAGGAATCCTCAGGACAAGGGGGAAGGGATGGTAACACTTTGCAAGTCTGTAATGGGCTCAGAGTCTAGGCCATGTGTAGGTAGCACTTGTCTGCTACGCCTTTCCCCGCCTGGAAGCGGCAGATAGTAGGGAGAAGGGTGGAGTTCTGGGTTGCTTTTCCCTGATCGGGGAGTGTAGAGGGGTGGACTCACCCCTGCGGCACCTCCTGCTGGTCTCTTCTGGAATTAGCTCTTCCAGCATCCTGGAGCACCCCCTGCAGGCCAGTGATCCTCCTGTCCTCTGGCCCTGTGTCCCTCCTGGACCCCAGTGCCCTTGTATCTGGGGTGCTGCCCCTGGCAGTACACCCCTCAGTACTAGGGTCTCCTCTCCCCAGAGAACCCCAACCCACTATCCCTACCTCACCTCAGAATAAGGCTACTGCCAGTCACCAACTAGCCCCCGCTCCCTGGGGCAGACTGCAGTATAGGCTACTCATCACAGGCAAGGTTGGGTTTGGACCTGATGCCTTGGCCTACCCATGGGCTGCCCTCTGCAACCCCCAATAACCCTTAGTCTCCTACTAGGCCACAGCCTGGGGCTATCCAGGCTGGAATTCCCCAGCCCTGCTCCACCCAGGTACTCTGTCTTAGCGGCCGGCTGGCCTGCCCACCTGCCCTCCTGGCTCCCACTCTTTTTGTACAGGCCAGCTGTGGCTACTTCCCCAATCAGCCCAGCTTTTAGAGCTGCAGCCCTATGCCAGGGCTGTTTTAAGCCCTTCCAGGCAGGAGCGGGGTAACCACCCCGCTACAGGGAGCAGTGAAATAAAAAGTAGCCTTTGAGCCCTCTCCCTTGGCCTGGTGAAGGGACTTGAGGAGGAATTGTGGAGGATGAGGGTATTTGTTGGAGAGGGCACAGATGGCTCTGTGCCTGCTCTGAGACTGAAGAAGTGTAAGATGTTCAAATGACTATATTGAAATTTGCCAGACAGACATGGAAGTTTGGGACAATGAGTGTTGAGTGGTTTCCAGGGGAATCCCTGGGGAGTGGTTAATACAATTGCCAAAACTCCAGTTATGCAAAGACCCAGACTTTTGAAGCTATTCCCAGGGAAGGTCACTGACTGGTGATTACCTGTACAGGAGACTGGAGATCAAATGCCTGAATTGTATGACTGAACTGCCCAGTTGGTGTCTGGTTCATGATCTAAAAATGGACATGAACTTGTAACCGAGGGGCAAACACGGCAGTAGCATTTGAAAGACTGACACCTACCAGCGTCCTGAGTTGGAGTTAGAGGTGACATCTGGTAAGCTTTTAGCATGTGTATAGGTTCTTTTATTGTTTTGATATGTTTTCATTGTAATGCTTTAAGAATAAATGTATTTTGCTGTATGAAGGCTGGTCAGTGACCGGTGGGTCAGAATAGTGCAAGGATGCTGAAGCACTGAGGATATTAGCTCTGCATCTAAAAAGTTATAAGAATCTGAAAATGTTATATAAGCAGTTCCTATTACGGATGTTGTGTATCAGGAACCCCTTAGCCAAATGACCCAGCAGCTTGTTTTCCTTTTGTTACTCTCCGATCTCTTGTCTAGAAACTGAGAGAATATAGGACTGAAAAGGGTCTTGGGTCACTGAGTCCAGTCCCCCACAACTGGAGGCAACCTTGTCACATAATGCCATTCACAAATTTATCAAGCACAACACCCACCCTCTGAAAGCTGCTAGGCATAGAGCTTAAGCTCACAGCACCGAGGTAGCACAGGTTCAGTGACCAGAGTATGTCCTTGAGCCATGCCATTATTGTGATGGCACACTGCCTGCAAACCTTCTGGCTGTTAACACGTGCACGTCTCACTTTCTTAGGGTATGTCTACACTATGAAATTAGTTCGAATTTATAGAAGCCGGTTTTATTGAAATTGGTTATATACAGCCGATTGTGTATGTCCACACAATAAAATGCTCTAGGTGCTCTAGTCGGCAGACCGCGTCCACAGTACGAGGCTAGCGTCGACTTCCGGAGCATTGCACTATGGGTAGCTATCCCACAGCTATCCCACAGTTCCCGCAGTCTCCGCCGCCCCTTGGAATTCTGGGTTGAGATCCCAATGCCCGGATGATGCAAAACAGTGTCGCGGGCGGTTCTGGGTACATGTCGTCAGGCCCCTCCCTCCCCCGTCACAGTAACGGCAGACAATAGATTCGCGCCTTTTTACCTGGGTTACCTGGGTTACCTGTGCAGACAACATGGAGCCCGCTCAGCACAGCTGAGCTCACCGTCACCATATGTCCTCTTGGTGCCGGCAGACGTGGGACTGCATTGCTACACAGCAGCAGCTGCTAACTGCCTTTTGGCGGTAGACGGTGCAGTAGACTGGTAGCCTTCATCGGCGATCTGGGTGCTGGCAGCCATGGGGCTTGCCTTTTGGCAGTAAATGGTGTATTATGACTGTTAGCCGGCCTATTACAAGTCGGGTCATCGCACGTTAGCAGAGTCTTCCCTGAGCAGCAGCTCGTACAATAGGCCTGAAGACCATCGTCATACACCGCCCCGTATTTGCTGCCAAGCACCCAGAAAGATGCCGAGGGCTATCAGTCACGCTGCACCGTCGTCTTAAGATGTAAAAAAATAGATTTTCTCTGTATTCATTTGCTTCCCCCTCCCTCCGTCAAATCAACGGCCTGCTAAACCCAGGGTTTTCAGTTTAATCTTTGGGGGGGACCAGTCTGTGACAGTTGTTTGTGTCTCTCCCTGATGCACAGCCACCGTTCTTTATTTTAATTCCCTGTGCCTGTACGCCATGTCGTCACTCGGCCCCCCTCCCTCCTTCCCCTAGGCCGTCAGATACTACGTTTGCGCCACAGCTCGAGCCGAGAAGCGGTTCGCACCTTTTCTTTGAATTCTGGGTTGAGATCCCAATGCCCGGATGATGCAAAACAGTGTCGCGGGCGGTTCTGGGTACATGTCGTCAGGCCCCTCCCCCCTCGTCACAGCAACGGCAGACAATAGATTCGCGCCTTTTTACCTGGGTTACCTGGGTTACCTGTGCAGACAACATACCACGGCAAGCATGGAGCCCGCTCAGCTCAGCTGAGCTCACCGTCACCATATGTCCTCTGGGTGCCGGCAGACGTGGGACTGCATTGCTACACAGCAGCAGCTGCTAACTGCCTTTTGGCGGTAGACGGTGTAGCATGAGTGATAGCCGTGGGGCTGGCAGCCGTAGGGCTGCATTGCACCAGCCCCTTCCAGGCGATGGTATATTATGACTGGTACCCGTCATCGTCATACTGGTATGGCTGTCAATCATGGCCACCTGGGCAGACATGCTACTGTTTTGATGATGACGGTTACCAGTCATAATATACTATTTTCTGCCAATTGCCCAGTATTGTCTGCTAAGCACCCAGAAGAGGCCGAGGGCGATGCTGGGTGCTGGCGGACGTGGGGCTGGCAGACGTGGGGCTGCATTGCTACACAGCAGCAGCCCCTTGCCTTTTGGCAGATGATGGTATATTATGATTGGTACCCATCGTCATCATACTGGTATGGCTGTCACTCATGCTGCAGCGTCGGCTGCCACCTTAAGATGTAAAAAATAGATTTGTTCTGTGTTCATTTGCTTCCCCTTCCTCCGTGAAATCAACGGCCTGCTAAGCCCAGGGTTTCCAGTTTAATCTTTGGGGGGACCATTCTGTGTGACAGTTGTTTGTGTTTCTCCCTGTTCCTGTACCTGTACGCCATGTCGTCACTCGGCCCTCCCTCCCTCCCTCCCTCCCTCTCTCCTGCCCTCCTTCTCCTGGTCCATCAGATACTACTTTCGTGCCTTTTTTCTGACCAGGCGCCATAGCTAGCACTGGGATCATGGAGCCCACTCAGATCACCGCGGCAATTATGAGCACTATGAACACCACGCGCATTGTCCTGGAGTATATGCAGAGCCAGAACATGCCAAGGCGAAACCCGGACCAGGCGAGGAGGCGATTGCAGCACGGCGACGAGAGTGATGAGGAAATTGACATGGACATAGACCTCTCACAAGGCACAGGCCCCAGCAATGTGGAAATCATGGTGTCACTGGGGCAGGTTGATACCGTGGAACGCCGATTCTGGGCCCGGGAAACAAGCACAGACTGGTGGGATCGCATCGTGCTGCAGGTATGGGACGATTCCCAGTGGCTGCGAAACTTTCGCATGCGTAAGGCCACTTTCATGGAACTTTGTGACTTGCTTTCCCCTGCCCTGAAACGCCAGGATACCAAGATGAGAGCAGCCCTCACAGTTGAGAAGCGAGTGGCGATAGCCCTGTGGAAGCTTGTAACGCCAGACAGCTACCGGTCAGTCGGGAATCAATTTGGAGTGGGCAAATCTACGGTGGGGGCTGCTGTGATCCAATTTGCCAGGGCAATGAAAGACCTGGTGATAGCAAGGGTAGTGACTCTGGGCAACGTGCAGTCAATAGTGGATGGTTTTGCTGAAATGGGATTCCCAAACTGTGGCGGGGCCATAGACGGAACCCATATCCCTATCTTGTCACCGGAGCACCAAGCCACCGACTACGTAAACCGCAAGGGGTACTTTTCAATGCTGCTGCAAGCCCTGGTGGATCACAAGGGACGTTTCACCAACATCAACGTGGGATGGCCGGGAAAGGTACATGATGCTTGCGTCTTCAGGAACTCTGCTCTGTTTCGAAAGCTGGAGGAAGGGACTTTCTTCCTGGACCAGAAAGTGACCATTGGGGATGTTGAAATGCCTATCGTGATCCTTGGGGACCCAGCCTACCCCTTAATGCCATGGCTCATGAAGCCGTACACAGGCAGCCTGGACAGGAGTCAGGACCTGTTCAACTACAGGCTGAGCAAGTGCCGAATGGTGGTGGAATGTGCATTTGGACGTTTAAAAGCGCACTGGCGCAGCTTACTGACTCGCTCAGACCTCAGCGAAAAGAATATCCCCATTGTTATTGCTGCTTGCTGTGCGCTCCACAATATCTGTGAGAGTAAGGGGGAGACCTTTATGGCGGGGTGGGAGGTTGAGGCAACTCGCCTGGCCGCTGATTACGCGCAGCCAGACACCAGGGCGGTTAGAGGAGCACAGCAGGGCGCGGTGCGCATCAGAGAAGCTTTGAAAACGAGTTTTGTGACTGGCCAGGCTACTGTGTGAAACTTCTGTTTGTTTCTCCTTGATGAACCCTCCAACCCCCCCCCACCCGGTTCACTCTACTTCCCTGTAAACCAACCACCCCACCCCACCCTCCCCTCCCGCTTGCAGAGGCAATAAAGTCATTGTTTTTTCACATTCATGCATTCTTTATTAGTTCCTTACAGAGGTAGGGGGATAATTGCCAAGGTAGCCTGGGATGGGTGGGGGAGGAGGGATGGAAAAGGACACACTGCATTTTAAAACTTTAACTCTTATTGAAGGCCAGCCTTCTGATGCTTTGGCGATCATCTGGGGTGGAGTGACTGGGTGGACGGAGGCCCCCCCACCGTGTTCTTGGGCGTCTTGGTGAGGAGGCTATGGAACTTGGGGAGGAGGGCTGTTGGTTACACAGGGGCTGTAGCGGCGGTCTCTGCTCCTGCTGCCTTTCCTGCAACTCAACCATACGCTCGAGCATATCACTTTGATGCTCCAGCAGACGGAGCATTGCCTCTTGCCGTCTGTCTGCAAGCTGACGCCACCTATCGTCTTCAGCCCGCCACTTGCTCTGTTCTTCCCGCGATTCAGCCCGCCACCTCTCCTCTCGTTCATATTGGGCTTTTCTCATCTCCGACATTGACTGCCTCCACGCATTCTGCTGTGCTCTATCAGCCTGGGCGGACATCTGCAGCTCCGTGAACATCTCATCCCTCGTCTTACGTTTTCTCTTTCTAATGTTCACGAGCCTCTGCGAAGGAGAAACATTTGCAGCTGGTGGAGGAGAAGGGAGAGGTGGTTAAAAAAGACACATTTTAGGGAACAATGGGTACACTCTTTCATTACAAGGTCGCATATTTCGGCTTGCAGGCAGCCATCGTAGGCCACAGTGGTTTGGCTTTTTTAACCTTCTTAACATGCGGGAAAGGTTGCAAACAGCAGCGCATTTCCCATATCAAGGATGAATTGGGTTGTCCATTTAAAATGGGGTTTCAATGTAAAAGGAGGGGGCTGCGGTTTCCCGGTTAACATGCGGCACAAACACAAGTAAACCACCCCCCGCCCACACACACACACGATTCTCTGGGATGATCACTTCACCCCTCCCCCCCACCGCGTGGTTAACAGCGGGGAACATTTCTGGTCAGAAGAGCAGGAACGGGCGCCTCTGAATGTCCCCCTTAATAAAATCACCCCATTTCAACCAGGAGAGCTTTCTGGAGATGTCCCTGGAGGATTTCCGCTCCATCCCCATACACGTTAACAGACTTGCTTGCTTTTTTTTTGTAATGTTTACAAATATTTACAAAGTTACACTCACCAGAGGTCTCCTGTGTGCCCTGAGGGTCTTGGGTGAGTTCGGGGGTTACTGGTTCCAGGTCCAGGGTCACAAACATATCCTGGCTGTTGGGGAAACCGGTTTCTCCACTTCCTTGCTGCTGTGAGCTACCTACAGTACCTCCATCGTCATCTTCCTCGTTCCCCGAACCGTCTTCCCTGTGTGTTTCTCCAGTGAGAGAGTCATAGCACACGGTTGGGGTAGTGGTGGCTGCACCCCCTAGGATCGCATGCAGCTCCGCGTAGTAGCGGCAAGTTTGCGGCTCTGCCCCGGACCTTCCGTTTGCTTCTCTGGCTTTGTGGTAGGCTTGCCGTAGCTCCTTAATTTTCACGCGGCACTGCTGTGTGTCCCTGTTATGGCCTCGGTCCTTCATGGCCTTGGAGACCTTTTCTAATACTTTTCCATTTCTTTTACTGCTACGGAGTTCAGCTATCACTGCTTCATCTCCCCATATGGCGAGCAGATCTCGTACCTCCCGTTCGGTCCATGCTGGAGCTCTTTTGCGATCCTGGGAGGACTCCATGACGGTTACCTGTGCTGATGAGCTCTGCGTGGTCACCTGTGCTCTCCACGCTGGGCAAACAGGAAATGAAATTCAAACCTTCGCGGGTCTTTTCCTGTCTACCTGGTCAGTGCATCTGAGTTGAGAGCGCTGTCCAGAGCGGTCACAATGAAGCACTGTGGGATAGCTCCCGGAGGCCAATAACATCGAATTCCGTCCACACTACCCCAATTCCGACCCGCAAAGGCCGGTTTTATCGCTAATCCCCTCGTCGGAGGTGGTGTAAAGAAACCGGTTTAAAGGGCCCTTTAAGTCGAAAGAAAGGGCCTCGTTGTGTGGACGTGTCCAGGCTTAATTTGGTTTAACGCTGCTAAAGTCGACCTAAACCCGTAGTGTAGACCAGGCCTTAGATGTGTCACATTAGTTTGTTTTGACCTGGCATTCCAAACTTTACCCTCAACTTTTTCAGTAGTGCTTCCCCATAGTGGCAGAACAAATATGTCTATGTAAGAACAATAGTGACAGGTTGCATTAATAGGGTAATCTTGTCTAGACTATTAGCCTATGTTCTGTATGCTAACTCAGGTAAATCTCAAAGGGTAGTACCAGTTTGAGGGAGGATCAGAATCATAGTTTGAGCTCCAAGTGTGCATAATTTTTTTTTGTGGTAAATACATGATTTTTTGTTTGTTTTGTTTGTTTGTTTTTTAGGAGGGCTGCACCATGGGAACTCCTTGCTCAAATGATCCCAGATTTGAATCATGAACCCTATCCTATGTTCCCATGAGGCACATCAAATTTCAAGACAATTGGAGTCAGTTTGTATATTTTAATGTAGTTAGAATAGTCATATTTTATAAACTAAGAAACCCAACCATAACTACTATCACTCTGCTATCATGTTCAGAAGGCTTATTTGTTGTAAAAATATGACAGAGCCAATCCTGCACATGTATAACAGCTATCTTTCAAAATTAAACACCACAAACATTTGTTGTTTTATCTCTTTAGGTTATTCCAAGGTGCCTGATGCCATGTTCTGTATGCATGGTATTTTTAAAGCAAGAAGCAGCAGTTCACAGTAAGAGTACAGTTGCTTGAATTTTCTTAAGTTCAAGCCTCTTTTAGCTTTAAAAGAAGGTGACAAAAACAGTTACATTCACAAAACATCAAGACTTAATACTCTCCACAGGACCAATTGTGCTTCAGCGAGATTTCTGAAAATTCCCAAACTTTGCCCCACTTTAAAATTCCCCGCACACTTCATTGTAACTACCGTTTTTCTGATTGTTATTGTATTAGGGCTGTTGATTAATTGCAGTTACCTCATGCGATTAACTCAAAAAAATTACTTGTGATTAAAAAAATTAATCGCAATTAATTGCAGTTTTAATCACACTGTTAAACAAGAGACTACCAATTGAAATGTATTAAATATTTTGGATGTTTTTCTACATTTTCATATATATCTTGTATTCTGTGTTGTAATTGAAATCAAAGTGTGTATTTTGATTACAAATATTTGCACTGTAAAAATGATAAACAGAAGAAATAGTATTTTTCAATTCACCTCATACAAGTACTGTAGTGCAATCTTTGTCTTGAAAGTGCAACTTACAAATGTAGATTTTGTTTTTGTTACATAACTGCACTCAAAAACAAAACAATGTAAAACTTCAGAGGCTACAGTTCCACTCTGTCTTAACGATTGGCTGAATGAGAAGTAGGACTAACAAGTTTGTTTACATTTACAGGAGATAATGCTGTCCTCTTCTTATTTACTATATCACCAGAAAGTGACACCAGGCATTTGCATGGAACTTTTGTAGCCAGCATTGCAAGGTATTTACGTGCCAGATATGCTAAACATTCATATGCCCCTTCATGCTTCGGCCATCATTCCAGAGAACATGCTTCCATGCTGATGACACTGGTTAAAAAAATAATGCATTGATTAAATTTGTGACTGAACTCCAGGGGGGGGAGGGAGAGGGGAGGAGAATTCTAGGTTTCCTGCTGTTTTACCCACATTCTGCCATATATTTCATGTTATAGCAGTCTCGGATGATGACCCAGCACATAGTGTTCATTTTAAGAACACTTTCACTTCAGATTTCACAAAACGCAAAGAAGATTCCAATGTGAGATTTCTAAAGATAGCTACAGCACTCAAGCAAAGATTTAAGAATCTGAAGTGCCAGAAATCTGAGAGGGAAGAGGTGTGGAGCATGCTTTCAGAAGTCTTAAAAGAGCAACACTCTGATGCGGAAACTACAGAACCCGAACCACCAAAAAAGAAATTCAACCTTCAGCTGGTGGCATCTGACTCAGATAATGAAAATGAACATGCGTCAATCCGCACTGCTTTGGATGGTTTTCGAGCAGAACCCGTCATCAACATGGATGCATGTCCTCTGGTGGTTGAAGCATGCGCATCTGGTACGTAAATATCTTGCGACACTGGCTATAACAGTGCCATGAGAACGCCTGTTCTCACTTTCAGGTGACATTGTAAACAAGAAGCGGGCAGCATTATCTCTTGCAAATGTAAACACACTTGTTTGTCTGAGTGATTAGCTGAACAAGAAGTAGGACTGAGTGAATTTGCAAGCTCTAAAATTTTACAACTGACTGTTAGCTAAAACTGAGAATTTTTTTTTTTCCTTTTCTCATGCTCCACCCGGAGGTGTGTGGGTTACATAAGCACCAGACAGGGGACAAACCGTTCAAAAACAGGACTGTCCAGCTTAAAACCAGATGACTGACCTGCCTATACATCCCTTTCATCAGTGTTGCCTACCCTAGGCAGCTCCCCACTCAGCTTGCTGGCTCCTGTGAATCTGTTTTTAGGCACCTAACTCTTCTTGTTCATTGCATAGGTAGCCTGGATGCCTAACTTGAGCTTGTGAATTCTACATGGCAGCAGGCAGCCTAAAAGTTAGGCACAGCAATCCTCAGCCTGCCCTGTGAGTCTCACCCATAGAATTCTATGCAGGATCCTATAGTACGTGAAACAATACGCAGAGTCTAGATATTAATGGTTTGATTATTTTTTTTTAAATGTGCTGTACACTTGCCATTCCCATTTTCTTCTTCAGTGGGAGCTGGATTGCTCAGCACCTCTACAAATTAGGTCTTGTGTCTTGTATTAGACCCTGTATTTTTGGAAGGGAAGTGGCTTACGCAACAGACTGCTTTCACCTCAGGGTACAGTCCCACCAAATTAAGGGAAAAGATGTCATTACAAGATCTGTAAAGTAATCGAATAGTGAAGAAAATGGCTTAGCCTGAGTCTGCTCTTAAACCCTTTATGACTGTTACAGCAGTATTCAGATTAAACTAAAAATAATATTCCCAGCTGTCAAAAGAAAAATAAACCAACTTGAAAATAACCTAGCTTCTTCCTTGCTGGGGTTTTATGCAAATAAGGCATCAAGAGAAGGAGATTCCAATCCATTTTGACACAGCTGTGGACATTTAAAGCCCCTTGTCAAGCACTTTCATTGGCTGCTAACGTCTGTTCTGCATGGTGGCTTTTAATACAGCTGCAGAATATCTTCCATAATCAACCTGGAAGTGGGAAGAGAACATGGAAGCTATCTTGTTATAATAAACTGGGTTCAGCAGCAGCTGTTAGCCAAGGTATGGCAGTTAATGTCTGCACAGTATTCCAACCTGCTTCTAGCACTCGCTGAGTTTTTCTGCATGTTACTGACACAGTCAGCTAATTATTCACTCTTGTCTCCTCACAAATAACAAAGGACCAGCCTCCAACACATTTGGCTTTATTAACCCAGCAGGTGTATGTAATTAGGTCACCTATTTCACATCATGGTAACTAGATTTTGTTTGGCAGACTTTAGCAACTCACATACAGATGATAAAAATTGAATAACTAAGGTCCCAATCCCACAAACATGTATGCACATGCTTAACTTTAAGCACATGAGCAGTCCCACTGACTTTAATAGTGTGTTTAAAGTTAAGCACATGTTGTTTGCAGAATTGTGTTGAAAGAAAGGACCTGTAATCAAGTATTAAAGAACCAAATAAACAATAGTCAATTAAAAATGTGTATTAAATATGAAAGAAGTAAAAATAGATACTAATAACATGCAAACAGTTTCTCCTGTACTACGTTTGTGATGTTCCCCTGGTGTTATCTGGACCGGTGATCTGCTAGGTCACTCCAGTCCTCAACTCTAGGAGCCAGCCTTACCCTGCTCTGCTGTAAGAACCCCCACTCCTGGGCTGTTCATGCACAGTCTCTAGCATGTAAGCTGCTTCGATTGTGCAACCGAATGACACTAGCCAATATCTCTGGTCCCAGACACAACCCTAGGAACCTCCATTTTGCAGTGTCCAGTTATGCCTGCTGGACGCTGCAAGCTTATATGAGTTTGTCAATTTAACAAAGAAAGTGATATGTACCAGGTTTGTTATCCCAAGGGGAGCCTCTGACACACTTCAAACCAAATGCACTGCTTCAGGTAGAATAAACAAACAAATTTATTAACTACAAAGATAGATTTTAAGTGATTATAAATCAAAGCATAAGTGGGATTTGGTCAAATGAAATAAAAGCAAAACGCATTCTAAGCTGATCTTTATACCCTTACAAACTTAGATGCTTCTCACCACAGGCTGGCTGGTTGCCCTTCAGCCAGGCTCTCCCCTTTGATCAGCGCTTCAGTCGCTTGGTGGTGATGTCTGTAGATGGAGATGGAAGAGAGAGGAAGAGCATGGCAAACGTCTCTCCGTTTTATCATGTTCCTTCTTCCCTCTTGGCTTTGTCTCCCCCTCCCCTTCAGGGTCAGATGAGCATTACCTCATTGTAGTCCCTATCTGACCAAGGGAAGCAGGGTGACTCACTCAAGAGTCCAACAGATCCTTTGTTGCTGCCTAGGCCAGTGTCCTTTGTTCCTGTGAGGCTGGGCTCGGTTTGTCTCATGCATGCCCTGATGAGGTGTGAACTGCCACTCTGTTCCTGGAGAGTTTTGCCTGGGCTTGTTTTAAGCCATGAGGACACGTTTTCGGCCTCATAACTGTATACATGAAATTACAACCTATAACATTACTATAACAACAATGTTCAGTGCATCATGAGCCTTCTGAAGACACCCCCCATGACAAACTTTGCATGGATACCACACAATCATTTTATAAGGATGAACATTGGGGTGTAGCGTGTTCCCCCGAGGTACAGAGCGTCACCACCTTAACAAATTTGTTAAGAAAGAATTAGACCTCTGAAAACAGTGGTGGATTTAGAGTTAGTGGTGCCCTGTGCACAGCTTCATTGCTGGGCCCCCCCCGCCTCAAGACCCAACCAAGAAAAAGAACATTCTCTCTTATCTCCCTTCCTCCCCTGTTTTTCATTCTTTTTTCTTCCTCCTCCTCCTCTATTATAAGTAATAGGAAGTAAATTAAAATAAGGTGAGGTACCTTGATTGGGGGAGAGGGAGGGGACCAGGGGGCTGGCACTTACCTCGGGTGGCGCGGGTCCCAAAGTGACCAGCACACCCCGCCCCTCTGGCCGTGGCTTCTAGGCGGGGAGGGGCAGGGGGTCTCTGTGCGCTGCTGCCAGCAGGTGCCACCTGTGCAGCTCCCATTGGCCGCAGTTCCTGGCCAATGGGAGCTGCGGAGTCGGCGCTCGGGGTGGGGGCATCGCATGGAGACAGCCCCCCAGGGGCTGCAGGGACATGCTGGCTGCTTTCAGGAGTGGCAAGGAGGGAGGGAGGCAGAGCGGGCAGGGAGCCGCCTTAGCCCTGCTACGCTGATGCTGGCATGTCTCTGCAATTTGATGGTATTGGCCTCCGGGAGCTATCCCAGAGTGCTCCAATGTGACCGCTCTGGACAGAACTTTCAACTTCGATGCACTAGCCAGGTACACAGGAAAAGTCCCGGGAAATTTTGAATTTCATTTCTTGTTTGGTCAGCAGGGTGAGCTTAGCAGCACAGGTGACCATGCAGTCCCAGAATCACAAACGAGCTCCAGCATGGACCAAACGGGAGACACTGGATCTGATTGCTGTATGGGGAGAAGAATCTGTGCAGGCCGAACTCAGATTAAAAAAAAAAAAAATGCTAATATATGCCAAAATCGCACAGGGCATGATGGACAAAGGCTACAACAGGGACACACAGTAGTAACACATGAAAGTTAAGGAGCTCAGGCAAGCCTACCAAAAGATAAAGGGCCCGGTCACTCCAGGTCAGAGCCCCATACATGCCACTTCTATGATCAGCTGCATGGCATTCTGGGGGGACCCTACCACTATCCCACCACTGTCCGTGGACACCTGCAAGACGGGAGTCTCATGCAACAGGAAGGAGGATTTTCTGGATGAAGAAGAGGAGGAGGTAGAGGAGGAGAATGAGCAGCAGGCAAGCAGAGAATTTGTTCTCCCTGTCAGCCAGGACCTTTTCATCACCCTGGAGCTAATACCCTCCCAAGGCGGGTTCCCGGATCCTGAAGCCGGAGAAGGCACCTCTAGTGAGTGCACATTTGTAACTACACTACAGGGTTTAAAAGCAATTGTGTTTAATGTTTGATTTGCCCTGAAGACTTGGGATGCATTCGCAGCCAGTACAGCTACTGGAAAAGTCTGTTAACGTGTCTGGGGGTGGAGCGGAAATCCTCCAGGGACATATCCATGAAGCTCTCCGGGAGGTACTCTGAAAGCCTTTGCAGAAGGTTTCTGGGCAAGGCTGCCTTATTCCGTCCTCCACAGTAGGACACTTTACCATGCCAAGCCAGTAGCAAGTAGTCTGGAATCATTGCAGCACAAAGCATGGCAGCGAATGGTCCTGGGTTTTGGTCACATTCAAGCAACATTTGGTCTATATCTTTCTGGGTTAGCCTCAGGAGAGTGATATCATTCATGGTCACCTGGTTGAAATAGGGGAATTTTTGTAAGGGAACAGTAAAAGGACCCCATTTATGCTGGGCTGTTTGCACTTGGCTAAAAGGGATCATCCCAGAGAATAGCCACACAGGGGGGTGGGGGGATGGGTGTGCTGCACATCCACCCGAAAACCACAGCCCCTCCTTTTAAATGGCAAACCCAACTGGCTTTGCATGCTATGGGAAAGGAGGGCACTGCAGTTTGAAACCATTCCCACATGTTATGAAGGTGGAAGAAGCCAACCCCGTGTACCCTTTGGCTTACCATGGCTGCCTGGAAACTGAATTCTGTTGCCTAGCCATGTGTGATGTGTCACCATACCAGCAGGCACTCAATATAAAAGGAAAAAGGCGACCTTGTACCTAAAGCACATGTGCTGTCTGCTGTGAATTGCTTGCTTCACTGTGAAAGAGTCTCCCTTTTGTTCTCAGAAATGTATCTTAAATTCTACTCTCCCTTTTTATTCCCCCCGCAGGTGCAAATGTTTCTACGCTCCCCTATCATCTCTGTCCCAGAGGCAGGGCCGTCCCTAGCTATTCTGGGGCACTACGCAGGCCCCCTATGGGGGGTGTGGGGCCCCAGGCCTCTGCGGGGGAGGCCCAGGCCTCCACGGGGGAGGAGCGGGGAGTGTGTGGGCCCCAGGCCTCCATGGGGGGGGGCTGGCTTGGAGGGTAGGGGGAAACCACTCCCCAGCACTCACTGGCGGCACGGCTGGGGCCAGGTCTGCACTTATCACTACCAGTGAGTGCAGGTCCGGCCATGCTGCACTCCTCAGGGGAATGGGGGCGGGGCTGAGGTGGAGCAGGGGTGGGGAAGGGGGAAGAGCCGGAGCAGGGGCTGGAGCCCTACGCAGTTGCATACTTTGCGTATGGGTAAGGACAGCCCTGCCCAGAGGTTATCACAGATTAGAAGGCAAAAAAAAATGCACTCGCAATGACATCTGTTCCAAGCTCATGCAGTCCTCCCGCACTGATATGGCACAGCTGAATGCATGGAGGCATACAGTGACACAGGACAGGAAAGCATACAGTGAGCGTGATGAGAAGAGGCAGAAGGCGATGCTGAGGCTAATGGGGGAGCAAACAGACATGCTTAGGCATCTGGTGGAGCTGCAGGAAAGGCAACAAGAGCACAGACCGCCACTGAATCCACTGTATAACCGCCTGCCCTCCTCCTCAAGTTCCATATCCTCCTCACCCAGATGCCCAAGAACATGTGGGGAGGGGGAGGCTCTGGGCACCCAGCCACTCCACTCCAGAGGATGGCCCAAGCAACAGAAGGCTGTCATTCAAACAGATTTGATTTGTAGTGTGGCTACAATAAGCAATGTGGCCTTGTCCTGCCCTCCTCTCCCACCCCACCTAGGATACCTTGTCAGTTATCTCCCTTTTTTTAGTTAATAAAGAAAGAATGCATGGTTTCAAAACAATAATGACTTTATTTCCTTTGCCAGCTGTGATCGAAGTGGGGAGGGTGGTTGGCTTACAGGGAATTAAAATCAACAAAGGGGGCAGGTTTGCATCGAGGAGAAACACACATAACTGTCACTCCATAGCCTGGCCAATCATGAAACTGGTTTTCAAAGCCTCTCTGATGCGCAGCGCGCCTACCTGTGCTCTTCTAATCGCCCTGGTGTCTGGTTGCTCAAAATTGGCCACCAGGCGATTTGCCTCAACCTCCCACCCTGCCATAAACATCTCCCCCTTACTCTCAAAGATATTATGGAGCACACAGCAAGCAGCAATAACAATGGGAATATTGGTTGCGCTGAGGTCTAACCTAGTCAGCAAACAGCGCCAGTGAGCTTTTAAACGTCCAAAGACACATTCTACCACTATTCTGCACTTGCTCAGCCTATCGTTGAACTGCTCCTTACTACTTAACCCAGATGAGATAGAGGTGATGTTAGTTGGCTGGGGGTGAGGGAGGGGTGGCATCTGTCCCCAGTATTGAGGGGTGTGTTCCTATGCTTTGTCAATGAGATATGCTATTTAGGAGTCCTCCTTGATCTGTATTTGCTTAGCATTCCATGTGGTTTTGATAGCTAAAAGTGCATTTTCCTATCTGTGCTTGACGCAACTGCAATCTTTTTCTCTGATTCAAATATTACCAAAATCATCCAGGCCTTTCTGACCTCCAACCTGGATTATAGTGATGTGCTCTACATGGGGCTATGTTTGAAGACTGCTCACAAGTTTCAGATGGTGCCTGAATGGTTGGTAAAGTTGTATATATGGAGCACATCACATCACTACTTTTAAAACCACACTGGCTTCCTATTTGCTTCCTGGTGCAATTCAGAGTGTTGATTTTGATTTGTAAAGCCTTACATGATTTAGTTCCTATAATTACGTGAAGGTTATTCCCTCTCCCTCACTGCAGTAGTTGAGATCAACTGATGCTCTCATGCTAATATTTCTAGATTTGATCAACCTTGTCAAAGGTTGAGTTCTTGTCTCTGAAATTTGCTTCCTCTGTTGATCTGACTGTACCTAAGGCTATGTCTACACTACAGCTTTTAGTGACATGGCTGTGTCACCACAGCTGTACCACTAAAAGTCGCGCCATATAGCCGCTGTTTGTCGGCTATCCTGCTGACAAAAAACTTCTACCTCCAATGATCGGCATTTGCTCACACTGGCATTTGTCGAGGCAAAACTTTTGTCTGGGTGTGTGTGTGGGGGGTTAACACCTCTGAATAGGGTGACCAGATAGCAGATGTAAAAAATCGGAATGGAGGTGGGGGGTAATAGGAGCCCATATAAAGAAAAAAAGCCCCAAATATCAGGACTGTCCCTGTAAAATCAGGACATCTGGTCACCCTACCTCTGAAAAGTTTTGTCATTCAATTACCAGTGTAGACATAGCCTAAGTTTACCTTTTTGGGTGTGGCGTGAAGTCCATCTATTCACTTAGGCTGTTCTCCGAGACAGATTAGCTGTGATGGATGTTGTGTTTAGGACTGTTCATGTGTCTATGGTTTTATCATAGCAAATAATATGATTAACACAGGGAGTATTCTTGTTGCAGCCAATTTTAGATGGTCCAACTTTAAAAAACAAAACTGTGGGCTTTAGTAATGCAAATGTACACTCGGGATTTTTATTGTTTTAATAAGCAAATAGAAAATAAAAATACATTTGTATCCAATATTGGCGGAGTAGGGGTGGCAAAGGAGTTCTACCAAACTCACAGCCATTAGGTCTGTAATCGAGTGGCCAGGGAGACTGACCTGTTCTCCAACTGGTTTTTGAATGTTCTAATTCTTGATGTCTGATTTATGTCCATTTATTCTTTTACATAGAGACTGTCCGTTTTGGCCAATGTACATGGCAGAAGGGCATTGCTGGCATATATTACATTGGTAATCACATCAGCCACACTATCAGAGGCTCGTTCACCTGCACATCTACCATCATAGGAGATACTTTCTTCTGTGATGTGTTCTCAAGTCTTTCCTGCTCTCATTGACATCAGCTGAAATGCCTAGCATGAAAGAGCTGTGTGTGCAGACCTATAGTGGGGCTTGAGTTGCTCTGAGCTGGTGTTGCTGATGGGTGGGTAGCTATGGCCCCAATCTTACAAAGATTTAAATAGGTCCCATGATGTGTATGATGGACATATGTAACAAGTCTGTAGGATTGGGTCTTTGTTTGTGGAGCAAGGCTAAGTCAGCCATCATAGCAAGTCACAAGGTCATGTCAGAAAAGTGATGACACCGTCACAACACAGTCATTGTGGGAAAGTTTCAGAGTAACAGCCGTGTTAGTCTGTATCCGCAAAAAGAAGAACAGGAGTACTTGTGGCACCTTAGAGACTAACAAATTTATTAGAGCATAAGCTTCGGATGCATCCGAAGAAGTGGGCTGTAGTCCACGAAAGCTTATGCTCTAATAAATTTGTTAGTCTCTAAGGTGCCACAAGTACTCCTGTTCTTCTTATTGTGGGAAAGCGTTGCCTATTGGTGCTGAAGGGTTGGGGCCAGTGAGATGTTTCCCAGGCCCTGTTGTGGGTCTGGGCCATCTGCTGTTATAAGCAGGCTGCTCCTGGAAACGCTGCAGGAGGGCATTACCAGCTGTAGTCACACTCACAGTCTGGTTCCTAGTCAGGGCACCGTGTCCCTGGGGCGTGGGGAGCTGATCCTGCTTTGGGCCATGGGGCAGTGCCCATAGTGCCAGGCTGTCCCGTGCACACCACCCCTGGCAGGCCCGCTTGCCCAGCACTGGCTTTTTCTGCATGTGTGCGCCATGGCAGAGCACTCCGGCCTCACCCATTTCGCCGCTCGCACCGCCCCACGCTGTGGCCCCCATTCCGCTCCGTAGGTGGCAATGGGAGTCCCGAAGAGCGATCCGCGGGCCGGACCCGGACGCGCGGGGGTAAGGTTCCCAGCCGGACTCGGAGAGAATGCACCGCTTCCCCCTCTTCGAAGCCGCTCGTTCAGTGTCTCGCGCGGATCGGGGCTTCCTTCCGGCCGCCATTTTAGTTGCTGTTCCTGGCCTCGCGGCGCTGCCGCCGCTGCTGCTGCCCGAGGAGCGGAGAGCGCGGAGCCGCCGTCCCCGCCCGAAGGCCCCTGCTGCCGCTGGCACGATGTCCAAGCGCCATCGCCTAGACCTGGGGGATGACTACACCTCCAGCAAGAAGCGCGCCATGGCTGACGGGTGAGGGACGCCGGGGCCTGGCCGCGCGGCCTGCGGGCTGGGGCCGGTCACTTTCGCTCGGAGCGGCTCCCGCCTAATCCGCTTTGTATCCTCGGTGCCAGACTCGCTCCCTGCCGTCTTGGGTCTGGGCGGGGATCGGCGGGGCTAGGAGCCGCCTGGGCGCGGCACACAAGCCGCATGGCGAATCCCTGGGGTAGGCGCGTCTCCTCGTCCCGTTTCGGGGGGTGGGGCGGGGCGGCTCAAGAGCCCGGTGGTTTCCCTGAGTGTAGAGAGGGACAGGGGGGCAGGAGACACGGCGGGGGCGCCGGGCGAGCTGGGTGGGAGCGGCCGGGAGCCGGCCCCGGCGCCTTTCCTTGTAGGAATCCCAAATCCTGGCCGGGGCGGGCTCCGATTTCCAGCAGAAAGGTTCCTGTGTCCGTGCAAACGGTGACCCCATCCGTTCTCCCGTTACCCGGTTCCTCGGGTCGCTGAGTTATCGCCGTAGCCCCATATCGCTCGATGAGATAGTCCCGTGAACCCGGGTCCCCGCGCAGCGCTGAGCGGGGGTCGGCATTTCTAAACTCGTGTCCCCAACACTCCGACATGGCCTGAACCAGATCATAGTTTTCGGCCCTAGGCTGATCATCTTCCCTCAGTAATGTAGAGTGATCTCGGCAACTTCTGTCTGCAGCTTTGCAAACTGCGGTTTACGAGTAACAGCTATGATTAACGAAACCGAAGGTGGCGGGGGGAGGGGTACAACAAAGATATTCTTTTGTTGGTTTTCCGTGCATCTTTCAGCATTTTGTGTCTAGTCAGTTTCACTGTTTCCCGTGTGATCAATCATTCCTCTTTGTGTGAGATTTTCCACAGGTGAACAGAAGAGGGGAAAGTATTACTTTTTTTTTTTTTGGTAATTGTAAAATCACAAACATTGGAAGAGATGGTAGGAGATGCAGGAGTGAATTTAATTACATATAATTTATTTTTGTTTTGAACTTACTGAAAATTGATGGGGTGGATGGATGTTAAACAACAAAAGTATACGGAGTGTCCTTGAATTAGTTTACCTTTTAGTTGAAGCATTTGAATTCTGAAATTTAAAATAGTATTCTATAGATTTTTCTTGGTTGTGTGTGGGTAACAGTTAAATGGAATAATTGAAAATGATGGAGGACTAATAGGAATCGCCATACTGGGTCAAATCACCATCTAATCCAGTATCTCCTCTGTGAAAGTGGTTAGTAATGGAAGCTTCAGAGAAAGATGCAAGAAATGCCGAAGTAGACACTTATGGAATAGTTTTCCCTTTAGGGAGAATTTTGTCCTATTAAATGTCAGTTGGTAACTGGTATATGCCTTGAAGCATGAGGGTTCATAGTCCTTATTTAGAAAAAATAAGGACTATTACCCTATCTAATGCTGGTGTGGGTGGTCTCAGTCATAACAGTCTGATCCTAGTGTTAGGCTTATTTTTCAAACAAAAGGTGTGAAAAGCTTCTCATTGTCACGGGGCCTCCTTCTGCTTCCAGACTCTCCCTCCAATCAAATATCTATTTTTTGCCAGGTGTAGTTTGCATTTTTGCAAATTGACATTTTTCTATGCATTTTCTCAATCTCTCTGTCCGTTTGTATAGGTTCTGACCTCACTACTAATAGAAACATTTTCAGAGCTTAGTATATGCAAATCTCATTACACACGCTATTCTAGACAGATCATTGTTTTAAAAGTCTAAACTACTTCTGCAGCATCCCAATAGACTTCTCCCCCACAACTGAATACATTGCTGTAAAGCCTGAAAACAAATCTCTTTCCAGTTGTAATTAAGGATACTTTTCCTGGCTAGTGTGAGGGCATAAGAAGACATCAATTTCAGCAAAATGTAAGCTTTCATTTAAAAATTAAGTTTTAAGCTCTTGCTATATTTATTATTCGTATTACATTAGTGCACAGGAGCTTCAGTCACATCAGACCCTCATTGTGATGGTGTTCAAACAGATAGCATGAGACAGGTGCTGGCTCAGACAGTTTAAGATGATGCATCAGGGCCTTGGACTGTAAAGCTCATTGCAGGATTAGTGCGTGAATTAGGATAAAATGGAACAAATTTTTGAAACCAGAGGCACTGCAGAGGGAGAGTGAGGGTAACAGTGACACAAAATACTGTAGATTTTAGGTCTTTTTAAAAGATAAATAACACATTAATGGTGTCAGTAATTCTTTATGGTCACCTCTAGAGCCATACAATCAATTGAGGATCTAGATATGGTAAATTAGAGCTGTTATGGGCCTTTTCTCATAAGAACAAGGTTACTCAGCCACTTCTTAAAACAATCTATAGCTTAGAGTTTGTAAAATACAAAACTACTATGTGCTAACTTTAGCTGGTTGCAACTTCATTTTTTTGTAGGTAGAAGCTCCCAGGCCTATTCATTACTTTGTGTGTTAAAAGGAGGCATGGCTAGTAGCAGCCTAGGATGCATATGAGATGCTGCGAGGGGGGGAGTAATTAGCCATGAGCTCTCTTCAGGAACTGTGCCTATTCTTGTTATTTCCCTGAATAGTATGAGGCAGCCTGGTGCCCAATAGGAAGAGTTTCTGTTGCCCCCAAAATGGAGAGGGAGAATAAGAAGAGTTCCTAAAGAGATCAGTTGGCCATTTACTTTTAGGTGAGATTATTAGGATTTTTGTTGTTGTGCCATTTGAAGTTTGTGAATTGAAATTCAAAGGATATGACGTTGAGGGAATCCTCAGCTTGCAAGCCAAAAGGTCACTAATTATTCTTTGATTTTTTTACATATGTAAGTATAACAATTGTTTATCTGTAGTTGCTGTACCTGACCACAGAACTGTTTTGAGGCAGTTTGATTTGTATCAACAGCATATTAGAAAATCTGTAGAAAAAGTTGGGGTACTTGTACGTTTAAAAAAAAAATTGTAAGACACAATTCCTATTTAAAATGTGTTAATTTTATAAATACCTTATTTACAACTCTTATGACCAAATGGATAGGCTAAATTATCTCTTTTGCAGCAAGAGACAATGCTGTTACCTTGAGGTACTAAACTTTAGTTTACTGGTAAATCTTTTCCAGGAACAAGAATGTCACGTATACTACATCCAACTACAGTTGACTTGTTTCAGAGGGCCGGATTTTCAAAAGTATCCTCCGGTTTTAGGTGCTCAGCTTTAGATCTAAGGCTTAATTTTAAAAAGTGTTGAACACCTGCAACTTCAACTGAAATTAATTGAGTCAGTGCTGTGTAACTTTGATTTTATGTCTACGCTACAGGACTTATGTTAGCATAGCTATGCCAGCATAGTCACCTAGTGTAGATGCAGTGTATGCAGGTAGACAGAATTCTCTTGCTGGCATAATAACACCTCACCAAACAGATGTTAGCTAAACCAGCAGAAGCACTCTTTTGTTGGCATAGTTGCATATACACTGAGGGTTATGTTGGCTAGGGGGTATGATTTCCCTCTCCCCACTCCTAACCACCATAGCTGTGCCAACATAACCTTGTACTGTAGTGCAGGCCTGAAAATCAGATATTAGGTATTTAAAAGATCGGCTCCCAAAATAGTGGTTGCTGTTGAAAATATGGGTCAGAGATTTTTAAAGGGAAAGGGTACATATGTGGAAAATCACTAAATTTCTTAACCTATGTTACAAATGCCCTCTTGGTAGTTCAGTATTATCTCTTTCAACAATCTTGCTTTTCCCAGTTTATTTTTGTTCTCATCTTGGACAGTGGAAACATGCTTGGGTCCCAGTCCTTCAGATACTATCACGCATGCTTAACTTTATGCACTGTGAGTAGCCCCATTGACTTCAGTGTGATGATTCTCAGTGCATAAAGTTAAGCATGAGCATACTTTTTTTTTCTTCTTCAAGTTTGGGGCCTTTGTTTTACTTGTGTTTAGTTAGTTTCTCATCTATTTCAACATTTGGGTACCACTAGCACAATCCTGGAAAAGGTTTGGTTGCAAACCTCCCAGGGAAGTGTTTTAGTTTAAAGGGATACTGTCAAATTAAATCACACTTCTGGCTGAAAATTTTCACCTGTTTCAGTGACAAACACCATTTAGGATTACTGTAAGATGATGAGAACTTTTCCGGTTTTTTTTTGTTTTGTTTGACAGCTCTTTGTGGATAGTTAGTTTCTCCATTTCCACTGTATAGTCCATTTCCCCTTTTGTTTGTGTGGGTTTCTCACGGGGTAACGGGGAGGAAAAAAAAATTAAAAGGAAATGAGATTGTAAAATCACAAAAGTTACCAGTATGATTCAAGGCCAGGTATAGTATATGAAACTATCTTTCATACATTTTTTCCCCCCCCAGAAGGACTGTATTTTAAATTGACCATGTTCCTTCCACAAAAAAACTGTTTCTGGTGAATTGGGTAGGGGAATTAGGAGAAACATTTTTATTGGTCTATAGTCCTTGTTCTTGTGAAATCTAAACCTGAGGCCAAATTAAACTTGATACCCAGTTGAAGGCGACTTGTAAAACTAAAAGGCAGATAGAGTTTACTCCATATATTTGATCTGAATATTCCCTCCAGCCTGATTGGGATTCATTTTAACTTGCAGTTCCGTCTTAATTTAAAGGGAATTTATCATACGGTTTAGGCCCCAATTTGATATGCCATAGTGCATTTTGTACCCCAGTTTCTCTGCCTTTAAAAAACGAATGCTTTTACTCTGGTTTCTCTACCATTATTACTAGGAAGCTTAATTATGTCTATTTATAAAGTTTGTTTTTTGTGTGCGTGTAGGTGTATGTATCTGTGTGTGTGTATTATCTCCAGCACTCATGAGCAGTGAGTGTTTTTGTAATTTTTGCATAACTAATATAGCATATGCCTCAAACATGAAATTTGGTCTTTGTAATGACACAAGCAAACAAACAGTGATATTTTTCCTTCTCTGCAGTACACTTAAGTGAAACTGCTTGCAAAACTGTTTAAAATATTTACTGTGCATTCAGTTTGCATGAACTGCATAATGTATTTCATAGTGAAACATTAGTTTAATACTTTCTTTGGTTCTTTTGTTTTAGATTAGCTCCTATTTCTTATTTTTAAAACTACTCAGTGTAAAGAAAAGAACCTAAACTCTTCATTTTTATCTAGTTTTCTTGATATACTTCCTTCATTCATAGGAGATATTCTGTCTTTAAGTATTTACTTCAACATTCTGTATTTTTGCTGTGTTCTGGAAATCCTTTTAGGAAGGATCGAGATCGTGACAGGGATCGTGAAGATCGTTCTAAAGACCGTGACAGAGATCGTGACAGAGAGAGAGATCGTGACAGAGAGAGAGACAAGGAAAAAGATTTGCGTCCTTCATCTAATTCTATGCTTCTTGTTGGTGGTGGATTACCACCTTTAAAACCAGCAATACTTCCACAGGGTATTAATCCATTCACAAACCTACCACATACACCTCGATACTATGAAATCCTAAAGAAGCGGCTTCAGCTCCCTGTCTGGGAGTATAAGGAAAGATTTACAGATATCCTGATTAGGAACCAGTCTTTTGTACTGGTTGGAGAGACCGGGTCTGGTAAAACGACACAGGTGAGTTCTTATTCACTTGATGCTTCCTTCTTAAAGTTTTAAGTTTTTGTTACAGGATGGAGTGTTTTATATCCTTTTTTTTTTTTTTTTTTTTGGATTACTATGATAAATTGTTTAGTATTGTGTTAATTTTATTTCAATGTCTTAGTGACACATCACAAGTCTTACCCTCTTGAGCAATACTTGTTTAATGAACTTTTCAGTTGCTTAATGCCTAAAACATTGATCTCTATTTTACACATTATAATTTTAATTTTAAGATCCTAGTCCAGCTAATGGGTGAAAACTAAAGGAAAAGCATTTCTGAAAAATGTGTGTACTGCTGTTTTTATGGCACTGAGTGATCTTGAGTTGAATTTAATCAGAAAATTGACATACAAAAATCTAATATCTCAATAGTACTTGAATATCACTTTGTACTCTAAAAGATACATTTAATGTCAACACTTATGAAGGAGAGAAATTCACACTTTAATGATAGTGAAACAGTGCTGTAGAGGTTAGGTGATTTACCCATGACTTCACAGCTAGTCTGTGTTAGGGCCAGAATTAGAACTCATTTCCTGACTGCTGCTGCCCCTGGGCTATGCTCATCAAAGAAACTGAAGCTCAAATCTTCCATACTCTGGTCCAAAGAGAACAACATTATATATTTTCTCTTGAACTGGTGGTGCTTCTTGTTGTTATACTACTTCTGTAGGTTGCTGGCTCCTTCAGAGGACAGTGGGATGCCCTTCTGTTTCCTAGGTGGAAATCTCCCTGGGTTAGATTTGTACTGAATACATAGCTTTCCAGCGCTATTGGTGCTTTGAACAATGTGATATTTAGATCTAAAGGCCCCCTGCTAACCCACCAGAGATTTGGGGACTTACAAAATAAGCAAGACATTGGGAGTGGCACATAGAAGTGGATCTGTTAAGGGATCAGAAAATTGCTAGTTTGGGTATGGGTACAAACACTTTTATATAGCTCTTGGTTTCTCCTCAGAGGGCTCATGTGGAAAAGTCGTTTATTAAATTGCATGCCTAAATCTCCCTGTATAGGCAGATGGATTCATAAAGACTAAAAAAAGGATTTTAAACAGATTGTAATGAATTTGTAGCCGGTATTATGGAGATAGATTTTAGTCAAAAATAAAGTTTGAAAGTCTGGAAAATGTTGAGGACATAGGTACAAGATGTCCCTTTCACTGCAGGTTTCTGGAACCAGTTGTTTGTCAGGGGAAGAAGGCATGGTAACATACCTCAGTGGTATTACATAGGTGGTTGTTGTTTTTTTTTTTGTTTTTTGTTTTTTGTTTTTTTTAGTACTTCAGCTGAAGTCAGCACTTTGTGCAATGGGTTGTCTAAGGCAACTCTGAATATACAAATCCTTTGGAAAAGAAACGTGTTCTCAAAAGTCCATTAAAGAAATCAGTCACTTGACTATATAAAAGTCCATCAAGGATACTAACTTCAGCCTCTGAGAATTCATCTGCAGTGGTATAAGGTGGCTTGTATCCTTCATATGAATGGCTTAAACCTCCAGTATTCTTGGTTACAAAGTAGGTTACGTGGGGTAAAATTTTCAGAACTGACTGAGGGACTTAGTAGCCTAAGTCTTAGATCATGTCTAAACTACAAATTTTGGTCAACACAAGTTAAATTGGCATAAAGCTGCTATGGGTAGTATATCGCTAGTGTGCATGCATGCTTGTCTTCTTGCATCGGCGCTGTGTGTACTCACCAGAAGTGCTTATGTCGATGGACAGTGCAGAGCACCATAGGTAGGTATCCCGCTATGCAACCTGCCACTCTCCAGCATAAATTTTGACAGTGCATAATGGGGCGGAAATTAGACACACAGGCATGAATGGGTGTAAGAGGTCAACTTCCCAGCGTGAAATTGTTTCCAACCCATAATGTCGTCTGTATCCCATAATATTTGTGCCTTTTTAAAAAATCCCATGAACCTGCTCGGCCCTCCTTGCTCTCTACCATCTGGAAACATGGAGCTTGTACAGCTCTGCTCTGTTGTCATAAGCATTGCAAGCACAGAACAGATAATTTTCCGATATTTGCTGGGCCACAGAAGAACTGAATCAACAGAACGTGATGATTTCTTGGAGGACAGATTGGTTTTGTACATAGCAAGAACCAATTCAAGGTTGACAGTGGTGGTCACAGAGCAGTTGCAGATGATGTGCTGCTTCTGGGCTTGAGAAATGAACACTGATGGGATTACATGGTAATGCAGGTTTGGGATGATGCACATCCAAAAATTTTACAATCATTGTTCAAGACCACATTCCTAGATATGTGTGCTGAGCTTGCCCTAGCCTTGCAGTGCCAGGATAATGAAGCGAGAGCTGCACTGACAGTGGATAAGAGAGTGGCAGTTGAACTGTGGAAACTTGCAACACTGGGTGATTATTGGTCAGTGGGAAATCATTTTGGAGTTGGAAATTCCACTGCAGGGGTTTTTGTCATGCAAGTGTGTATGGCTGTTAGCAGGAGACAATTTTGCTGGACTGTGATTCCTGGCAGCGTGCACGACACAGTGGATGGATTTGCAGCAATGGGGTTCCTGAACTGCAGTGGAGTAACAGGCAGCACACACATCCCTATTTTGGTACCAGACCACCTTACCACAGAGTACACCATTAGAAAGAGCTATGGTTATGCAAGCATTGGCTGGTCAGGCAAGGTGTAGCATGATGCTCGCATCTTTAAAAACAGAGGACTGTTCAGAAAGATACAGGCAAGGACTTTCTTTCCTGACTAGCGTATTATGATTGAAAATGTTGAAATCTCAATAGTGATCCTGGGGGATCTAGCCTACCCCTTGCTCCCAGCTCATGAAGCTATACACCAGCCACCGCAGCTGCACCAAGGAAAGATTCAGCTACCAGCTCAGCAGATACAGAATTACAGTTGAATGTGCTTTTGGTAGATTGAAGGGATGCTGGCATTGTTTACTCACAAGATTGGATCTCACTGGTTATAGCTGCCTGCTCTTTCTTGGATAGTATCTGTGAAGCAAAGGGGGAAAAGTTGCTGCCATGGTGGAGGAGGAGTGCCTGTCTGCTGAATTTGAACAGCCAGACACAAGGATTATTAGAAGAGCTCAATGTCGAGCTATGCAGCTCAGAGGCTTTGAAAAGAGCACTTTAACAGTGAGCCACAGTAATGTATTGTGGTGAACTATGCTTTACCTGGCCCTGTTGTTTTGGTGCTTTGGTGTATACCTATGAATACAACACTGTCAGTGCACCTATTAATTTTACAGTGCTTGGTGTACATTTGATTACTGTTTTTCACTGATCCTCTGAGTTGTGGGTCACTGTATGCACAGTAACAAGTGGGTACTTTCGGAACTGCTAGGCACTCTGCAGCATATGTTGTGAACTAATAAAGGTTAATTCTTTTCCAAACAATATAATTTTATTCAGTAACAAAACTAGTGCAAAGAAAAATCTGTGCAATTTAAAAGCAACTACATTTAACTTAATTTAATGGAACAGAACTTAACAAGGGGAAAGAACATATATGTCCGTTTTACCTACACAAACAGCAACTATGGCATTCAGAGGTGTATGTGAAGTGTGATTGTCCTTAATGTCCCCCAGAGAGGAGTGGTAGGGCTAGGGATGCGGCTCTTGACACCATGTGGAATGTTGAGGGGGAGATGTAGGGAGGCACTGTAATGGAGTTCTCCATGGACTGCAATGAGAGACGAGCCCAGGATCGTTGAACCTGTAGATCCACAAGAGTCTGCAGCATCTGTTTGCTGCCGGAGAAGCCCCATTATATACTGGAACTCCTTTTCCTGCTAGGATTTGTGAATTATTCTCCTCTCCGCTCTTTCTTTCTCCAATCTGCAGTATTCACCTTCTAGGCCCTTTGCTCGCGATCTTGGTATATCACTGGCTTGCAGGATCTCATTGAAAATGTCATCCCAAGTTCTCTTCTTTCTCCTCCTTATCTGGCTCAGACGTTCCACCGGTTTGGGGAGAGAACCCCCTTAAGGCTGCAATGGCAGCAGCTACGATTAAAGCACACAGAGGTACTGTTGTCAGTATAGTCACAATAGAAGGGTCACATTAATATTCAGAACTCCCTTCCCTTGTGCTCTTAAAGTTTTACTAAACAAAATATGCTTATTGACACCTTGCTGAAAGTGCAAAACTCAAGTCCACCTTAACTGTGGAACTGTAATTGGCACTTCCATAATGCTCTTATATTTTCCTAGTGTAGACTGACCCATAGAGATAGTAGCTGCTCCCACTAGGAGTCTCATCACACAGAACAGAATACTGTTCAACATACACCCAGTGATGCCGCTACCCTGCGCATAGTTTGAGAATTGAGGCCGAATGCATGGGGTTTCTGAGCACGTGTCAACAATCCACAAGAAAAGAATTACAGGTGAAAACCTGGTTCCATTGACATCAATTGTAGTTTTGCCACTGACTTCCATGGGGCCAGGATTTCACCCTGTAAACTTTTAAGCAGTGAAGGTTTTTTAGTAGTTAAAGAATCTCATTTAAATCCTTTAAACAGTACCCGTGTTCTTTTCCTCACCGCGCGCCAAAAAAACTGACAATGACAAAAAGGAACTCTTGGCTTGATTACATTATTCATTTGACTTAATCTGTTTTTAAGAACTCTACTGAATGTTCATTTGGTTATTATTTTGGCCTGTCACAGATGTATCCAATGTAGACTAGTCTCACAGCAGCCCCTTGTCACCAGGTTCATGTGGTGGTTTTTGTGTTTGAAAATCTCTACCCTTCATTAGAAAG
The DNA here is from genome assembly GCF_027887155.1 of Malaclemys terrapin pileata. Taxonomy (NCBI): domain Eukaryota; kingdom Metazoa; phylum Chordata; order Testudines; family Emydidae; genus Malaclemys; species Malaclemys terrapin. Next base: position 35,371,512 of record NC_071509.1, on the reverse strand, counting down.
CCCCTCTGTGTCAAGGGACTCACAAAGCTAATGAAAGCTCTTCCTGATCCATTTGATATCTGTGAAATAGCTTTCTTACAAGGAAAGTCCATTTTCCTGGTGGCAGTAATTTTGGCTCCTGCAGTGGCTTCAGATTCTTACCGATCCACATGATGCTAAGTTTTATAAGGGCCGTGTGATGCTATAGATTTATTCTAAATTCCTACCAGGGATGATGACTGAGATCCACTTCATTGTGAAACAGTCATCTTTCTGTGTGCTTGCATGCTGGTCCTGGTGAGGTCTTTCTTTGTGAACTTGATGTAAAGAAATCTTTTGGTTTTTATATGAATCAGATTAAAGCCCTTAAAGTCCACCCAGCTTTTTTCATTTAACACCATTATACTAGATTCTGTTACCAAGAAAACCATTTCTAAATGGCTGTCTAATTATATTTCTCACTGTTGTAGCCTGGCAAGCCTGGTGTTTTAAGGTCATGTTGAGACTTATTCTGTTTGTAGGGGCAATGCTTCAGCAACTAGCCTCAGACTTGCATTTTTACTGGTGTCTTGCAAAGTGACTTCATTTCTCCTCTTCACATGTGTGAAGCACTTGTGTGCATGTTTCTACTCAGATAATCTGCACTCGGATTCCTATGGTACAGAACCTATTCTTTTGCCTATGTTGTCCAAACTTTTCTGCTCCTTAGGGTTCTTTTCTGTTCAGATGTCTGTTATCCCTCTTTTGACAATTTTTAGTAGGTACTCTAGACCTCTTGTATTTTTCATATTTATAAGAAAGGTACCTTAATCCTAAACAGGGCTTTGGAGCTGTGCTCCGGGCTCCGCTCCAAAGCCCTGACTAAAAACATGTTGCTTTTTCGGTATGTCTTTGTGTTTGCCTCCTGTTGCAGCTTGTGGATTTTTCTGTTGCATTTGGGATCTTGGGCCTTTTCAGTTTCTTCCAGTAGCAATCTGTAGAATAACATTTTTGAAGAAAAAATATTTTATTCTATTAAGAGAAACTTACATGGATTAAGTCATTCATCCTCTGTGTTTAGTGGGATTCTGTAGTTTTGTTTGTATCTTTCTCTTTTTGCACTTTGTTTTAGCTCTTAATCTAGGAGTATTCTGAAAGGAAATTACTAGGGGCCTGGTTACATGGACATTAATGTTAGGGGAGTTCTGCTTGACCTCTAGACCCATGACTGGTTGTCCCTGGAGATGTCTTCAGATAATGTGATTTACTAAACCTCTCATCAAATTAAGAGTGTAATCAAAGTATATTTCATTCACTGTCTTCTGCATCTCAGATTATCAGAGGTGCAGATTTTTCTTTCTGTATTAAGAATAAAGTTTAATACAGACTGTAAAGGAGAGGGGTGTGGGACTAAATCTCCCGTCATTGAATCAGTAAATTGCTTACTTGCAAACAAAATAAACACATTCTGATTCCATTGGTAATACCGGAAATTCATATCTGTTTGGCAAAAGTTAGATTCTCTTCCTGTTTCTTTAGGAACTCTAACCAAATGGAGATTCCAGATTTTGTTCTTTTTACTTCTCACTGTGATATTTTAAGATATTTTCTGATTCAGCCAAGTTTTTAACACTTGGGTATTTTTTTCAAGGAACTGCATCTGTAATAAATATTTAATTTTAAAGTGTGCTTTATAACATATTTAAACAATTTTATAACAATCTTCAAGGGTATGTCTACCATGTGGCCTTAGCCCATGCTTCTACATGTGTTTGCCCAAACCACCTTGCCATTCACATGCACAGCACTCAAGCAGGTGCTTACCTGTATTTTGAATCCATGCTTGCTTGCAGGCTGGGGGTTTGTTTTAAGGCCTGAGCTGTGCTTTATCTCTTGCTGAACCCACCCTCTTTTCAGTGAGGACACAGGCAAGACTCAGTCCTCCAGTCCTTTTCTAAAGTTACCCCACAAGGTCTGACAAGTTTTCTCATAATTGACTGAAGAAGAATCTTAGTATCTCAGCACACAGAATCATGGGATATGCACCCAAAGACATCTGGGTGAGTTTGGGCAGAAATAGCAAGGACACAGTAACACAGGTAGAGCTGTAATTCTCTGGCCAAGGTAGACTAACCTGAATGCTCATACCCAGCTAACTGCAGTATAGACATGCCCTAAAATGTATACATTAAGGCTTCATGAAACTTCATGAGCGTTTACTTTTCTTAGATGCCAGTGGAGCGTCAGCACTTCTAAACTGAGGTCATCTGACAGTTGCTTAAATGTACTACCAACCAATACAGTTTCTCACTAATTTGCAAAATGGCAGGTTTTGTGAAAACTAGTACTACTTAAGTGTGAAATATTTCATCTTCATTTTGAATTAAGTGTACTTCTCATTCATTTGACAGCCTCACATCTATATTTGATCCAAGTTATTGGTAAATGGATTCATGAAATGCAAGTTATGAGAAGGATAAGTGGAATTTTTTTTTTTTAAATACCAATAAGCCAGTTGACTCCTACAAAAATCTTGCCGTCAGTTTCTAATTGAAGTTATAGGCTGTAAAACAGGACTTTTATCTTTAGATATCACCTGCTCAACAACTACAGAATAAATTGTGTTGTATCTGACTGGGCATTTAAAGTGTATTTAAATTGCAAATTTGTCCTTGACAGATCCCTCAGTGGTGTGTTGACTACATGCGGTCTTTACCTGGACCTAAGAGAGGTGTAGCTTGTACCCAGCCTAGGAGAGTAGCTGCAATGAGTGTGGCACAACGAGTTGCTGATGAAATGGATGTGATGTTGGGCCAGGAAGTTGGTTACTCTATTCGATTTGAAGACTGCAGTAGTGCAAAAACAATTCTGAAGTAAGTATTGTAACAGTCACCCAAAATAGGCAACTGTCCACTTTTTGTTATCAGGCTTGTGCAGGGCCAAAGGTTTTGGTTGGGAATATGGAGGTAGCAAGGTTGTGAGAGAGGAGAATGGAGAAAATCTGTGGGGACAGAGGGCTGTGCCCACAAGGAGTAGAGAAACATGGGGCTTAAGCTCTGGGGGACCTACAGATCTGGTGGGGGAAGAGTGAAATGTGAAAGTAATTTGTCTTTCAAAAATCCTATCTAATCCTGGAGATTAATTGTATACTAATGAATCGCGTGAGGTTCATTAGAACAGGTGCTGTCTGGAGCTACTTTCCTAGTCCAGGCCCTCCCAGTACAAACTCTGGGTTGTTTTCCTACTGTGGGTCACAGGAACAGTCCCAGTCCCTGCTTAGTTTTCCAGCCAAGACATTATGCCCATAAAACCCTCTTCTATATCCCTGCTAACTCCTCTCTCTTCTCCTCCGTTTCTGTATGCACATCTTGTAGAGCTGAAACTTTGGAGTTGAGGGGAATGAGTGATCATATAAAGGGGAGCAGGGTGATAAAGTGGGATGCCTGTACTGAGACATTGGTGCATCGAGGGCTCCTTCTACACTGCTACATGGCCTCCATGGTGCTCTGAGGTTGCAGTCCAAAAGTGCTGGTGTACTTAAACAGACACACACTGGGTTTTCCCTCACCTAGTCCTCCTGTGCAGTTTGGAGTCCCTCCCCCTGGACTCAGGGGTATGCTTGCTAACCAACTATCTCCTACAAGTCCCTCATCGGTTCTGCTCTCTGGCTCACATGGGCATGTGCAGCGATCAGTTGGTCAGTCAAGGAAGTAGACTGGTGTTGTAAGGAAATAAAAGCTGACCATCTGAGCAGTTCTGTCCGTTAATTGCGGCAAGATTCAGCTTACTTGAATAAGGAGAAACCAATCTATATATTTCAAAATGCTCCTGTGACTATGACATCATGAGAAAATATATGAAATCCAGAATTGTTAGCTTGAGCAGGTGTGTAAAACACTGGACGAGGCCCACTTATTATCTTTGCATGAGTTGCATGGCACGTTCAGGTAGTTCATTACCAAAACAACCTAGAGTATTTCCAGATATTAATAGTGTGATTCCAATGTGTATCAAAGCAAATGTCAAAAATTTTCACAAGAGAGCTTCCTAGCAAAGAATAGCCACCTCGAATGTGGGAGACCAGGCAGAGAGGGACTTGAACCCACGTCTTCCACATTCCAGGGGTGTGCCTTAATCAGGCTATAGACCCAGTCTTTTTCTCTCTCTTTCTCCTGTTGGAGCTGTTCCATTTTGTCTAAAAATTCATTGAGACAGATAGAGAGATGATAGCCTGGTGGTTAGTGCCCTCATTTACGATGTGGGATATGCACGTTTAAGTCATTGTTACAAACTTCATTAAAAGCTGTAGTGTGGAAAGGGCCTAAAGATGATTTCTGTGTTGTTTGAAGAAAAAAATACTTTGTTTTTTTTTTTTTTAGCTAAATTTGTTAAAGTCTAAATATATTTACACTACTGGTGCATATGCTAAAACCTGTGGTGGCAGAATGAAGCATGAATTTGTTTTTAGACTCTGGTCATTACGTTGTTAATATTCATATTGAGTTTCAAAGGGGTAGCCGTGTTAGTCTATATCAGCGAAAACAACGAGGAGTCTTTGTGGCACCATAGAGACTAACAAATTTATTTGGGCATAAGCTTTCATGGGCTAAAACCCACTTCATCAGGTGCATGGAGTGAAAAATACAGTAGGCAGGTATATATATTACAGCACATGAAAAGATGGGAGTTGCCTTACCAAAGTGTGGGGGTCAGTGCTAATGAGGCCAATTCAAACAAGGTGTGGATGTAGCCTGTTCCCAACAGTTGACAGAAGAGGTGAATATCAACAGAGGGAAATTACTTTTTGTAGTGACCCAGCCACTCCCAGTTTTTATTCAGGCCTAATTTGATGGTGTCAAGTTTGCAAATTAATTCCAGTTCTGCAGTTTCTCGTTGACGTCTGTTTTTGAAGTTTTTTTTGTTCATACTTCAACAAAAAAGCTTCAAAAACAGACTTCAACGAGAAACTGCAGAACTGGAATTAGTTTGCAAACTTGACACCATCAAATTAGGCCTGAATAAAGACTGGGAGTGGCTGGGTCACTACAAAAAGTAATTTTCCCTCTGATATTCACCCCTTGTCAAGAATAGGCTTCATCCGCCCTGTCTGAATTAGTCTCGTTAGCACTGACCCACCCCCACTTGGTAAGGCAACTCCCATCTTTTCATGTGCTGTAATATATATATATATATACCTGCCTACTGTATTTTTCACTCCATGCATCTGATGAAGTGGGTTTTAGCCCACGAAAGCTTATGCCCAAATAAATTTATTAGTCTCTAAGGCAGGGGTGGGCAAACATTTTGGCCACATTGGGGTTGCAAAACTGGATGGAGGGCCGGGTAGGGAAGGCTGTGCCTCCCCAAACAGCCTGCCCCCCGCCCCCTGACAGCCCCCCTCAGAACCCCTGATCTATCTAACCCCCCCCCCCCCGCTCCTTGTCCCCTAACTGCCCCCTCCCAGGACCAACCGCCCTCTGGGACCCCACCCTCTATCCAACACCCCTGCTCCCAGTCTCCTGACTGCCATGCTTATCCAACCGCCTCGTTCCCCGTCTCCTGACCCCTATCCACACCCCTGTCCCCTGACAGGCCCTCTCCTGACCCCTATCCAACCACCCCTGTTCCCCGTCCCCTGACCCCACCCCCAACTTCCGCCCCATCCAACTGCTCCCTGTCCCCTGTTGCCGCTCGGAGCCCCCCGCCCCTTATACAACCCCCTGGCCCATTCACCATGCAGTGCAGCATGTCTGTCTGTTGCACCGGCCAGAGCCAGACATGCTACTGCTCTGCTTGGCAGGAGCGTGCAGCTCCGCTGCCCAGAATGCTGGCCGCACAGCGGTGTGGCTCTGTGGGGAAGTGGGGAACAGCCGGGGGGGGCGCCGGGAGCTAGCCTCTCTGGCCAGGAGCTCGGGCTGGGCAGGACGGTCCCGCGGGCCGGATGTGGCCCGTGGTCCATAGTTTGCCCACCCCTGCTCTAAGGTGCCACAAAGACTCCTCGTTGTTTTTATTCATATTCGGGTAACATTTACAGTCCTAAACACTAAGTTTTCTCTTGAACTGTATGCTTTAGGAAGATAGTCATTGCCCCAAAGAATATTTAATCTAAGATTACATACAAGTAAGTTGCAGCAAACAATAGGAGGGAATGGGGTGTGGAAGATGAGGGTAAAAGTAATAAAATCAAGTGGATGCATAGGATAATAGTATGCAAAATTGTGCTTTTAAAAAAAAAATAGAAATCCTTATCAAACTACAACCCCTTGAGCTTTAGCTCTTGTTGTACCCAGTTCTCTTGATTAAAAACGTGACCCTGGGCCTCACGCCTTCTTTTTTAATCGCACCTTCTTGTAAGCATTTAGCCTGGGTGGTGCTGTTTGCGGGAGGGATGGGTAAGATAGAAACTGTAGTGAGTGAGAAGGAATTATGGAAGTTTCTACACAGGTGATACTTCAGTATTAATTTGGAAAATTTAAAATATTGTTTGTCTTCAGGTATATGACTGATGGTATGTTACTTCGTGAAGCTATGAATGACCCTTTGCTGGAGCGCTATGGTGTTATAATTCTTGACGAGGCCCATGAAAGAACATTGGCTACTGATATTTTGATGGGAGTTCTGAAAGAGGTTGTAAGGCAAAGATCTGACTTGAAGGTCAGTAGCAATTATTCTTTGTTGAAGCCCGTACATACTCAGGAAGCACAGAAGTATTAAAGAAATTCTGAGTATGGAATTCACTATGCTTACTAATAGATATGCTAATAAGGGTCATATTTACCTTCTGATACATATGTTTTCTATTTTCTTTAGTGGAAGCCATGTAAATATAAAAGCAGTTTGTTATAAAACTGTTTTCCTAACCTTTCTTTCAACATATTAAACAAAAGAGAACTTTTCAAACAAATGCTTATGGTTGAGTGGACCCCTAAAGCAAGGAAATTTGGAATGAAATCTTAAATTTGATCCTTAAATCATACATTTTAAGTTTAGTTTCTCGCTATCTATGTATTAAGTATAAAATTCTGTAGGTTTTTGATGTTAACTTTGGAGTAATTCTGTTTTCCCTCTAACTTACAGGTTATAGTTATGAGTGCTACTCTAGATGCTGGCAAGTTCCAGATTTATTTTGATAATTGTCCTCTCCTAACTATCCCTGGTCGTACCCATCCTGTGGAGATTTTCTATACTCCAGAGCCAGAGAGGGATTACCTTGAGGCGGCTATTCGAACAGTAATACAGATTCACATGTGTGAAGAAGAGGAAGGAGATCTTCTACTCTTTCTTACTGGACAAGAGGTATCTTTTGTATTCTTCATTGTAGGGGCTAGATTCAGAAGCTTATACATGTGAAGGGTTTTAGTCCTGCATTCATGTTTTATTCCCTGACTTTCAAATGTGGAATTCATTGATTAAGGAAACAGATTTTGGGGAATGAGGCAGGAGATAAATGTTGGGCTGACTCTATATGATGTGAAAGATTTTTGTTAAAAGAAAATTGCTAAGATTATTTCAGGGCCAATCTTTTCTATATAGAAACCTAAAATTAGATTCCTAGGCTCATATTTAGGACCTAAGTAACTTGAAATTAAAAAGTGCTAAGCACCCAGTAGCTCTCATTAACTTGAATGGGAGTCTCTGGGTATTCTGCACTTTTTAAAATCAGATTGACTATTTATGTTCCTAGATCCATTTTTTGGAACTTAAATTTTATATTCTTATGTAAAAAAAAAATTGGTTCTGATAGTTTCAGAAATGTGTGTGTATTTATGTGAGACTTAATTTTTGAAGTAGCTTTGAGAAATAGGTGGGGATATATTTATAACTATAAATAACCAGAGTGGTGTATTTGAGGAGATTGTCACTCTACTTATATTTTGGAGCATGAGCTTTCAGACCGTAGTGTAGGACTGAAAATACAGAAACTATTTCAATATACATAAAGTGAGGATTTAGGTTTTTCAAACTCTTAACATTTATCTTCTCTTGTTTAAACTTAACTGTTTTTCCAACATCCTTTTGTGCCAGCCAGGACGGTGGGTGTAAGTGTAACTAAGAAACGGGGGGTGGGGAGAGGAGATGAAAGCTGTGTTATGAAAGTGGCTGGCCGGATGAATGTCCTCAAAATCCTGTGTTCTGCAGGGGGTGAGATAGTATTTTTGCTGGTTGAACTGGGTTTTTGGGTACCTATTGTGACATCACCTAGGGTACAATCTCCACTGCTAAACATCTGTGTCCCCTCCATTCTTCAACCTGGGATGCCTTTTACACTGCCTTGCTGTGAGAGCAACCACTTCTGGTTTGCTGTCGCATAGCCCCCACCATGTAAATTACTCCCAGCTATACAGTATGAGTGCTATAGCCAGACACTCCTGAATTACACTGCAGAGCAACACCCGCAAATTCGCAGCCCCAGACTTTCCCCCAGAAATGTGCATCTTGTACTGCCCAGCACCCTCCTGCCCAGCACCCTCCTGGACAATACAAGCTCATATAAAGTCCGTCATTTCTTTAGTAGAAAACAATCTACACGAATCCTGTTATCCCAAATGAAGCTTCCTCCACACTTCAGTCTAAATCAGGGGTCGGCAACCTTTCAGAAGTGGTGTGCCGAGTCTTCATTTATTCACTCTGATTTAAGCTTTCGCGTGCCAGTAATACGTTTTAACGTTTTTAGAAGGTCTCTTTCTATAAGTCTATAATATATAACTAAACTATTGTTGTATGTAAAGTAAATAAGGTTTTTAAAATGTTTAAGAAGCTTCATTTAAAATTAAATTAAAATGCAGAACCCCCCCCGGACCGGTCGCCAGGACCCGGGCAATGTGAGTGCCACTGAAAATCAGCTCGCGTGCTGCCTTCGGCACACGTGCCATAGGTTGCCTCCCCTGATCTAAATGCACACTGGTTTAGATAAAACAAGTTTAGATTTTAAGTGATTACAAGTAACGAAGCATAAAAGTCAGAATTGGTTACAAAGAAATAAAAGATAAAACACAGCTAATACCTAATTTAACAAGCTAAATAGATTCAAAAGGTTTCTCTTACCACTTTTCAGCAGTCTTATGAGTTGGATTCCTTATGAGTAGGACCCCATCTCCAGTTCACTGTTATTTTTCTTGTCATTCAGGTGGTAGTGATGCTGTGGGCAGAAAGAGTGGGACAAGTATTTTTGGAGTGTCTGTTCCCCTGTTTTATAGTTCTTTTTCTTTGAAAATCATCTCCAGCTGAGGTTCAGGAGACAGTCTGTGGAGGTGGGAACCTCCAGCAGTTTCTTTGCCAAGATGTAAATTTCTCGCTCACACCTTTTTTCCTGCCAAAGAATGGCTACTTGTCCAAATGATAGTCCATTTTATCTTGTTGACCCCTGACTGAGGTGTGGCTGTTTTTGCAGACTTGGAACATGTCTCAGTAATATCCTACAGTAGAATCTTATAATTTTACATTCAATGTTGCCACTCAGATTTTACCAGGACAAAAATCAGCAAATTACGAGTTTTCAGATGATACCTCACAAGGCATACATTGTACCAAATTTATCATAGTCTTGTAGAAGAGGTGAACATAAAGATACAGACAGTCACACATATCTTCTTTACAAGCTTCCACAGCCTTTTCTGATGAGCTTAGTTTAGTGTCAGGGACATACTAGTGAAGGTAATGGCTGACTTTCACACAGGTGGCTCCTTATCTTGCTCAGCATGCTTTTATCTATACCTGATTTTCCTTGGTCCTATTTCTTCCCCAAAACTCTACTGCTTGTCTGTTTTGTTTGTCCTGAAAGTAGGCCCTTTGAAGGAAATGCTTTTAAGGAGCACAAAATACAGTAACTCCTCACTTAACATTGTAGTTATGTTCCTGAAAAATGCGACTTTAAGCGACACGATGCGAAGGGAGTCCAATTTCCCCATAAAAATTAATGTAAATGAGGGGGTTAGGTTCCAGGGAATTTTTTTTCACCAGACAATTTAATACTGGTACACAGTGATGATGATGGTGAAGCTTGGTTGAAGTGGAGGAGTCAGAGGGTGGGATATTTTCCAGGGAATGCCTTACTGCTAAATGAACTAGCAATTGGCTGAGCCCTCAAGGGTTAACTCTCTCTCCGAGAGAGAGAGAGAGAGAGAGATGCACATTTCCCCTTTAAGTATACTGCATTGTTAATTAGATCAGCTTGCTGAGACCGCAGCTGCTGCTACCAGCAAGCTCCCGCTGTCCTGAGCCCTGTCGTGTGTCCCCTCTGCTCTATGGAAGATGGGGTAAGCGGGGTGCAGGAGCAGGGGGGAAGGGGACACCCTGACATTAGCCCCCCCCTCTTCTTCCCCTCTCCCCCACACAGCAAGCAAGTGTCCCAGGGAGCAGCTCCAAGGCAGAGGGCAGGAGCAGCACATGGCAGTGCGGGGAGGGACACAGCTGAACTGCAGGCAGCTGCTGTACAGGGAACTTAGGGGAGTGAGGAGCTGATGGGGGCTGCCAGTCCACCCTGGTTCAAGCTCCCACCAGCTAGCTGCAACGGGCTGCTCTTCCTGCAAGCAGTGGACAAAGCAGACGGCTACCAAACAATGACGTTAGACGGGAGCATTGCACAACTTTAAACAAGCATATTCCCTAATTGATCAGCAACAACAAAACAACGTTAACCGGGACGACTTTAAGTGAGGAGTTACTGTATTAGGCTACTTCAAGAAACTGAATTACAGTAACTCCTCACTTAAAATCGTCCCGGTTAATGGTGTTTTGCTGTTACGTTGCTGATCGATTAGGGAACATGCTAGTTTAAAGTTGTGCACTGTTCCCTTCTAACATCGTCGTTTGGCAGCCGTCTGCTTTGTCCACTGCTTGCAGGAAGAGCATCCCGTTGCAGCTAGCTGGTGGGGGCTTGGAACCAGGGTGGACCGGCAGCCCCCCCCATCAGCTCCCTGCTCCCCTAAGTTCCCTGTGCAGCAGCTGCCCAGCAGGCTAGCAGTTGTAGCTGTTCCTCCCCCAACTGCCATGTGCTGCTCCTGCCCTCTGCCTTGGAGCTGCTCCCCGAGACACCTGCTTGCTGTGGGGGGAGGGGGGAGAGAAAGAGGAGGGGCTAATGTCAGGGTGCCCCCCGCACTCCTGCACCCCACTTACCCCATCTTCCATAGAGCAGGGGGGACACAGGACAGGGCTTTGCTGGCAGCAGCTGCGATCTCAGCAAGCTGATCTAATTAATAAGGCAATGTACTTAAAAAGGAAATGCACATATCTCTCTCCCCTCCCTCCATTCTTGCTGCCTTGTAGAGTGTCAGAGTTAGTGTCAGAGCCCCCTTGAGGGCTCAGCCAATTGCTCAGTAAGGCATTCCCTGGGAAATATCCCACCCTCTGACTCCTCCACCAAGCTTCACAATCATCATCACTGTGTATTAAATTGTTTGTTTAAAACTTATTGTGTGTGTGTGTGTGTATGTATGTATGTAGTCTTTTGTCTGTCTGGTGAAAAAAATTCCCTGGAACCTAACCCCCTCATTTACATTAATTCTTATGGGGAAATTGGATTTGCTTAACATCATTTCGCTTAAAGTCGCATTTTTCAGGACAACTACAACGTTAAGTTACTGTATGTTGCTCACAATATGACTATTGAAAAACCAGGTACAGATAATTTACTTGGATGCCAACATTTGCAGGCCTCTCCTTGGATAGTCTTGCTAGTCATACAGATTTAGTTGTGCTTTTCTCCAGAAGATTCAAAAGACTTGCATGATATAATGGCTTCTGGCAGCCCGTACTTCTCTTAAGGGACCAAGATAATGACTGCCAGTGCAGAAGCAGATCTTCTGGTGCCCTTCCTTGCCTAAATTCTCCCTCTGAGATCCTGCTCCTAGATCAGTGGAAGTTAATAGAGCAGTTCAAGACATAATCTGTCAACATTTCTGACTCGGATAATCTGTTCCTCAATCTCACAAGGCTTCGGATGATGTACCGTGTGACCTTGAGAGGGGAGATTTATTCTGAGGAGGTCACTGTGAGGAATGATTTTCACATCTTGATTAAGTTACCAGCTTGAACCTTTTACCCGACAAATCTTTGCAGAGGAAGTCCATACTGTAATTTGGTATATTAGAAGCAGAGTAGACTGCACTGCTAAAAAAGCCTCTCACTTCCTCGAGGCTCTTTAATTGCTAAATTAGTTGGTTCAGGTCCTTGTCTCCACTCAGATTCCAGTGTCTGATTTAGCCAGGGAAACAGCCCTTCTCCTGTGCATTGACTTTTGACCGTTAAGTACCTGATGAAGTGAAAGACAGAAGCTTCTCTAAAAAGGTGACCTCCAAATGTTTGTTTTTATCATTAGAAATTTGCATTATGACTGATCGGGAAGACTAGTGGAGATCTAGTGAAATGGTAACATGAAGAGAGTGAAAGCCAATTGAGAGGGAAAGGAATTCTTAGATTAACACTTTTAATATCTTTAACTTAACTGATTCAATATCTTTGATAAAGGAAGCCTTTATTATAGATTAGAGCTCACAAAAAAAGTACCCCAGAAACCTCCGAGATTCCTTCAGCAATATCAGGGGAAGAGTAAACTTGACATTCCTGATATCTGAGATAAAACCAAGCAGAAAAAAAGTAAAGTACAAAAATTGAAGGTTGCTTTATACATCATAAAGAAACCAAAAAGGGCTAAAGCTCAGCTCTAGAAATTGAATTGTAGGTTGCCACTAAGGCAGTGTTCTGAATGTTCCAGGGCCTTGGTTTAGATAGCAGTCAAATCAGCCTATGTAGCCAGGCCATGGGTGAGATGGCTGCAGAAGCTGGAGTCTGAGGATGCTGTAGATCAGTGATTCTCAACCTGTGGTCTGAAAAAAAAAAAAACAACCTTACTGAACAGAATTCAACTATATATACAGACAGTAGATTTACAAAGGGGTCTGCACCTCTGTTTGAAATTTACAAAGGGGTCCGCAAATGAAAAAAGGTTGAAAACCCTACTGTAGATCACTTGATAAATATAGGAGCTGTACCAAAAGTGCTGACCTCAGATAATGTTCCCTCTGTTTTTTTACATCCACGTGCGGAATTAATTTTATATGCACCAATATGGAGGTGATGTGTGGCGGAGGTGGGGGCCGAGGGGTTTGGAGTGTGGAGGGGGCTCAGGGTGGGGACAGAGGGTTGGAGTGCAGGAGGGGGCTCAGGGCTGGGGGTGTGGGCTCTGGGATGGGGCTGTGGATGAGGGGCTTGGGGTGCAGGCTGCCCCAGGGCTGTGGCGGGGAAAGTGGACTCCCCCAAACGCTCTCTCATCGCTGCAGGCCGGGGCAGAGGCACCTCTCCCCAGCCTCAGCAGCTCTGGGGCTGGGGGAGAAACTGCCCAGCTTAGAGGGAATTTAGCCCTCAGACAGGAACCTGGACATGTAACCTGGTATAATTTGAAGTGTCCAAGTTTGGGGGTGGGGTGGGGTGTTGTTTTGTTTTTAATTTCATGCTAATCTCTGCCTTGGGTCTTGGCTCCCTTCTCTGGCTGCCACCTTCTGAAGAGGCCCTGCGTCTCATGATTTGGACAGCGTGGTTGAGTTTTTCTGTACTGCTGAAATACAGGACATTTACTTCCTTATACTCCTTCACTGGATCCACCATAACTCCCTTTGGTGGTTCAGCCACCACTATACCTGTTCCCAGTGTGGTTCTTACTGTGGTGTTCTCCAATTTGGGAGCTCCTACTGACAACTGCTGTATCAGTTGTAGAAATTAGCTCCAAGTTGATGACTTTGGGAACGTGAAACTTTTTCCTCAAGGCTTAACATTAACAAGCTACCTAATTGACTCGGGTTCTGTTGGTTTTCTTAATGAAAGAAAAGTAATTTTCTGCTGTGTGAGTGAGATGTGATGTCTCTGTCAACCTTAAGTTATTTTTTCTGATCTGTAGCTACCTGTTCACATGTCCTATTTTCTCTTCTCATGTCCCTTCCCCTTCCCTGTAAGCAATATTTTCTTTTTTAGGATGATTAGTCAGTGAAAATTGTAGATCACCTCTCATTGTATTTGGTGGATTCTGGTGCCTTACCACGAAAACATTTAAATGAGTTTCTTGTGATATATCTGGCTGGCGTGCTTCCCTAACTGGAAGTTTCCTGCCCCCAGACTGCATGTTTCTGGTACAGTTTCACTAGCCTACTCGGAGTAGTGAGATATTCTAGGCATATGAAATCGTGGAGGGTCAATAGGTGCAGAAGCATTCATTGCATAAAGTGACACATGATGAGGGGAAGCTGGTATAGAGCCGAGCAGAAGAATCTTCATCCTCCTTGCATAGCCAGCACTTGGAAAATTGATATGCCCTCAGAAAGCAGGTGCCTAAAAAAGCCTCTGACTGGTTGCTTAGCAAACCCTCGTTGGGTGCAGAGAGGGTATTGTCTAGTTGCTCTGGCAAGTCTTTGTTCTTAAGATACTGAAAGACAGTCAACTCTTCATGCTTACGCTCGCCATCCCTATGGTGGGTTTGCTTTGCTTTGCATCGTAAGTGGCAAAGTCATGGAATAATAAAAGTATCCAGCTCAGAAGTGGCTTTGCCCGCTTTGGAAAAGGCCCACTTCTATATTTAACTTTTTTGGTAGGCTATAAATTATTCTCAATTGCTCTTAATCTTCCTGTTATTGGTTAGTTTATTAAAAGAGCTGATTTCCCAAAACTCAGGAAAATTGATGCGGAGGAAGAATTTAAGACAGAAAAATGTAATAACTGGAAGTTCTTTATTAGATGTCCAAAATGCTATGATTCCCCAATCAAGAAAGAGGGCAACTAACAGCCCATCCTTGTTCAGATGGAAAAAAGGGGAAGTAGATAGCAGGCAATATAAATTAGAAGCTATGAAATGTAGAAAATTGATAAGGGCATCTAAAGACATCAAGGAAAAGTCCATGGCTGGCAGGATTAAGGACAGTTAGGCATTTAAGAACAAACAAAAAGCCCCTAGAAGTGGTATAGATCCATACCTAGATGAAGATGATAAAACTGTTAATAGAGATGCAAAAAATGGATATTAGACATCATCTAATAGGGATAAGCCTAAATCAGCAGACCCACATTACTTGTATTCAAGAATCCTAAAAGAGTTGGCTGAGGAGATCTCTAGCCTGCTGCTGTTCATCTTTAATAAATCATGCAATACCAGGAAAATTCTAGAAGACTTGAAGAAGGCCAGTATTGTGCTGTTCCAATATTAAAAAAAGGCAAATAAGATGACTTGGGTAAGTATAGGGTGGTTGGCCTGATATCAACCCTGGGCAAAATAACGAAAAAAATTACAATGTGATTTAATTAACAAAGATCTAAAAGGTAGGCATATAATTAATGCCACTCAGCAAGATTTTATGGAAAATAGATCTTGTATCTCTTGTATAAAATCAATTTTGACTAGTTTGGTAAGGTTTACTGTATAGCTGTAACATACTTAGACTTTTGTAAGGCATTTGACTTAATCAGAATATCATGCAGTACTAAAAAATTAGCACTATGGCACATTTTCAATGGATTAAGAACTAGTTAACTCACAGATCTCAAAAGTTGTCATTGGTGGAGAATCATTGAGTGGAAATGCTTTTAGTTTCACAGGAATCATTACTGGCCTCACTCCTATTCAGTGCTTTCATCAATGATCTGGAAGTAAATATAAAATCACGGTTGATAAAATTTGTGGATGACCCAAAGATTGGTGGAGTGGTAAATAATAATGAGGCCAGTCCAGTTCAGACAGAGCAGTCTGGATCACTTGGTAATCTGGGCCCAGTCACATAAAACATGTTTTAATACAGCCAGATGCAAAGTTATATTTCTAGGAATAAGGAATGTACACCACATATGCAGAATGGGGCACTGTATCCTGAAAAACAGTGACTGACTCTGAAAAGGATTTACAGGTCATAGTGGACAAGCAACTGAACATGAGCTCCCAATGCAATGTAAGAGCTAATGCAATCCTTCCTTGTATAAATGGAAGTAGTGACTATGAATGGGGAGGTGATTTTTACCTTGTATATGGTGGTGGTAAGATAGATATTAGAATACTGTGTACAGGTCTGTCTCATCTTACGCTGGGGTTACGTTCCGCAGTCAGCGCCTAAAGCTAAAATCACGTATCGTTAAAATTACATTGAGTGTAATGGCGGGCGGAATCGCCCGCACTACAGAAACAGTATTTAAATTGTTCTTTTTTTTTTTTTGCCGGACGTGTAAAGCTGAAATCGCGCATGTTAAATGCGCCTAAGATGCAACAGACCTGTACAGTTCTGGTCTCAACATTTTAAAAAGGATTATGGTAAAACTGTATAGAGTGCAGAAAAGAGCCACAAAAATGCGTCAAAGGTTAGAGAAAATGCCTTCCAGTGACAGACTAAAAGAACATCTTATTTTTATTTTATCAAAAAAGGATTGAGAGGTGACTTGATTAGTGTATAGGAACCTTCATGGATATAGGAAAATACTGAGTTCTGTCAGGCTCTTTAATTTAGCAGAGAAAGACATAATAAGAACCAGTGACTAAAAGCTAAAGCCAGACAAATTCAGATTAGAAATCACTTTCAGTTTAAGAGTCAGGTTATTAACTGTTAGAACAGACTACTGAGGGAAGTAGTGGTTTCTCCATCTCTTGATGTGTTCAAAACTGGATGCCTTTCAGGAAGGTGTGCTTAGTCAGATGCAAGTTATTGGGTTCAATAAAGGGTTAACTGGGTAAAATAATCTATTCTGACCTCTTCCGTACCAGACTATTAGATTTGTCCCTTCTGACCTTAAAATGTATATATCTGTTGTAGTTTCGGTATGAATGGATTGTCAGGAAGGAATTGAACGAGATTAACGTAGTGGCCTTGCATGCCAACTCAGCAAGGATATTCCTTTTCTGGGCTTGGTGAAAGATAGTAGGGACAAAAAGGCATAAGTTGAAGTGGAGACAGCATTAGTCAGTGTGTTCAAATATGAAAAAAGAAATGTCCGGACAAGAGTCTTCTCTGTTTACGCATGAGTGGTCTGACATAAATCACTTGGGTTTAGGCCAGGAAAAATTCCTGAATGCCTAAACATATTCTGATAAGTTCACCCTGATTGTTGACACAGCAATCCTTCATTGCATTCACGTGCTGAGCCTTGTTTCTGTGGTTGCCATGATAGTCTTCCCCTCCCACATGCATCTTCCCACACAAGAGTTTTTTTTTTTCCTGAGCCGATATTCAAGATATCTCCTGCATTAATACAGCTCAATGGCTCGATAGCCTATTAGTCATTTTTCCTTCATTCCATCTGTTACCACCTTGCCTTTTTATTGGGGTAAGACAAAAGAGATTGACACTCACACTGTCACTCACACACTCTTTTAAGGACAGAGTTGGCATTGCCGAAGTACCTATGGCCTGGTGGTGTGAATTCTCTATCTGGGGATAACTGTGCCTTTCAGCCTTATAGTTAGAGGGGTTGTTTTTGATATTAACACAAATACTTTTCTATCCCCCATTCACTGGGGCCAGGTCTGCACTACATACCTATGTCGGTATAACCATGTCGCTCAGGGGTGTGAAAAAATCCACACCCCTGAGCAATGTAGTTATACCGACCTAACCCCCCATGTAGACAGCACTACATTGGTGAGAGCGCTTCTCCTGGTGACATAGCTACCGTCTCTAGTTACAATTAACTAGGCCAATAGAAGAAACTGTCCTGTCAGCATAGGAGCGTCTTCACTAAAGCGCTACACATGGTTGTAGCGCTGTACGTGAAGACAAGCCATGACTGTTACATTTCAGTGTATAAATACCAGTGCCTTCCAACCCTCTCCAATATGGAGTACCTCTTAGTCAGTCAGTCCCCAAGTATTTCTCCTCTTTCCCCACAGGATGTAAGCTAACCTTGTGTCTTGGGCTGATCAGTTGGCTCTTGTTCCCTTTGATATTTATCAATACTTTATATTGGATAAATACAGCTCTTCTGTTACAAAGGGAAGAAAAGCTAATCATTCCTGTCTAGGCAAAGACCATACCATCTTACTAGAACATACTAGATATCTTGGTTACAAAGGACAAAAGTTAGTTGATGTAGCGAGTATGTTACTTATCAATCCACATCTATTCCTTTTTGCTTTTTCCTTTCTCTGTCTGCTTCATGACATGTTGCCAAGAAGACAGTTACTCTGTTGTAAGTTCTGTCTCTCTTCTCCATCTCTAGCTCCCTCTTTCTAGCAAAGAACTCTTTTGCATAAAAGGTAACAGTCCATTCATTCTATGGAGAATGACCAAATGACATTTTTAAGGTTCGCATTAAGGTAAACCCACATTCTAGCAGACAGTAGTAATTCTGCTCTGTAGTTGCCCTCACGTACTGTATAAAAGATAATTATTCTAAGTATTCTAAAAAAAGAACAGGAGTACTTGTGGCACCTTAGAGACTAACAAATTTATTAGAGCATAAGCTTTCGTGGACTACAGCCCACTGAAACTAAGTATTCTAAAATATACATGCTTACTTAGATTTTCTTGAAATTTGCTGTACATCATGGGGATGTGGGTAGGATTAGTGCTCCAAATATGGGGTCATTTGAGCAAGGGATTCCCGATTTAGTCCCCCTAAAAATCCACTGATTACTTTTAATGTTTTGCATACATTGGGCATCAGGCTCTGGCTGTAATCCTACCCAAACTAAACTCACGTGTTCAGAATTTCTCATCTAGTGTCTGGCACTCATTGCCCCTTTGGGGAAGCAATATTTTCAAAGCTATTCTGGGTAAAGTTTAGAACTCAAGGTAAGGTTGAGCCTCAGTCATGAGCCAGAATGAAATGTGCATATACTGCAAAACTAGGGCTCGTTTTGAGCCAGAACATTAGTCAGCAGTGTGCTGTCAAGTAGCTAAGTGACTCTGTGACGAACTGGGACTGTTCTTACTGTGGTCTTTGAATGCTGACAGGGGAGTGTGGCTAGGATAGTCTGCATTGGGGGATGGGAGACTGACCAATGGAGAATACCTGAGCATGTAACATGAGAACCCAGGAAGGGGTTAGAGGCCAGGTGACACCTTTGCCTGGGAAACTGAACAAAGGCTGTGGGAGGGGACGCTGAGGAGAGCGTTTCAGGAGCTGCCTGGAGAGATGACTGGGAGGCAGACGGGGCTCTGACCTCCCAAGGGGCTGGGGTGCCCTGAGACTCCAGGATGGACCCAACTGAGGGGGGGGTCCTGTTGTCTGTGCCTGCAAGACCTGTCTTGGACTGTATTCCTGTCATCTAAATAAACCTTCTGCTTTACTGACTGGCTGAGAGTCATGATGAATCGCAGGAAGCTGGGAGTGCAGGGCCCTGAGTCCCCCACACTCCGTGACAGACTCCAGGTGATATACTGTGGCCATAGAACCTGAGCAACACCCATGTACTGAGAGTTCAAGTCCTAAGTATGGCAACTTTCAGAAAACGAGCAGTGGACACTGGCTGTTCATTATCTGCTTTCTTCGAGGTTTGCCCTCTTTTGAGTTGATATTTTAAAGTGCTCTAAAATCATAGGCTCTGATTTTACTTGTCAAGGAAATTAACATTAGGGAGAAAATGAAAGATTCTAATAAGCAGTTAGGTGAATGTAATCATGATTTGTGATCCTCAGCTGTTTCCTGAACAATGGGACTGAGTATGATCAAAAGAAAGCAAGTTGCTCATCATTTTGGTAAAGGGATTAACTGTGCCCCTAACGTGTACTGATCATAACATTATCAGATTCTTAACTTTTTTGGTGCTGCTAAGGAATATTGGGTTTGGAGCAGAGAGGAGGAAATATGGGGCTGATGGGAATATTGAAGCAGTGCAGGAGTTTTGGGGGCTTAGGAGGATGCAAGGCAGGGAGTCTCCACCTCTGTCCATTATTAGTATAAGAGATCATGCAAACACTGTTCTTGAAAACCCAGTTCAGTGACTAGAGCATTGACAAAGAACAGGGTTTCCAGAAAAGTAACTTTTCTGAGAGTCCTGAGTTAATAAGGAATTGTCCTCAAAAGGACCTCTGCTCTTTGAGAGCTCAGAGATACTGACATAGCAGAATCATAAGGGGGAAAGTCAGATATTCTTGGGAGAAAAGAAAGTGGAGTCATCTGTGCCCTCCTCATCCACCACAATTTCTCTCCATAGCTGCTTTACCAAGAGAAGGGACTCCAGGGCTCCCTTATTCTTCCAGTGCTGCCTTGAGCAGTGTCGAAGGAACACCAGCCTCATCCTTCCCTCTTCTGCTTCTAGTGGAAAAGAGGAGGTCAAGCAGTGGAAGCGTGTAGTGAGGAAAGGATGTGATTAGAGCTGTGCAAGGAGGAATGTACAGGGGGCTACACAGTGGTGTAGCCAGGTGGAGGGAACAGGGGGAGCAGGAAAAAAAAGGCGCCACCCGCTGCAGGGATTTTACTGACGGGGAGGCGCTCTAGGTCTTTAGCGACACCTTGGCAGCAGTACCTTCACTTGCTCCGCAGGTCTTCGGCAGCATTTTGGCAATGAAGCTTCAGTGCCGCCGAAGACACTCGGAGCTAGTGAAGGGCCTGCCGCCAAAGACCCGGAGTGCCGCCCCGTCAGTAAAAGCGTCGCAGCGGGTGGTGCCTTTTTTCCCCCGCCCACTCCCGGGTGAGTAAAATTAAAAAGGCGCCACTTGTGCTCGGTGGGGGAGCAGCTGCTGTGCCACTCCCCCCAGCTACGCTACTGGGGCTACAGCTGTGCTGCCCAAACTCTGCTTTTCTTTCCTCTTCAGAACACATTCCCACTGACTCCATGTCAGTCCTTGCACTAGTCCTAGTGCTCAGCTCCTTTTCTGTTCAGCTCCTTCATTGTTGGGGCCCTGGCTGATGCTTGTTCCTCTGTGGGGAGGTGCTCTGGGAAGTGAGGACTGGACCATCAGAGAGATGAGATGATTCAGGGGCAGTAAAGGGACTAACATACTGCCAGTGCCCTTTGTAGTTGGTTACGTCCTTGTTAAGGAGCCAGAGACAGTGGAATAGGAGAGTTGGGCTGTGGAACATGGGAGTACTGAAATAATTTTCTTGTAACTTAAAAAAAAACTGCCTAAAAACTTTAATGTAGAATTAAGGATGCCCAGTACTGCCTCATTGCCTTTCCAGGACTTGAAATTCCTCTACTGTCCAATAATCAGAAGAAAAGTGCATGCAACCCCTGCTACACAACCTTAATTCTGCCCTTTCAGTGATGCCCCAACATCCCAATAATACCACTCTACCCTGGCAACTTCTATGAGACACTCTGGGAACAGAGCACCTGAGTATGTAGGGCAAAGTAACACCTTCTGTATGCTAAGGCAAAACTTGGGTTTAGGTCATGTGTAGCAGACAGGAGTTGTCTACGGTCACTGAGCCTGCCCCACGCAAACTGGCCGCTGGCTTGCGAATATTATCACCCTTTACCCTTACCCTGGCAATTTCTTCAGAGTTATTGCTTTCACTTAACCCTCATTAAGCTGTGGTGATCCCTCATGTATGCCACCATACTGTTTATAATTCTATGGCAAGAAGACATCCTTGTGTGCCTCTGACACAACCTTCAGAACTTAATGCTGAAATGAAACATATTTGATCTATCAAGTTACTTGGGCACCTTTCTTCATATCATAGTGACACCTTCGTCAATGTGATCTAACTAATCCTTCCACCATTCAATATAGCTACTGCACCAACACTAAACTCAGCAGGAGTGCATGCAAATAAATGCTTATCATGGCATTACCTTACTGAGGCATTCCCAATGGCTTTCTTCAACTCCAGAATGCACAGTTAAGGTTGCATTGTGGATTTGGTGAGTGCCTTAACTTTTAATTTCCTGGTTTTCAGAGGTTTGAGCATAGCTGAACTAGACAATCTGGAAGGGTACAAGGCATCGCTGAGCTACCTTAACTCTGTTAACTGCGTTTTTGGGCAGATAACACTACAATCTTTGAACAAAGATTATGTATTCCAGTGGTTCTCAAACTTTTGTACTGGTGGCCCCTTTCATATAGCAAGCCTTGGAGTGTGACCTCCCCCCATATAAACTAAAAACACTTCTTTATATATTTAACACCATTATAAATGCTGGAGGCAAAGCAGGGTTTGCGGTGGAGGCTGACAGCTAGCGACCTCCCATGTAATAACCCTGATGTTCTCAAACCCACAGTTTGAGAACCCCTGATGTATTCATTTGTGCGTAGAAAGTGTCCATTGCTTTTTTCACATGCTGCCACTGTCTAATACTACCCTCAATCTATGCAGATCTTCCAATAAAAGTGTGCGTTTGTTACAAAGGTCTAAGGTAGACGATGGCCTTTATACAGTAACTAAACTCTTAGATAAAGTTACTGCAGCTTTCATCACTCATTGGGCGGAATAATGATTCAGGACTGCTGCTGTTTTTGTCTACTTGCATATTCAGTTGTGCTGTTTAGGGTTACATGAAGATTCTTACATGTGTTTCTATGAAGCATAACGCTTTACAGTCAGTCTTTCAGTATAAATCCATGTGTGGTCACAAATCGGTTCTTGGGTTGAATATTCAAAACTTAACCTTTCACCTGTAAGTTTCTTAGATTCTGTAGCAAGCTCTGTGATCAGGCTTTTGTGATATTAGCATGGATAGTTCTTATAGAAAAAGAAATGGTCTTTAACTGTTTATATGAAGTGCAGATTCACTTATATATTCTCAACTGTGCTGTTATTATATTGTTTGCATTGTTCAGTTATGCTTCTTGGAGTATTGTCAGTGCTTACTTGTGAGAAGCACCTGCATACTGCATAAGCCCAGGGCCCCTAGGAAAGCTTAAATTATCAGTAGATGTGCAGACTTAATTTTGAGCTATGGAATACTCTAGGTAAGGCTCTATAAGGAGGTATAGCCATTATGCATGCTCAGTTTCTTAAAGTAGCTGAACCAGTCCTTGAACTTTCAACTCGTTGGTGGTTACAGGTGTTTTTGTTTTGTTTTTTTCCCCTAGTTAAAATCTAGTTTTCATGTAAATAGTTAAAATTGGTTTTAAGTGTTTAGGCACTTAGATTTCTACTGAACCAAAAATTTATCCCCGTATCCCTAATTGGGTTAGTTTTTTCCACTATAATGACAGGTTGTGGGGAAAATTACTAGATTTAACGACTACCCTTCTTGGGGAAGGGGGAAGATGTTCAGACTAGACCAGATAACCATGGTGCTTAGATCAAGGACATTTTTCCAACAGGTTTTCTGCCTGCTTGAAGTTCACCGCTCATGCCTGCATAGACCATGTTTATCTGTTGAAAAGTTGTATGAGCTTCCAGGGTAGATTCAAAGTTGGAGCAGGTTCCAGGCTCTTTCTGGAAGTCTTGATCCCAGAGAGTGCTTAAGTCTATTTCAGAAAGATCATCAATGCTGCCTGCCAGGTTTGGGAAGCCAAGAGTGTAGCTTTGTGTTCTACACCAGTGGTTTTCAACCTTTTTTCCATTTGCAGACACCTAAAAATTTTTGAATGAAGGTGCAGTCCCCCTTGGAAATCTTAGCCATAGTTGGCAGATTCCCTGGGGTCTGTGAACCATAGGTTGAAAACCACTGTTCTACACTGAAACCTTCCTTTTCAGTATTGAGACTTAGGCTACTCGGCACTGGTGACGCACCAGCTGGAGTACTGTGTCCTGTTCTGGACACCACAATTTAGGAATGATGTGGACAAATTGGAGAGAGGCCAGAGGAGAGCAACAAAAATTATTATGGGTTTAGAAAACCTGACCTCTGAGGAAAGGTTGAGAAACTGGGCATGTTTAGTCTTGAGGAAAGACTGAGGGGTGACCTGATAAGTCTTCCAGTATGTTAAGGACTGTTCTAAAGAGGATGGTTTCCATGTCCACTAAAGGTAGGACAAGAAATAATGGGCTTAATCTGCAGCAAGGGATATGTAGGGTTAGCTATTAAGAAAAACTTTCCAACTATAAGGGTAATTAAGCTCTGGGATAGGCTTCCAAGGGAGGTCGTGTAGTCTTCATCTTTGGAAGCATTTAAAAATGAGTTGGACAAACACCTGTCAGGGAGGTCTAGGTTTACTTGGTCCTGCCACAGTGCAGGGGGCTGGGCTCGATGACTTCTTGTGGTCCCTTTCAGCCGTCCATTTCTGTGATTCTGTCTCTATGCTTAAACTGCTACAGCAGCATAGCTGGAGCTCTGCGGACACTCCGCAGGAGTGCTTCAGTGTAGCCACTCGCTATAGCCACTGTAGGGGTTCTCCTGTCGCTTTAGTTAAAAGCTAGGTTGACAGCAGAATTCTTCCATTGACCTAATGCTGTCAACACCAAAGTAGATTGACTTGTCTGTGATGCTCAGGGGTTGTGGATTTTTCACACCCCTGACTGACGTAGCTGGGTTGACTTAACTTTTTAGCGTAGATCTGGCCTTAATAAAGGGAAAAAGATGATATTTTTACTCTTCTAAGAGTCTCAGGGCAGTGCTTTCTGCAAGGTGGCATCATAGGCTGTAGTGGAACTAAACAAAGCAAAGGTAGGAAGTTCCTAGTTTCAAAGGAGAAGTCTTCATCCTCCGTGCTGAGAATTAGGCCATAACCAAAGTTGGGGTGGTTCCCGTTCCACACGCTCATTAAGAGGGGATACAAGTAGAGAACTTCCACCCTATCCCCATCTCAAGCTCTGTCTTCCATGCAGCCAAGTAGATGCCTACCTCGATTCAACCAAGTGTAGGGTGGTAGACACGGTACTTAAAATAAAACAAAGAGTGAATTAGAGGGCTACCGGAATCTGTTTTGATGTCATCTGGGATGGAGTCGTTGGGTTGCTCTGTGGGACCTTTGCTTCAGATTCTCCCTTTCTCAATTCCATTTTTGGCACGAAGTAGCAACTTTCTTCAGGGTTTCTAGTCTTATTTTTCACATGGACCATCTGTTCACCACCCTATTCTTATTCCAGCTGTATTTCTTGGGGCACTTGGGTCTCATGGCCACCCACTTTTGGGGTCACCAGTCAGAGGTAGAATAGAAGTAGAGATCACTGCTTAGTCCTGTTTCTCCTCCTCTTTTTCTCCCCCTCCCCCCAGCCATACAACATCATCTGAGAGATCAGCCTCTAACCTGCTGATTTAGCCTCCACAGAGAGTCTACTGGGAATCCACAGATGAGGCAAACACTTCCGGCTATAATCCCAGCAACATTATATTTTCTCAAGAGGCTATGATGATTGGGACACTTGCTTGACAAGTCTGGAAAATGCTTAAATCCTTTCAAGACCTCATCAAGACTGCAAACTCGTTAGATATAGAGCTTTCCAAGATTTATAGGTTGTCATCTAACCTGGAACATTGATAGGTACTTGGTCTGGTTGAATTTGAAGGTCTTATGGTTCCGGCCAAGGATTTATGGCTAACACCAGTCTCTGCTTGCCAATTTCTTGGAAGGCAGATTGCTTAAGTTTAAGAACTTGAATATTTTTTTACCCAGCACCTAAACGCAACTTCTTTAGTTATATTTCTGGAAAATAAATTATGGGCTTTGGACAATCTCACAAAACTATCATAAATTACCAAGATGTCTGGGAAATTGATCTTTCAGGCTGGAATTCTTGCTCACCTTCTGCTTTACAAACTATCAAGCCGTGGTAGTTTAATGTGACTTGGGTGTCTAAGTTAATATCTCTTCCTTGTTAGGGCATGTTCCTGGAGAGCTTAAGAGGCAAAGGATGCAATGACCAATTTATTTTCTTGAAATACTTTTATATGATAGCCCAGATACCCCACATTTGTTAGCATAGCCATAGAATGCCTTATTTTTTTAGTTCTATATCATTTAGTGCATGTAAAGGTTTGAACTGAGTATTCAGACGCCTTTTAAATTAAATAACACCTGCTAGTAGGTATATTAAGGAACTTTGAGAAATTCAGATTAGTAGTAAGTCTTTAAACACTACAGTAGTATGTAGAATCATAGAAATGTAGGGCTGGAAGAGAGCTCGAGAGGTCATCTAATCCAGTGTTTCTCAACCTTTTTGATACCAGGGACCAGCTTGATGCCTTCCTAAACTGTATCAGGGAGATAGATCTCAGAGACCAGTGCCAGTCCACTGATGTGTCATTGTGAAACACTGATCTAATCCATTCTCCTGTGCTGAGGCAGGACTAAGTATACCTAAACCATCCCTGACAGGTGTTTGTCCAACCAACATTTAAAAACCTCCAGTGACGGGGATTCCACAATCTCGCTTGCTAACCTGTTCCAGTAGTTAAGTATCTTTATTGTTAGAAAGACTTTCTAAATCTCCCTTGCTGCAGATTAAGCTGATTACTTCTTATCCTGCCTTTAGTGCATAGAAAACTCTTGATTACTGTCTTTATACATATTTGAAAACTATCGGGTCCCCCCATTGTCTTTCCTCAAGACTAAGCATGCCCAGTTTTTTTAACCTTTTCTCATAGAACGTGTTTTCTAAACCTTTTGTCATTTTTGTTGTTCTTCTCTGGACTCTCTCCAATTTGTCAACATCTTTCTTAATATGTGGCACCCAAAACTGGACACATTGCTTTATCTGAGGCCACTTCGGTGTCCTAATATGACAATTCTATTAAATACACCCTATAATATTAGCTTTTTTTCACCACTGCATCCATTGTTGGACTGTATTCAGTTTGTATTCCCTTTAACTCACAGATCTTTTTCAGCGGTACAACTGCCTTGCCAGTTATTCCCCATATTGTATTTGGGCATTTGTGGGATTTTTTTCCTTCCTAAGTGTAGAACTTTTCACTTGTATTTATTGACTTTATCTTGTTGATTTCAGACCAATTTTCCAATTTGTCAAGGTCTTTCTGAATTCTAATCCTGTCTTCCAAAGTGCGTGTGACCCATTCCAGCTTGGTGTCCTCTCCAGATTTTTATAAGCATGCTCTCCATTCCATTATTCAAATAATTAATGAAAATATTTAGCACTTGATCCAGGGCAGACCTCCGCAGGACCTCACTAGATACATCCTTCCAGTTTGACAGCACACCACTGATAACTGCTCTTTGAGTAGGGTTTTTCAACCAGTTGTGCACCCACTTAATCGTAATTTCATCTAGACCACATTTCCCTAGTTTGCTTAAATGCTCTGCACTGTAGCTCTTGCTCTTTCTTGAATGTTTCAGTGAAAATTTGGTTTTGATTTTGCCAAACTACACTGGTCTACAATTTTTGAGAAGTCGTCGGCTTCAGAGATAAAATGGGCTATTTATTATGTATTTTGATGTGCTGAAGTCAAATATGACAATTAAAACAACTGATTGGCTACTGTTTCTAAGATATTTAAGTTTTTACATTTTATGTCTATGTATATTGTGTAGATAGTAGAGTTTTAATCATAAATTGTAAACCTAGGTCTTTTCATGTGTTTATGGTTGCTTTACATGATAATATTTCACCTGTCCTGTTTATGTAACACTTTAAAAATCAGCAAAAGGGTTATATAAATAAAATTGATTATGAAACAAAAAGCAAAAAACTATTTTGTACATAGTTTAGTCCTATTCAGTGTCTACTGAGCGCTTCTTGGCTTGTCTCTTGTATTCATTAAATGGAGCATCTCTTGTCACTGTCCAGCAATAGTCTGCAAGCATTGATGGGCTCCATTTGCCCTGATAGCGTTTCTCCATTGTTGCAATGTCCTGGTGAAATCGCTCGCCGTGCTCGTCGCTCACTGCTCCGCAGTTCGGTGGAAAAAAAATCTAGATGAGAATGCAAAAAATGTATCTTTAGTGATATGTTGCAACCAAGGCTTTTGTATGCCTTGAGGAGGTTTTCCACCAACAACCTGTAGTTGTCTGCCTTGTTGTTTCCGAGAAAATGTATTGCCACTAACTGGAAGGCTTTCCATGCCGTCTTTTCCTTGCCACGCAGTGCATGGTCAAATGCATCATCTGGAAGAAGTTCACGAATCTGAGGACCAACAAAGACACCTTCCTTTTTCTTAGCTTCACTTAACCTTGGAAATTTTCCACGGAGGTACTTGAAAGCTGCTTGTGTTTTGTCAATGGCCTTGACAAAGTTCTTCATCAGACCCAGCTTGAGGTGTAAGGGTGGTAACAAAATCTTCCTTGATTCAACAAGTGGTGGATGCTGAACACTTTACCTCCCAGGCTCCAATGACTGTCGGAGTGGCCAGTCTTTCTTGATGTAGTGGGAATCTCTTGCACGACTATCCCATTTGCAGAGAAAACAGCAGTACTTTTGTGTATCCAGTCTGCAGACCAAGCAAGACAGCAACAACCTTCAAATCGCCACAGAGCTGCCACTGATGTTGGTCATAGTTTATGCACCTCAAAAGTTGTTTCGTGTTGTCATAGGTTTCCTTCATATGGACTGCATGACCAACTGGAATTGATGGCAAAACATTGCCATTATGCAGTAAAACAGCTTTAAGACTCGTCTTTGATGAATCAGTGAACAGTCTCCACTCATCCGGATCGTGAACGATGTTGAGGGCTGCCATCACACCATCGATGTTGTTGCAGGCTACAAGATCACCTTCCGTGAAGAAGAATGGGACAAGATCCTTTTGATGGTCACGGAACATGGAAACCCTAACATCACCTGGCAGGAGATTCCACTGCTGTAGTCTGGAGCCCAACAGCTCTGCCTTACTCTTGGGTAGGTGCAAATCCCTGACAAGGTCATTCAGTTCACCTTGTGTAATGATGTGTGGTTCAGAGGAGGAGGATGGGAGAAAATGTGGGTCCTGTGACATTGATGGTTCAGGACCAGAAGTGAGAGTGATTCTGGTGCATCAGGAACCGGCAGTCCTTCTCCGTGGGGTGCTGGGCGTATAGCTGATGGAATGTTTGGAATGCACAGTCCACTTTTTCTTCTTTGACACACCTTTCCCAACTGGAGGCACCAGGCAGAAGTAACAATTGCTGGTATGATCTGTTGGCTCTCTCCAAATCATTGGCACTGCAGAAGGCATAGATTTCCTTTTCCCGTTCAACCACTGGCGAAGATTTGTTGCACAAGTGTTGCAGCATATGTGTGGGGCCCACCTCTTGTCCTGATCTCCAATTTTGCAGCCAAAATAAAGGTGATAGGCTTTCTTAACCATAGTGGTTATACTGCGCTTTTGTGATGCAAAAGTCACTTCACCACAAACATAGCAGAAGTTATCTGCACTGTTCACACAAGTACGAGGCATCTCTGCTCACTTTGGCCAAACAGAAATGTGTCCCTTTACAAAATCAAACACTGGCAAATAAGAGAGCGCGACACTGTATGATTTCTAGAGCTGATATAGGGCAATTTGTTCAGCAGAGTGATGTAAGCTTCATTAGGATTGCATCATCCATGACTTCTAGGAATAACATGATGCAATTCAGATCATGTATGACGCAATACCGGCTTCAGATTGCATCATTCATTGTTTTGCCTAAAAAGCAAGTACTGTCCAAACCCAGTCATAGATTTATTCCTAGATCCAGTCAAAGATGTATTTTAGTCATTTCTGGTTTAAATTGAGATCCCTTCCCTTTATAACTCATTTATCCTCCGGCATTCCCAAGTCAAGGGTCATATATACTGACCCAATAGCATATCTTGAAAACTAGAGCCAATGAACAATTTTAAGCATCATTTTCGTTCTCAGTGACCCAGAATTAGTAAAGTTTGACTACATTTATTTCAGAAGCATTTTGGCTGTAGAGCAGTGCTATAAGTCTTTAAAAATTGCTCTCCGCTCATCTACAGTAAACCCAGCTGCACCAGGGATAATTCTAATGAAATAGGTATGGAGTGTAATTGGCATGCACTGTGTATTTATGGATGGTAACAGCTATATATGTACACAGTGTTTACTAGAAGCTTGTGATGAATGAGCATGTTGTATGATATGTACATGGGACCTAGCCTCTTTCAAAGCTTAATTTAATGTGCACCTTTAGGAGATGTCTCTTTATGTGAATACATTATGGTGAAGTTTCATTGATCATATGCTGTTTCTCAAATCATACATCATACCCTATGACTTTTTATCTACAGCCTTGTAAAATTTTTTCTCTGAATAATGAATAGTGAATAAAGCAAGGGCTCCAAAGAAGCCTCACTTCATCTAATGTCTCTTGTGTTTGTGTAATCACTTTGCAATCCACAGAGTAGTACAAGATGCTACAATGGTTGTAAGAAAAAGTTGTAAGAAAAAAATCTTTGGTACTAGAAAAATACAGCATGGTTGTGTAATTCAAGACATTGTAATGTGTCCATAGAGAGGGTTAAAGTTACGCCTGAAGCCTTAACTCTAGCATTTCTTGATTCCTGAATGCTTAACTGTGAATCCTTAATGCTCTCATAGCACATTGTTGTTAGTATACATTTATAAATTAGCATATCTCAGGACCACTTTCTGGAAACGAGCTCTCTTTTCTTTGAAAAGTCTCAGTTCTGCTCATAGTTGGAAGTGAATATTTTAAATGCTTTTATGTGCTGCAGACCCCTAGTATGTGAGAGGCAATGATTTGGAAGAAAGGGAGCTGGTTATAGATAAGGCTGAAGTAGTGCTTGTTGGCAGGGGGGAAGCATTTGGAGAAATAATATGCCATCTATTGAGGGTGGAGACACCCCATGTCTTTCCATCAAAATGGTTCGTAGCCACAGGATCCTCCTGAGTTCATTATTGCTCTAAGACTAGCAGAAGTAGCCATTGTTGCCCTTCACCTTGTGCAGCTGGGAAGGAGATTATAAGGTCCACACGGTGACTATAGCAATGGACATTGCATGCATTTGTCATTTACACGTTATCCTAATCAGAACTCATTAAAATAGTCTTACTCTTGAAATTATATTTGGAAGTGCCAGCTGGTACAGACTACAGCTTCCCCTTTTTGAAGAGAAATGTGTGGCTTTGAAAAAGACACCTGGCTTTTTTATTTGCTGGTTACTGACCGACTGCTTGCTTGTCTTAAATCCAGTTTTAAACATAAAATTAGTTGTGAGATTCCCTCAGTTAGTATTTAAATTTGAGCACTTTGTGACCAGCAGCAGGGCTTTATCATTTGAGGGGCCCAGTCTTTGGCATTTGTTAGTAGCATCCCATCAGAGCTAGTCTTTTGACTTTCAGGGCGTGATGCAAGGTGCATTTATTTTATTTATCATTTGACTGTTGATTTTGCCAGTGACCCATCTAATTTGTGTTAATATTTGTAATGGAAGTGCCTAGATAACATAAGTACCCTGGAAATTGGTAAGTGTGGTTCCAACTTCAGGAAGGGCAGTGTACCTAATAACGTCAGACTTCTGCATTGAGCTAGCTACTCCTTTCTGAATATTCACTCATTTCATAAGCTACAATATAGGTGCTTTGAGTCTGTTGAAGCAGTTTGACTTAAGACTTGAAGTTCCTCCTTTGTTTAACAGACCAGTAGGGGACATTTTAGCGCAGATTCTTGGAGACTTTTTATGAATGTAAACATGGAATTTGCAAGGCTTACCTTTGTCTAGAAGAGGTTTATCTTAAGTACCTAGTATATTTAAACTTACAAGAAGATCTGAAACTTAGGTCTGTGTAACCAAATATCACTTCAACTAATGTCAGAAGAAAGCTGGCAAACCATTTGTAGTTTCTGCTTTGTTGGGCCTATGTAGGGTGTTCATCTGTCAACATTGTAAAATGATGCGTGTAGTGTTATAAATTGTAAACACTGAATTGCTATCAAATAATAATATGCAGAAAAGTGAAACACTAGTAAAATGTTTTTTTATTTCCCATGGTTTTTTATAGGTTCCATCTAATAGATGTTTCAGCAATATGTTGCTGCTAATACTGACATCTTTCAATTATACCACCAGGGGTTGCTATAGTTTCCTGTTCTGAGACTATTTCATTGGATCACTAGCAACTGGCCTAAAATTCTGCTGTTATAATTTCCTATTTTAATTAAACCTTCCCATAATTAGGGGTCATTTCACAAATTTTAAGTGAAATTTGTTAAAGTAAAATTGAGTTGTAAATGAATGGGCAGCATTAAATATTTTCTGTAGTTCAGAAACTAGATACTGCGGTACTATAGAAATGCACAAAATATGTTCTTCAAGCATTGAGAATAGTTCAGTGATTTTGAGTTCAGATGGAATTTTAACAAATTTTAAAATAAACTCTAAAATATTGGATTGAGTTCTCTCTGGTTCTTGAACATCCATGTTTATACTGCAAAGGTGTTTGTTCTCGTAAGGTACAATGAAGCAAATCTTCCATATAATTGCATTAGTGATACGTGACATTAAAGCTTAATTGGCTTATTTAAAATATCTTGCACATCAATTTCTTTTAGATTGTGAAAATTGAAAAGGTCATGAGTGCAGTTTAATATTCCTGGGTGAGAGATTTCAATTTTAGTACAATTTGTAGAGAATTAATTAGGAAACATGACTAAAAGAAAAAGGGTGTTGAATGCAAATAAGGTTGTTACCTCAACTTCTGTACTCTAATGAACATGTATCATGGACTGCTGTGGAAATCCCTTTGGAAGTTCTGCAAGCACCCAGATTGGTTTTAAAAGTAAAAATGATATCTGCTGTTTTATAGCTGGAAATAGTTTAGTTGCCATGCAAAGTTTTTAAAATAAAATGAGTCTTTTCATGACTTTTTATTTTTGCCAACTTTTGCTTTGTAGGAGATTGATGAAGCCTGTAAGAGGATAAAGCGTGAAATTGATGATTTGGGTCCTGAAGTGGGTGACATCAAAATCATTCCATTATATTCCACGCTTCCCCCACAGCAACAACAGAGGATTTTTGAACCACCACCTCCTAAAAAACCAAGTGGAGCAATAGGAAGAAAGGTAATAGTATCAGAAAATGTTTGTACCTTAGTGTGCTGTTTACTATCTAACTGGTTATAGTAGTGTGGGGGGAGGTTAAAAATAGTGCGTTTCCATTGTTAATCTTAAATGTATTCAGACAGCAACAAATAGAAAGCTAGGTCTCAACTCTTACTTTGAAGCAGTCTTGAGCAATGTAATCAAATGTTTCTTAGGTTAAGGACTTACAGGGATGCTGTCAAATTAAATATTACATTTGCTTTGATTTGCACTGGCTTTCAGTTTATTTCCGGGTGCAGTTCAAGGCACAGACTTCCACCTACAAAGCCCTGAATTGTTGAATGTTAAAGCTTTGAATCAAATGGGACCTGGCTATCAGAAAATGCTTTGCTCACGTAATACCTTGATAATTCAAATCAGCTGAAACAGGGTCTGACAAAATCCTTATTTTAAATGCTGTGGGTGGCCAGTTAAGGGATCTTGAATGTGGAATTTGGTCTCAGCAGAAGCCTTATCCCTTGATCTTCAAGGGATGCTGCTGTAAGGCAAGGTCTGTTGATTTTTATTTTTTTTAGTCTTTTAAGAATTCGATGGGTTAAGATAAACAAATAATAATAATGGAAGTCAGAAGCTGTTTTTTCCTTTGCTGGGAAATGCCCTGAATTGAGATCCCCTTTCCTTTATTATACCAACTCCTTTGGCCTATTGGGGTTACCATAAAACTGAAAATTTACATGTTACGACCTGAGATTGGAAGTTTTGGTGCATCTGGGTATAATTGACACTAGAAGTCACTTAATTTTCCACATAGATTAAAAAAACTAAGGTCACCAAAATATTGGACCCTACACTGGCTATGTTAAATTGTAACATTCATAAAGTTGAACAGAAGATTTTGAAGGTCAAAGCTGAATCATTGTATGTGCTCTAGGCAGGGTTTGTTCCTTGATTATTGCCTTTTCAGTGCAGTACAGTGCATGTAGACTACTAGTGACAACTTCTTGTGCTCTGGATGAATAAATCACTTATTAAATCTAGTGAAATGATCTTTTTTCCTATTGAAGTTGATTGCAGAAAGCATACAATCTGAAATCATGAAACTAATGCTGCAACAAGATTGTATTAGTAAATGACTTGAATGAATGAAATTGCTTCTCCGTGATGAATAAGTGATAGCATTGTATTTCATTAAATTTTCCTTTATGTTTAAAATACAACGTGCTTCAAAATAGACAGTGTCTGGTTTTCTTGATAAGTGGATAACAGATGCAGATGCACAGCTTTCACAAAACCAGTGCTAGTGTTCACCAATGCACTGTAACCGTAGCAAGTATTGTGTTACAAGGATTGCTAGACTGGAAAAGTATAAATTGTGGGCAAAATCAGTCATAAAAACATGCATGCAATGGCTTCTAATCTAAAGTGTCTATGTAAAAATGGTGCCTGTTCTCTCTCTATTCTGATTTGTATTTGGTTGCTTTAGTGACAGAAATGTTTGCTATTGTAGAGCCAATATAGTAATGAAAAAGTAAGCTCTATTCTCTTGTGATTTATGCGTTATTAACTTGTTAAATAAATTCTGATTTCTGGATCTTTATTAGTGGCCAAAATACTCAACCCAGAGTGCAGCTTGATTTTCAGATCTCAGGTTGTTGGCAGTTAGAAAATGACCTTTCATTTGGACATTTTGAACTTTAGCTGTGTGGATGGAACAAGGGCCAGAACTTGGATTATGGCATAGCATCTTGTATGAAAGTTATTGGTACAGCCAGTATTGGCGTTTCTTGATGCGTTATTGAAGCTCAAGGCTGCCTTTACTCCCCAAATCTTTTGGACAAGATCAGCCACTTGTGCAAGGCAGCTTCAGATTTAAGATGAAGATGTCTGCTTATTTAGATTTAGGTGATCCAGAGGACTCCATCGCCTATATGGAGGAACATCAGGACAATGAATCAACAAGGAAAGATTTCTTTAAGACAGCTGATTTTTTTTTTACTTAGTCCAGGAACCTACAAAGGTCACAATTGCCGTACCTGGGCCAGGAACACTCATCTAATAGGCTTGTTGTATCTTTGCACCTTATTTTTGGACAAGCTGCTAAAAGTGTGTCAAGACCGCCATGTACAACTGCTCTAGCTTCTAAAAGAATTGAGAACATTACCCTCTTCCTGGGCCATAACTTTTTAAGTTGGTAATGTTACTGTTACATAGAGTACTACTGGTGCAGGAAAAAATAACCGATTTGTACATACAGTTGTAGTTGTGCAAATTTATGCACAGATTTGTACAGCCGTATATGAAAATGTCGTTAGCCTGGATTAGATCATTAAGCTCCTTGAAGGTGTTCACACAGTGCCTACCAATGAAATGAATCAGGTTATCTTTCATCTCTTGCAAGCTGCGTGCAAGGCTTTTTAATGTACCTTTCCAACATTTTACACTTGGTTCACATTTTGAAGATTTTCTTTGCAACCATAAGGGCTATAAACTTCTTTAAAGGAAAACCTAGATTTGCGGCATCTGACTCTGTTTTGGACCGTATTGGACTCTATGTGCTTACTCAGGCTTTTAAATCATTCGTAGACTTGTCCTCCAGCATACTTACCCTTGATATAGCTTTTTTAGATCATCATACTTTTAAGATATTTTATCAAAATCTAAACCATATATGCCAAGTTTTCTATTAACTCAAGATTAGATAAACAAGTTATCTGAAAATGATCCCCCTTAAAGAAGCAATGCTGCTTCGATGCCATCATGTTATACTTTTCCAAGTGTTGTATTGATGTCTAATTACTCTGTTACAAATTTGGTTGTAATATAAAGGATTTTAAAGACTGTAAAATTTAAAAAAAGCACAAGTGATTTAGGAGTCCACATCACTTTTCAAACTGAATTTGGGCTCCTAAGTTACACCTCTACCCCGGTATAATGC
Organism: Malaclemys terrapin pileata; assembly: GCF_027887155.1. Taxonomy (NCBI): domain Eukaryota; kingdom Metazoa; phylum Chordata; order Testudines; family Emydidae; genus Malaclemys; species Malaclemys terrapin. Next base: position 35,335,875 of record NC_071509.1, on the reverse strand, counting down.
TGTCCTTGGGAGCCAAAAAATCTTACCGCGTTCTAGGTGATAGCGTGTTATATTGAACTTGCTCTGATCCACCGGAGTGCGCAGCCCCGCCCCCCCGGAGCGCTGCTTTTTACCGCGTTATATCCAAATTCGTGTTATATCGAGTCGCGTTATATTGGGGTAGAGGTATACTTACATAGTTTTTTTTAAAAATTGCGAACAATTCCTAGTGGTTGCAAAGCAAATAAACACAATTTAATTGTCGTGCTAACTCCAGTTCCTCTAAAATGATTAGATTTTGCAGGCACATTTTAAAAGGTATGGTATTATTAATTAAGCATTTCATTATAGAAAGAAGGAATCTCACTATATTACACAAGTGTAATATGTTAAATTCAGGTATATTTAATATATTTTAAATTCAGGTCTGAAAGTTGTAGGGCTTACTTCTTTAACGAGCCTAACATTTAGCAAAGCTGTAGTCAAACTGGAGAGAGACTAAACTGTTGTATCCCTTGGTGTAACCCTAGAGAAAATCAGTAAATATCTTTGTTGTAGGTCCCCAGTGCTGGCATAAACACAAAGTACAGTCCCGTTCCTTGTTTTTATATTTTTTAATAAAGGGTCATTAGCTCTATTCCCTTGCAATTACTGAATAAACTGTTACGTGGTGTATGGGCAAGGATGAGCATGTTTTCCTTCAGATCAGTATGCCAGAGATCTGCTGCCATATGTGCTATTCATGCTCTCTCATGGAAGGTAGGGGTGCTGGAACAATTTTTATAGTGGTGGTGCTGAGAGCCATTGAACGAAATTGTAAACCCTGTACATAATGGAATCCACTTCAAGCCAGCCACACCTCCAGCATCCCTAGTTCCAACACCTATAATGGAAGGATACTTTGCATTTCCTATTAGTTGATTGCTTTTCACTGATTGAATTCTTCATCTTAAATATATATTAAAAACCAAATATTTTTATAACACATTTGGCATAAATGAGAAGAGAACTCTGGTCATATATCATGCAATTCTACTCTTGTCAATTAACCTGTATCAATAGAGCACACGAGAATTGAAATCCCAAGTTGTTTTATTGTCATGAACAGTTACAAATTCATTGGAGGCATTGGGTAAAGCCGTTGTATATAGAAATAATCTAATAGTCAAATAACTAAATTAAACAAGTCTCTAAAAAGAAAATTATGTGAAGCAAATTGTTAAATAGGTATTTAAATATCAAGTTAATAGAACCACTTTGCAATTACAAAACCAGGTAAATTGTTAAATAGTCATAACTTATATTTTGTGTAATTTAGCACTGATTTATTCTTTTAATTTCAAAACAACTTTTCATGCTTTAACTTCCATTTTGGTTTTAAGCGTAGGATTTTTTCAAAGGCTTTTACATACTTAAAACAGCAGTTAAGTACGTATGCTTATCATTTAGTTTCATGGGACATTTACAATAGAAAACTTATGGGTTTGGACTATGGAAGGTTTGGGCAGTACATATTTTTTTCACCTGATATGCTGAGTGGCATCTTTGGAGATTGTGACATGCAATAACTATTACTGTGTCTATATGGACTGAGCACATAGCAGCAAGGTGAGCCCATAGAATTTTCAGCAGCAGAAGTGCCTTAATTGGCAATAGGCTCTTCTGGGGAATATTAAATGTTATGGGTGGAGCCCACGGCTTCCACTCCCAATTGGGACTTTCGGAATGTGGGCACGGATGCCGAGCGCATCTGCAGAGCTAAAAATGTTATGCATGTTAGGCTCATATAAAAATGTATTTATAATAATTAAGTATCTCATAGCAAGCTGGGTCAGGGTGTGTGTGTAGTTTATGGAGGTGGATTAATTTAACCCTTTAACACAGACTAGTTTAATTTACATTTTAAATGATTAATAGAATTAATGTGAAAATGTATCAAGCTGTTCTGTCATAATTTATTTTAATTTGTTCAAGTATTTATGGCTTTTATTTAAGTGGCAAGTTTGTACTGATGACATCTGGATGAATGTATTCATTTTTGTTTGAACAGCTCTATATAACGTACTGTTTCTTGTTTGAGTTTGATACAATTCCAGTTCAGTACAGAAATATTTTTCAACCTCTGTATTATTTTAACTGTATAGTAGCATTTAGAGTGTGGGCTTGCATAGAAATCTTGCTGGGAAGAGATAGCTGGGGTAAATAGTAGCAAAGTGGTTAGGGGAAGGAAGCTGGAGGGCTATACCCTGTCACTGACTTTGTTCCTATCAGGGACAAATATTGTTTGCCTCAAGTTCCTAATCCATCAAATGTAGATATTTACCATTATAAAATACTTTGCAATTCACAGGTGAAAGGCATGTTTAAATTCCCTTGGGTATTACGCTGGAGACGGTCTAGAGATGTTTCTTTTGTAGTTAAACAAGTTTAAAAAAAAACTCATGTAAAAGAACAACTTTTAACTTCATTTATTTACAGTCACTGTAGTTCGATGACAACTTAATGTTTTGTGGTGGAGTGCGTTCCACTTAAATTATACCTGTATGTATAAAAATTAAGTGAATGGAATCTTGGTATGAAAATCAGTTCGACTTTAACAGAAGTTGGACTTTAAATGTCCAACTGTTTTATTGCAGTAATTTTAAAAATATGAGCACAAAGGTGATATTTGGACATATGATGATTCTGTTATTTTTAAAATGGAGTAATTAAACATGGACATTTCTGGATTTTACTTACCAAGATCTTAATTCAGGATTCTGTGATTGTTAATAGAGGATTTCATTAGTACCTATAGGAGGGAAAGAAATGCAGAAAATATTCAGAACCCTGAATTCAGGTCTTGACTGGGGAAAAGCTTCATATTTGTACTCTCTGTAGTACATTATGTAACACATGATTGCAATTCTAGTTAATTAGTTTTCACTGATTTTATACATTTTTGAATCCTTTAGGTAACATTCATTTTAATAGATTTGTACCTGCAGTGTGTGAAACAGATGTGTAAAGCCATGATTAACATCAGTATTAGCCCTTGGAACTTTATTTGTAAACTAGCAGGTTTTGTAACTATATTGAGTTTTCAATGGGGAAAACAAGGGAGAGGGGGGAGTTCTTAGTAGACAAAATTAGGGCTTTCTCATCAGCAGAATGCCAGTTTATAGGTTCCAGTGAGATTTATTCTTGTTTGTGACTGTGCTGAGTCACAGCTCTAAATGGTGGTTAACATAGTGAAACTGAGAATTTGCTCTCAAGACTTCAAAAAGCTAGTGTGGATACTGAATTGCTGCTCTTATCGTAGCTTCATGTATTATTGCATGTTTAAGTTGTTTATATTTACTATAGTATCTGTATCTTGATGTACAAATTTTCATGTTTTGTTTTTCAACAGGTTGTCGTATCCACTAATATTGCTGAAACATCATTAACAATAGATGGTGTTGTGTTTGTGATTGATCCTGGATTTGCTAAGCAAAAGGTAAATATGTGCTGTCTTAACCTAAATTGCTTCTTGCTTAATTAGGGCAGAAAATGTTTGGGAACCTAGCTTGCACATAACTCTTTTATTTCTACAAATATTATTTCATGTCTTTTGTAAAAGAGAAATCTCATCTTGTGAGGAGAAGATTAGGCCTTTGGTGTTCTGGCTGTGAACGTCTCTACTTTTGCCTGACCAACTGAAAACAGGAACAGAGACTTCCATGTTTTCCTTTCCCTGTTATGTAATATTACCAATAGTAGTGCAGGATTTTGTTTCTAGGGCTCTTACATAAAATGTTTTTCTTTACCGTATGGTTCAGCAGTAGCCAAGTGAAACTGATTTAGTTTTTCACTTTGCTTCTATTGTGTTTTATTTGCGAGGGAGTGGGGTGTTTGGTCAGAGGCTTGGGGGTTTTTTGCACCGGTGCCCAGGACAGGTATGGGGTGAAGGAGCAGTAGCACAGGTTCAGTCTCTATAGAAAGGAGGGGTGAAAGATGTGGGCTAACCAAGTGGACAAATAGCAGTGCAACAGAGTTCAGGACACATGTTTGTAGGGGCTGCAAGTGCAGCGGTGGCAGCACATTCACCTACCGAAGGAAAGCTTTGTCTTGTTACTTTCTACAGGATACTCAGGCCATTTGAAGGAGCTATCACTGGACTGAAAATTAGTGTCCAGTCCTACTCAATCAAAAGGAAAATTACTGTTGTGTGCTGACTTCAGAGATGAGGGGTAACAAAAAAGGTCTAACTTGCATTACAGACTTGCTCCAACCCTCTCCTTTTAATTATTCATACTTTTCTGAAATTCTTGGGCTGGAATGGTCGTCTTGGTCTCAAGTCCAGAAATGATTTTTTGAAACTTTGAGCAAATGCAGTTCATCCATTATTGAGATTTCCTCATGATTTTTCTTAAAACATGGAAATCTCAATAAAGTCCCATCTGTGCAGTCAAATATCGTACATGCATAACTCAAAAGTGGTTGGATTGATTACACTGGTCTATAATTTTTGAGAAGTCGTCTGCTTCAGAGATAAAATGTGCTATTTATTATGTAATTTGATGTGCTGAAGTCAATATGACAATTAAAACAACTGATTGGCTACTGTTTCTAAGATATTTAAGTTTTTACATTTTATGTCTATGTATATTGTGTAGATAGTAGAGTTTTAATCATAAATTGTAAACCTAGGTCTTTTCATGTGTTTATGGTTGCTTTACATGATAATATTTCACCTGTCCTGTTTATGTAACACTTTAAAAATCAGCAAAAGGGTTATAAATAAAATTGATTATGAAACAAAAGGCAAAAAACTATTATGTACATAGTTTAGTCCTATTCAGTGTCTACTTGGCGCTTCTTGGCTTGTCTCTTGTATTCATTAAATGGAACATCTCTTGACACTGTCCAGCAATAGTCTGCAAGCATTGATGGGCTCCATTTGCCCTGATAGCATTTTTCCATTGTTGCAATGTCCTGGTGAAATCGCTCGCCGTGCTCGTCGCTCACTGCTCCGCAGTTCGGTGGAAAAAAATCTAGATGAGTGCAAAAAATGTATCTTTAGTAACATGTTGCAACCAAGGCTTTTGTATGCCTTGAGGAGGTTTTCCACCAACAACCTGTAGTTGTCTGCCTTGTTGTTTCCGAGAAAATGTATTGCCACTAACTGGAAGGCTTTCCATGCCGTCTTTTCCTTGCCACGCAGTGCATGGTCAAATGCATCATCTGGAAGAAGTTCACGAATCTGAGGACCAACAAAGACACCTTCCTTTTTCTTAGCTTCACCTAAATTTGGAAATTTTCCACGGAGGTACTTGAAAGCTGCTTGTGTTTTGTCAATGGCCTTGACAAAGTTCTTCATCAGATCCAGCTTGAGGTGTAAGGGTGGTAACAAAATCTTCCTTGATTCAACAAGTGGTGGATGCTGAACACTTTTCCTCCCAGGCTCCAATGACTGTCGGAGTGGCCAGTCTTTCTTGATGTAGTGGGAATCTCTTGCACAACTATCCCGTTCGCAGAGAAAACAGCAGTACTTCGTGTATCCAGTCTGCAGACCAAGCAAGAGAGCAACAACCTTCAAATCGCCACAAAGCTGCCACTGATATTGGTCATAGTTTATGCACCTCAAAAGTTGTTTCATGTTGTCATAGGTTTCCTTCATATGGACTGCATGACCACCTGGAATTGATGGCAAAACATTGCCATTATGCAGTAAAACAGCTTTAAGACTCGTCTTCGATGAATCAATGAACAGTCGCCACTCATCCGGATCGTGAACGATGTTGAGGGCTGCCATCACATCATCGATGTTGTTGCAGGCTACAAGATCACCTTCCATGAAGAAGAATGGGACAAGATCCTTTTGACGGTCACGGAACATGGAAACCCTAACGTCACCTGGCAGGAGATTCCACTGCTGTAGTCTGGAGCCCAACAGCTCTGCCCTACTCTTGGGTAGTTGCAAATCCCTGACAAGGTCATTCAGTTCACCTTGTGTTATGAGGTGTGGTTCAGAGGAGGAGGATGGGAGCAAATGTGGGTCCTGTGACATTGATGGTTCCGGACCAGAAGTTTCATCCTCTTCCTCTTCCTCGTCTGTCTCAAGTGAGAATGATTCTGGTGCATCAGGAACCGGCAGTCCTTCTCCGTGGGGTACTTGGCGTATTGCTGATGGAATGTTTGGATAATGCACAGTCCACTTTTTCTTCTTTGACACACCTTTCCCAACTGGAGGCACCATGCAGAAGTAACAATTGCTGGTGTGATCTGTTGGCTCTCTCCAAATCATTGGCACTGCAAAAGGCATAGATTTCCTTTTCCTGTTCAACCACTGGCGAAGATTTGTTGCACAAGTGTTGCAGCATATGTGTGGGGCCCACCTCTTGTCCTGATCTCCAATTTTACAGCCAAAATAAAGGTGATAGGCTTTCTTAACCATAGTGGTTATACTGCGCTTGTGTGATGCAAAAGTCACTTCACCACAAACATAGCAGAAGTTATCTGCATTGTTCACAGAAGTACGAGGCATCTCTGCTCACTTTGGCTAAACAGAAATGTGTCCCTTTGCAAAATCAAACACTGACAAATAAGAGAGCGCGACACTGTATGATTTCTAGAGCTGATATAGGGCAATTTGTTCAGCAGAGTGATGTAAGCTTCGTTATGATTGCATCATCCATGACTTCTAGGAATAACATGATGCAATTCAGATCATGTATGACGCAATACCAGCTTCAGATTGCATCATTCATTGTTTTGCCTAAAAAGCAAGTACTGTCCAAACCCAGTCATAGATTTATTCCTAGATCCAGTCAAAGATGTATTTTAGTCATTTCTGGTTTAAATTGAGATCCCTTCCCTTTATAACTCACTTATCCTCCGCCATTCCCAAGTCAAGGGTCGTATATACTGACCCAATAGCATATCTTGAAAACTAGAGCCAATGAACAATTTTAAGCATCATTTTCGTTCTCAGTGACCCAGAATTAGTAAAGTTTGACGACATTTATTTCAGAAGCATTTTGGCTGTAGAGCAGTGTTTGATTTCTGCCTGTTTTTCCATCTGAGATTTAAGCAAAAGCTGTGTTTGAAAAAATAGGTCACGTTTTAAGTTGCATGTTCAAATATTTTCACTTATATACAGTAGGACTGTGCTTGTGGCTTATTAATCAAAAGTTATAGCAGTCGAAAACATTGAAATGTTGTGAAGTGCTTCAGGTTTTTTTTTTTTTTTTTAAATCAATCTAAATCATGAGGGTGCCTTTCAATCTGGCCCAGAGTTTGTCTTCTCAGTTCTTTGAGAGAGGGTTGCTTTGGCTATGTCTCACTGTGTGCAGGAGGCATCAGCCCATACAGAACTAGATCATAAAATTGAAGATGCATTGGCATTTTTTCAAATTTAAAAAATAATAATTCCATGCAAAAAAACCCTTGTTTTGATGCAACATTAGAGAAATACATCACTAAAGGTCAGCAAATTCAGTATTCAAGTGAAAAGGTAAAAGGTAAAATTTTACTACTAATAAAAATACCTAGCTCTTCATCATTAGCTCTCAAAGCACTTTACAAAGATCCAACTTACAGATGGGAAATAAGGAGGTAAAGTGCTTTATGTGAGGTCACACAGCAGGACAGTGGCTGAGCCAGGAATAGAACCCAAGCCTCCTGAGTACTAGTCCAGTGCTCTAGTGAGTAAGCCACACTGTCTCCCTAGTTTACTTCTACTTCTACTTCAAAATATAGTCTCTTGAGAGCCTTAAAAATCATTGTGAAATAAACTGTAGAGCAGAGACTAGTTTATAATATAACCCTATATGTAGGTTGTAGTAATTTTTACATTTTTGTCTTGATTATTTTTTAGTCTTGATCTACAAAACAAATACCGTATATACTCGTTCATTAGTCCGTTCATTTATAAGCCGACCTCCCAAATATTGTTAAGTAAAATAGCAAAAACTGTATGATCCTTTCATAAGCCGACCCTATATTTCAGGGGTTGGAAAACTTTGTCTCCCTACCCGTCAGGGTAAGCCGCTGGCAGGTCGGGACATTTTGTTTACTTGGAGCGTCTGCAGGTATGGAGCCCTGCAGCTCCCTGTGGCTGCGGTTCGCCGTTCCCAGCCAATGGGAGCTGCGGGAAGTGGCGCCCTTTCCGGCAGCTCCCATTGCTTGGAATGGCGAACTGTGGCCACAGGGAGCTGGGGGGCTCCATGCCTGTAGACGGTCCAAGTAAACAAAACGACAGTGTATTAGATACTCAATTTAATGATTCCATAGAGCAGGTGTCGGCAACCTTTCAGAAATGGTGTGCCAAGTCTTCATTTATTCGTGATAATTCAAGGTTTCGCGTGCCAGTAACACATTTTACATTTACCGGGGCTGGCAGATGGAACCCCAGACTGGCAGCAGGCTGAGCCACTCTGCCCGCTGCTGGTCTGGGGTTCCGTCCGCCGGCCCCTGCCAGCCGGAGTCTCAGCTGCAGGCCCCACTCAGCCCACTGCCGACCCGCGGTTCCATCCATCCAGGCCGGCAGCGGGCTGCGCGGGGCCAGCGGCAGGGACACCAGGCTGGCAGCAGGGTGCCACAGTAAATCAGCTCGCATGCCGCCTTTGGCACACATGCCATAGATTGCCGACCCCTGCATTAGAGTTTAAAATACCAAATTTTGGTGTAGACCCGTTTATAAGCCGACCCCCGCTCTTTGATGCGTCCTTTTTTTACCAAAAATATTCGGCTTATGAGCGAGTATATACTGTAGCTTTGAAGAAAACATGTTCAGTAGTTTAATATTATATTTGTGAATGTTTAATGCTATTGAGTTGAAGAATATTTATGTTTTATTTAGATCAATTCGCACCTTAGAGCAGCTTAGATCATGGGGCCTTCTCTTTAGATGTCCGTAACTTTATAACTACTGAACTAATTTTTGTGTGTATCATCCTAACATAGATTTTAAACAAAAATTCGAGCAAGTCTGCAGACTACCTGTATTGTATCTAGTGTAAGGAAAGTTCTTTAATTTCCAGTTTGTATTTTGTACTACATGACAGATTACTTATGTTTTAAAATATAGTCTTGCTTTATGTCATCAGCACAGTTTTACTAGTTTTTGATTTCCTGACCCGTCGGTACTTGATTATCCAATCTTATAATTACATTGAGGCTATCTGTTTTTGCATGGAATTATTTGAGCACCAGCAGTGTGTTTAGCATTATATAGAACAAATGGGAGACATTAGTCCTGCCATGAGAAGCTTACAATCTAAACATACACACATTAAAAGTGGACAGGGAGCCTAGCTGGACAAGATGTTAACAAATGAGTTGAAAAGTAAACATTTCTTAGTTTAGACGGGCAAATGTATTTGAAGCTTTCCATTACCAATCCAGTTGTTTTCTGTAGCCAGAAAGTTTCTCTGACATTAATGAATGCACATAATCTTTCAGTTAGAAGCAGTGCTTGAAAATTTAGTCTAATATCTTTTTATTTCCTGCATAGCATTTCTACCTACGTGTGTGTGTGTTACTCACTTTTCTTTTCCCTGCTTCGGACTCCACTATTACATAGGTATACAATCCTCGTATTAGAGTTGAATCTCTATTGGTGACAGCGATCAGCAAAGCATCTGCTCAGCAGAGAGCTGGCCGTGCTGGTCGTACTAGGCCAGGCAAGTGCTTCAGGCTCTATACGGAGAAGGCATACAAAACTGAAATGCAGGTAAGATTACTTGAATGTAGAATCTCAAAAATTGCTTTACCGTGTAAGAAACTTGCAACAACTGGCAAAACACCCCCTCTCGACTCCCTCACCCCCCCCCAAATAAAACCCTGATAACTCCACCCCTCACAAAAACAAAAAGTGGAACAAAGTACAACAACTCCATAATCCACAGAATTTAAAAAGAAAGTGCTCAAAGAAAAGATATTACCTCGCCCACTTTGTCTCACCTTTACCAGATATTGCCAGGGTGTTTAAGTTTGATGGAAAGGCGGGAGAATTAAAAGCAAAGTGGAAAACAAACTTGTTGTTTTTTGTTTTTTGGTCCAGGACAACACCTACCCTGAAATTCTGAGATCCAATTTGGGATCTGTGGTGTTACAGCTGAAAAAACTTGGTATAGATGACTTGGTGCACTTTGATTTTATGGACCCACCAGGTATGACTTTGATATCAGGTTTGTTTAGAATTATATCTTGTAGATGTATTTTTGTAAGTAGTTTACTTTGTTACTCTAGAATATTTTAATTTCAGGGATATTGTGTAAGTAGGGACTAATAAAATGAACTACCATTCTATCTGTTAGTTGTATTTTAACTATTTTGTGATTACCCATAATCAGCTTTCTCCGGTTATCCGGATTTTTAGTGCTCACACCCTTTTGTTACCTCCTCTCTCCTCCCCCCACCCAAAAAAGCCCCAATAACAAAACACAACTCATCTTTCTGTCATTGCTTGCATGAGTGCTTTCTTTTTTATTTAAGCAAGGAACTCCACAACATGCCCCCTGTTTGGAGAGGATAAGGCAAAATCAAATCATCTGTGTTAGAAAAACCTATTAGTTTAGTTAATGAGGTTTTTTTACTTAACACCTTGATTACACAATCTGATTGCACATCAATTAACAATCTCATGTAAATAAAATTGGCCAGTACTTTTAAAGTTTAATGCACACTTTGGCATATTGAAGCATAAAATGAAAGTTCCAGCTCAATTGTGAATTTAATTTTTGTAAACCTTTAAAAATTTAAAATAAGCCAGTTCATGTTGCTACTTAAATATCAGGCTGGGCACTGATTTTTAAAATGATATATGGCAGTATGTTTAAGTCCTTCTTAAGCACTGGAATACAGTCATACAAATAAGTCAGAATCCTTGTTCCCATGCAGGAGATGTGCATAATGGTAAATAGTATTACTCTATACTTTATCTCTATACATTCATAGAGAATAGAGGACAAGGATAGCATTTTTGTAGGACCAGAGGATGTTTGTTGAGACTGCAGGCATCTAAAGTTCTCTTCTTTTTTTTTTTTTTTTTTTTTATTAAAGTCTGGCCTAAAATAGTGTGGTATTCAAAAAGTGACTTTGGACTGACTTTGTACGAAACTAAAGGAAGGGGAAGACACGTCAGTGCACTTGGTATAATAAAATATGTCCATGTCACTAAATATTTGACACTTTTCATACCACTTGTGACTGGATTCTGAAAAGTGCTTTTTAAAAACAAAACTTAGCCTGCAGATTAAGTATCCTTTGCAATAAAAATTGAGGTTCTTGTTGGTGAAGATGCCAAACTTTTACTAACATAATTTTTGCGAAAGAATGACAAAACTATCAAGAAACAGGGTGGAGATGTAATATTTAATTTTGAGCAAGATAAATTTAATACATTCTTAATTACTAGGGTGAACAGATAGCAAGTGTAAAAAATCAGGATGGGGGTGGGGGAGTAATAGGTGTCTAATAAGAAAAAGCTCCCAAAATCGGGACTGTCCCTATAAAATCAGGACATCTGGTCACCCTATTAATTGGTAAAGCAATAGTTAAACCATGCCCTCTGACACAGCCTTTTTGCAAGTTACAGCAAATACAGAGCTGCTTGCCGTGTCTCAGATGTATGGACCTGTTGGTGTGCACTTTCTCTCTCTGTAGACCCAGAAACACTTTCATTTAAAAAAAAACACATTTTCAAATGCGCCAAGTTAAAGAGAGAATAGTAAGAATTAAGCTTAGGCTTTCTAGTAGTAAAATTTTTGAAGTTCATTACAGTTGAAACCCAGATGTCATGATAAACTTGTAGCCATCTTTAATAGGGTAAATTAGCTCACTTAAATAAAGGCTTTGACTCTTGTGTAGAAATCGCCGATATCAAACTTTGAATATTCTGTGCTTCATTGGTTGCTAGATCTCTATAATTGCATTTGGTGACCGCTTGTGTTCTGAATTTGGTCCACTACAGAAAAAAAAATGATATTGTGTATAATAGTTTGTACTTTGTCACATTGTTGCTTACTAAAGGCAGCTTAACTAATAGTGTTTTTCTTTCAGCTCCTGAAACTTTGATGAGAGCCCTAGAGCTTTTGAATTATCTAGCTGCTTTAAATGATGATGGAGACCTGACTGAATTGGGATCCATGATGGCTGAATTTCCACTGGATCCACAGCTGGCTAAAATGGTTATTGCAAGTTGTGACTACAACTGTTCTAATGAGATCCTATCTATTACTGCCATGTTGTCAGGTAATAGCAGGGGGAGGGAAAGAGATGCCAAACAAAGCCCAGCTCTCCAGTTTGAGAAAACATTTTAGTTTTCCAACATCCGTACATATAAATTATTACAAACATACCTTTTAATAAAGCTAGAATTGTGCCTTTCAAAGCTTATTGTATAGAATTATTTGTAGTGGGTTAAAATTTAGAAATGAAATTAACACTTACTAAAGCATGCACTATGCATGAAATGGTGAAACAAGAATTTGACTTCCTAGATTGTAGCTAAAATATCTTAATTTTTTTTTTTTTTTAATATGGAAGAATTCTAGGCCATTGGAACAGAAATGTCTATTGCTTTGCTTAATACGGAAGAATTCCAGGCCATTGGAACAGAAATGTCTATGAGGATTGTTGTCCATTTCTGTTGAGGACTAGGAGTATCAGTTCGGCCACTTTCTTTTTAACATCCCCAATCTAATTAATTACTAACCTTAAACTCAGATAAATGAAATACTACATAAATTTCCCAAGTTTTCAAAGTAAAAGGGAAAGTCAAAAAGGGTAGTGACATATTATTGCAAAAATGGAAAAGGAAATTTCATTCTATAACACATTTAATGAATATGTCTGCGCAGCTATATTTTGCTGCTGCAAAACATGAATGTTAGTATGTCGTAGCAGAGCTGCTTGTCAAGTAATGTCTTCTGAGGGAAAAAAACAAGAAGTCAAGTGGGTTCCATGTTTAAATCCCCAATTATATAGAACGATTGACTTTATGCTCAGTCTTAACAAGATGACAGCAAGTTTTAGTCCATTGTGGTGATGAGGATATTAATATTGGTTCTTACCATTTGCAGACTTGTTTACAATACAATTTTACTTCTGATCGTTCTTGAAATGGTTCAAGCTTAATGTAGATGATTAGAAAAATGTTTTGGCTAAGTGTAAAATCTTGCTTTAGTTTAGTCTTGCAGCATATTAATAATGTGAAAGTTTTGTAAGAACAAGCTAAAATGTTTGCAGAGTTTTTTGACTGTTCAGACTCAGAGCAGATGGGCAGGGCAGAATCTAATCATTTTTAACTAAATTGTAGCCTTATTTGCGGAGGTGGTGGTAGGTTGGTGCCTGCCTTTTCTGTCACTTTTTCCTTTCCCCTTCCTACCCACCCCAAAAGTTATATTAAAGAGAGAGTGTAAGGCAAATAAACTTCTGAATTTAATATCTGGCCTTTTGTTTTATACTGAGTATGTTAGGGGTTATCTAGATGAATGGTACACAGCAATCTGGGGTGTAACTCTACAGGACACTAGCATGTTACACACTTAACTGTCTGTGTGGTCCCTGCTACCATACAATAGAAGTTTCTTAGGGGACATTGACCTGCTGCTATTTCAAAGCTGAAGGCACCCTAGGAAACTTCTAGTGGGAGATAGTGGGGTCCACACAGAGAGTTAGCATGTGGCATGTAGTGCGCTGTAGATTGACACCCCAGCTTTTTGTGCACTATCTGTTTGTCTAGACAAGACGCCTTTTTTTTTCTTCTTCTATATATCTTTCTCCCCTGCAAGCCTACGTTTAATAATATCACCACCATCTATTGGGATAAATAATAATATATAGAAAGCTGGCCGCTTAGGGTGGTCTCTTTCTTGGATGTAGTTAAACTACTGTTTGTTAAAACCAAAAATCTCAAAAAGTTCTACAAGGCAAACAGCTGGGCTGGTGACAACATGTTGCAGAAAGCACCTGTAGGAGCTGTCCAGAATCAATTCAGAGATTAGCTGTTTGGATTAAATGGAAGAACTAAATACCAAAAAGGAGGAAGGGATAGCAAAATTATTGAACACAATAGCAAATAAATTAGTTAAACCTTCATACAATAAATTCCTTTTACAAAAGGCTGTTTTGAGGAGTGTGAAGGCTTATTTAAACTAGGTAAACCGAGGGCATTGCATATTATTCATCCTTAACTCACTGTTTTGAATACTTTGTAGCACTTGCTAAATTGCAGGCTTCTGGAAAACTCTGTCACATCTAGGAAAAACAGTGAGTCAATGGAGTGACAGCATAATTAAGAATTTGTTTTTATTAGCTCAAGTTAGACTTACCTTTTTAATTTTTTTTTAATTTCCTTTATTTTCAAATATGGGACTTTAAAGAAGTGGGTTTGTGGAAGAAACATCTTCATTTACATTGTATTTGATCCATTGGTCTTTCAGATTTGTTACCATGTGAATTGAAGAGTAAGGTTCTTCCACTAACATTGCTGTTACAATGTCCACCTTTTATTGGAATTTCATGCAGTATTCAACTTGTACAGTATAGCTGGTCTTTAAATGTAGCATTTACTAGCTTTTATGAGAGATACGAATCAAAAGGTCCTTGTCTGTGTTACAGACAAATGATATCTAGAATAGTGTTTCTAATTAGGTTTGTGGGCTTTAGTTGTGAAAAAGTGCAAAACGTCCCAAGTGACTGGAAAAATAAAGAACATAAGCCTTCAGGGCTCTCCTTTCAGCATGTTTCATAGCATTAAATTAGCTTAGACACATACAAAACCTTATGATGCTGTCTACTTAAAGAATAACCAAACTCTGTGTTTTTTTTTTTTTTTTTAAATGAGGTGAAGACCTTGTATAACAACTTTCAACCTCATGAATTAAGATTAGTGTTGCAAACCTATCAAAATGGGGTGGCTGCTTATAAAATGTTGACAGACCATAGAACTAAGTGATGCTGCAGTAAATATTTGTGCACTTAAATTGTTCATTTGTCTGTTAGATTTTTGGCACTTAATTTCTGGTTTTGAATTAAAAGTCAAAGCATGCTTTAGGGACAAAATCATGTGTATAAGAGAAACCGAGGATAGGCAGAATTCATCAACTTCAGAGTGGGAGTTTTATTTCAAATAGTGCCAAAGGGCGGTTTAACCTTCCACCACTACCGCTAACATCATGACTTGGACTTCTTGATACTTTCTCATTCACATAAGTTTCTGTGCACCAGTGCTGATAGCAATACCTACTGGAGATGACAGAATACATATAAGGTTGAAATTACCTAGCAGCAGACTAGTAGTAAAGTTTCACCAGCTGCACTAGTGCAATGTAGTTTGAAAACTCGCTTCTGCACTTCTGTCCATACAGAGCCTCTCCGAAAAAAACTTCCTCTTAGACATTTATTGTCACTTCGATACTGGTGTGTGGTACAGCTATCAGCACTGGGTCTTGAACTAAGATCTGTTGAGCCTTCTAGTATATTTAGGCAATCTTGATGGCCTTCAGAATAGAGATTTTGATGCCTACATATAGTTCTAGTCAAAATAATCAGGTACTCTGTAGCTTTGAAACCCTCTTGTCTTACAGATGTGGTTAGGTGTTGATGTACCAAATCAAGGTAGTAAACAGTCCAAGATGCAGTTGGAGGCCATCCTGCCCTGCCCTATGCTCTGTGAACTGACCTAGCTAGGCCTTGTTCCTCTATCTGTGAATGCGTGACTCATCGATATGGGCGTTTGTGTTGGGCCCATACCAACCTTGTTTAGTCCCACAGTGTTTTGTTCGCCCCACGGAAGCCAAGAAAGCAGCAGATGAAGCCAAGATGAGGTTTGCCCACATAGATGGAGATCATTTGACCTTGCTGAATGTCTATCATGCTTTCAAACAAAGTAAGTGTAAACATAAGCACTTATATAATATGCATTAACTCTTAATATTACCATCCTCTATGCCTGGTGTCAAGTGTGAATTAAGCGATCCTATTTCAATGTACCAGTTTGTTATATAACACAGTATTTTTTAAATAATTTTTTAAATAAATATCACGCGAGGAAAAATTGGCATATTTTTAACAATACTATCTCTTACCTTTGACCCAGGAAGTAATGTCATTTATCTGGAAGACTGACTTATTAAGACCTGAACTCATGTCTGCTGCCCAGTTGTATGTTCTGACTACCTGTTCCCCTCCTGCTTCTGCTAGATCTGCTCCCTGGGTTTCCTCTGTGCCTTTCTGAATTGGCTTAGGCACTAAGTTTTTCAGGTGCCAGATGCAGATAGTCTAAGAAGCTATTTTAAGACTATTTTAGAGTTTTATAAAATGTTGGGGTTGTTTCTGATGTTTCTTTTACCTGTAAAATTAGATGCCATCGTTATCATAAGTCCACCTGTTGAGCTGAGAGGGAGAGAGAATAAAACCTTTACATGTAAAATCACTGTAAGAGAGACTTGAAATAGCACATCTGTCTCCCTCAAAAAAAAATTTTGTTTTAAAGTTGGGTATCTTGGTCTGGCCCAGGTCTTGAGGTGAGTGCTGGGTAGCCTTGGACAGCAAGGAATCTACCCTTTCCAGGCATATGAAATATTAGGCATAGAAAACCTGAATTTTGCTTGTCTTGGGCAGAGGGTAATGTCTCCGGGGAGTTTTGAGGAGGGGATATTTCAGATTTTGGGGGAGGAGAGGAGCATTTCTGGGACCAGGTTGATTTGGGGGAAAAGGCTGGTTAGGGGGCTGGAATGTTGGAATAAGTCTCAAGGAGATTAATTGTTGGAAGAGCATAGGTGACATGTCTATAGTGAATGGTAAGTTTATCACATGGCTCTCTGTAATTTATCACATGGATATCACTTGTACATATATGGTTTGTATGTGTATATACAAACACAGTGTCCTCTCCTCCAAAACCATCACTCATTTTGTTCAAAAATATTTTGGCAGTTTGAGCAAGATCAAAATGACAGAGAGAACTGTTTATCTTCACCTATCTGTCTTCTTGAAAAATAACTATAAAAGTGGGATCCTGGGTTCCAGTATTTTCCATCAATGATTTCCATGTCTAATTTGCTTTGTTTATAACTGAAAAGATTACACCAATTACCAAGAAAGCTTAACCTGGTGTTTAACAATCCAGCTGTATTTTTACATAATCAGTAAAAGAAAAAAAAAATAAAGAAAAAAATGTTGAACTCAAGACTTGGCTGGCAGCTTTGGTGTGTGATGCAAAATTGAATCCAGTTTACTCTTCCATAACCTTATTGCAGCGCTAACAGGAGTAAAAACTAGGTTTTTAAAGTTAAACTTGTATGTAGAATAAAAATGCTATTATTACTTGGTTGCTTTTTGACTATAACCACATGTGACGCTCCAGTAGCAAGAGAGCGTGTCCATCTTTTTTGATCAAGAGCCTACAGATGTCTTCATATCTTCACTTTGAGCAGTAGTTAAGAGGCTTCTGTGAAAATTCACTATTAGTTTTGGAGAGCCTTGCACTGGTGCCACGTTTATGCTGTCTGCTCTTTATATTGAAGACTTGAGGCTCCAGGATTCTCCATGTACCTTTTATGGACACTTAATCTGAACATATTTTGGAAGCCTGCAAGTGAAGGAAGTGCTTGACTTGGAGGGTGAAAACAATGCTGCTTATGAAAATTGGATTTAGAATACTCTGCCGAAAGTGATAGCAGCTTTGAGTCCTCACTTAGCATCAAAATAATATTTATTGGTGGTGTTGGATACTAGGTCAATCTTGTTTGGGATCCGGCGGTTGTGGCAAATACCTTAGTGTTGGTACACCTGTTTTTGCCCCCAAAGGAGAGTCGTGTGCTGTTATAGATAGTTTTTCCTCCTAAACCACTGTCCCTTTAAAAGTACAAGTACTCTGGTGAAACATACGTTCAGTAATGATTAAAGGAAAACTGACTAGACAGTACATTTACAACAAGGGACTGTGGTGATGTGTTCAGTTTGAGTAAAATGTCACTCTCTGCATGTGGAAATACCTGGGAAACCAATTATTGCTTAATTTCACTGTGTTCCTATGGTACCTTATTTTGAGGTGGGAGACTGGAAACTGCAACTGGATATTCTTTTGTACAGGACACTATAAAACTCCTGTTAAGTTCAGTGAAGGGGATAAAGATTAAATGGCATGCAGTTGAGATTTTCTCTCCAGTGTTTGGTTTAATAACTTTAAATTACTCTAGGGCTAGTTTGTACTGTTCATTCTACCAAAAAGCCTCTACATTAATCCTTTGTTTGTAAGGTGTCTTATGAGAGGAAAGTATAATCTATTTTTAATAGTTATAACATCTTGGCTTCGACAAAATAACTTGACAGCTTCCTCAATAAGAAATTTATCTTTTTTTGCTAGTCTGAAAATACCAAAAACTTACTCAGAAAACAAGTACCTTAAATCTTGCACAACTTTGTACATTTCACCTGTTTGTTTATACTTAAGTGAAGGATCACTTCTCTAAATGTTCAGGACAGTGTCCTTTAAGAATGAAGTGATCCTACAATCTAATTTCACACAGCATATATAAAGTATTCATGAACATGGAAGACCTATTTTAACAAATATGTAGTAATACATTAAGACAAAAGAGGTAGTTCTGCGCTACTTGGCACTGGTGAGGCCTCAGCTGTGTGGTCACCGCACATCAAAAAAGATGTGGACAAATTGGAGAGTCTCCAGATGAGAACAACAAAAATGATATGTTGAGAGAATATGACCTATAAGGGAAGGTTTAAGAAAACCAACAACCTGGGCATGTTTAGTCTTGAGAAAAGAAGACCGGTAGGGACCTGACAAGTCTTCAAATATGTTAAGGGCTGTTTATAACGAGGACGTCCCTGGCCACTGGAGGTAGGATAAGAAGTAATCTGCAGCAAGAGAGATGTCAGTTAGGTGTTAGGAAAACTTTCTAATTTAAGGATAGTTTCAGTACTGGAACAGGCTTCCAAGGGAGGCTGTGGAATTTCCGTCATTGGAGGCTTTTAAGAACAGATTAGACAAACACCTGTCAGGGATAGTCTTAGATATACATGGTCCTGCCTCAGGCAGGGGGCTGGGCTAGATGTCCTTTTGAGCTCCTTTCGAGCTCTGCATATCTATGATTACTAATCTGACAAAAGCAGCATTATTTAAAGCCACAAAGGTGATTTCAAGTGCATCATTTGAAGATAAACTGGCCTTGCAGAGCTACATAAGAATGAAACACATTTCTTAGGTAGTTCCGGTATTGTCTAAATGTTTCTGATTTTTGTTATTGAAGGGAACTGATGCTGTATTTAATGTTATCACCCTTCTTTAAACTTGCTGAAATGAGCTAATGTTACAATGTCTCGATAGAACCACCATTTCCGAACAGTAAAAGGAGTAAAGTGTGAGCGTACCCATGGTAGGCAACTAGTCTGGATAATCTAGAGCACTAGAAGTATGGAATTCTGGAGATGTTACTGTGATAGGCTGTGACCAGCCACTTATGTCTGCTTTCATTTTCCCTTCAAAAGGCAGAAAACACTTAACCTACCACTCCTCTAAGGTAGCTAAAGCATGCTTCTACTGCTCTTTAAAGATGAAAAAGCTCTATAAAAGGGCTTAATATTTAAGGAGGTTTTATTATTTTTATTCATTTGATTTAGTTGATGTATCAATGCAATATAGTTGTACTAGTCTCTCATGTGTTCATTAGCCATATACAGTTAGTAAAGATTTCCACATGCTACTTGCAGCCTGTTCATTTTTCCTAGCAGTGTGGGCCAAGGTTATTTGCACTTGTGTTGCATAGTGCCCCTCATCTTAGGAAGAAAGAAATTCATTGGCATAGCATTTCAGCAAGACAGTAGTGTTTAAATGTGTATGTGTATTACCGCACACAAAAAATTCTAGGTATATTCTTTGGTCCTGGCCACACATTTCCTGAGTAGAAGACAATTTAGCCAAGTTATCTAATGTATAAAATCCATTGAAGAGCCTAAGAACTGTTAGCACTTACAAAATATGGATTTTGTTTCTGGTTCATCTGATTGACCATTCAGTTGGTCACTGTTTTATTTATTTGTTTTAATGGGATAAAACATTCAGTTTTGGATGATTCATGATTTTTTTTTTTTAATATTGCAGATCATGAGTCGGTTCAGTGGTGTTATGACAACTTCATTAACTACAGGTCCCTGATGTCTGCAGACAATGTACGCCAACAGCTGTCACGAATCATGGATAGATTTAATTTGCCTCGTAGAAGTACAGACTTTACAAGCAGAGACTATTATATCAATATAAGAAAGGCTTTGGTTACTGGGTATTTTATGCAGGTATGTGTGTATCTGTATATGAAATGTATAGACTTCTCAGTTTTTGCTGTGTAGATTTTAACTTTATCTTAATTAACTATCACCAGTTTATGCAACTTATATGAATATTACTTATTAAAATGTTTAACCATAATTTATTCAAACCTATTTAGTAGAAGATTTATTGAGTAGGAGTGTGCAATCAACCTGACAAATGATAGTCATCTGAAGAAAACCACACACTTGGAAGAGAAATTGCAGTTAAACTAATCTAATTTTTTCAAAATGTTATTTCTTTAGTCTTTACTAGTTACCTTGTTGAATAGCTGACAATTAATCCCTGGTAAATATTGTAAAAGAAACAAAGCAAAACACAGGCCTAATAAAATGGTCTTTCAAATAAAATGATTTTAAAATGCAAAATAGCGTCTAATCTGACAGAACTACAGAAAATGTATTTCTAGAATTGTTTCTGATATTTGAAACATGAGAAGGAAACTGCATTACAACTGCCATATTAGATTTCCGATATGAAAGGGGGAAGATCGGGTAGCTGCTTGCTTTAACAAATTTAAATAAAAATTAAGTTTTACAGTGGCAATAAGCTTCCATTTGGATAATGGTCTACTGCTTCTAAAAGCAAATGCTCTGAGCATTTTGATTAAAGTATTGACTCATTATTTTAAAATATGTAGGAATTGTTATGCTTGTCACGACCAGTTATCTATTTAGATCTTCATTGTTGGACAAGATATTGTGCTAAACATTGAGGTTATTCTAATTATCTAATCTGCTCCAACAATTGTCAGCAACTGATTTATAAATACTGATAGCTAAGTATTTAAGCTGAGCTAGTGATTGATCATTTCAGCCTCGACACTTCTGTCAATGATAAACCATGGGTGGAGCACAGACATGTATTCTAATAAATCTATCAGAGTCCCAGGGAAGGAGATAGAAAAATACTGCAAGACTGTCAACCTTGTTCTCAAACTTTTTCCCCCTATGTAGAATGGTGGTACATCCCACAACAGTTCTCTTGGGAGAGTTATAGCGCTGGCCCCTTTCTGGTTTTTAGTTGTCTACGTTTCTATAATTGTGCGCTCTGTTGCATAGTGAGGAAAAAATTACTCCAGAATACCACCAGACATAAAATTTGTATAGTATGTATAGTTGGTACTTGCAAGGAAATCAAGCCATATTCATTGTTTAGTTTCTAAAAGAAAATTTTAGCTGATCAGAAAATGGGGGAGAGCTGTATTCTTATGAGAGGACTGCTAAATGGCTACTCAGTGAACCAGTCTGCCTTTTAGTGAAAGCGTAGTTTACATGGACTTATTTTGTGCCAGGTTCTTTCTTTTAAAAAGTTACTAACGTGTCCCTGGATTTTGTGTATTTTGATGAGAGAAAAGCTCATGTGATTTTGATGTTTTATGTTTGTCTGAATTCACCTTTTAGTGGGTAACTCTTTAACAGTTTAACAGTAGTATTATAATTGTTTGTTTTAATTTTATATTAAAATATAAAATATTACTTTAAAGTACCATTAAAATTACATACAAACCAAAAATGAAAATCATGGTTTTCATACTAATGTTATCTCAACCCTGGGCTATTTTAATTATAGTAAACATTTCTCATAAACAGTAATATATTGAGACAGAAATTTAGAAAACAAACCTATTTAGTCTAAGTGGTTTAAACCAAAACCAATAGCCAAAAGGTCTGCCACAAGCATGCTGTATTAAATTTCCTATCTGTAAAATAACATACCTCACAAAGGTATTGAGGCCTGATTATTGATACTGCTTGGAAGTGCACTGATATAAGTTACTAGAGAAGTGTCAAGTTTTAACTAAGAAATAAATGAAAAATACACTGACAGATTTAGTGTTAGTCTTGAGAATTTTCTGACTTTTTATGTAAACATACTTCGTTAATTTTTTCTCATTTTTAAGAGGGAAAATTCTTAAATTCTATATTAGTCAAATTTGAGTGCTGGGGGAAATATGGTTTTATAACTGTGATGCATAATTGTTAAAACACCTGCAGTGCACAGACCTTTCTCAGTCTAAGATTTGTTTCCTCAGAGAAATTTCAGGCTCTAAAGTATTTAAATTCCCTGGGCTTCAGGGTACAAATAGCTATATAGAAACTTCAGCACTTCTTTTGCACTTGCATCTTTTAATTTCTACTTTCTAATTTAGTTTTGGAATGCTATGTGAAAATATTACATAAATATTAAAATAACTAGATATCAGAGTTCTGAACATAAGTGAAAGATGATACTGCAAATGTGAAGTATTGGCTTGTGAAATACTTCAAAAATAGTACTTCATGTACTTCTTTGCAAGTGTGCCTTAAGAGATGGTCCTTAGTAAGGGCCTGATTAGACAGACATATACATAAGTACTCCTTCATTCCACACCTAGGTCTAACAGATAGCTGAGACACAAGAAGCCCTAAGAGATGAGACTGCATATTATGTATGCTTTGCATTAGCTTATAGTACTCAGATTAGAATACATAAAAATGAAAGGGGAAAATAGAAAAATGAATGGCCTTTGATATATAGGAGTCGAACTAAATGATCTAATGATCTTGTCTGGCCTGAAATTTTATGTATCAAATAGCAGTGCTGTTGTTTTTCTATTTCCCTTTTCATTGTTACCTGGTCATAATCCTGTTTTATTCAATCTGATAAAAACAGATCACAAAGAACTAAATTTTCATGCTTAAACAACTCTTTATTAGAGCAGAAAGATTTTTTTTTTTAAGTGTAAAAACTGAAATTGCATGGTTTTAGAAATCTTAAGGATGAACCCAGAATAACTTTATGGGAAGTACTAATCTGTGTTAAAAGTAGGATAAGCCTCCAGAAAGAATCTTAAGGAAACAAACAAAATGGGGAAATAACTGAATTGGAAAAGGACAAGCAAAGGAAGTAATTGCAAGTATAATTGCACTGTCCCAAAACTTGGAGGATACCTGCATCTCAGTGATGCCTGAGGAGGCAAAGGCAAAACAAACTGAATCTTCTATATAAATTTAAACATTTTATCAAAAATAATTTCAAAAAGATTACTAGCATCAGTGGAGTATTCGAAAATATCGACTAGATAGGTTTTATTGCAGATAGTAGGTTTTTGAATATTGTTACAAAAAGGAAGGGGGTCGGAGGGAAACCTTGCTGCTGCAAAGGTTTTTGTCCTGGTAAATGCATATGCCTTTACAGTGCTTAACGCATTGATGCCCTGAGCCCATTATTATATATTTTATATATAGTGCATTCGAACTATGACTGTCTTGTTGCTCAAGTTATAGTTAATGGCTGTAACTCAAAACCTTTTGTTAAAAAGTAGTATGTGCCAGTTGTCGTCTTTTCCCACTCTACTTCCACTGTCACTTCAGTGGAACCACTGGCAATCAATATTGAGGAATTAAAAATAGGTAACATATCATAAAAACAATTTTTATATGCATATGTTTTATTGTATATTTCAAAATCAATCCAGAACTCATCAAAATAATAGCGTATTACTGTTTCTGGCTATAAGATAAATGACAGGAAAATGGAAGCTATGATACTAAGCACGAGGAAATCAGATGTTGAGATTTTTGTATAAATTTAAATAATCAAGAGAGATTTGGATACTAAATGTACATGTTATTAATAAGAAAATTTACAGCAAATTATTCCCCAAAATAAAATATTTAAATAAATGAGTTGTTCTTCCCTTACCTTTTCTACATATGATAGAAACAGTTAAACAATTGTTCTCCCAGGAATATTTTTGAACCAATATATTCCATTCCCAATTCAGGAAACAAAATTGATTAAAACATTTTATTAAAATAGTGGGAATTATCTAAGAGTGAATCATTATTGGGTGGTCATCCAAACCTGAAACAAAGTAATGGCATATCTGTGATTTTCCTTTGTGTTGAACAAGAGAAGTTAGGTAAAAATTACTAATTCTTTAAAGGACTATTTTAAAAAGGATATTTCAAAACACACCATTGCAAATAATATCCCAGACATTGTAGATAATGCCACAAAAGGTATAAGAGACAAAAGCACAGAAACCTTTAAAAAATATATAAGAATTTCTCTTACTGTGGCATTGGGGAAATATCCTGATTTGCTATAAGTAAGCATAGGTAGTTAATTCTTTCGAATACTTGTGTCATAAACTAATAAATATATTTAATCACTATGGTAGCAAAAATGAAAAACAACTGTAAAATGTGTTTGGTAAGAACAAAAGAATGAAGATAAATGAAATAATTTACTGCCTGTACTAGATTCACAATTCAGGAAAGATGGCCCAAGATGAACTGATTTAAAAAAAATCATTGATATAACTAGCTGTAACTCCATAATGTGGACTGTTTCAACTCTGCTATATTGCCTTTCATTATTTTTCTATCACCCTTTTAATATTTGTGACAAAACAAACAGAATTGTTGATTGTATAAAATGTCTTCAATAAAAAGTTAACTAAAGGGATGATGAATTAGTTTTAGATTAACTCTGTAAATAAAACTACTGATTTAAAGATCTCTGAATACTTTACCAAATCCTAATAAATTAAGTATTGCAACAGCTCTGTGATGTAGGCATTATCTCTTCACAGACAGGGAAACTTGGACATGGAGAGGTTAATTGACTTTACCAAGGTCACAGCAAAAGTGTGTTGCTAAACCTGCATCTCTCAGCTCTGAGTCTTATCCCATTAGCACAAGACCATTCTTCCTCCTGTCTCACTGGATCTCCAGCTCTTTTATTGGGCTTATGCGTTTTTCAGATCCAAAGTGTTAGTAGAAACTATATTATTATAGGTCCATTATTATAATCCAAAGTACTGTTGTAGTTGGTATCAAATGAGAATTTAAGACCCAACATATCCTTTGTCAGTCCCAGAGGCAGTAGAATGACCAAAGTGCTTGAGTCAATGTCCTTATTGGACTGATATTGGCTTTGTAAAGATATTGCTATTAAAAACTTCTTCCAAAGTTTTCATTTTAAAGAACTATATTTGGTATGCTTTTGTGCTAGTGATCCTCTTCCTAAAGTAAGAACTACTAGTCAGTTTTGTATCACTTTGTTTCTTGCTCGAATTGCTTATGAATATTTAAGTATACCTTAGCAATTGCCAAAAACACTAGAAATCTTGACAGGCAATATAAATAGTTACTCTTGGCTGGCAAGTATGCAAAGTCCATGTGAGGTTTAGAAAGTGAGGCTTACATACCTTGAAAATACTCGTTTCTTTTTCTAAAATAAGACGTCTGCTATAGAGTTGTGCCAGCAATAAACAAATGAATAGCTTCAAACAATTTCAAACAGAGTTCACAAAGTAGAATAGGTTTATTTCCTTACATGTAATGAAAAGCTTTTTTTGTTTTGTTTTTGTTTTGTTTTTAATTTAGGTGGCACATTTGGAGCGAACAGGGCATTACTTAACAGTGAAGGATAACCAGGTGGTGCAGTTACATCCTTCCACAGTTCTTGATCACAAACCTGAATGGGTGCTTTATAATGAATTTGTCCTTACAACAAAGAACTACATCCGCACATGTACAGATATTAAGCCAGAATGGTGAGCAAAAACACTTCAACATTTTCTCTTTTCTAAGAATCTTTTTTTAATCTGATGGTGTTTTCTCAGAATTACCTAAAGTTAGTACTTTTTTTTTTTCACAACTGTCTATTATAAAACTTTTTTTCCTATCAAATGTTTTGATGGAATAGATGGATTTGTGCACTTACAGGTGACTTGAGCTCCCTTGATCTGTACATATAGCTCCCATACATTAGTGGGGGCTATATATGTGAACAAGGGGTTTTGGCTTCTGTTTCAGATGTTTATATTTGTTAGTAATGAGGAGTCCTGGGATTTGTTTTGAGGACTGAGCAGGAAGGATTTAACATTATGTCACAGACTTGGGGTGAAATCCTGGCCTCATTCAAGTCAATGGCAAAACTCCAATTGTCATCCTTCGGCTAGGATTTTTCCCTTGGTGCAAGAACTGTAGTTTCCAGGAGCTAACTTTCTGGTGATAGATGCATGATTGCGCAGGCAGGCTGTGCTACATACTTTGCGTCTTGATATAGGTTATCACTTGTTTCTCTGTGTGTTGTACATATGACTCCATGGTTCTTGGAATCTTAAGTTGTAGAATACAATACTTTTTGGAATTATCTAGTTATGAAGTAATCAAAAACGTTGCAGTATATCATAAAATGTTTACAACTTCAGTATTATGATTCAATTCAGAATGCTTTTTTGGATTATTTGAATATTAGTGTTTCGCACTTAGGTCAATCAGAACTTAATTTTTTCTATTTAAAGGCTCAAAAGCTTGTCTCTCTCACCCACAGAAGTTGGTCCAATAAAAGATATTACCTCACCCGCCTTGTCTCAATAAAAATTAGGTATCTTATTCCTTCTTAAGAATTACTGGGAAATTTTGATCTTTGAAATGGCCACAGCCTTGAGACTAGTGTGAACATGTTTCATAACTTTTGTACTGCTTAAATAAGCATTTAAACTCTGG
Source organism: Malaclemys terrapin pileata (assembly GCF_027887155.1). NCBI lineage: Eukaryota > Metazoa > Chordata > Testudines > Emydidae > Malaclemys > Malaclemys terrapin. The sequence goes on along the minus strand of NC_071509.1, from coordinate 35,309,070 downwards.
ATATTTTTGTATGTAAAGCCACTTTTCTTTTTGAAAATTCAAAACTGCCTTTGTAATGCTGGACCAGGAGTCATAAGATGGATCTGCACATTTCTAGACAGTACTAAAGAGATGGATAATGTTTAATTATTTTACATAGCTGCTAATTAGGCAAAATGGCTACAGGCTCTATAATGTTAAAACTTGTATATTAGTGACAATTTTTTTCTCTTTTTGGCAGGTTGGTGAAAATTGCCCCTCAATATTATGACATGAGCAATTTCCCACAGTGTGAAGCAAAGAGACAGTTGGATCGCATCATTGCCAAACTTCAGTCCAAGGAATACTCACAGTACTGAATTTATGCTTTGAACTGAAGTTATTCAGAGGACAACTTTAAAAGATGAATGAACTCAGAGTTCAAGTTGTGCTCTTCACTTTGGTTCAGTAATGGCCTTTATTTGAAAGCTTTTAAATTTTTTTTCTTTACAGTAAATATTCCATTCTGATTTCATAAATTAAACATTTATGCCTCCCTTTTGTGTTGACACTGTAGCCCATACTGGAAAAGCTGATCAATGTTTTGCAGTTTATTGAAAGTAGTTCTATATATAACAATGTTATAAGCATTTCTTTAGAAATGGTTGAAAATGCTTCTAAAATGTGATTATCGACCATGGTATGCATGATCGTTGTAATTGTTGACATTCCTTTTAGAAGTTGTGAAATGTTACAACTTGTGCTTATGTAGACACAATCTTCAGCTTCAGTACAGAGGTACTGACTTCAATAAAGTCTATTTATACTAATTTGTGCCACAGTACTTCAGTATTTTTATTGGTTTTGATCAAAAAATTTGAAGAATCCTTCAGTCTCCAATCTTCAGTTAAACTGCTTATTTTGTTGACATCACTTTAGTCTACAATTTTCAGTGTGTTGCAATTATCTTTGTATCACACTTAGTACGGATAGTGATAAGTGAGATATTATTATATGGTGTCTAACATGAGTTCCCATGCCTAATTCTTTAAATGGTTTAATGATTTGTTTTAAGTGGAAATTCCATGTGATCTTGTTGCAGTTTTGACAGAGCTCTTCCTCTGAACACATTTGTACAGACTAACTTGGGTCAGAATTGTAATAATGAGAATGTATCTTGTTAGAGTCTTTATGGCCAACTGGAAGTTACCCTATTAGGTGGTGGTCAGATAAGGATGATACTAGAGTAACTTCTCACTTAACGTTGTAGCTATGTTCCTGAAAAATGCGACTTTAAGCGAAACGATGTTAAGCGAATCCAATTTCCCTATAAGAATTAATGTAAATGGGGGGGGGTGGGGGTGGAGAGGGGGAGGCAGGTGAGGTTCCAGGGAACTTTTTTTCACCAGACAAAAAACTATGTATTATATAGATATACACATAGTATACGTTTTTAAACAAACAATTTAATACTGTTCACAGCTATGATGATTGTGAAGCTTGGTTGAGGTGGTGAAGTTAGAGGGTGGAAGAGGGTGGGATATTTCCCAGGGAATGCCTTGCTGCCAAATGATGAACTAGCACTCGTCTGAGCCCTGAAAGGTTAACACGTTGTTAATGTAGCCTCTCACACAAGGCAGCAGGAATGGAGGGGAGGGGAAATAGTATAGCAGACAGAGACAGATACACACCTTGTGTGTGTGGGGAGAGAGAAATGCACACTGCCCCTTTTAAGTAAGCTGACCCACTCTTAACTGCTTTGTCTTGGATCAGGAAGTTCAGACAGCAGTTGCTGCCCCAGACTGTCTCTGTCTCTGTGTCTCTCTCTGTGTCCCCACCCTGCTCTATATGGAGAAGAAGGGGTAAGCGGGGTGTAGGGGGAGGGGGACACCCTGACATTAGGCCCCCCCGCCCCCTCCAGCAAGCAGGAGGCTCGGGGAGCAGCTCCAAGGCAATGCGCAGGAGCAGCACATGGCAGTGGGGGGAGGGATAGCTGCAATTGATAGCCTGCTGTGCGGCTGCAGCACAGGAAACTTAGGGGAGCGGGGAGCTGATAGGGGGGGGGCTGCCGGTCCACCTGGTTCCAAGCCCCCACCAGCTAGCTGCAACAGGCTGCTCTTCCTGCAAGCAGAGGACAAAGCAGGCAGCTGCCAAACGACATTAGAAGGGAGCATTGCACAACTTTAAACAAGCATGTTCCCTAATTTGATCAGCAACGTAACAATGAAACAACGTTAACCGGGACAACTTTAAGTGAGGAGTTACTGTACATTGTTAAAATGCAATAATTCTTCTGAGGTTGGATTCAGTAGCATGAGTGAGCTATATGACTGACAAACACTTCAGACATAATAAGTCTTATAGTGATATTAGTGAAATAAGACTTGACAGCTTTTTCATAAGAGGAAAGTTGGAACTTGTTGATCCCAGGTGTAATTGAAGTGTTCGGTATGATTTAAGTTTTCCCTACCCTGAAACACACATTAGATTAACAGTCCTTCTGGCAAAAGAAGGTAGGAGCAACTCTCCCCAGTCTCAGTGCTGGAGCTGAATTGCTTATAATAGTCATTAATATGGTAGATGCTTTTAATTTGTTCTGCACCGTAGGGTGAAGTTTTAAGTCCTTCTGGTCCTGAGAGTGGAGAACTAAGTTAGTGTTCCTTGCTGAAGATACTATTCAGACTGTCTGACCCAAGGACAATGGAGCTTGAGTACTAACATTTAGGGTGCTTTGTTTAAGTTATAGCATGTGGCTAAAAATACATGGAATAAAGTTTATCTGGTTTCCCTCCCTCTTTCCAATTACAAACCTTGAGTCCTTTTCTAAAATGTTATTGGGGGAAAGAGGGAGATTGTGAGATGGCGGGAAAATATCCCTTAACTGTTGCTTAATGAAAACTCTTAGCATTGTGATGGATAATGATGCTATAACATTGTCTAAAAGTTAAATAATTCTTGTGTGTGGATTCAGCATAAGTAGCATGATAAAGTACCAGGTATTCTGTGAAATCTTCCCATTCCCTTCAGTGGACTTTACTGCCCCCTGTCAGGATTTCTGGTAAGAGCATAGAAAATTCAGGTTGTAGGAGGGGCAGAGGCAGACTGTTTAAAAAGTAAATGTAAGATAAATTGAAATGCTTTAAAACAAAATTAACATTGCAAACTGGAAGATTAAATATGTACTTAAAATGTAGACATTATAAAACAAAATGCTTAATTTATTTTCTCCACTTATTCACTAACTGGAGTTCTACCCTCCACAAAACAAATTCTGCTCTAAAATAACTTTACAAATCTACTGTGCGATTCCATTTTGTCTTGCTAATTTCCATATCACACTTGCTCAGTGCTCAGTTTGCAAGGAAAATGATACCGGGGTCACATTCTCTGCCACTGTTCCAACTACGTGTACAATTCAGTGTAAAGTGGCTGGAGTCTGGCTCTAACTGGCCAGCTGAGAATTCCCCTAGCATGGGTGGGGAAGCACTCAGCTAGCTGCTATAAAGGCAGCTCTTAGACCAGCTAGCTCTCCCTTGATGTGGCAATGTCTCAGTATTCTGCCAATTCTCAGTTAGCATATGGTCCCATAGTCAGCTGGCATAAGCTGTGGAAGCTTAGGTGCTGCTCTGACTTTGGGGCTGGGATAGCTTGAGACTTGGGAGAGCAGCTGGTTATGGCTTCAAGTAGTTATTGATATGAGAGAATGTGGCCTGTTTTTTCTAACTGTCAGCCCCACAAACTCAGCTTCGGACATGACAGTCAAGTTGGAATCTTTGTCATATGCATCATGACTACTGGGGATGAAAATACTGGCCAAATTATGTATTCAGTGACAGCTGTGCTGCTCTGGTCTTCCAGTTAAGTTAGTGACACCTGTGAAAATCACCTCAAGAAAATAGTGACACCTGTGCAACCCTATCTTCTTGAGGTGTCACTGACTTACCTGGAAGACTACAGGGTTGCACAGCTGTCACTGAGTACATAATTTGGCCTGTAGTATCTCCACTACTAATAGTGATGATGTACAAGATGGAAAGACAGTCAAGGGTTAGCAGTTGGTTTAAAAAAAACAAAAACGCATTTTCTAACTTGAAAATAGAACAGTCTTGTTATGGAAATCAGTGCCACACCTGATGCATAATGCCACTGATGCACTTTTTTAGAACTTGAGAACATTTTTAAAAACTCAAATGGAATTTTTCAATTCAAAACCAACTTTTTATCAACGGTTTTACACCTATGTGTACATTGTCAACAGAAACATTCAATAATGCTGAATTTTATGTTCAGCTAATTTATTCTCTACATTTAAAAAAGCTCACATGGGTGACAGATACCAACTATGCTAATAAACCATTTTAGAACAGTTATAGTGTACTAGGTGTTACTTCTACAACTGCACAATATTTATCTTAGCTATAAATAAGAGTTGCACTGAGGCTACCTTTTTGGCCTAAACTTCTTATTTCAACGTTCTGACATGAAACTGTTGAAGCCACTATGCACAATTCTTAAATTATTGTATAATTCATACATCATTATTTAAAATGCAGAAGTATATTTGTTGTGTAAGATCCATATAATAAAAGGGGGAGAGCAAGTTAACTAACACGTGCTATTGGCACTCATCCTAATACAGGAAGTAAACTAGTCCTTGGCTCCATAAGAGAGGATTGGAAAGGAGTGAAAGAGGCATATTTATTGGATGTAATGGCTAGAGAAAGAGTGTTCAATTTCTAACAGGCCACTGCATCAGCAATAATGAAACAAATCTTTTTTTGAATGAAGTGCTTTAAAGACACAAACTAAGATAAATCCGTAATTGTGCTTAATGCTTTTTGTACATATATTTCAAAATCTTCACCGTTCCCATTTTGCTAGTAGAAAAACCGAGGGGTAATAAGGATAAGAGACTTCCTCAGGTCACACAGCAAGTCAGTGACAGAGCTAGGGAATCATGTTTGTTTGATAGTACTTATATTTTAACTATGAGCATGCAAGGCTCATTGTCTGGCACTCAGGGAATGTTATTAAAATAGCATTACCCTGTTTATCACTATAACTTTACTTTTAGTTATTTATAACTGAGAAGTTCAGCAAACTGAAAGAAAATATTACATCAGGTATTAATATATGGCCAAACAATGGAAAATGAGTAACTTCTTACAATTGAACAAAATACTTTCGGCATTTTGGGATGCCAGAGGCCATAACTGACTAAAATAATTCAGAGGTTTTTATGCTGTGTAACATTCTATTCACATTAAATAACACCACTATTCTTCTTAGGAGGCTAGACAGATCTCCTTTTTCAGCCAGTCGGTTCTGCTCCTTGATAAGTTGAAAATATCACTTCTGAGAAAATGAACTGCTTTGCAGATTTCTGCTGGTTCATGGAACAAGAGTTTCTGAATAAAGTAATGCTACTGAGCGCTAGTTTGCACCTGGCCAGACTCAGCTGCGTGTTGTTGGGTTGTTTTCCTTCTGCTATGTTCTCAACCTTCATAATTTCTTGTAAATTGGCGGATATGTCCTAAACCGCAGCTAGTGTGTTTTTAGAATACTCAGAATACAGAAGAGTTGTATCAATTAGGATTAGTTGGTTTAGCTTTTGAAAAATTACAGCAGCCGAGTTCTTAATATGAGACTTAAGCAGTTCCCTTGGAACAGTTGAAGGGACAGAAGTGCTCTATTGACTTGTAGAGTGGTTGGTTGTGGGAGGCGAGTTCAGTTGCTTTGTCTGCTTCGGATTGTAAGATGTTTGTTTTATAATATGTACTAGATAAGGAAATAGTAGTACTAGAGAGTAAATCAAAGGAATGCATTTTTTTGGATGAGAAGGCGAGCCTCCCACTTTATAATAGTGCTTCTACTTAATTCCTCAAAGCAGCTAGGGCTAATGTGGATCTGTAATAAGTGTGTTTAACTTTGTGTGGATGACCAAACTAACTTGTGATTGGATGCATAAAACTGCATTTAGAGAGACACCTGCTAATTTGTCATACAGAAGTGACTAGTCATACTTGCTTTTCCAATTTCTCTGTACCTTTGTAGCATTTGTTAATTTTTCAGTGTAATAGAATAAATTAAAGCCAATTCGCACTTGTAAACCTGAATGTAAAAGTCTGAGTTTTTACTTATTAAATTTGTCTGCACATATAAATAGAGATTTGCAGAAATTATGCACCTGAATGTGTTTCTGGTAGCATGACGGTGAATAATTTTCTTTAAGTTCTTTTGGCATGGGGCAGTTGTTTGCTGTAGATATGGTATTTATTATTGATCATTTTCACATCTTCACATCTAATTAGTATAATATCAACTTCTGTGTGCTTTTCCCCACTCTTTGGATCAAGTCTAATGTGAAACTAACATAGCATAAGTTTGAAACTTGGACTTAATGTTGTATATGCACTGAAGAAAAATATTAAGTACTGTATAACTGAATAGTGTAAACTGAATTTGTCTTCTATTGAAGTGTAAAATTTCAAAAAGGGATTTTTAAAAAGTCACAGGAAAAACTTAGATGGCAGTCACTACTAAAGGTAATGTTTATCTTCTGTTAGATACAAATTCATCACTAATTTACAGTCACAGATTGCTATGATTTCTTTCTTTTTTCAGTTATTAAAATAGAAAACCGGTCATGTATCATGACATCATGGAATTACCAGATAGTGAGAACCCACATAAATGCAGTTGGCCATTTAAAAATCTTGTTTGTGTGACGAGTAAATAATTTATTTTTTTATCCTACTCTTTGAGCAGTGAAAGAATGCTTTTAAGCCTTTTTTAGTCCTAATCTTATACCACAGCTTTAAAGGCTTTTGTAGGCCTTTTAAAGGAGTACAGTATGTCATAAGATTATAGAAATTAGAGATAGAAAAGATGTATGTAGTTATCTATAGTTCATGTCTCTAATACTACTAGTTCATTTCAGTATTCTTTCTTGCATTTGTCCAATCAAATTTTAAAATGTCCCAAGTGATACAAAATTTAAGTATTTTTGAGGTTGAAATTGGTAGCTTTAAAGCAGTACATAAGTTTTTTTTCTTCCTTATCCCTCGTCCACGTAAAATACTTGCAAAAGGCAGACTAAGTGTTCTGATTATGCAGTATTGCATTTGAGATAAGTAGTTATCATTGAGGACATCCTGACTTCCACTATCAAGAGGTTAAAAGAAAAATGCTGACAGCCAGTGAATAACGTTTTCCCAACTGCAGTGGTCTGTAAATAGTTTTGTTCTGACAATTTTGAGGTGGTTTAATTTTGTAGTCTCAATTAAGATACTATATAGCCTCTCAGGTACACTGAATGTTGGAGGGGCTCTACAATTTTCACATGTATACATATGGTTTTAAGTGATTCTGTAAACATATCCCACTTTGCAAATGGCAGCTATTCAGTAACTATCATTGTATAGAAAAAAAATCCTCACAAATGAATGCTGATAATAAATATTTCTTGTGGCTGCAATAGTTTCTTATTTTTTGGTTGGATTTTATTCTTTTATGTAAAACATGCCCTTGCCTTCCATTTGAATTCAGTGTCTGTTTTGTAGGCTTATTGCATTAATGCTCCAGCCTCATTGCTTCCAGTAGCATAAACAATAAACACTTAAAAATCAAGCACTTACTGGGCTTCATGCAGTGGAGGGTTGCAGGTAGACCTGAATGCTTTGTCAATTCAAGTTTTCAACCATATAGTAAAACCACTTCTGCTTATATTAGTGATGGGTTTTCTCTTCTAAAATATCAGGTTTTTCAACTCTACAACAATGCTAGTTTTCTCCATCAAAATTCATGTGCCACTTCAGAGCATTGCAAACTAAAGTGTAGAGACTTGACTCTTTAGACCTTAGAATGATATCGTTGAGGTTATTTCATCTTGCATGTTAAATAACAGGTAATTTATAAGCTTTTTATTATGGAAGGGAACGGTATCGTTCTTTTAAAAAGTTTAATTTACTATGAACCTTCCCTAAAAGGCCTACAGTCTGTATAGGGGCAGAAGGTTAAAAGCAGTGGAATTCACAAAAAATGTGGATGATAGTACCTGTCAAAGAGGACATCAGAAACATTCTTTTAATGAGTTACTGGATTGCACAATAATATGGAAGTAATCTTAAATTACTGCTACTTTTAGAGAGAATTTAAAAAGTCATTGGATTAGGAACAGAAACTAAAGATCAAAGATTAGCAAGAATTTAGCATTCAGGTCCTTAATGCTCAAAATAATGAGCACCCTTTATGTTGACAGCTGAGACTGGTTTGCTTTTCAGGAAATGTATAGACAATAAACAGCTTTGCCCCATAGTCAAACAAGTGTTAAAGAGAAATCCATAAAGGAAATAGAAACAAGAATATTAAAATCCTTTATTTCATTTTGGATATTAGATCATGGGTCTGCCTTCCCCCTCTTGGCTTCCCTCATTGTTGGAGTTGCTGCTACATACAGCCTAATAGTCTATTACTTCAAATGCCCACTCACTAAAGATGTAGCACAGTCAAATACTGCGTTAAACTGTGTATGGTAGCAGACTAGTGATTTTCTCCAACCTGAAAAGACCTGATTGGGGTAGAAGGGAAATATGTAGCTTAATGAAATGGAACTCTAAATGCCTACTTTGTGATTCACTGTATAAGTCTGTTTATTCCTCAGACATGCATTATCTAAAAATGAAAATTATCCTTCTGTAAATAAAACACAGGAACATGAGCCCCAGTGTATTAGCTAGTTAAGCCAATAACTTTTGTATCTGCCCTTAGGTACGATGAGATTTTACTAACTTATTTGCTTTTTCAGCACTTGGCCTGTTTTGAAGATTTGATCAAACTAATTTAAATGTGCTAAAAACAAGCCTGACTGACTTGGCACAGGAGCACAGGTCTTTCAAGAATTGACAAATTTTGAATTCAGCTCTCATGTCTTCCTTGATATTTTTATTCTCACAACTTTGTACCATTTTGATATAACTGAGACAGTTTTCTTTGCAAAGGAATTCAAGATGGCCCTGCATTAGCCCCATTTCAGTCTGTTCCAAGCTCAATCTGTCACCTTTATATTTTGCTTCATTTTTGTTGGCTGTGTAATGGGAATGATAGAGCCTCAGATACCACAGTGAGGTGTAAAAACCTAAATAGAACAGAATAGTGCTCCTGAATAGTTCTTAAATTTTGTCCTTGTGAGGTTCAGATTCTTGTTAATTAGATCAAGACAGATTTCAGCTGTGACAGTATCTTCAGTGTAAGTCCCTCTGAAACATTCTTCAATTACTTTTTTAGCTTTGGTGCTTCTCTGTAGAGTCCCTTGTGTAAAATTTAAGCTATGTTTGATCAAAAGTTCTTCTTGTGCATAGTACAAATTTCAATGTACTTATGGTAGTTAAGTGCAAATACAGAAACAAGATTCCTGATTTCCACTCTGTCTCATTGGAAGCCCTTTTTTCTATCATAATAGTGGTTGCAGAAGAATTTTTTAACTTTCACAGTATGCTTTAGGACAATTAGGTGTTCTAAGATTTAAATAATGTACTGAACACCCATTCAGACATTTAGGATGTTTGTGCTTCAGAAGTTCTCGTAAAGAAATGATAGACTTCCTTGTCACACCTTTCAGTGCATTCTTGGATGGCATATTCAGCAGTTTGGACATAATAGGCATGATCCTGTTCTATTGAAGTCAGTAGAAACTTCACCACTGACTTCAATTTGCTCAGGATAAGGCAGAATATTCTGTGGCTTCTTTTCAGACATGTAGAATCAATAGCATTCAATGGGATTGCATTTATTCCATGTGTGGATTCTTGTTAGTTATCACATCATGTCTCTTGTTCGACCAGCCATCTTGCATTACTGTCAATTTTGATTCTTTTCATTTGTCTTCTCTGCTTTATCTTACAGTAGCTAGTAGTGGACTTGAGTATAAAACTTCCTCTGTGGAGGATTAAATTCTGGATGAAGTGCTTTAATCACTTCTTTATATTGCTAGTTGTTGAAGCTTGCAGCCATCACATCAAGTTCAAATCTTTGCCTGAGTTTTAATGGCATGTATTCATGGTCTGATCTTTGCCATTTTGTGGAGTGTTGAACTCTAATGGAGACTGCCCCTGGATTACAGTGATATTGAACAGCTGTTGGAAGGCTTGAATAGGTATTAAATTATCATTGTGGCTTCATTTCAGTGACAAAAATGGCATTGAAAATGTCTTACTTGCGGGATCATGAAACTCATCAATGTTCTGCTTTTCCGCTTTAGGAGACAAAGTTTCATTCAATGGCACATATGATCTTATAGATTCCAAAGAAAATGATTTCCTGGACTTCTTGAGATGAGACATATCCATTTTATCTTGCTGTTTAATTCTTGAGTTTTCATTTTACTTTTGAAGATTCAGGTTTTACTTCAGTCTGTTCAGTTGCTTACACAATGGAGGAGTCCTGGTCTATGCCTACGGCCCATAGACACTACAGTAATACAAATAATAAGTAATATCTCCTATCACTTCTACTACCATCAAGATGACCCTGTTCTTGGACAAGATCAGCTCATGGTTGAAGACCAACTGGCTGAAGCTGAACCTGAGCAAGACAGTGGTGATGCTGGTGAGCAGAGGAAAGAGAGCATTTTGAAGAGTACAGCCATGGTGCAGTCTCCTTTGGTTGAAGGTACAAACCCACAATTGGTCAATTAATACTATAGCTTTGGAGTGTCCTGGATCCTCACTGATGCTAGGCTTTCTTCTAGCAGCAACCAATAGCAATATGTTCTTCCACCTCCAGTGGGCTAGAAGACTCCGTCCCATCCTGTTGAACAATGACCTGACCTCAGTCATTTGTGCATTTGTTACTTTTTGGTTGGATTACAGCATGTATTATGCCTTGGCATTGAAGCCTTTCAGCATTTAGGAAGCTTCACTGGTACAGAACCCTGCAGCACACCTCATCGACACTGGCTACTGAAAGCACATCATACCTGTCTTTGAACCCTGCACTGGCTTCCCATAGAATATTGAATCAAGTTCAAAGACTTGGTCCTTATCTTCAAGGGAATCAGTGGCCTGGGACTAGTGTAACTAAACGATCACCTAAACCACCTCTTTGGGATGAAGACTATGGTCAACAGCTTTGCTCCTCTGGTGCAATGGAATGCTCAATAATAAGGATGAAGTTCGTCTGTGCAGGAGACAATTTTCTAAGTGGGGCCAGTCAAAAACTGTAGAATGAACGCCCACAAGAATTAAGTTTTTTCATGGTATCTTAGTGCCTTGCAGATTTAAAGTGTGTATATGTACAGATATATTTCTGTCTTCCCCCTGCATTCTGCAGGATCTGTATTTTGTGTAGTTTTGTTTTTGTGGAGGATGGGGGCATTATTCAGGTGAGGATAGGTTGAAGAAGTAAATTTTGCATTTTGCTTGAAAGGTGCTGCAGGTCATCCTGACTTGAGAGAGTTCTGTCTCCTGTAAGCGCAAGTTTCATGCTTGAGGTTGGCTGTTCCAGTGTAACATCCCTGTTGTGGGAGCTCATGATCACTTGGATGAGGTGATTCCTTGGGTGACTTGGACCAATCCTTTGGAAGGCTTTGAAGATGAGAATACTAATCTTGGATTTGATCTGGGATATGACAGGAAGCCAGTTTAAAAAAATAAACGGGGGGGGGGGGGGAGATTGGGGTGATATGCTATAAGTCTCCTGGGCTGCTATGATCTGATCCATTTGGAACCCATTTATGGTTGGTGATTTCATTCTTGGATATACCACCTTTACACTGTATTATGGACAACAGCATTTAAGGGGACCAGGGTTTGGTATGTTAGTTCTCAGGTTTAATTTCCTCACATGTTACAAGGGCATAATACTTATCTCATAAAGTGTTCATAAAGCAAAATGAGATCTGATAGAAAGTACTATGGAAGCTTTACAGTACACCTCTACCCTGATATAACGCGGCCTGATATAACATGAATTCAGATAACGCGGTAAAGCAGCGTTCCGGGGGGAGCTGCGCGCTCTGGCGGATCAAAGCAAGTTTGATGTACGCAATTTCACCTATAATGCAGTAAGATTTTTTGGCTCCCAAGGACAGTATTATATCTGGGTAGAGGTGTATTACATTTTCATTAAGGTATCGGAGGACTTTTAAAACCTCTTCCATTTTTATGAACACTCTTAAGTATGTTTAAAAGGCTTGTTATGCACTTTCACGTTGGTGAAGTGGAGACATTTTTTTTTCTGCAAATAGGATACGTGGACCACAAGATGCTCACTTTGTTTTAGCATGTGTGAGATTATAGACGTTGGTCCAAGCAAAAGCGGATTTTCAATTGTTGAGGCCTAGTAATGTTAGGAATAAAAATATGCAATGCTAATACTGGAAGCCTTAAGAAAATGCAAAAATTGCAAATCTGGCCTAATTGACTTGGGAAAAGTGGATTTGACAAAATTGGTTTCTTAGAAATGTGATGCATGACCAAAATCATTGGGATGTTAATTCTTGGCTACAAGCTTTATGTAAAGTGAGAGGAGCTGATTTTATACAGGACCTTGGGTACCCTGTTTAATTATTTGGGGGGTAGGGCATATAAGTACCTAGATAAAATGGACAGCTGTAGAATATGCCTCAAAATTGTACTCCAGAATCTAAGCTTCAGATGACGACTCTGGAACTTAATTTATTAAAGGGGAACCCTGATCTTCATTGAATTGTTCTAACTGATATGAATGTCTGCTTGAAGGACACACTTGAAGTCTTAAGGCTCTACATATACATCCTACAGCTAAGACCCATAAGAGAGGCCTTATTTACCTTTCCGAGAATTCTGTCAAGGAAACCAGTGAGCATCTGGAAAAATAATATGGTCCATGGCAGTAGCTCTCAGACATCAAGGGTGAACCAAGAACCTCAGCCTTATTTGAGTAAAGCATCATGTTCCTCTTGAGCAGACAGAAATCACATTGTTTGCAGGGCTGCCCATTTAATGGGAAAAGTTAACCCAACTACTGGGGCTGAGCAGAAATATGGGGAACAGGCTTTCCCCATTGTAATATTTTAATCCCTAGTGCTGTGCAAGTGCTGTCTTGTGATCATGGATCTCCGACTTTTCCAGTGAATTCCCAATTCTTCCAAGTTTTGTTCTAATACCCCATCATCTAGTTTATGAAGGTGTTGCCTTCATCCCATGGTCCCCAGGGCCTTTTGTTACTATCTTCCATTCTTTCCCCTTGACAGTGATTTAAAAAACAAAGTTAGAAGCAAACACTGTTGTCATAGGTCTTGAATGGCCAAGCAGAGCCCTACTTCATTGACCTGGTCTCATTCTCCATAGAAAGAATGGTTTTACTGCCCAGCTTCCCTGCCTTTTGTCTTGGTGGACTAGTGCTTTACGTAGATGTTTAGGCTCTGGCCTGGATGGGATGGAAAGTTAATCTGTTTTATGTCAAATTGAGGGTACTTTGGATAGTCAGTGACCCTATGCTAAAAGTATTCTTATTTCACCTCCTTATCTCTGTTACCTATGTGAAAAACCATCTATTTTGATACCAACCTTGTCTGTTGGAAAAATAAAAGTAAGAGAAATTACTTTGTGGATTGCAAATGCTCTAAGGGAATGTTTATATTAAAATTTCAAACTTTGCACTGGAATAAGAAAAATGAAATACATATGTTGATTTGTAAAAGCCTTTTCACTAAACCTAAATTTTGGACTTCAATACATCTAACCTCAATACAACTTTGACATTCAGTCCAGAATGGAGATGATCACTGGGGTGGAATCTTATCTGATTTCAAATTCCAGTTACCAGAAATAACATTGAGAGGGCAATGGTGTTCTCTCCTCTTCTTCCCTCAAAATCAGAATGATAATTTAGCATGTTAAAGAAATTGCTAAATCTGGTGGTTAAAAAAATGGTTTATTGTAACTATCTCCATAATGTCTGGTTGAGTGACAAACCAGCATGTGATCTGGAGAAGCAGCATATAATACTGTAAATAACTTAAGACCAGTAATTACCCAACACTATCCCATTGCATGTTTTTAAATGTTTGAAACAAAAAGGTTGGAAAGTTGACCCTGTGGCCCCCCAACGAGGAGAGGAAAAGAGTTTTTTAAAGGATGACGAAGCAGCAAGGAGATTAAATGAATTTTCTACATTGGTCTTTGCTGTCTCCGATGATGGAAAAATTTTCACACTAAATGCATTTTTCATGGGCAGCTGACGTTAATTAAAATTGAAGTCTCTAAAGAAAATGATGGGGCAACATGAAAAACAAATGATTGGGGTAATATTCAACAATTTTGTGGGTAAGGCTATGTCTACACTTAAATCACTACATTAGTGCCACCACTGTGGCACTTCAGCCTAGATGCTCACTAAAGGGATGAGAGGGTTTCTCCTTTTGCTGTAGTTAATCCATCTCCCTGAGAGACTGTATCTAGGCTGACAGAATTCTTCTGTTGACATAGCGTTGTCTACAGTAGGGGTTAGGTTGGTTTAATTATATTGCTTGGGGTGTAGATTTTTCAGACCCCTGAGTGATGTAGCTGGGTCAACCTAACTTTTTAGTGTAGACCTGCCCTAAGTCGCTCCCATATTCAGTTCCTGGAGCTTTCTCTGCTGTATTTTTCACCTGAGTTGGGGGAGGCAGAGGTATTCTTTGACCCAGGAGGCCTTTATACCAACCTGACTGTTTGCTTGACATAGATATGTGGGTCTAGGTGTGGGGGAAAAAAATAACCCCTAGCTACCATACCTATGCTGGCAAAACTCTCATGACAGAACTAATGTCATTTGGGGTGGTGGCATTACTATGCCAAAATAAAAACTCCTGTTGGGATAAGCTGCACCTGTGCAGTGTCTACAAGGGGCTCTGCCGCTACAACAATATCAGTATAGTTATACTGGAAAAAGCATTTGTTGTGTAGACAAGGCCTGAGACTCCATCACTAGGAGGAGGGTGGCCATAAGGATTCCATGGCTACTACCAAGGGACTGCTGCTTCCTTGGAATGTGGAGAACCAGTAGGCATGAGGCACTTGAGGGTCATCAAACAGAGAGCCTGGGCGTGTACACTTTTTGTATTAAGTGGTTGATTCAATAGTCCAAGACACGGTTTTAGAGAATCCTGGAAGCTCTTCAATACATTTGAATTTCTTATTCCATTTATGTCTCATGTTCTTCAGAAGGGTTGGAGTGGTTTATGTACACATTTTAAAAAAAGTTAACTTTTCATGGAAAACATTTAGAAACAATTTTTTCTGTTTTTCTTCCCTTGTTTGTTGTGGCTTAAAGCTTTTTGCATCAAAGGGAATCTTTGTTTCTCAAGACTATATCTACTGCTGCCCATCTGAATTCATCAGTGCCTATTTGTGGCATTAAATTTGATTGATGTGAAAAATGTTCATATTGTTGGAGGATTGTGCTCTCAGGTGTGGAGTATACAAATGGTGCAGGTGAACTACTAAAGGATCATCTGAGTTGCCTGATACGGTCTTTACTAATGTGACAAACACCTAAATGACTAGCAAAGATTAGAGATTTTTTTTTTTGTTCATTTGATAGCAGTTTGTGTACAGTCAATTATATGATTTCCTCTTTCTAATTAGAAAAGGTTCATTGTTGATTTTGTGGGGCTTTCAAATAACCCTGAGAGAGAAACATTTAAAAAAACACAAACAAACAAAAAAAAACAGGAAAAGCACAAAATGAAGTCATATGAAAAGGAACTTCTGCAGCTACTTCAACTCTCTCTCTCTTTTTTTTTAAATCAAATAATTAAGTTGATGGCTCTCTTTGAAAGACTCCTGTGGGAGAAGAAAAATGAATATAGCACACACCTCTTTTTAACTATTTTTCCAAGATTCCTATGAGGCTTTAGGGGCTGGAAAAGCTTCTATATAACATGCTGCAATAGGCTTTATGCACAGGACTACCAACATGGGAGAGGAAAAACCAGGTTATCACTAGAAAGAATACTTCAGATATCATCCCATTTACTGTGGAGGCTCATGCTGCTGGAGAGCTAAGCTGAGACCGGATTTGTTTATTTAGTGTGAGGAAGAGGAGAAATGGACTATATGTACACGCACGCACAGATTATTTTTTTGAAGAATGTAGATTTTGCTTGATCGTAGTCTGGAAACTAAAAATGAACTTTTTTGTATTGATTTACATAATCCCGAAGGCGGGGAATAAAATTGGCGGCGTATAATTGTTTCACGCTGCAAACTGACTCAATCAATTGCAGCCACAGGGCACGTTTAAATGCACTTGGGAAGACGATGCCTTTGGTAGGCGCCTGCACCTCAGATCTTGGGGTGGGAGAGAAGCAGGAGCCTCATCCCCACTTCACTTGTCAGTCCTTTTTGTTTTGGTGCAGCAGCAGGTTCTGCAAGCGAGCGCCCTCTGGTTTCCTTGCGCAACCCGCGGTGCCGGGGAGGAAATTGGGGTGGGTGGGGACGGAAAGGTCACCTGGCGCTGGTGCTTTAGTACTAGGGGCTGTAGCCACAGCCTGTCCCCAGCAGCAGCAGTAGCAGCGTCGGAGTGAGCGCGTACACGTGACTCCGGCTTTGGCTCCTCAGTGCCTCTACAAACAGACGCGCACACACACATCCCCTCTCTTCTCCATCCAGTCTCTCCCCCCTCCCTCTCACACACACGCCGTGCGAGCCGCCGCCAGGGCAAAGCTCTAGGCACACGCCGGGGTGGCAGCGCCAGGAGCAGCAGCGATTCAGCCAAGAAGCAAGAGTTTGCAAAGGCTGCTGTGCCTGGCCGAAGAGGCTTTGCACCCGGAGGATGGCTGGCTGCGGGCTGTCAGAAGATGCCTTCTTCTCTTCTTTCTTCTACAACTATACCTCCTCCTGGGAAAACTCCTACAACCAGGTAAGAGGTGGCTGAGCTGCCAAGCGCTCTCCCCTGCACCCACTTTGCGCCACAGGGGACGCCGAGCTGGGGCGGGGGAAGAAGTGGTTTTGCCCTGGCTGTGGGTTTGTATTCAAAGGGGGAGGATGGTGAAAAATGAGAGAGAGAGAGAAAGCGCTTTTGAGACGTGGAATGTGCCTGATCTCCGCTCCCCCCAACCCCTCCTGGGAGGACTGAGGAGGAGAATTAGGAGCGGGTGCTGGCACTGTGTGGAGAGCGGTGCGTTACCCAGAAACAACTCACAACAAGGCAACTCAAGCGAAACCTTCCCAAGTCACCCCTTGGCTGCGCTCTTCCTTTTGCCTTGCGCTGAGGGGTGCGGGGGAGGATGTGAGTATTTGGGGGGGATAACAGTGCTAGCTGCTAAGGTGCTTGGAAGCCCCCCCAAAATGGCTGAAGAGGCATCACATGCCCTAATTACTGACCCTGTCTGGATGGGAATAGTCCCGATTATTCCTCTTTGCTTCAGAGCTCCCCCCACCCGCCACCACTTAACTTTGATGACTGTGCAATGCAGCCCGTGCATCCCAAAGAACCCCCCAGCCCAATCTCCCAGCAAGTGCCTTGGCAAGGAGGTGCAGGCTGGGAGGGTGCGCGGCGAGCTGAAAAGCAGCGAGGAGGAGGAAGGGTAAAAAAAAAAATCCCTGTCTGAGGTTGTTAAGAGCTATTCTGGGAGCCTCCCGAATGTCTTCAATTAAATAACGGTTGTCGTCTGCTGCCCCCACTGCCGGCCTGGGGAAAGTCCACGGGCAACGGGCGTGTGGTGGGGAAGGGAACGGGTTTCTTCTGGGCGGCGGTGGGAAAAGTTGAGCCGTGGATGTCCAGGCTCCCCGGGCAGGTGAACTGCAGCACGGAGCGGGCGAGGCAGCAGCGCCCCGTGCCTGCGGCCGGGGAGGGAGGGGAAGCTCTCCCAGCCCGGCCGGCTGGCAGGAGGAGGAGGGGAGTGTGTGTGTCAGGTGGCGGAGGGGCTCGGGGGAGGCTCGCCTGCGCGGCTCCCGCCCTGCTGGGGGCAGAGCTGTGCTGAGCTCATGGAAAAACGTGCGGCCCACAGGGCCGGTTTCCAGGAAACTGAGCTCCCCGAACGAGCCGCTGCCGGTTTAAGGTTACCCCCCTCGCAGCCAGGGCTCCAGACACCGCACGCGCCTCGCTGCCTCCGGGAGGTCACAGCCCGGAGAGCCGGCGGCCGGGCTCCTCCTCCAGCGGCCGCCGCAGCCAGCCTGAGCGCCCGGAGCCCGCTGCGCTTGAGCCGCCGAGTGAACAGCGAACTCCCGGGTCTTGGGGTGGGAGCAGATATTTCTCAGCCCCAACTTGGAAGGCACCTGGTTGGGGCTAGACGGGAGCGAGCGTTTGGCCAGCCTGCTCCGGGCATGGGCACGGGGCCGCACTGGGGCGATCCGGGACCAAGGGCGCTTTGCCTATATTGACCCATGGGGGTGGGAGGCTTGTTGAAGGACCGCCGGAGCCCCTCGCCCTGGACTGTGCTCAGTGAAAGGCAAAGCCTGGCGGCATTGCGTGTCTGTGTGCGCGCGGAGCCACCAGAGCCCCGGGGGATCGGCCGCGTGAGTCACACTGAGCGAGCCCCGTTTGCCAGGCCAGCCCCTTGGTGGAAGCATTGAACCAAGAACTGTCCGAATGCAAAAGCGCGGGTCTCCGGCAGCGCAGCGCGGCCAACTAGGCAAGGGCAGATAGAGCATGATAAGTTGCTGTGTGATCCCCACCAACCAACTGCGCCTTTCACTGGCCCTAAAAGGCAGGACCGCCGCTGCGAGTGTGTTTACATAATGCACAGTGTATTGTTTGTTTTCTCCCATTATATATGAATCCACACCATTTAGTGTAATCTAACAAGGGCTTATGCCTGGTTTAAGGCAAGCAGTCAAAGGAAAGCTCCTTGGAAACCAAAGGAGGGGGGGAATTGCTAAGAAGGACGCAGACAATAAAATCAGGTCTAAACCAGTTCATTTAGATAAAGTTAGTTCCACTCTATAGTGAAATGTATTTCCATAAATGGACAGCTGTGTTATATGCTAGATTCTTTTATGCTTTTTTTTAAAGTATGGCCAAACTGCAATGAAAACTAGGAAGAATTACTGACAAATCTATAGTTGCTTTCTTCTAGAGACCAGTGTTGAATTGTATCTAAGGGGAGAACAGAAGATAATGTGGGATGCTGATGATCTATTTTTAGTAGGACTATATAAACTCTAAGATATAGTACACAAACTTGAATTAAATATGCATGATTAGGGAGGGAGTTTAGAAGTAGAAGGTATAATCACTATACAACAGTGAAACAAGAATAGACGGGCACACCAGATTTTCCAAGGGCTAACCCAAGAAGAATTTAAGATACATACTGGTTTTTGTGTTCATGACTCCCTTCTGGTATCATCTTATGAGTCTCATGATAGCATTTACAACAATCAGATTCACCCAAATGAAAATTAGCAATAGGATTATCACTGCTGATACGTAATCAGAAAATTAATCCAGTATTGCTGAGAATCAGTTTGTATATGTTTTTTAACACTTAAAAAGTAGGCTTGCTCTAAATTTGAGAGCCAGACATATTAATGGTTTTTTTATCTGAACTGCAGCCAAAAAAGCTTACAAACCATTTCTTCTCACTAAATATAGCAACATTGCTCAAATCTAATTTGTTTTGTTTACTCCACTTCAATTTTTAAAAAAAACAAGCCCTCAAACTTTAAAGCATTACAAAGTGCTTATGAAAGGAAGGGTTGACTCTACTGAAAAAATAGCTTTTTATTCCTAAATCAATATGATGCACTCTCAGCATCTAGTACCATGTAAAAGGATCCTTTGTACAATATCAATAGCAGTTCAACCATACCTCACTAAGGAGATTTCTTCCTGGCATCACAAGCCATGTTTTTAATAAAATTAAATGTAATAAAAATAACACTTCTCAGTATAAACAACCAAATGAAGAATAAAGTGAATTCTCCTGTAAACACCATATAAAACCTAGCAGTTTTGACAAAAGAAGTAGGACAATTACTCTATGACTTAAACCTTTGGTTTAGGAGTTTTAATTTTTGCATTTTTGACATACCATTGCAGTTCATCTTTCAGCATTGGCTGTGGAGGGGTGATTTGTTGGTAATGTTCTTAGAAATAACTTTTGTATTTTATATAAAACTGAAAAAACATCACAGGGAAGCCATATCTGGAAAATTTAAATTTGGAGACTGTACCAAGAAATCTATTTTGAACCCAATTCCAAGGCACTCTGCATGAAAATGAAGGTCTGTTGTAGTTATGCTTGCCATATTTTTGCATTATTAAAGAGAACTCTAAAAATAACACCTATGTACTAAAGTTTTTTTTCCTCTTAATTTTTTAAAGATAATTTAGTGGTATTCAAAGTTTGTACTGCCAACCTTGGAGACTGAAATTCTCTACTTACAGAATGGTACAAGCTTTCCTCTGTGAAGTGAAGGAACCAGTTGTTTAGGTTGATTAATTCTTTGACTTCTCTGAGACTGTCAACAAAGCTGGCAGTTCTGGTGGTGATTTTTATGGACATTTGTCCAATATAAACCAAGTGAGACTAACTGGCTAACTGAAATTCTCTTTTTATCTTATTTAATAGTCATGAAAAATTAATCAGTACTTCTGCTTACCCCCACCGCTACCAAAAAGGCTATGGGTTTTCTCAGAGCAAAGGTCTAACATGGTGGTGGTGTCCATAATTTCTCCTTCCCCCTCACTGTTGATTAATGTTCTGTGCACTAGTTAGCTGCTGCTGTCCACCCCAGAAGTGGCTGCATTGCAATGGTGTTGAATCTATGTAGTGATGTGAGGTGCTTTAGGTTCCTCTGAAAGGAAAAGAAATATATAAAATGAAAACTATAATTGTGGGCTTAAACCTGGTCTTTCATCTTCAAGAAAATCCCTGTAGTGGAAATATAAAACTGTGATGTTTTGAGGGAGTACTCTCCCTTCTATGCTATCTCATCATGCAGGCATTGATTCCCGTTGGAACTCTAAGCGGTATTCTTGTTAACTAGCTCCCCCCCCCCCTTCCTCTTTGTACTATTTTTAAACATGGTAATATTTTATATAAACACTTCTACTGAAAGCAGTCAGTGGAAGTAGGTAAGTAGTTGAAAGCTTGAGCTGAGAGCTGTTTTTGTGGCTTGGCTCTGTGTGTGTTTCTGAATATGGAATAGCCAAGGAAAAAACAATCCAGTGAGAGCATTTTGTCAATACTTCCTGGGTGTTGGACTGAATTTAATACTTTGCTTTATGCATTTTCTCCTTCCTATGTTAAAAGTAACTCCAATGGCTCAGCTTGTGTTTTGGCCCAAGTCAAGTCATACCTTTGATTCAGCTGTGCTTTCAGGATTTCTAGCCTTTTTGGTCTGATCCCCAGACTTTAGACTTTCTGCTGTTTTAAAAAAATCTGTGTAAGTAGTTATGCATACTGCCAATATGTACTATATGTGTATATGAGGTAACCAAGTGTTGAGTGAGATGCTGTACAGATTTCCTCAGATTGCCCTGCCAACAATGTGTCTTAGGTTTTTGTGGACTGGGAATTTTTATTATGAAAAAAGACTGTGCATTGTGGTAAATTTTGTGTTTTACCCCCGCCCCCCTCCAGAAATCTGTAAAACACTGGATTGATACTATCATTTATTTTCAGTTGTAATTGAAGCAAAATTTGTACCAATGTTTCTGGAGATTAAAAAGACAATGTCTAATAGATTAGATCCAAAGTTTAGGTTATATTCAACTTTCTTTATTAAGCAAAAAACCTAATCTGTTACTAACAGAGATGAGCTTTGTGATGTTTAAAAAAATTTAAAAAGTGTAAATCTTGGATTTAAAGATTTTCCTGTGTCTTTTGCAATTTAAGTGGCACTATGTTCACAGTACATCAGAACCAAAAAGTGAAACAAAGTAAAACTGAAAGTGAAACTGACAAGACACTCTTCCCTTGAATAAACTAAATAGTATAAAAAGTAAATAAATAGCATACTTGATTAAATGTAATTTGGATTTTAAAATCTTTCACTTTGAATAATTTAAGGTGTCCTTAGTATCACAGTTGAGGGATTTTTTTTTTTTTTTTTTAATGAATTTTTCAGGTACTAAACAAATATAAGATTTTTACAGTTCCACACAAAAATATTTTTTAAAATTTGTAATCAGTAGTAACTGTTGATTTTAAAATTTATTTGCTAGGTTTGTCAAATAAAATGATTGGCCAGTTTTCAAAATAAAAATCATTTTATTATTTACTAAACCCATCTGCATCCTGGATGCAGGAAGTGGGTTCCTGATGCCAGTTTTATCTGGCAAATAAATGTGATTTAAACTGGGTGCATACCATTTCCTCATGTCCTGAGCAAAACAGCAAAATAATGGTACAGTAGAGCAAAATAATGTAAGTTTAAAACACATGCACAAAAGGGACAAGATGTTGTTTTAGAATATTGGTTTAGAACAGAAGATTTAGCTACAGTTTGCAAGGTACAGTTATGTTCCTGACAAATGAATGCATTTCAGAGGTTCACACCTTAGATTGTGGTCTTCAAAAATACCATTGCATAAAGGAGGAAAAAATGCCTGTAGTTACAGCAGCAATGCATTCTTTAGGAAGAGGGCAAGAGTTCTTAGCTGGTCACACGTTTGTATGGTCTACGCAGAAATGTAAAAGTGCAGGGTTTGCATTGGAATGAGAATGGGGTCATCCACCCTTTGTACTCATCATCAGGGAAGCAGAACCTTCTTCCAGAGAGACCATAGGAAATCAATGAGTACACTTCGCTAGTGTAGAGATAAATGTGTATTGCAGAAGGGTATTAAATATAAAAGGGCAACAGTAAAATGATTTACTACATGAGTCAGTGTGACTTTGGGGGGGCGGGGGCGGCACCTGAGAGGATTTTCATTTTTTGAGACAATTGTATCTTAATATTTCTTTTTATACAGATATCCAAAAAATGAGCTGATAAATAAACCCTTCTGCAGGAATTAGAACTACGTACTTCAAGCTTTGAGATCCTCATTTATAGATGGAGTCTTACTGAGAAATGCAACAGAGGGTCCTGTGGCACCTTTGAGACTAACAGTCTGTTAGTCTCAAAGGTGCCACAGGACCCTCTGTTGCTTTTTACAGATTCAGACTAACACGGCTACCCCTTTGATACTTTGAGAAATGTGTACACATTTTTGAAAATATTACCTGATCTTTATCATTTAGATTATAGTAATCTGACCGGATTTATCAAAAGCTAATGGGTTTTGTAATATTTTTTTCCTGAGGCAGTGTGGATGCCTGAGATTGGGTTAGTCTCGCTATGACCAGAAGGTATCACTGAGGGATACCAGCACAACGGACGTACATAGCAGAAAACCTGACATACATTTAGGTGTAGAGGGTAAATGAAATGTGGAAAAGCAGGTGCACATTTTTAATGTCTTTTTTTGGTTCCATCTTATGCTTCTCTTTGCTTTGTGAGCAAATCTCTTCATAGGTTTGAAATGTAGTGCTGTAAAATTGCTGAAAAGGAAGGGAAAATAATACTTTTAAAGTGCTCTGTACCTAAGGATCCCAGTGCTATGTATAAACATTAATTAAGTTTCAGGGGCATATTGTTGGGGTGAGTAAGTATTATTATCTCCATTTTATAGATGAAACTGAAGTGCAGGCAGATTAAGGGCAATATTTTCGAAAAGCGGACACTGGTTTTGGGTGCCTAACTTGAGACACTGGGTCTTATTTTTGGAGGAGATGCTGAGTATTTGTGGCTCCATTTGAAGTCACTGGGAGCTGCAGGTGATCAGCATGTCTGAAAATCACACTCCATATGCTGCAGTTTAGGCACCTGTAGACCCTTGAAAACTTGAGCCTAAGTGTCTTGTGCAAGTGCATATATGGGAAATCTGTTGGAGAACCAAGAATAGAAACAAAGTCTCCTGACTTGCAGTCCTGGGCTTTAATCATAAGACCTCCATTCGCTCCCAAAACAGTCTGGTTCATGTCAGCATGAAGAGAAGAGGTTCATTTCATCACCTGTCATATAGCGTGAATATGTTTTGAAATGTTGGTATTTTTACACACACACAAATTCTCCAGTTTTAATTAAATTATTCTTGCAAATAATGAGTTCCAATGTTAACAATGAATGATTAAGGTTCTGTTCTTCCATTTACAGCATAAATTAGTATTTTGTTTTCCAGTACAGCTTTTGAATTAAGAATTATAATATATAATTTGCAGCAAATGGATGTTATCAGCTTTTTGGATGAGAACAACCACATAAACTTGTGCAAATGATAAAAATGGAATCAATTACTTCTCAGATAGAAGTAGTTTACAAATCTCCACATACAAAGTGGCAGTAGTAGCTGGTTATTGTAACAAATAATTAGTTTTTTAAAAAACAATGTTTATTGAATTCCATTGACAATTTAGTAATTGTTCACAGGAGGCTGTGACCCTCCCCCTCTCAATACACATCTATACATAATATCTGCATTTTGTAAACTGCAGTTTGCCTCAGTGTTACAAGCTGATTGCATAGTTGTTTACCCATATAACCCTTTAAAAAAATGGAAATATTGAGCTGCACTTTGCACAGATGCTAATTATCAGCAAGCTGCATGATGCATTAAAGTCGGTACACAAGGATTCATACTCTTCAGGAGGGAGGAATGAAGTGTGTGTGTACTATGGGCCTGATCCAAACTCCATTGAAGCTGATAGGAGATTCTTCATTGGCTTCAATGGGCTTTATATCAGGCCCTATATGCAGCAGGGATGGGGAAGAGGAGAGGAGAAGATCAACACAAGAGAATACACCGTTGAACTGGTGGATGCTGTCATGGCAATATGTACTGTATGCCTCCTACTAACAACCTTCCTTTTGTGGAACAGTCCTTATTATATTGTGCTTATTTTGGTTTGGGTCTCACAATGAAGTGCTATTTCCTTTGTCAATTGCTAAATCCTGTTCTTGTCTGTTTATACATTTGAGTGGTTAATTCTTGGCAAAAGATCAATTCATTGGCCAAAATAAACTTACTTTTCCTCAGAAACCCTCACCACTCCCACCCATTCTGTATCACTTGTGACAAAAACACCCGTCCATGTCATGTAGGACCATAACCTGAGGATCATAGCTGGCTGGAAGGGACCATGAGAGTTCATCTAGTCCAGCCCCTGGTGCTGAGGCAGGACCAAATATAGCTAGATCATCCCTGAAGGTGTTTGTCTAACCTGTTCTTAAAAACTTCCAGTGATGGAGATTCCACAACCTCCCTTGGTAGTTTTTCCTAATATTTAACCTAAATCTCCCTTACTACAATTTAAGCCAATTAATTCTTGTACCAGCTTCATTGGACGCGGAGAACAGTTGATCACCATCCTCCTTATAAGAGCCCTTAACGTATTAGAAGACTACAACAGGTGTCCCACGCCCCCTTAGTCGTCTTTTCTCAAGACTAAACAAAATCAGTAGTTTTAACATTTCCTTGTAGGTCAGGTTTTCTATACCCTTTATCATTTTTTTTTGTTTGTTCTCCTCTGGACTCTTTCCAATTTGTCCACATCTTTCCTAAAGCATGGTGCTCAAAATGCATTACTCCATCTGAGGCCTGACCAATGCACAGTAGAGCAGGACAATTATCTACTGTGTCTTACATGCAACGTTTCTGTTAGTGTACCCCAGAATGGTATTAACCTCTCTCACAACTGCATCATGTTGTTTGCTTATATTATATTTGTGATCCACTGTAACCCCAAGTTCTTTTTCTGCAGTACTACTGCATAGCCTGTTATTTCTCATTTTGTATGCATGCATTTGATTTTTTTCTTTCTAAGTGTAATACTATGCACTTGTCTTTATTGAATTTAATCTTGTTGATTTCAGAAATATTCTCTAATTTGTAAAGGTCATATTGAATCCTAACCCTGTCTTCCAAAGTGCTTGAAATCCCTCTCATCTTGGTGTCAACTGCAGATTTTATAATCATACTCTCCACTCCATTATCCAAGTCAACAATGAAAATGTTGAATACACCTCTACCTTAATATAACGCTCTCCTCGGGCGCCAAAAAATCTTACTGCGTTATAGGTGAAACCATGTTATATCGAACTTGCTTTGAGCCGCTGGAGTGCGCAGCCCCCCCCCCCTCCCCCGGAGCACTGCTTTACCGCGTTATATCCAAATTCGTGTTATATCGGGTCGTGTTATATCTGGGTAGAGGTGTAGTACTGTTATTCAGGGGTTTCAGAACCCAAAACTGTGGTAACTTAACCTGTTTTCTTCAGGAGGTGTCAGGAATAAATCAATGGGGACACAGCTTCTCCATCTGATAAATGATTGGTACAAACAAGTGTGCTTTAACCCACAGCTCCTTCTTTGAGCCTCAAGCGTGCGCGCACACACCCACACACATATATGCAATGGCAATAGTTGTAGAGCACCCCAAGCATCATTACCCAAAGTCTGAGATAGTTTTGAGTGGGCAACTACTGGGCTTCCAGGGAGCCCCCCTTTTGTCCAGCTGCTGGGGAGAGGATGTTAGTCTCTGCTCAAAGAAAAGCTGCTACAAACTGCTCCAAGATGTACTCTTTTACTTAAACTTCTATAGCTAGCTCAAACAAAGCACATAACTCATAGTGTTTCCTCGTGGGTCACCATAGTAACCCTTAGTGGGTCACCAGTTCCCCTAGCTTCAGCAAATTGCTCGTTATCTCTTATCAGCAAAGCATTTCTAGTCATAACAACAATAAAACTTGTATGTCAGGGGCACTCAGGTCCAAGATCAGCTATCCACACACTCCCTTTCATTCTCATGGTCCATTAATTCTCTTTCCTATCCTCCCATTCTGATTAGCAAAACTGCACTCGTGCAGCTGTTTGGTCTTGCCTAGGAGAGCCCTAACAATTTTTCCTAACTATGTGGTATTTGGTTTTCAGCTAATAGTGGCCGGATATGCAAAATGGCCTCAGTTCAGTCAAATTCAGTTCTCTTGTTACACTACCGGACCCAGGAGAGACCCCTTTGGCCCCACCAGGTAATGTTTTCCCATTTTGACAGTGAGCCATTAATAACTACTGTTTGAGTACAGTCTTTCAACCAATTATGCATTCACCTTACAGTAGTATCATCTAGATCATGTTTCCCTAGTTTGCTTATGAGAATTTCATGTGGGACATCAAAAGCCTTACTAAAATCAAGATATATCATGTCTACAGCTTCCCCCTATCTGCTATGCCAGTAACTCTGTCAAAGAAGGAAATTAGATTGGTTTGGCATGATTTGTTCTTGACAAATCCACGTTGGCTATTACTTATTAGCCCATTATTGTCTAGGTGCTTACAAACTGAATGTTTAACAATTTGTTCTGGTATTTTTCCAGGTATCAGAGTTAAGCTGACTGGTCTACAATTCTCCGGGCCCTCTTTGTTGCCCTTTTTAAAGATGGATACTATGTTTGCTCTTCTCCAGTCTCATCTTTCCTCCATTAGTTTTTGAAGATAATGGCTAATGTTTCCAAGACTGATTCAGCTAGTTCCTTAAATCTCCTAGGGTGAATTTTGTCAGGCCCGGCTGACTTGAATACCTCCAACTTTCTTTCCCTATTCTGGATTGTGTTCCTTGTTAATATTAATTAAACTTTTTAGTGAAGACTGAAGCAAAATAGACATTAAACACCTCAGCCTTCGTGATGTCATCTGTTGCTAGCTTTCCTTCCCCACTAAATAGAGACTGATACTTTACTTCATCTGTCTCATTTTTATCTTCAGTTCCTTCCTTGCCACATATCTCTTGGCACTTCTTTCTCCTCAACATTCTAATATCTGGACTTTCTTTCTGACTATTTGAAACTCTTGCCAGGCCCTCATTATTTCTCATCTTGATTTCTCCATCTTCCTCCTTTCTGGTTTCCCTGACATCCACCTCACACATTCATCTAGCTGATATAAATACAGCTGCTAAGATAACTTTCCTGTCTTACTGATTTGTCTGTCCGTCCCCCCCCTTTTTTTTTAAATCCATCCTCTGAGTCCTTCTCTAGTGCATCAAGTTTAAACTTCTTATCTTTCTATTTGAGCCCTTGTACAATTTGGCCTCTCTGTTTCTAGAGCCTCGTTTCTTGCTATGCCACCACACCTTCCATTCTGATAGTGATGCCAGACTTGATGTCCTTTTTGATTGCTTTTCTCAGAGCTTGTCTATACTTACCGGGGGATTGACAAGCAGTGATCGATGCATTGGCAGTCGATTTAGTGGGTATTCACTAGACCCGCTAAATGGACCACAGATCGCTTTTTCTTCGACTCCTGTACTCCACCGGATCAAGAAGAGTAGGGGGAGTCAACAGGAGAGCATCTCCTGTCAACATCGTGTAGTGTGGACCCTGCGGTAAGTAGACCTAAGCTATGTTGATTTTAGTCACGCTATTCACGTAACTCAAATTGCTTAGTTTAGATCGAATTTCCCCTGTAGTGTAGACAAGGCCTCAGAGCCATCTGGGTGCTCTTTCTGCACTTTACCCTATGCTAAGATACTCTTCCTGAGTTGGTCCACACGGCTAATAACCTCTTTTCAAGACTTTTTTTCTACATGATGATTACAACAAATGAGTCAGTACATTTTTGCTTATTTTTTTTACATTTTTAAGAAACCATGGAGCAAACTAGATATGGATCAGCTATCACCTTCACTAAAACTTATATATGTTGCATCTCAGTACCAAACCCATCATCTGTTGTTTGCCATTGTAGATTATTATAGGGAGGCCCTTTTTTTTTTTTTAACTTTACTCCTGGGGGAATTCTGTGCCGCTGCATGCATGCAGAATTCACGTCCCCTTCAGATTTATTTGCTTGTCTGCAGAAAAATGACTTTCTGGTGGGGAAGCAAAGGGAAGCTGGAAGAGCATGTGGGCATGGCATTTTGGGTGTCTGGAGCAGCCGGCAGAGAGGTAAATCACAGCGAGGCTGGGGACACGCCTGCTGGTGGCTCCTACCCTGTGCTGGGCTCAGCTGCTAGTCTCGGCTGGGCTGTGGTTGGGGGAGGATGGGACTTCTTCTCTTCGCAAGAAGTGGCCGGGGCTGGGACAGACCCACCTCCAGAAATCACTCACTTCCTGCCCCCATCTCTCCTCAACTGTGGGGAGAGGTCAGTGTATGGGGAGTTTTTCCACTGTGTGCTCAAAGCCTGTGCATCCGGAACCCTCCCACCGAGCCCACAACCCACCCCACCCCTGCCGAGCCCCTCCCACTATATCTAAACCCCCACCTGTGCATCCAGACCTCCTGCACTCGAACTCCCAACCTGATGAGCCCAATCCCCTCCCTTGCACTTGAAACATCCCAGTGAGCCCCTTGCACCTGGACCCCCACTTCCCTTGTACCCAGATACCCCCATGGACCCCCACTTCTCTTGCACCCAGATACCCCCACTGAACCTTTTCCCCCACACCTGGAACCCCCCCAACAAACCTCTGCATCCAGATCCTCCCTCCCCTCCCATTTCCCCCATACCCATACCTGTACCTTCCACCAAGCCGCCATACCCAGGTTTCCCTACATAGAACTCTTGCCCCACACCTGGATCCCCCCAAACTAAGCCCCTCCACACTTGGATCCTGCCGGGCTGAGCCTGCTTACCCCACACCTAGATTGGGAGCCAAGGCTAGGTGTGTGTACGAGATTCTGTCCCTCTCGCTTGCTATTTTGGTGCACCTGGCATGAAGGGGCAGGGCTGGCCCATGTGCTTTGTGAGGGTTGGGTGCAGCCTCACCATCAAGTCCGTGTACGGGAGTGGAGGAGGTCTGCAGGGTGATCTCTCACCCCCGTGCAGCCAGTGGCCTGTGCTCCCCACTGCCATGCTGGAGCCTCTGTTTACTTACTGACAAATAAAATATGCAAAATTTAAATTTTTTTGGCATAGAATTTTTAGTTTTTTGGCACAGAATTCCCTCAGGAATATACTGTATATGAATGTACAGCCTCTAGCAAACTGAGCTTGCTTCTCTATTACAGATAAACAATAATCCTTTCCTTAAAAAGACTAAAGTTACCTTCCTTTCCCTCACTTTCCCCCCTACATATTCCCTAAATCGGAGCTGCTCCATTTAAAAAAAAAATACTAAATAAGATTTTAAGAAAGTGACAAAATGGGAATAGTGAAACATACAATCCAAGGTGCTGTGTTTAAACTTAAAGCCCTAAGTGGTTTGGGGCCTGGTTACCCAGTAGATGGCTGCATGGAGTTCTGAGAGAGGCAGATTACCATGACAGGACTCCATCTTGAGCTATGTAAATAGCTGTGTTGGGTGTGAAGGTCTCTCAGATGGCATTTGCTTTTCTCCTTCGTCTGTAAAGTCTGGATTTTTAAATCTTCTGGACACACGCAAGGCCCATCTTTCTTCCTTGTTTTTGGGGTGAAAGTTTATATAATGATACCAATGGGGTTGTAATCTTAATTGTTGTTAGGACACCCAGAGTTCAGGCTGGACACCTGTTGAATTATTTTTACATTTTCTGTTGCTGAAGGGATAGTTGGCTAATATTACATAAGCCTATACATTGCTTCGTAGATGCACAGAGTGGGTCCCTGCTCTAAAGAATTTGCAAACTCAGAAAAATAAGAGACCCATGAAACTCAACCCAAAGACAGAAATAAATACTGTACATTTTTTAAAAAGCTTCAAACAAGAAGTTATAGCATTAAGTGATATATGCTAAATGTTGACTGTACATTCATACTCTTTCATTATATCTCACTCTTACTTCTCTTTGCACTTTGTTTACTTAGGTCCTGATCCAGTAAACCACTTAGCCATGTGCTTTAGAGTAAACACTTGAGTACTGCCAATGAAGTCAGTAGAATTGCACGCACGTTTAAAATTGAGCAGGTGTTGAAGTGATGTGCTGGATTCGGCTTTTAGATGATTGGATCTTCAGGACCGGGATCTTGTCTCCTCAAAGGAATTAAGGCACCTACCTACCATGGGAGTGCTAGGCTGGGAGTTAAGTGCCTAAACACCTTTGAGGAGTTGTGCCTAACACACAACCAGTATTGTATAAATCATTGTAATATTATAGCAAAGACTTGATTACAGTCTATAATTACCTACATGGGGAACAATAATGGGCTCTTCAGTCTTACAGAAAAAAGCATAATGTGATCCAGCGGGTGGAAGTTGAAGCGAGACAAGTTCAAACTGGAAATAAGACATAGATTTTTTTAACCATGATAGTAATTAACCATTGGAACAATTTACCAAGGGTTGTGGTAGATTTTCCATCTCTGACCATTTTTAAATCAAGATTGCATGTTTCTCTAAAAGAATACGCTCTAAGAATTACCTGGGGTATGTTCCATGGCCTATGCTATACAGGAGATCAGACAAGATGATCACAATGGTCCCTTCTGGTCTTGGAACCTATGACAATAAGCTCAAAAAAGTGTGGAGAAAACAGTGAAGCGATCAAGAAATCGTAGCCTAGATCACAGTATTGATTATTGCTAATGGTTTAAAATTTTAATCTATTTCTTTATTAGATGACTATGCAAATAAGAACTTTTTTTTTAAAGTGTAAACTGAGACCTGTACTAGAATGAAAGCTGGCACATTAAAAACGCAAAGTTATGTGTAATGATAAAAGCCATGCAAGAAAGATACTAGAGGATAGAAAACTTCACCTGGATCGTAAGCAGATTAAAAAAAAAGATGATGATGATGACAGAAAACAATCACAGCCAAAGAGAAAAGGATCTTAAATGGGACAAACACAAAATTAAATATTTAAGCCTCTTAAAACAATGAGTAAATGAACTGCTGACCAAATTAATTAACAAAAATAAGGTTGTGCTTAAGATTTTTTTTATTTTAGTCCAAAAGGCTGTTAATTGCTAGAGGATTAAAATTATTCATATGCAAGGATAGAAAGTGATAACAGCATATAATGTGCAGCAGCATGGAGGCTCCAGCTACACAAGAAGCTGTGAAAAGAATACTTTTCTCTTTGTGATGTCACAACCCCCCCCAAAAGTCATGCTTCTTTGATGTCATTTTTAGAATAAACGCAGCAGAAGAAATGGCATAATCTTATTTCTATTTATGAAAGACCTTTTTTTCTAGAGAGTTAGAGCACCATTGTTAATTGATTTTTCTGATACTCCTAATAACACAGGAACTTTTTTTTCCAGAAGCAGAGCCCTACAGAATCTATTGTGAAAAATTTGGTAGATTAATTGAACATCAGTGTTCTGACAGAATTATAATCTGCTCGATAGGTAAAGTACATGTTTGTGTGTACATTGCTTGTCCCCAACCAATGGTATCTTTCAAATAAGATGTACTCCTAACCATTCTTGCAAGATATCATGGTGCTATTATCACTCATCATTTTTTTTTACTATAAATAAATGCTCTGGCTAACAGCTGTTCAAATTGTGCTGGCATGGTATTTTTCTTTGTTGGGATGCCAGTTTTTGGTTAGGTTGCCTTCACATATTGGAGCCTTACTTTGGCTACCAATGGTTGAACTATTTCCAGATGTGTGGGTGTTTTGGGAAGTAGTGTTACCAAGGGAGGCTTATTAAATAGACCTCTTTTATTTGAGACTGAGAAGATATATTAGAAAGGAAGGATATTTGCATGGGCAAGAAATTGGACAGATAGGGAACACCTGCATCATTATTGGGAAACTTATGGGTGTGCTTGTCCATGACAAAAAGAATATGCACCCTTATTTTTAAGGGAATTGGGAAATAAAAATAAGAGAATATTAAAACAGTGTTTAAATTGATAGTTTTGTCACCATTTTAATAGTAAATTAACAAATATGAATGCTTCACTTTTTCAGCATATTGCATTTTAAAATTATTATTTGGCCATTCTGATCAGCAGACAATATTCCCTTTTAAAAATCTAGGTGTACATATACTTTACACCTGTCACATTTTGCTCTTTTAATTTTTCATTTCTGTTGCGTGTTTCCTCATTCAAAGGAATGTCTACATGAAAACTTCTCTGGAAAATATTTGTCATATTTCATATACTTTCCTTCATTCTATTTTTAATATGCATATTTCTATCTTGGCTGAAATGTATGCCTTTTCTTTATCTATTTTAAAATTTGCTAGCAAGCACAATACAAGTATTCTGGAGAAGAGATGCTTCTTATATAAAAACTGTGTCAGTGGTGTTTCATTCTTTTTTTTTTTTTTTTTTTTTTTTATGTCACAGCAAATAAATGGTGAAGGATGCAAATAAAGTTGGCAGCAACTCATTTAATTTTTGTTACTCTTGTTGCAAATAAGTGTGTTATGAAAGGGAAAGCTATTAATCAGAGCGTCCTGGAACAAGAGAACAATGTGCATACGCTAAAGCTGCACAATGTGGTACATAGTAAAACCCCAGATGTACAAGTGTCTTTAGGATAATCACTAAACCTTCACGCTGAAACAAAACCATAGTCTCATCCAGCAGCTACCATGCCATCTGACTAAGAATGCTGTAGTGTAAACCAACAATACCAATACCAAAAAGATTGATCATATTATTTACTGTACATATTTGTCTTGTAAAATAGTCACATTTTTATTTGGAAAAAGACTGTTAAGGGAGTGTTGCATAACAATTTCTGTGGAGCCAACCAAATCCATGTGTCTGAGATACCATGGACGATGCTTTCTCCTCAGAGGTTTATAAACTGTCCTGCATGCAGCAGAGTGCATTCCGAGTCTTGGATTAGCACTCACTGGTAAAGTTTGTATGAAAAACATTGCATGTTTTCAAAGAGTGTGCAGCATAACTAGAGTTTTGGAAAGGAGGTGAGATGATGCATTTCACTACAGAAATAAGCAACACACAAGGCAGTGGTTCTCATGTTTTTCCATAAGGGAATACACCTGCTGGTCAGCAGTCTGAGAAGGGCAGAGAGATTACCACAATCTAACACCGGTTTGTTGTGCCAGCCATGCACATAAATCCAGTAAATAAGGCAATCTATTCTAGGTTTCAGAGTAGCAGCAATGTTGGTCTGTATCCGCAAAAAGAACAGGAGTACTTGTGGCACCTTAGAGACTAACAAATTTATTAGAGCATAAGCTTTCGTGGGCTACAGCCCACTTCTTCGGATGCATATAGAATGGAACATATATACACAGAGAGCATGAACAGGTGGGAGTTGTCTGGTCAGACAGGTTAAAGTGTTCTCCCACTGGTTTTTGAGTATTATGATTCCTGATCAGCATCCTATACAGCAAACAGGGAAAGATTAAGAATGAGCTCTCAAAACTGGATACTCTCATAAAAAACCAACCTTCCACACAAACTTCCTCATGGATAGACTTTACAAAAACTAGACAAGCCATTTACAAGACAAACTTTGCCTCTCTACAAAGGAAAAAGGACACTAAACTATCTAAACTGCTACATGCCACAAGGAGCCACAACAGTAGTTCCCTTAACCCACCCAACAATATTGTTAATCTTTCCAGCTATACTCTTAGCCCAGCAGAAGAGTCTGTCCTGTCTCTGTGACTCTCCTTTTGTCCCTCCAGACCCACAAACATGATACAGTTCTGCAGTGACCTAGAATCCTACTTTCGACATCTCCAACTCAAAGAATATTTCCAACATACCTCTGAACAGCATACTAACCCACAGAATCCCCACTACCAGCACTACAAAAAAAAAGGATTCTGCGTGGACTCCTCGGGACAGTCGAAACAACAGACTGGACTTCTACATAGATTGCTTCCGTCAACGTGCAAAGGCTGAAATTGTGGAAAAGCAGCATCACTTGTCCCATAACCTCAGCCATGCTGAACACAACGCCATCTACAGCCTCAGAAACAACCCTGACATCATAATCAAAAAGGCTGACAAAGGAGGTGCTGTCGTCATCATGAATAAATTGGAATATGACCAAGAGGCTGCTAGACAGCTCTCTAACACCACATTCTACAGGCCATTATCCTCTGATCCCACTGAGGATTACCTAAAGAAACTACACCGTCTGCTAAAAAAAAGCTCCCTGACAAAGCACAGGAACAAATCTGTACAGACACATGCCTAGAACCCCAACCAGGGGTATTCTATTTGCTGCCCAAGATCCATAAACCTGGAAATCCTGGATACCCCATCATCTCAGGCATTGGCACCCTAACATCAGGATTGTCTGGTTATGTGGACTCTCTGCTCAGGCCCTACGCTACCAGCACTCCCAGCTATCTTCGAGACACCACTGACTTCCTGAGGAAACTACAATCCATCAGTGATCTTCCAGAAAACACCATCCTGGCCACTATGGATGTAGAAGCCCTCTACACCAATATTCCACACAAAGATGGCCTACAAGCTATCAGGAACAGTATTCCCGATAATGTTACAGCTAACCTGGTGGCTGAACTTTGTGACTTTGTCCTCACCCACAACTATTTCACATTTGGGGACAATATATACCTTCAAGTCAGCGGCACTGCTATGGGTACCCGCATGGCCCCAGTATGCCAACATTTTTATGGCTGACTTAGAACAACGCTTCCTTAGCTCTCGTCCCCTAATGCCCCTACTCCACTTGTGCTACATTAATGACATCTTCATCATCTGGACCCATGGAAAAGAAACCCTTGAGGAATTCCACCATGAATTCAATAATTTCCACCCCGCCATCAACCTCAGCCTAGATCAATCCACACAAGCGGTCCATTTCCTGGACACTACTGTGCTAATAAGCGATGGTCACATAAATGCCACCCTATACCGGAAACCTACTGACCGCTACACTTATCTACATGCCTCCAGCTTCCATCCAGGACCCACCACACGATCCATTGTCTACAGCCAAGCTCTAAGATATAACCGCATTTGCTCCAATCCCTCAGACAGAGAGAAGCACCTACAAGATCTCTGTCAAGCATTCTTAAAACTACAATACCCACCTGCTGAAGTGAAAAAACAGATTGACAGAGCCTGACGAGTACCCAGAAGTCACCTCCTACAAGACAAGCCCAACAAGGAAAATAACAGAACACCACTAGCTGTCACCTTCAGCCCCCAACCAAAACCTCTCCAGTGCATCATCAAAGATCTACAACCTATCCTGAAAGATGATCTTGGGAGACAGACCTGTCCTCGCTTACAGATCACCCCCCAACCTAAAGCAAATACTCACCAGCAACCACACATCACTGAACAAAAACACTGACCCAGGAACCTATCCTTGCAACAAACCCCGATGCCAACTCTGTCCACATATCTATTCAAGTGACATCATCATAGGACCTAATCACATCAGCCATACCATCAGGGGCTCATTCACCTGCACATCTACCAATGTGATATATGCCATGTGCCAGCAATGCCCCTCTGCCATGTACATTGGCCAAACCGGACAGTCTCTACACAAAAGAATTAATGGACACAAATCTGACATCAGGAATCATAATACTCAAAAACCAGTGGGAGAACACTTTAACCTGTCTGGTCATTCAATGACAGACCTGCGGGTGGCTATTTTACAACAGAAAAACTTCAAAAACAGACTCCAACAAGAGACTGCTGATCTGGAATTGATATGCAAACTAGATACTATCAATGTAGGATTGAATAAGGACTGGGAATGGCTGAGCCATTACAAACATTGAATCTATCTCCCCTTGTAAGTATTCTCGCACTTCTTATCAAACTGTCTGTACTGGGCTAACTTGATTATCACTTCAAAAGTTTTTTTTTTTCTCTTACTTAATTGGCCTCTCAAAGTTGGTAAGACAACTTCCACCTGTTCATGCTCTCTGTATATATGTGTGTGTGTGTGTATGTATGTATGTATGTATGTATGTATGTGTATATATCCTCAATATATGTTCCATTCTATATGCATCCGAAGAAGTGGGCTGTAGCCCACAAAAGCTTATGCTCTAATAAATTTGTTAATCTATTCTAGGTTGCTCTTGTAGTGTCTGTAGTTAAAGTTGCCTAGCACTATCAATGATAAGATCCTGTTTTCAGTTGCTTATAATTTTGTTGAACTTTAACTGTATGGGCTGAAATTTTCCATGTCGGGTGTCTGCCTTGGGCTGAATTGTGTGTGTGTGTGTGTGTGTGTGTGTGTGTGTGTGTGAAGGTTTCAACAAAAATGATTTAGCTTTTTCTGAGAATGAAATTAGGGAAATATATGTGCGTATGTATGCATTATGATATGGGGTGAAATCCAGGGCCTACTAAAGTCAATGTAATACACTTCATTGGAGCCAGGATTTCCCCCATGATTTTGAATTACATTCTTGCCGGCAAGTTAAAGAAGTATGGCCTATATGAATGGACTATAAGGTGGATAGAAAGCTGGCTAGATCATCTGGCTCAACGGGTAGTGATCAATGGCTCCATGTCTAGTTGGCAGCCGGTAGCAAGCGGAGTGCCCCAAGGGTCGATCCTGGGGCCATTTTTGTTCACTATCTTCATTAATGATATGGAGGATGGCGTGGACTGCACCCTGAGCAAGTTTGCAGATGACACTAAAGTGGGAGGAGTGGTAGATATGCTGAAGGCTAGGGATAGGATACCACAGGATCTAGACAAATTAGAGGATTGGGCCAAAAGAAATCTGATGAGGTTCAACAGGACAACTGCAGAGTCCTGCACTTAAGACAGAAGAATCCCATGCACTGCTACAGACTAGGGACTGAGTGGCTAGGCAGCAGTTCTGCAGAAAAGGACTTAGGGGTTACAGTAGACGAGAAGCTGGATATGAGTCAACAGTGTGTCCTTGTTGCCAAGAAGGCTAACAGCATTTTGAGCTGTATAAGTAGGAGCATTGCTAATAGATCGAGGGATATGATCATTCCTCTCTATTTGACATTAGTGAGGCCTCATCTGGAGTAGTGTGTCCAGTTTTGGGCCCCACACTACAAGAAGGATGTGGAAAAATTGGAAGGAGTCCAGCAGAGAGTAACAAAATGATTAGGGGCTGCAGCACATAATTTATGAGGTGAGGCTGAGGGAACTGGGATTATTTAGTCTGCAGAAGAGAAGAATGAGAGAGGATTTGATAGCTACTTTCAACTACATAAGAACATAAGAATGGCCGTACTGGGTCAGACCAAAGGTCCATCTAGCCCAGTATCCTGTCTACTGACAGTGGCCAATGCCAGGTGCCCCAGAGGGAGTGAAGGTAATGATCAAGTGATCTCTCTCCTGCCATCCATCTCCACCCTCTGACAAACAGAGTCTAGGGACACCATTCCTTACCCATTGTGGCTAATAGCCATTAATGGACTTAACCTCCATAAATTTATCCAGTTCTCTTTTAAATGCTGTTATAGTACTAGCCTTCACAATGTCCTCAGGTAAGGAGTTCCACAAGTTGACTGTGCGCTGCGTGAAGAAGAACTTCGTTGTATTTGTTTTAAACCTGCTGCCTATTAATTTCATTTGGTGACCCCAGGTCTTGTATTATGGGAATAAGTAAATAACTTTTCCTTATCTACTTTCTCCACATCACTCATAATTTTATATACCTCTATCATATCTCCCCTTAGTCTCCTCTTTTCCAA
Source organism: Malaclemys terrapin pileata (assembly GCF_027887155.1). Lineage (NCBI taxonomy): Eukaryota > Metazoa > Chordata > Testudines > Emydidae > Malaclemys > Malaclemys terrapin. The sequence continues at coordinate 35,270,624 of NC_071509.1, read as the reverse complement.
GCTGAAAAGTCCTAGCCTCTTTAATCTCCCCTCATATGGGACCCTCTCCAAACCCCTAATCATTTTAGTTGCCCTTCTCTGAACCTTTTCTAGTGCCAATATATCTTTCTTGAGATGAGGAGACCACATCTGTATGCAGTATTCAAGATGTGGGCGTACCATCGATTTTATATAAGGGGAATAATATATTTTCTGTCTTATTCTCTAGCCCCTTTTTAATGATTCCTAACATCCTGTTTGCTTTTTTGACCGCCTCTGCACACTGCGTGGACATCTTCAGAGAACTATCCACGATGACTCCAAGATCTTTTTCCTGATTTGTTGTAGCTAAATTAGCCCCCATCATATTGTATGTATAGTTGGGGTTATTTTTTCCAATGTGCATTACTTGACATTTATCCACATTAAATTTCATTTGCCATTTTGTTGCCCAATCACTTAGTTTTGTGAGATCTTTTTGAAATTCTTCACAGTCTGCTTTGGTCTTAACTATCTTGAGCAGTTTAGTATCATCTGCAAACTTTGCCACCTCACTTTTTACCCCTTTCTCTAGATCATTTATGAATAAGTTGAATAGGATTGGTCCTAGGACTGACCCTTGGGGAACACCACTAGTTACCCCTCTCCATTCTGAGAATTTACCATTAATTCCTACCCTTTGATCCCTGTCTTTTAACCAGTTCTCAATCCATGAAAGGACCTTCCCTTTTATCCCATGACATCTTAATTTACGTAAGAGCCTTTGGTGAGGGACCTTGTCAAAGGCTTTCTGGAAATCTAAGTACACTATGTCCACTGGGTCCCCCTTGTCCACATGTTTGTTGACCCCTTCAAAGAACTCTAATAGATTAGTAAGACACGATTTCCCTTTACAGAAAACATGTCAAGTTTTGCCCAACAATTTATGTTCTTCTATGTGTCTGACAATTTTATTCTTTACTATTGTTTCGACTAATTTGCCCGCTACCGACGTTAGACTTACCGGTCTGTAATTGCCGGGATCACCTCTAGACCCTTTTTAAATATTCACGTTACATTAGCTATCTTCCAGTCGTTGGGTACAGAAGTCCATTTAAAGGACAGATTACAAACCCTAGTTAATAGTTCTGCAATTTCAGATTTGAGTTCTTTCAGAACTCTTGGGTGAACGCCATCTGGTCCTGGTGACTTGTTAATGTTAAGTTTATCAATTAATTCCAAAACCTCCTCTCGTGACACTTCAATCTGTGACAGTTCCTCAGATTTATCACCTACAAAAGCTGGCTCAAGTTTGGGAATCTCCCTAACATCCTCAGCCATGAAGACTGAAGCAAAGAATTCGTTTAGTTTCTCCGCAATGACTTTATCGTCTTTAAGCGCTCCTTTTCTATCTCTATCATCGAGAGGCCCCACTGATTGTTTAGCAGGCTTCCTGCTTCTGATGTACTTAAAAAACATTTTGTTATTACCTTTTGAGTTTTTGGCTAGCCGTTCTTCAAACTCCTCTTTGGCTTTTCTGATTAGATTTTTACACTTAATTTGGTAGTGTTTATGCTCCTTTTTATTTACCTCGCTAGGATTTGACTTCCACTTTTTAAAGGAAGTCTTTTTATCTTTTACTGCTTCTTTTACATGGTTGTTAAGCCACGGTGGCTCTTTTTTAGGTTTTTTTACCATGTTTCTTAATTTGGGGTATACATTTAAGTTGGGCCTCTCTTATGGTATCTTTAAAAAGCGCCCATGCAGCTTGCAGGGATTTCACTTTAGTCACTGTACCTTTTAATTTCTGTTTAACTAACCCCCTCATTTTTGCATAGTTCCCCTTTTTTAAATTAAATGCCTAAAAGGGGGTTCCAAAGAGGATGGATCTCAACTGTTCTCAGTGATACCAGATGACAGAACAAGGAGTAATGGTCTCAAGTTGCAGTGGGGTAGGTTTAGATTGGATATTAGGAAAAACTTTGTCACTAGGAGGGTGGTGAAGCACTTAAATAGGTTACCTAAGGAGGTGGTGGAATCTCCTTCCTTAGAGGTTTTTAAGGTCAGGCTTGAAAAAGCCCTGGCTGGGATGATTTAGTTGGGGATTGGTCCTGCTTTGAGCAAGGGGTTGGACTAGATAGCTCCTGAGGTCCCTACCAACCATGATATTCTAGGATTTTATGATAACATACTCTCTCCCCCCCCCCCACTCCCTCCAGGGCATTTTCAGGATGAAGCCAGATGCAACTATAGTAAGGTTTATGGGTTTTTTTGTGGTGGTGTTTTACAAACATTAGAATGAATCTTCTTATAGAATCTGGAAGATGCGTAATGATAACAGAGCTAATGTATAAGCAGCAGGCAAAATCAGCTGTATTTGATTAGGAATCAAAGTTATTAATAGTGCTGATTACCTTAGCGTCGTCATCTTTCCACTAATGTTACTCTTTTATATCTGTTTGTGAAACTAATCAAGCTCCCTGTAAGCCCTTATCTTTGACCAACCAGAAGAAAAAGTAATTGTTTTGTGAGACAGACTTTGATAACAGAATGATTCCAATTTGAGAAACAAGGAGCAAGCATCCCTCCTGAGTGAAGCGATATACCAAAGGTACCAAAAGTGATAACCTCTGGAAGAGTTGTTTTGTCTTCAATTGGTCAAATATATAGTAAATGAAATAGCACCTTCAAAAAACTCCATATGCCCTTTAACGCTCTTACATAAGAATGGCCATACTGGGTCAGACCGAAAGTCCATCCAGCCCAGTATCCTGTCTACCGACAGTGACCAATGCCAGGTGTCCCAGAGGGAGTGAACCTAACAGGTAATGATCAAGTGATCTCTCTCCTGCCATCCATCTCCACCCTCTGACAAACAGGCTAGCGACACCATTCCTTACCCATCCTGGCTAATAGCCATTAGTGGACTTAACCTCCATGAATGTATCTAGTTCCCTTTTAAACCCTGTTATAGTCCTAGCCTTCACAACCTCCTCAAGCAAGGAGTTCCACAGGTTGATGGTGTGCTGTGTGAAGTTTATTTGTTTTAAACCTGCTGTCCATTAATTTCATTTGGTGGCCCCTAGTTCTTATATTATGGGAACAAGTAAATAACTTTTTCTTCTTCACCTTCTTCACACCACTCATGATTTTATCTTGTTGAACATCAATAATATTTGCATATTTGTGGAAGGATAGAAAGTGTGGGTGTTTAAAATAGGTTTGATTTGCAAAACTGCACCATTTAGTCATAGAGTGTAAGGCTAGAAGTGACCATTGGATCATCTAGTTTAACCTCCTGTATACTACAGGCCATTTAATTTCACGCAGATACTACTTTATTGAGCCTGGTAACTTGTATTTCACTAAAGCATATCTTCCAGAAAGGCATCCAGTCTTGCTCTGAAGACATCAAGAGATGGACAATCCACCACTTCCAACACTGGTAGTTTATTCCAGTGTTGTTGTTGTTTTTAAAATGTGCCTTAGTTCTAATTTAATTTGTCTAGCTTCAATGTCTAGCTGTTGGTTCTGGTTATGCCTTTCTCAACTAGATTAAAGAGCTCGTTAGTACCTAGTATTTTCTTCCTGTGAGTGCACTTATATACTATAATCAAGTCACCTCTCAATGTTCTTTTTGATAAGCTAAACAGATTGAGTTCTTTAAACCTTTCACAGTATCTCTTTCTCCAGCACACATCATTTTTGTAGCTCTTTTCTGTGCCCTCTCCAGTTCTTAAACATCCTTTTAAAATGTGACACCAGAACCGTATGCAGTGTTCCAGTATCTGTCTCACTATAGCCATATATAGAGGTAAAATCACCTTCCTACTTCTACTCTCCTAATCTATACAAGGATTGCATTAACCCTTTTTGCATCATACCAGGAGGTCATGTTCAGTAGTTTTTCCACTGAGACACCTAAATCCTTTTCAGACTCGCTGCTTTTCATGATACAGTGCCCTATATTCCTAGATGTATAACTTTGTATTTGGCTATATTACAACACATTTTATTTGACTGGGCCCATGTTTGGAAGAGATCCAGGTATCTCTGTATTGCTGCCCTTTTCTCATTTATCACTCTGCCAATTTTGGGTCATCCACAAATTTTATCAGCAATGATTTTTATATTTACTTCCAGATCATTGAAGAAAATGTTGACTAGCATGAGGGCTGGTACTGATTCCAGCAGAAGCCCACTAGAAACACTCCCATTCAGTGATGATTCCCTATTGATAACTGTTTTTGAGATCTGTCAGTTAGCCAGTTTTAAATCCATGTAACTTGTGCTTTATTGATTATTGTGTAATGATAAATTTTTAGTCAGTATGTTGTGTGGTATTAATAAATTATCTTACAAAAGTCTAAGTACATTACATCTATGCAGTTACCTTTTTATCAACTATGTGACGTTGCATCCCATAATGCTTTATAGAAATATGCTTATGAATGTAAATAGGACATAACTGGAATATGTTTTATGCTAGATATGCCATGTAACATATCTTTGCAAAGGTTATGTTCTACTGCATGTATTCATCCTATTCATATGCATGTATCATTTTTATATCTGAAGTTATGAGCATTGGTTCTATGCTTGTACTTAAAGTGTTTGCTGTAGAAAGCACCTAAGGCAGATTTGATCAACATAGTGTGAAGGGGTTATTCAAGTAAATGGAAGTACTTGGTGAACAATGAACCTTGATAGACGCCAATCCACATCTGAGCTTTTCTGGGAACATCCCTGTAGAGAACTAAATCATGCATGGACATGTGACTTGCCCATGTGACTCCAAGACTCCATTGTGTAGCTGGGATTCTACACGGGAAGGGAGGGATTTCCACCCACAAGAGAAACTATATAAAGTCCTGGGAGACTCCTCCATTTGGTCTTCAGCTGGCTTAAGAGGTAGCCTCTCCACCCCCAAAGGATACCTGAAAGAAACTGGAACAAAGGACAGTAACTAGAGGGGTATGAGTGATTGCTGGACCCAGACTAGAAGGAGGCTAGTCTGTAAAAGAAGCTTACTAGAACATCTCTGAGGGTGAGATTTCATCTGTAATCACTTTTACTGTATTAGGCTTAGACTTACATGTTTTATTTTATTTTGCTTGGTAATTCACTTTGTTCTGTCTGTTATTACTTGGAACCACTTAAATCCTGCTTTCTGTATTTAATAAAATCACTTTACTTATTAATTAACCCGGAGTATGTATTAATACCTGGGGGGGGGGCGGGGGGACAGCTGTGCATATCTCTCTATCAGTGTTATAGAGGGCAAACAATTTATGAGTTTACCCTGTATAAAGTGGATTTATTTGGGGTTTGGACTCCATTGGGAATTGGGTATCTGAGTGCTGGAGACAGGAGCACTTCTTAAGCTGTTTTCAGTTAAGCCTGCAGCTTTTGGGAGATGTAGTTCAGATCTGGGTCTGTGTTTGTAGCAGGCTAGCATGTCTGGCTCAAACCAGGCAGGGCACTGAAGTCCCAAGCTAGCAGGGAAAACAAGCTCAGAGGTAGTCTGAGCATGTCAGGTGGCAGTCACAAAGGGGTTTCTGTGATTTAATCCGTCATGAACTAAATTTGTAATTTTATCAAAGAATTAAATTAATGATTTTACAGTGTTAGCCAAAATGTTTAGATTATTAATAAGTAATATCTTATTGTGGCGGGGCGACAACTCACTGGCACGGCGCCTCCTACTGGTTGTCCAGGGAATTAGCTCTTTTCCAGCTCCGGAACATCCTCTGCCGGCTGGTGTCTCACCTGCCGCTGGCCCCCGTGCCCCTCCCGGACCCCAGTGCCCTTTACTCAGGGGTTCTGCCACTGCAGTACCCCCTCACTCTGGGTCTCCCCTCCCAGGGGAACCCCCAACCCCCTATCCCTACCTTGCCTCAGTGGCTACTGCCAGTCTCCATCTAGCCCCCATTCACTGGGGCAGACTGTAGTCTGTAAACTGCTCATCATCGGCAAGGGTGGGGTTGGACCAGCTACTTCTGCCTATTCCTGGGCTGCCTCTCTGCAGCCCTAGTACCCTTTTTTTGTGGGCCCTTAACTTGGCCTCCGGCTCCGGAGAGAGAGAGAGAGAGAGTGTCAGTCTCCTTTTCAGCTCCTGGCCCCCAGCCCTCTCATAAGGGCCAGCTGGGCCCTGATTGAGCTGGCCACAGCTGTGGTCAGCTACCCAGTCAGCTTGCCCCAGCTGTTCTTAATCCCTTTCCCTGCTGCAGCCCTCTTCAGGGCTGCTTTTAACCCCTTTTCTGCAGGAATGGGGCAGCTGCCCCACTACACATATGTAGCCCCATGAAGTTGCGAGACCTCCTCGTCAACCTCCCCCTGGTCCTGGCCAAACTCTCCATCTACACTACCAGGAGGAGGATGCTGGACAAGGGGGGGCTCTGCGACTATGGGGCCTAGTTACGTTCCTCCCTAGTTTCATACATCTGGGCAGAGTTCCACTGGGCAGCGTCCGCTGGCTCCCACGACACCTTTGAGTAGCAGAGGGCGCTGTCTGGGGTTCTCTGCTCGGTGTCCCCATTCAGTATCCTTGTTTTGAACCTATGACCTTCACCGCAATCCCTGTTTTTCTCATTTGTTGTCCCCCGTGTTCATTTGTTCCCTAGGACCAGTGGTCCCTCCCGCTAGGCTGGGGGAGGGACCTTTAGAAGTGGGCGGCCTTGTGCTTGCCCACCTCCCGGGTTTTCCAATAAGACAACACATATGTAGTGGTTTTTCATCAGTAAATCTCAAAGTGCTTCGCAATCTTTTATTATATTTGTCTTAACTGTGGGAGGTAAGGAAGCATTATTATCCCCATTTTACAGATGGGGAACCTGAGGCACAGAGAGGCCAAGTCCCAGATCTTTAAAGGTATTTAGGTGTTACAGTGCTCAGCGTTGCAATGCCTAAATGATTTAGGAGCCTGATTCTAATGTTCAAAAGGGATTTAGGCACCCTGGAAGCCAAAATCTGGGATTTTGGCACTGCAAAACCTAAATATCTTTAAAAACCTGGGCCTAAGTGATGTGACCAAGCTCACACAGAAAGTCTATGGCAGAGAAGGAAATTAAACTGAGATCTCCCACAGCCTAAGAAAGTGACTTAACCCTTTGAACCATACGTCCCTTCTAAGATTCAGACCCCAATCCTGCACACAGTTTACACATGTGCTTAACTTTACATACAAGACTAGTCCCATGAAGTTCAAAGGGACTACTCACCTTCATAAAGTAAAGCCTGCTTGCATGACCGGGGGCTAAATCCATTATTGAATTTCCACTTGGAGAGTCTATGAGGAAGAAAATAGTCAAGCTATTGTGGTAGCATCTAACAAGGCAGTGGGAAAATACACAACCACGTGCGGTCATTTGACCTGATGAGCTTAAAAACCCTTCTGTCACTTTTCAGGTAGAGTTCTAATTAGAAAGCTATTCAAAATTAGAGCAACCCAGAAATAAATTTACTCTTAATGTAACTCCACTGAAGTCAATTGGTTTGTATCAATGCTGGATTTAGACCCACATGTTTAAATGTAGGTGTTCTCCGACTTGGAAAAATGCTTCTGTAACTTAGGCCTGTGCTACACTAGCACTCGTGTAGCTGAAATCGAAGTATCTTAGTTTGACTTACCTGGCCATCCTCACGGCGGCGAGTCGACCACCACGGCTCCCCCGTCGACTCCGCTTACTCCTCCTGCTGAGGTGGAATACAGGAGTCGATTCGGGGATCGATTTATCGCGTCTAGATGAGATGCAAAAAATCGATCCCCAATACATCAAACATATAGACGTACCCTAAGTTATGAAAGCCACTGAATAAGAGAGAGTACAAAAGTCTGAATAAAATTTCCTTTTTCAGAAGTCATTTGGTGAAATTCTGGCTGCACCAACGGGAGTTTTGCCATTGACTTCAGTGCAGTCAGGATTTCACCTTTTGTTTACAGATTCATTGATTTCCAAGATGAGAAGGGACCACTGTGATCTAGTCTGACTTCCTGCGTAACACAGGCCATAGAACTTCTCAGGTTTAGTTCCTGTTTGAGCTAGAGCATTTCTGTTAGGAAAAACATCCACTCATAGGAACTTAGGGTAAGTTATCTAGTCCAATCCCCCGTGCTGAGGCAGGAGCAAGGAAGCCTAGACCAGCCCTGACAGGTATTTGTCCAACCTGTTTTTTAAAAACCTCCAATGATGGGGATTCCACAACCTCTCACTGGAATCTCTCTAATACAAGCTCTCCACTGGATTATCTTTAATTTGTCCACATCTTGCCTAAAGTTTGGTGTCCAGAACTGGACACCAGTGCCAAATAACTTCTCAGTTCTGACTTGATATTCCCCTATTTATACATCCAGGGATCTCATTGGTCTTTTTGGCCACAGGGCTTCACTGGGACCTCCTGCTCAGCTGACTAGCCACCATGACCACTCAGTCCTTTTTCAGAGTCACTGCTTCCCAGGATAGTGCCCTCCCCCCCCATCCTGTACGTATGGCCTGTATTCTTTGATTCTAGATATATACATTTGGCCATATCTAAAAACACACTGGTTGCTTGTGCTCAGCTTGCCAAGTGTTTCAGATCAGGGACCTATCCTCTTCATTGTTTGCTACTGCTCCATTATTTGTGTTATGTGCAAACTTTATCAATGATGAGTTTGTTTTCTTCTAGGTCATTGATGAAAATGGTAAAATAGCATAGGGCCAAGAGCCAGTCCCCACTAGAAACACACCTGCTCAATGATGATTTACAATTATGTTTTGAGATCTGTCAGCCAGTTTTAATCCATTTAATTTGCAGCACGTTAATTTTATAGCATTCTAGTTCTTGTGCTGTGCCATGTCAAATGCCTTACATAAGTCTAAGTATATAACATCAACATGATTACCTTTATCAGCCAAATTTGTAATCTCATTTAAAAAAAAAAAGGATATATCAGCCAGATGAAATTCAGTAAAGACAAGTGCAAAATACTGCATTTAGGAAGGAAAATTCAAATGCCAAAAACAAATTGAGGAATAACTGGCTGAACAGTACTGCTGAAAAGGATTGGGAGTGTGGGTTACAGTGGATCACAAATTGAATATGAATCAACAGTGTTATCCTGGGGTGAAAGAGGCAAAAAGGAATGTTGTTTGTAAGATGGGAGAGGTATAGCTGGAGTACTGAGTCCAGTTTTGGCACTCACTTTAAGAAAGATACAAGTAAACTGGAGAGAGTCAGAGGAGAGTAATGAAAATGATTACAGGTTTAGAAAACGTGACCTATGAGGAAAAGTTGAAAGAACTTATTTAGTTTACAGAGGAAGGTGGGATAACAATCTTCAAATACGTAGAAGCTTATTATAAAGAAGATTGTAATCAATTATTCTCCATGTCCACCAAGAGTAGGACAAGATATAATTGGCTCAGTTTGAAGCAAGGAAAATTTAGGTTAGATATTAGGAAAATCTTTTTCACCATGATGATAGTTAAGCTCTGGAACAACTTACCTAAGGAGCTTGTGGAATCCTTGTCAGTGGAGGCTTTTAAGAACAGAGTAGATGAATACCTAGATAATCTCTGACAGGCGTATTTAATCTGGCCTCACTTTGGGAGGATGGAGGAGATCAACTCTTGAAGTCCCTTCCAGCCCCACATTCCTATGTTTCTTTCAAGTTAGTTTGATAGGATCTGTCTTCCATAAACCCAAGTTGATTGGCATTAACTATGAGACATAGGTAAATTAATCCAGTTCTCTTTAGGTATTTAAGGTTGAGGTTTTCCAACCTAATGATTCTGGTGCCTCCATCTTGTGGGGCTCAGTTTGAGACATGTTAAAGGGGCTGACTTTCAGAGTGTGAATGCTCAGTGCTTTCTGAAAATCAACCCCCTGAAGATATTTTAGTTTGAGCAATCAAAAAATAAGGCACGCAGAATCACTTGTCTGCTTTGAAAATCTTGGCATGGATGTCTATAACATCTCCTAATGAATGTCAAGAGATTTCTGACAGACTGTGGGGAAGACTGGAGGCAGACTTTGTCAGTACTAGTTATCCAGAGAATTGATTGTGGTCATGGAGAAGCTGATTGCTATAAACCAAAATGTAGTCTTAATGCAGTATTTTCACAACTTTCAGTAATCAGGGATGGAACTTAGAAGACTTTGTGTTTAAAATGTATTTATGATTTGTTTTGCAGCAGTGCCTAGGACTGCCAATCTTGGATCAGGACCCTTCTGTGATAGGCTATGTATATCATGTACTTTGTGCCCAGGTCTTTTCTAGAAGAGATATTTTGATTGTGGTATGGTTATTTTATTGTTAGAGATACAGTGACTATGTGGAAAAATCTCTTTTCTGGTTTACATAGATAGTTATCTTGGTAGCCAAAGCTGTTTGATGTTTCGGTGGCCAAGACAATTGGTTACATTTGCAACCCTTTCAAGCGTAGGTTGAATAATAGGGGAGGAAAGGGGCAGAGCTTGACAAATGCTCCAATCTGCTTCAAAAATTAAAACGGCCTAAAATAGTATCACTATAAACAGTGAGTAACCACTAAGGATTTTGTAATTGTGATTAGAGCTGGAGTGAGCTGGTTTCTACAGACTTAGGGCTTGGCTACACTTGCGAGTTAGAGTGCATTAAAGCAGCCCCGGGCGCCCTAGCTCACTACCTGTCCACACTGGCAAGGCACGTAGAGCGCTTTGATTCCAGGGCTAGAGCGCTCCTGGTACTCCACCCCGGCGAGAAGATTAACGCTTGGTGCGCCTTGGCATCAGTGTGAACAAGGTATTGCATTACTGTGCTCTGATCAGCCTCCGGAAACATCCCATAATTCCCTTAAGTCAAATGGCCACTCTTGTCATTGTTTTGGAATCGCTGTGGGAATGCGGATATACCCTTTGAAAGCTCCATTCTTGACAGCCGGCATGCTTATATGCTCTGAGACAAAGCAGCCATTACTGTGGAATGTTGTGTGCGAGACAGAGAGAGAAAGAGAGGCGGTGGGAGAGGGGGGTCTGCTGCTGTCTGAACTTACAAGATAGCATGCTGGCATGCTCTCAGCCCCCCCAAAACCCACTCTCTCTCCCCCCACATACACACTCCCTGTCACACTCCACCTCCCTCCCCCCATTTGAAAAACATGTTGCAGCCACTTGCATGCTGGGATAACTACCACAATGCACTGCTCTCTGTGGCCGTTGCAAGAGCTGCTAATGTGGCCACATCAGCACACTTGCAGCTGTCAGTGTGTACAGATTGCAGTGCTTTCCCTACTGCGCTCTATGAAGGCTGGTTTAACTCAAAGTGCTCTACATCTGCAAGTGTAGCCATGCCCTTAGGGTAAAATTTCCAAAAGCGCGTCAGTTCCATTTTCAGAAGTGATTTAAGCAGTTGGAACCCTAAGGGCTAGTCTACACTACAGATGCTTTGCTGATAACCCCCCACCCCATGGAGACATAGCTTATAAAGACAAAAGGAGTGCTTTTGCTGGCTTGGGATATGTTTACACTTAAACTGCTACTGTGGCACAGCTGCAGCACTTCAGTGTGGACGCTTCCTACACCAATGGGAGAGGTTCTCCAGTCAGCATAGGTAATCTACCTTCCCAAGAAATGGTAGCTAGGTTGATGGAAGAATTCTTCTGATGACCTAGCACCATCTCCACTGGAGGTTAGGTTGGCATGGTATGTCTCTCAGCGGTGTGGATATTTTTCACCCCTGAGAGATGTAGCTATGCTGATGTAAATTCCTAGCATAGATCAGCCCTTAGTTTTTGTTGTTCGGGGAGGAGATTTAGCTATGTTGGCAGAAGGACTCTTTTGCTTTTAAAACTACATCTATGCTAGGCCTTCTGCCAAAATAGCTAGTTTGGTTGGGTGTGATATTCCCCCCCCCCCCACTTCTAGCCAGTGTAGCTATGCCAGCAAAACTGTGTAGTGTAGACGAGGCCTAAGTCTCATGGAAAATTTTACCTTTAAAATAAACCAGAAAATCTCTGCCAAATCCTTCCATGCTAAGCTCAGAAATTGATATTTAATTATTTTGAGGTCAGGTTGAAAAGTTCAGAACTAAAACTGCTTGAAGAGAGGGAAAGTTGGTGACAGTTGAGTTTTTCACCTCACCTAATAAAAATATACGTACACATTAAAGCGCCTGTTTTAATGTTAACATAGATTTATTATAAAACGTCGAAGACCACTCAGTATTTTCCCACTGGGCAATAAAAATGCTGTCTGCATAACATTTGCTAAAAAGCAGTGTTGTGTATGTGTCTCTGTATTTTTAAGTGATTGTTTAAAGATAAGAGTGCTGATTCTTTATTAATACAACATGGTTAATATAAAACAAAGCTGAATGTAGTGATTTCAAACATCTAACTTAAGAATTGACTTAAAATATGGCAGTAGTCATTTAAAAATGAAGGCAAATTAAAAAAAACTCCACTAACTATGTAGCAGAGGGGCAGATGTCTCAGTTTTTATTTTTCAGATAAATCCCTACCAAAAGCCTTTAAAATAGTAGTTTACTGAGTCTGAGCAAAATGTCCCCCCCAACCCCACTCTCACCCTTTTATGGAGTAAGATAATGTATGGCATTTAGTAACCATCTAATCACCTTTCTTTTCTTTACCAGATCTGCTTCAACTGGCAGCAGGTTTAAGAAATCCATGAGTAGCGTTGTAGAATTGACAGCAAACTAAAGAAAATCATGTCATAATGCTTTGCACTTTTATACCTCTAGTGCCTTTTTGTTTGAGGATCTCAAAGCATTTTACAAACATTTATTAGCCAAATGTTAGGGTGATTACTTTCAAGGTGAAGCTGTTTTGGGTGCTTTGAAAAGATACTGCATGATTAAGGTAATATAGTAAATGCTGCTTAATTGCTACACGCTTGATCAGAAGACATTCCAGGTAACTGGTTTAAGCCCAACAATACTTAATTGCAATGACTGCTGCTTAATGGGGATGGTAATTACGTGCAATGGGGACACCTTCAAATGATTTATTGGTGCTCCAGTCTTGTGTCTCCCTCATGCGTGGCTCTGTTTGCTCTTCTACAAACAGCTTCCAGACCTTCAATATATAACCATGATACATTCAGCAAGTGTATGAACTGTTGCCTGTTGCTGGCTGTTAGTCTGTTCCTTTCATGTTAGCGACATTGCCAGCCCTAAATGTTTAAAAGTCATGACCCAGCCCTCTTTCCCCCCCAAAAATCCTGAGATTTATTATAATGGATTTTGGGTTCTTTTGATTTGTCTTCTGGTTTTTGATCCTTTATGGTGATGGTGGGTCACATTTTCAAGCTTTTTCTCTGCAGCCATGAGGGCTAGAAATGTAAATGAAAGCTGAGATTTTCTTGTAATCACTTGTCTCCAGGAGGTGGGGCTTTATGTAAAACATCAAATAGGAGACTCGTGATAAAATCACAAGGGTTGACAGTACTATGTTAGCTACATATGTAGAGCAACCATGTTGTGTGCCCAAGGGCAGAACTCAGGTTTGGTTCTGTCTTAATACCTTCACTGGGTTGGCCTCTTTCCTACTGTATTGGCCTGATCATGTAATAGGTTCTTCAGCTCCCTGGAATCTGACGCCTTTCCATAGGTAAAGTTACAAGCAGCTTCCACTTACAGAGCCCTATTTTATTTCCTTCCATTTCCCCCTTATTCCTTATAACTTTGGCCTGAAAAACTTGTTGGCTCATTCACAGTTTAGCCTGGCTCTTCCTATCTGCTCTGTTAACTTTTCACATCACAGTTTATCTCCTTTGCTTCATCAGTGATGCCAGTTTTGATTGCCTGCTGTCCCTTCTCCCAAAATCACATTCACACTTTTTTCTGTGCTGTCTGTTTTGTGTGGTGTACCGTCCTCAAAAACTTCTGGAAAGTCTCTCCCCTGCTTTCTTTCAAAGCCTTCCTTAAGACTCACAGAACGCTGCCAGTGGATAGTGAATAGGAAAAAAACATGCCGTTGACACTGTCCGTGTTCTTCCCTCTGCCCGCTTCCCCATTTTGTCACAGTGGGGTTCTCTCCTGGTCATGACTTCTAGGCATTACTGTAATACTACAATAGTAATAGAAATTGCTTATTACATCACCTTCAGGCTTTCCATATATTTAAATCTCATTTTAAACATTCACCAGCTGTAGCTACTTCGTTTTTGGGGTCCAGTCCTACTCCCACTGAGGTCAATGGGAATATATATATAATATATTTACCATCTTCAGTGGAAAGAGGATTGGACAGTGTGTGAGAGAGTGGTAGGATGTTGCCTTCTGTTTGATGGTTGTAGTTATGAAATAATGTGATAGTTCTTTAATAGCTTTCTGCAACCAGAAGTCATCTTTGCACTCAGCTGGTAGAGACCCATGTTTTTTGGAGCTGTAAGTCCTGAGTTCTAACCTCTCTGCTCCAGGTGTATGTGTTTTGTTATGGAGAGATGGTAGCCTTCATAGTTACTGTTGCAGCCAGTCTCCTCATAAGGCTGATTGTGAGTCACTCCCACTTATAACTCAAAAAATCTCATGCTTTCATATTTTTAGGGTTTAAGTTCCACTGACAACTAAAACATGTTTGGACAACTTTCATTAAATTGACTAAGTGCTTTTTGAGGAAGACTTACAATGGCCCTTTTAGAATATTTATAGTGTGTCGAATGTTTGTGTCCTCGCTCACGTTATACTACAAAACTTGAAACATAGGTAGGTTTTGACATTGACTCCTGCAAGAAGCAATTTTCAGTGATTGCAACAATAAAATGTTTAAGATATTGCCATTATCTGAAAACTAGACAACAGTCTATGTCAACAAAACCTGTGGCGATTTAAAAAAACAATGCATAATAATGGAGAATACTTTTGTCATCAAGTTCAGAACCAGCCTAAGCTACCCTTTTTTCTGAAGTGAAAAGACACTTTGGGATCTGGTATAATTACTCCTCCTCCAGCAATCCTCACCTTTTTTTCCCTTGGCAGAGCCAGGAACACACACCTGTAAGGTGGAAAAGGCTGTTCTCAGTGGTGGCAGATAACAGTACAAGGAGCAATGGTCCGAAGCTGCAGTGGAGGAGGTCTAGGTTAGATATTAGGAAAAACTGTTTCATTAGGAGGGTGGTGAAGCACTGGAATGGGTTACCTTAGGAGGTGGTGGAATCTCCATCCTTAGAGGTTTTTAAAGCCCGGCTTGACAAAGCCCTGGCTGGGATGATTTAATTGGGATTAGTCCTGCTTTGAGCAGAGGTTGGACTAGATGACCTCCTGAGGTCTCTGATTCTCATATAAATTGCTTCAAATCAGACTAAGAATTCTTTCTTCCTTTTGTAAACTGCTTTGAGATTCACAGATGGGAAAAGTACCATAAGTGTAAAGCATTATTATTAGCCATGTTCTCCAGATAAGGTAACTACAGAAAATACAGAGATTTTCAATGACTTGACTAGGATGCCCAGTTGCCTAGCAGATTGACCAGTGTCTCTTTTTACCTTAGTATTGATAATGTGGTGATCTTTCCAACCCATGTATTTAAAAATTGTGGCCAAGATTTTCAAAATGGCTGTTGTTTTTGGTGTCTCAAGTTTGGCCCCCACAATCTCTATCTCTGCTTGCCTACATAAATGAAAATTCAAAAATAATTTAAAAGACAAAAAATTCCTCATCATCTGGGACATTCCAGAAACACAAAACTTCGTTTCAAAGTCTAGTTAAGGGAGAACAGTGTACTTGCCTATATCATACTTTACAAAACTCAAGCACTTGTATAAAAAAAAAAAAAAAAGCAAGCAATTGAATAATTAAGGAAATAAATCTAACACTACCCACATAATCAAATATTTTAGTCTTCTCAATTACAAAGAAATGCATATTTTACCACAGTGCATTTGACCAAATAAATCCTGTTTCATCAGTAATCTCCAAATATAAACAACACAGATCCTCCAGTAAAAGAATCATAAAAATTATATATGTACACACCAATTATTTTATTTATATAATATATATGGAAAGAGAGATCAATCTGTAATGTAAGCCAATATATATACATACTTTCTCATAAATAGGTAGTTATGCACATTTCCTATTAAACTACATAAGAAATAGTTTCAAGAAACAGTAATAAGTAATGTATAAAACATTCTATCAATAAATATTAACTGATAATATTCCCAATTTATCAGAATACCTTACAAAATATTTAGATATCAAAAACACAGTGCTTTTAAAAAAAAGTCAGCAAACTGGGAGTCAAGGGTGAGGTGGTTGTGGTATGGATGAACTATACACTTATAATAATAATAATAAATAATAATAATTAATAATGATGAATAATTAATAAATTGGGCCAGATCTTAGCTGGTGTAAATCAAGGTAGCTGATATACTCCAACTGAAGTTTTGGCTCAGTATGTGTGTGTTACATAGTTTGGGTAAGAGATATGAAGTCCTAACTGTTCATTCCCATGTTCATGAGCACTTAAGTTGTGTAAATGGTGTGATAGAGAAGTTCATTGTTCTTGCCTAGTAACATTAACTGTTGTTTTAAATGAAATATTTAGGTTTGGGGATTTTATTAGAACAGTGTCTTTTTGTTCATTGGGGATTCCTTATCATGGGGATGGAAGACCATCTGGCTAGGCCCACTGAGTGAGGGTTCTTGTGCAATGACCAGAGAGAGAGAGAATATTACAACAATATGGCATGTGTCAAGCTATTTAACAAAACTTATTCAGGTGTGAGGCACTTTCTTTGGCTGCATGTAACTATTTTGAAAATGACCTCTTTCTCCTCACCTGAGAGCTGGGAACTTCCATCTGCTGCTCCTTCTCTTCCTCCCCACATCGTGGCGAGATTTAACTATTCAAAGTAATGATGTGAGAGAATTCTGGCAGCTCAGCCTATAGGCTATTGAGGCAGGGTGCGAGGATCCTGTTTTTGAACAGCATTGACCTGTCACTGCCCTAACTTGCAGAAGAGGCTGCTGAGTGCCTGTACAATTGTTCTAGTGTCTATTGCTGATAGCTTGTTGTTTGTTTATTGTTCTGCAGCACCCAGAAGCTTGCTAGGCACCTCTCAATATAGATAAGAACGTGAAATGTCTGTCCAGCAGTGGTGGTGCTGCCTTCAGAACTGGGCTCCCAGCCAGCAGCTGCCCATCACAGAAGTAAGGGTGGCAATACCATGATCCTCCTATAATAGCCTGGCAATTCCCCCCACCTCCCCATTTTAGGTCAGAACCCCTCCCCCCCGCCCCCGGTTACAATACCGTGAAATTTCAGATTTAAATATCTGGAACTATGACATTTACAATATTTAAAATCCCATGACCATGAAATTGACCAAAATGGACGGTGAATTTGGTAGAGCTGAATGTAGGCAACAGAATAAAAGGGATGGGGAAGAAAATGGGTTACAGCAACAAGTGCTGTCCAAGCACCTCACTCAGCAAAGGTGTCTGTGCATCATGCTGGGGTGGGGGTTTTTCCTACACGTAAAACAGACTAAATTACTTTAGCCCACTTTTTGTGGGAATTGCAACAGAAGTAGAAATTAAGGGGGGATTTAAATGAGAAGGTAAGTGGCCCTAAGGACTAGTATGGGAAGGGGTGTAGGAAAAGAGATGGAGAGACTTGTGGGAGAAATGGACAAATGGGCCATCTGTAATGTCAGAGGTGCTGCTACTAGATCAGGGGTAGGCAACCTATGACACGTGTGCCAAAGGCAGCACACGAGCTGATTTTCAGTGGCTCTCACACTACCCTGTGTATTGCCCTGGCGACCGGTCCGGGGGGGGTTCTGCATTTTAATTTAATTTTAAATGAAGCTTCTTAAACATGTTAAAAACCTTATTTACTTTACATACAACAATAGTTTAGTTATATATTATAGACTTATAGAAAGAGACCTTCTAAAAACATTAAAATGTTTTACTGGCACACGAAACCTTAAATTAGAGTGAATAAATGAAGACTCGGCACACCCCTTCTGAAAGGTTGCCGACCCCTGTACTAGATGGTAGTAGTACTGCTGGTGTCATAAACTGATAATGCTATTAGTGTTATAACTGTTGCTAGTGTTTACCACGAGAAGTGATTTCTCTACTGGGACCATGAGTCATGCTGTCTCTGTGGAGAGAAATTTATTGAAAACATGGAAGCTAGTGAATTATGCTGGTTTTTTTTAAAGAAAATGCTGCAATATATCTTATCCAAAGTCTGCATTCTTGCAATCTAAGCAGGTTCTTTTCTGTAACCTAAAGAAATGGGAGAAGAGAGCACACAGGAGTAGTTTTCATTAGATGTAGTGGTAATGTGTAAAAGGACATCTTCAGGAGAAAGGTGAATGACACGGACAATACGGGATTTGAGAAGGAAATAGGTAAGTGAAAAATTAGGCCTGGCTCTCCAGCACTGATGTTATCCTTGAAGCAAGGGAATACAAAGAGTGCCTTCTCCTCCAAATGTATTATAATATCAGGAATGGAAGGACAGCTGAGTGACCTGGTGGCAGGTGTTACTCACAGCAGAACAATCCATTTAAAGTTCTTATACACAATGTACCTGTTAGAACCACTCAAATGTAATAGCAGCAGCTTTGATTCTGAGTTGCCAAAATATAATCATCATTTAGATTGCAGTAGCGCCTAGAAGCCTCAATCAGGCCAGGGCCCCATTGTGCTAGGTGCTGTACTAACATCTAGTAGCCCAGTCCCTGCTCTCTAAAGAGCTTACAGCCCAAAAGATGAGACGTAACATGTAGATGAGTAAAACAAGCAGGTGGAATGGAGGGCGGATGAAGTAACAAAATAATGGGATGTTTTAGCACACACTAGCTGTGTATGCAATTTGTAGCCAATCAGTAGCAGCAATCACTGTAATCACAACTCGCCACCTGCCTAGCTGTTATCAGATGGCAGCTTTCTGTATGCATTACATTCAGAAAAAGTCTTTCAAACATTGCACCTGAGGCTGAGGAGTTGAAAGAAGAAATATTCTGGGCTTTGAAAAATCGGAGGAGCAGCACGGGGAGAGCTGGGGGAGAAAGAGAGAGGCTAAAACGAAGGTGGAAGTGTCCTGATGGGGTGGAAGGGATAAGTGACATGATAAGGAAAGTTCCCTCAGAAAATGCTCTATCCTAGAACAGAAGGGAGTTAGTGTAAAAATGATTGGTGGAACTGAAAGTGCAAGTGTGGCAGTGCCTGACTGGGAAAACAACCTGTGGTTGCTCTAAAGAATCATGAGAATATAAACATCTGTAAGAGTCACGGCAAGGCTAGAACCCATCTAAGCACATCTATGCTTGGTCATCCTTTCCGAGCAATGGGTGATGGTGTTGTGGTAGTGCTTAGGAGCCCCCATCACTGATCAGGACCCCATTGTGCTAGGTGTTGTATAAGCACAGAATGAAAAGACAGTCTGTGCCCCAGTGAGCTTCCAGTCTAAATATACAAGAGACAGTGGGTGGAAATAGACAGACGGGGTAACACAAGGAAACGATGAGATAATATTATGTAGTTTCTACAGCCCTTATCGTGCACAGAGAACAGTGAGGGAAGACCCCTGCCCCTTCCCTCCCCCAAGCCCTATTGATTTCAGTGCTTCGCTAGCAGACACTTTCCCTTTGTCCTCAGTGAGGCTCCTTGTGCATACAGAGGCTTGCCTGTGCAGTTCCTATATAACTGGAATTGTGGGGAGGGAGAGATTCAAGAGACGGATGCATCACCAACAAGAGTATGCTTGCACCAGTTTAACACCCACATCAGCTAAGCCAAGCAAACTTGGAAGGAGATCATGGCATAGAAAGCAAAATAACTGCCAGTTAGCCCGATTATTACTTCAGTGACTAAAATAATGACTGTGGCTTGTGGTTACATGCCACTTTCTTTGCTGCAGAACAGGGAGCTCAATCATTCTGTTGCTTGTGTGGTTTTAGTTTAATATACGCCTTTGCAACTTGGACAATTGCTTCTATGCCCTTCTAAAACACCGTATCTAACTTTACAAAAGATGCTTTATATATAAGAACAAATGTGTATGGAAAAGAGCCCTGCTGGTCACAAAGAGGCTGATCATTATTCAACAGAAGACCAAAATACCCTCTTAGGTGACCAAGCAATGTGTAGCATGACTGCCTCTTGAAAACGTTAATATATACAAACAGGTGGTGAAAGTGAAGAAGTCAAATGTATTTGACTCCGCTTCAGACTGGTTTAAACAAACCCCAGCCCCAATCTGAAGAGTTATAAAGGGAAGCTTTTACAACAGGATGGCTTGCTTTCACAATGCTTGGGGTTTGAACTTCACCACCAGCTGGGACCTAAGCACCATCAGATTGGGCTGTACCATACAGTTCCTCTCCACCCCTCCCTGTCCCTCTTCATGGACCCTTCTCATGAGATACTACTCTTCAAGCAGGTTCACTCTCTACTGGCTTTGGAACTGGTGGAGGAGTTTCCACCAGAACATCGGGGTCATGGCTTCTATTCCCAGTATTTTCTGGTGCCCAAATTCTTGACCCATTTTCGACCTTTGCAGCCTCAACAAATGTATCAGATACATGAGGTTCCGAATGGTCACCTTATTGGCTATCCTCCCTGCATTGTCTCAGAATGACTTGTTTGCTGCTCTGGACCTTCGGGATGCCTACTTTCATGTGGCAATTTTCCAGGCCACTGAAAATGCCTTCGATTCAACATAGTGGAGTGCCATTTTCAGTATACAGTGCTTCCATTCAGCCTCTTTTCTGCCCCTTGGGTTTTTATCAAATGTACGGTGGTTGTGACAGCATATCTTGGGAAGAAAGGAATCCACATCTTCTCGTATCTGGATGACACTGAGAAGTAGGTCCAGAGAGGAAGTTCTTGCTCACAACGATGCTACACTATGCTTGCTCAACTGCCTGAGTCTCATCCTAAACCCCGGGAAGTCAACTTTGGCTCCCATGTAGAAAATCTAGTTCATTAGGGACCTAATAGACTCTACGAGTTTGAAAGTGTTTCTGCCGACTGACTATTTTCAGACTGAAGCAAAGGTAACAAATCGCCTGAAGTCTCAGCCTTCCACAATAGTGTGGATGTGCCTGAGGCTCTTGGACTACATGTCCGCTTTCTTGCAGGTGGTCCAGTTTGCAAGGTTGTGCCTTTGTCCCCTCCAAATGTGGTACAGAACAGTTTACCATCTCACTCTTCACCCCCTGGACAGATTGGTCTGTCTACCTCCTCTGGTCCTGGATTCCTTGCAGTGGTGGACATGTCCAAAGAACATTTGCCAGGGAATTCCCTTCCTCTGGCCCTTGCCAACCAGATCTGTTGTCACCAACACCTCCCTGATGGGTTGGAGAGCACACCTGGGGTCATGGAAAGTTCAAGGCCTGTGGTCAGTGCAGGAGTCCTAATTGCATATCAACTTGCTGGAGCTTCGGGCCATCTACAGTGCATGTCATGCTTTTCTGGACTGTATCAGGGGCTTACCGTCAATACCACAGCGATGCATTATGTGAACAGGCAAGGGGGAACACACTCTAAGATGCTCTGCCAAGAGGCAAGCCAGTTGTGGTAGTTCTGCATCAAGGAGAGCATTACTCTGATAGTCAGCCACTTGCCCAGGGTCCAGAATCATTTCGTGGACCATCTCAGCAGGAATTTTTCCCTGAGTCATGAGGGTTTCTGAAGACAAGCGTCTTCTGGGTTATCTTCACAGCTTGGGGCATTCCGATGATCGACCTCCTTTGCTATGAGGGGCAACAAGAAATGTCATCTCTTCTGCTCTCGGGGGGCCTAATTCAACACTTTCCATCTCAGTTGGCAGTCGGCTCTCCTGTATGCTTTTCCCTGGGTCTCAATCATCCCACAGGTCATCCTCAAGCTGAAAGCGGATCAGGCAAAGCTTGTTCTTGTTGCCCTAGTATGGCCGAGGCAGTGCTGGTTCTCCGATCTTCTCACGCTGTCATTTCAGCTTCCCATACCCCTTTCGCTTCATCCTGACCTAGTCACACAGAATCATGGTCACACATTGGCGTCCCACACTCAGCTCATCTCGTGGCATGGTTGGTGGCTGAATGGAGGAGGGGGGGGAAGAATGTTGTTTGGTGGCTGTTCAACAGGTGCTTCTCGACAGTTGAAAACCCTGTACCAGAATAGCCTATTCAGCAAAAACGGAAGCCATTTTTGGTGTGGTCATTGGCCCAGGGAGCTCAACAGACTTTGGCTTCTGTCCAGGACATCTTGGTGTAATGGCTGCATCTTCAGTTGTTGGGCAACAATATCAGCATTTCATTCTCCCATTCAGGGAAGACCAGTCGTCTCCAGTACCACGGGAGCAAGATTCATAAAAGGGCTTCTTTGTCTCCATCCTCCGTTCCGAGAGCCAGTTCCTCTGTGGACCTTAACACAATCCTAGCAGCTTTAATGGGACCTCCATTCAAGCCCATAGGTGCTGGAACTAGGAATGCTGGGGGTGCTGCTGCACCCCCTGGTTTGAAGTGGTTTCCATTATATACAGGTTTACATTTTGGTTAACTATAAAAATTTGTTCCAGCACCACTATTGGCCCCTGGCATCTTGTCCCTTTCCACTTTTTGTGTCAGAAAATCATGTTCCTGGTAGCATCCACAAGGAGAGTCTGTGAGTTGCAGGCCCTGATAGCAGAGCCTCCTTATACGCAGCTCTCGAAGGACAAAGTGACTTTACGACTGCACCCCAAATTTTTGTCTAACGGTCTTTCAGTTTCATTTGAACCAGGCAGTATATTTACCTGTCCCCCTGTCCCCTCCCATAAGCTGCATGCGTCTCTGGAGGAGCAGTGCCTCCATTCATACCATGTCTAACTTTCTATATGGACAGGACTGAACCATTCTGTGCTTTGCCTTGCCTTTTTTTGTCATGTGCAGATCGTATGAAGAGGCAAGCGGTCTCCTCACAAATGATTTCTAAATGGATAACAGCCTGTATTAAGAGGGCATATGAAGTAGCTTCAGCTATGCCTCCTCAGCGGGTACCATCTCATTCTCCGAGAGCACAAGCAAAATCAATAGTGTTCCTCAGTGACGTCTCAATATTGGACACTTGCTACGTGGTCATCCATACGTGCATTTACGAACCATTATGCCATTTCTGCATCTTCCAGGGCAGATGCAATTTTTGGTAGGGTTGTCCTGCAATATCCTTGTTTAAGTAGACTCTGATCCCCGCCTTCTGGGGTGGGTACTACTTCTGAGTCACCGAAGTGGAATATACGGCTGCATCTACTCAAAGAAGAAGAAATGGTTACTTATTGTAAGTGTGACAAGTTTCAGAGTAACAGCCGTGTTAGTCTGTATCCGCAAAAAGAAGAACAGGAGTACTTGTGGCACCTTAGAGACTAACAAATTTATTAGAGCATAAGCTTTCGTGGACTACAGCCCACTTCTTCGGATGCATATAGAATGGAACATATAATGAGGAGATATATATACACACATACAGAGAGCATAAACAGGTGGGAGCAGAGTTAGTAAGACAACTCCCACCTGTTTATGCTCTCTGTATGTGTGTATATATATCTCCTCATTATATGTTCCATTCTATATGCATCCGAAGAAGTGGGCTGTAGTCCACGAAAGCTTATGCTCTAATAAATTTGTTAGTCTCTAAGGTGCCACAAGTACTCCTGTTCTTCTTATTGTAAGTGTGGTTCTTCAGGATGTGATGCAGACGAGTATTCCACGATCCACCCTCCATTCCCTCTGCATCGGAGTCTAGTCTCTGGGCGTTCAGTGTGAAGGAACGTAGTGGGGTTTGGGCGAGTGCACATCATATAGCCAGTGAAGGGACTGTGGCTGCAAGCCGTGAGCACTGCCCCTCTACGGTACTGCTAGGCAAAATTCTCTGGCTCTGGTGTGCTGAGCATGCACACACATAAATAGAATACACATCTGCATCACATCTTGAAGAACCACAGTTACAGTAAGTAACTGTTTCTTTTCTATCGAGAAAAGCTCTATGCAACTGAAGAAAACTAAAGATGACTTGATATGGCAGTGTTAATCTATTCCATAAAATATCCACTCCACAAGTGGATGGAGTAGCAGCTGAATTGCTGTACAAATTAATTTGCCTTACAGAATAAGTTGAATAAAGCACTAGAATAAATATGCAGGGTGTTGATGGAAGCCATCTTGTGCCTGTCTCTGTGTCTCTCTTATTTTGTGTGTGTGTACACACACACTATAGAATGTGTAGAGGGAGGGGGGGAGAGAGATGGTGACTTGCTCTACGCAAAGGGAGTAAGAAGACATAAGGTTTCCCTTTACCCTCCCTGTTTGGTAGAGCTCTCGGGGAAAGAGTTCTCTGCAGGGCTGCTACTCCTTGTTCAGCACACGTTGGTGCACAAAGGTGGGAATTGGGTGGAGCCTTTCTTTTGGGGCTTCCCCTTCCTAAGCAGTAGAGCTGAGCTGATGCAGAGGAAATAGTAATCTGTGTCAAGTATAGAAGCTGATACAGATTACTTTCCCTTGGAGCAAGGGAGAAACCAGGAACCAGAAAAGTCTGCTTCTGAGGCAGTGCAGCTACATGCTGCCCACTTCCTGGGGCAGAGCCATAATGGAGCTCTATATGACTGGCTATGAAGGTTGTATCTCTGGTGCATGATGTTCTCCTACTTGAAAAGTGATTTACAAAGGGAAAACAATTGTTCTTGTTTTTATTTTCCTTTGTTTTGTATGAAGCAGTCCCAAAAGGTTTCCAAGTGTTACCCTTCAGTGTTTTCCAAGAACAATCTCTGAGGATGATGGAGAACTGGTAGGATTATGACATCACAGGTCCCAAGCAGGTGTAACCTGGCTAAGGGTGAAAATGATCTTTATTCTGATTCTTTAAAACATTTTTAGTTAAATAGGTTAAAACAAAAAAAAATCCTTCTAAACTGAAGAAATAAAATATCTCTGGGTCTTCCAAAGAGAGCTACCGCCAAACCAGGGAATGCCTGATTTACTATTGACATTCCTGATTTTTCTGTGATAAATAAGTTGGGAATAATAACAATACTAATAGAAAAATCTATTTTTTTCCCCAGAAGAAAACCATGTCCGCCACCTTCATATATCATATAGAACCCCCCCCCTTTTTTTTTTTCCTTTGCAGATCACCTTTTATGCATTGTTGACTCCATTGTTCTGTATGGGAAAAGGACTAAGTCTTTGTCACAGAAAGATCTAGTTTGATTAATCTGTATCAAAGAATGTTTGTATCTTTTGCATATTTAGACATTTTTAGTCTATTTTGAGACAAGTAATCTGAATCCATGGATCTTTCTGCCAGCTTTTGCTGCTGCCTGATGTAACATTTAATAAGCAGCTGCAGAGTTGGGAGCAAATCAGTTTTGTCACACTCTCCCCAAAATATTGCACAGGTGCAATGAAAAGTTAAGGTGTGCACCATGTAGGCTCACAGTAAAACATACATTGTAGGGTGAACAAGCAAAGCAACACAAGATCTAATTATTAAATCAAATAGTTGTGGTTCTCTGTGAGAGATTTTGATATAGCCCAGTGTAATGGCAAGGTGGAGGAGAATTAGAGCTGTTTGAGCCCTCACCTCCATATGTCCTGTCAGGGTGGATAGCTGGGTTGGGTACCACATGGGCAAAGACGGGCATGAATAAGTTTCCACTAAGAAAGTGTAACTGATCTCAGTCGTTGTCTGATTTGTGATCAAGTCAAGCAATGTCTCCAGCAGGAGCTAAATATTGGCAGGACCACTGTCGGAACTGACAGAGGCTGTGCATTTATGGTAGCAATCTGGATCTCTGGCCTCATAATGCTTCCTCCCATACTAAACATCTTTCTGGAACATGCACTTGCTGGTGGACAGCTTAGTAAATTTACGTTCTAATTTGGCAAGGGCAGTGTAGTATCTTCCTTTCCAGTGTATAATTGGACACCTTTTAAGATCCTTAAGTGGTTCATTGATGTAACAGCACACCATTATTATTCTGCCTGTTGCCTCGTTGGCAAAGAAGCAACTTGTACCAGGTTTCTTCTAATGCTCATGTCTATAAAATGTTGTGTCCTAGAACTGCTTCTCTAGCCACTGCTGGGAAATGAGTTCTGAGAGGTAATTGCTGGAGCAGCTGCTTCCTACACTGTGCCCAACTGTCGTGCCAGTTGATTTGCCATTCCTGCAGACACAGTTCTAATTTGGGCTGTCTTCTGGTGAAGCGGTGAAGCCTTGAACCTTGGATCCATTAGTGAACCAGACTTCTTTGCACACATTCATCAGGAAAATGTTTTTGTGAGAACTGTTTCGTGCTGTCCAAGTCTTAGAGGTGGTCTGGTTTGACTCAGCAGACATATCTCTTGTGACAGTCTCAAATGGGGCAAGTTCTGTGCATATCTGCTGTGTCAGATTCCATTGAGCATGAGGGTAGTTTGGAAATAGTGTAATCTAAGAAATATTCAAGCACAGCTTGTTTCCATACGTGAAGGTATGCAAGGTGCAGCTTTTTAATTCTTTTCATCCTGTTTACTAAACAGGATTTTCACAGCCTTAGAAGGGAGACTGAAATGACCCACTTTTTTTTCCGTTGAAATCAAATTCCTCATGTTCATGGATTATTGGAAGAAATGGAAATAAACTGAAAAAATGTATGCAACATGCCATGTTTGTGAATGCACTGCCTCTAAAACGTGTTCAGCCATCACCACTGGCATGCATGCTGTTCTCTGTCCTTGTGACACAGGCCATCCCTTATTTGTACCTCAGGTCCAGAGCTTTAGTTATATTTAAGGCACAACTGTTAGAGCCCTGGTGCAAGTGACACTCCAGCAAATGATGCCAATGAGAAGTGAGACACATGTGAAACATACTGATTGCTTGTTTATATGTCAGTGGTGCCATGCCTCTCCTCCCCTCTGCCCAAAGCTCTTAGAGAGCCCACACAATAGAGACTTGATATGGTCAGATTTATATATTGGGAATTTCAATAGAACAGAAATTAAATCTTAAAGGAGAACTTGTAGCTCTGAGCATTGAAGGAATGTCTGGAAATAGGTATTTAGCATGGAAAATGGCACATCTCTAGCTACCATTTTGTATTTTTCAAGTGAGAGCTGTAGCTCTTACAAAAGTTCTGATTTAAACTGTGCATTTTCTTTTGTAAGTTTGTTGAATCACAACTTTTTGGCAATAGTGTTACAAACTGGAGCCTTCCTATAGGTGGACTAGGAGTTCTGGTGGCAGACACAGTAGTATGCTAAGAGGTGGTGGTGGTTGCGGAGGGAATGACAGTCATTGAACTGGTGGTTTCAGGATTGTCTCTACTATTGTATAGCACTGTTCTCACCATCAGAACTCAATGTTGGATACTTAAGAGGGGTTGGAGGGATGACGTTGCTAGCTCATCATATTCTCTTTGTTTTTTGTGAGCTTTTACTGATTGAGGAGAACACACCATGCAAATGATATGCGGTTCCTTCCTATGGGAGTGGGGACTATCACCTGTGGACTGTAATTTGAAGTCTTTAAACCATGATGTGAGGACGTTGGTAACTCAGCCAGAGGTTATGGGTCTATTACAGGAGTCGGTGGGTGAGGTTCTATGGCCTGCAGTGTTCAGGAGGTCAGACTAGATGACTATGGTGGTCCCTTCTGGCCAAAGTGTATGAGTCTGTGACTGGCTCTTGATGTGGAATTTATGAACAGGCGGAACAGAAAGTGTATCAGGAACAGAAATGGAAAAAGATCTTGTAATGCTACTGTGCACTGTGATTTGAATCCATTACAGTGGATCCCCTGAATGAGGATAGTGGTTAATGGAGGACTTTTTCATTTTTCCCAGTTTTTGAAGTGCTACAACTCAGTAACCCCAAGAACTTGTTCATAGGTTCAAGGTTTCCTTTGGTAGGCAGGAGTACCTGCGGGTAGGAGGACTCCTGCTTGTTTTGTTTTTTTCCAGGCTAAGACAGATTGTTAGGATTCAGTTCTCCATGAATGCTGCTAATATTATCTTCTGAGAAGCTATCCACATGTCCGTGCTCTGGCAGAATATTAAGTTTCCTCTATCTTACCTGTGCTTGCAGCTGCAGCCATATCAGTCTCCATCCCTTTACACAGCAAAAGCATGAGCTGGCTTATTTTGTAATCCAGTTGAGGGTAGTAAGGTTCCTTCCCAGGCAACAGATGTTTCTTCTTTGTCAGACAAAGCATTGGTGTTTGATTTTTTGCTTGCTCGCTGAGACAGTGGGGTTTTTTTTCTCGTAGGCAGTGTGGCCGTTATCTTTGCTTCCATCACCACTACTACCAGAAGCTATTTTCTTAGCCAACTTGACCCTGCTCTTTTTAGAATTGCTACTTACTTGTTCTATGTGTGGTGCAAATGACACCAATAGGTACAAGTGTATATGATAGAAGACACTCTCCCCCTAGCAGAGGAGACACAAATTAAGAGGGGTTCTTTTATGTCAGTAGTGCAAATGGATCAATTGGTATTTCTTGTTAAGAGCAGCAGAGCATTAACTCTCAGGATAGAACAACAGATGACAAAGCACCCCTCTTAGGGAGAAAGAACATCAATCCTCGAACCTGGAAAGAGCAGTGGTTGCCCTTACTTAAGGGATCTTATCTACCATTTGTCAAAGTAGCGTTGCTGTTTGCCTGATGCAGAGCAATGCATACTGTCCCAATGGGTGGTGGCCCAGTTGGGCCTTATGAATGGAGCAGAAAGATGCTTTGGCTCAAATGAAAATGTCAGTGTCTGACAACTGGTAGAGCTACTGTCATCTTATGCTGAGTATTACTTGACACAGGAGACTGAATCAGCAGAGCAGCAGCTGGCAGGACAAAAAGCCAGGGTCAAAGCATGTGTCTTATTTGTGGAAAAGAGGAACAGCGTACCTACTGCCAAGCAATGAAGGCACAAATAGTGAGGGCCCTTATCAACTGAGCAAATGAATCACTTGGCAACAATATTATAGGAGCATGCACCTCAAATACTTGCAGTGATGGTAGTACACCATTATGGGAATGGCTTTTTTTCTCCACTCTCTGCTTCATATGGGTCCTTTCTAAATATAATGTACATGTTTGCTTTACTTTTGTTTTGTAGGAAAGGAACGTCCCACCTACTCCAGTCTCCTAAGCAGCTTCTGCTTTGTGAAAGGATTTCCTGCTGTGAAGTGTCTTGGCAATGTGTTTTTAGCATCATTTTCATATGTCAATACAGTCAGATCTCAGTAACCTGAACCCTGTTTAACAAAAACCCTCAGTTACCCAAGGTCACCGAGGTTTGATTTCATTGCATAAGTCTTCATGCGTTTGGTGCACTGGTTACACATCAGCACATAAATCTTTCCCTGCACTGGCAGGTAAATAGACTAGATGACCTACTAGGCTTTTTCCAGCTTTAACTTCTAGGATTCTATGTCTGGAAACCCTGGAGCCCAGCTACCTCTGTCTCCTTCTGAGCCAATTGGCCTGGGGGAAGGAAGCTGCCTGTCAGTGACTGCGGAAACCCTTCAGCAGGGTTTAAATTGTGTGCTGCCTCAAGGGACCCTAACTCCAGGCCTTCACAGTCTGCAGAGCAGGGTCCCCCAGTTATCCAGACCCATGATTGTTTGCAGATTTCAGGTATCTCCCAAGACCCGTAGATAACAAAGTTCTACCGCACAGTGTTCTGCTGCCCTTTCATTTTGAACTGCTGTAATATTATGAGAGATGAGTCTAACAGCTCTTGAAATGGAGGCGGGAGGTGGTGTATTTACACCCCGGGTTTGTCTTTGATTGTCTTGATTTTCTTGAGGTCCCAGTGACCTGTGAGTTGTCTCCCAGATATGGGGAGCACAACACTCAGAACTAAGCCTTTTTTCTCTGTTTT
Organism: Malaclemys terrapin pileata; assembly: GCF_027887155.1. Taxonomy (NCBI): domain Eukaryota; kingdom Metazoa; phylum Chordata; order Testudines; family Emydidae; genus Malaclemys; species Malaclemys terrapin. The sequence goes on along the minus strand of NC_071509.1, from coordinate 35,240,844 downwards.
TTTCCCTCCAGCAGTTTTTGCTCCCAGCCACCAGGGGCAGCTGTTCCCACTGCTGTTGGAGGCTGCCCCTTTTCTCTCCAGCAGCTTTTTACAGTTGCCCCATTGGCTTTAACAAACAGAGAGGCAGGAAACAAGGACACCTACCTTGGCACCCCCTGCTTTCCAATTCTCCCTCAAGTGCAGCAGCAACACTAATCCTCCTCCAGAGGGGTAAAAAGGAGGAAGATGGATGTAAGTACAGAGAATACAGCTTCTGCTCTGCAGCCCCCCAGACGTCATGGGCGACATGGGGGTGGCCAGGGCAGACAAGGTTCTGTTGATCCAACATGTCCCCTGCTGTAGCTTCTGTTTCTGTGGAGTGCCTGGAATCACCCAAATCTTCCATCCCCTGGTGTAACCTCCAGGGCAGGGTCATTGTGGAAATATTGCCAGTGCTCCCTTGATGGGGCAAATCCTCCCCATAGTACTGCTCTCAGGAGGAGGCAGCATACGCTCCCATGTGCCGTCAGTGCAGTGTGATTGAGGTACTGTATAACTCAGGGTAAGATGGAAATATGAATGATCAATGGAGGAATCTTTCCCCCATTGTTTATACTTTGCTTAATTTTCTTTGACCGTTTCTTCTCACTTTATAAAATGTAAACATTTCTTTGGAGGCTTCTTGCTGGATCAACATTTGTATTTAAAATGCTTGAAAACAGAGTAGACCTACACATCTTCCCGTAACTAGTACGTCGGCAGACAACATGCCATGGACCTGATTCTCCTCTCATTGAAACTCAGGAGTAATCCATTGAAATCAGTGGTGCTACACCTAAAGCCATTGAAAGTGAGAAGAGCATAAGGTTCATGATCATTTGAGCGTCCGGGTCATTTTGGAAAGTACTCGTAGTCACTATCACTGAATTGTGAAGACAAGTTGGAGTCTGCATTTCTAGCTTTAAGAAGACACCGCAGCCAGCATACTGCATAAATTGAAAAATAAATAACAATGATATTTGCTTCTCTCTTAAGATCTGCTTGTCTTTTAATATTCCTCCAGAAATTTTATTACCTATAAAAAGTAGTCTATACTGTAAACAGAATGAGAGATACATTGCAAGACTTGTGGAAGATGGCCACTCCAGGGTGCCTCACTAGGGGACACCATTTCCTCCTCAGGAACTCTAGTTGTTCTGCTATACCTGTCGAAGCATACTGTCCTGGCACTGAAGCAATGTGGCAGTATTTACGTAACACTACCTACAGTGGAGGAGGAAATGTTTGAGTTCAAATGCAGCATTTTATTCTCTTTTATAGGTAGAGTGGCTTCCAGTGGAGCACCATGAGGGCATCAGAAAGGCACGAGGCAAGATGTAATGTCTCTTTTTCAATCCAAGGATGAAGAAGGGGCAACGGAAATGAGATAAGTGTCGAGTAAACAAGAGAAAAGCAGGGGCAGAAGAAAAAGATGAGAAATATAGGCAGGAAGTGAAGAGGCAGGCTAGAGTGCAAGGAGAGATAAAGGGTAACATTTGCAAAAGCACCTATGTCCCATTGGCTTTCAATGAGAATAAGTCTTTGAAGTGCCTTAGCCACTTTTGAAAATGGAACTAAGGTTCCTAAGTCACTTAGGTGCTTTTGAAAATTTTACCCAAAATCCATCTAAAAAGCTTCTTGTCAGTCAAGCCTGTTCAGACATCAGGAAATGCAAGAAGCAATGGAGAAGAGCATCTAACCAAAGCTGAGCGAGAAGAAAAAGTTAATGTATAGGAAACTAATGGGAGATGAGATGAAAGAATGTCCTTTAATGGCTTCCAGATGAGGGAGGAAGGGATCTTGGAATCATTTTGCTATGAATCAGTTACATTGGTAGTTCGGATCTCTGCCAGGACTGTGCAGCTGGACTCCATAGAGCATCAAATCCAACTAATTCCTAAATAGAAAAGGTTGTGTGGTGTTTTTACTTTATTTATTAATTTATTAATTTATTTATTTTTTTCAATTCAAATTTCAGCCTTCAGCCTGCATGCACTGTTCAGCATGGGGCAAACACTTTGGCACCAGAGCTCTTCTGCCACCAGGAACTCTACGGAGATCATTTCTGGGCCTGAGTTCTGCTAACAACACTAATCAGTGCCGGTACCACGGTAAAAAGTGCTATGCTTCCCATGTGCCTGGAAAACCCCCAAATTCAGCCTCCGCTAGGGTGCTCTCTAGCCAAAGAGTCGTTGTATGGCAAATTCCCACACACCCCATTCTGCACTGTATCGGCATCTGCTGATTAAATAACATTCTTTAATGTGACACTATTACTGCACGTCTTCTGGCAGAATTTCATTAAATCTCCACTTATTTTTGTAATTCAGTTTAAAATGTAAGTGCACTTCTTCAGGGAGCTGCAAGGGAAAAACAGTGTGTCTATGCACAACTGCAAAGTGGAAGTGCCAGTTCACTGGAACTTAATTTGCTATGTGCTGCAAAGGCTAATGAGGATTCTGCACTATACAGGTAAAGAAAAAGGGTAGGTAGGCAAAGAATATCCTACTTTAATGCCTTCGCAGTAGTTTATGGAATACTTGTTTAAATTTTTGCATGATGTTACTGAAGTCCTAAGGCAAAATTTTGAAAAGGAGAGTGCTACAGTACTTGTGCCCTGCGGTGAGTAGGTGTGACTGATGCACATGCACCGAACCTGACAATGACTAAAAATTTTCCCCCAGAAGCTCACACATTATATTCTATCCAACTCTACATAGAATCTCATTTGCAATGTATTGCTTGGAAAAGGAAAGGGCATGGGGAAGAGCTGTGGAAAAAGTCTAGTCTGAAGCCTCCCCACCCTCTTAGGCATAGTCTGAGAAAGAGGGTCCAACCAATATTATCCTATATCTTCTGGGCATTCTGTTCCAGCAGCTTCTCCTCTTAAACGGGGACCTAAATAGCATGGTGATGGATGCACTAAAAATAGAGAGCTAGGTAGAAGATAAGAAGTTTCTGTAATAACAAGAACTTCGAGGAGGAGGACCATTCCTGAAACACTGTTTTTCACTGAAAGACGTCTTCCTGAGCTGTGGGATGCAAAAGTGCAACGCAATGGTTTAAAAATAAAACACTGAAAGTAGGAAATTCCCAAAGTAAAGTTTTCTGGTGCAACACTAATTCTTTGCCAATGGAGCTTGTAAGTTCCTTGAACCACATTTATTAATCTATGCAAATAATAATAATGTGCAATAGCAAAGGCACCAGAAGCTCCTCTGTCTGTGTCTAGGTGGCTTGTTGCATTTTAAACTCCTCCACCCATTAGCCAAAACTTTGGCTTTTGATCTGATAGTAGGCTCTTGCTTCAGGAGCTGAGCTTGTAGATTCCTGAAGCAAAATACAGGCCTGATCCTGCACCCATTGAAATCCGTGGGAGTCTGCCCATTGACTTCAATGGATAGGCAAGAGCAGGTCTTTACTGCACAATTAACTACCTGTGTACACATTCATATCTTTCCATCTCTAAGGACCAAATCCTTGTTCTTCTGACATCTGTAGCAAGGTTCCAATGGATTTTAGTAGGATCAGGATTTGTCCCTAAATCCACAGCCAACAGCTAAAGGAAATATTTTTTTCCTGTGCCCATTTTAGTAGTGCCAAACTCGCACATTCAAAAATCATGTGTCAGATTCCAATAAATCATGAGATTGGCTTAAAAATAATGGCTCATTGGCTTAAAAATCATTGCCATGAGATGTGATGGCCAAAAGTATAACTGGGTTCAAAAAAGAATTAGATAAGTTCATGAAGGATAAGTTCACTAATGGCTATTAGCCAAGATGGTCAGGGATGCATCCCATAACCTCTGACTGCCAGAAGCCAGGAGGGAAAATAATAAATGTTGGGTCTTTTTATTTGCCTTCTGCATTTTCAGCATAGTCACATTTTCAAGCTTTTCTCTGGAACCACGAGGGCTAGATGCTTTTTTAAAAGTGGAGGTTCTCCTATAATTATATGATTCCAGGAGCTGTGACTTTAAGAAACGCATGAAATTTTATGATGTCAGTGATTAAAATCATAAGAGTTGGCAACGTGAAACTGACACATTTAGACATTTGTAATGCTATTATTTTAAAAACAATTGTTTTGCTAAATTGCAAATTGAAATCACTGCTTCCCAGGATAGAATTCCCCATCAGACATGGCCTATATTCTTTTTTCCTAGTTGTATGCATTTACTTTTGGCCATATTAAAACACATATTGTTTGCTTGCACCCAGTTTACTGACCGAATCAGATCTCACTGTATCTGTGACGTGTCCTCTTCATTATTTACCACTTCCCCCAAACTTTGTGTCAGCTGCAAACTTTATCAGTGAGGTTTTTTTCCCAGATCATTGATAAAAATGGCAAAATAGCACAGGGCCAAGGACTAGTCCCTGTGGGCTCCCCTAGAAACACGCCTTATCAATGAGGATTCCCTGTTTACAATTACAATTTAAGACTTCTCAATTAGCCACTTTTCAATCTATTTAATGTGTGCCATGTTAATTTTATATCATTCTAGTTTTTAATGAAAATGTTGTGCTTTGCCTAGTCAATTACAGAAGTTTAAGTATATTACACCAGCACTATTACCTTTATCAACCAAACTCATCAAAAAATGATACCAAGTTACTATGATAGGATCTATTTTCCATAAGCCCATGTTATTTTGCATTAATTATATTAGCCTACTTTAATTCTTTATTAAGCAAGACCTAAGAATTGCCATACCAATCATCCATCTAGACCAGTACCTTGTCTCCAACAGTGGCCCGTACCAGAGCTTCAGGGGGAATGTAAAGAACAAAGCAGTTGGAGTGTCTTCCCTGTCTTTCCCTCCTGGCTTCTGGCAGTCAGAGGTTTAGGGATGCATCCCTGACCATCTTGGCTAATAGCCATTAGTGGACGTATCCTTCATGAACTTATCTAATTCTTTTTTGAACCCAGTTATACTTTTGGCCATCACATCTCATGGCAATGAATTCCACAGGTTTAACTGTGTGTTGGGTGAAAGAGTACTTCCTCTTCTTTGTGTTAAGCCATTAAATTCATCAGGTGACCCTGGGTTTTGGATTGTGGGAAAAGGTAAATAACTTTTTCCACAACATGCATGATATCCCACCTTAGTCGTCTCTTTTCTAAACTGAACAGTCCTAATCGTTTTAGACTTTCCTAGTATGGAAGCCATTCCATACCCTTTATCATCTTTTTTGCCCTCCTCTTAACCTTTTCTAGTTCCATTCTATACTTTTTGAGGTGGGGTGACCAGAATTAGATACACTATTCAAAGTGTGGCCTCACCATGGATGTATTTAATGGCATTATGATATATTCCGTCTTGCTTTCTGTCCTTTTCTTATTAGTTCCTAATATTTTGTTAGTCTTTTTGATCACTTCTGTGCATTGAGCTTAAGTTTTCAGAGAACTCTCCACAGTGATTCCAAGATCCGTCTTGAGTGGTTACATCTTATTTAGAACCCATCATCACATAAGTGTAGCTGTGATTATTTTTTCAAATATGCATTATTTTGCACTTACCAATGTTGAATTTCACCTGCCATTTTGTTGCACAGTCACCCAGTTTTGTGAGATTCCTTTGTAACTCTTTGCACTGTGCTTTTAGACTTAACTATCTTGAGTAATTTTGTATCATCTGCAAACTTTGCCGCTCTACTGTTCACTCCCTTTTCCATGTCATCTATGAATATGGTGAACAGCACTGGTCCCGGTAGAGATCCTTGGGGGACTCTGCTGTTTACCTCTCTATATGTGAAAACTGACCATTTATTCCTACCCTATGTGTCCTATCTTTTAACCATGAGAGGACCTTCCCTCTTATCCCATGATTAGTTTCTTTTAGAGTCTTTGGTGAGGGACTTTTTCAAAGGCTTTCTGAAAGTCCAAATATACTGTATTGACTGGATCACCCTTAGCCACATAGATTCATAGATTCTAGGACTGGAAGGGACCTCGAGAGGTCATAGAGTCCAGTCCCCTGCCCGCATGGCAGGACCAAATACCATCTAGACCATCCCTGATAGACATTTATCTAACCTACTCTTAAATATCTCCAGAGATGGAGATTCCACAACGTCCCTAGGCAATTTATTCCAGTGTTTAACCACCCTGACAGTTAGGAACTTTTTCCTAATGTCCAACCTAGACCAACCTAAACATGGTTGTTTACACCCTCAAAGAATGCTAATAGATTGCTGGGGCATGAATTCATTACTAAAACTGTGTTAACTTCTCCCCAACAAATAGTGTTTATCTATGTATCTGATAATTCTGTTCTTTACTTTAGTTTCTACCAATTTGCCTGATACTGAAGTTAGGCTCACCGGCCTGTAATTGCCAGAATTGCTTCTGGAGCCATTTTTAAAAATTGGTGTTACATTAACTATTTTCCAATCATCTGTCACAGAGGCTTATTTCAGTGATAGGCTACATACTACAGTTAGTAGTTCTGCAGTTTCATATTTGAGTACCTTTAGAACTCTTGGGTGAATATCAAAATTATTGCTGGTTAATTTTTCAATTTGTTATGAAACCTCCTCTATTGATACATCAGTGTGGGATAGTACTTCAGATTTTTTGCCCTAAAAGGATAGCTCTGATGTGGGGATTTCCCCCATATTGTCTGGAGTGAAGACTGATGCAAAAAAAAAAATAATTAGCTTCTCAGCAGTGGCCTTGTCTTCCTTGAGTTCTTCTTTAGCATCTTGGTCACCTAGTGGCCCCACTGCCTGTTTGGCATACTTCTTCCTTCTGATGCACTAAGAAAATTCTTATTGTTACTTACATCTTTAGCAAGTTGTTTCTCCAATTCTTTCTCCTGTATTAGTCCCATATCAGCCACTCTATTTTCTTCCCTGTGATTGATATCAGACTGACAGGCTATGATTACCCAGGTCATCCCATTTGCCCTTTTTAAATATTGGCACAACATTAACTTTCTTTCAGTCTTCTGAAACTTCCTCGATGTTCCAAGAGTTATTGAAAATCAACATTAATGGTCCAGTGAGCTCCTCAGCCAGTTCTTATAAAACTCTTGGATGTAAATTATCTGAATCTGTTGATTTAAAAAATGTCTAACTTCAGTTGTTGTTTAACATCCTTCTGAGATACTAGTGGAATGGGAACTGCTATGAGGAATAAGAGGGTACTTTGCTCTCATTGTTCATTCAAGCCCTGACTTTTCTGTTGAGACAATAAAGAATGTGGCAATTGCCATTTCCTTTCCCTTTCCCTCCATGCAAATGTGGACACCTTTTTATTAGGAACTGGGCTTAAAGACACAACTCACCCATTTATTTCTCACAGGCCATCAAGTGTCAATCAGATGAAAATGACTTTTAGCTGCCTGGCCCTCAACTTGAGCTATGGATGTGGAGGAGAAAGACTTCATATTACATTACTTGTCCCCTGAACCATTCATTCCCCTGATATAGCTGTTGATGCTGATATCAGTGAGTGGCATGCAGTGTCATTTCAAGATGAGAGACTACAGCAGAATGAAAAATAATCCTCTGGACATAAATCCCATGACACTGGAGCAGCAATTAACAGTCTGGTCTTTCCTGGGAGACGACTAATATTTAGATTACTGCCAAACATTTTTTTAATAAACACACACACAAAAATAAAAAAACCTAACCCATTCCAAATGACCTATACGTAGCTTCAGATTATCCTTGTTAAATGAAGCACATTTGTTGGTATAGGAATGCAATTTTAATAATTTCTGTACTGGGAACCAAAGGCAGTGCTGTGAGGTTACCATAACATTTGGAGGTAGAAATATGCTTAGAATTTCTGGCATTTGTAGCTACTGGCATGTGATTGGCCATGCTCTGCGTCAAGGCTGTGCAGAAAACTGGGTGGTTTTGTGGGTGGGTAAAGGAGTCATTACGCAGACTAGCTAGACTGTGTGTCATTTTGTCAATAAAGGCTTTATAAAAATCAGTAAGAAGCCATCTGGAACTGGGGCTTTGCCAGACTGAAGAGACTTAATAGCTTCTTGAATTTCAGCAGTAGAAACTGGGTCATGGAGGGAGTCAGCCATGTGCTGAGGAATGGCGGGGAGCTGTAGTTTTATTTAATAAGTGAGAGGGCTTAAGATAACTATTGGGATTGGTAGGGAGGGGAACAGAGCTCTGTTGGGTGAACATAGCTGCTGGTAAATATGCAAAAAGGAATAATTTATGTTTTAAACTAAGTTTGCCAGTCTCATCATTGACAATAAGCACAAGACTTTGCTACATAAATACGGTTAAATTATCCTCCTTTCTAGCTTCCCCATTCATACAGTAAGAACATAAGAATGGCCATACTGGGTCAGACCGAAGGTCCATCTAGCCCAGTATCCTGTCTTCTGGCAGTGGTCAAAAGGTGCCCCGTTACCTGTCGCCCATTCCCAGCTTCGGGCAAACAGAGTCTAGGGACGTCATCCCTGCCCATCCTGGCTAATAGCCATTGATGGACCTATCCTCCATGAATGTATCTAGTTCTCTTTTGAACCCTGTTATAGTTTTGGCCTTCACAACATCCTCTGGCAAAGAGTTCCACAGGTTCACTGTGCATTGTGTGAAGAAATACTTCCTTTTGTTTGTTTTAAACCTGCTGCCTATTAATTCCATTTGGTGACACTTAGAATCATAGTATCCTAGAAGATTAGGGTTGGAAGACACCTCAGGAGGTCATCTAGTCCAACCTGCTCAAAGCAGGACCAACACCAACTGAATCATCCCAGCCAGGGCTTTGTCTAGCCGGGCCTTAAACTCTAAGGATGGAGATTCCACCACCTCCCTAGGTAACCCAGTGCTTCACCACCCTCCTAGTGAAATAGTGTTTCCTAATATCCAACCTAGACCTCCCCCACTGCAAGTATGGCCGTCCAAATGTACTTTCCCTATCTGCCTTGTTGAGGTTTGTGTGTATATAACTTTGCTAAATTATTAATAAATCATATTAATAAATCATCTATCTATATGAGTTCCTGTAGTGTGAGTGTTACACCTGTGCACATCAGGGTTCCAAATTATATGATAATTTTACAATAATCTTACTGGGCCTGATTTTGGAACAAGAACCTGTTAATCCTCAAGTTATAATTATATATACGCAACTTTGGGACAGGCTACATATAGTTGAAATCCCCCATTATTATTATTATTGAGATTTTTATTTTAATAGCCTCTCTAATCTCCCTGAGCATTTCACAGTCACTATCACCATCCTGGTCAGGTGGTCGGTAATATATCCCTACTGGTATATTCTTATTATTAAATCATGCAATTACTGTCCATAGAGATTCTATGGTACAATTTGGTTCATTTAAGATTTGTACTTCATTTGATTCTATGCTTTCTTTCACATATAGTGCCATTCCCCCACCAGCATGACCTGTTCTGTCCTTCCGATATATTTTGTACCCTAGTATTACTGTTTCCCATTGATTATTCTCATTCCACCAAGTTTCTGTGATGGCTATTATATCAATATCCTCATTTAATACAAAGCACTCTAGTTCACCCATCTTATTATTTAGACTGCTAGCATTGGTATATAAACACATTAAAAACTTGTCACTTTTTAGCTGTCTGCCATTACATGATGTAATTGAATGGGACTCTTTTTTTCATTTGACTGTTTCTCATCAGATCCTACCATATTTTATCATCTTCCATCCTTTCCTCCTTACTAGGACATAGAGAATCTCCATGAATAGATCCTCCCCTAAGGGATGTCGCTGTCTGAACCACATGCTCCTCTGCACCTGTCGGTTTTCTCCCAGCCCTTAGTTTAAAAACTGCTCTACAACCTTTTTAATTTTAAGTGCCACCAATCTGGTTCCATTTTGTTTTAGGTGGAGCCCATCCTTCCTGTTTAGGCTCCCCTTTCCCCCAAAGTTTCCCCAGTTCCTAATAATTCTAAACCCCTCCTCCCTACACCATTGTCTCATCCATGCATTGAGACCCAGCAGTTCTGCCTGTCTAACTGGCCCTGCATTTCAGAGAATGCTACTATGGTGGTCCTGGACTTCCATCTCTTACCTAGCAGCCTAAATTTGGCCTCCAGGACTTCTCTCCTATCCTTCCCTATGTCATTGGTACCTACATGTACTACGACCACCGGCTCCTCCCCAGCACTACACATAAGTCTATCTAGATGCCTCGAGAGAGTCACAATCTTCGCACCAGGCAGGCAAGGCACCATGCGGTTCCCTGGTCATCACAAACCCAGCTATCTATGCTTCTAATGATGGAATTGCCCATTACTAATACCTGTCTCTTCCTAATAATTGGAGTTCCCTCCCCCAGAGAGGTATCCTCAGTGCGAGAGGATACCACAACTTCCTCTGGAAGGAGGGTCCCAACTATGGGATTGTTTCCCTCTGCTCCAGTTGGATGTTCTCCTTCCTTGAGACTTTCATCCTCTTTAACAGCACAGAGGCTGTCAGACCGAGGGTGGGACCGTTCTACTGTGTCCCGGAAAGTCTCATCTGTGTTCCTCTCTGTCTCCGTTAGCTCCTCTGGTTCAGCCACTCTGGTCTCCAAAACCCGTACACGGTTTCTGAGGGCCAGGAGCTCCTTGCACCGAATGCAGAAATATGCCACCTGCCCATTGGGCAAGTAATCATACATGCTGCATTGGGTGCAATAAACTGGATAGCTCCCACTCTGTTGGTGGACTTCTGGCTGCATTATCTTTTTACTCCTGAAGTTAGCTCCTTTGTTCTTTTGTTTTTATCAGGGGGCATTTTTGGCTTTAAGTTTAAAGAATGTTAAGTGTATCTAGCCCCCCCACTCTCCCCCTCCTCCTCTTAACTCGGTTGCAAAACTCCCCTGTTAGCCACTCCTGGTCGCTAGCTCCTCTGGTCACTTAGAAATGGGCTTTTTAAAGCCCTGGTCTTCCTGAGTAGCCCTGCCCCCCCTTTAAGCCTGCTAAAGGGCTTAGAGATCAAAGCCTCATCAAGCAGCTCTCAGCCTTGCCTAGCAGGCCGCTAGGCTCAGCACACACATGGTCCCCCAAACAAACAGACCACACAGCATATTTCAGTCAAGCAGCAAGTACACCACAAACACACACACTACAGACAACAAACTTACCCCAATGGTCATGTAATTGCTCCTCCTTCACCTGGAGAACTCCCTCACAGTGTACCCAACTTGTTAAGCGTTAGCAACATCTAAAGTGCCCTACTGGCTTCTTTGAGTTTTGAGTAAGAGTTTGGTCTTGGCTGAGAAAAATGTACTGTTTGCAGCTTCTTCTAAAAAATTGTTCTATTCTGTTATAAACCATACTGAAACTTGGTAACTTGTTTCGTGAAATTAAACAGGAAAAGAATTGATTATCCTCCAGAGAGTCATCTCATGAGAACTCTCCAGAAGAAGAAGAAATTATGTTTTTCCATAGTAGTAAACGAACACAATGATCAGCTTTCTAGATGAGTTGAGTTTTAAACTAGGATCTTAATATAGAAAGCTACTGAACTTCTATACTGGGGTGAAACTCTAAGAAAAGAAGCTCTATTTGGGCCTGTAGAGTTCCAGCAGCTCAGTAGTTAGCAGTCAAAAACCCTTGTTTCTGGACACACTACTGAGATGGATGAGACACTTGCATGATCCAGTGGGATTCAGGAATCCTTGGTTATGATCACCAATGATCCAGACTGTGACTCTGGGAAGGTCATTTAACTTATATGTGCTGTAGTTTCCCTGATTATAAAGTAGGTATAATGGCCCCTACCATTGTGAATTTACTTGTATGAAAAGAATTACTGAGTGCCGAATATTACTGTATTTTTAAGATGCATCAACAGAACCAAAGCCCCAGAAGACCTATAAGGGCAACACCTTAAAGGAAGTTCTGGCCCAGATGTAGATTGTACTTTTATTTGTATTTTGCCCCACTCACAGGTTACATTTGAATAGCTAACACTGGTAATTCTTGCAAAGAGGTTGTCACTCGTATCAACATAAGCTACTACAATGATTACAGGGAACGAGCATTTATGTCAGGGGAGAGAGTCTTTCTCATAAAATTGTGGGCTTGTGGATACAGACTCCTTTCTTTCTAAGTTTGAGGATTAACTCTACACAGCCTAACTGCATTTTTTCTTTTAAGGCAACTATTTCTCTAGATTTTAAAAACCACTCTGCTCCCATTTGGGCCCTGAATTGAATGGCCAGATTTTCAAAAGTCCTCTGCACCAGCAGCTCCCTTTGTTCCCACTTAGGTGCCTAAATTGGAGTTGAACTCTTTTGAAAATGTGGCCCATTATGTTTTGTGGTGGTTGTGATTAAGGCCCGGAGTATTCCAGGAGCATTCTATTACAATTCTTCTGGATGGGATGCCTTACAGGGCCATTTATGAAACCATGCTGCTAGGTTAATATAAAACATTCTAGAGTTGTACAACCACATCCAGGAAATAAAAATAGCGAAGGTAAATTGTTGGTTATTATTTCCTTCTGTCTCAAGAATTCAGTTGCAAACCAGGTGAAACTCAAGCAGATGCACCCACTAAGCAAAGAAGGTATCGAATTAATGGTACACAGGCCACAGACTTTCTTGAGAACAGATCAGTGACTGTTGCAGGATACACCACAACATTTAGTCTGATGTACACGAACAGTGAGCATAACAGTGAGAGCTAACATGCTGAACAGCATAAATATGAGGCAGCTGTCTTTCTATTCTTCTTCACAACCTGAGAGGTAAAAAAGCCCTACGAGTCATAGAGATGGGTGGAGTTCTGTACTTGGATGTACTTAAATAGAACATGAAATATGAGTTTAGAAGGGAAATGAAGAAAGTCCCTGCATGTGCTGAGCACTCAGTTCCTGTGCACCACCATGTCAGGTAGGTAGGGTGACCAAATGCCCTGGAAAACAGGCAGTGTTCTGGCTTGTAGACCTGCCAGGGTTTTCCTCCTTTTTTGTGAACCTGGTCAAGTCATTTAACCCTGCTGACCTGTCCCAGAGCCACTAAACATCCGGACAAATGAACTGTACCTCAGCATAGCTGGCTGGGGTAGCTATAATGTCAAAGCATATCCACTTATCTATTTAGCCTGTTCATATGGTATATTCCTCACCCCCATAGCAATACTGCCAGAAACTTCAGTGGGCATGCTGAACTTGCTTGTGGGATTCAGTGGTGAGAAAGCCGTGACCATGTTCAAAGCCAGACCTTCTGCTGCCACACTTAAAAAGGACAGTAGGCCACAAGAACCACTGGCTGCAAGTGGAGAAGGGGCAGTGCTCCTTGGCATCTAAAGTAGAGGCTCTCTGGTTGGGAAGGGTGTGTCTCCAAATTCCTCAAGACACCTTCCTTGCTGCCCACACCTTTCCATATGTACACTGCCCTAATGCTCCCCCCTCCATCCCCTCCCCCCCCACACCTGCTGTGCTGTCCTGGGTTTCAAAGTGAAAAAAGGAACCAGATTTTTAAAAGGGATTCTGATGAGTTAACAACCTCCAGCCCCAGAAACTATCAATCCACCCCTGCTGAGAGGACTTGATTTTTTTTAAGGGCACTGAAGAACTAACAATGATGGAGATAAGGCCCTTTGCAGAATAGACCAAAGCAAATCTCATTTATGCTGATGAAAATCTATTGCTTGGGCCCAGATGAGTTTCTAGAGCCATCTTTACCTTGGAAGTTATTCCATGAAGTTAGGATCCGTCTATACTTAAAATGCTACAGCAGCACAGCTGCACCGCTAGTTCTTACATGACCCCCATCATCACGATATCTGGGCACTTCCTAAATGTTAATGAATTTGTCATTATGACGACTCTGTTCTACTGATGGGGAGCTGTTGCCCAGAGAGGTGAAATGTCATGCAGTCAATCTGTGGCAGAGCTGGCAATTGAACTCCATTCTCTTGAGTCCCAGAGCAGCATCTAAACCACAACACAGCTTTCCATCTATTATGTGTATTGCTTGAGTAAAAAAAAAAAGCTCCCATCACATCCGAGTCCTATCATACTAAGCACTCTCCAGGCATGTCAAGGTCAATATAACACAATTTGAAGTCTATGAAAGGCTTCCATTGACACTGCTAGAGATGGATCAGGCCCATCCTGAGATAAAGTGCCTGTTCTGCAGAGCTTACAATTTAGGATTGTCAACACATTAATAATAGGAAAGCAGTAGAAGGATGCTGTGTTTTCTGCACATGTGGATGCCCATTAAAGTACCTAGTAAATAGACACATAATATGAATGGCTACTGTCTAACATGAGGGCACATCTAGGTGCAAGCGCTACAAAAATACCTGTGTTCTAGGCATATGTGTTTTCTGAGTTATTTGAGCATATTGGCCTTGCTATTTTTCCTTTCAGTATAGCACTATTACTCAAGGCATGTATTTTTCAGATCATTATAAAGATACCTGGTGGGATAACATTGGAGAGGGAGAAATCCATGTATGCAAGACAGCCTTGTAACAGTATGAGCATTTATAGTGAGATTGTATTACTTCCTAGCTATGCATCTGCTGTGAGCATCAGACCATACTTAAACTGTAATGTATGGTTTTAAGGTTGCTACTGGTCATTATCAGATCGGCAATGACTGAGAAACTATACATTACTGCTATTATGAACTGTTTTTGTACTATTTGCAGTTTCCCATTTTATTGAATAGCTGCTGGCTTGCTTAGAGTATCTCTGAGCTGGATTACAGTGGTTGACGTTGCAGAAATTTTGCTGGTTTGGTGTTTTTTGGTTTTTTATTTTTTTATTTTTTTAAATGCACGTATCCATTGTTCTTATTTATATACAACCAAAAAGTTGAATGTGAGACCTGCCCGGGCATTTTTGAGCAAGCAATACTGTTTTCTTCCCTCTCTCTCTCTCTTTTTAAATGATTATTTAAGTGTTCATGGTAGGAGAGGAGGCAGAATTGTTCAGCATTCTTTTTCCTACACTGTTCATAGTAACTGATCATTAATGAATATAAAATTGATAATCAATTTGCAGTCTAGAACAAAAAAAATTGTGGGTTTTTTGGGGGGAGACTGGTTCTGTCAAGGCATTCAAAAGTAAGATTTTTGGCAACAAATTTGTCATTAGTAGCAAGAGTGTTATAATTATATGATAGTTTTTTTGGTTATATTTTCTTATAATTAGGACAGCTGGGATATTCTGGTTTCGTTTTTTTAATGGTAGAGAAGGTATTCATCTTTGGCATACAGTTATAAAACCGTAAGCAGCATTATGTATGAAATTCTGTTGTCTGTTGTGTATTCATTGTTACTTTAGTCAAATTTTATTTTCTATAAAGATATGAAAGGATTGTCACAAAATAATATAGATAGGGGAAAAGATGAGAAATGATGCAACATAATGCTTTGCTTCCAGATGTGAATTCTTTTTCCCCTAAAGGGGTAGAATTGAAATGAAAGATATTTGGCTGGATGGCAGGATAAAAATGTCTTAATATTGAAAACAGATTGTGACAGGAAATATGCCTCAGAAACCTTGATTGTTGGACAATCATCAACAGTTTCATTTGCTGCCCTGAATTAATATTTTAACTTCTTTCATATCTGTATGGGAGGTGTGTAGTGATTTCATTTGTCTTCTTTCACTGCATTGCTGCTGGATGGAAGGCGGTATTTACATTTATAACAGGCACTTTTACAAACGAGTACTAAATAATATAGACTTGCATTAATTATTTCCCTTGTCAAAAGTGAAATAGTAAACCATGATCTATCTCTGTCTGTTTACGTATCTATCAGATGACTGATAACTATGGCTAGGTTGCTGTGCTCCCATTAAAAAAATAAAATAAAAAACAACCCCAAACACATATGCGCTTTTGTAAATCACTAAGTAAATGACTGGGAAAGATTTTAAGATGGATTGAAGTTTCTAAAATGCTTGTTCCCAGTGCAAAGGAAGAGCATTTTCATGGGGTTTATCAGTGTGGTCCAGCTATTGTATAATATTATAGCTATAGCACATATAATTATGATACCGCTCTCATAATCTCTGTTATCATAATACATTTTTCTTCCACAAGAGAAATTAGATGTGTAGTGCTATGTGGCACACGATTTTGCCATCTTAAAGAGATGTTGAGTATTTGAGTGATGGTTGAATGATCTCTTTTATACTTAAGTACATAGTCCCAAGAAGGTTTAAATCAATGTGTTAATTGGTAAGTGATATTGTAATTATATGTATAATCATGGAAATTTCGAATCCAGATTATTTACTTGCTCTCAGGAAATTAATCTACAGAGGTCATATATTAGATTGCTTGTTTATTAAGTGGAACCCCTGTAGTTACAAAGTACTGATTGGCTATAAGCTGAATGAAGTATTCTTATAGCTGTATCCAGCAGGTGTCAACAGTTCAAATCTTTGAGTGCTTATTGATCCAGATTCAAACAGTTCATTAATCTAAGCACACATTATATAGATTTTTCAATGTAATTTTGAAAGGGTTGAAAAACTGTATTGAATGATGAGAGATGATACTCAAATTATGTTTTTATGGCATATCTCCCTTGGGTTTGACACACATTCAAATGGGGATAGGTGCAAAAATTGATACCGGAGAGTGTCTTGATTTTTTTTTTTCATACGTATTTTTCTGGTATGAAAACTTCACCGGTGGGTGAAGTACTGTCTAGTTAGCTATAAATCCAAACCATCTGCGTCTTCAGCATTGGATTTCTCAAACCCCACCCCCCGTCCTTTTCGCTCATTTGAGAGTAAATGGTGATGATACCGCAAGC
Organism: Malaclemys terrapin pileata; assembly: GCF_027887155.1. Taxonomy (NCBI): domain Eukaryota; kingdom Metazoa; phylum Chordata; order Testudines; family Emydidae; genus Malaclemys; species Malaclemys terrapin. The sequence goes on along the minus strand of NC_071509.1, from coordinate 35,224,077 downwards.
TCAAATACTCCTGAGGAATCCAAATATACCTTATTTTAGTTTTCCATGGGCTTGACCCTGCAAGTTCCCTGGGCCCAATTCAGCAAAGCAGTTGAGTGCTTAAGTGAAAGGTCTTAAATGATCCTATGAAAGTCAGTGGGACAACTTGTGTCCTTAAGGTAAGCATGTGCTGAAGCGCTGTGCTGGATTGGAGCCAGAATGCTCAACACCATGTAGGATTTTTCCAGTGTCAGTGAAATTAATGCAAGATATTGGGCCAAATTTTCCATTCAGTCACGGTGGTGTAACTGTGGTAACTGAGAGCAGAAATCAGCCCATTGTTTGGCTCATCTGTCAGACATGATTATACTCAGAAATTATGAATTTAGTAGGAGAAATGCTGTTTTTCTTCCATACTGGATGTGTGTAGTCTTATAGAAACCCGTTGGTTGTCGTATCCATAGCCTTGTTGGTCTTAAAGTATCCAACTATATTTCTCCACTAATTCCTAATTTTCTTTGTTGGGGATAAAGGGTAATTTAAAAAAAAAATTACCTTCTATTCTTAATACTGGGACAGTAAATGAAAAGGGGATGTGAAAAGGGGGGAGGGATAGCTCAGTGGTTTGACCATTGGCTTGCTAAACCCAGGCTTGTGAGTTCAATGCTTGAGGGGGCCATTTAGGGATCTGGGGCAAAAATCTGTCAGGGACAGTACTTGGTCCTGCTGTAAAAGCAGGGGACTGGACTCAATGACCTTTCAAGGTCCCTTCCAGTTCTATGAGATAGGTACATTTCCATATAATAATTCAATTTTAAGGAAAAACCCAGTACGCAGAAACAGGTTAAGGTGTACAGTAGATATTATATTTTTCCTTACTATAATGATCATGCTGAAGATATACTTCAGTCTCACTGACCAATTTTGATTAGATTGTCATAATAATATACCTGCAAATATCATATACAAGAGGTAAGAATGCTTACTCAAACATTTACAATTGATAAAAGCTTGTATTCTTTTCCTTTTCCAACCCCCTGTAGTCTCCAGAAGAAATTTGCGGCATGTTATAAAAGTTATCATTATACCTCTTTGATACATTTGCTAAAATTTAATATGAAATGCTAAGCTATAAAGATGATGGTGATTGTGCAGTGGATCATTGTAGATCTACTCCAGCAGATAAAAAAAATCATATAAATCTGACCCAGATATCTTGCCTCTTATGTTTCTTTTATTCTGGCTGTGGCTATTATTATTTCTGACTACTGTTAACTACTGTCTTTTAATTTTCCAGGTTATTTATTTAATGTGATGAAATTCAATTGCTTGTATATATTTTCAAGAAATAAAATACAAAATTGCAATAAATATTAAAAAAGGGGAAGGGGTCTAATACATTCTCAAAATGAGTTGACATGCCTGTCAGGACAATGCTGATAGAATTTCATACATCTGCAGTAGGACACAAAATTAATTACTAAAGAATCTGACATTGTTAGTCCTTTTTATGCAGTTATATGATGGATTCAGTGCTCCGGAAAAAATAATCAAAGGAGAATTTAAAACTGTTCTCAGAATGCCGGTTTTTCATCTAAAAATGTTAATGTATGTTAAACTTTAATTAAAAAGAAAGCGTGTCATATCTTAACCTATTTTTAATGTGGAATAATTATCTATGGCGTATCGATCCTATTCAAAGGTATATTATTTAATCAAAAGAATTCTGATTTAAACATAAGTGAACTGTGTGTTTTATAATTTCAAACCAAATAGTTGTCTTCCACTTATTATTTTTGGGATTCACACACATACACAATGGTAAAAACTGCAGTCTTCTATGGAATGCGAGAGTGTAATTCAATCACAAAGATCTGGTGACATTTCCAACATCAAGTGCAGACTGAACACTTTATATACATATAAAATACAAAGATCCTATTACAAGCCTTCTGCTTTTAAAAATATTTTACCCTGATCATCACTAATTTTTTGTAAGCACGCAAGCAGTCTCTCTTTATTTTACCGTTCCATGGTATTTCTGTACATACCTGTGCGGAGTTAATATATTTTTTTCCTTAATAGAGAACCATTCAAAATGTGATGAACAATAGTTACTTAGAGTAATAGTAATATGGCTGAAAAAGATGGGCACTTTGTGCCCAAGTTTATTTTGACTGCCTCTGTGAAACTGTAGAAGTAGCTGATATACGGAGCAGCCAAAGGAAATAAAAGCTTTAGGTTACCCTGCCTGGCCACTAGATGTCACCGTTGCTCCATAGTAAAATGGCTGCACCTGCATTTTTTGGCTGTGATGTAAGGTGGCCCTGGAAAGCAGAAGTTTGTAAAGATCAGTTTTGCCTGTATGGCACATCATTAGATGGTACACTTGTGAACATAGATAGCAGTTAGATGGCAAAACATTCTCCTGTGTAGCTTAGGCATCCATGTTGACTGGGAACCAGATCCTCCCATTTCCAGCCATATCAGTGGGAAAGGAACATGGTCTATTATTGCTGACTCAGTGATATTCTATCACAAGGAAAAGAAAACCGATTTCCGGTCTTTCATCTTTAGTGTCAGGAAGAGGCCACCTTTGTTGGTGGTCACCAGCTGGAGGAAATGGATAAGAACTTTATTGCATTGAGGTCATTACAGATGAAAAATGTCATAATCTTCTTTTTCATTCACTCCGTCTGAAGCCTTAAAAACATTTTCCCCCAAGTGCAACATTTTTCTGTTGTTAAATCCAAACAGCCCAGAACCCCTAGACTTTATCAGAGGGGATAAAAGGAAAGACTGCGGAGGGGAAAATACTCATGTCTGTAATAATTGCCAGTCTGCTTTTATGTCCATATATAAAGAGTAATTTATTTGAAGAGGTAATAGTGAGGGGAAATGTGACCGTGAATACAGATGTTATCCAGTGATGGGGTTCTCAATCAGTGAAAAGAGCTCAGGAAAGAGCTACAAGAAGGTAACCTGCCTTCCAATGAGAGACTGAAGAAGCCCAGTCTATTTAGTTTATCCAAGAGGTAACATGATTATGGTTTATTCTCACCTACATGAGGAGAAGATTTATGTCAGCAGGAAGTTCTTTACTGTAGGATATAAAGGCACAACAAGATCCAGTGGTTGGGACCTGAAACCAGACAAAATCAAACTAGAAATAAGATGCACATTTTTAAGTGTGGGTAATTGTCCATTGGAACAACCTGCCTTGGGATGTAGTGAATTCTCCATCATTTGAAGTTTTAAAATCAAGACTGGATGTCTTTCTAAAAGATATGCTGTAGCTCAGCCAGAAGTTATGGGCATCATGAAGGGATGAATGGGTGAAATTCTGTGGCCTGTGCTATTCAGGTCAGACTTACCTTAAGATTTATGAATCTATGTTGTGATCCCCATCCCCCCAGCGTGTCTCAGTAGGCTTCAGGAGGTTGCAGCTACCCCCCCTTTCCCAGATTGTTAAACGGGAAGGCCAAGTCTATATGCTGGCTAGATGGGAAAGACTGAAAACCTCTAACCTAATAAACATAAAATCTCAATACACATTTTTATTTTTAGAGTGCAGTTCTACTCTGAAAAGTAACTCTCTAAAAAGGTAGTTCCTGGTTTATTGTTCCAATAATTGGCATATAAAATTTGCACAGTTCACAAGAATTTTTTTTCCTAACTGTGAGTCTGGTGAATTAAATCTGGGTTCTTTCCTTCTAACATTCCTCCTCATTAATAAAGGTTCTGCAGGGGAGACCTATGCAGTCCCATTGGCTTCAGTAAGTTTGTGGAGCTGTAACTGACTTTAGCTTGGTAAGCAATTCAGTTGACAATGCGCAAGAAGGGACTGAATCCAGCTCACTTTACGTTCTTCTACCTGGACCTGAAGAAAGGTTCTGTGTGGCTCGAAAGCTTGTCTCTCACCAACAGAAGTTGGTCCAACATTATTACCTCACGCCTTGTCTCTGTAATATTCTGGGACCGACAAAGCTACAAGTAAACATCATTTGTAAGTAGTCACCTTTCAGAGTACAAATGAACCCAAAGTAGTAAGGACCAATGTGACAAACTGTAGTTAAGCAATGGCAAAGGTAATGCAACTCAGCTGGTCTCTGTTGGACAGATAATGGATTGCTACAGGGAACCTGTTGTGAACTAGAAAGGGGCTACCTTGCCTAATAGATATTTTTAGTAGTAAAAGTACTACACTGTACTTAATTAAACCAGGCCAGATCACCCTCAGTATACTTAGTGGAACATTTGATCTAAGGTCTCATTATATGGGCTTGTGTGCCAAGATTGCCTGGTGGGGTTTGGCTCTGAGTGAATGAGAATGCAGAATGGATCCAGTCTTGCACAGGGGAAATCTCCAACCTATGTTTATCATGGTGGCCCCTTGATCTCAGTGATAGTTTTGCCTTAAAAGCATCAGGCCTAATCCATGAAATGCTTTTCATCCAGATGGACTTTACAGACCATATAGCAGGAGATTCATACACTGATTACTGAAATGCGGCCAATTCTGGGATGGAACACAGCTGTTCTGTGGTGTGCTGGAAACATGACTCAACAGTTTGTAGAGGAGAGTAGCAAATGAAAAGTTCTAGATAAACACTGAAATCACATGGGTTGGACTATGGACAGGACTCCAGGGCTAATTCCCTATCTCTTGTGAAAAGTGCCATAGGACTGATGACTATTAGAAGGTAAGAGCTTGTTAATACCATGCAAGTGCATTGATTCAGTACTAGCTCAAAGGGAATACTGCCACTTCCATTCCTGCCACACCTCTGTTTCTTTGGATTTTCACATCAAGGTCCAGTCCTGCTTATGGGATCTTGTAAAGTCATGTTATTAGGTTGTGTGGGCCTGATCCAAAGTTTGTTGAAGTTAATTGTCGTTTTTCTATTGACTTCAGTGGCCCCTGGATGAAACCCTCTCACCATAGCATCAATTGCTGTTCATTTCCAAGGATTATCAGGAGTCACGCAAATAATGGAACCCTATCTGAATAGATAACTTTTGTATAATGCCTCTTATTGTGTGGATTTAAAGCTCATTCTAAGTACTCAGTCCAAGTGCTAAATAATGACATCCTAATAAGGAGTTGTGTTATCCCTGTTTTATAGATGGGAAAACTGAGGCACAGAATGTTCCAAGTGACTTGCTCAGTCACCCAGTGAGTTAATGGCAGAACTGGATTCAAAGTCTCTTTCTTTAACCATTAGACTCCCTGCCTCTGAGACTCTATGGTTAGTAAGTGGAGAGGAGTATTTTAGTACCTGTCCATCCCTGTGGGACAGTTTGTGAGTGGCTGGGTGTCAGCAGAGGGACGGGTGTGTCTATGTAAATTGTAGCTTGGGTGATTGCTGGTGATTTAAGGTACTGTGTGAACAACAAAAAGTTGTTTGACTGTTGAGAGGTATAATTATGGAAATGCAGAGCGCTGCAATTGGCTGTCATTGGCTGTAATGAATTTCATTCCAATGTTCTTGCGAGGGTAGGCACTGGGGCAGTATACATTACATCGGGGATGGAGAGCGCACCAGGAAGGAGGGCAGCAGTGGCCCAGAAGCTTAGCACTGAGGGCACAATGCTCCCTTCCACAAGCCTGTGACCTTGGAAGGAAGGAGTTACACCTCTGCAGTCTGCCTTCCCTTCCCCTCTCCCTTCCCACATGCTATGCAAGCCCCTCCTTGAGGAACTGCAGGTTTCAAGCTATATCAAGTCGGTGAGTAGGAGCACAGGCGTGGCTCCTCTGTATTCTGCCTTAGCCTCCAAGCTTGTGGGGAAACAGACTGAGAGTTCATATGGCCTCTCTGCCTAGAGGAAGCCTCTTTGGTGTGCGTTAAGGGGGTATGCAACTGTAGGAGCCTATGGAAGTAGGGATCCTGCAGAAGCTTTGTTGTCCTAGTGACAACAAAAAGTAGTGGGGCTGTGCACTAAAAAAGAGGCCAGGGGCATCTGTGTAGATGCCTCTTGTGGATCCTTTAAGATCTGGATTTTGGGAGTGGAACCCCTGGCTTCTATCATAGCAGTAGAGACCTGCTCCCTATCTGCTGATTGCATTTCTAGGAACTCTGGGAGCTGACACTTGACACATTTCCTCTCTCAGACAAGGGTTATTTCCATACACAGACCAGAGGTAGGGAAGGGAGGGGAACATAAAGTTCCAGGGACTGAAATGTCACAGCTGTTACATGTTGTATTAGTGGTTGGGAGCCACCAAGCTATGAGGTAACAACTTTACCCAATCACCAGCATTTTATTTTACATGTATTTAACAGCAAAACTCTGCCTCTGATTGATTGTTAAGCTAGTATTAAGGCATGTGGGAAACTGGTTTACTGTCTCCGGAAAGGGGTCACACATCATCAGTGTCATAAATTATGTCCTTTTTTAGCAAGTGTGACAGACCCAGACCAGTGGAGTACAAGAGTCTGGTAGAGGGCAAATATACTGGTCACTGGATGAGTAGTTTTCTGTTCCCTGAGTGACCAGAGCAGGGGCTGCACTAGAGTAATCAGGAACCTGCTAGAACCAGTTCAGGCAGGCAGGCTAATTAGGACACCTGGAGCCAATTAAGAAGAAGCTTCTAGAATCAATTAAGGCAGGCTAATCAGGGCACCTGGGTTTTAAAAAGGAGCTCACCCCAGTTTGTGGGGGGAGTGTGAGGAGCTGGGAGCAAGAGGCGCAAGGAGCTGAGAGTGAGAGGGTGTGCTGCTGGAGGACTGAGGAGCACAAGTGTTATCAGACACCAGGAGGAAGGTCCTGTGGTGAGAATAAGGAAGGAGTTTGGAGGAGGCCATGGGGAAGTAGCCCAGGGAGTTGTAGCTGTCATGCAGCTGATACAGGAGGCACTATAGACAGCTACAGTCCCCAGGGCCCTGGGCTGGAACCTGGAGTAGAGGGCGGGCCCGGGTTCCCCCCAAACCTCCCAATTGACCTGGACTATGGGTTCTCCCAGAGGGGAAGGTCTCTGGGCTGTTCCCCAACCCACATGGTGAATCTCTGAGGCAAGAAAATCCGTCAATAAACGCAGGACCCACCAAGATAGAGGAGGAACTTTGTCACACAAGATATTGGCTGCCAGCTGAAAGGTTAGAAATAACTCATTTTATTTTCAAATGCAATTTCCAATTTATCCATGGAGAGAAATGAGCAAGAATGGATGCAGCTGTCTTAAATTAACCCCATAAAACCAGCAAGCTTGGAGTTCCCAGAGAAGTGCTAATTCATTCAGCATTATCTTTTCACATCAGGAAATCCCAAGTCTTCCTGGCATCTGAGAGTTAGGGGGTGAAAGTGTGTTTGTGTGTCATCAGAGAGCACAGGTTGCCATAGAGACAAACCCCCAAAAGAAAACAATGGCATAGCTCCCAGAGCATCAATTCAACAAAAGAGTCATTTCTTTTGGTGTTGCAGGAAGCTGCTTGATAATGCAAAAGGCCGCCTGTTCTGGGACCTTTGTTAAAGGAAGTGCTTTATTTTTAAAGCTTCTATGGCCTCCTGACAATAACTATCATTACCACTCTAGTTAAGGTATGAACTTTAATCAGGTGCTAACTTTACCATAGTCATTGGAATTTCAGCCTTTGAATTAAGCACATCTCCTGTTTAGGTGATTGCCTGCCTTGCACAACTGTTGGAGGTGTAAATATTTAAAGAGCTTTCATGAAACACACAGATTTGGTGTTTACTCCATTTATTTTGTGTTTTTTCTGTGCTTTTTATACTTTCTGCAAATCAGTTTCACAGAGGAACTTGTAACAGAGGAGAGTAAATCCTGAATTAAGAGTTCTGATGGCTTAGTATTCAGTTTTAAGATGATATAGAAAATGAATTTTAAAAACAGCGAGCCCCCTAGATGGTTTAATTTTCATATCCATCACTCAAGCAGAGACAGTTTACAACACGTGTGACACAGAAGGATTACTGTGTATACATAAGGACACAGATTACCTGGGAAATTCCCTAGTACATTTGACCATGGTATCATCATTTTGTATAGGGAAGGTATTATTTCTTAACATTATAACTTTCTTTGCTATGACAATGACACTGGGTGCTACATTGAGCATGCAAGTTAAGTCAGAAATATAATCTACTTGGTATAAATGCATGTTTCCTTCCCACACAGCTGCATCATTAAAAACCTGATGACATTTATTTGTAGAACTGCAGTGGTTGCTTACTTCTTAAAATACTTTTCTGCACCATGTGCCATTTTAATGTACAAAGAAAGCTCGTATAACATTTCCTATCCCAGTGTCTTGTGACCTGGGAACCCAGCCTAGAGTATAAAAACAGCAAGCAAATACTATTGAGGCTTGCAATGAGCTCTGAGTGTGTGCAGTTCATTTAAAGTCTACTTGGATAAATCATAGTTGAAAGATTATTGCTTAAGGTCATTTATTGTTGAAGATTTTTAAAGGGAGAAAATACAGAATCTCTGAAGTCAGTCCTGAACCAAATTTTCCATGTGTCTTAGTTGTACATTCCTTGTGTTTAGGAAATCAATGCCAGTGATGTAATGGGAGTTTCTACATCACACTTGTATGTCATTCACACGAGGAGAGCATCGTGGGAGCCGGGTGAGATTGATGTCCTCTCTAAGAATAGCACTGATTATAGAACAGATTTTCCCATATAGAGCCATTTTTAATTCACTGCCTACTGCAGCTGCCAGCCTGCGGAGATAATTCCTTCTAGCAGAATAGCTCTAGATTATTATAGGGAAATAAAATTTGCATAAAAGCATTTTATCTCTCCCTTTTTTTTCTTGTCAGAGTTACCAAACATTTGCTGTCAGTTACTTTTTTTTATAGGGAGAACTTTGTTGCAACTCCTTCTTAAGTAACTGTTTTTTAAAGATCTGTCCTACTCTTTGTTGTCTTATGCATTTTGGAATAAAAACTAAATGAGAATAAATAATCACTGTTAAGAATGTGTGCAAGGTAAAGAAAAAATAAATACACTCTAAGGGCCTAGTCCTCCAAACCTTTCATTTCAGAGGAATCAATGGCACTACTTGGATGAGTAAGGATTACTGATGTAACTAAAGTTTTAAGGATTGAGTCTTGTTGCCTAAAAGCAAGAAAGTACACCTAACACAATGGGGTCTTGGTCCTCACAAGGGCTCCTTTGCACTCCAGTAATATGAATAGTAGTAATATGTGAGCATTGAGTATTCATCCATTGATTTCAAAGTCCTTTGCAAAGGTGGGTAAGCATTATTATGCCCATTTTACTGGCGAGGAAACTGAGCCACAGAGCATTTAAGTGACTTAAGGCCATACAGTGAGCAAATAGCAGAGTTGGGAAAAGAAACCAGGTCTCCTGAATAACATTTAGTTGCCTCATTTGCTGGGCTACCCTGCCAACCTAATGCTATTCAAGTGTGAGGGGATTTCCTGCCATTGTGCGTCTTAAGACGTTTATTTAAATGGTTTACAAGGGCTTGTTTACACTGCCCCACAATTTGGACTATGGGGGTGTGAACTGTAGTGCACACTAGTGTGCTGTGCTGTAATTCCCCCGTGTGGATGCTAGTGGTGTGAACTAAAATATACCTCATTTGTGTTACCTTTGAGGACTATGTTAACATTATTTCATGCTGCAGTTCACACCTCTGTAGTCTGAACTGTAGGCTGTGTAGGCATAGCCTAAGATTCAATGACATTTGATGACTTTTTTTGGGCTGACATTTTTGTTACAGTTTTATACATTAGCATAGGTGCCACATGATGCTTTATAGACAAATAAAGCATGTCAGGTCCCTGCCTGGAGCAGTTTTTAATCTACATTAGATTATACATGAGGACCATTGCTACAAGTTTCTAAGTGTTACAAGAAAGGAAAGAGAGTTCTCAAGAACCCCAATTCTGCCCAAAATCGATGGCATTTTATGGGAGTGAGTGGTGTAATTATTTTCTATTCTCCTTAGTCGTACTCTTAAATGCTTATGCCAGAAGTATATTTGCCATTGACACACCTTGTGAATTTATCTCATTCTTGATTAAGTTCTGTAGAAGTTTCACAAATTCTGGAAGAGAGAGTCCTGTGGCACCTTTAAGACTAACAGATGTATTGGAGCATAAGCTTTCGTGGGTGAATACCCACTTTGTCAGACGCATGTAATGGAAATTTCCAGAGGCAGGTATAAATTTCCAGAGGCAGGGATCAGTCTGGAGATAACGAGGTTAGTTCAATCAGGGAGGGTGAGGTCCTCTGCTAGCAGTTGAGGTGTGAACACCAAGGGAGGAGAACCACAGGACTCTCTGTTGCTTTTTACAGATCCAGACTAACATAGACTCATAGACTTTAAGGTCAGAAGGGACCATTATGATCATCTAGTCTGACCTCCCGCATGATGCAGGCCACAAAAGCTGACCCACCCACTCCTGGAATAACTCTCTCCCTTGACTCAGCTGTTGAAGTCCCCAAATCGTGATTTAAAGACTTCAAGTCGCAGAGAATCCTCCAGCAAGCGACCCCTGCCCAGCAAGTGACCCCTGCCCCATGCTGCGGAGGAAGGCAAAAAACCTCCAGGGCCTCTGCCAATCTACCCTGGAAAGGAAAATTCCTTCCCGACCCCAAATATGGCGATCAGCTGAACCCCGACCATGTGGGCAAGATTCTCCAGCCAGACCCACTGGAAAAAGTTCTCTGTAGTAACTTTTAATATCCCATCATTGACCATTGTTACTAATTACCGGCGATGGCACGTTATTGACCTGTTGACTAAAATCACGTTATCCTATCAAACCATCCCCTCCATAAACTTATCAAGCTTAATCTTAAAGCCAGAGAGGTCTTTCGCCCCCACTGTTTCCCTCGGAAGGCTGTTCCAGAACTTCACCCCTCTGATGGTTAGAAACCTTCATCTAATTTCAAGCCTAAACTTCCCGATGGCCAGTTTATATCCATTTGTTCTCGTGTTCACATTAGTACTGAGCTGAAATAATTCCTCTCCCTCTCTGGTATTTATCCCTCTGATATATTTAAAGAGAGCAATCATATCCCCCCTCAGCCTTCTTTTGGTTAAGGTAAACAAACTGAGCTCCTTGAGTCTCCTTTCATACGACAGGTTTTCCATTCCTCGGATCATCCTAGTGGCCCTTCTCTGTACCTGTTCCAGTTTGAATTCATCCTTTTTTAAACATGGGAGACCAGAACTGCACACAGTACTCCAGATGAGGTCTCACCAGTGCCTTGTATAACGGAACCAGCACCTCCTTATTCCTACTAGAAATACCTCGCCTAATGCATCCCAAGACCACATTAGCTTTTTTCATGGCCACGTCACATTGCCGACTCATAGTCATCCTGTGATCAACCAGGACTCCGAGGTCCTTCTCCTCTTCCATTACTTCCAACCGATGCGTCCCCAGCTTATAACTAAAATCTTGTTAGTCATCCCTAAATGCATAACCTTACACTTCTCACTATTAAATTTCATCCTATTACTATTACTCCAGTTTACAAGGTCATCCAAATCTCCCTGCAGGATGTCCCGATCCTTCTCCGAATTGGCAATACCTCCCAACTTTGTGTCATCCGCAAACTTTATCAGCATACTCCTACATTCGGTTCTGAGGTCAGTAATAAATAGATTAAATAAAATCGGACCCAAAACCGAACCTTGAGGAACTCCACTGGTAACCTCCCTCCAATCTGACAGTTCACCTTTCAGTATGACCTGCTGCAGTCTCCCCTTTAACCAGTTCTTTATCCACCTCTGGATTTTCATATCGATCCCCATCTTTTCCAATTTAACCAATACTTCCTCATGCGGTACCATATCAAACGCTTTGCTGAAATCGAGGTATATTAGATCCACCTCATTTCCTTTATCTAAAAAATCTGTTACTTTCTCAAAGAAAGAGATCAGGTTGGTTTGGCACGATCTACCTTTCGTAAAACTGTGTTGTAATTTGTCCCAATTGCCATTGACCTCAAGGTCCTTAACTACTTTCTCCTTCAAAATTTTTTCCAAGAGCTTGCATATTACAGATGTTAAACTAACAGGCCTGTAGTTACCTGGGTCACTTTTTTCCCCTTCTTGAAAATAGGAACCACATTAGCTATTCTCCACTCAAACGGTACCACCCCCGAGTTTACCGATTCATTAAAAATTATCGCTAACGGGCTTGCAATTTCTCGCGCCAGTTCCTTTAATATTCTCGGATGAAGATCATCCGGTCTGCCTAATTTAGTCCCATTAAGCTGTTCGAGTTTGGCTTCTACCTCGGATACGGTAATGTCAACCCCCCCCTCCTTTATTCCCATCCGTCACATGGCTACCCCTCTGATACTCGACAAATTCTGGAGTGCTCTGAGAATTCCTGTAAACTAGATCGCAGGAGCCAAATACTTAAAAAACAAAACAAAAGAATTCAAAACCAATTGTATGTACCCTTTGACCTTTGCCATCAAGGAAATTGGTGCTTGTCTGTATTTGAAAAATCACAGGTTGCTGCAGGGGAGATTAGGCTAGAATTCTGGGCTAAAGCTGAGAGCTGCTTGACACAGTAGAGAGGAGAGGCTGTGAGGGAATTGTTTATGACACCTTATTCTCTTCTTGCTTGGCCCTAGCATAGGCTGAAGACTGTTGGAACCTATGCCAGCTGGCAGTGGCCCCAAAGGGATCATCTACCAACTAACAGCAGCTGGAATGTAGCAGCACTCCCCTTCACCCGCTCTCGCCCCGGCATGGCCTCTGTGTTGGAGCCAGGATAATTTTGGTATGGTGGTCAGCAGTGAAGTGGTTAATAATATTGGAAGTTAAGTGGTCATGAGTTGTTCTACGGAAAAGATTAACTGGGGGCATTTACACCTTTTTGGTTTCATTGATTTAAGTCCATTTGGCTGCAGACACAGCAGCCCTGCCCACACTCCTGTTGAAAGAACGTTAGCAACAGTAGAGTACAATTACAATTCTCTCATGGTTTCCCTGCACGGTGTGGAAAGTTTTATATTTTCCCAAGAACTATGCTAGCCTACTTGAGAACTGTGCATTGGATGCTCTCCACTGCTAACCTAAAGTAGTTACAGGCAAAATGACTCTGGGGGATTGTGCTATAGTTTTCTCCCTGCTCTGAGTGTTATAATATGATTTGGTCTCGTCTATGTGGATGAAAGCAATTTACCTTTGCTATTAAATTGTATTGCAGCCCTGACTTCAACCGGAGAAACAAAACCCTATTGTGGTATGGTCATAGAACTAGTGTGTTTTCTACAAGTAAAATCTGGTTGTCTGAAGGCCTCAAGAGAATGTCCAAAACCTTTAGACAACCAGCAGTTTGGATAACCAGAAATTTTCATCCCTACAAAGCTCCATTGAACTGTCACTCTTGCAAATCTGGGGTACATCCCTCAATCCAGTTAACCAGGGTTCACCTGCGATGCAATCTCAACATTGCCAAATTGAATGGGGCTGATTCCTAGCTGGTGTCAGATGTCATAGCTCTATGGCTGTTATGGCAGTTGACGTCTGCTGAGGATCTTCCTCTCTGCGTAGCTGGCCCTTGAAACGTGGCTTCCTAGCATAGTTCTGTTTACAGAGAGAAAAATTAGCAGGGAAAAAACAAGCCAACAGAAGTGGTCTCGTTGGCCAGGAATAATGAGCTAAAAGCTGGCTAGCAGCGCCCTTCTGAAATGTGCGTCCAACAGTGCTGTTGAAATGTGATGATTGCATGCTTGATTTCAGCAATAAGATTCTAGCCCTTCTCCTGGTGAGAATACCCTTGAAAATATAAACCAATGCAAACCGATCACTAGAGCTGAAAGATTGTCATCAGCTTTCCCTGCAGATCACAGGTTACACGTGGTCTTTCCCTACAGCTGCCCCAGATTGTTGTATGATGTCTATTAAAAGTATGGTCACAAGCCCCTTGTGATATGCAAGGTCCTCTGATCAGTTCACAGGAGCAGAGGGCACTATCACCCAGACTGTCACTGATGGCATTAAGGCTGCTGCAAGCTCCCTCCAGCTGGCTCCCAGCAGCTGACTCAGCCCTCCTCTGAGCAGCCATGGCAACGCTTGGTCACAAGGAAGAGCAGCTCAGTCATGTGAGAGTCAGTATAGTCTAGTGGACTAAGCATGTGACTGAGAGCAAAGTCTCTGATATTCCAAACCTGCCTCTGATACTGACACTCTTTCTGTGGGCTTGGGTGAAATATGTAGACCAAAATGGTCAAACTTGGGTGCCTAAAGTCAGGCACCTAAAAGTCCTAGTTCGGAATCTAAATAAAAAGTGGCCCAATTTCCAAAGGCATCGAGTACCCATTTGCCGCTTACATTGAAGTTCATACTCTAACTTTTCCTCATCTGTAAAATGGAAACCTAAAACACCTTAGAGCATTGTGGTGATTGGCGATGGGGGACCCAAAGTTGTCTCCCTCCCCACTTTATATCTTTAGTTTAAAAAATAATTAGCAAAGAATGCTATCTCTCGCCTCTCCCCCCAAAGAATCCTCTTGGTAACTGTCTTCCAGATCCTTAAGCCAGCCATAACTGTAGGGTTTGTCTACATTTGGTGTGATTCCCAACTCGAGGAGATATACGTGCTAGCTCTGCTTGAACATGCTTAAAATAGTAGTGTAGCTGTGGTAGCATAAGCAGCAGCTCGGGCTAGCTGTCCAAGTACGTACCATGGGGTCCATTTCATAGGTGCTGGAACAAGGGATGCTGGAGGTGCTGCCGCACCCCCTGGCTTGAAGTGGTTTCCATCATATACAGGGTTTATAGTTTGCTTCAATGGCTCTCAGCACCCCCACTATACAAATTGTTCCAGCACCCCCGGTCCAGTCCGGTTTGTACTCCGGGCAGGTAGCTTCTCCCGCTGCCACTGCTACTCATGCTACTGTGGCTACACTAACTTGATGAGAGGCAGCATCAGTGTGTCCACTGGAGCTGGGAATCACCCCCCATCCCCAAGCTTCAAGTGCAGACATAGCCATAATGGTGTGATCACCATGTGCTAGGGTTGCCAACATTTTATTTAAAAAATAAGGGACTGTTTGTTTGTTTTTTAGCACCACCAGCCAACTCCTCCTGATATTATTATTTATTATCGTTATTATTAATAATAAGCAATACATTCGCCAGGATAGTTCTTGCTGCTTTTTGCTGCACTCAGCAATTTCAGATCTTGTTGTACAGAGGTGAAGAAACAAGGGATTGTTGGCAGTGGGTGCTGGAGTTGGTTATGTTTTTTGCGTAGTAAGCGTTTGTTTCGCAGGCCCACCTAAAAATGCAAGGCCAATTCTTGTATCGGCTCTAGTGTATATAGGGCCTGAATGATGACTGTGCAGTAGCTTAGTGGTTCTCAGCCTTTTTTTATTTTCTGATGCCTAAAAAAATCTCTAATGGAGGTGCGAACCGCTTTTGAAATCTTAGACATGGTCTGCCGACCCCCTGGGGTCTGCTGACCACAGGTTGAAAACCACTACTCTATGGGAACGACCATCTTTTGCGGACATAGTCTGCTGACCCCCGGGGTTGAGAACCACTGCAGTAGCTTACATTATGCTGGTTATCTTCATGGGAGCTTAGATTGTGGGGAATCTTGGAGAACATGTAGGAAGATTATGAGGCAGATCCTTGACTGATGTAAATTCTTGATGAGGAGTTAATGGCGCTATGCCAGTTTACATCAGGAGCCATCAGAAATATTGATTCTTGTTTGCACTTAATGTTTGAAGGACCAACTCTAAACACCTATGGCATTCAGAAACTAAAGGAGATTGGTTGAAATCTAAAGTAGTATCATCTCCTCACACTAAATTTGTTACTGGCCAGTCAGACTCTTTCAGTATTATCCCAATGAACCCTATAACTGTATGGCTACAATTTTGAGAGCATTCCAACAGACACCAACATTTATTATGACAAAGAGTTTAAAAGAAGAAAATGCTGTAAGGAAGCTTAATTACTAGCTGCCTTTCTACAGACAATATTAGCTTGCAAATCATCATTAGCTCTAATTAAAAAATAGCTTTTGATGGCTTTTGTTTAATAATAAAAAAGACCAAACTTCATTGTGGTTTTACTAACTTGTTTATATGACTATCTTGACAAATGTGTAGCAGTCATTACATTCTTGTAACAATCAGATCAGCAGAGACTGATCAACTGAAGACATAATAAATTAAGGGTATAATAACATTGCTTGTCAAAGTTGTGCAAACTAAATAAGATCTGGCTTGCAATTTATCTGGTATATTTATATTAAATGGGGAATTATGCTTAGAGATTTATGTAATTGATTTGCTTTGCAGGTGTTTTTTTAATAACAAATTAGCTTTTAAATTATGTTCTATTTGCTTTAAATAACAATGATTAGTTTGGTTCAGGCGTAGGATGAGGGAATCCACAGACTGGAACAAGAACCACGTCAGATTAACAGCACCACCGTCCTTTGCAGTTTACGTTGGCAGTTAAATTAAAAGATTTTTCCCAATAGGACACTCAGTTCCAGTGTTTAAATAGAGAGTTGGTATGTTCTTAGTGGTTTATGTTTAAGCTCACCATTATCAGCAGTTTACAATGTTCTGCATAAGCATTTTGCAAGGAAGGTTATAGAATAATCCAACGCTAACCTTAGGCTAAAGCAATAGAAAGGACAGAGTGTTTTCTTTATTGATGATGCACTAATCCATTGGGTTTAGAACTGTACCTTCTGGTTGACTACTTGATTCATTTGAAGCCCAAAAGTCAAAATTCACTGACCAGACATACTGGTAATCTAACAGTGAGAAAGATAAATGAGATACTTAAAGTTTTTATATTTGATCACTCCTGTTATCCTTATTGGAGTCCTAGATAAGGAGCCTTGCACAGTCTGAGCAGGCATCCGTATTGGGGGAATCATAGAATCATAGAATCATAGAATATCAGAGTTGGAAGGGACCTCAAGAGGTCATCTAGTCCAACCCCCTGCTCAAAGCAGGACCAATTCCCAGCTAAATCATCCCAGCCAGGGCTTTGTCAAGCCGGGCCTTAAAAACCTCCAAGGAAGGAGACTCCACCACCTCCCTAGGTAACGCATTCCAGTGTTTCACCACCCTCCTAGTGAAATAGTTTTTCCTGATATCCAACCTGGACCTCCCCCACTGCAGCTTGAGACCATTGCTCCTTGTTCTGTCATCTGCCACCACTGAGAACAGCCGAGCTCCATCCTCTTTGGAACCCCCCTTCAGGTAGTTGAAGGCTGCTATCAAATCCCCCCTCATTCTTCTCTTCTGGAGACTAAACAATCCCAGTTCTCTCAGCCTCTCCTCATAAGTCATGTGCTCCAGACCCCTAATCATTTTTGTTGCCCTCCGCTGGACTCTTTCCAATTTTTCCACATCCTTCTTGTAGTGTGGGGACCAAAACTGGACACAGTATTCCAGATGAGGCCTCACCAATGTCGAATAAAGGGGAACGATCACGTTCCTCGATCTGCTGGCAATGCCCCTACTTATACAGCCCAAAATGCCGTTAGCCTTCTTGGCAACAAGAGCACACTGTTGACTCATATCCAGCTTCTCGTCCACTGTGACCCCTAGGTCCTTTTCAGCAGAACTGCTACCTAGCCATTCGGTCCCTAGTCTGTAGCAGTGCATGGGATTCTTCCGTCCTAAGTGCAGGACTCTGCACTTGTCCTTGTTGAACCTCATCAGGTGTTTTTCTGCCCAATCCTCTAATCCTCTAATTTGTCTAGGTAAAGTGTGCGGAATTAGAATGGCGGATGCAGCTTTTTGGAAAGGAGTCAACTTCTGTTGCAGGGGTAAGTTCTGAAAAATATAAACAGAAGCAGACACCATGCAACTGTACCATCAATTAAGTTGGTTAATAGCATTTCAACTTGTTATTAATAAAGCAAACATTTACTAATCTTATCTCTTGTAAGCAGGAAGGAAGTTAAAGTGCACACTAATGCACATTGCTGTCAGGAAAAGTGGTTTATAATATCATATGGTATAATTTGCAATGAAGCAAAAACAGTAAATGGCTATGTGGGAGCACTCTTTATCCTCTTGATTTAACCTCCCCACACCCGCTAGGGGTGTGTGTGTGTGTGTGTGTGTGTGTGTGTGTGTTAAAGCTTCCTACTTCCATGTATTCAAGGCATTTCTGGCTGTATTCTACTAGAATACCTACAGTCTGGCTGTGGCAGAGAGCATGCTGCTGGAGAACTGACGAGACGATGGATAAATGGTGTGAAATCTCCTTTCCTCAGGTTTTTCTTTTCCTTCTCCCAGGATTCAGGTACTTTGAGGAGCAATCAGCATGATAGTTTAATTGTACTCCAAGGAATGCTTTGATACAATCAGGACTGACAAATGATGGTCTGAGAAATGAGAACATTTATTTAAAAGCATTGCTTGTCAGTCATTATGAAAAACTGAGGAGTGAATTTTATTGATTGATCATGAAACAGATACATTTTCCCCTCATATTGCTGATTTCCCTCTCTTTCCTCCTTCCCAACTACCTTTTAGTGTTTCAGGTGGTAAAATCAGGAACAAGATTTTGTAAAAATAGGAGACTAAAGTTAGGCTCCTAAATCCTTATTTAGACTCCTGAATAAGTGGTCTGATTTTCAAAAGTGCTGAGCGCCCACCACCTCCAGTTCACTTCAGTGGGAAATGCTGGCTTCTCAGACCTTTTCAAAATCAGGTCCTTATTTAAGGCTCAATTTAGGCTTTTATTCATGAATATAGTGGCCCAAGTACAGATGAGCTGTGACAGAGTCCTGTAGCCACCAAATTCAGCCCTTATGCTTCTGTATTGAGGAGAATGAATTGCTGATTAATTAGATCGGTTTTGCATGCACAACTATTTTCTGCAAACACTCCTCACTTCTTTTGACTAGAAACCACCTGATAGTCTGCTGTCATTTGAAATAATATACAGCTTATCTGTTGTGAAGTCCACTGAAAAATAATTTACTATTCACATGCTAAACATAGGGGCAGTTGGTCCTTCTATACTACTACAATAATTCTGCAAAGGAAATTTCATTGACGAAAATGAAAAAAATTAAATAGTCATAATTTACTGCTTCAGCCTGCAGGGCAGCTGTTTTCTGCCTCTATCTGTATTCTAATAAGTCTTTTAAATGAAGAGATTTATGAGATTATTTTAATTTTGATGTCTTTTTAATGCTTCATGCATTTTAAATACAACCTTTTAATAGTTTTTGAGATTGAAGAATTTAATTTTATTTTATACTGCTGAAATAAATGTATTCTCAGGAGACTGCACCATTATTATAGGTTTTTTTAAAATTCAGCATATCAGCCATATACAACTAGAGTACCAACCAACAATGATACACTTAGCATCAAATACAAGGCTTCATTTGAGTTTGGAAGGCAATTTGGTTATTAAGTACATTCAAAAACTCTGTTTACTATGGGCAATAATAGTTGGTTTAGCTGCATAGATGACCCAGTCTGGCCGAAGTAAAGGCCATGATGCCCAGAAGGCAGTGAAATAGGTGTAGTCCTGCTCTGTAAGATGCATCTGCATCCTCCTTGTCTGCCTCAGCAGCAGACTTGTGGAAGGGGAGTTTGGAGAAGGTTAGAGACATAGCTGATTGGTCCATTCAGTTACAGATTCCATCAGCCAAAAACCCTGCTCTGCTAGAGCCCCCGACCTGGGGAAGGAGTCTGTACCACATAGGCCTCCCACTGGCTTTGGTGGAGACTCTCTGTGTAGAATGAAGGACAGCAGGACTGTGTCTTTCCTTAAGGATGTCCGTTTTCTTTTTCAGTTGAAGGTACAAAATGGTGTCACAGAAGGGGCATTGCTGAATCAAACTCCTTTCCATCATCCACAGCTCCTCTACAGTCTTCATGTTCCTCCCCTCTCCCCAACAATTTACATTAATCTAAATGTAAATCTGGAGAATTTTTTTAATTAACATTTTCCCCCTAAACTGTTTTTCATGTCCACTGGAACATATTTTTGAGACAGGCCACAGTGGTCCCTTCTGATTTTTGGAATCTATGAATCCACGAGTTACAGTAAGTGCCAAGTTGTTTAGCAGTTACTGTGCTAAATTCTCATCTTTTCACTACAAAGTATAGTAATCCACAAAAGATAAAAAAGTAAAACAGCTGCAACTAAATGTACAAATTCCTGTTACTGTTTTCAGGTGATTTCTTCATGTCTGGGTACTTAATGACCCCATTATCGCAGTATCTGAGTGCCTCACAATTATTTATAGGTTTATCCTCACCA
This sequence comes from Malaclemys terrapin pileata, assembly GCF_027887155.1. Classification (NCBI taxonomy): domain Eukaryota; kingdom Metazoa; phylum Chordata; order Testudines; family Emydidae; genus Malaclemys; species Malaclemys terrapin. The sequence continues at coordinate 35,203,862 of NC_071509.1, read as the reverse complement.
TACTTTGTGAAGCAGGAAAGTGTTATTTGCTCATTTGTAAAATGGGATACTGAGACAGAGACAGAGTTACCTAAGATCACACGGTAAGTCTTATGTCAGAGTTTGGAATTGACTGAGCAAACACTGCACTCTCAGTATTGGAAGCTATAGTGTTATGGTCCAATATTATAATATAATACTTTTTTTTTTTTTAATAAGGGCACTGCAGGACTATCTGCAGCTGACCTCTGATCTGGTTGATGTAGTCACAGAGCTATCGCCAAATTCAGACCATTTCACTTTAGTATCTGCTTCACTTCAACTGAATGAAAGATCTCAGAGGAGGTAGTAGCATTCTACATGTATTTGAACATGTTGTCTGAGTCCTAAAATATATTTTATGAACTAATGAAATCCTCTGTCTTGGTAAAGAGAGAAGCCCAGCGCTTCTTTGATACTATTTCAAGCCCCCCTAGAAACTAAGGGAACAGATGTGATCTCAAGAATGCTCCTTCAAAGTTCTAAGCACAGAATTCTGATCCCTCAAGTCCTGACAGCCTGGCCCTGGGCAAACCTCAGCTGAAGGATTTCTTGGAGTGACAGCAATGGAGGTTTTTCTGGCTGAGCATCTTTCAGGACTTCACCATACTCTGCTTTAGGTTAGGGACATGCACATGGAGACTATGGTGAGGGGGGCCATGCACCTAGATAAATACACCAGGAGCCTAGTTGAGAGAATATAAACCATGTGCCACTGATATCTCACTGAACTGAAATTCCAAATTAACCTTTCCAATTTGTAGGTCCCTGGTCAACCACTTTTCAGACTTGGGCCCAGATGCAGACAGCTACTAATGAATGTGGCTAACTTGAAACATGTGAGTAGTCCCATTGCTTAAAATTAGGCATTATCATGTTGAACTGAGGCCTTAAAAGATGAGAACAATGCAGAAGTGGGTCATCAGCAAGAAGACTAACCTACACTAATGGAGTCCTTAGAGAAAAATGTATTTGCTATACGATCTAGTCATGCAAATGGCAGCTGAACATGACTGAGTGCTAAGATGTGCCCTGGAATTTCAGCTTTACACACTTCTTTCTCTTGCTATAGCTTACTTGGATAAGTTGTGAAGAGAAACAAAAAGCCACCTACATTTTGAACTCATCAGTGTTTCAGAGCTAAGACCTCTATTACAGGCATCCATGCTTCTGAGATTTGTATAACATCTTGGGATAAAATGCCTAGAAAAAGTAATCATTTTATCAATGGTTTAATCATTAAAGAGCTGGAAGATAGGAGGTGAGTAAATCAGACCAATAGCGAACACATTCCTTCTTTCCAGCTGGTTCTGCTTATTTTGAGTACCCTTGTCGTGATCTGCCTCTTTCTAGTTGTCAAGCCAAAGCCACAGTATTTGCTGTGCGTGTATGTTAGATTTCAGCTACCACACTTTAGGTTTGTAATTAAGAAATTAATTAAAATAGTATACAGTTTACTGCACAGTCTCTCAAGAGCAGGCCAGTTTACAAGATTTTTACACATTATGTGTGCTATAAATTGTATGCTACAGAGGTACAGAATCATATTCACACTGACATTAAAAGTTCTCCTCCTCCCTCAGAGGAGTATCACTAAAAATTATTGAGAGGGACCAGTTATGAGGTAATTGTCTTAGCAGAAAGCCAGGTGAACAAGACTTAGAATTTTAAAACTCGAAGACTGACATGGAATCTGATATAAGCATAGTAAAGAGTAAAGGAGAAGGGAAAAGAATTTTAAATTTGTGTAATGAATTAATGTTCTAAATTGAGTTCAAGTTACCAAGGTTACTAAGTATCTTTATCACTGATCCAAAGCTTCTGTTAACCTTCTACAGATGCCCCCTAAATGGCAACATTTCAGAATTCTAAAGCACAAGCCAGAAAGTTGTTATTCAGTGCTGTACTTTTGCAGATTACTGAGCCCTTTCAGTTTGAGAGAGTTCACTTTTCGTTACATGGAGCCAAATGCACCTTTGGGGCATCTCAGGTGATTTCAATGGATTTACACCGAGGATCAGTTGGCCAAAGACATTTAAAATGATGTTCACTTTTGCCGATTCTATCTTGAGTCTTATTTTACCCTTTATATGTATTCTCTCTCTCTCTCTCGCGCTCTCTCTCTCTCTAATATATATATATATATCACCACCTAAAAATAAATTAGAAATATGTGAGGTGGTAGTGCCTTATTTCAGCAATTCCAGACAGGATTTAAGATGATTTTTTGGAAAGTAACACGTGCTAATTTTGTTAGGAACCTCTCTTCCCCCTCCTGGGAAATAGAGAGAGAGGTTAGGAAATAAAGATAATACAGTGGAATTAGCACATAACGCTGACCTATGGATGGTATTGACAGAGCTTTTCTCTGGATGACCTTTTAGTACTGCCAGGTGTTTACTGCCATTAGGAGCTTTGATGCAACTGAGGCCATAGAAAGAAAGGGAAATGAGATGAAGCTAGCGGGGAAAAAAATCAAAATAGAATGTAGGGCAAACAAAACCAAATTAATTTTCCCTACCGTATCAGTATCAGCAGAAGTTGAATCAAATTTTATAGCACAGCAAATTATTGATCTTTGTGGTTTTTTTTTTTTTTTTTTTTACAAAAAATTTCAGACAACCGTTTCACAGCTTTTGAAGGTTGCTCAAGAAATGCTGGACAATCAATATGAATCAGGATAATCAGTTCTGTAAATATAAAATGGTTCCTGCCTAACTTTCACAAACATATTAGTACCTGTTTATATCAGTTAGGTGGCTCCAGTGAATTCAGACTGTCTTGGAAAAAATATGGGGAAAGGCTAGCAGATTGATGTAGGAAGTATATTGATTTTAAATCAAATGTCAAAGATCTGTGTGTACATACCGAATCATGCCTTATACTGTGCTTTTGTGAATTGTAGCTAAACATTGCTAAATGTTAGGGTCAGATTTGACAGCCTCAGTGGCTATTGTAGCAAATGTCATTACTCAATGTGAATAAGGACATTATTGGAGTTTGGTATTTTGGTTGCTGTTGACACTGTTACTAATGAAAGTTCATTAGAGGTCATGCTGTATGCCTGATTAAAACAAAACCATTGTTTTCCTACAGCAACGGAAATTGGGAATCAGTCCATGTATGTCAGTGAAGTTACATTGGTATGTAACCAGTGAACGGAGAATTGGGCTGTGAATCCCTTTTATGAGAATCCTTTCCTTCATCCTTCATGCAGTGTTAGTGCAGGCCAAAGTATGAAGCAGGCCATTCTCTAGAGCAGCTAGTTTACAAGTATTTATGAATATTGACTTTTTTCAGGACGTACCCATTAGGGATCTAGTTCACTTTCCTCTCCATATTCTTTTATCATTCATGTTAATAATAATAATAAATTAATAATTAAGAGGAGTTACCAGCGTTCATGGAAAAGAGAGAAATCTCAAATTGTAAAAAATCCAACGCTGGACTCGAATGACTTGCTTTGCATAAGGGAATAAGGGTTAGTAAGAACTGTGTGTGCACCAACTCAGTCTGGGGTGTATAGGTCATTCCCTTCTGGAGCAGGTGGGCAGGAAGGGATGGGGAGTGGGCAGAGCCTTGGCTCCCCTCCACCCTTGTTGGCATACAGTAACTGACCCATCACAGGGAGGCTGGTAACTTACTGTTGCTCTAGGCTAGCAGTAAATTACTTTCCCTGGGAGAAGCCAGGAGAAGGAGGGGAAGGGATTGTGACTCAGGGTATCTATGAAGCTACTCTGGGATCAGTGCAGATTTCTCAGCATCTTTCTCAGGGCTGAGTCTTAACTCAAAAGGAAAAGCAATTGAAAGAATTTAAGGTGTTGGCTTTGACCTACAAAGCCCTAACGGGGTATGGCACCTTCCTACCCGAGAGACCACTTCGCTTCCCTGGCCACACTGCCAGAGTTCCTCAGCTGGGGCCATTTTGTTATAAAAGGAATAGGGCTGTTGGTAAAGTGGTCTCTGAAAGTCCTTTGGAATAGTCCCCCCACCCCCACCCCCCCGCCCACCAAGATCCTAAAGACCCCAGATTTGTTGACCTTCTGGGCACATTGCAAGGCCCATCTGGTTGAGTAAGCACTTGTGGAAGGCTGAAGCAGTTACAAGTGGGATTTGCCCAGTGGTGTTTGTAGGCTTTATTGGTCATAACTGGTGATCATATGTGGTGTGCTAGGATCAGTGGTGCAAGTAGAATTTATTTTTTACCGGTAGGTTGCGCATAGGAAACTTATGTCAGGGACACAAAGGGGGGTTCACCAGCTAAGGGGGAGGGCACATGACCCACCCCCAGCCCGGGGACCCCGCACTCTCCCCGTCCCCTCCCCATCCCATGTTACCTGGGGCGGGGCCCTATGTTCTCCCACTGCGCTGGATACAGACTTCTGAATGGCAGGGCTCTCCAGAACCACAGTGGCAAAAGAAGCAGACCATGGGGCCGCCCGGCGGCCCCACACTGGCAGCTCCTCCAGCATGATTGTACTTCCCCCAGCCCTGTCCTCCAGCAGGGCTGTACAGACCCCAGATAGGAGATGCAACTACATGGAAGGGCTGGGGGTGGGGCAGGGGGTGGTACAGCTATGCTGGAGGAGCTGCCAGCATGGGGCTGCCCAGCAGCCCCACATTCTGCTCCTGTGTCTTTCCGGTATGGCGTACTGGCAATAAATATCTTAATGGTACAGCGTACCGGACTGTACCACCCTCCTTGCACCGCTGGCTAGGATGGAAGGAATATGCTGCTTTGATCAGTTTTTCCCTTATATCTCCTTGGCTTTTGGGTTTATAAATCTGTATGAAGGGCTCCCATGACTTTGGAGGATGATAAATACCCTTTGGTATAGGGCTTCTAGGTGACCAAAATACAAATAAATAAATAAAATTCTGTCATGAATGATGAAATATAAATGAACGCTTTGAGGTCCAGAAACCTGATAGCTATTTGTGAAGCAGTTGAGGAGTGTTCATAAGTACTGTGCTCTCCACTACATTATGGGAAGTATTTATTTCATGTGCATTTAATAATGCAGTAAAGATGATGCCTGAAATGCTGAAGTACAATGAGGAATTATTAGTTTTCTGCAATGAAGGTAAAGGTACCATGTATGAGTGCCCTGGAGGATATGCAAGATACAGAAAATGAAATGAAATAAAATAAATAAAAAGTGGCAGATGACTGGTTTCTGGATATTGCTGGGTGGATTTATTAATTGCTAATATAGCACTGAGCCATGAATTACTCAGTCATTGCCATTGTTTCAATTTTATGACTTTCCTCTTAAATACAGATTCGTTAGGAAGGAATCAAATGTCACTGGGCAGTGAATTATACAGAAACAAATTTATGCTTGTGAATGCTGATTTCACATAATAAGTTATGACTTTAAAAGGACACCGTCAAGGTATTTTTCATTTTTTAGAATGATTTTTTTTTCTCACTGTTGTTTGTAATAACCCCTTAGATGTTGGAAGGTGAAAGCCCCCTTACAGATTCCTTATCCTCTCCTCCTCCCTCTACCCAATAATATATGCACAGTGATTTGGGCATGGTTGGGTTTCTCATCCTATGTATTTTAAAAGTCTTGTCTTTCTTTATTTTAGATGAAATAGCATTGAGGTATTTTTTTAGAAGGACTTATGTTAGAATTAATTGGCATTTGAAAACAGATAGTAGCCCCAAAATAAAGGTCACTTTTAGGAAATACCAACTTGGGAGTGACCCTACATACATGGCTTTTCATTGCTATGATGCAAAGCTCAGCATATCCCAGACAGTCTGTTATCTCAAAATGCCTTCCTGCTGCAATCACAGAGCATGGCTGCATTGCATTTGGTCTGGCAAAATCTATTTCACAATCTGAGATGCTTTGCTGAGGAGTAGATTACTGTGGTTGTGGCTCCTTATCTCATAGTACATGTTTTATGGTTAAAGAATAGTTAATAATACTGTTAAGGCTTAAACTAATGAAGAAAAAGAATATGAAGAAACAGTATGAATTCCATGAACTGACATGCATCAGAAAATGCCTCCAGTCATTGGGAGTTCATATGTGTAAAAGGCCACTCTGATGTTTTATGTTCTTTTATATATAAAAGCGTTGTGTTGGATTAGTCTTAGCAGAATTATCCAAACAATACAAAGCTGACACCATATTTAAATACTGGTGCTGCATGATAAAAGTGGAGTTAGTTATATCCTTGGCATTATTCCTTCATATTGTTGTTTATTCTTTGTAAGATGATTTATAGCTTGTATAATTTGCTGTCTGTATATACTGAGTGTGGAGAAAACATGGTCAAACAAAAGGTTCCAGTGAAGTAGTTTACAAGTACTGGGCTTGTGTTGGGCCATATTTACACTAAGACTAATGTCGGCAAAAATTTTGTCGCTCAGGAGTGTGAAAGAAAACGCCTCCTTGAGTGACATAAGTTTTGCCGGCATAACTGCTTGTGTGCTATGTCGTCAGGAAATGCTAACCTGCTGACAGCTACTGCCGCTCGTTAAGCTGGTTTTATTATGTCGATGAATGAGCTTTCTTCTGTTGGCATAATGCGGCTACGGTATCGGTACAGCTGTGCTGCTGTAAGCTTATAAGTGTGGACAGGATTACAACTTGTCCATTACTCTATTTTGGTTGTTCAATATGTTATGTAATGCCCAGGATATTTCCCTACAGTATATTCTTTATTGCTTTGGTCAGATTCTCTCTAACCATCCCAAGCAATGGTGCTTTTACCTAAATTTCATCCTGTTCTCTTTAGGCATACTACCTTTCACTGCTCTAAATAATTCTCCTTTGGTTTTAAGATGCTTATCTGCATCTTTAAGCACCTAAATACCTTGACCTAAGGCACCAGCATCATATCCGTTTAACCTGTCAAGGCCCAAATCTTGGGACTGATGTGTGACAAAGACCCAAAATGAGGGATTAAATATGATTCTTGCAGAAAATTTAAAATTCTGCAGGATTTATTCCTTCAGTGGAAATAACTTGTTCTGTAACCTCAGTGAGGCAACACAAAATTTGCATGGAATGGAAGTAACTTTGAGACTAAAATGAAGGAGCTTGGAAATGTCTGACCAGGAGTGTGATTTCTTAGCCCCACGATTTATTATTATTATTGAATATTTATAATCGGGTAGCATTTTAAAACCACAACCAGATTGGACCCCATTGTGCTAGGCACTGTAAAAAGTTGTCACAAATGCTGATAAGGCCCCATACCCCTAATTTCTTTCCCTGTCCCTTACTGCTGGGTCTCCCAATACAGTCAAAAATGCTTTGAAGTATTATTTAGATGGCCAGTGTCATTAAGGCTAGCTGTTGCAGCAGTTGTAAATGGGATTCTTAAGGCTAATGTTGGGATGTAGGATTTGTTTTTTCAAATGACGTCCTCCCCAACCCAGGAGTTGTGTAACTGAAGGGAAGAGCGGTGTGTCCATAGGTATGAAGAGTAGACCATAGAAAATTTATGCAGAGGGGAGCACAGAAGTAAAATAGTATCTTGCTGATATTGCAGTAGGTATCTGAATAGAGGTTTATAGAATGGCGTAAAAGGAACGTATGGCCTTCAAGATTTGTTAAGTGCTTAACTTTTTTTATGTAGCACTTTGTGTCTGAGCATAACTTTTTTGTTAAGCGAATTGCCGTTTGAAATGCCATACAAACAGAACTTTACAATGCAGTAACTCACTGAGGTAAGGTACAGTATAATTGCTGACAGGAATTCCTTCATAGACTACGTGTATCTTTATTATAAATAATCTACCAGCCTCTTAACTGAAAAACACCGAAGGATATAGGGATAATTGATCTCTCTCTCCATTCTGGGAACCTATAATGATAGCCCTACTGTATATATTGGAACCACATTTAATGCTAGTTTTTTGGTTTAAAGAGTGTGGACTTGTTCTTAAGATTTTGCTATTTGAAGAAAATCTTTAGCCAAGTCAGGTTTTTAATCGCTGTTAGTCATCCCAGTGATTACATAAGGAACGCTGTAGGAGCATTTCAAATACCATCAGCCCTTGGCACTGGAATAACAATGAGGATGAAGTATTAAAAACTATGTAGTCATAAAGGCAAACATGGCTAGATTGTTACATGGAGAGATCATCACAGTATTTGTGGCTGAATATATCTTTACATTAATTCAGCTCATTTCTAAGACAACACGCTGGAAGAAAACATAATTTGAATTAATTATTTGCACATATGGCATGTGCCTGATGTCAGCTAATGCTACATTAAGGACAGACGTGCTGGGCACACATTAAATAATAGAGTAAATATTTGTATTGTTTATGATAAACTGATTCCTTTTGCAGATCTTCTTTGTTTGTGCCTCTGTAAACGTTTTTGTTGGGGCTTGTTTGCCATGATTCATATAGTGTAATGTCTTAAGTGTTATGTGCTCTTTTAAATCTAAATCCTACAATAAGGCCTAGCTCTGTTTTCAGAGCGATTGATTGTTTAGTAACACTTTAAAATAATGGCCAAAATCATTATGGCACATTATTATTGTACTGAATGTTTTGTTAAAATTAATCATGAGAGCTTGTTTTGCGTCAGAAGTACTTCTATAGGATTGCTATTGTAATTCAGTAGTAATAAAATATGCATTTATTTTAAAATCTTTCCAAATATTTATATGAAGTGTTGGGTCCAGGGGAGGTTGGTTATTTCTTTTGTAGGAAGAAGAACTTATTTTCAGGTGCCCTAAACTTCTTCAGCATGTAGAAGGAAGGAAGACTGTAAGATGGTGCCAGCATCTAGGGTACTGCATAGGAATTTAGTGCTCTTCTTCTGAGCCACTTTAAACTCAGGGGCTGTAACCCTGTCTGCAAAGACATAGGTCTAGAGCCACAAAGGGATTTAGGAGCTGAACTATCACTTTAGTTCACTATCCCTGTTTTGCTAAATCCAAAATTCAGATTCTCAGAACCACTATTCAGCATGTCACCTAACCCTGTAGGCCCCTATAGTCCCTATGTGCCTATGTTTCCATAGATAAAGTCCCTGGGTGCCTAAAGGTCTGCCAGTGACCATTCGCACAGCCACCTGAATCCTGACATCTGGCACCCGAGTGGGATCCTCAGACCAGGCGTTCTCCCAATTCTCACCTGATCCAGTAGGTGTTCTCAGAGGCTACCTAACAGAGTGGGCTCCACACAAAACACAATTGGAGGAGAAAGTGGTGGTGGTCCCAGGTCACTTATAACCTTTAGCCCAGTGCTTAGAACACTCATCCAGGTTCAAATCCCCTTCTGTATAATGAGGAACAGAGATTTGAACCCATGTTTCTGACTTCTTAGGATAGTGCTCCCAGGCGGCATGGGGTTATTCTAGGGAGGGTCTTTCTCAGTTTCATCTGTTGAAGCTGTTTCACTTTGTATAAATAATTTAATAGTCACGGAAACAGGAATTTGAACCTGGGTCTCCCACATCCCAGGTGAGTGCCCTAAACACTGAGGTAAACATTTTTGGGGGGAGAGGGAAAAGAGGAGGCAGCACCACCACCACCTCCTCCTCCACATTATGTGTGGTTGTTTTTTTAAAAAGAAAGGGCTTAGGTGCCCAAGTCCAGGAGAGAATTCACAGCATAGGTGCTGGAACTAGGGGTTCTGGGGGTGCTGTGCACACCCTGGCTTGAAGTGCTTTCCATCATATAGAGGGTTTACAGTTTGGTTCAATGGCTGTCAGTACACCCAGTATAAAAATTGTTCCAACGCCACTGGTTCACAGCATGAATCCCAAGTAGAGATTTGCGCTTTCCTCTGAATGATGTTTTGCTGTATAGGTGCACAGGGGCAGTAAAAATATATCCGTGTGTTGATTCACTTGATAAAGCACTGATGAATATAGCCCCTGGTCTCAATTTTGCCTCACAGACAGCCAGACACTGATCCAGCTATACAACTCCCCATACCTGGTTGCTTATCTTGCTCGCTAATCAGCTAGACAGGATGGCCTGCAGAATAGGCACCTAATGAGTCTGTAAAGACATCAGTAGTTTGTTATTTAGGGGAAAATGGGGATTAAAAAAAGATTGATTTTTTTTTTAAAGTGTCATTTGGGACTGGCTTATAGATCCTACTGCATTAGACAGACTTTGGTTCGATTCTTGGCAGTGCTAGTTGGATTAGGAGTGTCTAGCATGCAACTGAAATCCTGAGATTGTGTGCCAGGTATTAAATAGTTCCATAAACCCAGTGAAAAGTGGGAAGGATATTTCTAATAAATGACTGCTATTTTCTTCTGAAATGCAGGAATACATTTTGTTGATTGAGGGCTGGCTGTGTTTATGCATTTTCAGTTAAGATGAGACAATTTTGCAAAATAATTCTTGAACACGTTACAAACATAGACAATCAATTCATATTAAAAGTATCACAAATAAAGACACCCTAATTTCCTAAATTACCAACACTTAGAATTTTTTTAAACTAATCCTTGTGTTACAAAAATCTCCTTGTGGACAGACTTTATTATTTGGTATGCATGTAAAACCTCCATAACATATATTTTTGTTTCTACTGAGGAATGTAATGAGATAGATACCGTTATTCATTTACACTCTCTTCGTTATGGGGGGAATTAATATCATAAAAGGTGAAAAACAAATAAACCAGTAGTTTTGCTAACATACTGTGATTTTTTTGACAGTTGTCTTTGTGTGTATAATTTACATATTTGCCCGGTATGTTGTGAGTTGCACCCTTGTGTGTAACAGAGAGCTGCTTGCTGCACCAGAGGGGTTATCAGAGATGCTGTTATGTTACTTTTCTGTCCACCCTCCTTTCGATCCTGGGGAAAGCTGGGGGCTGGTTTGACCCCTGGCATAAGTTAGATAGGACACAGGGACTACTTTAATTTATGCCTGCTGGAGAAGCCTCCTGCGAGCCATTCTGACAGTCTCAGATCATTGGTAGATGGTGTGCTCCGGTTATGCTGCCTCCAACCCCTATCACCTGTGATGTGGCTGCCCCAGGCTTACACCAACAGGGGAATCCCTAGCTGCCTTTTTAGGGCAGCTTTAAGTTCCTTTTGTGTTGCTGTCTCCTGGACCAAGGAAGTGGCTCAATAAATGACATATCAGACAGCAAACTTTTTCCAACTGCATGTTGACTTTTATGGCAATCAAAAATGTATGTAACAAAGCAACATCCGCTTTATAAAAAATCCACATTTATTTCTGTTTTTCTTTCGCCAAACCCAGGAGTAATATAGCAAATATAACACACACAAGCACCTAAAAAGAATATACACAAGCATCGTACATATTGTGAGCTCAACCCTGCCGGACTTATACATGTGGCTTTTCCAGGACTACTTGCTTGAGTAAAGATAGTTGTGCCTGAATGTCCCTGTCTATTAAGTTTTGGCTTAAAAAAAAAAAGTAATCTTGTTGAAGTTTAGCAATTACGTACCATAGTTAATTAATCATATAATTAAATGAAGTGAGACCATATTTCTTGAAATGTGCCAAATAATTATGATACATTTCAGTAATTATGTGTAATAAAACTAATTAAACATATAATTCAAAGAATCAAGAAAATATTTCTCAAAATGAATTTATTCTGTCCTTAGGTCAGAAAAATCTCTAATGTTTTTTGTTAAATCAAAACCCCTTTAATCCAATCCGTTATATTTTTGAAGACCTTGTAGATTTTCAATATTAGATTTTTTTTGGCATAATATTAGTTCTTAGTAAGAATTTTTCTTGGGACTTTGTCATGTTATTTAATCTTTATAATAGCACTGGTCACCCAATATGAAAATCCTTGGATCTCTTGTTAGATCATTACTCAGAAAATAGATGTGACTGCTCTTGGGTGCTGATTTCTTGCTTTACCACTGCAAAGTCATACAGTGTACTTATAAAAGGAAAAGGAAATGAGAGGAAACAAATATTACCCATTGTGAGTTGTGTGTTCAGAGCTCAGACGTTCTAATAGATTATATTGGCACGTGCCTGAAGCACTGAACACAGAAATATTCTCAGTTGGAACAGTGGACTAAGCTGACCTCCCTCTCTTGTTGCAACATTTTTTATACTTAGTTCTCATTTTCTCTGCTGCTCTGAAGAAATTCTGCTGCCATTGCACGATATTGTTAGAAGGGGAAGAGGCATCAGAGAACCCCATAAAATCAAGCTTGTGATATTAATTTTGTCACCTTGGGCTTTATAGTCATTTTATGGTCATTTAAAAAAAGTTTTAGATAAAACATTATGCCTCCATCTTTATGGTCTCTTATGCTGTGTTTAATCAGTGTAATTATAGAGGGATAATATTACTAGTTCTTAAGATTTTAGCATTATTACTATTAATGTAGCTTAAAAAAAGGAAAACCTATTTAAATTCTGGTGCCATACAGTTCTTACACAGAGCAAAATATTGATGAGGCATTTTTGGTATGCAGTTAACTAAAAGAAGCAATGGTGCCTTTTTGTTGGTACAGTAGCATGCTTCTGCATTTATTAGCTTATTTGCAACTGAGAAGAGATTGCTTAGCAGTGATAAAATCAAGCAACGAGAAGCTGTTTTTGTTCAGGATCAGGGCCGGTGCAACCCATTAGGTGACCTAGGCAACCACCTAGGGCACTAGCATTTGGGGGACAGCATTTTGGGTCCTTCAGCGGTGATTGCGGTGGCTGGATCTTCAGCTGCCCCAGTCGTCGTCGGCATTTAGGCGGAGGGAGCTGGGGCAGGGGGGCGCGGGGAGGGCCGCCTGCAGCAAATAAGGGGGAGGGGCGGCACTCAGGGGAACTCCCCGCTCCAGCTCACCTCTGCTCCACCTCCTCCCCTGAGCACGCCGCCCCGCTCCACTTCTCCCGCCTCCCAGGCTTGCGGCACCAAACAGCTGATTGGTGCTGCAAGCCTGGGAGGCGGGAGAAGTGGAGCGGCGACGGCGTGCTTGGGGAGGAGGTGGAGCACAGGTGAGCTGGGGGCAGGGAGCTGCTGCACGGCTCCCTGGGCCGAGGAGAGCTGCCACGGGGGGGGGGGGCTTCAGGACGGAGGGGGGGAGCTTCTGGGGGGGGGCTCAGGGTGGGGAGGGGACCTGCCATGGGCCTGGGGGGGGAGGCGCAAGATGAAAGTTTCGCCTAGGGCGTGAAACATCCTTGCACCTGCCCTGTTCAGGATATCTGAGGTGTCATAGAAACAGTTGAGGCCCCAATTCAGCAAAGTACTTAGGCATGTGCTTAAGTCTGTCTCTACTCAGCAAAGCCCTTAACCCCATTCTTAAAACTTCAAGAAGATGTTTAAGTACTTTGCTGAATCCTGGCCTAAATACCTGCCAGGTCTATGTTGTGTGTCTTTTTTTTCCTGGTGTAACTGTAGATATATGTTATGGAAATCTAAGGTCTGATCCAGCCCACTGAATTCAATGGACACATTGCCTTCTGCAGTTATCACCTGTGATAAAATATATTTTATAAAGGGGCTTTAATGGCCCGAAAATATCTTGTAGAATCTCTCACATCTGTGAAAACCAGTCCAGTTTGGCTCTCCTAATGAGGGTGATTTTGTATTTGTCATTACTGAAAGAGCTAAATCTGATCTCCATGAGGGAACTTGGAGGAGGATGTTGTGGACCTTTCCTGTGTCTCCGTGATGTTCTGTTGTATAAAGTGTGAGCTTTGAGAACACTGGTTAAGTTAAGACTGGAATGAGGTCAGCCGGAGGAGGCAGAATTGAAAGAGGGAGTAAAGGGGTTGCGAGTACTGCTGGCACAGGAGTGCCAATGGCTGCCCATGCTGGAGTTATCATAGCAAGACCAAAGGATGGATAAACCAATGTCTAGATATACTTCCAGTAGCCTGAATACCTCTGCCTTTACTATGTGAAAGGGCTTTGGACGAAGCTGCCTCCAGCTCTCCCTTACTTTTCCTTCTGGAACTAGAACTCCTAACCAGAGGTCAAATATCACTCTGGAGTAGCTGTCATGACAATTTCCTACATTGACTAGGAATTGCACTTAGATGCTGATGACATCCCGCTTCTCACTCTAGGATTTTCATGTATTTCATCCCCATTTTCTAAGCCAGGGGTGGGCAAACTATGGCCCGCGGGCCACATCCAGCCCACGAGACCATCCTGCCCAGTCCCCGAGTTCCTGGCCCAGCTCCTCCCCCATTGTTCCCCCTCACCCGCAACCTCACCTCACTTGCTCCACTGCTGGCGCAATGCTCTGGGCGGCGGGGCTGTGAGCTCCTGGGGCAGCGCAGCTGCAGAGCCCGGCCTGACCTGGTGCTCTGTGCTGCATGGTGGTGGAGGCGGCAGCGTGGCCTGGCTCCAGTCGGGTGGCGCAGCTGTAGCGCTGCCAGCCACCAGTGCTCCAGGCAGTGCAGTAAGTGGGTAGGGAGAGGGGGACGGGGGGTTGGGTGGGATAGAGGGCAGGGGAGTTTGGGGTGGTGGTCAGGTGGCGGGGGTGTGGATGGTGGTTGGGGGGAAATAGGGGGTTGAATGGGGGCAGGGGTCCCTGGGGGGCAGTCAGGAAGCAGTGGGGGTTGGATGGGGCAGCAAGGGGCAGTCAGGGGACAGGGAGAAGGGGTGGTTGGATGGGGCAGGAGTCCCCGGGGGGGGGGCAGATAGGAAGTGGGGACCGGGCCACGACCCCCTCCCCTAACCGGCCCTCCATATAATTTATGAAACCTGATGCGGCCCTTAGGCCAAAAAGTTTGCCCGCCCCTGTTCTAAGCGGATGTCACACTTCAAGCTGGAGCTGTAATTTCCAGCTTGAGGAGACATACTTGCGCCAACTCTGACTGAACTAGCAGGCTAAATATAGAGTATATATTTACCAGTGTGATTGGCTGGTAGGGTTGCCAACACTTGTGGTTTCTCCAGAAGTCTCCCGGAATCAGGCTCTATCTCCCGGAAGCTACTGAAGCCAAACCAGGAGATTTTAGGCCGCTAAAAGTCCAGTGGGGCAAAGGCAGGCTCCCTACCTGCTCTGGCCCCACGCTATTCCTGGAAGTGGCCAGCATGTCCCTGTGGCCTCTGGGAGGGGGCAGGGGGGTCTCTGTGTGCTTTTCCCCACCCCGGGTGCCAACTCTGCAGCTCCCATTGGCTGGGAACTGTGGCCAATGGGAGCTGCAGGGGTGGTGCCTGCAGGGAGGGGCAAGGCGTGGAGCCCCCTGGTCCCCCATTCAGGGGCTGCAGGGACATACCGGCCACTTCCAGGAGCAGCACGGGGTCAGGGAAGGCAGGGAGCCTGCCTTAGCCCCGCTGCGCTGCCGACCGGGAGCCACCCGAGATAAGCGCTGCCCGGCTGGAGCCTGCACCCTTCCTCCCCTCCCCTCCCGCACCCCTACCCCAGCCCTGAGTCCCCTCTCAGAGCCAGCACCCCAACCCCCTCCAGTACCCAAACCCCCTACCCCAGCCCTGAGCCCCTTCCTGCACCCAAACTCCCTTCCAGAGCTTGCACCCCATACCCCAACCCTCTGCCCCAGCCTGGTGAAAGTGAGTGAGGGTGGGGGAGAGCAAGCGACGGAGGGAGGGGAATGGAATGAATGGGGTGGGGCCTCAGAAGGGGTGGGGCCTCAAGGCAGGGGCAGGGCAAAGGTGTTTGGGTTTGTGCCATTAGACAGTTGGCAACCCTATCGGCTGGAGAGTTTAGCTGCCCTGAGTACATACCTGTCCAAGATGCTAGGATTGTATTCAGGGCAGCTAGTCCCTCCTATTGCTCATGCTGCTGTGAGTACACATCTATTTTTAGTGCACTAGCTCATTCAGAGGTAGCATGGATATGTCTCCTCAAGATGGGAATTTCACCTGCTGCTCAAAGTGTAGATGTACCCTAAGAGTGGATGATGGTACATTCCATTATTGGTTACTTGTAATCATTACTGCTTGTCTTTACAACATTTTTACATATCTAGCAGACCACAAGTTGGAGGGTTTTTCTATCTCTGTTCCAGTAATAATTCAGCAAAAGCTGTGCAACTGCCTCTTTCTTCTGCTTATTTTATGGACCATCTTGGGTGGGCTAGATTATGTGTGACGAGCTCACCAATTTTTTTTTTATTTCATTAATATAACTCACGACTAATGGGCAGAGGAGCCTAGTAGAGATTTAACACATGAAAGCAGTAGGATTAGAACAGTTTATAATAGATGGGAGCTGGTATTAAGATATTTCAAATTTCCCGTAAGCGTCGAGAGTAAATTCTGTTTGATACCAAGACAAAAAATCCACAGTTGAATTTGTATTTTTTGGCAACCCAATTGACATTCTTAGGAGCGAGGCCAATGCATGAGTCTGGTTGGGGTGTGAACTATTTTCTCATCCTTTCCAGCTCAGTCATGAGGCAGGTTGGCAGGATTGATCAGGGAAGCATGTGCCGCTGCTATTCTGTACCTGTCCAGTTGAATATCAATCTTGACATGTCCTTCAGTCTCCAAAAACTTTCCACAAGCACTAAATTTGCAAGAAATTTAGAAGAAAATATATAATTTTGTAGACCAATAGTTCCAATGAGATATTGCTAGGTCCCCAATCCTACAAAGACTTAACTTTATGCACAGGAGTAGTCCATTGAAGTAAACAGTACTATTCCTGTGCATAAAGTTTAGGTCATGCATGAGTTTTTGAACATTCAGAGCCTTCGATTGTAAGTTCTTTTGGGCACAGATGATTTTGTTTTATGTGTGTATAGTGTCTAGCACAAGGAGTTCAGAATTGCTGATTGAGGCTTTTCGGTGTTACTGGAACACAAATACTAATAATGCACTCAGCACTGAGTTTCTTTTTAGCATGTACCTTTTTTGCAATTCATATGGCCATCTATTAACTACAGTACAACCTCAGAGTTATGAACACCAGAGTTACGAACTGACCAGTCAATCACACACCTCAGTTGGACTGGAAGTATGCAATCAGGCAGCAGCAGAGACAAAAAAAAAAAGTAAATTCAGTACAGTACTGTGTTAAACGTAAACTACTAGACAAATAAAGGGAAAGTTTAAATTTTTTTTGACAAGGAAAGGAAACTTTCTGTGCTTGTTTCATTTAAATTAAGATGGTTAAATTAAGATGGTCTTCTTCTACATAGTAAAGTTTCAATGCTGTATTAAGTCAACGTTCAGTTGTAAACTTTTGAAAGAACAACCATAACGTTTTGTTCAGAATTATGAACAGCTTTCATTCCAGGTTTTTGTAACTGAGGTTCTACTGTATTAAAAACTATCTGCTGTGCAACCACAATTACTTTTTCTAAAAATGAGGTAGCATTTTTTCATGACAAAAACCATCTTTGTAATTGCTCCAAAACAAACAAACAAACAAAAAGATCAAAGGTCATCAATAGTCTAAAAATGAATTAGCATGTGCACTGCTTTGTTTTTGTACCATTGAGTGATGTAGATGGAATACACATGAGAAAAATCTATGGACCAGCTGTTCACCATTGAACTCAATGGAGCTATGCGGAGTTACACCAGCTGAGAATTTGGTGCCACATTCAGATAACCTTAATGAGTTTACTATAACCAGACTCGCAAGTAAGGGATTTCAGGGTTAAGACTAGGGCCTAGTCCTGCATGAACTCTGCAAGTACAACACGCCATCAGAATTGTAGGACTGAATCCTAAACTTCCACACTGTACTCGCACACTTTCAGGAGTCTTGAATCATGAATTAATCTTACAGTTGAACCTTCTTTTCTGTTTCATTTTCCTAAGGCACAATGAAAGGAGTTAAAGATGGAATTTCTCTTAGTGGCTAAAATTCACCCTGTGGGGAGGCGCGGCACAAGTTCTGTGCATCACTTGAGTTCTGCGTAAGCCCTATTTTGAGGGTTTAAGTGAGACTTATGTGGGGCTAGGTCTTGTGCTAGCCACCTGCACAAGGATCAATTTCACCCATTATCTGTATGTTTGTGTGTTTAAGTCAGACCATTGAGTTGCTACATTTTCAAAGCACTGCCTGGGAATTTAGACACAGAATTCCTATTAAAGTGAATGAAAGGTGGGTGTTTTTTGTTGTGTGGTTTTTTTTTTTTGGCTAAAATCTCAAGCAACTCTAAAAATCAGTCATGAGAATATGCTGGTATTGTGAATGTATGTGATTAATATTGTAGTGCACATGTAACTCAAGTATTGCTGCTTCTCCTCATATTTCAGTGAAATACAAGATAGCAGCCGCTCAGAGATTACTATTCTTGAATAAAATGTTTATTTATGACTTAATATGCTGCTTAGAAAGGCCCTGTCACTGCATGTTTAGTTGGTGGGCTCAAAAAGAAAGAATTGGGTATCTATTTGTGGAATTAAAAGGAACTTTAATGAGTTGAAAACATGTCAGAAACCACATTGCACATTTAGCAAATAAATTCATGGATTGAGCTCTGATATTTTAAGCTACAGAACAGATTCAGAGAGAGGCTTTTATTTATTTATTTTTTGCTATCCAGGTAACTAGTTTCTTTGAAATTAAAAGATTTTTTTTTTTTTTTTGGGTTTAAAAAAAAAAAAAAAAAGGTTCTTTTACAGCACACAAGGGAATGCTTTATGAAAAAACCAAAACAAGTTAATGGAACAAGTGATTTAAAAATACATATAGGGTAATTCTTGGATGACTGAGTTATTATTACTCTGGCAAGCATTATGGTAAGAGAGAATAATCTTTAAACATAAACATAATGATTGATAAGTAGTACAAACCTGTGCTAAACAGACTTCCAACATTCACCTTTGGTTTTCCAGAGAAACACTCCCCTGCTTTTATTTTCCATAATGGGAGGCTTTCCTTAAGTGATCCATTTTTATGACTGATTCTAGGTGTGTTTGTTTTTGTTTTTATGTGAGTGGGGGAGTGTTTGGGAAAATAAAGAGATTAATGAATAGGGCTTTGCAATTTGGGCATTGTATTGTGCAGTTAAACAGTAGAGTCCATTTAAAGGAGAGAAAAAAATGAATCCATGAAATGGGGAAGTTCCCCTTCCCAATGCTGCATGTCAGTGTTACTATCATCAGGGCTGGCTCCAGGTTTTTTGCCGCCCCAAGCAACAAGAACGGGGGGGGGGGGGAAGAGGGGGGAAGGCCGGCGTGCCGCCCCTTGAAAAGTGCCGACCCAAGCACATGCTTGGAACGCTGGTGCCTAGAGCCGGCCCTGACTGTCATTCTCAATTAACAGTTGTCTTTCCATGCTGGATTGGAACCATGCTAGCAAGAGCTACATTTAGCTCCTAAGCCCCTCTAACTGTGGTGGTAATTCTTTCATTCAGAGTTGAGTGCTCAAACACCATCCTTGTCTGGTTTCTCTGACATTCTCCAAAAAGGGAAGTGTCTGCCCCTGCAGGCCACCAAAACTTTTGTGGAAGACCCTGCTGGCAACAGCAGCAGGCTCAACCCTCTGCTCCCTCTGCCTGCAACAGTCTGCAGAGGAGACATATTAGGGGGAAATGGCTGGCACCATTTGTAGCACCAGCTCTCCTCCCAACCCCTACCAACTCAACTTTGTCCCCGAATTTCCCCACACTTTGTAGTAACCAGCCATAATCCTATTCCCCATTCTCAGCCTCAGAATCCTTCCGTACTGCCCCTGCTCAGCCTCCTAACACCCTCTGCTTCTTCCGCAGCAACTCACCTGCCTTCCCAGGCAGGGGCAGATTAAACCAACAAGAGCTAATTAAATGTTTCAGCGCAGTGATCAAAGGATTCACTTCACAGCGCTGCTTTCTTTTCATTGAACCAGCTTTCCTCTGCCATCTCTCTCCCTTCCCCATCCCCCATGCCTATCTCTCCTCCTGCTCCCAGCCACCTCTCTTTACCTTACAAGCCTGCCTCTTCACTCCCCCCTGTATCCCATCATTTGGCAGGCTCTTCCCCAAGGCTGACTGGCATTGTGGCTACTAAGAATGCTGGCCATTGCTGATCTTCCAGCATTTTTTCTCCACCACCTCTCTCCACTGCTGTCACCCACCTGCTTGACTGGCTGCCTTTCCAAAATGGCGGCATCAGATCATTGCACCTGCTTGAGAAGCTGTTAGATCCATGGGATAGCTCTTTGAATACCCCTTAGGTATAGAGCTGCACTGGTAGTGGTCTTGCAGAGTAAAAGAAGGCACTAGAGGGAATGGTGATGAAAATACTAAAAGAGTACCTGGCCAGGGGATTCTTGGGCCATTTACCTCTGAAAGAAGAAACAAGGACAGATGAGAAGATGTTTTAGTAAATTAACTTCCTTGCTGCTGATTGATCCAGATCTCCTGCCATTAGGCACTAATGTATTTTGCATGAGCACTTTGGGTTGATAAGTCCTGACTCCTGTCACCAAGGGGTTAAGAGCTCTCCTACAGAAATATGTGAGCATAAGGTAGTATCTTCTAGTGAATTCTTTCTTTAGTTAATGGAAACTGACATCTCCAACAATCAACTGTAATTCAACTAAATCATATTCTTTGTGACAGAAGACATTAAACACATGGCCTCAACATGGAATCCATGCTTTCCAATATCCTACACTATTTTATATGCAAAATCTTTGCAGTCTAAATTTGCAAAAACATCCAGTCTTTGGTCAATTTGCATATTTTTTGTCAGAGGGGTCTACATTCTATCAGTAGCCAGTTATTTATACATGGTGCCATATACATGTGTATCTCAAAAAGGTTACACAAATGACAATGCATAAGCCAAGAATTTGAAAAATGGTTGCATAAAGTTAGGCTACTAAATTCATAGTTATATGCCTAATAACTGGAGTGATTTTGAGAGGTCCTGGATACGTCGCAGTTTTGAAATTCTGGTGCCTAAATAAGGAGACTAATTTTAGGTACCTGTGTTCTGAAAATGTTGTCAGTATTTTTATTGTGTAATAAAATGTGGTCAATTTAATCTCTTCTGTGTATTTTTCAGTTATGACACTGTCTTGTGTATTGACAACTAACTGGTGTGTTTGTATGGACATTTGAATCTTTTGTTGCACAGAACAAAATTTGTAGATCATAGGACTGGTCTAATGGTCACAACTCTGGACTAGAAGCCAAATTGTTTTGAGTTTTAATCTTGGCATGGACTTCCACTATGGCCTTAGCTAACTTAGGCTAAAATTATTAAAAGCATCAGCTGATTTGCGTGCCCAACTTTGCACTCCTGTAGCCCACTTGAGTCATTATTTAGAGATGCTGAACATCCACAACTCCAGTTAAAGTCAATGGGAGCTAGGGGATTGCTTAAATTCTCTGAAAATCCTAGTCCTCATTGTTCAAGTTAGGTACCAAAAACTATGCTTTTGATAATTTTACCCTTAACCTCTTTGTATCTCAGTTTCCTAGTCTGCAAAATGGGGTAACCAATGCTTACCTGCTTCACAGAAGTGGTGTGGGGATTAATTAATCTTTGTGAAGTGCTTTGAAGATGTGATAAATTGTATAGCACACCCACAGCCTCTATGAATATTTTCTGTTCCATTTTTTGTGATTATCAATTACTGAATCAAAGGAAATGTAACATGCAGAATCACTTTAGCTGATGGGAGAGAAATGCAGAGAATGTTTTTCTTTAAGATATAATAAAGAATAACTAATGAACATGGCAAAAATCACTTGGAGGAGATGTGTATGAATGAATGTTCATCCTACCAAATCAATCAACAGCTTCCTCAAGATGGAAGACTTTGAGTATTTCAGGTTTACTTGTCTTAACTAAGATGTCAGTCAGGCGTTAGTCTCTACCAGTGTTTCTTAATTAATTCTGTCCCCCCTCCACATTAAACTGGAGGAAAATATATTAATTTGTAGCATTTCCAGTAGGTAAAATTAACCCTATATCTATCAATTTCAAAACGTCTCCAAGTATAGCGAGCAGGCAGTTTAGATGAGTCCTATCAACACATCTCTCTCTCTCTCTATTTTTGTGGGTGGGGGAGTGTAAACTGTCTCCCCAGATAGACAGAACTGAAATGATTCCAACTCTGCAGATAACTGAATTGTACAATTCCAAGCAAGCCTGTCCAGTGCAACAATGTCAAAAAAGTTGTCGACAGTTCCATCAGATCAATGTTGTCCATTAACTTAATATCAATTTTAGAAAGAAAACTATCCAGTGCAGCAAACAAGATTTGAGTTGAGCACGTTGGACAGAGATTGTGGTTGTAATTTTGTTTTGTTTTCCCCCCTCTTAACTGATAGAAGTGAAAGCTGCTCCTGACCCCCATCAGTGTGATTGGGGGCTAGAATTAGAATGATCTGACATTCAGATTTGTTTGGCAGCTATGCACATGCATAAGTGATATTAATTTGAACAGGAATGGGTGACTTCAACTACCCAAACATAAACGGGTGTCACATCAAGATAGAGATTGTGTACCAGTACAAAGAGTTCTGATAGTCATCCTGTTGGATTATTGACTGCTTTAGGTCTGCAAGCTTTATTTTCTTTCAATGTGCATAGGAAAGAAATTGATATGTGTTTGATCTCTGGTCAATTTTGCAATGGCCTCTGCAAAACAAAGCAGTTGAACCCAATTTCCATCCTGCTACTAAATCAGGCTACAGGTAAATCAAGATTTTGGCAGCATAGTTCTTATGATCTTATATGCATCTCTCTCTATTTGTATGTTTTCATGCATATATCATTTCTTCAGAAATAGTTTCACCCACAGACCTGAAGAAGAGCTCTTGTAAACTCAAAAACTTTGTCCAATAAAAGATATTACCTCACCCACCTTGCCTCTCTAATGTCCTGGGAGTGCTACAGCTACAACAACACTGCATACAACATATTTTGGTACAGTCATTTTACCTGAAATTCTTTTTAGGCTGAAATTAATTTTAGATTTCAAGGTTGGAGAGAATAGCACTTCCTATTAGAAATTTTGCCTCTGGTTATGCTTGGCAGAGAAATGAGTTAACATAGGATTCATGTTATTCATCATCATAGGATTACTCATTATGTTGGGGCGCAGGTTCCAAGAAGAAGTGGATCAACAAATCAAATTTAGATTCACTGTTTCTTCATGCTGCTAATTCCAAAGACACATACTTTGTGTTTTTTGGCTTTTGGGTTGTTATTTTCTGTTCCCTCACCCCCTTATTTGTTGGTATTTCTTGGTGACTTTTGTTGCCATCTTGGTGGAAATGTCCCCCTTCCAATATATATTTTATATTTAGCAGCTTTACATCACTGGTGTCAAATAACTCAGAAGCTGTATTCTGCCCACAGGATGGATTTTTGTGGCCTATTTGATACTGATGAATCTGAATGTATCTAATCTTTCACTTGAACCCTCCACTCCCTTCACTAAGCTTTTAGCCTTCATAATTGTCAAGAAAACTTTCCTAATCTGAAATGAGTTCAAACCAATGCAGTGTTGTCTGCCAAAGCCTGCAAGTGGACAGCTCAGGACAATGGCTCTGAGAGGTGTGAACTTGTTTGTCCCCCATTTATCTAATTGAGATGTTAACTCAAGCCTAATGATGATGATACTCTGAATGTCAATATTAATTACTTCATTGCTGATCATTTTAGCAGATGGAGATGGGAAAAGAGTAGGAATTGGGAGCTGTTAGAGGCAGAGAAATACAGAAGGGGGAAAAAAAGATGAGTGACCCAAAGATAGGAAAGGGAGAGAGAAACAGAAATAAGAGGAAGGAAGAGAAACAAAGGGCAGAAAATGTGGTGTTACTAAAGGTAGCATATTTTCGCACTGAGTGATATGATAGTAACACACTTTGGGCCAGATTTTAGAAAGACCTCAGCACCTAGCAACTACCATTGTTCTCAAACAACAAAATAGAGCAAACGTATTCTCAATGGGAATGTTCTCTGTGGGAACTATTGGGTTCTGGGCTTTCTTGAAAATCTGGCCACTAAATAATTGTCATTAATAGGTAATGGTAATAGTCACTATATAAAGGCCATATTCTATACTTCTGCAAAACTCTCATTGACATCATACTGAAGTCTGCAGTAGACTGGACCTTATATCATGGAGCAAAATTAAAAATAAAATAGAATGAATCTGGTACCCCTGCTTTTCCTGAAGGTTACCAGTAATTCATTGTAGCAGGTGATTCATTTCTGGTCATTGGTATCAATCCTATCAGGAAGACAACTCCACGCTCTGTTGTCATTCTTTAAGGGTAAATTTTTTGCCATCTTCCCCTGCACAGAAATAGTCTTTCTGTGTGGGGTCTATGGAATGGAAACCACTAACTGTCACCTCTTCCTGTATAAAGATTGAAGGGCAATCCTGTAAACCAGTGGTTCTCAACCAGGGGTATGTGTACCCCCGGGGGTGCTCAGAGGTATTCCAGGGGGTACATGAACTCATCTAGATATTTGTCTAGTTTTACAACAGGCTACATGAAAAGCACTAGTGAAGTCAGTATGAACTAAAATTTCATACAGACAATGACTTGTTAGTATTGCTCTATATATTATACACTGAAATGTAAGTACAGTATTTATATTCCAATTGATTTATTTTCTCATTTTTACCGTATAATTAAAAAGTCAGCAATTTTTCATTAATAGTGCGCTGTGACACTTTTGTATTTTTGTCTGATTTTGTAAGCAAGTAGTTTTTAAGTGAGGTGAAACTTGGGGTACACAAGACCATTCTGCCTCCTGAAAGGGGTACAGTAGTCTGGAAAGGTTGAGAACCACTGCTGTACCCCTCCACAGCTGCTAGTTCAGCCTTGGGGCTGGATGTGGCATGACCTCCGTGCTCTTCTCTGCACTGACATGAACATGGACTTGGCAGCCATGCTTGTCCTTTCCCCAGCCCCATCACTATGCAGAGCTGTGTTATGCAGAACTGGCACAGAGCCCAGCTCTGCTATGCTCCAGGGGTGTGAAGCCCTCCCATGTGCCCACTCCTCATGCACAGTAGAGCTGTGATGATTTTGTACATTGAAAGCCTTACTTTGATGTGTGGATTTCCCCCCAAGGGAAGAGGGGGATACATGACAGTAGATGAGCACTGGCAACCTTGTGACCATAGTGAGTTGTTACCTGGGGAGCAGAGTGCCTTCATAGCTTCATCATTACTGTGTCACTACTGCTGAAGTTCAGGGAGAGATCAGCATTTATACGTCCGATAATCAAGCTGCATACATTTACCATAGACTGAAATCTGAGAGTCTTGAGTGTATTTAAATAATAGGAATGAAGGGGAGAAAATGTACTGGTCATAGAATTGATATCCAATTGTTTAGTTTTTGTAATAAGAGTAATTTTTAAAAAGATAAAATCATTAGGAAATAAACTAAACTGTGGTCATAAGTTTGTGACACAACCTGAAAGCAACCAGACGAAGCTCTAAAGCTATTCAAGATTAAAGACGATAATCCATTTTATCCTTTCCCTATGTGGTGAATAATGTGGCACAATGGGGGTGTGTCAGGGAAAATGTGAGAATCATAATCTTGAATTTCCTGTGTTTTGTCAGCTTCTATCCTCACTACAACAGGATGTAAATATATTTCTTTGTTTATTTTATGGATCAATCCTGGAATGCTGCACAATATTCTGAAAATAGAGATGACATCTATATTTGATGCTGCTGAACTTAATGGTCCAGACTGAGAAGAGTTAGGAAAAGCAAACACTAACACAGCAGAAGCACATCTCCTCATATCTAGCAATTTAATTCCTCATCGTGAAGATAATCATGACACTTACATGCTGTTAAGCAGGAGGATGTTACTCCAACACTATGGTAGTGGGCATATAAGCTCATAGAGAGAAAAGGACATATGGGAGCCTGAGAAAGGCAAATGGCCAGTCCAGAATCCTGCACTCTTTGCTGCTTGACAATTCAGTTATCTCGAAAGAAATTTTAGCAAAACCGAAGGATCCAGTGTGGTGCATAAATGGTCTTTTCTTATGTCTCCGGTAGTTAGGACTGTGCAATGGAAATGGCTATCATGATGCTATAATCACAAATAGAGTAATGAAACAATTTTTTTTTTCTGGAACTGCCTTGCTAGGACAGAACAGTGTGATGTTCTCTGTTTGACAGCCAAAAACTTACAATAAACGTGTCAGAATTTTTGTTCACTTTTTTAATTTTATGAAATGCAGTCTTCTTGTAATAAGGGCAAGTTAAAGGAAAGACTGGTTGGATACTTACACCCCATTTTACACCCCTTTTTAATGGTATACCTCTATTATATTTCATCACTTACTCTCCTTCTTTCCAAGCTAAATAGCTACTTTTAAAAACAAAGTTTCATATTTAATCATTCCATGTCTTTTATCATCCTAGTTTGGATTATTGAATTTGCATTCTGGATCAGAGGTCCATCTACTCAGCAAGACAGCCACTAATATCTGTTCTTCAGAGAAAGGTGCAAGAAGCTCTGCACAAGGCAGCTCTGGAATAGTTTGCCTTCAAAGAAAGTTTCTTCCTAACCTCCATTAATTAGGATTGGCTTATGCACTGAAGCATGAGGGTTTTAATCTTTGATGTCCCTTCTCTTCATGTGTCAGTATTACAATGCCTGCATCTGTAATTTTCACTCCATGCATCTGAAGAAGTGGGTTTTTTACCCACGAAAGCTTATGCCCAAATAAATCTGTTAGTCTTTAAGGTGTCACCGGACTCCTTGTTTTTGTAGATATAGACTAACACAGCTACCCCCTGATATTTGGAATGTTTGTATTTCTTTGATGTCCTTTTTGAGATAAGGCGACGAAAACTGAACATGTAGTGAGGAGAAACCATTAATTTATAGCAATGGCAATATAAATAGCAGCATAATCATATTTTCCATAATGTTCTGTTTTTCTGTCTCAGCACAGCCCAACATACTAGTCGCTTTGTTGATCCTGTGTGTGTGCTGAGGAGACATCTTCACTGAACTGTCCATGATGAATCTTGCATCTTTTTTTCCCTAAGATGATATAACTAATTTAGAATCCATCAGTATGTACAAGTAGCTTTAAATTTGTTCCTTCCAGGGAACCCTATGCTGCACTTATTTATACAATGAATTTCATCTGCTCTTAGGTTCCCCAATTACTTCATATTTTAAAGTCCTTCTGGATTTTTTCACAATCCTTTGTAGCTTCACTAACCCAAGTAGTTTTGTGTAGTCAGCAAATTTCACCATCATGTTTCACATAGTCTGTCACCTTGTTGTTGTTAGTAAATATGGATAACAGTGGTCACAGTATTGATCCCTAGATCACCCTAATACTAACTTCCTCCAACAGTGAGGATTTGCCATTTATTCCTACTGTTCCCCCACTCCCAGTCTTTGAGTCAGTTTTTAGTCCACAACATGAATTTACCTCTTAATGTGTGGTTATCATTTATATTATAGTCTCATATGAATGACTAAAATAAAGTCTTTAGAAAGTCTATAGAATGTATATCCATTAGTTCTTTTTTAGACACCATTTTTATAATTCACATAATTCTGGACAGGTTAAAGCATAACTTGCCACAACAAACACCTTTCTGATCTGTCTGTATTCTGTTTATAATCTAGTATGTGCTTTATGATTCTGTCTTTAATCATATTTCACAGCCATTTGCCTGGTTTAAAAGTTTGCATGTCTTTCATTTCTCGGCTTACACATAATATATTTTTAAAAGATGGCTTCCATATTCCTCACTTTCAGTCCTCAAGTATAGTAACTGTACTGAATAATAAATTGCATATTTTGTTAGTGGTCAGCTCCTTTGGTCCTTGGTTTTTTCAGAACTCCTGGATGAAGGCTACTAGTCATAGAGAGAACAGACAATTGAATTAATCAAGTTTCACTCTCTGTTTTGTGTTTTTGATATCTCTGTCTGACAGCTCTAGAACTTCACTGCTTACAAAGAATAACCCCTCTTAGGTATTTCCTCATTATTCTTTGTGGTGAATAATGATTCCAAGAAACCTTTTAGGTTCTCTGCAGTGTATTTATTTTCTTTAACTGACATATTGATACCCAGGTGGTCTAATGGACCTACTGACTTTCCTGTGAACTGTTTATTTGAGATGTAGTGAAAGAATCTTTTATTTGTCATGGTGTATATGACTGTTTTTAGGCTTCCTTCTTAGCCCTTTTAATCTCCTTTTTATATTTTTACCTGCTGAAGTTTGTTTTTGTCTATTAGTTTCACATAGGCTAGGTTTCCATTTTTTAAAGGTTACCTCTTTAGCCTGAAATAAACTCTTGTGCTCTGTTTAACCATACTGTTCTGTTCCTGACTTTTTATTTTTTGTTTTGTTTTGTTCTGGGGTATGCAAACCTGCTGTGACTCTAATAAGGTATTTTTTAGCAGTCTCCATGCTGTTTGTATGGATTTTAATTTCTTAACTTTCCCCTTCAGGCTTTATAACTTACTCGTTTTAAAAAAAATCCTCTCCTTTAAGTTCAGTGCCATAGCACTACCTCTTGGTATAATGCCCCTGAGAGGATGTCAAACTTAATTATACTGTGACCACTGTTACTTAATGGCTCAACTACACTTCTTGTACCAATTCCTGTGTGTTATAATAAGCTGCTCTTATTTGAATAAGACTTGTGTGTGTGCTCCACAACAAGCTGTTTTAGGATGTAAAACATTTCTGGTATTGAGAAATTGTTTCTTCAGTCTTTATCCTGATGTTTGCAGTGTTGTAGCCATGTTGGTCCCAGCAAATTAGAGAGAAAGGTGGGTGAAAACTTTTATTGGACCAGCTTCCATTGGTGGGGGGGGGGGGGAGGGGGAAGGGAGGGAAAAAGCTTTTGAGAGTACACAGAGCTCTTCTTCAACTCTATCCTGATGTGACATTCAACCACTTTATGTTTGGGTAGTTGAAGTTGCCCATTCTTGCTGTTCGAATACGTATCGCTTACAGATGTGCACCACTGCCAAACAAATCTAAATCTGGGAGAATTTTAATTCTAGATCCCAACTGTATTCATGAGAGTTAGGAGCAGGAGTCACCCAACTTTTGAGTACTTCTGCTGTGGCCTTTTCTTCCTCCTGCCCACCTACTTAGAACAGAGAGGGTGGTGTCCTTTCTTTCACCCCACATGTAGTGGTGGGACAGTAGCACCAGCAGATTCTTATTGTCTTATCCTTACAGACAGGATAGGGGGCAGTGGCTTCATTTCTTCCCCTCTGAATGGTGGTAAAAGTGACTGGCAGGTTTTCTTTCCACCTGTATGGCTGGGAGGAGGGAAAGGGCTGGACAGTTCAAATGCTGATCGTCTTTGCCATGGACCAGATGAAAATGCTATCAGGAAGGGCTCTTGAGAAGGTAAAACATATTAATGTAGCTTTCCAGTACTTCTCTTTGCAAATTCCTATATCAGTTGTTACAAAAGATATCACACCCATAGATTTCTCTGTCCCCAGTCCTCTGCCCTCAGTATCCATTATCAGATCAGATATCCTTGCATGCACACAGCAAATTATTCTACAGTGAGCATCTCACATGTGGCTATATGTCCATGTCTGTTCATGACAACTAGGTTCTCTTCTTTTCGGAGCAACTTCCTTTGCTGCTTGCATTATTTTGTCCAAGTGTAATCACTCTGATTAAACACATCACTGTTTTTACAGTGGCTGTTACTCTGTGATGATCGTCTTGATTGTTTCTAGAAGCAGTTGTTGCTGTTTCCTTGATTTTCTAATATTTGGTTAAAATAAGGACACCGGGAAAAGCAGATGGTTCACAATTTAGCTGGACATCATGCAACTCTAGTTTAAAAAGCACCATAAAGTAACAACAACCAATATAAAAATTTCCCCTCCCTCCCACACTAGTATGCAAAAATATTTATTAGGTCAGATGACGTCCTCTGCCCCAAAACATTCATATGGAAAATTTTTTGAAGAATTGTGATTAAAATTGATTTTTTCCCTTTGGGAAGTTGGAATAAAAAATGGTTACTTGCTCATTTATGAAACAGATTTATTCTGTTGACATGGAGGCTTGTTTGAAATGTAATTGAATTTCTGTTACCTAATGGAAAGTGACAGTTAACAGTATTTATTTTCCATTTGTGTCTCAGCAGATAACATAACACAATTTTGATTTGTAGTTAGCTTTGGAATCTGAGATTGTTCTATCTCTGTAATTGAAAAGATGGGAGTGTGATGGCCTAATACAATCCCTTTTTGTTTTTTACACCAGTAAAGGCTGCATTAATACAGTAAACAGCATCTATTTTAGTTTAATGGTTATACTGAGATGTTATTTTTGCATCATGCCTGTCTTATTAGACTCTGACACATGGTGGCTTGGGTTGATAATCCTTCCATTTAGACTCTGTTTTTGCCAACTAATTTCTATGGAGAATACTTCCTTTCTCCTCCGCACCCAGAAATAGCTTTTTACCTTTCAGGTAGAATGAATTTCTTTGCAATAGAATTTCAACTATTTTTCTTGTAATTGTTTCTTAGATGCCACAAAATGCACCAAATTGAGTTTGTGGGGAAAAGCTGCAGCTTTATTAAAGGCACAATTAACAATAATGAAGAATTGACAATAATGACATTTATACACTGTGTGACAAAGTTCCTCCTCTATCTTGGTGGGTCTTGCACTTATTGGCGGATTTTCCTGCCTCAGAGATTCACCATGTGGGTTGGGGAACAGCCCAGAGACCTTCCCCTCTGGAAGAACCCACAGTCCAGGTCAATTGGGAGGTTTGGGGGGAACCCAGGCCCGCCCCCTACTCCGGGTTCCAGCTCAGGGCCCTGTGGACTGCAGCTGTCTATAGTGCCTCCTGTATCAGCTGCATGACAGCTACAACTCCCTAGGCTACTTCCCCATGGCCTCCTCCAAACTCCTTCCTTATTCTCACCACAGGACCTTCCTCCTGGTGTCTGATAACGCTTGTGCTCCTCAGTCCTCCAGCAGCACACCCTCTCACTCTCCGCTCCTTGCGCCTCTTGCTCCCAGCTCCTCACACTCCCCCCACAAATTGAAGTGAGCTCCTTTTAAAACCCAGGTGCCCTGATTAGCCTGCCTTAATTGATTCTAGCAGCCTCTTCTTAATTGGCTCCAGGTGTCCTAATTAGCCTGCCTGCCTGAACTGGTTCTAGCAGGTTCCTGATTACTGTAGTGCAGCCCTTGCTCTGGTCACTCAGGGAACAGAAAACTACTCATCCAGTGACCAGTATATTTGCCCTCTACCAGACTCCTGTACCCCACTGGTCTGGGTCTGTCACAACTGTCATATCCTGGACAACATCCTTCCCCCTGTCTTAGATCATTACACATCACTAGCCACTCATGAGGCTTCAACCAGTGTTTGGACCTATAGGGAGAGTTTTACTCATTCTAGAATAAGTATCTTCCAGAGGAAAGTATAACACAATCCAATGACTGGAAGCTGAAGCTAGACAAATTCAGACTGGAAATAAGGTATACATTTTGAACAGGGATTAATTAACCACAGGAACAACTTACAAAGGGTCCTGGTGAATTCTCCATCACTGACAATTTTTAAATCAAGATTGGATGTCTCTCTAAAAGAAATACTCTAGGAATTATTTTGGGGAAGTTCTGTGGCCTGTGTTATACAGGAAGTCAGACTAGATTATCACAATGGTCCCTTCTGGCCTTGGAATCTACGAATCTCCAAGCAGACTTGTCACTCAAGGAAAGTTCTCTTCCTTTTAGGCCCACTCCCCATCCATCCCTACTTGCATCAAGCATGATGGTATGCAAAGTGAAGCACCATGAGAATGACAACTACCTATTCTTTTCGTTTAAATATTCTCCTGGTGATGATGTTCCTATGTTGCCTGAAGTCAATGCACCATAACTAATTCAGCCATGAGTTATATTTACAAATATTTAGAGATCATGTTACTACACAGCATGAATTAGTCTGCCTTTCACACTACAGCTCCCATTGATCAAATCCATGTCCCAAATTGCCGAGTCTGGAAAGGGATCAACTGGACAAGACCATTTTTGCTGGTTCATCGGCTTGTACAGACACTCTTAACTGCTACTATTTAAATTTCCCTACCAATCATTGTGCAGTTGCAGAATTCCTTTCATAATATGAGACTGAGGAAGGGACATTTTTCAGACTACATTTTTAGAACTGTAAACTGTTATGAGCTCATAAAATCAAGCTTTTTATAGTGCATCAGATATAACTATTAATTATTTTAGCATCAGAATTTTTTCTTCATGCTGATGAATGAATCAGAAGAAAGTGAGATTTTTATGAGCTGGCTTGAATCTAGAGTGATGCAGGAGTACAGAGACCTTGTAGTGAGTAGAGCAGTTTGAACAAATCTAAAATGGAAGTCAGAGCGAGTTTGTATCTAAAACAAGGATGACATGTTTTGCAAAATGATTGTTTCATTAGAGCCATTGTTTATAGAGATCTTGTGCATTTGCAAAACAAAGAGCATAGATACAGATTTCTGAAAACTTGGAGTTAGTTAATTACTGAAACACAGATATGCAGTAAGTTTATAGTCTCTGCCTTTAAAAAATGGCATTTTGAAATAAATTTTTAATCTTCACCAAAAAATCCCTTATTTTCACATTATAAAAATCAGTCATTTTCAATATTAACTTAATAGAAGCAGACTCTATCAGTTCAATACAAAGATGAAAGTATAAATAATAAAAGTTCAGAAGGCAAATTAAATTCACAAGCAAACTAATCTCAACAGCAGATTTGCTGCATTTAATGTACTTGTAATGTATTGCCCCTGAAAAGCATGACAAGTTATATGTTCTTGAAGGTAAATGGCAGGAGCAGTCCCTGCAGTTAACAGAGCTTGTGATGGGGTGTATAAACCCTGCACTGACAGGGAAGGCGCTTGGGAGGCTGTGCGCACTAAAATAGCTCAGCCCTTCTGGCCCTGTAAATCATGCATGGTAGGGGGAAGAGCATTAAAAGAAGGAAGCTGCAGTAGCAAAGGGGGAAGCCCTGAGAAGGGAATGAGTGGCTTGGCTCCTGAAACGGCAGGGAACCCTCATGCCAGGAACCCCTTCAGCTTTGCAAGGAGTCCAGTGATCCCACGGCCAAGCCTGATAGGGAGGGACTGACTCCGTTACCAAGCCGTAAGGACTGCAACAAAACTGTTACCAAGGCACCCCTCAGGCTTTTTTTGCCTTTTCATTGACCTCAGGAGGGGCTTGGTTTGTGTTGACCTGAACTTTTGCTTTTCCCACCCAGAAACAAAGTAAGCAGGCCTGCAGGGTGGGGCCACCACCAGAACTAAGCGGCTGTGGCCTGTACTAGGGCAACCCTACGGTAACTGGGTGTGGTGAGGGGGCCCCAGCCCAGTTAGGGCGATGCCCCATATAGACTCTTTTTACAGAACTCCTGTGCATATTCAGAATCAACAGGCCTCATCATCTGCCTGTGATGGGCCTAAATAATCAGAATTTGATACTTCCACTTACAAGTTTGGGAGTTACTCGTGAACCATTATTTCATGAAATATTTAATCACACTTCTGAATTTATAAATACACAGTTTCAAGCGATGGACATCGAAGCCTGTAATGAGTAGATATCTCAGTATATTTTAAGCAGACCTGGAGAGGAGCTTTCAATGCAATTATTTTTT
The DNA here is from genome assembly GCF_027887155.1 of Malaclemys terrapin pileata. NCBI lineage: Eukaryota > Metazoa > Chordata > Testudines > Emydidae > Malaclemys > Malaclemys terrapin. Next base: position 35,170,354 of record NC_071509.1, on the reverse strand, counting down.
TTTTTATTGAGGAAATTATGTAATGGAGTTGTTCATCAGATACAGAAGATGACCATCTCTAATGATGTCCACAGATGAACAACTCTATTATATACCAACTTCATCATGTGAGAGAAAATGTTCTGATCGACCTGGAAAACCTTACTGGTTAGTGCTGCTCTGTGCTGAAAAGAATTTGGTTGATTCAAAAAGAAATTAGTATCTCTGTGCACTTTTAAGGACTAGAGAACTACTACTATTGCTTTCTTTGTTCTTTCAAATTTGTGTATGCAGATCTGGCTGTGGCCAGGAATCCCTACCTGTTCTTCTGGCTGGAGTTTAACCCTTGCCTGAACCCATGTGTTGCTGTAGTCTTCCATGTGCCTCTTTATGCTTGCACAATCCAGAATGGGTTTCCTAGTAATTTCTTTACTAGTTTAAACATAAACCAGAAAAATAGCTGACATTTTATCAGAAATAAGCCATCATTGGCTGATACAGCAAGATCTAAGGAAGTTATCCATTATATAATATACTGGATGAAAAGGAATTACAATGTATCATATTTTTCCTATTTTGTTTGTGATTATTGCAGTAATAAATTGCGATTAGCCTTACAGCACTATATACCTGATTTATGTGTATTGATATGCATGGGGAAACATCTGTTTTGGTCACATGCTCACACCTTAAGAAATGTATAGCAGAAATAAAAAGGTGCAATGAAAGTGATCAGAACTGTGGAAAGACTTCCATATGAGGAGGGATTGAACAGATTAGGAGTATTTATTTTAGAGAGGAGATTAATAAGAGGGAACATATTAGAAGTATATGAAATAGTGAATGGTGTAGAAAGTGAGAATTAATCTCTTTATCTAGGTAGTGAGGTGGGCTCCATTACTGTAGCGTTTGAGCAATTCCAAAGTATTTCTGAATTTGTCTTTACAATACACCCATCAGGCAAGGAAGTATCATCCGAATTTTACAGATTGGAACTGAGGCAGAGAGATTAAATGACATGCACACAAGAAGTCTGTTGCAGAGTTGGGAATTGAACCTATTTCTCTTGAAACTCAGTCCAGTGCTTAGGCACAAAACCTTCTTTCATAGAATTATAGAACCATAGGGCTAGAAGGGACTGCAATGGTAATCAAGTCTAACCTGCAGCCAAGATGCAGGATTTGCTGTCTGTAAACATCCAGGACAGATGGCTCTCCAACTCTTTTTGAAAATCTCCAGTGAAGGAGATTCCACGACTTCCTTAGGCAGTTTGTTCCATTGTCCTACTGTTCTTACAGTTAGGAAGTTTTTCCTGAGATTTAATCTAAATCTGCTATGCTGTAGTTTGAACCCACTGCCTTTTGTCCTGCCCTCTGTGGCAAGAGAAGAATTTTTCTCCATCTCTTTGAACATAAGAACGGCCATACTGGTCAGACCAAAGGTCCATCTAGCCCAATATTTTGTCTTCTGACAGTGGCCAATACCAGGTGCCCCAGAGGGAGTGAACAGAACAGGTAATCATCATTATGGCAGCCTTTCAAGTATTTGAAGACTGCTATCATGTCCCCACCTTAATCTCCTCTTTTTCAGACTAAACCTACCCAGTTACTTCAGCCTTTGCTCATATGGTTTGCATTCCATCCCTTTGATCATCTTTGTTGCTTGCCTCTGGATCCTTTCCAGTTTCTCTACATCCTTTTTACACAGCTGTGATCAAAATTGGACACAGTACTCCAGCTGAGGCCTAACCAGTGTTGAGTAGAGCAGTCTTATCACCTCCCATGACTTGCATGCCATGCCTCTGTTAATGTCACTCAAAATTGCATTTTTTTTTTTTTGCAACAGCATTGCATTGGTGACTCATGTTGAGATTGTGATTCACCAACTCCCAGGTCCTTTTCAGCAGTGCTGCTGCCGCCAAGCGTTATCCCCCATTCTGTATTTGTGCGTTTGATTTTTTTCTTCCCGAAATGTAGCACCTTACATTTGTCTTCGTTGAATTTCAATTTTGTTGCCTATAGCCCAGTTCTCCAATTTATCAAGTTCCCTCTGAATTTTAGTTCTATCCTCCAAAGTGTTTTCAACTCTCCCTCCTCCCCCGACCCCCAGCTTTGTGTCATTGGCAAATTTGATCAGTATGCTCTCTATCTCCATCCAGGTCATTAATAAAGATGTTAAATAACATCAAACCCAGAACAGATCCCTATGGAATCCCATTTGAGACCTTCTTCCAATCTGACATCATTCCATTAATAGTTACTCTTTGTTTGCAGTTGTTTTACTAATTATGTATCCACTTAGTTGTAGTTCTACTGAGCCCTCATTTCTCCAGTTTATTTATAGAATGTCAGGTGGGACTGTGTCAAAAGCCTTGCTAAAGTCCAGGTAGATTCTGTCCATTGCATTCTCCCTATCCACCAAACCAGTTACCTAGTCAAAGAAGGAAATCAAGCAGGTTTGGCATGATTTGTTCTTAATAAATCCATGCTGTCTGCTAGGGATCACCCCTTATCTGCCAGGTGTTTGCAAATGGAATGTTTTATACATTTCTTTAGTAGCTTCCCAAGTATCGAAGTCAAGCTGACTGGTCTATAGTTCCCAGGCTCCTCCTTTCCCCCCTTTTTAAAGATGGGCACTACGTTAGCCCTTCTTCAGTCTTCCGGGACCTCACCTGTCATCCTTATTTGTTGAAAAGTAACAAATGCAATTAAAAGGATAACTAATTTAAAACTGTTTATTTTTTTTATATACTCACCCACCCACCCACCTGTAATGAATCTGTAAAAATCAAATAACTCTGCTAATTAGGGCCACTTCTGTCTGGCAGACGGAACACATAAGTACCCACAAACATTGAAGTAGAGAGCTTTGTATCAAATAAGGACTAGATATGGATATGTCTGATTCTGCTCTGACTTTTATTCCTGATTTACATGAGTATCTCAGTTGAAGACAATGGAGTTACACTGGGGTTTACACCAGTGTAGGTCAGAGGAGAATGGGGCTTTTACATGAATAATAAGAATATCATTCATAGTTACACTGGATTGGATAAAAATGATAGGAATAATTCATCTTGATGCTTCAGGACATAAACCAACTACTAAATGTCTGGCACGGGAAGACATTTCCTCCAGACCAATGTGTTGATCTTCTATCTTTGGTACGCCCTCATGGCAAGACCCAGTGGCACAGCAACTCTGCCTTGTTTTTTCTTCTTCTTTGTTGGCTTGCTTGCTAGCCCACTTGTTGATTCCTTGTTATGACCTTTGCCCTCTGGCCAGGTCACTGGAGTTCTTTTCCCCCTCATGGAGTATTAAGAGTTAATATGTCCAGAGGCCAGTGCGATGTTTTGGGGCTCATCTAGACCAGGAAGGGGTTGTGTCACCACCTGCCTTGTAACTGTGGGTGCCTTAATGCTGTACTCCTATGGCTTGGAGCTCTAACACCAGGAGCTAGCCTACAAGCATAAAGGTCTCACCCTAGCTTCCACCTGTCTAGTTACTCTGTGCAGGGTGACCCCAGCAGCCCTTCTGGTCCCACGTCTCCCTAAATCCATCCCCCTGAGTTCTTAATTACCAGACGCTCGGACTTTTCCCTTCTGGTTCATCACCCCTGAAAGAATTAAACCTGCCCCCAGTTATCAGTTCACTGGGGGCTGCACACTCCACCCAGACTGCACAACAGAAACCTGCTAAGGGTAAAAATAAACAAAAAGTTTAATACAAAAATCACAGATTCAAAGATGAAACAGTAAGGAAAAGCAAATGCATACAAGTTACACAGAAAATAACCATAAAAATGCAACTGCAGGCTTCACACTTCTATATTAGCTAACTTCCCTTCTCTAATACAAGTTACCTATTGCTGCTGAACAATTTCCCAGCATGCCATCTGTCATAGAGGGGATCCAGTGTCCACAGACAGCACCTGGCTTAGATGCTGGGCCTCCGTATCCGGAAAGTCTTCGCTTCAAACTACTTCCTTTTAAACAGGGTTTGCAGGGTTGTCTTTCTCTCTCTCTGATTGTGGTAATTCATGGTTTCACAGAGCAGGGGAAGCTCCCTCCTTCCTTAGTTTTCTGAGACTGAGATTTTCTTTTCAGTTTCAGTGTATTTCCATTAACTTCAGTGGTCCACCATCGTCTTTCCCAGGGTTGTACAAAGCTAAGTGCTGGGGGTTAGCTTTGCGTAAACTACTAGCCTGGGAGATGCTCCTTTCTGCCTGATTGCTTCTCCCACACTGTTGTGAGATGATGCTGTAGTTGTACTCTGGTTACAATGACTATGTTCTACATGTAGATACAGGCATTCATAACCATAGCTGTATACATATCCCCTAAGGATCATCAGGTTCAGAACATCGCATGCTTTCATAAAAGACGTTACTTGACATACATTTATACACAATTACATTGTACATAGCCAGTTGATTCAATTGTTTATTCTTTGGGGTTCAGTCCCACTGTTCTATCCTTGTGATGTCTGGACCTTGATCGTCAGGCCAGTGGCCCCACTAGAGGGGCACACAAATAGTCCCTGGTCCATTTGGGTATGGCTCACTTGTTTAAGGCCTTAATAAGATCGCTTGCTTGGCTTGGCAGGGGACCCCAAGCCCATCCACTCTCCTGGATTCCAAGCCAGGGACCTTGTTCAAAGTGGTTGGCACCAAGTTCTCTCTCTCATCCTCTTGCTTTTTCCTTGACCTGCTTCCTATTGTGCGTGTCCTGCAGGATGTTCCTCAGGGCCTGTCTACACTACCCGCCGGATTAGCGGGCAGCAATTGATCCATTGGGGGTCGATTTATCGCATCAGTATAGACGCGATAAATCAACCACTGAGTGCTCTCCCATTGACTCTGGTACTCCACCAGAATGAAGAGCGCGAGCGGAGTCGACAAGAGAGCATCAGCTGTCGACTTACTGCAGTGAAGACACCACGGTAAGTAGATCTAAGTACGTTGACTTCAGCTATGCTATTCACGTAGCTGAAGTTGCATATCTTAGATTGACCCCACGTGGTAGTGTAAACAAGCCCTCAGAGTTAATCCCTGTGATCTCCTCCCCCAGAGAGCCCAGTCTTCTCACCAGCCTGATGCTGAAGGCTCCTTCTCTGCATGGTTCCTTAGCTTCTCTGGCAGCCACTCCACCCGTCTGCTCTGCAGTCCTTTTATCTTTGCAGTTCTTTTGAGAGTCCACCAATAAGCCCCAGCTGAGCAGTCAGTTTCTCCATTAGTAGCTGTGACAACCTGGAGTCTGTTCACCCCATCACACCATGTATTACATAATGGTTCATTATGGGTGTTTTACAGTTTCCTCTGAAGCATCTGGTAGTGGCCAGTGGCAGAATGCTGAAGTGGATAGACCAATGGCCCGATTTGATACTGCAATTCCTGTTTTCATGGGTTTAATGTATTGCTGTTAAGTTTGCGGACATGGCACGTCTTTGACATGAGACACATATCATAAGCTGGCGTTTTGCTTGTGATGTGCTGCATTGGCAGTGGCATGCTGGAGCTGAATAAACAGATTGTAACATGCCATTGACATCGCTGAAAAGCTTTCCACATGGTGCTGCGCTCCCCTCACCTTTTGCTTTGCCATTTTGATTCATTTATATTTTCTCACGCATTGAGTTTTCAAACAGTTAAATGCAGTGACAGTAGTTTTAAACTTATATCAGTAACTTGGGCTGAATTACCTTAATAACTTGTATTAAATGATGTTTGGATTACTTATTATATGAAGAATATTATCCGTAATGTATCTGTCACAGATAAAAAAAACCCTACATATGGATGAGTGTAATCTGTTCATTGGTTTATGAACATGTAGTCCCGCAGGGACTGTGTGTTACAAATACACATGCTGGGTTTTGCATTTGGATCTCTGAGTAAGCTGAAAGATCTGTAAAATCACAGACAGGAAGACAGTTTCCCTTTGACTAAGCATTTGATGGCACTTGTTGCATTACTTATTCCAGCAGATGTATGGAATATGTTTGCACTCAGGAAACATGTTCCTGACATGGTAGCTTAAGACAAGACCATAAAAACAACTGGTGATCAATACTAATTCCTTTAACGTTTGGTTAGACAATGCTCCATTTCCATTACCTTGGAGCATAGGTCCATCAGAAATGCCTGTATGACACAAACATTTTGGAAGATGGTAGTATGCCTGCAGAGTCACAGGAAATGTGTAGGCTATGTGTGTATTTATGATCAGAAACAAAGCTTGCTGAGAAGATGGGTAATAGTACAAAGGAACTGAAAATGTTTTTAATAGGATTATGGCCTCAGTTACGGCTGGATCCAAAGACCATTAGTGGAACTCTTTCCACTGACTTTTCTCACCAGTCCAGATGGTGCTTTTCATATATTAAGGAAGCATAGGCAGCATCTCTATCGTTGTGCTTGTATTGAGGTTTGCTGGGGATTAAATCCCTTTGTTGCGTAATGTATGTAAAATAATGCATATCCGCATCAAAATTACAGCACTTTCTCAGAGGGCAAAGACTTCATTTTCAGGAAAGTTAGAAGTAGATCTGCCCAATACTTTAGGACTTATAATCTGTTTAACTCCTTTCTGAGACTTAGATTTGCTTTTCACCCTTTTCTTTGACTCCTGCTAGCTAACAAATGGCTGGGTTATAACACTTCCAACTTTAGGTCAATTAACATTATACACTTCTTAGCATCATTTGTCCTAACTACTTTCATTGGTATCTATGTAGGTGGATAAAGAATGCCTTTGATAAACAATTAGGTTACATTACTGTTTGTATTGCGCCCCCCCCCCCCCCCCGCCCCCGCCTTCAAATCTCCACTCATTAAATAACATCCAGCCAGGTTTTCCTCTAGTGCTTCTTCACCTCATCCCTCAGCATCTGGTAGGTCTACTAATGAGCCAAGAAGTTGGTCTAGGCACTGGGACTGGAGGCCAGTGGGGATGTGAAACTAGGGTGTGCAGGTTGGGGCTGGGGAAGCAGGTTGCTTTCTCTGACTAGAACCCCAGTCAGACTTCACCTTAGCTCCCCCTCTGCTTCCCTCACACAGCCACCCATGGACCTAACTAGAGGGAACTCCTTTGTGAATAAGCTGGTAAGGTGTGTGAGACTTGGGTGGCTAGCTGGCCAGCTGCAGAAACTGACACCATAACAGATCTAAAACACCTCCTCTTCTAGGGAAAGTTGCTGTAAACCCATCTCTCTTACAGCTCCTTTGTGCTCCCTGTTGCTGGGCTAAGGTATAAGTATAAGAGCTGGCAGAAAATGACAATTATTTTGTGTGTGAAAGTTTAATTTTTTTGGTTTTGTTTTTCAACAGCCACAAAAAAAATGAAACCTAAAACTGAAATATTTTCTATTCTCAAAAATTATTTTCAGCACCAAATTTTGGTTCTCAGTAAAATATTTTAGATTTTGGCTTTCTGTTTTTGTCCAAAAAAAAAAAAAAAAAAGGGAAAATTGCCAAAAAACTATTTTTTCCCACAAAATTTTTCATATTGACAAAAAGGCCATATTTTGGTCAAAATTACTTTTCAATAAAAATGTTTTGACTGGCTCCAAGTAAGTGTGTATATAAACATGTATACTGTGTATAGAAATGTGTAATATAGGTATAATGCAAGAAGATATAATTACCTGGAGAAAAGCCCCAAGCTACAATACAGTGTCAACTATCCTCTGTTTTTGCTGAAACTATTGGTTTTACATGTTGTATTTGCTCAATAGTGGTTACTTAAAACTGTGTTGGTTTGCAACTCTCTGCCACAATATATTAGTAAGGTAAAGAGGCACAAAAGCCTTTTCTATGGCATATGTCAAAGCCATATCAGGAGGAAGAATTCCTGTAAATGTATGTTGCAACACAGTTCGGGTGTGCAGCTAATTCAAAAAGTTGACCTTCTGGTGATCTTATGTCAGGTTATTTAAATCTTTCAAAGCTGAATTACAGTTTTAGATGGTATCAGAGGGGTAGCCGTGTTAGTCTGAATCTGTAAAAAGCAACAGAGGGTCCCGTGGCACCTTTAAGACTAACAGAAGTATTGGGAGCATAAGCTTTCGTGGGTAAGAACCTCACTTCTTCAGATGCAAGTAATGGAAATTTCCAGAGGCAGGTATAAATCAGTATGGAGATAACGAGGTTAGTTCATTCAGGGAGGGTGAGGTGCTCTGCTAGCAGTTGAGGTGTGAACACCAAGGGAGGAGAAACTGCTTCTGTAGTTGGATAGCCATTCACAGTCTTTGTTTAATCCTGATCTGATGGTGTCAAATTTGCAAATGAACTGGAGCTCAGCAGTTTCTCTTTGGAGTCTGGTCCTGAAGTTTCGCCGCCTCCGACTCAAAGAATACTTTCAAGACAGCACTGAACAGCACACTGATACACAGATACCCTCCCACCAACAACACAGGAAGAAGAACTCCACATGGACTCCTCCTGAGGGTCGAAATGACAGTCTGGACCTATACATAGAATGCTTCCGCCGATGTGCACAGGCAGAAATTGTGGAAAAACAACATCGCTTGCCTCATAACCTAAGTCGTGCAGAACGCAATGCCATCCACAGCCTCAGAAACCACCCTGACATTATCATCAAAGAGGCTGATAAAGGAGGTGCTGTTGTCATCATGAACAGGTCTGACTACCAGAAGTAGGCTGCCAGACAACTCTCCAATACCAAATTCTACAGGCCACTTTCCTCAGATCCCACTGAGGAATACACTAGGAAACTGCACCATCTACTCAGGACACTCCTTATACTAACACAGGAACAAATCAACATACCCTTAGAGCCCCGACTGGGGTTATTCTATCTACTACACAAGATCCACAAACCTGGAAATCCTGGATGCCCCATCATCTCGGGCATTGGCACTCTCACTGAAGGACTGTCTGGATATGTGGACTCTCTACTCAGACCCTACGCCACCAGCACTCCCAGCTATCTCCGTGACACCACTGATTTCCTGAGAAAACTACAATGCATTGGTGACCTCCCAGAAAACACTATCCTAGCCACCATGGATGTGGAGGCTCGCTACACAAACATCCCACACACAGATGGAATACAAGCTGTCAGGAACAGTATCCCTGATGATGACACAGCACAGCTTGTTGCTGAGCTCTGTGACTTTATCCTCACGCACAGTTATTTCAAATTTGGTGACAATATATACCTCCAGACCAGTGGCACCGCTATGGGCACCCGCATGGCCCCACAATATGCCAACATTTTTATGGCTGACCTGGAACAATGCTTCCTCAGCTCTCGTCCACTCACACCCCTTCTCTACGTATGCTACAGTGATGACATCTTCATCATCTGGACCCATGGGAAGGAGAATTCCACCATGATTTCAACAGCTTCCACCCCACCATCAATCTCAGCCTGGACCAATTTACATGGGAGGTCCACTTCCTAGACACCACAGTACAAATAAGCGATGGCCACGTTAACACCACCCTATACCGAAAACCCACCAACCGCTACACCTACCTTCATGCCTCCAGCTTCCACCCCGGACACACCACACGATCCATCGTCTACAGCCAAGCGCTGAGGGACAACCGCATCTGCTCCAACCCCTCAGACAGAGACCAACACCTACAAGATCTTCACCAAGCATTCTCAAAACTATGATACCCACACAAGGAAATAGAAAAACAAATCAACAGAGCCAGACATGTACCCAGAAGCCTCCTGCTACAAGACAGGCCCAAAAAAGAAACCAACAGAACTCCACTGGCCATCACCTACAGTCCTCAGCTTAAACCTCTCCAACACATCATCAGTGATCTACAACCCATCCTGGACAATGATCCCTCACTTTCACAGACCTTGGGAGGCAGGCCAGTCCTTGCCCACAGACAACCCGCCAACCTTAAGCATATTCTCACCAGCAACCACACACCACACCATAACAACTCTAACTCAGGAACCAACCCATGCAACAAACCTTGATGCCAACTCTGACCACATATCTACACCAGCAACACCATCATAGGACCTAACCAGATCAGCTACAACATCACCGGCTCATTCACCTGCACGTCCACCAATGTTATATATGCCATCATGTGCCAGCAATGCCCCTCTGCTATGTACATTGGCCAAACTGGACAGTCACTACGCAAGAGGAAAAATGGACACAAGTCAGATATCAGGAATGGCAATATACAAAAACCTGTAGGAGAACACTTCAACCTCCCTGGCCACACAATAGCAGATGTAAAGGTAGCCATCTTACAGCAAAAAAACTTCAGGACCAGACTCCAAAGAGAAACTGATGAGCTCCAGTTCATTTGCAAATTTGACACCATCAGATCAGGATTAAACAAAGACTGTGAATGGCTATCCAACTACAGAAGCAGTTTCTCCTCCCTTGGTGTTCACACCTCAACTGCTAGCAGAGCACCTCACCCTCCCTGATTGAACTAACCTCGTTATCTCCATACTGATTTATACCTGCCTCTGGAAATTTCCATTACTTGCAACTGAAGAAGTGAGGTTCTTACCCACGAAAGCTTATGCTCCCAATACTTCTGTTAGTCTTAAAGGTGCCACAGGACCCTCTGTTGCAGTTTTAGATAGAAATATTTCATGTGTGTGTAGGGTTGCCACCCGTCCAGTTTTTACATGGACATTCTGATTTTTGGCTTCTCTGTCTTGGTGCCATTTAGGATTGCCAGGTGCCTGGTTTTCAACTGGAAAATCTAGTTGAAAGGGGGATCTGGCAACTCTAAATGGCATCCAAACCAAAAGTCCAGTTACTGTGGGGTAGGGGGAGGTCATTAACCCACGCTATCCCCTATTCAACTGGGGCCACCTCGTACCTGCAGGCAGGCTCCTTGAGACGATCCAGCGAGCGAGAGGGGCAGGGCCTTGGAGAAGAGGCAGAGAAGTAGGCGGGGCTTTGTGGGTCCGGTTACCAGCAATTAGAAGGTTGCAACCCTGTGTGTGTGTGTGTGTGTGTGTGTGTATGAATAGGACTATTATATAAGTATTGGCAATGGAAAGGGGATTATTTTTTTCTTGAGAAGATCACTCCTGGGTGAACACAAATGTATTGGGATGTGTGAGTCACTTTGTAGAGACATCCAAGAGCTGGGAAGAAGAGGATTGGGATCCTTAAACAAATTTTCCCGAGTAGCAGAAAAGGCTCGGGTTTGTTTCAGTTTGAGGAAAAAGGCAGTGATTCTTGCTGTATCTTATTTTAACCAAACTGGTTTGCTCATTCTTATTTCTATTCCAAAATTCTTGACCTCAGCTATACTGTTCTGAGATTCGCTTGAATAAGAAGTGTTTCTAACTAAAGTAGGTTAAACCTACAGTATTCATGAAGCAAAACCTTGGAAAATGTTCAAACAATGAGAGCACATAAATTAAGTCTGCTGTGGAAAGTCTAAAGGACACATTTATGTGTAAACTGACTGATTACTGGTATATTAGTGGTCATTAAGGCATCGTGAGTCAGCAGCCACTCATTGAATGGAACTTATAATTTAGCTTTTATTTTGAATTTACTGCTGAGGGGGGAGTATATAAATATTGTGTCCTGTTGGTGAATTTCCTAGTACAATTCATGGGCTTGATCCTGCAATATACTGAGCACTGTCAAATCCCATTGATTTCATAGGGGATATAATATCTTCCACAAGGCACTTGGCACCTTGCAGGATTGTGTCCTGTACATATTTAATTGCTCTTTTATTTTGCTTGTCATAGATAATAACTGAACTGCTTGGGCGTTTATACCATTGTCTTTTGAGATGGATGGTTGCCATTCATATTTATCTGGGTAGAACTATTTTACTTGCCATAGTCTGATCATGAAATACACAATACACTGCTTTAATTTTTCCTCCCAAGGTCTAATACTGAAATACTAAAAATGATCATTCTTGAAATTATTGTTTGGTAGGACAGTAATATACACAGTACAATAGTAAATACAGTAAAATATTGTAGGCTCCTACATTGTTGACGAAAATCTGTTGGTTACAGATTTGCTTCTCTTTTAAGATCAAGTCAATTGTTCTATTGGGGACCTGCTTTCAACGTTAGTTGAATATTGGCTGAGGTACACAGAAAAGGCCATCTATTATTGCTTTTGATATGCATGGAAAACTCTAAATGACACTTACAACTTGGTTTTTAAAGCTAGGCAGTGCCACTGTATGCCACCGTTGTGCTCTGCTAAGTTTCATGTGCGTATGAGAATTGTGTGCGTGTGCAAATCAGGTCTCTGTACGTACACATCTGCTATTTGTATGCTTAAGGTAGGCATTCCTAATTCCATGTGCCTGCCTTTGAAAATCTTCCCTGTTGTTTTCATCAGAAGATGACAGATTTTCTCAGGTTATGAAACTCAAGGGAAAAAAAACAGCAAGAAAGGTGCTTTATTTTTGAAGATGGGACCAACTGTAACTGGTGTTGTTTGGGGTGATTCTTCCCTCACCACAGATGCAAAAAACAAATGGCATAGATCGGTGCTTCTTGCCCTTTTTGGGTGACTGTACTAGTTACCAGACTAAAACCTCAGCTGTGCTTCCTGCTTGCCATTAGGGTGACTAGATGTCCTGATTTTATAGGGACAGTCCAAATATTTGGGGCTTTTTCTTATATAAAGGCCAATTACCCCTCCACCCCTGTCCTGATTTTTCACACTTGCTGTCTCGTCACCCTACTTGCCATTACACTAAATATTTTTTTAAAAGAATATCATGTTCTTCATTTTCCCTCCTCCTTACTCTCCTTTTCCCCATTTCCTTTGCTTCTCTTTCCTCTCTTTTTCCTCCTCTCACATTACTTTCCTCATATCTTGTATCTCCCTGTCTCTCTTACCCAGAGTGGTGGCCAACTTGCTGAGAACCTGGGGGCTGCGCTTTATGTTCTTCTCCTTTCTAAGATAAAAATAAATAAATGCAAATAAAAAATATATGCCTGCGTGTTTGCTTATACACAGTACTTAAATAATATGGTGAGGGGCCTTGTAATACAAAGGCTGGATATCTAGTTACATTTTTCCTTCATAAAATGTTTGAAGTTGAGTTTGCCAGCAATTGGGGGAGGTGAATGTTGCGAAAAATGAAAGCATTTACAGAGCCATTAAAAAGGAATAGCAGATTTGGGCTCTGAATTGCTAGAATCAGTGAGCCAAAGTTTTTTCCCCCTTTTAAATCTATACTTAAAAATCTAAATAAATGACCTGATTTTGAGCACCCCACTTTGACTTCAGTAGGAGCTGCTTTGTGCTCAGCACTTTTGAAAATCAGCCCACTTATTTAGATTCCTAAACGTGGACATAGAAGCCTAACTTTAGGCACCCATGATTGAAAACCTTGGCCTCACTCTTTGGTGGGTGTATCTCTGTATAAATAACATGATGACTCGTGCCCTATAAATATTTGAGAGATGATATAGTGAATGAAATGGTGGCCTCGGGCCACATTATAGGACTTCATGGGTCACATTCAGCCCTTAGGGCATGCTTGCCCATTTGGTTGTTTATTTTTTTTAATCCTAGTTAATGTTCATCAATATTTATTAATGGCCATCTTCAAAGAGAACAAAAAAAGAAGAGGAGGAGGTAAGGTAAGTGATTTATGCATTGCTCACAGTCTTAGCTGTGTGTACATGAATAGCCTTAAATTCTGTAGTATTTGTGGCAGTCATGAAATGACAAGAGAACAGGAGTTCAGCCTGTATAAAAACAGTCCCTTCTGGAGGCCTAGAATCGCCCACATTCAAATAATTTGTAATCATTTCCTCCTACGGGGTCTTGATCACATACATTGTTTTTATCTTTCCTACTGCTAGAGTGGCCCTATAGCCTGTGTACATATGCCTCAGCCCTGATTTATAATTAGGAGCATCTGGCCATGCTGATGCCTAAAATAATTTCCCCTGGAGAAAGGGATGAGAAGAAAAATACAGTAATGTTTTACTGGCTGGTTGAGAGAGAAATAAGGTTTCATGCCTTCTCCGGAAACTAAAAGCCAGATATTTGTCCCATTGTAAGCCCCCTTGGTGCTGCTCCAGCGGTACAAAGGGAAGTTAAAACTGCCTTAAGGCAACCAATGAGGATTCCCCTGAGCTGGAGGCTGGTTTTGCCCTTGGCAACTGGAGACAGCAGAACGATGGAAAGCCACCTATGCCCAGATTTTCCTAGGTATGCTCAGCACTCCTGTGGTGCAACTAGAGAACTGGGAGTGTTTGGGTTCCTTAGATCGTGCTTGTGGAAGAGGGCTTTAATGCAGTCTCACAGGCCCTCCTGGATTACTTGACTCTGTTAACTTTTTGTTTCCCCTTTGCATAATGTTGTTCCTTTAAATATATAATTGAAGTTAAGCTCAAATTGTGGATTGTACCTAAAATGTATATTTTAAAATGAGGAAAATAGCTAAAATGGTGAAACTAATGCTTTAGAAATGTTTTTAGTAGAGTCCACTTGAAAAATGGCTCCATCTTACATGGACCTCAGAGTTATTCTGTTCAGAGTGGTAGCTAGTAACGGCCTCAGCCCTACCAATTAAATCCTCTCTCCTTTATATCTGTATACAAACAAACGCCCCAGATGCCTTTCATTTCCCCCATTTATCTCCAGTAGCACAGTAGAGAGAGCAGCAGCAGGAGAAAGGGCCTGGCATGTTCTCGCTTTCTCATTGTAGCACCACAGAGTGCAGGATGGAGGAAGGGGCAGGTGGAGCTCCTGACCTCTAATGAGCTACCTCTCCATTGAATGCATAGAGCAGGGTTGAGATCAGAGCATGCTCAGTGGCTGCCTTCTCAGGGTTCTTTCTGGCAGTAGAAAAGTTGCTCTAAGGAGTGTAAGCACAGGGCCAGCATGAATGCAGAGCTCCCACTGGCACCTTAGGAGGGAGGCTGAGGCAGAAGGTGTGAGGAGCTGGTCAGTCTGTGATTTCAAGGAGGCAGCAGGTAGGGGCCTAGGTGCAGGGGCAGAATGTGGCTTGGGGCAAGAAGGGTGGAAAAGAAACTATGTGAGCTGGCTGAAGGTGACGGAAGACAGGGAGTAGGGTGCTACCTGCTCATTTTCAGGCGGAGCAGGGGAGCAGCAGTGAGAGTTACAGCTGCTGGGGAGGAGGGAAAGGAATTTATTGAAGCATAGTATGCCCCGGTTGTCTAGTTGGTTGATTTTTATTTGGCAAATTAGAAATGACTGTGTGTCTGTGTGGGGAGCCATAATTTTTTTTGAGGGGGCTTAGTGTAGAATATCTAATTGCTAGCCTGAGTCCTGTCACTTATCTTGGGCAACAGCTGCTAATCTACTATATGCAGCTGTCCATATTAAATTAATGGTATAGCCACAGAGAGGTCTTATGGTCAGAGGCACATACAGGTGCTGCTTTTCTGTACATAAATGATACACTAAAATAGTTAAAGGAATGGATTATAGGGCTAAGTTTTTAAGATGGCTTCAACCCGGTAAATCTGATGTGCAGTTGTTAATTGTTAATTATGCGTTAATTATAAGTTAGTTGTGTGTACAAGCAGCAGAATGTGCAAACAGGACTGGTACAGGCAAGCACACATCTGCCTTGCACAAGCCCTATTTGTGCAAAGAAATTTGAAGGCTGCTTTTGGAAGTTTGATCCTTGGAATGTTTAGAGTATCCAAGGAAAATGAACCTCCTATGAAGGAGTGTTTGTTTAAAGAACGGCCCTCATTCGCAGTCCACATTTCTGTCATAGCAAAAACTGAAATATAGGAGAAAGATGATCAAAATAAAGGAACCATTAAATGAAAAACCATTTTTATTTGGAGTGCCAAAACAGATTGTCTCTTGTAAAACAACGGAGTCCTCCCAAACCCTAAATTTTGCCCTCAGATGCCGGTTTACATCTCCTATTAAAATGAATAGAACTTCGTGTGTGCATCTGTGTCCTGAATTTGGCCCCTTAATAAATATCTGCTTAAAGAGTAAACTTTTTAAAGAAATTCATTGGCTTCTGGCTGTGTGACAATGTAAATCTTACAAAGCAGCACTGTGTGAACCTGAAAATGCATGTCTTATATCTTCGCATTCCATTCCAACCCTGCCCCTGCCCATTTCTGCAGTACATATTGTAGCCCCTTGTTGCAAACTAAATTCCAGCACTCAAGTGGTTAAAACAGTACATTTTTGTGTGTGTGCAGTGAATTGATGCTATCCATGTGACTCCAGGTGATAGCCAAAGCATCAAAGGCTATCCTTGATCTTCTGTACCCCAGGTGCAGACCGAAAGGTTGGATTCCAACCCAAGTCAAGTGAAGCAATAACGTTATGCATTTACTGTAACATGATTTACTCAGGGCCTCCATGGTGTGTATTTAGTTGGCTGTCCTTTCCCTGGGCTCCCAGTTCTGCTGTATAAATATGTGATTCAGGTCTGTTAAATTTTTATAAAATGCTTCCTCTGCCAACCTGGCTCATTGGGCTTATCCAACAGTGGCACTTCAATTGTAAAAAATCTTTTCTTAATGATTTTAGTGTATTTGTTTTCCTCCAGTGCTGTGTTCTTAAATATTTTCACAATACAATGCTTTTGAGATTAACTCCTTCCAAAGGATTTAAAAAAGGGAAATTCATACGTAAATATATCTTAAATTTTGTGTGTGTATGTGGAAGAGGGCTTTAATGCCATCTCACGTGCCCTCCTGGATTACTTGACTCTGTTAACTTTTTGCTTCCCCTTTTCATAATGTTGTTCCTTTCAATATATAACACATATATGTGTGAGTGTACTGCATTTGTATTGGAAGCACACACTCATAAATACTGCTATAAAGCTCTGTAGGAAGGGAATGGACTTGTTAAAGACAGTTGATTGGGCAGCATCTGTTTGGCCAATAGCTTTATGCTGTTGTAGCTTGCAGCTGATAACGTTAATAGGAGCAGCCTGTTTAAATTGTAAATTTGATGTAAGATACTTAGTTTGTCAATAATTGAATTATAAAACAAACATTCCAATTGTTAAGGTACTGTAACTTTTGTTCATCTGATGGGCACTCAACAATTCTTACTTGTACCTGTCCCTCATAATTATTATTATGCGTACTTAAAATTCTTCTTTATTTTTCCCATTTTCATAACAACTGCACTATGATGTGACATCTTTTCTGGATATTTTGCTTGAATAAATAAATATGATATTACATTCAACCAGGGTATTAGATTATAAATTAGTTCTGTAACAGGCGTCATAATGTTATTTAGATTTTTGGTTTACACAGACCTTGTAGCAACTCCCCAGAGCTATGCTACAGAATTAGAGGAAGATGTGAGTTGATGTAAGAAAATTGGTTTTTGTAATATGCTGATGTCAGTAGAGTTTTGCTGTGTGGAAAGATATTTAAATTAACATTTCTACTTACTCTGTCGTACGGACTAAAGATTGGTAATGATTTCAAATTACTGATTTGTTGGCGTTTGGACTTAGCATACATGACAATAAATGTCTTTTCCTGAGTAGAGCATTATTTATATGAAGAGAGTAAAAAAACCCACCTCGCAACCTCCCAATAATATAAAAGTGTCACCTCCTGTCAGCAGAATCCTAGTTTACAAATTTAACCAATCAGAACTTATATATTTGTAGGCTTACTGCTTGATTGCGGTCCAACTGGTATCCAGAGTTCTGTGAGAGCAGACCTGCAATACTGGATTTGAATAACTGTCTCATTGATTAGCAAACAGAATGACACTTTACTGATCAACTACTGAAGAGAGAGGTGAAAACATGTGCGTTGAATAAATATATTTACTAACCAGATGAATGATAATGGTGACTCTTAAAGAGCACTACTCAGTAGTAAAAAGCGTTACAGTAGAATATATTGGTGCCTCTAATTATTGGAAGCTATAACCTTTGTGATGTTTTTGTGTGTTCAGTGCAGGAGTGAAAGGGGAGAAATGACTATCAAAAGAAGTGGATGTCCATCAGACCCATTCCCCTGAAAGGTGGGGCAGGAACAAAGGAGGGCCTTAATTAAAAAATAAGTGGTTGATTTGTTCTGTTCTCCAAGGAAAACAAGCAGATGGGTAAAATGTATGTATAGAAAGCTGCAAAGTTGTCTCTGACCAGTCTGCACTGCATGTCACTTTGTTGAGGTAGGGATGGCAGTTTCACAGAAGGGACAGGAACTTCCATGCATACATTGTGATCTACTCGAAACTCTAATCCCAACTTTCTGGATCTCCAGCCAGACGTGTGGAGTCAAAAGATCAGATTAGCTGGTGTAAATCAGGAGTAACTCTACTCAAGTTAATGGAATTATGCCAGTTTAAAATGCCAGTGAGAGCCGAATCAGGCCCAAAGTCCTTCCACACAGCAACCTGACCTCTCAGACGCCCCCTCTCCCCTATGCCCCTCCTGAGGCAGCACGGATGTCTCACATGATGGGCTGTCATTGATCTCTCACTGTGGGTGCACGCTCTGGCAGCTGTGGTGTTTTATGACTCTTACATCCAACGTCCCAGGGAGGCATGTAGAACGGCTGCTACAGTCTCTTTCACTAGCTGGCTACACCTGTGATTTTATAGCAGAACACCACAGTGTTCAGGCTGCTGCTAACATTAGTTTAGCTGTCACCTCCTGTCACATAGGCACCCTCCTGAGTTCTGCACATTTGCTTCTCTCCCCCATCACACAGTGCAGGCAGTACATGGTGCTAGGTACAGTAGACAGTGAGGTTAATAGATGCTGCCAGATGTCCAGAATCTTTGATAGTCAGGCCACTTATTTATGTGCTTAAATATGGTTTTAGGAGCCTCAATTTAGGCTCCTTAAAAATATAATATCTTAGCCATAGTAGAAATAAAAACTCAATTACCTTCAATTATAGCCCTACAGAAGCATTAGGGATTTCAACTTCCTACTACCATACATGTAGCATGTTCATGTCCAGCTTGTCAGTAAAAATTCATGAGCCATGGCATGATTTTATATGCAAAATATGTCTGGGGTTCATATTCCTTACTTCATCATGAACATGCTACGAACATCCACTATTTGGAATGCAATTTGTCATCTAAATGTAGCCACTGCTATAGACTGAATGTTTCTTTGCTGTGAAACATTTTGCTCCTTTTAAAACAACTTGAACAAAGAGAGCACTTCACATTACACTTTGATGTGTGTCTTTATTGAAAAAGCTCCTCTCCATTGCTGAAGCAGTGGAGCATTTGCATTAAGTGATGCAGGAGATGCCATAGCAATTTCATGAGAATTACCCTTTGCAATGAACGTTAGATTAAACACCTAAGTAAAATCCCTTGAAAGTGGTAAGAAGATAAATTAGAGCAGAGCTGCACTGAGGTAGATCTAAATTATGTACCTTCCTTTTTAAAATTGTTTTTAATTGATTTGGTATACTCTTTAGTTATTTAATAAAGAATATTGTACCTGTGGCTGTGTGATCACTCATGTGAGTTAGCTCTACAGCACTAAGAAACTTCCTTTATCAAAGGAAAACAATTTCATGAAGGGGTTGCATTGATGCACTGCTGCTGATAATGTGTCCAGCCTTTTTTTCTGATTAGTGCTGCAGTGTTATACTACTAAAGATGTTCCCTAGCAGATAAATACAGGTTCATAACGTCATTTTAGCATTCTAATCTGCTTCTTGCTTATGTGTCATGGCAACTTACTCATTTCTTGTATTAAACCTCTCCTGTGCATCAGGGGTCTATAAGTGTTTCACAAATGGAGGTGGGGGGAATGGGGAGAAGCTGAAAATAAATAAGAAATAAAGGGTTAAAAGTTGTGGACAAATGAGAGGAACTTGTTCCAATGAGAGAGCTCCTCCTATTTTACCTCTCTGGAGGCTTGATTCTGAGCTGAGCATACATGATTCCCATTACAACTAATGGGAATAATGGGTGCTCCTCACCTTTTGGGACTGGATCCTAAAAGAGCAAGTAATTTGGGTAAAAATGTTTAGCGTGAAATGAATCTCACTTTTCAATGGCAGCTTTATGTGGTGCTTTAAACTTTGACCTAACTTTCATATGCTTTCTCCCAGATCTCACTAATTAGATCTTCCCAAAATCCCAGAGCAAAAATAAAATGTAAGATCAGTATTTTCAAATGCTGGTGCCCAGAGTTAGGCATTTAGGCTTGCCCCTCTTCAGTGCAGAGGAGAAGATCTTTTCATGATAAGGGGTAGCCATTCTATGGGTCCAGAGTCGATACAGAAGGAGGAGGAGGAGGAGATTGGGTAAAACAGAAGGAGATGTAGGAAGGACTATAGGAGGCACACATCACTCCTCATCCAGGGAGGGTTGCCAACTCTCTAATTGCACAAAACCAAACACCCTAGCCCCACCCCTTCCCCGAGGCCCCATTCCCCCAATCACTACGTTAACCCTCCCTCAGTGGCTCTCCCTCTCCCTCACTCACTTTCACTGGTCTGGGGCAGGGAGTTGGGGTGCAAGAGGGGGTGAGGGCTCTAACTGGAGGTGCGGGCTCTGAGGTGGGGCCAGAAATGAGAGGTTCAGGGTGCAGGAGGCAGCTCTGGGCTGGTGCAGGAAGTTGGAGTATGGGAGGGGGTGAGGATGAGGGGCTCCATCTGGGAGTGCGGGCTCTGGGGTGGGGCTGGGGGTGTGGAGTGCGGGGAGGGGGCTCCAGGCTGTGGGGTGGGGCTGAGGGATTTGGAATGTGGGAGCGGGTTGAGGCAGGGGGTTGGGGTGCAGGAAGGGGTATGGGCTCTGGGCTTGGGGGTGTGAGCTCTGGGGTGGGGCTGGGGATGAGGGGTTCAGGGTGTGGGAGGGGGCTTTGGGCTGGGGCAGGGGGTTGGGTTGTAGAGGGGTGAGGGTCCTACCTGGGGGTGCAGGCTCTGGGGTGGGGTTAGGGATGAGGGATTTGGTGTGCAGGAGGGGTCTCCAAGGTTGGGGGGTCTCAGGGTTGGGGCATGGGCTTACCTCAGGCAGCTTTCAGTCAGTGGCGCAGTGGGGCTAAGGCAGGCTCCCTGCCTGTCCTGGCTCTGCAATGCACCCCGGAAGTCGCCCACAGGCACACCGCCCCCACATCTGCCATTAGTCACGGTTCCTGGCCAATGGGAGTGCGGAGCCAGTGCTCGGGGCAGGGGCAATGCGCAGAGCCCCGTGGCCCGTTCCTCCCCCCCCCCGCCTAGGAGCCGGACCTGCTGGCTGCTCCCAGGGAGCAACACAGTGACAGGACAGGTAGAGATTAGCCTGCCTTAGACCTTCAGCACCGCCAACTGGACTTTTATGGCCCGGTCAGCAGTGCTCACTGGAGCCGCCAGGATCTCTTTTCAACCGGGCATTCTGGTTGAAAACCGGATGCCTGGCAACCCTACATCCAGGCCCCACAATGCATGAAATATGGGAAAGATACTAGAGGCTCAGGCTGTAGTGCTTTTTCCATTGAGCCTTCTCCCAGAAGTCCTGGGGGCCATGATGGCAACCAGGAGTACCTACTATTGCAGCTGCAGAGGCCACCAATACCTCTGCACAGGTGGCCCTGGCCTTCCATGCATCCCAGAGAATATACTCTTTGCAGGTGAGCCACATAGCTGCTCCTCCTCCCGCAGCTGAACCATCAAGGAGGAATACTGTGCAGGAATCCTTGTGGAGGTTTCTCTCCACAGCCGCCTTTCATTGTTCTATATGTGGGAGGAGTTGGGCCAGGCCTCAGTCCCAGGTTTAGACAAGTACAGAAAAGGGACCCACAACTCCTGACTGCAGGCACCCCAAGTTTGACAATATTGGCCTAAACATGTATGTTTAAAAAGACTCCCAAGCAACGAACTCTAACTTCTTCAGATAGCATCCAAATAAGTATAAAATTAAAAAACTATCCCCACCTAACAATTATAACTTAAATTATCGCACATTACAATTATTTCTAATTCATTTCAGTATACAAATCACTATTGTATATGGCATGTTGTTAATGTTTACTACTGTAATTACTAATTTGCAATATAAGGCAGCAATTTTATAGTTATTCAGTTACGTATAATTATTATCTCAAATAGGAGACGGCAATTAGCACTGAAATGTATTAGAAATGATTGTACTAAAATTACTCTAAGAATATTTGACACATAATTGTCATGTAGTAGAAGATGGATTGTATTTTCTACTATTCCTCCTCCACTCCACGTTTTTAGAAAATCCCAAAGGGCCCAGTCCTGCCAACACTCCCATTGCAGGATTAGATCAGACCCATAGGGCTAGGACTAATATATATAGTTTATATATTATTAAGGATGTGATTCCAACACTCTTCTTCAGGCTTAGCAGCGCTTTACTCCACAAGTAGTCCAATTGTGGTGAAAAAGGGCTACTTGTGGAGTAAGACTGTACTTGTGAACAAGACTATCAGAATCTGGCCTTAAGTGATCAGGGGAATCATTAAAGAAAAAAATTGAAGTCCTATAGCCTAATTCACAAAATGGTTGAGTAAGCATCATTGTTAAATAAACTCTGTTAGTTTGCAGCAAGATAGTTCTTGCCTATAACAATCCCATTTTGCTGTGGATTTAAAATTTGTGCATTTCTAAGCTCTATCTACCAAAATCAATGGCTGTACATCTTAATAAAGCAAAGATGAGTATGCGATGCTAAATAAATGCACCTTCTCCATCTATGTGCAAAGCTGAGATAAGTGCACACACAGCGCAGGGAGATCTGAATAGGGCCCTCGGTGTGTTAACCCAGCATATTGACTCATATCAGTCCTTTAGCCTGGTTTAAAATTGATCCCCTTAGAAAAGTTAAATATCACCTATGTTTGTAGATTGCTAGGCAGCTATTAAGATAATTCTTTTATAAATACAGATGGTGCCCTTATCAAAATTACATAGCAGTAAATAGATGCGAGCAGAAATAATATGACACTTTGATTAGCTAATAAAAGGGAGCACAAATGGAATATGGACGCTAAGTTGCTTTGACAATTTTAATACGGTCTTATTTATTGTTTATTCAGATTTGATAAATTTCTATCAGTTTTTGCTTACGCTGTTCTTTTGAACTTTTAATTTAAAAAAAAATCTGTTTTACTCTCTAAAATACAATATCCTCATTGATTAAACTCTGCATCATGACAGTTAACCTTTGACATTCTTTTTTAAGGTAAATTGGTAAGCCATATTGCATGCCAAAAGCCCAGAAACGAAGAGAATGAAGTGTGCCAATTAATATGTTATGTGGAAACTATTGATTTAAGCAAATAATTTCCAGGGATTTGGCAAGCAACTGATGAGACCTCTTTATGCCATGGAAAGATGCTGAACATATTTTTCTTATACTAGTGGATAGAATGAAGAAAGGAAAATTATACAGGAGGATGATTATCCTGTGGGGAGGGAATTATACTGAGAAATTCATCTATAAACCCTAAGGGCTAGATCCTCAGCTGTTTTAAATCAGAGTTGCTTCACTGGCTTCAGTGGGACTGGAGATCTAGTCCAATATATATCAAGCATCCCTTTGTAAATTTGCTGGTAGCAATGATGTGGGAAATAGAGACTGACCTTTCAGAAATATCAGAATAATCAAATAATTGATGCAATAATTGATTGACTATTATCTTGCAGCAATAATAAAAATGGTTCGGCTATTGCGTAAGATCTGCACCAGTAAAATGTGGCGGATTAATATAGTACTTGGTGTCTGGCTGAAGAGCTATTTTAAATTTATTGATATATAATGAAGATTCATTTACAGCAAACCATTGTAAAATTATCACATTTTCTAAAAACTATAATGTAGGAGTGTAAGATTTGCAAAGGGACAGTTGGCTGAAACAAGTTTAACAAGCATCCCTATTCTCTCAGTCATGGGGAAAGATCAGTTTTGGTCATTTTACAGAGTTTATGCATATGGAGTACAAGGTTCCTAGTTAGAATCTCAAATGTACCAATGCTCAGGATAATCTCACAGGCCTAATCATTCTGCCTAGATTCACACGTGGAGAAGGACTTCTGTGGCATTGTTGGCTACTCTGCCTGGACCAGTGGTGTCTCTGTGAATGGGGGTCTATGCTGAAGAGGTGAAGATTGGGTGGGCAGGGGAGAGGAGTGGCTGAAGTCAAGGTTACCGCACATCATCCGCACTCTGGCACTGCTGAAATTAGGTTTAAAAGACCATGCAAACCTCAGCTATGTTATCATTTCCATATAGCCCCCTGGAAGTCCTGGAATACACCAGGGCCAGAGAGAGGCCCAGACAGTGTGGATCCCTACTATTACTATCCTGGAGCTGGTGTGGAGACACAAAGCCTACCTGAGGAAGGCCTTGGCCTCCGACACATACCCAGAGGTCTGCCAAACTTGTGAGCAGGTTCCACAGTCCCCAGTTGAGTATAAGTCTAGTTATCAGATGGAAACCAGAGAAGTTCTTTCTACCAGCTATATGGATGTAATGAAATCCTTTGACTCTTCCTGTTTTCACCAGCAGGCTATTAAAAATTAAAAACCTATTTTAAAAAATAAAATCCAAACTTAAACAGAACGACCCTTAAATTTCAGATCTTTATGGACATATTGTCAACTTGATGCATGAGTTTTTAGCTGTGTGAATCCCTTCAATGCTAGTGGGGGTTGTACAGCTAAAGCCTTACACATTGACTTAAGAATAATATTCCTTCATCTATTATTTTTTGTTTATTCTTCCTATTGATTTTTTTCCCCATCCCGCCCTTGTTCTTTAATGAAAATGTAGATTAATTTAATGCTTTTCTTTTCAATAGCGCAAGGCCGGCCTCCCTGGCCTACCACCCTGTGGACAAGCCTATGCCAAGGGCACACTTATGATAGTTAACACAATAATGATTAATAAGGGAAATCCCTTACCTTGCCAATGTTTCCCCAAAAGCAAGCACAGTACAATCAATATAGCATGACTCTTACCTGAAATAATAGACTTTTTAAACAGTTGTTCAAGATGACTGTTTTACCCATTTTGGCTGAACTTTCCTTTGCTACTCATAGTAATGTGGCTGACACAAACAGATGTACATGAATCTAACATTTCAAGAAAGATCATGCCATATCCTATATATATCTGACAGGGCAGAATTTTAACATTCTTTCACTAGCCTGGGGCATAATGCAAATTGCCTGGCTAGAGTGACTCTTGCTCCTGAATTTCAATTGAGTGTCTTCTCATTTGAAAAAGGGATTTATTCTGCGCAGCAAGGTGGTAGTTCTTTCCCTTCCTGTCGTAGTTGGTGACAACTGACCTAAACACTGAATCCAGTGGGACTACAAAAAATGAAAACACCTTTATCTGTGAATTATATGAGAAAATTTGCGCTCTCTCTCTTTCCCAGAGAATTTGCACTGCTTCTCACTGAACACCTGCAAAACTTTGGGAATAATATGTTGTTGATCTGGCGAAACACACAGCCATGTATTTTTTTTTTTTTTAGGCATGCTAGCCAGTTCCAGGGGAAGAGAGCTGTTGCCACCTTGCTGGGTGAGGTGAGGTAATCCATCCCTTTCACCCAGTCCCTTTCAAAACGAGAACACGAACCAGATGGAATTCAGAATACTGAAAAAAGGCACTTTGCCAAAATGTTTGTCCATAAAATGGCAGAGATTAAAGTAACTTCTGGCTCTGACTGGATTACCACAGTCCAGAAGCACTTTAATCTCTACCACTGCTGCTTTGGGGGAAACCGGTGATTGAGACGTGTGTGGTGGGACCATGCTGTAGAAGCTGATGACTGTACTTAGCTCTTTAATCTTCTAGTTCTGTGGTTGTAGTGGAGAAACATTTAACCATTGCAGCAGAGATAGAGAAATAGATTGTAAGTAGGTATTTTTATCTCTGCTATGCAGGAAAAAAAATTGTGCTCCCCCCACCCCCAAGCATGGTGCAGCATAGCCTGACTATGGGCTTGTTTACTCTTCAAAATTAATTTGGATTAAAGTAGGGTGTGAATCCAAAGCCCAGTAGTTATTGCTAAATGATTCCATGTATGGACACTTATATTCCTGAAGAAGAATACCTTGTCCCTGTTTAGCTTTATCCACTTTGAAAGTGTAGCTATTATAGCTATTCCAGAATGACTCCATGTGCAGACAAGGCCTTAATCAGAAGCAAAACAGGGAGATGGGTGATGGAAAGGGACAGACTTTGATAATATAAAAAAGTGAAGCACGAATGCACAAGAGTAAAAGCCCAGACACAGAACTGAACAATAAAACCTCAATAAAATGGGAAAGAAAAAGAGATTTGTTTATTAAACAGAAAAGAGTGTACCTGGAAGACACAATAAAAATAATAATGGAGTATCGAATAGGGTCTGTGCCTGCCTAGGACTCAGGCTTCATGAACCTTGAAGCTGTTCATCGGTGGAGGCTGCTCTCTGTTTGGAAGAACACTTCCCTGCATATGGCACCCAAATCTGACTTTGATCTTATACAGCTGACTAAAATGACCACCTTTCCCTCAGTGGGTTCTGTGGCTTTACAAAACCCGACTGCCAGCAGGCTCAGGAGAATTATGTTGAGGGATACACTGAGGTCAGCATATCCTCCAAAAGCTTAAACAAGGCTGGGTTTTATCAGCTAATAAAGAATCTTGAGGAGGCTGCATGTGACTGCTGCTGAAATTCTCCAGTGGATTTCTGGTGTGCAACGGATCTCTTGGGGTCCAATGCACTGGACTTGCCCCTACTTGGTACCGGGACTCTGGTGCCGAGTTCTCCCAGAACATTGGACTCAATGACATCTCCATGCAGGGTACAATCTTTCTTCTCAGAAAGTGAGTGAGAGGATTTCGGTTCTCACTGCTTGTCCTACCTGCCATATGGGTCCCAATTTCATTATGGATACTAGGCGTACCACCCGCCCACCTTTCAACCTCCATGGTTTGGACAGCCACGGTACCAGCCGCCAGACCCCTACCCTCAATGACCATGCTGGGACCCCTGGCAGGCCCAGAGGCAACAAGCCTCCCACGCCTCTAGTGTGGCATACCAACAGGCAAGGAGGCACCCTCCTTCAGCTGCAGCATCAAAGGGTTCTGAACCTCCTGAGCAACTATGGGAGGAAGTTGAAGCTGAGGGAGAAAGAGCTCGTCTCTCGTTGTCCTCACCTGATGAGGCAGCAATGCCCCCTCCGCCACCCATGGTGGATGATTTTAAATCATTCCAGGACTTAGCTCAGAGGGTGGCAGAAGCCCTGCAAATACAGCTGCATGAAGTTACTGAGCTTCACCAAAAACTGGTGGACATTCTACACTTTTCCAACTCTGAGTGCCCCCCGCCCCAATTAATGAGGTGCTCCTGGATCCTTCCAGAGTTTTATATGGCAGATGCCTGCGTCCATCCTGCTAACATGCAACTGGGCAGACAAAAAGGGTATAGAATTTTTATTTCCCCACCCACCTCCAAATTCCATTGTAGTGGATAGAGGCCGCCAATACCAGTTTAAATCTCCCCATAGGACTGAGACAGAAAATACTTGGATCTGTTTGGCAGAAAAGCATATTCATCAGCCACTCTTCAGTTCTGGATGATTAATTACCAGGCCTTGTTGGCCAAATATGACTACCAGAACTATATGAAAGAAGGCTACTTCATTGATCAGCTCCTGGATTCCCACAAAGACCAATTTATGGCCATAATTAACGAGGGCCAGCTGGTGGCAAAAAGTCTTTCCAGTCTGTCTTAGATGTGACACACACAGCGCACACATTCCATGAGGTCAGTCTCCTTGTCAGTCGCCTTCTCTAAGGGTATCCCTATATCAGAGATCTGCAGAACAGTTACCTTGGCATCTGCGCATGCCTTTGCAGAACACTATGCCATCCTGAGGAATTTGGTTACAGATGCCCAATTTGATGCCATGGTACGGGCATCTATATCAGACTCGACTCTGAAGTCCCAGCCTCCAGTGGTGGGTACTGCTTGGGAGTCACCTATAGTGGAGCACCTATAGGGACACTACTTGAAGAAGAAGGTGGTTACTCACCTTGTGCAGTAACAATGCTTCTTCAAGATGTGTCCCCCTATGGGTGCTCCACGACCCACCCTCCTCCCCTCTACTTTGGAATTCCACTGGTTGCCTGTGCAATAGAGAAGGAACTGAGGAGGAAATGCCTGTGCACGCTGGCTAGCCTTGTAGCAGGCGGGGAGCTGTATGGCCATGGGCAGGATGGACTGCTATTGAAATTCTCTGATTGGCAGCACAGGGGCACATACACACCTATAGTGGAGCACCTATGGGGGGACACATCTTAAAGAACTGTTGTTGCCTAACAAGGTGAGTAACTTCTTTTCAAGACCTAATTGAAGAACAGAGTTTAGAAAGTGAGTCTGAAAACCGATACACACAAGGTTTTGTTAGGTAGACTGTTTAGAAATAAGCTTGAATCCAATTTAACATTTATGATGGAGGTTGTCTGATTCACCTAAGCAAAAGTACCTACTTTTCAAATTGATGTTTGTACAACTTATTGGAGACACAGATGAACCATATACAGAGGAACAGTTATATTAATGTGACAGCAATCACAGGCAATGTTATTGAAAATACACCATCACTCTACCCTCCAGAATTAACATCATAACCTTATGTCAGTGACTCACTATTATCCTAATATCTGTTTTTGGATTCTGTCCAGTCCCATTAGATATCCCCACGTTGATTGCTCTGTTACTGGTGAATGTTAATTGCCTCCAAATCTCTTTGGAGTTCAAATGCTTGGGAAAAAATATTGAGTGGTAAAGCTGCTAGTTTTATTAACAGGCAAGTAAATAATAAATCTGTTTAGAGATTTGAGTGAAGTGCCTGAGACTTGAGATATAAACAGCTGATCTCACATCTTTCTTTGCATGTCTGTCATATGTTAGTAATGAGATAGTAGAGTAAGCCATATTGACTTTCAACATTTAAATATCAACAGTGTCTATCCAAATCAGTGTGCTTTACAAGGCAGTGAGAGTCCATATCCTTCCCTGTGGAATTATCATCTGCTTGATACACCTCTACCTCGATATAACTCTGTCCTTGGGAGCCAAAAAATCTTACCGCATTATAGGTAAAACCGTGTTATATCGAACTTGCTTTGATCCACCGGAGTGCGCAGCCCCGTCCCCCCCCGGAGCACTGCTTTACCGCGTTCTATCCGAATTCGTGTTATATCGGGGTAGAGGTGTATTAAGTGATGCCCTTTATTATGTTTTAAGATAAGTTTATATTTAGCGAGTCTGTATAATTAAAATGATGATGTAAAAATACAGCTATGATTTGGTTTGTCACCTGTTATTTAGTATTTTTCCCTTCCTGGTAATGCATATTTGATGCATTGTCTTCAGAGAAGTTGATGTTTTGCTGTGCTTTGCTTTAAAAGAGAAACAAAATCGTATAATATGTGTTTTGTTTTTTTTTTTTTGCTTAATTGCAGAATCTATCAAAAATTATACATGGGGAAATCACAGAATACTCCCATTGCAGGATTATTTCTAGGGTTTATTTGGTAAAGTAACACACACAAAAATTAAACTTTATAAAAAAGTTAATTACATTTATAAAGTTGAAATAAGCAATGTGAAAAGTGTACTGTAACCATGTAGAACAGGATAATTTCATACTTTGATATCAGTGGTCTTCAGTTATTGGATGATATTCAATCTATTGGAGATGTGTAATAACCCACCTTAGACATTGAACCTCTAATTTCATTTCAGGAATTAAATATTTTCAAGTACAGTAATGTCTGTGTACTGTAATGCATTATAGATAAAGAAACATAACTCTAGACATCACCTACTAAATTGTCTGGCAAAAGTGTTTGTTACCAAGTTATATGGGGATGCTGGTGAGAAGTAGAATGTGAGCTGAACATATATCATGTCCATATAGTTTACTTTAGATGAAATGAAATAAAGTTGCTATTTTTGTTGTTTTATTTCAAGTGGTTATGAGGCTGATAAAATATAATAAAAAACACACAAAACCCTCACCTCTTTTGAGCTTTTTACACTAGTCTGAAAGGCATAGGAACGACAAACTAACATGGATGCTTTTAAGCAATGGAACATGATAGCTTCCATCATTCAGTTACTATATTGGTGGAGAAAATGTGAGCAGAGCTGAAGTATTCTTTTGTGGGATTGAAAAAAAAAAGTGGGGAGGAGAGAGAATAATTAACAATAGTTTCCCATTTACTAGACATGAACCAGAGTTAAATGGCCATTGATCAGTGGTATTTCTTAAAACACTGATATACCAGTAAGCACTTTGAACAGTCATGATCCAATATTGTTAGCCCTTAAACTCGTGCTTCTAAGAAATGGTATTTATGGGAATGACTTCATAGTACCAACCAGTCAATATTTCTGACATCTCTAAAATAAAGACAGTGGCCAAGATGTTTTTTGTCTTAAATTAGGCTTCTTAAATCATATTGAGGTACCTAAATATGTGGCCTGAATTTTCACAGTTTGTGAGCACCCAGAAGCTTCCATTAATTTCCATTCTGAAAATCTTGGCCAGTGTCGTCTTTAGTTAGTGAGTGGCCCTTGCTGTGAATATACCCTGTGTGATGGGTTCCGCCCCGAGGTGCCAGTTGGAACTGGTCTACCACTGAGCCCTCTGACTCACTAGCCTGGGCTCCCTCACACAATGTGCTGCTGTGACCAGTTGCAGACCGCTCCCGGTCCTACACTCCCACCAGCATTCACACAGGCAGGGTAACACCCAACTGCAGTTACATGCAGGTTCTGACCAGCCTCTGCATGAACCAACAATAAAGAGGCTACAGCCAAGATAACCTCCAGCTCCCCAGCCTAAGACCCCAGATCTGTATCATCCTTCCTTAGTCAAAACTCCAACCAGTATGAATTTATTACTCAGTGACCAGAATTAATTTATTACTCGGTTTGCCCCTCCCTTGATGTGGAGTATATGAAACAAGCCTGCATTAACCAAGCTGAGATTTTTTTCCCCCAGACACTTCACTCAAAGGCACACCTGTTTAGATAAAATAAAATAACCACAAGTTTAACTACTACAAAAGATAGTTTTTAAGTGATTATAAGTGACAGCAAACACATTGAGACAGATTACCTAGCAAGTAAACAAAAATGCAAACTAAGTCTAACATGCTAGATAGATTGCATATGAATTAGCAATTTCTCACCCTGGCTGTTGATACAAGCAGTTCACCAAGTTTCCATACACAGGCTAGAAATTCCTTTAGCCTTGGACTAGCACTTCCCCCAGTTCAGTCCTTGTTCATCAGGTGTTTCCAGGAGTTCTTGTGTGGGACAGGGCTGCCCAGAGGATTCAGGGGGCCTGGGGCAAAGCAATTTCGGGGGCCCCTTCTATAAAAAAAAGTTGCAATACTATAGAATACTATATTCTCGTGGGGGACCTTGTGGGGCCTGGGGCAAATTGCCCCACTTGCCTCCCCTTTGGGCGCCCTGGTATGGGGAGTGAGGCCACTCGATGTCACACCACACCTTGTATAGCTTTAATGTATGGTGGGAACCCTTTGTTCCAAAACCAGTTCCCAGACCAGTTTGTGGAAAAATACAGGTACCCAAAATGGAGTTCAGTACCATCTGGCCTGGTCACATGCCCTTGCTGAGTCATAGCAGCCATTACTTACAGGCCAGCTGAAACAGTTACAGGAAGGCTAAACTCTTTCACAGCCCATTGTCTTTGTTGATGAGCCATCAACACTGTCTAGCTTCTTTATTGTTGTACCTGGAGGTGTTTTCCAGAGGAAGCACATTTGAAGTACAGATACATAGTCAATATTTATAATTTCATATACAAAAATGATACATGCATACAAATAGGATAATCATATTCAGCAAATCATAACTTTTCCAATGACACCTCCTATGACCCATCGTGTACAAAATGTATCCTAATTATGTCATAATTACATCATAATCATTCAGGTATGAAGTGTCACAACTGGGTCCTGTCAAGCCTGTTCAACTACTTTTCTATATTTCTATTCACGTTTATGAGAAATTTCCGGAATAAGAAAAGCCAGTGCATGTTATGTTTTATAAATAGTTTTACGTTTCCTTTTTCATTTTAGAGTTCATGATAACATAAATCAAATGCAAAGGAAAAGAAAAAGAATGAATAAAATATTGGCTTGTGTTTATTTAGTTTTATTGTGTTTTGCATTATATGCATGTTAAATGTATTCATGATTTATTATTGCATAATATTTCTGATTGTGGGCCCTGATCCTGCAGCCCTTATGTCCCATTGAAGTTAATAGTTTTATGTGTGTAGGTAGATCAGGATTAGGCTCTGTAGGTTTACTGTATGATTCAGAGTCACAATTTGGTCTCTGGTTTCCTTCTTTGCTTCCAGTAGTACTGCTTCAGATGACTTCCTTTTCCATGCCGATGTTGCTGTGTTTGCTCACATGTTGTGGCAGAGGGTTAGTTCCTCCCATTTCAAACTGTGACTGTCCATTCTTTTCCTACCTGCCCTGGTGGGAATTTGCACGGGTGGGTGGAGTTTCGGCAGGGAGTGGGAAGAGGCTCCACCATGCCTGTTGGGGAATAATAATGGAATGACTTATATGTAAGCCTGTAACGTGACTCACAGCCTTTCAATTTGGTATGAATAGACGCTAGCCTTTGATTATTACTTAAATGCTCTCTGCAGAGGCTATGAATAATCAACTGGGCATTAGAAACAAAACCGGATCTGGATTAGTACAACAGCTGTCATTGGGCCAAATCCATCTCTTATGTACATTTAATTATGGGTTTGCATAAATTACATGGATTTACATTGGGGATTAATTTGGCCCAATGACTACACATGGATCGCATTCTTTGTCTGTTCATGGATTAGGGTTTCAAGAAGGAATTTCACTTTTAGTGCAAGGTTACTAGAAGAAATGGTCCAAAATAGAATAATCATCATAACTCTGGAAAAAGATATACAGTACAGAATCACCAAAAGTAATCAGCTGTTGAAAAGAATGAATATTGCCCTTCTAATATGCAGAAATCCTAGAAACTGCTACTCTACCCAAGCACTTGCTAATACAATAAAATATAATTACATAATTAAATACAATATAGAATTTCAATAATAGGAAACTTTATTTTCTGATCACAAGATGTGAGTTGCTGATGTTGAAACCAATGCTTAAGTATTTTAACCAATATCATGTATGATGCGGCACTTTGCTACAATGACACTTTCCCATTTGGGGGAAAATGGTTAACTAGACAAGTGAAAGTTTTATATGGATGTTACCCGAAATCTGACTTTGGGTTAGAGAAGCATTTTGTTAAAAACATTTTGTTCTGTTCTTTCCTCATCATTACTTGAAATTGTCTAGTTGCAGTACATGGAATCAATGTGATACTGAATTTAGGCTTGAAAGTGAAGTTCTGCAGGGTGAACAGGTAAGCTGGCGGTATATCGTTTTCTGATCCTTCATTGCTGATTTCGGGGGAGTTCTGAGTAATCGGGAATGCAGAAATGGACTCTAGCTATACTGGAGATGTTTTTCCCATAGTGTTTCTCTTTGCCTGTGTATGTTATTCACTGATGTACTTAAAAATGTGCCCTAGTTATACTATTATAACTGTGTTCTGAGATTCCTTTGTCTGGTGACATTCCAGAGTGCATGAGATTTAAGATGAGGGATCAGCTTGGAGCCCAGAAGAAACACTGGCAGAGCAGCTGGATCCACCACTGGCTACTTGGAAAGTGGTCCTGGAGGCAGAGGCCTATTGGAATTTGACGAGTGAAACATTTTGGTTCTTATTATATGTAACTTTAGCGCCCTCATGGCCAAGATGGAGTCTGCTCTGCAGGCAGCTCTGGCCAAGAGAAGGCACGCACAGGAATGCAGCAGGAGAAATCCCTTCTACCCCAGGGGCACTTGTTCCAACCCGCCCAGATAGAACACACACCCTCACAGGAAAAGTACAATGGATATAAGAAAGGGAAATATTTATTTACAGAGGGATGAGAGGAGAAATACAACAAGGGGAAATATAGGGGGAACAGTAGAACAGGGTTGCATCCAAACCAAGGCCCCACAGGCCAGTTGTAGCACAGTCTGAAAGGGCAGACACCGAGCAATGTGTCTGCACACAGAGTTCAGGAGTCCTGAGCAAAGTTCCAGTCCAGTGGTGAGTCTTGGGTGGTGTGGTCCTCTTTGGCGCCAGTGAACTTTCCCCCAACAAACCCCTCCGGTGCCCTCTTCTGCTGCTCTCTGTAAAGCCACACAGAGCGACCACCTCCCTCCTTGTTCCCAGTGCAGAGTCACAAGCCCCAGTACTCACAGCCCCATGCAGCTCTGGGCAGCCATGATACTGGGTCCAGCTCCAGCCTGTCCTTCTCGGGCGATTCCTCGCTGGCACCGTGCTCGTCCTGGCTCCTGTCCTGGGGTGTCCCCAATCGGCCGCCCTGTCCTTCTCAGGCTTCAGGCAGGTTCTCTGCTGCTTCCTTTGCGAGGGCCTGCGGGCTGCTCTCTCTCTCCCTCTGAGCTCCAGAGCCACCCCCTGGAGTTTCCCTCCTTTTTTCTCACTCTCCCCTTCCCCCCTAGGAAAAAGATTTAAAGGGGCCATGCTCTCTAAACCCCAAAGGGGTTACATATAGAAATATTTTAGGTAATGGGGGGGAGATGATAAGCTGTGGGATGTCTTTTCGAGGAGCTGGGGTGCATGCATAGGAAGAAAGTCAGGGACAGGAGTTGGGTATCAGGGAAAGGAAATGATACCTTGGCCCCTGGCTGGAGGTGGATGGTGTAATGGCAAAGCCCTTTCCCTGCTGGCATGATGGAGGGGTAAGTTGTCCAAATTCGAGTGTTATTGTGACCCAATGTACCTGCTTCCCCGCCCCCCCATCTTTGCAGTCCTTTGGCACCCATGGGCACTGGGAAACCCCAGTCCCCAGGAGGCCAGAGGTTTGGATTCAGGCTTTTGGTGCTTCCTGGGGAAGCGGAGATGCAGGAGGAGGATGGGATTTGGGGCTCCCAGAACTGCCTGGCTCCTGGTGGGGACAGTGCTCTTCAACCTGACAGCAGCTCTGGGTAACAGGTCGGGGTTGGGTGTAGGGAGGAGAGATTTATTGACTCAAAGGTGTAGTTTGACTACACTTGTTGCTCGTTCTTGAAAATGTTCAAGAGACCAAATAATTGAACTGAGCCAAATATATTGTCTGAAGACAAAACAGTACAATATGAAAAGGAGACATACATACCTTCCTTCTGGGAAGCAAATTCTCACAGCATGTTCTTACACTGAAGGGGTGCTTAAAAGATGTGCATTTCAGCTAGTCGTATTTATAGTAAGATTTTACAAGTTACAAAACTCTTTCCATGTCACTAAAATCCAACCTGCCAATTAGTGCCAGTTTCTTAACTTCTTGTTCTGTACTTTCCTTATCTTTGTTTGGGATACTACCTTTCCAGGTTAGGGTCTGTTCGGGTACCTCCCCAGCTTGTACTGGGGCAAAACGTTAATGTATTTTGCCTTTGACAAGTTTCCTATTTTCTAATGCCAAATCTGAGGTCAGCTTTGCAAGACGTTATGGGATACTTGACATGGGTGAACAGAATTGTGAAGAAAGCATAAGTTGTTCAGTTAACATAACTTCCCAACACTCTATATGTAATGTGTATTATATTAATATAATTCACATAATACCTGTCAATGTGATGTCACGTAACATATATGTGTAGGCTAACAGCTCAGAGCTGGGTTCAGGGAGGAAGAGCTCAGGGCTGGATGTGGGGTAGAAGGAGGGGAGTATTTGTGGAGCTGGGTGCAGGAGGCACAGCGTGGATCCAGGTGCAGAGACAATGTGAGACAGCTGGAGGTGGAGGCATGAGTGTGTGGGGCTGGGTGCACGGCAGCAGAGGGAGAGGTCTGGGCCCCCTCCTTAGGAAAATTCTTGTTAAATACTTCAGCCAAATGACCACCTTGTGTTAATTTAATGTAACTTAAAGACATGTAACACATTTACAGAGTAAAAAGAGTAACCTCAAGATGTGACCATCTAGCTATTCTATCCTTATGTCATGAGAGAAGTCCTTGCTGCCACAGGTAATCCCATTGTCTTCAGTGGAACAACTCTGTGAATAAGGACTTCTTACATGATTAAGAGATTAAAGGATTGGGTCCTTAGATTGTAAATTCTTCAGGGCAGGCACATCCTGTATGTAGTATGCAAAGCCCGACTCACTGACTTACATCAGTAAATAATACATTTTACAGTGTGTGTGTGTGTGTGTGTGTGTGTGATTCCCCTCACTCTCTCATAGTCTCAGTTCTTCTTCGAGTGTTTGCTCATGTGTATTCCACAGTAGGTGTGTGTGCTCGCCACGTGCACCAATGCTGGAAGTTTTTCCCTTAGCAGTACCCGTAGGGGGAGTTCTGCTGTAAGCCCTGGAGTGGTGCCTCCATAGCGCTCTATAAAGGGAGCCGTGTGCTCCCCCGACCCTCAGTTCCTTCTTGCCGCCAGTAACGGTGCATCGGAACTACCCGCTCCAGCTTTGCTGCAGCTCATCCCAGAACTCATTTTGTCGTTAGTAGTACCTGTGTTAGTTCAATAAAAGTTTCAGGTTAGTTAGTTAGTTAGTGTTCGGGCCAGGACATGCCTCGGGCCCCAGGGTTAAAATCGTGCAAGTCTTGCAGACGTTCGATGCCCAGAAGTGACCCGCACACCGACTGTCTCTTCTGCCTGGGCAAATCTCACATCAGCGACCGCTGTAAGATCTGCAGGTCCTTTAAACCGAGAACAAAAAAAGAGAGAGACATTAGATTTCAGGCCCTTCTCATAGAGTCTCACTGTCTCACTGGCCCCAACCCCGGTATGCCGAGCGGAATCGGCACCGGGCACTTCGTCTTCGGTGTGCGGCGATCTCCTGGCACCTTCTGGTGGCCGGCACTGCTCCCAGTTGAAGAAAG
The DNA here is from genome assembly GCF_027887155.1 of Malaclemys terrapin pileata. Lineage (NCBI taxonomy): Eukaryota > Metazoa > Chordata > Testudines > Emydidae > Malaclemys > Malaclemys terrapin. The sequence goes on along the minus strand of NC_071509.1, from coordinate 35,133,478 downwards.
AGAGAGAGGCTCCATCTTTTCAGAGGCGTCGAGAGAAAGCAGGGGCTTTCAAAGGCTAGACCCGTGCCGGGCAGCCCCAGTTCCCCCCCAGGCTCCAGAGCTCTGACTCAGGTCCAGCAGAGCAGCCCGGTTGCGTCGACTCAGGCCTCTCCGGACGTCCGGATACTTTCGATGCTGGAGGCCCTGCAGGCCGCCAAAGACATTATGACTCTGCAGGTGCCCGGGGTACTGCCGGCTCCCGGACTCCGCTCTAGAGGCAAGCCGTCGCTGGGCTCTCGACAGTCGATGCCGACCCGACACAAATCCAGTCAGGGGACTGCTCTCGGACCCACTCGCCATTCAGTGTCCTGTCAGGACACAGTTTCCGGCCTCCGCTTTTGTCACCCGCCAGGTTATCTGGTCGGGTGCCATTGGAGCAGAGCTTCAGGCACCGCTCCACTCCGAGTAGAGAGTATCAGCAGGACAGGCACAGGCGACATAGATGCTCCCATTCTCGGCGGAGCTATTGAAGCTGCTCCCGACACGGGCACCGTCGCCAGTCACGCTCCAGCTCTCTCACCTCTAGGCACCGTGTCCATGACTCCCGGCGGGGATAACCAGCTCCGCATCACCGCGGATCCAGGCGTTGCAGCGTCTCGAGGAGCAGGAGCTCGAGGTGGCACCGTTCCTCAACGTCGGAGTCCTGGTCCCGTGGCAGACGTTGTTCTCGGTACCACCGCTCTTACCACTCCTACAGTACCGATAGGTCATTGGTAACCCCAACCTCGACCAACACGCGGTCCCCTATGACCCAACTGGGCTAACTCGACCAGCTGGCGCTGCCGGTGCCACAGCAGAGTCAATGGCAAGGCCAGTGGTGCCAGTGGACCCCCTGGCCCTCTGTGTACACCCAGCAAGGCCCTCAGTCGATAGCAGGGGCATCGGAGGCTCCCTCAGCCGCACTATCCAGACCCCCGAGGGATAGATCGGCGGGTCATGGATCCTCGGCACTGCATGAGGAGTCCGACCAAGGGGTGGATCCCATGGTACCGGTCGATGTGCAGAGCCCCATACCGGCCCCCTCCCACACACCGGATGATAAGATTGCAGCCCCATCTCCCTCCGCACTGCAAGAGGACTTCAGGGCTCATCAGGAGCTACTGAAGCGAGTAGTGTCCAGTCTCCAACTCCAAGCTGAGGAGATGGAGGGACCCTCGGACTCGCTGTTCAATGTGCTCTTGTCCTCGGTACCGGGCAGAGTGGCCCTCTCACTGCACGAAGGGGTGGCTAACATCTCCAATGCTCTCTGGCGAACGCCGGCCTCCCTTCCGCCGATATCGAAAAAGGCAGAGCACAAATATTTAGTGCCCATGAAAGGGCACGAATACCTCTATACCCACCCGGCCCCCAACTCCCTAGTGGTGGAGTCCATAAATTATAGGGAAAGACAGGGTCAACCGGGACTCACACCCAAAAATAAAGACTCTAAAAGACTGGACTCGTTTGGCAGGAAGCTTTATTTGTCGGCCAGCTTCCAGCTCCAGGTGGCCAACCACCAGGCCCTCCTCAGTCGCTATGAGTTTAACTTGTGGGGGTTGCTGCCGAAATTTGAGCCCTTCCTTCTGGAGCGCAAAAGGAAGGATTTTAAGACACCGGTGGAGGAGGGCGCCGCCGCCTCAAAGGCTGCTCTGCAGGTGGCATCGGATGCAGCCGACACAGCTGCTCGATTCATGGCCTCGGCCATGTCTATGCGCAGGGCATTGTGGATACTGCTGTCAGGGCTCTCTGCGGAGGCACAGTCTGTGATGCAGGATCTTCCCTTTGATGGCAAGGATCTGTTCGCAGAACAAACAGACGTGAGGCTCCATGGCATGAAGGACTCACGTACTACCCTTCAAACCCTCGGGCTCTATGTTCTGCCCAAGGAAAAGCCTAAGCCACAAACCTCTGTCCCGGCGCCCCAGCCGAGATACGAGCCTGCCTATAAGAGGTCCAAAACCCAAAAGAGGCAATCTCAGAGGCAGTCTCGCTCTGCCCCGCAGCCTGGGCCCTCCAGGGGCAAGTAGCAGGGCAAGAGGCATTTTTGACTAGTTGCAGGAGGGTATCCGGGTGGCCCCTGAGAGGACCCTCCTACCAATAAATTTTGCCTTCAGCAACCACTTGTATGCGTTCCTTGCGGAATGGTCTTGAATAACATTGGACCGATGGGTCCTCAACACCATTTCCCAGGGCTACACGCTACAATTTGTCTCATCCCCACCCTCCCACTCCCGCTCGGATGGCAAGGGGGACACGTCACATTTACCCCTGCTACAGTAGGAAGTGGGTCGGCTCCTCAGCCTGGGAGCTGTGGACAAGGTTCCACGGGAGTTCGGGGGGAAAGGGTTTTACTCCCGTTACTTCCTGATCCCCAATCTGGCCACCCTTCATTTGACAGCGTGGCTGATCAATGGCTAGATGCAGAGGAGAGAAGGTGTTCGGAAAGGGTCAAGCGTGTACTCCTCGAAAGTAGGAAGCCATCCACGCGCCAAGCCTATTTGGCAAAGTGGTCCAGGTTCTCCAAATGGGCAGGCGAGTGGGGTACTTCCCCAAAATCTGCCCCGCTCCAACTTGTCCTTGAGTACCTCCTTCACCTTAGAACTCAAGGCCTGGCCCCTTCCTCCATCAGGGTGCACCTAGTGGCGTTTCATCTGCCGGTTCAGGGCTGTTCGGTTTTCTCCCATGCCATGACCGGGCATTTCCTCAAGGGGCTAGACCAGTCCTTTCCCTATGCTAGAACCCTGATTCCTCAGTGGGATCTTAATTGGGTGTTATCCCACCTCACAGGGCCCCCATTCGAACCCCTAGCCACATGCTCATGGTCTTACTTTTCATGGAAGGTAGCCTTCCTCGTGGCTATCACATCATCCCGGCATGTCTTGGAACTCAGGGCCCTGACCTACAACCCCTCTTACACAGTCTTTCACAAGGACAAGGTTCAGCTCAGCCCCCACCCTGCATTCCTCCCTAAGGTGGTCTACGCTTTTCACATGGGCCAGGACATCTTCCTGCCTGTCCTCTGCCCCAAACCTCTTGCCTCTAACGAGGAGCGCCGTCTCCATACGCTCGATATGTGCAGAGCACTGGCTTTTTATCTGGTTCGGACTAAGCCATTCTGCAGGTCTTCGCAACTCTTTATTGCTTCAGCCGAGCGCACGAGGGGTCAACCTCTCTCCACTCAGAGGCTTTCCCGGTGGATTACATTGTGCATCCACAAACATTCCTGCACCACTTATCATAAGGGCTCACTCAACACGGGCTCTCAACACGGGCTCAGGCCTCGTCGGCTGCCTTTGTGGCCCATGTCCCTATCTAGGACATCTTAGAGCTGCTACCTGGTCCTCAGTACACACGTTCATGTCGCACTATGCGATCGTCTCCCATGCCAGGGATGACGCTGTTTTTGGTAGAGCTGTACTTCAGCCAGGGAATCTGTGAACTCCTACCCACCTCCATCAGACACAGCTTGCAATCACCTACTGTGGAATACACATGAGCAAGCACTCGAAGAAGAAAAGACAGTTACCTGTTCCGTAACTGGCGTTCTTCGAGATGTGTTGCTCCTGTCTATTCCACATCCCACCCTCCTTCCCCTCTGTTGGAGTTGGTCCGGCAAGAAGGAACTGAGGGTGGGGGGAGCACCCGGCTCCCCTTATAGCGCTATGGAGGCGCCACTCCAGGGGTCGCAGCAGCGCTCCCCCTACGGGTACTGCTAAGGAAAAACCTTCTAGCACCGGTGCACGTGGCGAGCACACACACCTACTATGGAATAGACATGAGCAACACATCTAGAAGAACGCCAGTTACAGAACAGGTAACTGTCCTTTTTATGTAGTTAAAGATTTATTGTAACTACAGATTCGATATGCCATTTATATGTAAAATGAAAAGAAAACATGGAAAAGCTGACCATTTGCCAGACTGGCTTCAAATATTTCCAAGGCAAGATGTTTATGATGATCTGATTAAAATTCTAGTTTTTATACATTTTAGCAGTAATTTGGTTGAAAAATTGCAAGACTGTAATTTCATTTGTCTGGAAGAAGATATATGCGATTGAAGAGCAAAATAACTGCAGTTCTAACAGTGTAAAAACCCAATATAAATCAGTAAAAAAAACCCAAAATACACATCCCCTAATGATAATTTATTTGACCAGGCTGTTGAATATATGCATTGTTCACAGATTATGTATTTCTAGTCCACTAAAAATATACAAGGCTAAACCCAGAATATTATTTTGTATATGAGTATGTAATACTAAGGGAAGAGGAGCTGTGGATTTTGTGGAATGATAATCAGACTACTGAAGGGCCCTGTTCAGTTTCTCATGCCAGTTGCAAAAAGATCCACAGAAGCTAATCAAGCTGTCATCACTTTATCTTTTGTTTCTTTGCACATTCTGATTAAAATTACCCCAAATTCCAAAAATATTTTCCTAGCTATAGCTTTCCAAAGTCTAGTCTCAGAGCTGCCAAACTGTAAAGATTGATTGTAAAATCTGTGGTTCCTTGGTTTGCTTCTGTTAGTATGTTTTCTTCGAGGCTGTTGAGTGAGTGATTGTATGATTGCTGCTTGTCAAAAGTGAAGAGTGAAAATCCAGCTATTATTCTCTCCTGTATATTCCCAAAAGGTTATTTTAATCCCAGGTCACTTTTGGGATTTATTTTGGGAAGCAGACTCTGCGGCAGGGTTTAGAAATACAGCTGTGCTGCTCTGACAGGCTATAGGTAAAGCTATATGGATTTCAGATATATGGAAACATAGGTTGTTTTGTGATGGGCACTTTTGATCTTCTTAGTAAATGGATTTACAGCATTTTTGTAGCTTTTCTTTTGGCTGTCAATGATCTCATATGCCTGCCAATAATAGTCCTGATGTTGTGGTCCTTTTTCAGGCAAAACTGTCATGGAGCAATATTCATATGCACGCCAATAAGGTGGGAGTTTTGCCTGAATAAGAAGTTCAAAATGAGGCCCAAAGTCTGGTCAATGTATGGGTTTGATTGACTGTCTTATTCATATTTATAAATTCTGTTTTATAGTACCAATAATATAGAGCAGGAAAGGGATTATTGTTCTTGTCCTTCAGGATTGGGTCTTGTGCACCCTGTGCTATAATTAAATTGCCCAGAAATGCATTGTTGTGCTGGTGTCTAATTGGTTACATATAATTGTGGATATTGAAAACAGCTTACATTTACATAGATCCTGGAATCAGGGTGATACACTGGGACTCTAGTCACCCATCATCCAGTAGATTTTATGTCTGGATACCTACCCGTTTAAAATGAAAATTTAAGCTGAAAGATGTGCTGCCGAATGACTTCTTAAAAGTTCAATTTCTAGTCATGAAAAATAAATCTGGAACAGAGCATAGTTTCATGTGGTATTATGGATACAATTTTTAGCAAGAAATGTGGCCAATAAATACTGTGAAATATTGAAAATATTTAAAGTGTAATGTGTTTACCTATTTGATTAAATCAATGAAGAACTGTGACATATACATTTTAAACACGCTACATGTTCATATGAGTTCATTACTCTCAGGTGGGTATCTGCCATTTTGAAGGGATATATACAAAGTCCTTATTTAGCAAATATTGAGCTAATAATTGTCAAAGCTAAACCACTGAATAGAATGTGAATCTACATATCTGAATTAGGAACTTCATATGATGTTTCAATATATACATTTTTATTTTTCTCCAGAATTTTTCTGTGATAAATTCCTTTTTTTACTTCATATTTAGTCATTTATGTTGCTAAACAGTTTTCGCCGTATCTCTTATTAGTACAATTGCATTGGTCAGCAGGGGTGCTGTATAAATAGTGTGGTCAGCAATGCATCCTCCTTAAGTTACCTGTCACTTGTAACACTGTTACAATAGTAAGGTCAGTTAAAAGCTTAGCTATAAAAGAGACTTTGTAAATAAAGCCTAAAACTTTTACACAGATAGGAGTCTGCCTTGCATAATTTGAAATCCAATACTGCTACATGCTTCCATTTCAACAGCTGAGTCAAGGAGATGGAAAACTAAAAGATGTTGGATCATGAGGCTTCCACTGGGTATGAACTCAGTGTACTGTGAGTGAAATGTCACATTCCAAAAGGTCCCGGAATTAATAGTTGCAGTGTCACATCATACTACAGGCTCAGTTCACATGATGCAAGTCCTGTTTATCTGACCTGACCTAAAATAAGAAGGCCTTATGCTTTATTTATGAGCACTGTGCTGCCATCACAATGATGAACGTAACCTTGGGGCACATATCATTTGATCACTTCAATTCACATTAACTACCTGTTTCTAAATGGGGAAAAAATTATCTGGCACATTGTGTTATATATGAGAAGACCTAAAGCAGCCTGTTGTACTGTCATTGGGGCTGCTTAACATGTAATGTTATCCAGTTGTTGAGCTTTGTAGGTTTTCTATTTCTAACTTTAGCTGTTTTTGTTTCTTAAAAAGAACTTTGGCATCATTCCAGCACACTGAACAGTAAAGGTATATCAGGAAGTGAGAGAGAGTCCTGTGTTTTACCATGGAAAGTTAGAGACATCGTGTTGGCTAGCTCAGATGTCATTTTGCATTACAAGAGCATTTAGCATTCCAGTGTACTGTATCTTAATGTATGAATCCCATCACCTGACCTGTCACCAGGCAGCCTTTCATGTTCACGATATAGCCACAGGAATTTCTGCATGTTACAGGAATTCAGTCAAGAATAAGCAAAGAATTCAAATGAGCTAAAATACCACAGGATTCTGGGAGCCTCTTAAAATTCTGTCTCCTCTTCACAGTGAGTCCAATCCTGCTTTCTTTGAAGTAGATGTGAAATCTGGTTTATAAGACTCCTAATTTTTACTTACCCTGCACCCCCACCAAAATTGTGGGTAGAAATGGACCCGAACCAACACCTGAGATATAAATATCCTCGAATTTGAAGAAAGTTTAGCTCAGGGGTTCTCAAACTGGGGGTCGGGACCCCTCAGGGGGTCGCAAGGTTATTACATGGGGGGTTGCGAGCTGTCAGCCTCCACCCTAAACCCCGCTTTGCCTCAAGCATGTATGATGGTGTTAAATATATTAAAAAAGTGTTTTTAATTTACAAGGGGGGATCGCACTCAGAGGCTTACTATGTGAAAGAAGTCACCAGTACAAAAGTTTGAGAACCACTGGTTTAGCTCTAGATGCAATGCTTGTGGCTTGGGCCCACTTTTCATTGTCAGGAATGGGCATCAAGTGATGCACCTCCCCATAAATTATCCTAGTTGGTGCACTCAAAAATAGCCTCATCTTTGACATAAATATTTGATGTAGCCTAATTTATTTTTGTTACAGGTTCAGAAACGTTGTTATCCAAATACCTATCTGTTGATATTACAGGGGACTAGGCAGGTATAATTGATGAGGAAAGACAACAAACAATGATCTGAGTTTTACAATAGACCCCCAGTGGAAATGGATTAGGTAGGGAGAGTAACATCATAGCCTCCTGATTTGAATTGTGCACTAGCACCCAATGGAAGCAGAGTAGCTTGTTCCCAAATTCCATGGAACCTCCACACCTGCTCTGGGACTTTCCAGTTTCCTGGTGGCACAGCTCCAAATGGGATCTTGCAGCCAGCAAATCCCATCTAAGTGACTGCCACTGGAACTTTGCACTGAGGCATTTGGGAGGGAATGATGACACCATGTTCATCCTTCCCTGCACATGTGGGTTCCAAGTTCCAAGCCCAGAATCAGTACTCCATCCTCATCCTCCTTGACTTGTCAGCTGCCTATGATGTGTTGAACCATGCTATTCTTCTTGAAATCTTGTCCTCCATTGGCTTCCATGGTTCTGTCCTCGGAGCCTGGTTCTCCTCCTACCATTCCAATTGCTCCTTCAGTGTATCCTTCAAGGGATCCTCCTCATCCACCCTCCATCTTTCTATGGGGGTTCCACAAAGCTCTGTCCTTGGTCTCCTTCTCTTCTCTCTCTACATCTTATCTCTGGGTCATCTCATCCATAAACACAAATTCAAATACCATGTCTATGGCGATGACTCACAGAGCTACCTCTCGACTCCAGATCTGTCTCCATCTGTCCAAACTAAGATCTCATCTCTCTGACATCTCGTTGTGGATGTCTGGCAATCTGCTCAAGCTCAAGATGGCTAAAAAAGCGTTCTTAATCTCTTCCCCAACCCCAATCCCTCCCTGATACCTCGTTTCTCAATCAGCATGGAAAACAATCCTGCCTATTATTCTGTCCCGTAATCTGAGTGTCATCTTTGACTCGGACCCTCTCTAGATACTCACATACTGGCTATGTCTAAGTCTTGCTGATTCTTTCTGCATAACACCTATAAGATAAGATATTTTCTATTTATCCATACAGCTCATCATTTCGTATCTCAGTTACTGCAACATCCTTCTTTCTGGCCTTGACAAATGGACTCTTGTCTCACTCATACCCATTCATGCTCTGCAAAAATCATTTTCCTTTCCAGTCACTCTGACCATGTAAACCTCTCTCTTAGTATCACTCTGCTTGCTCCCCCTTCTCTACTGCATCAAACATAAGCTGCTTGTCTTCATTTTTAAAGCCCCTCATGATCAATTCCCACTTCACCTATCATCTCTCATTCACTATCAAGTTACCAATGCTCACCTTTGATTGGCCCATAATGCCAACCTCCATCACCTACTTATTTTCAGACAAATACTTTCATGCTTTCTCCCATACTGCCCCTCCTTGGATGCATCTGCAAAGCTACCTCATTATCTACCTTCAAATCCCTCCTCAAAATTCTCTTTTGCCACTGACTACAAAAAAAACTTGGCAACTGTTGGTCTGCTGAGACTATTACGTATCACGCTGATTCCTGGTACTCCCCTGCCTGTCTGCTTCTGTCTCTTGTCTTCTACTTAGGTTGTAAACTTCTTGGGGCAGGGACTGTCTTTTTGTTCTGTGTTTTTTACAGCAGAAAGGGGTCCTGGTCCATGACTAGGACTCCTAGGTGCTACAGTAACACAAATAATAAATAATAGTAATAAAAGTAGAGGAAAAGTTGACTCCTGCTGTGTTGGCCAGGGAAATGTGTGGGGTTCCTTCTGCCAGTGGATCTGGAGGAACAGATAGTCCCTGAGAGCACAATTGCATGTTAGTGACTTTTGAAAATTAGCCAGTAAGCAAACAATAAAGACTAAAGACAATGCATTACAGGAAGGCCTTTTTAAATTTATTTTGACAATTAGTTTATTTTTAATTTATATACTAGTTATAGTTATTAATAACATACAGTAGTAGATCTTGTAAAAGTAATGGCTTCTCAATAGCATGAGATGTTACTATAACAGTCTGCTATTAAATCTTTTCTGGGAGCTGGGATGAGCCTGTCAGTTTGTGGTGTGAACTATAAAGTGTGTTGATTATGGAGTTTCTGCTGCACAGTATTTCTGTAGCTCATTAAGCATCCATAACCAGTAAAAGTGTTGGGGCACTGCATGTAGTCTGTTAAAGAGAAATTGGGTATAGTGGACAGATGGCAACCTGTCCTTGCCACCGAGTCTCAGTTCAGCAATGAGGCCCCCACTTCCATACAGAGCAGAAAAGGAACTGAAAATGAGAAGTAATTATGGAAAAGTTACATAGCTATAGAAAGACTCCAATGGACATCTTCAGAGAAAGAGTCTTGGAAAACAGAGGCTCCTTAGCAAAGGCTCCCCTGTTCTTTGCAAACAACTCTCACCTCAGACCAGACAAACTCACTACACCAAGCACATGTTTTGCAGGATATTTATCTATAAAGGGCAATAAATAAGGTATCTACCGAAAGCTCGGAACTTGTCAAGATTCATAATCATTGTCAGATGTGCGTACAGGTAATATTTAAGGAATAATGTATTTATTTTGAAAGTCTACTTTATGGGCTTGTAGTAGAAATTAGTCATCAAGGGATAATGATGGCCCATTCAAGCAGAAGGGAGTTGTCACCCTGTCCTGTTTAGCCTGTGATGCAATGAAAGCTCAATCCTTGTACAATGCTAAAACTTTTAATGGACAGCTATCAGAGGCAACTGCAAACAATCAAAACCATTTGAAGGTAACCCCCTCCAACATTAAAACAAGACTGGGGCCCCCCCATCTATGAAAAGAAATAGAAGACTGTTTCAGTAGCACACAGAGGGAGAGGTCCTCTGGATCCATTCACTGAGGAAACCCCTTGTGGAACAGGGGTGTTTTCATAAATGTTTGGATCCTGGTTCTTTTGAAACTAGCCCCCTCTGCAGCAGACTGAACTTTGGGGGGAAAACCTACTTTGAGGGGAGGAGAAACTGTTTACCTGGTTTAAGGTAAAAACTGGTAAACAGGGGTACACTGCTCCTTTGAGGATGCAGAGGATCTGGAATTTCTGCGAGTAGCCAGGGGCTGGATATCACACAGGAATGCTTCAAAGGGACTCGGTGACTGGGGTGCACCTATTGTTAACTTGCAAGGTGAAGTTAGGGCTGGCATAGCCCAGAGGAGAGTACTTGAGTGAAGGCTGGTGATGATAGGGAGCTGACATTCAGCCATGCACAGAGAAGACTGAACCATGCTGGAAGCAGGGGGTTAGCAAGGTGGCTCATGTCCTGGGAGCCCCAAAAACTGTCACACAAGGCCCCTGCTCTCAGAAACCTTGCCCTAACTCTAATCCAGTTTGAATCGCTGGTGGCAAGCCAACGACAGTTTAACCAATCTCAGTTGCCTTGGCAGGATATAAGGTGAAAGACAATCATGTGAGTAGATCAGTCCTAGGTTATTAAGGGCATTGTATTTCAACAATGAGACCTTGAAATGCACTGGTGGTTGGCTCCCTGGCTGCCTGTACAATTCACAGAGGGCAACATTTTCCATGTTATATCATATGTATGTGAGATTTCCTTCCCCTTTTGATAATTCCTCTAACTTCCTCTGTTGTTATGAAGACATACTGAAAGGCTGGGCTATGTGCTCTTAAAAGTGGCTTTTTATGGTAGATTGAGCTGAATCACATCTGCTATAGGTTTCCATAAAATTACAAAATTGTGGTGTAAACTGTAATAATCTCTGACCAGATCATCACTTCTCTGGAGGTATGTTCACGTTAATTTTTTTAAATGACTCTGCTATTAAGTATTGAGCTTTTTCATTTTTACTGTTAGAAAAGTTTAGCTTGAACCTGCTGGGTGAAATGAGACTGTCCATTAGAATTATAAAGATAATTTCTCAATAAAAGTGACTCTCTTAATTTTGCTCCTGCACAATACTATGTGATCAGTTTTAGTCCCTAATAAATACTGCTTTTTATTTGAAAACTGTGACTTTAATATATATTATATATTATATATATTAACCCTTTAAAACCCCTTATATTATATATATTAACCCTTTAAAACCCCGTACAGGTGTTTCACAAGACATCAAATTTTAAACACATTTGCAGTGTTATCACTTGGGTGTAAAATGCCCAGACCTACATACACAAACACAGCATTTTTCTTACTCCCAGTTTTCTATGCTGGCAGTTTTTTAAGTTGTAAGGGTCACATTGATTTTTATTTGTGTGTGTGTGTGTGTGTGTGTGTGTGTGTGTGTGTGTGTGTGTGTGTGTATATAAAAGCGCTAAAGAACGCTTTGCTGGCAGCTTAAAACAATTGAACCACTGTCAATGTATAGTCTTTAATCGATCAATACAAAATTGCTTTATTTGCCAGTTTTGATGATATTGGCAAATGCATGTAAATAGAAAATAAAATTAATCAGCTGCTGTTCAATAAAAAAACATCATGTTTACCTCAGCCTTGTAGCTATTTTGCCCTCCTACAGGGCTATTTTAATTAGCAGCATGAGTTTTGGGTAGTTTAATTTGTTTTATGATTGTATAAAAATACTTCTTTGGAAGGGTTTATTTATAAACTGCCCAGGTAATTAACAATAATATTTCAACAGCAGCTGTAAAAGCAGGGTGTCCTGTGAAACATTGTTTTTCACTCCTCTTTATCCAGACCAACATAATATTTACTGGGGTTTCTTTTTTCCTTATTGCTTTTAGCTGAAGGCAGCAAAAGGAGAACAATGTGAAGATCAGATAATTAAATGAAAAAATAAACATTTAATTAATCTCCTCCCCTGAGATACTCCTTCTATATAATATAGTAATAATAATGCTGTATACTTTTATGGTGACTTTCATTCTGAAGGATCACATAGAGCTTTACAAACTTAGAGTCCAATCCTGCACTCATTGAAGTAATGGCACATCTCCTCCTCACTTCTCTAGGTGTAGGATTGAGCACAGCAGAACCTGAGATAGCAAGATAGTGAGTGGCTTCTGCATGATGCTGAACATTCCATGGGACCTGATGGTGTTCGATATTTTTCAGAATCAAGTCCAAAATAAGTCGAGTACTTCAAACCCTTATTCACAAGAGAAGTCCCATTGGATTTCAGTGATTAACTATGGGTTAAGCATAGGTTTGCTGGGTATGTAGATCGTCATGCAACTATACAGAGATTGTACACCACTGAAATGCAGCCCCCTTTAGGGTGAAATGCTGCAACTGTTTTAATATCCTTGTATCCTTATACACTTTTTGAGGTCCCTTCCAGCCCTACATTTGTGAGATTCCATTATCAGTACCTCAGCATCAAGCCGAATTTGTTCTTCACTTGTGGCATTTTGGCATAAAACGTCATTGAGATCCAGTATAAACTAAATTATAACATAGGTCCTGTGCTAGTACAAGAATTGCTTGATGCCCTAAACCGCCTTATTGGGTGGAAGCATTAGTACCTGAAGTGTTGATCCTGCAAGCCTGATTCATACAAATAATCCTTACTCACAGAAGTCGCTTCCTGAAAATCAGTGTGGCTGCTTGGGCGAGGAAAACATTGCAGGTTGACTCCTAGAAAACTTAAATTCTGTAAACATATTTTTTATAAATTGTTTTTGGTTCCCTTTTATTCACTGTACACAGGGCCGGCTCTGGCTTTTTTGCCGCCCCAAGCAAAAAACGCGCGGCCAGCCAGAGCAGCAAAGGTGGGGGGAGGGGAGGAGGAAAACAAACCTGCCCCCGGCCAGAGCGGCGAAGGGGGAGGGGGAGAGAGAACAAACCGGCTGGCCAGAGCAGCAAAGCGGTGGGGGGACAAACCAGCCGGCTGGAGCAGCAAAGGGGTGGGGGTGGGGGCGGGAAACAAACCTGCCCCCGGCTGGAGTGGCAAAAGGGGGGGAAACAAACTGGCCGGTCAGCTGGAGTGGCGAAGGAACGAAAAAACAAAAAAACAAAAACAAAAACAAAAAATACCTGTGGGGCAGTGGAAGCGTGGGTGCAGGGGGAGTCCCGGCCCTGCAGATCCCGGGCAGCGGAGTGCGCACCCTGGCTAGCTGGAGGGGAGAGAGAGAAGGGGGGCGGCCAGGGCTTCCTTAAGCGGGGTGCTTGCCACGTGGCCCCTCCCACTGCGCCGCCTGCCGGGAGGGCTCTGCGCCGCTCCGGTCGGCAGGCACGGAAGGACGCGGGCTGCCCTGCCGGGCTTGCTGCAGGGCGCTCCCATACTCTGCCCCCTATAGGGTGGCGGGAGTAGCAAACCAAAAAGAAAAAAAGAAAAAACCTGCATGAGCGGCCAAAGCAATGAAGCGCAAAAAAAAAAAAAAGGATTAGATGGAATGCCGCTCCTTGGAATCTGCCGCCCCAAGCACGAGCTTGCTTGGCTGGTGCCTGGAGCCAGCCCTGACTGTACAAATGAACAGCATTTTTTTTTAAGGTGTATTAATAGCATATTCTGAGAGAATGCACGGGTTTGCCAGAGATCATGGATGCTAGAGACAGATGAAGCAGTTTTTGGTGTTATATAGCAAATTAAGTGTCAAATCTTGAAGATATAGCTCAACCAAAATGCCCACTAACCTCACCGAAACTTTTGCCTGGGTGAGAATTGGGTAAAACGTGAATGAAGACTTCATGATTTGGGCCTACGTACAAAATTCTTAGCTCAGATCTGCATAGCAAATCTTGGCATTCTGTTTGTGAAGTTATATTCCCATCAGGGGCTGCTCCATACATATCTGGAGAACAAGATCTTGGATTTCAGAATGTCTACTGTGAGGTTCTGAGAGGATAATTTTGCCCTAATTCTTTGCCATCAAGAAATTAAAATGGTCGCTACAGTTAATGAACATTCTTTAATGTAAATCAGAGTTGTTTGAACATTTGATCAGTCCAGCTGTGGTATGTGTGATTCAGGAGGTTGCCTATTTGATTTCATACTTGCCAAAATCTCACCTGAAAAAAGTATATTACAAAAATAGTCCTGGCATGAATGTGATCTAAATGTACAAACACCGTTTTTTGAACAGGATACAAATAAACCATAATGAACAAAATTTGTCACTTTATATTTTTAACAACTTCACTCTTTCTACAAGATAGGACTGTGGATTATTATTAAATAAGGTACTTGGATCTTTATTTAAACATTTAAGTCTTTTTAAAAAATTGCCTGTTTTTCTTAAGGAAAACCACGTACCATGGACAATACTATGGTTCCTGCCGTTAGAAAGGAATAATTACTTACAGCTACTATTACAATATGCTTGCTTGCTAAATGCATAAATCTAACAATGCTACAATACAATGCTACAATGAGCTTCAGGAATTGGAAAACGATAGAATTTAAATGCCTTTGGCACCTGACACACACTTCCCAAAGAAGGTCTGTAATTTCCTGTGCAAGAGGTAGCTTATCCTTTAATGAATGCAGCTTAAAAGAGGGGTGAAAGGATGTCTCAGGATTCATGTAATTTCGTCTTTGGTCTGCCAGGTATACCATTTTACTTATTGCATTTGTTTTTAAAGCCATCGAACTTCTTTTGGGATTTGTATTCTTTTACTTATTCAGCAGTGTAGTTAGCTTATATTTGGAATTTCAGAATGCAAGGTTAAAACCAGTAAGTCAGCCTGTTATTTAACTGTATTTTAAATGCACAATGTATTACTTGTGTGCATTTAGAGAAGCCTGTGTTTGTAAGTGTTAATGTAAATGTTTGCATGGCTCACTGTGCATCTGGGAGAAAGCTGTAGATTATATTGTAGCTCACTGCGGTTTCTTTGACCTAAGCATCAGCCATGAAAGTTTAATGTAATCTTCTCTAGTGCACCCAGCAGTCATACAGGTGTAAGCACAAGACAGTATTCTCACAGTGACCTGTGCGACGTCGGTGCAGGTCCATAACATTCTACTCTCTGATTTGGTTTCAGAAGCAGCATAGATGATAAAATAGGCAACATTTTCCCCCCCAAATAATTTTATAGATCACTGAAAATCCAGTATTTCACTGTGTGGCAGTACAGCTAAATTTACAGTGAAAACCAGTGTAAGTGGTTCTGGGAACAGCACTAGGATATGCAAGGGAGTAAGTGGCGGCAGTGTGGAAATTCATGCCTCTGTGTTGTTACTCTGATAAGCCTACAGTCATGGTGTTAGGTAGAATTTGTGTAGCGTCCACTTCTCATATAAATGCCAGTGCCATCTGCATGAGAGAACAAGCAGCCAGTTCCCCAGAGGATCTCTCAGAACATACCTGCTGCACCTCTGACCTAAGCAGTTCATTCTCTTTGTCAGAGTAATACTGCCTCTTGCTCCACTTCTGCTAACTGCTTAAGGGAAGTTAGAGGGTCTTTGATCAGAGGTAGTGGCTGTTGACTGAATTTAATCCTTGAGAGATGGAAGTGGTGGTGCAGATGTACAAAAACAATGCACACATCCATTTTCAGTACAAGCCACTTGTATGTCAAATACCTATAGTTCTCAGCCTCATCTGATTAAAATGCAATGAATTATTTAAAACCTTATGGACCAGTTGAAGCGTTGAAAAATACGGACTACTGGTGACAAGAGACAACTTGTAATAATAAGAATGAAACCTTTCCCTTTTCCTTCTGGCCTGAAGATGAAATATCGGTATTCCCTAGGCCCAATTATGAGAGACTATTTATATATTTCATGCAGCTGAGTTTCACAATATTGACCAGTTCCTTGCAAGCTTTTAGATGGTTATATCTTGCCTTTGCCCCAGTGTTATTTAATTAGCTATAAGTCCATGTACAGTTCAGTCCAGCTGGTTTCTCAAGACAAGTTGTGGTTTCTCTTTTGGCTAACTCTCTACTTCTCCTGTGATTGAAGCTGTTGAGTCTTGTAATTCATTTTGTTCCACCATTATTGATTTGATGGCAACAGTCCAAATGTTGAAAAATATTTTCCAGGTTGTTGTTGCCCTTGGCTTACAAAGACATTGCGCAAAATGAAGAGTGTGGATCAGAAATTGAAGTATCAGTAGTGTCACCAAGACAGAGATTTCCAAGGGCATCATGCTCTTCTGATGGTGTCCAAGGAGTATCCTTCTGTGGACTCTTTCTGTCACATCACACGTTCAAAAATTATTCCCTCATAAAGGAGAGATGCAGAGATTTCAAGGTAGGATTATGCAGAAGATTATTGATATTACTGTTGTAACAACCCAGTAGATGACACCTGAGTGCAAGTAGCCAAGTCCTGGAGGGTCAATGACTTATAGGGGAAAGAAGGTGGAGATTTCCATGACAGTTGGTAGGAACCGGGGGTGGGCATGCTCTTGGCTGTAGTGTGTTGGGAGTTTGTGAGGGGGCATCGGTGGAAGGAAGGAGGACTGTGTTGCTCTGGGCATGGGTGTGTGTGAGCCCAGGGAAAGGATGTGATGGACACTGGTAGAGAGGGGCTAGTGGTGAGCACTTTGAACTTAGGCTCATGCATGTTCTGAGGGAAGGTAGAGGCTGGGTGGCCAAGAAGCAATGTATCCCACCAGGCTGGAGGTCCAGACTGTGCAGCTACCAGAGGAGCAGGGCACTTCACCAGGCTAGCACATCTCAGCTTTGTGTGCCCCACTGATAAGGTTAGAGGCCAGAGGGGAGAAGGTGGAGGCGGAAGGAGTAGGGAGGGGGCTGGGCAGCTCCAGAGGCAGGGGAACAGACTGTGCTATTGTTTCAGTGTTTTATTGTTGAATTCCCTTAAGTTTCCCATCTCCATTCTGGCCCTTGTGTCTGTACCCCTTCCATTGCCTAATATTCTTTTATATAAATGGTCTCAGAACTCCGCTGTGTATAATTCGGTTTTATGTCAGCAGTTTCTAGATCCACATAAGCAAAGGGGGCAAATGTCCAACCCAGAGAGGAATAGGTGCCCACTGTCTTGGGATATCTACTAGCACATGTGTCCAGCATGACGGTGGAGTGGGGTAGGCACAAATTGTTGTTAGGGATGTAATTGTGGGGGTTATCCCACAACTGAGGCAAGAAAAAGTCTGTGGTCCAGGTCATAAGATGAAACCTCTGTGTCAGTTGTAGAGTTTTTGTTGTTGTTGCTAATTGTTAGACATTTGAAGGGAAGAAAATGAGTGACAGAGAGGAGTGGGACCCCTTTCATATATGCTACCTGTGAGAAGGATACCATGGCCCATGTTTAATCCAGCACCTTATAGTGGGGAGCAAAAGGAGTAGAGCAGTTCAAAATGGCAGCAGAGTTGAATCGGTAGGCTGAGTACACTAATTTGGAGTTTGAGTCTGTTGCTCATAGGGAAAGTCAGGGAGGCCTGTCAAAGATTTAGCAGTGAGGTTTGGCAGGACTATAAGTGGCTAACAGATGCCCTCAAACATTCTTTGGAGCCTGAAGCATGCACTGACTGGGACTGGGTGGTTTTCTCCACCTATAGGAAGAATCCAGAGGAATCAGTTTTGGAATTTGGTAACATCCTCAGGAGATTGGTCTTGAAGGCTTTCCCACAAGCAGTCTCTGAGACAAGATGTGCTAGCATGAGATCAGTTCATCAATCACACTTTTAGTGAGGGGACATGAAGAAATTTCAGGATGGGGAAGCCCCAAAGATTAGATGAAGCCATCAACTAACTACAGAGATGGAACTGGCAAGGAGATTGGAAGCTTCAGGTGCTCAAGGTGCTGATGTTAGGGTACATGCCATTCTGCAGAAGAAAAGAAGGGGATAAAGACATCATCCCATGAGTCAACAGTTATGCAGACAGAGCTGGGAGTGTTAGAAGAACAATGAGGGTGAACCGGATCATATTAAGGAGGCTGTGAAGATCTAGGCTCAGGGAAAGCTCCCATGGAAAGATCAGGCTGGTTCACAGTGGAGTCGATGTTAAAGGGGAATTCTATATTAGATCTCGTCCTAACAGATAATGAGGAACTAATCACAGAATTAAAAGTTAATGGTAATTTAGGAATAAATGATCATGACGTGATAATATTTATAATGTCCAAGCAGAATAAAGTCCAAACCAGTAAATATATATATATATTATGAGCCAAATGAGCTGTGAGGAAGAATTTTAATCAGAAAAATGTGAATAATAATTGGCAATAATTTAAGAACACCTTACTAGATGTCCAAAAAGCCCCATCCCACAATTGAGGAAGAAGGCTGTGCTGGTTAAGAAACCCAACCTGGATTAGAGGGGAAATAAAGGTAGCTATAAAAAGTTAAAACAAACAAACCAACCCAACAACAAATGGAAGAAAACGGAAGTTGATAGTAATGAATATAAATCAGTTAGGAATTATAGAATTCAGAAGGGAAGCCAAGGGACACAAGGCGGAAATCTTTGGCAAGCAGAGTAAAGGACAATAAGAAGGCGTTTTTAAATATATTAAGAACAAAAAGAATCCTGACAATGGTATTGTTCAATTACTAAATGAAAATGGTAGAATTATCAATAATACTGCAGAAAAGGCAGAATTTTTTAATAAATATTTCTGTTTGTATCTGGGGAAAAAACAGAAGATGAAGTCTCATCATATGGTGATAACATTCTTTCCATTCCACTACTATCTCAGAAGGATGTTAAACTGTAGCTACCAAAACTAGACATTTTAAAATCAGCATGTCCAAATAACTTGTCTGAGAATTATAAAGGAGCTGGCCGAGGAGCTTGCTGGACCATTTATGTTGACTTTCACTAACTCTTGGAGCATTAGGGAAGTTCTGGAAAACTGGAAGAAAACAAATGTGGCAATTTTTAAAAAAGGTAAATGGGATGATCTGGGTAATTATAGGCCTGTCAGGCTGACATTGATCCCAAGCAAGATAATGGGGTGGCTAATATAGGATTCAATTAATAGAGAAGCTAAAGGAAGGTAATGTAGTTAATGCAAATCAACATCGTTTTATGGAAAATAGGCCCTGTCAAACTAACTTGATTTTTTTTTTTATGAGATTACAAGTTTGGTTGATAAAGGTAATAGCGTTGGAAGGCATTTGGGTTGGTACCATATGACATTTTGGTTAAAAACTATAACAATATCAAATGAATATAGCACACATTAAATGGATTAAAACTGATAGGTCTCAAAATGTAACTGTAAATTTGGAGTAGTCTTTGAGTGGGTATGTTTCCAGTGGGTTCCTGCAGGGATCGGTTCTTGGCCCTATGCCATTTAACATCTTTATCAATGACCTGGAAGAAAATATAAAATCATTGCTCATAAAGATTGCAGATGACCCAAAAATTGGAGGAGTGGTAAATAATGAAAAGGACAGGTCACTGATTCAGAGCAGGCTAGGTTGCTTGGTAAACTGGGTGTAAACAATGTAATGGCCTATATTACATTCACATTTAGAAATGTGAATGTACACATAATATAGGCCATTACATATAGGATGGGGGACTCTATCCTGGGAAACAATTACTCTGAAAAAAAAGTTAGGGGATCATGGTGAATAATCAGGTGAACACACTCTCTCAGTGTGGCCAAAAGAACTAATGCAATCTTGGGATACATAAACAGGGGTATCTTGAGTAGGAGTTGAGAGGTTATTTTACCACTATATTTGACACTGCTGTGACTATTGCTAGAATGCTGTGTCTAGTTCTAGTACCCACAATTGAAGAAGATATTGATAAATTGGTGAGGGCTCAGAGAAAAGCCATGAGAATAATTAAAGGATTAGAAAATATGCCTTACAGTGGATAGATTCAAGGAGAGCAATCTATTTAGGTTAGAAAGAGAAGGTTAGCGGGTGACTTGATTGCAGTCTATAAATGCCTACTTGGGGAACAAATATTTAATAATGAGCTCTTCAGTTTATCAGAGAAAAGTATAATATGATCCAATGGCAGAAAGTTGAAGCCAGACAGTTCAGACCAGAAATAAGGCATTTATTTTTTTAAGGGGAGATTAATTAACCATTGGAACAACTTACCAAGGGTTGTGGTTAGTTCTATATCACTGACAATGTTTAAATTGAGATTAGATGTTGTACTAAAAGATATACTCGAGGAATTATTTTGACAGTTCCACGACCTGTGCTATACAGGTCAGATTAGAAGATCAAAGTAGTTTCTTCTGGCCTTAAAATTTATGACACTATGAACCTTTTGAAGAACACTTGTAGAAACTGAAATTGATACTCAAGAGGTCAGAGGGTGCCAATTTGAAAGTTCAACCAGCAAAATGTTAACTTTTCTGCCAGGATAGAAAGTATTTGGAACGTGTGATTTCTGTAGAGGGAGTAGGCCCACATCCAGATAATGTGGAGACCATCAGAGCATGGCCATTACCTTGGGATATCACTGAGCTGCACAGTTTCTTGGGTTTGGGCTCCTACCATAGAGGATTTGGGGTATCTTTGCTATTGTTGTTAACCCCTTCCATAAGATTTTGGCAAAGTTCCTCTGGACTGCGGAGTGTCAGGATGCCTTCATGGAGCTGAAGTGGTGGTTGATGTTAGCTCCCATCTTATCTTATCCAGACCCTCAACTGCCTTCTTGTTGGACACTGATGCAAATGAGGTAGGTATTGGAGCAGTTTTACCACAAGTGGAAGATGGCTAGGAGAAAGTGATAGCTTATGCTAGCTGAGCTCTAAGTAGAGCGGAGTGTAAGTATGTGATGACAAAGAAGGAGCTGCTCGCTGTGGTGACCTTTACCAAATATTTTTGACATTTTCTTCTAGGGAGACAATTCATGTTGAGGACAGAACACAGTTCTGTCCAGTGGCTGCACAATTTCCATCAACCTGAAGGGGAATTAGCTAGATCATTGGAACGGTAGGCTCAGGTTGACTAGCAGATTGTGCACCACCTGGGGAAGAAACACCAGAATGGCAATGCCTTGTCCTGATTTCGGAGAAGCTGAAGCAGAGACCAAGATCATGGAGGTGCTGCCATTCTCTAGGGGCTGGGGATTGGGTGGGTGGGGTGGGGGCGTCAAGGATCATAATACTCAGAGATGCAGAAAATATCACTGAGTCAGTAGATTGGCATGGGAGCCCATAGGAAGATACTGATATAGAGAAATTGATAAGATGGGAAAGAACTGATAGTGGGGAGTTCCCAGAGAAAGTTCAGCATCATCCTTGCCTGTATGGCCCAAGCTGAGTGTTAGACAGCGGATACGGTGTAGATGCTGCCAGTATCTGGGGAAAGGTTGGAACTTGTTCAGTAGTAGTGCTGGAGAAGAAAATGTTGGTGATTTTAATGGCCCTTCATGATGTAAATAAAGGAGATTTGAGTATAGAAAAAGTCACTCATAAGGCCCAGTCCCAGTATTTCTGACTGGGATGGAGAAAGTCTGTGAGGGATTGGTGTGTAGGTCATGCAAAATGTGTGGGGTTCAGAAAGAAATAGGAAGTAAACCTAGGGCTCCAATGATCTCCCCACAGGCTGGGGTCCCCTTGAAAGGGTGGCATTGGATATCTTGGGACCTCTGCCCATTAAGCCCCAAGGGAACAAATATGTGCTGGTAATGGCTGACTATTTATTACCCCTCTTCCTGACTGTAGAAAGGGCTTTTGTTAAGAGGTTTGTGTACTTCCAGGGAGTGTCTCAGTCCTTGCATGCTGCTAGTGCTTCTCACGTCTGTCCACCACAGTCATAGGTTTTTCTTCTGTTGGGAACATATATCCTGGTTGGTAGCCCTGATGAGATCTTCCATGGTGCACGGTTTCTCCAGGAGGCGCAGACCAACAGATGTTCCATAGGATTTGCTTCACCACTGGGTCATTGGAATAGCCCCACATCTGCACATTGACTTTTAACCTGCCAACTCTTGTTTGGAGGTGATTTAAACATCTACAGGTCAACCAATCCTTCTCTGCACCTGCAAGAACGCATTTGGCAACATCTGTGCATTTTGACATCCTTGTCAAGTATTTTGAGCCATGTACGCCACATTTCAAGTCACATAGCCACCACAGATTTTTTTTAAAGTGGTTCTTTTGCCACCATGGAGCTTTTCTGTGATTTCAGGTGGCTAACTGCTGTGGTGTGGCCACGTAGCAGATGTCTAATATATTCGACCCATTGTAATTGTTCAGGTTTGCCTCCACTCTCCTGATATCTGGTGGAGCGATTCGACCAAGCACATAAAGGCTGTTCATGTTTGTTGGTTTTAGACATGCTGTGATGTAGCGGGAGCTGTCATTCAGCACAGTGTCCAGCTTCTTTGTGTGAGCCAGTCTTTCCTGCACTGAACATGTGCACGTACAGAGGTCTCTCAGCACTGGTGGGTTGGTCCTCATTTTGAATTTGCAAGTTTCCTGAGTATGTTATTCTGGGCCCTAACTTTCCCTTTTTCTTCTCCATGTGTGCCTTGAAGGAGATATTGATGCTAGACTGCACACTCCAATATAGTCAGGATTCCAGCAGTGGGTGAGCAATACCCCATTCCAGATGATGTTGAGTTGTCTATTGGCCTCATGATTCTGAAGATAGAAACGATTCACTTGCGTTTCAGCTGTGATGGTGCTCAATTGATTCTTGGTGTAATAGACTAAGAGCCCAGATAGTGCCAATGTTAGCATAGCTTTGATCTGGGTAAAATCCTTGGCTTGGGCAGTGACACGTAGTTTGTTGGTATAGATCAAACTTCTTGTGCTGAGATGGAAGGGTCAATCATTTGTATATATGTGGTAGGCTGTTTTTCTGTTGCTGCCATCGTCTTCCCTTCTTGCATAGTTTCACGTAAAAATGTCGATTCTCTAGTTGAGATTACATCAGTTGTACAAGCTGATGATCTTTCATCATGTGGTATATTTTAGCGAGGAGCCTTTGGAGATTTACTGTTTTGCATGCTGCTGAAAGGCCGACAAACACGGCTCCTGTTACAGTACCCTTTTCAAAACCATCTTTAATGTACTGTGTCATGTTCAGTACATGACTAGCGCATGACTTGCCTGGGTAGAATCCAGCATGCTCTGTGATTAGGTGCTTTTCAATGAGTGATGATAGACAGATTAGGATGATATGTTGCTACGATTTGTAGAGGTGACATAGTAGTGATTTAGGTCTGAAGTTCTTCATTTCCATTGCATCCTTCCCTTGCTTCAGGAGTGCCACAAGGTGGGTTTATCACTGAAACTTGGGTGCTTTATATATGGCTGAGCATGTGCTCAACAACTTGAGTAATGAGTTCTTCATTGCTGGT
Source organism: Malaclemys terrapin pileata (assembly GCF_027887155.1). Classification (NCBI taxonomy): domain Eukaryota; kingdom Metazoa; phylum Chordata; order Testudines; family Emydidae; genus Malaclemys; species Malaclemys terrapin. Next base: position 35,109,972 of record NC_071509.1, on the reverse strand, counting down.
CCAAAGTGTTTGAATTGTTGAGTACAAATGTTGTCTAGGCGGCATCTTTGCCATTCTTGAGGGTGTTAATAACTGCATGCTGCTCTGGGAGGAAATTTTGAATCCTGATTTTTCCAATAGGTTTGTGACCTTTGGAGAGCCACAAAATATGCTCTACACCTTATCACTCCCCTATCTGATGAGCTAGTTAAGAAATTCAACAGCATTCTTGTTAGTAGTCTGTCCTCTTTGATTAAAGGCAATCAAAGTGTGTGGGATGTGTTACTCCACTATGTTATGATGGCTTATTGGAGCAGTGTCCAGTCTTCTACAGGATATACACCATATGTGGTGTTCTTTGGATGGGATATGTCTACTTTTGGGGTTTATATCTAGGGTAGATGTATTGGAAGAGTTCAGCAATTCATCTGAGTATTTCACATGCATAGTGGACTACGTGAATAGTGTGAGCCAGGCTGTTAAGAGACATCAGGTTAGGGCCACACAAAGACAGAATGAATACTAAGACCTCAGTGTCACTAGAAAGGTGTACAAACCAGGAGAACTGATGTAGATATGGAACCAGACTATAAGGAGGAGCTGTGTCAAAAATTATGCAGAAAGTTTAATGGTCCCTATACAGTCGTTAGGAAACTGTCCAGGATGCTGTCCGCTGAGCCAGGTGGACAGTCTTTTGTGGTACACTCAGTGATGAGCTGGAGCCAGTTCGCACCGGTTCGTGCAAACCGGTTGTTAAATTTAGAAGCCGGTTCAGAACTGGTTGTTAAAGGGGTGAGCAAACTCCGGCCCGCGGGACCGTCCTGTCTGGCCCGCCTGAGCTCCCAGCTGGGGAGGTTCCCCCGGCCCCTCCCCTGCCTTCCCCCTTCTTGCAGAGCCCAGCACCAGCGCTCTGGACCGCTCCTGGGCAGCTCTGCAGCTTCTGCTGCTTTGAGCGGCATAGTAAGGGGGTGGGGCTGTGAGCTCCAGCAGGCTGCGCGGCATCCATACACACTGCCCTAAGCAGCATGGTAAGGGGGCCGGGCCGGGGCTGGGAGGAGGGGTTGGATAAGGGGCAGTGAGTGGTTGGAGGGGGCAAAGGTTCTGGGAGGGCGGTCAGGGGACGGGGAACGGGGGGGTTGGGTAGGCATGGGAATTCCGGGGGTCTGTTGGGGTGGTGGTGGATGGGGTCGGGGCAGTCAGGGGACAGGGAGCGGGGTGAATTGGGTAGGGGGTGGGACCCTGGGGGGCAGTTAGGGTGGGGGGTCTCGGGCTTGTACTCATTGGGTGGCGCTTAATAACCGGTTCCCTACCGGCTCGTCGTCGGCACTTCGGCAGCGGGTCGTTCACTTGCTCTGGGTCTTCGGTGGCACTGAAGGACCCGCCGCCGAAGTGCCACTGAAAACCCGGAGCGAGTGAAGGACCCACTGCCGAAGACCCGGTAGGGAACCAGTTATTAACATTCTGGCAGCTCATCACTGGGTACTCTCCAACCATCTGCAGCCCTATGTGAATTCACAGTGTGGGGACACTAATCCTACACAGGAGCTCTGGGTGACCACCTAACTGAAAATGAGATACTTTCAGTGGTCCTATATTACAACCCCCCCCCAGTTCTAAGACGCAACCCCCAAGGAAAAATGTCCCTGAGTCAAGAAAGTGTAGAGTGGGTATCCGCCCCCGATGAAGATGAGGATAGTCAGGGTGAGCAAATGTTTGAGTTGGTGTCAGGGCAGGGCACAGGAGGGGAACATTCTTGAGACTCACTCCTGCCACCCCTGAATCCAGTCTGAGAACCCCAGGGCAGAGCACAAGAAGTGCCCAGGCTGCCCATGTGGCTTAAGGACAATCTGAAGTAGCTTCCAGAAGGATGTGAAGGTGCATCCCCTTAGAAGCAGGGGGTAATGTAATAAGATGGTAGATGGCACTTAAGTGTGAGTTACCATGTCCTGGATGATCAATGGCTGAAAAGGGAAAGAAGCCAGAGGATTCCATGACATTTTGGATGAACGGGGAGGCGGGCACCATCTTGGCTGTAGTGTATTGTGTGGGAGGATTGGGGGGGAGTGGGGAGGCTCTGTGGAAGGAAGAACTGTGTTGCCCTGGATGTGGCTGTGTTTGAGCCTGGGGAAAGGACTGTGATGGGCACTGCTAGACTGGGATTTGTGAGCACTTTGGACTTAGACTCGCATGTGTCTCGAGGAAAGGTGAAGGCCAACTAGCGAAGAAGCAACACACCCAACCAGACCAGAGGTCCAGACTGACCAGCCACTCAACAGTGTATGTCACTAGCTAGTGTGTCTCACCTTCATGTGCACCACCAGTGGGATCAGAGGTATCAGGTGGGAGAGGGGTAGAGGTTTTGGGCAGCAGTGGATTTGGAGGGGAAGGGACTGTGCTATTGTTTTGATGTTGTTGAATTCCCTTAAGTTTCCCATTTTGGCCTGTTGGTCTGTACCCAATCCCTTGCCTAATATTCTTTTATAAAAATGGTTATAGAACTCCTCTGTGTGTAATTCGGTTTTGTGTCATAATTTTCTGGACCAATGTAAGCAAAGGGGACAAATTTCTGACCTGTAGAGGAATAGGTGCAGGCTTACTACTTCAGGACATCTACCAGCACGTGTCCATTTTGGGGGGTGAGAAGGAAGGGTGTGTTTTCTTGCACACAGGTTTAAGTGCTCCTTTCCCCCTCACTTTTATTACAGCATTTCCTTTCTTGATTCTTGTAAAAATCAGTCTACTGTGTCTTCAGAATTTCTTATTATCACCACTTTCAACTTCATTGTGGTCACTGCTTTGGATAGTGAGGTGAGATGTATGTCAACAGCAGCTGTCAACTTGAAACATATTTCCTCAACTAATATGATTCTTCATAGTGTGTTAGCCTAACAGGAAGTAATCTTACTTCTGACAAAGCTTATGGTACTAAGTACTATGCCTAGATAATAAGAATTTACAGAATTGGCTCCACTGTATGTTGTTCCCCTTCAACATCCGTTTTCTTATTAAAATGTTAAAAGCTTGTGATGGAAAACCTGATGACTCATCTCTGCAAACACATACTTTTATTTCTTACTCTCCTGTTTGATTTCTGTGCAGTAGTATTTGATGCCATAGACAATGACATTCTTGGGACCCCTTCTTGGATTACAAGAGGCACAGATACGATCCTGTTTGCTTTAGAGTCCTCAATTTATTTCCACAATGCATGCTTTGATGACCAGTTTGAATTAATGTAAAATCACACAATTCTCCATTTTGGGTTCCTAGGCTTTCTTTAATTTGTAACACCATCTTGTCTTGGTGAGAGAGTGAGAGTGTATTTATGCACACACAAAAGCAGAATTTTTTAGAGGAAAATTCTCTCTTGTGTCTCCCCTGGTGCTGGTTTGTTATAATGGAGTGAATATTTGTAAATAATGGAGTTGATTGCGAGGCTGAATCTGTGGTTGGCATTTTGTTAATAATAAACTGAGCTGCCCCCCATCAGATAGTGTGAAAACAAATTCTGAGTTATTATGAATGCCAAATAACTGTGTGAAGATTACTAAGTCACTTCATCAAATCTGTTTTGTCATACATCACTCATTTTTGACCTACTGTACGTTGAGCTGCTTGTTTATAAACTCATGCAGGAAAGTACTCTGCTGTCCATTGCGCAGACGTGAATGTCTGTTTAAAACGAACACACTGCAAGCAAAAATTCTGGAAGGCTCTTCCTAAGTTTTGGCTCCAGATGATTATTATGTTTGTGTCATAAACTTACAAATGCTCTCTCTTGCTCTGCTGTACTTTATTTTTAATAGGTCTTCTAGAGTTCAAATGGCACAGAGGAGAATTATGCAGTTAAGGTTCTAACCTGCACTAGATTTGTGCAGCATATACTTCCCAGCTTTTGCTGCCATTACATTGGTTTTGAAATCTGTGCCGGACTGAGTTTTAAATCGTGATCCTGACAGTCATTGGATTATATGGATCAGCTCTTTTCAATACTTATCCATTAAACTCTTCACCCCCATCATCTCTATCTCAAGCCAGATTCTAGTCTATTATGAGTTTATAGGCTACACCAATTTTAAATCCACTCTTGACTGTATCCTTTCTCACTTTTGAAATTAAAAAATAAAATACATTTGGAGCTGTGATTTGTGGAGGAAGGAGAAAGCTTCCAGATAGTCGTTTTTTGCTTTCATAACATTTTGTTGTATTTCCAAGCAGGCCACTGTGACTTTGAAATTGATATTGGTAAAATGGGGCTGGGTATGGTCTTTTTCTGTGTTCTGTCTGGCACCCTTTTCTTCAGACGTTCCCCTGCACTAAGGGCCTGGAGACTGGTAAACAGAGATACTACACCACCACCACATGGAGAATCCTGTAGTGTTTGGATCTGCCAGGTATATAGTTGTTTCATACCGGTAGATGGGCATAGTGCAGCTGCAGTGTGGCTGTGAATCTTGCCCACAGTCCCCGCTCAGAAGCATTTACAATACAAGGGCTTGATTTTGCAAGCATGCACATGAGCAACTTTATTTTTTAACAGAAGCATTTATAGGTTTAGGCCCTAATTTAAGGGAAGAACATTTGGAAGAGGTGACAAACACAAGAGATTGAGGAAGGGAAGGACAAGATGATGGCCATATAACCCTCTGCTAAGTGAGTGTGGTGATGTTTTTAGACTGCGGTGCTTTATGCTTCTCTGAAGAAATGTGTTTTAAGGAGATCCCTAGAAGAGAGGGTAGGGAGGAATGGTGGGTTCAGTGAGGAAAGAGATATAGCATTCTCTGGCCTGTTCTGCAGACATGTATGTATACATTCACTTAAGAGATTTCTTAGGTTTTATAAAAGCACATTTTTCATTGGAAGTGCAGTTTGGGACACATTTGACCCCAAAGTCTCCATTTAAGTTTTTCTATCCTGTTACACTGTTTTGGCAGATGAATGCAAGGTGTTAACATGAAGTAATGATATGTGGATATCTGTATTGCAGTGTGTACCATGATCAGTGGAACTGGAGTCAGAGGGCCCATGTTTCCTGGAGTAGCTGATATTGATGGGATATCAAGGGAACAGGGAAATTGAGGAGTTGGGCTGAAAGCTATGCAGCCACCTGCACAGAGAAGTGCACAGGGTTTAATAAAGTTCCATTTGTTCAGCTTAACCTGCATTCAGCTTCATTCTTTGTGAATAAAACAAGGTGGCAGCCTCTGAGTGGTGGATTCTTTGAAGTGCAGCAGCTGGCAGTGTGAGCCACGGAACTTGGTCTTAAGCTCCCAGAGCCCTGGATTTTGCAGACACAAACCTAATCCAGCAAGGGATATGGTGGAAGGAGGAGTTCCAGCTGTGCACAAGCAGGAGGACGACAGCAGCAAGAAAGTAAAAATAGCTGCTACATGGAATTTTGGGGACTTGACAGACTCCCTGATTTGGGTTAGGATAGTCTGTGACACTTGGGATCACCACTTGTGGGAGTGGTTGCTTCAAGAAGGAGATCTCACATTAGACAGATGCTCAGACTTAGGGTGTCCAGCAGGAGCCTCAAGAGAGAGGATGGAAACCATAGATGGTACAACACCCTCAGAAGTACATGCAGTGAGAGAACAGCAAAGGAGAGCAGGTGGCCAGTGTTCCATACTGATAGTGAGATGAATTTGCTGTGGGAAACAGCATGGGAGGTTAAAGGAGAAGTAACGGCAACTCGGACAACATGCAAGGAATGTGGCAAGCTGAACCATTTTACCAATGTGTGCAAGAACAAAAGAAAGTCCCAGAAAGATTCAGTCAAACTTGTCCCCTCCCCCTCTTGTACATTAGACAACAGTGATGACATCTTGACTCTCTCCTTGAGTTCAAGAGCGTATCAGATTCAGGCTGTCAGGACAGGAAAGCAACAAGGCACAATACCAACCTCCATGTATGCAACAGTGGTAATGGGGAAACACCCTGTGTAATTTCAGCTGGGTAGTGGAGCTTCTTGCAGTGTGATTCCTTGGGATAATTTGGACTCTAACACACCCAATACAGAAAGCAGGTGCCTTCTAATCATGGACAATGAGGGCATAATGCAGCTGTAAGGAAAATGTAAAACTTCATAGTAACTTACCAACTGAAGAGTGTGGATGGTAAGCACTACAGGACCCCTACTGGAGAACAGAGCCATCCACACTATGGATCTGCTCAGGGTGCAGTGTCCGAATTTTATACATGCAATGTAAAAGTTAAGAGGGGGAGTCCCTGGACAATGGAGCCAATTTTAAAAGCATGTGGGGATGTTTTCAAAGGTTAACAGCGCTTCAAAGGAAAGTGTTGACTGGAAGTAGACCCTAAAGTGGAATCTGTGTGCTTACCACGAAAGAAAATTTGTGGGACTGCATAATCCAGTACTCAAGGAGCTTGAAAGTCTGCAGAGCAGGGATATCATAGAGGCCAGTACAGCCTGGGTAAGAATCATAGTGGTGGTAAAGAAGCCATCAGGCAAATTGTGTATCTGAATAGACCTAAAGCCACTAAACTAGGCATTGAAAAAGTGCCTCTATCCATTGCCCCCAATTGATGACACCGTACCAGAACTTTCCAAAGCCAGAATCTTTACAATCTGTGATGTGACAAATGCGTTTTGGCAGATAAGCCTGGGTAAAGAGTCCAGCATGCTGACAACCTTTGCAACATCATTTGGTTGTTACAGATGGCTGTGCATGCAATGGGCATAAGCCCAGCAGCAGAGGTGTTCTAGAGAAGGTTCACCCAACCTCTGAAAGGACTGCATGGGGTAAAAATAAGTGCAGATGATATTCTCAATGTAGGTGGAGAAAGCAATGATACAGAAGTTGAACAAGACCATGGCAGAAAACGGCAAGCAGTACAGGAACAAGAGCATAAAACTCAAATAAACAAAAAAGTGACTCAGACAGTGTGAGGTGACATACATTGGACATCTGCTCACAGCAGAAAGATTGAAAGCAGATCTGAACAGAGAGATGCCAGCTCCAGTGAGAATAAAAGGGGTACTGCGCTTCATAGGAATGATAAATTTTCTGCCCAAGTTCTGTACACACCTGGCTTCAGTCATGGAACCCATAAATCTGCTCACAAGCCAGGCTGACTGGCAGGTCCCAAACAGCAAGCATTTGACATGCTGAAACAAATAATAATGGATGCCCCTGTCCTGAAGTATTACCAGACAGAAGAACCCCTGACCCTCTGGTGTGATGCACTGGAGAAAGGATTGGGTGTAGCTCTTTTGCAGGAGCAGCCAGTCACTTATGCCAGCAGTGCCCCCATCAGAGACTGAACGTGGGAACACCCAAATAAAAAGAGTTTCTGGCTGTGGTATTTGGAGTGAAGCGTTTTCATCAGTGCATCTATGGCTACTCAGAGCAAAAAGATCACAACCCCTAGAGACAGTTGGGCTCCAGAGAGATTGCAGTGCATGTTGCTGTGACACCAGAGCTACCAGGTAGAGATTAGGTATTTTCCAGGATGATTACTGGTGTTAGCTGACACCCTGAGAAGGGCGGATAGACCTAATATTGGGGATGCAGATCAGGACATAGTGTAGCATGTAAATGGATTCAATTTCCCAGTTTCAACAGTAGAAATCAAAGAGGCTATGAAAAAGAGCATCCGACTATGGGTGGCCAAGAGAGTGATAATAGGAAGGTGGCCAGAAGGTGAAAGCCAAGTACTGGTAGGAGCAGAACCATACTTTCAATTTAAAGATGAGCTGTGTGTGCAGGATGGAATCATATTTTGAGGACAGAGAGCTGTTGTCCTGCCTCATTACGTAGGGATGTCAGGCAGAAAATACATGCCTCACACTTAGGTATCAACAGCTATTTTAGGTTGGCTTGAGTGTGTGTTTACTGGCCAGGAATGACTATACACCTTCATTCCTTGATAGAAGGATGTGACACCTGCAGGTCGTGTGAAAACCGCCAGCAGAAAGAGACTCTGTTACCACATGAGCTGCCCACCCAACCATGGAAAAAGGTGGGAATGGACCTATTTACCTTCACTAAAAGCAGTATTTGATTATGGTGGGCTATTCAAATTTTTGTGAGCTTGATGCGCTGCCTGTTACAAGAAGCAAGTCAGCCAGCGGCAAGCAGTGAAGGCTCGGTTTGTAAGATATATGGTGTTCTGAACTGGCACAGAGGAATACCCATCACAGGGGTGCCAAAACAGTCCAATGCAGGCACTAAAGAGGTGAAGTACCAAAACCCTGCCACCAGTGGGTGGAAACCTGTTGCAGCTATAAAGATGAGAGGAGATGGCTGACAGTCAGATAAAGCTGGCACTAGAGAAAGACAAGTCAGCCAAGGACTTATCAGCGTTGGAGATGGGCACTCCTGTGGGGATCCAGCTGTTACAGAGACACTAGAAGGAACGGACTAAAGGAGTTGTGAGGGGTGCAGTGGCACCCAGGACATATGAGGTCACTAGGCAGGAGGGACAAGTGATCTGAAGGAACAGAGCCAGCAGACACAACACCCAGAGGGATCCTACAGTGGTACAAAGATCATCATGGAATGGAGAGAGAGCGAACCATCATGAAGCCAACCCCACAGGGAGGGAGGAGACTCCACAGAGAGAGAGTTTGCTAGAGTCGGAGACGTGACAGGGAAACGGAGAAAGGTCACTTCCAATGTGGTCGCCTGTTGGGAGACCAAACAATCTCAAAAACTGTAACCAGCTCAGTCTGGGGAAAGACAAGACCCTAACTCAGCTGTCTGCTAGCATCCTCTAGCTGAAAAGTCATGGGTGGGGGTCTAGGGTCTAGGAGGTCTTGTTTTTAAAGCTTATATATTAAAGTGTTTGTAAAATAGGGAAGATCTATCATGATCATTGGAACTGAAGTCAGAGGTCTCATGTTCCCTTGAGGGTCTGTTATTGATGGGACAGTGCAACAAGAAACACATGGAGTTACGTTGGAAGCAACTCAACCACATGGACAGAGCAGTACACAGGGTTTAATAAAGTTCCACTTGTTCAATTTAATCTGCATTCAGCATCAATCTTTGCAAATGAAACAGTGTATTTCTCAAGCAAGTAGGGTTTTTTATGTGAATTCATCAAAGTATATTTGCTGAATGACCTGTTTATTGATTACTGCGGCTGCTGATGTTTTATATGCAATGCATGCATGTTCACACTTATGTAATAAAATATTCAAGGAAAATGTGATCAATATTTTAAAAAAGATAAAGTAGTTCTATATCTCATTAGATTGAAACCATTCTAAGATATTCTCTGTGGGCCTGAGGGGGATGATAAGTTTGTATCTTTATTAGGGATCATCAGATTGCAAGTATGCAAAGTTATGGCAGAGGAATGACGGGAATCTCTGTTCTTCCCATCACGAACTGAGCTGAAATCACTTTTGTTTATGGAGAAACAGTATGACTCCGCTTGGTCATTAGAAACTTGTCCACATACCAAGTTTCTCTCTGTTCTCCCCCACCCCCTTTGACTCTTTCCAATCAATTAAAAGACTACAGTAATAATGTGGGAACTGGGAATCACTGGAAAACACGAGTCTGTTTTTTGTGTGTATTGTATATGTTACATTTGCTGCTAATTTCATTATAAAAATGGGAGTCAGAGAAGTGAAGTCAGTGAATGGGCTGTAGTAATTTTGGAAGGTGGCTTTTATCTGTATCTTCGTAAACCTAGAAAGAAGATTTTGGTTTGGTGCAGGTGATGGCAAAGATTCTGTGAGCTTTGTTCTGCAAAGGATTCTTTTTTCTACTCATTTGTACTGAGCTTAGCACAATAGAACTATAAAACCTGATTGTGGACTCCAGGCTGTACCGCAATAGAAATAATAATATCATGACCACAAAGGTTCTGGACCTTCCTGATCTTTAAATATCATTAGTATAGGTATAATCACCTGTCTTTTGATTTTTAATTTTGCTTTTGTCATTTTATTATTACTTGTAAACATTTATAGAGTGTTGTGTCTCTTTGTAGTGGTATATACATGTGTGTTTACACCTTCTTAGGTATTGGGGCATTTTATATCATAGAGCAGTATATGAAACCTTTAAACAATCATTTCACTTGTTTTCAAGGTTTAATAAGTTGTTTTATGGCTATGTGGTTTCAAAAAGCTAACAAAATTCCCCATTTAAAGAAACAAACCACTGGGCATTAATACATGGTAAAAAGGGAGGCATTTATTCAACAGCTTGACATCAGTCTTTTATACTTTTATATTTGTTTTAATTGTGTCATGCTTCCTTTCTAATGTTTTATATACTAATTTAAATTACAGGACCGTACATAAATATGTAGTCATGCAAGAATGACTAAGGATGATAAAATTGGAACAGTGATTCTAAGTGCAGCATTGCAATCAATAGGACTGCAATGGTAATAACACCAATATGTCTAGTTAAAGAGATGTAAATTGCTCTTAATCTGAAAGAAGATTAGAACCGCAATGGAACAAGGAAATGAGTAAGCTGTAGCACTGAAGCTAGCTAAGATGTCCGTGCCTACTCAGGATATGTCTTGCTTCGCTAAAAGCAACCTCAGGGGGCCATCAAGGAATTGCTACAAGGTGAGCAAAACTCCAGAGAACAGAGATGTCTTTCTAAACAGCAGAAAAGCCCTGCTGCCTAACAGAAGTATTAGAGGAAAATGGTAGGATTTTTTTTAGAAGTAATGCAGGCTAGGCCTACTGAAATCTAAGTGCCTGATTCTGCAAACTTTATTCATAAAAGTTTAATGCAGCAACTCGCATAAGTAAGTACTACTCAGTGCAGGGAAGGGTAGTATATACAGACTTCGGATGTGTTAACCAAGGCAGATAAGATCTTGGTATTCGTAAGATATGCATTAGCTATGCTTTACCAGTGAGAATTCACAGTTCTTTTTAAAGGTGTCTTTCTCTGTACTACGTGATATTCCTTAGTTAATGTAGAAAATATTATATTACAGTTGGTTCACAATAGTGTGCATTCCTGTATAGAATTAAATACATGCAAACAAGTGATCTCAAGGGCAAAATTCAGTGGACAAACCAAGAACTTTCGAAGGAAAGGCTGCCATTTCAACTTTAACTTGCCCTCTTACATGGTTGCACCTATTCAAGGTATTTTAGCTCCTAGGACATGAACGAACACTCACTGTTCAGAGATCCCTGAGATACTTAGGCGTGGAACAGGTGAGTTAATTCAGACAAATACTCTGTCCTTTCTTTGCTTTTGTCAGTTTAAGTGATATCCTTAATGTTATCCTAACACTTTTTTTTTTTTTTTTTTAACAGCAGCATTCTAACTAAGGACAACAAACCACCCACTGCTTCACTTCTTGTCATTTAGGGCCAGATTTTTAAACAGGTTTTGTAAATTCTCCCAATAAATTTTGGACGCATGAGACCAATCATGTTTAGGATGTGAAAGGACCTGGTTTCTGTGAACAGAAACGCACAAGGATTAAATTTACACAATATGCAAAGGACCCGCACTAGGTCTTACCACAACTTAGACCCATATGGTGAAATTCTGACCCCATTGAAGTCAATGGCCTGCATTTCACCCATAATGTTTAATGGGACTTAAAAGGAGCATAGGCCTTGTGTTGGACCTCTACACAGAGGTGAATTTCATCCACAAATGTGGATTTTGTGCATACAAACTAGTTCATGCATAAATTTTATGGGTGTGTATTCAGAGGCACATTAAAAGACCAGATTCTTGATTGGTGTAAATTGTCATAGCTCTACTGATTTCAGTGGAGATATGGCAATTTACACCAGCTGTGGATCTGGCCCCTTTATTCCTCTGGACCATATATTTTGTCAGTGGTCACACTGTATTGTGTATTGTAATATGCTCCCAAGAGAATCAACAGAATTTTGTATGCTACAGTTATCAAGCACCTCTTTCAGTATTTCTGAGACATGGTGTATAGTTAAAGAAGAAAAATAACTGCTGCATATGCTTTGTAGCTAATTTTCAAATAGGAATGCTTTGGCCATTTTTGAACAGTGTTTGCTCAAAATTCTGTGGGTAACATTTTGCTTTCAGCCAATGCTCATGGAACTCCATTGCTGTCGTGGGGATATATGTTTGTTAACAGAGAGCAGAATTTGGTCTGAAAGCTATTTGTTATGCCCATTAAAAATGTTCTTATAAAGTGTTTTTTTTTTTAATACTTTTTTTTGGACACATGGATCTAAAATGATCTGACAACTTGAGTTTTGTGTTAGTTTTGATGTTTTTGATTAACATTAATTTAAATAACATCTTCTAAAAATTACAGGTGGCATTAGCACACTGTGTGACCAAGTGCTAGCTCAGTATAAATTAAAATGACTGACTTGGAAGTGAGAGAGACAAGATGGTTGAGGTAATATCTTTTATTGGACTAGCTTCTATTTGTGAGCTCCCAACCATGAATGTAGAAATACCACTCTGTGATCATCAATCAGCTTATCCCACTGTCTGCCATTACACAGTGCTTCAGTTACGACTACTGCTGGATAAAGGACATCATGAAAGCATGGCTCACATCATGCATGTTCCGTGAGGTAGATTATTATATTTAGTTTGTGAGGTTCTGATATTTCAAGAATTACAAGTAGAGTGATTTTAAAAATCTCTGTCTCAGTGGTATTATCATGTAAGGACTGTTTATGGTGTCTACATGGGTAAACGGATAGCAGCTTGGTTGCTTATTGTGGTCCTCCAAAATCATTTCCCTAATTACTTATGGGAAACTTCAATGTGAACAGTACATTTTATATGGTTTCTCGTCACTTCTGATACAATTGGCTTTCGAATAATTAAAGCCACTCCATTTGAACAGAAGGTGCCACTCAACACAACAATACTTTACATGGGCATGATGCAGTCTTCAGAATTTTTACAAGACTTTTAATATGTGTAACCAACAAACCAAGATCTCCTACAAGAAATCCACTAGGGCGAACTTTGCTTTGGCACTGAACATAACATAAGAACATAAGAACGGCCGTACCGGGTCAGACCAAAGGTCCATCTAGCCCAGTATCCTGTCTACCGACAGTGGCCAATGCCAGGTGCCCCAGAGGGAGTGAAGGTAATGATCAAGTGATCTCTCTCCTGCCATCCATCTCCACCCTCTGACAAACAGAGTCTAGGGACACCATTCCTTACCCATTGTGGCTAATAGCCATTAATGGACTTAACCTCCATAAATTTATCCAGTTCTCTTTTAAACGCTGTTATAGTGCTAGCCTTCACAACCTCCTCAGGTAAGGAGTTCCACAAGTTGACTATAACCCTTTCCTTGGCTCCCTCCCTCCTTCAGCTGTAGCTGATATTTCCTTAGGAAAATAATTTGAAATAATGCTGTTGTTTTCAGACAAGCATGTCATTTGTTTTACCGGTCTGTAGTTGATTAATTTGCAAATGATATTCCCAATAAAGTGCTCAGAAGTAGATAATTACAACTATATTAAGAGTTACCGGGGAAGCAGATGGTATTCTGAGGAGCTGCCATGTAGAATTAGTGCTGATGCTCTACAGTAATGTACCATATACCCCAGCAACCCACAAACAACAAACTAAAATCCTGCTGATATTCCAGATTGTAAGTAAATTGTGCTATTGCTTCACATTCAGTTCTTATCTGAATTTTTATGTGTGTTTTCTAGATCGCTACAGTGCTCAGTGAGCTGATACTTTTTTATGTTCAGTCACATAACTCTCCAAGTCTGTATTTTTGTATTATCTCATTATTAAACCTACTAGAAACAAATTTTAAGCAGTCTATCTGTGTTTTCTCCACAATACTATCAGATATTCTAAAGCATAGATTACCTCTGTACAAATATAGACTTTTAATTTGCCAAATTACTCAAACCCAAATTCTATGCAAGCTAGTAAGTTAAAAATTCTCTGAAACAAAACATCCCTATTTCTGTTTCTTGCACGTGCATACACACACATCCTTGTTTATTTAACATCCATATTTTATTGTGCTGTCTGATAAAGTGGGATCATTTTAATGCTTCCAGCTATCCAGTAAAAGGCCATAATGTCACTGCGATTCCGTCTGTGCATCTTTCCATCAATAGTTTTTGTTTTAAGTAGGTTGGAGTTATGTAAGCAATAACACACAATAGGGCGCAAGGTCATCGCAAAGTTTATATTCGTGCCCCGGGTTGGCAGAGTGCCTCTAGCAACCAAGAAGAGTTCACTACTGCCAAATGGCCTGGAGTGAGTGTTGAACACATATTTTGCTTTACAATTTTAAATAAAAACAAAGTAGTCAGATTCAAAAAAGGAGAGCTTAAAAACAGCATTTGAAAATCACTTAAGAAATTTATTTTAAATTTTTTTCCTGATGATTTAAAGTCTGGAATAATATAGGGCCTGGCCTACCAAAGGGGACTATGGAATAAACTTCCAAAGAAACGAAGGACCACCACAGGCTCACTGCCTTCTGCTCCAAGTGCAAGGTGCATTTCTTTCACCTTGTCTTTTCCAACGTAAGTGTGTGTGTGTATGTATGTATGTATGTATAGGACTGGAGGGGCCCTTGAGAGGTCATCTTGTTCACTTCCCTGCACTGAGGCAAGACTAAGTATTATCCGGACCATCCTTGGCAGGTGTTTGTATAACCTGTTCTTAAAAACCTCAAATGATGGAGATTCTGCAGCCTCCCTAGATAATTTGTTCCACTGCTTAACTATCCCGACAGGAAGTTTTTCCTAATGTCTAACTTATATCTCCCTTGCTGCAATTTAAGCCCATTACTTCTTGTCCAGTCCTCAGTCGATAAGAAGAACAATTTATCATTCTCCTTTTTTATAACAACCTTTTACATAATTGAAGACTGTTATCATGTCCCCCTTCAGTCTTCTGTTCTCCAGATTGAAGATACCCAAGTTTTTCAGTCTTTCCTCATAGGTCATGTTATCTAAACCTTTAATCTTTTTTGTTGCCCTCTTCTGGACTTTCTTCAATTTGTCCACATCTTTCTTGATGTGTGGTGGCCAGAACTCGACACAATACACCAGCTGAGGCCTTATCAGCACTGAATAGAGCGGAACAATTACTTCTTGTGTCTTGCTTACATCACTCCTGCTAACACATCCCAGCATGATGTTCTCTTCTTTTGCAACAGTATTACATTGTTGACTCTCACTTAGTTTGTGATCTACTATAACTCCCAGATCCTTCCCACATAGTCATTTCCCATTTTGTATTTGTACAATTGACTATTCCTTCCTAAGTGTAATACTTTGAATTTGTCTTTATTGAATTTCATCCAGTTTATTTCATCCATTTCTCCAGTTTTCTAGGATCACTTTGAATTCTAATCCTGTCTTCCAGAGGACATGTTACTTAATGAACTACTGGAAGATGCTCAGATATTATGGGGATGAATGTGATATAAGAAACTACATAGCAAACCTATAAAGTGTTATGCTGAGATTGGGTGAGATCTCACTGAAGCTGGTAGGCATGATAGCCATCATTCATTCAGGACAAATGTAAGAAGCAGCTTAAGCTCCTTTTGGAGTAAGATAACTAAAAAATAGGGGCCACCACCTAAAACATGGGTTTCACATGGAGCTGAATACAAACATAGAGGGCTGAGTATTTTTTTGATGGAGCTGTGAATCAGAATCAGAGAGAGGAAGCATGGGAAAGCCAAGGACAGCCAAAGAAGCACTTTTAACATGGCCCTGAGCGAAAGCTAAGAGAGAGAGCTTTTTGTCCAGTGTGCTGACAGGAAAAAGATGCTTAGAAGGAAACTGTCTCCTGTTTGAGTCCTGTTGTATTCAGGGAAACAGGACTTTATGTACATTCTTTATAAATAAATAGGATCGAAAGAAATAACTGACTTCATTAGTTTCTCCTTCTCCTTCTAATCATAACAACCTGCAAGGCTCTGAATATTGGCTAATTTATTGAGTCAAAAGTGATAACAGTAGAACAGAATGCTTCCCTGGATCCTGTTTGGCAATTAAAATCAGTGGATGACTGACTATCTTTGGGGTTAATCTGGAAAATATGGGAAACAGAGCTTTATCCATCAAGGGCCCTTAATCATAGAATGCTCTCTCTCTTCATGTACATCAAAGTGTGTTTCTGTCTTCCTTCCAAGCAAGGCTCAATAGTCTTTTGTTTGGAATGATATGTTGCTGGGTTTATTATAGGTGTGGCTTGTAGTCTATTAAGATTGCACAACATTTTCCATTATACGACACTGTTTTCAATTCCTCATAACATTGCAAAACTTTAACCATTTGGGCTGAAATTTCCTGTGCCATCTGCCTGAGGTATAGTTTTTCTGGAAAATTTCAGCCAAAATGTTTCAGTTGTTTCAGAGAACAAGGCTAGGGAAAAATGCATTGTTTGTCCATGTTAAAAAAAACTCTTAAGATCTTTTCTTTTGAAATGCTCTCGTGCCCCCTTGCTTTGGAGCAGAGACTGGACATTTGGCAGGGGTGGCCTTTGTGTCAGGGATGTGCTTTTTGTTGTTCCCAAGTTTGGCTAAATTATAAATCTTTGAAGAATTGCAGTTTTCACATGCTCTGAAGATTCTGTCCACGCTGGGCATGCCTTAGCTTCTCACAGTTCCCAGATATGGCCTGACTGAATGTACACCATCTCCACAGTGTGACGAAGAATGCTCCATCTCATCACACCTACTATATGCATGTGCCATCCCCACAGAGCAACTGAGCATGTTCTAGACCAGGGCTGTGGGGCCTGGCTTCTCTGGGCCAGGCAGGGGCTGTGCTGAGAGTAGGGAGCCTGTCTCTTCTCTGCTTTCAGTAGTCCCCCTACTGGGACCCTACCTGCATCACAGAGGAGGAAGCTATCTGATTCAGATGCAAAAGGGACAAAAGGCAGATCAAGGGGGAGTGAAAGGAGTAGATTGAGGTAAGAAGTCTGGTGAGATTGGGATTAGATTGGAGGTAAGAGAAATTGTGACTGAGAATTAGATGGTGAAGATTGGGACTGGACTGGCAAGTAGAATGGGAGCAGGGGCTGGGGAGAGCAAGTCTAGACTGTCTGGATGAAGAGGCTGAGACTGGTAACTGGCAGTGGAAAGGGGATGCCAGGACTGGGAGTCTGTTGCCTGGTGTGGGGGGAGCACTCAGATTGGACAAGGAGCTGGCTGGAAAAGGAAACCAAACTAGAAACCAGTGGAGGGGGAAAGGGGCCAAAAAGGAAGAGAGACAAATCTGACAGGAACTGGGGTGTAGGGGAAGGAACTGACAAGAAGCTAGGAAGGTGTTGGTGGGGGAGATTGGGATTAGATGAGAAGCCCAGGAAGGAAGACTTGGACTGAGAGCCAATGTGTAGGGAGGGAAGAGACAGATTGGATGAGGAGACGGGAGGGGATAATTGGACTGACAGGGAAAAAGAGGCTTCATTTTAAGGAGTTGGGTGGGAGTAGGAAATTTGGGATTGGGTGCAGGGAGGAGGAATGAGAGAGACTGGGAGTTAGACAGCAAGCCCAGATGGGGAATTTAGGACTGGCTGGGCAAGGAGACTGGGATTAGCATGAGAAGCTTGAGGAATGGAGACTGGGGCAAGGACTGAGTGATGGAGAAGGGACAGGATTGGGGCAGGGACAGTTGGAGGGATGGGACAGAAGGGGTCAAGCTTGTGGGTAACATACAGAAGAGCCTTTGTCCACTAGCGTACACTCCCTTCCAGAACCTGGAATGGAATGCAAGATTCCTGAGTCTCTGCATTCCTCTGCTGTCAGCAAATATCTATGAAACCCACTGGCAAAGTGACCCATTCCCCTCTAGTGCTGATCCACATAGAGGATGACAGCTTACTATTGTTATTACTTTATTAGTTCAAGTAGCAGAGGCCTGTGGAGATCTAAAAGTTTCAACCTTGCTGACGTCCCATGTGGGTGTCAATAGGATAACACATGTCTGGATTTCTGTTTTTTCAGTTTGCTTTTTAAAAAAAATTAGGAAATTGCGCGCGCACACACACACAAAATTATGTTAAAAAGAACATTATTAAGGTTGCAAAATCAGGCACTCCAAAGTTAGGAAATTCCAGAATTAAAGTTGCCTGTGCAACCTTAATTCGTCTTCCTTGTGCGCATACACTATGATGGTCTTTAATTACACGACACCACATATTGTTTTTTCCACAGGACCTCTGCCTCATTCAGTGCACAGGATAGACCTGCTCTGGGGATGAATCAGGATTGTGCACCTCATTGGTTGCAGATGTTGGAAGGTGTGTTGTGAGTGAGGCAGGGGATTCTGGGAAGAGAAAGGAGCATGGGTAAGGCAGTTGAATGCTACCCTGGAGAATTGGATTCTATGCCTGCTTTGCAATAGAGTTCCTATGTATTCTGGGGAAGTCACTTAAAGCAGGGCCGGCTCCAGGCACCAGCTTCTCAAGCAGGTGCTTGGGGCGGCCGCTCCTGAGAGGGGCAGCACGTCCAGGTATTCGGCGGCAATTCGGCGGACGGTCCCTCACTCCGCCTGGGAGTGAAAGACCTCCCTCCGAATTGCCGCCACAGATCGTGATCGTGGCTTTTTTGTTTTGTTTTGTTTTGGCTGCTTGGGGCGGCCAAAACTCTGGAGCCGGCCCTGACTTAAAGTAAACTTTTCACAGATTGTCACTAATTGTGGGTTCTTCATTTTGTGGGTGCCCAACTTAGGATGCTGGGGCTTGATTTGCACAAGTGCTAACGACTCACATCTGCAACTATGAAGTCAATTGGGAGATGAGCTCAAAGTCTTTTATAATGCTAAGTTCTCTGAAAAATCAGGTTCTAGACCATTCAAATTGGGCACCCAAAATTAGTGGATACTTTTGATCTTAATCTCTCTCTGCCTCATCAGTGCAAAATGGGGATTATAATAGCCCCACATCTCACAGGGGTGTTGTGAAGGTAAATTAATGAATGTTTGTAAAGTACTTGGATGTTATAGTGTTGTACGGCCAACCCTTAATTCTGACATTCCTTTTGAATGCAACCCGAATAATATTCTTTTAACTTTGTTTTTGTGTGTGTAAAATATGTATAATGTATTAATAGGGATGAGGGGCTTTGAGAGTAGCTCTTAGACTTTTTTTATTGGTAAGTTGTTTTATTTCATGATGTCTGACTTTACAGAGAGTTTTTGTTTTATTTTAAGACACACAATTTCAAGCATTGACTTTTATTGTCATCTTTTTCCATTGAGGACCCTCTTCTCATGCTGAGTAGCATTTACTCATGACATTGAAGCTTCTCTGACTACTGACATGAGTAAGAATTGCAGAATCAGACCCTCAATTTTTAACATATTATAGAGAGAAACCTCACAACCTTTATTGACTTTTCATCCAAAGAGCTGATAGCCCTTAAAAACAGACAACATTACAGATGGCAAACTGAGACACAACAAGGTGAACATACTTACAAAAAATTACGTATGAGAGAGAACCAAGGATAACAACACCCATAAATTCTAAGAGCTTAATCTTGCAAAGTGATGCCCTCCCTGCAAGCTGCTGACCCCATTGAAGTTGATAGGAGTTGAAGGTATTCAGTACCTTGCAGGATCACTCTCTGTTTCCTGTCTTGCCCAGTTAAACCTTCCTCTCATTTAATTTTACAAGTTTAAAAACATATGGACTAATAGAATCCCAGGAATGAATCCAAGGAATTACTGAGTTTTGAACCTGTTGAGTACCATTCTTGTGGTCTGATGTCAGCAGACTCCAGAAAGTGAATTACGTCTGTGCAGTCTGTCTCTGATGAAATGTGGTATCTATTGCTCGAGAAAATGTTGCAGCTGCAATGGATCCATTGTAGTGCAAATAAAACTAACTCAGCAGAAAATCATTGTCTATGCATTATTTTGCAATGTTTTAGGTTTTTCCTTTTGTGTGATGCAAAATAGAGTAAAAAGAATACATATTTTTGTCTAGTCTTATCAAAAAGTCTTTAATTCATAAATTCAGGTTTGTAGTGTTAATATCTGCATATGTACTGTGTTTTTTTCTGTGGAAATTCAGTAATTATCATTTAGGCTGCAATTTAGTCAGCTAGGTCATGGAAGTTATGGAATCTGTGACTTCCAAAGACCTCCGTAACTTCAACCAGCGCTGGTTGGGAGTTGCAGGGTCCACTGCAGAGGCAGGGAGCTGTGGGGTACCCCTGCCACCCCAGGCTTGCGGGAGTTCACCGCAGCTCACAGGCAGCAGGGGGGACCCCCGCAGTTCCCGGCCACCATGGGTGACTGGGGGACCCCCAGAGCTCAGACCCCCACAGCTCTTCGCCTCCATGGGCGGCAGGGGAGAACCCTGCAGCTACCAGTCACTTTGGGAGGCAGGGGGGACCCCTGCAGCTCAGATCCACCAGTGCAGGGGGCCCTTGGAGCTCCCAGCCCACCTGCAGCTGCCCACGTTCCCCATTTTGTAAGGATATTTTTAGTAAAAGTCAGGGACAGGTCACAGGCTTCCATGAATTTTTCATTATTGCCTGTGACCTGTCCGTGACTTTTACTAAAAATATCTGTGACAAAATCTTAGCCTTAGTTATCATTAGAACAGTTAATAAAAATTCAAAAGTAGTTGTAGCACTGTCATTCATTAAAATACAAACCCAAAATACATCTATTCATTTTCCCTTTTGATGAACGTGTTTTACTTGATCAGAAAATTTCTTCATGGGAACTACAGAAGTCACAGGATATTGAACAAAAGTATTTATTGAATTTTTTCATGGCCATAAGAAGCTAAAATTTGCAACCTCTGTGTTCAGAAGTAAATTTTTTAATACCCAGATCATGAGGTTTTCATCCTCTCTGTATTTGGAAAATCCTCATATAAGCAAGGCTGTAGCCTGCTGCTGAAGTGCTTAACCACAAATTGTTCCAGCTGTTTTTGTGATGACAGCAGACTTCTGTTGTATCATACAAGTATGTAGATCACAGCTAATTTTATCTTCATGTGGTTTGTTGCAGTTGGACTGTTGGTGATGTACAATATAGATTACAAAGGTAGATCGGCATGAAAGAATATGTGGTATCTATTGTAATACCACCTTTTGAATCCAGTTGTTTAGGTTGGTGCTGTTGATGTTGATAAACCACCAAGTACATAGAACACTTTTTTTTAAAAATGATCTCAAAGTATATTTACACATAAGAACTACGGTACTGGAACAGAAAATTGGTTCATCTAGTCCAGTATACTTTCACCAATGGTGGCCAAAAGTGGCTGCTTTGCATCAAGGAGGAATTCTTCCCCTGCACCTCTTGATCTCAAAATAATTCTCAGAAATTGACATTCTGTGCCATGAGTGAATCTCCTAAAAAGTAATTGCAGAGGCAGTTCTTAGTCACATAAACAAATCCTTTCCTGAATCTTACTGAATATTTTGTCTTAATAATATCCTGTAATATCCACAGTTTAACTATTTTTTTTCTGATAATCTTCCCTAATTCTGTGACCAGAGGGGCCTGAAATCCAGCGGTCTCCAAAGAACCAAGGTTCTGTGGCACCTCCCTGCCAGGGACTTCATGGAAATTCTTTGGGAAACTGGCTCCACTGGGTTTTTGAGCCAGGTTGGGTCTGAGCAGGAGGAGGGAGAGTAGGAAACCAGCTGGTCTTTGTAGTGACAACCCTGTTCAGCCTGTTTCTATGTGGAAAGCAGCATTATGGCCATGTCCACACCAGGAGCACTTTGCTGGTATGGGTATACTGGTATACTGTACCAGCAAAGCGCTTCTAGTGTGGACGCAGCTTATGGCAGCAAAACTGCAGGATCACGCTCTTCACACCACTGAGCTATGCCAGCAGAAGTAGTAGTATAGACAGGGTTAAAGTCCTTCATAGTTGCTTCACAGCATGCCAAGGGCAGATGGACAAGCAAAACAGCACAGAAGGGCAGCCACGCTCCAAGGCTCCTAACTCAGTGGATCTGATATTGTGCTTTCTCCTGCATCCTCCTGCCCAGACCATGGTCCCCACTTTATCCCAATAGACGGACAGTGTTTTTAAATCCTGCATGGTTCAACTTGTGGTGTTTCGGTGCCTGCTGGTCCTCTGCTGCAGGTTTCTCCAGAAAAGGGGCTGATCTGCCCCACTGTGATATAGATTCACTTGCCATTTTAAATGTGTGGCCTCTTAATTTCATGACTTTCCCCTTTCTTTTGCCTGCATCTGTCTCCTCTTACTCTTCTTTCCAAACAAATTACATCAAGTTCTCATTTTAATGGCGTTGACCCAGCATTAGTGATTTGAGAGGCACTAATGTAACAGACAATGGCATTTGGACCCTCACCTTTTGTTTCACAGAAACCCTTCTCTCTCTAGTAATTTTGATGCCTTTCTCTAGGTGATGAGTTAGTTTATGGTAATGACCTGTTTAGTGCATCTGTTTACACTTTCACATGGCTGCGTATTCTCTTCAGCTGACACTTGCTGCTAAGTGAATGATTTTGGGACCACAGCCCAATGTCAGATCTCGTTGCTTGATGGTGCCATTTTGAAATGCAGTCTCTGAATATCTCCTCATCTCTCTGCCATAACAGGAATTGAATTCTTTTGTTTTTCCATGAACGTCAACACAACTATTTCCCTTGATATGTTAGTTTGTCACAGAATTGGCACCCACAGTCTTCTATGGGTTATCTGACCCGTAGACAAAAGATATTTGCTAAATCAGTTCCTTGTGATAACAATAGCATGACTTTATCATTATCATAATCTATTCTATGCATCAATAAGGAGTCCATCTCTGTGCTATTGAGGTTCCACTACATACATTTAAAGCATTCAGGGGAAGGGCCCAGTTCTAGTTCTCTCCACTTCAGTTATAAATTTCTTGCTTATGGATACTTGAATTTGGGCAGTTTAATCCAAGATCACATTGCCGTAGTCATTCCATGGTTCAGCTCTTAGTGGAAATACTTAAAAGGCATCCTTTAAAAATTGGAAGTTAAATCCTACTGAGGAAAATAGAAAGGAGCATAAACTCTGGCGGCAAATCCAGTGTAAAAGTATAATTAGGCAGGCCCAAAAAGAATTTGAAGAGCAACTAGTCAAAAACTAGCAGCAAAATGTTGTTTAATTACAGCAAAAGCAGGAAGTCTGCTAAACAATCAGTGTGGTCACTAGACGATTGAGATGCTAACGGAGCACTCAAGGAAGATAAGGTCATTGCAGAGAAACTAAATAAATTCTTTGCATCAGTCTTCACTGCAGATGATGGGAGGGAGATACCCACACATGAGCCATTCTTTTTAAGTGACAAATCTGAGGAACTATTCCAGATTTAGGTGTTATTAGAGGAGGTTTTGGAGCAAATTGATAAATTAAACAGTAATAAGTCACCAGGAGCAGGTGGTATTCACTCAAGAGTTCTGAAGGAATTCAAATATGAGATTCAGTAAGGACAAATGCAAAGTACTCCACTTAGGAAGGAACAATCAGTTGCACACATACAAAATGGGAAATGAGTGCCTAGGAAGGAGTACTGCGGATAGGAGTGAGGGGTTAATAGTGGATCACAAGCTCAATTTGAGTCAACAGTGTAACGCTGTTGCAAAAAAAGCAAACATTATTCTGGGATGTATTAGCAGTAGTACTGTAAGCAAGACATGAGAAGTAATTCTTTTGCTCTACTCCGCGCTGATTAGGCCTCAACTGGAGTATTGTGTCCAGTTCTGGGCACCACATTTCAGGAAAGATGCGGATGAATTGGAGCAAGTCCAGAGAAGAGCAACAAAAATAATTAAAGGTCTAGAAAACATGACCTATGAGAGATGATTGAAAAAATTGGGTTTGTTCAGTCTGGAGAAGAGAAGACATAGAGAGGACATAACAGTTTTCAAGTACATAAAAGGTTGTTACAAGGAGGAAGGAGAAAAAATGTTGTTCTTAACCTCTGAGGATAGGACAAGAAGCAATGGGTTTAAATTGCAGCCAGGGTGGTTTAGGTTGGACATTAGGAAAAACTTCCTAACTGTCAGAGTGGTTAAGCACTGGAATAAATTACTTAGGGAGGTGGTAGAATCTCCATCATTGGGGATTTTTAAGAGCAGGTTGGACAAACACCTGTTAGGGATGGTCTAGATAATACTTAGTCCTGTCTTGAGTTGCAGGGGACTGGACTAGATGACCTCTCGAGGTCCCTTCCAGTTCTATGATTCTATAATTGGAGGATAGCTAATGTGATGTCAATTTTTAAAAAAGGCTCCAAGGGTTATCCTGGCAAATACAGGCTGGTAAGCCTAACTTCAGTACCAGGAAAATTGGTTGAAACTATCGTACAGAACAGAATTATCAGACAGAGAGATGAAAATTTGTTGGGAAAGAGTCAACATGGCTTTTGTAAAGGGAAATCATGCCTCACCAATCTATTAGAATTCTTTGAGTGGGTCAACAAGCATGTGGACAACCGGGATCCAGTGGATATTATGTACTTAAACTTTCAGAAAGCTTTTGACAAGATCCCCCCCCAAAGGCTCTTAAGCAAAGTAAGCACTCATGGGATAAGAGGGAAGGTCCTTTCAGGAATGAGTAACTGGTTAAAAGATGGGAAACAAAGGATAGAAATAAATGGAGAGAGGTAAATAGTGGTGTCCTCTATAGGTCTGTACTGGGAGCAGTGCTGTACAACATATTCATAAATTATCTGGAAAAGGGGTAAACAGTGTGGTGGTAAAATTTGCAGACAAAAGAAAACTGCTCAAGATAGTTAAGTCCAAAGCAGACTGCGAAGAGTTACAAAGGGATCTCACAAAACAGGTGATTGGACAACAAAATGGCAGATGAAATTCAATGTTGATAAATGCAAAGTCATGCACATTGGAAAACATAATCCCAACTATAGATACAAAATGATGGGGTCTAAATTACCTGTTACCAGTCAAAAAAGAGATTTTGGAGTCATTGAGCGGATGTTTTCAGAGAACTATCTACAATGTACAGAAGCAGTCAAAAAAGCTAACAATGTTAGGAACCATTAGGAAAGGGATCGATAATAAGACAGAAAATACCATATTCCCTCTATATAAATCCATGGTACTCCTACATCTTGAATACTGCATACAGATCTGGTCACCCATTCTCAAAAAAGGTATATTACAATTAGAAAAGATACAGAGAAGGACAATAAAAATGATTTGGAATATGGAACAGCTTCTGTATGATGAGAGATTAAAAAGATTGGGACTTTTCAGCTTGGAAAAGGGATGACTAAGAAGGAATATGATAAAGGTCTATAAAATAATGACTGGTGTGGAGAAAGTGAATAAGGGAGTGTTCTTTACCTCTTCACATAACACAAGAGCTAGGGGTCACCCAAAGAAATTAATAGGCAGCAGGTTTAAAACAAATAAAAGGAAGTATTTCTTCACACAATGCGCTGTCAGCCTGGGGAACTCTTTGCCAGGGGATGTTGTGAAGGCTAAAACTATAACAGGGTTCAAAAAAGAACTAGATAAGTTCATGGAGGATAGGTCCATCAATAGCTATTAGCCAAGATGGGCAGGGATGCAAAACCATGCTTTGAGTGTCCCCCTTGCCAGAAGCTGGGAGTTGATGACAGGGGATGGATCACTCGATGATTGCCTGTTCTGTTCTTTCCATCTGAAGCACCTGGCACTGTTGGAAGATAGGATATTGGGCTAGATAGACCATAGGTGTGACCCAGTATGGCCATTCTTATGTTGTTATGGAATACAGATCCAATGCCAGTTTTAAATTGCGGTCTCAAGGTTTTGAGATTTTGGTTCAACATAATCTCCATTGACAGTGAATTCCACAGGGAAGGCCACTGAGAATATTCTGCCCCTAGCCCTGTGAGTTGAAATATAGTCTCTGTCAGCTGATATGTCCCTGTTGGATGTAGCTGCCATGGTGGGATGCAGAGTAGTAGTCTGAATTGTCTAAAATTTCAACAGCATCTTCTTTATAATTTGAGATTTTTTCAGGTATACATTCATGTCCCCCTTTAAGACACACACAACACATGTTCCTTGCCTCCCTACAACCAGTGTGCCCACTTATGCAATAATAATTAAGAAATATATCCAGTTGTTTTCTGTGATACTAAATTTTCTCCAGTGAGGCATCTTGTTTTAATAATAAAATCACTTTTTCTTAAACCGTATTTTACATTAGCAGTAAGTCACAATTTTCAAATACCATCAGGCGGGATATCCAGAAGGCTCTCTAGGATGGCTGACTGTGCATGTAAATTGTAGCCAGGTGGAACAATCCACCATTAGTCTTCATTTTCATTCTCCATCAAAGCATTTGTATTAATGGAAGAGTATTTTCAATGTAAAGTCTCATTTTCTACGGTCAAAGAAAGATGCCACTTTATTGATTCCCCCCCCCCCCCCCTTCTGTTATTTGTACTGTGGTAACGCTCCAGTCAGGGGCTGAAGCCCATTGCACGCTCTGTGTGTGTGTGTGTGTGTGTGTTTAATGGAAAGATGGTCCTTTGCCCCAAAATCTCAAGCTTTACCCTGCAAACATTTAACTTCACTTTACTCATCTGAGTAAGCACCTGCTAAGGTGTTCGCAGGATTGGGGCCTAATGTTCTATAAATCTGGTGCCTGTGTTCTTAGTTGGCAAATACCGAAGCTATGGCTACACCAGAGAGCTTACAGCTTCACCGATGCAGCTGCACCATTGTAAACTCTCTAGTGTAGCTGCTCTAAGCCGACAGGAGAAAGCTCTCCCGTCAACTTAATTATTCCAGCCCTCACAAGCGGCAGTAGCTATGTCAGCGGGAGAAACTTTCCCACCGACATAGTGTTGACCACACTATCATTTAAATCAGCATAAGTTATTTTGCTTAAGGGGGTGGCTAATTCACACCCCTGAGCAACATAACTTAGGTCAACATAAGGTCTGATGCACTAATATCCTACATTACACAAAGAAATGTGCTGATGGTTGTCAGGGCATGTGTATATGCATTGTTATCCTTGCCAAGTGGAAAAGATGTCAGATCATGGTCTAAGGACTTGAGAGGGTAAAAATGGGAAGAGGATGACAGAAGATGTAAGAAAAAACATTTAGGCAAAAACTCCACCACTAACAATCCTGCACCAATCTGACTTCCTGCAAGGAGCTTCCCATTCGTTTACTCTGTCTGCATTAAATTTATCATCACCAGAGTAGCTGGAAAATGGAGGTCAAATTTCATTTTGGCCTGCAACTTGATAAAAATGACCTGCAAAAGGTAGATGACAGGCTGTTATTTTATGCACTGGAAAATAGCAAAGATCAGATACTATCTCCTGTGTGTCCTCTTTTTCTTGCATGCCTGATACTAGCTTCGTTCTGTAATGTATCACAAGTATACGTCCTGATTTGTTGGAAGGGTGGTAAAGGTTTAAAACAAGAGCAATCTATTTCAAACCGGCAATCTCAATCAGTATGGGTTGACTAGGCACCTTTTGCCATTTGAGATCCCCACTGAATCACTAACAGGTCATAAAAATATTAAGTGCACACATGTGACAATCCAATACACCCTTTCTTTTACTTATAGTTCATTTAATCTAGAAAGCTTTCTATTAATAGTAATTAATGATTCCTAAGCAGTTACATTCACCATGTCTCAACAGCTTGCATGAGGTAGAAAAAATCCTGTCAGTAAATAGAGTGCACCTGCTCAGGTTGTGTTATAGAAATACAGTGTAAAAGTTAGATAGTGTAAAAGAGGAAAAAAACCCAAACAAATGTTTCTTTAGCACTTACAGTATTTTGGAATCTTCACCAAATGAAGACTGTAAAGGATTAGTCTAGGATTAAGAATCCTTTAAACTTATGAAGTGCTTAACCTTCACTATGTCTGCTTCCTACACTGTTTGCAATACTGCTCTGCCACTTTTGCAGGGGAAGCGGTAGCAGAGTGATATTGCTGCATTGCAGCCTTCTCCACATTTTATGATTCAGTACTACTTTTAGTTTGCTTTTGTAAAGATCATTGCAAGGGCTTATCTTGTGTAATTGTTATTACTGCTATCTGCATTACAGTATAATTACCTTTCAAAAATGGTAGATCTCTTTTTGCTAATGTTTAAAGGCAAATAATAGGTAACTAAATTGCAAAGTCTTAGGGTACAGCAGAACATAAGCTTTAATAAAATGAATCCTATATTAACAGTGTATCTTCCTCCCCACTCCTCCTCAGGAATGGTAGATCATGATTGATTTTTCTTGTTTGTCCCCTTTTTACACAGAGTTATGATGAACTCATGGTTTTTAGAATTTGACCTGATCCTAATCTGATATCTATCCTACAGAGAAGGGAGGATGAATATTCTGGCACTCCAAAGCTATATCATGTTAATCAAAAATAATGAATAAATATTAATATAGTTCCTAAGGTAGATTTTGGCTGAATAATGGGAAATTAGAAAAAGACAGATTAAGAAATCCTTTGAAAATAATCAGTACTAGCTACTCAGAAGAGTTTTAACTAATTTTTAAAAAAACTATCTAACTTCTCACTTTGTAGCATCTAAGTGCCCTCAGGTTCATGCTACATTTTGATAGTATCTTGAAGCTTTCTGTTTCCAGCAATTATGTACCAGGAATTACAGTGTGTGCCCTTAGTTAAATGTGAGCCTTTTTTCTGGATGCTGCTGTAAATCCTCTATTACCTGAAAGGTTAAAATATGGAGAGTAGGATATTAAAAAGGCGTCCAGAAAATGTAGATGACAGGAAAAAAAGAAAATACGGCGACAGAGGGGAAATACCATAGATAAAATGATAAGGCAGAGAAATAAAGCATGACAAGACCATGATCGTTTGCATAAGTAATGAGAATTGAATTCGTGGTTTTTTAAATTGCTGTTTAAATTCCTATTTGCATGTTTATCGGAAATCTCATTTGCTTAAGTAAAACTGGCCTATATACTGTTTTTTTTTAATGCGTGTCTAGCACAGATTTTGTTAAACATAGAAATCAGATCCAGTTAGACTGATACATGTATATTATAGAAATTTAAAAGTGGTACTGTGTACATCTTAGAAAGTTCTTATGAAAATATTTTTTCATTAAGGGCCTGCTCCTGCTCCCATGAAGCCAATGGTAAAACATCTGTTTATTTCATTGAGAGCAGGATCGGATCCTGAATTACATGTAAAGAACTACATGGTTGATCCTGCAACATACTGATCTTTGCCTTTATGGATTCTGAGTACCCTCAGAGGCCACTAACTTTAGTGGAAGTTGAGACATGCCCTGCTACTTAGCAGATGGCACCAAAGTTAGCTCCTGTGAGATGCCGAGCACCTCTTGCAGGGGCTGAGTACCCTCAAGTCCCATAAGGAGCCTTCTAGAAGATTGTGCCCCCGATTTGTGACTTTTACACCACTGAACATGGCTTCTTCATAACTGAGTAGAGATAAGTCACCTGTGATTGATCTGACTGGCCACTGGATGCCCCTGATGTCCCACATAAATGCAGCTACAAGCCCATCCATTTTGGTTGAAAATGTTGTATTCCACTGGTGACATTTTGGACTGCCTCCTTTATGTGTACATGAATTGACTGCATATTTGTTTGGGGCGTGTGTGTGTGTGTGTGTGTGTGCATACATGTACGGGAACTATGGGCTATAATAATTGCAGATTCCACATTTCTGACTTAACATATACATTCTGAAAGGTCCCAAACCTTTGAGGTACTGAGTACTCTCAGATCCTTTTGATGGTCATTAGGACTTGCTGGTGTTCAGCACCCTTACAAGAAACAGTTGACACCTCACAGGATAAGGCTCACAGTGACCAATAACACAATTTTCAGTGAAGGAGTTTTGTTTGAAAACTTCCTGAGAATCAGAACTTTTGAATAAATTCTCCAATATGTAGAAGCTCAGAATAGGAAAAGGCAGTCCCTTCCTCCTCTATTAGGGGCATCCCTGTGATACCTTTCTTACCAGACTGTACAGACCTTTGAAGGCTATAGTAGCTTATGAAGAGTGGAGCCACTGCAGATCTGAGTCATGTGTCTACTCCTTATATGCATTCTTATGGCATCTCTGAAACAGATGCAAATTGAATTTCAAACAAAAGGTGCCCACTTCTTCTGCTACAGTGGTGAATGACCTACTCTTTGAACACTGACAATACCATACAAATGTGCAGATATGCATCCTGCACTAATAGTTTTTGGATACAGTACAGGATTCCTAGCATAACGATAATTATATAGCATTTTCTATTAAGATATAAACAAAACTGTTTTTTATTTTTAAAACATGGTGTTATTTTATTTTTATAACATGGTTAAACATAACCAACTAAATGTATTTGAATTTTCATACATAAATGCACATTACAGTTTTCACATTTAAAATCTCTGTAATTAATCTAATATCTCTCCTAGTTTTCTGTTTTATAATAGACTGATACTATGGAAAGTTATATTTCTAATTTACATGTCCAAATTAGTTTCAACATACTTATATTGAATGATAATAGATTTTTTTCATATAATTAATGTTGTCTGCAAACGTAATGTAGATTAAATTTATCATTGTAAAGATCTTAAGATTTTAATATTTTTGCAGAGGCATAAATACAGTGTGGCTATAATTATTTCATTATGTATGTATAAAAATAGGATACGGGAAAAAGTGCATGCTTTCCCTCACTGATTACTCTTAATGTCTCCCAAATTTCCTGATTTACAATATTCTCTAAGGATGTAGATTTTTCTAATTGAAGTATAGTAATTTGCATATTTTTAGACCTTGTGACACAGTTAATTGATATGTCATTACTTATATGGTGCTGAATATATTTCACACATTCTCTGCAGAATAGGCTTAACTTAAGATGCTGTAACATTTTGCAAAGAATTTGAAACTATTGCGTGTAGCTCATCTTTCCCGTGCTTTTTCTCACCTCTTTTCTAAAAGCAAAGCAAAAATGGATGATGTAGTAATTGGTATAGTTCCCGTTCAAATGTACTCATTAAAATAATGTTGCTGTGTAAATGACAGGACAGGAAAAATAAGAGCAAGTAAACAAAGAACGGAAGAATAATGGGAGAGACAAGGACAAAGATAAAGTTAAGAGTAAGGGGTGTGGGGGGGGGAAGCTAAATGTCAATAGTATCAGTGCTGAGGGTTTGAAAACCAAATTGTTCTGTTTTCTTTTACACTGCTCAGTACAAACTTGTTAAATGTTCAGAGTGTCTGACTATTTTAATAAGGGTTCTCTTAAATTTAGGAGTACTATAGGAGTACTATCTCTATCACAGAGGATAGTAATGTGGCTAATGCTCCATTATTTTGATGATGGGCAGTAATTTTCTCTCATGGCAATATGTTTTTTCAGCTGTATTCCACCCAGTGGAATTTAAGCCTTTGCTTTTTTGCTAAGCTAAGTAAGTGGCTCTGTCATGTAAAAAGGACTGAAGGGGTTTTATTCCTCCTTTCCAGGGTCCTGGTTAGATGTGTGGCTTATTGACTGTGATGTTGTCAAGTGCATTATTCTAAGTGGCTGCAGGATGTTTACAGTATCTGATCAGTCTATTATTATTATTATTATTATTTTATTATTAATCATTATTGTTTATATAATGCCAAAGTGAAATATATCTTTCATATAAATCTGCATTTGGTGTTTGACTAAAAGAGTGAATTAAGAACAAAGATTCATTGTTTACAAGTACATTTTTTTTCCTCTTTTTTACTCACTCTGAAATTAAAGTCCAGGCTTCCCATCCTCTCAGAACGATAACCTCATGTGACTAGATAGGGTGAAAATGGTGATACAACAGCAGCCCAGCAGCGTACATGGGTGGAAGGAGCCAGGGGCATAGTTTGATTTAGAACCGAGTTTGCTGGCAGCAAACCATAGCCCAAATATCTGGCTGAGGAAGGCCACCGAGCAAAATAAAAAATGGACCATTCTCCTGACAGGTGTGCACATGCTACTAGTTCATGTAACAACACCTACATGGGTCATTGGGGACATAAGGCTCTGAAAATGAGCGATTTTTTTTGTTTATATTTTTAGAGCAATGCCATGGTGGATTTCTTCATATAATGCTCCCCTCACACCTGCCGAATGGCCACACATTAACAGTGTTGAGTTATTTACATGTTAAATCCTACCAACCTGTCCATGGCCACAGATGTTTTCATCCCCATAAAAACCAGTGATGTTCCTCTGTGTGGGAGGGGGGGATGGTGACAGGAGGCTGAGAGCCTTCAGTAGAGGGAATGTGTTCACTGCACACCTTGGAGCCTAGCTCTATGAGGTCATCTTTTGTGCTGTCCCAGGCAAGGTTTGATGGCAGTTGAAGCAGAGTGTATGGGAGGAGTTGGGATGGGCACAAAAAAAAAAAAACACATGGGCTACCGCAGCTGCAGGTGTTGCCACAGGGCAACTTCCTGGTCTGTGCAGAAGGACTTCTCCTGCTTTCCATCCCTGATTCAAAGCTGAAGGAAGTCAAGGTAAAGACTCTCGTTGACTTCAGTGGGCTTTAGCTCATGTCCTCTTTCTTCACAGGCTCTGCAGTTTGGCTTTGTGCTGGGGACAAAATATTCCCTTTAATGAATATTCCTTATGTTTTCATTTCTGATACCTCTTGCCATACTCAGCTTCTCTCACAAAACAGACATATCACAAAGCCAGTGAAAAGATTTTTTGAGATTTATGATAGCTCCAGCTACCTTATAATATGCAATTTCTGGACAGTCTTCAGGTAGCAAATTCAGACAGCAGGTAACACTGAACTTTTAGGTGAATGTGCCGCAGACTCTGTAAGAATAAAACAAAGAAAATATGCCAACATTTTTTTTCTTTTCTTTTTTCTTTTCTTAATAATAATAATAATAATAATAATCTTTTCCCATTAAATATTTGACCATCAGTCTGGAAAAAAATGTAGAACAGTAACAATTTAAGAAATATTTAAATAACTCTATAATTAATAACCGTTTACAAAGACATTCCTTAATTATTTATTAAATCAGGTGATTGGATTTTGCATAGGAAAGCATCTTTCCATACACAGTACTTTTAATTTTGATTGTCTTGAGAAAAGTATTTAAAAGAAGCACACAGAACTGAAGAAATATTTTGTCTCCTAGAAACAGTTCTATGTAGCAATAAGCCTACATTAAATCAGAACTTTAAAAAAGTAATGTTTTTAACTGGAAGTTTCTGGCTGTTTTGTTTAGTCTTAAAATTGGTGAGGTGAGAAACGCAACTATCAGATCTTACTGCCCTTGAGAAAGCTGCAGTTATGTATTGATTGTGTACATACAGAACACTATAATTTCAGAGAGGAATACATCAGGTGCTGCTGAGTTACAATTTAGCATGCATATGTGGCTGGTGCTAATCTTACATTATTTTGGAAGATTCTGAAGGTTACTGTGTAAATATTAATGAGTGGTGGGCTTTTGTTTTAGGACAGAAAACCTGTTAACAATCATATATTTCCAAGGATTGAAGTATGCTTTTCTTTTACATATTTTAGTATGTTGTTTTATTAAAGTTTCAGGAAGTTTCTCTTTCAAGATCAGGTTTTACTGGTATAAGAAACAGTCATTAGAAGATGAGGAAGAGACAGGAAGATAAGTACAGAATAAATGTCAAAGACAGGAATATTTTGTGATAAAGCATAGAATGTATGTTTTGAAATATGGAATAGGAATATATCCTAAAGGCAACACTGCAGGTTCCCCCATCTGGTACATAACCCTTTCTTCCTTATAATCTAAAATGCTTTATAAGCTGCATAGGTGGAAATCATTTGCTCACCACCAAAGTGTAGCTACTTCTGGGGTATTCTGTGCCAGACACTCTACTTGGAAATTCTTTTGGAGGGGAAGTAAAGAATAACTTCACCAGTTGAAATGTCAAAGGAATTTTAAGAAGGCAGAATATAATTATCTGAGTTGAAATTTGGCCAAGACCTGGGTTAAAATTCCTTCTCTTGAAAGTTTCTTGTGGTAGCTAATGAGCATGGCCCTGGATCCCAGAGTTACACCATTGACTTCCGTAGGTCCTGGGTTTCACCTAATGATTATTATTATTAATAATGTTGATTACAGTAAATCTTAGGGACCAACCAAGAATGGGTCCTCATTGTGCTAGGCACTGGACAAACAGAGTAGTTGACAGTCCCTGCCCACTAGCCAACTTCCATCTCAATTAAAGCAAGTCTGATTCTGCAATCCTTGACCATGTAAAACTGCCATTAGCTTCAAAGGGTATTTGTATAAGTACAAGGCCTGTAAGTTCAATTGCTCTCCAAATAAAGCTGAAGAACAAGTATGCTTACAGCAGGATAAAAGGTTAAACATACTCTGGAAAGTGGAGCTTTTTTCCAAGATAAATTTTGAAAAACCCTGTTTCAAAATCTCTCAGAATGTTTTGGCTTTTTCAACAAAAAATGAAAAATTGAAATAATTTTGTTTTATGAAACCCATTTTTTACAAAATAAATACTTGTTCGTTTTGTTTTGAAAACTGTTGGTACTATTTTTTGGGTTTTGAAAACCAAAACCTGAAAATTTTTATGAAAATGTACCAAAAATGAAAAATATTACCAAAAACGAGGGGGAAAAACAAAGCCCAAAATGTGATCTTTTTTTCTGTTTCCTTTTTTGTCAAAAAAAAAAAAAAAAAAAAAAAAAAAAATGGAATTTCTGACCAAAATTAAAATTTCCCCTTAAATTTATTGTTCAGTTGAAAAGCTATTATTTGTCAAAAATCTTTTGATGAAAAGATTTTCACCAGCTCCCATACAACCCCTCCCCCCAGCTAATTCTATATCTATATCTGTCATCAAGTATGTGCACAACCGCAAAGACCTTGAAACACAAATGAGTTACTTGCAAGACAGGTCATTCTCACAAAGATCCTCATGTTTTAAAAAAAAAAAAAAAAAAAGTTTTCTACGGATTGCCTTTCAGTATTGGAAGAGCTAAAAAGTGTGGGAGAAGGACAAAGTGTGGCTGTACAACTGTAAACACATCTGCAGTGTTTTAGGTGGTGTGTGTTTACATATATAAACAATCAGCTTAAACTCCCACTGTAGGAGGACAAACATTACCTTGTTTTGATCTGTCCCAGTATCTTTTTAATGTTGTTATTCAAAGGTTAAAGAGTAAAGGTTGAATATTAAAGGCTGATAGGAGAATGTTTACTACAAATGAACGTCACTAGGTGTTTATCCATCTTTTGAGTAGCCAGCCACGCATTCTCTATGTCCCTCTAAATGAAATAATTATTTTGTTGTCCATTTTTCATATATTTATCTTTCTAAGATAAGACAAAATGTTTTTCACCAATAAAAAATTAGTTATCCAATATTTTTGAACACTTATTACAATTTTATTAGAATCACAAAAACAAACACAAAACCCAAGTAATAAAATATGCCCATTAATTTAAAATGTACACTCAATTCTTTACTGAAAACCATATTTTTCTAATCTGTTTTAAAAATAATATATTTTTATTAACTATCGAGCTTGCTTTGTTGGGTGGTTCATTAGCTGTAGGATGATTTGATTACTTGCACCAAAAATCTGTAATAAAATGCTAGCAGTACCATTTAGAGACAATTTTTATATAAAGCATTAAGCATCAGATAAATTATCTGCATGTTAATGTCTGTTTCAGTAAGTGTACATTACAGGATAGGAAAAAGACAATTCTGACATACTACTACTATGACTACTACTAATTAATTATAAAATCAAGAGACTCTTTCCCATAGGTAAAGGTACTCTCACATTTTAAGTATGCTTGTACTTAACCTATTATACTTACAATTTTTTTAATATAAAAATAATAGCAGTAACATGGAGTGCTTACAGAACTAATTAAACCTATTGTAGGTGATTATATTAAATATGATGCAAACATATAAGACCAAATACCAATATGCTTTATTTAGGCATAACTCTTAATGAATACCGACTTCAAGTTTGGCCCACTAAAACATTACCAGTGCATTAGTAATAAATAATAATAATAATAATATCTTACGTTTACACTTAGCTGCGTATTCTGAAGTATCCCAAAGAATATTACAAACAAAAGGCTAAGTCCTGCTCACCTTTCCCTTTTAAGTAGTTCCATTGACTCCAGTGGAGCTGTTTATTTCAGTAACATACACAGGATTGATCTTACAGCGCTTGTGGAGTGAACACCTCTTTGCACTTAGCATCCTGTACCCCAGTTGACTTTGAGGAAAATGTTGATGCTCTGCACTTTAGGACTTAAGAATCTGACTTTAGGCATCCGTTTTGGAAAATTTTTACTTTGGCTCTGAAAAATGACACCTCCAAAAGCACAGTGACCCCTATCCCTTTGCGGGTTCAGTAAGGATTCTGAGGGATGAGTGCCAGGTACACTAATCTTTTTTGTTTTTCAGGCTATTTTGTTTGAGAAAAATCTTCTTATGTGTCACTTCAGTGGCTTGTTTCTCATACTATTTCACTTGATGCCTTACTAGTAGTACAGAGACCACAGGTTTTGAGAGGCATGGCACTGTGTGCTAGCTTGTCCTAGGAGGTTCAGACCAGTCCTGACCCTTCATAAATTGCAAGGTCTTATGAAAACACAGTATAAGGTTTCATGGGTGAAAAAGTTGAGCCAATCCACTATGGCTTGGTTTAGTTTTTTAATTAAAAAAAAGTGTGATTAATTTTTGTTCAGTTTGGTATGCTTCTGCACTTCCTGCTTTTGGGTGGGTTTAGAAGTACACAGATACTGTGAGAGAGACAGCCAAAAGCAGTAGCTACTGGTAATCTGTTTCAACATGATTGCCCAAGTAAAGCAATTTGAATAAGTATAAATCAATTAATGTTCTCTCATTACTATTGAGTGCTACCGTAGTAATAGCGGAACTTCATAAAAGATGGAATAAGTAATATTTTTATTTTCTTAATTTTCTCTTTTTATATTTGAAGTTCAATCACTGAGTACAGATACATCCCAAGTAACCTGTGAGTAATTATTACCTCCATTTTACAGATGGGGGAAACTGAGGCATGCAACAGTCAAGTGACTTTCCCCAGGCAACAGATGGAGTTAGTATCCCAGTCAGGAGTACAATTCCTGGCTCTGAGTCCTTTGCTCAGACCAGTAGCTAATGTTTCTTTCTCAGCCTAATGTGAAGCTCTATAAATTAAAGACAAAATGGACAGGCAGAGGTCTCCCACAATAGATTCTGTTGTTCAAAGGATTTCTAAAGCTGGCTTGCAAAATTTGCTTTGTGTAGAAACTTGGAACATATGTTCTGATGGTCTATTAGGGACTAACTTTCTCCAGAAATTCAGAAAACTCAGATTGCCCATTTTCTGAGTCTAAGAAATGTCAAATATATAAAGGAATGTACTGGTTTTAGATTCTTGCCTCCATCCTACAACTTAAAAAACAAATTGGATTTAAATTACTTTTCACAGGGTGTTACTGCTTAATGTGGACTTAACCCACTTTCTGTATATATAAAACCAGTGAAAACAGCAAAGAAAATCATCTTTAGAAACCCTCTGCTGTGCAAAGGCAATGGCTTTTATCACTAAGTGTGATAATCTCTTTATTATGGACAGCATGGATGGACCCACATGGCTCCCAAGGAAACACTCCATTTTCTCGGGTAAATAATACATGGTTTCCCCCCCCCCCCTGTAATTACCTGATAGAATAGAATAACTCCTTGGGATCCATTCCAGTCTATTGGGTAAATGATATGTTTTCTAATTGCATCTTTACCCAACAGTGAAGCTTGTGAAATAATAATATATATACTGCAGGCTCTGTGGGGTACTGCGGTGAAGCAGTAGTTACTTTTCATAAAGTTTTTTAATAGGATCTGAGCTCCAAGATTCAAGGGAGAAAACATTTATGTCCTTCTCAGGACATCATAAAAAATAAACACTGTGCTGCAGCAATCCCTTGACAATGTCAATGGAGGATCATTATGAGACCATTTATGATGGGTACATGATTCCATTGCAAGTCATCGGAGACCCTGTTGGGATGCTGGTACTATTTGATATTATCATAGGAAAGCAATTTCAATAGAAGTCCATAGAGACCATATGGCAATTACGTTACTGCCTATGTCAAGATGATTTTAGTGAGACTCTCTGGAGGCCCTAACTCTATATTGAAATATGATGCATTGTTGTCCATACAAATTATATTATTGCTAGTGAAACATAAAATAAGTGAAGCATAAAAAAGTGTTAGATTTGAACCTTCATGTTATAGACGTTGTGGTAGCGCAGGTAGTGTACCTTTAATACAGTCCTGTTGTGGGCAGCTACCAGCTGCAGTTCTTGTTTCCATATTTGCCTTCACACAGTAGACTGGAAGTGGACTTCTAACAAAATGACATTTCTTTTGTGGATTTAAAGCATTTAGACATAATTTATATAGTTTACACTTACTTTGGTAAAAGGATGCTATATATGCACTTCTTAAATGACCCCTCAACTAATAATGGTTTGTGGATCCCAGGAAGCAAAGGAGGACAATGTTAGCCTAAAGAAGTTGCTACCAACTCATCACAGACCAAGCTTTCAAAGGAGAACTGCAACATTCCCCGTGCTGAAGTTTAACTGAGCCAGGGTAAAGTACAGTGTTTGCATTTTATTGATTCCTACCTATTGATTCCAATGGGATGAACTGCCAGCATAACAGAAAGGAGACTGACAGCAAGGCAAGAGAAGAACTTAGGCATGAGAGACAGACCAGGTCCTTCAGGTCCTTCATGACAAGAACAAATTATATAAACAAATATCCCACATATTTCCCAGCTTGAAGCACACCAAAATAAAAGAGAGAGCCTTATGTATCCCAGGAGGATCTGATGTGCATGGAAATTACTGAATAAAGCTTAGGTTGCATTTGACCATTTTTTGCAGATAAGGTAAAGCAACACACCTATGTATGCATTTCTCTACGTACTACATTCTGCCATCTATATGCATAGTGCCATCTTCTGTAACACTGGAGGATGGAAAAATGTGTATAAAGTAAACCCCATCAATTACATCTCCTCTCACCC
The DNA here is from genome assembly GCF_027887155.1 of Malaclemys terrapin pileata. Classification (NCBI taxonomy): domain Eukaryota; kingdom Metazoa; phylum Chordata; order Testudines; family Emydidae; genus Malaclemys; species Malaclemys terrapin. Next base: position 35,070,988 of record NC_071509.1, on the reverse strand, counting down.
TCAGACAACCTGCCAACCTTAAGCATATTCTCACTAGCAACCACGCACTGCTCCATAACAACTCTAACTCAGGAACCAACCCATGCAACAAACCTCGATGCCAACTCTGCCCACATATCTACACCAGCAACACCATCACAGGACCTAACCAGATCAGCTACAACATCACCGGCTCATTCACCTGCACGTCCACCAATGTTATATATGCCATCATGTGCCAGCAATGCCCCTCTGCTATGTACATTGGCCAAACTGGACAGTCACTACGCAAGAGGAAAAATGGACACAAGTCAGATATCATATCCATGGTTTGGGTGCAGTGGTCCTACTATGAGCAGAATATCTCTTTGGCTATTGGCTTATAACCGTGGAGTCTCCGAGACTTTGCTGTGGGACAGGGCAAATACTTCCAAAATGGGGAATTTTTAATCCATCTTTGGCATTACTGGCATTGCATAAGGGAGCCACATGCAAATGAGGAGGCAAGGAAAGCAATGGAAAGAGAACACCAGCTTCTCACCACACTGTAGAGTTCCTACTAGCTTTCTCCCTAGTCTGCAGTCACACTTGTTCTGTGTTGATGTACCTAGGGTTGCCAATTTTGGTTGGACGTATTCCCGGAGGTTTCCTCACATGACATAATCTTTAAAGATTAATCTTTGATTCCTTGAGACTCCAGGGCAATCCTGGAGAGTTGGCAACCCTAGATGTACCTCTTTTTGCAGGTTTGTACAGAACCATTAACCTGGGAATTTGGCAAGTCACAGATTAGATCAGACTAATGGTTCATTAAGTCAGGTATCCTGTTTCCAGCAACAGGCTAGCCCTGATGATTTACTAAACAAAAATACAACTGAAAAAAAAATGCAGCAGGTGGCACCACCTACATCTGTCTAATTCTAATCCAAACAATCAATTGTGCCCCTCTCGCCTGCCCTTAATAATTCACCAGCCCAAATTGTGTGCTGCAGTGGTGGATGCTTTTTTTTAACTCTCACCTGGTCTGGAGCTGCTAGTGCCCCAAATGGAGCTATGGTGGAGCTAGCAATTAGCCTGTAAAATGATTTCTGCTCTCCCCCAGTTACCTCCCTCCAGATAATTTCCAATCTCCTAAATAAAATCAATCAACCCGCTAACCCATTTGAGGCTCTTTCAAGCTCTCCTGTAAATGAAAAGTGCCCCCTCCCATAATAGCACTTTCTGTGATCCCACCACTGCTGCTCTGCTTCTGAAAATGAACATCCGTCACTGCTCTGCTTTCTGCCTCTCCCTGGAAACAAAGCGACGGTTAATGCAACTGCTCATGTGCTTAAAGTTAAGCGCATGCATAAGTCTTTGTAGGATCAAGTCCTATATTTCTTAAGCTTCATTTTCTGTATATGATAATGGATTTCACGCACTTATTGGTTCATATGTTCATGTACTGGAAGGGAAAATTATGTAAAAAATTTAATCAGTTGCTATGCTTCTATTTGTGACATAAAAACAAAGAAATAATTCAGTGATTTTTCTCCCTCTACTTTTGCCTTTCTTGTGAAAAGAGAATAATTTAGCCAGCTTGGCCAAACTGGTGCAATATAGTGTAGTATCAATGTCCATTTAACAATCAGCTGGAATCCTCTGTCAATATCCAGCTGTAATTATAAAGCCAAAATTACTTTTCCCGACTTCCCAACTCTGAGTCACTTACCGATTTTCCACCCATCTCCGTGCCCCTCTGAATAGCAGATTGTCTGAGTTAGAATTAGACAGATGCAGGTGGTGCCACCTGCTGCATTGTTTTTTAGCTGTGTTTTGTTCTTTAGCAGCTGTTGGTTTGTGTCTTTTAAGAGTTTGTTTAGTGGCGAGAGAAGACAGGACCGTGGATCTAAGTTTTTGCATTTAATGTTATAAAACTCTGTGGGTCCTGTCATGTGGCCCTGGCTTTAGCAAAACTCCTGTTAGCTTCAGTGGACTGCAGGGTTGGGCTCCATGCTAATACATTATAGGTGACATTTTCAATGCACCAAATTCAGGAAATTCAAAAGTATCTCCCCCCTGTGGACAGTCCTAACTCATCCCCATTGCACAAACATAGTATCTGATAGAACTATATGGGCCTGATCCTGCCAGGTATAGAGGGACTGAGCTCATATTGACTGCATTTGTGTTGTCCCTTTGGCCCAAGTGTTTAGCTAACATTCAGGACCTTATTGGGTTGTTTCCATTAGGAGGAGAGATTGATGATACAAGTCAGGTGGGTTGTTTGTTTTTGTGCAATACGGTTTATTTACAAAAATGTACACAGAGTCCTGGTTTCCTGAACACAGAAGGAATAGAAACATTTGGCAGTTTCCTTGCTCACAATTTCAAAGTCAGCCCATCCAGTCAGTTCTGTGTTCCCAGGAGCTCTGTCTCTGTGTTCCTTCTCATGGGCCATGCTCACCACTGCTTCTCTTGCTGTCTGCTTGTTTTCTTGGCTTTCTGCTTCTCACTCAGACACTACTTGCCACCCCAGTCTCTATCTTGCTCCCCTAGATTTGTACATAGTGCCACATACCTAAGTCTGTTAACTCTTACACCTTAATATACATGCAATGTAATCAATTTACGATTGTTGTAGGAGCAACTTTTTGAGTTGCTTGCTTTCTTGCATTCAAAATCCAAAGTATATATTGTATTTTTGCTTAAACATCACCTTTTGCATGTAATGTACTTGGTTACTTTAAAAATAATAATATATCACAGTTCTGTTTAAATGTGAGCTGCACACAGATACACTGAGATCTGACCTAGAGCTTTAGAATTTTAATTCTCCAGAAAGAAGTCAAGGTGTCTTCTCTGCCATGTACTCGGTGTTTTGCAGTGCACTTCACCCTGCAGGACAGATATTTTTAAGGCTCCAGGACTACATCAGGGATTAAACATTTTTGAATTTGTCTGTGGCATAAATTAAAATTTAAGAGGGACTGGACAGTCTTTATGGTATTCTGGGCAGACTCTTTTTCTTAGCCACCCATCCCTGAACAGATATTTCCTCCCAGCCCTTCCATATTGGACGCTTGCCTTTCTCGTATGTCTGAGTCTTTGATCTGCTTCCCAAGTGAAGTAGCCAAGTTCACCCCAACAAACAGCTTGCAGCTGCCATTAGCTGCTTTGCCACCTCCTGCAATGTGTCTGACTCACTACTGCATTCAAGTTCCCACTAAGCACAGGACTTGGATTCCCGAGATCCAAGTATCCTGACATGATCTGTTTCTGTTTATTCAAATGTGTAAACAATTCCTCTCCCTTCTTGTAATTGTTCATACTCTTGAAATATTTGTAAGTAGCTTTTATATCCCATCTTTTAGTAACTGTTTGTCCAAACCATACAGATTTAGATCTTTTTAAATCTTTCCTCATATGTCCAGCCCTTAACTGTTCATGTTGCTGTTCTTTATTCCCCCAACTTGTCATCATTTTTCTGGTATTGATGTATTCATGAATGAATACAATATTCTTTTCCTCAGGTTATCAATAGGTGTATTTATTTTAATTGCATGTTGAATTTTGTAAAATAGTGGTTCGGGAACAACTCAAACAATGTAGCCAAAATTATGTGATGTGTCCAAAAAGATTTAGCACTGCACATTTCATAGTTTGGGTTTGAAATGTCTGGATATTTAATACTCATAATATATTAGTATATACTGAACTTAATAGATTTAAGAGAGATTTGTTCACAGCTGATTGAAATGTTGCAGTGTTTTAGTTAAAAACAAAGATCTTTCAAAGTGGTGGGTGGTTGTTGTTTTTTACATACCCCTCCCCCAAGTTCTTCAAAAAAGTTCTAAAGTCAAACTCCCAACTCTGCACAGTGTGCGGTAGGTGGTGGGTGCTGCTGCAGATTGGGAGGACTCGATGGAAATACTAGATCTGCATGAATGACATAAATGATGTATGAAATGCAAAATCTCTACACACCTACTGCACAAGGAGAACAGAGATGGTTCTTTGCAGCCATTACTGTGATGCGCTGTTAACTGGAATTTTAAAACTCAGATTCATTTTAAAAAAAAAACAACAACAAAAAACAAAAGAAAAAGAAAAAGCCAGCCAATCCCACTTACTGCCGACTGTGGTTTGCAACAAACATCAACTGCCGTGCAAACTCAGTTGTTGTCTGACTTGACATTTTTTTTCATGGAACTGTGCTTCATATCAGCCATAGCACCTGGTTGAATCTGTCTATTTATTTTTTCTTTTAATTAAGAGATAATGTCAGTGGGAGGAAAATAAAACCTGACAGGATGAAGATCTCCTACTGTACTATAAAAACAAAGTGAGGTGAAGCCGTTGTGTTTATTTTGAAAGCGAGAAATCAGTTTCTAGTAACAACATCCTATTACCAAGAGTTTATTGTTATATTGATGAATGAAAAAATACTGTACTGTGAAGTGAACAATGGAAGATCCAACCAGACAACCAGAAATTCACAGAGGCATTGGTGCAACAGAGGCTAGCAACACAGAGGCTAGTGCTTGACTACTATTTTGGGGCAACATTATTCTTATTGGCTCAGAGACCCTGTTGTTCTAAGTTGACTGGCTCACTGAGAAGCACAGTTCAGTACCAGATTGGTTTTGTTTCCATGCTGTTTTTTAACTGGCTGAAACATGGTTTTAACTTTTATCAGTGTTAGCTATGAGCGGTTCAGCATTTTAACTAGTTCACACTTACTTAAACTGGTTCAGTGAGTCCTTTTTAGATATCAGCATTACTATTAGGTTGGTTTTTTGGTTGACACTGGTCTGGGACTCAGGAGATCTGGGTTTAATTCACAGCACTGCTGGTAACTGCCTTTATAACTTTGAGCAAATTGCTTAGTTGCTCGGTGCCTCAGTTTTCCATTTGTAAAATTATGAAATTAACACTTTCTTTGTCTATCTTGTCTACTGATGCTGGTGGGTAGAGCTAGTTATTCTGGTTTGATCTGTGCCCAGCACAATAAGCACCTGATTTTGGTTAGGGCCTGAAGGTGATACCATTTCACAAATGAAAAATAATAATTAAGAAACACAGTACAGCAGGGTATGAACACATACAGATACATGTAATTCTTGTTTTACACAATAGAGAATAAATAGCACTCTCTGTTAGTCAAAGTAATGCAGTTCTAAGACGGTGTGTGTGGGGAGAAGAGAATTGCTACCTACTTTTCAGATTTTTCAAACAGATAATACTTTTTAAAATTGATGCTTAATCTGAATACATCTAATATCAGCCAACTGTTGTTAATAGGAACTGTAACATAAAAGTGCTGATATTTTAAATGTAGTTGGTCAACCCCAGCAGGCCTATATATTCAGGCATGTTCCACAAGGTTGTATTAGTCATTCAACACTGGTGCTAAATTTATGTTGTCAGATCCATGCCAGCTATTGAAACTTGACAACTAATTCTGGATAAGAATGATTGGAATTGATAAACCCGCCTTTATTTTGGGGGGAAAAATTGGAAGTGGCTGCTATTTCAAATAGAATCTCTTATCTAGTATGGCACGACGGCATTTAATGAAAAACATTCAAACAAATCTTCTCTTGGATTGCCCTGAAGATAGAGAATTGGATGCAATTCAAATAAGTAGTTCTTTATTTTGCATAACTTTGGGGTATGCTGAGACATTTCATCAGCACCTATCATCATTAAATTTGGCAGCCACCACCTAAAATTCCTGCTCCTCCCAGGTACAAAAAAACCCACATTAAATACTCGGAAGATAAGAATTTGTTTCCCTTCTATGTGTTTATAAAGACAACTTACATTAGTAGAACTGAAATAAATTTTACTTCCCCCCTACATATTGCAATTGAATGATCCTGAGGGTATATCTACACTGCACTAAAACGCCTATGGCTGGCCTGTATTAGGGCTTGGGCTCTGGAGCTATAAAATTGAAGTGTGGACACGAGGGCTCAGACTGGAGCTGGACACTGGGATTGTCCCCCCTCACAGGGTCCCAGAGGCTGCAGCCCAAGCCTGAATGTCTTGTCTACACAGCAATTTTATAGCCCCACAGCCCAAGCCCCACTAGCCTGAGTCAGCTGACATGGACGAGCTGCCTGAGTTTTACTGCAGTGTACCCATACCCTGAGTTTCCAGTACTGCAAAGGAATGAGACATTAAAATACTTCAATTTCATGTACATTTTAGTTTTATAATTTTAAACAAATGCTGTAGGTTTATTTAATATTTTATACTTATTTCTAAAGAAAGTTAATACACACCATAAACTGGATTACGCTGTCATTTACTCTGGTGTAGGTGAGAGCAGAATTTGGTCCAACATGTTCAATGGGTGTTTAATAGGTTGTAAGCCAGAAAGTTGAGTGAAATCAACCTTAACTATGTCATGACTGTGTTTTGATGCAAATGTTATGGTATTGGTGTGTTGTGTTATGCAATGAGTATTCACACTTAGGAGGCTGTCCTTTCACCAGTGCAATGGGAATAGGCTCCTGTAATGGGATATGTGGGCTTCTTTTGACTAGTGTTATAAAGTAATCCTGATCACAGCTCAATGCCACAGTGATTACCATTAAAAGGTAAACATTTGCCAGTAGTTACATACATGGTTTCGTTTTGTAAACTTAGGTAAATAGGATATTATCATAGGTATCCCAAAATGGTAAATGATGACTTTTGAATGACTACCAGTCTGTCTTCTCAGTCCCAGCTTGCAATATTCTGATTGCAAGACTCAACAAATTCTGATAGCCTTTAAGCAGGAGCTATTTCAATATGAATGATTACTAATCATAATAATGAATAATAATGCCTTCTTACCTTTACATAGTAAGGGGATGACTCAACTGCTGGGATGGCTTTCTAAAACTAAAAAAAATCACCTAAAGGTTGAACTTCACTCCACATTTTTCAGAATACCTCATCCTTTCTTATTTGAAATCTCCTTCACCCTTATGGAAGATCTGGTGACCATCCCATTTCCATGAACCACTTTCATGAGCTTTGACAATAAGATTAGGTCTTCACTTTTCAATAATAGCCATCATCATTATCTCTCAAAAATGAATCTCCCTCTTCTCCCCTGTTTTCTTACCAGAGTGGACGTGACAAAAAGTGGGACTGGGGTTTAAAAATTATATTGCCTCTGAGGTCTATTTTTAGGCTTTCCCTTGCTCTTATTGTGTTAAATTTTTCTAAGTTTCTGCCCAGAGCACATTTTTATAGCTTAGTTATAATGCCTTGCAAGTGAAGATTTATACTGGGAGTGACACAACCTAACTAAAGCAGTGCAAATGGCACAAAACTGAAACAAAAGGTTATCAAGACTATAATTTATTTGTTTAAGCCACATGCAGTACAAAAGATGCTTCTTATCTACTCCCTAAGTAGGTTGCAACAAGCACCTTGCTGTCCCTGTCAGTCATTTTCTCTACTGAAGCATTTTCAGGAAATTGTTAGCTGAAACCACTGTAATTAAAAATATGCTCACTGATATATTTTTTCCCTCAAGTTCAGTGCTCAGGCACAGTTGGTCTTTAGTTTTTCCATCCAGGTTGCTTAAGGGGCAATAAAGGGCAGTGAAGACTATTCATATCTTATTATATGGGGAAAAGACTGCAATAGCAAAGTGGTAAACTTTTATCGTCAGCATTTAGAATGAAGAGAAGCAGTATGTGAAATCCACTTAAAATATAATTCTGTGTTCTAATATATATTGTGAATTTATAGAGAATTGACTCATGCAGGTTGGTCAAAGACAGAAAATGCATGTGATCTGCAGTTGAACTTATCATACTATAATAATGCACCAGCCTGTTTTGAGAAGTGATTGATACTGTTTTTCATTAGTCCTTTCTGCTGAGCTGATTCAATGCCAGCAACAATAAAAATGGTGATAGCAATTAGTAATGTCCCCTGCAAAGCCATTCAGATAGGAACTCTCTGGCTGAAGCATTCAGTATTCAGTCTGTGACTGTACCTTACCTGAAACTCCTGCGGTATGTCAGCTGGGGGTGGGTTTGGTACGCCTATGGAGAAGAACAGAGGAAGAAGTAATCTATCCATAACTGGGATACATGTGAAGGAAATAGAGGGAGCTTGGCTATTAAAAACATAAGCATGGGGGGAACCTATGATATGGGGGGAAACAACCCAGATCCCTAGGGAGCTCAAGTTACTGTCTTTACAGATCTTTCTCCTTGAAGCACCTCATTCTTTATCTGATAAGGCAGGGGAGCTTGATCAGACAACATCACATATCAGTCGGGTCTCCGCATTTTCTGTACTAGACCAAATGGGTTAAATACAGCAAGTTAGAAATATTGTGTATAATGTTCCTGTCATTAAAATGGGTTCCACTAGGGTTGCTGATACCTTGCCCTCTGGACATTTGTAATTTTGTAACTGAAAATGTTTACTATGTAACCACTATAAGGACTGTTCTAAGAATGTGAAATAGAAAGGAGTTTTGGAGGACAAGGAATACAGACTTTTGGCTTAGACTAGCAGCACAGTGATTAATGCAAAACTTGGTGAAAAATGCTTATTTGAAAGACCTGGGAACAAACAAACCAAGGACACCTTACTTCTGCCAGGCTGGAATGTTGGGACCTGGGAAACTAAACAAAGGAGAAAATGAAAACATTTTCTAAAGCATGGTTCCCAAGCTACACATTTCAGATGCTGTATTGTTTTATTATTATTATTTTTTAAATTAAATATGGCGATTTTTAGATTTAATTTGTAATTCTGAGTAACTGCATTCCCTTCCTGATTCAGGTCAGGGGAATGCTGGGCTGGCATGTCAGCTTTCATATTGTGTGGAGTTAGGATCAGAGCAGCACTCACAGGCCAGACAGGCAGAGTTCAAAGCTCTGTCGGATCCCAAGGTCAAGAGCTGCCATATGGTCTGAGAAGAATTCTTCCCCATGTTTAGTAGCACAGGTATACAAATACTCTCATGAGTATCTCTGGACTTTCTCCCCTGCTTCCCACTGTACCTGGAGTTAGTCTTTCCATCCCATAAGCTATACAACCTCTTTCAGATCTCTCCTTGTAACCTAGAGTTTATGATGTTCTCTCCCATCAGATTCACAGTCAGAACAAACCAATATGTTGCTTGAATATACAGTGTGTAGGGTAAAACCCTTCCCTGAGAGGTCCTTGGCAGATTACAGTCCCAGTATCAGGCTCTCCTTACGTGACCAGTTAACACCCATTGGCATCCGTGTCAATATAGGATGGAAATCTGTAAATACAGAAAATTATAATATTGGAGGTGAGGTCTGCCAGGTGAATCTGAGAGCAGAATTTTGTTCCTGTCTGTGCAGCTCCAAAACCACAATTCACTACTGCTGGGTTTGTGCAGGCATGCACAGCAGCAGAGTATATAAGATATTCAGCAAACAGTACATATTTCAGATTGGAATTTGACCCTCATGGCCAATGATCTTATTCCCCCAGCAAGACATACAGCACATGCACAGACACTTGCAGACAGATCAAATAAATAATAAAAAGGACTCTTAAAACACCCCACATTTTAAAAGAAATAATACCGGGTGAAATATGTGAGAATATGATAAGTATCAGACACTTATTTTTCCAGCAATGACAAATGTGTCTGGTTTTAAAAGGGTAATTGGGTAATGTAGAGTACAATAATATCTCCGCTTTCTCCCAGATTTTTTAAATGAAGTACAAACCATAATACACATTGCGGCAAGCAAACATGAATGGGGGGAAAATCCAGAACAACTCAAAACCACTCTTTCTCAAGGCATGTGTTGGTTCATAACTAGTTTCCAGTAGAACATATTTGGGTGACTGGAAAGAAAATATAAAATCTTGATTCACTTGTTTCAAATAAGCAGGTCAATCATTTTCTATTCCTGCAGATTTTAAAATAATTTGGCACCTCACAAACATCAAGACGCTTTAGAGAATTACAAAACTGTGGGCCATATGTACCATCAGATTTTTACTAAATTTTCCACAAAAACTAATGAGATCACTGCTGCTGTTGCTGGCGTTGGGATAGCTGCTCTGTTCCATCCCAATTTTGGCTGCTGTTTTGTGGTTGGTGAAATGACCCTTATTAGTATATGAGACCAAATGATGTTAATTTTGTTGCACTCTTCAGAAAGATGGTGTTAAGTTTACAACAGAAAGAAATTTGGATCCTCATGTGTAATAAAACAATGCTGTGCAGAGGCCCAGAAAATGAATAAGTCTGACTAATACCCATATATCTGCAATGTATATTTGAATTTCTGGCTATACTCTCTGATATTCTTTTGTGTGGATACAATGGCGGGGATGATGATCTGATACAACTTCTGTGACTTTACTGCTGCCGATCTATTCACATAAATTCTTCCCTTTTGCATATTTTTTCATGGTATAGAGGAAATAGAGGCTGCAATGTATGATTCTGTAAAGCACCTTGATGCTTGCAAAAGTGCAATATAAATCAGTAATAATGCATGTTCCTAAATCATGGCATAAAAATAAGACCATCTGCTTTTCTTGAGGCTATTTCTCTTTTTTCTTAAGAATCTCACCTGTCATTCTACACCCCATGCTCACAAATGATAGTTTTCAAAGGCACCGAGACAGAAAGAGGCCATACTCCAAAGCAGAAACTATACACTCTCCTTAATCTGTTCATACAACTACCATGATGTCAGTGGGAATTTCTTGCATAGAACATGGCATTACATGTTTACATATGTTTTCAGTTTTTGAACATTACTTTTTTTTAAAGGGAGGGATGGTCTAATGGTTACAGCATGGTACCGCGAGCCAGGAAATCAAGCAAATTCTGAAAATGGGCATATTGTTTAGTTTCTCTGCCTCCATTTCTCCACATGTCAGACAGGAATGACCGACACAGAATACTGTTACTTTAGATGGAACACAGCTTGCACCTGCTGTCCTTCATGGAGGTTTGTGAGGCTTACTTGAAAACAGCTTTGAGATCCTTTATTGAATGATGATATACGAATGCAGGGTATTATTATAATGGCTTCTAACATCAGGCAATGTCAAAGGCAACCAGAATGCACAGAGATCTGATGCACAAAAATTAGCAACAAAAACATTCCTTGTGCTTGGAAATAAAATGCATCCATTCAACCTATACTCATGTATATAGACAAGAGAATCTGGTTTCTCCCTGATTGTTTGCTGCCTTAATGTAAAATGTGGTGCCCACGGATACTCCCATGATAAATTCCATACAAATGCCTGTATAATAATGTATGTCAAGATCCATCTTCCTTCCGCTTTCCAAGTGGGGAGAGTTTCCCTTGTATGTGCAATGCAAAAATCTTTACATGCCCTTTACATTTTCTAACACTTGAATCCCATCCATTTTTGCTGACATTTTTACATATTTTTTCTATTATTATAAATACAAAATAAAAGGAGCTGTCACTGTAAAGTGTATTGATTTTTGTAAGCATTTTATTGTCATTTTTCACTTTTAATAAAAAAGAAAAATAGCAATAGCTTAACAAATTTAACAGCTTGTAACCTAGGCTTGAGAGCTTTATGAATATCAATATGATAAGAGTGAGAGAGGAAGGGTATGTTGAAATGCAAATAGTTGCTGTTACTGTATGGGTAGAAAATTAGCATGGGAGCTATTTTACCTTTAAAACAACCCAGCTCTGTACATTTGCTTACTCTCTGATTGAAGATGAAATAAAGTTCTCTTGTCTTGTTTGTGTTGCTGATTTGTTAGATATTTATCGATTTAAGAATCATAATTCACAATTTGTTTTCCATCTAAAGTAAGGATATTCTGTATCTGTCATGCCTTCTAAGAGTTATTGATTTATTATGATCTGTAAAACTGTTTGGTACCAATAGTCACTGGCCCTCAATATTTCTGAAGGATTTTTTTGAAGGATATTCATTCATTCTGCTAGGAATCAATGAATTACAGTACCTCGTACCATATCCTTAGATTTTCTGTAAGTCATTGGAAAAAAAAAAAGATTTAGATGCAGGTAAAATCTGTTGAGTACATAACAATGTTTTATTTCTCATTTGTGACTTAACTGTTTTATGGAAAAGTATAGTATCTGACCCTGGGGGAAAATGTAGTATTTGTAGCATTGTCTTTTTCCCATTTCAATTGATTAGGGTAGGATTTAAGTAACTTCCTCAGGGGCACCTTTTCATCCTCTGTCACAGGTTTGCTGTGGTCTTGGTGGTCCTACTTGGCTCCTGTTCCTTATTAAGACAAAATTATCTAAGATCAAAGTAATCTCCAACAGTCATGTTCCTCCCATAGAAAAGGGGAAAGGCTGTATGTTCGCAACTGTAGCTTTGATTCTCAGTTCTTCCATTCCATTCCCAGATATTTCTTCCAACTGAGGAAGAAATGCAATCAACATCCCTCTTTTCTCCACTGGCACTTTTCTAAATTTTAGATGTTGTACAATGATCATTTCAAGAAAGTTTCCAATAGTGAGACAGACCATTCATTTTCTTTTTGGAGTGGCTCAGTCTCTGCCAGCGCTTTTGTGTTTTGCTTATTGTTCTAGAGGATTGTGTATTTATTTGTTAATTTTGAGTCCATCAGTGTTTTTGAGGTTGTGTATTTGACATAAGAAGATGTTTCCAACTCCAAGGGCTTTCAGCATAGGGGTATGATCTTGACAGGCATTGAGCTGAACACCTCTCAGGAGGTCAGTCCCCCAAATATGCTATAGCCCCAAAGGGCAGTGTGAGATCAGATAAAGGTTCCGGTGTGTTTTTGGCTTTTTCCATTTCTTTGATGGATTCTTATGGAAAGATTTTGCAGAGTTTTATGGAAGGATTTGAAGGAGAAGAGTTGGTTGTATGGCACACCACATAAGTGAGGCAGTTCTGGTCATAAGGGACAGCATGAAAGAAAAAGTCACAATGAATAGGGACACAAGTGAAGAGATCTCAGTAAGGGAGCAGAGTGTTGATATTAGGACTGGCTTTTACTCTTAGCCCCTTTTCATTATTTTGAATATTTGAGTTCTAAATAGTGTCCTAAATCTGGGACAACCTAACTTGCTTACTGCAAGTCAAAGACCCAAGGCATTTACTACACCCAGTTTAAGGTAGTCAAAAAGTTCATATACTTTAGGTTTGTGTATGATCTCAAGTATTTTTCCACTCTACTCTGTGATGATTAGTCCTCAGTTGGAGAATTGTGTCCAGTTCTGGGCGTCACATTTCAAGAAAGATGTGGACAGATTGGAGAGAGTCCAGAAAAGAGCAACAAAAATGATTAAAGGTCTAGAAAACATGACCTATGAGGAAAGATTGAAAAAATTAGGTTTGTTTAGTCAGGAGAAGAGAAGACTGAGGGAGAACACAATGATAGTTTTCAAATACTTAAGAGATTGTTACAGGGATAAGGGTGAAAAATTGTTCTCATTAACCTCTGAGGATAGGACAAGAAGTAATGGGCTTAAATTGAAGCATGGGAGGTTTAGGTTGGACATTAGGAAAAACTTCCTAACTGTCAGGATAGTTAAGCACTGGAATTAATTGCCATGGGGAGGTTTGGAATCTCCCTCATTGGAGGTTTTTAAGAACAGGTTAGACAAACACCTGTCAGGGATGGTCTAGTTATTATGCAATTCTTCCTTGAATGCAGGGGACTGGACTAGATGACCCTTCTAAACCTGTACTTCTATGATGCAATGTAACTAGCTTTTTTGAAATAGAAGCTCATCATTCAGATCCAGCATTCCATCCAGGGATTTCCCTGTGCTTTCTGGACTTGATTCATACTTCTCATCCCTCTGTAAGACATTTACATTCATTTTAAAAGTTTCCTTTCAGACTCTCACTTGTTAGAGCTACTTTGCCAACATTATCGTTGATATATCAGCCCACAGGAACAAGGGATTTTTCTTTCTTCCTTTTCTCTGGCTCTCTCACTTCCCTTCTCTCTGTAGCTCATAAAAGCATCCTAGCTCAGCATCTTCTATTGCCTGTAATGGTTGTCCAGAATCTGTGCTTAACGATTAGCTTGCCTATGAGCTCTCCAGACTCCTTTCAGACTTTCTGTTATCTGAAATTTTGTTCAATATGGCTTGCAAAAAAACAGCCTATCTTGCTTGGGACAGATTATAGAAAATCACGTTAAGCAGCAGAAGCTTTCTTCCCTTCAAGAAGATTCTGCTAGTCACCAGACAATTCTCTCTTATCCCAGGTGTTCCAACAAGAAGTGTGAAGCGAACAGGAATATACAAGTTCCAAGGGTCACATTTTCATCACTGGCACTTGCATATGAAGAGAGTTTTTGTTTTCCTTAGTTAGAACTTCCCCATTAATGAGCACACCTGTTTTTAGTTTATTGGCATATAATGCAGCTTTCTGATAGAACATACCCCCTGAGATCTCTTCAACAGCCAAATGTCTCCTATTAGAATTATTAAGGTTCTCTAAGAAGGGAGGAAGTAAAATGAGGCCCTGTTGGGACCACCCCTCCCTCAGCACTCCCGCACCTTCAAATCCAGAATTGTGCAGAGTTTTTGCACTTCTGTGAACTTGCAAGTAGGCATGTTTTGTAACAGGGCCTGACTTTTGCTTGTAGCTTAACTTTTGCTAACTTTTTTCATACTAACAGGGCCTGAATACCTTAGTTCAGGCCTTAGGCCTCAGACCAGGCCCCTTATACCAGGCTTCACGTCTCAGGCTCCCTTTCCACTATGGCTCCAATCCTCTCCCTTACAATTTCTTCATCTCACCTTCACTCTATACCTGCCCCCCCTCTTCTCTTCTGTCTCCCTAACCCTCTTACTTCCAACATCCCCTCTCCCTTCACTTTTCTTTCCATTAAACCGATCCCCTCCCACTAAACTAAATTGTGCAACTAACCTGACATGTGCCACCATCACACCAAACACTCTGCTTGTGTGTTCTACCCCTTCCCCCACCCTGTGTCCTTCTTCTCTATTTAGATTGCAAGCTCTCTAGGGCACAGACTGTCTGATACCGTGTTGTACGGTGCCTAGCATAATGGGGATCCTTTCTTGGGCAGCCCTTAGGCACCACTGCAATAAATATGATCAGTGATTAAGGATCTAAGGATATCCTTCTACTAGGCTGTCAGATTCTTCTGTCTCATTTCCCATGTTGCTTTATCTAGACTAGTAGACGTTCCAGGGTGGGTGGGGGAGGAGAGGAGTGGAATTATACTGACCCATTAATTTTCAGTGGATCACCTGTAGTTGGGGTTCGTAACCAAGTCCAGGGCTTTACCTTTTTTTTTTAAACAAGAGAACTCTGTGTTTTGCTCCAGGCATTCAGATCATTGGACTTTTTTTCAGGTGACTGAGTGCCAAGATGAATGTGTTCAGGAATGTAATACAGAAGTTAAAACAGAGAAGGCCCAGGTTACCTGAAATGGTTTCTATTGGTATCCATATCTAATACTGTGAGGCAGGGCCGGTTTTGGCTTTTTGGCCGCCCCAAGCAAAACAAACAAACAAACAAAAAAAAAAAACAGGGCGGCCAGAATGGCAAAGCCAAAAAAAAAAAACCAGCAGCGCGGCCGGAGTGCGGGTGCAGGGGGACTGGCTGCAGGGGGGAGGGAGAGGGAGCGGGCGGGAGAGAGAGAGAAGGGGGCAGCCAAGGCTACAGCAGGGACACTGCCACGCAGCCCCTCCCGCTGCGCCGCCTCCTGCCGCTAGGGCTCTGCTCTGGTTGGCAGGGAGGGAAGGAAGAGGACTGCCCTGCAGGGCGCTCCGGTCCTCCGCGCCGCCGCCCCCTACAGGGCAGCTGGAGCAGAACAACAACAACAACAACAAAAAAGCGGCCGTGCCACCCTAGGATTGGGCAGAATGCCGCCTCCAACAATCTGCCGCCCCACGCACCAGCTTGCTCAGCTGGTGCCTGGAGCCGGCCCTGCTGTGAGGGCAGCTGCCTGGTCTAGAGACTACTGGAGAATACTGGGCCAAACTCTGAACTCTGTTTCACTGATGTAAATCCAAAGTAAGTTACACTAGTGTAAGTCCAGAGAAAATGAAGGCAGAATTTGGCTCCTTGTATTTAATGTCCTTCTAAACATTAATTTTGTTGGTAGTCTGGAAAAATCGGTGTTTGAGAGATTAAAGTTGCATAAGGTTTCCTTTAGCTTTGAGTTTTGCATGCAGCTCTTTGCAGGGTCCATCTGAGCATGTAGGTATTGAAAGGACAGCCAGAAGTCCTTTTGTCATACAGTAAATTGTAATGCAAAACTTGGCGTTTTTAAATGTCCTTACCACCATACACAGCTATGTTATATTATCATTCATACAGTACATAATTGGGTATTTTATACAATATAACTAATTGATAATAAAACAATAGTGGAATGTAGAACATTGTCACAAAGTTCTTTAAACAGTAGGACAGAGCAATAAAATTAAAGCCGTTTAACCTATATTTAACAAAAGATGTACTATCATCTCAGTCTTCATTTTTTAAAGGAAGAGAATACCATTGTGTAAAAGCTGTTACTCCATAAGGCTTGCAAGTGAATCTTAGGGCAAGTGAGAGATTTCCCTGAGTGTACACCCAAGAACAAAAAAAGTTAAGAAATGCTGGACTGAGGCCAGGTAGTACCTTGTAGGTTAAAAGAGCAATTTTAAAATCAATACTTTTGTTTAACTGGGAACCAAAGTAGTAGATTCAGACTGGGTGAAATGTGTTAAGAACAACCCCCTTTTCACAAAGAACATTGTCTTGTTATCTGTGCTAAATTACTATGCAATGTTAGACATGTAAATCACTAGGGAGTTGCAAATAATCTTACCTTGATGTGACAAAAGCCTGAATAATCATTTAAAAACCTGATGGAGATAGAAATGGCCATAACTTGGTGATATCCCATAATTGTCAGGAAGTCAGACACAGAATTTACAATAGATCTTTTCCAAAAGATGAGAAGAAAACTTTAAAATAACCTCTTAGCCTACTGTAACTCTAATATGCTTGCACTTCTGGTTGAGGGCTTTTGAATGATAATAAATCACTTCTGAAGTGCAACCAGGCAGTCACTCTGTCTGTTTTTTACATATTATGGGTTCAATCTTGGCCTGAGTTGTGTGGTAGCACATCACCTCATGTTTTCTAAAACCACCTATTGTGAACATGTCTGGAAATGCAGTAGTTCATATAACAAGACACGTGCTCATGCACACCCAGATTTGATCTCTACATGTAGATTTTAAACATTGCCTTTTGTCCTCTGCAGCTTG
The DNA here is from genome assembly GCF_027887155.1 of Malaclemys terrapin pileata. Lineage (NCBI taxonomy): Eukaryota > Metazoa > Chordata > Testudines > Emydidae > Malaclemys > Malaclemys terrapin. The sequence goes on along the minus strand of NC_071509.1, from coordinate 35,053,763 downwards.
TCAGTTCACAGAGGGCTATATAACCACCCACAGACCCTTTTATGATCTCTGCTTATATTAGGCTATCCATAAAAAGAAGCAGTTGAATTATCCCTTAAAGTTATCTTTCTAGTAACAGTAAATTTGGTCCCAGTCATTAGTGTGGTCCTGTAGCTACAGCAAAGGACTGGAAGTCCGGACATCACGGTTCTAATCCTGGCTCTTCCACTAACCAGCTCTATCACCTTGTGCAAGTTACTCCCCCTCTATCTGCCTCTGCTTCCCTTCCCACCCTTTGTCTGTATGAACTCTTCCAGGGTAGGGAGGGACTGCTTCTCATTGTGTGTTTATACAATGCAAAGTACAAACGTTGAGGCTTGTAGGTGTTGATTTAATAGAAATCATAATTAGTAATGTGAAATCTCTCCTTTTGTAAGAGATCTTAACTTTGCTGTTGGGTAAGAGTATGTAAGTTGTATTCACTGTTAATACAAAATCAAGCTGTGTTCACTGCAGTTGGACATTTTTCCATGCTGCTTCTGGGTCCCATCCCCCAGATGCCAGCAGTTTAACAATATCTACAGACTGTGGGATAACTTATGCATCTTAAGGGGCATAACCCAGCTGTGGAGAGGGAGAGAAGGAGCACCAACAGAGAAGTGGTGCCTCTAGAGGCATTGGGGAGAAAGCACAGTGAGAAGTGTTCCTTGCTACTCCTTTCAAAGGCTGGAGTGGGTGCTCCCTCCCAGAACAGGCAGAAAACTAGAACATTTCTTGTAACATTTTCATCCTGTGGGTGATCTATGCTGATATTCAATGAGAATAAGAAGGGCACAAATGACTTGGCATCTCCAGCTCATTGTATTTAGAATGCCTCCACCTCAGGTGGTGTTTGCTGCTCTCCCTTTCACTAGTCTCCATGTTAGACACGTTGGTCTGTTCTAAACTAAGGAAGTCAATCCCCACCTATGATTTATATGTGCCAGTTATTTAATCTTGTGTTAACATTTGTTTTACTAAATACTGTCAGTTGGAGGTGCAGCCAAAGAAGAAAGTTTCTCCAAACAGCTGTGTGATCCCACATCTGGTCTCACCCTTTGTTTGTGACAACTCTGACTTTCAGTGGACTGGAGTTGGAACATGAAAAGCAAACCAGGAACTTCATATTGTTTGTTTGCCAGCTACTTTTCAAGCCCAGCAATATAATACTCCTTTTGGGACTATTATTTGCTGGTGGCCCTTTAAATTAAATGTCATAAACTTGTTTAACTATGTCTTTGACTTAGATTCAATATTGTCATTATTGTGTATTTAATTCTCGCTTTATCTCAGTGATCTCAGACAGCATTTCCCTATACCTGAACTTGCTCCCACTGCATTGCTAATTCTGGCCTCTGGTTAATCCCCAGCTTCCTCTTTTTTCTGTATCTGCACCAGCTATTTGGAAGAGAAGTAATCTCCCTTTTACCTCAGTGACTCGCAAGTCCTTTTTGGAATGCAATTCCAAATCTCCATCTTCTAGGTTTGCCGGTTCCACATGCTGCATTTCCCCTTCATATCTCTCTTAGTCTGCTGTCGCCACCTGCATTCATTTTTTGTAACATTTTACAACATTGAACACAATGGCTGATGTGTGTGGTTATATGCTTATATGAACCACTTGAAACTTAAATGGTCACAATTTTCAAATCTGGTGCCTAACTTTAAGTACCCAGGCCAAGATTTTCAAAAGTGACTAGTGATTTTGGTACATCAATTTTTGTGTGTGCCCAATATGAGACACTTTGAAGGGGCTTGCTTTCCAGAGGGCAGGTGTTCAGCACTTTCTGAAAATTACTAGTCACTTTCAGAAATCTTGACCCAATGCTTGAAACTTGGGCCTAGAGCAGAAGACACATTGAGAGAAATCCATCCCTGGTATAACTCCATCAAAGTCATTTGTTCAATACAGTTTCCAGTCCTCATCAAATATCAGAACAACTTTTGTTTCTAAAAGGCATTTAAATTAATTTACTTGACTTTAAAATAGTTACATAAATTGACTTTGTGTGTGTCTAAAGAGATATATTTACAAATTAAGTGCTGATTTTTGAACATAATTTTCTTATTAGAATGATTAGGGGAAACATACAAATTAAAAATCCTTCAGTCTAGAACTGTCACCAGAGAAAAATGGTTGATAATCAAGCTTGAAATAGTGTAAGAAAGTGAGACGGATGTTTAGTGCCTGTCGCAATATTCTCATCTCTTGGAACAATTCATTATCTAACCCTTTTTACCTGTGATAGTCCCAGATAAAAAGTGACAGGTTTCAGAGTAACAGCCGTGTTAGTCTGTATCCGCAAAAAGAAGAACAGGAGTACTTGTGGCACCTTAGAGACTAACAAATTTATTAGAGCATAAGCTTTCGTGGACTACAGCCCACTTCTTCGGATGCATATGCTGTGGGCTGTAGTCCACGAAAGTGGGCTGTAGTCCACGAAAGCTTATGCTCTAATAAATTTGTTAGTCTCTAAGGTGCCACAAGTACTCCTGTTCTTCTTTTTGCAGATAAAAAGTGGAGTTTCTTGCCATCTGGAGAAAGAATCCAGTTACCCCCAATAACGATTAAAAAAAAATCAATATTCTGATCCCCTCAGTGTATATTACATTCAAAATGATCAATCAAAACACAGAAGATAAATCTATTAGATCAGTAGCAATTCACAGGCTCTATACAGAATTAGACATTTTGCAATCTTGTACGAAAAGATGGATCGTAGGTTTTCTATCATTAGTATAAGGCAGGAGTAGCAAAAATTTTCATGTTATCTCATAGCACAGTATTGAGGTAGTGAGAAAACATACACAATATTTTAATGTTCAAATGCATGAGTCTGTAAGCACACAATGAAGTGTTGTACAAATAAGAACGTATTACTTTTTTAATGTCCTAAAGCAAAACAAAAAAGACAGAACAAACAGTAGTTTAGATAAAGTAAGAGAGTGATTTCAACCCTCTTATGTGCTCCTCAGTTAGGGCAAAATTCAGCTGTTTGGTACATGCTATGGGTAAGATCCTCAACTAGTGTAAATTGACATAACTCCATTGATTTCCAGAGAGACACTCTAGTTGACACCATCTGAGGATCTAGTTATCCATCCATCCAGGTTCATATATTAACACGTTTCTTCATTATATCCAGGTTCATAAACTAACGCTCTTCTCCATTGTATCTGAGCATTTATCTGATCAACTTTGCATGTAATGCCCTTGTTCTACTGCATAAATGGAAGTCATATTGATGTCAATGGAAGTTATAATTTTTGTGTCCCAACCTGACTGTAGATGCTTTGGTGGGCAATATAGGGAAGATGGATAGATTTTAACAACAGTTGTTCAAGGTAGAAGAATTTATGTAACAATGTATACAGGAAATATAGTAAAACAGCAGAGCTAAAAAAAAATCAAAGAAGAGTTACCGAAAGTGTTAAAAACTTACTTCAAGAGATGCCAACAAATATTTTCAAAAGTGACTAGTGATTTTGAGTGTCTCCATTTTTGATGTTCAGTCTGAGTCTTTCTTTGAAAATCAGGCCCCAAGATATCTCAGGATGAGCTCCCAAATTGATGGCTCCCAAAATCACTTGTCACTTCTGAGAATTTTGCCTTTTTTGGTCATTTGTATGAAACATAAATACTGCAAACTATAGCAATGTTAAAAAAAATTCTCATACAATGTCACACAAGAAAATATGGTTCTTAAGGGGAAAAAAGCTTTAACAAAAAAAATCCAAAGTATCTGCTTGACTTATAGTAAAATAGTTCTGTTCTTGAAAATGTTTATTGGAAAATACATTACAAAACCTTGTAACAGCTGGAATATGGTGATCTAATTGCTGTTTCAATAGCACTGTGAACATACAAACATATTTCCTATGCAAAATGTCAAAAAGACAGCAATCAAAGGGAGTTTTTAAGCGTCAAAACAAAAAAACATTTTATTTCTAAGGTTACCCTCTTTTTTTAAAACAATAGAAGAAGAAAGGAACAGCTTTTGAGACATTGCAACAAGTCTTTCTATATAACCCAGGAGCTGGAGGGAGCAGAGGATCACATTGACTATAAAAAACAAGGATTCATTCAAAGTTTGATGGAACTACTTTAACCAATATATTTTTTCTGATTCAAGCAACTGGTAAATCTTTGTTGTGAACATAGAGGCATAATCTCTAGTAATAAAGGAAAATATACCTAAAGACCCAGGAATCTTTCATTCTGAGAACGTAAATTAGCATTTACTTTCGTTTGCAATAATATGCCCTTTCTATTGATGTGGTTTACTTGCCATGTGATCAGGGTCAATGACAATATTTACTCTTACTACAGCTATTGACCAAGGTAAGTTTGGAGTCTCTGTTCTGGGTTGTATCAGGATTTAGAGTGACCTGGCAGTCCTGTACAATTCTTAGAACTAATTGGTTCAGGGGATAGTGTTTGTTCAGTTTGATTGTGTTCTGAAAGGACAGATTATAATTTAAAGGTACAGATTGAATTCCCTTGTAGTTTTAGCAGTCGGGTGCACCAAGTGACTGTTAACTGGTATATAATACAAACACCAAAACCTCCACATATATTGCAATAATAAACTTGTTGCAAGAATGATTTTAATGCACATCAATCTTCACAAATCCTGTCTGTGTGGTGAAGCACACTAAAAACAAATCTCTGATAAAGAAATAAAATTATTAAATCAGTGCAATCGTGTATCCCAGGAGAGGGACACAATTGTCCTGCCTGTCAAATATATAATCTTGTAGGGCCGGGTTCTCCCCACCTTCCTCCCCTCCCTCCCACCCCGTTACATCCATATAAATCACGAGTAATCTCATTTAAGTCAATGGAGTTGCTTCAGGGTGAAATCAGAATCAGGCCCATAAAAATGAATACATCTACTGTTCACCAAATTATGCCATTAGAATACAATAAAAACCTTCTTAAACGGGTATCTGATAAAGAAATAAATCTGTCTGAGGAGTGAATTTACTTTTCACCAAGGCTATGCATTTGTAAGATTTCTACTGTATTGTGCTTGCAAATAACATTTATTTCTGTAGTGTAAATATGCAAGAATTCATTTTAATAAAAAGTAAGCCCTAAAATAAGATAAACCCCATGACTAGACTTGCATTGAAGATTTAAAGTGCATTCATCTGCTGTTTTTCTATATAAATATTCATTGGTTTAGTGCTCTCAGGTGTTGGAACTTTTTAATCTGCATTCAGATGGAGGTACTTTAATCAGAGAGTTCATAAAAGTCTCTAACTTTTTTCATAAAAAATAGAGTAGTAGATATAACAGAGGGTATCTAAAGCTTAAAAAAGCTAAACTGCCTCTCTAGGGAAAAAAAGTAAACACCAAATGGCATTTTGTGCCATAATATCAATATTCTATTAAAAATAAATCTCTCACTGTTAGACCGAAGAGTCTCAAACAACCTTGTCACTTTACTGCAGTCTTCAGAGATGACTGATAATGGGTAAAAAAATCCCATAGCATCTGTTTACTATGTACTCACACAAACTGTTAGGAATGTTTTTAAATGTCAGCAGTAATGTATGCATGTATTAGCTATCACAGATCAACGGCTCAACAAAGACAGCATCCATGCCACACTGGAGGCTGCTGGTATAAATTAGGGAGGTCAAGTGACAGATACAAGCAGAGTACTTTTTAAACCATATTGTATGCCTTGTGAAAACCAGAATACATTGTGCAGTGTACTGCAGTTAACAGTAGTGCTATGAATGGAGTTTGAATACCTTCAAAAGAGCTAAGTAGGATTATGGTAAATATTGCAATTGCAAGAAGGTTAACTATGAAAGACAGTAAATGTAAGGTCAGTGGGGGGGAAGAAAGCAACATGATTTAGGCTACATTTTGCATTAGCAAGGTATCAGATTTCATTTGGTAACCTGAGCATTCATCAAGTATAGAGAGTCATATAGGTGCAATTGCTGACTAAACAATGTTTGTGTGACAGCATTGTTAGCAGCTGCTATATTACTTGACAATTCTGCACTATTTAACTACTTAGGTATGGAACAGGGTATGTTGTCCTGGCAAAGTCATTGTACTACAAGCCACTTTTTGAGCTGAAATTCGTAAATCATTTTCCCCCTTCTACTATATAATAGAAACATCTTTTTTTTAAAAATGCGTGCATTTTATTTCTTGTTGGCTTCTCAGGGGATAAATTGTTGACTGTTAGTTCTGCAAAGGAAATTTTAAAAACATCTCCAAATGTTTTTGTAACCTTGGCTTCTGCCCCTTTTTTGTCCACTTTAATGTGAAGCTGTGTAAAATTTAATTAGTTCATTAAAGTGTGTTGAGGTTTAAGGGAGAGTTGGCTGATAAATGAGAGAGAAATGACAATCCAAATGCATTAAAAAGAGTCCTTACATTTATTCCATTCTCTTGTTCATTACTGGTCACTACAGACCCTATCTTGCGAGCTGCTCTGTATAGGCGGATCCCTATGCCCACGCAGTGCCCTACTGACTTCCAGGGGGCTCCCTCCAAGTAGGATCTTCCTAATTGGATCCAACTGCAGGACTGGGTCCATAGTGTTTAAGCACAATTGCAGTGGGAGACTATATCATGGGCTGCAGACCTGATTCAGTAAAGGACAAAAGTACATGTTTAACTTTACATGTGTGACTAGTCCTGTTGACTTCAGAGTGAAACATGTGCCTTAAGAGCTGTGCTGGATCAGGGCCAGAATGCCTGGTGTATCCAAAATACACTGTACATGTTCTTCTTTGCTGCTCACTCCCTCTCCTGGTGAACATTTTGGAATGGCCTGTAAACACATGCCGCGTAGTATATGGCATCTGGCCTTTAGTGAGTTAAGGGGCTTCTACTAAGCATTCCTTAGAGAATCTGCTGTCCTGACATTTCTTTTTGTAAGTCTGGCCTGTGATGGCTGATGGGCTGCTTCCATACTTCCATAGCGGCCTTTAAAGCCAGTAGTGTTTTTAAAAAGCCAAAAAGAATAAAGATAGATCAAGGACATAACGTTCTTGATTAACCAGACTAAAATCCCTGAACAACAAAGAGGCTTTTTTATTCTTTAATTGTCTAGATCATTTGGCCAGCTGTAAGCCAGGAACTTAGCTCGTTAGCTGTGGGTTTGAAACAGTTTTTTTGTTTATGTAACTCTTTAGGTTATGATAAAAAATATAAAAGTGAATTTTTTCTTCTTCATTGCAAAATGGCCATCCAGATTCATTGGAAAATTATTTCAGGTGCAGAGGCAGGAGAGTGCATAAGTAGAGTGTCCTCATGTGGGTCTGAAAAGCCCTGATCTAGATAATTAAAGAAAATGGCTTCTGGCAAGCTATTCAGTTGGGTAGTTTGGTTGGATCATAGCAGAGCTGCGATCCAATTCTATAACTTCTGTAGTGAGTAACTGCAGTTGATTTAGAGCCCTGTAATTATTAGAGTCATCATGGAACACCTTAGAATCATAGAATATCAGGATTGGAAGGGACCTCAGGAGTTCATCTGTTCATCTGATTCTTCTGTCCTAAGTGCAGGACTCTGCACTTGTCCTTGTTGAACCTCGTCAGTTTTTTTGGCCCAATCCTCTAATTTGTCTAGGTCCCTCTGTATCCGATCCCTACCCTCCAGTGTATCTACCACGCCTCCCAGTTTAGTGTCATCTGCAAACTTGCTGAGAGTGCAGTCCACACCATCCTCCAGATCATTAATAAAGATATTAAACAAAACTGGCCCCAGGACCAACCCTTGGGACACTCCACTTGAAACTGGCTGCCAACTAGACATGGAGCCATTGATCATTACCCGTTGAGCCCAACGATCTAGCCAGCTTTCTATCCACCTTACAGTCCATTCATCCAGCCCATACTTCTTTAACTTGGCGGCAAGAATACTGTGGGAGACCGTATCAAAAGCTTTGCTAAAGTCAAGGAATAACACATCCACTGCTTTCCCCTCATCCACAGAGCCAGTTATCTCATCATAGAAGGCAATTAGGTTAGTCAGGCACAACTTCCCCTTGGTGAATCCATGCTGACTGTTCCTGATGACTTTCCTCTCCTCTAAGTGTTTCATAATTGATTCCTTGAGGATCTGCTCCATGATTTTTCCAGGGAGTGAGGTGAGGCTGACTGGCCTGTAGTTCCCCGGATCCTCCTCCTTTCCTTTTTTAAAGATGGACACTACATTAGCCTTTTTCCAGTCATCCGGGACCTCCCCCGATCAACATGAGTTTTCAAAGATGATGGCCAATGGCTCCGCAATCACATCAGCCAACTCCTTTAGCACCCTCGGATGCCGTGCATCCGGCTCCATGGATTTGTGCTCATCCAGTTTTTCTAAATAGTCCTGAACCACTTCTTTCTCCACGGAGGGCTGGTCACCTCCTCCCCATACTGTGCTGCCCAGTCCAGCAGTCTGGGAGCTGACCTTGTTTGTGAAGACAGAGGCAAAAAAAGCACTGAGTACATTTAGCTTTTTCCATATCCTCTGTCACTAGGTTGCCTCCCTCATTCAGTAAGGGGCCCACACTTTCCTTGACTTTCTTCTTGTTGCTAACATACCTGAAGAAACCCTTCTTGTTACTCTTAACATCTCTTGCTAGCTGCAACTCCAAGTGTGATTTGGCCTTCCTGATTTCACTCTTGCATGCCTGAGTGATATTTTTATACTCCTCCCTGGTCATTTGTCCAATCTTCCACTTCTTGTAAGCTTCTTTTTTGCATTTAAGGTCAGCAAGGATTTCACTGTTAAGCCAAGCTGGTCTCCTGCCATATTTACTATTCTTTCTACACATCGGGATGGTTTGTTCCTGCAATCGCAATAAGGATTCTTTAAAATACAGCCAGCTCTCCTGGACCCCTTTGCCCTTCATGTTATTCTCCCAGGGGATCCTTCCCATCTGTTCCCTGAGGGAGTCAAAGTCTGCTTTTCTGAAGTCCAGGGTCCGTATTCTGCTGCTCTCCTTTCTTCCTTGTGTCAGGATCCTGAACTCGACCATTTCATGGTCACTGCCTCCCAGGTTCCCATCCACTTTTGCTTCCCCTACTAATTCTTCCCTGTTTGTGAGCAGCAGGTCAAGAAAAGCTCTGCCCCTAGTTGGTTCCTCCAGCACTTGCACCAGGAAATTGTCCCCTACACTTTCCAAAAACTTCCTGGATTGTCTGTGCACCGCTGTATTGCTCTCCCATCAGATATCAGGGTGATTAAAGTCTCCCATGAGAACCAGGGCCTGCGATCTAGCAACTTCTGCTAGTTGCCAGAAGAAAGCCTCGTCCACCTCATCCCCCTGGTCTGGTGGTCTATAGCACCGACCACGACATCACCCTGTTTGCTCACACTTCTCAACTTTATCCAAAGACTCTCAGGTTTTTCTGCAGTTTCATATCGGAGCTCTGAGCAGTCATACTCCTTTCTTACATACAACGCAACTCCCCCACCTTTTTTGCCCTGCCTGTCCTTCCTGAATAGTTTATATCCATCCATGACAGTACTCCGGTCATGTGAGTTATCCCACCAAGTCTCTGTTATTCCAATCGCATCATAGTTCCCTGACTGTGCCAGGACTTCCAGTTCTCCCTGATTGTTTTCCAGGCTTCTTGCACTATAGGCACTTAAGATAACTCATTGATCAGTATGAGGCAGGAGTCCTCCCCTCTTACGCTCTCCTGCTCGTGCTTCCTCCCAGGATCCCATTCCTCACTTACCTCAGGGCTTTGGTCTCCTTCTCCCGGTGAACCTAGTTTAAAGCCCTCCTTAGTAGGTTAGCCAGCCTGCTTGCGAAGATGCTCTTCCCTCTCTTCGTTAGGTGGAGCCCGTCTTTGCCTAGCACTCCTCCTTCTTGGAACACCATCCCATGGTCGAAGAATCCAAAGCCTTCTTTCTGACACCACCTGCGTAGCCATTCGTTGACTTCCACGATTCGACGGTCTCTACCCAGGCCTTTTCCTTGCACAGGGAGGATAGACGAGAACACCACTTGCGCCTCAAACTCCTTTATCCTTCTTCCCAGAGCCACGTAGTCTGCAGTGATCCACTCAAGGTCATTCTTGGCAGTATCATTGGTTCCCACGTGGAGAAGCAGGAAGGGGTAGCGATCTAAGTGCTTGATGGGTCTCGGCAGTCTCTCCGTCACATCGTGTATCCTAGCTCCTGGCAAGCAGCAGACCTCTCGGTTTTCCCGGTTGGGGCGGCAGATAGATGACTCAGTCCCCCTTGCTAAACTAACAGTAAATTAAACCGCAGAATGGGAAACAAGTAAAGGTATTGAGATTGGAATTGAATGGGTGTCTTTAAGTGTTTCTACTAGAATGATTTGCCTCTAGGATTGTTAGGCTAGCACTTCTGAATCCAGGCAAAAGCAATTGGTGAGAGAAGTTTTGTGGTCAGGAAAATAAAAAACTTTGAAAACAGACCGGAGAAAATGAAAACGCTCCTAAAGATAGAAAAAAGTTCTGTAAAACATAACAGAAGGAGGGACCAAAGCTAACCACACAGGAGAAAATGATGTCCTTGAATGCCATATCTTGAGAAACACTCTTACCTTGAGAGATGAGCTAAGTACACATCTGGAGAAGAAGGGATTTCCTTCCCTGCATAACTATAAGGCATTAAGTTGCTCCACCGATAAGAAATTTAAGAAGCCGGACTGTACAAGTTAGAACATTGAAAGAAAAAAAAAATTAAGCCTGATATGGGGAAGAAAGCTGCCTTAGATTTATTACTGGTATACAGGCATGTCTTGGGAAGAGAACTGTATGGGAAAACTCAAACATAACAACAGCCTACAGCAAAAGCCTCACAACAGGAATATAAGTGAGAGTTCCATAGGGCTAGATTCTGCCACTCTTACTCATGCTGAGTTGTATCTTACTTGGCAAGTAGTACTATTAATAGGCTTCCTCATTCCTTCTTAAATTTCCATTATGCTGTCAGTTCCAGGATA